>NC_081368.1:34436895-40429395 GCF_030684315.1 Stegostoma tigrinum
AATACACGAAGCTTGTGCTTCTAAATAAATCTTTTGGACTATAACCTGGTGTCGTGTGATTTCTGATCTTGTCCACACCAGTCCAACACCGGCACCTCCGTATCATAATTATTTGCAATTATCTCAAAATCCCAATAATTCCATAAAGTCCCTTTACATTCTGATTTCTAATGTGACAAATGCAAATTGCTTAGGTTTATGCCATAATTTGAAAAGTTTCAAATTTTCTTCACAAAAAAAAGCAATCAGAAATGAAGTTCATCTCTTTAAACAGTTCCAATGTGATTGACATATTATTTTATCACAGTACAATATTATATTTAGGAATTATTACGAATTGGTTTAAAACAGGTAATATTTTTGAGTATTATGGTACCCATATCAATTTCATTCTTTCCCAGGATCTATGAGGTGTTCTAAATATGAGAGTCAAGGGCATAAAATTCATTAAAGATGGAATGAGGACCAACATGAAGAAGAGCTTTGTCACTGCACAATGCCACTCTTAATTGCTATCTAACAAACCCCACCGAGAGGATAAAATTGGAAAAAGAAAGTCTAAGTCTACAAGATAATATTATTTACAATATAATATTGTGCAATATTCAGATGAATATGGCGCTCTGGCACATATGATTTTTTTTTTAACAGTACCAAACCAACCATCTTTCCATTACACTTTCTTAAATTAATCTAGTGTACTCCCCTTCCTGTCAGTCCAATATCAGTTTAACAGACTCTGTGTAAAGAATTACATTCTGATTTGTGTCATAAAGTTTGTTTTATTTGTTGACAGGATGTAGCATTGCAGGCTAGGCCAGTGTTTATTGCCCAGAGGACAGTTAAGAATCAACCACATTGCTGCAGGACTGGAGTCACGTGTAGGCCTGATCAGCTAAGGACAGTTTCCCTCCCTAAAGGACATTAATGATGGGTTTTTTCCAACAACGAATAATTGTTTCATGATCATCATTAGATTCATAATTCCATATTTTCATTGAATTCAAATTCCACCAACTGCTGTGCAGGATTCAAACTCAGGTCACCAGAATATTCCCTGGGCTTCTGGATTAATAGTCTAGCAATAAAACCACTGGCCATCACCTCTCCCTGCAGACAATTCAAAAATATTCACAAACTAGAACCTTGGCCTTCTCCAGCTGCTTTGGTATCTGAAAATGTTCATTTAGTTTCCAAATCCCAACTAAGTAGTTTCTACACTGATGAAGGGTCTAGGCCCGAAACGTCAGCTTTTGTGCTCCTGAGATGCTGCTGGGCCTGCTGTGTTCATCCAGCCTCACATTTCATTATCTTGGATTCTCCAGCATCTGCAGTTCCCTATCACAGTTTCTACACTTATATGAGATCCCTGCAGACATTTCTTTATGAGGGTGAACAAGTGCAACTTATTCTAATCATTCATCATTGTGTCTCTCAAAAAGTTTGAGAGGCTTATTGACAGACTTATTGCAATCATACCTAAAAAGGAGATCATTTGGCGCATTCTGCTCATTTCAAATCTTCACCTGGGCCTATGTACTGTAATCCCCTTTTACACATATTACCTTAAAATATTTACTCATTTCCCTGTTAAATTGTATTAATTAAGGGGGGAAGCATTGGTGCAATGGCAATTTCTGGATGAGTAACTCAATGTTGCAATCTACTGTTCTGGAGGTATGGGTTCAAAACCTGCCATAACAGATGGTGAAATCTGGAACCAATATTAGAAAAAAACACTCTTGTATAAAAGATAGTCTAATGCAACCATGTAACCATTGTCAATTACCATTAATTCCCATTTATCCTTTAGGGAAGAAAATCTGCCTTCCTTACCTGGCCTGGCCTACATGTAACTCCAAACTCTGAGCAATGTGGTTAACTCTTAACTGTCCTCTGAAATGGCCCTCAGTTCAAGTGCAACTAGGAATGGGAACAAAATGCCAGCCTACCCAGTGATGCCCACATCCCATGAATGAATCAAATTTCAAAAAGCTGCCCCAGTAGCCTTGGGAAAGTAGTTAATTATCAAACAAATCAAACGTGAAAATATTTTCTCAGCAAGTCCAGAAGTGAGGTAATTTGAAGCTGTCTAAATTGATTCTTCAAAATCTCCCTCGTGACCTTGTAGCTGGTATCACAAATACTGCTTTGGTTGCTATGTTGTATAGAAGGCGACCCATCTGACACTTTCTTACCAATGGGGCTCAATGTAATTTATCAACCACAGCAAACTTGGTTGACAATGTAATGCAGAGGGTTAATGAGGGCATTTGGCTTCTGTTATTTGTCTGGAATTTTAGAGACCATTTGATAAAGTTCCACTTATTAGACTTGATAGGGAAATTGAAGCCCATGGGATTGAATGGGTGGTAATCGTACAGAGGCTAAGTGATGGAAAGCAGACTGTTATTGTGCACAGTCATTTTTTTAGACTGAATGGAGATATACAGTGACAACCCCTCAGAGATTGCTGCTCATGTTGATAAACATTAATGATCTGGCTCGAAGTAGCGATTTGGGATATAATTTCAAAGTTTACAGATGATACTAAACTTAGAAATGTAGTATTGGAAGACAGCAGCAGACTTTAGGATGATCTATACATACTGGTGAGATCCCAAATAAGCAGCAAATAAAATTTACTCTAGAACAATTAGAGTGATAAATTTTGGAAGGAAGAATGTGGATATTTTAATGATGTGATTCTGAAGGAGATGCAGGTCCAGAAGGCTGTATGCATGCAGATTTTAAAAGTACCGGATTAATAAGGCTGTTAAAAAAACATACGTATCCTTGACTTTATAAATGGAGGCATAGAGAACAAAAGCAAAGAAGTAATCCTAAACATTTCTGAATCAACGACGAGGTTGCAACATCATTTTTGTGTTCTGTTCGGGTTACAACATTTTAAGAATGATATCAAGTTATTAGAAAAGTCACAGATTTAATAGAATGATGCCAGAGATGAAGGGCTTCAGTGTGTTGAGAGATTATAGAAACAAGGATTATAATCTTTGAGCAGAAAGGGTGGGAGAGAGTTAATGGAAGTGTTCAAAATTTTGAGGGTTTAATGAAGTACTTTTTTCACTGACTGATAGATCAGTAACCAGAGGGGACAGATTTAAGGTAATTCGCAAAAGAACTAGAAGTGAGACAAGATTTTTTTATTCATCAAAGTTGTCATGATCTGGAATCCATTGCTTGAAAGGGTGATAAAAGCAGGTTTCAATGATAATGTTCAAAGGGCTCTTAAATAGACACATGAAAGCGAAAAGTTGCAGGTCTTTGGGAAAGAGTAGAGGAGACAGCTAATTGGACAGATCTTTAAACTCTGAAGGTAGGCAAGGTTGGTTTTCCTTTGCATTGTGCTCTATGATTCTATATGAGCAAACTATATTAAAGAAGAGAATAACATTGTTGATACTATACACAAATAAAGTTTAGTTTGGAAACACAAATGTGACGTTGTAAAGGTTTGCAAATATTATGGTACAAGAATTGAGTTTCATCTGTCAGGTCAGCATGCATTAGCTGTGATAACAGATTAACTGCCATTTATGTCATTACAATGATAATGGTTTTCACATTTGTCCAGATATCAAGTCACTTGCAAAAGATATCAATTGTGTGATTCATTTTGAGATGTTTAAATGTGAAATACTGTATAAATGCAAGTATTATTTGGGCTGGAAATCAATAGGGAAAGGATCTGCTGATTGAAAAGATGTTTGTTTCTTCCACTTGATCTCCCTCAGGCCCAAGACACAAACATCTGAAACAGGTCAATCTCTGACAGGCAGCTACTCAACTGTTCTTCAAGATTTTTATATTTTTAACTCCTCTTTTCCCTTTGTAACTCTTTCATTCCTTTCAGAATCCAGTCTCTCTTTCCCTCCCTACTGGGGTGGCACGGTGGCTCAGTGGTTAGCACCGCAGCCTCACAGCGCCAGGGACCTGGGTTCAATTCCCACTTCGGGCGACTGTCTGTGTGGAGTTTACACATTCTCCCCGTGTCTGCGTGGGTTTCCTCTGGGTGCTCCGGTTTCCTCCAACAGTCCAAAGATGTGCAGGTTAGGTGGATTGGCCATGCTAAATTGCCCGCAGTGTTCAGGGGTGTGTAAGTTATAGGGGGATGCTTCAAGGGGCGGTGTGGACTTGTTGGGCCGAAGGGCCTGTTTCCACGCTGTAGGGAATCTAAACTAATCTAATTATTTATTAATGTTTAAACTTTGACTCTAGATTTTAAAGTTTAACTTGACACTATTCCAAGGTCAGATATATGAAAATGCAATGTGAGTCAGCACCTTAAAATGAAAATGAGCAAATTAGCCTCCAGTGATTATCATCATTTACTTTACCAGATACTGGTAAACTTGCTGTTCATCTCCAGCAAATTCTGTTATTATTACTATTTGTGCTTAGTGATAGCTCAAGAACAGGATGTGTGCGATCAAGCAGCTGTTCTTTACCACCTCCAGTGTACAGTCCTTTCAGTTGTACCATCTATGGAAGAAGTTAGAACTCATAGTATGGCATATTAAATATCATGAATGTTTGCAGTTACAGATGTTTAAAATACCAGCATCAGCACTGCCTTTCAACACTTTGATGGGAAACAGAGCAATAATATGTGACCCAAAAGACTGTTAATGCATCAAATAAGACACACAAAGAAGAGCTTTATATTTGGAAATTAATTAATGTTGTTGTAGGGGGGAATGTAATCCTGCTTGCCATGACAAAGGAACGTATTGGAGTTGAACTCATCTCTTACACCCAATCTGATTTAGGACTCTATTCCCCTTTGGTAGGTTAGTTTGAGTTTGAGTATTTGAGTTTGATTTATTGTTGTCACATGTATTGAGATACAGTGAAAAGTGTTGTTTTGTGTACTATACAGATCATGCCGTACAAAGTGCACCAGGATAGCAGAACAGAGTGCAGAATACAGTGTTACAGCTGCAGAGGAGGCACAGAGAGAGAGAGATCAGATTTAACATTTGAGAGTTTCATTCAAAAGCCTGATAATAGTGGGGAAGAAGCTGTTCTTGAATCTGCTCATAGGTGTATTCAAACTTTTATATCATCTGCCCAATAGAAGAGGGTGGAAGAGAGCATCACCAGGGTGGGAGGGTCTTCGATTATGTTGGTTGCTTTCCCAAGGCAGTGGGAAGTGCAGATGGATTCAATGGATCGGAAGCTGGTTTGTGTGAGGGACTGTGCTGGACTACTTATGGGTCCCTCCTATACATTCATTATTCCCATTTTTTCCTAATAAAGAGATGTAGGGGTGCAGGTACATCGTTCTTTCAAAGTAGAGTCACAGGTAGACAGGGTGGCGAAGAGGACATTTGGCACACTTGTCTTCATTGGTATAACATTGAGTATGAGAGTTGGGACGTCATGTTGCGGCTGTGCAGGACATCGGTGAGGCCTCTTTTGCAATACTGCATACAATTCTGGTCTCCCTTCTACAGGAAGGATGTTGTTTAACTTGAGAGGGTGCAGAAAAGATTTACAAGCATGTGGCTGCGATTGGAGGTTTTAAGTCAGAGAGAGACGCTAAATACGCTGGGGCTTTATCCGCTGTAGTGTCAGAAGCTGAGTGGTGATATTGTAGAGGTTTGTAAAATTATAAGAGGTATGGATAAGTGAATAGCCAAGGTCTTTTTCCTGGGGGGGGACGCGGAGCACAAAAAAAAGTGGGCAGGTTCAAGGTGAGAGAGGAAAGATTTAAACAGGACCTGGGGGGGTAATTTTTCACACAGAGGGTGGTGCATGTATGGAACGAGCTGCCAGAGGAAGTGTTTGAAGTGTGTACAATTACAACATTTAAAAGGCACCTGGATGTGTACGTGAAAAGGAAGGGTTTTCAGGGATAAGGGCCAAATGCTGGCAAAAGGGACTAGGTCAGATTGGGATGACTGTTTGGTGTGGGTGACTGGACCCGGGGCGTCGTTTCTGCGCCGTATGACACTATGACTCTGGTAAAGTTGAACTTACATCTGTAAACAGGATTTAGTCAGAACAGACATCCACTAACCCAAATCAATACAAAATTATATGCACATTTGCTTTTAAGCTGTTTCAGTAGTATTTTGTTATCTCCCCAAAGTAAGTATTTCTTTTGGACAAGCATTGGACTGCTCAGTTTTAACTGCAACCTGACCCTGCATTAGAGACCTATATTGACTGGTGATGCCAACCACAGTAATACATAGCATTTTGTACCTGCGTTTGACTATATGTGGGAATACTGAATACTGAGCTATAATGTTGATTATAACCCAAATGTACCCTCCTATACTGAAGAATCTAACATTGGGTGACTGCTTTGTGGGTGGAGGTAATGCCTTTATTTTTCACATATATAATTTAACTCCGGCTATGCACAAACAATTCTCCTTTGATTTATTGGTAGGTCCATTGTTGATTCAACATTCTGGCCCTGATTCAAAGACCACCCAGGATTATTTTCCAGCAAGAAAATGGCATTAAGGCAACCATGGCAATAGGCAGAAAATTAAAATGCCAATGGCGGATTAGGGGTTGTTCTGGTTAGGGATTGGTTTGGGTGCAAGCAAAAGGTTAAGGCCCTGAAACATGATATTAAGCTGAAAGCCTAACATGACAGTGCCCATGGTTTGCAGGTAAGTGAAAGTTGTTGGATAAATAATTTAGCCATTGAAATCACCAGTTAACAGAAGATTTAAGCTAGCATTTTAGCTTTAGCAGCCAGCACACGTTTCCCAAATCGTGTGAGCTGTGCAAGGGAAGTGTGTATTCAGTGAACCTGAAGGACTGAGATAGTTTCAAACATTGAAAGCCACTAGCTCCAGACATGCATAGTTAGAAAGTTGCTGGTCACAGTACATCTTTGAGACTATGCTCCCATTGCTTGACAGGTGGATTTCAGGTAAGCCATCTAAGACTTCATTCACCATTTGTTTACTCATGTGATGTAGATGTCACTTCCTATGCTATCATTTATTGCCTATTTCCCTTGAGAAGGTGGTGGTAATATGCCTTCTTGAGATACTGCAGTTCATTTGGTGTAGGAAAATTTACAACACTGTTAGAGAGGCAGTTCCAGGGTTGAGATCCAGCAACACTGAAGGAAAGACAGTACATTTCCAAGTCAGAATGATGATGGCTTGCAGGGAAGATTATAGGTGATAGTGTTCCTATGTGTCTGCTCTCCTTGTACTTCTAGATGGAAGTGGATATGAGTTTGGAAGGTGCTCAGGAACTTTGGTGAATTTCTGCAACACAACTTGTATCTCTTGCCCCCTGAACATTGGTGGTGGAGGGAGCAAATGTTAGTGGATGAGGTGCAAATCAAATAGGCTGCTTTGTCCTGGAATTGTGTCAAGCTTCTTGAGTGCTATTGGAGCTGCATTCATCCAGAAAATTGGGAAGTACTCCATCACACTCTTTACATATGCCTTGTACAAAATGGATGGCCTCTGGGGAGTCAGAAGGTGAGTAACTTGCTGCAGGATTCCTAGCCTCTAACCTGCTCTTGTAGCCACAGTATTCATTCAGCTAGTCCAGATCAGGCTCTGGTAACCCCCTGGTTAAGTGTGGGGATTGTGGTGGCAATGTTATTGAATGTCAAGGAGCAATGGTTAAATACTCTTCTTGCAGATGGTCATCTCCTGTTACTTTGTGGCATGAATGTCACTTGAAATTTGTCAGCCATGCCTAGCAATTGTCCAGGTCTTGCTGAATTTGGTCATGGACTGTTCCAGTATCTGAGGATTTGTGAATGGTGCTGAACATTGTGCAATCTTCAGTGAGCATCCTGCTTCTGATGCATTAACATATCTTGAGATCTGCTTATGCAGGCCGAGCTTGAGCATCAGTTGAGGCAGAAGAGCAGCACCCTAACCATTAGCAAGAACAGCAGCTGCCTTCTTCTTAAACATACTAACCATATACTCAATAAACATTCTACAGGTTAGTTCAGAGGGAATAGACAACAGGTGTCAAAATAGATTTTTTGAGGGATCATAAAAAAAATCTTGTATTTCATTTATGATAACCCTGTTTCCAAATGGGATTTTTAAAACACACATCAAAGACAACAAGCTGTAGAGCTGGATGAACACAGCAGGCCAAGCAGCATCATAGGAGCAGGAAAGCTGACGTTTCAGGTCTGGACCTTTCATCAGAAATGGAGGAGGGGAAGGGGGTTCTGAAATAAATAGGGAAAGAGGAGGGGGCAGATAGAAGATGAATAGAGGAGAAGATAGGTGGAGAGGAGACAGACCAATCAAAGAGGCGAGGATGGAGCCAGTAAAGGTGAGTGTAGGTGGGGAGGTAGGGAGGGGATAGGTCAGTCCAGGGAGGACGGACAGGTCAAGGGGGTGGGATGAGGTTAGTAGGTAGGAGATGGGGGTGGGGTTTGAGGTGGGGATGAGCTGGGCTGATTTTGGGATGTATTGGCGGAGGGGAGATTTTGAAGCTTGTGAAATCTGCATTGAAACCATTGGGCTGCAGGATTCGCTAGCGGAATATGGGTTGCTGTTTCTGCAACCTTTGGGTAGCATCGTTGTAGCACTGCAGGAGGCCCAGGATGGACATGTCATCTGCGGAATGGTTCGCAACTTTGAGGTTATTTAGTGCAAACTGAGCATAGGTGTTCTGCCAAGCGGTCCCCAAGCCTCTGCTTGGTTTCTCCGATGTGGAGGAGGCCACAACAGGAACAGCGGATGCAGTATACCACATTTTCAGATGTGCAGGTGAAGCTCTGCTTAATGTGGAAAGCCTTCTTGGAGCCTGGGATGGGGGTAAGGGGGGAGATGTAGGTGCAGGTTTAGCACTTCCTGCGGTTGCAGGGAAAAGTGCCAGGTGTGGTAGGGCTGGAGGGGAGTGTGCAGCGGATAAAGGAGTCACGGAGAGAGTGGTCTCTCCGGAAGGCAGAGGAGGGTGGAAGGGAAAAATGTCTTTAGTGGTGTCGTCGAATTCAGATGGCGGAAGTGTTGGATGATGAAGCATTGGGTCCGGAGGTTGGGGGGGTGGCACACGTGGATGAGGGGGATTCTCTTAGGGAGGTTATTGCGGGGACGGGGTGTGAGGGATGAGTTGCAGGAAATGCGGGATACACGGTCGAGGGTGTTCTTGACCACTGAGTGGGGGATGTTATGGTTCTTGAAAAATGAGGACATCTGAGATGTACGGGGAGTGGAATGCCTCATCCTGGGAGCAGATGCGGTGGAGGAGAAGGTATTGGGAATAGGGGATGGCATTTTTGCAGGGAGGTGGGTGGGAGGAGCTGTATTCTAGGTAGCCGTGGGAGTCAGTGAGCTTGAAATGGATATCGGTTTCTAGGTGGTCACCAGAGATGGAGACAGAGAGGTCCAGGAAAGAGAGAGAGTATTAGAGATGGTTCGGGTAAACTTAAGATTGGAGTTGTCTCCTGGATTACTTGAAAACCTTATGGTCCTTTGTTAAGGACAATGTACATACTAATTATACCTAGTTTCTCTATCGGCCAACTCAGGCCCCATTTCCTCTGCAGGACTTGACTTCCCATAAACTACTTTAAAACAAATTAATTCAACAAAATGCCCTCTAAATACACACACGTTTTGGTGTCACAGCTCAAATGTAATTACTTGATCCCTGAGGTTAGATAAAGAATAACATTAAAATAGTTTTTTAAAACAGAAATTGTAGGATAGAGCATGAGAGCACCCGTTTCAATTCCTGAAAAATGTTCTCTCGCCCAACACCCATTCTCTGTTGTATCAGTGATAATGGGAACTGCAGATGCTGGAGAATCCAAGATAACAAAGTGTGGGGTGGATGAACACAGCAGGCCAAGCAGCATCTCAGGAGCACAAAAGCCGACGTTTCGTGCCTAGACCGAAACGTCAGCTTTTGTGCTCCTGAGATGCTGCTTGGCCTGCTGTGTTCATCCAGCTCCACACTTTGTTAACCTGTTCTCTCCCTGACTGGTACTCAGGGCCAGCCCCAGTGGATGCTCAAAATTTACCTCCTAGAACAGATCCTGCATTGTGAGCGTGGAATTGACCAGTTTAAATCTCCCAGTTCATCCAATCACAGGTTTTGTCCCTCCGTTTGTTCTGCCCCTCCAATCACAGATTCTGTTTTGTGCTGAACAGCAGGGAACCTGAGATTGGATGAACTGGACCAGCCTTCAAGGGAAAAATAGGCTTACTTATTGAAGGATCATGCCGAGATTCTGCCCCTTCCATGGACGTGATTGATCTTTCTCTGATTGGTTGATCCCATCATTAAATTTTCAGAAGTTATATATGGACGTGCAGGCTTGAATTTGCCCTTTGTTATTTTTGCATTTTGAGAGCTGGTAGACAGAACAGTCCAGCTCATAAGAGCTAAGACCCTTACACATTCTCTATAGTCAAAGATTGGCTCTCTGGGCAACTGTAAGCACCAATGCCTCTGGTAGTTCAGTCTCGCATATTAGGTAATTATTGATATCTGAAGATTCTTGGAAGAAGGCCACCTTCCTGGTGGACCAGCTGGGCACACATTGCCAGTGGTTATTAAGGTACCCATCATAGCCAGCTATCACAATTCCCATTGAGCCATCCCACTCTCATCAACCCCAATGTCTCACTCCTTTTCCCAGGTTTCCTGAAGTTCTTTTTCTCTTGCAAGAAGAGGAACCACAGTTATAAGTATGAAAAATGGACCTTGTAAAGAGATGAAAAGGTAAAAATTTGTGGAGTTATAGATGTGAAAATGACATTCATGAGGATTAGTATGAGCATTGTCTGTTTGAATGGGAAAATGAGGTGGTGCCTGAGGGGAAGAGGTTGAGTAGAGCTGCAAAGTGAGGAGTGCACAGAAGGAGAATATTGGGAAAGAGATACCATGTGGCTTGGCAGCAGAATGTTTTATGCCACTGGCCTACCTCCGGTCCTGAGGTTTTGGATATTCTTGAGGAACTAATTCCAGGATTTAGAGACCACATTCCTGCTTCTGACTTCTTCAGTAACTTCCTTCCAAACACGCTTCTTCCTGACCTTGGCAAACATGATCTCTGATCCTTCAGTAAGGCCCCATGAGTGCCAATGAGAGACCTGGGATGCACTCTTCGCAGGTTCCAATCTACTCCTGTGGATGTGAAAGCTCTGGAAGCAATGTTCAGTGCAGGGATTCTGATCCCTGCAACAGTCCTTCTAACTACAAATCTTTCCTTTGCAACATTGCCCTACCCAATCTCTGTGATTGATCAGGAAACTGAAAGTGGGATGTTAAGGTTATTAAAGGGCTACCACAAAGTCTAGTGTTGAATAAAACAGGATCTTCGCTCACTGCTAGACTTTCTTTGGCGTGCTGGTCAACTATGACAACCTAATGATACAGATACTGAGGGGAAAGCCACAACAGCTGGCTGGCATTCCAAACTAACCTGACACCTCTGTTATGAAGTTGGGTAGAGTATTCATGAATTGGAAGGCAAGAAGTTAGAATTTGTTGGTAAAAATGATCGTGGGGTAAAGGGTGCCATGGTCCCTTTAAGAACTTGTGCTTTGTCTGTGCTTGGAAGTTTATAAACGCAGGTGCACAGAGAGTGCCCGAATGGAAGCATTTTGTATAGAATAGCCAAGCAGCATCTTTTTTCCAAGACAATAAGTTTGAATTTGGCCAATTAATTTAAATGGAGCACCTCGATACAGAAAGCCAAATGAATTTAAATTTGATGGTGTTAACAACCTGAAACCATCATAAAAATTTGATTACGTCATTGCGAGTATGCAAGACAAGGGTCAACTGCCATCTGAAAGAGAGAACCATCTACCACCTGCCAGAGTTAGCACTGTTCAGCTCTCAGAGAAAGCTCATCTAATTAATCAAAGGTACCATGGTATTTTAGTTCAAAGTCCTCAATATAGAAATTATTGATGGTAAAATATCCCTGACAGCAGAATCAGCAGAAGAAAGGTAATTGTGAAGAGATCAAAAATGACAGAATATTCTAGAAAACAGTCTGTGCGAACTTGGAGAGATTAAGTTACAATTTATTGCTTCTTATTAACTGGGCTTATATTGGTTGACTTGTATTTATTTAAACAGCATTCAGTAGAATTTAGACTGGCTAGTAGGCTTTGGGGGAATTGTCAGTTTGTTAGAAATACTGATAATTTGTTCATTGTTGAGTTAAATAAATAAATTATTTCTTGTTACTTGTAAAGTGGATATCAGGGGATTTCTTTTAACAGATTACAGGGGGAAAGGCAAGCTTCTCTGGGTGTTTTGGGATTTTTAACTAGCAGGGAACCTAACAGTTAGGGCTTGTGTTTTAGTTTAATTATCAGAGGGGTTCGGCCATTCCTCATCCGTAACACCTCCAAAGTGCATACTCAGATGACACGTCATGACAATAATTGAAATGAAGTGATTTTGGTTCTGCCACCAGACAGAAACTGGGTTGATAATCATTACTGATCAGTTGATTTTACCAGCCTGCTATTCCCATTATCTGGAATTTTAGCTGACATTTTTGAGCAGGCTGCAGAAACAGTCACCTGAACCTCGCTGTGTCTTCCTTCTAATATGGAATGACAGTATTCACGACATCACCAACATGCAGTGGAAATATGTTAACTGGTGTGCAGATTAGGGATGCTTTATTGGCTTTCCTGCTTGGTAATAATAGTACAAGGAGAATAGTGGAGACAAAAGATGCCCAAACTGGCAATGGCCAGCATTTTAAAATATAATTAAATCTGATTTATTTTTGTTGTGATGGAAAATGACTTTTCTAATATCCCTCTCACTCTAGGGAAATGTATTCAAACTTGCTGTAAAATGAGCCTGCTCTGGGATACCTGAGTGCAGTAAATACAAACAAAACTTGCAGGTTAATGCACACGTGTAAATGCAAGTGCTGAATTTTGTTGCCATCATGAAAGTAAAATGACCAAGTTCCTCTCCAAGGACGTTCAAGCTTGCCCTATTTCCTGATAAACACTGCACCCAGATTATCCAGGAAACTCTCCCAAATATTTCCTGGAACTTTAGAGTTGCATAACTCCTTATCTCTTTGCTTTTTCTCTTTCCATTTAAATTTACATGCTCTGAAGATCAAATATTGATTACCTGATTACTATTTCCTGGTACTTTTTCCTTTTTATTTATTGTTTTAAGCTTGTTTTCATTCAGGATGTGGTGTCATCCGTGACTGTTAACTTTTTACTCTAGTTTGCATAATGATAAAAGTTGCACGCAATTTCCTGAGGGCAGATGTGGGACACATGCATGTTACAGAGCAAGGAGATGTTCGTATATTTATTTAACTAACTCCTCCATAAGATTTTATAGGACCAAAGCTTTATGACTGCAGCTCAAAATGAAAAATTACATCTGAAGATAGTACTTATTTGACTTATTTAGTATATCTAGCATTAAATAGTTTGAAATCATTGTATTATACTTTGTCCCACAGTTTTACATTGTGCTACCAATTCTTGGGGGGGGGGTGGGGGCAGGTATTAGATTACATGGACATTCTTTCCTTCTCTGACCTACTCTGTGTGAGAGTAACTAATTCAGTGCTGTACTGAGGGCTTGGGTTTGGGATCTTTAGGTCCCAGTGGCTTACAACACACTGTTTTAACTCATTTTTAATGAAGCTTCATACAGTTAAAAATCTTCAGTGTTCATTAACTGTAATAAATACGGTGCTCCACTGCATTCTTCATAATAAGTAATGTTCAATGTAGTTATAGCTCAGATTAAAATGAATGCAACAGCTTAACATTTGGTTCAACACTGTACATTATACAATCAATGTTGTTTATGCAGGAACAAGGAGGCAGCATTCTTTCAAATTGAAAATTATAAACATCTTCTATAACATTGAGAAATGTGTACCATTGTAAAAAAAAATCCAAATGCATGATAAATGGAATGTACCAAAACAACAGGCTTAACTGTACTGTGCTGTCACACTTGAATCTAACTGCAGAAATCAGGAAAGGAACAAATAACAATGCAAATAAATGTCTGGCCCAGTAGTAGATGTTAGGGAAATATAAAGGTTTTTTGTGATTCTTATTTTATGATTATCCCTTGCTCCATTACTAGCATACAATGACACGTGTCAACAGTCCTCCAACACCTCAAGTAGTCATTAACTCAGGTAGGACGTAATGACAAGCTATACATATTTCATGGATTGCTTTGTAATAAAGCTAAGTTTTACTCTTACCTGTATTTCATGCACATACTTTGTAAAAAGTGTCATTGCATACACTTTGTAACAGAAATCATTGGACTCCAAGCAGGCATAGGAATATTGGCTTCTCCCTATCCAACTCCAATCACAACACCCTAAATACAACCACAAGCTATTAAAGTAGCAACCTTAGCCCCTCCAAAAACCAGCACACTGTACCCCAGGTTGACATGGTGTAATACTATGTTCTTGAACACTGAACCATTGAAAAATCATTTTATTTGATCAACCATGTATATGCCACACATTCAGATCTTACTGCCAATTTTAGAAGAACTGAGAATACCTATCAGCTGATTTCAATGCAGGGTTTGGGATGCTCAGTCTCTCAAAAAGAAAAGTTGGGGTGAGCCCTGTTCAGTTTAGCTGATTTACTCTGCAGCCATTTTGCAGCTTGCAGGCTATTAACTGACGACTCAGGCTTTCACCCAAGTTTGCAGAGAAATCCCTGCTCCTAAGAGCTACCGGCTAATCAAATGGCTGGCGGTTCTCTGATTCCAGCAGTGCCACAGGAGTGGTGGCCATTTCTGGAACTGCATTTGGTCCCCAAAGCTAATTTTCAATGGAGGCAGTGCAAAGATCTAGAGATAACAACAATATGAAATGTGTATAGGACAAAGCAGAAACTAGGTACCAACAATAATTCAAATGAATACCAAGCAGACTGTAAAAAGTTCAGAGGAGATTTGATACAGGAAACCTAAAAGGCAAAGGCAGGGTATGAGAAAAGACAGGGACCTAATATGAATGAAAGACATGAGCGAAATATAAACATTACAAGGATATAAAGTTAGAAGAGGGAAAGCAAAGGTGGAAAAATTGGATCTACAAATGGAAGAAAACTACATGACTGGGTTATAAGTGGCTGCTTTGGTAATTTGCCAGAGTCCACTTAGGAATCATTGACATCTCTCCCTGTTAGAAGTACAGTGGCCACACAGCCTGAGGAACACCACTCTACATCAAGCATGGCATGAACTACCACAATAGTACAAGGAGGAAACCCAGCAAAGCTCCTCACTCTCGTATCTAACCAACTGGCCCATTGTTCAGAAGAAGGTGTAAGGATAAACGTAGCAACCACGGACCAGTCCGTTGAAACTCAGTGGTGGGAAAGCTTCTGGAAACAGTAAACTGGGACAAAGTTAACAGCCATTGCTCAACTTGATTGAGCTTGTAGACCAGTCAGCAGAAAGGATTGGTGAGAGTCATGTATTTGATGTAGTATTTGAGGATTTCCAAAAGGCATTGCTAAAGTGCTACATCATAATCTTGCCAACAATGTTGAAGCCCAAGGAATAAAAGAGACACCGGCAGAATAGATAGAAAGTGGGCTGAGTAACGGGAAACTGAGAGTTGTGCTGAATTAACAAGGTGTAGAGCTGGATGAACACAGCTAGCCAAGTAGTATCAGAGGAGCAGGAAGGCTGACGTTTTGGGTCTAGACCCTTCTTCAGAAATGGGGTCTTGATCTGTAACATCAGCCTTCCTGCTCCTCTGATGCTGCTTGGCCTGATGTGTTCATCCAGCTCTACACTTTGTTATCTCAGATTCTCCAGCATCGGCAGTTCTTACTACGTCTGTGTTACTGAATTGTTGTTTTGCCAAATGGAAAATCCAAAGATTGATAAAGGACCACTGTTTTTCTTGATTTCAAACTTGGGTAGGCAGCACGCAATTTCCATGTTTGCAAATGATGTAAAACTTGGAAACAATTGTGAATTTCAAGGGGAATGGTGATAAACTCCAAGAGGATGCATGCTAGTGGAGTGAATTGATACATCACAGATGAAATTAACTTCATGTGAAGTGATACATTTTGAATGGATGATTTAGGAGAAACAATATAGATTAAATGTATAACTCTAAAGTTAATGCACTGGGTTTACATATGCACAAATTGCTGATGGCTGTTCAGGTTGCAAATGTGCTTATAAGAACAAATGGAATGCTGGGCTTTATAAATAGAGGCATAAAGCACATAATCATACAAGTTATGGTGAATACTTTTAAAATACCTGTTCATCACTGGGCACCATGTTTTATGAGAAATATGAAGGTACTGAAAATAATTATGAAAATGGTTGCAAGAATTCGGGATTTTAAGTATGTAGATAGATTGGAGTAGCTGGCTTTATTCATTTTGGAACGGAGAAGGTTGAGAGGCAATTTGCTGGAGAAGATTCAAACTCATGAAAGGTCCAGACACAGAAGATAAGGGAAAACTGTTCTCATTGATGAAAGGATTGCAAACTAGAGGACACAGACACAGACAGGAATTGGCCAGAGCACAAAAAAGATGCCATGAGGAAAATCCTCTTTCAAGATTGTTTATGATGCAGAATGCATTACTTGAAAGAGTGTTGGAGACAGATTCGGTATTGGTTTTTGAAGGGGAATTGGAGATGTACCTGAAGGAAAACTTTTACATGGCAACTAGAAAGGGCCAGGAGAACAGGACTGGCTAAACTGCTCTTGCATTGAGCTGAACCAATTTTATGGTTAACCAGCGACCTTTGGTGTTATTATTCATCTATTATTCTAAAGGTGTTTGTCTGCTAGTTTCTTGAACAGAAACTTTGAGGCAATGGTAATAACGGTGGTGCTCAACATACATGTCTACTACCATATAGCCTTTTATGTAGGAAGTAATTTTATCAGTAGCAACTTGCGGAGTGCTGCCCTGGTTTAAAAAAATAAATGTATGATGAAAATAATTGTTAGAAGGTTACAATATCAGACATAAGATTCATCTGTGAAAATAATATTTTCAAAGTCTTCCAATTGTGAATCAGTGCACCGTCTACTTTGCCATTCCTGCCTTCTTCTAATTACTTCACTCTCCACTGTCTTCGTGTCTCTGAGGCAGTGTTTGGCCTCACTGTAAAGGAAGTAGTCCTTAACAGTAGTTTTAACTGAGGGAGGTAATATAAAACGAATAGTGTGTCTTTTACTACTCGTGTTTTTACTACATCGCTGAGGAGATATGGGCTGAGTTGAGCCATCTAATAATTGTGTGTCACTCTGTGAAGGACAATCTGGGGAAGATGTTCTTGTTAAAATGTCCCCGGGCATAACCTTTTTCTGTGACGCCT
This sequence comes from Stegostoma tigrinum, assembly GCF_030684315.1. Taxonomy (NCBI): domain Eukaryota; kingdom Metazoa; phylum Chordata; class Chondrichthyes; order Orectolobiformes; family Stegostomatidae; genus Stegostoma; species Stegostoma tigrinum. The sequence goes on from NC_081368.1 coordinate 34,454,230, forward strand.
TGAATCCATCATATATCTGTCTTCGTGCAACAGACTGGAGAACCAAGGGTGAGTCCTGACCATAAAACACAGTTTGAGGGATGTGGACCTTTAAAGTCTGTCCTGGTTGTCTAGTACTTCCTTCGCAGGTTGGTGGCAGACTGTAGACACTATTGTCGTCTTGTGCGGCATTGTTAACTTCAAGGTTCTGTTTCTCTTGATCATCTGTATGTTGTATACTGAACACCTTTCCTGGTGCCATGTAGAATGTTATTTTAGTGCGCTTAACATTCTCACTGTAAGAAGGTGCTACACTGGGCTCCTCAGGTAATGTAACACATTGTGTTGCATTGGGAACAGGTGACTGATTCCTTCTTTCTTTATTACTTTCTCTGCTTAACTCCTTTGCATCATTTTGAACAGAATTTATCCCATGTTCATCATATCCAACATATGATACACTTGTAAAACAATCACTATCCTTTTCAGAACCTTCAGATCTTTGGCTTTTCAAATGAGACATTTGTTCGACTGATATTTGAGCTAAATCCTCTTGGTCACTTTCACAGTCTGAGTCTCCTTTCTTTTCTGCTTCTTCATTGTACCAATCCAAATTATCAAGGCAGCAGGCCACTGAAGGTGGCGAAGTCCCAAATAATGTGCCAGTAAACCTATTGGATGTACAAGGTGAGGGTATCTGGCTCTTTACAGAATTTCCAAAGTGTGAAATATCATTGCGACCAAATACTGATGAGTCAGAATAAGAGAAAGCACTATCTATTGAACTTAATGAAGACTCCGAGGGTGATGTGGTGGGAGAAGACAGGCTTGACAGACTTGATCTCGTTGACAGATTCATTCGATGTGAATTAGGCTGTTTCAGCCTGGTATTAATCTGAGGGGACCTCCAAAAGCCATATCTCATTTTATTAGACCCAGGGCCTTTCCCATCATCCAATAACCTCTGACTTTCAATCTGAAGCCTTTTCAGTTGTTGTAAGTAATCAATATGGCCATGAGACATGGCAGCATCACAGCTTGACTGACGGGCGACAGGCTCATGAGATAAGGCAAGGCGGTGTGACAAGCAGACACTGGGCTCAGATGAGCAACGGTCTCGTGCTGAGTCAATGCTCTGGATAGCTACAAGTGAAGAGACGGAGGAACAGGAATATAAAGACTCATTTTCCACCTGCTCACAAAGGTCGCCACTGCCACTCTTCTCTAAGATTTTCTTACATGGGACTTCTTCATTGAAAACGCTCTGCTGGTCCCAGATGTCCTTGGGTCCTTCAGCTGTGTGCAGTCTAGGGTCATTCAAAGTGATGAAGATGGAATCATTTGACTGGTCCTTTGGAACTTTTTGTCTTTTTTGATCTGATAATTCTGAATCCATATCGTCAGATGAATACTGTGGCTGCAACAAGCCTATATCTGCAAAAGCAATATTGAAAGAAAAATCAGAATGTTGCAATATTTCACCGTGATTTTCTTATGCTGTTATGCCATTGACTCCTGCTGAAAAACTGTTTCACAAATGCTCAAAGTCATAGTGTCATTTAAGTCAATGAACTAGGCTATTTACCAACAGAAGCCATAACTGAAATCAAAAACTGCTGCTGTTTGAATAACTGTACAGGCATTTGAAGCAGAAACCTTGGCTGGTTTTATTTATTTCATCTTACAGTGGTAGTTTGGTTTTTATAGTTACCTTAATTGAGAACAGCTAATCATGGTTTAGACTTAGACTCCCCACACTCCCTGTGGAAACAGGCCCTTTGGTCCAACAAGTCTACACTGACTCTCAGAGCATCCCATCCAGACCCACCCCCCATAACCCAACTAACCTGCACATCCCTGAATAATACCGGCAATTTAGCAAGGCCAATCCACCTAGCCTGTACAGCTTTGAACTGTGGGAGGAAATCCACAGAGATGCGGGTAGAATGTGCAAACTCCATACAGACAGTCACCCAAGGGTGGAATCGAACCCAGGCCCCTGGTACTGTGAGGCAGCGAAGCTAACCACTGAGCTATCACACTGAGATACAAGACAATGTCTTTACTCACTAGACCATTAATCTAACAAAGATTATGTATTTACATAAATTCATTAGTAGAGGTTAAGGCTTCGAGGCATAGCCATAAGGGGCCCAAAATTATCTGTTCCCAAAGTTCAAAAGCCAAATCAACTCTGCCAGTTGTTTGATGCTATGATCTGTTCATGTCTGATCCAAGCAGTACACATATGCCATGCCCACATTATCTCCCTTTGCACATTAGGGCATCCATTGCACTATTTGCTGACTTAGGTGTTCTACAATTCCAGCAACAGCAGCATGACAAAGTCCAATTTCACAGCCAAGAAATTTAGTGTATATTCAAGGGGGAAGAAAAATGTTCAATTCAGCAGCATTGCGAACTACAAGGAAAACACTTTTATCTAGTGTTTCACATTATCTCAGGGCATACCAAAGTATTTTATAACCAACAATGCACCTTATGAAGTACAATGTAGGAGAAACATACAAACAGTAACGAAACAAGATAATCTGACCTCTGCAATTAGTGCCACAGGGCATTTCACATATACCTAGGAGGGCAGATGGAGCCTTAGTTTAACATTTTACCTGAAAGATGGCACTTTAGACAGTGCACACTTTCTCAGTAATGACTGAACTGTCAGCCTGAATCACGTATTCAAATCTCTTGAACCAGAGATTAGGATTTTGCTACTAAATTAAGTCTGACAGTCATTGGAAAGACACTAAGATCGAAATACTGTGGGCTTGCTTTATACTAAAAATCAGGCCCAGACAATGAGCATGCATCCAAAGCAAAAAACCTTTGGGTGATAGAAATGAATTCTTAGCCCTCATCAACCTATGCTTCAGTGATGATGGGAACTGCAGATGCTGGAGAATCCAAGATAATAAAATGTGAGGCTGGATGAACACAGTAGGCCCAGCAGCATCTTGTGCTCCTGAGATGCTGCTGGGCCTGCTGTGTTCATCTAGCCTCACATTTTATCATCAACCTATGCTTTCTGGTTTGCACCTAGAAATGTTGCACGATGCATGTCAATTTCTGCCCAATTATTTCACATTGTGTCAATAATACATAAGAATGGAGGTGGGGTGGCGGCGAAAGGTTATTATCCATGAACATTCCAATCTTAAATTGCCTCTTGACACTGAGACAAGTGACTTTTATTCTAAATCAGTTAACAAATTTTGAATTGAGGTTTTTGCAGCTTTGTGTGCACAAGTGTTTTGCAGATAATAAATCTAGCTGAAAGGAATTTGTTGACTGTTTAGAATCAGTTAATAGGCTTTTTTAAAAAAAAACCTCATAAGCAAACACCACAAACCCAGTGAGTCCTCAGAATTTCCTCGCTGGACATCTCCTGATTCTCCAAATAGTGAATTCAACCCACTCCCAAAGATTCGGCAAGAGTTTTCAATCATGAATTGTACCAGAATGGCCACCTGAAAGACAGCACAAAGTTCCAGATGAAGCAACACATTCAATAACACAAACTTGTATAATATCTTTAGCATAATGAATTGTACAGAGTGCAGCAATAGAAGATTTAGGAAAGAATTGGGAAATAAGAATTAATTTATAGAAGGTATTGGCCACAAATGGAATAATATGTGCAATTTTGATCAAATATTCTGGAAATACTAAAGTTTTAACGATAGCATTGAGGAAACATCAGCTTTATATTTGTTGTGATGTGTGGCTCGCTTTTGTATCAATTAAAAATATAATAACATTTATATTTATATTAGCACATGATATGTGATACTTTTACGTAACAATAGTTTTCCTCTATCTATGGTAACTATTTGACTGTACTTTTTTTTAAACTGTAAATTGTTGATTTGGAAAGAAGAGGTAAAAACACCTTAACAAAATTCATCATGAACTAATTAATTAAAAAGACTGCTCAGCTCAAAAAGGGCTGAAAAAATGTTATTTGAAAAAGTAATAGTGGGAGGGAGACTTTCCTGGCATCATTGGAGAAAAAAGCCATGGTAGTCCCTTGAACATTGTATGAAATTAAATGGGCTGATACCATTCTAAAAGTTGCCTTCCAATAGAAAGCTGATGTACTCATCAGCTTCAGACCCTTTTAATTTGAAAATTTGGTTCCATAACAGAAGCAGGAGGCCAGCTTTCCATTGAAAACAATTAGAACAAAATGTTATTAAGCTTTACTGAGAGTGATATGAATGGCTATTTAACATTATTTGGTTGCTCTTCCCCACTCCACCCACCTCCGTGGCACCTCAAACCCTAATGCTCATTTATGGCACATCTGCTTGGAACCAATAAAACATAAAGTGACAGCAGGGTATAAAAAAAATTAAGGAGACATTAATTCAATTTTTACCTACAATGTTTTTAAAATGCCCTTTTTCTACACGGCTATAGAAGTGTCAATTATTTCAACTCTTTAACAGAAACTGCAAGTACTTGAAACCGATAAAACTAAGTAAGCATTGTGCAATGAACTGCAGCGATTAGAGAAGTAGAGCTATCAATGAAATATGGCACACCCTGGGGCTCATGATTTTTGCATCACATGCAAACCTGGAGATGTTACATTTAGTTCCTTCATTGTGGATATTTAGGGGTCCAAGCCCACCATTTGAAAAAGGAAACATTTATTCCTACACTGTTTCCTGACTGCCAACCAGTTCTCTATACATGTCAGTACACTACTCTCAATCCCATGTGCTTTAATTGTACACATTAGTAAGTTATGTAAGGTTACATGGGGAGTATGTGTGTGTGGGGGGTGGGGGAGTTGATGGGGGAGAGGCATGAGGTCTAGAAGGTCTTACTTCTTTCATTTTAACTGAGGAAAGGAAATCTCATATCACTAAGGTAGGCCTTTTAAATAGATTATTGTAGAGCCCAACAGCTTCCTCCAATCTCTTTCCAGCTGGCACAACTACAACCATTTCCTGGCAATGGAATCATGTCTTAGTGGATACTTTTTCCCCCAAGGTGGACACATAAATTTTCCCAACTCTCATTAACTGACGATGACAAACATCTAGGCTATAACTTCCAGGATTTAGTAGTACAATTATCAGCTGGACAGGCCATCAATAGATTACTCCATGATGATGGGGTCAATGATGAAACTTTCATTAAGCATTTGGAAAATTCCAAGTGAGTCAGGAGTTGCCCCAATAGTGGGATTGTAGGCCCTTTCTGCATTAGTCTGTTGGCCTTCCTCATTTTTGTCTGCTTTGTGCTTTGTGCCTTTGAGTAACTTTTATTATGTTCTACTCAATGGAAAAACAAAGTTGAAGCATGTGCTAGGATTCAGGAATTAATGTTGAGGAGTTGAAGATGGGTCAATTATGAAAGAATGTATTGATAATGAAACGCAAGAAGATGTTTTCCTCTTTAAGTGTCAGATTCACTCACTTGGCAAATTCGTACCCTACTGTTGACTTGTAAATATAATCCAGGCTGACAATAGAGAATGATGCATTAATCTTGCTGTTGAGACAGTGTTTATATACAACTTGATTGCTGTTATTAACTGTGCCTGGATTCTAAAAGTAATCTACTGGTTGCAAAGCATTTTGAATAGTATGAGGCAACCAATAAGACGTCCTATAAATTTAATCAGAGATAATAGAAACTGCAGATGCTGGAGAGTCCGAGATAACAAGGTGTGGAGCTGGATGAACACAGCAGGCCAAGCAGCATCTTAGGAGCTGGAAAGTTGATGTTTCGGGCCAAGACCCTTTTAACAGCAATCAAGTTGTATATAAATACTGTCTCAACAGCAAGATTAATGCATCATTCTCTATTGTCAGCCTGGATTATATTTTCAAGTCAACAGTAGGGTAGGAATTTGCCAAGTGAGTGAATCTGACACTTAAAGAGGAAAACATCTTTTTATGTTTCATTATCAGCACATTCTTTCATAATTGACCCATCTTCAACTCCTCAGTATTAATTCCTGAATCCTCACACATTCTTCAACTTTGTTTTTCCATTGAGTAGAACATAATAAAAGTTACTCAAAGGCACAAAGCACAAAGCAGACCAAAATGAGGAAGGCCTACAGATTAATGCAGAAAGGGCCTACAATCCCACTATTGGGGCAACTCCTGACTCACTTGGAATTTTCCAAATGTTTAATGAAAGTTTCATTGAGTTTTGAGAAGATTTGTAGCTCAGGTTGAGGTTCTGGATGTGAGTTTGCTCGCTGAGCTGGAAGGTTAGTTTTCAGACGTTTCGTCACCATTCTAGGTAATGCAGGAAATGACATCACCAACCCAAGGAAACCTAACCAGATAAATAGAAAGCGGGACATAACACCAGCGCTTCATCAGAGGCTCACTGATGATATTACCTAGAATGGTGACGAAACGTCTGAAAACTAACCTTCCAGCTCAGCGAGCAAACTCACATCCAGAAAGTTCCATCATTGACCTCCGCATCATGGAGGCATCTATTGATAGTCTGTCCAGCTGAAGGGTCTAGGCCCGAAACGTCAGCTTTCCTGCTCCTAAGATGCTGTTTGGCCTGCTGTGTTCATCCAGCTCCACACCCTATAAATTTAACTTCTGTTTTTGATTTTGATTTGATTTGATTTATTATTGTCACATGTACCAAGATACAGCTAAAAGTATTGTTTTTGTGCTATCCAGTAAATCATAACGCACAAAAGAATAGAATGTAGTGTTACAACTACAGAAAAGTTCAGAGAAAGATAAAACTTTAATATATGAGAGGTCCATTCAAAAATCTGATAACATGCAGGGAAGAGGCTGTTCTTGAATTTGTGGTGGGTGTTTTCAAACTTTTCTTCTTCTGCCAGACATTTTCATTCAGCTGTGTGAATGCTCATACAAGCAAACCAATTCAAACATGAAGTAAAACATAACAGGCCAGGAGAGTGATCTTGCTTAGCAGGAGCACTTAAGTGGACTAGACCAGATCCTTGTACTAACTATCCAACTGAAGACAAAACCAGGTGTACTAACAACTGTTGCAAATTCAATGCAGTTTTAGATTCCTTTCACAATACAGTATAATATAAGTCTGCAAAACATTCACACAATGCATGTACAAATGGAGGCACCTGTAAATTTGGGGTAAACATTATTAATGTATATTTGAAATAATTTGATCAGGTCCTGAAAAGCCTTGCTGAGTGAAATTCTAAACAGTCAAGGCATTTTTGGATTCAAATTTACATTGTGTGATGTTCATAACAAATGAATGGATATATTTACATGAGATTCCTCTGCTCCCCTATTATTTGAGACATGAACACATTTACTTTAAATCCTTACCACTTTTACTAAAATATCAAATGTGTTCAAGTAGTCATTACCAACATCACATTATGTTATTTTAATCCATATTTCTGCACACTAAAATACTTTGCAATGTCTGGTCATTTTTAACCATTGTTTGTTCAGCACCCACAAGATGAAAATATCAGTTCTAACCCTTCAGCTTTATTTTAAATTTCCTTCTTGAAATTTCTGGATGGAAGTGAAAACATTCTCTTGCAAAGAATTGCATCATAAATGCAGTCTACGTGGCCAAATGACACCAAAAATTAGTTTAACATAGATGATCTGTGTTTAATCTTTCATGGAATATTAACATTGTTAGCAAAGCTCACATTTATTGCTCATCCCTAATTGGACTTGAGAAAATAGTGATAATCACCTTCTTGAATCACTGAGTCCATTTGGTGTAGGAGCACCAATAGTGCTGTCAAGGAGAGAGTTCCAGATTTTTGACTCTGCCACACTGAAAGAATAGCGATATATTTCCACGTCAGGATGGTGAGTGGTTTGGAGGGCAACTTGCAGGTGGTGGTTTACCCATGTATTTGCCATCTGTGTTCTTCTGGATGGAATTGGTCATGGTTGGTAGGTGCTATCTAAGAAAGTTGGGTGAATTGCCTTCATTTGAGATTCATGGTGAAGTGTTAAAAATGTCTCTCATCTTCCTTACTGGGAAGCTATCATGAAAGCCAGCACTGATAGTAAGATATACTATCAAATTCAATGTGTTAATCAGCCTATGGTAAATTATATTTGTGAGATTTCAAAAATGATGATATCAGACTTCACACTAAATTCAAAATCTATCAGTCTGTAGTTCACCCAAACTTCTCAACAGCATTAATGATTGGAAGACTTGGCAACACTAGAACATTATCAGCAATGCTGTCTGGCTTGCTAAGGCAAAAGAGCAAACATGAATGCCTTCCAAGGTGCAGACATGCCAAATTTATAATAACCTCACATCAGCTGAAAGGACAGGACAAATTGTAAGGATGCAGAACTCAATACTGCCCAAACAAATCCTTAACTCTGAGTTACATCAGGAAGCACGTTCACACAGGGGCCAAAGGAAACATATGGAAGGTCATCTATGAAGATTTGCTCTATCAACATATGCACACAGGAAGTAGAAGCCCAAAAACAACTGTATTAATAGTCCATAATCAAAAATCACTTCAAGATCTCCTAATCAACAAAAGCAGCACTAAAAGCAACTATGAGAGAGACGGAAAGACAGGACACTTGTTTGAGCCAACAATCCACCACTAATTCTGTTGTCTAACAACCAAAAGCTCTTCACTGTGGGAGAGCTTGTAAGACTAAGATAGAATTGATGGGACATGTGTAAACCCACAAGCAATGCTGACAACTCACTTAAACCCAACTGTCCACAAGGAAGGAACATCTGTGTCATAAAGACTGTCAATTATTTTTCACCTGCAGCCATCCAGAATGAGGGAATGAACCCCATTAAACAGAAACCGACTCCAACTAATTAAGCCTGAAATCAGCAGCCATAAGTAATATTTAGTACTGAAAGGAGTATTGTCCTGTGAATGCTAACAGTGCTCTGTTTCCATGTTAAATATTTATTTAACTTTACTTGTGAGCCTAACAGGGAAGGCTGGATGTTTTTTCACCCAGCCAGTTGTTGCAGTGACAAAGATCAGGAAACCCATACAACATTGTACAGTTTGTGTCATGAAAAAGATTCAAGAGTGTAGGGACCAACAACTTAGAAAGTGACAAGCAATCATTACTGTGTCTGTTCAAACCTGTAACTAGGTTACTGTATTGTCCTCCTCACAACTGAGATGGATCCTGTTTTTACTTGCTGAATAGTGATCAAAACTTGAGAACTCATCTGTTTTAACATCCCTTTTGTTATCTGGTTGAGTTTGATGAAAATACAAATACAATATTTATAAGAATGATCAGAGATAATGGGACCTGCAGATGCTGGAGAATCCGAGATAAGAAAGTCGGGAGCTGGATGAACACAGCAGGCCAAGCAGCATCTTAGGAGCATAAAAGCTGACGTTTTGGGCCTAGAGAAGGGCCTAGACCCCAAAACGTCAGTTTTTGTGCTCCTGAGATGCTGCTTGGCCTGCTGTGTTCTTCCAGCTCCACACTTTCTTATTTATAAGAATGAATTTGTTTATCTGGTGCTGCCTTCTCTCAAGGGAAACATGGATGAATATAATTGGTTCTGATTGCTCACCCAAATGCATTTCTCCAGGACTGAAGAATCACACTATAAATCCAATTATTCCTCTGATTCCAATTTTGACCTATGTCCGATTTGAATTGCTTTGAATTAAACTTGAATTCTCATTTGGAAACAATTCCAATTCTAATTATGAAAAATTTTATCAAAGAATATAAATACAATTAGAATCTACAACTGTTTTCATGTTCAAAGGGTTTGTGAGAATGTCCATTGAACTATTAATGATAAATATTTTATTTTAAGCATAATCATGATAAATTATTTTGTCATACTTAGAGGAAAAGGCTTCCTTTCAACTATAAGCCAAGAATAAAATTTATAACCAGTTTCTAATACTCCTGATTGTCCTTCTCATCTCTCCCTCTCCATCTCTTCATCTTGTGATTTGTGGAGAGGCAGATTCAGAGAGCAGCTAGAGGGATAAGGCTGGCCATCTCCTGTCTGCAGTCACTCCTTCAGACTGCACTTTGGGAAACTACAGAGGCTGCATTCAACGTGTTATATAAGGTTAGTGCAAATAGCCTTGATGAATCCTACAATTGTGGATGAGGATGAAACAATCAGAAAGCACACAGAGTGGATCTGTGGAAGAACGGCAGCAGCAACAGGAGACCCAATACATGGGATACAGACCTATGTAAGAAGCACAGCCACAGGGGATATACAAACTGATGGCAAAGCGGGACGCCAAGTACATGGGCTGAGGAGAGCGGGTGTGGGGTTTAAACCAGAAAGAGAGAGGGAGGCCCAGTACACAGAGTGTGGTGTGCAGAATAGAGGGGGTTTTAAACTGGACGCAGAGAGGGAAGACCAGTACATGGGGAGCGGGAGTGCAAGGAGGTGAGAGGGGAGTGTTTTAAACCAGACACAGAAAGCCATCCAACCTGTTTCTGTCTGACACAAAGTGTGACTTCACAAGAAAACAGGGAGGTGATTCATGGTTCTCTCTCTTGTCACACCTCATTAGTACAGCACACAGGAAATCAAAGCCCACTTTTCCTAGAGGTGTCATAAAAGTTAAAAGTTTTATTATTTATAAAACAACAAAATTCCCGAATCTACTTGTTTTCAGTCCCAGGATAACAGAAAATGTGGATTGGGTTTTTGTACTTAAATAGATTCTAACCACAGGTAAACAACTATGCACTGCTCACATGTAATTTTATGAGTTAAATATTGTTTGGGACCCAGATTGCAAGATTCACTGAGTTGATCTTTTGTTTGACAAGACCTTTAGTTGTTCAGTCTGTTTTCTGCAGATGTTTTTCACTTTTTCACAGAAGGCACAAGTGACTGGCACATTAGCCACAAAATCTCGTAGTTACCAGGTAAAACAAAAAGCTGACAATCAGTGGGGGAAAATAAACGGCTTTGTTTGGGCTTTAGGTATTTTATCAGAAAGAAGAAGACACCGCATCTCAGTCTGGGCATTTTAAAACATTAATTTCGCCAATTCAATCCACAACCAAATTGCAGAAAAATAAAGGTATGTTCTTTACAAGATTATCTTTTGATCAGCCAATTAGTTTAAAACTCAACACATTATTATAGCTAAAGAATACAGGGAAGTAGTTAACTTTAAATATATTTAACAACCAAATGAATTAATTAAACAAAATAGAAATGGCTGAGCAGATGATGATCTGTTGCGCATGACAGTATGTGGGACCTGGTGGACACAAGTGTAATACAAGGCAACCACAGGAAATCTCTTCTGGTCTAGAGAGGAACTTGGAGTGGCAGGAGAAGCATCCAGTAATCTTGGTCCGCATAAGAACGAATGGCAAATTTAGGACTAGGAAAGAGATTCTGCAGAGTGACTAGGAGAAGGTTGGTGCTAAACTAAAAACAGATCCACCAACAAAATAAACTCAGGATTGTTATCTGAGCCACGTGTAAATTGAAATGGGGTAAATAAGATAGAAAGGTAAATACATAGCTCAAAGTTTGGTGTAGGAGAAATAGGTTTTCATTCCTGGGGCATTGGCACCAGTATTAATGAAGGAGAGAACAAAAACAAAGTTGCTAGAAAAGCTCAGCAAGTCTGGCAGCATTTGTGAAGGAGAAAACTGAGTTAACGTTTTGGGTCCAGTGATCCTTCCTCAGAACCGAGTTCTGACGGAGGATCACCGTACCCGAAACATTAACTCTGTTTTCTCCTTCACAGATGCTGCCAGATCTGCTGAGCTTTTCCAGCAACTTTGTTTTTGTTCTTGATTTACAGAATCTGCAGTTCTTTTGGTTTTTAATGAAGGAGAGAACTGTTCTGTTTTGATGGACTTCATTTGAACCATGCTGGGACCAGTGTCCTGGTAAACATATAGCTAGGGTTATAGATAGGACAGTGAATTATTGGGGAAGTGGGAGTTTCCATTGAAGAGAAGTTTAAATCAAAATCGAAAAGAACAGATGTCCGCAGTAGTGAAGAGGCGTACAATAAACAATGAGTGACAGCAGGAGGCAAAAAAAAGCAGAAAAGTGGATAAGAAATTAGAACCACAGAGTAAGTAACAATGGTAAAATGTCAAAGTTTAAGGTGCTTTATCTGAATGTATATTGCATTTGTAACAAGATAGAAAAATTGATAGGACAGATAAAAATAAATAAATAATAGCTATTGAAAAGGCATGGTTGGAGGCTGATCAAGACTGGGAATGCAATAATCAAAGATATTTGACTTCCCTGAAAAATAGGCAAAAAGGTGAATGGCCTACTTCAATATCTTCTGTTCTTATTCTTTACTAGAGAGATTTGCAAGGACAGTGGCCAAAGGAACCTGAAAATTGCAGTGATAAGGGAACAAATCTCTGGGATGTGTTGCTGTCAATAGGAACTTGTACAAAAGGCCTGGAGATCTTGGCTAGATGTGGCCATTCTGGTGAACATATTACAAAGGTTACCATTCTATGAGCATTTCACTTTTCTCAGAAATTGGCAGAACAACAAATCAAACTTTTAGAGACAACAGTGAAATATTGTGCAAATAAAGAGAAAAGTAAAGAATCCAACTCCTTGAATAATATTATAAAGTCGTAGAGTTATACAGCACCAAAGCAGGCTCTTCGGTCCAACTCTTCCACACTGTCCAGCTATCCCAATCTGACCCAATCTCATTTGCCAGCATCTGGCCCATATCTCTCAACCCTTTCTATTGATATACTGAACCAGATGGTTTTTAAGTGATGTAACTGTACGCACAGCCACCACATCCTCTGGCAGCTCACTCCATAAACACACCATCCTCAGCATGAAAAGGTTAGGTCAGGCACTTTTTAAATCTTTCCCTTCTCAACTTAAAAATTTTGGTAAGGCAAGCCAGGGCAGGAGTTATACAGTTAGTGGTAGGGCCTGGGAGTGTTGCCAAATAAAGAGACATAAGGGTGCAAGCGCATTGTTCCTTGAATCTGCAGGTACACAGGGTGGTGAATAAGACATTTGGAATGCTTATCTTCATTGTCATATCACTGAGAATAGGAGTTGGGTCATCTTATTGCTGCCGTACAGGAATGCTGCATACAATTTGGGTTACTCTTCTATAAAACAGGTTGTCGTTAAACTTGAGAGAAAGCAGAAAAGATTTACAAAGATGTTGCTGGGGCTGAAGGATTCCAGTTATAGGCAGAGGGAGAAAAAGCTGGGGCTGTTTTCCCTGGAGTGCTGGAAGCTAAGGGGTATATAAAATCATGACAGGCGTGGATAGGGCGAATGGCCAAGGTCTATTTCCTAGGGTGGGAGAGCTCAAAACTAGAGGGCATTATTTTCAGGTGAGAGGGCAAAGATTTATAAAGGACCTGTGGGGTAGCTTTTTCATGTAGAGGGTGGTGTGTGTATGAAACAAGCTGCCAGAGGATGTGGTGGAGGCAGGTGCAATTAAAATATTTAAAATCCGTCTGATGGGTATATGAATAGAAAGGGTTGAGAAGGTTATGGACCGAGTACTGGCAAATGGGACTAGGTCAGACTAGGATGTCTAGTCAGCGTGGACGAATTGGACTAAAGGGTTTGTTTCCATGCTGTATGAATCCATGATTCTAAGTCTTGGTGATTTGCTGCAATATACCTTGTAGAGGATACACACTACAGGAAATGGCTGAATGTGTAAATATAACTTTCACATCATACAAGTTCCAGCAATGACCATCTCCAACAAGACAGAATCTAATTATCACCCACTGACATTTCCAACTGCTGTCAATCAGTTAATTGGAGCGTATTCCATCACGTTCCTAACTATGCTTTTCAGTGATAAAAAGACACTGGTGAGTCAGGAGGTACATCACTCATTTCAGAATACCCAGCATCTGGATTATTATTCCAGTAACATAGCTATTATACTGCTATACGCTATGTGTAAGATGTTAACTGCTATTGGCTAAATAGCATAACAATTTGAAGCAATTCTTGATGGTGTGCACTGTGCTGTGTCTCGGAGACATTATGAGATGATAGAAACATGCAGTGGTTTAATCTAGCATTCTGTAACAAAGCAATAGACTTTGTCACATAACTGTAGCAGTTAAAGGACTGACACATTTTTGGCAAAGGTTGGAGATAATGAATGACAACGCCTATCCACAAGATCATTACAACATCAGGTGAGGGGTAAGCATGTATCTTCCACCTAGCTATCAATGTAGGCTGATGTTGATTCAGAATGAAGAACAAAATGTAAGACACTTCAAACACTAATAACAATAATAGTTACATTTTTATAAATGTATCTGGAGAATTAGGCCAAAATTGGTAGGTTACCTTTCTTGTGCACTTGCTCTCTTCCTCTGGGCCCAGGGGACTAGGAAGCCACAGCATGTTTGGAGCAATACAGAGAGCCAAGTTGAATGCAGTCATCTGGTTTTCTTCAGAATTTTTCTCTATGTGATGCAGTACAGCGAACAAATGACGGAGAAGAAGGACATTTGCTTCAGGAAGCTCCTCCACCAAACTGTAATATATTAGACACATATCTGTTACTTTGACATTTTGCCTTAAAACCCTGAATCCAGGAACAATAATGACAATTAACTAAAAACCACCATGTACCAAAGGTGATATAGATTTTCCAATCCATTGGCAAATGTCTCAAGCAACACTTAATTAAAAAAACTGCCCCTTTCGTGGTTTAATTGATGAAACTGTTGAGTTATACTGATAAAACTATTGAGTTATACAGAGTACAGGGCTCCTGGTTTAAATCCAACTTTGTGCTGATGATCTCAGGCAGAGTAGTAGTTGTTGATTTAAAATTGGCTTCAATGTTATTTAGACAAGGAGCAGATATTCAATCAAGAATCTGTTCTCAGCTGCCGTCAGGTCACTGCTGCTGTTAAATGCATATGCACAAATGTTTGAGAAAAGTAGGTATTTTCTCCTTCCTTTCTTGAAAATATTGACTTCTTCTAAAGTGTGATGTTGACAGACTTCTAGCAGGTCACCCAAAGGGCCATTCATCATTCTAAACAATGAATGCAGGGAGGATATAGGCTGTAGAAAGGAGGTGTTCAGTCACCGACTGGAAGAAGTTTTATAGGTATTTAAAGAGAAAATATTGGTGAAGACAAATGTAGATCCCTTACAGTCAGAAAAGCTTCAAGTTATAATGGGGAACAACAAAATAGCTGACTAATTAAACACGTACTTTTGTTTCATGTTCACAAAGGATGGCACAAATAAAATACCAGGAATGTTGGGGAACACAGGATTTCATGTCCGTGAGGTACTGAAGAAAATCAGTATGAATACAGAAATGGTGTTGGGGAAATTGATGAGGTTAAAGACAGATAGATCCCCAGAGCCTCGACATCCCAGAACAGTTAAGGAAGTGGCTCTAGAAATAGTGGTTGTATTGGTGGTCACCTTCCAAGATTCTATAGTCTCTGCAACAGTTCTTATAGATTAGAGGGTAGTTAATGTAAACTTTTACTTAAAAAGGGAGGCAAAGAGAAACTCAGGAATTATAGATCAGTCAGCTTGATATCAGTAGTGGGGAAAATACTAGAGTCCATCGTAAAAGGTTTAACAACAGAGCATTTTGAAAACAGTGATAGAATCTGAAAGAGTCAGCATGGTTTTATAAAAGGCAAATCACACTCGACAAAACTAATTAAGCTCTTCAAAGATCTAACTCGTAGAGTTGATACAGGGGAGCCAATGATATAGTTTATTTGGACTTCCAGAATGCTTTTGACAAAGGCCCACATAAGAAATTAGCATGTAAAATTAAACCACATGGGACTGGAATATTGAAATGGATAGTAAACTAGTTTTCAAATGGTAAGCAAAAAGAATATGCAGGTCTTTTTAAAAATTACAGGCAAAAACTAGTGGAATACTGCAGGGATCAGTGCTAGGCCCCCAACTATTCACTGTATATATTAAATGATTTAAATGAGGGAACTAAATGTAATATTTTCAAATTTGCAGATGATGCAAAACTGGGTAAGAGGTTGAGCTGAGAGGAGAATGCAGAGAGGCTTCAAATGATTTGGACAAGCTGGGTAAATGGGCTAATGCATGGCAGATGCAGCATAATGTTGATAAATGTGAGGTGATCCATTCTGGGAACAAAATCTGGGAAACCATATTATTATCTGAATGACTATTCATTGAGAGAGTGGAATGTGCAATGTTATTTGGGTGTCCTTGTACACTACTCACTGAAGGCAAGCATGGATGTGCATCAGGCAGTCAACAAGGCAAATAATATGTGAGAGGATTTGAGTACAAGAGCAGAGATGTCTTGGTGCAATTATACAGGGCCTTGGTGAGACCACACCTGTAATACTGTATGTGGTTTTCGTCTCCAACACACCAGCTGACATACGAGGAGAGGTTGGCTTGGTTAGGATTATTTTCACTGGATTTCAGAAAAACGAGGAGGAAAATTATGCAGACTTATAAAATTGTAACAGGTCTAGACAACGCAGATGCAGGAAGGATGGTAATGATGGTGTAGTCCAGAACTAAGGATCGGAGCCTGAGAATGTGAGGTTAGCCATTTAGGAATCACATGAGGAGAAGTTTCTTCATTCAGAGACTGGTGAGCCCATGGAATTTACCACCACTGAAAGCAGTTGAGAACAAACCATTGTATGATTTCTGAAGGCATTGAATAGATCATTTGGGGCTGAAGGGATCAAGGGATATGAGGGCAAAGTGGGAACAGGCTATTGGGTTGGATAATCAGCTATATTCATGATGAATGGCTAAGCATGCTCAAAGGGCTGAGTGGTCTACTGCTGCTGTTATTGACTACGTTTCTATGATTCTAAATGCCAATCAGTAGCAGGAATCTATTGTTTCGTCTTCCTGGTCCAATGATGCTGAGGCCAATTAAAATTCCTAGTTGATATGCTCGCTGAGGTCAGTTAATTTAGCTCAAGTTAGCTCAACATAAACCAGGAAGTGGACACAAGACATTAATATACTTATTAAATATATATTTATGAAATTGTCATAAAATGTTTCTCTCACTTCTTCATGGACTGTATTTTTTCCTCTTCATTCTCATTTTCGATCCCTTGCATCCATTTCTCGTACAGTTCAGATGACAGAACACTGCCTGGAATGTTACGTAGAAAGTCCTACACAGAAAGAATCATCATTGTGATTGACTTCTTTTTAGGCTACCCACACTTATGAATTAATGTTTTATTCTAGTAACTCTGACAAGGTGATGTAAATATTAACAAAAAAAATTAAATGAACAATGAAATTAACAAAATCAGGAACTGTAAACTAGATAATTCCCATTGCAAGCAGCCAAATATCACTGTAATTCAATGTAATGCTTCACAATGTAGGGATTGGCACCTAGTGAGGTCACAAGCTGAAATATTGCGGTTCTGAGTTCTGAGGCAGCAAGAGCTGCCATAGGAATCTGACTGAGCTGTAACAGTCCACTTTCACAGCTCCCTCCCAGCCCCCATGTTAGCCAACCCCAGAAACCTCTACTCTCACTGAGGGTTATCACCACTTTCAAACCTCAAAATGGAGTCAGACCGTTAAAAAAAAGTTTAGGAAGCACTGCTGTAATTCATTACTTTCATTTGTAACCCATTACATAGGTTCTTCTTCAGTCTTGTTTTTAGAGTAGATATTCTGAAGCCTCATCGCTGACATTTCGAAAGCCTTGCATTGGGCAAGGCCTCATGAAATTCATTGTTACATTTTGTACAGTCTGTTTTTAATTGTCCCTTTTCATAAATTTTGTAACTGTTGGTAATAAAAATAGATTCATGTCCCTAAGAGGAATCACCAAGATTTAGCATTTATTTCTGACTTACTAGTAGTTTTAGTTACCACTATGAAAACAGGAACAAGATCAGAATGTTCCCGGAATGTGCTGCTATTTATGATAATTGCTCTTGGTATAAACACATTGCATGAATATAACTGAGTCATGTTGTGCACCAAGTGAAACTGCTCCCTCATTAATCTCTCAATGCTGTTTGTAGGATGTTGCTGTGTGCAAAATACATGCTACATTTTCTGAGATAAAACAAACTCTGCATCTAGGGCTGCCTCATTCCGCAATTATTCTTCCATCAGTGAGTTAAACGCTACTTGTTTGCAAAAAGTCTATGTGGCAAGTTCTGGCAACAGAAGAAGAGGTTACAGTCTTTGAAAATAAATTTGTAGGACAGACACTGATTGCAGTGAAATTTATATTTTTGGACTGGTTCCTGGAAAGTTTGAGATTTAGTGTGCAACGGAGTCATGTTAGATGCAACAATTCGAGCAAGTAAATTTGCGCACTGTTACTTGACATGTATCAGATTTATTTTGTTTATGGGATGTTAATGACATTGAGAGTGAGCTCACTCCTTAGAGGCATCTAGTGGAGAGAGTGTACAATTACATTATAACGGCTGACAGTAATTTTCAAAGGGGAATGTTGACAGAAAAGCATGACACAAATCATAACCTTCGGAAATAATGTTTATGAAAAGCCCCTAGACACTGTGCAGATATTTGCTTTAATGGCCAATGTGTTAAAATGGTGGAATACTTGAAAAAAGATTGGCATAATTTTACCAATCCAGTTTCAATCGAAGGAAAATCCTTTGAAATGGGATATTGGAGGCCAATGTTCCAGTTAGAAATATAAATTTGTAAGTTTTGTGTTTATGGAAGGATGATACCTCAGTTGGCAACATTTTGTCACATTTACTCAGATCCATTCATTCCCTGTGTCTTCCTCTGCATTATAATCAATAGCGACATGTTTAAGATCTAGCCTAACATTTTAACGGAGATGTTATATAAACTCATACCGTGATAACAGCAGCTGCCACAAAGGCAGATTCTTTGTCCATTTGCACCTCATTTCCAGAATTTAATTTCTCCTTTAGTTCTTTACATGTCTTGGCATTAGCTGAGCGCCTAAAAATCCCTTTGGTGGAGGGTCCTTCATGGTATAATAGGACAAGCATATCCTGTAGAGAAATAGCACTGAGTTCATGGAAGACACCACCACAGATTTGCTCCATATTTGAAGCAATGCTCCTTTCACAGGTGTAAATGACATGTCTTTTTCCAACAAATAGTCTTGTATGCTTGTAAAACTTTGAAAATGTAATGATTGACATTAATTCTAAGCCTGATTTTTACCGTAAGCAAAGGGACACACTTATCTCTAATCTGAATGAACAGACTAACTTACTGCCCCACCGAACTCATCTCCACCTATCTGGACTCCATTTTCTTCCCTATGGTCCAGGAACTCCCTACCTACGTCTGTGACACCACCCACGCCCTCCACCTCCTCCAGGACTTCCAATTCCCTGGCCCCCAACACCTCATTTTCACCATGGATGTCCAGTCCCTATACACCTGTATTCCTCATGCAGATGGCCTCAAGGCCCTCCGCTTCTTCCTGACCTGCAGGCCCAACCAATCCCCCTCCACCGACACCCTCATCCGCCTAGCCGATCTCGTCCTCACCCTCAACAACTTCTCTTTCAATTCCTCCCACCTCCTACAGACAAAGGGGGTGGCCATGGGTACCCGCATGGGCCCAAGCTATACCTGCCTCTTTGTAGGTTACGTTGAACAGTCCCTCTTCCGCACCTACACAGGCCCCAAACCACACCTCTTCCTCCGTTACATTGATGACTGTATCGGTGCTGCCTCTTGCTCCCCAGAGGAGCTCGAACAGCTCATCCACTTCACCAACACCTTCCACCCCAACCTCGAGTTCACCTGGGCCATCTCCAGCACATTCCTCACCTTCCTGGGCCTCTCAGTCTCCATCTCAGGTAACCAGCTAGAAACTGATGTCCATTTCAAGCCCACTGACTCCCACAGCTACCTAGAATACACCTCCTCCCACCCCCCCCTGCAAAAATTCCATCCCCTATTCCCAATTCCTCTGCCTCCACCGCATCTGCTCCCAGGATGAGGCATTCCACTCCCACACATCCCAGATGTCTACGTTCTTCAAGGACCGCAACGCTCCCCCCTGCAGCGGTCGAGAACGCCCTTGACCGCGACTCCCGCATTTCCCGCAACACATCCCTCACACCCCGCCCCCGCCACAACCGCCCCCAGAGGATCCCCCTCGTTCTCACATACCACCCCACCAACCTCCGGATACAACGCATCATCCTCCGACACTTCCGCCATCTACAATCTGACCCCAACACCCAAGCCATTTTTCCATCCCCACCCTTGTCTGCCTTCCGGAGAGACCACTCTCTCCGCGACTCCCTTGTCAGCTCCACACTGCCCTCCAACCCCACCACACCCAGCACATTCTCCTGTAACAGCAGGAAGTGCTACACTTGCCCCCACACCTCCTCCCTCACCCCCATCCCAGGCCCCAAGATGACCTTCCACATCAAGCAGATGTTCACCTGCACATCTGCCAATGTGGTATATTGTATCCACTGTACCCGGTGTGGCTTCCTCTACATTGGGGAAACCAAGCGGAAGCTTGGGGACCGCTTTGCAGAACACCTCCGCTCAGTTCACAACAAACAACTGCACCTTCCAGTCGCGAACCATTTCCACTCCCCCTCCCATTCTTTAGACGACATGTCCATCATGGGCCTCCTACAGTGCCACAATGATGCCACCCGAAGTTTGCAAGAACAGCAACTCATATTCCGCTTGGGAACCCTGCAGCCCAATGGTATCAATGTGGACTTCACAAGCTTCAAAATCTCCCCTTCCCCCACTGCATCCCAAAACCATACCAGTTCTTCCCTGCCCCCCACTGCATCACAAAACCAGCCCAGCACGTCCCCTCCCCCCACTGCATCCCAAAACCAACACAGCCTGTCTCCGCTTCCCTAACCTGTTCTTCCTCTCACCCACCCCTTCCTCCCACCTCAAGCCGCACCTCCATTTCCTACCTACCACCTCATCCCACCTCCTTGACCTGTCCGACTTCCCTGGACTGACCTATCCTCTCCCTACCTCCTCACCTATACTCTCGTCTCTACCTGTCTTCTTTTCTCTCCATCTTCGGTCCGCCTCCCCCTCTCTCCCTATTTATTCCAGTTCCGTCTCCCCATTCCCCTCTCTGATGAAGGGTCTAGGCCCAAAACATCAGCTTTTGTGCTCCTGAGATGCTGCTTGGCCTGCTGTGTTCATCCAGCTCCACACTTTCATATCTATAGACTAACTTTAATCCCACTTTTAACCTGAATTGTAAACTAAACTGATTAAACTACTATATAACAATAGATTGAACTTGACTGGTGTATCAGGCTGGATTTTCATCCTTGAGGCAGCTAGGAAAAATCCTGACTCTGTTTCTCTTGTCTCAGGGAAAAGTGGGTCTGGAGGCATAATTTTCATTGTGAGGGATATGGGTATGAGCTGCAGTCATCAGCCAGTTTTGGATAAATTGGTAGGTGGTCACAGGGGCTGCAGGGAGTCGAGGCAGGCTGTTAAAAGGCCTGCCTTTTTAAAGCCTGCCTGTTTTATAGCGACAAATCAGCAAAATCATCTTGTCCTCACCTCTCACATTCCAAACATTGACCATGCCATATCCATACCACCTTATGTCTCTCTACCTACCTGCTTCTGCTCTTTATACTCCTATGCCCCCTTCTACACTTCATGGCCCTTTCTAATCTCGAGTTCTTACTATGGCACAACTGATGCCTATAAAAATAGGATGCATTTTTAAAAGAGCTGCTTGAAGAAATCCTCCACTCCTAAAGTTTGTCTTTCTTAAAAAAAATTCACAACAAGTCAATAAGAATGTCAATCATCTAGATCTTTTAAAGTATTAATAGTTGAAACCACAAGCATTTGGAACTACTTTATCTTATGTAAGTTAGCATTGTGCAATTAAAGGCACAGATCAGGGAGTCAGAGATGTCAATTGAGAGATGATTTTCCTGTAGCTCAGTTGTTTCAACACTCTAATGGATGTCTCAGCTCTCAGACAAGCCTCACTACGCATTCTTGGCTGAGAGAGCAGAGCTATTTGAGTGTTGAAATAGCTGAGCAGAAGGAAAACAAAATTATGTGACCGACAGCCTGACTCTGATTAATGTTACCAATTATATAAGGTTTATTTATGCATGATAAAATAGTTTCCAGAGCTTGCAGATTCTGCTATTCATACTTTAAAGGGTGTGGAGGATTGACACATTTAAAGGATTGGAGCTATTTTTAAGAAAGTGGAAAGTTATTAATCAATGACAATTTCTTAAAATTATTTTATCATATCCACCTGTCATTACCAGGTTTATTAGTTCTATAGAGTGGGTTAATGGGTATAGGTGGGCATATGGATGTGGGTACGACTCATAGCTTGGCACGAAGAATTTTTGGGCCATAAGGCTCGGTGGTGGAACATACCTGGCTTGGGAAATGGGGAACTTATCTTTCAAAAGGTTCCCTCACCCACATCACATTCATTGATACTTCTGAGGTGCAGTGAAGCACAAGTCCTTTAAAAGCTGGTTTAATCCCATGAAAAATTGTAAAGGGTTAGGAGATACATATGTCCTTCAGGAACCTGGCCAGGTTGGGAGTACAATGTACACACTTGTGACCTGAACTGTCTCACACCCTCAACCTGCACTGGTGAAAATTGGAAATCTCAAGAATGGGTCAAAAATCGAGTCTGTGTCAATTTTCACTCCATGCCTTCGCTAGAGTCTCCCCAGTTCTATGAAAATCCAGACCATTGTGTTCAATTCTGGACCTTAATATAGAATCTGAACTTGGATACATGCTGAAAAGTTTCACACTAGCAGCAAGTAGTAACAAAGGGAAAAGAATTAAAAGAAAGTACAGAAAAGGAAAAAAATAGGGATCAGAAAGAAGAAATGTGTTGCATCTTTCATACCCACACCTCTTCACGGCTGCTGGATTGTTCTTAAAGAGTAATCAATGGTCAGCTGTACTTCTTACCATAATAGGCTTAGGAAGGGTGCCGTTCCTACAGATGGATGGTAGGGACAAGCCAAAAAGTTTCCTTGGAGTAACTGGAGAGTCTAAGATAAGACTGCTGTCTGACGGGTTGCTGGAGCTTCGGCGGAGAGCCCAGTCTATCAATGACTTCTTCTTTTTAAGAGATTTTGGAGTTGATTCTGGAACAAAAAATGGAAGTGAAAACAGGATTATAATAACTCAAGTGTCTGCCTATGCTTTAAAGTGCTGATTGGTTAAATGTGACAGGAGAGAGAGAGAGAGAGAGAGAGAGAAAGAGTAAAAAAGATGCTCTCTGATGAAGGATCTAGGCCCGAAACGTCAGCTTTTGTGCTCCTGAGATGCTGCTTGGCCTGCTGTGTTCATCCAGCCTCACATTTTATTATCTTACATCATGTTCACCTTTGTTTCATCATATATTGTTCAAATTTTAGTAAGTAACTGATTCGTTGACCCACTTACTTGCTTCTCATGAAATCCTTACTCACTTGTATTATGCCAGATGTGAGAAGGTTTAGATGGTGCAATTGATTAAATACCAAATCTTCACTTTTAGGAAACAAAAGTAGAAATTGCTGGAAAAATGCAGCTGGTCTGAAGTTCTGAAGAAGTCACTGGGCCTGAAATGTTAACTCTGCTTCCTCTCCCATTCCACAGATGCTGCTAGTTTTCCCATCAATATCTGTTTTTGTTTCTGATTTCCAGCAACTGTGGTTCTTTGATTTTTTTTTGGTCTTTACATTTGGGACCTGATGGTAAACCAAGCTAGGCTAATGAGATTATTATGTTCTGTCCTTGTTGACTGTAATATTTATACATGAGACATCGGTGAATAATAGTAATCTTGCACAGAGAGATGCAAGGAAGACAAGTGCAGAAAGTGCAGAGAAATTTCTTTGATTAAGGAACATTGTTCTGAAACAGGAATAGACTGAAACATGTATACATGTCCCGACCCGAAAGGTCAGCTTTCCTGTTCCTCTGATGCTGCCTGGCCTGCTGTGTTCCTCCAGCCCCACACTGTTGTTATCTCTGATTCTGGCATTGACAATCCTTATTATCTCTACACTGTAAGTGATTGCTGCCTACAGAAGTGCCTAAAACAACAGGTTCCCAATTCCAGCACAGATATTCGTAAACTTGATGAGAACAAAAGAAAGGAGCACTCAGGAAGTGGGGTGGGAGAGTAATTCTGCAGGAATGTTTCCACTTTAGAGCCAGGTCAGCACTGGAAAAATGGCATAAGTTCCATTGCGCCAAAGTTCATATAACGTGTGCGAAACTCTGACAGATTCAAACTCAATATTTTGAATGATAATTCTAACGCAATAATAAATTCTTATTTTAAAATTTTTTTTCCCCAGCAAATGCCAATAAAATTATTTGTTGCATTTAGCTCAAAATTAGGAACTAGAAAATGGCAAATCATACTGTGGCTGTAGTAATCATTAACTCCAACCAAACATGTCCAACTGGTACTGGATCTTGCATCGGACTGAGCATTCAGCAGTGGGAATTGTTTTGTTTTTACCATGTACAACATACTGCCATTCAAAACTCTTCAGCAACACTGATTTCTGAAGCAGTTAGATTTATGGATACATTTCAGGAAATGTACAGGAACAGTTTGCTACGTCATGCTTTCACTGCAGTTTGGCCACATCGCAGAAAGCTGCAAAGGATTCTCATGGACACCAGGGGAGCACTTTAATTAAAAGTGTTGCAATTGCTAAAGAATCCCTTCACCAGGAGGAACAGGAAAAAACAATCCACAGTCAAACGTTTTTGTTCTGACATTAAAATAGCAAACTTGCCTCGTAGGACTCCTTAATCACATAATTATGAGATTGTTTTACTTGACTTTCACCATAGTTGTGACCTTTACTCTGAGACTAGACAGAATAGGTGGTTCCAGATTTGACTCTCTGATCTTTATATCTGAGATGAGGTAGAGATGACAATGCATACAACTGATCTTTGGACAAGGATAGGAAATCTGCCAAAGTTCATAAGATCTTGTAGACTTAAATACTTTTTGAAGTGAAAGCACCAGACATTTGAATACAATATAAAATTCCATGATTATGGCAATTGTTAAATTGGGATGAGAAATAGAAAGTAGTGAATGACTTATCAATCATTAAATCCATAATTGCTGGAATGCTCATGCTGTTAGTGCTCATAAGGAATGCTGCACAGTATTTTGCTGGAAAATGCCTGACAGTGGTAAAAGTGGATTATCATTTTTTAGCTTTGATTATCTGGTTTTAATACCTGGGACCTTTCAGTGGCTTAAATGGTTTTAAAAAGAAAAATACTGATGTAGGATAGATGCAGTAGACATTTTTTTTGGATTAGATTCCCTACAGTGTGGAAACAGGCCCTGTGGCCCAATATACTGCCCCTTGAAGCATCCCGCCCAGACCCATCCCCCTATAACCCACACACCCCTGAACACTACAGGCAATTTAGCATGGCTGATCCACCTAGCCTGCACATCTTTGGACTGTGGGAGGAAACTGGAGCACCCGGAGGAAACCCACACCGTCACAGAGAGAACGTGCAAACTCTGCACAGACAGTTGCCCGAGGCTAGAATTGAACCCGGGTCCCTGGCACTGTGAGACTGCAGTGCTAACCACTGAGCCACCGTGCCACCCACATTTGACCAGGTAGACTCAAGCTCTTGAAACCATCAATAAACAAGATTCTGTCTGACTTGAAATTAACATGTATTTAAATTGACTGAAACCAGTCATTCAGTTCTATATCTCTTGTTTGATTTATACCTTTCTGGAGGTTTGCCGTATTGGGATCAAATTCATCTGCAGATCATCTAGCTATGGAAAAACAATGAATCCAGGTAAGGGAATACACAAAGGAACTATAATTCAGGCAACAGCTCTTGGATAGAACAGAGAGAAAGATGAGATAGTAGGAACTGCCAATGCTGGAGTCTGAGATAAAAAGGTGTACAGTTGGATGAACACAGCACCAGATGAGCAGGAAGGCTGATATGTTGGATCTGGACCCTTCTTAAGAAGAAGAAGAAGAAGAAGGGTCCAGACCTGAAACGTCAGCTTTCCTGCTCTTCTGATGCTGCCTGGCCTGCTGTGTTCACCCTGCTCTACATCTTGTTATCACAGAGAGAAGGATGATGGTTTTGTAACAACAGAACTGGAAGGCTAGATCCATCACTCCCTGCTTCTCTTAGTCTCTTGAAAAGCTACACCCACTGATTAATCAAATTGGAGAAATATCTTTCACAGGGATCTCTGGAACAGTGCTTTCTAAACTTTTTCCAAAGGTGGTCTCATTTTGAGGCTCAAATTGTTGCATCCCCTTGGTGAGAACTGTGCAGTGAGGGTGTTTTAGAGCATGAGCATGGCTGTGGGAGCTTTGATGAAGACCCACAGTGGCAATAACTTCCTTGGAGCTCACAACCCCACATTTTAGTTCATGACCCCACTTGGGCCCCTGATACCTACTTCAAGTATCCCTGTTCGAGGAAGTCTACAAATTTCACCATTGCTGATAACACAAGATATCAACAAAACAAAAACTGAAAGATCTGTGGATGCTGTAAATCAGGAACAAAAACAGAAGTTACTGGAAAAGCTCAGCAGGCCTGGCAGCATCTGTGAAGAAAAAAAAAATCTGAGTTAATGTTTCAGGTCTGATAAACCATCCTCCTATCAACAAAACAGTTGTGTTCTCTAGTTAAAACCTAACATCTCAAGTACTCTAAGGACATTTTCAATTGCCCATTCTTAATCTTTCTTTTCCCTTTTTTTAAATGTTATATTTGCATTAGTCCATGGCTTTGATGTGACAAAGAACAAAGATCAGTATAGCACAGGAACAGGCCCTTTGACGTACCAAGACTGCACTGGTACAAATGTTTTTTTAAACTAAAATCCTTTTGCCTTTACATGGTCTGTATCCCTCTATTTCTTACCTCTTTGTATATCTATCAAGGTGCATCTTCAATATTGATATTGTATCCACCTTCAATGCCACTTCTGGTAGCACATTCCGAGCACTTACTACCCTCCACATAAAAAAACAAATTCCTCTCACATCTCCTTTCAACTTTGCCCATTTAACATTTAGCCTATGTCCCTCAATAATTGACATTTCTACCCTAGGAAAAAGGTTCAACTCTCTATTCTATCCATGCCTCTCATAATTTTGTAAACTTCTATCAGGTCATCCCTCAGCCTCCAAAATTCAAGTAAAAACAAACCAAGTTTGTCCAATCTCTCCTCATAGCTAATACCCTCCAAATCAGGTAACATCTGGTAAACCTTTTCCGTACCATCTCCAAAGCTTCCACATCCTTCGAGTAGTGTAGCAACCAGAGCTGTACACAATATTCCAAATTTGGCCTAAGTAAAGTTCTATACAGCTGCAACATGACTTGCCAGTTTTTTAACTTTATGTCCCAACTGATGAATGCAAGCATGCTATATATCTTCTTGACCATCTTATTCATGTGTTTAACTTTCAGCGAACTGTGGACTTGTATACCAAGATCATTTTGCATGATGACGCTACCTACCAAGGGCTCTGCCATTTACTGCATACTTCCCTCCTGCATTAGATCTTCCAAAATACCTCACCTCGCATTTGTTCCAATTAAACTCAATCTGCCATTTCTCTGTCCAAGTCTCCAGTGAATTTAAATTTTGCTGTATCCTCTGGCAATCCTCCTCATGCTCTGCAGCTCCCCCAATCTTTGTGTCATCCACAAAATTGCTAATCAGGCCACCTACATTCTCCTCCACAGCAGTTATATATATTACAAACAACAACACAGGGTCACAGCACTGATCCCTGCTGAGCACTACTGACCACAGATCTCGAGTCAGAAAAACACCTTTCCACCACTACTCTGTCTTCAATGACTAAGCCAGTTCTTTGCCCAACTTACCAGCTTATTGCAGAACAAATGTGACTTTACTTTTTTGTATCAGCCTGCCATGAGGGATCTTGTCAAAGGCCTTGCTAAGTCCATTTGGACAACATCTACTAGTTGGCCACACATCAGTCATCTTTGTCACTTCCCCAAAACTGTCAATCAATTTTGTGAATCACAGCCTTCCCCACACAAAGCCCTGCTGCCTATTATTAATAAGTCCATGTTTTCCAAATGTGAGTCAACCCCATCACGAAGAATCTTCTCCAATAATTCCCCTGCCACTAATGTAAGACTCATCAGCCTGTAATTTCCCGCATTATCCCCATTGCTCTTCTTAAACAAGGAACAACATTGTTTATTGTTCAGTCCTCTGGGACCTCTCCTGTGACTAAATAGGATACAAAGATTCATACAAGGTCCCAGCAATTTCCTCACCTGATATCCTCAGCAATCTAGGGCAGATCCCAATTGGTCCTGGGGACTTGTATACCTTAATGAATGATGTTACGTTTTATTATTTTTATCAGGTTTAGTAAGTAATAATATGCGTCTTTCACTCAAGCTCCTTAACTTTGACGAATGTTACATTTTAATTGATGTGTGATATAGCTACTTTTCTTTTTGCAGCCAACACAGACGTTTAAAAAGAAGGATGCAGATTCATCCTCCCTACCTAGTTGTAGCACTAACTCCCTTCTCAACAGTGACAAGCTGATTGTGAATAAACCATCTTTACAGGGGTCTTTGAATGCTACTTAAATGTTTATCATAATTTACTAATGGAGGTTTGGACAGGGATTTTGAAACATGTGAGGAGACTTTCTGGGACACTTTGTTCAGATTTCATCAACACTCATCAATATTTATTCTGGATATTCTCTCAGGGCATCACCTAAATAAAAAGTAACCACTGTGGTATTCATCTACTGGAAGCTTTAAAGGAAGGGATGGGAGAAAGGCAATGACTGATCATTGGTTTCATGATATGAGTCCTTTGTGATTTGCTGGAAGAATTGGAAGAGGATGTGAGAGCTAGCAGAGAAGCATCAGCTCCTGCAGAAGGAAGGAACAGGAGAAATGGGAGGATGAGATGGCCCCTAAGTACAGGACATGCCCTCCTTCTCTAAACCTCAGTAAGCTTTACATGGTCAGAATGAATATAAGAACATAAGAACTAAGAGCAGGAGGAGGCCATCCAGCCCCTCGAGCCTGCCCTGCCATTCAATAAGATATGGCTAATCTTTTTGAGACTCAGCTCCACTTACCCGGCCACACACCATAACCCTTAATTCCTTTACTGTTCAAAAATTTATCTAGCCTTGCCTTAAGCACATGCAGTGAGGTAGCCTTAACCACTCCACTGGGCAGAGAATTCCACAGATTCACAACCCTTTGGGTGAAGAAGTTCCTCTTGACCTCAGTCCTACAAGAAGAGATTGCATCAGGAGTAACACACAGCCTGAGTGAGTGTACATTTCAGGGACTTTGGAGGCAGCAAGGGAATTTTTTCACAGAGGGAAATCGGCACTTTCTGCTTGCTTTTCTGATTCATTGCTTTTAAAAGTCTTTTTAACAGGATAAATTGAAGCCCAGCATCAGAGGCCCCGCACAAAAAAAAGAGTGGCATCACAGGAAAACTGTATATTCACTGATTAGTAGCAGCTGCTAATTTGTCTAGCTGTTGTAGGTTACTTTCAGATTCAAGGTAAATAGGAGAAATATGTACAGGCTATAAACTAAAAGACAAGGATGAGATGTTTAAAAATCAAATAAAGATCTAAATAAACAAAATTCAGATGTAGGACCATTTGATGTGCTGTATCTGCAGGATGTAGAAGTTGGTGGACCCAATTGTGGTGTAGTGACCACATCTGTAGCAAGTGTTGGTTGCTTGAGGAACTCTGGCTCAGAGTTGATGAGCTGGAGTCTGAGCTTCGAACGCTGCAACACATCAGGGAGCAGGAGAGTTACCCAGAATGGGGGGTCTGTTCAGTTATCAGACCCACCTGGTGTCTCAGATGTATGTAAATATAGTCTTGTACATGTAAAATGCCTTTTGTTTGTTTGTTGGATTTAGTCAAACTCCAATGTGTTTGTTTATTCAACTGCTACTGTGTAGAACCAAACTGTGTTAGTGACTGTGTATGTACATAAAGATATTTTTGTGAAAGTATATGCTTGAAATAATAAAAAAGAGTTACTCAGATGCTGTGCTTCTGGAGTCAGATTAACCAACCCAAATTCCAACAGTGATTGGGCCAGGAGGGTGTGACTACGAGTGAGGCTGGTAAGAGGTTCCAGAAGGTAATGCCGAGGGAGCCTCAGCTCTTGAGTTTGTCTAACAGATATGACATTCTTGTTACCTGTGCAGATGAAAACAGTGGCTGTAGTGAGGATGAGCAAACTGACCATAGCACTGTGCTCCAGGGAACCATTCAAGAGGCGGCCATTCAAAGGGTTGGGGGAGAAAAGACAAATGGAGTTGAATCGGGGACAGTATAGTCAGGGGAATAGACACTGTTCTCTGTGGCCAGGATTGAGAATTGCAAAGGCTGTGTTGCCTGCCTAGTGGGATATGACATCTGGACTGCAGAGGAACTTGGGGCTGAAGAGGAAAGACCCAGTTGTCGTCATCCACATAGTGCCAATAATATAGGCACAAAGAGGAAAGAAGTTCTGCTGAGGGAATATGAGCAGCTGGGGGCTAAATGAAAAAGCATAGCCAAATCAATAATCTCTGGATTACTAATTGAGTCAATATCTAATTGGCACAGGGGCAACAAGTTTAAAGAGGTAAACACATGGCTCAAAGATTGATGTGGGAGAATTGGGTTCAAATTCATGGCACTGGGGAAGGTGGGAGCTGTTCCAATGGGATGGGCTTCACACCAGAGTCCTTACAAATCATGTAACTAGGTCTATAGGTGGGGCTTTATGCAAAATAGTTTGGAGGGAGGGGTTTCAATAGCGTGGAAAATTATGGAAAAATTAAAGGAGGGGAGGACTCAGGAAAGGTTATTAAATTTCCCAGTAAAGGTAATAGGACGGAGAGTATGGAAAGCGTCAGGAATCCAACTTCAGTCTCAGCAGATAAGTGGACAACTCTGGGAAGGGCACAGTCGATGCAGGCCTAAGGCATGTACTTAAATGCATGCAGTATACAAACCAAGTTAAGTGAGTTTGTAGTGCAGGTTGAAATCGGAAGGTACAATGTTTTGGCATTATAGTGACATGGCTGCAAAGGGATCAGGTCTAGGAACTAAATATTCAAGTATACATGCCCAATTAAAAGATAAGGCAGATGCGTAGATGGGGCAAGGTTACCTTGTTAGTAAGAAATGAAATTAAGTTGATAGCATAAAGCGATACAGGATTGGAATATGTGGGTAAAGTTGAGGAACTGCAAAGGGGAAAAGACCCTGATGGGAGTCATGTACAGGCCTCCTAACAGTAGTCAAGATGTGGGGCAGAAAATAAATGACGAGATTAAAAAAAAAAGTAAAAAGAAAGGTGCTAGTGGAAAAATCATGGGGGACTTCAATATCCAGGTGGACTGGGAAAATCAGGTTGTAGTGGATCCCAAGAAAAGGAACTTGTGGACTGTCTACCAGATGTTATTTTTTTGAAGCAGCTTGTGGTAGAGCCCTCTAGGGAACAGGGAATTCTGTATTCGGTGATGTTTAATGAGGCAGACTTGATTAGGGAGTTTAAGGTGAACTAACTCCTAAGGGGCTGTGACCATAATATGATTGAATTCACCTTGCAGTTTGAAAGGGAGAGGATTGAATCAGATGTAACTGTATTATAATGGTGTAAAAGTAACAACAAAGACATGATGGAGGAGCTCCCCACAGTTGACTGGGAGGGACCTAGCAAGGAGTTTGGTGGGGCAGCAATGGTAGAAGTTTCTGGGGGTAATTCAGGAGGCATGGCAGAAATTCATCACAACGAAAAAGAAACATGCTAAGGAGAGAATGAGGCAAACATGGCTGACAAGGGAAGTCAGAGACACCAAAAAAGCAAAAGAAAAATCATTCTACATGATAAAGATCAGTGGGAAACCAAAGGATTGGGAGGCCTTTAAAACTAATAAGAGGTTAACTCAAAAAGCAATAAGTGGGAAAAGATAAAATATGAGGGTAAGATAGCCAATAATATAAGATTGCAAGAGCTTTTTTTTAAGATGTATGAAATGTAAGAGAGAGACAAGAATGGAACACCGGAAAATGAAGCTAGAGAATTAGAAATGGGGAACAAAGAAATGACAGAGGGACTGAATAGGTACTTTGTATCAGTTTTCACAGTGGAAGACATCAGTAGCCTACCAGAATGTCAAGGGAGTTGAGGGGCAAAGGTGAATGTAGTGACAATCACTAAGGAGAAAGTGCTGGGGAAGCTGAAAGGTCTGAAGGTGGCTAAATTACCAGATGGACAATACCCTAAATTTCTGAAAGAGATAGCTGAAGAGATTCTGGAGGCATTGGTGATGGTCATTCAAGAATCACTGAAGTCAGAAAGGGTCCAGAGGACTGGAAAATGGCGAATGTAAGATACCTGTTTAAGAAGGGAGGGAGGCAAAAAGTAGGAAATTATATAGCTGTCAGCATGATCTCGGTCATTGTTAAGATTTTAGAGTTCATTTTTTAGAGAGATTGCAGAATACTTGGAAGTGCATAATAAATAAAACTGAGTCAGCACGGCTTCATTAGGGAGATCACGTCTAACAAATCTGTGAGAATTCTTTGAGTAGATACGAGCAAAGTTTAGACAAAGGAGAGCCAGTGGATGTGATCTATTTGGGTTTTCAGAAGCCTTTGACAAGGTGCTGCACAGGAGGCTGCTAGGTGAGATAAGAGCCGATGGTGTCAGGGGCAAGGTACTGCCAAGGACAGAGGATTGGCAAACTGGCAGAAAGTAGTAAGTGGGGATAAAAGGGATCTTTATCAGAATGGCAGCCAGTAACTAGAAGATGCCTGCAGAGGTAAGTGTAGGGAAAAAAAAACTATTTATGATATACATTAATGATGTGGACAGTGGAACTGGGAGCATTGTTGCTAAGTTTGCAGGTGACACAAAGTTAAAGTGGAGGGGCAGTGTTGAGGTGACAGAGATCCTGCAGGAGTAATTGGACAGGTTAGGAGAGTGATCAAAGAAGTGGCAGATGGAATACATGGGAAAATTGAGATTATGCATTTGAGTAGAAAGAATAGAAATATCAGCTATTTTCTCAAAGGGAAATCTGAGCCACAAAGGGACTTAGACATCCTCATTCAGCATTCTCTTAAGGCTGACATGCGGAGTCAGTTGGCAGTTAGGAAAGCAAATGCAATGTTAGAATTCATTTTGAGAGGGTTAAACTGTAAGAGCAGAGATGTACTGCTGAGGCTGGATCAGGCTCTGGTTAGAACACCTTTGGAATATTGAAATGTTTGGGAAGCCAGCTGGCATACAGGATCATAATTTCAGGTGTAAGTTGGCCACGACGAGGAGAAACAGTTACTGATACTTGGTAAGCCATATAGAGTGGATTTTGGGATGATTGTAGATTTGGGAAGGGCTAGGTAATGGGAGGATACCAACAGCAGAAAAGACCTAACCTTCACTGCGGGGCTTCACAGGACAATTTTTCAAATAGGTGAAGAAAATTGCTAAAGAAAATATCTAAGGCTCATTTTGTCTTGGTTCCTTGTAAGGTTACTAGTTTTTTTTTCAATAGTCTGTTTGGGAATTCAAAACAGTGGGAATGGATGTCAGGGCAGTTGCATGCTCCTTGTTTAAAATGTGGGAGGTAAGGGTCAACACTAGTGTCCCCACTGACTTCATCTGTGGGAAGTGCACCTAACTCCAGCTCCTCAGAAACGGCATGAGGGAACTGGAGCTGGATGAATTTCGGATCATTCGGGAGGCTGAGGGGGTAATTGAGAGGAGTTACAGGGAGATAGTTGCACCTCAGATACAGGATAAAGATAGATGGGTTACAGTCAGGGGACGAAAAAGGAACAGGCAGACAGAGCAGGGATCCCCTGTGGCCGTTCCCCTCAATGTCAAGTATATCATTTTGGATATTGTTGGGAGGGACGACTTACCAGGGGTAAGCCATGGGGCACGGGTCTCTGGC
Source organism: Stegostoma tigrinum (assembly GCF_030684315.1). Lineage (NCBI taxonomy): Eukaryota > Metazoa > Chordata > Chondrichthyes > Orectolobiformes > Stegostomatidae > Stegostoma > Stegostoma tigrinum. The sequence goes on from NC_081368.1 coordinate 34,488,212, forward strand.
ACAGAGTCTGTCCCTGTTGCTCAGAAGGGAAAGGGGGAGAGGAGGAGACCATTAGTCTTTGGGGATCCATCGTTATTGGGACAGATAGGAGATTCTGTGGGAACAAGAGAGGCTCGAGGTTGGTGCGTTGCCTTCCAGGTGCCAGGGTCCGTGATGTCTCCGATCGTGTTTTCAGGATCCTTCAGGGGGAGAGGGGAGCAGCCCCAAGTTGTGATCACATAGGTACCAACGGCATAGGCAGGAAAAGGGATGGGGATGTACGGCAGAAATTCAAGGAGCTAGGGTGGAAGCTTAGAGCTAGAACAAACAGAGTTGTTATCTCTGGTTTGTTACATGTGCCACGCGCTAGCAAGGCAAGGAATAGGGAGAGAGAGCAGTTGAACACGTGGCTACAGGGATGATGCAGGAGGGAGGGATTCGGATACCTGGATAATTGGGGCTCATTCTGGGGTAGGTGGGACCTCTACAAACGGGATGGTCTACATATGAACCAGAGGCGTACCAATATACTGGGGTTGAAATTTGCTAAAACTCTTCGGGAGGCTTTAAACTAATTCAGCAGCGGGATGGGAACCTGAATTGTAGCTCCAGTGTACAGGAGGTTGAGAGTAGTGAGGTTGAGAGTAGTGAGGTCATGAGTAAGGTTTCAAGGTCGCAGGAGGATGCCAGCAGGCAGGAAGGTGGTTTGAATTGTGTCTACTTCAACGGCATGAGCATCTGGAATAAGGTGGGTGATCTTGCAGCATGGGTTGGTACCTGGGACTTTGATGTTGTGGCCATTTCGGAGACATGGATAGAGCAGGGACAGGAATGGTTGTTGCAGGTTCCGGGGTTTAGATGTTTCAGTAAGATCAGGAAGGTGGTAAAAGAGGGCGAGGTGTGGCACTGTTAGCCAAGGACAGTATTACGGTGGCAGAAAGGACGTTTGATGAGGACTCATCTACTGAGGTAGTATGGGCTGAGGTTAGGGACAGGAAAGGAGAGGTCACCCTGCTGGCAGTTTTCTATAGGCCTCCGAAAAGTTCCAGAGACGTAGAGGAAAGGATTGCAAAGACAATTCTGGATAGGAGTGAAAGTAACAGCGTAGTTGTTATGGGGGATTTTAACTTTCTGAATATTGACTGGGAACACTATAGTTTGAGTACTTTAGATGGATCAGTTTTTGTCCAGTGTGTGCAGGAGGGTTTCCTAACACAGTATGTGGATAGGCCAACAAGAGGCGAGGCCACATTGGATTTGGTGCTGGGTAATGAACCAAGCCAGGTGTTAGATTTGGAGGTAGGTAAGCACTTTGGTTATAGTGACCACAATTTGGTTACGTTTACTTTAGCGATGGAAAGGTGTAGGTGTATATTGCAGGGCAAGAGTTATAGCTGGGGGAAAGGCAATTATGAGGCGATTAGGCAAGATTTAGGATGCACAGGATGGGGAAGGAAACTGCAGGGGCTGGGTACAATTGAAGTGTGGAGCTTGTTCAAGGAACAGCTACAGTGTGTCCTTGATAAGTGTGTACCTGTCAGTCAGGGAGGATGTGGTTGAGCGAGGGAACTGTGGTTTACTGAAGATGTTGAATCTCTTGTCAAGAGGAAGAAGGGGGCTTATGTAAAGAAGAGGTGTGAAGGCTCAGTTAGGGCGCTTGAGAATTACAAGTTAGCCAGGAAGGATCTAAAGAGAGAGCTACGAACAGCCAGGAGGAGACATGAGAAGTCTTTGGCAGGTAGGATCAAGGAAAACCTTAAAGCTTTCTATAGGTATGTCAGGAATAAATGAATGACTAGAGTAAGATTACGGCCAATCAAGGACAGTTGTGAGTGGAATCTAAAGAGATAGGAGAGGCGCTAAATGAATATTTTTCATCAGTATTCCCACAGGAAAAAGGCAATGTTGTCAAGGAGAATATGAGATACAGGCTATTAGACTAGACGGGTTTGAGGTTCATAAGGAGAATGTGTTAGCAATTCTGGAAAGTGTGGAAATAGATAAATCCCCTGGGCTGGATGGGATTTCACCTAGGATTCTCTGGGAAACTACAGAGGAGATTGCACAGCCTTTGGCTTTAATCTTTAGGTCATCATTGTCTACAGGAATAGTGCCAGAAGACTGGAGGATAGAAAATCTTGTCCCCTAGTTCAAGTGGGGGAGTAGATTCAACCCTGGTAATTATAGACCGGTGAGCCTTACTTCAGTTATAGGTAAAGTGTTGGAAAGGATTATAAGGGATAAGATTTATAATCATCTAGAAAGGAAAATTTGATGAGGGATAGTCAACACAGTTGTGTGAAGGGTAGGTCGTACTTCACAAACCTTATTGAGTTCTTTGAGAAGGTGACTAAACAGGTGGATGAGGGTAAAGCAGTTGACGTGGTATAAATAGATTTCAGTAAAGCGTTTGATAAAGTTCCCCACGGTAGGCTATCGCAGAAAGTACAGAGGCGCGGGATTGAGGGTGATTTAGCAGTTTGGATCAGAAATTAGCTAGCTGTAAGAAGACAGAGGGTGGTGGTTGATGGGAAATGTTCATCCTGGAGTTCAGTTACTAGTGTTTTACCGCAAGGATCTGTTTGTCTGATGTTTGTCATTTTTATATATGGCCTGAATGAGGGCGTAGAAGGATGAGTTAGTAAATTTGCGGATGACACTAAAGTGGGTAGAGTTGTGGATAGTGCAGAAGGATGTTGCAAGTTACAGAGGGATATAGATAAGCTGCAGAGCTGGGCTGAGAGGTGACAAATGGAGTTTAATGCGGAAAAGTGTGAGGTGATTCACTTCGGAAGGAGTAACAGGAATACAGAGTACTGGGCTAATGGTAAGATTCTTGATAGTGTGGATGAGCAGAGAGATCTCGGTGTCCATGTTCATAGATCCCTGGAAGTTGCCACCCAGGTTGATAGGGTTGTTAAGGCGGTGTACAGTGTATTAGGTTTTATTGCAGAGGGATTGAGTTTCGGAACCATGAGATCATGTTGCAGCTGTACAAAACTCTGGTGCGGCCACACTTGGAGTATTGCGTACAGTTCTGGTCGCCGCATTATAGGAAGGATGTGGAAGCATTGGAATGGGTGCAGAGGAGATTTACCAGGGTGTGGCCTGGTATTGGAAGTAAGGTCTTATGAGGAAAGGCTGAGGGACTTGAGGCTGTTTTCGTTAGAGAGAAGAAGGTTAAGAGGTGACTTAATAGAGACATATAAAATAATCAGAGGGTTAGATAGGGTTGACAGTGAGAGCCTTTTTCCTCAGATGGTGATGGCTAGCATGAGGGGACATAGCTTTAAATAAATGGGTGATAGATGTAGGACAGATGTCAGAGGTAGGTTCTTTACTCAGAGAGTAGTAAGGGTGTGGAATGCCCTGCCTGCAGCAGTATAGACTCACCAACTTTAAGGATATTTAAATGGTCATTGGATAAACGTATGGATGATAATGGAATAGTGTAGGTTAGATGGGCTTCAGATTGTTGCACTGACCTGTGAAACCATAAAGGGCCAAAGGGCCTGTACTGCGCTGTAATGTTCTATGCTCTATGTTCTATGTTTTTTATGTTTTATCTCCACCTGTTGGAAAACCCATTATGATTTGCCTAAACACATCATTGTAATTAGGGCTTTGAGACATAATCAGGGCTTGATATTCATATTGAAAGAGAAAGGTCCTTCTAGTTTTTGGCAAATATTTTGCCACATTCTCAGGATATTAAAACAGGGAACATGAATCAACAAGACATCTGCAGCTAAATCACCTCAACAGTTTTAACTGTCTATTCAGCTGGTTTCTACTTGATGAAATCAACTCAAATATGTCAAAAAAGCCAAAGAAGTATCTGCCTCCTGTTGAAAACTGCTATCAAAATATTCTGTCAAATTTTTTAAACACTGAGCTCTGTACACTGGGTTTCATGTCACAAAATAGCATAGTGTTGCATACAGTATATATAATTACATTAAGTACTTACTAACAGCATAGCCTCTCAATGTCAATATTAAACCTATTCTGCTGTGCTTCATTCAGGAACCAAAAGTCATTCAGAACATACATACACATCAATAACTGAAGTAACTAATTGAAGTAAATTTTTCTTAAATGACTTTAGGCTTTTTCCAGCCATTGTTCTGCTTGGACTGCTATTCCATGTTTTAGTTATTTTGTATGAAGAACAACCTTCTGATAGCAGTTCAAAGTTATTTTTTACTCATTTGGGCCTTTTTAAAGTAATACTCTTGATTTACATGTAACTTACTCTTTTTCCACAAACAATATCTTTGATTATTTCACGTGTCACTCACCTCTGGTTACATGGATGTCTGGTTGAGGCCTTGGCTTCAGAATAAACTGACATTGTTTGGCTTTTGGGAGATCATCAAAGAGGATGGCTCTGTTGCTACCCTGTAATTGGGTATTAATGTCAGATTTTTCCATGTGTGCGGTAAAGTCTCTGAGGCAGTTCATCATTACACTAAATGGTTGCTCATGTCCTGTAACATAAAATGGATAACCCTTTGTTTAGCTTTGAGAAGCAAATAGTTTATCATGGCATTGGGCCATCAATTTAAGATAGGAATAGTCACCAGGAAATACAACTGGGAATTGAGAAGAAACTTCTGAAGTGATGAGACCATGGAACCTGCTGCCACAGGGTGTGGTTAAAGCAAACAGTGTAGATACATTTAGGGCAAAGCTTGACAAATATATCAGGGAGAAGGAAATAGGGGTTACAATGATGGTTTTAGATGAGAAAGAAGGGAGGAGGCTGAAGTGGAACACTAACACTAGCCTAGCCTGTCTAGACCTATATCTGTGCTTCCTTAGCCACGTAACCATATGGACTGAGATAATGGGAACTGCAGATGCTGGAGAATTCCAAGATAATAAAATGTGAGGCTGGATGAACACAGCAGGCCAAGCAGCATCTCAGGAGCACAAAATGGGCCCCAGCTATGCCTGCCTCTTTGTAGGTTACGTGGAACAGTCCCTCTTCCGCACCTACACAGGCCCCAAACCCCACCTCTTCCTCCGGTACATTGATGACTGTATCGGCGCCGCCTCTTGCTCCCCAGAGGAGCTCGAACAGTTCATCCACTTCACCAACACCTTCCACCCCAACCTTCAGTTCACCTGGGCCATCTCCAGCACATCCCTCACCTTCCTGGATCTCTCAGTCTCCATCTCAGGCAACCAGCTTGTAACTGATGTCCATTTCAAGCCCACCAACTCCCACAGCTACCTAGAATACACCTCCTCCCACCCACCCTCCTGCAAAAATTCCATCCCCTATTCCCAATTCCCCCGCCTCCGCCGCATCTGCTCCCACGATAAGACATTCCACTCCCGCACATCCCAGATGTCCAAGTTCTTTAAGGACCGCAACTTTCCCCCCACAGTCATCGAGAATGCCCTTGACCGCATCTCCCGTATTTCCCGCAACACATCCCTCACACCCCACCCCCGCCACAACCGCCCTAAGAGGATCCCCCTCGTTCTCACACACCACCCTACCAACCTCCGGATACAACGCATCATCCTCCGACACTTCCGCCATTTACAATCCGACCCCACCACCCAAGACATTTTTCCATCCCCACCCCTGTTTGCTTTCCGGAGAGACCACTCTCTCCGTGACTCCCTTGTTCGCTCCACACTGCCCTCCAACACCACCACACCCGACACCTTCCCCTGCAACCGCAGGAAATGCTACACTTGCCCCCACACCTCCTCCCTCACCCCTATCCCAGGCCCCAAGATGACATTCCACATTAAGCAGAGGTTCACCTGCACATCTGCCAATGTGGTATACTGCATCCACTGTACCCGGTGCGGCTTCCTCTACATTGGGGAAACCAAGCGGAGGCTTGGGGACCGCTTTGCAGAACACCTCCGCTCAGTTCGCAACAAACAACTGCACCTCCCAGTCGCAAACCATTTCCACTCCCCCTCCCATTCTCTAGATGACATGTCCATCATGGGCCTCCTGCATTGCCACAATGATGCCACCCGAAGGTTGCAGGAACAGCAACTCATATTCCGCCTGGGAACCCTGCAGCCATATGGTATCAATGTGGACTTCACCAGTTTCAAAATCTCCCCTTCCCCTACTGCATCCCTAAACCAGCCCAGTTCGTCCCCTCCCCCCACTGCACCACACAACCAGCCCAGCTCTTCCCCCCCTACCCACTGCATCCCAAAACCAGTCCAACCTGTCTCTGCCTCCCTAACCGGTTCTTCCTCTCACCCATCCCTTCCTCCCACCCAAGCCGCACCCCCATCTACCTACTAACCTCATCCCACCTCCTTGACCTGTCCGTCTTCCCTGGACTGACCTATCCCCTCCCTACCTCCCCACCTATACTCTCTCCACCTATCTTCTTTACTCTCCATCTTCGGTCCGCCTCCCCCTCTCTCCCTATTTATTCCAGTTCCCTCTCCCCATCCCCCTCTCTGATGAAGGGTCTAGGCCCGAAACGTCAGCTTTTGTGCTCCTGAGATGCTGCTTGGCCTGCTGTGTTCATCCAGCCTCACATTTTATTATCTTGGATTATTTTCTAATTACTTGAAACAAACATTAAATGACTTTTTTTTCTCTAAAAAAAAAGCTTTTGTGCTCCTGAGATGCTGCTTGGCCTGCTGTGTTCATCCAGCCTCACATTTTATTAACCATATGGACTGTTTGCCTCAGATTTTTAAAAAGCATTAATACAGTATTAGAACCCTCAGTTCATAACTGTCCAAAGAAAATACTTGTAAAAGAGTCCATGGCACAATTCAAAGAAGAGCAAAGGAGTTCTGCTGATATAGTAGAAAACATTCCCTTCCAATAAACCATAAGCAAGTAGTTAATCACTTATCCCGCTGTTGCTGCTGGGATCTGGATGTGTATAATTTGCCTTTCACTTTTCCTACTATCAATCAGGACATTTTTAAAAAGAAAATGAGTTATGGATGGGAATGGCAAGGCCATTGTTTGCTGCCCATCTCTAATTGCCCATGAACTGAATGGTTTGCTCATGCTATATTAGAAGGCAATTAAGAGTCAGCCACTCTGCAATGGGTTTAGAGTCACATATACGCCAGATCAGATAAGGCCGGCGGATTTCTTTCCTTAAAATGTATGTATGCACCAGATGGATCTTCATGACAATTGCTTCATGACACCATATATAGAATCAGCTTTCAATTCCAGATTTATTAATTGAACTTAAATTCCATTAGCTATCATGCTGTGACTCCAACCTGTGTCCCCAGAGCATTTGTATTGGTCTCTGAATGACGAGCCCAATGTACCACAGTTTCCACTGTACATTTATTACCTCTATTCAAAGGGAACAAAAGTGTTTTGGTGAAGATTTTATTTCAGGAGTTTACAAACACCTGCCCAAGAACCTCCTGGCTGATCCAAACTAGGCAAAGACAATCACAGAGTGAGGGAGCCTTACCTCAATTTGACATAATACTGTGCTCAATCTACAATATGTACACAAAACATTCAGAGCAAAAACACTCACCATATATTACTTAAAAGACATTTTACTTTGCTTTTGGAAAAGAAAGGAGCAGGTGATGAGAATATATCCAAAGTAGTAAAATTCTAGATGGTGTGGCAGAAAGAGAGAACCAGGATTGTGAATAGACAGATATAAGAGTAGGATTGCTTACAGCATATTAAGATCTGTACCAGAAATGTCCCTGTTTTCCTTAAGATATTGGAGTTGCATGAGAAAAAAAGAAAGACTTGATGTTATACATAAAATACTGTTCACAACCATACTAACTGCCAAAAAAAAATTTTCCTGAAGTGTTAATGCTGCTGGATTGTAGGAAGTGCAGCAGCTAGTTGATGGTTAGCAACCCATCATGAACAGCAATATGATAAAGAGCAGATAATATGAATTTGTCACATTGTTTGAGGGATAAATATCAACAAGACAATGGGAAGAACCCCTTGATCTTCTCCAAGAGGCTGCCATGGGGTCATTTACACCACCCAAGTAAGCAGATGGGGCCATGGTTTAATGTCGCACTTCCTACAGTGCAATGTTCCCTCAGTAAGTTGCTGAAGAGTCAGCCTTGATCTTTGTGCTCAGGAGTCAAGATTTGTACTGACAATCTTCATAGTTCAGAGATGAATGCAGTACTAACTGAGTGATAGGTGTGAGCCAATGAGCTTCTGCCTCTCAATCTAATTAAATAAATCATAGATCATAGAATCCTTACAGGTGGAAACAGGCACTTCGGCCCTACAAGTCCACATTGACCCTCAGAGCATTCCACCCAGATCCATCCCCCTATAACCATTAGCATGGCCAATCCACCAAGCCTGCACATTTTTTGACTGTGGAAGGAAACCAGAGCACCCAGAGAAAAACCACGCAGACAAGGGGAGAATGAGCAAACACAGATAGTTGCCTGAGAGTAGAATCAAACCTGGGTCCCTGGCGCTGTGAGGCAGCAGTCTTAACCACCAAGCCGCCCCATCAATTATCTGATGTTTAAGAAAGGAGAATCAGAATTAAATGGGATCAAGCCCTAATTCACCTTCGCAACTGCTAACTTTCTACTGAGGATGTTTGATAGTGATCAGAAGCTGGAATCCTTGCTGTTTTATTTAATCCATTATAGCTCAGGAAACATTGGCAAATTCTCATTTCTCAGGCTGTTGCCATGTCTTTATTTACCCAACTGAACACAGATCATGGTTTAGTCTGGAATAAATACAGGAAATGGTGAAAGTATTCAGCAGTTTGGCAGCATCTATGGAGTAAAAAACAGGGCTATATTTTCCCAGCTCGGTGGAGACAGGTTTGGAGATGGGGACATCAGGAAGCTAGTGAGAAATGTCATCAAGATGGCTGACAAACATTATCCTGCCTCGGCTATGGGAACTGTGGCGGCTATGGGAATCGAGCATCCAATTTGCAGAGGCAGGCTGTCAATCATGCCATTAGCAGCCTAAACCAAGGGCCATTATGAGCCAGTGATGCAACTTTTCCAGTATTGGAGAGGCCAATGTGCCCAGGAGGCAGCTTTTCTCTGGGAGAGCAATGGATCATGGTAGGCTAAATTAATTGACGGCATCAGGAGGCTGCTCACTGAGGTCCGAAATGGAGAGATAAACTGTCTACACTATGGCCGCTCATCAAATTTCATCTTTCTCACTACTGTAGGAAAGACCTTGATGAACATCTCCATTTTCAGGAGGTCTTCTAGGGCTCAATATCCTCTAGCAGCACTGACTAGTCCCAGTGGGGTGCTATCCAAACATTTCTGTGAGCTTTCCTACTGAGCTCAACAAACTCCTGCCTGATATTTCTGTTTCTCCCCCCACAGATGCTGCCAGAATTGATCACTGTTGGCAGCAATTGCTGTTTCTCATTCAGATTTCCAGCATTATCAATACTTAGGATTGAATCTGGTAAGTTTGGCTTATTTCTGCAGCACATGTACTTTTTCCCCCACTACTTAGCCATCAATAGAGTTCATTGGTAACAGAAAAGTTTTGACCTCCATACAGTACTGAAGCTTGTCCTATTTTAAGGCTTGCTAAATTTAATCACTGAATCACCTCAAGATAAAGACAGTATTAAAACTAACACTTACCAATCAGGGGGTAGGGTGTAGCCTCCTTTCCTGAAATCACCCAAAGCTGGTAATTACAAGCTCTGTCCTGTTTGTTTTATTAAAAAAAAAATTATGAATCAATTCACAAGAACATGGTCAAGCAAACTGTACCTCAGGATTTCTGTTCAGTCATGCGGGTTGTAAGGGAAGTGGAAGGTGAAGCAATTGTTCATGTGTAATTGGGGTTCAGAGAAGTGGTTGTTGGATGGGGAGTGTACTTAATACTGTTCAGCAGATGGAAGTTGACAAAGGAGGGGTTGATTTCCATTTGTGCATGGGTGGTGGCCTACAGCACTGCTGATTCCTGCCCACGTGAAGGGAGTGTGAGTTGGGAGGGCAAAATGATCTCTCAACTTAGTAGAGGTAGGAGGAAAGATTCACTGGAATTTCCATTCACTTTGTTCACCCGGGAGGGTTCCCAGTTGTTGCGCTGATTGATAGAAATAATAACTGCTACAAACCTAGGAGGAAGATGAAGAACCAGTGTTGGCCATGACCTCTTCAGCTGCGATAGGTGGGTGGAGCGGGCTATATTCCCAATGTTTATTCAGAAATTTGGAATTGATGCAAATGATTAGCAACCTGAGACTTAATAGCACTTCTGTATTTCTTTTTGCATTTTGGACATGAATAACTGAAATAATTTTATTTTGCAATTTATTGATGATATATCTGTACACCTAGACAGTTAGCTTTCTGGAAAAATATTTAACAGTTGATTAAAATATTTTAAATGAAGTTCATACTTTGCTATGCACCTGTGCATTTAATGAGATAAATTTGAATTTCTTTTGTTATGCACACAAACATTTCAAATTAATACATATAATAACTTGCTTCATGCAGTTCAAAGCTACTGCCTACAACATTTCAATCTAAAAAGTTCCATCACCAGTAATAACTAAACTCTGAGCGATATCAAACAGTACTAGCTTATATGAATGGACTCCATGGTTAAAGGAACATGCCAGGTAACACAGTCCCACAACCGAAATTGACCACCAATCAGAAAGCCAAATTTATGATATGATATTGACCAGACACCAGCAACTACTAAGAAAAGAGAAGCAGATTCTGAATAATAAAATCATCAAACAATTCAGAGCCACCATATTAGTTATCCCAAATGAAAATTGTAACATTTATCATCCTGGTTGCGCTTCTAGGTAAAATGTAACCTTTACCTCTCTGTGATAATGACACTGGCAATCTGTTGGTTTATATTAACAATTTTGCATCGAATAACTGTCCATCATTCGTGAGATATCATACTCTAACTATTACATATTGTTACAGATACAAAGTTATCTTAAAGATGTCACTCACTGTTTCATCACCTGAAATTTACAAGTTTACAATAGACCATTGATAAATTTCTGATGTTAAGTGGATGCCATCTAAAATTACACATTGAAACTAAATTAGTATCCGCTTTATATTTCAAATTCAATATTATTTGTGAGCAGGGCTAGGGAGATCATCTAGAGCACTATAAGAGAATTTCATGTTCCTAAACCATGTACAAAATAAAACAATTCAACTTACTTTTACATTGAGCTGTTGAGCTGCCATTTTAATGACCTTTCTCGCCGTATCTGTGTTACCCACCATAAGTGTTAATGCCTAGTAAATCAAAAACAGATATTCACATCAGTTTCATATGACCACATTCTAATCTTTGTTTTTTCAAGGAGGGTGTAATGTGTTCAGAGTCATGGCATCATTTGAGCTTTGCATTACAGAAAAAAGAAACCCTTTGGGTCATCCATACCAGTGTCCACACCGATCATCAAGCACCCATCTCCACTTGTACCAGCAAGGAAACTCCTTTTGGCCTCCCTCAGCTGATGGATCAGTGCTACTCTGTTGAACAATACTTGTAATAAGCACTGAGGGTGGCAAGGATGCAAAATGTACCCTGGGTGGGGCATCTCAATGTCCACCAAAGCACTACTGATCAAACTGGTTGGATCATAAAGGACATAGCTGCGAGACTGGATCTGTAGCAGGTGGGTACAAACAAGATGGAAAAATACACTGAACCTCATCCTCTTCAAAATATCAGCTGCAGATGCAGCTGTCCATGACAGTATCAGTAAGAATGTCCACTGCACAGTCTTTGTGGAGATGAAAGCCAGTCTTCACATTGAGAACACTCTGTGTTGTGTGGCTCTATCACTGTGCTAAATGGGGCAGACTTCAAACAGAGCTAATAGCTCAAGGCTGGCCATCCATCAGGCACTGTTGGCCATCAACAGCAGCAAAACTGTACTCCAGAACAATCTGTAACCTCTTGGCCCAACATATCCCCCACTCAACCATTACCATCAAGCCAAAGGATCAACACTGGCTAAATGGAGAGTAGCGGAAGGCATGAGGAACAACACCAAATGAGGTTACAAACAGGACTACTAACATACCAAACAGCATTATCGGCAAGTGATAGACAGAGCTAAGCAATCGCACAACCAACAGATCAGATCTAAGCTCTGCAGTCCTGCCATGCCCAGTCCTGAATGGTAGTAGAGAATCAAACAACTCGTTGGAGAATGAGTCTCCACAAATATTCCCTTTCACAATGATGGAGAAGCCCTAAACATTAGTGCAAAATATAAGGCTGAAGCTTTTGCACCAATATTCAGTCAGAATTACTAAATGAATGATCCATCTCAGCCTCCTCCAGTGATCCCAGCATTACAAATGTCAATCTCCAGCCAATTTGGCTCACTCCACCTGATTTCAAAAAGTAAGACAAATCCAGGCCAGCCAATTACAGCCCCGTTGGTCTGCTTCTGATCATCAGTAATGTGATGGAAGGTGTCATTGACAGCGCTATCAAGCAGCACCTGCTTAGCAATAACTTGTTCAGTGACGCCCACTTTGGGGTTCCACCAGGACCACCCAGCTCCTGACCTCATTACAGCCTTAGCTCAAGCATGGACAAAAGAGTTGAATTCTGGAGATGAAGTGAGAGTAATAGTTCTTGATTTCAAGGCTGGAATCAATGGAGTGTGGCTTCAAGGAGTCCTAGCAAAACTGCAACTATTTGGTATCAGGGGATAAACTGTATGCTAGTTGGAGTCATACCTGGCACATAGGAAGTTGACTATGTTTTTCATAGGTCAGTCATTTCAGCTCTACACATTGAAATCAAATAAACCCTATCACATGAAAGCAGGCCATGTGCCCCTTCAACTCCACACCAATGCTCTGAAGCCCATCCCACCCAGATCCACCTCCATATTTCCCATGGCTAGCCCACCTAGCCTACACATCCCTGGACACTACAGGCAATTTAACATGGCCATTTCACCTAACCTGCACAGCTTTGAACTGTGGAAGGAAACCACAGCACCCAGAGAAAAGACATGCAGACACGGGGAGAACATACAAATTCCACACAGACAGTTGCTTGGGGATAGAATCGAACCCTGGTGCTGTGAGGCAGTAATGCTCACCACTAAGACACCGTGCTGCCTCATTTCTGTAGGATTTCCTCGGGGCACAGCCCTAGGCACAAACATCTTCAGCGACTTCAGCAATGACCTCCATCATCAGGTCAGAAGTGAGAATGTTCACCGATGATTGCACAATGTTCAGTACCATTTGCGACACCTCAGGTACTGAACCATGTTCAAATGCAACAAGATCTGGACAATATCCAGGCTTGGGTTGACAAGTGGCAAGTAACTTTTACTCCACACAAATGCAAGCCAATGGCCATTCTCGATAAGAGACAATCTAACCATTGCCCCAAGACATTCAATGGTGTTACCATCATGGAATGCCCCACTATCAACATCCTGGGGTAACCATTGGCCAGAAACTCAACTGGACTCACCACATAAACCCTGTGGCTGCAAGAGCATGTCAAAGGCTAAGAATACTGCAGTGAGTAACTCACCTCCCGATTCACCAAAGTCTGTCCATTATGTACTTACAAGACAAAAGTTAGGAGTGACGTGGAATATCTCCACTTGCCTGGATGAGTGCAGCTCCAATTTTACTCAAGATGCTTAACTCCATCCAGGACAAAGCAGCCCACTTGATTTGTACCACATTCACGAACATCCACTCCCTCCACTCAGCAGCAACAGTGTGTACTTTCTACAAGATATGCTGCAGAAATTCACCAATGATCCTTAGACAGCACCTTCCAAACTCATGACCACTTCTATCCAGATGGACGGGAACAGCAGATACACGGGAACACCAGCAGATTTTTACCATCCTGACTTGGAAATATATAATCATTCTTTTTCTGTCATTGGATTAAAGTCCTGGAGCTCCCCCTAGCAGTATTGTGGATCAACCTACAGCACATGGACTGCAGCAATTCAAAAAGGCAGCTCACCACCACCATTTCAAGGACAACTAGGGACAGACAATAAATGCTGACCAGCCAGTGATGCCTGCATCTCATTAATGAAAAAAAATTAATTTAGTTCCGCTCTCAGTCACACACATTCATTTACTCACACACTCATTCACCAGCACAATCATTCACTCTAGCTGTTAGTCACTCACATTGAACTTTGGGACCTTTAAACACTTAGCAGAATACAACAGAAAGAGCTGTAAACAGTGGGTCTGGCTCCTGTGCAGATTCACTGTGCTGCTCCCTCTGAGGTTTAATGTGCTGAAAGCATTCTGCAGATTTCTCCATTGAAGTTTGAACAGAAATATTGGAGGAAGGGAAGTGGGTTTTTTTTGACTGGTCACCATTGGAAACAGGTGTTCCAATCCTGATTGGAAGATTTGGACCATTATCATTTACAATATCTGTTAAAGCCTTTTCTGAACAGAAACCATTCTGCCACTGTAGTTAACTCAGCCACATTAGGGGCATTTAAACAGTCTTTGGATAAGCATATGTATGATGATGGGATAGTGTAGGGGGAGGGGCTTAGATCAATTCAGAGGCCGGCGCAACATCGTGGGCCAAAGGGCCTGTTCTGCGCTGTATTGTTCTACATTCTATGTTCTATGTTCTAATTTCAGCAAAAACCACAATCTTAACTACATGAAATTTGAAAAATATATCTTTACCAATGTTTAGTATAAATTAATTTAGAAGCAACAACACATACTGAAGCACCACTCTGCATTGTCATCACTAGCATCTTCATTGATATCTTCTTGGGATATTCATCTTGCTTCATCTCTTTGATTTGCCTGTGTACAGATAAAACAGTTATGATTAATATCTCAGGGCATAAACTACCAGCAACAATTTGACATCAATGAATAATCCGCTTTGATCTTGTACAACCAAAGAAACTCTGAAACAATGCATTCCACAGGTAAATAGCATTGCTGAGAATTAGGAAATTGTTTCTTGCACTTTTCTTCGTTCCCTTCCTCTTGATTCTTACAAAGGATTACAGTTTGATTGATGCTGAAGGTTCTCCATTACCTTTCCACGTAGCCATTCTTTATCAAATAAAAGCAAAATACTGCGGGTTTTGGGGATCTGAAATAAAAATAGCAAACGGTGGAGAAGCTCAAAGATCTGTGGAGAGAGGAACTGAGTTGATTGTTTGAGTCAAATATAACTCTTTTTTGGAACTAGTTTTGGAAACAGTTCTGCAGAAGAGTCATTGGACTCGGAAGGTTAACTCAGTTCTCTCTCCAAAGATGCCATAAGACCTGCTGAGCTTCTCAAAGTTTTCTATTTAATTTAAGCCATTCTTCATGTGTCAGCCTTGACAGTGAGTCCCAGCAGGCCATGTGATTTGGGTATGATGGGCAAAAAGCTATCCTCTGAATATCAGATGTTCTCATGAAATTTCCAGTTCAAGACCCTGGAATGTAATAAGGAGCAGGACCAGTCTGGCTTATGCTTCTAGTCTAGTGTCAAATATGCTTCAGTTGAGATAATTGCAGATCAGAAATTAAACCAGGGATCTTTTAACCCTACAGAATGATAAAAATTATAAAAGGCATTGGTTACAAAAGTGAAGAGAATTTGCATTAATTCGCCTCACGTTTAAAATTTTTGAATTTGGACCTTTGTTACTTGATAATGTTATATTGCAGCAATTATTACTGTGAACACAAATTTTCTTCACATAAACAAAATCACGAGCATTGCACTATAATATTGCAGTGAGGTTATCAGAAGTACTTATATGTGATAGCTATGACTCAATTTCTAAAATATTATGATTCTGTACACAGACAATTACAAGGATCCCGATTTCAAAAGCAATTAATTGCCTCTGATGTGCTTTGAGATATCTTGAAAGGTTTTTTTTCAATGTATCAGTTAGGGAATGTAAGGGATATAAATGTGACCAATTTGCAGAAATGCGTGACCAGGTAACGTACATCTGATCCAAACTAATGAATAAGTTTCTCTAAGCTGTATGGATTATTTATTCAGTGGTGAGTTGATTTAATTTTTCTCCCTCATCTCAGATGTTTAGTTACAATGGTGGCTGCCCCTTTAGTGCTTAATCAGCACAGGACATTTAAGAGGTGGGGCATTAAGGGCAGAAGAGAGTTATTGTTCGTGTATCAGTTGGCAGGTGGGGAGTACTCTCCCACCTCAAGTCTTTCAAAGTAGGTCCAACTAACCAGCAATTTCAGTAGCAATATGCCAAGATGGTAATATTTAGCAGGGAGGCTGTAACAAGATTGGTGTGACTTGGTAATGACTTTGAATGTGAGCATATCTCACAATTTTGAGCTCATTTCAGGCTAACACTATAGGCATCTTTAGTAACAGCTAGCTTTCTGCCCACAAATATATCCAGAAAATATTTTAGGAAGTAAAGCAACCTCATTACTGTTGCCACTTAACAATGTAAACAATGCGACAGGATAACAAAGTGTGGAGCTGGATGAACACAGCTGGCCAAGCAGCATCTCAGGAGCACAACAGCTGACTTTTCGGGCCTAGACCCTTTATCAGAGAGGGGGATGGGGAGAGGGAACTGAAATAAATAGGAAGAGAGGGGGAGGCAGACCGAAGATGGATAGAGGAGAAGATAGGTGGAGAGGAGAGTATAGGTGGGGAGGTGGGGAAGGGATAGGTCAGTCTGGGTAGGACGGACAGGTCAAGGAGGCAGGATGAGATTAGTAGGTAGGAAATGGAGGTGCAGCTTGAGGTGGAGGAGGGGATAGGTGAGCGGAAGAACAGGTTAGGGAGGCGGGGATGAGCTGGGCTGGTTTTGGGATGCAGTGGGGGGAGGGGACGAGCTGGGCTGGTTTTGGGATGCAGTGAGGGAGAGGGACATTTTGAAGCTTATGAAGTCCGCATTGATACCATTGGGCTGCAGGGTTCCCAAGCGGAATATGAGTTTCTGCTAATGTGATTTCATACAGCTTTTGCCTATTCAAGCATCTCTATATAATGTTAAGCATATTTGTCATCTGATTGTGGGCATGGTATGGGACCAATCAATTCATGCTTGCCTGAAGGCTGCTTATATGTTCATCTTAAATCAATCATCAATGCTACTATACTTCGGGAGACATGAAGAGGAGTGCTCACATTTACTCATGACCAAGGCAGAAAAAATCTCAGTGCCGAGAAGAACAAAGTTTAGTATGCAACTAGAATTGTACCATGTGAATCGTAAAGCAGTTTTCATGTGTCCAAAATTACAACAAGCATCCCCACCCAGACTTTCCAGAATAATTGCTGTCTGTTGTCTGTAATCTTGAGAAACACAGCCAAGCCATGTCATAACAAAATAATTATTATCAATACAGACAAGCGCACAGTAGTATACCATATTTATCATCAACCAAGACGTTTTCCAAGCAATACCAAAGGTGTTCTAAAGAAGAATCATCATGAACTCGAAACATTAACTCAGTTTCTGTCTCCACAGATGCTGCTAGACCTTCTGAGTTTCTCCAGCACATTCTGGTTTTATTTCATTACCAACTCTGTGCTATTTATTAAAAGTGGCAAATCACAATGTGGATGCTATTATACAGATCATTTTAACCTTCACTATCATGTTCAGTTTTTCATATACAATCTAAAGTCATCTTAAGCTCATATCTTGACGGTCATATCCAACAATAATCTTAAAATCAAAATGGTGTTTGTTTGCTCCATGTGAAATGGGAGAATGCTACCAGATAACATTAGCACAGTGGTGCTTGTGCTCTATCTCAGGTAAGTAGTACTTAGCCTACAGCTCTTCCAGGTCATTCCTGTGAATGTAGTAAGCATGTTGTAAGGCAACAAATGTGCAATGACAAGCTGATGGAAACCAGATAGCCCTGTGGCTCATTGGAAAAATAAGTATTAATTGAAACAGGAACACTGGTTGCTGTTAGTAGCATCTCTCCCCAGCTCACAGTAACATTTGGATTTCTCCTGGATAACACACCAACAGCAAGTTTAAAGATTTGATTACTTTTCAGTGAACCTTCCTAGAAAATGTAGAATTGTAGATATAGAATGATAGCAGGTCAGGGTCAGGTTGTGATGGCCTTTACAATTGAATAGCCAGTTGATACTCACTGTCTAGACTCGCTCATGAAGAAAGTCCCCATGGCGAGGTAGCAGAGAGCGGCAGACACGAGTGGAATTCTACCCCACTTTAAGAAAGAAATCAAAGATGTTAGTATCCATTCAAATGTGTTTTTGTCAGAGTCACACCACAGAGACACCATCCTGAACCACATAATACAGCACACTTGCCATACGGCATAAGGAAGAATTAAACCTCTTACCATTGAAGTGCTGAAAGCCATTTTTCCTTTGCTTCTGCAGAACTGAAAAATATTTAGTAAGGATTAGTTAAGTTTTTGGCATGTCACATTCAAATGTTTTCATTGCTCCCTTTCAGAAAATTTGAACAGAAATTTTCAAAATGATCTTTCACCTAAAAGTGATCACGCAGTTAGTTGTGGGCCATCCGATGACAAAAGAATTTTCTGGAGTTGTTTTCCTCTCACATACTTCATCAATGCAGAAGGCTGTCCACATTTCACACAATCTGACCTGATTCTTCAGCTTTAAGTTAGTTGAAGACCTGTGTGGAATTAAAGCATGAAGTGAAAAATCCAAACACGCCTTATGAAGATGAAGAGCATAAGGAAACTGCTCGTTCAACTGTTTGGTGAAAATGAAGTTGGCTGTGAGGCTTCCATATTTGAATAACCAGTTGGCATCTATAGTTTGGGCTCACACATGAAGAACTGCCAGTTGCATGAGATAATGGAGGGCAACTAGCTCCCATGGATGTTCAGTGTCACAAAGAGTTGGTCCTCAGAAAGGAAGAAGTAACGATGATATTAAATTGAATGTGTTCACTTTTCCAATTTCAAGGACAATACTTCAGTACTATACCTCGATGATGTTTGGAAGTCTTAAATCAGACAGGCTGTCTTCCAATCATCTATGTTCTGCAATTTTCAAGTACCAAATAAACTTTTTGTGAAATATTAATGTGTACATCGACTTTATCATAAAAATTTGTATCTGATCTTATATGTGAGTCAGCTCCAGATACAGTACGATGTTTACTGAATGTGTTTACACTATTTAATAAGGACAGAACATCAAGTTCCAGTTGGAAAGTGCTGTGTTGCACCCAAATAAGGCAATGGGATACTGGGCCAGGATTTCAATTACTCAGCATTTTAGATAATCCAAACATATTACAGAGAGGGAAGCAGCAGAGGTGGAGTCAGAAAAATGTTATTTTTCATCTCTTTGTAATATTGTGAGATTGTTACTGTCTTTGTAGATTAAGTCACAGTGTGATAGTAATGTGTAAGAAAAGTTTCATTTTTTACATTCCTTACTTTGCTACACAGAGGCACATTACACAAAAAATGATACTGTTGACTGTAAGCTTACTAAATGTCCAAGATAAACCACCTGATGAGTTTCCCCTTGCTGTTTGGATAAATAATTCTAGAATAAATAAGACTTACAATTCCTTTTACCACATTACCTTTTATGGAGTGAGAAATTGTGCATTTAAGTGGAGGTAAACTAATATCTAAGTAAGTGGTTTATCAATAATACTGTTTTAAATCTATGTTTTTTGTTAATTCATTCATTGAACGTCAGTATCACTGCAGAGGTCAACTTTTGTTCCCCAATCCTGATTGTCTTTGAGAAGTTGGTGAGTCACTTTCTTGAGCCATTGCTATCCATCTAGTGTATTATTGACACATTACAGTTCTGTTAGGGAGGGACAAAAAAGCTGAATTCCAGAGTTAAGGTGAGAGTGATTCCCTTGACAGGCACCATTTGAGTCATGTTCATATCAAGAAACCTGAGCGAAATGAAGTAAATGGGAACCCCCCAGTGTATAGAGACACACCCTGAGAAATAAAGTTGGTCCTGGTTGTTGAAGGTTAACGAACCTAGTCCTGAAACATTACTGCAAGAGTTTCTTAGGGTTAAAGCAAAACTAAAAGTATAATACTGCAGATGCTGGAAACTTGAAATTAAAGCAGAAACTGCTGGAGAAATGTAGCAGGTCTGATAGCATCTGTAATCTGTCAGACCCACTGGGTTCTTCAGGATAGTGCCCATGAACCATCCATCCTCAGTTGCATGATTAATGGCCCTCGTTCCACAAAGTCAGAGATCGGAATGTGCAATCAGCAGGGAGCAATGTTCAAAAACATTCAAAACTTTTAGATGCTGAAGCAACCAATTCCTGCATATGCATCAAAACCCAGACAATGCTCAGAGCCTATAAGTAGAGAAAAACTGTGCCAGGCAATGACTATTTCTAACAAGAGAGAATTTAATCACATTCAGTGACATTACCATTGGTGCAAGTCCCACCAGTGGCAACATGTGGGTTACCATTAACTAGAAGCTTAACTAAACTCATCGTATAAATATTGTGGAAATAAAAACAGGTCAGAGGTGTGGAATTCTTCAGCAAGTAATTCAGCTACTGATTCCCCGAAGCCCATCCATCTTCACCCAGACACAAGTCATGGTGGTAGATCAGTGTAACTCTAATAACTCACAATATCATTTGCAACAGCACAGCTTGCTAACTGACAACACATCCAAAATGCTAACAATTCATTCCCTCCATCAGCAGCAGCATACATTCTCGACAAATTGCTCTTCAGCAACTTGCCAAGCTTACTTCGGCATTATCTTTCCAACCTGCGACTTTTACAACTTAGAAGGAATAAAGTCTCTTCTAAATTATACACCATCCTGACTCAGAATGATGTTGTTTTCCATTCGCTGTTAGTGTGTCAAAACCTAACAGCAGCAGTGTATCTAAGCCACTTGGACTGCAGTGGTTCATGTACACCAACTTAAGAACTCACCCTTTCCCCACAATGAGGTAGTTGGTAGCACTGGTGTGAAACATGATGACCCACATCTGTTGAAACTGTTGGCAGCTTGTGGAGCTTCAACTCCGAGCTGATTGGTTTGAATCTAACCTGAGGGGACCGACAAATCAAGGATGCGAGGGATACCTGTACACTATGTTTTTAGGAGAGTCACACCCCTTGGGTTGATTATATAAAATTTAATCTGTGCTCCGAAACAAGAGGGTGTGGCTGAAACCGAGGCAGGTATTGGGATCCCAAATTTAGCTTTAGAAAAACCTCATCCAATGCCCTTTTCCAATCATTACAAAGTTCTTGCTCCTGATGTCGACAAGAGCACAGACAACAAGGAGGACGGCAGAGTTGATCACAGCACCATGGTACAGAATGCCATTCAGGTGGATGAAAAAAGAGAAATACTGTAGCAGCAGTAGGGGATGGCAACATACGCGAATAGATGATCCCCTCTGAACTAAAAGCAGAGAAGTCCCAAATGCATTGTTGCCTGCCTGGTGCAATGATTCAGGAAATATCCTCTGAACTGGAGAAGAACTTAGAGTGGGAGAGATTGATCCAGCTGTTGTGGCTCATATTGGGACTTTTTCTAAATGCACACTATATTTATAACAAGATAGATAAGTCAAATAAAAATAAATGGAAATGACATTTAAGCTATTAAAGAAAGGTGGTTGCAGGATAACCAAGACTGAGAACGCAATAATTAAGGATACTCAATATATGGAAAGAATAGCCATAAAGGAAAAGGAGATGGAGTAGATTTGTTAATAAAACAAGGCATCAGTGTAATGGAAGTGGTGAGAATATAGAACAGTACAGCACAGGAACGGGCCCTTCAGTCCACCATGTCTGTGCCAACCATGATGTCGTACTCTGAACTGCCCTCTGGGCGCGACATCCTCATCCCATTAATGAATAAATAATAAAAAAAATTGTAAAATTCTAAACTAATCCCACCTATCTGCACATGTCTTGAGTCCCTCTATTCCCTTTATGTCCCTCTATACCTTTTAAATGTTGATATTGTATTTGCTTCTACCAACTCCCCTGGCAATGTGTTCTAGGCACCTACCACTCTCTGTGTAAAGAACTTTCCTCACACCTCTTCTGTAAACTTTCCCCTTCTCACCTTAAACCTATGTCCCCCCACCACCCCGTATTTGACATTTCTACCCTGAGAAGAAGACTCTGACTATCCCCTCTATCCATGCCTCTCATAATTTTATATACTTCTCTCAGGTTGGGCCTCAGCCGCTGACACTCTAGCACAGTCAAAGTTTGCCCTATTTTGCTTTATACATAAGAATCTCTAATCCAGGCAACATCATGGTAAACCTCATTTGCACTCTCTCCAAAGCCTTTACATCCTTCCAATAGTGTGGCAACCAGAACCGCACACGGAACTCCAAATGTGGCCTAACTAAAGTTTCATACAACTAAGTTTTTTAAGTAGCTATGAGTGCAATCAGTAATGATATAGAATTGGTTTGGATTGAAATAGTGACAAGCAAAGGAAAGAACTCACAGGTGGGAGTGTTCACAGGCTCCAAAGTGTTTCCTCACTGTAGGATAAAGTATGTATATTGTGAAATAATAGAGGCATAACAAAAGCACATTAAAATTGCTATGGGTGATCTTAATCTACTCATTGACTTGCCAAATTAGACGAGCAAGAGTAACGTGGAAGGTGAATTTATGTAGTGTATCAAGGATTGTTTCTAAGAAAAATACACTGCACAACCTACCCAGGAACAGGCTATTTTAGATCTAGTAATGTATAAGGGTTTGGGAGTAATAAGAGATCTTTCATGTAAGAATTCTCTAGGGAGGTTAGCAATCACAACATGGTGGAAGGCTGCAGCTAAAGTAAATGTGTGACTCATGGAGGATGCAACTGGGAAATTCATAATGGGAAACAGGGAAATGCCAGGAAAATAAAAGAGATATTTTGCATCAGCCTTCAAGTTGGGTAAATGATAAACGTCTCAAAGATAAGCAAGTTGCTAAGCGAGGGAGTGAAAGAGCAGAGGTGGGTGTAGTAGCCATCATTAAGGAGAAGTTGTTGGGGAAGTGGATAAATCACCTGGACCAGATGGACTACATCCCAGAGTTCTGAAGGAGAAAACTGGGGAGTTCGTTGAAATATTGGTGGTGATCTTTTAGGAATCACTGGAGTTAGGGAGAATCCTGGAGGATTGGAAAATAGTTAATATAGCACCCCTGTTTAAGAAGAGATGGAGGCAGAAGATAGGAAGCTATAGGCCGGTTAGCCTGATCTTGGTTGTGGGTAACATTTTAAAGACCTTTTATTAAGCGTAAACTTGCAGAGTACTTGAAAGTGCATGGTAAAATAGGGTGAGTCAGCAAGGATTCATCAAGGGGAGGTCATGCCCGTCAAATCATAGAACCCCTATAGTGTGGAAACGAGTCCTTCGGCCCAACAAGTCCTTCTCAACCCACAGAGCATCCCACCCAGACCCATCTACCTATAACGCACATCATCTACACATCCCTGAACACAACAGGCAATTTTGCCTGGCCAATCCACCTACCCTGCACATCTTTGGACTGTGCGATGAAATCGGAGCACCCAGAGGAAACCCATGCAGACATGGGGAGAATGTGCAAACTCCACACAGTCGCCCGAGGGTGGAATTCAATCGAGGCCCTTGGCTCAGTGAGGCAGCAGTGCTAACCATTGAGCCACCGTGCTGCCCTTACTCTGCTGGAATTCTTTGAGGAAGTAACAAGCAAGTAAGACAAAGGAGAGCCAGTGGACATAATCTATTTGGATTTCCAGAAGGCCTTTGACAAGGTACTACACAGGAGGCTGCTGAATAAGATAAGAGCCCATGGTGTTAGGGCAAGGTGCTGCCATGGATAAAGGATTAGCAAACTGCAGAAGGCAGAGAGTGGAGATAAATGGATCTTTTTCAGGATGGCAACCAGTGACTAGTGGAGTTCCCTCAGGGGGCAATGTTGGAACAACCAGTCACACTATACATTAACAATCTGGATGAAGGAACTGAGGCACTGTTGCTGAATTTGCAGATGGCACAAAGATAGGTGGATGGGCAGGTGATGTTGAATATTCGGGAATTTACATATATGTATTAATCAATTAAAACCTCCTCACTGATTAAAGATTTAACAGCATCTTGGCTTTGTTTAATATATCCTCATCAGTGATGGGAACCTTTGATCTTTCAATTATAAATTCTGTATCTGATACTACCGCTCTCACTAATACCTGAAGAAGGAGCGGGGCTCCAAAAGCTTGTGCTTTCAAATAAACTTGTCAGGCTAGAACTTGGTATCATGTCATTTCTGAGCTTGTCAAGCCCAGTCCAACAGCAGCATCTCCATATCATCTAATACGAGAGCGGAGGTGTACTGTTGAGGCTTTATAGGGCACTCATCAGACCGTGTTTGGAACATTGTGAGCAGCTTTGGGCCCTGTATCTAAATAAGGATGTGATGGCTTTGGATGGGATCCAAAGGAGGTTTATAAGACTGATCCTGGGAATGAAGGGCTTATCATATGAGGAGCGTTTGAGGACTCTGAGTCTGTAGTTGATGGTGTTTCAAAGGATGAGGGGTGTCTCATTGAAACTTACAAAATACTGAGGGCTTTATTAGACTGGACATGGAGAAGATATTTTCACTAGCAGGAGAGAATAGGGCCAAGGGCACAGTCTCAGAGTGAAGGGACAACCCTTTAGAACTGAGATGAGGAGGAATATCTTCAGCCAGGGAAAGATCTTGCAATAGTCCCTATTATGAAGACCAAAGATTTTGTCAAACTAATGGGACTAAAGACAGACATTCACCAGGACCGGATAGCTGTCGCCAGAGTTTAAAAGAAGTGGCAGCAGAGATAGTGGAGGAGGCATTGGTGGCTGGGATGAAGGGGTTGAATTATCAAGAATGACTTAATAGATTAGGCCCTATTCATTACAGTTTACAAGGAAGAGGAGTGTTTGTATAGACACATACAAAATTCCCATAGTCTTAAGGTTAGTAAGAAATAGGAAATATGTGTTAGTCATTCTAGAGCTTACATCCCATGAACTATATGTAATCGACAATAGATCACCTAGAGATAGCCATTTAATAAAAAATGAATTCAAATGAAAAGCCCATCAAAATTTACCATATGGTAGAAAGTTCAACAAATAATAACTGTACAGCAACTTATTTCAAGCAAAACATGCAATTTGGGATGGTGTCAGTACGAAATAGCACGCATGAAATGCTTACTTTGATTTTGTAATCACCAAGACATCACTAAAGAGGAAGAGGTGCCGCTCCTGTGTCTGTAATCCTGTTGTCAGCTGGACTCGCTCATCCATGATAAAGGCTGTCGTGGGGCTGCTGAAGGCTCGAACAAGTGACTTGCTGTCAGGAGACGTTGGGGAAATCAATCCATCTCTGAGGAGAAGAGCAAGTTGTCACACAAAAGAATCTAAATTTTAGGAAAGTGAATTAAGCTAGTTATAAAAATGTGTCTTAAGAATTTTGGCTGTATTCAAGTTGTACATCAAGAAAATGTGATATGCCACTCTAACTTCTGACCTTCTCAGTCAGCGGTATCTTCTCAGACCCTGAACAACATGGGCAGTGGTAACACAGTGTGGAGCTGGAGGAACACAGCAGGTCAGGCAGCATCAGAGGAAAGTTTATGTTTTGGGTCGGGACTCTTCTTCAGATATGGGCCTGACTGACCTGTTGTGTTCCTCCAGCTCCACGCTGTGTTGCCTCTGAGTCCAGCATCTGCAGTTCTTACTATCTCTGGGAAGTGATAAATTAATTGGTATTATCTGGCAGGTGTGAAAAAGTTAGGTTCTTGATATCGAGAAGAAAAAGTCCAATTTTCCACCCAATGTTTTCATGACGGGACAAGAAAATTACTCACCAAGAATGAAAGTCTACTTGAGTTTGCATACTTAAACATCTCACTATTACATAATTTAACCTGAAGCAGTGTAGAGAGTCTAGACATTGTCAATTCCTAACGTGAAAGCCTGTATTGGGAATATCTGCCAGCTGCAACTCACTGGTCTCCATCCAGATATCCAAATTGGTCAAAATTCCTAGGGCATTTCAAGGCATGCAGCAGGGGTAATCCATAAAGGGTGGCATTGGCAAAACACCAGATGTTCCACATCATTGGGACATATTTGGAGTCACTTTTAACACAGTTTAGCACTTGAATACTGCACTTTGAGCCCACTAACACCTTTGTTAGGGTGCATCTATGGGTGTGAGTGCTCACAGCATCTCTGCTTTGCATTTTACCACAGCCAGGTAGCCCAGGCAGCTTGCCATGTTGGCAACAATGAACAGCCAGAGACT
This sequence comes from Stegostoma tigrinum, assembly GCF_030684315.1. Taxonomy (NCBI): domain Eukaryota; kingdom Metazoa; phylum Chordata; class Chondrichthyes; order Orectolobiformes; family Stegostomatidae; genus Stegostoma; species Stegostoma tigrinum. Next base: position 34,514,477 of record NC_081368.1, read on the forward strand.
ATGATCTGTCATGATGCTGGTACTGGTGCTTTGTCAGCCAGAAAAGTTGGTGAGGTGCCCTGGATGAGTGAGTAGGCAGTGCAGAGGGCAGGAAGGGTTAGTAGTTTTGGGGAGTGAGTTGGGTGAGAACTATTGATAGAAGATGCTGCATGCAATAATGAGAGTTGTAGACCATGAACCTTGGTGAGATGTTGGTGCAATGCCGGTGTTAGTGAGTGTAAGGTAGCAGAGAGATGAGTGTGGCATTTATCCTTGCAGAACACAGAAGGCCATGAACATTCCTGTGGCATTGCTGCACATTCCCCTCGACAATAGACAGCACACTGACCCGAGTGGCTAGTTCTGACCTGGCTGCCAGCATTTGATATCGTGCATAGCTGGGGTTTAAATATGGCACCTGTGGGATGAATACTGAAAGATCCCAGAACCAATGAGCATTTTCACTGCAGGTGAACAGAAGATAGCATGGCAGCAGAACATGGAGGAGTGGTGCACACTGACTCAGGTGAGCAGCCGAGAATTGCACATGATAACTGACGTGAGCTCACAGAGAGAAATCTTCCAGAAAGCTTCTTAAAATTGGCACTTTGTTGATTTTTGCTAAAATTCAATCAAATGGTTCATTTCCAAAATGCCTTGGGCTGTTTTGTTACATGCTAAGTATGTGACAATTGTAAATTGCTGTATTTCTGCCTAAGATTTTTTTAGGGCTGTAGTCCTAACTGCGATTTTATTTGAGGGCAACTCTTAGGAATTTTACATAACTGGAGATCTGTGATTTGATATATGATGAGCATTGGATTTAAAAAGGGTATAGTAGCAGTAACCAAGGAAGTGCAGGCACTTGCCCACAAGAGGAGTGAAAGACCAAGATTAGGTTATTTTATGAGTCATAATCAATGAATCAACGTTCAGTATTCACACATATCTATACATGAAATTCAACATGTAACGCTGCTTGGTGTTTAATACATTTCCCCAGTGACTACTCTTCAAAAGTACTTATTGGCTGTAAAGCACTTTGAAATGCCCAGTGATCATGGAAACATTGCACAAATGAAACTTTTATTTATTCATCTTTGGAAATTAATGCAAAAATCTAATTTTTAAAGAATATGGTTGATGCAGATTCAACTGCAACCTTTAAATGGAAATGAATTGATATTTTTTGAGAATGGGAGCAGAAGGTTACAGAGATATTAATAGGATTGTTTGGTTTTGTTTCAAGGCAAATCAGAGAAAAAAATTGATCTTTCTTAAAATAGAGCATCAGTGAGTGATTGTAGTGTAGTGGGATGGAGGGTGAGTTGAAGTTTGTGATGTAATTATCAAATGTGAATTCTGAAAGGGTCTGAGTTAAATAATCTCTATCAATCTAGGCTTCTCAATTTTTAAAAATGGTGGAACATTGAAATGTTTTGCTTTAACCAGTTCTATTCACGCTTGGTGCAAACCCTGATATAATCTACGGAACACATTTCCTCCCTTTCACATTGAAATCCTCTTGAACACACTTCTACTCAACACATTTACTGGATCGATTCCAATTGCCACTAGGTTAGCATAAATTACAGCACATTTATCAAAGCTATTTTGAAAGTCTCTTTTAAAACATCTATTGGGTTGAGGGACTGGCAAAGTTTAAATGTCTCCTTCATTCTGAGTGTGCCACAACAGCTACAACAGTTTTAAAATGTAGCACTTGTACTATCCCATCTGGTCCTCACCGACAAGGTTATGTCATATGGATAATTACCTCACACGCCTGCTCAATTTTTTCAGCATCATCGTCTTTTAATTTCCAAAGGATACATACACTCATGGAATACATCTATTTCAACTCTGACCAGAATGTAACAGGCAACTGGTGGGTTTGACAGAGGGATTACCATCTCCAGTGTAAGTCAAATGAGCAGTGAGTGGGGGTTGTTGCAAATGCCCCATCTATAGCTCACTGATTTGGAATGTAAAAAACCTGGCAATTGTCTGTTAAGTAAAGGTGTCCCACCAATTTTTAATGGAAGCCAACTGTTATAGTGGTGGGTAGCGGACAGCAAGATTATAAAAAGCAAGCAAGTTGACTCTGACCATTAGCTTGAAAGTTTTTCTTGTAATGGTGAAAGGGCTGATTGATCAATTTATCAATAAAATGATGACTTCTCCCTTTTAGGTCGGCAACTGATGTCAAGAAATCATGTCAATGACATCAGCATTGTTCACGGACCTTAATTGCAGTGCAAGAAAAAAGGAGATGACCGATCAGGGCTACCAAGATAAGATTTGCCAGCCCCTGTCTTTTCCTACTGCAACTGTTCAGCACTGCAACGTACCTCCACCACACAGACCACAGTGGTTTGAGAAGGCAGCTCTCCAAAATTTGTTTCTATTTGTTCAAGGGTTGTGAGTGTTGCTGGCTGGTCCAGCATTTATTGCACTCCCCTAGTCGCTCTTGAGAAGATGGTAGTGAGCTGCATTCCGAGCTGCTGCAGTTTTTTATGCTGTAGGTAGACCCACAAGGGAGCCAGGAGGGAGTTCCAGAATTTTGACCCACTGACTATGGAATGGTGATATATTTTCAAGTCAGCGTGGTGTTTGTCTTGGGGAGCATCTTGTAGGCGATGGTGTTTTCACGTATATGCTGCCCTTGTCTTTCTAGAGGAAATGTTTGTGGGTTTGGAAGGTGCTGTCCAAGGACATCCGGTGAATTTCAGTAGGACAGCTTGTAGATGGTACACACTGCTTTTTCTGAGCTTTGGTGGTGGAAGTAGTGACTATTTGTGGATGTGGCACCAATCAAACGGGTAGCTTTGTCCTGGGTGGTGTCAAGCTTCTTAATTGGTGTGCGTTCCATCAGAATCCTGATGCACCTAGTAGATGGTGAACATGCTTTGGGGAGTCAGGTGATGACTTACTCTCAGCGGGTTTCCTAGCCTTAGACCCACTTTTGTAACCACTGTATTTATATGACTAGTCCAGTTGAGTTTCTCATTAATGGTAGCCTCCAGTGATGGTAACCTGTGTTTCCACTAATTTATTCTTCTTCTGTGTGGACCTCCAAGGGCCATGTACAGCAGAAACTTTGGAACTTGAAGTCAATGAAGTGAATGGTCTCAACATACCAAACACCATGCACGGATCATTGGAATGCAGCTTAGACAGAACACTGGCGTAATGTTATTGAAAGTCAAGGGACTATAGTTAGATTTTATGTAGTTGGAGAAGGTCATTAACTGGCATTTGTGTGGTGCAAATGTTACTTTCAACTTTTTAGCCCAAGCCTAGAAGTAGCCCAAATCTTGCTGCATGTGGAAATGGGCTGCTTCAGTATCTCCAGTGTCATGAAGGGTGCTGAATGTTATGTAATCATTGACAAACATCCCCGCTTCTGACCTAATGATGGAAGAAGGTCATTGATGAAGCAGTTGAAGATGAACCTAAGACACTACCCTGAAGAGCTCCTGCAGAGATGCCCTGGAACTGAGATGACTGGCCTTCAACAACCACAACCATCTTCCTATGTGCCAGGTATAACAACAAACAGTGGAGAGCTTTCCCCCGATTCTAATTGATTCTAGTTTTGCTAGGGCTCCTCACTGACACATTTGATCAGATAACGTCTTGATGTTAAGTGCTGTCACTCTCACCTCACCTTTGGAAATCTGGTGTTTTGTTTGGAATTTGTTTGAACCAAGAGTACTTTATCAATGGTATGAAATTAAATATGGATTACAAAAAGATTTGGCAATTCAGGTAAATAGATCTTAAAACCGTCATGAGCAGATGCAGAAAGTAATGATGAAACCTAATGGAATTCTGATCTTTATACCTAGAGGACAGGAATACGAGAACACAGAAGTTAAACTGCAGTTATACAAAACCCTGGTTAGACCGTCTTGGAATGTTGTGAGCATGCATGGGTACCACACCTTCGGAAGGATATATTGGCCTGGGAGGGAGAACAATGTAGGTTTACAAGAATGATACCTAGACATCACTGGCTAGGTTACAATGAGGTATTATACAAATTAGGCCTGTTTTCTCCAATCTTTAGAATCTTAAGAGGTGATCTGGTCAAAGCCTTCAAGATATTAAGATAGGGTATACTTTTTCTATTGATTGGGGGTTCTAGAACTAGGGGCATAGTCTAAGAATTAGGGACAGACCGTGGAGGAGAAACGCTACGAAGCATTTCTACACAGATAGATGTTTGGAACTCCCTTCCATAAACGCCAGTGGCTGCTGGATCAGTTGTTAATTTTAAATCTGAAAGATATGAATTTATATTAAGAAGAGATATTAAGAAGTACGGGCCAAAGGCAGACATATGGACCTAGGTAACAGATCAGCTATGATCTCAGTGAATGGTGGAAGAGGCTCGAGGCACTGTTCCTATGTTTCAATGTACTGAGGGCAGAATTTGCATGGTTATGGTGGCACCCAAACTAAATGTCAGTGAACAGATTATTGCTGAGCACACGCTGCTTGATATCACTGTTGATGACATCTTCCACCGTTTTACTGGTGATCTGATAACTGAGAGGAAGACCAATGGATCTGCTTGGGAAATGGACAATAAATTCTGGCCTTGTTAACATTTCCTAAATCCCATGAGAGAAAAAAAATACAAACCTGATGCTGCCCTGTAACTATTTCTCCCTCTTAGACAGAATTGCTGCTTGCTTTTATTTTCAAGCACTCTATTCTCTACTACTTTTGAAAAACTTTAAACTAGGCATATATTAAGGGCATCTAGAACTCAAAAACTGATTGCAAGTGTCACAGCACTTAAGGATTCAAAATGTGCTACACAATTTTAAGCATTTTGAAATCATTAAAGTAACAATATCTCTAACGCAACAAATTACTTTAAATATCTCAAAAACTTTCAACAGTTTTACGCAGGAGCTGCTCATCTTTTAACGTGATTGGAAATGGTTGTCTTCATTCGTACAATCTTTGACTTTTGGGCAGGATCAGTAAATGGTTGTAGAATCATGGACAGAGACAAAATTTGTGTTGAGAGTCATAACCCAGTCTTATCACCCAGATTTGCATTTATAACTGAGGCTCCTATTTGTCTCTGGTTGTGCTTTGGCATCTAATTTTAAGTTCTTATGAAAATCGGAATAATTGGAAACCAAGTTTAATTTTGTGCTTCAACAATGCATATTACTTTAGTTGCACTACCATCAATTTTTGAAGCACAAACTGTGCAGTAGCAGCACCAATACATCTTATCTTGTTAAAATATAATCCTCATAAAGCAGTTGGTCTCAGATTTGAACTCTCTACAGAGGGTTAATAGCTTTCATCTCCAGCAGCAGTTGAGGTGTAATGGTTGGACAGGGGAAGAAGAAAACATGCCATGTTTTTATACTTTTTTTCCAGTGGATTCTGATCATGTGTGAGTTTGTGATGCTGATATGATCAGGAGGTTGGAATTGAACTGTTGGCTGGTGAATAGGGCCGCAGAAAATAATGCCATTTGGCCCATCATGTGAGTATCACAGTTTTCCAGAGTAATCCAGCTGGCTCACCATCCTAACTCTTTCTCTGTATCCTTTTTCTCAATCTTTCAAACATTTATCCAATTTCCTTTTGCAAGCTACTGCTCAAAGATGTGCAGGTTAGATGGATTAGCCGTGTTACAGTGTCCTGCAGTGCCCAAGGATGTGCAAATTAGGTGCATTGGCCATGGGACAAAAATTTCATTTGGGTTACAGTGGTAGGGTAGTTGAGGTGGCCGGGTCTGAGTGGGGTGCTCTTCAGAAGGGCAGTGTAGACTTGATGGGCCAAATGGCCTATATCTGCACAGTATAGGTTCTGTAATTCTTTGATTCCATTCTATTGAAACTTATTCCATCAGACAGCACATTTTAAATACTAAGCATTCATTGTTTGAAAATGTTTTTCTTCGTGTTACCTCTGGTTCTTTTACCAATCACCTGATATCTGTGTCCTCTGTTTATCAACCTTTTAGCCATTAGAAACAGTATCTTTTTCCAATACATAAATAGTCATATGTAAGAATATATTTATATGAATAATAGCCCCTTGAGCAAAATACCAGAGACTGGCTTATGCATATGAAATCAAGCCCCAGCAAGGGTCAATGGATTCAGGACAGAAAGAGCAGGAAGGAAAGAACAACATCTGCAATTATAAAGAAAAATGGGTGAAGTGCACTAATGAGGCAACATGAACAAGCCTTTCATTTGCAAGTGTACTGTTAATTATACAAGGCTAAACATTTTTTCTTTGTAGCATACTACAAGAGCAAATTTTGAACCTTTTTTTTAAATTAAAAATATTTAGGTAATATGCCAGAAGTTGTAAAAGCTCATGATTACCAATAATGGCTTGTGCAGTTTTCCTGTGCGTCAGTACAGCATCAAATCAGTGACAGTGAGAGTCTGAACCTGCTTTTAGGTTGAATAAATTCTGGCTTCTGTAAACAGATCAGAAGCAAGAATATTCCACTAATGCTCTTGTAGACTAAGCCAAACTGACAACAATTAATTACAGAATAATATATCAGTGCAACTGTTTAGACTTTTCAGTTGTAACTTTTAGGATGGAGAGAAGGTTTGCATAGCCATTTGCCAAATAAAGGCAAGAATTTCTGAACAACGAATGAGGGTTGAAAGCTCATTCTGAGCTTCAGCTGCTGGGAACTCTGCAGTGCTACTGAGCATGTGTAGTACATTCCACAGGCTGCATGGGTACTGAGATTGATGCATTTTATAGTCAGAGGACAGTTTAATGTAAACTGCACATTCAATGAATTACGCATTTCAATTTTGCTACATACACACACAATACTGTTGGAATGTATGTTGTACTTATAGTGCATATATAGGGCTGATTGCAGGACTGACATTAGTTCACTAGATGAATTTAATTTTGGTTCTTTATGAGTTAGAGCTCTTTAAAGTATAATTAATGTACATTAAAAATATCAGGCAGTTCAAGCAGTTATTTTGTGTGTTTCACAGAAAAGATACAGTTATTCAGGCAGCTTACAACATATTTTATGCCTATCAAAATAATCAAAACACTTAGTTGCATCATGAGATCCATTTTGCTTCCAATAAATATTTAAGAATTTTTTTAAGAATAAAATTAAACTAACGTGTCTCTGGTAGTGAGTATACCTGTAGAAGTCCAGGATAGAACAGGTTAATTTCCCTGAAAATTTTCCCTTATGCAGTAGGGGGTTAATACCCCAAACCTCAATACAAATTTTGGGTTCCATGTTGCCTCTTCTTGACCAGCTAAATCCACTCTAATTGTTTGGGTGATGGCCCTTTATTTAGTATGAGGAGCATCTTAAGCCCACACTGGGCACATGTAGCACTTCACAGAACCATTGGCCAATTGCAGACCAGCGGTTATTTGCCATACCAGGATCAGTGGGCACCGCTGATGTTGTAGCAAGCTCAGAAGGAAGAGGAAATGGGCATGTCCTCAGACCCAAGTAAGCCTGGGATCACACCTTTGTAGGCCCTAATAATAGAGGTCAGATGTGTTGGATGTTAGGAGGCAAAACTGTGGTGGGGTGGGGTTGGAGGAGCGGGGAGGGTGCTCTGATTGGCACTGGCCAACATCCTGCGGAAATAAATCCGCCAAACTACACTTTTTGTTCATGCCCCTCCTGACATCTACTGGTTTGGTCCACACGAGGCCCTAAACTGTTACTATCCTCCATTTAAGAAGCTGATTTTGGCCACAGGCGTGTGTAAAACCCAAGAACTCCCCTGCTGCCTGTAAAGTCATGGCAGGGTAGGTAGGCCAATGATAAAATGCCCTAAATTAAGGGGTCACTACCTTTTTTGCCAACAATAGCAGTTTGCAAACTTCAGTCCGCTAGTTCCTTCACTGGAATATGCTTCTATGAGCAATGGGCAGCTCTGCAGTACATTATTTTCACGTGTATGTTTTTTAACTTTGGAAGGCAGTATAGCTGTGCCTGAATCATTTCTTATCTGACATTTTTACTCACATATTCCTGAAAGATTTTAACTTGGCAATCAGATGTGAGGATATGACTTAATTTACATCTTTTCTTTAACTCAGGAGAGATGAGGTCTCTTGCTGTTTCTACTGCTGACCTCTGTGAGCAAACAATTCAGCAACAATAATTTGTTTTTATAAAACCCACCTAATACAGCAAATATTACAATGTTGTTTTGCAAAAATGAACAACAGGACGGGGAGGAATGGATGCAAATTAATATTAGGAAAAGAGTTACCAAAGGTGACTCAAACATATCACAAGAGAAAGGTTTTGAGGAGGATTTGATGGTAGAATTAGTAGTGGTATGATGAAAGGTTTTAGGATGCCATGCTAAAACAAATGAAGGCCCCTCGTGACTGGCTGTTCCCAGGTTGACAAGGCTCAGAGGTGTAGTCCTAAAATCTGCCACAAGAACAGCTCTAAATGTACACTTTGCACATTGCAATCCAATCTTAAAGCAGATGACCTGAGATGATTTGATGGAAGTAAATACCAGATTTCTGCTCCCAAGTCAGGGTGTTTGCCAGCTCACAGCAATCACCTCAGCAGAACCTTGACCAAATACTTCAAACTTTACTCTGGACATGGGCAGGGTGAGGGATTCAGTTAGTCCCGTAGCCCCTGAATTGAGGCCAAAGTTGGCTCTGCAAATTGCAGAGTGCTGCTTTAGCCTGTTCAAAAGGCCCATTTCGATTCTCTGAGAATTCATCCCCGCTGCGTTCTTAAATTCCAGGCCCTCAATCCCTCCCCACGTGCAAACTAAATGCCAACCCATCTGCCCCTTATCTTACAGATGCTGTGACACATCTGTGAAAACTCATGTTAACCCATCCACCAACTTTGCCCTTACAATCTCCATGACAGCTCGCCCAATTTCCACCATGTTGAGCTGTGTTGAAATACAATAGAGGTCTAAATGTACAGTTCTTACTCTGTTTAAAAATATTCATGAAAATCCATTCAAATTGTTATGTATCCCCAATTGCCTAATCACCTATAAAATCAAATGTCTATTCAATACCTCAAGCCAAAGTTAACTAATACTTTAATATGGCTTTTGAGTCAATAATCAAACAGTGATCTTAGGATTGCCTGCTGATATAGTTATGGCTTGTGGAAAGCAGCCAAGCATTCATTATTATATAAAGATAAGCCCTGAGGAAAAAGTTACAAATAACAATTGTAACTGCTAGAACAGAGTTTTTTTCAACTCATCCTGATGCAGGCAGCCTGTTTTTCTTTCATTTTGTTTTAAATGGCTTGGCACTTAGAAAATATCACATCATAACAGTTCTACAGATTTTGCTCACCCTTCATGTATGCTTACATTTATTCTAAATATTCATGATTAACACAATTGTGGTTTAAAGTCCACACTATCGTGAAAATGAGTTCTGTTTGAACTTAGCACTATGTTCAAATGACCTTGCTAAGTTGATTTTCTCTCATGTATGAGGCACAGCCTACCTTTTGCTCACTAACTAAGAGGTTGTGAGGTGCTGTGGTTGAATGAAGCAGTGGCGATGCCTTCCTAAGTTAGATATTCCCAAGCCTAACCATATTCTGGGTCAAAACTATGGGCCTCTGAAAATGAGGAGTAGCAAAATGTTTTACAGTTTGCTGGAAAGAAAAATACAAGTGAACATTACTGGGGTAGTTGATTTGTTAAAATATTAGGTATCACCCGTCTTTTCTCTATTCTAATGCTACTGAAACAATTGTGTGTGATGATATAATTTGAATATATATAATGAGCCAATGTTTCAGTAAATGTCAGTGTTTAAAATTAATTTGAGTATGAAACATGGAGACGTTCTCTTAACTATCAGTATATGACAATGTATCAATTAGCCAACCACTATGAGGCAGATTACTACAGTTAGGTCTACAGATGGAATTTGTCAGCAGATCCAAAATTGCTGCATGATTTAGCGCATAATGTTATTTTAAACTTAAATTAAAAATTTTTTTTTGCTCAGTTTTGGATTATGAAGAAGTTTCAAACAGGGTGAGATTCTAAAGTCGACTGGCATCTATTTTCTGTCATATTAGTGGAAAGAAACATCAGATGTTCATCGTCATTTGACCTTAAAGAAGAGAAGAATTTGGCATTGGGTATAATAAAAAAAACTCAAAGAACAAAATGTGATGCGTGTGAGGGATAGATTGTTCTTTATGTAATGTAATTTAAGGATCACAATAGGGCATGTGATTTGGTAAACTAACGGTGAAGGGCAGAAGAATTTATTGAACAGTGGATAATTTTCAGAGAATAAAATTACTCAAAGAGAAATATCTGACTTTAGCCACAGGACTTTTGTCATTGGAACATTGTCAAATCAATTAGTCAGCTCAGTACAAATTCATCAAAGAAATGGAAAAGACCTTAGAGGAAATTTTAAAACCCTAGCTTGAGAAGGGCAAAGGGCAAAGTATTTATTTTCAGTTTTAATAGAAATCTTCTCGCCAAAGGCTGGAGTTTATTTATATATTTTAAAAGACTATGTGCTTCAAAGTTAACCAAGGTTTAGATTTGTTGCTTGTGAATTTTAGCTTCCCCGAGATCGGTAAAATTGAAAGCTGGGGTAAGTGAGAAGGGACAGATTCAACAGGTAAGTGCCATTACAACAGGGCTTGCAGACCCCTTATCCAAGCTCCTGCTGGGGTACAGTCTTCCCTACAATTGGACCTACTCTGTATTTGGACCCTCCTGCCCTTGAGTGGACAAGTCCCACAAGCACCTGCTTGTGATTGGATTCCCTTCTCTCGTGATCGGAGTCCTCTCACCACCCATGATCCAAATCCCACCTCCCAGTGTCTAAATGTCGCCACTCTCCCCTTTTTTCCCAACAATGTATCAACAGCCTACTATCTCCTCCATAGCATCTCCCCCACCCTGCTCCCACTGAACCCTTCTCCCACTGAGCCCTTATCCTTCATCTCTTATTCTTGCCCTCATTCTAAGGTTAGCAAAGGTAAAGAAGTATTTAATATTAATTTTGTAGCTTTATAAAGACAATACAGGTATCTAATTGGAAGATAACTTTGTTAGCTTATCGAACAGTGAATTAGATCAATGAGCTAATTAAATGGCCATGCAACAAAGTACATTTGCAGTCAAAACTGAAAAATGGACTAGCCAGGACAGAACTCTTACAAGTCAGAACCAAAGAAGGTAAGTTGTTGAAATAAATAATTTTCTTTCTATAGATGGCACTAAGGTCATGCTGTCAAATTCCTTGTTACCCTTTAAGCAAAGCAATCTGGTCTGAAATAGTATCATTATTGATTGTTGTTCGAAAGAATAGTAAATTCTAAATTTGCTTGGATCCCACAAACAACTGGTAAAGAAAACATCCTAAATTTTCAACTTATGAGGAATTTATTACATAAGTTACTAATGCATTAATATTTTAGTCATTAAGTTGTATCTTCATGTTCTTGTACATGATAGCAAGATCAAAGCAAGTTCCATTTTTACCATTAGGCAAGATTTAGAGCCATAGAGTCATAGAGCTGTACAGCATGGAAACAGATCCTTTGGTCCAACTCGTGTATGCCAACCAGATAACCTAAATTAATCTAGTCCCATTTGCCAGCATTTGGCCCATATCCCTCTAAACCCATCCTATTCAGATACCCATCCGGGTGCCTTTTAGATATCATAATTGTACCAACCTCCACTATTTCCTCAGGCAGCTCATTCCATACACTCACCACCCTCTGCATGGAAAAGTTGCTCCTTAAATTTTCCTCCTCTCACCTTAAACTTATGCCCACTAGTTTTATCTCAAGATTCATTCAGCTTGTGAATATATTCAGAATAAGCTGTAAAATTTTACAGGCATTGGTTGTGTCAACATATCAATTGGTGACATCATAATTTGCAGTTCAGTTAAAGAAAACGATGACAGCAAGCTAGAAAGTAATTGAAGCTCGTAGGTGAAGAAGTCAATCTGTAACTTGAAGAGGAAGGTATGTTCCTTGGATTCACTTCATAATCATTTGTGGTAAACATCAGGAGGGAACTTCATCTTGCAGACAAAATAGAAATGAAATGTATGGAGCATCTGTTGTATCTGTCTGATGACATGGGCAAGAATCACAAAGCAAATTGGGGGCTGTAGATCAGTTGAGTTTGCCATTACTACTCATGTTGCTTACTGACAGTTCTCCTACAAGACAAGAGCAGCCCTGCCACATTTAAAACCAAAAGTGCATCTCTGAAAGGGAAGCAAGAAACATTACATTCAAATCCTAGGCTATTTAAAGAAAAATTAAATGATTTGACCAAGATCACTTAGATACAAGTGTTACTCACTTCTTATCACCAGTTTTACCCCGTGCCACCGTTATCCAAAACTCATAAGCCTTCCTACCCATAATTTCCATTATTTTACTTCAATTACAGGTGCACATCAATTAATCTCCTGCCATTAAAAAAAATTGATTGACTGTGTTGAACAAGGCTATGGTGTGCTAGGTGTTAATGTTTATGTTACATCTGGTCCATCTATTCTACTGATGTCTCACACAGTCTACACATAGAGATGAGGAGCTTTGCTTCAGCTTTCATAGGGAGCAAATGTTTCTGTGCCAGCTCCTGCAGGTCCTAGTCACCGTGCCTGACTAGAATACCATTGTACTAATTGTTATCATGCAATAAACCCTCTTATTACTGAAGAACAGAGCTTCTTCTGTAGCTACTCTATAGTGGTGTATCATTTACCTCTAATCATTAGACAGGCCCAAGATAAAGAAGGATTGCTGGCAGGGAACTATCTCAAATGGGCCTAATGCACTATCACAAACTGGTAGAAGTGGCATATATCACCAAGTTCCAAGAGTCCCACATCAATGTTAGAGAGGGAGTTCCAGAAAGAACAGTGACATATTTCTACGTCAGGATACTGAGTGGCTTGGAGGTGATAATGTATCTGCTGTCTTGTCGTTCCAGATGAAAATGGTCATGTGTTTGGAAGGTGCTGTCTAAGGAGACCTGGTGAATTTCTGCACTGTATCTTGTAGATGGTGCATACTACTTTAATTGTGTGTTGATGGTGGGGGGGGAGCGTGGTGTGGATTGGAATGATTGCTTGTGGATGTGATGACAATCATGCAAGCTGCTTTGACTTGGATGGTGTGAGGCTTCTTGAGTGCTGTTTGAGCTGCACTTATCCAGCAAGTGGGCAGTATTCCATAACACTCTTAACTTGTGTCTTATAGATGGCAGACAGGCTTTGAGAAGTCAGGAGGTGAATTAGCTTTGCAGCATTCCTGATCTTGTAGCCATTATGTTTATATGGCTAGTTCAGTTCAACTTCTGCCCAATTGATGGAACGTGTTTGGGCTTAAAACACTACCCTAAGGACCTTTTGCAGAGATGACCTAGATCTGAGATGACTGATCTCCAACAACTACAATCATATTCCTTTGTGCCTGGTAAGACTCCAACCAGGACAGAGATCTCCCCCATCCTCATTGACTCTAGTATTGCCAGTGCTCCTTGATGGCATAAACAGTCAAATGCCTTTGTTTTGCATAAAACTTACAACTCACATGCCTTTGTTTTGCATAAATTTTATAGCACACAAACATGCTATTCTGCTTGACAGGTCTACACCCCACACAAACTTCCTTTCATCCTTAATATTGTTTACACTGACTTATATAGTAATAGTTGTTCCCAACTGTGGAGGGAAAAAACAGTTTTTTATTACACACTTAATGGAAATTTATCGAAAGGAGCATATGTATGGAAATCAGGTGAAGAGAACATTTTGACCGCAATACATACCATGTTAAAATAGCCCATGTTTTTACCAGAGATCCTGCCTGTCTTGCTGAATATTTCCAGTATTTTCTTTTTTGTTTCTGTAATAATAGCTTCTGATATTATCTTGGTTTACTTATGAAGAATGGCTAATATTCCTAAGATCTGCTTGACATCTGTATGGTCATAAGATGTAGGAGGAAAAATAGACCATTTGGCCCAAAGAGATCGTAGGAACTGCAGATGCTGTAGAATCTGAGATAACAAGGTGTAGAGCTGGATGAACACAGCAGGTCAAGCAGCATCAGAGGAGCAGCTGGTCCACCATTCAATGAGATGGTAACCGATCTGATAATCCTCAACTCCATTTTATTCCCTTTTCCCCATTACGTTTATTTCCCTTATTGATTAAAAATCTGTTTATCTCAGTCTTGAATGTGCTTACTGTTCCAGCTTCAACTCACAGACCCTCTACAGTAAAGAATTCCACAGACTGACGACTCTCTGAGGAAAAGCTTTCCTCCGCATCTCTGTCTTACTTTATGATAACTCTGAGATAATGCTTTCTTCCCTGTATTTTCCTACAAGGGAAAACAACTTCTCTGCAACTGCTCTGTCATATCCCTTAATATAATTATACGTCTTAATAAGATCTTTCATTCTACTAAACCCCAGTATGTAAAAGACCAATCTACTCAACAATTCCTGTTCAGGAAATACCTCTATACACAGGATCAAACTAGTGAACCTTCTGTGGGCTGTCTCCAATGCCAGTATATCTTTCCTTAGACAAGAGGATTAAAATTGTACACATATTCAATGTGTGGTCTTACTAGCATACTCTGGAGGTCTGCCATTAACTGTGTGCTGGGAAGGGCTACCGAGCAAAGGGACCTACGTATGCAGATGCAGTTCCTCGCTAGTGGAGTCATAGGTAGACAGGGTGGTGAGGAAGGTGTTTGGTATGTTTGCCTTCATTGGTCAGAACACTGAGTATGGGAATTGGGATATCATGTTACAGCTGTACATGACATTGGCGCACAGGACACTTTTAGAAAACTGCATACAATTCTGATTGACCTTCTACAGGAAGGATGTTGTTAAACCTGAGAGGATGCAGAAAATGTTTACAAGGATGTTGCCAAAGTTTGAGTGTTTGAGCTACAGGGAGAGGCTGAATAGACTGAGGCTTTTTTCCCTGATGCTTCAGAGGCTGAGGGGTGACGCTATAGAGGTTTATAAAATCATGAGGTGCATAGGTTGGGTGAATAGCCAAGGTCTTTTTCCTAGGCTGGGGGAGTCCAAAACTAGAGGCCATGGGTTTAAGCTGAGATGTAAGGATTGAAAAAGGACATGGGGGGCTAACCTTTTCACACTGAGGGTGATGCGTTTATGGAACGAGTGAGTAGAGGAAGTGGTTGAGGCGAGTACAACTGCAACATTTAAACATCATCTGGATGGCCCACATGATATTCCATCTGCTGAGGTTTTGCCCAATGACTTCACCTGTTTATATTTCTTTTTAGATTTTTTGCGTCATCTTCACATTTTCCTTTCCACCTATTTTTGTATTATCTGCAAACTTAGCAATAATATTCATTTTCATCAAAGAAGTCATTAATATATATTTGCATATCATTGTGGGCTCAGCATTTATCCCTGTGGCAACCTGTAACATTAATTACAAGTTGCAATCCTGAAAATGCCCCCCTCATCCCAACTCCCTGTCATCCATTTGTAAGCCAATCCTCTTTCCATGTTAAGAAACTTTGCCCAATACCATTGGCTTTTTTTTAAAATATTGTCTGAAAATCCAAAGGTATTGGGCATACTTTATGCAAATTAAGGACTTTGCTTTCTGTTAAAATTGTTTTATATTTTATCTGACTTTCTGCAGCAGTGGCTGTTACTAGAGTGAAATTTTTCAAATGTTTACTTTCTTTTAATTATTAAGAAAATGAAGCTTTTACCTGGATGGTGTTCTAGATTTGCTGAGTGCTTTACTAATGGCCATAGTGGGTGCTGAACGTCTCCTCTCTGCTGCAGGTTTCATCCTCTGTGTGAGAAAAGGATAACAATAATACAATGATAATTTTAAGATATGGTCCACAATATAAAATGCCTGCAGTATACTTCCTGTTGTTAATTCAATTGTATCCTAAGTCAAGTAATTTCCAAGAAATGGAAAAAGGTGCAATTTATATGAAGAAAATTGTAGAATAATCATATGAATTCTGTGGTGTTTACACTTCCTTCAAGCATCCAATTAATCTATTGGCTATCTGATAAAATATTGTCAACCTGAAATGTTAATTCTATTTGTACATCCTCAGATGCTGACTGATTTGTTGACTACTTCCAACATTTCTGAGTTTTTTCCTTTGTTCATTGGACCTGGGCATCACTGGCTGAGCCAGCACCTATTGTCAGCTTCAATTGCCCTTGGGAAGGTGGTAGAGAACCACCATCTTGATTCGCTGAAGTCCATGTCATGTGGGTACTCCCAGAGAATTGTTTAGGATGGAATGGAAGGTTTGTGGCCCAGTAATGGTAAAGGTTCACTCACAATATTCCCCAGTCAGGATGCCATGTGGCTTGGAAAGAAACTTGCGGCTGGTCATGTTCTCTTTTTTCATCCAGGTGGTAGACATTACACACTTGAAAGATGTTGCAAAAGCGTCATTTATAAGCTGCTGTAATGGTGATAATTGATAACTGTTGCTGTCTGCATGGGCTAGTAGCGGAGGAAATAAACGTTGAGAATGATGGATGGGATGTGTTGCTTTATCCTGGGTGGTGTTGAGATCCTTGAGCGTTATTGGCGATGCACTCATCCAGTAAAGTTTTTATTTCATATTTCAAGAATCTATAGTGCTTCAATTTCAATGAATTGACTATCATTTAAAAAAATTGGTACCCACTAAAAGTTAACAGATTTAAAGAGTACAGTTTATAACCTATAGCATTAATTAAACAAAAGCATCTTCTAAGACATGGACCTAGATTTTCAACTGATCATGGAGACTCCATGTATTATCCAAAATGTTACTGCAGCCCCTGGGTCCAGAAGATCTACCCACATTTTCAACAGATCTTGTCTTTTATCAATAGAGGAATGGGGAGGGTCAGGAATGATGGAGATGCCCAAGCTCAGCAGACTCACTTGAATTCAGAGCTGAGTTCAAATAGACTTCATTTTTTATTGGAATGAGGGCCTTATCATAGAGTATGTCTTACAATCTTTTAAGCAAATAAAAATGTTCATGAACAATGAATAAAGTTTGTAGCATTATCAGGCTGACAAGTTCTTTAAGTCCACTGCACTTTACATTTGAACAAAAGCAGCCTGTCGGTCTCTGTGAGTTGAATAACAAATCTATGCTCTGAAACAAAAACAGAAATTGTTGAAGAAACTCAGTAGGTCTGGCGGAATCTATGGAGAGAAAGCAAAGTTAATGTTTCGGGTCCAATGGTCCTTCTTTATAAAAAATCTGCACTGACAGTTTCAATTGTTGTTTGTCTGCATAGCACTAAGTGTTGTTATTAAAACACTATCACGGTTTAACTATTTTCACAACCTGTAACTATCACAGTGGGGCTGGGGCTGGCGTTTGGGAGTGGGATGGTGTGCATAGGTCCATAGTTTGATTGAATAGTACAAGATGTGATTAAAGGATTCACTGCTTTTGATGTTGGGTATTGAATACTATTGTTTGTTTATTTGTAACGGGGTTAGTACTGGAGGAGATTTACATAAAGTAAAACAATTCTTTTATGAACGAGAGGTTGTTGTACATAGTGAAGTATGTAATATATACTCAGAATTTTACTTTATTTCATTTCAGTATGACTACTGAGATCAACCCACAAGGAGTACTAAGCTAATGTGTAGGTTGGCATTGAAAGAATAAGGGCAAAATATGGTACAGTATAGGAACTGTAAGTGTGATGGGGATGAGTGGAGATAGAACTTGGAACTGTAAGTGTGATGGGGATGAGTGGAGATAGAACTTGTCTCAAGTTGGCACGAAGTTGAAATCCTCTGGGTGCACAAGAAGGACAGGTGGGCCAGAATTCCTTGTCCTCAATGCTATTTTCTCCAGAGGAGCCAGGTGTAGTCTCATCTCAGGCTGAGGATGTCCTGATTGATACAGAATGATGAAAGCTGCTGGAGAGAGACCTGCCACATGACAGGGTGGAGTAGCCAACCTATCACAATGGCTATCAAGGTAACAGCTGTGCTAAACTTTCCTGCAACTGGTTGCTTCCAAGTAGCCACTGGCGACTTGTGTGGACTCGCATAACACCAGACACACAAATACATCAACCATCTCACCAATACAATCTGCACCAGATCACACTGTTTCAGTTCATTTTCCCGTTTGAGATCAGTGCTGCACCGGGGCAATAGGCTTTGCCAATATAGCTATCATCCCCCAAGCGTAGGGCATGATAGACACATTGCATTGAGAATACCATACCATAGCAGAGCCGAGTACATCAACAGAAATTCAACAGATTTCTATTCCATCAATGTGGAAGTCATCTATGATCATTGACACCATATCTTGGAAGTCTGCGCCAGATACTCTGGGATCTGCCACAATGTGCACATGCTTGAAAGCTCCTATGTTTTTGTTTCATTTAAGAATTATTTGCTGCATAATTATTGTTTTGTGCTCTGCACAACTAGAGCAAGCAAAAAGAGCCTGAGATTGTTATGGAAGAGCCAAAGGCACTGCAACAGGGACATTGAGCAAGAGGAACATCACCTTCTGCTTGACAGAGCTGAGCAGCATTAAGTGCAATGAGGTGGACAGGGCTTAGTTAACACTTGGTTCCAGTAGGTGAGAATTGGTTACGGTTATCAATCATTAGAAAGGCAAACAGTTCTTGCTTGTTCCCAATGACAAGTGCAACTTCAGTTTGTTTGTTTATTTGTTTTGTTCACCTTTGCTGTTGCTAAATGAAAGTGAATTTTTTTGAACTGTTTGAAGGCTTTCCTGTGCATATGTGTATCTGTATGTGCAAGAAATGTCAGCCATGTGACCTGAGAAGTGTGAATTTGTGTTTGCTATCTCTATGTGCACAGTAAAGGGCAACTCTGGAATGCCACCATTTGACTCAGTACATGTCTGGTTTTCAAAGATAATGCCGGTTCAGGGATCCTGAGATATCTGAAACTGGCAAGAATGTCTGCCTATGGCAAATGGAAGAATAGGATTGGTGGGTGCCATGCTGGTGGCCCATTAGAAAGAAGGCGAGTTTGAGAGGATAGCATGAGAAGATTTGCAAGACATAAGAACATAAGAACGAGGAGCAGGAGTAGGCCATCTGGGCCCTCGAGCCTGCCCCGCCATTTAATAAGATCATGGCTGATCTTTTTGAGACTCAGCTCCACTTACCCACCCACTCACCATAACCCTTAATTCCATTACTGTTCAAAAATTTATCTAGCCTTGCCTTAAAAACATTCAGTGAGGTAGCGTCAGCCGTTTCACTGGGCAGGGAATTCCATAGATTCACAACCCTTTGGGTGAAGAAGTTCCTCCTGACCTCAGTCCTACATCTGCTTCCCTTTATTTTGAGGCGATGCCCACTAGTCCTAGTTTCACTTGCTAGTGAAAACAACCTCCCTGCCTCCACCTTATCTATTCCCTTCATAATCTTTTATGTTTCTATATGTATATAGATGTTTCTTACATGTATCATTCTTCTGAATTCCAATGAACATAATCCCAGTCTACTCAGTCTCTCCTCATAATCCAACCTTCTCAACTCTGGAATCAACCGAATGAATCTCTTCTGCACCCCTCCAGTGCTAGTATATCTCCTCTCAAGTAAGGAGACCAAAACTGCACACGGTACTCCAGGTGTGGCCTCACCAGGACCCTATACAGCTGCAGCATAGCCTCCCTGTTTTTAAATTCCATTCCTCCAGCAATGGCAGACAAAATTCCATTTGCCTTTTTAATTACCTGCTGCACCTGCAATCCCACCTTCAGCGATTTATGCACAAGGACACCCGAGTCCCTCTGCACAGCAGCGTGCAGGAAATTAGTGATGTCTGCGTAAGTGGTTCGCCAGACTTCCTCTACGTTTTATGAACATTATCCAATAAAGTGGCTGCCAACAGTACTGCCCAGCAACTGTTAGGGTCCCAGTCCTCAAGAGTTCCTGGTCCATCTAACATTTAGCCTCGTGTTTGCTCACTCAATGAAATTTTTAACCAATCCCATAACATTATTTGAGGAAGGCCAGGATGTTCACTCCAAAACATTTTTTGCTCAAACTGAGCCTAAAAAAACAGATGTTCTGGCTTGCAGAGCCTTGCTGTGCACAATTTAGCTGTTCTTTCCTATTAAATGCTGTAATTGCTCATTGTCTGTGAGGGGCCTTGTGAATGTCCTGATGTTGCGGAAGATACATGCAAATTCAGTTTCTCTCTCTTCATTCCTACTTAATGTTTGCAGTGCATTTTTGTCTATATCTTTAATACAAGCAGAATACAAGTAGGGGCTCATTAAATACGAGATTTATCTAATGGATTGCTGATGTATATCCTTCATGTACACATTGGTTAAGTGGAGTGGACTTTATTGTAAATTATCTGTCTTCCTCTACTTCAAAGCCAGAAACATCCAATTCTATTTTAAACCTAATAAATGAAATACAATTTCTGAATGGTACCCATTAACCAAGAGACACTGAATATTTGAATCTAACACCAGTACCAAGCAGGAAATTTCCCAGTTGAGGATGGTGATCTCTCACAAGCTTGAACAATATTCTGACTGCAAAGTCATGCTTTCCTTGTCCTCACTGAGAAGACAATTACGTAGGCAAGGCTACCCCAGTGTCAAAAGTTGTTAGTTGAAGTCCTCTATTAGATTAGTTTGGGCCTTCATGTTTTAATAGAGACATTTCCCTTTTGCAATAAAAATGAGTCGTCCTACTTCCATTGCAGTTTCTTACATCCCTTTTGCTTTCTAATAAGATCACGTTTGAAGACACTTCATGAACCACTGACCTGCAAAAGAACAGATAATTGTAGGAAAAGAATTCCAGAAAAATATTCATAATACCATTTGACAATTTCCAGCGTTTGCTGAATCAGACGTAAATTATTGTTTTTAGTAATGTGTATCATATGAGTAAGTATTATACACATATATTTCTTCATAAGATTGCAACTAATTAGGGCAGATTGGCTGTAATCTACGAATTGTTTGTTGCTGGCAGTTTCAGACTGAAAGTTGCAGGTTTGACATCATTGGTCGGGTAGTCATGGCATAAATCAGTTTCCAGTTAATATTCTGTAATACTTCTCTTACCTCCTCAACATTTTTGGTTACCATATGTTCTTTGCAAAAATGTCAGAACAGTTACTATTCATGGCTGATAATTTTGCTTCTGGCAAATAAAATTAATCTTAGGACGGTTTCCAGTAAACTGCATGCATCAAGTAATTACAAATTTATTGTAACTGCTATTCTGGTTAGTAAAAGCTTTTCCACCTGTTCTGAAACTGTAAGTTTATTTTTGCTCATCTGATAGTAAGAAGAAAGGACCTGCCGATGACACTGTCACAATGTTGGTACACTTTTCTACTATGATGGGTATCACAGCTGACTTTGTTTGTATTGTCTCCTCATGCTCAAACAGCTACAGCTTTCAGCAGAGACATCTGGATAATATTCAGGATGAAACCCCTGCTTGATCTTATCCTTTCAATTTTTTGACAATTGCACTGCCTCACATCAGCTGAAATTACAAACTCAGAAGTCTGATGATGGAATCTGGAACATTCTGAAATGTATGCTTAAGTGCATTGATGATAAAGTCAAAGGCAACTCATTTGTGAAACATTTATCAACATTTTTGATAAATGAAAAGAAACCTGAAACATCTAGGAAAGGTGACCACTAGGTAGATCCTAGAGCAACTTTGCATTTACTTGAGAGACTAGCAAGGCTCTGGTTGTAATAAGAAAGAAGAATCAAAAGATTGTGTCTACATAATGACTTAGCGTGCTGTCAAAACGTTTCAAAGTGTTTTGTAAATTAATCATTTGGTATAGAGTCCACTGCAATGCAAAGATAAACCTGGAGGGATGAGAAACTCTTACAAAAATTTGTTCCTTAAGAGGCCAGCCGGAATCCTTCAGTCACGTCATAAAAAATTCTAATACATTATTTTACTGAAAAGCCTTTGGTGGTGAGTTTGAAATCCACTGTAAATACATCAGTGGAAGTCCACAAATAATCTTTTTGTGAATAATTGATGATTCTCTCTCCTTTTCAGCTAGTTGGTTCCCAGATGTCCTTTCTCATGCCAAACACAACAGGATGAAGCAATTCACTCAGGGTGAACTTCTCTAGGTTACAACTGACATATTGTAACAATTTAACAAGGCATAATAAACAGGAACACGAGTAGGTCACTTAGCTCCTCAACCCTGCATTCAATGATATTATAGTTGATCTGTGACTTATTGCATTTACAAACCACGTTCTAAATCACAAATACCTTGGATCAACGAAAATCTCAGATTTGAAATCAACAATTGACGGAGCATCATCTGCCATTTGTATGAGAGGTCCAACTTCTGCTACTTTTTTCGCATGGAGATGTGTTTCTTAACTTTATTTTGAAAGGTCTGACTCTAGCTTTTAAACTATGTTCCCTCGTCCTAGACATCCCAACCAGCTGGAATAGCTTCTATCCACTCTATCAGTTCTCCTTAATAGTTTGAAATCTTACGTCAAAATTGCTTCTTACCCTTCCAAGTCCTAAGGAATAAAACCCTAGTTTGCAATCTCTCCTGTAATTGTTATGCGCAGTTGAGGGGGAGGAATCGGCTCAGCTCTTTTCAAACCCCTCTCAGTCATAACAACAAATGTTTTCATTTCCCTTGTAGCATGTAGGTATCACACTACAGTTAAAGCTAGTTTTCTGGAAAATAATGGAACCAATTACTAACATTTTCTTGAGTGAAAGTAAAAGGGATTTATCTAACACGAATAAACACTGAAAGAACTGCAGATGCTGGAAATCATAAAAAAGACAGTAACTGCTGGAAAAAAGACAGCAGGTCTGGCAGCGTCAGTGGAGAGAAATCAGAATTAACTTTTCGGGTCCAGTGACACTTCCTCAGAAGAATTTATCTAGTCACCCTGGGAAAAAAAAAAGTGACATCACACATACACACAAATGCAGGTAATAAGTTTACAACTAAGAATGTCTGGAACAGAAGAGGGCAAATAAGACTACAGCAGTCGCCGATTTTCGAACGTCTGACTTACAAATGCTCATACTTACAAACACAATCTAAAGGGGTATAACATTAAAATCCCAACATAGAAACATTTCCTGTGCTTATGAAAGTCTCCCTTAAATTGTTCTATATTGTGTTCAGACTTGTGTACAAATCAGAACCTGTTCACAAACTGAGGACAGAGATAATGGGAACTGCAGATGCTGGAGAATCTGAGATAACAAAGTGTGAAGCTGGGGACCACCTGTTCAGAAGTCCTTAGAGTCTACAAAGTGTTGAATTTTAAAGCTAAGGCCACAGTTCATTAATTGTTGACTCAAACAATATGAGGAGCTGAATGTTGTATTTTCATATGAACATCAGGAATGATGCTTTTCATTCTCTGTAGCTTATTGATTTCAGAATTCCTTTTCTGTTTACTATGATTTACGGCTGCTTTATGAGTTAATTAAATCACCTCTGAAATCTGCATAGAGAAGTGTGACACCTGAAATGTTACATTGTAAATGTAGCACTTCACAATGACTGATAAAATACATGCTAACTAAAATTATTAAATGATGGCGGTTACAGTAACTTGATATAAATAAATGCTGTACCATTTAATCTACAAACGTTTTCCTTAAAATACAGAGCGAATTCCCCAAAAGAGGCTAAATCTTGTTAGGCAAGTTGAGTCAAATTTAATCAGTTGTCAGGAACATTGTAGAATGGAATGTACTTGTGATTATCGGAATGAAATTTAGAAGCATTCAGCATTTTATGATTCTATATCTGTAACAAAGTGTGGCATTTGAAATGCGATGTGAAATGTGATCTGAAATATCTCCAAATGACATTTGAAATTTAGTGCCTTCACTGAAGGAATACTGTTGTTAATGTATTCCTTCCAGATCTCACACATTACTCATAGTGCACCAAATGTTTATAGGAGTGCATTGCCATATGGTATTTATAAAGTAATTAATTATTTTAATATTAAATTAAATTAATTAATTATACCTGGCTGGTAATATGGATAGACGTATTGTTATCATGCAATAATAACATGTCAGAAAAGGACAGTGCCTCTTCAGTAATATTTCTATTGTGTTGTACCTTCTACCACTGATCATTAGACAGAGCCTAGACAAAACATAGGCAAAGGAAGATTTCTGGCACTAAAATAGTTTTGTGGATGTGTTAGTTTTTAAAATACAGCATGGCCTGAAAATTCAATACAACATCTGAAGCTAAGTAGTTTAGTACAATATTATAATCAACGGATTCTTTTGCGGTTGATGTTAATAATCTTCACAGTATTAAAAAGGGTACAAATACTTTTGAAGGCATCATAACAGTTTTTAATAATTACTTCAATTTAACAACAAACAACGTTCTTATATGAGCAATATTTAATTGAAAAATTCAGCTTCCAGCAGAAGAAAATTTCATTCAGGGCCTGCACAGATTAGTTGGAAAATTGTCAATAAGGAGATTTGAAATCAGAATGCATAAGAAATGGAATTGTAGTTGGGATTTTTGATTAAACTTTGTCAAATTTCTTGCAGTCAAATTAAGATTTAACATTTGTGTGGGGTATGGTAGAGGAGAGGGGATGGAATCCTATTCAAATCATTCTGGAAGAAAAAACTAGAAAAACTCATAGACAGATCCTGAGAGGAGAAGACCAACATTCCTCAGTGGAGCAACAGACTCTATTCACTTTGGAAGGCACAAGGAGCCTAAAGAGAGATGTGACCAGCCTGCCCGGAGAACAGCCAATTATCTAAAGCTAAAGATTAATATCAGTGCTGCAGGCCAAGAAAGCCCCACACATACTAATGATGTTCAGCTATGCCTAAGGAATGCTAAATTCCTAAAACTATTAGCCAGTTCCAGAAGATGTGCAGGTACACACAGTTGGATATTAAAGGTTGCCCATGCCAACCCAGCCACTTGTGTGAACTGTATTATTTTTACAAACTCAGTCGTCTCTTACAAATTTACTTACATGAGGTGGGGTGGTCTGCCAATTCTCTGAATGATGGTAGTCAGCTCAAGGTTGGTTGGGAAGTAGACGGGATAGCCGTGCAATTGATATTATGTGCCTTCAAATTGAAAACATACCCACTGCGAAGTCATAATATCTAATCCACAGTTTCAGGTGATTGGAAATACAGGTGGTCACATACATAAAGAGGTCTACACAGTAGAAAATTCACCATCATTAGCAGAGATGCCCAGATTGGTTAAGATATCCCCAATGGAGAAAGTATCCAAGGCATTCATGTGGGATCTTCCCGATCAGAAGAACCAGAAGACAAAAAACTTGTTCATGTCAATGGACCTCCTGTTGATTTGAAGCTTGCATGTTACTGCATGTCACTGACCTATCAGACCAGTTACAAATGGCTGAAAAAGCAGAAATTACATCCTACAGTCATTTATGGTGCAGATGAAATAACCGTCAGACGCATAGGAATGCTACAAGTTACATTGGAACACTATGTACATAAGAGAATTGAAAAGTGTACATTCTTCACACACATATAAATCTTTAGTTTTAAGCCTATCGCTCAAGCCCAATGTCATCAGAACACTTCCAGAAAGATGACCTCCCAGAGAACAGATAGTTCTAAAACAAGCAGCTGTCCAAAAGCTGCTTCAGGAACAAGCTGTGTTCGATAAGCGAATCAAGGGACAACTGGTAAAAGATTTAATTTGGTTATCAGGACTCAGGGCAAACCCAATCAGAAGAAAGAATCCAATGGTATAAGAGAGCTATTATTATTAACAAGATAGCAGAAATCACAGACTCCACAGGGCTGGTAAAAATGTTCAATCCTCTGCTTTCTAAAACAGTGACAGAGAGAGCACTGAGTCAGAATAATTTTTCAGTAACACATCTAGTAGATGAAAACGTTTGCCGGTCAAATAAATCCAGCAAGCAAATGAAGATGACCAGTGTAATCTATGACTCCAAAGAAGCAAGCTACATATGATTCCATGGAAAGTAAATCAACATCCATAGATTCAGTAGACAGTCAAGAACAGGAAACTGCCTGATGTAATCATCCAGACTGTTGTAAAAAAAATAGCAGTGGAGTCAGTTCAACCCTCCTTATCCAGGAACTTGGAGTATTCACCTGGAACTATAACATCTTGGGAAATCTCACCTGGGATCTAGTCATGACGTAGCTATTAATAGGCTTTTGGGAAAACTATAGAAATGTGAAGGTTGTGCTTTGTTGGCAATGTGCCAGGAGGATTGTTATCATGTGGAATTCCAATAAACCTATTGCAATGTGTCAGTTGTGGCTCAGTGAGTAATAATCTTGTCTCTGATCCATAAGGATTCTGAGTTTAAGCCCCACTTCAGGACTTGAGCATAAATTTCAAGACTGCCATTCTGGTTCATTAACAAGGAAGAATGTACAGTTGGAGATGCTGGGCAGAATTCAATGTCCCCACATGTCAAATTTGAGATCTTAAATCCTGGGGAAGGCCTCATGCTTGCCAGATAAGTGCCTCTGATGTTCCCTTACCTTTAGCCAGCTTTCTTTAATGGGGTTGTCCAGCCAACAGGCAAGGCCACTGTCATGGACTTTAGATTTTAGTGGTGGTCTTTCAGATAAGAGATGCCAACTTAGGTAGATGTAAAAGATCCCATTAAACTATTTTGAAGAAGAGCAGTTGTGTGTGTGTGTTTATGTGTGTGTGTGTGTGTGTGTGTTTATGTGTGTGTGTGTGTGTGTGTGTGTGTGTTTATGTGTGTGTGTGTGTGTGTGTGTGTGTGTGTGTGTGTAAGTTAGGGGTGAGAGGGGTGGAGGGTAGTTTATCTCCAGGAGCCCTGGATAATATTTATCCTTCAACCAACATCACAAAAAATAGATGATTTGCATTACATTGCTATTTCTGGAAACTTGCTGAGCACACATTTAGCTTCAGTGTTCAATGTTACACCAACAGTGATTATATTTCAAAAGTACTTCATTTGCTGCAAAAGCAGTTTGAGATTTCCTATGGTCGTGAGAAACGCTATGTAAATGCAGATATTTCTTTATTCCCTCCGGGGGACAGCAATATGATATGCCCGGCAGTAAGTAATGATCAGGCTTTGTATTCCATGTACTTGCTGTGGGGTCAGCGAACATGTCAAGGAAAGAAGGCGTACTTGAAAGCATCAGGCAAAGCCAGGTCACTTGACTGCACTATGCATCTAATGTATCAGCTTGGAATGTATGCCTGTAAATTGATTCACAACTACCTCTTGCCCATACCAAACCTCCACAGAACCTTACAGCTCTTTCACAATATCTCAAGAATACCATGCTTCCCAGGGCAGATTCATGTTGCAAGTTACAATTGAAAAACTTGTTATATTAACTTTTTAAAATATCATTCTTTCATAGGATGTGGGTGCCACTGGCTAGACTGTCAATTATTGCCCACCCCTAAATGACCAGGAAAGGTAATGGTGAGTCATTATCTTGAATGACTATAATTAATGTGGTATAGGTCCAAATACTGTTAAGAAGAGATTTTTAGGAGCAAATGTTACCTGCCATTTATCTGTCCAATCCTAAGTCTTCAGACATCAAAACACTGTAATACAACCCAAAACAGTCCCTCACATGCACTCATAATGGATGCAGGCTGGGCACTTGTAGATACTTCCATGAGTTCCTTTAAATCACATTGAGAGTGCTTCACTAATTGCAAACAAAGGAGCACTTATTTCAAGAAAACAAGCTAAAACTGAAGGATGGCACCGAAATCAGAATCCCTAAGCTTTCTTGGAGAAGGTAGCCGTCAATATTCCTGCATGTAAGAACAGAGAATCTGTAGATGAAGGTGAATCCCAAGCCTCCACAAATCCAAAGCCTCCTCAAATCCCTCAACTTCATGAACACAAAATGATTCCTCCCAAAAAACTAAATATAAAAACTTTCTCAGTGGTGATATTAGCCTTTTCTAAATGTTGTTTATATTGGCCTGGCACCTTTCGGTGTCATTATCAACATCTTGAAAATGTTAATGCTGTACAGGGAAAACTAGCCATTGAACTAACTGGATGGAAGCAAGCCATGCTACATCATCACCGCCACTCAACTAGCTCACCCCCTCAAAGGCAACTTGTTGTTATTTTCTACCACCAGCTTTGTGTTCATAGTTAAAACTATTTTTCATAGGTCTCAAAACCCCATATTGTGATTATGCCAGATGTAGGTACAGTTCTGAATGGTTTGATGTAAGCACCAATGCACAGAATAAATAAACATTTAGATTATCCAAATGTAATTTTTCACATTTAACAATTTCCATAATTCCTTCCAGAATGACGGCATTTGTAATTAGATCCTGCAGTACTCTAGCAGAACCCCATCTCCTGTCTGTAGATATATGGAGTCCCCAGTTAAAACTGAACTCTACTTTTTTTTGTTCCTCTGAATTTTAACTGCCAAGTCCAGGAGAGGAGTATTAGCAATTAGTTATTTCTGCTGGCACACAGCACTGGCTGTTTCAAAACTCAGCCTTCTCCATCTGGTCTACATTAACCTAAGCCATTAGTTGCTGTGTCTCATAAGTATCCGATCACTATTAGAATTTTTCAGACTTGTTATACAAAAATCTCTCTGCCAGCTAGAAGCCATGAATTATCTACTACAATCCAAAATGTCTTCATTTTAAATCAAAGTTACTCAGAACATAGTCAAACAAGCCAGCTTGAAATAAATCTATGCTGACCAGATTAATCACAATAGCAATCATTGTTTCCATACAATTTTCATGCTCATGTTTAAGAATTTGTAAAGCCATGAGGCAGCTCACCACCATCGTCACAAGGGCAATAAATGCTGGCCCAGTCAGGGACACCCACATCCTATGAGTGAACATGTTTTTTAAAAAATAGGCTGTCCACTCTGAGAGCAATTGCGCAAACAAGATTCGTGTAAAAACAAAAACAAAAATTGTCATATGTTGAACGTTTCTAACGTTACACAAATATTACTGCTCAGAATGATGGCTGATGTTTAGGTTTTCAGTGCCAGATATTGTCATGATAGACAACCTTGGACAAAGTATGTAGGAACATAGAAACAGGAGTAGGCCATTCAGCCCTTCGAGTCTGTTTCACCATTCAGTGAGGCCATGGCTGATCAGTGGCCTAGCTCCATATACATGGCTTTAGCCCATAATTTTTAATACTCTTGCTTCACAAAAGTGTATCTATCTCAGATTTGAAATTAACAACTGATTCAGCATCCACTACCATTTGTGGAAGAAAGTTCCAAACATCTAATACCGTCTCTCCTGGAGGGTCTAGCTCTAATTCTCAAATTACACACCCTCACTGGGAAGCCCCAACCAGTGGAAATAGTTTATTTTTATGTACCTTGTCTTTTCCTGTTAACATAGAATCCTTACAGCATGGACGCAGGCCATTCGTCCCATACAATTCACACCGATCCTCTGAAGAGAATCCCACCCAGGCCCACTCCCTACATTTCACCCCAAGACAATACGGGCAATTTAACCTGGCCAATCCATCTAACTTGCATAGGTTTGGACTGTTGGAAGAAACCAGAGTGCCCAGAGGAAACCCAAGCAGTCACGGGGAGAGTGTGCAAATTCCACATAGACAGTCGCCCAAGGCTGGAATCAAACCCGGGTCCCTCGTGCTGTGAGGCATCAGTGCTAACCACTGAGCCACCGTGCCATCCCAAATAATTGAAGACTTTAATCAGTTCATCCCTTAACCTTCTAAATTCTAGAGAAAACAGGCCTAATTTGCAATCTTTCCTCATAACTACTTTTAGACCACGCTTCGTTCTTGGAAACCTATCTTGCACTTCCTCTAAGGCTAATATATCCTTCCTGAGGTAAGGTGTCTAGATCTGTTCATAATTCTCCAAATGGGATCTAACTAGGGTTTCACAAAACTGCAGAATAACTTCGGCATCCTTGTTTTCCAGTCCTTTAGGTATTAAAGTCCAACATTTCATTAGCTTTCTATACTTGTTCATGCCATGTTAAAGATCTATGGACCTGAGCCCTCAAGCCACTTCAGGCATCCATTATATTTAACTTCGTGCCATCTAAAAAGCACCCTGATCTATCCTTTTCTCAGTCTGAAATGGATAACCTCACACTTGCTTGCATTGAACTCCACTCACCATTGTTTTGCCCATTTACTCTGTCTGTCAATATCCTTTTGTAAGTTTTGCTGCAAACTACAACTGTCTACAAAGCCATCTAACTATGTGTCATCAGCAAACATGGGTATACATCTTTCTGTGCAATTTTCCAAGTCGTTCAGAAATAATGTGAATAATTGAGACCCGAACACAGGTAGTGTGTTTCAGTGCAGTGTTTGTGTTAGAATGTGGACGACCAATTGGATTGCTTTAAAATGGAACTAATGTAGATTTTTATTCTTTTTGCCATTTTCACATCTCTAAAAACCTAATACACATAAACACATTAACTTATATATAGTCTGAAGGCAGAGTAGTCCACCAGTTCTGTAAAAACACTTATATTCAACTTCACTGTTTAAAAGACTGTTACCAGGTAAACAGCAAATTGCATGATATAGGGATGCAGGTCCCAGAAAAAGGATATCCATCCTGACCAGTGTCCATTCTCTGTTAAACGATCATGGAGCAATGGTAGTGGTGGACCAGGGTTATTTGGCAATTGGATTGTGAGAGGTAAAAGAGAGAAATGGGTATCAGTCAATGCTGCAGCATGTTTCAAAACAGTTTTAATTCTTGAAATGGGATGAATAAGAATCTTAAGAGGTGTTTAAAAAAATCGGACAGAATAATGATTAGATGGCATTCATTCAGCCATAGGATTTGTACTAAAGCAAATAAAAACTTATGTGGTGGAAACATCTTTAATCCGTTGTTTGTGATTATTCTACTTGAAATGCGTTTGGAGACTTTCAATTCAGTTACACAACACAAAACTGCCCCTAATTCAGCATAAAGTAACAATCTCACCCCATCAGGATACGGAAGCCAAGTATGGGAAATGCAGAAATGGCCCACTGTGCAATGGCAGATATACTTTTGATACCAGAAAGAATTATTGAGGCAGAGTAGCAAGAGCTTTATTCTGCATTTAACTGTAGGATAATAACCCAACAGTATCTGGCTTGAAATTCCCTCACCAACACTAACAGTTATCACCTTCATCAGCATAAAATTCATAAAAAGGACATTAAAAGTAAGCATTTTTTTGGCACAAAGAATCGAATCTATATCTGTGCCAATGACTAGGAATAGATTTTTTTTACTGGGAAGGTAGATTTTCTCACTTTCTAATAATATGAAAACATCATCACAAAATACAGCTGCTGTACTCTGAAGTAATAGAGGTCACTTTTTGCTTATTAGTCTGAAACTTCATAAATAAAAGATCTAAAAGGCAAGTTGTATTTCCTACATTGGATAAGAAACTAGAGACTCAAAAAATACTGGTGAGTTCAAAAGGTTCTGACACATGCATGACATTTTGAGGAAGAAAGAACAGATGTTTCAATCCTGATTTATTATAAAGTTGGGATTTTTTTGTACAACATAACAACAGAAAATAAAAAGAATGAAATACAAGTATTGCTTAGATACACAGCAAGGTCACGAAAATAGACTGAAGAGCACTATTTCAATAAATAACCAAGTTAACTGTTAGGTCAGAAAATTATACTCTGCTCAAAGATTTAATGCATCAATGCGCCATGCAGTGTGTAAGCCTTTCATTAAAGACATGTTTGCATTAACTGGATATTTAGACAGGGCAATGATTGAAGAGAAGTCAGAATTACAGCTTCGGGACCTTTAAGACACAGAGGGAATGAATCTACCAATAATCCAAATCCTTACCTAGTGATTCCAGCTAGAAAGCAATGGCTATGTGAGTACTAGGTCAAGGCAGACGTAACACAGCTGTGCATAGCTTACGGACTATCATTGATTTAATTTGACATGTGAAGAATGACAAACTTCCAGAGGAATGTTACTACCAGTGGAACTGTGCCTCAGGAAGAAATCACCACTTAAAGTGTAGGATGAGATAAGTTTTTTAATATATCAAAGGTTATTCTTCTTGTACCCTAACATCTCCTGGCTACATCCAGCCAAACAGTGAACACTCATGACATTTTTACACCACTAGCACGCCAAGCAAGTTATTCGAAACATTTAGCACTTGTCCTAAATTTGAATTCATATCCTCTAGACCTACTCGATCCTAAAGTATCATATCAATTTGGATTTACCTTAACTGTATTATTTTTGGGACTGGGATTATTTTTGGTACATGGATGACATTTTGCTTGTAGCCTTTTTTGGAGAGCTTGAGTTCTCTAATTATTTTCCTGTCACTCCATCTTACATATAATATTATTTCTAATGTTCTTCTCTGTGTTTTTTGACATCTATGTGTGTTTCTTTCTTGAGTGATAATTACGCTAAATGTAAAACTCTGTAAAAATGATCTAGCTTTGGAAAATGTCAGCATAATTCCTATGGAGCTTGTTAATTGTAACAATTCAGGCAAAAGTGATGCAGAATGAAAAGCATTGATTGGATGATTACTTGAGCATATATAAAGAGATACTGAGATCGAATAGAGTGAAGTCGGAAGATATATACTCGTAACATTTCACTCCGTGAATGAACCTATTTCAATTAAAGACAGGATCAGGTTTCTACTTTTGCCACATGTTATCAGGAATATAACAGAGCTTGGCTATGGCTCAGGCTATACATCCCAGCAAAGCACCTACCTTTTTAATTGTTTACTCATATGTCGCTATATAACTGTTGAAACAGATGTCTAATTCAATTAGATTGATTGTATTGCTGAAGGTATAATGTAAGAACAAGGAAAAAGAAAAACAAAATTAATCAACAGCAACAACATTACACTGTTTTTTATTCAACAATATAATTCATCACCCGATTTTTTTAGTTGATCATCACTCTTGCAGCAGTGAGTAAAACATAACAGTCATGATTCCTTGAAGGAGATAGGAAATGGGAGTAAGGAAACTTCTTAACTCTGCACACCCATCCTCATTCATGTCTCTACCTTCCATAATACTGTTCTTCAAGGACGGCATAGTATCAGAGCAGCTACCTCTGGAACCAAGCCTGGAGCAGTATTGGAGGCAGAGAGATGGCAGGTCTGGCAGACCAGAAGGCCCATCTTTAGTAAACTGGTTACTACCAGAATGATTATGCCCTCAAGCCCTCAATGTTCAAACTCCAATCCACCCTCTTTGCCTATTTGTCATCTCATGCACCTTTATAGCTCTCATTCTCCAATGCCCCTCCATGTCACCTCGTACCTACAATGTATGCTGTTTAATATCTCCCCTGCTGCTTCATTCTGCCTCATTCATCTTCTGAACATATTCTTCCAGAATCTACAATGCATAGAATTAATCAGCCATTAGCAAGTCTAGCAAATCTTTGAAATGCTCCTGACTTGACACTATAAACTGTGAGAATATTTTAAAGTCTACTATAACAAACTACTCTTCCTACGAAGTCTTAATAGCTGTCAATCAATCACAGCCATTTCTGGTATCAATGACATGAATGGGGATGGGTCTGCAGAGTTAGGAACTTTCCTGCCTCCCATTTCCCATCTCCTTTAAGAAACTGTTCATACAATTCTTAATCTTGTATAAATGAGCACACAGATATTGAAGCAGAATTTCTCCAATGGAAGATCCTGTTAGTACAAGGTAATGAAGATGTCAATAAGATTAAACTACCACTCCTTTACAGGTGTATCAACAATGCCTTTAGGATTGTATATCCATTCTGGGAGCCCAGCCAAGCATTCAGAATAAGCCCATCTGGCAACTGCATCAGAAACTGTATCAGGCTGAGCAGATGTCAAAGTGCAAGCTTAAAGTAAGTTTTGTATTAAAAATTATTGCACTGAATGCTGTAAATCAGTGGCAGCTATCTTTTGGAGTTGGGCGATGGATGTGCTTTGCGCATCCATTTTGTGTAGATTGTATGTGAGGCTTGGGAAATGTAGAAGCCTATTAAAAAAAAAAGAGATATCATAGATCATCTATAGTGTGGAATCAGGCCCATTGGCTCAACAAGCCCACACTGACCCTCAAAGCATCACACCCAGACCCATCCCCCTAATCTACATCTCTCTAAACACTGCAGGCAATTAGGTATGGCCTAGCCAGCTAACCTACATATCTTTGGATTATGGGAGGAAACCCACACAGACACAGGGAGAACATGCAAACTCCACACAGACAGTTGCCTAAGAGTGGAACTGAACTGTGAGATAGTAGTGCTAGTCACTGAGCCACCCCAAATTATATACTTTAGAAAGTTGAGGTCACCATTGATTTTGATCAGTTCTTTTGCAGCCAGGGTAACAGTAGAATGTTAGCCCAACACATTTTGCCAATGTTGAATTAATTAATGTTCTATTTTCAGGAAAATCTTCACAGCATTAATTGCATACTCCAGAAACACACCATTACTATGACAAACTTCTCAGGGTATTGAATTCAAAATCAAGAAAGTGTGATTGAAGCAAAACAGTATCTGAGTAAAAATAGTTATGAAGATTTTAGTATATAAAATGTGAGGCTGGATGAACACAGCAGGCCAAGCAGCATCTCAGGAGCACAAAAGCTGACGTTTTGGGCCTAGACCCTTCATCAGAGAGGGGGATGGGGAGAGGGAACTGGAATAAATAGGGAGAGAGGGGGAGGCGGACCGATGATGGAGAGTAAAGAAGATAGGTGGAGAGAGTATAGGTGGGGAGGTAGGGAGGGGATAGGTCAGTCCAGGGAAGACGGACAGGTCAAGGAGGTGGGATGAGGTAAGTAGGTAGATGGGGGTGCGGCTTGGGGTGGGAGGAAGGGATGGGTGAGAGGAAGAACCGGTTAGGGAGGCAGAGACAGGTTGGACTGGTTTTGGGATGCAGTGGGTGGGGGGGAAGAGCTGGGCTGGTTGTGTGGTGCAGTGGGGGGAGGGGACGAACTGGGCTGGTTTAGAGATGCAGTGGGGGAAGGGGAGATTTTGAAACTGGTGAAGTCCACATTGATACCATATGGCTGCAGGGTTCCCAGGCGGAATATGAGTTGCTGTTCCTGCAACCTTCGGGTGGCATCATTGTGGCAGTGCAGGAGGCCCATGATGGACATGTCATCTAGAGAATGGGAGGGGGAGTGGAAATGGTTTGTGACTGGGAGGTGCAGTTGTTTGTTGCGAACTGAGCGGAGGTGTTCTGCAAAGCGGTCCCCAAGCCTCCGCTTGGTTTCCCCAATGTAGAGGAAGCCGCACTGGGTACAGTGGATGCAGTATACCACATTGGCAGATGCCCAGGTGAACCTCTGCTTAATGTGGAATGTCATCTTGGGGCCTGGGATAGGGGTGAGGGAGGAGGTGTGGGGACAAGTGTAGCATTTCCTGCGGTTGCAGGGGAAGGTGCCGGGTGTGGTGGGGTTGGAGGGCAGTGTGGAGCGAACAAGGGAGTCACGGAGAGAGTGGTCTCTCCGGAAAGCAGACAGGGGAGGGGATGGAAAAATGTCTTGGGTGTTGGGGTCGGATTGTAAATGGCGGAAGTGTCGGAGGATGATGCGTTATATCCGGAGGTTGGTAGGGTGGTGTGTGAGAACGAGGGGGATCCTCTTAGGGCGGTTGTGGCGGGGGCGGGGTGTGAGGGATGTGTTGCGGGAAATACGGGAGACGCGGTCAAGGGCGTTCTCGATCACTGTGGGGGGAAAGTTGCGGTCCTTAAAGAACTTGGACATCTGGGATGTGCGGGAGTGGAATGTCTCATCGTGGGAGCAGATGCGGCGGAGGCGGAGGAATTGGGAATAGGGGATGGAATTTTTGCAGGAGGGTGGGTGGGAGGAGGTGTATTCTAGGTAGCTGTGGGAGTCGGTGGGTTTGAAATGGACATCAGTTGCAAGCTGGTTGCCTGAGATGGAGACTGAGAGGTCCAGGAAGGTGAGGGATGTGCTGGAGATGGCCCAGGTGAACTGAAGGTTGGGGTGGAAGGTGTTGGTGAAGTGGATGAACTGTTCGAGCTCCTCTGGGGAGCAAGAGGCGGCGCCGATACAGTCATCAATGTACCGGAGGAAGAGGTGGGGTTTGGGGCCTGTGTAGGTGCGGAAGAGGGACTGTTCCACGTAACCTACAAAGAGGCAGGCATAGCTGGGGCCCATGCGGGTGCCCATGGCCACCCCCTCAACAACTTCTCTATTGACTCCTCCCACTTCCTACAGACTAAGGGGGTGGCCATGGGCACCCGCATGGGCCCCAGCTATGCCTGCCTCTTTGTAGGTTACGTGGAACAGTCCCTCTTCCGCACCTACACAGGCCCCAAACCCCACCTCTTCCTCCGGTACATTGATGACTGTATCGGCGCCGCCTCTTGCTCCCCAGAGGAGCTCGAACAGTTCATCCACTTCACCAACACCTTCCACCCCAACCTTCAGTTCACCTGGGCCATCTCCAGCACATCCCTCACCTTCCTGGACCTCTCAGTCTCCATCTCAGGCAACCAGCTTGCAACTGATGTCCATTTCAAACCCACCGACTCCCACAGCTACCTAGAATACACCTCCTCCCACCCACCCTCCTGCAAAAATTCCATCCCCTATTCCCAATTCCTCCGCCTCCGCCGCATCTGCTCCCACGATGAGACATTCCACTCCCGCACATCCCAGATGTCCAAGTTCTTTAAGGACCGCAACTTTCCCCCCACAGTGATCGAGAACGCCCTTGACCGCGTCTCCCGTATTTCCCGCAACACATCCCTCACACCCCGCCCCCGCCACAACCGCCCTAAGAGGATCCCCCTCGTTCTCACACACCACCCTACCAACCTCCGGATATAACGCATCATCCTCCGACACTTCCGCCATTTACAATCCGACCCCAACACCCAAGACATTTTTCCATCCCCTCCCCTGTCTGCTTTCCGGAGAGACCACTCTCTCCGTGACTCCCTTGTTCGCTCCACACTGCCCTCCAACCCCACAACACCCGGCACCTTCCCCTGCAACCGCAGGAAATGCTACACTTGTCCCCACACCTCCTCCCTCACCCCTATCCCAGGCCCCAAGATGACATTCCACATTAAGCAGAGGTTCACCTGGGCATCTGCCAATGTGGTATACTGCATCCACTGTACCCGGTGCGGCTTCCTCTACATTGGGGAAACCAAGCGGAGGCTTGGGGACCGCTTTGCAGAACACCTCCGCTCAGTTCGCAACAAACAACTGCACCTCCCAGTCACAAACCATTTCCACTCCCCCTCCCATTCTCTAGATGACATGTCCATCATGGGCCTCCTGCACTGCCACAATGATGCCACCCGAAGGTTGCAGGAACAGCAACTCATATTCCGCCTGGGAACCCTGCAGCCATATGGTATCAATGTGGACTTCACCAGTTTCAAAATCTCCCCTTCCCCCACTGCATCTCTAAACCAGCCCAGTTCGTCCCCTCCCCCCACTGCACCACACAACCAGCCCAGCTCTTCCCCCCCACCCACTGCATCCCAAAACCAGTCCAACCTGTCTCTGCCTCCCTAACCGGTTCTTCCTCTCACCCATCCCTTCCTCCCACCCCAAGCCGCACCCCCATCTACCTACTTACCTCATCCCACCTCCTTGACCTGTCCGTCTTCCCTGGACTGACCTATCCCCTCCCTACCTCCCCACCTATACTCTCTCCACCTATCTTCTTTACTCTCCATCATCGGTCCGCCTCCCCCTCTCTCCCTATTTATTCCAGTTCCCTCTCCCCATCCCCCTCTCTGATGAAGGGTCTAGGCCCAAAACGTCAGCTTTTGTGCTCCTGAGATGCTGCTTGGCCTGCTGTGTTCATCCAGCCTCACATTTTATTATCTTGGAATTCTCCAGCATCTGCAGTTCCCATTATCTCTGATACTATAAAGATTTTAGTTTCTGCTATTATAATCTATTTTTCACTGAGCAATCCTCTACTAAATGTAATTATGTATCTTAGTTTTATAGTACAGGAATGCTGTTTTGACTTCATTGGGTAAATTAATTGTTAGTGATGACAGAAAAGTATTTTGAGAGCTCCAACTCACGTTTCAACTTCCGAAGACACATATTTTGATCTCCCTTGGTGTCTTATATTTGACCAAATCACTTTTTAGCCAACATTTTGCCATCATTGCAGGGGAAAATACTTGAATGCTCCACTTTCAGGTAAGAGATCATAATTTGTAATTGACCCATCCCGAATCCTTTTGAGAGTAGTAACATGCTAACTGTGCTGCCTTTCATTCCAAAGATTTCCATTCTGAATGTACTATTGGCAGGCTGCACATTGAATACATGCTAAACGTGTCGGGGTGAGTGATAGAGGGAAGTCACAGGCCATGTTTAAACTGGGTTTCCCTTGTCTCTGAGCAAACAAGTTCTGGTTTATCATTGGCGACCCAAAAATGGTGTGAAAGCCTAATGATTTTAGGATAAATGTGTCATGGTTATTGTCGAGATAGGAAATACTCACACAATATTATGGGTGTAAATGTCGTGTGGTCATGAAAAGTGCTATATTGATGGAAATCTTTCTTTCTGAACAGTTTGTGACACTATTCGTTGTCACTGTATTCTCTGCCATTTTTCGTCAAGAGGTAGAGAAGTAAGTAATTATGAATTTCAATCAAAGGGAAAAAGTATTCTGAGCTGGCTGGGAATTTAAAGTCAGGACCTCCATATCTGACTCTCCATGGGCACAAGTAATAGACAGAAAAATAGGATGAAGAAGCACAAAAAAAGTGAAGCACTTATAAACTGAAATACCTGATGTAAAATAAAAATGGGAGTGTATTGGTCAAAATCAGCAAAATTCAGTGTGCTGGAATTTTATATGAATAATCTTGTCTCAGGGATGGTTAACATGACTGCCTCACTGCACCAGGAACCCAGTTTGATTCCACCCTCAAGTGGCTGTCTTCGTGGAGTTTGCACATTGTCCCCGTATCTGTGTGGGTTTCCTCTGAGCGCTCCAGTTTCTTCCCACAGTCCAAAGATGTGCAGGCTGGATGGCTTGATCTTGCTAAATTGTCCCTTAGTGTTGAGGGATGTGTAGGTTATAGGGGGTTATCGGGAGATTGGTCTGGATGGGATGCTCTGAGGGTTGGTGTGGACCTGTTGGGCCAAAGGACATTTCCACACTATAAGGGTTGTATTCTGTTCTATTCTATTCATAACAGTTAAATTGTAAATGCTGGAAATGAGAGATAGAATATAACTATGGAAATTTACAGCATGCCTTCAGCATCTGTGAAGAATAAAAGATAAACTAATGTTTCTGTTGGAGTCATTCAGTTACATTTTCTATCTTCATTTCCATAAATTCCATTTATGATGCTTATAACAATACTTTGACTTTAAGAGGTATTTTGTCCTTTTTCTTTGAAGAAAGATTTTAAGACAAGTACAGGGCTAGCTATTCACACCCAATAAAGTAAACAGCTTGTGAGGCTTGGGTCTTTTTTCAGTTGGAAAAATAGAAGTAGCATGAATGGATGGAGTCAGGCTCCCACAGATCCAGGGTTTAAGTTTAGCTTTCAGTGATTTTTGGGCTTTGAAGTTGGCTGTGGAAGCTGTTACATATCTCTCAGATACAGCAAAAA
The DNA here is from genome assembly GCF_030684315.1 of Stegostoma tigrinum. Lineage (NCBI taxonomy): Eukaryota > Metazoa > Chordata > Chondrichthyes > Orectolobiformes > Stegostomatidae > Stegostoma > Stegostoma tigrinum. The sequence continues at coordinate 34,554,209 of NC_081368.1, forward strand.
GCTGGCATTCTCTCTGCTGCTGGAATCACATATGAGACCATCTGTTTTGTTGAACTTGCCTTTGCCAATGGTGTGTTTATGGGGCATTACTAGATTGGAAAATTGCTGTTTAGTCATTAAATAGTCTATTATTCTGTAAGTTTTCTAATAGAGTTACAGCCAATTTTTCTTTCTTTTGTTTGTATTTTAATTATAGGGTAGGAATAAAGTATGTTTTGCTTAAAGCCAAGTAGCGTACCAATCCAATTACATCTGGAACACAATACCTTACACTTGCCTTTAAATAAGAAAAAGTTGAGATCCTAATTTTTTCCACATATATATATCTGGAATATATATCATGAAATATATATTCCATGATATATTTGAGGGTGTTTGGTCTGGGTGATAACATACTAGGTGGATGTAATATGAAGAATCTCTCTGTAAATTTACAAATGGATACGGTATTGGGTTGGCTAGTTTGATAATAGCACTATTGGCACAAGATCTGAAGATTGCGACTTGAAACCTCATTGTTAGCGAAACGAAAATTGAGGCTGAATCTCCAATACAACACTGGAGTACAACGTTGATTCTTCTCCAAATTAATGTTTAGCTGAAATCCTATTAAAGCTAGTAAATCTTCTTTCATAGCCCAGAGGTAGATTACTGATCCAAAGTAGAGTTGGGTTTGTAAGTCTTCCACTGTGTTTTGGAAAACAGCTTGAACATCATAAATGTTGAGAACATGTTTTGGTTCGTCAAACTCCTGGAATCCCAATTATAAGAACAATGGTATAAAAACAGTTAGGGAGTTTATATGATGTTCCACAAATAGTTGCTTCTCAAAACATTCTTCAAATGGTTACTGGCTACTGATTTTAGTATTGTTTGTGAGGTGTTGCTCTGGTAAACTACATGTAAAACATGAAACATTTCTGATGTTTTTGGTGAGACACAAAGAAGTGAAATTACAGTTTATGTTTTGACCCCATCTACACTGTTTACTTAATAGATGAGAATTTACTGTTAATTGCACTGACGATAATGTAATACTTTTAATAAAGGGGAGCTTTATAAAGAATGATTCAAAGCAAAGACAATATTTTCATTAAGGGGATACCCACAAGCCTTTAGAATAGGGATTTCCAAAGATTCATAACCATCAGAATAAAGAAATGTCTTTTAATCTCAGTCTGATCACTCTCTTATCCTCACACTGTGACCCTTTATCCTAGTTTCCTAAATAAGAAGAAACAACCTCTTAATGTCTTTCCTATTAAGCCTCTTCACAACATTGTATTTTTGATGAGTTCACCCCTCAATCTTCTAAACATCAGATAGTTAGACCCAATTTATTCTGAAATAACTCCACAGAGACTGGTATCCTGTCACAAATTCACCCTTTATTTACCCATGGAGAGCCCTTGATATGTATCCAGCTCCCACAGAGCCAGCTCTCAGAGTGAACAGACCTTCTGACACTCCTGTTTATATCTGGTAGCCAGGGTTCCCTGATTGAACCAGATTAACAGCCCCAATCAGGGAACTCATATTTTATGATGTCTACTTGGGTGACCTCATTATAAGCATTACCTGTTCAGCTTCTCAAAAAGAAGAATGCTGACAAATCATGACTCAACCTAGTAAACCTTTGCTGTAGCACTGACTTTACAAACTTATTTCTTCCTTAGAAATGGAGGCAAAAGCTATGCCCCGAACTCCAGGTGAGGTCTCAACAAAGCCTGAGACAGCTGTAATATTTTTGTGTTCCACTCCCTTTTCAATAAAGGCTAATATGCCATTTGTGTTCTAAATCACTTGCTGTACCTACCTGACAGTTTTCTGTGTTTCTTGTATGAGTACATAAGGCTCCAAGAATATCAACATTTAGAAGCTTCACTTATTTAAGACAAAATTCTCCCTTTCTCATCCTTACTGCAAAAGTGAGTAACCTCACTTAACTATAAATATGATCAAGTATGATCAAGTATGACAAAGCAGAAATTGCACCCTCCCCAATGAAACAAGACAGTGACCATGTCAGGGTTTCTGAGGTCAGTCCTATTTGCATAAGACAGACTTTTTCCCACCAGTAGAGAGAACAAAGTACAACCTTTGTGTAGGAAAGCCAGCAGGATTAACTGAAATTGCACTGGATATCAGACAAGGACAAGAGTGGATTTAACCCTATTGGTCCCATTATTCAATAGCCTACCAACATCACATTATTGACTGAATACAACGGCTAATGTTAAATTTGGCTTCACATATGCCAAAGAGTTACTTCAGCGTTAGAAAACAGCACCTCCAGCAACAATCAATACCATTAGATTGGGAGAGAAATTTGAAAGGAAAAGTGTTGAACTAATCAATGGGAGACTATAATGAAAAAGAGGTTTTCACATTTTGTATTAGGCCTGGGTCAAGCATGTAGCTGAAGTGAAAATACCCCTATGAGCAGTGCTGGATGTTCAGTTTCCGCCATACTACTCTACGGCTCTTCCACTAGTGTGAGGCTTCATTTTCTATTTTTCCTGGCCTACTAAAACTCCTTGAAACGTCCTTTACTTCTACCACAATAACGAGTATAGCAAAGGTCTTTTCCCTAGGATATAAGAGTTCAAAACTAAGGGGCATATTGTTAAGGTGAGAGGAGAAAGATATAAAATGGACCTGAGAGCTTTTTCACTCAGAGGGTGGTTCATATGTGGAATGAACTGCTAGAGGAAGTGACAGATGCAGGTACAGTTACAACGTTTAAAAGACATTTGGATAGGTACATGAACAGGAAAGTTATAGGAGGGATATGGGCCAAATCCAGACAAATGGGACTAATTTAGTTTGGGAAACTTGGTTGGCATGGACAAGTTGCACCAAAGGGTCTGTTTCTGTGCTCTGTGACTCCATGACTGTAAATCTCTGGCTCTGATCTGACGTCTTTGATCACTTTCCTAGTCCATTCTTGCTTTGCTTTACTTTACAGCTGAAAGCCTACTTCCTTCAGGTTCTGCTCTAACCCTGTCTGATACTGCTGGCCTGTCTTCGGTTCTGTTTAATTCAATACGTCAGATATGCACGGAGCATGTATGCTAATCAAAGTACATAAAGTTACATTTACAAGTAACTTAATCTATCTGTAGCCAAATTCCTAACAAAGGTTATATCTTGAATGTCACAGTTCCAAAGGCCAAGCAAATTGTTAGTTAGCATTTACTGGGAGGCACAATCACGAACAATTGCCTGTTTATCATATTATTCCTTTTTACTTCTCTCTCACTTTCTTTCTGTAAGCCCTCTTTTATTTTTCCTCTTTCCTTTCCCCATGCCCCTCACCCCTGTAAACCCTCCCCAAAAATCCAAGCTCCAACAACAGCCCACGATCGTGCAGTTCTTGGAAAACAACAGGAGCTAGTCCAGAAAGTATACTGAGGACCACAGAGATACAGAAAGTGGGCTGCAGCTAACTTATTTGTTCACTGGTTTGCGCATATTAATGGCTGGAATATCTGTGGAAGAAAGTAATAAGTATGTTTTTTTTCTTGACACGTAAATTCCTTCTTGTGGAAGTGTTGAAATATCCCTTGTTGTAGTTCCCAGTATACAGGGCGCTCTACAATAACTTAACCATTATTGTGATGCAAGTTTTAATCCGAACTAAATATTAACAAGCCATTTTACCACCAGGGAATGATCATGTGATCCAGGAGAAATCATTAGACAACAAAGCTTTCCCAATGGAGAGACCCCCATTGAGCTAAATTCTCATACTTCCATTGTCACCACACTGAGATAAACAAACTCAGCATAAACCAACATGCTCAGAGTTCCACTGTAAACAAAATTTAGATCAGTCATGTTGGCAGTGTGATGCATTAAAGCATTCTAGGAGTTACACATATAAATACAAAGGACCTCTTTTATGTAGGCAAAACTTGAACGTATGTTGATAACACAGTGTGGACCTGGAGAACCACAGCAGGCCAGGCAGCATCTGATGTGTAAGTGATAATGGGAACTGCAGATGCTGTAGAATCCAAAATAACAAAATGTGGAGCTGGATGAACACAGCAGGCCAAGCAGCATCTCAGGAACACAAAAGCTGACGTTTCAGGCATAGACCCGACACATCAGCTTTTGTGCTCCTGAGAAGCTGCTTGGCCTGCTGTGTTCATCCAACTCCACACTTTATTATCTAGCATCTGATGTGTACATATGTTGCACCATTTTCAAAAGAGGGGTATGGAGACAGCCAATCTCTGCTGCATCTACATGGAAAGCTCTGACTAATCACAACCTATCTGCTTGATCTAAAAATTAAGATTGACAGTTAATTGTTCCTGCTGCATCTGCACACCAGTGATGGCCTAATCAATCAGCACTCTCCTCTCATGCCAGTTAAAGTGGTATCCTTTTGCTCAAGTCTGTCTCTTGCATCCTAGTTTTGATAAATACAAGATGGAGAGCTTCAACTTCTAGTGTACACTTAGCATTGTTTAAGTTCTGAATGTGTATTCTGTTGCAATTCATTCCAACCTCAAATCCCACTGAAATACTACGATGCTGGCTTCATTGTAGTATTCAATGGTTTAAAAGACCTAAGATTGATTGAATTAATCTGTTCAATGATCTGTATTCATTGTACTTTGATGCATAATCCATAAAGCAACAAAGTAACAGACATAATTCAGAATCATGGCTGAAAGCATATATGTAAAAATCATTTAATGCCCAAATATTTCAAAATATTACTCATAAGTGTGTTGATTTGGAAACTGCTTGTCACTAAGATATAACAAATACATAATGGAAGGTAGGAAGCCAGTAAATATGTAGCACTCCTGTGTAAACTCACTTCACGGAAATTTGTATACCAGAAGACAGTTTAAAGTTATTCTTGTTGTCAGTCTCAAGAGGACAAAAAGAAGATTTTTCAACGCTAATTTAGTAATATTTCAAATGAGACATGAACTGAAAGCCCTGTGCGTTTCAAAGATGCTTTATTAAATTCTCAGACAAGTATAGAATTATAATTTCAGTTGCAATGCAAAACTGATACATTGCCTTACTTCCATGCTTGCCTCATTAAAATAGAAATGATAAATCGTTTTCCAAATTCTTACAGCATTGACGCTCCTAGCTTTTAAAAGAGACAGCAGTAGAGACAGCTGTAGAGAAACCTTCTTGGCGACAGGGTGATGGCCGTCCTTCCTACCAACAGAGCCAAGAAAAATGCAACATTTCCTGCCAGCCTTTAACGAACAGGTCTATATTCATGTAGAGAGGAAAGTAAAGTGATTTCTTTTTTTCACGATGGAACTGAAGTATCGACACATTCGGGCACCTTTAACTGAAATCTTCTGGTAACAACTGTTTTCTCTTTACTTCTTTTTTCTTTTTTCTTTTTTTGGTGTCCACTCTAGAAGCAGTCACTGGTACTGGAGTTTCAGTTCCCCAAGCAGCAGCTCTTCCAGACTACTCCTACTAAGTGTCCATTCTTTACTGCGAGCCGAGACAGTGTTGGCAGGTTACAGAAACATAGGGTGCATCTTGAATGAGGTCAGTCTAATCTTTGCCTACTGTCCATACACACATATTTTCAAGCAAAGAATCATCACATTAAAGTGGTCTTGTAAGATCTTCCCTTCCCTAAATATATCTCATAGGCTAGCGAGTTTTGAGAAGATTTGTAGCTCAGGTTGAGGTTCTGGATGTGAGTTTGCTCACTGAGCTAGAAGATTAGTTTTCAGACGTTACGTCACCATTCTAGGTAACATCATCAGTGAGCCTCCGACGATGCGCTGGTGTTATGTCCCGCTTTCTATTTATCTGGTTAGGTTTCCTTGGGTTGGTGATGTCATTTCCTGCTCTTTTTCTCAGGGGATGGTAGATTGGCTCCAAATCAATGTGTTTGTTGATGGAATTCCAGTTGGAATGCCATGCTTCTAGGAATTCTCGTGCGTGTCTCTGTTTGGCTTGTCCTAGGATGGATGTGTTGTCCCAATCAAAGTGGTGTCCTTCCTCATCTGTCTGTAGGGATACGAGTGATAGTGGGTCATGTTGCTTTGTGGCTAGTTGATGTTCATCACTCGTATCCTTACATACAGATGAGGAAGGACACCACTTTGATTGGGACAACACATCCATCCTAGGACAAGCCAGAGACACGCACGAGAATTCCTAGAAGTATGGCGTTCCAACCGGAATTCCATCAACAAACACATTGATTTGGAGCCAATCTACCATGCCCTGAGAAAAAGAACAGGAAGTGACATCACCAATGCAGGAAATGACATCACCAACCCAAGGAAACCTAAACAGATAAATAGAAAGTGGGACATAACACCAGCGCTTCGTCAGAGGCTCACTGATGATGTTACCTAGAATGGTGACGTAACATCTGAAAATGAACCTTCCAGCTCAGCGAGCAAACTCACATCCATATCTCATAGGCCATTTGCAGCATTTAAATTGGTCCACTCAGCTCAGATCAGAACAGGACAGAAGTGAATTCTAGTCAATATTATTAAGGTGCTTACAATAACGAGGATGCAGCATGAATATTAATAAATAAATAATCACTGTATTTTTCTACATTACACTTGCTCTCTTTCTCTGGTTTGCTCATCACCCCTCACCCTCCTACCTGCTTACCAGCCCACACCCTGCTCTGGGGCATGCAAATTGCTTTTCAGAAACAAAGGAATTTCAAAGTATTTAACAATTCTGTACTTGAACCTATCATTAGGGCAATGCAAGGCTGAGAAAGTGGAGAAACTTTCAATTTTTTTGTCTTTTCCTTACTTCTCGGTCTCAGTTTTAACACCTGACTTCTACTGGGCAGCGAACAAAGACCTGCATCTCGCCACTTGATCAATTCCTTCAGTGTCACTGGGTCAAAATCCTTGAACTCCTTCCCCTACACAATTCTAGTTGTACCTACACAAAAGGGACTGCAATGATTCAAGAAAGCAGCTCACCAGCACCTTCTCAAAAGTTACTGGAGATGGGCAATAATTGCTAGCCCAGCCAATGATGCCCACTTCCCGTGAATGAATAAAGGAAAGTGAGAGTAGACCAGTCTTATTTTACCCTGCGACACCATGTTATCTAGGTGCCATTCCTTGAACTACAATTGGGTCACAGTTAACATGTCAGCTCTTGTAGCGCTGAGCCAAAACACCACGAGGATAGAAATTATAATTCTTTGCGCTAGATTAACTATTTTCAGCCAGTCAGTAGCTGGGATGTTACAATTGCACTTTGAGACCTGAACATGGAAGGAATAAATTCACCAGAACTAAAATGTTGGATGCCTGATTAATGATTCCATTGGGAAAGTATGTATGCCAGCATGTCAGATAGTCTTGGCTCTAGTGCTCCCATGAACTACTTTTTCTTTCCCTATGTTTAGTATGGACGCACTGGGGGCATCTCTAAAACAGCAACTGCATTCCATATCCAAGATCAGGGAACACAGCACAGATGAGGCTTTCCTGTGTGGGTGGCAGCCGTGGGGACCTGTAAAACTAGGTTCCATAGAAATATTGCCTGACCCACCACCCACCCACCCAGCCTGTCATTTTATTAGTGACAGGAGAGGTGCCAGGAGGCCCACTCACCAGAATGCTAATGAGGCTCTTAGGTTCCCAATAAACAGCTACTGAAGAACCTCTTCCCATGGACATCGGGATTTCACCATGCCCTTTCTGCTAGGTGAGACGTGTCAGGCTTGTGGCTGGGTAAAATGAGTGGTTGCCTTCTTTTCGACCTCCAGTGCCTATCGGAAGGCACCCCTACTCTCATTCTCACAGCTTCTCCAAACCCCTACGCCGGCTTCCCCACCTCTTTTGTCTCATGATCCAGTGCCTCCAGACCCCAAACGGGCTCTTTCAATCTGGTCCCAGTAGGCCCTTAACTCATCTTTAAGACTGCTTCCATCTCTATACCATATCTCCCTCTGAAACTGTCTGCAGTCTCAAAGTGAGCACCACTCCCAATGAACAGGCACTGCCTGAGCAAGAGAACTGGTTGACTCACCAGATGCTCTCAGATGTGTAACTTCCTCCCTGAATGCGATGAGATGGTTCAACACCACTACTAGGATACAATATGGCCACAGGATTGATACTTTGGACTTTCAAATCTTTATATCACAATAATTATGACCTCTACCCATGGAGCTTTCAAAGCAGCACTCCAGTCCTGCTCAGTCAACTTTTATAATTGAGTATATTTTTAGGCGGAGCTAGGATTAATAGTGCAGTTGGTATTATTCGTTTTGTAATTAGACAGGAACAACAAAAAAGAGATCAACCACATATCAGTTCCTCCTTCAAGACAGTGGAGTGACCCGTCAGCATGTTTACGTTGCCAGGGTGCTATCAAAAATAGCTGCATGACAATCACATCACAGCCATCCCATATGTAGAGAAGGGAACTTTGTTCCCCTAATGGCGTCCGAGTCCTGAACTTTGTAAGTCAGGAGAGTTATCATTTGAGGAAGCACAAAGTTTCAACCTCAATCCCGTTCCCACAAGGCACCAAAATTGGATTTCTGCCTCGATGGCCCTCTCAAAAGCCCTACACTACAACATAGAAAGCTTAACAGTGTTCTGACCCATTATACCATCCAGTACTCCTACAGAAGGAAAAGCATGTTTTAAATAAATGACTCATCCCAGCTGGGCCTCACAACTTACCCCAGCATCCAGCATTATTACAAAGAAACCATTTGTCCCTCCCTTGGCACACAACTGAGAAAACAGTGATTTGGTGAGATTTGATTTAAAACCTACAGAATTTTTACCAAACATTTTCCAGACACAAATCTCAAATCCAGCACAATAATAAAAAAAATGACATTGACAAATTTCCAGCGCTGGTCATTGTTAACTCATTCACTGTGCTCAAGTGTTCAGTGGTGTTCTAACTATACTGATTTCAGTAACAGTGCCTGTGTACACTTAACACAGCTAAAAAAAATTATATGAGCAAATTGCTGCAGTTGCTGAAATTTGTACTGAAAAGATCAAATACTGGAGATCACAATAGGTCAGGCAGCATCCATGGATGGATCAATAGCATCAGGAACTGAAGTGTCGATCCCAGCCAGATTTACATGTTACTGACATTGTTTGTTCTGATTGGTTTGTATTTAGTTTGTCCCTGGGTTCAAAGAATTATGAGTCAATTCTGCACTCTAGGATTAAAATACATAGACCCAGAATTTCTTCAGAGCTGCTCCGGTGTAGTTACATCAGGAGCAACTTTGAAAAAACTATAGGACATAATTATCTGTCTCTCCACTGCAATGTATTATTGGAAGTACCAGCCTTTCCATGAGATGCTATGTTAGCTGTGACTCATACATTCAGACCAAAGATTTTGTTCCACTGTTTGAAGAAGAACAGGGAATTCTGACAGTCTCTGTACTCCCTCAACCAACAGCTGTGTTAAACTGGTTGTTCATCTGATTGGTGTTTGTGACATCTTCAAATGCCTGCGCTTTGAACATCACAATCGCCGACTATTAACCTCCTGACACCTCTAGGTTGCCGTGATACTTTCAAAGTGAAGGCTGAGTGGGGGATGACGGCAGAGCCAGAAACACACAGGCTTCCAATGAGCCACTGGTTAAAGTCCTGAAAGAGCTTGTTAACAGGCTACGGAGGGCCAAAAGCCATTGTCAAATCACAGATCCCAAACCCTACAGGTCTACAGCATGTCAGTCCACAGGTTTAGGGTGTCATTAGGTCATGTTTTGGCTGAAAATAAAAATTTCAGGAAAGAAAATGTTATTCTTGCAGGAAGGATCTAGCATGCTTTCATTAACCGTTTACTCACTTGACCTGCATTATAAGACTACCTGTCCTCTAAGTCCTGTCTCCTGCAAGCTGCTGGGTGGAGGGAAAGCCCACCTGCTTTTGAGAATTCTACCTCATCGTCAATTTCTGTTCCCTGGGAGCAATCCATGCCCAATTTAGGGATCTGCATTTGAAGATCGTGTCCCATCTGAAACATATGTAATACTGGGTCAAGATTGGAAATGATCTGAGCATCACGTTTTAAGCCCAGAATGAATATCAAGCTTCTTGTGAGAAAATAGCTATTGTGTTTACCTATGCAATAGACTTCAAAATAATTTTTGTCTTCTCAAACTCTATGCAAAATACAAAAGAAAGCTTGTGTCCTGATGTCTGGTTCCTTGTCGCTAGCTTACAACGTTTTTCTTCCATGTAGCCTTTCTTGCTGTTGCAACAGTGATGAGAAAGCCTTAGTTATCATTTTATGAGGACATGATGTGATGTCGATTGAAATACCAGTAAAACTGAGTTATGAGACATACAAGTCAGAATCTTCTTGCATACTTCAAAATGGAAAATTGGCATGTCCATTTCCAAATATTGCTATTTTCTTAACTGGTTTCTTCTTCAAGTGTATGGATATTAAATACTGCTGGCTTACAATGGGGTAGACTGCTGTACCAATTCTCATTCTGATATTAGTAGAAGGGGCTGTTCTATGTTTGTGAAGGGGGATCAACCATGAGTAAGTCTCAACAGAACAGGTTCCTGTCTTGGATAAGAGGGTGTAGTTTACTACATCTTGGTTGTGATATACAGGTTGCCTAAACTGTTAGTCATATAGACTATTACTAACTAAAGGGAGGTAAGGCATGTATGCTTCCATCAGGAACTGTCCCAGTTTCCAACTAACTCAAACTGCCTGATGCTGCATCTAGTGGATCTGTTGTATATCAGAGTGGGTAGAGCTTTAGTTTAGTGCGGAGATTAACACTGTTATATTGATTAACTTATACAACGCTTGTCATATGCTGTTTTAGAAATACTGTGATGGTTCCCTGGGCTTTACCCTGGTTTTTTGTTCTAATCTTGTACAGAGCTTCACTTCGAGCTCTCAAATTATAAAACAAAGGTCTCCTGCTGCGACATGCAGCAATAAACATGTGGATTTGGAAAGCATACAAGCAAATAAATAAAATAAATACTTTTTCAACTCTCTTTGCTTGTGTATTTAACTTTTATCAAGCAGGAATAAGCAGAAGGCCTGGTAAAGGTCAAGGAATATGCTTTCAAACACAGTTATCTAAACACAACTAACACCACTGACACTTTAACTGCAAATGTAATTTGATTATAAAATTATAAGATAAATATTGGATATGGTACAACTGTACACGTTAGATTTGAACCATATTTTACCATATTTCTCAGCAAGAAACAGTAATATGTCAATTTTAGTAATATCCCTCTGATCTGTTTTGTTTTCCATTTCTGTAATCTCTGAAAGTGTTAACCTTTTATGACAACAGTTGAAGCATTATTCCCAAATGTAGGCTGATAACCAAAGGAAGGTGCATTTGTAGAAATGGTTCAATAAGTTTCAGCAAGCCAAAAAATATTTTACAAACATACTGCAAGTTGGCCATTACATCTTTGTTGTTATTATTGAACGAGAAATTAAACTGTGTTGGTACAAAATTGGTTATACATCAGTGAACTTGAAACTGCAAATGACTATATGATGATATTGGTGCTTTGCAGATGAATGATTTTACTACAGGGAAATGGAACATTTCTTCTTACTTAATGAAAGTCATTGCATGCACTGCATAAAATGCTTTGCAATACAGTGGCAATTTGATAAGATGCTTTTAGCCAACCTTTTGGGCTCAATTTGAACTCAGGTCATTGAGGTGAAAACCAATTGGTAATGTAGTGTTTTATTAACTTTAAATTCACTCTTCTGGTTACAATATATTCTGTATGAAAATCACTACCTGTTTTAAGTACATCAACAGCATTTTCACAATCTCTAGAGAACCATTAGAGACAACTTTGGTTATGTGATTTAGGGTGCTCATAATGTAATACCACTATATTTTTCTAAAATGCTCATTAATATTATCACTAGGTTAATTTAAAGTGAAACCCCCGAGTAGTACTGAGGATTGATGTGTGATCTTGGGAATAAGGTGTAAATTGAAGACTTATTTTCTTGCCCAGTTTTTATGGCAACATTATTTGAGGAAGAACAATGAATTCTTTCAGCGTCATAACCAATATTCATCCTTTAACTGATATCAGCAAAACAAACCATGGTTATTCTACTCAATGCTATGTAATCTTCCGTTAGAGAGTAGCTACATTTGTCTACATAACAACAAACACTGACTTCTAAAAGTAATTCAGACGAGACAACTTAACATACTAGAAGGCGGAGTACTGCCATTATTAGTATTTTGCATACCAGTGCTAATGTGGTATAGGGAATGTTATTCTTAAGCTAGTGCCTATAATACTATGACCAATACAGCTGGATGACTTGTTTACTTCTTTGTACTTTTCTAGTCAAAAGTTAAACCAGTGTCTTGTTTTCCTGTTCCCGCTTGTAGTGGGAGCAGAAGATTACGTGTTAGCATTATAGGAAGAACAGTGGAATGTTTCTGATTTGCTAATAAACATTTATGCCTCAACCCATATCACAAAAACATATTCTGTGAAACTTAACTGCAATTTGTGAAACTTTATTCTGCACAATTTGATTAATGTGGTTTCTTTTATATTCAACAGTGACCACAGTTCAAGTAATTCAGGTGCTGTGAAACATATTGCAATGTCCTGAAGACATGAAAAGCATTATATAAAGGTAAGTTATACCTGTTTTTCAGTCTCTGTCCCTCTTCCATACAAGCAATAACATATTGACAGGGATCATTCCATTGCTACTAGGTCCATAATCTTGCCCAAATGGTATTTTCTCATTTGTAAATCCAGGCAAATAACAGGCCATTCAACCACAGGATGTACAGCTAGCAATCCGAATCTTATCATTAAACTTCCTCAAACTCCACAATGATGCTTCGCCAAATCAAGCTGCTAAAGCTAATGCCAGTGTCTTTACCACTCCCATAGCTGAGCTCAGTTAACGTAGCATGGTCAAGGAGCAGGATTTTCTTGGACTAGATACCACAATTATTTTACCTAATTCAGTCTATGAAAATGGCCGCTCAATATTTATTTATTTGTTTGTTTGCTATAAGTGTTGTGTAGTGTCGCCACTCTCTGCCACCACCTCAAAACACAGAAAAATAAACCAAAACATGGAATGTAAAGGCAGGAAAGTTTAAAAAAAGCTGTTCAACTTTAAGAGTCCTTCTCATTAAGTGCTCTGCTATGGGCCATGGGCCTGGTGGCCAGCAGGAGTTCCCTTCGCCATGCCACAGCCATTAGAATGAAAGTCACCACTCTGTGCCACCATCCTGCCTCCACCGATGCCATTGCCGCTATGATTTCATGCTGGACCTCACCGATGCAAGTGCCACCAATACCACTGGATATCGCACTGGCCCAAACACAACTCTGCCGCTTCCTCCCCAGATCTGTGCTGGATATGGACACTGTTGAAAACATATGCTCGCCTCTGCCACAGCAGCCAGGAGACAGCGCTGTGCCCACTCACCACTGCCAATGCCTTCACTTACAGCACAGAAGGAAGCCATGTGGCCCACCACGTCCATGCCAGTTAACAAGGATCTGACGACACCAATCCTATATTTCAGCTTTTGGCTCATAGCCCTGGGAGTTATGGCAATGCAAGTGGATAGCTAAATAATGCTAAATGTTACGAATGTTTCTGGCAGCCACCTTTTCAGACAGTGAGTTCTGGACTCCCACCAACTGCTGGGTGAAAGCAATTCTTCTCAACTCTCCTTTTAGCCTCTGCCTCTTACCTTAAATCCTTGTCTCCAGGTTATTGATCACCCTACTAATGGAAAAAGTGCTTTCCTAACAACCTACCTATACCACTCACAATCTTATACACCGCTATCAGGTCCCCTCTCAACCTTTGCTATTCCAAGGAAAACAACCCCAGCCTCGCCAAACCCTCCTAATAGCTCAGCCCTTTCAGCCCAGCCAGCATCCTGGTAGGTCTCTTCTGCACTCTCTCTAATGCAATCACATCCTTCCTCGAGACCAGAACTTTATGCAATTCTCCAGTCTTAACTAGTCAGGTTTACCTAGTGTTTCATACCATTCTAGCAGAATGTCCTTGTTGTTGAATTCTATGCCTCAGCTAATATTAAAAAAAAGAAGTTAAGTAGACATAGCTGAGATGTTCTGATGGACTCATTTCAAACTTGAAAAGGACACAATCTATAAACAAACTGGATGGCTGGGCATTTACCCATTTTTGAATCATCCTGGTACAAAGATCTGACTCACTTACGGCCACACTTTGCTAAAACCCTGGTAGTAATACAATTCATTTTCTCCCCATTTGAAATTAAAGCACCAAGGTCTTGGCAATTGAAGTCTGGGGTCCCAGAAAGAAAGGTATAGAGATTAACAGGTCAAATGGAGATTTGAGTTCTTATGGATTTAAGAATTTCCATAAACTAACTACCTCACAATGTCAATCTAGAGCAGAATTTGTGTACGATAACACCCTTCATAAGAAACATCATGCGTAGACTCCCTTGTGCACATCTGAATAGGAGTTAGCTGAGTCCAGTTTGAAACTGTGTATTTATGTAATCTGTATCTCTTTGATAAATTACAGCACTTTCTTTCTGAATTCCTTCATGACCAAATCATTGCAAAAGTGAAGAAATCAATTCTATGTTCAAAATTCTGTGTAAAACTGATATTGCAATTTGGAAATAAATAGCACTAAAGTCAAACAGGTTAAAATCAGATGAGTTAACACCGCAATGTTAACTATACTTTCTCTCCACAGCTGCTGCCAGACTGCTAAATATTTCCAATTTGTTTTCAATTTCAGATTTCAACAATCATGACACTTTGCTTCTGTGAAAATAAAACTGGTGATAACTGCGTTGCAACCTGAATTCACTGTTTAAATTCTACCCCCTTTTGAGCAGACAAGGTCCAATGTCATCAGTACAATTCTATGGAACACCTCTGCCCCAAAAGGAAGGCGTCACCAATAAAAGACAGACACCTCAGGCAAGCTAGAATATATACCAGTGGTTTCAACTTTTAAAAAACAGTTCAGCAACTCCCACTAGCTTTGATAGATTTTAAATGAACTGTTTGATCCTAGTTCTGAAGAGTCATACTGCACTCAGGACATTGATCCTATTTCACTGTCCACAGATGCTGCAGACCTGCTAGAGTTTCTCCAGCACTTATTGTTTTTGTTTCAGATTTCCAACATCTGCAGTATTTTGCCTTTTTAAATGAACCGTTGAATTGCACTTGCTAATCACTTCAGCATATCTTAGAGTTTAAAATATTGACAGGTGGTTTGAGCAACCTTCCCTGTTAATACTTAGCACCCTGCATTGATGAATAATGATTTATATGAAGCCCAGCAACAGATCCCACAAGTTGTTTGTCTGTTCACTGAGTGACAAAAATGAACATGAGAAACTCTTGCATTTGTAAAGTGCCTTTATTATCCCTCAAACACCATAAAGTATCTTACACCGAATAAATGACTTATTTTGAAGTTGCTATACGTAGGCAAAGGCAGTACTTAGTCCACAGCAGGATCCCACAACAAGCATTGAGATTAATGACCGAGAAGTTTGTTACTTTGTGGTGTTGGTTGAGCAATACTTGTAGATCAGGATTAGAATAAATCTTTTACATTTCAATAACTAGTGGAATCTATTCAGCTTTTACGTCCATCTGAATTAGTACAAGGAGCCTACTCTAAAAGGCAGAACCTCCAAGAATATAGGACTGTACCAGGTTGTGTTCTTACGTCCTCCGGAGAAGATTAATCCATAAATTGCTAATATAGATGTAAAAGTGCAAACTGAAATTTAAGATTATGGTACAGTTTAAGATTGTGAACATAGTTGAAGAAGTGCTGCAATTTATGGGTAATGATGAAATATAGTTTCTGATAGGCTGCCTAAAAGCAGATGGCCCTGACACTAATGGCAGGCCACTGTATGCTGAAGCATTCTCCACAGAAGGTTTCCAATGATATTGCAAAGAATCTCTGAATACAGAACATTACCAAAGTTTCTTCTTGACACCATATGGTAAACATGTTTGTCAGGTGTATCCTGAAGGTAATGAAGCAGAGAATGTGCAATAACAATGAACACAGGAAATCCCTCCATAAAAACAGAATGGCCCAGAGGATGTCTGTATGTGTTATTGGATCAAGTAAAATGGAGGAGTTTGGCAGAAATTCTGGGGCCATGGGCTTAAGAGAAACTCCATCAGAATGAGAATGAAGTTTGACAGAACTGCTGCACTATTCAAACTTTTGACAAAGTTATATACCAGACATATCACACTCACAAAGGCTCTGTGTAGATCAGTCACATCAACAAAACCATCCATCAGACATCAATGAGTTAATAATTGTGTTGTCTGTAAGTGGCTCAGCCACTCAAGCGGAGGCAACCAGCAAATTACCAATGGTTTAAGTGTTTCAGCAATTTGTTAATTATCAATTAATCACAGCAACAAAGGTAGTCTGTAATTACTAATAGATTAATTATACTAAATACAGCCAATAAGACATGAACTTTTACAATTTGCTCTCTCTGGAAATCTGCAAAATCGTAATCCGATATTTTGAGTTGTAGGGATTGAATGAATTTAAAAGTGCAGTTAGAAACATTAAAAACAAAGTGTTCCCTCCATCTCAGTTACCAGGGATTGTTACTCATAAAAGAGAATATTTTCCTGATGGCTAACAGTCTTTTTTGAATTTATAATTTACTATACTAATGTTATTTATACTATGAAGTACTTTCTAGGAGAAAATCTAACAACAGGAAGAGAAAGCTCTCCATTATGCTACAAACTCTGATTTCTATAGTAAAGCTAACATTTTAAAATGTGAGCTCTTTAAAGATTTACCTCTGCGGTTGGGAATTATCTTTTCAAACCAACCTTTTCTGCCTCTGATGTTTTAAACATTCGGCTTCCACTTTCTGCTTTTTGTTTCCTCTGGACTCCGTTATTCTGCAGGGGAGTCATGATGCTGAATCGATTCTTCAGTGCACATGTTTCTAGCTTCCCATGTCCAACAGGGGGAATGATTTGTGTACAGTATTTGCTTTTGCAATCTGCATAAATCCCCTGATAATGATCTGACTGGACTTGTTGTTTGATCTCAGATGAGAGTTACACAGTTTTTCTTTCCACTGAGCTCGGGAGTCCTATTCTGATCCATGGGCTGTTCCTCCTTACTGACTAAATAAGGTCATCCTCATCTAGCTGTGCCTCATTTTACTGTAACCCTTTAGTGAAAACTGTACAGCAATCTGCTTTACTAGTTCATATCCTAATTTTAAAAGGGATGCTTCTGACATGTAATTTTTTTTAAACTTCCAATATTACTGGCTCAGTTTATGCACTTGAAATAATAAAATTAATAATACACAAGTTAGTAAGTAATTCTGGTATCAGTCCCAGAATATAAGCAACTCACAGTGTTCACTTACCATTGTTAACTTTTTCAATCGTTCAGTGACACCCAGGTTCAGTCCCCTGCCAATGCTGATCTCAGAACATGTAGCAAAAGGAGCGCATGAGCAACAATTCAAATAGACTCTGAGGAAGGGCCACTCGAACTGAAACATTAACTCCGATTTCTGTACACAGATGCTGCCAGACCTGCTGAGTTTTTCCAGCAATTTCTGTTTTTGTTTCTGATTTGCAGTAGCCACAGTTCTTTTGGTTTTTAACTCAAATAGGTTTTCCTCTCCTGATCGCACTTCAATGAAATCTGCATGTATGAGGACATTGGGTGAGGTTACCATAAAGTTTGAATACATGGTTGATTAGCTGATTCTCTAGGATCAATTTCAATTTCACTTGCTTGATGGAAGCCAGGGAAGTGGGCAATTAAAATTAGTCAGTTGCCTTAGCACAGGTGCCCACACTGGCCCTGCCAGTGGGATAGTTACCTCCTCCCCCGAGGAGGCAACAAAGGCATCCATCCAAAGTCATCGGGTTTCTACAACTATGAAGACCAGGCCCCGATGACAACATTTGAACTTGTGGCAGAAGTAAATAGGTTTCCTCATGAAGGCAACAGGAGGATAACAGTACAAAAACAAATGACCTAAACAGAAACATTTCTGCTTATTTACATGAGGTTAAAAGGATTAGGAATGCTCATCCAGAAATCACAAGGAGGTTTTGAGGTCTCCCTTCACTTTTTCTCCTGCGAAAAGCTTATGAAATCTCCTCCACACGATTCACCTCCTTGATGGAGACTATTCCTTTTATGCCATCCAACCTTCTGTAGACTGAAAGGCCACTCATGCCCATCAGCCAGTTGCCACTTCTGACCCATTTTGAGTGGGCACTAGTAAGCAGCATGCAAAACCCAAGAAGGGTTAATACTGCCGAAGCCTCGTGTCTCACAGGTCAGATCAGGGCAATAATCTATGCTTTGCTTCTCGCCCAGTAGATTTAGGCTTCTGGTTAAAATTGTCTTCACTATCCAGTCTGATCTATGAAGAGTGGGTGCTTTGGCAAGGACAGAGGGCAGTTGGCCTTCTTTGGATCATTTTCTAATATTAACTAATGCATTGAGGAAAGTGGAAGAGGGGTGTGATCATACTGGGAAGGGACAAGAAAAGAAATTGTGCTGTTGTTATTGCTAGAGCCCAAAGCCCAAATTATAATCACTCATCAGTGTAAACAGCCACTTCAAACTTGTACACTGTCTAAACAAGACTGATGATGATGATTTTTAAGCTGAAGAGCAAGATGAATATCCAAGCATTCCACATTTCTTGCAGAAGTCACATTGTACATTAAGGGATCGCTGCAATTTATATGCAGTTTAAATATGTGATCGTGGGAATATCCATCTTCCTAAAGCATTTCAAGTATCTCCCATTATGCAGTTTATAAAAAGAAATGATCACACACACACATAGGAAATTCAAGAATGTGAAGACTGAACTTTGAGCCTCCCTGTGAACAGGAAAGCTGAACTGGATGACTCGTGTGTTTGGATTGGGCTCTGACTTTTAACTGTATTGTTTAATTCCATGTTTCTGGGGCACTGTGGAAAACAGAGTCGCATTTCACTTTTAGCTGTTTTGTTTCATTCACATTTCTTTGTCAAACTCAATCATTGCATCAACTTTCAGAATCATTTTGGGGCTGCATTTGAAAGACTTTGAATGATCTGAGCTTTTTGTAACATTGGGCAGAATGAATCTTAGAAAATTTACTGATGGATTTTTTTTACAAATACAGAGGATGACAATGATTCACCCAAACTTAGTGAGTTTACAGAACATTAATTTTTCGATTAAGAAGCTAAGGTAAGTAGTGAAGGCTCCAAGTACAGCACACCACCATGATAGAAGAAAGGTAAGGCTAAGAATGATAAGGTGATACTAAGTTTGGGAACACAATTTTACACTCCGATAAGCGAGGTCTCACAGGAAGGATGGGAATGGGAGGCATATAATCAGTCATGACGGCCAAGGTACCTTGTCAAGCGGTCAGCACTGGTCCCACTAGAATTTTCCATGCCACGGGACAGGTGTTAGGCAAGACACCCACTTTTAGGCTAATTGATACCCATAACTGCCCAGTTTTAGGCATAATGCCCTCTTTCGCTCTGCCAACTTTACTAAAAAGGGTCTCTTCCCACCTTGTTACAGGTTTTTTTATATGTTCGATAGAGAAGGAATCCCTGTATAGGTCCCTGTGTGCACTGGAGACCAACCACCCTTTTCCCTAGGTCTGGATTCCTCTGGGAACCCCCCCGACCTCTTTGCAACCCAACCTCCACTAATCTCTCTCCACTTGCCAGATCCTCATGTCCAGGACACACCATCCCCATGAATGTACCTCCCCATCAAACTATCACACTCATTTGAATGATTGTCAGGTCTTGGAGCTGAGATTTTTTCCCCAGATGGGAGTGGAATTCTCACCCTAAGCCACGTAGTGCTGTTCCTAGCAGAATTCGGAGTGGGTCTAGGTTCATTCTTGACTTATTCACCAGGGAAGTGAGAACCAGGAGGATAGGTAAATTTCTGCCCTGAATTTCAAACGTTTGCAAATTGTACGAGAAAGGATGACAGAGAGAATTAAGTAAATTCTTGGGTCAGTTGTTTGATTGCTGAGCTTTTATAATATGGTCACTTTTTCTAATATAAATAAAATGCTATCATTAAAAAATTTCAATGATAAAAAGTTGGAATTCAGAAGTATTAAAATGAATTTACATATTTTAAGTTGATCCTTTTCTCCCTGATTTGGCTTTGGCGAAAATGAAGGAAAAGGAATCACTGCATGCCTGTAGTAGGTTGAAGTAGAAATTCAGTGGCAAGGCCTGATTCAGAAATAATATGAAGCGAAATTGCTCTGCATTGATGCTGCAGTCACATGTGAATGCTCTTTTATAGCCATGTGAAAGCCAAAGTGTTTCACTTTACAACCTCTGGCCAGGTCTTTAATTCCCTTATCTAAATATTTATATTCCACTCTCCTTTCCATCTAAGTACTGTTTTCAGTGTTATATCATTGTCCATAATTGTGATGTTGACTACAGCTACATCCAGGTCTTTTTTGAATAAGATATCTCACTTCCACAGAGAACCATCTTTAGTGATCAGTCTCGACTCCATATAAGACATCTATCTGAGTTTAGATATGAATACTTGCAATAGATCCAAGACCTTATCGTGGCATTTCATTCTGGCATTCTTCACAAACTGGCATCTTTAACTGCTCTGAGATTCACCGACTCAGCACACATTAGAAATTGAAGCTGGGTCATAATACGCTGAAACTTATAGATAGGTTTTAAACAGGACAATTTGTTGGTGTTCATGTTTTTATGTCAAATACTTGAAATTGATTTTATGCTACTGTTATTAAATGCCAGTGGTATAAACAGCAATCATTTTGAAATCCTTCACCTTTTCAAGCTTATTTTCTCACAAATCAAAATTATGCATTTTTTAATTTTGTTGTGGGCATCCACTTCAGTCATAGAAATGTCAACAGAAAATGAAGCATCTCTTTAATTGAATTTTGCCTGGTAAAATTGGAATCATACCATTTAATTTACTATTTTTTATACTGTACAAGCCGATACAGTACTGATGATACTTGTTCAGGAGTATATGCTAAGGAAATTGTATAACGCTGCCTCATACCCATGAAGAATATAGAATAAAGGTTTGCTTTCTTAACATTGATGCCTCTCTTACCTTCTGAACTAAATTTCTCCAAGTAGTCATGGTGACATAGGATCTTGTTAAACAATTCGTGCAACAATGTATCTATTCGCTTATATTTCAGACATTACAAGGTATATTTTTCCTAGATGACTATCTAACTGTTCATTATATTAGCATTGTTACAGGAACAAACTATGATCATCTGAAACAATTCGTTCAATTCCATACATTTTCCTTTAGGTAATTCTGTGCATAGCCTGTGCCAGAATTAAAGTGATGTGGAGGTGCCAGAGTTGGATTTCAACAGACAAGGTCAAATATCACATAACAACAGGCTATCGTCCAACAGGTTTATTTGAAAACACCAGCTTTTGAATTTCTGCTCCTTCCGCAGGTATAATGTGGAAGAGTAGGTATACTGACACAGAGTTTGTACGCAGAAATGTAACAACTCTGAAAATGGTTCGCTGTTGAACCTTTAATCGGTTAGAAAATGACGCAGATTTCTACTGATTAAAGAGCAAATCCCAGATCTCTTTCAAGTCATTTCCCAAGATAATTAAAAGTTTTATCAACATATACTGAGGTGAAATCTCAAGTCAGACAATGCAGTTTAGGTGTGAGACCTTGTTTAGAATCAGAGGCAATGGGAACTTCAGATGCCAGAGAATCCAAGATAACAAAGTGTGGAGCTGGATGAACACAGCAGGCCAAGCAGCATCTCAGGAGCACAAAAGCTGACGTTTCGGGCCTAGACCCTTCATCAGAAAAGGGGAATAGGGAGGGGGTTCTGAAATAAATAGGGAGAGAGGGAAGGCTGACTGAAGATGGATAGAGGAGAAGATAGGTGGAGAGGAGAGTATAGGTGGAGAGGAGAGTATAGGTGGGGAGATCCTATCCCCTCCCTACCTCCCCACCTATACCATCCTCTCCTCCTATCTTCTCCCATTTCCATCTTCTATCCGCCTCCCCCTCTCTCCCTATTTATTTCAGAACCCCCTCCCCATTCCCCTTTTCTGATGAAGGGTCTAGGCCCGAAACGTCAGCTTTTGTGCTCCTAAGATGCTGCTTGGCCTGCTGTGTTCATCCAGCTTCATACTTTGTTTAGAATCTGTCTGTGTTTACCCCCACTGGAAGGGAACACCATTGTCTGGCAATCGTTGCACAGTGTCCATTTATCCACTGTCGTAGCATCTGCATGTTCTTGCCAATATACCATGTGATAACTCACTATGTTTTTGCTTGTGTCAGAACTTCTCAGCAAACATGTGAGCATAGAGTTAAGTTCTGACGATCATATAACAATAGAAGTTACGACTCAAGCACATTTGTTCCACCTTTGGTGCTGTTGAACCTTGCTGTGCTGCATAATTTATCTCACTCCGGTGCTTCTTGGCAGTGATCATTATTAGCAGCTCAGTAATGAGGTAATACAGCTTGTCCTCACCTATCATATTTTTACATACACTTCCGATGGAGTTCGTATGCTTCGGTAAAACTTCCAAAACCAACTCTTGTCAATAAAAGTATCAGTGCATAGGTCACTAAAAGGCAGTATCACAGTGTTCTTTTCTCCATTTTGTGTTCTTTACAATTAGAACTGAAATAACATATCTTAGATTTTAACTAATACATGCACTCAAGTTATAGTACAAACTGAGCATAGCACAGCTAAGCGAAAACAGAAGTTGCTGGAAAAGCTCAGCAGGTCAGGCAGCATCTGTGGGTTAATGTTTCGGGTCTGGTAACCAAAGGTTCTGTGGAAGAGTCACTGGACCTAAAACGTTAACTCGGATTTTTTTCTTCACAGACGCTGCCAGACCTGCTGAGCTTTTCCAGCAACTTCGGGTTTAGTTCCTGATTTACAGCATCCGGAACTCTTTCAGTTTTTATATAGCACAGCTAAGGGTGCTTTAATCGGTATAAGCTGTTTTGATCAAATCAGATACCAGCAAATATCTGGGGAAAATGGTTAATGAGCCAGAACGAAATTCTTAACAGCGTTTTGTGGATTTTCACATTTAAGAATTCAGAAATGTTATTTTAATTGACATGAATGTACTAATTTGAGGAACCATCGAGCTGATTTGACTGTGCACAGATCCTGAAAGTTGTAGTTTTTCCTTCCAGAATTTGAAGGTTGCAATGTTACTTCCTGCTACAAAATTCCATTGTTTATTGCAGGACAATGAAGGGAAATGGCTGTTTTCACATGACCCTCTCCCCTCCCCACACACACACACACACACACACACACACACACACACACACACACAGACACACACACAGACACACACACAGACACACACACAGACACACACACAGACACACACACACGAAATAAGAATTTTAAACCTAGCTGAGGTTCTGTCTTCATTCTGCTTCGTCATTTGGGCAATGCAGAAACTGCAAAGATTTTCATAGGTACTGCGACCATAAATCATAGCTAGAACAAGCGTTTGAGCCAGAATGAAAATTAAAAATATTGCATTTTATAGAGTGCCTTTCATTTTCTCAGTGCGTCCCAAAGTGTTTAGTATTCAATTCAATATTTTGAGACATAGACACTGTTGCCGCCAAAGCTAATCTTCCTGTCTCTATTTATATGTCACATATTTTCACTCAGCTTCCTTTCTCTGGACCCATAGGTTGCCTGCATGCTTCTGTTTCCCCACCCCCACTCCATCCCCAGACACATTTCTCTTTGTGTCTTCTCCACTTGCAGCTTCTCCTACAGCTGTTGTCTCCTGTGAGAATGTGCCTCAATATGTATTGTTCTTTGTGAGTTCCTGGTACCTAATTCTGGTCTATGGTTCCTGTGGGAAGGGGTGGGATGGACTGAAGGCTCCTGTGTTGAGCACTTACTGCAGCTGCCGGTCATTTCAATTGCTGAAGTAGATACTTAAAATGTCAATCTGTTCAGATATGTTATGATCCACCTCTGAAGCAGGTGGGAACTCATCACCACAGTTTACAGGGATATACAAGGTGTGGAGCTAGATGAACACAGCAGGCCAAACAACATCAGAGGAGCAGGAAGGCTGACGTTTTAGGCCTAGACCCTTCTTACGTCAGCCTTCCTGCTCCCCTGATGCTGCTTGGCCTGCTGTGCTCATCCAGCTCTACACCTTGTATATCTCTGATTCTCCAGCATCTGCAGTTCCTACTATCTCTGACCACAGTTTACAAATTCCTTTTGCTTTTCAGTCAGAATACTAGTTGCTCATTGTGGTTTTAATCACGAGGGAGGCATTCCACCCCAGTGTTACCTCTGCTTAAGTCACTAAATTGGGAATCAGAATCCAAACAACAGTGTAAGATCCTACATGGCCTGAGGTTACTAGCTTATTGCTAGACAGAGATAATAGTAGAGTAGTATTGTCTCTGGAGTTGTCAATCCAGAGACCCAAGTGATGCTCTAGGGATGTGAGTTTGACTCTCACTGGAATGATGGAATTTGAATTTGAGGCCTCTTGAGGTACAGTGGTAGTGTCTCTACTTCTGAAATAGAAGGCCTAAACTGGGATATTTTCACAGGAGACACACTGGATCCAGAAGTACGTCATAACATGTGTGAACGTGTTGATTAAAAATATCTATTTAGCTTACTGCTTTTCAGGCAATCACCAGGTCAAAATCATTAATAGATACGTAATAGTAAGGAAGAATTGTAATACCCTACCACTCATTGCCCCCACTAGAAGACTGAGAGCTGGAGGGGTAACAAAATAACAGGGAGCTGCTCTGTTGTGGGCAATTTCCCAGTAGCAGGATTAGATTAAAACTGCCCACCACTGCTACAGAGATGGGTAGCTGGCTGACATGTTTAAATGTTTTATTATTGGGCTATTTTGTGGAGCCACCAGCATTTTGCCGATGGTGGGATGCCCTGCCATGTTGCAGGCCATGGGTAACCTACCTGTGGCAGCCCAGAAGGGCCATCAAGGCAGAGGCTCATACCCCACAGAGTTTGTAAGCCCCCCTTAGTCCCAACAATCAACCCGGAGCAAGTTTCTTTCCGACCTCAACCCTCCTAATTTTCCTTTTGTTTTTCTTATGTGGTGAAGGCTCTGGGTCTCTTGCCCACTGAATCATGTCTCCCAGTGGCACTGCTGAGGTGTCAGAGCTGCCAGGTCTCCAGTTGGATGGGCAGCATTAGGTGTCTGTTGCCACTATTAATTGGGTGGCACATTGGTGTGGGCGATCTGAAGACTGCTGGCAAGCACACTGGCTCTTTGTCCCAACATCAGCGTTCCATAGCTCACACTAAAGCTCAGTCCTTAGCCTTTACCTTCAATTGTTAAGGTACTACTGCCCTATTTCTGGTGAAGTTGTCTTTGAAAGTCATCACATTGTAACAATTCATGCTTAGCTCTAATTATTGTGTGCTTCTGAGTCAGGGTAGCTACAGAGGCAGGAAATTACATGGGCTCAATGATTATCTCCCTACCTGTGCTAGCCTTTTGCTGTCTCTGCAGGATCAAGCTAACCACACTATGTGAAGCTTTATTGTGAAAGGTCTCCGTCATACTCTCTGCTGTTAATTCAGCTGTAAGACAAGTATTCAGTCAGACTCAGCCAGTCGATCAGTCCAATAGACAGCTTGTCAACTAAAAAGATAAAAGTAAAGCCACCAGAGTCCCGGATGACCAAAGGGCTGCTCTCTCTTTATAGAGAGCAATGACTGGTGGTGTATAATCTGAGGATCATCATGCTTCTGGCAAGGGGTGATGGTGAGAAGATGGGACATTCATAGTGATCTTTTAGCCATTGTGGTCATTGAACACCTACTGTTGACATCACTATGTACTTAATGCAATAGTAATATAAGAAAGCACAAAACCCAGGCAATGTGTAACTCTGAGATCAGTGCCTATGATTAATAAACCTCCAGATACAAAAACAGAAACTGCTGGTAAAGGTCAGCAAGTCTGGCAGCATGTGTGAAGAGAAATCAAAATTGACATTTTGGGTTGAGTGACCCTTCCTCAGAACTCGGGAAAACTTCCAGATATCTGTCTCAGTAACGACCCAAGTCTCCATGGTATATGTTATGTGGGCTGACACATAGAAAACCTCACCAAATCATGGTCACAGCAAATGGATACTTGAAAGCCATTGGCAGCAAGTTGTGAGGCGTAGTTTTCTTAATTGTCATCAATCTGAGATCAGTGCTGAAGTTCACACCTAATGACCAAGGTTGAAGGATGAAATTAAATAGAACACTGCAATCAGAAAAGAAGATTGCAAGTTCACCGTCTGTCTTTGAAAGGAAATGAGTGGCAGGCCAAGATGCATCAGATTTTTCAAAAAGGCAGTTTATAAGAGGCCCAGAACAGCTCAGCTTTTCCAAAGTGATCCCAAACACTAGAGGAAAATGTTCTACCAATCATCAAGGCTTGTCAGTCATTCTGCCATTTTGTTTTCAGATAAGACACAAAAGCAGAAAAAAGTACATATGACAGTACTCTAAAAGCCTGGTGTGATAACACTGCTTCAGCTCTTTCTTTTAAAAGAAGAAAATATAAAAAGAAGGAATGCTACAACCTTTAAGACAAGAACAAGGAGATAAACTAAAATAGAGACGACAACAAAATAAGATTTGTTGTATACTGGTAATTGTTAAAAAAAAAGCTGAAGAGTAAGGACGGAAAGCAAATATCTGAATATGTGTTGACACTGTAGTGACACTTTGCCAGAATCTCGGTTACTTGGCGTGGAATGAATCCTCATTCATAGATCAACAGATAGCTAATAAAGACAAACTGGCAGTCAAATTAATATATCATTTAGGGGAAATGAAAGATTGTGAAGAGTAAAATTCTCTAGTATTTCTAGTGATGACTGCAAAATTTTCCAATTTTTAAGAAGGTCAGCTTAAGGTCCAAGATAACTTCAGAGCACATGGGCTTGAGCTCATGCCGTACCAAATACAGAGGTGAAACAATTGACCAATTTATACGCAGCTGTCAACAGAAAGTTTGGAATGTGACTTAACAACTCAAAGTTATCAATGTCCAGCCCAAGTCATAAGATATTGTCAAAAACAATGATCAAATTCAATGATAAATTTGATGACACATTTAAGTTGTCCATGATCATTCATCGATCATACAGAATGATGACTCTGATACTGAAAGTATCACGCCAGATAACAACACCTATGTACATCAGTCTGCAATGACAGTCAGCACACAGCAGAGTGAAGCTACACAGCCAAGTCATGTTATGAATATGTAAATTAGGAGCACAACTAGACCATTTGTTCCCTCAATCCTGCTCTGCCATTCAATAAGATCAAGGTTAATCTATTTATATTTCAACCTCCATATTCCTATCTTCTCCCAATAACTCTTGATTCTCCTGCCTAACAAGAACCCAGTGACTGCTTTGTAATGGCACCTCCAGCAGCATGTGGCAATAGTAATGGAGTGCATAAAGCAAGAAAGCTGAGCAACACTCTGGATCCTACACCAGCAAATGGCATTGATGTTGGAGGGCAGCTAAAGCAGTAAGACAGATTTTCAATGGGAAAAAAGGTGTTATTGATGAAGCATGGGCTGATGGAAAGGGAAAGCATGCCAACAAAGAAATTCATCAGTCCAGAGTAAACCACACAGTCATTCCATGTACACATTGTGAACTGTTCCTTGTTTATCTTTAATTTCTCTTTTTATTTGCAATCCCCTGATGCCAGCTGATTAAGTAATCTCTACTTTGTTATCTTTGAGCCATCTGTGTGTTCCAATCTTGCAATATTCCAATGTTACATCTGCTTTAAATATTTTAATGATCATGCCTTATGAGGAAAAAGGTTCTAAACCTAAAGAGCCCTCTAAGAATTAAAATTTCTTTACATCTCTGCTCTGAAAGTGTGAAACAGTGCCAGCTGAACTGACCAACAAGAAAAAACATCCCTTACACCTCCACTTGTCAAGACCGCTCATTCACTCTTCCAATCTGCAATGGAAACAAGCTCAGTACGTCCAACTATCCTCCTAGGACAACCCACTCATTCCAGGTATCAATTTTGTAAACCTTCTCTGAACATTGCCAATATATTTACATCCTTCCTTAAATAATGACACCAAACTACAGACTGTATTTAGGGTGTGGTTTCAGCAATACCGTGTATAATTGAGACATAGCATCTTTATTTTATGCGTAATTCCTCTCATAATAAAGGATAGCTTTCAATTAGCCATTTTGATTGTGTTATGTACCAGCACACTAACATTTTGTGACTCACACACTGTAACACCTAAATCCCTCTGCAATTCTGAAATCATTCCATGTTTAATTAATGCTCTGCTTTTTTTATTATTCTTCTTGCAAAAGTAAACAACTTCACTTTCTTCCACTGAACCCACCTATCAGTTCATTTTCCTTTTTCACAACAAATGTTCCTACCTGAGATTTTAACTGCAATTCCCTCACCATCCTTATCCAACTTATTGATGCAAACTGTATTAAGTTGAGGCCCCTCCACCTGCGGGTCTCCATCTCTATTCCTGGCAGTTGCGTATAGACCAATTTTTAGACCACAAAAATCTTCAATTGGACACCTTAGCAAATGCATTCTGAAAATCCAAATATAATTCATCTACAGGCTCCCTTTTATCTGCAGCACATGTTGCTCCTTCAATGAACTACAATAAATTAGTTGAACATGATTTCTCTTCGACAGACCTATGTTAACTCTTCCCAGTTACCTCAAGTTTTTTCTAAGTGACCATCCGTAAATTCTTTATTGATCAATTCTAACACCTTCTCCATGAATGGACAATTGTACTATAGTTTCCTGTTCTCTACTTCCCTCCCTTCTTGAATAGTGGGTGGTTATATCTGGCTCCATTGGGACTTGAAAGCAGCAAACTTAACCCCTCTATTCAAGGTGGGACTGTCATGGGGGTCCGGGGCTGGGCTGTAAGATAACGGGAGACTGTAGGCCGGCTTCATGCTGAACTGAATATTTGGAACAAGGAGGCTTGCATGCAATAAACAGGAAGATTGACAGAGCATGAGCCTTGGTGGGAGGTGGGCGCACTGGCAGAGATAGAATGAGTGTGAGGTAGCAGGGCACAATGCCACTTACCTTGCATCCTACCTACCTGGCATTGTATTCACCTGGCCCCCTGGCGCTCTAACTTCTTCACTAACTGCTACCTTAGGCCCATACTTACCTTACGTACCTACCCTTTCACAGCAGCTATCGTAGTGACTGGCACGGCTGCTGGACATTATAAACACAGACTACAGCACACTGACTGCTGTGAAAGGGGGTGTGGTTTGATGTCCCCCAGTAATCCTGTACTACAAGGAACTGAGATTACAAGGTATAGAGCTGGATGAACACAGCAGCCCAAGCAGCATCAGAGGAGCAGGAAGGCTGATGTTTCAGGCCTCGCCCTGCTTGGTTTCACATACGGTTTGCATTTCCAAAAAAGCCAGGATAAGAAATCCTGGCTAGAAATGTGGAGCTCAGTACGAGCAAAGAAGAAAGGATCGTGGCTGCCACTCCTTAGTATGTCCAGGCCATAATATTGAGAGGAAGTTCTGTCATTTACAATAGCTTGCAGTCTTTATTATTTAAACAAGTGCACAAAAAACTCTTGAATCAGCTTTTACCCAAGGAATTAACATTTTTGAGTCATCCAAAGCAAATAACTATTACAAAAAGACGGAACAAGAGGAAGATCAACAAACACTCGATTTGCAATCTCCTCGCCCTGGACACAGCCTTGCTTCATAGAGGATAATGCATACAACGGAAAGCAATTTGGATTCCAGTCAGGAGTATATTCAGTCATTATAAAAGCTATTCGTAAGTAAGCTATTGAGCAGTGCATCATGAGGTCAGTTTGATGTGTAACTCAAGAGAACTGCTTGGAATCCCACAAACAATAATTTGAAGACAAATTATGGCAAATATGAAATGTGGCTTATTCTGAACTATTTAAAGGGAAGCTTTAAGTGTAAAACAAAACTCCTTGTGAGATAATTTCACCAATCATCTTTCTAATCGATATAACATGACAACATAAAACATCATAAATATTTCCCAGTTTCTTCCCTTCCCCTTCTTAATGGAGTGCCTTTCCTTGGGTACATTTCCATGAATGTCATTCACATGTCACATATACTCACAGTGCATATTTGAGCCCAGACAGAGATCACAGACTGTTTAATACTGGGGCATCATACTTGAATTTGATGTCTTTTTTACCCAACACGTGCACATTTTAAAACAGGAGTCACTGGAGCAAGAAGCCCAGCCAATTATATTCTTCTTCTTCACTGAGCAAGGCGCTGAGCTGGTTGATGTCCATGTAGGTCATGAAATAAGGTTCTGTTTGGCTTAACTTGGCAGTGCCTTTACTTATTAGAAAAGTAGGGATAATTCATTTGAATTAAATTGTATTGAATTAGCTTTTATTGTCACATGTACTCAAATGAGTACAATGAAAATTTACAAGTCATCATTTATAAGACCATACGTCCATAAGACACAGGTACAGAAATTAGGCCATTCGGCCCATCATGTCTGCTCTGACATTCAATCATGGCTAATAAGCTCTTCAACCCCATTATCTCACTTTCTCCCTTTAACCCTTTATCCCCTTGTTAATCAAGAACCTATCTATCTCTGACTTAAATGTATTCAATGACCTGGCCTCCACAGCCTTCTGTAGCAGTGAATTCCATCGATTCACCACTCTCTGGCTGAAGAAGTTTCTCCTTATGGTGCCATCTTAGGTGAAAGGTACCTAAGCACAGATTCTTCAGTACAAGTTCGTAGGGAAAAGAGTAGAAAAATAATGGCATAATTTGTTTGAAAAAGATGTGTGTGTCTTGGCCAAGCAGGGATCCTTGATAACTGTAGATAACATTTCGTCAAAAACTAATCTTGTCCTGATTCAGCAATCAACCTCCATTTTTCAGTGGGGTTCCATTTGCTCAGGTGGATGAAAGCTAGCACAACACCGCATGACACCAACAGCACAGTTCCTGCACTACTTCAAGTCACTAACAAGGCTCTGCCTTCTCAACCTTACCTGAGGTGGTGTGTTGGAACTCAAGTCAAACTCAACACCAGTCACTTCTCTCTAATGAAAGAGCATCCTCTGGGAGTATGGTAACTTTACCTAATTTTAAGCAGAAAGTGAAAGCTAGATATTTTTCCTTTTCAAACCCATCTCATTAACCATAAAAAAGTGCACGCTTGTCTCTGCTTGACTTAGCATGAGTTTTGACTGTGTTTCACAAACACATTACAGATTACTTCCAACCAGCACCTAATAAAATGTGTCAGATTTGGATGAAGGATCAAAGCAAAAAACAAAATTCTCCATCTTCCGATTTTGTATCAAAAAGCAAGATATTAACAGGTATGTGCAGGTAAAAATGAACGATGTGGTTGAGTAGATACTGTACCTGAGTCGTACCTTATTTCAAAAGTACTTTATTTCAGAGGCCCATTAAAGTTCCACCAAGCAAGGGCCCATTGTTTCTGTAATTAAGTCTTTTCCTGTCCACATTCCAAACATAAATGCAAACCATGGTGTGAACTGCAACAGCGGTGGAAACACAGAGAAAATAACAACATACGGGGAAAGTCTTTTCAAACAGGAAAAGTAACACCATGAGTTTGGGGTGGGTGACTGAAAAGGTTCATTAATCATTTTCAGCTACTGTTTATCTGGAATCTAATAGCTCTCATGCTGAAACATGCAATTATTGGTAGAGACTTGAGTGCAGCTTTGCAGACAAAAACGCTGTTTTGATCCTTCTATGCCTGACGAGCATTACATTAACTGTTTAAAGTTGCAGAGATTTACTTAGTAGCCCACTGATCGTTAAATCATAGGAAATAGAAGCTGGTACAAACTTTTCACCTCTGCCATTTATTAAGATTGTGGCCAATCTGATTATGGCCTTAACTCTATTTTCCTGCCTTTAGTCTCTTATCAATCAAAAAAATGTCTAACTCATCTTGAATATATTAAATGGCACTATATCCACTGCTTTTTGTGGTAGAGAACAACAAAGGCTACTGTCATTCAGAGACAAAATTCCTCCTGATCTTTTAAAATAATAGACCTCTTATTTTTAACACACACATCATAATTCTCAATTCCTAAAAGTTCCTCAAATAACTTCTGACAAACACCACTTCCTTTTCATCAAATATGTTGACACCAACTGATTGTATTACGATTTTCTAAATGTCCAGCTGTTAACTTCTTAACAATGGATTCCAACATTTCCCTGATGACAGATGTCAAACTAACTGGCCTATAGTGTCCTACTTTCCATCTCAACTTTTTCTTGAGTAATGTTCTTACTTTTGTAGTTTTCCAATCTGCTGTCTTTAGCTACTTTTTATCTTTTCAGGTACTTGTAAGTGCTTCCACTGTTTTCATACGCCTTGCTAGTTTTCTCTCATGCCTCAATATCTCCTACATTGTCATGCATTTTATTAATTTTTTGTTGGTTTTCTCAGTCTTCTGAGCTACCACAAATCTTTGCAGCATTGTACATTTTTCTTTCAATTTGGAGCATTCTTAAATTCCTTTGTTGGCCATCAAAGTTGCATTCTTCTTTTAATGTACTTCTTTCATGACAGAGTATATTTTTGTTGAGGGTTATGAAATACTTCCTTATCATCTGCCAATGGATTTCAACCATCTTACCTTTTAATCTATTTTCCCAGTCCACCATAATAACTCTGGCTTCATATCTATAATTGCCTTAATTTAAGTTTAAGACACTAATTTCAAAACCAAATTTGTCACCTTCAGACTGAATGAAGCTCTGTCACAAAATGTGAATGCGGGATGTGGATTGTATATGGCTGGTGGCCATGGAGGATGCCCTGAAATTTTGGCAAAGATAGCCCTGGGGGATGCATTTATTGAATGTATTTGGATAGTTTCTTAGAACAATACGCACTAGAAATCCAGGTAACAAAATATTTTAGAACTGGTAATGTACAATGAGGGCAGATTGATTATTAACCTTGCAGTATAGGATCCTCTAGGTAAAAGTGACATAACTTTTTTGGTTTAGTATTGATGAAGTTTAGTGCCCAAGAAAGTCTTCCCATGGGTATCAAAAATCTTCTTCAAATTAAATGCAATTCTATTTAGTGATTTAGCCAACTATCAAGCAGAAATTAAACAGTGAAAGCTAAGCATTACGGTAAGTAGTACCTGTAATCTCCATACAAAAATGTCTTTACTCAAAATCATTTGATTGCCTTTAAAAGGGGTCACTAGCCAACAAAATAGCATGCTATAACTTTAATGCATTTTGGAGATAGTTTAGTTCATAATTAGAGATTGAATCATCTTTGAAACAGCTGTTCTTATTGGACTCTTGAACACATTTAACAGTATGAAGACTTCCAACCAGGCACTGAAACTCAAAACCCTATCTGTCATTTCAAAGGCTCTTTGGCACCTAAACCAAAAGTGCTTTAAAGGAAGAATAGCCTGTGCACTCATGCCTATTTTATGCAAACTGAAATCTTAGGATTAATTTTTTAATAATATTTTTAAGCAAGACATTTTAACAGATTTATAAAGGAGTTTTACCACATACTCATCTCCACAGTGAGATCCTTTAACTTTGCTTTATAAATGCAACTAACTTGGTGAATCTCAAATTTGCATGTTACTGAATTTGTTTAAATTACTCTGCAATTCATCTAATTCTTATTCATCATTATAGTCGCACTCCTATTATCTCTCCATGCCCCATAGTTTTGTTCATGATATTCAGCTGTAACAATATTCTGTTTTAGCACTGAGGAACATAAGTTGTAAAATATAATTTATGCAATTTCACAGTCGTTGCTTTTTTAAAAAATTGTGTTAGAAAACACTCTGTCAGAAATTGCACACATTTTAGACTTCTCAGTGACTGTTCAGTCTGAAACAGAAACTCAAAGGTGAAATAATGGGATTCATTTTTAACTGGTTTAATATTAGTTCAGGATTGTATCATTCTCATTCCTTCCTCCTGCATCACTTCAAGCAGCTGTTTTTAAAAGCAAACCCTCTTCAGTATGCCTGCAGACTGCAAATTTCAGTTGTGCTGCTGGTCATTTCTAATTGCAGTCGAAGCATCTTATTTTCTAGTTCATGCACCCAGTATCTAAGTATAAATTAGCATAAAATCAGGAAGTAGCAATTGAACTTTGTGATTGAAACTGGATAACAGGTTGGATAGCAAAAGATGCTAAAGGAACTTTTGGATCCTAAGGCATGATGCCGCTCAAATGTGGATTTTTCTCCCTCTTGCCTCCCATTGGTCCCATCATGCTGCTGTGTCCAGATTTATAGAATGCAGAATTACACATATTCTCCTCCCCACTGAAAATCCTGCATGGCACTCTGGACAAACTTTGAGCACTGTGTCCATTTTTTGATCAATGAATTACAAGAAAGACTGTGGCTGTGAGTCAGCAAGGAAGTGAATCATAGAAACCCTATAGTGCAGAAGCAAGCCATTTGGTCAATCAAGTCCCCACCAACTCTCTGAAGAGCATCCCACCCAGACTCAACCCCATATCCTATCCCTGTAACCCTGCATTTCTCATACTTAATCCACCTCGCCTGTACATCACTAGACACAATGGGCAATGTAGCATGGCCAGTCCACCTAACCTGCATGTCTTTGGACTGTGAGAGGAAACCAGAGCACCTGGAGGAAATCCATGCAGGCATGCAAAGAATGTGCAACCTTCACATAGACAGTCACCCAAGGATGGAATTGAACCCAGGTCCTAGCAGTATGAGGCAGCTGCGCTAACCTCAGAGTCACCATGACACATCCAACATATGAACATGGTAAACTTGTCATGGATGTACTTTGCTTCACAATTGAAGCCTGAAGCTTCAAACTCAAACCTTGTAACTCCATAATGTAACATAGTAACCGTGTGTCCACAAGAAAGAACAGCTTACTCTCAAATCTGATCAAATTAGCACTAATTCATCTTTTAAATGCATGGCATTAAATTCCTGAACATTGGCTGTACACACTTGGTGGGCTGAAGGGCAGCTTCCAAACTGTATGATTCTATGATTTCATCTCCAAGTGCATTATTTTTAAGGCTGACCATGGAATTCATTTTGAACTGATTAAAAATCTGCACCTTCAAATAAAATATACACAAAAAATGTTGGAAATCCCAGCACAAAACCTCCTCCAAGTAGAAGGGCCAGATGCATTAGAACTCTATGAACTGAAAATCCTCTTCCAAGCTGTATACTGGCATAGACTTAGATAATCACTCCTCCAATTGTTGCTGGGTGAAAATCCTGGAATTCCCTGATTTAACAGAATTATAGGAACACCTTTGTCAAGGAGCTGCCCCATTCAAAACTGAATTGTAAAGTTAGTAAATTTAACAACCAGCTAGCTTTGCGTTTTGAATTAGAGTTTAGCTTTCAAAGTAAGGTGAGGCAGAAAAAGAAATAGGCTTAGACCAAAACTGGTGAAAATCTCTTTAGAATAGGGTGAAGAACAGGTTAATAAAAGCAAAAATCTCAGATATATGAAAAGTCGATTTCCATGATATGATAAAGAAGGGAGATTGTGAAGTTTGTTGGCTAAAAGGTGAGATAATGTAAAATGAGTCCTTGCCATCCAATTCTTTCAAGTTTATCTTGCATTTTGTGATTTCACCATGCAAGAAAATGTCTGTTGAGATTTTGTCTTTAATCTACTGAAGGAATTCAGCAGGCACTGGAGTTGCTCTTTTACAATCAACAAAGTTATAACGACGAACAGTGCTAAAGACTATTTCAAGTATCTGAAGTTTGACTTATTTCAGTTAGAGATTATCAGCATTAGCAAGGATGAAAGAAAGCACTGTACCCCAGCACAATCTTCTGAAAGGAGGGCAAGGACAAAACAAATTAATGGAAACAAAGACAAACAAAAATTACAAACTCAGATAAAATAAAGAAAAAAAGCCCTGTTTTTTCACAGTAGCAGATGTGTGATTATCTCATATGTATTTGCCATCGCTTACAGAGAACTGACTGTCTCTTGCCTCTGAAAATATAATTCTAAGAGCCTGTGCTAGTAAGACCATAGGATGTAAGAGAAGACTATTTGGCCCAGGAACTCCACTCTTCCTTTCAATGAGATCATGGCTGATCTCATAAACCTCAACTCCACTTTCCTGCCTTAACCCCATAATCCTTGATGGCCTTACTATCTCAAAAAAAACTCTCAGCCTTCAATACACTTAACAATCAAACTTCTGTAGCCTTCTACAGTAAAGAATTCCACAGATGCACTGCTCTCAGTGTAAGACAAATCCTTATACTGTCCCAAAAGAGCCAATCCTTCCTCTGGTTTGATCATAGCGTCGCTACAGTTTGGAAACAGGCCCTTCAGCCCAACAAGTCCACGCTGACCCCCAGAGCATCCCACCCAGACTCATCCCCTATAGCCTACCTAATCTACACATCCCTGAAGACTATGGGCAATTTAGCATTGCCAATCCACCGAGCCTGCACATCTTTGCATTGTGGGAGGAAACCAGAGCAAACTCAAGCAGAGACAGGGAGCACGTGCAAACTCCATACAGGCAGACCCAAAATGTTCAGAGATAATGGGAACTGCAGATGCTGGAGATTCCAAGTTAATAAAATGTGAGGCTGGATGAACACAGCAGGCCAAGCAGCATCTCAGGAGCACAAAAGCTGACGTTTCGGGCCTAGACCCTTCATCAGAGAGGGGGATGGGGGGAGGGAACTGGAATAAATAGGGAGAGAGGGGGAGGCGGACCGAAGATGGAGAGTAAAGAAGATAGGTGGAGAGGGTGTAGGTGGGGAGGTAGGGAGGGGATAGGTCAGTCCAGGGAAGACGGACAGGTCAAGGAGGTGGGATGAGGTTAGTAGGTAGCTGGGGGTGCGGCTTGGGGTGGGAGGAAGGGATGGGTGAGAGGAAGAACCGGTTAGGGAGGCAGAGACAGGTTGGACTGGTTTTGGGATGCAGTGGGTGGGGGGGAAGAGCTGGGCTGGTTGTGTGGTGCAGTGGGGGGAGGGGATGAACTGGGCTGGTTTAGGGATGCAGTGGGGGAAGGGGAGATTTTGAAACTGGTGAAGTCCACATTGATATCATATGGCTGCAGGGTTCCC
Source organism: Stegostoma tigrinum (assembly GCF_030684315.1). Classification (NCBI taxonomy): domain Eukaryota; kingdom Metazoa; phylum Chordata; class Chondrichthyes; order Orectolobiformes; family Stegostomatidae; genus Stegostoma; species Stegostoma tigrinum. The sequence goes on from NC_081368.1 coordinate 34,591,529, forward strand.
AGGCGGAATATGAGTTGCTGTTCCTGCAACCTTCGGGTGGCATCATTGTGGCAGTGCAGGAGGCCCATGATGGACATGTCATCAAGAGAATGGGAGGGGGAGTGGAAATGGTTTGCGACTGGGAGGTGCAGTTGTTTGTTGCGAACTGAGCGGAGGTGTTCTGCAAAGCGGTCCCCAAGCCTCCGCTTGGTTTCCCCAATGTAGAGAAAGCCGCACCGGGTACAGTGGATGCAGTATACCAAATTGGCAGATGTGCAGGTGAACCTCTGCTTAATGTGGAATGTCATCTTGGGGCCTGGGATGGGGGTGAGGGAGGAGGTGTGGGGACAAGTGTAGCATTTCCTGCGGTTGCAGGGGAAGGTGCCGGGTGTGGTGGGGTTGGAGGGCAGTGTGGAGCGAACAAGGGAGTCACGGAGAGAGTGGTCTCTCCGGAAAGCAGACAGGGGTGGGGATGGAAAAATGTCTTGGGTGGTGGGGTCGGATTGTAAATGGCGGAAGTGTCGGAGGATAATGCGTTGTATCCGGAGGTTGGTAGGGTGGTGTGTGAGAACGAGGGGGATCCTCTTGGGGCGGTTGTGGCGGGGGCGGGGTGTGAGGGATGTGTCGCGGGAAATGCGGGAGACGCGGTCAAGGGCGTTCTCAATCACCGTGGGGGGGAAGTTGCGGTCCTTAAAGAACTTGGACATCTGGGATGTGCGGGAGTGGAATGTCTTATCGTGGGAGCAGATGCGGCGGAGGCGGACGAATTGGGAATAGGGGATGGAATTTTTGCAGGAGGGTGGGTGGGAGGAGGTGTATTCTAGGTAGCTGTGGGAGTCGGTGGGCTTGAAATGGACATCAGTTACAAGCTGGTTGCCTGAGATGGAGACTGAGAGGTCCAGGAAGGTGAGGGATGTGCTGGAGATGGCCCAGGTGAACTGAAGGTTATCAATGTGGACTTCACCAGTTTCAAAATCTCCCCTTCCCCCACTGCATCCCTAAACCAGCCCAGTTCATCCCCTCCCCCCACTGCACCACACAACCAGCCCAGCTCTTCCCCCCCACCCACTGCATCCCAAAACCAGTCCAACCTGTCTCTGCCTCCCTAACCGGTTCTTCCTCTCACCCATCCCTTCCTCCCACCCCAAGCCGCACCCCCAGCTACCTACTAACCTCATCCCACCTCCTTGACCTGTCCGTCTTCCCTGGACTGACCTATCCCCTCCCTACCTCCCCACCCACACCTTCTCCACCTATCTTCTTTACTCTCCATCTTCGGTCCGCCTCCCCCTCTCTCCCTATTTATTCCAGTTCCCTCCCCCCATCCCCCTCTCTGATGAAGGGTCTAGGCCCGAAACGTCAGCTTTTGTGCTCCTGAGATGCTGCTTGGCCTGCTGTGTTCATCCAGCCCCAAAATGTTCACTCTGTTTTCTCGTTCACAGATGCTGCCAGGCCTGCTGAGCTTTTCCAGCAACTTTGTTTTTGTTTTTGATTTACAGCATCCACAGTTCTTTTGGTCTTTATTTAAATGTTTATTTGTCTTTTTCCCTTCTTGGACATTGACAAACCAAATACATATTCCCCAACATTTGAAAATCAGTTTTAAAATCTCTTGTACGGAGATATCAACATTTAAAATGGGGTTAATAACAGGCTAATGAAAGCAAAAATCTTAGAATCAATTTACATGATGTGATCATGAGGCAATTTGAATGAAACAAAGAAGATTCTGACAGTCTTGATGGCTTGGATATACAGAGGATGTTTCCTCTTATGCGAACATCTAGAACTAGTAGTCACTGTTTAAAAATAACGTGATACTCATTTAATACAGAGATGTAGTAAAAATTTGTTACACGAGGTCATGATTCATTTGAATTCTCTCCCTGAAAAGTAGGGAGAAGCAGGGTCCTTGAATATTTTTAGGCAGATTTGTTACTGGGAAGGAGGGAAGATGGATTTGTTCAGATCCATCAGATCAGCCATGATCTTATTAAATGGCAGAGCAAGCTCAAGGGGCTGAATGACCTATCTTGCTCCTTATTTAAAAAAATAAAGAGCTGCAGTTGCTGGAAATCAGAAACAAAATCAGAACTTGCTGGAAAAACTCAGGAGAGAAAGCAAAATTAATTTTTGGGTCCAGTGAACTTTCTTCAGAACTGATAGCAGCTCCTTGTTCGTATGTTGATATTCAAATACTCTTGAAAATATATTAAGCAATTGTTGCTTGAAATCTACATAGCAGGTTTAATGATTTATAATTACTTTTTTATTGAAAAATAATTAATGGTGATATTAATAGATTAAGTTCGATAAACAGCAGGTTTGTGCTTTTATTGATAACATAATAATGCAAACATGTGATTGATGTTAAAGTGACAATCAAGTTTTGGTCTTACCCATACAATATTGTTATTCAAAAATAGGAAAATATTTGATGATGGCAGTGTGGAGTTTTTAAACTTGACAAACAAAAGGTTGTAACAAAACAATGGTTACCAACCTATGGCTTTTTTGGAAGGAGAGAGCACATTTGTTCAAAATCCAACAAGTAGAATGACAGCTGACAGTCGTAGAGAGGAAGTACATGAGTCACAACTTCAGATTTCAATTTACAGCACAAGATGATGTGTCAAAATTTAAGGTGATCTCAGCCATGCTGCTGGGAATGGAAAGCATTGCATTGAGAGAAATTTGAAACTTACTTAAAGAACTAGGAATGGTGGTGTGAATATTGTTGTATTTGAAGAGGCCTGTTTAGTCACTTAGCATGTGACTGGTACAGGGTGACTGAGGAAATAGATTTATTACTAAGCATTGTCTCACATTGTATGTTTTGGAGTTCAACAGATTTCCGAAATGCCTCTTCTCACTGGGTAGCACAATTTTACAACAATGAACAATACGGTGCATATCAAAATGTCTATTTTGTTTAGTTAAATCTGATTGCAAGCAACAAATACATTTATATTGGGTCTATATTGCTAATTTACTACAATGCAGTCACCTTCTCTTCATTTGTCCTGAGGCACCATTTGCTGGAATTACACTTTCCGTAATTTTCCAGCAGAAAAATTGCACGGACGAAAAATTCACAATGTTCAAATCTCAAACTTAATTTCATATCCAGAGAGGATTAAATGTTCTGTTAGAAGCTTTGAATAAATGGTGAGATGGGATCTCTGGCTCATTAGCAACTTTTAAAATGTCTCTTTCATTATTTAATAGGATACACATATATGGCCACATATGGAGGAAAGTAATGAATATTGGCTGTCCCAAATATGTTGTGTTGCAGATAAAACAGTTCTGATGAGATCAAAATAGTGACACTTTTTTTTGTGTGGTGCAACTAGCTATGGTGGAACTTGGACCTCTGACCCCAGAACATTAGCCTGGGATTCTGGATTATTAGTACAAACATGACCGCAAAGACCTCAAAAATAGTGATATGAAAATCAATGTAGAGATTATAGACAGATGAGAACAATAAATGAGCCCTCTCTCCAGAGCCCTTTAAATTAATCACTTTCAAATATATACCCACCTCTCTTTTGGAACCTACGAAGTCTGCCTCAGCCACTCTCTCAGGCAACGCATTCTAAGTCCTAACAACGCTCTGAGTAACAAAATTTTGCCTGATCTCACTTCTAGCTCTCTTGCTCACAATCCTGAAATTGCGATGCTAGTTACTGACATACCAATTGGTGGAAACAGAATATCCTTCCTTACCCTGTCAAAATTGCTCATAATTTTGAACATCTGAATGATGTCACATCGGTGTGCCGCTAGGCTCAGTGCTGTGTCCACTGCTTTTCGTGATTTGTATAAATGACTTTGATGTGAACATAGGAGGTATGGTTAGTAAGTTTGCAGCTGACACCAAAATTGAAGGAGTAGTGGACTGCAAAGAGGTTATCTCAAAGTAAAACGGGTCCTTGATTAGATGGGCTGATGGGCTGCAGCGTGGCAGATGGAGTTTATTTAGATAAAGATAAATATAGGTGCTGCATTTTGGAAAGAACTTATACATTTAGTGGTAAGGTCCTGGAATGTCTTGCTGAACAAAGAGACCTTAGAATGCAGGTTCATAGCTCCTTCAAAGTGGAATCCCAGATAGATGGAAGATTGAAGAAGGCCTTTGGCATGCTTGCCTTTATTAATCAATGCCTTGATTATAGGAGTTGGGAGGTCATGTTGTGGCTGTATTGGACATTAGTTAGGCCACTTTTGGAATACTGCATGCAATTCTGGTCTGCCTGCTACAGGAAAGATGTTGTGAAACTTGAAATGGTTCAGAAAAAAATTACAAGAATGTTGCCAGCATTGGATGGTTTGAGCTATATAGAAACATTGAATAGACTGGGGCTATTTTCCCTGGAGCACCAAGGCTGAGGGGTACCCTTATGGAGGTTTACAAAATGGTGAGAGGCATGGATTGGGTGAATAACAAAGGTCCTTTCCCCAGGTTGGGGGGAGTCCAAAACTAGAGGCCATAGGTTTACGGTAAGACAGGAAAGATTTAAAAAGGGCCTAAGGGGCAACTTCTTCACACAGTGGGTGGTGCACGTATTAACTGAGCTACCAGAGGAAGCAGTGGATGCTGGTACAATTAGAACATGCACATTGTATCTGAATGGGTTAATGAATAGGAAGGGTTTAGAGGGATATGGGCCAAATGCTGGTAAATGGGACTGGATTAGTTTAGGATAACTGGTTGCCATGGGCAAGTTGCATCGAAAGTTCTAATTCCATGCCTTTCAGCTTTATGACTGTATGATTCTATGACTCAATCTTCCCTGCTCCATGGAGAATAAGAACAATTTCTCTGACCTTTTCTTGTACCCAAAACTCCTCATTCCTGGTATAATTCCAGTAAATCTCCAGTTGGTTTTCTTTTCATATACAACATGCCATTAAAATTTAATCAACTTTCCTCTGCTGTGTTTTCCAAGCTTAATATATGCCTTACGAGATCTTTCTAGTTCCTCAGTTCCAACTATATTAAAATAACTAACTGACTTACTCAACTTGTTGGAGTTTTTTGAAGACACAACAGAAAGGGTCAATGAGGGTAATGCTGTTGATGTGGTATACATGATTTCCTGAAGGAGTTTGATACAGTGCTGCACAATTGAGTTGTGAGTAAAGTTATACGGAGGGAATAAAATGGACAGTGGGAACACGGACAGAAAATTGGCTGAGTGTTAGGAAACGGACGTTAACAGTTGGAGGCAGCAAGAACTGCAGATGCTGGAAATAGTATGGAGACGGGGGAGCTCAGCAGGCCAGGCAGCATCAGAGGAACAGGAAAGTTGACACTTGGGGGTTTACAGCCTTCATCAGTAAAAACCCTCAGGTTCCCTTGTATTCGTTCCCCTCTTATCTTAAACTGATGCCCTCTCGTCCTCAATTCCCCAGCCCTGGGAAAAGTACTGAGTGCATTCACGCTATCTACGCCTCTCATGATCTTATACACGTCTATGAGATACCCCCTCAGTCTCCTACATTCTTAAGAGAAAAGTCTTAGCTTGCCCAATATCTTTCTATAACCCTCTAGAGTCCTGGCAACATCCTTGTAAATTTCTTCTGCACTCTTTCTAGTTTAATAATATCCTTCCTATAGCAAGGTGACCAAAACTGAACACAATACTCCAAGTGCGACCTCTCCAATATCCTGTACAACTGCAACATAACTTCCCAACTTCTATATTCAATAACCTGACTGATGAAGGCCAGTGTGCCAAACACCTTCTCCACTGCCCCGTCCATCTGTGACTCGACTTTCAAAGAACCGTGCTCCTGAACTCCAAGGTCCCTTTGTTCAAATACACACCTTAAGGCCTTACCTTTCACCATGAAACCCCTACCTTGATTTGATTTTCTAAAATGCAACACGTCACAATTATCTATATTAAACTTCATTTGCCATTTCTCAGCCCACTTCCCCAGCTGATCAAGATCCTCATGCAGTTTCTGATAACCTTCCTCACTATCCACAATACTGCCTATTTTAGACCATTGACCCCTGAGGCACACCACTAGTCACAGGCCTCCAGTCAGACAAGCATCCTCCTATTATTACCCTCTGCCTCCTACCATCAAGCCAATTACGCATCTAATTTGCCAACTCTCCCTGGATTCCATGCCATCTAACCTCCCAGAGCAACTTACCACGTGGAACCTTATCAAAAGCTTTACTGAAATCCGTATAGACTATGTCTACTGTCCTGCCCTCATCACCCTTCCTGGTCACTTCATCAAAGAACTCTAACAAATTTGTTAGGTATGATCTCCCACACACGAAGTCATGCTGACTACTCCTAATAAAATGCTATCTTACTAAATGCATGTTTATCTTATCCCTCAGAATTTTCTCAAGTAACTTACAGCCCTTCTTGAATAAGGGCACAATATTTGCTACCCTCGTCTTCCAGGACCTCACCCGTGGCTAACAATGTTGCAGCCATACCAGCTAAGGCCTCTGCAATTTCTTCTCTAGCCTCTTGCGGGGTTCCTGGATATATCTGGTCAGGACCAGGAGATTTATCCAACTTCATTCATTCTAATGCTTCCAACACCTCCGCCACTGTGATATAGGCTGTCCCCAAGACATCGCCCCTAACTTCCCAAAGTTTCCAAGTCATCATGTCTTTCTCCATGGTAAACAGAGGAGAAATATTCATTCAGGACCTCACCCATCTCCTGCAGTACCACACATTCACATCCACTTTGGCCCTTGACAGGTCCTATTCTCCCTCTAGTTATTCTTTTTCCTTTAATAAACTTAAATAATCTTTTTTTTGATTCACTCTAATCTTTTCAGCCAAAAGAATATGCTCCCTTTTTGCCCTCCTGATTTCCTTCTTCATTAAACGCCTGTATCCCCTCTATACCTCCAGGGCTTCCCCTAATCCCAGCTGCCTGTTCCTGAGCTGTGCTTCTTTTTTCCCTTTCTTTTCTGGTCAAAGCCTCAATATCTCTCATCATCCAGGGTTCCCTACTCCTGCCAACATTGCACTTCGCTGCAAAAGGAGCATTTAGACCTTGAACTCTTGTTATCACACTTTAAAAGGCCTCTCACTTACCCGAGGTCCCTTTACCTGCAAACAAACTACACCAATCAACCCCTGCAAGTTCCTATTTATTTCCATCAAAATTTGCCTTGCCCCAGCTTAGAACTTTAACCTGTGGACCAATTTTGTCCTTCTTTATAACTATTTAAAATTAACATAACTATGGTCACTAGTCCACCGGTTCTTTCACATTGTTACCTCAGTTGCCTGTCCTGCCCTATTTCCCAAGAATGGGTCAAGTTGTGTCCCGTCCCGAGTAGAAGCCTCTATAAACGGCTTGATGAAACTTTCCTGAATACATTAAACAAACTCCACCCCGTCTAAGCATCTTAACACTATGGAAGTACCAGTCTATGTTAGGAAAATTAAAATCCCCCACTATGACAATCCTATTTCTCTGCAATTTCCTTGCATATTTGTTCCTCTAATTCCCGTTGACTTTGTGGGGGCCTATAGTACAACTCCAATAGCATCACCATCCCCTTCTTATTTCTTAGCTCCACCCACAAAGCCTCATTGGATGATCCCTCAGTTATTTCATCTCTGACTACTGCTGTGATACACCCCTTAATCAAAAATGCAACTCCTCCTCCCCTCTTTCCTTCATCTCAGTCCTGCCTAAGGCACCATCCCTGGTACATTAAGCTGCCAGCACTGCCCCTCCCTTAGGCATGTTTCTGTAATGGCTACAAAGTCCCAGTCCCAAGTACCTATTCATGCCCTGAATTCACTGGCCTTACCTGTCAGCTCTCTTGCATTGAAATAGATGTAATTTAATCCAACAAGCATTCCTTGCTCTCTGATAATAAAATGTGAGGCTGGATGAACACAGCAGGCCAAGCAGAATCTCAGGAGCACAAAAGCTGACGTTTCGGGCCTAGACCCTTCCTTGCTCTCTGTTCTGTTCCAATCTGACCTGTGTCTTCAATTTGCTATTTCTGACCTCTGGACATCCTCGCACTTGCCTCCCTGTTGTTGACGATCCACACCCACCCCCTCTTCACCAATCTAGTTTAAATCTCTGTTCTTGTGTATGATTGAAATGGGAAACAGGCACATCTCTTGCCCAGACTGCTGTCTTTTCTTACAAAAGTTTACAGCTATGTTCAAAGTGAATTTAACCCTTTGAAGTCCTTCTCTTTGAAGCTTTCTCGACACCTGTTCGTAGGATATTCCAGGCTCTCCCCCAAAGTTGAGGATAATCCACACAGATCTTCCAGACACTCAAAGAATTGTAATGCTCAGAATTTGCATTCTCAGTCATTTTGTATGTCCTCTTTTTAATAATAACATAACAAAAAAATCAACACATCTCTCTGTGATTTAGGGTTATGATCCTTTGTCATGATTCCTGAAAAGCTTTGTGATGAATGCACTGGTGCCTATGTGACTCATGATACCTATGGTAGGCACCCAAGTTGCATATAAACAGATGTGAGCATTACTTGTCTGAGTAATTAGAAATCTATTACATGCTGTTGATATCGTATTTTACATTGAATCAGTCAATCATTGTCAGCTGGAGAAAATGAAACCTTCAGAACAACACCGCAGCTGAGAGCATTAAAAGGCTTTTGCAATTTAAAATATTTGCTTATCGCCAACCGCAAGAGATAGTAAACAATGCAGGTTTGAGTTGTGCAGCCATCAAGATCTGATTGAAATATTGCATTCAATATTTAAGGACTGATATAAATTTCAAATGTTATTCTCCAATATGAATGTTTTTACTTCTCAAACATTCAAGTCAAATTAGATCATCTTATAGTTATATAATGGTTTATCAGGTCTCTCTGAAACAACTCCAAGCATTTCATACTAAAAATTACTCTGCAGTGCAGCAACTGTCTTGTGTAAGCAAACATAGCAAATGTTTTGTACTTAATACAATACCACAAAGAGCAGCAATTAGTTGTTTAATATAGGCTGCAATTAGATTTATTTCAAGAAATCATTATCCAAGCATATTTCAGTTAGAACCCTTGCAGACTTTGTATCATTGTAAGGCTATTCCGTTTTTCACATGTGCACAGCACCAAGTTCTGCCGAATATTGCGAATATTTCTGAAACAGGTTTTCCCTTGCATTAGGCGTCTATATTTCTTAGTTTTGGGCTACCTGCATGTGCAATGGAATGCTATATCACAAACTTGTTAATTTGCAAGTGGATTCCTGGAGGAATTTAAGAAGAAGAATTGCAGGTGTAGTTTATATTATCAAAAAAACTCTCCGATGTTTAAATGGATGAACCATGTAAGAAAGGGTTTTCATTTCCTTTGCCAAACATATTAATGTAAAATTCATTTATCCAGCTGTTCACCCATTTATTATAAACAGATGAAGAGCCATATTAAAATATGATATGAAACAACATAAATCCAATATTGTAAGCAATAAGCCTTTAAAGGATATTAAACTCCAATTCCCCATTATATTATTCAGTTTCAGCCATCGAATGGCCATCAGCAGGAAATCTAGCCATGGAAGTAATCACAACAAAGTTCAACTCAGTCTTCATACAACATCCAAACTGAACTAGTATTATCATGTCACAGTGAACAGCAATCTGTATTCAGAACTCTTCAGGGTTTTTTCACTTTGCAAGTAAGAGATGATGAGGTCAAATGTAATGTCTGAACTGCCTCTCTGCTTGATACGACTATCTAAACTCACACTGTTCATTTATGCTTTCTACACGAGCAGCACCATGAAAACAGAACTTGTAGCAAACTGCTACAGTTGAATAGTGGTTAGGTAAAATTTTGAACTTCACTTGCATACCTTTTGGCACAAAATTACAGAATTTTCCCTCAGCAGAAGAAAGTGGTGTTATGTGCATCATATGGCACATTAAATACTTTTTGTGGAAGAAAGGAACTGCAAAGAGCCTGATAATAGCTTGCATTTAATTCAGGTGCCCCAAGCATACCTCATGAGGAGCTCTAAGCTTGAATGATGGGTGCATTCTGATAGCAAGTCGTGACCAGCTTCTGACTGCCCAGTAGTTTGCCACCTGGGACCTCAATCACAGGAAAGGTCCATTGGTGGTCACTTAATTGTCTAAAGGGCACTTGATTCCACTAAGTCTCACCCATTGAACTGATAAGTTTAGCTCCTCCAGTTCTCTGTCTGGTGAGCAAGACCTCCATCAGCACCACAAAATCCAGCCCTTTTCATGCTTGCTTATAGTTTCAATGAATTGCTTTCATATACCTCATATTCATGACAACAATCTTCTTTACTCATTCTTAAAATATCACACAGAAGTTTATCATTCATACTTTTATTTTCAAACTTCAATATGATATTTTTCATTGTTTCTTACTCTGAAGTCCATGGCTAACTCTGCCTAATCCGACCTTGTTTGCGTCTGTTTCCTGTCTGCTACATTCCTGAGCCCTTTAACGTCTAACCTGGTACAGTTGTAGAATTGATTGTTCTTTTGAAACTACCACTGAGTCTCACTTTTCTTTTGTGATTATTAGCAACACATTTTTTAAAAAATTGCATTGAACTAATATCTTTCACAACCTCATGACAGTTTTTAAAAATTCATTTGTGAGATGTGGGCATCACTGGAAGGCCAGCATTTCTTGCTCATCCCTAGTTGCCCTTGAGAAAGTGGTGGCGAACTGCCTTCTAGAACTGCTGCAGTCCTCCTGCTGTGTGTTGGCCCACAATGCTATTAGGGAGGGAATTCAAAATGATCCAAAATGGTTCATAGCCAATGAGGATTTTTGAAGTGTGATCACTGTTATAATGTAAGAAATAGCATTTCCAGAGTCCTGCACAGAAGTGCCACCCTAAACAACATACACAAATAGGCAGATCAATGGTGGTGTGCATTGCAACACATCTCAGTCATTTGCTTATTTTGGCTATGTACTATCCAGTTGATGATATAAAGATAGTTCACTGCATATCAATCAGGAACATGAGTCTTTACTACTGGGTTCCCTCACCTTCGAGTTCATAGTTTAGACCTTTGTAATGAACTTCCATTTTGGCTGAGATCACAGCAATCCAGGAAATTGAATCACGCATCTGAAGAAGTCTTTGGACTCAAATTTATAAGTCTATTTCTCATTCCACAGTTGCTGCCAGATCTGCTAAATTTGCCCATCAACTTTTGTCTCTATTCCAGCACCTGCAATATTTTGCAGTTAATTATATTTAAGACCTATTCATATATTCGGGTGGCACGGTGGCACAGTGGTTAGCACTGCTGTCTTACAGCACCAGTGGCCAGAGTTCAATTCCACCCTTGGGACGCTATCTGTTTGTACATTCTTGCTGTGTCTCCTTTATTCATTCATGGGATGAGGGCGTCACTGGCTAAGCAGCATTTATTGCCCATCCCTAATTGCCCAGAGGGCAGGTCAGAGTCAACCACATTGCTGTGGGTCTGGAGTCACATGTAGGCCAGACCAGGTAAGGATAGCAGTTTCCTTCCCTGAAGGACATTAATGAACTACATGGGTTTTTCTAACAATTGACAATGGATTAACAGTCATCATTAGACTCTTAATTCCAGATATTTATTGAATTCTACTACCATCTGCCAAGGTGGGATTCAAACCCAGGTCTCCAGAACACTGCCAGGGTCTCTGGATTAACAGTCTACTGACAATACCACTAGGCCAGCACCTCCCCTCTGCTGTCTCCATGGGTTTCCTCCAGTTTCCTCCCACTGTCCAAGGATGTACAGGTTAGGTGGATTGGCCATGCTAAATTGTTTCGTTGTGCTCAGGGATTTGTAGATTAGGGGGTTGGGTCTGGGTGGGATGCTCTGAGTGTCAGTGCAGACTTGTTGGGCCGAAGGGCCTGTTTCCACACTGTAGGGATTTTATGATATAATAGTGGGCTGTAACCATCAAACCTTAGGATTCTAAGCATTAATAATTATAAAACAATTCATATCATTTTTGAGAAGATGAACTGGACAGGAATATGATTGGTGTGCAAACTGAGTCAAATGGAAAACAGTCCAACCAAATCCCTATTCTATTGAGAATTCTGAACTTTTGTTGTGCTGTATCCTGAAACCCTTGTAAATAAGCACCAAAATAAACGATGCACCCAACACCCATCTTTCGTCATTTAGATCCACAGCATTGCCAATAATGGTAAAGTTACCACAGTGTCAGAGGAGCATAGATGGCACGATAGCGGCAGGGTAAGACGCTTCAGTCAGAGCCCCTCTGCTCGCCATTTCCTTTTCTTTTTTCCTTTCTTTTTCTTTCTCTCTCCCTCTCCTCTTTGTAGTGTTTCCCCTGCCACCCAACTAACCTTCAACTATTTTTAGCTTCAACTGTTTAACTCTAACCTGAAGAAAGGAGCCACCTCCACTATCTAAGCTGGAGCTAAGTATGTGAGCCGTGTCCTGTAGCGAAGTGAGCAAGGGTCAGAACTATGTTGGTGGTTCGGATGTGGGTGGGAGCCTGGAGGGGCGTGTCCCCAGAGCAACAGAGGGGCCAAGGGGCCACATCCCGGAGCAGTAGAGGAGCCACATACCTGAAGAGGCCATGAGGCCACTTACCTGGGACATTGTGGGGCCAGGGTCTGGAGCGATGGGTGGCCGAGAGAGCTCTTCGATAGGCTACAGATTGTTGGCGGCATTTTCAGAGGCAGCGGCTGAGTTGGTCGGTCAGCCTCTGAGGACTGGAGAGAGGTTCTCATTTTTCACATGAAGTCGGACCCCAACAATGGCATGGTTTAGCCCAGAGCAGGGCACACTCAGCAACATGGCATGGGCTGGAAAGCCTGGAGCAGGACTCTGGTGGTGATATAGCAGTGAAGAAGGAAAGTTGGAGTCTCTTTCAGTTATCTTTCTTTACTTTTTTCTGTGAATGGTATTTATGTACAAGCAGCAGCGCATAGTTTTCACAACATTTTGAATGTACGTGACAATAAAGGATAGTCACAGGCTTGCTCTCTCATTAGAGATATAAATGGTAGTGTTTTAACCTGAGGATCACCAGGTCGGGGGAAGAGGTTGAAAAGGGGTGTTAGTGGTAACTTAAACCTGTGCAGGAATTGAACCCATGCTGTTGGTATCACTCTGATCTCAAACTCTAGCTAATACTGACTGCAATTCCAGTCAATTGTCAGAACTGAATGTAGTATGCTATAAATAGAAACACTTCAACATCAGATTTAAAACTAAAGGAAATGTTATAGTAAACTATTCTCAGAAACTTCACACTTAACGTTTCCATCAGAAGTTTTCATCAAAACCTTTAATTATTTAACGGGGGGGGGGGGGGGGGGGGGGGGAGAGATTGTATTCGTGCTCAGTAAATACCTTTACCCTTGGCTTCCAATCAGCAATGGAACCATCATGCCCAACAGTGATTTGTTCAAAACTTTCTACATGCCTGGTTATGTTTAAAAGGATTTGACCTCTGATGTTGCATTCAGAAGAACTTACTGAGCATTAGAATCCATGTAAAGGCTTGTAGAAAGATGGTCACTGCAGAAGGGAGAAACCTTTTTAATGGCTCTGCCTGCCATATTACAAGTACATAGGTTTGATCTTTGAATGTTAATGACTGGAGAGTGGTTGAATGAGAGAGCGATTGAATGAATGAATGAATGGGTAGGTGGGTAAGTAGGAAGACAAGATGAATTATATTGATAGGTGAGAAGGTAGTTGAGGTGGTTGTTTCAGTCTGTGAGGTGTATAAGTGCTTAAGATGAGTAAGTGGGTAGGGTTTAGGGTGAAGGTAGGATGGATGAGTGGAAAAGGTTGAGGGGCCATCACATGGTTGAGTCAGGTGGGATTCAATTGGGTCAAGGAATAATTGGGTGCTTGGAAGGAGTAGACAGATCAGTTCAGGAGGGAGCTGGACAGTAATTGGGTCAGATCTTTGGGATATCAGGTGCTCATTGGGGAGTAGCTGATTAAAATTAGGACTATAATTGAATAGAATTGGGAGGATGGACAGGTCTTTGGAGTGAGGGATGTTGAGTTAGGGGAACAGACGATTGGTTGGAGAGGGTCTGTGTTAGACTGAAAGGGTTTCGAATGTTTGATTGGGGTGGTCAGGTCAGAGGAATAATCAAACTGGGTCAGTGTGGTGGCAGGGATAACTGTCAGTGAGGTAGTCAAGTTGGAGAGTTGAATGTCTAGGGTTAATTGGCATATCTAACTTTTATAGTAACCCAGATGATGAAATGTGTTTAATCTGTCTGAACTCTCTGAAGTCTCCATCTATGCTCATTTGTGAGGATCCAGAAAGCATGGAAATTTCATCTTTGGAACTTGCAACTTCCTAGACCATTCCCACAATGGCTTTGGGTCAGGACTTCCACAGAATTTGGCCATACCTCCTTAGCTGTATGCTCATTCTATGACGAACCAAAGGACGTGGCATTATCTTGATCTTGATTTGAGTTCTTTTGATAAATTTCCACTGCAAGGTTTGAGTACATATCCTGCATTGGGCTGAATCTTTCCCCACCAATGCAGGCCAGCAAAGAAACAAAAACGTACAAATTCAACATGTATTACCAGCTGGCATGCTGGTTTCCAGTTTCACCAGCCCTGACGGCCATTTATCAATGGAAGTAGCTAACGAAGGGAGTCTAAAAGCTGATTAAAGTCAATTGCTTAAGAATGACATATTTCCAGTATGTCTTCAAGTCCCCAGAGACTACAGGGATTATAGCTGCCTGGAAAAAGCCTTCTAGCAGCAGCCCTAAGACCATCACTCCAGATAGGCTGCAAGGTTCTCTCTGTCAGCCCTGGTTGAGCTTGGCTCCCTGGATGGAACCTTCCACCATAACAGTGGCTCTGAGATAGTAGGAACTGCCGATGCTGTAGCCTGAGGTAACAAGGTGTGGAGCTGGAGGAACACAGCAGGCCTGGCAGCATCATAGGAGCAGGAAAGCTGACATTTCAGGTCGAGACACTGCTTCAGAAAGGTCTGAAGAAAGAACATTAGCTTTCCTGCTCCTCTGATGCTGCCTGGCTTGCTGTGTTCCTCCACCTCCACGCTCTGTTATTACAATAGTGGCTCTACTGGATTGCCTTTTTCTTTCCAATGAAAAATAGGACATTTGAAGAGAGGTGCCTCTATCTTGGGTCTCTCTCACTCACTGTGACTTACCTGAAAAGGCAAACCCTGGAGCTTGATTACAGTCCTGAATAAGAAGGTGGCTCTGTTATCTGACCATTTATCAGCCAAATCAGAGAAAGTCAAAGCCCCAGTGATTGTTCTTTGCACTGTGTGGTCTTCTGACTGCATGTGATTCTGATGTCAGGGTCAAAGAGCCTGTGGGGAAAATCCTGCATTATTATCAGAGGTCTTTTGGATGAGCTCATGAACATGTATAAGGATTCCTTTCCACTATTCAAAAAAGAACTTGGAATTCTCCCAATCACCTGGCCAGTATTTGTTCCTCAAACATCACCACTAAAACAGATTATCCGATTAATTAGCTCATTTGCTGTTCAAGGAACTGGGCTGTGTACAATTTGGCCACTGTGCTTTCCTAAAAGCCAACAGTGACAGTGCTCCAAATGTAATTCATTAGCTATGAGATGTTTTAAGATAGTCTAAGGAAATTGAATTTGCTCTATAAATCCCAGTTCTGTTCACAGTTGAGATTTATTTTTTAAATTTCTGTACCAATTTAAGAAAGACATTACCATTTAAAATAAAGGGAAACAAACATTAGTGCTTTATTTGTTACTGTCGACTGGCCACCACTAAGAACTCACTGGCAGCTATAAAGGACAGAATCTTATGTTTTTTTGGCTAAGTGTCAGATGTGTCATGTATTTTGAAGAGTCTTATGACCTAGCAAGTTTTCTCTTTATAGCTGATGAAATATGAGATGAAGCTAGTTTGTAATATAAACACTGATTGAACGAGTTTTTTAGATATCTGGAACTTAAGAGCGAGGCAAGAGTGGACATTGGACCACTGGAAAATAAGGCTGGAAAAGTAGTAATAGGGAGCAAAGAAATGGCAGAAGAATTGAACAGGCACTTTGCATCAGTTTTCACAATGGAAGACACCAATAACATACCAGAACTTCAAGAGTCATGGGCAGAGATGAGGGTAGAGGGCATCACTAAGAAGAATGTGCTGGGGAAGCTGAAGGTCTGACGGTGGACTACACCCCAGAGTTCTGAAGGAGATAGCTGAGGAGATTGTAAAGGCATTGGTGCTGATCTTTCAGGAATCACTGGAGTCTGGGAGGGTTCCAGAGGGCTGGAAAATGGTTTATGTAACACTTCTGTTCAAGAAGAGAGGAAGGCAGAAGACAAAAAACTATAACCAGTTAGCCTGACCTCAAAACATTGGTAAGATTTTAGAGTCCATTATTAAGGATGAGATTGCAGAATACCTGGATAGTAAAATAGTGCTGAGTCAGCACAGCTTTGTCAAGGGGAGGTCAATCCTGACAAACCTGTTAGAATTCTTTGAAGAGGTAATGAACAAGTTAGACAAAGGAGATCCAGTTGATGTGATCTATTTGGATTTCTAGAAGGCCTTTGACAAGGTGCCACATAGGAGGCTGCTAAATAAGATAGAAGACCATAGTGTCAGGATAAGGTATTGGCATGGATAGAGGATTGGCTGACTGGCAGAAGGCAGAAAGTAGGTATAAAAAGGGTCTTTTCAAGGATGGCAGCCAGTGACTAGTGGAGTTCTACAGGGGTCAAGTCTTGGGACCACAGTTAATCCGGCTATATATTAATGACCTAGATGAAGAGACAGAGAGCACTCTTGCTAACTTTGCAGACAATACAAAGATATGAGGAGAGATAGGTAGTGTTCTCAAAGCACAGAAGTCACAGAAAGACATTGAACAAGGAAAAGAAGTGGCAGATGGAATACATGTGGGGAAACGTGAGGTTATGCACTTTGATAGGAAGAATAAAGGGATAGAATCATAGAAACATGGAAGATAGGAGCAGGAGGAGGCCATTCAGCCCTTTTAGCCTGCTCTACCATTCATCGTGACCATGGTAGATCATCCAACTCAATTGCCTAATCCTGCTTTCTCCCCATAACCTTTTACCCCATTTGCCCCAAGTGCTATATCTACGCACCTCTTGAATACGTTCAATGTTTTGACATTGACTATTTTCATTGATATTTGACTATTTTGTAGAAGAGGCTTCAGAAATCTGAACAGAAAGGGACTTGGGAATACTAGCTGAGAATTGTCTTCATGAGGGTTCAATTGGCACTTAGGAAGGCAAATGCAATGTTCACATTTGTTTCAAGAGGGCTGAAATACAAGAGCAGAGATGTAGTGCTGAGGCTATATAAGGCTCTGGTCTGACGGCATTTGGAATATTGTGAGTAATTTTGGGCCTTGTGTCTAAAGAAGGATGTGTTTGCTTTGGAGATTGCCCAGAGGAAGTTTATAAGGATGATCGCAGGGATTAAGAGTTTGTCAAATGAGGAGTGGTTGAGGACTCTGGGTCTGCACTCATTGGAATTTAAAATAGAAAAAGAGGATCTGATTGAAATTTACAGAATACTGAGAGACCTGGATAGACTGGTCATGGAGAAGATGTTTCCGTTAGTAGGAGGGACCAGGTCCTAAGGGCTCTTCCTCAGAGTGAACGGGCTACCCTTTAGAACTGAGCTGAGGAGGAATTTCTTCAGCCAGAAGATGGTTATTCTGTTGAACTGATTTCCACAGAGGGCCATGGAGAACAAGTTATTGCATGTATTTAATAGATAGATAAGTTCTTGATTCGTAAGGAAATCAAGAGTTTTGGGGAGAAGGCAGAAGAATCGGGTTGAGACTCATTGAATGGCGGAACAGACTTGATGGGCCAAATGGACTAATTCTGCTCCAACATCTTATGGCCTTATTAACTAGCTACTCTGCACTATGGAATCAATCATGTCCAGCCCCATTTTACCATGCACAGTTCTTGGAACAACTCGTCACTGCGGGGATATGCCAGAAATAACCAACATCCCTTGTGATGCTGCCATCTTTAAAGTCCACAGTGGACCTGGACAAGCACTATCCTTGAAGCACCATCAAGTGCCATAGCAGGTTTCTCGCTACGCAATGGTGAGTCACCAATTAAAGGTGATTATTGCTTGTCAAATGCAATCATAAGTGCACAGCTTGGCTCATTAACATTCAACTACCTATCTTACCATATGAGCCAAAAAAACTAGACTTTGAGAAATTGTGACATTAAATTTCTGCACATATACCTGACGATTTCAGCTCACCGCCTGTTCCATAGAACTTCCATATCGAACACTGCAGGCTGATGCATCAGGGCATGCTTCATGGACACCAGCCATACATACCCCATTTCCACAGATATTGGCGTCTGATATGTGCCAGCTTCTAATAAGCCCCTTACAGAGAGGAGAAGGTGTTACAAGAGATGAAAGTGGCTGATAAAGCTATTACCATTGGGTGCAGCAGGTGAGGTGTCCTGATCTAGTAAATAGGCTGCACAGAAGCCTTACAACGTTAGTGATGTCAGGGGTTGGGAGGATGAGAGTGAGTGAGGGAAGATATTGCAGTCAATAATGAGAGAGCCTGAGCCTTCAGTAGGTGGTTGGTACCCTGGCAGAGATAGAGTGTGTGTGAAGCTCCAAAGATAAAAAGGTGAAACTTACCAGAGAGTGGTGGGCATGTGGAACTCATTGCCATGGAGTGCAGTGGAGGCCGGGACGCTGGATGCCTTCAAGGCAGAGATCAACAAATTCTTGATCTCAGAAGTAATCAAGGGCTACAGGGAGAGTGCAGGAAAGTGGAGTTGAAATGCCCATCAGCCATGATTTAAATGGCGGAGTGGACTTGATGGGCCGAATGGCCTTACTTCCACTCCTATGTCTTATGGTCTTATGGTCTTATGGTTTTATGGTCTTACCTGATGGGGTGAAGAAGGATATTGATCTTCCAACAGTATGGGCATTCCTCCAGAATTCTGGAATATCTGCTGAGTGACGGTT
This sequence comes from Stegostoma tigrinum, assembly GCF_030684315.1. Taxonomy (NCBI): domain Eukaryota; kingdom Metazoa; phylum Chordata; class Chondrichthyes; order Orectolobiformes; family Stegostomatidae; genus Stegostoma; species Stegostoma tigrinum. The sequence continues at coordinate 34,610,538 of NC_081368.1, forward strand.
TTTTCTGGGAATTTCAAATGGTCAGATGGGGTGAAAATCAAGTATGAGAGATGCCATAGGGATGAGTCAGGCAATTAATGAGGTGAGTATCATAAGATAGGCTGGAAAACTTGCTAGGCTTCAAAGCAAAAACAAACCCTGAAAAGAACTCACCATAACTTGGACTTAGCCAAAAAAATGTAAGACTCAGTCCAAAGAGTCTATTACCCATAAATTGTGGTAACTCCAACCCTTTCTGTTTCAGAAGAACATGTAATTTGTCAGAGGCCAGCCTGCCCTGCCCAATTTCCTCCTCCAGTCTGGCTAGTGGAAAATGTGGTTTTGGGAGGCCCATTAAGAGCACAAACAAGAAAACCAATATAATAAAACATGAAGTACTGCCAAGTTTATATTAGCCTTCAGCATGATCATGAAGGAAAAACGTGAAGGCTGATGAGTAAGAAATCACACAAGCTGTCATTTATAAACCGCTGAGTTTTTCTCAGATTCAAAAGTAGTCCTTAATTATTTGACCCAATACTTCACACCTATGGATTACCAAATTTAATTTATGTTTCCTTAGTCAAGGAATTGGCAGTTTTCCCTCTTTGTTTATTGTAGAAATTTTGAGGAAAGATTTGGAGCTTTGCATTGAAAAATTCCTTGGATAGTCCATCCAAGGAGTCTTGCTGTGTATTTAAATGTTCTATGGAACACGAGGTCCAAATTCCCTTTCCCACAAGATCTACTCCAAAATGCATGGACCACTCCTTTTAGAGGGTTGAAGTGAGACACCATTACCTGTAAGAATGATCCAACAGTGCACACCTTGATATGTCTTTGAAAGGCAAAACAGCCCCAAGAGCGTTTTCTAGATTAAAATGAAGCCTTATTTTAAAGATCTTCAGATTAAAATGGCTCCGTATTCCAACTGGACAATGCTTAACAATCTCTTCTGAAACTGGTTACTAAACTCTGTGTAGTCTTTGGTTTTCCTTCTAACAGTACTCAGCACAGCTCTCATCAGGTCAGAAATCTGTCGAGATAACAAAATAGCAGTTAAAATGTAGTCAATAGCCTAAAGGTTCACTCATATTCTACTGTGACACAAGGAACATGGTAATATTAAAACAATAAGACATCATCTTTGCAGAAATCAGTGTGCAACAAACCCTGGTTACAACTATCCAGCAGTTCTCAGTCTTTGGCCCTGAGTAATATAATGGACAATTTACCTTCACTGCAGCTGTTCATAGACCCTCCTGCCAGGAGGTCTGCTGTCATGATGTGTCATGCATACCTGTCTTGTGCCATCTTCACACATTCACTGTACTCCATCTGCAATCATTCAATTATACCTAGGGTTAGCCCTCTTTCTTCTGTCCCCTACTTTGCCTCTAGAAAAGATTTCAGCTCTAATCAAAGGGCCAGACTACTGACATTTCCTTGCCTGGATGTCATTTACCAGAAAAGAAAACAAAAAACTGTGGATGCTGGAAATCAGAAATAAAAACAGAAATTGCTAGAAAAGCTCAGCAGGTCTGGCTGCGTCTGTGGAGAGAAAGCAGGATTAACGTTTTGGTTCCAGCGACCCTTCTTCAGGAACTTGATGCATCTGTTGCAACAAAGGTATAATGAGATTAATAAGGTGGACTGTAAAACTAATGTAATCAGAAGGATGCTAATACATACAGCTCTGCTGGACCACTACCTCTTTCACACTTTCCACTGTGTCTGCATTGTCAGACTGCTTACCCAACATCTATTGCTGGATAAGCAGAAAATTCCTCCAAGGAAATATTTGGATGACAACTGGCTTCAGTTCCTGCCACAAACCCAATGACTTTGCCACAGATTCCCTTATCCCCTGGAAATGGTTGAGGCTGAACAGTCTATCTGGCTCAAATACGGCACTGAATTTCAAAGATAACGTAACTGCACATTTACTGAGACTAGTCCCAACTTCATAATATCACTCATTTCCACTCCTGCTTCAGCTCTTCTGCTGCTGAGACTTTGTTCCCTCCAGATAACTATTTTAATGCGGTCCCAACTGACTTCTCACATTGTACCCTCTACAAGCGTGAAATCAGCCAAAACTCTTTTCCCAGTGCCGTAGTTTGCACTACATACTTTCCACCCGCGTGCTTGCTATCAGACACAGACTCACAGTTTAGCAACAACACAGTCTTAAAATTCTCATTCATGTTTTCAATTCCCTGCATGACCCTCGCCTCCCTTTCTCTGTGAGTTCCTCCAGGCCTACAACACTCAAAGATATCTACACTCATTTGATTCTGGCTCTTCTGCTTTCCAGGTTTTAATTGCTCCACCATTGGTAACCATATTTTCAGCTGCCAAGCACTGGAATTCCCTCCCCAATCCCTCAGCATCTTTCTATCTGAGTTTCCTCCTTCAGGGCAATCCGTAAACATTCCTCTTTTGACCAAACATTTGGTTAATTACCCGAATATGGATCACTGCCTTTCTTTGTTTCATACTGCCTCTGTAAATCACCTTGCAGTGTTTTATTAGATTCAAGGCACTATACAAGTGCAAGTTTTTTTGTTATTTTGTGTGAAAATAAAAGATTTTTTCCTACCGTGTCAAAACGGAAAGAGATTGTTTTGAGTTTGGCTGCATTCACCATTTCGCCCTTCGTTGTAATGTTTTGATTTGATGTACTGTAGCTCTAAATAGTATCACATTGTACATTCTTATCATCAAACCAAAGAGTGTTTTGAATAGAAGCTGTCACCACATTTTCCTGGCTGATAGAAGTTACTGCTAATAAAAGAATTCTATGCCCACAAATGTCTCAGTCCCCAAGCATAATACCTTTACCCAAAAATTGGGCTTTTCCTCGGTGAGTAGCAATCAGATAGCTGAAGATTCAGATGACAATTTATTCTCAATGGACAGATGACATCATTCAGCTGTTGATCTGAAACAAGACAATAGGAGGAAAAAATAGTTGTGCGAAACATCTCTGAAACACTTACAAACAATTGGTTGAATGGTATGCAGATCCAACAGAAAAATGAGCAATCATTCCTCTTTTTTTTAATGTAGGCTTTATCAGCTAGGTCAGCACTTATTGCCCATTACCAATTTCCAGAGGGCAGTTAAGAGTTTGTTGTTGTGTGTCAGGGTTTACTTGGAGACCAGCACCAGTAAGGATAGCAGATTTCCTTCCTTTAGGAATGTTAGTGAATCCGTTAGAGCTTTACAACAACAGTTGCACAGTTGCCATTATGCAGGTCACTAAGTTGCCACATTCCTTGTCATAGTTACAGCTTCAAATTATACCTGTGATTTTAACAATCAATGTATTTTGGGCTGGATTTTATGGTTCCCAAACCAACAGTTTGAAGGCTGGGGGTGGGATCAGGGTGTCACTCGCTCACTTGCCTTGAGGCCTGTTGAGGGCCATGAATGGTCAATTAATGCACACTTGACGGCTTCATTCTGCTCCTGCCACTATGTTTAAATGCAGAAGGGGATAGCAAAGGCAAGGCAGGCAGCTCACCAACATATATTTCTTAAATACCAGAGGATTCAGTGATGGAACTTCCAAGGATGCTGTGGTTGTGGAAGACATTACTCCACATCAGCCAGGTAAATGTGACAAAGGACTCTAATGAAAACATTGGAATGTTTCAGAGTTTCTGTGGGTATGGGATGGGAAGGGGGTCAGAGTGCAGCAGCCACTCTCTTTTTAATGTAATGTGTTAGTTCCCCAGCTAGAGTGGCACCTTCACCATGTTTGTGCACATTGTGTGACCAGCGCCATGGAGAGGTAGTTGATAGGGCTGCTGAAGATGTGATCACACCAGTTTATACCAGTCATGGGGGAGGTCTCCACTATCGTCTGGACAGAGTGTACCACATCATCCTGGTATTGTGTGTTCTGCACAAACGAAGAAGGCAAATAGGCTAAGGAGCCAGGGGAACAGGTGCAGTCATTCAAGGATAATGCTGAGGACAAGAGGAAGAGGAAATCTTCTTGTGGTTAACAGAGCTCAGCTGCTTTGGGCTCTACAAGCAGACAGAACCTGACTGACACCCAGTGTGCTGAGTGCAGAAAATTATCATGGATTGTTAAGCTCATGATGCCAGCATTTGCTTTGCAATGTGAATGTGAACTCCAGCCTGTATTTATTTTGCTGTGTCATATTTTGCTCAGGGTCAATAAAAACTCAGGTTTGCACTTGTCCAACTGTTTGCCTGTTAGTATGTAATGGCACCCTTTTGGAAAAATGATGAGATTGGTGTATCCGGTGGGAACACATTAGCAGTGACTTACAGAGGGTGTTTAGGCAGGATGTATTTAAGACCAGGTGAGCTATGTGGTCTAGTGGTTAAACAGTGATTAGAGTGAGGGAATGATGTCAGGGACAGTCAGCCAAGCCGTAAGACCACAAGATGTAAGAGCAGACAAATGCCATTTGCCCCATCAAGTTTGCTCCATCGCTATAGGCCATGATTCGCATGACTTTGTGGCTGCCACATCATTATGCTGCTGGAGAGCAGCAATACTGCATTGACCTCATCTAAGTCCAGAGTGATATTTCAAGTTGTTGCAGGCATAATGGATGCCGGTCTTTTGCAGATATCCACTGATTGGTGAATTTTTCTGGGAATGGTGTGTTGTAAGATGGGGATGAAATTGGAAATGAGGAACACCATAGGAGTGGGCTAGGTAGTTCATGGGTCACATTTGGTAAGATACAGTAAAAAATCTCAGTTGGCCTCATGTCAAGGATCCTTCCAAAAAACTTGACACAACTCACACTTAGCCAAATATAATGTAATATCCAGGGCCTGGTGTTTTGTGTGCTCATGAAAATAATGGATGCCATTTACAGGGAATGAGATACTTTCCATTTTTGACACCAGAATGAACATCTAGTAGTCCCAAATCAAGACAATCAAAAGATACATATCGTTTATGTTATCTATCTTCTGCCCTGTGCTTAGCTGAAATCTGAATACTTCCTGTAAGTGACAATTTTCTGCTTTATAAGCTAGCCTACAGCCTCTCTTAATAGAAAGGCAATGTTTCCATACTCAATAACTAATAAAGATATCTGCTATATTTTACTGGGTGCCAAATTCTCCAACCTCCCATGCAAAACTTTGGTCCTGAGCTCCCCCAACTGAAACCCAGCTGCCCTGCATTGATGTTTCACTAGCAGCAGCCTTCATTGTTTCAGAATGGGCCTTCCATCTCCATCTGAGAGGAATCCCTACTCTAGAGAGGTGCTGGCCAATTTGATTGGCAGACAGCTCAGTCATCGCTGCAGCAGCAAGATCGAGCAACGGTCACTAATAGCATTGGCTGTTCCCGAAATGAAGTGATGGAGCCTGGACTGAAAGTTATACTGGGAACTTTGAACAGGTATAGTTGATAGATACCATTGAGGTAGGAGAGAGAATTGATGTGAGGCTGAGTTTGAATGCCTTGGGTAAAGACAGCGTTAAATGAGGACTATCAATGGACAGAGGGGACATCTAAAATAAGGTATTTCCAATTTCCTTTCTTGTTTCATATTCATTCAAAAGATGTGAGCTTCGCTGGATACACATACACTTGGCAATAGTCATCAACAGACTTAACCCAGAATTGTATTGAATTCACATTGCACTATCTGTAATATTGGGATATGAACGTAAGATGCTAGAACATTACCTGGGTCTCTGGACTAATAGTCTGGCAATAAACCCTTGACATGTGCATCTTATCATCGCCCAAAAGGGATCAATCACATGCAAACAAACAATCTGACAAGTCCAATTCATCGAATTTTACCTCCAACTGTCCTCCCTGTACCCTGAAACTTGACATTACTCCTTAATGCTGCTCCTCTACACCCTCCCTGAATGCCATGCTGGTGATAACTGCCAATACCAGTCCCTCTCATACGCCCTCTGAAGATGTCTTGCCTCTGCTTTACCCCTCAGCCTTGACTTCCCCACATTGTTTGACAGTCATTACCCCCACTGCTCCTTCAAGTATCCCTTGTACCCTCCTTACTGCTCAATGGGTAAACACCCAAAACTATATTCACCCCAGAACTCTAACCAACTTCAAACAGCAGGTCCTAAGCATGATTGATCTAACTCCTGACCACCTTCTTTATAGCTGTTTGACTAACAGTAGCGATTCCCTTGACTGCTGCAGTTGGCCCTACAGAACGGATCATTCCCCACCTCCCAACACTGCAATTGGACACATCCCCTGATGGCGAGTGTCCCAAGCTGACAACTTACTATTGCCAAGCCGCTGGACTGTGTGTGGATTGTGCCCCGGATAAATGGCATTTATAACTCCCGGCCAAAAGGAAACCCCAACACCACACCCACTTTGACTAAATTGATGACAAACCTCCACAACTTTCTGACATGACCATTTGATTTGGTATACATGCAGAGTGTTTGCTGCCTGACCTGCTCTGTTCCTCCAGCTCCGCACTATATTGACTCTGACTCCAGCAACTGCAGTTCTTGCTATCTCCGTGTTATTTGTCATATTGCCCCTCGTCTTTCAGCTAAACAAATCCACATAGCGATTATGTTCCATTTGAATACCAACCCCATCCTTCTTCATCTATCTCTATTAACAGAACTCAGCACTCCCTTCTTCCTCACCTGCTTATTTAATCACACTTTCAATGTACCTGTAACAATCACCTGTGAAATGTAACTGTACTATTCACCACAACTACACATTGTGGAAGTAAGATTCCATATTCTCACTACTCTCAGGACAAACATGCTTATTCTAAATTCCCATTTGAGTACTTAGTGACTATCTTCTATTAAAATCTTCATAATTAGCATTTCCCATTAGAGGAAACAGTCTGTAAATGCCCATTCTCCTAAAATCTTTCAGAATTTTATAGATTTCAATGAAAGTCATCCCACAGTCTTCTTTTTTCAAGACAGAAGAGGCACATCTTATTCTCTTTTTTATGGTAATGCCTAGGAGAGCAAGCCTGCAGACACCTGGGAACTCCACCATCTCTAAGTTGTACACCAAGTCACACACTATCCCAATTTGAAATTATATCACTATTCCTTCACTGTCAATAAGTCAAAATCTGAGAACCCCTTCCCGAACATTGTTGTGAGTGCATGTGCATCATATGGGCCACAGTGGCTCAAGAAGTTAGTTCAAGAAAGTGGCTCACCATCACAATCTCAATGGCAAATAGAAGCGAGCAATAACTGTTAGCCTTTGCAGTGATACCCCATGCTGTGAGAGAATATAAGTAAAGGTTCAGTTAAAAGACTTCTGGCATAATCCCACTCTTGTGTTCTTTTATGTTCTTCTTATGGCAACCAGACTGTACAGAGTAATCCAGGTGTTGTGCAACCAAACTTTATACAAATTTAGCATAACATCGCAATTTTTCAATTCCTCTGGATATAAACAGCAATGCCTTGTTGCTTTCATATGTCCTTATTAACCCATGTTAGTGCTTTGAAAGCTTCATGAATATGTACTCCCAGATTGCTTTGCTTCCATTTGGATTCTTATTTTTCAAGTCAAGTCTGTCTGCCTCATTTTTCTTATTAAAACATATTATCTTACATTTACGTGTGTTGAAATTCATTTAGCAAGGATATGGCTGATGTACAATTTTATTTTCTTTAAATTTATTATGGATGTCACAAAGAAGTCAGTATTTACCTCATCCCTAATTGCTCTGGAGAAGATAATGGTGAGCTGCTTTCTTGAAACGCTGCACTCTTTGGGGTGTAGGCCAGCCACAGCGTAGCTTGGAAGGGATTCCCTGGAATTCGACCCAATGACTCTAAAGAAACAGTGATATACTTCCAAGTCAGGATGGTGTGTGGCTTGGAAGGAAAATTGCAGATAGTGTTGTCCCCATGTATCTGCTGCCCTTATCCTTTGCAGGTTTTGGAAGGGACCTTGGTGAGTTACTGCAGTGCAACTCGTAAATTGTTCACTGCTACCACAATGCTTCGGTAGTGAATGAACTGAATATGGAAGTGGCAGATGGATATCAATCAAGTAGGCTGCTTTGCCCTGGATGTTGTCAAGCTTCCTGACTGTTAATGAGGCTGCACACATCCAAGCAAGTGGGAAGTATTCCATCACACTCCTGACTTGTGCCTGTAGAAGATGGACAGGCCTTGGGAGGTCAGAAGGTGAGCTATACAAGTAAGTACTCCCATCTCTGACCTGTTCTTGTAGCCACAGTAGTAACATGGTTGGTTTAGTTCAGTCCAGCCAATCCAATGATAACCCCTCAGATAGTCATCGTGAGAGATTCAGTGATGGTAATTCTGTTGAATATCAAGGGTGATGGTTAGATTCTCTCTTTTTAGAGATGATCATTGCCTATTGTGTCTGATGCAAATGTTACTTGCCATGTATCAATCCAAACCAGGAAGCTGTCCAGTTCTTGCTGCAAATAGACACAGACTACTCAAGTATGTGAGATATTGCAAATGGTGTCGAACATCGTGCAATTATCAGTGAACACCTCCAATTCTATTCTAATTGTAGAGGAATGTCACTGGTAAAGCAGCTGAATATGGCAGGGCCTGGGACTCCAATCAGAGGAACTTCCATCCCATCTTAATACTCATTTCTCTATTCATGTGCTTGCAGCTTGGTATTTTGCATTATGCTCCTTGACAATTTAATTGGGCCACTTTATTTGGCTCCATAGCATTGCCCTTTCAGCACTACACAAGCCTCCAAAATTGCAGCCTCAGCAAAACAGGTAGAATTCTGATCTGGTTGCCCCGGCAGCCCATGCAGGGCGTGTCCACTGGAAGTATGCATAGAAATCCAATTGTGAAGTCAATCACTGCTTTGATGGCAGCAGTGCTGTTTGGAAGTTCAATTGTACAGCTAGTGCTTGCGGCACACTGATAAGGTCCCAATGCCTGAATATCCGGGTACAAATCCCACCTGCTCTTAAGATAGCAAAGTGTGGAGCTGGATGAACACAGCAGGCCAAGCTGCATCTTAGGAGCATATTTCAGGCCTAGACCCTACATCTGAAAAGGGGGAGGGAGAGAGGGTTCTGAAATAAATAGGGAGAGAAGGGGAGGCGGATCAAAGGTGGATAGAGACCCCCTGAGGTTTGTCCGGATGGAGGAGGGTAATTTCTCAGGTTAGGCATCTCTGGAAGAGGCTTCGTAGTGAGGTTAAAATTGTATCTGCATTTAAGATGGGGTGTCTCACTCAGACATCTGAACAAGTTGACCTTAAAGAAAAATCTGCCACTTGCACCCTCGCTTAATGCTGCACAACTGAACACATTGTAAAGTGGCAGGAGGAGTACGCCTAACATTTCAGCTTCAGGAGGTCATCAACTAATTGCTGAATTCTCCTGGTTGTCGCTATGATTGTAAAAGGGTTTGGTGGTTCCCAGACTTATTCAAATTTACTACAGTCTACAGAAAAAGGCATGTGAACCTCTGTCCTTCCTTCAAGGTTTCTGCTTAAATCACTTGCTCCTTTTCACAAGCACAGCCACACGTAACCATACGTGGAGAACAGGGAGAACGGGCAGATATAACACGGGGCAGGACAAACTGCTGGAAGATGGAGAAATTAGAACAGTAGAAGCCATTGATTTTCAAGGAGCAATTCTCTTAATTGAGTATCAGTAAGGATCAATGTATTCAACATTTCTGCTTCACTGAAGGCTTTCTGCCTCTTCTTGACACCTGCTGCAGCCACAGCTTATCAGGAAGAAACAGTCAGCATACCTATAATACACTGTCACAAAAAAAATGCGACAGAACAGACCCATAGAGTGCTTCAACCACCTTTATTCTTGAGGAGTCTTAACATTTTCAACGGAGTATGCGTTCTAGAGTTTGCTTCACGCTGCGCAATCTCACTACCATGAAGGCACAGTCCTTGTCACTAACTATATTGTGATCAGCTGAGGAAAAAGAAAAGCAAGAAGAAGAGGAGGCGAAAGGTGGTAGCGAGAAAGAAAGGAGGCAAACAGCATAACCTGTTTCAGACTGGACTGTTTAAGATTGGCTTACCAGATTCGCATGCCCAAAAATCAACCTCAATTCTCCACTCACTAATAGCCCCACATTCTACCTTCTGTCTGCTACCAAGCTATTGCAGTATTCAGAGATAACAAGGTGTAGAGCTGGATGAACACAGCAGGCCAAACAGCGTCTTAGGAGCTTTCCTGCTCCTCTGATGCTGCTTGGCCTGCTGTGTTCATTCAGCTCTACACCATGTTATCTCTATTGCAGTATTCACTTTGGATGTGGCCACATTACAAATTCTAAAGCCACTGCGTCATACATAATCCAAACTATATTATATACAAATATCAATTAATCACCTTTGTGTAGAGTATGGTGTTACGTAATTACAAACAACTTCTTCGTTTGCAGAAGCAATCTTCAAATATAGACCAAGACGATAGGTAAAGAAACGATTAAGTGTCAGGGGAATATTAGTCAAAATTATTTTTATTTGACTTTTCTGTAGAGTTTTTTTAATCAGTTTGAATCTATCCACAAAAGCAAGTCATTTAGCCCAACAATCTATTTGCAAGATGTTCCTTTCACTTCAAGTTATTCATTAAATTTGTATCAGAGATAATGGGAACTGCAGATGCTGGAGAATCCAAGATAACAAAGTGTGGAGCTGGATGAACACAGCAGGCCAAGTAGCATCTTCAGAGCACAAAAGCTAATGTTTTGGGCCTAGACCCTTCTCTCGGCCTGAAACGTCAGCTCTTGTGTTCCTAAGGTGCTGCTTGGCCTGCTGTGTTCCTCCAGCTCCACAATTCATTAAATTTGATTTGTTACTCATTAGCTCCAAATATACTTCATAAAATAAGTGGCATTCATACATTCTTTATCTGTTAATTTTTTCCCCTCCTCTTTCTTCCTGACGAAATTGACTCCTTCCTGGATTATATTTCTACAGGTACTGAGTTTTTCTATTCTGGTGTCTCATGTAAGTGACAATTATTTTTTATATAAATCAAAATAATAAGTGACAACGATCTACTCCTGTGTTTGGGACCTCCCAAACTAGCCTGATTTGGTTCTTAGCAGAAGGTTACTAGATTATTTTTTTCAGGAGTAGGACGCACAGTTGATTTTTTGTCTCCATATGTTATTAGTCATTACACTCTTGCATCTTGGTCAAAGGATTTTAGATTCCAGTTAAATGTTTGCGATTTTCATATATAATCATGGTTGACACATCACTGAAGTTCAGAATACCAACTTTCAGATTAATTGTTCAACTAAGAACCTGCCTGACCTTTCAGATAGTTGTATTTGACACATGGTGATGTTAAAAAAGGTATCTTGTTATTGTCACAATGATGCAACCTGAAAGATGCAGGAACAGCATCTCATATTTCGCTTGGGAACCCTGCAGCCTAAGGGTATCAATTTGAACTTCACAAGCTTCAAAATTCGCCCCACCCCCACCCCCGCTACCGCAACCCAAAACCAGCCTAGCTAGTCCCCGCCTCCCTAACCATTCCTCCCACCTCAAGCCCCACCTCCATCTCCTACCCACCAACCTCAACACCCCTCCTTGACTTGTCCATCCTCCCTGGACTGACCTATCCCCTCCCTAACTCCCCACCTACATTCACCTCACTGGGTCCAACCCCGCCTGTTCGACCCGGCTATTTCCTCTCCACCTATCGCCTCCTTCATCCATTTTCTATCCACCTCCTACTCTCTCCCTATTTATTTCAGTATCCCCTTCCCCTCCCCCATTTCTGAAGAAGGGTCTCAACCCGAAACGTCAGCTTTCCTGCTCATCTGATGCTGCTTGGCCTGCTGTGGTCATCCAGCTCTATGCCGTGTTATGTCAGATTCTCCAGCATCAGCAGTTCCTACTATCTCTATCACATTAGTGACTTGGCCAGTTTTTAGCCTTCAAATAACATAATTAAAATAGATTATGTCAACATGCTTTGTGAACAATTATAGCAACCAAAGTGCTGACACTGATTTGTCTTGTAAGAAGTACGTCCAATATTTGTGGAGATTCTGCCTGCTGTGAAAAAAAACATACTATCTCTGCAGGTACTGGGCATCAGGCTCAGGGCAAATCTGCTCCATAAAAATTGTATTTAGTCAGCTCAGAGCAGTGGATTTCAATTTCAATAACATCTATCTTGAAACTTGAAAGATTACCAACCAACCTGTTGATATGGTGTAAAATCTAGAATACCAAAGAAAATAAACGTCTGAAAACATGTTAAACAAAATACTTTGTCTGATTTAATGAAATACAGTGCTTATTTTAAGAATACTGCTAAGAATGTTCTTCAGTTTTGTGGCGTTTCCCAAGGCTATTATTCACTCAACACCCTGACATTCTCTTTCTTAAATATGCTGGCCAACATGAAGATCAAATCTCAGTATAATACTTCTGGTAATTTATACAACTCGATCAAAATGGGACAATTGAACATTAAACACTTTAAAGGATGAAACTAGCAGAGTTATCAAGTGAAATGTTGGACAATTGATCAAGATTAGAGCTGTGTTTGAGTAATAATATATTTCGGTACTAATCAAGGTGAAGGATATTATGGAATACAAGGTTTTCCTTTTCAAGAATTTAGCATTGTAATCAAGCTCACCAAGATGCTACAGTAAAATCAAATACAAAGTAAGGCTCCTCTGCTAAGCCCCCAAAACTTTGTTCCAGAAAAAGTGACAACAGGGCACTTCAATATTGTGACATTTTCCGATTTGCCATGTTTTCTTCTTTGGCACATATGCTCAAATTCATCCACCTTGAAGTCAAGCAGGAGTACCTGGGCAGCACAAGCTTTGGAGGAAGTAAGTGATGATGAAATTTAGGTAACAGGAGCAACCCAAAATACAAAGCTACACCAAGATACTTTGTTGAAAGGGCTATGGATTATTTCATTAAGGCAGGGTTCATAACCTATGGCTCCAGAGACAAGTGCAATTCATAAATGATATCTTTGTGACTCTTGACCTCAATTAATCAAGCCTATTGTTATTGTAATTAAATAGGTAGTTTAATTTTTTAACTCTTATTAGTTGTATTTGTGACAAAATATAATTCAATAATTTTTTTCTAAAAGCCTTTAAAATGTTGCAGAGTAGTGTTTCTGTCTTGGTTTGTTTATTTATTGGCATTTAAGTAAATGGATTTTGGTTCTTAAGATCTCACATTTGTTGACTAATTTTATAAATGACACTTATTAATGTATCCAATCCCAAAATGGTTACAGTACAGAGGAGACCATTTGTCCTCTTCTATCTATACCAGGTTGCTGCATGAATAATTTACCTAGTGCTACTCTCCTGTCTCCCTTCATCCTATAAATGTTCCCTCTCAGGCAGATGCCCACAGTAATTTTCAATTTGCAGTAGTATGCATTGTGGAATTTTTCTTAGAAGATCATCTGAGCTTCATTTGTGGTGTATCCTTTGCAGACATGGAGCTCCAATATTGCTTGTAGATTTTCATTTTGATGAAAACCACCCCAGGAGTAGTGACATCTCCTTGGGTATCCATGGCAGCACATTAGCAAAAGGCATGATGTAGTTTGACTCACAAAGCCGACAGCTGTTGAGATCCAGTGGGCAAATTTATAAACTGGATGACCTGAGGAGATTCTGATAGTAGGCTTTACACTCCTAACTGATTGTATGGGTCTGTTCCCACATCAGATTAATTGCTGCACAGATTCCTGGTTACCAGCCAGGCAGGGCAGGAAGGGATAAGTGGAGATACTTTTCACAAGGCGATAAGCACACAGCCTAGCCAATTTCTTGTGAGGACTGAAGAAGTTTAAGATAAGGGACAACAAGATTATGAGCTAAAGTTCTGGCAATGGCTGTGAAGACTTACTCATGGCCCAAAACAATAAATTACTGCTCCACATTCAGATTATGTACTGGCTTTGTGAAACAGAAAGTTGACGTCTCATTTACACTTGCCACTAAAGTACATGAATAGATACAGCATCAATTAGATAAAAAATGCCAAATATCTTACATCCTCTCCAAATATAAGTACCGGCAAAGCACCCAATACCAACATATCCACAAAATAATAGATCAATCCATGCTTTGCCTCCACATTTGAATGTAAAATGGAGATGTATTTACATGAGCGAAATACCAATGTAGCAGGCAATGAGCTAATTTGCATGGTTTGTAGTCAGTGTTTTGTTCCTTAGGCAGAGCTTACTATTTATGGGATCACAAATGTCCACCCTCCACTCCAGAAAATAAAAATCGACCACATTTTTATAACAACTTTAGTGTCAAAAACATCCCAAGGTGCAACCATAAATACAACTAGAAGTACGTCAACATTTGGACCATAACTTAAATAAGACTTACTACAACTTTTCATATAATGTTCTGGGTGCAGTGGCTTCTGAGCAACAATAAACCTTTCTAGAAATAATTTTCTTCTGATGTGGATGCCAGTGAAAAGGCAGTTATAGCGTACTCCTGGTTCACCTGGGTTTGATATAACTGAATAGCTTGTGAACCCACTTCAGATAGCCATTAAAGGTCAATCATAGTGGTGTAGGTTTGGAGTGATATAGGTCAGACCAAATAAGACAGATTTCTTTGATCTTTAGGACTATAGAACAGTTTGCTTTTATAATAATACAACGGCTTCATCTTCCCTTTTATTGATAGCAGCTTTTTATTTCCAGACTTTCTTTAAACTGCATTCAAAATTCCAAACAGTCAGGGAAGAATTTGAGCTCTCTCTTTCAGGATTATTTGTTTCATTTCTAGATTATTGACCTAATAACGTCATTACTATGCAATCGTATCTTTATCAACAATGAGAGAACTACGCATACCTACTTTCGATGTGAAGTCTCATTCACCAGGGGCACACTTTGGTAAATTAATTGTGTACTCCCCAAAACTTTTCATTCATGAATTTTCTCTTTACTATTCAAACTACAATGGTATTAGATTCCTTACAGTGTGGAAACAGGCTCTTTGGCCCAACAAGTCCACAGTGCCCCTTGAAGCATCCCCCTATAACCCACACACCCCTGAACACTACAGGCAATTTAGCATGGCCGATCCACCTAACCTGCACATCTTTGGACTGTGGGAGAAAATCCACACAGACACAGAGAGAATGCGCAAACTCTGTACAGATAGTCATCTAAGGCCAGAATTGAACCTGGGCCCCTGGTGCCGTGAGGCTGTAGTGCTAACCACTGAGCCACCGTGCCACCACTGGGGTGTATACAGCCAGAATAAACATTTAACGTATAAGAACTGTTTTCTAATGGCATAGGTTCCAACCAGACAAGCCTATGCCTTTTCAGAAGTGATATGAAATCACTACATGTGACGTTCTAGTATAATGGTACCCACCTCCCCTTTAGTCAGTCTCTGTATAATGGAGTATTTTGATCATATGTGTAATATACAGTAATATCAGTAAGCTTAGAACCCAGACTCTGTTTATATGTTTGCAATATAATGGCCTTGTGAATAGTTAGTATTGTAAATGAACTTCAAGGCATCAAAGCCATCAGAATCTGACTATCTGTGGTGAATGTGATGTGAGCTAACAAACATTGTAAAGCACGATGATATCAAGGTGCAATTCATGTACTGCATTCATTCTTAAGAGTTGCAAAGCCAAAAGGAACTTCCATGGCTGGAGCATGCATGCAGAAAAATAGCCTTGTATAGTACTGAATTTTCTTCAAAGCCAGCTTTGTATTCTGTGCCCTTAAGTAATTTATTCAGCACAATTCAAACCTGCCTTAACAGCAGGATGCAACCATCACATAAGGTCTTACTCACGGCAGCTGTGAACAAAAGCTTACGAACTATAATTATATCTTGAAAAGCCTTCCACATGGTGTTCCAAAAATAAGGAAACTCCCACGTAAAACCTTACGAACAACAGATTTATGTTGATCCATCATAATCAAAAACAGTTCTGGATGGGAACAGATTAATGGCAAGTTGCAAACAAGTGCATTCACCATGGATCAGATATTGCTCTCCGAATATTATAAATCCACTGAAGTCATTCCAGACTGAAGTAATTCTAAATCTAGTGTTTTGTGGAATGCATGCATAATGCTATTTTTCTAATAAGTGACATGCCTTTAGTAATATTCTAATCTATCTCTATATTTATTTAAGGTTCAAAAGGTGGAAGTAGAAATCCAGCTGCTTCCTGGCTACAGCACATGGTCTGCATTAGGAATTTACAGTTGTTCTGAATTAGTAAACTTCTATTTTCTGTGATCATTTGTAGGGAAGGCATATTTTAGAATAACTTTTATGTATCTGTTGTTTTATCTAAAATAGATATTGCCATAAAGAAAATGCACACATTAACGATCAATTTGTCATTAATTCCAAAGGTGATAAAATAGACAATTTATGTGAGATTGGCTTGCTACAATATGAATGTTTACCATGTGTGTTATAAAATGATAGCACTCTAGATTAAATATTTCTTCCTCAAAATGGGTTAATTGAGTTAGGAAAGCTTCACCACAAGTTAATATTCAGTAGAAGATAACACATTATTTAATGGAATTCAGTAAGGGAAAATACAAAATAGTTTGCAGAAAAGCCGATTGAAAATGGGTTACAGTAACAGCTCTAGCTGAAAAGTTGGCATCAACACAGTCATAATGGGCCAAAAGGTTCTGAGGTCTGTATTATTCTATTTTAATACTTGTTGCAGGATCTCATAATTGTGACTGTCCATTAAGTCATCTTCAAATCAAATCTATTTTTCTAGTTTCCTCTGATCTTCACCTGACAGTATTAATTTATGGTGAACATCTCTGTGGATACTGGTAGCTTTGTGTTAACAAGGTGTAGAGCTGGATGAACACCACCAGCCAAGCAGCATCAAAGGGGCAGGAAAGCTGACGTTTCGAGTCTGGGCCCTTCTTCAGGGTCTGGAGCCAAAACGTCAGCTTTTGTGCTCCTCTGATGCTGCTTGGCCTGCTGAGTTCATCCAGCTCTACACTTTGTTATCTCAGATTCTCTAGCATTGGCAGTTCCCACTATCTCTGGTAGCTTTGTGGTTCTTTGTTCAAATGCCCATTCTTCAAACAATAATTAGCCTGAAGCCTAGGCTCTAAATGTTAACATTCTGCTTGATCATTAGACCTCAATTCCGTAATTGTCACTGCATTGTGTTCAGGAGTCAGACTTCTGGATGATTTTACTACTTTTCAAGCAAAGGAGAGCTAAGGTCAGTCATTGCTGTGGCTGCAAGTAGTTGGCTCCAAATAAACAAAAAGTTGAATCTGAATCTTTCAGACTGTATTGCTCAGTGCTGTACCAGGCTCTACCTGCAGCCACCGGAACAAATTGGAGCTCTTCAAATACCTTCTTTTCAAGCAGGTCATTTCAAAATACACCTTTGAGCTAACTGCCAGGAGTTGAATAAAACATCCCCTTTAGTGTTTCTGAAAAATGCTGCGGGAGCTTTTCATCTTGTATTTATCAGAAGAGATGCCAAATTTAAAAGAAGGGAACAATTTATACTACATAAAAGTGAGCTAGTTAGTTAGCAGGTGGATCTGATTAGTTGAGACTTTAACATAAAGGATGCCCCAGGAAGTTATCATCCTCCATGCTTCTTTAATTAAAAAAAAGGCACAGGGTCTGGACATGTTCCCTGTTTCTGCAGAGGACGAGTCCTTGCCTGTGAATAACTTGCTGTGGCCAGGTGAGGACGGATGATTGACTTCCACATTTTAAATCCTCTCTTCAATGGTCACAACAAATATTTTATTTCCTTGTTTAGCATGTAGTTATCAGTTAGCCAGATTAAAAAGAAACAAGGGTCAATTATAAGATTTTCTGGCGTGAAAAGCAGTGGAATTTTATTGCTTATGAAACCTAAGAAAAATGAGGAAATGTGACATCCAACACATGTAACAAAGATCCTGCACTTTAAAAGAAGAGCGGAGAAGGAAGTTACCTGGACAGATAGAAAGGCATAGTTTATTTTTTTAAGAGGCCTTGAACTGAGAGAATGAAACTTGCATGCCAGCAGTTTAGCTGGTGTCCTGTTTTCTCAGGAGTGATGACTCTTGCAGATGACCTTGATATCTCAATGAATAATGTTTTGTCCAAATTGTTTTTTCACCAAGAGCTGACATTTGAGGTTGAGAGTGAGAAGGCAGAAAGGGTGTCCTGCAGTTCTTGATTGCAAATTGATGTTTCCTTGTCTCTCCTATGTTGCCCATAAGAAGCATCTTGATAAAGCTTGGCATATTCCTCAGACTGCTTATGGCTTTCCCAAACTGATTAGTCTGCAGACAGACTTTCATCTTAATGTGTAACTTCCAGCGTAGTGTGAATCAATGGAGGATGCCGATCTAAGTGTCAGTGCCCCCTTTATAATGATGGTAGTTTTAGTTCAGAATGACTCTTGACACTTGATGGTTTCGTGAACTTAGCTCAACCTGGCCAGGTGACCACGGCAGCCATTTTAGGGCAGTGTTTGTCCTTTATTAAAGAAAATATTTTCAGTACATGAAGTTCTCATGGATTAGAATAAAATGAGAGAAGTCAAATATCAATTTGTCCATTTGTACTGAGATCGCAACAAGACGCAGCTTCTAGCAAGTGTGAGCAAGCAGGTTGTAAGCCTGACTGAAACACTCAAGCTGGTTGTTAGAGTAATTCGTAACACATTCAGAATTGGTTCAACAATGATGTCCAATCAAAAAATTGCATCTAACATTTAAACATTGTGGTTTGAGCTTTGCAAGGACAGACTGGTTGCATGTAGTCAGTATTCTGCTATTGTTGAAGGGATCTACTGTCTGATGTGATCTGCCATTATTTAGGTGTGCATCCTACATATTTTGCACCACACTGAAATTCAAATGCCACACTTCTCTCTTGTGTGGGAGGCAGACATCTTTCTGGCTTGAATGCAGTATCCTATGAGTGGAAAATACCATTTGTTTTGCTGCTTAATCATAGCTGTGAAGCAATGTTTCACAGACTCAGCCTGTGATTGGTACTAGAGCTCCTCACCAATTCTGCCACTGCTGAGTATAAGGGGTGACTTCCCCAGTGATCAAATTTTCCTGAAATAGAGAACTGGTGTCAGGCAAGGGATGGATAAGGTCAGAGGTCACGTGAAACCAGGCTATAGTTCAACAGGTTTGTTTGAAATCGCAAGCTTTCAAAGCTCTGCTCCTTCATCAGGTGAAGTGAAGTGAAGCATATAGGCATAGAATTTATAGGCAGAGAGATCAAAAGATCGTACAAATGATGTGAGTGGAGTCTCGACAAGCTGAATAGTAAGTGCTGCAGGTGAATAGCAATAGGTTGATAGGTTTCGATTATTTGTTACTTTCGTTTGACCTTCAGCATGCGATTCTAATGCCTATCGTATTATTTCCAGCCATTTACTTTGTTTCCAGAACCACCTTATTTTTATTTTTTTATAATTATCTCTCTGCCTCAATTAATTGGATTCTAGGTCATCCCTTCACTTGCTATTCAGCTGTTGACACTTTACTCACATTGTCTGACACTTTTGATCACCTGCAGAGACTTATTACTCAGCCTATTGACACTCCACTCACACTATTTGTATGATTTTTTGAACTCTCTGCCTATAAATTCTGTGCCTGTGTGTTTCTCTTCATTCCACCTGACGAAGGAGCAGTGCTGCGAAAGCTTGTGATTTCAAATAAACCTGTTGGACTATAGCCCCCTCGGGTTGGACTTCTGACCAAATTTTCCTGGGCATTGTGAAAGGCTACAGGGACACATTTGTCCACTGCCTGATGTATTTTTAATGTTGCAAATCCATAACCCTTGTCATCTAGAAAAGCAAGAATAGCAGACACATGGGAGTACAAACACTAGCAAGGTTCCCATCAGTTCACATATCAATCTGACTAGCAATTGCTGTTTCTAATTTAAGGTCCTGGAGCTCCATCCTTACCTGCCCCATAAGTATACACCAGCACATGGAATGTAGTGGGTCAAGAAGGTGGCCCATCATCTATCTGTCAAAGATAATTGATGATGGGCAATAAATGTCGTCATTGCCAACAATGCTCATATCCCATCAACAGATGATTAAAACAAGTCAAAATGCCAACATTATAAAGGACCCTCGGAAAAGGTAAAGTGAGGAAATTAATAGATTTGATTTAGGTAAATAAACGAAACGGTAATGGGGAAATAATGGGGCTTAAGGTAGAAGAATCTCTAAAGCCTGATGGTTTCCATCCACTGATATTAAAAGTAGGTAAGGAATTTATTTTAAAATTATCTATTCAGAGGCTAAACTGATTAAGGATAGCAGATGACCTTGTTGAAAGGATATTAATGAACCAGATGTGTAGTTAGAACAATCAATGATAGTTTCATGGTCACGATGTGAATAGCTTTCAATTCCAGATTTTACTCATTGATTTTAAATTCCACAAGCTGTCATGGTGAAGTTTGAACCTGTGGCCCGAATTTATTAACACAGTCTACTGGATTACTAAATCAGTGATATTTCCATTGAACCACTGTCTGCTGACACAGACTTAAAACTCAGAGTTCAAAATATGTTTTGGAAAATCTGAACAAGTTGATTAAAAATAGTTAAATAACCAACCAAACTTCAGTCAAAAAGTTAAATCTCATCAAAGTTTCTCTCTCTACCAATTCCCCAGCTCTCTGTCCCTGACACATTGAGTTACACAGCACAGAAGAGACCCTTCGGACCATCGTGTCTGTGTTGACCTATCTTTACAATAAGCTTCCATCTGCCGCTGACCTGCCAATCTGGTGACCCCATCTAGAACATAGAACATAGAAGAGTACAGCACAGTAAAAGCCCTTTGGCCCACAATGTAGTGCCAAATTTTTACCCTAATCCTAAGGTCTATCTAACCTCCACCCTATGTTTCTTACTGTGACCTAAAACCTCCTTTCTCACCATTAACCAGCCAACCATTGCATCATGCGTAAACCTACTTATCACTACCTGAACATTCTCATTAGTTTTGTTTATATACATCACAAACAATCAGGGATGCCACTAGACACAAGCTTTCAGTCATACAAACAACTAAGTCAATTTTGGACCCATCTTCCTCAGTTACCCATCTTCCTCAGTTACCCAGAATCCATGTGCTTTTAACTTTTTTTATCAACCTCCCGTGACTTCTTTATCGGTTTCCCAAATATGTTGACTCTGGACATAGTAATATGAGTGTCACTGTGATCTTTGTAACACAGATTTTTACAATTTGTCTCAACAAACCATTGTAATATAAAATTAATACTCACAAGAATACTAAACTTTTCTATTTCATATATTGAGAGACTAGAACATAAATGTTCACTGCTAAAGAGAAATTGAATGCAAGTGTCATAATTTCAGTCTTTTCTCAATAGATTCAGCTTGAGCACAGTGCAGAAGTCAGAGATATTGGGACCTGCTGTGCAGTTCCAGTATTTTCTGTTTTTATTTCAGATGTTGCATTGCTTACAGTGTTTTTCTAATCTCTCAGGGAAGGAACCCTGTAACTTTAACTCTAACCATATGGCTCTTCCTCAGTGTATCTACAATGTCTTACTTGTTTCTCTAAGTACAAATAATTTTGCTCTGGCCTCAACAAAACTATGCATTCAGCAAAAAAAAGCTTTTAAGCAGCCGGCTCCATTTAGATCACTGTTGATAAATTCTGTTTGATAAAATATTGTATTACCAAACATGCAAAATGTTGATTAGCAACTTCCTTTGAGTGCAGAAATGATAGAACTCCAAAGTGGAAGCTTTTCTGATTCACTGCCATTTTTTAAAAATTATAAGATAAAAATTTTGAGTGGTACAAGGGGAGGTGTGGCTGATGGAGCATTCTTTAAATCTCTTGAGTCTTAACATGTCATGTCAGTTATCAAAGCAATTGAGGTTTGAACTGATGTAAGGATAAAATGTTTCCTTTCATAAAGGAAACGAGTAACGTAGGAATATAGCATAAAAAATTCAAATTTGCTCCTTAGCGGCTGAGCAATTCTTGCATTTTGCATTTCTCTTCCCTGAAGTGAGGGAGTGAGGTGGGAGCACAAAGGGTTGGTGAGGGACGGGCAGTGGCGTGAGTGAACTTTTGTTGGCATTCATCTTAATGCTATGTACTAAAATGAACAAATTGTGAATATGCTAATCTTCCAAAAAATGTCTTTCTCATCTGCTTCATTACTGCTTGGAAATGTGAGATTTAAGTTACTTATTTGGCCATTTTATCCAAGCATTTTTAACATTGATTCTCGGCAGAGATGCCACTAAGCTATAATGCACGGAATTGTCCTTTACAGCAACTCATGCAAAATATGTAAACTCTCAAAAGAAAATGTCTGACTCCAATTCCTCCTTGCTTTCAAGCCCATTTCAAATGTTGAATCCATAGAAAATCCCAAAATACGGTTTTAGTTCAAGCATAAACAGTAATGCAATGTCCCATGTGTATAACCAAGCTGAAAAGTTAACAAATCACGGTTATTGACCCCATTAAGTGCAAATAACATAGTAACAAGCTGAGTATCAAATTAATTAACTTAAATTTATTAGTAATTATGAAGTGAGGTCCTCTATATAATTACTCAAACTTTCATTCAGTACTGCAAATTCAGTTGGAAAGCCCATTTTTAATAGGAATTTTTTGAGGAATATGCAGACAAGAGGTAGATCTTAATGGGAAGAGTTATGAGCTATGTTTTCCTTCCTTATTTTTATTATGGGCACATTTTTAACTGTTTGGAGCTCATTTTCATTGCAGTTTAAAATCTATTTGAATTATTTGATCATGCTGCAAGTTTTATTTCTGTCCAGTAGTGGAAATTCTTCCAACCTGTAAAAACATCCAGAGTTGTCCAATAACTGAAAATAAAGTTGACTGAAAGGGGATAATTGACATGATTGCAAAACAAAATAGGTTTTAATAATAAGGTGTGATGTGGTATGTGGTTTTTTTATGTTAACCACTGTGGCATATACCACAAAGAGACAGGTTGTTGTTAAGATAGATGGGTGAAATCGTATACAGGGGTCTGAGTGTTGTGGGCTGTGGTGAGATGTGTGGCAAAATCAGGCAACAAGTCCAGCAAGGTTCATCTCAATGTTGAGATCATCTCTCCCCATTTTTAATGCTTTTCACAAGCAACATAGTGAAATTCTTCCTCTGAAGTGGCAAGATGCTAATTGAGGTGGATTCCTTCTTGTTAAACACAATGTTAACAGCATAACTTGCCTTATTGTATTCATTCTCCCAACTTACCAGACTCACCAAACAAGTCAGACATCATAAAGTCATAGAGACATGGAGATATTCAGCCTGGAAACAGGCTCTTTGGCCCAACTCATTCAAGCCAGCCAGGTTTCCGAAACTGAACTAGTCCCATTTGCCTGTATTTGGTTCATATCCCTCTAAACCTTTCCCATCCAAGTGCCTGTCAAATGCCTTTTAAATGTTGTAAATGCACCTGCCTTTACCACTTCCTCTGGCAGCTTGTTTCATGCATGCATCACTCTCTGTGTGAAAGAGTTGCCTCTTAGGTCCCTTTTAAATCTTTCCCCATGCCCTCCAGTTTTGGACTCCCCGACCCTAGGGAAAAGGTATTCATCTTACCTATGTCCCTTATGATTTTATAAACCTCTACATGGTCACCTGTCAGCCTCCTACGCTCCAGGGAGAAAAGTGCAACCCATCCATTCTCTCCTTTTCAGTCAAACCTTCCAATCTTGATAACATCCTTGTAAATCTTTTTTGAAAACTCAAAAACTCGACAAACTGAAGTGGCAGTTTCTAAGAAACATGGTACATCTTTGATCCATTTACTTTACTTCAATTGTGCACCTTGGACTCTAGGAAGCTAGAGTGCACTCAGGAACATGCACCCCATCTTATATGTTGGACCAGGAGTCGCATTCAGTTCGTTGGATGATCATTTGCCATGAGGCCTAGTGAAGTTTCTTGCTGTATCCTACCAAATTCATCTCAATATCTACCAACTCTACTCATATGGCATCCATTATGTCCAATTCCAGTCCCATATGGCCACTGTTGTTCCCAGATGCAGATAGATTGTTTCCCCATCTGGAAGAGTCAAAGGCCAGAGGGCATAACCCTAGAGTAAAGGGCCACCCAGCTAAGAAAGAAATAAGTAAGGATTTCTTCTCTCTAAAGGTAGTGAATCTATAGACATCTTTACTTCAGAGAGCTGTTAGGGCTGGTTTGTAAAGTGTATTCAAGCCTGAGATAGATAGATTTTTTTTATCATTAACAGAATCAAGGGTTAAGGGTAAAGGCAGGAAAGTGGAGCATGATGGGATCTCAATTAATGGCAGGGCCCACTTTTTGAGGGGTGAAATAGCCAATGACAGTTCCTACATTTTATGGTCTTAGTGTGTTATATGTGTATGGTCTAGCATTGCCTGGTGTAAAATTTATGGAATTACAACTTATTTGCCTTTGAATATTGCATTCCTGTAGAGTCCTAGTTCATCTCCAAATGACAAAGATCTCTCCAAGTTCTACCTTGATTACATATTTGACCACTTGTGGATTGTGGCAACATATAGATAATGGCAGGCCAATAACATAAGGTCCATCTGCTTCAATGAAAAATTTTAGGTATCCATGATGAGGAGCTGAATTTAGAACAGATAATATCATTGCATGGAATATCAGACATATTGCATGCAGACAGCTTAACTTGCATGGACTGCAACACATTTCATCGGTTTCTGAGTAGACCTCATGTAAGATATGAAAAGGAATTGGAATAAGTACTGTCATCCATGTCAACCTTGACATATAGCACATGATTGGGATACATCACTTGGATCGAGATCTAGGCCTCAGCTTTTCTGACAGCAACCATGTGGATATGAATTGACCACATATGCTGTCTGGCTGAGATTTGTTAGCCATAACATTATGGTTACTTCTTAGAATTCATTGACATGCTTGAGTGAGACAGGTCAAACCTTGTTCAAGATTTGGATGTTCTGATATTCTACTGAACCTGTTGCCAGCCGCAAAAGTTGTTCCAGAGTCAAGCACTTGCAGATGCTGCTGTTCTCCTACCTGTTTTAAACCTGCCTCCTTCTTCTCAAAGATTGTCAATGCTATAGTCTTTGAGTTTGCCTATAAATGCTATTGCAAAGAATTTAATGGATGTAGGGGCAATAACAAGTTCTATAAACCTTTCAACTACATTAGCTCCAGTGAAATCCCATTCTGCATCTTTGCATTGACATACTGCTTGATTGTTTGAGTGATTGGTTCTCCTGGCTGTTGGCACTGAGACATGATTTCAAGCCTCTGTATTCTGAAAATGACTTGAACTTTAAGTCTAACAATGTGTGTGTGTGTGTGTGTGTTTAGCAAGAATGTCTCTTTGTGTAAATCTAATTTAGCCTAATTTAATTTATCATTTGTAGATGGCACTAAAGTGAAATCACAGTATAAATTCTGTTGCTAGCTTTGAGCAAATTTTCTTCCAAGAGTGCCATTGAAAGGACAGTCTAATTAAGAATCTGTTAATACAGTAAGCTAGGCCCTTTGAATTGGGAGCATTTAAATTCACTTCGAAAATTCAACTCAATCTTGGACTGAATGCATCATCAATTGACTCAGATAGGCCCTTTGTGATGGGAGCACATATAATTAGCCAAATTGGTGCAGCTTAGAATGCTGGAGTTGAGTATTTCAAGAAGCTCTTCAGAGGAAGGAATGAGGTGAATGATTATTTTTGCCTAAATAAAGCAGCTAAATGGTGAATAGGATTTGATAAGTTTCTGTAGGCTTTAAGATCAAAGTAAAGTCTTCAGTTTGTGTCTAAGTCTCTAGCCTTATTTTCTCTCTTCTTAAAGATAGCCTCGAAGATATAAACTTCATGAGATAGGATTTAAGGAGTCTGGGAAGCACGGGCTTGAGCAATGATTTTGGTTTTATTCATCTTTTGTGCAGTTGTGACAAATTGCCAAAGCATGAAAACCTTCCTCCACACCAACAGCCCTCCCGCCCCGTCCAAGCTCCTTCAGAAGCAGCAAGCATGAATTCCATCACACCCCATCCCAGAATAAAACTCTGAACAATTAAATTGATTGATTGATTGATTTCATTGTCATGTGTACTGAAATACAGTAAAAATAACTTTATTTCTGAGCAGTACAGGCAGATCATAGCAAGCAAAGAATGTAAAGATCAAAAAGACTTAGAGGCATGCAGGTTACATTGCAGGCTACATTATTTAAGGCTAGAGTCCATTCAACAGTCTGATAACGACCAGAAAGAAGCTGTTCCTGAAGCTAATTGTGTGTGTGTTCAGGCTTCTGCATCTTCTGCCTGATGGAAGAGGTTGTAGGAGATCATTACCAGGGTGCGATGGGTCTTTGATGATGTTGGCCACTTTTCTGTGGCAGCGAGCCATGTAATGGCTTTATGGATGGAAGATTGGGTTCTGTGATGGTGCACACCACCTTCTGTAGTTTCTTACGGTCCTGGGCAGAGCAGTTGCTGTACCAGGCCGTAATGTACCCAGAAAGTATGCTTTCAAGGTACATCTGTAGAAGTTGGTGAGGGTCCTTGTGGACATGCCAAATTTCCTGAGCCACCGGAGGAAGAAGAGACGTTGTTGTGCTTTCCTGACAACCACATTTACGTGGGAAGTCCAGGACAGGTCATCAATTGTGGTCACTCCAAGGAACTTGATGCTGTTCACTTTCTCAACCTCAGTTCCGTTAATGTAGATGGGGCATATTCTCCTCCTTTCTTTCTGAAGTCAATGATCAGTTCTTTAGTTTTGGCGACGGTGAAAGACAGATTGTTTTCACTGCACCACAGCACCAAGCCGACTATCTCCCTTCTGTATTTTGACTCATAGTTGTTAAATATCCATCCCATTACAGTGGTGCCATCAGCGAACCTGTAGATGGTTTTCGTCAGAATTTGGCAACACAGTCGGAGGACTACAAGTAGTACAGCAGGGGACTGAGGAAACATCCTTGTGGGGCTCCAGTGTTGAATGTTATTGTGGAGGTGGTGCAGTTATCTATCCTCACTGATTGTGGCCTATGAATCAGCAAGCTGAGGATCCAGTTGCAGAGGGCGGAGCTGAGACCAAGGTCACGCTGATTTGAGATCAGCCCAGACGGGATAATAGTGTCGAAGGCACAGCTGCAGCCAACAAGCAGGAGCCTGATGCAGGTGTCTTTGTTGTCCAGACATTCCAGGGATGAGTGTAGGGTTAGGGATATGACATCCTTTGAGTATCTGTTATGTCCGTAGACAAACCATAGGGGATCGAGGTAGGTTGGGAGACTGGAGAAGAAGCATTTCTACCAGATTTTGCCTGCACATCCAACCATCTGCTCCCAATCCAGAAGTGAAAGTTCAGGCTATGGAATGACGATTATAGCACCATTAGCATCACACACACCATACCCAAAATCAGCTACTTGATATGCATTGGAAATGGAACCTTGAGTTTTCCTAAGCTGCAGTTACTCAATTACTAAACTAGCAGACAAGCCTTATTTCCTAAATTTGATTTCTGTAAGATGACATTTCAGAAATCCATAAAGGAAATGCAAAGCAGAATAAATAAATAGGACAAATGTTTATTAAACCAAAAAGACAACTTGGGAGAGGGTACGCACAAACAGGATGTGTAAGGTATGCTAGTAAAAGCCTTTTGCAATGACCTTTAAAGTCTCCAGAACCTCCCAAGGCCAATGTCCTACAAGATCTTCATCAGTGAGCTGCATATTGGTGCTGGCTTCAAGTGGCACATATTTGATGCCCTATTGTAGGGTCTAGAAGCTGGATCGAGGCCTGAGAAAATTTCAGTCCGATTTCCCATCCTCTACCATTGCACTGCAGGTATCCCAAATAAAAATACCAAGAAAACATAACTATAACCAGGTGAGAAGACTGATGTGCAGCATGTAGGTATATCAAAAAAAACAATTTTGGCTTCTAAATTATGAGGCAGAAAAGTTGTTTTGTGTAGTTCAGGTGAACTGTACAACTGCTCTGATGAAACGTCACCTAGACTAGAAACATTAGCTCGCTGTGTCTCCATGGATGATGCCTGACCTGCTGTGATATCCGGCATTTTTTGTTTTCTACACAACTGGAGTCTTGTGAAATGATTTATATTAGAAAGTATATACATTTCAGGATGTGAATACCCATGATGAATCATGAGATGGGTGTGCAGGATCATTTGCACTCCCTTTGGAAACTGGAGGAAATGGACATATGTCTTGTTTTATATTGCACAATGGACAGTAGTTCTCTTGCTTTGATTCAATTTGCCCAGCCTCATAGATCCCTAGAAAGAAGGAAGTTTCTTAAAGGACAGCTACTTCGAACTTCTGAACATGAAGAATTTAAACCAGAATCTGCTCTGAAAGTAATTCAAGAAAAAATATTGGAAATAATTCAAAACATTCTTTGTGTTTATTTCGATATGTGTTCATACCAGTATAAATAGCATCACATTATAGTGTATAGTGTTTATACTGTAGTCGTTGAATCTACCCTAATGTGCAGTTTCAGAGCCACTGGAAATGCGTTAGTATTTCATCAACTATCCAGCTTTAATGTGAAAGTATATACAATGTCAGGAAACTTGAACTTGATTTTAGTAACAGTCAGAAGATAGTGCTCTAGAACTGATACTTTGTCTGAATTTTCAGTCCTAGCTCAGAGGTGTAGACTCCATTCATGGTTGTCTAGTAGCTCGGGTCCGTGTGTGGTGAGACAAGTGAGAACTGGTCGTGTCTCTTGATGGCTAGTTGGTGTTAATGTATCCATATTGTCAGTTTTCTTCCAGTTAGGCCTATGTAACATTCCTCATAGTCCCTGCATGATATTTTGTATATTGCCCCAGTTTTGCCAGTTTTGGGTATGGGATCATTTACGTTTGTCAGTAGCTGTTGTAGGGTGGTTGTTAGTTTGTGGGCTACCCTCATTCCAACAAACCAAGACATATAAATAACAAGCAGGACAGAACACTAACTCGCAAGGTGACGAAACATTTGCAATCAAACTCACTGTCACAGTGAGCATATCAACAACCTCATCCACAACCCAAGCTACAAATCTTCTCAAAAATATTCTTATTGCAGCTGTGAGGTGTTTAATACTTAATCCAGAACATATGACTACAGTGCGGAAAAAGAATACAACATAAGAAAATGAAGGACATTCTACAGCAGGTCATACCAGAAAGTCCCTCAGCACCAATCTGAAGGACATGGAGGAAATTTCCTCAAGACAGCTCAAATTGTCACTAAAGGCCTGGATGACTTTGGCCATACTCTGGACACTAACAGTGCCAACCAGGCAGTTCTTGTGGCATCATCCACACCATACCTCTGCAATCCAGCACATTCCTGAGCCTTCTCCTTGACCTCTAAGGTTGTATTAGTAGGCCCATTGGGATCTGAAGCAAGACCCCTTGATTCTCTACTCAAAGACTTCATGATATTATCAGATTAGAATCCCTACAGTGTGAAAATAGGCCATTTGGCCAAACATATCCACACCGGCCCTCTGAAGAGCTTCCCACCCAGACCCATTCCCCTACTCCTGCATTTTCCCATGTCTAATCCACCTAACCTAAACACCCCTGGGCACTATGGAGCAATTTAGCACGGCCAGTCCACCTAACCTGCACGTCTTTGGACTGTGGGAGGAGACTGGAGAACCAGGAGGAAACCCACACAGACACAGAAGGAATGTACAAACTCCACACAGACAGCTACCTGAAGTTGGAGTCGAACTTGGGTCCCTGGCACTGTGAGGCAGCAGTGCTAAGCACTGAGCCACCGTGCTGCCCTCTAAGGGATTGATGCAACAGTGGCATTAGTTCAGCCTATTTCCAGTGATTGTATAATTTTTAAAGTAGTAGAATAATTGCTGGACATACGAACGTAGAAACATAGAAGACAGGAGCAGGAGCCAGCCATTTGGCCCTTCGAGCCTGCTCTGCCATTCTTCATGATCATGGCTGATCATCCAACTCAAAAGCCTAATCCTGCTTTCTCCCTATAATCTTTGATCCCACTTGTTCCAAGTGCTGTCTCTAGTCCCATATTGAATACATTCAATGTTTTGGCATCACCTACTTCCTGTGATAATGAATTCCACAGACTCACCACTCTTTGGATGAAGAAATGTCTCCTCATCTCCATCCTAAATCATCTACCCCAAATCCTCATACTATGATCCCTGCTTCTGGAGGCACCCACCATCAGAAACATCCTCCCTGCATCTACCCTGTCCAGTATTATTAGAATTTTATAAACCTCTATGAGATCACCCCCTTGTTTGTCTGAACTCCAGTGAAAACAGTTCCAACCTGGATAATCTCCTCTCATACGTTAGACACGCCATCCCCAGAATCAGCCTGGTAAACTTTTACTGCACTCCCTCAGCAGCAAGAGCAAGAGCATCCTTCCTGAGAAAAAGAGACCAAAATTGCACTCAGTGCTCTAGGCGTGATCTCATCAAGGTCCCGTATACCCGCAATAACACATCCCTCCTGCTTTACTCAAAACTTCTTGCAATGAAGGCCAACATACCACTTGCCTTCTTTACTGCCTGCCGCATCTGCTCAAGGATGTCCAGGTCCTGCGGCACACTCCATTCCCACCTTATAGCCACTGAGTGCTGGAAGTCACCATCACAAAAGAATTTCAGCTAACCTGCAAAATCAAGAAGCTCAACTACCAATGTCAACTGAACTGGATGCTGGACAAGCACAATAAGTACACAAAGCACAAATTTTAGTAAAATCCCACGGCAATATTCTTGTTTATTTTATTCTAAGTATTTAACTATGTTCTATCACTAACACATGCAGCTGCCACATTTTATTAGATTGTGACACAATTTGTTCAATGTTACAACACTTTATGTTCCAGCCAGGAATCCTATGACATGCATGTAATGTTATATGCGTACACTACAGTGTCAGATAAAGAGTGGTAAGGGCGTGGGACACCCTGCCTGCCAATGTAGTGAACTCAGCCACATTCTGGGCATTTAAACAGTCCTTGGATAAGCATATGGATAATGATGGGATAGTGTAGGGGGAGGGGCTTAGATTAGTTCACAGGTCGGCGCCACATCGAGGGCCGAAGGGCCTGTTCTGCGCTGTATTGTTTTACGTTCTATGTTCTATGTTCTATGAGTTTTCAAAGTCCAGAAATTTGATGTTCTTTTCCCAGTTCTCCAAGTCAACAGAGATCTGGGACAATTTTTCAGATCCTTAAGGCAGTCTGATTAATCCAACTATTCTTTGGGACAAATCACTGAGTAATTAAATATTATCTACTTGAAAAGAAAGACAACATCATTTCTTTTTATAACTTTAACTACATTTCTCCACTTAAAAATATGGAATTGTACATGAGTGGAAGTGTTTCTAACAATGTTCTATGACCAGTCCTCAGGCAAGGTTCACCAATTCCAGATAGGATACCCCAAGTTGTTACTGGCCTGGCTGAGGAGGGACAAACAGATTCCCTTCGTTATTCACCCATCCCTCAGTTGATCACAAAATTAACCAGAAAAGATCCCTTGTCTTTTGGATGCCTTTCTCCCAGACCAAATCAATTTATGCTTTTTTTTAATGTTTGAAAATTTAACCGGGACTTCTCAAATGAAAGGAGGATTGAATTTACTAGTTACTAAATGTGAGAACAAACAACAAGACAACACAGATACGTGTAAATTAGAAAAAAGCAGTGAACTAAAAATAAGAAAACAGTTAAAAGATGCATGGATCTGTCTCTGGGTTATTTGTGAAAAGTAGGTAGCAGCATATTGCGGTTGGTTTGTTGGATGACACCGGTAATGTTCACATTAGTAGTTGAGCTCACTTTTTGGATGAAGAAATGTTTCTTCATCTCCGTCCTAAATCATCTATCCCAAAGCCTCATCCTGTGACCCCTGCTTCTGGATACACCTACCATCGGGATCATCCTCCCTGCATCTACCCTGTTCAGTCCTGTTAGAATTGTAGTAGTTGAGCAGTCAATTCTGAGTTTCTTGATTTTTGCAGGTTAGCTGAAATTCTTTTATGATGGTGGCTTTCAGCACTCAGTGCAAGAGAATGATTTTCCTTTAACCTGTAGCACAGCGTGTCTAATCGCTGTTGTTCTATAAACTTCCCAGCACATTGGCCTGTGCTAGAACAAATGCAAATACAGTCGGTTTTGCTACAAAGTGATAGCTGTGTTTGTGAGCAACATCATGTTATAGAAAATCATGCTATAGAAATAACTGGACCTATGAGAAAAGTGGGTTGGGGCAGACACCAAAAATATCACTCAAAATTGCTCAAAAATCACGCAAAAGCATGACACAAAGCACATTTTGAATAAGTGTTTAATCATATCTAATAATGAAATAAAAGTAAATACAATTGAGAAAATGTCAGAATGACTTCATGGGGGAGGAGGTTTTGAGGTTACTCTGTTGTTACTGTAGGGGCTGAGTATCATCACCATGAACATCACCTTCAGGTGCAGTTGTGGTTGCAGGGTTAGGGTGAAAAATAGTTAATCCAGAAGTGTTTGTCTGTGATTCGTTGTCTTTTGACTGTTTTTTGGGGGTTGACTTAAAAAAGACATCCAGTTTTTGCTTCTAGGTAACACAGCATGGAGCTGGAGGAACATAGTAGGCCAGGCAGCATCAGAGGAACAGGAAAGTTGAAGCTTCGGGTTGGGACCCTTCTTCAGAAATGGGGGAGGGGGAAGGGAGCTCTAAATTAAATAGAGAGGATGGGTGGGGCTGGGGAAGGTCAGTGAGATGGTGAGAGGTGAGTGCAGGTTGGGAATGGTGCAGATTGGTCAGTGAGGTGGGAGGAATAGATAGGTGGAGAGAAGATGGACAGGTTGTGTCAGGTCAAGGAGGCAGGATGAGAGGGAGGGTTGGTCATGGGATGTGGGGAGATTTTGAAACTTGTAAAGTCCACATTGAGACCATTGGGTTGTAGGATCCCAAGGTGGAATATGAGGTGCTGTTCCTCCAGTATCTGGGTGGTGTCATTGTGACACCGGAAGAGGCCCAGATGGACATGTGACCCAGGGAGTGGGAGGGGGCGTTAAAATAGTTTGCGACTGAAAGGTGTTGTGTTTTGTTGCGAACAGATCGCAAGTGCTCTAAAAAGTGGTCTCTGAACTTCTCCTTGGTCTCACCGATGTTGAGGAGGCCACATCGGGAGCAGCGGATGCAATAGACCACACTGACGGATGTGCAGGTAAACATCTGACTGATGCAGAGGTATTTCTGGGTCCTTGGATGGAGGTGAGGGGAGAGGTGTAGGGGCAGGTGGAGCAACTCCTGTGGTTGCAAGGAAAGGTGCCGGGGTGGTGGGGCTAGTGGGGAGTGTGGGGCAGTTGAGGGAGTTGGGGAGATGGTGGTCCCTACAGAAAGCATATAGGGGTGGAGAGGGAAATATATCCTTGGTTGTGGAATCAGATTGCAGGTGGCAGAAGTGGCAGAGAATGGTATGTTGAATCTGAGGTTAGTGGGGTGATACGTGAGGACAAGGGGGATTCTGTCCAGAGCATTTTTGACCACCAAAGGGGGGATGTTGCGGTCCTTGAAATAAGAGGACACCTGGGATGTTTGGGAACATCCCATTTTGGGAGCAGCTGTGGCAGAGGCAGAGGAATCGGGAGTAGGGGATTGCATTCTTGCAGTTTTTGCTTCTTTGCCCTTTATCTTCTTTCATGAAGAAGCTATTTATAATCCTATTCCGTGAACTGCTGTGTTCTGCATTGTAATCATTGGCCTCTAAGAACTGCACTGCTTCTCAATTTCCCTCAGGATAGAAGATAAATCGGAAATGGAAAGCTCTTGTGGTGCTGTATCCTGGACTTCATCTTCTTCATTGCCAGCTTCCCCTTCCCCTTCAGTGACAAGTTGTTGTAGATCAGCTGTAGAGAGATCTTCACATTGGGACTCAAGCAGTACTTCAACATCGTCACTCTCCACTCCTTCAAATCCAACTTGCTTTGCAAGATCAACACAAAAGTTCTTTGATTCTTCTGATGGATCACACTTTAAAATCTTGATAAAGAATCTCGGAGAAGCGTCAGCCAAACTTCATGCAAGCAGTCCTTACT
This sequence comes from Stegostoma tigrinum, assembly GCF_030684315.1. Lineage (NCBI taxonomy): Eukaryota > Metazoa > Chordata > Chondrichthyes > Orectolobiformes > Stegostomatidae > Stegostoma > Stegostoma tigrinum. The sequence goes on from NC_081368.1 coordinate 34,644,700, forward strand.
GACACCTCCACGATAATGTCAATTATATTCTTGATGTTAAAGCTGTTCCAAAATTGAAGAGCATTGTCCTTATCCCCCTCAGTGGCTGCAATCAACCTCTTAAATGTGCGCCTTAAATAATAAGCTTTAAAAGCTGCTATTGCATCCTAGACCAAGGCTTGAAGGAGAGATGTTGTGTTTGGGGATAGAAATAGCACTTTGACGTTTTCAAAAAGCTCGCCAATGGTGGGAGGATGGCTTGGTGCATTATCCTTGATGAGGAGAATCTTGAAATCCAAATTTTCTTTCTCCTGAAACACTTTCTAAAACCGGCTTCCAAAACATCATCAACAAGGTCAGAAAAAATTTGCCCCATCATCCAACCTCTTTTGCTTGACCTAAAGTAGACACCTAGAGTAGACCTAAGGTAACCTTTCAAGGCGCATGCGTTGGCAAAGTGGGACATCACCACAGGCTTAAGCCTAAAGTCTCCACTGGCATTGGCACCCAGCAGCACAGTCATATGATCCTTTGACACCTTAAAACCTGGAGCGTGTGCTTTATTCATAGAAATATAGGTTCTTGATGGTATTCACTTCCAGTATATCCTGTCTCATCTACCAATGGAAACACATTATAACCAACACAAGTTTGCATTTCAGAAGTAGCATTCCCCTATTCGTCAGTCATATTACAGCCAATTTATGTCGCTGGAACATGCATTACAGCAGAACCAACTGTAAGTAAAACAAAAAACTTGCCTTTTGACTCATGTCCACAATCTGGAATGTAACTCAAAGATGTTTTACTCCCGAGAGGAGATAACTAGATTATCTTGTACCTCTGTCTTTGAAGTCTCTCTCTTTGAAGCTTCGTCAGCACCCTAAAAACTGTGACATTTCAGTGTTCACGTGGCAAATCTTTCAGCAGTCAGTGGAATTCTTAGAATTTTTATTATCCACCAAATGTAGCTTGTATAAAGAAAAACATCTTGTACAATATATCCATTAGTAATTACCTCACTTAGTTTATCATAAAACCCCTACAGTGTGCAAACAGACCCTTCAGCCCAACAAGTCCACACTGTTCCTCAAAGCATCCCACCCAGACCCATCCCTGAGGGGTGGGCAATTTAGAATGGCCAATCCACCTAGCCTGCACATCTTTAGACTGTGGGACAAAACCCATACAGATGCAGGAGAATGTGCAAACTCCACAAAGACAGTCTGCCAAGAGTGGAACTGAACCCAGATCCCTGGTGCTGCGAGGCAGCAGTGCCAACCACTAAGCCACCGTGCTGCCCTAAACTCTCATTACTTTCCACTGCCTTTCTTCCCTCAATAATTCACCCCATTGTCTGTTGAAATTATTTATACCAAACAATTTACTTCTCTTCCCTGGTAATTCATCCCCTATCTTTGTTGTATTTGGTGTAACAAATTCCATCTAATTTTCTTTCTTACTTGGGGAAAAGCAGATCATAGCAAGTCTGCATTGAAAGGCCGAGGCAAATTTTGTAGCAGCTGTCAGCAAGTTTAGCAGATGCGCTGTGCAAAAAAAATGTACTCCTCTGCAGATGAGTTTGGGGACTGAGGCCCCATTGTTACTGTATGGGAACATCAAACAAAATGAAATCAGCATCCCTATTCATGTATTCACAACATAGTTAAAATAAAACTCTCAATTAGAGAACAATGAAAACACCATCCATCAGCTTTCACAGTCATTGTGTCAAAAAACACAGTTCAAGCTAATTAAAGCATTGATACCACTTCCTGTTTTGTCCAACGTTTTCTTTGATAGGTTGGTCTGGAATGGGACTAGGTTTACCAGCCTCCCTGTGATGGTTCCTTTTAACATTTACACATTTGCCAGCTTTCCAGCATCTCTGAAGCTGAAGTCTCTATAGGTTTCTTTGAACTAAAATCATTTTGCAATTAACTTTCCAGACCAGGTGTCAAAGACAAATATCAGTTTGTGTGTCATTTTCTTTTAAATATACAAGCTGCTGTTCACAGTCCAAAGGTTCAGGAAACCTGATCAGCATGGATGAGTTGGGCCAAAAGGCCTGTTTCCATGCTGCATACCTCTATGAATGTATGACTCTGCCTTGTATTTGCATGCTCATTATGCTGAACTCAAAATTATTGCTAATCCAAAATTTCAACAGACATTAAAATTGAGCAATGACTTAACTCCCTCAGTCTTTCTTCTATTACCTTACATTCCAAAGACTTTTGCAATCCCGTTTGCTTTATTTCAGCATCCAATTCTTTAATTGCTTTTCTTTTATGTTTTTAATCTTTCTTCAATTGCTTCTTAAATGACTCAAAGGCTTTACCATGAATACATGCAAAAGACTAATTCGTGAATAAATCAAAATTTGTGAAAAGTCAAAATCCATAATATCAGTCCTAAGCAAACCTTGCAGTGGAGGTTTCCTTTTCTACACTTTCAGTTTTAAACTTCTGACTTCGCTGAGCAATCTTTCATTTTTTAATTAAAAAGATCATTTTTATTCCAGATTCCTCAATAACGTCAGCTCCCAGTTTCTGCAAGATAGAAAACCCTGAACTTGACCAGTCTTTCCTAACATCTTGGATCAATCCTTACTCACCTTTCCTTAATAATCTCTTTGGTTTTACTTTGTTTTGGAGTTCTTCCTGGTGCCATAGTGTGTGAGACTCGGCTTAGTGGTAACAATCTAAATCTAAAATTGGTCTTTCAAGCCACATTCCAGGGATGGAGTACATCTAGACTGACATTTCAGTGAAATACTGTTAGTGTCACATCTTTCAGGTGAGTTCTTTTTTGTCCTCACAATCAGTTGTAAAAGTTTCAGCATCAATATACAAAATACTAAAGAAGTTTCCTGGTGTCCTGGTGAATACGATGCCTTGATGGTGGCAAGATGTATTAGTAGGCTGTTCAAAAAAACATTCCTTCAGCTTTCTTGATCAACAGACCTCTTTTGTGTTACTTCACGTATCTATAACAAGTCTTCTTAAATTCATTAACATCCAAGTCAATACAGTTTTTACTGCCGCTATAGGCTTTCCGCCACCTTCGCCTCCACACATACTTCTTCAACCGGGAGCCTAACCCTCCCTCCACTGACCCCTTCACCTGCTTCCAACACAAGTGCTCCTCCTGGACACCACCACCAGGCCTCCTACCTTCCCTCGACCTCTTCATCTCTAACTGCCGTCGAGACATTAACCGCCTCAACATCTCTACCCCTCTCAACCACTCCAACCTCTCCCCCGCAGAACGGGCAGCCCTCCACTCCCCCCGCTCCAACCCCAACCTCACCATCAAACCCGCAGACAAGGGTGGCACAGTGGTAGTATGGCGCACTGACCTCGACATCGCCAAGGCCAAATGCCAACTCTCCGACACCACGTACTATCGTCCCCTCGATCATGGCCCCACACCCGAGCACCAAACCATCATCTCCAACACGATTCATGACCTCATCACCTCAGGGGACCTCCCACCCACAGCCTCCAAACTCATTGTTCCCCAACCCCGCACGGCCCGTTTCTATCTCCTTCCCAAAATCCACAAACCTGCCTGCCGTGGTCGACCCAATGTCTCAGCCTGCTCCTGCCCCACCGAACTCATCTCCACCTATCTGGACTCCATTTTCTCCCCTTTGGTTCAGGAACTCCCTACCTACGTCCGTGACACCACCCACGCCCTCCACCTCCTCCAGGACTTCCAATTCCCTGGCCCCCAACACCACATTTTCACCATGGACGTCCAGTGTCTATACACCTGTATTCCGCATGCAGATGGCCTCAAGGCCCTCCGCTTCTTCCTGTCCTGCAGGCCCGACCAGTCCCCCTCCACCGACACCCTCATCCGCCTAGCCAAACTCGTCCTCACCCTCAACAACTTCTCTTTCGATTCCTCCCACTTCTTACAGACTAAGGGGGTGGCCATGGGCACCCGCATGGGCCCAAGCTATGCCTGCCTCTTTGTAGGTTACGTGGAACAGTCCCTCTTCCGCACCTACACAGGCCCCAAACCCCACCTCTTCCTCCATTACGTTGATGACTGTATCGGCGCCGCCTCTTGCTCCCCAGAGGAGCTCGAACAGTTCATCCACTTTACCAACACCTTCCACCCCAACCTTCAGTTCACCTGGGCCATCTCCAGCACATCCCTCACCTTCCTGGACCTCTCAGTCTCCATCTCAGGCAACCAGCTTGTAACTGATGTCCATTTCAAGCCCACCGACTCCCACAGCTACCTTGAATACACCTCCTCCCAGCCACCCTCCTGCAAAAATTCCATCCCCTATTCCCAATTCCTCCACCTCCACCGCATCTGCTCCCACGATGAGGCATTCCACTCCCACACATCCCAGATGTCCAAGTTCTTCAAGGACTGCAACTTTTCCCCCATAGTGGTCGAGAACACCCTTGACCGCGTCTCCCGCATTTCCCGCAACACATCCCTCACACCCCTTTCCCGCCACAACTGCCCAAAGAGGATCCCCCTCGTTCTCACACACCACCCCACCAACCTCCGGATACAACGCATCATCCTCTGACACTTCCGCCATCTACAATCCGACCCCACCACCCAAGACATTTTTCCATCCCCACGCCTGTCTGCTTTCCGGAGAGACCACTCTCTCCGTGACTCCCTTGTTCACTCCATACTGCCCTCCAACCCCACCACACCCGGCACTTGCCCCTGCAACCGCAGGAAATGCTACACTTTCCCCCACACCTCCTCCCTCGCCCCTATCCCAGGCCCCAAGATGACTTTCCACATTAAGCAGAGGTTCACCTGCACATCTGCCAATGTGGTATACTGCATCCACTGTACCCGGTGTGGCTTCCTCTACATTGGGGAAACCAAGCGGAGGCTTGGGGACCGCTTTGCAGAACACCTCCGCTCGGTTCACAATAAACAAAATTGCACCTCCCAGTTGCAAACCATTTCCACTCCCCCTCCCATTCTTTAGATGACATGTCCATCATGGGCCTCCTGCAGTGCCACAATGATGCCACCCGAAGGTTGCAGGAACAGCAACTCATATTCCGCTTGGGAACCCTGCAGCCTAATGGTATCAATGTGGACTTCACCAGCTTCAAAATCTCCCCTTCCCCCACCACATCCCAAAACCAGCCCAGTTCGTCCCCTCCCCCCGCTACACCACACAACCAGCCCAGCTCTTCCCCTTCACCCTCTGCATCCCAAAACCAGTCCAACCTGTCTCTGCCTCCCTAACCTGTTCTTCCTCTCACCCATCCCTTCCTCCCACCCCAAGCCGCACCTCAATCTCCTACCTACCAACCTCATCCCACCTCCTTGACCTGTCCGTCTTCCCTGGACTGACCTATCCCCTCCCTACCTCCCCACCTATATTCTCCTCTCCACCTATCTTCTTTACTCTCCATCTTCGGTCCGCCTCCCCCTCTCTCCCTATTTATTCCAGAACCCTCTCCCCATTCCCCTCTCTGATGAAGGGTCTAGGCCCAAAACGTCAGCTTTTGCGCTCCTGAGATGCTGCTGGGCCTGCTGTGTTCATCCAGCCTCACATTTCATTATCTACAGTTTTTATAGCATCCATTTTGAACATAAAGCTCTTTCAATTGGAAAATTTTGATTTTTTTTATATTTTAATTTTTTGAGTTGTTTAGGAATCTGCATCAAGTGTTTCTTCTTTTAATGCTTCTCTCTAATTTACCCTAGCTATAAAGTCAAATGTGGTTCTGGCTGCTTAATGGTAGTGATTTCTAAAATCATTAGGGAACATTACGGACCATGTAGTTCACACATCACAAAAGATACACCCATTTCAAAATTCCAAGCGTCCAGATAGCGTGAGATGGCTGAAGTTCCTGTTATTGTTTGCATGAGTAACATAATTATTTAAATGTCCCATTGCTCAGGCTGCTCCCAGAACTTGGTCTTCTACCCCTGATTCGACAGAGCCGATAATCAGCTCTGGCTGAACTACACATGTGCATCACATTCCACACGCAGGAAATAATTAAACTCTTTTCATCTTTGTATAAACAACATATATTTGATGTACCAAATCACTGCCGCTGTTGGGGCAAAGATAATTTCTACCGTGCAATGATGCAAAAGTTTATTTTCATGAATGTTTAATGAAGAAAATGAATAGGGACTTATTGTAAGGACTACATAGATTTTATTTGAAATACAAACTGGAAAATGGAAATTTGGATTATTAGGCCATTTTATATTTCAAAACAAAAATGGAATTGTGTGGTGCTTACTCTGATTACATAACGATGTGTAACATTTGCTGAAAATTAATTTAATTCTTTTATCACCTCACCAGGTGCCTTTGCATTGCTAAAAAAAGAAACTGCACGCCTAAGGCATTCAGATTGGTTTAGAGTAGCAGTTAGTAATAGAACAAGGAGAGGAAAGGACTGCTGCATTTAAAGAAGGCAAAAAATTCCATAGTTTTTACATTTTGGAATTGAGAATGAGATAGAATCAGAGAGGATGTAAAGACTAAATTGCAAAATAGTAAATTAGAAATTAAATAGATTAATTGCATATTAAATAGAAATTAAACAGAATTTCATGATTTTTTTCATACTTAATAAAGATATGAAAATACATTAAATGGTAGTGTAGCTTTGTGGGAGCATTATAGCTATTGAATTTATATTGAGTTGAATAATGAAATATTTTAATGTAAAAGGCTGTGTAGAACTGGAATAAGGTACAATCTATATGTATGTGTGTATCTATATCTGTATGTAAAATTCAGGTTGGAAACAAACAGAACCAGCTAGTATTGCCAGATCGGATTGTTATCCAATAATTCCAGCTTACAAATGGACTTAGCAGTATTGCTTGCTGTCGTCTAAAATATTCCTAATAACCATTACCCAAGTTCAAAGCTGAAGAATAGTCACATGTCTACATAACAGAGGGACGCCATTGTTGGTTGAAGTATATCTCAGCATCAGTACTTTTAGAAGTGGGAAGAAAATCGGTTAACCAGAGCTTCAACATAAAATGGGCTATACGTCTGAATGATACAAAATGTGATTAATTATGCAAACAGTTAGATGGTTCATGGAGTCATAGAGAGATTTATGACAGACAATAAAGTGATTCGGCCCATTGAGTCTATGCTAGCTCTGCATTGAGCAATCCAGTAAATTCCATTTCCCTGTTCTACTCCATAGCACTGCAAGTTTATTTCCTTCAAGCATTCATCCAATCTCCCTTTCAAGTCATACATTGTCCTTTAAACATTTAACAGTTCTAACATTAAAATTTTAAAATGGCTCATTCTATATAATACATTGTAAGAAACCAATGTATACCAATATTGTGCACATTGTTTCTTGTGTGTCCTTCACTTAGATATGTTTCTCATTTCTTAATTAATCTCTTAAGCAATGTCATGACCCTGATGAGGTCAGAACACTGGAAATCAAGTCGCACTATTCCACGACTCTACTTAATCATTAACTATCCCAGTTTTCAAATTAATGTCTGGTGGTGATCACTACATAAGATAAAATAACCTCATGCCAGCCTGTTACGGACCAAGCCAGACTCCTTCAAAATATTTTAAGAAGGTGGCATCGACCCTAACTTTATCTTATTTTAAAGGCAGATGTGAAGTGGATGTTCCAGGTGTGATGCAACTCGTTGATCCACTCGTCTTTAAGCAAAACAAAATTTATTTAAAAACTACTGTTGAAACACAAACAAAAAAAGTGGAATTTAGTGTAGCTTAACTATTGGAAAATCTAACCTTAATGCATCCCTTGGCAAAAAGGTAAATTCAAACACAGATTCTTACAGGCAGGAGGGAACAACATCCAAAGAGAGAGATTTCTGAGGAAATCAGCAGAATCCTTTACTGATATTTGCAACACTTCTGGTGCTCAAAACATCTTGTGACTGCTACAGCCTAAATAAACAGAAAAAACCTGAACTGGGAGAACTAGCCTCTCCCCTCCCATTCCCTTACACTCTTCGGTTCCCCTCTGCTTTTACAACCTCTTCAAAAAAAACAAAAAGACAAAATTACCTTTTTAAAGTGACAGCATTGTCACAAGCCTTCATCAATAAACAAGAAAAAAAGATTGATTACAACAAACTTATCTTCTATACGGATCCCCAAAATGAATTCTTAATCACTCTTATGTAAAATGAGAAGAAGCAGATCAAGGATTGCTTGCACTGTGGTTCAGTGGTTAGCACCGCTGCCTCACAGTGGCAGGGAACGGGGTTCGATCCCAGCCTCGGGCAACTATCTGCGTAAAGCTTACACGTTCTCCCTGCGTCTGTGTGGGCCCTCTCCGGGTGCTCTGGTTTCCTCTATAGCCCAAAGATGTGCAGGGTAGGTGTATCGGCCATGCTAAATTGCCCCTAGTGCCCAGGGATGTTTAGATTAGGTGAGTTACACAAGGGGAATGGGTCAGGGTGGGATGCTCTTCAGCAGGGCAGTGCGGATTTGTTGGGCCGAATGACCTGTTTCCACACCGTAGGGATTCTAATCTGTGCAGAGCAGGGTCCTGCAAGAGGATGAATAACTAAAGACTTCTGAAGAAGGGTCTAGGCCTGAAATGTCAGCTTTCCTGCTCCTCTGATGCTGCTTAGCCTGCTGTGTTCATCAAGCTCTACACCTTGTTATCTCTCTCAATAACTAAAGTTGTTTTTCTTGCTGATTTTGGAGGCATACACAGTAAAGAGAGCTCTGGCTCTTAGTGACTTCAGATATTTTTACACTCACATGACAGTTTAACGCCCTTCCAATGACTGCATATTGCAATAGAATGCCCTCAGTATTGCATCACCAATCTGACTCTTGAGAAGGCTCTAGCCCCTTATATCGCCATGCCCCTTCATTTACACGTTCATTTATAAGTAGAACAGACAAAACAGATGAGGAAAACATTTTTGCAGGATCATAATTGATGGAAAAAATGGAAAGGGAAATCAAAAGGAAAAATGAAATGATTCTTTGTAACGAATCAAATACTGCTTCATTGAAGGAAATTCAGGCATAAAACATCAAAACTACTGAATTAGTGAAGGATAAGGAACCTCATCTTACTCCCAAACTTTTCTGAGGAACCAACCTGTACAAGGAAACACTACCCATTCCACTACAGAAGCCATCACAGCTGCTGGATCTGACTTCAAATGTGACCCACTTCATTTGAGGTGTACAATGTAATGAGAGGCATGGATAGAGTTGATAGCCAGAGACTTTTCCCCAGGGCAGGAATGACTGCCACAAGGGGTCATAGTTTTAAGGTGTTAGGAGGAAGGTATAGAGGAGACATCAGAGGGAGGTTCTTCACCCAGAGAGTTGTGAGCGCATGGAATAGTTTGCTGTAGTCGTGGAAGCGGAGTCATTAGTGACATTTAAGTGACTGCTGGACATGCACATGGACAGCAGTGAATTGAGGGGAAAGCAGGTTAGGTTATTTTATTTTTGGATTAGGATTAATCCATGGCACAACATCATGGGCCGAAGGACCTGTACTGTGCTGTACTTTTCTATGTTCTATGTTCTATTTCAGAGACACAAGCATTGCCTTCAATGTTAAATCATGAAGATTTATTGGAATTCACTTCTTATAAGTATTCTTTTATCTTAACTGTAATTGTTTCATTCTTGGTAACTGCAGTTATTTGTTCATAATTTCATCTATTTATTTCCAAAGGAACCTTCACAAATAATTTGCAATAAAATAACCTTTAACTTTTTCAAACAAAAGTTTGACTGCAGAGCCACTTTAACTGGAATCATTGCAAATTGAAAAAGGGAGATAGATACATGCGTAATATTAAATCTACAGTTCACTGGTCATGTAGTGTATGATCCACAATATGTGACCTTATTTTCAATCTTGCTGTTGTCATGTGCTATGTTCCTTTCTTTATCACCGTGGTCTCTGATATCAAAAAAGTGTCTAGGTATTACAATACAAAATGTTAATATAAATACTTAACATAGAACATATCGACTCTATCCATGCCTCTCCTTACCTTGTACACCTCGATCAGGTCACCTCTCTTCCTCCTTCTTTCCAGAGAGAAAAGTCCGAGCTCAAATGTTAACATGATTTTTTTTTTCTTACATTAATGGAAGCATCTATACTTCTGTTAAATATTCTTATGTCAATATCACATAGTCATTAGTAATTCCATAAAATTATCATACCAAATTTACAAAAATATGAATAATACCATCTCATATTGTACCCAGATGATAAAAAATCTGACCTAAGACTTCAAACTGCACATGATTGAATAATAATGACATAATTCAAATCAAAGAATGGTTATAATAAACTATTTCCGAGAAAATCTCAGTTTCAAGCTGTCTTCCAGCATTCCTGTTTATAGCCAAGCAAATTGAATTCAGGTTTCCGTGTAACAACAGATGCAAAAAGAATATTATTTTGCCACTAGACCACATGCAGTGCCGTGGAAGTCTGTTTCCAGAGGTCTTTAATGAGTCAATTAATTGGTATATTTGTTTTAATATTCAACAGGATTAAGCTGAAATGAATTCCACAATATGTTTTTAGAAGGATTGTGCTTCATTATCCAGTTTTGACCAACTCAAAGCTCTGACTGTAAACAAATAAATTGTAACGTAAACTAGATAGGCTGCATTGATTTAAAACTTTATTTGATATTCTGCTATGATAGCTCAGTTCCCTTGCTGATAAATCTGTCCCGTTAATCCCACGACCAACAATGGAAATGTGCCTGAGCCACCTTTGTGAAGATACACTAGTTTTATTTATTGATGAACCAAAATGAACGATGAAATCCAAATGCAGGAATAGCAACGCGATTGGTGAATAGTAGAAGACATGGAGCTAAATTAGGAAGTGGTGACATCGAACTTGGATATTAAAAACTTGAAGAAAGGAGGAAAACCAGTAAAATAAAGAATTTCATAGCTTTAAGAACTTGTAAAGAAAATGTTTTCAGAAGCTAACTAAACACGAGTACCAAAACAGGGTGCATCTGGGATATATGGCCTCGTGCTACACTCTTGGGAGAGTTTGGTCATGCATCATTAGAAATAAACTGTCCTGATACAAAGTGTCATCCAATTCTCAGCAATCCATATTATTCTGATTTTGAGAATCTTTGTCATAACGCCAGAAGGCAGATACAGATGATTGAATGTAAATGTGATTAAATGTTAATCATGGAGCATTTCTGGGCCATATTTTGTCAATCACCATTGAAAAATGTAGCTAAAGTGTTGGTTTCGCCAATATGTTGGATCCTTAGGTATGCACATTTTTCAACAGATCCTCTTCCGTGCCAGTCTCAGAAGCAGCATGCTTATCTCATCAATAAATGTCGATAAGATCTATAGGCCATATAAACAATTTGCTGAAAAAAGGCTGCACCCTCTAGTGCAGCTTATAAGTTCAAAGATCTGGATAACCGTTACTATTTCTGAATTGACCACTTCCGGTTCACTTCTGAAGATTTGACTGCTTTGCGTGCTTGCTGAGTTGAAAGAGGTGGTGGAGTGAAGTGGATTTTGCTGTTGAAGATGAAAACGCTTCCGTTCATGCTCATTTCCTTTTCCAAATGTAGTCCAGGCTCACATGCATATGAATTAACTCAAATATAATATAGTTTGCCAGAATTTGTTTAATCCTTAAACCAATGAAACTCAGAGATTACAATCCCAAACTACTGGGGTGAAATTCTTATTTGGAGGTAAATGCAAAACAGACAATAAAAAAGTGACATCTCATCCAATTTTCCTTTTAACTAAGTTAAAATAAACAGCACATAGTAAAAGGTAGTACGCGAAGATTTACCAACTGGAAAATATACCCCTGCGTCAGTTTGTATAAACTTTATCTTGGTGAGAACTGGCAAATGTAAAACTGGTCTCTGGGAAGTGTTTTCTGAAAGTACAGTACTTTCTTCTGCCTTCATTTGGAGGTGTGGGTGTGCACTAATTGCACAATAATCTGATTTGGAACAACAGCAGCCTTTGAACTTTTCCAATCGAGTCACAGATCCTTTACAAGTCATTTTATCATTTGTTCCCTGATTTACGTCAAAGAATACACATTTTCAAATTATAGTTTTAATCCATATGGCCGAAAAGTTAAACATTTGGTTAGCTCTTTTACAAAGAAACACAGTCATTCAAAAACCATTGCATACAAATGGTAAAGGAATGTATGTATACTTCATTGTTCAAAGCAGGCCTCAGCAAAGTAGAACACATTAATCATTTTAGGTCAAGTGCTTGCATTGACATAGTTGCTTTGTTATGTGTAATTCCCTTATGAGTTATCTGTGGCCTTCACAGTTCACAAAATTAAAGGGACATTTACCATTTGAACATTCCTAGAAAGCTGATGATTGTTTGCTTGTATTATCTTAATTGAGTTTGCCAATTTACTGCTGAATTAGAAGCAACTTTGAGAGTGAGCCCATCCCCTGGATTGAAGCTGCCTACACTCTCATTGAATGTGGAACCCGTATAGTTAGCAGTTGAAGGGACATTTGGGGTTGAATTTCTAAGAAGGCAGAACCCTGGAGAACTACATGATGTTCAAGATTTCTGTGTCTTTTTGTTAAGGTTATGCCAGAAAAGTAAGGGAAAATCAACATGTCAGAACCTCGAGATTAAAAGCCATGGCAATCCTGCAGAATCTTTACAAATGTCTCTCAGTCTGTTGGAGGGCGAGGTCATTGCCAGAGTATAGACTCTGGACAAAAACAAAGTAGACTAATATCATTACCACAACTATCACAGTGTCTCCTTCCTCATCACTGTGGGAACAACATTTATTTATGTTGCCCTTGCTGGCCTCTAGGCCCAGGCAGAAAACAACTATCCTGAATCCCAGTGCAGGATCAATTGTAGAGATATACAATTGACACGACCTTCCCAGGTACAAGAGAAATAGCATGAACAGGTAGAAGCTGTTGAATGTTGCCTTCATGAAGTTCAGCAAGGCATGTGAGCAGAGGTCATCTATATAAACTGTTGGATTACCAATTATGAGTGACAAAGGTTTTCAGCCTGTCAACAACTACATTATTGGTTCTCAGGTAGATGAATAACTTTGACTTGAACAAGATAGTGAGAAGCCTCCGAAACACAAGAGCTCAGGAACTCTTTCCAATCTCTGCAGAAAAAAAAACATTTTAAGCCTGAAGAGAAACAGTTTATCTTTTGTTCAGTGGCTGATTTATCTGTGATTTATAACTAATATGTCAGAGATCTTTATAAATGGATAAGCCATCCTGCGCCTCGTGCAAACCAGCAAAAGCCACTGGAGAAAGTCGACTGAGAAGCAGCATTCTGACCAGCAGAAGAATCATCTCAACCAATCCTCTCAGCAGGAGTGTGTTTGTGTGCCTGTGTGTGTAAGGGGGGAGTTTGTCGGGGGATTAGCATTTTTACTTAATAGTTACGTGCCAACAGTTCATAACTGTTTACCTGTAGCTTCTATTTGATCACTTGTAAGAAAGAGCAGTTTGTGTTAAGTACAGAAATCTGGGTCCAGAAGGCAGGTAAATTTTGGAATCTTGGTATACTTTTTAAAATCTTTAAATTTTGTGATGACTCCAGGACAGCAGCATTCGATCTCCAGCGCACTACCCCAGTGATTCCTGACATGGCTGCTCAGCAAAGCTGCTCAATTTTCCCTCTTCTTTCCATGACAACATGATGGATAAGGTCAGCTATGACAAAGCATCAGCTGAGCCCTTTGAGATCAGCTGTGGAGTTAAAACAGGATTGTGCTCTGTCACTGATTCTCTTTGGAATATTCTTTGCTGCAGCCATGTGCCTTCTGGTCATCCACAGAACACTGCCTACTTACATGCCAGAACTGACAAAAAGCTCACGCCCATTGCAAAAACCATCAGCTATTTTGCAGTTACACACTGAAGGAGATTGCGGCAACGACAACCTGACTGAGTACACCAAACTGTAAGTATAACAAGCCTGCAGTCTCAGTTCACTGCTCTGTTTGGAGCAGGACAATATGTGCTATGCAGAGGAAAAGGCTGAACATTTTCCATCAACTCTATGTCAGATCTCTTCACAACACAGGGTCTCCAAACCAGAGGTTTAGCACCCATAGACTCATTACTAAGCCAATGACAGCCATATTCCCAAAGACTTTCTAGATGGTGAACTGGCCAAAAGGCCATGACCCCCGAGCCATCCATATGTCCACTTGCAAGAAAGATATGGTCCAACGTCACATGACACCAGGTTACAGTCCAATAGATTTATTTAAATCACCAAGCTTTCGGAGTGCTGCTCTTTCATCGCCTGAATCTCCACATCAGGAAAGATATGAAGATGGCAGATATTGACAGTGACAACCAGGATTCAGTTGCTGATGACAGTGACCTCTGGAATCTAACTGTTTGGAAGGGTATTATCTCGGCCCACTGTCTTCGTCTGCAACAAACGTGGCAGGAACTACCATACTACAGTGCAGTTCTTGTCCCACATCAAGCAATACTAAATATATAGGTGACCACCAAAAACTTGCAAGAAGGAAAACTGTCAAAATGTCATTCTCTGTGTAGCATCCATTCCCATAATCATCCTTGATATAACAAGAGGCAACCCTAGAATGTCAGTGTCAAACACATTGAGATTTTAGAGTCAACTTTAACTCAATCCACTCAGAGGAAAGTAACATTGCCCCTTAAAGAACTAGCTGGTGGGGGCAAGTGTTTAACAATACATTGACACATCATTCAGAGCTAAGAGGAGTTTTGGTGATTTTTTCAGTATATTCAATTACTAAATTTTCTCTGACCTCTTGCTCTCTTGTTGATCTGCTGGGTACTTGCCAAGGATTTGAAGAGTTTCTTCTTCCTGCAGACGCAAGTTAATCTGTTGCAGTAATGCTCTCCGGTGCTGTTTCCATGTGGCACTGGTTATAGGCTAACCTTTTCCCGGAGGGAGACAAGATGATGTTACACGCACGTGTATGATATGTATACCACCCTATATAAACATATTCACCCCATGATGATCAGAATTGGAGTTGCACTCTCCTATCGAACAAAATATCCTTGATGACTATCACTTGATTTAGTGACTGGCAATGTTGAAAGTTGAGAGTGCAGAGTGTGATGCGTAAAGCATTGGCCAGTTAGCCTAACACTCACTGTAAGAGACAAAGGGTGTGAGAGCTGGAGAGGTGGGTGAATGTTCTGTTTGTACAGTGGATATGTGCTGGCACATGTGCCTGGAATTAATATGCAGACAAAGTACTATCTGGAATATATACTGGATATCTGTAATAAAAACAGAAAATGTTGAAAACGCTCAGCAGGTCTAAAAGCACATGTGGAGAGAGAGAGATATCAACCTTTCAGTTCTGTGACCTTTCCTCTGAGCAGAGACAATGTGGAAATGTACCAGATTTTGATTGAGAGGAAGGGGGAGGGCAGGAAAAAGAACAAAAAGGAAGGTGTGTGATAGGATGCAGGGTAGAAGAGAATGAGTGACAAAATCTTTCAAAGGCCCAAACCAATGAGAGTTTTAATGAGACCTATGGTCTTATGAGGGAAGAAATGCAGGGTTTATTGAATATAACTATTTACAGAGGAGAGAACATCTTACGTGGAGCCCGAGAGACACAAGCTCCATCTACATGTAATCTGACACCACTGTGAGGTTGTAGACTTGCTTGCTGAGCCAGTGTGTTTTGTTGCATATAATTTGTCACCCTGCTAGATAGCATCATCAGTGCATCTCCAGTGAAGCATTGGTGTTCTGTCCCACTTGTTATTTATATGCCTCAGTTTGCTGGGGTGGTTGGCATCACTTCTGGTTCTGTTTTTCAGTGGTTTGTATATCAGTTCAATGTGTTTGTTAACAGAGTTCCAGTCGTAATGCCAGGTCTCCAGGAATTCTCTGGCATGTCTCTGTTTGGCTTGTGCTATTATGGATGTGTTGTCCCAGTCAAATTTGTGTCCTTCTTTGTCAGTGTGTATTGAGATCAATGAGAATTAGTTGTGTCTCTTGGTGGCTAGTTGGTGTATCATGTATCCTTATTGTCAGTTTTCTTACCTATGCAATGTTTCTCACAGTCCTGGCTTGGTATTGTAAATTATGTTAGTTTTATTGATTGTGGGTATGGGATCAGTAGCTGTCACAGGGTGGTTGTTGGTTTGGGGTCTACCCTGATACCAAGGGGTCTGACAAGTCTTGTGGTCTTCTCTGATATGTCCCTGATGTACAGCAGGGTGACTTGAGAGTCTGGCCACGTTGTCACAGAGGTAACAGCAGACCTTGCTTTTTTGGGTATCCATTCCTATTAAAAACTCTATATCAGTGTTCCTGTTCTGCTTTGCGCAATTCTATGTTGCTGTAGTGTGTTGTGGCTTATTTGAATAATGTCCAGGTAGCTCCGTTTATGGGGGTTGGGGTGGTTGCTAGTGTACAGACCAGATACTTAATTACTCCAGCTCCAGGTATCATTGCACACTTCTGGAGCAGGTCGCACTTTAGCCTAGGCTTCCCAATCCAGGGGTAGGGACACTACCACTGTGCCACAAGAAGACCCTGAATCTGCTTTATTACTTTTTAGCAGAGCACTTCATTGGCTGAATGGCCTAATTCTGCTCCTATTTCTTATGGTTTCATGGTCTTCCAATGAAAAGTTGTACATGGAGTTAAAAAAATTTATAGCATAATTTCTTCCCACAATTTTGTTTTGTTGTGTTTTAATTCACAGTTATTTCCCACAAAACTTAACTCCTAATTTAACGGGTGCTTATTGCTGCTACACATCTTTGAATGGAAAAACAGCTGGAGGAACGCGAGAAGCAGCAACAATAATAATAGCATGAGGCTAAAAAAACCAGGTCAAGCAGCAGTTGGGGAAGATGCCCATAAATGGTCTTAGCATCCCACAAGTTACACTCTGACAGCATCGCAGGAGGAAGATGCACTCCACCGGACTGGCTGTTATTCATCACCGAAGCCTGTTGCAGTAAGATCTTCAACCTGGAGACTCTGCATTGCTGTGTGAAAGCCAGCGAAATTGTTAACATTTTCACTACAGTCTCCCTCCAAGATAAAGCAAATCTACAACAGTTTCACTGAAAGCGGTCACAATGCATTCATTTAGCTAAAGGGCAAAGGATTTGCAAAGACATTTATTACCAGATTCCTTACTTTTAAAACATTGATTGCACTTGATGTGTGCCCACAACTCTTTCTTTCCTACTAGTGCAGAATCAGCCTCAGACTAAACGTTCAGCTTTAGTATGTTTCAAAATACTTCTAGCTGATTAAACTCAAAATGCCATCCATGTGTTTAACGTGCAAATATTAAATGCTGAGGAGTACAAGGTTGGCTTGGATTCAGCTCCTGATATTTGATTTAAATTTCTTACAAAATAACAAGAAAAAACTCATACTATGTGTAAGTGTAACGAAGTGTAACCCTTTTCTTTATTTTCTGCACTTTTTGTAACTAAGATTGGACCTACACACTTAGCGTCTAAGATGGCTCCGTATGTTGGTGACTTTGTACATTTTTCACTGTACTTCTGTTCTCTTGTAACTTGAGTATACACGACAATAAATCCAATTCTAATTCTAATCGTTAAGTTTAAAAGAAATTCAGCCTCAAACACTAAAGTTCATTTTGTCTCAAGCTAATCAGACAACAGATTAAATGGGATTTCAAAGCTTTGTGTTTTCTGCAGGTTTTTGAAGATTCACTTTTGGCTCTCTTTATGATGGTTCTGGGACTTAGCCACCTGTGAGAATCTGTGCACTGCCAGGCTACTTTTGACCCTAACGTGTTTGGAAACTCTCCAGTAATAATATACTTAAGAACTCTTTCTGTGTGCCATTGCCATTTTTGGAATAAGATATTTTTTCCATGATGTAGCAGATCTCTTTCATTGATTTGAAAGGCACCTGACTTCTGCACTCAAACAGGGATTAGACCAAAGACATGTAGCCACGACAATGTCAAACTGTGCTCCAGCACATTATTCGTTAAATGCAGTACTATTTATACTATTTATCAGTTCTGAGAAAGGATCACCGGACCCGAAATGTTAACTCTGTTTTCTCCTCCATGGATGCTGCCAGACCTGCTGAGCTTTTCCAGCAACTTTGTTTTTGTTCCTATTTATAATGAGATACTTAAGTCAACATGAGCCTACTTTTCCGTGCAGGCACTAAACCTTTTATCAACTTGCAATCATTTGATGCCAACTTTGGTCAGCGGTAACACACTCTCCTCTGCATTAAAAGGCTCTGGGTTCAAGCTTAATTCCAGAGCCTCAAAGTGTTTTTGCACTTACTCTATCCTGAGATGTGGGTATCACTGGCATTTGCTGCTCATCACTAACTGCCCCTGAACTGAATGGCTTACCAGGACACTTCAGAGAGCAACAGTACTGCTGTTGGTCTCGAGACACATGTAGGCCAGCAAATAAGGAATGGCAGAATCCCTACCCCAAACAGCATTAGTGCATTGCATGTGATTTTACATCAATGATTGTTATCATAGCCATCATTACTGACACTGAATTAATATTCCAGATTTGTAATTGAATTTAAATTCCACTAGTTGCCTGGGTAGGATATGAATTCATGTTCGCAGAACATTAATTTGGATTACAGGTCCAGAGACAGAAAGCCATCCCAGTATGTAACCAAGGTTGATGTTTCAGTATAATCCCGAGGGAATGCTGCACTGTCAGGGATACCATCTTTTGTAAAATGCCTTAAACTGGGACATTATCTCCTGTTTCAGGTAAACATGAAACATCCTAGCACAGCAGTCAAAGAAAGAAGAACAATGGAAATCTCCTCACTGTGTTGTTTAACATCTATCTCTCACTCAAGGTCATGAAAAGAGATTATATGGTATTCAGCCTAGATCTTCAATTTGCAATGGGGAGCTACTATGGAATCAGAAATTATAGGGAGTAGACATATGGTGAAACTCCAAACATCTAGTTCTCCAGAGATGAATCCAGGATGCTCCAACTGATGGTCCCTCAAGGGTCTGTCAGCAGGTAGGCTACATTCAATGCTGATCCCACCCTACAGTCCTCTGGGTTCCAAAGATTCACCATCTTCTAAGTGAAGAGGTTTTTCCTCATTTAAGTGCTAAATGGCTTGCCTTTTGTTTTGAGACTTGGTCTCCAGCTTCCAGGCTCCACAGTTGGCAAAACATCCCTGCCGCATCTACTCTGAGTATTTGTTTAAGAATTTTGTACTTTTTCATGTGATTACCTCTCATTCTGCTAAACCTCAGGGTGTATAGGCCCAGTCTCCTCAGTCTCTCCTCATCACAGTGCTATCATCCAGATATCAGCCTGGTGAACCTCCACAGCACTCCATCTATGGCAAATGTATCCTTGCTTAGACAATGGGATCAGATATCCACAGTCCAGTTTTAGCGTAATTAATGTTCCATACAATTAAAACAAGGCTTATTTGCTCTGTACTTAAATCTTTTTGTGAAAAATGCTAAATTACCATTTGCCTTCCATATTGTTTGCTGCACCCCGCACCCTAACTTTCCAAGTTATGAACAAGAACATATAGGTCACTTTGGACATTAACACTTCCCAGTCTCTTACCAGTAATGAAATACTCTGTACATTTATTCCTCTTGTTAAAGTGGACAACCTCATACATATTGACATCCTCTTGCCCACTCATTCAGTCTGTTTAAGTCTTTACATCCTCCTCATAAGTCACCACCAAGTCTGTATCAGCTGCAAGGCACTACAATTGATCTAAATACATCCAGATACTTTCCGGCCTGCTCAGAGATATTATTATCCATCTCTGGAGCAGGTAGGACTTGAAACCAGTTCTGTTGGCTCAGGTGTAGGGACATTACCACTGTTCCAATGGCCCTTCCAAATATATCCATGCAATGTACTGATCCTGCTGAATAAGTCATCTTAATGTTGCTAACTCAGATTACTGCATATGAGTCAGCTCAAGCACATTTACAGATTTTTGGAAATTTGGGTTGGTGTGATTAGAATTGATAAATATTTTACTAATCAATGTGTTGGACGAAGCTATTACATATCTCTGGGAGAGGTGGGAATTTTCCCCAGGCCTCTTGGTCCAGTGGTAGTGACACTATCATACATTGAAAGTAAAATGCCTGGTGGATATCAGTAGATTACAGAAATGTTTGGTGAAAGATGGGAAACATGCTAATTGATAAGGAGATAGGAGGTAGTAGATAGGTGCCAGGCCTTCGGGTGCCAGGAATATCATGTGCTAGGCATGTAGAGTGCCAGATAAGTGGTGTACCAGGTGGGCTCAGTGCCAATTGGGTAGGGAATACGATACCAGGGTAAGATTCCAGTTAAGTAATATGCCAGCACAAAATGACAAGGGGTCAAGGTAAACGATGGCATTTAAGGCTGTTTCAGGTGGGCGGGAGATATATTGCAGAGTGAGGATGGGTAGTGTCAGGTCACAGAGGATTGGGTATTTGTTGAGTTCCAGGGACATTGGGTGTCAGTCAAGACAGGAATGGTGAAATGGAATTTGGGGTTTGGAATTCAGAGGGAGATGTAGTTAGAGGTGCACGGTAGATTGGGAATCAGTTTAATGGTTAGTCAGGAGTTAGACAGGTTTTCAATAGTCTAACTTTCCTTAACTAACAATTCACTTATCCGCAGTGGAACCTTCTGAGTTCTCCAATTTAAATGGATACTTTCAGAGGGCTCCAGATGTAGGGGGGATTGCCTAGTGGAATCTTCAATCTTCCAGGCTCTTCCTTCAGAGTCTGTGGAAACTCCAGACTGTTACTGTGTGCCTCAACAGTTTGACATTTTCCTGCTAGGTTTGTGCAGCTGTTTTATGTTTGTGACACTGAATGTATGGAATATTTTCAGTTACTGTAGTGTCCATAAGCCTGGCCAAATATTTTAATAAACCTTTCACTGAGGTTAATGTAATTAGAGTTTATAAGGCCAGTTGCTTCAATCTGCACAGGATTAAAATGTTATTGCTTTCTTAGAGAGCCCCGCAATCCATCAAGCACATTTTTATTTCTGAAGACAATCAAAATAAACATCTTTCCTCTGTTACCATGATAACAACAAAACAAGATATTCATGAAGAACTTAACCATTATTAGCCTTCCTCATATACTTTGCTATCTTGTATGATTTTGTACTCTTCTGAGGGTATAATCCTCCTTTTTTTTATTATGATGTGGAGGTGCCGGTGTTGGACTGGGCTGGACAAGGTTAGAAGTCAGATAATACCAGGTTACAGTCCATCAGGTTTATTTGAAATCACAAGCTTTCAGAGCACAGCACCTTCGTGCCCATCACCTGACAAAGGGACAACACCTCAAAAGCTCGTGATTTCATTTTATTTATCTTATTTTGTGTTCCTTAAACTGAAGAGTGTCAAGGTAAATGAAACTGTTTCCATTTTTTTGCAATGAGTATGAAGTGCTGGTTTATTTTGATGTAAAATTAAACTGCCCATTACCTACATTGACCTCAGAGCAATCCTTCCTAAACCTAGTCATTGAATTTTAACAAAACCAAAATCTGTTGTCAATTTTGGGTGTTTCATTGGAGGGGTTCCCTCCATTTCGCTTGCAAGTTTTCTCATGCAATTTTGCATTGCCCAATTCATAATGTATGACTTGATGATGCCAATGCTGTGACCTCTCAGTTCATATTTGAAGCTCTGGTGTGCACCAGATCATGTACTTCCCAGCCAGGAATCACTCTTCACAGTGCACTCAATTGTCACAGCACGCATAATTGTCACAACACACACAATTGAAGAACAGAAATTCCTGTGGGCACTTTCATAGCACTTCTTTGCAAATTTGTAAGTTCACATTTATAAATGTAGTACAATTTTGCATCACCACCTCTCTAAATGACTCTTATTGTATGACGAATCAAGCCACACAAACTACCAACCTGAGTGCCATTTTGTTTTCAAATTCTGTCTAAGGGAGGGTTACTCTTTCCTTACTTCCCAGCGTTGCATAACATCTTTTCATTGTTCATCATGGGAGCATCAAATGTTGGAAAGCTTTCAAGGAGCTGAAAACATTCACTTTTATTAACAACTGCAAAAGCAAAGAAGAATCAAACTGAAAAAGTTGTGTTTGCTTTTTAGAACAAATAGGTGCCATTTTTCCTTCAAGTGACGACAAATTTAAGTAATTAATGAACAAACACTACATCCAGCTCACATCTATTGGAACCAGGTGTCCATTAAGGCTGTCCAGCTTGTTGTACCTGATGCTGTTCTGCTCCATAAAGCTGAAGGGGATGTTCCTTCTGCTCAATGCCCTCATCTTACTCTTCACAAAATAGCTACTGCTCTCCCAGCTCTTCAGAGGTCACCCCATTCCCTCTTTGCTTGCTCCAGTTCTATACAGCACAGCATGCAAGGATTATGCAACATCCTTCATCTGGAGTCTACTGTTTGTTATTCCTCATTGGAGATGTGGGTGTGGATGTCAATGGCTGGGCCAGACTTTATTGTCCATTCCTAGCCACCCACAGATACAACTGAATGTCTCGCTAGGCCATTTCAGAGAGCAGTTAAGAATCAAATGTATTCCTATGGTCTGAAGTCACATTTAAGTCAGGCCAAGTACAGATAGTAGAATTGGTCCCTCAAGGACATTAGTTAACCAGATAATATTTTACTAGAATTAATTCCAAATATCCATCTTTGTAACACATTCGTCCCTTGAAATGACGCATGAACATAAATGTTCTCAAGGATATAAGCATCATTGAAGCTTCTCGGGTATCTGACACAGATTCCACCCAAGATTCCATCGTCACAAATGACTTATACTTTGATTGAATGGAACACTTCATATTGTTGAAGCCTGCAGTGTTATGAATTGGTGCTCTCAATGTGAGAGTGTACAGTGGCTTGCAGCTGGGGAAGCCACCTTAGTTGGTGAAGCCTCCTGCCCAGGCTGTAGGATTGACCTTGTCATTGGGATTCAGGATAAAGCAGTGTGATCTGATACAGATTGCATCACTAACCCACTGATATATTTGTGGGTAGAGTACTGAGAGACGACACAGGTCCCCTGTGTATTCTCAGAAGCCAGTTGCATATATATATTTGATGTAGCTGCCACTTTGAAGGTGTCATTCCAGCAGTGTTAACATAGTTTTGTGACATTGTTCAGGACCATCCTCAGTCTGTGGTGACAATTCACCCGTCCATCTGGAGTTAATGGCATTGAGAGTGACAGACTGTGGGCCTACTGTACCTGAGCAAGATCCTGAGGGGAACTTCAGCTGTGATGCCTTCACTTGGATGTTATCGGCAGCTGCCGAAGGTTACTGCTGGTCCTGGGCTTGCTGACACATTTGTTTATTTTTATTTTCTCTGCACATTTGCAATACTGTGGCCACAGTCAAGATGACTTCTGTCGTGAATGGGTTCATGGTCACAGGTCCAATGAATCTGTCTGGGGAATATCAAGCACAGACCAGGTTCTTGGCTTTATGAACAATCAGCATTCATTATCACACACAAACCACAGTTAGCAAAGGCCTCTACACAGCACCATCTTGGCCCTGCTGACCCTGCCTCACACATAATAATGGCTAGTAATGAATTATATGGCCTTTTATACTGTTCCTAATATTGTATCCATACTCAAAAACTTTTCATTGTTCAGGCATTTGTGCCACTGAATGGGGATCTCCAAGCTGCTGAGTGCAAAGGCTACGGTGAATGACCGGTCAAGTGAGGGTGACAGCAATTGAAAGGCATTTGCGAATGGGAGGGTGGGAGCATGACAGGGCAGGACATTCACAGAGCTGGAGAGTGACAGAGCCGGAGGTTCACAGAGCGGGAGGGTCACAGAGCGGGAGGGCAACAGAGCGGGAGAATCATAGAGAGGGAGGGTGACAGAGCGGGAGAGTGACAGAGCACATAGTGATAGAGTGCGATAGTACCAGAGTGGGAGGGTCACAGGCCAGGTGAACAGTTTGCAGTGTTTTCGGAGATAGAAGGGATTGCCATGTATTGATCTTTAACCATTTTCCAATCTTCCACCCTCGGAGAATCCGGAGCCAACTGGAGCCATTTAACTTGCCTGTGCTGCACAGTAGGGAAGAAGCTGCTGAAGATATTGAAGAATACCTTAAAACAATGACAGCTTGGATTTGTATAGTGCCGATACCGTAGAAAAATATCCTGTTCTGTTTTAAAGACTGTGACTATCCCTCCTGATCCCATAAAAAGTTTATGGCCTAGCCCCTTTCTCACAACAATTGCTGTCCCACTTACTGTTGAAATTGATGCTCTGGGCCAGAACTTTTAGGAGTCTGAACAACTATGGCAAGATGTGTAGCAGAATCAGGCAGCAGAAATGAGATAACAAAGTGTGTAGCTGGATGAACACTGCAGGCCAAGCGGCATCTTAGGAATGCTCCAAGGATGCTGGTTGGCCTCCTGTGTTCATCCAGCTCTGCACTTTGTTATCTCGGATTCTCCAGCATCTGCAGTTCCCATTATCTCAGCAGACGTGAGACCCACCTCAATGTCGGGAACAATTCAGGCCATCATTTAAATTGAGTATAAAATAATTTTTGATAAAGATTCCAAAACTTGGTTTGCATTTTGAGGTGGAATTCAATCTCTTTTGGTTTTGTTTGTGTTCTCGTTTGCTTTTTGCAAATCAAAGCTCATGTTTATTATTTGGTTTTGATCGATTGCTTATTGTATGTGATTTTCCCTTAATGGGCAAAAGGTTGTACCACGGACATTGGAAACAAAGTAGCCGTGATTTTCAGAAGGTGGTTAGACAGGATGTAGATATGGACAGGTTAACTGTGTGGCACGGTAGTTAAACAGCAACCAAGGTGAGTGAATGATGGGGTTGTATGAGCAAGAGAGTGGCAGCCAGGTGGGCTGTGGGCAGCAAGGTTTTGGGACTGCTGTGCCATGACAATGCCAGTGAGGGGCAATGTCAGATTGCCAACATTTAATCAGGCCCACAGCAACATTTCAAAGATGCCGCTGGTGCATTAGATGCCAGTATTTCAGCAGATATGCTGAGCAGCGAGTTGTTGTGGGAGTGGTGCCAGGTAAGAATAGTGCATGGGACAGAAATCAGACGTGAGAGATGCCATCGAGGTGTGATAGGTAATAATTAAGGCTAGTTTAGTAAGATATGGCGAGAAAATTTGCCAGGCCTCCTGTTGAATAACACGTCGTAAACTTAAATGCAACTCAGACTGAGCCAAATAATAAGATTCAGCCCCATAGAAACACTACCTGATCTGACCCTACTCTGAACTGTAATCTGCTTCAGCCATCTCACTGGCTTAATGTAGATAGTTCAGGTTTCCAGTGACAACATTGAACAAGTGGAAAATCACACTGCCCACTATACAATCAGTCTGTTCAAAGAGGTGCCCCACACTTTACAAAAAAAGCATAAAATAGCAATATGGATATGATCACCAACCATTTCTTGTGAGAGTCCAGTCATTGCCATTAACAACAGTCAGATGCTTCCATTTAATTTAACAAATGCTATTCATTAAGTAACACAGATTACATTTATTATCATTGGCATTCTCTTCAGTGGTTCAAACATTAAGCTGAGGTCAGTTTTATTTTTTCTCGTTGACCCTGTTCTCAAATGAGTGCTGAGCTGTTGACCTAATCCACTTCAAGTCATTCAGTTCTGTATCAACAAAACCCATAAACTTTCTGACAGCAAGATACCTAAGAGTTATATTTACTTAGTTCAGCTCTCACTGATTCAGCGTATTGTATAACAAACACTATTTTTAGATGATTATTATTTATTATAAAAAATTTTATACAAACAGTAACCTGAAAGGCTTTTGCCTCAAGGAATACAAGTGGCAAGGTGAACTTTTAGTTGTGTCAAACTTTGATTAAACACTATTTAAGGATAACCATCATGATGTCTTTAACAGCTGTTTGTAAAAGCTATCCAACGAAATCCCCTCCTGCTATTTTCCAATATCCCTACAACTTTTCTCTTCAAATGCTTTTCCAACTTTCCATTTGAAAATTATCTTTCTACAATTCTACAGTGTTCACTGTACTTCCAGTCTATATTGGGCACAGAGGATTGCAATGTTAAATTTGGAGGCTTTAAATTTAATTTTACTTCATAAACATGACAGTTGTGAGTCAAATTTCTCCCTACAATGTCCACATTTTTACTCAATGAGAAACACTCAACTACACTCTGTTCATATAAATCATTGGTTATGAAATTGACAGTAAAAGGAAAAAGTAAAGCAATTAGCTATTGTAATATCAGGCCATATCAGCCTGTAATATCAGGAGGTTTCCTTACTGGTCAATCTTAGCAGTTGGGTGATACAAATAGCCCCTGTCCAAGCTCTCTGTTCTGCAATACCACCAGCTGACCTCTGTTGGTAAGTATATGTCTTGATGTGAAGTCTGGACTTGCTTTGTCTGTGATATTCTATCAGAATAACCTACCAACTTTGTGTCCATACAGTTAGACCCCAGCACCCAGGAGATAAAAGAAAAACAAAGGAGCACCTTCTTTAACCATTGTAGCTTCGCTGAGAAATAATGGTTAACTAAAATATGGTGCTTATCACACAATACAGAAGCTATATGACCTTGAACTTGACCCCATAGTTTTCTCCACAGTGAAAAAAACCTCATGTCTGAAGGAAGCTGGTTTATCTGCCCACTTCATTTGCTGCAAACTGTGGCTCCTCACCAATAATTCAGAAACTTAATCATTTGTGAACCAGTTGCTCATGACTACTGGAAGTGAAAGTACTGGAGAATGAAGTTCCCAGTTTTTCCCTGCACCCATTTCCTTTGTGTTTGTCCATCTGAGTGTAAGCAAGGGCTAGAGATTTAACTAGTAGTTACATATTCACGGCTCATAATTATTTATCTGTAACTGGAATCTACTCATTTGTAATAGTCATTCTTGTGAAGAAGAGAAACTTGGTAAGTGCTTTCTGTTAACTTGGGCCTGAAGTGCGGTGGAATTTTGTAATGACTTCGGGAGTGACGAGGCTTGGTTTCCAGCTCACTATGCCTGTCACCAGAATTGATACATAGAATCTAATGGAAGCCTGAGCAACGTGGGCTATTGCAAAGAATGTGGCAGAATCAGGTGAGATACCCAGCGAGGCCTATCAATGGCAGGAGCGTCTCGCTGCATCTTTTAATCAGCTTCCAGGATTCCTTCAAGGGAAGAGAATTGCCTATTAAAGGCAATTGTTGTTTGTTGACCACCCCATTAACTTCACGTCTCACCTTATTAATACACAACTTCCGATCCTATCACCCATTGTTAGCAAATTAGGTACCAAGAATTCTTGGCATGGAAGTCGAAGCAGGCACCTGGCAACTTCTCCTCATCACTTTCTCCAATGACTCCCATGTTGGACACTGGGTTCCAGTATCCCTGGACAAGTAACCCCTGTCCAAGGTCATTGACATCTGACACAAGCCAACCTCTGAGAATCTTCAAGGTATGCTTTCAAACGACTCAAAACACTTCTGCATGTTGTAGCAGCCTGCGACTGTTCAAGTGAAATAAAAATCATGAAGAAGGCAGGCCAGAAATGCAAGCACAGCAACTAAAATAAACAGGGCATCAAAATTGGCCAAAAAGCAAAGTATGCTGGGAATGCCTGATCTATGACAGATACAAAGGACAATTCTGCCTAGAGACAAGTCCTTGCAAGATTCAAAACCAAGCCATTGAAACCAGACAGGCACCAGAACACATCAGGGAGTGTGAAAGGGTAATTCAATCCTTCCTGACAAGAAGACAACTATAGATAAAATCTAAAAGAACTGTAGATGCTGTAAATCAGGAACAAAAATAGAATTTGCTTGAAAAGCTCAGCAGGTCTAGCAGTATCTGTGAAGAAGCTAACATTTCGGGTTCTGTGATCCTTCCTCAGAACTACAGATGCAAGGAGCAGACATGCCTCCCTGGTACAAATGGCAAGACACCATGACCTGCCAGCCTGGTCTGAGGTTAACACCTGGGTCAGTGCAGTTTGAGTCATCTAGAGGGAAGCACAGCACTGTCGGAAAAAGGTCAATGTCATTCTTCACTCCACCAGCACAAGTTGCACAAACTTGTAGACAAAAGACCAGGTGTATTTTCCAGGATGAAACCAGACTTCCAGACCCAACAGCCGACACTTCAAAGGGGTCACTGTTAAGTAAGCCATTGAGAGCCATTAGCAGTATTTTAAGGTGATAAATCCAATTAATTTGAAACCTCTGATTGGTCAAGTCCTTGGAAAGGTCCGGAAGGTAGCCAGGAGGGTATAAGAACCCAGCATGGCAAGACTCAGAGTACCCCACTCTCCAGCCTCATCTCGAGGTACATCAGGATACAGCAGTGACCAGAGTAACTCGCTCTTCAGCCAGAGAGAATCAACCTGTGAAGAGAGAACCAGACTGATCAATGTGATAGACCAGCAAAGTTACTGGTATTTGGTCAAGTATTTTAAGTTTCTAAAGAATCAGATAGCTATAAATAGAGTTGCTGAAAGAGGCAAGTTTAACTCTTAACCTTTGTTGTCTTCAAATAAAGTTGCAAACCTCGTTCACTGACTGCAGACTCATGCTGTGTAGAACTTTCCTGATACATGCTAAGATGCCAGGGTAAATTAATATTGTGTACACTGGCTGAGGAGTCTGCGAGATCTTACAGATACCCTGCTCCAGACAACATCTTCAATGCTGCACCTCTGGGCACGTGGAACTATCAACATAGTGCCACAGAATGGACACTTTGCACTCAGGCATTCATTCAGGATGATTTCCACATAAGGACTGAGTAAACAAATGTCTAGGAACCCACCAGCCATCTTAATGTTCTCTGCCCAGTGAGGAATTACTTTCTCCTGGAATGAGATACAGATATGTATTAAGAGAGATGAAAGTGACTGGGACAGCTGTTATTTTAGGTTCAAGTGGGAGGTAGCGCTTGCTAGTGAGTGGGCAGTGCAGATGGCATTCTGGGTTAGTGGTGTCAGGGGTTTGGAATGGAAGGGCAACAGGGGAAGATGATGCAGGAAATCATGACAATAGAAGATTCTTCGTGGGAGGTGGGCACTGGAGCAAAATAGAATGATGTGAAGTATTGGAGAGAGGATGGTGGCACTTGTGCTGGTGGAATGAAGAACAACATTGACCTTCTTCCTACAGTGCTGTGCATTCCTCTAGATGACTCAAACTGCCCTGACCCAGACCAGGCTGGCACGATATGGTGTTTTGCTGTGGGATATTCTACATTTGCCATATACAATCTATCGGATCTTCCAAATCACTGACTACAAAGCATGTGCCAGAAGGGAACTTCTCTGCCATGCCTGACGCAAATCTCAGGAAACAGGCAGGGCAGTCCCAGACTATCTGCACTTGTCCAGTGGCTTGTTAAAGGGTGCCAGTCCATTATAGCATGTCCTGGCAGTGGTGAGTTGCTTTGGGTACAGCGAATGGTAGGATGGGGCTGAAATCAGGCAGTAGGGGTGGGGTTGGTAGTTACTGAAGCAAGTTTGGTAAGATACAGTGACAGATATCATTGTGCCATGCAGCAAGAAACTCTCCATGAAACTTGACAAAACTGACAGCCAAAAATATTCAGTCCAATATCTCTTTATCTTCTCATACAAATGCTTTCATGATTGTGAACATTACTATTAAAACTGCTGAACATTCTCTGCTCTTAGACTTCAGTTTATCTATTTTCTTCCCATAACTGAAGTCCTTCATCCTTGGTTTCATTCTAAGCCATCTTCTCTGCAACCTCTCTGAGTGCTTGACATCCTGGCCAACATGTGGTGTGCCTCTATTCATAAAGCCAAAGATTACATAATACTTTTTTAGCAACCTTCTCAATATTGCTTAGGTATATTCCTCTGTGTCTCCGTTTCTCCACCATCTTTAAAAAGCCACCATTTAATTTCTATTGGCTCTCTTATCAAAGTTAATCGCTACACTTTGCATTAAATGTTGGTTGCTATTTGTCATCACAAAATTCTATCTTCTACTGTACTATCCCTTTATTAGTTTGTGGAATGTGGATATCACTGTCAAGACCAGCCATGAGAAGGTGGTAGTGAGCTACTTGAACCGCTGCAGTCTTCTGTTGTAGCAGTTTGGTATAACTGAATTGTTGTTAAGTTGTTTCTGGTGACAGGCACCAGTCAACCAAATTGCTGTAGATCTGAAGTCACATACGCACTATCCTGTTTACTGTTGTCAGTTCCATTCCCTAAAGGACATAGGACATAAATTTCTCCTTCCTGGAGTTGGTAAGAGAAGTGGTAAGAAGGGAAATAATTGGGCAAATTGACTCTGGGGAGAAACTTACCCCCTCTAAGTTCTGGACGTGAAGGAACATGGATGACCTGCTCAACCTACCAACAGTTAAGGCCCTCATGTGGTCAATTAATGGTCATTTAAAGATTTCAACTCACCACCTCCCATGATCACTTGCCTCCTGGTGAACAGGAATGGTGGCTTACTTCCCAATTGGAAAACCATGGCCAAACCATGGTGACCTACCTGCTAGGCTAGGGGGTGACCTCTAATTACCCAAACTGGGTTCAATTAGAGGCATGAGTGTGGACAAGGAGGTGGTCTGTGAAAACTATCCCCAGTTTTTACCCCCAGTTCTTCTGATTCTCATCTTACTGAGACCTACACTCTTTAAGAAGTGCATAAAATGTACTTCCCTCTCATCACTGGATTTCCAGAGGAGTAGGCCTGAATGAGTGGACTTTAGGCCCTAAAGGGAGGCAATGGTCTCGCGGTATTATCACTGGGCTGTTAATCTAGATAACCTTCTGGAGACCTGGGTTGAATTCCTGTCATGGCAGATGGTGGAATTTGAATTCAATAAAATACCTAGAAGTAAGAAACTAATGATGAATCTGTGAAAATCCATTGTCAATTGTTGGTGGGAAAGCCCACCTGGTTCACCAATGTCCTTTCGGGAAGGAAACTGCCATCCTTACCTAGTCTGGCCTACATGTGACTCTGGACCCACAGCAATATGGTTGACTCTGAACTGCCCTCTGGGCAATGAGGATGGGCAATAAATGCTGCCTAATCAGCAACATCCTCATCCGGTGAATAATTAAAGAAATCTGCCAATTTGAGTGCCAAGGCCTACGACTTGTAACTAACTCACTCATTGTAACCCGTCGTCACTACCTAACATATTCTCCCCGACAGGGAATATTTCACTAATCATGAGCCAAATGTGTTTTTGAAACAAAATCTGGCAGTTTCGCCATGACTGTATACTTACACTATTTTGCAGAGGTTATGTTCCTCAAAAACCTCGCAAAAGGTTCAACAGCAATTTCCACGGATGACAACAAGTGTGCGCTTTTCTTCTGAAAGTAAGAATCTTGTAATTGATTTGCTTTAAAAGTGCAAAAAGCAGAAATTATACTTACGGTGGGTGAAAAAGTGTATAGCATGTTTTGCACGGATAAGTAAATTGAGTAAAGATGGTTATGCAAGCAGCCGTATGCCACTGTACAAGAGTGGCAATATGTTCAAATTTATCTAAATAGCTGCAAAGCATTTTGCGACATCATGAAAGTTACTATACAATTGTAAGACTTTCCATTTTTAAGACTGTTTAATTTTGTACCATTTGCTGAAATTCAACTTACAAGGAATATAATGCTTCTCATGCTCTAACAAAGAACAAGAGAGATTCATGCTCAGCCATGTGGCGGAATGAAAGTTGGAGCCTCAACCATTACTAGGTATCTGTAGACAACAATATGCATGTGAAGGTGCAGTTTGCCATAGCAGCACGGAATCCTTGGGAGGTTGGTTTGTTCACTTGTCTAAATGATCGATGTGAATCATATTGGTGACAACAGCATGGGATGCAACTTCCAGGTAGGGTGAAATTCACAACTTACCTCCATACCATCAGGTATGGTGTAAATCACAGGGCTGAACTTGAGAAAGAGAACTGGAAAAGAAAATTTTAAAAAAAATCCCAATTCCTTCGCCTCCACCGCATCTGCTCCCGAGATGAGGCATTCCACTCCCATACATCCCAGATGTCCTCGTTTTTCAAGGACCACAACATCCCCCCCCCAACCCCGGCCGTGGTCGAGAACACTCTTGACCGTGACTCGCACATTTCCAACAACTCATCCCTCACACACCATCCCCACAATAACAACCAAAAAAGAATCCCCCTCATCCTCACATACCACCCCACTAACCTCCGGATCCAACACATCATCCTCCGACACTTCTGCCATCTGCAATCCGATCCCACCACCAAAGACATTTTTCCATCCCCACCCTTGTCTGCTTTCCGGAGGGACCGCTCTCTCCATGACTCCCTTGACTGCTCCACACTCCCCTCCAACCCCACCACATCCGGCACTTTCCCCTGCACCCGCAGGGAGTGCTACACTTGCCCCCACACCTCCTCCCTCACCCCCATCCCAGGCCCCAAGGTGGCTTTCCACATCAAGCAGATGTTCACCTGCACATCTGCCAATGTGGTGTACTGCATCTGCTGTTCCTGTTGTGGCCTCCTCTACATCAGGGAAACCAAGCAGAGGCTTGGGGGCCGCTTTGCAGAACACCTACTCTCGGTTCGCAATAAACAACTGCACTTCCCAGTCGCAAACCATTTTAACTCCCCCTCCCATTCCTCAGACGACATGTCCATCCTGGGCCTCCTGCAGTGCCACAACGATACCACCTGATGGTTGCAGGAACAGCAACTCATATTCCGCTTGGGAACCCTGTAGCTCAATGGTATCAATGTGGATTTCACAAGCTTCAAAATCTCCCCTTCCCCCACCACATCCCAAAACCAGCCCAGCTTACCCCCGTCTCCCTAACCTGTCCTTTCTCTCACCTATCTCCTCCTCCCACCTCAAGCTGCGCCCTCATTTCTTACCTACTAACCTCATCCCGGCCCCTTGACCTGTCTGTCCTCCCTGGGCTGACCTATCTCCTCCCTACCTCCCCACCCACACTCAAATTTACTGACTCCATCCCCGCCTCTTTAACTTGTCTGTCTCCTCTCCACCTATCTTCTCCTCTATCCATCTTTGATCCACCTCCCCCTCTCTCCCTATTTATTTCAGAACCCTCTTCCCCTCCCCCATTTCTGATGAAGGGTCTAGGCCCAAAATGTCAACGTTCCCGGTCCTAAGATGCTGCTTCGCCTGCTATGGTCATCCAGCTCTACACCTTGTTACCTCGGATTCTCCAGCACCTGCAGTTCCTATTATCTCTGATATAGTTCATTGCAACCACACCTATTTATAATGATCTAAAGTACATTTATTTTGCCACAATTACAATGTAACAATATATGCATTAAAATGTTACCGGTATGTTTTCAGAACACAACAGTTTTCAGTTGTCAGGAGTGCATAAAAGCATTCTTGAGCTCCACAGTGTGGCTAAACAATAGTAGTGCATTTTTAGGTAGCCCTACTGTATCACATGCTGACTATATTTTCCTCTTTTCCTAATATGAGCAATAACGTTAATGTTAGGTTATGTGACAATGGGAGAAAAATACACCCAACAGTTCAACTTCTAATGGAACATAAATAGTGGAACACAAGATTCTTGTGAATCTTGCACTAAAGTTTCTGATATGACAACAGCAATCATACTTCAAAAGTGCCTAATTGGCTGTGAAGCTGTTTAGGATGTCCCAAGGTTATCAACTGAAGGCACAAGATAAGTCATCATCTTTTCTTAATCAAGGTTACAGTTGTTATTTCTGGAAGTAATTCCTTTGCATTGCCTCTAACACTAATAGGACAGGCTCAATGTGCAAAAAGAAACATTTACTGCTTCAGATTTACGGTCTCTTATCAATTTGAACTTTCTAAGTATTAAGTTACGATCATTTTCGACACCCTTTCCACCCCAGAAAAATCAGCTTATCTCCCAAGTCAGGCAAAACAAAGAAACTCATAACATTGCCAACACATGCAGCTGGCATGCCTCCCACTTCCAGGAATCCACCTCTTCTCTTTATAGAATTACTTTTCCAATGCAGCAGCAAGACAGGCTTCTGCCACTAATTTTTTAAAAGATAATAGAATGTTCTTTCTTGCCACGATGATTGCCTTGAGAATCTAAACAACATTTTCACTTGGTGCAACAGAATACAACCACTTTCCTTCATGCACCAGTCACTAAGTTAAGGTTAAATTATTTAAGATATGGAAGTGTGCTTGAAAGATTCAAGAGGTTATGCCAACTAATTCCAATGCTCTGTTACTCATGCTGCACCATGGTCGAACTGTGACCACCCTAGCATTGGGCATTATCCTCACCAAAAATGTCTTTCTTATCAGCGTCTTCACTTTTAACATGGAAGATAATGCCCATTAGATCAGCTGCTTTTTGTGATCAGCAGCATTGGGTCAATTTCCCTTATAAAGAGCACGCCTGTTCTGAACAAGTTGAAAGGCCTCCTGTGCTGTAAACTTTATAGGATTCTGTGATTAATTGTAAGTATAATTACAATGTGGGGTGTGGGGTCTGTATCAGAAATAGCCCCTTCTACAGGAAACAATTGTGTCCTATTTCGTAGCTGGATGGATCACTGTCTTCAACAATCACCCAACTCTCACCTGTAACTCCGTAAGCACGACAACATCTCCACTTCCTCAAGAGGCTAAGGGCATTCAGCATATAGGAGTTGGGAAGTCATGTCGAAATTGCACAGGACATTCGTGAGGCCTCTTCTGGAATACTGTGTCCAGTTCTGGTTGCCCAGTTCGAGAAAGGATACTATTAAGCTGGAGAGAGTTCAGAAGAGATTTACCAGGATGTTGCTGCAGTTGGAAGGTTTGAGTTATAAAGAAAGGCTGGTTAGGCTGGGATATTTTCCACTGGAGTGTAGGAGGTTGAGAGGTGACCTTATATAGTTTATAAAATATTGAGGGTTGTGGCTAGAGCTAATGGTAGTTGTCATTTTCCTAGGATGGAGAATTCCAAGACTAGGCGATACATTTTTATGGTGAGAGGAGAGAAATTTTAAAAACACAAATGTTTTATAAAAAGAGCAGTTCACGTGTGGAATGATATTCCAGAGGAAGTGGTGGATGTGGGTACAATTACAACGTTTAAAAAACATTTGGATAAGGAAAGGTTTGGAGGGATATGGGTCAGGAGCATGCAGGTGGGACTAGTTCAGTTTGAGATTATGTTCAGCATGGACTGATAGAGTCATACAGCATGGAAACAGACCCAATGTCCACAAGGACTCATACCTATTTTCATAGATGCACCACAGAAAGCCTCCTATCTGGATGCATCACAGCACAGTTTGGCAACTGCTCTTCTCAAGGCTGCAAGAAACTACAGAGAGTTGTGAATGCAGCTCAGTCCACACTAAACCAGCCTCCCATCCATTGACTCCATCTATTCTTCCTGCTGCCTGAGGAAGCAACTATAATCAAAGACCCCTCCTACACCAACTATACCCTCTTCCACCAGGAAGAAGATATATGAGCTTGAATACACCCCAGTAACTACATTGGTTCACATGCCAGACTGAGTAATGGGACACACAGTCTGGTATCCATATGTGAACGAGAATACCTATCTCCAACAACATAATTTTCACTGCAAAAGTCAGCTGCTTTGACTGCCATTGCACACAGAAAGCGCTGTAGGTCATCCACTGCAATTTCCAATCACCCCAACTCATCCAGCAAATGGAAATGGATGTACAAAATTGAGAGAACACTTCTCAAAATACGGTCCGTCACCACTGAAATCAATGGGGAAGGCAGTAGTAACGTTACCAGACTCATAATCCAGAACCCAAAGTTAATGCTCTGGGGTAAAACAAAGACCTGTGGATGCTAGAAATCTGAGACCCTTCTTCAGAAGAAGGGTAACTGGACTCAAAACATTAGCTCTATTCTTTCTCCACAAGTGCTGCCAACGCTGCTGAGTTTCTGCAGCAATTTCTGCTTTTGTTAATGCTTTGGGCACATGGGTTCAAATCTCATCTTGGCAGATAGTGAAATTTGTAAAGAAAACCTGGCCTGATGGCAACCTTGAAACCACTACCAATTGTTGTAAAAATGCAGCTGATTAATTAATAGTCTTTAGGGAAGAAAGTCTACCATCCTTACCTAGTCTGACCTACATGCAACTCCAGACCCACAGTAATGTGGTTGACTCTTAACTGCCCTCGATATTGGTTCAAGCAAACCACTTAGGTCATGGATCAATTAATTATGCGCAATAAATGCTGGCTTAGCCAGCGATGTCTGCATCCCATGTAGAAATTTTGTGTGCTTACTGTCCTGTCTCCTTCACACAAGTGAATCATCCCTAGGGCAGTCACGTATCCACCTCTTAAATTTAGACAGTGCTTGTGTTAGCTGAGTTTAAGATTCTTGAAAGGTAAAGCTCTTTTAAGTTAAACCTCAGGAAATGAGCAACATTCACTGCAGACTGGGAGAAAAATACCCAGGAAAGAACTCTGTGGGAAGCAATGTCAAGAAGTTGCATTGCTCCCAACAATTAGAACAGGACAGGCAGCTACAGACATAAGACAAACTGGAAAGACTGGGCAATCCCAACAGAATCAAACAATTCATCCTTACCATAGGGGTATGTAAACAAACTCTACAGCCATATCAGAATGCACAGCGCGTAACTCTACATGTGCAAAATGGCCATTTTTGATACAAAGGGAGATTTGCAATGAGGTATTGAAGCTGCCTCATCAGAGTGAATTATGTAAGAGAGAAGAAATGCACGTTACCTTGGAGTGATTTTGTCTTGAGTTTATATTTATAGACCCGCCACTGGAAATGCTCAAACAGTTCTGTGCTCTTTATTAGCAATTGCGTTGGTTTCTTGTTTCTGTTATGCATGGCATCTATATAGAGTACATTCCCATGACTGGTGTCAAAAACTCTTGCATGGGAACATTCCTTAAGAGCAAAGGATTTTTTCCCAGAGGAGCTAGAGACAGTCTCCCAAGCATTTGACTGATTTCAGAAAAGGCAAATTGTATAAAATGAGAAACAGGAGGATAAATGCAACACCCTTACAACAAACGAGTTTAGCTGCTTTATGTGAATCAAAACCTATTATTGCTTCCATCTATTGACAACATACATGTTATAAGAAGAAATAGTGAGAATCTTAAGAATACTATTGGCCAGGACTTTTCATTTAGCCCCTATCATTTGGTGCAATGTAAAGCGAGAAAATTGCAGCATGTTTTTTGAAATAAATACCTTTGTCTCACTAACTTTTTGATAATCACCATTATGAATGAATACTTTTCATTTATACAGATATATACCATATATGCTACATACTGATCATGAAGGATCCTGACTAATTCTTCTTCCTAAACTGCCCATCAATTCAGGAGCTACAGTTCTGGTGGTGAGGCCAAACTCAGTTACAGTTTCATACCATCATGTACAGAACTTTAAAGACAAATGAAGTCATGGATGTGTTTTTCTGTATAAAACAGGAAGGCGGCTATAAGAACTGCTATTGTGTTGACAGAATCAATTACAATCAACAAGATAACATCTTTATGATGTAGAAAGCGCTAGGGATGACAGTCTTATTAGCTTAACTTTCTTTACTAGTGCAGATCATCAGCTGATTGATTTATTGAGTTATACATGAAAAAAATCCTCTTACGGCACCATTCAGAGACTTTCTTGGTGAACTGGCCAGCAATAGTCCACTCACCACAAGAAATTTATTCTCCATTTATCTCAGTTGCTAGGTTTTGGAACTTTGCCAGATATAAAGTGGCTGCCATTTTAGCACAGGTTAAAATAGTGAGGTGCTTTACAATAGCCAGAGAACATGAAAGAAGCAAAATAAATACAAATTCTGAATTTGCGTAAGTAATTAACTCTTCGACCTCAATCCTCAACATTTTACAAAAGTAAAGGTGCAAAGGAGGATTTTCAGTGCTATGATACTTTAGGATGTAGAGTTGGACGTGTCCAAAGGAATACATGGGAAAATTTAACTATTCTTGACTGGCAAGTCTGAAGGAGACGGTTCCATGAAATTTCCCCGCTATCTGCCCTGGAGCTCCCTGCAGTTTTATAAAGGGTTGCCAAGATGGTGTCTTGCCAGTCTTTGCCCTCATCAAAGTCAAAAGGCCACTTAATGGCTGCTTCCTAAGGGTCTTGTGTCACAGCATACATGTCCCAACCTCTGGATCGAAAAGTCTGGGATCAAGTCCTATCTGCCCACAGAATGTCATGATATGTCCAAACATATTGATTTTAAAATATTTTAAAATACTGCTTCCTGGCCTGCCCTCAATTTTGAGGCTGATGGGAAAACAGGGACTGGGAGTAATTATCCTGGTTAATCACCCGCTTAGACTTTGCACAGGAAGGTGAGTAATGGGACTGCCTCCTTCAAAAGCCCTCTCTCCACATTAGACCTCCCCCTTCCTGCCCTATGAAGGTCTTCTCCATGTGGGCACTCCTATCCAGATCCTAATCTTTTCCCCACATTTCCACACCTCAGATATGAGAGTCCTAAGCACTTTCCTAGTCCTAGTCTCTAAGACTCAGAATTTGGGACAAGCCGAAATACCAGCCCCGGCCACCCAGCCTGGTCATACTGACGGGACTAGAGAGGTGTTGGCACAAATGAGGCAGCTCTTCTGCCTGAATGAGGGTTGGCAGTCCTGTCTCCAGACAGTTAATACTCCTCAAAGCATTAAATATCTGTGGGCAGGACAGTCAGCAGGAAAGACATTCCCACTGACTTTGAGTTGGCATAGATGAAACTGAATCCATTTCCTTTATTTTCCTCTTTGTCTCTTAAGGGGAAAGGCGACTGTGTAAGGTCCACTGATCATAGCAAGGGTCTGCAAACTGTATAAAGCCCCTAGTGCTTTATGCTTGACATGAAATGTGTAAATACATTCTAAATATAACTTGTATCATAGTTTTAGTGAGATACCTCAAAGTGTGATCTGGTGCATTGACAGAAGCTCACCTGTTTTGAACTTTATGCTCAATTTGAATGTGATGTAATGTGCCTTGACAAATTTTATGAATAAAGTACATTTCTGGAAGGAAAAAAAAATTGATACAATATACTGATCTTTGCAGGTCTCCTTTAACAGCTCTTAAGCGGCACTGAGACACAGGGTAATTAACTGATACCAGGGTCTACAGTCTGTTCACAGCAATGCTGGCAGAGGGCCTCCCTACAGTAGTTAGCAAGAAGTTTCAGTAATAGTAATTTACATAAAACATACCATGTAAAATGGCAGGAACCTGGATATAAATCCTTTTACTACTTTCATACAGTTTGAACAAGAGTAACTTAGTTTTGACCTCAACTCAGAATGAATCATTGAACAAAATTGTTTTAAAACTCAGTTATTAAAAAGAAGTGTGTTCATCAGCACTGCCACATTACCCTGAAAATCTAAAAGGAAGCAGACATTTTGGGAGTCAGAATGCTATTTTCAAACAACTGTTAGAAAGGCAGTGGGTGGTAATGAAAATCATTCAGGAAGATGTCATATACAGAATGGGGCTCCCTCCAAACATGATGCTCAGTTTTGTTCTAAGCTGCCTGACCTTAAAAACCATCTCCCTCCACCACATTCCAGTGGCCCCATCCCTAGGCTCCCGATTCCTATCCAAGTAAAACCATGGACTACCCTGATCCAGATGGGCTAATGACCAAACCCTGCCTTCTCAAGGCCACCTGAAGCATGTTATTGTCCAAGGCAGCTTTGTTGCGGTTCCAAAGGTGCAGCACATTGGAGAAATGAGCAGCAGCTCCATCTCCTTAAAATTCGAATATTTAGAGCAATTTGCAGGCACAAAGAATATGTGGTAATACACAGAACAAGTATGAGAAATTCTGTTAAACACTGCAGAGCATGCTTACATAAACATCTGACATTCTCTTTATTTTCTTTAA
Source organism: Stegostoma tigrinum (assembly GCF_030684315.1). Taxonomy (NCBI): domain Eukaryota; kingdom Metazoa; phylum Chordata; class Chondrichthyes; order Orectolobiformes; family Stegostomatidae; genus Stegostoma; species Stegostoma tigrinum. Next base: position 34,684,685 of record NC_081368.1, read on the forward strand.
CTTTCAGAAGGTGCAACCAGTCAATTCTGCACAGAAAACAAGGCAAAAATTATAGTTAGTAAAGTATGAGAACCCTGGTCCTTTTATTGCTGTGCTAAAATAAAACTGTTGTGCAAATACATGAATGGATTAATTTTGAACAGTTATTACAGCCCCATTTTTCCTCTCGGGGAATTTGTGCTGGTCAAAAGGTTCACTATAACACGTAGGTCACCATTGTGCACTTCCTACAATTTTAAAACACTGCAGTTACAGTGGAGACCAGTATCTCGGCGACAATTGCCTCAAAACATCTCAGACTGAGGGTGACTACTTGCAGGAAGAAGCCATGAGGGAAGAATAAAATGGCACGAAAGCTAAAGTCAAATATACCACAGCAAGGAATGCTGGAGTCAGAGCTAACATAGTGTGGAGCTCGAGGAACACAGCAGGCCAGGCAACATCAGAGGAGCAGGAAAGCTGACGTTTCAGGTCAGGACCCTTCTTCAGAAAAATCTCCCCACCCCCGGCCTCATTCCATGACCAAACCTCCCTCTTGTCCCCGCTTCCTTGATCTAATGCAACCTGTCCATCTTCTCTCCCACTTATCCGCTCCTCCCATCTCACTGACCAATCCCCATCACTGCCTACCCACACTCACCTATCACCGTCCCACCTACCTTCCCCAGACTCACACCTCCTCTCCCTATTTATTAATGTATTAGTGGGAGCAGAGAAGTAGTTGACAAGAATGATGAGAAATTCTGTTCACTGACCAATCCTCATCCCCACTTCCTACCTACACCCACTCTTTTACTAGCTTCATCACTGCCTCCTTGACCTGTCCATCTTCTCTCCTACCTATCCGCTCCACTGTCCACCTTCTATCACTGTACCCCCTCCTCTCTATTCATTTCAGAGCCCCCTTCCACTCCCCCATTTCTGAAGAATGGTTCCAACAGAAAGCATTAGCTTTCCAGCTCCTCTGATGCTGCTTGGCTTGCTGTGTTCCTCCAGCTCCACACCATGTTACCTGAAGTCAAATATGACAGGTTTCCTATATTAATGGTCTGCAAGCCTGAGGAATTTCTTAATATCACCAATAACACAGTTGGAAGGGTAATTAAAAGTATGAAGGCCTGTGATGAAGTCTGCTTCCGATAAGCTTTCCAGGCTTTGAACCGTTCTGGCTGCATGGTTGTTTGGCAGGGTTGCTTATTCATTTCATGGATATTTGCCACATCACAAAACGTAAGGTTAGCCATGGCTTAAAAAATGATTGGCAAAGATTAGAGCTAAGATTCCAATATTGATTTTACTAACAAATACTAAACAAAATGGGTTAAGATGAAGTATCAAATATGGGAAATCTTTTTCATTTATTTACACAGCTTTATCTATAAATAGCAAAAACACTATCGCAATTCACAGTGCAGAGATGCCGTCCCTGGGCACCAGCTCACCACACTTAAACAAGTCTGGTCACCTTTACTGGCTCCATCCCTGCCTCCTTGACCTGTCCGTCCGCTCTCTGCCTATCTGCTCCTTTATCCACCTTCTTCCGCCTCCCCCCTCCCTCTATTTATTTCAGAATCCCCTTCCCCTCCCTAATTTCTGAAGAAGGGTCCAGACATGAAACGCCAGCCTTCCTGCTCCTCTGATGCTGCTTGGCCTGCTGTGTTCATCCAGCTCTACACCTTGTTATTTCAGGATTGCTGTGATATTTTTCCATGATGGACCAGCTTGCTGAGTTACTTTACAGATAAAGAATGGGCACTGGAATGTAGTAGAAATAGCTGCACCAGTAAATATCAATCCCTTTGGCAGGTGTGGGTGAGGACCCAGCTTGAGGCAAAGAAACCGAGCACTAGAGTAAAATACAGGGAACAGATGGCAACTGTCAGCACCCACCATTATTATTAGTTCATAGGATATAGATGTCAGTGGCCCAGCTTTACATTTTTTGTTCATCTCTAATTGCCCCTGTGGTGATATTGGTGAACTGCCTTTTTAGACTTCGTGGTATGGGTACCCTACAGTTGCTGTTTAAGAATGGAGTACTAGGAAGTTGCTACTGTTCGTTACTAAAGGTTTGAATCCCATGCAGCCCCAAGGCCCTGCAGAAAGTTGCAGGGAATATGTGTGTGGATGCCCAGTTAATCAAATGGCATCTGACAAAGTGAACTGAGGTCTGTCAGATGATCATATAAACATGCTCAATAGCATTATGCAGAATTTCTCATACTCATTCTGTGTATTATCACACATTGTTTGCACCTGCAAATTGCTCTACAGTTGCAGGTAGTTGCTGATGCATTTCAAAATGTTTGTACCAGGACAGAAGTATATTTGGCTTATCAGTAGTAGGCAAATTGGAATTTTGATCTAAATGTTGCAAATTCAAGCTCACTCTGGGACTTAAGCACTCAATTCAGGTCAACAAATCAGTCCAGTTAGAATGTCCTTCATGGTTGAAGCTGCCATCTATCTAATAACACATTAAATCTGTCTGCCTGTTCAGACTGATGTAAAAATATCCTTTGGCATTTTTCAAGAAAAGAATGGAAATTGTAAGCTGTTTTTCAATGGATGAGCTAAATATCAGTCTTGAAACTATAGTCAAATGCTATTGATTTAAAGATCAGCAGTGCATATTAATTGTATTAGAGATGCTTAATATCACAACTGACACTGAAATAGTAAATATTTAATGGCATGGATACTGGAATATATAAATAAGTTTATATCAAACTTTAGCATTCGATATGCTTTTTTGCTGTTTAATTCTATACCCTCTTCCCCTTCTTCCCACAACCTGTGGTTTCCTGATGAATAAAGAAGTTAGAAGCAGTCATCCAATTACTGATTACAATGTGATTAATTTAGAGTTTTTGCTCTAAGTACATTGAAGCAGCACCCAAAGTAATTGGTGCAAGCCTATGTTCCGTATGTGAAAGCTCAATAAAATTGTTAACTGTACAGTAAAGTTTATCACTATCTGCATTGCTCTTAGGTAGCTAAGGAGAAAGCATCAAAAAACCATGAATGAATGATTTTTATTGTCGCGTGTATTTTACAGTGAGACACACAGTAAAATACACTTGAAAAGCTTTTTCAGTGTCGCCACCATCTGGCACCATCAGAATAGTTTTAAGCATGAGAGAAAACGATACAGCTTGAAGAAATTCCATCAGTCATGAGCTAGTTCATCATCAACAATGCTAGTACTGCCAACCCTCCTCTATTGCCTCACCAATTAGTGAGTCTACACCAGACCCAACTAACATCAAAATCACCAATCCTCAGTCACCATCTTTCGCCGCTGGGCCAACTCTCCTTTGTCACCACTGCCTGTGCCGGACCCACCAAGATCAGAATTGCATCGCCCACCATCAGGCCCACCTCGCCGACATCTCTGCGATGCCCTTCCACCACTACCAGGGCCAGACCCAACCAATGAAGAAGTTGTCAATCTTCAGGAGCTATCATTGGCCGCTGGGCCAACATCGTCTCCGCTGATGTAGCAGCTACCGATTTTGATGCTAGGTCCAACTCCTGATGCAGTCCAAGCACAGGACAAGAGGTAAGTAAAAAGAAGGAAGAAGAAATGATAAAAAAAGAAAAGCAGTTGGAGGAGAAGAGCCTGGCTGGGAGTTCTACCTCGACACTACTAAACATTCAGTTTCTCCAGAGGAGTACGCCCTTCCCAAAACTCTCAGAAAATCTCACTCCTTCAGTTTTCTAAAGCTGACCCTGCAAAAGGCATATGTTGCATGCTTCTGCATCTCAGGAGCACAAAAGCTGACGTTTTGGGCCTAGACCCTTCATCAGAGAGGGGGATGGGGAGAGGGAACTGGAATAAATAAGGAGAGGGGGAGGCGGACCGAAGATGGAGAGAAAAGAAGATAGGTGGAGAGAGTATAGGTGGGGAGATAGGGAGGGGATAGGTCAGTCCAGGGAAGACGGACAGGTCAAGGAGGTGGGATGAGGTTAGTAGGTAGATGGGGGTGCGGCTTGGGGTGGGAGGAAGGGATGGGTGAGAGGAAGAACCGGTTAGGGAGGCAGAGACAGGTTGGACTGGTTTTGGGATGCAGTGGGTGGGGGGGGGAAGAGCTGGGCTGGTTGTGTGGTGCAGTGGGGGGAGGGGACGAACTGGGCTGGTTTAGGGATGCAGTAGGGGAAGGGGAGATTTTGAAACTGGTGAAGTCCACATTGATACCATTAGGCTGCAGGGTTCCCAGGCGGAATATGAGTTGCTGTTCCTGCAACCTTCGGGTGGCATCATTGTGGCAGTGCAGGAGGCCCATGATGGACATGTCATCTAGAGAATGGGAGGGGGAGTGGAAATGGTTTGCGACTGGGAGGTGCAGTTGTTTGTTGCGAACTGAGCGGAGGTGTTCTGCAAAGCGGTCTCCGAGTCTCCGCTTGGTTTCCCCAATGTAGAGGAAGCCACACCGGGTACAGTGGATGCAGTATACTACATTGGCAGAACGCCCTTGACCGCGTCTCCCGTATTTCCCGCAACACATCCCTCACACCCCGCCCCCGCCACAACCGCCCTAAGAGGATGCCCCTCGTTCTCACACACCACCCCACCAACCTCTGGATACAACGCATCATCCTCTGACATTTTCGCCATTTACAATCCGACCCCACCACCCAAGACATTTTTCCATCCCCACCCCTGTCTGCTTTCCGGAGAGACCACTCTCTCCGTGACTCCCTTGTTCGCTCCACACTGCCCTCCAACCCCACCACACCCGGCACCTTCCCCTGCAACCGCAGGAAATGCTGCACTTGCCCCCACACCGCCTCCCTCACCCCTATCCCAGGCCCCAAGATGACATTCCACATTAAGCAGAGGTTCACCTGCACATCTGCCAATGTGGTATACTGCATCCACTGTACCCGGTGTGGCTTCCTCTACATTGGGGAAACCAAGCAGAGGCTTGGAGACAGCTTTGCAGAACACCTCCGCTCAGTTTGCAACAAACAACTGCACCTCCCAGTCACAAACCATTTCCACTCCCCCTCCCATTCTCTAGATGACATGTCCATCATGGGCCTCCTGCACTGCCACAATGATGCCACCCGAAGGTTGCAGGAACAGCAACTCATATTCCGCCTGGGAACCCTGCAGCCTAATGGTATCAATGTGGACTTCACCAGTTTCAAAATCTCCCCTTCCCCTACTGCATCCCTAAACCAGCCCAGTTCGTCCCCTCCCCCCACTGCACCACACAACCAGCCCAGCTCTTCCCCCCCACCCACTGCATCCCAAAACCAGTCCAACCTGTCTCTGCCTCCCTAACCGGTTCTTCCTCTCACCCATCCCTTCCTCCCACCCCAAGCCGCACCCCCATCTACCTACTAACCTCATCCCACCTCCTTGACCTGTCTGTCTTCCCTGGACTGACCTATCCCCTCCCTACCTCCCCACCTACTCTCTCTCCACCTATCTTCTTTACTCTCCATCTTCGGTCCACCTCCCCTTCTCTCCCTATTTATTCCAGTTCCCTCTCCCCGTCCCCCTCTCTGATGAAGGGTCTAGGCCTGAAACGTCAGCTTTTGTGCTCCTGAGATGCTGCTTGTCCTGCTGTGTTCATCCAGCCTCACATTTTATTATCTTGGAATTCTCCAGCATCTGCAGTTCCCATTATCTCTGTTGCATGCTTCCGCTTCCTTTCACAATGCAAGAGATTGGATATTTGATGTATTCCAAATGTAAAACACAATATGTTTAGTTTCCACTGTTTTTTTCTGCATAGGTACCTGTTTCCACAAAATTATGCAATGCATTTGGGAGATAAATTTTTTCAGAGAAGGGCTTATCCCAAAATCACTAAAAAGAGGAAAAATTATGTAATGTAGCTGAATTCCCACAGAGTAATGATTGGTCGTTGATCTACATTTGGGTCAGTTTCTGAATCACCAAATGAATTGCATGCTGTCAGTTTTTCTGGAACTTGTTTTTCTCTTCTATTAGAATCCTAGACTGGGGTGTGTATATCGAGTGGCTTTATACTGCCTCTTTAAGAAATAATTAAAAATTTGATTAATCTTTTGCAGTCACCTCCCTATCTTGCACATACAGGGTGGATAAATATTAACGGCCATTCTTGAGCAACATCATAGACAAAAGGCAAAAACTGATCAACAGCGGTTAAATTAGTGTGGTTACTTCCCTTTGACTATGACTTAGCAATCCCAAAGCAGAATGTTGAAATAACTCGTTTTTGTCAGCTATTACTAACTCACATAGTTCAGATATATTTTGCAGAAAAAAAAGAACATGGATTTGCATTAAAAATGTTGAAATATTTTTAAAATTAAATATTAAAGTATTAATATTTTCTAAGGTTTTCAGACATGGCCTACATTATTTTACACTAGATCTATGTGTCACTTGCCTTTGCCAATTCTCAAACACATTCCAAATGTCTCCAGGTTGCACAAGGGCATACAGCTGCCTTCCTCTCACAGTGTAAGTATATGAGAGCGTTAGCTCTGACACTCAATGTTGCATTTCGTGTGGCGTGGGGTGGGGTCTTGGGGTTTGGGTGTAGTCAAGGTGTCAATACTTCAACAAAAGCTTACTATCCCAATGTATTTGCACAATTTGCAAATGCTACGACTCCCCATCAGGGTAATCAACTTCATTTCTCAAACATCTCCTCTTAAAAAGAGGTTGGTTAGCTCAGTTAGCTGGACAGCTGGTTTTCAGATCAATGCCAACAGCACAGGTCAATTCCTACACTCTGATATTACCATAAAGAGCTCTCGTTCTCAACCTCTCCCTTGGCCTGAGGTACAGTGATTCTCAAGTTAAACTCCACCATTGAGAAAGCAGCCCAACAGTCCAGTAGGTCTGTGGCAATTTTACTTCTTGAAATGTGGTTGAGGAACACATTCCTTGCTTGCAATGTTCAAAGTGGTGCACTGCTGTGTGAGCAGTTCTATCTCTGTGACCGTATGATTCAACATGAAGGGCATTGTGGAGCATGAATGCCAACGAGGTGAGCTCTAGAAGATTGTGAGAAATGTTTCCAAGGCCCGTGGGAGGAGAAGATACTCAATGAAAGTCACTGAAATGGAGAGAATATAGACCTATCCAGCCCCATCTCTCCATACTTTGTAAACAACACTCCCCACAAAATCATCTGGTGTATTACCTGCCAAAACATCACCTTTACAACCAATTAAGTTTACACTTATAGGCAACAATAAAACAACGCTGCTGAAAAATATCAGCAACATTCTCACAACTGTTTCACTTCATGCTCTTCAACATCATCAGCTACAACAAAGAACAAAGAAAATTACAGCACAGGAACAGGCCCTTTGGCCCTCCGAGCCTGCGCTGATCCAGATCCTCTGTCTAAACCCGTCATCTATTTTCTTAGGGTCTGTATCCCTTTGCTCCCTGCCCACCCATGTACCTGTCCAGATACATCTTAAAAGACACTATCGTGTCTGCGCCTACCACTTCTGCTGGCAACGCTTCTAGGCACCCACCACCCTCTGCGTAAAGAGCTTTACATGCAAATCTCCCATAAACATTCCTCTTCTCACTTTGAATTCATGACCCCTAGTAATTGAGTCCCCCACTCTGGGAAAAAGCTTCTTGTTATCCATCTTATCTATACCCCTCATGATTTTGTAGACCTTAAATCAGGTCCCCCCTCAATCTCCGTCTTTTCCAATGAAAATAATCCTAATCTACTCAACCTTTCTTCATAGCTAGTGCCCTCCACACACGGCAACATCCTGGTGAACCTCCTCTGCACTCACTCCAAAGCATCCACATCCTTTTGGTAATGTTGCAACCAGAACTGTGCGCAGTACTCTAAATGTGGCCGAACCAAAGTCTTATATAACTGTAACATGACCTGCCAACTCTTGCACCCAATACCCCATCTGATGAAGGAAAGCCTGTCGTATGCCTTCTTGACCATCCTAGTGACCTGCGTTGTCACCTTCAGGGAACAATCAACTTGAACACCCAGATATCTCTGTACATCAATTTTCCCCAGAGCTTTTCCATTTACTGTATAGTTCGCTCTTGAATTAGATTCCAAAATGCATCACCTCGCATTTGCCCAGATTGAACTCCATTTGCCATTTATCTGCCCAACTCTCCAATCTATCTATATTCTCCTGTAATTCCTGACAGTCCCCCTCACTATCTACTACTCCACCAATCTTCGTGTCATCTGCAAACTTGCTGATCAGACTACCTATATCTTCCTCAAATCATTTACGTACATCACAAACAAAAGTGGTCCCAGCACAGATCCCTGTGGAACACCACTGGTCACAGGTCTCCAATTTGATTATTGATCATTCAGTTCTCTTCCAGTGGCGTCCTTTGTGGTTCGTATCAACAAAGCCACAATCTTGTGACTTCACACTTATTTCTCCCTAGAGTCACTACAGTTCCCCAAATGATTTCTCCACTCCTTCAGATAGTGCTAAATATCTCCCAGGTTGATCACTAGCTACTATGAATCAGCAATATCATTTGGAAGTATAGGGTCCACTTCCACAATATGCTACCATTATCTAACTTTATCCTGCCAGTCGTAACAGTCATTGCAAATCTCTTGCTGTACTCTTTAATTGCTTTGCAGCATAATACTCAAATAGTGTTCCTCAAATGAACAAAATTACAACCACCTGAAGAAATGTCATCAGCCTAAGAATTAATCCTGGGCAGAATTTGATCAAGATTTGGCTAAGTTTTAGACTTGCTTGCCAAGCCAGTGTGTTTAATGGCAGATGATTCGTCACCCTGCTAAGTAATATTGTTAGTGCACCTCCAGCTTGCTGGACCTGGCACTGCAGCATTTTATCATGACTGCGCTATCTGTTCCTGCTGCTCAATGTCCTTACTTTCCTCCTCAGAAGACTGCTGCTGCTCTCCCAGCTCTTCAGCATCCATCACATCCCCCACTTGGTGGCTCCAGTTGTGCAGAGTACAGCTTGCAAGGATTGTGCCACACTCTCTATCAAGGGTTTACTGAAAATCCTTCTAAGCATCAAAATCTTACACCTTTCGGAAGCCTAACTCTGCTCCACAACGGGCACTGTTGGAAGAATGGGCTGCATTGTAGCTACACTTGGCCTCCGCATGTTGCATTATGGAGTCATCAGCCGTGTCACAGCAACCTCAGTTACCATCCTTGTAAGGCATCTAGCCCTTGAATTGAGAACCTGAGGCATCATGGCAGCTTCCAGGATACCTGGAACAGAGATCTAAGCACTGCCACCAACGATCACAAATTATTTGTATGCTGTTGGAATAGAGTACTTTTCTACTAATTGATTCAGCTGCATTTTAATCTGGTTCATGACTGTCCCTTAAGGGAGAATATCTGACCTGGTCTGACCTACATGTGACTTTAGTCCCAGTTATTGATTCTTAACTATTCTCTGAAATGACCTAACAGCTAATTTTATTTCAGAAAGCCACATGGTCCACACAGAACTGGGCCCTTTCTTTTCATGTTTTCAGTAAGCTGTGATTTACAGAGATAAACAATACAAACATGTACCTCCTCCACCTACAACCAGAATATCAGTATGTTTCTCTTTGTTGGAGTGTAATTGCACTCCCATTAACCCCCACAACCAGCATGAAATGAAATGCAATTAACATTCAATTAGCAACCTACATAGTTCAATTACAGCACTCTGATTGTGTCTAAACAACACTGGCTCATCTTGTCTATGAGAGCTACCTCCTGTTGCATACCAAACCACTGATCACTCAGCTTCCTTTCCTAGCTTCCATGTTAGCTGATATGGTTAGTGGTTCTTTCTTTTCAAATACTCTCTTTCAAAACAGCTGTTACCACCCTCACCTAAAAATAATCATGCCTTTGACTTTGCATGCTACTTTCCTATTTCCAATCTCCTTTTCCTCTCGAAAGTCCTTGAAAAAGCTACTTTGTCCCAAACACACACCTGCCTTATCCAGGACTCTACTTGAATCCTTTCAATTAGAATTCCAGTCCACGCCCCAGAGCCTGAATAAAAACAAGTAAATAAATCATCAGAAATTGTTGACCTGATTTGGGCTCAAGACAATGACTCTTGGGTTAAGTGCCCTGCTATGAGGAAAGTAATGAATGAAAATAAATAATTCTGTCATTTTGTTAGCATCTGCAATAAATTCTACCAAGTGAACAATTTCTGATGAGACTTAATAATAATGATTAACAAATTAACAGAACATTCCGGGATCAATTCTAACACAGTTATAATAATAAGTTTTAGTTAGCACTGCAAAACTTAAAACTACCTGTACAGTCGCAATTAAACAAAATGACATCATGACACCAAACGCATCACTGTTTCTGTGACCAAATCTGCCTCTGTGTATTTGCAAGAAATGCCCTCATAAATGGACATCACCTTTATCATTTGCCCCTGGAGTCACAGTCCTGCATTGGCCCCAAGGTAAGCAATGCCTTTATTTTAAAATTCTCACCTTAGGGTTTAAATCTTTTTGTGGTTGTGTTTCTCCCAATATTTGTAACTTCTTCTACCGCTTGTAATCATGCCATATATTTCCACTCTCCAAATTCTGACCTCTTGTTCATCCTGATTTTATTGACCGCATGACTGGTAGTCATGCCTTAATTTGCTAAGCCTGTAAGTTCTGGAATGCCTTGTTCAAACTTTTCTGCTTCTCTGCCCTTTTTCTCTCCTTTAAGATGTTCCTTAACACACACCTATTTGATAAAAATATTAGTCATATGCTATTTATCCCTTATGGTGGCATGATGTCAAACATTGATTGATTGATAATATTTCTGAGGAGCACTTTGGGATATTTTACTGTTTAATAGGTGCAATACAAACATAGACAACAATTATTCTTTCTTGACTTCTATTGTCCCCCCATTTGCAGATGGACCAGAGGTCACTCAGCTCCAAGCTCTGTAATTTCCTTCCAAAACCTTAACACCTCTCTTATTAAAATCCATCTCTTTGACCAAGCTCTTACTCACTAGTCTTCATGCCTTCTCTTTGTTTAAGTGTCAATTTTATTTTCTGATTACACTGCTGTGAATTGTATCAGGCAGTTTACTAGGTTGAAGATGATATACAAATGAAAAATGTCATTGTTATGGAAGTTAAATAAAGGCTGGAGATGGCTTATCATATGTAATTTCAACCTCTGCAAAATATGGTAATGTGCTTAGAAAAACCTGCAATTTCTTCAAGGCAAATGTAATTTTCTGTTCAGTAAAGCAAATTATTGCATGACTCACATCGATTAGAATGCCTGGTGGAAGAAACCAAACACTCTGGCAACCTAATCCTCATGAACTCCTTCCTGGAATCTTACCGACATAATCAACAACAGAGAGAGACTGACTCACATGACATTGGTCGGAGAAAGAGAACTAGTTTAAAAAAACCAAAAGAACTGCAGATGCTGGAAATCTGAACCAAAAACGGAAATTGTTGTAAAATCTCAGCAAGTCTGGTAGTATCTGTGGAGAGGATTCAGAGTTAACGTTTCAGGTCCAGTCAACCTTATTCAGAACGATGTGACCTGTTGAAATTTTCCATCAACTTTTCATTCAGATTTCCAACACCTGCAGTTCTTTCGTTTTTTTTTAAAACCAGTTCTCTGTCTCTTTGATCAATACCCTGTGAGTCAGTCTCTGAAGAAAGGTGACTGGTCCTGAAATGTTAACTCTGAATTCTCTCCACAGATGCTACCAGGCTTGCTGAGATTTTCCAGCATTTTATTTTTTGTGAGAATTGGTTTGCCTGAGCAATTCACAGAGCGCAAGCAGGCGTGAGCATTTGAAGAGAGAAATGTTGCTGCATTCAGGAATGAATTGCTGATTCCAGATCATTTGTAGGCAGAGGAAATGGCTTCTAATTCAATGTTGGAGTCTAACACCTACACTGGCAGCTCAGCAGGCAGCATCGCACAGGATTTAGATAACTCTGGAAACCCAGCCAGGCAGTTGATTGAGGTTCAAAGAACTTTGAAGTGAGCTGATGGGATGCCAACTAACGCTGCTGTAATAGAACAGGATGATTCCACAGGGCTCCTATAATTGATTGGAGTAATGAGTCTGTAATAGCCCCAATCACTGCGCCCAGAATCAATGAGATGTCAAGAGTGAACACAAAAGTCAATGCCTCTCTAAGCAGTAGCACTCCTTCTGTAATGTTCCTTCCCATAGCATTATAACAAGGGCCCTACTGGCAAGGGGCCCATATCCCGTGCTGTGAAAATGTCAAGTCAGTGTAAGCTGATCTTTCTAGGACAATGATAATCCTGAATCAAGAATGGCCCAAGTCTCTAATGTCCAGTTGAACTATCCCAGCGACTGACAACTCCAGCTCATCTGTCACAGTGCGCTTTGTAGATTAGGAACTTGAGAAAGCAAAATAGATAGGAGAAATCACTCTGAACAGATAATTTTACAGAGGAAGAAAGGTTTTTTTGCTACTTCCTTGTAGAGGTCCTCATTGAGGGCAAAGAGTATTTGATCACATAAAGTAGTGAATTAACTATTGGGTTTTCCAATTTTGAGAGTTCAGATATGGTAGGAGAAATGTGGAAAGGACTTCAGCAGAAATCTTGTTGCTTCTGTTGCCTCTAATCTGATATCTGAGCACAGAATGTGCCAATATAGGAAGGAGGGAGAGAAATTGGAAAAAGAAAGATCGAACAATACCTAAACACACAATTGTGTTTGGTCATACCTCCTTGAGCTTTAATAACACCAGACGTGTTTTGTACACAAGTATTTTTTTTGAAAGAGTTCAAATAATTGTAATTCCAGTTTGCACTTATTTTATCCATGTGGGGTGTGAAACTTGTTGGTAAGGCCAGCAACTATTGTCCATCCTGACTGCACTTGAGAAGGTGGTAGTGAGCGACCTTCTTGAATCACTGCAGTACACATAGCAAAGGTACTCCCACACTGCTGTTGGCTGGGGAGTTAGAGGGTTTTGAGCCAGCAATGGTAGAGGAATAATGATACAGTTCTAACTCGGCTTGTATGTGACTTGAAGGAAAACTTGCAGGTGTCGTGATGTTCCCAGTGAAGATGTAAAACAGGTTGGACCTACAGCTTGAAACTTCTGTGTGTTGGTGGAAGGTTTAACAGAAAACACTTCAGCCTCTGGTTTCACAATAAACTGTGTCATCTTGTCACTTCTCATACAGATACTTCCTGCAACCAAAACCTCAGAGTTATCTTCCCCATTTTGAGTTTCCTGCTGAGGATTTAAGGGTTCGATATGACAACCTTCTGTATTTCAGAGAACCGCGTATATTGAAGAAGTTGCAAAACGTTTGCTTCATTACCAGATGCTGGTCTGCCTGCCTTCAGTTATCCAAAGACTGAACACCACAGCTGAAGCAGATTCCATTCTTCTGATAGGTTTGACTGTGAAATACAGTTATGCAGGTATGAAATTAATAGTTATTGTCAAAAGTGATGCTTTTTAATCATTGGGAAAATCTAGTATTCAAACAATTGGTTTTAAAATTTCCTTCAAAGTTAGTCTAAATAATTTTTCATGAATTTAATCCTCATTAATTTAATGAATATCTGCGCAAGTTTATGGAATATACCACTTTTCTGTGCAAGCAAGTGTCTACATGAGAAATCCCCAGGCTAGCTCCAATATAACATATTAATAATTCTACAATGTACTTTGGCTCAACTTATAAAGAAGAATTTTATGAAACTTAAACAAGATAGAAATGTACAGACCTGGCCAAAATTGGTTTTTAATAAGGCTTTACCCCCCTTAGAGACATTTGGTTGAATCCTCTACACAAAGGAGGCAAGGGGAAGAAGACGGCAACAAAGTGAAAGTTAGCCCAGAGTTAGCAATTCAGTGTCAGTATAAATAGCATGGGCAAAAATGTGTACAGAAATTATTACGCTTTTCTTACATTATTTGTTATATTTTAATGAGCTTAAGTAAGGGAATAAATAAACTTTTTTTTCCTCATGGGATGATACAAATACATATATTTGAAAATTACAGAGGAACAGGTTGTTCATTACCTTCTAGCCTCTGTTTCTTCAGAAGACTAAAGAGAACTGTAACTTCCATATTTCTATAGCGATTGTAGCTTGACGGGAAAAACATTTATGCTATTCTGATAGCCCATTCAGCAAGGACACCACCCACTGCACTCTAAAAGTAAGGTCAGTATTCAATCCACAAAGAGACAACTGGGGCAAAAGTTAGTTTAATATAGTTGATCCTAGTAGCCTTGGTTAGAAGTGGGAAATATTGATAGGGGTCACTACTTAACATGATTGCCTGCTGAAAGTAAATTTATAAACGTGATGAGAATCAAAGGAATAGTTTGATATCTTTTACCCAAGGCTGAAACCTGGATAAAGGTGTCCTTAGGTGAATACCAAAGCGCTGTTCTTGCCAACAGAGCTATACTGTAGACAGAACTAATTTTTTTTTAGAAACAAACTGAAATTAATGGAGAAACTCAACAGGTCTGGTAGCATCTTTGTAGAGAAAACAGAGTTAATGTTTTGAGTGCAGTGACCCTTGTCACTTGGAAGCTCAAAACATTAACTTATTTTCTCTCCATACATGCTGCCAGACCTGCTGAGTTTCCCCAGCAATCTCAATTTTGGTTTCAGATCCCCAGCATCCGCAGTTCTCCATTTTATTTTACATACATTTTTAGTTTCATTACCATTCTTCTGGTGAATATGAGCCATAGAAAGGTGCAATGTAGTATTCCCAGGAAGTGACATGCAAATGTCAATGTAAGTAATGGCCTACAGCTCTTAACACACCACCTAGTAACATTGTGTTCACCATATAAAAATCCTACTGTAAAAACACTCCATTTTTCTTAAGCACGTGTTGCTGCATGTATCCAGTTTATTTTTCTTCATTATGACCTCTATTTATCTCCAGGTTAAGCATTTTTTTTTGCTTCCTCATTGCTTACAAAATACCATCAATCTAGCCTTCATATATACTCTTGAACACAACTACTGTCCAGAAGTCCTTACAGCCAATGTGCTAAGTCACAATAAATATCGTTATCTTCGCTCTCATAGTTGAGTTGTTAAAATACAGTTTTACATCAATGATAAAAACAAAAGGATTATAAGAAATCCATAATTTATATTCTCTAAAATTTATCAATTTGGAATGTTGTGCAATACATGGCTTGTCATTTTTGTATTTATATATTTTGTATAAATTTTTCTCTAAGGTTAAGTAGAATAATAGTTTGAAGTCCATGTTACAGTATTAATGTTTACTGTTGTTTCAGATACCAAGGAATCAAAGACAAATTCATTTTCAAAAGTAACTTTCTATCCATGACTCAAGAGATCACAGCTTCTGCACTGAGTGTATTTGACAAGCTGAATTCAGACACTCAATTTAAAACAGTGTCAGTTTGTCAAATACCCCAAGTGCAGAGCTGAAAAGCAGCTGAACATTGTCCAGTGCTGTGAGGGGCTTAAAGAAACAAGCGTACAACTGATGAGACTCTAATATCTGCAAATGTGTGGATGTGTATTAGTGTTTACAAAATCCAGAGTGAAATAAGTGGAGTTTGTGAACTGAATGGTTATTATTCAGATGCTACAGACTTTGTGTACCTAACACAAGATGGCTATTTTAAAATGGATATTACATTCTCAAAGTATTATTTTAAACTAATGGGCAACATGTAAGATATCATGACATCACTAGCCACATTAAGACTACTAAAATAAGAACTTTGCTTTCCAAAAACAAGTAAATAAAAAGCTGTATCTTAGGTGCTTATCCAGCACTTATTTGCTTGCACGAACAGTAAAAGTATTCCGAGTTTCTGGCACACATTCATTCTCAATAATGAAACAATTTTCACTCTTTCATTTTTTCCATATATCACTAATATTTGGCCATTCCATCACTGCCTCTCCAGGAGGCAATTTCTGAACAATGAGATCAATGCTTCTCCATTGGACGACATAAATGGACCCGGAAGACTAGCTGTTCTTGCTTGGAAAGGAGTATGTGATAATGTTCAACATAGGTCAATTGTTTAAGCTTCTGTTTTCAACTAACATTGTTAATATGGAGTCCATGGGAGGTCAGCAAGTTAACAAAACAGATTAACTCACCTTCAGCCATTGACAAGAAATAAAATTACATTTTTGCTATTGTTGCATCCAACAGACTCTTGAATGATTCAAAACTTTTGCCTTCACTGCACCACCTGAAATTTAATTGCAAATATAAGGTTTACCCGAGAACATGATAGTGCCTGATTCAGATCAGTTTAAAGAAAAGTCTCTGATTGCTTGCAGTGTCAGAATGTATCCACTGTCTTTCAGCACCCTCAGGACAGGATGCGAGCTTTCATGGGAAAAGCCTTTATGTTTCATCAGTATGTGACACATAAATAATGAATGGACAACAATTAGTGGCCCAGTCAATGATACGCACTTACCATGAAAAAAATATAAACAGGAATAGATCACAGTAAATCAACAAACCTCTGATTTTGGCTGATAATTGACTTAAATCCATTTTTATATCCTCCCTTACATTTGGAACATAGGAGCTTAATGGCTGGTCATGCACATCAATGCTGTATTCCCTCACTATTTTCATATCCTTTGATGTCATTAGTAATTCTGACTTGAGCTTATTTAATAAATAAGCTTCCACATCTCACTGGGCTGGAGAGTTCCATTGATTCACCATCCTATGAGTGAAGACATTCCTCCTCTTTTCAGTCCTAAATGACTTGTCTGTTATTCTAGACTGTGTCTCCTGGTTTAGAGCCCACAGCGAGGGCAATATCCTTGCTGCACCTACTCTGACTTACCTTTTTTAAGAATTTTGTATGTGTCTATTAGATCATCTGTCATTCTTCTGAACACCAGAGGATATAGGCCTAGTCTCCTCAATCTCTCCTCATTGGATAGTCCCACCATCACAGGAATCTGTCTGGTGAATCTCTGCTGCTCCCTCTATCTTTCCTTAGGCAAGGGATTAGAACTGCACACACATTACTTCAGTCTCACCAGTGATCTATGCAATTAAAGGAAAACTTCTTTGATCGTTTACTCAAATCATCTTGTAATAAAAGATAACCTATCAATTTTCCTTCCAAATTCTTTGATTATTAGTTTTCAATAAATTATGAAAAATGATATGTAAGCCCTTTTGACATCAACACTTTTCATTCTTGTAACCTCTGCATCTCCATTCCTCTTTTCTAAGTGGATAACCTCACACTTTTAGCCATTGCATTCCACTGACCATGTACTTGCCCACTCACAGCCTCATTTCCTGAGAGTTCAAATGTGTGCTATTCTCAGCTTTCAATGTATTCAACAATGGACCATCCATAATCATTAGGGGTAGAGAACACAATTCACAAACCTCGGTCCAAAATGATTGGTCCATTCTCCTGAGACTGTGACCATGTGTTCTAGGTTTCTCGGTCAGGGCAAACAACCTTTCACCATTGACTCTGTTAAATCCCTCCAAAGCCTTGCATGTTTCAGTGAGACCATCCTTCATCTTTCTAAAATCCGGGTTACTATAGGCACAATTGACTCAGCCTATCACCATTGGAAAAACCCTCTCATCAACATATCAAGCAAGTTAAAATTTGCTGTTCCACATCCCACGCAAGTATGCCCTAAAAACAAAGACCAAACTGCACACAGTGCTACAGGTATGTTCTCACCAACGCCTAGTACATTGAAACCACAGTTCCTTATTCATGTACGGCAAACCCCTTGCAAACAGGTTCAAAAGCCTGTTTCTAACTGATGCATGTTTCTAGTTGGTAACTTATGGTTAGTAAACAAAACTGAAAATGTTAATGATTTAATGTGATCATCTTGTAAACAGAAGTTACTATTTCTTTGTGAAATGCTTGGAATGGGAATAAAAATGATCTCTAATATGTAACTGTTCCATCAGCTTCTGAAGAAAAGACAGGCTAACATTTGAGCTTGACACTGTGTTGCAGCTCTGAAATCAGTTCTGGTGCATCCTTTCTGTTTTTGCTCCAAATATTCAGATTTACAGTTTATTTGTTCAGCATATACATAAATCCTCAGAGTTGCCACAATTTCTAAATTAGCAAATTCATAAGGTAACGATATATAAAAAGAAATATATTTTTAAAAGAAATATACTGCAGTTCTAAAGAGAGGAAATGCTGCTTTATGTGATATGATACGGATTGAACCAAATGAGAGAAGAATGTACAAGTTAATTAAACCTATAATATTAATTAAAATATGTTTGTGCTCATGTTGTTCTGTTCACTACACTGGGAAAGAAATGCAAACACACTCAGCTCTGCAAAAAAGTAAAGTGACTCATTTAACGTGACCACAAGTTGAAAGATATTTCAGTGTGAATGACACATCTGAAAAGTGCAATCACACTTGTGTTATATTGGTTGAGAAGGTAATTTAAATTTTAGTTTATACATTGATTTAGAAAATGTATTTTTGTTTAAGCTTTGCAAGGAATGCACACATTTCTGAAATATTCAGTATTATTCATATACATCAGATTTTTATCAGGTTTCTGTTTTGAGGAAATAGTTCTAAGATTATGGGATATCAGAGAACGTAATTTTTCACAAACTAGCTACAATGTGTTACTGGAAAAGCAATTAATCTCTACCTCTAACATTTGACACATTGACAGCCAACTAAGTTCCCTGGTGGCTTTTAATAAAGACACAATGCTCGATCATAAAAGCTTAGAAGATCCGGGTTTAATTCAGCTCTGTGTTGGATTAGTTAATCTCAGCCAGAGTAGCAGTTGGTGAATTACCTCACAATTTCATTGTCCTTTGGCTAAGGGAATGGAAAACGCAGACAGAATTCCCACTCATGACTACCACCCCCATGCTGAAGAGTACATACATCTAAAAACAGAGACAGAACTGGATCAAGCTTGATTATGATTCCAACCACAGTCACTTCGACATTTATGCATAATCTAGACTCAACCATGAAGGTCTGCCAGCTGCTGCCGATGGTGCCAAATCCCCATGAGTACAGTGAAGAGAGAATGGAAGAATATTGAAATAAAAATGGGAGAAAATAATGCATTGAGTATTTCAGGATCCAACGGAGCCTTCTGTCACAGAATTACATAACTTTTTAAAACCTCTGTCAACTCAGGAAAAACAGGTGCACAATAGGTCACCTTCAAAGAGGGGACGGTTTCAGCACAGTCAAAGTTTATTCCCCCAAAAGGGAAAGGTAAGAAAAACGAATCCAGAGCTCTCTGGGTGACAAAGGAGACAGAAATGAAGTTAATGAAGAAAAGGTGGTTATGACAGGTCTAAGGTAGTAAATACAGTTGAGAACGAAGCTGAGTACAAAGGTTCAGAAAGGACATGATAAAGCAAATGCAAGGAGCAAAGATGGATTTTGGAAAAAAGAGTAGCAGCTAACATAAAAAGAATACCCAGCATCTTCTATAGGCATGTCAATTGTAAAAAGATGGTAAAAGTTGGAGGAGGAGGGCTAATTGGGAATCAAAAAGGGAATTTACACTGTGAGTTCAGAGGCATGGCTTAGCCTTTAAGTAAATACTTTGCATTTGTCTTAATGCATGAAGCAGATGCTACCCATGCCATGATGACAGAGGAGGAAACTGAGTCACTAGAAGGTTTTAACACTGATAAGGAGGAGGAATTGGATAAGTTGTCAGTACTTTTAGTAGAGAAGGCACTAGGGCCAGATGGAATCTATCCAAGGATGATGAAGATAGTGAAACTGGAAATTGCACAGGCAATTTTCTTTCAGTCTTTCAGCAGTTCTCACATTGGGGATGGTGCTAAAAAATTTACAAACATTAAGCCATTATTGAAAAAAACATTGTAAACAATCAGCCCAACAATTACAACCAGTCAGTTTAAATTTGGTGGAAGGGTAACTTCTAGAAAAAAATATCCAGGACAGAATTAATAATCAAAAAGAAAAATATGGATTGATTCAGAAGAGTCAGCATGAGTAGGCTGAGTGAAAATCATGTCAAAATAGCTCGAATTCTTTGAAAAGTTAACAGAGTGTTAACGATGGTAATGAAGTTGATGTGGTGTCTGTGGGCTTCTCAAAGGCACTCAATACAGTATCACACAATAGCCTTGAGAAGTGAGTTAAGATCATAGAAAAAAAGGAACATTACCATCATAGAATCCTCACTGTATGGAAGCAGGCCATTTGGTCCATGGAATCCATATCAACCCTCCACAGAAAATTTACCCACACCTACCCCCCTACCCTATCCCTGTAACCCTGCATTTCCCACTGCCAATCCACCTAACCTGCACATCTTTGGGCTGTGGCAGGAAACCAGAGCACCCGGAGGAAACCCACATAGACACAGGGAGAATGTACAAACTCTATACAGACAGTTGCCTGAAGCTGGAGTCAAACCTGGGTCCCTGGCACTTTGAGGCATCAGTGCTAACCACAGAGCTGCTGTGCCAAATGTACAAAATTGCCTGGGGGTTGGGAAACACAGAGTAATAGGTAATGGTCATCTTATAAGCTGAACGAAGATTTGTAGTGAAGATCCCCAGAGGTCAGAATTGGGACTGTTGCTTTTCCTGATATATATATTAATGACCTAGATCGTGGTGTGCAGGACATAATTTCAAAGTGGACACCACAAACTTGGGAGAATTATAAACTATGAAGAGGACAGGGTAGAACTATAAAAGAACATGGACACATTGATGGAGTGTTAGATTGACGGCAGATGAATTTTAACGCAGAATAGTGTAGATACCGTAAGACCTTAAGAAATAGGAACAAGAGCTAGCCATTTAGCCCCTTAAGCCTGCTCCATCGTTCGATAGGATCATGGCTGATCCAAAGTTCTTCGAGACACTTTCCTGCCCTTTCCCCATAATATGCATAATACATTAGAGTCCTAGCAAAATGAAAGTTAGACCTCAAGGGATTCAGAGTGAGCTTGTGAATTGGATGCAAAATTGGCTTTACAATAGGAGACAGAGGGTGGTGATGGAGGGTTGTTATTCAGACTAGAGGACTGTGAGCAGCAGTGTTCCATAGGGATGAGGAGTGGGACAACTTTTGTTTGTCATTTATATAAATGATTTGGATGAGAATATGGGAGGTATGGTTAGTAAATTTGTGGATGACACCAAAATTGGTGGCATAGTGGACAGTGAAGAAGGTTAGCTAAGATTGCAAAGAGATCTCGGTCAACTGAGTGTATGAACTAAAGAGTGGCAGATGAAGTTTAATTTGGATAAATGCAATATATTGCATTTTAGTAAAACAAACAAGGATTTGCACAATTAATGGTAGGGCCTTGGATTGTGTGTAGAACACAGAGACCCAAAGGTTCAGGTACATAAGTCTTTGAAATTTGCTTCACAGGAAGACAGAGTGGTTAAGAGGGTGTCTAGCATGCTTACCTTCATTGCTCAGACCTTTGAGTATAAGTGTTGAGGCATCATGTTGAAGTTATACAGGATGTTGGTGAGGCCTCTTCTGGAGTTCTGTGTGCGGTTCTAGTCACCCTGTTACAGGAAGAACATTATTCAACCTGAGAGGGTTCAGGAAAGAGTTACCAGGATATTGCTGGGAATGGATGGTTTGGATTATAAGAAGAGGCTGTATAGGCTGAGATAGTAGGAACTGCTTGGCCTGCTGTGTTCACCCAGCTCGACACCTTGTTATCTCTGAATATGCTGGATCCTTTTTCACTGGAGTGTAGGAGGGTGAGGCTGACCTTACAAAGATACAGAGAGGCATAGATAAGGTGAATACAAATGTCTTTTCCCGAAGGTGGGCATATTTTTAAGGTGACAGAAGAAAGATTGTAAAAAGATATGGGGTGGGAGGCATTGGGTGAATGCTTTTATGCAGCGAGTGGTTAGTGTGTGGAATGAACTACCAGAGGAAATGGTGGACGTAGGTACAGTTATAATGCTCAGAACAGAATAGATAACTTCATGATTAGGAAAGGTCTGCAGGCAGGTGGGACAAGTTTAGTTTGGGATTATGGTCATCATGGATTAGTTGGACAGAAGGCCTAGTCCCTCAGCTGTATGACTATGATTCTCTAACTCACAATTCTCCTATTGACTAAGAATTTATCTATTTCAGCATTAACTGTACTCAAGGACTCTGACCCCACAGTTCTCTGTGACAAGGAATTCCAAAGACTCACAACCCTCTGATATAAGAACTTCCTCCTCAGTTCAATCTTAAATTGGTTCCCCTTTATCCTGAGATTATGCCCTCTGTCCTAGTTCCCATGAGAGGAAACATCCTCTCAGCATTTACCCTGTCAAGCCCCTTGAGAATCCAATATGTTTCAATGAGGTCACTGTTTGCTTTCCCAAACTCCAGTGAGTACAGTCCCAACCTGTTCAGCCTTTGCTCATAAGACAATCCTTCCATTCCAGGGATCATCAAGTAATGCACTTTGGTACAAAGGTCATTGAGAGACAGTATATAACAAAAGTACTACTCTCAAGGGTATGCAGGAGCAGAGAGACCTGACAATGTATGTGCAGAAGTCATTAAAGGTGACAAGACAAGTAGATAGAGATGTTAGTAAAGTATGCTGTATTCTAGGTTTCATAAATAGGATAATAGAGTACAACAGCAGGCAGGTTATGATGAAGAGTTACATAAAACTTGAAACGTTAACTGTTTCTCTCTCCAAATATGCTGCTGGACCCCTGTTGAGTTTCTCCAGCACTTTGTTTTATTTCAGACAGTATTGTGCTTTTATTTGTGATTATGATCAATTTATATAAGGCACGTGTTAGAACTCATTTGTAGTATTGTACAGAGTTCTGGATGCGACACTATAGAAAGGATGTCAATGCATCAGACAGTGCTCATTATGAGAGTTCCAGAGATAAGGTGTTTCAGTTATGAAGCGAGATTGGAAAAGTTGGGGCTGTTTTCCTTAGAGATGAGACTAAGAGGAGATTTAAAGAAGTTTTCAAAGTGGTCGGTACAGAGTAGATTTTCACTTGTAAACAAATTGAGAACCAGAAGGCACACTTTTCATAGAATAATAGAATCCCTACAGCGTGGAAACAGGCCCTTTGGCCCAACCAGTCCGCACTGACTCTTGGAGCATCCCACCCAGACCCATCCCCTTATAACCCACCTAATCTACAAACTCCTGAACACTACAGGCAATTTAGCATGGTCAATCCACCTAGGCTGCACGTTTTTGGACGGTGGGAGGAAACCCACACAGACACAGGGAGAATGTGCAAACTCTAGCAGACAGTCGCCCGAGGGTGGAATCAAACCCAGGTCCCTAGTGCTGTCAGGCAGCAGTGCTAACCACCAAGCCACCGTGCCACCCCAACACACTTTTAAAGTGTGTTACAATAGGAACAAACGGGAGGTGAAAACATTATTTTACACACAGCAAGTTTAAAATGCACTGTGTGGAAGTGTGCTGGAGACGGGTTCAATTGAGGCATTCGAGAGATTATTGCACAATTAGTTAAACAGAAACAATGTGCAGGCTTATGGGGCAAAAGCAGGAGATTGGCACCAAATTAATTTGCTCAGAAAACCAGTACAGACACAATAAAGAAAATGGCATCCTTCTGCACTGTAACCATTCTGTCATTTTATAATATATGCATCTCCCATTGCACTTAACTCAGTTTTTCAGTTCGTAAACCTAAAGTGTAAGAACTTGAAGAGTGTATGGGTAAACTGTTGCAACTATAACAGCAAAAGGAGAAGCTGTGGGTTTTTGTAATCGTTACACACGAGCTGTAACCTCAGGCCATACTGCTCAACATTTCCAAAAGCACATTGCCACTGGAAATTGAGAAATGTTTACAGCACCAGAATCTTACACCCATTTCCTAAATATTTTACAAAACCACAATTTTGTGCTGAAAATTGTTCGGTATTCTGTGCAATTAATGAAACTGTTGCAATTTATACCAAAGGTTATTTGTAACTCTTCAACTTATAACATGAAGTCTCTATATAGATGCATTAAATTAGTGTAAGTTAGCTCATAACTAATATGCAAACATAATAAATTCCTATTACTTAAAGTAGGAAGGTAGTTGTCAGAAAAGTAGTGCAGAACATGGAGGTCTAGAGTCATAGAGATATATAGCATGGAAACAGACCCTTCGGCCCAACTCGTCCATGCTGACCAGATACCCTATATAAATCTAGTTCCAATTGCCAGCATTTGGCCCATGTCCTTTTAAATCCTTCCTATTCAGAAATAAAAACAAAAAATACTGGAAATTCTCAGCAAGTGTGTCAGCATTTGGTGATACAGAAATATTACCAAGGTCATGCCTTTCCATCAAGTGCTGTTGTGCTACTGGACTAGTAAACCTGAGGGTTAGAAGAAATAATTCAGACTCATCACGGTTCAAAATCAGTTATTAGAATTTGAATTATTTCTTTTCAAAATCTGTAAATAAAGCAGTTATTTGCTTGTTTTAAAACCTCAACAAATTTACTGCAAATCTTTAAATGTGTAGAGCAACAGAAGTATCCTTGAACTAGGTACTTTTCACAGTAGGAGATTACTGTCAGCCACAGAGATTACACATTGCACAACATGAATGGAACCAAGTCCTCTGATGGTCTCGAAAACCATGCATGATTGTTGCTCTAATGACTTGCTGACATTGGGAGGTCAGGCGATAGGGCCAAAAATAGGTTCTCTCCCCTCCACTGAATACTGTGCTCTTCCTCTACAAAAGTCACCCAGTACTGGTTTAGCTGTGAGTCACTTTTCCAAGTCCAATTGCTCTACAGTCATGTGAATAGGGCAGTGTAGTCAAATAGCAGACAGCTGAGATTCCTGCTAGTCAGATCAGAGGAGCAATCTGACAGGTTACTGAAAGGAATTCAAAGATAGGGTTTCCAACCTAACTTTCCCTCGAACATTTCTCAACTTTATTCTTTCAGAGGCTGACAAAGTAACTGTATATTTCTTCCACTCTGCTGTGTTTTTTTTAAAATCTCTAACTATTCCTCACGAGTCACTAATGGGAATACACAACTTCAACACCTAGGGCTTCCACATGAAATCACAGTGACAGCATACATTGATAACATCACCTGTCTAACTTACTTCACCACAAGTTTCCCTGCTACAAAAATTGGATTCATGTTTCACAGCATACAAACAACATGAAGCCAAGGAACTAAATCATTAACCATTAAGGAATGGCATTGAAGATTATAAAGATATCAATAAACTCATTTGACTGACGCAAGACTCAGCAAGGCAGTGAAAAAATCTTGAGGCAAGACCATAATTCAGATAATCTTACATGGAATGTGGAAGGACCAGGTTTAATGAACCAAAAAGCCCTTCCCATTGTTATGTAAAAAAGGAACACTACTAATAGCCCAGCTATAAACGCTTAAAGAGCTCTTGTGGTAGTGTCCTACCTCTAAGCCAGGAAGCCCAGGTTTCATACTTCATAGAGTCCCTACATTCAACTCAACAAGTCCACACCATCCCTCTGAAAAGCGTCCCCCCCAGATCTATTCCCTAACCCCCACATTTCCCATGTCTTACCCAAAGCAGTAATCTAACCTACACATCCAATTTAGCAATTTAGCATGGCCACTCCACCTAGCCTGCACAATTTTGGACTGTGGAAGGAAACCGGAGCACCCAGAGGAATCCCATGCAGACATGGTGAGAATGTGCAAACTCCATACAGACAGTAGCCCGAGGGTGGAATCGAACCCGGGTTCCTGGTGCTGTGAGGCAGCGGTGCTAACCACTGAGCCACTGTGCTATCCCTTAAGTTTGCATCCCACCTGATCCAGAGGTGTGTCATAACACATTGTAAGAAGTTGATTAGATATTTTTAATATAGATTTTTACCATTCAAACACGTCCTCCAAAAGGGGCCCAGTCAGAGCAAACACAAACAACAGGTTAACATTTGGATTAGATGTAATATCTGCTTTTAGTTGTTGAAGTTATAGTTCGGAAAATATGAACTCAAACTTCCAAAAGCAACAGCCAACAGTCCCTCAACTTTTGCAATTATGCCAACAGATGTTCTTTTTTTCAAAAATCGGCCTAAAAAACCTTGAGAAACATAACATCCGACAACGATTGAAATTCTCAATAGATGCAAAGCTGCTGCAAAAACCAATTTCAGAAATCCAACTGGGGTAGGATTTTTACAGCACTAAGGGATGCCATTTGATCCACCTGGTTAACAAAGTTCTAACTGTACTAATCTGATTTTCCAGCTTTTGGCCTGTAACCCTGGAGACTATAGTTATGCAAGTGAATACCTGTGTACTGCTTAAATGTTTCAAGAATTCGAGGTATCCATTAATGTCTGAATGAAAACAGAATCTCCTTAACTCTTCTCTTAGCCTTCTACTTCTTACCTTAAATCTATGTGTTCTAGTATGGACCTCTCTACTAGTGGAAAAAGTGCCTCCCTAACCATCCTAATGCTCGTCGCCCTCATAATCTTATAACCTTTATCAGGTCCCCTCTCAACCTTCAATGCTCCAGAGAAAACAATTCCAGCCAGTCCAATCTTTCTCCCAGCTAAGGCAGCATGCTGGTAAATTTCATCCACAGTCTCTCTAGTGCAAACACATCCTTCTTATATTGTGGTGACCAGAACTGCACGCAGTACTCCAATTGTGGACAATCCAATATTTTGCACAGTTTTCAAAGTCAGTTAATAAAGGCAAGCAACCCATATGTATTCTTAACAGTTTTATATGAACCTGCGCTAACACTTTCAGAAACCTGTGAACATGCACACCATCTCCATCTATCTTCAGTCCTTTCCAGAGTTCTAACATTCATAGTGTAATTCCTTGCTTTGTTAGCCCTCTTCAGTTACAATATTTCTCACTTTTCCAGGTTAAATTCCATTTGCCACTGCTCTGACCACCTGAGCAGTAATTGATATCCAGACTTTACTATTTTTGCAGTTGTGCAATTTCCTATCTAACTCCTTAAAGTCTACCCGCAGAACACAATTGTTTCCTTCTTCCTGTGTCATTGGTTCCAATGGGGTCTACTATCTTTGCCTGCTCATCTTCCCCATTCAGAATGCCCTGCTACTGTTCTGTAGCATCCTTGATCCTGACACCCGGGCGGCAACATACAACTCATGTTAATGGCCTGCAATCAACATGTAATTTCCAATCTGCCGCCACTTTCACCTGGTCTATCTCTGAATCCTCCTTCCCTTCCTCAACATCTCTGATTCCATTTCTGGGGATAGACTGGCCACTAATATCCACCATAAACACACTGACTCCCACAGCGACCTGGACTATACATCCCCCATTCTCTCAGTCCCTCCGTCTCCATCGTATATGCTCTGAGGAGGCTAACTTTGACAAAGGACCTACTTCATCCTCAACCAATGCATGCCTAGCACCATTGTCGACAAGGCCCTCAACCAATTCTGGCTCATCCCACACCTCCCCCCTCATCCCTTCTCTTCCCTCTTGCATCGGTGATAGGGTTCCCCTTGTCCTCACATACCTCCCACCAGCATCCACATCCAGAAGATCATCAGGCGCTATTTTTGCCACCTCCATCGAGAAGCCATGGTCAGACACATATTACCCACCATTCTCCCCCCCCCACCTGCCTTCCGCAGGCACTGCTCCCCCCGGGATGTCATGGTGCAGTCTTCTTTCACCCCCAACACTCCACCACAGCCCAACAGCACCTTCCCCTGCAACCAGTAAAGGTGCAACATCTGCCATTTACTTCCTCCCTCCCAAGTCCTATCCAAGGGTTCCAGTTGAAGTAACACTTCCCCTGTACTTCCCACAATCTAGTCTACTGCATTCCCTGATCACAATGTGGTCTCCTCTACACTGGGGAAACAAAGTGTAGACTGGGTGACAGCTTTGCAGAACATTTACTTTCTGCTCGCAAATGAAGACCCTGAGCTTCCAGTTGCCTGCCACTTTAACATACCATCCTGTTCCCTGTCCAACATCTCTGTCTCTGGCCTGCTGCAGTGTTCCAGCGAAACTCAGCACAAGCTGGAATTAACAACACCTCATTTTCCACTTTGGGACCCTGCAGACCTCTGGACTCGATACTGAGTTCAATAATTTTAGGGCCAAAACTCCCCCATGTCCTAATCCCCAAACCCCACACACCGGTCCTTTAGCAAATAGCCTGTCATTACACTCTAGTCATAGTCAGTCACCAACAGTCCCTATTAACAGCCACTCATTCTCCTAGCCAGATTGTTATCAAATCTTTTGTCTATTCAACTGCTCTACTCTCCCTTTGGGCTCTATCTTTTATCCTATCATTTATTCCCTACCCTATCCCCCTCCCTATTTTCTGCATATAAACCAACTTTTTCCCAGCCACCATCAGTTCCGAGGAAGTTCACCAGACCAGAAACATTAACTCTGATTTTTTTCTTCACAGATGCTGTCAGACCTGCTGAGCTTTTCCAGCAACTTCAGTTTTTATTCTGATTTACAACATCCGCAGTTCTTTCAGTGTTTATGAAGTAACAGACTGCCTCCTTCCAGGCTTAACTTATATAAAGTTAAAACATCTTACAGGCTGCCATCACTGACACATTCATTGGAGTTAACTCCATTTCATCCACTCTCCCCGCTGGACAGAAGCAGATAATGCAAACCAGTGGGCCCACCGGGACTGCATTCTTCCCTACATGGTGCATGGTATCATTGACTGCACATGTATCATTCTGACGGCACCATGTGTCAACTGCACCCCATACTCAAACTGAAAAGGCGTCCATTTCAAAACCAGTGTATGACTAGAGGCAGCGAATCATACAGAGCAATATCTGGCATCTTTGCAACAATCACAATTCTGCAGCAGGTCACATTTTCAGCCACAATTGAGGCAACAAGGCAGACTAAAACACAAGAGGGTGGATAAGTCTGTCCACTGCAATGGTTAATCATTCAGGTGTACACATGGGTATAATTGCAGCCAAGCTCCGACACGAAATATAACAGAGCAGACAGTCGGTGTGCTAAGCTCATGCTTTGCTGCCTGGACAACTCTGCAGCAGTTTGCAGTACTCACTTGGTCAGAGTTAAGATTTTTCATGGCCTCCTACATGCTGCATAATCTTGTCAATGATGAAGGTCCAACATTTGTCACCTGGTACAGAGAATACCTTTCACCAGGAAGGTTGCGCTGCCAATGCTTGCTTATCACAATGCTACATGTCCACTTGTGCCTTCAGCTCATCTACCTTATATCTCAGGCTTCCTGCACTAAAATGCATTCCATTTAACCTGTCTAAATGCACTATTTTCTTATCTCATCTATATTTCCTCTGCCTTCCAGACTTATTCATGTTTTAACTTCCAACTCCATTGCAATTGCTCTCCCTTCTGAACTCTTGTTGGGATCCCAACCTAATTCAAAAGAAAGAATTAACAAGAAAAAAGAATGTGAGAGAATGTTTAGAGGGCATCATGCCTTCTCTGTCAGCAATTAACCATCACATTTGGCCCCAATAGAAAAATAAATGTCACTAATAAATAAACATTTCAAAGCTGGGTTAGAAATTATATCATTCAATATTGTATAGAAAAGCTAACACCCATGTGCATTTGCTTAGTTAATAAAATGTGAGGCTGGATGAACACAGGAGGCCCAGCAGCATCTCAGGAGCACAAAAGCTGACGTTTCGGGCCTAGACCCTTCATCAGAGAGGGGTCTAGGCCCGAAACGTCAGCTTTTGTGCTCCTGAGATGCTGCTTGGCCTGCTGTGTTCATCCAGCTTCACACTTTGTTATCTTGGATTCTCCAGCATCTGCAGTTCCCATTATCACTGGTGCATTTGCTTAGTACCTATTTTCCATACAGTAGTATCCTACTGCTCTTGTGCAATGCTACCCTAGTGGCTGCAGCATGGCTGATGGTAATCTGCTGACCTCCAGTGGAAGAAGCTGCAACTGATCCTGATGGTCAATCTCAAGCAACTTCTTTGGCTGAAAAGGCCAAGCTACAGACAATATCATCAGAGCACTGGAGGCGGCGCTTAGCACAGGCTGGCTAGCTGAGATAAAACAGCAGGGCTACTGCATGGTGATGTGGGAGGATAAGAGCTATCTCCCTGAAAAAGGACACTAGGTTCATGTTCCGCAGAGACATTGACACTCCCCAGAGCAGTGCCTCAGGAAAAGTATTTTTGAAGTGCAGTCACTGCTATTAAGTAGGAAACATGAGAGTGCTCAATCAGCGTGAAAAGTGATGATGAAGGATACCTTGAAATTTGATAGCTGATCCCTCTCCTCTAGTTCCCTGTCTACTTTACTATCTACAACATAATCTTTTAAGTTTGACATTATTTTATGAATATACATTTTCTTTTTACGATTCCTTTCTTATTCCTTTTAGGCTGTAAACACAAAAACTTACACATTTGGCACTCTCCCTGCAAATTGTGTCGAAATCTAGTTTTATTGTACCATGCCTGCTTCTCTCTCATTCTTTTTCGGAATCTTTAAAATGCGTAAATATTTTCTACCACAATCTCGGCTATAACTAACAATTACTTTCTAATGTACCCAGTCTTCTCGGTGCTAGCTGGAAACTGGAGCTTCAGTGCAGTAGCCACAGAACGTTGGGTATGCCACCAAATAGTTCCATCCATTATTTGACAAACTAAGGCCTCATAGCTACAGAGATAACTGATGCACTGAAGGTAATCATTCAAGAACCCACGGACTCTAGAAAAGTCAAGAGATTTGGAAAATTGTCAATATAGCACCATATCCAAAAAGGAAGGAGATGGAAGAGGTAACTATAGGGCAGATAGTTTAAAAATTATTAGGGGGATGTTCGTGTGTATTAAAAATGAATTAATACAGAGCATTTAGAAACAAATAATATGATGAAGCAGAGTTAGCATGGCTTCACAAAGGGAAAAGCATGTCTGATAAATTTATTTAAATTCTTTGAGGAGTTAATAAGCAGGATGGAAAAAGGGAAAGCACTGGATGAAGTTAATCTGGACGTAATATTTGGATTTCTAAAAGATATTTGATAAGCTACTGCACATAAGGTTACTTAATAAGCTAACAGCCCATGTTGTTGGGCAGTAATATATGACCATGGATTGAGGATTGGCTAACTATTAGAATACAGAAGAAAAGGGATAAGGGGGAAACTTTCAGGATGGCAAACAAGTTGTGCAATTCTGATGTCCCATACATGACAATCAGCATGCCAATGCAAACTGCAACATTAACTTCCAGTTTTGGAAGTCACTGCCAAACGCAGATCTTAGATGTCTGGGCAGAAAAAAAGAAAAATTAGAGGGAACACTGATTATAACTAGTGGAGTGATCACAATTATTTACAATATATATTAGTGACTTGGATGAGGGAAATGAATGTACGATCACCAAATTTTTGAATTCCACAAATAACAACAGGAGGGCAAATGATGGTGGTTTAATGGGGGTAATTCAATGAATCTGCAGAGAGACATAGGCAGTTAAGTGAATGGACAAAATCTTGGAGGATGAAATATAACGTAGGAAAATGTGAGATTATGCACTTTGGCAGGGAAGGTGGAGGAAGGCTGCTGAGAAATACATCGCAAAAGGATTTGGGGGGTTTCATGCATCAATCACAAAAAGCTACAAGTTCAGTGAGTAATAGGGAAGGCAAATAAAATGTTGACATGTATTTCAAAAGAAATGAAGTGTCAAAACAGGCAAACCTTGCTAAAACAAAAACAGAAATTGCTGGAGAAATTCTGCAGGTCTGGCAGCACCTGTGGAGAGAGAAAGCTGAGTCAAACATTTCAGGTCCAGCCACCCTTCATCAAAACTGAAGTCTTGCTAGAACAATACAAAGCCTTAATCAGACCATACAAAGAACGCCGTGTGTAGGTTGGGCCTGTAATTATTGGATTTAAGAAGAACAAGGAGGTAACTTTATGGAAACATATAAGATCCTAAGGGGGCTTGGCACCATGATAATGGAAAGGCTGTTACCCCTTCAGGCTGCGTTTTGTGCTCCTAAGATGCTGCTTGGCCTGCTGTGTTCATCCAGCTCCACACTTTGTCATCTCGGATTCTCCAGCATCTGCAGTTCCCATTATCTCTGGAGAGGTAGGATGTGCTTTTATCTCAAGGTCATCAGAGGAGATCATGAGACCAAATCATACCAGCGTGGTTTCAGGTTGCATTGGTGGGTATATTCAAGGCTGAGATAGACAGATATTTAATCAGGAAGGGATTCAAGGATTATGGGGGAAAGGCAGAAAAACGGAGTTGAGGATTATCAGATAAACCATGATCTCATTGAAAAGCAGAGGCGGCTCATTGGACCAAATAGCCTACCTCTGCTCCGACATCTTTTAATCTCATGGCGTTTTAGGCCTTCTCAAGCGGATGTACACAGATTGCAGTGCAATCCAATAAAGAGCAGGGGATTGTCCAGCCCAACGTGTATTCCTCAATTATTAATAAGACATTGCTCATTTCCTTACATCGTTTTTGGTAAGATCTCTGTGCACAAAGTGACTGCCACATTTAGAAAAGTGAAGTGATTTCAGAAATACTTCATTGGCTGTGAAAGCACTTTTGGGCATTCTGTGAAAGGCTTTATAAAATAGAAGTAATTTCTTTCTTTGTTCTTACCTTTTTCTGTATGACTGGTGGTCTACAAACAGCTTTGTCAAACAGAATGAAAAGATACAGTTTAAAGCCAGTTTATTCCATGTGAACTTGTCATCAGAATGCCTTAAACAGTAAAGTATCTAAACAAGTTATGTACACATCTGAGCTCCAATATTTTCACATTTCCTGTGAAAATGACATAATGTGTTTCAGCTGTAGTTCCACTTTTATATATTTTTATTTAAATAGAATACAAAATGTTAAAATATTGTTTCATGTTTAAATTATAAACTTGAAATTAAGTCAAAATGGTTGTTATTTTGTAACCAATTATAGTATGTGATCATATTAATGAACAAACGTTCTATGCATCTGAGATAGGTCAAGTCATAACAGTTACTTTCTGCTATCAGTCAAAAACTGTTATTCGTGACTTCCTCTTCTAGAATATCATTTTAGCAAAAAGGGATGTGCTGGTCTGTTGATAGATAGCTACATTTAGAATGAAGGAAAATTGGGTAATACAGAAAATAGTTTCCTTTTCCCTTCTCACAACACTAAAGAAAATACCACTGACAAGTGGAGAAATGTAGGGTGTTTCACTTCTTCTTCTAATGTTTCCAATCCCTCTAAAGAACTTTCAAACTCACTTGTTTTGCACTGTCCTGATGTTGTGACCATAACAATGTTGATATCCAGTTTATTGACTATGTGCTGGCTTGTGTTTGTGTTGCTGCTGAAGTGAGAGCTTGTTTTCTTTAAGTTTGTGAGGCCAGCTCCTAACTTCAGTGCGCTCTGTGGATACAAAATAAAATGCATATTCAGTAGCACTGGGGATAACTAAGGAAAACAGGGAATTCAGGCTGCTGCTTGCCTTTGAAAGCTTTTTAAAAGCTGCTTCGCCTCGAAGGTGATTGTGGAGCATTAGACAATGAGGAGGGAAGACATAAAAGAGCAAATATTACACCTTCTGTGATTGTATGGGAAGGTGCTATGGTGGGAATGTGAAGTGAAGGACTGTTAAGGGGCATGAACCAGAGTGTCTTCAGTCCCCAAAGAATGCCAACAGTGAAGCCAAAGGGAAGATTTCTTTGGTGGCAGTATCCTGCTGCAGGTAGCAGAAATGGCAGTGGATAATCTTTACAATGCGGAGACTAGTGGGGTGGAGAGTGAAAGCAAGGGAACCCCTATGCTTGGACTTGGTGTGAAGCGAAGGGGTAAGAGCGGAACTGCACGACATGGGTTGGGCATAGCAGAAGGCCCTGTCAACAAGGGCGGGAGGGGGAATCCTGCTGTTGAGAAAAAAAGAGAACTTGTCAGAGGCATCCCTGTGGAAGGAGGTCTCAACGGAACAAATACAACGGAGATGGAGAAACCACAACAATGGAGTAGTGTCATCGCAGGAAGCACGGTATGAGAGGACGCAGTCAAAAAAACTGTGGGAGTCAAGGGGTTGTAATAGATTTGGTGGCCAGCATATCAACCACCCAGGTGAAAGTGAGAACGGGATGGAAACTAGAAGCAAATTGTTGGGTTTTTCCAATTCCAGCCAAGAGCAGGAAGCAACACTAGAGATATCATCAATGTACTGGAGAAAAGGTTTTGCTTGGAAACAAGGAACATTCCACACAACAATTCAGCAGCTTTCAAAGCAGATGGTGGCAGAGTAGTGGGGTTTTTCTGTTACTGTCTGCTTTTTTTGCTTCTTTTATCTTCCGCCCTCCCTCTTTTCTCCTGCTTTCATTTTCTTTTTTTGCATTTTTCTTTTCTTTAAAGCCGTTTGCAGTGGGTTAATTGGCGGTGAGAGCGGGTCACGCACAGAATGATGGCAACCTCCCCGCAGTCTGAGGTAGAATGGCAGACACAGTTCCTTCCGGTGATTGGATGTGGCGGCAAGGATGTCCTTTTGGCAAAAGGTGGGGGCGGGGGTGGGGTGGTGGTTGTCGGTGGGTGTGAGCAGCAGCAGCAACGTTCCTCCAGTGATCAGTGGCAGGGAGAATGTGGTTCCTCCCAACAATCGATGCAAGGCTCACAGGCTGACCAAGGCTTCAGGCTGTGGCTAGGCCCAAGCACTTACATCGATGGTTCCAAAAACCTTTGTGGATACAAGACTTGGACTTTGAGATCTGGGCTTTTTTTAACCTTTTGATTTTCTTTTATTTCCGATTTTGTGTTTTTTTGTCTGAGAATCTGGTTTTGTAACCAAGATGACACTGGAGAATGGCAACTTTGTACACTTTTCACTGTTCTCACGTATTCCTACATTTGAGTAGATGTGACAATAAAATCTAATTCAAATCCTAAAAATCTACTTCTAACATACCTAACAAACGGACAGGTATACCTATGCTCCACGTGGATACCCCATTGGCCACAGCTCTGACCTGGAGAAAGTGAGAGGAGTTAAAAGGAAAGTTGTTGAAAGCGAGAACCAGCTCAGCCAGGTAAAGCTAGACAGTGGTGAATGGGAACTGCTCAGGCCTCCTTCCAAGGAAGAAGCAGTGGGACCACCATCCTGATGGGGGAATGGAGATGGGTTAGGATTGCACACCACTGGTGAAGAGAAGGTTACTGGGGCCACGAAAGTGGAAATTGTGGAACCAATGTGAAGCGTCAGAAGAATCACGAACGTAAGTTTGAAAAGACTGGATAAAGGTGAGAAAAAAGAGGTAAGTTAGGGAGAAATAAGTACAGTGGGACAGGAGCAGGTGGAAATGATGGGTCTACCTGGGCAGTCCAGTTTGTGGAACTTGGGATGGAGGTACAAGGGGGCCATGAATAGGAAGCTGTGAAGGGAAGATTTCCAAAGGAGATGCGTTCAGTGACAGTCCTAGAAATAACAGTTGTGTTTAGTGTGGGGTCATGGCCTAGATAGGAAGAAGTGTCTGAGGGTTGACACTCTATATCTGCAAGATAAAGGTCAGCATGCCAGACACCTGAATAGGTGTGATAACAAAATCAGGGTTAGACCTGAGCAAACAGAGAGCAACAAGCTGACACAAAGCAAGATTAGACAGGGCAATGGGAACAGCCAGTTCTTGATGGAGAGATCAAGAATAACGCTTGAATTGTTACCTCCTCCCTGCTCATTGTCCAAGAGGCCCAATACACCTTCCAGCAAAAGCTGTTTATTTGTCCTTTGTTCAATTTAGTTCAGTTCGTGTTAGTCTCCTTTACATTGAGAGACAGAATGCAGACTGTAGACATTGGAACAGAAGTAGCCTTTCAGCCCATCATTTGTGTTTTGAGCAGCAGCAAGAGCGGGAGCTTGAACCAGGGGCCTGTCAGGAAGTGGATGAGTCAGTGCTATTAAATCTTTAAAACTCACCTAGAGCGTCGGAGCCCTCCATTTCTGTTTTAAGTAGCAGCACCTTGGAGAGCAGAGGCTTCTGGGAAGAGAGGGACTTTATTTTAAATCCCCTCAGCTATACAAGTGATCGCTTTCTAAGCCCGAGACCCTACCCTTGTAGGGTGTCCCACTCATCCACCTCCTCTAACCTTATACACCAGGGTCAAATCAGGTAAGCTTTTTTTTTTACTTTCTGTTTAGGGAACTAGCAGGGATGGCAGTGCAGGTAGAGGAATGTTCCTCCTGCATGATGTATGAGGTGAGGGACGCCATTAGTGTCCCATCCAAATACATCTGCAGGAAGTGCACCCAACTCTTGCTCCTCCAAGACCGCGTTAGGGAATTGGAGCGGGAGCTGGATGAACTCCAGATCATTCGGGAGGCAGAGTCTGTGATAGACAAGATTTACAGGGAAGTAGTTACTCCAAAGCATGAAGAAGGCTGGGTAACTGTAAGAAGGGGGAAAAAGCAGTCAGTGCAGGGATCCCCTGTGGTCGTTCCCCTGAAAAACAAGTATACCGTTTTGGATACTGCTGGGGTGGACGACTTACCAGGGGCATGCGGTAGGGTGCAGGTCTCTGGCGCAGAGTCTGTCCCTCTTGCACAGAAGGGAAGGGGGGATAGGAAGAGAGTGTTAATCATTGGGGACTCAATAGTTAGAGGGAATGATAGAAGGTTTGCTGGGAACGAAAGAGACTCGTGGTTGGTGTGTTGCCTCCCAGGTGCCAGGGTCCGTGATGTCTCGGATCGTGTCTTTGGGGTCCTGAAGGGAGAGGGTGACCAGGCCCAAGTCGTGGTCCACATAGGTACCAACAACATAGGTAGAAAGAGGGATAGGGATGTCAGGCAGGATTTCAGGGAGCTAGGGTGGAAGCTGAGAGCTACAACAAACAGAGTGGTTATCTCTGGTTTGTTACCCGTGCCACGTGATAGCGAGGCGAGGAACAGGGAGAGATTTCAGCTGAACATGTGGCTGCAGGGATGATGCGGGAGGGAGGGCTTCAGGTACATGGACAATTTGGGTTCATTCTGGGGAAGGTGGGACTTCGACAAACAGGATTGAACCAGAGGGGCACTAATATCCTGGGTGGGAAATTTGCTAGTGCTATTTGGGTGGATTTAAACTAGCTCAGAAGGGGGATCGGCCTCCGCAAAGTTCCAGGGATGTGGAGGAGAGGATTGGCAAAACAATTCTGGGCAGGAGTGAAAGGAACAGGATGGTCATTATGGGAGACTTTAACTTCCCTAACATTGACTGGAAATGATATAACTCTAGTACATCGGATGGATCAGTTTTTGTCCAATGTGTGCAGGACGGTTTCCTGACTCAGTATGTCGAAGGGGCAACAAGAGAGGTGGCCACACTGGATCTGGTAATGAACCAGTCAAGGTGTTTGATTTAGTGGTAGGTGAGCACTTTGGAGAGAGTGACCATACTTTGGTTATGTTTACTTTAGCAATGGAAAGGGATAGGAACATGCCACAGGGCAAGAGTTATAGATGGGGGGGGGGGGGGAAGGGCAATTATAACACGATTAGGCAAGACTTAGGAGGCATCAAATGAGTTAGCAAAATGCAGCAGATGGGGACAATCAAAATGTGGAGCTGGTTTAAGGAACAGATATTGCGTGTCCTTGATTGGTATGGACCTGTCAGGCAGGGAGGATACGCTAAGGTAAAGGAACCGTGGTTTACTACAGAAATTGTAACTCTTGTTAAGCGGAAGAGGGAGGCTTATGTGATGATGAGACAAGATGGTTCAGATGAGGTGACGGAGAGTTACAGATTACAGTAGCAGACATTAGCAGGTAGAATAAAGGAGAACCCTAAAGCTTTCTATAGGTATGTGAGGAATAGGAGGATGACCAGGGTAGGAATAGGGCCAGTCAAAGACAGAAGTGGGAAGTTGTGTGTGGACCCTGTGGAGATCGGAGAGGTGCTAAATCATTATTTCTCATCTATTTTCACTGAGGAACAGGAAAATATTGTGGAGGAGAAGACTGAGTTACGGGCTACTAGAATTGAAAGGATTGAGGTTAGTAAGGAGGTGTTATCAATTCTAGAAAGTGTGAAGGTAGGTAAATCCCTGGGCCGGATGGGATTTTTCCGAGGAGTCTCTGGGAAGCTAGGGAGGAGGTGGCGGAGCCTTTGGCCTGGATCTTTGAGTCCGCATTGTCTACAGGTTTAGTACCAGAGGATTGGAGGATTGTAAATGTTGTGCCCTTGTTCAAGAGGGGCACTAAATTATAGACCTGTGAGCCTTACATCTGTTGTAGGGAAAGTTTTGGAAAGGATTATAAGAGATAGGATTTATAATCATCTAGCAAGCAACAATTTGATTGGAGATAGTCAGCATGGATTCGTCAAGGGCAGGTCGTATCTCACAAACCTCATTAAAGTTTTTTGAGAAGGTGAC
Source organism: Stegostoma tigrinum (assembly GCF_030684315.1). Lineage (NCBI taxonomy): Eukaryota > Metazoa > Chordata > Chondrichthyes > Orectolobiformes > Stegostomatidae > Stegostoma > Stegostoma tigrinum. The sequence goes on from NC_081368.1 coordinate 34,723,092, forward strand.
CAAACATGTGGATGAGGGTAGGGCAGTTGACGTGGTTTACATGGACTTCAGTAAAGGCTTTGATAAGGTTCCACATGACAGGCTATTGCAGAAAATACGGAGGCATGGGATTGAGGGAGATTTAGCAGTTTGGGTTAAAAACTGGCTTTCTGCAAGAAGACAACGAGCGATGGTTGATGGAAAATATTCAGCCTGGAGTCCGGTTACTAGTGCTGTGCCTCAAGGATCTGTTTTGGGTCCACTGCTGTTTGTCATTTTTATAAATGACTTGGATGCAGGCATAGGTGGACGGGTTAGTAAGTTTGCAGATGACACTAAAGTCGGTGGAGTGGTGGACAGTGTGGAAGAATGTTGCAGGTTGCAGTGAGATTTGGATAAACTGCAGAATTGGGCTGAAGGGTGGCAAATGGAGTTCAATGCAGATAAATGTGAGGTGATTCACTTTGGGAAGAATAATAGGAAGGCAGAATACTGGGTCAATGGAAAGAATCTTGGTAGTGTGGATGTGCAGAGGGATCTCGGTGTCCATGTACATAGATTCCCAAAAGTTGCCACCCAGGTTGATAGTGCTGTTAAGAAGGCTTACAGTGTGTTAGGTTTTATTGGTAGGGGGATTGAGTTCCAGAGCCATGATGTCATGCTGCAACTGTACAAAACGCTAGTGTGGCCTCAATTGGAATATTACAGGAAGGATGTGGAAACATTGGAAAAGGTGGAGAGGAGATTTACCAGGATGTTGCCTGGCCTGGAGCACAGGCCCTCTGAAGAAAGGCTGAGGGACTTGGGCCTGTTCTCACTGGAGAGAAGGAGGCTAAGAGGGGATTTAATAGAGACATACAAGATGATCAGAGGATTAGATAGGGTGGACAGTGAGAGTCTTTTTCCGAGGATGATGACTTCAGCTTGTACAAGAGGGCATAGCTACAAATTGAGGGGTGATAGATTTAAGACAGATGTCAGAGGCAGGTTCTTTATTCAGAGAGTGGTAAGGGCATGGAACGCCCTGCCTGCCAATGTAGTTAACTCAGCCACATTAGGGGCATTTAAACAGTCCTTGGATAAGCATATGGATGACGATGGGACAGTGTAGCGGAAGGGACTTCGAGTAGTTCACAGGTCGGCACAACATCGAGGGCCGAAGGGCCTGTTCTGCGCTGTATTGTTCTATGTTCTATGTTCAGTAATTATAAACTCAGCCTTGACAGCTTTCTGCAGTAATGAATTCCACAGATTCCCTTTCAGGCAAATTTTTCCTCATCTGTCTCAAATGTACAAGTCTGTGATTATGCCTTCTGATCCTCGGGTCCACAAGGGAAAACTTTCTAGATCCCCGCTGTTAATGTCCCCAAAGAGCCCTGCATGTTTCAACAAGGTTGTCATTGATTCTTCTAAGCTCAAGTGAGCAAAGGCCCAATCTCATCACATCTCCTCATGAGACATTTTCTCCATATCTGGTACCAGCCTAGTGAACCTGTCTCCAAATCCAGCATACCTTTCTTTAGATAAAGAGCCTGTAACAGTTCATGGTAGTCTGACTAGAACCTTATATAGTTTTAACAAACCCTCCCTTCTTTTAACTTCACTTTCTTTAGGAAAATGCAAACACTCCATTTGCCTTCCCTATTACCTGTTGAATTTGGATGCTAGCTTTCTACAATTCATGGATGAAGACTCCCAAATCCCTCTTTTCTGAAACTTTCTGCAGTCTTTCTCCATTTAAATAATATCCAACTCCTCTCATCATCCTCCCACAATGGATGACCCAATATTTTCCCACATTCTATTCTACCTGCTATGCACTTGTTTATGACAGTCAGCAGACTCTGTGTCATCCTCACCATTTCCGTTCTCACCTATTTTTGCTATGACGATGCTGTGACTTTAACAGATTATTCTGTCCTGGGTTTTTTTCTTGAGGGAGATTGAAAGCGAGATAATGAGCGGACTACTGAAGACCACTTGAGCAAGCAGCTTGGGAGGCCTTCAGTTTTGTTTTAACAGCCTGATTGGGTGTGGCCAGCTCTTTCAGATTAGAATTTCTAGGTTTTGGTTTCTTAGTAGCATCAGAAGCTCCTGGGGTCTCATCAAAGTTGGAAGCTTTAGTGAATGCGTCTTGGCTTCTATTCCCTCTGAATTTTCTATTGATGTTTCTTTCCCCACTGGGATTGGAGAACTACACGAGAATGTATTTCTGAATTTGCCTTTTATCCGAGGAGGATATTTATGGGATGTTACAATACCAGAGCAGTTAATTAGAAATAGTTATTGTATCTATTATTTAGTTAAGTTTTCCAATAGAGTTATGAAAACCTAAGTTCTTCTTTCTTTTGTTTGTATTTTAACTACAGTGTTTAAATAAATTGTTTTTCTTAACATCGAGTAGTTTGACCAGCTGAATTACATCTCTAACTCGGCACTTCGTAGAAAAAGTTAGGATCTAGGCTACCTTCTTAAAATATTTTGAAGACATTGTGTAATCTGCAAACTTGACTATAGTACATTCACTTATCTCATTCAAGACATCAATATATAGCGTGTACAAATAGCGTGTCCCCAGCATTGATTCGTATAGCACTCCACAAGCCATAGGTTGTCATCTTGAAAAATGCCCCACTTATCCCAAACCTCTGTCCTCCGTAATTTGCCAATTCTCTATCCATGCGAACATACTCCCTCTAACATCATGGGCTGTAATCTTACTAAGTAGCTTATTGTGTGGTACCTTATCAAACACCTGAAAAATAAACATATCATCCACTGCTTTCCCTTTATCAATGCTACTTGTTATTGCCTCAAAAGAAGTGAGTTGGTCAGGCAAGATTTCCCCTTCATGAAGGTGCACTGACTCCGCTTAACCTTATCATGTATTTTTAAATACTATCCAGTACATCCATTATAGACTCTAAAATTTTCCCAATAACAGATGCTAATGCAACTGACTCATCTGCGTCAGTTTTCTGTCTCCCTTCCATTTTTAAAGGATGGGGTGACCACTTTGCAGATTACCTCTGCTCTGTCTGTAAGACTGACACCAACCTTTCTGTTGCTTTGCATTTCAGTAAACCATCTTTCTCCCATGCTAACATTTCTCTTCTTGGCCTGCTGTGTTCCATTAAGTGCTCACAAGCTGAAGGAACTGCGCCTCATTTTCCACTTTTGGCATTTGAGAGAGTTCAGGGCTCAACACTGAGTTCAACAAGTTCAGAATATGAGCAGTCCTACCTTCCTGCCCTGTCTAGTTTGCATCTTGCTTTCGTAGGTTTGTTGTCATTCTTTGCTTCCATTCAAACCTATTATTTGCATCCATTTTACATCCCAATCTCTCTTACCACCATCAACTCCCTATGTCTTTTACTCCAGATACCCTCACCAGCTATTCCAGTTGCTGCTCCTTCCTCATTATTAACAGTATAGAAACAATAGTTTTCCAGCCCTCTTCAGTGAGTCGTCTTTGCACTCAAAACGTTAACTGTTCCTTTCCACAGATCCTGTCACACCTGCAGTGCTTCTCCAGCATTCTCAGATTTTTTGAGAAATCCAGTATCCATTTTTACTTTTATTTAGTCACTGCTGACATCCATGCTGCATACAAACATTTTTTCATTCCTGTTCATGTAAATACCACTGTAGAACTGCAAACCCTCGTTTGTCAAACACACCTCATCCCCACCCTGCCAAGAGATAAATATAAGCCTCCAATTTCCTCAGATGCCAGAAGGATCACGCTGGACTGAAAAAACAGTAAATAAACATGTTTATTCAAGAAAGGAAGTAAACAGAAAGCAGGCAGCCTCACAGCCATCATTGGGAGTTTGCTAGATTCCACTATTAAGCAGGATATTTAGAAAGTCATACTAAAATCAGATTGTAGTAACATTGTTTTATAATAGGGAAATTACGTTCAACTAAATTATTGGAGTTTTTTAAGGATGGAACAATTGAAATGAGTAAATGGGAACGTGTAGATGTAGTGTACTTGGATTTTCAAAAGACATTTTAATAAGGGGCCCATCAAAGCTTACTACATAAAATAACAGCACATGGAGTAGAAGTAACATGCCAGTGCAGAAAAAAAATATCGGTTAGCTAACAGGAAGCAGAGTACTTCAGATACTACTAGGATCAGTGCTGGGGACTGAACTACATACACTTTATGTCAATGACTCAGATGAAGCAACCAAATGATCAAATCTGCTGATGACACAAAGGCAGGTAGGAAGCTAAGTTATCAACTGGAGAATAGGTGTCTGCAAAATAATACTTATTATGTGAGTGGATATAAATTTGTCAATTGGAATATAATGTAGGAAAATGTGAAATAAAGAAAGGCAAGAAAAATAGAAAAGGAATGGGTGACTTAAATGTAGAGAGATTGCAAGACACAGTGGAACAGGGAAATCTGGAGATCCTGAGACACAGCAGCAAAAGTTAATGGGCAGCTACTGCACGTGATTAGGAAATCAAATGGAATGTTGCCATTTATTGCAAGAGGAATAGAATATAAAAGTAGGGAACAAAAACAGAAGTTGTTGGAAAAGCTCAGTAGGCCGAGCAGCATGTGTGAAGAAAAATCAGAGTTAATATTTTGGGTCCGGTGACCTTTCATCAGAACTGGTGGTGGCTAGGAAAACTGTCGGCTTATATGCAGAAAACTGGAAGGGGCAGGGGCTAAGGAGTAAATGATAGGTGGGGATAGAGCCCAAAGAGAGAGAAATCCAGTTGGATAGACAAAGCGGGTGATAACGATCTGTCTAGGAGAGCGAATATTCCTAGCCAGATCATTATCAATTCCATTGTCTATCCAACTGGACGTCTCTCTCTTTGGGCTCTATCTGCACCTATCGTTTACTTCTTAGCCCCTCTCCCTCCCTATTCTCTGCATATAAACTGACGTTTTTCCTAGCCACCACCAGTTCTGACAAAGGGTCACAGGATCCGACACGTTAACTGATTTTTCTTCATAGATGCTGCCAGACCTGTTGAGCATTTCCAACAACTTCTGGTTTTGTTCCTGATTTATAAAAAACCTGAAGGAACTGCAAATATACAGTGCATTGGAGAGATCACACCTGGAGTACTGTGTACACCCTAATCTTATTTGAAAATGTATATTATTCTGGTAGCAGTTCCGAAAGGTTAGATACCTTTTGGAGTTTAAAAAAAAAGGGTTGATCTTATTGAAACATTCAAGGTCTTGTGGTGACTTGGTAGAGTTCATTCCTGAATATCTCCTCTGTGGAAGAAGCTAGAACTACAGAACACAGGTTGAAAAGAGAGGCCTCTCTTTTACAACAGAGTTGAAAAGAAGTTCCATCTTTCAGAAAGTTGTTAGTCTATTGAATTCTCTTCCACAGAAAGGAGCAGACGATGGTCATAGAATTTAGTTTAGGCTGAGTTCAATACACTTTTGATAGACAAAGGAGTGAAGGGCTATGGGGAGCAGATAGAAAAGTGGAATTGGATGCCACAATCACATCAGCTATGATCTTACTGAATGGCACAGCAGGCTTAAAGGATGGAATGGCCTACTTCTGCTGCTAAATTCTTATCTGCCTAATTAGTCTTTTATAATTTGAATGAGGTCATTTGATTCCTTCCAATCACTCAATCCTTTAAACACGTGGCAATGATTGTAAATTATCTGTACACATTTCACCATCTCCTTTGTGTTAAAGGAAGGTGATCATCAATGATGGCATCAGTAAACAGGGCATTCCTTCATACATTTCTGAATAAAAAAGCAGATTCCACACATATATTGCAACTCTCTTTTTTCTCTATGTCGTTCCTAGAAGGCCACACACCATGGTAGACAATTTCCACGATTCAAGCTGATGAAGCTTTGAAGATTGAACCCAACACTGTCTGAAGAAAGCTTTGCAGACTCAGATACATGGGGCTGAATTTTCAATTACAGAAGGGAACAAGCAGAGACTTTGCTCAAGATTTGTTCCCAACTGAATCTTCACATTCTGTCCTCTACCTGTACTTGCAAGCACTACAAATTGGCTAAAATCAGCTCAAGCATCCAGCTCCATATCTAAGGGAGTCCACCAATGAATTCTTGAGGACAGTATTACAGTATTCTCTTCATGTGTGGTGGATGTATCTGCAAGGGGTCCTGTCAGGCAAACAAAAGCATCTCAACCTGCTCAGGCAAGCCAAATGTCAAGTGAAAAACTGTGAATTTCCACTGATACAAATGCACAGTGGACTAAGCAGTCACATTAAAGCATTAACAGGTTTACCTTCCCTGCAATTCAGAAATAAGTATTGCAAGATTGTGCTTCTGCTCCTCTTTAAAATGATACCACAGAATCTTTTATGCCTACCTCAGAGGGTAGACAAGGTCTCAATTTTAAATGTGTCTGAAGAGGGAAACTAGTACAGGGATCACTGGAGTCTTGTAGGTAGCTTTCTTCTAGATCAGTAGTGAGTAGTCTTGCATTGCCAAGCCAATATACTCTATTCAAATAAACAGTGGACAGAGACAGAGATGCATTGTACAAAGTTTTTGACTTCATTGACTTTAATTCCACTATTACAGTTCCCTCTCCAGCTCTATTATTTAAATGCACCATTACTTTTCAAATTTGTGAACATCATGCTTTACAAAATAATAACTAGGAATAAGTGCTTACTTTGAACATGCTTATCTGACTGATCTCTCATCCTGCACTGTTCAGGAATTTCACGTAAAACTGCTACTCTTATCCTAACCTGTACTGAATCATGGTCTCACCTTCCCCTCCTGCCTTCTATATCTTTATGATCTTCCAGAACTATGCAATCCTCCAATTTTGGTATTTGATGCAACTCTCATTCCCTTCACTTCATTAGTGGCTATGTTTCAGCCATTATGGCCCTAGGCTCCAAAATTCCCTTCACACCTTTTAGTTAGGATTGACCTTAGGAAAAACTTGCATGCGCAAGTATTTAGTCGCTCCTTCCAATATTTCTATCTTTAGCTTACCACCAAAGCTTACCAAATTACACTGTGAAACTATACTAAAGATGTAATATCAGTACAAGGTCCTGTGGTTCTGATCATTATCAAAAGACCACCCCCCCAATATGAAATGTATGCTTGTGCATGTCAAGTGAAGACAAATTAATTGGACTTCAAGACTTTTTTTTAAAAAAAATCAACGTTTTTGCAACTAAGTCCTGTGTATCGACATCCAAGAACCAAAGTCACACGACACAGGTTATAGTTCAATAGTTTTATATGAAATCACAAGCTTTCAAAGCACTGCTCCTTCATCAACTGAAGTGGAGATTAGCGCACAGGGCACAGAATATACAGGCGATGAGCGAATGGCAAGATAATTCCAGTTAATTAAGACTGTTGACACAGAAGTACAACTAGCGGGAGTGGAATGTCAACAGGCTGAATAACAAGTCTTTGTGGGAGATCAAAAGTTACAAACGGTGTGAGTAACTTGTCAACAGGCTGAATAACAAGCAAAGGGATGACCTATAAACCTATTTATTAAGGCAGCGAGATGGTTACAAATAATTAAAAATAAGATGGGGCTAGACACAAACTAAATGACTGGGCTAATGAGTGGTTAGACCCTCGTCATGCCTAAAGTAACAGGTAATAAAAAACCTGTACAGACTGCTGAAGTTAGGGAGATAGTAACAAGTAATCAAGGTGATGGTGTTAAAATAGATTAGAAAGGAATGTTTTTCAAAGACAGAACAGTATGGTGGAGTTACGTGTAGCATGAAATAAACCCAAGATCATGGTTGAAACCAACCTCGTCAGAACGGCAACTTGGTTATCCATTTTGGCTCAGCAGAAAGGATGCCCCGAGGCATGGTGTATCAGTGTGATCATGCAGACGCCACAATAATGGGTGAATGGACACTGCACAATAATCACCAGGCAAGAATGTCCCCTCCCAGTAGGGGAACACTTCAGCGGCCAAGGACATTCACCCTCTGATCTTCAGGTAAGCCTTCTCCAAGGCAGCCTTTGAGATATACAACAATGCAGAGTCGCTGAGCAGAAACTAGTATCTGTTGACACTCTTAATTACCTGCAAATATCTCGCCACTATCCATCTGCCTACACATTCTTTGCCTCCCTCCACTTCATCAGATGAAGGAGTAGCACTCCGACAGCTTGTGATTTCAAATAAACCTGTTGGACTATAGCCTGGTGTCATGTGACTTCTGACTTTGTTCACCCCAGTCCAACACCAGTACCTCCACATCATTACAACAGATACTATTCCTGCATTTACGGCAAGGTCAACAGCAAATGTCTGTTATTCATTTCATACTAACGTAGTAAATGTGAAGAACTGGGTCAGAGATTTACTAATTGATTTCACAGTATAAATGTGGGAAGACAACCTAACAAATGCACCAACCTCAATGAACACATTGCAGGCAAAATGAAATTATATTGATTTTAATTGTAAAGCAAAATACATAACACAGTCAAGCAGTTATCTAAAACAAAAAGTACAAAATATATTTTCACAACACAGGAAGTGATGCTAGCAACACAGCAAGCTCTAAACAGTTTTCATACAAAGTAGTTAAACTAAAATCATAATAAACTATAATTTAAAATCTATTTTTAGCTTTGGCACCTTGCAGTAAAATGAACCAATAAGACAAGATTCCTGCTCAAGTAACATCTGCTGGAAAGATACACATGGGTGTCAGATAAGGACACCTTGACACTTAGTTCTGCTGCACTCAATTATGCCCAAACTCATCAGCCAAAGCCATTGGTCAGTAATGAGGAATTAACAAGTATAACATAAAACTAACCAATGTTCTGAAGCGTCACAGTCAACACAAAACAATAAGTTTCTCTTAGCACAGAAGATGCCAGATCTGAGCATTTCCAGCACATTGCAGGCTTGCAGCATTTTGTTTTTATCATTTTCAGGTTTTTTTTTGGTCACAGTTCGTCCCAAGCAGCTCTGTGACAAAGGAGTTGTTGTTTTCTGGTCTATTCCCTGGGATGCACACTGAGACAAACATCTACTACATCTGAATGACCATCAACTCAGTGAAAGGCCTTCTTTGGTCAACATGAAACTTGGTCTTCCAGAAAAAAGGAGCTGACCCTGACAGTGTTGTGGATTGACACATTCCAAGGTCCAGGACTGTGTGCTGAGGGATGCACTTGAGTTAGGGCAGCTGCCACCAAGGCACAGTGAGAGAGACCACCATCTAGCATCTTTCTGCCAATGTACAATGAAGGGCTGTTCACTTATTGGACCTTCTCCGTACCTCAAATATGTAAACAATATGTTGCATAAGTAAGAAATGCCTTTGGGTTGTGGAATTATCAGGAAAGTCAAACTCCAATGTTTGCTTGTCCTCAATATGCAAAGACTGCACAGAAACAAACTGCTCTACTATGGATGTACATAAGATACTTCTATAAATAATGCTTTTTTTAAAAAAAAACTTTTATTACCATCTAAGGTCTCTAAACCAAAATACAACCAGGGTCTATTCAGTTGTCAGACCATCACTTTGCCCCAATGCATGTAAATAGCAACCTGCATGAGCAGGAAATGCCTTTGGTTTTTGCAATTGTAGGGAATGTCAAATTCCAATGTTTGTTTGTTCTTCAAATGCTAAGATTGTACAGAATTGCTTTAATACCTGTGTATGTACATAAAGATTTTTTATGAATAAAAACTTATTTTGGCCATCTGGGGCAATGGAATAATGCCCCCAGCAAGAGTTAGCATAATTTTCAAGAAGGTAATAGATAAAATTGAGAAACAAAGTTATTTGAAGCTTGGTTAGAAGCTTTCAGGGCATTTCTAGTGTTGCGAAAAGAAACAGCCCACTCAAACTGTTACCTGTTCATCTCAGCTTAAACATTTATTAACTTATTATGCCATTTGTCTTTGAGGTTGAATAAGTAATTGCAGTAAACAGAATGTGACATGCAATTTTAAATTCATATTTTATGAAGCTGCACAGGAAGAAAACTTCAGATTATTCTTCACACTGAGGCATTTGGTTGTGCATAGGCATAAGTGGATCCCACAGATATGACTGAATATTCATTCTCCTTCATTGTCGTCATCGTTTCATATTCATTATTTCCACTTATGACCACATGTGTAGGTGTCTGATACAGAAAACTTTGAGTAGCGCTGAAAGTTTAAAAAAAAAAGTAAATGGTTCCTACTGTCTTAAGAAAGAGACAGTAATACAAATATAAAAGGGAAGAAAACTTCATCAGGTCCATTAAGTCCATCTCTACGCTGTCAATCATAGATCTTAACATGCCTTCCTTCCAAATCCTTAACAAGGATTTTATCCACAGGCAGCACAAAAACAGGAAAAAACTGCAGACAATTTAAAAACAAACTATGGCAATTTGCTTTCAAAATCTCTGATGTAATCAAGCAAGTTCTATAGTTTCCCATTCAATCTCATCTCACTAGATCAATCATCATTTCGTTACAATTCTGAGCTATAATGATTAGGTTTTACATTGTGTCTGTATATATCAGTCAAAATGAACAGGGTGTGACTCTTCCAAATTTTGCCTGACAACAAAGACAGGTATAATCAAGGGGCTTGCTGGGCAAAGTGTGAAGTTCTCACATGAGAGAACAAAAAGGAAGGGAAGCTGTGCTAAGAGTAAATAGATTTACGTCCAACATGTGGTCCGGGTTTTCAGCAGGAAAAGAACAGCAGCTGGTGTGGTCAACAGCACAGCCATAGGCTCCTTGGAAACCCAGACAGGGGAGGAGAAACAAACTCTCATGAGAGGCACACCATCTGCAGTCAACATGGGTTCTGGGAGATCTGTCCTACATGGAGCAGGAGCGGAATCATTCTAACTACTTGACTGCTGGTAGTAGATTTGGGAGACTCAAACTGAATGAAATACCTGGGGATGGTTACTCAAAGTTGCTAAGCAGAAAAATGGGAAAACAAACTCACTATAAGTTGAATGTTAGTGGACCATTTGCCAGAGGACTGCAATTCTGTGGGCAGTATAACATATGTTAGGCATAAGAGGGGAACCATCCTTTCTGCTGTTTAAAGCATAAGGTGTCTATAAAAAGTGTTTAGTCAACAGTTACGGTAAAAGTTAAAAAGTACATACTCTCATTTGATACTTTTCATCAATAAACAAACTTCCTTTAAAATATTACTGGCCTCTGTGGGTTCATAACAAATGTTCTCAGTTTTGACGAAAGGTCATTGAATTGAAATGTTAACTCTTGTTCTCACTCTTTATAGGTGAAGCCAGGCTTGCTGAGTATATCCATTTCTTCCTGTTTGTGCTCCAGCTATCTTCAGCTACTGCATCAATGATCTTCATTCCAAATCAAAAGTGGGGGAGATGCTTGCAGATAATTGCAGAGTATGTATTTCCTATTGCAATCCCACAGGCAATAAATCAAACTATCCCTGCACACAGCAAGGCCTGAACAACATGTAAGTTTAGGCTAATAAGTGACAAGTAATATTCACTCACAGAAAGACCAGGCAATGAAAATCTCCAACAAGACAGGAGCTACCATCACCTCTTGACATTCAATGGTATCACCATCACTTCAGCAAGTGCTAGAAATGAAAATGACCCATAAACTGTTCTCCAATGAAAAGATCATTCTGACTTTTTTCCTCATGCAGAAGGTAAGGAGGCGTGGGATGGGGGAAATCCAACAGATTGGATACAGAATTGGCTGACACTTAGAAGACAAAAGGGTTGTAGTAGACAGAAAATATTCAACATGGTGCTCAGTTATGAGTGGTGTACCACAAGGATCTGTCCTGGGTCCTCCTATTTGTGATTTGTGTAAATGATTTGGATGAAGGAGTGGAAGGGTGGATGAGTAAGCTTGCGGATGATACGAAGGTGCGTCACACTGTGGGCAGTGCAAAGGGCTGTTCTGTTACAAAGAAACATTGATAGGATGCAAAGCTGAGCTGTGAAATGGCAGAGGAAGTTTAACCCTGAAAAGTGTAAGGTGATTCATTTTGGAAGGACAAACTCGAAAGCAGAATACAGGGTTAACGGAAAGATTCTTGGCAGTGTGGAGGAGCAGAGAGATCTTGGGTTTCATGGCCACAGTTCCCTAAAAGCTGCCACCCAGATGGATAGAGTTGTAAAGAAGGCATATGTTGTGTTAGCTTTCATTAATAGAGGGACTGAGTTCAAGAGCCACGAAGTTTTGCTCCAGCTATAGAAAAGCCTGGTTCGGACACATCTGGAGTATTGTGTCCAGTTCTGGTCACCTCATTACAGGAAAGATGTGGAAGCATTGGAAAAGGTGCAGAGGAGATTTACTAGGATGTTGCCTGGAATGGAGGGAAGTTCTTACGAAGACAGGTTGAGAGAGCTAGGGCTTTTCTCTTTAGAACGAAGGATGAGAGATGACTTGATAGAGATGTACAAAATGATCAGAGGTAGAGATAGAGTGGGCAGCCAGAGACATTTTCCTAGGGTGGAGTTAGCTATTACAAGGGGGCATAGTTTTAAAGTGAGTTGAGGCAGATACAGGGTAGACATCAGGGTTAGTTCTTTACCCAGAGTGGTAGGGGCATGACATGCATTGCCAGAGAGGGTAGTGGAGTCAGCCTCATTAGGGGCAATTAAGTGGCTATTAGATAGGCATATGGATGATAGTATAAAGGTAGGGGTGGAGGTTAGATAGACTTTAGCATTGGGGTAAAAGTTCAGCACAATATCGTTGGCCAAAGGGCCTGTATTGTTCTATGTTCTATGACTTAGAACTCTGCTGTTACTCCTTGACTATCACTGGATCAAAATCGTGTATCTCCCTCTCTAGCACTGTGGATGTACCTACATCAAATACACCACCACCTTCTTAAAGGCACTTGGGAAGGATTATAAATGCAGGCCTTGGCAATGAAGCTTACACCATACCGCAAAGTAAAATAAAACAAGCAATTTGGCCTCTATATCTGAAAATATATGGGCTGATTTCCTTAAGGCTTATACTCTGGGCGCAAGGCAAAAGGCCACTGTGATATCTGGCCACTGTCTTTTTGTGATGCCTTGAATTTTCTGTGAGTTTCTCAGAGGGAGGAAGAGTGCCCAGATTTAGATAGCAATGAGATGGCTGAGATTTTTCAATGTGTGCTGCTTCATTTTCATAGGTTTCCACTTCACACACAGTGTTGCATCAATGGATCAGAATCCTGAAGAATTTATAGAGATCTTTTACTTGTAATTCCAAATGTGTATTTTTTAAAAAGAAAACAACCCTTAGAAGAAACTGTTTAAAGGAAAACTAGGTGTAAATTTAGCAAGTGGCAGAAGTCCTATGTGAAGCCTGTGGAACACTGCAGCCTTAAAGAGTCAGGGAAACTTCAGACAGGTAGAGGCTCAATAGTTAAGTTCCTTGTGTAGCAACTAATGAGTTCAGCTGTTTCAATCAAAGGTCAAAGACTTTGAATAAATATATAATTTCTCACTGGTATCTCAGTGGCACATGGACGTACATGGAATAGTGTAGGTTAAATGGGCTTCAGATCGATATGACAGGTCGGCACAACATCGAGGGCCGAAGGGCCTGTACTGTGGAGTAACATTCTATGCTCTAGTGCCAGAGTTGCCTACAAAAAGTTAACAGTTAGAAGCTCTGGTACTATTATCCCTTGGTATTCCAATTTATTACTCACTTTAAAAGAATTCAGATTATCTTCCTTCCAAGCTTGCAACTTTCCGAAACAAATCAAACATTTTTGGTCAGTTGATAACCAAGGAACTCTCCAAATTATCTGCAAGTTACATTATCCTCACCAGAGTTCTCATTTTAAAAATACTACAATTACAATCAGAAGTGTGCGAATTGAAGTACAGTGGGGCTTATCGGATTTATTAAGAGTGCAAAGAGGGCAAAGAATTGATACCTAATAACTCTGGATCAAGCATAGATAGCACTAAATCAGGCTATTTGTGTACTATTAACAAATGAAAAAGCTACTCAAATCCATTATGCATAAAGTCGCCTCAGAAGGGTGGCTAAGCAGATCCTGTAGATTCTAAACTGAAATAGGAACCTTTGGTGCTGAACTTGTATCCCGATCTAAACCATCAGCTTTTTTTTCCTCTTATAGTTGCACATTTGGTTAGTAACCACGTGAGTTCCACTTCTCATGTTAGTCACTGGTGTTTTTAAAAGCTGAAATAAATTGTTGAAGCCAGGATTATGCTCTCATTTGTCAGTAGTCAGATGCCACAATAGAAGAGAGGGATTGTAGTTTGGAAGAATGATAAAGAAATGAGTCACGAGGTCTTTATAATTCAAATTTTACTTGCAATTTATGTATGAATCACTATTTAAGTTTGAGAAAGCAGAATCCCCCTCCCCTCCAACTGACCTGACTTTGTCACAAATTAAAGATGAGCAAAGCCATTAATTCTATTCAGAGATCTGATCTTTCTCTAACCTATTCAAGTTAATTAATTAATCTTGGTCCAGAAATGAATCTTTTGATGGCAATCCTACAATTTTCTGTTACTAAACTGAACACTTGACTCAAATAAAAACAAAGTGCTGCAGAAACTCAGCAAGTCTGGCAGTATGTGTGGAGAGCGAGACAGTATGAATGTTTTGAGTCTAATAGAAGACTTCTGTTGAGCTGAAGACTCTGAAGAAGTGTCACATTGAACACGATGTGTTGATACTTTTTATTGAGATCACATCAACTTATGTAATAATACACAGAGACCAGAGTTACTGTTCATTTTTAACCCAATTTTGTATATCCCTGGAAGGATAAAAGACAAACAAGTCTGCAGGAAGTGGCTTCCGTCGAAGGGGAGGGGGTAGTCAGCCTCTTGGTACCTCTTTCTTTTTAGTCTTTCTGTTGACATTTCCCTGGTACTTAAATGACATTCCAGAACTTATGGACATATTTCCTTTTATTAAAGAAGCACATCATAATTGAAAGTCCAGAATGTCCCAGTGATCCAGGGTTATCACACATGGTCATTTCCACATGAAAGCAGCAGTTCAAGTCGACAGCTCACCATCAAGATAAGGCCATTTAGGAATGGATAATAAGTGCTGGCCTAGCCAGCAACACCCAAATGCCAAAGGATCTTTTTTTTAAATTACAATTTACGAAGATCATTGGTAGGAATTTACAACAGGAAAACCTATATCACCAGGAACTTCAATTCTTAAAAAGTGAACATACACTTACCTTGGTAAATCATTTATGTGCTCTAAAGGAAAGAAAGCAAAGGAGCAGTTAGAATTGAAAGGTAATAGACTACAGTAAATGTTGACTTTTAGTCAATATAGACAATAAAGCACCAAATGCAGAATGCATAGATCCCATGAAAGATACTTAATCACTACATGGAAATGCGGAAAGGTTTTGGTCGAAATGGTGGCTTTGTTAATTCAATATCCAGACAATATAACAAAATATTTAAAATAGAAATTGGTGTCAAGAATATTACACTATACTATTGTCACAATATTTAGGGTACAGGGCATGTTTCTGTTTAGAAATTTGTACAGAGAAAGACTACAGACCTACAAAGGTATCCACAGCAATCACTAGCAAGTGCAAAGAAAATGGGAGCTTATACATAAAGTGTGCATTGCAATTAACAGACCAATGAGTCTAATGCAAATAAATGTTTACATAACAGAGCAGAAAGAATTGTGCAGCACTCCAGGGTCTGTCAAATGACAGGTCCCCAATGAAGTTTCAACAACCTTTTATGCGCCCCAATACCTGATCCCAGCGACCCTATGATTACACCACATCCCTGAACTACACCACTCTCAGTGGGATCTCATTCTGGCTTGTCAATTGTGCCACAAAATTATCCAAATAGACACTTCATTTTATTCAATGAGGTACATGGAAGGTCAGTGAAGTTTCAACCGCACCTTGAACAAACCATGTTATTATCCCTAAAACTGGAGAAAAATACTGCAGGTGCTGGAAATCTGAAAGAAAAAAATACAAAATTCTGGAGAAACTCAGTAGGTCTAGCAGCATTTGTGAACAGAGAAATAGAGTTAACATTTTGAGTTATCGTTGTTTCTCTCACCACAGGTACTGCCAGACCTGTTGAGTATCTCCAACACTTTGGTTTTCTTGCATTGCTATTGGTTGATTTTGATTGACGTTTCAAAGACATTATTGCCTTTTTCAGTGCCATTTATAAAGTTGCACAGTGGCTCAGAAGAAAGTTTTGCATGTGCAAAACAAAGACGACATAATGGAAATCTTCCAAGCCTCATTTAGAAAACTAAAAGTTTTCTGCCTGCAACTTTGTGTAAGTGAGTTGCACACTGCGTTTTCAACTTTCCTAATGTACAGGGTGGTTAAGGTTTCCTACTACCATGGAATACTCGAAATTGTCCCCATAGTCTGACCCTGGGTTTTCCTTCTGCTACAGCCTGTCCCCAAACTCTTCATCTCCTGATTATTATTGGATAATGGTAGCACAGCTAAAGAGTAATCTCCTCTGTGCGTCTAATTTATTTTTAAGCCCAAAGAGTGTGTTAGCAGGTTAGTTGATCTTGAGAGGCACAGGAACTGAGACAGGTCCCATCTCCATGCACATGCACTTTGCAGCAGGCATTGCTAATCTTTGATCAGGGAGACCACTCAGGCTATTCTTCCTTCTTTGGAACCCAAGCTTGTCAAGGTCAACTGTTCCTGTCACTCTGGATACTAAATCATAGCCATTCTTAGTTATTTTTGAAGTAACCTATACTTTTACCTGTTTTTGTTCTTTTCCAGAGCACAATGCAAATAATGATAACTGAAAATATCAGTACAATCAGAGAAACTGTCAACGCAAACACCCAGACTTCAATCTTCGCACTGTTGAACCCTAAAAGAGGAAGTCACAGTAATGAGTCCTAACATAGGCACATATAGACAAACACAGAAATTTTTAAAAATCCATGTGATTAGTTTTATAAGGACAAGTGGATCAATGGATTATTATGGGCCCTAGTTTTCACACATGGCACATGAGCTGTAGTACAGTTGAAATAAAAACGAAGGAGGACATGAACTTTGAAAAGGATTTCTCAAGATCCACCATAAGTAGCACGGTGGCTTAGTGGTTAGTAATGCTGCCTCACAGGGCCAGGGACCGGAGTCTGCTTCCACCCTCGGGCAACTGTCTGTGTAGAGTTTGCACATTCTGCCATTCTCTGTGCAATTTTCCTCCAGATGCTCTGGTTTCCTTCCACAGTCCAACGATGTGCAGGTTAGGTGGGTTGGTCATGGGAAATGCAGGGTTACAGGGATAGGGTAGGGTGTAGTCTTCAGAGGCTGGGCCTCTTCAGAGGTTTAGTGTGGACTCAATGGGCCAAATGGCCTGCTTTCACACTCCAGGGATTCTATAATTCCACAATAATTTCAACAGAAAAATACTGCACAGATTTCATAGCGAAACAGCAAATCAGGAGAATCCCCACAAGCAAAAGCATTCAAGTTAAATTTCTTGTGAATTACATTTAAATAAAAAAAAAGAGAAATTCTTTCAATGAGAAACATCATCCTTAAAGTGACTTCTGCACTACCTACTGGCATTTGTGGTTTTGTCTGAGCAGAAACAATGGGCAAGTGCTCAAAACACCTGGATTCCATCTTGAACCTCCAATACAGCTAATATTCCTGGATAACCCTTTTTGCTTCTAGTGTTATTACACTGGCCTTTCGTATATGCATAGATACAGTTGCAGCTAATTGTGCAAAGAATTGTCTTAAGGTTGCATTCAACTTTTCAAAAGGCAAAACTATATTTCAAAGTCTATATTTCAAATATTTCCGACGAGTGAGTTAATGATAATTTGGACTGAGTTATAAAGAAAATGCAAATATTAGAAAAAAGGAAGCGGATGCTTACTAAATTTAAAATATGCAATAAAGTCTGCAAAGAAATATCTTTCAGAAGATCAAGTTATGGTTTCTCTGACTGTCTTTTTCAGGACCTTATTCAAGACACTTAGCTATTAGAGCTGACTTCAACAGCTGGTTGCGAATTTCTGCTGCTGGTAAGTAAATCTATTCAGTCCGAAAACATCAGGCAAAACTGATAATAGCTGCCCCCAGCCATTATGGACATGGAGTAGAAATCCTGCACAACAGGGCTTGGCCTGACTCTCAATCCTGGGTCTTTGTTTACAATAGTTTTTACTCCAAGTCTACAAGACGAACAGGATGATGATGGGCAGCTGCAGCAGGAAATGACCAAGGAAACCAAAGAAGAAAGCTTGGTATCCTTAGACTGCAATTTTTCTGGAGCTGTGAGGCTGCTTTGTAAGGAGCAGGTCTTCTGTTTGTGCCTGGGGCAGATGAGGATAAGGGCAAAGATTCCAGCCATTCACAGGGGAGTCAGCATGGTATTGGTGGCTGGTTAACTGACAGAGATGGATCTGCCATTTTGCACAGTGGATGGCTGACCTAATCACTACTGGTCACTAGCACAGAGTATGCGTGCCTTAGTTCGGGGTCTCTGCTGAAGGGTGGGGTCATCCCATAATGCATGACTCTGTTTTACTGGAGTTTCAGACTCTAATAGTCTGACTATACTTGACAACTTGAGACACGTAGGTTCTGTGGTTCTTTTATCAAAGGTGCTTTCTGATCTAGACAAACCATAACTTAAAAACTGTATTCAATTGTAGTTGGTGAGGCAAACAAATGGTGCAAAGATAGACCAAAACGTTGACACTAGTGTCAGATTCATCTACAGTAACGATAATAACTTAAAACTAATTTTCAATCCATAGGGGTAAACCTTGTCATTAAATCACTGGTACATCAAAAAAAAGCTTCCGGAAATAAACCAGCTGCCCAGAAGACTTAAATTCAGTTCATAAAGAACAATGTTAAAATTTATACTTACATACTCTCTAAATAAAAATGCAAATATTCCCTTGTTAAACAGAGATTTCCTGGCAGCATTGGATGTAACTAGAGTTTTATGTGCTATATTTTATGACGACTAAACCACATGCACAGTGCTTTCCTAATGAAAAGCATTATGGAATCAATTTTGATATCATTACCATTTGTACAACAGACCTTAGGCAAGATTCCCAAACCTTATCATTGTTCCAGGTAGGATACTCCAAATTGCCAAGCTCCCATGTGAGGAAGGGTAAGCTAGCTCCCCTTCTCTCTATTCACATGCACCTTCAGGTGATTACAACGGTTAATTTTCAAAAGGATCACTTCCCTAGTGGATACCTTTCACCCAGACCAAATAAAATTGTTTAAAAGGAGCCAATTTAACCAAGCTCAAGTTAAAAAATAATGACTTTAGTACTAAAAGAGAGAAGAAATAATAATGAGACACAGATACACACATATTAGAAAGGTGAAGTACAAAAAAAAAATATGGATCAGTCTCTACAAGTGGCGGAAAGGAGGTAGTGGAATATTTATAGTTAAGCAGTCAGTATTGGGATTTCTGATATGACAGGTTATTTGAAATTCTTTTGTCCTGTTTATTTCTGAAGGCGACTTACAATGCCCGTTACTTGCACTGAAGGAGGGACAAGTGAGTGGTTCTTTGAAGATAATAAAATGTGAGGCTGGACGAACACGGCAGGCCAAGCAGCATCTCAGGAGCACAAAAGCTGACGTTTCGGGCTGTGACTTTCACAGTACATTAGCACTTAACCCAGCCGAGTACAAAGTACCACCTCATTCCACTGGTACACAGGAACGCCTCAGTTTACTAGCATACTCTCTTCTATTGGCACACACAAACCAGAGCTGAGCTGGCTTTCCTATGTATTCTTTAAGGAAGAAGTCACAAAACATGTCTATTGCTGTTGACCGCAGTTCAGTTTGTACTGTATTCTCTCACTTTCAGATCCATCGCTTTGAAGCTTAGGAGAGCTATAAGAGGGCATGAGAAAACCTTGGCAGTTGGATCAATGATTAACTCCCAAAAAAACAGAACTTAACCAACTCCGTTGGATATTCAAAGTCATTAGCACTTCTGAGTCTTCCATTAGCAACATCCTGGGATTACCATTGACCAAAACCTGAACTAGAGCAGCCATATAAATACTGTGGCTACAACCAGATTAGTTAAAATCTGATTAAATATCTGCAGTAGGCTACAGTAGCTGAATGACCTACTCCTGCCCCATGTTCACCATCAAAATCTTGGAACTGCCTCTTGATAAGACAATGGGTGTGACTAGTTCACATTGACTGCAGCAGTTCAGTAAGACAGTTCATCATCATCTTCTCAACAGCAATTAAAGATAGGGAACAATGCTGAGCTGGTCAGCAGTGCTCAGAAGCAAGAACAAATAATTAAGCACTTCTGGTCATGGTGTTGACAGGACTGGTGTGGGTGAGGATAACAAAAAATTGAACAGGTTTAAATGTTTTATTTTGAAACTTAAAACACATTCCTTAGGTCTGAAGCTGGTCTCTACAATGTAAATGAAGACTGGAGTTGGGGAGCCTCAAAAAAAAATTGAATAACAACCGCCGCTGCTTTGAGTTGAGTTTCAGTAATGCAGGACTTAAGAGGCAAGTAATATCAATAAACTACGAACATCAGACGAATGACAGATGCTAAAATCAGGTGACTATAGAAGAAATAAGTTGGAAGTAGAGGTCTTTTTGGATTTGGTGCTTAGCAATGAACCGGACTAAGTATTAGACTTGTTAGTAGGAGAACATTTTGGCTAGTGATCATAACTCTGTTACTTCTACAATAATCATGGGAAAGGATACGTACATACAACACAGTAAGGTTTATAATTGGGAGAAGGGTAATTACAAGTCTGTTAGGCAAGACTGGGTAACACAAAATGGGAACAGATGCTGTCAGGGAAGAGCACGATTGAAATGTGGAGATTGTTTAAGGAATGCATACTGCGTATGCTCAATGCCTCACAAACCTAAATGAATTCTTTGAAGAAGTGACCAAACACGTGGATGAAGGTAGAGCAGTGTATGTGGTGTACATGGATTTAACTAAAGCATTTGATAAGGCTCCCGATGGTAGGCTCATGCAGAAGGTAAGGAGGCATGGGATAGGGGGAAATCCAACAGATTGGATACAGAATTGGCTGACGCTTAGAAGACAAAGGGTTGTAGTGGACAGAAAATATTCAACATAGTGCTCAGTTATGAGTGGTGTACCACAAGGATCTGTCCTGAGTCCTCTTCTATTTGTGATTTTTGTAAATGATTTGGATGAAGGAGTGGAAGGGTGGATTAGTAAACTTGCGGATGATACGAAGGTGGGTCACATTGTGGACAGTGCAAAGGGCTGTTCTCAGTTACAAAGGAACATTGATACGATGCAGAGCTGGGCTGTGAAGTGGCAGATGGAGTTTAACCCTGAAAAGTGTGAGGTGATTCATTTTGGAAGGACAAACTTGAAAGCAGAATACAGGGTTAACGGAAAGATTCTTGGCAGTGTGGAGGAGCAGAGAGATCTTGGGTTTCATGTCCACAGTTCCCTGAAAGCTGCCAGCCAGGTGGATAGAGTTATAAAGAAGGCATATGGTATGTTAGCTTTCATTAATAGAGGGATTGAGTTCAGGAGCCACGAAGTTATGTTCCAGCTATACAAAAGCCTGGTTCGGACACATCTGGAGTATTGTGTCCAGTTCTGGTCACCTCATTACAGGAAAGATGTGGAAGCATTGGAAAAGGTACAGAGGAGATTTACTAGGATGTTGCCTGGAATGGAGGGAAGGCCTTACGAAGACAGGTTGAGAGAGCTAGGGCTTTTCTCTTTAGAATGACAAAGGATGAGAGGTGGCTTGATAGAGGTGTACAACATGACCAGAGGTATACATACAGTGGACAGCCAGAGACTTTTTCCTAGGGTGGAGGTAGCTATTACAAGGGGGCATAGTTTTAAAGTGAGTGGAGATAGATACAGGGGAGACATCAGAGGGTTGTAGGGGCATGGAATGCATTGTCAAACAGGGTAGTGGAGTCACCTCATTAGGGGCATTTATGCAGCTATCAGATAGGCATATGGATGGTAGTATAAGGTAGGGGTGGAGGTTAGATAGACCTGAGGATTAGGGTGAAAGTTCAGCACAACATGGTGAGCCAAAGTGCCTGTACTGTGCTGTACTGTTCTATGTTCTATGCTACTGTGCAATAAGCCTCTCCATGTCTAGATTTAAGACACAATGAATTGTATCCATAATCAGTGTTACAGGTTATTTCTGTCAGAGACAATTACTTAATGTAATAGATACCATATGATTTTGATGATGAGAGATTTTGAGCGATTAAATTGAGAGATAATTAAGATTAATGAAAACAAATAATAACCGAACATACAGAAAAAGATAACAAAGGAAAAAAACATTTTGAAATTGCATATCTAAAGATTTTTTAAAATGCAGTTGTGAGTTACACAACATTGGCTTCAGCAGTTACCATCAACTTGTCAAGGGCAATTAGATTAGATTCCCTACAGTGTGGAAACAGGCCCCTCAGCCCAACAAGGCCACACCGCCCCTTGAAGCATCCCACCCAGACCCATCCCCCTATAACCCACGCTGAACACTATGGGCAATTTAGCATGGCCAATCCACCTAGCCTGCACATCTTTGGACTGTGGGAGGAAACCAGAGCACCCGGAGGAAACCCATGCAGACATGGAATGTGCAAACTCCACACAGACAGTCACCTGAGGCTGGAATCGAACCCGGGTCCCTGGTGCTGTGAGGCTGCAGTGCTAACCACTGAGCCACCGTGCCACCCTATGTGAGTGGAGTAGCAACAAAGCTGGCCTTGTCAGTGGTATTGTTGAAAGAATTTTCAGAGTTGACCAAGAGACAGCTTTGATATTTCGGAGAACATGCAACAAGAAATTTTTGTGGCCAAGCAAATAGGGATTGTTTTTCATGCTGCACTCTGGTGGCAGTTAACTTCCTGTCAGCAAAACTTCAAGAAAATAATTTCTCAATGTTTCTAACTGACGAACATGCTGTTTCAAAACAATGTTGTCACAAATACTGTGAAGGTCCTTCTTACAACGAAGCATTTATTTTGTTATTACTGCTTTTTTAAAAAATAATGCTGTACGTATAAAATATACAGCTAGATACGCAGATGTAGATTTTTAAAGACCTTTGACCAGGTTTTATAGCATCTTTTGTACAGTAGCCACCAAAAGTTGCAGCAAAAATCTTGGGGCTTTTTTTATGGTAGTGTTTTATATGTGCTAAAAGAATAGGACATTTGTATTACACTCTATACTAGAAATTAGTCTTTACATTTCTTTTCAAATGGAGCCACTGTCAAATTTGTATGGTCCATTTCACTTTAACATTTGACCAGGTCAGTCCCTTGAATATGCAAGAAGCATTTTTCTGAGGAACCAGGAGATGCCTGTGTGCTCTTCCAACTCATTGCAAGTTGCAATATTCTTCCACCCTCACTGCCACTTCAAAACCTTCCAGACTTAACACTGGGCTACTGTCAGCGAAGCGGCCAGTCAATAGTTATTCAGATGAGACCAGAAAACCAGCTCCGATTGATATCAATTCTCTTGCTTTGGGCTCAAATAAATATAATCCTGTCAGCCAGTGATACTGCCAAGTCTGACAAAATGGAAGAGTGGGGTCAGAAATTGTGGAAGAGAATAGTTGTATATTCAAAGGATCAGAATTTCCATCCATCAGTTTCAACTTGAAGGGTTACACAATCTGATCCTGGAGCATGTTTGATAAAAGTTTCCAATGTTGAAGGAAAACAAATCAGAGATGTTCTGGTGGGACTGGCATACACTGCAATTAATCATTTTGTACAGTAGTCACAAAGTCTCAATCTGACACCTGTAGTTACATATTATCTGCTCATGTCTTGAAGTCTGGACTGTTATTTGAGACAGCTAGTCACATGCAGTCCATCTAGTGGGTAACTGTGCACAGAGTGCAATACTGAACCTAATTACCTTCATCTGGGATCACACAGGCATGTGCAGTCATAGAATCACAGAGGTGTACAGCATGGAAACAGACCCTTCGGTCTAACATGTCCATACCAACGAGATGGCCTAAATTAATCTAGTCCGATTTGCCATCATTTGGCCCACATCCCTCTAAACCCTTCCTATTCATGTACCCATCCAGATGCTTTTTAAATGCTGTAATTGTACCAGTCTCCACCACCGCCTCTGGCAGCTCATTCTGCACACACGCCACTCTCTACATGAAAAAGTTTCCCCTTAGGTCCCTTTTAAATCTTTCCCTCTCAGTTTAAATCCATGTCCTCTAGTTTTGGACTTCGCCACCCATGGAAAAAGATTTTGTCTATTCACCCTATCCATACCCCTCATGATTTTATACACTTCTAATAAGGTCAGCCCTCAGCCTCCGACACTCCAGGGCAAATATCCCCAGTCTATTCAGCCTCTCCCTATAGCTCAAACCCGCCAACCCTGGCAAAATCCTTGTAAACCTTTCAAGTTTCACAACATCCTTCCTATAGCAGGGAGACAAGAAGTGCATGCAGTCTTCCAAGAACCAGTAGCCAATGTCCCGTACAGCGGCAACATGATCTCCCAACTCCTACACTCAATGCACTGACCAATAAAGGCAAGCATACCAAATGCCTTCTTCACTATACCATCTACCTGTGACTTTACTTTCGAAGAACTATGCACCTGCACTTCAAGGTCTCTTTGTTCGGCAACACTCCCCAGGACCTTCCCATTAAATGTATAAGTCCTGACCTGATTTGACTTTCCAAAATGTAGCATCTCAATTAAACTCCATCTGCCACTCCTCAGCCCATTGGCCCATCTGATCAAGATCTCATTGTACTGAAGCAACCTTCTTCACTGTCCACTACATCTCCAATTTGGTGTCATCTGCAAACTTACTAACCATACCCTCTATTGTCACATCCAAGTCATTTACATAAATGTCAACAAGCAGTGGACCCAGCACAGAGCCTTGCAGCAAACCACCAGTCAGTCTCCAGCCAGAAAAGCAATCCTCCACTGTCACCCTCTGTCCTCTATTTTCCATCCAAATCTGTATCTAAATGACTAGTTCTCCCTGTATTCCATGAGAACTAACCTTACTAAGCAGTCAACCATGAGGAACCTTGTCGAAGTCCATATAAATCATGTCCACCACTCTGTGTTCATCAATCCTTTGAGTTTTTTTAAGAAATAGCAAAATCAAGTTAGTGAAACACACACAAAACCATGTTGACTATCCCTAACCAGTCCTTGCCTTTCCAAATACATGTAAACCCTGTCCCTCAGGACTCCCTCCAACAACTCGCTCACCATTGATGTCAGCCTCACTGGTCTATAGTTCCCTGGCTTTTCTTCACCACTTTTCTTAAATAGTGGCACCACATTAGCAATCTGCAAAGAAAGCTTTTACTTTAAGAGCGTAGAATGATAGTTGGTACTTTTCTCCATTTACGAGACCCCAGAAATTGCTGTCTGCTCATTTGACTTACAACTCAATGTCATTTTACATTGTAATTAGTTCATCGCAGGCATCTTAAGAACAACGTTTATGAAAAGATAGAAGTTTATAACTATTTGACAGTGCTTACTGGTAGACTCTATAGTGATATTTTATAAAAAAAAAGGGGGGAGATTGAGATCATTTACACAAAATGCAAAATGTGCATTTGGATAAGTACAGCTAATGCACCATCGGTTGTGATGGAAAATAGTTTCTTGTTCAGAATATTTCTTAAAAACATTCTGTGAATTTGTAGTGGATATCCTTACGCCTTGTTTTCTCCTTAAGGGGCAAAAAGGAGGGAAGATCCTCTTTACTCATTACGTGCTTAAACACAAGCGCACAAAAACAAAATCAGCTGGGGTGTGCCGATCATGTCAATGGACTCAGCAAAGAGCAGTGAAAAGCATTCATAGTCCTACCATAATTACTGTAAGACATCCTTGGACAAATATTCCACTCATTATACCACTTGAAGCACCAAGTGACATGCTCTGGGCTGTCATTTTTCTTGCTTCGTTTTTAAAATCTTTGAAGAAAGAGTCAGTGGCCGCAGTCATTACTTCACCATCTATTTTCCAGTGTTTTGCCAGAAAATGGTATATGCAAAATAATGTACCATGCAGGCTTACCTTTTGCTGCTGGTTTACGGCGAAAAAAAGTGACTGTGGGCTTTCAAAAATGGCTTTCAGCTTGTCAACTTTCTTTGTCCAAAGCATGCTGTTCCAGGAAAAACTATCCTTGACTCTACTGGGCATCTTTCTGTGTTGTCATTCTAAAATTCTCATTTTTACTTATCAATATAAGTTGGTGACATATAAGGCACACCCTTTTTTATAAAATTGTGAACAGAAATTAATTTGCCCATTCCATATGGAAGTTGTAGATTTTTAGTCTATTTTTAGATGGACGAGGTTCATCATTCATCATTATTGTTTCACCTTATAATTTGTGACATCACTCTGCTGCTGGTCACAGTGCACATAGCCTTCTGGATCCTTGCCTCTGGAGCATTCAAAATGTTGCCAACTGCTTTCAACTGTAAAGCCATGAGAAGTCACCCACAAAGTTACTACTTGTTTCCAAGGGCCCAGTCAACTTCAATTACTCAGATAGTGTAAGTATGTCACAGCAGCATTCCCCAAGAAGGTCCAAGCAAGACAAAAAGATTAAGATACGCAAGTGAAGAAAAATCACACTGCAGGTCTACAGGGAATGGGCACAGCAGCAAGACTAACTGAGCTGTTCTTGCAGAGAATCCTCATTGACATGATAGGTTGAGTAGCCCGGTTCTAGTACTAAAATATATTGGTTTCACACATCAGTTCCTAAAATATTTCTTATCGATTTGTTGAAAACTTACGACTGATTTATCATAATTCGCCTTACAATTCCAAAACACCCCCACCCTCCGTAAGCGGATAGGGTTTCCAGTTGTTATCTTGAAAGGTCACACTCTGATTGCTTGTTTGGGTCCCCCAGCCGTAGATTCCTCAGGTTTGTCTCTAGCTATCCTATTTTCCCTAAAACCTTGAGTCATGAAAAGAAACAGAGAACGTAGACTAAATGTTACCTTTTCCTTTATCTCTAAAAATCAAAAATTATCAGGAATGAAACTACAAACACACACTTTAAATTTTGGAATTGGCAAAAATGCTAACAAAGTTCCTTTCACACATTTCTCTCCCAGAGAAAGGAAATAATTTCAATTTGAACTCTCAATTAGTGGGTGATTACTGCCCCCTGCTGCCCATCAGTCACCCAAGTGACTGTCACTGAAATATATCAATTCTTCAAGCAAAACAATGATGCAAAAAGAATGGATCACATTTGTAAGATAATAAGTGGATGTCATGCAGCATCATGACAATTGACGTGTGCAAAGGGACATGGGAAGGTAGTGAAAACAACTGTCATAGTTTCTGAGATCGACCAGTCGATCATAATCTACATTTTGGAAACAACAGATTGAGAAAGACAAGGGTAGTAAATACATGGGAACATCATCCACCTGAAAGTTCTCTTTCAAGCCACTCACCATCCTGACTTGGAAACATATTGCCTTTGCTTCAATATCTCTGGGGTAAGATCCTGGAACAACTTCTCAAACAGCACTGTAAGTGTACCTATTCAAGAGGGCAACTAAGAAGAAATGCTGGGGCAGCCAGCTAAGACTACATCCCTGAACGATCAGCTCCACAAGAGAAAGTGTGACTGCTCTACAACTTAATAGATCAACCCACATCCTTTAGTCCTTAATATCTCAGATAGACATTATACGATCCCAAATTTAAAATTTATGACTGATTTGTGGACAAATGCTAGGACAGCTGGTGAAACCCACCGAGGTTGTGAATCGTGGATTTCTATGCCACAGCGAGCTGTCAAGGCTAGATTGCAAAGCAAAATCAAGATTGAGATGGACAAATTTTTAATCAGTAAGGGAATAAAGTAATACAGGGAAAATGTAGAAAAGTGGAGTTGAGGATTATCAGATCAGCCGTTATCTCATTGAAGGGCAGAGCAAACTCGATGGACTGAAAAGCCTACATCTGTGTCTATGTCTTATGGTCTTGTACCTCAAGGTACCAATTGCTGCATTTATTGTATTGGCAATCAGATTTTCGTTGACTTGACATGATGATTTTCAGATTCACTACCCAGGGATTTTGGATCAGTGTTGGGGCTGCCCGTGGCTGAAAGCAGTACAAAATGCCGAAAGTGGTTCTCAGTTGACTTAGAATAGTGTAACATTAAAGCAAATCAAAAGTTAGGACAATTGTAGCTTTGTACACAGAATATGTCCGAGGTAACAAGATAAAGTTAGCACACAAACGGTCCTGTTGCAAAAACACAGCTGCAGTTGTTTATACAGACATCTGGACAAGGACACCATGGAGCATGCTGATAAAGCAATTCCATACCTAAGTGATGTAAAATCTGAGATTCATCAAAAAACAATTTACTTTGGTTAAGATTCCCACATAATCACAGTTATAGACTTTGAATTAGTGAAAGATTATACATATAACCACCTAAAAAAAATACAAGCGTTACAGGGATTCTATTATAATTCCTACGGACAACACAGCACGAGACAGTAAGAAAGGACCCCACATTACTAGCAGGGAGGATTGAATTACACGTGCAGAAGTCAGAATGTGGTTAAATACAGTATGCGTTGAGAAGACCCAAGGATAGAGATAAGAGTGTGTGGTAAATATCATGAGATCATGGAAAACTAAGGGCTGTCCATAACTCTGCCTATCATTGACTATACAGTCACATGATTAATTTGATTGGATGAATGTATAATTACCTAATAATATGATTGCTATGTAATTGCAAAAGACGGGCTGAAAACATAATGCATAGAAGTTTATGCCTTTCCTTTGTTCACTGAAGAAACTTCTGACCCCCAGAGGTTTCTTCCCACCCATGTAATTTCAATAAACTCTTTCATCTTGCAAGTGTACTCCAGTTGATTTATTTAGTCCTTCTGCCCAACAGACATGAACTTTTAACTGGTTCATCTGGCAATTTAGTTATGCAAACGTTACTGAATTAAAATACTGCACATACTAACATCTTTAATTTTACATCAAGAAGCATAGAGTGTAAAAGCAAACGAACTCTCGCACTGTAGAACTCTCTCTCATTTTCATTTTCCATCCTAATTTGCGCTTCCAGTTAATAATATTAATCTGTCTTTTCTGAAAGGAAGAAACTGCAATAGCGAATTCTGAAAAACAGAATCACAATATATAGGCTTACAGAAATATAAAGAATAACAATCTTACCACATGCAGAAGTAACCACAGGGGACAGAGCAGCCGGAGGTCTAGTTGAAGGTAAAGCTGGGGAAGTAGTTAGAGAAGAGTTTTATCTTCATATGAAATAAAACATCAAAAGTACAAAGATATGTAAAGACTAATTCAGAAATACCAAAACATTAAAACACAACTCTATAATGGCATATTTGAAGTTACCAGTAATTCTAACACACGAGTGTAGGAATTTGAGTTAGTGATATCCAGTGGATGAATACTTATGCGCTGACATTGAACTCTTGTTATTTTAGCAAGCAGCTTAGGAGTGTAATAATCCTCTCCCTCTGAGAAAATGAAGCAGAGAGAAAAAAGTCACAAACATTTGCGTTTGTTCATTAAATGATCGGCTGTTGTGGTCTGCCTTTTTTATTTGCACTGTATTTGGAACCAATATACTGGAACAAAATTTATGACTTTGTGTGACATACTCAAGTGACAAGGTTAGTTATTGTCTCAAATAGATATCACTCCAAGGCTTGTAATGAATCCCGATGGGACGCATCTGCAAAATCCGTTCTGAACTTTGAGTTGTATTAGACAGAGCCGGTTGCTGCTAGTCGCTGACCTTGTAGCTTTACTTGTAGCTATTCAGTCTTTTTTGAGAGAATACAACCATGTTAAACAAAAGTGCAAACACATCTGAATCTGATGGGATCAAACTGGTTAAAGTAGACCACATTTGAGTCCCTTACATCCAGGAATGGGCAGGCAAAGTGGAAATGCCATTGGAAATGCAGGGTTCCAAGGATGGGGTGGATCTGGGTGCGATGGTCTTCAGAGAGTCAACAGGGGCTCAATGGGCTGAATGACTTGCACACTGTAGAGATTCTATGATTCTATTTCTGTTCTTGCCCTGTGCCCACTTCTGTTCACTGTATCTGCTTAAATGCTGTTAACCTCTAGCATTTTCTAGTTTCAATTATTTATTGGCTAAGATTTCCTCAGAGCTTTTGAGGTTGACTGTCAGTGTTGGTAAAATGGTGGTGGAAGACTTTGGGAGGGAAGCCCAATGTGTTCCCACTGCCACTTGTAAAAGGATCAGGACAGGCATGGTGACCCAAGGTAGATAGCCAATTAATTTGTACACTAAAGGATCTTTTACCAGACTGCCAGCATCTTGTCAGCATTTAAACATTCCCTTGCTATGTGGAGAGTCCGCCAGCTGTATTAAGGCAACCTTCCATCACCTTCTTGAGGTGAAGCAAGGGGAAAGAGGGCTTTGGTTACTTAAGTGTTTACACCCTGAAAGGGCAGCCCCTGGTGTCAGTGGCTATATCATTACCAAAGGATTATGTCTCTAATTGCAAAAGTCTGCTTGACCCTAGCACAGGAATGGATTGTTCTACTTTCCAATGAGAGCCCCTCAATATACACAGTTGCCTTCTTTCACCTTGCAGTGAAATTTGTGTCATACTTCACCTTGCAAATGTATTGATTCATTTGTTATTTGTGGCTTTTGCATTTTTGAATCTTGTTTTCTTTCTTCCCCAATAATTTAAAAAAGATGTATAAAGCCCAAGAATGTTTCAAATATGATTATTTCTATTTGAATGTACAGAGTACTTAACTTCAACTCGCTGCTCGAGTGGAACTTGTACTGTGACGATTCCAAGATATAGACAATAAAACTTGTCTTAGCAGTTTGCCCAAACATTCTAAAACCATGAAACCTTCATCTTTTCATCCTTAGGCAATCTAACAGTAATTAATCCATTACATTTACACTTCATGCGCTTGTTAGTTTGTTTTATTTCTAAATTTAACTTAAGTATAAATTATATGACAGTCTACCTTTGAGTTTAATACATATTATCCCAAACTGAATGGGTGGCATATCACAAATTTGTTTAGCATCCAGCAAGGAGGTTAGCATACAGGTAACTTTAACTTACATAATATGCAGCTTTACAAAATGTTAAAATTACTCATTTCAAACATGTAGTGGGAATTGCAGTGTATCTACTGAGAAAGAAGATGGCCCCATAAACTCAAATTCTGGCATGCGAGATCACAGTGTTTCAGCAATTATTCTGATTCTTGATAATGGGATCCTTGTTGTAGTTAATCATAATCAACATCCAAAGAACAAACTTACCTCTTTGTACCATTAGACTGACATCAGCTGTCTCTTCAGTTTGATTTAATCCCTGTTTAGTTTGCCATTTTACTTCACAGGTATAGGTTCCTCGATCACTATATGCCAGATTTTTCAGGATAAGTGACACATCACCAGATCCAGGACCATGCTGGATATAGATTCTGCCCCGATTGTTGGAAAGAGGAATATAACTACCACTTTCACGTCGTCGAATAATAATGGTGTATGTATTAATATACCAAGTAACTTCTACTTCAACATGTAGAGGCGATGGATGGTAGGTACAAGGAATGTTGACTGAATTCCTCAACTGCCCAATCACCACCTCAGGAACA
This sequence comes from Stegostoma tigrinum, assembly GCF_030684315.1. Taxonomy (NCBI): domain Eukaryota; kingdom Metazoa; phylum Chordata; class Chondrichthyes; order Orectolobiformes; family Stegostomatidae; genus Stegostoma; species Stegostoma tigrinum. The sequence continues at coordinate 34,754,812 of NC_081368.1, forward strand.
GTCAGTGTAAGTGAATCAGCTGTAAAATAAATAAACAGGATATTAAATGATAGATTGATCTACTGAGGGATTAAAAACAAAAAGTCTGTAGGCATACTTAGCCAACAGTGCAGATTTTACAGCTGCAACTCAATGAGGCCATTTTGAACTTGACTAAGGATAAGACATTCTCAGTTAGTGATATTGGAGTAAACCAGCAAATGGATACACAATATATCAGTTTTTTTAATTACATTTGTTTGGATTGCCATGTTATTTTCTCTATAGGATGGGATGATAGAATGTGGAAGGTGGCCATTCAGCCTATTGAGTCCACTCTGACAATCTGAACAGCATCCCATCCAGACCCACCCACTTTCCCTATCCCTGTAACCCTGCAACTTTCGTGGTTAATATACCAAACCTGCACATCCCTGGACACTGTGGGCAACTTAGCATGGCCGATCCACCAAGCCTGTACATCTTTAGACTGTGAGAGGAAACCTGAACACCTGGACAAAACCCACACAGATACAGGCAGATAATAAAATGTGAGGCTGGATGAACACAGCAGGCCAAGCAGCATCTCAGGAGCTGCTTGGCCTGCTGTGTTCATCCAGCCTCACATTTTATTATCTTGGAATTCTCCAGCATCTGCAGTTCCCATTATCACAGATACAGGCAGAATGTGCAAACTCCACAAAGACAATTGCCTGAGGGTGGAGTTGAACCCGAGTCCCTGTGAGGCAGCAGCGCTTTCAGTAGGTTAAAACCAGTGGTTTTCAAACTTGAGGGAATTGGTAGCATCCACAATGTTAATTTATTACATACAGATAAATCAAATATGGAAGCCTTCATGTCCAAGAATCCCAGTTTGAAAACCTGTTAGCCAAGAATTAATGAGTTCATAAGAGTACAGGTATTCGATGAGCAAGGAATTTTCTCTGACATCCCAACCATCTTTCCTTGTTCAACCAATACGGTCAGGTAGTCACCTATTTCATTCTGCACAAGGTGACTGTTGTGGTTGTCTACTTCCTATTTCTAACGCAGTTATGCTAAATTGCACAAGAGGATGGACTGGTTGCAACCAGTGTTGTGCTTGAACATAAGCATATATGACTGGAGAATTCACCCATGAGTAAATTTTCTCCTATTCTAAATAGAGCTAAAGAGATAGAACATAGAACATAGAACAATACAGCGCAGAACAGGCCCTTTGGCCCTCGATGTTGCGCCGACCTGTGAACTAACCTAAGCCCCTCCCCCTACACTATCCCATCATTATCCATATGCTTATCCAAGGACTGTTTAAATGCCCCTAATGTGGCTGCGTTAACTACACTGGCAGGCAGGGCGTTCCATGCCCTTACCACTCTCTGAATAAAGAACCTGCCTCTGACATCTGTCTTAAATCTATCACCCCTCAATTTGTAGCTATGCCCTCTTGTACAAGCTGAAGTCATCATCCTCGGAAAAAGACTCTCACTGTCCACCCTGTCTAATCCTCTGATCATCTTGTATGTCTCTATTAAATCCCCTCTTAGCCTCCTTCTCTCCAATGAGAACAGGCCCAAGTCCCTCAGCCTTTCTTCAGAGGGCCTGTGCTCCAGGCCAGGCAACATCCTGGTAAATCTCCTCTGCACCTTTTCCAATGCTTTCACATTCCTCCTGCAATGGGGCAAATGACTTGGATAAAGGCATAGTGAGTAACATATTATTACACAGTTTGTGTCATCAACAAACAGAATGTCGGAATACAATGAACAGAGGGATAGCTCCCTCTCGTTTACTCACTCCCTCCTTCATGCTCTCCATCCTTCACACTCTCCCTTTAAAGAAAGGGTTAAGAAGAGCAAGGAGGGGACATGAGCAGACATTAGCAGGTAGAATAAAGGAGAACCCTAAAGCTTTCTATAGGTATGTGAGGAATAGGAGGATGACCAGGGTAGGAATAGGGCCAGTCAAAGACAGAAGTGGGAAGTTGTGTGTGGACCCTGTGGAGATCGGAGAGGTGCTAAATCATTATTTCTCATCTATTTTCACTGAGGAACAGGAAAATATTGTAGAGAAGACTGAGTTACGGGGCTACTAGAATTGAAAGGATTGAGGTTTGTAAGAAGGAGGTGTCATCAATTCTAGAAGGTGTGAAGGTAGATAAATCCCTTGGGCCGGATGGGATTTTTCCAAAGATTCTCTGGGAAGCTAGGGAGGAGATGGCAGAGCCTTTGGCCTTGATCTTTGAGTCCGCATTGTCTACAGGTTTAGTACCAGAGGATTGGAGGATTGCAAATGTTGTGCCCTTGTTCAAGAAGGGCACTAAAGATGACCCAGGTAATTATAGACCTGTGAGCCTTACATCTGTTGTAGGGAAAGTTTTGGAAAGGATTATAAGAGATAGGATTTATAATCATCTAGCAAGCAACAATTTGATTGGAGATAGTCAGCATGGATTCGTCAAGGGCAGGTCGTATCTCACAAACCTCTGAGTTTTTTGAGAAGGTGACCAAGCATGTGGATGAAGGTAGGGCAGTTGACATGGTTTACACGGACTTCAGTAAAGGCTTTGATAAGGTTCCACATGGCAGGCTATTGCAGAAAATACGGAGGCATGTGATTGAGGGAGATTTAGCAGTTTGGGTTAGAAACTGGCTTTCTGCAAGAAGACAACGAGTGGTGGTCGATAGAAAATATTCAGCCTGGAGTCCGGTTACTAGTGCTGTGCCTCAAGGATCTGTTTTGAGACCACTGCTGTTTGTCATTTTTATAAACGACTTGGATGCAGGCATAGGTGGACAGGTTAGTAAGTTTGCAGATGACACTAAAATCGGTGGAGTGGTGGACAGTGTGGAAGAATGTTGCAGGTTGCAGTGAGATTTGGATAAACTGCAGAATTGGGCTGAAGGGTGGCAAATGGAGTTCAATGCAGATAAATATGAAGTGATTCACTTTGGGAAGAATAATAGGAAGGCAGAATACTGGGTCAATGGGAAGATTCTTGGTAATGTGGATGTGCAGAGGGATCTTGGTGTCCATGTACATAGATCCCTGAAAGTTGCCATCCAGGTTGATAGTGCTGTTAAGGCGGCTCACGGTATGTCAGGTTTTATTGGTTGAGGGATTGAGTTCTGGATCCATGATGTCATGCTGCAACTGTACAAAACGCTAGTTAACTTTTTGTTTAAAGTAGCTTTGGTCTGACTTTTGCAAAGCAACATTGATGCAAGATCACCTTTTTTGACATCAATGTTTGTTGATAAAATGTCTTTGGTGAGACCAGGACTTGGGTGTACAATTTTTTTGGGGCTCAGAACTACAACATTAAAGTCTGAGATGTTTGTTACGACTAAAGGCTGAGATGTTTGACTAGATTTCAGTTGACGGCAAGACAATTTAATGAAATGAGTCAGGCAGATTTTAATGTACATTAATTCTTCTGAAGTATATAATAGGAGATAAATAGAAGTGGACCATATCTGATGAAGCACTCTAAAGTGCTTTTAAAAAAACTCAATACAATTATTTTTGTTGTTAATTAATTTGCTTACTTCATTTTTTTTTCTATGTAAGACTTTTCTTTGAGATATTCAATCTTGAAACTTGGGTCTCAAATCATTTCTGAACTAATTTATCTTCCACCTCTAAGATCTAACTTAGAACCTGGGAAATAGCTAACCACTTTTTTGCTTTACAACTTGGATGGATAATACACCAAAACAAACTCCCAAATGCTAGCTGCAGTAGAATATTACATGTATCAGTGCAGACATCTCATCCTACTCACAAGATGCAGCTGCAATTTTACCTAAAGAAACCTTTCAAACATAGACAATACAAAGTAACTTTCGGTAGACAAAGCTCAAGAAAGAAGTCCGAAGGAATATTTATCACGTAAAAACACTCACTCGAGAAACTCAAACTGATCCAGATTGGGTCAGTGCACTCTGGTTGCAGCATTTATAATTTAAACGACACACTGCCTCAAAAAAAATGCTACTTCAAGAATAAGTCCCTTACTTGTGATGTCACAACCAAAGATTAAAGCAGTAATATTAAGAAAAAACAATCACTTCCAGGCTCCACGTTCAAATCATGTACTGGCTCAGAGACACAACTTTTTCTCCAGTGCACTTTGGAATTGTCCAATGTTATTAATGGAGTGCTCACCACCAGGATGCTTAGCTTTAGTTGTAGCAGCAGATGGTAGAAAATGCCTTGGATATAGAAGAACGATCAAAGCACTGAAAGTATTAGAAGGTTTTGTTACTACAGTCACCAAAATGCATTTCCTCTGGGGGAGGGAGTAATTTAAAGAACTAAGGGACACAACGTTAAAGCTAGAGGCCCCTGCAGGGGCAAAATCAGAAATCACTTTTTCTACAAAAAACAGTCAAAATCTAGAGCTCCCAAGTCATCTCCATCACAATAAATGGTGATGGAAACGCACAGCGTTAAAGACTGAGATATACAGAGTATTGAAGCTTTAAGGCATCGAGAGATAAAGAGCAATGATGGAGAAAAATTGAGTCCAGGTCCAGGACAATCTTTATGTAATTGAACAATGCAGCTAGTTCAATTTCTTGATTTATTAATGGTTGCTATGACTTAATAAGACCAACCACCTTGAGTAAATCAGGGTGGGCAAGATGTTCAATTTTGCCAATGTCACCCACGTACTAAGAATAGAAAGAAACAATACAAACTGTTACAAGCACACAATCAAAACATGTTTTTTTAAAAAATACTTTTTTTGAACTATTGAATTGTACAACAATAGCTTGCTGTAGACTGACACTGAATGCAGCATCTCTATAATCAAAATCATTAACACCAACTTGTTGTTTATGTTGTCTTTTAACATTGTAAAATCTTCCAAGATGCTTCAGAGGTCAGAAACAATTTGACACTGAGCCATATGAGACTTGACCAAAGTGGTATGCTTTGGGTGTGTTATAAAGGAGAAAGGTTTAAAGAGGGAATTCCAAAACTTAAGGCTTCAGCAGCTGAAGGCAGGTCTAACAGCTTACGTAAGAAATGTGCAAGTTTTGAAGGAGTGCAAATTGCTGAAAATTGTAGAGCTGGAGGAAATTAGGGACAAGTCGATGTGATGCCATGGCATGGGTTGAAAATAAGGATGAGAAATTTACAAACAAGGTGTCACTTAACTGGGAGTCAATGTACGTCATACAGCACAGGGACAACGAGCGAACAGGACTTGGCATTAGAGAAAGATAATAAATGCTTTGGTTGTGGTCTTCCAAAATGCCCTGGATTCTAAAAGGATCCCTGTGCATAGGACATTTGCAAAGTAATACTATTCAAAAAACCAATGGAAAGAGGCAGATGGTGGGAAACCAAAAGATCAGTTTGCTTGACATCTGTCACTGGCAAATTGCTGGAGGCCATTATTAAGAAAGCTATTGCTGGATACATTTGAAACTCATCATGTAATCAGGTGGACTCCACATGATTTTGTGAAAAGAAATCACGTTTATTTCTTTTTGCAGAACTAGAAATATAGAAAGGAGTAGGCCATTCAGCCCTTCAAGCCCGCTGCACCATTCTAGATTATGGCTGGTCATCCTTTTTGGTGCCTTGGAGGCCACAGGATGGACAATGGAGATCTGCAAGAGCCACAACATTGTCTTGAGTAAGAACATGAGGATGTTTTTAACTGGTTGGAGATGGCAGGCAGAATGGAGCTGGAGGGCCTGACCACCAATTGAAATACCCCAAGAGGAGACTTCTGGGGGCTTGCATGGGGTTTCTCCCCTGGTTGAAAATCATTCTCATATTGCTCTTGAGGGAAAGGGGCACCTGGAATGAGAGAGTCCATTCTCCCCCAACCCCCCATCCTATCAATTTTCTGTGGGTATTGATCTGATGTTCCCATTATCTTCCTAATCACTTGGTGCACCTGTATTTTAATCTTTTGTGATTCAGGAAACCTGGAATTCTCTGTAGCATAGAGTTCTGTAGTTTTGTTTCATTTAAATAGTACAGCGCTTTTCTATTCTTTCTGCCAAAATGGAGAAATTCACATCTACCCATAGTATACTCCAATTAGCTAATTTCTTGCTGACTCTAAAAGAACAGATTGGATGAAGCATTTATTCTTCATACTGACTTCTGTGATAAGACAGTCAGAAAGGAGATTTAGAAGGCGGCTCAGATTAGACAGGGAGATGGAGGCTTCAACAGTGGTCAAATGGGAACAATCCAGTTGGCCTTGACTGCATCAAGCATACAGTATCTCCGAGATGTTTTGGCTATCCCCTAAATTCCCTTTCTCCAAGAGATGCTGTCTCGTTGGTCAAGGACACTCGACTGCAGGGCCTACAAGTTGAAAAGTGGAGTCACTGCCACTCTGCAAGGGCCTTCCAAATGGAATAACTGTGGGCTGGGCCAGCAGAAGATGGCAATCTCCACAGTCTGGACCTTATCAGAAGCACAGAAGCAGCAGAATATCAGAGATGACCGAGTGCCTACCGACAGATTGTGACTACACAGGAATGGAAAGTTTCCCGAAAATCCACATTTGCCTCACCTCCATTTCCCTTAATACACCATCAACAACTGGTACAGAAGACAGCCTGACGAATTTAGACATACTGTCATATGGACCTCAGCTGGATGAGAATTATGAAGACTCAAAACTCTTCTCTGCTTATCTCTTTCACTTCCGTCTCTTTGACTGTCATGACGCTGCTGCACATTAGCAACATTGGTTGTTAAATTACTACTGCAACTCTTTTTTTCCTTCTTGTTGGTTATGCATAAACACTTATATTGGTAGTAAATTCCACAAGGAAAATAAAAATGTGTTGACTACCAAGAATCTATATCCATTTGTAGACAAGCTACCTCTTCTTCACAATTTACTGTTTTATCCACCTTGTTTTCATCAGCAAATTTATTTGGTCCATTCATCCAAGCCACAGATATAGTTTAGAAATTATTGAAGACTTAGCAGCATTCTCTGTTGTCCTCCACTCATTATAGCTTGCCTACCCAAAAGTGACCCACTTATCCTTATACTCTGCTTCCTTTCAGCAAAGGAATCATCCATACTGATACGTTACCCCTACACTTTGAACTCCTACTTTGTGCCGCAAGCTTTGATATGAAACCTTACCAAATGCAGTTTGGAAATCCAAGTACATAACATTCACAGGCTCCCATTTACCCATCACATTTAGTTTTCTCAAAAAATTGGTTAGTGAAGTACAACAAGGATCAAGGACATATCCACATGATGGTAAGGTCCTGGGGAGTGTTGCTGAACAAACAGACCTTAGAGTGCAGGTTCTTAGTTCCTTGAAAGCAGTCGCAGGTAGTTAGGATAGTGAAGGTGGTATTTGGTCAGTGCACTGAGTATAGAAATTGAGAGATTATGTTGCGCTGTACAGGACATTGGTTAGGCCACTTTTGGAATACCACATTTAATTCTGGTCTCCACGCTATAGGAAAGATGTTGTGAAACTTGAAAGGGTTCAGACAAGATTTACAAGCATGTCACCAGGGTTGAATGGTTTTGAGCCAAAAGGAGAGGCTGAAGAGATTATCCTTGAAGTGTCAGAGGCTCAGGATAACTGAATAGGAAGGGTTTAGAGGGATAAGGACCAAATGCGGACAAATGGGGCTAAGTTTATTTAGGGTGGTTGATATGGAGGAATTGGACTAAAGGGTCTATTTCCATGGTCTACACTCTATGACTCTGAGGCTTCAGCCAGTCTGTTCTCATTGCTCTAGATGTAGGGACCAGATGGAATTTTTCCTAAAGGGACCAAATGTAAGCTTGTAAATGGCCCAAAGATAGGGCAGAATGGTATTTATGAGGAGGATGCAAATAAACTTCAAGAGGATTTGGACAGAATTAGTGAATGAGCAAGATGGCAGATAGGATATACTGTGAATTAATGGGAGGTTATTGGTAAGAAGAGGTGCAGAGTACTTGAAAAAAAACTGTGGATGTCTAAAGAGACCTGTGTTAGAACCCTCACAGATTTTTCATTAGTTTTATGTTATTCTTTTATCAATTTGATTTGGAGCTGTGAACTGAGAATTGTGAACTGAGAAGGGCCTTTAGACTATGGAGAGTGGCTGGTGTTTTTTTAAAAAAGGTCAAAGGAACAAAAAAGGCTATTGTTTATTTGTTGATGAGCCCAAGCCTTGAAGTTAATTATAAACTGACGCGATCAAAGGGATTCTGTAGACGCTTTGACATGGAGGAGAACAGTACACATAACCAGATAGCAAATGCTTAACATTAAAACAGTCAGTACCTGGGAATTGGTTCTAGCAAGTCAAACTTACGCTAAAGCAGATGGCAGATGTTGAATGGTGACTGGAACCTCATGAGTAGACACAATGAATCTGACAGAGATAGGGCAAGAGTTATGAACTGGGATTTGAAATGTGCTTTTGTGAGGAGTTGGACTTTCAATGCTACAACATGCAGATTCGAAAGCTCCCTGCCTAATCTCCATTATCAGTTATTGGAAATTCAGAGAGTAAAAACCAGGTATTACTGACTTCCTAGGTGAGCTGAAAAGGTGCCCCTGATTGTTCCTTGGTTGACTTTCTGAAGGTGTCAATCTACACTCCTGCAGAACAACACATAATAAAAACCATTTAAAGTAATCTGCCCAATTTTTGTTATTTTCTTTTAATTATCCCTCAACTCTTTTTCTGTCTGTATTTTGAGTGTGGGACTGGAATCAAAGGTTTAAATCACAGACACCAATTAGATTACTTTGGTGTTTAATTTTGCTCTACTTATGTTACTGTACTATTGATAAATTACTAAGTCTTTTGTTGAAGCCATAGACCCAGAGTCTTGAATTAATTATTCACAAGAGTCTGGGATTGGTTATTCAAAAAGTCTGGGTAGGAAACACTGTGGTCAATTGAGAGTCTTTGAAGTGTTCAATTTTACCCCATTGCCAATATAGAGGTAAGAAGATTGATTTGATTCGGCTGTCTGTCTCAGAGTCATAACATCTGGATGTCCTTGTTCGTAAATTCATGAATGCTAACGGCAAGTACAGCTAGCAATTAAGGCTGTAAGTTGTATGGTGGACATTAACAGAAGATTATCTGAGTACAGCATAAAGATATCCCAATTCCATTGGACAGAACTGGATGAGACAGAATCCAGGACCATCTACTGTTTTTGTCCCTCTCCCTCTGTCCTTCCTGAGGGTAAAGGACTGTTGATTTGGCTTTGAGGAGACATTAAGGAGGCAGGGCCTGATTTCTCTGGAGATTAAAAGAATGAGAGGTGATCTCTTGAAACTTTCAAAGTTCTTAAATGGTTAGAAGATAGATACAGCAAGGACGTTTCCTCTGGCTGGTGGATCTAGAACAAGGAGAGACTGCTTTATAAGCAGGAGCAAGCCATTTAGCAAATGGAGGCGAATTTCTTCAAAGAGCAGTGCATCTTTGGAGCTTTCTACGCCAGAAGGCTGTGCAAGTTCAGGCATTGAAGACACTCAAGACAGTTAATACATTTCCAAACACTAAGGACATCAAGGGCTATTGGGATAGCTCAAGTAAACACCATTGGAGTGCATTTTGATAGATGTGAAGCTGGAAAAGCACAGCAGGTCAGACACCATCTGAGGCGCAGAAAAGTCAACATTTCAGGCCAAAACCCTTCGCCAGGACTGGGGAGGGGGAAGGATATCTGGGGTATCATCTGCTCCCAGGAAAAGGCATTTTACTCCAGGTCTTCCCAGATAGCCTCCTACTTTAGGGACTGGAATTTCCCCTCTTCTGCAATCAAAGATGTCCTCAACAGCATCTCCTCCATTTCCTACAGTGCAGCCCGCAAACCTCCTCCCCTCAACAACAAGAAGGATACAGTCCCCTTAGTCCTCACGCACCACTTCAACAACCTCCAAATCTGATGCATCATTTCTGCCGACTATAATCAGACCACACCACCAAAAAATACTTCCTTCGCCACCCATATCCACTTTCAGCAGGGACCCATTCTTTCTGCAACTCCCTCTTGAGCTCTACACTCCAACTTCACCACCACATCCAGCAAAAGGTGCAACACCTGCCCCTACACCTCCCCTCTCCAAGGCCCCAAACATTCCCTCCAGATCCGGCAGAGATTCACCTGCACTTCATCCAACCTGATCTACTGTATCCCGATGTGGTCTCCTGTATATCAGCGAGGCCAAACGCAGACTCAGGTACCGGTTGACAAAGCACCTGCACTCTACATGCACCAATCAACCCGATCTTCCGGTTGCCATCCATTTTAATTGTCCCACCCACTCCCCTGGTGAAATGCCCATCCTTGGCCTCCTCCACTGTCAAGAGGGTGGCCAAATGTAGACTGGAAGAACAACACCTGATATTTCGCATTGGGAATGCCCAATGCCACAATACTGACTTCACCAGCTTCAAAATCCCTCCACCCCAAGCCATGTCTAGCCCCCCTACTCCTCCTCACCTCTCTGGCCTGACTTCACCTGTCCACCTCACCTATCTGCTCCACCCTTCCCACTGCCCAATTACAATTACCCCCTACCTGCATCCCACCTATCCTTTCCCCCCAGGTCCACCCCTTCCCTCTATTTATTTCTGGGCTGCCCTCCCCCTCCCCAGCCCTAACAGAGTGTTTCAACCCAAAACGGTGACTTCTCTGCTCCTCGGATGCTGTCTGACCTGCTGTGCTTTTCCAGCTTCACATCTATTGACTTTGGCTTCCAGCATCAGCATCTGCAGTCCTTACTGTTTCCAAGACAGTGAAGAGGATGACCAGCCCTAATCTAGAAGGGTGCAGTGGGCTTGAGGGGCTGAATGGTCTACTCCTTTCCATATTTTTAGTTCTACAAAAAGAGATAAATAGGATTTCTTTTCACAAAATCACATGGAATCCACCTGATTACACAGGGTTTATCCAGCCATAGCTTCCTTAATAATGGCCTCCAGCAATTTTCCAATGACCGACGTCAGGCTAACTGACCTTTGGTTTCCCACCATTTTTTGAATAGTGTTACTTTGTAAATCTGCTATGCACTGGGATCCTTTCAGAATCCAAAGCATTTCTGAAAACTGCAACCAAAACATCTAATATCCTTGCAGTCACTTCAGCAGCCAGAATGACACTGGCATGGGTAAACCCACAGTTACATAAGAAAGGTGATACACAAACTGTATGATCACATCAAAATTATCCCACTTAAATTTTATTTCTGCTCAACATTAGGAACAGCGATATAAAAGTTTCATCCACTGTTACTCAATATCGACATGAATACGAAGTCTACAGAAAAAGCAGGAAATTTAACCAGCGTTGCTTTCAATCCGGAACAAGGTTACACAATCCCGGTCGTCCAGCTGCTGTATGCAAAGGGTTGTTGAGCAGAGGTTGAACTCCAAATTACCGTCATCGCATTCACAGTGGCTAATGAAAGAACAGACCTTAGGCTAAATATCCAGAACATTAAACGGTCCTCTGGCAGTCCTCCTGCATCCATTGGAGACACAGACAATGAACAGCCAGCATCACAAACCCAAAAGAGAAATGTCACCAGTGAGGCCTCTGCAAAACCCTGCAAATCCACTGGCAGGAAAATCACTGCAATATCAGTGACCTCTCTCAGGCCAATGTCACCAGCGTTTAAGTGCTGGTTATAGTTAATCAGCTGCATAGGGTGAGCCACAATGTCTGCATACCTGGCACCAAGATCACGAGCACTTTTCTCCAAGATTTGACACGGCAAACCATTACCAACAGGGCAGAGGAAACTCATCAAGAACATTCTTAAAGCCTCTTTGAAAAAAATGCAACAACCCAATCAATTCATGAGAACCCTGAAGTCAAAATCACCCAAACTGGAGAAGCATCCATGACGGTGCCTCCCATTCGAAACATCGTCAACAGGCCCAGCACAAACAGCAGAAGGAAATACAAAAGCTCAAGCATCCCTTCCAAGCACGTCTTCAAACACCACCCACAGCAGACTGTGCTGATCCAACATCGGATTATTTAGTCACCTCAGAGCCAACATTCCCTTTAAGCTGCACAATGCAGTCACTGGGATACTCTACCTGTACATCAGCATGCTGCTGTATGACCTACTCCTCCAGGAGCCAATGTTGAGCATGAACATTGAGATCTGCCCTGCAGTGAGAAAAATTAAAAAGAGACATTGCTCAGAGCCTGCAACACTTGAGTGGAAGAAATTCATCCTCCATCCTGCGGGACAGCCTATAAAGAAATACTAAAATAAATTTTAAGGGTTGTACTGGAAACAGTGTTTTACTTGAATTACTAATCCATATTTGAGGTTTTCTTGCACCTCTCTTCTTTTACAAAACAACGAACAGTTTGTCCTCCCCAGTAGCTTCAAATCTTGTCTCCGCCTTTATCACAGATGACAGGATTTTCTTCGAGAATATTTCCTTCGGGAGTTAAACAAAGAAAGACAAGGTGTAGGAATGAAGTCAGACTGGTTAGCCAGTATAGGTGGCATGTGGTATTCACCCCAACACCAACCTAAACTGCAGTGTTTCGACTGACATCTGATCCAGCAATAGCATTTGCTAAGGTTGCAATTCACAAAAACACTCAATGAGTTATCCCATGTGTGCAATCTGACCTGGTCATCTCTATCACTGACACTGCACGAACAGGGACCAGTAGAGATCACAAATGCCCTGAATCCTCATGCTGAAGGATATCTCAAGCTGCCTGAAATAATCAGAAATCTCAAATCATCAGACGTGCACAAATCCATCAAGTAAGGAAACGATAAACCAGGAGCAGTGACATTCATCATTAGCATAGAGGGGAAAAAAAATCTCAATTTACCTCCGAGCCAACTTTCCATCATCCCACAACCAAAAACAACAAGTGGATTATCTGTCCAAAGTTAAAAATGTCTCTCAAATTAAAGTAACTATGGGTATAAGGGGCAAAACCCAATTGTCATCACCTAATGTATATGTGCAATTTAACAGATATATTAGACAGCAAATAGGAACTGAAACAGTAGTAGCGTTCTGTTGCTGCTAATTTAAACAGCATATTGTCACAAGGTCTAGCACAGAGAACTTAGCCCTAACTTGCTATTTGTCTGCCTCATGCAGTATCATATGCTTAAATATTAGAGCTAGATGTAAATATGATTCATCACTACTTTTGAGATCAAAACACTTTTGACTACTAATGATAATTTATTTTTTGTTGGTAGTAAATTATCTAATTTGGAAAAAGGTAACTTTGCATGATGCTGGTAAATGGTGACTAATTTAGGAAATTTAATAATCCGCTTCTTATCGCATCCTAGTATTCTGTTTCCTTTGAACCAATGGGGTGTTCTCACTACATTTCTCAGAAGTACTATTTAGCCTTTAATTCACAAATTCACAAACCACATCTCTGTCCTTTCTTTTTTAACTCTGAGAAAATACCATACAGCTCTGGACCTGAGCCTCCATCTCACAAATGTCAAAGTCAGCAAATCTATTTGGATTCATCTTAGACAATAGAAGTTCTGCCACTTGGCGTCATCTCCATATATACATCAAGGAAAAAAGTGCTGTGCATTGTCAAATGCAGTTGATGTAACAGTCCTGTACTACATTGCATAAAATATAACGCTCAGCCTAGAGTTATCAGCTAAGAATTGTCATTTTTTTTTTTAAAGTGGCACTACCACAAGACTAAGTTAGTTAGAGTTTGTTGAGGAATAGCAAGTCAGTCTTTTGTTATGTACCACAATCCCAGTGACCCTCATGTCCAATTTCACTCCATTTTATTGTGTTATTTGCAGAACAACTTGTTACTTGGCAGATACCCTAGAATTCACTATCGTTCCTTGTGCCTATGCTGGCTATAAAAGCTTGCTGTGGCCTGTCTGGAGCTGCCTGACGTGGCTGCTGACGTTTGCCCTTGACATGATAGTCAGGTGGAAATTGCACCCCACATTGTGGGCAGGTTCCTAGAAATCCTGATGGACAAGGTGGCATTGCAGCATTTCTTCCTCTGTCATGAAACCAGGTCATGCCAATCCGGTCAGAGTTTACCACCCAGCTCATTACAGTCTTAGCCATCCGGAAGAAAGCCCAACACTGTAAGAATAAGGTCAATATCATTCTCCAAAGCACCAGGCTAAGTTCCACCATTTTTTTCTCTGATACTGTATCCACCTTCCAAAAGGGCTCATTCTCTACAACTCTCTACTATTGCCTGCAACATCTTCCCCACTCAGTCTTACCAACGTCAAACCCTGACATCACTAACCCTACATACCCTTTGTGTTGCTTGGTCACTCCCTTGGGGCACCTTCCCTCTCCTCCCACAGTAATAGCTGCGTCGCCCACTTTGTTCTACTGTAATACCTGCCTCTCTTATTCCATGAGACATCAGTTCACAGTAGGCCAGACAAAGTTAAGACAGACAAGGTTCTGCCAGTTATTCTGTTCCTCACCCTACGTAAGGATAGGATTTTGACTCTGACTGTGCAAACAGTCCCCCAACTCATACTGGGGGCCACCCTAGACTTAGTGAACCAGGTACCAATGAACGAAGGTTATGCCCCTTGACTTGACAGAAACCTGCTTGACAAGCCTTCTGGCTTTGTGTTTGCGTAATTACTGCTGGCCTGCCACGCCATATATGAGCCTGGTAATCCTGGCTGCGGGGCAAAGAGCAAAAAGGCAAGGCAGAGATGCTGTGCACATTCATGTCATCTCAAAGGAGCGAATACTACAAGAGCAAGTGAAGATCACAGAGATGCAAATGGTCCAATCCATGAGCTGGGTGCACAGCCATCAGTGCCCAGTGTCCTTGTTGCAGCAGTACAATAATAGTTGCCAGTGCAGCACAAAAGGGCAGAAGCATCGGATAAGTGGATCGAAAATGCGCTATGAAGGTTCTTATAGGCTGGCACATTTCTAGGTACAAATCTCATTGGACACAAGGTGCATGTGGCTTGTGCCCATGAAGTGTACCCAGGAACTTGGGTGTCTTGTTTCCAATATGGAGATGGTTCAGAGTAAGTGGCATGCTGAATCTGCCAGGTGACCTGCTTTGGTTGTTTTGCAGAGATTCCCCAGCATTGAGCTTGATTACTGAATTTAGTAAGACGGATATTAATGAGGCGAGTTGGAATTTTAAAAATGTGTCTGACAAGCAACTATCACCAAATTGCAACTCCCCACTGCCACGCCTCTTGTAGAAATCATTAAAGATGGCATCAATTGCTCCTAATGTTGAAATGGGGCTTGCCACACATTGCTAAGACTCCTATAAAATTCCATACTCTGATTTAAAACCATTCTAGTATTAAACTTTTACAATAGATTTTGCATAAATTTCTCATTAATACAGCCTTCCTCCTTGCACTTGCCCAACAGTTACCTCAAAAGATTATTTACAAAACTTCTCGCATTTAAAATATGTATACTACTCTCCTAGAACTCCCATTTATATAGTGTCCAACAATATCCGCAAATCTGAAGCTGCCTCTGAAGTATATTATTTAATACAGACTCTGTTGGATTGCACAAATTCCTAACCTCTCTGCCATCTTTAAACCGTAGGGTTCGACCACGTCACTTCCCTCGCACCTTTTCTCGAACACCGTAAAGTTTCCATTTTCAAAGAAACTTGTTTTTCATATTCAATTACACCAAGCTAAAATTAACGCATTTATTGCGACTCACTTTAGCCTTTATATATCCACTCAAAATAGATTTTCTTTCCCTAGAGTGAGATCAAGTGTCCTCAAGAGTTCCTTTGCTTAAATCTATCACTTGCTGAATATGCACTTTCACTCTTCTCCAGTTCCTTTTTAATACTCTTTTCTTCTACAAATGAACTTCCAAAAAGTAAAAACTTTGGTGTCATTTAAAGGATGTTAAATGCAATGCTGGAGAATAGGAATTTTAGGTTTTGAGGTAGCAATAAAATTTTCAAATCTGTCCTGAAGTTCCACTGGTGTTATGGTGCCAGCTGCATCTCAAAGCAGTCCTTTTTTAATTGAAGCTAGTTATTTCTGAAAATAAATTGTTTTTTAAAAATGTTTTGTAGCCATCAATTTGCATTCTATGCCTTACCAAGCACAATAACTCCATTAGAAATATTACTGTACATTATTAAATATTGCATTTGGAGATAGTGTTAAATATTACATTTAGTGGTAATCTTCAGAATAATACCTTTAAGTGCTTGCTTCTGTACACTGCAATGTAGCTGATCCTCATGTGGACTCCGATAAGCAAGTTGCACATTTTGAACGTCAGTCCTTTCGTTCATGTCCACAGTTCTACCTCCAGGTCTATACTTAGGATTCCCATACAGTCCTCATCACCTAAAATCCCATATTTAAAACCTGCAATCATTTACATTGGCAAGGATAAATGTTACCCATCTGCAGTTCACGTTGTTGCTTAAAGCACATTAAGTGCCCTACTTATTTCAGGAAACTGTTGGGCTTACCTCACTAGTCTGTACCTCAGAGTGCACTGAATGCAAACATCAAGATCTTGTTCAATAAGAGGTGATTTTACATTCAATCTAGGCAAACTGCATAGTTATTATACTGTCAGTGAAATAAACACACTGCAAGTGTTGATGATATGCTATGACAAGACCTTCCACCAACCAGGAGATTGCCAACATGATTTATTCAAACATAAGCTCAAATACAATGTTGACTGGTCATTTGGCATTAGGGTCAGCATAACCATACCCAATTCAATTCTCACAACACTCAACTAAAAGGAAAAATGTAGACTGATATTCCCACATCTAGCTGCAATGTTTACTATTGGCCAAGGTTTGTCATTGTGTCCTGACAAATTTAGCCAGTTCATTTTAATTTATCTATCGATGAGATTTGGTATAGATGTTGATTCAGTAGAAAACCACAAAGTAGTTTCATCACAGGAGTCACTACATAAACTGCTATTTTCATGTATTCTGTATATTTATCCTTTTCAGAAAATGAAGTAGAAATAATAATCTCCAAGCACATAATATAGCTCATTATTAGAGTGGTTTGAAATTTGGCACTGGAAGGTCAACAGTGAAAACAAAATTTCACATAAGTATTTTATGATCAAACTTGTTTTTTTTTTAAATCAAGAAAGGAGTAAAATAAAGTTGGCACTTACTGAAATCCAGGAGCAAAAACAAAGCCAAAAACCAAGGCACTTGTTTCTCCATGTCGCATCTAATTTTATTAAAGTCAGTTAAGAAACACTTCCTTTTAGTTTTGCTACGAATCATTGAGTCAACGTCATTACTACAGTGCAGGAGGTGGTCATTTAGTGCATCAAGTCCATACCGGTTTGCTGTTTCCCTCCATGGTTCATCCAACCTTCTTTTGAAATCATGGATCAACACACTTTCCACATCCTCACAGACAGCACGTTCTGGCTTATCTTTTATTCTTTGATAATAAAATAAAATAGTGTATCTTCTGCAGCTCACTGGTGGGGACAAGCAGAAACAAAGATATGTTACCTTATGACTCACTGAGTAGTAAAAATATGGGGATGCTTCTGCATAGTAAATGCAAGTACCGTTCAAAGAGCACACCACAACGAATCCAATCAACAGCTTCAACTCAGGATTTGAAATGCTAAATTCAATGCTTATCAATATTTTTGAGGTTACTGGAAGTGGCAGAGAAAGTCAATTAAGAGTCTCAATTTAACAATTCAACTACACACAAGCCAAAGATAATTAATTTTCCACCCGCTCATCCATATAAAAAAGGATCTCTTGTAATTTGCAGCAAGGCCTTTAGAGATTTCTAACTTAATCATGCAGTTGTTTATTACTGCACGTAAAGTTGTTATTTTGAAATGTTTCCGAAATCTGTAATATTCTGAGTACGCTGGCATTTGCTGATTTGCATTGCTACACTATTTCACAATATTATTTCAACAACTTTTGCCATTTTATTTACAGTAAAGATGGACAACTGAGCATTGGATGGCATTCTTAAACAACAGAAAGGCAGTGGAGGAGTTTCTGTCAAAAAGGCAGGCAGTTTCAGTGGCTCACTCGTTTGATCCTCTGTCAAGCAAGCCACATTACAACATAAAGCAAATGCACATAAAATTGTCCAAATGGATTGTTGGTCACTCCAGAAATTATGGTGGATACCTTAAAAAGTTGGGGATTAAACTGAACTTTTTTTGTATCTTAAAGGAATAGACTTGTTAATGTGAAATACTGTCTCGGTGAACAAGAATGCCTGCTTATGTAAAAAAAGTTTAAGGGATTCAAAAATCATGAATTCTTGAGACTGGTATTACAACCAGGTGGGAGTGGAATGTCTCACTTCTTTTCACACTTCCCATTTTATAGAACAAGAGTTTGAATGTAAATACAAGGTTGTACTTGCCAAATCAAGATGCACTTCTGTTTGCATGTGTCTGATAAGCCAACTAACCAATAAAGGATTTCTTGAGTTACTATTCAGGTAAAAATATCTTAAAAATTAAAAATATTAAAAATGTAAAACACATGGACATGGACTCAAACCAAAGCTGCAAAAATGGGTCAGAGAGAACAGGAACTAGGGTAAAATTCAGTTGAAAAAAAATTAAGGGGTCATAGGGTGCACTTGGCTATCGGTCTGGTCATAGTTATCCAAATGCTTTGGTTCTCAGCTAGCTATGCAAGATGCAGCTGATGTCTTGTCCTTTCAGAATCAATCTTGTGCAACAGGTCTTCTTTTAAATGTTGCCTTCCTCTAGGAATGCAGACACATTAAACAGGGTGCTGTCATCAACAGTGACAAAGAACAGCAGCTTGCTTTCACAGCTGCTGTTGGTCTTCTGCAATTCCAAATCCACATGGGGCAGCACATTCGCACAGAGGTTAGCACTGCTGCCACACAGCACTAGGGACTGCTGCTTTCAACTCTACCCTTGGGCGACTATCTGTGTTGAGTTTGCACATTCTCCCCATGTCTGCATGGGTTTCCTCCAGGTGCTCTGGTTTCCTCTCGCTGTTCAAAGATGTGCAGATTAGGTGGATGGGAAGTGCAGGGATACAGGGATGGGGTGAGGAATAGGAGCGCAGGACTGTGTGGGATGCTCTTTGTACAGACAGTGTGGTCTCAATTAACTGAATGGTGTGCCTCCACACTGGAGGGATTCTATGATTCGTATGCACAGACGAAGCTTAGTTAGTTTCATGATCACTCAAAAGTCTATTTGATATTCCAAAAGAAAGAAAGCATTGAATATTTCTCATTTGCATATTCATTTTAACAAAATCATGGTCTTTAGTATTGGCAATTAATTTCTGAATGGTTTATTTCACATTTTGCAAAAACAAGAATCAAATATTTGCAGATATCCAAGGGGTTATTGTCTCTGGTGATGACTTCATCGGCCCCGAATATCCATTCCAACTGAAGTAAAATGTGATTTTCACAGTGATACAAAAAGGTGTCAGTCATTTTAAGTTTTAGTCAGTGTGCTGGTTTTGGCTTTAAAACTGCCCTTTTACAAAGCCCAGTCTGTCCCCAGCCAACGAATCAATTGGGATTTTGTATTTCTTCTTTTGGAATGCTCTCTGTACAAACAAATTCTTCTGGTATGTGATCCAAGTCCTCGTCAACAAGTTTTATGGATACAACCTCCTGGGATACCATTATTATCCATTTTAATTAATGCGCAATCAAACTGCAGCCAATCCATTATTTTAAACTTCTATTCACTATCCTCTAACTTAGCATTTATTCAAATTGATAACTTATTTGTGATGGAGACCCAAGCTAAATTATTGCTATGAATTCAAATCTCATCACCACAGTAATACAAACTAAATTCAGTTCAGTTATTACATCCAGCATACAAATGTATGCTAGCATCAGCAATGGTGAATACAAAAATACCAGTTCATCATAATAAAAATCCAGTTCACTAACACGTGCCACAAATTATTACAACAAATACCACGTCCACCAGAGTAAGAGAGGCTCAAAACATAAAAGTGATAGGCAAGTGAAAGACATTTAATTAAGAATTCATACTAATCAAATGTTTCAGGATTGATGCATTATTACACAAGGCTGGTGTGTTATTGTTATTTTCAAGTCAGCAAGAATATCTCCGATTGTACAAATAAATTCCACCTTATTCAATCTATTTTCTAATGTATCACATCATATGATGGTGAGTCACATTAGTCTCAAGTTTTGTCTCCATTTAATGCTTACTTTATCGAAGTGAAGATGATAGATTCAATATTTTTGGGCAAGACATGGGAAAAAAACTTTGAATTCCTAATTGTGACTGTTATCCATCAACCCCTGTGTAAATATTCATTGTGAACATTAGGTGAATCTAGGATTGGAATGGAACGCAGCTGTAATGAAGCTAATGTCAAATAGCCTGCTGGCTCACTGCCCATGCTATTTTAGAATTGCTGGTGTATTTTATTTACCTCCCACCCCTGCGACTCAGTATTAAGAAATCTAATTGCGCAATGTCCCAGCTGCTGAGGATCATATGACAATAGTATGTGAAAATGGCCTGCTCTGAGATAACAACGTAGACAAAATGCTCACTCATCAAAGAGCAGAACATCAAATGACGCAAGTCATGAACTCTGAAAAAATTAACAACCATAAGAGACTAAGATATCACAATTTGTCTGTTTAGAAACATATTAAATTAGTAAAGTGAATGGGACAAATATTGGCTTTCACAAGTTATGCGAGTGCATCACGTGTCCATTGGAAAGAAAAAAATCTCTTGAGATGTACAATACCTTTTCATGTATTCTCAGTCGATCCAAGATACCCGCGCTGCTCAGCAAGAACAACGTACTGTAGCAGCATAACTGATGAGGGGCCAGGACTACAGCTGTAGCTTTCGTTGGTAACATTTTACACTGCGAAGAGCAGGGCCAAAAACATGTTCAATTAAATCTTGGGAAGAATTTTAACACTTATGCCTGCTGGACATTGATTGTTGACTACATGACCCAAGTTATTCTGAGGCCAAGACTCATTTATGTACACCTAGAGAGCCAATCACACTAAACCAACAAGTCAATGAAGTCTAACAGTTACAGAGAGCATAAAATTGTTGGGTGTCTACAGAAAACCAATCACCCATCCAATCTTACAATGGTAAGACAACTGAAAGAAGTGTGGATGCTGCCAATCAAGAACAAAAATGGAAGGTGCTGGAAAAGCTCAGCAGGTCTGGCAGCAAGAAGGGGAGGCAATGGCCTAGTAGTATTATCGCTGGACTATTAATCCAGACACCCAGATAGGGTTCTGGGGACCTGGGTTCGAATCCCACCATGGCAGATGGTGGAATTTGAATTCAATGAAATATCTGGAATTAAGAATCTAAAGATCACCATTCGTGACTGGTTGGGAAAAACCCATCTGGTTCACTAATGTCCTTTAGGGATGGAAACTGCCATGGTGACCTGGTCTGATCCACATGCGATTCCAGATCCACAGCAATGTGGTTGACTCTCAACTGCCCTCTGGGTACGTGGAACATTCCTTGGTCCAGTCTTATTCTGGCCCCCAGCCAGAACTCTTTCTCCAATAAAATCGATAATATCATTGGTGCTGCTTCATCTGTAATCGGAAAGGTTTATGGATTTTGCTTCCAATTGCCATCCTGCCCTCACTTTCACCTGGGCTATCTGATTTGTCCCTTCCCTTCCTGGAATCTCTGTTTCCACTTCTGGAGATAGACTGGCCACTAATACCCACTGTAAATCCAGTGATTCCCACAGCTACCTGGACTATACATTCTCGCAGATAACGAAGTGTGGAGCTGGATGAACTCAGCAGGCCAAGCAGCATCTTAGAAGCACAAAAGCTGACGTTTTGGGCCCAGACCCTTCTTCAGAAAAGGGGGAGGGGGAAAGGGTTCTGAAATAAATAAGGACAGAGAAGGAGGCGGATCGAAGATGGATAAAGGGGAAGATAGGTGGGGAGGAGACAGACAAGTTAAAGGGGCGGGGATGGAGCCAGTAGAGGTGAGCATAGATGGGGAGGTAGGGAGGAGATAGGTCAGTCCAGGGAGGATGGACAGGACGGTCGACCCATTGTCTCCAGCTGCTCCTGCTCCACTGAACTCATCTCCAACTATTTGGACTCCATTTTCTCCCCCTTGGTCCAGAAACTCACTATCAACGTCCGTGACAGCACCCATGCCCTCCACCTCCTCCAGAACTTCCAATTCCCCAGTTCCCAACATCTCATTTTCACCATGGACGTCCAGTCTCTATACACCTGCATTCCCCATGCAGATGGCCTAAAGACCCTCCACTTCTTCCTGTCCTGTAGGCCCGACCAGTCCCCCATCACCAACACCCTCATCTGCCTAGCTGAACTCATCCTCACCCTCAACAACTTCTCTTTTGGTACCTGTATGGGCCCAAGCTATTCCTGCCTCTTTGTAGGTTATGTGGAACAATCCCTCTTCCATACCTACAATGGCCCTAAACCCCACCTCTTCCTCTGTTACATTAATGACTGTATCGGCGCCACCTCGTGCTCCCAAGAGGAGCTCGAACAGTTCATCCACTTCACTAACACCTTCCACCCAAACCTCAAGTTCACCTGGACCATCTTCAACACATCCCTCACCTTCCTGGAGCTTTCTGTCTCGATCTCAGGCAACCACCTAGAAACCGATATCCATTTCAAACCCACTGACTCCCACAGCTACCCAGAATACATCACAGCCCACTCACCTTCCTACCAAAATTCCATCCCCTATTCCCAATTCCTTCCCCTCCACCACATCTGCTCCCAGGATGAGGCATTCCACTCCCAGACATCTCAGATGTCCTCATTCTTCAAGGACCGCAACTCTCACGCACACCCCCAACAGTGGTCAAGGGCGTCCTCAACTGTGTCTCCCACATTTCCCGCAACTCATCCCTCACACCCCGTCCCCGCAACAACTGCCGAAAGAGAATCCCCCGCATCCTCACGTACCACCCCACCAACCTCCAGATCCAACACATCATCCTCTGACACTTCTGTCATCTGCAATCCCACCCCACCACCAAACACATTTTTCCATTCCCACCCTTGTCTGCTTTCCAGAGGGACTACTCTCTCAGTGGCTCCCTTGTCCGCTCCACACTCCCCTCCAACCCCACCACTCCCAGCACTTTCCCCTGCAACCGCAGGAAGTGCTACACTTTCCCGCACATCACCTCCCTCACCCCCATCCCAGGCCCCAAGATGACTTTCCACATCAAGCAGATGTTCACCTGCACATCTGCTAATGTGGTATACTGCATCCACTGTACCTGTTGTGGCTTCCTGTACATTGGGGAAACCAAGCGGAGGCTTGGGGACCGCTTTGCAAAACACCTACGCTCGGTTCACAATAAACAACTGCGCCTCCCAGTCGCAAACCATATCAACTCCCTGTCCCATTCCTTAGACATGTCCATCCTGGGCCTCCTGCAGTGACACAAAAATGCCACCTGAAGGTTGCAGGAACAGCAACTCATATTCCGCTTGGGAACCCTGCAGCCCAATGGTATCAAAGTGGATTTCACAAGCTTCAAAATCTCCCCTCCCCTCCCCCCACTGCATCCCAAAACCAGCCCAGCTCGCACCCCCCCGCCTCCCTAACCTGTTCCTCTCACCTACCCCTCCTCCCACTTCAAGCTGCACCTCCATTTCATACCTACTAATCTCATCCTGCCTACTTGACCTGTCTGACCTCTCCGGACTGACCTTTCCCCTCCCCACCTACACTCACCTCTACTGGCTCCAGCCCCGCCCCTTTAACTTGCCTGTCTCCTCTCCACCTACCTTCTCTACCCATCTTCGATCCACCTCCCCGCTCTCTCCCTATTTATTTCAGAACCCTCTCCCCATCCCCCTTTTCGGATGAGGGGTCAGGGCCTGAACGACAGCTTTTGTGCTTCGCAGATGCTGCTTGGCCTGCTGTGTTCATCCAGCTCCACACTTTGTTATCACGGGTTCTCCAGCATCTGCAGTTCCGTTATCTCTATACATTCTCACACCCTGTTTCCTGTACAAACTCCAACCCATTCTCCCAGTTCCTGCACCTCTATCATATATGTTCAGATGGGGCCAACTTCAACAGAGCAGACTCCAAAATGTTGACTTTCTTCCTCAACCAAGGATTCCTCATTGTGGTTGACAGGGCCCTCAATCTAGTCCAACCCATTTCCCACACTTTCACCTCACCCCTTCGCTTTCCTCCTGCAACAGCAATAGGGTTGCTCTTGTCCTTATCTACCATCTCACCAGCATCCACATCCAGATCATCAGACGCTATTTCTGCCACCTCCAGCAAGATGCCACCACCAGACAGATATTCCCCTCCCCACCCCTGTCTACTTTCCGCAGGTACCGTAACTCCAAGGCACCCGGGTCTACACTTCCTTCACTCCAAACAAACAATCCCACAGCCCCTTCCCCGGCAATCACCAAAGGAGTAACACATGCCCATTTACGTTCTCTATCCTCACTACCCAAGGGCCCAAAGATACCTTCCAGGTGAAGCAACAGCTCACGTGCATTTCCCATAATCTAATCTGGTGCATTCACCGCTCACAATGTCATCTCCTCCACACTGGGAAAACAAAATGCAGACTCAGTGACCACTGTGTAGAACATCTACGTTCTGCTTGGAAAAAGACCCCGAACTACCTGTTGCCTGCCACTTTAAAACACCACCACATTCTCTGGCCAGCATCTCTCTCTCAGGCTTCCTGCAGTGTTCCAGTGAAGCTCATTGCAAGCTAGAAGAACAGCACCTTACTGTCCACTTGGGGATGGTGCAGCCCTCCAGACTCAACATCAAGTTCAAATATTTTAGGACCTGAACTCTCACATATCCCAGGCCCCTACCCCACACACCAGGCCTTGTTATCACATAGCATGCCATTACACACTACCACTACACACTAGTCACTAACAGTCCCCACTAAAAGCTATTCACCTTCCTAGTCAAATCATTAACAACCCCTTCTTCTCTCTCTTTGGGCACTACCCACACCCCCCCACCCTATCTTCTGCCTATAAACTGACATTTTCCTGGCTACCCTCAATTGAGGAAGAGTCACAGGACCCAAAACATTGACTGATTTTTCTTCAGAGATGCTGCCAGACCTGCTGAGCTTTTCTAGCAACTTCAGTTTTTGTTGTTGAGTGGGATGGCAATCAGGAAAAGAAAACACAGGCTGTAACAGGCCATAACACTTTTGCTGAGCAACGTAATGTTCCACCTGGGTCCAAAGGTAAAAGAACCAAAAATAGTGGAGATGTTTTCTTTCTTTTAAAAGAAAAATCGCTATCTCAAGCATTACCTCAAGACTGCTGATCAAACTACTCAATACTGTTTCAAGGTTACCCAGACAAAGATACAAGATTTGAACAATTCAGACTCACCACTGAGTACTGATCATCTCCTCCCCATCATTCCACCCACGCAGCCTCACCCAGCAAACCCTTGACACAACACATGCCCAAAAATCACCATCCAATCCAACCCAACAGAGCACCAAAACCCCCAGTCATCTAAGTCTGGCCCTGCCAGACCTGAGATTCATGGTCCAACACCATCAGCACACCACCCTCCTACCACCTCTTCTTCCTTTTCAAGACCCCTGCCCTATTCTAAGTACTCAGACACTTACCTGACATCTGACTCCTTCACTTACCATGCTTTGCTCAATTGTCGTCGTCTTTGGGACCTTTACTTCCTGAGATATGGCAACAAGTATTGTTAAAAAGGCATGGGTCTTGACCCGCAATGTTATGCCCTTCCTCAAAGTGGCTTTCTCCATTGGTTTCCTACGACGAATACATCTGGGAGAGGCCAGGCTCAGAATCTCAGCTGGAAAAATCACTTACAAGTAAAAGGAAAATTGAGAGAATTACCAGAAGCCATATCTGCCATCTGGGCTACCGAGTGGCAAAAAAAAGAGTGGATAGGCAAAAACTGGTAACTGGTTGTGAACTCTATGACTTGGTGAGTGGAGAACTCAATCTTGTGGAAGATGAACCATTCCAGAATGAAACTGAGAAACAGTCCACGCAAAAACTGCGATCAGAGATAATGGGAACTGCAAATGCTGGAGAATCCGAGACAACAAAGTACGAAGCTGGATGAACACAGTAGGCCAAGCAGCATTTCAGGAGCACAAAAGTTGACGTTTCAGGCCTAGAACCTTCATCAGAGAGGGGGATGGGGAGAGGGTTCTGAAATAAATAGGGAGAGAGGGGGAGGCAGACCGAAGATGGACAGAGGAAAAGACACGTGGAGAGGAGAGTATAGGTGGGGAGGTAGGGAGGGGATAGGTCAGTCCGGGGAGTTCGGACAGGTCAAGGAGGTGGGATGAGGTTGGTAGGTAGAAAATGGAGGTGCGGCTTGGAGGTGGGAGGAGAGGATAGGTGAGAGGGAGAACAGGTTAGGGAGGCGGGGACGAACTGGGCTGGTTTTGGGATGAAATAGGGGAAGGGGAGATTTTGAAGCTTGTGAAGTCCACATTGATACCATTAGGCTGCAGGGTTCCCAAGCAGAATATGAGTTGCTGTTCCTGCAACCTTCGGCTGGCATTATTGTGGCACTGCAGGAGGCTTAGGA
Organism: Stegostoma tigrinum; assembly: GCF_030684315.1. Classification (NCBI taxonomy): domain Eukaryota; kingdom Metazoa; phylum Chordata; class Chondrichthyes; order Orectolobiformes; family Stegostomatidae; genus Stegostoma; species Stegostoma tigrinum. The sequence continues at coordinate 34,781,401 of NC_081368.1, forward strand.
TGGACATGTCGTCTAAGGAATGGGAGGGGGCAGTTAAAATGGTTCGCGACTAGGAGGTGCAGTTGTTTATTGCGAACCTAGCGTAGGTGTTCTGCAAAGTGGTCCCCAAGCCTCCGCTTGATTTCCCCAATGTAGAGGTAGCCACAACGGGTACAGTGGATACAGTATACCACATTAGCAGATGTGCAGGTGAACATCTGCTTGATGTGGAAAGTCATCTTGGGGCCTGGGATGGGGGTGAGGGAGGTGATGTGCGGGCAAGTGTAGCACTTCCTGCGATTGCAGGGGAAGGTGCCAGGTGTGGTGGAGTTGGAGGGGAGTGTGGAGCAGACAAGGGAGTCCCGGAGAGACTGCTATTAGTTTGAAATTCCCTTCCATAAAGGAGGCACAAGTGAGGAGCACATGGAATGCTTTTGTGGACAAGTGCAGGCATGAAAATACTAGAGATATTTGATGCCATCCAAAGCACTGTAGGTGCATGTAACCTAATTTTAAAGATTCACTTCTCCAAAACCAAACAACAGGGCAGCCATGTGTCCCAACTAAAAGATGCATTACAGCAGCTCACCAAAGGTCGCTTCAACAACACCTCCTAAGCCCTTAACCTTGAAAACAAGGGCAACAGATTAGCAATACCACCATCTGCAAGTTCCCATTCAAGTCACACACCATCTTGTCCTGGAGCTATAAGTGCTGTTCCTTCACTATCACTGGCTCAAAGTTCTGGAACACAATTCCTAACTAAACTGTGCATGTACATACACTACAGTAGTTCAATAAGTCTCAAATACCATCTCTTCATGGGCAAGTAAGGATGAGCATTTAATGCTAGCGTAGCTAATGATGCCCACAACCTGTTCAAGAACTTTTCTTGGAGCATTGATACTTGATCAATTGTTATTTTATTAATATAAGAATTAAAAGTGTTTAGGGCTATGAAGCAAAAGGTTAAAAGGTAAAAATAAATCATATATCCAACATGATTTCACCGAATGTCAGGAACAGGTTCAAGGGTCGAAATGGTTTACCCCTGTTCCAACGTTCAGCTCAGAAAGGTTGGTCAAATTTTATCTTGGTCAATATAGTGAGATCATTAAAATACTTCCACAAGATGTTGAATTAGCATTAGTCATTAATGACAAGTCAACTCCGAAGTGTTTTCTTAAACTTCAAAATACATTTTAAGCAGAGAGTTGAGGAGACAGAAACAGTACTATCTGAAACAATGATCCATTGATTGGAAGAGATAATGGGAACTGCAGATGCTGGAGAATCCAAGATAATAAAATGTGAGGCTGGACGAACACAGCAGGCCAAGCAGCATCTCAGGAGCACAAAAGCTGACGTTTCGGGCCTAGACCCTTCATCAGAGAGGGGGATGGGGTGAGGGTTCTGTAATAAATAGGGAGAGAGGGGGAGGCGGACCGAAGATGGACAGAAAAGAAGATAGGTGGAGAGGAGAGTATAGGTGGGGAGGTAGGGAGGGGACAGGTCAGTCCAGGGATGACGGACAGGTCAAGGAGGTGGGATGAGGTTAGTAGGTAGGAAATGGAAGTGCAGTTTGAGGTGGGAGGAAGGGATGAGTGAGAGGACAACAGGTTAGGGAGGCAGAGACAGGCTGGGCTGGTTTTGGGATGCGGTGGGGGAAGGGGAGATTTTGAAGCTGGTGAAGTCCACATTGATACCATTGGGCTGCAGGGTTCCCAAGCGGAATATGAGTTGCTGTTCCTGCAACCTTTGGGTGGCATCATTGTGGCACTGCAGGAGGCCCATGACGGACATGTCATCTAAAGAATGGGAGGGGGAGTTAAAATGGTTCACGACTGGGAGGTGCAGTTGTTTATTGCGAACCGAGCGGAGGTGTTCTGCAAAGCGGCCCCCAAGCCTCCGCTTGGTTTCCCCAATGTAGAGGGAGCCACACCGGGTACAATGGATACAGTATACCATATTGGCAGATGTGCAGGTGAACCTCTGCTTAATATGGAAAGTCATCTTGGGGCCTGGGATAGGGGTGAGGGAGGAGGTGTGGGGGCAAGTGTAGCACTTCCTGCAGTTGCAGGGGAAGGTGCCGGGTGTGATGGGGATGGAGGGCAGCGTGGAGCGAACAAGGGAGTCACGGAGAGAGTGGTCTCTCCGGAAAGCAGACAAGGGTGGGGATGGAAAAATGTCTTGGGTGGTGGGGTCGGATTGTAGATGACTGAAGTGTCGGAGGATGATGAGTTGTATCCGGAGGTTGGTGGGGTGGTGTGTGAGAACGAGGGGAATCCTCTTTGGGCGGTTGTGGTGGAGGCGGGGTGTGAGGGATGTGTTGCAGGAAATGCGAGAGGCGCGGTCAAGGGCGTTCTCGACCACTTTCCCCCCTCTCTCCATGACTCCCTTGTTCGCTCCACACTGCCCTCCATCCCCACCACACCCGGCACCTTCCCCTGCAACTGCAGGAAGTGCTACACTTGCCCCCACACCTCCTCCCTCACCCCTACCCCAGGCCCCACGATGACTTTCCATATTAAGCAGAGGTTCACCTGCTCATCTGCCAACATGGTATACTGTATCCATTGTACCCGGTGTGGCTTCCTCTACATTGGGGAAACCAAGCGGAGGCTTGGGGACCGCTTTGCAGAACACCTCCGCTCGGTTCGCAATAAACAACTGCACCTCCCAGTCGCAAACCATTTTAACTCCCCCTCCCATTCTTTAGATGACATGTCCATCATGGGCCTCCCGCACTGCCACAATGATGCCACCCAAAGGTTGCAGGAACAGCAACTCATATTCCGCTTGGGAACCCTGCAGCCCAATGGTATCAATGTGGACTTCACCAGCTTCAAAATCTCCCCTTGACCCACCCCATCCCAAAACCAGCCCAGTTCGTCCCCTCCCCCCACTGCATCCCAAAACCAGCCCAGCCTGTCTCTGCCTCCCTAACCTGTTCTTCCTCTCACCCATCCCTTCCTCCCACCCCAAGCCGCACCTCCATTTCCTACCTACTAACCTCATCCCACCTCCTTGACCTGTCCGTCTTCTCTGGACTGACCTATCCCCTCCCTACCTCTCCACCTATACTCTCCTCTCCACCTATCTTCTTTTCTCTCCATCTTTGGTCCGCCTCCCCCTCTCTCCCTATTTATTACAGAACCTTCACCCCATCCCCCTCTCTGATGAAGGGTCTAGGCCCGAAACGTCAGCTTTTGTGCTCCTGAGATGCTGCTTGGCCTGATGTGTTCATCCAGCTTCACACTTTATTATCTCCATTGATTGGAAGGGCCATTTGTCTGGTTCTCACATATTCCAATATTTTCTGCAGTTTAAACCAATTGAGAACCCTTGTTGCAGTCTTCCCTTCCTTCAGGGATTACTTCCCAAAATGCAATTTCATTTTCAACTCTGCAGCTACGAATTTTAATTCTATTTTCGAATCCAAATTCATTGTGTAGCCTCATTTCCAATGTTTGTGCTTTTTGTCCCTTATTATACATCATAACCCAGACACAGTACAAAATTCATGATCTTTCACTGGTGTAGAAAGTGGCCAAGGTAATAAACTTAGAAATTTGTACTTGTATCACAATACATGAAACACAATTAAAACACATAATATAAAAATACACACTGTATAGATTATGGTCCTCTTTTATGACATACATTCTAACATACTGCTTCATATTTATTTCAAATTAATTCAACTCATGACTATAAATCCATTAATATAAAAGCACATTTTTAATGGTAATTTTTAAAAATGTATTCACAAATCATTTACCTTACTTGTACATTTTTAAATGAAATCACCATTTCACCACAATCTCCAATATACTGTATTAGAACTACTATACTATCTCATTGTGTTTGGTTATAGATTTTTTTTATTTCAAATTTATCCTGGCTGTCAGGTTCACTGACCAGGTCTATACTTATTGCCCATTCCCAGTTATCCTGGGCAAGATGGCAGTGAGCCACTTTGTGAACCGCTTTATTCCAAGTATGTAGACACATTTACAGTGCTATTATGGAGGAAGGCCCAGAATTTCACCCAGCAGTGAGGTAATGCTAACATATGTTTATAATAAGTATGGTGTGTGTTTTGAAGGGGAACTTGTAAGTAATGGTGCTCCCATTTACTTCCTGTGTTTGTCTTCCCTGGTGTTAGAGATTATGCCTGTGGAAGGTGCTATGAGCAGAACCTTGTCAAGGTAGTGCAACACATCTCGTAGACAGTGCAGGCTGTTACCACCTGTACTGGTGCTGGAGATCTAAATGTTTAAGACGGTGCATGTCAAGTGGGAGGCTGTGTCCTGCCTGGTATCAAGCTTCAAGTGTTATTGGCAAATCTTATTCAGGCAAGTCGAGCATTCCATCACATGCCTGGATTTGTTGTCAACCTTTGGAAAGTCAGATTAGTTACGCACTGCAGAATAACCAGGAGATGTCACTCTTGTCTTGCCTCACATCAGGAATTCAGATCTTTTGTCCATGTCTGGACCAAGGCACAGCAGAGTGGCCTATCAGGACCCAAACTTAGCAGTAATGAGCACCACGGCAGAACATGAAGGTCAGGGAGTGTCGTTGTGACCAGAAACTTACAGTGTAGTTTCGTCAGAATCAGGGTCAGGGCCTTTTCCATTTCTGGTACACGTAAAATAACCTAGACTCGAAAGGAGCTGAACTGATCTCTAAGTTGACAGATGGTCATGAAAATTGGTGTGGTGATAAACAGAGAGGAGGACAGCGTTAGGTTACTGGACGATACTGACAGACTGGTCAGATTGGCTGATCCGTGGTAAATGGAATTGTGAAATTATGCAGTTGTGCAGGACAAACAAAGCAAGGAAATACACGAGGAGGCTAAGAAGCATCAACGATCAGAGAAAATCCACCAGTCCCTTAAGGTAGCAAGACGGATAGGCAAATTAGTTAAGGCAGCAAATGGGATAGCTGACTTTATTAGCCAATGCATAAAGTTTAAGAGCAAGGAAGTTATGCTGGAACTATGTAAAATGTTGTTTAGGCCACGACTGGAGTACTGTATATAGCTCTGGGATCACATTATGGAAGGGAGTTATTGCACTGGAGAGAGCACAGAGGAGTTTTAGCAGGATGTTGACTAGGCTGGAACATTTTAGTTATGAAGAGAGACTGAACAGACAAGGGTTGTTTCCCATGGAGCAGAAGAAACTGAGGGGAGGCATATGATTGAGGAAATGCATAAAATCATTAAGGGTATAAATAGAGCAGACAGGAAGGAACCCTTCCCTTGGTGGAGGAATCATGATCAGGGCATATATTTAAGATAAGGGGCATGAGGTTTAGACAGGATGTGAGGAAATATTTACCCAGCGGGTAATGGAAATCTGGAACTCAACCAAAAGAGTAGTAGAAGCAGAAACTTTCAAAGCATTTATAAAATATTTAGATGCGCACTTGTGACGACAAGGTATGAACTAAAGGCTGAAAAATGGGATGAGAACAGCTAGGCATTTTTGTACATTTCGTAGACTTCGATGGATTAAAGGGACGCTTTCCATGTTGTCAACCTCTACAACTATGCCCACTCTAAGCAATCTCAGCTGGCTGATCTCAGGAAAGTAATCCTAAAGTTTGATGGAATGAGACATTTATGTCACTTGTGAGGCAGCAGATCAGGTGCGGATCCTACATGGAACATCACTTAGAATTGATTAACTATTAGGCATGTGCATTTGTCCAACAAATGCGCTCCCACAAACCCAAAGAGGTTAAGACAGCCCACAGAACACAGAACAGATTATACTGTTGCCTCAGGATAAAATAAGGCAACGCCAAAACTGACCTGAGTTATATGTGGACAGGAAACTAACGAGTCCCCAGTAGCCTATACTAATAGGATGTAGAACAATGATATAGTTAGTGGGCCTAGATCTGACCAGGGTCAACACGGCAGGAATGCCTAACAGCTCCAGGCCCTGTTAGCCTGCTGGACTGTAGAAAGCCAAATTAACTGTGATGCTCATGATCTAGATGATAAAACTCAGACTGAGCAATAGGATCAGTGAGGCATGGCTAGGTCTTGGGAAAGAAATGTAGCAAAGTCGGAAAACAATTTAAAAAAACGTAATGAAGGGTAAGACCAATGCAGCACAGGCCTCAGTTCTGGTGTGAAGCAATAAGGGATCTGTGGGGTGCTGCTGTACAGTCAGGGGTCAACCACCCATGTGCAGCCAGGCCAGGAAAAGCCCTTGAATCAGAGCTGTGTCCACAATCAGAAGGGAATCATTGTGATAATCATGGACAGCCAGGACAATGTGCTCACAAATGCAACTCTGGGAGGCAAGGCCCAGGCAAAACCTATGACCTTCCCCTTTGCCCCTTGAACAAAGCAGTGGGGAGGGTGGATTTACCTCGATCCCTTGGCTTCCCCAACAGGAAAATGAAAGTAATGTTGGAACAGCAACAGCCCAATACAGAGGAGTGTCTCACAAATCATTTACCTGGAATTTGTACCCAGGTGCTCATCTGGAGGACTGACTGTTGGTGTCAGGCGGCAATCAAATAGTTTGCAAGGGAAAATGCATCTGTTTGGGAACTCGGGGTAGCGAGCGGGAGAAGTAGGAGGCCACCTCACAATTTTTTTTTTAGAAAACAGGATAGCAGATCTCCCGAAGTCACTAAAACAATCAAAGAGTAAAAATCCCTCATGGCATACCCAAAATAAAATTATGTTGATTGTCTTTACCAGTCACTTGATTCTGATTTGAAATAAAACTTTTCCAAAAAGTGACAGCAAAAGGCCTTTCAGGGCCCTGTGTGTAAACAAAGGGATGTACAGGACACAGAACAGGGTATGGGATACACATTGAAGATCATAGTGACAGAATAGTAGAAGACATTGCCTTACAGTTACTCTCAAGCATGAATAACAAGGCAAACCCCTCAAGCTACAAGAAACCAGATGAGTTGATACCACGTGAGCCATCTAAAACCATGCAAGAAACAGAGTAACCAACAGCACCAATGTGATGCTGCATACCTAATCCTCACTACGTAAGTAGAAGGGTTTGAAGAGGACTTCCAGAACCTATTTTACAAGGGTCAGAGGAAGGTTCTACCTCAGAGATGGGGAGAAAGGAGTCAAGAAAACCAACTGAACCATGGGAAAATCCTAAACACCAGTTCAGCTCCACTAGGAATGGAAACAAATGGGAAGACAATGGAAGAAATGTCCACTGGAGCAGGGGCCCAATGTCAACTGGTCCACACAGCTGTTTAGGAGTTTGATGCGGTATAGGCAGAATAATGATAATGGTGGCCAGAGCTGTAAGTAAGAACAGTTGCTATCTTGATCTTTGCACATAAAGAAAAAAATGTAAGAAATAAATGCTGGCAATGGGCAGAAATACTGGCACTCCTTAGCCTCAGAGCAGCAGGCACAAAATGTTGAATCTATTACCACAGCAGTCCCCAGGATTCGCTGTCTGGAATGGCAACATATCAAGGCAAACTCTAGTCTGGTACCTGGAAATGAAAGCGATAACAGAAATTACTACAGCTAATGAAACTGTCTGGGCAGAGAAGAAACAAGAAAACCAGCGTGTTTGTATGCAAAAATGTCCAAAAGGCTCACAACTGGAGTTTGAGAAAAATGAAGAGAAAGTACTTGATTGGATGTAGAATGAGTCAGGGATACAAACAAAACAAACCATCACGTTGAGATAGTGGTAGAAACTCTACCAACAGCCACCTGGCCCCCAACAACAAAAACATCACTGCCAGAAATGAGACCCAGTTCCAGAAAATAGGGAACTTGTGCTGATCGAGGACAATAGAATTCTGAATAGTAACTGACACCAAAACACAGTATATGTTCTGTTAAACTTAACAGTAGGGTTATGCACATGGTGCGCTGTTCAAACCAGATTGTACAGAAACTTGAAATAAGTGATTAAGCAATGCACAAGGATAATGGGCTAAGGCCCCAGTGCAGGGGGAATAAAACAGGGAGACAGGAAAGGGTAAAGATGTTTACTGAATGGTATAATAGGGCTCCGTTCATAAACCAATATAGTAAATATAACAAGCATTGCTAATTTGGACCAAAATGTAGAAGTATTTGCAACACACTTGAATATCCTTTGGAAAGCACAGCAAATTCAAACTGATTCCTTCCAAAATGATCAGGATCCAACAAGAACGGTAAGGTTGTTAGAATCTACAGTTGAAAATCAAGCTAAAGTCAGAGTGATAGTGATCAAGTAGCCCTGAGGGATATTTGTTCTGTATATGGGAATTAGGTAGTAGGACACTCCAAAGAGGAGCTGATATCAGGGCCAGGAGGTGCCTCTATGGATTAATGTTCCCAGGCGATATGAGGCGATAACAACATGTGATCCAGAGGAACTGACATCCTCTTAAATAAAAGGGGAACTGTGAATTTCTATTTGGTCATGTTGTTCAAGTTCATATCAACTACGAGTAACTCGGTCAATATGTGTGAACTCTGTTAAGCCTGCATCAAGCAGGAACTAGGCTCCAAAAATGAAATGCACTGAAACTGCAGAAACTACAGCATGAGAAAATCACAAAACAATGCAAATAGGAACTGGTCTTGGAAACACGTGGCGGTGATGGCAACAGAAGTATGTGGAAGCAGGTTTGCTGAAGAGGAGTGAACACGGAGGGTTTAATAGGATTTAACCGCAATTGAAATAAAGAGTCGGAAGAGCCTACGATCAACTCTAACAAAAGCAGCCCAGGGTCAGGGACTCAGCGATGGAACAGGAAACCCAAAGCCGAGACCATGCACCTCACATCATAATAGTTATTATTCTGTACAAGTTTAAATGCACTATTAATTCTCTCATCTTCTATGGTGTGAACAGAATTTTATTTTAATCATTCCACATGGAAGTTGTACATTTTTTGACTTCCTTTCAGATAATTCAGATTCATCACTCATCACTCTGCTGCTGGTCACAATGCAGGTTAGGCTCTGAATCCTCCAGAATGTTGCCAGTTACTTTCATGCAGGAACTCACATTTCCTTGTGGTACACATATTGTTGCATGACTTCCGCTTTCGGAACCTACGTGGCTAGACTGGCATCACATCCACAAACAATTATTCCATTCCATCAGTGCCCAGGAGCAGCAGTATACACTTTTGTTATGATTTGTTTCCTGGGCCCCTGGTTGGTTTGCATTGCTCAGATATTAAGAGTTGGCATAGCAGCACATCCTGCAATGTTTCTTTGTCCTATATAAAACTATTAGATATACAGATTAAGAACAAAATGTGGTTCTACAGAGAACAGGCAGATGCGTGGGACTGGTTCAGCTGCTACTGCAATGATTCCATAATGTCATGATGGGCTGAATAGAACTTATCTCCTACATCACGGTAATTTACTATCTTATTCATTTGTGTGCATCGTCACCATAAAATGTACATTATCCTAAAATGATAAGTCCATTCAAACAAAACTGAAACAGGATCCTATAAGTTGCTAAAGCCTGTTAAGAACATGCACTTACTTCTGATTCACTCATGAGAGGTGGGCATCACATGCTAGAGAGCATTTACTGCTGGCCACTGGTACCCCTTAAGGTGACAGTGAGCTGCCTTCTTAAATCACTGTAGTCCTTGCGGGGTGTTGGCACACCCACAATACTGTTAGGGAGGGAACTGCAGGATTTTTACTCAGTGACACGAATGGAAGAGTGATATATTTCCAAGTCATGAAGGGGAGTGGCTTGGAAGGTAACCTGGAAGTCATTTTCCCATTTACCCACTGCCCTGGTCCTTCTAGATGGAAGTGATTGTAGGTTTAGAAAATACCAGCTAAGGGTCTGTGGCAAATTTCTGCAGTGCATCCTATAGATAGTAACAGCAGTGTGTACTGAACATTGGTGAAGTGACTGAATGTGAATGGGTGCCAATCAAGCCACGTGGCTTCCAGAAGCACAAGTCACGCAATGATCTCTGCACTGCAAGGATACAAGGGTGAGCAGTAGGATGACTGTCATAACTGGAGTTGGGGACTACAGGGGTCTAATAGCATTAAAAGTAGTACCTTAAAGTGTTCATTCATTTTGACCATACAGACAAACCTTGTACATCGTGAACACATCAAGGGAAACAAATCTCAATTTCAAACTCATTACACCGAGGTATCAATCCTACTTTACACCAGGGATGAGTATTGAACACATGGATATTGGAGACAGCCAACACATGAATCTGTATATCGGCTAGGGACAAATCACATGTGAATACATGGGAAAAATGCCAAATGTATTAATGCCAGCTGTGGAGGGAGCCTGTACATTCACACAATTTTGCACCCATTCCTTGAATGAAAATAGCAACATACCACATAGGAAAGATTACATTCTTGAAACCAATTATTTCTCTGAATTTCCAACTGTTAAGCAACCTAACACAAAGACCTTGATGATCACCAAAATGAGTGATATATTCAGTTCGCTTGTAGCTCAAAATAAGTTTTGTCTTGACAATGCACCACAGTTCACTAGTGGGAAGTGAACTATATCTATCCATGGCACCAGACCCTGCAGCCTGATTTGAAATTGCCTCCTGGGTCAGTTGGCATCTACAGTCTGGAAGAACAGCCAGCAGTGTATGAAGGCAGCTGGTATCTGAATCTATTAGGGAGAGTCCTACTGAGACCAGGTGTGCATCATCCAAACAAAGCAACTCACCAATGTTATCATTTAGTATTCACAGGACACATAAATGACATTTAAATAGGATTGTCAAACCGGAGGCTCACTGATGATGTTATCCAGAATGGTGATGAAAATGTCTGAAAACGAACCTTCCAGCTCAGCGAGCAAACTTGCATCCAGGATTGTCAAATGGGATTCTTTGACAAGAAGGGCAATGGGATGCATCTACAAGGGCCTTTCATATCAGTGACCCGATTCAGATAAGCTAGTCAATTCTTTCGGCATAAACAGATGATTGTACATGTGTTAACAACAAATGGAACTTCCTTCCCACCAGAAAAAAAATGAACTGCCACAGTATCCAAAGAAGACAACGTTGCATACAGATTATTGGTGTGACCAGATCCTGCACCATGAGCAGCCTGAAAGGCGATTGGGACTTGTGCGGCCAAGGTGAACCTTTACACCTCACTTGAAACCAATTGTGCTTCACATCCATTAACAGGAACAATCTGTAATGTTAAATAATATTGTCAAAAATGCATGCGGTCAAGACTGAGTTGATAGTGCAGGTCAATGCATGAGGTTCACGTGTAGAATTGAGCTATCAGATGTCTTTAACCAAAACTGTGCAGACATCTGTTTAATGCTATTGCTTTTGAAGGCTCTCAGTACAGGAGTGCCCCCGCTCAAAAAAAATCTTACGCTGCCCACTCTGGGTGCTGGGGCAACCATTTTTCATATCCAAGTCACCAATATGCATTTGAAAAGGATGCAAGGTAACAAAGCTTCACAGGACTCCCAAATAAGGCAACATGCCATACCTTCATGCTCCTTTCTATTCTGTGCTCCTGTCAACACTATCATTATTTTATTTTCCCCACGATCCCATTCAACTCATCCAGTCATTTCCCCACTTTCCCAGAGCCCTATGAATATAGCCCATTGTGACACAGTTCAGCACAGGCTCCTCATTCAATCAGGGTGGTAGCAACCGCTCATAATCCCCAATCCCACATTATTCCTTGCCCTCCAGCCCTCTTTTTTCTCCCACCTTGATAAACTGAATGGGGGAATTCAATCTATCTCCCTTTTGTATTTCAGCATGCTGTCCATAATCCCCAAGAACAAACTAGACTGAATCCCACCACAGCATTAGCCCCTGTTAACTCCCTTAAACAGAACACATGGTTTGACCTAAGCCCACCCCTTCCTAACCCCAAATGGACTTGAACAGGTAGCCACGTGATGGAGTGACCAGACCCCTGGCTAATCTCCCAACTTACCTCTAATCATCAGAACTGGCTGCACTGAGCTCTGCAAGACTGTTGCGCATGACCTCATCGTAGTGGCAAAGCCCCTCCGACCCAAGCACCTAACTGACCCTGAACTGATACTGGTTGAAGTCCTTCACTTACCAAGTCATTAGACCTACCCTGACTAAAGGACCATACGCTAAAACCTTCAGATCTGGCCATCTAGTTGGAGCACAAACAGCGTGCTCACCATACAAGCTACAAATGCCGCAAGAGACACCTTAACATAGTCAGACAGTAACATGTCAATCCCCATGACTGACTACTGCTGATAACCATGACAAACAGTCTAGCTTTGTGTTTGCACTAAAATGCAAAGGAGAAGTACCACGAGACTGGAAGTTGAGACTGATGCAACAAAGTGGGGGTGGGGGGGGGGGGGGGGGAGGAGGAAACAAAAGCAGAGATATTTCGAGCATCAAAGGAGTTCAAACTGTGAATGCTAAGTGAGCACCCTAAAAGCCCATCAATAACTCCTACTCCAATCCACAATACAGACGCCTGACCCTACATAGAAAGTGGCCTAACAGCTGCATTACAATGCAGGGTGTCAATGCGTTCCAAAGTGCATAACTGTATATGGAAATGGGCCAGAGATGTACCGTGATGTGGTGAGGCGGGTTTGTCTCAGACATTAATTCTGTGATCAAAGGACACAGCAGGTGGTCGTCATCTATGAGGTGTACCAAGATGCTGAGGACTCCCAGCAACATTAGAGGTGTGCAGGAGTACAGGGTGGGTGAGCTGGAACTGGCAAGTACTTGCTCTGACTTTGATATCTGGAATTGTTGCTGCCTAGCTTTTCCACGTATGCAAGTTTAGCAGATTACGTATTACACCATTCTTGGCTCCTTAACATGTAAATACACAGTAACAGTCCCCTCACTGCTCGTAACAAGAGAATCTCTATATTGAAACCTTGGCTGGTAAATCAGATTTCTTTAGTTCCAGTATTGAGAATCTCATTTTTTCTGATCTCACCATACTCTCTGAATGGATTCACTACTGCCCGCACCACTGAGACTGGGAGAATTCTGCCCATAAATGTTTGTTTCTTCAACACTACAATATCTATGTCCAGTTTCTTATGTTTCAGGAAGTAACAGGAGCATTGATACATCAGGCAAAATACCCTGCAGGATGCAAAACCTGCCATTAGTTCAGAAGAAGGCAGTTTAATTTTGGCAGTCTGCAGGCCAAAAAAGAAATATTTTAAGTTCTTTTAAGATCCAAAAGTAGACAGCTTCAGAAAAGAGGGGGTTGAGAGGCGAAATAGAGAGGGGGCAAGGGGACAGGGGGCCAACAAGAGAGGAGGTAGAGAATGATGAGAGATGGGGCAATACATGGGGGTGGTGAATGGCCTGAAAGATATAAAATCTCTCGCTCAACTGCCCATCTCTTGTTGCAGGGGTGTTATTAAAGATATCATCAATAAACCCATAAGGAACATTACTGAGAAACGGAGACTGTTTCCTTGAGCTATTTATACTAAGATCCTTTAGAACTGCGTTTTCTTGATTATGCACAAAACAATGAACAAATTCCTTGGTTAAAAGTACAAAAAGAGAGCCTAATATGAATATGTTGAGTGGCTGATCACCATAGTCACTGCAGAAAGAAAATTCACAATCTATCAAACTGGGTTCAACTCTGGAATTAGAGTTGATCAGTCCTACCTTTGACACGACTCCTGTACCCAACAAGGATTCAAAGATGAAGGGCCTGTATATCTACAATTTCCATCCATACTTACATAAGGATGCATTCCATATGGTCCTGGTGACTTATGAGTCACATAAGTCCGAGTACCCAGTCATTTCATTCTATTTAGTCTCAATTACATCCACTTTCACTCTGGCAGCATCTCTTTACTTGGTAAAGATTGATGTCACATCGTTTAGAATGATAACAGAATATTATGGAGGAAATACTCAGCAAATTTAACAGCATCTGTGGAAAGAGAAAAAATCTTATCATTTCACGTTAGTGATCTTAAATAAGAACTTAACCCAAAGTTGGAAATGTAATACAGTAAGAAAGGGGGAGGTGGGAAGAGGAGAGAGCAAATCTCCGAAAGGGTGGAGGATAACAGAAATCAAATGGTTTCGTAAAGTGAAAGGGAATGGCAATGAAAAAAAAAGAGTTAAAGAAAAAGATTTCTTTGAAGTGATGTAGATGGCAGGATGTGGAATGGCTGCAGTCCAAAAGCAGTAAAGAGAATCAAAGAAAAATGGAAGAAGATGCAATCCATTAAAGCTTAATTACTGTAGGTTAGCTGGGCTTCAGATTGGTTTCACAGGTCGGCACAACATCAAGAGCCGAAGGGCTTATACTGTGCTGTAATGTTCTATATTCTATAAACTACCTAATCGAAACACCTGTCGAGAATCGAAAATACCTGTTCCGCAAGCTTCAACAAAAACTGCAGAAGGCCAAGGTCAGAACCTATGTAGTGGAAAATTAAAAGGAAAAGCAACTGAAATTGTGAGATTACACCTTCAACATGAATATATGTGTTCTGTCATCTATTTTTTGTCTCCTTCATGTTGCGAACAGCCGATAAAGCAGACCAAAATAAAAGTACAAGTAAATCACTGTTTCACTGAGAAAGAGCATTTCACGTTTTGTAGAAAATGTGGAAGGGCAGGTCTTGCATTCCCCACAAAGGTCCCTTTTACTGCAGAAAGGAGTGGACAGGTGAAAAGAAATGTGTTTGGTGATGACAACTCAGTGGACATGGTTGAGGTGATAAAGTTCATTTTAATACAAAGGCAGGTAGGATAAAACATACGAGTCAGAAGAGGTGAGAACAAAGTGTATGAAAGACTGTGGACAGTCAAGTGCGTTGTCATTATTCAGCTAATGCCTCAACTACACCTTTTGCCTCCACATACATGCCTTCTTGGTGATCCTCAATTGGTCCCACTCCTAATCATACAACATACATACTATTCAGCTTTCAAAGCTCTGAGGAAATTATGAAGGTGAAATGGATTGCGAAGCAAGAGGAGAGAATGATCACTTTGGATCACCAAGAGGAGGAGACGGGATTCACAGCAGGAAAGGAATCAGAAATTTAAGCATGGTGAAGGAATCAACACAGTTCTGAAAAGTTACGCTAGGATCCCCAGGTGGTCTTTCGCACATTATACAGCAGGAAAGACTACAAATTAACCTACAACATGCAATGGCTGAGTTTAAAGTGATGCAAATGGTAACAGTTAACTTCTTTTTGATTACTGAAGACAAATCTTTCACGATCATTAAAATAAGTTAGTGTAGAATTTCTATCTTTGTAATTGAAGATTCAGTCATAAGCCAGGGATGCACCAATGACACAGAGAACAAACTCATTCTCCTGGAATTGAACAAATGATATTAATTAAATGAAATTTCTATCTATTATTGTGCCAAGTTCATTGGCAAAGTGGCACATTTTGGCAATGCAAAACGAACCCAGCGATGAGACAGGGTCATTTGACCCAAAATGTTAACTGATTCCCCTCCACAGATGCTGCCACACCTACTGAGCTTTTGCAGCAATTTGTTTTTCTCATTTACAGCATCTGCAGTCTCTCAGTTTTTACCCAGTGATCAAGTGTGTTCAAATATAAGTGGATCTTCTCTGAAACAGTTCTGGGCACCTACCACGGACATTTCGCAAGAAGGTTAATTCCATTCAAAGAGAGAACAAAATAATCAAGTTACCATATGGGGAAAAAAAAGGATACAAAGAGCTGGTTAACAGGATGAATGCAAATAGAGGGCGAGAAAATGGATCAACCGTTTCGTTCCAATCTAAAATTTCTATTTGCAATGCTGTGAACTGTATATGTATGAAAGAATTTTTTTGTACTTTATTCATTCATGGGATGAGGACATCGCTGGCCAAGGAACATTTATTGTCCATCCCTAATTGCCCAAGGAGCAGTTCAGAGTCAACCACATTACTGTGGGTCTGGAGTATTGTGTAGGCCAGACCAGCTAAGGATGGCAGTTTCCTTCCCTGAAGGACACTAGCAAGCCAGATGGTTTTTTTCGGACAATCAACAATGAATTCACAGTCATCATTAGATTCTTAATTCCAGATATTTTATTGAATTCAAAAATTCTACCATCTGCCATGGCAGGATTCGAACTTGGGTCCCCAGAACATTATCTGGGTCTCTGGTCTAACAGTCCAGCAATAATACCACTAGGCCATTGCCTCCCCCAGAGACAAAAATTTTTGATCTTCAAACAAATGCATTCTCATATTCATGAATCTCACTTAGAAACTTTCTTAAATCTGTGTTATAAGCCCATTGCATATAGTGTTGATTTTAATTAAGTTGATCATAGAACCTCAATAAGCACAATTTTGTTCACTTTCATGAAGAGAAAAAGAGAAAAGAGAGAAAGCCACTGCTACAACGCTGTTGAACATTTATTAGGCAATTTCATATTTGCAATTGGTTGCGCAAAACAGTCAACACATTTTTCTTCCATAGAAATAGTCCAATATCCCACTTTCTGGTCAATATGCACAGTGCATATAATACTTATTTTAACTACTGAATGTTGGTACTCATATATAGCTGCAGTCTGTGCAGTTTGTTCTACTTACAGTAATTGCAATTGCAAAAGTGTATGAGGTACCCAGGACAAGAGCACAGCCACACAAGTTCACAATTTGCAATAAACACAGCAATTGCAAATCTTGTGAACGTAAACAATGCTCTGGAAAGATTACACAAAAAAAGTATACAATTTCTGGATTTGAGAAGATACACCCACTGAAATAACAAAATTGACAAGATGTTAAAACCTTAAATTATAACAGTAACTGTTTTGGCTTAGTGGCCATTAAATTTAAAGGGTGAGGTGATCCATTAATATAAAAATATGATCTAATTGAACAAGTCTTTTTAATATAAAAAAATGACAGTGTTAACAAAACAGCTTTAATACAAAAAAATCTCAAGGCACTTTAGGCAGATTATGAAATGAACACGTTAAGACTAAGGTTTTGAGGAGCATCTTAAAAGGAGGGGAGGTCGAGTAAGAAAGAAGTTTAAGGACAGGATTCTTGAGCTTAGACAGCCAAAGCCAAGTTTGTCAATGGAGTAGCAATTCTAATTTTGGATTTCTTGAGAGGCCAGAATTAGAGAAACTTGATATTTGAAAGCTGTTGGAGACATACTTTGAGGCAAGTCCAATGAAAACTCAGAAAAGGGTGGTTTTTATTAAAATCAAGCATTTCTTCACTGGTAGTTAATAAGGAAATAGGAATGAACGGTGAACAGAATAATTTATTAGGGTACAGGCTGCAGCGTACAGAATATGGACAGATATCACGTTCTGGAATTTAGCCAAATCCCGAGGTTACAAACATGGATGAAGGATTAAGAAGTTGATGTGCGAAGGGAGCTGTGGTCACAGACGGTTTTGTTGACGGTTAGGTGGTCAGAAGCTCATCTCAAGTTAAACCAAGGATCTGAATAGTTTTCTTCAAAGCTGCCAAGGGATTCTGATAAGTCAAAAGACAACTGCTTTCATCATTGCAAATCTGCTTCAGGAAAAGCATCCACTCATCCAAAAAGTGGATTTGTTAGACAGATAACTGATGACAGTTTGGACAGATTGGCAGGATTCAGAGATGAGAAGGTTGACCTGATTTTGTTAGCATTAATAAAGGAATTCACATGTTTACAGATGAAGCTTCTAAAAACAGTAGGAGAAGCAAGACTAAATCTTTGAGAATGCCAGATGTTAAGTCCACAGGGACAGGGAAAAAAGCACTGGAAGAGATTCCAGGATTTTGATTCAATAGATTAGAATAGAACAAGAAACAACTGTAATCCCAAAGTGAACAACAAAGCTGCTGTAGAATATAAAGGCTGCAGAATGGTCAGACAAAAAAGGGTAGTTCACTGCAATCATAATCACAAGATAGTATTTACCCTTTGGGAAGAGCCAGTTTGGTACTGAGGCACAGCAGGAAACAGGTGGTGGTATTCAAAAATGTGAGCCTGGGAAAATGAATGGATGATCTGGATGGCAGTGACCTTGTCAAGAAATTTAGACAGGGAGGGAATTTGGATGTCCATTGGTAAGCTTCATAGATGAAGTTATTTTCGTATGTGTGGTGATTGCAGATGTGAAAGAGGGGTCGGTATCTGAATTGAACCATTAACAATATCAGCTAAGATCAGAGATAGCTTGGCTGCAGGGTTTAATGGCAATAGGGTCGAGAGGAGAGAACTGGACAGGAGTCTCGTCACAGGAGAACTAGGGGAAGAACAAGACAGAAAAAAGTCTCTGAAGAACAAGTTTGATCCGAACCAAAAGGAAAAATGCAGCAGATGCAAATTGAGAAGACAGATGGTTCAAATTTTACTTGCTTAAGTCCATATTACCTTTGTACTCTGAGATGATCCTGAAATAAACAGTAGCTTTGGTAAATCAGTGCAAGAACTAATAATATTTAAATGGTCTGGCCAAATCTGCAAGTTATGGCTAAATCAGATGGCCATCATATTCACTCAAGTCTACATGGACAATATTACCGGCCTTCAGGTAGCAAGTGAGGAGGCATTCATTCAACACTGTCTAACAGTAGGAGATTTCCAATCCAATAGCTAAAACTTACCCATTTAGACTTAGCAAAGAGAACAAATCTTTGCTCACTCATTAAAGCCATGGAGATGCCAATATTGGACTGGGGTGGACAAAGTCAGAAACCAAACAACACCAGGTTGTTTTCCAACAGGTTTATATGAAATCAGAAGCTTTTGGAGTGGAGTCCCTTCACCTGACAAAAGGGGCTATAGTCCAAAACCTTGTGATTTCAAATTAACCTGTTGGTTTATAAGCTGGTGCTGTGAGATTTCTGACTCACTGCTTCAAGGGCACTTCCTTGCAAACTCAGCAAATGTGTATCAGATAGAGATTAAACAGATCATGCTAAACATATTTAAATGGAGTGGCATGATACATGTCCTAGCCATGATATCCCATGTTCCTATTTATTTTATGAAATAAAACTTGAAGGACCTGACTTGAATGCGAGAAAAATCTACATGGAAATCTGGTGCACCTTGCATAATCATTACATTTCTTATTTGTTATGGTTAAAATAGGTACTCAATGTACCTAAGTGAGTGCCAACTTTCAGGAAGATCGCCAAAGCCAGATACTCTCCTATTTTTGGAGCCATCATGTGTTGACAGTTGGGTAGAAACACTAATTGGTAGCTAGTTTGCATTTTGCATAAGAATTGGAAGAGAAAAATCCATGGGCTCTGCCTCTATATAAGAAAGAACAATGCCAGTCTACCGGCTTCCGTGAACTGGCAAAGACAAAGGAAAAAAATGTAGTCCTCTAACAATTGATACATTTGCACAAATTAAGGTCTTATAAAAAAATTAAAAGCTGCTTCCTCAGAGACCAAGAGGAAAGAGAATTAAGTGGATGATACTGTAGCACAATGGCCTTCCTCAAGTAATTTCAAGTTTAGTCCAGCTGATGGGATGAAAGACTTCATATGATTATTAAATAGAAGAGATCATCCATAATGTCATCCATTTCCTAATGAAACTGGATTCAAAATAAAAGATATCACAATTACACACTATTTAGCATATTCATGTCAGAAATGTAACATATTAATTCCATGTGCATGCCTCTGTGGCTGAAGCAGTAGGAGCTTTACTATGGAAGTAACTTGAAAGAAAAAACGTTGATATGGATGCCCAAAATGGAAAGAACTTTTAAAAAATGATATTCACCTGAATAAGCCCAGTAATCTACACTAAATATATATCATACTCTCGTATCAGAAATACTACACAGCTACCTTTGCTCTGTTATTGATTACACAATAGTATCGATTGCATCCTGGGCAATGGTAGCATGATTTCTTGACCAGGATATTTGATTTGCAAAGATCAATCAAGAGAGAAGTTTTATTAAAATCCACATCTAATACGGGTATCATTAAAATTTGCATCTTAAAGAGTTAAAAAAATGCACAAAATAAACTAGAATTTGATGTTTGTGTATTAAATTGTACATGAAGTGTGGAAAAAAATAAAACATCATCCCTTTTTGACATTCCAGCACACTGCAAACATCACCAAGCACTTGCATTTTAATTTTCTTGTTCTTAGTGACAAAATTTTGTTCATTGAACAAATTGAAGCCCTACGATCCATTTCTTCAAACTGTACCTGAGATCCAGTGAACTACCACTTCAATGCTGTATTTTTCTTCCCATGACATAAATACAACATAACATGACTAAATTTTACTTTGAAAAGTTATCCCATTCAGAAGCAAATCAGGAACTATGACACTTGCTCAGTCTCAGCTTTAAATTCAAGCATTCTGAAAACACATTCAGGAAAACTGTGATAATGGGAACTGCAGATGCTGGAGAATCCAAGACAATAAAGTGTGAAGCTGGATGAACACAGCAGGCCAAGCAGCATCTCAGGAGCACAAAAGCTGACGTTTCAGGCCTAGACCCTTCATCAGAGCCCAAAACGTCAGCTTTTGTGCTCCTGAGATGCTGCTTGGCCTGCTGTGTTCATCTGGCTTCACACATTCAGGAAAACTATAGTTTCTTAGCATTTTAGTGAGCTTACGTTGTCATACTACAGGACATCCAAAGGCCCATTCCTCATTTAGAATGAACAGATGGTTTAATTCTCATGCTTAAATGGTTGAAGATACATGAGAAAAAGTAAAACCAATTTGCCAGAAAAAATTACTTGATGTAGAACAGTATCATGCCTTTTCAGCTCTGAAACAGTTGTTCGAATGCAAGTGGTGTACACACTTGTGGCTGTTAGTTCTTATACCTGCCATTTGCTTCTTTGTGGAGGCCTTACAAATTTTAATAGCAAAAAATGTTTTATAGATTTTCAGGTATAGAACTGGATGAAGAGAGCAGGCCAAGCAGCAGAGATGCAGGAAGGCTGACGTTTTGGGCCTAGACCCTTCTTCCTGAAGAAAACTTTTCTGAAGAAGGGTCTAGGCCCGAAATGTCAGCCTTCCTGCTCCTCTGACGCTGCTTGGCCTGCTGTGTTCATCCAGCTCTACACATTGTTACCTCAGATTCTCCAGCATCTACAGTTCCTACTACCCCTTCATAGATTATGGTTGCTGTTAACTTACAAAGATGCTCAAAAAATTCAGTTGCATTGTCCACCCATAAATCTGTCCCAGTTCTTTAGTAACTTGGCAAAACTCAACCAGAGAGGCTGAATAATGACAAATATAAAATTCCCTAACAAGAAGCATATAGAGGAAAAGACAAGCATGCAACCAGAGGGCATAAAAATATATTGGTGAATACAATCAAGGGATGCCCAAACCGACTTTCTGTATTTATAAAAAGTTTAATCAAGAAAGCCAGTGACAATTCAATCCAAAAAGTTAACTTGTGAGGGAGATAGAAGTCATGGACAATGGCTTTTAGTGAACATCCCACATATGCTTTCAGTGGGATATCAAGTAAATATTGTAGTAATGGAGTGTGAAATATTAAATAGGATAAACATACCAAGACTGGAAAAAAAAACTTAGGAAAAAAAGGCATATAGCATTCTTTAGACTGGATAAGGGTCACCAGGCCTTTAGAAAGCAAGGGAAAAAAACAACAGCAAAAATGCCAATGAAACATTAATATCTACATTGTTGAAAGAAAATAAGGGATAACCTCAGCAATCAGACCAGTCAACCTACCACAGTAGCAGGCAAGTTCTGAGACATGGTATAAATCTCACTTTAAAAGAGGCATGAATTAATCAAAGACAGTCAGCATGGATGTATTAAACATACTGCCTGACTAGTAATTAAGGTTAAGCATTAAGGAAGGTTGATAAGCATAGCACATTTTGTCTGGTCACCTGATTTCAGCTTTTTGTCTAAAAAAGTTAGGCTGTACAAGTTTTTAAAAAAAACTCAAGATCCAAAACAGGCTCAGTAGCAAGATGGAAAGAACTATAATCCACAAGTTCTTTTGTGACTTAAATGCTTTTCCACAGAAAGTGGATTCCCATCAGACTCAATACTGGATTCTTTGCTGCTCAGTTTAGGCTTAATTTAAGTGGCATGATCCATAACTTAAGGTTATATAAAACTTGGCTACTTTTGGATGGCGAGAACAAATGCTGCAGATCTAGGGAAGTGACTAATTGACTGTGTCATTGGATTTAACACAACGCCAACAAAAGTGAAAGATGACATCAGGACAAATGTGGAGGTCTAGGTGGCTATGATAGCAGTGCCCACCACAGACCCAGCAAGTGTGCCAAGTTGACAGCTTCTAGTTTTAACCTTGTTACATACGGAGTTTAGTGGTGTAACGCACTGTATAATGATTTGAGAAATGGAACCCAAGAAGCCATGTTTTAAAATGTCCGAGATAACAAAGTGTGGAGCTGGATGAACACAGCAGGCCAAGCAGCATCTCAGGAGCACAAAAGCTGACGTTTCAGACCTAGACCCTTATGCTGCTTGGCCTGCTGTGTTCATCCATCTCCACACTTGGTTATCTTGGATTCTCCAGCATCTGCAGTTCCCATCATCTCTGATACCAAAAAGTACTGCAAGTTTGTAATGTACTTGAGGATCTGGTCAGGGATGAAATGCAGGTGATACAACAAATATCAGCACACAAACTGTAGGATGTGTTTGTTTGCAGCTCATTTGTATATGCTAAACATTGGGATCACTATTGGAGTCTCTGTCAGTTTATTTCAGGCACTTCTCCCTTGCCTGAGAAACATGTCATCATTTGAACAGGTAGTCAGAAAAGCCTTGACACAGCTTTGCACACAGTGAACGTAAGCTAAAAGGTGACAAACTAATGATGACACTGGACAGATGACTTTCAGCTAGCATGGACACAAAGAGACTCTTCTGTACCTTGTAATCTATTTCATTATGTTCCATTAATTAAACATAGTTTATAGGAAGAACTCAAAACAGGTTTTGTCTTCTGAATTGAACCCTTTATAATACAATATTCCAGTTACAGCTAAAGTAAGCAGTATTAACAAACAAGTACAACTCCAAAAGATAAAAACATTCACTTTAAAACTAAGGGAGGGAGGGAAGAGGAGGAATGCAGATAACATTTGTATTGTACAGCTCCAAATGTGACAGTATCAATGGATTACTGCACATCCATCAAAAGCTAATTGCACATATAACCAGGTAAAATGTCCCCTTAAACAACTTGCATTTGAAAAACAAAGGGAATTCAGAGGTTTACTGACATCTAAACCCAATCTTAAATCACCATAATCTGCAAGTGCTTTAAGAATTTCATTTACCATCAAAATGCAAAACTGTGAAGAGATCAGAGAAAATACTCCAGAGGGCAAGACATGGACAACTGAAAGCTCAACCAATAAGACAAGAAGCGAACAAAGGAGGAAATTCACAACAGGCGTGGTTACCGAGTTACTTTGTAACAGTGGAGTCATTAACTGGATACCAAGCTCAGGGTCAAATATGATGCAAACATTCTGATTCATCTGAAGAAGCTAGCAGAGAAAATACATTCAAACTTGATATTCTGGGCAGGAATGTGGAGAAGGTTGGTGATCTCTGCTGACAGAAAACAACAAGCAAAAAGAAATTGTCAGCATTTTGACAGTGCTGGGTGGGAAAAGTCGTCCACAGGACAGCTTTACTAAAAGCGGCATATAAAAGTCCAAGAAAAGAGCATACAGAAGACAATGGAGTGAAGGATATAGCCAGAAGCTAAAATCAAGCTGCATGTACAACAAATCTCTTCTGGGAAAAAAAACCGCATACCACAAACGTCTACTTGTGAGTTCATGCTATTCCAAATCACATTAGTCAATGAAATACATTTCAAACAATGTGAAGCAAGTCAACATAATACAACCCAAACAAGATTAAAAGTAGCACTGTTTGAGAGATATTACATTACTTGTGTTTTTTTTAAAGAAAGATGTGTGCATCCAAAAGCAGATGAGGCCTTGGTTTAATACATCTTCCAAAAATCAAAATGACAAAGTTAGGTTTAGTTGAATTAATTCTAGGTTTTGAATTTCACATCAAAATTACAATCAAAACCACCAAACTCTAGTAAAAGATCACTGATTCACAAATGCCGTTCACAGCGAGAAACCGGTCACCTTTACATAGTCTGGTCAATAACTATGTCCAATCCTACAGATAGTCAGCAACACTTTCAGGATAACTGCAGATGTCTGTTAACTGCTGATTTTAGTTATGATGCCTTGATCCATATTTGTATTTACAGAGGACATTTGCCACGATGCTACGAAAAGTTCTTTGAGTAGAAGCTGATGAAAACAGGGTAAATTTATCAATCAAGCTACAAGATTGGTTAGTTAACAGAAAACAGTAGCTTTGCAAGATTTGGCAAGTGCCACAGAGATCAGTGCCAGGACCTCAACTATTCATAACTGATCCTGATGTTTTAGATGAAAAGACCAAATGATTGCTAAATCTGTTGATACAAAAAGGTAGGAACCTAAGTTGAGGAGGCACAGAAGCCTACAAATTCATAGCGACAATTAAATGTGGGCACAAAAACGGGCAGATGGAGTATAATGGGCAGAATGCGAACTTACTCAAGTTAACAAGAAAAATAGGCAAGCAGAATGCTATTCAAACAACAGTGTGTAGGGATCTGGTTATTGTGGTAAAAGAATCTCAAAAGGTTTCATGTAGCAAATGAAATACTGACAATTACTCTAACACTGAAATTGACTGGAATACAGACATTGGGATGTTTTGCCTCAGTTGTACTGACCAAGTTTGGAGTACACGTAATCCTCACTATCAGCAGGGAACAGAGACACAAATTCCGATGGATACCAAAAACACAGATGACTAGATAATTGAAATCTCTAAATACCAAAGTAACATAGGATCATTAGGAAGGGAGAAAAAAAAATTAGGTTTGGAGCCAACCTCTTAAGTATGCAGGTCCACTCATACAAAGTGATTGAGTATTCCTCAGATGACATTCCATCCTGGGCCTCCTGCAGTGCCACAAAAATGCCACCTGAAGGTTGCAGGAACAGCAATTCATATTCCACCGGGGAACCCTGCAGCCCAATGGTATCAATGCAGATTTCACAAGCTTCAAAATCTCCCCTCCCCTACTGCATCCCAAAACCAGCCCAGCTCATCCCCACCCCCATAGCCTGTTCTTCCTCCCACCTCAAGCCACGCCCCCATCTCCTACCTACTGACTTCATCCCACCCCCTTGACCTGTCTGTCCTCCCTGGACTGGCCTATCTCCTCCTTACCTCCCCACCCACACTCACCTTTACTGGCTCCATCCCCACCTCTTTAGCTTGTCTCCTTTCCACCTATCTTCTCGTCTATCCATCTTCTATCCGCCTCCCCCTCTCTCCCTATTTATTTCAGAACCCTCTTCCCCTCCCACATTTTTGAAGGGTCTAGGCCTGAAACATCAGCTTTCCTGCTCCTAAGATGCTGCTTGGCCTGCTGGGTTCATCCAGCTCCACACCATGTCATCTCCGAATCTCCAGCATCTGCAGTTCCTATTATCTCGAGTACTGCATACAGTTTAGATCTCTTCATTTAAGAAAGGATGTAGATCTGTTAAAAATAGCTCAAAAGGTTAACTTTGTCAACTGATTCCTGGGATATGAGGGGGTTATACAATGAGGAAAGACTGCACAGGTTGGGCCTCTGTTGCTGGCGTTTAGAATACAAGAGGCACTCTTAATGAAACATAAGATCCCATAAGGTCTTTACAGAATGGTCATTGAAAGGTTGTATGCCCTTGTGGCAGAGACTATAACTAGGCAACTGCTTCAACATAAGCACTGCTGATTTAAAGATAAAGATAGAGGACGAGAAAGTTTCTGTCGCAAGAATGAAAAGTTTTTGGTATTCTCTTTAACCAGGAGGCTACTGGAGGCATGATCACTGAATATATTAAAAGGTGGAGGTAGATAAGATTCTTGGTCATCATGGTCAAAGGATACCAGCCTAGGTCAAAAGTTATCAATTCCAATTAAATGAACAATGAATGAGCTTGAGGGGCCAAACAGCCCACTCTTGCGCCAAATCCTATGTTTATAGATGTAATTTCTATAAAGAAATTCAGGATCAAACTGACAACAGGAACTTTTCAATGTTAATTTAAATTAAATTAAATTAACTGCAAAAAAAAACTTTAAAAGACAAACATCTGAGCTCTGAAACTCTCACCTGGGGAGCCCTTTTAGACTACATGCAGATATAACAACAAAGTCAGTAAGGGCAAAAGAAAACATTTAAAATAAGCAATAGTATGAGATGTACAAGAGACTACTTTAGATTGTTTCTGTTAAAATTTGTTTACACGTGGAAGCATTCTTTCTGTAAAGAACATTTTTCTTTAATAATCCTGAATACTCAAAACTGAATATTTAATTATATCTGCACATACACATTTCAGTTTGACCACATTTCAGCACATTGCATACTGCATTCTAAACCAGCTTGTTGTTCTAAGAAGGAGTACACACACGGTTAAGCACAAAATCGCAAAGGTTTCAAAGTCAATTAATTCCAGTCATACAAACTTTGAAATGATCATAGTGAAGTAAAGCACCCACTCTATGGTTAGATATTTAATATCCACACCAGGGAAGTGACAATTAGTCAAGTCACCTGCATTCTCCAACTTTATTGCCTTTTCTTTCTCTGCAAATCAAATACAAGTACATTTCAAATACAATAGTATGTCATTTAGTGAAAAGTTTTCTTTGTATCTGATCACCCTTTAAAGGGACCTATTCCCATCCATCTCCTCCTCCAGACAAAGAATCAGGTTTCCGATTTAACTGGCGATAATAGAAGTTCCACCATATTTAGAATTCAAGCCATACAAACCAGGCTTTCCTTCAGATTTCTGCAAGAACTTGTGGAGAGAAAGCGGAGTCAATGCTTCAGGTCCAACAACCCTTCAATCGGAAGTCTGATGGCACTCTGCAGAAGAGCCACTAGGCCAGAGACGTTGACACTGCTTTTTCTCCAGACGCTGACAGGCCTGTTGCATTTCTCCACGAATTACAGTTTTTGTTTCAGATTTCAAGCATCCGCAGTTCTTCATTTATTTCTTTCCAACTTATTCCTTGTATTTCAGCATAAATGCAGTCAGAAAGGTTTTGTGTTCAACACTTATCTTCCGGCAATTAAAGCACTGTGTTAAGAACACATTTTCGATTTTGTATTACACAGTTAAAGGTTTGGAATAGTTAATGGTGCTTTCTAATGCAAATCTAAGTTTATAGCAAATAACATCATCTTCCAAACTCAAAAAAATGCTTCATCAGTATTAGAGTGACCGTCACTTTTGGGGCATAAAGCAGGACTCTGAAAGTGAAGAAACTGTTCTTTCCAAAAAGGCAAACCATTAGCAAGTTAATTCAGCAAATAAAATAATCTAGAGATAAACACTTAAAATGACAAATAAAAAGCCAAGTCAGTTTATACTGTGTAAACACAAGAAATGAATTTAATCAGAACACAAGCTGAGCAACAAGAGTTAATCTGCCTAGACAGTGGTGACAAGTAAAATTTGTCATAGTTAAAAATGCAAGGAGCATAAAAAGGTGACATTATTAAAATGTGCGCAACATGAGTAATGTCAGAAATTTAGATGGTGAAAGGAACATATTGTACACACGTATCACTTGTTCCATTCCAACTCAAGAGCACCAAACTCGAGGAACATCTGGCTGTATTCCCAACCTTAGTGGAGGACATGCAGTAGGTTATCACCCAGATTGAAAACAGCAAAAAAGGAGGAATCTGGTAATCAACAACTGGGAAAACTTGAAAAGGTGAACACTGCTGGCCTTAAATGCCTAAGGAACTAAAACTCAGGATTATGACTAAAATAATTACATAGAAAGCCAAGAATAAAGCATCACAATAAAGAATGGTGAAAATCTAAATCTGCTTTTCTATGCGTGGCACAAAGAATAAACTCACAATGGGAAATTCAAAATTGTGGGCAGTACTTGCTGCTACACAATTCCCAACAAGTCCAAGAACTTAAATGCAAATTGAATTACTCTGGAATGAAAAGCAATATATTTGACTATGATGCAGACCTTGCAGAAGGAATGAATCAGTCCAAGTGCAAAAACTCACAGGGAGAAATCATGCACTAAACTACTTTGGAAAACCAAAGCATGCCTGTGAGAGATGATAGGAATGATGAAACTCATTGCATACAGTTATTTGCTCATACACAATTTGAGTATTGCTGAAGAGAGATTTTTAGGTTTTTGCCTTGCTGACATTAGGAATGGTATATTTATGAATGGTCAAGGGACACACCATCATTTATACTACACAAAGGGATGAGTGCTGATTACCAGTAGATGTCTCCATTAATGTAGACTGAGTTAACTACCAAGCTTTTAATTTTAAATCAGGCAGGATGATTGATTGGTTAAGTCAATTATTATTAAATGGTCACAGTACTGCCTTGAGAAATGAACCAGGAAGTGGTTGTCACTTTTTTTGTTGAACTGAAACAGACAGGATATGTGTACGTTATTTCTATCTGTAAAGGGCAGGGTACTACACATTAATTACACTCAGGAGTCAGTGCTCTTCACTCATTAGGAATGCTGGTTTTCATCTCTAATTGGTTTTGTAACTTGCCCCTTTGAATGCAAGGCAAAGACCTTCGACAAAATGTAAATATCACTGCATTTGTCAATTCTGTTAACCTTGTCCCATCCCACATCAAATTCCACTTATTGCCCAGGCCAGTAATGACCATATAGCTTTCAATTGAAAAATCCTATCCTAAAATTCAAATCCATTCAAGATGTCTTTCTTGCCTCCCTGCAATCTTGTTACTCAACAACCTCTTACCTGCGATTCTGGGCTTTCGAGCATCTTCCTTCCCACATCCCTGCCCTCATTCCTTGCAGCAGTCTTTGCAGGAACTACATATTGAATTCACACCTTAAAAATTATCCACATCCCGTGTTTCCACACATGCTTCAGACAAGGCCCTTGGAACTTACTTCTATACTAACAAAGAACCACTCAAGTTGAAATAATTTCACGTTTCCAGAATAATTGGTCAAGTCCTGGGGCAGATTAAGCAGAACAAAACACTTGTCATCCAGTAAAACTAAACAAGGCATGGAACATAAATGGGGGGAAAAGTTAACAGTACAATCACCACACAAAATTGTTCTTTACAACATGTTTTGAATAACTTTATACAAAACACATCGGAGTGAAGAACTAACTTTATTAACAGGATAGCTAGTTGTTACCAGCAGGTATAAAGCAGTTTGAAGATAAAAAAGGTTAAAAAATTATAATGCTTACATTATTCATGAAATAGATGTAAAACAGGTTTGACAAATGGGCAATAGAGCTTTAAACATAACAGACAGAAAAACGGCAGAAAATTTGGCATTCAGTATCGAGTCAGAACTGGAACAGAACATGAAGATAGCAAAATATGCCATTTTGATGAACAGCTCCAAATGGAATGATGCATGAATATCAATAGCTTCTGACCTAGTAACCAATGTGACAAAATAGCTCATAAGAGCCGGAGACTGATTTTTACTTTCACTCATTTATACCTCAAGCTCCACTGATGACTTCAGATCTAACAATTATCTTGTATCATTCAAGTTCACGTTTTCAAGTTATTGTAATAATAAAAATAGTCACACAATACACAACCTATTTTCAAACAATGAGAACAGTGTCCAGAAACCACAGAACCCAGGAACAGAACAAACAAAAATCATTTAAGGAAGAAATGGTTGTTTTCCTTATTTAAATCAAGGTCATCTGGGTTTTCTTTATATATAAACTAAAAATAAAACAGACACCGATACATGGAAACGAAACAAGAGTCGGGATTCATTTCCTGACTGAAGTAAACAGTTAAAAAAGATAAAACTATCCAAGCTATTTATAAGAAATAATTTGTTCAATCACAGCAATAACTTGCAGGTTTAAGAATCAACAGGTTTATTCAAATTTGAAAAGCATAATGTTCTAATACAGAATGGAGGTCTTTCAAAGAGAAGGGCCCATTCAATCCATTGTTGTACATCGTTGAGATATTCAAATTCTATTGCCATTCACTTCAAATATTTAATGTAGCACCTTTAAAAATGCCACTTGTGGCAAATCATGATATGGGTGGAACTTTTAGAAGAGTTAAGAAATTTCTAAAAGGGAACTCAACCTGACCTCTAATACTAGTTCACCAGACAACCTGCTCAATTTACGACACTTTCATCCATCTTCCTTTGAAACTTAAATTTCAGGTCTCCCAAAATGCAATTTCCCATCCCTCACGTATGCACGCTGAATCAGCACTGGTCACTCTCCACATTAGATTTTTGAATTCTACTTGGCACAGCAGATTGGGAGCATCGTGAATAAACAGGGAATGACTTGTAACCTCAGCCCTGTGGACGATGGAATCTCCCCATTGGTGACCAGCCATTGTAAGCATACAGGATGTATCATATTCATCGTCCAGCGTCAGCTCTTTAGTCACTGCAACATTTTTTGCATTTTGTCATGGGGTGTTGTTTTGATGCCCACTACCTTCTACAGATATTTTCTTCGAAGTCATCTCCCAGTCTGATAGTCTGAAAACAGCAGGTTATGCTTGTATGCAGCATGTCATTTTACAATCATCTTTACATGCATGTCTTCCATAATGACAGTGCCCGATATTACGTGCAGATTTCTAACTACAGCCTAACCACTGCACAGGAAAAACTCAGCAGCTAAAGACTTGGATTCGTAGCCGCGTGTTCAGCTTTATCAAACCATAGCTTGAGCTGTGCCTTTTGTGGGCTGTGGGTGTTAGTTTCTCCAAAAGCTTCAGCATGTAATTTCAGTTCATTTTCTCAATCCTTAACATACCCAGCCACTTAGGCATTCTACCGAGTTCAAGTGCTCCTTGTTTGCTAGACCTGTACAGATTATCAGCAACTGTCATAGTATCACCCAAACCGAAAAATCTAACTATACTTTGAGGTCTTTTACAAAATGGAAACCGAGCTATAGCCTCTGGATACAATACATTCAACCCATTTACAATTCATTCGCCTTTTAAGTCTAAGCATTTCTGTCCAATTCAATTTCACATCCATACAAACCATACACCAACATCCCTTAAACAGATATGATCACAAAATTCAAATAGATTAGATCAAACTCTCTATACTGGCAGCTCCTTTGAAATGACTAGCTATTGAATTTGTTAAACACAAATTAACTATATCAAATCTACAGTGGTTAGCCTCAATGATTTTATTTCTTGACAAATGGTTAACGTAATCTCTCATTTTTTTAGTCTAAACAGAAATCTTAACCATCAATTCTTTCTTGAAGAGACACTGTATTATCTGAATATTTAATTAAAATGCCAAAAAAAGTTACTTGCAGATTATAGCAACAGACAAGAACGTAGAGGGACCAGAACCCAGAGACTTTTCCATCTTGATTGCCAATTCAAATGAATTCCCTTCCTAAACCTACCTCTATGAATTACACCTTCACGACCATTTCAAAAAAAAACTGGCCTAAATAAAGATATCAGCACTTTCGCCTATCACAACTCTTCTAGCCTCAGCCATTATGTTTACTTTTCAATGTGAAAAGCCAAATATTTCCTCTTATCACTATCATATACAGTTTCTCCTAACTACGCTCATCTATATTGTCGAACAGCAGGGCTTTCCGATTCTGAATCAGTATATAGTTTCCCAAAGCTCCAAGTAGGTACCATAACTTGCAAAGCCTCTTTCAATACAATTCAAAAGGAAATAGTGGATGTGGCCTAACTTTGCGACCCGATCCCTGCTCTGAAAAATCCAGTGATCTTTGATTTTTAAAAATCATACTGTCTAAACAATTTTACTGCCCCCGTAGTTGTCCAGGCGCTGTTCACCTCTCTTCCCCTGCCCTCTCCTCAGAAGATATACATTACCTGGATCTCAGGAAACCTTGAGATAGCCAAAATTCATGGAATTACAAATGGCATATCCTTTATTGTCACATATAAGCAACAAGGGTAATCCTGAATTAATTCTTCACATCAGTTGTCTGACATTCAAAAACTGCAGCCACATTTCTGTTCAAACAAACATGCTAAGTAATTTATTTTCACAACGGAATGCAAAAATAAGATCAGAACACACACACTAAGCTAGGAGGCATCTTCCTTGACAGCTGGTGGAAAATAAGCGCCAGTTTTGCTGAGTAAATCTTGTTCTGACATTTTTAAAAAAGTTATTCTTGGAACAACAAATTGGATGACATCTTCAATTTTCTTCTTGATCTGGGCTTCAGGATGCAATAAACAAACATGAGCACTATAGGTATTAGAAAGCATGATTTTAGAAATAACACATCATGTCGAACAAAGCTACTGAAAAAACAACAGTTCGTAGCTGGAAGTTCATTTGGAATTTCAACAGAACTGATGGAATTATTACACAAGATTTAGGCTCATAGGTTTGTTAATAAATTTAAATGGCTGACAAACTTCAATTCCATAACAAAAGCTAAGGCAATGAACAGAAAATATAATCTATGTGAAAAATATCCTAACTTAAGCTTTCAGCAAATTTGGTAGTTTGGGCAGGTTATGCTTAGTAAGCTTAAAGAGACAGTGATCTTATGTGTTAAACAGGCAAAGGTTTAGCATAAATGAAATGACAATGAAAGCAGACAATGTGATGTAGTCATACATAATGACATAATGGTGCACTGGCTAAGTCAGAACAAGTCACAGGCACAAAGGCAACTTTGGAAGGTAATCACCCCTATTTTCAAAGTATAAACATGCATTAGAACAAAAGATAACAATAAACTGCCAAGCCTTGTAGAACGTTAAGTAAAAAAAAAAGACTGAACTCACACAAGTGGGAGCACATTTGGCGCTGGTCTTCAAAATAAATCAAGAATACAGATAAACAAAATTAACTTGTCAATGTTGGAAGACATCCACAAATTCAAAACTAATTTGGTAAGGCTATGGACATATTTTTGATTAATTCTGATGATGAGTTAACTGACACTTCCAGCTTGATCATACTCTCGACAAGAAGAATTGAAAAAATACTGAAAAATCCATGCAATTAAAATGAAAAAGGCTAAAAACGCCAGGATAAAACATACTTGAACCTGATGAAACAAACTGTCTTTTCCTTCACCCCCACTCCAAGGCTGCCTTCTAAGTGACAGTCCAACCATTTACCACTAGAATACTGCAACATACACTTGAACTTTTAGAATTCTAATTAGTTACTTATTGCAGAGAAATAGGCTGTTCAACTAATAGAGTCCACACCTGCTCCTTGTGGAAAACTCTTGTCAGTCGCACTCTTCTTGGCCAAAGCAGCCTTGCAAATTCCATCAAGTGCCCACCCAACCTTTTGTAAATTTTTCCCAAAAATTCCACAAGAGTTTACAGAACATCAAAATACATATAGCCTCTTCCTACTACTAATTGCTACCATTATCAAAACTTATGGCCCAAGAGTAACAAACATACGCAACAGAAAAGCCCTTAAATCATTTGACTAATGCTGACCTAAGAAATAAAATGGAGCGAAAGAGTGAGCAAGAGGGAGGGAGGTAAAGGGGAAAAAAAATGGGAGAATGACAGAAATGCCATTAAGCTACAAACCTTTCCATGGTAAATACCAAAACACTAGCTACAGTTTGCTCATTTGATTGGAGATTTTAATGGACTGATTCAACAGTTAAGGAACTTAATACTGAGCCATCAAGAAGGAAACAAGAACACAGTTGCTCAGAACTGCACATTGCTAGTAATGTTTTTTTTAAGCCTAAGAACTTCAAAACCTCTTTCTACCAAAATGTATAGTAGAAACTCAACAATCCTTCCAAACGTATTACCTACCTGCCTAAAAATGATAAGCAACTAAAACTGGGCAATGAAATCTTCAAAAAATTCAACAGATGCTGCTCAGAAATGAGCAACAGTACAGTAGAACAAAGATACAATTAGGGTAGTAAATGAATACATTACAATAGAAAAACAGTGCTGAGAACTTTATTTGCATTCTTAAGTGTGTATTGAAAGGTATGTCAGGCAAGTCAAAACAAACCAGAGGGCATCAAGCTCAAAAGGTGGGTTTATATTTGATTTACTTTTCCTGCAAGATAGGCATGTTTTCCTGGGATGATCAAATGTCCCATTCTACAGATACAAATCATTCCAGTTTTGATGGGGTCAATGGTTTCAAATATTTCAAACTACCAAAAACACAATACGCCATATCCTTAAAAGCGAACACAGCATGGTATTGTTAACGAACCTGGAATCCACCTATTACACGTCCAAAACTTAAGTCCATTCCACATTCCAACAAACTCAAATGCAAACCCACCTATTTCCTACATTGCTCCTACCTACTTTATTTAAAATACCAAATACATCAGCATAAAGCCTTCAGCAATAGAAAATAAAAACACACGAGCCATTTGAGATTCCAATTTTACTGTCTGTAATCACTTAAAAAAAACAAAATAATCACAAAATACGAAATTGTTCCAGAAGTTTGTTTCATTGGAAATTCTGCTAGAGTAGCTAAACAAATATCAAAATAGTAACATCTCAATGAGAGTGTGTCCAAATTCTTTGCGACTTGTGCATTACATTATGTACATTGTGGATTACTGAAACATATCATGCACATTTACCAAATACATCCAACAGGAAGTTTAAAATAATATTCCAAACAGTAAATTACTAAAGACCTAAGTACTAAAGCTCATTACAATGATACAATCTGCAAAAATACTCGAGGCAATTTTAAGTGGAATGGCTAAAGGCTACTGTATTTTCATGTCTGTAATTAGTATCTACGACGTTTAGCTGAACCATACTCTCCTTGATTTCCACGGGGAAACCCAGCAGGGCTGCCAACCATCGGTGCACCCAAGTTATTTGCTTGACCATCCATATTTCCAGGAACAAATCGATCATTGGGCTATTAATTTAGTTAAATTATGTATGATTGGATATTAGTGTTCATTGCAAGTCCCACGTAGATTTAGCAATAGCAGGTTGAGAATCCCCCATTGGAACGATGAAAGTCAGCAGAATCCAGAAGTACCGATAAAAAAAGGGAAAGGGGTAATCGTATTAGACTTACAAGGTAACAGCAAAGTTAGGGAAACAAATTAATACCTTCCTCTTGCCATGAGCACACAGCATTTACTAGAACTGTCAAAATTAATTGAAAATATACGTAAAATGAAAACAAATTTAGAAGAGAAAGAGAAAACGACCACCCTTTCAAATCGGTCAGGCAGATGGACACTCACTCAATCATGAACATACACACATCAACATGCATACATACAGACATTCGGTGAGAGCGTATCACTTTTACAGAATGATGTGCTTCAAGGCAATTTTGTAACTTCAATTCACTGTACTATCAGAGTAACATACAAGTTTTGGTGATTTTAAAACAGTCAACTTGACAGCTTTACACCACATATAAGCTCCTCCTATATTCTGTAGTCAGCGATTGCTCACTTGTTCCTATAAACTCCCTTTCTGGAAGTGCACTGGATCCATTTCAACATCTCAGTTCTTAAGCAAGTGCAATAGTCAGAGTACATTCTTGACAAACTATACCACAGGAGTCAATATCAAAAAGGTGACAAAGGAGAAAACTGGATCTAACAGTAAAATTATTCCTCAGATTGCTTGCATATTCACTTTCAATGTAACGTGACAAATGCATGGAATGAATATGGCCTACAACAGTACAGGTACTTTCCAGTGTATTTTAAAGGGACTGAATCATAAAGCTCCTGTTGAAATCCAACACTAATAAGATTACACACTTCAAATAAAAAACACACAATGTGACTTCATCACCAGCTGCATGAATGCTTCCAACTGCTACTTCCACTGAGGAGAGGGTCAGTGATATTTATTATCGATTATGACCAGGACCGCAACTTTGCTTCTCTTCACAGATGTTGCCTGACCTGACTTTTGGCCTCATACCTTCATTTCAGATTACCGGCATATGCAGTATTTTGCCACTAAATAAGCTGTGATACCCTGCACATCTGCATAATTTATTAATTGTTCAGGACAAAGTAATGACCTCATGAACAAAGGCAGCAGAGGAGCTCAGTGGTTAGCACTGCTGCCTCACAGTGCTAGGGATCCAGGTTTGATTGCAACCTTGGGTGACCGACTGTGTGGAGTCTGCACAAACTCCCCAAATCTGAGTGGGTTTCCTCCCAGTCTAAAGATGTGCAGTTTAGATGGATTAGCCATGCAAAATTTTGCTGTAGTGTCCAGGGATGGACAGGATAGGAGAATTAGCCACAAGGAAATGTAGGGTTGCAGCGTTACAGGGGTGGGGGTGGGTGTGGTGCTCTTTGGAGGATCAGTACAAACTGAATAGGCCCCAAACAGCCCGCTTCCACATTGTAGGGGCTCTATGAATTCTAGGAAAAAAACTTGGAGGGATGAGAAAGAATACATTAGTCAGTGCCGCCAGTGACGAAATTTGAATGACAGCAGACTCAGCAACACTAAGCAAGTGAAGAAAGAATGCTAAGTGTGGAGACATTTCATTAGTGAATACCCCGCAGTTGAGAAATCCCAAATCTGCAGGAAAACACAACTCATTTGGGTGCATTATGGGCACGGGCTGAACCTACGCAAGTACATTTAAGTTTGTTCTCAGCTTAGCATTCAGAACATTACATCAAATGAACAAAATTAACTTGAGCAAAAGCTCAGCTTTCAACATTGTCAATCCACTTAAGTATATATTGCAGTCAAGATCAAAGTTTCTGAAGTTCTAATTATCTCAAGACAAGAACGCCCCCTAAACCTCGAAGGTAACTGGAATGTGCACAATTCCTTTCGAACACCATGGCATTCCAATTTTTTAAAAAGTAAACAGCAGAATTTTACGACAATGATCCCACCAATTTCCTTCAGTGCTATTTAGAAAATGTAATTTCCATTAAAATACAACAACTAATCTATCAAATCTGCAGCTTGCTTCTAGAGTGAACACACTACAGTATTCAAGAAATACTGAAAGATAGGTCTTCTCTTTGAAGGACAAAGGGAAATAAGTCAGGGTTGGTAAAAGTGTTATACACATCTTTTTTGATCATTTTGGACAGGAAATGGAAAATGTAGGAAGGTAGAACACTCTAGACTGTATAACTATACTTAACAAAGTGGATAAAGTAAAGAATAAACAAGTCCAACTAATTTTTCAAGCCCTGTCAGATGTGCGTACAGATGATGGGGATAATGAGTAAAATTAAACATTGCTGTGAGACCCTTTCCCATTGTAATCATTTAATTTACTAAATCAGCTAGGTCCACTCATGAATGGTCACTCAGATTGAACAAAAATAAAGCAGATAACTGATACCCAAATAACCATATCATGGTATTTTCAGGTTTAAACAGAATATGAAAATTCCAAGGCAGGATTGCAAGTTGGAACAATTCATCCACAGCTTAAAAGCAGATGCTGTAATTGCAGGCACATATCAATTACAGATATTCTAAGTAATATGGAAGTAAAAACAAAAATATTGCTCCAAGTGTGGCACTGAGTGTAACGACTGGGGAAACGATTACCGCAAAATTCAACCATGTTAATGTCCAACTGGGATCTTTTTGTAACACCGTTAAATTGATGAAAAACAGATTTCCGTTCATAAGAAGAGTAAACCATCCACATGTAAGCAGATGTTAATTTCACTTCTCTTCATCCACACCACCTCCTTTTGAAAGATTCAGTTAAGCAATGGAAGTAACATGCACAAAATCTATTGCAATGTCTGTGCAAACTAGGAAAAGTTAGAGATCTAGAGTAACAACTAACTTTTTTTTCAGGTTTTTGAAATTGTGTGTGTAAGACTGGAAATGTAGTTATATTTTAAGCAATATATTTTATCTGCAGACCTACACCAACTGCCCAAGCATGAAACTACCCAGCCAGCTTATAGCCAGAAGGCAATTAGCAATATCTTTCATTCCATATAGAAACACATCATAATATTGATCAAAACATTTAGCATCGCAAACACCTGCAATGCTATCTGCACATCATGAACAATGCTTACTGTTACTTCAGTAACAATTCCCATGCAACTACAAACAGTCAGTTTGGGAATAATGCCATTGCTGCAGAAATCCAAGCACTTCCTTGTTAAAAAAAAAGTACAGGCTAGTACTAAACAAAAAATATGAAAATTTAAATGCACAAGTTTAGCCAGATTTCTGGTTGGCCCCATTTCACCCACCAATTTCAATGTTATCATATTACATTGACAGATTATGGTAAGCTCCATCAATATTAGGGAAGTGATATCTGAAACAATAAAAACAGCTCTAGGACATATAGTCCAATACAACTGAAAAACTGTTTACAGGTGTGCAACTACTAATGCTGAAACTGTGTTATGTAACATCGAGGAAAAGAATCAACAGATGAGATAACAATAATGGGTAAATAGTCAAACTGGACCATTTTAATAATCCAGTGAACATCTGCACCTTGCCACACCAATTTATTTCAGTTCATGTGCCCACAAAGTGTCTGCACCAAATGTATTTTTAAACTCGAGGAATATGCTACCTGATATGCCTTAGGTACCCTTCACTGTACTCACCTCAATATGATACAAAGACCCATGTCACAATTTAAGACACCAGTTGTGTTTACATATCAGCTAAAAATAACATTTTCTGCAGGTAACCTAATTTAGAAGAAACTGATTTTACAGCAATATTCTTCCAAAAACTTGAGTTCATTTTCAACAATTTGCCTATGATAGATAGTGAATTCATCAAGTGCTCATTCATGAATGCTTCTACTCAGAAATAATTTATAGAATAGGAAGGCACATACAGCTGGCAAAAACTGCACAGAAGTACAATAGTGTTACTTTGGCTGCCCCCACTACCCACAGTCAAAGAAATTTTCAAAACATAATTATTCTCAGGTGGAAATACAAGTCAATTATAGAAATGATCGTACAATCCAATGTTAAAATGGGCTCACAAGGACAAGATGAAAGTTTTTGGAAACAATGGATCAAGTGATCTGGTGGGAAGTCAGGTAGGTAGGATCTTCTTAAATTGATTGTTGGGCCAAACAAGCTTTGCAAGCTTCTAAAATACATTTTATTTTCACGTTAACACAGTGGTGCACTGGCACAAACACTATTACAATAGCACCATTAAAAGTGACACAGATATCCATGTTCCAACTGTATCCTTCATTCCAGTACAGAATCTTGGCCTTTATTCACTATATACATGAGCAAATAGTTTGGCATATTCTTTGTTTACGAACACAGGTGACACTGCTTTTGGAATGTCGGAAATCAAATGAGAACCTGCTTGCCAATTATGTAATTGCTATGCTAAATCAGGTCCTGGAGCACTGGATATCAAGTTAGGATCAAATGTATTCTAGTGAAGAGGGATATTTGGACACGGGAGCACAGATGTATTTCAAGTTCCATTTGATATACTGATTTGCTCTCATTATAAATTCCACCACGAATATGAAAACAGGAAATGCCTACAATAAACTTAGCACAATGCAATTACAACTTCTTTCCAGTGGTGGAGCTCTAACACCTTCACTGGTAGACAGCACGTAATTCCAACCTGATGAGTTTTTTAAAAATTAGCATGACAAATCTGGATACAAGGATAATGGAAAGAGTCGATAGAAATTACACACAATATTTTTTCTGTATTAAGATATATTGAGTAAGTCACAATTACAGACTTCAAGCAACAGTATGTACAACAACTGAAACACACTGTATCAAAGATTACAGAAGAATAAACTTGCTCTCAATATAACTGTGGAGACTTAAAACAGACAAGTCTACACAAAACCAAATAAATGGAGTACAAAACTCAATTTATGAATAATCCCCCAGCAGTTTGTTTTGAGTTGTTGACTTTCACTCATTTAAACTCTTAAGTTTCTTCCTCAGCATTTTCCAGAAGTCTGTATTCATACCTTCCCCTTAGGTTTTCTTGCACTTGCTATCCATTCCTGCATCTCATTTTGACCACTGTCTGCAAACCAAGTTCATTCTTTTACTGAACCTCCTGTGTTAACCAGTTACGCAGAAGTTGGTCCAGTAGGGAACTTGTCATAATTGATCCTGATCTACTCCAGAAAGCAAGTGGAGGTAAAGAGGTAAATTGAGAAATCAATTAGGAGCCTGGTAATCTGATCAGATGTTATTAAAAATTAAAATAGAACTTTACAGAAAAACCATCAGTAATAAAGTTCCTGGCAAGAAAATACATTCAAGTCACAAGTACTTCTACTTTCCCAAAGAAAGTGCACCATTTTGATAGCAATTTGCCAAGTCCAAAAACTTGTGTAGTATACAATGCTTCGTTTGGATTAGGAAAACCTCGCAGAAAATTATGCCAGTAGATACTTATTAATGTCAGTGAACATTCAATACCGTGGCACTACACTACTGCTGAATGCTGCATTTATCAGCTTGAGAAACTGCACTAAGTCCCTAAAACAGTTACTGTGCAATACAGAACTAAGTGGAGTGGGTAAAAAATTCCACGTCATTAGTTTATATAGCATTCAGCATAATAAACACATTGTAGAATTAAGAATACTTCAACTTGATTATAAAATGGAAAAGTCAAAAATATTCTACGATTTCATGCTCTCAGGATTTACTGCGGTATTCTGCATTATGATGTCAAGGACCTAACTGACAAGTTGACAAGGAGGAAAAGAAACTACCACGCAAACCAAAATCACCAAATGGAAAAATATTTAAAATTGATCAGCACAATTTATATATTTCAGTTAAAAGGGGGCAACCAAAGAAGCTCTGCACCACAAGTATAAGGAGTACAAATGTCATGAGAATGAAACCAAAGGGTGTACCCAAATTCGACACACATTTACAATCTCTCAAGACCCCACAC
The DNA here is from genome assembly GCF_030684315.1 of Stegostoma tigrinum. Taxonomy (NCBI): domain Eukaryota; kingdom Metazoa; phylum Chordata; class Chondrichthyes; order Orectolobiformes; family Stegostomatidae; genus Stegostoma; species Stegostoma tigrinum. Next base: position 34,822,426 of record NC_081368.1, read on the forward strand.
CAGCATGCCAAAGATTAGGAGAAAACATGCTTAAAATTTCAAATTCATGATTTCCTCATCTGACGCTTACTGTGCTAGGCTAGCATTACATTTGTAAGGATGTTTTAATACATTACCATTCCCATATTGTTTTCTGGCATTTGGCTGCCCAGGTTCCCAGGTGGCCCTTGTGGAGGTGGTGCACTGGTATTCACGGTTGGCCTGTTCATTCCCATAAGTGGCTGAGGTACTTGGTTTGCAGAGGCTGATAAGTACAACATTTCAAAATATTGACTAATGGTTATCTCATATTTTCTGTTCATCCACTTAAGTACTTACCCTCCCAAAACAAATAACTGTTCCATCAACTCAAGCAAAAAAATTTTGATCGATTCTCATTCCTATCAGAAATTTTACATAACTTGCAATTTCAAACAAAATACAAGTGTCTAAGCCTGATCTTACATATTGCATTTTTCTTTTTTTCCAGGGAGAGGTTTTCTCCTACACACAATACAATGACAGATATATATTCTGGTTGCTGCCCACAAAGTAAGGAGCAAACATTATGCCAACTGTAACATTAATAAAATCATTACAATTTGAAATTGCATACCTGCTTTAAGATTGGTAAAATCAGCTGCAGTTAGACCCACTGAAATGAAGAGAGACAGGAAATGATAAGTTTCATAAAAATTTGAAGGAATGCCTTGTCCAACAAACTGTCAAAAATCTGTTCAGTGCAGATCTTTCAGATATGGTGTATCAACGTTTCTTTACAATTCAAATTAGAAAACCTACAAAAGCGGATGGGCCTGATCTAAAACTTGAGGTTCCAAATTGCAGTAAGGCCAATTTTGACAGTATGAGGAAAGAACTTTCAAAAGTTGATTGGTAGAGGCTATTCACAGGTAAAAGGGTGGTTAGAAAGTGGGAAACCTTCAAAAATGAAATGAGAGTCCAAAGGCAATATGCCTCTATTAAAAAATAACAGCAAGACTGGTAGGTGTGGGGAATCCTGCATGGCTAGAGAAATTGAGGCTTTGGACAAGAAAAAAGGAGGCACGTAACAGGTATAGTCAACTGGGATCGAGTGAATCACTCGAGGAGTATAAGGTAGTAGAAAGAAATCTAAAACGGAGAACAGCATGGCAAAAAGGGGATTTGAGACAGCTTTCAGCAAATAGGGTTAAGGAGAATCCAAGAAGATTCTACAAATACATTAAGTGCAAAAGACTAACTAGAGAGAAAATAGGTCCCCTTAAAATCAATAAGGCCATCTTTGTGTGGAACTGCAGGAGATGGATGAGAGTACTTACTATGGAGAAGGACAGAGAAGTCAGAGAACTTGGATAAATCGCCAAGGCCCAACTGGGCGTATCCCAGAACTTTGTGGGAAACTTGGCAAGTGATTGCATCGCCCCCTTACCAAGATACTTGTATCATCAATAGCCACAGGTGAGGTTCTGGAATATTACAGGTTGGCTAATGTGCTACCACTATTTAAGAAAGATGGTGAGAAAAAGCCCGAGAACTGCAGACCAGGTGAGCTTGATGTCAGCAGTTGTTGGGAGGGGATTTGGAGGGAGAGGATCTACATGTATTTGCAAAAGCAAAGACAGATTAGCGATAGTCGACATGGCTTTGGTGCGGGGGAAATCGTCTCTCACTAACTTGATTGAGATTTCTGAAGTAACCAGGGCGGCAAAGCTGTGGATATTGTCAACATGTATGTCGACGAGACGTTTGACTATATTCCACATAGTCGACTAGCGAGCGAGGTCAGATCACATGGAATAGAAGGAGAGCTAGCCAGAAGGATAAAATTGGCTTGAAAGCAGTAGACAGAGGGTGGACAAAGTGCTGTTTTTCAGACTGCAAGCCTATGACCAGAGGTATGACAACGATCGATGCTGGGTCCACAGCTTTTTGTCATTTATATAAATGATTAGTAAATTTGCAGGTGACACCAAATGTGGTGGCGCAGTGGACCATAAAGATTATCTCAGAGTACAACTGGATCATGAACAGATTGGCTGAGGAGTCGTAGATGGAGTTTCATTTCGATAAATTCAAGGTGAGGCATTTGGAATAGACAAATCAGGTCAAGACTTACACATGTAATGATAGGGCCCTGGGGAGTGCTGCCGAACATAGAGACGTTGGGGTGCAGCTTCATATTTCTTTGAAAGTGGAGTAACAGGCAGACAGGGTAGTGAGCACAGCATTGGTACACAACTTTATTGGTCAGTGCATTAAGTATAGGAGTTGGGATGTCATGTTGCAGCTGTACAGGACATTGGCAAGGCCACTTTTAGAATACTGTATTCAGTTCTGGGCTCCCTGCTATAGAAAGGATGTTGCTCACCCTGAAAGGGTACAGCAATGACTTAGAAGTAGCAGCTGGGTTACAGGCTGGAGGTATTGTCCGCGGAGTATCAGAAGACTTGGGGGGGGTGTGACCATACAGAGATGTCTCAAATCAGGGTGGGCACGGATAGGGCAAATAAACATGGTCTTTTCCTAGGCTAAGGGAGTCTAAAAACAGAGGGAATAGATTTAAGCTGAAGGGGGGAAATAATTTAAAAGGGATCAAAGGGGCAATATTTTTACACAGAGGGTGGCACGTGTATGAATGAGCTGCCAGAGGAGTTAGTGGAGGCTGGTACAATTCTAACATATACAAGGTATCTAGCTGGGTGTATGAATAGGAAGGATCGAGGGGGATCCAGGCCAAATGCTGGTAAATGGAACTAGATTAACTTCGATTTTTTTGGTCACCATGGATGAGTTGGACTAAAGGGTCTATTTCCAAGCTGTACAGCTCTCTACGATTATGCCGAGGAAGAGATGACTCTGTTCATTCCCCACTCACGTTCACATTCTTATTTTTTAAAAATCTGTTTAAAATCTGTTGAAATTCATCAGTTTGTCAGTCTTTCAATAAAAATGCTGCTACGGCAGCACTTACACATTAACTGTTCAGAAATTTTCTTTCCTACAAAAGAAAATATCATATTTTTCATTTGTGGCAGAACACCCAATGAGTGAACATTAAAACAGCATCAAAAATGAGACAGGACCAAAATGCACATGATATATATAATTAGTTTCAATTTTAGCTTCACTTCTATTTCAACACTACAGAAGGCTGCAAGGAGGAAGTGGTGGATTCGGGCAGAGTTACAACACTTAAAAGATATCTGAATAGGAAAGGTTTAGAGGGATATGGACCAACAGTAGACAGGTGGGACTAGTTTACTTTGGGACTATAATCAGCACAGACTGGTTGGACCAAACGGTCTGGTTCTGTGCTGTACGATTCCATGACTCTATGACAACCTCAACTGGAAAAATTTTGAATGCCAACATTTCTCTTTTACTCAAATTATAGCATCAACATTCGATGAAATTACCTAAAGACTACATAACTTGAAATGTAATCCAAATTCACAGACTAAAAATAACAATACACAACGATTAGAATATCAGGTTGCATAAAAATAGGCTTTAACACCACTTAATTCAGCACTGGAAGACAGTTATGCATTCCTGAGCCAAGAACAGCTATCATTCCAATCCACTACAAATGTTAACAGCAAGTAGAGTATCCTCGTCTAAAATGAGGCTCACAATATAGCAAAGTTCGCAAGGCCTTGTAGTAAGCAAGCATAAAACTCCAAAATTTTGAGGGTACTACAACCAGAACAATGGAATACATGGATCAATGAGTCATTCATGTTTGCATAGTAGAAAAAAATTTGACTCATTGCTGTTGCTAAAAGGGTAAATTTTGACCCAAATAAATCTATCACACAACAATTCTTTCTATAATCATATAGCAATAATAAAAATCACAACTTCATAGCATAATGAAACACAGGCACAACCTCATTTTTATAAAATGACTGATGGCCGGAACAGCGTTCAAACCATTTCAGGTCTTAACAGATTTTAGGTGAGTATAGTTCACGAACGAGAGATAACTGGAGCACTAACTTGATACACCTTTTAGCACACATTCTACTTGTTTAAAAAAATCATTCCTTCAAATATATTCGTAACAAAGCATGCAGAAACTGGTGCAGCAGGAACATTTGGTTTCTTAGAGATTAAACTAGAGTCTCAAAATTCACGAGCATTGTAGCACCACCTTCTGGAAAGAATTCCAATGCAACTAGTTTAGCTGGACAATTACAAATATTAATTCACAATTTGATATACAAGCAAAAATGCAACAAAACGTGAGCTATTATAGACAAGTGTAAACGGTTAGTGCTACTTTCAAAAAAGTGATTTGAGTGTCCCAATCCACACAAATTAAGTTACACATTCTCAATATCAGTCTAAGTCACTGATATGTACGAAAAGCACTAGTCCAAGAGCGAAACTAGTCCAAGAGAGAAACCTACGGCATTCACCACACACCTTCCTCCAGTGCAGAAAAAGTTCACTCCTACAATTAATACCACACAATTAACTTTGTATTCAGTGCCACTGTCGCCTTCCTTGCTTGGGCTTGAATTTTGCTGGGGCGGCACAGTGGCTCAGTGGTTAGCACTGCAGCCTCACAGCACCAGGGACCCGGGTTCGATTCCCGCCTCGGATGACTGTCTGTGTGGAGTTTGCACATTCTCCCCGTGTCTGCGTGGGTTTCCTCCGGGTGCTCCGGTTTCCTCCCACAGTCCAAAGATGTGCAGGTTAAGTGGATTGGCGATGCCAAATTGCCCATAGTGCTTAGAACTGTGTGGGTTATAGGGAGATGGGTCTGGGTGGGATGCTTCAAGGGGCAGTGCGGACTTGTTGGGCCGAAGGGCCTGTTTCCACACTGTAGGGAATCTAATCTAATCTAATAATACAGAGCAGAATATCTTCTGGAGGTCAATGTTATGCCTTCACTTTTGAATCTTTTACTAATAGCATACAATCAGATTTATGAAATAAATATATGCTGGCTTTCCTCGATTAAACCAAATTTTATCCAAGAAACTGAGTTTTCTCTCTGTTGCTCAAAAACCTTCCCACTGACTTTAAACTGCTGACATAATTGTTGGGCTTTATTCTTGCCTTCTTTTGAATAAGGATTTAAACATTGGCAGTTCTCCTGTCATTTGGTACTACCCAATATATCAGAGGGAAGAATGAAAGACTATGGCCAAAACCTCAGAAATTTCCACAATCTTCAATACACTCCATCCATGCCTGGTGGCCTCTCCTTTCAAGTTCAGTCAGCCTTACTATTACTCCCTCCAAATACTTTTGACCATCCTGGATCTCAATTACAAGCTGTGACCTCAGCAATTTCTTCCTTGGTAAAGACAGATGTACTAATTTAGATTTTCCAATGTGTATGATGTTCCATACATTGATTTCTATTTGGATTCTGACTGGGTCATGCTCCTTCTTGCCATGTTTTTATTGCTTATGCACCTTTAGAACATTTGGATTCTCGCTTCCTTCAGCAGATCTCAAATTTCTAAATTCAGCCTGGTTCCTACGTCTGTCAACATGTGGCATTCAACAGATGGCACTCTTAGCTCTTAGTATTTTCTCTAGCTCCTTTGTCAAAGAATCTCCACCTTTGTATTTCTCATGAGGCAAAACTATCTCTGAAATGCTTCCAGTAGAGGCACACCCACAGTAAAATCAAAAAAGTTGTGTCATATTGTAGGTGCAGTGTCACCAAATTGCTGCAGGAAGTTGGAGCAAGACTTCTCACTTTTACAATGTTCCTTTTGCAAAATGGTCAACATCCAATTAAGCTTAATTACTTGCTATACCTGAATGCTAACTTCATGTTTCATAAGCAAAGACAACCAGATCCCTCCCATGACACAAAATTCTTAAGGCTCTAATAAAACAGTTCCTAATTTTACTGCCAAAATAACACTACATATGCCACATTTTTGACCAGAAATTTAACCAATTCGTCTGCAGCCTCATTGTGTTTTCCTAACAACTAGCTTCGCTCTCCATTTCTGCTTCAAATGCAAGTTGGCTAAACTACTGTTAGTCCCTACATCCAAGGCTTCAATATAAACCCTAAATGGTAGGGATCCCAGCACTGACCGTTAGGAGCTAAATTTCTGCCTTGGATTTGCAAATTCTTTCAATGCATCAAGCAGAACAGCAAGCCATCTTATGCATATATAGCAACACCACCAGCTGCAAATTCCACATCAAGCAAGATACCATTGTGTTTTGCAACTATATTCACATTCCTGTAAACTGATACAAAATCCTGGAACACCTTTTACATCAGGACAATGGTGACAGTCCACCACCACTGCCAAGGGCAATTCACTCCTGGAATGCAGGTGTTGATAGCACAGCCAGCCTCGAGAAGGCGGTGGTGGGTTGCTTCTTAAACTGGTGCAGTGCTTGGGCTATAGAAACCCTACAACTCTATTCGGAAAGGAGTTCAAGGATGTTGACCAATGACAGTCAAGGGTAAGCAACGTAACTTGAAGTCAGGCCAATGCATGGCTCCAGAAGTGAACCTGTTATTTCATGACGTTGCCATTTATCTGGCAGTCTTGTCGTTGCGAGTCATAAAAATCACAGGTTTAGTAGATGGTGTCAAAGTAGCTTTGGTGAGTCACTGCAATGCATCCTTAGATGGTACATACTCTTGCCAGCACGTCTGCAGCGAAGGGAGTCAATGTGGTTAGTGCAGTGCCATTCAAGGGACCTGCTTTGCCCTGGATAGTCCCTGATTTCTTCAATACTGTTTAGATGGCAGAACGATGCTGGGCCAGCCAGCAATGTCAGTATCCCATAAAATTAGAAAGGAATCTGAGACACAAGAAAATTACATATCATTCAAATTCACATTATGTGTAGGCATCTTACCTGGCATGGCCATCCCACTCCTTTGGGCAATTTCTTCCATCCTCATATTTTCTCTCTAAACAAAAATTAAATTCACACGCGGAATTAAAAATTAATATAGCCAATGCTCTTTCGCCCACTTCTGAAAATGCTGTGATAAGCCTGGGTTATATGCCCATGGCTTGCCATTACCTTGGTGGTCTAGCAGTTAAATCTATAATCAGTGAATTGCCCTCAAAACAGTTTAAATGTTTAAAGAAACATGACATGAGTGATCCAACTACCTATCCAACTATCAAACATGTTGATCAGCATATATTGCATGTGCAAACTTTATGGTGTTGACACAACCAATACTTATCGAACAATTTTATCATTCCTGCTTAGTTCTTTTGTGTCTGTATAGTGACCACAGATGTCTTACAAATTTATCAGGCTTTTAATTTCAAGACCTCTGTAAAAACCTTCAAACCAAAAACAGATGTCTGCCTCAGACTCCATCAGAAAGAAAACCAGCCGGATGAAATTTCTAACTCAAACAAAACATAACCTAGGTGCAAGGGACAACCTACTAAAACAGAGGATTGCCAAGGTCATCACTTAAAGTCAAAAAAAACTAAATAAGTCACTTAATTCCACTCTTGTGGATTAGATTTGATTAGATTTTTGATCCTGAGAACTTGTTCCGTTCTATCCCTGTATCCTAGACATACCTACAGAACGGACAAGCCTATTTGTGAATACACACTTTTGAATTTTAAGGGATAATAGCTTGCTCGCACCTTAGTAACTAATCTTGGTTTGCTACTGCACGAGGATAAGTTTACGATAATATTTTGTTCTCTTGTTAACTGATGAAGCCTGATGAGTTTTTTTTTAAATACAGTGTCAGTCAGCCAAGTTAACTAAGTTTGGTGCTTGATTTGGTTTTAATTTATACACTTGTAACAATATGTGGAACAGTGGGCTTGACACCTACATACTAGCTGCCTTTAAAGGGAGGTCAGTGTTGCAAGGTTTTGGAGGGCATTATTTGCTAGCCCAATCCCACTTGAATTTAGTTCCCTCCCTGCTGCCCTACTCTCCCCTGTATTTGTTACTATTACACTGTTCCAGATAGGTAGTACTCATTAACTGTTCTTTTAATTTGTAACATAGATGATTTGGTGGTGGTAAAAACAAACACCCGTGTGTAATAGCATCTCTGAGCAGAAAACAAAGAAAGTAGGGTTTGATTTTCAACACACAATTTCCGTCAGTATAGTGACACAGCCTTATCACTTCTTAGGAGGCTATCTACTGCAGGCATGTTTGCACTTATCCTTCCAGGAGTTTCCAAAAAGTGAGCCTCAACTTTGGCCTGTGTGTGTTTGTGCCTGACATTGCACTGTATGAACAAGCATGTACTGAAGACAAAAGCAAGGAACAGATACTGAATACTGCCACACAGCCATGAAAATGCTTTTTGACAATCAACCAAGAAAGCCAAGAATCTCAAATGAATGTTCAAATACCAAAATCAATGCTATTGATAACATCCCATGATGGCCAGAACATTTTATGTACTTCACATGAAAATTGATAAATCACTTGTTTAAATACGTTATTTTGATAAGCCATGTGTTCATGTGCTGCATTATTTTTTTTCCCTCTCATTAAAACACGATCAACATACTCTTTTGTTAACTCACAAAGGCCTGGGTAAATTGACTTCTTTTAAAACAAATTCATTATTCGGGAGAAGGACATCCACAAAAGAAAGGAGCCCTTTCTAAGCAAATTTTGTTTCAGCCAACCAATGGGACGGTTTAATAAAAGGAGGTGAGCTGATCTATCCCTACTCACCTCAGAGGTGAATTTGGTTATGTGGAACGTTGCTTGATGACTTAATGCCAGTTACAAATTGTAATCATTCCCACAAGTGTGTTATAATGACTTCAATATTCTACTAGGCTGCCCATTGCATTGTTGCTCAATGATATCAATATTTCAGAACACCTACATTTTCAGTGAAGTTCCCTCGGAATCCCTCTTGTTGTCTTCTCATCATTTCTTCTTTTTCACGCTGACGCAAAAGCATTTCCTCCTCGCGTCTTCTACGCTCCTCTTCTTGCCTAAAAGATTATAAACTAAGATTTTTGAAGCTTCTGTTGGAATTCTTTTCCAAATTAATAATTAAACAGTTCACCTATATACAGCATTAGATAAAGCCAATACTGCAAAAAAACTGCATTTAATTTCCACAACATTCCCAGTTCATGGAATCTTCATTTTGACTAATAGTACCTCAAGCAGTTTCATACTTGGGGACTTTAGTGCATGGTACATATTTTTTTCAACTAAAAATTTCAGAAAACCACAAAAATGAAAGCCATCAAGCTCATGCTTCAGTTAACCCTTAATAGTGACAGCCTGGGTTTTCCATGTTTTTCCCCATATCTTTGATGGAGGATCATCCAATTCTCTTATTAAAAGACTCATCATATCCTTTGCTTCAGTTATCATCAAACCTTTTCAAACCACCATCTTCAAGGGTGATTAAACATAGTGATAAATGGTAGCCTTTGGAAACAAACTCCAGCTAACAAATTTTTTTAAAAAACCCAATTTCAAACAAACGGATTAGTGATCACAGAGTTCCCTACCAAAATTCTATCAAATCATGCCTAATATTCACATGCTAGATGGCAAAGAGCATTTTAATGTTTCAAAACTGTACTTATTCAACAACAGAACAAGAAGTCAGTGCCACTGACCTCATTATGTTCCCACAACTTTACTGCCATCACTCAGCACCCAAATCACCCTCCAGTGCTTATTTATTGCCAGGAACCTTGTCAAATATATTTCACTGGGCATGAAATCCATCAACACAAGCTAATTTTTCCAGTTAACCCCTCCACATGAGTGCACCAGTTTTAAAAGACAGAAGAAATTTAGTCAAGGTATGTTTGACTCAAGTTTAGACGTTTTTAGAAACATACAGAAAGAGACAGGACAGAAGATCATTCCTCCATCATACCCTTGCGTTAGTCATTCTTACACCCCACCTGTGGGTGCAGGCACAAAGTTTTTTTTAAAAAAAATACATGCAGGGGACATGGACATCACTGGCTGGCGATCATTATATTGGACATCCCTAGGTGCCCTTGAGAAGGTGGTGGTGGGTGAGCTGCCTTCATGAACGGCTGCAGTCCACCTGCTGTGGGTTGACCAACAATGCCATTAGGGAGTGAATTCCAGGATTTTTGACCCAATGACAGTGAAGGGACAGCAATATATTTCCAAGTCAGGACGGTGAATAGTTTGGAGGAGAACTTGCAGTTGCTAGTGCTCCCTATGTACCTGTTGCCCTTGTCCATCTCAAAAGGAAGTGGTCATGGGCTTCAAAAGGTGCTGTCGCAGGATCTTTGGTGAATTTCTGCAGTGCATCTTCTGATAGCATACACTGCTGGTATTGAGTGTCAGTGGTGGAAGGAATGAAAGCTTGTAGATGTGGTGCCCGTCAAGCAGACTATGTTCTGGATGGTATCAAGCTGAAGTATTGGAGCTGCACCCATCCAAGCAAATGTGGAGTTTCTGTGATGTAGACGATGGACAGGCTTTGCAGAATCAGGAGGTAAGTTACTCAATGGTGTTCCTAGCCCCCAACCTGTTCTTGGAGGAGCACTTTTAATGTAGCTTGTCCAGATAAGCTTCAGATCAATGGCAGCCACAAGAATGTTGATATTGGTGTGTTCGCTGATGTAGCAGCATTTAATGTCAAGGGGCTGTGATTAGATAGTATCTTACCTGGCACCGTGTGGCATGAACATGACTTGCCACTCCTCAGCCCAAGCCTGGATATTGTCTGACCTGGTTGCATTTGAACATGGACTGCTTCATTATTTGGAGCAGCCACAAATGGTGCTGAACATTGCGCAATCATTGGTGAACATCTCCACTTCTGGCCTTATGATGGACAGAAGGCCATTGATGAAGTGCCTGATGATGGGTTAGGCCTAAGACACTAAGCCAAGGAACTCCTGCAGAAATGTCTGATCTCCAACCATCTTCCCTTGAGCCAGATGAGTTTCCAACCAATCCAATGATTTCAGTTTTGCTAGCAAGGATGTCACAGGAACTGCAGTAACATTGCAAAACACTGAAAAAATTATATTCTTTTTACCAGTGCCCCTAAAATGGAATGCATATCATCAACCTCTTGCAAAGTCTGTACAGGTTGCAAGGGGTCCACAGACTCTAAGAATATTTCCTCTGAATCAGTTACACCAGAAACTTCAGTTAACAGTGAAAATTTCCTCTTGACTACTCTAGCGTTTCATTTCCCAATAGAACCATCTTTATGCCAATGCTTTTGTATAGCTTTCAAATAACAACATAATTACGTTTAAATTTAAATTCTACTTTATCAATGGTTTTAAGTAACAAACCAACGACATTTTCAGGAATATACACAAGATTCTTCACGTCCTAACCATAAATCTTGTACAAATTCACCATTTTCCTGTTTAAGGTAACCCCCTTGGGGGAAAAACTGTAATCTTGCATCTCCAGCTTTTATAGTCTCTATGTCTGCTAGGTCTTACACCTGGAAAATTATTTTTTCTCACACGTCTCAAGAACATTAAAATTGCTCAGTAAGCCTATCCGCTCCTTCCACCCTAGTTCATGAATGAAACGTGTTAGGAAGTTGCACATCAAAGTACTATTTAAGAATGGCAGTAGGAAACTAGGTAAATGCAGGCAATTCAGCCTAACATTTAATATCAAAATAATTGCAGTATCGACGAGTAAGCAGTCAGTAAGGTTAACTAACCTCTCTGTCCTCATTGTTCCACCTTGCTTATCTCAACTCAGCTGCTGTTCATCTGTTCTTCTGTTATCTGTCAGTTTGATTACAATCAGCTCGTGCTGATTTTGCACACTACCAAAACTCTGCTGTTGATGTGTTAACTTGCAACAAGATCCATTTAACAGCAACACCACTCCCAACTACACAAAAACCCAAACGCTGGCTTTCAAAATTGTCCCTGACTTTGTCTTGCTCCTCCATCTATTTGTCATCTCTTCCAACCCTAAAACACTAAGAAATGTCAACTGGCCTCTTCAGCATTCCCAATTCAATCGATGCCCATATGTTCAGCTGCCTGGGTCCCAAACTCTGGAATTCTCTTCCAACAGTTCTCCACTTTGCTGCTTGTCTTTGTACCATCAGAAATGCAAGAACAACAGACGGAAGTATACAATTGCAAAACAATGACAAATTAAGTAAATCTGCCAGTTTTGCTAAATGCAGGAAAATACAATTGTATACAAATTGGATGACATAAAAAAAGCTAAAGGGAACTTTCACAACAATGGAAAGCTAGAAACAGCGGCAATCCAACAGAGACCAACTGATCTAAGCACATAGATCATTAAAATGGTTAAAAACAAACACACCATTTCAAAACAAAAAGAAAGCAGCCTTTCTATCAAAAAGGAGGCCAGGACATAAGTTGCCTAAAATCACTCCACATTCATATGAAGCGCAGGTCTCAAGTATTATGAGCAACTGTGTGCCAGAGCTCAGGAGGACCATATAGGCCTTAGAAGAAATGCAGGATTTTTCAACCAGAATATATCCTCTACGAGTTAAAAAAAAACAGTATTGTAATACAAGGAAATTTAATAAAATTAGAAATAATTAAAACAAGATTCAATTCTTCAAATTACTGAAGTGGAAGGCTGTGAACATGCGCAATGTCCCCAATATGGTATCCGTTATCTGCCTGAATATGTAATGTGCAGAAATTTTGGTTTGGGCACTTATTTAAGAGAGTAGTGCAAGATAGTACAATTTCTTTACCTCAGTTCTATTTGTTTACGCTTTTGCAGTTCTTGATTGTGCAATTCTTCCATGCGCCTCAATTCCTCTTGACGCCTCATTAAATCTGGTGATAAAAACAAATCAATTCAATTCTATGTTTTGAAGAGAGAATTTAGCTGCAAAAATTTAGCTTTAACACAAGAGCCACATATTGCAAATATTGAAAGGAAGACATTGTTACATCTTCAATGAGTGAAATCTGCAGCTTGACTTAGGCACACTTGCAAGAATTTCCAAAATGGATGTACACGTAATTCAATTCAGATCAATTCCTCGAGTGGCACAGGCTGAGGGAAGACTTGATAGAAGTTTATAAAATTGAGATGCATAGATAGCACTGACAGTCAGAATCTTTTTCGCCCAAGACGAAATATCTAATATTAGGTCGGCATGCATTACACGTGGGAAGTTCAAAGGATTGTGAGGGGGGAGGGTTTTTCGTCCCCAAACACAGAGGAGTCATCTGGAACACACCGCCAGGGATGTTGCTGAAGGCACAAACAACAGGACCATTTAAGGCACTTTTGGATAAGCACATGAATACGCAAAGAATGGAGGGATAAGGACCAAGGGCAGGCAGAAGAGATTTGTTGCATTTGGCATCATATTCAACACATCATCATGGGCTGAAGGGCCCGTTCTTGTCCTGTACAGTTCTAAGTTTTGATTCTAATCCCTGTAACTGTACCCAGAATATACAGTGAACAGTGTAAAACTCCTTTGGATTTGCACTACTGGTGTACAAATATGAGGTACAGCAAACATATGTGTTCTAAAGATATTGTATCCCAAGTTTAACCGCTTTATCTCCACAGATTGCTGCTAGACTCCAACAATTTCTGATTTTGTGTGTTTCAGATCTACAACATCCATGATTTTTTTAAATTATTGCTGAACATTTTGGCTTGTCATCTATCCCCCATCAAAAGTTTCACCCCACAGAAATAGAAGCAAAATGGTATAATTTCCAAAAAAGTACAACAACAGGGAACTATGTACGTATCTGTATAAAACTTAACCATTACAACAAGAAAAACAAACCAGCATATCAGATCATTAACTGTATTAAAAAGGAGTGACGTGTAAAAGCAACAACTCTTTCACCACTCTGTTGTGTTTTATTTGCCAGCAGTCAATTCTGAAGTGACACGTGAGAAATGATGTCAAAGCCTTATAGGGTAAAAAAGTAAATGCCCTTAGACAAGCAGAAATAAAAACTATATTCTTCTCAACTCACCTTGTCTCATTAGCATGACTTGGTGCTCATGACGCGCAGCTTCCAGTTCTACTTCCAGTTTCTCTCGTGCTTCCTTCACATTTCTATCAACTTGCTCCTGCTGCTGCTTCTCCATCTCAAGCAGAGCCTTCCACCTCATGGCATATTCATATTCAAATGACCCATGCTGTGCAAATCTGGGCGGCTGCTCCCGTTCCCTTAAAAATCATACAACAGTTAATGAGTAGTAGGATTGAAGGCAAGAGGCTAATGCGTCCTCCGCTGCATTCCCTATGTAAAGTAGTTCGAATAAATGTCAATATATTATTCAAATAAAAAGCCCTGCTAATTTGGCAATAAAAGGTGATCAAATTAAGAATATGGACGTGTCAAGCTTAGAGGTAACACCCAAAATGGTTTAGTCTACTCAGGTTGCTAACTTTTGAGCAATTCAGCAATTTTATTCCAATTTTCAAATTAAGATACAATATGGAAAACCAATTATGACCATAAACAGAAGACTGAAGATAAACATCTATTAGCCTTACAGATTATTCTCACCCGTGTCACCAACTCAAAAAATGAAACATCGCACGTGAGCTCTTTACGTTCCAGTTCTTAGCGAAGAACTAACTCTATGGAAGAATTTAATCAAAACAAGGTAGACCAGATGTTTTAATCAATCACACTTATTCGTCTAAGAAAAGAGAATTTTTTAGATAATTTTGGCAAGTTAAAGCTTAACGAAGACTTCTTTCTGCACTACTGCTCCATACCAGGCCATAGTCAACGTCACCCAACTGGGCTTTTTCTTTGGAATCAAATGTCAAACAGAAGTTGCAATTACAAAGGCCATTAAGTGTTTAGTTTCTTTTGCTGGCTCTGAATCTATCACAACAGTTGTTGGCTGGTAAGACTTCAACAGCCAGATACAAACATGTTCAACTATCCAAACAGCAAACACAATTAACTCATTTTCAGTGGCAATTTAGTGACTTGGGTAAGTTTACACTGGGGAGCTGTCAACACACGACTGATAGTGCAGCAGTCATTCCAGCAACATAAACACCACTGACTCCCCGTAGTGGCAGCTTCAATGACCAAAGCAGGAGTTAGATTTGGTCATATAACTGTCTGGCTAATGCATGTTACTGGAAACCAAACTAAACCAGTGGTGGTACAATGAAGCAGCTTGTGTTTTGACATCAATGGTAGGCAAAGAGACAATGTATTTAAAATAGAGGAAATAGGAGGGAGTGATGATGTAACTCGAGAAGAGAAAGGGACAGGATTAAGGATAGGATTCTTGGCAGTGTGGAGGAACAAAGATACATAGATCCCTTAAAATGGCCACCCAAGTGGACAGGGTTGTTAAGAAAGCATATGGTGTTTTGGCTTTCATTAACAGGGGGATTGAGTTTAAGAGTCGTGAGATCTTGTTGCAGCTCTATAAAGCTTTGGTTAGACCGCACTTGGAATACTGCGTCCAGTTCTGGTCGCCGTATTATAGGAAAGATGTGGATGCTTTGGAGAGGGTTCAGAGGAGGTTTACCAGGATGCTGCCTGGACTGGAGGGCTTATCTTATGCAGAGAGGTTGACTGAGCTTGGTCTCTTTTCATTGGAGAAAAGGAGGAGGAGAGGGGACCTAATTGAGGTATACAAGATAATGAGAGGCATAGATAGATTTGATAGCCAGAGACTATTTCCCAGGGCAGAAAAGGCTAACACAAGGGGTCATAGTTTTAAGCTGGTTGGTGGAAAGTATAGAGGGGATGTCAGAGGTGGGTTCTTTACACAGAGAGTTGTGACAGCATGGAATGCGTTGCCAGTAGCAGTTGTGGAAGCAAGGTCATTGGGGTCATTTAAGAGACTGCTGGACCTGCATATGGTCAAAGAAATTTGAGGGTGCATACATGAGGATCAATGGTCGGCACAACATTGTGGGCTGAAGGGCCTGTTCTGTGCTGTACTGTTCTATGTTCTATGTTCTAAGTAATAATCAACCATTGTTTTGATGGCAAACAACATGCAAGCGCTATTCAGGTGATCAAGGCACAAAAGATTCTTAACTGTCAGGATGTTTCCCATTCTCGGAGAACGCAGGTCAAGGTGGCAGTGTCTCAGAATAAAGGGGCACCAATTTAAGAGAGAGACTATGACACAATTTAGAACGTCCCCATAAAGAAATGGCTTTCCAAGTGTACCTTCATCAAATGGATTACAGCAGTTCAAAGCAGAAACCCAGCATGCCGCCTTCTCAAGAGCAACCACAGATGGGCAATAAATGCTGGCGCAGGCAGTGGTGCCCACATCCCATTACTGAATTTCAAAAATAGCAATACCCATTCTAGAAAATGAACTTGTGGTAACAAGTTGGTTTAGCAGATTAAATCAGTCAACCAGCCAAACACTACATAGGTTTTCCAATTTATTTACCTTCTTTTTGTTTACAAAGTGCTCCACTAATGTACGTTCACTCTTATCTGGCTTTAGAATAATTTAATTCCAGAGAAATTTTTAAAATAGGAATGCGAACTCTTAAAAAGAAACCCGTCAATGCGTACTTATGATAATGCTGATTTTTCTGGACCAGTTTTTCCTGAAGTCCATCTTCATCATCATACTGATCGAACGGTTCAACAGTCACAGGTCTTGGAAAGCTAAAAAAAAAGTGGAAAAAAATTCAATGACGGAACAGTTGGAACTGGAAGTTTTGAGCAAACAGACAATGTAGTACATCACACCAATTTTTCAAAGTCATAACATTTCACTTCACCATGCAGTACCTACAAATGTGTGGTTTCTTGCCTACGGAAAGACATCGTCTTATTTTGTCAAGGATGTATCGCCAGGGAACATTTAGTGTTTTAGCATTAGAAATTAAATCAAAATTTACCAACAGCAGCAGCAGCTCTTTACCCATCCTAATGACTAAAACCAAATTTTCTACAGTAACATTTGTAGCTGAGGAAGCAGTATCATAAGAACGGTTACAGTACTTGGCGTAGGGCTGGAGGTTAGGATGGATTCTTGTCCTAGTTTACAGCTTTGAGACAGTCAAAGTATTGCCAGCTATGGAAAAGCAATCTTCAACATAATTGAAGAAAACGGGGAAGCTCAAAGTTCACAGAAACAATGCACTTCAAAGGTTGTTCATCGGATGTTTAAGAATCTTTGAATTATATGTCTCAAAAAAATCTTAACAGAATTGCTCAGACTCAAAAACAATACAGCAACACCTGCTCTGAATTCTCTCACTTCCATAGGTGCCCCAGAACACTCTTCTGAAGTTCTTGTTCTAAATACATGAAAATGGTGGCTTTACAGATACATGATGGACCTGCTTGAAACATTTAGGGCAAGAAAATCTGGAATCTTAAAATGTCAACATCTAATTCCAGAAACGAGTAAAATCATTCGTGAACCAATCTTTGATAAAAAGCAGTCAAAGCTCAGACACTGTAACAAGGGTAACACTTATCAGCAGCTCAACCTCAAACATACCAGTGCATCTACCTGTTATTTTCCATGTACCGGTTGCTAAAACAAAAATGACAATTCACATTCAAAAAATTAAGTTGGCAGATTTTCATCATACTCAGGTAAGAAATGTAAACTCATATCACCAGCGGAATTTGCACTATAGCAGCTAGGATTTCAACATACTTGCATAAGTTTCAAAATGAAATCATCTTAGAAAGTTTAATTAAATAAATAAATAAATAAATTAATTTAATAAACTCACGTTTAAAATAAACATTCCTGCCCGCAACTTCACAATCTTTATTCTCATTACTCACGCTGTCAATAAGAATGCACCATCTGTGCATCTGTCCAGAGCTTTGCGAGCTGCAGGTTTTGCTGCAAACTCTACAATGCCTTTTCCAGTTGGTTTTCCACGGTCATCAACAATCACCACTGCTCTCTCCACAGGACCAAAGATAGAGAATGCTTCATCCAACAGCTCATTTGATACAAACTGAGGAAGATTCTTGACTGTCAGAGCAGCACCATGTGTTGCAAATCGAATTCTTATCTGTCTTCCTCTTAGGGTAGTATCATCAAGTTCTGCCTTTGCAATCTCAGCCAAGGTTCTAGTTTCCTACAATCGAAATAAGTACATTAATATTCACATGTACAACAATTAAATTTTACTCAACAAAGCAAAACCTCACAACTAAGTCTTGCAACCCCGCTAATCTCAGTAGAGATATCCTTCAATTCTGGCCACAGGTTTTTGTTTTAAAATGGAAAACAATGAATCATTTCTCCCTTTCACCCCACAAAAGTACCTTTGAAATTATTTTACATCCTAACCACATCTTCTCTCCTCACCCACCCTAAAGAGAATCAGCGGTATCCTGATTCAACCTCCAACAGCAGAATTACAAAAAAATTTTGGAAGAGAAGATCATATGAGAACAAAAACCGATGGTGCACGGCTCTACCTACCTACCCACAGGTTAACTTAACTCTGTTCACCAAAGTACACTGACCTCCAGACAAATCTGTGATCATATCTGCCTTGAAAGATTCTATACCACAACTAGGAATAAGGACTTTCTATTAACTGCTCTTGAATGCGAGAAAATCATGATTCAGTCATATGCAGGAATGGTCAACAGACCACCTGTTTAAGTAGAGTTTTAGAACTTCTCTTAAAGTCTCCACTGATCTTTTGGGGATATAGCAACAAATTGGCCAAAATTATAGCAGGTCTTAAAAAAAACGTTAAATGGCAACAGTTCGCCCAAAATGTGCCTGCAGTCCCTTGAATATACAAGTCTGAGGAGTGATCTAAGAGAAATGCTTAAAATTGTTGCAGGTTTAAGTACAGTCTAACTTCCCCTGTATGGCAATACAAAGACAGCACGATTTTTGATTTAAGAAAAGACCAGTCATTCAGAATCTTACAAAGGCAAAAGTAAACCTCAAACTCTGAGCAGTCAGTCAACTAATGCTTCATGATTTAAAAAGTTTATTTGGGTGCAGTTACAGGTCAGGCATGACTAATTACATGTTACATCAAACCATAGAATTGAAGAGCATTCACAATTTTAAATGGTCATGGAAGAATCAAACAATGCACAGCCTATAAACCTTTACAGCTACAGCGATTTTGCTACTTGCTTAGGCATCCACACTCCCACAAGCAACAGGCCAAGGCTTCATAAACAGTATTTCAAGATCATGCACCAGACACAGGACTCATCTTTACTGTACTTGGCTGATCTAGGAACAGCCCCATAAGCTGTCCATAGCAAAAACATGAAAAAGTATGTTGCCTTAGATTAAACATGTACATGTTAGACCCATGTACAAACTATATGTTTTACCATAAAAACAGAAGCAAATAACCCAATATTTGAGAAAGAGCTTCATACCATTGCTGATTTTGTCGTGAAATGGCTAGGAAGATAATTGGTAGCAAACCTAAATGTTTATCAAAAAGCATGATCTTTTGCATTTCAATCTATTTTGTTTGTGCAGTTGCGTATATATAATTAACTTTACTTGGCTCACCACAGGGTTGAGCCAAAATGAGAATGATTAAAATACACTACAGATCAAAACAAAAAACTGTGGGATGCTGTAAATCAGAAACAAAAACAGAAATTGCTGGAAAAGTTCAGGTCTGACAGCATCTGTGGACAGAAATCAGAGTTCATATTTCAAGTCGTGTGACCTTGCCTCAAAGCCATTCTGAGAAAAGGTCATTTGACCTGAAATGTTAACTCCGGCTTCTCTCCACAGCTGCTGCCAGACCTCTCTGAGCTTTTCCAGCAGTTTCTGTTTCTACACTACTCTATAATCAGGAGATCTATGAGCACAGGTTCAACTTATTTCCATGGTGAATTTTCCGATGTATCAATTTACACTAAAGATCATGGTCTTGAGTATTGAGCTTCTGGCTATAGTCTAAGGTACTGCAAGAAGGCAAAAGTTTGGTGATTTTCTGCAACATTATAAATAAGAGCATACCAGCAAGTCACAAACCAAATCAATTCTTATATGCCTGCAAACTGATCCAAAATCATACACTCATTAGAACACACATCTTTGAATGAGTGGACACTCATCAAGTCATTATGAAATAGTGGTTCATGTGAATTTTAAAAACGGCAAGACTCTTCTTTTCAATAAATATTCACAGATTAAAAAAGCTGTTTGTGCTGCAACCCAAGGGGGGGGTAGTTCCTGTAGATGTGACAACATTTCAATTGAGAAATACTAATAGGCACAAGTTTGCTTTAGCATTCCATTATGCATTTTTTTTACAAAGCAAGCATATGAACTTGGTACATTAATTGAAATTTGTTTGAGATAAAGCCTGCATTTCAACTAGTTACTTATGAAGAGACCATGAGATGACTGGGAGTGGAAGGTATTATTCTTTTTCTTCAGCAAACAATTAGTGCTCTTATCTATGGAGTATCATTAGTTGAAAAATAATAAATTAAAAAGGTGAACCCCAAAGGTATCAATCACCCAACTTGAATGTGAACCAATGGTCTCAATTAAAGCGCTCCATCATCCACCAACTGACTAGGGTTATGTTAGAAACTTTCTACATAAAACCATTAAATTTAACAGCCTCTGAAAACAGATTTCCAGAAATAAATACATCACATAATAGTTGAAGGTGTAGTCAAACTGGTCATTTTGCAGTTTTAAACTGGTTAGAGAGCAAAATGTCACCTATTTGCCATCTTACTGAGAGGACCTGTGCAAATGCACAACTGCTTCTGATGTTTTTTCCACTTGGCAGCAAGTTAGTGAATCAAAAATTACACAGAACAAAAAGTAGATAAATCAGGACATATGGCCCAGTTAAATCAAGAGTCAATATTCATACTCCGTATGGGTTTCCTCCCATTCCATCTCAACTTAACTCATCCTATGACTCCCTCTAGAGTCACAGTTAGAATCATAAGAATTTTACATCACAGGAGGCAGCCCTCTGGCCCATCTTGTCCATACCTCTCTACTCTAGTCCCATTTTCTAGCACTCAGCCTGCAGCCTTCTATGTTTATGGAGCTTTAAGTGATCATCTAAATACTTTGCAAACATTGCAATGCTTCCTAGTTCTCCCAATTTTTCACCATCTGGTGAAAAAGATAAATTTATTCCTTAAATTCCTACAACCTCCTGGCCTTTAGCTTAAAATCAACATCCCTAGTTATTAATCTGTCAAAAGGAGAAAAATTTCTTCCTAACCACCTCAACCATGCCCCTCATAACACTGTACACCTCAGCCTTCACTCTCTATGAAAAGCAATCTGAGCTTCAAGCCCTAAGACTCCAAACTAGGCAACATCCTGATGTACCTCCTCTGCATTTTCTGGTGTGTAATCATACCTTCCTAACATGCCTCCAACCAGAAACTTCAGTTAGTGAAAATTTCCTTTTGACTACTCTTGCGTTTCATTTCCCAATAAAACCATCTTTATGCCAATGCTTTTGCATAGCTTTCAAATAACAACATAATTACGTTTAAATTTAAATTCTATTTTATCAATGGTTTTAAGTACAAACCAATGACATTTTCAGGAATATACACAAAATTCTTCACATCCTAACCATAAATCTTGAACAAACTCACCATTTTCCTGTTTAAGGTAACCCCCTTGGGGAAAAACTGTAATCTTGCATCTCCAGCTTTTATAGTCTCTATGTTTGCTAGGTCTTACACCTGGAAAATTATTTTTTCTCACCCGTCTCAAGAACATTAAAATTGCTCAGTGAGCCTATCCGCTCCTTCCACCCTAGTTCATGAAGAAAAGTGTTAGGAAGTTGCACAAAGTACAATTTAAGAATGGCAGAAGGAAACTAGGTAAATGCAGGCAGTTCAGCCTAACATTTAATACTAAAAAATTGCAGTATCTACCAGTAAGCATGGTCAGTAAGGACAACTAACCAATTTTATTCCCTTTTCACACATTCTTGATTCTGAGGCACAAAAACTCAGTCCAACTGATTTATTCCATGATGGAGAATCTACAAGTCTCTAGGTTCGAAATTTTTCAACAATTCACGAATTTTGAATGATGGGATCAATATAACCACTTATTATCACATTATTTATGTCAACTGGGAGAGTAGCAAAGATGCACGGAGATGATCAGCATGCTAGGGATTTCATTCAAAGCTACCAGAGTTGTCGTGCGAGTCAACAACATTCTGTTTTCTTCAAAGTTTGTCGGTCATCTGTGTAAGGCACTAAAAGGTAAGCCAACATTGGAAAAATACGTTCCAGGCAACAATCACCCTCTAAAAAAAAGAAAACTTTCCCCCACTCACCCTAAACCTATGTCCTAAAATATGTTACATTTCCACCATCAGAAAAAGACTGTAATTATCCATCCCATCCATGCCTCTCAATTTCATGTACTTGCATCAGATCAGGCTTCAACCTTCAACGTGCCAGAGAAAACAATCCAAGTTGTCCAATCTTTCCTTATAGCTACTACACTCCAGTCAGGCAACATCTGGGTCAGCCTCTTTTGCACCTTCTCCAAAGTCTCCACATCCTTCCTATAGTCTGACAACTAGAACTGCACATGACATTCAACATGTGGCCCAACTAAAATTTTATACAACTGCAAAGACATGCCAATTTTCATACACAGTGCCTCAAAAGATGAAGGCAAGCATGCAATACGCCTTTACTTACCAGCTTTTCAACTTGTGTTGCTGCTTTCAGGGAGCTATGAACTTGGACCCCAAGATCCCTCTGTAAGCCCATGGTCCTTAGGGTGCCGCCATTTACTCTGGATTTCACTGTTGTATTTGAGCTGCAAAGTGCATCATCTTACACAGTCTGGATTAAACTTCATACGCCATTTCTCCAACTCATCTGTATCCTGCTGCACCCTTTAATAACTTCCATCACTATCAGCAAATCACTTACTTTTGTATCATCTGCAAACTTGCTAAGCCAACTACTGTCTTCTATGACCAAGCCACTTTTACATTCAAGTCATCAATTCTCCATGGTTTCCAAGTGACTTACTCTTCTGGACCATACTACCATAATGGACCTTGTCAAGTGCTTTTGTGAAGTCCATGTAGACAACATTCACTGCCCTACCCGCACTCTTTGTCACTGCCTCAAAAAAACTCAATTAAGTTTGAGAGACAAAACCCTTCCTCATGCAAAATTCACATGCTGACTATCCCCATAAGCACATTCTTCTCCAAATGCAAGTAAATCCCTAAGAATCTTCTCCAATAATTTCCCCACCACTGAGGTAAGGCTCAGTGGTTTACAATTTCCTAGATTACCTCATGTTCCTTTGTTCAAGAAAGGCAAACAGTGAGTGCTCTCCAGACCTCTAGGTCCTTGCATGTGGCTAAAGTGGAGACATAGGTCTCAATCAAGGCCTCAGCAAGCCCACCCCTTGACTCCTTCAGCATCCTGGGATCACTCCCCAGAGCCAGAGGGGATCTATCTACTTTCAAGTTTTTCCAAAACGCCTGACATCACCTTAATACTGACAAGTCCTTGAACATCAACCTATTCCTCTCTGACCATCTATGTTCCTTTCCTTGATGAATACTGATATGAAGTATCTTTGAGGAACTCACCCACTTCCTCTCTTTCCGTGCCTCAATTCCCTCCTTCATCCTCAAGTTAATCTACCCTTTGCCGAGTTACCTTCTTGCTCTAATATTCTCCTTAATTCTACTTGCCAAGGACATTTCCTGACTCCTTCCAGCCCTCCTAATTTCTTGTTTAAGATCTTTTTTATCTCCATTATACTCAAGTACCTTGTTAGATTTCAGTTTCCTAAATGTTACACATGCCTTTTAGTTTCTGACTAACCTTTCAATGTCTCATGCCAAAGTTCCTGAATCTTGCTATTTTTACTTTTCATTCACACAGGAACGTACCAGCGCTGAACTTATAGTAGCCAGCCTTTACAAGGCATTCACATCAGATATGGATTTACCCTCTAATAATTGTACCCAATTTAATTTCTCCCGTTGCTGCCCAATACTATTATAATTAGCCTTCCCCCAATTTAGCATTTTCAACAGAAGACCTGTCTTATCTTTATCCATAAAGATCTTAAAACATAAGAAATTGTGATCACTGGTCATAAAATGCTCGTCCACTTAAACTTTGATTACCTGGCAAGGCTCATTCCCCAAGACAAGGTCCAACGCAGCCCAGTCCCAAGCTGGACGACGTTTTTCAAGAAACCCTCTGAATACACCTTACAAATTCTGCTCCATCTAAGCATAGGGGACTTCCAGTCAATATTAGACAAATTAAAATCATTCACTACAACTCACGTGTTTTAACATCTTTCCATGATATGTAAGCATCTCTGTTCGTCTTTCCTGCTGGTGATAATATAAACTCATTGTTGTGACTGCACCTCTTATTCCTGAGTTCTACCCATGCTGCTTTGCTGAACGATTTCTCTAAGATGTCCTCTACGTCACAGTTGTGACATTCTCCTTAATCCATAATGCAATACCCCCATCATTCTTAATGCAACATCCTTTACCACAGCTGAAATGTCAAAAACCTGGAATACTGAGCTGTCATCCTACGTTTGTCTCAACCAAGATTGAGACGGCTACCATCACAGATCCATCTACTAACTCAGGCTCTAAGCTCACGTGCCTTACCTCTTTTGACTTCTTGCATTAAAATAAATGCATGTCAGACCACCAGGCCCACAGTGTTCGCAAGCAAATGAAAAGCATTGCAAACCTGAAAATCTTTTTTTCTCCCAATAAAATGCCTTGCACAATATGTTTAGTAAACACTGTCCAACAACT
Organism: Stegostoma tigrinum; assembly: GCF_030684315.1. Taxonomy (NCBI): domain Eukaryota; kingdom Metazoa; phylum Chordata; class Chondrichthyes; order Orectolobiformes; family Stegostomatidae; genus Stegostoma; species Stegostoma tigrinum. The sequence goes on from NC_081368.1 coordinate 34,847,120, forward strand.
GAATCCGTTCTGATGCTGCGCACTATCCTTAGAATTTTACAAACACAGACGAACACAGCATGGAATCCACTTCACGTAGTCAAAGGACATATTGCTCATAGAGTGTGCCAGTCATCAAGATGTATGCCTTTCATTCCTGGAATTTAAATCAGCACTCAATTGCTAACGCCACATTACGCATCTGCGTGGGGAGGGTGGGGGGTGTTCTGAAATAAATACAGAGAGAGGGGTAGGTGGATCGAAGATGGATAGAGGAGAAGATAGGTGGAGAGGAGACAGACAAGTTAAAAGGGGCGGGGATGGAGCCAGTAGACGTCAGTGTAGGTGGGGAGGTAGGGAGGGGATAGGTCAGTCCGGGGAGGATGGACTGGTCCAAAGGGCGGGATGAGGTTAGTAAGTAGGAGATAGGGTTGTGGTTTGAGGTGGGAGGAGGGGATAGGTGAGAGGAAGAACAGGTTAGGGAGGTGGGGACGAGCTGGGCTGGTTTTGGGATGCAGTGGGGGGAGTGGAGATTTTGAAGCTTGTGAAATCCACATTGATACCACTGGGCTGCAGGGTTCCCAAGCGGAATATGAGTTGCTGTTCCTGCAACCTTCGGGTGGCATTACTGTGGCACTGCAGGAGGCCCAGGATGGACATGTCGTCAGAGGAATGGGAGGGGAAGTTGAAATGGTTCGTGGCTGGGAGGTGCAGTTGTTTATTGCGAACCGAGCGTAGGTGTTTTGCAAAGTGGTCCCCAAGCCTCCGCTTGGTTTCCCCGATTTAGAGGCGGCCACGGGTACAGTGGATGCAGTATACCACACTGGCAGATGTGCAGATAAAGACACTTTGTTATCTCGGATTCTCCAGCATCTGCACCTCCCATTATCTCCGATAGTGTGAAGTTTGGTGGATAGGTGACAGAAAAAATGGACAGGTTATGTCAGGTCAAGGAGGCAAGGAGGCAAGGATGAAAGGGAGGGTTTGACATGAGGGCAGAATTGGGGTGGTTTTCAAACTGGTGAATCCTATGTCGAAGCCATCGGGCTGTATGCTCCCAAGGCAGAAAATCAAGGGTTGCTCCTCCAGTTTGTGTGTTGTGTCATAGTCCACTGAGGGAGGAAGACAATTTCTTCAAGCTGGGCATCCTTGGAGGAGGCTTCACAGTGGGGTTATAAATCACTTGGAGATAGCAAGAACTGCCGATGCTGGTGTCAGACACAATACAGCGTGGAGCCAAAGTAACACAGCAGGCAAGGTGACGTTTCGAGTTGGGACCCTTCTTCAGAAATTTTTCCATTTATGCGTTAACAGGATGAGGGCGTCACTGGCTAGACAGCATTTATTGTCCATCCCTAACTGTTCTGAGAGTCAACCACATTACTGTGGGTCTGGAGTCACATGTAGGCCAGACCAAGTAAGGATGGCAGTTTCCCTCCCTAAAGGATGTTAGTGAACCAGATGGGTTTTTCTAATAATCAACAATGGGCTCATGGTCTTCATTAAATTCTTTATTCCAGATATTTTTACTGAATCCAAATTTCACCATCTGCCATGACAGGACTCAACCGCAGATTCACAGCATGTTATCTAGGTCTCTGGATTAACAATCTAGCGATAATACCACCAGGCCATCTCCTCCCCCTCAAATAGGGAGGGAGAAGGGAGCTGTGAAATAAAGAGAGAGGAGCAACACCTCATGTTCCACCTCGGGAGCCTATAGCCTGATAGCCCCAACACAGAAAACACCAGTTTTAAAATCTCCACTCTCCCATCCTCATCCCATGTCCTGCCTTCCCTCTCATCCCCATCTCCCTCCTTAACCTGACACAACCTGTCCCATCTTCTCCCCCACCTCACTGACCAATCCCCACAATTTCCCCAGCCCTACCCCTCCTCTCTATTTATTTCCCAGCCTTCCCCCCGCCAACCCAAATTTCTGAAGAAGGGTCCCGACCCAAAACGTCAACTTGCCTGCTCCTGATGCTGTCTGGCCTGCTGTGTTTCCTCCAGCTCCACACTACTGTTTTAAAAAGGGTGCCCTAGCAACTCCACAATTAACTCTTGCTTTATTTTGTTGCAGCCTCAATAAAATTTAAGAAGTCAAAAAAATCTTAAGTTATAAAAAGATCATTGAGGTTCCAGAGAATATCTAATATACAATACTTAAACCAGGGAGTCCATCACTGTGAAAGCTACTGCACAGGGTAATAAAACAGCATGGTCTCCCATTCCCAACAATTAAGTAATCTTCTACTAAGCATACACCACCGAGTGGATGTGTTACAATAACTCACCAGGCATAGTTGGCGGAGCTCTCCAATTTTTCAACCTTCATCATTTGAAAGAGTTGTAGGAATGCAAGTATCACTACCTGAAAATTCACCTCCAAGCCTTACATCTTGACTTGTAGTTGTATCATTGTTCCTTCTAAATCCTGGAGCACCTTTGCTTAAGAACACTTTGGGTGTACCTACATCAGACACACTACAATAGTTCAAGAAAGCATCTCATCCATCGCCTTATTGACAAAAATTGAAAGAAACAAAAAAAAAGATAAGCTTAGCAGGACTAGCAACATCTGTGGAAAGAAATCAGAGTTAACATTTCAGGTCAAGAGACCCTTCCTCGGAAATCCAGGAAAGGTCTCAGGGATGGTGACTCAACCCGAAATATTAACTGATTTCTCTCCAGATGCTGCCAGACCTGTTGAACTTTTCCATTTTTGATTCGTTGCCTTCCTGTGTATAGTTAAGCATTGGCAATAAATGCCAGAGATGTCCAGGTCCCATGGAACTCTCTATCTGAAGTGCTCCATCCCAGGCAACATCCTGGTGAATGTCCTCTGCACCAGCTCCAATGCAACCATATCCTTCCTACAGTGATAAGGCCAGAACTGAACAGAAAACTCCAAGTGTGGCCAAACCAAAGTCCTGTACAGCTCCAACATAACGTTTCTACTCTTATATTCTAGGCCTAGATAAAAGCAAGCATCCCAAATGCCTTATATACCCTATTTACCTGTTCTGCCACCTTCAGGAATCTGTGAACAAAACAAGCACAAAGACCCTTGTGTTCCTGTGTCTGAGCGTCCTGCCATTAATTCAGTACTCCTGCGTCTTGTTATTTCTTCATGAGTGCATCACCTCACCCTTATCAGGAATAAATTCCATCTGTCACTAATCTGACCAATCTGTTTATCTCCTCCTGTAACCAAAGACTTCGTCCTCACTGTCAACCGTCCAGCCAATCTTCATGCTATCCACAAACTTACACATCACCACCTCACTACTCCCCCAACATTGTCATCTACAGTGTCACTTCCAACTGAAGCGCCGAGTTATGTTGGATTGAGACCTCAGATTTCTGGAATACAAATATCCAATGCCAAACGTTAATCTACAGATTTCTAGGTTAAGCAGCAAGTAGAAAATTAGCTTCAAATAAAAAAAAAGACTACTTATAGATAGCTTACAACCTTCAATTGAGTTTAACTTCAGAACATAAACACCATCTTCCTTGTGCATTACCTTGCCTTGCAACCTTAAGTCTCATTTTTCAGGGCTGCTCAGAGCAGCACCAACATGTTTTCAACTACTTACACGTCTCATTAGCAATCCATACAGGAATTAATTATTGCTTCCTTGGCTTATCATTAGCAATCTCCTTCATTCCCAACTCTCTTTCTGGACACTATTTCCATGTATTCTAATTTCCTGCCCTTCCCCAGTTATCTTCATTTCTGACAAAGGGTCACTGGACTCAAAATGTTAATTTTTTTTTTCCTGTAAAGATGCTACCAAAGCCACTGAGTTTCTCCAGCACTTATATTTTGTTGCAAATAGTTCTCTTCTTGCAGTGACATCTAATCACAGTTTGGCCAAAGCAACTTTACAAGTTTTTCAGATTATATATTAAACAAAGTTATTTCAACTATCTTTAAAGAATTTAGCAAGATATATTGTGTATATATCCCTGGCTAAAACAACACCAATTATACTTAGATAACACGGCGTGAAGCTGGACAAACACCGCAGGCCAAGCAGCATCAGCAGAGCAGGGAAGTTGGCATTTCGGGTCGAGACCCTTCTTCAGAAAGTCATTTTCTGAAGGGTCTCAACCCGAAACACCTCTGATGCTGCTTGGCCTGTTGTATTCATCCAGCTTCACGCCGTGTTATCTGAAATTCTACAGCATCAACAGTTCCAAGTATCTCCATACCAATTATACTTAGCCAACTCCTAACGCATCGTAATGAAATGCCACTGTTTTAGATGTTAAAATAACTTCTGTTGGTTAAAGAGTCAAGATTCAAAAAATGTTAAATCATAAATGAGAATTAAGATGTTTACGATCCACAATGTTGTTATACAAGGTCTCAGGTTATCTGATGAACAGCCTATTCTTTAAAAAAACTGACAAAGCACTGAAGGGCTGATAAATGTGGTCCAGACCTTTACTGCTAAAAACTCAAGCATATTGTTTATCATTGGCAACGGTACTTCAATATGTTGAGAGAGAAAATCTTGTTGGTAAAACCCTTACTAAAACAAAATTTGCAGAGTTCCAATACATTTCACATGTAATCTAGTCATTTGTTTAGTAAGTGTTCAATCAAGAACGCCTCATTTTTCATTGAAAATGAAAACCACCCTCCAGAGAATCAGAAAATAATTCCGGTCAAAAAGTTCTAAACTTCAAGACAGGAAATAGATAAATTGGCTGTTGATTTGACACTTCACAAACTATGCCCCCCCAAGTAACACAGTTAAAAGTTTCAAAGACATTTGCAAACAGAAACATAATTGAACACAACTGTCAAGATGTCTAATTTTCCAGTTATTTAAAATACATACTGCAGGAAATCTCCATTTAGAAAACTGGAAAAACTTGGACATTGCCATAACGATTACCCAAGTTCATAATTCCACCCCTTAAATCTCTCACATTACCTTGATCAAAATAAACATCCTATAACATGGAAGAAGAAACAAAATGACTCTCCGTTCGCTGGCTAATAACTTAACCAGTTTGATATGTCGAAAACATCATGAAAAAAAAGAACTGTCACCAGCACCGTACATTTTGCGACAGCACAACGTCAAACTCCCAGGGACCGAACAGTTCTTTTGGTGGTGTGGAAAAAAAAGGTTTGGGACCGAACAGTTCTTTTGGTGGGGTGGAAAAAAAAGGTTAAAAAAAAATTCAAACTCATCACAAGATGTGCGATCGTGTGCATATGCACAAGATCAGCGGCAGGACCCCGACAAAACAGCTGGTCAAACGCAAGAAATGGTGTGTGTGTGTGTGTGTGTGCGCGCGCGCTGGGGTGGGGAGGGGCAGAGAACAAAAGACCCGAAGAGAGGCACTCACCAGCCTGATGAAGCCGAACCCTTTATCCTTGTTGATGAAGATCTCGGACGGCTCTCCGTACTTGTCGAACATCTTCTTGAATTCCTCGTCGGTCACGTCGTTGGGCAGGTTGCCGACGAACAGGCGGCAGCGCTGCGTGTAGGTTTTCTCGCCAGGTTTGCGGAAATTGGTCATGTCGACGGTGATGCCGGTATCGACTCGGTCGCCGCCATGTCGGGAGGCCGCCTGCTGCTGGTGATGGTGGTTGTTGGCGGCAGCACCGCCGGGCCCGGAGACTGGATCCTGGCGGTAGTCCCTCTTGCGTGGGCTGTTGTTGTCGCTGCGGTTCCTGCCGCCCGATTTCTGGATGTGGTCTTGCATGATTCTGAGCTTCAACGACAAAATTAAACACAAACTCAAAGGTTGTTTTAAAAAAAACACAAATTAAATTGCAGCCGCCCGCTCGATTTTTCCTCCCTGAAGGACCCAACTTTTGACGCGTATGTTTGAAAGGTTTTTACACGCGGTTATGATATGCGCTGACTAATTTTAACTATAATCGGAGTTGTTAATTTTTTACCTCACAATCTCAGGTCGGTGCTACTGAAGAACGAACCAAAATCGCGAGGAAAAGGCGCCGGAAAGAGCCTTGCACCTCAACCAAGCATGAAACTGTAAGTGGGATGGTACCTCCACCTCTCGATAACTGATTGGTGCATTCCATCGGATTGATGACGGCACCTTGAGCCGTCACAAAGGGGGAAGAGACGACATCTTCTCCCTATTGGGCATCACGTGTGTCAATCACTCTTCGGGCCGAGCGCCATCACGTTCGTATGAGCCGAAGGTCAGCATGTGCTCAGCTCCTGCGTTGTTCCGGGTGCGGGCGGGGACTATAAGAATTATTGTACAGAGCACTTTTTAAACTCAGGTTGAAAGTATAGACACAAACAAAGGATAATTGACCATGTTTTAAATTTGATTCCGTCCGCCCTGGATTGGTTGCGACTTTAGGGGATTTTGGAGATTACGACGTTGAGATTTAGTCGAATCAAAATAATTCCTAGTTTTACAGTTGCTAATATTTTGTTATTTCTCGTAAGGGAGGGTTTACTATTTTTCCAAGAAAGAATAGGCCCAGGAGAATTTTGATTACCTAGGATTTTCCGACGCAAGAACTCAGGATATGTTCAACATAGAGTAGTGTAAGGTATACTTAAAAGCACTTTTTTCCCCTCAAATATTCCCTTCCGTGTTTTTCTAAAGGCCTTGCTAGCAATATGTGTATTATATTTCTGCAAGTTCTGCCTCGACATGGAGACCTAAACAGCTGTGCATCAAAACGAAGATACTGGATACTGACCGAGTTGATCTGTGCCCATTTATGTCGATACAGTGTGCAGCTGGAATAACACAACAGGTTCTGACAGCATTAGAGGAGCAGCAAAGTCGACGTTTCGGGCCTCGAGCCGTGGGTCTTTGCTGCACCTCTGTTGGTGCCTGACCTGTGTTCCTCCAGGTCCAAATTGTATCGACTCCGACTCTAGCATCAGTTCTCGGTATCTCTGTGCCCATTCCTTTCTGTTATCCCATAAGATATGGGAGCAGTAAACCATTCAGCTTGTTCCGTTATTTAATGAGGTCATGACTTATCTCAATAGTCAACTTCTGTTTTTTGCCTTTTCCCTTGATTCCCTTATTGATTAAAAATCTATCCTAGCCTTCAATATATTTATCAACCCAGCCTCTAGGGTCCTCTGTGGTAAAGATTTCAACGGATGCACTACCCTCCGAGAGAAGAAATGCCTCCTCATCAAGGGAGGTAAGTCCCCAGAATGTAACGAATAGTGTGGGAGGCTAGGGAAGAAATTTATGGGGTCTTGCACAAAAATCTTTATATCTTATTTTGTCACAGGAGAGGTCCCAGCAGACTGGAAAATATTCAGTGTTGTTCCTTTGTTTAACAAGGGCAAAGGGATAATCCAGGAAAATAAAGCCTAGTGAGCTTTACAACAGTGAAATTATTGGAAATTATTGGAGAAGATTCTTAAGGTCAGGATTTACTCATTGTAAAAAGTATGGATTTATTAGCAATAGATAACAAAGTTTTTTTTGTAGGAAGGTTATGTCTTAAAACCTGATTGAGTTGTTTGAGGAAGTGGTAAGATAGTTGAGGGCAGCATGATGGCTCTGTGTTTAGCACTGCTGCCTCACAGCAGCAGGAATCCAGGTTTGATTCCAGCCTCGGGTGATGACTGTGTGGAGTTTACATATTCTCCCTGTGTCTGCATGGATTTCTGCTGGTTACCCCGGTTTCATTCAGCATCCCAAACCTGTGCAGGTTCGGTGGATTGGTCATACTAAATTATCTGTAGTGACTAGGGTTATGCAGGCTGGGTGCATTAACTAGGGTAGATGCTTTGCGGGGGGAGGGCAGTGCTGGGTTGGGTGGAATTCTCTTTGAAAGGTCATGCAGACTCAATGGGCTGAATGGCCTTTCTCCATTCATGTAAGGATTCTGTGAAGGTTGGGCAGTGGATGTTGGACTTTATCAAGGCTGAAACAGAAGGTGAAGTTATGTGGGGCCCACAATAAGATGGATACAGAATGGCTTAGTCATAGTCAACAAGGAGTAGTGCTGGAAGGGTTTTGTTTCAGACTAGAGATCTGTGACCAGTGGTGTTCCACAAGGATCAGTGCTGGCATCCCTTTTTTTTTACGATATATATAAATGATTTGGAGGAAAATGTAGGTGGTCAGATTAAGTATGCAGACAATGGAAAGACTGGTGCTGCTGCAAATTGTGAGGGGGATTGCCAGATGATACAGGCTATATGGTGTGGATAAATGGCAGCTGGAATTTAATACAGGAAAACATGAGATGATGTATTTTGGAAGGTACATTGCTGGAGGGAAATATTCAGTAAATGACAGAACCCTTGAAACCTACAGTGGGATCTAGTCGTATTGGTCCACAGTTCCCTGAAATTCATAACACAAGGAAATAAGGTGGTCAAGGAGGCATATGGTATGCTTGCCCTCATTGGACAAGGCATAGAGTATAAAAATTGCCAAATCCTCCACCAACTGTATAGAACTTTAGTTAGGCCACGTTTGGAATATTGCATACAGCTCTGGTCATCATACTACCGGAAGGATGTGGAAGCTTTGGAAAGGGCACAGAAAATGTTTACCAGGATGTTGCCTGATTTGGAGGGTATCAGCTACAAGGAGAGATTGGACAAACCTAGTTTGTTTTCACTTGGACGTTGGAGGCTGAGAGGTGACCTGATAGAAGTTTACAAAGTTATAAGAGGCTTGGAGGGAACGGATAGTCGGTGTCTCTTTCCCAGTGTGGAAATGTCTACCACTAGGGAACGTGAGTTTAAGGGGGGAAAGCTGAAAGGAGATGTGAGAGGCAAGTTGTTTTTACAGTGTTAAATGTCTGGAATGTGTTGCCAGTGGAGGTGGTAGAAGTAAATACAAGAGCAATGTTGAAGAGATATCTTGGCAAATAATGAATAGGCAGGGAATAGAGGTATACGGACAACATTGAGGCAAAAGGTTTTCAGTTTAGAAAGGCATCATGTGTCAGCACAGTCTTGATGGGCTGTAGAGCCTGTTCCTGTGTTGTACTGTTTCTTGTAAAACTAAAGGTATCCATGTGACTGTGAGGAGCTGAAATTTGTGCAGAGCTCCTCTGCTGTATGCCAGGTATGGAATTTATATGGTAAATATCAAGAATTTTGAAACTATATTGAGGTACATCAGTGTGGAACTTGCTGTGAGAAAAAAAATTGAATTGTATTGTGCTTTTGGGAATAATCAGTCGACAGTGTTAAAACCTCAAGCTGCACGCTAGAACTGGAAGGTATACCATAAATATTCAGAGTATTGAAATTGTACTGAAATACCTCAAGTGAAACATGCTGAATAGAAAGTGTTGAATTTTATTGCAATCTCATATTTTAATCCAAGATGCCTTGTAATTTTTACTGATGTAATGAGTAAAATATACTTATGGGGGGGAGAAATTAAAACTGAATTTTTTTTGGAATTTTTTTTCTATCAGGATTGAACTAAAAGAAATTGCGCCATACTTGTATGAAACCTTAATTAGATCACACTTGGGATATTGTGTGCAGTCATAGCTACCATACTTGAAAAACGATCTAAAGGCATTTGGGAATGTGCAAAAAATTACAACTATGATACCATAAACAAGAGTTTATATTTTTTAAGTGATGATCAGGCTTCCCTCTTGAAAAATTAGGCTGTGGGTTTGGCCTGTAGGAGCAACTAAAATTATGGAAGATTTTGCTGAAGTCAACAACAAAGTATCTATTTTGGGGGAAAAAAAACAAAACCAGTTGCAAGATACTTACCAAATGATCAAGCAGGGTATTCAGAAGAAAGATCTTTGTCATGAAAATAGTGAAAATGTAGAATTCACAAATAAATCAAGGTAAATAAAATAACTGTCTAAAAATCAATCCATGACTTTCAGCCTAAAGAAACATAACTTGTTCCTTTACCTCACAAAAGCTGACCTTAGATTTTCAGGGATCTACCAGTACGAGATCCCAAGAGTAAGAGGACTGCGCGCAAGCTCCTGTCCAAGGCTCATTCACTCCCACTTGCTTTCCTTCTTTGTTTTGCTTTTGCTTCTGCTCTTTCCTTTCAATTTATTTTCTTCTGGTCTGTTTTCTTCCTTTTTGTGGCGGGTTAGTGGACAGTGCCAGTGCGGAAGCGATGATAGGAGGTAGTGTCAGCGAGGAATTTCTCCCACATTTAACAAATCCACCTCATCTAAGCCATTAACACTATGGCAGTCCTAGTCTATGTTCGGAAAATTAAAATCCCCCACAATGACGACCCTATTTCTCCTGCAAGTCTCTGCAATCTCCCTGCGTATTTGTTCCTCTAATTCATGTTGACTTTTTGGGGGCCTGTGATACAACTCCAATAGCATCACCATCCCCTTCTTACTACCTAGCTCCACTCACAAAGTCTCACTGGATGATGCCTCAGTTATTTCATCTGACTACTGCTGTGATACCCCCTTTAATCAAAAATGCAACTCCCCCTTCCTGCTTTCATCCATCTCTGTCCCACCTAAAGCACCTGAATCTTGGCACATTAAGCCTCCGGCCCTGTCCTTCTGAGGCATGTTTCTGTAATGGCTACAATATCCCAGCCCCATGTACCAATCCACATCGTGTTCATCAGCCTTTCCTGTCAGCTGTCTTGCATTGAATTAGATGCAATTTAATCCGATAGGTATTCCTCGCTCCCTGTCATGTTCCAGCCTGACCTATCTCTTCAACTTGCTATTTCTGATCTCTTTCCAGCCTCGCACTTGCCTCCCTGTTGTTGAGGATCACAGTCCCCCTGCCAATTTAATTTAAACCCTCCCTTGTAGCATGAGCCTATCTGCTCACCAGGATGTTGGCCCCCTCCAGTTCAGATGCAACCAGTCCCTCTTGAACAGGTCACTTCTGCCCCAGAAAAGAGCCCAATGATCCAGAAATCTGCAAGTCTTGTCTCCTGCACCAATCTTTAGCCACACTTTCATCTGCCACATTGTCCTGCTCTTACCTTCACTAGCATTTGCATTGGAAAACATCCAGGGATTACCACCATTGAGGTCCTGGTTTTAACTTTTTTTTCCTAGCTCTCTATAATCATTCCACAGGACCTTATCCCTATTTCTACCTATGAAATTTGTGCCAACATGTTCCTCAATACCAGGCTCATGACAATCCACTCCTCAGTGCGGGTGTCTGCTTCTGGGCTGTAATGTATGCACCAAAGTGATGCCTCTCCCTGTCGGCCATCCTGTGTTGGGTGACGTTATAAATGGATATGGGAGATGGATGGGGCAAATAGCTAAGGTCTTTCTTCTAGGGTAGGGGAGTCCAAAACTAGAGGGCACAGGTTTAAGCAGAGATGGGAAAGATTTTAAAAGGACCTGAGGGGTAACTTTTTCATGCAGATGATGATGTGTGTATGGAAGGGGCAGTCAGAGGAAATGATGGAGATGGGTACGAATACAAGGCATTTGGAGGGGTAGATGAAGAAGGGTTTGGACGGATATTAACCAAAATGCTGGCAAATGGGATGAGGTCAGATTGGGAAGTCTAGTTGACACTGTCAAGTTGGACTAAAGGGTTTGTTTCTATAACAGTATGACTGTACAACATCTGTGAATCAGTCGTGTTTTTAATGTAAAGCAATTATAATTTGCTGATTACAGTTACATACCACCAGCTGCTGTACTGGAATTTGAACCCATATCCCAGACCCACTGCCTGGGCATCTAGATTACTAGCCTATTACCAGTGTGCTACCATTTCTCTTAAGTAGTTGTTGATGCAAGGTCCACGATAGCAGTTATTTCCAGTGATAATCCCCAAGTGTTGTTCAGCCTGTGGATGTGTGTTTCAGTAAACCTTTCAAGCAGTGTCCAAAAGATGCTGAACAACCGAATATCAGAAAACAAAAAGGCATTCACTTACGGCAGAAATATGTGAATACCCTCACTGGCCACTTTGTGTTGATGTGTTGTAGCCGTGTAGAATGTACTTCATCCCAATATTGTCAAAAAAAATCATTTCTAAAGTAAAAAATACTAAATATGATCAATAGAATTGATGACACTTGTTGAAGAATGAAGTAACATGATGAAGAAGGTTTCTACAAATATGTTATACAATGAAGTGATTGGAACAAATTATTCAGTGCCTCAGATGGTGATCAGAGAGATTGCGAGGGATTTTAATATGAAGAGTTGTCACTAATTTGTTATGTATGTTCCTTCGAATGAAATGTAAATGGTTCATGATGCTATAAAATAAATAATGTTGGAGAATTAATATGAATGCTTTTATGTTTTTGGTTTTCACTTCATTTCATTGTGACATACTTTCTATTTTATTACAAATTAAGCATGCATGTTGATACTTCAAAAACATCACCCCTGCAACAGCCAAACCTTAGGCAGATGTGTGTTACTCACCATGATGAAGCCATGCATTTGGGTCTCCGGACATGTCACCTTGCCACTGCCTAGGTGCTCACTCCTGTCTCGTTTCATGCATAATCTCACAGTGCCACTTGTAAACACCAAAGCAGGTGGTGGTATGGGGGACTTCGTTGGACAGTGCAAAGGAGATCATAGACCCGTTTACAACACTCCACCACGTTCAGCGGATGACTTAACTTCTCAGGTAAATTGTTTTATCTTCTCAAAAAAGACACTACTCTTTCCTAGAAGACAAGCAGCAGGGACAGAAAGGAATGGCTAAAGTGTGGGGCTGCCCGTTGTCTCTTCTCTGCCATGGTGGCAGCAGGCTCCTAATCAGCTCATTGAGTTATATGTCCTGTAGAATGGTGCAGGGTTCTTCACATCCAGTGGAATGGTAGTCAGTTCCAGGTCAGACATGCAGGGATTTTCTTATTTGCTGAAGGGCTGACAATGTTGCTCAAGGAGTAAGGTCGCACTGTATGCAGGGGTGGCAGCCCATGATATACAGTATCAACATCTTTGAGTCGTAGCACTGACAGCCAGGTTTCTGGTACCGAGACGAGCTCCAATGTAATGATAGGTACGCCAGGTTCCAAGTGATCGATTGATAAAGGGGACTCTCCAGTCAGAAGCGCAGACAGATGTGTCTGCTGCCGACAGTGAGACATCAGATTGGTGTTATGCCTCCCTGGGTCCAGGATCAAAGATATCTTCGAGAGGATGAAGGATATCTTCAAAGGGGAAAGGGGCCAGCAGGAGGCCATTGTACACACTCTAACACGTGTCACCAGAAGAGAAAAGGAGGAGATTCTTCGGAAACAATACAGGAATTTAGGCAGCACTCCAAAACATAGGTTAGCGAGGTTGGTAATATCTAGATTACTCTCGATGTCACAAGCTAGTGTGAATAGGAATAGGAGGATAGAGCAGATGAATGTGTGGCTGAGGAGCTTGTGCAGGGGAGAAACTTTCACATTTTTGGATCATTGGAATCTCTTCTGGGGTAGAAGTGACCTGTGTAAGCAAGACAGATTGCGCCTGAATTGGAAGGGGACTATTATTCTGGCAGGGAGATTTGCTGGAGCTGCTCAGCAGAATTTAAACTAGTAAGAAGACTGGATGAGACCCAGGGAAAAGTGAGAAAAGAGATCAGTCTGAGATGGGTACAGTTGGGAAAAGGAGGAAGTCAGGGCAGGCAGGAAGAAAGAAGAGAATGAGGTAGGACTAATAAAGTAAATTTCATATTTCAATGCAAGAAGCCTAACAAGCAAGACAGATGAACTCAGGGCATAGTTAGGAACATGGGACTGGGATATCATAGCAAGTACAGAGATGTGGTTCAGGGATGGACAGGACTGGCAGCTTCATGCTATAGGAAGGATCAAAAGCAGAACAAGAGAGAAGGGGAAGTGGCATTTTTGATAAGAGATAACATAATGCTGTATTTTGGCAGGATATTCCCTGGGAGTACTTCCCAGGGGAGTTATTTGGTTGGAACTGAGAAATAAGAAAGAGACGATCACCCCATTGGAATTGTACTATCAATCCCATTTCCTTACTGATCTTACAGGGGCCAATCTATTGATCAATCTATTGGCATCCTTTGAGGAAGTAAATGTGGCCCATTTAATGGGGAGTGGTGAATGTACTGTGATTGCCAGAAAGCAATTGATAATGCCACATCAAAGGTTATTATTATTATTATGGAAAATAAAAACTGACATGCAAGTGGTAGTATATTGGCGTGGGGAGAAGATTGACTGACTAACAGCAGAGAATAGGCATAAAAGGGTCTTTTTTAGATGTAATAAGTGCTGTGTCGTGGGGACATTACCCTTCAGTTATGCAAGGCATCTAGTACACTCAAGTCAACCAACACTTTTCTCAACCGCAGAGGAAACAAGACTAGCCTGTTTAACCTGAACGCAAAGTCAACTGGTGTATTCCAGCTACCAATCTTGTAAAACTTCCTTGAACTGTCTCCAATGCATTTATATCATTTCTCAAATACAAAGACCAAACCTGCACATAGTATTCATGATGTATTCCCTGCAAAAATAAAATATACTGTCCTTACTTTTATAAAAGCAAAATTACTGCAGCTACTGCAAAATATTTGCTGAGAGGCAAATAAACAAGACACAAATATGACCTAGCCCTGGAGGGTTGGGTTTGAGGGGTATTGCAATAGAACTGGTACTCGGGTCCTCACCCACACTATTTCTCCAATACATGGATGGTGTCCTCAGTCCTGCCTCCTGCTCTTATCCAGGAAAATTAATCAGTTCTACTTCTTATTTACATCCTCTCACCTTCACCTGGTCAATCTTTGATTCTTACCAATTCTTCCTTTACTTCTCTATTCCCATTCTAGGGCTGAACTATCCATTGATATCCATTACAAGCTCACTAATACCATGGTTAGGCCAACTACACTTCACCACATCCTGTTTCCTGCAATTCACTCTTCCAGTTTCTCCAACTCTTTCATATCTGTTCTGATTTTGCCACCTTCCACCAGTGTGCCTTTAACATGATCTCTTTTTTTTTCCTCAAATGAATATTCCCTCCTCCATTGTGGTTGACAGGGGTCTCAATGAATTCTCATCCATCTCCTGCACTCTGTCCTCACCCCTTCCCTCCTGCCCATTACAAAATAAAGTGTTTCCGCTGATCTCACTTTTCACCCCACAAATCTCCGCATTCAAAGAATCATCCTCTAACATTTCCACCAACTCCAACAGGATGCCCCCATCAAGCACATCTTCCCCCCACAGCAATTGTCAGCGTTCCACAATATCCATTTCATCTATGATACCCCAGTCCATTCCTCAATCACACATGACACTTCCTCATTTCCCTAGGGCACCTTCCTTTCCAACTGCAGAAGTTGTAACCCTTGCCCACTTAACTCCTTTCTCCACAACATCCAAGATCTGAAACAGACCTTTTAGGTGAAACAGTGTTTTACTTAAACTTCATTCAATTTAATCCACTGTATTTTCTGCTTATAATGCAGTCTTTTCTACACTGGCAAAGCCAAACTTTGCAGGACGCCTCCACTCTGTCTTTAGGAATTACTCTGCCTTCCAATTGCTCACCATTTCAATTGGTGATTGGAACCACATGGATCTTGTTGATTTTGAGATCTTTGAATGGGATTGTTAACCTGGCCAATCAGGAAGCACTGGCTGACAATATCAACAGAGGATTTAAAATTTCCTCAATGCAGAGAACTGACTCTGAGCTGGCTAGCAATAGTCAGTGTACTTTGCACAAATAAATAAAGGGTGATTTGGTGACAGGATACCAGCCTAAGTGGCAAGAGGAGAAAACAGTAGATGCCTGAAGACTATTTGCTTGCAACAGTCATCTTGGAGTTGAGGTAAGCATTTTGGCATCATGCCTTTATTTGGGAAGCTTGATTCGTTCAATCCTGCTGTTGAAGACTGGGCCCAATATGAGTAAAGAATGCAAGATTTTTTCTGGGCAAATGACATTGGGGTATATGAAAAGGGGCAACAAGTATTCCTTCTGACTGCAGCACCCATAGCATTTTCAGTTATGAGGGGCTTAACTTTCCTAGAGGACTTGTACGCAAAGCTGTTGGGGAGGGATTGTCCTTTACAAAGCTGAACATAAGCCATGCCTACCTGCAATTGCAACTGAATGAGGAGTCCCAGAATTACACCACAATTAACACCTATAAGGGCTTATACCAATATACAAGACTGCCATTTGGGGTATCATCAGCTTGCACCCTTTTCCAACAGACAATGGAGAACATTTTACAAGGGATACCCCAGGTTGCCATTTATCCGGATGACAGGCTAAGAACCAGGAAGACCAATAAGGAAAGCTTGGAAAACTTGGACAGAGCACTTAAATGTTCTCCCCAGTGCCCTTAGAAGTGAAAAATGTGTGCACTCCACATGACCTACTTGGGTTACAAGTCAACAAAACCAGGTTACACCCGTTGGAAGATGGAATGAGGGCGATCAAAGGAGCCCTGGCTCTCAAGTCTGTTCTGTAGTTTAGGTCTTTCCTTAAATGTCTGAATTATTATGGAAACTTCAAACGTAACCTGGCCCCCATCTCAGCGTCCCTACACCTGCTATTGAAAAATGATCAGTCTCACAACTAGTCAATTAACCAAGAAGTAGCTTTTAGAAAAGTGAAAAAGCAGTTATTGTCATCTAAGGTGTTGGTCCATTATGATCCAAAGTGAAAGGTTGTGCTGACATACAATGCCTCGCTGTTTGGTATTGGGGTAATGTTCGCTCACTGGTAGTCCAACAGAGAGGAACACCCACAAGCATATGTTTCCCAGACTTTAGCTGATGCCAAGCGCAAATATACGCAAGATATGGAAGGAACGTTTGGCAGTCATATTTGGCATGAGGAAGTTCCACCCGTACATTTATAGATGGAAATTTGACACAGTAACAGATTACAAACCCTTGCTAGGGCTACTGAAGGAAAACGAGGCAGTGCCACCCATAGTTTCCTGTAGAGTTCAGCATTAGGGCCTTTATTCTTAGTGTGTACAAGTTAGAACACTGTCCAGCAAGCCAAGCGACTAATGCAGATGCCCTGAGCTGTCTCCCACTGGCAAAAAATTCCACTGGTAGTGCCTCCCCGGAAGAATTCGTTTTGGCTTTAAACTTTCTGGACACCCTCCCAGTCACCACGGACAATACCAACAGTGAGCACAAAAGGATGTGTCCTCACAAAACTGAAACAGCTGGTGGTAATGGGGGAAAACAAAAGGGCCATCGCAACCAGGATTGAAACATTTTTGGACCTGACCAGATCAGATCACCATGGAGCAAGAGTGATTGTCCTTAGTAAAGGTCACCACCAGATAGTGGTGGAGTTTCCAAGATGAAATAGTTAGCAAGAAGCTATGTATAGTGGCCAGGGTTGGATGCCAACATACTAGTGGTGGTGGGGCAATGCCCAGAGTGCCAACAAGCACAAAAACTGCCACAAGAGGCACCCCCACATTCATGGGAATGGCCGGATAAACTCTGGACTTGGTTACATTTCAACTCTTGCTGGTCCTTTCAAGAGCTTAATGTTCCTAGTCATTGTGGACATCCATTCAAAGTGGTTGGAAATACATAAAGTTAGGTTGATTTGGTTATAATCGCACAAAGTAATATTCATTGATCAATCTAAGGTTATGATTCTGCTTAAGTATAGCCAAATTAGAGCTTAGCAGTCTAATATCATGTGACTCTACTTAGGTTCATTTGGCAAAGAACTGCATCATTGGAATGTGAACAGGGTAAGACAATTTAATGTTTAGACTTAGCGCCGTAAGACTGAGAGAGATCTGACTACTAAAAGATCCAGACTTCCAAGGTTGAATAAAACAGACATGGGACATTCCCTAGTTTGTTAGCACTTAACAAGGAATCATAACCACAGCAGCACCCTTTGTTTTTTTAAAAAGTTCAGCAATTAACTAAATGAAGCCTGTGCATTAGAGTTAAATTTGCAACACTGTGTTTAATTTTATAATTTATTAACATTAGATTTTAACATGTTCTATCAATTTGTAGAAATTAACATATTTTCTATATTCTGTACTAAGATAACTTAAACCGTTACTGAACATTCAATGCAGCAGAAGCAAAGCTAGGGATGCTTGGCTTGATATGTTCATCCAGCTCCACACTTTGTTATCTAGGGAAAAACAAATTGTTACAGATTAGTAAAGTGTTTGATCTGATGGGAACTTCTCCAATTAGCAGGGATTCAGACATGAGCTTTTGAGTCCTGGCTGCATTTGCTTCCATTTTTATTCAAGAATATTTACCTTAGTAAAGTTATAATACAAAACTTAATGAAGAGCAGGGTCTCGTAGATAACTGACAACTTAAGGAATCAGTCACAAGATAGTGGGAGATGACATCAGTCACTGTCCATCACCCTTCAGGTCTAATTAGTGATTGCTCATGTATCCCTTAAGCCAATTAGCAACAAGCTTGGCTTAGCCTCAGCCTAACAAAATGTTAAGATGTCATTGATCATGCTGTGGGTTAGTACAGCTAGTAATCGGCAGCTTTCAGCAACCAATGCTTGTGACAAAAGTTTGAAGTTATCCTATTTTCATTTGGGAATAGGCAGTCCTTGAGGCACTAGAGAGAGACAGAGAAATTGTTTATAACCTACCCTCTAAGCCAAACCAAAAATGTGGAGGTGCCAGTGTTGGATAGGGTTAGACAAGGTCAGAAATCATACAACACCAGGTCATAGTCCAACCTAATATAATAAAATGTGAGGCTGGATGAACACAGCAGGCCAAGCAGCATCTCAGGAGCACAAAAGCTGACGTTTCGGGCCTAGACCCTTCATCAGATGATGAAGGGTCTAGGCCCGAAACGTCAGCTTTTGTGCTCCTGAGATGCTGCTTGGCCTGCTGTGTTCATCCAGCCTCACATTTTATTATCTTGGAATCTCCAGCATCTGCAGTTCCCATTATCTCTCATAGTCCAACCTGTTGGACGATAACCTGGGGTTGTCTGATTTCTGACCTGAACCAAAAGGCAACAACAGCCGCCTCCGCCGCATCTGCTCCCACGATAAGACATTCCACTCTCGCACATCCCAGATGTCCAAGTTCTTTAAGGACCGCAACTTTCCCCCCACAGTGATCGAGAACGCCCTTGACCGCGTCTCCCATATTTCCCGCAACACATCCCTCACAACCGCCCCAAGAGGATCCCCCTCGTTCTCACACACCACCCTACCAAGCTCCGGATACAACGCATTATCCTCCGACACTTCCGCCATTTACAATCCGACCCCACCACCCAAGACATTTTTCCATCCCCTCCCCTGTCTGCTTTCCGGAGAGACCACTCTCTCCGTGACTCCCTTGTTCGCTCCACACTGCCCTCCAACCCCACCACACCCGGCACCTTCCCCTGCAACCGCAGGAAATGCTACACTTGTCCCCACACCTCCTCCCTCACCCCCATCCCAGGCCCCAAGATGGCGTTCCACATTAAGCAGAGGTTCACCTGCACATCTGCCAATGTGGTATACTGCATCCACTGTACCCGGTGCGGCTTCATCTACATTGGGGAAACCAAGCGGAGGCTTGGGGACCGCTTTGCAGAACACCTCCGCTCAGTTCGCAACAAACAACCGCACCTCCCAGTCGCAAACCATTTCCACTCCCCCTCCCATTCTCTAGATGACATGTCCATCATGGGCCTCCTGCAGTGCCACAATGATGCCACCCGAAGGTTGCAGGAACAGCAACTCATATTCCGCCTGGGAACCCTGCAGCCTAATGGTATCAATGTGGACTTCACCAGTTTCAAAATCTCCCCTTCCCCAACTGCATCCCTAAACCAGCCCAGTTCGTCCCCTCCCCCCACTGCACCACACAACCAGCCCAGCTCTTCCCCCCCTACCCACTGCATCCCAAAACCAGTCCAACCTGTCTCTGCCTCCCTAACCGGTTCTTGCTCTCACCCATCCCTTCCTCCCACCCCAAGCCGCACCCCCATCTACCTACTAACCTCATCCCACCTCCTTGACCTGTCCGCCTTCCCTGGACTGACCTACCCCCTCCCTACCTCCCCACCTATACTCTCTCCACCTATCTTCTTTTCTGTCCATCTTCGGTCTGCCTCCCCCTCTCTCCCTATTTATTCCAGTTCCCTCTCCCCATCCCCCTCTCTGATGAAGGGTCTAGGCCCGAAACGTCAGCTTTTGTGCTCCTGAGATGCTGCTTGGCCTGCTGTGCTCATCCAGCCTCACATTTTATCATCTTGGAATTCTCCAGCATCTGCAGTTCCCATTATCCCTGTAAAATTCCCGCCCTGTTTCAATAGGTATTATTTATAACAGAAATTAAAGTTTCCTGAGTTACGGCACTAGACTACCTCCTGTTGCCAAATTAAAGTCTCAAATGAATAAATTAATATTCGGATTTGAGTATAAGACTCATAAAGCTTATGCACACACCACCACCACCCCCAGTCCACCCACCGTGGCCATGTCCTGTTCACTTTTCCGTTAGCAGGGACAACCCAGTTTCTCATTTTAATTCTTTCACTTCCATCCATTTTACAGGTCTTTCTTTCTTTTCACCACAATTAGTAACCCCTTGGTCTTTCACACTGGGTCTCTCCACCAACTCACTTTTCCTCTGCCTCGGTCAAAAGTACAAAATTAGTGGAAATTTATTCTACATCTTAGTCTTCTAACCCAAGATCATATTTCACTACTGTGCTGACCTGCACTGTTAGGCTCAGTTATGAAAACAAAATTAGGATATAAACATATGTACTTGTCAACAAATGAATTAGAGAGGAGACAATAGTAGGGAGCCCAGAGCTAAAGGCAGAGGTACTATGATGGAATAGATTTGACACATGATGGATAGAGTTGACATGGAGCATTGATGAAACTGTTGTCCAAGTTTTAAGACGTGGCAGGTAAGTAAAACCCAGAAGTAGCTTGAATGATAGTGAATCAAAAGATACATTGCTGACAGTATTTCCCTGGGAATGAAGAAGATTCAATTGCTGTTCATACTTATAAGAATGGCAAAATTGGAGTTCATCAGAGATCCAAAGTGATGGAATGGTATTTCATCCTCGAAGCTTCAGCCCAGAACATTGGAATGCTGCAGGAAACAATTACAGCAGAACCTGGACAATGTTCATATAAACTTGTTTGATTTTATTATCACGTGTACTGAAATTTAGTAAAACACTTTGTTTATAAGTAGTACAAGCAGATCATAGCAAGCAACGGATGTACAGATCAAGAAGACTTAGAGGTATAGAGGCTACCTTACAGGTTATATTATTTGAGGCTAGAGTCCATTCAATAGTCGGATAACAGCCAAAGAAGCTGTTGCTGAACCTGCTTGTGTGTGTGTTCAGGCTTCTGTATCTTCTGCCCGATGGAAGAGGTTGTAGGAGGTCATTACCAGGGTGTGATGAGTCTTTGATGTTAGGCCGCCTTTCTGCAGCAGTAAGCCATATAATTAGGAGGGAAGGTTGGCTTCTGTGATGGCCTAGGCTGTGCACACGCCCTTCTTTAGTTTCTTATGGTACCGTGCAGAGCAGTTGCCATACTAGGCCATTATGCATCTGGACAGTATGCTTTCGATGGTGCATCTGTAGAAGTTGGTGAGGGACCTTATGGACGGGCCAAGTTTCCTGAGCCGCCTTAGGAAGAAGCAGCATTGTTGTGCCTTCTCGACTATGTGGGAAGTCCAGGACAGGTCATTGCTATCATCACTCTGAGGAACTTGTGCTCTTCACCCTCTCAACCTCAGTTCTGTTGATTAAGATGGTGGCATGTTCTCCTGTCTTCTTTCTTAAGTCAATGATCAATTCTTTAGTTTCTTCAATGTTGAGACACTGAACCTGAATGGAAGTGAGGCGGGGTGGGGGCGCGGGGTGGAGGCGTAGGGACAGATGTAGCACTTCTTGCAGTTTTAAGGAAGGGCCATAACCCACCCCCCACTTTGGTGGTCGAAAATACCCTCAACCGTGTCTCTTGCATTTCCTGCATGTCTGGCCTCGTGTTCCATCTCATCAACAAAAACAAAGACAGAATTCCCCTTGTCCTCACATATCACCCCATCAACGTCTGCATCCAATGTATCATTCTCCGCCACTTCTGCCAACTACAATCCAACCCCACAACCAAAGAGATATTTGCCTCCCTACCCCTTTCGTAGGGACTGCTCTCTCCACGACTCCCTTGTCCGTTCCACACTCCACACTAACCCCATCACCCTCAGCACCTTCAGAACTCCAGTTCTGAGGAAGGGTTATCCCAATTTTTTTTCTTCACAGATACTGCAGACCTGCTGAGCTTTTCCAGCAACTTCTGTTTTTGTGATTGTTCCTGATTTACAGCATCCACAGTTCTTCTGGTTTTTCTCACTATGACCTGGTTGATGTGATCCTGTGCCTTGAAGAAAGAAAAATGTGTTTCCTAAACTCCATCTGGACATCCCCAATACTCTTCTGCAAGGCAGTCCTTCAGCTGCCTATTGCTAGCTGATTTAAAAGAGGACAACGTGATTCAACAACTTCAGCTCCAGGGACACACAAAACTGGTCCTCCTTTTTGCTTTCTCTGTCCTCATAAAACCTCTGTATCTGTGTATTAGACTCCTGCTGTCCCCAAAAGGCTTGTCAGTGCCACAAAGATGCACTGCAGAATTCTTTTGAACATTTTCTCAGTGTATTTCAATGGACTTTCCCATACAGATGCCACCAGCTCACTTGCATTGAGACCTCTGGATGCCATAACCAGCTATGCATCCTTAATCCGGGTTTCAATCACCAGATCTTTGGGTGTTTCCTGTCTTCCCTGAAATCTGTTCAGCTTCCTATTCATCAGCAAATTGAATATCTAACCAGGAGTCCGGTTTGCTTCCTCCAAAGCATCAAATAAACACACATGGAGAATTTCTGCATGTTTGGCCTTAAGGTTCAATTCTCACTGATTAATACACCAATAGCTCAGCATCCAATGTCTCCGCAGCAGCCTCCATTACAGACATTGCTTGTTTCAACTCCTACACCATCTCGGCCAAGCATCTTTCAACCTTGTTTGGCCTGACTTGATGTCTGTGATGTGGAATGTTGCAGATGACACCAAAATGTAACATGGGATTTGAACAACAGGACGGTTCAAAGATCATGAAGCAAGGAATCTTTATTCCACTTATATTAGGTCAGTACAAGCATGGAGGGTAAAACAAAGAAGTAATTGCAATATTTAGATGGAATGAAGTCTGTGGTTTAAAGGAAACCTTTGTCTATCTGCTCTTTCTTCCCATCAGCCCACCTTCCCCAGAGACACTATATTTTCACCAGTGCCTGATCAACTGCTACAGCTGTGCTTCTTCACTGTTCCTATCAGCTGCTGGAGGTACCGGCACAACTACACAAGCTACCCTGTTCAGTGCCCTTCTTCACCATTGGAAGTCATGTTATATTAAACAGCTGGGAATGAAAGACAAAAAGAAAAAAGTGAACTCATGTCACACTTCACATGGCTTCACACTTCACAAAGTGCTTTATAGTCAATTAAGTACTCCTGTATTGTAACAAACATAACAGCAATTTTACTGAAGGCACCAAATTATCTTTTTTGCCATTTTTCCATCTACATATGGACATACAATTGCTTATTCAGGTTGGAATAGCTTCATACAATTAACTTTCATCAAAGAAATGAATTCACAGACTTATCGCACATGATGTGGCCATCTGATGTTACTGTAGGTAGTTATTTTCAGTTTGGTCTCATGTTACCAAGCTGTTGCAGCCACTGATGATCATTGTGGTGAATGCCTGCTCATTGGTGATATCACCAATGTTCCTCTGGTTTTAGCTCGTGTCTGTTAGGTGTGCAAATCAATGTTTAAAGTCTTCATGTGATGTTCTGCATGCCTTGTCGGCCTTCTAACTCTGGCTGCCCCAGCACACAAATAATCCATCCTTCAACTTATAAACATATCTGGCTAATAACTGTTCTTTTGGCTAAATGCCAACCTACTTGGGAGATCTGTCTTTTAAGAGAACTACTACATTCAGGATTTTATCCTTTCGTGAGATCCCCAGCATGCAACGTAAACAGTAAAGATGAAAGTTGTTGCTTTTGCTTTCCTGAACACTGTCAGTCATTCATGTTTCACAGTCAGACAAGGTGCTGAAAACACAATGCCAAACCAGCATCTGTCCCCTGGTTACTCCATGCACTTTTCCTGAGTAGGCTGAAGGTGGTAGCAGCTTTCCATATACGTGTATCAAGGAACAGATTGTCTGTCACCTTGAACCCAAGATAGCAGAATTTGCTAATCAATTCCAGTTGGGTGTTATTTATTGTGGTTCAGAAAAGGCGTAATGCTAAATAATATTGAATGCACTAAGAATAACAGGACAATTTAAGATTAGTAGTCAGACTCACAATATGTCTTATTTATGATTCCTAGATGCAAGCACATGCAGGGACATGTCCTTTGCAGGCAAAAGGAACATGCCCAGGAATCGCACCTTTTTAAAAATTAAACGAAAGCATAGAAGACCATTGCAACACCTTGACCAATCTGGATCATATTGCCCAACAATCAGGGTCATATTGCCAATCAGTCAATCGCCTTTCCTCGTGTAATATAAATTGTTGTTCCATTTGAACTTTGGCATTTTTGTGTCTTTCCTGATTAGTGCAAGATAACAATTTCAAGACCATGACTCTTATATTTGCAATACATTTTGAAAGATCAAGAATAAAGTATGAGACAGAGCCAGGGATAATTACAGGATTCTTCTTAAATTTGCTAGAGAGATAAGCTAAAGAAGTGCTAATTTATCTGCAAATCAATTTCAATGAAACTACATCTCATCTTTTGCCTTTTGTTCTTCCTCTTACCTATCCCCTCCTCCCACCTCAAGCCGCACCTCCATTTCCCACCTACTAACCTCATCCCGCCTCCTCGACCTGTCCCCTCCACACCTCCGCCCCCTATACTCTCCTCTCCACCTATCTGCTCCTCTATCCATCTTCGGTCCGCCTCCCCCCTCTCCCTATTTATTTCAGAACCCTCTCCCCATACCCCTGTCTGAAGGGTCTAGGCCTGAAACGTCAGCTTTTGTGCTCCTGAGATGCTGCTTGGCCTCCTGCGTTCATCCAGCTTCACACTTTGTCATCTTTTGCATATTTTTGTTTATCTTTTCCATAAGTTAGAAATAATCGCACTTCAGATTCAAAATACAAATGTTTAATCAGGTGTATTTCTTGATGCTCTCCATTTGGGTGTTTGGCTGATAACATTATTGCTTGCCACATGACTGTAGTGTAGCAGTGAATCTGGTTTCTTGGTATACATATTCATAAAACAATTAGTTCCTAACTTTTTACGAATCGTATAGTAATTTAGCATTGCACTTCCTTCAATAGATGATAAGATGCCTCTACATCAATAGACCATAAGATGTGTACTAAATAAAAACCAAAAGAACTGTTGATGCTGTAAATCAGGAACAATAACAAAATTGCTGGAGAGGCTGAGCAGGTCTCTGAGAAATATTGCTCCTCATCTCTCACCTCAAAATCAATTCTGAGATTATGCTGACTGATCTTTAGACTCTCCAAAAGGGGAAACAGCCTTTCTGCATCTACCCTATCAAGTCATCCATGGTTCATTAACTTCACCTTTCATTCTTCTAAACTCCAATGAGTACAGGCCCAAATTACTCAACCTCTCCTCGTAAGATAGCCCCTTGACTCTTGGTATCAGGATGACATTCAATGCCAGTATATGTTTCCTGCAATAAGGAGTCCAAAAGCGTTCACAGTATAAAGTTTTCAAGAATATTTGTGGCTCGGGTTGTGGATCAGGTTGTAAACATTCTCGCAGAGCTGCTGGGTTTGGTTGCAAGCATTTTGTCACCCTGCTAGATAACATCATCAGTGCAGGTGTTGGTGTCCTGTCCTGCTTATTATATATATGCCTCTGTCTGTTAGGGTGTTTGGAACCACTTCCAGTTCTGTTTTTCAATGATTTGTACACAGGATAAAATTTGTGGCCATACCTGCTTTCTGAGGCATTTGTGCAGGAAATACAGTTGTTCGCAGATTGCGCTCCGTCAGATGGCATTTGTTTCCCATCTGCGGGCCAGTTTGAGGGTGTTGCATCCTTGGGTGTTTAAAGTTTTGAGAGAAGATTTGTAGCTCGGGTTGTGGATGAGGTTGTAGACATGCTCGTCGAGCCACTGGCCTGCACATGGAGAACAAATGCCATCTGACTGAGCATGACCTGGGAACAACAAGACTCCCTGCACGATTGCCTCAGAAAGCAGGTACTACCAGAACGCTTATCCTGTGTACAAACCACTGAAAAACAGAACTGGAAGTGGTACCAAACACCCCAACAAACTGAGGTATTAAATCACAATCTGGACAGAACATCAACACTTGACCGGAGGCACACTGATGGTGTTACCCTCTAGGGAAATGAAATGTTTGCAACCAAACCCACCAGCTCGGTGAGCGTTTCTACAACCTCGGTGTTCACAAGTATTCCCGCTGTAGTATGACTGATTCCTTGTATTGTTATAACAAAATCTTCCTATTTTTATACTCCATTCCCTTTGAAATAAAAACCAAGGTACCAGTTGCCGTTCCCATTATCTGCTGGACTTATATGCTATCTCTTGTGATTTATGCCTGATAACTACCAAATCCTGCTGTTCCATAGCTTTCTGCAGTCTTTCTTCTTTTAAATAATACTCTATTCCGTCATTCTTCCTGCAAAAGTGGATAACCTCACATTTTCCCAAATTTGTGTCCAGTAACTTAACATGCCCAAATCCCTCTGCAGACTCTACATCATCCTGACTACTTGCCTTTCCAACTATTTTTGTGTCACAATGGTGACTAAAGGACAACATTTATTTTAGTCAAGTCATGAATTTATTTAGTCAAGTCATGCAAATAATTGTGGCCCTAGCACAGATCTCTGCGGTACTCACAGTGCCATAGAGTCACAGAGATATACAGCATGGAAACAGACCCTTCGCTCCACTAAACAGATCTGGTCCCATTTGCCAACATTTGGCCTATATCTCTTTAATTCCTTCCTTTTCATGTGCCCATCCAGCTGCCTTTAAAATGTTGTAATTGTACCTGCCTCCACCATTTCCTCTGGCAGCTTGTTCCATACACACACACCACCCTCCATGTGAAATAATTACCACCAAGTCTCTCTTAAATCTTTCCCCTCTTGCCTTCAGCCTACGTCTTCGGTTTTGGACCCCACTTGATCAGAAAAAATCTTTGGCTGTTCACCCTATACATGCGCCTCAATATTATATAAACCTCGATAAGGCCACCCCTCAGACTCCAGTGCTCCAGGGAAAATAGTCCCAGCCTACTTTGCCTCTGCCTATAGCTCAACCCTCTAAACCTGGCAACATTCTTGTAAATCTTTTCTGGCCTTTTTAAATGTTTCCTATAGCAGGGACACCAGAATTGAATGCAATATTCTAAAAATGGCCTCACTAGTTGCAGCTTGCCATGCTGAAAATGCCCCTTTAATCCTAATTTTCTGTCTTCTGTTAGTTTGCTAATTCTCTATCCAAGCTAATATATCACCTCCAAAACCACATACTGTTATAGTTATTCACATTTAATTCTAAGTGATGATCAACAAGTAACCTAAATGAATAAACTAACACCCTAAAAATCTTCTTTAATCATTTTTCTTCTGTTTAGAGAAAGTGTTCCTTACCTTGCTCAGGTGGTAGAATGCTGTGCTTCTATCTTGTGGATCTGGCATTCATCTTTCAGAGATGAGTTGGTACACTTGCAAGTGATGTTGGACCAACAACTACAAGTGTTTGGTGGCAAATACTGATGATACTTTTGATGGTGCATCTCTTATTAATGGTGCTGTTGATGTTGTCTCACTGGTCAGTAATGTTTCTGATACTGTTGACCTAACCTTCCTCCGTTCCTAGCTGAGTTTTAGGTTGTTTATGGACCCTGCTCCTTCATATTTGTTTAGTGGTTTTGGTCTTAATGACAGAACTTGGCTTCACTGCAAATTTTTGCTGGGTTCCAGGTTTTCATAATTGGACCCTATTCATGTGCAGTTTCAAATGAATCAAATTAGGTCAATTGTCACGTGTACTCAAACGCAGACAGTGAAAAGTTGATAAGTTGCCACTTAAAGTGCCATCTTATGCACATGCAGTTTAACCTTTTTAACAATTCAGGCAGGGGCTTATCATGTTCGTTGAAGAGTTGATCCTCTTCGACCTGTGTATCAGAGTATTATCATCTTACTCTTTTTTTCTGTTCATTCACGGGAATGAGGATGTCACTGGCTAGGCCAGCATTTATGGCCCACCCCTAAACGTCCAGAGGATAGTTGAGAATCAACCACATTGCTGCGGGTCGACAGTCACATGTAGGCCAGACTAGGTGAGCATGGCAGTTTCCCCTCCCTAAAGAAGATTAATGAGCCAGATGGGTTTTTCTGACAACTGACAATGGATTCATGGTCATCATTAGACTGTTAACTCCAGATGTTTATGATATTCAAATTCCACCATCTGCCACAGCAGGATTTGAACCTGGGTCCCCAGAACATTACCTGGGTTTCTGGATTAATAGTCTAATGATAATACCACTGAATGATCACCTCCCCCTATTATCTTCAAGTCACTTGGAGGGAGACTCTTGTTTGGCAGGGTTAACTTGTACTTGCTCCCATACAACAGCTCTGCAAGCAATGATAAGTTGGAGTTAGTATAAGGCATGTTCTGGTTCTTTCTTTCTTTGCCTTACAGTAGTTTGTGAGTGTCCTGTTCACCATTGGGTCTGGTCTATTCAATAAACCTGTGTCCTCTGTGTGATGTGGTGATAGGGTGATGATGGTAAATCAAATCTGTTCAGTTGATTTGTTAAGTTCTCTGGAGATAAACTGTGTTTCATTGTTACATATTATTCTTTCAGGAATCCCTTGCTCAGTGAATAATATACATCCCAAATATTTCACCTTTCAAATACGATGACTGTGACTATGAGTAACCATTCTTGATTGTGTGTGAATAGCTGTTACACTGGACCACAGTCAGAGTGGGACCTCCTAACTATCATCTCCTCTTTCTGTTTTGTGTTTCTGTATGTTGGGCATACAATGCATGCAGACATAGTTCTTTTCATGTCTTTCTCTGAATGTACAGTTCTCCATTCCCTTGTGCCCTTCACGTGTTTTCCGAAGAGGTTCTTCTGGCATCATTTTGGGTACGGTTAATGTGGATCAGTGGCAGAGCACCTTTTTTTTAATGAAATGTCATCTCTGATACACCAGAAGTGCTTTATTGCTGGCTGTGCTACCCCTAGATCACTTGCTGAGAGGGCATTTATGCTGTCTTTGCTTGTCTCATCTCTAATTTGGCTGAGACCCCACAGTATTACATTTACAAGATGCTAGCTATTTGTGCCTCGGTCTTTGATCTCATGGTTTCCTGAGATCAGCTGCAGCTCTTCACAAAGTGCTCAACCCTAGGACAACGAAACCATCTGCTTCAGTGACGTATAACATGCAGTTAATATCTTTCCCTTTGTATTTTCTTTTGACTTGGTTTGGTAAACCTCAGCACCTTTACTTGACTGTTTCCTTTCAAATTTACAGAAAAAAAGTTTCTGCTGTACTCTGAGGGAATGATACTCTGTTTTCTGATAACAAGCTTCAGTTTCAGATTTACAAATGTAGACTTATTTCTCACCCTCTTCCTGATCTGAATGGTCGTGAGAATTTCTTTTCTCTGGGAACTGCCTCATCCCAACATTCCACACAGTTGTATGGCTCTTGTGATTATTGTGTCCTCAAACTCTTTTGTCATCTTCCAAGGTATGGTTGTTCTCGTTTTTGTTCTGAGGAAGGGTCACCAGACCTGAAACGTTAACTCTGATTCTTTTCTTCACAGGCGCTGCCAGACCTGCTGAGATTTTCCAGCAACTTCTGTTTTTGTGCATTCTTTCTTTGTGTTTCATTCCATCAACTCTAGCTGCCATCCAAAAGATGGCCATTTAGAAACTCAGTCTCTTCATCTCTCTATGCATAACTTAATCTGCTGTGGCAGTTCCTACAGCCCACAATATTGTGAGATTGGCCATTCCAATCAAATCCGTTTGTACTTGAGGTTGTGTAGAGCCCTACATGGGATGATTGGCCCACATTTATTTTGTTTCCTTAGATTTACATTTTCTGGGGCTGGACTTTTCAATAACATTATTAAACTGTCAACTTATTCACCTGATTCCTGCTTCAGGCCTACAAATTCATATCAGTAGACCTGAGAAGTATGCTGAATTTTTCAAACATTGTGTCTGGTTTTGTGTTATCACCTCCACATTTTGGGCGGCACGGTGGCTCAGTGGTTAGCACTACTGCCTCACAGCACCAGGAATTCAGGTCTGATTCCACTCTCAGGTGACCGTCCGTGTGGAGTTTGCACATTCTCTCTGTATCTGTGGGTTTCCTCCCATAGTCCAAAAGACGTGCAGACTAGGTGGATTGGCCATCCTAAATTGACCCTAGTGTTCAGCGCTCTGTACATTAGATGGGTTGGAGGGGGATGGATCTGTGTGGGATGTCCGAGGGTCTGTGTGGACTTGTTGGGCTGAAGGGCCTGTTTCCACACTGTAGGGATTCTATGATCTATGGTCACTCTGCTCCCCTCTCTTAACCAAATTGCACCCTTTCTCTCCTGCCCACAAAATGATGTAACTGACACCAATCTCTTCACTTGCATATTGAATGGAAGTCTGCATTTTTGTTTCAACTTCTCAAATGTCTTAAAAACATTAACAGTCTCCTAATTTATCACAGGCTGGAACTTTGTTTATTGCTGTTGGTGACCATTCTGAATGAATCATGCAGAATCAGATTTTCACTCTCTTTATAACTAGTCTCAGTTGATTTTTCAGTCTAACTCAGGATGAAATTTAAGATTTTTTTCCCTCAGGCATCCTGTCACCACTATGTTACATTTCCAGGTTCCTAAACGTTAGAAATAACTGTACTTTAGACTCAAAATACTGGAGCTTCATGTGTACTTTTCTTTCTATTCCTCATGAAGCTGGTGAAATGATAAAATGCTACATTTCTAGGATGACTAGACAACCTGGTATTGTGCATACCATCCATGTTTGATTCTCAGCATCCCAGGGTCCTAACAGTTTCTTCACAGATTACTCACATGTTTGGTTTTCCTGTACCACCAAGGACCCTGCCTTTAACCGTTCCCTCATGTTTGATTTCTCATACATTTAATGGCATGGCTAAGAAAGTTAAACATAATATCAGCTACACCAGTCATGATCGAAAGGTGGAGCAGACCCCATGGGCTGAGCGGCCTCATTCTGCTCCAATATGTTATGATCTTATGGTCCAATATTTTTAAAGTGTAGATTCTCTTTCAATTTCTGGAAATCGATTGATCTGCAGCAAAAGCCTTTGGCTGGCTGGTAACGTGAAGAAGCTTTGTCCAATCACAGGTATGTGATTGGTGAACTGGAACTGAGGCAACCTAAAACTGTGGGGTGATGGCTCATGACTGGGAACTACTGCCAGCTGCAAACAAGCAGACACCACACGTACTGGCACCATGAACAAGGCCCAGCTAGCAGAGAACAGGAGGCCACTACTCTAAAGGAAATTCTTAGCATCTCCTTGCAGCATGCTGGGGTCACTGGACAACAGCAGACAGTGAGCGAATGAAAGCCCTGATATGGAGCAACAGATAGTTCTGGAACAGAAAATGGAACAAATTTTAAAGCAGGTGTTATGCAGGGCAGGATTGCACCACCACTAGCTCTATGCAAAGCAACAACAAAGTACACTTGTGTTGATGAAATTCAGATTAATTTACATGAACAGTACAGTCTGCTGTAAACTCTGAGATTTACAGAAGTGTTATCATTGGCTATAAGGTGATTTTGAACATGGCAAATATAACAATATAATACAATAATCTCTCAATATAACTGCACCCTAAAATTAGACGTAATGTCAGCAAAAATGAAGCAAGGAGAAACAATTATGTAGATTTGGTCACAATGTTCTCTCACTCTTTTGATTACTTATGAGTAGTATATCCGTGTGTCTATGTGTGTTGTTTGAGGGTATGTGAGTAAAGGAGGATTTCAACAGACGACAATTTTGAAGTTGGTACCAGCCCCCCAGTGACACAGTTCAGTCCTTTTTGTTTCAATTAACATCAGCAATGAGCATTTGACTGCTAAAATAAACACCAAGAACTGCAGAGGTAGTAGGAACTGCAGATGCTGGAGAATCTTGAGATAATACGGTGTAGAGCTGGATGAACACAGCAGGCCAAGCAGCATCAAAGGAGCAGGAAAGCGGACTTTTCGGGTCTGGACCTTTCTTCAGAAATGGGGCGAGGGGTGGATTCTGAAATAAATCGGGAGAGGGGGAAGGCGGATAGAAGATGGATAAAGGAGAAGATAGCTGGAGAGGAGACAGACAGGTCATAGAGGTGGGGATGGAGCTAGTAATGGTGAGTGTGGGTGGGGATTTAGGGAGGGGATAGGTCAGTCCAGGGAGGCTCTTTACATAATCCAAACTTTCAGCAAACTGGATATTGAGTCAAATGGGGAAAAACAGTGACAAAAACAGAAATTGTTGGAAAAGCTCAGCAAGTCTGGCAGTATCTATGGAGAAAAATTAGACTTAATGTTTCGGGTCTGGTAACCCTTCCTCAGAACTGATGGTAGCCAGGAAAATGTTTGTTTTTTATGCAGAAGATAGAGTAGGGGAGGGGTGAAGGAGTCAATTATTCCTGGTGATAGAGCCCAAAAAGAGAGAAAAGAATGGACAAAGGAGTGAATAATAATCAAGTTAGGAAAATGAATAGCTATTAATGGGATCTGTTAGTGGCTAACAATGGGTTGTGTGTAATAGTCTGCTATTAGATAACATAATATTTTCACCCTAAACAACTCCTCTCATTTTCTTCAAGTCAGAGGGGAGGCCATGGGTACCTGCATCGGCCCCAGTTGTGCATGTCTCTTTGTGATGTAACTGGAACATACCTTGTTCCAATCCTTTTCTTGCCACCACCCACAACTCTTTCTCCAATGTACCAATGACATCATTGAGGAAACATTTATTGATTTTTGTTTCCAATTTCTACCCTGTCCTCATTGTCACCCTTCCCTGCTGTGGCATCTGTTTCCATATCTGGGGTTAGGCTGGCCACGAATATCCACTGGAAACCCACTGATTCCCACAGTTACCTTGACTATATATCCTCACATCCTGCTTCCTGTAAAGTCTCTATTCCATTCTCCCAGTTCCTCCATCTCCAGTGCATCTGTTCCAATGAAGCTGACTTCGAAAAGGGAGCCTCCACAATGTCCACTTCCTTCATCAACTGTGGATTCTCCCGCACTGTTGTTGACAAGGCCCTCAGGTCCAACCCATCTCCTGCACTTTGGCCTCACTCCTCTCTTCCCTCCCACAACAGCGATAGGGCTCCCCTTGTCCTTACCTACCATCCCACCAGCATCCACATCCAGAAAATCATTAGCTGCTACTTTTGCCACCTCCAGCAAGATGCCACCACTAGACAAACATTCCCCTCCCATCCCTCATTTGCCTTCTGCTGGGACCATTCTCTCCAAGTCATCCTAGTCCACTCTGCCTTCACTCCCAACAACCTCCCACATCCTCATGGCACCTTCCCCTGCAACCACAGAAGGTGTAACATCTGCGTGTTTACTTCCTCCCTCCCCAGTATCCAAGAGCCCAAACAGATCTTCCAGGTGAAGCCTTGCACTGCAGCAAGCTGGAGACAGACTTTGGCCAGATAACACATTGGTGTACTGAAGTGGCAACTGAGAGCTCAGAGTCTTTGTTAAGGACAGAATGGTTGTTAGAGATTAGAAATGTTGTTTCTGCAGATAAGGATGAATGGTGGCGTCTTGCAAAAGCAGACCATTATAGTCACAAGATTTTATAGCAGAAAGTCACAAGATTTTGTAGCAGAAGTTTATCATTAACCAGAGATTAGGTTCTGCAAAGATGGCAGTTAGCACGACCAGAAACATTCTTTCTGGAGACAAGGACATGGTAGAGATAAGGGTGTTGTAGCAGAGGCTTATTTCTGCAAACCTGACGATTCGCACATACAGCATGTCTAGTGCTCTTTAGGATAGCCAAATAAGGATTGCAATGAAAAAAAGGGAATGGGGCCTTCGGCCGGCAGAAAAGGGAACAATAAACAAGGGCTGTCCGACAGGATGGGGAATGATAGGATAAGACCAATGGGAGCAGGGAGGTGTGATTCTGCAACTCGTAAACTGTATAAGAACGTTTAACATTCTTTGTAAGGCGTGCCTGTCTAGCAGACACCCTTTCTTGCAAGATCGTACAGAATAAAATTGTCTTGTTTCCAAGGCCTTGTCTCAGGCTGAATTTGTGAGCAGGGACTGTTTCTCTCAATGGTGACAAAGCATCACCGAGTCTATGCTTTGTTTCTTCAAATCTAGAGGGAATCACATTGTGAGCAGCGAATACAGTAGTCTAGATTGAGTGAAGTGCACGCGAAGATGCTACGGAGCTGGGTATGGGGGCTGTTGAGAGTGAACGAAGAGTGGAGCAGGGTGTCGTGGAGGGAACAGTCCTTGTGGAAGGCTGTCAAGGGAAGGGAGGGAAATATGTGTCTGATGGTGGCATTCGACTGGAAGTGGCAGCTAATGATCTGGTTGTGAATGCTGGTGGGTTGGTAGGTGAGAACAAGGCGGGACCTATCGCTATTTTGGGAGGAAAGAGAGGACATGCAGGCTTTGTCAACTATGATGCTGGGGAATCCTTGGTTGATGAAGTTAGTGGGCATCTCAAAGGATCCCTTGTTGAAGTTGGCATCATCGGAACAGATGTGACAAAGACGAAGGAACTGAGAGAATGGAACAGTCTTTATAGGAAGCCGGACAAGAGGATATATAGCCAAGGTAACTGTGGGAATCAGCGGGTTTGTGTGGTGAATATTAGTGACCAGCATCTCCCAGGAAATGGAAATGGAAATGTCAAGTAAATGAAGGGAGGAGTCAGAAATGAACCAAGTGAAGTTGAGAGCAGGGTGAAAATTGGAGGCAAAACTGAAACTTTTTCAATTCTGGACGAGAGGGAGAAGCTGCACCAATGATATCATTGGTATACCAGAGAAACTGTTGTGGGTGCTCCATGTGACCCACAAAGAGACAGGGATAGTTGGGGCACCACTCTGATCTGAAGAAAGTGAGAGGAGTTAAAAGAGAAGCTTTTTAGGGTGAGTACAAGCTTGGGTAGGCGAAGGAGGTTGGTGATGGTTGGGGATGGTTCAAGCTTTTGCATCAGGAAGAAGCAGAGAGGCCTGAGACCATCCTGATGGATACATGACGCAATTGCACAGCCATGGTAAAGATGAAGTGGCTGCAGTCGGCAAACGGGAAATTCTGAAACTGACATAACACAACAGAGGAATCGTGGATGTAAGTGGGAAGTGACTGGACAAGGGAATGAAAAAAGGAACAAAAACACAAGTTGCTGGGAAAGCTCAGCAAATCTGTTTTTGTTCCTGATTTACAACATCCGCAGTTCTTTCAGTTTTCGAAGAAGGAAGAACAGTTGGACAGACAAAAGAATTGGAAATGATATGGCTACGAAGGTTAAAATTGTGATCAGAGATAATGAGAACTGCAGATGCTGGAGAATCCGAGATAACAAAGTGTGGAACTGGATGAACACAGCAGGCCAAGCAGCATCTTAAGAGCACAAAAGCTGACGTTTCGGGCCTAGACCCTTCATCAGAAAAGGGGATGGAGAGAGGATTCTGAAATAAATAGGGAGAGAGGGGCAAGGTGGGTAGAAGAGAACAATTTATTGTGTGTGTGTGTGTGTGTCTCTCTCTCTGTCTGTCTGTCTGTCTGTGGCCCTTAGATTTCATGGCCAGCCGAGTCCCAATTGGCAGCGGCCATCTTTGGTACTGGCGGAAGTATTCGTTTGGGCCTGACCCGGAAGTAGGCACGTGGAAGGTTGACGTGTGTTTGCGGTTGGTTTGAGGCGGAGGTGAGTGACTGGGATTTGGGGAAGGGACTGGGGGCTGCAGTAGCTGACGCTGCTTTTATGGGAAGGAGGCGGTGCCCTGTTCTGGCCAGTTTGTTGCCCTGGTGATGGACCCAGCGCTATCTTGGTCACTGTGTCATCCTCGGGACTCGTTCTCACCCGGAGCTTGGGGCTGGCTTTTCACCTCCGCCTGGCTCTTTAAACCAAAGGTTTCTTTACATTTAGATACAACTTAAAAATATATATGTTGACAATTTGTTTTTAGTGACTTTATGTTTTTCCTTCATAATTAAAGGCAAAGATGATAAAAGAAGGCAGTTCATTCATGAAGGGCGTGATGTTGGGTGGAATATTTTGTTTGGTCTTCACCCTTTTTAGTAACGCGAAGCTAGGTGGAGAATCGCAAAGACGCGAACAACACAGCCTCAAAGCTCCCGACAAAGAAGAACTGCTCAAGCTGCCCGAGGCGAAGCGGATGGAACTCAGTCTCACTATCCGTGTTCTTTGTTTGATCACGGTTACACCCAAAGAAATTGGCTACTGGGCCTCTGTAGTACAAACATGGAGCAAACATTGTGATAAAGCTGTCTTTTACAGCCCGGAAACCATAAAAGTCTTTGAATCAGTCAGCCTTGCAACGGAAGATAAATGGATCCAGACCAGAAAAGCTTTCAAGCATGCATATGAGAACTTCAAAGATGAGTATAATTGGTTTTTCCTGGCAGAATCAACTACGTTTGCAATTATTGAAAACCTTAAATTCTTTTTGCTGAATAAAGATCCAGAACAGCCTTTCTATATTGGTCATTCAGTCAAGTCTGGTGATTTGGAGTACGTGGAATTTTCTTCAGGAGTGGTCCTAAGTATAGAAGCATTAGAAAGACTCTATCGGGTTCTTGATGATCCTGTGAAATGCCCAGAAAAGGGGAGTTTGCTGTGGAAGATGTCTGAAGAAAAGGAACTTGCAGTATGTCTGAAGTACACAGGAATTGTTGCTGATAATGCAGAAGATAATGAAGGAAAAGAACTGTTTAATTCAAAAAATATAAATACCCTTGTTGTGGAGGCAATGTCTAATCACCCGAGTGAAGTTGTGGAAGGATGTTGCTCTGATGTAGCCATCACTTTTCATGGACATTCACCTAATCACATGCATGTTCTGATGTATGGTGTTTACAGACTACGACCTTACGGGCATATATTTAACGATGCACTGATTTTCATGCCACCTGTAGACTCTGACAATGATTAAACGCCTCTTCTACTATAGAGACATTGCAAGGTATGAAGTATGAAATCTGAAAAGGAAACACTCCTGTTGTTTAGAGTGCTCTTGTAGTTTTGTAAAATCTCTTACTGTTTCTAACTAAAAATGTGCCTTCAATGTCAAGCCTAAAATGAAGTAACTAACGACTTTGCCAAAAACATTCATGATTATACACCATTTAAGGTTTGCTTAAAGAGCAAGGTTAACCGGAACCAGTTTCAGTTGCTAAATGGCAAAATAGATGGTGCTTGGATTCAGTGAAACATTTTAACAAGCATCAAACATTTTTATAAAATGCTTATGAGAGCTTTGAAAAAGCACTCAGTTGTACAATTGTTTATTATCTCAGACCTGAGTTGTTATTGTGCATTACAAGAGTTAGGGTTAGTGCTGATTAGTTACAGGCATGCCACTGGTAGTTGAGGTGATGATTTCTGAGCATCGTGCAAGAACCGTACTGACTGAATGTTGAACTGCAGAAGTTCAAGAAAAACTTCAGTCGTTCATATGTGTGGATCTGCCATTGTTATTTATGTTAGTTTGGATACTGAGTATTGTATAATGTGACTCAAGTTTTTCTTAAGGTGGATCTGGCCTGTACGTTGAAGTTACAATCTATTACTGTTCGTTTTTTAAAAAAAAGTGCAATGCTGAGGACAGATAGAGTTTAATCACTAGTGTTGATTGGTGTTCGCATATTGGTAAGTGCAATTTAAAGTTCTAACCTGCAAACTTGCTTCATCAATTTAATCTGCCAATTGATCTGTGTAAATTTACTGCTATTTTTCAAAAGTAATTTTCTTTAAATGTGATGTCAGTAACTTTGATTAATGTCTCAGGACTTCGATTTATTTTTTATGCATATATTTTGCAGCTGGTGTGGTTCTGTCACTTGTCTGTGTCAACTTTCATCACACATTGTGCATTGTACTTGCCCCTTATTCTAGACAGTAATAATTATTAAGCAGAATGATGTTCTTGTGAGGAAATATCTAATTTTATGTGGGTTTTTTGACCTTGGTAACATTCATTACTTGAGAAATAACTGTACACTTACAAATATCTGACAAACTAAAACACTTGGTGTTTATAATAGCTTCTGTATTATTAGTAAAATATTGGAAGACACTTCAGGAATGTAATGTAGAAGATTCACTTAACAACAGGAATGTACCTCCTTTGATCTCAGGATGTGCCTATTGGGACCAATTCTCTGGGGATCAACTGAGCAGTAGCTTTGAAAAGATCTTTTGATATAATCACTTGTGCGTGGTTTTGGGGGGGTGGTGGGGCTTGGTGATATTGAGTAATATTATTTATACAATTTCGTGTTTGTCTGAGCAAGGGAATTTTATTTTTACCAAAGATGGATTTTCACTGCACTTGCTGTGATGTTAGTGGATAAAAAAACCCGGTAAATTCCCAGGTTTATTGCACAGGTATGATATTGATCACATTGGACATACTTTTATTTTCCAGTAAATTTGTATCACCAGCAAAAAGTTATATTGATAAGAATATACTAAAATGTAGTTATGAAATAGCATCTGTTCAAACTTTCCTAGTTTTTGTATTGTAATTTTCCTTTACTTGATCTCTGAGTTCAAGTGAATGAGGGTTGAGATCACTTCTGTGCCTCCTACAATGTTCTAAGCTGCACATTTTATTCAAGTATTAGCTATTCAAACATAACCATGCACAATTACTGACTTTAACTACAAATGTGATTATGTAGCTTTTCCTCAGGTTAGTTAACCAGGATATCCAATCTTATTTAGTTGAGGACTCTGCATGTGTCAGAGGTGAACTGCAAATTACCGCATAGAAATTGAATCACTTGTTCGTACAGTCATTAAATACTGAATTATTGAAGTCTCCAAAATAAACATACACTTTACATTGAAACAGAAATTGCTGGAGAAACTCAGCAGGTATGGCAGCATTCTAACAAAGAGGCACTGGACTTGAAACATCAACTCTGCTTTGTCTCCAAAGATGCTGCTGGATCTATTGAGTTTCTCCAGCAATTTCTGTTTTAGTTTCAGATCGCCAACATCCACAGTTCATTGTTTTATTTTACTACACATTGAAGAAGTCCAAAGGCACAATCACAGACAAAACAAATTAAAGCACCACTTATTCATTTTCCTTCTCTGCCATTGTTCTCTCAAACTTCTCTCTTCACTTACCTGCCTATCTCATTTTTATCCATCCCCACCTCTTGTTTCTCCCCCTTCCCTCAAACCTGTATTTCCTTCCCCTAAAAGTGGTCCAATGGTGATAGGGGTGGTCTAGAAGAAACTACAATAAGTCAGGTAGACATCATGCATTTTGGAGAACCAAGGCCACAATCAAAGATAATACTTAGTATATGAATAAACTTAAGGCAATCCAGCAAACTGTTAGAAAAAGCTAGTGTGGTACAGGTAGTGTGCACATTCAAGATACCTTTTCATATTTTGTTAGTCACTGTCATGGTGTTGTGCAGTCCACAAAAGGACCAGGCTAAAAGAGTTTATCAAGTTTTATGAATGTGAGCTTAGTTTAAAGTCAACCATTTTGCCCTATCTATATCATCATTATTCACAGTTAAACAGCAAAGTTGGAAATTTGGAAATAAATGTTTAATTGAGTGGAGCATACCGATTTATCAGCATTGCAAACTGCAGTTGGGGACACAAAACCGAGACTCTCCGTCAATATTCTGGGACGGAGAAGGGTGTAATTACAATACGCCAAGTTTATATCAGCAGTTTTCATTATATACCTGGACAGAGAAATTTGTAATGGAAAATCTTTGGATGAAATTTTGTTGTAGGGTATATAGAAAGGAAGTGTATACAGAGTTTTAATTTAAACATCTATATTAAAGTATGGCTATAGAAGGGGAAGCAATGTTGCTGAGATTAAAGCACTTTAGCATATTGTGAATATCAATTGAATATTTCTTCTCTACATTATTTATGGATTAACTGAGATTCAGTCATAAATTCTAATGTGATTTAGCAGCTATTTTTCTTTCCATGATTTTGAGGAATGGTTTCTCCTAAGCAGATATTTGCCAAGTATGACGTGAGGTAATTATAGCCAATCTGCATATGTGTTGGTGTGCAATCGTTGAATGCAGTGTGTTTGTAAATATTGGACTTGGTCTGTGGACCACATTATTACACCATTAATAACATCCTTTGATGTTTTTCATCTGTTACTCTGATTTCAGCAAAGTGCATGTAGAATTTTCAAACTGTATGTAGAACCAGTCATAAAAATGTATTTGCCTGTCTGACTGTGGATTGTGTCTAGAGAGATCATCTTGATCAGCACAACGAGAGTGAAGTACTATGACTGCAGCTGGTGGTGTTGGTATTGATGCGAGTCATTTGATTTAAGTATCACATTTTGACATCATGTGATGTGTTTTCTTGTAGATTGTTGTTATCAACACTTTAAATAATCCTTGAGAGTCTAATTTTCCTTTCTTGCCCTGACTTTTGTGTTCGTATGCATTTGTATTGAGAAATCCACCTTGTTTTCTATTAAATAATTTAATTGTGTAAATATTGAGTCATTTTGAAAATAATAAATCTAATATGAGCACCTTTTTGAGTGTTTTTTTTAATGTCTGAATGCTAAACTCTGAACTATACACTCTTCAAAATTGAATAAAGTCAGAGTCATAAAGCATGGAAGGAAACCCTTCGGTCCAACCAGTCCATGATGACCATAATTTCAAACTAAACTACTCCCACCTGCCTGCACTTGGTCCATATCCCTCCAAACATTTCTTACTCAGGTACTTAAATAAGTGTATTTTAATATTGTAACTCTACCTGCCCCTGCCACTTCCTATGCAAGTTCATTCCACCCCTGACCTCCTGCTGTTATTAAAAAAGTAGTTGCCACACAAGTCTTTTTTAAATCTTTCTCCTCTCACCTTAAAAATGTGATCCTTAGCCTTGAAAAGGGAAAGGACAAAAGGCAAAAAAAATCCTCTTGTTGAAATAATTTGTTTAATGGGCAATTAAGTACACCTACACCAGCCTGAGTTGCTAATATCCAATGTATAGTAATTTAGTATTCTTGATTGAGACTTTTGCATGTCTAAATCCATTATGTTGGCACATTGTACAGGTTATTTTGAAATTAATCACAAGATCATATTGATGCAATGATACATCATAT
The DNA here is from genome assembly GCF_030684315.1 of Stegostoma tigrinum. Lineage (NCBI taxonomy): Eukaryota > Metazoa > Chordata > Chondrichthyes > Orectolobiformes > Stegostomatidae > Stegostoma > Stegostoma tigrinum. The sequence goes on from NC_081368.1 coordinate 34,888,561, forward strand.
GTCCCAAGTTTCTTTAGAACCTGAATTTTGTGAATGACTTTTATGAATTTAAAAATTGTTACTTTTGTACTACCAAATGACACAATATTTGTGAAAAAGCACATTTTGTTGAAGTTTTCATCTTGCATGCATCAGGATATTTGTGGAAATTTAAAAGAAAACACCTCTTTACTGGATTGGAGGAGGATGTTGATAGGTTGGCAAGTGGACTTTAATAGAGGTGTTGCCAGGAAGATAATGCCAGTTAATGATGACTGACAATTAACAAACAAGTTTTTGATAAATTTCAAGCAATGGCACAGAAGGAGGCTGCTCACACTGTTTTTGTTTGTTCCATGCTGGAGTTCTATTATAACAACTTGGCTACTTCCACTTCTCACATTAAGTACTTTTTTTCTTGCATTGCTGCTGGATCTTTTAATAGTCACACGAAATTGGTGTTCTCTAGTTCTCAAATTTTCTACTACTTCCAGACAGGACATAATTTTGAACTCTTAAGTCTTCTCTTAACATACTTAAGAGAACAGCCCAAGATTTTGCAATCTATCATTACTACTGACATCTGCCATCTCACACCAATCCTTGTTGTGCACTTGGGTAAGCAGAATAAAAGCATGGACAATTTTATAATTAGGGAGAAAATTCAGAAGTCTGAAGTGCAAAGAGACTTGGGAGTTCTAGACCAAGATTCTCTTAAGGTGTAAACTTGCAGGTTGAGTCAGTAGTCAGGAAGGCAAATGAAATGTTGGCATTTATTTTGAAAAGAGTTTAATATAAAAGCAGGGATGTACTACGGAGTCTTTATAAGGCTCTAGTCAGGCAACTTTTGCAGTATTGTGGGCTGTTTTGGGCCCTATATCTCAGGAAGGATATACTGGGCCTGGACTGGGTTCAGAGGAAATTCACGAGAATGGTCCCAGGAATGATACTCATTGGAGTTTTAGAAGAATGAGGGAGGATCTAATTGAAACTTACAGAATATTGAATGGCCTAGGCAGAGTGGATGTTGGGAAGATGCCTCCCTTGGTAGAAGAGTCTAGGAGCTGAGGGCACAGCCTTAGAGTAAAGGGAAGACCTTTTAGAACAGAGATAAGGACAAATCTCTACAGTCAGAGAGTGATGAATCTATGGAATTTACTGCCACAGAAGTCTGTGGAGGCTGGCTCTTTGTTAACGTTTAAGACTGAGATAGTTAGGTTCTTGATTATCAAGGGGATCAAAGATTACAGGGAGAAAGTGGGAAAATGTGGTTGAGCCATGATTGATGCCGGAATGATCGATGGGCAGAATGGCTTAATTTCTGCTCTTATGTCTTATGGTCTTGCGGTCCTGTGATTCTTTTGTGCAACTTCCTCGGTTTTCTCCACATTGTTCCTTGAATGTTCCTTGAATGTTCTACGATGGTGGGATTCAAACCTGGGTCTCTAATAGTCTAGCAATAATGCCACTAGGCCATCACCTCCTTTTTACACTCATGTTACCAGGTATTCAGGCACTTGTGATCCCTGTAACCCAAGGTTCTATTACATCATCAGCATTATTTCAAGTTAACATGCTCTGCCTGAATGTGTTTCCTTTTCTTAAAATTGTTAGATAAAATGGGTGGAAGTCTACAACTGATTATTTTTGAGAGCTTTTTCTCCTGTGGGCAAAATTGTTAAGTACAACTATTCTGATCCCAGCTGGTGATATTACTGTTCATGTCAGAATACAAAACAAAATCTGGCTTGATAGATCATGTGCTTAAGTTTTGCAAATTGGATAACATGCCAATTAGTCACTAAAACATATGATATTGGCAATTTTAACAATAGAATCCCAGTTTATTACACAAATAAAACAAGTTTCTACATATTTCACAACACCAAATCAACTTTTCAAGTTTTTACATAACTGAATTCTCTCGGTTTCTTTACCTTGGACTCTGGAGAGAGGTTTAAAGGTCCTCCTAAGCTTGCTGATGTGAACCTTCCAGAGTTTGGATGGTTGAGGCATTTTTAGTTCAAAAACTTTGAAGATTTTTACCCAAATTCTCTTGGCTTGGAAGCTCCACAAATTACAACTCTTTGGATAATGGGACTTGCTTCCTGAACAAAAAGCTTGATTCTTCCGATGAGAAATGTTTTACCCTCCTGAGCTAAACAGAACCTCATATTCTGCCTTGGAAGCCGACAACCCAATGGCGACTTTACTTGCTTCAAAATCTCCTTGCCCCCAACCTTATCCCAAGAGCAGCCCCACCCCTCATCCTCACCTCATTTGACCTGTTCGTCTTCTCTCCCAACTATCCGTTCCTCCCACCTCACTGATGAATCGCTGCCATCAACTAGCTACACTCACCTTTTACTAGCTTTGTCCCCACCTCCTTGACCTGTCCCTCTTCTCTCCCAGCCTATCTGCTCCACTATCTACCTGTTCTCACTGCCCCTCTCTTTATTTGAGCCCCCTTCCCCTCTCCCATTTCTGAAGAAGGGTCCCCACCTGAAACATCAGCTTTCCTGCTCCTCTGATGCTACCTGGCCTGTTGTATTCCTCCAGCTATATGCTGTGTAATCTCAGACTCCAGCATCAGCAGTTCTTACTATCTCTGAGCTAAACTTCTGGTTCTTCTGAGATCCTGAACCTTCTGGAGTCAAAACAAAAACTAAGGGCTTTCTGCTCTGTAAACTCAGCAATCTCAAATTTATCTCCATTAACACCACCTGAACACTTGATCGCAGTAATGTGCTTTCCTGGTATTCATGCTATAAGGGCAGTGTTTCTAATGACTTTACTTTGTTACCTCAGATGGATGTGGGACAGTTTTGTGAAGGTTTTTCTTTTAAAAGAATGTGTAGAGCTGGATGAACATAGCAGGCCCCAAGCAACATCAGACGAGCAGGAAGGCTGACATTTCGGGCCTAGACCCTTCTTCAGAAAATCATCTATCTGCTTGTATTTTAAACTCCAAATTCCAGAATATAAAGATCTTTTCCTTAAATGTATTTTTGATGGTGGACTGAAATGAGTAAAGAATGGTTTTAAAAGACAAGGATTGGTAAAGGATCAGTTCTCGCTTTTAAAAACAAGTTAGTTGACACTCTTTGTAAGCTCCATTTACATAGCTGTTGGCTCAAGCAGTGGGAAAAGCCAAGTTACAAATAAACCTGAATAAGGGGCCAGTATGTAAATGGACATTTATTTAACACAGGCAGCTGATTAGCCTGTGAAATGTTGATGAGTTGATGATGACAAAGGCCTCCTGCCTGCCCACGACAATGTGATCGACTCCCGGGTTGCTGAACGGTTTCAAGGTATGAATGTTTGGATCAGAAGCCATTGGACCTCTGGAAGGAAAGGAGCTGTTTTTGCTTGTCAGTAGGAAGGATCTCAAGACTGAAGATGGCTTGTTTATTTTCCCTCATCAGTTGCTCCAAGCTGCAACTTGTAAAGGTATCTGATTTATTAAAAATGTGAACTAATCACCTTGTGCATTCTGCAAACAAGCTCAAATATCAAGAGGAGAGTTGAGCAATAGTTCTGATGAGCACAAGGATCATTTCACCAAACTGTACAAGGCATGAACCACCGAACTGCATTCCCAGTCTTCCTTCTGCCCATAAGACTGGAGTTTTTTTTTACTACGTCTGCACCTCTATTTAGGTGGGGAGTTTTTTTAATCGGTTAGGAATTTAACTAGTAGTGTTAAATGTCTATGATTCATAATGGTTTAACCTGTAGCTAAAGCCTACTTATTTGTAACGAATAGTAATTCTTATTAAGTACAGAAACTTGGTCCGTGTTTTCTGTCTATGTGAGTCTAAAATACCAGGTAAATTAAGGAATTCTATGTACTTTTAAAAATGTTTAAACTTTGGTGATGACTCCAGGAATAGTGGGGCTTAAGTCCCAGCATACTATTGCAGTGAAGTGTAACAATTAAGTACATGTATCTTGTATCACAATTGATTGTTTGTCAAACTAGAAGGTAACAAAATTCTAAGGCAATTACAATTGAGAAATTTACCAGCAATCGAAGGTAGAAAATAGAACACAATCTTTACTTAGATTTATTCACAATCTTACAAATAAAAAGCCACCAACAATATCAATAAATGCTCTCTATACTCTGAGTAAAACAAAGTTCACTGAAGAACTACATCTTAAAGTAACCCTAACATTAAGTAACAAGATGGAAATTTTGTAAATTAAAATATCTACATTGGTGGAGATGACGCATTCCGAAACCGGCAGTCATACAAGGGCACAAGCAAGCTATTGGCCACTGTGTATTCCACATTCAAGGACGGCAGAACATGAAGTACTTACAAAAGAAGAGTAGGTGGTCAGGATGATCAGCATGCACCCATTCTCCAGATTGCCTATTAGCTGGACCTGTTACTGTGCATCTTGAACAAACCCAAGTAAATTGACAAGATCTTCTGATCCACAAGTCTCACCCTTCTGAGAGTGGGGCTGAAGTGCAACCAAAACTTTTGAAGCAACATCCTAAAATGTTAACTGGCTTCAACATCACATTTTCATAACAGACCTGGGTAAAATGGCATAAAATGAGGCTGTTTTGGGTGTCATTGTCCCTACTTAATCCTCTTAGAAAGGACTGCTGCATGCAATACTCTCCCTGCTAAATCACTAATGGGGAAAAAGGAGACCCCTTCAATAGGCACCCCCACCTCTCAATTGTGGCATTTCCAGATGGTTGCAAAAATTAGGCAGGGGAATGAGCAGCAGCACTCAAAATAAGAAACCCTTTGGTACAGCGTGGAATGGCACAGTGGGATTTCTGCAAAATGGCTCGGCTTAGGGTGCTGAAGCTCCGTAGTGAAGTTTCAGTACCCTTAAACATCTTACATCTTTGGGTGCTTCATAGAATTGTTACAGTGCAGAAGGAAGCCATTCAGCCCATCATGCCAGCATCATCATTGTACTTTGTGCCAATTTATCAAAATTGATATCCAGTTTTGTCTGAAGGGATAATTGATTGCTTTGGAGAAGATGTGGTCTACTGGTAATGTTACTGGCTTGAACACCGAGAACCCCAGGCTGGGAGATAGTAGGAACTGCCGATGCTGGAGTCAGAGATAGTGAGATGTGGAGCTGGAGGAACAGGGCAGGCCAGGCAGCATCAGAGGAGCAGGATAGCTGATGTTTCGGCTTGGGACTCTTCTTCAGAAAAAGCACATTTCTGAAGAAGGGTCCCAACTCAAAACGTCAGCTTTCCTGTTCCTCTGATGCTGCCTGGCCCTGCTGTGTTCCTCCATCTCCACACCTTGTTATCTCAGAATCCCAGGCCAAATGCTCTGGGAGTCAGGTGTTCAAAACCTATCTTGGAAGATAGTGAAATTTTAAGTCAATACAAATCTGGAATTAAAATCGAGTGTAGTGGCGATCACACAACCATCATCAGTTAGTGCAAAAAAAAACCCATTTGGTTCATTAATGTCCTTTGGTGAAGAAAATCTATCTTAATAACATACTGGGGCTCACACGAGACTCCATACCCTCAAGAATGTGGTTGACTCTGAACTACATTCTGAAATGAGCTAGCAAACCACTTGGTTGTATCAAACTGCTACAAAGGAAAGGAATTAAACAGACACTGAAGCAATCCATGTCCATAAACAGCAAGATCTGAACAATATTCAGGCTTGTGCTAATAAGTGGCAAGCAAAATCCAAACCAGGCAATGGTGAACTTCACCAAATGAGAATCTAACCATCACCCTTTGACATTCAATGACACCATTTTTGCTGAATTTCCACTATCAATGACCTCAGGATAGCCATTTGATTTCCCACAATCACATCCTTTGGATTACCATTGACCAGAAACTAAACTGGGTCGGCCCTTTATGTAATTTGGTTCCAAAAGCAGGACACAGGTGAGGAACTATATCATTGTTATTCACATTCTGTTCTCACCAGTCTGTCCACCAAGTGCAAGGCACATCAGATATGTCATCAAATAATTCTCCAGAAACCAGCAGTTCTTTGGTTGGCACCATCCACCACCTTCAGTTTTTATTCCAAAACTGATGCAAAGTGACAGCATTGTTTACCATCTCCAAGATGCACTGCAATAACTTACTAATTACCTCTGACAGGACCATCGAAACTGCAACTTCTACCAGCTAGAAACAAAAAGGGCATTACATGTGTAGCAACACCACTACCTACCCATTCTCCCTCCAAGCCACATCCCATCCTGACTTGGAACTATCACTAGGCCAAATCCTGTGCTAATAGCTCTGTGGATGTCCATACACACTAAAGACTGTAGCAGCTCAAGGCAGCAGATCACAAACACTTTCTCTAGCACAATTAGGAATAGACAATAAATACCAGTTTAACCAGTGATGCCTGCATGTCATGGACAAATTAAAATAAAAAGGCTATTCAAACTTTGTGATGTCCTAGAACAATTAACCAGGATAGAAGTAACATTGTGTGATAAGACTGTTCATTCAGAATTATTCCAGACTTGAAATTTTCAGCTGTGAAGAAGTGTCACTGGACTCAAAACATTAACTCTGCTTTCTCTCCACAGATGCTGCCAGACCTGCTTAGTTTCTCTTGCAATTTCTGTTTTTCTTACACCAGTCCGGTCTGCTTTGTTTGAACCGATACCTTGAGGACTGACTTCCAATTTTTTATTCCATTTTAACCTTATTAATAATAACATTCCCACATTCCAGTGTCACCTTTAGAAGAAATCATTAATATGCATTAAAAAATGCCTTAATGTTTCCCTTTTTGGTGTCAAAAAACATTTAGGATCTTCTTTTCATTGAACACAATTTAGATCTAGCAAAACAATTCTTAATGAAAAACAGTTCCCTGAGGTCTTGCTTAGGTCATAAACATGGTTTCTATAATTTGCCTTATACCTCTCTGGTGCTTTAAGGAACTTGCCAAAAGCTTTTCCTGCACATCTCATGACATTGACATCCCTTCTTTCACTGAACTCTTCTAGAAAATTAGCTCTGAAGTCCTCTGAGTGAGGAGGCCTGTCTTCAGATCTCACCTGTTCTAAAGGTGTGCAATAATGTCTGAGCAAATTGAATGAAATACCTTTGCAGAAAACATTATTGAAGTCAGGTTAGGGATCAGCCATTCAAGACAGTGATTATGGAGGAATTTCTTCTCTGAGGATGGTTAATCTATGGAATTCTTTAAGAAAATTCAAGGTTGATAAAGATCTTCTAAGGGAATCAAGAATTTTGAAGGAAAAGTCAAAAAGCATTGTTGAGCATTATCAGATGAGCCATATCAGTGAATGGTGAGCAGACTACATGGGCCAAATGGCTTACTTCAGCTCCGAAGTCTTGTGGAATAACAAGGTACTTTTGCATCTTCACAAGTCAATCTGCGGCATCGTGCAGATAATCCAAATGTCTTCTCCTAACGCATGTCAACTCCTATTTTCCCATTACAATTGTGCTTACTGATCTGCATTGAATCCCGATGAGGCAACACATTTATTTTAAATTCACACACATTTTAAATTGTTCTGTTTGGATGCCATTGTGCCCTTGCATTCATTTCTGTGCTGCTTACATTCCAATTTATTTTAACTGTCCCAGGACCAGTGTCCATGACTTAAGATGTCCACATCATAAGCTGTTAAATTCTTTCCCTGAAACTTCACACCATGCCTTTCCTTAAAAAGGCACTCCTTCATGGTGCTGCTTTGCCCAAGATTTTTGCTCAGATCCCCATAGTAGTGTCATTGTATCAGATGATAGTTTACTACGTTCAAGATGCTACGTGTAAACAAGTTACTTACACTATTACACAGTGAATGATTTTCATTGTTATAAGGATGCAAAAAGATCCCACAAATAAAACATGCTGAAAGCACAGACGATACTTAAGAGAACAGAGCCGTCCATGGAACTCAAACAAGACTGGAAAAATATGACATTGTTTAATGATTCTGATGAAGACCCCAGATTCAGTATTAATATTGACAAATTGGTTCATCGCATTATTTTTAAATGAAGGCAGGAAGCAATAGTGAGAGCTACTGAATCATTCAGGGATAACTTTGTGCATTTAACATTGTGGCTTTACTGACAGCAAATGTACTGCAGCAACCAAAAGAATAACTCACCAGCATCTTCTCTCAGGCAAAAAATGCTGCCCCAGACAGTGACTTGCAATCCCCAATTACTACTTTCTATCTAACATTTCAATAAAACTATTATATAGCCAAGTTATGTTCACTCTGCTATTTTCTGAAGTATAGGTTATGACCAGAGGGACTCATCTAATCCCGTAAGCTTCAATATTGACAGGTTGTTGTTTCCCCCAAATACTTTTAAACGCTATGTTAAATATGTGGGTAAAATAACACCAGTGCACCTGGAGCAAGACATTTACAAGCATTGAAGAAAACCACTGAAGACTAAAAATGTAACAAGGCCTTCCAATTGTGGAATTACATTACGCAATGGTCTGTAAGTTTCTATAATAAGATAAACATTGTTCAATAAATACTGAAGATTGCGCAAAGAGAAATTAACTTTGCAATAATGTTGTACAAACCACTGTATAAACAAAAGGCAGCTCCACTGTGATACTTGATTTAACAGCAGTCAGATTATCAATAAATTCTTATTGTTTCTGTTGTGCATTCATAAATAATTACAAGTTCTTTTGTAATTTGGACACTTAAATAGGGAGGGTTGTATCCAGAAGCAATGAACAAAGTGTTATCCATTCCGCTGAAATGTTGGGTTTATTTGAAACAAAATAAAAAAAATACAACTCAAAATCCAACATTACAAATGTCTACATGTCTTGCAGTTGGTATATCCATTTCTCTTCCAACAGTTCTCACATCATTGGTATGTGCGTTATTTGTATGTCTTCATGTGCCAGAGACCATCATTTAAGTAATGCATGTTTTCAATTCCAATACCTTTATTGACTTGTTCACTGTGGAAACAACAAAAAGTATTTGACTGTTTGGATATGAACAAATGTATTTCTTTAATCTAATTTATTTTAAAATTAGAATAACTCTAGGTGATCCCAGCTTCTGTTTTGTTTCTTTTTTTAAAAAAGATTTTCCACATGTTTCAAGACAACAGGAGCACTCATTATTGTGTTCCACTTGACTTCTCACAGTCTGATTGAGACTACAATATACATCAAATCAAGGATACTTATTTTATGGGCCCATTATTACTCGGATATGGATCAAGACTTGCAAGCGTGTTTTGCTTTCATCTGCATCTGCATTTCCGCATGACTGCACAACTCAGTCCTCCTTAAACCAATAAAACAGCAAAATGTCAAGATGTATTTACATTTTATCTGCTGGCATCTTCATAACTCCCACAGAGAGGGCATGTTGCTTGCCCTCTGCTGTAATAGCCTTAAGAATGGTCAGTTAAGGAAGCTTCCAGCAACTGAGGAATAAAGCAAAGTACTTGCATTTGAACAGCAACTAAGAAAAGATAAATACTTGTCTTCTCATAGAAATATGAAACCTTCAAATATAACCACATGAAAATTTAATATTAAATTTCTATAATTCTAATAAAGGAATACTGAAGATTACTATAAACGTTCCCAATGGAAATGTTGTCAAACTGTGGAGGAACATGTGGCTTGACCAGGGAGGACAGGACAGAAAAATAATAAGGCAGAATGGATCATGTTTTACCAACATTGAAGATAAGAAGGTGTAACTACACTTATAGTATCAGTGGTAGGATGGCATTTATAACAGGAAGAATTGAAAGGTGCATTCAGGTGCTTTTTTGACTAAATGTTGATTTTGTTTTAGGGTTGAGTAATTTTTTTTACTCTTTTCAATAAAGAAAGACAATTTGTGTAACTGGGATAACAAAACACTTTATAAATTTTCTGAACTATGAAACTAAAAGAGGCTTATTGAGTTCACTATCCGATACACTAATGTCCTTATCTGGTCTGGCCTACGTTTCACTCCAGACCTGTAGAAAAGTAGTTGATTACTAACTGTCCAATGAAATGGCATTACACGCCATTCAGTTGTACCAAACTGCTAAAAAGATAAAACACACAGACCACATGGCATCGACCTAAGGACTAGAATCAATAATGGAAAGCCATGTCCACCTTGCAAGTTCCTCCATGCCAATATTGCCAAAACTGGAACAGCAGTCTGACAGACATTCAAAGTAACAGCCTGACATTGTAATCTTCAGGAAAGCCTACCTGACAAACAATTCCCAGATTTCAACATCACCTTCAATGGGTATGCCCATGTCCAAGTGGCAAGAAAGACATAGGAGGTGGCTGCAGTACAATGGTATAGTCAGAAAGCAGCCGTCGTCGGAGACAGTCAGGAGCCGCTCAGCTCCTGATCTCATTACATCCTTGCTTCAAACATGGACAAAACAGTTGAATTCTAGAGGTGAGGTGAGAGTGACAGCCTTTGACATCAATGATGCATTCAACCAAGTGTGGCATCAAGGATCGCTAGCAAAGCTGGAATCAATGGGTATCAGGGGGCAAACTCTCCAGTAGTCAAGTCATACCTGACATATGGGAAGACAGTCATGGTTGTTGAAGATCAGTCATCTCAGCTCCAGGCTATCTCTGCAGGAGTTCCTCAGGGTAGTGTCCTAGGCCCAACCATCTTTAGCTGCTTCATCAATGACCTTTCCTCTATCAGAAGGTCAGAACTGGGGATGTTTGCCAATGCTCAGCACCATTCGTGACTCCAAAGTTACTGAAGCAGTACACATTCACATGCAACAAGATCAGGACAATATCCAGGCTCGGGGTGACAAGTGCTAAGTGACATTCGAGCCACACAAATGTTAGGCTATGACCATCACCAATAAGAGACAATATAACTACTACCCCTTGACATTCAATGGTGTTGCCATTATTGAATCCCCCACTGTAAACATCCTGGGAGTTATTGACCAAGAACTCAACAGGACTAGCCACTGTGTTGATTTGGTGAGAACAGCAGGCCAGAAGTTAGGAATACTGTGGCAAGTAACTCACCTCCTGACTCCTTAAAGCCTGTCCACCATTTACAAAGGCACAAGTCAGGAGTGTGACAGAATACTCCCCACTTGCCTGGATGAGTGCAGCCCCAACAATACTCCAGGACAAAGCAGCCCGCTTGTTTGGCACTAACATCCACAAGCATCCAATCCCTCCACCACCCATGTTCAGTAGCAGTGATGTGTACTGCAGAAATTCAAAGATCCTCAGACAGCACCTTCCAAGCCCGCGACCACTTCCAACTAGATGGACATGGACAGCAGACATATGGGAGCACCACCGACCTCCAAATTCCCCTCCAGGTGCCCACCATCCTGACTTGGAAATATATCACCGTTCCTTCACTTTCACTGGGTCAAAATCCTGGAATTCCCTCCCTAAGGGCATTGTGGGTCAACCCACAGCAGGAGGAATGCAGCAGTTCAAGAAGGAAGCTCACTACCATCTTCTCAAGGGCAACTAGGGATGGGCAAGCCAGCGACGCGCATATCCCCCATGCTGAACAACATCTGAAAAAAAAGCATGGGGGGGCAGGGTGCAAAATGTTCTTTGGGTAGTGGACTTCAATGTCCATTGCCAACAGGCTCAGCAGCCTCACTGATGACTGAAAGGCTGAGTCCTAAAAGGCAAACCTGCCGGACTGGTTCTGAAGCCGACCGTGACGGAACTATTGAAAGGGAAAAACAGTCAACTTCACTTCACCTGTTGCAGTTATGTCAGATCCAGCAACTTAAAATGGAGCAGTCTGAGACATTGGCAGCCTTCAGCAGCAGCAGAATCTTTATTCAGTCACATTACATAATGTAATAGCCCAGTATATCCCTCAGTACCATTTCCAACAATCCATAAGATTAACCCTTGTTCAATGGAGGATGCCGGAGAGTACACCAGGAGTAGCACTAGGCATACATAAAATGACATGTCAGCCTGATGGGAGCGATTACAGACTACTTGCATGTCAAAGACAGAAGGCAGCAAATGACAGAGAGAGATAAGTGATTCTACAACTAACTGATCAGGCCTGAATGACGGTGGACAATTAAACAACTAACAAAGAGAGGAGGAACCACCACATATATTTCTGTCCTCAACGATGTGGGAGTCCAGCACATCAGTACAAAGTACAAGGGTGAAGCCTATCTATTGGTGCTCAAGCAGAAGTGCCAAGTGGATGATCCAGCTCAGCTTTGAGTTGTCCAGAATTATATATGTCAGTCTGTCTATTTGATTCATCCTGTGCCAGGAGAAAATGGCTGAATGCTCTGAATGCTGAAACAGCCCTGACAACATACCACCTATAACATTCAAGACTTATACTCCAAATTTAGCTATGCTTCAGCTAAGCTGTTCCAATATAGCTGCGACTCTGACATCTTCCCAATATTACACAAAGTTGCCCAGCTATGTCCAATCCATAAAATAAATGATAAATCCACTGTAGCCAAATATGACCCTATCAGGCCACTTAGATGGGCAATAAGTGCTTGCCTGACCCACATGCGAAGAATATTTTCAAAAAAAAAAGCTTATTTGACTTCAGTCAGGACAGCAGTAGGATGACTAAAACTAGCTACAGTTCTTCTGGGATGAAAAAGAAAAATCAGGTGAGGACAGAGTTGGCTGCTGTGTTTTGTCCACCAAATTAAATATACTTAGTCAACTCTCATGCTCAAGCTTAAGACATAAATAATGTTAACTTAAGTGCAGTAGTGGATGGCTGACTGCCCTTTCAAGGATGAAGGCGCTCAAGAGAGAGTAGGGGATATAAAAAACACATTAGGAGCCCTTAAAAATGTGCTAAACAACAGTGTGCGAATGACAAGAAATCTGACCAAATTTGTATCGACTTCAAGAACTACTATGTAAATGCATTAAATTACAAATTGCACTGATGAGCTAATAAAACAATTCATTGTACAAAACATCCTTATAACTAGAACTCCCGTAAATAAAAATACTTTTTGGTTTCACACAGATGAGTCTCATCAAGGATACAACTATAGTGTCAGTGTCGGCTGGATTTAGCTTAGCTCCAGGGGAAGTTAGTCCAGGACACATAATATTGGCCCCACTAAGCACAAACTTGATGGCCCCTTTATCAACCTGTTGATGTGGCAAGATAGAAGGATCTGTGATGAAGAATTGGGAAATCATTAATGTTAAAGTTATACCAATTATTTCAAATAAAACATTTTCATTATAAAATACATGTCTCAAGTCATGTTTGTACATAAATTGCAATTAAGATTAATAACGCTCAAGGTCCACTATAAACTCATTCCAAAAGTAAACTCCTACAGTCAAATCCTTTCCATTTGCCTCCACCCATCCTGATTTTAGGAAATTGTCCAACTGGCCATTTTTCATTCCTTTGAATATTGAGTGTGCCTGCACGATGCTGCCGCAGAACAGTGGTGGCACTACAGCTCAGGTTTACCCTGCTCACATCCAACATTCACATTTGTACTGCTTCCCAGGTGTTTCAGGCTAGCAGTGAGGAGGAACCACCTTGAAAGTGTACATTTTAGTGTGTACTGGTATAGTTTTCTGAGATTTTATTTGAGTGTCATTTGTTTGAGAGGCATATCTACTTAGGTTACTGCACCTGGTTTCATCTGATTTGATTTGATTTATTGTTTACACATGTACCAAAATACAATGAAAAAGGCTTGTTTTGCAGGCTATCCAGGTATAAACAAGTATACCGGGGTATTCAAACAAAATGCAAAATACAGTGTTACAGCTACAGAGGAGGTGCAGAGAAAGATCAACTGATGTGATGGGAGAGATTTGACCAAAAACAAAAAGAGCCATTGTTTTGCGCAACACAAAGCTGTCACACATCAGATCAATGAAGAAACAACAAACTGACAAGTAAAACAATCTTTTTTCAAAATTTGCATTAGCTTTGCCCAATTCATAAAGCATTGACCTGGGTAGGAAGGGCATGTGTTTAAACTACACATCAAGGCAGAAGTATTTAACCTCAGGAGACAGTAAGGACTGCAGATGCTGGAAGTCGAAATGTGGAGCTGAAAAAGCACAACAGGTCAGATAGCATCCATGGAACAGGAAAGTCAATGTTTTGGGCCGAATTCTGAATTATAATGTATGTACAAGCCTACCGAATATGCTTTTCCAGCTCCACATTTATTATTTAACCTCAGCTGATCTTCTGCTGTAATGTTGAGACTTATGCTAAGTTATATGCGATATTGTTTCGATGAGCTGCAAAAGAGACTTTTGCCAGCAAAAATTATCTAAAAAAGTCAGGAAATAAAATAGAAGAATATTGAGCTTGTCATCAGGTTATATGATTTCTGTTGATGTACGAAAGAGTCAAATTTACAAGGCCACTTCACAAGGCTTTCTCTGTAACTCTGGCAGAAGAGTTGGAAAAAGGGATTTAACTGAATATGCCATGTCTTATTCTGAACTAGGATGTCTCCATGTCTTTTTAGTGTACAGAGCCCATAAAATGGGACCACCTACAACCCTAATCCAGAAGAGACCGACCGTACCTGTGGAGGCTGGTATGTTCAGTGGGATGAGTGCAGCAGCTACTACAATAAATGCATGTGGATACAACCAACTGAAGAGCTTGGTCTAGTCAGAGGTCCAAGGAATGAGGTCCCCGAATCCTTTAAGGAATTAAATTTTTCTTCAAATTTCATAATGGCTGTCTCACCTTCAGCGTGTCGTCTGGGAAAGGTTTCAGCAGGCAGATAACCAAAGACAACACATCCTACCCCAAACCCCACACACCAGGCTTTGGCATCATATGGGTGGCAACCACACACAGCCCACTGTCAGATACAAACAGCCTCCATTCACATCTATTCATTCCTTTTACCTGCACATCTGTCTGTCCAACTGGTTTCCTCTCTCTTCGGACTCTTATACCCAAGGCACTTTCTCCATAAATATCAACTTTTTCCCCTAGTTATCAACTCTGAGAAAGGGGCACGGGACCTGAAACATCAACTGATTTCTCTCCACAGATTCTGCCAGATCTGCTGAGCCTTTTTCTGGCAATTTCTGTTTTTGTTTCTGATGCTGGAAATCTGCAGTTCTATTGGTTTTTTATTATGTGTGTGTTTCTGGGTCCAGAATTATAAGACATAGGGTAGTCTTACAGTCCCATAATTCTAGACTCAAAAAATGTTATGGGTATATTTGGTTATTGGACTGAAATCATTTTTTAAATTTGTGATTTAATTAATGTTATTTAAAATACTTGATCGACACTGACTTTTACGTTTTTATAGATTTCTGTCAACAACAGAAATTAATTTGCTAGTATCTTGTAACTGAGGCACATGATCAGTATTCTGGAGAAAACAATTCAAAAATTTTCCATTCGCAACAAATACTAATGCTTCAGCTTTTGTGTTCTCCATTCTTCAATAAATATTGATAATGGTCAAGTTCCTTCCAGACTTTAAAAGCCAATATGGTGCTGATAAATCTGGAAAACAGACTTCCCAGTATCTTTGCAGGTTGATTTCATACTTAGTCAGGCATGATACTTACTGTAAATATGATTTGTGATCTGCAAACAGCAGCACAATTAAATGACAAGTACTGATCTGAGAACAAAATGTCAGGTGTGATGCACGGACGGTCGACTATACCTTGTCATCTACCAAGCAATGATGACATTCTGTGCACATGTATAACCATGCTTGATCAGAGGCAACTGTGACATCACTGAAACGGGAGTATTTTGAACTATGTAGATATCCATCTTCAGAAGTGGCTCCACTGTGCCCATATTGACAAAGCCATGATTGGTACATTTGCCAGGCACAGTATTTTGAGACAAACATGAGGGGCAAAACTATTTGCTCTTGACCTCACAATCTGCCAGGTGCAAATGCATCTGTCCATGACAGCACTGGACTGCTGAACAGCTCCTTTAGAAATTAAGTCCCAATTTCATGTTGAGGATATTCCGCATTGTGTGGTGCAACATCTAGCATCTGAAAAGTGAGAAAACACAAGGCATTGTGGGCCACCCTTTTGCTTACGAATTACAAGGGGAGTAACTATAGCTCAATGTACTTCAGGAGAGCATTTGAGGAACTGCACCAGGTATGCCTAAAATAAGTTTTCAACAGTCCAGCTTCTATACAGCACTACACGTATCTATGGCGAGCAGAAGCAGCATGCTGTGGACACAGCTGAATTAACAAAGCAGAACAAGGCTTTGCTGTCGTATCACATACTCCGTTATGAATGGGGGTGAACAGTTAAACAGCTAACAGGAGGATGCTTCACAAATATCCCTATCTCGACAATGGTGTCCAACACAACAGTGAAAAAGGCAAGGTCGAACAGTGTGCAACCATCTTCAGTCAGAAGTTCTAAGGGGATGGTTCATTTCAGCCTCATCCTGAGGTCTGCAGCCTCAAAGATGCCAGGCTTGAGCCAATTAGACTCTCTCCATCCGATTCCAAGGAGTGACTGATGAACTCAAACCTAGACTTATGACTTGACACCCAAGTCAGAATTCTTCTTCAGGTGTAACCCAGGAATAAAATTGTACTAACTCATTCCATAAAGTTCTTTAGAAAGGACTGCACTTCTTAAATCAATTTTGTAAAAACTTAAAGAAAAAAGTAGCATGCGTTCTTTCACAGTGAACATACAGCTCTGGCTACTACAAAAACATGAGGAATATAGCAACATTTGCCAAAGTAAACATTCAGGAGTTTACAGTTCTCCAAATACACACAACAGCAATAAACCTACATTTGTGAAGTAATCGTAAGGTGGGGTAAAAAGGTCCCTCTCTTTGTCTGAAGAATAGCAGTTCTCCATTGACAGTCAGGATCTCTATATGTTCATGGCTGAAAACAGAATAGAAAGAACAAAAATCATGATTAAGTCATAAAAATCATGTTCGGATTAAAAACAAAAAACCAGATTATTCAAAACATTCTGCAGTTTGGACATGATTTTCCATTACAAAAAGGAGTTGAAATTCTTGGAAAAAGATTTAACATAAATAAACATCATAATGGAATTTTCTAAGTGAATTACTGTGCATCTAGTTTTGAATCCCCAAATACAACACAAATCTAATTTGAGAAGTGGAATGATTTTTCTCATGTAGGCAGCCATTCTACATCAACAAATCATAACAATGCAAGATAGATTTAGATTTTGTTGTCACGTACTCAAATACAAGAATACGAGAGTACAGTGTAAGTGTAAGTGTATAGTTATATGCTCTCATGCCATCTTAATACAGAAAAGACAGAATTAAAAACAGAAGCGGAAATAAAAGAAACATCCAAAAGGATTCGTCCAGATCACTCCCCCACTTCCACAAGTCCTCAATGCCAGAAAAATAAAGCCACAAAGTTCATCCCTCAGTGTGAGAGCACACAGGTGCCCTGGGTCCACGCACATCATTGCGGTCAGAACACGGCCACCAAGTACCCAGACCCAGCCATTGCCTGGAGTTGTGCTACTAACGCTACAACTGTGCCACCATTCTTTGGTACCATCTTGCCTCCATCAACGTCATCACTGCCATCTGCCTGAAGTTGCCGGGTCCTGAACCGGGCTCAAACTCAACACTGAACCCGCCACGCTGAAGTAGCTGGTGCCTCATTCTGGCTTAGGTTGCTGCCATTGCCGCCTCCTGGGAACTCCATTTCAAAGGAACCCGCTAATGCCAAGACCTGGGAAGGAACCGCTCCTGCTGCTGCCGACATTCCAGGAAATAGGACCGCTCCCGCCACTGCATTTTTTGGTGGTGTAAAGAAAGAATATTGACCCGGTCATTATACTCTTAGCAATCAGTTCTATAGTCTTCTTCCAAGAGAAACTGGTTTCTAGAATGTTTCATTTCACAAACCACAAGGAAGATTTATAGTGTTCTCTTCTGAGCAGGAGGCGGATATTAACAGTGTTGCTTTTAGTTACAGCTCTTGGCCATTGATGAGCGTTCCTGTCATGTTTTTTTTAAAAACGGAGAGAAGTGGAGGAAGAGAACATTATGACAGCTTTCTATTTTTGTCTCCCTAGTGTTGCGGGATTATCAATGGCACCTGGCCCTCTGGAAGAAGGCAGGCATCAATCATGGGCTAAAATCCCAGCTCAAGAATCATACCTTCAGTAATTCAGCAATCTATCATTGCTATAATCTAGACTGATAATCACAATGAGAATCAAAACCTCAATCTCTTGATCCAAAGATCACAATGCTACCTACTAAACTAAGTTGACACAGCTGGGAATCTTTTAAAGTTCATTACAACTTCTTTCTGAGGATTTGTCATTTAATTATGAATTGTGAATACAGATTCTGTCATTTTATGTGACAAAACTAGGCATAAACCTAGATCGTGTCATTTCAATTCCACCTTTGTGTGAAACCACGATGCAAGATTGCTTTCCTTCCTCTCCTTCTGACACCATCTCCCACTGTGAAAAAATGCCATGGACACGGATAGTCATTGCAACTTAACACAAACAGTACTTTTTTTTTTTATAAAGTGCCTTCTCACAAGTCTTGTACTCATCATTACTAAAAACATTAGTATTTGGCAATACATGTCTACTTTGAATACCACTATATAAAATGTACTCTCACTATGCGTGGTCAATAAGTTTTGCAACTGATTAGTTGCATATCACGATTTTGTTTTCACCCAACCTTGCGAAACACACTTTCTAGTTGAAGACCGCTAGTTAGGGGTCATGATTGGGAATTCTAGCTTATTTTCCTTTCTTCTGCCCAGAAGATGTGAATAGCAGCATCCCAATTGATGCACAGGCTGGGCACAACAAGGATCAGGGGTCACATGATGAGAACCCCCTTCTTTTCCTTCTTGAGGCCATAAATTCTATTAAGTAGTAGGCAGATTCAAATCTATAATGTTGTCACTCAGCTTTCAATAAAGTGTAACAGTGGGAGAGAAGAATATGCCTCCTTAATCTGAGTAGTACAACAAAACATTTTATCCTTGCAAACATTGTATCTGAAGAGCTCTTTGAGCTATATCAGATTAAAATAAAGTAGTGATTGTTACACATACATACTTTGTGCCCAAGTTACTTAAAGTGGTGCATTAAGACTATTACATAACACTGACGCACTCTAGCTTAAATGCCAAATTTGAATCTCTGGAAGAGATTCCAAGATCAAGTCACATCTGAAGCACAGTATGCATGTTCAAGGTTTAACAGGACAATCTCAAAAAATTGAGGCAGAGAACAGCAGCAATAGCAATTCCTAATGTCAGGCTGACCAGGACAAATGACTTTGAGAAGTATATATCTTTAGACTCAAAAAAAAAGGACATCTCAAAGAGGACCCAAAAGAAGTATAACAGGTAGAGGACACTGATGCTATGGTAGCATGACCAAAGAATTAACTTATGTTCAAAATCAGCAATTTTCTCCTTACACAATGTGTAATCACTGTTTCATAAATAGAAAACTAAGTGGGAATGGTGGGGGGAGAATATTGACAATATTTAAAGCAACATCTACAAGAAGAAACATGATTCATTGGTGTTCCAAAAGAGGGAAAGCAAACAGAAGACTGGGTCTCCCTCATTTGAATTTATCTTGTGATCTCGTAATATTCCTTTCAATAAAGTAGTACTAAAATGCTTAGTTTCCAGACACTAATTTAAATACCAAACATGTTAACCATCAAATTTATAAATGTGAAAATGATTCTGTGGAATGATAAAACCAACTATTACAAAACAAAGATTTTGACTTAGCAGCATCAATAGTCTGGATAGATATGAAAAACGGACTTCAAAACAAAAAAAAAGCGAAGGAAGAAAGGAACTACAAGTGTTTTATTTAGAGTGCAACAAGTAAATATTTACAATAAATTACATTAAAAAGAATGAAGAAAGAACCAGCAAAAGAAATATTTAGAAGCAATTCCAAAGAACAGAATTATTCTGCAATTGTGCAGTACAGACCCAGTCCTCAACCACTCCTCACACATGACATCATCCCCAGGATTATTCTCGTAAAGGCACGCAGTATATGAAACAAGTAAATGAGCTTGTGGTACAGATTGAAATTGGACGGGCATCACAGACACATGACTACAAGAGGATCAGAATGGAGAACTAAATATCCAAGGTCACATCTTGTCAAAAGGACAGCCAGATGGGCAGAAAGGGTGGAGACGACTTGTTATAAGAAATGAAATTAAATCACTAGCAAGAAGTGATATAGAGTTGGAAGGTACAAAAACAGAAGTTGCTGGAAAAGTTCAGCAGGTCTGGCAGCAGAGTTCATGTTTCGAGTCCAGTGACACTTTCTCAGAACTTTGAATTTTTTCTTCACAGATGCTGCCAGACCTGCTGAGTTTTTCCAGCAATTTCTGTTTTTGTTCCTGATTTACAGCATCCGCAGTTCTTTTAGTTTTTATAGATTTGGAAAGTGTTGAATCTGTGTGGGTAAAGCTGAGTGACCGCAAAGAATGATCGAACTTGATGGGAGATGTGTACAGGTCTCTTAGCAGTAGTCAGGATATAGGGAAGAAAATAAGTCAGGAGATGGAAAAAGCACGTAAGAAAGACACTATTGCAATAAGCATGGGGGTTCGAGTATGCTGGAGGACTGGGAAAGTGAGGTACGTAGTGGATCTCAAGTAAAAGAATTCGTAGAATGTCTATGAGATTTTTTTTGGAGCAGCTTATGATACAGCCCACTAGGGAACAGGCATTTCTGATTTGGTGATGTGTAATGATGCAGACTTATCAGAAAGCTTAAGGTAGAGAAACCTCAAGGAGGTAGTGACCATACTAAGATAACATTCACCCTGCAATGTGCGAGAGAGAGGCTGGAATCAGATGTAATGGTATTACAATTGAGTGAAGATAACTACAAAAGACATGAGGGAAGGGCTGGCCAGAGTTGTTTGGAAAGGAGGCCTAGCAGGGAAGACAGTCGAGCCCCTCCTACGTCATGCAATTACAACATATCACCTGGCCAGTATGTCTACTTTAATTCCTTAGTGCCTAGTTTGATTTTTAATAGTTTGGCTCTGGTCTTTTAGCTTGTAGCCTGTAAATTTTTCTCTTATTTACCTTCCGTCTTAAAGTAACTGATAAAAGATGGTCAAATTAGCAGTTATCACCAACAAATTAACTTACTGTTCACCTGGGATGTCATTCTTTTGTGCTGGGTCCCTAGGCTAATCAGTGGCAAACAGAATTTAATCTGGGTTAAGTGTGACGTGATGCATTCAGGTAGGTCAAATAAAGTAGAATACATGAAGAATGGTAGGATCCTGGGAAGCAACAAGGATCAGACAGATCGTGGCGTGTATCTCCACCAATCCCTTAAAATAGCAGGTCAGGTAGAGAAAGTGGTTAAGAAGGCATGTTGAATACTTGCCTTTATTAACCAAGCCATTGAATTTAGGAGCAGGGAGATTATGGTGGAACTTTGTAAAAGGTTGGTTAGTACACAGCTAGTGTTGTGTCCAGTTCTGAATCCGCATTTGTGGAGAAATGTGATTGTGATGCAGAGGGTACAAAGGAAATTTAGTTGCCTGGGCTGAAGAGTTTTAGTTATGTAGAGATTGGATAGACTGGTGTTGTTTTCCCTGGAGGAGAGGAAAATTGAGGGGACACATGTTTCAGGTGTATAAATCTAAGAGGAGCAGACTGGGCTGATAGGAAGGAATGTTCTCCTTGGTGGAGGGATCAATAAGCAAGGAGCACAGATTTATGGCAAAAAGCAGAAGGTTTAGAGAGCAATTTCTTTTTCACTCAGAGGAAGGCGAATGTCCAGAATTCATTGCCTCGAAAGGTACTGTTACGACAGGGAATGGCCAAACTGCTCTAAATAATTAAACTAAAACATAAGCCCAAATCTGCTATGACAGGACTGGAAGTTACCTTCTAATAATTACCCCTGAAACACCCAGAAAAGTGCGCCTTTCCCCACAAGAGAGAAATCCCTGAAATCTACTTTACAAGTAACAAGACAAAATTTATTTATTTAATCCAACAATGAACAAACTAACAAAATTGCTAACAAACCGACAATTTCCCCTTAGACTACTAACTACTCCCTAACTGGTCTAAATTCTACTAGAATGCTGTTTAAATAAAGACCAGTCCTGATAATATACACCCAATTAATAAGAAGCAATAAATTATAACAATCTCTCCAAGTTTGCACAGACTCTCTTCTAGAATATTGTCGTCTCCATTCTCTTCAGAAACGCCTTTCTTCTGTCAATTCTGCTGTAACTTCTCTTGTAAGGACTTTGGCTAAAATACCGTGGTAACTTTGATTAATTAGATAGGCTTTCTCCGAGAGCTGTATGGTATTAACTCTGGTAGGTGGCAGTTGGCTCTTCCCACTTTTCCAAATGCTCTCACCTTACATACCCACAATGACATAATCAAATTCATATGATAGGTTTCAGGTTGTCAACACCATCAGGTCTAAATTCAATTTGCTTTCTGTTTCTAAGTACTTTGTTTAAATTAATTGTCCGAATTCAAACTTCTCATCACAGCATCAGACATGACTGCCTTTTTGCCTGCTACCTGCAAGGCATTGTTTCTTTCTGATAACTTGTTTTATTTTTTGAGGCTGTCTGTACTGGCAACTTCAGCTGTCGATCACAGACATACATTTCAAAAATGTTTAAGCGCAGACAAAGCACAAATCTCTTAAAGGAACCACATATTTTAGCTTCCTGCCTTCACCTCACATTACTCTACACAACTTCGTAACAATGATTAAACCTTCTTAGCATGTGAAGCCCTCATAACATTCAAGATATAATTAGATGTGTACCTGCAATGTAAAAACATACACAGCTGTGTGCTAAATGGGATTAGAAGAATAGTTCGGTAGTTGTTTCTGACTGGCAGAGAATCAATGGGCCGAAAGACCTCTTGTTCTGTAGACCATAATGATTCTACGAACCATGAAAAATAGTATGGGAAATGACAGTGTTATTTGGAAGTCTTCCAGAAAAGGTGCATCTCAAACAGAAAATCATAAAGCATTTGAAGACAGTTAGTGTGTGTGATTGGAAATGGAATGGGTGGTACAACATAAACACTTTTACTGCAAGTATGAATTACTCAGGTAAACCTCTGGAGAAGAAATGGCACTTAAAGAGAAAAGAGCAACATCACTTAAATCACTGCTTACATTTGAATGCCAAGAAAATTCAAAGTAAATTATACCATTTTACTATTTTTACAGGGTCCTTCTTTGGCATGATTTGGTTCAACCATGGCTCAATTACAGGAAACTGTTCAACCAGCTGATTCTTAATGCCTTTAATAACAGATGTCTTCAGCTGGATGCAATTTGTAACATTTTCTTTTTCATCAAATCTGTTAAGATAGAACATAAGTGAATCAAGATCATTGTTGACATTTTCTAAAACACAATAGAAACACTCCACACAAATACCCTGGAGACCACATACACTGTTTCAAAATTATCCTCTTTCTTTTTGCATAGATGCCAACTTTGCTGGTGTTCATTTCCTCATTCCTCAACTACTATGCCAGAGTTAAACATGTCAGTAGGCATTTTGTCCAAAGAACACACCAGAGTTGAACCTTGTACGAGTTCTGAGGATAGGTCACTAGACATGAAATGTTAACTGATTTTTTTTTCCTTCACAGATGCGGCCACCTGCTAAGCTTTTCCAGCAACTTCTGTTTGTGAACCCTACACTACCCACACATTATTTGTGATCATCAGATGTTTTTTTTAAAAAAAATCACATGACCAATTCCACACAGTACCACATTAACAAGTTAATAAAATGTGAGGCTGGATGAACACAGCAGGCCAAGCAGCATCTCAGGAGCACAAAAGCTGACGTTTCGGGCCTAGACCCTTCATCAGAGATGGGGATGGGGAGCGGGAACTGGAATAAATAGGGAGAGAGGGGGAGGCGGACCGAAGATGGAGTGTAAAGAAGATAGGTGGAGAGAGTATAGGTGGGGAGGTAGGGAGGGGATAGGTCAGTCCAGGGAAGACGGACAGGTCAAGGAGGTGGGATGAGGTTAGTAGGTAGATGGGGGTGCGGCTTGGGGTGGGAGGAAGGGATGGGTGAGAGGAAGAACCGGTTAGGGAGGCAGAGACGGGTTGGACTGGTTTTGGGATGCAGTGGGTGGGTGGGTGGGTGGGAAGAGCTGGGCTGGTTGTGTGGTGCAGTGGGGGGAGGGGACGAACTGGGATGGTTTAGGGATGCAGTAGGGGAAGGGGAGATTTTGAAACTGGTGAAGTCCACATTGATACCATTAGGCTGCAGGGTTCCCAGGTGGAATATGAGTTGCTGTTCCTGCAACCTTCGGGTGGCATCATTGTGGCAGTGCGGGAGGCCCATGATGGACAAGTCATCTAGAGAATGGGAGGGGGAGTGGAAATGGTTTGCGACTGGGAGGTGCAGTTGTTCGTTGCGAACTGAGCGGAGGTGTTCTGCAAAGCGGTCCCCAAGCCCCAAGACCTCCGCTCAGTTCGCAAGAGGCTTGGGGACCGCTTTGCAGAACACCTCCGCTCAGTTCGCAAGAGGCTTGGGGACCGCTTTGCAGAACACCTCCGCTCAGTTCGCAACAAACAACTGCACCTCCCAGTCACAAACCATTTCCACTCCCCCTCCCATTCTCTAGATGACATGTCCATCATGGGCCTCCCGCACTGCCACAATGCCACCCGAAGGTTGCAGGAACAGCAACTCATATTCCGCTTGGGAACCCTGCAGCCATATGGTATCAACGTGGACTTCACCAGTTTCAAAATCTCCCCTTCCCCTACTGCATCCCTAAACCAGCCCAG
This sequence comes from Stegostoma tigrinum, assembly GCF_030684315.1. Taxonomy (NCBI): domain Eukaryota; kingdom Metazoa; phylum Chordata; class Chondrichthyes; order Orectolobiformes; family Stegostomatidae; genus Stegostoma; species Stegostoma tigrinum. Next base: position 34,913,385 of record NC_081368.1, read on the forward strand.
TTCATCCCCTCCCCCCACTGCACCACACAACCAGCCCAGCTCTTCCCCCCCACCCACTGCATCCCAAAACCAGTCCAACCCGTCTCTGCCTCCCTAACCGGTTCTTCCTCTCACCCATCCCTTCCTCCCACCCCAAGCCGCACCCCCATCTACCTACTAACCTCATCCCACCTCCTTGACCTGTCCGTCTTCCCTGGACTGACCTATCCCCTCCCTACCTCCCCACCTATACTCACTCCACCTATCTTCTTTTCTCTCCATCTTCGGTCAGCCTCCCCCTCTCTCCCTATTTATTCCAGAACCCTCACCCCATCCCCCTCTCTGATGAAGGGTCTAGGCCCGAAACGTCAGCTTTTGTGCTCCTGAGATGCTGCTTGGCCTGCTATGTTCATCCAGCCTCACATTTTATTATCTTGGAATTCTCCAGCATCTGCAGTTCCCATTATCTCTGATACCACATTAACAAGTGTCATGTTACCAAGGCTGTCGTTAAGGGATGAACTGGAACTCAATGGTCTGCCGTACTTAAAATAAACTCAGCAACCCTTAAGAGCCATTCAGAAACACCGTTCTGATAAACTGGAAGCGATTTGAAAGGTTAGTTGCTCTCAAAACAGCTCCCGATGGACGTAGTGAGTATTTCACATTTTCTACTTCTACTTCTACTTCTGATTGACAGGCAACAACCACAGTATTTTGCTTCTGTAGATCTGTTCGAAATGGGGAGTCAAAAAACTTATAACGGTCTCGAGTTATTGAGTAAGTAATCCGGTCATGCAAAAGCTGTGGAACATCTTTACAGCTTGTAACTGACGAAAAGTATCTCCGTGTTTTTTTTTAAATTCTGAGAAGAGAGATATTGAACTCAGTAAAATCCTACACCAAAAGTCAAAAGGAGGAGGGCAGGGCTGAAATCCTGAACGTTACTTCAAGTCAACTGCATGAAATAAAGTGACACATTTATCGCAAGTGGGAAAACGATTACTAAAGCCAAGTGCAACGAACTGGAATTCAACCCAACAGACAGGAGGCATCTAAACATCACAAAACGATTAGTGCTGATTTTAAAAAAAAATTTGAAATGAAACACTCACTTCTTAAACATTGTACAACCTCGGCAGTTTCCAGCTCCACGAGGCCCAACAGGAAACACACCACTTTACGGCAAATCGCAACTACATAACAAATCACAGCAATTGCGGTAAACTGGATTATCCTTTGCGTCTGAAACAGTTGCAGCTGCAGAGGGCGGTAGAAGAGCGAATAATTCTCTAATTTATACAGAAAGTGAAATACGGCTTTTTAGAATCGCCATATAAAAACGACAAAGTGAACGAAACGTCCGTGTATAATTTTGTTTTCTATTCCACTCGTAATAGTCTTAGAGATAGTCGGTGCTGGAGAATCTGAGATAACCAGGTGTAGAGCTGGATGAACACAGCAGGACAAGCAGCATCACAGGAGGAGGAAAGCTGACGTTTCGATTCTAGACCCTTCTTCAGAAAGACGAAGGCTCGTAATAGTTCTAAACTGTTTCCGAGAAATGTCTGGACAACGCTGCTCCATACCTGCTGACCAGCCAATGGTCACAGTTGGTGTAAAACATCTGGTTGCCAAGACTAGAAAGTAAAAGAATCTAACATCTTCTTGCAATAGCATGATTTCTTATGCATTTCTAAAATTTCATTTCTCCAAAGCGTCATTCTTCGTGTGTGACTTAATATGTTCCTGTGCACGATTCTTGATAATCCTGTCATGTCTAGTGCTTAATGTGCCACAGAAAGTGTGTCCCTCTTCCATACATCAATCTTCCTGACATTATATCATAGATTTCTCATTGAATCATAAATCTTCGAGAGCATACCTTGTCTTTTCCTTCATGTGTCATGGGAAAGAGTGTAATCTTCATCAAAACACTGATCTTCATGAATGATACCACACTGAGTTCCTCACCTTTTGCACCTATTTTCCACGTGTGAAAATAGCTTCTGATCCAAAACGTTCTTTGTGTGACAACATTTGGTCATCTTACCATTTCAATACAAGGCCATAAAGGAGGAGGAGCAGAAGTAAACATTTCAGCTTATTGAGTCTACTCCATTCAATGAGATCATTCCTGATATTCAATACCTGAAATTCGAAATTCCACTTTCTACAGATTTACTGGCCCTTGAGAAGAAATTCCTCATTGCCCATGGTATGAATGGGCAACCCCTTACTTTGAGGTAATGTCCTCTGGTCCTACACTCTCACATGGGGAAAGAACGTCTCATCACCCACTCGGCTGAGCCCCCTAAGAATGATATCTTGAAATAATGTTTACATAAGGTTACCTCTCATTCTTCTAAACTCTTAATGGATACAGGCCTAATCGATTCATCAACTTCTCATAAGAAAATTCCACCATTCATAGGAATGTAGTGAACATTGTCTCGAATGCTTCCAATGGCTGTATATCTTTCCTTAGGGAGACCAAAACTGTTCATGGTGTTCTGTGTATAATGCAACTGATGCATTCTGTAATTTCACTTACCTGTTTTGGTACTCCACTCCCTTTTGAAATAAAGGCCAACATCCCATATGCCTTCCCTTTTACCTGCTGAAATTGTATGCTAACTTTGATTTATGCACGAGGACCCCAAATCTGTCTGAGCTGCTGCTTTCTGCAGTCTTTCTCCATTTAAATAATATTCAGCTCTACTTGTCAAAGTGCATAACCTCACATTTTCCCACATTATATTCAACCAACCAAGTTTTGCCCACACACTTAAACTGTTTATATTCTTTTGTATACTCTTTTTGCATCGTCCTTACCTTCCCACTTAGTTTTGTGTCATCTATAAACCTGGTGATAATACATTTACTTACCTCATCCAAAATATTGACATAAATTGTAAATAATTGTGGGCCCAACTACAACCCCTGTGACAGTCCATGAGTTTCATATTGCAATCCTAAAAATGCTCCTGATCCGAACTGTCTTATTTGTAATGGTATAAGATGAACAAAGTCAATGAGCTTAAAATTTGAAGAGCCAATTTTGATTGGAGGTCCATAGAGTCATATAGCATGGAAACGTTCACTTTGTCTCCTCTGCTCTGGAGATTTTGCCAGTAGGTCAATGTATGGGCAAGAATGATGCCAAGGCATTTTGTGGTCAGCCACAAAACTGGACATGAAGTTCTTTCTTGGCCTGCAAGCTTTTCAGTGAAAGGCTAAAATGATAGTCCAAGAAGTGTTTTCTCAAAGTTTCCACTTTCAGAAGCAGGCTCTGAGAGATCATAGATTTTCAGTGACTGTTGTCACAATATGCGACAGTTCTTTACCCTCAAAGGTCATGACCAAGTGATCAGAATGCTGCATATGAAGAGCTGTGATTTTTGTCGCAAAGAGGTACTGTTATATATGATTAAGAGGGTTGGTGTGAGGAATGATCCCTATGCAGACCCTTTTAATGGTTATACATGGGAGACTGATGAGAATTCTGAGATGCACACAGAACTGTCAGTTGCAGAAAACCAGAACACCATACACTATTTTATTTATCTTGGTCTACCCAACAGTGGAGAATAGTTGCTGAACCTGGCTAAGAAGCCCCTACATGAACATGGTGACTCCTCCCTCCTGGGAAGTTATTAGGATTATTGCATGTATGTTGCAACTATTTTAGCTGTAGTGACTTCCTGTGCTCGCACACATTGACCCTCCTGATGTTAACAGGGAAACAACCTTCTCAAATAACAACATCACCTGATGGCCAACAAAGTATTCTCATTGGCAAAGAAGAAAGTCCATGTACTCATTTGAAATCCATTGGCTTGTACAAATTGGTTACAGCCTCAATTCTTGATGATGCACCTTCCAGCTGACTGCAAACTGCAACCTAATGTAATAACTGACTTGAGTGGTGAAATCACTGGCTTCAACCCTTCAGGCCAGATCTGGAACTTTAAATTGCTTGAGGATGAGTCAGGAAAAATATTGCTACTTGTTCTACAAGTAGAACAACAGGAATAGCTCAAATTTGGTGATTGTGGCCATACAAATGAGAGTATTGCCCATGGACTGAACTTCTGTGGAATACATGCCTGGTGGCATTGCAGCTTTTCGTACTGTCAGCTGAAGCTGTTAAATTGATTGTTAAGCTCAACATCAAGCGATAACTATTTCCATAGCCACATAAAATTCATATACTCACTGTGACAATATAATTTCCAATTGATGGCAAGTAACAGATGCAATATTTCCATCGACTTTCAATTTGGGTTTAATGAAGACTTGCAAGTAAAATTGGTGGGATTGAGGGTCACTCACTGTGTGGAGATAACAGTAGTGAATGGTTACTTTTTAATGACGTGGGTGGTGGTGGTGGTGGTGTTCAAGGTGAGTATGTTTTTGATTATATGTTAATGACCTGTATTCAAGGTACACTGGAACTTGGAAATGTCCTAACAGTGAGCCGGATAGACTTCAAGAGTAAATAGACAGGTTGGAGAAATGGTCTGAAACAAGAAATTTAACATAGAGAAGCATGAAGTGATTCATTCTGGTAGAAGGCATGAGGGTGACAATAGAAACAAAATACACAATTTTCGAGGGGTGGAGAAATAGGGTTTAGACACTCATGTCTTTAAATTTGGTAGGACAAACTGGGAATATTGTTAAAGAGGCATACAAGGTCTTTGGCTTTTTTTTTAATCATTTGCATCCCTGATTGCCTGGTGGGCACTTCAGTGTCGGTCACATTACTATGGAGTCATGTCTAGGCTAGATATTTGTGAACCACAGAGGGTTTTCTGACAATGGTTTCATGGTCAGCATTAGACTCCAAATTCCAGGTGAATGCAAATTCTATCATCTGCTATGGCAGAATTTCAACCAAGGTCCCCAGAATATTGCTAGGGTCTCTTGATTTATAGGCTAGTGATAAAACCAGTACGCCATCACTTCCCCATATAAACACAGTGTACCTATAAAGGTGCAAAGTACAAAAGCCAGAAAATAAGGCATGATAGGAATATTCTGGCCTATTTTGAACACTATGCTTTAGGAAGAACATTAAGAAGTTAGAAATAATGCAAGGGACATTTCATGAAAAGGTTCAGGAATAAACGACTTCAGTTACATAGACAGACTAGAGAATCTGACTGTTTTTCTTAGAGTAGGTTAAGGAGAGATTTAACATAACTTTTCAAAATCTTACACTGTTTTGATTGAGTACATGTGATGAAACTGTTCCCACCAGAGGAAGGGTCGGAACCATTACATACCAGATGTAAGGTGATTTGATGGAGAGCTAGAGACAAAATGGGGAGCTCTATTTAATGCAACAAATTGTCAAGATCTGGAATGCACTGCATGAAAGATTTGGTAAAATTGATGAAATAAGTTTCAACGGAGAACCGAAATGGAAAAATTACACAGCTCGGCCTCGAGTTGAGAAATAGGATTAAAGGATAATCCTTTCAAAATACCTGTATGGACACAATGAGCGTAAAGGCCTCCTTCTTAGTCGTTTCATTTTATGAAATTGAGTTGGGAGTCGATGGAAATATTGCATCTGTTACTTGCCTTGGACACCATTTAAAGATGTTGCAAGAGAAAACAAGCTGATATGTTTTTCATGTCTGTTAGCTAGATTTGCAAATCGGGTGAGAATCCCACCCATAGTTCATCAAAACATAAATCACAGCAGGAGTTCAAGGGGACCATTCAAACAAATGATTTCACAACAAAAGTAAGCCCTTCAGCCTGTCAAGCCTGCTCTGCAATTCAATAAGATAATAGGTGATTTGATTATTTCACATTCCTGCCTATCCAGATAACTTTTTAATCTAATTGCTTATCAAGAACCTATCTGAAATAACTCCACAGAGGCAGGTATCCTGTCACTAACATCACCTTTTATTTACGTGTGGCGAATCCTTGACGCTGATCCAGCTCCCTCAGAGCCAGCTCTCGGAGTGAACAGGATGTCTGACACTCCTGTTCTTATCTGTCAGCCAGGGCTCCCTAACTGGAAACTATTGTTTCTATTCTATTTGTGATTGCCCTTTAGTTTCCCCCCATCATCACCAGCTGTTTCAGTTTTACCAGGATCAGATCTTTTTGTGTCCAATGTCTGATACTGTCAACTGTGACTAGAAGCGTGTCCAGAAAAATTAAAATCATTAGGCACTCTTCCAGTGGTGGTGCCATCGGTCATGTGTCTGCCAGCCGGAAGGAATTCAATGCATCTGCATTTGCTACTTGGTATCCTGGACAGTGTTCTAAATTGTAATTACCTGCAATTAGCACTGGTGCCCACTGCTAAATTCAGCCTGCAGCTATGGCAACACCATCTTGTCCTCTTAAACTAGATGTAGCAGGGGTTTGTGATCCATTATTATTGTAAATTTACATCCATAAAGGTATTGGTGAAATTTCCGGACTCCAAATGTGACTGCCAAGCCTTCCTTCTCTACCTGAGTGCAATCACGCTCTGCATTAACCAAAGTCCAGGAAGCATACACTTGAGCATTCCTCTCCACTGCACCATCTGTGAACCAACACTACCCTGATGCCATAGGGGGAGGCATCGCCTGTCAATATCAGATCTTGCTTGGGATCATAGTGTGCCAACAACTTAGAGGATGATAGCTGTTTCTTCAGTTCCCTGAAAGCCATGAGTTGATTATCCAGCCATTTTCAAGGCTGACCCTGTTTTTTTTAAAAAGAGTTGATGCAAAGGTGCCAGGATAAAGGCCAGGTTACGTATGAACTCACCAGCCCAAGGAAAGACTTAAGCTCCAGTATAGACGTGGGAGCCTGGGCACCTTTGGTCTCTCTCACTTTATCTTACAAAGGGAGGAACCCTGTCTTGTTGACTCTGTAGCCCAAGTAGGTCACTTGGGGTGCCTGGAACACACTTTTTTTTCTTTGGACAATGCCCAGGTTCTCCAAGTGCTCGTAATTGACCTTCTGTTATTAGCACGTCCTCTAGATGAAAGACAACTTGGGATAGACTTTGTAAATTGTTCCCGGTCATTCGCTGAAAAACTGCACAGGCTGACAATACCCTAAATAGCAATACTGTATATTAGTACAAACTCTTATGGGCATTAGTTGTGGCATACTCCTGGGAATCTTCATCTAACCACAACTACAAGTACGCATGGTTCATGTCCAGCTTTGCATATAAATCCTCTATGCGAGGGATTGGGTATTTATCCAGCTGCAAAAAGTCGTTTACCATTTGCTTAAAATCTCCATAAGGCGACATGACCCATTGGGCTTCATAAGCAGTACAACTGGTGCTGCCCATTTTGCAAACTGGACTAATTTGTTACTTTGCATTCCAGCCTTCAGATTTCTGCCTCTTCTTTTGCCCATAATGCAAATGGCACTGGATGGGCTTTGCAGATTTGTGGAATTTCTTCCTGGTCAACATGTTAGATGGCCTTGGCTCCTTTGATAGACCCTAGACCTTCCTGAAAAACCCCTGGACATTTAATTAGGACTTCACTCAGAAAATCACTTCCTAATTGAAAAACGTTGAGGCAATCTAGGTGAACCTTTATCAACCAATTCCACCTTTTGCTATGAGCAGTAGCTGAACCAGCTGCTTTTCATAAAAGACCAAAGCCAAAGTTGTTCCCTGAATCTGTAAAGGGTCCCTCGTATAAGTTTTTAAGGGTTGGAGACCAGAGCAAAATTTTGTTAAGACTGGTTCTGCAAACACTGAAATGTTGTACCACTGTAGAACCAAGTGACCATTTAGCCAGATGTTTATTTTGATTTGGTTCTGATTTGGATTTTGGTAAGCAATTTAACCGTTGCAAACCAGATATAGGTGGACTTCCCAGGTGTGCACTTCCTTGGATACTGGCCTGTGAGTTCTCTTACTCAGTTTAGGTCAAGCGGGACTTTTTTTTTTGTCTTGAGTCCGCATATCAGTAGCAACTACAATAGATTGTCAGCCTGTATCCTGAAGAAATTTTGAACCATTTGGCCTAGGCTAGGCTTTCTTTTGGGGTTCTGGTGTGGGCTGACCTAGGGTCTTTGTTCAGGGTATATCCTGAGACTATGCAATTGTCTTCTCTCAAATGGTATTGCTCAAGGTCAGTTGAACTAGTGATGGTATCCATTGCATTGGAATACCCTGCAACTCATATGCTCAATTTGCTGCATTTTCCAAAGATAAAGCCACTTGTAGTGCCTGTTTGAAGTCTGGTTTGGTTTCGGCTTGTAGGCACTTTTGCATGTTTACATCATTAATCCCAAGTACTAAACAGATTTGCAGCATCTCAGTTAAGAGTTAAACCCCAAAGTCATATGCCTTTGCCAGTCATCTCAATCTTGTTAAAAGTTCTCGAATTGCCCAGTAAAAGTGATAATGTCTCAGAATTAGAGGAGGCTTGGTTGTAATACTTCTTAACTAAATTTGTCAACTCTTGAGAGGTTTTAGTATCTGGTGTCTGAGGGCAAGTTAGGCTCCTAACAATTGAAAAGGCTGCGGGTCCACAAGCTCTCAGGAGAATTACTTATTGCATTTCATCTGCCCTAATGTCATTTTCCTGGATAAAATAACGCATTCTTTCCACATATTGGACCCAGTCTTCAGTGGCAAGATCGAACAAATCAAGTTTCCCAAATAATTGCATGATGCCAGAAATGCTTACCCCAATCCAAAGAAGGTTGGTGCAAGTGAGTTACTTCAGGAATGTGCTTTTCTCTCATTGCTACTAAAATAACTCCACAAAGACCAGCATCCTGTCAACAAGTCACACTTTATTTACACATGAAGAGTCCTTGACACTGATCCAGCACCTTCAGAGCCAGATCTCCAAGTGAACAAGATGTCAGACACTCCAGTTTATATCTGTCAGCAACGGCTCCCTGATTGGACCAGATTAATCAGGGGACTTATATTCTGTGGATCTACTTGGCTGACCTTGTTACTATCACTGCCTGAAAAATATTCAAAATTGTACTTCCACTGCTATATCAGGAAGAGAGTTTCAAAGCTCATGTTAGTCCGCCAGAAAACAATTCCTTGTTATCTCTGTCTTAAGTGGGTGACCCAGATTTTTTTTTTAAAAAAAACACCTCCTGGTTTGATATTCTCCCAAAGAGGATACATTGTCTCCACACCCAACCTGCCAAAACTCTTCAGAAATTTACATGTTTCAATCAAGTCACCTCTTAAGACTTCTGAACTTCAGCAGATACAAGCCTATTCAAACTAACCTGTTTAGACAACTTGGTGATTCCAGGTGTTATTCCAGTAAAGCTGTCAAACTGCTTCCAAAGCATTGATATCCGACCTTAAATAAGGAAACCAATAGTTGTACACTGGACTTTAGATATGGTCTCATCAATCCCCTGCTTACCTAAAGCATAACTTCCCTGTTTTTGTACTCAAGTCACTTGTCAATAAATGACAACATTCTGTTGTCTCTCTCAGGTTTGCAGCAAAGTCACTTCATGTGAAGCTGTAATCTGCTCGCCAGTTCCCTTTCCTTTCCTTTACTTCTCTGTTCTCTCTGCAATAATTCTATACCCCTGTCCACGTTGCCAACACCACTGCCCCCTTAACTACCTACCTAAGAAGCCTGGTCATGACTGGGAACCACACGGCAGGAGCTGAATGTGCGGGCCATGTCCTCCAGAGACAGCGGATTGAGTGTGGGCCACGGCAACAGCGAGAGCAGGGTGGGTAAAGCAGCAGTAGTTGGCGGTGAGAGCAGGATGGTGAGGTGGCAGTGATAGCGGCACAGTGAGGGGGCAGCAGGTGGTAGCAATGGCAGTGAGAATGGGCCTTTTGCCTGGCAATGGTGGCCTTCTGAGTGTCCTAGCAATTGGAGTGCCACTTGCACCATTGTGGAGATGGGGCTTGGGACTCTGAGACTTTTTTGGCTCTGTTAAATCTTTTCATTCTAGTTATTGTAACCAAGTGGGTGCCAGTGAATGGGGATTGTGTACTTTTTGCTGTACTTATGTATTCTTATATTTGGTATATGTGACAAATAAATAAATCTCTCTACCAAACTTCCAATCTTTTGTGATTCATGTACAAGGTCACTTAGATCCTTCTGCACGTCAAATATCTGCACAATCTCACCACTTAGATACTATATTTTTTAATCTGCCAATGAAATTACATAATTTCACATTGTTCAAATCATTTGCCAGATCTTTGCCCACTCATACAGACTGTCTACATCCCTTTGTAGCCTCCTTAAGTACCTCTCCTCAATTATCTTTGTATCATTAGGAAATTTAGCAACGGCACCTTTGGTTGTCCATCCAAGTTATGTACAAAGTTGTGAAAAGTTGAAGGCCAAGTAAAATTTCCTGGGAGATTCCATTTATTGCATCATTTGACCATCAACCAGAAAGTTACCCGTTTATGCTTACTGGCTGCTTCCAGTTAGTCAGCAAATCTTCTTTCTGTGCTAACATGCTACCTCTTATGCCATGAGTTAATATTTTCCCTAATAATCTTTGATATGACGCCTAATGAAATACCTTCTGGAAATCTAAATGCCCTTTCATCCCCAGCTCTTGTTAATCAGTGTCTGAGTCATACATCCTGGAAACAGACCCTTCGATCCAAATCACCCATAATGACCAGACATTTCAATCTGACCTACTTCAATGTTTGGCCCATATCCCTCTTAACTCTTCCTATTCGTAAACCCATTCAGACGTTTTTGAGTCTTGTAATTATACCTGCTTTTACCACTACCTTTGGCAGATCGTTCCATACATGCGTCACCCTCTGCACTTGTTAGTCGCTTCATAAAAGCCCATCTCCAAACATTATGTAGTTTCTCAGACTCCAACCTTGCCAGGTGGTCGCTCTCCAAAAACTGTCTGTCTCCTTCCTATTTCAGGTGTCTTTAATTTTCTTTGATCTTAAAAGATCAAAAACACAGTACAGGAACAGGTTCAGCCCACCAAGCCAGCATGACATGCTGCCTGTCACTATGAAAACCCCCTACCTTTCTGGGGACCATATCCCTCTATTCCCAACCTATTCATGTATTTGTCGAGACACCATTTAAAAGTAACTATCGTATCTGCTTCCACTACCTCCCTCAGCAGTGAATTCAAGGCACCCAACGCCCTCTGTTTTTAAAAAAAATTGCCTCGCCCATTATCTGTAAACCTTGCCCCTCACGCCTTAAACCCATGGCTCCTGGTAACTGACTCTTCAACCCTGAGGAAAAAGCTTCTGACTATCCAGTCTGCCCATGCCCTTCATAATCTTGTTGTCCTCTATCAGGTCGCCCCTCAACCTCTGTCGTTCCAGTGAGAACAACCCAAGTTCCTCCAACCTCTCTCTTCATAGCTAATGCTCACCATACCAAGCAACATCCTGGTAAGTATTTTCTGTACCATCTCCAAAGCCAGGTAATGTGGCGACCAGAATTGAACACAATATTCCAAGAGTGCCCAAACTGATCTTCGATAAAGCTGCAACATTACCTGCCAATTTTTAAACTCACTGCCCTGGCTGATGAAGGCAAGCATGCCATCTGCCTTGTTGACTACTTCTTCCACCTGTGTTGCCACTTTCAGTGACCCGCATACTTGTACACCCAGATCCCTCTACCTATCAGTACACTTAAGGATTCTGCCATTTACAGTATATTTTCCATCTGGATTAGACCTTCCAAAATGCATTACCTCACACTTTTCCAAATTAAACTCCATCTGCCATCTCTGTGCCCAAATCACCCACCGATCTATATCCAGCTGTATCCTTTGACAGTCCTTATCGCTAACCACAATTCCACCAAGCTTTGTGTTATCAGCAAACTTACTATCAGACCAGTTACATTCTCCTCCAAATCATTTATCTCCAAACAGCAAAGTTCCCAACATTGATCCTCGAGAAATGCCACCGGTCACAGCCCTCCATTCAGAAAAGTACCCGCCCATTGCTACCCCTGTCTTCTATGACTGAGCCAGTTTTTTTTTTGTCCATCTTGCAAGCTCACCTCTGACCCTTTTTGTTTTATGAAATTCTTAAAAAAATGGAAAAACTTGTGAAAAACAGCATTTACTACTCCAAGGGAATGAGTAAATCCAGTTGAGCACTGAAGAAACCTCAAAACGAAGAGTGGCTCTCACAGCCACGTTCCTCTCCCATTCACCATTTTTGTTCTTCAGAGAACTCTTGTGAATTAGTTAAGCATGATTTCCCTTTCTGAAAAGGTGAAGGAGTAGAAGAAGGAAATGGAAGTGCTCTGCAGTGGGAGGAATCCGAGCTGCATAGACTTTTGGCAGCAATTGCTGACAATTTGACGATGAGATCAAAATTCTAATAGTTGCATAGATTCTTACTAACGACTATTGTTTTGTGTCTAAATCATCATCTTTTTTTCTTGTGTCATCAATTCAAATAGCAGCAAATTCCTTTCCAAAGTGATAGTATACTTTCTTGTCAGGAAATACTAGTAGGGGAAAAATGTCTTAAAATAAAACCTCAAGGTTACTTCACAGGCATTAGCTACTTTAAAGTGCAGTTGACTGTTATTATGCAAATAGAATCACCAATTTTTAGATAAGAAGACCCGTAATCAGCTACGAGGTATTCTATTATTGATTCCATTATCATCTATGAAATAATCTTTATTTAGTAATACTGATTTAGGAATGAAGAGTAACTCTTCTTCAAATAGTGCACCAGGACTTTTGATGTAAACTTGAGCAAGGCAGGTAGCAGTGTCATATTACTGCGATTTCATACTCAAGATTTGGTGTAGGATCTCCCAAACCCCCAACCTTTGGCTGAGAGATGGGAGTTCAATAACTGAGTAAAGCACAAACTGCAAATAAAGTAATCCTTACAGCGTTTGTAATTTTCAGATAACTGCACATGAATTTTGCAGTTCCATTTTCATTAACATTATTCATTACTTTTTATCTTGCAAGCAAAATTCCTTTTTAAGATTTAGTACCATATTTCCATTCTCTATTATGACAAATTATTATGTACAAACACTTTCAAATATGCTACACTAATCTTGTTTCCTCAGCAGCACAAAACAGAATCACTTACAAAATCGAATTTAACTTGCTTCCATGTTTTATAGTTCCAAGTATCAATTTGACAAGTCTCAAACTGCCTCTTCAAAGCACTTCATCTTGGTGAACCTTGAACTTCCAGAAGCCCAAGCATAATTTAAGAATCAATCTTCTGTTCAGAATCCTGCTTGCAATATATTTCGCGCATTTCAGTGAGGCACATCATGGTCAGAAAGACAAAGTGTGAAGCTGGATGAACACAGCAGGCCAAGCAGCATCTCAGGAACACAGAAGCTGACGTTTCGGGCCTAGACGATTCATCAGAGAGGGGACCTCAAGTTCACCAGGGCCATCTCCAACACATCCCTCATGTTCCTGGACGTCTCTGTCTCCATCTCAGGCAACCAGCTAGAAACTGATGTCCATTTCAAGCCCACTTACTCCCACAGCTACCTAGAATACACCTCCTCCCACGCACCCCACTGCAAAAATTCCATTCCCTATTCCCAATTCCTTCACCTCGGCCGCATCTGCTCCCAGGATGAGGCATTCCACTCCCGCACATCCCAGATGGTCGCGTTCTTCAAGGACCGCAACATCCCCCCTGCAGTGGTCGAGAACACCCTTGACCGTGTCTCCCGCATTTCCCGCAACACATCCCTCACACCCCACCCCCACAATAACCGCCATAAGACAATCCCCCTCGTCCTCACATACCACCCCACCAACCTCCAAATACAACGCATCATCCTCCGACACATCTGCCATCTACAATCCGACCCCACCACCCAAGATATTTTTCCATCCCCACCCATGTCTGCCTTCCAGAGAGACCACTCTCTCCGTGACTCCCTTGTCAGCTCTACACTCCCCTCCAACCCCACCACACCCGGCACCTTCCCCTGCAACCGCAGGAAGTGCTACACTTGCCCCCACACCTCCTCCCTCACCCCCATCCCAGGCCCCAAGATGACTTTCCATATTAAGCAGATGTTCACATGCACATCTGCCAATGTAGTACATTGTATCCCCTGTACCCGGTGTGGCTTCCTCTACATTGGGGAAACCAAGCGGAGGCTTGGGTACTGCTTTGCAGAACATCTCCGCTCAGTTCGCAATAAACAACTGCACCTCCCAGTCGTGAACTATTTTAACTCCCCCTCCCATTCCTTAGACGACGTGTCCATCATGGGCTTCCTGCAGGTTGCAGGAACAGCAACTCATATTCCGCTTGGGAATCCTGCAGCCCAATGGTATCAATGTGGACTTCACAAGCTTCAAAATCTCCCCCTACCCCACTGCATCCCAAAACCAGCCCAGCTCGTCCCCGCCTCCCCAACCTGTTCTTCCTCACCTATCCCCTCGTCCCACCTCAAGCCGCACCTCCATTTCCCACCTACTAATCTCATCCTGCCTCCTTGACCTGTCTGTCCTCCCCAGACTGACCTATTCCCTCCGTACCTCCCCACCTATACTCTCCTCTCCACCCATCTTCTCCTCTATCCATCTTCGGTCTGCCTCCCCCTCTCTCCCTACTTATTTCAGAACCCTCTCCCGATCCCCCTCTCTGATGAAGGGTCTAGGCCCAATCGTCAGCTTCTGTGCTCCTGAGATGCTGCTTGGCCTGCTGTGTTCATCCAGCTTCACACTTTGTTATACTGGATTCTCCAGCATTTGCAGTTCCCATTATCTCGGCGTCAGAATGAACTTGTTAGATTTTGCGATTCAGTGTCACGGTTACCCTATCTCGACAGTCAACTATTCGTAAGGAATTTTTAGAATGTTTATTTAAATTGTAAAGCAACACCACATCGACATGGCACACTAGTTTATTGGAAATAAAAAAAAAGACCCATGACAACTGAGGTTCACTGATATCAGTGGATGAACAGGCAGCTGGCATAGTATGTGTTGATCTTGTTAAGGCAATGTCTTGCACATTAGCAGGTGTTAGGGAACTCTTCGCTGACTCTTTCCTCAGTCTCTCTGGTCCATCTGGAGACAACTATCTGACAAGGACTGTTGTCTGATATAGACTGCAGTCTGATGAGGACTGCCTTCTGTCTCTGATCCATTGTTAATATCCTGATGTCTCAGGAGAGGCAGTTTACTCTGTGTCAATCACTCATTTGAAACCATCTAGTCTTTGGACAAGGCACAACTGCCCTCAATGTCAGAAAAACCATTGCTCTCCTTCCCACCTTCACCAGAAGGCTAGATTTATTCTTTTTGCTGGGAACAAAATGTTTATTTGTGTAAGAACTGCATTGATAATAGGATACATATGGTGCCAGGTAATTATCTGATGAAATTCCACAGAATGTAGTGGATTCAAGCATCCTTGTGGTGTTCATTTTTCTTCATTTTGACCTTGTTTGCGAGTGGTTATTTATATTTGGAAAATGAAAATAGAGCTTGAGCAGCTGTTACCTGAAATCTCATGCTACACAGAAAATGCTAGAAAAATTAAGTTTTAAACAGACCTTTATTTATAACAATCACCTGATGGTGATGGTGTTCAGAAGTTATCATAGAACTCAATCCTTCAGTTTTATAGCACATATTGCCTGTGCTGACATTTGAAAGAGTTATCCAATCAGTTTCACTCCCCTGCCTCATCCATATTTCCTTTCAATTTTTTTCCCTTCAAGTATTTGTCCAGTTCCTGATTGAAAATAATCAGTTAAACTGCTTCCACCATTTTTTTTCAGGGATTGCATTCCCAGTTGCGGAGATTGTGAGGGCTCATGATGCTTCATTCGAGTTATAGAATCCCTACAGTGTAGAAAGAGGCCATTCAGCCAATCAAGTCTGCATTGACCCGCCGAATAACATCCCACCCAGACTCCACCCTATCCCCGTAATCCCACATTTACCATGGCTAATCCACCTAGCCCACATATCCCTGGACACTACGGGGAAATTTACCAATCCGCCTAAGGTGCACATCTTTGGACTGTGGGAGGAAACCACAGCACCCGGCAGAACATGCAAACTCCACACAGACAGTCAGTCAAGGCTGGAATCAAATCCGAATCCCAGGTACTGTGAGGCAGCAGGACTAACCATATGCCACCATGCCGCCCCATTACATCATGACTGTCAGGGATTATCTCAATCGGCTAGTTGGTGCTTTCTTCCCAGCTTTGTATGTTTATATTTGACTCAACTTTGCTAAGTTAAACATACCATTGCCACTGGGTCAGAAGCTTATGGGTTTCAGCCCACCCTAGGGTTTGCATGCATAACCCAGGCTGATACAAGTGCAGGCAGTGTACTTCAGGACGTATGTTTAACTGAGGTTTTGTCCATGTACATGTTGAGATTTCATGCTACTTTAAAAATAGACCAAGAGGTTCATCCTGTGGTTGAGCTAACATTCTTTGATTAACCAGAATCATCCAAAAAATGCAGAACATTTGTCTTACCAGGGGATGCTTTCTTTGCCCCTTTACCAACCATCAATGAACTTTAAACACTGACAAAAGTCCCAAAATTCTAAGTGTTATTGGGCACAAAAACTGAGACACAGCAAAGTTGTAACCTTGAGGCTATAGTATCTTCTGACTTGTAATTTGTGGGATCAGACAGTTCAAATATAGAGAGACTTGCTGGCTGTCTTAGGACAGATTGCAATATTACAACTGATCCAGGCTTTGGAAAACTTGGCAAGGGACAGAAATTAGGACCTGAATTGGCCATGAATGGCCAGACGAAAGCAGATTGGGAAATATTGGAGGCGTCATGAGGGATAATAGGGATTGGAAAGTTGATCAGGGAAATGCTGAGTAGGAAGAGTTGGCGTATGGGTGACCTACAGATGAGGCAGAGGTGTACCGAGAAGCTTTAAAATGTGATGTTCTTTAAAAAGTTTAAAACACCACTTCAGAAAGCAGGCAATCTGGGTGACAAACATGAAGTGTTAGGATTTAATAAATGAGCCTTTGAGGTAAGTGATGCTCGTCTGACTTCAGCAGTGATTTCTTCATGTTCAGTTAAGAAGTTGGACCCTGTCCAGCAAAGAGCAAATTGCTCACTAGCCTTACCATCATGAAGAATGTTTTTATATATGTTGTTTATCAGCAAGTCTGGCCTGTGATTGTATAAAGACCAGAAGAACATGTATTGGAACAAGATATCAAAAAACATGGCAGAGAGATCAAAGGAAGGAACATCAAACCCCAGGGAGTTAGATTTGTGTGTCCTTCTAACAGAAATATGATGTAGGAGGAACATTTTTCTTTGGATTAGATACTGAAGATCTGCAAAGAATGTGGTGCAAACTTTCTGAAGAGGTAGCTTTGGTTATGAGTACAACCCCTTTAAATCCCAGGGCTCTTTTGCAAGTACAAAATGAGTTGAAGGAATTCAGCAAAATGTCAAGGTAAATAGCTTGAAGCTATCGATGAAAAGCAATCCCAAAGCATTCAGTTGGTCATCTTTCAGAAACTAAATGTAGTCGCTGATGCTGATCATTGAGCACTCTGTTGCAACATGTAGTTCATGAGATCACCTCTACAGTACTATTCTCTTTGGGTAAGAGCTCAACTGGCTGTTGGAGCGATGCTGATCTGAAACTGTTTATGTAGCTGCCCATGCATCTGCTGTGATAGTGCAGCCTGCAGCAGCATCCTCTTCATACTCCAATGTCATGTTTCAATTTTGAAAAGAAATTTGCTACTTTGACAAGGAGCAGTAAATCATTATAACATTATGTATCAGGACATTTTGGTTAAGATACCATGTACAAGTTTGAAACAGAATTTAGTTTGCTCAAAGGTGAAAAAGTAAATAATTGAGCTCCTTGTGGGGTGTGATGGAGGAAATATCTCAGGCCTCATTCATAGGTAGTGACTCAGCAACCTTTCATTCTCATAATTCTTGGTTAATTAGTCAGTCACTAATCTAAAACATCGATTTGCCTGAAATAATATACATCCCACATGCTAAGGTGGCACGGTGACTTAGTGATTAGCTGCCTCACAGTGCCAGGGACCCAGGTTCAATTCTGCTCTCCGGCAATTGTCTGTGTGGAATTTGCACATTCTCCCTGTGTCTGCATGGGTTTCTTCCAGGTGCTCCAGTTTCCTCCCACAGTCTGAAGATGCGCAGGCCAGGTTGATTGGCCATGCAAAATTGCCTGTAGTGTCCAGGGATGTCTGGGTTAGACATTGGGAAATGCAGAGATCGGGGTATGAGTCAGGGTGGGATACTCTTCAGAGGGGTGATGTGGACTTGTGGGTCTAATGGCTTGTTTCCACACAGTAGGGATTCGATGATAGCTGGTAATAATGAAGTTCTTAAATTTGAGTTGATCTGGTTTAACAAAAATAGCTAAGAATCTTTTGGTCCATTTGGTCACACCCGTGCAGAATACTAGAGCCCCTGCAAATAGTTCACAACCTCTGCAAACCTTGTAGAGTTGTTCTTTAAAGTGGTTGTGAGGGTTTTCACATGGAGTACAAACAGAGGTATAGTCCAGTTGGACTGAACAGCCTGCTTCCATGATACACATTCCACACAATTTCACGAAACTGAGGATGTGCTCATCCTGACAACCGATCAACCTGCAAAAAAGGCTCCCATCCTTCCGGAACTTACACTGCTCCCAGAGGATCCATTTTACTGGTATCCCACCCAGTTCAATAAAAATGTTACATTTGCTTTCTCCCAACAGATGCTACCAGCAATTTCTGATCTCCAGTACCCTCAGATCTTTGTTTGATTTGTATGTGGACTTCAAAGCTGTGGCACCTTCAGTGCTCCGCTGGGCAGAAGATGTTTGAAATGGGACAGTGCCACGAGGGTTTAAAACCGAGGCTGTGTGTTTCCCAAAAACAGTAATGGACATTGGGGGATATTTCTAAGCGGCAGCGCCTCGACTGTGGGAATTGAGAGATTAGGAAATGTGAAGGAGGTGGGAAACTGGAGACCAAACCAGCAGCCCCGCCCCCGCAGTGACATCACAGGACGCCTTGCCTCCCAGCATGCAAAGGGTGGCCGGAAGTGCCGCCATTTTACTCTATTGACAAAACAAGCGGCCGAAATTTAGCGGAGGGTTTTGGAGTCGATACTAATCTCGTTCCCCCCCTCCCCCTCCACTCCCCCATTCCCGTTTTTTTTTCTTTTTCGATACCGGAGGTGTGTGAGCACGCGAGTTTGTTTAAAAAAAACAATAAGACGGCGTCGGCTTCAAGTTTTCATGTTTCGAACGGGCCTCTCTTCACAAAATTCACCGCAGGAGGTGCGACAACAGGCTGATGTTAGTCCGAGGAAGCGAAAGTTAGCCGAGGCCGGCGAGTTCGAGCAGCACCAGCAGCAAACACCTCAGCATACCCAGCTCTTCCCTTCCGCAGCCCCCAAGTCTTCCTCCTCCTCCTCGTCGTCCTCCTCCTCCACCTGCTGCAACCACCAGCTTCAGAAGAGAGTCAAGTTCGAGGACTCGCTGGACTTTGTTGGACTCGATGTGATGATGGCGGAGGAGCAGAGGAAAAACAGCGGCTGTTCCGTGCTCACGGGGCATGCCAATGGCCTGACCAAATCCACCACCTTCGCCAACAGCAAGCCGGGGACGGCTAAAAAATTAGTTATTAAAAATTTCAAAGGTATAATAGTAGGAGATCTTGATGTTTAAAAGAAACAAATGTAACAGTTAGGAAATGCGGGTACTGTAATGTTGGAACTCGGTTTTAAAAAGCATTTTCCCTTTTCTGCCCGGCTGCTGCTCGGAAAATCAAGTGAACTTCCCATTCATTTCTTTCAGCTCCTACAAATGTAAATGAGATACCGAAATAATCAAAACAAGTCAATTTCCCCCCCACTCCGTTAATAACAACAAAACCTGAATTCTATGGCCTACGATTGCTTGAAAGACAAAAGTAAAGCTATATACATTTTGATCAGTTTGCAGGGAACGATCGCTGGCCAGCAGTGATAATTATAATCTCTGCTTTTTGTAAAGTTCTTTACGTTAAAATTTTACACTCAATAAACACGATTTTAAGTGTTCTGATTGACATTTGAGAACAACTCATAAAGTTGTTTTTCTCATCTGTATGTTTAAACTCACTATTGTATATAGTAAAAAAATTTCCTTAATTTAACTCTTCCACTTTAACAATGTTAACTTGCTGTTTCTAATTGTGCTGTTGCCAGAATTGTTTATAATTTAGGCTGACTATGGTTTGCTGATTCATGTGATAGATGGAAGTAGCATATTTTACACTAGTATTATCGTAGATTGTTGCACTTGAAAATGTACTTGCAAGCAATGATTACACTTGAACCTTTTTCATATTCTGAATACAGGACCTGTTGGAGATTAGTTTGGATTTTACTTTGCTTGTGTCACCATTAGTCCTGTTCAGAGGGTTGATTTGCGATTAATGCTGTCTGTCTGCAGGAGATAGGACAGACTGTATGTCAGATCTGAGATACTTATGTGCTCATGGCTGAAATGGGATGGCTGCTTTGGAGTCAGTGGTAGCACTGAACGGCTGGTGGAGATTGGTTTATTTTGTTACCGTGTGAATGTTGAGCTTGTGATAATCTTGGCTTTCAGGTTGTGACTTCATGAAGTGTACGTTTTGAGTTTTTGAGTTGGCAACTTCAGGGCAATATATACAATAATTGACTACGATGTGTTTGACCTGGTAAAGGTATTGTATAAGAAAGACATATCCCCTGATTTGCATGTGTCCCTGTGCAATAGCCTGCTGATACTTGACGGAAGTATGTAGACTCTATACAATCTCTTAAGTGATGCACTGCAGCACCTTTGCTACAGGCAACTGTTGGAAGAAGAGAAAAGTCAGCAAATAATTGTTAAAATGGAGATATGATATACTCACAGGGAAATAGTTCATTTGTATTGTATTTCAGATATTAATCAAATTGGTACTGACCGATCTAGGTGCTGCAGTATAGTGTTGAAGGACAGTACGGTACTTAATATTTTGAGAAGCATATCTAATGGAGGAGTGGGAGAAAGTTGCAATTTATGGTAGCATTATAGTATCATTCACTTCATTAACTGCATGTGACTATTTGAAATCTTGATCCTAATGCTTAAAAACGACTAATGGATATTTGCTATGAGTTTATAATCTCAATTCTGCCACCATTTTTGGACAAATGGAAATAACACAAACTAGAATGCAGAAGTTTTACAACCTTATACTCGTTTTACATAGTCATTAAATTGTGTCAACGTTATGTAAATATATATGTGAACTAATTTTATTTTGGTCAGCTCATGTAATGTATTTTTTTATTAAAATTTATTGGATTTTCCTAAAAGAAAATCTCATCATAATTCCACCTGTGGCTAATTAGCAATTTCGATTGGACAGCTCAATGCTTGTTCTAAACTTAGCAGAAATAAGAAAAATATGTTTGTACGTTGTACTTTATTGTACTTGGAAGTACTTATGCCGTCATATGAAGTGTCTTGGCCTCAAAACCTAGTTGAAGTAGTGGATGCCTTCTTGAGTTTTGAGAATAGTTTACCAATTCTTCTTGATTCAGATTTTTTTAGTTTAAAACTGGATTAATGCTTTAAGTTATCTTATAGGTGAAGTGTGAGATGATACTGCATTTTTCTGTTATGGCAGGATTGATGCTATCGAGAGGGCATAATGCTGATATGTGCTCAGAATCAGTGGATGGCAATATATGAATGATCTTGAAATGACTGTTAAATGCATTCCCTAGTGTTGAACTGAGCGATGGGATCAGGTGCGTTTCAGTTTAATCCTTGGTCTGTTGTGATTTTGATTGTAAGGAAGGACAAAAACCTGCGATAGGGTTAGGAACGAACTGCAATCCTTTCCTCATCTGGCCTACATGTGACTCCAGACCCACAGCAATGTGGTTGACTCTGAACTGCCCTCTGAGCAATTAGCGATGGGCAATAAATGCTGCCTGGTCAGTGATGCCCTTGTCCTATGTTTTTGTTTGGAATGGGTGAGAATGAATTTGGGTTTTTGCTTTTTATTACTGACTGAATTCCAGATACATAACAACTCGGTTGAGTCTTAAATGTCCTCTGAAAAGGCCTGCAGGCCCCTTTAATAGTATCAAACCACTTCCAAGTCTAATAAAAGGAATGATGCAGGGAAAAACACCCTGCTTGCACCAAGGCACTGGAAATGAAAAAGGCTCGTATAGCCTTGTTGACCTGACAAATTCCTCCATCTGACGTCTTTAGATTTGTGCCAAAATTGGGAGAGTTGTCTTACAGATGAGTCAAACGATAACCTGACATTGTCTGGAAGACAGGATTTTTGTGAAAATAATTTGTCCCAAACACTAACATTCCTGGGGGTGTCCTGTTCCACTGACAGAGAATGGGGTAGAACAGTGGGAGTTGCCTGGGAGTCCTTGACATTTGACTCCGGACTTTGTGAAGTCTCAAGTCATTTGGTCAAACACGGGTGTGGAAATCTGCTGATTACAATCTGTTTTAGCTAATGAATCAGTACTCCAGGTTGAACACCATTTGGACAATTTACTGTAGGTGGCAAGGGCACAGTATACTTGGGATGGGTACCATCAATGTCCATCACTAAAAGTTGGTTGTTATTCAATACTGATCAAGTGCTAAATGATATCTGCCCGACTGGATCTATGGCAAATGGTTAGGCCACTGATGAGGGGAAAATATATTGGCCTTGTCCTCACTAATCTATGTGTAGCAGGCACATTTGTCCGTGACTGCATTCATCGGAGTCATTGCGGAGACAAAATCCTGTCTTTGCAGTCAAGCTGCAGTTAAGTGGCAGTGTTTCCAAGTTGAATGGGACAAGATTTCAAACGAATATAGCAAGTCACAACTGGAGGATCCGTGAGACAGTCCGGGCTGGGCCATCGGCCATTCAACTACACTTTTTAACTTCACTATCTGGCAGATCTCCACTCTCATGTCAAGCTGGGAGATCAACCCTGGTTTAATGAAGACTGTAGAAAGGCATTTCAAGAGCAGCCCCAGGCAGAGTTAAAAATGAGATGGCAACCTGATGAAATTACCCTCTGGATTACTGGCATGTTAGACAGCAGAAGTTGGACACAGTGGATGGGGTCAAGCAATCCAACAGCCACCATCTGATGTAACTGTGGTGACCTACCTTCCGCATCTCTTCACTTTTCAGCCAAGTTGATTCACTCAGGCGTTATCAAAGAATAGCTGAAGGTGCGACATACAGTAAAGTCTGTGTCCTGACAGGATGTTTGCAACTGAAAACGTGCTCCAGAACTGTGCCCCAAGCGAAACTGTGTTGGGTTTCAAGACTGACATCTACCCAGAACTACAGAAAATCACCGAGGTATGTCTGGTCTGCAAATTCAAGGCAGCATTTGACCGAGTGTGGTATCAAAGGACTCCTGAAAAGACTGAGTCAATGGGAATTGGTGGGATAGAAACTCTCATTAAGCACATACCTGGCACAGATGATGATGGTTGTATTTCTCGTAAGTCAGTCAGTCAGCCCAGGATGTAGCTTCAGGAGATCCTTAGGGTAGTACCTTGAAAGCAACCGTGTTCACCTGCTTCATCAATGACCTTTGTCCATATCAGGCCAGAAGTGTGGGTTTTTACTGCTGATTATTCAGTGTTCATTTGCGACTTCTCAGATAATGAAGCATTCCATGTCCAAATGCAGCAGTACCTTGGCAACAATCTGATTTGGGCTGGTGTGGTAAGTAACATAAATGCCACTCAAGTGTCAGGGAATGACTAGGACTAACCAGAGATTGCCCCTTGACTATTCAATTTAATTGTCATTCCTGACTCTCAACATTCTGGGGTTATCATTGACCTGAAATTGAACTGGAACAGCCATATAAATAATGTGGCAATAAAACAGGTCAGAGGCTGAAAATTCTCCTGTGAGTAATTGACTTGACTTGTCAACCTGTCCACCATCTTCAGGAGATGAGTCTAATAGAATATTGTGAAAGCAGCTTCAATAAACATCAAGTTCAGCATGATTCAGGAAGAAAAGCCTGTTTGGCTTGTTTTCAGAAAACGCTTTCAACATTAAGTCCCTCCACCATCAACCCACATGGCACTACAGGGCACATTGTAAGTGCATTGCAATCTCCCTCAAGTTCCCCTCTAAGCCACACGCTATCCTAATTTAGAACTATATTGCTGCTCCTTCACTGTTGGTGACTGAAAATCCTGAAAACACCTTCCCATGAACATTGTGTAATTGTCTACGACACAGACTGCAGTAGCTCAAGAAAGAGTCTCAACAGCACCTTCTCCAGGATCATTAGGGATGAAAAATAAATGCTGGCTTCACTTGGACTGTCTACGTTCTATGAATTTTTAAACAAAAACTGTTGTGGGATTGTTTAAAAATATTTCTGTGATCCACTCTTTGGAGTTTTAACATTATTAATCCTAGGGGAATGCTTTCAGCCTTTTGAATCCTTTACTTCTCCTGTCCACCTAAACCATTAAAAGATAATATACAGTTGAAGATTCAAATCAGTGTTGCATTCCTCTCCCATTGGATGATTTAGTACAAAGAGCATCTGTTGGTGATCTGTTAAGCATGTGCAAAATAAGACAATTGTCACTAATGTGGACATTAAGACTTCTAAAGCAAGAAGCTTAAAATTGTTGTAATTCTATTTGCTGGTTGTTGCACTTCGTAGGGGATTGCCAATCCAGTTTCAGCCTGGAATTAAGACAAGTAATTATGACTTGCAGTTTGAGACAAATTCTATCTTTGTCTTTTATTTGCTCGGATAGTAAGATTTGTTCAGGAAATGCTGGACATTACATGATTGAAGACTGTACAGTTCACCAGTCTGTTACCAATAGCTAATTCAGTTTCTCACTAATCTAAATATTTGACCAAATCAAATATTTTGCTCCCATTATTTGCCACAATACCTCTATTAAGTGCAAGGAAGGCAGAAGGTATTCAGTGCAAGGTGAAAAGCTTCAATAAAATTTGTCTTTATGTCAGTGATATACATTATGGCTGATAGTACAGGATGATTAGAACTGTTTAGGATTAGAACTTTTTTTGAAATAAAAGGAATAGCTCATCCTAAAGCAACATCTTGTGACTGTGATCCTGACACTTTCCCTTTCCACCATGGAGTATTGAGAAATTTTGAGAGTTGACTCCTGCTGCAGAACTTCCAAAATGTAGGAACACCAAGTTAATAACGTTATTAATTTAGCTTCCTACGTACATCATACTGACTCTGTTGTTCTCTGATTTTCCCCTGCTCCGTTAACACTTTGATTCCTTGATTCTCCCCTTCATCTTTATCTGTTGATCCAGACAATTTCAAACTTTCCTGCATGCTGCTGGCAGCAGTTTTCATAAAGGAATTTCTGTGTGCAACATGCAGCATATTTTGGACTCCTGGAGCGGTAGCATCAGATAGTGAAAACACTAAATATTTCTGTCCTTACCTTCATATCATTTTTATACACTGTAAATGACAATAAACCACTGTGCTGATCCATGTTACATACAACTGTCTGTTGTAGCTCTTATATTATGTAATTAAAATATATTCTGCCTCCCACCATCTCCATACTTGTTTTTCCTACTCATGGTCCTGCCTTCATCATGGAGTTTTCATTAAGATTGTAATTCTACCACAAATTGCTGTTTGAGAAAGTTGCATAATTAATTAGTCCAAAACTAACGGACACAATATACAGAAGTTAGATAGTGGAAGAAAATAATAAATATTAATTTGTGTGGACCTCACCACTTCAGACATCCTCATTAAAAGCAGGCAATTGCTTACAACAGTCAAAAAGGATAACTGTTATTTACTTGTATTAACATCAATTTCAAAGTTACCATTAATGCCTGAAGGGAATATTTAGTGTTGTAAAATGTGAATATTAATTATTACTGTTTTGTTGGTAATGACTGTAGGAATATTTATGATAAGTATTACGTGCAAATCCTTTCTGCACAAAATTACAGCATGTGTGTTTCAGTGCATCTTATTGAAATCCTGTCATGTCAAATAGGTTATACTACGGTATGGAAGTTTAGCCCGTCAAATATTTCCCTAATGAGGAAACTAAACGATTTAAATTCTTTTAAGGTGACATTATTTTTAACTCAGTCGTTACAAATTCAATTATTTTGTAACATAAAAGTAAGTAGTAATTATAGGAATGTTGCAACATTAAAATATCGTATATAGTATTTACCATTGAGGGTACAGGAAATCTATGCAAAACTCCATCTGTAGGATTTTCATAAAACCGTAAGGAAGCCTGAGTTGTAGAATTTAGGAGGACGTAGAAATTGCTGAAATGGCCTATGATGTGGCACATGATGGTTTAGGAAGGATATATCGACCTTGGAGGGTTTACAAGCATGATACCTCTTCAAGGGCTTACATTATAAGTGATTATACAAATTAGGAACAAAATCGGATATTAGGTCTATCTTATGTAGAATTTAGAAGGTTAATGGGTGATCTGATCAAAAGTCTTCAAGATATCAGCAGGAAAGACAGGGGAGATAAAGATAAATTATTTCCTATGGGTGGGGCTTCTAGAACCAGGGGGCATAATCCGTGAATTAGGGCCAGACCATTCAGGAGAGATGTTAGGATGTACTTGTACACGTAAAGGGTTGTAAATGCTTGGAACTCTGTTCCAAAAACAGTGGTTGTTGGATCAGTTATGAATCTTAAATCTGAGATAGATAAATATTTCTTAAGTAGGCCACAGATCAGTCACTATCTCACTTGAATTGTGGGACAGGTTCTACGGCCTGAATGGCCTATCCTGTTACTATGATGTAACCCATTTTTGTTAGAGTGAACTAAGACAAGTAATCTAAGTTAGCTGTTAAAGTTTTTAAAATCACCCTATTAAGATATGTTTTGACACATCTTTGCTGCAGGTGGGACTTGAATCCAGGCCACATGGCTCAAAGGTAGGGGCATTGCCACTACCACAAGAAATCCAATGGTGCCTCAGTTTTAGAGATGATGCAGAAACATAGACACCTGAGAGGTATGAACCTGGCATTATTCCAAGAAGAGGCAAATGTAAGGGGAGATTTCCTGGAATAAATGAGAAACTGTTTCCAGTGACAAGAGTTAGTGATGAAAAGGTACTGCTTTAAGATGTTTGGCAAAAGAACCAGAAACCGTGTTTAGAAGATTTTAATGCATTAAGTTGTGGTGATTTGGCCTACGCTGCAGATTCTATAGTTTGTTAAAAGGAATAGAATAAATGCTTGAAGGGGGAAAATACGATCCCTGGGTGTAAAAAGGTAGTAATTAATTGGATGGCTCTGCTGGAATTGCGCTACGGTCTCTTGTGCTGGATCATCGTGATTTTAGGGGAAGGATACAGATGTGTTTTTTTGGACAGAGGCTGTTTGAGTTATTCCATCATGTGGATAGTTATTTGAGAAACCAGGTGTTAGTTGTCAGACAAGATGGCTAAAAGGCCTCCTTCCACCCTGCAAGCAGTCTGTTTGTCAAAAATGTGAAGTTTTAATTTTTCTTCTTTACAATATGCAGCAAATGTCTCTAAACAGCATATGAATGAACTGTGGATATTTTTACCTGAGAGATCTTTTATGTGCTTGTGTAATGATTTCAAGCCTATTTCGAGCCTCTGTTGTTTTTTGCTTTGTAGGTGTAATTGTAATGTTCACGTCAGCTTTCCAGTCTTTGTAATCACTACCTGTCAATTGTTGGAAAAGCAAATATGTATTTTTTTTTCCGTTTATGTTCTAATTCTTGAATTGGAGATTTTAAAGTAACCTGACAGACTCCCAGTACTACTTCATAAGTAGAAGTACTTTATATAAATCTAGATAAATGAAAGCCAGCACATTTGATGCAATACATCACAGTAAGCCATGATTTTGTCACCCTGTTCACAATGCTTTAGTGTGCAGGAAGGCTTCATTGAATAATAGTAACTGAGAATTAAGTACACGAGCTTCTCTGGTCTCCCAATGCAAGTTAAAAGTATACTTAAGACAAGCATACCAAAAATGATTTCATGGAGCAGTTTTCTTTTGTGCACAAAGTGAGGCTATTTCCTTGCATTTGCTTTACTAACGGGGCATTTGTTGCACTCCTGACAAAGGCTATGTTGCTTATAACACACATACCTTAATTTTCACCCACCTGTATGTTGTCCAGGGGTAAAAAGATTCATTTAGAATGCACCTCATTTAGTTGTACTGGTGTATCACGTTATTGAAATCAAAAAGAGAAACATTATGGATCTAACTCAATTTTTTTGATATGTTGGTCAACACTTCTGAACCTGCACTGTCATTCCCCCTAAACTCCAAAAATGATATCCTCTCATGCTCTGTTTCATACCTCCTCCTTGATTTGAAATCAAGACTCCCAGTATTGTCTGTTATTGTCACTCGTGTCAAATCTGAAAAATTCGCCACTTCTGTCAGTCTTTCCTTCCAACGGTCTTAAGGTTTGTAAAATCCAGAAGCCAGGAACATGCATTTATTATTACTTGATTTGCCTTGTTAGCTCCTCTCCTGAACTGTAGTGTTATATTGGCAGCTTGGGTCTTGGCCTTTTATCTTGATGGATCAGTAGACGCACAGGCTTTCAAACCTGAGATCGTCTACTCTGCATGGTTCAGTCAAAATGTGAGGAGATTCATCTGATTCTGGTCTTGCAACATTTCTTCTTTGAAAAACTCTGTAGAACAGAATGATTATTGAGATGGTGAAATAATAAATTTTCATTTGAGTCAATTTTTAAACTCTGTTAAATGAGATCCCAAATTTGACCCTCAGCCTTTGCTTGCTGATAGCTGTTAACAGGCAATAGATTGCGATTACAAATGATAATCATTTTTCTGGGCAATGTATGGAAACTCGGCAATGGCTATGTCATGTAATTATTAACATGTTACTAAAAAATAATGTACACAAATGTTTGAAAACAGAATAATGTCTACAGTCTGTTGACACATGGAAGGAAAAACAGCTTTTTGGCCTTTATTACAAGTGGATTGGAGTACAGGAATGGGGAGGTTTTGCTTCAGTTTTGCAAGGCTTTGGTGAGACCATATTTGGAGTACTGCATGTAATTTTGGTCACCATATTTAAGGAACAACTTTGCCTCTCAGAATTTGAGTTTTTTTTGTCCAGGATCATGATTGTATACAAGAGGTGTCTGTTACCCTCAAAGTGAGTGCCTCAATTAAATAATTCAGCAGCAAGCCATTAGTTTTTAAAAAAATCTATTATTTATTCTGGCCCACTTTCTCCTCAAATAGTGCAATCTTTTATTCATTGTCTCTGAAATTCAGATATTAGATACAAATGAAACTAATACATAGTTACACCTTTTATGACATACCCGTAGCCGCTTCGATAAAGTTTAAGATTTAAAGTTGAAGAGAGGGACTTGTCAAGCAAATGATTCTCAGCCGACTGTGAGGTATCTTGACAATTTCAAGGAAGATGGTTCTCAGGTGAACTCGGAGTAGTGGTGTGGTAGGGGGAGGTGTCTTTGCTGTGGGGAGTTCTCACTTTCATGGAATGTTAGTCTCCTTGTCTTGTAGCTAATTATTTGGCTTATGGAGGAAGTTTTTATTCAGGGAATGCCTGCATTGCTATCTAGGCCACCGTTTACTGCCCACCTCTAATTGCTCATGTGAAGGTGATCGTGAGCTGCTCGGTCCATTTGGTGTAGGTGATTCTGCAGTTCAATTTGGAACAATTTAACCCAATGACAGTGAAGGAATGGTTGAATATTTCCAAGTTAGGATACTGAGTAGCTTGGAATGTCTTCTTTAACCTTGTCCTTCTAAATGGTAGTGGGTTTGGAAGGTGCAATCTCAGTGGCCATGATTTTTTTATTCCGACTATTTCTGATATATGTAACACACTGCAACGACTGAATCTTAGTGGTAGAGGGGATATTTGTGATTCTGGTGCCATCAAGTGGATTGCTTTGTAAATTTCCTGGATGCTGTTGGAGCTGCTTTTATCCACAGAAGTGGGGAGTTAGTGGACAGGCAGTTAGTGGACAGTTGGGAGGTGAATTTCTCAGTGCAGAATTCCTAGCTTCTGACCTGCTCCGGTAATGGTAATATTTACATGGTTATCCAGGTCAGTTTCTGGTCAAATGTAACTCTATCTACAACAATCCCTTACTGATTTTAAAACCGACAATAAATTAGTCTCCTCATCAACAGACTTGCACAGGTTCAAAGTCCATTTGCAAACAAAGACTGATGTGTATATTGATTGCATATCCTGGTGTTGTAAATTCAGTACTTTGAGAATTAATGACGGCCGGTGTCTTTGTGTTGAATTGCTCATTCAGTTGGGTAATACCCTTTTTTTGGTGTTGTTTCAGGAAAGTTTATTGACTCTGATTCCGTCTGGATTGTTTCTTTTTGTTCCATCTTGAGATGTGGACTTGTTTTAATCAACAAAAGCATTCAATTGACAAACAGGCCATCAACCTTGGCATCTTTCTTTGTTCAGTGTTAAAAGTGAAGACAAAAGTTCATAATGTTCTGAGACAAGATGCTGAATGTGCCATGGTGTCGGTACAGTGAGATTCATGAAATTATAGTCCCTTGGCACTTGGCATGAGCTGGTTGTCCTATGATGAAAGGCTGAGCAAATTAAACTTATATTCTCTGTATCTTTTTTTAAAAAAAGACAGTTATATTTGAAGCAGATAAAATTGTGAAAGGGCTTGATAAGGTAGCTGCTGAAAAATAGTTTCTGCAGACCAGGGAATTTAATGTGCATGTAAATATTTTTAAGTTAACCTGCTCAGAGATTTACTGCATACCTCTGGAGCGGATGAGCCTACACCCAGGCCTTCTGACTCAAAGGCTACTATGGTGCTAGAGCAGGCCATAAAAAATGTGGGTTTTGTCCAAGGATGAAGGCCAATCATTTAGAACTGAGGTGAGGAGAAGTTACTCAAAGGGTTTTGAATCCTAGCATAGGAGGAGGCCATTCAGCCGTTCGAACCTGCTCCATCATTCTTCATGTTTGTGGCTGATTGTCCAACTCAGTAGCCTAGTCCTGCTTTGTCCACATAACCTTTGATGCCATTCACCCCAAGTGCTATATCTAGTTGCCTCTTGAATATATTCAGTGTTTTGGCATCAACCACTTCCTCTGATGATGGATTCCACAGGCTCACCACTCTGTGGGTGAAGGAATGTCTACTCATCTCTGTCCTAAATAGTTTACCCTGAATCTACATACTGTGACCCCTGATTCTGGACACTCCCACTATTGGGAGCATCCTCCCTGCATCTACTCTGCCCAGTTCTGTTAGAATTTTATTAGTCTCTGTGAGATCCCCCCTCATTTGTCTGAAATCCAGTAAAAACAATCCCAACCTAGTCAATCTCTCCTCATACTTCAGACACACCATCCCTGGAATCAGCCGAGTAAACCTTTGCTGCACTCCCTCGAGAGCAAGGCAATCCTTCCTTAAAAGGAGACCAAAACTGCACACAGTACTCGAGTTGTGGTCTCACCAAGACCCTGTATAACTGCAACAAGACGATCCTGCTCCTGTACTCTCAACCTCTTACGCTGAAGGTCAACATATCATTTGCTTTCTTTACCGCCTGCTGCACCTGTGTGCTTACCTTCAGTCACTGCTGCATAAGGACGTCCAGGTCCTGCTACTCAGTTCCCTCTCCCAATTCACTGCCATTCAGAATATAGAATTCTCTACCTCAAAGTTGATTCTCCATTATTTAGAAGCTGTAACATTGGAGTGTAGAGTCCTTGGTCTCTCGAGGTATTGAAGGGTGTGGGAGTGGGTGGGGAAGTGAAGTTGAATATCAAGGTCAGCCATGATCCTACTGAGTAGTGGTACAGACTGAAAAGCTCATTTGGCTTACTTTTCCTCATACCTGTTATGAAAAATTATTTATTGAACAAGGCACTGGAGAGTGTTCATGCTAAGTTGGTTTCCCTCAACAAAAGCCTATCAGTTGCAAATAGAAGTATGGCAGATTGAATGGGATGGATTGCCTGTTGTATAAAATTTGAACAGTAATTGTCCAGTGACAGGAATGGATTGACCATTTAAAATAAACAGATCCTCTGTTCGTTTAATTTGAGATTTTCTTCAGCGCTAAGTGCATTCTGTGGAAATATACTATTTTTTGTGTTTTCTTAAAAAAACTTCATTAAATTCCTGAGAGAAATGACCAAACTCATTATGATCTTGTTACTTGTTATCGCAGTGAACTGTGATATAGCATTTTCTATTGCAGATAAACCTAAGTTGCCTGATAATTACACCAATGAAACCTGGCAAAAACTGAAAGAAGCAGTAGAAGCAATTCAGAAGAGCACCTCAATCAAATATAATTTGGAGGAACTTTATCAGGTAACAGAAATGTTGCATATTTTATATGTATTGTATCTGTCAATTTTTTCAGTGTTTCTTATTCAGCCACATTTTGTAGTGTTACGCATTTAAACGTCAGTTTTAATTAATTTTTGATATAATTGTTACAGTCACTGAAAGGGAAGCAATGTTTGTGCCCCCCATTTTAAATTTCTGAATATTGTTCAAGCACAATTCCATCATTGTTACTAACCCCCTCAGGTTGAAATTGAATGTGATATTGTAATGAATTTAGTGATACCTGAATCACAAAACATGAATATGTAAGTACAGCAAACGGAATGTTGCCATTTATTGCAAGGGAAATGGAAGACATAAAGAAATTTCCCTACTGCTATATCATGACTTAGTGAGATACATCTGGGGTACTGGTACAGTTTTGGTCTCCATGTTTAAAAAAGGGCATATTTATCAGAAGGCAGTTCACTGAAGGTTCATTCAATCACCCCTTTGACACAAAAGTGTATCTTACTAGGGAAAATTATTTAGTTCAGTTTCCTTTGAAATTTAGAAGATTGAAAGCTGATCTTATTTAACACAAAATCCTGAGGAGATTTGATGGGTTAATGTAGGAATATTTCTCCTTTTGGGGAGAAGGAGGAGAGAGTAGGACTAACAGGCATAGCTCAACAATAAATGGTCTTCAGTTTAAAACTGAGAATAGAAAATATTTTTCGATCAGAGGGTCCCGGGTTTGTGGATTTCTCTCCATGTCAGCGCAATGGAAGCATGGTTGTCGAATATTTTTAAGACTGAATTAAATTTTGAATCAAGAAGGGAGTCAAAGGGTATAAATGGTTGGCAGTGAAGAGGCATTCAGGTCACGTTCTAATAGCTATGATGTCAAATGGTGGAACCAGTTAGAGTGGCTGAATGAACCATTCCTTTCATTTATTGTCCGTATAAAGGTGACTGAAAATCAGCTGAACGTCCTTCTGGTCAGTGAGAAGAACATGACAGAAAAGAACAACTCAAGAATGAGATTCTTGACAGTTGGAATTGCTTGCTAATCTTTCTTATCTTGACCTATGTAAGAAAAATGGACTCTAGACCGCGGAGATTTGAACTTTCAATGTTACCATAACACACAAGCTGTTAGTTCTGAAGCATTGGTAAAATAATCTGCAAGTTAATTTTATTTAACTAGTCAATTATCGCTAATTTTAAATAATGTGGAGACAACCTGACAGTACCTAGTATCCTAACCACTAGGTGACACGAAATTGAAAAGAACATATTTAAAGAATGAATCCTTAATGTTTCTTGTTGGAGGAAAGGAAGGGGAAACTGGATAATAGCCCCTTTTTTCTGTATTAAGCTAACTTTAAAAAACCCAATGTGAATATAAATGAATGTTAGTTAATAAATAGGTTAATTGATATGTGGCAGGTAGTTTTGTGGGTTGATGTTGGGAAGTGAAATCAGATTGTCTTGAGTTATAGTTTGGTGGCGTGGGGGTGATTAAAGTTGGCATAATAGACTGGTATTAGTTGGATGAGTAATACTCATAGAGTTGGAGGTAGTGTGAACAGGATGGGAGTCTGGTGAGGAGGATAAGCAATAGTAGGTTGTTGAGTTTGCTGGTTTTTGGGAGTAGTCATCTGGGTTGGGCACTGGGCTGTTGCATTATTGGGACTTTGGGTGGTCAGGTAGATGTTTGGATGTTGAAGTCAGTAGTGGGGGTTGAATGAGTGGGTAGTTGAAATCAGTGGCTCATTGCGAGTAATTTCAAGGTCAGTTCTGTAGCTACCTGGGAGTTCGATTTGACTTTTGTCCTGGATGGCCAATGAAACATTACAGGCCTTTCTTAAGTCTCTGATTCTAATTTGGGTGCATAGATCTTCTATTCATGGGATTTATTGCCCATTGCTAGTTCCTGTGATGGTCATATATGTTTTAGTTAAGCAGGGAAATTTCCCATTAAATGTTCAAACTTCATGGGCTAGTGCTGCAGAGATGGATGTGTTATGAGTTCCAATGTATGCCAGCATTCGTATTGGATTGTACTTCAAGTATATCCTAATCCTGAAATCTGAAAGATCTTGGTCAGTGTAAATAGACTCTCGCGGTGATCTTTGTGGCACCCACCAGTTATTTTCAGGTTGGTGAACTAATCCATTAATCCTTACTGTTTCCAATTAATTAGCCAGGTGTCTATCGATTATTTACTTTGAGTTGTGGATATAGCCCTAAATGAAGTTGGCAGATACTTTCATTGTAAGGGAGCCTAAGGTTATAGGGAACAGGCAGAAAAATGGAATTGAGACCAAGGTCAAATCATGATGATCTTATTGAACTGACAGCGATTGTGAAGGACTGTATGGCCTCTTCCTCAAACTCCCTGTTTTCTTTTACTGATGGTAACTGAACTTGCTCATGTCTGCAGTGTAATCAGTTAGAGAGAATCTTTTCAGGCTTGCTCCGAGGAGAAGACAAGGTGTGAAGTTCATGCCCCACCAAAACATATGCAGCTGCAGGTAGTGTATTCTGATTCAATTCAGATAACTGTGTGCACCTTTTTAATTGGTATACGTTAACTTCTGGTGGCTAAACTGCCTCTGTAATCCTTTGTTCCTAGTCTCCAGCATGTCATTTTCACATTAAGGAATCCTAGCTATAGCCATTTTAACTTTCTAAAGATCTTTTGTCTGGTCCCTTTGTGTGGATAAGGGTCAGAGGATAGTGAGGCGACTATCAACTGGAAATTCGAAAGCTTTCAAGTACTGAGAATTGTTAATTCTAATTCTTCCTTGTATGACTTTTTCTGTTATAGGCTGTGGAGAATCTCTGTTCTTACAAAGTATCAGCAAATTTATACAAACAGCTGCGACAAGTCTGTGAGGATCACATCAAAGCTCAAATTCACCAGTTCAGAGAATATCCTTTAATTAATTTGATCAGAATGTTAATTGAATTATTTGATTTAATTGTGCGGTCTGTGAACCTTAAACTTGCTGAGTTCGGTTGCAGTATTTCAAAATCTGTGTATGAATCATAAACGTATAGTGTAAGTCTGTCGTATGTCTTTGATATAAATGGTGGCTATGGTGCCATAACGCAGGACATCATACCTAGAAGCTATCTGTTTAAATGACAGCCACTAATTATTTTATTTGTATGGCTGTGAAAGCAGTCCAAGTTCCATTTGGAGATAAATGCATTGTTCA
Source organism: Stegostoma tigrinum (assembly GCF_030684315.1). Taxonomy (NCBI): domain Eukaryota; kingdom Metazoa; phylum Chordata; class Chondrichthyes; order Orectolobiformes; family Stegostomatidae; genus Stegostoma; species Stegostoma tigrinum. The sequence goes on from NC_081368.1 coordinate 34,948,967, forward strand.
ATGACCTCTGCTGCCAGAATAATGAATGCTTATGAGGTCACCAAGAACTGATCTTTGAGCAGTATATGGATAGTGGATGACTTGGCTAGACACAGCCACTATTTGAGTTGTTCTGCATTTTCCATTTTTGGACAAGTGGTGTCGTCTTTTCCAGCCCATCCTATCGCATTTGATGTTCGTCCATATTTTCCGTGCTAGATCAAAACCTGGGGCTTAACTCGGGTCGTGAATATTTGTAGTCAACCAGACGTGTGCCTTGTTGTGGACTCCTGAACTAAGATGTAGCAGTTTCAAACATAAGGGTTTCCCATTTAAGATTGGAGTTAGGAGATATTATTTTCTCTGGGGATCTATGAAGTTTTCTTCCTCAAGTAGCAGTGGAAGCTGCTTTGATATATTCAGGATGATTGTGTTCTTTGAGGATGTTTTCCTCTTGTTCATTGGAGGGTGGCATGTGGATTACTTTGTAATAACTAGTTAGACTGTTAGGTGGGGAAAAGTGATTGAAGATTCTGTGAACTAGTTTGCACAGGAATCGGCTAGTTGGAAAATGCTGAATTTTAAAGCTGTGAATACTGTAATTTTTTTTGCTACCTTGAGCTGTTAAAGGGAAATCTTTGGTTTGAGCTAAGACAAGGTAATACTTTTCCTTGGCATCAAAATATTAACAGAATGTGTCAACATCTTGATGTGTTTCCATCAGATATCACTTTTTTTTAAGAACTTTGAATTCTTAATCTACTAGTTAATATTCATGCTTCAGTCATCACCCTAAACCACTTCCAGATTAGCTAGGTATTCATCTAATTCCTTTTTTCGTTTCCTTGCTATTTGCAAATTCATGTCTACTAACACCATTGATTACCTTTCTTAATGGAATTTACTGGATCTGAAATGTTTACTAATATGCTCAGATTTGTTTTTTATTAGTCAGTGCTTATACTGTAGCAGCTCCGATGAACTCTGTCAATAAATTACTGATGCCACGTCAGTAAATCTTCGGAATTTTTTTGCAGACTTGCAGAATTGATGCTGAAAATTCCTGAAATACTTTTACCATGTGCTTTTTCTAGCTGGTGAACAAGTGTATCTCATGCTCTTTAAATTCCCTCCTTGCTGTGATTTCCCTCGAACATGTACACGGGCAGAAATTTCTGCATCGAGATGTGTTATTAGTTTAGGGATATGAAGTAGGATTTCAGTGCCATCCAGGATAGCTCAGCCTAATTTCACCATAAGAACACCATTAGTAAAGTCCAAGAGATTACTGGCCTTCTTCAGTGGTGGATCTGCGCAGAGATTTAAAATTGAAGGTGAAAAGTTATTAAATGGGACACTCAGTTGGGGAGAAGTGATACAGATGAATATTATCATTTGCTGGGGTACTGTGTATGTTAAAGGAACTTAGTTCTACAACGAATCAATGAAACTAACTTCGCATTTTCAGTTTTCTTTAACCATTCCTTTATGGATTCCTTAGATAGTGTCCTGTTTCTAAAGAAAATAGATAAATGTTGGCAGGACCATTGCAGGCAAATGGTAAGTAAGGTCACAATTAATACCGGTGTTTACACTTAAATTTTTGCCTCAATTTCACCCCTCTGATCAAGATGTTGCCAGTTGAATCTCAGGAATCAAGTTTAGCATCTTCAGGCAGTGCTTATAGCTCCAAAATCTAAACTGAGCCAATGAAAAATACCTACAACTATTCCTTTGCTACTTAAGTTCTGATGTGGTAATTTGAATTTATACTTCAAAACTAAATAGAAAAGTAGTAGTTAGAATAAAATTGTCTTGCCAGAGTTGTGGAGAGAATCAAAGGCAAGTCAGAATATTTGTAGGTCAGGCAGCATCAGAGGAGCAGGAAAGCTAACGTTTTGGGTTGTGACCCTTTTTCAGAAAGAAGGATCCCAAACCGAAATGCCATTTTTCCTGCTCTGCTGCCGGGCCTGCTGTGTTCCTCCACCTGCGCACGGTTATTTCAGACTCCAGCATTGGCTGTGCTTACTATCTCTGAGTATTTCTACATGATTTTCTACTTAGCTGACTTTAATCCAATGTAATAGCTTATGTGGGTGACCTGAAAAAGGAGGAATAGTGATCCATTTCCCAAAACACAGTTTGATGTACAGATAGATCAGTTGCCTGACAGGTACTTTGCAATTTATGGCAAGGGTTTTGAGGCCACACAAGTGGCTTCTGAACAGAGTACAGAGTTAGTGGTGAGTTCTGCACGTTGCATGTGAAGCTCCAGATGATTGGCCGTAATCAGCACCTTCATTATCCATGGTTCTGCTGCGTATTCCCGATCCTATCCCTTCTGTTCCTATCCGAGGACTAGTATTGCTAAAATAGCTCTTTTGCAAAACCAACCACATGCCTTTTGATCTCCAGTGCTTGACCACCTTGATGCTAGTCAGCTAATCTATATCATTATCCACAGTAAATTGTCACTGTTCACTCCCTGCAAATTGATCCCTACATTTTTCAAAAAAATCTGTCATCCCTCCTACTTTTATAAAAAACTTAGTGTTGTCATTCAAATGTCAAGCCAAAATTTACACCAGTTTTGGGTTATCAAATTTAAGCTGTTTCTTTCACCTACCAAAGCCCAACTAATCTAAGAATCTTGGAGTTTTGCTTCACTTTGAGCTCAGTTTCTCTCACTATATTCAATCTATCAGTGATACCACTTCCACGCATCTTTGAAATAATATCTCTCTATCCTCACCTTTCCTGCAGTTGAAACTTCAATACATGCACTTTATTACCTTATGTCTGATTTCTCCAGTAATCTAAAGGCTGACTTTTGCATCTTCAGTCATCCAGTAGACCATCATCTAAACCTCATACACATTAAATCCCATATTCTAGGCCTTCCCAAGTTTCATTGCTTCTTATTTCCCAATAAATGTTCAGGTTTTGCTATGGCTTTGAGTTTTTATGATTTGAACCAAATATATTTTGTTATATATGCTTCAGTTCATCAATACCAGCCATGTTTATTTCACTGTTGGCTGTTTACAGAGCTATAGTCATACAACATGGAAATAGTCCCTTTGGTCCAACCAGTCCATGCTGACCATAATCCCAAACTAAATAGTCCCACCTGTCTGCTCCTGGCCCGTATCCCTCCAAACCTTTCTTATGCAGATGTTTTTTAAATGTTGTAATTGTAGCGCATCCACTGCTTCCTCTAGAAGTTCATTCCACACACCAACCACCCACTGTATAAAAAATTTGCCCCTCACGTATTTTTTGAATCACACTCTTCTCACCTTAAAAATGTGCCCCTAGTCTTTCACTTTACTCATCAACTGTGACTTGCTGCTGTTTACGCGAAATCTCATTTGCAACCCCTTTTTTGAACTTCAGTCTTTCACCTTTATTCCTCCATCTTAGTGTTAGCTAACGATCTGTTGTTTTGAGATTTGCAAGTGCCACATAAGTGTGATTTATTGAGAGAAAAAAATCTCTAATATTTACTATTTCACTACCTTTTTAACTATTTCACCAGAGCAGTTCATCTATGGCAGACTGTTTGCAAGTTGAGAGCATCAAGACTGGGTCTGAACTGCCTTCACTCAATTACTGCATAAGAAGCGTCACTGGACCCAGAGCATCAATTCTGCTTTTTCTCCACAGTTGTTTTTTTAAAAAAATTCATTAAAGGCTTGAGGGCATTGCTGGCCAGGCAGCATTTATTGACCATCCCTAATTGCCTAGAGTGCAGTTCACTGTAAACCACATTGCTGTGGGTCTAGAATCACATGTAGGCCAGAGTAGGTAAGGATGACCGTTTCTTTCCCTAAAGAATTTGGTGAACCAGGTGGGTTTTTCTGACAGTGACAGGTCATCATTAGATGATTAATTCCAGACATTTTTATTGAATTCAGATTCCACCATATGCTTTGGTGCAATTCCAACCCAGGTCCTTGGAATGTTATCTGGATCTCTGGATTAATAGCCCAGCGATAATACCACTAGGCCACCATCTTCTGCCAGACCTGATGAATTTTTCCAGCAATTTCTGTTTGTATTTCTGATTTCCAGCATCTGCAGTTTTGTTTTTTTTGTTTACTGCGTATCTTTGTTTTCCAGAATAGGTCATAGGATTGATGTGAATATCCTGTTTGGTTACTACCCCCTTAATACCAAACTGAACCCAGTTCTAACAACCTCAGTTTGGTGAGGCAGCACCGATGATGATTTGAATAAGGGAACAATTATTTGCATATTTGCATCAGGCAGCATTTATTGCTTGAGGTCATTGGAGAAGCCCCAGATGTTTAATTTTTTAGAAACCATTCCTCATTGTTTTAGTCCCTCTGTTTTAATTTGATATTTGCTATGTGTAGGATAGTGAAGATGTTTACTTCACAAAGATTTTAAAATGTACACTTGTTTACTGGTTTATTTCTTCCAGATTATGATTAGGAGCATCTTCTTGTTTCTGGATAGAACTTACGTTCTACAAAATTCAATGCTTCCATCTATTTGGTAAGTTTAAAAATTTGATGGTCTTCCCAAAACTGATAAAGTTAGATAGGCCAGCAGCACGGACACTGCAACTGACCTCACCATCCAAAATTGGGGAAAGGACAATGAGCTGGACGTCCTGCTCCTGATCAATATACAGTTGAATTTCCTTATCTAAATAAGAGTTAGTGCAGGTTTGGGCTTGCATGATTCCTTGTACTTGCATTTTAGTGCACTTGGGATGCCCTATAGAGTCAACTTGCAATAATGGGTCATTTGGGTAAGTTACTAGAATTGTCTAGTTAGGGAACCATTGATGCAAGGTGGCTTTAAATAATTTTTCTTCAAAATTACCTTTCAACCAGAAGTGTAACGAACAGCATTTCTTCCACTTTGTTTTGTGTAATGGGGGTGAAGTATTTACCTGATGGAAAGGATCCCATTTTAATTAAATATTGACTTCCAAGGAAGGTGTTTTAAGTTGAATTTTACAAATAAAGTACAAGTAATGCATCAAGAATTGATAATGAGCTACATACAATCATTCTGTTTCAGTAGTAAAATACATCTCACATTGCAAGTAAGCTTTGGGAAGGCCATTTCATCTATTTTGCTTATCTGTTTGAATAATGTGTAACTCGACATTCAGGGCACTGAATTATTGGAAATTTAGGCAGCATGAGTCTACTTGCACTTATTTTTCTGGTTTGCCTTGTCTTTTTTCCAGTTTTGGGTTTGAAAAGAGTTGTTTTTGGTGAATAGGAACACCAGTTTAACTTGAAATGTGTGCAAATTACGAGGAACTTGGTGGGCAGAGTAATATTTAAATCTAAGACTCCATATCATAAACCCACGTCTAATTGAAATGATTCCAAAATGTTTGATTCCATTAGCTTAGCTAAAATTTCATTCCATCTTGACCTATTTCCAGTTTTTTGTGTTGGTTCTAATTTTGTCCTTTGCTGCCTTGAGTTTTGCCCTATTGTGTTACAGGCTGTCGTTATGATCTACTTTGATATAGGCTTTATGAGGTTCATATGTCTCTTGTAACTTTTGGCAAGAATTTATCTATTATAGACACAGGTACGTTGTGTAGAATTTTTGTATGAGTTTGCAGTTCTCCAGGGAGGCAACTTCTCATTCATAGATAATTTATCAAATGATAGGAAGGAGGTAAATGCGAATGGAAAGTTCTTCAACCTAGGCCATTCCATGTGATGAGATAGTGTAGTATTAGGTTGTCCTTTCATTTGAGTCAGTAGGCAAGGCTCAAGAGCAGGGAACACGATTAGAGAAAATTTCTATTCAGCATCATCACTTCCATCTTGTAAACTTAGCATAAGGCAAAAAAGGTAACAGTTGAATTCTATCAGAAATAGTAAGAACTGCCGATGCTGGAGTCAGAGGTAACACAGTGTGGAGCTGGAGGAACACAGCAGGCCAGGCGGCATCAGAGGAACAGGAAAGCTGACGTTTTGGTCGGGACCTTTTTCAGAAGAAGAGTCTTGACCTGAAATGTCAGTTTTCCTTTTCTCTGATGCTGCCTGGCCAGCTGTGTCCCTCCAGTTCCATACTGTAATATTTATAACAGTTGAACTCTTTTGTTTTAATTAGCTTTGGTTCCTAATGCAATGAACACATTGTGCAACTTGTCACTGTCAGGTGCAAAAGGACAAAAGATATTTTGAAGTAATTAAGGTGACTTAAGCTGAGGATTAACGATGGGAGTATTATGCTGAAAAGTGTTGGGCTTTATTGCAATGAGAAATGGAGTACAAAATGTATGGAAGTCTTGTGACAAGTCTACAGGACTTGAGTGAAACATCAACAAATGCTATGTTCAGTTTGATTGCCTTATTTAAGGAGGATTTGAGGCAGCCAAAAGATTTACTGAATTGATTACTGGGGTGAAGGGTTATATTATATGGAAGCATTGAGCAGTTTGGGCTTTAAGTCATCAGCAGTTAGAAGAAAATGCAATGATCTAACTGAAATAAACAATGTTCTAAAGGAAAATTATAGATACTGAGAGGACGCATTTGCTTCAGAGGAATAGTTTCAGAATTTATCGACACATTCAACATGGGTAAGGGGGAGATTTACTTTCCTCAGAAGTCATGTATTTTGGGAATTTTTTACATCTAGGATATGTGCAGGCTGGGTCATTGAATATATTCAAGCCCAAGACGAGATTTTTGAACAACAGAGAAATACGTGCTGTGGAAACAGGCAGGCTTGAGGAGATGAAGCCATGGCCGATCAGTCATGATTTCCTTGAATGGTGGAGCAGGCTTCAGGTGCTATGTGGTGTAATCCTGTTTCTTGTGTTGTTGTGAGAAAACCTTATAAAAGTTCTCAAATGAAAATTAATTCCTGTAGTTTGAATGTGCTTGTAGGGTTGGGAGTTTCTTATCTCCAATATCTGTTTCCTTCCCGACAGTTGACTTCTTGCTAGAGATGCTTTCTCACAGGTATCAGCAGTATTTTAAGACTTTATCCAAGAAACCCATTTTTGATGTGAGGATTGTTTACTGCAATGGCATTTGGTAGACCTGGATGCCTTGACCAATACTCAGATGCTTCCAGGGAATCATTGAACAATGAAGTAGAGCAGGGTCCCTGGTTGGATGGTTCTCTCCATTCTTTTCACCAATGACTGACCTTCAGTCACAGTCGTGCTCTGATGCAGTTGAAGCCACTTGAAATTTACCTATTGCCAAAAAAAAAATAATTTAAGATAACAGACTTGTGCTCAAGTTGAGATTTTCCTTCTTTGATGTAGCTTAGTCTCTCACTTAGCCATTGGGAGAAATAGATCTGTCTCTACTACAATGAAGGATAACACTTTACAAATGTGTCTAAATGTGTGAACAACAGTATTTAACACTTGTTTAAAGATTGTGTTAATTGTTCTGTTTGAGATTACACATTTGTATTTGCATCAAAGCAACATCAGAATTGAGTTAAAGCAGATATATTTTCTGAAGATCAAAATCTGCAGCTATAAAAGCAATTGTTCTATTACGTCTCATACGTTGCATAGTAAGTGTAAACAGTTCAAGAAACATGGAGGAATGTCAGCACTTTTCAAGATAAGTGTTTATGTAAGAGTTCAACTGAGCTGAAAGGAATTCAGATTTGTACTACCTTTTGATTTTTCTTGAGTTTAATTTTCTTTATGGGCAGATCCTGTTCTGTAGCCATCCCTTACTGTTTATTTTCAAACTCGTAAATGAGGAGGTGAACTGCTTACAGATGTTGACAGCTGAATGATTGTTGGGTGCATTTCAGATGAGTAATTTTGCTCACCCTTGTGAAATCTTTTGTTTAGCATCACCTATGACAGCAAAACACTATTGATAACCCTCAAAGGAGGCTTGATCGAGTTGAGTTCATGTGATAGCCTGAAATAGGTGGGAAATATAGAAAATTAATTTTCTCTATGATTATGGCGAAGTTAGATTTTAAATGAAATAAGTGACTATTAAAGGAAATCTATTGTTTCACAATGTTATGTACTGACAAGAAATAGCTGTGAAAGTCAATATCTCTGGATTAAATTTTGTCCCTCTAATTTTCAATCTAAAATTAGACACAGTTTTTGAAGATAACTTGCTGAAACCATTTGAAATGGGAAGTGATGTCACTCATCCAAAGCCTTGCAGACTTTGGTGTGATCGTTTGTTCATGTATGTTGTAACAGCATCTCGAGAGGTTAATGACTTAATTGTTTTCCAAATTTCTTTTCTCTTGCCTCTTCACTTTCAGTTGCAGATGTAATTTTTTTTGGTTTTCCTTGGAATCTATTTATAGCACTTCTAGACTCCAAGTAATACCTGAGGACTGCAGGTGGGTATTTTGTTTACCAGATCATAAATTGTTGCACTTTTCTATCATCTTTACCTTTTCCTTGACCACTGCATTGTCCACTGCAAGTTCTGTTAGAACTTTGAAGTTGGTGAATAGATTTAGTTAAAAGGAACATGAAAGATATTTCAGACTCAGTGAAATTGCACACCTCGAGTTGCTGAAGTAGAAGCAGCAACAACTCAATGGATTGGGACCAATTGGAACAATTTCCTCACTGTTGTTTCTATTGGGCAAATGGGAAACAGGGCGAAACTTAGTTTAAACACAAGTTATTTGTAAAGTGTGCCAGATTCATTCAAGATCCAAATTTACAGGTAAGGAAAGCATCCTAAGAGAAGAAACATATTTAGTTGATGCTGCATGAGCACTTTTTTTAGGCCTTGCTGCAACTAAGAGAAGAGGAACTCTGGGTACAAAGACAAGCTATTTGTGTGCTTGATGCATTTTGTTTGGCAGCATTTTACCAACTTCTTATTTGGAACCAGCATCTGTCACCAAACCTGCGAAGGGAGAGCTTAGAAGACATCAGTATTTCCAAGGATTAACTGTGTGGGCCTATTTGCAACCCTGATTTAGGCCATTTTATACAGGTCAGATTTCTAAGGCACTCTCCTTGATGTTGGCAGGTGCTAGTTCATTCTCGTCTAAAGAATCTGTGACCTGTGAATCATCTTACTTCACCGCCCGTATGATTCTGCAGTGAGGTCTCCTCTTGAGCCAACGAGCCCCTGTTTTGTTGTGCCTTTCTTCGGCTGACACTAACGAAGAGGTTATGACATCAGATCATGGGGCGTCCTCCAGGAGCCTAATCCCAGGGCAGGTATCGTTCGATGCCTTCAGTGCAAAAGACACTTCCATTTGAAGCATCAGCATCCCTGGATCCCAGCTGCATAAAGGGAATCTTGTAAATGAAGCCAGGTATATTGCTCCCCCTTAAGGAAGTAGTCTTTATTGTACCAAAGAGGGTATACACCTTGTACAATATATTTTGCCATTAATCCCGAACTGGGACTTGTGTTTATGGTCCTAATTGTGGATTGACAAAGTTTTTGATCTTTTCTGTGTCTTATATGGTTCATGTCCCTGTATGTCAAAATATTAAGGTGTAGTAAGAAACTGTACAAATCAGATTGAGATGAATTTTATTCCCTCTAAATTGGTGTAGAATGTCTTGGCTGGGCACCGCAATTGATCTCCAGGCTCCTGAACTATTGTATGAATTGGCCACTGTTTCTGCTCCTGTTTGCTGTCCAGGGACGTTTTCCTAGACAGTGCATGACTGTGGATATTGGATGCGAGTGGTTTGGAGTTAGAAATAATACCATCCACAGTGAAAAAAAAACTTATATGGTATTGCTGTCTTGGCTCATAAGAATGTTAATTAGAACGTTTGCTCTGATCACCATCAAAACATTGAAAGTGGTTTCAGTGAAAATGGCTTTTTAGCACAGACTGAAAGAAGGCTACTTGGTGTTCAGCTGATTTCCACTTTAACGTTGTTTCATTGTGTAGACGATTAAGGCAAGTGACAGTTGACAGTAATATTTTCAATTTAAATAATTTAGAATGGTTTATTGTTTGAATGTTATGATCATGTCTCATGTCCTTATAATCACAATGCACTTGCAACCTGACATGAGGATTCAGAAGGGAAGCACAATGTTATTGAGCTCAGGTAGAAGTAATGGGAGCAAGGTGAAACAGCAGCATGGGGCATGAGCTGGAGAACCGAAGTGGAGGCACAAATTTGACAAGCCACGAATACTGCCTCTCAGAATTTTCCAGACTTTGTGTCATACTCAATCATGATGATTGTAAAGTTTATTATCTGATTATTGTGTCACAGTGGTAGCAATCTGTCTTTGTTTATTGATGTGATTTCTTGTTTTTTTTGTAATTCTTTGGGATGTGGAATGTGCCAGCATTTGTTACCCATCCCTAGTTGCTTTTGACCTGAGTGGCTTGCTGAGCCATTTCAGGGGCAATTAAATGTCAGCCAGGTTGCTGTTGGTCTTGAGTCACATTTAGGCCAGATGAAGTAAGAATGGCAGAATTTCTTCCCTAAAAGACATTAGTGAAGCAGATGTGTTTTTTCTTTATGACAATAAATTGATTGACGAGTTTTCAATTCCATGTTTTCATTAATTGAATTTGAATGCTGCCTGATGCTGTGATCTGATTTTTAACCTATGACCTGAATGTATTAATCTGGGCTCTGGATAGTTAATCCCACAGCATATCACTAAGACACCATTTCCCTTTAGTTGTTCATGAACTGGTTAAATAACTTGTATGATTTAGGATTATATAAATTGAAAGTAAACTTCAGGAGCACGTAGCATGTACTTCTCCAGTTCCTTCAGTTGATTTTTCAGCCTTTGGTTCTTACATCATTAATGAAGCTAGTTTGTATCAACATAAGTAGACCACACAGCTGTGGGGAAAAAAAAAATGAAGCACTACGCATTTTGTCTCTGAAAAATATTACTTCTCATGAAATCACGTTTCTCAGCATTTATTGCTGCTTTGTTTCTTGATTTTTTTTTCTGCATTATCTAAAAAATGTCTACTTGTCGACAACTTACTAAAGAAATGATGTAGTTACATTGCTCCTTTCTTTCAAGGTGCTGACTCCCTACAGAGAATGCAGATCTACAGATTACGACTAAAGCTCTGCACTTCGTGCTCATTTGCACGTATAGTGAGTCTCGACAGCTCATTTGTGGAGGGTATTACGGACTAATTTGATTGTCTCATTACCTGATACCCAAAGGAGTTTTCCAACAGGTGGTCACTGGATAATGATCAGGAGCAAAATGTCAAATTATATTGTTTTCCTTCCCAACCCATTTTCAGGTGTTCAGGTCAATTGTAATGCACCAGTAATGTGTTTTTATGCTACAATATATGTGATGGGATACAGACTTGCATGTCTGCTTCTGAAAAAAAAATCCTTACATTTCTCAAATATAGCTTTCCATGTCTATTGTTTTGTTCACTTAATTCTGAAAGCCTATATATTGAGTTGGATATCTAGTTTTTGTCTTCACAGTGCATACTTCTACTAACTTGCCTTTTTGGATGAGGGTGGTGAGCCATTCCTATGTGTTAAAGTTATCTATTGCCATTACAATGGGGCCTTGATTTTAAATCCTTAATCAGAAATCACACTGGACTCAACTGAAGTGATGTTATGATCTAAATTTGAAAGACAGCAAGCTTGAAAAGTTAAAATATTGGCATTACTTTCCACATTTGCTGTAATTCAGTGTGTTGCAATAGCCCATAAAAGGAAAATATGGCTCTGTTTTCTTAGTAAATATTCAGTTTTGAACTGAAAGTTTCAGTCCAGAAGATCTCAACTAATGTAATTCATAATGCTGGCTAAAACAGGAGTAGCTTCCTTGGCTTCTGTTGCACCATTGAGCTGGGAAATCTATCAACTACAGTTTCTGCCCTGCTCCCTCTCTAATGACGGCTTCTGTGGTTATTGGGCCACATGAAAACAAGCGCCCTTGACATCAAAGCTGTGTTTGATAGTGTGGCATCAAAGCTCCTTAGCAATATTGGAATCACTGGGAATTGGGGAAAACTCTACTGCTTGGAGTCATGGAGGAAGATGGTTGTAGCTGTTTGAGTTCAATTTATCTTGGTCCCACAGTGGCTGAGTAGGTGGCACTGCTGCTTCACAGTGTTGGGACCCTGGGTTCGATTCCAGCCTCGGATGACTGTCTGTCACACTCTAATTTTCTCTTTATCTGCATGAGTTTACTCTGGGTGCTCTGGTTCCCTCCAGAGATGTGTAGCTTAGGTGGGATGGCTGTGCTAAATTGACCATAATGTCCAGGGATGTATAGGTTAGGTGGGTGAGCCATTGGAACTGCAGGGTTACAGGGATAGGGCAAGGGTAGGTCTGGGTGGAATGCTGTTTGGAGGGTCAGTGTGGACTTGATGGACCAAATGGCCTGTTTCTGCACTGTAGGGATTCCATGCTGTCCAACAAGAAAGATTCCTACCGTGGCATTGCCATTGCTGAATCTCTCACTACTAACGTCATGGGGAGTTACTATTGAGCAGAAATTAAACTCAAACCTGTCATATGGCTACAAGCAGGGCAGAAGCTGGGAATTCTGTGGTGAGTAACTCACCTGTCAGTCCACTGCCTGTTGACTATCTGGAAGGTACAAGTTAGGAGTGTGATGGAATGCTCTCCACTTGTCTGGAAGGGTTTAGCTCCAACAACACTAAGTAAGTTTGCTATTGAGAACAAAGCAGACCCTTTATTGGCACCCCGTCCACACTGTGTAAATGTTGATTTCCTTCCCTGGCATCATAAACAGTGGCTGAAGCATATACTACACACAGTATGCTGCAGCAACTCTTTAATAGCACTTTCTACACCCTCAACCTCTTCAACTAATGAGGACAAAGAATAGCAGATAATGGGACTGCTACTATCTCCAAGCCACAGAGCATCCTGACTTGGGAATTATGTTGCTATTCCTTCACTGTTAATGCTTCAAATTCGTGGAACTCTCTTTGCCACAGCGTTCCAAGTGTTCCTATCTCACAAGAACTGTGGCAGTTCAGACGGCAGCTCATCATCACCATACCTGTGGCAGTTAGGGATGGAGAGTAAGTGCTGGCTTAGTGATGACCATGTACCCTTGAGGTGGAAACAAAAGAGAGTTGAACTCTGCAGTGATTTCCTCCCTGCTTACCGTGCAAGTTCACATATAATAAAAATTATTTGGCTAAAGTGGCTTTTGATGCAAGAATTGCATCTCATGGAGAGGAAGTAAAAAAAAAAATTGCTTACAGTAAACGGAGGGGTATAAATACAATACTGAGGCATTCTACATTGAAGTTTTCTACCTTTCAGCTTAATCAGTTTCTGCAGAGTAAATGATTAAAGAATAGGCCAGTGTTTGAGATGAGCTTTCACTTTAAAACAAAATGGCTTTTGAGAGTGCCAATTCTGTTAATAGTCTCCATGTGAATCTTAACAATCCATATTTACTTGAACTGTTTTCATTTATAGGGACATGGGCCTTGAATTATTCAGATCCCATGTAATAAGTGATCGGAAGGTTCAAAATAAAACTATTGATGGGATTCTTCTGTTAATTGAGAGAGAAAGAAATGGTGAAGCTATTGATCGTAGTTTGCTTCGAAGTCTCTTAAGTATGCTATCAGATTTGCAGGTAAGATTTGAATCCTTTCAAGTGTATCTAATTTAGTTGTTTTCATTTATAACAGTTAAATCTATTGTTTTGTCTCTTTTAGATTTATCAAGATTCTTTTGAACAAAGGTTTTTGGAAGAGACTAACCGTCTATATGCTGCAGAAGGTCAAAGATTGATGCAAGAACGAGAGGTATATAGCATGTTGGCTTTGCCAGCCCAGTTAGAGACATTTGTGTTGAAGTAGCATATTGATGAATAAATACGCTGTGCTAAAGAGCTGCAGATATGGTGTTACTTGGATTATTACCAGCACCTGGTATATTTTTAGGGACATGGGCCTATAATTAGTTATATGTCCTAGTAACTAAATGGAAAGTTCAGAATAAAATATTACTGAGATTCTTCCATTAATCGAGAGAGGGGAGAAAAAAACAACTTGTTTGTAGTTTACAAGAAATAAATGGTTGCTGATGGCAAAATTGTCATGAGTAATTTTCCAAAAATGTCCTGGTGAAGGAGGTTCACCTTTGCTGGTTTTCAAGTTCCTGAATAAATTTAGTTCAAGTCATGTCAGTTGAGATCTTCGTTGACTTTCACACAAAAGTGCCTTTAGTTTGGCATAACTTGCAAATACACTTGAAAATATAAAACAGCGAATGTGGCAAAAAAATGAGTTGTATAAATCTTTGGAACAGCATGATAAAACTTCATAAATTGAGGGGATTACACAAATGAGAGCTTGTATTCTCTAAATATAGTAGAAGGTTAATTCATAATTTCATTGAGCTTTTTATGAATTTGAAAGATGTTGATAAAGCGGGTAAAGAGTAAATTTTGTGCTGATGGGGTCACTAGTACAGGGATCAGGAGCCTCGTAATCAGAGCCAGGTCCTTGAGAAGGAAAGCAAAGAAACATGCCTTCATACAGTGATGGTATCATGATGAAACACTAGGTGCCAGTGCAATAGATGATGGAAAATCTAAGATCAGTAGGTTCTTCACAGCCAAGGGTATGAAGGGATCTCAAGCCAAAGCACATGAATGGAGTTGGGTTGCAGATCACCAACGATTTCATAGAATGGCTGAACACAATCGAGGGACTGGTCTACTCTTGTTCCTTATTCCTTGTGACTCATCTACTGAGTGGGCCACACCTGATGAAATCCCGTATCAGTTGAGCAGAATCACGATTAAATGCTACATCTATTTTTGATCTATTTTGTACTTATGGACACAATTTATACTTAATTTTCCTTTTGAGAAAAAGGTATTTAGCAACTATGAAGTACAATTATAAATGATTTGAGTTTATTATTTTACAGGGACCAATTCAGAAGGAAGTGGGACTTAATAGGAAATTGTAGATGGTGAGGGATCTGAAGAACTCGAGGGATTGTATGACTTACTCCTGCTTTAACTTTGCATGTTTGTGTAAATACCGAGTAATTGTACTGTCACCATGACCATGCCAGCGCAGAAGCCACATGAGATGATGCCAAGCTTGTGCCTGTCATTACACAGGAGGAATTAAATGAAGGTGAAATTAATCCAGTTAAAGGAGACAGGAGAAGAAAATGAGTTCAAGTGGAGGTTGAGAAAAAGGATGACCAAAGTATAGTGAAACTACTTTGGGAAGCTGTTCAGTCAGAAGCTTAAAGTTTCAGTGAGAGGGATGCTCAGGAATAGGAAAGGAGAGGGAAGATGTGTGTAATGAAGTGAGCTGCTTGGAGAGTACCAAAGAATTTGAGGTGCTTAGCACCAAATTGACGCTGGAGTTGAGACAGGGAAGATCGTGACTGGTATATCCAAATGGAATATCTTAACTGAGGAAAACGTTTGTAGTCACCGGTGAATCAAACAGTTGTCAAAACCTGGATTTATGGGCAACAACCCAAAATAAGGTTATAGTGTATAGTGGCCTTCAGTAGTATTGAGCAAATGATAAAGAATAATTTGAGTAACATGGGACCATAAGAAGAAATCAGAGCCAGAGGAGACTGGAAGGGAAACGTGAAAGCAGTGCAGATCACCTTTTTCTCTTCATCTCTACATTCCTGCACTTCCATTTTGGTTGAATCCATTTTCCATTTCTGTTCCTCCTATTACCCTCACCCAGTGTTCCGATTGTTACTTTTTCTGCTGTGCGGATCTCTGAAATCTGTGTGTAGCAGCAGTTTTTGGAACCATAAACCAATATGTTAGCGTGCCATTTGGCTTGCTTGATGTCTCCTAATGGTTTGCGGCAGCGTGGTTGTGCCGTTTAGAAGGAACTTTGACCCACCTACTTCTCCTCCCTTGTCCAACCAATCATTGCTAAGTCATATTGGATCGCACACTGAACGACAACAAAAATGGCTGCAGCAACCAGCGAGTTTGCAAGATCTGTAGATGGAGAAGTAACATTTGATCATTTTAAATCCATACTTGACTTGAAACACTAATTCTTTCTGCCTGAGCAGATGCTGTCAGGCCTACTATGTTTCTCCACCCATACTCTGTTTGTTGAAGATTTCTAGCATCTGTAGTATTTTTCTTTTATTGGATCACATATTAGTTAATCCAGCAACACATAGCTAGAGATCTGGTGTGGAATAATTGTGACTGGGTAACTTAGTGTTGCACTGAACGATTTCTTTTACAGAAAAATGTTGGATGTGCAATTTCAACATTCAATAATCCGTACCAGTGATTGGGAGGAACTACTTCTTTCAAGAAATAATTACCTGCTGGTTATTTGGTTAACTTGCATGATCTTCATTGCATTTAGGTTCCAGAATATTTGCACCACGTTAATAAACGTTTAGAAGAGGAGGCAGATCGGGTTATCACTTACTTGGATCAAAGCACACAGTACGTACAAATTTTGAACAACTTTGTGTTGTATTTGCATCTGATGTGCTGTTTAACCAAAGTATTCACAAGATATATAAGACATCCTTTGAATAATTTCATTTCACCCTTAGGGTGTTAACTCACTGTATTCTCGTTACAAAAATCCATGTGTGACGGCCTGGACAGCATGGATAATTTTTCAAACCTTAGGATGACACTGTCAATGAGGGCAGACTTTGAGTTTCAGCACAGCGTTCTGTGTGCCAGTTCAGCCTTCAATTGACTGAGAAAGTGTGTTTGAAGACCATGACTCAAACCTGACATGGTTTACAGAACAGTCGTGATACCTGGCTTTCTATATGGCTCTAAGTTGTGGACTGTGTACAGCAGGCAGATCCAATCTATGCAGAAGTTCCACTGGCTGGTGGATCCACAATATTCTGCAAAGGCGTTGACAGGATTGGTACACTAACGTCAAAGTTATCATTCAGGTCCGAGTTCTCAGCGTTGAAGCATTGATTGTACTGGTCAGCTCTGCTGAATGGGCATTTCATTATGCTAGACACATGACACCTGAAATAAATACGATTTGAAACTTTGACAGCAAGTAAGTCCCAATCGGGCAGAGAAGTTGCTCCAACAACACTCTTAAAGCCTCTTTGATAAAGTGCATTGTTCCCATCAACACCTGGGAAATGCTGTCTGAACACCTTTCAAGCAGGAAACCTCAGAAGAATCTGTACTTAACATGTCACATTGCTGACGGCAAGCCGCAGTCTAGCATTGACTTAATGGAGCACATGCAACTTAAGGCATTCCATCCTAGATATTTCTAATCAGAGATGTTATTCCATACCTCTGGAGCAGGTGAGATTTGATCCTCCTGCGTTTGAGTTGCATGCATTACCACTGCATCTTAAGGGCCCTTGTACCCAATCTCCCCAGCCATCATCAGCGTCACCTGTGATAGACAGTTTGTCATTCTTGAACTCTTCAGTCTACTAAGAATTCATTTCCACTGTTGAAACAAATTGACCAGAGGGGACTGCCTAAGAACTGATCTTTTAAACCTGAGAAAAAATATGGTTTTGAGGGTGAGAAGCACAAACAAGGAAGCATTTGTAATTGGGATTGGGAAATAATAAATAATCCAAACACTGTCAGTCTTAAGGGTCGTAATTTAGATTGACAGCTCGAGATTTTCTATTTGTATTGCTCCTTAATTACAGGGGACCCCATTTTGAATGCTTGTAAAGCAGACGTTGGTTCTTAAGGCGATCCCATGAAAGGGTGTAATTTTAAAGACTATGCATATGAATATTTCCTGTACCTATGATCAGCTGCTTTATAATGACCAGCATTGTGTTTTGACTTGCATACAAGCAGACTCCAGAATGGAACCCATTCATATCCAGCCTGTATTCTGAAATTTTGATTATGAATTGAGTTTGGGTGATGTTAATGTGTTGAAGCTATCAATGCAATATTTCTTCTACATTTTGACAGTATGCATAATAGTAATAAGAACAGAAATGGGCTAATCTCTCTTTTGAACCTTGGTTAATCTGTGTTAATGAATTCTCGCAATATGTCTTGATTCCCTCAGTATCCAAAAGTTACCAATCTCTAACTTGTATATACTTTAACAATAGAGCACCTTTCCAGGACAGAGTTTGAGTGAAGACATTTCTTCTCATTGCATTTCTCATTACCTCCTTTCTTTTGCCCTGTCAATTCTCAAGAATTTTGTTTCAATGAAATAATATCTCATTTTTCCTTGCAGAAATGGAAAATTGTTGCAAATTGATGTAATTATTTAACGGTGACTTTTATCAACCATATCGTTATATTTTCATATTGCTAATCTAATTTGCCAGTCTACCTTTTTAGTTCCTATGATTTAGTTCCCATATATATGTAATTTGATTTGTCAGATTTAAGACACTATTTCTGAACTTCTCTAGAAACTTTCATCTTAATATAAAATTCATCATATTACAGCCATTCTTTCCCAGAGGTTTCTTTGCTGCAGAGTTATTAAATAACTGCTTCATTGCATTAAAATTGGTCCTACCTTTGTTTTGTGCCTTTGTTTTAGTTACACGCAACTGTTTTGGCATCATGACTTTAAGTTCTGATCCTTTCTGCCTTTATTTTCCCCATTTTCAGTTGTTAAAGCTAAATAATCTCTTTTCAGAGATTAAAAATTCCGGAATTTCTTTCATTTTTCAGTTTCTTTCATAATCTTAGTCACTGCCACCTGAGCTTCACAATGGCACTTAGCCAACACACATGAATTTCTAAATGTGCTATTGATCTATTTATTGTATTGTGAATGCTTTTCAAATTCAGAAGAGTTCCTTTAGTTTGGTTTTTCCCTTACTACTCTCTCTTCCGTGCATTTAGCCTTCTGATGTTTTTGTCCCTATGCTTTTAGCATCTGGCCTGAACACCATTCAGAGTTCATCATCTTTGAAGTTCTGTTTTAATTTTGACCTAGGTTTCTTCTGTTATTTCAGCAAGTGCACATTCTTTGTTCAGTTTGTTCGGGTTCTTTCATGTACAGTGATGTTAGGATCTTCATCCTCTCAAGTTGTTTTTCATAGAATCCCTACAGTGTGGGAACAGGGCCTTTGGCCCAACAGGTTCACACCCCTCCAAAGAACATCCCACCAGACCCATTCCCCTAATTTTCCATGTCTAAGCCACCTAACCTAAACATCCCTGGATACTACAGGCAATTTAGCATGGCTAATCCACCTAGCTTGCACATCTTTGGACTGTGAGAGGAAACCAGAGCCACCGGAGGAAACCCACACAGACAGGGGGAGAATGTGCACATTCCACACAGATAGTCACCCAAAGCTGGAATCGAACCTGGGTCCCTGGCGCTTTGAGACAGCAGTGCTAACCACTGAGCCACCATGTTGTTCCAAGGAGTTGACTTTACCCTGGCACTTGAAATGCATCACAGTCACAGGAATTCATGCTTATAGCTCTGCAGAAAAATATAAAGTCCCTGATCAATGTGTCCTATATCACTGCATTATTCCTCTCACTTCCGCTTTACCCTTGACTGTTTGCTCATATATGTTTTATGAACTACCCTCATCTGCACAGGAAGCAAGAACCTAATGTATGTGGGTTAAAACAAAGGCTAAGACTCCTCCAGCATTGCACCTGGGATCCTCTTACCTGACTTACAGTCACATCCTCTTGCCCAGGACCATAGAAAATACCTGCTTTATGATCTAATCAAGGCATGTGACTGGATAAAAATGCCTGGGTAATGATAATCCCTCCATGATATCTTCCAAAATATTGGTCAGTACCTTAATACAGTACCTTGGACTTGAGCTCAACAAGTCTGAACTGCATAACCACGGATGTGATTGTCCAGGATCACAGTGCTGTTCACCGACTCCTGCCTGCTGTAGTTGTGGCACACTTACTGCATTGCCGTTACTATCAAACTGTGTTTTATTTATTTAACGAAATAAGGTTTAGCTATTGAAGTAATTTTTATTTTATTTCTAAGTAAATTAGTTCATTCAGAGTTACAGTTCATTTAACTCAAATGTTTTCAGTAAACAGCCCGACTGACTTGCCTTATGCTCTGATGTCACTTTGTTTTCTTGTTAGACTATATCTCCTCTATCCTGTGGAGCTGTGCATTTTGCTGATTTACCTACTGTGTCTTTTGTGCACACCCCCCCTCCCACACCCCCATATTTTTCCTTGAGCTTGAGGAAATAGATTTTGTATTGTGTAAAATGGTAATTGCACGTTGTTATAGAATTGGTTTTGCTTTTATGGTTTTTGTTTTAATTTTAATTTTAGGAAACCTCTAATAGCTACAGTGGAAAAGCAACTTCTAGGCGAACATCTACCAGCCATTCTTCAGAAAGGTAACCTATATTTCTGGGAATTAATGTAAAAGTATTTTATACGTGGGTTTGTGTGCACAACAATGTAGACCTATACTAGTAAGCTTCACTCAAAATAATTTATTCATTCTCTTCTTAGTACTTGATGACAAAGTATCAGTTAGTTTAAATTTGGATTTACATGAGACTACTTTCTCTGTAATGGGCTATTTGATTTTGCAGAGCTTTTTAATATTGGTCTCAGGCTAAAACAAATGTTCCTAAAACCCTGCAGGCTTAAACAGTCTTCTGGATGAAAACCGAATACAAGATCTTTCACTTCTTTACCAGCTTTTCAGTAGAGTTCGAGGTGGTGTGCAGGTTCTTCTACAACATTGGATTGAATATATAAAGGTATATTGAGAACCACTTCTTTATAGTAGTTAACCTTCAGTAACTTAATGTGAATTAAATAAGTTGAACAAGATCGATTCACAGAGAAGTACAGCACAGAAACAGACCCTTCGGTCCAACTTGTCCATGCTAACCAGATATCCTAAATATATTTAGGATGCATTTGACTTATATCTGTATAAACCCTTTTAATTCATATATCGATTCAGATGGCTTTTAAATGTTGTAATTGTGCCAGCCTCCTCCACTTCCTCTGGCATCTCATTGTATTCACCATCACCCTCTACATGAAAAAGTTTCCCCTTAGGCCCCTTTTAAATCTTTGTCCTCTCACCTTAAACCTATGCCCTCTTGTTTTAGACACTTCAACCCTGGGAGAAGATCTTGTCCATTTACCCGATCTGTGCCCTTTGTGACCTTATCTCTACAAGGTCACCCATCAGCCTCCGAGGCTCCAGTGAAAATAACCCAGTGTATTCACCCTCTCCCAATAACTCAATTGGTCCAACTCTGACAACATCCTTGTAGATCTTTTCTGAACTCTTTCAACTTTCACATTATCCTTCTTTACAGTAGAGAGACCAGAATTGCATGCAGTATTCCAAAAATAGCCCAATCAATGTCCTGTGAAACCACAACATGACCACCTAATTCTTATACTCAATATACTAACCAATAAAGGCAAGCATATGAAATGCCTTCACCCTAATAGGAGCATATTGCCTGTAGACTCCTTGTTATCTCACTTGTGAAGGCGTCCAATTTTTCAGCTGTCCCTTGACCTGCAAACACCTGCCCCCAGTCAACTTGTGAAAGTTCTTACCTGATACTGTCAAAATTGGCCTTCCTCCTATTTAGAACTTCAACTGTCCGTGATCTGCTCTATCCTTTTCCATCACTATTTTTAAACTTAGTAAAATTATTGTCACTGGCCTCAAAGAGCTCCCCCACTGACACCTCAGTCACCTGATCTGCTTTAGTCCCCAAGCGTAGGTCAAGTTTTGCACCTTCCCTAGTAAGTACATCCACGTACCAAATAAAAACATTTTCTCGTACGCTCTGAGCAAACTTCTCTCCATTCAAGCATTTAACACTATGGCAGTCCCAGTCTATGTTTGTAAAGTTAAAATCCCCTACCAAAAGCACCCTATTATTCTTACAGATAACTGAGACGTCCTTACAAATTTGTTTCTCAGTTTCCTGCTGATAACTGGGGGGATCTATAGTGCAATCCCAGTAAGGTCGTCATCCCTTTCTTATTTGTCAGTTCCGCCCAAATAACTTCCCTGGACTTATTCCCAGGAGTATACTCCCTAAATACAGCCGTAATGTTATCCCTAACCAACAACACCACCTCCCCTCCTTTCTTGACCACCTTTCTATCCTTCCTATAACATCTCTCAGTCCTGTTCATCCCGGAGTCTCGTTTCTGTAATTGCTATGAAATCCTAGCCCCGTGTTCTCGACCGTGTCCTGAGTTCATCTCCTTCACCTGTTAGGCCTTTTGCATCAAAATAAATGCAGTTTAATTTATCAGTTCTGCCTTGCTGTCTGCAATGTCCCTGCCTGCCCTGATAGTTTGACTTGCTCCTTTTTACAGCTGTACCAGTCTCATTCTGATCTCTTTCCTCACTATCTCCCTGAGTGCCACCCCACTTATTACTCGTTTAAATCCTCCTGAACAGCTCCAACAAATCTCCCTGCCAGTATATTTGTCCCCTTTCAATTCAGGTGCAATCCATCCTTCTTGTACAGGTCACTTCTACCCCAGAAGAGATTCCAATGATCCAGAAATGTGACTCTTTCTCCCCTGCACCAGCTCCTCAGCCACACAGTCATCTGCTCTACCCTTCTATTCTGACCCTCATTAGCTTGTGGCTGTATGAGTAGTCCAGATAATACTGCCCTTGATGACCTCCATTTTAGATTCCTGCGTAGCTTCCTATATTCTCTCTTCAGAATCTTATCCTCTTACTCTGTTTGCTCCAATGTCTTCCTGCTGGCTCTTCTCCACTTTCAGAGTATTCTGCACCCTCTCCGTGATATCCTTGATCCTGGCTTCAGGGAAGCAATGCGTCATTCTGATGTATCGCTGTCCCCCACAAAAACGTCTGCCTGTGCCTCTGACTAGAGAGCCCCCTACCATAGCTGATTGTTTGGAACCTGACATATCCGTTGTTACATAGACCCAGTGTTGGTGTCAGAAACTTGGCTGTCAGTGCTACATTTTCCTGTACAAAAACAAAGTTGCTGGAGAAGCTCAGCAGATCTGGCAGTATCTGTGGAGGAGAAAACAGAATTAATGTGTCGGGTCCAGTGACCCTTCCTCAGAACTGGGGAAGAAGTATATCTGTTAGGATTAATCTGTTGGGTAAGGAGGAATTTCTTCTTTTAGAGGGTGACAAATTCTCTGTCAGAGGATTGGAGATGCATCATGAGTTTATTCAAGACAAAGATCAATGGATCCCTAGATATTAAAAGGCATTAGAGCACCTGGAAATGCAATGAGGAAACTAGCTTTGAAGTAGATGATCAGCCACAATCTGCAAGAACATTGAAGGATAACATAAATTCGGGGTTACCAGTCTAAAGGTGGTGCAGCAGCAGAGGAGGGACCTGGGTGTCTGTGTACACAGATCATTGAAGGGGGCAGGACAGGTGGAGTGCGCAGTTGATAAAGGATACAGCATCCTGGGCTTTTTTTCAAGGGGGCATAGAGTATAAATGCAAGATACTTGTTAGACTTCAGCTGAAGTATTGGATACAGTTCTGGGCACCACATGGAAGGATGTGAATGCATTGGAGAAAATGCAAAAGAGATGTACAAGAATGGTTCATGAGGTGACAAATTTCAAATCTAAGGAGAGATTGGAATTCTCTTGTTTGGAAAGAGGAGGCTTAGAGGTGATCTGACAAAAGTGCACAAAATGACGAGAAGGCTGGAGAAAGCAAATAGGGAGACATTGTTCCTGGTATTAAAAAGAGCAGAAAAGATCGGTCACCTGGCCCCTACCTTTACCATAACACATCTGGCATTCTGTAGTTGAAAGCAAAATCAGTGGCCAGATGGCCTGCTCCTCCTGTTTCCTGTGTTCCAATATCAAACTTGATTTCTGCAAACCCAGTCGACCTTTTGGGTTGTGATCTTTCACCAGAATCCTGATGATTATTTCCAGTACTTGCTGTTGAGTTCTTCGCATTAATTCTATAAGCTCCCTTTTTGCCTGTACTAGATGTGTATATCTAATTCCTCTCTAGTTACATTGTTTGGCCTCTTCATTTAATTGTGATTCTTGTTTTCTCCCCCTTGCATGTATGAAGTCTGTGCAGATGTTTGTCATAGCATGCTATTAGTCCAAGACAATGTAGGACTAAGATGAACAGTCAAGAGTTTAAGGGATTCATTTCTGATCCTCACTGAGTTAGTTGATCTTAACGATGTTAATTTGCTTCAGTATCAAGATATGCTTTCTCGATGTTGACTTAAGGTGTCATTTAAGTCCTGAGTCTTAATTTTCTTACTTGGTACGCTATGTTGTGTTATTGTTGCATGTTTGCATTCTTTGTACAGGGGAATATCTTCCACATTTTTGTGAGGTTTCTTTGCTGAAATTGCTTGAAACAGAAAAGAGCTGGCTTATGAAAGTTCATTGCTCTACTCTTCTGGCTCTAGGATTTGGAAGGCAGTTGGAATGAAAGTTATAGTGTCATAATGGGATAAAAATACAGCATGCTGGTTACTTCTGGTGGGTTTTCACACAATTCAGATACCGTGGTTAAGTCAAATAACACCCAAGTCTTTTCATTTGGTCTGTAACAATACACTTCCCTAGTGAAAAATTCTAACTCAACCAAGGGATTCAAGTTTTTACTTTCAACATGAAAAATTTTGCATTTGTCAGTAGGTAACTACTGCCTAGGTGAAAATTCTGCCAGTCTTTGTCAGTAAAATTTAAGGTTGTCTGAGTCTATAGTGCCCCTTACCTTGCTATCTTTAGGAACACCACAGTACTGGAACAATGTTTAAAGCACATGTATACCACAAACAAGTATATCCTGGGACTTGCATAGTCAGCACCACCTATGGAAGTTTCCTTTGTTGGTGCAATTCACCTGCGTACTTGTTTTTTTAAACCTGTGCAGCACAGCAACCCTGTGCCACTTCCATAGGCAAATGTGAACGTCATCTGTGAGTTGAAAGATGACTGTATGTCTCATATAGAGATGTATTGTATATTGGATGAGCAGTGCTGCAACCTTTCTGACCAGGGCAGTGACACACTTGGATAGATCTCATACTAAGTCAGGGAGAAAATTAGCTGAAACAAAAGTTGAAGTCATTCAGTGGTAGGCAAATAAACCAATGCTTTTCTTGAAGTAATAAAACTTCTCAAAGTTCTAGCTGTTCTAGACTTTATCTTTGAACCAAAGTAAAAGAAATGATGTAAGTTTTAAATTTTGCATTACTGTTGCATTGTTGATATGTTGGGTCACAAAGCCTTTATATGGTAAACCACTGTAGGGTCAAAGTTGGATGTGTATGCACTGAACCTAAAGATCAGCCTGAGAACTGGATTGGCAACCAGAAAACAACCATAGTTTTAAAAATAAAATGACCTGCAGTTATATATTTTTATTTTGCTTTCAAGCCTGAACAAAGATCACAGAGGACCAAATGACTGTCACTGTTTGGTAAATCACAACTATATGCTTTACATGCATGCACATGTTCACATTTAAATCTAATAGAGAACTGGTCAGCTTCACTTTTTCTGGACAGTAGTAATTACTTGTGACCTAAGTGTGAATTTTACTTTGAGCTCTCATAAAGACAATCTCAGCAGCAGAGGGACGTGTCTTTGCAGTAGTGTTGTAAGATGACAAATAGTATTTATTGCAATGGCCCTGTGGTGCAGTTGCAGTGTCCCTACCTCAGGTTTTAAGTCCCACCCAGAAGGGGGTGTGTCATAATAGGTCCCAACAGGTTAGTTTTAAAATATAAACATCTAGACATTACATTTGCAGTGGCTGGCAATAAGCTTTCCAACAAACAGCATCAGCCAATAAAATCCCATGAGGAAGTAATAAAAACATAGATGTCTCTGATTCGTAGTAGTAAGTCTGATCAGCTAATGGTCATTTGTGTTCATTGCGATGGTATCATGAATCCACATTTTGTCATTGGTATCTATTGACCTTCAGTTTATGACGGAATCTTCAGCAATATTCAAGGCACTTTGGCGGCAGTAATACAGTGTGGTGTTCCTCTCCTTTCACTGGTAATTTGGGATTTCATTTAATTCTGTACTGTCTGTGGCAGGTTCATGTCATTACACTTAGTTCATGTGTTATTTTTAACGTAATTATCGATTCTGGTGACATTCTGACGACTGAAGTCAGACCTCAGGGTTTGTAGTTGACAATTTGCTTTTTATAAGGGCCATTACATTTGTCTGTAGTCTATTTCAGTAAGAATATGCCGAATAAATACATTGTTCTTGATTATGTAGTCAATTTCTTCCAAAGATTTACCTTTATTCTTTGATTTAAGCCTATCTAAAATATCTATTCCACATAATAAATGTCAATTTTGGATGGTATATTTGTTCATGATTGCCTTGGCGAATATTTTTGAGAATTAGTTATGCATCATGTTATCGAAAATAATGTAGAACTTACATGGCAATGTAATATAGAAAAAAGATTTCTGGCCAAATCAGGAAAACATATTAAAAAGTGACAGGAGATGTTAAATTACATGCCTAAATGATGTGTCTGTGATGGGGTTTAAAGGGAGTCTTAAATGAAATGGCACAAATGGAGTTGGTGAGTTTTATAGGGGTATTTTTGGAGAGCCTTGTTGACTGCATCAGTTATCTTGGCTCTACGTAATGAAGTGATAGGATAGCAGTATTTTGCAAAAGGCTAGAACTAGATAAATGGCACATTAGATGAATTGTTTGTCAGTGGAGTGGTGAAATTGCAGTACTTGAAGTTACAAATGGCTAAGGCTGAGCACCAAGTTAAATTTAAAGGAAAATAGGTGATGGGTGAGCACAGGTGGATGTCTGTGGTGTTATAGGCCAAACCAAACCCGCTCAAAACATAGCAAGGAGATAGCTTAGACCCTAACTTTGACCATATTTTGGGGCAAGTGTAGGGTGCTGCGTTCCAGATGTGATTGGAATGGTTATACAATGATAAAACACACTTAAAATACAAACAACAAAGATTGGCATGACTTTAACTTTTTGTTAAGTATTTTATCATTTAACTGTTACTCAACTGTTCCAATATAGCAGCATCCCACATGCACATCCTTGACCGAGGCACATGAACCAAAACCAATTTGCTCATGTGCTATCTCCAGTCCAGGAGAAAGGAAAAAGCAGAATGAATCTAAAGAGCAGATACAGAACTAAAGCTTTTTGTAAAAGCAGACAGCAAGCTGTATCTGGTAGCTTCGACTTCAAAAGCCCCAACTTCATCAAGTGAAAGCAAAACGAAAACCCTGGGTCTGTGTGACCCTAACTCCACTCACTCACTCATATTTCTTTTGCCCAAATTAAAATACACTCAAAACTATTTACTGCACTTTCCATGAAAAAGACAACTTGACACCAGGTTTACAACGTGTCTCTTCCAGAGAAACAGGACATATTAAATCGCTCTTAAAGGCACATCTTGTAGTGGTTTTTGTAATAGAAAGGACATGGAATTTCGACCTCACATATGAATCCAAATGGACTCTAAGACTGAGAGCAGTTGCAATCAGCCGAAAATGATGTCTGGAAGACGAAACTGAATTGGTACCTTTCTTCTTCATTTTTACTGTGCCTGTTCTTTTTGTTTTCTCTGTTACTTCCCATTTCTTCTCATTCAGGTTTCCAGAACGCTTGTTATGCTTGTAAGTTACATTCACTTCTATCAGTCTAAATCAGTCACTTCTATAATTTTTAATGACATTATAATTACAGTGTGCCGGTTCACCCACTTGAAATTTGAGTGCGTACCTTCTATACAATGCCTCTGATGTGAATTCCTAACCATTGTCTGCTGAATGTTAGACTGTCTGTATTCCTGCATTCTGGTTTTCCTACCTTTGTTCTTCATACTCCTGCCCCATAATGTTTAAACCTGACATCATTTCTGTGTTGGTTGCAAGTCTGCTTGTGCCAACCTTGTAAAGCTGGAGCTTGTCTCCCCATGCCAACATTGATTAGCCAAATTATGCAAGACGACAATGATTTCCCTGTTAATTGTCATTGTTTGTCTGAACTCCCGTTCTTCTCACTATATCAGTGACTGTCACATGTCATCTGTTTGTGTAACAGTGTGTTCAAATTAATTAGAGTCGAGAGAATTGGAGAAAATACAGAGGCACGGGATTGAGGTAGATTTAGCAGTTCTTCTAATTTCAAATTTCAAGTGGCTGGACAGGCATGCTGTAATTATAATGTCATTAAAAATTATAGAAGTGACTGATTTAGACTGATAGAAGTGAATGTAACTTACAAGCATAACAAGCATTCTGGAAAGCTGAATGAGAACTCATGTTCTTCTCACTATATCAGTGACTGTCACATGTCATCTGTTTGTGTAATAGTGTGTTCAAAATTATTAGAGTCTAGAGATTGGAGAAAATACAGAGGCACAGGATTGGGGAAGATTTAGCATTTTGCATTAGAAACTGGCTTTCTGTAAGAAGGCAACGAGTGGTGGTTGATGGAAAATATTCAGCCTGGAGTCAGGTCACTAGTGGTGTGCCTCAAGGGTCTGTTTTGGGACCACTGCTGTTTGCCATTTTTATAAATGACTTGGACGCAGGCATAGGTAGATGGGTTAGTAAGTTTGCGGATGACACTAAAGTCGGTGGAGTGGTGGACAGTGTGGAAGAATGTTGCAGGTTGCAGGGAGACTTGGATAAACTGCAGAATTGGGCTGAAAGGTGGCAAATGGAGTTTAATACGGATAAATGTGAGGTGATTCACTTTGGGAGGAATAATAGGAAGGCATAATACTGGGTCAATGGAAAGATTCTTGGTAATGTGGATGTGCAGAGGGATCTTGGTGTCCATGTACATAGATACCTGAAAGTTGCCACCCAGGTTGATAGTGCTGTTAAGGCGGCTTATGGGGTGTTAGGTTTTATTGGTAGGGGGATTGAGTTCTGGAGCCATGATGTCGTGCTGCAACTGTACAAAACGCTAGTGCGGCCTCACTTGGAATATTGCATGCAGTTCTGGTCTCCCCATTACAGGAAGGATGTGGAAGCATTGGAAAAGGTGCAGAGGAGATCTACCAGGATGTTGCCTGGCCTGGAGCACAGGCCCTATGAAGAAAGGCTGAGGCACTTGGGTCTGTTCTCATTGGAGAGAAGGAGGCTAAGAGGGGATTTAATAGAGACATACAAGATGATCAGAGGATTAGATAGGGTGGACAGTGAGAGTTTTTCCGAGGATGATGACTTCAGCTCGTACAAGGGGGCAAAGCTACAAATTGAGGGGTGATAGATTTAAGACAGATGTCAGAGGCAGGTCCTTTATTCAGAGAGTGGTAAGGGCGTGGAACACCCTTCCTGCCAATGTAGTTAACTCAGCCACATTAGGGGCATTTAAACAGTCCTTGGATAAGCATATGGATGATGATGGGATAGTGTAGGGGGAGGGGCTTAGATTCGTTCACAGGCTGGCGCAACACAGAGGGCCAAAGGGCATGTTCTGCGCTGTATTGTTCTCTGTTCTATGTTCTGTGTAATTTATTCTTAACAGGATCAGGAAATATTCTGTGAAATCTGGTGTTCAAATGGAGGATTTATCATATCGTGGAATATCGTAGAACCCCTACAGTGTGGAAACAGGCCCTTTGGCTCAACAAGTCCACGCTGACACTCAGCATCCCACCCCCTATAACCCGCCTAATCTACCTATCCTTGAACACTGCAGGCAATTTAGCATGGCCAATCCACGTGCCTGCACATCTTGTGACTGCAAAGAAACGGGAGCACCCGGAGGAAACCCACGCAGAAGCGGGGAGAACGTGCAAACTCCACACAGACAGTCGCCCGAGGGTGGAATCAAACTTCTGAACAAAATTTCTGTTTGGTGATTCAGGAACTGGGGGAGGCATATATTTTAAGATAATTATTTAAAAGATAAAGCACAAGATTGGATGTTTTATTTTTGTAGATTGTTAGGACATGGGATTATTTTAGCAGAAACACTGGAAACAAAATTTGTAGTCTCATTCAGAAGGGAGGCGGGTTAACATTTCTTTGAAGGTAATGGACTGGCATGCTCACCCAGTCTTGTTTAAGCAAACTTTTGAATCTGTGTAAATTTGCGTTGATCGTGGTCATGGAAAAGTGTGAAATAATTAACACTGAGTAAAGGAATGCAGCATAGGAACGGATCCAGTAAACTATGATATGACATAGGAGAAACTGCTCTGATCGTCTTGCTTGGAAATCTGACTTATAGGGATGTTTTTCTTGTATCAACCTGTGTCCGCACAATTAATTGCCTATTAAAAAGAATCTGTCTCTGAGCTTCGGCAGATGGGAATTTATTTCCCCATTTCACCAGAACTAACAATCATGGTTATCACTTATCAGTTCTGAGGAAGGGTCACTGGACCCGAAATGTTAATTCTGGTTTCTCCTTCACGGATGCTGCCAGACCTGCTGAGCTTTTCCAGCAACTTTGTTTTTGTTGTAACAGTTATGGCTGTGGCTGTTCTCAGTTATGGTCTCTTCAACAGAAGAATTCTTATTTCAAGAGTTAAGAGCTCCAATTTTCTTTGCTTCAAGATGTAAATGTTTGCTTGGATCGTGCATCACTTGCATCCCTTCAGTTATTCTGTTAAGAGTCCACAACTCGGACAACAGCCGCAACAATAAGTATTAGTTCTGTTGAAGTGTGGAAATGGGGAACATAACTGAAGCTGCTCAGTATTTTGAAATCCTGATGACTGCAGCCAGATATTTTTCACAACTAAATGGTGTAGTCATGGAAGTATTTCCAATTTCTCAATATTGATTAAAGTTGGTTGATTTTCTTTTCTCCTCAGACATTTGGCAGTACAATAGTAATTAATCCTGAAAAAGATAAAACAATGGTTCAAGAACTATTAGATTTCAAGGACAAGGTGGATCACGTAGTCGATGTCTGCTTCCTGAAGAATGAAAAATTTGTCAATGCAATGAAGGAAGCCTTTGAAACGTTCATAAACAAACGACCTAATAAACCAGCTGAACTAATAGGTATGGATAACAATTTTTCGTAGAATTTATGTAAAGAATTGAAACCTGATAATTTGAAAGATTTTCTAATCAAATTTTTTAAATTGGCTGTCCTGACTTGTTTATTACATAATTAGTTTTTAACCTTGAAAATGCATAGCTGCGCCTTAGCAGACTAGTAGATGGCAGAAAATGTGGCTTAAAATTCATGTCCTTCTAAAACAGTGCTTTTGAAGCAGGTGAGTTGTGATCATGTCTCTTGATTCATAATCCAGAGACTGAGGCCTGTGTTCTGTGGGAATGGGTTTCAATCCCACCAAGTCAGGTGGTGAAATTTGAAATCAATTAATAAATTTGGAATTAAAGCTTTTGAAGTTGTGATTGAGAGACCATTGTTGATTATTGGACAACGCCCTTCCTTCAGGGAAGGAAGTCTGCTGTCTTGATAGGGCTGTGTCCTTTACGTGTCTATCCCCTCTTAATAGCTCTGAAATGGCATAGCAACCCACTGAGTTGTATCAATCTGCTACAAAATCTAAGAAAACCAGAGAAACTGGATAAGCCACCTGACATTGACTGAGGCATTGGAAATGATAATAGCAAATTCGTCAACCCTGCAGTGTCTTCCTTAGTAACATCAGTGGTCTTGTGCCAAAATTGGGGGAGCTGTCCCACACACTAGTTGAGCAACTACATGGTAGTTCATTCATGGTGTCACACCACGTCTCACCATGATCGTCACCATTGCGGGGTTCTGTTCCATTAGCACACCAAACACCAACGGTAGCAAGACAGTGATCAACAAGACAGTTGAGGAAAGGGAATTATTCTCAGGGAGTCTTCAGTATTTACTACAGACATTAAACATTTTTCATTGCATCAGGGTGCACACACAGGCACACGACAGTACTTTTCCCCCACTTGCTGATGAATCCTAGGTACTCAATGTTGAACACCCATTGGACGTAACTCTAAGGGTGTAAAACTCATGTCTATCACCAAGATCAAAAGCACCACTCTTGCCTGGGTCCGAAAGAATATTTTTGCTAAACTGGGTCATTTCCAATCAGTGGGAAAATTGTGACTTGAACTTGTGCTCACCAGTCTGTTGCATGCTTGGCAGCAATGGTAGGAGTGAACACTGGATAGACCTTGTGAAAACAGATGTCCTTTGTCCTGTTCTGTGGCACAACCACTGTTCTAGATTGAACAGATTTCAAATAGGTAAAACATTGAAAATTGGATATCCGTGAGTTGCGAAAGTTACAAGTAGCAGAATTGTATTCAACTTTGTAAACTTCGGGCCTTCCACATTCTCCATTGTATGATTACCATAATGCTGAGGAACAAATCCTGGTGTAACGAATAGTGCCGGAGGACATGCTAAACAGCAGAAGCAACATGTGATGGGGCAAAGTGATTCCACGACCAATGAATCAGATTTAAATTCTTCAAACCCACCACTTCCAGTTATGATTAGACATTTAAGCAACGAATAGCAGGAGGAGACTCCACAGAAATCCCCATCACAATGATTGTACGGTGGAAACCACACATCAGCGCAAAAGGCCAGGCTGATGCGTTTGTATCACTCATCAGCCAGCATTACCAAATAATGGTCCTCTTCCTAGAACCTAGCATCACAGATACGAAATGGAATTCACTCCAAGTGATATCAATAAATGGCTCAGGGTACTGGGTACTGCAAAACTGTAGCCCTGACAACATTTCAACAATAGTGCTCAAGAGTTGCACTCCAGAACTGTGTGACCCTGGCCAAGCTGTTCCTGTGCATTTATAATGCCTGGCAATGTGGAAACGTTTCCCTGCATGTCCTGTGCACAAAATAAAGTACAAGTCCAATCTAGTTAAGTAACTCCGATCAATCTTTCGTTGATCATCTGCCAAGTAACATAAGGAGTCATTGACAATGCTGTCAAGGGGCATTTGTAAAGGAATAGTCTGCTCACTGATGTTTAGATTGGTTCTGCCAGGGTGCAGCTCCTGACCACATCACAGCCTTGAATTGGATTTGTGCAAAAAAGCTGAATTTCAGAGGTGAAGCAAGAACAACTGCCCTTAACTTGAAGGCAACATTAGACCATATTTGATGTCAAGGAAACCCTCATAAATTTGGAGTCATTGGGAATTGAAAGAAAGCACTCTGTTAGTTCAGAGGAAGATGGCTGTGCTTGCTGAACGTTAGTCATAGCATGTCACTCCAGGAGTTAGAGTAGTGTCTGATGCCCATGCATCTTCATCATCTTCATTAATGACCTTCCCTTTCTCTACCTCCATCATAAGGCCAGGAGGTGTTAGCACCATGTGCAACACCATTCATGACTCTGTAGATACTGCAACTGACCATGTTTATTTGTGGAAAGATCCTGACAATGTTTGTGCTTGGGCTGATCATTGCAAGTAACACTCCTACCATGCAAATGCAAGGGACTAACCATTTCCAAGAGAGGAGCCATCTCACCTTGATGTTCAATAGCATTACTATTCACCAGATGCTGAACTGAAGCAGCCATATAAATACCGTGGCTACAAGACCAGATCGGACGCTAGGAATTCTGTGTCAAATAACTCAACTTCTGACTCCTCTAAATCTGGTTCACTGGTAAGGCACAAGTCTGAAGTGCAGTGGCAAGTTCTCCACATGCCTGGGTGAATGCAGCACCAGCAACATTCAAGAAGCTTGATACCATCCAGGGCAGAGCAACCTGCTTGAATGGCATCCCATCCACCATCTTAAACAGTAACTTTATTCACTACCAATGCACAGCAACTTCGGTGTGCACTGTACAAGATGCTCAGCTGCAATACCCCAAGGCTGTATCAACAGCACTTCCCCTGCTGGACAGTGGATATGTGGGAACATCCGTTGTAAGTTACCCATGCAGCAATCCTATTTTCTGACTTGGAACTATTGCACTGTTCCTTCATGGTCAATGGGTCACAATCCTGGAATTCCATTCCTAACAGCCCTGGCAGTGTACCTGTACTCCAAGGACTGCAGCAATTTGAGAAGGCTGTGATGGCCACTTGCTTGAGGGCGGTTAGGGATGGGCAAGAAAAGGTGACCTAGCCAATGATACTGACATTCATGGACAAATAGAAAATTTTGAGTTGAACAGATTCACACATGCTTGTGTTTTAAGCAGTTTAGTGTGTAGAGGGTACAAGTTCTAGTTCCTGTTCGCAAACTAACAGAAGATTTAAGAAAAAAAAACCCACTAAAGAAGAGTGCCCTAGAGCGGAGACCTCTTTCTAGAAACTAGTTTAATTTCTCTTAAATTCACTGTCAGGATGTGGATGCGGATGTGGCCTCCAATTCAATAGCCTGTTCCACCTTTTCCTTTGATCACTGTAGACTCAAGTTCTATAACAATTCCTTGAAATCGTACTATGTTAGAACCTTGATGGCTCTGTAGCAGTGAATTCCACAGGCTCACTACACTGTGGGTAAAGAAATTTATCCTTGTCTCGGTCCTAAATTGGTTACCTCAGATCCCTGGTTCTGGGCTCCCATGTCCTTTTAAAAAGACGGGGTGTATTAGCTACCCTCAAATCTGTAGGGACTGTTCCAGTGCCTGTAGAGTCTTTGAAGATGACCAATGCATCCACCGTTCCTAGGCATTTTCCTTATGTACTCCAGGATGTAGGTTATCAGGCCCTGGGAATTTATGGCCTTGAATTCATCAATTTCCCCACCACCATTTCCTTTCACTAAACCCTGTGTTTCCCAGCATTTCTGGTTTGTTTGTCAGCCTTTCCCCAGTGCACTTGAGCAGGTTGTGGTGAGCTGCCTTCAGCTGCCGCAGTCTGTTGAGTTGTGACCAAACCCCTGTCCTGCCCTGCCAACCAAGCCTATCCTGGTTTGGAGGCTCATTTTAGAAGATTATAATTCATTTCACTTGCCTCTGATAGATATTTCATGGTTGATAATAGCTGTGACAGGCAAGTGTTAGTTGAAATTAGTGTTATTTGACAACAGTGTTCCTTGCCTTGAAGTATATATGTATGTAATATTTTTAATCGATATTTAATATTCTCTGGTGCTGCTTGTGATGATTACCATCGATTGTAAGTTTAGAAAATAACACGTTCTGTGTGGCGCAGAAACATTTCGACCTCTGAAGATTTTAGATATGGAGTGGGAGAGAGAAGCATACTGGTGAAGGCAATTAGATGACTAAAATTAGAAAATTAATTAAAAGTTGAGTGTGGGCTGCATCTTGCATTCGTTTTGTAGTTCATGATTTTAAAATACTTAATGTATTTCTGTGCTTATTTGAGGTCCTGCAATGTTAGCTTTGTAAAACCCCAAATGTTGTTTGTAGTATTTTATACTTGAATTTTTACCGTTTTTGAGCATTGTTGCATCGTGCTTGTGAGGTCAGTTAATGTATTAAGAGTTGCAGTAGTAGATTTTTCTGTTGGTCTTCATATTGTGATCTCGGATAGTGCGCTCCTGATTCTAACCAGTTATTGAGTTTAAAAAAAAAGTTGTAATTATGTTGCCAAAGCTGCTTTTGCTAATTAAATGTCTACCCTCTGGTTCTCTATCCTTGCCCTAATGAGAATAATTTTTCCCTTTCTACTCCATCCAGACCTTAGCTTTGCGTATCTTTATTAAATCTTCCTTCAACCTTCTCATTTCCAATGAAAATAGCCTCAACCTTGTTAAGCAGAGTTGGTCATACAGCACAGAAGAGACCCTTTGGCTCATCCATTTGTTGTGGTTGGTTGGTTCGCCAAGACAGTTCATTGTTCTGCAGACGTTTCATTACCCTGTTGGATAACATCATCAGTGCAGCATCCAATGAAGCGCAGTTTTGTTTACCCACCTGTTATTTAAACTCTGCTGTCTGTTGAGCTAGATTACCTCACTTCGGTTTTCCTTTGCAGTGGAGTGTCAGAACATGCCTATTACACGAATGACATCAGGAAGATAGTGCCCGCCCCAACACACTCCTCATGCTAACTTGCATCAGGAACACATCTGAACTGACCACAAGACTCCTACAACCACTGAGCATCAAAGTAGCACACAAACCCACACCAACCCTGTACCAACTGCTATCCCGGACCGAAAACCCATTACCCACTAGGGACAGGACCAATATCATATACATGATTCCCTGAAAAGACTGCGACAAACACTACATTGGACAGACAAGAAGGAAATTAGCCACAAGAGTACATGAACATCAACTGGCAACCAAAAGACATGACCAGTACTCACTCCTCTCCATCTACGTGGATGAGGAAAACCACCAGTTTGATTGGGACGACACCAGGATCCTGGGACAAGCGTGGGAAGTACTAGAGGCTAAGGAAGCCATGAATGAACAGGCAGAGCTGAACCCCATATACAGTCCATTGCAAAGGAAAACCAGCTCGGCGAGCTAACCAACCACAACATCCACAACCCAAGCTACAAATCTACTGTAAAACCTCATCCATTTGTGCTGACCCATCGATGCAAATCCCACGTTCAAGTACCTGACCCATAACCTGAAGTGTTATAATATTTCAGGTGCTCTTGAAGTGAGCTCTTAAAGATAGTGGAATCAAGAGTTATAAGGATAAGGCAGGAACAGGATACTGATTGCGGATGATCAGCCATGATCATAATGAATGGTGGTGCTAGCTCAAAGGGCCGAATAGCCTACTGCAGCACCTATTGTTTATTGTGCTTGAAACATCTACTTTGTCAAGGTGGAGATCTTCGGTCTCTTCTACACTCCCAGGCAGCCCATTCCAGATTCCTACAACTCTCTGGGTTGAAAAAAATTCCTCTAAACCACTGTGTTTCTCTTGAGAGATAATGGGAACTGCAGATGCTGGAGAATCCGAGATAACAAAGTGTAGAGCTGGATGAACACAGCAGGCCAAGCAGCATCTTAGGAGCACAAAAGCTGATGTTTTGGACCCAGATCCTTCAGAAAATCATCTGATGAGGAGCCTAGGCCCGAAACATCAGCTTTTGTGCTCCCAAGATGCTGCTTGACCTGCTGTGTGTATCCAGCTCCACAATTTGTGTTTCTCTTTATATCACTTTGTTGACCTCTTCACCCAAGGGGAGCAACTGCTTCCTGTCCAAGGTACCTCCTTTGCATTCTGTGTTCAAAAGAAAACAACCTAAGCCTCTCCAGCTTCTTGCATAGTTAAAATACCTAAATCCAGGCAATATCCTGGTGAATTCCCATTGTACTTACCATTCACAACCCCTCCCCGCCAAAATTTTCATCTCCTTTAGGAACTGCTCTTTTGTTTTATATTGTCTCGCATGTTCTTCCTAGCAAAAGCAATACCTTGTACTTCTCTACATTAAATTTCATCTATCTGTTGGTCTGCCCCATCAGCCTAGGATATCTCTGGAATTCCATTCCAAAGTTTCCCTGCCTGGCACCATCCTTCCCTATCAGCCACAAAAATTCAGCACTGACCAGACTTCTGAATATCTCCTTTTATTTGGTTTCCTCGACTTGCTTGATGTTATGACGGTTGTAGAGCAATATGTCACTGGTGCAATATTTTTTTGAAAGCTTATTTTTTTCAAATTTACCCAAAGCGTCTACCAGGTATGCAGCAGTAAAGAATGTGTCAAAGTCACTCTCAGCTCTTCAGCAGAGGTTCACCGTTGCTAGCCAGGTCCAGTTGTTGTTCAATGATTGTTGGTGCTCTAAGTTTTCCTGGATACCATTAAAACCAGCAAGATGCACCTCACAGATGTCCACACTACTTCACGTCATGACAGTCCTGATGGTCCTTTGGATGATTATGTGGATAATCTTGGTATGCTGAGATTTGGGGAAAAGGCAGGAGATTGGCATTAGGTAGTAGAACCGAAATAGATACGATGGGCCAAATGACCACTTTCTGAGCTGTGACAATTCTGTGATTCTTTGAACTCAAAATTCTGAAGATTCCCAGTGTTGTGGTTTTGTTGGTTCTTTGAAACAGTTTTGCTAATGGATAGCTTTCTACTCATTGTCTATGGAATAGAGAAGGACTGTTCTTGGGAGAATTACAGTTCTCTTTCGTTGCAGTTGCAAGCGTGCTTCCTAGTGGCAGCAGGTTTTCTTTATATTTTCTCTGTTCTGAGAGATACAATTCGCATCTTAATAGCTTTCTATTCGATTTTCAATGCCTTCATAATTCACACTCAGCCTCACCTCAAATAAAAAGGGCAACCTCTGGTGACACCGTTAATCCTCCAGACTGAGAAATTTACCAGGAATTCACCACTCTGTCGACGGAGCTCTTTGCTTCTGTTTGATTTAAAGGAATCTTTGAGTGTCATTGTCCAATGAAGTTGTGTATTTGTAAGACTTTACAGTATCCTTCTGTGAACACTCTGGGGTGTTGTTCTACGTTCAGGGCACTATTTAAATGCGTGGCTGTACAGGAGAAAAGATCAACAAGCTGAATTTCTTTTGATAAAGCGGTGAATTAATATAAAATATGAAAGATTTTAATTAACATTTTGTCACTTTCTGATAGACTGCAGAGCCAGCATTGTATGTGACACTTGATAACTGGTCTTTTGAGATTTTATTTGTTTCAATTTACTTTATCCTCCTCCTTTATATGGCTTGTTTGGCTTCAGGGTCATTTTTATCTTGTAAGTGGAAATCTCCCTCTTCTTTACATGATTGACCTCATGTAGATACAACCTACATGGATCTGAAGCATACTTACATAGTTGGGTGAAATACTGTATGACATGTTGGAGGGGTGGTGCCAAAGAGCTAGACATGTATGAGATTGAAGGAGGGAATGAGGGTGTGAAGATTCTAAATATAAACCATTGGTTCCATATGGCTGTGAGATAAATGGTAAAGAGTGCTATGCTTCGTAAATAGAACAAGTGGATGTCAAACTCATGGCTGCCTGTAAATGACACATTTGCTGCTGAGTAAATTTTGGTTCCAGTCTGTTGAATCCAGCAAAGAAATGATTATTTGTCATCAGGTATTTGGTAACTTGAGTGGTTGTTTGAGCCTAATTTTTTTTTCCTGCACTGTTAATGTGTAATTCTTGGGACAAACGATGTACTAAAGTGTGACTCTTCATGATTTTGATTTCTTTGAAAGGAATATAAGCGTGGTTTCATGCCAAGTGCAAGCTGTAAGACCATAAGTGCCCCAAGTCCCTTTATGTACAGCTTTTCTTCTATTTAAATAATAGTTTGTTCTCTTGTTCTCCCTTCTAAATTAATCATGTAACACTCAACAACATTTGAAAAGCCAACCATTTAATCATTTGAAAATTGACCCCATCTCAGTTTTTGAGTTGAATGATCTCAAATTTGCCCCTGAGGAAAGGTCACCAGACCTGAAACATTAACTCTGATTTTTTTTTTCCTTCACAGATGCTGCCACAACTGCTGAGCTTTTCCTGCAACTTCTGTTTTCTGTTCCTCAAATTTGCTTGTTTGGCTTGTCTACCAAAATCACACCTTAATACCTTTCTTGGCTCGTGAATGAAGAATGATTACTTTCAAGTTGCTAGAATGTTGTGGTGTCTATATGGCAGCGCAAGACCACTGCATTCTGAAGAGGGATAAAAGTAGTAAGATTTGCCTTTAAAAACAAATAGACTTGTAGTAGACAAGGTTAATGCAGTTGGTACTTCGGTGAATCGTCAAAAGCACTTTAGTAGGATATTGCATAGCATGACTCAAGCAAATGGAGTCAGGAAATGCTTAACAAAATAGATTTTAAAAAAAGGGCTACATGTAGCAACACAGTGTGGCTGAAGGTAGAACATGATGTTCCACAGGAATTGCTGCTGACTTCAACCACTGATTCATGACTTACATTAACAATTTGGTTTTGAGAATCAGAAGAAGGGTTTCAAGATCGAGAACAGCAAATTGAATGGGGCAGTTAATACAAATGAATATGACAAAATTGAAATGGTATCAATAACCTTGTAGAATGAGTGGGTTAATTTGAGGAAAGCTTAGGCAAAGTGATGTGTGATATTAGGAAGAACAAAGAAATCTAAGAGGGGCAACAAACCAAAAAGTAAGTTAGTACAGATGGAGAAGTCACTAAAAATATTGACAGAAATAATTTAAAAATAATTATGAAAATCTTTTGCTTGAACAGCTGTTTTCAAGCTGTGGTCTGCAAAAAAAAAGTGGGAATTATTTGATTCAGACTTTTAAAATTCATGAGTTTACACGTTACGTTTAAAAATCAGCTCTAATGTATGTACGGGGAGGGGGTTCAGGAAGATTGAAGGGTTCCCAAGCCAAAAAAAATGGGAGATTAGAATCGGCTTAGTATGCACGTAACAAAGCAGGGAAGGGAAGACTTTTACTTCTCCTTGCTGATCAGAATGGCAGAGATTACCGTGGATCATATATTGGCACCGACCGGTTGTGTTGAATGACTTACCTACTTGTGCTATGGATTTAATGTAAAAGTGTAACTCAGCACTGAACTTGGAAAATAACCTAAAGAAGTCTATTTTTTTTCTGTTTCAGCCAAATATGTAGACTCGAAGCTTCGAGCTGGCAATAAAGAAGCTACAGATGAAGAACTTGAGAAGATGCTAGACAAAATTATGATAATATTTAGATTCATTTATGGTATGTGTGAAATTGCTGTTATTACAGAATAATATGGTTTTTAAATATTACACTTCTATCATTGTTGATGCAGCATGTAAAAATAAAGCATGAAAGAGTTCTTTTGACTTTTTTTGACCAGAACTAATATCAGCCATAACAGCAATTGAGTTTTCTGTCAGCATGTACTGCATGTGGTGATTGGTAACTTGAATGAGGCATCAGAAATTACTGTGAAATTAGAATGAAAAGAAAGGTAAGATGCACAGAGAGATCATTCAGCCCATTGTGTCTGCACTTTCTGAATAAAGTTGTCACCCTTTTCCTACATTGCAGCACCTGGTCTAGGCCTCACAGGTTGCAGTGTTGGGTGTGTCTAGGTTCCATTTAAATGCTTCAAGAGTTTTGG
Source organism: Stegostoma tigrinum (assembly GCF_030684315.1). Taxonomy (NCBI): domain Eukaryota; kingdom Metazoa; phylum Chordata; class Chondrichthyes; order Orectolobiformes; family Stegostomatidae; genus Stegostoma; species Stegostoma tigrinum. The sequence continues at coordinate 34,989,855 of NC_081368.1, forward strand.
TATCAGCCAAAATTCCAGATACTAACCACAGGTGAATAAAATTTTCCTCATGTCCTCAACCAATCATCCCAAATCTGCACCCCTCAGAAACTGTTCTCTCCAGTTGGAGAAAGCGGTGTTTCTTGCCCATTCCATTCAAGTCCCTCACCATTTTGTATAACTCAATTAAGTCACCCTCAGCCTTCCATGTTCTAAGGAAAAGTACCCCATGGCAAAGAATCACGTCTTCAGGAAGAAAGAAAATTGATAGAGATGAGAACAGATTCCAACATTTTTTATCTAAAATATTCTTGCTTTATTGTTTTTGTGTTGCACATTCCATGCAGAGGGTGAAATCCTGTGCTGTAATTCCCCACTTTATCCTAAGCTTCTAATTTGGCAAGGAAATTTTATTTTCATTTATGTTTATAACATGTTGTTGGACATTTTGCAAATATGTTGTTTGTAAGTTGTTAGAAGTTTTAGTTTGCTTGATGCCTTTTTGTTAATTGAATTATCATGTAATGTTTTTAACATTCCAAATTATAGGTATAGAAAGTGATATTTTTGAATCATTTCTTTTTGTATGTAATCTTTTAAATTTTTACTTTCCTAAAAACACAGGAAAAGATGTATTTGAGGCTTTTTACAAGAAGGACTTGGCAAAGCGACTGTTGGTTGGAAAGAGTGCATCAGTAGATGCTGAAAAATCAATGCTGTCCAAATTAAAACATGGTGAGTTTGCTTCAGTTAAACACTTCGGCCATAGCATATGTATTGCCATTCGTTGACTGCTGATATATCTGATTTATCAAGTTTTTCGTAATTAATTTCACTTCTGATTGCAGCTAGATTGTTTCAAAATTATTTTCATCAGCCAGAAAAATCTTGACTGATAGTTCACTTTCCTAATTGGAAAATGTTTGATCTTAAAATATAGGTAGGCCAAAATACATGACAGAATGTGCTTCATTGCCTTTAGTTTTGATTTAATTATAAATTGCCAGGCATTTGATACCTTATTCTTGTGTTGTGGCCGTCTCATGGTCAACATGAACCTTTCTGTAAATATGTATGATTGTGTCTGTTTTCACTAACTCATTGTTCCATATTTCAAGCTTTTGTCACAATTTAAGTTGGTTACTCACTTGCTAAAGTCAGACTTTGGTCTGATTCACTTGCATGTGAACAATGAGCAAGTGAATTCCATTTTTTTTCTTTTCTTGGTTTTCAGTCTAGGTTGTCCACTTGAAATGCTCATATCCTTTAATATATCAAGAATGTGTTCACTTCTGTGTGATTCTTTGACTTCAATTCCATTTTTTGTCACATTTACCAGAAAACCGACGAAACAGTTCAAAACCAGCACTACATATTCTTTCTATTGAAATACTTGAGTGAGAGCTTGACAGAATGGTAATGTCACTGTAGTAGTAATCCAGAGGCCTGGACTAATGCTGTGGGGTCATGGGTACAAATTCTACTACAACAGCAGTTGGAATTTCAATTTTTAATTACAGACTTATTAATTTCATTTGCCTACCGGTGACTTTTGTGTAAAAACCCATCCCAAAAGCTAATGCCCTTTAGGAAAAACCATCTGCTGCCCTTAGCTGTTCTAGCCTACAAGTCTGTTCCCCCCATGAGTCTCCAACCACAGTAATGTGATTGGCTATTAAATGAAGGAAGGCAACAGGATCAGAATCGCTACAGTGATCACAATAAAAGTTCACAATAATAAAAAAAAAGTTTTTAAAAACTAAAAATTTGGCATTGTCCTTTCCAGTATCTGTCTGTTCTGGATGCACCTGTGTGCAACAGTATTCTTCTTGCACTCCTGCTGCATCTAGTTCAGAATGGTAATCGACAGTCAAACAGCTGGCAAGTTGAGCTAGCTATGCAAATACCTTTCTCCTCGATGTTGAAGAACTTGCATCAATATTCAGCCATATGGATACTTGAGCCTCTGGCGATGTTCCCAGCTTCACAGATGCCAGTCTTCAACTCATCCAATTTACTTCACTTGGGACTTGATAGGATTCTAGTAATAGTATGGAAGACTTGTGCTGCAGAATTAGCTGAACCAAGCTTGTCCGCAAAGCTTTAACACAAACGTATCCAGCACAAGAAAAGTCCCAGCCAATCACTAATCATCGCCTGTTGTCATTCTTCAGCAAATCAATAAAAGGAGCCAAATAGCAGTTGGTGTCGATATGCAGCACATTCTGCACAGCATCCATGTTTGGGTTGATTGTTGTTGAGTAACATAATTGCCAGGCAATAAACATCATCTTCAAGAATGAATCTAACCATTGCCCCTTGACATTTAATGATGTTACCATTGCTGACTTCCCCACTAAAAACCTAGAAGTTGATATTGACAAGTTGAACTGGACTGGTTATCTAAATACTGTGGCTATAAGAACCAGTGAGATGGTAGACTTTTTTTAGCAAGTGAACTATCCAAAGTCTGCTGACCATCTACAAAGCACTTGCTCCGATGTGTACAGCTTCAACGTCACTCGATGACAGCGTCCAGGACTAAAGAACCCAGTTGATTGGCACCCCATCCACTACCACATTCACACTTTCCATGCTAAATGCAGAGTGCTGGCATTGTATACCGTACACAATATGTACAGACGAAATTCACCCTTGTTCCTTCAACAACATCTCCCAAAACCAAGGCTTCCCTTCTTGGAAACCCCACTGTAAGTCAGATTCTAACGAACTAAAATAGAAATTGCTAGAAGAACTCTGGTCTGGCAGGATCTGCGGAGAGAAAACAGTGTTAATGTTTTGAGTCTAGTGATCCTTCTCCAGAACTAGAGCTAACCAGATATTGTCCTGACTTGGAATTACATCACCATTGTTACTCTGACAAAATCCTGGATCTCCCTAACAGCACCTAACCTGTGGATCACAATGGTTGAAGAAAGATGCTCTTCATGACCTTTTCAAGGGCAGTTAGAGATGGGCAATAAATATTCGCTTGCCAGTAGTGCCCTTGTACCATGAATGAATCAAAATAAGCTAAGGTATATGAATAATTTAAGAAGGGTGCATCGCACTGCCTTTGTAAGGGCAACAGATGTTGATCTTGGTAGCATTGCCTGTATCCCAAGATGCATGTGTTTAATTTTGTAGTTCCTTTTAAACTTATTTATAACCTTGTTTCATCAACCCCACAACATGCTGGAGTTTCCTAAAGTTATATGCACAACATTGTATGCAATCTGTGTTGACCTGCCTAGTTATTTGGTATGAAATACTCATGGGGGGAGAGGGCAAAGGGGAGAGAAATTGAATTCAAAACGCTGTAAAGTGCCGAATTGAAAGCTGTGGTATTCCTAAGATGAGAGCAATTTTGTTGTGTTTTTAACAACATTTTTTTCACGAAATATAAGTGTTGTTAGAGAGGAGTCCATAACCCATCCCCCCTCGTCCTTGCAAAAGTAGTTTGTGTGGGCAGAATTGCAAAGACTTCCCATTACTCACTGTGATTTTCTGGCTTCTAGGAAAGGTTGCTGTACTCCTTAGAGCTGCTTGAGTAGTGTTTCTGCTTTAGGCATGTGCAGTAAAGAGGATCCAAACTGCGCCAGTTTTGAAGTGTTTTATTTTCGCTTTGGTTTTTGCTCAGATTCATTTGTATGTTGCTAAGAACAATATCTGTCATGAGCTAGGGCAATTTAGCAAAAATATTTTAAATTATGTATTAATGTATTTGAGTGGCAAGTAGCGAGAGTTAAACTAATCTATTGAATTGGATCCATCACAAATTAGAATCAGCCTTTGAGCAATACTACTTTAGTGTAGGTTTTTTAAAAAGTTTGGAAACCATTTTCAGTGGGGTGTCACAGTGGCTCAGTGGTTAGCACTGCTTCCTCACAACGCAAGAGACCTGAGTTTAATTCCAGCCTTGGGTGACTGCAAACTCGACACACATGTTCTCCCTTTGTCTACGTGGGTTTCCTCATGGTGCTTCAGTTTCCTCCCACAGTCTCAAAGATGTGCAGGCTAGGTGGATTAGCCAATAGAAATGCAAATGTACAGGGTTAGGATAGGGGATTGGACTGGATGGATGCTATTCAGAGGCTCAGTGTGGACTTGTTAGGCTGAATGCCCTCTTTCCACACTTTTGGGATTCTATTATGCTGGGGTACTTGGGTATAGCAGTAAATTTCATAATGACTTAAAAGCTTTAGAATGTGATTTTATTTTTGTTTAAACAACAAATTCCGTTGATGTCTTTTGAACTGAAAAGCAACACCTCATAATTTCTGGCTTCTTGAAAAAATGCACAGTCGGCTCCCAATCACGACTCCATTTGTTAGTTAATGGTCATAGTTCTCTGAGTGGGGCCTGCTTTTAAAACAGTGTTTGAGCTGCAACAAATGGAATATATGTTGTTTATATCTGCTGTTGCCTGAATGAGGTTTTGATTTGGTTGCAGTAGCTTTTTAAAACCTGTCAAGTCATTGTGAAATGAATGCTACGCTTGCAGCGATGAGCACCTGTACTTTTAAGAGCAAAGCACTGTGGAAGCTGCAAACCTATAATAAAAACAAAACACTGAAAATGCTTAGATGGTGGGTAGTGTACAGTTACATGAATGGTTTTGTTTTTAAGAATGTGGAGCTGCATTCACCAGCAAGCTGGAAGGAATGTTTCGAGACATGGAACTCTCAAAAGATATTATGATCCAGTTTAAACAGGTATCACATTTTATTTTAAATGAATCAAGTGCTAAATGTGCAAATTTTGCTGTTTTGTTTTTAGTCATTGCTAATGTTATATTAGGATTTTTAAAAAGTTGCCTCATGTATTTTGTTGCCTTAAAGGCCTAGTGCAGGGGTGCTGTCATTAAATTATTAATTAGTCTCCCTGCTTCAATTTACTCAAGGCCCAAATGTGATGTTACTTCAGCTACTTTTTCACACAGTATTAAGTGCCCTCTCTTTACTTCAACTCAATTTTTCACTTTTCTCTCCTTGGTGGTGACTGAATTGTAGCAAAAATACTGCTGGTAGAATTTGTAAGATTAGCAATATGAAAAGAAGTTTAATAGTTTGCCAATGGTGCATACATCTTTTTAATTTTAAGAACATCTTGTAATTTCAAATTGGATTTTGCATTTTTACTAACTTTGCTGTCGTGCAGTCTGAGCAGTTAAAGAGGTCTGTGGTATATTTGGTTATGTAAATAGAGACATTGAATGCACAAATGGGGAAATTCTGTTTCACCTTGCATATCTCTGGTGTACTGTTCTCTACACTTTAGAAAGGATGTCAAAGGATTGGAAAAGCGATTAGGTGGATACCAGTGATAACATACATGAGTTCACTGGTGAGGTTGGCAGAGCAGGTCACACTAAGTTTCTATTTTCTGGTAGTAGGGAGTGTGAAACTGGGAGTTCTGTTGCTTATGAAAATGGTATGTTTCTTAATTTTTTAATTTTTTATTTGTTACTCTTATAAATTAAAACTGCCTTCATGCTGGGACACTTTTTTAAAAAAAACTGTGCTCCTTTTATATTTGATATTTCAGGAGAAATCCTACAGTTGAAAAGTTCCACTCAGCTGGCATATATGGTTTTATTATTCATTGCTTCCACCTCTGTTGAACATAAATCATCTTAAAACTCCATGCATTTCAAGGGAAAGCAAAACTGTTAATTGTCAATGGCAATCCAGTAATTCTGTTTATAGCCCAATCACAAGTATGATTGTGACCACCAGATGAACTGGCAGTGTTGTCATTACACTTGATTAACGTACTGATGCCAGTACTTTAAAAGATGGATTGTCCTGGAGCCAGGAAATGTACAAAAAAATCTATTGCACAATCGTGATTCTCTCAATTTATTGACATTACAATTCAGGTCATTGTTATGTCATGTTTGGAACGACAGTACAGCGATTGTGAGGAGGATGCAAGTGAAAAGAAAATTCAGTCTAGTCCCCACCATTTGGCAGTAAGAAACTGTATTTTTAAAAATGATGACAGTTCTCATACATGTGAAGTTATCTTTGTATTTTATCATGCCTTTGAATAAACTGTCAGATTTCTCAGTACGCTGTTTGTACATAGGCAAGGCAAATGTTTTTCCCTTCCCTGCGTTGTTTAGGTGTTTACTTGGATGTAACCAAGTTTGAAATGGTCCTTTTGTTCACCGAATTCTCCTGACACTGTTGTATCAGGTGGAAACTTTTCACTCCTACTGAATCAGCTGCAGTTTGTATTTATTTATAGTTTTCAGCAGAACAGTCCTTCACTATTTCACAGATTGTAATCAGTGCAGATTTGACATCAAATTACTTAAGGATCCGAGAAGACATGAGTGTCCTAAGGAAGAAGAGAGGTGAAAAGTTGAAAAGAGGTAATTTTGTGCTTAGGGGCTTGACATTTTGAAGGTGGGGCCACAACTAATGAGATAGGTAGAGATTCACAGTAGTCCAGAATTGGCAGAGTGCAGATTTCTCAGTGGTTCACAGAGCTGATGGACGCAATAGAGATGTGCAACTTGGTTATTTGCTTTAGTTATCTCAAAAGACCTTGTTGAATATTTTGACTTGTATCAGTCTTTTTAAGACATCATCTTACTTTTTCACAGTACATGCAGAATCAAAACATACCTGGCAACCTTGAGCTAACTGTAAATATCCTCACAATGGGCTACTGGCCAACTTATGTACCTATGGAAGTTCACTTACCTTTGGAGGTTAGTGTTATGTTATCAGTGTAAGTTAATGTCAGCAGTAAAATTCTGCTCAAATCATAGACTTTGGAATTATCTTTTGCATAAGTGATCTTATTTTTGCTGCTGTTAACAGGTTGCATGCATGTTTGTATTTACAATTTAAGTACTTTTCAATCCTGTTTCATGAAAGTTGCAGTGTTCCATTTCTAAGGAGAATAGTTCTGTGTTCCCATGCACTCTTCTTCCTGCAACCGTCCCAAAAAAACACACATCTGCCTCAAACAATTGCCGTTCGAGTGTAGTGGTTACGAGTCTTTAAGAACTCTACTACATTGTGTACTTTGGTTTGTTGATGGTGTTTGTCTTTTTGGTACAACTGAAGAAATGCTTTAAATTCAACACTTTTTTTTATTAGCGAATGTGGTAGGCAGATAGAAGAGAATTCAGTGCCCATCTGTAGGGTCCTTATGATTATACTGTACCATTGCAAGCTCTCACTTCAAAGCGGTTCATTTGTAACCATGTTAAAATCATTTTAATGACCCTGTTCCAAAATATATCAAAGATGAGATTGCTTTGAAAAAGTGAGGTTTCACATAAAAGTTGTTGCATTCAAATTAATTTAGTTGAAGAAATATCAGTTTTATTTGCTGATATTTTTGAAGACTAGTCAGTGTCAAATTGCTGAGATTCAGCACAGTTTAGTTCTAGCTGCAGTACTGAATTGTTAATCAGAAACCAGATGTTTGACCATACATGCAGCAGAAAACAAAATTAGGCTGAGTTCACACGTGACAGATGTAAGCTCTGTCATGATGCTAGCGAATTTGTCATCTTAACAAAAGAAATTATAATGGGTTGAATGTAAGATTGCAAGAGTGTGCAGGTCATCCTATTTGTTAGGGGTACTAAAATCGTGGTCAGGAGCCCCATTAGCTAAGATATTGCAACACCCCAGTTATTTTCCAAAGTGATCTCAATCTGACTGATGTAATTGATATTTGAATCTGGCAACGAAGGGCTTGAATGACTCAGTATACTTTTGGCAGTTTGATTACCCAGGGTTTGGGTTGTCCGGGATTAATCTTTATTAAAGAGGTGAATAACCCAAATAAAACAGACATCTGAATTTGCCAGTGACACATTTTGGTGACATAACATACAAGTGGGAGCATAAAATTTCAAGTATCAGAAGCGAGTGGCATGTGTTAATAGTTTCATTTCATTGCATCAGGAATGAATTGGTAATTGGTTCATCAGTATTTTGCAACGTAAATGCAAAGTGATATTTCGTGATGAAAAACTAGGAACAGTGGAGATCTGAAGAGATTGTGGTCCATGTGCACAGAACATGAACGTGAAAATTGGGTGCAGAGGAAAACCAAAGGCTAATAGAATGTTAGGTACGAAGGGTTGAGGTTAGGTGGAGTTTTGCTGCAACTGTATAAAGCTTTAGTTGGATCAGATTTGGAGTAATTTGTACATTTTAAGCATTGCAACTTAGATATATTCATCTTGAAGCAGAGCAGTATAGATGCGCCTCAATGTTAACAGGGCTGCAGGTGATAAAAATATGAGTAGAGATTGCCACACAGTTGAAACAGCAATCCATTACATTGTCCAAGTGGCTTTTTTGTTTGAGTCAGTAAGTATTTGTAGACTATTTGACATTTTTAGAAGAGCTGAATCTTACCCTGTTCATACCTGATATCTGAACATAGAACAATACAGTGCAGAACAGGCCCTTCGGCCCTCGATGTTGCATCAGCCTGTGAACTAATCTAAGCCCCTCCCCCTACACTATCCCATCATCATCCATATGCTTATCCAAGGACTGTTTAAATGCCCCTAATGTGGCTGAGTTAACTACATTGGCAGGCAGGGCGTCCCATGTTCTTACCACTCTGAGTAAAGGACCTGCCTCTGACATCTGTCTTAAATCTATCACCCCTCAATTTGTAGCTATGCCTCCTCGTACAAACTGACGTCATCATCCTCAGAAAAAGACTCTCACTGTCCACCCTATCTAACCTCTGATCATCTTGAATGTCTCTATTAGATCCCCTCTTAGCCTCCTTCTCTCCAATGAGAACAGACCCAAGTCCCTCAGCCTTTCTTCATAAGGCCTTCGCTCCAGACCAGGCAACATCCTGGTAAATCTCCTCTGCACTTTTTCCAATGCTTCCACATCCTTCCTGTAATGGGGCGACCAGAACTGCACACAGTATCCCAAGTGAGGCCGCACTAGCGTTTTGTACAGTTGCAGCATGACATCACGGCTCCAGAACTCAATCCCTCTACCAATAAAACCTAACACACCGTAAGCCGCCTTAACAGCACTTTCAACCTGGGTGGCAACTTTCAGAGATCTATGTACATGGACACCAAGATCCCTCTGCACATCCACACTACCGAGAATCTTTCCATTGACCCAGTATTCTATCTTCCTATTATTCTTCCCAAAGTGAATCAACTCACATTTATCTGCATTAAACTCTATTTTCCACCTTTCAGCCAAATTCTGCAGTTTATGCAAATCTCCCTGCAACATTCTTCCACACTGTCCACCACTCTACCGACTTTAGTGTCATCTGCAAACTTACTAACCCATCCACCTTAGCCTGCATCCAAGTCATTTATAAAAATGGCAAACAGCAGTGGTCCCAAAACAGATACTTGAGGCACACCACTAGTAACCGGACTCCAGGCTGAATATTTTCCATCGACCACCAATCGTTGCCTTCTTACAGAAAGCCAGTTCCTAATCCAAACTGCTAAATCTCCCTCAATCCAATGCCTCTGTATTTTCTCCAGTGGCCTACCACGTGGAACCTTATCAAAAGCTTTACTGAAGTCCATGTACACCACGTCAACTGCCCTACCTTCATCCACAGGTGCTTGGTCACCTTCTTAAAAAACTCAATGTCTGCACACATTCCTTCCAACAGTTGTAAGACAATAGCACAGTTGGGAACACGAGCTAGAATTTCCCTTCGAGGTAAACTATAGCATCTCAAATTATTCGTAATTAAGATAAGCTAGGTCCATGCAAACCAGAAATAAATCTGATACCATTAGATTTCAGTAATCCACTTCGGACAGTGTCGTTCTCATCAAGGACAACAACATCCACTGAAACATTACTGACCAATGGTGATGATCCAGAATCCATGACCTGACCTTGGACCTGGAAACTTTTCAATTTCTTGTAGTCAAAAGATCATTGTACGAATATTGCACCAGTTTCCAAATTAATAGAGACATCAGTGGCTATCGAAGCGTTGTGAACTCAAGTCTCCGGGGTAGAGTATTTCAATCGAGTGTTCAGACCAATATCTGGATCAAAGGCTGAAATGGAAAATATAGGAGCACCAAAATCATTGTTCTCCATTACACTTGCCCTATGTAAGGACTGTGCAAATCTCAGTGCGTTGTCATTTATATCAGCAATCTCTACCCGAATGGTGTTTTTGGATGTGAGAGGAGGATTTTCTGCATCTGTGCATGTTACAGTAATGTCATACTTGGAGATATTTTCTCAATCCTGTGGATGTTGAACAATTAATCCGTAATAATTCTCCATAGATGAATCTAAGCTAAAGGGTAGTTTAATCGGAATTTTACAACGTACCTGCCCTTTTATCCCCGAATCTGCCTTCCATCTGGGTCTGGCGATTTCCATACCTGGAGAGCTGCCAGCCTTTTTAGCATTTCTATCTATCACTGTACTGGCTATTTGCTTTTAATTAGGCCATTTTCACCATCATCTAATTTGTTAAAGTCAGAAGCAAACTAGTCATTTAATACCTCTGCCATATTTATTGATTATCCCTTCTTTAACATATTTTATGGTTATTCGAGTGATTAACTGAACTGAAGAACTGCTTAATTTGAGTGATACAAAAACAGCAATGTGTTGATATTAAAATGTGGATTTGTTTACTTATCATACACTTTGTCTGTGAAACATCTGTCTAGAGCACTTATGCCCGTGGCAGAGTCTGGTGTTCTTCAGCTGCATTTATATACCTCCCAAAAGCTGACTCGGCAGCCTTAAGCCTCTTGATACATACCTAGGAGAACACAACCAGCGTGAAAAAGATGATTTTAAATCATTATAAACATTACTATTACTTTTTTTTGTTTAGATGGTAAAACTTCAGGAGATTTTCAAGACATTTTATCTCGGTAAGCACAGTGGTAGAAAGTTGCAGTGGCAATCAACTTTGGGTCATTGTGTATTGAAAGCAGAATTTAAAGAGGTGAGTTTTTAAAGGATTGGACTGCTATAAAAGAAACGAAGAAAATGAACTTATATTTAACTAGTTAAAACGGAAATGATTAAATGCTGACGAAACATTTGATAAATGAAACTAAGCTCAATGTATTTGCTCACTGTCAGGCTCAGTGTAGTTCTCCTATCAGAATGTCACAGATTTAAGTCCCACTCTAGGATTTAAATGCAGACCCTTCACTTGAGACTTTGGCTTTGCAGTTTTGTTTTTGAAAGATCACAAGGCACTACTTGAAGAAGTGTGTCCTTCCAGTATCGTGGTCAACATTTATCTAACCCTTTTTTGAGCGCTACTAGCAGTTTAACTGGTCATTTAGCTCATTGTTGTATGAGGTGTTACTGGGTGCAAATTCACTACTGTTTTACCAACATAGGCAGCTCAGTTCTGGAAGTAATTCGCTTTGATGCTTCAAAGATGTGAAAGATGTCCTACGAAATAGTTTGTTCACATCTGTAAAGATTTAAACAACTTTCTCTGGCTGCTCAATTCAAATCCAGTTCAAGATATTTGAACAAAGGTGTTCTGTTCATGTTCAGCAAGGGTCCGCAATATGTTTAGCCGATCTTAACCCAGTTCCTTGTGAACAAACGTTCCAGTGTAAAGCTGTGCTTCAGGATGGCTGGCATAGAAATTTCTCACTTGTCTTACAGATGCACTGGAAGTGAATTTTACAGCTAATCGTATTGTCAATGAAAAGCAAAATAGTTTTATTTAGTACCTAATTTAATGTGAGAGGTTTTCTGAAGTCTAAATTCTGCATCCTCATCTTGTGCAAAAGCATTCAAAAAATGAATCTATTTTCAGCTTTTACTTAATGAGCATAATAACAATCTGACAGATTTATGATGCATTTCAGCAGTTTCAATAAGTTCTTTTTAAACTTGCTTTCTCCTCTGTCCCTGCCTGTGTTAAAATACAGCATTATGAAACATCTTTTCCACTGACAAACTAACAAAAACTCACTTCCAGCCATCCTAGCTAAATGCTTAAACATTATGTTGATGTGGAATCTGAACTCAGATTAAGAATCCAAAGAGAATGGAGAGGGGACATGGGTACGTACGTTTGGTTAGTTGTGTGACTACCAACGCTTCTGTACTCTTTGCATAATGGATTAAATTTTATAACTACTTTTTATATTTTTTCAATCCCTGGCCTTTGTGTGTGGGGCGGGGGCGGGGACGTGATTCTGCAAGGAGGCTAATCTCATCAATGATCTGATCTACTATGCTGAGATTGGCCTCAATTCATCTGAATTTGGAGAATAAATTCTCAGATATGGTTCTCATTCTTGATCACTATCCAGCTTTCTGGAAATGCATAGATGATCACATTTGGGAGGACAAGTTGGGTCAGGTAGTGATGGTTTCTGACATATGCTGTCTTACACGTAGTCACTCCTAAAAAGTTTTTATAGCAAAAAGGAGTAATTTTTAAACTAAATGATGTATAACTTTTCTCCTTTCTCGTTACCAAAAGTAACTTTCGAACTGTATTCTTGTCTAGCACAGAGCCTTCTAAAGTAAGCTCCCAGGCAGCAATGGCTTTTGCAGAGACCCTGTCCCACAAAATAGTTTCCCCTCTCTGCTGTTGGGTTCTCATAGAACAGTGTCAACTTTTCAAGATTTGAAATAACATCGCAGTGAAAAATGTTTCAGAAAGCACCGGTCTCATGAAATCATGACTTTTTCTTTAATTGTTTTGAGGTTTTAGAATGGCAAAAGGTGATTCATTTTAAATATAGAATTGCATTAGTGTATTTCATCTGAGGGAGATTAATTCAGCTGCAGGTTGAGAAGAATATTATTTTGGTGATTAATGCTGTGTTTACATTTTTAAATCATCATTGTTTATTAAGTAAATGAGACATGTTTATATTCCATTTTAAAGTGCTAACGGCAGCTTAAATTCCCAAGTTTTCTCTTTCAAAGTGCATGCTGTGAACTTAAAACGATTCAATTTTAATTCAGGTTAGTTGTTGAAATTTTCTGATAAAAGAAAAATTTTTTAAAAAGTAGAATTTGCTTTTATGACAGGGTAAGAAAGAGCTGCAAGTGTCGCTTTTCCAAACTCTGGTACTGCTCATGTTTAATGAAGGGGAAGAGTTCAGTTTGGAAGAAATTAAAACTGCTACTGGAATAGGTTTGTGTTCTTTTGTTTGCGGATGGGAACTTAGTTTACCGTAACATGTTACCAATAAATGAGGTCTTGCTCGATATAACAGTAATTTAGATCTTGTCAAGATTTTCCAAAAATAACTTTTTTTGAACAGTGGGTAAAACATCAAAGAGAAACACCAGGTAAGCAAGTTTCAGGAATTTATATTCTGTTATATTCAAATTTACTCTCGAAATTGAAATATTAAGTAAATACTTAAATGCAGGAGTAATCTATCTTTATTGCATGTGATTGTCTTGAATGTCAGAATTATTTAATTGGTATTACTTGTTAGATGATTTCAGCTGAGATAGTTAATTGAGCCAACAGCAATAACCTGCACAAACCCAGACCAACCAATCTCTCCTCAAGGTTAGTCCTACCGTTTTATGTAAAACTATTCATTCACAGATGTGGATGTTGCTGATTAGGCCAGCATTCATCACCCATTCTTGATTGCAATTAAGAATCAGCCCCGATGTGGGCCTGGATACTCATGCTATCCAGACAGGGTGAAGACGGCTGTATCCTTCTCTAATGGGCATTTGTGAACCAGACACATTTTACTAATAGTTGACAATGATCGATTGCATTCAAATTTGACCTCTCCCATGGCAGGATTCAAGCCTGGATCCCCAGAACATTACCTCAGTCTCTGGATCAATAGCCTAGTATAGTACCACAAAGCTGTCACTTCCCCAAGAGCATTACCTGGGTGTTTGGATTAATGACCTAGTGATATTGCCAGACCTTGGTTTAGACTGTCCCCTCCCCTCTGTCTTCTGTGCTATCAATCTAGTGAACCTCTGCTGCATCCCACACAGCAAGCATATCATTTGTTAGGGTGTGAAGATTAAAACTGCACATAATTCACCAGGTGTGGTCACACCAAGGCCCCCCCATAACTGAAGAAAGACATCCAATTTCTAATCTCAAATATTTTTGCATTGAGGCCATTTGCCATCTAGATTATTTGCTGCACTTGCCTGTCTACTTTCTGTTGTACCAGATCCTTTTGTATATCAACATTTTCTATTATATCGCCACTTAAATAATACTGTGCCTTTCTGTTTCTCTCACCAGAACATAACTTCATATTTAGTCATGTTGTGCTGCATCTGCAATGTGTTTGTTTACACTTCGGTCCGCCTCCCCCTCTCTCCCTATTTATTCCAGAACCCTCACCCCATCCCCCTCTCTGATGAAGGGTCTAGGCCTGAAACGTCAGCTTTTGTGCTCCTGAGATGCTGCTGGGCCTGCTGTGTTCATCCAGCCTTACATTTTATTATCCTGGCTTTGTCTAATCCTGTTAATGCTTTTCAAATGTTCTGTTCTTTCTTCTTTTACAATAGTCTCCAGCATTGTTAGCACTACTAATGTTATGCTAATTGGTCTGGAATGCTCTGTTTTTTTGTCTCTCCCTTTTCAAATATCAGGATTACATTTGCCAACCTCTGATTCTGTATAAACTGCTGCAGCATGTGCATAATTTTGAAAGAATACCACCAATGCATCCTGTATTTCTAGAGCCAGTTTCTTTCATATCCTGGGAAGATCAACCAGGTGTATTTTTCCTTACTGGTTACCAGTGATTTTTTTCAAAATAGCATGAGACTGCATACATTAATATCAGATGAGATCAGAGTCAGAGTTTTGAAGCCCCCTTTGACGAGTCTGCTTTTATTTATTCTCTGGACCTCGGTGTAAAAACAACCTTTTAGACAAAATACTGGAGAGTGTCTGTGATATTGTTTCCAAGTAAGAGTTGGCACTTTGAAGATGGGGGTAATAAATTACCTCTCAAATGTGTATCAAGACAAATTAATAATTATTGACATCTCTTCTACCAGAGGATGGAGAGTTGAGAAGGACATTGCAGTCTTTGGCATGTGGCAAAGCACGTGTACTGACCAAGACTCCAAAAAGCAAAGATGTAGAAGACTATGACAAGTTTACCTGTAATGATGATTTCAAACATAAGCTGTTCAGGATCAAGATTAATCAGATCCAGATGAAAGAAACGGTGTGTAAGACCCCTCATACCTCAAGAATTCTTTGTGTTGTCAGTTATCATCAATGGGATGCTGCACTTTGTGTTTTGTGAAATTTTAAAGAGTTCAATGTAAATGTTGTAGGAGCAAGGTATACTTTGTGGGAAACTAATAACAATATAGTGCTGTGGACCCTGATAATGAAGTGTTTATTAACAATAGGAAATAATAGGAGTAGGTGGGACTTGACCTGTCTCCTGGCTCACAAGTAGGCACACTACCACTGCTCCACAACAATCCCTGGTTTCTCAGGGTAATGTCCCATGGCCAACAATTTTCAGCTTCATAAATGACTTGCCTCGTGAGATCAGAAAGTGCATATGTTCACTACAATTGTACTCTTCTAGCCTTGGTCATAAAATATTATCGCTGTTGTCCCACTACTCCACTAGTCACAGCATAAAGTGAAACAAAACTTTTGCAAGTTTGAAGTTGATTAACTAAATAATTTACTTATATTAAGTTTTAAACAATGAGGTTTACCAACCAAATATTTCACCAAACAGATTGTAGGCTCATCAGAAAGAAAAACCAGTTTTATGAAGATGAAATAATTGGTTAACAATTACGTTCAGTAATGTAGAATTAAAAATGCTTATCACTCATAATATCCCCACAGCGTGCGCATGCATACTACGCACAGTTGCTCTTCAAGAAATGGGAAGACAGTTAATTTTTTCAGCAGAGATTACCTATTTTTGGCAAATAAGGTCTGACCAAAGGGTTATACTTAAATGCAAAAGAATAAAGTACAGGATGTACCAGAGTCTCTTCCAGCTATGTTCAGGCATGTGTGATCAAGTTATGAATTCTATAGGGTTGTTTCTGATATCTTGCAAGCTCAGCTTGCTCAAGAAATATAATCTTGAGGCATTACTTTATTCACTCTTAGACAGGAGCAAGTAGGGTTTTTCTTGAACTCGAGGATTTTCTTTTTCCTAAATGAGGAAGATCAGCTGAGCGGTTTGTTCTTCAGCAAGCTTTTCTCCAACTCCGCTTCAGATGTCCTCCTAACTGAAACAGAAAAACACCTCTCCAAGCTAGTTCCTGTAACTGTTCAAAACAGCCTTAGCAGGGATTTACAGTAAAGCCAGCAGTCATGAGATGCATAAGGTACTTTGTTTGGTAAGAAAAATATCCATTGTCCTTTTAAACAAATCATTGCCAGTATTTCTGCAAAACTTGGAGGAAGTCCATTTTCAGTGATCATTCAAAAGTTGAAGTCTTCCAAGCAATATCAATTATGGAAGCATCAGTAACTACCGCACAATGTTCAACTTCATTTGTAACTCCTTAGACACTAACAGATTCACTATCTAAGTGCAGCCTAGTTAACTGGCACCATGTTCACCACCTTCAACATTCAATTCCATTTCTACTGAAGATGCACAATGGCATTTGTGTGTCATCTGTACAAGATGAACTGTAGTAACTCACCTAGATTCCTTTGACAGCACCTTTCACTTCATGACTTCTCTACCTAGAAGGATGGGGTTGCATGTGTCTGGGAGTACTGCTATAGGTGTGTTCTTTCCAAGTGACACACCATCCCAGCCTGACTTGTAAATATATTGATGTGTAAAAATCCTGAAACTCCCTAACAGCACTGTGGGTGCATCTCCACCCCATGGCCTGCAGCAGGTCAAGTGTACAGCTCACAAGCACATTCTCTAAGATAACAACTAGTGATGGACAATAAATGCTGACAAAACCAATGATGCTCTACTTCCAAGAATACTGATTTTTTAAAAAAATCAGTAAACAACCTGTAGCTAAGATGGATCCTTTCAGTTTGAGGGAATAGTGTTTAACCCATTTTACAACCCAGTCTCTTCTGAAAATTGAGGAAAATGTTCAGCTATTGAACACTTAATTGGATGGAATCTTTGGCTTTAACCTACCTAATATTTGATTCATTGTTTTCTACCTTTGTCACAAATTCAGCTCTCTAGCCACTGTCACTGACTGGTGTCTGAGGCTGAACCAAATAACGTTCTCCCCTACATCTAACCACACAGTTCTCCCAAGACTGACAGTGTCTGGCTCTATGTGGATTTGAGTTGCTGTTGCAGTAAATTAGTTATTTAACATGTTTTATTTGTCATGCCATTTCACCTTGGTTCAGTTGCATTTGAGTAATTAAATTTGAGGTTAGCATTATTAACTTCTGTTCATTCCAGTTGAATTGTCACCAGTGTAACATTTGTGTCATTTCTAACAGGTTGAAGAACAGGCCAGCACTACTGAAAGAGTGTTCCAGGACAGACAGTATCAAATAGATGCTGCTATAGTCCGAATCATGAAAATGAGAAAGACTTTGAGCCACAATCTTCTTGTATCTGAAGTATATAATCAGCTGAAATTTCCAGTCAAGGTATGGGTTACTCGTATTATCTAGGTCAGCAATTACAGTCGTGTGAGAGATGCAACTATTTGCAATTTAAAGGGAATCTTGTTGCTGACTTGATATTCAGTTATTGTGTTATAACTCCACATAAACCTCCGAAGTTGTACGAGTATAGTCATATCTCAAAGAAATACTAAAGTATTACTAACAAAATAAAAGTTTTGTGAAAGCTTTTGTTTTGCACTCATCAGGACAGTTAGCAAGAAATGCCAAAATATAACTGTGTTCCTAATGATTGACATTTAACTGCCTAACTTTGTTCACATTGTAAATCATGCAGATTAAATTCTGATTGGTCACATCATTGCTCTGAGAAATGAGCCAGACCATGGTGGTCATCCGCGTTGATAAATTGAGACGGTTGGTGTATTTGCATATCTGGCTGCAGAGAAGAGACATTTGGAGTAACACGTATATATTGAAAGCTATATGTACATCCTCCTCATGCCCAACTGACACTCCTAAATTGGTTGTCAACTGATTCTTCTCTCTCACAAGATTATTTACCAGACATTCTGAAATCATGGTGTCATATGTAAATCTCTGTCCACTTGTGAGTTTTGCAAGCTGGACTCATATATATATATATATATATATATATATATATAGGCCAGTATCTTCCTCGTGCACAGCTGAAGGGAGTATGCTGTTTGATACCAATTGTGATGTCATTGGCCCATATAGCCAACATATCTAGCATTACCAGGTACTGAAATTCATATACCATATTACTCATTAGACTGATGGGCATAATGTCTTTTTAGTTTGGTAGCATCTTTGTTAGTGGTCAGTAGCATTTGTGTTGCTGCTGTATGATAGGAACATGAAATAGTTATTTTCCCTGTTGCTCAAACATTGAGATACCTTACCTTACCTTTTCAGGCCAATCTGAGGTCAACTGGATGCTTTCAGCCCAAAGGTTGACAGCCTTGGCATGTCACCCACCATCCTAAATTGGCCTATATGTAATTGTGCTTGGAAAGAGTTTAATTTGGGAGAGTTATGTGCATGCTTATCTTTTAAACTACCAGTTGGAAACCCAGTAATTCAAAACAAATCAGAATTTAAGACTTTACTTGGAAGAGCAGAACTTGAGTATAGCTTAAAACTGACGTGTTGCCAAAGATTTGCATTTTGCACTTGGCAGGACAAATGCAGGCAATGTCGCTTTTTTGTTTTTGAAAACTCAAGTTTAGAGCCAACAGTTTTATTATTTTGACATGGCAATGTCTAGGCCAATCAGAATCGACTTGCCAACCAGCCAGCTCCTGTAATCCTGGGTATTTTGATAATTTGTAATTCAGCATTGTTGCATTTGCCCAGATGTGTGCAGGCCAAATGCTCCAGTATCATGTCTGTCTCATCAGAGTTAATTACTGTGTTTCAACCACAGTTCCCATCTGTGGTATTTACTGGCAAAGCCAGCGTTGGTTACCTCTGCTTGATTATCATCGAGGAAAGCGCATCTAATGCGGGTGCAGCCACGGTGCTGTTGGGAAGGCAGTTGGTGGATTGTGATCCAATGACTGTGAAGGAATGGCAATCTAGTTCCAAATAGGGATGGTGCATGGTTTAGAGGAGCAGGTGATAGTGTTCTCCTGCATCTGCTACCCTGTCCTTCTGTGCAGTGAAAGATTTGGTAAGTGCTGATGACAGAGCCTTTTGTGAGTTCTGAAATGCATCTTGGGTGTCTGTTTTCTACTACGTAAATAATGATTTACTTTGTTTTCTTTCAGCCTGCTGATCTAAAGAAAAGAATAGAGTCATTAATTGACAGGGACTACATGGAAAGAGACAAAGAAAATACCAACCAATACAACTATGTGGCATAGAACTTCAGAGGAAGAAAAGCTTCATCAAGCACTTCAAATCTCGGATGGTCAATGGCGTAACGCTACAGTGTTGATCCCAGTGAATGAGTTTTTTAGTTTGTATTGCCTAGAAATATACCGAGATTGGCATTACTGAAATAACTGGGAGAGAACTTCTCTGAAGGAAAACGTTGCCATCCAGAAAGTACTTCGTGAATCTCTGCTAATGCTGTTGGACTTCCACATATTTGAGGTAGCAGTGGACACCAAAAGCAAATGCAACCCCTTCCCCAAGTTTCAAATTAACTTTTGGTAATTGTGAAGAACAGATGCAATGCAAAACTGCACCTCATCAGTTTTATCTTAATTAGCCACGTCATTGTTGAATCATTTTGAGTTGCGTCCATGTTATTTCTTTTGGAGGAAGAGCTTGTTTTATTTTCTCATTTTCTTGTAAACGCACGAGTCTTCAAACTTCTTGACATCATTAGACATCCACCTATGTTGTTCACACTTGAAACTCTGCATTGAGAGAAGACTAATCGCTCGCCACTTCTGGAAGTTTTATTTTAACATTGATTTTAGAATTGCGAAGAGTAAATGGTATCAATCCTTAGTTAAGAACATTATCTCTACATGTTTTATTTTACAAATGTGGATTTTGTTCTGTTTTTTTGCCAGCATTTTTGACAACTAAAGGAGGTGCCAAAAGTGGAATGTGGGTAATAAAATATTGTGTGTAATGCAGTGATGTCTGTTTTGTATTTTGACCCTGCTGGAGAATTCTGAAGCATTTGCCATGTTGTATTTATCATTTATCATTTATCACAGCAGTAATAGTTAACCACTGAGAATGCAGTGACATTTGGAGACTGGCAGCAGAACATGGGTTTAATCAGGATATAGATCCTGAGGAAAGTACAAATTGTATTTTTATTTCAAACTTCATTGTCAGCTCACGTGTATAGAACTTTGCTTATTTCCTGCACTATTAAATCTTTTCAGTTCAGGGGAGCAAGATTTAAAAGGGAGCAGAACTTGTTAACACGTTCTCCAGGCTGCTCTGTTCTTTTAAAGAATGTGAAACTTAAACAACTAGCGCACAATAGGAACCCTTTGTAATTACAAGCTGGCAACAGAGGTGCACAAAGACTACTGTGTCTTTTCCAAATGAATTTGTTATATATGTACATATTTGTCCCTTACATAAAGTGGAAAAGGTCCATATTCAAAGTTTTTGTGTTCAATAAATATTGAATAAATAGTTCCTGTGTAATAATCTTTATAATTAATCTCCCTTTCTCTTCCCCTGTTTCCATAGATTTGAGAGAGATTGTTAATTTTTGTCTATGTACCTACACTGACTTTTTAATCTAAAGCTTCAAGCTTTGGAGCTGGAGAGAGAAAAAAAATTAGCAAGGATTTTTGATTCAGATTTCTGAATCATAATTTTTGGTGGCAAGTGCGTGTGTTAGATGGGAACACGATTTGATTTGGTGGTGATGCTCCTCTTGTTTGTATAATCTGTCAGTACCATCTGTCTGGATTATGTCCCAGAAGGTTACATGATACATCAGACTACCTCGTGGAATTAAAATTGTTGGTATAGTTGGGAAGAACAAAATCTGTAGCTTAATCAGCCTTAGCATAAGCTGTCTCATCACTGTTGCAGTTTATAAATTGGTTTCTGGCAGTCTATTAAATTCTGTGTATTTATTTATTTATTGCACTAGATTGCATATTTTGGCTGTTAGTAAAACTCTACAGAGCAATAAGATTTACAGCACATTATTGATTATTTACTCAAAGGGAGCAATGTATAACATTTCTAGTATTTTAACAGTTTGCTTATCCCCAAGGTGACTTTTTTCCAATTTGTGGTGGTGACTGAAACAAATTAAGGTTCAACCAACTGAATGACTTTGACTTCTTTGGGACCTCAAAATTTGTGTTCTAAGATACGTCCTTAGTTTATTCATGACAAGATTATAAGACATAGAAAGAGAAAAGTAGGCTATTCAGTCCACCCAGACTGTCATTCAATGAGGTAATGGCTGATCAGAGCCTTCAACTCCATTTCTTGCCTTTTCCTTTAAAATACTTAATTCCCTTACTGATTAAAAATCTATCTCAGCCTTGAATATGCTTTCCCCTTTTTCCCCCTGTATTGACTGGGCCACCCAGAGTGTAAAAGGCCCAGACAGGATGGAATTTGTCAAATGTGTCCAAGAAAGTTTCCTAAATCAGTATGTAGAGGGCTGTACTCGGTAGGGTGCTCTGGACCTCCTCCAAGGAAACAAGGTCGGGCAAGTGACTGAACTATCAGTTGGAGAGCACTTTGGGTCCAGTGACCATAGCTCTTAGTTTTAACATAGTTATGGATAGGACAGGTCCACAACTTAAGGTCCTCAACTCGAGCGGGGCCGATTTTTGAGCCATTAGGCATGATCTAGCAGAGGTTGATTAGGTCAGCCTGTTTGAAGGAAAAGGAATGACTGGCAATTGTTGGGGTTTTTGAAGTGTCAAGATATCGCGAGTCCAGGGACAGTATGTCCCTATTAGAGTGAAGGGAAAAACTGGCAGGTTTAGGGGTCACTGGCTGATGAGGATATTGAGGCTCTGGTCAGGAAAAAGAAATAATAATATATTGGGCTCAAGTGGATCCCTAGATGACTATAAAAAGTGTAGGAGCACACTCTAGGGAAATCAGTTGAGCAAAAACAGGGTATGAAATTGATCTGGCCGATAAGATTAAAGGTAATACTATGAGGTTTTGTAGCTATATTAACAGTAAGAGGGTGGCTAGGGAGATGATAGGTCCCCTTAATGATCAGCATGGCCATGTATGTATGGAGCTACAGGAGATGAGTGATTTTTAATGAATATTTCTCCTCAGTGTTTACGAAGGAGAGAATCATGGATGCTAAGGAAATAAGGGAAACAAGTGGGAATATTTGGGACCACGTACAGAGAGGAGGTGTTTGCAGCCTTAAAGCGCGTTACGGTGGGTAAATAACTTCTCCTGATCAAGTCCATCCTCAGATGTTGTGGGAGGCTCGGGAAGAAATTGCAGCAGCCCTTGCAGATATTTTTGCTTTATTTTTAGCCACTGGTGAAATTCTGGAAGACTTGAAAAGTGGCTGATGTCTTTGTTGCCTTTCTTAAACAATGGAACAACAAGCCAGGGAACTACAGGCCAGTGAGCCTGACATTAGTGGCAGTCAAGTTATTGGAGGGGATACTGAGGAACAGGATCGACCAACATTTGAATATTCATGGTTTGATTAGGGATAATTTCTTAAATCCCCTCTGAACCTCAAGCCCTTCACCTTAAAATTATTATCCCTTGTTACTACCCCTTCAACTAAGATGAACAGCTGCTGTCTACACAGATTACACTCAATATTTTGCACCTTCATAAGGACAGCCCCATAGACTACTCTGCTGCAAAGAAAAAACAGCCTAAGCTTATCCAGAGATAATGGGAACTGCAGATGCTGGAGAATCCAAGATAATAAAATGTGAAGCTGGATGAACACAGCAGGCCAAGCAGCATCTCGGGAGCACAAAAGCTGACATTTTGGGCCTAGCCCCTTCATCAGACCCTTCACCCTCTCTGATGAAGGGTCTAGGCTCGAAACATCAGCTTTTGTGCTCCTGAGCTGTTGCTTGGCCTGCTGTGTTCGTCCAGCTTCACACTTTGTTACCAAGCTTATCCAGTCTCTCTTCATAGACAAAATGTTCCAGCCCAGGCAAAATCCTCATGAATCTCCTCTGCACACCTCTCATGCAATCATATCCTGTTGTGAGTTGACCGGAACTGTATACAATACTCCAGCTGTGGCCTAACTAAAGCCTTAGCAGCTCCAAAATAGCTTCCTTCTGCTTATAATTAGTCCAGGAATGATAAAGGCAAGAGTATATCTTTCTAGCTGCCCTATTAAGCTGTCCTACTGCCTTCAGGTATCTGTGGACAAGCACCCAAAGATTTTCTGTTCCTCTGAGCTTCTTAGTGTCCTACAATTAATTGAGTTTTCTCTCATCTTGTTACTTCCTCCAGTTGTTTCAGGGATAAATTCCATCTGTCCAACTGACCAACCTGTCTATATCCCCTTGTACTTGAGACCGTGTTCCTCACTCTTAACTACCTCGCCATCTGCAAACTTAATTATCACCCCCATTCTCATTTATAGTGCTCATGTATAAAGCAAACAACAACGGACCCAGTACTGTATCCCATAGTATCCTACTGAACACTGACCTCCAGTATCTCAGTCTTCAATCAATCACTCTGTCAATCACCATTCAGCCAGTTTAGATCTAACTTGCCAAGTTATCTTGGATCTCTTGAGCTCTCACCTTTATCAGTTTCTCATGTGGGACCTTGTATGGGTTTTGTTGGAATCCATCTAAACAAATCAAGAATAACATCCTAATGAATCTCCTCTGCACCCCCTCCAGTGCAGTCACATCCATCCTATATAGTGTGGTTACCAGACCTGCAGACAGTACTTCAGCTGTGGCCTAACCAAAGTTTTATACAACTCCAACATAACTTTCCTGCTCTTATAATCTATGCTTTGACTGGTAAAGGCAAGTGTGGTGTAGGATTTGTTAACTGCCCTGTTAACCTGTCCTGCCGCCTTCAAAGGTCTGTGGGCAGACTTGTCAAGATCTCTCTCTTCTTGTGAGCTTCCTAATGTTCTGCTATTCACTGAATATTCGCTTGTCACTTGTTCCATTTCTCAGGGTGAAATTCCTTCTGCCACTGATCTGCTGATAATCCATTTATGTCCCCTGTCGCCTAACAACAACATCATCCTCACTGTCGGTCAGCTGGCCAATACTTGTGTCATCCGCAAACTAACTTATTTCTTCGCACCACCCCTTGAATGTTCTTATCTACATAATTTATGAATATCACAAAGAATAAGGAACCCAGCTACTGCACACCAGGCTCCAGACGTACACATCACTTTCCACCATAACACTGTCTCCTGCTACTAAGTCAATTTTGTATCCAACTTAATCATCTTTATCAGTTTCCTGTGTGGCATCTTGTCAATTGCTCTGCTGAAATCCATATGAACTACATCAGCTCATCTACCCTTATCAACACATTCAAAATTCAACCAGATTTCTTCAGCATGATCTCTCCTTACTAAATTTCTGTTCCACTATTTTCTTTAATAATTTCCCTACCAGTCATGTACTCCTCACTGATCTACAGTTCTTTGGTCTATCTGTACGACCCTTCTTGTCAAGTGGAACCATACTAGCTATCCTCCAGTCTTTTGGCACCTCCACCAGCTGGAGACCATTTAGAAATTTGGGTCACGGACCTTATTATTTCCTTCCTTGTCTCCCACTGGGATATAATTCATACAACTTGGCGAGCAAGTCAACAACCTCATGCTTCAGTGTAATACTGCCTAGGATACAATTAATCTGGATTTGGGTATTTGTCCACATTTAAACTGCCGTACTATCTTGCTTCTTATATAAATTTGCTCAGGAACTTTACAGATCATTTCAAATTCTATACTTGCATCCTCCTCCTGAGCAAAGACTGATGTGGAATCCTCATTTGACATTGTATTAATGTCCTTCAGCTTCATTACACATTGCTTCCTGGGTCCCCTGATGGCTCTCCTCTTGCCCTAATTATTGTTTTCCCATTTGATATAATTGTAGAATGTTTTGGGATTCTTCTGAATTGTGCCTACTATCCTTTATTCATGCCCCCTTTTTGTTCTCTTAATGCCCTTGCACTTTCATTGTTAATTTAGGGCATTTGTTGTTTTGTTTTCTTTGTGTTTGTTATATGTCTCTCTTTTCCAGTCCTGAGTATTCCTGATCATTAGGGTTCTGCTCCTATAATTGCAAACTAAAAGGAATATGCTAGGTTTCTACTTTCTCCAGTACCTCCTTGAACACTTCCCACTGTTCTGCTGTAGAATTTCCCTCAAGTAGCTGTTTCCAGTCTATTTTGGACAGATCCTGCTGCCTTTTAACAAAATGTACCTTCCCTCAATCCAAAACCCTTGGTTGTTTTGCAGACCATCTTTCCCATAACAAAGTTAAAATGTATGGTGGTGTGGCTGCCATTTCTGAAAATACATCTCCACAGTCAACTCAGGCACCTCTCTGTTCCCCAGCTTTAGGTCCAGCACTGCACCTCCCAAATAGAACCAGCTACATGTTGTTAAAAAAAGCTCTCTTGTACACATTTCAAGAAATATGCCCCTTTCGCTCCTTTACACTATGACCATCCCAATTAATATTGTCATAGTTTAAATATTCTCCAGGTGACTGTCCCAGATATACTGAATTCTTCCTGTTGGCTACTTCTGCCGAAATGATTTTCCCAAACTATATTAAGATTAAAGTTATCTATGATTAACATACTGGCTTTGTTCCGTGCCCTCGTTACTGTTAGGGGGCCGATAGACAACACCTACCAAAGACTTCTCTCGCTTTTTTATTTCTTACCTCAACCCATATAGATTCTACATCATCCAATCCAAGATTACATCTTGTGATCCATACCATATCAAATCAACAATGCTGTCCCACCACACTTTCTTCCTGCCCATCCCTTTGAAAAGTCACATAATCCTGAATATTTAGTTCTCCACTTTGTTCTTCTTATAACTGTGTCTCCATAGCTGTTATAAAATCACACCCATTTTTCCCTCCTTTGGTCCCTATTCTGTTGCTATTGCAACTACAACATGGAAACAGACCCTTTGGCCCAACTTGTCCATGCCTACCAGGTTTCCTAAACCCAAATGTTAGGGCGGCACGGTGGCTCTGTGGTTAGCACTGCAGCCTCACAGCGCCAGGGACCTGGGTTCGATTCGCGCCTTGCGCGACTGTCTGTGTGGAGTTTGCACACTCTCCCCGTGTCTGCGTGGGGTTCCTCCAGGTGCTCCGGTTTCCTTCCACAGTCCAAAGATGAGCAGGATAGGTGGATTGGCCATGCTAAATTGCCCATCGTGTTCAGGGGTGTGTAGGTTATAGGGGGAGGGGTCTGGGTGGGATGCTCCAAAGGGCAGTGTGGACTTGTTGGGCCGAAGGGCCTGTTTCCACACTGTAGGGAATCTAATTGAATCTAAACTGCTGGTCTAGTTTGCCTGCATCTGACCCATATCTGTTTAACCTTTCCTATCCATGTACATATTTTGTACACTATGTGGTTCTGCATGTAATGGGGGTGGGGTCTTTGGTCCTTGTGAGTGTTTGTTGTAGTACAACAATACCAATTAAGGACCGCCAAAAACATTTTATCGGCCAGACCGGAAGGAAATTAGCCATCAGGCTACACGAACACCACCTAGCAGCAAAATGACACGATGGAATTTCCCTCATTTCCGTACAGTCTGACAACGAAGGCCATGAATTTAACTGGGATGATGTGACCAGCCTCAATCAAGCCAACTGTAGGCACACAATTCCTGGAGGCTTGATTGTCTGCCTGTAATGCAATTAATAAATCTGTGGACTTTGGCCACATATACAAACCCTTGCCAAAAAAGAACCAGAAATGACACAAAACACCTCAACAGACGGGATCATATAAATACCAAGAGGAGTAGAACAAAACATCACTTCATCAGAGGCCATACCGCTGATGTTACCTAGCATGGTGGCGAAACGTCTGAACTGCAACTAACCAGCTCGGCAAGCAAATCAACAACCTTATATTTCAGTGTAATTTGGACAAACTGTGTGAGTGGGCGATGCATGCAAATGCATTATGATATGGATAAATGTGAGATTACCCAGTTTGGGAGCAAAACAGCAAGGCAGATTAATATCTGAATGGCTATGAACTGAGAGAGGGGAATGTACAATAAAACCTGAGTGTCCTTGACCGCGAGCTGCTGAAGGTATGCATAGGTGCGGCAGGCGGTCAAGAAGACATATGGTATGTTGGCCTTTATCGCGAGAGCATTTGAGTACAGGGACATAGATGTTTTGCTACAATTATTCAGGACCCTGTTGAGGCCATGCCTGGAATACTGTGTGCAGTGTTGGTCTCCATATCTGAGGAGGGATGTTGTTGCTATATCAAGACTACAGCAAAGGTCTATCAGAGTGATTCCTACAACAGCAGGACTGACCTATGAGGAGAGATTGAATTAGTTAGGATTATATTCACCACAGTTCTGAAGAATGGGGGTTATTTCATAGAAACCTGCAAAATCCTAAGCACATTAGACAGGATACATACAAGAAGGATGTTCCTCATGATGAGGGAGACGAAAGCCATGAATCACAGCCTAAGAATATGGGATAAACAATTTAGGACTGAGATGAGGATAAGTTTCTTCACCCAATGAATGGCTAGCCTGTGGAATTCACTGCCACAGAAAGCAGTCAAGACCAAAATATTCTATGATTTCAAGGAGTTGGATGTAGCACCTGGGGCTGAAGGGATCAAAGAATTTGGGGAAATCTGGGAACAGACTACTGAGTTGGATGATCAGCCATGATCATAATGAATGACGGAGCAGGTTCAAAGGGCCAAATGGCCAACTCCTGATCCTATTTGCTATATTTATATATACCTTTGTCGCCTCCTTATATTCACCTCCCAACTTAAATTCCTGCCTATCTAATTTTGTGTTATCAATAACTGTAGCAAACATACCTTTGGCCCCCTTCATCTAAGTAATTTAAGTCACTTGTTAAAAGTAGCTCTCAACAGTGTGGCACACTACTTATTACATCTTGCCAACCATTTATACGCATTCTCTGTTCCCTATATGCTTGAAAATTTTCTATCCATGCCAATCAGTTACCTCCAAAAGTATGAGATTTTATTTTCCACAATAACCTTTAATGTGGCACTTATTCTGGAAATCAATGTACAATACATCACTTGTTCCTTACTCAAAAAACTGGAGCAAATTGGTTAAACATGATTTCTCTTTTGCATCACCATACTGATGCCTGGTTGCCTCAAACTTTTCAAAGTGTCCTCCTATAACATCTAAACTTATAATACAGATGTTAAGCTGATTGTCTCGTAGTTTCTTGTTTACTGTCTCCCTTTTTTGAATAAAGGAGTCACTACGTTTACTGTAGTTTTAAGTTTCTGCAAATTGTGAGGGGATTTCCTCCTCTATCTCCTCCCACAATATGGCAGACTATGGCAGATATGTGAAATCAACATAGCTCATATATGTAACTCAATTCGATTTTGTCTTTGATCTGTCAAGTAAATCAACCCTCTTCAATTATAATGTTTGATAAAAATGTTAACTAATTATTTTCTCATGAGTTATTTTCCTGAAATAACTTATTGCCAGAAACACTAATCCCAAATCCTCCCCTTCTTTGAGCCACATCTCAGTTTTTGATACCATATATTATTCTACATGCTAACTGTGTCTGCAGCTGCAAACCTTATTAAACACACCCTGTATACTCACATACTGCTTCACATTTGACCCTCCTACTTTTAAATTAGTATTTATGTTAGTTTTACTTACCTTCCTCAATTCTCTGTGCACATTGATATAATATTCTCCCCAATTCCAGCCAGAAACTGAGGTGGCTGGGTAAGCTCAAAAAATAGCACCACTGATCAACAAACTGGCTTCCCAGCTCCATGCCACTTCCTGGCTCTTTTCCCAGAGATGGGTTTCGGGTGGAAGGCAGAGGAGGTCTGAGCTCAGCATTTCCCATCCCACACTCTTCCTCCCTCCCTTCTCCACACCTAAAACAATAAAGAACGTAAGAACTAGGAACAGGAGTAGGCAATTCAGCCAAAACAATCATGGCTGATCTCATCTCAGCCTCAACTCCACTTTCCTGCCTGTTCTCCACAACCATTCAACCCACTACCCAACAAAAACTTGGTATATCCCCACTTTAAATTTATTCAATGTCCCAGCATCCACCGTATTCTAGGGTAATGAATTCCACAGATTCATGACCCTTTGAGAAATAATTTCTCCTCACCCCTGTTTTAAATTCACAACCCTTATCCTAAAACTTCAACCTCTCATTCTATATTGCCCCAATGAGGTAACATCTTCTCCATATCTATTTTGTGAATTCCCTGTAACTTCTTATATCCCTCAACTAGATCTCCTTTTGTTCTTTTAAACTCTACAGAATACAGACCTAAACCTCTCAAACTCATTTCCTAAGACAAATCCCTCAACTATGAGATCATAAGAAAAGGAACAAGACCAGACCATTTGGCCCCACCATTGAATAAGAACATAGCTGATCTGATGTTGCTCATATTCACTTTCCCCATACCCCTTGATTCCTCTATTGATTAATAATTTAACTGCCTCATCCTTAAATATACACATAACTCTCCCCCCAGATCTCCATGGTAAGGAGATCCAAATATTGTCAACCCTCTGAGAAGCAAAATCCCTTCTCATCTCAATCATAAATTGGTGCCCCTTTCTTCTGAGCTGATGCCCTGTGGTCTTAGACTCTCCCAAGAGGGGAAACATTCTCTTAGCATTTACCCTGCCAAGGTACTTAAAGATTCTATATGTTTCAATGAGATCACCTCTTATTCTTTTAAACTCAAGTGAGTCCCAACCTGTATAGCTTTTGCTCATAAGACAATCCCTCCACCAAGGATCATTCTCGTGAATCACCTCCGAATGGCCTCTAATGAAAATATATCTTCCCTTGAATGAGGTACCCAAAACTGCTCACAGTGCTCCAAATGCAGTCTGACCAGCACCTTGTAGAGTTTCATAGAAGAGTACAGGCCCTTAGCCCACGATGTTGTGCCGACCTGTCCTACTCTAAGATCAAACTACCCCGCATTACCTACATTTTACTATTATCTATGTGCCTATCCAAGAGTCGCTTAAATGTCCCTAATATATCTGACTCCACTACCACTGCCAGCAGCACACTCCATGCACCCACCAATCTCTGTGTAAAGAACCTACCTCTGACATCTCCCCTATATCTTCCTCCAAGCACCTTAAAATTACACCCCTCATTACAGTCATTTCTGCCCTGGGAAAACGTCTCTGGCTATCCACTCTATCTATGCCTCTCATCGTCTCGTACACCTCTATCAAATCACTTATCTTTCTTCATTCCAATGAGAAAAACCCTAGCTCCCTCAACTTTTCCTCATAAGACCTGCCCTCCAGTCCAGGAAAATCCTGGTAAATCTCCTCTGCAGCCTCTCTAAAGCTTCTACATCCTTCCTATAATGTGGCAACTAGAACTGAACACAATATTCCATGCATGGTCTGACCAGGGCTTTATAGAGCTGCAGCATAACTTCGCAGCTCTTAAACTCAATTCCCTTGCCAATGAAAGCCAACACACCATACGCTTTCTTAACAAGCCTACCAACTTGGGCAGCAACTTTGAGGGATCTATGGACGTGGACCCCAAGATCCCTCAGTTCCGCCACACTGCCAAGAATACTGTCATTAACCCTGTATTCTGCATTCAAATTTGACTTCCAAAATGATTCACTTCCCACCTTTCTGGGTTGAATTCCATCTGCCACTTCTTTGCCCAGCTCTGCATCCTGTCAATGACCCACTGCAACCTACAACAGCCCTCCACACTATCCACAACTCAACAAACCTTCATGTCATCTGCAAATTTACTAACCCACCCTTCCACTTCCTCATCCAAGTCATTTATAAAGACCACAAAGAACAGAGGTCCCAGAACAGATCCCCACGTAACACCACTGATCAATGAGCTCCAAGCTGAATACTTGCCATATACTACCACCTTCTGTCTCCTATTGGACAGCCAATTCCGTATCCAGACAGCCAAGTTTGCCTGAATCCCATGCCTCCTTACTTTCTGAATGAGCCTACAATGGGGAACCTCATCAAATGCCTTGCTAAAATCCATAAAAACCACATCCACTGCTCAACCTTCATCAATGTGTTTTGTCACATCCTCAAAGAATTCAATAAGGCTTGTGAGGCATGACCTGTCCCTCACAAAGCTATGCTGACTATTTCTAATCAAACTGTGCTTTTCCAAATAATCATAAATACTATTTCTCAGAATCCTCTCCTTTCACTAAGACTTACATATTCTTATAATATAACCACTTGAAATAAAGACCAACATTCCGTTAGTCTTCCTGATTATCTGCTAGCTTTCTGCATTTTGCACACAAGTACCCCTCAAATTCCTGTGTTGCATCTTTCTGCAGTTTTTCTCTAATTAAACAACATTCCATTATTTTGTTCTCCCTTCCAAAATGAACAACTTCACATTTTCTCATATTATACACTATTTGCCAACTTTTGCCTACTTACATAATCAATCAGCATCTCTCTGTAAACTGTATCCCTCCCACAACCTATCTTTCCAACTATTTTGTGTCATCTGCAAATTTGGCAACAGTGCATTCGCTTCCTTCCTCCAAAATCATTAATATCTATTTGTTGCAGTCCCAGCACTGATCCCTTTGGAACCCTACTGGTCAAGGTTTTCCAACCTGAAAAATAATCCCTTATCCCCACTTGTTGTTTCCTGCCCATTAGCTAGTTCTCCATCTATGCCAATAAACTACTTCCAACACTGTGGGCTGTTATCTCCGGAATCAATCTAATGAACCTCTTTTGAAATGCGTCCAATCCAACTACATCCCTCAAGTAAGGTCACCAAAACTGTGTGCAACACTTCAAGGGTGGCAATTACACAGTTTCAGCCACACTTCCTTACTTTAATACAGTACTCCTTTAGGAAAAATGCATGAGGTCACCCAGATTGCTCTGCAATGAAGTGCTCTTGAGGTTTCTCTACATCTACCAAAGCCTTCTTCTAGTCCAGGTGTGCAATGTCTACAGAATCTCCATTATCCACATTGCTTGTTACATGTTCAAAGAATTCTTGCAAATTGTTCATTCAAAAGGTAACTTAGCACTGAAAGCCATTGTTTACATAAGCTCTGAAAATGTTTGGGAGTGAATGTGCCTATTTTGAGACACATTCTCCCTCACTTACTTGCTACTATTGCATCCTGCTGTGGATTTCAAGCTGCAAGGCCTTTTATTGGCCTCCAGCAGAGAGGCCACCCACTGTCCTTAATTGGATGGTGAGCCCACCCTCTCAGTAATCGTTGACGACTCCAGGGAAAATCACATTGATCAAATGTTTTAAGATGTGTGTTATGTGACAAAGTGTACACGGAATTTTGTAACATAGGAACTGGTGGGCTATATTCCTTGTAAGACACATGCATACAAATCTATGCGTTCAAAAAAAACTTGTGCACAATACACAGCTACAAAGCATAGACGTTGTGTACCTATCAGTATACTATATCACACAGTTGATTCCACGGCATGAGAGGTCCAGACTTCTGATTGAAAACACGTCATGTACAGGGAAGTTAGCAGGAGGTTGACTTGGGAACAGGAGAGGGCAGAACATAACTTGAAAGTTCAGGAGCAGGGAATTCACAGTTTACAGTGACCAGAAGGATCAGCTAGCAGCAGTGCGGGAACAGGTGGCCATTCTAGAAGGACATAATACAAACAACAAGACACATTTTTCTTTCTTATTTTTAAAAACTTTGTTTTCTCGACAAGAATAAAATATGTCCAAAAGGAAAACAAAGACATCTTCAAAAAAGTAAATACTGTACATATTTCTAAAAGGAATGGCTTTCCAAGATAATTGAAACCAAAATGCCATCTTCAGTGCACAAACACAATGTACAAATTGGTGGCATTTTCATTTATTGCAACACCAACGATATCTTTAGCAGTACTTGATCTAAATCAAATACCAGATGCGGGTGCAGAGCAAGTGCGGGCTGACTCCTGGAAGCGAGTCGCGGTTGGAGCAGGAGCAGATCGATTGCGGGCGAAGTCCCGAACACCAGCACAGCACGCACGGGCCAAGTCCCAGAGCAGCAGCAGAGCGTACGTGGACTGAGTCCTGGAAGCCAGTCGTGGGCCGCAGGCCGGAATCCGGAGCAGAACAATTGTAGGCTGAATCCCAGAAGTGAGTCGCAGACCGGAGCCTGCAGCAGGGAACAGAATGAGTCTGGGCTGAGCTGGGAGACAAGTCGTGGCCAAAGCAGGTGCAGAATGAGCCTAGGCAAGCTGGGAGAGCAAGTCCTGGATGGATGCCAGTGCGTGTTGTAAAGCCCAACAGGCATGGATTCCGTAAAAAAGGACTATAACTTGAGTACTTTAAAAACAATTTTTATGTTCATTCTGGACTATTTAGACTCTGTATTCCCATGCCAGTCTATTTTCTTTTTCACTATTTCAATTCTGTAACACTTAGTATCTGTGCCTAGGTTGCCTGTACCAAAGATGGTGCTGAGAGATGACATTACAAACTTTACTGCACATGACAATAAAGGCTATTCTATTTTAAAACTGGAATGCTAGTCCAGCCTTACAGTTGCAAATTAGACTATCGAGAGTGGAATTTGAACCAAAATGTGCACATTGATTTTGCTTTAATTTATGAAAACGTAAAGATGGCATATTGCGAATGCTTACATAAACACAAGATCAAAGCGGAGGGCTATTATGGTGAAAGCTTTAATTGGTAATGTTGCACTCACAGTGAAGATGAATGTGTTTTTGCTTTACATGCAGGATATTCATGATCATGTGGCAAAACATACATCAGTTACTGGGAGATGGCACAACAAGAAACATGCCTTTGAATTTGTGGAGTACAATAACTTTTCACACAAACAGTTCCCACACAAATTTTACAAACTGCATTTTCATTCATTCCAAGTAGTAGAAAGTATAGGCATTTTGGTGCAAAATATACTGATTTTGTACATCAAGTATTGACTACCATCTGAATTTGTTTCCACAATGGAGTTTGCAGAAATTTTAAAGCTGATTGCTTCTGGCTGAATCTCCATTATGACAGCAATCAAACAACTTTATAATAACCGTGACCTTGATTTACAGCAGATGGTGATGTTTACATCAGACAGCTTTATTTGTGCTTGGAAAGAAAAAATGGAAAACAAGCATGTTGCCACTTAAAATCAAACATTTGTTGGAACAGCATGGCTTTGCTCACACAGAAGATCTTGGAATGGATGATGCTAAGAAGCAGATCTCAATTATACATGATATTGAATTGTTTTGAAGATCAGTGTATACAATTATCATAAGGTTATATGTGAAGAAAGGACAAATCGAAGAATTTTGCAAGATCACAGAATGTGATGCAGTGGCACTTCAACCTGTAAATGAAGTGAGGTGGCTGTCAAGAGACTTTGCAATAAATGCACTCATGCAAAACTGCAACGTACTGATGGAGTACTGCACAGACTAAATGGATAAATACAATGATCCAATAAACAAATATTGCCTGAAAATTATCACAAAGCCACAATATTATGTTCCATTGGAAATTCGGAATGATGTTCTTGGTGAATTTGTGTCACTGTGCACACTTTTTTCAGAAAAGCTGTTAGACCACAATTGGAGCTAAGTAGTTTGCAAAGACCAAAATTTACAAGCTAAAGGCTCAGTATTTAGGTGAACATCTTTAAATGGAGTTAAGTGATAATGGGAACTGCAGATGCTGGAGAATCCAAGATAATAAAATGAGAGGCTGGATGAACACAGCAGGCCCAGCAGCATCTCAGGAGCACACAGTGATGTTGGCTCTGCTGCAGTTCTTTGGGTTATTCAGTTTCATTTGACTGGGATAGCAGATTTTCAGAAGAGGAATAACTGGACTGGCATGCATTTATCATGCGGCAATTGCCAAGACAACTGACTACTAATCTGGCAAATACATTATCTGTGACCGATATTGAAACATTCCACTCACATCCCAAGCTATTAAGAAAACATGATCGTAAAGATATGTGAACAATACTGCAATTTCAACTTTATGGCTGTGGAAAGGTCAAGATTTCTTCCATTCAGACATTTAGAGATTTGGCAGACTTTGCCTAAAAGATGAACCATTCGAGAAATATCTGTTCTTCTGGACATTGATTTGACATTTCAAGCATTATGTATCATGAGCACAGATAAAGCCTCTTGAATTTGATGAGATTTAAATCCTGAAACAGACCACTTCGAAACAATTGTTCAAATTAAGTTGTACATTTCATCTGGACAAATTATCAATCTGAAAGTGATTTAAAATTATTGGGCAGAAAATAAAGATAGGCATGAGAAGCTTCCAAAGGAGTGGAGAAATTACAAGTATAATATAGTGTGGAGCTGGAGGAGCATAGCAGGTCAGACAGTATCAGAGGAGCAGAGAAGTTGATGTTTTGGGTCAGAACCCTTGTTCAGATTTCTGAAGAAGGGTTCTGACCTAAAACATCAATGTTCCTGCTCCTCTGATGCTGCCTGGGCATCTGTGCTCCTCCAGCTCCACACTATCTCTGACACCAGCATGGGCAGTTCTTATTATCTCTGAGAAATTACAAATGCCATCTTTTGGTATGTATTGTACTCAGTGTATACAATGCACACTTTAAACAGGCCCCCTACTTACAGGCCAAACAAACAATTCTGTTTATTTCAGCAGGTAGAATATCTGTAACAGTACAATAAGGCTGTCTGACGAAGGGTCTAGGCCCGAAACGTCAGCTTTTGTGCTCCTGAGATGCTGCTTGGCCTGCTGTGTTCATCCAGCCTCACATTTTATTATCAATAATTTTAATGTACACTTTTAATTTATAAAATTGCTTTTTAAAATCAACATGGAAACTTAAAATTCACCTAATAAAACAGATCTAATATTAAACTTACTGACAACAGTTACAACATTATTAAACGAATGAAACTTTAAATCACCTATTGTACAACATCATATGACACCCACCACCTGATTCAATATCCTGGCTCGTGATCAATCTGACATCACCAACATAGCAGGTGACAGTCAGAGTCCAAAATGTCAATATCAAGGAAAACAAACAACTTCTGTCAAAGTTCAGATACATCTGTATTGTCTTTCCTTGAGCTACTGGAGGCTCTAAGACATTGAGGGCTCTCGAGAAGGACCAAATCGTTCACAACAGACTCGAGCCAATTGTACCCAGTCAGAAACCACCCTTCAAGTGGAGAACTGTGATTGGTTAATGCGTGGCGTATCTCGCATCTCATTGGCCAGTTCGCCGCCGGCCGGACCTGCCCGTGGAGAGACCCCGCGTGTAGCTGGCTGCCCGCCTTTTATTGGCCACCTGTGCACCGGGCAGCGCGGTGACTGGCTGTGCTGCAAGCGCTGCCGGCTGATTGGCTGGACTGTTGAGGGAGCCGGCGGGTGATTGGTGGAATGAGCCGGTCCGCTGGCGGGGAGAGTCACGTGCAACACGGAGTTGCGGGTAGGCGGTGGGAGCTCTTTAGTGGAATCGAGGAGCTGCCTGCTTTGTAGTTGGTTCAAGGTTCGTGGGTTGCAGCTTCCAGGCTGTCTGCTTGTAGTTAGTCACTATGTCGCGTTATGTAGTTCTTCACTCTGCTGCACTGCTCGTTGCAGGTAAGTGTGTCCGCTTGTTGATGCGAGCGCCTGCTTGGCCTAGTGAAGAGGGATAAAGCCTGCTGGAGGGTGCTGAGGTGTCTGTTTCTATTTCTGACTGAGCCGGGTAGGGGTAGATCGGGACGGAACGGAACGGTCACCCTGTGTAGCCTTTATGCCCCTATTCCGCGAGCCGGCGCCCTTCTTACCTCTCTCCACCCCTCCTCCTGTCCGTGAGTTGCTGTGTAGGTGCAAGACGTGATCGCGCGCTCACCTCTTATGAAGCGTTTTCCACGGTTAAAGGGCCGGAATGCTGTCGGTGTAAGCAAGTTGGCTGAACACGAGTTGGCCGTGTTCCACCGTATTGACCGTGTCGTTTGTGTATTTACAGTATTTGTGATCGTCGTGTGCAGCCTCGAGTGTGTCATCACTCGAGCTCCTGCCTTATTCTCCCTCGCCCATCAGCTTTCGTGTTATAAACACGATGGTACTGAAAGGTGCAAGAAATTCTCTTTCCTCTGAGGAAAGAGCTTGGATTACTCCTGAGTTGTCCTTTGGAGTTGTTTCCCCTTGCAACGTTTTAATTTATTGTCCTACTGAGTTTTTTTGCTTTGAATTTTCTCTGGAAAGGACAAGAGTTTGAGCTGTGGGAGAAGCTGAATAGTCTGGGGCTTTTTCCTCTTGGAGGATTGGGGGCGGGGTGGTGGGGCGACCTTTGAGTTTTTAAAATCATGAGGGACATAAGGTTAATAGTAAAAACTTTACCCCAGTGCAGGGGAGCCTAAAACTAAAGGGTACTGTACAAGTTTCATGTAGGTGGGGGAGAGATGTAACTTAGAAGGGACTTGAGGGACTGTTTGTGCATAGGATGGCTGCGGTATGGAATGAACTGCCAGAGGAAGTGGTAGAGACTACTGTAGTTATAGCACATAAGACAGCACTTAAAGCATCTGGATGGGTATATGAATAAGGTTTTTGAGGGACATGGGGGGGGGGGCCATGCTGTAAAATAGAATTAGGTCAGATTGGGATGTTTGGTTGGCATTGATGAATTGGACTGAAGAATCTGTTTGTGCTAGGAGTCTCTGACCATAAGCCCAGAAATGGGCCACTCCGCTCTGCTGGGTTTCTCAATCTAGTTCTCATGTTCTGCCTGTAATCATCACCCATTATTAATCAAGTTGCCTCTCATTCAAAGGCACAATGATTGGCCTCTGCAGCTGTATGTGGCATCGAGTTAAGATTCACTAACATTTGGCTGAAAAAATTCCTTGTCTAAGTTCTAAAGAGGCCTCCATTCATGGAGGTTGTCCTAGTCTTGTCTGGTCACTTTAACAAGGACCCTCTGTATTTTGTGCATTTCAATGAAATCCCCTTGTCTTTTTAATCTGAGCACACAGACGCAGATCTCCACTGCGCTTTGTGAGACAAGCCCTTCATCCCTGGGAACTCCTCCCAATGTCAGTGCATCCTCCCATTGTCATGAGACCCAAAACTGTTCAATGTTCCAATGCAGTCTGACCAGTGCATGCTTACTCTGGTATTCAAGCTGTCATGAAATGAATGCTAACATAACATTTGCCTTCCTAACTGCCAACTGAACCTGTTAACCTTGAAACCTGACTTAAGACACCCAAGTCCCTTTTGTGCTTCAGATTTCCAAAGCCTTTCCCTGTTTATAAAACAGACTACACTGCTTCTGAACAAAGTTCTCTTGCCCACGCTGTATTCAATCCCCCAGTTCTTTGCCCATTCTTCTACTGTCTAAAGTCTTCAAGAGTTTCCCTGTGTCCTGAATTCTACTTTTTCTCAACCTCTTGCTGTTGCCCTGCTAGGTTCTCCTTCCAATCAAGTGGCCAGCTCCTCCCTTGTATCTGTCGTTACCTTTACTCAATTATAATACTGTTGTATCTGATTCCAGCTTCTCTTCCTCAAACTGCAGGGTGAATTCAACCATCTTATGTTCAATGCCTGATAAGAGTTTGTTCAACTTAAGCTCCCTCATCATGTCTGCCTCATCGCACAACTAAATCCAGAGTTGCCTGTTCCCTAGTGGGCTCCCAAAAATACATTTTTCAGACACAGAATTCCTTTTCTCACTCTACTGCCAACCTGTTTTATATCAGTCCACCTGCATATGAAGTACCCTATGATGGTTGTTTTACACTCTCTTAATTTTAAAAAGAAATTGAAGCAATGCTTAAATTTTTAAAGCACAGAAGTGAGTTGACTTTTCTCAAATCTTTTTTAAATAGTTAAGCCTTATAGCTTTTGACTTACTCCCTGCAAAATATAACTGTTTTAAGAGTTGTCACACTATCTGCTGCAGAATGCTTTGGGTTGTTTTTGTACCTTAGCCATTAGTAATGGCTTTTTGTGATAGTGGTTTAGCACAGGATGTTTGACTAGTCTCCTTTTGTGACTGAATCTAGCCTGTTGGTGTTATTTTTTGCATTTATATTTGTATAGGGTGCAACACTTAATGGTTTTGTTTCCATACCTAGCACAAATCATAATGGTCTGTTTCCACTAATGGAATTTAGCTCACTTTGCTCACTTTTGGTCTTTAACTATCTTGCTTTACAAAATCACGTGGCTAACTGTGTATTCCCATTGATCCAAATTCAACTAATCCAGACAGTTTCCTTGGTGAAGTACCTTGATCCAAATAGAATTGCTTCCTTTGTTCCTTTCCTTCCTGCCCATATCCATTAGTTAGTTGCTGCAAGTTTAATGTATTCATCAATAAGTTTACTTCATATGTGGGCACAAATATTAAAATAACCCATGTAGGCTGTATTGCTTGTTACACTATTTCTGTTTTCTGTAAGTGACAATGTGGTGGCCAATGCCTTGCTGTAGTATTTTGCTGTTCAGTATCACAGCCATGGCTTCATCTCTTTTTTTTTGAGGGGAGGAACTGTGCTTGGCTTAAGTGTAAATTGAACATGCTGAAAGTAACAAAGATTAAACAGCCACTTCAGTTAAGATGTGGTTTTATCACTTGCAACTGATGAAATAGCAGTTTCAAAGTTGCAGTAAACAGTTTAAAAATCCCAGCTTTGATCTGATTATGCATAGACCAGTCAAGCTTGGGCAGTTAGTTTTGGTTATAAATCAGTTTTTATTTTCTAATGTGGTTGGAGCCTTTCTTCCTCTAGTTCAGAAATGGGATGTTTGTGCAGTGTTCAGTACCAATGACTTAGACACTGCATTTTGTCTATGGCCAGTAATACAAATGATATCCCAAGCTAAGGCTGAGTAGCAAAAAACCATTGCAAGTGTCATCACCATCCACAGAATCTAACCACTTGCCCTTGACAATCTACAAGATGCTTTGCAATATTTCAGCATCTTATGAATCCCTCTAGGAGGGAGACATCAGACTTGCAGGGACACCAAATCAGTCAATTTACTTTGTCTTTCATTTGTTGACATTTGACCCAAATCCTGAACACACTTTCTATCAGCATGGGAGAAGCAGGTGTTCTAACAATCAGTAGTGAATATGATCTGATGCTCACTGTGCCTTGAGTGAAGAGGTTGAAAATGTGGAGATACCTTGATTACCTCCATTGTAATGGAAATGAACCTGTGCTGTTTGCAGCACTATTGCAAACAAGCTGTGGAGCTGGATGAACACAGCAGGCCAAGCAGCATCTCAGGAGCTCAAAAGCTGATGTTTTGGGCCTAGACCCTTCATCAGAAGCTGTTAAGCTGGCTTTGCTAACTATCCCATCTTTAACTTGCCATCTTAACTGTTAGATGTAATGTGGGTATTTTAACTCTAGAATCATTGCAAGCTGATCTCCCACCAAAGGGGCAATGAATAGGATAACTAGGTCAGTTGTTGCAGCTAACAGTGTGGAACTGGATGAATACAGCAGGCCAAGCAGCATTCAGAAGAGCACAGCTAAGATGCTGCTTGGCTTGCTGTGTTCATCCAGCTCCACGCTTTGATTCTCCATCTGCAGTTCCCATTATCTCTGATCACAATTGTTGCAGCTTCTTACCTGTAAATCATGACGAATAGTCTTGCATTGAAGTTGCATGAATTGGGCATGAAATGCTAAGAGTCTTCCACGGTTGTGGAGTTGATGTGACTGACTTCAATTGCACCTATCTTTGTTCTAAAAACAGTTTGCTGGAAACTGTCCACTGGTCTGACAGCATCTGTGGAGAATTTTTCTTGTTTCCCAACTAGTGAAGAGGTTCCCTGATTCCTGTTGACTCCAGTTTTGTTAATGCCTTGTGGTGCCATGCTTGGCTAAATGCTGCCTTGATACCAGCATCAGTCTCACCTTGACTGCTTCTGGAGTTCAAGCTTCCAGCTGTAAAGTGGAAAATATTTCCCTATTTTGCAATGGGGAAAAACTCCCTTCTTCCAGCCTCTTAGCAAAACTGTAATCTCTCCTTTTGATGTTGGGACAGAAGTCCTTTGGTCCATCAATTCTGCTCTGTAAATTCAAATAAATCATGTATGGCACAAAGTGCATGGCATTTGCAGCTCCACCAAATGATCTTTCTTTTGTGCTGTTATCCCATGTCATACTCTACCATTGACTACAGATTAAATGCTACATGTACCAGTATAACACTGTGCAAAACTGAAATGTGTAGTATTTTCATAGAATAAAAACCAATTACTGTGGCTGCTAGAAAGACTTTGCACAGATGTTAATGCACCTGATCAGTCAGTTGATTTGTTGTGAAATGACGAACGTATTCCACATTATGCAACATTTCAAGTTTGGTACCAAAAAAGATGAGTTGAACCTCCTAAACACTTTGGGCCTTTCTGCCCTTAGCCCTGTGCATTCTGTGAATTGAGATGACACTCATCCTGTGGGTCTAGTGTAACCATTGGGCTATGTTTTAGGATGTCTATCCACTTGAAGTAACACTTCCAGTCATAAATTGAGCAGAATTGATGGAATTTCATCTAATTCCACCTGTCGCTGTGACCAATTTTATGGTATTATCAAATTGGTTCAGACCTGACTGTCATGAGTGGCCCAATTGTAGATAGTGAAATAGATTCTACAGAGAAAAAACAAATTGGTTATGAAACCATTATGTACAATCTGAACCTTTACAGATTGGCTGAAGTGTAATTTGACCACCTTTTCTCCCCCCAGCATTGTCACTTATTCAAGCAGTCAAGATTGAAGTCCATGGCAAAGATAACAAAACCTGTATATATGCTGTACTGTCTGTTAACTTCACTGTCCTTTATGAAGGAAATGGGACAATGGTAAGTAATACAACTTGCAGTACAAAATTTAAAGCAGTAAGTAGCTTGCAGACAGGAAGATAATGGGTTGAAACTTGACTCTTGGACAATCAGTTGGTGTTCAGCTGCTGCAGTTTAGGGCTCTACCATTGCTTGCAGGAAGTCAGTTAGGTTTTGGGGTCCAGATTGCTCTTTGCATATCCATGGTGTCATTTTTGGCTAAAATGATCTACTTACCTGTTTGAGAGCTGGTCAAAATGTTGTGTCCTTCGTACATTTTTTTTTGTGGGGGGAGGGGCTGTAAAGAAACATCCACCAACTGGAATCCAGTATAAAATTTGACCACTTGAAAAGCAATTACATGTTCTTATGTGGAGAGAATGAATGACCTGCTCATTTTGAAAAAGCAAGTTGTGGTGACCAAGTGTGCAGGATTCAGTTATCTGCAAGGTGAGATCAAGTTGAATTCCTATCAGCTGTCTAGACTGTTTGGTTGTCCTGAACTAGCTTACAGTTGAATGTTTGACTATTAATCTGAACAATGCAAATCTCACTCCCCTCAGTAAGTGTAGCTGTGATTATGTAAAAATACAGTAAATACAAGTAAACTGGGATTACACAATATAAAAACATTTTGATTGTGCACTTAATAGCAGAATCTTCTGTTAGGGGCCTCAGCATGGTTTTCTTAACATCAGTTGAAGAAACTTTTTGTATTTTAACTTCATGGAATACTGTAGTTTATGGAATCCAGCCAATTTTGGTTCACTTGGTCAGTGCTACTACTAGTAGCACTTTGAAGTTTTGGTAACTGTCCCAAAGTACAAGAGATTTAGTAAATGTCCACAAATGCTTTGAGATATCTTCCAATCTTTTTGCTCACATCTGCCTTCAATATAGGGCAGAATATCACTTATAAACAGATCCCAATTGTTCATGTGTCACAAGTATTCTTAAAGACTTTCTGAAGTGCCCATGCAGCAGGAAAGATTTGGCTGAAGGGCTGATTTAACTTTTTGAATTGCTAGAGGGGTCTAAATGTTGATTAACTTGAATATCTCAAATTTTTGAATAATTAAATACTACTTCTAATCTACACTTTCGTGGTGATTTGCTTTCCTCACTTTGGGTCTATTCCACAAAGTGTTAATCATACTTCTATGAAAGGCACTTTATTTAATGATGCATGTTTTCCTCAATTAATCCTCCAATTGACTCAACTTGTAATGCCACTACGTCTGAGGGGAGGTGATAACTCTGGGGACACCAGCAAGATCCTGTTGGACTCTTGAATTCTGGGTTGTGTATATTTTCACAACTGATCTATTGTGGTTGGTTTTTGCCTAAAATGGCAATTTTAATAGAATGAGTGGTAGCTCCAGTCTTGGCTGGCTGTTACTTCAGTTAGGATTTTCTTCTGCTTTGTAAGGTAGTTATTCAACCATTTATTAATTGTTTTTTGAAAGCATAGTTTTCTTAACTTCCCAAACCATGGTGTTCCATGATTGTGTTTGGCTGTTATCTTTTATCCCACAAGATGATGTAAAATACTTAGTGATTCTAGCACTTGTGTGTATAATATGCCAAGTTAGCCTAAATTAACCAATTTGATTTTCTTTTTCAGGAAAATGCAACTTTCCAGTTGCCAGATTCACTATCCACTAATGGAAGCACATGTGGTGGCAACAGTTCAGCTCCCTTGTTGAACATGGGCTTTGGTACTGGTCATTCCTTGAGCTTAAACTTCTCTCGTACTGATGGCAAATTTAGTGGCGATGTATTGACTTTCACTTACAACACCAGTGATGCAAAACTCTTTCCTGGAGCAATAAACCAAAGTATGACTTGTATGTACTATCCTACTTGTGTGGATTAAATGTTGATCAGGCAGTATTGCTTGGTTCTTTTAACTTGACCCATGAGTCTAGTTCAGTCACGTTGCTAAATATCCAATCCAGAACAGTTCAGTTTTCACTAATGGTTTTAATTAAGCTGATGGGCAGCAGCAAATGAAACGTCTGGTTTTAATGGACAACCCATTGGGGCTCTTGTTTCTATACACTTGCTTCCTTCCTCAGGAGCAGATTTGAGACAATGGAGTGTTAATGAACCTGCATTGTACAACATAATACGAAGTCATTGGTAGATTGTATGAAGCTTTAAGTTTCATGAGCAGTCGGATAGTTCCCAGAATGGATCTTGAACATCTTCTAGGCTGATAGTTGAATGCAGAATCTGGAAGGGTTACAGATGATAAAAGGTCATGTGCTCTGTTACTCCAGTAAGCTCATTATGGGAAGAACAGTTCTTTGGTCA
Organism: Stegostoma tigrinum; assembly: GCF_030684315.1. Lineage (NCBI taxonomy): Eukaryota > Metazoa > Chordata > Chondrichthyes > Orectolobiformes > Stegostomatidae > Stegostoma > Stegostoma tigrinum. The sequence continues at coordinate 35,034,249 of NC_081368.1, forward strand.
TTCAGTGGCATCCAGTGATTCTTCTGTGGAACATTGTTTATTAAACTTAAAAGCAGGTTACTTCATAATTATTAAACAAATATTAAATTATGTAAAACAGACATGGTTCTTGGTTTGAGCAGTATTCTATTTAGTCAACACAATATAACTACATACAGTTGAGCTTTTTTATTTATGGTCACTTATTTCCTTAATGCTAAATGTTTTTAATTGCCCAAGTCAAGAATATATCATTTTATACTTGACACTATGCTTCATGTTATGAACCTTGTCAGTGCATTCCCTTCAGTTGTCAGGACTATGAATTCTTATGACTATAGGCTATAAGCAGATATGTCAATGTAGTGCTTTTGCCTTGAGTTGACCATTTAGTAACATTTTGTTCCTGGGTTTGTTCTTTGGCTTCTTGGCATGTCTCCCTAGAAATCTTGTAGCCCTAAGAACAGCTGTTTAATGATAAAGGATGCACCCAGGTTTGTCATGGTGGTTCAAAATAGTACAACAAACTTAACCCCATCTATGGGACCAGAAGTGTGCTGGTTGAACAAGTCTGCCTAATCAAAATTGTCACCTTGCTTTGGAAGAATCTTTTTTAAACTTAAAAATGCAAAAACAACAAATTTAAAAGGCTTGAGATATAACAAAAGTTTGTTAGCCTGTAGTGTAAGAGTGAGGGTTGACCTTTAAACTCATGAAAATCATGAGGGGCATGGATAAGGGAATAGACTAAGTCTTCCACCCAGGATGGAGTCCAAAACTAAGAAGGCATAGGTTTAAGGTGAAGTGGATGATTTGAAAGGGACTCGAGGGGCAACTTGTTAACACTGGATGGTGTTCCTGCAACAAGCTAGCAGAGGAAGTGGGTGCAGGTACTGTTAGTGTTTAAAATGACACTTGGACAAGTACGTGAATAGGAAAATATTTAAGAGGGATGTGGACCAAATGCAGGCAGGTGAGACTCTTCTGGTTTAAAAAAAACTCATCAGCATGGATGTTGGATGAAGAGCTAGTCCCCACGCTGTATGACTCTAATATAGTGTGCAGTATACCCCATTATACTTTACAGCATAAATCACTTGATTAAAAAGTTGGCAATATTATTCTTAACTGACAGCTTTTTCACACTCACTGTCAACTGACAGTTCAAATGTGGAGATCATAGAACATAGAACATTACAGTGCAGTACAGGCCCTTTGGCCCTCTGTTGTGCAGACCTGAGAAACAAATCTAAAGCCCATCTAACCTACACTATTCCATTATCATCCATGTGTTTATCCAGTGACCACTTAAATGCCCTTAAAGTTGGTGAGTCTCCTCCTGTCACAGCCAACTATTTGCTCCTTCTCATGGTTAGTGATAATAAATTTCAGGTGCATAATTTTGGCCAGTTTAGTGTCAGTTAAAACAAAGCTTGCTATAAAATAGTACTTCTTCCCTCTAAAATAAGAATTCTGACACTTAATTGTTCTTTGTTATTGATTTTGATTTAGTTTGTTCTTTTCTACAGGTGTAAAACTTGTGGTTGTGAATTCCTTGATGGAATCTGTACCCCTGAACACAATCTACACATGCAGAAGTGTTAAAGCTATTGCAAGTGAAGCAGTTGTCATGATTTTCTGGCATGTTGGTATTCAAGCCTTTGTGGTGAATGGAACAATCAGCAAAAATGGTAAGCAAATAATCCATGATCAGCCATTTTAAAAATCATCAGTAGGTTACCTAAATCTCTAGAATATCAGTGATCTAGTTTGGATCACAAATGTTTGTTGCCTTGACTTCAGCTAGTGCTTACAAATAAACCTGGTTTTGGTTGAATGGAGTGTTGTGAAATTTGGTCATGTGCACAAATTGAGCTCAGTTGACCTGTCAACTTGTTTTCACATCCTCTGGCTGAGGACAGACTACATCCAGCCACAATTCCATTGGGGAAAAACTGTCCAACTTGTTCTCCTCCATGTTCCTAGTTCTGAATCCACTAATTTGTCTGAAATATGGCTACTCTGGCCAATAGTTGCATGACTTTGTAAGGTACTTCCCTATTGCTTGTAGCTCCATTTGAAACAATGGCATACTTTGAAAGTGTTTAATCTCTAAACCTTGTTGAATGTAATTTAGACTATTAAACATCTTTTGAAGTTGCTTCTGTTCAAGCACAAGGATGAAGGTTGCCCTTTTGTGGAATGAACTTGTGTAACTGGATGTTGGAAGTGGTTTTGTGGCCTGATTAGCCAAACTGGGAGGTTGAATTTCAGACTGAGTGAACTGACCTAGTAACCACTTTCCCTTTTCAAGAATCCTTCTGTAAAGCGGATGTGTCAACCACTGTTACACCTATTACAACACAGGCAAGTTCCACTGTGGCCCCAATCCCAACTGAGCCATCTCCAGACCTGCCAGCAGTGGGCAATTATACCATTAAGAATGGAAGCGATCCTTGTCTCCTTGCTAATATGGGACTACAGCTAAACATTACCAACAAAGATAACCAGGTATTCATTTTCTGTACTTTCAGTTTCAATTTCCCATTTGCAATGCAAATAAAACTAACAACTTTTTCTCCCTCAGACACATGTAATTAATATAAATTCCAGTTCTACTGCCAGTGGCCGCTGTGGGGATAAACATTCAGTCCTCGTCCTAGAAGATACAGATGCAACCATTTGGTTTCATTTCTTTGTGGTAAGTATTTATTTTCTATTGTAGATCCACTTGCTTTTCTACCAAGCAACATGTTGAATTTCTAACTTAAAGCAATGGAATCACCTTTTTTAAGCATCATTAGAATTCCTACATGTGGAAACTGACTATCCTTCCCAAGGAGTCCATACCAACCCTCTGAAGAGCATCCCACCCTGCCCTTTCCCCCCCACAGCTAATCTACCTAGCCTGCTCATGCCTAGACACAGGGCAATTCAGCATGGTCAATCCACCTGACCTTTAGTCACAGTACAGACAAACTTGAAAATCTTGATGGGCTGGATTTATGATAAAGATTTTTTATTTAGCAACAAGTGTTTTGGATCTTGATTTTCAATTGTTCACTTGCATGGGTATTAGTGAGCTATTTTTAACTTGGCCCTGCCTTTGTGTTACTATTCAAATGTGTGCATAAACTTGTTTTGCATAGGCATGTCAGCAACAGGCAGCTTGAGCAACTAACTTGCACCCCAGGGCAATGAGATATTTGTGCTAGCAACTGTTAATTGCATTGGGAACATTCCAGACTGAACATTTTAATTTGTGTCTCCTGTGACTAGAACTTCCCACAGAATGTCACAATCTTTTGTTAAATCTTTATTGACCTGTGTTTCCTTTTTTCTTTAATCCAGGAGCAAGCAAAATTCTTCTTGAAGGAGGTGAAAGTTAACGTAACATTGCTTTTAAATGGTTCCAGTAAGTATTGGCCACGAGCCCAAATAAGAGTTCTTTTACCATTAAAACTGTTTTTTCCCTCTGGTTTTGATTGGACCTACATGTATTGAAAACATAAAGCAATATGTGCCATTGTTTATAGTCACACAGAAACTGTCCATGCTGACCAAACTTCCAAAACTAAAATGTCACACATTCCTCAACTTTCCTATTCATGATCTATCCAAACGTCTTAAACACTACCTACTGGCAGTTCATTCTTCTATACTGTAGTGTTCTATGTTCAATACAAACCACCCCCAGGGAAACATATTTGCCCCTTAAATCTTTCTCCTTGCCTTAAAAATATACTCTCCTCCCCACGTGCATGTGCACGTGCACACTTTGTTTTTGCTATTTACCTTCTCCACACCCCTCTACACTTCATGGAACAGAACTGCAGTGCTTTCAATTCTTCCTCCTCCTCCCTCTCTTCTTTTCTCTTCTCTTCCCCCCCCCCCCCCCTCCCCCACAAGTTAGCACTTTATCCCAGTGTAACTTATAACTTGGAAAAAAGACTACTGTTCTAGCTGACTAGTTTTCTTAATCCTCTTTGGTTTAAGTTTGTCACCTGTGTTGAGCTCGTATTTTTGCTTTTGGAGCTGAAGTGTTCTACAACTACCAATTGTGCAACTCAAGTGGCAGCTTGTCTTCCCACGTGTTCTCAAATTCTAGTCCTGTTTTAGTTTTTGAGAAGACTTGTAGCTCTGGTTGCGGATGAGGTTGCAGACTTGCTTGTCAATCTGGTGTTTGATAATGTTTTGTCACCCTGCTAGGTAACATCAGTGTGCCTCCTGTGAAGTGTTGGTGTTCTATCCTGCTTGTTATTTGCTGGAGTGGTTGGTGTTCTGGTTTTCAGTGGTTTGTATCAGCCTAGTTTGGTGTTTGTAGGTTTGGTAGAATGCCAGGCTTTCAGGAATTCCCTAGTATGTCTCGGTTTTGGTTTGTGCTATTAGGGATGTGTTGTCCCAGTCAGATTTGTCCTCTCAGTGTATATTGAGACCAAAGTGTAGAGCTGGATGAACACAGCAGGCCAAGCAGCATCTCAGGAGCACAAAAGCTGACTCTTCAGGCCTACACCCTTCATCAGAAAAGGGGTTGCCTTTTGGCTTGTTGGTGTCCTTTTTATTGCCAGTTTGCTTTGTGTAGTGTTTGTCAGCTTGCATGTAGTTTATATTATATTAGCTTTACAGATTGTGGGTATGGGGGGCCCTTTATGCTTGTCAGTAGCTGTTGCAGGGTGGTCTCTTGGCTATCCTGATGCGTAGGGGTCTGAATAGTCTTGTGGTCATCTCTCTGTACAGTAGGGTGACTAGTGTCTGGTTGTGTTCTCATCTTGTGGTGATCTGTCATGGAGGTAACAGTGAATGTGTGCTGTTTGGATATCATTCCTTTTTAAAAACTAAGTGCTCCTGTTCTGATTTTGTGTAATTCCAGTTTGCTGTAGTGTGCAGGACAGTAGCACTTCTCCATTCCTTTTTAAAAACTCCATGACCATCTAAAAAGCACAAGTCTCCATTACCTCAATGACCACCACCAGATGACACGACACAGCCAGACTCTAGTCACCCCACTGTAGATCAGACATATGATCACAAGACGACTCCTACCCCTAGGCATCAAGGTAGCTGACAAACCACCCTGCAACAGCGGATGAGCATAAAGGACCCCAAACCCACAATCAATAAAACTAACAATTATATACAAAATACTATGCAATGACCTGGAAACATAGACCAAAATGGAAGAAAACTGAAAATAAGGATGCATAAGCACCAACTAGCCACTGAGACATGACCAATTCTCACTGGTGTCAATACATGTTGTTCAGAGGAGCACACTAATTTGCCTGGGGCAACACACCAACAATAGCATGAGCCGAACAGACATGCCAGGGAATTCCTTGAAGCCTGGCATTCTAACTAGAACACTGAAGAAACCCATTTGAACTGGACCTGATATACAACCTACTAAAACAGAACCAGAAGTAATCCCAACCACCCCAGCAAACATGTCTATAAATAACAGTAGGACAGAACACCAATGCTTCACCAGAGGTGCACTTATGTTAGCTAGCAGGGTGACTAAATGTCTGCAATCAGACAGACCAGCTTGGTGAGCAAGTTTGCAGCCTTAATTCTATTCTTGACCAACTCTTACTGACATGCCTGTCCAAATTGAAACATTTGGTTCAATAGTGTTGCTGGTTGTGTTCCTTGAAACATGTATTTTTTCATAGTTAGCCATTTAGATTCTAGCTGCTATGAATAGTTACTGTTACGTTGTCTCTTTCACTGAGTAGAACAGTAATCAGAAACCAAGCAGCTTGGCATATTGACACTTGAGTGCCCTAGTCCTATCTATCAATGAGTGAAATTTCAAATTGACTGAATTTTCAGTCTTTATGTAGCATGTTTCTCTGAACTGGCTAACAAATGTCTGGTTTTTATTTTTCTTTCCTCCTCAGCAACTACATTTAACTGCAGCAATGGTAGTCTTAAGCATTGGCAGGCATTTGTTGGAAGTTCATACATGTGTCGCAATGAACAGCAGCTAGTTGTGACTGACCAATTGGCTATTAATACATTTAATGTATGGGTCCAACCATTTGACGTCAAGAATGGAACCTTTTCCAGAGGTAGGATTTTGAAATGCTATCTAGATGTCACTTAAAACTAATCTACACCTATAGGTTATTACTTTGTTCCTATCCTAAAATATGGTCACCAATCTCAAATGTTTACCTGATCTAGCTAGAATTGGTGCTATATTTTATGACCCAGAAAATGTTTTGCTCACTTGCTTCTATAACTGCTCCCCACCCCACTTTAGTTTGCATGTTTGTGTAGTTGTCATGTGTGATATGACAACCCAAATCACATTCATCCCTTGGGATCCATTGAAAGTAAGATGATGGGTCATGAAATTTTCAAAATTTGGAACCCTGAACAATGTCAACTCCAGCAGAATCAGAGCACAGTTGAAATTAGTGCGTTTTTTGAGCAGAAAGTTCTGCTATACCACTTGCCAGTGCTGAAAATGTAAACTGATTGTGGACAATAAGCTGTCATATCCTATTGATAAGGATTACACTTAAGGGTACACTCGGTGACATCTGAGCAACTTTGATTTGATGACCATAGGAATGACTAAGTGCTTTAGAAGTTTGGGTCTTCCAACATCTGTGGAGGGAAACCAAGTTCTCAAATTGAGATCATAATCGGACAGTAACTTTCCCAGCAGATGCTGCTGCCAGACCTAAATTTCTCTGGTTTTAGGTCTCCAGCATCTAATAGCCACCTTTTGCTTTATACAAATTACTTATGGCTAATACATTTTTGAGCAGAACCTGGCAATTCATCTGATTTATTCTTTTGTCCACAGCTGAAGAGTGTTCTCTGGATGATGACAGCATCCTTATCCCTATTATAGTTGGTGCTGCTCTGGCTGGCTTAATTGTGATTGTTGTGATTTCTTATGTGATCGGTAGAAGAAGAAGCTATGCTGGATACCAAACACTCTAATGATTTTATTCTCTATGTACTTAAGCCATGATTTTTAATTGTTCACTGCAGTAGGTGCAAGTCCCTGCCTGAACTCCTTCAATTGCACTAGGTTTTTGTTCAATCTTGGGGCTTTTGAACTTGTATCTACACTTCACTTGGATGAAATGTTTTAATGCTGGCAGGCAACGTTGTGGCATTGTTGCTAGGCAGTTAGTGTTCTGCAGAAGGTGACTTTTAAAATTGTAAGCCTGCCTGTGACTGTTAGTCTAAAGTAATTTGTCAGCACTACTAGCATTTTCAAAAGAACTTGCTGAATTTCAAATCGGAAACTGAACATGTATTTACCAAGACCACCTTAGCTTGTTTGGATGTACTGTGGAAACAACTGTATAAATGTGAATAGTTATGTATATAAGTTTTTGGCCTGCCTCATAGGGAAAATAGGTACCTTGGATTATGGAAGGAATTTTCTCCAACCTGTGTAATGTAAATTCTAATTGGCACATGCAAATGCTATCTGATGTTGACCACTGACTTTTCTAACTTGGTCCTTTGCTCTAGACACTGGAAATTTTGAATGTTAACTTGGAAATTCATAAAAATTTATAACTTTGACAAGTTTCTTTATTCCATGCCTCATTTGTAAAGTTTAACTCTGCTTTATAATAAAAAAAATTTTCATGTAAGCTGATGTAGCATTTATTTGAGGCTGAGGAATGCAAAAGCTTTGCATATCTTACACTCTAAGACACTGCAGTAGTTACCCAATGAATAGTAGTTTCACCATTCTTTTTTTTCTTCCTATTCACCTAGTTGAATATTATTCTTGCAAGTATGGGTAATATTCTTTGCTCGTTCCTAGAACAGTGACATGTTTTTGCAGTACTGCTTCTAACTCTAGCATTTTTTGGCTAAAATTGCTTTCAAACTGGCTTCAAGATTACTAGCTCTAGTAATGAAGTTGTGACATCTTAATTCCACACCTACTGCAGAACTCTGACTTTACAATTTTTTTGTTTCTTCTGTAAATTGAACTCCTCCAATTGACTCCAACTTCTCTCTGGCTTTGCATTTGCAGTGCTTGTCATGAAAGCTGTAAACACTAACCAATTCCACAATTTAATTTGGATCTACCCTCTGAATTCATTGTTAAATGCATGATTTAAATCTGTAGCAAGACTTTAATAAAACTACATGTTTATGAAGCTTATTCAACTTTAAGACTGCTAAAACCAACATGTCATTCAAATAATTTTTTTCCCTGAAGGGTCTAGGCCTGAAATGTCAGCGTCCCTATTCCTCTGCTGCTTGGCCTGCTGTGTTCATCCAGCTCCACACCCTGTTATCGCAGATTTTTTAATACTCAGATTTTATTAGGGTGTTTGAGCTTCTGAGTCTCAAACTGCATTCTAGAAATGTAAGCAGTAGAAATTTGTATATCTGTCTCATCAAACTAAACAATTGTTTGGTTTGAGGGATTAAACTTTTGGTTCTAGGTTGCACAGGTGTTTTAGTAAGTCTTAGTGACCTAAAATACTAGTTTGTTTTGTTCTTACTAAGGAATTGAGCATAGTTGGTTGTCAGTCTAAGATTCAAATAGCATGTAGTTATAGTCTTAGCTGCGTCCAAGTTGTGTAGCTCCTTCCTGAATATCAGTGTGCACCTAAAAATTCAACTTGAAACTTGAGTCTAATTTCTTTTGATCCAAACTACATTACTGCAATATCAGGCTTCTGTTTATCAAATGAATTATGATCAACTGAATTCAAATCTCTTAATTTTGCATTCTGGCTTGAGGTTTTAAGTCTTGATGGATTGGTACCAATACAACTGACTTAGACAATTAGTCAAACTACTGTATATTTAGGCTTAAATGCAGTCAGATTTACTGATGGGTTGGCATTCTTGTACTTTTTTTAAAAAAAAACTTGGCTGGATGACTGGCAATGCAGTAGTGCCAAGTGTGGATTCAATTCCCATTACCAACTGAAGTCAGTGTGAAGGGCTTGCTGCCTTCTACCTCTTTTGGGTGATGGGGGGAAGAGCGAGCAGCAATCATGAGGTGTGGTGATCCTCTGATTTGCACTCAATTATCTCTAATGCAAGTAGCCCATAGTTCTCTAAAGCTGCACGAACACAGCAGGCCAAGCAGCAGCTTTAGAAGCAGGAAAGCAGATGTTTTGGGCCTAGATCCTCCATCAGTGGGAGGGAAGGAGGTTCTGAAATACTGGGTGAGCACAGGAGGCAGATGGATAGAGGAAAGGAGACATAGGTCAAGAGGTGGGGATGGAACCAGTAAAGGTGGGTGTGGGTGGGGAGGATGGACAGGTCAAGGGGGTGGGATGATGTTAGGTAGGAAATGGGTGTGCAGCTTAAGGTGGGAGGAGGGATAGGTGAGAAGGACAAGTTAGGGAGGCAGGGATGAGCTGGGCTGGTTTTGGGATGCGGTTAGGGGGAGGAGAAATTTTGAAGCTTGTGAAATCTACATTGATACCATTGGGCCACAGGGTTCCCAAGCAGAATGAGTTGCTGTTCCTGCAACCTTTTGGGTGGCATTAGTGGCACTGCAGGAGGCCCAGGATGGACATGTCGTCTGCAGAATGGGAGGGGAGGGAGCTGAAATGGTTTGTGACAGGGAGGTGCAGTTGTTTATTGGGAACCAAGTGTAGGGGTTCTGCAAAGCGGTCCCTAAGCCTCTGCTTCTCTCCTCCAATGTAGAGGAGGCCACAGTGGATGCAGTACATCACAGGCAGGTGTGCAGGTGAATATCTGCTTGATGTGGAAAGTTGTCTTGGGGCCTGAGATGGTGAGGGAGATGGTGTCAGGGCAGGTGTAGCACTTCCTGCAGTTGCAGGGAAAAGTGCTGGGTGTGGTGGGGCTGGAGGGGAGTGTGGAGTGGACTAGGGAGTCAGTGGTCCCTCCAGAAAGCAGACAAGGGTGGGGAGGGGAAAAATGTTTTTGGGGTCAGATTGTAGATGGCATAAGTGTTTAAGAGGATGATGCATTGGATCCAGAGGTTGGTAGGGTGGTACATGAGGGCAAGGAGCATTGTTTCGGTTGTGGGGACAGGGTGTGAGGGATGAATTGTGGGAGACGTGATTGTTCTCGATCACTGCAGGGGGGCATGGAAGTTTCAGTCCTTGAAGAATGAGGACATCAGATGTATGGGGTTGGAATGGCTCATCTTGGGAGCAGATGCAGTGGAGGCAAAGGGAATAGGGGATGGAATTTTTTTCAGGAATGTGGGAGGGAGGCAGTGTATTCTAGGTAGCTGTGGGAGTCTGGCTTGAAATGGATATTGGTTTCTAGGTGGCTGCCTGAGATGGAGACAGAGATCCAGGAAGCTGAGGTGTTAAATGGTCCAGGTGAACTTAAGGTTGGGGTGGAAGGTGTTGAAGTGGATGAACTGTTTGTGCTCCTTTTTGGGAGCACGAGGTAGTGCCAATAGTCATTGATGTAACACAGATGGGGTTTAGGGCTAGTGTAGGTAGAGAAAACTACATAATCTACAAAGGCAGGCATAGCTTGGGCCCATTGTGGGTACCCATGGCCACCCCTTTGTCTGTAGGAAGTGGCAGAAATCTAGGTTGAAGGTGAGGACAAGTTCGGCTAGGCAGATGAGGGTGTCGGTGGAGGTGAATGGTCAGGCCTAGCAACTTGCTATGCTTGGGAACCCTGCAGCCCAATGGTTTCATGTGGACTTCACCAAGCCTCAGTTCCACCAGCGTGCCCCCCAACCGAACCAACAGCATCCCAAAACCAGCCCAGCTTATCCCTGCCTCACTGACCTGTTCTTTTCGCCTCTCTCTCTCCTCCCTCCCTGCCCTGCCCCACCCCCCAACCCAAGCTGCACCCCCACTTCCTACCTACTAACCTCACCCTGCCCCCTTGTCCTGCCTGCCTTGGACTGACCTATCTCCCCACCCACACTCTCCTTTACTGGCTCCATCCCCACCCCTTTAACTTGTCTGTCTTCTGTCCATCTTCTACCCACCCCCCCCCCCCCCCCACACTTCTGATGAAGGGTCTCGGCCCAAAACGTCAGCTTTCCTGCTCCTCTGCTGCTTTGACCTGCTGTGTTCATCCAGCTGTACACCTTTTTAACTTAAATTCTCCAGCATCTGCAGTTCCTACTATCTCTATAGTTCTCTGGGCAATGTGTCTTTATACTGGGCACTTGGGAAAGTTAAACCAAAATCCAAGTTTAATTTTGGTATCCTTTACTACAACCCTTCCACAGAACTAGATAAAATTCTGGGTATTAAACATGTATTGGTACCAGGTGTTGCATTTCTATAGTTGCTGCACTAAATACACAACTTAACCTTGATCAGTTGCCTTTATTTGAAAATGGGGAAAATCTTTAACTAGAATCTTAGGTTTAATTCAAATTTGTTTTTACTTTGTTAATGAACATATTCAAATGGGTGATTTATTGTGCCTCTGTAATCAGGTCTTTGGGATTTTACCTCCACTGTTTTTAGGTTATTGACATCACCAACCTTTATCTAATTTCTTTAAATCCAGCTGAAGACTGCAAAGCAAATGACCACTACATCGTGCCTATTGCAGTTGGAGCAGCGTTGGGAGCACTAATTTTGATTGTGCTGGTCATCTACATCATTGGTCGTAGGCAGAATCGCAGTCATGGATATGAGCACTTCTAAGTTTCAGCTCTGGGATTGTTCAGTCAATTGATTTTACTTACAAGCATTGGTATAAATTGTAAACAATGAAGGTGAATTAGATATTGAAGGATAAACCAAAAGGAATGCATTTCTACATTTTAAGTTGAAATTTAACATCTAGTTTAGATTGCAATGCTCAATTGTATAAATCTGGGGCCGCCTTAAGATTGTACATAGTCCTCTAATCTTTTATTGTTACTCTTAGTATCATTAACTGCAGCCGATTTCATGTCCTTTTTTATTGTTCCACTGTCCGTGTTTTGTAGTGGTTTTTAAAAGTTGAGAAACCTACAATTTTAGAATATTTGCTCCGAATCCACAATCTAAAATTCACAGTTCCTGATTTGAATGTGTGCTATAGAAAATACCATCTTGATTACCGACTTCTACAAATTACTACTTGAACTGATAAGTACACCACTAGTAGCATTTCAAGCTCATCTGCACCAGTCTTCACTTTCTCTTGTATTTTGACTAAGTTTTCTTTTCCTGTCAAAAGATTTTGAACTCTGCAAGCTAATGATTAACAAATTTGGTTAAGTTGATTTGTCTATTTATGATTTGAGAAAATACCAAAGACTCTTGCTTGCTTTCATCTAGTGAAATGCTTTAAATTTCTGCAGTCTTATTAGTTTGGTCTTGGCTGTCAATCCAACCAGCATCCATTTTATTTTTATTCAGTGTCTGATTTGAATGTTTGACTATCCTAAACGGACATGGTTTGGTATTCAATTTAATTTCCCATTATTGATCCTTGACTGCAGTTGTGCAAAGCTTGTAACTAGTGTTCTGTACTAGGCTAACCAATGGGAAGCTGAAGCTTCAGTAGTGTTCACTTGTCGTTCAGTGATTCAAAACATGCAGTATTGCAGTGCCCTCATTGAGGTTTATGCCACAGTGCCTTCATTTGTGCAGAAGTGGGGTGTGACCATCCAAAACTGGTTACTTTTCTCCCCTTTGAACAATAGGAATGCTTTAATGTACTTGAACTGGCACCCTACTGAAGTACACTAGTTTTCTAAGCCTTGAACTCGGTTGATTATCCTATAATTTTATGCAACACATCAGTTTTGGGCATTGCAAATAAGAAATTTCAGCTGATCTTCCATGGGATAGTGTTGCAACAACGGGACACTTGTGTTTCAGGTAAATGCGACAACTCAATTACATGCAGACTTCATTGTATGATTGTAATTTGAGGGGGTGGCATTACATCCTCCTTTCAATCAGCTAATTGCACACGTGTTTTATCAAGTTCTTTTTCTACAGCCTTGGCTGAATTCACCTCATGCATCAAAAAATGACTGGGGTAGTAAGCATTTCAGAAATCATACAGTGAACGTACTTTTCCTAAGTTATTACTAATGTCTTGCATTGAAATTGGGCTTCTATGGCCTTTGCATGTTTGCCTCACCTGTCCTCTAACTAACCATCTCTAACTTCTCTGCCGCAGCTGAAGAATGTCTTGCTGATTCTGACCTGGGTTTTCTGGTACCAATCGCTGTTGGAGCTGCACTGGGCCTATTAATAATTCTTGTCATCATATCTTATGTAATTGGACGAAGGAGGAGCCAGACTGGCTACCAATCTGTATAATCAATTATATTAAGAAGGAACTCTCATTTGCTGTCTGCAAGCTGTCCTGCTTTTTTTGGGATTGGCTGAAATCCTGACTAATAGGCTTTTTGTCTTGCTTCCTTAACTTAATGCTTAAGCCATTTAATGTGGGGGAATTGATTTTTCAATTTGTTTTTACAGGTAATATTGAATTTCTCCTTTTCGCATACAGGTTCAGGAATGGGCTGAATATATCTGCTAAATCAGTAGTACACTCACTTGTAAATCTTCTTTTGGTTAACATCTGGGATGTAACTATTTGGCTTTACTTGATCTAAAAGTTTAGAAGCCAAAATTATGTCACCTCCACCGAATTGATAAGAGCAATAAACAAATGGGCTTGTGACAATGAACTGTTTAACTTTTTTATTAGAACACTCTTATCCAAATTAAGGTAACAGTTCAATTTACAGATAAAATGCTACTTGCATCTTTCAACCTTCACCTTACCAGAAGCTTGTAATGACACAGCAGTAGCTACGTTTAACAAACAACAATGCAAAATACTTTGCAGATAATAGTAATCAATCACTCACTTTACCTACTTCATAATTCTTCAATAGGATCTTTACCTCTCATTGACTATGCCACCACTGGGGGAGAATTCTAATTGGACAAACCTAGAACATTTATTATTCAAAACTAAGCTATTAGCCTTTGATACTAATGACTGGTGTAACTAAATCTCTTGTAAAGGAGGAAGTATAATAGGATAAAAATATATTTTAGCATCTCTTTAAGCTTTCAAAATTCTTTTCAAGAACAGACTGGTGCTTGTCTGTGGATTTTTTTTCAAAAATACTTTGGTATCAGGCCACTAGTATTTATTGATGGGTCATTGTGGGAAAGCAGTGAGACTCGAATTTTAAGGGAATCTGGAAAATTTGCCTTTTATTTTAAGGCTTGAGCAAAGCCAGGAGGGATAACAACGTACAAGAACCTGTATCCCTCCCAAAAAGATGGCACAATGATCTAGCACTGCTGCCAAGCAGTGCCAGGGATCTGGGTTCGATTCCAGCCTCTGGCAACTGTCTGTGTGGAGTTTGCACGTTCTCCCACTGTCTGTGTGGGTTTCAACTGGCTGCTCCGGCTTCCTCCCACAGTCCAGAGATGTGCAGGTTAGGTGGATTGGCCATGTAAAATTGCCTGTAGTGTTCAGGGGGTTATGGACTAGGACGGTTACAGGGGAGATGAGTCTGGGTGGGATGCTGAGGTTCAGTGTGGACTTGTGGGAACAGGCCCTTCGGCCCAACGTTGTAGGGATTCTATGAGAAGGGTAGATTTTGGTTTAAATAATACTTTGTATAATTTGTTAAATTGTACATTAGTTCCCAAAGTCAATGAACTTTTATTTAATGCTGAATTTACAAGTTTTTGGTCTATGCTGTCTGAGTTCAAGTTTTTTTTTGTTCATCTAGATGTAGAGAAGTAAGTCTATTTCATCTCCATCCAAGTTTTTTTTCCCCCCCTAAGTATTTAATGGTTTCACACTCTCCTTGCTCACCCTGAACTTCAGAACTGAGCAATAGCTCATCTTGCCTCTATCATCAAGACTACTTTCAGTTTCCAAGCTTTTACCTGCCATACTGCTGTATTGTAACACTTGCGTATATATGTGCTTTAGCCTTTTGTTCACACCTCAGTTTTTTGAACTCTACCCTCTTCATCCAATTAATAATTGACAAACAGTTTTAAAATCCTTACTTTTCTTCAAGCTCCTCTTTTTTTCCTCCCCTATTGTAGCCTAGCCATCTATTTTTTTGATTAAAAGAACAGTCCTACTGTTAAATATCCTAAGTGCTTCATTGTAACATCAAACAAAATCTGATACCAAGTCATGGGTAGAGTAGTAGGTGAAGGACTCTGGTCTGAAGTCTTTCTTTATTTTAGAGGTATTGGTGCAGCTGCTGATGAAGGATGCTTCTTGGTGGATGTTGGCTGAGAACAAAGTTTGCAGTGAAATTCCCAATGTAACTTAATCTATTTTCTTTTTTTACTAGCTGTCTAAACTAAGCAAAGGTTTAGAATTTCCTTGTTTGTTGTGTTTCACCTCTGTATTCACGGATATCCATGTTTTTGTTACCTAATTGCTTCCAAAGTACCAAGGTTGTCGTCATTGTCACTTTCCAGATCATATGTGTATAATCTATCCTTTGACTTGAATTACTATGACAAAACTTCAATCTATTTTCAGGTGTGGGAAGAGATTGAATAGAAATTTTAAAATGTGATTTTAAATCTTAGATTACCCACACAGCCATGCAAGGGTAACAATAAAGATGAACCAGTGTTCTGTCAAGTTTCTAAGCCTTGCTGAATAATCTGTTCTACATAAGCTAACTCAACTTGTGTTTCTTAAAACTTAATGCTACAATGGGGGGAAAAATGGCTGTAAGTGGACATTGTACTCAGTACTATCCCCTTTAGCTCCTAGCTGTCCACATTGGATAAAAATTTAGTATTAATTTGAGTACCTTGATTGAACCTGCCTCCCCTATGTCTTAGGCAGTGCATGAGACCGTGCTCTCTCTATGGAAGTTGGGAGACTTTTCAATTTTTTTTGGTTTTGAATACCTCTGCCAGTTTTGCTGTCAGCCTTTAAGAAAACCAATCCTAATTCAATTTGAAATTTTTCTTAAGGAGCTAGGTCTGGAAATATATTTTCTGATTTTTAAATTTGTTTTGTCTCCACCATTCCTACTGTCCCCCATAACCATTTAGCAATAGGGGATAGCTGAACTTCTGATCTTTAGAACCGTCTGTGGCAAAGGCTGACAATCCAGTTTCTGTTAGCCACCCAGCTTCCTCTCCTCTTTCTTACTCTTTTCCTCAAAATTATTTCTTGTCGATGCCCTTGCCATTACAATTGCAAAGAGCAAAAAACATGTTCAGCCACAGAGTAAGAATCACAAGTTTGATTTTTGTTTTGGACGTTACAAGCTTCATACCACATGCTTCTGCACTATTTACTAGGATTAGATAGACCTGCTTTCACAAACTGGGTCACAACCACTTTCAAAGCTATGCTGTCTTTAACCTGGGAGGACAAGAATGTATTTGCACGTGAGAACTTTTAACATTTGAATCCAAAGTAAGAGGAGGTCACTTGGGTCTGCTGTGCCATTTGATAAAATGATGGCAGATCTGATTACCCCATATCTGACCCGACTCTGATAATGTGACTCGTGCTTAGCGAGAATTTATCCACCTTTCCCTTCAAAATATTCAAAAACAGCGCTTTCACTGTCATTCAATAAGTAGAATTCCAAAGACTCTCAACCCTCTATCAGAAAACTTATTTTTAAGTCCTAAACCTGGATTCTTCCACAGGTTTTTTTGGGAAAAAAAAAATCTTCCACACATCAAGACCCTTCAAGGTTTCAATCAAATTGCCTCTTATTCCTATATATTTCAGTAGACATTCCAAACTTAGTCTGTCCAACTGTTCCTCATAAATATAAGCTACTTCTGCATTGATTCCTACACCCTTACATCCATCCTTAGATAAAGAAGCCAATATTCTTATACATTACTCCACATCTGGCCTCACCATAAACAAAGCATTACCTCCATATTTTGTTTTCAATTCTTCTTTCAGATTATAACTTTCCCAATTTTTGTACTAGGTCAACCAGATCCCTCTGCATCAAAGAACATGGTTATAGTCTAGAGTGTCATTTGCTGAGGGGTGACATTTTTAGTAGTTTATAAAATCGAGAGACATAAGTATCATGAAATAGCTAGGGGGGCTTTCCCCAGGGTGCCAGAGCCCAATAGTAGAGGGCATAAGTTTAAGGTGAGGTGGGGGGTGGAAAAGGGACCTAAGGGGCAACTTTTTTGCACAGATGGTGGTGTGCATAGAATGTGCTGCCAGAGGCTGGCACAATTACAATTAAAAAGCAGCTGGATGGGTACATGAATAAGAGGGGTTCAAAGGGACATGTGGCAAATGGGATTAGATTAATTTAGGCTATTCAGTCAGCATAGATGAGTTGGACTGCTCTATGATTCTAAGGCTACAACACATCTCTACAGGAGTGCTTTAGAGTAGTATACTTGTTTACCTGACCATCTTCAGCTGATTCATCTATGATCTCTTCACCATAAGGTCAGAAGTGGGGTTGTTCCCCAATGACTGCAAAATTCAGCATTATTTGTATCTCCTCAAGCTGAAGCAGTACGTTTTTAAAGCAGCAAAATCTGGACAATGTCCTCCAAGTTATTAATATATATTATACACAATAGTGGTCCCAGCACTGATGCCTGTGGAACCTCAATGGTCACAGGTCGCCAACCTGAGACAGAGCCCCTTACCCACAAATTGTTTCTTGCAAATTAGCCAATTCTCTATCCATGGCAATCTCTTACCTCCAATACCGTGGGCGCTTATCTCATACTTAACCTTTTATGAGGTTCCTTGTCAAATGCGTTCTGGAAATCCAAATACAAGACATCTACTGGTGTACATATCCATTCTAGTCGAGACTTTGTATGTGAATGAGCTGCCAGAGGAAGTGGTAGATGCAACTTACAACATTTGAGAGAGATTTGGACAGGTACATGAATAGGAAAGGTTGAAATGGATATGGGCCAAATGCAGGCAAATCAGACTAGTTTATTTTTGAAAACTTGGTTGGCAAAGTTAAATTGTTCTGAAGGGTTGCTTTCCGTGGTGTACAACTCTACAACTCTAATCTCTAAGTTTGGGCTGACCAGTGGCATGTAACATTTGTACCCACAAGTGCCAGACAATGACTGTATCCAAGAGAAAATCTAACCATTGCCCCTTGACATGCAGTGTCATTATGACCACTGCATCCCCCACTGTGCATGTTCTGGGGTTACTGTTGATCAGAAACTGAAGTGATTCAAGCATATAAATACTGTGGCTTTAAGAGTGTATCAGAGGCTAGAGATCCTGCAAGATGCAACTTCCTAAGTACGTCCACCATGTCTAAAGCACAAGTCAGGAGTATGATGGAATATACCCCATCTCCCTCTCTGATGAAGGGTCTAGGTGTGAAACATCAGCTTTTGTGCTCCTGAGATGCTGCTTGGCCTGCTGTGTTCATCCAGCCCCACATTTTGTTATCTTATGATGGAATAGTCCTCACTTTCCTTGAATGTGTGCAGCTCCAACAAATACTCAAGCTCGAGTTCATCCAGGATAAAAGCAGCACACATGACTGGCACCACATCTACAAACATGCAAAATCAAGAAGGTAGCTCATTTACTCCTTCTCAAGGGCAATTAGGAATGGGAAATAAATACTATCTGAGCCAGTAAAGCCAACATTGCATGAATGTTTTAAATCTTAGCTGTGATCTCTTACCATTTACAAAATGATTTTTTTTATTCTACCTACCAAATGTTAAATTCCACATTATACTCCTTTTATAAGATACTTGTCCACTTACTTTATCTGTATGACTTTGTAGTCTCATATACTCTTTACAACTTTTTATTAAAACTTATTTGTTTCACTCTTTATCTTTGTGCCATCAGCAAATTTAGTAACCAGGCTTTTGGTCCTTTCATCCTAGACTTATAGTTGTAAGAAGTTGATACCCCAACAATATTCCCTATCAAATTCAACTCATACCTTGCTAATGAGAAAATTGCCCATTTGTGCCTAGTCTCTCTTTCCTATGAGCTAGTCAATTTTCTATCCATCCCAATATGTTCCTCCTTATAACACAAGCTTTTATTTTCCACTTTAATCTTTGATGTGGCACCTTATTAAATGTCTTTTGAAAATCTAAGTACAGTACATCCTGTTGTTCCCCTTTATTCACAGCACATTACTTCCTCAAATAGATTAGTTAAACATGATTTCCCTTGCAAAAAATCAAATCTATATCTTGTTCTTAACAAATTCTTATACTCTAGGATTACAGAATTCACTAATTCTAAATTGTTCTTAAATTCATTTCATTCATTCTTTTTCTAAACAGACATAACATACAATGTGTTCATTGTACTGTCCATGGGGTTTGTAATGTGTTCAACACTATGAATTTTGGATATACAATATCACACTTACTGTCATCACATGGCTATTTGAAAGAGTTTGCTATACCCAAAATTGTTGTGGCTTTCTTGCATTAAAGAGTTGAATATTTTAAAAGTACTTCATCAGCTCTAAAATGCTTTGAAAAGTTCAAAGGTTGTGAACAGCATCATTTAAGGGATGGACAGTAAATACTTTGCCAGCCAATAATGTCCATGTCCCACAAGTGAATAAAAATAAAACTGCAGGTCTGTTATCTCTGCAAAGTCCTACAGGTGAGAAAAAGTTATTAGCTTTCTTCAGGTGCCATGTATTTTTACTGCAGTGAAAGACAGAACACATAACCTGCCTTTCCAGCTGATAGAAGGCTTTATTCACCCTTGGCTAGCATGGCAGCTCAGTGGTAAGTACAATTGCCTCTCAGGTCCAGGGACCCGAGTTCAATTCCAGCTTTGGATCACTGTTTGTGTAGAGTTCACATGTTCTCTCTGTGTCTGAATGGGTTTCTGCTTGGTGCTCTAGTTTCCTGACACAGTCCAAATATAGATGGATTGGTCATGCTGAATTGTCCCATTGTGTCCAAGGATGTGTAGACCAGGTGGGTTGGCCTACCTAGCCTACACATGGTAAAGTTGGGGTTACAACGTGTGGGATGCTGTTCACGGGGTTGTTACAGACTCAACAGGTCGAGGGGCCTCTATCTGTACTGCAGGGATTCTATGATTGTGTCATTCACACTCACTAGCTACCCAGGTACCAAAGACTCGTCGTCAAGCCAATGACATTTGCCACGTACGACTGGACGTAGGTGCACAAAATATTCAGCAACTTGATGCTGGCCAAATCTTATGTGCACTACCTGTTGGCGTCCTGGGGTCCGCAAGCAGCCTCCCCCTCTCTGTTTAACAATGCAGCAATGTAAACACAACATGCCATGAGTTTCCAAGATAACAAAATGTGAGGCTGGACGAACACAGCAGGCCAAGCAGCATCTCAGGAGCCTGAGATGCTGCTTGGCCTGCTGTGTTCGTCCAGCCTCACATTTTGTTATCTTGGAGTCTCCAGCATCTGCAGTTCCCATTATCTCTGATGCCATGAGTTTCAGTAACTTGTTTTATTTTCTTAAAAAATACAGAAATTCCTTCATAGTCGATTTTGAAGCAACTATTTTTCTAGTTTAGTCTACCGCCAAAAATACAAACGATAAAACGATAGCAACTTGTTAAAAGAATTCCTACCCTACTCTCCAAAAGCAGAAATTTACGCATGCGTATCCAGCATCCCCAGCCTCCACAACGGCGCCGCGGGCCCCACCTCTTTCTCTATTGGATATTCCGGTTGCCCGTCAAGGCGAAGATGTTGTCTATTGGATAGTAGCCGAATAGCTCCCAACTCTTACCACTGGCTGAGCGCGGGCTCTCCAGATGATTGACAGGCGCAGCCAGAGGTCCCACCCACAGCTTGTGTGGAGCATGGACTTCAGAAACAAACGGTATTAAACGCGAATTCTACCTACTGGGAAATAAACAACTGCAGTCATCACAGCAGGTTTCTCTCTGTAGAGAAAGAAGTACTGTTTAGATAGGTTGACGGGAGAAGTACGCTGTAAACTTTGTAATTTTTTTGAGAAATGAAGCAAAATTGCAATGTGCCTGCGTTTTTGAGCAAGTTATGGACCTTGGTGGAAGATCCAGGGACAGATGATCTAATCTCCTGGAGTCGAGTAAGTAATCTTGAAACATGTTAATACAGCGTGCTAATCGTATGTCTTATATACGGATCATGTTGCCATGTTTTATCAGCTGTGTATACGATCTAAATGGTTTGGGACCATTTTTGTTTTCGTGTGTAGAGAATTTTTTTGGCTGGGGGAATAAAAATATTTACTTAATTTTTGAAAAGTTACTGTCCTGGTATGTATTGAAATGTCATCTGAATTATGCATTGAGGAATGGACTCTGGATTGAGTCCATGTAATAATTGTACTTAGGTAAATATTACAAATGCTAACGTGAACTATGTGCAGATTAATATTTAAATTTATTCTTAATCACCATTAATACGTCTGGCAAAATAAGAGCAGTGGGCTTTAAATGGACATTAGTCCGTTTCTTCTTGATGGCAGCAAAATGCGATAATGAAAATGAATTACTTTTACATTTTGAAAATAAACAAATTCTTAGGGTTTTTTGTCAAAGTCTTCGGGGAGAATTTTTTACTTCCAGTTGCAGCACCTTTTAAAATTTACTTTGTATAATTAATATTGTAAATAACTAAGATTGTAACCAGCTTTGAAATTCAGTATTCCTGGAGCATATATTAGTACTATGCTGTTTGAACCAATGTGTTTGGTAGGACAGTCGTTCCTCAGATCAGGCCTTTAGTAACTCCCAAACCTGTGTCGCACTTTTAAAACCTCGTTGCACAGTAATTCCTGCCAAGTTGTATCGAGGCAGTGGGAAATTAATCAGCCACGACAGAATTTTGGAATAGTTGGATAATCTTAAATAAATATCCTACTGTTATTTATTCGTTAATGTTTGGCTTCCTCTAGTCTGCATTGAGGGTCGTACTACCTTAATACGGAGAGCGCGGACGGGACAGGGTGAAGGTCGCCGCCTCCCCCACGTGGGATTTGTCCAATGCCGCGCCCCCTTCTCTGATTTGCCGGTGTGCTACCGCTGCTCCATGCTGATTGGACTTTTGGTAATTTTTTTTAGGCTGACACGTGCTATCAGAGTTCCACTATGATTGGCCGACCACTGTGTTTTGTTACAGTCAGCTGTAGCACACGTGTTTAGCTGGGATCGCAGGGTAACAGATAGGAGGCGGGGCAAGTGTCATTGACCGAGATAACGCAGCGTGGAGCTGGAGGAACCCAGCAGGCCAGGCAGCATCCGCTGAGCATGAAATTTGACTTTTTGGGTCGGGACCATTCTTCAGAATTTGGGGAGGGGGAAGAGAGCTCTGAAATAAATGGAGGGGTGGGGCTGGGGAAGGTAGTTGGGATGGTGATGGTTGAGTATAGATAGGCAGTGGATAGATGGGAGAAAAGATGGACAGATTGTGTCAGGTTAATGAGGCAGGGATGAGGGGGAGAGTTGGCCATGGGATGCGGCTGGGGGTGGGGAGAATTTGAAACTGGTAATGTCCACATTGAGACCGTTGGGTTGTAGGTGGAGATTGCATGCTCAGGTGAAAGAGGTGAAAGAACTTTGATGCTGGAAATCTGAAACCAAAGAGAAATTACTGTATAAACTCAAGTCTGGTATCATTTGTAAAAAAAAAATACAGTTAATGTTTAGAGTCTTCAGGACTTGGACTAGTCAGAGTGTATCCTGACTTGGAACTATATTACCATTCCTTCAGAACTGAAGAATGGTCATTGGACTTGAAACATTATGCCTATTTTATCTCTACAAACGCTGCCAGACCTGGTAAGTCTCTCAAGCAAATTCTTCAGAAAATTAGCCTGGGTTTCTAGATCACCAGCTTAGTGATATTGCCACAACTTGATCACCTTCCCTTCTAATATGATCAGGAATGAAAATGAGTTATGAGAGAAATTAAACATGCATAAGATTTGACAATTTAATGAATAGCTCAACAGGGTGGCTTGTAAAAAAACCATGAAAAACTAAAACCTAAAGAAAAAATTCTTACAATTGTCACCAGCGCTGTCAACCTTGGCAGAAAGAAAAATAGTTACTGGGTTGGATTTTAAAATGCCTGTGATCCCAGCTAAACACGTGTCCGACAGCTGACTATAACGAAACACAGTGGACAGCCAATCATAGTGGCACTCAGATAGCACGTGTCAGTCTATAAAATTACCAGATGCCCACCAAATGTGCGGATGCATGCTTTGAAAATCACAATCTTGGTTAGTGTTATCAGATCCCAATAACTCTGGAGCTTTAAGCTGTTTCAGGGGGTGAACTGCAACTCTCATCCTTCCAATTATTGGATTGCCGACTTACTGGCAATCACTGAAGCAGCATTTTGTGATTTTGAATCCAGAATTATGGCCAAAACATTAGAGATATATTAGGGTGCAGAACAACGTGTCATGAGTCTTAATGCTTAACAGCTTTGAGAGGCAAGCTATAAACTCATCTGTCTAGGCAGTGGCATAGAATTAAGAGGCACTATTGTCAGTACTAGGAAACCTGTATTTGCGAACATTTGAGCAGTGGGACTCGCGAGAGGGATTAGCAGGTGCTGGTATCACTTAGGCATTAGAGGTTTGTAGAACCTGGTGTAAGATGCTGACATATGTAGGGAGCTCAGTTGAGGGTAGGTGGACTTTTAGAGTGAACCATGAAATGTTAATTGTGTTTCTCCGTCTACAGATACTGCCAAACCTACCGAATTTCTCTAGCACTGACTGCTTTTATCTCAGGTTTCCAGCATACACAGTATTTTGCCTTTCTCCACCTTGTGAAGACCATTCAGGGTCTTACTCACTTCAATCAAGTCATGCTCATTCTTCTAAACTCCAGTAGAAACAAGCCCAGCCTATATTCATAAGACAAATAGCTTTTTCCAGGTGTCAATCCAGTAAACCTTCTTTGAACTTCTCTGATGCATTTACATCCTTCCTTAAATAGGGAAATTACAACTGTATGCAATTTACATATGTAGTCCAGCCAATGTCATATATAAATGAAGCATTACATTCTTACTCTTCCGGTCAATTCTATCTTAATAAAGAACATAAGAACTAGGAGCAAGAGTAGGCCATCTGGCCCCCTGAGTCTGCTCCACCATGCATTAAGATAATGGGTAATCTTTTTGAGACTCAGCTGTACTTGCCCGCCCACTCACCATAATCCTTAATTCCTTTACTGTTCAAAAGTTTATCTAGTCTTGCCTTAAAAACATTCAGTGAGGTAGCTTCAACTGCTTCACTGTGCAGGAAATTCCACTGATTCACAACACTTTGGGTGAAGAAGTTGCTCCTGACCTCAGTCGTACATCTGCTTCCCTTTATTTAGAGACGATGTCCTCTGGTCCAAGTTTCACCTGCTAGCGGAAAAGACCTCCCTGACTCTGCATTATCTATTCCCTTTATAATCTTATATGTTTTTATAAGATCTCACCTCATTCTTCTGAATTCCAATGAATATAATCCCAGTCTACTCAGTCTCTCCTCATAATCCAACCTTCTGAACTCTGGAATCAACTGAGTGAATCTCCTCTGTACCCCGTCCAGTGCTAGTATATCCTTTCCCAAGTAAGCAGACCAAAACTGCACACAGTACTCCAGGTGTGGCCTCACCAGGACCCTATATAGCTGCAGCATAGCCTCCCTGTTTTTAAACTCCATCCCTCTAGCAATGGCAGACAAAATTCCATTTGCCTTTTTAATTACCTGCTGCACCTGCAATCCCACCTTCAGCGATTCATGCACAAGGACATCCAAGTCCCTCTGCACAGCAGCATGCTGCAATTTTTTTACCATTTAAAACATAGTCCATTTTGCTGCTATTCCTACCACAGTGGATGATCTCACACTTAACAACATTGTACTCCATCTGCCAGACCTTTGCCCACTCACTTAGACTATCCATATCCCTCTGCAGACTTTCAGTGCCTTCTGCACACTTTGCTCTACCACTCACCGTAGTGTCATCTGCAAATTTTGACGCACCACACTTAGTCCCCAACTCCAAATCATCTGGGTAATTGTAAACAATTGAGGTCCCAGCACTGATCCCTGAGGCACACCACTAGCCACTGACCGCCAACCAGAAAAACACCCATTTACTCCTACTGTTTGCTTTCTATTGGTCAACCAGTCCTCTATCCTGTAATGCCGTGCACCTTTATCTTTGGTAGCAGCCTTTGGTGTGGCACGTTGTCAAATACCTTCTGGATATCCAGATACACCACATCCACAGGTTCCCCATTGTCCACGATGCAAGTGATGTCCTCAAAGAACTCCACCAAATTAGTTAAACTTGACTTACCCTACGTGAACCCATGCTGGTGTTCCCAATTTATATCCAGATGTCTTGCCATTTCTTCCTTAATGATAGATTCAAGCATTTCCCCCACTACCGAAGTGAAGCTAACTGGCCTGTAGTTACCTGCTTTTTGTCTACTTCCTTTTTTAAACAGTGGTATCACATTGGCTGTTGCCCAATCTGTGGGAACCACCCCAGAGTCCAGTGAATTTTGTTAAATAATTACTAGTGCATTTGCTATTTCCCTCATCATCTCTTTTCATACTGTGGGATACATTTCATCACGGCCAGGAGACTTGTCTACCTTTATCCCATTAGCTTGCCCAGCATTGCCTTCTTAGTGATACTGATAGTTTCCAAGTCCTCACCTGCTATAACCTTCTTGCCATTAGTTTTCGGCATGTTATTTGTGTCTTCCACTGTGAAGACTGACACAAAATAAGTGCATAATGCCTCGGCTATTTCCTCATTCCCAGTTATGGCCTTTTCATCCTCTAAAGGACCGATGTTTACCTTCGCCACTCTTTTACGATTTACATATTTATAGAAACTTTTTTTGCCTGTTTTTATATTCTGAGCTAGTTTACTCTCATAATCTATCTTACTTTTCTTTATAATTTTTTAAGATGGCTTTCTGTTGGCCTTTAAAGATTTCCCCGTCTACTAGTTTCCCACTTCTCTTTGCTTTTTTGTATGTGTTTTTTTGCAATCTGGTACTTTCCTTTATCTCCTTAGACATCCATGGCTGGCTGTCTCATTTTCTACAGTTCTTCCTTATCACTGGAATACACTTCTGCTGAGCGCTGTGAAAAATCGTTTTGAAAGTCCTCCACTGATCCTCAATTCACCCACCATAAAGTTTTTGCTCCCATTCTACCTTAGCTAACTCTTCCCTCATTCCTTCATAGTCTCCTTTGTTTAAGCACAGGACATAGGTATTGGATTTAACCTTCTCACTCTCCATCTGTATTTTAAATTCAATTATACTGTGATCGCTCCTTACGAGAGGATCCCTAACTGTGAGATCATGAATTACTCCTGTCTCATTACACAGGACTAGATCTAGGATAGCTTGCTCCCTCGTAGAAGGGAGGATAAAGGATAGCAGTCCTCAGTCTTTTTGATTGTGTGTGGTACCTGCATATTAATATTTTGCGGATTTCTGATGCAACAAACACAATCATACAAACAAGGAATGGGAGTAGGTCACTTCAACCTTCAAGCCTACTCTGCCATTCATAAGATCATAACTGATCTGATTTTAACTTGAACTCCACAATCCTCACCCGTGTGATAATCTTTCATCCCTTTGGTAATCAAGAATCTATCTACCCATGCTTGAAAAAGTATTTAAATATACTACATTCACTGCCTTTTGAGGAAGGGAATCCAAAAACTGTCAACCTTCCGAGGTCTTTTTTTCCCCTTATCTCTGACTTAAATGAAACAAGCCCTTATTTTTAATTTTGACCTCTGGTTCTAAATTTTCCCAGCAGAAGAAACATCCTTTCCGGATCCATCTGGTCAAATCCCCTCATGATCTTATTTTACAATTAAATTATCTCTGATTCTTCTAAATTCCAGAAGATATCCTTTTGCAACTTGGAATTCTGCAATTTATTGTTTTGTTTAAGAAATGCTCTCCTTTTAATTCTTTCTGTCACAGTAAACAGCTTCAGTTTTTCCCACATTATACTCTTATCTGCCAGATTTTTGCCCACTCACTCAACTTATCTATAACCATCTGCAACTTCCGTATGTCGTCTTCACACCATACTTTCCCACCTGTGTTAGTGTCATCTACAAATTTAGCCGTTGCGCCTTGCTCACCTCATCTAAGTCACTGATGTAAATTCTAAACAGTTGATGTCCCAGCACAGACCCCTATGTGGGACTCCACTCATTACATACTGCCAATCTGACAAACAACAAATAATGCAGAAGTTCTTTTTTATTGGCAGTCAGCCAACTTCTGTCAGTGCGAATATGTTACCCCCAAAACTGTGAGCTTTCATTTTCCACAATGATCTTTAACCTTATGACATACTTTCTAGAAATCTAAGTGTAGTAGACCTACAGATGCCCCTTCATTCACAGCACTTGTTACTTGTTCAAAGAACTACAGTAGGCTAAACAGGATTTCCCCTTGACAAAACCATGCTGGGTCTTGTCAGTTATCTTCTGTTTTACATGATTGACGCCAAAACCTTGCCCATGACAGACATCATGTTAATTAGGCTACATTTTCCTGTTTTCTGCCTCCTTTTTCATTAGCGGGATTATATTTGCTACTTTCTAGTACAATTGAACCCTGCATGAATGCAATGTTGACAATCTAAGCCAGATCTTTTCTATCCTAAATTGAGGTTATTTTGAGCCCAGAGATTTGGCAGCCTGCAATTCTGTCAGTTTGCTTAATACCACGTCCCTCATGATTGTAATTTCACTAAATTCCATTCTCCTATTACCTCCTGCTTTACAACTAATACTGGATTTTTTTTGAATCCTCTGTAGTGATCCTTCTAGTCAGACATTGAAAATTTGAATGTCATTTTAAAAGTTATTAGTCTGCATTGGTTAGTAACACTGAATTTTTGTGCAACTGGGTGGTTCAAGGATGACTGACCGTACCATCAGGGAGGTCATGAATACTCTATTCCAGAGGGCAGCAGAATACATCCACTTCAGGCATAAAGGCAATTAGACTGTGCGTCAAGAATAGTTTCCCTTATGGGCAGCGAGTCATTGATAGCACGCAAATCACTGATGGACCAACCATATACCTGAATGGGAAAGCATTACATTCTCTAAATGTCCGGCTGATCTTTAGGTACTTGAAGTGCATCTTACAGATCTGCAGACTGTCCCTGTTGGCTGAATCTGTGGAAAGTCCTAGCTCTTTAGGCTAACATGGGGTTGAGGGTTATTCAGCGAAGAGTTGAGTTCAGATTATGGTTCAGAATAAACCTTTGTTGGAGAGAAATTTGTGAATTTTCTTTTGGGATTTCTTTTGATTTTGGATATCCTCTTTCCTTCACACTAACTCCTTTATTTGATGATGCCATCGTGTAGTAATGTTGTCTGTTCATGTTAAATTATGGATTTGTGGTGTATGTGTGTGGGGGTGAGGGGGAGGATAGAGACTGTGTGTGTGTGCGCGTGGTATTCTTGTATCTTGGAATCTATATTTAAGATAGTTTGTCAATATTTTTATAAAGGAATCCTGCATATTGATGAAAAACGCCAAATTTTGCCACAGTTTTTTTGTCCTGCATTCATCAGGACAGTTATAGAGTCATAGAGATATATGGCATGGAAAGAGACCCTTCAGTCCAAGTCATCCACACTGGCCAAATATCCAAAATAAATCTAGTCCCATTTGCCAGCATTTGGCCCATATCCCTTTAAACCCTTCTTAAGCATATACCCATCCAGATGCCTTTTAAATATTGTAATCATAGTAGTCTCCTCCATCTCCTCTGTTGGCTCGTTACATTCACATGTACCACTCTCTGCATGAAAAAGTTGCCCCTTAGGTTCCTTTTAAATCTTGCCCCTCTCACCTTAAACATATGACCTCTAGTTTTGGACACCCCCATCCTGGAGAAAGGACCTTGGCTATTTACCCTATCCGTGCTCCTCATGATTTTACAAACCTTTAAAAGATCATCCCTGTGCCTCCAACACGCTAGGGAAAATAGCCCCAGCCAAATCACCCTCCCCATGTAGCTGCAATCCGGCCAGCATCGTCATAAATCTTTTCTGAATCCTTTCTCATTTTGCAACATCCTCACTATAGGAGGGAGACCAGAATTACACTGAATACTCCAAACCAATGTCCTGTGCAGCTGCAACATGACCTCCCAACTCCTATACTCAATGCCCTGACCAATAAAGGCAAGCATACCAAATGCTTTCTTCACTATCTGATCTTCCTGTGACTCTGCTTTCATGGAACTGTGAACCTGCTCTCCAAGGAGTCTTTATTCAGCAACACGCCCTGGGACCTTAACATTAAGTATACGGGTCCTGCCCTGATTTGCCTTTCCAAAATGCCACCCATCACATTTTTGGCAGGAATTCCAATGTAAGAGGAAAACAATATTTAAAATGCATGAGAAGAGAGTGCGGCTTGATTGACAAGAGAACTCAGATGAGGTGTGGCAGTGGGGAATGCACCAGTAAATGATGACTGACAGTTAACCACTAGGCTTTGTTTAAATTTTAAAGTCGACAGTTTAACTGATTTTTCAGGGCTGAGATTTAAAACAGTGAATGGCTTTCACCAACTTTGTTGAATTCAAATAAATGCACATCTCTTTCATGTTCTGTCTACTAAGAACCAGATCCTATGAATTTTAGGCTTCTAGTACACACAAGTATGTCTCACTCACTGTGAGTCCAGCTGATAATCCCAAATTGGTTGTCAGCTTAAACCTTTGCACACTCATGACCTCCAAACAAATTTTGTCCAGTTGCAGAATCACCTGTAATGATATCTCAAATGAAGCTCAAATGTAGGTTATTAAGGTAGATGGAAATGTGGATTTGAGGTTACAGTCTGGTCAGCCATGATCTTGCTGAATGGCCTACTCCTGCACCTGTTCCTGATTAGTATCTATTCCATTTTAAGGTGAAGATTCTTTCCTGGTACAGTGTAACTTACTGGGAATGAGGTTTATATTAACAGTTCCTTTTAAACATAGTTTACTTTCTAAAAGTTAGTTAGCTCGCCGAGTATTTTTTGGTTTTCATCAGCTAATTTCAGGATGTTTCAATACTTGCCTCCAGTGGTCTAACTGTGTAAGCAGACAATACATAAAGTTTAATTGTGCAGCCCCAAAATTGCCACCAGATAGTGTCGGGTTTAATTCACACAGCCTTCCCCATATTAGTGATTGTTTCTCCCCAAGCTCCTATCACTCCCGTTTGATTGCTCACACTTCAGTGAGGCATAGATTGGATATGACATGAGGGAGGAGCTGACCAGAGTTGATTGGAAGGGAAGTCTAGCAGGGAAGAAAGCGGAGCAGTAGTGGCAGGAGTTTCTGGGCTTAACTTGGGAGTCATGGTAGAAATTCATTCCAAGAAAGAAGAAACATACTAACGGGAGGATGAAGCAACCATGACTGGCAAAGGATGCCATGGAGAACAGAAAGTCAAAAGAAAAGGCATTCAATGTAGTGAAGATCAGTGGGATGCCAGCGAATTGGGATGCCTTTAAAAACCAGCAGAGTGTAACGAAAAAAAGCATCCAAGTTGGAGCGGGGCGAATGATGAAATATGAGAGTAAGCTAGTAATATAAAAGAAGATTGCAAGAGTTATTTTTTGAGTTATCTGAAAGGTTAGAAAGAGATATGAGTGGGTATTAGACTGCTGGAAAAGTGAGGCTGGTGAAGCAGTTCAGGGAACAAAAAATTGACAGAGGAACTTTAAGAGATTCAGTGCAGCACTGAGTGTTGTGACAGTTACTAAGGAGAAGCCGCACGGGAAGATACAAAGTCTGAAGGTGGATAAATGACCCGGACTGTATAGACCACACTTCAGAGTTCTGATGGAGATAGCTGAGGAGATTCTGGAGGCATTGGTGGTGATCTTTTAGGAATCACTGGAGTCAGGGAGGGCCCAGAGGACTGGAAAATGGCTAATGTAACACCTCCGTTTAAGAAGAGAGTGGGCAGAAGACAGGAAATTATAGGCCAGCTAGCCTAATCTCGGTCACTAGTAAGATTTGTGAACCCATTATTAAGGATGAGATTGCAGAGTACTTGTAAGTGCATGGTTAAATAGGGCTAAGTCAGCATGGCTATGTCAAGGAGAGGTTGTGCTTGACAAATCTGTAGAATTCTTTGAGGTGGTAACCAGCAAATTAGACAAAGGAGAGCCAGTGAACATGATCTATTTGAAGTTCCAGAAGGCCTTTGTCACTCAGGACACTGCCAAATAAGATAAGAGCCCATGATGTTAGGGGCAAGGTGCTGATGTGGATAGAGGATTGGCTGACTGGCAGATGGTAGAGAGTGGAGATAAAACGGGTCTTTTTTAGGCTGACTGCTGGTGACTAGTTCAGTTCCACAGATGTCAATCTTGGGACCATAACTATTCATGTTGGACATTAACAGTCTGAACAAAGGAACTGAAGACATTGATGACACGCTGTGGAGCTGGAGGAACACAGCAGGCCAGGCAGCATTAGAGGAGCAGGAAAGCTGACATTTCGGCTCATGATGTTAGGTTCATCTTTCAGAGACCCTCACGGACTTGATGCAAGAGCAAGGCGCTGAGCTGGTTACCAAAACACAATCCTTTATTATGAAGCAAGTACAAGCTGCAGAGGATCGCTGTACGCAACTCGGCACAGGGTGCTGAGAATTGTGAGTGTTTCTCTCTGAACAGGGGATAGTCCCCGCTTTT
This sequence comes from Stegostoma tigrinum, assembly GCF_030684315.1. Lineage (NCBI taxonomy): Eukaryota > Metazoa > Chordata > Chondrichthyes > Orectolobiformes > Stegostomatidae > Stegostoma > Stegostoma tigrinum. Next base: position 35,065,867 of record NC_081368.1, read on the forward strand.
ACACCCTTGGAATTGGAGATACATAAAACAGTTACTACACTTGAGAACAGGATACAGCTTTGATCGCCCCGAAGTGTATGGTAATGACAGGATGTGATTTCAAGTGGTGACAACTGCCTGGCTTGATCAAAGGTCACCGACCTGGCCATTTTGGCAGAAACAGGGATAGGCGGCAGTGTGGGGATTGAGCAGTAAAGATTACAGAGCTTAATGCTTTTTATGTTTACAGATGTTTCACACCCAATCTTATTTGGGCAGGAAGTTGAGACAGTGTTCATATACTCCTGTATGAGGAGAAAAGGAGCATAAAAATTCATTGACATCTCAGAGACTCTTCTTCAGCGAATGACATCAGCTTTCCTGCTCCTCTGATGCTGCCTGGCCTGCTGTGTTCCACCAGCTCCACACTGTGTTACCTCTGACTTCAGCATTGGCAGTTCTTACCAACTTGAATGGAGGACATTGTTGTTAAGTATGCATTTCATAGCTGGAGAGGCAGGTATTGGTGAAGAAGCAGGGATGTTGTAGAAGGACTTAGATGTGCTATATAAGTGGGCAAATAATTGGCAGATGGAATACAATTTGGAAAAGTGAGGTGAAGACTTTCGGTAGGATAAATAGAGGCATAAACTATTTTCTACATGGGGAAAGTCTTTTGAAATCAGAGCACAAAGTCACTTGGGAGTCCCAGATCAGGATTCTCTTAAGGTTCACAAGCAGGCTTCGTTGGCAGTTAGGAAGACAAATGCAATATTGCTATTCATTTCAAGAGGCCTAGAAAACAAAAGCAGAGATGTACTGCTGAGGTTGTATAAGGCTGTCATCAGACTGCATTTGGAATATAACAGGTTTGGGCCCTGTATCGAAGAAAAGATGTGCTGGTATTGGAGGGGACATAGAGGAGATTTACAGGAATGATCCCTGGGATGAAGGGCTTGTCAAATGAGGAGTGGTTGAGGACTCTGGGACTACTCACAGGACTGGACCTGCTTCAACTTCCCTGCAACTTGCGCCTCCACTCCGGACTCTGCCCACTGCCCAATCAACACATGGACTTCTATCCGCAGGGTCACTCCTGAGTCCTATTGCCCACCTTCAGCTATCAGCCCACCTCTCCATCCTCATCTGTCCAACCTCACAATGCACCCCAGCTTCAAACTCTCTGAGGCTGAACAGTCTGTCCTCAGTGAAGGGTCATGTTTGTGCCCCTCCACCTCCGCCTCAACAGGTCCTGTGCTTGCCGTGATGTGGAACTGTTCCTCCACCTCCATGCGCCCTTCTTCAATAAAGACTCCCAACCACCTTCGGGAACCACTTCTCCCACCTCTAACCTTCCTCCTCCTCTTAGACACCCCCTCAGGGCCTTTCACCCGCCCTGGACCTCTTCATTGCTAAATGCCAACGTGACATCAATTGCCTCAATTTCTCCAACTCCCTCCCACCCACTCCAACCTCACCCCCCTCTGAACATTCACTGCTGCACTCTCTCTGCACCAATCCCGTTTCACTATCAAACCCCATTTCACTGACAAAGGCAGGTGCTGTTAGCCTGGAGGATAGACCTCTGTGCTGCATAAACTGAACGCCAACTCTCCAACACCATGTCCTACCTCTCCTTTGACCACGATCCCATCATGGCCCACAGAGCCACTTTCCCACACTGTTCATGACCTCACCACGTCCGGTGACCCCCCCTCTACCGCTTCCAGCCTTGTAGACCCAGCTCCATACTGCCCAGTTTTACCTGCTCCCCAAGATCCACAAGTCCAACCACCCCAGCCGACCCATTGTCTCCTCATGCGCCTACCCCACCGAACTTACCTCTTCCTATCTTGACTCCATTCTCTCCCCCTTGGTTGATGCACGCCTCATCCACATCCAAGACACAAACCATGCCCTCCACTACATTGGAAACTTTCAGTTCCCTGGCCCCCAGCACTTCACCTTTACTACGGACGTTCAATCCCTACACACGGCCATAACCCACAAGGATGGGCTACGAGGCCCTCAGTTTTTTCCTCTCCAACACACCCATCCAGTCCACCCCGCCCCCCCCCCCCCCCAATGTCCTCCTCTGCCTCACCAAATTAGCCTTCACCCTCAATAACTTTTCCTTCAATTCTTCCCATGTTCTCCAAATCCAGGGGGTTGCCACAGGTGCTCGTACAGGCCTCAGCTATGCCTGCCTGTTTGTTGGTCATGTTGAACAGTCCCTCTCCAGTACATACGCCGGTACTGTTCCCCAACTCTTCCGCTGTTACACTGATGACTGCATCAGCGCTGCATGCTGCACCCAAGCTGATCTAGAACAATTCATCAAATTCTGACAACTTCCACCCAACCTCAAATTCACTTGGTCTATCTCAGACACCTCCCTCCCCTTTTTTGACCTCTCCATTTCCATTTCTGGTGACAGTTTACAGACCAACATTTACTATAAACTCATAGACTCACATAACCACCTAGACTACACCTCCTTCCTCCCGTATCCTGTTTCCCCAATTCCTCTGTCTCTGTCGCATCTGCTCTGACAAGGAGGCGTTCCACTCCCAAGCATCCTGGATGTCCGCCTTTCTCAAACAACGCTCTTTTCCCGACCTCTGTCATCCAGGCAGCCCTGCACTGTGCCTCTCCATTCCCTGCTCCTCAGCTCTTAACCACTCACCTTCAAACGTAATAAAGATTTGGTCCCCCTTGTCCTCACTTTCCACACCAGCAGCCTCCTCATCCAACGTATCATCCTCAAACACTTCCGCCAACCCCAGTTAGACCCCACCACCTGCAACATCTGCCACTGCCTACCCATTTTTGCCTTCCGCAAGGACCATTCCCTTCGCCACTCCTTATTTTGTGCCATACTCCCCACCAACCTCTCCAACCCACCTGGTACCTTCCCCTGTAACCGTAAAAGATGCAACACTTGCCCACACACCCACCTCCCCTCACCTCCATCCACGGCCCTAAACAGTCCTTCTAAGTGAGACCGAGCTTCACCTGCATCTCCACCAACCTAGCCTACTGCATTCAGTACTCCCGATGTGGTCTTCTCTACATTGCTGAGACTAAACATAGACCAGGCGACCGTTTTGGCTGAGCATCTCTGCCTGGCACGTAACGGCCGACCTAACCTCCAGGTCGCTGCCCATTTCAACTCCCTGCCCCACTCCCCCTCCCCATAGTCTGTGCTCGGCCCCCTCCAGAGTCGCAGAAACATGGAACGCAAATTTGAAGAACAGCACCTTATCTTCCATGCTGCACTCCAGAAGACTCAACATTGAGTTCTCCAGTTTCAAATAACCTTCCCACCCACCCCCCCCGGCTCCCTTTCTAGCCCCACCTCCTCCCTTCCATTCCACCTTCAGACCCTCCCAGCCACCAACCAGATTCATCCATCCCATCGGCCAACCAAGTTGTAACTATTACCAACACTCATCTATCACCACCGTTCTGCTACCACCCCTACCCCCCCCGCCCCCTCTCTTTATGTGCATCTTCCCCAACCACCACATCCAGTCCTGAAGAAAGCTTACACCAGAAATATTGACTGCTCCTTTCTCCAGCTACTGCCTGTATTGCCGTGTTCTTCCAGCCTCCTGCTTGTCCTTCTTGGATTCCAGTATCTGCAGTTTTTTTCTATCTCAACACTGACTGGAGTTTAGAAAGATTGGGTTGTGGGGTGGGGAGAATCTGCTTTAAACTTACAGAATACTGAGAGGCCTGGATAGAGTGGACATGGGAAAATGTTTCCACTAGCAGGAGAGACCAGGGGCTCAGCGTCAGCGTGAAGGGATGACCCTTTAGAACTGAGATAAGGAATTTCTTCAGGCAGAGGGTGATGATTCTGTGGAACCCATTTTTGCGGATGCCTGTGGCGGCCAAATCATTGAGAGTGTTTAAGGCAGAGATAGCTACGTTCTTAATTAGTAAGGGGATCAACGTTTAAGGGGAGAAGGCAGGAGAATGTCAGCTAATGAATGGCACAGCAAACGGAATGAATGTCCCAATTCTGCTCCTGTATCTTATGGTCTTACGGTCCTTTGTACCCACTTTTAAGAAGGGGCTGGGTTTTAGAGATTTTTCTTCATAATACATATGCTGCTGTTGTCAGAGATCTGTAATGTTGTAATTTATTATAAGTGCCATTTTAGGAATTGGAATTAAATGCTGAGAACATGGAAGAGCCTGAACTGACATAAATGATTCAGGTTTTGCAGGTGATTAATGAGGACAGGATTTTGAAAACTTGGCAACTAAAAATGAGTTAAATTCTAAGCGTTTTCTCAGGTAAAATATCAAATAAAACTGACAACCAGGCACACAAACACATTATAATCAACCCTCTTGTGCCAGCAGGCACACATGTACACGCCCCTGTTCCTAGCCCTCCTTTCCACTCAGCAGGCACCCACCCTACCCTGCTGAGTGAGAGTCCAGTCTAATCAGCACCAAAGCCTTTACTGACCAATACTTGTGCCTCGTCAGCAGCTTTCACATTCCACAGCTGAGACTTGAAGCGCTCCAGTTGTTTTTTCCCACAGTGTCCCCACACAGCTGTAGAGAAGCGTTACATGGGCATTTGCTAACACAAGCCTGCACTAAACGGACCATCGGGGTCTTGAAGACTTAGTTTCCAGCCTGAGCGTCGCAGTGTGGCCGTTTTCTGCATACTGCCGAACGTGATTATGTGAAAAGGTTCAGACCTTGAGAAAGACAAGGAATTGGACTGCCATTCTTACTCAGAGGAATATGAAGATGGTCCTGCAGAGGAATCTTTGGGTCAGCTACTGGAGGAAATTCACTGACGCCGTCCCTGCACTCACAATGATGACTCAGTTGGCATGGCCGCCAGGGCCACGCTAATTCGGTGTTTCACTACATGAGCTACAGCCCTGGATGACTGACTGAATCATTTGTCATGTCAGTGAGGACAACTATTCAGTTTGCACACACATCTGAACAATTCCGTCATCACCCAGTTTGACAGCGGTGGCCCCTGGCTGAATAAAAAAGAATCCCTTTGACACTCACCTGGGATCCCTATTAACCTGGCTGTGAAACACAACGTACAGTGTAATAAAGGAGAATTCATTGGATGTAAAACTAACAAAACATCACCCAACTGACCCATAGCAACATGATGCCTGGTGATTTTTATTCACTTGTTCATCCCCTTGATGGAAGGTTCCTGGATGTTTTGGGGATTTTGGGAGAAATTTTCCCCCTGACTCTACGTATTTCAAATGATCCTGTTGTGACCCCTCCACGGGGTGCTGCCGCATTGCTCTTACAGGGGCAGTCTTTGCCAGTGAGGAATGTTTCAGAGCAGGAGAGGCCAAGAAGGTGATTCATTCTCCCATGACAAACAGTTGAGATATTGCATTTTGCAATGATGCCTTCTATTCAGTTGCTAACAGTTCATTAATGATCTGAGATTGAGGATAACTATGAGCACATCATCTGCTCAGCTTGTATATACAATTGTTTATACAGAGTTAGAGACTTATCACAGGAGTGGCACGGCTGTTCATTTTTGCAGAGACTATTGAAGTACTGACTCCAGACATGCTGACCTCAACGTCATCTTCATTCATCCTGGTCTCTCTCGGAAGATTTTTTCTGAAGGATGGATGGAAGAACATCTTTCTCCTTCCCGTGTCAGTGTCTGTCAAAGCCTCAAGAGAGGTATGTGAAAAGCATCAGGCTTTCTGTGGCCCCTGTGGCTGCTCTATACTTTCAGGCCATGGCATGACCAGTTAGAATATAGAATATAGAACAATACAGCGCAGAACAGGCCCTTCGGCCCTCGATGTTGCGCCCACCTGTGAACTAATCTAAGCTCCTCCCGCTACACTATCCCATCATTATCCACATGCTTATCCAAGGACTGTTTAAATGCCCCTAATGTGGGCTTTCCAAAGCCTCTATCATCTGCAAGATCTCTTCCAGGTCACGCACCTGATTTGGAATACTATTGCCATTCCTTTATTTTTATTCAGTCAAAATCCTGGAAATCCTACCCTAATAGCACTGTGGATGTCCTACACTGCCAGGACTGCAAAGATTCAAGAAGACTCTCACAACCATCTTCTCCAAGATAACTGCATAATAAAAGCTGGCCAAGCCAGTGACACCCAGATCCCACAAACAGAGCCAATATTTTCTAATTCTGACAGATAATGACACTCGGTACATAATACACAGGTTTTCTATCCAGCCTTTTATGGGGCTCTTTGTCAAATACTTGCTTGAAATTATTTGATGTATCCAAAAGTTATATATAATTGCTGTACAATAATCTCTGAATTTCAGGTTTATCACTGATTACTGGGTGGGGGAACAGCTATAAAATTAAACTATGGTGTATATAATTTAAAGTTCAACCAGGTTTACAATTAAGCAATCAGGTTAAATATTAAATAGTACTGAATACAGAACCTCACCAACTGCACTTTCAATTTGTTATGCTTAAAAAAGCAATCTAAGAAATATTCAAGTATTCCAAATACTGCAGCAAGCCACTCGGGTAAATTGCTCAATCTCCCATATATGTCGCTGTAGACTGGGGTTTAACAACAGGCAGCGCATATTTAAAATGAAGACCTTTTGTGCTTAAATATGTACTGGATGAAATGATGGTAACTGGGTGACAACAGTGAAGAGGCAATGGATAGATTAAGTCAATAACCAATCTCTAGACCTCCATTTGTATTCTTTTACAACAAAACAACATAGGTTCAGTACTGGAATGAGTGATTGGTAGAGGAAGAGTCACTGGTATTTAGCTAATCCAATATTATGTAGAACTCCTTCATAGAATCAATTATACCAAAATTACAAACAGATCATCCTTTATTAGCCATTCTATAGATGCTGACCAGACATTAACCAGATGCTGAGGTAACACAAAGTTGACAGTAACAAAATATACACAAAGCAAATCCAAAATTCAGGACAAAGACAGTGCAGCTCTGACCTTGGCACCAAGATTAATGAAGTTATGGGTGTTGTTTTTCTTAGAAATCATCTTCTGGTTACAAAGTCTGCTTGTGGGCTGTTTTCAGTGCCACAAATTGGCTGCCAAACTCATCTTCAGGCCTGTTAGCAGCTTTCAATGTGAAAACCATATTGCTGAACTGGTGAGGGGTCAGGATTGGATTGACTCCAGATTGAGAAACCATCCTAATGTTTCAGTTTGGCTGTTGTGCCTTTGTGTCCTGGCCAGCCTCCTACATTCTCTAACATTGAGGCCATCCAACACCCTGCTACCTACATCTGCCTGCACCAAGTCCCGCTCATCTATCATCATTGTGCTCGTTAACTTACATCAGTACCTAGCTGGCCAGTGCCTCCATTTTAGAGTTCACTTCCTTGTTTTCAGTTACCTCCGTGATCTTGCCTGTTCATCTCGCTGTAATTTCCCATGACCCTCCTGAGATATTTGTGTTTTGCTAGATCTGGCCTCTTCAACATCTGATTATTATTCACCATCATGATTGGCTGCACCTTCAGCTGCAAGAGCCATAAAAAAATGGAATTCCCTCGAATAATCCAGTTTTACCTCTGTCCTTCCTCAAAACATGATGAAAAAGCCTACTTCTTTGATCAAGCTTTTGAGCATTGGCCCTGATTCCACAAACAAATGGTGTTTGACACTCTTTGGTGTAGCTTGTGTGTTTTATTACTCTGAGAGATGGGCCTTTGAAAATGAATACTGTCGAGGGCTCATGTGTACTTTATTGTAAGGGTGTTCAGTTGAAATTGCCAGAAATGTTGACATCCTCTCTATGAACTGTCTAATGCTTACCGTCAGGTCCCAAATTCATAACACTGCCCCCTGAAGTTATGGTAAATGGAGGAGCGGTTTATGGCTGTAATGTGATGATTGCAAGATTTCACACTGTAACGAAGAAATGCAGCTTGTTGCTCTGGGCTTGCGTGTTTGAAAAGATGGTATACATAAAGATTAATTTTTTTACCTCACATTGCAAGAAATGATTGATTATGAGTCAAAGGTAAATGTCATAGCTGCTGGAAGTCTTGAATGCAGGCAAAAAGTGCTGGAAACATTCTGCAAGTCAGGCATTTATGGAGTCAAGAAAGTTGAAATAATATTTCGGTTCCGCTTCTTCCCCACAGAAGCTGTCCAACCTGCTCATTGTTTCCAGAATTTGAACTATAATTTATTTTAAAGTGGGAATAACTGCTTGTTTATGTTTTCATTATTTAATTCCTTGCACAAACACACAGAGCATGAAGAACATCAGGATTTTCTGCTTAAAGCCTGATGTAAGTTGTACAGCTTTTCATTGATGTACGTCTTAGAAGTGGTGACATCAGAAAATTCTGATTTGCAATCTTTAACTTCAGATTTTGTTGGCACATTTCATAAGGCAATTGTATTGTGAAGATCAGCAGGGAAGATTTGTAGGGATCAGTACAGAAGTGGCCACTGCCTAATAACCCCCAAATGTTCAATTCAGAAATTCTGTATAATATAATTGGTCTCACGTTGCATTGTAGATGGGCAGGCAAACCAAATGCAGTTATCACTTCAAGTGAGTTTAGAGGGCAGGGGGATAATTAGCACCCAGTCAGTGGGGAGAAGTAGAGGATTATTGAGGGGGCAAGAGGGTGAAGAGGAAAAGAGCCAAATTGGGAGTGTCATTAAAGGAAATGAAATATTGTATCTAAGAAGGAACAGGGAAGACAGTGAAGAAATCAATAACGTTTAACACTTTACAATGGGCTACAGACCCAAATAATTCAAACAAGACTGTTAGAGAGTTGCATTGGATACTTAAAAGATTCACTTGCAAACATGTTGGAATGGTGGGGTAGGGGAGGGAGTTTGTGCTGGGTAGTGAAAGGAGAGGAAAGAGAGGGGGAGTTAATGGAAACAATAATATTTTTAAGATCCGAAGTGGACTCAGAAACGGATCAGATATGACATGCCTATCAGTGAGACAGCCCATTTCGACCTGGAAAGATTTTTCAGTGCTTCAGCATACGAGGAAGGAACAGCCAAAATGTGAGCAGGCCTGGGAATCTGAAACGTGGCAAATAGGAGGAATATAGGATGGTGCTGGGCTGAGGGGAGGTGTGGGTTGATTTGTGGTGAGATTGTACAGGCTCCTAGTAAACAACGAAAGAAATGCTTGAGTTAGGGTGAGCGGAATTGAGAGAAGAATTAGTCACCATTGGGTGTGGCATCAGAGCATTTGGTGATGGGATAGTTTACAGTCCAGCAGTTGGTTCCTCCTGAGGTTTAGCATTTACACTGAAAGCCTGCAGACGTTTCTTTGCATTGCCATCCAGTGGTATTGTAGTGGAGTTGCATACAAACTGAGATACTGACTTGAGTGAGTCCAACATTATAAGAGTCATACAGAACAGAAGCATACTGACCAGGTTTCCCAAACTAAATTCATCCCAATTTGCCTGCATTTGGCCCATATCGCTCTAAATGTTTCCTATTCTTGTATCTGTTTAAATATTGTTGTAAATGTTGTAACTTTACCTGCATTTACTACTTCCCTGCGTGTTTTTTTTGTTTTAAATCAAAATTGCCAATCTACAGTTGTAGGTAGCATCAGTACGTCTTGTTACTTTTAAAACTAACCTTTCATAAAGCCTTAAATAGTATTATTTTAATAGTATTTTGAAAATATGTGTGGTAAAAATGGTAAAGTCACCATAGTCCTGCTCTCTCATTAGAGAGAGAGAGATAACGGGTGGTGGTTTAATTTGCAGGTCACCAAACCTCCAGCAAGGGGAGAGAATGATAGAGGAGTCCTTCAACATAACATCAGCTAGTGCAGGAACTGAGCCCACACTGTTTGGCAATACTCCACATCACAAACCAGGCACTTAGACAACTGAGCTAGCCAGCCCCGTGCAATTACAACATTTAAAAGGCATCTGGATTGGTATATGAATAGGAAAGATTTCAAGTGATTATGTGCCACATGCTAGCAGCTGGGACTAGATTTAGTTGGGATGTCTAGTTGGCTTGGATGAGTTGGACCGAAGGGTCTGTTTCTGTGCTGTACATCTCTATGACTCTGTGAAATTCAGAATAGAATTCACAAAAGGCTTCTTTGCCCAAAGAGTGGTGAGGATACAGGACACATTCCTGTCAGGGATAGTTGAGGTAAATAGCATTGATGCATTTTATGGGAAGTTAATAAAACACAGAAAGGAGAAAGGACTAGGAGGGGTGTTACCTGGGGTAGATGATGAGGGATGGGATGAGCCTTGTATAGGTATAAACATCACTTGTTGGGCCTAATTACCTATTTCCATGTTGTATATGTTTCATAACTTCTGCTATATTCAGAACTTTAATGCTTATATGTGTTTTGCCTTGAAAAATTCTATCTTTTTTAGAACAATGGGCCAAGTTTCAGCTGTAATGTTGAAGACTACTAATCAGCTTTGCAAGAGTCTTTGAGGTTTATTCTTTAGACCAGCTACACACAGCTTTAAAATAAGAATCACAGACTCTCCTTCTGTTTGCAATGCTTTGTTTTTCCATCCAAAATCATACAAACAAAGGAAGAAGACGTGAATTTCATCATTTGTAATGGCACAGGATATCATTTCATATTATAATGTGTTGCCCAGCCTTTTAAATTTTCCATTGCATATTCATATATGCTGAAAGGGTCTACCTTTATGAAGTTAAGGACAAAGTCTCAAGCTGTAGTGAGATAAAAAAGGGGAAAATAGAATTAAGCACAGAACGATAACATATTTGTTACAGATAGAATCCTGGAATGCCAGCAGAATACTGAGTGATGGTACCTTTCCATTGTCCTGTATGGTCCACCAGAAGAAGGTTTTGCTTCATAAACCAAAATAAATCTCCACCAGGCATCTGTCAAACCAGGCCTGGGCACTACCTTCATAAAATTCCACAGTAACACACTCGATTAATGGGCAAACTATTGGATTCCGTCTGGCTTGTCCATACATTCCATTCTGGTGTAGATTAAGAGGAGGGCATTTGGCCATTCAATAAGATCATTAGCTAATCTGTTGTTGTTTGAATTCCACTGTTCCTGCGTGAACATCACTTGCTTTGAGGGTAAACCGAGAAAATATTTTGAAATTTGACTTCTGTTCTGTAAATGTTGCCCCAGTGTCCCTGTAAATTTTCTTTCACTACTGCCTGCTTATAACTTTATGTGGTACATTCTAGATTGCAGCACGTCACTCCAGGTGTACTAAAGTTAAACATGACAATTCAGAGGATAATGCATTTGTAATAGACTAAGCTGCATGTGCTTCATAGACTTGTCCCTCACCCACAAGCTGTAGGTAGGTCAACATTAATGTACCTTCTGAATTAATTTTACGTATAGTATAATGAGTTTCGCTGTGTTGCAACTAAAAGAAAAATTGTACTTTTTAAGCCAAAGCTCAGAAATGATTCAGAATCATTGACCTAGGAAATTATGAGTTGCATTCCCGTATATCTGCAGACTATTATTAATCGGGCAGTATCTGACACATCAAGTCACGTAGACAGTAACATAGGAAAGTTGAAGCTGCATCCCATGACTTTGTTTGATGAGTTGCCGTAATTACCCTCATGTGATTTCATGTTTAAAAATGACAAGGTTACTCATTTGAGCTGTGTGAGTATGACTGACCACTACTGTATTTATCTCTTACAGAATGGCACCTGCTTTCAGGTGTCTAATGAGCGACGTTTTGCTAAGGAAATCCTCCCCATGTACTTCAAACACAACAATATGGCAAGCTTTGTCAGGCAGCTCAACATGTGTAAGTATGTTTGAAATGTTGAATTGCATTTGTCTTACAGCCCCTTCAAATTTATGAAGGCTAATGATTTGTGGTTTTAATTTTTTAAATAAAATGGAACTGCAGAATACAATCTTTCTTAGAAAATCCAGTAATCTAATACAAGTTTTAAAACAACTGGATTTTATTTCAATCTGTTATGGTGATGATTCTTACTGGATTCACAGACTTTGGACATTTTGTGTTGTGCTGACGTACGATTGATTATATGTTTTCAGCTTGTCAGTAGGGTAATCAACACAGTATATCTTGTACAAACGTACAAACACACCTACAAGTTAAGATGGACACGAAGCTCATCAAGCCTGCTCCATCATTCTAAACAGACCATGTCTGATCTGATTACACCATGTTCCTACTTACCTCCATAACCTTTCACTGCATTGCTTATCAAGATATATCTGCCATAGAGATTCTCAAAGATTCTGTTTCTACTGCCTTGTTAGGAGGAGAGTTCTAAAGAATCACAATTCTCTCAGAGAAATTGCTTATCTTTGTATTAAATGGGTTACTGCTTATTTTTAAACAGTGATCCCAAGTTCTAGACTCTGCAACAAGAGGAAACGTTCTTTTGCACATCACCCTGTCGAGCCCTGAAGATCTTGTATGTTTCAGTCAAAGCATCACTTATTCTTCTAATCTCTGATGGGTGTAAGTCTAGCATGTCCATCCTTTCCTCATAAGACAACGCACCCATTCCAGGTATTAGTCCAGTAAACCTTCCCTGAATTGTTTCCAATACACTTGCATCCTTAAGTAAGGAGTCCAATAAATGCATAGTACTTCTGATGTGGTCTAATTGATGCCTTTGCATGATCAAAACATAATTTCTGTATTCAATTACCCTCATGCAAATAATATTATTCTATTAGCTTTCCTAATGGTTTGCTGTATCTGCATACAAACATTTTAAGAATCATGTAGCAGGAGATCCAGATCCCTCTGCATCTCAGGGCTCTGCAATCTCTCACTATTTAAATCATATGCTTCTTTCATATTCTTTCTACCAAAATGGACGATTTCACATTTCCTACATTGTATCCCATTTTCTATTTCTAAACTTGGAGTGGGTTCGTTTAGAAGTTGAGGAGATGAGCCAGTATTGGAGCAGTCAGACTTAAAAGCATGACGAGTCTCAAAGGGGAAAGGAGAATAAAGCGGTAGTCAAGTTTTCTATTGAGAAAAGGAAACTTTGGTGAAAGGAAGCTGTTGGTTTGAAATGCTGTCATACAGAGATGTTTCAGTAACTTTGTAGGACAGTGGACAAAAACAAAGAAGCAAGTGGATTATGTAAAGATGGGAAGAGTTGTAAGTGAAGAACAGTAATAAATGTGGGAAAATTTTGGTATAAAGAGAAATTGCCAAGAGAACAGCAGAATAACCAGGCCAGCAACAAAATCAAGTCTGGGCAAGAATGGAGAAAGCCAAACTGAAGACAGCAGAGTAAGAACCTGGTAGACAGATGGGATTAAGTTTGACTAGTGAGATTTTTTCTGCCTTGAGAAACCTACTTGGAATTTTGGTGGATAGCACAGAGTCATAGAGAGAATTAATGTTTAATCTGACACCTATTGCCAGTTTCACATAAATGGGGTGGAGCTAGAGAGTGTGTGAAGATCACTTGAGCCAAGCTGCTTAAGTTGTGCAGAAACCCATGTTTTGTGAGCAGAAAGGGAGCCTGGGTGAAATCTAGAATTATAATGATGCACGGAAAATACCTGGAGAGGACCAACAGTCAAGATGGACAACATGTGTAGGCAGCAAAACAGGGGAAATTGATCTGAATAACTTTGCCGAACTTATTTACTTCTTGGACAGTTGACCACAATACCTTGCCATGGGTCAGGAAAGGTCTGGAACAAAAAAAAACTTGCGTTTGCAGATCCATTTTCAATGTAAATTAATTTGCATTTTAATAGATAGAAACCTGGCTTTAAACTGTACCTTGGAGTAAGATGACCCAAACCTATTTTTGGACCACCTCTTGTTATTTAAGATATACACTCTACTACTGAAACTTGCATGAACATGATACATGCTGTGGAGAGCAGCTGGGTCTTGGTCTGCTTGCACTTTTTAAGAAGGTGAATTGGTAGCATTAGTGATAGGAGTGTTCCTTTACCATTCCCCTTCTCTCCCTTCTGTTTACTACCTCCACCCCACCCCCCTAAAATCTTGTTGAATGGATAGAGTTATTAGTACCTAAAGTCAAATTTTATTGCACTTCTATGGATGAAACTCCTTATTTCTTTAATTCTTTCTTATCTTGTTCAACAACAGACGGTTTTCATAAGGTGGTTCACATAGGTGTAGGCCTGCCTCGAGATTTGGATGATATAATTGAGTTTCAGCACCCACGCTTCAGACAAGGAGAGCCTCAGTTACTGGACCACATCAAGAGGAAGGCAAGTGTTCTTACTCATTAATGGTTGTAGGTGATTTTAAATCTTCCTCATAAAACAGTGTGAAAGCAAATCGCAGTTTCAGGTGGTCAAAACTGGTGATGAGATGACTGAAATATTCGCTTGAAATTCAATATTGTGGTAGTATTTGAGACAATTTTAGTTGCCACTTGAGACTGCTGTTGTGGCTTTGATATTGCAGATTAATACTGTAAACACTTGATCACTGCAATTGATAGATACATACATAGATATGTATCTTGAACTGCAAACTAAAAATCAGCATTTTTTAAAGCAAACTTAAAATGTTTTTTACCAGATTTCAAAACAGTGAAATATTTGCAGTTTGCAAATCCCAGCAAATACAGACGATTTAGTCTCCTCAACCACTTGTAATTATCAGGTTGTGTGGGTTGGGAAGCAATGCTTGATTGAGCCAGGGCATGCACTGTGACTGAGTCCTCATTTTAAAGTTTTGCACTGGGGTCAAAATACCTTTTTCCTTTGATACTGCACTTAAGATTTTCTTGAGAGTTTTTGGTTTTCAGGGAACTCCTTTTTCATTCCCACTAACTCCTTTATTAGATCATGAAGTCACATAGCAGCGTTATTGTCAGCATCTGTGTTGACAGATGAGGTATTTGAATTTGCGCAGAAACAGAATTTAAAGAATCTATCAAAATCAACAAAAGCCGTGACAGCTCTATTTAACGTAAAGCAATAATACACAAGCATTATTTCCTAGACACCACAGTATTTAAATTGGCACAAAACAACAGTCATAATTCAATAAAAGATTTTAATTTTAAAACAAAAAAAATCTGACACACACTTCTGCACTCCGAAAGCTGTACCTGGAATATGTTTTTGGTTAACTAAAGGTCTCAGCTGAATGGTACATCAAACAAAAATTAGGAACAGGAGTGGGCCACTTCTGTTTCTAATGTATGCTCATGAGATGTGGGTGAAGACAGCTAGGGATTGCTCAGAGGGTAGTTAAAAGTCAGCCACATTGCTGGGTCACCAGACCAGGTAACAATGGCAGATCTCCATCCTGAACAGACATCAGGCAGTGAATCAGATGGATTCTTATGATATCAACAATCATTACATGGTCACTTCTTTTGATCCCAGATTTTTATCGACTTCAAATTTCACCATCGTACCATGGTGGGATTCAAGCCCCATCCCCATTATCCTGAGTCAAATGACATTACTATTAGCGAGTTTTGAGAAGATTTGTAGCTCAAGTTGAGTTTCTGGATGTGAGTTTGCTCGCTGAGCTGGAAGGTTAGTTTTCAGATGTTTCGTCACTTTTTTTAAATTTGAAAAAAATATACTTTATTCATAGAATGTACAGAATAAAACATTTATACACCTACCCAGTCATGCAAGCCACTCCGGGTTACCCGGGGATACGTACACCAACTAAAGGAAAAAACAAAACCAAGAAAAAAAACAAAGCCAAGAAAATACCCCGACAGTCGTCTCCCTGCACAGTCCCCGTTGGCCCCCTGGCCAGTTGGGGAAGGCGCCAGCTGGGCCCAGTTACCAGATAGGGCCCTTCTTTCTATTCTGGACGAGGGGTTTCATACGGTGGTCCTGCCCCACCGCGCCTTGGCGGCGGCTGCCCCAAGCTTTAGCACGTCCCTCAGCATGTAATCCTGGACCTTGGAGTGCGCCAATCTGCAACACTCGGTCGGGGTCAGTTCTTTCAGCTGGCAGACCAGCAAGTTGCGGGCAGACCAAAGAGCGTCTTTCACCGCATTGATGGTCCTCCAGGCGCAGTTGATGTTGGTCTCGGTGTGCGTCCCGGGAAACAGCCCATAGAGCACGGAGTCCCGTGTCACGGAGCTGATCGGGACGAACCTCGACAAATACCACTGCATCCCCCTCCAGACCTCCGCATAGGCACACTCCAGAAGGAGGTGATAGTCAGTCTCATCCCCCCCGCAGCCGCCTCGAGGGCAGTGTGCGGTGGCGCAGAGATTCCAGGCGTGCATAAAGGATCTCACTGGCAGAGCCCCTCTCTCCGCCAGCCAAGCAATGTCCTTGTGCTTGTTTGAAAGTTCTGGCGATGAGGCATTCTGCCAAATGACTTTGGCAGTCTGCGTGGTGAACCACATGACGGGATCCACCCTCTCCTTTTCCCGAAGGGTCTCGAGGATACTACGTGCTGACCACTGCCTGATGGCCTTGTGGTCAAAGGTGTTTCAAAAATTTCTCCACGAAGGACAGGTGGTACGGGACGGTCCAACTACTTGGAGCGTTTCGCGGCAACGAGGTCAGCCCCATCCTTCGCGACACCGGGGACAGGTAGAACCTCAGTAAGTAGTGACACTTGGTGTTTGCGTACTGAGGATCTACGCACAGCTTGATGCAGTCGCACACAAAGGTAGCCATCAGGGCGAGGGTGGCGTTCGGTACGCCTTTTCCCCCATTTTCCAGGTCCTTGTACATGGTGTCCCTGTGGACCCGGTCCATCCTCGACCCCCAAATGAAGTGGAAGATGGCACGGGTGACCGCAGCGGCGCAGGTCCAGGGAATAGGCCAGGCGTGCGCCACATATAACTGTACCGAAAGCCCCTCGCACCTGACAACCAGGTTCTTACCCGCGATGGAGAGGGACTGGAGCATCCGCCTGCCCAGCTTCTGCTTCAGTTTGGTGATACGCTCCTCCCAAGTCTTAGTGCACGCCCCAGCTCCACTGAACCAAACACCCAGCACCTTCAGGTAGTCTGTCCTGACGGTGAAGGGGATGAAGGAGCGGTTGTCCCAGTTCCCAAAGAACATGGCCTCGCTCTTACCTCTATTGACTTTGGCACCCGAGGCCAGTTCAAACTGGCCGCAGATGTCCAACAGCCTACTCACCAACCGACGATCGGTGCAGAAGATGGCGACATCGTCCATGTACAGGGAGGTCTTGACCTGAAGGCCTCCGCTGCCTGGGATAGTCACGCCCTTCAGGCTCACGTCCTTCCTGATGGATGCGGCGAAGGGCTCCACACAGCACACGAACAAGGCAGGAGAGAACAAGCAGCCCTGCCTGACTCCAGATCTGACGGGAAAACTGTCCAATTCCCACCTGTTGATCGAGACTGCACTAACGATGTTGGTGTAGAGCAGCCGGATCCAATTGTGGATGCCCTCCCCGAACCCCAATTTGGAGAGGACGTCCCTCAGTTAAGCATGAGAGACCCTGTCAAAGGCCTTCTCCTGGTCCAGGCTGATGAGGCAGGTGTCCACCCGCCTGTCCTGCACGTAGGCAATCGTATCCCTGATGAGCGCAAGGCTCTCAGCGATCTTCCTTCCCGGCACAGCACAGGTTTGGTCAGGGTGAATCACCGACTCCAGGACAGACCTGACCCGGTTGGCTATGAACTTGGCCAGGATTTTGTAGTCCACGTTCAATAGTGAAATGGGACGCCAATTCTTAATTTCTTCCTTCTCCCCTTTCCTCTTGTAAATGAGGGTGATGATGCCCTTCCTCATGGACTTACACATTTCCCCTGCCCGAAGCGCACTATTGTACACCTCCAGCAGGTCCTGGCCGACCAGGCCCCACAGAGCGGAATACAGCTCGACCGGTAAGCTGTCGCTCCCGAGAGTCTTATTCCTCTCCAAGGACTTGAGGGCTTTGGTCAGCTCGTCCAGGGATATCGGCCGGTCCAGCCACTCCCTCGTACCATCGTCTAAGACCTCGGTGATAGACGACAGGAGCGACTCAGAGGCCGTGCTGTCTGTGGGCTCCGCCTCATACAGTCCGGCATAGAACGATCTGCTGATCCTCAAAATGTCAGTCCGAGAAGACGTCATCGAGCCGTCGTCCTCCTTCAGCCGGCTAAGTACAGACCTCTCTTTGTGCACCTTCTGAAAGAAGAAACGCAAGCACGTCTCGACCTGCTCCACGGAGCAGACCCTGGACCAGAAGATTATCCTGGAGGCCTCCGCGGCGAAGAGCGAGGCTTGCTGGCCTCTCACCTCGCGGAGGTCCTCCGTGACATCGACCCCCATCAACTGCAGAAGGAGCAGGTTCCGCACCCTTTTCTGGAGTCGCGACAGCTTTCCCCGCCTCTCTCTTGCCTTCCGAACACCTTTGAGGACAAAGAACCTCTTGATGTTCTCCTTCACCATCTCCCACCAGTCCCCCGGAGACTCAAAGAGGGGTTTCACGGTTCTCCAACTGGTGTACTCCCTCTTAAGCTCCTCGACATTCTCTGGGGTCAACAGAGTCGTGTTGAGCTTCCACATCCCCTTGCTGGCCGACTGGTCGTCCTGTAAGTGACAGTCGGCCAGCAGGAGGCAGTGGTCAGAGAAGAACACCAGCTCGACGCCAGTGGACCTGACCAAGAACGTCCGTGACACAAACAAGAAGTCTATCCTTGAGCGAATAGACCCGTCTGGCCGCGACCAGGCGTACCTCCGCTGCGCTCCGTCTGCAGGGGTGCTGAAGACGTCGAGCAGCTTGGCGTCCTTCACCGTGCCCATCAGGAATCTGGGCGTGATGTCCAGTTGACTCCCCCCACCCGCTGTCCCCACGCCGGATCTTCCGTCTGCATCGATGCTGCAGTTGAAGTCTCCACCTAGGATGACCGGCCTGGACGTAGCCAGCAGGGGTGGAAGCCGCTGCAGGACGGCCAACCGCTCACTCTGTACCGCTGGGGCGTACACGTTGATCAGCCTCAGGGGACCGCTCCTGTAGGTGATGTCAGCCACTAGGAGGCGCCCCCCCCCCACCACCTCCTGAACTTGAGAGATGGTGAAGTTGCGCCCCCGCAGCAGAATAGCCAGGCCCGAGGAGCGACAGTCATTACCCCCGACCAGATTGAAGGCCCACAGGTCCAGGCGCTGGACCATTTCCCGTACCTGCTGAGGTGCAGTATCCCGCACTCCTGCAGAAACAGGAGGTCTGCCTTGACGGTGGTCAGGTAGGCCAACGTGGACACACATCTTGTGGTGGACTTGACGCTGCGCACATTAATGCTCGCAACTCGTACCCCCATTGTGGGCAGTGACTGCAGTACCCTCCCCGAGTCCAAGGTCCAGCCCCTCCATCTGTCCCTTCATGCCCATTGCCCGGGGTAAATGCTGGACGCTCTCCAGGCTCAGGAAACCATCCGTGCTGCCTTCCGGGTGGCATCCCCCCGTCGGGGGTATGGAGGCAGAAGTGTCCGACTCTGGGTCAGGCTAGGGATGCGCTGTTTCCTCCTTCCTGCCTGGAAGTTCCGGGGGGCCCTCCAGTGCCCCAGCGGCACGTGACTGAGTGTCGGAGGGAGCCTCAGGATGCCACCCGTCACCTGGAAGTGAGGTGCTGCTTTCCTTCTCCCTTGAGATCTTTAGCTTCTGCTTTGGGCGGGCCCCCTCCGAATCTCCCTCGTCAGAGGAGCTCTTATAGCCCCCCTGTAGCTGCCTCTGCCTGCCTGATGGTTGCGGTTCTTGGGCCCGCCAACACGCCTTCCTCCTCACTTCCGGACCGTAGTCCACTCCCCTGGGTCGCCTGTCACCGCCTCCATCGACTCGGGGTTGTCGGGGGGGAGCGGAGCCTGCAGGGGCGCTTTGCTGGCCTCGGGCCCATCCCACGGGGCTGGGCCCTCCTGCACGACCTGGCCCTCCTGCACATTAGTGGGGTCCTTGCAGGGCCCTGGTGCCTTCCTCTCCTCTGGGGGGGCTGGCTCCGCATTGCCCCTGCCGGCGACCTGAGCGTAGGTGGTCCCCCACCACGGGCATGCCGTATAGAGGTGGCCCGCTTCTCCGCAAAGGTTGCAGCTTTTTACTTGTGGGCAATCCTTTGCAAGGTGTCCCTCCTCCCTGCAGTTCCTGCAGATGGTGGCTTTGCAGTCGGCCGCCACGTGACCTGACCTACCACAGGCATGGCAGACTTTAGGTTGCCCTGTGTAGGTCAGGTAGCCCTTGCTCCCGCCGAAGCTGGACGGTGGGTGTACAATGTTTCCGTCCACGCCCATCCTCAGCATCACCTTGAACTGCCTCTTACTGGTCCAGATGCCGAAGGAGTCCATGATGTCAGTTAGGTCCCCTTCCACCTTCACGTACCTTCCAAGGAAGGTCAGGACATCAACTGCTGGCACATGCGGGTTGTACATGTGTACAGTCACCATACGGCTCCCCTGCGCTGGCATCACGAACAGCGGGACAGCGGTCAATACAGAGAGGGGGCCCTCACCTCCTTTCTCCTTGAAAACCTCCAGGAAGCGCTCGCAAAGCTTGGCACTCCTGAAGGTTACATCGTAAAAACCTCCTCTGGGGAAATCCTGCAGGCAGTAAATGTCCGCAGCAGCGAACCCACAACAGTCCAACAGGACCCTCTTCACGAAGAAGGTGCGGTCTACAGGTGCACCTTCATCCACCTTCTTCACGGAAACACGGATGGTGTTCCGGACCCCCTGACCTGGGGCACGAGCACTTGCCGCAGCCATCGTTGCAGATTGGCTGCTCTCCTGAACCAGCGTTAGGCCGAAGCCAGCATTAAGATCCACCGGTTGCAAGGGTGCACAGCCAACCCGACGTCTTCCTTCCACCTCCAACACAGTCGCGCTGTCTTCTTCTCGGTCCACAAAAGAGTGGGTCTTTATTTAGTTCCGGATGTAAGCTGGTTCACTGAGCTGGAAGGTTTGTTCCCAGACAATCCATCACCATTCTAGGTAACATCATCAGTGAGCCTCCGGTGAAGTGCTGGTGTTATGTCCTACTTTCTATCTATATGTTTAGGTTTCCTGGGGTTGGTGATGTCATTTCCTGTGTTGGTGATGTCATTTCCTGTTCTTTTTCTCAGAGGGTGGTAGATGGGCTCCAAATCAATGTATTTGTTGGTGGAATTCCGGTTGGAATGCCATGCTTCTAGGAATTCTCGTGTGTGTCTCTGTTTGGCTTGTCCTAGGATGGATGTGTTGTCCCAATCAAAGTGGTGTCATGTCTTTTTGTGGCTAGTTGATGTTCATGTGTCCTGGTGGCTAGCTTTCTGCCTGTTTGTCCAATGTAGTGTTTGTCACAGTTCTTGCAAGGTATTTTGTAGATTTGTACCTTGCAAGAACTGTGACAAACACTACGATGGACAAACTGGCAGAAAGCTAGCCGCCAGGATACATGAACATCAACTAGCCACAAAAAGACATGACCCACTATCACTAGTATCCTTACATACAGATGAGGAAGGACACCACTTTGACTGGGACAACACATCCATCCTAGGACAAGCCAAACAGAGACACGCACGAGAATTCCTAGAAGCGTGGCATTCCAACTGGAACTCCATCAGCAAACACATTGATTTGGAGCCCATCTACCACCCTCTGAGAAAAAGAACAGGCAATGACATCACCAATGCAGGAAATGACATCTCTCACCCAAGAAAACCTAAACAGATAAATAGAAAGCGGGACATAACACCAGCGCTTCACCGGAGGCTCACTGATGATGTTACCTAGAATGGTGACGAATTGTCTGAAAACTAACCTTCCAGCTCAGGGAGCAAACTCACATCCACATTACTATTATGTAACCCCCTACCGCACTATTTAGGGTGGCACATTGGCACAGCAGTTAGCACTAGTGCCTCACAGTGCAAGGGACCCAGGTTTGATTTCAGCCTCGGGCAACTGTCAGTATGTTCTCCTGATGTCTGTGTGGGTTTCTGCTGGGTGCTCTGGTTTCCTCCTACAGTCTAAAGACGTGCAGGTTAGGGGAGGTTAATGATGTTAAATGTGGGATCACAGGGATGGAATTGGATGTTGTACGGAAGGTCAGGGCAGATTTGAGGGCTGAATGGCCTCTGTCTGCGCTGTAGAGACCCATTGATTCATTCAAGAAGATCGTGGCTGCTCTGATTACTCTACATTCCTGCCTACCCTTGATATTCTTTTGTACCATCCTTATAAAGGATCTGCCTGGCTCTGCCTTAAAATATCGAAAGACTGTTCTACTGCCTATTCGGAAAGAGAGTACCAAAGACTCTCAATCCTCTGTGAGGAGAAGAAGTTCTCCAAATCTGTGCTTTAAGTGGGCCTCACCACATTTTTAAACTGTGACCCCTAGTTCTAGATTCTCACATCAACGTAAGCATCCTTCACCTTTGTACCATTATCAGGACCCCTCAGACTCTTGTATGTTTAAATCAAGTTCCCAATAACTCTCTGTCACTACTGTTTGCAGGCTTAGTGTGTTCAACAGATTCACATGAAACAATTTTTCCACTCCAGGTATTAATCTAGTAAACCTCTGAACTACTTTCAAAGCATTTCTTTTAATTTCAGAAATGTACTTTTTCATAAAATCATCTACAAGTATGTACAAATTTTCTAAATCGGTTTTGTGCAATCTTTGCAGAGAAAAACAAACCATTGGAATTTTGACATTTCTCAGAGCTTCTGTACAGTTGCAAAAAACAGTGGCATTTTCCATTTATACAACAAATTACTT
Source organism: Stegostoma tigrinum (assembly GCF_030684315.1). Lineage (NCBI taxonomy): Eukaryota > Metazoa > Chordata > Chondrichthyes > Orectolobiformes > Stegostomatidae > Stegostoma > Stegostoma tigrinum. The sequence goes on from NC_081368.1 coordinate 35,088,528, forward strand.
TTGTTCATTTGGAGGCATTGGGAGGGCCTGACAACTGAACAGACCCTCGGTCTTCTTTGGCAGAAAGACCCAGACGGTGTTCTTTCCCCACTCTGCCTTGGCAGCAGCTGCTCTAAATGTGAGCGCATCCCTCAGCATGTAGTCCTGCACCTTGGAATGTGCCAGTCTGCAACACTCAGTCCAGGTCAAATCTTTACACTGAAAAACCAACAAGGTTGAAAGCATTCTTCCTTAAATTTCTAAGATTACAAAGGGATCTCAATCACATGGGTCAGTGGGCTAAAAAATGGCAGATGGAGTTTGTTCTGGATAAATGCACTTCGGTACAACAAACAAGGGTAGCACTTGTATGATTAACAGTAGGGCCTTGGGTAGTGTTGTGGAACAGAGGGACCTAGGGGTGCAAGTATGTAATTCTTAAAAGTTTGCGTTACAAATAGACAGGATGGCTGAAAAAGCGTTTGGCACGCTTGTCTTCATTGCTCAGTCCTTCAAGTTTAGGAGTTGGAGGTTGTACAGGACAATGGTGAGGTCACCTCTGGAATACTGTGTCCAGTTCTGGTCACCCAGTTATAGGAAGGATATTATCAAGCTGGAGAGGACTTAGAAGAGATTTACCAGGATGTTGCCAGGTATGGAATGTTTAAGTTATAAAGGATTTTCTGGGATTCTTTTTTACTGGAGTGTAGCAGGTTGACAGGTGACCTGACAGAAGTTTATAAAGTAATGGGAGATATTGATGGAGTTGATGATAGTTGTCTTTACCCCAAGATGGGGAATTTCAAGACTAGGGGGCACATTTTTAAGATGAAAGGAGAGAGATTTAAGAAAGACATAAGAAGCAATTTTCTTACACAGTGGGTGGTTTGTTTGTAGAATGAACTTCCTGATGGAATGGTGGATGCTGGTACAATTACATTGTCCAAGAGACACGTGGATGGATATGTGAATAGGAAAAGTTTGGACGGTTATGGGCCGGAAGAAGGCAGATAGGACTAGTTTAGTTTGGGATTATGTTCGGCACGGACTCATTGAACTGAAGGGTCTGTTTTCATGCTGTATGACTCTATGACTTTAAATAAGAATACACAGCATTTATGATATGGTCTTACCAATGCCCTGTATTAACAGCTCCACTTTTATATTCAATTATCCTCACAATAAACTGCTGCCCTTTTGAGATTGCACTGGGATACCAGATCTATCTCATTTCTGATCTTGCCAACCTGCTTCTCTTTATTCTTCAGGCAAAAATGACACTTTTACATTTTCCTACATTATATTCCATTTGCCAGATCTTTGCTCACTGAATTAACCTATCTATATCCCTTTGTAGCCTCCTAATGTCCTCTTTACAATCTATTCTTCTACTTATTTTTGTGCCATCAAAAATTTAGCTACCATACTTTTTGTCCTGACATTCCAGCACTGATCTCTGTGGCACACTGTTTGTTACATGCCGTGAGCCTGAACATGACCTATTTATGCCTATGCTCTGTTTTAGTTTGCTAGCCAATCTTCTATCCATGTTACCACCTACACAATGAGATTTACTACCTGCGATAACTTTTGAAATGGCACTTAAAACATGTCTTCTGGAAGTCTAGTGCAGTATATCCACCAGTTCCCATTTCTCCACAGCATGTATTATTTCATCAAAAGAAATCCAGTAAATTAGTTAAAAATGATCCCCCTTTCACAACACCATGTTGACACTTGCTGATCATCTTAAATTTTTCTAACACCTGTTGTAGTATCTCATAATACATTCGAATATTCAGCTGACAGAAGCTAAGCATGGCTGTAGTTTCTTGCTATCGATATTCCTTTTTGAATAAAGGAATTTCAATTGTGAGTTTACAATCTAATGAAACCACCTCGGCATTTAGGGAATTTTGGAAAATTAAAATCAAAGCATCAACTTTCTTGCTAGGCATTTGTTTTAAGAACTTAAATGGTTCCATCTCAAGTATTTGACGGTCTGTGAGCAAATGAGTTGTGATATAAATACAGTTCTTTATGAAACAAAACTGTTCAGTATTAAATTAGCCAATTGACACAGTGTTCATTACAATAGCAGTCACTGCACTTGCCCTCACATAGTAGCTGCGGAACCTGCAGTCTTAAACTACAGACTCTGCACGCATTTGCCAAGGATGTGTTACCTCAGTGACTTCAAGTTTTTCTAGTTCTCAGTTATTGCAGTTTATTCAGTGTTTTGAAACTGATCTCACCACTCTGTAGACTCCCTCCCCTTTGTCGACCCCTTCTCCCATTTGCAGCATTTTTCCTTCCCTCTTTGTAGTACCACTTACTGCTCCCACTCTACCTTTTGCAAAGTCTCTCTCTGTTTTCCAGCAACTCTTCCCTCTCGTGCAGCCCCCCTACCCTACCATTTTGCAGTCACTCTCTTTCCTAATTTGGCATATTATTTTCCTTTTTTGTAGTTCTTTCCTCCCATGTTGAACCCCTTACACCCACTTTGCATCCCTCTCCTCTCCCTTTATGCCCTGTCTTCCCTCAGTTGCAGCCCCTTTTATTTGCAGACCTTTTCCCTATTTTGCACCCTGTTTGCAATTCATTTGCAATGCAGCCTGTCTTTTACTGACCCCTTTGCTGCCCTTCTTCACCCACCCACTGCACTCTGTTTCCAGTCTCTCTTTGCAATTTGTCTCTCTCTCTCACCCTGACCCCCTCTCCCGCTACCTGAAGCCTGTTTCCCCCATCCAACACAGCCTAACACCACCCCCACCCTAGCCTTTGCAGCCTGCATCCCCACTTTATAGCCCTTCCCATTTTTGAGCAGTACTCCCAATCTTCCCATCTTTCACCCTCCCAGGGACCCTCCAACCTCAGTACCTCTGGACCCAGAAGCCCCTTGAGCTCCAGTCTCAGTGATCATGGTCACCTGCTTAAGTTATATGCAATTTCTCTTCCACATCTACAATGAAAGGAAGGGACAACTGACCTGTGATTGGAGGAGCAGATCTGCAGAGATTCTGATGTTTCTGCAAATGTGTTTTTCTCCCATGAATTATTGGGGACTTTAAGAGATGAATTCGTCTGCCATCACTGTATGTGTCTTGAGCATTGTATTTGGAAAGAAGGAGTGCTCGATATGTTGGAGGATACAATTCCCCAACTGGGGAGCAGGAAAATTCAAAACAAAAATGCAGCTGGTGCAGGAGCATTCAATTGCAACAGAGTAATACAGGTTCACATTACCAATTTTGATCCAACCGTGCATGTAAGGATTTATCACAGGAAAAGTGGGGATCTGTTTAAGATTTTGGAGACAAAGTGCAAGCAGACAGAAGATTTTCATCATAGCACAGGCTTTAATGATTTTCATACAGGCCATATGCTATTTAATGATGGGTACTGTGTGTTCTTTAAGATAACATAAAGCACTTAAATTTAGGAATTATATTGCTGTCCCTTGATGTTCAAGTATATCAATTCATTTTCATCTGTAACCACAACAGAATTAGGGTTAAAAAGTGAAATAATGTTTTATTTAACATTCTTCCCAATGCACACTTAACGTTTTGTTAAAGTTATGTCTGAAATCAGTTTGTACCCTCTTAGCATATTAGATAAAGCTTACTTAATTGTACATGATTGAAGAGTATTATTGTAATTTATTATAGTATTAAAACACTATAGAGACAATTTTCTAAATATTAAGCAACCTCATTCTGAAGAATAGCTGATAAGATATTTTTTGCGATTACTGCCTTCAACAGAGAGAAAGAAAAATTCTTAAGAATTCTTGCTACTGATTGTTATTCAATGACTGCTAAAATGTGTACTTGTATAGATGTTATGTAGGGTCAGAATCAGACTTACTTGTGATATTGCCAGAAACAAATAATCCACTGCCATTTGACTAGTAGTTATGTACACTAGCGCCCATTTGGACAAGGTGCCAACAAACTGCTGATTTTTGTGGAACCATACTGCAGCATTAATAGTGTCTTTACTGGGGCCAAGTGTGAAAATAGGACTGAAATGTCTTCCAACCTGAAAGAAAAGAAGAGCACGATTTGACTGAACAGGATGAAAATGAAGTTGCAAAATTTCTAGTAATGTGACAATAATCCTGATCCACAGTTGCATTGTTTGGAATTTGAGTTGAATGTGCAGCTAGCACCTTTAAGTAATTTCCTAAAATGTGATTCTCCTTTCTGTTTGAAGGTTTCTGTGAGCCGAGTGGATGACTTTAAACTGAGACAGCAAGAAGTGTTAAAACTCTTGTCAGATATTCGTCAGATGAAGGGAAAAAATGACTTGGCTGACAGCACGATTCTAACTATTAAAAGGTTGTATTTTTGGGGAAAAAAAATTAGATATTGCCAAGCGTAAAATAGAAGTGCTTGTTTTTAAGAAACTGAAGTAAGACTTATTCCCAGCATGAATGGATTAACTTTTCTACTTGTTGCAGGATATACTTAAATTTTAATGCAGGATGTATTTTAGTTCAGGGTTGTGCTGGTAGGGTCCTCATAAGTTTAATAACGTGGGAAAATGAAATGGTGGAGAGAGTAACCCATTGCTAACCCTCAGCGTGGTTTGATCCAACAAACAGTGTTTTGTAAGAATAGACAGCACAGCAACATCCTCTCTGTCCTTCCATCTTTCTTCGATCGCCCCTTTAGATCAATGGCGCATTCACTATCTCCCGTGATATTCCCACTCTTCTCTTGAATCCTCCTTCTCCCCAGATCCCCAGTCCCAGCCTTAGCCTTGCAGCACTCATTTATTCAACGTACATTCACCGTTCCCAACATATCTAATTACTCCGTTGTATTTTCCACTCAAAATATGCAGTTCTTGCCAATTCCTTGTTCCTTTGCCCCGTCACTGTGATTTGATTCTTTACTTTACAGTTTGCTCCCTCCATTCCCCAGGGTCCTTCCACTGCCAATCACAACTGTGGCATTTGAATTCCATTTCCTAGCACCTCTTTCTTCTTCTTAATATATCTCTTGTTGAACTTGTTTGAATTCAGCCTTCTTTGGCAGCCCTGGTCAGTGTGGATGCCTTGTTTTGGGAAGGCTTGTTGACCCATCTAGCTTTACCCCTCACACTGTGCGTGTTTATGCAGAGAAACAGCTTGGTTACTCAGGAGCCAAATTGCTGACAAATTTGTACTGCCTGAGCCTGCCAGGTACACACTTCATGTTATATATAGCTTATGGTTGGGTTTGTGAACATGATGTTTGTGGCTAACTAGATTGCACCTGTGAAAGTAATCACAGTGGGCTGGCATGTTAATGACTATTCATGGCATTGTAATGAATGCATAAAAGGTTCCTGACCATCAAGGTCAGGAAAGCTGACTGCCTGAAAGATTCAGAGAGACGTATACCAAAGTTTAACCTGCTGACAGGAAACTGACTTCTGGTTTCCCATCAGGTCAAAATTCCACTCCCTCCTTTCTCTGTGTTCTGGGCAGGCTCAGGAAATTCTGCCCACTCTCTCTGTGCCTTCTCTAATAAAACTCTTTGTTAACATTTCCAGAAATCTCAGAAATTAACCTCCTAAATCATTTTGCACTCTCATGAATGCTTCTATGCTTTGTAAGATATGACTGACCAGAGTTGTATATCGTATTCCTAGTGTTGTCTATCTGAAGTGTTATATTTATTTAGCATCATTTTTCTAACTTTCAGTTCTACTACACTACAAAAGAGAAGTGTTTTGCTTATTTCTTTTTTACATTACTGCATGACAGCTTCCAGTGATTGATATATTTCTAGTTTCACCTCTTCCTTGGTCAAACCTATTTACACTCTCTTTTTCAAAATAATATGTGACCTCCTTGTATTTCCCACCACCATTTAATACCTCACACCTCAGTTTTGATTGTTGTTTTCACAACTATATATCAATTCTGAAAGCTCATTAATGCCTTGTAATTCAAAGAATTACAAACCTTTATAATTTATTTTTTTTTCTTTAATGACTAACCCCTAACTTGTCATTTGCAAAGTAAAGAATTATGTTTTTTGAATCCAAAGTTTTACAATCAATCCTTGTGGATCTCTTTTGGCCCACTTTGAACTCACGTCTCCCTGGAGCCAGGTCACTATATCCTGGCTCTGTCTTGCAGCCACCAGCAGTTCATTCTCCACTTATTCCTGGCTCAGCATGATCTGATTTGTTCATTAGGTTTTTTTGTGACAAATTATTAGAGGCTTTTTGGAAATATAGGTAATTTATATTTACTGCATTACCCTTATTTAGTGAAAACAAGACCTACCATTTTGAAGCCTGAGCCCTGTATTTGCCCCTACTTCCATTCCTGCTAGACATTTAGCTCCTGCACTTGTGAAGCAGCTTGGGACCTTTGGTTACCTAAAAAGGTTTATGTAGCTTCTTCATTTTGGCACAATAAGATAAGTTCCTCAAGTTGCTACAAACAGATCCTCTTGTCGTTTAGGGTTTCTTAGGGGTGAAATTGGTCAGCACTTCACTGCACTGAAGCTCAACAGTAATCCATTGATTGTGAAGCACTGTGGAATATCCCGTGTAATAACACTATGATCAGGTGTTACATAAGTCTCATTCCCTGCCTACATGTTTTTGCATTCACACTGTCTCACTTTACATTGTGGGACTTTATTTACACTGATTCTGTGAGTGCAGTATCAGTAAGTGCTGACCCCGGGCCATTCATTCATTTGGCCCCAACTACTGAGGTAGGGTGGGGCAGCAATCCTGTAGAAGCTGGAAAGAAATGAATTATGATATTATTCTTCACCAAGAAGAGAGGAAAGGATCCGAAGAGAAAGAAAATCTCAAATTGATTGAAGTGCAAATGTAAATTAACATCATCCAGGCAAAAACAAAGACTTACAAGAGCGCTTCACACTGAAACATTTGCCAGTGTAGACACTGGCAGTGTTTTGACATTTTAGATTGCGGGGTGGCAATGTCTTCAGAAAATTAGCAACTTTCAACACATTGCTCAACATTGGCTTCTTTTGTAGGTGATGAGAGTTACTTTTGTCACTTGCTGACAGTTAAGAGAAGGGCTTTCAATGCAGATATTGTCTGTTTTACAGGGAAAATGAGGCGCTGTGGAAGGAGATATCAACTCTGAAACAGAAGCAGCTTCAGCAACACAAAGTTATTCGGAAGGTGCGTCATCACATGTTTTAAGTCAATGGAGTTGACCAGTTTCTCTTTCGGTGGAAGCTTGCAGGAGCAGTTATATTTCTCTGAGCAGTGATGGTCAAGGGGTAATTTATTGAAGATGTTCAAAATTTTGAGGGGTTTTAATAGAATAGATTGGGAAGAACTCTTCCCACTAGCAAGAAGATTAGTAATCAAAGGACACAGATAGAAGCGAAATTGCAAGAAAAATTAGGAAGGGGGGAGAATTAGCATAAGTATTTTTACACCAAAAAATGTGATGATCTGAAATACTTTTCAGGGATTGGAAATAGATTTAGTTGTAACTTCCAAATTTTCAGAATTCTGGAAACAAACAAGACTGGGCCTAATCAGAATACCCGGGGCAAATGGTTACTCCAGATGTGATGACTTGCAGTGTATTCAAATTCTTTATGTAACCTTATCTGCAGATCCTTCACTTCATTGCCACGATGGTGCAGTCAAATAGTGTGGCGGGAATCAAGAGAAAAATGTGAGTTTTCTTCTTGTTTTATGCTGGATGTTAGTTTTATGGGCTGGAGCCGTGAATTTCCTAAAGCAAAAATCATTTTGTCTGGGAAAAGGGAAGAAGGGGCGGAATGAGGAACGGCTGACCTTTTGCTGCCATTTGTGCCTGTTCCTTGTGAGTGTGTAACTGCATCCTCTGTAAATCTGTGTTGGTACAAGAGTCTGTGGCTAAGGGAGGAGAAGGGAAAAGGCCTCTCTTTTTCTCTCTTTATCCTTTTCTTTGCCTGACAACTTATTTGCCGCCTTTGCTTTCTGAGAAACAGGCTATTGTTGAATGCAAATCCACTGAAATAACCCCACAAAGGCCGTATCCCATCACCAAGTCACCCTTTATTTACACACAAAGAGGCCTTGACTTGAGTACTGCTTTTTCTGGGTCAGCTGTCAGTGCCAGAATCTTGGACACTGCTCTTTTTATCTGTCAGCCAGGGGTCCCTGATTGGACCAGATTAACAGGCCCAATAGGGAACTCAATTTCTGTGAGGCCCCCCACCCCTCCCCGGCTGACCTCGTTACTGTCACTACATTCACAATCTCAGCTGCTCTGACATCTCTCACAAAAATGGCACCTTTGACACATATTTGTACATATCTGATGCAGGTCATTGCTGAATGCTGATTTGGGTAGTTTGTGTGGTTGGAATTTGCTGGAATAATGTTGAGTAGATGTATCATAACATTGACTCCGCTAGAGAGACAAGTGAGAGCATTGATCTCAGTGCTCCTCCCACCCAGTGCTATCTAAAGGAATCATTAGCCACTTCCAGGTGAATTGATTGTGTTTTTTTGCCTGGCTATTGTTGATTTAGCCGAAGTGCTTGGAGTTTTGTACTGCCGATGTAAAGTTGGTGAACTCTACAGGGAGAGCTTTGGCATGTGATCAAGACCTTGTTTCTCCCTTCAGTGCTTCTGCTCCCAGTCGTGGATTCTGTAGTTTATATTCCCCTTGCCTTGCAGCCTGACCAGGAGAATGAGTGAGGGTGGTATGGAAGGATGCAGGCTTCTTGAAGAGGGAGGAGCAGAAGGGGGACACAAGCCATACTGTCGAGGCATATCCATCCACGGTGTTTGGAAAGCATTTCTCTTGCTGCCACCCAAGCCAGGAGTAGGGTGTGTGATGTTTGTTTCACCCTAATAATGGCTTAACTCTGCTACTTCATGCAAGCAGCCTTGCTATTCTGCACTGGGTTGTAACTAGGCTCCAGTCAACACCAAAAACATACAAACTCATCATTTACTTCAACCCAACAGGGAGGTTATAATTCCGAGGCTGTGAACACTGTAAAAGCTGAAACAAGACGGAACAAATCTGTGAGCACTGGTTGAACACTTAGATGTCATGTCACTCACCTCATTAGGGTCACTGTCCCAGTGTAACCAACTATAGTGCGTAACAGGCCTAGGCCCGAAACGTCAGCTTTCTTGCTCCTCTGATGCTGCTTGGCCAGCTGTGTTCATCCAGCTCTACACCGTGTTATCTCAGATTCTCCAGCATCTGCAGTTCCTACTATCTCTATAATGCAACTTCAGAGCAAGATAACAATGGCTTTGCTAGTGGCTGCAAGGTACTTGTGGCCATTCACTTTTTGTTTGGCTCTTCTTGGGTTGGGGCAAGTGACATTGGGAACACCCTACTGTTTGCTTTTCAGTGTTCTATAATTTGACCAATTCTATTTGTGCCAACTCTATCTGCCTTTCTAGAGAGAAGTATGTAGAGTGAGTATGTGGGTTTGCTTGGGTAGCAGGCTTCACTGCAGTGCAATATGCCATTGATCACCCAGATCTTGCTTTGTGGATGCTATATTCAAATTCAGAGAGGAGCTTGTCCTCAGTTTCGAACCTGGTGGATAATCACTCTGCAATCTCACACAAGTCCGTACTCAATACCCTGGCAACAGGCATGACCCCTCAATTCCATGGCAACCAGTGTTTATTCACATTTACACCACGATGAGAAACCAGAGGAAGGTTACAGGGCTATCCACTGACCACATGTTCATGACTCTGGATTGAAATCCACCCATGTGTGAGTAGCATGTATATAGTAAGAGCAATGCTGCCACACAAAATATAAAGAGGCAGAACATTTATGAGGATGCTTAGGCATCACCTCTGCAGCCTGCACTGCTCTGGAGGTGTCCTGCAATTCTGCCCATGATACATGACATGAGTGGTTTACTGCATTTTCTACAATGTTGTCATCCTGGGGGCATCAGGATATAGAGAGCAATGGAAGAGGATGAAAGGAGAAAGTGACCATGGCTCTCTTTCTGTCTGGGCAGTGCATGATCAGCTCATGTGATTACAGTACCAATAGGCCCAGCCCCCAATTCCATGTTAATTACTGTGGTGAAGGTGGAGAGGGTACTTGTGGATTGGGAGGCAAAATGTTAGAATTTGGTATTTGTAAAATATTGGTGTTTTTGAAATGCTGGGGGAAAGCATTGCATGGTCCCTTTAAAAGACTGTGCTTTTTCTGTGCTTGGAGATGTCTGTGAGCAGCTTGAAAGTTTGCAAGTACAGTGAGCACCTGAATTGAAACATTTGTATCAAAAGGCCGTACCGGTAGCAGGACAAACAGAATTTTTACCAAGCCGATTGGTTTTTGAATTTAGCTAATCAATTTGAACCAGGCACTTAGATACCAAATACCTATCAAATTTGAATCTGACAGTTTTGACAAACTAGGCCCAATCTGATTGTAAGAAATTGATATATCATCACGGGTATAAAAGAAGGGGGACAATTAGAGGATCAGCAGAGCTAACTGTTATCTGCTAGAGATGACAGTTCTCAGCTTTTAGAAAAAGCACCATCTATTCATAACAGTACCACGGAACTCCTAGCTAAGTTTCCTGACAGAAGAGTCAATGGAGAAGATGCAGAACGTTCCAAAAGATGTAACCTGGCTGTAATTTCAAGAGACTAACTTCTATATTTTTTTTTAATAATTATTGGAACAACATACCATTTAGAATCTTGTTTTATTTGGGAATCGTAAGTAGTTAGAAGGATTAGTTTGGTTTTGTACACCTTTAATAAATTGTTGCAAATGATTCTTTTAGGCCTCTGATGATTGGTACTTCTGGTATGGCTCCTTCCTACCCAAAGTATAGTCGCCCCATCACTATGGACAGCAGTCAGGATGGTACAGCTGTACATGGTATTCCGGTAAGTTAGAGAAATGTTTATTGAGAAGTTAGATAAGGATCAACAGTGACAGTGAAAGACAAAATCAATTAATGATGAGATGTTAAGCTTTTTGTCTTGAAATCCTGAAAATTGTGTTTGAAGCTGACGGACTTGAAGAATCCCACCAATTTTGAGCTTCTGGGAGACGAAATGGATTAGATATAAGAGGCGGTGCATTTTCAGAATCATGAAACAAAGAGGAAGAAGAATTTGTAAATTATGCTATTTGTAGGTGATAGGTGAATGACAACATTAATAAAATTTAAAGGTAAATTGCTTATAGATGGAACTTCAACAATTCTCTGTCTCGTAGTTCATAACAATGAAGTTATTTCGCATATCTGAGTTGATAATAACCTTCCCCAATTGAACAGGAAATTAATTGGTACAACAAATAGTCGCATTTTTGGAAGGAGTAGATGAGAACTAGGTCTGGCTTTGAAGTTCAGAAGTAAAAATCGTGAGAGAAGCTGTTACCTTAGACATTTACAGCGCATCCAGCAGTGAGCGGACTATACTGTTTGGGAAGGACAGAAGTTTAAGTGTTAATCTCTTGTTGTAGAACTTAGTGCTAAATGCTGCTAGTTCTTTGATAACACAGTTTAGCAGGGTTTAATTCTAAAAAGTAGTCAGTCAAGTCTCTTTTAGGGCTGAAGAGAGCAAAAACAATTTCTGCTGGTGGCTGGGGCTGCTGAAGCTTGAATAGTTAATTGGGCTTAACAGTTAATCTGTTTTAACTAGTTCCTGAAGCAGTAGAGGCAGAAAATATTAAATAAAGGGTTTTTGTGCAATCAGCTGTGATTGAAGTGATGCAGTTTGGTAAGTGTGGAAGTTAGATGAATTGGAATAGGAATGCCTTTCTTTTCTTTTTCTGTGCTGTTTTGATTTTCTAACTATTTTTACAACTGAATTGGGGCAGAAGAAGACCAAGACTCAAGAGCTGGGAGATTATTAAGGAATTAACTGACAAAATAAGTAAAAGCCAGTGAATAAGAGAAGGAGACTGAAGTTAAGATAAAGAGAGTATCTTTAAGGTTAAGTAATTAGAAAAGGTAGCAAGTCAGACTAAGTAAGTTCAAGTTGAAATTATGGCAAGTGAGGTCAGCTGAGTGGGATGTGTGCCCTGTCGCACGTGGGAGGTCAGCACTCTGCCAGCGTCCTGGGTGATCACGTGTGCAGGACATGCACCCAACTGCACAAACATGAGTTCCATGTTTCAGAGTTCAAATGGCAGCTCGAGACACCGCGGGCTGCGAGTTACATAGATGGCACCTATAGAAATGGGACCGGAGGAAAGAAGGGAACGGGTGTCCACCAGGCATTCTAGGAGAATCGGGCAGGTCGTGCCAGAGTCCCCTGGAGTCATGGTCACAAATCAGTTTTCCGTTTTGGAAGCTGTCGAGGGCGTTAGTTCCTCAAGGAACTGCAGACAGAGCAAAGCTCCTGGCAACACAAGTTGCGTAACTGTACAGGAGGAAGGAGGAAGAAAGGAATAGCAATAGTGAGAGGGGATCCACAAGTTAGAGGAACAAACAGGCAATTCTGTAGCAGCAGACATGACTCTAGGATGGCATGCTACCTCCTTGGTGCAAAGTTCAGTGATGTCACTGAGCAGCTGTAAGGCATCCTGAACAAAGAACAGAACAATACAGCACAGGAACAGGCCTCTGGCTCTCCAAACCTGCGCTGCCACGTTTTGTCCCTTCCATACTGAAACTGCCGTTCACTTACAGGATCTGTATCCCTCTTTTTCCTTTCTATTCATGTATTTGTCGAGGTGCTTCTTGAATGCTGCTGTTGTGTTGCTTGCACCACCTCCTCTGATGGTGTGTTCCAGGCACTCACCAGCCTTTGTTTGAAAAATTTGCCTTGCACGTCTTTTCTTAAACTTCTCCCCCAGTCCCCTGCACCTTGAACCTGTGTCCCCAAGTAATTGACCCTTCAACCCTGGTACTGTCCACTCTATGCATGCCATTCACAATCTTAACCTTACCCTCTCCAAATCATCTGCATCCTTCTAATAGTATGGTACTTGAACTGTATGCAATATTCCAAGAGTGGCCTAATTAAAGTTCTACCATGCTGCAGCATTGCTTGTTTATCCTTATACTCAGTCCTTCTTTCAGTGAAGGCAAGCATGCCATAGGCCTTTTTTATAACTTACCTACCTGCACTACCACCTTCAGTGACCTGTGGACCTGCACACTCCAATCTCTATGCATATCAATACTCCTAAGGGTTCTGACATTCACTGCCAAAATGCATCAGCTCACGTTTGTCCAGATTAAACTCCATCTGCCATTTTTGTGCCAATATCTCCAACTGATCTATATCCTGCTGTACCCAGTGACAATCCTCCACTGCCTGCAACTCCACCAATCTTTGTATCGTCCGCAAGCTTATTAATTAGACCAGCCGTGGTATCCTCCAGATTATTTGCAACAGAGGCCCCAGCACTGATCCCTGTGGAACACCACTAGTCATAACCCTTCATTCTGAAAAACATCCTTCCACTATCACTAAGCCAGTTCTGTATCCATCTCGCCCGCTAACCCATAATACCATGTGACTTTACCTTTTATACTCTGAAGAGGGGGAATGATGTGACGAGTGTTGTGGTTTACATTGGTAGCAATGTAGCAGGTAGAATTAGAGAAGAGCTCTTGCATCAGGAATTTAGGGAGCTAGGCAGCAGACTAATGAGCTGGACCTCAAAGGTTGTAATCTTTGGGTTACCCCTGGTACCGTGTGCTTGTGAGTACAGAAATGGGAGAAGAAGGCTGATGAATGTGTAGGAGAGAGATAATGGGAACTGCAGATGCTGGAGAATCCGAGATAGCAAAGTGTAGAGCTGGGTGAACACAGCAAACCAAGCAGCATCTCAGGAGCACAAAAGCTGACGTTTCGGGCCTAGACCCTTTCTAGACCCGAATCATCAGCTTTTGGGCTCCTAAGATGCTGCTTGACCTGCTGTGTTCATCCAGCTCCACACCTTGTTATCTATGATGAATGTGTGGCTCAGGAATTGGTGCATGGGGAAGGCTTTTGGATTCCTGGATCACTGGGACTGATTCTGGGAAAGGTGTGACTTGTACCAATTTGGCTATCTGCACGTCCCTCAGAATGGGAACACAAAGTCAGATAGGTTTGTTAGTCCTGTTGGGAGGAGCTTAAACTAGTCTGGTAGGAAAAGGGACACAGAGTGTTCCAACAATAGGTACTTTGCATCCTTTAGGGAAGGAACCAAGGCAGAGAGAGATGAGCCGTTTTGATTTTCAAGAGAGTGAGGTGAGGCCAGGTGGCATGTACTTCAGTGTTCGGAATATTATAGGTAACATTAAAAAACATGGTTTGACACACAGCATTGTGATGTTTCGCCATCACAGAGACATGGTTGGGGGATGGTCAGGAGTGGCAACTCAGCATTCCAGGGTATAGGATCTTCAGGCATGATAGAGCTGAGTGTAAAAGAGGAGATGGTGCTGCATCAATTGAGAAGCCAGTTACTGCAGTGAGGAGGGACTCTATCCTGGAACGACTTCAAATGAGGCTTAGTGGTGGAGCTTAGGAATAAAAAGAAGGCAGTCCCATTGCTGGGAATGGTTCTGTAGGGCCACAAACAGTCAGCAGGCAATAGTGAGCAGATATATAGACATATCACTGAGGTGTGTAAAAACAATAATAGGATAATTACCTTCGGAGATTTTAACCTCCCCAGTATGTAAAGGAATTAGAAGCTGGAGATTTTTTGAAATGTATTCGGGAAAGTTTTTTTAAAGTATCAATATATAGGTAATTTTTTTAAGAGATGGTGCAGTGCTGGACCGAATTCTGGAGAGTGAGCTGGACATGTGTTCGAGGTGGCGGTGGGAGAGCATTTTAGTGCTGGTGACTACAAGGTTGTACATTATAAGTTTCGTATAGAAAAGGAAAAAGATGGCCTGACAAAAGTGTTTTGGACTGGGGTGAAGCAGATTTTGTTAAAATAGCCCAGACTGGGAACAGTTACATCTGAGTAAATTTACAGCAGAAGAGCCTGCACTTTGGGGAGGGGTGGGCTTTCAAAATGGAATTGTTGAGAATGCAGGCGCAACATCTTTCCATTGGGGTGAAATGTAGGAGCAACAAGCCTACGTGTCTAGTAATATTCAGGACTGGATCATAAGGAAACAGGAGGCTTTTAAGAGATGCAGAGGGTGCAAATCAGCATAGGTCCTAAGGAATGTAGAAAGTGCAGGGGTGACTTTAAGAAAGCAATTAGGAGAGCAAAGAGGGCACTCGCTGATAGGTAAGATTGGAGAGAATTCGAAAATGGGTTTTTAAATTTCTACACAGGACGTGGACATAGCTGGCTGGGCCATTGCCACCCCTGACAAGTATGTCAAGGGGAAGAGGATAACCAGTGAAAGAGTAGGTGCGTTAGGGACCAAGGGGATAATCTGTGCATGGAGCCAGAGGACATTGATAGGGTGTTAAATGAGCACTTCATGCCTGTCTTCACCTTGGAGCAAGAAGATGTAGGCACAGAATTCAGGAAGAGGCACTGTCAGGCTCTTGAGTAGTTTGACATAGGGAGTGTGGAGGTATTGCTGGCTTTGACAAGTTTAAATGTTGACAAGTCTCCAGGTCCTGATGATTTCTTTCCCAGGGTGCTGTGGGAGACAGTGAAAGAAATTACAGGCGCGCTGACCCAAATTTTTAATTCCTGTCTGGCCAGAGGATTTGAGGACAGCTCATGTAGTTCCAATAGTCAAGAAGGGTGGTAGAGATAAACCAGAGAATTAAAGACTAGTCTCATGTCAGTGGTAGGGAAACTTCTGAAGAAAATTCTGAAGGAAAGAATTAATCTCCAGTTGGAGAGGCAAGGTTTGATTAACGGTAGCATGGCTTTGTCAGGCGGAGATAATGCCTCACAAATTTGATTAAATTTTTCAAGCTGGTAATCAGGTGTGTAGATGCGCATGGTGCAGTTGATGTAGTTTATATGGATTTCAGCAAAGCCTTTGATCACATCTCACATGGAGACTGATAAGGAAGGTAAACCCACAGCATCCAGGGTAACTTGGCAAGTTGGATCCAAAATGAGCTTAGTGGAAGGAGGCAGAGGGTGTGGGCTGAAGACATTGTGACTGGAGACCAGTGCCTAGTGATGTACCACAGAAATCAGTGCTGGGTCCCTTTGGTGCTTCTATACGTAAGCGATATGGAAGAAATTGTTGGGGGAATGATAAGTAAGTTTGCGAATAACACAAAGATTGGTCAGGTGATTGAGAGTGAGAAATAATATCTTCGGTTACAGGAGGATAGAAATAGATTGGTCTGATGGGCAGATCAGTGACAAGTGAAATTTAACCCTAAAAAGTGTGAGGTGATGCACTTTGGTGAAAAATCAAGACAAGACAGTACTTGATGAATGGCAGGATGATAGAAAGCTCAGAAGAGCAGTGGGATCTTGGAATGCTTGACCTTAATTCCCTGAAGATACCAGGGTAGGTAATAGGCTGGTTAAGAAGGCATTTGGTATGCTTACCCTAATCGGTTATGGCATAGACTGTAGGAACGAGGAGGTTTAGCACACAGGTTAGGACACAGCTGGAGTACTGTGCATAGTTCTGGTCACTGCATTATAGGAAGGATGTGATCATGCTAGAGAGGGTTCAGAGGAGATTTTCCAGGATGCTACCTTGGTTGGAAAAGTTTTGCAATGAAGAGAGGCTACATAAACTCAGGTTGTTTTCTTTCGAATGGAGAATGCTTGGGAGGACTGGATTGAGTGCATCACATTATGTGGGGCATGGACGGGATGGATGGAAAGCAGCTGTTCCCCCTAGTTGTAGGGTCTGTTACAAGGGGATACGATATGATAGTGAAAGGCAGACCATATAGAGGGGATTTGACAAAATTCTTTTTCACCCTGGAGGTGGTCAGGATCTGGAATGCACTGCCTGGGAGGGTAGTTGAGGCAGCTAACTTCACAATTTAAAAAAATACTTGGATAAGCACTTGAAATGTCACAACATTCAAGGTTGCAGGCCACGTGCTGGAGAGTGGGGCTAGTGTAAATTTAGAGTAGTTTTGTGTCAGCGAGAGACTCGATGGGCTGAAGGACCTCTTCAATCCTGTGTGATTCTGATTCTATAAAAGATGCCTATAATAGATACTAAAATGTTTTCAAACTCCTCCACCTAGTGGCTGTGGCAGGTACTTCCAGGCGAGGTACTTTTTTTTCATTTACAGAATAATACTTGTGATATATTTCTCCACTGACATATCTTTATATTGTACAAAATATGATATTTTGTTTCCATGCTAGTCACCCTTATGGCTAAGATATTGGTCACCTGTGTCATATTTTGCCATTCGAACCTGTAGATATTGTGTGTCCCTGCAAAGGTTATCCAGCTCGTTTTTAACGTAACACATACTACTCTCCTTTGTTTCTAATACTGTGACTCCAGAGGGTTGAACACTATAGCCTAAAATTTCCTAATCTCGCTGCAGCTTCACAGAACCAAAAGAAATCCTGCCCATGGTGTGTGGCAAATTTTGATTTAGTTTTATTATCTCTTGTCTCCCTAAGAGATGGGCAGGACTCGTTGTGTGGACTTGAGAGAAGAAATACTACTAACAAGTTGGAGAGGCAGGAAATTGCCAACATAAGACTTGGGAGGGGGGTGTACAGGAGAAAGGGACAGAGCAACATGACTTCAGGATTTAGAAGGAAAGGTGATTAATAATCAAGCATGACAATGAAGAATGTTAATACATACTTAAAGTAGGCTACACTCTCTTCACAAATTTTTGAATTTTTGCAGTTTCTTGGTGGTTTTGCTGGCTTGAATTTCAGTGCTACAGATTTACGGAGTCTGGACTGTGACTGCTGTGGCCATGTAAAGTTGAGCTAATGGGGAAACCTCTTGTGAAATGCACAGAATTAAATCCTTGCCTTTTTAATTTGTTACACCAAGAAATGTGAAACCTGTGAGAAGAGCAGTGTTTATCCAGGAGGTGTTATCATCTCTGAAATTACACACATGATTGGGAGTCCCGAACTGCCTGGTGAAGAACAAAGGTAAGGCTCTGTGTCTGATTCAATGTTTTTTTCCAGGTGTAATTTACAAACTCTTGACCTTCTACAACTGACTCCTGACCATTGTAATCACCTGCTGTTGTCTCACAACAGAATGTTAACAACATAATCTCTTGCTTTCTGTCAAGAAGGCTGAGGCCAGTTTAAGGGCCGGCCAATAAAACTGCCAGTTAAAGTGACAAACACTTTTGGATGTCCCTCCTCCCCTTAACACATTTCTCTTTGTGCTTGCAATTAATCAGACTATCCATTGTCCTGATGAAGTAAGGCTAGATGGTTTACAGAGAAGAAATTAATCATGAACATCTAATCTCGTGTCTCAAATGATGTAATAACTCGATGTAACAAGATGTAGAGCTGGATGAACACAGCACAAGCCAAGCAGCATCAGAGGAGCGGGAAGGCTGACATTTCGGGCCTAGACCCTTCAGTCTAGGCCCGAAACGTCAGCCTTCCTGCTCCTCTGATGCTGCTTGGCCTATGTTCATCCAGCTCTACACCTTGTTATCTCAGATTCTCCAGCATCTGTAGTTCCTACTATCTCTAATGACTCAATGTCTAAGGTTGAAGTCATTTGTATGCAGCTGAACTGCAGAAATCTGCTCTTTCTGCTGGAACTACTTGTCTCTTTCACTCTCCCTTACCCCAAGCGACTTGTTGCTGCTGTGGGAATTTTAGTCCCTTAAACTACATTTAGTTAATGTCTTACGTTATAATATAATTCCTCAGTAATCTTGAAAGACACTTCCTTTGTTGACATTAAATTTTATGTGCTCCAGTTACTGTCTCTTCTGATTAGTGCAGTTATTGTACAGTATTGTTTTTAATGCCAAAAGCTTTGATTTTTGAAACAATGATATTGAATGTCTTAATCTTATCCTAATGTGGAGTTCAGCCATTACTTCTTAACTCAAGACTTATCATCCTGGTTTCATATTAGTTACATTCATGGCATTGACCTGAGAATTGATATTTGATTTTTTTTTCTTATGTTTGTCTGTTTCACCCTGCACAGTTTTGTGACTGGAAAGCTGAATTCTGGTGAAACACTGTTCAGCACAGATACAGATAACCTAGTTGCCACTTCAAGCACAGCATCGTCACCATTTGCATCACACAATCTGTATGATGATCTCCTGGATGAAAGCTGCCAAACGACTGCTGAAGAAAATCCTGACCAGTGAGATTCTACTTAATAGTTAATCCACAGAAATTAAGGATTATTTTTCACCTTTCTGTGATTATGCACAGCCTTAGAAAGAGTGGGCTGTTTGGCTACGTTGACTTTCTATGTCCGTACTCTAAACAGCAGTCAATAATTGTAGCGAGCAACTCTTTGTGGAAGATATCATAAACAGATTGAATAGATAAATATTCTCGAGTTGCATGTGTTCTAGTGGCTTCAAAACCATTGTTGATCTGATCCATCCATTCAGATACTGTTTATAGCACTGGTAAATATTGTTAGCCCAGGATTATATTTCTGATTTTTCTCACCTGTTGTCTACATCAAGGAGTACAGTAACAGCAACTCGCATTTATATAGTGCATTTAAAATATCCCGGGGCAATATCAGGAAAAAGGTGTTTGGCACTTTTCCCACACATCATAGGAGGAAGAAAGATGACCAAAAACTTGGTCAGAGAGCTTGCATTTTATTTTTGGAACATCTTAAGGGCAGGGAAGTTCAGGGAGGAAATTCCAGAACTTCGGGCCAAGGCACCTGAGAGCTTGACCACCATTGGTAGAGCAGTCAAAATCAGGGGTGCTTAGGAGGGCAGATTAGAGGAATGTAGAGTTCAGAAGACCAGTGGGATGGGTGCAGGCTGAACATCTAGGGATAGGGGAAGCTCAAAGAAGGATGAACAGAAATGTTCATTTTAAAGACTGATGTGTCATCTGACTGGGAGTAAACTTCAGCAAGCAAAGGGGTGATGGTTGAATGAAATTTGAAGCTTGTTAAGGTACAGGCAGCAGAATAATGAAATCCACATTGAATTGGCATCGGCAAGGCTCAAAATATTTTTTCCCTTCTGAGGGCTACTTTTTAATTTTCAGTGATTGCTTTTTAGTTTTCTGCTGCTCCTTTATAATTTATTGCTAACTTTTTTATGAGATGATGCGGTAACATATCTTCAGCATTTATATTGACATTTTGAAGCACACAGTCACAGAGTTAGAACACTTCATCAATATCCTCATAATCATTGCCACTCCATTAAACCTAAAGCTGCAACGCACAAAGAAAGCATTACTTTTCTGCACACTGCAATATTTAAATATAATGGGCATAAGTTAGCAAGATAAAAACTGAAAGAACTGTGGATGCTGTAAATCAGGAACAAAAACAATGTTGCTGGAAAAGCTCAGCAGGCCTGGCAGCATCTGTGAAGGAGAAAAACAGAGTGAACATTTCGAATCCGGTGACCCTTCCTCAGAACAGAAATGTTATCTCTCTTTTTTTCCTGGACAGATGCAGCCAGACCTGCTGAGCTTTTCCAGCAACATTGCTTTTGTTCACAAGTTAACAAGAAGTGTTTTTTAATTAAATACAGACACACATTTCTATTCACAGAAGGACCATAACCTGAAATTTCTTTCAAGACCAACGAAGTCATGAGGAAGTTTTGCATGTCTGCCTGACAGTCATTACACCTCAAGTAAATCACAGAATGTCATTTGTGATAACACATAATTGTACATCTTTGATGTAAAACTATTCAGTATAAATTATCCAACCAATGCAGTGTTCATTATAGTAGCATCCGCTACATCCTTTACCTACATAGTGAAATAACTTCAGTGACTATCACCAAGCCATCCATTATTTATTTGTAGAAAGTCCTTGACTCCAATCTAACTTCCTCAGATCTAGCTCTCAAAATGAATAGAACCTCTGACATTCCTGTTTATATCTGTCAGCCATGACTCCCAGGTTGGGCTAATCTGGTCCAATCAGGGAATTCATATTCTGAGGTCCACCTGGCTGACCTTGTTACATCAGTATATCAAGGACTTCTGTGGCCGTAAGCTAGAGATTCTACATCCATTTGCTGAGAACTTAATACCTCAGTGACTTCAAGTTTCCTGGTTCCCAGATGGTGTAATATTCCACTGTTCTCTCTCCTCTCTCCTCTTCCCTCCCTCTCCCCGTCTTCACTTGTAATTCCTCTTTCACCTTTGCAGATCCTCACACCTAGCAGCAAATGAGCTAAGTGAAGTTTGGAGCCAAACAATGCTAGGGGATAGAAGTAGATTTAGTTTTGGTGTTGAAAGCTCAACTTTGGGTCAAATTGAACATTAAAGTCACAAATTATAGTTCTCAGTTTAAGATGGTTACGCAGAATGGAAACTACTGACAGTAAATAGGGTTTGTTTGGGGAATCAAAAGCAATGGTTTAGTTCTCCCATGGGAGAAACAGAAGAATCAATCCTTGGGCAACTCCAGAGGTAACAGAGCTATACTGGGAGCAGAAGCCAATACATTCAATCCATTCTAGGTGAAGGATAAAGCATCTTGAACATTGCTGTGATATTTCATAGAACGCCGCCCACTCTCCCAATATCATGTTTTCTTTTTCTGGACCAGCTGTTTTTGTAGTTCTACAGAATGAGATTGCCAGCTTGGGCAGATTTATCACTGTCATATTAGCCCAGAGTGGTTTACAGCAAAAAAAACTGTCACAAAGTTATCAATATAGTTACTATTTGAAGGTGTTACTGTGATGCTACAACCAAGAATGATGGGCATGCTTTAAAAAAAAAGTTCTTGCCCCAAAGCAGTGAATCACTGATGTTTTTCTAGGCTCTGAGGATGAAGGTGATTAATGACTGCAACCAGTTACATCTTCGTAGATTGATAGTTTCTGTTTTATTCTTCCTTTTGCTCTGTAGAAGTGAAATAATTGATCATTTGGATATGATTGACAACAGTTTGGCTCAAATACATTCCTCGCTCAGCAACACACGTTTAAACACAAATTTGGATTTACTGAAAGATGTGAGTCAAAAAATTATTTTGAAAATAATGTAGTACCTAAATCTGTATTTATCCTGGTAATTGTGTGGAAGATGCATTTTTCTGTTTTCAAAAACAAAACCTGATATTAGTATTAAGCATTCTGCCGTCAGTGTGAGCGGAGTCTTCAGCTGAATGAGACAAAAGCTGAATGAGTATATCTGGCAACTTGGTTCACAGTGGGAATTTGGTTCAAACAGATGAAGAGGAGTTCCACACAAGTTTACTGCAGAAATTGTGATTACACCCTGAGCCACAGTCAAAATGGCATGATGTGAATCTCATCAAGGTATTAAATGTGCAACACCAAGATTGGTATAAGTGGAATGGGTTTCAGTTCATGGGACACTGGCACCAGTAGTGAGTTATAAAGGAGCTGTTATGGTCAGATGAGCATCATTTGTGCTATGCTAGGACCAGTGTTCTGGTGAATTGAATAATGAAGAGTACAGAGAGGCCTTAAACTAAACAGAGGAAGGGTGTGGGAGAGTGGTGCTTTGGAGAGAGCTTATGCAGGCTTACAAAGCAAGGAGATATGGCAGCATTTGAGGGCTGCTTTTGGGATGATGAGATTGGGGTAGCAAAGAACATAGATGACAGCAAAAGGTGGAAAGAAGATAAAAATTGTAAGTAGTCAAATTTTTATTTTAGTTAAATGCATGTAATATTTGGAACTAAGTAAATGAATTATCTATACAAGTAGTAATCAACAGGTATGATCTTTAGCCATTTATAGAGACATGGTTACAAGGAGATCAAAGCTGGGAATAAACATTTAGGGATACATGACTTTTCAAAGGGACAGTCAGGAAGGAAAGGACAGTAGGTAGCTTTGTTGGTATGAGAAAGAATGTGTACAATAGTGAGAAATGATCTTGCATCAGAAGATGTAGAATCCATGTGGATAGAGGTAAGAACTATCAAGGCAAGAAGACATTGGTGGGAGTAACCCATAGGTCTCCTAAGTGTAGCTGCTGGGTAGGACAGAATTGAATTGAATAGCTTTATTGTCTAAAGTACCACGAAAAGCTTCTAAGCCACCACTTACAACACCATCTTAGGTACAGAGTACCAAGGTCTAGCCCTTAGTTATAGAAAAGAGAAATCAAGAAAAATATTTACATTGCAGCTATGCACACTATAATCATAGGTAAGAACAACAAGACGCAAAGCTAAAGACAAATATCACAGTCTCTTCCAAGGGCTGTCTGCAGGGGGCCTCCATGAGGAGATAATGAGGGCACGTAAAAAGGCAGTACACTAATCCTTGGTGATTTTAATCTTGTAGAATGGGAAAACCAAATTGGCAGAGATAACCACACAGAACAATTCATAGAATGTATAAGAAACAGTTTCCTCGAACAATATGATGTGATCCAATCAGGGATTAGGCTACTTTAAAATCTATTAATGTGTGGAGATGCTGGTTTAATAAACTAATGTTAGTGTAAAAGATCCACTAAGAAACAGCGAGCATAACCTGGTCGAATTTAGCATTCAGTTTGAGAGTGAGAAATTTGGGAAAGAAACAACTGTGCTAAGCTTACGCAAGGGTCATTACAAAGGAATGAGGGCAGAGTTGGCTGGACTGGACTGCGATAGGTGTTTAGCAGAAAAGACTGTTGAGGAACAATGGAAACAAAGATGTTTTCCAGTAAGGAAGAGAGATTCCAAGACGGGGATTAATATAGGAACAAAGAAATAGGAGTAAGCCTTTCACTGCATCAAGCCTCCCCCATCATTCGCTATGGTCATAGCTGATCAAACACTAAAATGCCTTTTATCCACCTCATCCCCAAAATCTCTTATGCCATTGGTAATCCGAAGTCTATCAAAAACTAAGCATGGTTGCCACAGACTCTAAGGATAACATCAAATTGAAAGGAAAAACGTACAATGTGGCCAAGATTACTGGTAACTCAGAGGACTGGGAAAGATTTTTTTTAAATCTGCAAAAGCCTGTTTGAACTGTAGAGGATTGTACAGGCTGGCTTGTTAATTGTATTCAAAGCTGAGATAGATGTCATAAGTTAGAGGGAAAAGTCAAAAAAGTGGAGTTGAGGATTATCAGATCAATCATGATTTCATTGAATGAAAGAGCAAACTCAGTGGGCTGAATGGCCTGTTTAAGATCCTACATCTTACAGTCCACACACTCTGTGCGGCATCAGTAGAAAGTAATATGAGCATTCATCATTCAAAAGCATTACCTTCTAGAACAGGAAGTTAAATTTTCTGAGTAAAGCTCATCTGATGGATGATGGACAAGCCAGAACATTCCAGTTCCGATTACTAGCTGCTCAGTTGGATGCCCTCAGTAGCATCTGCAGGTGGGTAGTATGCCTGACACATGTATCTTTGGATTTGATGGGGCAAGCATTCCCTCAGGAGTTCTGTTGCTGACCGCCGTCCATTTGAGTGTTGCCAGAATGTGAATGTAGAAGCTTGTTTATGATCAGAATCTGCTGTGACCATATGCAAAGAAAAAAACACACCCTGAAATGGTGTCAAGTGCTGATGGCACCTGTGAAAAATGCCAGTGATTTGTCACTTGTTTCAGGGAGATTATCCTTCATTATACATGTTATTAGAATGACAGTGATACAGCATGGCAAATTATGAGGTAATTTGCAAATATTTAGTAAAGATCAAGAATTATAACTGAAAATGTGGAAAACATCCAAAAGGTGGTAGAGTGTGGAAAGAGAAACAGAATTAACCGTTTTGATTGATGACCTTTCATCAAAATACAGGCATAGACATTCTGAACAAAATGGCTTTCTTTGATTTCACATATACTTTGCAAAGAGAGTTAAAACCATCCTGTGAGAGTCAAAATGTTTTCAATAATTTAGCAATTCTACAGCAATTCACGAAATCCAAAGGAAAATCTAATTGGGTTTGGAATGGATTTTGGAAAAAGGTGAGCTATTTCCCCATTACTTAAATGTAGCCATTCAAGCCAAATGAGGGTTTTGGAACTTAAACAAGTTTTTCTATTTGTTGACGAAAGCAGCTTTAATAGTCTGCTCAATATTCTGACTGTATCTCAAATAACCTGATCCAGTAACAAGTAGAAACGTTTTAATTCTGATCATTCTGCATCGTGCATATGATTGCCACAAACTGATGTGCACAGTACTCCAATTATGAGCTCCTTCATATTTTAGACCAGCACACAAGGTATCAGTTCGCATTACTGAGAGGTGATTATGTTTTTAACACACCAGAAACATGTCTGATTGCTTATTATTTCTTCCTAGCTATTCAACCCATCAACTGGAGGATTAATAACATCATATCCTGAAGTGGGACTGGATACTTCCAAGGTACATAGACAGTAGCAATTTATATATTAAGCAGCTGGCATTCCTACCAACTAATTCAGAGAGATTAGAGTAGTTCAGTAGCCTGTATCAGGGATTAATGAATTTAAGCAGAGATATTGGAAAGTTCAGTATTATGATCGTCAGAAAAATAAACATCAAGTGCTGGAAAGGACAGAGCAGATCTACCAGCATCTGTGGAGAGAGGAAAACGATTAACATAAGACTCCTTGCCCTTACTGAGAAATTTTCAGCTCCTCCCTCTTGTTTTCTTTCACTTACTGATGGTAGACCAGCAGGGACTATTTGAGTGGAGTCTAATATAGAGTACTGAAGTTCTTAAAACATATAGTTTAAAAGTGGTAATTCCAGACTGGAAACGTAGGTAAATATCTCAAGACTCGGGAACCTTTGGTAAGGACTTGTTTCTTTCTGAACTTGAATGGCTTAAGATCCCTAAGTAGAAATATTGGCCTTAGCCCAGATTGTTTATCCTGCTGGGAGTGGACATGTTGGTTTGAAACAGAATTAGCTAACTGTTGTATCAAAAACGCATATGTACTCGTTGCCTAGCCTCCCGTTGACATTGTTAATAAATTTACTGCAAATGTTTGTCTTTCTTTCATTCTTAGCTCACTGGTGCAGAAGATTACAGATTGTAACTAAATTGCTGGATCTGTTTTTGTAGAAGGCGAGTGGACAAAAATGCACAAGTGTAGAAGAGGAACAAGATTACACAGATGTACAGACTAAACGAGGTCAGTTGCTGTTGTTCATTTTGGAGTGAATCACTGACTATATATTCTGATAAAAGAATGTAGAAAAAGTAACTTTATTTGAATGTCTGAATTCTAATAGTTGGAGTATAGTAAATGGGAAATGCCAGTTTGGCGGATTGGAACTTTGGGAAGTCCCAGGGTCAGTTGGTGTCTGGCTGTATAATTACATTCTGTGTGTCTGGTCAATAAGAGATTACCCACCCGTCTGTCTGTTTCCGCGAATTATTCTTTTCCCTTTTGCTTTCTCTTTTCAGGTGAAGTTGAAAGGAGAGATTGCAACATTCTGCCTCTCTCAAAGGAGGATGTGAAGGGGGCAAATGAGACAGATATGTTGCCAACTTTGTTGGAACTGGCAGAAGAGGCCAGTGATACCTTTTTTCCCAGTAACATCTCAATTTTTGACACTGATGCTTTAAACCAAAGATCCAAGCTGATCTGCAGCTAAATCACACCCAGTCGTTCACTAACATGGGGAAATCCATTGAAATGGACAGCAGCTATCTAGGCAGTGTGTTCTTTTAGCTTGGGCTTATTGAGCATAGCGTTGTAATGTTTTCCAGCCCTTCAGAAGCAGAAGTATTTACAACCAGTAGCCTAAAAGTGACCTTGCATTTTCTTTTTCCATTTTTGTTGCAACTTAACCTAATTAGAAAATAGACCAGAATGTAAAAAGGGCAAGATTGCATTAACCTAGCAGACTAGCAAATTTCTCTAACACTTACTTCTCCTCCAACATACTTCTAACCAATCTGTTACTAAATTCTGGCAAGGACTTTGGTGACCTGCAGGTTTGGTTGACTGACATATATCATTCACAGTCAGGTAATGCAATTTGGTACAATGCTGATTCAGTGGAGAATTGTTCAGGAATTGGAAGAGGGCAGGCTCTATGTTAGTTAGAAAGTTAACTTCCTTATATTTGGTGTCCTTTCCATTGAAACTGATGATTTTGATTAGATGTTAAATTGGCTTTTGTTGCTGTGCATTCTTGCGTGATGCACAAAATCTAGTGTGTGTGAAATAGACTGTATAAATTTTCCACCAAACAATCCATCAGCATAGAAATCATTGACTGTTTGATTGTCCATTATCCATACTCATCTGTGCTACCTGCACTTCTGTTCCTGATCTAATATTTATTCAGCTTTTTCTTCCTGAAAGGCTTCCATTCCTGCTTCTTCTTGTCATTGTTTTCTCCATTGCATTATAATAAGGTGCCTGTGAATTCTTGTTTTTATGAGTGGAATATGATATGCCTTAAACATGATTTGGAATAGTGAACAAAAAGAAAGGAATGAAATTCTAAAGTAAAAAGGAATTGCTGGAACTATCCAGCAAGTTCATCACTGGCAGTGTAAATAATCTTGAATGTTATTGCATCTTTAAATTAGATTCCCAACATTCTTTTTGTTTTGCTTAAGTCCATTTTTAAGTGCAGCTCCATGTGGTTAAAGTAGATATAGAATTTATTACATTTTGTTATCACAAATGTCACTCTTTATATTTCTCTGCACACAAGTAGTGTTATAATCCCAGTCTGGAACTTCATCTCAATGTATTACATTCTAATTTGCACAAGTGCCTAAGGCCAAACTAAGCCCAGACGAAAAAAACACTGAGCTGCTATTCTTGCTGACTTCTGGTTCTGCATTATTAAATGCTCAGGCCTCACCATCATTTAATGGGGAGTCCACAAAATAAATACAGCAATATCTTTGTGAAAGTCTAGAAAATGTTGAGGTCCAATAGGAGTATCAAGGTAGATTCATCATTAAAGTATTACAAGTAGTTACAAAAAGTAATTAGAAATTCTAATAGAATACTAACTTTTGTATCTAGAAGATGACAGTGCGAGGGGGTAAAAGTTATGCTTCAACTAAACAAGCCCTGATCAGACCACTGTACTCTGGGAGAACTCTGGACATCATAACTTAGGAACGAGATATCGACCTCAGAGGGAGATGACTTTAAATTTGACAAATGGTACCTCGATGCCAAGGGTAAAATAACAAGGAGATATTACATAATTTAAGCATGCACACCCTGGTAATTAGAAGGGTAAAGAATCGTTTTAATTTCAGTTTTCAACATATGAAGGGAACAGATGGGGCAGACAGACATAAGCAATTTCTTCTGGTGGAGTATAGGGCTATGGAGTAAAGTTTAAAAAAACTGGAGCCAGACTTTTCAGGAGCGAAATTAGGAAATGCTCCTACGCTCAATGGGTCTTGTGATTCTGGAAAACTATTCTTTTAATGGCGATTGATAATAAAATTTTAATTGATTGGTTAACAAAAAAAAATCTGAGATACTATGGGATATAGCACAGTGGCGAATGTAGAGATGAGTAGCAGTAGTAGGACAGGCCCAAGAGGCATGAAAGCCTATTCATCTGTGCTTAAGATTGTCAGTTCCAGTTTATGATCTTGTACCAGTTAATTCAACATTTTTAATACCTCTTATTTGTCAGTTTTCCCCCTCCCTCACTTGAAGATTTAAAATAAGCTTTCATATTTTAGCAGCCCATTGTTTCCAACAGGAGTCCTTGCATAGTGATCAGGAATGGAAAGCCTGGAGTATCTCTGGAACCTTATCACTACTCCCAGCTTAATTCAAAATCCAAGCATTAACGGACTGCTCTACATGTTTGGTGCAGCAGAATTGAGTTCTTGCTGAACTAGGTGGCAAATCTGTTACTCAGTAGATAAGCACACATCCAAAGATAAACTTATGGATGTACAGCCTGCTTATTGAGTAGAGCAGAATGTACTGTCATGTCTAAAACAAATGATGAGGTCAAAGCATCGAAGCTTGTCATGTATGGCCACCTTTTCAAGACTCAACAATTATACTGTTCAGTAAGTGTTTAGTGATTTAAAGGTTTTTGTTGACCAGGTGAAATTGGGTCTTCAAGCATTTTGTTATTGCTTTGCACCTGTCAAAATGCTCCTCCCGGACAATCATCAGAGTTTGCATGTTCTCCCTGTGTCTGTCTGGGTTTCTGTTGGGTGCTCCAGTTTCCCCCCACAGTCCAAAGATGTGCACGGTATTTGGATTGGTCATGCTGAATTACCCATCGTGTCCAGGGATGTCAAGCTTAAGTGGATTAGCCATAGTAAACTGCAGGGTTACAGGGATAGGATTAGGGGCCAAGTCTGGGTGGGATGCGTTTTAGATGGTCGGTGCAGACTCGATGGGCAGACCAGCCTCTTTCTGCACTCTAGCCGTTCTATTATTAGTGTTCAGAAAGGGATGAGGTGTGAATGTTATAATCTTATGATGTAAACCTGTCAAGACAAAAGACAGAAATTTGTTTTTGTATGCATTTGCCATGTGAACAATGCCATCACTACAGATGATCCCTGGAAAATTCTCTCTCTAAATTTGGGCATCTAAACAGATTCATTGAAATGAACAAACTTCAATTAACTGAGGGAGGGTGGAGCCAGTTCGATCTCTTGTTCTAAATATGGTTGAGCTACAATGTGCCCTTGCAGCCTCACTGTTCAGCATTTTGTTTCCAGCTGTGGCATTCAGTAAAGTCTGATTGGAAATTAAAGTCAGATTCAGGACTCATGGACAGTCTTCAACCATAGAAGATTACGCACTAAAATTAGGCTGCTAGAAGAATGTGTTTATCGGTTCCTAATTTGCTGAAGACTGCTGTTGTGGTGCATTGATGTACAAACAGTCATGAACTACCTTGCACTTTCTGTTCTGCAGTTCCCATTATCTTTGAACTATTCTGCAACTTGGCACGACTAAGAGTATTAAAAAGATAATGGCATTCTTTCAGCCATCCCCAGACAAAGCTTACACATATTAGTTTTCTCAATTGATGATCACAGGATTCTAGCTTTGGACAGACTCACCTATCTGGGTAGTGGTCTGTCTGAGGAAATCCACATTATACAGATAAATTCAGTTTAAAGTATTAACTTCGGCCGAAGTTTAGCTTTTCAACTCCATGAATGCCTCTGGGACAAGATGGAGAATCAGCCTGTAGACCAACCCTACATCCATTGGGTACCTGTTCTATCGACCCTGCATTATGCCTATGGAACATACATACTGTATTCACTTGCATTTCAGGTACCTGAGACAATAAAGATCAGATGACAAGACAGGATTCCTGACACCAAAGTTTTTTTTAAAAACAAAAATGTTGGTGTGCCAATCATGAATACTTTGATTATGAAGGTACAGTTGTGATGGTCAGATCATATGATATGAATGTCTGATGAACAGTTCCCAAATAAGATTTTTTTATAGTGCTGTGCCAACAGAGAAACTATTTTGAGGTGATGAGCAAAAGAGCTATAAAGATTGGTTAAAATAATTATGGAACAGTGTCAAGCTGCTGTATATAAATGAGAATAAATTGCTCAAGAAAACAAAACGTGGTGAAAAAGCACCCAGGAACATACCTCCTTACTGAGGCCTGTGACATGCTGATGCTTAAACCCCAAATTAAGAAAGTTTGCTTGATCAATTGATCTTCCCAACTTGATGTGGCCGTGATCCATTTCTTTATCTGCAGGTGCTCATTCCATAATAGGTTTTGTGAATCAACAAAGCAGTTATAATTTTTCAATTTCACATACAAAAACATGGCCAACCTTCTTTTCATTAGGGTAGAAATTAATCCTTCTGTTCCCTAGAAATCAAATGTGAAAGTGAGAGCTTCAGCTCTTTAAATACCTGCAGTACCAACTGGCATAACAGGGCTTCCTTCTTCTAACTTCACAGATCTGTCAAGGAGCCTATGTTTTTCCTGTTCCAGGACCAGGATTTTAAAGAACTGTAGTTGAGCGGTCCATCACCAGCTGCCACTATATTAAAGGCACAGATTTATTAACAATAATGTAAATTGACTGCACAATGTGTAGTAGACACACCTTCTGCTCTCAGTGTTGGAATAATTTACCAACTTTGCATGTAATGTTAGAAAAAGATGATTTTGTATTTTTTTTTACAATTCCCCTTGTTAAAATTTTGTGGCTGTTGGTCAGGAGGAGCAAGAACACTTAAGGAAGTAACCAGCTTAAACTGATATCTGTCCATACTGCTCACCTGACTCAAATCCAAAGAAATATTGGCTTGAAACTGCCATTTGAAACTCTTCACAAAGCAAAAGCTTTTTATTTGTGTAAGTTCTGTTTGGTGGTGATGCCCTAAAATGAAATGTTGACTTTACAAGTATGCTGCTGTCAACTTTTTTCTTAGTGTTTTCTAAATTTGTCCTTAATGCATGTTCCATTGATTCCCTCTTATTGTTTAGAAGTAATGGCTTCAAACATGGTGCTTTTTTGTAAGTGCATCTGTATTGGTGTCCGGTTATACTCTGAAGAGTGCAAGATATGGTGCTGATTTTGTTGTGTTCATAGAATGTTTAATTTCAGACAACTTGAGGGATTTTATGTTATTGCAATGTTCTGACACCAAATGTTTCCGCTCTGTTTCCACTCCACATGCTGTCACTCACCCATCACTGCAATCTGCAGCCTTTCCTCCCTAGTACCCAAATACTTATTGTGAAATCTTGGATGTGTTTCCTATGATAGTCTGAGTGTATTACATTAGGAAAAATAAAAATTTGGAAACTCGCTTAAAATGTTGCCCTTCATCGTTGGCCTGAACATAGCCAGAGGTCTAGCAAAAAATATATGTGTAACAATTTGCTCCCTCAGGTAACTTTTCTGCAATGAGCTCTGTTACAATTGCCTCTTGCAAAAAAATCAAAAATTAAAATATCATTTAAAAAATAAAATATTAATAGAAATAGGATCCTCTTGTCATAAAATTGTAATTTATCTACCAAAACCTTGATAAATGGTGAATCTACTAACTTAATGTTTTCTTGCAAATTGAATACCTGTCCCCTGGATATCTCTGTGATCTTAAAATACTGCTTGAAGTGAGTATTAGGCAGCAAAAGTGCTGAAGTTTGCATGCTGCAGTATCCAAGGTCAAAAACATGGGAATTTGTAAGAAAATTGGGAGAATCATATGAGATTGGCACTGAGAAGCTTCTGGACATTGAGACCAAAACATTCTGTTTTCCAACTTTTGAGTGGCAAAACAACATCCTTGCTAGTATGTGACAAGAGGTCAATTTAAATGCATCAGCATGTGTTAACATCTTAGTATGTCATCTTGCATCATTAATATGCTGTTCCCATTCTGCCAAATGCTGTCTTGGTCCGAAGGCATTGATATCCCAGAACATACTCCAAGTGGACAGCAATCAAAAAGCCCTGCCCTTCATTAGCTGATTTCTGGTAAGGTTCAATCCTAGGATTGTGTATGATAGCAAAAGATCTTCCCTTGTGTGCTAGTTTAGTTACCCAGTACTTAACTGGTAAATCTTCATACAGTATCAAAAAAGCTTCCATTTGCTCAAGCAGTATTACACAACATTTTTGAATTATTTTTGAGATCATTTCACTAGTGCATAGGAACTAGTTTATCTTCTGCTTACCTTTCTAGATGTAAATAGGATTTTTTTTCCAGAGAGCACTTTTTTTTTAAAGAAGAGGATGTGGTTTTGTACAGGCAAGTCTGAAAAGTAATGTTTATTGTGTCAATTTTGCACACTTAAAGCTGTTCATGTGCACTACACTAATAAACTAATGTGTGTACTGGACAGAATTAAATCTGTTGTCGAATGTTTGATATCAAATATATTTCCTACAGTGGCTGTGTATTAATAAATGTATTGTAAAATGCTAGAAGCTTTCTATGTGTATAATTCTTTATTTTAACCCAATCAAAAATATTGGTCAGAATTTTGTAGCCTTTGAGCGCTCCAGCAAGGTGGTGATGCAGGGTAAAGTTACCTATTTTCCAAGGTCAGACAAGGCACCTTGTGAAATTTCTCATTATTGCATAGAGATTTTGAAATGGCCAAAATCAAAATGGAAACCATCCTTTTTTTTACAAGATTCAAATGGAGAGCTGCCAGTCTGCCTAAAATTCCAAAGCTGCATCCATGCTAATCCATATTAGAGCCATCTTTTCAGTTCACAACCCAGAATTCAGTGGAATGATAGAGTTTCATGTGAAATTAAGAAATGCTGGAACTCTATAGATCTGTCAGGATCTGTATAAGTTCCCCAAATCTTTTCCTGTGGGATCCCATTTCAAAGTTGGAAAATTGTTGTAATGCCTTAGTAATCACTGTGAAGGGCGGGAGTTAGAGAGGATCTGTAAGGAAGGGGATGGTAAGGCTGCATTGAAGAGGAGTAGGTGTGGGATAGCATGGGATTTGAGAACATTTCATTGTATTCTAAAAGCATGAGTTTACTGTTTTAACTGCTGCAGGGGCTAGGCCTTGAGGCTGTTATGAATGCAGCATGTGGGTTTCACCTAATAACAAAGTAATTCATTAATAGTGCACATTGAAGCAAGTAAACATTTGATATCTATTACAGAGGCACGGTTGCATGATGACAACTCTTGAATGTTGAGAGGTATATGATATGCGAGAAGAATGGGAAACTCCAATTTAGAGGGAAAACAACCCTAACCAAAGATAGTATTGGTGTAATAGATTGAAATGACCTTAGTTTGGGAGATCAGGATGTAGAATAACTTTGTCTGGAGATGAGCAATAATAAGTCACTTGAGGGAATGATCTATCGGTTTCTGAACAGTAACTGCAATGTGGGATAAAGTATATGCGCAAGTCCCTTCTCCAGTGGTATGTCATGACAGTTTGAGCAGGTTGATTAAAAAATCTGCAAAAAGAAATACAGCCTGTTCTGCTAGAACACAATAGTTGTGTTGCTGCGTGACACCATGTTATAGGAAATCGTGCTATAGAAATAACAGGGCCTGTGGGAAAAGCGGGTTTAGGGGCAGATCACCAAAAAAAACACAATCACTCGAAAGCCTAACACAAAGGATAGCACAGTTTGAATAAATGTTTACTTCATATCTAATAATGAAATAAAAGTAACTTCAACACATTACCTTGAAAAAATGTCAAAATGACTTGATGGGAGATGAGGTTTTGCTCTGTTATTGCAATATCATATGATGCCGGAAACTCTTTTGGTGTGAATATTGAGCGTGCTCAGGACAAAAGCCCATGAAATGATCATGTGATGTCAACATAAATTTCTCCGTGCACCGATAGAATTGTGTTATAGCCAACGCAAGTTTGCGTCTTACAAATCCGGTCAGTCGCATTATAGCCAATTTGCATTGCCAGAACATGCTTCAGAGCACAACCGACTGTTTAGGGCTGTTGTTGCACGGAGACAAAACTCCCACCTCTCATGCAGTCAGCCTGGTTTCAAGTCTCACATGCCCTGGAAATGTAATAATCATGTGTCTGAGCAGATTGATTGGAAAACACCTGGAAGAAGAAATATCGGGTGTTTGTGACAAGGGAACAGCAAGGGCAATGAGTAAGTTTAATTTACATAAGAACTGGAACAATCTGACTGGCAATAATAACCTTGAAGATGAGTTTATAGAATGTTTTTGTGATAGCTCAACAACTCTATGTCCAAAACCTTCTGAGGCAGAGTTCCAAAATCACACAACACTTAGAGCAAACAATTTCTGTCATCTCTGTCCTCAAAAAACAACCATAATGTTCAAAACAGTGTCTGTCTGTTCTGGACTCACTTACAAAGGGAAACATCCTTTCCACTTTCACCTTTTTGAGAACATTTAGGATCTTGTGCGTTTGAATCAAGTCACCCTTTGGCCTGAAAGTCTGCTGAAAAGCAAGCTCAGGCTGTCCAATCTTTCCTCAAAAGTTGCAGAAATTAATCTAGTAAATGTCCTCTGCACCGCCTTCCATGCATTTACATCCTTCTTTAAATGAGACCGAAAGGTACACAATATTTAAGATGTGGTCTCACCAATGCCCTTTTACAACTGAAGCACAACATGAAATTTACCTTTATGTTATTGCTTTCTACTTTTATTATCCATACTTCTGCATTCAATTCCTCTCGTAATAAGGTGTAGTATTCCATTAGTCCTCCTAATCACATGGTGTACCTGCATATTCACTTATTTTTGTGATGAATACTCTGGAACCCTTAGATTCCTCTGCACCTTGAAATTCTACAGTCATTCATTATTTAAATAACACTCTGAATTTCTCTTCCTGTCAAAATGAACAACTTCACATTTAACCACATTATGCACCACCTCTGGAATTCAGCTGTTTTGCCCATGTTTGAATGAAGGCTGCAATGAGGTCGGGAGCTGAGTGGCCCTGGTGAACCCAGGTGTGCGTCACTGAGCAGCTTATCTCTGAGCAGGTGCTGCTTGATAGCACTGTTGATGACACTTTCCATCACTTTACTGATGATTGAGAGTAGACTGATAGGGTGGTAATTAGCCAGGTTGGATTTGTCCTGCATTTTATGTACATGACACACTTGGGCAACTTTCCACATGGAGGGTAGATACCAGTGTAACAGTTTGGCTAGGGGAGTGGCACGTTCTGGAGCACAAGCCTTCAGTACTGTTGATGGAATGTTATCAGGGCCCACAGACTTTGCAGTATCCTGTCTCTCCAGTTGTTTCTTGATATCACATAGAGTGAATCACCTTGGCTGAAGACTGGTATCTGTAATGCTGGAGACCACTGGAGGAGGCCAAGATGGACCATCCACTCAGCACTTGTGGCTGAAGATTGCTGTGAATGCTTCAGCCTTATCTTTTTCACAAAGCACTGATCTCTTCCATCATTGAGGATGGGGATATTTGTGAGGCCTCCTCCTCCAGTGAGTTGTTTAATTGTCCACCACCATTCACGACTGCAGGTGATAGGGCTTAGAACTGATCTGTTAGTTGTGGGGTCTCTTAGTTCTCTGTGTATCACTTGTTGCTTCTGCTGTTTGGCATACTTCACCAGATCAACACCTCATTTTTAGGTATGCCTGGTGCTGCTCCTAGCATGCCTTCTAGCACTCTGTGTTGAACCATGTTGATCCCCTGGCTTGATGGTAATAATTGAGTGGGGAATATGCCAGGCCATGAGGTTACAGATTGTGCTGGAGTACAGCTCTGCTGCCGTTGATGGCCCATAGTGCCTCATGGATGCCCAGTCTTGAGTTGCTAGATCTGTTTGAAGTCTCTTCCATTTAGCATGGTGATAGTGCCACACAATATGACGGAGATTATTCTCAATGTGAAGGCAGATTTCATCTCCACAAGGTTGGTGTAGTGGTCATTTTTAGCGATGCTGTCATGAATAGATGCACCTGAAACCTGCAGTTTGTAAGGATGCGGTCAGATATCTTTTTTCTCTCTTGTTGGCTCCCTCAGCATCTGTTGCAGGTCCAGTCTAGCAGCGATGTCAGTAGTGCTGCTGCCAAGCCACTCTTGGTAGTGGACATTGAAATCCCCCACTCAGAGCACATTTTGCACCCTTACCACCCTCCGTGCTTCCTCCAAATGTTGTTCAGCCTGGAGGAGTACTGATTCACTAGCAGAGGCAGAATGGTACCCAGTTACCAGCAGGAGGTTTCCTTGTCCATGACTGACCTGAAGATATGACACGTCATGGGGTGCAGAGTCAATGTTGAAGTCTCCCAGCAGAACTCCCCCCCCGACTGTATACCACAGTGCCACCCTTCTGCTGGGTCTGTCCTGCCAGTGGGACAGGACGCATCCAGGGATGGTGATGGTGGTGTCTGGGAAGTTGTCTGTCAGATAGAACTATATTGCTTGACTCATCTGTGAGACAGCTCTGCCAGTTTTGGCACCAGTCCCCAGATGTTAGTAAGGAAGACTTTGCAGAGTCGACAAGGCTATTTCTGCCAGTGTCTTTTCTGGTGCCTAGGTCGATGCCAGGTAGTCCGTCTAGTTACATTTCTTTGAGACCTCCTAGCAATTCATACAATTAAGTGGTTTGCTAGACCATTTTGGAGAGCAGCTGAGAGTCAACCACATTGCTGCAGGTCTGGTGTCATGTAGGCTAATCCAGGTGAAGGTGAACTGGATCAGTGATAATGGGAACTGCAGATGCTGGAGAATCCAAGATAACAAAGTGTGAAGCTGGATGAACACAGCAGGCCAAGCAGCATCTCAGGAGCACAAAAGCTGACGCTCCGGGCCTAGACCCTTCATCAGAGCTCTGATGAAGGGTCTAGGCCTGAAACGTCAACTTTTATGCTCCTGAGATGCTGCTTGGCCTGCTGTGTTCATCCAGCTTCACACTTTGTTATCTGAGGTGAATTGGACTTCATTGACATTCTGTTGGCCAGCTACCCATGTATTTGAACTGCTGGTTAACCACTGTTCAGGCAGAAAGTCTGCTGGGCCTAATGCGCACTTCAAATACTATAAGAGAGGTAGCTTTATGTGATGTGATTTATAGTAAGAGTACTTTTTAAATGTTGCTGAGAAGAAGGTCAGCTTCTCAGGTTACCTTGTTCTAATACTGCTGTGAATGTGCTACTCAATGAATAAGGAGGAGGCCTTTCATTCTTGGACCCTGTGTAAACCAGTTAGCTAGCATAGCAATGCTTACATCATTACACCAAGACCTGTCAGCAGTATACTAAAGGGCTCCATGGTTTGATTCAGCTGAAAATGTTTCTGTTCAAATGAAGTTGTGCAACACATTTGTCCCAGAACTCCTAATCCTTCCCCCTTCACAACATACATGCTTCTTCTCCAATAACAATATGGCACAGCTTCTTCTGCTTCCCGTTACACATGCAATGCCAGCTGCTGCCTTCAGAACTGGCACAAACAACATTCCATGGAAAACCAGTTACAACTGGAATGCTTTTCATTATTCATCAGCCTACGTTCGCACATTAGACTGGAGGCATTTTCTTTCACACACCCACCTCAACTGGCTGCTTCTGTACCTCAGTGTACAGCGATATCAGAAGCCTGGCCCTCTGACACACACTAACTCACTCCTGCACTTACCTTGCATGGCTGCTTATTCTAATGACTTCCACAGTCAGCCTTCCTTGAACTGCCAGGAGCCTTGGCTATAGCTGCCTTTCTCCAGCCTCAAAGGAGTGGCCCAGATTGCCTTCATATTGTGCAGCAATCAGCATTTGAGTTGGAATTTGAAACAAATTCAAGCAAAAATCCAGAGATTTCCAAGACAAAAATGACTGAGTTGAAGAAGCCTTTTTTTTCAGATTCCAGCAATCTGAATACATGTAGATAAATGCATGGCCCTTTAAAAGGTACTGAAAATAGCCTGGTGGTACCCTGTACCACTTATGCCACTGGGCAGATCCAGCAGTGGTTGTTGGTCTTACTAATTCTCCCAAAAATGACAGGTACCTCGGCCGCTGATTTGACAGAATCCTAACCTGCATTCTACAGTTACAGATTGAAATTACCTCATTGCTTTTGCAGCAGGCATGTAGTTTCTTAGGCGCTTTCAATGTTTTAATGCCATGGTTAAGCAACTGTAAAGACAAAGGCTGTCAGCAGGCTGAGAGGTTTCCTGTAGTTGAATTTTGAGGAGGTAGGCTTTCAAGGGAACTTTAAGTTACTTTCTTTTGGAGTCTCCCACTTTCAGAATATTGTTATGGTTACTTTGTTTTCTTGTTGGTTTGATATCAGATCACCAGAAGGAGCGAAACAAAATGGTGAACAGTAGTGGAAATGTTACACCACGATTTTCATGTTTACACTAAATCAATGATAGAAAGTGGCCCCCAGCTTCAGCAAAAGTAACTCTAGTTCAGGTATAGGAATGTTGAAAATAGCATATTTTACACACACAAGCATTATGTGCAAATGGAGGCATTCCACTGTTACAGATTAAAATGATCTCAATACTTTTCTGGCAGGCCTGTAGTTTATTAGATGGTTTCATTGCTTTACTATTATGGTGAAGCACTTGTAAAGGTAAAACTAAGGTAAAGTCAAATCTTTCAGCAAGCTGCAAGGTTTCTTGTAGTTGAACTTCTAGGAAGCTTGTTCTTAAGTGACATAGCAAGAACTGCAGATGCTGGAGTTAGAGTGATGTGGAGATTGGTGAGGTGGTATGTGAGGACCGGGGTGGAGGGGCGGTATTCTCATGTGAACTTGAAGTTAAATTTTGGGAGATGAATCATTGTTTCTGTTGGGATCTCTGACTTTCAAAGTATTACTGTAGTCCTTTGGCTCCTTACGGTTAATTTGACAGCTTTTATGAAATTAAATTTGCAAAACAGATTTTGCTGTTTTAAGAACATGAAGAAAACACAGCTATCTCATCATATGATGTCACAAATTCAAAGTCTCTTTCCATATAAAGTGGGAAGTGGGATTACAACATCCTGAGTTGTTGAATACTTTGAGAATTTGAGACAACCAGTGTTTTTGCTTATGGATGACCTATTGAATTTGATACTCACCTTTTGGATTCACATCAGTCTACATGTTCCCTTTTATTGTTCTTGAGACAAGGGACAAAAAAGTCAGATGACCTGCAAAGGCCATCTTTTGTAGCGTTTTGTGTCAGTTTTAAAGTATAAAAACTAGCTTGAAGTTCAAAATATATTGGGACATGACTCCTTAAATGTCTATGTTCTATTTGCCTTGCTAATTACTTGCTGTTCCTGCATGCTCATGTTTTGTGTATAAGGGCACCTGATGCCTACTGTATTGCAGCATTCCATATTCCCTCAGCATTTCAATAAAATGTTGCTTTTTCCATTGAAGTGGAATGACAACCTCACATTCTCGGACACTATACTCCATTTGTCAATTCTTTAGCCTATTTAACTAATCTATTTGTATTTCTTTGTAGACTCTGTTCCAACTCACAATTTACTCTTCTAGTCATTTTTGTACCATCAACAAACAAACATTGGCTACAGTACAGTCAGTCCCTCATCCGAGCCATTAATATAAAATGTAAATTTTACTTAGGTCAGGAGTGTGATGAAACACTCTCCACTTCCTGGATAAGTTCCAACAAGACCAAGAAGCTCAACAAGACAGAACGTACTTTTTTTTCAGACCCCATCTAGCAACCTAAGTATGTACTGCCTCCATCATCAACATACAGTGCTGCAACGTATACTCTATAAAGGATGCAATAAACATGATTTAGTGATACAGTTCAAGAAGATGAAGAAAACGCACTAACACTATCTATCAATCTAACCTCTGTTTTTAAATTTAAAGAAATCAAAAGCCATAGTTACGTATAGAAGGCCATACAGCTGTCTACGACTATGTACAATAACCTGCTGATTGGTAGGATGTAGTTTGGTGATATGGACATTAGTCGCCCATTCCAATATATGGAGGGGGACAATTGTTCAATTGTGAACAAATTCTAACAATGCCCAAGATGGGCTGGCCGCGCTAAACTGCTTCTTGTATCCAGGGATGTGCAGGCTCAGTAGGTTAGAAATGGGAAATGCTGGGTTACAGGAATAGGGTAGGGTGTGGGACTGGGTGAGATGCTCTTCGGAGGGTCAGTGTGGAGTTGGAGGGCTGAATAGCCTGTTTCCACACCATAGGGATTCTATGATCTATGGTCTATGCTTGACAAGAAGATACATGCTACTTATTCAGGACCCTATCCAGCAACCTAAGTATTTACTCCTTACAGCATTAACACATAGTGGCAGCTGCATATATTACATAAAAGATGCATCAAACATGATTAATCGATATAGTTCAAGAAGAAAAAGGAAGTATACCATTGTAACTATACTGGATTTTCTCTGGGCAATTTGTACACAGCCAACCACCAGCCCTCTCACCTCATCCTTCCACATTCTTCCTCTTAGAAAATTTAGAAAGAATTACAGTCCACCATGTCTGCTCCTAGCAAGGAGCAAACAATCCAGCCTAATCCTAGTTTCTAACACTTGTCACAGGTGGATCCAGTAGGGAAACTTCGGTGAATAAGAAGCAATAAAGAGGATGTCCATAAATTGGTTAGCAGCACACAAAGTAGAAGAGTCACTCAGTCCTAATAGGATGCATCCTAGATTGCTAATGGAACTAAGAGTGAAGGTAAAGGATGCCTTGGTCATAGCTTTCCAAGTCAGTTTGGATTTGAGAGTGAAAATAAGGGGAGACTGGGGACAGATGTACAAAACCATGAATGGTGTTGATAAGACAAAGGTGTTTCAAATGATTGAAGAGTCAATAAGCAGAGGTCTCAGAATTAAGTTAATTGGCGAAAGGATCAGAGGTATGATGAAAAGTTTTTTTTACAGTGAGTTGTTATGATTGAGAGTGCACTGCGTGAAAAGATGTGGAGACAGATTTTACATGAACACTCAAGACCAAATTGGATAAATTTTGAATAAAACAATTCAGATGAAGGGGAAAAGAATTCATTTGTTGGATCTTTCAAAGGGCTAACACAGACATGTTAGATCTTTGCTGTATCATTCCATGATTCGAACAATGAAGATGTTAATTCATGCTGGCATATTTATTGTTCTAGATTGTATGCTGGGTCAAGATTTATTCATATAAGGTGTATATTTGCTCATTGATGCTGATTATATGTGAAAGGATATGGAGAGTGTCTGACTTATAATAATTACCATATATACTGAACTCTAAAGTGCCAGTTATGATTCCCTGGAGAGCTCCTGGTTGAAAACAGAAAATTCCAGAGTGTATGGTTGAGGGAGAGGCAAAACAGGGATTGGTCCTGTTCTGATTATTTTCTTCTATTTATATTTTAAGTGAGTCATATTGATTTTCTGATTAAAACAAATGTTCCAGGTGCAGCCTGCCACAGTTTCAATTAAACCTGAGGTAGGACTTCACTATGTTGTAATCAAGCTGTGAGTCACTCAAATATAGGCTCAGGAGGACCTGTTGTTAGAATTATACATTAAAAAAGTGGTCCCTCAAATATTTTTTAAAATTCTTCCTGCGGAATGAACAGGTTTGTTGTGGTATTTAGGGCACACGTTCCTTGTTGATAGATTTGAAACTTCAACAGTCGATGCACAATATCTACCTGACCATCATCAATTCCTTCTTCTCTCCTCTCCTAAAAGCCTCCTGTTCCTTATTCTATAAATACCAACTGCCCATTAGTTACTCTCCAGTTTGGTCATTCTTTGTCCGAATGTATGCTAGCAAATGTTAAACTGTTTAAGCGGAAGTGATATTACGAGTTGTTACGAACAGAACTCCAACCACACACACTTAATGGTATGTACTGTATTTGTATTTGTAAGGGTGTGTGTGAATTTAACCACTTGTTTGAAAGGCTGGCTGTCTAAAATGTCCGCCAAATGTCAGTGATGCATTGCATGGTAGATCTATTTAATGTAAGTTGTGTTTAAACTCTATGAAAGCTGCTCAATAGAATCAGCTGACTCTGATAAAACTCCAAAAGACATCTGAAGCTTTAGTTTCCAGATTTCAATGGAATGGAAATCATGCTGTTTTCTATTAGTACGGCCAGACCACAGTTTT
This sequence comes from Stegostoma tigrinum, assembly GCF_030684315.1. Taxonomy (NCBI): domain Eukaryota; kingdom Metazoa; phylum Chordata; class Chondrichthyes; order Orectolobiformes; family Stegostomatidae; genus Stegostoma; species Stegostoma tigrinum. Next base: position 35,131,017 of record NC_081368.1, read on the forward strand.
TTTTTAACCTGGAGGACCAGCTGGAAAACTCTCTTTTGTATCAGATATAATGGGAACTGCAGATGCCGGAGAATCTGAGATAACAAGGTGTGGTGCTGGATGGACACAGCAGGCCAAGCAGCATCTTACGAACAGGAAAACTGACATTTCAGACCTAGACCCTTCATCGGGTCTAGTCCTGAAATGTCGGCTTTCCTGCTGCTAAGATGCTGCTTGGCCTGCTGTGTTCATCCAGCTTTACACCTTGATATCTCAAGCTCTCTTTTGCCTTTGTCATTATCTTTTGGTAATTGTCGTTTCAATTTGCTGTAAAGAGTAGGCAGTACAGTGAACACATTGAATAGACACTATTTTCTTTGGAAGTTAAGACTATCAAAAGCTTTATTAATAATAGTGACCATGACTTCCTTTTAGTCAAATGCTATGTATGATTGTTCAGTGATTTTCTGTATAATTTTCTCATTTCACAGCCCTCCAGACAGTTCCATGGATCCACTTGGAATCTCACTGGTGAACTTCCTTCATGAATGAGTTCAGAACTTTGCAAGATTTTTGACCATGAAGCAAATCATTAGCTAAACCTGATCTTGTCTTTGTCAGATATTCAAATGAGCGCAGCACGTGGGAAGGGCATTCTTTCGCAGTGAATTAAAGTAGTAGCAAAGTTATGATCTGGAATTCAAATCCCAGCATGCCAGTTGACTCATTCAAATTTGAATAATTTAACTAATTCAGAATAGTAGAGGAGTATCAGCTATGGTGAATGTGAAGGTTGGTCCTTTGTTGTAAAAATGTATTTGGTTCACTACGGTCCTTGAGGGAAAGAAATCCGTGCGGCTTTCAACTGACAGCAATGTATCTGACTCTTATCTGCCCACTCAAATATCCTAGGCAGCATTTCTTTGTATTTGACCACTATGAAAATGTTCAATAAGAAAGTACAAGTTAGATCATTTGACTTTGACCTAAGCATTTGACAGTAAAGGCAAAACCAGCCAATTCGAAACTAAAGTCATCTCCTTAGTAACTGAGGACTTATGCGTCAAGTCAGCAAGCCACCTCAGAGTCTAACCAAACAAGAACCTGCTTTAGTCACACTCACCAAACCATTGTGGCAGATTAAATACTTGTATATTGAAGCCTTATTAACTTTACCCCTTATCATTAGGGTGACTTAAATGACAGAGGTATGATTTTAAAAATTCATTTATGTACAATAGGTCCTTCTAATACAGTTGGAATGCGTGACTCATACCCATATCACTGACTTCCATCCTTGCCATCAGCAGGGAATTGGCCATTGTACATGATCTTTGGAAAAAATAGCCCTAATGAACTGAATGGTCTTTTTTTATTTCATGCTTTGGGTCTAGTAGAGATTTTGTGTCACATTTAATATACAGTAAAACCGCCCATGACCCGCTTCTCTATTCCATGATAGACAGCTGTGTTCAAAGTGATGATACTGACCTATAAGTATGGCAAGGTGGCCTGGTTTCGGTTCCCAGCGTGTGTTTGTTATTCGATCTAAGATGGGGAAGAGTTGTAGGGTACTATTGGCTTAAGCACTTGTAGGCAGGGTTCCCAGGTATTTGGCCACTGCTCCTAGAAGGAGGAGATGGTGGATAAGAAAGTGATTGGGTGTGACTAAGAGTGGCAATGAAGGATACTGTCAGCCAGAAACCTGTTATCATTAACTCAGCACTATAGACTTAAGTTTAGTTCATTCATAGTTTTGGAGAGGTCTATTCATATTTGTTACACAGCAGAGAGCAAACACTTTGAATTTCAGTCCATATAACCATGAAGCTTAATACTGATGGAAGTATATAAAAATATGGAAATGTATCGTGTGTTTGACTGAAACCTAGACACAAATATGACTGGATGTCTACAATTCACAACTGATAATGTAAAAACATACACACCCTGGAAAATAAAACATGTGTTTGTCTTGGAGATCAAGGTGTGATAAATGACGAACCACCCTTGCTAGAGCAAACAGCCGGGGTGCAGATTGAGAAGGACAAGCAACGGGATAGATTTCATTCTGCGTTGTTATGGTTCTACTTAACACAAACATGTTGGTATTCAGATTCCGATTGTTAATGACTTTAATTGAATTTTCAGGTATGTGGAGAAAATGGACTTATTTTGTATTTTAATTTGAATTATGAATAGTATTAAACTTGCACTTCTGGGGATGTGTATCGTTTGGCTATTTTTCACGTAAGCCGTCAGGTAAGGTCCTCATTCAGGTTAAACATGTAACATGTTTCAATGAGTGCAATAGGATCACTACTAAGTTGTGCAATTTCATGATTTCTGATAGCTCATGATTTCTGATCCCCTGTTTATTGTTAGATCTTACCCGTGATTAGTAAAAGTAAAATACAGGATATTAAATGTTTATCAATTGGCTTTGAAATGCGAATTTGCTGTATCCAGTTTCTCTTTTTAAATCTAAATTATTCTGGTCTTATGGGGATAAAGCAAAAACAGTGGTTTTCACTTTAACAGCAGTACTTGGCTCTGCTTTTTGAAAAGCCCATCTTTTTGATTCTTCTTCATGTTATGGATATGGTGCTCCCTTGTACCATGGACACTCTGGGTACAATTTTCCTATTTTGACTGGAACTCTTTTTATATTAATTCAAGCTGTTTGAAGTTGTGCTCTGAGTAAAAGCTGGACATTAAACAGAAGTGATCAAGAAACCTACTTAACACTGAAGCAAATATCGCTGTCATTCAAATTTGATAACTTTCTACATCATGACCTTTAGCCTTTCACTTAAGACTCTCAACAAAAAAATGATCAGTAGTATTTATGAGGCTGGAAATTATTGCTAAGAATAGTTAAACAGCTAAATAGTTCAGGAATTATTTTAGAGGGGTTGACATTTCCAATCTGTTATCCTTGAAAGGTATCATAATTGATTACCTCTAGTCCTTATAATCATATTTTCCTTTATTTTAGTTCCTCTGTTTTAAAAAAAAACTTGTGTTTATAGATTGCTGATATGATGATAGCATTTAATTTCTTTTGAAAATTGATGGCAAACAAATATAACAACTATTGGCCTGATTCATGATGGAGAAGAAACCTTACCTTCCCCTATATATTAGGTACGTTTTTTGTTTCTTTTTGGTCTCTCTTGGCCTCACCTCATGTTCTGGCTGAGAGAATATGAAAGAAGTACAAATGTATTTTGGTCCAGCTGATTCTACTCTTAGACAGTTGTTGAGTCAGATCAATAGTAGTAATTATGGCTGCTGAACTTCTATCATTTCATTTGCGATCCATCTCCCCTCCTGTATAGTATGTTAAATACAGCAACTTGCCATGTAGGAAGATTTTGCTGAAAATACATATACAAATCTCTAACTTTTCAGGCTATTTCAGGAACTGACCCCTAATTCGGACAATTGTATCATACAATGGTCTATTGCTAAGAAACAACAAAACTTTTTCTCTATCAGCAAATTTGTTTCCATCTGATATTTTACTTATGAATTTTATTGAAAAATTGAATGAATATATAAAATATGACCATGTTTGAAGACTGCAATCTGTTTATGTGACTGCAATGTTTATCCTTTTAATTATGTTTTATTTCTAACTTATACTATGAATCACTGTAAGGCAATGCAACATTTTTCTTCTTTATCCCTCTTTTTGTATCTAAAATTTGTACCTCGGTACTTTGTACCTAAGAGGGGGCCATGAGAGATGATAGTTTAAACTTTTTACTGTACTCCTGTGCTTCTGTACTTGAGTACACATAACAATGAACCCTTTTTTAAATTCATTCACGGGATGAGGGTGTCGCTGGCTCGGTAGCATTTATTGCCCATCCCTAATTGTCCAGAGAGCAGTTAAGAGTCAACCACGTTGTTGTGGGTCTGGAGTCACATGTATGACAGACCAACTAAGGATAGCAGTTTCCTTCCTTAAAGGACATTAGTCAACCAGATGGGTTTTTCCGACAATTGAGAATGAATGCACAGTCATCATTAGATTCTTAATTCCAGTTAATTCTAGATGAAGGAGAAAATTAGGTATATTGATTATATGAAGTTTGTTTTAAACCATAAAGATTATGCGAATACCCAAAATGAAAAGTGTGGGTCCAGAACTTACACTTTTAGCACAGATACGGTGAAGGTTCTTTTGAATGGATTATCATACAGTCTTTCTGACCTTGAAAATAATTGACACTTCTTCCCTCAGAATACCATCATTTTGAGATTCTGGGAAAGAATGAGCAGAGAGAGTAAAAGGCTATATTACGTCTTCAATTCAAAACAGTAAAGTGTGGAGCATTAGATAAATGGTCCATCTCTATACCAGGGTAGTTTTGATCCGATTATCAGTCAATGTACAGATACTTTTTTTAATAAAAGAAACAAAATTTTAAAAAGGAAAAAGAGAAAAGAGGATTAAAGAAAAAGCAATAAAAACAAACAAAAATAAAAATGCTGCCAAATGTGAAGAAATTTGGATGATTAGGATCAGTACAATAGAATCATGACAAAAAACATGCATACACGGAGTTTTATATCTCAACCTAACAACCACATCATAATATATATTTACCAGAGAGTCTCCAATGAATGTATATGACATATAAAAAGGTGTTCTGTTTTACATAATATAACATACAGCATATTATCAAGTTAACTAATTTGCAGTCGTTGAATATGTTAAATTAACTTTATCATACATAAAATTAAGCTACTACAAGGTACGTGCTTGGGGTTTGAATTGTTTTATGTCCAGCGATCAAGTAGATTGACTTATTACGTTTTGTTTCAAGTTTTTTTTTACCTTTTTCTAAAGCTTAGGATGCAAAGATAGTTGGTTCAGTTGGCCAGTGCAATGTGGACGCGCAAAGAAACAAGTATGTGTTCTGGTAGTGTTTGGAGATATGTCTTGAATCTGAGAGGGGATAACGTCATACAGTTGAGGAGCAGAAAATTTTGAAATTAGGGAGTAATAGGTAACATTTTTGGATGGTGAATGGAGCAAGAGCAGGGTACTGGGGTGTATCTTCTGGATCCATACAACCATATAAGATATTAGGCTGTTTGGCTGATTGAGTCTCGTTCAGTCATTTGATTATGGATGATATGTTTCTCAATCCCATTCTCCTGCCTTCTCTCCTAATTTGTACTTCTTTCATAATCAAGAGCCTATCTATCTCTGTCTTAAACCACACTCAATGACTTGGCCTTCACAGCCCTTTGTGACAATGAGTTCCACAGAGTCACTACTCTCTGGCTAAAGAATTTTCTCCTCATCTCAGTTCTGATGGGTTATCCCTTCACTCTGAGACTGGGCCCTTGGTTCCTGGTCTCTCCTACTGTGGAAACATCTTCTCCATGTCCACTCTATCCAGGCCACTTAGTATTCTGAAATTTTCAATGAGAACCACCCTTATCCTTCTAAACTCCATTGAGTACTGACCCAGGGTCATTAGTTGCTCCTCATATAACAAGCTCTTCATCCAGGGATCATACTTGTAAATGTCCTCTGGAATCCCCGGTGCAGGAATTGAATCAGTTTCTGTTGATGTCACTCTGCATCACAAAGTGCTGTAGGGGTTGAAGACATTTTTGGCTGTTTGAGCCTGTAGAAGAACAGGATAGGACCAGGATAAACCGTGGGTGCAGTCAAATGGTTATGATGGCAGCAACAGGCCTGGAGCAGGGTGGGTGATAGCAGTTGCCGGGGTAACAGACAGCTTGTGAGTGGCCAGAGCTTTGAGAGTGGATACAGTAGTGGGTAGCAGCTGACGGCAAGTATGGGGAAAGTCTGTTAGATTTGGGTTGGGTAAAGATTTGAATTCTTATAGGGCAGTGTTTAAACTAGCAGATTAGAGACACAAATGTGTAGCTGGTAGGCCTGATTCTGGGATGATTCATCTGGAAAGAATGAGCCCAACAGAAGTCTGTATAAAGTAATGGCTTGAAATAGCAAAGGCAAGCATTCCAGACAGATTGGTGTGATGAAAATAGAACAACTGAAATAGAATAATGAGAAAAAGCATTCCAGAAATAGTATGCTGGAAATAGCATGACAGTAAAAGTGTTGCAGTAAAGTGTTTCAGGAAGGAAATGTTTTCAGGACCTGTGCCACTGAAGTCCAGTTAAACATGGATAACTGAGGCTTGAAGTTCCGAGATTCTGAGCAAAACTCAGAAGTGTTCTCATATATAAACGTACACCCTGTTCTTAGACTAAGTTGGAAAGTCTGCTAGAGCTTCCAGCAAACAGGTAGCTGTCTGGCTGCGGCCAAATTTCCACCAAAATTAGAACTCGGGAGTTCTTTGCTGCCAAGAGCTGCTGGCCAATCAGAAGCCAGTAACTCCAGAATATTGCAGTGCTACAGTGGAGGCCATGTACATCAGTCCCCCCAAAACCTCCCACCAACCCCAAACCCTCAAACCATAAGGTAGAGTATTGATCCGTGGAAAGGTGTGTTGTTTGGGGAAGGATGAGATCTTGCAGAAGGCGTAAATGATGAGGGGGAGGTATGGGTACTTGGAATAAAGCACAGTGGACCAGTCTTCATGGACATCAGCTGTCCTAGGTCCAGTCTGCACAAACTTAAGATTAAGGGACCCTGCCCACTCCCCACTTCACCACCTCCCTACCACCCTTCCACATGAACAACCCCCTGCCCCAAACCAAACTGCCAGCAAGCCAGCATTGGTTAGCCAGTCAATGCAGATCAATTCTTGCTCATCCTGCTTAGAATTGAAGTAATTGCAGCCCAAGTGGGAAGAAATTCTTAAGTGGTCATTAGTCAATGATCATTAATTGACCATTTAACAGTCTGAATTGATGGCAAGGTGAGGCATTCCATGCCGATCCTAACTTGGGCAAAGTTGCGAAATTGGCAGGTTTATTGTCTGACACCATCTGCCTAATCAAGTTCCTTTCCCACCCCAGTGCCTGCAAGATGTCATCCTACATCTCATTCTTCTACCGAAGAAAATCCAAAACCTTTTATCTTTTATGTTTATCATACAGGGAGAGGGAAAAGCCACAATGCCACTCACACAGAACAACATTCTCTAGTTTTCACATGAATTACGCTATGTGGGAAAGTTTGGAAGGAGTTCGCTTTCCTGAAATCACACCTTAATTTGCTGAACTCTGTACATCGTGCACCCAGACATGAAATGCTGCATTTGGAGCTTACAAAGCAAGGCAGGATTCAGATAACTCTGGTGCCCACAAATGCAAATAAGAAACTCACTTCCAAGCACATGAACAAAGACACAGTTACTGCTGAATGCTAAAATGGTTGATGCTTTGTAACACTTTCAGTTCACTGATTAATTATTAATAAAGAGTGACCATGCCTGCCAAGTTTTAGAATCATTCTCACACATTACATGATTGGATAGAAATGAAAACTGAATTTATTACAAACTGACTATTAAAAACACTTTCGAAAATATTGTTTTGTGCAACAAATGTATGTTCCTTTATTAAAAGTACATTGGAAGCCTCTTATCAATTTGTTCAGGGACTGATCACCATATCAATCAAATTGCAAACAAAAAACTCATGATCTATCAAGCTAATTTTCACTTAGGGATTGTGTTTGTCAGCATTACCATCAACTGGGATCATTATAACAGCAGATCAGTCATAAATTAAAGAATAAATTTCACATAAATTACACATGCTTCAAAAATAAAGTTAAAGGTAACAATTTGTATCATCGATAGCCACAAGTGAGATGCCTGAAGACTGGAAGTTGGCTAATGTGGTGCGACTATTTAAGAAAGGTGGTAAGAAAAAGCCAGGGAACTATAGACTGGTGAGTCTGTCATGAGTGGTGGGCAAGTTGTTGGAGGGGATTCTGAGGGACAGGATTTACATGTATTAGGAAAGGCAAGGGCTGATTAGGGATAGTCAACATGACTTTGTGCACGGGAAGTTATGTCTCATGGACTTGATTGAGGTTTTTGAAGAAGTAATGAAGAGCATTGATGAGGGCAGAGCGGTGGATGTGATCTGATTGGACATTCTATAAGGCATTCGTCAAGGTTCTGGTTAGCAAGGTTAGATCACATCGAATACAGGGTGAACTTGCCTTTTGGATTCAGAACTGGCTTGAAGGTAGGAGACAGAGGTGTTGGGGGAGAGTTGTTTTTCAGACAGGAGGCCTGTGGCCTGTGACCGGTGATGTGCTGTAAGGGTCAGTGCTGTGTCCGCTGCTTTTCATCAGTTATATAAATGATTTGGATGTGAATATAGGAGGTATGGATGGCAAATTTGCAGATAACATCAAAATTGGAGGTGTATTGGACAGTGAGGAAGGATACCTCAAAGTACAATGGAACCTTGATCAGATGGGCCAATGGACAAAGGAGTGGCAGATGGAGTTTAATTTAGATACATGTGAGGTGCTTCCTTTTTTAAAAGACAAATCAGGGCAGGACTTATACACTTAATGGTAAGGTGCTGGGGAGTGTTGCTGAATAAAGAGACCTCGGAGTGCAGGTACATAGTTCCTTGAAAATGGAGTTGCAGGTGGATAGGATAGTGAAGAAAGCATTTGGTATGCTTGCCTTTATTGATCAGTGCATTGAATATTGGAGTTGGGCCATCATGTTGCAGCGATACAGGACATTGGTTAGGCCACTATTGGAATGCTGCATGTATTTCTGGTCTCCGTGCAATGGAAAGATGTTGTGAAACCAGAAAGGGTTCAGAAAAGATTTACAAGGGTGTTGCCAAGTTTAGAAGGTTTGAGCTATAGGGAAAGGCTATTTTTCCTGGAGTGCCCCAGGCTGAGCGGTAACCTTATAGAGGCTTATAACATAGAACAGTACTGCACAGTACAGGCCCTTCGACCCATGATGTTGTGCTGACCCGTTGTCCTACTCTAAGATCAAGCTACCCTACATACCCTATATTTTACTAAATACTACTTTATAAAATCATGAGAGCATGTATAGGGTGAACAGCCAAGATCTTTTCCCTAGGCTAGCAGACCCCAAGACTAGAGAACATGAGTTTAAGGTGAGAAGAGAAAGATTTAAAAGGGCCAACTTTTTTATGCAGAGGGTGGTGCATGTAAGGAATGAGCTGCCAGAGGAAGGATGGAGGCTGGTACTAGTACAACATTTAAAAGGCATCCGGATGGGTATATGAATAGGAAGGGTTTAGAGGAATATGGGCTCATGTTGGCAAATGGGACTACCTGGTAGGCATGGATGAGTTGGACTGAAGGGTCTGTATCCATGCTGTACAGCTCTATGATTATATTTTCTTACTCTGCTTTCAAACATATTCTCCTTCAGCAGTACCAGGCTCTGTTAAGATGAGTATGATCAATTTTACTGATTAATGACATGGCTATGATTGCTTCCACCCAGGAATGTTATCCCATATACATGCAGGCATCTATGATTACAGATGTCTTTTACCCATAAGTACAATGAATGCAATTGCCAGTTGCAGGGGCTGACATCGTTGACAAGTGCAGTCCACATCTCCAAGTAAGAAGAAACACTTTAGCCACTCCAAGTCTGGTTGTAGCTTTTTTATTTTCTTTGCATGTCTGCGTTTCAGATGAGCATGGAATTGAGCTTCACAGACTTGTAGGCTGAGGCTGTTAACTTAGCTGCAATGTCTGAAACTTCAAGTTCTTTTCTTCCTTGCACTCCCTGTGGACCCAATCAGTTTGGGGTTTTCACTCATTCCCACCTAATTCTTTCACTCCTGTCTTCATTTCCTGAGATCTTGGCCTACAGGTTAGCCATGCCAACAATGTGATGCACTGTCCCCATTAAAGCCAGCATGGTGCTGACCATTGATGACCAAACATCCTCCTCTCTCCACCCTGTGACACATTCCTGGCTTTCTGTCTGCATTAAGAGTCAAGGCAAGGCAGAGATTTTGTGAGCATACAAGCAGGGCAAATAAAGAGCCCTAAGGTGCAGTCTGCTCCAATGTATAAGATGGGTGCCAGTCCCTTGTGCAAAATAGCATGGTAGCAGCATTACAATGCAAAGAGTTGGTGTGCTCCAAAGTACAGTATTGAAGTTGATAACAGTATTCTCTGTGTGTTGGAGATGTTGATGTGATGAGGCTGGTGTGTGTCTGATGCCAACCTCCATGAGCCGAGGGTGCAGACAGTCACTGTCCATGGAATTCCCCCATAAGATATTGGGGGATCAGTTTGGCAAGCCAACCGACCACAATATTGGGGGAATGCTGGTCAAGGTGGAGGAGCAAGCATGAGCTGGGGTCACCAGGTACCCTCTCAGACTTTCATGTGGAAAATTGTCACTCTCTAGTTTCTCCCTCCCACATGGGAGAATAGCAAGTTGCATACAAATGAAGGCAGAATGAGTAATACTGAGATATTGTTGTGTTAATTGGTTATCCGCTGCACACTGTGAGATTCTTGTCTCATTGCTCAAACTTTGGGTGCAAAGTTGGACTTTTATCATTGTTGAGAATGTTGCTTTCCATTCTTGCCCTACTTTTCCAATTGACTTACAATAATGTTCATGTCATTCAGGAGCTGGGAGAATTCCACTTCTAGCCTTTAGAAAGTGGTGAGAGGTTTGGTCAGTACAATTGGAACACTGTCCTTTTCCTTCTCTCCACTTAAATGTTTCATTTATTTTTGAAACTGATGGCCCATTGGCAAATTTACTGCCAGTGTGGTACTGAGCCACAGAGGCCAAAATTCCTTCTTTGGTCTGTGCTGGTAGTGACTGTTGTGGATTATAAAATTGACCATTCTGCAATTCAATCTGTATTGTTGAATTAGTGGCAACTAAATGTCATTAATGAGTGCCATTTTGGGGAGATCTGAATGTTCTCACAGGTGTATAAGTGTAATATATTTTAAAAATATTTCTAATAAATTAGCCTTAATTTTCAGGATGTTAAGCTAACAACAAACTATAGGGATGGCAGTATACTGGCACTGTCACTGGATTGGTAATCTAGAGACCTAGGCTAATGGTCTGGATGCTTGGGCCAAATCCCACACAGCAGTGGTGGGACTTTAAATAATAAAACAGGTCTAATGATGACCATGAAATGATTGTTGTAAAAACTCATCTGGTTTACTGGTGTCTTTAGAGAAAGAGATCTGCCATCTTCACCTGGTCTGGCCTGTCTGTGACGACAGACCCACAGCAATCTAATTGACTCTTAAATGCCCTCTGGCTGAAACAAGCCATTCAGTTGTATTAAACTTCCTCAAAGCCTAAAGAAAGGATAGAGTAAGTAGGAATCGGGGTGGGTCTCAAATAACCTGTCCACTGGTTGGAGTTATTTATTCCATAAAAGGAAGATCATTATGTTAATGGAGTCATTTCAGCTCTAGGATATCTCTGCAGGAGTTTCACAGGATAGCATCCTAGGTCCAACCCTTCCCAGCTGTTCCATCAGTTTGACTTTACCATCATAAGCTCAGAAATGCAGATGTATACAGCTCCATTCACAACCCCTCAGATCCGAAAGTAGTCTATGTCCAAATGTAACAAGATGTGGACACAATTCAGACTGATAAGTAACAAGTAACATCCATGCCACACAAGCACAAGGAAATGACCATCTCCAGCAAAACTCTGCCGATTGCAAGAGTAGTTTCATGGTAACCTGGTGAAATGCCACCTCTTGCATTCAGAATTTACAGAAGGCATAGAGAGCCCATGATGAGAGGCAGAGCCAATGGAAATTAAGAAATAGCATATTGATTTGTTAAGTCTTAAATTTATCCATAAGATAAAATTCACCATAATGTGCAATTGCTATTTGGGCTAGTATAATTTATCTTCTTGTCCTCTGTTATCATGGAATATTTTGTAGGAAAATGTTACTGTTTGGCATGAGTGTTGAGGTTTGTTTTGACGGTTGTTGTAAATGATTATTACCTGACATTTTCTTTTCTGCAAATGACTAGATTCTTAATTTGTCTTCAACCTATTGTGGCAGAATGTTCATCAGTTCCATTGGTCATCTTCAGTCACTTCAACATAATTTGTGACTATACCTAAGACAAATGGAGACAATTAATCTGAAGGATGTACATTTAATCCAACAGGAATATTTATAATATTTTATGTTTCTGTTGATGAACAGTGTATTGTTTTTATTTTTCTGTTTTATTAGTAATAACATAAGATACAACAGATTGTTTGATAAATCTAGTAGCCAGACTTTTCTGACCATCACTGTTTGTTTCTCAGGCTGTGTGTTTGCTGTTCAAGTAACAGTGAAGGACAGTCATTTGAATGCAACAGAAGGAGAAAATGTTACTTTGCAATGTACATACACAACTACGGAGAACTTGTCTAATCTGAACATCCAGTGGACTTTCCTTGGAACCACTTCCCAGGAGCACACACAGGTAATCCTTCTCAATTCACTGGGAAGATCCTGAGCCCTGCTAATGCCAACATAAGTGCAGAAAAATGGATGCATGTGTATTCTACTCCTCACCCCATTGATAATCCAGCACCATGATGTGAAGGGCAGCAACAGATACTTGTGTCACCATGGACACAGTGTCGAATGCCCATGAAAGGAGGAGAGCTTGTTACATTGGGCAAGCTGGTTCATGTTATTGGACCACATACGAACATAGGACCAGGAGCAGAGCATTCAGCCCCTCGAGTGTCCTGCTATTCAACAAAAATATCTTTCACTCCAGTTTCTGCCTTTAATCTATCCTTGATACCCTCATCTAAAACTACTCTACAATTTTCTGTCTTAAAAAATTAAATTGATCTAGTGTCCACAAATTTCTCAAGGACATAATTTCATTTTTTTTTAAACAAACACTTGTACAAAAAAGTAATTCCTGATTTTACTCCTGAATTGTTTGGCTCTAATTTTAAGATTGTGTCCCCTCGTTCTAGGTACCACCTACAGGAAATAGCCTCTGCATGCCTACGCAATCAAACATTTCCATTGTTTCAATCACATCACCCTGAAATCTTCTAAGTTTGGGGAATATCAAAACTCATGCAGAGGAATATGAACAAAAGTTCAATTGGCAAGAATAATGCTATCTGATGTGGGATGTGTGAAGTAAAGCACTGGGGAAGGAAAAATTCGTTATTTTTTTGCACCCAACCACATACCTACACATACAATTCTATTCCTTCAACCCCTGTTTTTGTTACCATAATTTAACCTTCTAAACCCTGTGTCAGACTGGCACTTTAAACTCTCCTTTCTGAAATGCATTTCCAAAAGCCAGGTGTGATGTGTCCAAACATCAATGGTGAAAAACTGAGGGTTCAAAACAGGTACCTGGGGACTACCAATTACAGAACCCCTCAATGCCTGCTCTCAGCACCCTGCCTCCAAATCTGCTTCTAACTCATGCCTTCAGTTCCATATGCTGTCCCCTGTTTTAACAACAACTTGTGCAGATTCTTAGCAGATGCCTTTTCCAAGTCCACATCATTTCTTCGCTGCCTGCCATCCCATCTGAAATAAAGGCAAGATATTTTCAACACTATAATCCTAAGGCACAATTACAAAAAAATTTGAAAAACGGTGATTAATTCATATGCAATTTCTTACCAGTTGCTTTTAATACCCGAGGTGAAAGCCATCAGGTCCTGGAGATTTGTTCATCTTAAATCCCATGTTATTGAGTTAGTGAGATCAAAACCAATAACTAACCACTGCCAGTCAAGATTAATTCAAAGCAATAAAATGGTTTAAATCAATTTAAGTGGGATCTTCACTCGTATAGCATGACAGAGTGTAAGCTTTTACATAGTCAGCTATCCAACCAGCACATTTCTACCAAATCCAGCAGACCTCCTGTGCTACTGGTTACAATGTGGATGAGAGCAGCGTGATGCACTGCCCCAAGACGGTACACATGTTTGATAGACGAGGATTTTGTAGCTGGCAACACCAGGTAAGTTCTGTCTCCGTGTTGAGCACAGGCCACAGTGCAGCGCAAAATAATTAAACAACTCTGTATTCTCCATCCTGAATGTTGAGTCCACAGAATGCAGTATGATAAGAGATAGAAAGAAAAGTATCTTGGAGCAATAACATTTGCAAACACGTTTGTTGTTCATGAAAAGAAAATCTCATCTCAAGCTTCATTTAAACTGTGCACCAACATAATAATTCTCTGAAATCACTTGTACGTTTTTTTGGGAGGGTGAGAAGTTAGGATGGCATTTTATGATGGGGCATAAAGAAGCTACAAGAAGGCATAGATAGGTTGACTGAGAATGCAAAAACTTAGCAGAAGTAGTTTAATGGAGGAAAGTGTGAGGTGAAAGTTGAAGTTGCCATGGGGCTGTTCTCTCATTAGAGAGAGGCAATAGTGGTGGTTTAATCTGAGGGTTACTACACCTCAGGTGAAGGAGAGTTTGAGAAGGTAGTAACCTCAGCTGGTGTAGGAGTTGAACCCATGCAGTTAGTATCTGTCTGCACCACAACTGAGTGAGTGGTTGTGAGGTTGTGCACTTTGCTAGGAAGAATCAAAGGCAGACTATTATTTAAGTGGAGAACCATTCTGAAAAAAAATTACAGCTTTGAGAGATCTGACTGTTCTTGTGTATGAAATTCATAAAAGTTAGCATGCAAATACAGCAAGTATTTAAAAATGTGAAAGTGATTTTGGCTTTTATTGCCAGGGGTTTGGAGAGTAAAAATAGGAAACTCTTGTTACAACTATACAGAGTGTTGCTGAGGAAGTGACCTTAGTTATATGTTGGCCCAGCAAGAGATTATCAGATTCTTATGACTGGACGTTAAAGCCACAGTTAAATTAAGTCCTATGGAGATGATAGAGAAGGAAAATTCTCTCTGATGTGATTACTTCAAAGTATGATTTTATGATGACTTGGATTATATTTTTAATATATGTATCAAAAACCTTAAAACCATTTGATATATTCTATTATAATTTCTTTTGTGTAATATACTTATGTTTTATGTTAAAACCAAGTTTGCCCAATTGCTTCTCAGTGAGAGACTACCTCACTGAAACCAAAGAAAATGATATATGAAGTGAGATTTCAGTCTGAGATCTGACTTATACATCAGCTGGGATTATAACAATAAAAATTAGCCAAGTTTAGCTAAAAATGAAATGCAAGTGTATGTAAATAAAGTAGCTACAGCTCACCAGCAATTTTCAGAATTTGTTGTTTTAGATCCTAAGAGAATAATCAGCAATGTATTTCTCAACTGAGTGAATCTGGTTTTCCTTTTTGCTTGATAGTACTCACACCACTCAAGGGAGTGCAAAGTCCACCCTTTACTTTGGAGGTCAAGGGCACTTCTGAGTTGCATGCTTCTGCCAGGTTATTTTGTGAAAGCCGGGACACACACACATATCATGGATCTGTACAGAATACATTTACGGCTCTTGGATTTCTTTCTTAGTGCGCTTTTTGCTGACTTGGAGGCTTCCATCTTAAGTCTCCTTTACATTGCTGTCCCAAAGCGTACTCACGGACTTCAGTACTGACTTACAGGTTGCCACTTCTGTGCTGCTCATATTGTTGTCTTAGCTCACAAGCCTCCAAGGGCTGCATTGCTTGTTAGTATAGAGATGGGAGGCAGGTAGCTTGTCACAGTAGAGAGTACTGAACAGCCAAGGGGATGCACATTTGCCACAGTATGCTAAGTCAATTATATGCCAGCAATGGACACAGCAAAAACATCTCCTTCAAGCAAATGATCATGTGTAGAAATCAAAGGGGAGCATTCTTAATAGGTGAAAGGGACACCACAGTCAGCCGGATGTACCACAACAGTCAGTCAAGTGACTCTCCCTGCTCCAGTCCAGGCCATTGGCCATGGTCAGTCAGACACTTTGTCCTACAGAGTATGCAGATCTGTCCTTGTAAGCTGGAGATTTGGCCACAGTCAGTTCTGCAGGCCTAGTTTGGAATCAAGTAAATAGGTTCAAGGATTGATTATGCTGGAAGTGGATGGAAGAGCTGTTAATGGTGATGCAGGAACAGGAGAGGTGATGAAGTAGCAACAATGAGTGAGAAGGAAGCACAGATGCAGGCCAGTGTAACAGTTTGTTAGGAATGAGGTGAGTGAGAGCCATTGAGTGGACATGTTGCATACAATAGTGAGAGGTGAAGACCATGAGCCTGGGTGAGAGGTGTGTGAAGTTGCAGAGTTAGAGTGAGTGATAGCCCAGTGTGAGGTGGCAAGCAGAGATGGCATCACTTATCTTTGCAGAGTGCAGAAGATAATAATCCTTTCTTTCTGCTCTGCTGAACTTCCCATTAAACTTAGGCTATTGCACTGACCTGGGCTACATTTGGGGTCCAGGCTGTCTGTGTCTGATGATGGCCCTGTAGCAAAAAGGACTGCCTTCTCCTTTCCGTGTTACACGTAGATCCCTGGGAAGCTGCTCATGAAACAACAAACGAACTTTCAGCTCGGTGATGTCCTTGGAGATAGCTGTGAAGATCATTGGGTCAGTTCTTTGTTTCTAATGCCTGAAGTTGTATATTGTTAGGCTTTAAATTTGACCAAAATGGCAGAATCCCAAAAGAAGCCTTCAGCAGAGAGGTCTTCCAGCTCTCCAGCTACATGATTCACTGAGAAAGGTTCCCACGTGCTTGGTTACCTCAGTAATGAGGGGCACAAATGGAAGATTGAGTGAGAAAAGTCACTCCCAGTCCTGGCAGAGTGAGTGACTCAACAAAACACTTTAACTGATACTGAGAAAATTTCACCTGAGTGTAACCAAGATATTTCTATTTCTGATATTGTTTTTTTTCTGACTGTTGACTATGTGTCTGCTATTGCTGAATAAGGAACATTCTTTTTTCTGTTCATAATTGCACAATTGGATTGGGCTGAGAGAATCTACTTTCAGTGTAGTTGGGGTAGAGAAGAAATTTTCATCTCACTGATCTGAACTGAGTTTATCCCATTCCCATCAAGGCGACAGCCAAGTTCTTACACCCTACCAACCTCCGGATACAACGCATTATCCTCCGACACTTCCGCCATTTACAATCCGACCCCACCACCCAAGACATTTTTCCATCCCCTCCCCTGTCTGCTTTCCGGAGAGACCACTCTCTCCGTGACTCCCTTGTTCGCTCCACACTGCCCTCCAACCCCACCACACCCGGCACCTTCCCCTGCAACCGCAGGAAATGCTACACTTGTCCCCACACCTCCTCCCTCACCCCTATCCCAGGCCCCAAGATGACATTCCACATCAAGCAGAGGTTCACCTGCACATCTGCCAATGTGGTATACTGCGTCCGCTGTGCCCGGTGCGGCTTCCTCTGCATTGGGGAGGCCGGGCGGAGGCTTGGGGACCGCTTTGCGGAGCACCTCCGCTCGGTTCGCAAAAAGCAGCTGCACCTCCCAGTCGCAGGCCGTTTCCGCTCCCCCTCCCATTCTCTTGGTGGCGTGTCCATCATGGGCCTCCTGCACTGCCACAGTGATGCCGCCCGAGGGTTGCAGGGGCAGCGGCTCATGTTCCGCCTGGGAACCCTGCAGCCATATGGTGTCGGTGTGGACTTCGCCAGTTTCGGAATCTCCCCTTCCCCTACTGCATCCCTCAACCGGCCCGGTTCGTCCCCTCCCCCCACTGCACCACACAGCTGGCCCGGCTCTTCCCCCCCACCCGCTGCGTCCCAGAACCAGTCCAACCTGTCTCTGCCTCCCTAACCGGTTCTCCCTCTCACCCATCCCTTCCTCCCACCCCAAGCCGCACCACCCGCTACCTACTAACCTCATCCCGCCTCCTTGACCTGTCCGTCTTCCCCGGACTGACCTATCCCCTCCCTACCTCCCCACCTACACTCTCTCCACCTATCTTCTTTACTCTCCATCTTCGGTCCGCCTCCCCCTCTCTCCCTATTTATTCCAGTTCCCTCCCCCCATCCCCCTCTCTGATGAAGGGTCTTGGCCTGAAACGTCAGCTTTTGTGCTCCTGAGATGCTGCTTGGCCTGCTGTGTTCGTCCAGCCTCACATTTTATTAGCCAAGTTCTTACCTGCTGTTTTACTGGAAAGGCAAGGAGATTAAATTGTACCTCTCTGATAGGCATATTATGTGGTTTTTGACCTTTTAACCCCTAACTTTCAGGTTCCTCAAAGAGCTTATCCAATAATTGTTATTGTTTTTAATCACACATGGAAATGAATAAGCCTGTAAAGCCTTACTTATTTTGAATGGCTTCTTTATCTTCTTGGGAAGGAGGAGTGATACAAAGTGCCTAGCGCAACCCAAATGTGCAAACAATTATAACTTTACATAGCAAAAGGCAAACGGTGCTCTTATTAATTCAAATTCAAACAAAGAAATTCAGTATTCCACAGCTCTATGATCAGCCTTTTTATCACTCATTCTAAATCAAATTTATAAATGATAACTACACTGAGGTGTGTTACGCGCAATTAAAATACAACACTGAATTCCTGACTGCTGGGAACATCTCCTCAACAGTTCACATATTACCTTGCTTCTCCCTGTTTGTGTTGAACTGATTGTCTTTCACAGTCTGTTCTACTTTAGTGACTGTGTTTTCCGAGGAAATGCAAATTATTAAAACCATGTGAAATGATCTAAACTGATTACTGCCCTCAAGATGCTTAAAGCAATATTTTTGTAGCTAGCACAAAAATATTAAAGTGTATGCATTAGTTAGCTCAGATTTCTAATCATAATGACAGAGCTGAGAGATTATAATTATTAGGAAACATCAACCAGGCTAGGAATTCTTCTGCGAAAGAGAAGGTGAGAGATAACTTGAGTGAAGTGGAAGATTATGATTAGATAAACATAGAAAAGGTATCTCCACTGGTGGTTAAGACCAGGATTAAGGACTAAAAAAGTCTGTGAGGGAGCTCAGGTGAAGTTTTCTTTCAACTGTAAGATAGTGAGAATATTGTGACAGGAGGCGGCACAGTGGCTCAGTGGTTAGCACTGCAGCCTCACAGCGCCAGGGACCCGGGTTCGATTCCTGCCTCGTGCGACTGTCTGTGTGGAGTTTGCACATTCTCCCCGTGTCTGCGTGGGTTTCCTCCGGGTGCTCCGGTTTCCTCCCACAGTCCAAAGATGTGCAGGCTAGGTAGATCGGCCATGCTAAAATTGCCTGTAGTGTTCAGGGGTGTGTGGGTTATAGGGGGATGGGTCTGGGTGGGATGCTTCAAGGGGCAGTGTGGACTTGTTGGGCTGAAGGGCCTGTTTCCACATTGAAGGGAATCTAATCTAGTTCTTCTAGGTTAAGTGCGTAGCATAGGTGAAAATTAAAGTCATTATAGGATTTCTCCCTCATTAGAGATAGAGAGACAACTCGTGGTGGTTTAAGATGAGGATCACCACACCTTAGACTATCATTCGTAGTAACTTCACTCAGTGCAGGAATTGAACTCTGGCAGTATTGACTTCATTCTATATTACAAACCAACTGTTCAACAAACTGAGCTAAACCAGCTCCAAGTAGAAGCTAGCTAAATGTCAAGGAATCAATGGCTAGATAAAGAGAAATCAATAGTAATCATACAATGTGACATAACTCTAAAGCCTGAATATTTTTAATTCCAGAATTAGCTCAATGCCAGAAATGGATTAAACATCTAAACGTCAGAACAGCAGTCCCCAGTATTTTTCTTGTTTTGTAATTGAGCTTCATGTGGTGCATTATTAAATTAGTGTTGTCTGGACCGAATCAGGGGGTAGTTTTGTGCTGGGAGGAAACAATTCTGAGTTTCTGATTAGTATTAATCCTGTGTCTTCCTTTGTATTGTAACTTTGCCTGTTTTCATTTACAGATATATTATTCTGAAGGCAAACAGACTTACATAAGCAAAGAGTTCAAAGGCAGATTACTGGCTGCACAAACCCCAGGAAATGCATCTATTACCATCAAGAAGCTGCGCCCATCTGACACTGGGGATTATCTGTGTGAAGTTGATAATCCACCAGATTTCGCAGGCACTAACATCAGATCAATAGTGCTCACAGTATTAGGTAGCTCATCAGTTACCTGTATAATTTTCTTGTCACCATTTTTCATTCAATTTTCAGCTCTGACGTCATCAAATTGATTTTTCTTAAAAATGTGTTCATGGGGTGTGGCCATCCTCGTTCCCAGTTTGCTCTGAGTCTGCAATGATATATAGGCCAGAGCAGGTAAAAAATGGCTGATTTCCTTTCCCCTAAACAATGAGTGAACCAGCTGGATTTTTGTGACATTCATAAGGCTTAATTAATTGCTGTTAGGCTAACTAGATTTGTTTTTTTTTTAATTCAGATGTCACTATCTGCCATTGTAGGAGTTGAACCCTTGTCTGCAGACCATTAGTTAGGGCTGTGAATCACTAGCCCAATTGCAGTACTTTTGTGTTACATACTAGAACCTGCCCTGCCTCTGTTATCCCACACCTACACCCAACTTGTGGATGAGTATTGAATCAGCAAGGATTCCTCACATCTCAGGAGGGAGTGGTTCATTACATCTATGACTTCAGCAGGGGAGTGGACTGTGAAACGAGGCTGGGAGATGTACAATAGGCAGCTGAAATGTCCACTCTCCCTAATAGTGCATTGCTCTGCTGAGAAAAACTGCACAATGTGCTGTCTCTCACAGTTCAATGCTGTCCTGGAGGAAGATTAAACATTTCAGGGTAATTTAGCAGTCTATATGCACCCTGAAACATTGAAGGGTTACCAATGATGGAAGAGTCAAAAGGAAACTCCTCAGAATTCCTGCACAACATTCAGATGAGATAATAAAATGTGAGGCTGGATGAACACAGCAGACCCAGCAGCATCTCAGGAGCACAAAAGCTGACGTTTCGGGCCTAGACCCTTCATCAGAGAGGGGGATGGGGTGAGGGTTCTGGAATAAATAGGGAGAGAGGGGGAGGCGAACCGAAGATGGAGAGAAAAGAAGATAGGTGGAGAGGAGAGTTCAAGGCCGAAGAGATTACAAGAGAGTTGCAATGGGAGAGAGATTCCCTGAGGTTGGTCCGGAGGGAGGAGGGTAACTTCTTCAGGTTAGGCAGCCCTGGAAGAGGCTTCGCAGTGAGGTTAAAATTGTATCAGTGATAATGGGAACTGCAGATGCTGGAGATGCTGCTGGGCCTGCTGTGTTCATCCAGCCTCACATTTTATTATCTTGGATTCTCCAGCATCTGCAGTTCCCATTATCACTGATACAATTTTAACCTCACTGCGAAGCCTCTTCCAGGGATGCCTAACCTGAAGAAGTTACCCTCCTCCCTCCGGACCAACCTCAGGGAATCTCTCTCCCATTGCAACTCTCTTGTAATCTCTTCGGCCTTGAACTCTCCTCTCCACCTATCTTCTTTTCTCTCCATCTTCGGTCCGCCTCCCCCTCTCTCCCTATTTATCCCAGAACCCTCACCCCATCCCCCTCTCTGATGAAGGGTCTAGGCCCGAAACGTCAGCTTTTGTGCTCCTGAGATGCTGCTGGGCCTGCTGTGTTCATCCAGCCTCACATTTTATTATCTTGGATTCTCCAGCATCTGCAGTTCCCATTATCACTCATTCAGATGAGGTTTGCTGACTGAAGCCTGAAGAGATTTAGTGCCACATGATATTGGTGTACTGACTCACTCTCTACTGCTGTTTTCTTAAGGTCAGTAGGACAGCTGGTGTGTAGATAGCTGAAGTGGGAATCACCCAAAGATATCAAGCATAAAGTCACATAGATAATGAGACATGTATTCAGCAAAGCAAAGAGTTAAAAACTAAAAATAGCAAGAAACAGTTCTCCTTTGTAGTAAGCAGAGGGTGCTTGCCAGATTACCATCAGAATGTTAAACAATTAAATAAAATCCAAAGCAGTGTTCATTCATTCCATAGGTAGATTTGAATGAGATTCTCTCTGGCCTCTTAGCCTCACAGATGCATTTCTGAAGAAGGGTCCCAACCCAAAACGTCATCTTTCCTGCTCCTCTGTTGGTGCCTGGCCTGCCGTGTTCCTCCAGCACCACGCTGTGTCATCTCTGGCTCCAGCATCGGTAGTTCTTACTATCTCCTTGCTCCGTCATGCTGTCTTGGATGGTTCTCCTGTCAATGTTGTGATCCTCACCTTCATCCTCTAAAACATTCTGCTTCCAGGCAAGGGCCTTTTCACAGCCCTGAGTGTGAGGACCACAGCTTGCAACCATGATGTAGGATATCCTTTTAGGGGATACTGCAAGGCTCCACCAGGACAATATAGACATTGAAACTTTATTTTTAGGAGGCTTATGGTCTGTCCACAATGGGCCTCATGGAAGCACAGGCAGCATTGAATCTACATTCTGTGTCACTTTGCGGTTTTGTCAAAGTAACATGGGCCATGTTTGGAGGTTGATGCCTGTAGCCTTTCCTGTTCATGGGTTAAGGTCCTTGGAAGGACTCAGCAAGCTATGTGTATGTAAAAGTGATGACAGCACCCAGGATATCTGGTGCAGACCTGAATGATTTCGCATTTGTGGCCACAGGTTATTAAACATTGGTAGAATGGAAGCTTTTTTGATAAATTTAGCAGTTCTAGGGCACTCTCAAAGCAACAGGGTGCAGTCAAGAGCACACTGCACCTGGGGGAAGCCAGCAATGGAGGAGAATCCCACAGGGTGAGTTGCTTTACTTTCCTTATCATAGGAGAAAGATATGATCAGTTGCGATCTAGAGAAAATGTCTTCAGTCACAGGGGTATTTATGGGCTGAAGCTTGGGAGATGCTACATGGAATTCCAGATGCTCCTTGAAATGTGCTGCTGGCTGAAAAATTCAGGAATGCTGATAGGATTGCCTTGCAGTACTTATGAGTGCAGGTGCTGCTCCAGATTGGTGAGAGTGACTTGGGACACCTTTAATCAGTCCCTGCACTCTCTTTCAGGCCATTGAAGAAAATGACAGTGAGGCCTGTAGATCTGAGGTCTTCACATTCTCTGCCACTTCTGTCGTGGATTTACACCTGCTATGTCTCTCTCTCTCTCTCTCTCTCTCTCTCTCTCGAGGTTATGCAACGACTGCTGAAAGTTGCTCTTCTTACTTGGCTTGTTGATGAAGTTTTAATCGCTGAGTCCTTCTACATTGTCTTCAGAGTTGCATCAGGGCCACAAGGGCGTCAGCCATGGAAACAATCATTAAGTGAGATCCATGAGCAGATCATCCCTGGGAACTGTTAGAAAGATAATTCACTTTAGTCGAGGGAACGCACGTGCCTTCACATCCGTCACATGTCACAGCATGATATGAAGGCTTTCCAAGTGTCTCACTGTCATACCTCGATAAGGGCCATTGAGGTATATCACTTTATCCAATGCACTTTTCAAAACCAAAGTTTGCATACTATTTTGGGAATAGAATTCTGCCAGCAAGCCACCTTGCCCGCAGCCCCTCCCCACAAAAAAGCAGCGCTGCCTTACCTATCACTGACCATGCCCTTCAGCATTGCAGTTCAGTGTGTGAAAGTGGCAGCTGTGAAGCATTGTCTCTCATGGTGAAGTATAGAATGTGTTTGTGAAACAGAAAATTTAGGTGGCACTTTTTGTATTGTCTCATTGTATTTGCCTAGCTGACATGTAATGGTTATGATTGTTTGAGGCCATCATATTTAATCCACATTCTTGGATAATGAATGATCAGCCAATTAAATACAAATTGAAACTAGATGGGTGGCATTATTGAATCAGTGGAGGCATGATACTGTGATTAGCCATATCCAAAAGTTATACTCTATTCCCCAAAGAAAAAAGTAACTTAATCTGTGAGTAAGCGTCACTGGGCTTGAAATGTTAATTCTGCTGTCTCTCCACAGCTGCAGCCAGGCCTGCTGAGTTTCTCCAGTCACTTCTGTTTTTGTTTAAGTAACATACTCTGCTTGTTTTGTATGCACTGCCAGTCATCTTGTGTAGTTACTGTGTAGCTACCTCCTAGTACGACATGGCGAGGTTTCAAGTTTGTTTTATTATGAATAACTTGCAAGTTCTGGCTGTGACATGTAAATTACTCCCTTCTCTCATGTCCCTTTTAGTGTTGCTGTCCCTGTTATCCCTATGACCTTCCAGCTTTTCCCTTTATTCACTGAGCCCGTTTACATTACTCCTAATTTCCCCACTTAACTCACAGAGCCCATGATGTTTTACGCTTCCTTGTTGGCCCCAGGTGGAAAGCAGAGACCCTGTGACCTGTCTGTACCCTGCTTTCCAGATTTTCACCCCTTAAACCTTGATCCTCTTACCAATAAACAACTCATTTGTCTCGGTCTTAAGTATGTTCAATGACTTGGTTTCTACAGCTTTCCCAGGACTCCATGCACTTTCCTTGATAAATACCCTATTACTGAGCAAAACACCAGGGAAGATTGTGACTCACCCCCTGGACAGCCCTGGCTGATCAAAATCCCAGGCCCTGGTTTAATGTCTCAATAGAGCCCTGATTATCCTAACTGTAATCCCTAGATTTGTTGCACTTGGCAACAAGAACGCACACCTCAAGCCTCAATTTGTGCATAGGAACACACACCCTGATCTTCAAAGTAAAGTGCAGGAGAGTTGAAGTGGTAGATGTGTTGTACGGCAATAAGATCAATGGGAAAATGTTGAAGTCACTGTTTGAGGATTGAGGGGAAAATTGCAAAAACGTTGTAAGAATGTGAGGAAGGCATGGTGGCTAAGTGATTAGCACTGCTGCCTCACAGTGCCAGGGACCCAGGTTCAATTCCACCCTCAGGCACCTGAAGTGTGGAGTTTGCACATTCTCCC
Source organism: Stegostoma tigrinum (assembly GCF_030684315.1). Lineage (NCBI taxonomy): Eukaryota > Metazoa > Chordata > Chondrichthyes > Orectolobiformes > Stegostomatidae > Stegostoma > Stegostoma tigrinum. Next base: position 35,155,755 of record NC_081368.1, read on the forward strand.
TGTGTTTGTGTGGGTTTCCTCTGGGTGCTCTGGTTTCCTCCCGCAGTCCAAAAATATGCAGTCTAGGTGGTTTGGCTATGCTAAATTGTTCATAGCATTGTGAGTAGATTAGGTGCGTTATAGGGGGTTGGGCCTAGGTGGGATTCTCTGAGGGTTGGTGTGGACTTGTTGGGCCTAAGGGCCTGTTTCCACACAGTAGGAGTTCTATGAATTATAACACACCATGTATAATTCTTTAAGTTGGCAGGATTTGTGGTCTATCCAGGCCTCTGAGTATTCTGTAAGTTTCAATCAGATTCCCCACCCCCCGCATCCTTCTAAACTCCATTGAATATAATTTGACAAGCCCTTTATCCCCAGGGACCATTCTAGTAAACCTCCTCAGGACCAAGGTCAGCTCATCCTTCCTGAGATACAGGGCCCGAAAATGTTCACAATATTTCAAATGCAGTCTGACCAGAGCCTTATACAGCCTCAGCAGTACATCTCTACTTTTGTTTTCCAGCCCTCTTGAAATAAATGCCAACATTGCATTTGCCTTCTTAACTGCCAATGAATCTACCTGTTAACCTTAAGAGATTCCTGAACTCAGACTCTCAAGTCCCTTTGTGCTTCAGATTTCCGAAGCTATTCCTCATTTAGAAAATAGTCTGTATCTAGACCAAAGTGCATAATCTCACACTTTCCCACATTGCATTCCATCTGCCATTTTTTTCCCATTCTCCTGGCCTGTCTAGGTCCTTCTGCAGCCTCCTGTTCCTCCACCTATCTTTATGTCATCTGCTAACTTAGCAACAATGCTCTCAGTTAATTCATCCAGTTTGTTAATGTATAACAAACAGAAATTGGCTCGCTGAAAGAAGACAGAGGGTGGTAGTTGATGGGAAATGTTCATCCTGGAGACCAGTTACTAGTGGTGTACCGCAAGGGTCGGTGTTGGGTCCACTGTTGTTTGTCATTTTTATAAATGACCTGGATGAGGGCGTAGAAAGATGGGTTAGTAAATTTGCAGACGACAGTAAGGTCGGTGGAGTTGTGGATAGTGACGAAGGATGCTGTAGGTTACAGAGAGACATAGATAAGCTGCAGAGCTGGGCTGAGAGGTGGCAAATGGAGTTTAATGCAGACAAGTGTGAGGTGATGCACTTTGGTAGGAGTAACCAGAAGGCAAAGTACTGGGCTAATGGTAAGATTCTTAGTAGTGTAGATGAGCAGAGAGATCTCGGTGTCCATGTACACAGATCCTTGAAAGTTGCCACCCAGGTTGACAGGGCTGTTAAGAAGGCATACAGTGTTTTAGCTTTTATTAATAGAGGGATCGAGTTCTGGAACCAAGAGGTTATGCTGCAGCTGTACAAAACTCTGGTGCGGCCGCACTTGGAGTATTGCGTACAGTTCTGGTCACCGCATTATAAGAATGGTGTGGAAGCTTTGGAAAGGGTGCAGAGGAGATGTTGCCTGGTATGGAGGGAAGGTCTTACAAGGAAAGGCTGAGGGACTTGAGGCTGTTTTCATTAGAGAGAAGAAGGTTGAGAGGTGACTTAATTGAGACATATAAAATAATCAGAGGGTTAGATAGGGTGGATAGGGGGAGCCTTTTTCCTAGGATGGTGACGGCAAGCACGAGGGGGCATAGCTTTAAATTGAGGGGTGAAAGATATAGGACAGATGTCAGAGGTAGTTTCTTTACTCAGAGTAGTAAGGGAATGGAATGCATTGCCTACAACAGTAGTAGATTCGCCAACTTTAGGTACATTTAAGTCATCATCGGACAAGCATATGGACGTATATGGAATAGTGTAGGTTAGATGGACTTCAGATTGGTATGAAAGGTCGACACAACATCGAGGGCCGAAGGGCCTGTACTGTGCTGTAATGTTCTATGATTCTATGATTCTATAACATGAATAGATTTGTTCCCAACATTGTCTCTTTCAGAACTCCACTGGTCACCAGCTGCCTTCCTGAAGAAAACTTCCTTATCCCCACTCTCTGCCTTCTGCCAGTCAGTTAATCACCCATCCATGCCAGCACCTTGCTCCTAACACCATCAGCTCTTATCTTATCCAGCAGCCTCCTGTGCAGCATCTTGTCAAAGGCCTTCTGGAAATCCAAATGGAGCATGTCTACTGGCTCTCCTTTGTCTAAATTGCTCCTCAAATAATACCAAAAGATTTGTTAGGCATGACTGCCTCTTCACAAAAATATTTCACTATGCACTTCCAAGTGCACTGCAATCCCATCTTTAATGGTGGACCTTAAAATCTTACCAATGACCGAGGTCAAGCTATATGGCTTATAGTTTCCTGTCTTCTGCCTCCCCCTCTTCTTATACAGGAGTGTTACATTAGCAGTTCTCCAGTCCTTTAGGGCCTTCCCTGATTCCTGAAAGTTCATCACCATTGCCCCCACAATCTCCTCAGCTATCTCCTTCAGAACTCCAGACCTTGCAGTTTCCCCAGCACCTTCTCCTTAGTGATGGCTATGACACTCACCTCTGAACTCTAAGCTGCTGGTAAAAATGTAAAGAACTGTGGATGCTGTAAATCAGGAGCAAAAACAGAAGTTGCTTGAAAAGCTCAGCAGGTCTGGCAGCATCTGTGAAGAAAATAATTAGTTAACGTTTCAGGTCCAGTGACTCTCCCTCAGAACTGAGAGTTCTAAGCATTTTGTCCCACTGATTGTTAATGTCTGACTGAGCGTTCTGAGCAAGGGTCACCGAACTCAGAACATTAACTCTGATTTTTTTCTTCACAGATGCTGCCAGACCTGTTGAGCTTCCAGCAACTTCTGTTTTTGTTTCTGAGCTGCTGGTATCTTCTGTAATTTAGATTGATACAAAGGACCTATTCAGTTCCTCTGCCATTTCTTTGTTTCCCATTTCTACTTCTGCAACTTCATTTTCCAGCCATTCAACGTCCTCTCTTGGCTGTCTCACCTTTTATATATCTAAAAAACAACTCCTGCAATCTTTTTTGTTACTAGTGAGCTTACTCTAATATTTCATCCTCTTTTCCCTTTTTGGTTTTTTAGTTGCCTTCTGATGGTGTTTAAATCCCCAGACTTCCCACTAATTGTTACCACATTGTATGCTTTTTGTTTTGCTTTTATGCTGTCCCTGACTTCCCCTGTCAGCCATAGTTGCCTCATCCCGCCCTTAGTAAATTTCTTCTTCCATGGGATGAATTTCTGCCGTGCCTCCTGAATTCCCTCCAGAAACTTCTGCTGTTGCTGCTTCAGAGTCTTCCCTGCCAGTCTCATCCCCCCTCCAATCAACTCTGGCCAACTCTTCCCTCATGTCTTTGTAGTTACCTTTACTCAATTGTATTACTGTTTGTAATCTGATTCCATCCACTCCCTCTCAAACTGCAGGGTGAATTCTATCACATTATGACCACTACCCTATAGGGGTTCCTTCACCTTAAACTTCCAAGTCAAGTCTCTGCTATTACACATCACCAAATCCAGGATTGCTTGTTCCCTAGTGAACTCTACCATTAGCTGCAGCAAAAAAAGAACCATCTCAGAGGTATTCTACAAATTTCTTTTCTTGGAATCCACTATTAAACTGGTTTTCCCAGGCCACTCCTTAATCTACAACCCTTAGCCCCTAGGCCCCAACAATCTAACTCATGAAATCCAAGCTTTCTTATTCAGCATTTTGGCAATTTGTATTCTATGCCCTGGAGTCTTGAAAATGACTATTTGTAGTGTTTTTGTCTCACTGATTGATAATGTCTGGCCCAGGACATCTAGAAACTTCAAATATAATGTAATTTAGTGAGAACATTAGTTTAAACTTAATACTTGGCTCTTGAAATCCATTGACATACATCTAAACAATGCTCGAAGACTATTAACTTGGAAGGACCTGGTTTAGGATTCACTGTTTTCCCCTATATATTTCATAATCAACCCTTCAGAGATGTTATTATATGTCTCTTGAGCAAGTGAGACTTGAACCAGGGACATTACTGTTGCGCCTGGAGATATTTTTAGTCAACCTGCTCCGATGTGTTAAGACATAACTCTGGAGGAGGTGAGAGTTTATCTAAGATCATCTGGTTCAGAGGTAGGGACACTCCCACTGTACCATAAGAGCTCTCCTCATTTTCCTCTAGTCATGATTCCTAAATTTCCCTCTCTACCTTGCCAGTTCTATAATCTTGTTACACTGTCTCTGGTCTCCAAATGTTGCTGTCAATTGCTCTACCCTTTATGTATATTTAATGAGTAAAGAGAATAAATTATAAATAATGTTTGTGTTGAAGATTCTGATAGATTTGACCGAGTTCTCTGACTCTAGATGAAAAAGGCGATGTGGCTGACTGCAGTTTTGAGCAGCATAGAACTCAGAGGAAGAAAACATGCCCATTTCTATTTATAAAGATTTTCAATTGCTCTTTGTTCCTGATGACGATTACATCAGAAAGCTGACACTATATTTTTAAAAACTTTGTAAAAAGTATTCTTCGATGCTTAAATTTAATTCATGCATTATTTAAATTACTATGGAGAGATAATTCTTTCCTGCTAAACTCTCACAAGTGGATCATCATTCTCATTGAGAGTGAAACACAAATTAATAAACAAGAGTCAGCAGAACAATTTCACACCGAACAAAAAATTTGGTAACTCGAAATGTTCTATCATTTGCCTCAATAATCTTCCTGTAGTGCATTTCAGTTAAAGTACTTTAATTTTGTTACAGTTCCACCCTCAAAGCCAAAGTGTGGTATTACAGTCCATCCTGCGAAGATGAATGCAGCAATATTATCCTGTCATTCTGACCAAGGAGTACCAACTCCAAGTTATCACTGGGTGGAAAATGTAAACAATGTTCATCAAAATATTTCTGGCTACTCTGGTAAGAATCAAAAACAAAGTGTTTTCAATACTCAACAGTACAGTAACTAAGTTAGTTTATTTCTTTAAAATTTTCCCATGATTAGTCTTCTCACCGATTTTCTCACCATTTATTTTGTTTATCTTTCAGACCCAAGAACTGGACTGTTGACCATTTCAAATGTTTCACAACATGAACATGGTGTTTACCAATGCACAGCATCTAATAACTTGGGAAACGAGACATGTACTATTGATCTGTCAACACTCTGTTAGTATACTTAAGCCTTTGTTAAACATGAGCATATAGAGTGAATGGAAAAGCTTGTTAATATGATCAATGTTAATAAGAATAGAAATTGTAATGATTGTAACAAGGTTAGCCAGGTGGCCCTCATAGAATATGAGGTCCCTGATTAAGGATGTTAATCTGGCCCAATCAGGGAGTCCTCGCTGATAGATATAAACAGGAGTGTCAGAGGTTCTGTTCACTCTGAGAGCTGGCTCTGAGGGAGCTGGATCACTGTCGATCTCCATGTGTAACTAAATGTTGACTCGGTGAAGGGATACCAGCCTCTGTGGTGTTATCTCAGAACCAATTTCAATGAACAGTAGAGTAGTGCAGATTAGTAAAAGCAAAACATTTAAGACCAAAGCAGAAATTTGTGGCTTCCTCTACATTGGGGAAACCAAGCGGAGGCTTGGAGACCGCTTTGCAGAACACCTCCGCTCAGTTCGCAACAAACAACTGCACCTCCCAGTCGCAAACCATTTCCACTCCCCCTCCCATTCTCTAGATGACATGTCCGTCATGGGCCTCCTGCACTGCCACAATGATGCCACCCGAAGGTTGCAGGAACAGCAACTCATATTCCGCCTGGGAACCCTGCAGCCTAATCAATGTGGACTTCACCAGTTTCAAAATCTCCCCTTCCCCTACTGCATCCCTAAACCAGCCCAGTTCGTCCCCTCCCCCCACTGCACCACACAACCAGCCCAGCTCTTACCCCCCACCCACTGCATCCCAAAACCAGTCCAACCTGTCTCTGCCTCCCTAACCGGTTCTTCCTCTCACCCATCCCTTCCTCCCACCCCAAGCCGCACCCCCATCTACCTACTAACCTCATCCCACCTCCTTGACCTGTCCGTCTGCCCTGGACTGACCTATCCCCTCCCTACCTCCCCACCTATACTCTCTCCACCTATCTTCTTTTCTCTCCATCTTCGGTCCGACTCCCCCTCTCTCCCTATTTATTCCAGTTCCCTCTCCCCATCCCCCTCTCTGATGAAGGGTCTAGGCCCGAAACGTCAGCTTTTGTGCTCCTGAGATGCTGCTTGGCCTGCTGTGTTCATCCAGCCTCACATTTTATTATCCAGAAATTTGATGTCAACTTTTAATAGTAAGTTTTGAGATGCAATGTTGTAATCCAGATGCAAAAGTTGCATTATGCATTTTTCACAGCTAGACTTTATTTGTTGCTCTATGTAAGCACAAAAGAAGAGTGACAGCTTGCACTAGAAGTAAAGGGAGAAATGTGCCAGATTGATTTGTGGGATTGAGAGAAGTGAAGAATGAACCCAATGAGACCTATTTCAACCTCAATGGTTTGGACGAGTCAAATTAACTGAGATGAAAAGGACAGTGGAGAAAAGGAGGAGAATTGTGAGAGGAGAGAATGCCACAGTAAATTGGGATTAGCTGTACAATTATCAATGAGAGTGTTAGAAGTAGGAGAATGACTATTGTGATGACTTTTGGGTAACTTATGGTGTGTGAAAATCTAAATGTTAAACGACCATTTTAAAACGATTGTGAAGTATAAGGATATCACGTTAATTTACTAACAATGGGGAACTGGTTCACTCCGTTGGCTGGACAGCTGGTTTATGATGAAAAGTGGTTCCTACAGCATCAGCTCAATTCCTGCACTAGCTGAGGTTGCCATGAAGTGTTCTTCTTCTCAGGCTCTCCACTCACCCTAGGTATAGTGACCCTCAGGTCCACCAGTCATATCTCTCCCTCTCACTCTCTCCCTGTCTCTCTCTTTCCCTCCCTCTAATGGGAGAGCAGCCCTATGGCCTGGTAAGACGACAATGACTCTTGCATATTTAACACTTTCTGGGAGACCGTTTCTTCACACCTCTAATTTCATGCCATTAATGTCTGAATTTCTTCTCTTCAAGCTTTTACTTATTATCTTTTCATCCTGCAATGCAATTCTTCCTGCAAAAATACAGAATGTTGAGTTTCCTTATTCTGCTACTTCACTTCAAATATCATAAGATTGCAATCTTGGCTTGCCACTGTTTGTGAGGCATTTTCAAAACAAAGCATTAGTATTTTCTAGCTAGTTTTTTACGCTATGTAAGAGTGACCATTTGGTATTACTGAACTGAGTATTGCTGAGAAATAATACACATTTTGTCAAAGCTTTTTGTCTTGCACTCATCAGAGCAATTCACAAGTATTACTAAAGTAAAGAGAAAATAACATTTATAATATATCAGAGGAATGTACTGATTTGTTGACAAGTGGACTCTGATTTGCTGCCATTGAGAAAACACAAGCTAGAGGATGATTGACAATCAAGTGCCAAGCTTTGTTCAAGTTTTATACCAGGCAGGTTGACTCTAATTGGTCAAGGCATGCCCTGAGAAATGAACAAGAAAATATGTGTCATTTATTTTGTGTACCTGAAACTGGTGCAATGTGTACATATTCTTTCTGTTTGCAAAGAACAATGTCCAGTCGACTAATATATGTAATGTCGAGTATGTGCAAGTATGCGACACTGTGAATCCAACTCCCAATCCTGGACTAGCTGTCAGCATAATGTTTCACACATTCTGGATTCATATCTAATGTTGGTTGCATCAAACATCTGCCAGTGGCCTAACAGGATCAAATTATTTACTGACTGCTCTTTATCCTCATTTTCTTCTTTTTACTGTAGCTTCTGAGAGCGATCACATTATAGGAGCCATAATTGGGGCAGTTCTGGCCGCAATTGTGATTGGAGCTATTGTCTGGGTAATTACAAAGAAGAAGGCAAAGAAAAATGCGGGGAAAGATACTGAATTTCAGTGAGTGTTATTTTCAATTCTATTATTCATAATGTTTCAAACGTTACGTTGCAGGAAGGTTTTTTTTCCACCTGTGTTTAGTTAGTTGTTATCAACTCAATAACAAAACAGAGAGGAAAGCATTAGGTTTTATCCATTCTTAGGAATATGCATCCGTCCAGTACCTGAATGTTTGATTATTTCGGAACATCCCACAAACAGTTCCCATCAGGGCCAGGTTAGTTGATTACAACCAGATAACTTTCAGGCCCTAATACCCACCTCAGATCAAATAGGGCAAGGAACACACAGATTCATTATCACCAAGATTGAGACCACGCATTCAACTGCCTCAGTTACCTTTCTTACAATTTCTGGCCACCTCAATCAAATATCCCTGTCTCCCCGTAATCCCAATCCATATTTTTGAATTTGCATCTTTCTCTAGCTTCTTCCCTATCTCCATTCGTGCCCTGTCTGTGAGGATCATTTCCATGAAACTATATTTCTTGACCTTGAACATATTCCCATGAAACTGCTGAGCATAAAACTTCCTTTCTTAGTCCCCATTTTAGCTGAAACAATTAACTGTTCTCTCAAGAACATCATCCAGAACCACAGTATTGGTTTCAAAAGTACTTTGGCAATACTCAGCGCTACATGATCATCAACCCATGTCAACCTCTCCACTATCTCGTAAACTATCACTGAAACTATCAATCTGCTTGTCTGCCATCTAGTACAAACTCAAAGTAATTTGCTCCAGCTGATTATAGGGAAGACTAAAGCCAGTTTCTTCGGTCCTGCAATAAAATTTGTTCCCTAGTCTTCAACTTTGTCTCCTTATCCATGAAGTACTTCAGACTAAAACAGACTGTTTACCAGCTTGGTATATCTTATGCTCAGTTGAGCTTCTGACTTCATATTTGTCCCATTATGAAGGCCAAATACTTCTACCTCTGTAATATTGCCGATGGTCCCACAGCATGCTGACATTCTCTGGTTAGGCTCCTACCTGTTGATAATGATCTGGCCAAGAACCTGAGGCTAGCTACTTCCTACAGGGCTGTACTCCAGGCACAATTAATACTATAAGCCAGGACTGAAATTTATAAACTTAGGGATAAGCAAGTTTGTCAATTTTCATTTCTCATTTATATAGAAAATGGATATGGCTATAGAGAATATCATAATTTCTCATTATTTCTGTTTTCTCAAGGGTGAAACAAGAAGCGAGGAGAACATCTACTACATATGCAACTGTCCCCACTGATGATGCCTCAGCAGCAGCAACAACAAATGAGACTGCTACTCAGTTGTCACAGGTAGACCACAGCAGGATGGATGCATCTGAGGTACACGCGCATCCAACTGAAACTCCACTTCTGAGTGAAAATGCTGTTCCCTCTGGCACTGAAAAAGCACCAAGTGAAGAGACAGATGGAGTTGGAACACATGCTGTCTAGTTCACCCATTTTGCCAAACCAGTATAACTACCAACTGTGTCAAAATCTGAAGACATACACATTGATGTATTTTTACACACCACATATTCTATTATAAAACACATCTACTATTGGCAATGGCTCTGTGACAATAAACTGATTTTCCATAATTATTGCAATCGCAATTACTATGTCCAGGCCAAACAACTAAAATTACCATTAAAGTCAAAGTTAATATTGTGTAACATTGTCCCAGGTATATTTTGTTGTGCGTAAAGGTTACATTTATAAACTTTCCTAAAGTAATAAAACAATTTTTATTTTACTTTGCACACGGGGCAAATTATACACACCCAAAAATCCTCTTTAAACATAAGTGCTAGATATCCTAACATCCATGTGATTCACATGCCACCTGACATTTCCAGACCAATGACTAAAACATAATAATAGTGTTGCAATTCCAATTTTACTTTTGACTAATGCACAGAGTGAGTGGTGGGATCATGCAATCACCTTAGGATTTCTCAGCCCAGGAGGGGGCTATTAATACAACTAACCACTTCTCACCAATGTCTGTAAACATAAGTTTTGATGTCAAGTAAAAAATTGACTGGAATTGGTTAAAATTCCTTTGTTAACATTCACTAACAAGATTTATACATAAAGAATGTTTACTTCAGTGAGTTATGTAGATATAGAGAAATTGCAAGTTAGTGTTTTAAGCTGCGTGCTCTTGGTTAAGTAGGAAAACCAGAAGTGGTATATTTGTCCATAATTCTTATTACAGAAAACCTCCTCCACAACAGTGGAAAGTGTTCCTGGATATGTTATTTTAGGCGAATCATTTAAAAAAGGTAGTTCAATTACTAACGAAAAATAATAAGGGGTTTAAGGAAAGAATATCAAAATTGGATTTGAATAGCATCTCCATGTGGCAAACATGATGACTGAGGTGCCTTTCCTATGCTGAAATGTTATTGCTTATCAAATTTATTTAATCATAACTTACTGCATTTCAAAACCAATATCATGTTGATAATATTTTGATAACAGGCTAATTAATGTAAGTGAAAAACTGTAGTAGCCCTTGATGACTCCCTTTAAAACCAAATCAATCAAATTTAAAGCATAAGAAACTTACAAACTGCTAATACTGGATATTTTGTTCAGTATTCAGTATTGATTAATATTTTCATACAAGTACAGAAAAATGTAATTGTTACCAATGTAATTTTTCAAAAGTAAAAGAGTTTTATGCAAAATTGTCTAGGGTTTAAAGATCTAAAATGCATACAGAATCATACAATAATAATTTTACAAACCTACTTCCAGGTGTTAGCTCTTGTGACGCAGACTAAAGTGATTTTTGAAAAGCGTGTGTTGAAAATAAATAAGGTACCTATCCTAACTTTTATAATAGATGTTGTATCAGCTTAGCTGTGAGTCTGTACCTTTGCAGATTTTATAAACTTACTTAAATAATACACTGACTCCATTGGGAAAAATCTGATACATCTGTGGTTTTAATCATGCTGTACAGATTACATTGATTCTCTGTGTGGCACTTAGGAATAGGAGTAAGCCTTTCAACCCAATGAGCCTGCAACACCACCTCATGTGAACATGCTTGATTGAATACTTCAATGCCTTTTGCTTGTAATGTTTGCATAACCCTTTCCATAATGGTGATGGGAAATCTATCCATCTTTATCTGAAACATATTCAAAGATTCAGCTTCCACAGACTGATAGGGTAGAGAATTCCAAAAATTCACAACCCCCAAGCAATTGGCAAAGATCTTCATGAGGAAAGTGGTGCAGCATGAGGGAACAGGCAGAACAATGAGGTTGAGGATTATCAGATCAGCAATGATCTCAAATTGAACGGTGGTGCAAGCTCAATAGCCTGAATGGCCTACTTCTGCTTCTATGTTTAACAGTCTTGCAGTCTTGTAGCATGTTAGGTTGAGTCCCACAGTGTTAGCTGCCGCTGGGAATTAGGCATCCTCTGCACAGTACTGCTTCATGAATTAAATTCTCCCTCTATCATTACGTATGGCATTTGTACGGATAGACACACTGATACAAGAGCAGAAGTAGAGTAACCTGTGAATGTTTAAGTAGAAAACGGGAAATGTTTAAAGCCTGAGAAGTACTGTTAACATGAGATGATACATAGAAGTTATTCAAATAGAGCTAGACATTTAGAGGACACAGAGAATGAGCAATTAATTGATGTCATGGTATGGGTTCATGAGGGGTACAGCAGACAAGAAATGGAAATAGGAAAGTCTAGTATAATGAAACATAGTCATGTTACTGAGATCATATAAAACAAACACAGGATGGTGGCTCATTTCTAAAAGACTAATATTGAAAAGCTAAAAACCTATATAGAATATTGGTTAGACCAGGAGCACTGTAGACATTTCTGGTCTCCATATTGATATATAGAGACACGTGGAAAGAACAATAATGATTTATGAGAATGATACCATAAAAGACTTAATAGTAGTGGCTGAACAGACTGGGGCCTTTTTCTGTAGAAAAAAGAAAACTGAGTGATAATCTGATTATGGCCTTTAAATTTTGAAAGGGTTTGATAGATTTAAAGTAGAGAAGATATTTCCACTAGTGGACAAGACCAGAACTCGGTGCTACAAATCTACGATAGTCAATGAAAAGATCCTGGAAATCTTGTGGTATAATGGGTAGCCTTTAAACCAAAAGCTCTGAGTTCAAGTCCCAGTTCAGGCCTTGTTGACCATGGAAGGAGAATGCAAGGCATTTCTGAACAGAGAGATAATTAACTTGCTATTTCCTCCAACTTATCTATGGCAGACAGTAAGAATGGGAGAGATTCATGGTCTGCCATGCCTGATGCAAAGTGGTATCATTCATACAGTAAACATTTATCTTTCTCTGAAGCAGAAAGATGTGGAATATGGCTAATTACAGACTGTTTGGCATATAAATCAAACAAGAATTCAAGAGAAATATTTTTATTCAGATGGTGGTTAGAATGTGAAACTCATCACCATATGCAGTAAATGGGGGAAATGTAGTGAATGCATTTAAGGGGAAGCTATATAAACACACAAAGAAGAAAGAATAGGAAAAATTCTGATGGGGTTAGATGACTGTAGAAAATAAACACCAACATAAGACTTCTTGGGACGTATATTCTACTCCTGTTCTGTAAATGCCATATATTTCTAAGACAGACTCCAGAATCTTGAAGATAGAGAATATATGCTGTTACAAAGGATGCAACTTGAATTGCCAGCACATTACTGCAATTGCGGGATCCTGCCTCACATGACAACTAATCTTCCCCTACCCATGAAATACCAATAGAACTATGTTGATGATGTGATATAAAAGCAGGAAGTGCTGGAGAAGCTCAACAGGTCTGGATGCATCTGGGGAGAGAGAAGAAGAGGTAACATTTCAAGCCCAAAAAGAGTTCTGAAGAAGAGATATATTGGACTCAAAATGTTAAGCCAGTTTCTCTCTCCATTGGTGCTGCAAGACCTGCTGAGGTTCTCTACCACTTCCTGCTTTTCTTTCAGGTTTCCTGCATCTGCTCTAATTTACTTTAATCTGCTGAGGTGGCATTTGTGTCGCAGCATTTCTGGGGCAACATGATGCAGGCCACTGTTTGGAAGGCAATATCAGTTTGGTGATAGTTCAGTCTGCACCCTCAGTTTCGGCTTCTTTTCTCTTCCCCTTAAGGTACTATTTTCTATGTTACTTTCCCGGCTGTTCGTGATTCCATTTTATATTGGCAATTTACTTACACCATTCAAGGTGTTCATAAGTTCTCTGCCTTATATGTATTTTTAATATATTTTTATGCTTTGCGCTGTTGTTTATTGTTCATATTATTGCAGGATTTTAAAGACAACCAGTTTTCCACTCAAACAGGTCACCCTGTTTTATGTCTGCTATTGTCTATTTCGGGCCTTCCCTTCGTTTTGCCTTTTCCCAATACTTTCCTTGGCAATAGAAATGTTAAATTGTCTTTTCTCTCCAAAGTTTCTAATTGACCTGTTGAATTGTTTCAAACATTTTGTTTCTGATTTCTAGCGATTTGTTTTCTACTTTCTGTATAACTAACAAACAACATTTTGGTCATGAATTTTCAACATATTGTCAAATTGTTCACTGTCTAGATATGGGACAGAGGTTTGTCTGACAAAAGATAGCCATGACTTGTTTTTTGTATTTGATTATTTGCTTGTATCGCCATTAGGATTCTTTAATCAACTATGTTATACTTTATAATTCTATAGAGAGCAACCCAAAATTAACATTTTAATAAAGGAGGAGACTTTAAATAAAACATTTAGTTTTAATTTCAGCAATGTGTGATTTCATTTCTCCCTATCAGCGCAATTAATTGCATTGATAACGCTTAGGCTTGGATGTTGGACTGAGATGATCAGATAGTTGACATAAAAGTTGCTGTGGATTGGAATTTTTCTATGCAGAGCAGCGAATCATAGTTTCATAGAAATTGAACAAAGTGGTAAATGTGCTGAAATTTTGCCTATCAATTTATGGAATGAGTGGTAGTATATGGTCTAACTTAGCAGTAGTGACGGTAAAACTATTAGTATTCATTGCTATCACTCCACTAAAACTGATGGCAACTCCTGAATCACAAATGCGCATATCATCCTGGAATTCCAGCAGTTGTTGCCAGTGATTCTATACTTCTCCAGAGGATGTGCAACTAAGTGCTGAGGCATGCAGTACTCATGTAGATCATTAGAATTATCAAATATTTCCACTCGTATGCTGTTAATATTACTATAAAAGTTCCTGAAGATGTTACATTTTGTTGAAACTTGTAATATACTTATGACCACCCTCTCTGGCATGGAAGAGTTAATTTTATAATTGTGGAATCGATTCATCACCGTAAAGGATCCCGTACCCACAACCAATAAAACTAACATAATGTACAAAATAGCATGCAAGGACATAGGCCAAACTGGAAGAAAACTGACAATATGGATACATAAATACCAACTAGCTGCCAAGAGATGCGACCGATTCTCAATGGTCTCAATACACGTGCATTTGACTGGGACAATACATCCATAATAGTATGAGCCAAACGGAGACATGCCAGAGAATTCCTGGAGGCCTGGTATTCCAACTGGAACTCCATCAGCAAACACATTGAACTGGACCCAATATATGAACCACTGAAAAACAGAACTGGAAGTGATGCCAACCACCCCAGCAAACCGAGGCATTTAAATAACAAGTGGGACAGAACACCAATGCTTCACCAGAGGCACACTGACTATGTAACCTAGCAGGACGATGAAACATCTACAATCAAGCATACTGGCTCGGCGAGCAAGTCTACAACCTCATCCACAACCTGAGCTACAAAGATTCTCAAAAGCTTTAACTTATTTTATCAGCTGACGGAGGACAATAATGAAAACCAAAACTTGGTTTCCTTTGTATCTAAATGGAATTGGCTCGTACTGTCAATCTATTCTCATACAATCTAATTGTCACATGGGTTAACAAATTCATTAGAGTTATGTATTTTGGGGTCAAAAAAATTTGACACATTCAGCTTCTGTGATGTTACTATTGAATCCAATTAATCATATATTTACTTCCCTTTCCTAACTTTTCTTCCTTTCTTTACATTGCACATTTCTGGTGAGAAGTTGAGCTAATGATATGCGCCAGGTATCAGGCAATGAGAGGCTAGGAGGTGGGCGTATGACAGCTTTTTTGAATTCCTCTCCCGATGCAAAATCATGTTGAGTCATTACCATCTATTGAGATGTCATGCAAATGTCACCCCATGCATTATGTTGTCATGAGCTCCCATCCAATGTAATCACAAATAAAATTACTCCATCTGTTGAGTTATGGTAGCTTTTCCCTCAATTAGTAAATTTTAAGAGAATTATCCTGCATGGGACAAAATGCAAATTTTCACCAGAATACTTCTAAGATCTAAAATGTACTCAAATGAAATTAGTAGCACAAGGAGGCACCAATGCTTGCAATACTTGAAGACATTGAGAAATTTTCAGAATGATGGACTTTACACGGTTTATTTGGGTGAAACACATATTTCTGAAAATCTGATAACAGGTGACATCTTCTGCAGTATAGTCAAATCCAAGTCCCTATCAGAAGGATTGACTCTGATCCACGCTGGGGGAGTTAGAGGATGGGTTCCTTGGAAATACAGGGTCTTCTTCCAATCAAGAGAACAGTGGACAACTCCAAAGACTGTAGGTATTAAAGAAGAGCTTTTTAAAGAATTATGCCATGTGCTCAGCAAGTCCTATGGAAAATGCACAGTAGTGATCAAACCAAAACAATGGGTTATTTCTTTCGGATTGAAGCACCGTACAGATGACTCATCAGAAGTTCTACCACAGAAACCAGAGGTCATCCAGAATGTGCCTTTACAGTCTTCATTGACTATTCAAATAGCTAATTTTTCTTGTTGCCCTAAAATTGCTCAAAGTTATGGCCATGAGCTTTTGTACATTCCTCCCAGTTACCCTCATCTTAGTCCTTTGGAATCAGCCTGGTCTTCACTCAAATGGGCTATAATCAAACACAGGAAAGATTATACTGATACAGCTTTTCCAAATATAAGTGACTACCAGTGTATCCGCTTAAAGGCTCTGATTGAAAATAGCATCGAAGGAGTAACGCCATACAAGTGGAAAACTGCTTTCAGTAGAGTCAAGAAGTGGGAAAATCGTTACCTTTCCAGCTAAACTTAGTAACATCCCTCACATTTGAGAGCTGCTAATAAATATAAGTGGAATATTTGGAGCTGTTACTTTTAACTGCCTTAGAAAGGTTTTAAGAAAAATATTTTTTCATTTTTAAAATTCACTGATATTATCGCATTCCCCCCATCTAAAGAAGGTAGAATTCACATCAGCATCAAAGTATGCATAACTGAAGAGAAATGTTTGGAAGGACATTACACAGAATCTTCTTTACCAATTAATTTTCTAAGTTTCTCCCTTTGTCAAGTTCTGATCTTTCATTCTGAGCTTTGGCCCTTAAAACCCCAGTAATTTCTGTAAAATCCATGGGATCTCACTAAAACTTTCATCAATCTCAGCCTGCACTCTGGTAAAAGGACCACATTTGCATTTTCTCATTGACCTTTATTCCCTCACCCTCTGTTCCAACTAGAAGCGAAAAGCAAAATCTTTCTAACCCCTGAGCAATGTGGACATTGGCAAGTCAGTTGGGAAAATAGGCTGAGATTGGCAGAAACTGGATTCTCAAGGTTGACAGCAAAACTTCCAATTCTCCAGCAAAAATCTCAATGTGGAAAGTGAACCATATCACATTGTCACTGACCATTCGTGCCCAAATAGTCTAGCACAACATATGGTACATACCAGCAAATCCAGGCTCAACACGTATTGAGCCACAAAACTGGACTTTCATATTGCAATGCTGAATTTCCATGAAAAACCAATGGAGAAAGAACTACCAGCCTTTGTACAACGTTTGCTTGGAAGGCAAGTGAAAATGACCTGTGCAGCAACCAACGATACAACTATTTTGAAACACAGGACATCCTTGAGTGAAAGAAATGCACGACTGATGGGCATGTAGAGAACTGTCACAACTATATAGCAGACCAGCATCAGTGTCAATCAGAATTTGTTATCAAGTTACAACTACCTTTGTGTGAGCAAATGTTTCTAAGATATAAAATCGGTTCAGGTCATATGAAGTCATTGTCAATTGTGATGCTACTTTGCCAATTATGCATTCGGGGATTGAGGATGAAAACTCCACTGACAATGATTGTGTAATGAAGTTGAGTTAGATCAATCAGTGGCTGGACAACCAAGCTTTCAGCCAAGAGTGATAGAGAATAACATTTCTCTCCAGATGGATTTACACCCATCAGATCAAGATAAGTTCAGGCCTCTAAAACATTTTCTCAAAATTTGAATTATTAATCTTGTTAATTGTGTTTATATTTCTGTATAACTGTTGAATTGACAGCACATGCCTATATTAAATGATATGCATCTGTTTTGGATTTCTTTTTGGAAAAAGGAAGATGTTGTGGTGTGTCTTGTAGCAGGTATGTAGTACAACTTTAAGGCACATAATCATGACATCATTCCTAGATCATGGCATGTGGCTGAATGGTATTAATTTCTCAGTCTCCATCTTACTGAGCAGTGTTCACTTGCAGCATGCCATGCTAAGCAAAACGTGTCACAATCCATCTGAATTGCTTAGCTTGAGCCTATACATGCAAATGCGTATGATTCTAATAAGAATGCACAAATATTAACATCAGATGTTGTAATAAATGTTCATTAAATTCTTCTGTACTACGTGACCACATTTCATTCATGTTTATGTTATGGGAGCTAACATAAATATCTCAGCATAATAATGGCAGATCTTGCATTTATCTTGTCCCTCACATCACCTATATGTATCTTAATTTAGATACTGCTCTACAGATTTTGTCATATATGATTTAGAGTAATAGAAACTTAATAAAAATCCATTAATGATGGTTGGACCATTTTACAAATAAAACTATTTGAGTAATCTGTGTTACTTTAATTCAAATTAAAATTCTTAATGCAAACTTCAGTTCCAATATATTTTCTAACCTATTGTCATTGCCATTATCTTTAACTGGTGCTGATTGAAATTCAACCTAAGTGTCATTGCAGAGGTTTTGATGTATCTGTTTACATTAGACTTACCTCATCAAAAAGATTCCTCAGCAGAAGGGCTGTGGCATTTGTTTTCAGGACCACATTTTTTTTCCGTTTACAGGATGTAGATTCCATTGTATAGACCGGCATTTATTGCCCAACTTAATTGCCCAGAGGACATTTCAGTGTAAAGATATTCCGATGGGTCTGAAGTCACATGTAGGCCAGACCAGACAGGGATGGCAGATGTGATAATGGGAACTGCAGATGCTGGAGAACGACATGACCCACTATCACTCGTATCCTTACAGACAGATGAGGAAGGACACCAGTTTGATTGGGACAACACATCCATCCTAGGACAAGCCAAACAGAGACATGCACGAGAATTCCTAGAAGCATGGCATTCCAACTGGAACTCCATCTGAGAAAAAGAACAGGAAATGACATCACCAACGCAGGAAATGACACCACCAACCCAAGGAAACCTAACCAGATAAATAGAAAGCGGAACATAACACCAGCACTTCGTCGGAGGCTCACTGATGAAGTTACCGAGAATGGTGACGAAATGTCTGAAAACTAACCTTCCAGCTCGGTGAGCAAACTCACATCCAGAACCTCAACCTGAGCTACAAATCTTCTCAAAACTCGCTAGGGATGGCAGATGTCCTTGCCTAAAGGACATTGGTGAACAGTTGGGTTCTTACGACAATTGTTAACGGTTACATAGTTAGAACATAGCACATAGAACATTACAGCACAGTACAGGCCCTTCGGCCCTCGATGTTGTGCCAACCAGTTGTCATTGCGCTAGTTTATTAATCCAGATTTATTTAAAAACTGAGTTCAAATTTTACCATCTGTGGTGGTATTCAAGCCCATGTCCTCAGAGCATTATTTGGGGTTCTGAATTACTATACAAGTGACTTTACCACCACTTCCACTTATACATAATATCAGTGCATTCTCAATACCTCCCTGAGTAATGCTTACCTGCCCAATCTTTAGCAGTTAGACAGTTGGCCACAGCAGCATCAATCTGCCTTATCCGAGCATTTTAAGCCGAGGTAATTCTGATCAGTTTTCACATTTTACTATGTTCCCAAGAAACTCTCAAATCTCCCATGGAATTAGTTAGTGGCCAAATATACCGTGACCTCTTGCATGCTCAGTCTTATTGGGAAACAGTGGTGGAATTTTAACCATTAAAGAGCAGTCATGAGAGGAAGTGGTGAAATGTGGGTGAAACGTCAAAGCCCTGGAAAGTGGTATCAGGTCTGGAATCCAACATAAGCCTGTTCTTCCAAATATAAAGAAACATAAAGAATGAACCAGGTCAGCGTTATGTCGAGTTTGAAACAATTAAACAGAGCAACTCCAATAGATGGGTGAGAGCATTGAAGATTCAAAAGACATATAAGGATCTAAAAGACATTATTCCACTGTAGGAATTTAAAAACTCATTTCCAGAGACGATAAGAACTGATATTGAGGAACAGAAATTTCCAGCAGTGAGAAGAGTTGCAGAGATGATGGGTGATTACGTATTAGTGCATAGATCAAAATTTAGTTTCTGACTGCAATTTCATTCCGTGAGGGATAGAAATGGGGAAGAAGAAAGATCCTTCAATGAGAAACAAAAAGTACATCACACTGGGAATAGTTTACCACTTGTGAATAAAGAAACCCAAGAGGGTGAAGAGGAGGTAAAAGGTCTCAGGTGTTCTCGCTGTAATAAGGTGGGACACAAAGTCCCAGTGCTGGTGGTTTAAGAAAAAGCATTGAGGAAAAGGATGTGTAAAAGAGACTAAACCAGTGGGATTATTTGATGTAGTGAAGGAACTCCCAAAAGGAGTCGAGGAACTGCAGGAGAGCGCACAGCCTAGACATGAGCTGAAAAGTGCGGTGGTGTCCGATCTCTACTAAGACTTCACCTCTGTGGGTAAGATTTACTCAGCAAGAACTGGGGAAGCAGATAAAGAAGTTACAATATTGAGAGATACAAGAGCTGGTCAGTCTTTAATAGTAAGAGCTGAAAGTATTTGTGCTCCTTCTAAAGTGTTACCCAAGAGAGTGGTAATCTGTGGAGTAGATGGAGACAGATTTAACGTTCCCCTGTGTAAGATAAGGCTAGAAAGACCAATCACGATTAGGGAAGTGACAATGAGAGTGATTGAAAGAGTGTACAGTTCGTTCTTGGAAACAACCTGGCAGCAACGAAAGGGGGAGTGATACCCTTTTCAGCAGAGAAGCCAAAGGAAAACCAGGGAACTGAGGAGTTAAAAGAAAAATACCCTGGAATTTTTCCAGACTGTGCAGTAACAAGATCTCATAGTTACAAGTAACAGTTAAGAAGAAGAAAGTAAAGAGAAAGATGAAGGAGTTGAGGTTCAGTTAACTAACACTGTGTTTGTTGAAATGGAAAAGGAGAAACCTGAACAGGTAAAGGGTCAGGCAGAGGTGTTTGGTTCTGAAAGATTAATGCAGATACATCAAAAAGATGAGACAATAAAAGATCTACATCATAAAGCCTACTTGGCAAAGGAGTCAGAACATATTCCTGAGTGTTATTGTCTTAAGACTAGAATCCTAGGGCAAAAATGGGACATCAGCAGGTTAGTGCAGAGGGCAAATGGGCAGAACTGCACACGACTGTGTTGCTGGCAACATGCAAACGCTGCGTATTATGGGTAGAACACAAATTATTGATAGGAGGACACTTAGAGTGACGAAGACTTAGGCTAAAATACACAAGCATTTCTAATGTCCTGGATTACATAGGGATGTGGTTGACTTTTGCCGTACCTGTCATACTTGTCAAATGGTAGGAAAGCCACAGGCAGTAATAAAACCACCGCATTTGACGTCAATTCCCACATATGAAGAATCTTTCACATGTGTAAGTCCTAAATGTTACGGCAAGAGCAGAGGTTCTTTCCTAATGATTAAAACTGAAACTTTCAGAGAAGCTCCTTCACCTTGCTTAATCTGTGAAACTGTTACGGAGAGGGGAGGTTAAATTAAAGAAAATTCCTGATAGTCACGTTGTAAGTAACAAGCAACAATTTATTTATTTAACCGCAACAGTGAAGAAATTAACAGAACTACTAAGAAACTGAACAATTCCCCTCCAACTCCTAACTATTCCCTAACTGGACAAAATTATTTTGGAATGTTGTTTGAATAAACACAAGTCCCACTTATATAAACCCAGTTAATAAGGCAACAATAAATTAAGAAATAATCTAAGTTCACATAGACGGTATCTTCTGGAACACTCTGCCTTCTCCAGCCTTTCTTCTGTTGATCTCATGCCCAAATATCTTTCTTCTGCTGATTCTGCTGTCAGGAATATTTTCTCTAATTCCTTCTGTCAGGACTCTGATCCAAAAAAAATGCCATGGTACTTCTAGTGAGTTTAATTTTTTTTATTGTGGGAGCCAAATTTATTTCTCAGATGGTATATGTGGTTTTGCTTCAGATGGCCGTTGGCTCTTCAATCTGAGAAATAAATTTGGTTCCCACAGTGAAAAAATTCATTAAGCTATCTCATAAAAAACCTTCATCAAAGGTACCATAGAATCAGCTCAAAGTCCTCACAGAGGAAACTACAGAGAAAACATCCATGTCAGAAGCACGCTTTCAGTAGTGTGCAATGCTTCAAGTGACTGAAGTAAAATGGTGTACAAAATGTTTACACCCTGAGGTCACATGGTTCGATACAGTGATGATATCATGAGTATGTTTCTTAAAGGCACTATGACATGCTGACCATGAGACATAACAACATTGAGGAGTTACCTGAGGAGAGAAGATGTGTGAAGCTGCAGATCTGCTCTTACAAGGTGTGCTGAGCAGGAAAATACTGGGAAAACCAAGTTTGGGGCTGAAGGGTTTTGTGTCTCTCACTTTACCCTCTTCGGTCTTTGATCTTGTTGGATACAACTTCTAGGTTGAAGAAAACATCTTCTAATGACTTCCTTGGCCTCTTCTAAACACACTTATCTTGGTTTGAGAGGCTTGCTTCTTTCCCCAATCCTTAATGATCAAATATTTGGTTAGCTCAGTAGGCTGGTTGGCTGGTTTGTGATGCAGAGTGGTGCCAATTGCATGGGTTGAGTTCTCACACCGGCTGAGGTTACCATTAAAGACACTCCTTCTGAACGTCTCCCCTCACCAGAAGCATGTTGTCCCTTAGGTTAAATTAGCAACGGTCATCTCATCTAATGAGAGGACAGCCCCATGGTCCAGTAGCATTAAGGCAACTGTACTTTTAGCTGATATATCTATAACAGGATGGAGCTATAGGCCATAACATGGATGAGTAAAGTCATTTCTCTGATCTTAGTTCATCAATCCAATTTATTTATTGTTTGGATAACTTCTTCAGGTTTACTGTGTTCTTTCTTTAATTTGGAGTTAGTTTTATAAAAGATGTATAATTGGTTCCTTCACCTGGAAATGTCTGAATTCTACATCAATATAAACTTTTCATTCTGTTCTTGCTGCCCACCCCCAAAAATTCCAGGTCTTCCCTTTCCCTGTACGCTGTCAGAATCTGGTACAAGTCCCAAGCCAAGTTGTGCACTCCTCCTGTTCTCAGAGGTTGAATAACATAAGCTGAGAATTATATTTGGAATGTTCCTGCTGATTTACATTTATGCTGTCACTGATGGTGGCTTGTTATTTTAATTAAAAGGTTTTTTTGCCAACAAAAAAATTTAAAGGTTTAGCTTCATTTTTTATATGAATTACATTGCATTGTGGAATTGAGAACTTTTACAAGTGAAAGTGTAAATGACCAAACTGGGTAGTTGTCAACACTCAGAAAACATGAGGAGAAATGTGTACTTTGAGGAACTGCAGCTTGACTGCAGGGGGAGATAGAACCTTACAAAAGATTCTGAAAAAAATACAATCAAGGAAGTTGAGCTTCTTGTACACTGTGATCAAACACTTGAACATCATATTCAGTGTGGTAATCAATGTAATTTAAATAATTTCAAGCAATGCCAAGTTACTGAAAGAGTATGAGTCAATAGGTACAAACAAAAGAGGGAGGAACCACTGTATATCATGGGCTGTTCACAGATTGTAACATGAAGATAACAACTTCTGAACCAGCAGGATTCTTTACAGGAGGGTGTTTTCAAAACTGTATTTAGCCCAATCTGCAGCTCTGAACTTCCCATCACATCATTAAAACAACAGGATTGAGGGTGAGTCCAAACATCTACAGTTATCTGCTGTTAGAGATAACCGCAAACCATTTTGAAAATGGCAGTCTCCGCGTTTATTCAAAAGCTGTCATACATGGATAACTTATAAAAAAAAGTATGTTTATTTGATAAGACAGGGTGGCAGTATTAGGGATTCAACCAACCACAAAGCTGATTACAGAATTCTGTTAAGTAGGTCCAGATGCATCTCTGGAGAGAGAAGCACAGCTAATATTTCAAGTAAAGGTGATTTCTGATGATGGGTCCTTGACATAAAATGTGAAATCTATTTCTACCTTCAGGTGCTGCCTGATCTGCCAAGTGTTTCCAACATTTTCTGCTTTGTTACAAGAGATACCTTTCCTGTCCTGGAATATGCTGTCACAAAATCTTTAATCTTTTGGGGAAAGCAAATGTGCTCTCATTTAAAGGACACCATTTCAGAAGTGTAACAATCCCTCTGCGTGGCTCTGAAGTGTTATCCTGTGACATGCTCAGGTGTCTGGAATGGAATTTAAACTGAAGCCATTGACACAGCCAAGAGCACTACCCATTGATCCACATTGATAACATTGCTGCATCTGTTCATCTAAGTCTTAAAGTGCATAGGGAGAGCCAAGAATGGGTTAAAGCAGATTGTCTTCTAATATTTCAAAGGTAGATTTGTTTTATTTACCAGTATATAGTAATAAAGCACAATAACTAACAGCCAAAAGCCAATCTTGGTGATTGAGCCATTTGATAAAATAAAATCTCCTCAAGGTGATGAAGGATTTAACAAACAATTACACTGATTTAGCATCTGGATCCCAATCTGCCAATCAAATCGTTACTGTAGTGATGGGTTGAAAATATCTGGGAACAGAATTTAAAATGAAGCTCGGAATGAGAATCAGGTTATTACCCTAATGGTGGTGTGAAATAATCTACCAGGAAACGCTGCTGAAGAGGATGGTATGTATGGTAATGCTCATACAAAGCTTGAGAATATAAAGACTTTCTGACAGATGTGCTCCTAGTGAAATCTTACACAGAATGAGAGATACTTAAAGTCAGTAGAGAGGAACTGATTAGTTTTGTTCAAATCTTTGGTAATTCTCAGATAACCTTGGAATATCGATTGACCAGGAGGTTTTACACGATTATTGGAGCTTCATCATTGAGTCACCATTCAAAATTGTCTTTAAAACAATTTTTGAGATTTCCTTTTAATTTGGTGAGCCATTTATTATATATTAATGTCCTTCATCTAGGACTAATGGCTTTCATCTAAGTTTCCTTGTGATTTGGCCCTTGCCATTACTCAACAGTCTGCACAAAATAGGGCACAGACCCATTATTTATGGGAATGTTCATTTGAATCCTTTTAATTTGGTTATGTAGTTAAGAAAACTGATGTAAATTACTGATGTAATGTTTAGTTAAAACACAGCAGCCTTCGGTTATCCTTAAAACATGACAGGATAGATCCATGATAATGGATGGGTTTATGAGGCTGAATGACTAAGTGCTGATCGGAGATTTTTTTTCTCATATTCTCACCCTGTTGTGTTTTCTGCCATATTCTGTTGCAATATATCCTCCTATAAATGTATTTTATTGAAAAATAAAACATACTAGCAGTAAATATTTAAATTAATTCACCTTGCACATTCAAGTAATCGAATGCAAGTCAGTTGATACCTGGAACAGACATGACAGGGATTTTGTAGGATAACAAAGTGTGAAGCTGGATGAACACAGCAGGCCAAGCAGCATCTCAGGAGCACAAAAGTTGACATTTCGGGCCTAGACCCTTCATCAGAGAGCTCTCAAAACGTCAGCTTTTGTGCTCCTGAGATGCTGCTTGGCCTGCTGTGGTCATCCAGCTTCACACTTTGTTATCCTGGATTCTCCAGCATCCGCAGTTCCCTTTATCTCTTATCAGGGGTTTTGTAGGGGAGGTTGGAAACAGGAGCTGGGTATGTTTCCAGGTCAGAAACCACCCATGGGTGATATTGACTCAATTTAAGATTTTTCGGTTAGATCAAGTAGCAGAGAGATTGGTTTCCTGTGGCAGACTCTGAAGATGAAGGAACAATGAGAAGCCTTCCAAATTCAGAGAAGCAGCCAGCTACAGTACAAGGTAAGAAACTCAATAAGATACACTCTCAGCCATTTTTTAAAAAAAGTAATTAAAAACAGTTAGGCTTCCATTATTAAGGGTGTGGGGTTGGGGGGAGGTAAACTGCAGTCAAGGAGGATGTCTAGGGTAACTGGAGTGCTGACACCGCCTCCTTTGGGTGCTAACCTCCAAGCAGTTGATCTATTCCCACTGCATTCGGATAATGGAGGCCAACTCAAAAAACCCCTTTTGGCCTCCTAGAATTATCTTCATCAAAGACCTTTTTATTTCTTGGGGAGTGGGGGAGATGTGGTTAGCTTTCCTGGAGCCCAGACTCACCTCACCCCAAATAACTGATGATAGGAATAGTGGAGAGAATCTCCCCACCTTCTAAATAACATTGGTGAGGCAGTTAGGAAGAATATCAGGATCAATAGAAGTGACATTCTTGACATTGAGAAAAGAAAAACAAACAATTCTACAACTGTGGTTTGAACAGCAAGATGACAATCTTGTTAATAACTGGTGAGAGACTCGTTTGCATGCCCTTAGTACCTAACGTTGCCTAATTGATATGTATTTTCATATTCTCTCATGGGCTGCAGAGAAATTGGAGATGGCAACAATACTGAACTGGAAGGGGACCAATGTCCTGGGTGGAAGGTTTGCTCGAGTAGTTCGAGAGGGTTTAAACTAGTATGGCAGGGGGGTGGGAACCTGAGCTGTATACCAGAGGTGAGCGTTGATGCAGGTGAGGCAGTAGCAAGAGGTAGACCAGCTAGTGGGAAGGATTTTCCTGGGAAGGAACCAAGGGATCGGTTAAAGTGTGTTTGCTTTAATGCAAGGAGTATCAGGAATAAAAGTGATGAACTTAGAGCATGGATCAGTACCTGGTGCTATGATGTTGTGGCCATAACAGAGACATGGGTTTCTCATGGGCAGGAATGGTTGCTGGATGTTCCAGGGTTTAGAACATTTAAAAAGAATAGGGAGGGGGGAAAAAGAGGAGGGGGTGTAGCACTACTAATCAGAGAGGGTATCACAGCTACAGAAGCTTCCTTTGTCGAGGAAGATCTGCCTACTGAGTCAGTATGGGTGGAAATTAGGAACAGCAAGGGAGTAGTCACCTCGTTAGGGGTTTACTACAGGCCCCCCAATAGCAGCAGGGAGATTGAAGAAAGCATAGGTCGACAGATTTTGGAAAAGTGTGCACGCAGTAGGGTTGTTGTAATGGGTGACTTTAACTTTCCTAATATTGATTGGAACCTCCTTAGAGCAGAAGACTTGAATGGAGCTGTTTTTGTAAGGTGTGTTCAGGAGGGTTTCCTAACGCAGTACGTTGACAGGCCGACGAGGGGAGAGGCCATTCTAGACTTGGTGCTCGGAAACGAGCCGGGGCAGGTATCAGATCTTGTGGTGGGAGAGCATTTTGGTGATAGTGACCATAACTGCCTCACATTCTACATAGCTATGGAGAAGGAGAGGATTAGGCAGAATGGGAGGATATTTAATTGGGGAAGAGGAAACTATGATGCGATTAGACATGAGTTAGGAAGCATGGACTGGGAGCAGTTGTTCCATGGTAAGGGAACTATCGACATGTGGAGACGGTTTAAGGAACAGTTGTTGGGAGTGATGAGTAAATATGTCCCTCTGAGACAGGCAAGAAGGGGTAAGATTAGGGAACCTTGGATGACGAGAGCGGTGGAGCTTCTAGTGAAAAGGAAGAAGGTAGCTTACATAAGGTGGAGGAAGCTAGGGTCAAGTTCAGCTAGAGAGGATTACATGCAGGCAAGGAAGGAGCTCAAAAATGGTCTGAGGAGAGCCAGGAGGGGGCACGAGAAAGGCTTGGCAGAAGGAATCCGGGAAAACACAAAGGCATTTTACACTTACGTGAGGAATAAGAGAATGGTCAAAGAAAGAGTAGGGCCGATCAGGGATAGCATAGGGAACTTGTGTGTGGAGCCTGAGGAGGTAGGGGAAGCCCTAAATGAGTTTTTTGCTTCTGTCTTTACGAAAGAAACAAACTTTGTAGTGAATGAAACCTTTGAAGAGCAGGTGTGCATGCTGGAATGGATAGAGATAGACGAAGCTGATGTGCTGAAAATTTTGTCAAACATTAAGATTGACAAGTCGCCAGGCCCGGATCAGATTTGTCCTCGGCTGCTTTGGGAAGCGAGAAATGCAATTGCTTCGCCACTTGCGAAGATCTTTGCATCCTCGCTCTCCACTGGAGTCGTACCTGAGGACTGGAGAGAGGCAAATGTAATTCCTCTCTTCAAGAAAGGAAATAGGGAAATCCCCGGCAATTATAGACCGGTAAGTCTCATGTCTGTCGTCTGCAAGGTGTTAGAAAGGATTCTGAGGGATAAGATTTATGACCATCTGGAAGAGCATGGCTTGATCAAATACAGTCAACACGGCTTTGTGAGGGGTAGGTCATGCCTTACAAACCTTATTGAGTTTTTTGAGGATGTGACTAGAAAAGTTGATGAGGGTCGAGCTGTGGATGTGGTGTATATGGACTTCAGTAAGGCATTTGATAAGGTTCCCCATGGTAGGCTCATTCAGAAGGTCAGGAGGAATGGGATACAGGGGAACTTAGCTGCTTGGATACAGAATTGGCTGGCCAACAGAAGACAGCGAGTGGTAGTAGAAGGAAAATATTCTGCCTGGAAGTCAGTGGTGAGTGGAGTTCCACAGGGCTCTGTCCTTGGGCCTCTACTGTTTGTAATTTTTATTAATGACTTGGACGAGGGGATTGAAGGATGGGTCAGCAAGTTTGCAGACGACACAAAGGTCGGAGGTGTCGTTGACAGTGTAGAGGGCTGTTGTAGGCTGCAGCGGGACATTGACAGGATGCAGAGATGGGCTGAGAGGTGGCAGATGGAGTTCAACCTGGATAAATGCGAGGTGATGCATTTTGGAAGGTCGAATTTGAAAGCTGAGTACAGGATTAAGGATAGGATTCTTGGCAGCGTGGAGGAACAGAGGGATCTTGGTGTGCAGATACATAGATCCCTTAAAATGGCCACCCAAGTGGACAGGGTTGTTAAGAAAGCATATGGTGTTTTGGCTTTCATTAACAGGGGGATTGAGTTTAAGAGTCGTGAGATCTTGTTGCAGCTCTATAAAACTTTGGTTAGACCGCACTTGGAATACTGCATCCAGTTCTGGTCGCCCTATTATAGGAAAGATGTGGATGCTTTGGAGAGGGTTCAGAGGAGGTTTACCAGGATGCTGCCTGGACTGGAGGGCTTATCTTATGAAGAGAGGTTGACTGAGCTCGGTCTCTTTTCATTGGAGAAAAGGAGGAGGAGAGGGGACCTAATTGAGGTATACAAGATAATGAGAGGCATAGATAGAGTTGATAGCCAGAGACTATTTCCCAGGGCAGAAATGGCTAGCACGAGGGGTCATAGTTTTAAGCTGTTTGGAGGAAAGTATAGAGGGGATGTCAGAGGCAGGTTCTTTACGCAGAGAGTTGTGGGAGCATGGAATGCGTTGCCAGCAGCAGTTGTGGAAGCAAGGTCATTGGGGTCATTTAAGAGACTGCTGGACATGTATATGGTCACAGAAATTTGAGGGTGCATACATGAGGATCAATGGTCGGCACAACATTGTGGGCTGAAGGGCCTGTTCTGTGCTGTACTGTTCTATGTTCTATACTTGCCATTAAAGTTGGAGTGGGTATTGGTCAACTCCGGCTTACCGCTTTCTCCTCTGGGGCTCCATGTTGGATACCAGTCGCCAACATCTTAGGGCACACTCAATCGGTAGTGACTGTGTGCACCCTCTGAACACAGAGATTGACATCAGGCAACTACAGCATCCCTACATCCTCATGGTGCATCTCTGACCCAATTATACAATCCTGTCCCTCAATGCTGCACTTTAGAGTATATTGGCTCCTGTCATTGTAAAGCTGCTGGCAGTACACTTTACATGTAAGGATGAGCCCTCATCTATCTCATGAATTCCACCAGTGTGCATCTCAGTGCTGTTCACTTGCTGCCTTCATGCTCACTCATTTTGTACCTATCTGGCTGCTCTAACATCTCTGCCCTACCTTGCCTTTTTATGTTTTGTTGTCTCATTCAGAAGTTACAGTTTCATAGTACTTCTGTCTTGCTTTGCCTTTTAGCTCAGACACAAAGCCCAACAGCCTGTCACGGTTAGCAGTGATCAGTCAAAGGGATGGGCATCTCACTATATGGCACCGTGATACTTCAATGTTAAACTTACACCATGTGCCAGCAGCTTGTGCCACTGCAAGTGCTTCAGCTAAATCGCCATGTTTCAAAGTCTAACAAGAGTATTTCACAGATAAGTCTAAAGACAAATCCTTCGGGGCAATTCGGAAAAGATCTGTGGGGATGTGGAAGCTCAGTACTGATGGGCTCAACTGACGGTAGCAGGAATAAAGGAACATGGAGGTTTACGGGGGACCTTATTTGCCAGGCTGAGCCTCTGATTCATTGTGCCAAGCATGACCTGCATTGCCTTCTGTACCTTGCAAATCAGGAAAGCACACTGAAACTGGAAAATGGTTGCAATCACGCCAGCGTATGAGCCATGTGCACCCTTTCAAGGGGTAATTGCATTAATCAGGAACTTTCACAGTACTGGCTGGAGTCACCTGTAATCATATCATCTTGCATGGGAAATGCACACAATGTCCAAATGTGTGGAATAAAAATCCTGGTCACAAGCAATCATGACCATGTCATTGGTCATTGTATATCATAGTGAAGCAGAGGTAGTTGCAAGATAACAAAGTGTGGAGCTGGATGAACACAGCAGGCCAAGCAGCATCTCAGGAGCACAAAAGCTGACGTTTCAGGCCTAGACCCTTCATCAGAGAGGGTCTGATGAAGGGTCTAGGCCCAAAACGTCAGCTTTTGTGTTCCTGAGATGCTGCTTGCCCTGCTGTGTTCATCCAGCTTCACACTTTATTATCTTGGATTCTCCAGCATCTGCAGTTCCCATTATCAGAGGTAATTGCAGCTGACTTTAAAAGTGGTCACTGTGGGCCATAATTCATGAAGACAATCTATAAACTCATAGACTGCATTTGTAACAAAAGCTGATATCCTTCCACTTTGAACTGTAAACATTTGCTGACATGCTCTGATTTGTAAGGCTGCTTTTCGTGGGTAATTTGGGATGTGGGAATGGGGCAAATTTCTTAATAATCATGCAGAGCTTACAATCTCTTACTGTGTTTGCCCAATATGGCTTGTGGTGCATTCATCACAATAAGGTGTCCTAGTCGAAAGTTCATGTAAAGTCATCATGGCCCTTCTTGTCTGAGACCCCTTTGTCCCACTGTATGGAGGATTATGCCTTTTCAAGAAATGTATGCTAACTGCTGATATTTCTAAGAACCTGTTCTGTTTCTAATGTTCTCCACACCAGTTTATTGAGAGTATGTCCAATGGATTCTGCTACAAAAGAAGTTATCATTGCTGTTGCTGTGATGCAATGATGGCATAGAAAAATGGAAAGGGAACAGATATGTCAATGAGCCCAGGACCAGCAGCAACATCCAGTGGCTGCTGAATGGCCTCCACATGAAGAAGTCACAGTCATAGAATCATTGAATCTGCACAGTGTGGAAACAGGCCATTTGGCCCAAAAAATCACACACCAAAGAGCATCCCATCCACACCAATCCTCCTACCCTATCCCTGTAACCCTGTATTTCCTATGGTCAATGCACCTAATCTACACACCTATGAATACAATGGGCAACTTAGCATGGCCAATGCACCTAACTTGCACATCTTTGTGCTGTGGGAGGAAACAGGAGCACCCAGCAGAAACCCACGCAGACACAGGGAGAACATGCAAACCCCACACAGACAGTCACTCAAGGTTGTAATTGAACCTAATTCCCTGGCATTGGGAGGCAGCGGTGGTAACTGCCCCTCAGAATATGCAGGAGACACAGAAGGCCCAGAATATACATATTCTTAATGCCATTTCCTCCAGATGAGAGGGTCATTGTCACCATACACTCAGGATGTTCCAGGACACTAACATAGAATGATGTCAACTGCTAGAGTGGAGCTGTGATATGAAGGAATGGG
Source organism: Stegostoma tigrinum (assembly GCF_030684315.1). Classification (NCBI taxonomy): domain Eukaryota; kingdom Metazoa; phylum Chordata; class Chondrichthyes; order Orectolobiformes; family Stegostomatidae; genus Stegostoma; species Stegostoma tigrinum. The sequence goes on from NC_081368.1 coordinate 35,187,242, forward strand.
TGGTGATCCTGTCTGGGGTGGCCATCAAGGTGACAGCTGCACTAAACGTTTGTGTAACTGGCCACTTCCAACGATCCACTGAGACTTCTCAACCCTCAAGCCACAAATGTATCAAGTCTGATTTTGTGTAATCTGTGCCAGATCACACCACTTCATCCTGTTACCCAGCGGTGTTGTCAGTGTTACAGCCTGGACAGTAGACTTTGCCAACATTGCTGGCTTCTCCCAGTAGCCTGTGCACACATCACACTGTGAGGGTCATACCATAACACAGCAGACTTCTTCAGTGGAAAACGGTCCCAACTGTGATTGTTGGTACCATACCTTAGAAATCTGCACCAGGTACCCTGGAATTTGACATGTTATCGAGAATTCTCATGTTCTTGCTTTGTTTCAAGGGCCAGATGCCTTGCAAGGATGGTTATTGGGAGACAAAGTCCACACTGAAGACTGATAACACCTGACTGAGGTTAGTTTTAAATACAGTGCCGCCCATTTTTCCACCAGAGCCACGGTGGAACAGATGATCTGTCTCCTGAAGATGAGGTTGTGATGCTTGGATCTTAACAGAATAACATTAAATGTTCCAATATAGTAACATCCCATTAACACACCCTTGGCAAAAAGCAAATTCAAAAAACAGATTGTCTCACATGCAGTTCTCCAGTCCAGGAGGAAAGAACATCAAAAGACAATTATGAGAGAGAGAGAGATCTCTAGCTTTCAGCTATGGCAAAGGGAGGTATGGTAGCTTTTCACAAACCCAACAGCTTACATAGAACATAGAACATTACAGCACAGTACAGGCCCTTCGGCCCTCGATGTTGTGCCGACCTGCTGAAATCTCGCTAAAAATCCTTGCTCTGTGGGAACCAAAGGAGCTGAGGATACTGTAATTCAGGGACAAAGACAGAAATTGCTGGAAAAGCTCAGCAGGTCCAGCAGCATCTGTGAAGAAAACATCAGAGTTAATGTTTCAGGTTCTGAATTGTTGACTCTGATGTTTTTCTTCACAGATGTTGCCAGACCTGCTGCGTTTTTCCGGTAACTTCTGTTTTTGGTTCTGTGAGAGCATGATCATACCCACTCAAGCTGCTTCTATTGTTCCAACTTTTAAAATGACCCCAAGGCTCACAAGCTGATTACTTTACTGGACTTAAAACCTCTCTTTAAAAAAGACAGAACTAAATAACCTCTTCAAGCTGCAGCATCATCATAGGATTCTAACATGGCATGGTGCTAAACATAGACAGACAGTGTGGCTTAGGTCTTGTATCTGCAGTGTCATTGACAAAAAGGATAAATTGTGGATTGTCTCCTCCAATGGTCCCAGTAAACGTGAGCAGATCGGTGATTAGGCCAATTAAATAGTTGTCAGGCAGTGATAGGTTCAGCTTCAACAAGAATTGAGATAATGGGAACTGCAGATGCTGGAAATTCCAAGATAATAAAATGTGAGGCTGGATGAACACAGCAGGCCAAGCAGCATCTCAGGAGCACAAAAGCTGACGTTTCGGGCCTAGACCCTTCATCAGAGAGGGGGATGGGGGGAGGGAACTGGAATAAATAGGGAGAGAGGGGGAGGCGGACCGAAGATGGAGAGTAAAGAAGATAGGTGGAGAGGGTGTAGGTGGGGAGGTAGGGAGGGGATAGGTCAGTCCAGGGAAGACGGACAGGTCAAGGAGGTGGGATGAGGTTAGTAGGTAGCTGGGGGTGCGGCTTGGGGTGGGAGGAAGGGATGGGTGAGAGGAAGAACCGGTTAGGGAGGCAGAGACAGGTTGGACTGGTTTTGGGATGCAGCGGGTGGGGGGGAAGAGCTGGGCTGGTTGTGTGGTGCAGTGGGGGGAGGGGATGAACTGGGCTGGTTTAGGGATGCAGTAGGGGAAGGGGAGATTTTGAAACTGGTGAAGTCCACATTGATACCATATGGCTGCAGGGTTCCCAGGCGGAATATGAGTTGCTGTTCCTGCAACCTTCGGGTGGCATCATTGTGGCAGTGCAGGAGGCCCATGATGGACATGTCATCAAGAGAATGGGAGGGGGAGTGGAAATGGTTTGCGACTGGGAGGTGCAGTTGTTTGTTGCGAACTGAGCGGAGGTGTTCTGCCATTTCCACTCCCCCTCCCATTCTCTTGATAACCATTTCCACTCCCCCTCCCATTCTCTTGATGACATGTCCATCATGGGCCTCCTGCACTGCCACAATGATGCCACCCGAAGGTTGCAGGAACAGCAACTCATATTCCGCCTGGGAACCCTGCAGCCATATGGTATCAATGTGGACTTCACCAGTTTCAAAATCTCCCCTTCCCCTACTGCATCCCTAAACCAGCCCAGTTCATCCCCTCCCCCCACTGCACCACACAACCAGCCCAGCTCTTCCCCCCCACCCGCTGCATCCCAAAACCAGTCCAACCTGTCTCTGCCTCCCTAACCGGTTCTTCCTCTCACCCATCCCTTCCTCCCACCCCAAGCCGCACCCCCAGCTACCTACTAACCTCATCCCACCTCCTTGACCTGTCCGTCTTCCCTGGACTGACCTATCCCCTCCCTACCTCCCCACCTACACCCTCTCCACCTATCTTCTTTACTCTCCATCTTCGGTCCGCCTCCCCCTCTCTCCCTATTTATTCCAGTTCCCTCCCCCCATCCCCCTCTCTGATGAAGGGTCTAGGCCCGAAACGTCAGCTTTTGTGCTCCTGAGATGCTGCTTGGCCTGCTGTGTTCATCCAGCCTCACATTTTATTATCAACAAGAATTGAGCCAGGTTTCTCTCGTCAATAAAACAAAAACAAAGACACAAAGAATTTTGACAAACAATTTGGACTCAAACACAAATTTGAGGAGAATCAGAACTTTGCAGAGTATTAAATTTAAAGTATTTTGGCCACTGCCATATTAGTTGCCGTACCTATCCTCGGCCATTAATGAGTGACCTCAGAGACAATCAGGACCCGCGGCTACTTCTCATTTAGAGCTGGGTTGTGACCTGCAAGTCCTGATCAAGCGTCCAGTTTAATTACAGATAACGGGAACTGCAGATGCTGGAGAATCTAAGATAACAAAGTGTGAAGCTGGATGAACACAGCAGTTTAATTAGCTGTGCTCTTTGGTGTAGGGAGTCAGAACACAAAGGGTTAAAGAGAGATTGTATTGTGAGATCGTATTTACCCATCGTATTTTTCTACAGGGAGGGTTATAACAGACTCACCCTCCAGAACCTCCCAATGTCCACATTATAAGCTGCATTAGTTAAGCCATGAACTCAGCCACCTGTTTAATGTCTTATCTTGACTCAGGCATGGTTGTTGGAAAAGTAGAGAAATGGCAATTGTGAAGATGTGGGACAGGGAGATAGGGAGGCTATGCGTATTTCTGGACTACAGATTGTCAGGGACTAAATATATGACACAAGAAGCTCATCAAATCCCAAGATACTGGTCCCTTATGAAGTCTGAACTTTCAATAGAAAATTTCCTTGCTCATGAAAGCTCTCCACAAAAGTCACCAACTCTGACTTAGAGTCAGAGACAATTCTGATTTACTTCTTGCATTGTTACACAGGAAATGTTAGACAGAAAAATGTGGGTCTAACTTCTAAGTAAGACCATAAGACCATAAGACATAGGAGTGGGAGTAAGGCCATTCGGCCCATCAAGTTCACTCCGCCATTTAAATCATGACAGTAACTGCACAACCACCCCTCAGTTACTCACAGTGACACCTCTCCCCAGTACACCTCTTGCATACCTGGCTTTCCCCGAAGCCTACCCAAATAGCCCAGGCGAAATGTGACTAAGCTCCAACACCAAGCCATCATATGTGGTCGACATCAATGGTCCCCAACCAAACAACCCTTTCTGACCTGACACAATGACCTTGATTCACTCACACTCACTGTCTTACTCACTCACTCACTGTCTTACTCACTCACTCATTCACTCTCGAATCAATCACTCACTCTCTCACTCAATCATTCACTGACTCAATCGCTCATTCAATCACTCACTCATTCACTCACTCTTTCACTCAAACACTCAATCACCTACCCACTTACTCACTCTTGTTCAATCACTCACACTCAATCACTCACTCATGCACTCACTCACTCACTCTCAGTCACTAAAATTTCCACCACCCTTTCCACCTTTCAGCCCTGTTGATTTATCCCACCTCACATTTATCATCCTACCTACCCATCACCCTTCTTACCTACTACCCCACTGAACTGCCTTTCGACCATCCCGCTCAGTTAGCGTCTTACACACTACCGTCCTGTCTATCTACTATGCCACCTATCTGTCACCTACCAACTGACATTGCCACAGTATGTTCGTTTTAAAGCAGCATTAACAAAGGATGAGCCAACCAAATTATGCCAAAATAAGTATCACAATACAAATATTTCTTTCCATGTGATCCATGATTATAGACAGAACCCTAAGTTTCCAGTTTTCTGGCATTTTAATTCTCCACTCCTTTTCTACTCTGACCACTCTGTCCTGAAGAAAAGCTCAATATAAGAAACTTTACAGCCTTTCAAACTCAAAGTTAAATTTAATAAATTCAAATCGTAACCACTGCTCCCATACATTTCATACAGTAGCTATTAGTGCTGCTGCTATTTATATTTAGACCTGACCCATCTTTTGTTTCTTTCCTGGTCCAATTACCATCTTTCATTGTCCTCAACAATCATTTGTTTCATCATTTAGTCTCTTCTGCATTTGATTTCACCAGAGGCCCTCCCTTTTGTTCATTTCGCTTCCACTTTTCTGTACTTACTGAAAACCTGCTACATTTCTAACTTTTTGCAGTTCTGTTGAAAGGCCATCAACGTGAAACATTGGTAGTGGGGCGGGGGGGCTTGGTGGGAGGAGCCACCAATGGCATACAATGGGGCTGCCAGGAATTTTCCAGCAGCTAGGCAGCCTCTGGCCACATGGAGCAGTCACCCATGACAGCCCACTTACAGTAGGTCAGGGTGATGTGAGGCATTCCAACCAGACCTTCCACTGCTGAGACAGGAGGCTACATGCAGGGTAGCATACCTCTCCCATCCCACCCCACTCAAGGCACCAATATAATTCCCAGAGTGGTGACCTCTCTGACCTTCAACCTTAGCTAGATTTCCTTTATTTTAAATTCACTTGTGGGATGTGAGTGTTGCTGGCTGGCCAGCATTTATTGCTCGTCCCTCACTGCCCATGAGAGAGTGATGGTGAACTGTCTACTTGAACCGTTGCAGTTCACATCCTGTAAGTTCACCTACAATGCAGTTAGTGGGGTGAAGGAATGGTGATATATTTCCAAGTCAGAAAGGTGAGTAGCTTGGAGGGGATTTTGCAGTTGGTAATGTTCTCATGCATCTGCTGCCCTTGTCCTTCTAGACGGAACTGGTTGTGGGTTTGGAAGGTGAATTTCTGCAGTGCATCTTGTAGGTAATACACACTGCTGCTGCTGAGCATCAGTGGAAGGAGTGAATGCTTATGGATGTAGTGCCAATCAAGTGAGCTGCTTTGTCCTGGATGGTATCAAGCTTCTTCAGTGTTGCTGGAGTTGCACATCTGGGCAAGTGGGGAGCATTCCATCACACTCCTGTGTTGCAGCTCCTACTGGGGAGTCAGGAGATGAATTACTCACCAGTGTTCCTTACCTTTGGCCTGCTTTTGTAGCCCCATGGCTTTATGTGATGGGTCCAGTTGATTTTCTGATCAATGATAATGACAGGGATGTTGATAGTGAGGGATTCAGTAGTGGTAATGCTATTGAATGTCCAGGGGTGGTATTTAGATTGCCTCTTATAGGTGATGGCCATTACCTGTCATTTGTGTGGCATGAATGTTACTTGCCACCTGCTGGCCCAAGCCTGGATATTGTCCCGATCTCGGTGCATTTGGACATAGACTGCTTCAGTGTCTGAGGAGTGACAAATGGTGCTGAACATTGTGAAATCATCAGTGAACATCCGGACTTCTGACCTTCTGATGAAGGAAAGGTTATTGAGGAAGCAGCTGAAAATGGTTGAGCCTAGGACATTACCCTGAGGAACTCCTGCAGGGATGTCCTGGAGCTGAGATGACTGATCTCCAACAACCACAACCATGTTTCTATGTGATTCTAACCAATGGAAAGTTTGCCCCCTGATACCCATTGCCTCTAGTTTTGCTAGGGCTCCTTCTTGCCATACTCAGTTGAATACAGGCTTGATGTCAAAGGCTATCACTCTCACCTCACCCTCTAGAATTCAACTGTTTTGTCCATGTTTGGACCAAGGATATAATGAGTGGCCATGGTGGAACCCAAACTCGGTGTCACTAGGCAGGTTATTGCTGACTGGTTGCTGCTTGAGAGCACCGTTGATGACACTTTCTATCACTTTACTGATGATCGTGAGTACACTGATGAGTTGGTAATTGGCTGGGTTGGATTTGACCTGCTTTTTGCGTACAAGATGTACCTGGGCAATTTTCCACATTGTTTGATAGATATCAGTGTTATAACTGGAACAGCTTGGCTAGGGGCATGGCAAGTTCTGGAGCATGTGCCTTCTGTGCTGTTACTGGAATGTTGTCAGAGCCTACAGTATTTGCAGTATCCAGTGTCTCTAACCATTTCTTGATATTATGTGGAGTGAATTGAATTGGCTAAAGACTGGCATCTGTGATGCTATGAACCATTGGAGAAGGCCAAGATGGATCATCCACTCAACAATTCTGGCTGAAGACAGATGTGAATGCTTCAGCCATATTTTTTGAATTGATGCATTGGATTTTTCCAATATTGGGGATGGAGATATTTGTGGAGTTTTCTCTTCCAGTGAGTTGTTTAATTGTCCACTATTCATGTCTGGATGTGACAGGACTGTAGAGTTTGGGTCTGATCTGTTGGTTGTGGGATCATTTAGATCTGTCCATCACTCACTGCTTATGCTGTTTAGTGTGTAAGTAGTCCTGTTTGGTAGCTTCACCAGATTGACTTCATAGGACCATACAGGAATATATTTATCTGCAGGTGTCCTCAGGTATCTCATCTGCTTTAGCTGTGCCCATCTTGCTATGGGGTTGCTGAGGCTTCAGAGCTGCTGGGTTCTGGTCTGTTGCATGGTAGTTTGAGTGTTGGCCATTGGGAGGCCGCTTTTAATGAAATTGCCAAGTTAACCTCGTGCTGTCAAGTTGGGAGGAGGCTTGTTGTGTTGGAACCCACATCTGGTCTTGTGTTCAAAATCCTGAAGTACCCATTAACTTTCATTTCCTTCTCTCAGATTGTCCTTGACCTGCTCAATATTTCCAGCATTTTCTACTTTCAGTGCAGATTTCCAGCATATTTTATTATTGAACAATTAGATTCTTCAGCACAATTGACAATGAGCAGAACACCAGATTGTATTGGAATGATATCACCTGCGCTTGATGTAAGTATAAAGTGAATCATAACGAAAATATGCTTTTAAACATGCTAAACAATTAACAAATTAAGTTTGAAAAACACTTTGCAATGCCATTGTACTTTTTAATTGTGAACAAACTCTTTAAATATTTCATTCAGATTGTTTCGTTCCATTGCAAATATTACTATTTTGATCATCTCAGATCCAAACACTTCGGGTGGATTTCCGAAATCCCTTTTGTTGTCAGAATCCAGTCCAGGTTTTCCCTGTGTTGGTGACTGGTTATTGAGCTGGGTGTGCACTGATACTTGTAAAGAGATCCTGTTAGGGTGGGTGTGTGGACAAGCTGTACAATTTTCCTACTTAGACGAATAATGTTTTGATTTGGTAACTTCCTCTTGACACCTGATGCAATTGATCACTGAAGGTAAAACGTTTCTTTGTGTTTTTATTGTGCTGGCCACTATACATATTGCTGGATGTTTAAACTGAATTTTTCTAGTTGTGGGAATCCATGTTCTGGAAGTTTTGTTTTCACTTTAAAGGAAGCCAATAAGTTTCCTAAGTGTAATACAAAACACACGTCTGTTTAGCCGGAGTGGTTTTAGATGCAGTAACCGGTTGGGTTTCTTTCAGAGCACTTCTGATTGTTCATCAGGTGAGTGGTATATGAATATGCTAGCGCTCCATACATTTGCTATCGTCACCACTGATAGGCAGATCTATCTGCCTCTAGTTAGGTATCCTTATCTTCCCCATCCCTTTCCCTGCAGTGCTCTTTGCTGTTATCTAGGCGTTGTTCTTTCGAGTTCGAAGACTTTATTTCGGTGATGAACGGTAAAGAGGGATGGGAGTAGGATGAGGTCAGTCAACCCCTCGAGCTTGTGCGCGCAGTTGGCTCACGGCCGGTCCGACTCTTCAGCTCCTCTGTCCACCGTCCCGCTGCATCTCTCTATCCACACACACACCAAAAAGCGACCTCGGCCGCCTTTTTCAATTGACTGAGCATGTACAGTCTTTTGGGGGAGCGATTCCAGTTTTTGTGTGTAGATGGTGATGCGCTTTCTGATCCTACCACTAAATATCTGACTGTAAGCTGAAGATGAACTATTGTCCTTGATACTTCCACCAGAGGAGATAGCATATCTATGATGGGCCGAATGGCCTCACTTCCACTCCTATGTCTTATGGTCTTCTATCTATTGTACAGAGTCTCTTTCTAATTTTAATTACCTTCATCTGATCTCCCTTTAAATTTGAGAGAACAGAAACCGGGTTTATACAAACTGTCCTCTTAATTCAACCGTTTGAAGATCTAGTACATTCCTGATGAAACTACTTCTTCCAAGGTCATTTTGCCTTTCCATGAGGCTCAAGGCCCAAAACTAAATGTAGTAATTCAGGTGGGATCTGGCCAAAACTCTTAGCAACAGCAATATTAAAATACAATTGGTCAAGAAAGCATAAATTGTAACTTGCTCCAAATGCAGAGATGGTTTGAATGAACACCCAACATATTCCCAAAAAGGAGAAAAATTGATGTCCAAAGCTAGAGTTACCAGGAATGACAACAGAAAGAAAGATTAAAATGACACAGAAGAGAAGATTTATGACAAATGGTTTGGCATTACTCAATGTCAATAAGTCAATGCCAGATATGATAGCTTCTAAATTACTGACGGAAGTTAGGTTGGATTCAGAAGCTTTGACCTTTCAACCCTACATCTGTATTTGGACAGTGCCAGAGTACAAGGGGATTACAAGCATTACACCTTTGTTCAAAAAAGAGAGATTTCCAGTCAGCCTAATGTCATAGCTTGAAAATCACCACTGATCACTTTCGGGGTGGGGGGGGGGGTGGAAACTTACTTTCAAGTGCATATTAATAAGGGACAGCTATTTAGGATTTGTTAAAGCCAAATTGTGTCTGTGTAACCTGATGGGTCCTTAATGAAATAGCTGTGTTGATGAAGATGGCTATAGATTTAGATGTTTAACATACGTGATTTTCGAAAGGTATTTGATAAAGTTCTTCTCGATAGACATATTCAGAAAGTAGAAAGATATATAGTATTAAAAGGACGCACAAATTGACTGAAAAACTGGCCAAAAGATAGGGGGCTTGATTTGGAAGGCTGTAAGTGTGGTTTGCCTAAGGATCAGTATTAAGATTTTTACACTAATTAAACATGTAAAGAATTCCACTCCACTTCTGATTTGTTGGGCATTAGTTTATTTTGTTTGGTAGATGGCCCTTTAAACCATCACATTGCTTCTGGGGAAAATGCCTTGGCAATGCACCCCTCCCTCGCCATGCGATTCACAATTCAGCTCCTGGGCTTTGGGATAGGAAGTGCAATTTTGTAGCTTACACACTGACTTCTCTTCAGGACTTCCTAAATCCAGTCATCATCAACTACTTCATCAACCACCTTCCTTCCGTTGTAAGATCAGAAGTGGGGATGTTCTCTGATTGCACAATGTTCAGCACCATTTGCGATACCTCAGATATTGATGCAGCCCATGTCCAGGTGCTTCTTGTCCTGGACAACATTCAGGCTTGGGCTAAAAGTGACAAATAACATTCATGCCACACAAATGGTTGGCAATGATCATCTCCAATAAGAAACAATCTAATCATGTCCAGATGAACACAGCAGGCCAAGCAGCATCTCAGGAGTTCAAAAGTTTCGGGCCTAGACCCTTCATCTAGGCCCGAGACGTCAGCTTTTGTGCTCCTGAGATGCTGCTGGGCCTGCTGTGTTCATCCAGCTTCACACTTTATTATCTTGGATTCTCCAGCATCTGCAGTTCCCATTATCTCTAATCATGTCCAGAGTTCACATTCACAGAAGCCACCACTATCAGCGTCCTGGAGGTTAGCATTAACTAAACTGAACTGGACTATCCATTTGAATACCATGGCTACAAGAGCAGGTCAGAGGCATGGAATCCCGCAGCAAGTTACTCACTTCTTGCATCCCAAAAATGCATCAGCTGTCTGCAAGACACAAGTCATGAGTATGATGGAATACTGAGATAATGGGATCTGCAGATGCTGGAGAATCCGAGATAATAAAGTGTGGGGCTGGATGAACACAGCAGGCCAAGCAGCATCTGAGGAGCACAAAAGCTGACGTCTCGGTCCTAGACCCTTCATCAGAAAAGGGGTTCTGATGAAGGGTCTAGGCCTGAAACGTCAGCTTTTGTGCTCCTAAGATGCTGCTTGGCCTGCTGTGTTCGTTCAGCCCCACACTTTGTTATCTTATGATGGAATACTCTTTGCTTGCCTGAATGAATGCAGCTCCAGCAACATTCAAAAGGTTTGACACATTTGATACCTTATGTATAAATGTCCATGCGCTCCACCACCGAAGCTCAGTACCAGCACAGTGCGCCATCTATAATGTGCCCTGCAAAAATTCATTAGGGTTGACTTCCATCTAGAAAGACCAGGGTAGCAGATACATGGAAATGCTATCAATTTAGAATCCTAGAGTCATGCAGCAGAAAAGATACCCTTCAGCCTAATAAGTCTGTGCTGTTGTATCTACACTATTTACACTAATCTCACTTCCTAGCACTTGGCCCGGAACCTTGAGAATGTTGACATTTCAAGTGTTCGTTCGCTTACCTTTCAAAGATTGTGAAGTTTCCCAGTCCAATGATCCTCCCAGGACATCTATCATGGATTCCCACCACCATCTGGGTGAAAAAAGGTTTTCCTTAAATCTTCTCTAAACCTCCTGCCCTTCACCTTAAAATTATACTCTCCCCTTATTGACCCTTCTACTAAGGGAGGCAGTTGCTGCCTATCCACGGCCCTCATAATCTTATACAGGTTCCCCTAAACCTTCTCTCCAAAACAACCTGAGCCTATCCAGCCTCTTCATAGCTAAAATGTTTCAACCCAGGCAACATGTTGGTGAGTCTCCTCCACACCACCTCCTGTGCAATCACATCCTACCTACAGTGACCCAGTATTCCAGCTGTGGCCTAATCAAGGTTTTGTACAGCTCCACATTATCTCCCTGCTCTTATAATCTCTGCTATGTCTAGTAAAGGCAAGGATCCCTTATGCCTTCTTAACTAACCTACTAACATGCCTTGCCACCTTCAGAGATCTGTGGGCAAGCACCCAAGATCCCTCTGTTCCTCTGAGCTTTCTAGTGCCTACCTATTCATTGAGTACTCTCTTGTCTTTTATTCCTTTCAAAGTGCATTGTGTCACACTTTTCAGGGTTAAATTCTATCTGCCACTGATTTGCCCATCTGACCAATCTGCAACCTGAGATCTGTAACCAATCTTCCTGTTACCCACGATCTTCATCCTCACTATTAGCCATCTAGAAACCACTTTGTACACTTCCAAGCCACTCACCATCCTGATGTAGAAATATATTGCTGTTCTTTCTGTGTCATTATGTCAAAGTCCTTGACTTCTTCCCTAATGGCTTAATAGGTCTACTTCCTGCACATGCACAGCAGTACTTCAAGGAAGCAGCTCACCACCACTTTCTCAAGGGGAACCAGGCACTTGAAGTTGTGTACACAGAAATCCTTGAAATTGGCAGGACAAGTTGAGAATTTGGTTAAAAATGTATTCGAGGGGTTCATTTTTGTAAATACCAGTGTTCCAGAAACAGAGAAGTCATGCAGAACCTTTATGATCTCTGAATAGATTTCAGACCTGGGCATCTACTTTAGGAATGATGACCAGGCCCTGCAGAGGGTATTGAGAAGCTTTACCGGGATGATCCAATGTTCAATCTTGGATCAGCTAACAACATAGAAATTGCCTGATACTTCCATCCAGTGTTGTGGGGGAGGCAGTGGCCGAGTCGTATTATTGCTGGATTTTAATCAAGAGACCGGACAACATTCTGGGGATCCAGGTTCAAATCCTGCCACTGCAGATGGTGGAATTTAAATCCAACAAAATATCTGGAATTATGAGTCTGATGATGATCGTGAATCCATTGTTGATGTCAGGAAAAAACCCATCTGGTTGACCAATGCCCTTTAGTGAAGGAAACTGCCATCCTTACCTGGTCTGGCCTATATGTGACTGCAGACCCACAGTAATGTGGCTGACTCTTAACTGCCCTCTGGGCAATAAATGCTGCCTAGACAGTGACACCTTCATCCCATAAAGGGGAAAAAAAATTGTTTTGAATGCCAGAGCATCAGTGGAGCTGCGCAGGTTTGCAAGTGTTACAGTGTGGATGGATTATCTTTTACCTTGTGCAGTAGAATCAGTAACTGAGAATGAATGCTACCGTAATTTTGCTGTTATCCACAAAATAGGGGCTGTCACTGTTTCTATTCAATCATTGAATTTGCTGCTGTACCTTACCTTTATTTTTAACCTTTTTCTGTTGTTGATAGAAGTTGACAGTAACTCTCCTTCAGGCTCCTTTCCAAATTTAAAAAAAACATCACTTTTTGAATTTTAAACCCTTCAGTGCTCCAGGCTAAAGTGGAAGGGTTACTAGACCCGCTAGGGCTGGTCTTTTAAAATTTAGAGTTTCAAATTGCTTTTAAATGTGATGCAATGTTGTTTGTATCACAGAAATAAAATTTGTACTGCATTCAACATCACAAGTGTTCAATCGACAAGGAAGATATTTTCTGGAAAACTGCATTCAAAACAATTTTTTCAATGTAAAGAGTGATGGTCTTGGGTAAGTTTTCTCCCAACTTCTGTAAACAGTTGCTAGACTGCCAGCTGTAATTCTTTTTCCCTCCATTTTTTTTCTGTTTTTAAAGACAATAATTAGCACTTTAAGACTGTGTACAGGAACAAGTTCAAAGACTGCAGTTCTCCCAAATATATATACGTATGTATACAGTTAGTATCAGAAACCAGTCAGCAAAGATCAAAGATATGAAGATTATTAGCAAAAGGCTTAAAGTATATAAAACTGCCCTTCTTGAAAAACAAAACATAGAAGCATGTCATGCAACCTCCATGTCTGGGAAAAATTTATAAAAACTTTGCAAAAAGTACTTTTGCCAAGGAATTAATTCAGGAAAGAAATTATTTCAAATATTGATCTGTGAACAAAGTCACTTTGAACACAAGTTGTTGGCACTAGGACTTCCTTTATTAGCTATGGCTGACAGAATTCACTTTTCTGAAGACATTAGTGTCGATTTTGAGTTCTCTCTTTCAGAACCCTCCACTTGTAGTCATGGGACTTTGTAGTACATTTTTCACTCGCATCCTTTGATAAAAGGGATTTCAGTTCGAAAGAGAAAAAGCTGTTGCTCAAGCAAGTTATTTCTCTGACTGTTCAAATCCAGTAGCTTTGTTTTAAGTGAATATTAGGTCATGTGACTTCTCTGACTGCATTTTAGACTCAGTAACTGCACTTTGCAAATGCATCATTTTCCCAGTTACAGCTAGTCTTTTTTGCCTTGCAAAGTGTTGTTTTTTGCAAAGTATTCTTTCCAAAAAAAAATTACATTCTGAGTTCAAATTTCAGACAACACATCTTCATGAGTCTTAACGTACTAAACCAAAACAGAAGTTGCTGAAAAAGCTCTGCAGGCCTGGTAGCATCTGTGAAATCAGAGCTAACATTTCAGATCTGGTGACCCTTCCTCAGAGCTTAATTTTGAGGACCTGAAACATTAACTCTAATTTCTTTTCACAGATGCTGCCTGACCTGCTGAACCTTTCCAGCAACATCTATTTTTGTTCCTGATTTACAGCATCCACAGATCTTTCAGTTTTTCTTGATTTCCCAAGACGTATAGGTAACTGTCAGCTGACTATTTGAGCAGGGAGAGAATCAGAGCTGAGCTTTATTTTGTTTAGCCATTGTACTCTACCAGCGCAGACATCCTGAAAGTGAAGAATAGCTGGAATTCTGGCTGATTTTTAATTGTTAATTGTATTCTCCTTTTTAGACCAGGCAAATGTGTGATACTTGGGCTAGTTACACTGCTAAGATCCAATAATTGAGCACTGGTCAAAGAAACAGAAGTTATTTGGACATTTATGACATGTACCACATCTTTGTTCTTCTGTACCATAACCTGAAAATTATTTTGTGCTGTAAGGAAGATCTGAGCAATGGGCTTGGGAAATGGTTTCAAGACACAACTCTTAAAACAGCAAATAAGTCTCCATTGGAACAACTGCAGCACGGTTTCATATTAGCAATGTCTCATAATTGTATTCCATGCCTATGTGTAAAAAATTCATCAACACAGCATCGGAAAGGACATTCAGCACAAATTGGTTCACCATAACATCCCAGAAGATTTTGCCTCCATTGCTTTCACTGGAAGTCCTTTGGAACATAGTTAATTCTTTGTGAAGAAACTGCTGATGTCATTCCTAAATTTTCCATTCTCCATGTTCTTATACCTAGCTTTAATTTGAAATGCTGCTAACGATTTGCCTTTGACTTCTCCCTTACTACATTCACTTGTCATGAGGTGGAATTTCTTTCAGGCCTGCTGTTAGATGTGAATTAAACATTACATTGAGCGTGTGGGCTGGAATGATTGGCTGAATGTTGGAATTAGACCTCAGGTATCATTAACACTAGTTGTGTCTCTCTAAAGATGAATATCATGCTGTTAGCCTCACTATCCCAGATTTAAGTTCAGAGGCATGCTGGGGAAGGAAGCAGAAGGTCTTATTATGATTTGAGGTTGGAGCACCTCTGAAAATATCTTAGATCCCTTTCACCTTCAACTATACCAGTTTGAAAATTATTCACAGAAGTCATCCTTCTTTTTCTGTGTATGCCAGGTTTTACACTCGCTTATATTAAACATTATCTCCTTTTATTCCACTCACTTAATTTACATCCTTTATCTAGTTTTAGCTTTGTTTTCTGTGCTGGCTGCTGAATATGACTATGGCTCACTTTCTGTGAGAACAGGTGCACCGATGTAAGGTGAATGAACTTGTTCAAATGCACAACCACATTTTGAGATACTTTCAAGTTACCCATGACAACTGCAAATGATTGTTGATCTCCTCATGGAGATGTCCTATAGAGTGTAGTGATGGTATGAGGAACTGCATAGACGCTGTGCTTATAGAGAAACATTTGAAACAGTTGTATCCCTTCATTTAATTTAAATAGTCACTCATTTATTTACCAAATCTGATCAAGGAAGAAGAAATTCTCACAGGTATATAATTTACTATTAAATTTAAATACAAAGGACATTATCAATAATTGAAGAGAAGGAGAAGTAAGATTTCAACAAAGAAAGTGACTAATGATTTGACTGATACCCACTTTAGATTTTAAACACCTGGAAATTGAGGGATAATAGTCTGAAGGAAGTAGTATGTTCATTAGATCTCCAAACAAGCCAGGGAAAACAAATTGTGGGGTGAACAATCTCAATTTTGGAACAATGGCCAAATATTCCAGTCAGTATCAGAACCCCTCCTTCTGATACTGACCAGACAAAAAATTACTGATTTATCTTCTGATTTTTCTGGCCAGTCTTACCCTCAAAACTCCCTCAGTACAGTCTTCTTCAGAGAGAGCAGTGCAGAGTATCTGCACAGAAGCCATTTACCTTTTTTATGACATTAGCCATATTTGGTAATCAATAATATAAATATACGACTAATGTACAGGTCACTGAATAGCCGAATATTTCGGTGTAAATGTAGGTAGCATGGCTGAGATTAGTGATTACTGGAACAGGATGAGTCAGATAAGTGAGGAACAGGTTAGGTGTGTGAGATGTTGATAAAGGATGAAGGGAATGAGGTACATGGGTAAGGGAAGATAAGGTGGGGAGGGATGTGCGAGTATGGTGTGGGTCAGGGCTAGGGTGAGAGAAGTAAGTGGGTAATGTAAAAGTAGATGAGGTAATGGGAACTGCAGACGCAGGAGAATCCAAGATAACAAGGTGTAGAGCTGGATGAATGCAGCAGGCCAAGCAGCAGCATAGGAGCAGTAGGAGCAGGAAGGCCCTGCTCCTAAGATGCTGCTTGGCCTGCTGTGTTCATCCAGTTCTACACCTTGTTATCTCAATGTAAAAGTAGATGATATGGTTGCTGGTTGACATGGTAGATCAGTGCAGTGTAAGGTAAGTAGGGTAACCAGGTGGGTGTGGGGGTCAGAGTGGTCGACCTGTAGGAGCCAGTGTGGTAGGGTAGCAGACTGGCAGAGACTACAGTAATAGGTGTGTAGGATAGTGGGTGGGTAGAATGGCAGAGTGGTTGTAGGTGGATAGAGTTGAGCAGGAGTTGGGTGTCAAATGATTGTTTGGCTTGGGGGAAGGTGAGCTCAGAAGCCAGCCAGCAGGTTGAGAGGGAGGGAGGGTCACATGGGGCTAATTTGTGTTTTGAGGTCAGTTCAGATTATGTTAGGGAGCTAGCCAGAGCGCAGGGGGAATTGGAAAGCTGGGGGATTTGGTGTATGTCAATTGTATATTTATCCAGGAGTTATACATGGTTTTCATCTTTTTTCCTGTAAGCAAGATTAAACTTCCTACGCAATTCCTGCAGAATCAGTGCAGTGGCAGTCCTGGAGGGTCCTAAAGTGAATGTTTGGTCTTGAGTTTTTCAGACTAAGGTGTCATACAAGATGAACTGCTCTCTTTTCAGACTGGAGAAAAGCATGCAATAGTCTGTCACAGAGATTGAATATATAGTGTATAATTTTAAGTTTGCAAATGACATGAAACTTGGAAACATTGTTAACAGTGAGGAAAATATTTACAGACTCAATGAAGACACATACAGGCTATTGGAATGGGAGTGGCTGGGATAAGAAACTTCAGTTATGGAGAAAAATGAGAAAAGTTGG
The DNA here is from genome assembly GCF_030684315.1 of Stegostoma tigrinum. NCBI lineage: Eukaryota > Metazoa > Chordata > Chondrichthyes > Orectolobiformes > Stegostomatidae > Stegostoma > Stegostoma tigrinum. Next base: position 35,204,429 of record NC_081368.1, read on the forward strand.
CAGTGTTCTCCCTTATTGTAGGGAAGGTGAGCAGTGTTCAAAATCATGAAGGATTTTGATGCTGCAAGCAGTGAGAAAATGATCCCAGTGGCAGGAGAGTCAGTAACCAAAGGACCCAAATTTGAGTTCAATGACAAATTAGCCAGAGGCAACAAGAGACAATAAAAAAATTGTGTAGCATGCTGCTGTTATCTGAAATGTATGGCATTAATTGGTGTTGAAGGAAAATTAAACAGTAACTTTTAGAAAGAAATAGATAAATTCACAGAGGAGAAATTTGCAAGGCAATGGGAAATAGCAGGGAAAGAGGTTGACTTGTTTAAATAGCCAGCATGGGGAAAATAACCTCTTTTTGTGTATTGTTCTCTAATTCTGTATTATCTAGAGATTACTAAGAAGAAGAAAGCCCAGAACTATATTTTAGTTAAAAAGTGAGTAGTGCTTTGAGAGGTTCAGTTAGATCAAATTAAAGTGTACACTTTGATATGAACTCATTGGTTGATCTTCTCTACCTCTGCTGCTGAAAGTGATTGTTTGCCTGTATAATGTGCATTAAATGCTTTTGGCTTGCGATCTGTTAGGAAAGGCAACCTGTTAACTATTATTTGGATATGACTTTGTCTGCTGTCTAATGGGATGACTACCACATACTGTATATAGACATGTTTGGTCTTAGATATATACACTGAAATGATCTGTTCAATTTTGTGAGTCGGAGATTCACAAGGCTGTGTACTGTCAACGGTTAAATCATGAACTGTAAAGGCTATGTTTATCACATGGGTCCATTATTGAATTGCTGAATTTAACTCATACCTATAACCTAATTATCGTTAAAAGCTCTTTAGCCCTAACATCACTGTGGAAATTTTCTTTTCTGAACTGGACAGACATGAAGTATCAAATGTTTTACACTTTTGGGAAAATTGAGTCAGTAATTTACCCTAAGTGCTAGATTTGTTTATGCAAACTCTCTAAAGACTGAAGAGAGATAAAAATCAAATGCCAACAATGTTTGTGAGAGACGTTCTGCACGCCCTTGCTTTCCAAAGCTCCAGCTTTAAGCCAAGAATAAGATAATTGTGAAAGATGCAAAACTACAGTTGTGAGATTACCTCAACTTGAGAAAAATTTGAAGTGGGCTATTTTGTAGTCTTTGGGAAATATTAAACTAGTTTGTCTTTAATATTATTAAAGGTGGTAATGTTAAAGTCCTCTCTCTGATCATAGAACATTCTCACTCTTACAAAGCTTTAAATCATAAAATATTACTCCATTTTGAAGATTTGCGAAAGATTCAAAATGATTGAGAAAATTACTGTAATATTCAGCTGAAAAAGATGGCTTGTGTACAATGTACACGTGAAATGTCTGCACAGGGCATTGGTGACCTAAATTTGCAGCTGCTATCTATGATTTGAATGATGGTTACAGCACATTATACATAACCTCATCACTAATGCTAATCTGACATAAATATTTTCTGATCAGCTGGCTCAGAAATGTTGTCACACAGTTGGGACTTGGCTCAGAGATAGAGACATGCCACTATGTTGCAAGAGCCCTACACTGGGTATATCCATTCAATCTTGATCCAAACATGGCCTTCACATTTATGTCTAAGGAGCTATTTATTTTTTTCTTTGACTCGTGAGTTCTTAATTTTATTTTTGAATAAAATTGGATGTTTTGGATATTAAGTATTTTGATTTGAATCTGTTGGAGATTGAAATGATAGAATGTTCAATCAGAATCTGACTGTTGTAATAGTAGCCTCTATTGCGTTACTTTGTGAGGATTTGATTGGTTTCTCTTGTATTTAACTTTTAAGGTAGATTTTAATGTAGGTTTCCACATTCTTTATACCATTTACTGATGTTAACCTCTGTAGAAGTGTGATTTCCTGTGTAGCACCCAGTACCTAGTTCAAATTTCCAACCTTTATGTATGAAGGTAGATAATAAGCATTGACACGATAGTCAACAACAGGCCTGAATTTGACTCGAACTTGGCTGAGTGTCAATTTTGGTGAGTTTCACGAAAGGTTTCTCTCACTATTCTCCACAATTCATCTCACTATTGGGGCCATGTTTATCCCGTCTTCCCTGTCACCAGAAACAGAGGTACTTGCCACTGCTGGAACCTCCCAGGACATCTGGCCCTGGTGCCATTTTTAAATCCCAGCCTTAAACCAAGTCAAGCACTAAGAGATTCCCTTCACTGTCCAAATATTGGGATTGGGGCTGAAAAAAAATTGCTTCTGAGGACACAGAGGTGGTATGGCTGACAATTCCTTGTAAATACAGGTGTACGTTCGTAAATCTATTCTTCTTAAGAGCCAAACTGTACAGTCACTCATTCTTGGTGTCATCCCATCTGAGAATCCTGTCTAAGAAAGTGTTACTCTTTTCCCAATGCTCAGCTTCGACTAACATCCTCTCATTGTTCAATCTGGGATGATCGCACATTGGAAAGCCTTAAAACGGTTGAAGGCAGTCACTTCTGTTCAGCAACAGTGAAGAAAATAACAAACAAAAGTTGCATTTGCTTCTGGGAACTGACAGAGACCACTTACCTTCTAAGCAGCAGCAAATTTCCTGTCAATAACTGATCACTGCATGCAGCTGACAATGATCAGAAGCAGCTGTGCATTTGTCTCGGTGGGCCTGATGCTGTGGTGCTCCAATCATGGTAAAGATGATGTTCCTTCTTATCAGTGTGTGGTTTAGTAGAACGCAGCTTGCAAGGAATTGTTAGAGGGAGATCCTGTCTGACTAATTCAGTTGAGTTTTTGAAAAGTTGACTCAGTATACTGATGTGGGTACTGCAGTTGATGGGATTTACATGGACTTCAGTAAGGCCTTTGACAAGGTCCCATGTGGTACATTGACCCAAATGGTAAGAGCCCATGGGATCCAAGGCCGCTTGGCAAACTGGATCCAAAATTGCCTTACGAATAGGAGGCAAAGGGTGACGGTGCAGGTTTTTTTCTGCTTGACAGCCTTTAACCAGCAATGTATCACAGGGATCGATTCTGGGACCCTTGCTGTTTGTGATGTACCTTAATGACTTGCAAATAAATGTGGAAGATATAATTACTAAATCCTGCAGACAACACGAAAGTGGCAGTGTTATTGATAGTGAAGAAGATGATCAAAGGCTACTGTTTGACATTGATTAGTTGGTGAATTGGGAGGGGAAGTGGTGGATTAGTATTAGCACTGCTGCTTCACAGTGCCAGGGACCTGAGTTCAATTTCAGCCTTGGGTGACTTTGTGAAGTTTGCACGTTCTTCCTGTGTCTGTATGGGTTTCCTTCCAGCGTCCAAAGGTATGCAGGCTAGGTGGATTGGCCATGCTAAATTGCCCCATACTGTCTAGGGATCCGCAGGCTAGGTGGATTAGTCATGATAAATGAAGGGTAATGGGAATAGGATAGGTGGTTGCGTCTGGGTGGGATGCTGTTCAGAGGGTGCAGACTTATTGGGCTAGATGGCCCTTCCTGCAGCATAGGAATTTAAGGATTCTATGCAATGGCAGATGGAATTTAATCCTGAAAAGAGTGAGGTGCTTGCCTTCATTAGCTGGGGCATTGAATGTAGAAGCAAGTTACAACTTTATAAAATATTGTTTAGGCTACAGATGGACTACAGTTTTGGTCACAACATTATTGGAAGGACGTGATTGCACTGGAGTGGGTGCAGAGGAGATTCACCAAGATAATAAAACGTGAGGCTGGATGAACACAGCAGGCCCAGCAGCATCTCAGGAGCACAAAAGCTGACGATTCGGGCCTAGACCCTTCATCTGATGAAGGGTCTAGGCCCGAAACGTCAGCTTTTGTGCTCCTGAGATGCTGCTGGGCCTGCTGTGTTCATCCAGCCTCACGTTTTATTATCTTGGATTCTCCAGCATCTACAGTTCCCATTATCACAGATTCACCAAGATGCTACCTGGGATGGAAAGTCTTAGTTATAACGAGAGGCTGTATGGGCTGGATCTGTTGCAGAAAAGGGTGAGGGGGAAACTGATTCAGCTATAGAGAAGCATAGATACGGTAGATCATGAGAATCTTTTCTCCATGGCAGACATATCTAAGACCTGAGGGCCAGTAACATCTTGTTGTGGGCAGGGAGCTGTATGTCAGGTGAGCCACTCCCAAATCAGCTCTTTTAGCCCTCTTCTCGGCTGTTTTCTCCTGGAATGAAATAATGGGGGGGAATTCATTGAGATGAAAGTGGTTGGCACAGCTGTTTAATGCTGGTGCAGGTGGAGGAAAGTTTGAGATGTCCCAACTGAATGACTAGGCAGCACAGAGGACATTCAGAGTTAGTAGTAAGGAGTGGGTGAGAGTGAGTGAGAAAGATGTTGCATAAAATAGTTAAGAGTCAAAGAACATGATTCTTGTTATCTGAGAGAAGATGGTGACATTTGCCTGGGTGTAGAGAAGAAGGTCATTGACCTTTGCTGCACTGTTGGATGTTCCTATGGACCATGAACACCTCACTGATCCGGGTGGCAACCTCAGGCAAGGCTGGCAGATTCTGGTAACCTCTCTCTACCAGTCCTTGGGGAAGAGGCTGACTCTCCTCTACACCATCCCATCCATCAAGGACCCCCAGACCCCTAGCCACAAACCAGGGTTCTGGTGTTCTCTTGTTTTTCATGACTGGGGCAAATGGCAGGAACCATGCTGGGCAGCACTGGACTACTTTTTAGATATGGCTCAGGTGCCAGGGATCTGAGAGTATCCCTTTAGTAGTGAGTATTTCCATCAAGGATGAATGGGAAAATACAAAGAAAGGGTATATGCAGCAGCGATTGAGGTGAATTTGGTAGGATAGCATGAGAAAACTCTCGTAGAGAGATATCTCCATGAAACCCACCAAAATTGGCACTTAAGGTTCACACCTGAGCCTGTGATCACCTCCATCTGTCCTTCTTCCTGACACTGTTTGTTTTCTTGTTTGAAAAGTCTTCGGTTTCTCAATGCTGATCACCGAAACTCATTTTTTCTCTTTACTTTGATACGCTTCCAACACCAAGTGGTTGAGGCAGGTATAATAGCAACGACTTAAAAACGTTTGGATAGGTATGTGGATGGGAAAGGCTTAGCGGAATTTGGACCAAATAAAGGCAATTGGATCTAGCTGAGTAGGCACTGTGGTCAGCAAGGACCAATTTGGGCTGAAGGGCCTGTTTCTGTGCTGTATTACTCTATGACCTATTTGCATGCAGTGTCAGCACTCCTAAATCTTGCTGTTCATAATGAGAAGATTTTTACTTAGGTAATACAAATGTTTTAAAGTTGTCACCAACTTTTCAGTGGTATGCTAATATTTCTGCTTCTTCACCCAGTTACTTTCAGTAGGAGATACATGATATAGATTCATCTTATAAGGTCCATATTGGTAAATGGATATTGAGTTACCATCTGTCATATTAGTACATTGTATGTGAGGTTCTTTGACATTCTTACTCATTGCTTGGTGATAACATTATAAATATCCTCACCCACAGTATAAGCAGATTATTCAGATATTTACCTTACATAATGTATTCATAACGCAATAAATCTCTGTGAGGTGTATCCCTCTAACTAAAGTATTCATCAAACAAAATAAGGACATATCTTTAACCTAGAACTCATTATGATATTTTGAAAATGAGATCCTACCTCTCTCGTGCATGAGTCAGAAAGTTTTACATAATATTGTGTGTCCTTTACAGGGGCACACTTAACCAATGCATGGTTCTCTATTTGCTGCTCCTGTTCTAGCTGAGTAATTGATGGGACCTGCATAGAATTGAAAAGCAGCAAAGTGCCATATATTAAAACAAAGAACTGCCTGGAATCTGGTATTGGTTTAAGCATGCTGCTGCAGAAAAATGAGTCCCACAAAAACCCAGCATGTTTGCAGGTTGAGTTTCGTGTTACAGTGGAGCCCACCACCTGTTCCTGAATGAAAAAAGAGCCGAGCGGTGCAGAAAGATCATTCCTGGCCAGGAGAAGACAAAGGGCTTTCCTATGTGCTAAGATTCAGTGCAAATGAATTATGGTTTCTCCACTGTAAATCTAACTCAAATGTAATAATATTATAAAAATATCCCACATTGACTTTAGTCTAGGTTCCTTCTGCTTCACATTAATGTGCATACCTATGATATGGAAAAAAATGATTGGGACTCAGCTCATAGTGACATTTGTAACGTGACTAGTTGTTTATTCTATGTGAGGAAACAGTAGGATGTGTGAGAAGTGTAGAAAAGAGAATTTTAATATTCTAATGCTGAGAGCGCTGTTGAAGTTAAGATCTAGAATTAATGTCGAGGGAAGTGTATTACAAATGTGTTGGCTGAACCTCCCTGTCTTAATGTATCACTGCAGTTAGTGTTGCTGATTATGTGTATTGCTGTAAGGAAAATGAGGATGAAAGTAAAGGTATCTATTGTCTGATTGTGCACTGCCTCCCAGAAAAGTCTGTTGAAGATGGACAAGAAAAGTAGGAATATGTGTATTCATGGTAATAAAATGTGAGGCTGGATGAACACAGCAGGCCAAGCAGCATCTTGTGCTCCTGAGATGCTGCTTGGCCTGCTGTGTTCATCCAGCCTCACATTTTGTTATCTTGGAATCTCCAGCATCTGCAGTTCCCATAATCTCTGATACTATATGTGTATTCATATTCTGTTTGTTTAATCAACATGTTAGATGGAAAATATCCCTTGGCACCTTCCTCCTTAGAGAGCACCTTCCAAATTTGTGATCTTTATCACCTAGAAGAAAAAGTACAGTAGATACACCACGTTCCAAGCCACTCACCATCCTGACTTGGGAATATATCACTGTCCTTCGTAGTCACAGTGTCAAAATTATGGAATTACCTCCCTCACAGCACTGTATGTAACTCCAAGGACTGCAGCTGTTCAAGAAGGCAGCTCACCACCACATTCTCAATATCAATTGTGTATGGACAATAAATATAGGCCCAACCATCAATGCATACATTGGCTGAATAAGTGAAATGTAGAAATACTTCATCAAGCAAACGGGACAAGCCCTTAGCTAAATGGTAACATTATTGCACTTCGGTTGGAAGAATAGAGGCATAGACTATTTTCTAAACGGGGAGAAAATTCAGAAATCTGAAGCGCAAAGGGACTTAGGTGTCCTCGTCCAGGATTCTTTGAAGGTTAACTTGCAGGGTGAGTTGGTAGTTGGGAAGGCAAATACAATGTTGGCATTTATTTTAAGAGGACTGGAATAGGGCAGCACGGTGGCTCAGTGGTTAGCACTGCAGCCTCACAGCGCCAGGGACCCGGGTCCGATTCCAGCCTCGAGCGACTGTCTGTGTGGAGTTTGCACACTCTCCCCGTGTCTGCGTGGGTTTTCTCCGGGTGGTCCGGTTTCCTCCCACAGTCCAAAGATGTGCAGGCTACATGGACTGGCCATGCTAAATTGCCTGTAGTGTTCAGGGGTGTGTGGGTTATGGGGGGTGGGTCTGGGTGGGATTTTTCAAGGGGAGGTGTGGACTTGTTGGGCTGAAGGGCCTGTTTCCATACTGTGTGTAGGTAACCTAATCATAAAGGTACGGATATACTTCTGAGGCTTTATAAGGCTCTGGTCATAACCCCATTTAGAATATTGTGAGCAATTTTGGGTCCCATATCTCAGGAAGGATACACTGGACCTGGAATGGGTCCAGAGGATGATCCCAGGACTGAAAGGCTTAACATGTCAGGAATGTTTGACGTCTCTGGGTCTATGCTTGATGGGCTTTAGAAGGATGAAGGGGGAATCTACAGAATACTGAAAGGCCTGGATAGAGTTGGAAGTTGGGAAGGTGTTTCAATTAGCTGAAGCGAATAGGACCCAAGGGCACAGACTTAGTGTAAAGAGAAGGCCATTTAGAACAGAGATGAGTAAAACCTCTTTCGCCAGAGAGCGTAAACCTTTGGAATTTGTTGCCACAGAAGGATTTGGACGCCAGGTCATTGATTATATTTAAGACAGAGATAGATAGGTTCTTGATTGTTAAGAGGAGAAGGCGGGAGAATGGCGTTGAGAAACTTATCAGCTGTAATTGAATGGCAGAGTGGACTTGTCAGGCTGAATGGCCTAATTTCTGCTCCTGTGTCTTACAATCTTATGGTCTTATGGTCTCGCCTGAGTGTCACAGTGTGGAAAGGGGAGAGGTCAGGTTCAAACTCTAGAGTTCCAGTTCTGAATTGTGGATTGATATCCAGTGGGACTCATTGTGCCCTCGTGACTTTAGGAAGGGAACTTTTAAGATTAAAAAGCCGCTTCTGGTTGCTAAGTATTTTCATACGTTATACAATCACTTTGAAATGTACTTGTTATTGTATAGAAATTGGCTGAATTGCCTTTCAGCTATACGTCAGTCAACTTGAAGTTGTGCAGAAAAGCAGCTGACTTCCAGAAAGGGGCGATTTCCATGCTGTAAAGAAATGCTATCCATCCCTTGGATCTTAAAGGTTCTGTCAGAGTCTGAGGACCATGCCCATCCAGTTGAGAGAGTCAATGCTTTGATAAACAGGGTAAGCAGAGAGTGCATATCTCTGCCTTTGTAGAAAGCGCACTTAAAATGTGACTTGTAGCAATGGTAGTCAGAGTTGTTAAGAGGTTACCCATGTACAGAGTTGCTGTACACCTAGGCAATGATTTGGCTGAGTGACAGTTATCGCTTCACCATCAAACACAGACTGTCCAAGTGAGATTAAGGAGACAGAACAGTCACAGGAACAACTTCCAGTTACTTTTCCGCCTTTGTGGTAACCAGAGCAATGACGAAACAATGTCCATCACTAGATATAAAATTAATACCACAAGTAGATGTTAAGTGTCGTTAAAACTTTCTTTAAGGATGGGAGTAACTCAAAAGAAGTGTTTAATATGTCTTCCTTAATTGATGTTCAGAAAGCAGATTTGGAATAAGCAAGGTAACACAATCAACCCACATTGAATCTGAGGCTGAATGTATTTCAGAGTGTTATTAGGTGAAAAATGGAGTTCTGATGAGTAAATGGAGACATTGTCATAGATCTGCAAACAAGTAATGGATGGCTGTTCATCAGTACTGAATCCCACCAAGGTAGATGGTGGAATTTGAATGCAATAAAAATTTGGAATTAAGTGTCTAATGATGTCCATGAATCTATCATCGAATGTCAGAAAAACCCATCTGGTACACTAATGTCCTTTAGGGAAGGAAACTGCCATCCTCACCTGGTCTGGCCTAAGTGCGAGTCAAGATGCACAGAAATGTGATCGACTCTTAACTGCCCATTAACTAGGCAATTTGGGATGGGCAGTATATGCGGGCCTAGCCAGTGATGCTGTCATCCTGTGAATGAATAAAAAAAGTTAGTGGTACTGCCCAGATATCTTAAGGAGATGTTGCAGAGAAGCACACGACATTCCTCTGGCAGGACGTTTGAGGAAAATGGGGATTTTAAGTGTTGATAAACAGCCATTCTACTTGTGCAAGGCATAGTAAGGATGTAAAACATCCCTTTATAAGATAATAAAATGTGAGGCTGGATGAACACAGAAGGCCAAGCAGCATCTCAGGAGCACAAAAGCTGACGTTTCGGGCCTAGACCCTTGGGTCTAGGCCCGAAACGTCAGCTTTTGTGCTCCTGAGACGCTGCTTGGCCTGCTGTGTTCATCCAGCCTCACATTTTATTATCTTGGAATTCTCCAGCATCTGCAGTTCCCATTATCTCTAAAACATCCCTTTACCGTTTTGTAAACCACGTCATACTCTATAAGAAATGGCAAAGCCTCTACATGTAATCTAAATGACACCTGTAAGACCTCTCCACTTATCTTCTCCTGTATCCATTTTTGATTCGCCTCCCCCTCTCCCTATTTATTTCAGAACCCTCTTCCCCCTCCCGCTTTTCTGATGAAGGGTCTAGACCCGAAACGTCAGCTTTTGTGCTCCTAAGATGCTGCTTGGCCTGCTGTATTTATCCAGCTCCACACTGTTACCTGTAAGACCTATACCCATTTTTGAAGTGTTATTCAGCGTGTTAGTCGACTGTGCAAGACCGTTGCTAAAAATGAAAGCAGAATACCATTTTATCCTTACTGTTAAGGATATAACAATCCAATTTCCCAAAGCTGTTCATTTGAGGATTGTTGAAGTCGAATGGGTGGTGGAAAGCTCAGTTTTTTTTATTCAGCATGGACTACCAAAAGAAATTCAGGCCCAGGATCCAAAGTTTTATGTCTTTTTTTTAACATCACAAGTAATTTGGGTATGTTTGAAAGAATATATTTTGTGCGTTTTATGGTATTCGTGTCATGCTTGTATTGGGCTGAAGCACAATGAAAAATGACATTTCATCTTTCCAAGGTTTGAGTTATATAGGGACAACATGTATTTTATTTGAATTGTAAACTGGAAAATGGAAGTTTGAAAGGCTTAATTGCAATAGGGTTAAGGTAGAGAATTAATTAGATATTTTTGTTGCTGCAACTTGAAGGGATAGTGAAATTGTGGTTATTTACAAGTCACACAAGAAGCTGGATGTGATACATTTGTAAGACGTGCTGGCGTAAGGTGTCTTTTTGGTTAGAGAAAATAAATTGACAAGCAACAGGATTTGGATTGGTTTAAAGCTGCAGTTTGACGGAGCACATAGACTCACGCCTCCTCGAGTCTACCACACTATAATCACTCTGTCCTCATCAGTGAATGGAAAAGAAGTAGCCATCAAAAACTGCAGAGAAAGAACGTTTCTAACCAAGCCAAGACTTGATTCAACAGACCAGCTACCAAATTGAGGATTACCATTGTCTACAACATAATATGATCACCAGAATCCAAAAGGAGCCGTGTAAAAGTCACCTCATTTTCCCCTGTGCTTTGGACACTTGATCCACTGAATTTGTCACTTTTTGCCGATATAGCTTCCACCCGACGTTCCTCTCAAAAACTGTCTCCTCTGCCCTGTCCGTCCTATTTGTAAACTAATGTGTACTTCATTTAAAAGGGGCTATAGTTTATGTTTCCATCTGAGTAACTAATAATCAATTTCCCCTATGTAAGAGGATGGTCACAGTAGTGAACAGTTTTTGTTTTTTTTGTTCATTGATGAAACCTGGTATGAGTTTATTTTAGCTTAAATAGTGCTCACAGTCAGAACAGCTGGCAATGGTGAGCAGACGTGTCTCTCTGCCGTGTGAGTCCAGTAGGAGGAATCAGAATAAATTCCAGTAAAATTAGTGAGGGGAGTAGCAGAAAATTTCATGAGGAAAGTTGCAGCAAGCCATAATGGACAAGGCGCAATGAAATCTCACTCAACAAAAGCCTTGAACTGAAAAAAAGGGAACATCCTACTTAATGATTTAAATCGATGGTCCCAGAGGCTAGACCCAGAGCGGGAAATGATTATGAAATCCATTGAGGAACATTGAGGGAAATAACATGCCTTAGTCTACCATAGATAATAAAATGTGAGGCTGGATGAACACAGCAGGCCCAGCAGCATCTCAGGAGCGCAAAAGCTGACGTTTTGGGCCTAGACCCTTCATCAGAGAGGGGGATGGGGTGAGGCTTCTGGAATAAATAGGGAGAGAGGGGGAGGCGGACCAAAGATGGAGAGAAAAGAAGATAGGTGAAGAGGAGAGTATAGGTGGGGAGGTAGGGAGGGGATAGGTCAGTCCAGGGAAGACGGACAGGTCAAGGAGGTGGGATGAGGTTAGTAGGTAAGAGATGGAGGTGCGGCTTGGGGTGGGAGAAGGGATGGGTGAGAGGAAGAACAGGTTAGGGAGGCAGAGACAGGTTGGACTGGTTTTGGGATGCAGTGGGTGGAGGGGAAGAGCTGGGCTGGTTGTGTGGTGCAGTGGGGGGAGGGGACGAACAGGGCTGGTTTTGGGATGCGGTGGGGGAAGAGGAGATTTTGAAGCTGGTGAAGTCCACATAGATACCATTGGGCTGCAGGGTTCCCAAGCGGAATATGAGTTGCTGTTCCTGCAACCTTCGGGTGGCATCATTGTGGCACTGCAGGAGGCCCATGATGGACATGCCATCTAAAGAATGGGAGGGGGAGTGGAAATGGTTCGCGACTGGGAGGTGCAATTGTTTATGGCGAACCAAGCGGAGGTGTCCTGCAGAGCGGTCCCCAAGCCTCTGCTTGGTTTCCCCAATGTAGAGGAAGCCACACCGGGTACAGTGGATGCAGTATACCACATTGGCAGATGTGCAAGTGAACCTCTGCTTAATATGGAAAGTCATCTTGTGGCCTGGGATAGGGGTGAGGGAGGAGGTGTGGGGGCAAGTGTAGCATTTCCTGCGGTTGCAGGGGAAGGTGCCAGGTGTGGTGGGGTTGGAGGGCAGTGTGGAGCGAACAAGGGAGTCACGGAGAGAGTGGTCTGTCCGGAAAGCAGACAAGGGTGGGACGGAAAAATGTCGAGGGTGGTGGGGTCGGACTGTAGATGGCGGAACTATCGGAGGATGATGCGTTGTATCCGGAGGATGGTGGGTGGTGTGTGAGAACGAGGTGGATCCTCTTTGGGCGGTTGTGGTGGGAGCGGGGTGTAAGGGATGTGTTGTGGAAAATGCGGGAGACGCGGTCAAGGGCGTTCTCGACCACTGTGGGGGGGAAGTTGCGGTCCTTGAAGAACTTGGACAACTGGGATGTGCGGGAGTGGAATGCCTCGTCGTGGGGGCGGAGGTGGAGGAATTGGGAATAGGGGATGGAATTTTTGCAGGAGGGTGGGTGGGAGGACCACCACCCACGCCCTCCACCTCCTCCAGGACTTTCAATTCCCCGGCCCCCAACACCTCATTTTCACCATGGACGTCCAGTCCCTATACACCTGTATTCCGCGTGCAGATGGCCTCAAGGCCCTCCGCTTCTTCCTGTCCCGCAGGCCCGACCAGTCCCCCTCCACTGACACCCTCATCCGCCTAGCCGAACTCGTCCTCGCCCTCAACAACTTCTCTTTCGATTCCTCCCACTTCCTACAGACTAAGGGGGTGGCCATGGGCACCCGCATGGGCCCCAGCTATGCCTGCCTCTTTGTAGGTTACGTTGAACAGTCCCTCTTCCGCACCTACGCAGGCCCCAAACCCCACCTCTTCCTCCGTTACATTGATGACTGTATCGGTGCCGCCTCTTGTTCCCCAGAGGAGCTCGAACGGTTCATCCACTTCACCAACGCCTTCCACCCCAACCTTCAGTTCACCTGAGCCTTCTCCAGCACATCCCTCACCTTCCTGGACCTCTCAGTTTCCATCTCAGGCAACCAGCTTGTAACTGATGTCCATTTCAAGCCCACCGACTCCCACAGCTACCTAGAATACACCTCCTCCCACCCACCCTCCTGCAAAAATTCCATCCCCTATTCCCAATTCCTCCGCCTCCGCCGCATCTGCTCCCACGATGAGGCATTCCACTCCCGCACATCCCAGATGTCCAAGTTCTTCAAGGACCGCAACTTACCCCCCACACGTCCTTGACCGCGTCTCCCGCATTTCCTGCAACACAGCCCTCACACCCCACCCCCGCCACAACCGCCCAAAGAGGATCCCCCTCGTTCTCACACACCACCCCACCAACCTCTGGATACAACGCATCATCCTCCGATACTTCCGCCATCTACCATCCGACCCCACCACCCTAGACGTTTTTCCATCCCCACCCTTGTCTGCTTTCCGGAGAGACCACTCTCTCCGTGACTCCCTTGTTCGGTCCACACTGCCCTCCAACCCCACCACACCTGGCACCTTCCCTTGCAACTGCAGGAAATGCTACACTTGCCCCCACACCTCCTCCCTCACCCCTATCCCAGGCCGCAAGATGACTTTCCACATTAAACAGAGGTTCACCTGCACATCTGCCAATGTGGTATACTGCATCCACTGTACCCGGTGTGGCTCCCTCTACATTGGGGAAACCAAGCGGAGGCTTGGGGACCGCTTTGCAGAACACCTCCGCTCGGTTCGCAATAAACAACTGCACCTCCCAGTCGCAAACCATTTCCACTCCCCCTCCCATTCTTTAGATGACATGTCCATCATGGGCCTCCTGCAGTGCCACAATGATGCCACCCGAAGGTTGCAGGAACAGCAACTCATATTCCGCTTGGGAACCCTGCAGCCCAATGGTATCTATGTGGACTTCACCAGCTTCAAAATCTCCCCTTCCCCCACCGCATCCCAAAACCAGCCCAGTTCGTCCCCTCCCCCCACTGCACCACACAACTAGCCCAGCTCTTCCCCTCCACCCTCTGCATCCCAAAACCAGTCCAACCTGTCTCTGCCTTCCTAACCTGTTCTTCCTCTCACCCATCCCTTCCTCCCACCCCAAGCCGCACCTCCATCTCTTACCTACCAACCTCATCCCACCTCCTTGACCTGTCCGTCTTCCCTGGACTGACCTATCCCCTCCCTACCTCCCCACCTATACTCTCCTCTCTCCATCTATCTTCTTTTCCTCCATCTTCGGTCCGCCTCCCCCTCTCTCCCTATTTATTCCAGTTCCCTCTCCCCATCCCCCTCTCTGATGAAGGGTCTAGGCCCGAAACGTCAGCTTTTATGCTCCTGAGATGCTGCTTGGCCTGCTGTGTTCATCCAGCCTCACATTTTATTATCTCGGATTCTCCAGCATTTGCAGTTCCCATTATCACTGATACACCCTTACTCTACCATGTTCTTTTTAACCTGACCCAAGCATCTGGTTTAATATTTCTTATCTTGCCAATAAGCAGTATTTTGCAAGAACTTGGCCTTGAATGAACCAAAACTTGGATTAAGTACAGAAGCTAGAAGTAAATAAATCACATGCTCTGTACATGCGTTACCTTGAAAACCAAACTCCAAGAGTTATTTGGAAAAATTCAGCAGGTCCAGCAGCATGTGTGAAGAGAAATTAGAGTTAATGTTTCAGGTCCTGTGACCCTTCCTCAGAACAGGACCATTAACTCTGATTTATTTTCACAGATGCTGCCAGACCTGCTAAGCTTTTCTAGCAACTTCTGATTTTGTTTCTGATTTACAGCATCCACTGTTATTTCATTTTTTTAATCCAAGTATTATTTAGCAATTTTGAGTTATTTTAGTCCATATATTTGTTCTTGTTTTGAGATCGGTGAATTGCTAATCTTTACTTGCTAAGATTTGTTGAATTACTTAACATTACTGCATTGAGCAGATCTGTTTTCAGTGACTTACCCTTCTCGTTTTTTTTTATTCACTCGTGAGACATGCGTGGCATTAGCTGGGTGAGTATTTACTACCCGTCCTAGTTGCTTTTGAGGTGGTGATGGTGAACTGCTTTGTTGAACCACTGCAGACAGCGTGCTGTAGGTAGACCCACAGTGCAATTAGGCTGGGAATTCCTGGATTCTGACCCAACAACGTCAAAATGTATTTCCAAGTCAGGATAGTGAGTGGCTTGGAGGGGAACTTGCAGGTGGTGGTGTTCCCATGTATCTGCTGCCCTGGTCCTTTCAGGTGGGATCGGTCCTGGATTTGGAAGATGCTGTGTAAGGATCTTTGGTGAATTTTAATATCCACTATTAAGTAAAATATATTTCTTACTTCTGACTAGCTTTAGTGGAAGTGTCACTTTAAAAAATCATCAAAGATTTTGTTGTAACTGCAACCATTATATGAGTTTCAATACCTGTGCTAACTATAGACACTATACATTTGTGTAGCTTTTCCGCTGCCCACTTCAAGTTATAACCCCTTCCCTTCAAAAAGAGAAATGCAAAGAAGTAAAGGCCTGTTACAACCTTAGGGATTGAAGTTGCTTTTAGTTTTATAAGTATCATTTGTATTTTTGAAATAACCTTATCACTTTTACTAAAGTAGCTACAGCAGTAATCTTGCAATTAGGTAACCTTGATCTTGCTTAACAGCAAAGCTACTGGTTACTTTTTATATGTAATGCTCAAGAACTAAATGAGAGCTACATAGAAGCTTTTACAGATTCTGAGCTCACAGACCACCCAGAGGACATCCCTGCTGTGATTGTGACACCTGATTTAACTGTTTGTTTACAGCAATGAGTTTGGATTGAGTTTTAGGGGCAGGAATGAGTACAGAATCAGGGAGGCTGTCTTGGAATGGAGAGGTGGTTCAGAGGAATGAGGCCGTGAATGTCTTTGGTTCCTTTCAGACCTTTAGGTGTGACTCCTCCCAACCTCCTACCTGCCCTCTGGATAATGGCAGCTTTGTTTGTTTAGTATGTTAACTGACACCTACAGTCTTAAGAAAAATAACTTCCCACAACTAAAAATTACTGCAGAAAATACTCAAACTGGAAGTCAACTTCTTTAAAACAATATACAGTTTTAAAAAAAATTGTGTTGTTAGCAATTTTCTCATATGGAAGGTACTGGGTCTTCAGATTATCAAGTTCAGGCATGCTGATGATGGGATTAAAAAATGCAGAGCCAATCCCTCATGTTGTGTGTAGAGACATTTATTTATGATGCAACATGTGGATTTACCTACAGCTGGTAAGGACAATGCTAACTTTTGCTTCAAGAACTAACCAAAGTCTTCATGTCTGGAACTTTTCCATAACAGTTGTATCTGTCCTTGCATGCACGCTGTCATCATAATGAGAAATCAATCTTTTTTTTAAAAGCTTGTAAAGAACTGGAAGCCGATTTGTTCTCACTGTTTGCTGCTTTCTGGTCACCCTGCCCTACTGGTTTACCTGAAGGTACATTCAAACAAAGGAAAGGTGTAGAAATTATCACTCATGCTGACTTTTTTCAGCTCCAATTTGTGATCACATTAACATCGATCAGAATGCTGATTTATTCTGTTTTAAAGGAATTGCAGAAACTAATATACAGTGAATTCTTCCTCTGAATTTGTGAACTAAACAGTTAATTATGAGCAACTTTGTCATAGAGAATTTGGTAATGTTTCAATAACAAGTAATTACTGTCTGGAACTGTTTGGGTATCTGAAAAACTGGGATTTTAAATAACATTCAATGGAATTTTACTGGCCTCATGGTGTAGGCAAGGGGGCAGGAAGGTTGGCAAAATGACATGGGGAGGTATACCTGGCATTTTCCTACTATCATGCCATTTTGATCAGTGATGGGAAAGCTGGCAGACAGGTATGGGGAGGCGATCTGATGAAACCTGGTAGTCTGTCAGCAAACACTGGGGAGACAGCCTGCTTTTATTGGATAATTTGTGACCTGTAGAGGGGGTACTCCAGCAGCAATGACTGTCCGTGTGGCATTTCTGTGTGGAACCTGTCTGCCTGATCCTGGAATCCCTAAACCCCATCTACCTGTCTTTGAGGATGCAAGTCCATCAATTGCTTTATTTCAAAAATATACTTTATTCACAAAATATCTTTATAAACATAGATAGCCACAAGGGCAGTTTGATTCTGTGTTTCAGTCAGCAGATGCAGCCCCTGCTGGCAGTGCCTCTGATGAGCTCCCAGTTCCCCGGTTCGTACCTGTCGCTCTTGGGCATAGCCACTCCCCTAATAGATTTGGCAGCCTTGGGCACAGCCACTTAACTGATCAGGTTTGGATGTATGTCTCTTGAAGACCCCACCATGAGGTCGCCTCCCACTTTCAGATGTGGTGGCAGGACTTCAGCTTCCTTCATAAACGCAGCATGTTGAGTTTTAAACTCAGTTTAAAAACCAAATTCTGGAAATGGCTGAAGGGGCCACATTTCCCTGTTCAAGTTGACAGTTCAGGAGTAGGAATGGGCCTGTTACTGCTGTGTCGGTGTTCTAACATTGGAGTACCCATGGTCAGCTGTATTATAAGTTGGGAGCAGGGGAAAGCTATTTTGTCAGCTGTCGCCCCACCCTTTCCCGATCCTCTCTGATGATGGAGGATGAACCTTATGCTGTCAGACTTTGAACCCGTTGGACTTTGCACGGCATTAATATGACATGAGACTTGATAGCTTGTCAGTTTCCTAACCAAAGCAGGTTCAGGCAGAGAATAAAAATTCAAATGAATCTCCAAGAAAAACCATATGATAGTTATCTTGTACTGTCTGTGTATTTGAATAGAGTGCATTTCAAATTTAATTTGCTGTCTTAACATGTTTTTCTGTACTTCCCCTCCCCCATGCATCTGTAGACACTTGTTTTCCTTAACAACCAGGCTTAGAATTAAATGCCAGTTACACTGTTTGTCTTCTTGTGTTCAGTGCCAACTACTTGGTAATCATGGTCGTGTTGCAGTTCAACCCTTGTCTATAACTTAAACCCAGTCAGTTTAAGATCGTTGGGGCCTGCCTCTCTGATGTGATATACACCTGGAATGTTTACTGGGTAATTTGATATTTTTCTGTGACCAGTGGGATTTTCATCTGGACCAAAATATTATGCCTGATTTTAAGTGTTGGAGACTTGAGATATTTCTCCTTTATCCTACTGGGACTAAAGTTGATTTGTTCAGGAAAACTAGCAGGAAATAACAAATGTGTCAAGCGTTAGTTGCTTTTAAGGTTCCTGTTATATTCTGTTGCCTGGTGAAAGTTGTCATGTTTTATGTTAAAGCTGATATGTAAGTACAATTTGTTGTTGAGAAGATGTATTGAGCATAATACATGTTTTAATGTATAAATACTGAGGCAATAATCTGTATTTTTCTTGCTTTTAGGTGCATTTGGATATCTGAAGCTGATAATAGCATTACCTTTTGTGTACTACTAAATGATTCCTACAGGCTCTTATGAAAATCTAATGAAGCTTTGATCAAAGCCCTCTTAATCTGCAGCAAAAGTCTGATCATTTCTGTATGTGGACACTTTGATACCAATCTGGTAACCAAAAGGCCGAAAGCTATTAAGGAAACTTGATACTGGCTGGAAAGGAATTGCTGGGATTTATTATCTAACTGCATGTACAATCAACTCTGATCATGCAGGATTGGTTTGAATATTAATATTCTCAGTGAATCCAGCAGCATCTGGAATCGTGCGCTGCTTTGCGTTTACAATAACACCAAACCCCACCCTCACCCTATGCAATAACGGAATGAAGGGAGTGATGGATAGTCCCCTGGACCTCAGTTTCTTGACAGAGGATGAGTATCAGATGCTCTTGAAAGTTATTCAGAGGGATTCTGAACTCAAGAAAAAAGACAGTGAACGAATCAGGTGAGGCCCTGTTTTTAAATCTTAAAAACAATTGTAACCCAGTCTGTATTGATAATTGTTCTGTGTTGCAGTGTAATTTTCACACCTACATCCTGGTGTACAATTGCTGCTTTTGAGACATTACTACAGACTCTGTGTGAATGTGTATCTGACAATACTCCCAACTGAAGCACAGAGTTGATTGCAAGCCAAACTTTTCTTGTTAGTTCTAATCTTAATTCTTAAACTTCCCTTCAATTTTTGTGCTCAGAAGTGATCTTAAAAATAGAATACAAAAATGTTGGCAGTGTTTTGAGATGCACCAAAAAAACTTTTGTAACAAAATCCTTTTATTTAATATTTTGTGTGTGTGTGTGTGTGTGTGTGTGTGTGTGTGTGTGTGTGTTTCAGGGCCATTTGCTCAGCTTGGTCAATATAGCTTAGCACTGTCTTATGCTGAGTATTTCCTAATCTGTTGCTAGGTTGTCATACTTCTTGGAAGCAGTCTAGCCCATAAACATTTTATAACAGGAAAAAGCCATGTCGGCACATTGTGCTAATTCTTCTGACAGGGACCATTTCAAAGCTCAATGACTTTATTTTATGGAGTGGAGAATTGTGTACAAAATACAGGTCCCCAGGCAGACTTCTATTCTTGTTCTTAAAGTATAAAACAATAGGTCACTGAGGCAATGATTAAAACTATTTTGTTTTATAACTTAAGGCAAAATGGGAGTCTACATTTATGTTTCCCAGCATTGAGCAATTACAATGCAAATGATTTGGGTAAAAATACTTAAGATGACTTTCTCATTGCTCAGTGCTGGGAAAGACACCCCAGTCACCTTACAGCTGATCCCAAGAAAGTGTTCCCTCAGTGCTCCACCTATGACCTAAGCTGCTTGCTCTTTTTAAAAAGTTAATATGCCATGATGATCTTCTATATAGTTTAAGGCACTTGCCGTATTTGAATGAGAATAGACCATGCACACACATTGTTTCAAACAGCAGATTGGAAGTGCTTCTGAACTTGAATTTGACTAGCAAATTGCTCCCGATCTCCTAGTCTTTAGGTTGTTGGAGATTGGACATATGAGTAAAGATGTTCGTTGGAATGCTAGTGAAGTGCCAACTTGTTGACTTCAAAGTGAAATTACAAAGGCAATTTCCCTGTTTTCCAAAAATTCAGCGACTCTGTGGTAGAGTCAGAGTCTTTGGACAGTTACTTACCTGCATAGTTGGCCAGAAAATACTGTTCTAATGTCTGGGTAACCATTCCACTGATCACCCAATCATTTACTTAGAACCTGTGGGATCCACAGACTTTTCAGGTCAAAGGAACTATGACTAAGTCTGACATCCTGGCTACCACCCCAACCTGACTATATTTTGTCATGGTGGTGGTTGCTGGCTAGGCCAGGATTTGGTGAATAGGTGTGGAGGCTTGTGCAAATCCTTGAGGTTAAATTGCAAATATGGAAGAACTGAAGCAGCTTGCACAAGTTCAGGACTTTTCAGTAGGGGCTAACAGCCACTGAGGCCTGATTGAAGCTCTGTGCAAATGCTTCAACTCTTCAGGATAAGCAAGCTGCTTTAGTTCTTCCTTATTTGCAATTTCACATCAAAAATGGACCCCCATCTGTCACCATCCCTAACTAATACCATAGCCTTGCTACTACTCTGTATCCACCTGCCACTTTAACCACCTGTCACCCTACCAACCTAGCACCTATTCGCTTCCCTTCCTAGTCACCTACCACCTTATCACCTCTCAACCTGTTCACGTACCCACTTAACTACACATTTTACCACTCTACCCACTCGCTCATTTATCCAGTTACAAACATTCATCCATCACTAACATTTACTCTGGTAATTTAAAATAACCTTATGGCAGCCTGTGCTGTAAAAATGGAATCTGTTCTGCACCTGATTCTCTTCACTGTTCTCTGCATGGATACCTGTGCCAAGCGAAGTTTCTGGCTGTTGCATTGGAATTCTGGCCTTTCAAAACACGGTCATGTAATTGCTCAGTTCTCAGTCTGCTCAGCAATAGGCAGCGCTTCTGACGCTGATCAGAAGGTTCGGGCTATTATAGTGCAGAAACCCTGCTGATCAAACTGATTTGGAGAATCTTTTGAGCCTGTTTTAGTAATAAGGCTTATAGCTTCAGGCTAATCTATCTCATAAAAGACAGTTCCAACATTAAAGTGTAATAGTATCATGTATTATGTGGTAATGACACTCTGGTGGAAGCATTATCCAATTTATTGTGTGCCGTACAAACCTAACATTAAATTGAAATATTAGTTCATAGCTTGTTAAAATGGAGCAATGTTTCAGCCACCAGTGAAGCTTCAGCTGCACGTTTGCTGTCTCGCAGTTAGATGTTGCCTTTAATTGCACACTGGAATTTGGAGGAACAGACCAGAGTTACTCCTGTCACAGGTGGCCTTGAAACATTCTCTTAATTAATAGTGTATGCACACCATGGCATTGATCAATTAAATATATGTGCTGTTGACTCCTTTTTAAAATCTTTTAAGTTCTGAAATCTAATTCCTAAGATTCACTTGTGAATTTTGGTTTGTGATTGACTATTATGCCGGTTATGGCGACGCACTTGCAAACTTGCCAAAGGACAGCCTTACTCCCTCCTCCACCCTCGCCGCCTTGTAAGTCTCCCAGCTTTACTGGGAGATTGTATGACACTGGAATGCAACTTTTATATGTGAGGAAACTGAATCCTGTCTGTGTGAAAAATCTCTACGCTGTCATTGCAGGACAGCACAAAAATCCATTCAAGATGAAAAAAGAAGGAAGCTGGTTACTGGACTGTGGTTTGAGGAAGTTAAAGCAAAACGTTACCGGAATTCTTTACTTGGAGTGGACCTGATCAAGGCATCAGTAAGGAGGAAAACACCCATAACATACGGTAAATTATTATAATGGCATCAATCAAGTAAACTCCTCAATATTTTAACTTTGTACAATGCATGCAGGATCCTGTGACTAATGTGAATTTTGGGGTAATTTATATATTTTCCATCAGCCATATGAAACAAATATTTGAAGGTTAATATTAAAATTATATTTTTGTAACAAACTATAGAAAGAAAAAGTGTATAGTGCTTTTTGTGACATTGGAAATCTCATCTAGTGCTTTATAATTAATTAGTCTTGTGAATTATAGTTGTGGTTTTGATCTTGGAAATGCACAAGCCAATTAGGATTCAGCAAGATTCCACTAAGAGCAATGAGCTGTGACCAGGCAATTTGTTTCAATGTTGTTAGTTGAAGCACAACTGTTATCTGGATGCCATGCTCCTCAAATCGTGCTGTGGGATATTTCATAGCACAAACAAAAATAAATCAGTTGATGATTGCTTTCGTATTTTAAGCACTTCTATCATTTTTCAAGCTGTTCTCCATATTTGTAGTTCCTCACAGCATTGTCCAAATGACTCTCCATCTCGACCTTTGTAAGGCTTAAAACATCTTTCCCATGGTGTGGCGCACAGAGCTGCATACAGTACTCCAGTGGTGGTAGCAGCAAGCTTTTAACACAATCAATATTATCTCTTGGCTTTTAATTTTATGCCTGTTGTGGCAAATTCGGTGGGTTGAATCTTATGATTTTTGGCTAAGTACAAGTTGTGTTGAGTTGTGGTTGATTGATTTTCATTGCGAGGATCAGTGAGTTTTCTTACCATATTGTGCAAACTTGCCTTAATAATTACCTATTGTGCACCTGTAGCATCTGATTTCCTCTCTATCTTACCATGTGCCACTCCCACAATGGCTCGGCACTCAGCAATATCCCAGAATTCACTGGCATCCTTTACATCCATGCCATCTGCAAACACCCCTTGTGCACGCGGACAAGCACTGTCAGTTCAGATCTGCCCTGTATAGCTCCTGACATGGTAGATGGGTGAAATCATGCCCCCAGTTGATAGGCAAGGACCAGGAGGCCCTGATGTATGGGATGGTGCTGACGTAGGACTTCCTCCTGCCCCAGGACCAGCAGCAAATGCCATGACAAAGATTATACCAGTCTTGTACAAAGTTGCCACCTGGGTTGAAGCAATCTCAATCTTTTGCAGGAATGTCCAGCATTGTAGGAAGAAGGCCAATTCCTTTCTTACTCCATCTCTGCTGCTGTATCCACCTCCCACCAAAGATCTTGCTCTACCATTCTCAATTGCCTGCAACATCTCTCCTACTTGTTCTCTCTCATCACTAACCCTGTATTCCCTCTGTGCTGCCTACTCTTTCGCTAAGGACACCTCCCCTCCTGAGCCAACAGTAATAGCAGTGCCACCCAATTTCTACCACTCTCTCGTTCCAGGAGGAAAAGGGCAGGAGGGTAGAAAGACTCGGGGTTGGTGGTGTACTGCCTGTCATTCAACTCCTCACTCTTTGAGGAGAGCATCCTGAATCTGACTGCCCTAAAGGGTACCGAACTGATGTCAGATTCTGCCCTTGACTTGCTGTGCTGGGACCCCTGATCAAGGCTATCCTGGGCTATCCTGAGCTTCCTGGCTTTGTGTCTGTGCTTAACGGCAAGACAAGACAGCAGTAATACTAGCCTGATCTCCCTGGCTGAGGGGATAAATTGCAGTGTAGCAAGGCAATGCAAGGCATGGATGCTGTGAACATTCAGGTAGCCTCAGTATGAGCGTACATTATGACAGTGGACGAAAGACTCAAAAATACAGCTTGGTCTGGTCCATGAGCAGGGTGTGTGTTCCTGAGCACAGTGTCCTTGCTGCAACATTACAATAATTGTTGCTGGATTGTTCAGTCTGGGGTGCAGGGGTGAAGTACAGAATTGACCTCAAGAAGAATCAGAGATGTGCCATCAGGGTACTCAGAGGCTGGCATACATCAGGTGCCAGTGTCCTCGGACATGGGATGAGTGTGACCTGTACTCCAGCAGCATGATCTGAAATATTTGTGTCTGGTTTCCAACACAGAAGCCATTTGGAGCAAGTGATGAGATGAAC
Organism: Stegostoma tigrinum; assembly: GCF_030684315.1. Classification (NCBI taxonomy): domain Eukaryota; kingdom Metazoa; phylum Chordata; class Chondrichthyes; order Orectolobiformes; family Stegostomatidae; genus Stegostoma; species Stegostoma tigrinum. The sequence continues at coordinate 35,228,554 of NC_081368.1, forward strand.
CCACCAGATACGTGCTCTGATTTCTAGGTTAAGTTTTTCCAATGTCAGGTTGGTTGGATGAGTTAAGTCTGGATCCTGAACATTAATGAGGCAAGTTGGGTCATCTGAAAAGAGCTTAAACAAGTGTTAATCCCTGCCAATTGACAACTCCCTGGTGAAAATGTCACCACATCGCATGCAAACAGCATAAAAGAAGGAACGAGATAATCTTGATGTTGATATGGGTCTCACTGGACCACACAACTCACCAAAGCCCACATTGTTCATAACTCTAAAGATACCATGCTTTAATTCCACAACACTGAATCCACTTCCATTCAGAATATGTTGACTTTTTTTTAATTGAAATGAATAACTTCACAGAAAGTGAAATTGAAATTCATCATTTTTTATCTCTTCTCTCTCTTCTTATCAATGTTGGGGTCATAGTGGTCTACAGCATAGAAAGGACCCTCAGTCCTTCAAGCCTATGCCAGTCAAAAACAACCATCACAAGAATATTGAGGGTTTTTGATTCTACTACCTAAGTCCTTCATAAATCTATATCATGTCCCCCTTCAGTCTTGCCTGCTCCGAGGAAAACAACCCCAGCCTATTCAATCTTTCCTCAAACGTTTTCTGAACTTCAGTGGAAGAGTAGCATACATGAGCAATGTGAACTACTGCTCACTATAAGGTAAATTTACTGCTACATCCTCTTCCAGGGTAATGAGCTTCAGGTCCTGTTTGGTGTTGTGTGATAAAGGAAGACCACTTGGTAATGAAATCAGAGGCTCTTGTCTTCAACAAGATGCAGGATATTGCTGGATGTTATGATCACGGTAAAAATGGACCATTGGTATTCAACTTACATCATCTGCTTGTAATACCAGATATCTTTAGTGGATTAAAAAGTTAATAGAAAATGGACAAATACTGACCCAAAAATGGCTGCTGGCATCACCTGACCAGCTTGAGCCAAGTTTAAAAAGCCATCAGTAAACCAGGATCAGTCTGACCTGAAATTAATCTTTTATAAGAGGACACTAAAACTCAGATGTGTAATTCCCTGTTGATAAACACCTTTCTGAGAGTTACACATTGCGTTGAAAGGTTATCTGCAGTGTGTTCAGCTTGGTAAGCAAAGAGCAGTCTCAGAAATTTACAAATGGGCCTATATCAACAGCTGCTTCTGGTTAACAGAGCAGAGGCAAGGAGGAGTGGATTTATAAGCAAGGGCTGGAAGACAGTTTCTCTGCCTGCCTCTGTTTCAACCTCAAGAGTCAGTGTCCCGTGAAAAAGCAACTTGGAAAAATATCATTCACTGAGAATTCATCTACAAGCTTCACAATTTCTGAGGAAACTGGATAACCATTGGTACTCGGGTTTCACACTCATGGCTCCAGGCCTCTATAACATTTTATTCGGCAGTCAGAGGACAGGTCATCAGACCAGAAACATTAACTCTGTCTTTTCCTTCACAGATGCTCCCAGACCTGCTGAGTTTTTCCGGCAACTTTTGTTCTTGTTCCTGATTCACAGCAACTGTAGTTCCTTTGGTTTTTAACCTGCGTTGAATTCCTTCTAGTCTGTATAGAAACTCTCCTCTGCACCTCTCGGCCTTTGATCGAGAAGGGGTTAAGGAGATGGCACCTGATAGCCTGTCCTCACCTGGCCATAACAATGATAGCAATGATGTACAAGTTACTGTGATCTGGTAGACATTGTTATAGAAACCATATTGCGGATGAGTGGGAAGTTGGTGATTGTGCCACTCAGTCTATTTCACATGTGTCCACTTTGAAAACACACCTGGAAGGGACATGTAATATCCACCCCTCTGGTACAGAGACTATGAAGAAGACTCCGGTGGTAGATTGTACCTTTTCAAGATGTTAAACTTATCTATCACCCACTCTATCTCACATCATCACGGTGGTTGTGCTTAAGGTACTCCTCAGCATTATCTCTTTCATAACCTTACACCCCTATACACATAACCCTTAACCTTCTCCAATAATCTGCCATGTGGTCCTTTGTCAGAGGCTTTTATTAAGCCCACATCCATTACATTCCTCTAAATTGTGAGTTATTTATGTCTCTTAGTTATGCCAATCAGCATTCCACCTGCATGGAATAAGCAGCTGATTCACCCTGGGAAACTTCTCTAGACATGACCATAAGAATAGGATTAGGAGTAACACGCTCACTATTCAATAGGTTCATGGCTGATCCAACATTTCTCATGTCCACTTGCCTGCAATTTCCCTGTAAACCTTGATTCCCCCTACTGATCAAGCGTTAAATATTCACAAAAGCCCCCACAGCCTTCTGAGGCACGGAGATCCAAAGACTCTCAACACACCTGAGAGAAGAAATTCCTCCTCATCTCAGTTCTAAATTGGCGTCCTTTATTTTGAAACTATGCTCTCTAGTCCTATGCTCTGCCAAGAATGGAACATCCTCTCTGTATTTACCCTTCCAAGTCCCTTGAAAATTGTACATGTTTCAGTGAGATCGCCTCTCATTCTTCTAAATTCCAGTGAGTAGAGACCCAACCTGTTTAACATTTGCTTATGTGGCAATCCATCCATGCCAGGGATCATCCTAGTGAATCTTCTCTGAACTGCCTCCAATGAAATAATATCTTACCTTAAATGAGAAGACCAAAACAGCTCACAGTAATCTAGATGTGGTCTCACCAGCACCTTCTACAGTTGCAGTTAGACTTCCTTATTCTTATACTCCAAACCTTTTGAAATAAAGCCCAACATTCTATTAGCCTTCCTGATTACCTGCTGCACCTGTGTGCTAGCTTTCTGTGTTTCATGTACAAGTACCCCAAAGTCCCTTCTTGCAGTTTTCTGCAATTTTCTCCATTTTAAATAATAATTTTCTCTTATTCTCTCTTCCACAATAAACAACTTCATATCTTCCCACATTAAATTCCATTTGCCAACTTTTACCCACTATCTTAACCAATTTAATATCTCTCTGTAAACTGTCTACATCTTCTTTTCCACCTATTTTTGTGTTGTATGCAGTTTTGGTGACTGTATTTGCTTCCTTTCTCCAAGTCAAGAATATATATTATAAATAATTGTGGTCCTAGCATTGATCCCTGCAGACACCCATTGATTCCAGATGGTCAACCTGAATCAGAACTCCTTATCCTCCCTTGCTGTTTCCTGCCCATTAACCAATTCTCTGTCCATGTCAGTGTCCAACACCATGGGCTCATCTTATGACTCAACCTTTTGTGAAGTATCTTGTCAAATGCTTGCTGGGAGTTCAAACACAACACATCTACTGGTTCTCCTCTATTCACTCTGGATGAGACATCCTTGAAAAACTGTAATAAGTTAGTCAGCTGCAATTTACCTTTCATGAAGCCATGCTGATTACATTATGATTTTCCAAATGTGCAGCTATTACTTTCTCAATAATTGATTCCACTATTTTTTTCTACAATCGATGCTAGGCTAATTGGCCTATAACGACCCATTTTTTGCTTCTCTTCCTCTTTGAATAGGGATACCACATTTGACAGTTTCCCAATCCTCTGGTACATCTGCACAGTCTAAGGATTTTTGGAAAATGATAACCAATGCAGTGGGACAAGAATGGGATGCACTCCTAAATTCTTGAACTCACTTCTGTTCCTAACATCTAGGTTCTGGTAGCATTTTAGCCCATAATTTCCAGGGATCAGACTGTTTTCTTCCTTTCTCTTCAGGATCCAATCATGAAACCTTTACACTTTATCATTTGTTAACTGGCATCTAAATGCTTTCTCCATCAAAATATACCGCAGCTTGCTCTCAACCAATTCAGGATGTGATTTCTCTGTGGTATTCTTTTTTCCTCTTGAATACAAACCAGTGCAGAGTATTTAATAAATGTCTTTGCCATTTTTTTGAGGATCATCTTGAAATAGGCCTGAGGGAAAAAAATCTCTGAGGAGTTCTACCTCTAATTGACTTGATGGTAATGAGCATAATTATTTCAAATAATCTGAGGTAGAAGGGCATGTGGGGAAAATGTTCTTGAAATATATTAAAAGGGGATATGATACGTTGCACGTAAAAGTAAAATGGACTGGATTAGCAACAGACATGGAATTTCTTGTTAACTTCCAATCACATTTTGATAGAACTGCACAATTCTCCGGCTAGAGGATGCATAACAATGTGACAGGCCAAACCAGTTGGACAGCATTTTGCAAAAAGTCTCGGCCACAGCATTGCTTCACTATAATGTCATGTGAGTCACAGCCTGAGGCAATCACAACTTTTTAAGGCTTAGGCACTTGTTTGAAGCCAGAGGACAGGAAATAAACTCATCGCTGATTCTCAGGTCGATAAATGTGGCGCTGGAAAAGCACAGCAGGTTGGTCAACATCCATGGAGCAGGGAAGTCAATGTTTTGGGCCGAAACCCTTCTTACATGCTCATTACTATAGGATATAAAATGTCTAGACATCCCAGGATCCCAGTTGTGAAGAAGAGTCCTGACCTAAAACTTCAAGTTTCCTGCTCCTCCGACGCTGCATGGCCTGCTATGTTCCTCCAGCTCCACATCTGACTCCAGCATCTGCAGTTATTCCTATCTCCAGGACTATTGAGTGGGTACATATACCATAGAGAAGATCCGTGGCTCTGATTTTTGGGATTACTGAATGAGTAGATTCTGAGCCAATATGTTCCAGATGTTACAACTGAAGGTAGAGGGAGAAAAGAAAAATCACAAGGTTAGTGCCCCTGTTACAGTATGTCAAAAACTGTTTTCCAGTGTGACTCCACTTTAACTCTTGAAAATTACTGCAATTCCAGATGTCAACATTAACAAAACAGCATTCAAGTAACACAGTAGCATGCATAATATAATTATTAAAATTTGACATGTAATGCTAATATATAATGCATCACATAAGAATGAAATCACCCTTGAGCTGGTCACAGCAAATTCTATTTATCCACATTTGCATTCAGTATTATTGATTCATAGCAATATTACCAAGATTTTCTAAAGGCTAACTTGTTATCATTGACTATAATTTGAGAAAATTAAATTTACTTTTTATTTTATGATTAGGATTCATCCATGCTGTCCTGCCACCAGACAGAGACACAGACAGAGACACAGACAGAGACACAGACAGAGACACAGACAGAGACACAGACACAGACACAGACACACAGCTCAACTATAACATGTGTTTTGTTAACATGAATCAACTATAACGTGATTGATGAATTACGGATGCTGTTGGATAACATGAACCTTCTGCTGTACAGGTAGGGATTTTCTGTAGCAATTTCCCTATAACAGGATTTTCTATAGTGCAATTTTCTATAGTGCCAAGATACACAAGAATGCAACTGTTACATTATAGGAGAACTACCTGTAGAGACAAACACACACAGACATATAAACAAACACCATTTTGATCAGTTATCCCACACACGCATGATGTATTCAACTAATGTTAAACATAGACTATCAATTTTCAACTTCCATCATCTGATTTTATTACTGGAGACCTTCATAGGAAAAATGTTTAAAGATAAATGCTGACCTAAAATGGCTGCTGTGATTATCTGACCACAGAATGAGGCATGTCCATTGACCCCAGATGGAATAAAAGAAACCCATCTGCCCTGAGATTTTGAGATAACAAAGTGTGGAGCTGGATGAACATAGCAGGCCAAGCAGCATCTTAGGAGCCCAAAAGCTGACTTTTCGGGCCAAGACCCTTTATCAGAAAAACTAAGTTCTTTGTTGTTATAAAAAGAATGAGCACATTCACAAACTGGATGAATACAGCCAATAGGCTCTCACTCCCATCTGCTTATGAAGCACTGAGTGAGCAGGTTAAGAAGATAAAGCAAAATAATGTAAATGCTAAAATAATAATAGAAAAATACTCAGAAGCTGAAAAATGATGGCTCACATTCAACAAAATAACCTGTGACCAAAAGACACATGGTAGAAAGAGTGCAGGAAATACAGCCACTTACCACCAAGCAAGTTGTGAGTGGATACTTCAGTACAGCCAAGTCACTCTATGGTCCAAGCACTCAAGGAGCTACCCCACTGAGAGCTAATAGCGATCCGCCTCCCCCTCTCTCCCTATTTATTTCAGAATCCTCTCCCCCTCCCCCTTTTTCTGATGAAGGGTCTGGGCCCAAAACGTCAGCTTTTGTGCTCCTAAGATGCTGCTTGGTCAGCTGTGTTCACCCAGCTCCACACTTTGTTATCTCGGATTCTCCAGCATCTGCAGTTCGCATTATCTGGGCACTGAGATTTTCATGTTATCTAAAGACTAAAACCATCAAAGAATCTGTGTCAAGAGAATCTCCTGTTTAAATTATAGCAGGATGATTGCACATACTGGGCTCCAGGGGCGGTCTGCAGCTGTCAACTTGGAAGAACAATGGAGCTGACTCAGGAATGTACAGTACAAATGGACCTATAACAACAGATGCTCTGAGTAACAGAAGACAGAGAGAGAAATATAAACTGATAACAGCAAGGACTTTGCAAGACTCCCTCCCCCTACCTCTCTTAACCTCGAAGCCAGTTCCTGGTGAAAAAAACAACTATTTAACTATTGCTGCAGAACATGAGACAACAATCAAACAACTGGCCTCAGGTTTAAAATTTACCACCTAAAAGAATGTAAGGACCTTTTCGAAAAAAAACTGTATCGCCAATTTTTGCCATCTATAGCAGACACTTTATTTTAAAATTTATTAGGGGCGTGTGTGTGTGTGTGTTGATGTGTTCTTATTGTTTTTTTTCAGGGTTAAAGAGATAGTAAAATTCCTTTTCCTTATACTCAAGAAAACCGTGTAATTTGGCTCCTTCGTTTTGATATGTTTAATAATTTCACACGACACGACACATAGTCATCTCCCCGTCAGCCCGATGATGACAGACAGCATGCAAGCTCAGCAGGATGAAAGGTTTTTCCATACTAGCAATTTATTGCACTCAATGCATTAAACAGTGCAGATTACAATAATAATGATTCAGAGAGAGAGTGAAAGATTGCACAGAGCAAGGCTACAGCCTGTCATTATTTGGGACTCCATGTCATTATGTGGCTCAGTCCTGGAGCAGGTGGAACTTGCAGCTCCATTGCTGATTCTGTGACACTGACTGGAGGCATGACCCACTGCTTGGGAAACACTGCCCTGTTGCTTCGGTACTGGGTTACTTGCAGCAGTGTCCAGGAGCTCAACCTTTAATTCCTGGAATTGTGGGGAAAATCTGGGAATATTGGTAAGCGTCTCCAGCATGAGTCCTCACTTTCTGAAAGGAGGGAGAAAATTGTTTTTTATTCACATTCATTTTCATTTTTATTTATATCGGAACGGCGATAAGGTCTAATGAATGCAATTTTCAACTGTTGTATGGATTGTACAATAGGTAAAGGCATTTGTCTCTCTTCCAGAATGTTTAATTCTGTCAACTTCCACAATTCCGCAGGATTCAAGAATGCGTAGCTTTCCTTCTTCTATCTCTTTTCTTTCCTTTCACTTAGCCTCACAATTTTATCTCTTTTACATCACTCATTTTCACTTGCTGTTACTATTATGTTTTCTCTTATTTTCTCATTCTTTCAATCACTGTTGATGCCATTGGCTGGCTCTTAATTTTTAATTCTCACTCCATCTTGCTAACTTATGCTTGTTTTCTCACTATCACTCACTCACTCCCTTTCCCTTTTTCTCTTTCTTTCTCTCACTCTTTCATCACTTTTTTCCTGTGAAATGGTGACTTCAAAGTTCTCTGTTTTGCAACAATTTCATCCAGTCCTCATCAGCCTGATTCCTCAGAACAGTACTGATCAATGCTCATCACATTCAGGCCGGGAAAGAAAAATCACTAAGCAGGAATGTCACCCTACTCAGGTGATTGTTGCCTCTGAAGTTTAATATCTGGTACATTGGGACACTGATATTTACGTCTTTGTTTTGATGTTCTGACCTGACCTTCATTGAGCCCTGTGGTTTTATTTGATATCCAGCACGCTCCACGCAGTTACATAGGTCGGATGCATATACCAGATGTTCCGTTTCCCCAGCAAAGAGCTCTTTGCTATAGTTTACCCATTACATCAAAAACTAACCTCCCGTTAATACATAACATACCAAGGACATTTAAGAAGAACCTTTCAATTTGCTTAGGTGTATACCAGTAGGCTAAACAATAGGGATACTATTTATAAGTTATTTTCTCTCCTTGACGATCTTCAAGTGGAAAGTTGATTTGAGTTTGTAACTATGCCAACACAAATATTAACTAATTTCCCATAATTTGATTGGCCTATACCTCTGTGGGAATCAGATGACCTCTCCTAAATTGCACTGGAGGAAGTGAAATCCTGGGATGGAATGTTTCCACAGGATTGACTCAGAGAGAACGTGATTTGTTGTTATAACACTAATTAAACTGTCCATTGGAATTAAGCAAAAAAGGGGGGGAAATTCAAATATGGTGGTACATTCAAGGGACTGTCGATATATTTCAGGGATCATATACAAAATTAAACTAAATTGGTTGTTTGTGAAAGTCAAAAAGAAGAAACTTAAATTAGTAACATGAATTTGAATCTGACAGAAAACATGATTTAATTAGCTGGATGGGAAGAAAAGTGGGAGAGATATGGTTAGGATGAGACCTAGTTATTACACCTTGTTCACAAATTGTAGAAATCAAATTGAAACCACCAGAAACTTATTTCATATGCAACAATTGCAGTTAGCAGGAGGAGAAGATTTTTTTCCATCTGTCTGGTCTGGATGTGAATTTAGAGTCGAAAGGAGCAGTGCATTACACTATGTTGCACATAGTTCCAGTGGAGGTTGTAATTCAGGACCTTTTGGTTTTCAGTTTAATCAGCGCAACAAAGCTTCACCTCATGAACACCATAAATATTTAATGTTATGATTTGTTTAAATCTAGTACAATGGATCAGTCTAGATTTTAAATCTGTGAACTGAGAGAAAAATTAAACTTTGTCAAAAGGTGAGATGTGACACAGGTTGGGAGGGAGATAACAAAAGTTAGGAATGAATGGGTCTTGTGCGAATGGCAGCCCACTGGTGGGCACTGCAGGCATCAGTGCTTGAGGCCCACCCACTAACAGTATAAATTGCTTAGATAAGGGAACCAAATGTCATTTCTTCAAGTTTGCGGATAGCACAAATAGATTGACTGAGAGATGAACTGTGAAGAGGCCGTACAGATACTTCAGTGTGATTTGGACAAGTTGAATAATTGGGCAGCCGCAGGGTAGATGAAATATAATGTGAATAAATGTGAGACTATCCACTTTAATAGCAAAACCAGGAAGACAGATTATTAACTGAATTGTGGTAGATTGGCAAAGGGGGAGGTGCAACGAGACCTGGGTGTCCTTGTATACCAGTCACTGAAAGTAAACATGCAGATGCAGCAGGCAGTGTAGGGTATGTTGCCCTTCATAGTGAGAGGATTCAAGTACAGGAGCGGGGATGCCTTGCTGCAATTATACCAAAACTTGATGAGACCATATCTGGTGTAATTTATGCAGTCATGATCTCCTTATCTGAGGAAAGATGTTCTGATTATGGAGTGAGGGTAATGAAGGTTTACCAGACTGATGTCTGGGATGGTGGGACTGATGTATGAGGAGATTAGATTGGTTAGGATTGTATTTACTGGAGCTTAGAAGATTGAGTGGGATTCTCAAGTCTAACAGGATAAATGCAGGAAGGATGTTCCCAATGGCTGGGGAGTCCAAAACCGGGGCTCAGAGTCTAAGGAATGGAGTGGGCCATTTAGGACTAAGATGAGGAGAAATTTCTTCACCGAGAGAATGGTGATCCTGTGAAATGCCGTGACATAGAAGGCGATTAAAGCCAAAACATTGAATGTTTACAGAAGGAGTTAAATATAGTTCTTAGGGCTCAAGGATCAAAGGGTTTCAGAAGAAAGCAGGAGCAAGGGACTTAGGTGATCAGCCACGATCATGTTGAATGGCAGAGCAGACTTGAAGGGCTGAATGGCCTATCTCTGCTCTTATTTTCTACATGACCTACCTTACAGTTTAAATTGCTAAATGAACAATTTTAGTACAATATTCAATAAAATGTGGTTGATTGAAAATGTATTTTTGGCTGTACTTCGAAGTGCCAGTATTTGGTATTTATAAAGTAATTGCAGTGATTGATATTTTGTATGTGATTAATGTGTTCATAGATTTACATTGCATGCTAGCAGATTATTTGGATATTGGAACTGAGCCCAATGCCATACTTCGTTGATCAGCAGCCATTACTAAAGTGTTACATTGCTCACTCACCCCTTTACGTATTTTTTGCAAAAAATACATTTTGTGTATGGGAGATTTAAGATGTTATCTGAACAAACTAATTTTTGGAGTCATACTTCCTTTTGGATGCTTGTTAACTTTTGCTTTTGTCTGTTTACAGATGCTGCTCAGAAAAGTGAACCACAACAAAATCAGCTTTCTCCATCGTACCCTGTCCCAAGCTCATCTCAAACTGCCATATATAAAGAATCAAGGTTACTACTTTCAAATTTGTCATTACATCAAATCTTTTCAACCATAATGGCAGCTTCTGATAGAGTAGAAAGTCACCATGGGGCAGGGATTGACAAACTTAATAAGAAGAAAAGTTATTTAAATTTTTTTGAAAAAGCACTCTGCAAAAAACTGTATCCTGTTACACAAATGCCAAAAAATAAGCAGAGACACAATTCAACATTTAAAGGATGTCACAAAAGATTTATTAATTGAATGATATTTTCTCACAATTACAATGTTAATAGAAGTTTCTTTAAACAAAAACAGAACAATCCATTAGTTACATAATATGTCTGATTAGTCAAGGTTGTAACCTGCACAAAAATCTGTAAAGTGTAACATAGCTCCAGTGCCACAGATTGCAGACCCCTGCTTTAGGGAATGTTGGTAAAGTCAGGGATTTTGCTCAATGGTGAGTGTAGATGTTTAACTTGCTAACACTTTCTATCTGCACAATGAAGTGAAGATAGATATTTAACTGTGATACTTTGGGGCTGTTGTGGATAGAACTCTACCCCTATGTTAATTAGAGTTCAGGGAGAACAATAGAAAACTGGAAGGTTTTTATGTTTAAAACTATTTTGTTCCTGTGTTTGCTGTTTCTGTTTTGTCACCAGCACCCTACCGCCTTGTACCACTAAATTTTGAACTTTTTTTTGAGAGTTTGAGCCATTTGGGTTGACTTTCTTTTTAGTTCTCTGTCTTTCCTCCTATTCCCACCTTGCTGTAGGATAGCGCTACTCCTTTTCAACTGATCTGTTGGGATCAGAACATTGTTAGATGGGCAACTGTAAGTTTGAACTTATGTCCTTTTCAGCCTGTGGTGCTTTAAGTAGTCTTGCTTCGAATTGTGCTGAGATTAATTTCTGCTTGCTATTAGTTATTAAGTGGTTTGTGTAGTGTGAAAATCAGATAATGTGCATACCTAGCCAAGACTTCAATTCTTTTACCCTTCATGGAGAAGCCAAGAACTCTGATCATTAAGCACTAGTTTTATCTCAATCACATGTAAACCTAAGAAAAAGTAACATGACCACAGTATGTGGTCATTAAAAATCCATTAAAAACACTGCTATAATGAAATTTCACATTAACCAAGGAAATTATTGTTTGCGGTGGCACTTTAAAACAGTATGGCATTGACAAGAATCGATTGTGTACGACAAAAAGTTCACTCTGTGTTACTGACTAATTTCATAAAAATGCAACACTCTGCGTGCATAGTTAACTGCCCTGATAAGACTTGCGTCTAGCTATCCTACTTTCTAAAATATTTTCAAAGTGGGATTGCCCCTGCATTGTTAGTGATTTGCTAAAAATTGATCATTTGGCTTATTAGCTACACTCCCAAAAAATTCATTAGTCATTAATTTCCCTGTATCTTTCTTGGAATATTCATTGTTAACTGTTTGCATAATATATCTTTGCATTTATTGCTTGAATGGTTCAATGAAGATGAATGATAATTTTGCCAAGGTAAATGGAACAAAGGTAATCTTACCACTAGGGACTGTTCACGGTACACATTGGAACACTGCACACCCTTGTTAACACAGGCTTTTGTCAATATTTAGGTATGGCTGTCACAAGATGTATTTATGACGTGTCTGCAGACAAACTTAAATTATCCTTCAGCCAGGTACCAGGTATTTGATTTAATGCGCGCACTGATCATTATATTGACCTTGTGCAGTGCACTACTGGATTTGCCTTGACATTAATGAATTTTGAGGAATTATTGAATTTGTTTTCTTCAATATGATGTCCTTTTTTTATGGAACTCCTGAAAATGGCACATTTTCAGAACAAGAAAAATTCATGCTGCTAAGCATACAGGGCATACTAGTGAAAATCAAAATTGTTTATAGAATTGTAAATGAAGCAAACAACTAATGCTGACTTTACCACGGAATATTACCTTTTATGAACTTCCACAGCTCAATTAATTAATGACCTGGGAAGTGACGCTTCAGTAACTTGGTTGACCCCTGAACTCTCCATGTGCATTTTGTGATCTTACTGTGTTTTCTTTAGTGATTCAACCGATGAAGCCAGTGAGGAGTTTCCAGATGAGGAAGAAACAATCACAGCAAAGCGAAAGACTAAAATGAAGGATATTCAGGTAGAAAAGAAAGTATTGTGGAGTGTAGCTGGTGAATCAGTCAAATTTGCAAATGATTAACCTTCTTTACTGAAAGCAATATTATTACTTACATTTATTTTTTAAAGTTTGAACTCTCTTGAGTTTGTTTTCCAACTTCTAGCCTCCCCTCAAATCATATACTAATTCTATAGATGCCAGAAACTTTCTGGTATCTTGTCACAAGGGCTTCTTTTTATATGAGCCATGTTTTTAAAGGATATGTGGGAGTGAGGAAAGCGAAGCATTTCACATATATTATGATCTTGTCCTGACCCAGCATCGCCTTACTTACACCTCTGTGTAGGGTTGTTGGATACTGATGAGGGAACCCTGGCTGGTTTCCTTTTTAACTTCTCTTCTCACCCACCCTCCCTGGTCAGATGTTTACGATCAATTATACACATAGCATTAGAGAGTAACGTAGGAAATAGAAGCAGTGTAGTGGGCCATTCAACCCCCTCATCCACTCAGCCATTCTGTTACACGACATCCCATTTTCTCTCTCAACACAACTTTCCCCCGGTATCAGAGATAATGGGAACTGCAGATGCTGGAGAATCCATTATAACAAGGTGTAGAGCTGGATGAACACAGCAGGCCAAGCAGAATCATAGGAGCAGGAAAGCGGATGTTTCGGGCCTAGACTCTAGGCACAAAACATCAGCCTTCCTGCTCCTATGATGCTGCTTTCCCTCAGTATCCCCTTGTTCTTTGATAGCTTCAATAGCTTGGAATCTATCAATCTCTCTTGAATATACTCAATTGCCCTCTGGGATGTAGAACTCCAAATACTCACCACCCTATGAGAGAAGAAATGCCTCCTCATCTCAGTCCTGAATTGTCTACCCTTACTCTGAGACTGGTTCAAGACTCCTCAGGGAGGGGAAGCATCCATCCTGCATCTATCCTGTTGAGCTATGTAAAATCATCTCACATTTTTCTAAACTGCAGAGAATATAGACCCTTTCTCCTCAATCTCTCTTCATAAGACAGTCCTGCCAGCCCAGAGATCAATCTGGTGAACCTTCACTACAATTGTCTCTAAGGCAGGCATATCCTTCCTTAGGTAAGAACATCAAAACTGTACACAATACTCCAGATATGATCTCACCAAGACTCTATGTAAGTGCAGTAAGTTGTCTTTATTCCTGTACTGAAATCCTATTGCATTGAAACACCTTAGTTTTAAGTGACTTATAAATAAGGTCACCCAAGTCTCTTTGAACAGAAACAATTCCCAATCTCTCAATATTTAAGAAACACACTACATTTCTGTCTTTCCCACAAAGTGGAGAATCTCATATGGTCCTGCATTATACTCCATCAGCCATGCTGTTATACACTTAATTAGCCTGTCTAAATCCCTTTGAAAGCAACTTTGCATCCTCCTTATAAATTATATTCCCAAGATAATAGGAACTGCAGATGCTGGAGAATCTGAGATAACAAGGTGTAGAGCTGGATGAACACAGCAGGCCAAGCAGCATCAGATCAGCCTTCCTGCTCTCCTGATGCTGCTTGGCCTGCTGTGTTCATCCAGCTCTACACCTTGTTATCTCATATTCCCAGGTAGTTTTGCATCATCAGAAAACTGGGAAATATTACAGTTGATCCCCAGATCCAAATAATCATGAATACTGGGGCCCAAGCAATAATCCTTACAATACCCTCTCTAGGTGAGAATGATCTATTTCTTCCCACTGTCTGTGCATTAATTTGTTTTCACTTGTTCCAGTAAATTATTCCCAATCCCATCTGCGCCAATTTGTTTGTTAACCTCATGTGTGGAACTTCTTAAAAGTTTTCTGAAAACTGAAATACAACTGCTTTGTTGTCAGAGTTAGACTCTTAATTCCAGACTTTTTTTATTATTGAATTCAAATTCCATGGTAGGATTTGAACCTAGCTCTCCAAAACATTACCTGGGTCTCTGCATTAATAGTGTTGTGGATAATACCACTAGGTCATCACTGACCCATTCTGAAGAACTGTCACACCAGACTCTGTTTCTCTCTCTATAGATGCTGCCAAACCCGCTGAGTTTTTCCAGCTTTCTCCGAGTTCCTTCAGCGTTCTCTATGTTTGTGCACATTTACTCAGTGGCATCTCTGCTCCTGCATCTTTCGTTCTTCCCAGAAAGATGAATCACTCCTCACATTTCTCTACATTACTTTTCATCCACCAATATTGCCAGTTGTCAACTTTTCTGTTTTCCTTTGTCTTTCATGGAATCTGGGAATGCATGGTTTCCAATTCCCAATTGCCCTTCACTGAGTGGCACTTGCTAGGCTATTTCTGACTACAGCTAAGAGCCAACCACATTTCTTTGGATCTGGAGTTATGTATAGGCCAGACCAGATGAGGATGACAGATTTTGTTCCCTAAAGCATAGTGGTGATCAAGAGGGGGTTTCGCAACCATTGATAGTGTTTTCTTAGCATCATTACTGAAGCTCTATATTCCAAACTTTACCATTTGAATTCAAATAGTTTAGCTTCCATGAACACATGATTCCAGAAAATTGGTATGGTCTTCTGAATTACTAGTCCAGTGACATTACTGCTAGACCATTACATTCCCAAAAGTTGTGATGTCATTCAGGCAAATACATAAAGTCTTACCTTGTGCCTTCACTTACCTTGGACAGCCCTGGTGAGGTTGTTAAAACTATTCCAACACGGAACCTCTTTGCAGTAGCAGAATCGGCACTGGCTGCCTGTGTCACATGTCACCAGACTGAGTGTGCTTCCTTCTCTGGGGCACAGTTCTACGCATTGCCAGGGTATTTTGTCATCTCCCACATCCATGCCAGTATAATCAGCACAGTGGCTGGGAATCACTGTAGAGTTCCCATTGTAGATTTATTTTCCTGCCATTGCTTTTCAGTTTTCTGCTTTAGAGGCAATGGTAGAGGATGAGGTAAAGAAGATTGTAAACAACGCACATAGGATGCTTTCCTTCATTTGGCAAAATATTGAATACTTAAGCAGGAATGTAAGGCAATGGGATTTGTAGGTAAAGTGATTTTTTAAAAACAGTTTTATAGTTAGTAAAACCCAAGTGTGATGTTAATCATATTTAATCTGTAGATTTAACTCTGGTTCTCTTGTATTACAGGAGAAGTCATTATATGATCCGTGGGCAATCAGCAGTGAGGAAATAAACCGTACAGGATTTGCTCTACAAACACCAGAAAAAGGTAAGTGCTAATACCTGAACGAGAGTTATACTTTCCCTAATTACTGATCTGTTTACAATGTGACATTGTGCCACTTACACAAATTATCACATGAAATTGCATAGAATTTATAGTACAAAAATAGGCCATTTGGCCCAACTAGTGTTTATGTTCCGCAACAACCTCCTTCCCTCCCCATTATTAGCCTTTTACTCCTTTCTCCCTCAGCTTCCTATTTAATCCATTATTAATACAGAGGGAATTTGAATCCATTGGTTGGATTGTTCTGCTTAGCATTGGAAGATGAGTATTGCACGACAACAAAACTGTAGCTGCATTTACAGAAATGTAGTACAATGTGCTTATCCATGCTTTTAAGAACAGGGTTCCTTTCGGAGCCAAGTTTTTTGTAAGGATTTATGTATTCTTTGCTTAGCTGAAAACTTTTGGCAATAAATCATAGGAGCTTAATGAAACCATTCATGTTACTCAGTTGACCCACGTAATTATAGGCCTCATTGAAAGCACAAGTGTTTCTTCATGGCAAAACCATCTTCTCACGTACATGTGTTTGAACAGCCTGTGATGTTAATCTGAGCTTGAACTTCAAACTAGAGATTTTCTCCCCCACAGTATTCAAAGAATTGCATTTTCCCACAAAGTACAGGATCATGATGTCAAGGCTGTTTCCAAATCCTGAGCCAGAGCGTGGCCGCAGTGCTTCTGCCAGAGTGCATCTACGTGAGATGGCTTCCTTATTGACTACCTCCACATTCGCTATTCATTTAAGGGTGACAGGGCTACTATGGAAACAGGAGGCTGAATAGGAGGGCCACACTTCCCTGTTTTGGAAAGTTGAAGGCTGCTGGAGAAGAGGGATTCCAAGGCGATGATTCAAGAGACGCCTCCCATGTCAGTGGTGAAGAAAATGGGAAAATAACGATGAGGGGTCTCAGAGTGGAGGTCCTACATCTCTAATAGAGTATATATGGCAATTCATAGACCTGTGCTCATTGCAGCTTTCTGATATCAATTCCCCTCCTTAATGCAGGCAGGTCTTTGAGTATTTCCTTAGAATCTCTGTTCTTGAACTGGGGGAGCAATTTAATGCCCTCCCCAATGACATGTTAGTGACAGCGGCATTTAATTGAGTCAGAAGAGGGTGGGTGGTGACACAACTGCCGTTCTGCCTCGGCTCTGATTGTGTTTGCAATGGGAAAGCCCAACCTTTCTGCGCTGTGGCCACTGGAGCCTCTTTAAAGGGCATTTGATGCCTCTGCTGCTGATGTTCATCCAGCTTTAGGCTGGCGCGACACCCAGGTGGAAAGCTTGAAAGACAAACCTCCAATCCACTGCTCCCTCCGTCACTCGCCTGTTCCTGGGTCTGTAAGGCTTGGTCAGTGCAATACCAGCAGTAGCCACCAGTTTCTGGTGGCATTGCTGAGCAATGAATAGTCACTGGCCCCTGCTGAGCTGGCATCTCAGCATGCAGTGCCTTGATTGGAGAGAAGGCCTACTATTATGCAGTTACATGTCTAACTGGCACTTAACTGGACAGGCCTATTAGATTGGCCTCACCAATTATCCAACCAGCAAGCAAAACACCCCCATTACCTGCAGGAAATGTGTAATCCTAAATTCCATGATTCTTCTGTATCTGAAGTTACCATGTGCTGCTAAGTTAGAGGCACAGAGATCGACAGCACAGGAAAAGGCCTTTGGTGCATCAAGTCTGAATGGATAAAAACAACCCTGTAGTCTAATCCCGTTTTCCAGCACTTGGGCCAGGCATCACAAGTGGATATCTAAACACTACCGAAATGTAATGAGGATTTCTGCCTATACCACCTTTACAGACAGTGAGTTCTAGATTCCCACCACCTTCTGGGTGAAAAATTTCTTCTTTACTTCCTCTCTAAGCCTCTGCCCCTTACGTTAAATTTGTGCACACTGGCCATTAATCCCTCCACCAAGGGGAAAAGTTTCTTTCTCTCCACTCTATTTATGTCCCTTGTAATTTTATATGTCAAGTCCTCTCTTCTCAGTCCCCTCCACTCCAAGGAAAACAACCACAGCCTATCCAATCTCTCTTCATATGTTTTCTGAACTTAAGCTGAAGAGTAGCTCTTGTGATCATGGCCTGTTCTGGTCTTACAGTTTACAGATCAGCAGACTTTTTTTTATACGTAGAGGTGCTGTCACACACAACTGAACAGCTTTTCCCACCACCAAATCACCTGTGGCCGAACATTTGTTTGAGTTGTTGACTTACTACTTTAATGGCATCACCACTGGTCCAAAATCCCTTCACCCATCAGCAGGCTTTAACTAAAGACTAGTGTTTTACATTTTATATTTGCATTTTAAAATTTGCCTTGCAGTCCAGTTACTATCATAAAGCACCCTCTGGTGGCTGAACTAAATAACACAAAAATACATTCACAAATTAAACCTCGAGTACTATAGAAGCTAGAAATCTGGAAATAGTCAACACATTAGACGTCCGACATTGTACACAATATATTTTGAAAGAGAACAGAGTTACTTTGCAGGTTAATGACTTTTCCTTGTGTTCAAACAAAACAGTGCTCTGTAACGAATAGAATGAGCAAGTAACTACTCCTGAACTTTTGCTAATACCGTTTTAAGAGTACACAATATGTAAGAGTAGCTGAAAATACCTTGGTGATTTCTCCTCCTTTCCTCATTAAGGGAAAATGTTTATCTTCTGATTTGGATTTTATTTGCTTTCTCTTCAAAGCAAAACACAAATGGCCGATTTTAACAGAGGTTTCAAACAGACATATAGCCTAGTGCAGGGTCAGTTGGCAGTGTTGATAGCATTCCCTTAGGGCTATAGGCTGGATGGGCTGTGACTGTTTTCATTGGAGTGTAGGAGGTTGAGGGGTGACCATAAAGAAGCTCCTAAAAATCATAAGGGGCATAGATAAGGTGAACAGCATGCGCCTTTTTCCTAGGATGAGGGGGTTGAAAACTAGGGGGCTTATTATTAGGGTGAGAGGAGAAAGTTTTAAAAAGGACACGAGGGGCAGCTTTTTCACACAGGGTGGATCGTATGTGGAATGAACAACTTTTAAAAGACGTTTGGGTAAATACATGAATCGAAAAGGTTTGGAGGGATATGGGCCAAATGCAGGCAAGTGGGACTGGTTTAGTTTGGGATTACAGTCAGCGTGGACTAGTTGAACCAAAGGGTCTGTTTCCATGCTGCGTGACTCTCTGACTGAATCTACCATGTCTGACAGATTAAGGCAGCTACAAAATTAGATCAAGTGACTATTTCAGGGAGAGAATGATAATACGTTAACATGGTGACACTCAGATGGAGTGTTTCATGTGTATTTTGGTTTTCTTCCATTTTTCCCCTCTAATTCCTCCCATATTATAAGACCAAAGGAAAAAGGTAATAATGGAGCAATTGAATTTTGTTAGGTTAGAATATCAAGCAATGTGGATCAAAGGTTGTGAAATCAGTTGTGTTACAGAACAGCAAGACCTGTTGAATTTTGAAAAGTCTTTGAGGCCTATTATGTTTCTCTGTTCCTCCTCAACTGAATGTTGTCTACAGTGACCAATGTGGAGAATGTCTTATAATGCAGATTGACTAGGTGAGTAACTTTTGTACTAATCGGAGCATGCCCTATTTTTGACCACTGTGAGATCTTCTGTTACATGGTATAAATCTTTAATTCTAAGAGAGCTCCTAAGTTTTCTTGTTTGTTGTATGTTACAGGACAGCAAAAATATCATGCAGGACCTAGAGCATCCACTCCAATATCTGAGCCAACTGTGGAGTGGCAGAAACGAGCCAAGAGTGTAGATAATCACTATCCAGAAACCTACCAGAGTCCCACAGGCTCTGACATACTGACTGAACTTCAGATGAGACACACTTCCAGTGTTTCTCGAATTCCAAGAAGAATAAATTCTATTGGTGCCCCGGGAGATTTGAGCAGAACTGAGGAGTCAAGAACACCAAATGACCTTACCTTTAATCAGGATCATGTACATGGTAAGTTGGTAATTGGAAAGTATTGAGATGTTCCTTAATGTCTAAATAACAATGAAAACTGCTGATTATTTTGAAGTTGAGAACAAATGAATTGTTTAACAATTTGAAGTAATTAACTGCTATAGAAATGGAGGTATATAGTGCTTAAAACGTATCTGTTGATATGTGTGAGTTATACTGGTGCAATTATGTTCTTACATCACTATATTGCATTGAACTCAGGCATCTACTCATCCTGGAACATTTTTATTGAGCAACATTGAGTTATGTCAAATGAAGTTCAAATGATTTGAGTTGCAGCCATTCGTTGACATGTGACATTCCACTCATAAGACTGAATTACTGATCAGTTTTAGACTATGAAAATGATAATGTGACTCAACTAAAAACCAGTATGTATGCAGATAACATTTGAAATTTATTAAGTGAAAGTAAATGAAGGATGAGATACTTGACTGAGACTTGGGAAGAAGCTGTGAGCTGTTGGAGAACAAGTATTTTGAAGGACAAGAAAGAGAGATGGAACAGTGAGAGGGTAGTGGGCTTAAGTGGGCCTTAAAAGAGGAGAAGAAACCAGTTCAACATAGGGAGAATGCCAAAATGTAATTTAGTAATAATGAGGAATTGAACTGGGTTAGTGGGTATCTTTCTATTAAATTTTGGAATAAGATTTTTAAGTAAAGTCCTCAGTATCTGTACTTACAACTTTATTCATTGGCCCTGATTCTGGAAATCCCAAACTGCATCATCACAGCTTCCAAGGTGTACACGTGACTGATACGTTACTTTGCCTTAGATGTTTGACTTTCTGACTAACATGGGTTTGTGGTTTGTAGTGCACTTTCCAAGCTGTGGTGAGGTGAATGAGGACTAAAGAACCAAGACAATGAGCATCTCCAACCTGAGAGAATCTAATCATCATTCCTTAACATTCAATGGCATTACCATTGCTAAATCCCTCACTGTTAACATCTTGGGTTTACCATTGACTAGAAGCTGAACTGGCAGTAAAAAAAATACTGTAGCTACAAGAAAAGATGAGAGACTGGGAGTCCTGCAGCAAGTACTTCACCTCCTCAAACTGCAGCATCTGCAAGGCACAATCGGAAATGTGACGAAATACTTGCTGGGATGAGTGCAGCATCAACAATAATTGAGAGGCTTGGCACCATCCAGGTCAAAACAGTGTGCTTGGTCAACGTTATTCCCACAAAGATTCACTCCATCCACCATTGATACTTCGTCACAACAATGTGTACCATCTACACATCCAACTTCCCAAGGATAGTAGGAACTGCAGAATCTGAGATAACAAGGAAGGCTGACATTTTGGGCCTAGATTCTGAAGAAGGGTCTAGGCCCAAAATGTCAGCCTTCATGCTTCTCTGATGCTGCTTGGCCTGCTGTGTTCACCCAGCTCTACACCTTGTTATCTTAACTCACCAAGGATCCTTCCACAGCACCTTCCACACCCATGACCATTGCCATCCACAAGGACAAGGGTAGCAGAGGCATAGTGACACTATCATATGTAAGTTAACCTCTGAGCCACTTACCACTCAGATTTGGAAATGTATTGTCATTCCTTCGCTATCTCCAGTTAAAATCCTGGAGCTCCCTCCCTAATGGCATTGTGGGGATATTCAGAGCAAATGCACTGCAGCAGATTAAGACAGCAGCTCAACATGATCTTCTTGAGACCATAGGGATGCAATAAATGACCCAGTCAACAATGCACGCATTCCACAAACAAGTAAAAAAATTACACATTACCATGTCCAAATGTCTGTACAAAACGCTAGTGCGGTCCCATTTGGAACATTGCGTGCAGCTCTGGTCGCCCCATTACAGGAAGGATGTGGAAACATTGGAAAAGGTGCAGAGGAGATTTACCAGGATGTTGCTTGTTCTGGAGCGCAGGCCTTATGAAGAAAGGCTGAGGGACTTGGGCCTGTTCTCATTAGAGAGAAGGAGGCTAAGAGGGGATTTAATAGAGACATACAGGATGATCAGAGGATTAGATAGGGTGGACAGTGAGAGTCTTTTTCCGAGGATGATGACTTCAGCTTGTACAAGGGGGCAAAGCTACAAATTGAGGGGTGATAGATTTAAGACAGATATCAGAGGCAGGTTCTTTACTCAGAGAGGAGTAAGGGCGTGGAACGCCCTGCCTGTCAATGAGTTAACGCAGCCACATTAGGGGCATTTAAACAGTCCTTGGATAAGCATATGGATAATGATGGGATAGTGTAGGGGGAGGGGCTTAGGTTAGTTCACAGGTCGGCGCAACATCAAGGGCTGAAGGGCCTGTTCTGCGCTGTATTGTTCTATGTTCTATGTTCTAAATATCAAGGGGGAGGTGACGGCCAAGGGATATTATCGCCCGACTTAATCCAGAGACCTAGATAATATTCTGGGGACCCAGGTTCGAATCCTGCCATGGCAGATTGTGGAACTTGAATTAAATAAAGAAGAATCTGGGATTAAGAGTCTAATGATCATCGTGAACCATTGTTGGAAAAATCTACCTGATTCACTAATGTTCTTTGGGGAAGGAAACTGCAATTCTTATCAGGTCTGGACTATGTATGACTCCAGGCCCACAGCAATGTGTTGACCCTTAACTACCCTCTGGGCAATTAGGGATGGGTAATAAATGCTGGCCTACCCAGTGACATCCTGCATCAATGCCCACCCTTCCATCATAACATCAGAAGGAGAGATGTTCGCTGATGCTTGCACAATGTCCACTTAAAAAACAAGCTGTCTCTGGTTGGTTCCAGTATTTTTGCTTATCCCTTCTTTTATGCCACATTATTTCTTGATTTGTAATCTTGCCTTACACAGTACCTCCTGTTAGGGGATCAAAATATGCTACTGCCACCGCATGACTTTCCCATGCAATTGTTATCTCTGCCCAAATCAATTTGACATTGTTATCTTCCAGGTCAAGACTATTTCCTTATCATTGACAAAGCTACCCACTACCTTTTGCTTTCTTTCTCTCCTACTGAAATGTCAGCTATCCTTCAATACTCAGTGGCCAGCCTAGGTTACTTTGCTCCTACTTCTCAATGGTGGGTATGATAAAACAAAATCTGTGAATAGAGTGTCTATATATTCCAAAAGGAGCTGAATTCTGACCTGACATTCCCATATTGAAAATGGACCATTCACCAAACATGATCTTAATATCTGTCTGATTTTGCAGTGGTGTGGCCATGTTATGAAGTAGATACTAATTGAAGAAACACCTCCGCTAGTTGGATTAAACAAAAAAAAATCCCAGAGAGTCGTGGCTCCTATGCCATTGAAAGTATTTCAAGTAGCGATATGTAAATCTTTGAAATATCGGGGATTTGATGGCTATGCTGTGCTGATATGAAAGAAGAGTTGAGGTTGGGACAATTCAACTGTGAATGTTGCTGAATAGTGGAGCAAGCTTGACAGAAGAAATGACCCACTCCTGCTCATATCTCTCATGTCAAACGCGTTCTCTTTTACAGGTTCACAAAGGATCCCTGCGGGTTTTAGCACCGAGTCTCCTATTGGTGAAGAATCTCCAGATACAATGAAACAAGATAATGTTGCAGGCAGCCCCTATGATGCAAAGCAAGCAAACCAGGCATCTGAGTTTAGGGACCAAAGAACTGCTTCACCTGCGGGTGACAGTCAGACTCCAAGAGAGCATAGTCATTTAGAATTTACAGGGGAAACATGGAAGGCTGCAGAAGAGCCTGAGCACAATAACTTGAATGGTGAGTGTGGTTTTGAAGTGAGCCAATGTATACATAATGGGAACAGAACACAAGAACTAGGAGCAGGAGTAGGCCTTTCAGCCCCTCCAGCCTGCTTCACCATTCAAAACAAACTTGACTGATCTCATCTTGGCCTCGACTCCACTTTCCTGGCTGCTCATCGTAATCCTTCAACCCATTACTAATTAAAAATCGGTCTATCTCCTCCATAAATTTACTCCATATTCCAGCATCCATCTTACTCTCGAGTAGTGAATTCCACAAATTCACAACCTTTTGAATGAAGTTATTTCTCCTGATCTCTGTTTTAAATATGTTACCCCTTATCTGAAAACTATGATTTTTAGATTGGAAATATCCTGTCTAGACTACTTTGTCAATCCCCTTTAGCATCAACTTAATGATTCAAGACATGTCAATCTTTTAAGAAATAAAGGACCTTCCTGTCTCCTTCTCTAAACTTTCAGCAATCTAACTAAATAATAGCTCAAGCTGGACATTTCAGCAACATTATTGTTAGAAACCAAGTTTGTTTAAAATTACCCTAAATAGGAGGCTCGGTGGTTAGCACTGTTGCCTCACGGTGCCAGGGACCCAGGTTCAGTTCTACCCTTGGGCAACTGTCTGTGTGGCATTTGCACATTCTTCCTGTGTCTGCGTGGGTTTCCTCTTGATGCTCTGGTTTTCTCCCACAGCCCAAAGATGTACAGGTTAGCTGGATTGGGTATGCTAAATTGCCCATAATGTCCAGGGATGTATGGATTAGGAGGGTTAGCCATGGGAGCTGCAAGTTATAGGATAGTGTAGGGGGGTGAGTTTGGGTGGGATGCTCTTCAGGGGGCCGAATGGCCTGCTTCCAAAGTAGGGATTCTGTGATTGTGATACATAAGAAACTAGCAGAGCAGTTACTGAGACTGAACACATGAAGCCTGACTTAACGTTAGTACAGAAGATGACAGTTGGTGTAATTAATTAGACTATTTCTGTTGATTTAACCAATCTATCACTTCAACTGAAATTTATGAAATTTATGTAACTCTCTTGCGATTCCTTCCAGTCGCCCCGGCCATCTCCTTATGTTAATACAGTCGGTCATTGTTGGGATCAGCAGTTATCCAGTCAGAAAGTCATGGAGCTCTACTACAGGGAAACAGACCCTTCAGTCCAGCTAGTCCATGCCAACCATGTTCCCAAACTAAACTAGTCTCACCTGCCCATATCCCTCCGAACCTTTCCTATTCATGAACTTTTCCAAATGTCTTTTAAACATTTTAACTGCACTTGCATCCACCACTGTCTGGCAGTTCAATCCACACACGAGCCAATCTCTATGTAAAAAAAAGTTGACCTCAAGTCCTTTTAAATCTTCTTGCTCTCACCTTAAAAATATGCCTTCCTAGTTTTGAACTCCCCCAACCTAGAGAATAGACCCTTATCATTCACCTCAACTATGCCCCTCACGATTTTATAAACCTCAATACGAGCATCACTCAACCTCCTATGCTCCAGTAAAATAAGTCCCAGTCTTTCCAGTCTATTTTTATGTCTCAAACTCTGCATTCCCAGCAACATCCTGGTAAATTTTTCTTGAACCCTGTCCAGTGTAATGAAATCCTGCCTATAACAGGGCAACCAGAACTGCACACAGTACTCCAGAACAGGCCCCATCAATATCTTGTATAACTTCAACATGACGTTCAACTCCTATACTCAAAGCTCTGAGCAATGAAGGCAAGCATGCTAAATTCCTTCTTAACCACACTGTCTATCTGTGATGCAAATTTCAAAGGATTTTATACCTGAACCCCTAGGTCCTTCTGTTCTGCAACTTTATCCAGGGCCCTACCATTAATTGTGTAAGTCCTGTCTTTGTTTGTTCTCCCAAAATGCAATACCTCACATTTATCCAAATTAAACTCCGTCTGCCACTCTCAGTCCATTGACCCAATTGATCAAGATCTCTTTGTAACCTTAGATAACCTTCGTCACTGTCACTACCACTGATTTTGGTGCAAATTTACTAACTATGCCTCCTATATTCTCATCCAAATCATTTATATAATTGACAAAGTAAAGTGGACCAGTACCAATCCCTATGGAACACCACAGGTCTCCAGTGTGAAAAACAACCCTCCACCACCACCCTCTGTCACTTACCATAAAGCCAATTTTATATCCAGTTAGCAAGCTCACCCTGAATCCTATGTGATCTAACTTTACTGATTAGTCTAACACGCGTAACCTTGTCAAAGGCTTTACTAAAGTCTAAGTAAAAAACATCTGCCGCTCTGCCTTCATCAGTCTTTTTGGTTACTTCATTAAAAAACTCGATCAAGTTTGTGAGACACAATTTCCATTGCACAAAACTATGCTGAGTATCCCTAATAAATCCTTCCTCTTTAAACGCATGTAAATCCTATCCGTCCAACTCTTTCCATTTCACCCACAAGCACCTTGGCTGTGCTTCTGGGGTTGGTAGACTCACCTGTGTCCCTTTTGCGCTTTTAGAGCTAAAATTACATGTATTAGGATACTTCCTAGGTAAGTCAGGAAGTGGTAGTGGAAAAACAGCCTGGCATACTTTTCATGTGCGGTGAAAGAAGCAGTCGGCTGTGCCATTGACACTATTGAGTTAGAAGCATATGGCTGAAGGAGGTACAAATGTTAAACACAATATAGCTGTGATGGAAGAGTCCTTGTGTTTGATTTTCCTTTGTTGGCATAATTTGTTCATTTTATCCGCTGTTGATAGGCATAATATCCCTGAGAAATCTGACTCTACTACTTGGGAAATAAACCATGTGCCACAATTTACCATTGATTCCAAATTGAAAGCTTTCTTGCTGATAGAAACTTTCTGTGAGCAACAAAGTAAAAGCAATCAATACAAAGAAATAGGCTGTAAGAAGCATTTTCAGAATGGTTAGCTGGAATATTAACATGGCTTGAATTCATATGGCACTTAATGTTCCATGGTGCTTCACAGTTGAAAATGAACATGAAACCAATCAAGGAACAAAAGAGAAGGGTGACCAAAGGGTTGGCCAAAGTGGGTTTTAAAGGGTCAAAGGAGATGGAAGGATGGCAGAGGCATTGAGAGATAAAATTCCAGGGTGGGAGTTCAGTGACTGAACATGGCCCTCTGTAGTGGTTTGAGGCAGAAGAGGGATGGCTTCAGTTTCTCCAATTGTTCAGCTACAGGAAGTTTATTCGTTGAGTTAAGTACAGAGAATATTGCATTGCTTCTTTACCAAAGAAATTACGTATCAGTGTGATGTTGATTTTCTGTCCCCCTCCCGGACTTATTTCCACTCCTATACCACATTCTGTCAATATCATTCTGATCAGCTTCGTGCTGGCGACGCTTGACAAACTAAGTTTAGCGAAACAATTGCTTCGGCTGAAAAACGTCCCTCTCCATTCTGAATTCAGTTCACTTTGTAAATAACTGGATTCAGCACTTTCAACATTTTAAATCAGACAATTTGTGTATACTTCAGTACAGGAAGTGAAATTACAACTAATTTATTGTACATTGTGAGGAGAAGGTTATATCGGAAAACAGTTGCCTGTTAAGTAAGTTTTTTTTTAGTTTCAGGTCAAGGATTAATCACAGTCTCTACAGAAGTGTCACCAATGAATGAAAAGGCCCTGGATGTGTCAAAATCCAAGAAGAGCTTGGCCACTCACTATAAAGGGGCTCCCACTTACAAGATTCCAGAGAGCAGTGACAAAGGGAAAATGCGTATTTCTAACATTACCCAGATTCCAAAATCAGACAGAACGTCCAGAGAAAGTGAAACTATGACAACCAAGAAGCCTGAAAGCTCTGCCTCCGAGTCAGGTGATTTATAATGCTTACAATTATTATTTTCCTTTGACCCTATCAAATAAAGGGAAGAAATTCAGACAGGCAATGACTTCTTTGGAGAAATATCTGACAATATTTTTGTCTCAAAATAATAGCATTAACATAATTTTCAGTATTACACAGTATTATTAGTTACATGTGAAAACGTAACAATCAAGATGTGATTCTCTTCCTTCCTTTTCAATGGTCCTGTTTCAGATAGTCTAATGCTTTTAGTTCACAAAAAATAAACCATTGGTTTGGAATTTAAAATTTGTCATAAACATTTGAAGGGAGTCACCAACTAGACATTCATCTGACCTAATCACATGATTTTTAGAATCAAGCCACACCATCCACTGCACTGGTAGCTAAATAATGGTTGAAACTTGCTACTGATTTTAGTCAGGGAAATGATTTCTGAGAATACACTGGTTTTAAACTGCCTATCATGATTGATCTAAAGAGTCAGTACCCATTCACTGCTGGACAAATGTTTCACTTTTAGTGTGGGAGGTGTTAGTGATTTAATATCTGCTGTTCACTTTAATGTAACTTTATATCTAATGCTTGAGTTGGTTACTAACTGAACAGCATTTTATAAACTGTAGGCCCACAAGGACTACCATCAGCAAAAACTTCTGAAGACCAACAAGCTTTCAATACGCTTGAGAAATTGAACCTGTCACCCACATCTCGAATTCCAAGACTGAAAATTGCTTTAGAGACAGCAGGGGAAACTCCAAAAGTACCTGTTGAGGATCTGAAGCCATTGAGTAGACAGTTGGCAGGTAAGAATGGGACTACTGAGGTGACCGACCAAGCAAAGGCTGCCTTTCAACCTACTTCCAGGATAGCTAAATATCAGTCATCCTCTTCTGATGATGAGAGAGAGAAAGGCCATAAACAAGGTGCTATGTTCACTATAAATGCCTTAGGTAATAGGCACCTTGAAGAAGAAGCCCTTACTGACCCCAAGCATTTCAAAAGCCTGAGGCACTTTTGGGAAAAAGGAATCGAATCCAATAAAGCAAACAGTGAACTTCCAAGCAATGTTTCCAAAATTCCATTTAGAAGACTCAGATCACCAGATTACAAAAGCTGCCCTACTGAAGTAAAGCAATCCACAACGCCTGAGTCCAAGTCCAATTTGGTAACCAGGGAAGTTCCTTCTACAAATAGCTATCCTAAATCAGAACTTCAAGGGAACCGATCAGTACCTGAGGAAGGAGAAGCTGTTCAGCTAACTTGGACTAGCAAGTTACCTCCTGTTCCTGCTCCAAGAGCCAGACCAACTGTCAAAATTGGAAAGTCAGATTCACGGATGACCAAGTGGGATCAACATGCAGAAACAACTCCTTCCATGGTTGATGAAGTATCTAAAATTAATGTTCCGCAAGCTCATAGTGATGACAGTCAGACAAAGGACACCATTGCAGTGGAATCCATTGAACATGGAAGACCCACAACATTGATGCATTCCATAAACTCAAGTTTGGATGAATCTTCGTCAATCAGGAAAAGCAGTCAAACTCCTGTGGATTGCATTGTGGAGGAACCTATAAAGAAGGAGATTCTTCCAGCAAAGGAGATCGAGAGAAAGGAGATGTATGAGAAGATAAAGAAAATGGGACTTGAATCAGCTAAAGATGACACACCGTCAAAAGAGGAGCACACAATGAGAAAGGATGATGATAAAGTCAGCAACGAGAATCCGATTTTACTTCACAGTGATCATAAGTCAGAGTTGAGGACACCAGCAGACAATTATACTATAAGACTTGATGAAGAAAGTCAAGTTTGTCCAAAGGAGAGGGATGAGGAAATCATTCTATGGTCTTCCCAGTCTGATTTACCCACATTGGAACAGGATGTATCTCCAGGAAAAAATTATTGCACCAATATTCCTTTGAAGAGCCAAGCAGAAACCCTGGTGGAAAAGTCACCTGAAGATGATCCTGTTGAACCTCAAACCATCCTGCAATACAATAAACACTTACTGCCAAGAAGTGTAAATGAAGAATCAACATGGTTAGACACAAAGGCACATTCAGGAGATGCTAAAGTGAGAACATCATCTACAGATGAACTTCATTATTCAGTTAATCTGAACCCAGTAACTGTTAAAAAACCTATAACTATTGCTAGTACAGACGTTAGTGAAGCTGACCTTATGGGCAAAGCACTAAACAGTAATTCCAGTGCGCGGGAGGAGGAATCTTCAAACATTGTCCATTGTGTGGATGATTCAGAAGGTAATGATGATTTTCACAAGATGGAGTCAGGTTTGAGTTTTCATATTCAGTAATTTACCTTTTTTGATTATTGAATGAATGCAAAAAGTGCTGAAATAAAACTCTTACTAATTTATCCAACTTGCCATCAGTGCTAACAAAATTGTGCTCTCATTCTATCTATGTTTGACTCCACCTGCATGCCTCAATTAAATGCTGTTTTAATTTGCATATTTGATTCTGTATTGTGCAATGATCCCATTCACCTGCTGAGATACTATGATAAAGAAATTCTGTTCAATAGTTACCTGAAACTTAAGAAGTTTCAGGTTGAACAACATAGGTAAGTCTAAGTATACACATTAGGAGCAGAGATTAAGAACTGTATTCTACTTTAGCGGAGACCTCTTAAGGTGCCTTTACTCGAAGTTTAAGATATTCCCAAATACAATTAGCTCAACATGCTAGGTATTCAAGTAGCAGCAGAAGTGAGTTATAAAAATTGAAAGTTTAAGAGTGTAAAGGAAACTTGAACTTTTACTTACAGATACCAGTAGTTATGGAATATTAATGTGGAAGGCCATTTAATTATGAAATGTGAACAAGTTCAAGAACTAACAGAAAGAATGAAGTGATTGACAATTTTGTTAAAATGGGAATAAATCAAGTCCATCATTTCAGGGGATTGTAATGCTCTGGTACATATGTTCAAATCCCACAACACAGCTGCTGGAATTTAGATTTAAATGTATTTTTTAAAATTAACTAAACAGTGACTATAAAACTTCCATGTTTAAAAATCATGATTGTCTTTCAGGGAAGGAAATGTACCATCATGATCCGGCCCTCTTGTGACTCATGACCCACAGCAACATGGTTATCTCTTAGTTGCTGTCTGAATGGCCTGACAAACCAGTCAGTTCAAGGCCAATTGGAAATAGGCAAATGTTGGCCTTTCCTGCCTTGAATAAAGAAAAAAAGAGTCAGGTTTGTTGGACTAAATGCCTGTTTCAAATATTTAAATTTCTGTTCACATTACGACACAAGGCTATAATGTTCAGATGTTTAGAACAAAAAGTACTTGGTAACTAGAATTGCAGCAAGAAAATGCAGTCAGCAATGAAAAAAAATCAGTACAGTTTTAACATATTACTTAATCCTATTTCATGCTCCTACTAAGATTGAGTCCCTACCTTACAGGATTCCACCAATGATTCAAATTTTCTTTATCTAAAGCAGTTTCCTTGGTTCAAAGTTAGAAGATCCATGCCTCATCTATCTAGATGTATTTTGCTGCCGTTAATACTGTTTAGTAATGCGACCAATACTGTTTGAAAAGTTTCTTGTAATTTTAATTCAGGTCCCATTTATGGATTGTCCCCTGTAATGAAGGCTTTAGCCAGAGCTAAGAAGAATAATGCTAAGAGTATGGACAACCTAAACTGTACAGTAGACAGTAAGTGCTGACATTCCCTGTAAACTTAACAGTTCATATTTGGTATTTTCACATTTCAATAGAGTGACAAATATTTCAAAACGAGGTAACGTTGTTCCTTCCTGCTACAGAAACAAAGTGATTTTCCTTTATGTATCAGCTTCAGATATACGGGATGTTCCAAAGTATTTTACAGCCAATGATTTAATTTATGTATGTCACTATTGTAGAGACTAATGCTCAATAAATTTTCCAGCTAAGGTCTGATAAGCAACAATGAAATGAAATAGCAGCTAATCTGTTTTCTTGATGTCAAGTTACAAAC
Organism: Stegostoma tigrinum; assembly: GCF_030684315.1. Lineage (NCBI taxonomy): Eukaryota > Metazoa > Chordata > Chondrichthyes > Orectolobiformes > Stegostomatidae > Stegostoma > Stegostoma tigrinum. Next base: position 35,260,089 of record NC_081368.1, read on the forward strand.
CAGTGTTGCTCAGTGGTAAGTCTATTCCATGCTTTGTGTTAACCCCTTTTCATGTATGTACCTCCTTAGCAGTCCTTCAGGATTGAGGTTAATTTATTTTCACTCAGTTTTGGTTGGTTTTGAGATGGCTGATAAGGCCAACAAGCTATCTGTAGCCTCTATCACCTGCAGATAGGTCAAATTCTTCTGTTGTTTGGAGGCTTATTTGCTGCCTGTGATGCTTCCACTTCATCTCTTGCACATTCCCAACAAAGTCTATCCTTCTGGTTGGAGCCTTCCTGAATTAACATTTACCATTTTGCTGGGTTGTGAGCCCATGTCTCTCATTAATTGATGGGGATGGTGATCTCTTCATGAATGGTTTGAGGATATTCCTGAAGCATTTCCACTGCTCTCCTGGCAGTCTCCTGCTGTGATTGCACTCCGAGTTTAAAAAAATTGCCTCGGTAGCCTGATGTCCAGTGTTTAAACGGTTTATGGAGCTGATATTGAGTGATTAGCACCTCAAGGCGAGGCATGTCAGCTTGGAAAAGGAAGCTGCTCATGAGCCACCTTTCTTGTCAACAACTTCAGAAGATCTTATGAAGACATGAATGGTGTGACTTCTCTAGTGCCTTCAGGCTGCTGCTGTTCATGTGTCTGAAGCATAGAAGAGCACAGGAATCTCTGTTGCCTGATAAACTGTGACCTTATTCTCGATTTTGAGATCCTTTCCGTCTGTTTTCTTTCATTAGCCAACGGCTGAATTGACTCATTTGAGGAGATGATGAATTCAAGTGTACATATGACATGCATATAATTGTCCAAATAGAGCAGACTGAATGTGGGATTTTTAGTTGAAGGTGCATGGCATGCAATTGTAAATCAGAGCTTTCAAGTGAGCTAATACAATGTTCAATATTCTATCCTTCACCAATCCACATTACTGAAATTAGCAGGCAGCAGCACAAAGTTTTTGTGCTGTCTGCAGTGCAGTAAATGTACATGAGTTCATCAACATTACATTCCCTTCATCTCCTCATTTTCCAATTTTATCCAAAATTTCCTTGTTTCTTTCTTAGCTGGTTCTCCCTGAGCTGTAGCGTGTTTCCAGCAATCTTTAAAAAATATTTCCAAGTTTTAGCATCCACAGTATTTTGCTTATCTTCCTAATTTGCTCTCCTCCTTAGGCATTCCTGCAGGATCAAGTATAGCTTTCTTCTACTCCAGTCTTGTGGATGCTGGGGTAATGAAATTGCCTGGATCTGTCACCCTTGCCATAGGAGGGCCAGTGGTGTTTACTGAAGTAGATGGTCATGATGCTCAGGTTTTAAAACACTACTTCTGATGTTTGTGTTTGGCCTCCACCTGGGCCTATCCAAGACAGTCCAAACAGTTGACGCCTTTGTGATGCTTCTTCTCCAATTTGGGTAGTCTTGGGTTGTAGGTTCCCACGAATCAGTGAGCATGTTGCATTTTTCTCGGAGGTTTTAATAACATTCATGATTTACTATCTCTGCTGTCCTGGCAACTGCTGTGATGAAGCTCAGAGTAGAGTGAGTGTTTTGGAAGTCATGTGAAGGGACATATGGATGTGTGTCTTGACCAATACAGCAGTCTCTACATTGGGGATGATGGCCTGAGAGAGAACGTGGCTGTAGCAGCACTTTTACGGTCAGTGTATTTGCAAGATCTTGCTGCAGCATTGTTGGTGATGTTTCTCAAGGGATTTGCAATGTCTGCTATACATTGTCCGTGTCTGCAACGTACACAGCAGGGCAGGTAACACTGTTCCCTTGCAGGCCGTGAGCTTGACATTGTATTTGTCATCAAACACTCAGTCATTGACCATCTAAGAAACGATTCTGGTACACTGGAGGTGATGTTAAATTTTATTATTGATGTCTGTCCTTACTGAAAGCAGGCTCCTAAGGTATGGGAATTAATTCCTGCTATCCAATGGCTAGGTTGGTTGGGAGACAGTGTTATAAAACATAGAACATAGAACATTACAGCACAGCACAGGCCCTTCGGCCTCGATGTTGTGCCGACCTGTCGTACTGATCTCAAGCCCATCTAACCCACACTATTCCGTGTACGTCCATATGCTTGTGTTGTGCAGTGGGAGCAGGCTGATAGAGGACCTTTGTCTCCCAGAAGCGTGGCCGAAGACTCATTCCCTCATATGAGTCTATGAATGAATGTATCCATGTTAGTTTAGACCTTGGCCTCTGCACATGCCCACACACAATCATCATCTGCATACTGCAGCTCAAAGATAGTAATTAAGGTAGTGGTCTGGATGGAGGTGACAGAATTGAACAGTTTCTCACTTATCCTGTAGATTAGCTCCACCCCACTAGGAAACCTCATGGAGATGATACGGCTTGTTGGGCAAGGAAGATAACAAAGACCTCTGGTGCAACAAGCCGGCTTTGCTTGACACCGATTTGCACATGTTTAGGGTCAGTTGTGGATCTGTTGGTGAAGATCATGCATGGCTCGCTAGTTGTTGTGCTGAGGTAGAGAATGATGGTAAATTTGACTTGTTGTGAAGATCTCAGGGCATACCACTCATCCAGTCTGCCTGTTGATGGACAGAATCCACATTTCGACTTTGACTCTTCAGTCACTGGGAGGAGATGATTTAAGAGGATTTTTGCAATGACCTCTCTAGTGGGCATCAGGGATACTCCTCTGTAGCTACCATGATCAAACTTATTTCTTTCTTGAAGATGGCCATAATTTAACATCTTAGAAATCTCCTGGCACACTGTGCTCCTTCCACGAAGGAGATGAGGTCACCCACATAAGCCAAGAGTCGTTCTTGGTGTTATTTTAGGATTTTACCAGAAAAATCCATTTGTGCTGGTGACCATGTTGTTTCCCAGCTGCCAGATGGCCTTTCTAATCTCATTCTAGGCTGGAGTTGTGTTGAAATGGTGATAGGTAGCATGCTGCGGAATCTGATCAAGAACATACATGTCAATGACTGAGTCTTGGTTGAGGAGATCCTGGAAGGATCTAAGCAGCACTCACTGCCTTTTGGTCCTTTGAGTGCCACTCTGCTATTAGCTCTCAGTTGGGTGGCTCCTTGAGTGCTTGGACCATAGACTGACTTGGCTGTGTTCAAGTATCCACTCTCAACTGGCTTGGTGGTAAGTGGCTGTATTTCCTGCACTCTTTCTACCATGTGTTCTTTTGGTCACAGGTTAGTTTGTTGAATGTTAGCCATCATTTTTCAGCTTCTGAGTATTTCCAGCATTTTTCTATTATTATTTTAGCATTTACGTTATTTTGCTTTATCTTCTTAACCTGTTCACTCAGTGCTTCATAAGTACATGGGAGTGAGAGCCTATTGGCTGTATTCATCCAGTTTGTGAATGTGCTCATTCTTTTTATAACAAGAACTTAGTTTTGCTTTCTGTTTCCAGGAGAAACCATCGGTTCTTCAGTGAATGAGAATGAAGTAAAAAGAGATGGTGAGGGATTGATCCTGAAAATTTTACCCCCATAGCAATGTTCTGTTTTCAAAACTTTATCCAAAATTTGGCCATAACAGTAACACTGCATAGTTTCTGAATCTTTTGGGCTCTGTTTTTCCTTGTATGTGGAAGTAATGTGTGAGGTATATAACACACCCCTCATTCTTATGACATCATGCAAAAAGTTCGGTACAAATAAAACGTAGAAATGCTTTAGGACTGGATTTTTAGGATGGCTTTCCATCATCTGACGGTGGCGCCTATGTTGAACAAAAGCTGTTGATGAAGTTGAACCACAATAATTGGCCACTTAAGATAGTGGTAGGTGGACCAGCTTAGGACATGCATGCCCAATGGAAAATCATTGTAATTGCCTGGTGGGAAGAGAATTTGAGGAATTTTATGAAAAATCCACCAACAAGCATGTGTAAAAGTTTTGCTTAATTTCCAAAGTAAATCAAGCTCAAATCATCTTGTCTACCTTTTCTTCCTTCTCCAACATCCAAAATGAGTCTTTTTTAGCTTAAGTTCATGGATGAACATTCTGTGCTGATTTTTCTATGTCCCATTGATTCGGTTTTTATGACAGCATCAAGAAATCATCTAGAGCTTGGAGGCTTTCTAAAGTCAATGAAATGATAAGGTCTGTGTTTAAATACCTCTTCACATGTTTGTTTGTATTTTGCTCACAATGGACAACAGACAAGAAGTAAGTATTAACGTCACAAGTTATTACAGGCTTGGAAACCTGATTTGGCAGTGTTAATTTCAGTATTACCGAGCTACAAGATTAATGGCAATGTGTGTTTGCATTGGCTAGAAAAGTCTCAATTTGAGTGGTCTCCATTTCGTCCCAGCTCACTTCATTGTGAATGAGGACCAGTGTAAATACTGAATATTGTTTAAAACAGTTCTGATCTGAAGTTGAGAGATAATGGGAACTGCAGATGCTGGAGAATCCAAGACAACAAAATGTGAGGCTGGATGAACACAGCAGACCAAGCAGCATCTCAGGAGCACAAAAGCTGACGTTTCGGGCCTAGACCCTTCATCAGAGAGGGGGATGGGGTGAGGGTTCTGGAATAAATAGGGAGAGAGGGGGAGGTGGACCGAAGATGGAGAGAAAAGAAGATAGGTGGAGAGAGTATAGGTGGGGAGGTAGGGAGGGGATAGGTCAGTCCATGGAAGACGGACAGGTCAAGGAGGTGGGATGAGGTTAGTAGGTAGATGGGGGTGCGGCTTGGGGTGGGAGGAAGGGATGGGTGAGAGGAAGAACAGGTTAGGGAGGCGGAGACAGGTTGGACTGGTCTTGGGATGCAGTGGGTGGAGGGGAAGAGCTGGGCTGGTTGTGTGGTACAGTGGGGGGAGGGGACGAACTGGTCTGATTTAGGGATACAGTTGGGGAAGGGGAGATTTTGAAACTGGTGAAGTCCACATTGACACCATTAGGCCGCAGGGTTCCCAGGCGGAATATGAGTTGCTGTTCCTGCAGCCTTCGGGTGGCATCATTGTGGCACTGCAGGAGGCCCACGATGGACACGTCATCCAAAGAATGGGAGGGGGAGTGGAAATGGTTTGCGACTGGGAGGTGCAGTAGTTTGTTGCGAACTGAGCGGACGTGTTCTGCAAAGCGGTCTCCAAGCCTCCGCTTGGTTTCCCCAATGTAGAGGAAGCCACACCGGGTACAGTGGATGCAGTATACCACATTGGCAGATGTGCAGGTGAACCTCTGCTTAATGTGGAATGTCATCTTGGGGTCTGGGATAGGGGTGAGGGGGGAGGTGTGGGGGCAAGTGTAGCATTTCCTGCGGTTGCAGGGGAAGGTGCCGGGTGTGGTGGGGTTGGAGGGCAGTGTGGAGCGAACAAGGGAGTCACGGAGAGAGTGGTCTCTCTGGAAAGCAGGGTGGGGATGGAAAAATGTCTTGGGTGGTGGGGTCGGATTGTAGATGGCGGAAGTGTGGGAGGATGATGCGTTGTATCCGGAGGTTGGTGGGGTGGTGTGTGAGGACGAGGTGGATCCTCTTTGGGCGGTTGTGGCGGGGGCGGGGTGTGAGGGATGTGTTGCGGGAAATACGGGAGACGCGGTCGAGGGCGTTCTCGATCACTGTGGGGGGGAAAGTTGCAGTCCTTGAAGAACTTGGACATCTGGGATGTGCGAGAGTGGAATGTCTTGTCGTGGGAGCAGATGCGGCGGAGGCGGAGGAATTGGGAATAGGGGATGGAATTTTTGTCGTGGGAGCAGATGCGGCGGACAGCTCTTCCCCTCCACCCACTGCATCCCAAGACCAGTCCAACCTGTCTCCGCCTCCCTAACCTGTTCTTCCTCTCACCCATCCCTTCCTCCCAACCCAAGCCGCACCCCCATCTACCTACTAACCTCATCCCACCTCCTTGACCTGTCCGTCTTCCCTGGACTGACCTATCCCCTCCCTACCTCCCCACCTATACTCTCTCCACCTATCTTCTTTTCTCTCCGTCTTCGGTCCGCCTCCCCCTCACTCCCTATTTATTCCAGAACCCTCGCCCCATCCCCCTCTCTGATGAAGGGTCTAGGCCCGAAACGTCAGCTTTTATGCTCCTGAGATGCTGCTTGGCCTGCTGTGTTCATCCAGCCTCACATTTTGTTATCTCTGATCTGAAGTTGAGATGTTTTTTTCTATGTTAAAAATGTTTCTGATTTAGGAATGTCTACTGCTGATCGGATTTCACTCCCTCATCTGAAAGAACAAAGTCATTATGAGAAGTTGATTTTGACCTTATTTATTTCAAAATTTTTGATGAGGGCCTTGACATCACTAAATCTGTTCCAGATGTCAGTATAAGGAAGTTAATGCGGCTTTCTATCCATTGATATTCTCTTTTATGAGAAGAGCAGCTTTAATGGGCATATCACCTAAACTAAATTGATTTTAATTTATCATTCTTTCCTGGGATGAGAGCATTGTCACCTCATCCAGCTTTTGTTGTCCATCTCTAAATGCACTTGAGAAGATGATGGTGAACCACATTCTTTAATAAGGACATTCCATCTATTGTAGACACACACACACACACACACAGTATTGTTAAAAAGAGAGTTTTATGACTTCCTGTAACTCATTAAATTAGACCATTCCATTCTGTAAGAAGCAAGGCCAAAGTTTGACAGTGCTAATTATAATGCAGCCCTTGTTATGGTAGTTCAGAATGTCACTTCTGTTGCCATGCATTGGTAATGTAACAGATTACAATGTTCTTTACTAGCATTGACAGCATGGATCTGTCATTATGAAGACAAATAACCAATCACATTAAAGGATTTTCATGGACAACCAACCAAGAAAATAAAAGCAACAAAATAAAATCACTTTAAAGTGTTTTTATTAACTAAAACTGTGGTTTACATGAAGTTCAAGTAGAAGCTAAAATATTTTTGAAGCCTTGCTTAAATTTTGGCTTAGAAACCTGATAATTAACCATTTAAATGCTGTCCACAAAAATAAAATAACTTTCAAAGTCAGTTCAGTTCAATAAGTTTTATTAAATTCATACTGAATTCAACCAGGAGTCACATTTAAGGTGGTTCTAAAGCAATGTGGGAACAGGAAAGTTGAAATTCTCATGGATCTCAGTCAGTGTGGATTGTGGAATAGTCCACAGTGCAGTCTCTATTGGAGAATCTAGTAATAAAACGCAACTTAAGAATTCCTACCCTGATCCATGCATACCTTACACCCAGGGTTTGCAAACAATTTCAGAGGAGCAGTGTCAGTGAGTGCATCCATCACCCCCAACAAAATCCAGCCCAACACCATCCGCAGGCATCCAGTGACAATTTGTGGCATAGTTGATGAAGATGTTTCTTGCTTTCATCAATTAGATCGAACAGATTTTCGCTAATGGGACTTCTTTTAAAGTGTTTATATACTTTTGTTTTAGTTCATTACACTTTGCTGGACAAAGGACAATGGAAAGCTTCTGAGTTTAATAATAGAAGAAAAATATACAAACAGTAACATAGGCTGGGATTTTCCTTCTTTCAGTTAATGAGTGAGTGGGGATCTGGTTTCTTTACCAAGGAGACCCCCACACTCTCTGTGAAAGACTATCTGATCGAAACTTACCAAGTGAGGACTTCAGTGATCACTTGTGGGCTACCTGGTCAATCATTTCTTGGGAGAGCACTGTCCCGCCCTGCCTGAAGCTGCCAGCCAATTAGGCAGTGGCAGCCACTATAAAGAATGGTGCTATTATGGAGGCCTTGGCAATTAACAACTCAGCAGTGCCACAAAAGACAGGAGAAGTGGTCCTAAACTAGGCGGCACGTCGGCTCAGTGGTTAATACTGCAGCCTCACAGCGCCAGGGACCCGGGTTCCATTCCAGCCTCGGGTAACTGTCTGTGCGGAGTTTGCACATTCTCCCCGTGTCTGCGTGGTTTCCTCCCACAGCCCAAAGATGTGCAGGTTAGGTGGATTGGTCATGCTAAATTGCCCGTAGTGTTCAGGGGTGTGTAGGTTATAGGGGGATGGGTCTGGGTGGGATGTTCCAAGGGGCGGTGTGGACTTGTTGGGCCAAAGGGCCTGTTTCCACACTGTAGGTAATCTAATCTAATCTCAACCCCACCTCTTCCTCTGCTACAGTGACTGTATCGGCACCGCCTCGTGCTCCCACGAGGAGCTCAAACAGTTCATCCACTTCACCAACACCTTCCACCCCAACCTTAAGTTCACCTGGACTATCTCTAACACCTCCCTCACCTTCCTGGACCTCTCTGTCTTCATCTCGGGCAATCATCTAGAAACTGATATCCATTTCAAGCCCACCGACTCCCACAGCTACCTAGAATACACCTTCGCTGACCCACCTTCCTGCAAAAATGCCATCCCCTATTCCCAATTCCTTCGCCTCCGCCGCATCTGCTCCCAGGATGAGGCATTCCACTCCTGCACATCTCGGATGTCCTCGTTTTTCAAGGACTGCAAACTTCCCCCCACAGTGGTCGAGAACGCCTTCGACTGTGTCTCCTGTATTTACCGCAACACATCCCTCACACCCCGTTCCTGCAATAACAACCAAAAGAGAATCCACCTCATCCTCACATTCCACCCCACCAACCTCCGGATCCAACGCATCATCCTCCGACACTTCCGCCATCTGCAATCCAACCCCACCACCAAAGACGTTTTTCCCTCCCCACCCTTGTCTGCTTTCCGGAAAGACCACTCTCTCTGTGACTCCCTTGTCTGCTCCACACTCCCCTCCAGCTCCACCACATCCGGCACCTTCCCCTGCAACTGCAGGGACTGCTACACCTGCCCCCATACCACGTCCCTCACCCCCATCCCAGGCCCCAAGAAGACTTTCCACGTTAAGCAGAGGTTCACCTGCACATGTGCCAATGTGGTATACTGCATTTGCTGTACCCGTTGTGGCCTCCTCCACATTGGGGAAACCAAAGGGAGGCTTGGGGACCGCTTTGCAGAACACCTCCGCTCGGTTTGCAATGAACAGCTGCACTTCCCAGTCGCGAACCATTTCAACTCCCCACTCCCATTCCTCAGATGTCATGTCCATCCTGGGCCTCCTGCAGTGCCACAACGATGCCACCTGACGGTTACAGGAACAGCAACTCATATTCCGCTTGGGAACCCTGCAACCCAATGGTATCAATGTGGACTTCACAAGCTTCAAAATCTCCCCTCCCCCCACCACATCCCAAAAACAGCCCAGCTCGTCCCCACCTCCCTAACCTGTTCTTCCTCTCATCTATCCCTTCTGCCACTTCAAGCCGTACTTCTATTTCCTACATACTAATCTCGTCCTGCCCCTTGACCTGTCTGTCCTCCCTGGACTGACCTATCCCCTCCCCACCTCCCCACCTCCCCACCTCCCCACCTCCCCACCTCCCCACCTCCCCTCACCTTTACTGGCTCCATCTCTGCCTCTTTAACTTGTCTGTCTCCTCTCCACCTATCTTCTTCTCTATCCATCTTCGAACCACCTCCCCCTCCCTCCCTCCCTCCCTCCCTCCCTCCCTATTTATTTCAGAACCCTCTCCCCATCCCCCTCTCTGATGAAGGGTCTAGGCCGAAACGTCAGCTTTTGTGCTCCTGAGATGCTGCTTGGCCTCCTGTGTTCATCCAGCTCCACACTTTGTTACCTCGGATTCTCCAGCATCTGCAGTTCCTGTTATCTTTTATACAGGAGCTGTGGTAATTGTGTGCATTTGCGAGTATTGTTTACTGGAAGAGAAGTGTCAGAAAGTTGGAGATAAAAGTGTGGCGTTCAGCAGCCACATCCTGCTTCCCACCTGTGCCCTCAATTTCAGATTGGGGTAAATCGAGCCCCCCCCCCCCCAATCAAATCCTATTGTAGCAATTGGGAGTGCTGCCACTTTCCTTGCCTGCTTAAGCACACAATTACTTTTTGCTGATGGCAGAAAGAGTGGTTGTTAATTGACCACTTAATTGCTGTGAGCCTGAAGGCCTTCCCACTCAGATCTTAATTTTTGTGGTGGTATGAAACAGCTGGTATCATCCAGTGCCAAACCGGCTGATCATTGGTCTTTTATGCGATCCTCCCCACCACTTCTTGGCAGGAGAAAATCCCAGCCAGACTGCTAGTTAGGAGGGGTTTTTGAATTTTCAGAGCAAGGACATCATTAACATCTACCACAATGGTAATTTTGTCACAAGTGGGGCTCCGTTCGGTAATTCTTTGTGATTTTCACCAATCAGCTCTTCCTTCTTCCTATTCAATTTCAGCTTTGTGTTTTAAATGAAATATTTGTAGCTCAGGCATTATCACCATTCTAAATTACATTGAGTGAATTGTCATGTTATTAAATCTCTACTTAAAACTGGATATTTTGGTGAGTATATATTTTGAGCTGTGTACAAGGTTACAATTAAGAATGAGTTTGAAGTGCAGTGGAATTCCTTGTATGATTGTAGCAAAGTGATTCTTGCTTGATGCCTATCATAGTGTCATATTTTAATATCAAAATCTGTTTCCTTAGCTGATAACAAGCCCCCTGCAGTAAACATTCCAACGCTGGAGCATTCAAGGGTGAAGGAGCTGAGCAAGTCTGTTCCAATGCTCATGACTGAGGTAATGGAATATAATTATGAGCAGGAAATATTGAAAGTGAAGGCTGCCTATATAAATTAGATGAATGGTACTAGTTCTCCCAAAAACGTTGAGCAGTTCAGCCGTAATGAGAGTAAATTTTGGCAATTGAAGGAAAATCTCCTGAGCCAAACCTTGCGTGAAGTCGCTAGTTAGATTAACTTGAGTTAATTAAATGACAGTAAAGTAATATGTTCAGAAAGTCTCGCTCATTCAAAGTGTAATAATAAAATGAATTACTTCAACAATAAGTGAAACAGATTCAGGGAGGTGAGATCAACTGTCTTGAATCATGCCCACTACAGGATCAGTGGGAAAAGTTGTAATTTTGATTGACCCTGGGCAAAGATGATTTCGTACTTTCTTTTCATGGTCATAGATGAGCTTTGTTTAAATCCTGTATGTTGCTACACGATAGGATATTTAGGGTTTTCGCAGAGCTTGAAATCTGGTAAGCATGCAGGTGCACACCATGTCTTGGGACACTGGCTATATCACTGCAGTGAAGAAGACAAATACACAAAATCTGTAGATCAACCAGTACTGCTCTTTAAAACCTATATTAACTCTTTCCAAGTCATCTGACACTTACCCTACTATAGTCTTTGTTGATTATTAGAATTTTCTGTGTATAACCTTCATTGCTGACACTACTTTTGAAACCTTCCTTCAAGGTAAACTGTGCTTTTGCACTCAACAACCGACTTTAAAATGTATCTTTCCAGGACTTGAATATTTCTTCCATTGCTGAGGCAGGTCTTCACAAAACTTGACTGTTCTGCAAAAAAGACGCTAAACCAAAATGTTCACCTGCCTTTTCAGGTGGATGGTATTATCCAAGTATCACGTTTCAGTGTTGTACTAACTAATATTCCACCCTCAAGCAAACCATTAGCAAGGATTGCAAAGGTCATTCATTCCATGATCTTTTAGGGGTATTGCTGATGCAGAATAATTGCTGTGTTTCCTTACATAACAATAAATTAATTATTTCAAGTATTTTGATCTGCAAACTTTGCACTGTTTTAATACTGTTCAGCAATAAGCTGGCATGATTGCTTTTAATGTCAGTCTTGTGCATTTGGCTCCAACTCAAAGGCAATCCTCAAAAAAAAGTCTATTTATTCCCCTATCCCCTCCAACTAGTGGTCAGCCAGAGTGAATCCAGGTAATCTTTAAACTTTCCAACCCACAGTATTATCAGTCAGTGATACCAATGTAAGTAATAAATGGAGCAACAAAAGAATTTTAGAAATTTAAATAATTTCTGGAAGGTTAGGAAGGCTCAAACAGATTTTTTAGCTTATTTTGCCTCATGATTCATTCTATGTAATTCTGAGCTGAAAGATACTGAATTACATTGTTCCACTGATCTTGTTTTGACAGAGTGAATCAGACTCCGCTTCAGAGGTCAGCTTCAACATTGGATGGCACAGAAAGACTCCCAGTGATGCCAGCCATTCCTCAGATATGGCATCTGTGTCTTCGGTATGAATTTATTTTCAAGAACCAAATAAAATCTTGAAGGATTTGAAATCAGTGTTGTTGGAATGCTGTATGTAATTACTCTAGTGCATGTGTTATCCATAGAGTCCATAGAATCCCTTCACCCCAACAAATTCACATCGACTCTCAAGGTATCCCACCCAGACCCATCCCCCTCCATAATCCACTTAATCTACACATCCCTGAACACTATGGGCAATTTAGCATGGCCAATCCATCTATCCTGCACATATTTGGACTGTGGGAAGAAACCAGAGCAGCTGGAGGAAATCCACGTAGACACAGGGAGAATGTGCAAACTCCACACATAGTTGCCCGAGGGTGGAATCCTACCCAGGTTCCTTGTGCTGTGAGGCAGCAGTGCTAACCATTGAGTCACCAAGCTGCCAAAAAAAAATATGTGCATTGTTAAACAACAAAGACTCAAATCCCCCTGACATCCTGAGTATTTTGCATACAGGTACTCCAAACTGTAGAGCTACAGTCACCAGGATCTGCTGTTTGTTTTCTATGACAATGAATATGTTTGAATATTGTGAGTTGACATCTTCTAGATGCTGCAGTGGGAACAATCAGAAGCCTGTGGCTCAGGAAGACCTTGGAGCTCATTGTCATTGGCTGAAACACACAAATGTTTGAAATACAGGGTTTGACAACCATAGCTGACCCTCTCTGTTGGTTTGGCTAATTTTTCAAGGGCTGCCACATAACTAAATCCATTTGTAAACTTCAGTCTGTGAGTGAAGTTAGAGGCAAGATGTATGCAATTAACAATCAATGAATTCCGAAGTCATCCTGAGCCACAAACTACCAGTTTGCTTCCACTGCACCATCTAGGTGATGCCAACTCAAAATATTCAATAATATTCATTGTTATAGACAACAAACAGTAAGTCTTGGGGAGTGTATCTCTACAGTTTGGAGTATCACCAGGCAAAATAAGGAAAGGGTCAGGGCTAACATGTTTGTATGTAGGAATGTTAGAACTCCATGCAAAGTGGGAGATTGATAGGTTCCTCACTCTGTGTAGCTGATGAAATAGTGGTGTCCAGTGTCTACCAGTGCTTATTGTGGCTGAATTTCAAATTTCAGAAGCAAGGAACTCCCTTCCATGTTAAATGGGGAGTAACCTGAATTGCGTCTTGCCTTAGGCCATTAGCTAACTGTTAGAAGAATTTATGTCACCATTCTTCCACTCTTCTGTAATTTCTCAGTATGTGCATTGATCGCTACATAATTGTAATGAGTAGAGTGTAGTTTGCCATAGTTGTAATTACTGACGTGTCAAATCTTTCAAATTGTAAACGGCCTGAACCCAATGCCAAATTGGCCCATGGACTGCTGTGCATACATAACAGACATTAACAATAGGCAGTGTCATGGAGGCTTACTGAATGATTACAAACAACTCACCATCAGCTTAACATCCCTCTCCCTGCACCCGCCACCTATCTGCTTCTACTATCCAACCTAAGTCCACTGGTTAATCACCAGACTAATCCTTCTTTCGCTTCATGCATATTCAGCAGTAATAGCCTGGAATATTGCTCTTGTATAATGGAGAAGAGAAGGTGATGTGCCTTAAATTTCTTGTAAGTGTTTCTCAACAATATTTCATTTCAAAAATTGGAATTATTCTCTGGAGCATGTCCTTCGACTTGCCTCTCTTACCCCTGACCCAATGCCTGATTCTTCTCTGTCCTCAGAAATGGGTTGACCATTTCATGTCTTCAGTTCATGGATATCCCCATTGAGGATGGTAAGCTAAAGTACTTTTCCTTTGGGTACCAGTGAAAGAATATTGCATGTATCCGGCCTATGAAATAGTCATGTAACTACTTGTTCTTGGATGTAAGCCCTGTTTTTTGAATGATCAGTTTCTTGTATCCTGTTAACTCTTGTTTTGTTTTCTAGTGTATACGGCACTGCAAAGAAAGTAGAACAAATATCCTAAATTTTTTTTTCATTCAATATTGCCAGAAATATTGTGATGCCATTATTGTTATTTAAGCAAACAATCATTGGCTAAAGATTCTGTTTGACTGTAAAGATTATTCTTGCTGTTTTCTGCTAATGTTTACTTATAAATGTGTATTTTTGCTGAGGGAAAATGTCGCTGTTCCATGGAATAATCATACTTCAATGTCAACATTCCCTTCGTAGAAATTCCATGTAACAGTGATGACTGTTCTGCCAATCTGAGTGATGGCATAAGGCGTTAAATAGTAATAACTGTCAATCAATACCACCTTCAGGTGAGTGGAAGCATCATGAGTGTCTACAGTGGTGATTTTGGAAGCATTGATGCCCAGGGGTCAGTCCAGTTCGCTTTGGATTACAATGAGAAGAATAAAGAGTTTCAGATTTATGTGTATCAGTGTAAGGATCTGGCTGTAGTGGATGAGAAGAAGGGTCGAACTGATGCGTAAGTAGACAGCAATTTTCAAGCTTTTTTGTTTTCAGAAACCAACATCTCCCTGTTCTTTCTTTTCTTTTACATTGTCTCTTCCCCTTTTTTTCATTTACCTCGTGAAAATCGCTACGCTAAGAGAAAACTAATCTACACTGGGACTACTTTCTTTCTCCTATCTAATTCTCTTCCTGTCTCTGCTTCCCCCCATTCACTTCCACACTCCTGTACCCACTTTCCACTACACCCCAAAACTAGGCAGATGGCACTGTTCAGATCAGGTACGGTCAGATGAACAACACAGTGCACGGCACCTTCTCATTTTGCTGTTTTCCTGCACCCTCCCCTGTTAGACACTCGGATAAGTTAATTTTAGCTTCTGCTACTTTCTGAACACCTGCATTCATATTGAATCTTTTAAAATGAAATAAGTTGTTGGTGTCGTATTTTCCATGGGACGTTCAACTTACTAGTAATCTTATCCCATCCCTGCTTGAAGTCTGCACAATTGTGCTCAGCAGTGGGACACCCACTAATGACCTTATTCTCTCCTATCCTAACACAGGAACATTCCCTACCCACACTTAGGGTAGACTACCTTTACTTAGAGGAGACTGGAAACCTTGCTTGCATCTATGGGTCATTGGTGCTGTTGAGGAACCACTTACATGGGGAAGAAGAGCTAAGGAAGTTAGGTTTAACATGCAGCCAGAGTTCGAAATACAATGCTGTATTATAGTTCAGACAGCTAAAGCATGTTGTTTTGGGTAACTGCAGATATGTTAAAACCTACTTGCTTCCGGACAAGGCACGTATGGGCAAGAGGAAGACCTCTGTCAAAAGGCGAAACGTTAATCCACTCTACAATGAAATATTGAAGGTACGATGGGTGATGTTTGCAGTTTTTTTTTAATTAATTGGAAGACAGTAGAAAGCTTTCAACATCAAAACATTAATGAGTTAAAAACCTCATTTGGAGGTGCTTCTGTGACAGACTAGATGTTGGAAGAAAATGCCTCACCATCCAAAATAATATCATTCAAAGTAGCATAGGTGACACTTCAGTGTGAATAGAATCTTACATTTGTGATTATATTTTCATTTTCTATCCATCATCATCATCATCATCATCTATCTGACTGTTATTTTAGCTGCAGCTACAGGAATGAAGCTAGAGAGGCTACCCTTCATTAGGACCATACAATGTTAGAACCCTAAAACTCATTGTGGCATTACATCCTTTCATGGTTGAACGTGGGAGTTGTTTATGTTAACTTTTATTGCACGACAGGAAAAATGAAGGGGATAAAAAGCCAAAATGCTGCATTTGAATTTTGGAATAAACAGGGCTGCTTACTTTATCAGCATGAATACATTTTTACAGTCAATAAACGGTGACTTTAGCCATTTCAATTCCTCTGGAAGTGGGTGTCAAAATAAGTCCTGTCTGGATTGTCGTGCCTAATGCTTCTGTACTCCATTGCAGCAATGCACTTCCTGCAAGAATTTGTCGCATTGCATTGCTACTCGGCCTCGTCAGGGGCTTATGTAACAGAGTCAAGTTTGGAGAGGGTAGCCCTTGGAGCAAAGCAGGAATCTGAGAGTTATCAAGGATATGGGCATCATTGAAACTTCAAGGATATGTGGCACAGACTTCCACGATGTGGTTATGATGGTAACAGCTGTGTCTGACATCTATCCTTTCACATTAGTGTAGTTAGTCATGTAATGATATAGCACTCTTAATGCAATGTGTGTACAGTCTATAGCGCTGGAATGGAATTCTATTAATAACTAATTAATTTGGTTTCTAGTATTATTGGTTGAGGCATTCATATTGTTGAAGGTTTGAAAAATATCACCTGCATTCTACTGAAAAATACTTCAATTTTAACCAGTGATCTCTACTTCTTTCACCCCACAGTATAAAATTGAGAAGAGTGTTCTCCTAATCCAAAAACTCAATCTGTCTGTCTGGCACAATGACACACTGGGCAGGAATAGTTTTCTGGGAGAGGTGGATGTGGACTTGGCCAGCTGGGACTGGAGTAATCGAGAACTTAACTGGTATCTCCTAAAGTCGAGGGTAAGTACCTTAGTTAACTGCCGCCAACCTGACTGTAATCCTGTTGGTGATCTGTCTTGTGGCCTTTTAGAAAAATGGTAGTTTGGGCAACAAGTAGCAATGATGGAGAAAATTGCAAGGATTTCGAAAAATCAAATTATAAACACCTGCCATATTGAAAATCAGGATTCTGCATTGCATTGCATTTCCCCATGTCCATTCCCAAGTATATCACCCCTTCAGCTGTAACGCTGAATTAATTTTTGCCTGTGTTGAATTGCTTTTTTGATGACATTCCCATTTTGAAAAATGCTGTTTCTCTGAAGTTTAGCAGAACAAAATCACTCAAAGTGGCTTTCAGGTATTCCTTTCACATTGATGGTTTTCTTTGCAAAATAGTCTAGAACTGATGGGAGAGATGGTTTGGCAGCAGTATTGGAAACTGTAAGGTTAAACACAGATGGAGATGATCAGTTTTGTGTAGAAGAAGACTCTTTCTGAATTGCAGAAATTAATGCTATTTCATTGTAACAAAAGCAACTGAGCAAGGATATGGAATGTAGGGTGACGTGTTAGATATTGTGGAAATTCTCTTGAATTACCTTGTATTGTTCAGTGGGTAGGCATGTTTAAGGGGAAAGTTTTTTTTTCTGAAACTTTTCTGTCTCTTGGTGACTCTTTGGTGGAATGGATTACACATCTTCTGTGGAAAGAATGGATTACACATCTTCTGTGGAAAGAACAGCCTCGATGTTTTACCTTGCTATCTTTTTTTATTTCATTGCGTTACCATGACTGTTAAAATAACAGGGTTGTTCAAGGCATTTGTCACTGCTTATCTGCAGAGGTGAAGGGTCACATGCATGGTGAAACTCACATATCCAGAGGTTCTGGTCAGAGTGCGATACTCGACCATTAACTTCACGAAATGACATCTTCCTGTCTCCTTCACCGTTGATAATGCATTGAGTGACATGAATTTGCTGAATCTGTGCTGGAGAAATTATATTTTCATTTTAATTCATTTTGTGAGATATGGTCATTGCTGGCTGGCCAGAATTTACTATCCATTCCTAATTGCCCTTGAGAAGGTAGTGGTGAGCTGCCTCCTTGAACCACTGCAATCCTTCTGCTGTAGGTTGACCCCCAATGCCATTACGGAAGGAATTCCAGGATTTGGACCCAGCGACAATGAAGGAACAACGATATTTTTCCAAATCAGGATGGTGGGTGGCTTGGACGGCAAGTTGGTGGTGTTCCCATATATCTGTTGCTTTTGTTCTTCTAGCTGGAAGTGGCCATGGGTTTGGAAGGTGCTGTCTGAGGATCTTTTGGTGAATTTCTGCATCTTGTAGATAGTACACATTGCTACGACTGAGCGTCGATGGTGGAGGGAGTGGATGCTTGTGGATGTAGTGCCAATCAAGCGGGCTACTTTGTCCACGTTGATGTCAAGCTTCTTCAGTGTTTTTGGGGCTGCACCCATCTAGGCAAGTGGGGAGTATTCCATCACACTCCTGATTTGTGTCTTGTGTGTGATGGACAAGCTGATGGGAGTCAGGACGCAAGTTACTCGCTGCCATATTCCTAGCCTCCAACCTGCTGTTGTAGCCACTCTGTTAATGTGGTGAGTCCAGTTGAGTTTCTGGGCAATGGTAACCCCCAGGGTGTTTTATAGTAGGGGATTCAGTGATGGTTACACCGTCGAATGTGAAGGGGTGGTGGTTAGATAGTCATAGCTTGGCATTTGTGTGGCACAGATGTTACTTGTTGCCAGTTGTCAGCCCAAGCGTGGATATTGTCCAGATCTTATTGCATTTAAACGTAGATGCTGCAGTATCTGAGGAGTCACAAATGGTGCTGAACATTGTGCTATCATTAGCAATATGATGGAGGAAATGTCGTTGATGAAGCAGCTGAAGATGGTTGGACCTTAGGAAACTACCCTGAGGAAGTCCTGCAGAGATGTCCTGGAGCTGAGATGACTGACCTCCAACAACTATGACCGTCCTCAGATATGACTCCACCCACTGTAGAGTTTGCTCCCTGATACCCATTGATTCCAGTTTTGCTAAGGCTCCTTGATGCCACACTCTGTCAAATGCAGCCTGATGTCAAGGGCTGTCACTGTCACCTCATCTCTGGAATTCAGCCCTTCTGTCCATGTTTGGACCAGGGCTGTGATGAGGTCAGGAGTTGAGTGGCCCTGGCGGAACCCAAACTGGGCGTCACTGAGCAGGTTATTGCTGAGCAGGTGCTGCTTGATAGCTCTGTTGATGACACGTAGTATCACTTTACAGATGTTTGAGAGGAGACTGATGGGACAGTAATTAGCCGGGTTGGATTTGTCCTGCCTTTTATGTACCCGACATACTTGGGCAATTTTACACATTGTTGGTGCCAGTGTTGTAGCTGTATTGGAACAGCTTGGCTAGGTAAGCTAGTATCAGAGATAATGGGAACTGCAGATGCTGGAGATTCCAAGATAATAAAATGTGAGGCTGGATGAACACAGCAGGCCAAGCAGCATCTCAGGAGCACAAAAGCTGACGTTTCGGGCCTAGACCCTTCATCAGAGAGGGGGATGGGGAGAGGGAACTGGAATAAATAAGGAGAGAGGGGGAGGCGGACCGAAGATGGAGAGTAAAGAAGATAGGTGGAGAGAGTATAGGTGGGGAGGTAGGGAGGGGATAGGTCAGTCCAGGGAAGACGGACAGGTCAAGGAGGTGGGATGAGGTTAGTAGGTAGATGGGGGTGCGGCTTGGGGTGGGAGGAAGGGATGGGTGAGAGGAAGAACCGGTTAGGGAGGCAGAGACAGGTTGGACTGGTTTTGGGATGCAGTGGGTGGGGGGAAAGAGCTGGGCTGGTTGTGTGGTGCAGTGGGGGGAGGGGATGAACTGGGCTGGTTTAGGGATGCAGTGGGGGAAGGGGAGATTTTGAAACTGGTGAAGTCCATATTGATGACTGTATCGGCGCCGCCTCTTGCTCCCCAGAGGAGCTCGAACAGTTCATCCACTTCACCAACACCTTCCACCCCAACCTTCAGTTCACCTGGGCCATCTCCAGCACATCCCTCACCTTCCTGGACACCTCAGTCTCCATCTCAAACAACCAGCTTGTAACTGATGTCCGTTTCAAGCCCACCGACTCCCACAGCTACCTAGAATACACCTCCTCCCACCCACCCTCCTGCAAAAATTCCATCCCCTATTCCCAATTCCTCCGCCTCCGCCGCATCTGCTCCCACGATAAGACATTCCACTCCCGCACATCCCAGATGTCCAAGTTCTTTAAGGACCGCAACTTTCCCCCCGCGGTGATTGAGAACGCCCTTGACCGAGTCTCCCGCATTTCCCGCGACACATCCCTCACACCCCGCCCCCGCCACAACCGCCCCAAGAGGATCCCCCTCGTTCTCACACACCACCCTACCAACCTCCGGATACAACGCATTATCCTCCGACACTTCCGCCATTTACAATCCGACCCCACCACCCAAGACATTTTTCCATCCCCTCCCCTGTCTGCTTTCCGGAGAGACCACTCTCTCTCCGTGACTCCCTTGTTCGCTCCACACTGCCCTCCAACCCCACCACACCCGGCACCTTCCCCTGCAACCGCAGGAAATGCTACACTTGTCCCCACACCTCCTCCCTCATCCCCATCCCAGGCCCCAAGATGACATTCCACATTAAGCAGAGGTTCACCTGCACATCTGCCAATGTGGTATACTGCATCCACTGTACCCGGTGCGGCTTCCTCTACATTGGGGAAACCAAGCGGAGGCTTGGGGACCGCTTTGCAGAACACCTCCGCTCAATTCGCAACAAACAACTGCACCTCCCAGTCGAAAACCATTTCCACTCCCCCTCCCATTCTCTTGATGACATGTCCATCATGGGCCTCCTGCACTGCCACAATGATGCCACCCGAAGGTTGCAGGAACAGCAACTCATATTCCGCCTGGGAACCCTGCAGCCATATGGTATCAATGTGGACTTCACCAGTTTCAAAATCTCCCCTTCCCCCACTGCATCCCTAAACCAGCCCAGTTCATCCCCTCCCCCCACTGCACCACACAACCAGCCCAGCTCTTCCCCCCCCCCCACCCACTGCATCCCAAAACCAGTCCAACCTGTCTCTGCCTCCCTAACCGGTTCTTCCTCTCACCCATCCCTTCCTCCCACCCCAAGCCGCACCCCCAGCTACCTACTAACCTCATCCCACCTCCTTGACCTGTCCGTCTTCCCTGGACTGACCTATCCCCTCCCTACCTCCCCACCTACACCCTCTCCACCTATCTTCTTTACTCTCCATCTTCGGTCCGCCTCCCCCTCTCTCCCTATTTATTCCAGTTCCCTCCCCCCATCCCCCTCTCTGATGAAGGGTCTAGGCCCGAAACGTCAGCTTGTGTGCTCCTGAGGTGCTGCTTGGCCTGCTGTGTTCATCCAGCCTCACATTTTATTATCTTGGCTAGGTAAGCGGCAGGTTCTGGAGCACAAGTCTTTGGTACTAATGCCAGAACATTGTCAGGGCTTGTAGCCTCCAGTGCCTCTAACAGTGGAATGAATCAAATTGGCTGAAGATTGGTATCCGAAATGCCACTGGAGGAGGCCAAAATTGATCATCCACTTGACACTTCTGGCAGAAGATCACTGAAATCTTCAGCCTTATCTTTTGCTCTGATGTGCTGGGCTCTTCTATTGTTGAGGATGAGGATATCTGTGGAGCCTCGTCCTGTTAGTTAATCGTCTACCACCATTCAAGACTGGATGTGGCAGAACTGCAGTGCTTAGATCTGATCCATAGGTTGTGGGATCACTTAGCTCTGTCTATCATTTGTTACTTCTGCTGTTTGACATGGAAGTAGTTCTGTTTGATGGCATCACCAGGTGACGTCTCATCTTCAGGTATGCCTGGTGCTGCTCCTGGCACACCCTCCTGCACTCCCCATTGAACCAGGGTCGATCCCCTGGCTTGATGGTAATGGTTGAGTGGGGGATATGCTGGGCCATGAGGTTACAGATTGTGCTGGAGTACAATTCTGCTGCTGTTGGTGGTCCACCGCACCTCACGGATGCCCAGTTGGAGTTGCTAGGTCTGTTCGAAGTTTGTCCCATTGAGAACGGTGATAGTACCACACAACACGATGAAGGTTGTTCTCAGTGTGAAGGCGGGGCTTTGTTTCCACAAGGACTGTGTGATGGTCACTCTTACCGATACAGCCATGAAGAGATGCATCTGCTGCACTGGTACAGATTAGATCAAGTACGTTTTTCCCACTTAGTTCGCTCACCACCTGCCGCAGACCCAGTCTAGCAGCTATGTCCTTTAGGACCAACCAGATCAATAAGTAATTCTGCTACTGAGCCACTGTTGGTGATGGACATTGAAATCCCCCACCCAGAGTACATTTTGTGCCCTTGCCATCCTCAGTGCTTCCTCTAGGTGTTGTTCAACATGGAGGTAAAATGATTCATTAGCTGAGGGACGACAGTACTTGGTAATTAGCAGGATTTCCTTGCCCATGTTTAACCTGAAGCCATGAGACTTTATCGAGTCCGGAGTCAAAGTTGCGGATTCCCAGAGCAATGCGCTTCCAAATCTTCACCCCTGTGCCGACCCCTTTGCTGGGGCTGTCATGCCAGTGGTACACGACATATCCAGGGATGGTGATGGTGGTGTCTGGGACACAGTCATACTCATGGAACATAGCTTACAGGTAGTGTCAGGCTGTTGCTTGACTAGTCTGTGAGACAGCTGTCTCGATTTTTGGCACTAACTCCCAGATGTTAGTGAGGAGGACTTTGCAGTGTTAACAAAGCTATTTCTGCAGTTGTCTTTTCCGGTGCCTAGGTCGATGCCAGGCGATCTGTCTTTGAAACTTTGTAGCGATTGGTACAGCAGAGTGGCTTGCTAGGCCATTTCAGAGGGCAACTGAGAGTAAACCTCATTGCTCTGGGTCTGGAGTCACATGTAGACCAGACCAGATGAGGATGACAGATTTACTTCCCTGAAGGACTTTAGTAAATGAGGTGGGTTTTTCTTCATTGCAGATTTTTTAAAAATTGAATTCAGTTACAACATCTGCCATGGCAGGATTTGAACCTAGGTCACCAGAACGTTATCTAAAACTCTGGATTAATAGTCTAATAATAATACCATTCGGCCACGCCTGCCTAACCTTAGAAAGTTGAGTCTTTTCCCATCTACGTGCCCTTTTACCAATGTCATATATGTTCATTACTGCTAAATGAACATATTGCGATGTTTTGCACAACTTTCAGTTGTTTTTTGACTTTATTTTGCAGTGTCCCATGGTGGGAGTTGGTGTGGATCACAGAGGAGAAATAAACCTCGCTATCAAATATGTGCCACCCGGCAGTTTAGGTAAAAATTGATCTGTCTTTCCTTTGGCGATTTTATGATCTAAATTCCAATTGTATTCCCGCTGATTCTCAATTTGGCTGAGATTTATCATCGTTCATTGAAAACTCCCGATGGTATATATATTTTAAACTTATTTTCCCATCTTCTGCTGGCTCACTAGTGAACAGAATGTGTAGTGTTTGCTCAATGCTGGTTCGTGTAGTCTAAGCGATAACCTAAACCTGTGTTCCAGCAAAATGTGTCAGCAATCAATCAATATTCAACAACCCTGGTTTTGTTCATTTTTGAATTGGGTTCTTCCAATTGTAAAATATAAAATGTTGTGAGCTTTTGAGCAGTTGTCAACCTTTACCTCAATTTTGTGGAAGATTTATTGTACTTACCCATTTCTTTTAATTGCAGCAATGCTGGACAAGAACCTTCCCATCTCCCTTCTACCACTTTATTTTTAAGCAGGAAATCATCTTAGCAAAAGATTGCTCTTGGCTCACAGATGTTATACAAACACTCCTTTATGTTTTTGTTGAACAACCATAAATAATTATTGAATGCAAGTGTACACTTAGGGAACTTCAGTTCCTTCGGTGAATTTATAATTCAGTAGAGGAATGATGTCAAGAAGATAACAGATTATGACTAAATGGTGAATTTCAATTAAATATTTGCACAACAGGTACCAACTGCCTGGAACAAGTTATTTGGAAAGGTCATTGACATAAAAGATAGTGTAGTGAGGATGTTCGTGAAGAGATATTTTGAGACGATGGATGGGTATAAGAGTTATATGATGTTCAGATTATGTGAGTTGTAGGAGTTCAGATCAATCAAAAGATTGAGTTCAGATCAGTTGACCCAAGTGGCATTTTTATGTTTCAGGAAAAACATTACTTTTCGAAATTAGCTTGAACATTTGTGATCCCTAATCCCATCGTTAGATTGGGCATTTTCCTTTCCTTCGTATCACTCTCTACAGTTACAGTATGTGTTTCAACCACAGTGGGACATACGCAGTACTATTTTTTTAACTACTGCTAAATAATGAGTGATCAAATGAACATCCATCTCAAATGCACAGATTTGAGTAATTAATGGTGCAGAGGCGCTTTATTATCCCTCTGTACAGTTTATCTTGCTATCGCATTGAGATTTTACCACTTCCAGGTTTGCAATGAACAGTGTAAATATTTCTGGAACATCTATAGGGGGAGTTTTTAAAAGTTATCTGATCATTATGCTGCTGCATACACTGGTAGTTATTGAACTCCTTCTGTCTGTGTTACATACATCACATATGGTTTAGGTCTCTAATATTCATCATGGTAGAAGAACAAACAGGGCTATTAGTTCTGGATAATAAAATGTGAGGCTGGATGAACACAGCAGGCCAAGCAGCATCTCAGGAGCACAAAAGCTTTTGTGCTCCTGAGATGCTGCTTGGCCTGCTGTGTTCATCCAGCCTCACATTTTATTATCTTGGAATTCTCCAGCATCTGCAGTTCCCATTATCTCTGATACTATTAGTTCTGGAGCCCACTTTGTTTTTGTGTAAATAGTGGGATGCCTGGTGGCAGCATGGAGAGGATTCTTCTTATTTTGGGTTCTATTATGATTGGTTGAGGACAATTTAGTCCTGCTCAACCATCACAAAATGGAAAAACCTTTTTTTTATTTTCTTCAATTCCACATTGTAATTTTAATTTACTGCATTTTTGTTTTCAGAAGTTGAAATATTTACTTTTGAAAGGATTAATTTGATCTTTAAATAATTTATTAAGGTGCTGGAGATCCTCCCACTGGAGAGGTACACATATGGATGAAAAATGCTAAGGATTTGCCCCAGCTTCGATCATCTGGAGTGGATTCATTTGTGAAATGGTACTTTAATGGTTGTCTGTAATAGTGCATTAAATTCACAGATTTTTTTCATTTTCAAATCCATAGAAATCCGGAGAAAGGGCGATTTTTCATTTCATTGTCTCATGTATTTCTTGTCATTTGAAAGGAAAATGTTCACCTGGATTTTGTTGGGACACAGAGTTGAAACTGAGTCGGGTAGAGTAGGCCTTACAAGTTTAGATGTCCTCAAGGAAGTGATCAACATAAAGCCTTCCCTGGGACCAAATTTCCTGCTAGCAGGAATATCGTCCATTGAGAGCTGTGACCCAATCAAAAGCTGGCAGCTTCTCATAAACAATGGTTTTTGGTGACACTGAATCCACCAGAGGCCTGAAATTGTTCTAGGGTCTTAGAATAGAGGAGAGTTACATAATGGGATGAGGGTTATGGGAGGTGTGGTCCTGGGAGTCACACAAGGGACTGGGAGCTGCACCCATTTCCAACAGCAGGTGCAACTAGTCCACACAAAGTGCAGTATCTGCAGAAAGGAACAAGGCACCTTGTTTCTGGCCTAATTCAGCAGGTGATATCTGTGGAATTGTTTAAGCTTCTAGTGGTTTGGAGTTGTGCATTGCTTAATATTATTGAAGATCCACCAGTAAAGGAGCATGAATGAAATTGAAGATACTGTAGTGCAAATTTTAAACCTCCAAAAACAGGTGGGAAGTTAATTATTTCTAAATCTCATACATGATACCCAACCCACTCACTTCCAGTTTCAATAGCAATATGTCAGGATCGATGATTTTGACTGTGTGTGGTCGGTTTGCTGCATAGATTGATCCCTTTAGGATTTTTGCACAGTCACATGTTCACCCATCTTGAAGGAAGTGTTACTTCTGTGTGGCCTTCTTGTGGGACTACATGGTACATTCTGGATTGCTGTGTAGTCAGGAACTGCAGTACTTAGAGGGAACGTTTATTGGGAGGTGAGCACCAGCCTATGCTTAATAAGCGGAAGGGTCATTGGATTCTCTGCAGGATGTTGTGTGCATCCATTTTAAAGGGCTTTTGTGGTTTTACCCCGTTGGCTGGATTTCTGTAATCATGGAACCCTGGCAGACAAATGGTAGGCTGACAGTGCTGGTTACAGCCCAAAACAATCCCAAGAAGATAATCATCTTCTCATCCTGTAATTGGATGACCTGAATCCCACCTCCTGCAACATCTCTAGCCTGCCCACTGCACCCCTGCAATCTCTGTCCTCCAGGATGAAGATTTCTCGAGCCTGGACTGTGATTTCCCCTCGGGACCACAATCTCTCCTCCCAGACCATAATGTGTCTCCACAGAGACCATAATGTCACTCCTCACTGGCTGAAACCTCAATTTCTCCTAACAGACATGATCTTTAAAGCCCAGACCAGCCCCACCATATCCCCAGGATTATAATCTCCCCACAGGTACAATCTTTACTCCCCTACCACAAACTGCACCGCCCCACCCAGGATTATTTCCACCTCGACTTCAACCTCCCCAGATACTCTGATATCTGCCTCACTGCCCAATGATTTCAGACCCTCTGCACCACCCCCAGCAGATTCTTTTCTTTCCTTGTGGAATCTGAAACCTTTCCCATTCAAAACAACTCTGTCCCTTAAGACCACCATCTTTCTCCATAGAACAGAGTGTACACTCTTTCAACTCTCTCACGTACATACCAGCACACACCACGCTTGTATATGGGTCTGGAAGTGTTCATACTTTGAGTGCAGTAAGCATATCATACTCGGTCAGAGTAAAGAGAGAGGTGGTATGAGACAGGCCTGAGGTTAGTGTGCTCCTAACAGTCCTATCATAACGTACAGCATCGTCCTGCGATCTGTCAGTTGTTGCAATAATGCAATAAACTTCCATGTTGTTCATCAACAAGACTCACCCATTTCAGACAAAACAATAGCTATCATCACTGATGCTATATCACTTTGAGCTTGAAGGAACCAAGACCCTCAATAGTCACATCCCCTTTCCCCTCCCACCTCACCCTTGACCACAATGTTTCTTTTCTTCCTCACCACAATTCTTTCTTCACCCACCCCTACCCACATATACAATCTCAACTGCATCAGGAAGTAAATTGTGATCAAGGTTGACCCCTGGCTAATATTATTAAATAAATTGGAATTTTATAAGTCTTAACCATTTTTCTTCCCATTGCCTGAACCAAGCTTCACTCGACTTACTTGTACTATCCTCTGCAGTATATAATTTAGTCCTCACCTATTCTGTTTGCGCTGTCTTTGTTTAAATGCTTTAACTTCCCTCACTATTTTATCCCTCAGTTATGTGCTTCCTGACACAAGTAAGAAGAGTTACCAGAAGACTCGGATTGTGAAGAAGGACACCAACCCTATTTATAACCATACTATTGTATACGATGGCTTCAGAACGGAGGATCTGAAGGAAGCCTGTGTTGAACTGACAGTATGGGATCATGAAAAACTGACCAATCATTTTCTGGGTGGTCTCAGGCTAGGTTTTGGCACAGGTAAATACATCATTTCTCTTTGGGCTTGATTTATGTGGAACTTTCTTTGAAGTGTGGTGTCCTCCATGGCAAGATTGTAGTCCAGCCTACAGATGCTGAGCATGAACAGCCCACTGCCTCACCTAGAATTCAATTTTGTTGTGTAGTGAAATGACTATCTCCTGTCAGTGATTCCTGCAAAAGAACATGAGATAAATGATGGTCAAACAAATAATGTAAATTGGACTGGAGGAAACTGTAGAGGCGATTTGGTGGGACAAGTCCGTGGGTCGATGTGGAAATAAGGACAATGATATATTAATTCATGGGATCATATGGAATCAGAGAAACCATTACATACCATTTTGTGCAGATAGAAACATGGAAAATAGTGTTCTAAATGGCCTAGTTATGGACATGGGATGGGCAGCAAGAAGAGATAATGGGAACTGCAGATGCTGGAGAATCCAAGATAACAAAGTGTGAAGCTGGATGAACACAGCAGGCCAAGCAGCAGCTCCTGAGATGCTGCTTGGCCTGCTGTGTTCATCCAGCTTCACACTTTGTTATCTGAGCAGCCAGAAGAGTTTTCTAGGAGCTAAGTGGCAAGAGGTAAGAAAAGTTATGGGCAATATTTTGTACATAAAGAGCAAAAAAGAAGCAACCATTTACCGATTCAAATGTGGGGTTGTTGTGTGAATGGTGGATGGGGAGTCTCAGCCAAGGACCAAGCACTAGCTAAAGGATACTCATTCTGAGACAGCAGCCAGAAGGCTTGTCAGAATTGAGGTTACAGGCTTACAGTGCTTAGGCACAGGGAACAGAAACACTGCAATCTTTCCACCATCATTAACTTTCAGGAAAAGCCAATGTATGCAGGCTTAAATCCTGAAGAGGCAGTTAGAAAGGATTAGGCTGTGATCATGGAAAATGCTGTATTGTCAATGCAATCAGTCTCAAGTTGCAGGTGAGACATGCTGTATCAGTTAACTTGATATGTTTCAACGTGACATGTTTGTAATTCCTTATCCTGTTTATTGTCACAATGCTTGTTCATCAAACAAAAGCATCTTTATTACTGTTTCTGTGATTTTTATTGTTGATGGAGTTGAGAATTATTGTGCCTGAATACAACATAATTTATAGCCTGACTCCATCTAGTGACAGAGGGATAAATAGGCAGCTTCATTTGCATGATCACGGCTTAACTTTTGCAGCTATCCTTCAGAATTCAGCATCACATGCATGGAATACTAATTTTTTGGAACTGCGGACACACAAAACAGCAATTCCCCTTTTTCACATTATGATACAATGGACCACATTTACAAACCACTACTGTAACCAGAGAATTTTGTTGACCATTTGCTACCAGCTACCCACTTCAACGAGAGACCTCCTAAATATCAATGCTAAATATATTGCATTTTAGTAGTTGTTTGGATAGTCAGCTTCTCACCTTTTCCAGTATTGTGGACTGGATTTACTGTGGGCTTCAGGACATTGAGTTCGGACCAAATGAGGATCTTGAGCTCACACATGTCAGAAGTGCACTAGCCTTGTAATTAGCTGCATCATCCTTTGCTGTCCTTTTATGGAGTAAATGGAATGTCAGTGCTGCTGGTCAAACCAGAGGGTCAGTGTTTCTGGAGTTCAGCAGGTGTACCTTGCTAAAGTAGGGGAATGATGCTGATAGAGGCATAATCTGAACAATGAACATCCAGTAAAACATAGTTCAGTAGTCACAGCTGCCAGGCCATTGTGAAAGAGAGGCCAACTGTGTCCCCTAAAGCCCAGCAAAGTCCATCCAGGGTTGCTTATCAAAATACATCTCTGTCCCGCAATCTGCTGCCAGGGGGCGCCTGGCCTTCCAGCTGCACACTGGGGCTAGTGTCATAAAGAAAGTTCAGACAGTGTTTGAAGAGTTCCTTCATTTGGCACTTTAATTGGCAATTGATCTTTAGCAGTTGGGTGGCCATCACTTTCCAGAAACTGCCTCCTGAAGGCAGGCCAGATGTAGGAACGTGCTATCAGAGGGCATGCCATGTGGTTGGAGAAATCACCTCCAATCCCATTCCCTTCATCATGGTGAAACTTAGTCCATTATGTCCAGTGTAAAGGAGGGAGTTGGTGATTAAATGTGGTGTGACTGTGCTGCATCCAATTTCAAAATGTGTCTAACCCTAACTGGATTTGGAGATGCATACTTTTAATGTATGTTTCTGTAAATAACTGCTTGCAAGTGTATAAAGACTGGAGTCCAGTTCTCTCTGTCACTACCTAGCTATCTGGAATAAGAAAAGAGAATAATCTTGTGTTTTAATAAAAGAAAAGTGTTTGTTGCGTGCAGCAAAAGTGAATGTATGTCCACAAAAGCCTAACTTTTGTTGAATAATATTACAACAACCCAAAACTATATATGCAGCAGGACTGTGGCAGCATCGAACAAAAGGGCATAAATTCCACAAGGTTCCAATGATCAATATTTCCTGTGATTATTGCTGCTAAAGGTCTTTTAAATTATATTGTATACTAGTGCTGTTCCTAACAAAGCAAGCTGGTCCCCTGATGATCTTAAATTAAGAGCTTTCTCATAGGACATAGAACTGTACAGCACAGGAAGAGGCCCTTCAGCCTGTGATCTGGTGACAAACATGACGCCAAATTAAACTAATCCCATCTGCCTGCACTTGGTCCATATCCCTCCATTCCTTGCATATTCATGTGCTTATGTAAAAGTCCCTTAAACACACCCATCATATCTGCCTCTACCACTACCCCCTGCAATGCGTTCCAGACTCCTACCACTCTCTGTGTAAAAAAAAAACTTGCCCCTTGCATCTCTTTTGAACTTTCCCCCTCTCACCTTAAATGCATGCCCCTTGGTTTTAGACGTTTCAACTCTGGGTGGGAAATGATTCTGACCTTCAACCCTGTCTATGTATTTCACAATTTTATGCACTTCTATCAACTCTTTCCTCAGCCTCTGCCACCCCAGAGAAAACAACCTAAGTTTTTCTAGCCTCTCCTTATCGTTCACACCCATTAATCCAGGCATCATCCTGGTAAACCTCTTCTGCACCCTCTCCAAAGACCCCACATCCTTCCTGTAATGTGGTGACCAGAAGTAAATGCAATAATCTAAGCGTGGCCCAACCAAAGTGTTATAAAGCTGCACCATGACATCCCTACTCTTGTATGCAGTTCCCCGACCAGTAAAGGTAAGCATATCATATGTCTCCTTTACCATCCTATCTACTTGTGTGGCAACTTTCAGGGAGCTATGGGCTTGAGCCCCAAGATCCCTCTGTACATCAGTGCTGTTCAGGGTGCTGCTATTAACTGTATACTTTTTCCTAACGTTTGATCTCCCAAAGTGTAGCACTTCACAGTTACCCAGATTAATCTCCATCTGCCATTTCTCTGCCCAAATCAGAAACTGATCTATGTCCCACTGTATCCTTTGACAAACTTCTACACTATCCACAACTCTAAGGATCTTTGTATCATCTTCAAACTTACTAACCCACCCATCTACATTTTCATTCAAGTCACTTACATATACCACAAACAACAGATGTCTCAATACCTCATCTGGAGGTGTCATGTAAATGTGATAACTGTTATCTTCCATTTGTGTATGTGTTTGGTCATTGGAGATGGTGAATTTTCATACTGATTTTGCTTTTGGTCTTATGTTTTACAGGATATAGTTATGGAATCCCAGTAGAATGGATGGATTCTACAGAGGAAGAGACAGCTCTCTGGCAAGAAATGGTGTCAAATCCTAATGAATGGATACCAGGCTCCCTGCTACTTCGGTCTCAGTTGGGAGGCAAGAAGCTTAAGTGAAATAGCACTTTGTGCAAAAAGACTTGCAATGGTTTTTACTGCCAAAATATTTTGTGTCAATCAGCAACTGAACTGATAGTGCACTTGATAACATGAATCAAGCCTTTATTTCCGATTCAAATACTATCACCTAGTAAAATGACTGAATCTATTGCCTTTATAGCCTTGAATCTTGAATCCTTTTTAAAGAAGCCATTTCAAATCTTTGTACACAATCTATTTTCTGAAAATTCTTCTATCCCAACACTTCCATTAGGCCCTTGACATTTCTGTAGTAGTTTTTGACTCTGTGTCCCATGTATAGCCCATTCCTCAGTTACATGAACGTGTAATTTCAATATTATTTTTCTTCAATCCGGAATATTGTCTTGCTGACATAAAAACAACAAAAAAAAAGGATTTGGCAAGACTTGCAGAATCTGTGAAATGGGAAACAAGAGTTGATGTTCCGGGACTGTAGATCACAATTGAAATGCCATTGGGAAATGTTAACACTGTTGTTCTCTTCAAAGATGCTGCCTGAGCTACAGAGAATTTCCAGCAGTTTCAGTTAATCTAGATTTCCAGCAGCTATAGCTTATTGTTTCACATATTTATCTTTCTGAAGAGATTCTCAGGAACACTCCAATGTTTTATACCAAAGAATGATGGAATGTCTGCCACTATCCACAATTTTCCTTTACAATGAGCTGCTGGTTTAAAAAATGACGTGGAGGTGCCGGTGTTGGACTGGGGTGGACAAAGTCAGGAGTCTCACATCACCAGCTTATAATCTAACCTACAGTGAAACCTTTCACCTGATGAAGGAGCGGCATTCTGAAAACTTGTATCTGTTGGACCTTTAACCTGGTGCTGTGAGACTTCTGACTTGGTTTCAAAAATGCCACCCAGTAAGTTTCTGAGTAGAGGCCAGTTAAATAAATAAGAACCATTTCACTTAATGTTTGTATACCTTTTTAAAAAGCTCCTTTTTTCCTGACTACACAGTAAGTGAGACTGAATTCCAACGCTTAAACGTCACCAGTTGAATGGGCTGTGAGCCACATAAAGAAATACTGAACGGAGATCTGTCGAAAGAGAAATAGTTATTGATAGCTCTTGATATATATTGACATTTGCTAACCCAGGTGGTTGGTAATATGGAGGATGGCCTTTACATCCATTTTGCTATAAATGACTCTTCGATTTAGTCTATAGGTGATTTCACCCCTCTCTCCACATTAATTATCAGTTGTAAGAAATTCAGATACAAGGGATCTCAATTTAAAAACTTGCCAGCTCTCTTACTTAAACTGACACTAATGTATGGAGCACTTTCAACAAAGTAGCTTTTACTCAGATTCTAAACACTGCATTTACTTCCCTTGTAGAAATGCCATAACGATATAGTTCAGAAAATAAGTACCGTAGGAAAGGATCATAAATAGAGCCAGTTCATGAGCTATAACATCCATCTGGCTAAAGTGGGTTAGAGACACATCTGCACCTGAATGGCTGAAATGTTATTGTAGAACTGGATCTGCCAAATTGTTCAGTTAGATAATTACTGTTTCATTTGAGGAATTAATTTCTGTAGATTCTTGTTTGTAGATTAATGTTTGTCTCACTTATCAAATATTTGGATTGTTTGCAGTGTTGTATGCCGCACACATTCTCTGCACTCCAAATGCTCTTGTTTTATTACAGCAATATTAACAAATAGGAGGCAAACAATATTCTAGATAAATGTTGAAGCTTCCCTCATGTCATATTATAACTTCCTATGTTTAGTCATTTTCTCCTCCTGTATGGTGCACCAACATTGTCCTTGCTGTACATATTAAGACCCTTCAGTTAATGACAGAAATTTAAAGTTTAAGCATTGGTTACTAACAACAAAGTGAATTGCATTGATGTGCTTTAAATATGGAAAGCTGCTTCAAGGACTGTGTCATCTAGCCAGTCTAATGTGGTGGTTGGAGACTTTGTGTAACTTTTTTTAAGTTCTAATTGAAATAGATGAAATGTTAGTAAAGTTTGGCTACTACAAAGTGAGACCATTTATGAATTCTTTCCTGTCTTCCATTTACCATGTATATTTAGCAGCCTGATAGAGGGCTACCCGAACATAATGATCATAGGAGAATAACTTTTGACAACAATATTGGACCCAACCATCTGTTGGTCTGATAGAGAATGTAGCTATTTATCTCTCCATTTATAACTGGACCACATTTCACTTGTGCATAATATCTTCTCCTCCTTGTAATTTTCTCCCTGGAAATAATTGATTTATTGAGCAAGGAAGGCGTGAATAAACGTTAAAAAATTGAGATGAGCTTGTATACCTTCACTTCATTCACAAAATATCTAAAATCTCTACACCATTACTTAATGGTTTTATCGCTGCTATTTTCGGACACAATTTGCATTTCAATGTTTACATGTTGTAATATATTTCAGTGTCTGATCAGCTGGTATTTAATTTTATTAAGTTGACATAAAGAATTTCCCAGGCTTCAGCCTAAATTCAGGGTAACTTTTTGGTGTTAAATCAATGGATCTCAATATTGTTAAATTCAACTTGCATGATGCTAATTTTGTTTTTTATTCAAATTGAATTTAAGAAATCAGAAGTGAAAACCTGAGCTATGATTTCATTTTAAACAGACAATAAAAGAAATAATGAGTATGTCAGGCTCATGTGTCAACCGTCTAAAAGTTTTCTCAGGCTGATCTAACAGTTGAAAAATATAACATCAAATATAGGAATAATCAATGATAAATGTCGGTGTAACCATGATATAATAAATTGAAATGACATCTCGAAGGTGTCCTGTTTTCTATTTTCCAGTGGTCATCAGTACTTTTCTTTACATAATTTTTTTTCTTCTTTCTGCCTTCTCTCTCTTCCCTAATCCCTCCCTCCCCCACCAAGTCCAAGTGCTGCCTAAATAAGCATCACTGCACTGCAACATTTACATTAACCTATAACATTGTAGCAATTGGCATTGATACCATTATAATTGATTACTCACTGTTCACATACAGACACTGATTTGCTTCCTGATTATCCTGTCTGTCCTCTCAAATGAAAATAGGCCAGGGAAAGCTGGATTCTTTTGTAAGAAACTGTGGCTATTGCAGTAATTCAACAAGAAAGTTAGAACGCCTGTAGAGCTGACGGTGGACTCAATCATGAATCAGTTAAAATAGCCATGACTTTGAGTAGGAACTGTTCTACCTTGTGCTTTAAGCCAGGATTACTGCTTGCACGTTGAGATACCAGTCTGAAATAAAACTAGGCTGCTGGTGGCTTCACAGACATTGTCCCTGAGATTGCTTGCTTTTTACCTCTATATAAGGCTCTTCAACTCCTTACATACTGTAACACTGCTTTATTTACAATTGTACATAGAAAGTTTTCAAATACAGTGTCTAATTTAGTGTCTAAGACATTCCTCAATGCTCATTCCAGACTGGTGGCTTTTTTCTTACGAATGTCAGAATCATGTGATCAGTTACATTATCACAATATGCATGAATTTCATTATATCCCTAGAATCAAACTTAAGTTTGAAACTGATGGTGATACTGAACTCCATGCTATGGAGTCACCATGCTGAACTAAGTAATGTGACTTCAGTAAGGAAATACAATGAGAATCTTAACATTTTGTATTAAGTATGCTTCAAAAATCTTGACCATCTGTTTGGGACCTTAAGAGTTGAGGATAGTGTTTAGGATTTTTCATTTTCATATTTCAGTTTCTCCCTCTACTTTTCCCTTGATGCATCAATCTTGTACCCTGTTACCATCTCAGGATGATATCTCATACAAATGAGCCCATGACTTCCCTCTACACTTTCCTTGGTATTCTCCACCAATATCATTTCAGCAACTATTAGTGGTTCTCACAGAGCAGCAGTCCCCAACAGACTATGTTCTTGGCTGCCCTCACTAACTCCTCTTCACTACATGTCCCCCCCCCCCACCCCAACCCCTTAAAGACTACACCTGAAGACATGGAGAGCAAAGTTTAATGTTGCTGGCATGTAATTCCATCTTTATCAACTAACTACTCCACATTGCCACACTGCCAGAACAGCCAACATCTTGTGGCATGGGGTGGGAGGGTGGGCACATGAATTTCTTCCGTTAACTGTAAGGAAGACCAAAGTTCACACTTCATTTTAAATGAATCTGTCCTGCTCATAGTCACATTTTCAGATTAACCCAGACTGTATTGTCTTAATTTTAAAAGCAAAGCATCCATTGGGCAAATGTGGAATTGACTGAGATTTGTGACTAGTGCAAAGATTGCACAAAGTTCTAGCAGAGTGAATACGCATCTGCAATAAAGCCTGCAGTCTAACGATGAAACTTGACCAAAAGCAACGTAATTAGGTCATCTGAAGTTTAATAGTGTTCTGTGCTTTCATACAATGCCACAATTCACCAGCACGTGCTTCATTGTAACAAGATTTGCTGTTGCCCACCTGAATGCAGGCATGTTAGTGAGTGGGAGTCAGGGGAGGATAGCTGTCAGGGGTTTGCTGCTTTGTGGACAGGGACCTAATAAATTGTTTGTATTTAAACAAGTGGTGATCAGCTGCACCCCAGCACAGCACCAACAATTCAAAGTTTGATGGAAGTTCAATACTGTACTAGTGAAGTCTCTGAGTTTCCTTAATTGTGTGACTTATGTCATGAGACACACTCACT
This sequence comes from Stegostoma tigrinum, assembly GCF_030684315.1. Taxonomy (NCBI): domain Eukaryota; kingdom Metazoa; phylum Chordata; class Chondrichthyes; order Orectolobiformes; family Stegostomatidae; genus Stegostoma; species Stegostoma tigrinum. Next base: position 35,295,950 of record NC_081368.1, read on the forward strand.
GCAAGCAGCCATCTTAAAGAAGTTCTAAGAAAGAGAGTGCTTAAGCATCATTGTATGAATTGTACATGCAGCACAGTTCACAGAAGTGGAGCTGTAATTGAGTGCGCAAGACCTGTATAGAAGCACAGCTACAAAAAGAAGAATGCAGATACTTAGAACATTAGATCCAGTAGTAGGAGTAGGCCACCTGGCCCTTTGAGCCCACTCTGCCATTCAATAAGAGGCTTCAGCTCCACTTACTCACCCTCTCACCGTAACCCTTAATTCCTTTACAGTTCACAAAATTGCCCATCATTGTTTTCAAAACATTCAATGAGGAAGGCTCAACCACTGCGCTGGGCAGGGAATTCCGTACCTTCACAACCCTTTGGGTGAAGAACTTCCTCCTCAATTCAGTTCTAATTCTGCTCCCCCTAAATTTTGAGGCTATGCCCCCTTGTTCTAGTTTCACCTGCCAGCGGAAACAACTTCCCTACTTATACCTTATCAACTCCCTTAATAATGTTATATGTTTCTGTATGATCCCCTTTCATTCTTCTAAATTCCATTGAATATAATTCCAGTCTATTCATTCTCTCCCCATAAGGCAACCCCCTCAACTCCAGAATCTACCTAGTGAATCTCCAATGCAACCCCTCCAGTGCTAGTATACCCTTTCTCAAGTAAGAAGACCAGTAACTGCACGCACATACTCCAGGTGTGGCCTCACCAGCACCCATACAGCTGCAATATAGCCTCCCTGCTTTTAAACTCAATCCCTCTAGCAATGAAGGACAAAATTGCATTTGCCTTCTTCATTATTTATTGCAGCTGCAAACCAACCTTCTGTGATTCATGCACAAGGATACCTAGGTACCTCAGCACAGCAGTATACTGCAATGTTTTACCGTTCAAATAGTAGTTCCTTTTCCTGTTATTCCTACAAAATGGATTACTTCACATTTATCAACATTGTATTCCATCTGCCAGACCTTTGCCCACTCACTTAATCCACCTGTACCCCTCTATAAATTTTCGGAGTTCGCTGCACACTTTGTTCTCCTACTCATCTTAGTGTGATCTTCAAACACTGATACACTACACATGATCCCCAACTCCAAACTGTCTATGTAAATTGTAAACACTTGCGGTCCCAACACTGATCACTGAGGCATACCACTAGTTACTGATCACCAATCAGAAAAGCATTCACTTATCCCCACTCTTTGCTTCCTGTTGGTTAACCAATCCCCTATCCATGCTAATACGTTGCCCATAGTGCCTTGCACCTTTATTTTCTGCAGCAGCTTTTTTGCGGCACCTTGTTGAATGCCTTTTGGAAATCTAGGTACACCACATCTACTGGGTCCCCGTTGTCCACCATGCTTGCAATGTCTTCACAGAATTCCAGAAAATTAGTTAAACATGACCTGCCCTTCATGAACCCATGCTGAATCTGCCCAATGTGACACTTTCTATCTAGATGTCTTGCTATTTCTTCTTTGATGATAGATTCAGACATTTTCTCCACTACATAAATTAAGCTAATTGGCCTATAATTCCCCATCTTTTGTCTACCTCCTTTTCTAAACAGTGGTATCACATTTGCTGTTTTCCAATCTGCTGGAACTGCTCCAGAGTCCAGTGAATTTTGGAAAATTCCCACAAGCGCATTTGCTATTTCTCCTGCCATCTCTTGTAGTACTCTAGACTACATTCTATCAGGGCCATGAGATTTGTCTGGTTGTTATCAATTACTGGCATGTTATTCGTGTCTTCCACTGTGGAGACTGACACAAAATACCTGTTCAATGCCTCAGCTATTTCCTCACTTCCTACTATTAGACCCCCCTTTTCATCCTGTAAAGGAAAATGTTTACCTTAGCCATTCTTTTTCATGTTATATATTTATAGAAACCTTTGCTATCTGCTTTTACATTCTGACCTAGCTGTTCTCATAATCTATCTTACTTTTCTTTATAGTTTTTTTGTAGCTATCTGTTGACTTTTAATATTTTTCCAATCTTGTTTCCCACTGGTCTTTGCAAATTTGTATGCCTTATCTTTCAATTTGATAGCCTCCCTTATTTCCTTAGACATCCATGGCTGATTACCCATTTTGCTACAGTCCTTCCTTTTCACTAATATATACTTTTGCTGAGCACTTTCACAACAGTTTTTCAAAGTTGTCTACTATTCCTCAACTATCCCACCATAAAGTCTTTGCTTCCAGTCTACTTTAGCTAACTCCTCCCTCATCCAATTGTAGTCTCCTTTGTTTAAGCACAGGACCCTTCGACTGGATTTTATCTTGTTACTTTCCGTCTGAATTCTAAATTCAACCATACTCTGATTGCTGCTGGAGGTTGCTAAAAGCTACAGAAAATGAAAAATAAGCCACCACTGAATAAGCTGAATCACATTGTGTGCCACACTATGGTTGGAAACTTTCCACTTTGGTCGAAATGAAAAGTGATATGACATGGAACTTGCCAAACCCAGAGACTGCTATAGATATAACTGACAAGCCAGAATATCTACAAGTAACTTTGCTTTCATTACTGTTGGAGAGAGCTGTAACAAATTGTATTCCACACTAAATGTCTCTGAAGAATAGATAAAAACAGACAACATTAATTTTAAAAGCCTCGAAAGTACACTTTGAACCTAAATTAAATACAATATTGGAACGGTATGTGCTGAATATTAGAAATCAAATTTAAAAAGAGCATCTTCATAGGTATGGACCAGGTGCTCGAGAATTGGATTAGAATAGTTATGTGGTTGTTTTTAACCAGTGCAGACTTAACGCGCAGGACAGCATACCTTTATGACTCTATGTGTGTCGGCATTCATATAGCTTGCAAAAGATGATCTCATTAAAGAAAGAATTTTTTTCCGCTTAAGAGATCCCAGACTCACTGCAACACTGCAATGCTAAGTAAGGGAAGAGAATCAGACTATCGAAGAAGTTATAAATATGTGCAAAAGTTCTGAGTTTGTAACTCAGCAGGTACAGCATTATACATGGCCAAGCAGGTGACTTTGCCCACAACATGGAAAAGCAGTCCCGATCTGTGCACTATGTTGTTAAGTATCTCAGATTAGTCCACTATGCTGAAAAACAGCGTAGACTTTTCAAGTGCAACAATGTTGACGAGCAACAATTATCTACAGCAGGGCCAACAGAAAGATCATGGCTGAAGAACAAGTTGCAAAAATGGTGGAGATCATCACATAAAACAAAAGAAAGCACGTCCTGTGTATGAAAAAGCAGTGTTTTAATTGCAAGATACTCAATAACTTTGTGTATAATTGATTAGCAAGGACAAAGCTAAGCTGATAAAGCCTATAGAAATGACTGCTATCGAGATAGAAGGATCAGAATTCATGCAAATTAAGTGAGGGTACTAGACAGATGACGGACAAAAATTTAGATGATAGTGACATCAACCCCTTAGAGCATGTTGGAAAATGAAATCTAAAAGATAAAAATAGTTTTAAAACTACTGTGATTTTTTTTTTCTTTATTCATTCACGGGATGAGGGCGTTGCTGGCTGGGCAGTACTTATTGCCCATCCTAATAGCCCAGTTAAGAGTCAACCACACTGCTGTGGATCTGCAGCCACATGTAGGCCAGACCAGGTAAGGATGGCAGTTGCCTTCCCTAAAGGATGAAGACAATAGAATGAAAACATCAAATGAATATGAAGTGCCAGAAAGTCACTGGTGCTTCTGCAATATTATGAGCTTTTCAAACATGTGTAAAGTTACACAAGATGGCAATCCAAAAGTTAAACCCTTGAAGGTAAAGTTGAGGTTCTGTGATGGAATAATGCGCACTCAAAAAGGGCAAATTAATCTGAGAGTTCAATGCTATAGCAAGGCGGAGAATCTGGACTTCCAGATACTAGACACAATGCAACAGCCATTCTGATGAAGGGTCTAGGCCCGAAACGTCAGCTTTTGTGCTCCTGAGATGCTGCTTGGCCTGCTGTGTTCATCCAGCCTCACATTTTATTATCTTGGAATCTCCAGCATCTGCAGTTCCCATTATCTCTGCAACAGCCATTCATCTGAGTGAAAGCAAGTTGAAAGTTTGGACTGGAAACCCCAAACCTGCCAAGCAGAGATTTATAGTGCTTTTCAGGTCCTATTGACTGACAGGGTTACACAGAGACTAAAGGATAGAAGTGTCTAAGGTAACAGCCTAAATCTGCAGAGTCAGCTGAGAAAATTTTGAAACAGAACCAGAGAGCACATCATTCCAACCAGCAAACAGTGGAGGCAAAGCTGACAACTTGCAGGAATTCCATGTGTGTAAAGAGACTGACAAAAGAGGGACTAACTAGAATAACAAAGAGTTTTGCTTATGAATGAGAACAATTGTGTGCAGAGTGGGGAACTTGGGTAACTCACAATGACTAGAATCATACAGCATGGAATCAGATCCTTCAGTCCAACCAGGCCATGCTGACCATGTTCCCAAACTAAATTAGTCCCACCCGTCCTTCGACCCTTTCCTATTCATGAAGTTAAACAAATGTCTTTTCAAAATTGTAACTGTACCTGTACCCACCGTAGAATCCCTACAGTCTGCAAACAGGCCATTCAGTCTGCCAAGTCCACACTAACCCTCCACAGAGAATCCCACCCAGACCCACCTACCCTATCCCTGTAATCCTGCATTTCCTGTGGCTAATCCACCTAGCCTGCACATGCCTGGACATTATGGGGCAATTTAGCATGGTCAATCCACCTAACTTGCATATCTTTGGACTGCAGGTGGAAACTGGTGTAACCAGAGGAAACCCACACAGACATGGGACAAACGTGCAAACTCCACACAGATAGTCGCCTGAAGGTGGAATCAAACGTGGATCCCTGGAGGTGTGAGGCAGCAGGGCTAACCACTCGGCCACCATGCCGCCAAATTTAAGTAAGGGACAGGCACTGCTGAGATTTGAACCCATGATCACCCATTTACCAGAGGCGGTTTAACTGACTAAAACACGGCACCACCAACATCACTTTCTCTGGTAATTCATTCCACATATGAACCACACTGTAAAATCATTTCCCCACATTTCCTCTTTAAATCAAGCCTCCTTGCATCTTAAAAATATGTCCCCTAGTTTTGAACTCCCCCACCCCAGGGAAAAGACCCTTGTTATTCACCTCATCTATGCCCCTCATTATTTTATAAACCTCAATAAGGTCACCACTCAACTTCCTATGCCCAAGTGAAGAAAGTCCTAATCTTTCCAGTCTATCTTTATACCTCCAACCCTGCATTCCTGGCAACAACCTGGCAAATCTTTTCTGAATCCTCACCAATTTAATAACATCATTCCTATTACAGGACGAACAGAACTGCATACAGAGCTCCAGAAGAGGCCTCCCAAATGTCCTGTACAACCTCAACATGACAACAGTCCCAACTCCTATACTCAAGGGTCTGAGCAATGAAGACAAGTATGCTAAACACCTTCTAAGCCAGCTTGTGCACCTGTGATGCAAATTTCGAAGAATTATGTAGCTGAACCCTCTCTGTTGTACAGCACTTGCTAAGGCCCTACCATTACTTGTATAAGTCCTGCCCTGTTTATATTACCAAAATGTAGTACCTCACATTTATCCAAATTAAACTCCATCTGCCACTCCTCAGCCCATCAATCTAAATGATCAAGATAATAAAATGTGAGGCTGGATGAACACAGCAGGCCAAGCAGCATCTCAGGAGCACAAAAGCTGACGTTTCGGGCCTAGACCCTTCATCAGACAGGGGGATGGGGAGAGGGTTCTGGAATAAATAGGGAGAGAGGGGGAGGCGGACCGAAGATGGAGAGAAAAGAAGATAGGTGGAGTGAGTATAGGTGGGGAGGTAGGGAGGGGATAGGTCAGTCCAGGGAAGACGGACAGGTCAAGGAGGTGGGATGAGGTTAGTAGGTAGACGGGGGAGCGGCTTGGGGTGGGAGGAAGGGATGGGTGAGAGGAAGAACCGGTTAGGGAGGCAGAGACAGGTTGGACTGGTTTTGGGATGCAGTGGGTGGGGGGGAAGAGGTGGGCTGGTTGTGTGGAGCAGTGGGGGGAGGGGACGAATTGGGCTCGTTTAGGGATGCAGTAGGGGAAGGGGAGATTTTGAAACTGGTGAAGTCCACATTGATACCATTAGGCTGCAGGGTTCCCAGGCGGAATATGAGTTGCTGTTCCTGCAACCTTCGGGTGGCATCATTGTGGAACTGCAGGAGGCCCATGATGGACATGTCATCTAGAGAATGGGAGGGGGAGTGGAAATGGTTTGTGACTGGGAGGTGCAGTTTTTTGTTGTGAACTGAGCGGAGGTGTTCTGCAAAGCGGTCTCCAAGCCTCCGCTTGGTTTCCCCAATGTAGAGGAAGCCACACCGGGTACAGTGGATGCAGTATACCACATTGGCAGATGTGCAGGTGAACCTCTGCTTAATGTGGAATGTCATCTTGGGGCCTGGGATAGGGGTGAGGGAGGAGGTGTGGGGGCAAGTGTAGCATTTCCTGCAGTTGCAGGGGAAGGTGCCGGGTGTGGTGGGGTTGGAGGGCAGTGTGGAATGAACAAGGGAGTCACGGAGAGAGTGGTCTCTCCGGAAAGCAGACAGGGGTGGGGATGGAAAAATGTCTTGGGTGGTGGGGTCGGATTGTAAATGGCGGAAGTGTGGGAGGATGATGCGTTGTATCCGGAGGTTGGTAGGGTGGTGTGTGAGAACAAGGGGGATCCTCTTTGGGCGGTTGTGGCGGGGGCGGGGTGTGAGATTCAGGAAATGCTACACTTGCCCCCACACCTCCTCCCTCACCCCTATCCCAGGCCCCAAGATGACGTTCCACATTAAGCAGAGGTTCACCTGCACATCTGCCAATGTGGTATACTGCATCCACTGTACCCGGTGTGGCTACCTCTACATTGGGGAAACCAAGCGGAGGCTTGGAGACCGCTTTGCAGAACACCTCCGCTCAGTTCGCAACAAACAACTGCACCTCCCAGTCGCAAACCATTTCCACTCCCCCTCCCATTCTCTAGATGACATGTCCGTCACGGGCCTCCTGCAGTGCCACAATGATGCCACCCGAAGGTTGCAGGAACAGCAACTCATATTCCGCCTGGGAACCCTGCAGCCTAATGGTATCAATGTGGACTTCACCAGTTTCAAAATCCCCCCCTCCCCTACTGCATCCCTAAACCAGCCCAGTTCGTCCCCTCCCCCCACTGCTCCACACAACCAGCCCAGCTCTTCCACCCCACCCACTGCATCCCAAAACCAGTCCAACCTGTCTCTGCCTCCCTAACCGGTTCTTCCTCTCACCCATCCCTTCCTCCCACCCCAAGCCGCACCCCCATCTACCTACTAACCTCATCCCACCTCCTTGACCTGTCCGTCTTCCCTGGACTGACCTATCCCCTCCCTACCTCCCCACCTATACTCTCTCCAACTATCTTCTTTTCTCTCCATCTTCGGTCCGCCTCCCCCTCTCCCCCTATTTATTCCAGTTCCCTCTCCCCATCCCCCTCTCTGATGAAGGGTCTAGGCCCGAGACGTCAGATTTTGTGCTCCTGAGATGCTGCTTGGCCTGCTGGGTTCATCCAGCCTCACATTTTATTATCTTGGAATTCTCCAGCATCTGCAGTTCCCATTATCTCTGAATCTAAATGATCAAGATCACTTTGTAATCTTAGCTAACCTTCTTCACTGTCCACTATACCACCAATTTTGGTGTCATCTGCAAATTTTCCACCCAGCCCTCCTATATCCTCATCCAATGACAAAGAAAAGTGGATCCAGTCTCAGTCCCTTTGCAACATTGATGGTCACATGCCTCCAGTCTAAAAAGCAACTCTCCTCCTCCAGTGTCACAATGCCTCCACATGGAAACTGGAGGTGCAGCACCTCATATTCTGTCTCGGGAGCCTCAAGCCCAACGGCATAAATGTGGATTTTACCAGTTTAAAATCTCCCCACCCCCAGCCTCATCCCACGACCAAACCTCCCTCTCATCCCTGCCTCCTTGGCCTGATACAACCTGTCCATCTTCTCTCCCATCTATCTGCCCCACCCATCCCACTGACCATTCCCCACCACTCCCTACCTTCACTCACCTATCACCATCCCACCTATCTTCCCCAGCCTCACTCCTCCTCTCTCCATTTATTTCCGAGCTCTCTTCCCCTTCCCCATTTCTGAAGAAGGGTCCCAAGACGAAACGTCAACTTTCCTGTTCCTCTGATGCTGCCTGGCCTGCTGTGTGCCTCCAGCTCCACACTGTACGATCTCTGACTCCAGCATCAGAAATTCCTACTATCTCTCGACCGTCACCCTCTGTTTCCTAATACAAAGTTAATTTTGTATCCAGTTGGCAAGTTCACCCTGAATCCTGCATGATTTAACTTTAATAACTAAAATGTAAAGTTCATTTTGTTTCTTTTCCTTGAATGAAAGGAAGAATGTTTTGATGAGAATGCAATATGGGACCCTGGCTTGCCATAGTCATGTGACTTTAGCTAGGGATGCAAGGCACATTCACTGCAGGCAGCCATCTTACACACAGTTCTAATAAAAGGGAGAGTATAAATAACACTGAATAAGTAACAAATACAAAAACAGAAATTGCTGGAGAAAGTCAGCAGGTCTTGCAGCATCTGTTGGAGATAGTAGAGTTTATATTTTGTGTCCAGTGACACTTTTCCAGAACTGAAGAACATTAATTCTGCTTTCTCCTCACAGATGCTGTCAGACCTGCTGACTTTCTCCAGCAATTTTTGCCTTTGTTTCATGTCTCCAGCATTCACAGGTCTTTGTTTCAGTAAGGCAAAAAACACAAACCAGCTTTAACCCAATTGGCCTTCAGCGACTGTCTCAGCATATCCCTGAACTTTAATTCTATGAATGTGGATTTCACAAGCTTCAAAATCTCCCCTCCCCCTGCTGCATCCCAAAACCAGCCCAGCTCATCCCCTCCCCCACTGCATCCTAAAACCAGCCCAGCTCATCCCCGCCTCCCTAACCTGTTCTTCCTCTCACCCATCCCTTCCTCCCACCCCAAGCCGCACCTCCATCTCCTACCTACTAACCTCATCCCTTCCCCTTGACCTGTCCATCCTCCCCGGACTGACCTAACCCCTCCCTACCTCCCCACCTATACTCTCCTCTCCACCTATCTTCTCCTCTATCCATCTTTGGTCCGCCTCCCCCTCTCTCCCTATTTATTTCAGAACCCTCTCCCCAGCCCCCTCTCTGATGTCTAGGCCCGAAACATCAGCTTTTGTGCTCCTAAGATGCTGCTTGGCCTGCTGTGTTCATCCAGCTTCACACTTTGTTATCTTTAATTCTATGAACTTTGCTTGAATTCTGTGCTTGAACTGGGTTTGGGGATTCAAGAGATGTTATTTATTTAATAAAGGGAAAAGTGTTCTTTTAAAATTGTGCTCTTTTACATTAGAGCTTTGAGAAAAAAAATTGCCAAACAAAGTGATTTGACACTGAATGAGTACCTGAGCTGTGTAGCTTTATGAGTGATGGCGAGAGAGCAAATCTCCCAGTCAATTCTCTTTGCCTTGCAGCTGTGTAGTGTAATGAATTTCCAGTAGGTGATACATGACTTTTGCACAACAAAGTTGTGACTGTAGTCTTACAGTTGCAATAATTAAAGCAGAGTGGGGAACAAAGAGCTCACTGACGTACAAGAAAATAATCACAGTACTATGTTCGTCTTCAGAATAAGATCATCATGGGTCTTTTCAGCTGCCTATTACAGCCATGTAGCTTCCTTAGCAATCATTTAACATTGACATTTCAGCGCAGAATGAGATATTTGTGTTGGTTCTAGCAATAATTCGATACTATCCATTAAGTCAGTTTCCCTGGTCCGTTGGATTTTTTTTCTTATGCCTATATAATTTCCTCTTAGATTTGTGATTGACTCAGTTTTACTGCTTGTGGTATTAAATTCTAAATTCTAAAGGCCCATTTGCATGAAAATATTTCTTGTAAGCTGCCTCTCAAACTTTCCTTAGTTCTAAATTTATACTAATTTAGTTTAAATGTATGTGGTAGTTAAATATATTTTAGTGTTTACTCTTTCAAATTCATTCAAAAACTTACTTGCATCTCTAAGAAAACAATCACATAGTTTGTTGTACAAACCTCACGTATCACCTACTGTAAATTCATTACACTACACATCTGCCCAGCAGAGATAATGTGATGAAGGGTCTAGGCCCAAAACGTCAGCTTTTGTGCTCCTAAGATGCTGCTTGGCCTGCTGTGTTCATCCAGCTCCACACTTTGTTATCTTGGATTCTCCAGCATCTGCAGTTCCCATTATCACTGATACAATTTTAACCTCACGGTGAAGCCTCTTCCAGGGATGCCTAACCTGAAGAAGTTACCCTTCTCCCTCCAGACAAACCTCAGGGAATCTCTCTCTCCCACTGCAACTCTCTTGTCCTCTTAAGCACCTTCGATCCGCCTCCCTCTCTCTCCCTATTTGTTTCAGAACCCTCTCCCCATTCTTCCTTTCTGATGAAGGGTCTAGGCCCGAAACGTCAGCTTTTGTGCTCCTAAGATGCTGCTTGGCCTGCTGTGTTCATCCAGCTCCACACTTTGTTATTTATAATTGGGAGATGTAATCTCTAGCCATCACTCAAAGATTCACAGGTCAGGTACTCACCAATTTCTGATCAGGTGTCAAATCACTTCGCTTGAAACTTACTCTCAAAGTCCCAAAATAAGAGAACGCAATAAAAAAATTCTTGTTATTAAATTTACAGCATCTCTCTTGAATCCCCAAACCCAGTTCAAACAACACGTCAGAATTCATAGAATTAGAGTTCAGAGACATGCTGGGATATTTGCTAAAGGCCAGCTGGGCTGCAGCTGGACTGTACTTATTTCTGCTCCATTTATTATATCTCTAGGGCACTTTTTCATTTTACATATCTATAACTCCTCATTTTATTATAATGAATCTGCATTGCACTTTTTCTGTGGGATACTATCATTTCCACAGTGAACTTTCTCTGGGCAGCATTCAGTGCCAGAATATATTCCTTGACCGAAGGAGATGCAAACTGTGTTACAGTTTTCCAGGAATGGTCTAAGTAGTGCCTTGTATAGTTTTAGGAAACATTCCTTTTTTTATATTCCCTTCCCTTTGAAATTATCAGCTGAAATTGAAAGCTAGCTTTTTGCAATTCATGCACAAGGACCCCCAAATCCCTTACTGCTGCAGCATTTCCCCATTTTAATAACATCCAGTTCCTCTATTTTTCCTATCCTGGTGCATGGCGTCACATTTTCACACATTATATTTCATCTGCCAAGTGTTTGCCCACTCACTCAACCTGCTTGTGTCATCCTCACCAGTTGCTTTTCACCTATTACCAATTTGGTGTTGTATATCTACGTTTTTCATGGCTGTAATTGATGTCTCAACTAATAACGTTACATCTGTTGAGGTTGGTTGGCTCACCGAGCTGGTTTGTTGTTCCGTGGATGTTTCGTTACCGTGCTTGGTAACATCCTCAGTGCAGCCTCTGATGAAGCATTGGTGTGTTTTCCCGCCTGGTTTTTAAACTCTGCGGTCCATTGCGATGGATTGCCTCACCCATGGGATCGCCTATCTCCAGACTCACAGCAGAAGCAGTGATGCAAAAACTGGAAAGGATGGCCCCTTCACAAATCCAACCTAAACTATGGATACACTACGTAGACAACACCTTTGTCATCATTAAATAGACCAAATTAGAAGAGACACACAAACACATAAACAACACGGTTATCGGAATAAAATTCACCTGAGAGGAGGAGAAGAACAAACAGCTCCCATTCATGGACGTTTTGGCAGAGTGCAAGACGAATGGGGAACTTCAAATGAAAGTATGCCGAAAAGCCACACACACTGACCAGGTATTGAACTTCAGTAGTAACCATCCCAGCACACACAAACGAAGCTGCATGCGAACACTATTTAAAAGGGCAACAACACACTGCAGCAACACAGAACTACACAAGGAGGAGGAGGAATACCTCTTCCAAATATTCAAGGATAATGGATATCCAAAGAACTGGGTCAGGAAGATACCCACAGGAACAGCATCAGAAAGATTCTACACGCCCCGTCACACTCATCACACTACCCTACATCAGGAACACGTCAGGACTCACCACACGACTTCTGCGACTGCTGGGCATCAGAGTGGCACACAAACCCACATCAACCCTACGACAAGTGCTCACCCTAACTAAAGACCCACTCCAAGCCATGGACAGGACAAAATGTGATCTACAAGATCCCCTGCAGAGACTGTGAGAAACACTACATCGGACAAACAGGAAGGAAACTAACAACAAAAGTACATGAACACCAACTGGCTGCAAAAAGACACAACCAATACTCACTGATCTCAATCCACATGGACAAGAAGAACCACGACTTTGACTAGGACAACACCAAGATCCTGGGACAGGGTATTCAGAAACAAACACGAGAATTCCTAGAAAAATGGCACTCCTGGATGCATGTTAACTCATAAACACATTGAACTCGACCCCATGTACATTCCACTAGGGAGGAAACCCAGAAGTGAGGCAATCCATCGCAACGGACCCCAGAGTTTAAAAGCCAGGCAGGAAAACACACCAACACTTCAGAGGCTGCACTGAGGATGTTACCAAGCACAGTAACAAAACGTCTGCGGAACACCAAACCAGCTCGGCAAGTCAATCAACCTCAGCATCCACAACCCGAGCTACAGATCTACTCCAAAACCTTAGAATGCTACATCTCCAGGGATGTCGAGCTGCCATTTGTATTTTCTGTTCTCTATCCTTCACTTATCCCTCTATCCACATTACCTTTAATCCCATGGACAGATCTCTTATATGCCACTTTATCAAACTATAGGTAGAAGTGCAAGTGTAGTTCTCTTTGTTTACACATGCTGTAATTACTCAGTGAATTTGTTTAATTCTATGTACCATTGCAACACTTTACATTTAGCCCCTGATTAGTTGATATAATTATTTCCTTTCAACAATAATCACTATCCCTTTTTATTGTTTAAGTAATTTTCCTGCTATTATGTGAAGCTAACCAGTTCATAGTAATATGGTTCACTCATTTCCATTCTTGAAATGTGTGAGTGTAACATTTGCTTTGCTCTTGTCTGATATATTTCTCATTTCTATTTAAATTTCGACATTATGGTAAGAATCATTGCTGCTTTATTACTGACTTCCTTCTGTGTACCCAAATGAAAATCATCCTAGCCTCATTGCCAAATCAACTTATTATTCTCTTTATTTTTTCCTTTTTACATCTATTAGTTAGTTTCCAAATCCTCCTCTATTATTCCTGGAGCACTTCCTGCAAACACCCACTATTGTAAGTAGAGATGAAATATTTGTAAACAATCTGTGTTAATCTTTATTACTTACAATGATTTCCATAATTCTTTGATTTTCTTCTTGCTTATGGGAAACCGATGAAACTTCAATCATTGTACTTTAAAAACGGGATCAGGCCATTCATTTCCACAAACCTGCTACACCATTCTGTTAGATCACGGGTGCTCCATATCTTCCTACGCTCAATCATCTCCAGCTGCATCATCAATGACCTTCCCTCCATCATAAGGTCAAAAGTGGGAATGCACGCTGATGATTACACAATATTCTGCACCATTCATGACTCCTCAGATACTGAAGCAGTCCATGTTCAAATGCAAAAAGATCTGGACAATATCCAGGCTTGATCTAACAAGTAGCAAGTAACAGTCATGCTGCATAAATGCCAAGCAATGATCATCTCCAATAAAAGACAATCTAACCACTGATCCTTGACATTCAATGCTGTTACCATCACTGAATTCCCCCACTTTCAACACCCTGGGTGTTACAATTGACCAACAACTCAACTAGACTTGCCACATAAACAGTGGCTACAAGAGCAGGTCAGAGGCTAGGAATACCACAGCAAGTAACTCATCTCCTAATTCCCCATAGCCTGTTCACCATCTGAAAGGCACAAGTCAGGAAAGTGATGGAATACTCCCCACTTGCCTGGATGGGTGCAACTCCAACAACACTCAAGAAGCTTGACACAATCCAGCACAAAGCAGCCCACTTGATCAGCACCACATCCAAAAGCTTTCACTCCATCCACCACCAATGTTCAGTCACGGCAGTGTATAACATCTACAGGATGCACTGCAGAAATTCACCAAGGCTGCTCAGTTAGCTCCCACCAAACCAATGACCACTTTCATCGAGAAGGATAATGGTAGCAAATATGTGGAAACACGACCATCTGTAAGTTACCCTCCAGGCCACTCGCCATCTTGACTCAGAAACATATTGCCATTTCTTCACTGTCTCTGGGTCAAAATCCTAGAACTCCCTCCCTAAGGATATAGTGGGTCAACGTACCGCAGGTGGGCTGCAGCGCTTTAAGAAAGCAGCTCACTACCATCTTATCAAGGGCAGCTAGAGATGGGCAATAAATGCTGGCCACCCAGCGACAGCCACGTCCCACGAGTGAATGAAAAATACTGTTTATCTTTATTGCATCCATTTTGCTTAATACTCATATCTCTCAAAAATATCTAGAACCTCAGCTTTCAAATATTCAACTGAAGGAGATTAACAGGTATTTGGAGAGTAGTTTCAGAATTCCATTATTCTTTACTTGAAAAAGAAATTCCTGATTTAATTGCAAAATGGTCTATTACTAGATATTGTATTTCTTTTAAATTGTTTGTTCAGAGAATGTCAATGTGGGTGGCACTAACCAGACCTGTGTTTATTGCCCATTGCTGAAAATGCTTAAGAAAGTGACGCTGAGCCACGTCTTGAACTGCTATTGTCGTGTGTTGCAGGTACTTCCACAGCGCTGTTAGGTAAAAAGTTCCAGGATTTTGACACTGTTGTTCTGCAATACACAAAGTGTGAAAGGCACAAAGGGACCAAAATTACAGAATCCTAGAATCATATGGCCTGGAAACAGGCCATTTGGTCCAACCAGTCCATGCCAAACATAATCCCAAACCTATTAGTCCCATCTGCCTGCTCCTGGCCCATATTCCTCCAATCTTTTCAATTCGTATATCCATCCAAATGGCTTTTAAATGTTGTAATTGTATCCGCATCCACTGCTTCATCAGGAAGTTCATTCCACACGCAAACCACCCTCTGTGTAAAAAAATTGCCTTTTATATCGTTTTAAAATCTCTCTCCTCTCACCTTAAAAATGTGCCCCCTATTCTTGAAATTCCTCATCTTAGGGACGAGACAGGTACCATCAATGCCTTTCATTATTTTATAAACTTCTGTCAGGTCACCTTTCAACCTCCTACACTCCAGTGAAAAAAG
The DNA here is from genome assembly GCF_030684315.1 of Stegostoma tigrinum. Classification (NCBI taxonomy): domain Eukaryota; kingdom Metazoa; phylum Chordata; class Chondrichthyes; order Orectolobiformes; family Stegostomatidae; genus Stegostoma; species Stegostoma tigrinum. The sequence goes on from NC_081368.1 coordinate 35,311,325, forward strand.
TCCCAGAATGTCCAGCCTTTCTTTAAAACTCAAACCCTGCATACCCAGCAACATCCTGGTAAATCTCTTCTGAACCCTCTCCAGCTTGATAATATCCTTCCTATAACTGAGTGACAGAACTGGACACAGTATTCCAGAAGAGGCCTCACCAATGTCCTGTACAACCTCAACATGAGTCCCGACTCCTATACTCAAAGGACTGAACAATGAAGGCAAGTGTGCCAAACACCTTTTTAAGCATCCTGTCTATATGTGACGCAAGCTTTAAAAAAATTATGTCTCTGTACCCCTGGTCCTTCTGTTCTACGAACACTACCCATCAAAAAACTGTGTTAGCACATAACAAACCCACTGAAAGGTGTGCAATTCTAGATATAATCTCGGGAGATGAAGCTGTGCAATCGAATGAAGTAGCAATAGGTGGTCATTCAGGAAAAAGCGACCATAAACAGTTATAAGAACATAAGAACTAGGTGTAGGAGTAGGCTGTTCGACCCTTTGAGCCTGCTCCGCCATTCAGTTAGATCATGGCTGATCTTATTGTGGATTCAGATCTACTTACCCGTGTTCTCACACTATCCCTTAATTCCTTTATTGTTAAAAAAAACTAACTTAGCTTTAAAAACATTTACTGAAGTAGCGTCAACTACTTCACTGGCCAAGGAATTCCACCCCTCTGGGTGAAGAAGATCCTTCTCAATTCAGTCCTAAATCTGCTCCCTCTAATCTTGAGGCTATGCCCTCTTGTTCTAGCTTCACCTGCCAGTGGGAACATCCTCTCTACTTCTACCTTATCTATTCCCTTCATAATTTTATATGTTTCTATTAGATCCCCCCTCAATCTTCTGAATTCCAATGAATATAATCCCAGTCTACTCAGTCTTTCCTCATAAGCCAACCCCCTCAACTCCAGAATCAACCTAGTGAACCTCCTCTGCAACTCCTCCAGTGCCAGTATATCCTTTCTCAAGTAAGGAGACCAAAACTGCATGCAGTACTCCAGGTGTGGTCTCACCAGTACCTTGTACAGCTGCAACATAACCTCTCTGCTTTTCAACTCAATCCCTTTAGCAATGAAGGACAAAATTCCATTTGCCTTCCTAATTACTTGTTATACCTGCGGGCCAACCTTCTGTGATTCAAGGATACCCAGGTCCCTCTGCATAGCAGCATGCTGCAACTTTTTACCATTCAAGTAATAATCCCTTTTACTGTTACTCCTACTAAAATGTATGACTTCACATTTATTTACATTGTATCCCATCTGCGAGACCTTTGCCCACTCACTCAATGTATCTATGTTCCTCTGCAAAGTTTCACAGTCCTCTGCACACTTTGCTCTGCCACTTATCTTAGTGTCATCTGCAAACTTTGACACCCTACACGTGGTCCCCATCTCCAAACCATCTATATAAATTGTAAATAATTGTGGTCCCAAAACCGATCCCTGAGGCACACTGCTAGTCACCGATTGCCAGCCAGAATAGCACTCATTTATCCACACTCTTTGCTTCCTGTTAGTCAACCAATCCTCTACCCATGCTAATATATTACCCCTAATGCCATGCATCCTTATCTTATGCAGCAGCCTCTTGTGCGGCACCTTGTTTAAGGCCTTTTGGAAATCTAGGTACACCACATCCACTGGATCCCCATTGTCCACCTGGCTCGTAACATCTTCATAGAATTCCAAAAGATTTGTCAAGCATGTCCTGCCCTTCATGAACCAATACTGCGTCTACCCAATGGGACAATTTCTATCGACATGCCTTGCTATTTCTTCCTTGATAATAGACTCAAGCATCTTCCCCACTACACTGGTTAAGCTAACCGGTCTATAATTCTCCATCTTTTGTCTACCTCCCTTTTTAAACTGTGGCGTCACATTTGCTGTTTTCCAATCTGCTGGGATTGCCCCAGAGTCCAGTGAATTTTGGAAAATTATCACCAGTGCATCTGCTATTTCTCCCGCCATCTCTTTTAGTCTCCTGGGATGTATTCCATCAGGGCCAGGAGACTTATCAATCCTTAACTCCATTAGCTTGCCCAACACTACCTCTTCCATTATAATGATGAGCATTTGGTTATATTTTTGACGCCCCATGACAATATAAGATTTTTTAAAAAAAATTAATTCACAGGAAGTGGCCATCATTGCCAAGGCCATCAGTTACATCCCATCTTACACTCCATCTTAGAACCTTGTCTAACAGAGGGCACAGTGTAGCCTAACATTGCCACATTGTTCAATGTAGGGGCATCACATACTGGAAAACAAATGGTTGAATCCATTCATTTTTATATAGCAACAGCAAAAGCGAAGAGAAACAAAATCTGCATTTGCTTCTGGGAACAGGACTGCTTGCCTTTTGAGTGACAACACATTTATAGTCAATGAATGATCACTGCAGCAGCTCACATCCGTTGGAACCCAGTTCCAATAATGTCCTGTCTGGATTGCTGAACCTCATGCAGAAGGTGATATCCCATCGGCTCAATGTCTTCATCTTCCACCTTGGAAGACTCTCCTCCTGTCCTAAGTCTTCAGCGCCTATCTCAGCCCCTTTTAGCCTGCTCCCAGTTGTGTGCTGAACAGCATTCAAGGATTATGTGGCACACTCTGTCTGAACTATGCTGCAAGGCTCAACTCATACAGATTCACACATCAGGACCTCATCTTCACAAGATCTATCATTTGCTCCATGATGGCCCTGGTCAAAGAATGGGCAGCACTGTATCTATGCGCAGCCTCAGTAAAGGAGTTCCATAAAATAGTCATCAGCCACGGTTGCAGAGAGTAACCCTTGTCTTTCAGTAACCATTCAAAAAGCATCCAGCTCATAATGGTTAAACACATTCAGCCATGCAGCATGACATAGAAGGCTCTGACAAGGAGGACCATGAAATGTATCCACATTGGCCTCTGACACAAAGACCTTATTTCAACGAATGCAGCACATGTCATGTCATGTAATCATGGCAATGGATTGAAAATGTTGTCTGATTACTGATAGCCTGTCCACTCACCCTCTCAGATCATCTAAGAAAGGCATTAATACCTACAACAGCATGTTGGCGAATACTTACAGTTTAAGGTGAAAGAAAATTAGTCCTTTGCCTTTGAGCAGCCTAAGTGATATTATATTCTGGTTACAATTTGCAGTCCACCACTGCCACTTTTTGATCGCCTGTGATTGCTTCTACTTCCCAGAGAAGAGTATAATTAATCTGCAATGACCAATGATATGGTTACGATTGTTTGTGCCAGGATTTGTACCCCATACAACCTGATTACTGATGACACCAATCTGTACAGGGTAAGTGCCTGATTAATGCAATTATCCTTTGAAGGGTCTCACATTGCTCACAGAGTCCAGAAGCTCAGACAGGGGAAAAAATACCTACTCCACCCGTTATGGGTGTGGTCACAGCCCTTTTCCACTTCCAGAACATTTGTGAATTGTATTAGACTCAGGCCATGTTTGGCATAGGAAGTTGCAGTTTTAACCAAGAAAACCAGGAAACCCCCAAACTTCCATGTTCCTTTCTTCCTGTAACAGTCTGTTGAGCCCATCGGTTTTAGTCTTCTATACATTCCTACACACCTTATTGCCTTCACCTCCTAACAATACCCATGTGTCCCAGCCATACATCTTAGCACACTATGCTGTGCTGCACCCCACCTTGGTCAAAGACATCACTGATGGAGGGTCACCACCACCTCACTGAGCTGACCCCAGGCTAATTGTGACCCACTCTTCCAGAATGAATTGGACCAACAGTCCTGGCTAATCACTGACCAGACCCCTGGCTGATAGTTATCTCTCCACCTGACCTACTGCGACTCCTTGGATTTGTCGCATTCCACCTACAGGCCCATTCATTAGACTGTAATGATACAGACCCCCATGCCCCTAACCACTCCACGTAGCTAATTAACCATGTCCAAACCCCTAGACTGATATCAAATGCTGCCCAAGACTTACTGTAATGGGATCCCTGACTGAACGCTGTCTCCCTCAGCCCGATTGAGGACTTTACCCTGACTTTGAGAAATGGCTATTTGCTTTGTTATCTGTGTATGCTGCTGACGCATGGTTCATGTGTGAGACTGACATAGCACATTGTCTGACAGCAACACATACAACTCCTTGGCTAGTGACTGTTGACAGCACTAAATAACGAGGCAGGACAGAAGTACTATGAACGTTTAAGCTCTGGCAGATGGGACAAAGCACAAAAAGACAAGGCAAGGCATGGCTGAGATGCTGTGAGCATTCAAGTAAGCTCAAAGTGAGTGAATGCTAAGAGAGAAAGCGAACAGGTCTGAGGTGCACTTGGACCAATTCTTGAGTTAGATGTCTCTCCCTGCTTGAAAAGTGCCCTTGCAGTGGCATTACAATGACAGGTATATTGTAAGTGAATCAGAGAATGAGTCATGAGTGTGCGTTGATACTGCTGAATGTCCAGTGGTGACCTTTGTGAATGGGGGTATGTGGGCAGTTATGCTTCTGGACCATTCTCTAAGCTGATGGGGACTGCTGCTTAAGATGGTGGCCCAAGCAGCGAGCTGGTATAGCCAGATTTCCAGTCTGACTTTCATGCAGAGAATCATTGCCATCTACGTTCTATTTGGTGGTGGGAAACTGCACATCAATGAGTGAGGATGAGTTTAAAGGGGCAAGCTAATACATGCGAATGGCTACAAATACATTTCTGGCCGCTCACAAGCAAAATTCTCAGTTCACCATTCAAAACTTGGTTGGGGAATCAAACTTTTTCTTTATGTTGAGAATGTAATTTCTGCTGATCTCACCTTATTTTTCCAACTGACTCACTAATGCCCACATTGTTTAGAAGTTGGGAAGATTATGCCCTGTATTCCTGTCTATGTTAGACAGTTAGGAAAAGCACAGATCCGAAGATAGGTAGGGCACAGATTGGGGTTTGGACAAGGGCCCTTGTTGCTGTTTGTTTGCCAGAACCAACTGAGCTGTCTAAAGGACTGGAAAAACAAATCCTCTAAGATTCAATAGCATCATTGGGCTCTCCTGGCCCCAGTGGGAGAGGATTTGTTGAACCACCTTGTTGTTATTAACTTTTTTTTTATTCATGGGATGTGGGCATTGCTTTGCTCATCTCTAAGTGCTCTTGAAGTCTGGGGATTTCAGATAGAATACCGTTACAGGGAGATTGTGACTCAAATCCAAAATAACTGAGTGGAAAGCAGGAGATCCTACATGGGGAATGTAGACGTGGAAAGGTTAAGATTGCATGTGGTTCCAGATTTTTGTGGGAAACGATGTGAGTGCTTGTAAATGCATAAGACAGTTGTAAGTGACACTGAAAATGAAATGTATTTATTTAAAATATCCCTTGTTTGATAACTAATGTTTGAATAATATTGATTTTAGTTGGTTTGTTACAGTAAAACGGTTTAAAAATTATATCTTGCCCAGCAACTTTCTTTCTATTGGCTCTGTGATGATTCCTTCTCTTTTAAAATTACCAGTCTGTACGCTAACACTTGCCTAATCACAGCCTCTGATCCACTGCAATAGTCCCGTTATTCATAACTAGTTTGCTCCTACACATTATTTACGTGCCTGGTCCAGTTGAGTTTCTGATCAATGATAGCCATGCACGATATTAATGGTGGGGGATTTGATTCTTGAATGTGTTAAGGGAGAGGTTAGAGATTGACAATTTAAAATTATACCCCTATTCTGATGGGGAAATGGTTTCAAATTATTTGACCGTCCTAAATTGCTCTAAGCCTGATGCTCCAGGTGTCAGGACAGGCTTCTGTGTACTGTAGCCTCCACTCTTGCCTCTTGCAAGTTAACCTTGCTCCCACCCCATATAGGTGCAGACAGATATAGAGAGAAAAGTGGCAAATGCTGTAATTGTGAAATGAAATGCAGAATATTTTGGAAGTGCCACAAACATTTGTGATAATATTTGAAAGAGAAAATATAGACATGCGTGTCAGACATGACATGACCATGCTCCTGTATTAAAGGTTCTTACCTGAGACATTAATTGAATATCTTGTCAAGAATTTAAACATATTTACCTATGTGTGCAGATAATCCGCACAGAAGTATTATTGACAATTTGTATTCTGTGGAAAACTTGCTTTTATAAACTGAAATTTTCTTCATTGTCAATGCTTCTTAAAATGTTCTCAAAACCATACAATTCTCAAAGCAGCTTTGAAATGAGCACGCAGACCATTGCTTGTTAAATACATGCACAGTGCACTAGCACACCCTGCTTGCAATGGACTGGTTGTTGCAAGATGGGGGGGCGGGGCGGTCTGTGTTGTTGATGGTGCTGATGTTGCAGTGATTTCATCAGCTTTCGCCCAGGGCTGCAACCTGCTAAAAACAGGTTGTGATTCCTGTGTCAGTGAGCAGGAAAGGGAGGAAAGGCTGCAAACCTATCCCCGGGGAAATCGAAGCCCTATCTTCCACACAACCCCGGTTGCCATCATCTTCTCAGTCTCGGGAGTCCCGGCTTTTCGGCCTGTTCGCCATTTAATTTTTTGATATTTGAAAACGTTGTGTTTTGTTTTCTCTTCCTCTCTCTCTTTCTGCGGCTCCCGGAGTGAGGAAACGCTACCGGCATCGCTTCCATTGCAGTTGAGAGTAAGCTTACGTTAAATGTTAGTCTTTACATTAAAATATACAATTTTTTTTGCAAAATCGCTTTTGCTGCTAGGACTTGCAATGTTTAATGTATATTCAAACGTGTTGATAAAAAATAGCCACCCGTGAAATGATGTTTAATGTTTAGCTTACAGAAGTGTTGTAATTGCAATTAAATTTCTTGTTTCTTCAAAGAAGCTCTGTTCTCCCTGACAGAGGGAGCGATGGGAGCGACCTTGGCTGGAACAAATAACCACTCTTTGGAAACTGGGATTTTGGCCAGGGCTTAACCCCAGCGAGCTCTGTCTGTCTGTTTATCGCCAATTCTTGCTTACGAAGCGAGCCGTGCAATAGTCCATTTAATTCTTCAAATTACCTGAATGTGACTGAACTGCTCCCTCTCCCTTCCCCCTTTCATCCCCGATGATTCTGACAACTCGCTGTCGCATGTATGTCTTTCTCCTGGTCGATATTGAGCAAGATTTAAAGATGGAGACTGCATGAGGATCATCCGAGGTGTGACACAGTGAGAGCTGCAAGCCTGGGAATCCTTCACGTTTGCCTGCAGACACATTAATAGTAGCGAGAAACACTGTCTACCACCGGGTGCCCTGGCCTTTTGGAAATACTGGAAGCTTCTCCAAACGGGGATATTCTGGCGATGTGGGGACACTGAAGAAGGAATGGACTGATCCTTGGAAGGAAACATCCTTTTGTGACTGCAAATGCTGCTTTTTGAATGGCCGATCATGGTAACCTGCCTATAAAAGGAGGAATCTGAGACTCAGCAGGACAGAGATTTCTGTTTTTGTCTGTGTGCTAGACCTGGTTGATGTGTAACCAACCCCAATAAGCTGGGCTCACTGGGATACTGCTGAAAGACTCACCGCACTTGGGCCACAATACTTATACATTTTGGCCAGTTTATCACAATACCTGGGGAGATGGAGGCTATCTGGGTCTATCAGTTCAGGTTGATAGTCATTGGGGACTCCACGGTGGGGAAGTCGTGCCTGATCCGTCGTTTCACCGAGGGAAGGTTTGCCCAAGTGTCGGACCCCACGGTTGGCGTGGACTTCTTCTCGAGGCTGGTAGAGATTGAGCCAGGAAAACGGATTAAGTTGCAGATCTGGGACACAGCTGGTCAGGAGCGATTCAGGTAAGTCTTAGTCTCTAGTATGTCTCAGGTAAACCTTAACAGGAATTATATCGGACCGTAATCGTGTGTCTTATTGGGAAAAACCAATATTCTTGCAAATATGTAATAGTTCTGTCTTCTTCTGTTTTGTGTGTTCAAATTGATAGCAGCAGACATTTTATGTAGAAGGCCCCTTGTGTGATATCATGAGTTTCCACACCCATGATGCACAAATGGAGTTTGCGGTAAACATTTCCATTCATTCTCATTGAAATCAGAGCAGAGATTATCAAATTTGATAATTACTTGATAATTATCAAATTTTATGTGTGATGAATCCCTCCAAATATTGAAAGGATCTCAGAACCCTTTGCAAAATATTGACGTCTCATTATAATACCCCTGCAAATATTGACACATTCCCCATTCTCTGAAAATGTTGCACATTTGCCTGGCAAATATTGTTGCATTCCCAGCACCTCTACTGACATTGACATGTCACCAGCACCTTGAATGTGTTGCCAGGCTACAAGGTTTTCCTGATTCTTGAGATGATAAGGTTGTTGTTTGCCAAGCCTTGGTGGGGGAGGGGTAGATGCAGAGAAATGGGTCTCAGTCTCTGTATATGGAATAGGCCATTTAAGACTGAGATTAAGAAAAAAAAGATTCAATCAGTGGTATCAGAACTATGGAATTCTCTGCCACAAATGGCTGTGGAAGCCAAGTCACGGTAACAGATGGAACTACAGGCACCAAAGGTATCAAGGAGTATGGGGAGAGTGTGGGAGTGTGACATTGAGTTAGAGGACCATGTTAAATAGCAAAGCAGGCTTGATGAACCTAATAGCATACTCCTGTTCCTATCTGCCTGTGTTTCTGCACTGATATATTACCAGCATTTGTTACAAATATTCACACAATCCCACGCATCTCTTCCAAATATCAACATGCTTGCAGCATTCCCTGCAAATGTTGACACACTCCCAAGATCCGCAGTCTTATTTTTTTGATAGCTATTGCCAGTTGTTGAATGTGTTGTCGTGCCAACCATTACCAGCTTGGTCAAGGTAGTTTGCTACCATCTCGTGAGTATGAACAAGAAGCTACTCTGTTCTTAAACAGAGTTTAAGTTTACAGCATGCTAGTAATTGGGTACATTACATTAGTGAGAAAGATATTGTTCTTAAGACTATGTGGAGACCTGCGGTATAAATCTTACTGAACCAGATCCTAAGCTGTTCTGTCTTTCCCTGCTCAGGTCCCTATGATATCATCTCACTCGGTGGAGCTTAATACAGTCTCCTGTATCAGCCTTTTCAAAACCATTACCTGATACAACATCAGCCATCCAAAAGAATTTGTTACTATCATGGCAGAAAGCCTATTTTGTTAGTACACAGCAATATAAATAATGACGGTTAACAAAGAGAGAAAGCAAAGATGATAACAATTCTCTCCGGCCTCCCTGTTTGTAGTTTGTCCAGATTTAGACAGACAAAAGTCTAGGGATCTAAGGACCCCGTTTAAAACCCAAAAACTTTGTTCAGATATTTTGTGTTGCATTCTTCTTGATGTGACACCACAAATGGTAAGTAATATCTAGAGCCGTAAATTCACCTTTTCTGTCTTCTGTATTGTGGAAGGGAGAACAGCACACAAAATGTGTGTGGTGTGCTGCCTCTGAATATTAAACCTAGTCTCTGAGAAGCATTAGTAAATCTAAGCACATTAATATTGTATTGACTAATGTCTTTAAAGGAATGTTTGGTTACAAGCAACATTGAGGCTTTTGTGGCTAAATTTAAAAAAATTCAAATCATTAAATATGATGTGAATGACAATGGTGGTTTCTAAAATGCTCAGACAATAGAAGAATCATGCCAATGAAAATAGCTGTATAGGATTAATATTATTGTTAAAGGTAAAATTAAACAGTCATTCTAGATTTTTACCTTTGAGGGTCACTACCCCTATTTATAAATAGATACATATTTTCCTTTTTGGGATAACTGCAAAATAAATAGAATGATCAACAACTTTAGAAACAACTGTAGTTCCCAGCTGGGGAATAGTACAGATCACTCAGGACACTGGCTAAATGCACCTTTTAAAATCCTGCTGAACCACCCAGCAGAGTCCCAAAACATACTGTCTTTGGAAAAAGGTAAAGCTGGTAGGTTTACACAGGAAATCAAGAATGGAGAAAAGGGAGAGCTGGGGGGCTGAAGAAAAGCATTGAAAGAAAAATACAATAAGAAATCAGGAAGGTGATGTCCTAGTGTTTTAATCGCTGAACTGTTAATTCAGATACTCAGGTAATGTTCTAGGGACCCGGATTCCAATCTCGCCAAGGCATTGGTGGAATTTGAATTTTAAAAAAATTTGGAATTAAGAGTCTAATGGTGGCTGTAGTTCCATTGTTAATTTTCAGAAAAAAGCAACCTAGTCGTTTAGGGAAGGAACCTGAAGCCGTTATCTGGTCTGGCCTACATGTGAATCCAGACCCACCTTAATGTGGTTGACTCTCAGCTGTCCTCTGTGCAATAAATGTTGGCTTAGCCAGCAACACCCTCATCATATAAATGAATAGAAAAGAAATAAACAGAATAGTAATAAACAACAGAATAGTTAAATGCCCAAAGTATTCACCAGTGTATTATCAAATAATAAATACAGCCAATTAAGGGGATATGAAGCAGGGTAAGGAAAGCTTGTTTCAAGAAAAAGGTTTATGGAGCATCTTAAATCAAAACAGCCTCATGCCTGGCAGTATCACCGAGTGCTGGGAATGGGTTAGGTAGGCAATCGAAAGCACAACTTCGACAGATTCCCCTCTCTAATGCTTCCAAAGCTGCGTTTGCTTGGTGATAAGATTCTGCCCAAAGATTCTAACAGATGGAGTATAATGTGGGGAAATTCGCTCTGGTTGGAAAAATAGCATATTTTTTACGCCGTAAAAAACTTTAATACTAATGCTCAGACAGATTTGGGTGTACTAGTACACAAAACACCAAATTAATATACAGATATACAAGCAAATAGGAAATAAATGTAGGACAACAAAATGTGAGGCTGGATGAACACAGCAGGCCAAGCAGCATCTCAGGAGCACAAAAGCTGACGTTTCAGGCCTAGACCCTTCATCAGAGAGGGGGATGGGGTGAGGGTTCTGGAATAAATAGGGAGAGAGGGGGAGGCGGACCGAAGATGGAGAGAAAAGAAGATAGGTGGAGAGAGTATAGGTGGGGAGGTAGGGAGGGGATAGGTCAGTCCAGGGAAGACGGACAGGTCAAGGAGGTTGGATGAGGTTAGTAGGTAGCTGGGGGTGCGGCTTGGGGTGGGAGGAAGGGATGGGTGAGGGGAAGAACAGGTTAGGGAGGCGGAGACAGGTTGGACTGGTTTTGGGATGCAGTGTGTGGATTGGAGGAGCTGGGCTGGTTGTGTGGTGCAGTGTGGGGAGGGGACGAACTGGGCTGGTTTAGGGATGCAGTTGGGGAAGGGGAGATTTTGAAACTGGTGAAGTCCACATTGATACCATTAGGCTGCAGGGTTCCCAGGCGGAATATGAGTTGCTGTTCCTGCAACCTTCGGGTGGCATCATTGTGGCACTGCAGGAGGCCCATGATGGACATGTCATCTGAAGAATGGGAGGGGGAGTGGAAATGGTTTGCGACTGGGAGGTGCAGAAGTTTGTTGCGAACTGAGCGGAGGTGTTCTGCAAAGCGGTCTCCAAGCCTCCGCTTGGTTTCCCCAATGTAGAGGAAGCCACACCGGGTACAGTGGATGCAGTATACCACATTGGCAGATGTGCAGGTGAACCTCCGCTTAATGTGGAATGTCATCTTGGGGCCTGGGATAGGGGTGAGGGGGGAGGTGTGGGGGCAAGTGTAGCATTTCCTGCGGTTGCAGGGGAAGGTGCCGGGTGTGGTGGGGTTGGAGGGCAGTGTGGAGCGAACAAGGGAGTCACGGAGAGAGTGGTCTCTCCGGAAAGCAGACAGGGGTGGGGATGGAAAAATGTCTTGGGTGGTGGGGTCGGATTGTAGATGGCGGAAGTGTCGGAGGATGATGCGTTGTATCCGGAGGTTGGTGGGGTGGTGTGTGAGAACGAGGGGGATCCTCTTTGGGCGGTTGTGGCAGGGGCAGGGTGTGAGAGACGTGTTGCGGGAAATACGGGAGACACGGTCGAGGGCGTTCTCGATCACTGTGGGGGGGAAAGTTGCGGTCCTTGAAGAATTTGGACATCTGGGATGTGCGGGAGTGGAATGTCTTGTCGTGGGAGCAGATGCGGCGGAGGAATTGGGAATAGGGGATGGAATTTTTGCAGGAGGGTAGGTGGGAGGAGGTGTATTCTAGGTAGCTGTGGGAGTCGGTGGGCTTGAAACGGACATCAGTTACAAGCTAGTATCAGAGATAATGGGAACTGCAGATGCTGGAGATTCCAAGATAATAAAATGTGAGGCTGGATGAACACAGCAGGCCAAGCAGCATCTCAGGAGCACAAAAGCTGACGTTTCGGGCCTAGACCCTTCATCACAGAAGGGTCTAGGCCCGAAACGTCAGCTTTTGTGCTCCTGAGATGCTGCTTGGCCTGCTGTGTTCATCCAGCCTCACATTTTATTATCAGTTACAAGCTGGTTGCCTGAGATGGAGACTGAGAGGTCCAGGAAGGTGAGGGATGTGCTGGAGATGGCCCAGGTGAACTGAAGGTTGGGGTGGAAGGTGTTGGTGAAGTGGATGAACTGTTCAAGCTCCTCTGGGGAGCAAGCGGTGGCGCCGATACAGTCATCAATGTACCGGAGGAAGAGGTGGGGTTTGGGGCCTGTGTAGGTGCGGAAGAGGGACAATGATGCCACCCGAAGGTTGCAGGAACAGCAACTCATATTCCGCCTGGGAACCCTGCAGCCTAATTGTATCAATGTGGACTTCACCAGTTTCAAAATCTCCCCTTCCCCAACTGCACCCCTAAACCAGCCCAGTTCGTCCCCTCCCCCCACTGCTCCACACAACCAGCCCAGCTCCTCCACTCCACCCACTGCATCCCAAAACCAGTCCAACCTGCCTCTGCCTCCCTAACCTGTTCTTCCCCTCACCCATCCCTTCCTCCCACCCCAAGCCGCACCCCCATCTACCTACTAACCTCATCCCACCTCCTTGACCTGTCCGTCTTCCCTGGACTGACCTATCCCGTCCCTACCTCCTCACCTATACTCTCTCCACCTATCTTCTTTTCTCTCCATCTTCGGTCTGCCTCCCCCTCTCTCCCTATTTATTCCAGAACCCTCACCCCATCCCCCTCTCTGATGAAGGGTCTAGGCCCGAAACGTCAGCTTTTGTGCTCCTGAGATGCTGCTTGGCCTGCTGTGTTCATCCAGCCTCACATTTTGTTGTCTTGGATTCTCCAGCATCTGCAGTTCCCATTATCTAGGAAACAAATGTATATTGGTCTTTAATCACAAGGAGCTGGAAGACAAGAATAGGGAAGTCTTGCTGCGACGGCAGAGGGCTTTAGTTGTCCCATACCTTCACTGTACCATACCTAGGTCCCATACCTAGCTAAGGATCTACTTGTCTTTGGCATCGGTACGATAAAAGTTTATGCGGTTGATTTCTGTGCTGAAGAATTGTCCCAAGAGGAGAGGTTGAGTCAATTGGTCCTATATTTTCTGGTTTTCTTAGGAACATGATCTTATTGAATCTTTAGTATTCTGAGAGGACTTGACGTGGTGGATGCTGAGAGACTGTTACCCAGGGTTAGAGAGTCTAAAGGTAGGGAGCATAAGTTTAGGCCCAGGGGTCAGCCATTTAGGAATGAGTTGAGTGAAATTCCTTCAGTCAGAGGCTTATCAATCTTTGGAATTTCCTACTTAAAGAGTGGTAGATACTCAGTCATCGATTTTTAGGCTCTGAAGGAATCAAGGAACTTAAGGATAGGTCAGGAAAATGAAGCTGAGGTAATCAATTATTAAATGACAAAGCAGGCTCAAGGGTCCCTATGGCACAATTCCTCCTCCTTCTCCATATGCCTAATGGCAGTTTCCTCACTTAATCCACTTAATGCCCTGGGATGGAAAATATCAATTCCCGGAGATTTTTCTATCCCAACTTGCAACATGTTCTCCTGTTAGGTTCCTGCTCTTAATTTCAGGTTCCCATTCCATATTTGTTATTTTACCCTCTTCTTAGTGTAAGCAGACTCTGCATACTGCCTGGGGCAGCTTGAAAGGATCCAGTTGAAAGAAAGCTGTTTGCTATGGTAACATTCACTGCTATGGAAAGGACATCCCTATTTTAGATGTTATATGCATGTCATTCTAAGCAGATGGCACAACTCTAGGACAGTGTGCACTGTGAAGCAGATGTAGTAAAGTTTGGCTTCCTCCAACACACTCAAGTTTCCCATGGAGTTACATTTAAGTGCACTTGGGCCTAGTGTGGGAAAGTAGGACCACTGCAGGCAATAGACTCAATGGGTTGAAGGGCCATTTCTGTACTGTATGATTCTGTGGTGAAGTAGTAATAAAGGACGTCCAGTGTAATTTTGCCTTCAGTATTTATTTTTCATGAGCTCTTTATTTTTACCTACATTATGGAATATGTTCAGAGAGCTAAGTGCAGTTTTCATGCTCAGCACTGTATATCTGAGTGTCAGCAACCACTGATGATAATGAAAAAGAGCATTTCGGGGGAAAAAAAGTCAACAATACAAACCCAACTATCAATTGTGTAAAATGTGGAAAAGTGCAATTAAGAACAGAACAGAAAAACTTATCATTGTACCTAATTTGCCCTTTTATCTAGATCTTACTTAGATTGCAAAGTTTAGCATGGAATTTGATTATATGTTGATTGCATTCCAATGAGGCCCACACATTTCTGCTATACGTACTAGGCCAGCACGCTTTATTGTGTTATTGTCTTCCTATAAAAGGCAACTGTAGGATCAGAAGAAGTATATATATTGCAATGGTGCTGGTAAGATAGTCTGCAGGCACAGCTCACGTGGCAAGATAGTGCACATTAAAGCTGTTTCAGGCCTTGAGTGTGCTTGAACTTCAGTGACTAATTGAATAATTGGAGAGAATACAGTATTGCCAAAAATGGCTAACACCAGTTACCTCCTATACCATAATCTTTAGGAGTCTGTCCTCATGGAGGTTCGTGATTACTGTTCGACAATTGCTGGAGCCCGTTATCTATGGCATTTTCTTATTTTCTTTTATTCACTCATGGGACATGGGCATCTCTGACTGGGTCAGCATTTATTGCCCATTACTAGTTGCCTTTGAGAAGGTGGTAGTGAGCTACCTTCCTGAACCACTGCAATTAATATGCAGTAAGTAGATCCACAAAGCAAGGATTTTGATTCAGCGACATTGAAGGATTAGAGATGTATTTCCATGTCAGGATGGTGAGTGGCTTGGAGGGGAACTTGCAGGAGATAATGTTCTCATGTATCTGCTGCCCTTGTCCTTCTATATGAAAATGGTCATGGGTTTGAAAGCTGCTGTCTAAGGATCTTTGGTGAATTTCTGCAGTGAATCTTGTAGATAGTACGTACTGCTGCCACTGAGTGTCAGTGGTGGTGGGTTTGGGTGTTTGTGACTGTGGTGCCAATCAAGCAGCTGCTTTGTCCAGGATGGTATCAAGCTTATCGAGTGTTGAAGCCACACCCATCCAGGCAAGTGGGAAGCATTCCATCACACTCCTGACTTGTGCCTTGTAGGTGGTAGACAGGCTTTGGAAAGTCAGAAGGTGAGCTCCTCACTGCAGAATTTCTAGCCTCTGATCTACTATTGTAATCATTGAATTTATACTGCTAGTCCAGTTAATTTTCTGGTCAGTGGTAATTCCAAGAATATTGATAATGGGGGACTTTAGTGATGAAAACCCCATTGATTGTCAAGGGGCGGTGATTAGATTGCCTTTATAGGAGATGGTCATTGCCTGACTTCTGTGTGGTGCAAATATTTCTTGTCATTTGTCAGCCCAAGCCTGGATATCAGTATCTGAGGAGTTATATATGGTGCTGAACATTGTTCACTCATCAGCAAACATTCCCACTTCTGACCCTATGATGAAGCAGCAGTTAAGATGGTTGTACCTTAGAGACTACCATGAGGAACTCTGACAAAAATGTCCTGGAGCTAAGAGGCAACCACAACCATCTTCCTGTGTGCCAGGAATAACACCACCCAGCAGAGAGTTTGCCCCCAATACCCATTGATTGCACTTTTATAGGGAGGCTGAATTGTTACATGTTGAAATAAGAGAGTTGAAACTAGATGTGTGTCAATCAGGTGTACAGCTCATTTTCTGTCTTAAATAAGCTGCTGAGTATGTAGTTTAGATGCAATTTCTGCTTGCTTTTTACTATTTAATGGACCTTGGTGCAAATGCAATGCCAATGGCAGTGACATAAAGTGCACTTCAAAGAAGTGGGTGCATCTGTGCACTTGGGAGATATTTGAACTGTCGTCAGAACGCTAGTCATTTTCTGTTCGGTGTTGTAGTAACAAGCTTAAAGTGAAGCATGTGAGGCAAAGCTTTAAAGGTGTCCATCTTGACAAGTTTTGAAATCTGCAAGATTCCTGTGCATCTGCCTCCATGATGTATGCACACATGAAACTACATTGCAATATCAAGTCTTCCTGCAACATTTATCCATGTCACTTTTGTGATAAGGATCACAATTCTGTCCATGCCTTCTAAAGTAGGAGTTTAAGAGCTGCATCTTGAAATGGTGCCCTATTGCCTATCAATCTTATGCCAACTACAGAGTGCTTTATTTTAGCAGTAGCAGTATGGCTTTAAGGTGACGAGCAGCCTTTCACGAATTGAGATGTCAGACAACCTGCCGTCTTGAGCTTGATGCTGTTCAAGCACATACATTTGTGCACCTATAGACCTGCAACAATGTGCACAAATATTGACCTTGAATTACAGTGCAAGGTCAGCTCGCTGGATGACAGTCACACACACTGCTAGACAAGCAGTGGTATTGTGCTTATGCCTCCACACTGTGACAACATTGCCGAACCTGTGGGTGGAGATTCGACAGTGGGTAGCAGGTGCGCTTGTTGTTGGGGAAGTGGAGAATTGAGCAAGCTCTGTGAAAATTTCCTGCAAGATGGCAGTGTCTGCATAGTGTGTGATAGTGTGCTTGGACTCATTTTGTACATCAGTCGTATAAAACCACTGTTTCTGTGAACATTTGAGCACAATTCTGTGGGATTTGTTTCATGTTTGCTCAATTTGTGCATCCACTTGGAATTAAAGCAGTGCTGTAATGGGCAAAAGAAATCTTAAACTGGCATAGGCTTTGTATATTTTTCAGAATTCTTGTAATACCTTTTCAGCAGTGTTTTATTATTTACAGTTAATAACTTTTTTTTTGAAAATAAAAACATCTGAAGGTCATTTTACTGATTGCTTAAAGTTAAGTATCAAGTGTCTCAAAAACAGAACTTCATGGTTGAGATGGTGAAACATGATTTAAAGACAAGACAGGGAGATCAGTAAATACCAGGCCATATTTCGAGACCTTGATATAGCCAACTTCTAATAACCAAGAATAGCTGCCTTCCATTACTGACAGCCAGCTGCAGAGTTATGCTATTTACAGCAAGGATAATTGCAGCCAACCAACATAGGGACATCTCTGTTAACAGTTGGCATGTTCACATCTGACCTATTATTATCTCCATCTCAGATAATGCTATGATATCAATAAATGCACTTCTTCTCCTTGATTTGTTCTTTGTCCTGCATGACCATGTTCCTGACCACTGCTATCTGCCAAGGTGCGCACTTCTGTTTTCTGGGGAGAGTGCCTTGGATTACCAAACAGGATAACTCCTCAGTGTACCCCCTGTATTTCATAACAAGTTCAAATGATCAGTTCAGAGATGCACCATATGCCCATAGATTCCATTTCATGGCTGTAGTTTGTTTTTTTCCTCACGTTAGTTTATAATGTTTTCACTTTGGAGCCATAGAGCCTTTAGACAGAGTGACATATGTTTAAAACTACTTTCAAACTTCCTGAAGACTGAAAAAATATTTGCCTCCTTTACACAGCTAGTTGTAATCTAATGTTTGCATTCATATAGGTTTCTGGACCAGCCCACTATGGTATAGTTCTCGATCAATTTTACTTCTCACTGCCTCTGCCAGTGTACACATGAAATGTATTCCATGGGCAGAACTTTTCCCTGTTTAATATGGCTTGAGTAATGGAGTGAAAGATGGGAAAAAATGGTGTAAAAGGAAATAATCTGATTCTAATCATCAAGAAAAGTTTTCCCAACTTTCCCCTCAAGCGGTAAGTGGTGAATTCAGAGTCTTTTGCAATTCCCATGCAATTACAATTTACTAACACCCTAACCTGCCTTAGTTTTATGCCACGTCCAATCCTCACCTGTTTTACTGAGAAACTAGATTCTTGATATGTAAATCAGAGCAGGTACCTTGTGGCTGCAATTAGCCTCATGCTTAAGCTGGTCATTGAACAGATGCTCCTTCACAATAAAGTCCCTGCGTGCTCCATGCCCACCATCCTCTGCGAACTTTCACCCACACAAGTCAACAACAACAAAGCACCAGCCTCACCACATCATCATGTGTGCTGTTGTCCAACTCGGACTCCAGTTCAACCCATACTCTGCTTTGGAGCTCAGGGACACCAATGACTTGAATGCTACTGCCAGGTTCGCTTTGCCTTCAGGGATGTGCAAGCATCTTATGGCTCTTAGCCGTACTTTCTTACTGCTTATGCACTTTATTAGCTACTTGGAAGCTTCTGGTCTCTATATTAACATACACTCTCTCTGATTTCAGCATTGATTGACAGATTACCCGCCCGTATGTGTTTCAGAGATAGTAGGAACTGCCAATACTGGAGTCTGAGATAACAAGGTGTGGAGCTGGAGGAACACAGCAGGCCAAGCAGCATCAGAGGAGCAGGAAAGCTGATGTTTTGGGTCAGGACCCTTCTTCAGCAATGGGAGAGGGGAAGGGGGCTCGGAAATAAATAGGGAGGGGGGCCCATGGTGATAGCAGGTAGATAGTGGAGTGGATAGGTGGAAAGGAAGACACAGGGTCAAGGAGGCAGGGATGAAGCTAGGAAAAGTAGTTTAGGTAGGAAGTGGGGATAGAGATTGATCAGTGAGGAGGGAGGGGGGCCCATTCAGCCTATCAGATCCAAACCGACCCCCTGAAGAGCATCCCATCCAAGGGTGGTCATTTTCTTTCAGTGTAGATTTTATTTGTTTTTATTGGGAAGTATGGATTCATCAGCTTTGGATCCATGAAAAACAAGTCACAATATTTGGATAATAATGACAGCATGGTGGCTCATTGGTTAGCACTGCAGCCTCACAGCACCACAGACCTGGGTTCGATTCCACCTTTGGGCCACTGTCTGTGTTGAGTTTGCACATTCTCCCTGTGTCTGCATGGCTTCGCTCCGGTTTCCTGCAGCAGTCCAAAGATGTGCAGGTTAGGTGGATTGGCCATGCTAAGTGTTTAGGGATATGTAGATGAAGTGAGTTATAAGGGGATGGGTGTGGGTCTGATGCTTTGAGTGTTGGTGTGGACTTGTTGGGCCAAAGGGCCTGTTTCCACACTGTAGGGGTTCTATGATGTAAAACTAGAAGCTAAGAGATTTAGGTATCCACATGCATTAAGATATTTTTAATCAGAATTTTTAATGTTCAGAAATGTTATTACACACCTCTGGAGCAGGTAGGACTTGAATCCAGGCCTCCTTACTCAGAGATGGAAACACTACCACTACGCCATCAATACTGTCTCAGCTCTAGCTGTTGGCTGCATTGTACCACCAGCCATCTCGTGAGATACTAATCTAATATGTTATACCTACAGATGTATAAAAACATCTCAAAATATTTATATGCACTTTTATTTTCTTGCCGTTAATATATTTTATTTCTTGGCAGTTTTATTCATTGCTCCTCTGGACTTTTTAAATGTCAGTGTAACAGACTTTATTATAGTATGACCCACGCCAAGACAGCAGCTTGGCATAATGTGGTGGGACCTGCTTAAACTGCTTTAGTATCAGCTAAATGTTGGTATCCTGCACATATTCCAACCTCACGAGACATGAGCATTGGGGAATATAGCTCACTAATCCACCTAAGAATAAATTTGAAGCCATTATCTTGGAAAGCTGACTCATCAAGGGATGTGCATGTGGAGGTGATAATTAGCACCTGTGACAGGAAAGCTTTCCTTCAGCATAAAAACATGAGCCTTGTTGTTCGACATTATTTCAATGTCGAATGATGTTGAGCTCAGTGACATAGGAATCCCATCATTCACAATTATCTGGAAGGCTGTTGTACTCCATTTTTTTTACATTATCAGACTGTTGTAGAAGTGTATTGAAGACTGATCCAGTCTTAATGTTTCAAGGATTATTTTGTTCTTTTCTTCAAGTGCTTGACTGCTTCTTGCCATTATCTTACTTGTAAATTAGGTATTTTATGCCATATTCATTGGCCTTGCAGTAATAATGCTGTTCAAAAAAGCGAGGTAGTTGACTTTTAACTACCTGAGAAAATGTTCCATTCAAGTGTATTTAGGGATGAACAATAAAAATTGGTCTTGTCATGTTGCCTACACCTCAGGAAATAATAAAGAAAAAAAAGAATGTGACTGGCATCCCATAATGGAGAATGTTAAACCTTTTGATCCTCTAAGACTAGGATGGCCCATGAATGTGTAGGAAACCCAGAAATGATAGTTTCTCAGCAGACTGCAGAGGTAAGAGACATCACTGTGAGCTTAAGATAACACAGTGTGGGGCTGGAGGAACGCAGCAGGTCAGGCAGCATCAGAGGAGCAGGAAAGCTGACATTTTGGGTTGGAACCCTTCTGCTTCCCTGTTTAACCATCTATCTTGGTTGGCTGGTTGGGTTTTCAGTTGACTCGGGGCACTCTATAGGAGGACTAGGTTGATTGGGAGGGTTTTGATCACAGAGGTGGGGATGCAGAGCAGTGGGTTCCAATCCTAAAGCTTAGGGTAGGGAGTCACATGGGTCGGGGGAGGATGACCTCTGAACTCTGGATGAGAGGCTCCAATCACAGCCTGAGGTCAGAGGAACAGTCCTGTGTAAGGGGTTGACCTGATCCCAACATAGAGTTGTTCAATTCCTAATCTCAGGATGGTGGCTTCTGTTTGGGTGGGGGAAGGTGGGTTGGATGGAGGATGATGTTTAGCGTGGTGACAGGAAGGAATAACCTGAGTCTACTGGAAAGGCAAAATACTTTGGGTATTGGAAATCTGAAACAAACCCAGAGAATACTAGAGAAACTCAACAACTCTGGCAATAACTATGGAGAGAATAACAGAGTTAAAGTTTTGAATCTGGTATGACTCTTCTTCAGAGCCCCGAATGTCTCTTTGCCTTGCTGCAGCTGTAGCTGGGAGACCTGGTAGCCATTATCAAATCTGCAAAGCAGGTATTTTCCCGGCTTTCAATATCATTGTCATTTTAAAATGCCTGACCGTCTCCTGGGCTTCCTGCCATTTGTTCCGACCAAGTGGAAAGCAGACATTGGTCAACTGGAATAGGTTTCCCAACACATTTAACATTCATTGCCAACTCACACCCAAATCCTCCTGTGATCTCAGAATGGTCACAGAGAGAGGCTGACTTTTCAACCAAGGAATCAGAAATTCTACAGAAAACAAATTAAAAGTATCAAGTAGCTACACAGTTTCGAAGACGTTGGATAAAGAATGGGGAGATAAAATGCAGTGAGGGTGCTGATGTTCCAACTTAAACTTAACAGCAGCCAAGAAAAAAATGTCAATTTTCCTTCAGAAGAGTGAGCAATGTCAGTTCTTCCAAGAGTTTGAATGAGGGGGAAGAATTTATGATGATGCAGAAATGGAGATGATTTTTTTTCACCATGTAGTGCTCTCATTTTCATTTTTCATAAAGTCAAGTAAAATTCCTACTTCTATTCTTAATGTCTGTAAGACCATGTAACAATTGCTTTCCAAATCAAAGGCTATACATAGTAAGATTTTCAAACTCGCTGTGCTGAAATATTTCATGTGCTATAGAACCTAATGTTTCAATTATATTAAGCTCTTTTCAACTATTTCCTGCCCCCCCCCAATCTTTTAGGTCCATAACTCGTGCGTATTACAGGAATTCAGTGGGAGGACTGCTCTTATTCGATATAACTAACCGTAGGTCATTCCAGAATGTGCATGAGTGGTTGGAAGAGGCCAAAGTTCACGTCCAACCATTCCAGATCGTTTTCGTGCTGGTCGGCCATAAATGTGACCTGGCAACCCAACGGCAAGTGTCGAGGGAGGAGGCAGAAAAGCTTGCTGCAGCGTACCGGATGAAATATATAGAGACGTCCGCAAGAGATTCCATCAACGTTGAACAGGCCTTTACCGATCTGACAAGAGATATCTATGAACTTGTCAGAAGGGGTGACATTATGATGCAAGAGGGATGGGAAGGAGTGAAGAGTGGTTTTGTTCCAAACGTGGTCCACTCCTCAGAGGAAGCTGTCAAATCAGGCAGAAGATGCCTTTGCTAATTAAAGACCGGGAATGTTTAAACTTGATAAATTCCCTCGCATGTAGAGACTGTATCAAATAAATGCTGTAGGCCTTTTTAAGTTTGTACAACAAATTATTCACTATTTCCACAATACAGATATTTGATCAATCATTTTGTAATTAATGGGAACCTGACGTCTGAACCAGTTACCCTAATTAGCTGGCAGATGGGAATGGAGAGTTTCCACCTACAGTTTGAATCCCTGGGGATGGGGGAGACAAGAAACAGCTTATGTTTTTGAAAATTTCTGAAGAGAAGCATTGAATAATTCAGATTGAACTGGTTTGATAGCCATTAATTGACTTTCTACTACAAGAGAGGCAGTTGAAGAACCTGAACTGCTACTTTAATTCAGTCTGCATGTCCTCATTCCCTTGTACAGTGCAGGTGAGGATCTTCATTATAACCTGCCTACTCTTGATTCACAGGTACAGCAAAGTCAGCCTCCCATGACACAGTGTGAAATAATTTAAACTGCGTCCAATAATAAAGACCTGCAGAAGTAAATATAGGTATTTTTCTGGCTAACATCTACATTAAAAAATTTTACAGATCATCTCACTGAACATACTCAGAGGTAGACTTTATTCTGAGGGTAATGTTCTATACTTTTTCCCAAATTTTTCCCTCCTCTCTGTCCTTCCTGGAGATGACAGCTGCATGCTGCA
The DNA here is from genome assembly GCF_030684315.1 of Stegostoma tigrinum. NCBI lineage: Eukaryota > Metazoa > Chordata > Chondrichthyes > Orectolobiformes > Stegostomatidae > Stegostoma > Stegostoma tigrinum. The sequence continues at coordinate 35,334,390 of NC_081368.1, forward strand.
GTACAGTGTAGCTCTCTGGGACATGGCCAAAGTTACTATTTATCAAGTTGGAATTAATTCACAAAGTATCATCAGTTTATTGAAACGCAGTGCATACTTCACAGCTGAACCCGATCAGCCATCATCTACTCTCTACAGCAAGAGTCACTGATTTCAATTTGGAACCTGAACCTTGATTTGATTTTCCCTCTGAAGTCAGTGCTAGCATCCCAAATGTTACTGGCCCAACCTGTTCAGCACAGTCTAGACAACAGACTGCGTTCCTCATAATAAAGATCAAAACAGTCTTGTAACATACTGGTTGGTACAATCAGTTAGATTCTCACTGGGAGATATTTTAATAATATTGGGGAAACGCAGGAGAAAATAAGAGAGAAAAATCAAAAATTAAGTTAAACAATAATATTTGCTGAGAATAAATGGTGAACATTTTGAATTTACAGAATTAAGAAGGCCTTCACTAGCCTCCCATGTGTAGTGACTGTACAAACAGTTAATATTTGTAAAATCAGTAAACCAACTGTATACTGTGTATGATAGATCAGTGCTATTGAATTAGCCATTACTTCACTGAATAAATGGTAAATTCATAGAGTCCTTACCCTTGTGAGTACACAGGAACTCCAGTTAAATACATGATGAGTGACCCTTAGCTTATGAATTAACAGAATATACAGAATCATTAACTTTTACCCTGCTGAATAAAAGGAGCTCAGGACAAAAGACTTTTTTTTATCCTGGTGAATAAAGAGGAGTTCAGTACAATTGCATGGTAAGGACTTCATGCAGCCAAATAAACAGTAACCGTACAGTTATGTGAAGAGAAACTCTTATTTTGCCAGGTAAGCAGTAACTCCACACAATCTTAGATAATAACTTTCACATGCTAAACAAACTAAATTTCACTCAACAAGTAACTGCTGAAGTTATGTGAGTATTCTACAGTTGTGTGAGTTCTTACCTTACTGAATGCATCATTCCAGATTAATTCCTGACACGTAATTCTTACTCAATTGAAACGGAAAATCATTTGACCAGATGCTAATTATTATTCACTGAATACGCAGGAACTGTATGTGATTTCACAGCAAGTGCTTTGATCATTAATGCCACTAAATTTTGGAGAACTGAAACAATTATGAGTAAATATCAACATTGGTGAAAAGAGGATCCTCTTGCTGAAATTTTTCACCTCACACTCAAGGACAAAGGCAACAAATGCCAAATTTCAAAATGATTGCAGCAGATTTTGGGTACAGAAGAAAAGGGAAGCTGCTCAGTTGCCAGTTCAACTCTGATTGGCCAAAGCTTGTCTATTGAGAACATGATACGGAACTATAGGCTCCCTATGCTTCTGGATAATACAAAAAAGCAGCAAGGCTGTAATGTATTCCTTTTATTTGTAGAGTGAATCCTGGCTTGAGTGCCTTTGAAGAATAGCCAGAGGAACATGACATTCGATTCAGTCAGTAATTGGAATGTATAGCACTGAAATTTATTCACAATATTTCCCAACTGTGTGGTAGGCAAAATATCTATTTGAATAGATGGCAACCCTATTAGTGAAAAATACCACTTCTACAACAGCATTGTATCAGTGTGATTATCCCTTTATTTTAATTCTTGAGATATTTTGCTTTTCTAGGGAATTTTGAGTACACTGAACTCCACTTAAATTCGAAGGTGACAGCCTTTTACAAGCTTACGCGACACCCAGTGAATGATTTGATCAGGATAGCAATTGTCCTGCGGAACAATTTTGATTCACACTTTCAAGTTGAGCAAATCAATAGCACCCTACTGACGTGTATTCACCATGGCAGCACTTTTTCTCTGGATTGTAAATTGTGATCATTTGAAAGACAATATTCTTGACTTGATGGGTTTAAATTTGACAGCATGTCCTTCTTTGCAGCAATATTCAATTCCTGTACTACTAAGCATCTGTTCATAGAATCCAGTTCAATCAATGTGATGTTTCAAAAATAACCACTAGTTAATATCTCACACAATTTTGGATTGTTTTCAAGTGATCTCTCACCTCATTTCAGCATGAATTATACCTCAAATACTATTGTATTGATTTCCTGAAAATGCAGATCCTCAAACAAATGAATGATTCATGCATTTAATCCTATTTAACACTGTTTACACATTGAAAAGCAAAATGTGGTAGGTATTTTAGATTTGCAAAACTAAAGCATGAGGGTCAAACTGACTTGAGTCTGTGAGAGATTGAAAGATGGCTAAATCAGCCCTAACTGCTCCACCTAGGGTATTCTATTACAGCTACACAAATATTTAAATGTAATTCCCTCTGATTTATCTGTTCCACATTTTGGGGTGCGCCCATATTTGGGGAGGAGTACAAAATCAGTGGGAATGATTTTGACTTTGGCCATTTGTTGAAACAGCTGCTATCAGGATAGACATTTGTCACACTTCTCTTTCAATTTTCATTTCCAATGAAGTTGATCAGAAAATATGTACAATGGCTAACTGATTCAGTGTTGCCCATTTTCCCTGTTGCCAAAACTGGAAATTAGACCCAACAGTATATGTATTGTTTCAGTACTGCAGATGTAGCAGTATCATTAGTATTGTCACTTATGAGTGAGGTCCAGCTTATCTGTCCAGTAAGAGAAAATTATATAGTACCATCTCATACCCCCAGGACATCCCAAGGAATTTGTATGTTCCCTATGTTTATGTAGCTATTATCGTATTGCTAAATGTGGCAGCCAATTAGTGCACAAAAATTGCATGCACAGCCAGTGAGGTATAGATCATTTATGAACAATTATACATTATCAGTAAAAGCAGAATGAATATTGAGGAAATATCTCATGGAAATATGGTACATTCAATTTACTTGCATAGATGATGTGCACAAGTTCAAAATGGAGCTTGGAAAACAATCTTTTGACCACTAATAAGAATTCTTCCATGGAGCCATGTTAACATTAGATTTCCACAATGTCATCAGCTGTATCCTGAGTAAATCTGAGGATTCATTTACACTGTGTAATCTGAAAGATCATTCCAAATGTGAGTCATTCTCCGCATGAACCTATTATTGACAGCAGTCTCAAACTGGTTTCTCACTTCTTTGAAGCATTCCTTATTCAAATCCCTTTGTTCACCTTCACATTGTGGATTCTGGTTCTTCAATTCATTAGAGTCATAGCATTTAGTATTTTATGTGCTTCTACTGTAATTATTATAAATGCGATGGGACACTCTATTCCATGTTTCCTAGTGTAATGACAGAGTTAGCTGACAATTATCTGAAGTGTAAAATTGACCAATGTGGGACAAATTATCTTAAACTTTTCAGTTTAGTGCTTTATTACATTGAAAAAGCATGGTGAAAATCCAACTCCCAATTATGCACTGTACCACCAAGACTGAAAAGAAGAAAAAGGAAAGAACAAGAACAATCAAAGAGTTGTTAGTTTGGATTTTAAAACTATTCGAGGGACGACTAGTTGGTAAACTGAAAATTCCATTGTTTGAGGACCTGTCAAACGTGGTCCTATGCTAATTAATTGTATTCCTCCTTAGTGGTAAAGCAGGCTGAACGAATGCAGTATGCGTCAAGGAGTCTTTCATGGAATCAATTAATATTATGAGGGTACAAATTAATAAATAATTTTGCATTAACTCTTGAGGTTTAGTGCCAGGAACAGTTGTGTGCCCACATACAACTCACACTGCATTGCTGATGCCTTTCTCCCAACATTTGTGTTGCTGCTGTTCCCTTGACTCCCTCCCGCTGCCGTCAAACTCACTTTCTTCACCATATTGAGCTGTTGTCACCCACCTCCTGAGCATACACAGGGAAATGCACTTTTTCTTTGGACCTTACAGCAGGTTACCTTGCCCCAAAGTACCATTACATGTTACGGACTATTGCAAGGAAAAATTGAATACAACGTAGGGATGTTGTACCTGAAGTTATATAAGGGATTGGTGTGAGCCATCTGAACTGTTGCATACTGTATTTGTCACTTTATTTAAGAAAGGGTGAAAATGTGTTCGAAACAGTTCATAGAAGATTCACTAGACAAATACCTGGAATGAGTAGATTATGTTGTGAGAAACCATTAGACAGGCTTGGATTATATCTGCTGGAGTTTGGAAGAGTAAGAGGTGACTTGTTTGAAATATTCAATATCACGAGGGGTCCAGACAGGGTACAAATAGAGGGGATATTTCTTCTTACAGGTGAAACTAGAAATAGTAATCACTGTTTAAAAATAAGTGATCACCTATTTAAAACAGATTAGGCATTTCTTTTTCTGTAAGAGGTTTGTGAATGTTTGGAAGTTTCTTCCTGAAAAGGTAATGGGAATAGAGCTTTGGAACATTTTTTAAGGCAGAGATGAGAGATTCTTGGTAAGCAAAGGAATTAAAGGTTATCAAGGGAATGTGGTAATGTGGATTTGAGGTACACTCAGGTCAGCCATTATATTATTAAATGACAGACCTGAAGGGCTTACCAATCGTCCAGGTTCTTATGTTTAAATGAAATGCACTGAAGAGCGGAAGGTGACCATGCAGTGTTGATGCAGTATACAATCATTATTGATGCTTTCCATGGCAGATTCAGTTAGACTAGCCATCTATAAGCTCAACGAAACCTGAAATCATTCATCTTTGAAAGGAGGTGAATATAGAGATAAGAACAAATAAATATGTGTGCCTGCAAAATAAAGTTCATTGTGATAGACACTAATATTTCCACTTTCTTCCATCTGTTAAAAATGGGAATTGGTTTTTGTTTTACTGATATCAGTCTTGTTATTAATACTTTCTTTGAATAAATTTCCCAAGATGCAGGCTGCAAGTTCAATCACAAGATTTATGTCAACACACATATGTATAAAGAAAGTGCATCTTTGCAGTTGTGGCATTACCAAACTCAGGCCTGCTTTTAAATGTGTCCAGCAGGCAGTGAGGGACCAGTATCAGGTGCCCATTCCTTGCAGATACCTTAAAAAAAAAACTGATTCTATTCTTCAATGTGCATTTCAATTGTATAATTAAGAAGTAATTGCATTCAGGAAGGACATCTTCCATCTATTTCATCCTGGAGCAGTAATAGACACTGTAAAACACATTTGCAGACAGGATGATGCAAGTATAATTAACCAGAAAACAATTCAACAGGGGCTAATAATCTCCATCTTTACTACTTAAGTGACAGTTAAATGCAAAAGAATCTCTTAAGGAATGAGTAAAAATAAATGCTTCAATTATTATCTTTCTGCTAAAGTCCCAAAAACATACTTAATTGTTTTCTTTCAGTTACACCTCTCATCCACCAACTAACTGCTTTTAATACTGAGTAAGTGGCAAAGGTCTGAAACAACCGAGGTGATTTTGGCCTCATTTAGAAATCTTTGCAGGGCTAGGAGTATTAGTGACCCAGTTTTATTTTTGAACAGTAGACGGTGCATTTAAGTGTGCAACTGTGCATAGTAGTGCAACAAATCAAATGGAGGCTCTGGAAGGAGCTTACTCGGGGTGGGCCAAATAATTTTGAATAGTCAGATTCATTGCTTAGACATTTGCACTGTGAGGCAAAGAGTTAAACTGTGAGGAGGACAGTGGAACTATGAATTGACATTAATGAGTTGGTGGAATGGGTGCATAGGTGGCAGATGAGGTTCAACGCAGACAAGTGTGAGGTGATGCACTTCGATAAGAAAAAAATTGAATGACAGTATAAAATAGAGGGCATAATTCTAAAGGGAATGCAGGAGCAGAAGAACTTGGGTGTATATGTACACAGATCATTGAAGGTGGCAGGACAAGTGGAGAGAGCGTAGTAAATAAGGCATTCAGTGTCCTCAGCTTTATTAATAGGGGCATAGAGTACAAGACTAAGGTGGAGATATTGAACTTCAGTAAGATACTTAACCATAAGCTGGAGTGTTGTGTGTAGTTATGGATACCACATTAGAGAAAAGTTGCGAATGTGTCAGACAGTGTGCAGAAAGGATAGACAAGAATGGTTTTCGGAATGAAAAGCTTCAGTTATGAGGATAGATTGTAAACGTTGCGATCATTCTCCTTGGAGGGTGAGAGGAGTTTTGACAGAGATATTTGGAATCATGAGTGGCCTGGAAAGTAGGAAAGTGAGAAACTATTCCTGCATGTAAAAAGGATGAGAGGGCACAGATTTAAAGTGTGGTGCAAAACAAGCAAGGGCGTTGCGAGAGAAAACATTTTCCCTCAGCAAGTAGTTAGGGTGTGGAATGCACTGCCTGTAAGTGTGGTCAAGACAGGTTCAATTGAGGCATTCAGGAGGGCACTGGGAGATTATTCGGGTAGAAGTGTACAATGGTACGGAGAAAAAGCCAAAGTCCAATAAGAGGTGATGATACTTGCTTGGAGAGCTGGCACAAGCACAATGGGCTGAATGGCGTTCTTCCATCCTTTTATGCTGTAACAACTCTGAAACCCCTTATTATGTTCAATTTTAATACAAATGTGCAGTTAGATACCATAGAAAAGGACTGCAATGACAAGATAGCTGCAATCGCTGACATATCGGATGCAAATATCTGGGATAGTTTGAGCAACCATAGTAACAAGAATTCCAAGAAGTGGTACTTATGTTCAAAGATGCTGATGTAGAGGAACAGCTAGACTTTTCATTCGAAATTATAGGATTCAGATTCTTCAGAAAGGTCTGGAGCAGGTTCAAGTGGGGTGATGGTTTGATGGTATTATCGCTGGACTGTTAATCCAGAAACCCAGGTAATGCTCTGGGCACCTGCATTCCAATTCCGCCATAGGATTACTTGAATTTAGTAAAAAGAAGAATCTGAATTAAGAGTCTAATGATGATCAATAATATTAATTGTTAGGAAACACCCATCTGGTTCACTAATGCCCTTTACTGAAGGAAACTGCTGTCCTTACCTGGTCTGGCCTACATCTGATTCCCACAGCAATGTTGACTCTCAATTGTCCTCTGGGCAATTAGGGAGGGGAAATAAATGCTGGCCAAGCCAACACTGCCCAGATCGATGAATGAATATTAAAGAAAACATTATTTACATCACAGTAATAAGCCAATAGATCCATACTGATATTTAAACCCAACATAAGCTTCATTCCACCCTTCTAAGAAATATATTAAGTAGCATCCTCTGTGTCATACTCAAATGAGTACAGGGAGCAATATAGGATACAGAAGAGATGTACTAGAGTCCAGGTCCCCAGGATGACGTATCAATGCTGGTAAGTCCTCCTTAGAGTAATGAAAATTAAAAAGACGTTCAATAGTGTTGCTAAATCATGAACAATTTTGATAAGAATAAATTTGGAGATTCTAATAGAAGGTCATTCACCAGAAATATTAACTCTTTTTCTGTCTTCACAGAAACTGTCTGCCCTGTTATTTCTGTCATTTTTGGTAATATATTTCGGAATTTCAGTACCAGCAGTATTTGCTTTGTAAATAAGGAGAAGCTGTTTCAATGGCAAGAGGTTTGGTGGATTAAGTAACAAAAACAGGCTTTGTTTCTTTGGAAGAAATCATCCTGGACTCAGTGTTAACTCCATTTCTATCTGCACAGATGTTGCCAGACCTGCTGAGTTTTCCAATACTTTCTGTTTTTATTTCAGATTTCTGGTATTACTAGAACTTTATTTTATTTGTTGGATTAAAGTGATTGGTTAAAGAACCAGGGAAATGTAGGAAACATCTTTTACATGTCACAATTAGTGATTGGCTAGTACAGTGGCGACTCTAATCCAGGGGCCTGAACTAATAATCAGGATCCTAATAATGAACTAATAATCAATCAATATGCTGAAATCCGAACAAGGTAGTGGAGAATTTAAACTGAATTAAATATAACCTTGAATTTGTCACACCTCACTCACCTAATGCACTGGAAATCAAGCCCCACTTTCCCTAGTCATAACAAAAGTTAAAGATATTAAATATACAAAAATCCCAATTTACCTCTCAGATAGAGTCAAGTTAACAGAAAAAATGGAGCAAATTTAATGCTAAACCATATCTACTATTTATTACAAATAAGTAGATTCTAACTATAGGTAAACAACTGAGAGTTGTTGGCATGACAGTCTACAAATTAAACCCTAACCCGCTATAGCCACTGCCTCTCTAGACAGATTCAGGTTCTGGTTCAGACAGATAAAAACATATTGTGTTATATGTGGACAGAAACAAAATATGGAGAAACAGGTTCAAAGATCCCTGTCCATAGAGTTCAAGTTGAGATGGTCCTTATGCTTGCCAGGATTTTCTGTTCCTCAATCTCTCTTTTTCATGTTCTCTTCACTTCGCCACAGGAGGCTCAGTCAATTACTACACTAACTACAAAGTTTCTTAGTTCTTGATTAACACCACAACTTCCAGCAAGTGGTGAGGGAAGAATAAATTGGTTTTCTTCAGGCCTTAGGTATTTTACTGGAGAAAAATACATACTGTCCAGCCCTTCAATCCACACCATGAAGCAGCGGCTTTGTCCTGAATGGTATCAAGCTTCAAGTGTTGCTGGAGCTTCATTCATCAAGGCAAGTGGGGAGCGTTCTGTCAACTCCTGAACTGTGCCTTATTAACAGTGGACAGACTTTAGGGACTCAGGAGGTGAGTCACTTTTCTCTTTATTCATTCACGAGATGAGGTTGTCACTGGCTAGGCAGCATTTATTACCCCTCCCTAATTGCTGAGGGCAGTTCAGAGTCAACCACATTGCTGAGGGTAGTTCAGAGTCAAACACATTGCTGAGGGTCTGGAGTACAGGCCAAATGTAAACTGATGGCAATTTCCCTTCCCTAAAGAAAATTTGTGAACAAGATGGGTTGTTCTGACAATCAACAATGGATTCATGGTCACCATTAGATTCTTAACTCCAGATATTTATTGAATTCAAATTCCACCAACCACTGTGGCAGGATTCATACCCTGGTCTCCAGAATGACACTCCACCAATAATAATAATAGCTATCACCTCCTCTTGCTGCAGGGTTCCTAGCACCTGACCTGCTGTTGTAGCTGCATAATTTATGAGGCTAGTCCAGTATGGTTTCTGGTCAATGGTAACCTCTAGAAGGTGATAGTGGGGATTCAGCAATGGTAATGACATTGAATATCAAGGGGCAATGGTTAGATTCTCTGTTGTTGGAGATTGTCATTGCTTGGGTTGTCTGGTTCAAATGCTATTTCCTATTTGCTAGTCCAAACCTGGATATTGTCCAGGGCTTGCGCATTTGGACACACACTGCTTCAGTATTGAGGAGTTATGAATGATGCTGAACGCTATATAATAATCAGCAAACAGTCCCACTTCTGACGATAGTGGGAAGGTCTTTGATCAAACAGTTGAAGATGGCTGGGCCTAGCACAGTACTCTGAGGAACACCTACAGAGATGACCTGAAGCTGAGGTGACTTCAAAAATCAACAACAAATTTTCCCTTTTGCTGAGTATGGCTCTAAACAGCAGGTGGTTTTGCCCCGGATTCCCGTTGACTCCTGTTTTGCTAGTGTTCATTATTCCTCATGATCCTTGATGCCATATTCAGTCAAATGTGGCCTTGATGTGCAGGGCATTATTCTCACCTCATATAGGAACTGGAGCAAGCCATTAAGCTCATTGAACCCACCCTGCAGTTTAACATGATCATAGCTAATTGAACATTTCAATGTCTTTTATTCACCTGATCACCGTAACCCTGTGAACCAGTGGTAATCAGAAATCTATCAGTCTCTACTTTAAATATACTCCAACACGGAGACTCCACAGATCTCTGGGGCACAGAATTCCAAAGGTTCACAACCCTCTGAGTTTTAAAAAAAATCCTCATTTTAGACCTAAGCCACACCCTTCTTATTTCTAAATTATGTCCCCGAGATCTAATCTCAGAGAAGCAAGAGATACGTCTTACCTGCATCAACCCTGTCTACCACCCTTTAAATATTTTGTACTTTTCAATCAGATCATCTCTCAATCTTCGAAACGCAAGAGATCCAGTTCTTTTAATCTCTCATTGGATGGTCATGTGATCCTGAGAGCAAATCATGTGAACCACTATTGCACTCCCTCTATGGCAATAATATCATTCCTGAGATAAGGAGACCAAAACTGCACCCACACTATAATCCAAGTGCAGTCTAACCAAGCTCAAATACAATTGGAGCAAGACTTCACTACTCCTGTTCTCAAATTCTCTTCCAATAATGGTTTATATTCCATTAGCCTTCTTCATAGTTTGCTGCACCTGCTTGTTAGCTTTCAGTATTTTGTTGAAAAGGATACCTAGTATCCTTTGAATACCTACACTTTCCAACCCCATACCAATTAAGTAATATTCTACACATCTGTTTTCCTACAAAGTGGATGACCTCACATTTTTCCGTATTATATTCTATCTATTACATTCATGCCCATTCATTAAGCTTGTCCAAATTCTCCTGAAGCCACCTTACAGCTTCAGCACAGCACACATTTCTCACTTAACTTTGTATCATCTGCATATTTGGAAATACTACATTTGGCTCCCACCTCCAAATATAAATATATATTGAGTGAATAGCACTAGAAATCTGAGCTGGATGATAACAGATCTGAGATTCTGAAGAAATAGATAGAAACTTAAAGTTAAATAGAAAAGGGCCATGAAGAAAAGGAATTGCTGAACCAAGGACATCTGAAATAAAATATATGCACATCAGTACACAAATTACAATTTATAAAAACTTTGGAATTGAAATCATTGATGAAACTCAAAAATAATCATAAAAATAGAGTATCTGCAATGTAACTTCAGTTAGAGCAAATGTACATTACAGACCACACAGGAATAAATGAATAGGACTTTGTAAGGGTGGCCCATGTTTGAAACACAGAAAACAGCCGACAAGAGATAAACAGAATAAAACAGCCTGCTCCGGCATTAAGACACAATGACCGACAACAGATAAACAGAACGACTTGCTCTAGCATTAAGTGAAACATAATGGTACCCTCGAACATGGCTACTCCAAGGTGAACGGGAGGCCCTGTAAGCAACCATCCAAGACAGTTTGATAAAAAGATGCCTAAGGATAGGCAAGTGATTGATTCTAATCCCATTAATGAAAAGGTGTTGTCACATTAAGCGAGCAGCACCAGTTAGAACAAGGCTTGTAAATCTCAGCCCATGGACCAGCCAACCTAACTCATTAAGCAGCTGTAAAAACAGCAGCTAAAGTTATCTTGTAGTAATAAGTTGTTTCTTTGGTGTTATTCACAATATTAAGAAATGATTAATGATTTGGGTGGGAGAAGTAAATGCACCAAAGCCAGGTTTATGGATGACACAAAAATAGGTGGTAAGACAACTGGCAAGGATGACACAAACAGTCAGCAGAGGGATACAGACAGGTTAGGTGAAAGGGCAAAAACTCGGCATATGGTAAATAATATGGGAAAATTTCAGGTTCTGCACTTTGGATAGAAGAATAGAGGAAGTGACTATTACTTAATTGGGCAAGGACTGCAGGAAGCTGCAGCATTGAGGAATTTGAGGGTCCTCCTAAATCCCAAAAAGCTAGGTTACAAGTTCAATGGGTAATAGGGAAGGCAAATGGAATGCTGAGAATTTGTTTCTCCATGCGGAGTGTCTAGGACCAGAGGGCATAATCTGAGATTGCCCAGTTAGGATGGAGATAAGGAGGAAGTCTCTGCAGAGGCTTTGTCGTTAAATATATTCAAGACTGAGTTAGATTTTTAATCAGGAAGGAAATCAGGATTATGGAACAAGGCAGGAAAGTGGAGTTGAGCATTACCAGATCAACCATAGTTATGTTGAAAGGCTATTCAGCCTTATCAAGTCTGCTCTGCCAATTTTAGCTCCTGTGTCTTATGGTCTCATAGTGGGCTTTGGAGTTGGAGGTCGAATGTCAGTTGAGATAATGAGGTGGAACCGTGTTGACTGCTTTCACATGCTTTTCGATAACATATAACAGGGTATCGTATAGATGGAAAATAGAATTGGGTCCAAGGATAAATCTTTGGGTGAACTTTAGAGGAACTGGTGTGGGGTTAGGAAGAGACACCTTTACAAGTGATTCTCTGATTTAGAGATGCATTGATAGGAATGAAGGTGAGTTAATGTAACCCTACCCAGACAAATGAAGCAGAGGTGTTGGAGCATTATTAGATCAATCAGAATCATGTTTAATGGCAGAGCAGACCTAAGAGGCTGAATAGGTAAAGATGAAGGCAGAATTGTAGGTTGGTCATAGTGTTGTTACAAGAAAAGCAAAGGACAGAATGTGTGAATGTCTTACTACACAAAGAAACCATAAAAATGCAGAAAACTCAGTAATGGAACAAACTTTAGGGTTTGGTATCTTAATACACAAAACATTTGAAATAAAACGGACAAACTTAGGACATAAATCAAAGTAAATGAACATGATCTCGTTCCCATTATGGAAGCATGATTACTTAACGTTCAGGGATATTTAAACTTTTGGAAAGACGGGAGGGACAGAAAAGGTGGAGTGTGGGGTAGCACTTATAAGAAATGAAATGAGGACAGTTGTGAGAGATGATTTAGGCTCAGATGATGTAGAGTTCATTTGGGTGGAGGTTAAAAAGAAACAGCAAGGGAAAGATGTCAGTAGCAGACAGAGCCCCAAACCATATCCACTGTGGGAAGGCTAGAAATCAACATATAAAAAGGAGCATGTACAAAGAATAAAGCAAAAATTATGGGTGACTTTAACCTTCACATTGATAGATTTATTGGATTGGAAAGGGTCGCTATGACAACAAATTCATAAAATTTATTGGGGAGAGCGTCCTAGAGCAATATTTCATGGAGTTAACTAGGAAACAGGGTATCTTGAACTTGGCTATGGGTAATGTGGCAAATAATTGACCTCCAAATAAAAAATTCCAAGGAAGTAGTGATCATAACATGATGAATTTAACATTCAGTTTAAGAGTGAGAACTTAGGTCAGAAACAATCGTATTTAACTTAAATAAAGTGAAATAAAATTACATGAAAATAGAGTTAGTTAAGGTGAACACAGTGTATAGATTAGCAGTAATGACAATAAGCAAGCAGTAGCAGACATCTGAGGAGGTAATTCATGACTCTCAGCAAAAATATTTCCCTGTAGAGAGGAACAATTCTAAGAAAGGGATAAACCAAACATGGATAACAAAGGAAGTTAAGAGAGTGTTAAGTTGAAACATAAAACAAGTAAGGAGGCATAAATCAGTGAAGAAGACTGGGATAAACTCAGATTCCAGCAAAGCAGTACTAAACAAAAACAAAGACTGAGAATAAACTACAAGGGCAAAATAGTGAGGATTTTTTTAAAAAAAATCTGACAAGAGTTTCTTTAAATTAGCTTCATTCAATTCTTTAAATATTAAAAGGAAATATAAAAAAAGGAGCCAAAATGAACATAAGGCTATTAGAAATGAATCTGGTGAAACAATTCTGGGGAACAAGGAAATGGCAGCAGAGTTAAACAGATATTTTGCAATCAAAGATACTTCAAACATTCCCATCATGGGAATGTTTAGGTCAGGAGGCATAATCTCAGAATACAGGAGCACCAATTTAAGATGAGAGGAGGACGGTTGAATATTCTTGGAACTCCTTGCCACAAAGAATTGTGGGAGCAGAGTCCTCATGTATAATTAAGGCTGATAGAGATATTTGATCAGTAGGGGATTCAAGGGTTATTGGGAAATGGCAGGAAGGTGAACACAAGGAATATCGGATGAGCAATGATCCAATTGAATGGAACAGCAGTCTCGAAGGGCCAAATAACCTACTGCAGTTCCTATTTCTTAGTCAAGGCCTTCACATGCAGTTCATCTCGTCATTTCTGTCACCACTAAATACAACTTCCTCATCATTCACACATCTAAATTCCAAAAAGGACTGATCCCCTTCCGGAAGCCCTGATCCACTTGACGAACACATCTAACATGTGTTTGCCTCGCCACAAGATTTTCCCAAACACACCCACATCTTTTCCGTAAGGACTATAAAACATCCTAAACACAGTTTTCAGGTGCAGGTGCTACAGCAATTTATTTTATTATGCTGTAGTCACTGAGTGTGAAGCAGTCTCAACTTTGACCAATCTGCATTATCAGTGCTCTTTCTGCATCGCAAATAAGTTTCCACCTCTTGCCAATTTAACTCTCCAATTATGACCTTAATGACCCCAGCTTCCTACAGCATTTCAAAAGTTCAAGGAACAATAATTCATCTTTAAATCAGGTACTTTACAAACTTGCAGGGTTCATCAACTTTGGATCATAACTACATACCCTGTCTTTTGGGGACAGCAGATGCTGTAAAGGGCACTTCTGCTGCAATTTACATTGCTTCGAGACCCATTTGTTTACATACGCCAATGCCACCTGAATTTATTGTGCACCATCATCCTTTTGCCATTTAGTAAGTTTCACCACTTACACATTTGCAGATTTTCACTTTCCATCCTCCCCCCCCCACCCCACCAACACCAACCCCTCCACCCTGATTCTATATATGCTAAAGCACTAAATCTCTATTTCCAGGTCTGGTGATTATTCATCAACAAGGAAGGTTAACTGCTCTCTCTCCCAATGCTGCCTCATATATCAAGTTTTATAAATATGAGGTGAGATGTGTAATCTGTAAGTAAAATTGAACTAATACTCATAACTTAGAGGTCACATCAGTTCTTTTGCTTACATTTAAAGTTTCAAGCGTTTTAAACCCAAGCTGCTCTTAACATCCATTCCATTTTAGCTCTTCCAGACCTGTTGGCTGTTTGTGTTGTGTCTGTGAAGGGAATGCCTGGTAGGGTGCATAGGGTTCAGCTAGGACTTCTCATTATTTCTCATTCCAGCTCAGGCCATCAATCCTTTGACACGTCCATAGCACTGGTGCCTGGTGAATGCTTGTTTTTGAAGACTGATGTTGTAAATATAACTTGTCCCACAACTGAAGGGAACATGCACTGGCTTCAATAAGACAGTTAAAGCAAATACTTTTAAAAAGTAAGACATACACAAAATTCAAAAATAACAGCATATTGATAACTTAAAAAGTTGCAAACCATACAAGTGATAAATATATACACAGTTACGATCAATAATGATCAGGCAAGTAGAATTATGAAACAGTTTAAGCATTTAATTTTGCCCAATGGACATACACAAATGCATTGTAAATAACAATGCAAGTAAATTAATTAACTAACACAACTGCTCACAAAGACAATGCCTAATTCACTCAAGCATGAGACAGACTGATCTAACTGACAAGATGATGCACGTAAATAGATTAACATGAGAATACACCCAAACCATTCACTGTTAAAAAAATTAAGTAACATTGAGGTTCAGGCAGCCTTTTGTTGCATGCTAACTGGCCTCAGAAGATAATGCCAATTCAATTTCTCTACCTCAGGTGGAGCAGAGGTCAGAGGTAAGATTTTTAAAAACATTTTCTGTAAAGCATTTATAGATGCATTGATACAGTTCTTGCAGAAAAAAAGTTAGAAATTGAGACTTATAAACCAATGGGCAACCATACAGGTCTATGCTTGGAAAAAAAAAGACTTTTTTAAAAAAAACTCTTGATAAATATCAAAAGATGTTTAAGTTAAAGATTTTTGTGATTCAAGAGATGGTGGGAGAAAATTAAGACAGACTGATACGATCAAAAACATAGTTGAGCCATATTTATTAATGGTAAATGTATAACTTTGTGATATGACATTACAGAATGTTACATATATGGATTTTAAAAAGGTTTTTGACAAAAGTACCATTAAATTGATTGCTCACAAGATTGAAGCTCATGAGATAAAAGGGGCATGGAAGCTTGGATACAAAATCAGATGAAGGACAGAAAAGTTGTTTTGCGGTGAGCAGTCATGTGTTTTTTTGCAGAGGTAAAGAGTGATATTCCTCGTAGTTTAGTATTTAGACTACTGATTTTTTTGTTACACAATAATCATTTTTGATACACATTGATTTGTGCCCTGTACCCAAATCAAAATGTGTAGATGATAGTAAACCTAGTGTGGCAATCAGTGAATAAAATGGCAGACTTTAAGAGAGCACAGATATGGTGGTGGAACGGGTGGCCACTGCATGATGAAGGGGAAATGAGGTGGTATTGGGATTAATGAATTTCTCTTTAAAGAACTGGTGTGGATTCTATAGGGCATATGGCAGCCTCCTCTGCAGCTCTATAATAATGCTACTGGCTGAAATGGTTCTAAATTCTGAGATTACATGACTTTTCTCAAGAATTGACAGTTTCACTCAAAGACCACAGCTTGGTAATATGGAAAAATGTAGTTTCCAAAGTTTGGAGCTGAGGTTTTACTCCCTACCTAATCGACAGACTACTTAATGTCAGGATTAATATTCTGTATCAAGTGCCTGAGATAGAAAGTACAGCTTTTTGCTTAACTTGGCATTCTTCACAGTACAATTTACACAGTTAAAAACAGAATTAAATAAGGCAGGAACACTTGTTTTAGTCTGTTTAGCAGTTTATTAACACATGATAGAACCATACAAAATCTTTACACGTATCACAACAAGAACCAGTTGCATGGATACACAAGGTATCCACTGCGTCTGTAAGACTGGGCTGCAGAGCTGCAGCAAGTGTGGCTTGTGAAAACTGGTAATGACATTTTGAACCCGTACTCCACTTCATTCATTTCCACAAAAGCCTTATAAGCATGCAATAAGCCAGTATACCCACATAACTGCAGTTTCAGTCTCATCTGTTCTTGCGAGTAACATTCAACACGGCTTTGTTTCCAAAGACAAAAATAACTGCAGCTTTCCAAACACAAATGTTGCCAAATTGGTGGATATTTTAAAGAAAAAAAGTGAGTTTTGGAGTTTAACTATGTGTAAAAATGTGTTTTGTGAACTATGCGCTACTCTTAGAAGCTGCTTCAGAGCTTCTTCTTTTAACATCCCAGTTATAAACTCTTGCCATATCTGATAGACGATTGGTTAAGGACAAATCAAATATATCACTGTCAGTTACCATAAGTTCAATGCTGGCAACTCCCAAGTGTCACTAGTGATAAGGTTCATTAAAAAAACTCAATTGGCAAGGCTTTATCTCTGGTTGATTAGTATAGAACACAATGGCTATAGCACAACATTTACATCGCAGAGGACATGGGCTCAAGTCCCACCATGGTACATTATTCATTTAAACTTTAATATATATCACATCACATGGATTGCTGCCAAATCCTTTACAAATACCAAAGTAATAAGGAGTCTGACAATACACACTGTTCTGGTCTAAATTCGAACTGAATCCCACATTACTTCGTCAGTTCTTAATTTCTCCAATACAATCTTTGTTCTTTCTGGCATATGGATTATATCATAGTAAGGGCCTATCTTCTTCAAGGCTATGGCTGTAGTTATGAATGAATCTTGTGCATAACTAATTTATCCATTCACCACACTTGCATGGATAACATCATGCTCACTTTTCCAGCTACTCCCTGTCCTTAACACCTCCAAGATCATCTAGAACCAGGATAACATTTAGCTTATTTTCTTCGGTTCCTTCCCTATTGCACTACAAACCCTCTCCTAAATCATGTCATCCATGGCACACAGCTGATTCCATTCAACCTGGTGATGCCCCACATTCCCACAAATGTGTCACTCTGGTCCCCAAGGTAGCTGACACTGTAAACAGGAACTTAGAAATTGATAGCTAAAGACCAATACCCACCTCTATTAACCTGGTAACCAAATGATACAATAAGTAGTTTTTAATTAATTGTACAATCTCTACAAATTAGTCTAAAACAGACTTTGAAACAATGCAAGGAAATGCCATTATGCATTTTATGCATTTGGGAAAGCACAGGTCATCTTTTTCGTCCTAAACGTTCTACAGATATTTCTCCGATTTTGGAATGTATGCATGACTAATGTTATCTTCTGAAAAATTCAATTTATAGCTGATTAAATTAATAGCTGCCAGTCTTCCTTATTAATCTATTCTATAGATTGGCTACATGTTTACAAAACAGCATTTCTGCTGTTTTGTCAGATTAGTTTTGAATTTCTCTTTCTTCAGGTACAGGTAGTGCCCCCTATTGGAAACTGAACATTTCTGCAGTTTGCTTTTGCCAATACCACTCAGCTCTTCTAGGAATGAACATGGGAGCTGATTATCAAGGAATCATTGAACAACATGGAACCAAGGTGCCCAGGACAGTTTGTTGCTCTTATGAAGAAAGATTGAACAGATTGTGTCTATACCCATGGGATCTAAGAAGAATGAGAAATAATCTTGCTGAAATACAAGATCCTCAGGGGCTTGCTGAGGTCAATACCAGGAAGGTGTTTTCTCTCATGAAGATTTTTAGGTCTAAGCAGTACAAGAATAAGAGGTATTACTTCTAAGAGAGATTAAGGCACTTTGCTCTCTCAGATGGATATCAGTTTGTGGAGACAAAGTAGGAACTGCAGATGCTGGAGAATGAGATAACAAGGTATACAGCTGGATGAACACAGCAGGCCAAGCAGCATCTGAGGAGCAGGAAAGCTGACATTTCAGGTCTAGACCCTTCTGCAGAAAATGGTCTTCAGAAAATCTCTTCTTCATTTTCTGAAAAAGGGTCTAGACCTGAAACGTCAGCTTTCCTGCTCCTCTGATGCTGCTTGGCCTGCTGTGTTCATCCAGTTCTACACCTTGTTATAATAGTTTGTGGAATTCTCTTTTGCAGAAAGCGGTGGAGGCTGGATCATCGAATACTTTGAGGCAGAGTTAGATAGATCTGATTGACAGGGGAGTCAACAATTACAACAGGCAATTAGGAAAGTGGAATTGAGGCCATAATCAGATCAGTCATAATTCTACTGAATGGCTGAACAGACTCAAAGGGCCAAATCTCCTCTCAAGTCATATGCTCATAACAGCGAGTCAAAGTGAATAGCAGTGAAAAGGTAAATCCTTCGATTCCAGTTAACATACCTGCAACACAGCTATGATTTCTGGAGACCAATTTTCTTTCACCAGACTTGGTTCCAAGAATTTGTCAAGCTATCGACTGTATAAACAGAGGCTTCATCATTAGATTAGAAATGGACATTTTTTTATTCATTTACAGGATGAGGGGGTCACAGGCAATAAATGCTGCCTAGCTAATCTCTAATTGTCCAGTGGGCAGTTCAGAGTCAACTATATTGCTGTGGGTCTGAAGTCACATGTAGGCCAGGCCAGGTAAGGATGGTAGGTTCCTTCCCCAAAGGACATTAGTGACTGAGATGGGTTTTTCCAACAATCAACAATGGTTTCATGGTCATTGCTCATGCTTCTGTGTTAAGCTTCATTCAGAACTGTTTCAATAACAAAACAGTTTGGGGCGGCAAATGGTGGGTGAATACCTAGGTTTGGCCTGACAAATGCTATCTTCCACAAGTGCGAGTCCAATTATTTCTCCAAATTTTCCAACATCACCACCAGTCCGGAGATCCCTGTCAGGAGCAATTTTTTAGTTTCCACTTATCAGAAGCTTAGTTGAACCATTTTAATCTACAGTCTAAATACAAAAGTAGGCAAATGGTTAGGTAACACTGCAGTAACTGACTCACCTTACGGCCCAACAGAACCTGTCTCCCATCAACCGTGACTCCCTTGTTCGAACCACACTGCCCTCCAACCCCACCACACCCAGCACCTTCCCCTGCAACCGCAGGAAATGCTACACTTGCCCCCACACCTCCTCCCTCACCCCTATCGCAGGCCCCAAGATGACTTTCCATATTAAGCAGAGGTTCACCTGCACATCTGCCAATGTGGTATACTGTATCCATTGTACCTGGTGTGGCTTCCTCTACATTGGGGAAACTAAGCGGAGGCTTGGGGACCACTTTGCAGAACACCTCCGCTCGGTTCGCAATAAACAACTGCACCTCCCAGTCGCTAACCATTTCCACTCCCCCTCCCATTCTTTAGATGACACATCCATCATGGGCCTCCTGCAGTGCCACAATGATGCTACCCGAAAGTTGCAGGAACAGCAACTCATATTCCGCTTGGGAACCCTGCAGCCCAATGGTATCAATGTGGACTTCACCAGCTTCAAAATCTCCTCTTCCCCCACCACATCCCAAAACCAGCCCAGTTCGTCCCCTCCCCCCAATGCACCACACAACCAGCCCAGCTCTTCCCCTCCACCCACTGCATCCCAAAACCAGTCCAGCCTGTCTCTGCCTCCCTAACCTGTTCTTCCTCTCACCCCAAGCCGCACCTCCATCTCCTACCGACTAACCTCATCCCACCTCCTTGACCTGTCCGTCTTCCCTGGACTGACCTATCCCCTCACTACCTCCCCACCCACACTCTCCTCTCCACCTATCTTCTTTTCTCTCCATCTTCGGTCCGCCTCCCCCTCTCTTCCTATTTATTCCAGAACCCTCACCCCATCCCCCTCTCTGAAGAAGGGTCTAGGCCCGAAACATCAGCTTTTGTGCTCCTGAGATGCTGCTGGGCCTGCTGTGTTCATCCAGCCTCACATTTTATTATCCCATCAACAAGGTTCAAGTTAGAGAGGCGAAAAAATACTCACTCACCTTATGGGTACAGCCATGATAACACTCAATACTATCAACAATCCAGGCCAATAAAGCCTGCCTGATCAACATTCCTGCCAGTAGCTTAATATCCAATCCTTGTCTTATTAACACACTGATTGCATTTGTACTGGTTGTAAGAGGACTTTGAATATAAACCTTGTCTCAGTCATAACAAGGTAAAATTACCAAAATTTCCTACTAACCACCACTGTACAAACACCATTAACACGAACACTACAGTGGTTCATGGAAATCCAGCATCTCAAGGGCAGGCAATAAATGCAGCCCTTCTGATGTTGTCCATAATGGGATCAATCAAAGAACACAGAATTTCAGTCAGGAGTCTATTATAATTGCCTTAATACTCCTCAATCACAAATATGTATAACTGCAATCAATATCTTGCCCTATAATCATGCCAGTGCTACACACAAGGACACCAAAGATATTTTCTTATCAGCCTACTCAAGAATGTTACTGCACATTTCTACAGCAGGTAGGATTCCAATCCAGGTCTCCTGGCTCACAGACAGGGACACTATCACTGCACTGAGGCCCTTGTTTGAAACTATGTAGTTTTAATCAAATTGTTCAGACACACTTTAGCACACCTCTGGATCAGTTGGGACTTGAAGCCAGGTCTTCTGGCCCAGACGAAGGGACACTAACCCTGCAAAAAGATTGAGTGAATATCAGGCTCAGCTGTGACGTACAGATGTCAAATGATCCACTAACATTCATCATTTCAGTTCAAGCTTGAATAATGGTTATTTGTGTGATGTAGTGAAAAGGATAAATTGCTCACGGAACCATTTTCCAGCATAAGTTGATACCTTTAGTAAGAGGAGAAAAAAAAACTGAAGAATAAAAGGGCAAACAACAAAAGTGCCATGAAGCGTGTCTGTTCATTTATTCTCCAATGTGGATACACTGCCAGATCATCTGGTCCAAGTTATAGCACTAGAACATATGAAATATGAGCAGGCGGTGGCCATTCGCCCCTCAAGCATGGATTGCTATTCAACAAACAAACAACTGATCTGCCCCAGCCTCAACTCCTCTTTGGTGCTTGCTCAGATATTTCAAAGATTTAGCTCACTTTTGAACACTTTTAGTGATTAAGTCTTCACAATTCTGTTAGGTACAGAATTCCAGATATTCACTACTTTCAGGGAGAAGAAATTCCTTTGCATCTCAATTTTAAATGAGTGAACCTTTACTCTGTAACTATGTCCCCCAGTTCAAGATGCCCCCACTAGTGGCAACAGCTACCCTGTCAAGCACCCCCAGAATCTTGTGTGTACCAATAAGATCAACCTACATTATTTTAAACTCTAATAAATAAAGGCCTGACCTGTTTACCTACCAGGCACACGTGTTCCCTCTAGGATGATAAAATATTTTTTTATTTTATAAATCAATTTGCAGAAACATCCATTCTTTACCTCAGCAATACAAAATGAGAGATGTGGTGAGAGAGAATAGATAACTGATACGTTTATTACAAAGTTAAGTGGACTAATGTACACTGACAATTTCATTGATAACAGAGATACTGACACACAAATGGTAGAATGTAACTTTACTCCAAGTTGAAGCGGTAGACTGGCAAGAGTATGGCAAATCACAACAGAACATATTTACACTAAAAAAACTTCCAGATATGTCAAGTTCCCTGCAACTGCATCTCATTAAACTCTTGGCTTATTACTGTTCTCACTCATCCCTTCCTAACAACTTATTAATTTAAAATTAATATTTAAAATTATTCCACAAACTTTTGAAGTACATCCAGCTTTGAATAGTTAAATATTGCACAATAGTAAAGTCTTGGTCACTAGTGTCAAGTATGTAAATGAAACTCAATTGGTCCCCATGCATTTTCTTTCCTATTCAGCATGCATCATTCGTATTCATTGCGCAACTGCACAGATCGTTCGAGATATTGAAGTCTGCCTGTCTTAAATGCATTATTGGGAGAAAACACAGTACGGAAGATGATTGTTCTGCCATGACAAAACCAATGGCAAATCTGAAATAATCTGATGGGAAAAAAAACACATGGTAGCTTAAGTGTGGATTCATACTGACAAGCATCATTTTATTCACTTAGTCTCTCAATCTGTTGTCAATTGTAGTTTACCTCATAAAACAAATTATAAAGGAAATGTTAACAGAAATCTCACCAAAAATCTGCATAAGAATGAAGTTTCCATTTCTCAGTGTTATTTTGGTATAAAGGATACTGACTTCAGTGGTGGTGAACTGATCTCGAAGAAAGTCCAGATCTTCTTCTAGTCCTTCCAGATTACGGGTTGCAGTTGTCAGATTCTTCTCAAGTAACGCTTGAGCCTCATCAATGTCATATTCAAGCATTACATTAGCCTGTATAAGACAGAGACACATCTTGTATTATTGCCAATCCACACACTCATCCATTGCTTCTTCTAAGTTCTCAAGCGTATAGCTCCACACGTACTTGGAACTTAATACAACAAAGATAATGGGAACTGCAGATGCTGGAGATTTCAAGATAATAAAATGTGAGGCTGGATGAACAC
The DNA here is from genome assembly GCF_030684315.1 of Stegostoma tigrinum. Taxonomy (NCBI): domain Eukaryota; kingdom Metazoa; phylum Chordata; class Chondrichthyes; order Orectolobiformes; family Stegostomatidae; genus Stegostoma; species Stegostoma tigrinum. The sequence goes on from NC_081368.1 coordinate 35,357,587, forward strand.
AGCAGGCCAAGCAGCATCTCAGGAGCACAAAAGCTGACGTTTCGGGCCTAGACCTGATCTGATGAAGGGTCTAGGCCCGAAACGTCAGCTTTTGTGCTCCTGAGATGCTGCTTGGCCTGCTGTGTTCATCCAGCCTCACATTTTATTAACTTAATACAACAAGCTGTTTTCCAGCAGCGAGCTGGGTAGTGAACACCAGCAGACTATTTGCCTGTCGGGTATACAGTTGGACCTGTCCATTTAATTGCCACAGGTGCACTTTCTAGCAGAGGCCTGCGGACAATGATCGACATGAGGATTCTTCCTACCTACAGTCTAGGGACGGCAAGGTCAACAATAATGACGCTGTTACTGAATTGGAGACGCTCACTTAGAAGAGGGCAAGACTCTCATCCACATGGATCAGCTTACATTTCCTTTACAACTGAGTCAAAGGTGCAGGGAGAGAAAAGTAACTGCAGCATTGTACAATACTTAATATTGAAATCTAAAATCGTTACTCATATGTAGTGCATGGCTACTGATAAAAATGCTTTTTAGCTGGAGTAATATGAATCCACATATATTAGTGTAATAATCTGAGCATCCTCATGACAATGAAAAGAAGAATCATTACACTTACTCAAAGTTTTCTTTCAAGTATCTCAACATTTCTCTATGTACCCATTCTTCTATAATCTACAGGCTGGCAGAACCTGATATTTTCATCACCTAACTACTGCGTTATGATCTGTTCTATCTTCTCTCTGACTAATTCCAGTCTAGGCAGGATCCTCTATCTCCAGATTTTAAACTACTTCTAGATTACTCAATAATAACGAAAAGAAACATATGCATTGATGAAAGTTACCCTGTTTCTGGAAGAACCTGGGGAACAACTAAATGTCTGTCTTAGGGTATCCTGTTTGTCTGTCCTAGGGTACCTTGTTTGTCTGTCCTAGGGTGGTCAAGAGATGTACACTTATCACTGAAATAATTAAATGGCTGTGTAATATGACAATTATATTGACAATAGAATGAAAATATATCTGTTTTAGTTGCTTACAGATTTCTAGTGCCCATAGTGATATACTTTTCAGCTTGCAGGTCTATTTTGGAATGAGCAGTCCTCATGCCTGTATTTCAAATAAATGCACAATATAGGATGTACAACAATGAAATATCAGGAAGTATTTGTTTCCCATGATATCTGCAGATTTTGCTCCCATCACATATTTTTGCAGCACCTAACTGATACATGCTGTACAAAGGAGAAACCATAGCTCTGAACTTACCCCCAACCATAAGCACACTTTATCCGTAGGAGTGATAGATGCTTTAGCATACAAATTATCTGCAAGGAGAAACAGCGTCTCCATGGGATCTGTGGAATCCTTTAAAACAAAAAGCAAACAGATGTAGGGCTGCATTACACTTGAATTAATCAAGTAATCTCGCTCTCATTTCTGTAAGATGCACATCATCTGCAGCAGCTCCATATGTAGTTACAGCAGTGTATATGACACCATGTCACAAGAATAAATGTCATAGGAATAACAAGTTGGTTAATGAATAGTAACCAAGATTACATTTTAACAACTTTGGATTGAAGATCAGTTACAAGTTGTGTGCCTCTCAAGTCACTGCTAGTGTCACAATGGTTACCAGTTAAAAAATGTCACTAAGAACATTAAAACAAGAAAGAAATGTAAAATAGTTAAAGCAAGGAATATTTGGTAATGGGAAAGAGGCAGATAACACTGACCATTAAAGGACAAATAGATTTGAAATAAAAGACAATGCAGGGTCAAAGTGAAACAGTTGTAGTAAGAATTGGGTATGAGGGGTAAAATTGCATCTTATGCTGCGAGCCTATACCTCTATAGCCACAGAGGCTCAGATCCATAGAGATATACAACACGGAAAATACCCTTCGATCCAACTCATCCATGCTGACCAGATATTCTAAATAAATCATTTGTTCTATATGCCAGCATTGGGCCCACATCCTTCTAAACCTTTCCTATTCATAAACCCATCCAGATGCATTTTAAATGTTGTAACTGTACCAGCCTCCACCATTGCTTCTGGCAGCTCATTCCACACACACAACACCCTCTGCGTGAAAAAGTTGCCCCTTATATATCTTTCCCCTCTCACCTTAAACCTATGCCCTCTAGTTTTAGATTGCTCACCCTGGGGGAAATATAGAAGTTTAAATGTATGTTTGGATACAGGATTGTGTGCTCTGAGCGAAAGCAGTGCAGTTGGTGACATGGTGCAATGGTTACCATTCTGAGCTTTAAGTACCGCGCTTCTGAGCAGTAGTCTACCTCTGACATATGAAATGTTAAATGTGTAAAGTAAACCTCTGCGTGAGAATGCTGAAAGCTTCGGTACGACAGGTCGGCACAACAGCGAGGGCCGAAGGGCCTGTACTGTGCTGTAGTGTTCTATGTTCTAATTAGCCCATACATGCCCCTCATGATTTTATAAACTTCTAAAAAGGTCACCCCTCAGCCTCTGACACTCCAGGGAAAACAGCACCTGCCGATTCAGCCTTTCTATACAGCTCACACTCTCCAAACCTGGCAACATCCTTGTAAATCTTTTCTGAACCCTTTCTATTTCACAACATCCTTCTTACAAGAGGGAGACCAGAATTGCACTCAATGCTCCAAAAGTGGACGAATCAATGTCCTCTACAGCCACAACATGACATCCCAACTCCGGTGCTCAACGCACTGACCAATAAAGGCAAGCATACCGAACACCGCCTTCATTTTCTTCTCTATCTCCAACTCCACTTTCAAGGAGCCATGAATTGGCATTTCAAGGTCGCTTTGTTCAGCAACATTCCCCAGGACCTTACCATTAAATGTACGAGTCCTGACCTGATTTGCCTTTCCAAAATCCAACACCTCACATTTATCTAAATTAAACTCTATCTGCCACTCCTCGGCTCATTGGCCCATCTGATCAAGATCCTGTTGTACTTTGAGGTAGCCTTCTTGGTTGGCCACCACATCTCCAATTTTGGTGTCATCTGCAAACATACTAACCATACCCCCATGTCCACATCCAAACCATTTATATAAGTAATAAAAAGCAGTAGACCCATCAGCAATCTTTGTGGCACACCACTGGTCACAGGCCTCCAGTCTGAAAAGTAACCCTCCACCACCACTCTATATTCTACCTTTGAGCCAGTTCGGTATTCAAATAGCTTGCTCTCCCTGTATTCTATGTAATCTAACCTTGCTAACCAGTCTGTCATGAGGAACCTTATCAAATGCCTTACTGAAGTCCACATCGATCACATTCACCACTCTGCCCTCATCAATCCTCTTTATTTCTTCAAAAAACTCAATCAAGTCAGTGAGACACACCTTCCAATGCACAAGCCATGTTGACTATCCCTAATCAGTCGTTGCCTTTCCAAATTCATGTAAATCCTGTTCCCTGGGATTCTCTCCAACAACTTGCCTACCACCAATGTCAGGCTCACCAGTCTGTAGTTGCCTGGCTTTTCCTTACCATCCTTCCTAAATAGTAGTACCACGTTAGCCAACCTCCAGTCTTCAGGTAACTCACTTGTGACTATCAGTGATAAAAATATCTCAGCAAAGGGGCCAGCAATCTCTTCCCTCGCTTCCCACAGAGTTCTAGGATACACCTGATCAGGTCCCAGGGATTTATCCAGCTTTATGCATTTTAAGACATTCAGCACCTCCTCCTGTGTATTTGGACATTTTAAGATGTCACTATTTATTTCCCCATGTTCTGTAGCTTCCATATTCCTTCTCCACAGTAAACACTGATACAAAATACTCATTGAGTATCTCCTCCATCTCCTGCGGTTCCACACATAGGTAGCCTTACTGATATTTAAGGGGACCTATTCTCTCTGTAGTTACCCTTTTGTCCTTAATGTACTTGGAGAATCCCTTTAGATTTTCCTTAACCCTACTTGCTAAAGCAAATGGATTCGATTCCACCTTTGGGTGACTGTCTGCAGAGTTTGCATATTCTCCTCATGTCTGCATGCTTTTCCTCCAGGTGATCCAGTTTCCACCCACAGTTCAAAGATGTGCAGGCCGGGTGGATTGGCCATGCTAAATTGCCCATTGTGTCCAGGGATTTACAGATTAGGTGCGTTAGCCATGGGAAATGCAGTGTTACAGGAATAGGGTTGGGGTGAGATGCTCGTCCATGAGTTAGTGTGGATTTGTTGGGTAGAATGGCCTGTTTTCACACTGTAGGGATGCTATGATTCTATTTCATGTCCCCTTTTGGCTCTCCTGATTTCCCTTTTAAGCATACGTCTACTGCCGTTATGGTCTTCTAAGGGGGTCACTCGATCTCTGCTGTCTATACCTGACATATGGTTCCTTCTCTTCCTTGACCAACACTTAAAATCTCTCCAGTCAATCAACATTCCCTAAACCTACCAGCCCTGCCCCTCACCCTAACAGGAACATACTGTGTCTGGACTCTCACTGTCTCATTTTTGAGGGCTTCCCATTTTCTAGCCATCCCTTTACCCGGGAACATCCGCCTCTAATCAATTTTTGAAAGGTCTTGCCTAATGCCCTCAAAATTGGCCTTCTTCCAATTTAGAACTTTAGCTTTTAGATCCAGTCTACCCTTTTCCATCACTATTTTAAAACCAATAGAATCATGGTCACTGGCCCCAAAGTAGTCCCCCACTGACATCTTGCCCTGCCTTATTTCCCAAGAGTAGGTCATGTTTTGCGCCTTCTCTAGTAGGAACATCCCTGTACTAAATCAGACCATTTTCTTGTGCACACTTAAATTCCTCTCCAGCCAAGCCTTTAACACTACGGCAGTCCCAGTCTATGTTTGGAAAATTAAAAACCCCTACCATAATCACTCCATTATTCTCAGTGAATTGAGACTTCCTCACATACGTGTCCCTCAATTTCCTGCTGACATTTGTAGGGGTCGAGAGTACAATCCCAATAAGGTGATCATTCTTTTCTTGTTTGTCAGTTCCACCCAAATAACTTCTCTGAACATATTCCTAGGAATATCCTCAAGTAGAGCTTCACTGTTATCCTTAATCAAAAACACCACACCCCCTCCTCTCCTGCTCCCCTTTCTAGCTTTCCTACAGGATCCACACCCTGGAACATTAAGCTACCAATCCTGTCCATCCCTGAGGCACGTCCCTGTAAGTGCCATGAAATCCCAGTCCCATGATCCCAACTATGCTCCAAGTTCATCTGCCTTACCTGTTAGGCCACTTGCACTGAAATAAATGCAGTTTAATTTATCAGTCCTACCTCATTCCCAGCCTTGACTGTTTGGCTTAACTCTTTTCTCAACTGTATCAGTCTCTGACTGCTCTCTTTCCTCACAATCTTCCTTGATCTGAAGCCCACCCAGCCTCACTAATTTCAATCCTTCCTAGCAGCTTTAGCAAATCTCCCCGCCAGGATATTAGTCCCCTTTCAATTCAGGTGCAATCCACCCTTCCAATACAGGTCACTTCTACTCCAGAAGAAATTCCAATGATCCAAAAATGTGAATCTCCACTGCACCAGCTGCTCAAACACACATTCATGTGCTCTATCCTCCTATTCTTACCCTAACTAGTTTGTGGCACTGGGAGTAATCTAGATATTACTATCTTCAAGGGCCTCCATTTTAAATTCCTGTGTAACTTCCTATATTCTCTCCTCATCTTGTCCTCATCTCTTCTTATATCATTAGTTCTAACTTGTATAACAACCTCCTGATGGTCCCTCTCACCTTTGAGAATATTCTGCATCCTCTGAGATATCCTTGATCTTGGCACTAGGATGGCAACACACCAATCTGATGTCTCTCTGGCAGCCGCAGAAATATCTGTCTCTGCCTCTGACTACAGTCCCCTATCACAATTGTTCACTTGGAACTGGCATACCCCTTGTTACATTGGATCCAGTCTCAGTACCAGAAACCTGGCTGTCAGTGCTACATTCCCCTGACAGGCTATCACAGCCTACATTTTGAAAATCAGCATAAAAACCAAAGAACTGCGGATGCTGTAAATCAAATACAAAAACAACATTACTGGCCAAGCTTGTCCTCACCCTCAACTTCTCTTTCAACTCCTCTCATTTTCTTCAGTTAAAAGGGGTTGCCATGGGTAAATGCATGGGCCCTAGTTATGTCTGTCCTTTCAAGGGTTAGGTGGAACATTCCTTGTTCCAGTCCGATTCCGGCCCCCACCCACAACTCTTTCTATGATACATCGATGATATCATCAGTGCTGCTTCCCTCTCTCGTCTGGAATCAGAAAACATCATCAATTTCGCCCCCCAGTTTCCACCTGGCCCTCACTTTCACCGAGTTTATCTCTGACTCTTCCCTTCTGTTCCACGACATTTCTGTTTCCATTTCTGGGAACAGACAGATCACTAATATCCACTACAAACCCACTAGCTCCCACAGCTACCTGGACTATACATCCTCACACCCTGCTTCCTGCATTCCATTCTCTCAGCTCCTGTCTCCATCACACATGTTCAGATGAGGCCAATTTCGATAAGGGAGCCTCCAAAATGTCCACCTTCTTCCTCAACCAAGGATTTCCTAGCTCTGTTGTTGACAGGGCCCTCATCTAACCCGTCTCCCACTCATCCGCCCTAACTCCTCCTCTTCCCTCCCACAACAGCGATAGGGTTCCCCTTATCCTCACCTACCATCCCACCAGCATCCACATCCAGAAGAACATCAGACGCCATTTCCGCCACCTCCAGCAAGATGCTGGCACCAGTCACGTATTCCCCTCTCCTCCCTTGTCCACTTTCCACAGGGAACGTTCCCTCCGGGACATCCTGGTCCACACTTCCTTCACCCCCAGCACCTTCCCCTGTAATCAGTGAAGGTGCAACATCTGCCCATTTACCTCCTCCCTCCCCAGTATCCAAGGGCCCAAACATACCTTCCAGGTGAAGTAACACTTTCTCCTGCACTTCCCAGAATCTAGTCTGCTGTATTCGCTGCTCAGTGTGGTCTCCTCTACATTGGGGAAACGAGGCGTAGACTTGGTGACTGCTTTGCAGAACATTTATGTTCTGCTTGCAGAAAAGACCCTAAACTACCTGTTGCCTGACACTTTAATGCACCACTCTGCTCCCTGGCCAACATCTGTGTCTCCGGCTTGCTGCAGTGTTCCAGCGAAGCCCAATGCAAACCGGAGGAACAACACCTTATTTTCTGCTTGGGGATCTCCAGACTCAATATTAAGTTCAATAATTTTAGGGCCTAAACTCTCCCATGTCCCAGCCCCTTACTGCACACACCAGTCCTTGTTACCACATAGCCTGCCATTTCACATCCCCTATTGTTAGTGACTAACAGTCCCCATTAACAACTATTCACTCTCCCAGCCTGATCGTTAGCAACTCCTTTGTCTGTCTAACTGACTTTCTCTCTCTTTGGGTTCTATCCTATTGTTTACTCCCTACCTCACCTACCTCCCTATTTTCTGAACTATAAACCTACGTTTTCCCAGCCACCATCAGTTCTGAGGAGGGGTCACTGGACCCAAAACGTTAACTCTGCTTTTTAATTTCACGGATGCTGCCAGACCTGCTGAGCCTCTCCAGCAATTTTGTTTCTGAAAAATCAGCAGACTTGATTGAGGGGTAAGATACAGAGGTGTTAGGCATAGGTCATTTGTCCATGAAAGAAGAACAAATCTAAGTGCAATACTTTTCATATATTTTTGATAATCCTTAACAAATGCTAGTGAGGGTTAATTGGATAATGTCATAATTCCAAATGCTGAAAATTCTTCCTTAGTGATTTATTTGTTTAAAGCAAATATATATTGCTTAAACATGCATACATAACCAAAAAAAATTGCGAGTGGGCAAAGCAACTGTCATCAACTTTGTGAAGATTTAGAGAGTTTTACCTTTTTCTTCTGCATGTGTTTTAAAATTTCTAATGTCTGTTTAATTTCTGGGATTTGACTTTTTAGCCTAGAGAAAGGAAGTAAAGATGGTAAGTATAAGTAGTCCCGTTGAGAAGAAAGCATAATACTTTTTGACAGAACAGTTTTTATCCAAATAGCATCTTTAAAAATAATAAAATGTACAAAATTCTACATGGTAACATTGCAACATAAAACATGATAATAAGCCACTCAGGCAAGCATTAATGCAGACAACCAAAAGCTTAGTAAGAAAGGTAGTTTTAAGGAGTATCCTAAAAGATTGGAGTGAGTTAGAGGAGTTTAAGAAGGAAATTTTAGTGCCATTGCGAAGACAGCTGAAGGAATGTTGGAACAATTAAAATTAAGATATGTGTTAGGCCAGAATGACAAAAGCACACAGTTATCCTGAGAAAGCAGGAACTGCAGAAGCTGATGAATCTGAGATAACAAGGTGCAGAGTTGGATGAACACAGCAGGCCAAGGACCTAGGCCTGAAACGTTAGCCTTCCTGCTCCTCTGATGCTGCTTGGCCTGCTGTGTTCATCCAACTCTGCACCTTGTCATCAGAGTTATTCTGGCCAGTCACAGGCTGGATTATAGAGTTAAGGAGGGATGAGGCCATATGGAACTTGTAATCAAGAAATGAAAATTACAAAAAGCAAAGCTTTGCCTAACATGCTAATGCAACTGAGTAACCACAGTGGCAATGGGTAAGCAGGACTTGGTAAGACTAAGGACATTGCCATGTATAGCGTCAAATTTGCAGAGGATAGAATTCGGACACTGACAAAGAACATAGAGACATAGGAGATAGGAGAAGGAGATGGCCATTTGGCCCTTTGAGCCTGCTCCGCCATTCATCACGATCATGGCTGATCATCCAATTCAGTAGCCTAATCTTACTTTCTCCCATAACACTGGATCCTATTCACCGCAAGTGTTATATTTAGCTGCATTCTTTACTGCTTGTTGCACCTGCATGCTTACCTTCAGTGATTGGTACACAAGGACACTCCTCTCCCACTTTACAGCCATTCAGGCACTAATTTGTCTTCTTGATTTTGCTTCCAAAGTGAATGACCTCCAAATTATACTGCATCTGCCACTGATCTACCTCTCACCCAACCTGCCCAGATCATACTGAAGGATCTCTGCATCTGCATCCTCCTCATGGTTCACCCTCTCAGCCAAACTGGTATCATCTGCAAACTCTGAGATGTTGCATTTTGTTCCCTCACCTAAATCATTAATATATTTTGTGAACAGTTGGGGTCCCAGCACCGATCCCGGTGGCACCCAACTAATTATTGCCTGCCAACTTGAAAAGGACCCATTAATTCCTACAGAGATAGTACGAACTGCCAATGCTGGAGTCTGAGATAACAAGGTGTACAGCTGGATGAACACAGCAGGCCAGGCAGCAGAGGAGCAGGAAAGGTGACGCTTCAGGTCTGGACCATTCTTCAGAATTCCTACACTTTGTTTCCTCTCTGCCAACCAGTTTTCTATCCATCTCAATACTCTTCCTGCAATTCCTTGCGCTTTAATCTTACAAAAAAATCTCTTCTGCAGGACTTTATTAACTGCTTTCTGAAAGCCCAAATATACCACATTGACTGTGGCAAAAGTCAAATGAAGGGGTAACAGAAACATGGCTGAAGCTTAGCAGTAGCCGGGATGAGGTGGGACATTCAGGTCTAAATGGATTTGAAAACAGGAAGCTTTTGGGTTGGCACAGGTATGTGGTTGGAAGTTCAAAATGGGGTCAAAATTGACACTAGTCAAGGAAGCCTTGAGCAAAGAAGGTAGAAATCTTGAGGAGAAAAAGGTCTGTGCATTATACCACAGCAGAATAAAACACAAGTAACTACACTAAGGAAGAAGGGCAGTATTTATATTTGACATAACCAAAACCAAATTTCACTTCCAGCCTATTCTTTACTGCCAAAGGTGGCAAAACATAACGAAACATTTTTGTTTTTAATTTAAGTCTGGCAGCATGAGAACAGCCGCGATAGAAATCAGTATGTTTTTCCTTGATCTTAACATGATTTGGTAACGCCCAGTTAAAACAATTACAGAATATTGCTTTAGTCTTTCAACAGGTACAACATTAGAACACCTTAGATGGCTTGTTTTTAACATTAGCTTCGACAGAGATAATGTCTGGATATTTTTAATCAACAGGTGGTGTGCTGTTCTCACTTGTTCAGAGAAATATACCTGCTGTACAATTACATTCTTTGAAAAATGTGTGACATGTAACATATGCTATGACACCAGGTACTTGAGCAAGGGTCAACTTTCAAATCATGGAGACAGTCGCTTTTGATTTCAATAGGTAAACAGATGGCATTTGAGAATATCTCTGTAAAAAAAACTATTAAATAGTACTAACTAGAGAATCCCGTACAATAAAAATTTAATTTGACTGCCAGGACTTTGCTTTAAGTGAATCAATAAGGTGCACGTTTTCTGTTATAATCACTTTGGTGGTTCTCTCAGTCATGGCTTAAACAGTGAATCTAATACGTCGTATTAAGAATATTATATTTAATGTGTTCAGCAAAGGTAACTAAGAGTGTCGACTTTTTAAACTACTTGATGATAAATTCTCACCTTCTTTTCTTTTGCGATAGATTCAGCTCCATGAATTTGTATTTTTGGTATTGCTCATCTAGCCTCCTCAGCACTAGGTCTGCTGTCTCATTACCTGGCTGTTTCATAAATGCAATGACATCTTCCTGGAAGACAGATAATAAACAAAAAAAAACAGAGGACGAGATTAAGTGATGGACTTGAAAAATGAAATAAGCACAACCTATACACTAGCAAAAATATATAAAGAGCAAATGAAAGTAACTGAGTTGTACTGATTTCCCCAATCATCAACATCCTGGGTGTTACCATCAACAGATTAACAATGAAATATTTTGACAATATGTAGCAAGGTTAGTGCACAGGGCCTGTACAATATGTTCAATTACATCATTAGATGCTCTGAGGAAATACTACAGAGTTGTGTATGTAAAATAAAGAGCTGCATATCACACAGCTCAAATAACCAGAAATTGCTGGAAAAACTCAGGTCGTCTGGCAATGGGGAGAAAACAGAGCTAACATTTTGTCCCGTCATTGTCACCAAGTTGGAGTTTGAGATGCTTTTTTAAGTATTACTTCCAGAAAGGCAGGAGTTTTGGGTTGCCTACCCTCACCAACATGCCCCAACCACCCATGACAGTTTCTTTGGAATTCCAATTAGGTTAAAGGGTGAAGGGTAGTCTGGTAGCACTTTAAAAGAGGTACAGTGACAACAGAGAAATGTGTCAAGCTCCATGTGACACCCATATGTGCCTCACCATCACATTTTGTGGATGTACAAAGGCCATATTACCCAACTGAGGTAGTGTCATAACCGAGTTACCGTTTCCAGCGATTGAACATGGGGATAAAGAAGCCGGAGTCTTCGATCCACATCATAAATTCTACTCCACTAACAATGATTTAATTCAATGAATTCCATTCCAAACTCATTCCCACTCCACTGTTGAAATCCTCACCTATGCCTGTCATCTCTAAACACAGCTATTCCAATGCTGCCTTGCTGGGCCCTGATCCTCTACATAAGAAACTGCTCAGGCTGACTCTACCATTCAAAACAATCATGTCTGATCTCAGATAATAAAATGTGAGGCTGGATGAACACAGCAGGCCCAGCAGCATCTTAGGTGCACAAACGCTGACGTTTCGTGTCTGATCTCATCTTGGCCTCAGCTTCAATTTCTTGCCTGCTCTCCATAACACTTGAGCCAATTACTAATTAAAAATCTAAACTGTCAAATTTATTCAGTGTCCTGGTAGCTACTGCACTCCGTGGTAATGAATTCCATAGATTCATGACTCTGAAGTAATTTCTTCTCACCTGTTTTAAATCTGCTACCCTTGCTGTAAAATTATTGCTTTAGGCTGCTCCACAAGGGCGATCATCTGCTCTGTCTACTTTGTCAATCCCTTTAACACCTTATATTCAATCAGATTTCTTTTCTAAACTTGGGTGTGTACAGATCTGAACTGCTCAAACTCTCTTGACAGGACTAACCCCTCATCTCCCAAGTCAATCTAATGAACCTCCTTTGAATTACCTTCAGTACAAATTACATCCCTCCTCAAGCAAAAGGAATTAAAACTGTACACAATACTTCTGGTGCAGTCTCACTAATGCCTTATACAATTGCAGTAACACTTCCCTACTTCTAAACTCTGTTCCTCAAGCAATCAACCGTTATTACCTGCTGTACCTGCATTCTGGTTTTCTGCGACTCATGCAGAAGGACATCCAGATTTCTCTGCAATGTGGCACTCTGAAGTTTCTCTCCAATTAGATAACAAGTTGCCTTTCTATGCTTCCAACCAAAATGGATAACCTCACATTTCCATTTTAAATGCTATCTGCTAATTTTTGACCCATTCATCAAAGCTATCCATTTGCAAATTTCTTATCTCTTCACTGCAATTTACTTGCCCACCTATTTTATTGTGGTCCGTAAATTTTCTTCCACCTGTGTCTGAGTCATTGATATAGATTTCAAATACCTGGGGCCCAAGGCCCAAATCCTATGGCGTTCTGCTAGTTACATATCACACACCTGAAAAAGACCCATTTATCCCAACAATCTGGCTTTCTATCAGTTATACAGTCATGGAGTTATACAGCACAGAAACAGGCCCTTTGGTCCAAATCATCCATGTCGGCCAGATATCCTAAACCCCACAGTCCCATATTCCAAGTATTTGGTCCAGTTACTTCTAAACCCTTCCTAAACTTGTAGTCATATAGAAGCTTTATAAATGTTGTAAGTAAATCCACCTCCATCACTCCCTCTGGCAGATCATTCCATACCTGCACCACTTTCTGAGTGGAAACATTGCTTCACACGCCCTTTTTAAATCTTTCCCTTTCACCTTAAGCCTATGCCCTCTAGCTTTGGACTCTCCCCACCCTAATAAAAAGATCTTGGCGATTCATCCTATCCATTGCCCTCATGACCTTATAAACATCCACAAGGTCACCCCTCATGCTCTGACGCTCCAGGAGAATATATCCAGCCTATTCAGACTCTCCCTATTGCTCAATCCTCTATCAAAGCTAATACATTAGCCCAAACTCATGTGATCTTATCTCGTGTATCATGTGGTGCCTTATCAAATGATTTCTAGAAGTCCAGGTGTACTACATCAAAAGGTCATTATCTATTTTACTAGTTGTACCTTAAAAGTCACCCCACTAAGTTAAGGAAGAGATCGTCCAATTTCATTAAAAATACAAAACTTCAAATATTGAAACCTAAATCATGATAAACACAGTTGAAAATATAAAGAATCTACCAGCCCAACGATTCTCCGCTACATCCCGTTTTACCATAATCTGAGACTTAAGTAAAGAATAACTGAATCGTTTCCTTGCAAAGTCGTCCAACTTCAATGGGGGAAAAGGTGTTTCAAAGCACTGGTTATGTGTTTATAATCATTAATCAATTTACAATAGACATCAACTCATCGCTCATTGATAACTACCTTCTTTAGTTAAGAGGCGCTGTGAGAGAAATACAGAAACATTAGCTTTGGTTTCAAATGTCGATCACCTTGGCGTTAACGGGGAAAGCCGGAATTAGACTGCAGGTTGTGTGATCCTAAGTGACCCGATCCTGTGTGCAATGACAGGGTATACAAGAACCAGAAACCTCCTTGATCTTAGCCGACACTGAGGAAGCCAGTTCAAGAAATGGGAAGAGACAATAAGAACTGGGAACCGAGGACATTCCGGTCTGATATGCCTGAGCTCAGCTCCCACTCTCATAATAAGGCAGTCAAACGCCACGAGGGTTGGAAGACGGTGTTGGTGCTCAGCGACAGCACAACACGCAGCGCGGTGAAAGACAGGCGGTGGCCGCCGCTCCCGGCCGCACGTTGCCATGGGGACAGAGCCCACGCAGCAGGCTTGAGCCTCCGGCTCGGTCTCTAACAAACAAATGGCCACAAACCCTCCCCGACCCGGGCTGTCCTTACCACAAACACGGCCTGAGGAATACCCAGATGCTTGCGGCTGCTCGTAGCCGCGTTAGCATCGCCGCTCCCACTGGTGGTCGCCATCTTGGGCCGTTCTGACGTCACACGTGACGCTGGCCGATACGCACAGACCCCGCCCCCTCTCTGCGATGATTGGTCAGAAGCTGCCGGCCCTGCCGTCAATCACTAGGAAGGCCGGTCATGCGCAGAGGGCGAGCTTTGTGGAGAGAGCCCACTCAGTAGCTGTTAGTGTGTTATTTCCAGTACATTGTACTTGCAGAATCCTGAACATAGTTTTTTCACCTAAAATATATATCTAACAAGCACATTAAATAGGGGCAGAAGTAGGCCCAATAAAATCATGGTAAGTGTTCCCCCGAAACATATTTTCTGCAGAATTAGCCTGTAGCAGGCCAAATGGCATATTCATAATTTTGAGCTGCTGCATAGTATTTTAAAAATATTATTCGCTATGCAAAGTGGAAATTGCTGGCTGTTAGCATTTTGTTGTCCATCCCTGGTTGCCCTTGAGAGTTGCTAGTTAGCTGCCTTCTTGAACCTCTGCAATCCATGTGACGTAAGTTGACTCAATATGTCCTCAGGGAGGGAATTCCAAGATTTTGACCCAGCAACAGTGACGGAACGGCGATATGTTTCCAAGTCAGGATGGTGGGTGTTTTGGAGGGGAACTTGCAGGTGGTGGTATTCCCATGTATCTGCTGCCATTATATTTCTAGATTGAAGTAGTCGTGGGATTGTAGATGCTATCTAAGGATATAGAACATAAAACATTACAGCACAGTACAGGCCCTTCAGCCCTTGATGTTGTGCCGACCTGTCATACCAATCTGAAGCCCATCTAACCTACACTACTCCATGTACGTCCATACGCTTGTTCAATGACAATTTAAATGTACTTAAAGTTGGTGAATCTACTACGTTGCAGGCAAAGTGTTCCATACCCTGACTACTCTCTGAGTAAAGAAACTACCTATGACATCTGTCTTATATCTTTCACCCCTCAATTTAAAGCTATGCCCCCTCGTGCTCGCTGTCACCATCCCAGGAAAAAGGTTCTCCCTATCCACCCTATCTAAACCTCTGATTATCTTATATGTCTCAATTAAGTCACCTCTCAACCATCTTCTCTCTAACAAAAACAGCCTCAAGTCCCTCAGCCTTTCCTCGTAAGACCTTCCCTCTATACCAGGCAACATCCTAGTAAATCTCCTCTGCACCCTTTCCAAAGCTTCCACACCCTTCTTATAATGCGGTGACCAGAACTGTACGCGATACTCCAATTGAGGCCGCACTAGAGTTTTGTACAGCTGCAGCATAACCTCATGGTTTCTGAACTCGATCCCTCTATTAATAAAAGCTAAAACACTGTATGCATTCTTAACAACCCTGTCAACCTGGGTGGCAACTTTCAAGGATCTGTGTACATGGACACCGAGATCTCGCTGCTCATCTACACTACCAAGAATCTTACCATTAGCCCAGTACTTTGCCTTCCGGTTACTCCTACCAAAGTGCATCACCTCACACTTGTCCGCATTAAACTCCATTTGCCATCTCTCAGCCCAGCTCTGCAGCTTATCTATGTCTCTCTGCAAACTACAGCATCCTTCGTCACTATCCACAATTCCACCGACCTTAGTGTCGTCTGCAAATTTACCAACCCATCCTTCTATGCCCTCATCCAGGTCATTTATAAAAATGACAAACAGCAGTGGACCCAACACTGACCCTTGCGGTACACCACTAGTAACTGGTCTCCAGGATGAACATTTCCCATCAACTACCACCCTCTATCTTCTTTCAGCAAGCCAATTTCCGATCCAAACTGCTATATCTCCCACAATTCCATTCCTCCGCATTTTGTACAATAGCCTACTGTGGGGAACCTTATCGAACGCCTTGCTGAAATCCATATACACCACATCAACCGGTTTACTCTCATCTACCTGTTCGGTCACCTTCTCAAAGAACTGAATAAGGTTTGTGAGGCACGACCTACCTTTCACAAAACCGTGCTGACTATCCCTAATCAATTTGTTCTTTTCTAGATGATTATAAATCCTATCTCTTATAACCTTGTCCAACACTTTTCCAACAACTGAAGTAAGGCTCACTGGTCTATAATTACCAGGGTAGTCTCTACTCCCCTTCTTGAACAGGGGAACCACATTTGCTATCCTCCAGTCATCTGTCACTATTCCTGTAGACAATGATGAGTTAAAGATCAATGCCAAAGGCTCAGCAATCTCCTCCCTGGCTTCCCAGAGGATCCTAGGATAAATCCCATCCGGCCCAGGGGATTTATCTATTTTCACACTCTGTAGGATTTCTAATACCTCTTCCTTGTGAACCTCAATCCCACCTTGTCTAGTAGCCTGTATCTCAGTATTCTCCTCAACAACATTGTCATTTTCTAGAGTGAATACTGTCAAAAAAATATTCATTTAGTGCTTCCCCTATGTCCTCTGACTCCACACACAACTTCCCACTATTATCCTTGATTGACCCTAATCTTACTCTCGTCATTCTTTTATTCCTTAAATACCTATAGAAAGCCTTAGGGTTTACCGTGATCCTATCCGCCAACAACTTCTCACGTCTCTCTTTAGGTCTTTCCTGGCTTCCTTGTAACCCTCAAGTGCACTAACTGAGCCTTCACATCTCATCCTAACATAAGCCTTCTTCTTCCTCTTGACCAGAGATTCCACTTCCTTCGTAAACCACGGATCCCGTGCTCTACAGCTTCCTCCCTGCCTGACAGGTACATACTTATCTAGGACACACAGGAGCTTTTCCTTGAATAAGCTCCACATTTCTAATGTGCCCATCCCCTGCAGTTTTGTGGTGAATTTCTGCAGTGCATCTTGTAGATAGTACACAGTGTTGCTACTGAGTGTTGGTGGTGGAGGGAGTAGATGTTTGTGGATGTGTTACCCATCAAACGTCAACTTTCCTACTCCTCTGATGCTGCCTGATATGCTGTGTTTCTCCAGTTCTACAATGTGTTGTCTCTGACTCCAGCATCTGCAGCTCTGGGTGTGAGTTTGCTTGCTGAGCTGGAAGGTTCATTTTCAGACGTTTCGTCACCATTCTAGGTAACATCATCAGTGAGCCTCCGACGAAGCGCTGGTGTTATGTCCCGCTTTCTATTTATCTGGTTAGGTTTCCTTGGGTTGGTGATGTCATTTCCTGTTCTTTTTTTCCAGGGATGGTAGATTGGCTCCAAGTCAATGTGCTTGTTGATGGAATTCCGGTTGGAATGCCATACTTCTAGGAATTCTCATGCATGTCTCTGTTTGGCTTGTCCTAGGATGGATGTGTTGTCCCAATCAAAGTGGTGTCCTTCCTTATCTGTTTGTAAGGATACGAGTGATAGTGGGTCATGTCGTTTTGTGGCTAGTTGATGTTCATGTATTCTGGTGGCTTTCTGCCAGTTTGTCCAATGTAGTGTTTGTCACAGTTCTTGCAAGGTATTTTGTAGATGATGTTCGTTTTGCTTGTTGTCTGTATAGGGTCTTTTAAGTTCATTAGCTGCTGTTTTAGTGTGTTGGTGGGTTTGTGGGCTACCCTGATGCCAAGAGGTCCGAGTAGTCTGGCAGTCATTTCGGAAATGTCTTTGATGTCGGGGAGAGTGGTTATGGTTTCTGGGCCCGTTTTGTCTGTTTGTTTGGGTTTATTGCTGAGGAATCGGCGGACTGTGTTCATAAGGTACCCATTCTTTTTGAATACGCTGTATAGGTGATTTTCCTCTGCTCTGCGTAGTTCCTCTGTTCTGCAGTATGTGGTGGCTCGTTGGAATAATGTTCTAATGCAGCTTCGTTTGTGGGTGTTGGGATGGTTGCTCCTGTAGTTCAGTATTTGGTCCGTATGTGTTGTTTTCCTGTAGACGCTGGTTTGAAGTTCCCCATTGGCTGTTCGCTCTACTGTGACATCTAGGAATGGCAGTTTATTGTTGTTTTTCTCCTCTTTTGTGAATGTTATGCCAGTAAAGGGTATTATTGATGGTCTTGAAGGTTTCCTCTAATTTGTTTTGTTTAGTGATGACAAAGGTGTCATCCACATAGCGGACCCAAAGTTTGGGTTGGATGATTGGCAGAGCTGTTTG
The DNA here is from genome assembly GCF_030684315.1 of Stegostoma tigrinum. Taxonomy (NCBI): domain Eukaryota; kingdom Metazoa; phylum Chordata; class Chondrichthyes; order Orectolobiformes; family Stegostomatidae; genus Stegostoma; species Stegostoma tigrinum. The sequence continues at coordinate 35,375,709 of NC_081368.1, forward strand.
TTCGAGTCTCTGCATTACTGCCTCTGCTAAGAACCCTGATATCGGAGATCCCATGGGTGTACCGTTGGTTTGCCTGTAGGTTTTGTTATTGAAAGTGAAGTGGGTGGTAAGGCATAGGTCCACTAGCTTGATGATGTTGTCCTTGCTGATGAGGTTGGTGGTGTCTGGTGTATGTGTCTTCGGTTCTTCTAATAGCGTAGTCAGTGTTTCTTTGACCAGGTTGATGTTGATGGATGTGAACAGGGCTGTTACGTCAAAGGAGACCATTATTTCATCCTCTTCTATCTTGGTGTCTTTGGTGTTCAGGAATTCTTGGGTGGAGCGAATGGAGTGGTGGGAGTCTTCTACTAGGTGTTTTAGTCTTTGGTGTAGTTCCTTGGCTAATCTGTAGGTTGGTGTTCCAGGTAGCGACACTATGGGCCTGAGGGGGGCTTCTGGTTTGTGAATTTTTGGTAGTCCGTAGAAGCGTGGTGTGTTGGATCCATCTGGTTTCATTTTTTGGAAGTCTCTCTTGTTTAATTCTCCAGATTTTTGAAGTTTTTTGAGTAAGGCTGTGATTCGGTTCTCTAGTTGTGGGGTCGGGTCTATCGCCACCTGTTGGTATGTGTCGGTATCTGCAAGCAGTGCGTTCGCTTGTTCTGCAGTTCTTGCTGTCTCCATCGCACTCCTGACTTGTGTTCGATTGATGGTTGTCAGGCTTTGGGGATTCAGGAGGTGCGGTACTCGCTACAGTATTCCTAGCCTCTGATCTACACTTGTGTCATTGTATTTCTGTGATGAGAGAGTTTCTGGTCAATGGTAACTCCTTGAATGTTGATAGTGGGGGATTCAGTGATGATAACACCATTGAACATCAAGGGGGTGGTGGTGAGATTTTCTCTTATTGGAGGTAGTCATTGCCTGGCATTCGTATCGCACGAATGTTACTTGCTACTTGCCAGCCCAAACCTGGATGTGACCGGATTTTGTTGTATTTGAACAGGGACTGCTTTAGTATTTGAGACATTGTGAATGGTACCGAACATTGTGTAATCACTGGTGAACAACTCCACTTCTGACCTTATGATGGAGAGTGCATTGAAGCAGCTGAAGATGCAGCAGCTCAGAAGGAATGTTTATTATTTTATGGGTGGAGTCATCGATTAGTTACAGTGCAGAAGGAGGCTATTCAGAAGATCATATGATGTGCCTCCTCCCTGCAAGACTTCCAGTTCCAAATAGGTCGGCACACCGTCATGGGCCGAAGGGCCTGTACTGTGCTGTACTGTTCTAAGTCCCATGTTCCACAAGGGTTTCCTAAAAACAAAAAGAGACAAAGAACTATGGATGCTGGAAATCAGAAATAAAAACAGAAATTGCTGGAAAAACTCAGCAGACTTGTCACCACCTGTGAAGAGAAAGCAAAATTAATATTTTGGGTGCAGTGACCTCTCTTCAGAGGGTTTGTTCTTGTTGTCATTCTTCACTTTCCTTTTGAAAGCCATGATTAAATCTGCACCCGCAACACTCAAGCAATTCAGTTCAGATATGACCAATCATTGAATAAAGAGGTTTTCCTCATTATGTTAACTGTTTCTTTTGCCATTCACCATACAGCCAAAACATCTTGATCTTTATCCTACACCAGTATCTCTTTCTCTCTCTTTTCTGTCTAGGCCCCTTATGATTTTGTACAGTCCTCTGACGTTTCTTCTCAATCTTGTCTAAGGAGAAATATACTTACATCTGCAATCTATTCATGCACCCAATGTTCCTCACAGGCCCCTTGAGAACATGGCTGATCTGTGACTTAACTCCATATGCCTGCCTTTGACCTATATCCCTTGATGCACTTGCTTAATAAAAAAATGGCTGTCCCAGATTTAAGTGTAACGGAATTAGCATCAGCTGCTGTTTGACGAAGAGAGTTTGAAACGTCCACTTCTGTTTGTGTGTGGTAAATTCTAATGTCGATCGGTCCTGAATGGCCTGGATCTAATTCTTAGACTAGACATCTGGTTCTAGAATCTTCAACCAATAGAAGATTGTTTATTTTTTTCCTTTTTTTATCCACCCTGTTTATTTTTATTTACCCTGTCTTTCCCTGATAATATCCCGAAGACCTTGATTAGATCACCCCTAAAATATTTAAATTCTCGGGAATAATAGCTTAATTTGTCTAATCTCTTCTCATAACTTAGCCCCTGAAGGACAGATATTAACCCTTGTAAATGTGCGTTGAACTACCTCTAGGGCTAAGTTATCCTTCCCAAGATGTGGTTCCCAAATCTGCTCATTGTGCTCTAAGTGGGATTCAACTAAGGTTTTGTATAAGTGCAGCACAATGTCTGCATCCCTACACACGAGCCCTTTAGATATGAAGGCCAGCATTCCATGCACCTTCTTCTTTATTTCCTGCATATGTACATGGAATTTTAAAGACATGCACCTGAACACTCAAATCTCATTGGACATTGACGATTTTTAACTTTATGTCTTCTAAAAAATACCCTGATCTATTCCTTATTGGACCAAAATGGATTACTTCACACATATTAATTAAAATCCTCCAGCCACAGCTTTTCCCACGCAACTAACCTGTCCATATCCTATTTGTGCTCCTGAGATGCTGCTTGGCCTGCTGTGTTCATCCAGCCTCACATTTTGTTGTCTTGGATTCTCCAGCATCTGCAGTTCCCATTATCCCTGTCCATATCCTATTGTATTTTTATGCTGTCGTCAACGTTGTCTGCACTGCTCCCTAAATTTGTTTCAACACCAAGTTTGCATGTTTGACTTTTGATGCCATTGTGCACATCATTAATGAATATTGTGAATAATTGAGACCCCGACACAGATCCCTGGGGAACGCCACTCTTCACACCCTGCCAATTTGTAAGATCATCCCTCACTCACTGGCATCAAGCCACCATACTACTTAGCCTGCATGGCATTTGTGCTACCTTCTCACTCATTTGGAGATCTTACCATCTTTCCCCACTAACAACAATGTCACCCACTTCCATCTCATTTACCCATTCTCAGGGGAAAGTGAGCCACAATAGGGCTGAAAGTGGTGGCGGGGTGCCAAACATTCATCTCCTCCCCTCTGTGAAGAAAGGATCTTGGACTTGGTCAGTGTGTACTCGGATCAGTGCAGTGTACTACCACAGTGTCATGCCCCAGCAACCATGCAAGAATTATTGTCCATTGCTGTAATATTCTCTCAATTCTCTCACCGTGAAAGCATTCTTAACATGCCCAAAGTTGTGCCTGTTTCTTGCAACACATTGTTTCTTTTATCTCCTGCAGACATGAGTGGCATCAGCTCAGATTCTGTGGCCAAGAGGCAGCCCTGCAAGATATTCCCTCCTCCATCTTTAAAAAGAATGCATTCATGTTTCAGATGATGCACCAACAAGGCTGTTTCCAGCAGCATGCACCATCTGCAGTGCTGAGCCCCACAGTGAGTACTTTAGCTAGATTATTGTCGGGTGCATTTGCTGTTGGGCGCCTCACTGCCATATCTCCAAGCTGGTTGTCAGAGAAATTCCCTAGGGTCCTGGCACCTGGAGGACTGCTGGAGGCCAGGCATCTGCAGGTGAGGACCCCCATGGTTTCACCCACACATGACTACATACAAATACATAAGCAGATACAGGATCAACAGTCAGGTTTGTCATGGGTATCGGGCAACCTGACACAAAGGTGGCATGAGTACCCTTGGAACACTTCTAGCTTTGGCATGCAAATGTCTGGCTGCCTTTATGGATGCTTTGGAAAATGCAATGGAGACTCAAAGCCAGCATTCTGAGAGTCTGCTGGATAGGCACACAGACCTGGACTTCATTGCTCGAACCAACAGTGCTCAGTAAGTGCTAAGCCAGAGGAGGAAACACGGTCAGTCATGAATGGTCGTGGACAATTAACTCACTGGAGGAGGAGGCTTCACAACTATCCCCATTCTCAATGATGGAAGAGCCCAACACATCAGTACAAAAGACAAGGCTGAAGCGTTCGCAGCAATAGTACTGAAGACTCATGCTCCGGTACATACCACTCCCCTAGCCAAGCTGTTCCATTACAGTTATAACACTGGTATCTGCCTGGCAATGTGGAAAATTGCTCAAGGATGTTCTGTACACAAAAAACAGGACAAATCCAACACTGCCAATTACCGTCCTATCAGTCTACTCTCAATCATCAGTCAGGTGATACTACGTGTCATCAACAGTGCTATCAAGCAGCACCTGCCCAGCAATAACCTGCTCAGTGACGCCCAGTTTGGGTTCCGCCAGGGCACTCAGCTCCTGATCTCATTACAGCCTTTGTTCAAGCCTGGATAATACAGCTGAATTCCAGAGGTGCGGTGAGAGTGCCCTTCACATCAATTGCATTTGACTGAGTGTTGCATCGAGGAGCCCTGGCAAAACTGGAATCAATGGGTATCAGGGGGCAAACGCTCAGGTGGCTGGAGTCTATCTGACGCACAGGAACTTGGTCATGGTTGTGGGAGGTCAATCATCTCAGCTCCAGGATTTCTGGGATCATTCTATGGGAAGCGAAGGATGAGATTGCAGGGCCTTTGGTGATGATCTTTTCATCCTCACTGTCCATGGGTATAGTGCCAGAAGATTGGAAAACGGCAAACATCATTCCCTAGTTCAAAAAAGGGAACAGGGATAACCCTGGAAATTCCAGGCTAGTTCGGCTTACGTCAGTGGTGGGCAAATTATTGGAAAGGGCTGTGAGAGATAGGATTTATGATCACTTGGAAAGGCACAGTTTGATTAGTGATAGTCAGCATGGATTTGCGAGAGGTAGATCATGCCTCACAAACCTTATTGAATTCTTTGAAGATGTGACCAAACACGTGGATGAACGTGGAACAGTGGATGTGGTATACATGGATTTAAGTAAGGCATTTGATAAAGTTCCTCATGGTAGGCTCATGCAGAAGGTAAGGAGGCATGGGATAGGGGGAAATGTGGTAGATTGGACTCAGAATTAGCTGACTCTTAGAAGACAAAGGGAGGTAATGGATGGAAAGTATTCAACATGGTGCTCAATTACAAGTGGTGTACCACAAGGATCTGCCCTGGGTCCTCGTCTATATGTGATTTTTGTAAATGATTTGGATGAAGGAGTGGAAGGGTGTATTAGCAAGTTTGCAGATGATATGAAGGTGGGTTATGTTGTGGACAGTGCGGAGGGCTGTTCTAGGTTACAAAGGGACATTGATAGGATGAAGAGCTGTGTTGAGAAGTGGCAGATGGAGTTTTACCCTGAAAGTGTGAGGTGATTCATTTTGGAAGGACAAACTTGAAAGCACAATACAGGGTTAATGGAAAGATTCTAGGCAGTGTAGAGGGGCAGAGGGATCTTGGGGTTCATGTTCATAGTTCCCTGAAAGCTGCCACCCAGATGGAAAGAGTTGTTAAGAAGGTGTATGGTGTGTTCGCTTTCATTAATAGAGAGATTGAGTTCAAGAGCAGTGAAGTTATGCTCCAGCTATACAAAAGCCTGGTTTGGCCACATCTGGAGTATTGTGTCCAGTTCTGGTCACCTTATTACAGGAAAGATGTGGAAGCATTAGAAAAGATGCAGAGGAGATTTACCAGGATGTTGCCTGGAATGGAGGGAAGGTCTTACAAGGAAAGGTTGAGAGAGCTAGGGCTTTTCTCTTTAGAACGATGAAGGATGAGAGGTGGCTTGATAGAGGTGTGCAAAATGATCAGAGGTACAGACAGAGTACACAGCCAGTGACCTTTTCCTAGGGTGGAGGTAGCTTTTACGAGGGGACATAGTTTTAAAGTGAAAGGAGGTAGATATTGGGGAGACGTCAGATGTAGGTTCTTTACTCAGAGAGTGGCTGGGGCGTGAAATGCATTGCCAGAGATGGTAGTGGAGTCAGCCTCATTAGGGGCATTTATGCAGCTATAAGATAGGCATATGGTTGATAGTATAAGGTAGTGGTGGAGGTTAGATAGAGCTTAGGATTAGGGTAAAAGGGCCCGTACTGTGCTGTGCTGTTCTATGTTCTATGTTCTACATCTCCTCAGGAGTTCCTCAGGCCCAACCATCTTCAGCTGCTTCATCAATGACCGCCCCTCCATCATAAGGTCAGAAGTTGGGATGTTCGCTGTTAATTGCACAATGTTCAGCACCATTCGTGACTCCTCAGATACTGAAGCAGTCCATGTTCAACTGCAACAAGATCTGGACAATATCCAGGCTTGGGCTGACAAATAGCAAGTAATATTTGCAACACATAAATGCCAGGCTATGACCATCACCAATAACAGACAATCTAACCACCACCTCTTGACGTTCAATGGTGTTACCGTCACTGAATCCCTCACTACTGACATCCTGGGGGTTATCATTGACCAGAAACCCAACTGGATTCACTACATTAACACAGTGGCTAAAAGAACACGCCAGAAGCTGGGAATACTACGGCGAGTAATTCACCTCCTGACTCCTCAAAGCTTGTCCACCATCTACAAGACACAAGTCAGGAGTGTGATGGAATACTCCCTACTTGCCTGGATGAGTGCAGCCCCAACAACACTCAATAAGCTTGACACCATCCAAGACAAACCTGCCGCTTGATTGGCACTACATCCACAAGCATCCACTCCCTCCACCACCGATGCTCAGTAGCAGCAGTGTGTACCATCTACAAGATGCACTGCAGAAATTCACCACATATCCTTGGATAGCATCTTCAAACCTACAACCACATTCAGCTAGAAGGGCAAGGGCAACAGGCATATGGGAACACCACCATCTTCAAGTTCCCCTCCAAGCCACTCACCATCCTGACTTGGAAATATATCGCCGTTCCTTCACTATCGCTGGGTCAAAATCCTGGAATTCCCTCCCTAATGGCATTGTGGGTCAACCTACAGCAGGAGAACTGCAGCGGTTCAAGAAGGCAGCTCACCACCACCTTCTCGAGGGCAACTAGGGATAGGCAAGAAATGCTGGCCAATCAGCGATGCCCACATCCCACAAATGAATAGAAAAAAAAGCCCCACCCCACCCCCATGCCAGAAGTCGTCTCTCAGCCCACTTCAGAGGTAGCTGGGCCTTCCATCATCACCCTGCCTGCCACCTTTCATCATGTGGGAGGGTCAAAAACGGAAGTTGCTGGAAAAGCTCAGCAGGTCTGGCACCACCTATGAAGAGAAAATCAGAGTTAACATTTTCGGCCCGATGACCCTTCTGGATGTTGCCTCAGTTGGACAGTTTGAGGAGCAGGCAGAAACTGAATAGGCTGGGGATAGTTTCCCTGAGGGGTGACCTTATAGAAGTTTATAAAATCATGAGGGGCATAGACAGGGTAATTAGGCAAGGTCTTTTCCATGGGATGTGGGAGTCCAAAACTAGTGGGGAACGATATAAAAAGAACCTATGGGGCAACTTTTTGACACAGGGCGTGTTGCATGTATGGAACAAGCTGCTAGAGGAAGTGGTGGAGGCTGGTACAATTACAACATTTAAAAGGCATCTGGATGGGTATATGAATAGGAAGGGTTCAAAGGGATATGGGCAAAATGCTGGCAAACAGTACTAAATTTATATAGGATAACTGGTCAGCAAGAACAAGTTGGACTGATGGGTCTGTTTCCATGCTGTATGTCCCTGACTCTATGACTCTACATAGGAAGTCAAGCTGAGGAGGGTGCACCTGCATTTGGGCAGGACTGACAACATGGCTAGGGTCTGTAAATGCAAACATATCCAGGGTTTTCCACCAAAACTCCAAGACCAACAGGCTCCACTATAGGGCAGACTCCCTCCAGTCCAGCTGCAGACCCTGGGACTGCACCAAAACATGGTGGAAGGGAAAAAAGAAGAAAGCTTTATGAAGGTACGGAGGTGGCATGAGTGACACATCACTGTAAGTACGTTCACACATTTATTGATATATTTTTACTTTTTATCATCAATTGGGTGAGCAAGTACTGTCAAGGCTCAACTACAACATTGAAAACAGTGAGTTTAGTCATTCTTAGCACTGAGTGAGGTTTAATACTTCAGGGAATCAAGTGTTATGGGGAAAAGGCAGGAAATTGGAGTTGAGGATTATCAAATCAACCATGATCTAATTGCAATATGGAGAAGACTTATTGGGCCAAATGGCCTATTTCTGTTCTTATGCCTCGTGGTCACCTCTCTGATCTTCATGTTGGGATTTATCACTGTCTAATTTTTATTTAGTTTCTGAGATAATGGGAAATTGTTCATTGATGAGGTGACATTGAGTAATAGTGAGCTGTTAATACATGCTAATGTATGTAAACTGGATTTTGCCACTCATTAGCATGAATCATGCCTGGATGGGAAAAATGCGATTTCTGGCTTTCTCAGTATTGTGAAACTCCTCATGAACAACTCTTGCGAATTTCCCAACATTTCCACTATGGGCTCCAGTTGTTCAGGCACTGCGAAGATTCTGCCCATTGTAACTGGGTATCTGATTTCCTGTCACAAAATACTGCAGAGCATTTTGAAATCATTTTACACCAAAATAATAGGTGAAAATGTTAAAATATTGACTTTAACTGCTTTTTGGTCTTTTTGCACTCCTTTATTATTTCTGCATTAAGCAACAAGAAAACACCTATTAACTATTTTTTGTTCCTATTAGTGAAAGTGCAAGTATTTTTGGTAAATTTTATATTGTCCAGAGTCACATAGAACATCCCTATAATCAATAGGCTACTCCATAGAAATTATGTAAGCCCTTTTGCATTCTTTATTCTTTCATGCAATGTGAGTGTCACTATCTGGATCAGCATTTGTTGCCCAACCCTAACTGCCCTTGAGAAGGTGGTAGCGAGCAGCAAGGAGGACGCAAGTTACCTGGACGCTTTGTTCCGGGAGGCGGTCACATTTATTGAGATTAATACTTCAGATTTGACCTATGGTCAGGGAGAACAAAGTGTGACTGTAAAAGGGCAGGCATGGAAAACTAGAAAGTAGCAATGAAAAAGCCTCAGTCCTCGTAACTGGCCAACTAGTTTGGTGTTTTTGCAACTTGTTTAGGCAAAAGGAAGGACAGCAGGGAGAATTGAGCAAACTCCCCAAAGTGTCAAGGGTTGTAGTTGAAGGAAACAATCAAAATTGTAGGACCAATTACAGGGAAAAGGGAACAGGAATTATTTCCGTAATTAATATGGAAAATGACAGACAGATATTGACAGACGGGACAGAGAATACAGATCTAAGAGCAAATCAACAGGTACAACTAGAGATTACCAAAATAATAAAAGGACAAGACTTAAGGCATGGTATTTGAATGCATGTAGCACTCAAAACAAATCAAATAAAACTAATAGTAAAAATTGAGATAAATAAGCATGATTTGGTGGCCATAACTGAGACATGGCTTGCAGGATGACCAAAAATGGGACATGAATATCGAAGGGATGTGACACCTAGGAAGATCAGGAAGCTGGGAAAGGGTGGAGGAGTGGATCTGTTAATTAAAGATGATATCAACGTAACAGAAAGGGATGACCCAAATGTAGGAAGCCAAGATATAAAAGCAATCTAGAAGCAGAGTAGAGATGAGGAATGATAAATGCAAGTTATGTACAGCCCCTCTAATAGTCACCACTAGCTATCACAGAAGAAATAACAGGAACTTGTCAAAATCCTCTTGTGTAAAGCTGAATATTGTACCAGTAAAATAGTTAACAGAAGCTATCATTCATGTTGCATCACTCATAAAGGATTTTTTTTCAGAGCAATACCAAGGGGACAGGAAAGGTCACATAAAATGAAAATGAAAGCATGGTCTGTGATGATGCTGTCAGTTTAGAAAGGTTGATTTGTCCTGGGTATTTTGAAGAGAGGTTGTAAAGACAGAAGTACTGAAGTGACTTAAGGAGCTAGCCTAAGTCAGTAGGTTAAGAGACCTTCATGCTTTTTAAAAAGCAGTTGTAAAAATGGGAGGGGAGTCGTCAGTTCTCCCAGATCCGGCTTTCCAGTTATTTTTTAGCTTTTGCAATGAGAAGCTGTTTCGGTCCCAGAAAGGGCACAAGCTTCAGTAAGTGATTCCTAAGTGTGATTTTTTTCTGAAATTTCTCTTGATGTTGTTCCCCCTGGATTGTGAAACTGCACGTAAGAATCTGCATCTCAATTTACTGCTTTGCCAAGAGGTATGTTGATGGGATGTTACTATATTGGAACAGTTAACTAGTAATAGGTACTGTATCTATTATTCAGTTAAGTCATCCGATAGCTAAGTTATTCTAAATCCCTCTTTCTTTTGTTTGTATTTTAAGTATAGTTTAAATAAATTGTGTTTTGCTTAAGGTTGAGTTGTTTGACTGGTTGCACCACATCTGGAACATCTACATCACATCTACCTTTAAAATAAGAAAATGTCAGCATCTAGGTTACATTCTTAAAATATTTTGAGCAATCCGGTCTTGCACATAACAGGTCACAGAGACATCTCCCTCTCGGTTTTACAATAAAGATGGACAGTTAGCAAGGTCAAGTGCCTTACATAAAGAGTTCCAAAGTGCAGGAGTAACCTTATATCAAGCCTTAACTTTTTTCTTTAAGACACTTGGGCATAGTTTCTAACAGGCATTGTAGAAGGCAAGCCCCAACATCTCTCCCCATTTACCCACAGTCATGGTTACTTGGAAGGAAAAAAGATCAATCTTGCACTGTCTAAGGACCACCACCACCAAACTCCCTGCCCCCACTAAAAAGAATACTCCTGCAATTGTGTGAGCTCTGGGAGGGGCATAAAAGAACTGTAGTTTATAGTCAGCATTTAAAAATAAGTGGTCATCCGTTTAAAACAGAGATGAGGAAACATGTTTTCTCACTGAGCGCTGATAGTCTTTGGAGTCTTTCCCTTCCTCAAAAGGCTGTAAATGCAAAACCTTTCAACACTTTTAAGGCAGAAGTCGATAGATTCTCGACTACCAAGGGATGAAACATTATCAGAGATATGCAAGAATGTAGAGTTGAAGTTAAAATCAAATCAACTGTGATCTTATTGATTGGTGGAGCAGGCTTGAAGGGCCAAGTGATCTAATTTTGACAATAAGGTAAGATTAATAACTGACCAGTAAATTGTCACTGGGTTGCAATGACCATAACATGATTGAATTTATGTAAAGTTTAAGGAAGAAAAGTATAGGGCAGTTATGAGGGCATGAAAGCAGAGCTAGTGAAAGTGAACTGGCAATTTAGGTACATCAATTTAGGTTAACAAATAGGCCAAAAGACGCAGTGGCAAACATTTAAGGGGATATTTCAGAAAGCGCAGCATAGATACCTTCCAGCAAATAAGGAAAGTTGTGAGGGATAGACCCATCATCCATGGTAAACTATAAAATGCACAGATAGTGGCAAACTCAAAGAAATATAATTGTGCAAAGATAGTTAGCAGATCAGATGATTGGACGGTAAATAAAAACAGCAAAAAATTACAACAAATTAGTAAGAAGAGAAAATTAGAGTGCGAGAGAAAGTTAAACAGAAGATATAACGAGAGATATGACAAGTTTTTTCAGATATTTATAAAAGAAAAGAGTTAACAAGATAAATGTTTGTCCTATAGAAAATGAGTCTGGGCGATTAGTAATGGAGAATAAAGGAACGGCAGGCAAATTGAGCAGATACTTTGGGTCACTCTTCACGAGAGATGATACAAGTAGCATCCTGGAAATAGCTGTGAATCAAGAATTGATAGGGAGTGAGGAACTCAAGAAATGGTATAATTACCAGTGAAGTAGTAGTACCGAATAAATTGTTGGAATGGCGAGTTGACAAGTTTGCAGGTCCTGATAGATTTTATCTTAGGGCCTTAAAGTAAGTGGCCAGTGAGATGGTTGATATAATGGTTTCGTAGTTGTAGTGTAAAATTCTAATTACAACTTGAATTAAATTTTATTGTTACATGTATTCAAGTGCTGGAATACAGGAGAGCAGTGAGAAATATACAAAGTTGCCATTCATTGGCACCATCTTGATTACAAACCATAATCTGAAAAACAACAAAACAACAATAATTCTGAAAATATCAGCAGAAATAAAAGAAAAGGAATCAGAAAGGAAAGAAAAGACCAGATCTTAAAGAAGGAGAAGTGTCTTCATCTTAAAGAAAGAAAAAGATCTTGATCTTAAAGTCCTCGGCCTGGAATCTCAGACAGCTTGCCCGCTCAAATCGATCGCTGGGAGAAGCCATGTTATTGCTGCCGTTGTGGCTGCCACCACTATCTCACATCGATGGGCTGAGTAGTGACCTTGCTACTGCTGCAACTGCCACCTCCAGTTGGGTAGAAGCTGCTGCCATTTGGCACGTGGCCCACTCCCGCTGCCATGGCCTTCGATTGCCGAGAGGAGCCTGGGAGGCTGCTGCCTTTCTGCATATGGCCCACTCTCACTGCAGTGACAATGCTGCAAGTGACAATCATTGCAAAAAGCTTTGAAGAAAAGGCAGACGAAGAAGAAAAAGAGACCTGAGTTCGGTGACTTTGTGGGCAAGGTTGTGTTCCTGGATTATTGACTGGAGTTGATAAGGATCAAAATGGAGGAGCACCTGGCCCTATTGAATGCACCTTCTACCAATGTGGGAAACCATGTCTCCATGGTGACCAAATATGCAGGAAGTGTGTTCAACTGCAGCTCCTGATTTGCCACATGGAGTGCCAGATGGGCTCACTATGGAGGCTGAGAATGTTAAGGTTAGTGATTTGTTAGTGTGGGCAGGCAGCACGCAAGTGCCCTGTGGCCATTCCCCTTTCACACAGATATACTGCTTTGGACACTGCTGGGTGTGGCGTGGTCTCTCGGGCGAAAGCAGCAGCAGCCAAATCACTGGTATCATGGCACTGGAGGGTCAAATTGTAGGCAGGCAGTAGTGATAGGGGATTCGATAGTTAGGAGCATGGGCATTTCTGTTGCTGTGAGTGGCATTCCAGGATGGTGTGTTGTCTCCCTGGTGCCAAGGTCAAGAATGTCTCTGAGCAGGCACAGGATATTTTGAAAGAGGGTGGGGGGAGAGTGAGCAGTCAGAGATTGTGGTACATATTGGTAGTAAGGACATAGAAAGAGAGATGAGGTCCTGTGAAGGGAGTTCAGGAAGATAGGTAAGAATTGAAAAGCAGGACCTCTAGGGTTGTAATCTTGGGATTACTTCCAATCCTATGAATAGGAAGATAGTACAGTTAATTACATTACGTAATTACATGGCTAAAGAGCTGGTGTAGGAGGAAAGGCTTTAGGTATGTGGATCATTGGGATCTCTTCCAGGGCAAATGAGACTTGTACAAGAAAGATGGGCTGCACCTAAACTGGAGGAACACTAGCAGGGAAGTGTGCTAGTGCCACTCAGGAGGGTTTAAACTAGTGTGGCAATGGGACAGGAACCAGAGCAGTAGTCAGCAAGTAAAATGACCAAGGATGAGTCAGAGACTGGGCCAATGACACTAAGAGAAAGAACAGACAGGGAGAGAATACAGCGAGAATGACAGTCTGAAATGTATTTGTTTTAATGCGAGTAATATGACAGATAAGACAGCTGAATTTAGGGCTTGGATTAATGCATATAAAATATAGGGTACGCAGGGTAGTTTGGTCTTAGTAGGATAATAGGTGGGCAAAATAACTTGGGGTGAGGGGCCTGTACCGTGCTGTACTGTTTTACATTCTATATAACTGTGATGTTGTAGCTATTACAGACTTGGTTGAGAGACGGACAAGACTATCAGCTTAAAGTTCTGGGATTTAGATGTTTCAGGACAGATACAGTGGGATGTAAAAGAGGTGGGGGAGCTGCATTACTGATTAGGGAGAATATCACAGATCTACTGAGGGAGCACACCTTGGATGGTTCACTTATTGAGGTCATATGACTAGAGCTCTGGAACAGAAAGGGTGCAATCATTTTGATGGCATTGTACTACAGGCTTCACAACAGCCAGCAGATGATAGAGGAACAGATCTGTGGACAGATTGTGGAAGAATGCAAAAATAACAGGATTTTAACTTCCCCTATATTTACAGGGACTCGCTTAGTGTCAGGGCTTGGATGGAGGGGAATTTGTTTGGTGTGTCTGTGATGGCTATTTGAAACAATATGTACATATTTCAACTATGATGTGGAGGTGCTAGTTTTTGACTGGGGTGAACAAGATCAAAAATCATATGGCATCAGATATAGCCCAACAGGTTTATTTGAAAACACAAGTTTTTGGAACCTCGCTCCTTCTAACACCTGAAGAAGGAGCAAGACTCCAAAAGCTTGTGTTTTCAAATAAACCTGTTGGACTATGACATGGTGTTGTGTGATTTTTGACATAGTTCACTAGGGGAGGGGTCATACTGGACCTGGTATTGGGAAAAGACCCCGGCCGGGTGATTGAAGTTTCAGTTGGGGAGCATATCAGTAACAGTGAATGTAATTCCATGAGTTTTAAGTTACTTATGGATAAAGATAACAGTAGTCCTCAGGTGAAAGTATTAGATTGGGGGAAGGCTAACTACAACAATATCAGGCAGGAACTGAGGAATGTAATTTGGGGGTTTGAGGTAAATCTAAATATGGCACGTGGGACTCTTTTAAAGGTCAGTCAATTAGTATTCAGAACCAGCATATTCCTGTAAAAAAGAAGGATAAGGGTGCCAAGATTTGGGAACCTTAGGTTATGAATGAAAATGAGAGCTTAGTCAAAAAGAAAAAGAAGTTTTACACAAGGTTTAGGGGACTGAAGACTGACAGAGCCTCAAGTAATACAAAGAAAGCAGGAAAGAAATCAAAAAATGAATTAGGAGGACTAAACATGGCCATAAAATGTCTTTGGCAAACAGGATCAAAGTATTTTATACATATATACAGGGCAAGAGGATAGTTAAAGCAAGTCCACTCGAGGAAAAGGATTGAATTTATGCATGGAGTCAGAGGAACTGGGTGCGGTCCTGAATGAATACTATGCAACAATATTCACAAAGTAGGACATGGTGGATGATGAGCCTTAGGAGAGATATGTTGATATTGTAGGGCATAAGATGTTTGGTGTTTTGAATAGGCATTAAGGTAGACAAGTCCCCAGGACCCAATGAGATTTACCTCAGAAGACTGAAGGAGGCAGGTGAAGAAATTGCTGGGATCTTGTACAAAATCTTTGCATTCTCTTTAGTCACAGGAGAGGTCCCAGAAATCTGGAGAATAACCAATATTGTTCCCTTTTTAAGAAGGGCAACAGGGATAGTCTGGGAACCTACATGCTGGTGAGCTTTACATCAGTAGTAGGGAAATTATTGGAGAAAATTCTTCAGGATTGGATTACTCACATTTGCAAAACATAGACTTATTAGGGACAGGCAGCCTGACTTTATGTGGGGAAGGTGATGTTTCACAAACTTGATTGAATTTTTTGAGGAAGTGACAAAGATAATTATTCAGAGCAGAGTGATAGATATTGTTTGTATGGAGTTTAGCAAGGCCTTTAACAAGGTCCCTTATGCAAAGTGGAGTCACATGGATTCCACGGTGAGCTGGTAAGATGGATACCTATCAGGCCTAGTCATAGAAGACAAAGAATAGAGGTGGAAGGGTGATTGTCTGTATGGATATCTGTGACCAGTGGTGTTCTGCAGGGATCAGTGCTAGGACCCCTGTATTGTTGTTTGTAATATTTATGATTGTTTTGGAGGCAAATCTAAGTGGCCTGACTAGTAAGTTTGCGGATGATACAAAGATTGGGGAGCTGCAGATGGTGAGGAGGATTGCCAGAGGAGTCAGTAGAACACAGATAGGCTAGAGACTTAGGCAGAGAAATGGCAAATAGAGTTTAACCCAGACAAATGCAAGTTGATGCATTTTGGGAGACCTAGAAGAATACAGTAAATGGTAGAGCCCTCAATAGCATCAACATACAAAGGATTATTGATCCAGTTCCCTGAAAGTAGCAACACAAGTGGATAAGGTGGTCAAGAAAACATATTCTGTGTTTGCTTTCATTGGTCAGGGTATCAAATATAAAAATTGGCAAGTCATGTTGCAGCTGTATAGAACTTGAGTTAAGCCATATTTGGAATGTTGTACACGGTTCTGGTCGCCAAATTAACAGAAGGATGTGGAGACTTTGAAAAGGGTATGGAAAAGGTATATCAGGATGTTTTGGAGGATATTAGCTATGAGTAGAGGTTAGACAAACATAGTTTGTTTTCACTTGAATGTTAAAGCATGAGGGGCGGCCTGACAGAAGGTTACAGATGTTACAAATTTGTGTGGAGTAATTGTGAATTGGAAGTCAGGAAGCTACAATTTGTTTGTAAAAAATGATAAGGGAGAAGAGTGTGTGGTTCCTTTAAGAGGTAAAGTGCTTTTCTAAGCTTAGAGATTTATACAGGAGAAAACATGCCTGTATGTAGTTGAAGATGTACAGCCAGCTCTGAAATTGAAGCATGTATCAATTAGCTTCGTGATTAAAAACCTTAGGCTTGTTTTGATGCTTTGGCTACGAACTGGAATCTGCCAATTTTATTTTAAATCAAGCACTTTGTGATTGAAAGCCAATTGAGTTTAAATCTGATGGTTTTGACTACATGAGAATAGTGCTATTGTAAGAAGATTGATTGGTCGTCCAAGGTATATAAAGAAAGGGTTTTTGAAAATTGATGTGAGGGTGAACGACATCTGAGAAATAAGCATTTAGCTCTCACAAAAAAAATCACAAAACTCTCTAAGAAAGCAGCATGTACCCATAAAAAGGTACCGCAGCCCTTCTAGCTAAGAGCTCTCACAGAAGACTTCACAGAGAAAACATCCCTGACAGCCAGGTCAGTGGAAGAAAGGGGTTTATAACATGAAAACAGCAGTAGAAAGGTGTGTAGGCTTCGAGAGACTGAGTTTTAACTTATTTTCTTATTACTTGGGTTTATTAAAGTAGGACTTGTGTTTATTGGAACATCATCCCAGTAGATTTAGTTCAGTTAGGGAATAGTTGGTAGTTAAGGGGGAAATTTTTTGGTTTGTTAGTAATTCTGTTAACTTGTTCACTGTTTGTGTTAAATAAATAAATTATTACTTGTTACTTACAGCGTGAAGACGAGAGATTTTCTTTCATTTAATCTCCCCTTCTCAGTAATACTAAAGGCTACCCAAAATCTTTTTTCCCCGCAAGATAGAAATGCCAATTACCAAGAGACATGGGTTTACGGTAAAAGGGGTAAGGTTAATAAAATGAGAGACAGGTTTTTTTTAACAAAGAGGATGGTAAGTGCCAGAGGAGGTAGATAAAATACCAATGTTTAAGAGGCATCTTGACAGATATATGAATAGGTAGGAATAGAGCGATAAGGGCCATGTAGAGGTCTGAGGTTTTTAATTGAGAAAGGCATCATGTGTTGGTGCTGTCTTGGTTGTCCGAAGGGCCTGTTCCCCCCTGTGCTGTGTTGTTCTTTGTTCTAATTTCCCAAAACTTGTTAGACATAAATTCAGATGGAAAATAACCAATGTAACTCCTTCATTCAGAAAGATAAGGAAGTAGAAAGCAGCCAACTACAGGCCAATCAGCTGAACATCTATCATTGAGAAAATGTTAGAAACTATTATTAAAACTTTCTTGGATAAGTTCAAAGTAACCAAGCAGAGTCAACATAGTTTTGTCAAAGGGAAATCATATTTAACTGATTTCATGGAGTTCTTTGAAGAAATAACTTGTGCTGTAGATGAAAGGGGGACCAGTATATATATTAGATCATAGCATCCCTACAGCATGGAAACAAGTCCTTCGGCCCAACAAGCCCACACTGACCCTCACAGTATTCTACACAGACCCATCCCCCTATAACTCACCTAACCTACACATCCCTAAACACCATGTGCAATTCAGCATGGCCAATCCACCTAGCCTGCACATCTTTGGATTGTGAGAGGAAACCGGAGCACCCGGAGGGAAACCACATAGGCACAGGGAGACTGTGCAAACTCCACACAGGGTGGAATCAAACCCGGGTCCCTGGTATGGTGAGGCAGCAGTGCTAACCACTGGGCCACATGCTATACCCAGACTTCCAGTAGGCATTTGTTAAGACAACACATCAAAGGTCATTGAGGAAGGAAAAAGCTCATGGCAAAGGAGTTAACATATCGGCATGGTTAGAAGATTGACTAACTAACAGGAAGCAGAGAATATAAATAAATGAAGCTTTTTTGGGCCAGCAGGATGTCACAAGTGTTGTGTCACAGGATCGGTGCAGGTGCTTCAACTCTTTACAGTTTATATATACGATTTGGGTGAAGTGACCGAAGGTGTGGTAGCTAAATGACACAAAGATAGGCAGGAAAGAGAGTTGTATAGAGGACATAAGGTGCTTTAAAGGATATAAATAGGTCAAATGAATGGGCAAATATCTGGTAAATGGAATATAATGTGGGAAATTTGAAATTATTCGTTTTGGTGCAGAGGGATCTGGGCGTCTGAGTGCATGAATTATAGGCTAGTATACAGATACAGTAAATAATCAGGAAAGCCAATAGCATGTTCTTTTAAGGCAACAGGAATTGAATATGTGTAGGGAAGTTATGCTTCAGTTATACTTGACATCGTCGAGACTACAACTGGAGTACTATGTATAGAACGGGTCTCCATACTTATGGAAGGATGCTAATGCATTGGAAGTAGTTCAGAAAAAATTTACCAGACTAATAGCTGGAATGAGTGGATTAATTTATGAGGAAAGACTAGGTAGGCTAGGCCCATAACCATAACTTCTGGAGTTTAGCAGATTCAAAGTATCTTAATTGAAACATAAGATCATGAGGGAACTTGATTGGGTAGATGTCAAAAGGATGATGCCTCTTGTGGGAGAATCGATAAAGAGGGATTATAATTTAAAAATTAGTGGTCACCCATTTAAGACAGAAACGAAGGAAACATTTTTATATCTCAAAGAGTTAAGAGTTTTTTGAATTACCTTTCTCTGAAGACTGCGGATGTAGAACATCTAAATATTTTTAAGGTAGACATAGGTAAATTCTTGATTATCAACAAGATGAAAGATTATCAAGGATTTGCAGGAAATGTAGAAATGGGGTTAAAACCAGATTGGCCATGATCTTATTGATTGGTGCAACAGGCTTAAAGGGCTGAGTGGCCTACTCTTGCTCCTTGTTTGAATGTTTGTAAGCTCATAAAACCAAGTGGCTTTATTTTTTATTGGTGCAAATCTCACCCCCCAAGAAAAGACAAATGACTTAAAATTGGTGCAATTCTGGCAGATAGGCAGGGCTTGTATGCATTAATTAGGATACTGCCTGTAATCTAAAAGTGTAGTCTAGGAAGTGCAGGACAAAGTCCTGGTTCACAATTAATATGCTCGCCGATCTGGAAAGGAATTAGAGATGGGCTGTTCTGAGTTCAGGATTCTTGAGGTTGGAGACTGCAAACGAAAGGTCTCCAGAGATGATTAGACTAGTGGCAGTCTTGGAAATTGTGTTTTTTTTAAATTCAGAGGACATGGCCATTGCTGGCTGGGCCAAAATTAATTGCTCATCCCTATTGCCGTCTTGAACCACTGTAGTCATTTGCTGTAGGTAGCCCAACAATGTTGTTAATGTGGGAGTCCAGGATTTTGACCCAATAACAATGAAGGAACACTGATATTTTTCCAAGTCAGGATGGTGAGTGGCTTGGAGGGGAACTTGTAGGTGGTGTTTTCCCATGCATCTGTTACCCTTGTTCTTCTAGGTGAAAGTGTTGTTGAGGTTGGAGGATGCAGTCTAAGGAGCTTTGATGAATTTCTGCAGTGCATTGTTCAGATGGTACACACTACTGTTACTGTGTGTTGGTAATGACAAGAATAATTGTCTACGAGTCTGGTGCCAATCACGGACGCTACTTTGTCCTAGATTATGTGAATCTTATTGAGTATTATTGGAACTGCATTCATCCAGGCAAGTGGAGAGCATTCCATCAGATTTCACATATGTATCTTGCAGATAGTGGATAGGATTTTGGGAACCAGGTGGTGAGTTACACAATGCGGGAATCCCAGCCTTGCACTTGCTCTTGTAGAGAGTGTTTAAATGACTGGTTCTTGTTCAGTTTCTGGGCAACAGTAACCCCAAGGTATGACATGTGACAGCAGTTGTCAGTTACCTCTTACTATTTCCAGTTGGACGTTTCTCCCACGATTAACATCAACTCAACTAAACCCCATCAACCACCACCCTGTTACACTTTGAAACTTGTTCTAAAATTTCAATGATTAGATCAATTCAAATAATGTTTTCCCAATAATATGAAGTGATATTATTAAGAAGCCAAATGGATCCTAGCTATTCCTGCCTTGCCATGGGATATATGGAAAAATATTTGTTTCAATCTTACACAGTTCATCTTGTCTCTTTTTTCCCTATACATTGCTGATGGAGTCAATCAGTGCCATACTCTGCTTGTCCTGAACTGGAAAAGTTCATCAACTGCATTTCCAATTTTCATTCCTCCCTCACATTCATCTGTAATTTTTCACTTCCCTTCCTTGTTTGCTGCTAGTTCTGGGGGTTAAGCTATTAGCCAACATTCACTACAAATCCATAACTATATTAGCTCCCATCCCATTGCTTCTCAGGACTTTATTCTATCTTCCCAGCTCCTCTATCCCTACTGCATCTGTTCCAAGAACACAATAATCCAGACCAGTCCTCCCAATATAGTCCGATGAAAGGCACAGACATGAAATATTGCGTTTCTTTCTGCACGGATGTCCCCCTCACTTGAGAACTTGCAGAATCTTCTGTCTTTAGAACATAGAACATAGAACAGTATTTGTGTAACCCCATCTCTGTCTCACTAGCCCAGTTCTATCTTCTGTTCTCACCACTTCCCCAATTCTTAGGACCAACTTCTATATTCACTGTACTCATCATTTCTGTCACATCTAAAATGATGTCATCAAACATATCTTCCCCTCCTCTTTCAGCTTTTCAGAAGGACTGGAACTTCTGAAACATCCTAGCACACTGTTCAATCAGCTAGGACAACCTCCCCCTCCCACTACAAGTACAGGAGAGGCAACAGTTTCCATTTCACTTTCTCCGCACCAGGCAAGGCCGCTATCATTCCAAATTAAAAGTGATTTGGTTGTACTTCCCTCAGGTTTATTATACTTTATGACATTGTCACCTTCACAGTGAGCGATCAAACACAAATTATGTAGTTGCTGGGTAGAACACAGTTTAATTTAAAAATGCAATCCTGAATATCAGGTCAATGTCATTTTAATTCTCCACTCCACGCTAAATCTTATCTTCCCTTCTTTGGCTTCTTACTCTTTCTGATGAAGCCCAGCGCGAGATCAAGAAACAGTATTTCACATTTAAATAAGGCACTTTATAACCTTCATTTAGTTGGCCAATTTGAGATTATAATCTCTTTACTTGAAATCATATCTATTGCTGGTGATCCTGCCTTCTCTTTTGTACTAAGAAGATATTGTTTTAACAGCTGTTTCTATCCTGTTATTTGTATACCCCAAGAAGCTGAGGCAGGATAGGAAGGAGTGTAACTCTTGCATTTTACAGCAAACCATCACGTCCTGCAAATTTAACTCTGAAAAGTAAAATACCATACTGAAGATGAGCCTGCTGGGTGTAGGTACCACATTAGTAAGATACAATTTGGCTTCACAATCTCAAATTGTGAAACTAAAAAAAAAACAGATAAATCAAAATAATTACACAGAGTAGGAACTGCCGATGCCGAAGAATCTGAGACAACAAGGTGTGAAGCTGGATAAACACAGCAGGCCAAGCAGCATCAGAGGAGCAGGAAAGTTAACGTTTCAGATCGAGACCCTTCTTCAGAATTCGGGCCTTGACCCAAAATGTCAACTTTCCTGCTCCTCTGATGCTGCTTGGCCTGTTGTGTTCATCCAGCTTCACATCTTGTTATCTCTAAATCAAAACAATGTTTGGTTAGCTCCAGTAAAGCTCTTGGAGGTCACAATATTCACACACACTTTGGGGAGAGGCCACCCAAACCCTTTCTAGATTACATTATTCCATTTAACTTTTAAACTAACTTAGCCACATGTTCCATTACGCAAATAACGACTGGACAAAGGTACCATATTTGGTATAGGGACTCAGTGTGGTGTCGCTGGTCCATTTTTTAAAAAAGCACGTCAGCAGCAAGTTGATAACAAGATATGGTGCATATGATACACAAGCAAAAATTGCCCGAAACGTCAGCTTTTCTGCTCCTAAGATGCTGCTTGGCCTGCTGTGTTCATCCAGCTCTACACATAGTTATCAAAGTTTGCCAAGTGGCTGCACAGGAGAAATCAAACTAGCCAGCTATTGAAGTGTTCCAAGGATCACTGGACCCGAAACGTTAACTGATTTTTCCTTCACAGATGCTGCTTTTCCAGCAACTTCTGTTTTTGTTATTGCATTAGTCTGTTCCTGTCCAATGTCAGTTTATAAGCATCAAGCTCAAAGCTGATGCTTTCAGATCCTGGAAGAAATGATCTCCAAAGAGATAAATGCACAACATTTTGTTTTCTATGGGATGAGGATGCCATTTTTGAAGCCAAATACAGTATGAAGGAGAACTTTTGTTGGATATCAAGCAAGGCAGACACTGACCTGCATGGACAGCATTTTTTTTTTAAAAAATGAGGCATTGGAACAACAGGTAAGCCTCATGGAAAAGGTGAACTCGGCAAGATTAAAGAAACTGGAGAAAGATGCAAGTTCAAAGCTGCAACTTGTGGGAATGGGGATATCAGTGGAAGCAGCTGAATAGATGGCCCCTTTCTTAGCAGTCACATGCATGAGCTGCTTCCACTTGGAAGTGAAGCTTGGAGGCAGGGTGAGGGAGAACAGTGTATAACCTTCTGATAATGTAGAAAGTAGCAGCATTTTATGTAATAATGGCATACCTGGTGGTAGGGGGTAGAGTGGCCAGACTACTTGATGTGCTTGGTAAAGATCTACAGATGGGCAATTGACCAAGATGAGCATCAGAAATTAAAGCGCCTGTGGTTGTATGTGAGAGAGCAAAGCTGCCACGGTTGGAGAGGAGGTGGTGGGCGTGTGGTGGTGGTTAGAAGACGGAGTAAAAGTCAGTTGCAAAATCTTAAAATTCATGGAGGGAGTACTTCAGCAGGTCAATAGCTAATTAGAAAAATAGCTGTAAGTAATTTTGCATAGCTTTTCCCCCAATAAATGCAAGTACTGGCATAGGACGCTGCTGCCGGAGCTCCCCTGCTCCGACTGTTTTTATTTTTCTTTGTTTTCTTCTTCTCTCCCCTTAGCACCAGAAGCAAATCCTGGAGCGGCGAGCCCTGGGAGCACTATATAGGCAGCGAGTCCTGGCAGATACCAGGGCCGGGGGGGGGGGGGGGGGGGGGGGGGGGAGAGATGGCAGTCTGGTATGCAACCGACTAGGGCTTGGAGTGGAGCGAGAACGGCTTTTGGAATGGGATCTGGCGCAGGCAGTTGGACAGCAACCCTGTAGTGACCTGCTACACTGTAACAGCTATTTGAAGCTTCCTACCTTTCATTATAGCCTATTTTTAAAAACTTAATTTTTCAACTCTGTAAAGTAATGCAATTACTCTTATTCTGCTGCTGTACCCAAGAATTATACCAAGATAGTTGTATGTAAGATGTTACCATAAGGCGGACATTGTAAAAAGGAGCAGGAAAGTTGACACTTCGGATCAAGACCCTTCTTCAGATAGGGGAAGGGAGCTGGGAAATTAAGAGACAAGAGAGGTGGGGCTAGGGAAGGTAGGTGGGATGATGATAGGTGAATGCAGGTAGGGATTATTCAGTCACTGTGGCTTATATGTGGGAGAGAAAGTGGATAGGTTGTTTCAGATCAAGGAGGGAGGATGGTGGGGCTGGGGCAAGGTAGGTGGGATGGTGATAGGTTAGATGCAGGTGGGAAGGGTAGGGTGGATAGGTGGGGAAGAAGATGGACGAGTTGCGTCAGGTCAAGGAGGACATGGGATGAGGGCACCCACATGGGTCCAGGCTATGCCTGCCTCTTCATAGGGTATGTGGAACAGTCTCTTTTCTGCTGTTACACTGGTACCATTTCCCACCTCTTCCTCCACTATATGGATGACTGTACCACCTCCAAACATGACACGTTCAGCTCCTGGAGATTTCAGATGTCCTCTTATTTCAAGGACCACAACTCACCACCCATGCCAGCCCCCACCCAGTGATCAAAAATATCCTCAACCACATCTCTTGCATTTCCCGCTTTTCTGCCCTCACCAAGAATAAAGACACAATCCCCCTGGTTGTCACACACCACCCCACCAACCTCCACATTCAGCGTAGCATTCTAGTCTAGTGGTATTATCACTGGATTGTTAATCCAGAGACCTGGATAACATTCTGGGGACCTGGGTTTGAATCATACCACAGCATATGATGGAACTTGAATTCAATAACATATCTAGAATTAAGAATCTAATGACCACGAATCCATTATCACTTGTTGGGGGAATAAAACAATTTACCTGGTTCACTAATGTCCTTTAGTGAAGGAACCTGCCATCCTTACCTGGTCTGGCCTACATGCGACTCTCGACCCACAGCAATGTGGTTGACTCTGAACTGTCCTCTGGGCAATAAATGCTGCCCAGCCAGCAATGCCCCATCCCATTAATGAATAAAGGAAAAGTTCTCTGACCCTACAACCAAAGATATATTTCCCTCCCCACCCTTATCAGCCCTTCATAGGGGTTATTCATTCCACGATTCCCTCGTCTGCTTCACACTCCCCACTAACCCCACCTCACCCAGCACCTTTCCCCGCAACCGCAGGTGGTGCTACACCTGTCCCTATACCTCCATCCAGGGCCCAAAAGCCAAAAGCAAACGTTTCACATCCAACAGGGCTTTACTTGTAGATCTGTAAACTTGGTTTACTGTATTCACTGTTCCCAACGTGACCTCCTCTACATTGGTGAGACAAAGCAGAGACTCCGGGACTGTCTCGTAAAGCATCTGCGCTCTGTACGCAACAAACAACACCTTTCAGTTGCCAACCAGTATAACTCCCCATTCCACTCCTTGGGTGAAGTGTCCATCATGGGCCTTCTCCAGTGTTTTAACACCACCACATGCAAACTGTAGGAGCAACACCTCATATTCTGCTTCGGGATCCTACAACTTGATGGCCAAAACACAGAATTCACCTGTTTTAAAATCTCCCCACCCCCGGTCTCATCCCACATTCAAACATCCCTCTCATCCCCACCTCCTTGACATGAAACAACATATCCATCTTCTGTCCCAACAACTCCCCATCACTCCCTAGTTGCACTCACCTATCTCCATCCCACCTTCCTTCCACAGCCCCAACCCTCCTCTCTATCTATTTCCCAGCTTCCTTACCCCTCCCCATTTCTGAAGAAGGGTCCTAAACTGAAACTTCAACTTTCCTGCTCCTCTGATGCAGCCTGGCCTGCCGTGTTCCTCCGACTCTATACCGTGTTGTCTCCGACTCCAGTATCTGTAGTTCTTGCTATCTCAGACATTGTAAAAGCTTTTCACCGTACTCCTACAATGAAGAATGTGTGACAATAAAAGGGTATTCTATATTCTAAGTGCCATAGCCAATTTTAACACTGTTTTCACTAAATATCTATGAATGGACTTCAGAGATGTCAAGGCATAACAAGGAAAAGTAATGAGCCAACTGTTCCTTGCACATTTTCAGCTTGTGAACATGGAGGTTAAGTATAAACTGAGCTTAATTATGTAGAATTTTAACACAGCTGTATCAATGTGGTACAGTTCTGCACAATCTAGAAGAGTTCAAACATGGCTTCAACACTTCAGTCTATGTCCTAACTTGCAGCAAGTTCTGTTCAACCATCACACATATGCTTGCTGCCCAAAGTAGCTCCCAGTCTGCCTAATGCTGTCCCCCATCCGAGGCATCCTCTGATCTGACAACGCTTCAAGATCATTGCACTTGTTTAATTCCAGCTTCTTGAAGATCTCCTGTTTTCATTGTTCCTTCATGGGTGACTGTGTCTTCAGCAGTCTAGGCTCTAAAATCTGGAAATTCCTCCATACACTGTTCTACTAAGTAACATCTTATAGCTTACCTCATTGACTATGCTTTTTCTCATCTATCCAAATACCACTCTGCATCAGAATTTTTGCACATGCTCTTGAAGTGTCTGAGGACTTTTTTTACTACATTAAAGATAAATGTAACTTATCATTTGTAGGTGAATTACACATTTCAAAGGACAACTCTCAATGCAATTCTTTTCTTAAAAAAATGTATCTACACATTTAAGATTGCCAATATTTGAAAAACCACAAGCAACTTTTTCATACATTTCCTTTATTATGCAATAATGCACTTGCCCATACAATGATTTCAGAATCAAATACAACCCTGATGAAAGTTGCTGTTTCTCTAAGTTTACTAATTACCGCAAATGTATAAATGATAACATATACAGATTTCAATTACTCAAAAATATAATCTGCAGAAATGCAATACAACAGGGTAATTTTTATTTGTTGCAATTCAGAGATAGTTATTTTTGTTCCCCTCACAGCACAAACTACCCAAAAACAAAGAAAACTCCAGCACTTATTTACAAAGTAGCACCGATCCACAGTGCTGTAATTATTTATTCAGTTCAACGCCTGCTTCTAAAAAAACACTAAAATCTAGGGTAACTGCCCTTTGCTTATTTTACCACAATGATACACTGAAATGTTGTAAGATTTTATTAAGTGAAGCAATATGCACTAAATGTTTGCAACAAGCCAGTTAAATGATAGAAGAAGGTAGTTTATAGTGTGAAGGAAATGTTGTCAGCATTTTACTTGTTTACAAGTCCTTGAGTTATGTTGACTTCTTAAATTGAATGTATTGTGGGAAGCATTTCAATTCTAGCATGTGGCCAGAATCTGAAGAAACAAGATTCCTACACAGTGTAGAAGGTTTAAGTGTTACCTCTACAATTTTACGCTTGTATTGGTTCACAAAAAATGGCAGCAAGCCAATGTGCTTTAACTACACTTGAATTTGAAAAGGATTCTTTTGAAAAACATATGCAGACAAGAGCTTTTCAAGGAATTCCCACGCAAATCAAAACCTGAAGAAATTATTGCAGCTGAGTCAATTAATTCCATTTTGGAGGTAGCAAGGAAACAAACTTTCCATACAACATACTCTTAACTGCTTACTGCATTGGCACATTTGTATACAATTGAGAGAATATACTTGGTGGCTCCCAACTTTCCGCCAACTTTGATGGGTTGATGCAATGTTGCTTACATTAGCTGAAAATAAAATTATTGGCTGACAAAAATGGTTTGAACACCAGGAAATAGGTCACCAAGCATACTGCAACTTAATAAACCGACCTTTAAGTCATGAAGTCAAAGCACTAAGTACAATGCAATAAGGTGTAGGGTAGGAAAATAGGAAGGAGCTATGGTATTTGGCAATATAGAAAACCGACCACAAACTTAAGTTTTGTTGGCCTATGCTGCCAGCAAGTTGAGTAGGGTTCTACTGAATCTTTCTGAGTTAATGGGTTTTGCACTTGTATATCTACGACACCTGGAATATCATCACTAGAAAATGAGGATTCCTAAAATTTGTCACTGATTCTAAATCCCCCATTAAAAAAATTACTTGTGCAAACTTTGATTATATAACACTGTGCATTCTAATCAGAAACTTTTCAACTCTTAATCTCAAGTAGCCAACATTGATGTTTCTTTCCCGATAAATAAGTTCAGAAGTATGAAGGGAAGTGCGAAGTCTGAAACTATGGCATGTTCCATTTTACTGAGTGCTTCCAACATCTTCCCCTTTTATGCAAGATAACATTGACCGTTTTAATTGTATATTTTCATAATGCAGAGCAGCTCAGCCTTATAGGTCAATCTTGTAATAATTTCATGGTGCATTCCAGCACAGTTCAACAGGGTGTGATAAACTATGACTCTGGTCACTGCAGAACATTTTGTAACATGAAGTGCAAATTACAGGAAGTATGACAGATAAAAACCTAACAATCACTTGACTTACACAAGTTTCACTCAAGAGACAGGTGTTCTGCTTCTTGGTATTTTTGTCTTTGTCTACTGCAGCTCCTCCCTCCTACTTTTTCCAAAGGTTCAGGTAAAAAAAATGAAAGAAATGCACGACAGTTCTCTCATTAGCTAAACCAAAGACCCTGGCTGTGATTTACATTAAGTTGAGCTATTTTTTTTTACTGAAAATCATACCATTACTTTTATCAGAGTTATTGAGGTGGAGTGGGGACAAAAGCAGCAGTATATAATTATTTCATGACAGAGACAGCTGAAAGCAATTTAAAAAATGAATCACTTGGACAATTTACTTTTTACATGAACAGCATCTCTTGAATTATTCAAATACAATACAAACAAAAATATAGTCGTTTTATATTTGTTTTAGAAAGGAGGATTTTCTTGCGTATAAAGTTTAGCCCAAAGTGCTGTGCTAAACAAGGGGTTGTTTTGCATGCCTAGCATTATATAAATCTGCATAAATGTAATAATCAGAATACTTTTCAAAGCCTGAAACATTTGATGGGTGCTTTGTGGATAAATAATCTAGATCTCAAATGAAATTTGAACAAACCTTCGCTTTGTTTAATTTAAAAAAAGTACTTTGAAAAATTCTACAATACTTCAAACTTTGTACATTTAGATGAACACCTAGAACAAACAAAGGCTTTTGGCACAAAAACAGTGTACATTCTCCTGTTCCCCTCTTCTCCCTAACCTCATTAAACTGTACTAAAGGTATATTTTTAAATTGTGTGTAAATGAAGAAAAATAAAATTCAGTTAAAATATCTGGCACAAGTGAACTATAAGTAAAAATCAAAAACATGATCGTCTTAATGATATTAAATTGCCCGTTATGAAGGTTTCAGAGTCTGCAATTAAATTATAAATATTAGGTTTAGACGGGAAAACTGACATTAGATTATCCTCAAAAATAACTGCATAGGACAAATGTAGTTTTCCTGATTTGTCACAACATTCAACAATTTAAATTAACAGATAAATTTGTACAAATCTTCTTGGGTTACCGCCACAAGTTAACGAGGAAGAGCTGTGCTATATGTACACCAAAATTCACATATTTCAACAGAAGTTTATTAAGAAATTGTAACCAGCTACATATGGACAATTTTGTATTGGCAGAGATTTATACAACATTCACAGTCCAACCTATAGTATCAACAGTGTTCTTTGCTGAATATATTTGTCATCTTATATGTAAAGCACCAAACAGTGCAACAAGGATTGCTTTTGCAAGTTTAAAAAACTTCTTGAGGATTACGGGCAGGTGAACATCATAAGGTGTATGGTTAAAAATTTGCTGGTTGTCACTGTTTCAATACTTTGTGGGAGGGTGAAAGAAGACAATTTTCCCAGAGTTACTCATAAACCACCCATTAAAGTCACAGGTTGCCCGTTAACTTTTCTGAAATGTATTACTTTAAAGAATGATCAGGATTTTGGCGCGGGTAAAGAGTTCAATAAGACCAAATACATCCCTAAAGACGTGCAGATCAGTAACAAAATATTATATTGCAATGCAAGGTTCATTCACATTTAACATCCATGTTATTAGATTGACCTTAGCTTTCCTATAGTTTTCCAGGATACCGCATCAGTGCTGGGATTGCTTAGTCTGCTTTTGGTGGGTCAATTCTCTCAAAACAACATTCCTGCACTTCGAATGTTTGGTGACCATTGCTCAGTTGGCCTTTTAGAGGTGTAGCTAGCTTGCAAGAAAAAAACCAGTCTCAAAAATCAAAAACATGTAAAAATGCTTTGCAAACTAAGCTAGTTAAACTGTGCAACAGCTCCAAAAACTGTGTGTGGAGTTGGAAAAGGGTGTTGATTTAAAAAATATATTAGAATTGAACCTTTTCATTTTATTTGCAACTTTACTGAAGTCAACAGGTAACAGGTTTCAGTATCACAAATATCTTCAATTTTGTTAGTGGGATGTACGAAATAAGGAAACCCACATTATTCAGTCATGGTTTTTGCAGTCATAGTCACTACATTAACTTCTTTTCAGTAAGTGATAAAAGGGGAAGGAGTAGCTATTTTGAAGAAATGTACACATCCAGAAATGCATGTGCACCTTAGGGTCAGTAGCTTCATATGCACATGATATATTCAACTTGCATATTGAATACAACCTGTTACGAGCAAGCACATCTACTGCATCTCACGCCGATCATGCTAAACCTGATAGATTGCAATGTGATTGGAAAAGCCAAGTTTAGCTGTAATCAAAACAGATCACCCCTAATTTGACTACATCTGAGATCTACCATTTAGTGGTTAAAGTGGAATTTATATAATGCCCCCTACCTTCCTTTAACCAGATTGTGTCAATTCAACAACAGTCCATTTCTCTGATTTAATCCTGAATAGTGAGATGGATTGGTGACTATAACTTAAAAAAAATGCTAGCTGCTTCATGATTCGAAATTGTTCAAAATAAACACCCCATAACACGAGTATTAAAAAAAGTCATTTTTCTTTTCACTAATTGCAAAAAAATAAACTTACATTCTGCATAGCAAAGCAATATGATAACCCAGTAACTGTTGCCAGACAAAAAACATGTAATATAATGCACCTGGTCAGAAGAGGATGGGAAGTAGACAGGACTGTTAGGAGGATTTTCATTTTGAAAGTTTTGAAGCGAAATCTTTAACCAACAGCAAGTTGAAAGTTAAAACCCTTTCCAAGAGTTCAGATAGAATTTATGATCAATTTGAAACTATCTGAACCAGGCTGAGCTATGATTTTGCACTTCTTTTGCAGGTTTCTGTTCAATTGCTGATATTTATTTTTCGTGCATCCACTCATGTTCCTGCTGTTAAAAATCAAGAATAGCTTCAGTTACGTTCAGCAAAGAAAAGAAGCTGCACTGAAGAGGTCAATAAATATTGACATCTATTCATGCCAGTTCATTAGGTCAATGACCAAAGACAGATTGGACTATATTCTTCTCAGCATTTTTTTCCACAGAACAGGCTTTGCATTTGATTAGAACTTATATTGGAAATCAGTACTATATTGCAAGTTCGGTTACAGTTTTAAATGATGAATAAGCCTTGTGTCTTGGACATATTCATCTGTCTTCATCCAGGTATTTGGTGCTTATAGAACCTTGTGTTGATGCAGTTTGCTGTCTCTACATGAACTGCAACTGAGAGAATGGAGAGGGATATTAATAAAACAAAATTTTCCTATTGAGAGGAAACTAAAGGTATACAATTTTGTTTTTATCTTGTTCACTTGCAGAAAAAGGCTCACACAATACAAACAGTTTAACAACTACCTGAGCTCCATTAACTGGTGCAAAAGGGTTAGTTGCTCTCATAACAGGCTGAGGATACATCATTGGGTGCTGCGGTACCACAGGCAATGTTCCTACTGCAGGTACCTGGGAGTAATATTAATAAACCAAAATTAGCCAACTAAAAGCTAAATGACCAATGATCTTTGCAACTTTCACACCAATAGTAATAGACATGAAAGGAGTGTGTACACACTGCACAGAGACTGGATGTGAAGAAACACATTTTTATTCCTGCCATTTTGTTTTTACACCACCTCCAAAATAAATGCAACGCTGCAAAGAACTAATGAAAATTTACAGAGCTAAATTTAAGAGTTCCCAAAACAGTGATAGTTTATAGGGTTACCTGAATGACAAGGGAAACCAAACTTGAAGGTAACAAAATTCACAGGGAGAAGACTTGCATGATGGCACTAATGCTGTACTTTAAAATGTTAAGAAGTGTTGTCAAACTACTTAATTAGTGCATGCAGACCACCAGCAGTCCATTATGAAATTGTGACACTGAAAATTGTCTCACATAGGATTGTACTGGTTCAAAAACACCAGCTTTCCAATCATTTTCTTAGGGACTATTACAGATGGGCAACAAGTGTTGGTCAAACTAGCAACATCCACATGCCATGAAAGAATAAAAAAGATAGTTTGAGAAAAGCAAAAAAAGTGT
The DNA here is from genome assembly GCF_030684315.1 of Stegostoma tigrinum. Classification (NCBI taxonomy): domain Eukaryota; kingdom Metazoa; phylum Chordata; class Chondrichthyes; order Orectolobiformes; family Stegostomatidae; genus Stegostoma; species Stegostoma tigrinum. The sequence continues at coordinate 35,407,775 of NC_081368.1, forward strand.
GCATTAAACTAAACTTGCAGATGCATCATTTGATCAATATATAGCAATGACATAAATAAAATGTCACAGGATTTTCAGTGGAGCCTCAGGTATCATTAAAAGAAATTACAGGAAGGACTGACGACCATCTACACTGTGTCTACATTAAATAAGCAATGTTGTTACTAGCAACACAATTTAATATTTTAATTTGCTGAAATTAATTTGATTTTTCTTCCAGTGCAGGTGGAATACAATTGGAGATTAACTAGAAGGACAGTAGTGAACCAACTGGGTTTTCCAAAGTCCTTCAGGGAAGGAGATCTGCCATTCATATCTGGTCTGGCCTATATGTGACTTCAGACCCACAGCAATGTACTTGACTCTTACTTGCACGTTGGGGAATTACAGTTGGGGCAATAAATGCTGGCTTTGGGCAATAAATGCTGGCTTAGCCAACGATGTCCACATCCTATGAATTAATCTACAAAAACAGAATAGCTGCAATGGCTGCACTCAAGTCAAGCTCGTGAACAGAAGGGTAATCTTTGCCCAGTTTACATAAAACTTGTATTTGCTTCCAACGTGGCAGATTACTCCAAATACTTTCTTAAAAAAGCAAACTACATATACTCAATAGGATGCATTGGAGGCTCCACAATTACTCAGTCAGCACATTTACTTCAAGGTGCAATGCTGAGTTACACAGTTAATAGAGATCTCAAATTCAATCTGGTTTCAGTCAAGGCAGTGTTGGTACACTGTTAGCATCAGTGGCCTTTGGGATGGCTGAGGAGGGAATGATTTTCAAAAAGAGAAGGGTTTCCCACTTCTCATTTACATAACATTTCTTGGCCAGGAAATCCGTGTGGTAAGTCAAAAGGAGGAGTAAAAAAAGATATCTAATTAAAAGCCATGAGGTAATACTCTGACATAATAGACCATTTTCAGGAGAAGAATTAAGTGCAATTAACGGTACAAGTTAGTTACTTACCATTCCATATACAGGCACTTGAGATGTTGACACTGGGAAAGGCATTGGAGCTGGTCCCTGCATTGCAATAAAACATTAGCTAAAAAGATCACAGAGGCTTGTACTACATGAAATTACTTTTAAAAAAACGGATTTGATTCCTCATTTGTGCCTCAATGACGGGCTTAGAAGACAGATCACAATTTGACAGTGAACAACTGAAGATACGAGTCAAGGTATATATGCTTTAAAATCCATCTTAAAAAGGAGGAAACAGAAGGGGAGAACTAAATGAAGGGAATTCCAGTGCTTATAGCCTTGAAAACTGAAGACATGGACAACAACTGTGGAGCTATTAAAATCAGAAAAATCATACTGGACTCAAAACATCAACTTTATTGCGCTCTCCACAAACATTGCCAGATCAGCCACGTTTCTCCAGCATTTTCTGTTTTTATTTCTGATCTCCACATGTTTAGGATTTTGTTTTTAATTAAAATCAGGGATGCCTAAGAAGCTAGAATGAGAAACACATATGTTAAAAGATTGTAGGGCTAGAGGAGAGAAAAGGGATCAGAAAGGGTGCGATCATTCAGGGATTTGAAACAGGATGAGACTTCTAAAACTGAATTGTTTACTTAAACCAGGAGCCAAACATAGGTCAGTCACAAGAATGATGGATGAACAGGATTGCTGGGTGTTAAGATAGGGACAGTGGTTTGAATGACCATGCAGAAAGTGAAACAGAGAAGATGCCTGGGGTTGTTTTGGAAATGGTTTAATCTTTAAATAATTCAAGCATTGTAGAGGTTTGTACCAGCAATAGAGCTGAAATAGGGGCAAAATCAGGAAAATGTATTGCGGTGATCTTAGTGTAAGTTTTGATATGTAGTTAGAAATCTATCTTGGAATCAGAATTCACAACAGTTGCAAGCACTCTGGTATAATTGAGATAATTGCTATAGGGAGAAAGATATGAGTTGGTGGCTAAGAAATAGTGTTTATGGTGGGGACTGGTGATGGTGATGATGGCTTCATTAGGGGAAATTTATACTCAGACGACCAGCCTGCCAATTTAGAGTCAGTGACAGATCAAGATTCATGGAGATTTATATAAAATGATTTGTATGAAAATACAGGAGGCATGGTTAGTAAGCTTATGATGACACCAAAATTGGTGTCACAGTGGACAGTGAAGGACGTCATTTATGATCACAAAGTGATCTTGTTCAGTTGGGTCAACTGGCTGAGGAGTGGCTGATCGAGTTTAATGTGGGCAAATGCAAGGTATTGCATTCTGGTGAAACAAATAAGGGCAGGATGTATACAATTAATGGTAGGGCTCTGGGTAGTGTTGTAGAACACAGAAACCTGGGAGTTCAGGTGCGTAATTCTTTGAAATTTGCAGAGATAGACCACGTGGTTAAGGAGGCATTCAGCACACTTACCTTCATTGCTTGACGATTGAATCTAGGAATTGGGATGTTATATGGAGGTTGTACAGGATGTTAGTAAGGCCTATTTTGGAGTACTGTGTAAATTGGAAACAATTCAGAAAAGATTTACTAGGATGTTGCTGGGAATGGAGGGTTTGAATTTTAAAAATGGGCTGGGACATTTTTCACTGGTGTGTGGGGAAGTTAAGGGGTGACCTTAAATAGGTTTATAAAATCATGAGGAACATTGATAAGGTGAAAGCAAGGGTCTTTTCCTAGGGGAGGTGAGTTCAAAACAAAGGGGCATATATACATAATTTTTTTGAGGTGAGAGGAGAAAGTCTTAAAAAGAAAGTTGCCTCTCATATCCTTTTTAAAAAAAAAGTGTGGTTCATGTGTAGAATGAACTAGCGAGTTTTGAGAAGATTTGTAGCTCAGGTTGAAGTTCTGGATGACAGTTTGCTCGCTGTGCTGGAAGGTTAGTTTTCAGACGTTTCGTCACCATTCTAGGTAACATCATCAGTGAGCCTCCAAAAAAGCGCTGGTGTTATGTCCCGCTTTCTATTTATCTGGTTAGGTGTCCTTGGGTTTGTGATGTCATTTCCTGTTCTTTTTCTCAGGGGATGGTAGATTGGCTCCAAATCAATGTGCTTGTTGATGGAATTCCAGTTGGAATGCCATACTTCTAGGAATTCTCGTGCGTGTCTCTGTTTGGCTTGTCCTAGGATGGATGTGTTGTCCCAATCAAAGTGGCGTCCTTCCTCATCTGTGTGTAAGGATACGAGTGATAGTGGGTCATGTCGTTTTGTGGCTAGCTTTCTGCCAGTTTGTCCAATGTAGTGTTTGTCACAGTTCTCGCAAGGTATTTTGTAGAGGACGTTTGTTTTGTTTGTTGTCTATATAGGGTCTTTTAAGTTCATTAGCTGCTGTTTAAGTGTGTTGGTGGGTTTGTGGGCTACCCTGATGCCAAGAGGTCCGAGTAGTCTGGCAGTCATTTCGGAAATGTCTTTGATGTAGGGGAGAGTGGTTATGGTTTCTGGGCCCGTTTTGTCTGTTTGTTTGGGTTTATTGCTGAGGAATCGGTGGACTGTGTTCATAGGGTACCCATTCTTTTTGAATACGCTGTATAGGTGATTTTCCTCTGCTCTGCGTAGTTCCTCTGTGCTGCAGTGTGTGGTGGCTCGTTGGAACAATGTTCTAATGCAGCTTCGTTTGTGGGTGTTGGGATGGTTGCTCCTGTAGTTCAGTATTTGGTCCGTATGTGTTGTTTTCCTGTAGACGCTGGTTTGAAGTTCCCCATTGACTGTTCGCTCTACTGTGACATCTAGGAATGGCAGTTTATTGTTGTTTTCCTCCTCTTTTGTGAATGTTATGCCAGTAAAGGGTATTATTGATGGTCTTGAAGGTTTCCTCTAATTTGTTTTGTTTAGTGATGACAAAGGTGTCATCCATGTAGCCGACCCAAAGTTTGGGTTGGATGATTGGCAGAGCTGTTTGTTCCAGTCTCTGCATTACTGCCTCTGCCTAGTTAAATAGGCTTCTTCAACAGGAATGAATTTGGTGTGGGAGAAAAGTATCCAAGGGAAGGGATAATTTTAAAGTTAACCTTGCTGTGACCAACCAAAGGGGTAGGTGAACAAAGTAGCTCTCCTCAGCAGACAGTTTGAATGATTTTGGGTATCCCATCTGTAATTAGCGAGCAGATTGGGAAATCTCATTTGGATGGCTTGTAATCATTTGAGGCTTGTGTCTGCGATTTGTACCCACAGAAGACATAAACAGAATTATATTGGGTAAACTGTCACTTTGAAACCATTTAAAAAATAAAACTAGAAGAGACTGAGTTTCCACAGCTGCAGTAATATCTGTATTCTATGTCAGTATGTTCCTAGCAGAATTAGGGCAGGTTACTTCTGAGGATTTAAAAGTCTACCCTTTGAACAGTTAAAAGATTTAGTGAGTCACTTAAGATTTGACAAAGAAAACCTAAAAATGAAGATACTTTCCTGGTGATGAATGTCCAAAAAGAAAGGGCTGACTCTTTTCTGAAGAAGGGTCTAGGCCCGAAACATCTGCTCTCCTGCTCAGCCTGCTGCGTTCATCCAGCTCTACCCCTTGTTATCTCAGATTTTCCAGCATCTGCAGTTCCTAGTATCGCTGAAACTTTCTTTCTGCTTTTTATACACTTACATTCTTTTACTAAAGTACCTTGGCAGCCTTATGTGGATATGTTCAGTGACTGGCCACCAAGGTAATCAAAATGCAAAAATTAAACTGGTGTTGAATCAAGCCGGGTTTGCTCCGGATCCGACAACCATCACGGCATGGTGTCACCACCAATGTACCTTTGGATAGAAATCTAGCAACATTTGGGAAATCCACTGCACAACTTGTGACAGTTGTAACTCCTCCTTCCTGTTAAGCTCAAGATACTTGGCAGAAGCGTGAATACGAGACTACAATCAGAAATCAGTCAGTCAGTCATAAAAGCCAGATTTCAAGATTCAATCAGTTCTGCACAAAATACCCAGCTTATGACTGATATTTATGTGGTTCTGGATGATACAAACCTGTGTACTCCTATCAGGCACTATTTTTAAGTGAATGCAAATCAAGATCACTAAAACTATAAAACACTTGTTTCAGGTCTGGTGACCCTTCCTCAGAACATTAACTGTTTTCTCCTCCACAGATACTGCCAGATCTGCTGAGCTTTTCCAGCAACTTTGTTTTAGTTCCATACACAAACACTAGTTACTGTTACTAGAAATGTGCACTTGCTTAATTCAAAGTATGCGGGTTGCTTTCAATATTTCAGTTACAAAACATACATTCATGAAGTGCAATACATACCATTGGTGGGACATTCATTGGCATTGCAGTCCAGGATGTTGATGTAGTAGTCTTTGGCTGCCAGTTTGTTCCTCCTGTTAATTTCCTTTCCCCACTCTGGGTCCACTGCTGATCCATTCTAAGACAGAATAAAATAGAAGATCAGTTTTTACAAGAAAATAAACCAGAGATGGCTTTCACTCCTATCAATAGTTGACATCACACTATTTACATCTGAACTCAGAGCTGCAATAGCAATCAGCACTTTAAGCCTGCTCCATCATACAATACGATCATGACTGAACTCATCTCAGCCTCAACTCCACTTTCTTCCTGCTCTTCAAAAACCTTCAACCTATTGCTAATTAAAAATTTGTCTATTTCCTCTGTAAATTTATTAAATGGCCCACAGTCCACCACACACGGAAACATATTCATGACCTTTTGAGAGAAGTAATTTCTCCTCATCTGTTTTAAATTGCTATCCCTTATCCTAAAACTATGACCCCTCGTTCTGGATTGCCGCACAAAGCAACACCCTCACTACATCTACTTTGTCAATTTCTTTTGCATCTTACATCTCTCCATTAGATCCTCTCTCATTCTTGTAAATGCCAAAAAAAAAAAGTACAAACTTTAACTGCTCAATCTTAGAAGATAAATCTCTCATCTGGAATCAATCTAGTGAATCTCTTCCAATACAACTACCTCCTTCCTCAAGTGATTGTATGCAATATCTTAGGTGTGGTCTCATTAATGCCTCAAATACTGGCAGCAACGCCTCTCTATTTGTTGCATCCTGTGGTCCTGAAAGCGAATGTTTACTGTTGTGGCCATTTGCTACAGTTTGTGTTCCTCTATTTCTTGTTGGGGGCACCAGCATTCCCTCTAATTTTCTGACTAGCTGCACAGACCTCCAAAGTCCATGCGTGGCAGCAAACTCTGGAACCAGAAGACAATGCCATGACTGGCATGCAGCTTTGAGGGAATATTTTGGGCAATTTAAGGAATTGAAACTTTCTTCAGCAAGTGGACAAAATCCATGAAGCAGCATCTGGGTAGATTTATGTACTTATAAAAATAAAAAGGGAAAAGCTGTTCAGGAATTAGAAAAAAAAACTTGTAACTGGTGTATTCTGGAGGCAGTACCATCAGGCACAATATCTTTGCCAAAGCCCCTACAATTGATTATTAGGTTAGTGACAAATAGCTGACATGAGACATAGCATTACGTCAGTAACCTTCAAGTAAGCTAACTGTTGCATGTACATTGTCCTACTAAACTTAATCTAAGAGCTAATTCTTTATAAAAATAAAGAAATAGAATTGGATTAATGCCTGCTATGATGCATTACCAACCATTTGGTTATGAGAACAAATAAACAATTACAGATCTTGAAACTCTGAATAACAACTTCACCTGTTGGAGGTGCAAAGTATTAGGGAATGATAATGATGTCAAATCCGTTTATCAAGCTAAGTTATTAACTGCTTAATCTAAGTTACATAGCTACTTGGCTCCAAGTAAGCATGTTCACTGATGACTGCAGAGTGCAACATTTTGGAATTCCTTAAAAAACAATGCAATTCATGGCCCAGAGCTGAAAGATGCAAGTAACATACATTCCACATAAGTGCCAAGTAGTGGCCATCTCCAGCACACAGGACATTCATGGCACTACTGTTACTGAAAGGCCACCAAAATCCTAGGAATTACCATAGGTTAGAAACCTAACTGGCTTAACTGCACAAATGCTGTGGGTACTTGATCAGATTAGAAGTTGAAAATTCTGCAGCTGGTAATTCACCTCCCGATCCCACAAAGCCCATTAGTTTTAAGGCACAAGTCTGGATGTGGCAGAATACACTTCAGTTCCTGGATGAGACAACTAGGTGAGGCACTAACTGAAATGTTCCCTTGAATGTCAAGTGCAAACATAATGGGCTAACTGGCTTTGTTCTGCGCTGCGACAATTTTGTGATTTAGCGTACAGCTCAAACAACACCTAAACTTGTTTCCATTCAAGACACAGTAGCTCACTTTACACCCCATACAACACATTAAACATTCACTACCACCAGTGCACAGTGGATCAGTGTAGCCAACATTTCTTCAACAGTACCCTATTCAAATCACCACCAAAAAACCCTGATAGGCAAATGGGAACATCACCACCTGATCTCCTCAGTCACGCATAAACTTACTTTGAAATTTGTTGCTACTCTTTCATGTCACTCGATGAAAATTCTGGAACATCCTCTCTAAAAGCATCATGAGGGCTGCAAAAACTTAAGGCGGCAGCTCATGACCATCATCACAAGAGCATTTATGAATGGGCAATAAATACTCGTTAGCAATGGATATGAGTTTGCTTGCTGAGCTGGAAGGTTCATTTTCATTCGTTTCATCACCATTCTAGGTAACATCATCAGTGAGCCTCTGACGAAGCGCTGGTATTATGTCCCGCTTTCTATTTATCTGGTTAGGTTTCCTTGGGTTGGTGGTGTCATTTCTTGCATTGGTGATGTCATTTCCTGTTCTTTTTCTCAGAGGATGGAAGATGGGCTCCAATTTAATGGGTTTGTTGATGGAGTTTCGGTTGGAATGCCAGGCTTCTAGGAATTCTCGTGTGTGTCTCTGTTTGGCTTGTCCTAGAATGGATGTGTTGTCCCAATCAAAGTGGTGTCCTTCCTCATCTGTAAGTAAGGATACTGGTGATAGTGGGTCATGTCCTTTTGTGGCTAGTTGATGTTAGTGTATCCTGCTGGCTGGCTTTCTGCCTGTTTGTCCAATGTAGTGTTTGCAAGAACTGTGACAATCAGGCAGAAAGCCAGCCAGCAGGTTACACTAACATCAACTAGCCACAAAAGGACATGACCCACTATCACCAGTATCCTTACATACAGATGAGGAAGGACACCACTTTGATTGGGACAACACATCCATCCTAGGACAAGCCAAACAGAGACACGCACGAGAATTTCTAGAAGCATGGCATTCCAACTGGAACTCAATCAACAAACACATTGATATGGAGCCAATCTACCACCCTCTGAGAAAAAGAACAGGAAATGACATCACCAACCCAAGGAAACCTAAACAGATAAATAGAAAGAGGGACATAACACCAGCGCTTCACCGGAGGCTCACTGATGATGTTACCTAGAATGGTGACGAAATGTCTGAAAACAAACCTTCCAGCCCAACGAGCAAACTCACATCCAGAACCTCAACCTGAGCTTCAAATCTTCTCAAAACTCACTTCTTAGCAATTCCCATATCTCAGGAACAAAAATAAAACCTGACTGAAGTGGTTTTGCAATATTTCTGCTCAACTAGACAGCCAACTTTATTGATAATTAAAACCAGAAGAGAAAATGTGCCAGTGAAAAATATAGTTGAGGAAATCCAGTTATGTACACAAACACCTAACATGTATTAAAATGCGAGGCTGGATGAACACAGCAGGCCAAGCAGCATCTCAGGAGCACAAAAGCTGACGTTTCGGGCCTAGACCCTTCATCAGAGAGGGGGATGGGGGGAGGGAACTGGAATAAATAGGGAGAGAGGGAGAGGCGGACTGAAGATGGAGAGTAAAGAAGATAGGTGGAGAGAGTGTAGGTGGGGAGGTAGGGAGGGGATAGGTCAGTCCAGGGAAGACGGACAGGTCAAGGAGGTGGGATGAGGTTAGTAGGTAGCGGGGGGTGCGGCTTGGGGTGGGAGGAAGGGATGGGTGAAAGGAAGAACCGGTTAGGGAGGCAGAGACAGGTTGGACTGGTTTTGGGATGTAGTGGGTGGGGGGGAAGAGCTGGGCTGGTTGTGTGGTGCAGTGGGGGGAGGGGATGAACTGGGCTGGTTTAGGGATGCAGTAGGGGAAGGGGAGATTTTGAAACTGGTGAAGTCCACATTGATACCATATGGCTGCAGGGTTCCCAGGCGGAATATGAGTCGCTGTTCCTGCAACCTTCGGGTGGCATCATTGTGGCAGTGCAGGAGGCCCATGATGGACATGTCATCAAGAGAATGGGAGGGGGAGTGGAAATGGTTTGCAACTGGGAGGTGCAGTTGTTTGTTGCGAACTGAGCGGAGGTGTTCTGCAAAGCGGTCCCCAAGCCTCCGCTTGGTTTCCCCAATGTAGAGGAAGCCACACCGGGTACAGTGGATGCAGTATACCACATTGGCAGATGTGCAGGTGAACCTCTGCTTGGTGTGGGGGCAAGTGTAACATTTCCTGCGGTTGCAGGGGAAGGTGCCGGGTGTGGTGGGGTTGGAGGGCAGTGTGGAGCGAACAAGGGAGTCACGGAGAGAGTGGTCTCTCCGGAAAGCAGACAGGGGAGGGGATGGAAAAATGTCTTGGGTGGTGGGGTCGGATTGTAAATGGCGGAAGTGTCGGAGGATAATACGTTGTATCCGGAGGTTGGTAGGGTGGTGTGTGAGAACGAGGGGGATCCTCTTGGGGCGGTTGTGGCGGGGGCGGGGTGTGAGGGATGTGTCGCGGGAAATGCGGGAGACGCGGTCAAGGGCGTTCTCGATCACCGTGGGGGGGAAGTTGCGGTCCTTAAAGAACTTGGACATCTGGGATGTGCGGGAGTGGAATGTCTTATCGTGGGAGCAGATGCGGCGGAGGCGGAGGAATTGGGAATAGGGGATGGAATTTTTGCAGGAGGGTGGGTGGGAGGAGGTGTATTCTAGGTAGCTGTGGGAGTCGGTGGGCTTGAAATGGACATCAGTTACAAGCTGGTTGCCTGAGATGGAGACGGAGAGGTCCAGGAAGGTGAGGGATGTGCTGGAGATGGCCCAGGTGAACTGAAGGTTGGGGTGGAAGGTGTTGGTGAAGTACTCTCCATCTTCGGTCCGCCTCTCCCTCTCTCCCTATTTATTCCAGTTCCCTCCCCCCATCCCCCTCTCTGATGAAGGGTCTAGGCCCGAAACGTCAGCTTTTGTGCTCCTGAGATGCTGCTTGGCCTGCTGTGTTCATCCAGCCTCGCATTTTATTATCTTGGTATCTCCAGCATCTGCAGTTCCCATTATCTCTCCACCTAACATGTATTTCCAGGTTTCCAATGACCCAAAAAAAACACAAATATTCACATGAGAGATGATACTCCCAAGATGGTACTTCAATATTTCACTTTTCATCGTACTTGAAATTAAAAATCAAAGGGATTCTTTTTCATTTGATCAGACTTGAAAACACATTTCATTGAAGGAAAATATAGGTGACATCCAAACACATGTATGGATCAGAGAGGGGACATCCACATATTCCTCAACTGGAAAGACCGTTGTCCCACTAAAAAGCATGGGATCTACAATATTTACCAGTACGGAAGGGGGGTGGTTCATAGATGGCAGAAGAATGATTGGTGCAAGGGAGAGATGGGGTTAACGATATGCTGGAATATGTCGTTGCGGCAAGTTCCACTTTACCAGTTCCTTTTTATCTTTCATGCTGAAAGGGAACTGAAGTTCACCAAACCCTCAGTCCCTGATTAAGTTTCTATTGTAGGAAAGCAAGAAGTCAAAATAGAAATCGGAGATTAAATGTGCTTGGCAGGTGAAGTTGGAGATAATGAGAACAATCAAACCAACCCTGTGCCTCGTATTATCCCCTTTTCTCATGATCCTTTCCAGTTAAATTACATTTTCTGAGCCATTAGCATTGCTAAACAACTGAAGTCTTTACCTTTTCAATGGAGTTCCGACGAAATTCAAATCTGAAGGAAAAAAAAAGAGTCACTGGAGCATCAATAGCCAACTGCCCATTCAATTAGCATCACAGAATAGAGACTGTAAAAAAAAGCTAACAGATTAGAAAAGTATTTTAATAAGAACAAAAAAAATGCAGATTCATTCTGTGAAACAATTATGGTACAGCAACAGAACACTACAGATCAAGTATCATGATGAACCATTTCTGATGAAAAGGTCACCGACTTCAAAATGTGAATTAATACAAATTTCCTCAAATAGGTCAGTGTGTTTCTTTTTAAGCATCTTGGTTTTAATTTCACATTCTAGAATCTACAGCATTTCAATTTTGTATAAGCCCGTTGTTGTTTACGGGATTTTGCTATAAAAAAATTGGCTGGCACATTTGTCAGAATTAAAACACTGACTATACTTCAGAAAGTAAATTCAGTGACTGTGAAATACATTGGGATAGTCTGATAACATGGTGTGAAGCTGGATGAACACAGCGGGCCAAGCAGCAAAGGTTGATGTTTCGGGTCAGGACCCTTCTTCAGGACACTGTAGATCAAGTAGCATGATGAACCAGTTCTGATGAATAGGTCATTGACCTCAAAATGTGAGGTCAGTGATCTTCAGTGTTATCTCATTCTCCAGCATCAGCAGTTCCTACTATCTCTGGGATATTCTGATAGTTCTTTTTCACATTAAATATTGTTGACTAACCAATTCAGTTCATTGGAATGTTATGCTAGAAAAAAGCTGTGGTATCTGACTACTTGTTCTCTGAAACTTTTCTCCAATTCATAAATGGAAAACATACTCTTCGAGATACTTCATTTCAGGAATCAATAATGAGTACAGTTTACACTTATTTCCTCTGCCGTACAGTCAATTACTTATACTTTCTGAGCAATGTTCCCTTTCAAATTCCTTTGTATTGGTCGTCTCAAGCCACAACGTATTTGTCCATGGGAAATTTATTTTTGGAATTAATCTGTGTTCTTCTCCTGATGAATGAAATTGAGAACAACCTATTTATTCTTATGCCACGGTTTATTCCAGACTGCTGTGTGGCCTCATGTGCAAGTGCCTTTACGCGAACATAGTGCTTTATGTTTTTCCACAGAGAACTGAAAGGAGATTCAATAATAACTTTCAAGGAGCGGATTAGATAAATACTTAAAGAAAGAACATTGACAGAGTTAAGAGACAAGAACAGGGGAGCAGGATTAATTGAAAGCTTCACCAGCACAGGAACAGGGAGTCAAATGATCAAAAGCTAAAAATACACACTCACTCCTCCATAATTCTTCACAAAGCACTCGAGAACGACATTAAAAAGAGAGTGACAGACAAATGGTTAAGATTATGTTTTGATACAGGCTAGATTCTTTCCAACAAAGGCCAGGGCAAAAGAAACAAAATCAGGGTTGTTTGGTGAAGAAGGACAGAAAATTAAGAGGGGATATCCCAACAAAGACAGAACATGATGAACCAAAAAGAAAAATGTTGCTTGTTGGGCAAGTTCTTCAAGAACTCACCATAGTCTTAGATCTTGCTACAAACTATGATGCCAGTCTGCAGTTTGATCTCCCTTTCCCAAATGCCGAAGGGGAGAAAAAACAGTTCCATGATTGAATTTTTGTCCACGATTACATCTGGAAGCAGCATGGCATTAAGCTGAAGATTAACATGGACGCTACCAAGTAATCTGCCTTACTAACCAGCTGTACTGCACAGAATTCTTGGTCTGAACAGACATCAAATCTAGTCTTGAAGGTGTTCCAAAGACATTACAATTTTTTGAGAATTCAACACCAGGAGAAAAATCACAAAGAGGTCATTCACCACGTTGGTCTTAATAAGATGGAGACCAACCTTTAGAAAATTCGACTTAGACAAGCAGGTCACGTTTGCCACAAAGAAGCAACAGCAAAAGGCACAAGGAGAATTGCAAGCTTCTGAATTGCGGACTACTTTTCTTTGGCCAGTCAGATGCAGTCCTTTCCCAATTGGAGACAAATACTGAAATCTTATTCAGCATGCTTCATGGTCCATTTATGTCAAACTCTGCAGTGCAGAAGTTCCCTCAAGCATCAACATGATCTGCCAGTTTAGTAAGTGCCCGTACTGATTTCGCATTGGACTGTTAGTTGGGAGAGGATACCACAAACGATGAAATCGCTTACAGCTTAAACAAACTTGCAAAAGGAATCCACCACCGGGTGAATTCTTCAGGAGGAGAGAGCCAGGTCAAACACATTACATTGAAGGAAGAGATGAGGGAAATAATGCTGGCAGAATTGAATGACATGTAACATTAAAAGGAATCCAAAATACTCAAAAAGATTGTCAATAATAAATAGGTAGTAATAGGCACAGCGAGTCCTATTAGATCAAAGTGAATAACAGGTATTGAGGAGTACAGCAAAGTTAGAACTTTTAATGAGTTATTTTGTATTGAGGTTTACAAAAGAAGAGAATACAGAGTAGAAACAGGAAGTAGAGGCAGTAGAGATTGTGAAGGTTACATGCACAACGTACCAAAAAGGCTGGTCACATTCAAAAGAAAACCCATCTAGCTTAGTAAATTTTCATCAACGGTTGCTAAAGGAAGTGGGGGTGAACAAGGAATTATGCACCCATTGTAATGCAAAACAGCAAAGTAATTGCAGTGCAAGAGTCAGAAGATTATAGCACTTATTAAATGATCTGTGGCTACATGTGGGCTGGGCATTTGGGAGCAGGTTCAAAATACAACATGGTGGCAGATGCAGTGGTAATGGGAACTGCAGATGCTGGAGAATCCAGATAACAAAGTCTGGAGCTGGATGAACACAGCAGGCCAAGCAGCATCTCAGGAGCACAAAAGCTGACGTTTCGGGCCTAGACCCATCAGAGTCTCAGATGAAGGGTCTAGGCCCGAAACGTCAGCTTTTGTTCTCCCAAGATGCTGCTTGGCCTGCTGTGTTCATGGTGGCAGATGCATCTGCCCTGGAAATTCCCAAACCGCTGGCAAAAATTCACTCACTGGGGCGACGAATGGGAGAAAGGCTTCCCCTTTAAGTGGAATGAAAGGAAATACTGAAGTTCTGTTCCTCTAATCACAGGTTCTTCTCACCAAAGGGAAGTGGAAAGTATGGGGGCGGGGGGCGGGGGGGGGGGGGGGGGGGGGTGAGGGAGAGGGGGGTGAGGGAGAGAAAAAGTGAGGGAGAAAGGAAAGAAAGGAGAAAAAAGGGAAAGGAAAAAAGGAGGAAGACAGATGCAAAATTCAGAAATTTACCAAATGACAGATGTTTTTTCTTAAAGAAAATAAAGATGGAAAATTGAGAAAGGGAATATAACAGGGGTCACTTATATTGCTGACTCTTTCTTAAAATATACATATCACGTGAAATGATGGTTCACAAAATTAAAATCAATGGAATAGAAGGACTAGTGAGGTGTTGACTTGGTCGCCGAGCTGGCTTGTTTTTGTTCAGATGTTTCGTCACCATGCTAGGTGACATCATTAGTGGAGCCTCCAATGAGGCGATGTTATTCTACTTGGCTTGGAATTTATAATGTCCGGTCTGCTATGACGAGTACTGTCACTTCCGGTTTTGATCTGTATGAGTTTACATAAGGGGTCCAATTCTATATGTTTGTTGATTGAAATATGGGTGGAGAACCATGCCCCTGAAAGCAGGGCAGATAACCAAGACAGGCTTCATGAGAATGAAACCAGAAGGCACAAACGCACCCACCCACCGCCCCCACCCCGCTTCTATGAACTGCCTAAAGTACATAAACTAGACATCCCTCTCAGACCCATTGTTTCCCTACCAGCAACACAAGTTAGCCAAGGATCTACAGAGGTTGAAACATCTAGTAGACGGATCACCCCGTTCTATCCACTCAACCCAAGAATTCCTTGATACCCTCAAGAACATAAAAATCAGCAACGAAAAGATGATGATATCCTTTGACGTCACAGCTTTATTCACATCAACTGATATCCCACAAGCCAAAAGAAACAGTGGCCACATTACTAGAGGAAATTGCAATGCTGACCAGCAGCTCCATCAGCAAGGGCAACATACTATAATTACTAGACCTCTGCCTCACCACACACTTCATCTTTCATGGTCAAATATCCAAACTGATCTATAGTACATCAATGGGGTCACCCATCTCAGGGCTCATCGCAGAAGCGGTCATGCAAAGAACACACCACATTCCCCCACATTCAACTCAAACTGTGGATCCGTTATGTAGATGACACATTTGTCATTGTTAAATGCAACAAATTAGAAGAGACCCACCAACTCATCAACAGCGTATTCACAGAGATCAAATTCACAAGGGAAGAAGGAAACAATTATCAACATGCGTTTCTGGGTGTTATAGAATGACTGACAAACAGAGTTCCAAACTTCAGTATACAGAAAAGCAAACCATACAGATCAAATCCTCAAGTTTGGGAAGCAAGTCAACAACCTCATCCACAACCCGAGCTACAGATCTTTACCAAAACTTTAGAAGGACCAGCATCAGCAAGAGTTTTTAAAAAAAGTGGATCAAGGTCAGAAAACTGCAAATTATGGTAAATAGATGTTCTTTAGACAGGAGAATGGTGGACAGTGATTGGGATAAAAGGCAAAATTACAAAATTTACAGAAATCATTGAATATTAAACTTTGGAACAGTCTTAGCTATAAAATCATTCATCTAATCTTTCACAACTCGTCCCTACAGCAATAAATTGGTTTGCTTTTAAATACATACTGCCCACAAGGTTGGCAAGGGATGAATCCAAATCATTTGCTAGTAGTTTGTTGTTTTGCTGGTTCACTGGTGGCGTTTCATTTTTGGCAAGCAAAGTTGATTGTGGCATTAATATATCACCTAGTTGATCAAAACCTGAGAAAGAAAATAATAAGGTCACAAGGTTGATGCTTGCAATCATACAAGCTATCTTTCCAAGCTCTAAACTTTTTTACTTTCTGGATAATGCAAAATGTTCCAAATTGTAGTTCAATTGTCTCAGAACCATTTTTGTCTAAAATATTTTATTTAACACATTGCATGACGCAGAAGCATGTGATATTTATGGTCTTCAAATGGCTTTAACCAATAGTTTAAATTGCCACTCAAACATATTTTATGGCTGTGCACAGAAACCAAATTCACCCAACCCCAAAGTTTTGATAGTGAATATAACATTTACATTTGGCATTTTCATTGATTGAAGTGGAACTGCTACAAACAGCTATTCATTATGATGCAATTATCTTACATATTATTAAAATGAATTCAACGTTTAAAATTTTCATTGTGCTGTTCACATATTCAGCATGAGAAAAATTAACAAGCTTGCAGATTATCAGAAAATGCATTTGCAGGAGTTTCCAGGACAGACGGTAAGAATTGACTCAAATGCTCAAAGCAATACATGTACAATAAACTATTAATTGTGCTGTCTGCTAAGTTGTTTTGTGGTTTGAATATCATAATTTATGATGTAATATAATGGGATCTGCAGTTTAGCTCGTACTAAGTGGTCTAGTAACGTGAACGCCTTTTGCTTTTGGACAATGTCTGTTGCAGTATTAAGTCAGAACATCTAATATTAAAGTTAAAAATGCAAAATAACTAAATTTAAATCATGATCTTGCACAAAGAATCTTGTATAAGATATTGATGGATGTTAGATGGTCAGGAAGCAAGAAGATGTGTATGATATATATGATGTGAAATTGTTTTTCCTGTTAAACAACCTGCATTTTGTTTTTGGCCTCCTTTCGTCTCCTCAACTTTGTCTTCCCCTCATTAAATCTCTTCTCCATATTCATGCTCACCATTTAATTTTGTCTAATATTTAAGGCTACCTGAAACATTGTTGCAGCCTTCACCAAAAACATTCTGCCAACCTTCCTCTATTGTAATCATTTACTGAGAGAATTATAAAAAGAACTCCTTACACAGATTTTACAACTGCATTTTTGGACTTCTAACAGATCCTCAATTTGTTGAGGTTATGACTACTGAGGTTTGATCAATCATTTTTATCTTTATACTAGAACCCCTTAACATCAAAGCCTGTCATTCCATCCTTCCTTCTGTTATAGCTGCTTCTTCACTACTTCAGGTTTGAGTACAACTGATACACAACTGTTGTTATAACCATTCAATGCTAGATCTGGCTTTTAATTGTCAAACTCTAGCAGGTTTCAATCCCTCAGTCAAAATAACACACTATCGTATTGTCAGCTGGAGTGCTGTATTTTGTTGAAATGCACATTCTTTTAAGGCTACAAGATGCAGTGATTTTACTTTCCTGAAACCAACTGGCAGGTCAGTGATATAATGTTTACAATCTAATTGCTGAATAAACATTGATTAAGATAAATTTGTTCAATTGCTGAGGCAAAATACATATCAAAAGCAACATTAGCCTGGATCTTCTGATAGGCCACAAAGTTTGTACCGATTGAACAATGCTGCTCATTTCTTCCAGGATCTGCAGATCAAGACTGGGGGGGGGAAAAAAAGAGAAATGCAGGATATCCTGGGTTAGCCCAGCAAATATAGTATGGTTGGAATAAGGAGAGGAAATGCCTCTGTTTTACTACGGTTGCTGACGTAATCAGTTAAGTTTTTAAAAGGTCCAAGTGTTTTAATGAATGATTGTGAGTTAATGAATGGATGAGAGTATGTATGATTGACTGACTGAATGATTATGCACATTCTGAGGAATGGGGGAGGGAGGGAAGGATGGATGGAGAGCTGAAAAGCTATACAGCTATTATACCAGGTATTAAACAATTTAACTTTTCCATCGTAAGTACATAGCGAAGCTCTACATATCTAGTCTATGTCTCTGCCTTGAAGTCAGTGTCAAAATACACTGGCCAAGTGTTCTAATCAAGAGTGTCAGCTCATTGGAAAATTCAATTTCCCAGGCAATTCCTGTGAATATCAAAATCTCAATTATTACACAATCCTAACAGAGTCATACAGCATGTGTCTCATCTCTTATAATCCAAAGGCAGCAAATGTTAGGACCGTTATATCAGCAGAGAGATCAGATTTTTTCTAAAAGCTAGACCTACTTACACTAAGTCTACAGCAACACATTATACTGACAGAGAAACACAGTCAGACATGAATTCGGAAGAGAAGGATTAGAATGCTTACAATTTCAACTGTATTATTCGTAAGAACAGAATATAAAAACACTGTCTCTAGTTACCTAAACTCAATTAGTCAATAAAATTCAACTTACCCATTCATTCAGCAAGAAGACATCAATCCAAAGTGATAACATGTTAAGCAAGGAGAAAGTTGAATTAATAGCAGAACTCCATGCAGTACACAAGGGAAACACTCAGGCCACAAGCTCCAAAGGTTTCCTTTAAATATAGTTTTCACATTCTGAACATCTTACTTCACTTTGTTAATGTGGTCTATATATAATGGCAGTATACCTGTACACTGTCAACTTTGCTCACTGTATACAGTACTCCTGAAGAGGCCTCACCAACATCCCATACAACATCAATGTGAGTCCCACATACTATCCAGAACTGCAGTGAGCACTAGAATGCTGGCATCAAACTTTAAAGACCATTGTTGAGGATTTATAGTCAAGAATATCCACAGGATTGGAATAAAGGAATTCCATAGAGGACTCTAGTCAGAAGTACAGACAGATATTTCTGCAGCTGACAGCGAGTAATCAGAATGGTGTGTTGCCTCCCTAGAGTCAGGATCAAGGGTACCTCGGACAGGGTGTAGAATATTCTCAAAGGGGAGAGGTCATTGTATGCATTGGAACTAATGACATAGGAAGAGAAACAGGGCAAAATTCTGAGAAAGTATATGAATTTAAAAAGTAAGTCCTCGAGGATAGTAATATCTGGAATACTTCTGGTGCCACGAGCTAGTGAAGGCACGAATAGGAGGGCAAAACAGATAATTGTGTGGCTGAGGAGCTGATGCCAGGGAGGAGTTGCATTTTTTGGATCACTGACATCTCTTCTGGGATAGAAATGACCTGGATAAGGATGAATTACACCGGAATTGGAAGGGGTTTAAATATACTGATACACTGGTAGGGAGATTTGCCAGACCTGCTCAGGTGTATTTATACGAGCGGTTTGGGCAGGGGATGTCAAACCAAGGGAAGTAGTGAGGAAAGAGAGCAATTGTAAACTGATACAGTTGGGAAAAGGATTAAAATAAAACAAACAAACAAGTCAGGAACAAAGCAAAGAATGAGGTAGGACTGATAAATTAAAACTATATTTATTTGCATGCAAGAGGACTAACAGGTAAGGCAGATGAACTCAGGGCACGATTGAGAACATGGGACTGGGATATCACAGCAATTACAGAGATATGGCTCAGAGATGGACAGGACTGGCAGTTTAGTCTTCCAGGGTATAGATGCTAAAGGAAGGATAGAAAGGCGAATCAGCGGCGTGGGCGTGGCATTTTTGACTGGGAATAACATTATGGCTGCACTTAAGGAGGTTATTCCTGGGAATACATCCAGGCAAGTTATTTGGATCGAAATGAGAGCTATGAAAGGGACGATCACGTTATTGGGATTGTACTATAGAACCCCAATAGTCAGTGGGAAATTGAGAAACAAATTTGTAAGGAAGTCTCAGTTTACTGTGAGAATAATAGTGTGATTATGGTAGGGGACTTTAATTTTCCAAACATAGACTGGGACTGCCATAGTATTAAGGGCTTGGCTGGAGAGGAATTTGCTAAGTGTGCACAAGAAAATGTTCTGATTCAGTATGTGGATGTACCTACTAGAGAAGGTGCACAACCTGACCTACTCTTGGGAAATAAAGCAGGGCAGGTAACCAAGATGTCAGTGAGTGAGCATTTTGGGGCCAGTGACCATGATTCTGTCAGCTTTAAAATAGTGATGGAAAAGGATGGACCAGATCTAAAAGCTAAAGTTCTAAACTGGAGGAAGGCCAATTTTGAAGGTATTAAGCAAGATCGTTCTAATGTTGACTGGAGACAGATGTTCACAGGTAAAGTGATGGCTGGAAAAGGGAAAGCCTTCAAAAAAAAAAGGAGAGATAACAAGAGTCCAGAGACAGTATGTTCCTGTTAGGGTGAAGGGCAAGGCTGGTAGGTGTCGGGAATGCTGGACAACTAGAGAAATTTCAAGTGTTTGTCAAGAAAAAGAAGGAACCACGTCAGGTATAGACAGTAGACTATAAAAGCAGCGGAAGTATACTAAGGAGGGAAATTAGGAGGGGGGAAAAGGGGACATGAGATAGCTTTAGCAAAAGGGATTAAGGAGAATCCAAACTAATTCTACAAATACATTAAGGACAGAAGAGTAACTAGAGAAAGATCAGCAAACCTGCCTATGTGTTGGAACTGCAGGAGATGAGGGAGATTTCAAAGGAGCATTTTACATCAGTTTTTACTGTGGAGAAGGATATAGAAGATAGAGAATGTGGGGAAATAAATAGCAACCTCTTGAAAAATGTCTGTATTACAGGAGTGGTGGTGCTGGATGTCTTAAATGCATAAAGCTGGATAAATTCCTGGGACCTGATCAGGTGTATCTTGGAACTCTGTGGAAAGCAGGGGAATAGATTGCTGGGCCCCTTGCTGATATATTTGTACTAATGATAGCCACAGGAAAGGTGCTAGAAGACTGGAGGTTGGCAAACATGGTGCCACTATTTGAGAAACGTGGCAAGGAAAAGCCAGGCAACTAAAGACTGCGAGCCTGACATCAGTGGTGGGCAGGTGTTGGTGGGTATCCTGATGGACAGAATTTACATGTATTTGGAGGGGCGTGGACTGATTAGGGATAATCAACGTGGCTCTGTGCTTGGGAAAGTGTCTCACTAACTGGATTGATGAGGGCAGAGTGGCCGATGTGATAAATACAAACTCCAGTAAGTCGTTTCCTTGTGAT
The DNA here is from genome assembly GCF_030684315.1 of Stegostoma tigrinum. NCBI lineage: Eukaryota > Metazoa > Chordata > Chondrichthyes > Orectolobiformes > Stegostomatidae > Stegostoma > Stegostoma tigrinum. The sequence goes on from NC_081368.1 coordinate 35,428,633, forward strand.
AGGCTGGTTAGCAAGGTTAGATCACATGGAATAGAAGAAGAATTAGCCATTTGGAAACAGAACTAGCTCAAAAGGTAGAAGACAGAGGGTGGTAGTGGAGGGTTGCTTTTCAGACAGGAGACCTGTGACCAGCAGTGTGCCACAAAAATCAGTGCTGGGTCCACTGCTTTTTGTCATTTATATAAATGATTTGAGTGTGAACATAGGATGTATAGTTAGTACATTTGCAGATGACACCAAAATTAGAGGTGCAGAGAACAACCAAGTAGTACAACAGGATCTTGATGAGCCATGGAGTGGCAGATAGAGTTTAACTTAGACAAAATGGGAGGTGCTGCATTTTGGAAAGGCAAACCAGGGCCAGACTCATCCACCTATTGGTAACCTGGGGAGTGTTGCTGAACAAAAGGGACCTTGGAATGCAGGTTTATAGTTCCTTGAAAGTGGAGTTACATGTAGTTAGGATAGTGAAAGTGTTTGGTATGCTTGCCTTTGTTGGTCAGTGCACTTATGTGAGTTGGGAGGTCATTTTGTGGCCATGCAGGACATTGGTTAGGCTACTATTGGAATAATATGTGCAATTCTGGTTTCCCTACTATACGAATGATGTTGTGAAACTTGCAAGGGATTCAGAAAAGATTTACAAGAATGCGCCAGACTTGGAGGATTTAAGCTATAAAGAAGAGGCAAAATACATTGCGACTATTTTCCCTGGAGTGTCGGAGGCTGAGGGGTGACCTTATAGAGGTTTACAAAATCATGAGGGGCACTGATAGGGTAATAGTTAAGGTCTTTGCCCTTTGTTGAGGACTTCAAAACTCAAGTGCAAAGGTTTAAGATGAGAAGGGAGAAATTTAAAAGGGACATACCTTTTTCACGCAGAGTGGTGTGTGTTTTTGGAATGAACTACCACAAGTACTGATGGAGGCTGGTACAATTACAACATTTAAAAGCCATCTGGATGGGTACATGAATAGGAAGGGTTTAGAGGGATATGGGCCAAATGCTGCAAATCAGACCAGATTTAGTTAGGATATCTGGTGGGCATGGACAAGTTGGACCGAAGTGTCTGTTTCAATGCTGTACATTTTGTAGTATTTGCAATCAGGGATACATCTAATGTATCAACTAAATTGGGGGTTTGGTATTGTCCATATCATTCATTACCAGAAAGGTAAAGTGGATGCAGTATAGTCAAAAATAGGCTGAACAAAAGACAAGTCAGTTGGCCTTACCCAAAAGAAAAAAATGTCAATTGCCTAATAGTTATTAAACTGGCTAGAATACACCAACAATTTTACCACTGTTACTAATTGCAATTTACTACATACTGAAGGATTTAGGGCTGGTAAAGCAAATTAGCGTTTGGTGTTTACCGCTTGTATTTTTGGCATCACCGAGGCCTGATTTGGATCCAAACACAGAATCAAAGTCCACATTCAGTGTTGACGGAGCCATCATCTGTGGGGCTGGTTGAGGAGTAAAACCTAAAGTAAGAGTTCAATACAGAATAATTATGAACACCAAAGAAAAACACACAGGAAAATGCAGAGAGCAGGGGATGATGATCACAAGAGAGCGCAAGCGTGTGCACACGCAAGAGAAACACGCTCAAGCCACAGAAAGCACATAAGCAATATCACAAACAAGACCGACTGGCTTCACATATGCCTCATCAAACCCTGGGGATCGCCCAAAGTTCATTACGGCAAATTGTTTACTTTTCAAATGGAACAGCCATCTTCCACAGTCAAAACTCCCAAAAACAATTAAGGGAGCAGTCTCATTTTTTGGTGATGTTATTTGAGGCAGTAGTGTTGTTTAGGAGAATTCTTTGCTTTTCTTCAAATAGGTGTAGTTTTTATTTTAAAAGTTTTCAGCAAGTCAGCCTGAACAGCCCTGTTTTAAAGTTGTTTCCAAAGATAATACTTTAATACTTCGAACATTACACTCTTTCAGTACTACAGGTAAGTAGCAGCTAAAAAGTAAAGTGTCCCACGAAATTCAGCCTTCACAGTTCGGTCAGGAAGCTGAACACTAATGTATAAACTCACAATTCAAAACTTCAATTATTTGAGAAATTCTATAAATTATATTTCAGAAGGAAAAAAATGTTGCAATTGCTCTAATTTTTCTCATTAATCCAATCAACAGAATTATTTTTTTTCAAATGAATTGTCTCCCAATCATTCCCACAGATGATTTTAAATTTAACATTTCCAAGGCAAGTGTTCAAGACTTTGGTTTAATCCTACATACTGTAAATTCTGTCACAGTTGAACCTTGCCAACAGAAAAGTACTATCTTAGAAAGTCAAGGAAAAGGTTCTAATGAGGTCACTGACTTAAACATTAGTGCTCCCTTCATAGTGAATACCTGACCTGCTATTTCCTGCATTCTTGGGATTTTCTTGCTGATAAAACCAAAAAGTTTCATGCTTCCAAAAATCACTTAAATAGTTATCTGCAATCAATGATTTATGGCTAACTCTCCAACAACTAAGAATTGCATCACCAATTAACTTGTTCAATTTAGTAATTTGTACTGGTGAAGTGACTTTATTGATAAACAAACTGGAATCTGCAGGACCCTGGAGAGTCTGGGCAGTTTTTTCCAGAAGTGGGTGGGTCTCCAAGTAACTTGAAGAATAAGATTCAGAGATTTTGAGAGTAGAGGGTATTTCAAAATGTGTGGTGTATTAAGAAAATCCTCCTGTTAACTAGAGATCTTAAAAAAAACAAGTAGCCCTGAATAAGCTAACTAGTGGTGGGCCGAGACAAGTTTGACGTACATGCACTAAACTGGAGAGCAGAACGTGCATAGAGGAACCAACAGTAGCAAAATAAACATTTAGATCTGACGTTTGCTAACACCATGTTGAACAGTGGAACAGAATTCACTGAACTAATTTAAGATGTCAGCGAGAACAGTAGAAATCAATCAATTAAATTCAACAGCTACTGCATTACTGATTTAATTTAAATGTGGGAGCAATGAATACCGTTAATCCATTTGAAAAGGGGTATTTCAGCCACATAAGTTTGAGAACCACAATTACTTTGGTTGCTAATTAATTCACAACATTTTACATTACACTAACTGCATCACCGAGGCCTGATTTGGATCCAAATACAGAACTTCTCAAATATACCAGGCGCAAAAGCAAAGTTCCTGGAAAAGCTCAGCAGGTCTGGCAGCCTTTGAGTAGAAAACAGAGCTAACGTTTCGGGTCCGGTGACCCTTTCTCAGAACTCTCAGGAAGGGGCATCGGACCGGAAATGTTGACTGTTTTCTCCTCCACTGATGCTGCCAGACCTGCTGAGCTTTTCCAGCAACTTTGCTTTTGTTCCCGATTTACAGCATCTGCAGTTCTTTTGGTTCTCAAATACATATCTATGCAGCTTAAAAATGATTCTTCCAACTTAACTTCTTTCTCTTAATTTCTGTTTACTTTTGGCAATGCTTTAACTGCTGCTAGCCCGAAAGGCAGTTTATAGAGTCAGAGTCATGCAGCACAAAAACTGACCCTTTGATCCAATTCGTCCATGCTGACCTGATATCCCAATCTGATCTAGTCCCGTTTGGCCCATATCCCTCTAAACCCTTCTTATTCATATTCCCATTCAGATGCATTTTAAATGATGTAATTGTACCAGTGTCCACCACTTCCTCCGGCATCTTGTTCCACACATGCACCACTGTCTTCATGTAAAATTTACCCGTCAAGTCTTTAAGTCTTTCCCCTCTCACCTTAAACCTACGCTCTCTATTTTTGGATTCCTCCACCCTAGGAAAAACACCTTGGCTATTCACCCTTTGCATACCCCGCATGATTTTATACTCCAAAATGTCACCCCTCACCCTCCGATGCTCCAAGGAAAATAGCACCAGCCTATTCAGCCTCTCCCTATAGCTCAAACCCTCCAATCTCGGCAACATCCTTGTAAATCTCTTCTACACCCTCTCAAGTATAAAAATATCCTTCCCACAGAACTGTATGCAGCATTTTAAAAAATGGCCTCACCAATGTCCATGTCAGCTGCAACATGTCCCAATTCCTACATTCAATGTTCTGACTAATGAAGGCAAGTGTGCCAAACACCTTTACCACACCATCTGCCTGCGACTCCATTTACAAGGATCTACACACCTGCACCCTCATGTCTCTATTCAACACCACCCTGCAGAGCCCTACCATTAATTGTATGGGTCCTGCCCTGGTTTTCCTTACCAAAATGCAGCACCTTGTATTTTTCTAAATTAAACTTCATCGGCCACTCCTCAGCCCATTGGCCCATCCAATCAAGATCCTGCTGTACTCCGGTAATCATCTTCAGTCCACTACACCACCTATTTTTGTAACATCTGCAAACTTACTAACCATACCTCCTTTATCCACATCCACATTTATTTAAATGATGAAAAGCAGTGAACCCTGCATTGATCTTTGTGGCACACCATTGGTTACAAGCATCTAGTGCAAAAGGTAACCCTCTACCATCAACCTCCACCTTGTACCTCCTAGCCTGGCATTCCAGTCAGATGCTGTCTGCAAGTACTGCATCCATTTCTGGTCAATGAGATAGAAGAACTGGAGACATCCAATCACAAGAAGGATTGTAAAGGAGAGCAGTTAAGTGAAAATGGTGGAAGTGAATGCTAAATCGAGGTATAACATTATTTCTGAATGGAATTATTAAGATAAGCCAAATGATTCTCATCATCCATCTCACTTTCAGACAGAATGAAGCTTTCCCAACTTTTTCAACTGGAGGAACCGTATAGGAAAATGAGAGCGAGCGAAACAGCAAAAAAAAAAGTTATATGGAAGGGAGAAATGGTGTGAAAAACATGGGGGATGAGGATTGATAATGCAGATGAGAGCATGTCTATGAGAAAGGGCAAATGATGGAAAGGGAGAAGAAAAGGAATGCATGTGTACAAGGGTCTGCATGGAGGAGAGACAAAACAAGTTAGCATCTCTTACAGCAAAGGATTGTAAACCTATGAAGGGAAGACAGAAAGAACAAGAAGAGTGAGCGGAAAAAGAAAGGAGTTTGAGTGGGTGAAAAAATAGGGAGCAAGTGTGTATGCGCAAGGGGAGGCAGGAATTAAGAAGCAGGCACCATATTTCCCATCATGAACTAATTCACTCAGAAAAGCATAATGAATAGAAATACCTTCAAGAACAGAAGGTCCTTTAGAGGTGAAAGAATCTGATGCAGAAAGAGGAGGGTTCAGAAAAAAAAACAGCATTCTGCTAAGATTCAGAATATTGTCATGTCCCTTAATTAGCTTTTTCATTCACACTGACAATTTTATAAGTGCCCAACTATAACAGATTTTTCAAATACTAGATAACTGGATGCATAAAAGAAGTTTTTCTTATTTAAATATAAGTAAACAGCATACTTAAGCCAGACTGTCACCTAAGCATGCTGGATCTTAATCGTAGCTAAAATTTGCACGCTTTCACAGAAAAGTTTAAGCTGTCACAGAATCTTAAACTTAGAAAATCTAATCATTACATTCTTATTTTTGATGATCTCTAACTGCTTATTAGATTTTCCTTCCTTAAAAGATTGTGAACCGAAACTTACGGCTTTTTGGCTTAGTTCAAATGGCATCAGGGAGTGATTTTTGCCACAGGCAGTGAGTGTTTTCTGGCTGAATATTACCAGCTCACCAAGCTAATTGTTGCTCCTCCTCTAGGAATATGTATCACATCCAATTTCTGCTCTATCTTACCATGCACCGGTTCCAAAACAATTTGCCACTTAGCAGTTATCTGCCCTAAGACCAACATTCATTATATCCTCACCATCTTTGAATGCTTGTTGCTCATCTGGAAGAGCAATGGCATTTGGCAGCTATCCCTCACTCTGATGCAAGCGGCAAGGAGACTGAAGAGATTGGGTACTAGCACCATGTTATTCAGAGAGGGACCTGAAGGTCCCAGCTGATGGGGTTTGGACCACCAGAGAAGGTTCCATCACCAGACAATACCAGGCTGGTCAAAGAGATAGTCACTTAGGTTAGTTCCACTTCCTGATGATGGAGCTGCAGTGCTGAAAGGTCTATGATCTTCTCTGTTCTGTCAAGTATCATACTCTGCTGTCTTGCTGTCTCTCACTCACTCTATCCCTGCCACTGCACAAACCAAAAAACATGCCCTGGCACTTCCTCTGTTGTATGTAATACCTACTTGCCTGACATCCACTTTCTCACATCACTAACCCTGCATGCCCAGTGTGCATTCTCACTCCTTTAGGATGTCTTAACGCATTTCTTCCATATGCACCAACAGTAACAGTCTTGCTATCCATTTACATCTTTCTTACATCAATTGCAGAAGACATTCTATGACCAGGCAGAATGACAGTGTGGTGCGGGGATGGGGAATAAAAGAAGGTGTCAAGATATTGTGTCCTCACTTCCTTTGACGGAAGAATCCTTGTCCTTGCAGGAGAGGAATGGGGACTGCTCCTGCAGGGATGCCGAAATGTCCATGACCCAGCAACTGAGCAAGCACAGCTCATCATTCCACCACAAAAGCTGACATTAACCAAAAAATGTGTCAGCACCTGCAGGAAACACTACCCCTAACCACTAGGCAGAAAGCCTTTTGTTTTTAATTGTGTTACAGCTGCATCAAGCCACCAGGGCACACTGACCAGGAGACCTGGTTGCAAGTCCCAGAGGAAATGTCATCAACTGCTGGTGACAGTGATGACTCTCCGGAGGAGGCATCAGCAAAGTATCTAAAATAAGTCCAGGAAGGCCGGTATCCAGTCACCAAGTCACCCTATATTTACACGTGCATAATACATGACAATGAACCAGTTGGTACAGAGCTGGCTCCTACGGTGAACAAAATGCCTGACACTCCTGCTCTTATCTATCAGTCAGGACTCCCTCATTGAACCAAATTAAAACCCCCAAAAAAGAAATCATACTCAATGAGATCCTTCTGGCTGACCTCATTCCAAATCACCATATATTTTCCTCCAGGACCCTCCACTGGACAAGAGTTAAGGACTAGGAATCTGCTTAGCCCACAGTGGATGACCAGTGGTGTTAACTGTGAGGTATTCCATAGAAATACATAGGGAGGGCAGCAGTAATTGACAAATACACAAGATGCACCGAGAAGCTTGAGAATGCAGCACCTCCTGCACATCTGCCTCCATGGACAGGTTGGCAGCCGCAATACAGAGGTTGAGTACTGTCAAGGGATGTTGGAGAGTGAGGCATTGCTCTCCATAGCCCCAGGCACTGACCCTCAGTTATGAAGGCAGGCTGAGAATGGGGCAGTTGGCCAGGCCTCGCAGTGATGCACCTCTCCCTTCTCGGTGCCCATTCCATCAACCCAACAAGCTTCATGTTTTGCCAGGTCATCACCCAAGTCACCAAATGCACATCCACTTGCTCACCATCCTGCATCCACTACCCAGCAGATTACTCCCCTATGACTTTCAGGCTTGCTGCTCTGTTTACTGTAGATGTCATGTGTTTGGTATGAACACTGCTGCCAATTACAACGACAATATGCACGCACCCCTGACTGAGAAACTGATGCACAGCCCCTGGCCACGTACCTGATTGTGCGACTGATCCAACTACCATTGCAAGGCACAGCATGCATGCATGCCCGTAGGCACCAGAAAGTGCACTAAAAGAGCAAGAAGAGTTGCCCTGGCAGACAACCTGATCCATAACATGCTTTGGGTTCCTGTTGCTGCTCAGTACACGTATCCAATGCTCATAACAAAATACTGGCTGCCAGTGTGCCCAGCTAGACACGTCTGGGCTTGCAGGCTGCACTGCTGGTCAATTGCAGTAATGCCAGGATGATGGCAATGGCTCCGTGAAAGTCAGGTATTAGTGTTCATGGTACAAGGGTGTGTGCGCTCATTAATTGTGCCCTACTCTGCAATTTGACCTCGGGCAAGGTGTTTGGAGGTGGCAGTGAACCCACGAAACACCTGTTTTCTGGTTTTCCTGATGCCTAGTTTGGCAAGATCACAACTGGAATATTAATGATCAACAAGGACCTTTTTGATCACTAGTTCCTGTCAATTTGAAATTCACCAGTTATCAGCAAGAATCTCAGCATGCTGCTTGTGGAAAACGTAAAACATAGATCAAGATGATCCTGAAGTAAAGATGTACTTCACTAAACATCTCGCCCAATTCTGTCCCACATCTTACCATTGCCCACAACACTCAGACCTCTAAGATTATGACCAAACTTTTAAATTCCGTTATCATGCAAACTAACTGCAGCAATTAAAGGTAGAGAGAGAGTATTGGATAAGGTAGCCCATCGCAGAATTAATGTTCAGATTCTACATGGAAGTGGAATTAAAATTGGTAGCTCTGTGTTGCATGGTGAAGCTAGAATGCAATTTATTTGAACAATCATTCTGTATTGCAATTTCTACAATTCTAACCACAGATATATCAAAATAAGCTGCCATTGCACTGCAATGATTATGCATTTTAGATACCTGCAGTAAAGATGTCTACCTCAGGAAAGTGTTCGACGTTTGTCGATGTAGCAGTACTTGGCTCAGGAAAAGAACTGAATACATCTAGGAAAAAGTTAAAGGAATTACATATAGTACCAAAATTTCTTTTCCTCCACCATCTCATCCCATAAATTTTTACAAATATGAATGGTATCCATTTAAAACAACTAGCACAATTTTTCAAATACTTTCAGTTCCAAAATGTCAAAAATGTAAGTACTTTTAAAATTATTTTTAATTTGGTATATAGATTCTTCATAGCTTTAAATAAGGAAATAAAACACAGGTCGAACTAACTCTTTTGAAAAACCGTCCATCCAAATAAACTTTGAGGGGATAGCAACAAAAATGAAAATATTTGTTCCTGCAGCCCTTTAAAAATTGACAGCTGTAACACCACAATTTGCTAAGTTACCAGCTTAATATTTTAGAGCCTAAATTACACAGACCTGAAAAGTGTGTGAAAATTCAGAAACACCAATGCACTTGCCAAAAAGTCAAATGTAAACTGGAGTACTAAGTTTGATTGTAGTGTCCAATGTTTGATTAAGTAACGGGACGAGAAGATAAATGGTTGGTTGCAGAATGATATCATGCAAACTTCACTTTAATTCAATTTATATGAACTTTTAGACAGCCATGTTTTTAACTACTTATTCAGCCCTTCTATCATCTAATAATTACAGAAACTAGCAGTGGAAAAACCTTCCAACACTAGCACTTTCAATATTGAAGTCTAAACATGTGAGACTAAAGCACATTTTGTAAGTAATAGAACGGAGCAAACACCAGGCCAGCCAGTCATTTATAGAAATGTAGATAAACATCACCCAAAAAGTCTTTCACACAAACAGTCCAAGCAAGGTGAAAAAAAACAAGGTATTCGATGCCAACAGTATGAGCAAAGCACTCATGTTTTGATGGATTATCTCAAATTCATTTCAAATAAATACTGTAAACTTAATTTTATGTTAACATTCAATGGACACTCTTCAACACCTTGAAAGATAAATTCCAAAGTCGCAATGAGCTTAGATCAAACAGAAACATCAACTGTATTTATACAGGAAGATACTCAAGTCACTTTTTCAGTATGCCTCATACTACTCACCATTCTGTTGGTGCTGAAAACTTCAGGGTGACCTTATTTATGGTACATTTAAATTGCTCAAAGTTTACTGGGTAGTGATGGTGGTATTGCTAGAGGACAGGCAAGTGAAGTGGAAAAAAGGGAGAAAATGCTGATATGTCCAAATCACAACCTCTCAGCACTGTAGCTTTAGGACACTGCATTGATTAGTTAACTGGCTTCCTCCAAACTTTTGATTAACAGTGAAGCTTTCCATGCACATTGTTACATGTCTGTTCTGAAAGGGCAGATGTTTTCTTGCTATCGTTGAGGCTTTCAACTCATTTCAGAAGTACTAGTTAAAAGTTACGAGAATAATTCTAAACGCAAAGATATTTAAATCTAGATACTGTATTATAATTGCAACACTTAATACAAAATTAATTTTATCACAGTATTGATGAGCGTAGTATACCCTCTTTTGTTTTGGGGAAAAAAAACCAAACACTCAAGTTAGGGTAAACACCAAATTTGATGTTTTCAAGTTTTGGATTGCAGAAGAGGGAAGAGAGAAGGGCAAATTGAAGCAAACAAGAAAACAAACAACAGGCCACCTAGTGTTGAATCCTGGCATTACTGGTCAAGTTCCTAGTACTTATTCTACTTGAGTGTAGAGTAGATACAAACTTAAGGTGAATTGTCGCAAGCCCATATTAGTTTTGTTCAATTATGGACAGCAATAATTCAGCATTACTTTTGATTTTTGAAATTACTTTCAGAGAACTAATGCAATTGTATAAGTGGATTTCAACTATGACCGATGATCATGTTTATATTCAGACATGTTGCATCCTTTAGTTGAAATAAAATGTAGTATTTCTAGACAAAGCTAAAACACAAAAAGACTACAAGGTTTGACTCAGCTGATACAAATTTAGATTTTGCATCCCTTCCCTCAGTCAAAAATACATAATCAGAAAGGAAACGCCTCCAAGCTTAATGAAATCCTGAAGTCAAATTCATATCATTCCCACGAGCAAAAATGCAACACTTTGCCATTTCAAGAAAGCTGTGTGACTAAGTTTTCCTTGAATATTTGAGAACACTGCAAGATGCTTAGGTAAAAGCTGAACTATATTACTTACAGTCTACCTGGAATGGGAGCCTCTCACTGGACTCATTACATACAGCATTACCACTCCAAACTTTACATTTTCACCCTGTTACAATACACAGCCAGCAAGCCAATCCAAAAATCAGCCACACTATCACTGGATTTGCAAAACAGTAAAATTAAAACATTCAATGACCATCATAATTACTCAATTGCTCTCAACCAGACTTTACAAATAACAATTGAGACATCAAGTTGAGAACTTCAACAAAAATCTATCAATTTATTAATAACGTAATTTTGGAAGCGCACAGCTGAACAACGCAATTTAATTAATATCTTAGAACAGCAAACGTAGAACATTACAGCAGAGTACAAGCCCTTCGGCCCTCGATGTTGTGCTGACCTGTCATACCGATCTGAAGCCCATCTAACCTACACTATTCCATGTACGTCCATATGCTTATCCAATGACGACTTAAAATGTACCTAAAGTTGGCAAATCTACTACCGTTGCAGGCAAAGCGTTCCATTCCCTCACTACTCCGAGTAAAGAAACCACCTCTGACATCTGTCCTATATCTTTCACCTCTCAATTTAAAGCTATGCCCCGTCATGCTCGCCGTCACCATCCTAAGAAAAAGGCTCTCCCAATCCACCCTATCTAACCCTCTGATTATTTTATATGTTTCAATTAAGTCACCTCTCAACCGTCTTCTCTCTAATGAAAACAGCCTCAAGTCCCTCAGCCTTTCCTCGTAAGACCTTCCCTCCATTCCAGGCAACATCCTAGTAAATCGCCTCTGCACCCTTTCCAATGCTTCCACATCCTTCTTATAATGCGGTGAACAGAATTGTACGCAATACTCCAAGTGCGGCCGCACCAGAGTTTTGTACAGTTGCAGCATAACCTCTTGGTTCCGGAACTCGATCCCTCTATTAATAAAAGCTAAAACACTGTATGCCTTCACAGCCCTGTCAACCTGGGTGGCAACTTTCAAGGATCTGTGTACATGGACACCAAGATCTCTCTGCTCATCTACACTACCAAGAATCTTACCATTAGCCCAGTACTTTGCCTTCCGGTTACTCCTACCAAAGTGCATCACCTCACACTTGTCTGCAATAAACTCTATTTGCCACCTCTCAGCCCAGCTCTGCAGCATATCTATGTCTCTCTGCAAACGACAGCATCCTTCGTCACTATCCACAACTCCACCGACCTTAGTGTCATCTGCAAATTTACTAAGCAATCCTTCTACGCCCTCATCCAGGTCATTTATAAAAATGACAAACAGCAGTGGACCCAACACCGACCCTTGCGGTACACCACTAGTAACTGGTCTCCAGGATGAACATTTCCCATCAACTACCACCCTCTGTCTTCTTTCAGCAAGCCAATTTCCAATCCAAACTGCTATATCTCCCACAATTCCATTCCTCTGCATTTTGTACAATAGCCTACTGTGGGGAACCTTATCGAACACCTTGCTGAAATCCATATACACCACATCAACTGGTTTACTCTCATCTACCTGTTTGGTCACCTTCTCAAAAGGACTAGATCTAAAGTTCAATCATCTTTGATCATAACCCCCACTCTCACTTACAAAGATACAGTTGAGGAATAACTGAAAAAGGAAATTGAAGAATTGTAATTTCCAGTTCAATACCAATTTCAAATGAAGGATTCACGCCTTCAGAAATCCTTGGACAATGGGTTGTTAAGAGGCAAGCAGAATCATCTATCTTGTTTGAATTGTGTGTCACTGGTTAATGCAAACAGTTTCAGCAGATTAGATTTCTTTTCTCAGAACATTTGATAACTGGAGAGAAACCAGGAGGGTGGAGAGAGCAAAATAAGGCAGCCCATTCTCCGAAAATTTTCAAAAATAGTGCTACATTCTGCCAATTAAATAGTTACAAGCAAAACCCATTATGGGCAATTGTTTCCCACCCCCGCACGGCCTGCTTCTATCTCCTTCCCAAAATCCACAAACGCGCCTGCCCTGTTCGACCCATTGTCTCCGCCTGCTCCTATCCCACCGAACTCATCTTCACCTATCTGGACTCCATTTTCTCCCCCTTGGTCCAAGAACTCCCCACCTATGTCCATGACACTACCCACGCCCTCCACTTCCTCCAGAACTTCCAATTCCCCAGCCCCCAACACCTCATTTTCACCATGGACGTCCAGTCCCTATACACCTGCATTCCCCAGGCAGATGGCCTATAGGCCCTCTGCTTCTTCCTGGCCCGCAGGCCCGACCAGTTCCCCTCCACCGACAGCCTTAGCCGCCTAGCCGAACTCGTCCTCAGCCTCAACAACTTCTCTTTTGATTCCTCCCACTTCCTACAGACAAAGGGGGTCGCCATGGGTACCCGCATGGGCCCAAGCTATGCCTGCCTCTTTGTAGATTATGTGGAACGGTCCCTCTTTTGCACCTACACTGGCCCTAAAACCCACCTCTTTCTCCGTTACACTGACTGTATCGGCGCCGCCTCATGCTCCCAAGAGGAGCTCAAACAGTTCATCTATTTCACCAACACCTTCCACCCCAACCTTCAGTTCACCTGGACCATCTCCAACACATCACTCACCTTCCTGGACCTTTCTGTCTCCATCTCAGGCAACCACCTACAAACCGATGTCAGTTTCAAGCCCACCGACTCCCACAGTTACCTGGAATACACCACCTCCCCACCCACCTTCCTGCAAAAATTCCATCCCGTATTCGCAATTCCTTCTGACTTGGGTGATGAATTACAGCTGGGCAGGTCATTGCCTGTTATCAGGAAGACATGTATTTCATAAGCTCTACGGGGAGATTAGTGAACCTCTGTGGCCTTTAAAGGGGTTATCACAGAATGGTTAGTAGAATAGGGGTAGAAGCTTGAGCATGGTGATGATAGGAGAGCAGCACAGCACTTTACAGTTAATCTTATTTTGTTGCCAGGATACAGATCCCGGCATCCTACATTAGCCCGCTTTATCCTCTCCTGCAAGCTGAAGAGTTATCTTTTTGTATTAGCTGATGAGATGAATGTGGGGCATGCCGTCTCTTCCAGCCCTATTGTGAACCATTTTGACCTGCACTGAGACAAAATGAGAGATTACGTGCAATGAAGATGGCTGGTACTGCAGATTGTGTTGATGCAGTTGGAGGAAGGCGAAGGAGTAGACAGTGCAGAGGGTGAGAAGGTTTATTTATGTGGCAGGATGGAGCAGATGAGACCCATTAAAGGAAGAAGCTGTTTGCAATGTTGAACATGTTCAACTATGAGCTGTGTGTGCAGTGGCAAAGTTAAAATGAGTGTCAGGTAACCAAGAGAAGATGTGGTATTCATCCCTACAGAACGCCAAGTGTCATTCTTTCTACACTGTTGGGTTTTCCTCTGTGGTACTACGCTTGCACTATGTTCTCAGAGGCATGGTGCATGCAAAATGAGATGAGCAGCAGAGAATTACGTGCGAGCTCATTCAAGATCATCTAGAGAAACCCTCCATAAAATTCCTCACTTAGCTGATTTTTAGTAAATTTCAATCATTTGTAGGTCATTTGTTTGAAGGTCTCATAGACAGAAAGAATGGATTGAGATGGAGAGAAGTATTTAAGGCAAGAATAGAGTGATTGAGGACTCCGTTGGTTAGAAACCAGAGAAAACTAGGTTCTAAGAGAAAGTTGAAGATAAAAGTTTTTCCTTTCTCTTGATCTTTAAGACAGGGCATCTAAGTTACACTCTTTTAGTGCGCTAAAGGAAGAAAAATCCTTAAATAATTTAATGAGGGTTGTTGAGACCATCTGTTTCTCTTTTATATTTGGTTTTGAGCTGAGAGTTCAAGTTAAGAATTGAACTTTGTATCACAGATAATGGGAACTTCAGATACTGTTGCTGGATAGTAGTGTACAAAACAAGAAGTCAGAGTGATTTGGTGGTGGGAAAGTCTAAGTCTTTCAGTTGTGCAAAATTGCACTAGAGTATAAAAGAAAATAAACTGAAGAATAAAAGCAGAGCCAAGGATGACACTTGTGGCACAGTGGTAGTGTTCCTACCTCTGGGTAATGGAGACCTGGGTTCAAATCCCACCCTGCTTCAAAGGCATATAAATAATATCTCTGAAAAGACTGATTAGAAAAGAAAATAAACTGGCCAATTGGTACTCAAAAGTTTGGATTAGAGATCTAAGTTTGTCTTCGATAATAAGATGATAACAATGGTCACCCTGAATAATCTGAAGTAACAGAATATTTAATTAAAAATAATGTGTATATCATGCATAGATTAATCATTCAGCTCAACTGTTTTGATTTAAAATAAAAACATGGCAATCTTTTATTCTGGAACACTGCCATTTCAGGGTCACTTCATTTTAGGAATTAATTCATGACAGAGGGCAAATTGGTGCAGATGAACCATTTTTCTGTAGCAGGGGGATCCCGAGCACAAGGTTTTGCTAATATGTGAAGACAGATGGTGGGTGTTGGCCCCATCACAAACACGTTTCTTCATCAGGACAACTAACTGAACCACTCAAAAATCTTAACAGAGTAGAACCCTTCAGCTTGTGACTATGAATATATTATCCTCCAAAGGAAATGTCAGATGTTGACGAGCATGATGAAGCAGTGTGGCAATCAATACATTTGCTTATGCCAGTATAGTATTGCCCATCTCCTGGTTAAAAGAAAGATAATGCACTCCCAAGAGTTCTTCTGGAGCAGCAGTATCATCCGTGCCTCTGGGCCAGAAGAGTCTGGTTCAACTCCCACATGGAGAGGTTTGTTATAATCAATTTGTTCAGAGATGTTATAACAATGTTTAAAGCCAGAGTCATGTGGCAGCGCCCCTATCTCTGAACTAGGAGGGATGGGTTCATGTCCCATCTACTCCCAAGAGGTGTAATATCCCTGAACAGATTATTTTTGAGCCTATTTTCTAATCAAAGTAGACCTCGCAGTGGGCTGTGGAGAGTGTCATATTTGCAAACTGTCTGCCCTTCTTCTGCAGTTATGTTTGTCATGGGTATCACTGGAGAAGGAGCATGCAGCGTCCATTAATGTGCTCAATGCCTTTAGAGAAAAAGTCGATGCCGTAGGGGATACTGTGCTTTATTTTGCCCGTCCAACTTCATTTTAGCTCCGGCCTTCTCTTCCTACACCACCTACGACCCTCCACCTCACTTTTGATGGTTTGCACTGCCCCTAATGGACTTTGCACGTAAATATTAAATTGGCTGCACGGGTGACTACTGTAGTGATTAGCAGTTTACAAAGAACAGTCATGGTGATTTTGGTGGTGCGAAGATTGCTCAGTTGTGTGATAGCACTTCTGGGGAGGAAAAAAGAAAAAAAAAAAGCAGATGCAGATAGCACTTCCAAATAAAACAAAAGAAAAAGACCCAGACAATGTTTTAGTGGCAGTAAAGTTGTTTAGTTATGTGTGATAGCACTTCCAGATGTGAAAGAAAAAATAAAGCAGACCCAGGGGTTCTTGTGGCACAGTGGAAGTGTCCCCTATCCTACAACCCTGCTAATCCATCTGGCCTAAACATCCCTGGACACTATGGGCAATTTAGCATAGCCAAACCACCTAACGTGCACTAAATTTGGACTGTGGGAGGAAACCGGAGAAACCCATGCAGACGTGGAGAGAACATTCAAACTCCACACATGGTCAAAGGATAGAATTGAACCTGGGTCCCTGGTGCTGAGGGAACAGTGCTGACCACAGCTGACATGTCTCCCCAAACATGACCAGAATGGGACCCAGGTATTGAGGAGACATCTTATGGCACCTTAATGGCATCTGTGGAAGAAAGTGTTGCATTGGTGACAAGTATTTTCTAATGAATCTGTTCAGAGATGTTGTTTACATACCTCTGGGGCATATGGGACTTGAGCCCATGCTTCCTGGCCCAGAAGCAGGAATACCATTGTGACACAAATATGCTAAGCATCACGACATGGTATTCTGACCCTCTACCTCCATGTGTGATATAGTGCCACATACCTTGGAATACAAGCGACTGGAGTCTCTTGCACTTTCGCCACATCAGCAAGGCACCATTAGCAGTAATCTCTGCATTAAGAGACTGCAGCCACCTATGAAATGGAGAATTTGACTCCAATCAGCTGCGTTTGTGCCTCAAGCACATCTACCTGTTATCAGGCTTTTTTCTATTACAAGTCTACCTTGGTAACTATATCATCTTCTCTTAAGTCTCACTATGTTGAATCAGAAAGAGATTCAAATTCTTAACCAATCTCCCTGTCTCAATCCTATATGAAATTTCAACTCATCCAAAATGTTGCTGCTTGTGCCTTCATTCACACTTCATTACCACGTTCTGTCTTTGATCCCTGGACGTCTAATATCACAGCCTCACTTTCAAATGTTTCAAAGGCTTCATCCCATTCTCATCATATGTCTGTGTTTCTTCCAATGTACCAGTAGGGGCTCCACACAACCATTAGTCCTGTGCTCTCTGGAACTTCATAGTCAGTTCTTTTGGCTTTTTATTTTCTGCCTATTTAATACCATACTTTTTATTCCACTATTCTAAGCTTCCACAATTTTCCCTTTCCCTTCTCAGCATTCAGTTTATTTTCCTTAATTCAAACCAGATATTAACTTAGATCTGAGAAGCTGTTGAAAATATACTATTGTACTTTCAAATAAATTATATAATAGCAGAAATTTTGCTGTCAGCAGTAAGCAAACAGGTGCTTCTTGCAGGTGCTTGAATTCTGATGGGTCACTGGACCCAGAATGTTAACGCTGTTTTTTCACCATAGATGGGGCAGTGCAGTGGCAGGTAGTGCTGCTTCACAGCACCAGGGACCCAGGTTCAATTCCAGCCTTGGGCGACTGTGTGTGGAGTTTACACATTCTGTGTGGGCTTGCTCCAGTTTCCACCCACAGTCCAAAGATGTGCAGGCTAGGAGGATTGGCCATCCTAAATCGTCCGTAGTATTCAGTCGGGTGTAAACTAGGTGGTTATAGAGGGATGGATCTGGGCAGGATGCTCCAAGGGTCGGTGTGGATTTGTTGGGCCGAAGGGCCTGCTTCCACACTGTAGGGATTCTAATTTTTAAAAAATGTTGCCAGATATGCTTAGTTTGTTTCCCCAGCAATCTCTCATTTCATTTCGGATTTCCAGCATCCATAGTTCTTTGTTTTTTTTTCATACCTACAGTTGTATACCTACAGCTTCCCACAGGCTCTGTGAGCTTTTAAAACAGCACCAGCAAGTCTGATGAATCATGGTTCCAACTACAGGGGATCTGTAAGCAGAGTAAACAGCTCCAGCAGCTGTGTCTCTTATTTAATAGGTTGGAATGAAGCACAAGGATCAAATTATTTTTAAGGCTCCTCTAAAGACTGAGGGATACTTTGATTTTTGGGACTATATGTTTGTTTTCAGGGGTCCTTTATCATTTCATAAGCTCTTTCAATAGATGATGCAGTTATGCTCATGTTGAGTTCTGTGGGCAGCTTCTTCTCTAAGCAGATGAAAATAGTACAAATTACAGATAGCAAACATTGATACATAAAGATTATTACATCTTTTAACTCAGAATCTATAGATAATATTTTAATTTATTATACATCTCTCCTACTCCATGTCTTTTTTGCATTCACCAAAATAAATAACTGAATGCAAACACTAAAAAAATTCAATACTAATGCTAATTTTCTAGGAATTATGATTGCTGTAAGTAGGAAAATACAATTCATAAATAGCTTCCTTAAAACCATACTGAATGCAGGATGTGGGTCTAGGTAAATATTATTTGCAGATCATCCACCTGTGTTTACTTCACTTCTATCCATAAAATACATTTAAGCCTAAGCAGATTTGCTCACCTTTAGTAAGAGCTCACCTGTCTGCCCTCTCCTCTCAGTGCGTTGAATAATACACATTATTATACCTCCAATGGATAAAGTTACACAATGGATAAAGATTTGTGGTACAACTTTCCAATCATTCGCAGGATCAACTGACATCCAGCATGGTGTTCTGCCCCCTTCCCAACCAACATACACTGTTTCAAACTACCGCCACCTGCTCAACACCTCCTCCCATCTGACACTCTGACTTGCTTCACTTCCCCTTATCCCCCACTGTGGCTCTGCACACATTCCCCTTCTCACTTGGATTCTGTTCTCCATCTTCCCAGCCAACACTTGGGTTCTACTCAAGGAGGTCAGTGAACACACAAGACTCAGGCTCAATGAGTAATCACCTCCAAAAAGTATGCTGCTTCTGCCTCCGAAACTCTGCTGCATGGTGGGCCTAGGACAAATCCTCCAGCTCCTCAAATCACAGGTCATCCTTCACCCACCCTTGCTCCTCACAAAGTCAGACTCTGGAAGAGCACCAAGCATGGGAGAAAGGGAATGTGTGATTGGTGAAAAGCAGTAGTAAAAACAGAACCGTCAACTGGAGGAGCAGGTCCTCTCAGATTCTGCGTCTCCTACTTTCTACGTAACTTCCTTCAAGTGGTCACCCAATGGCTGAATTCTTGCAGGCACACACGGGCTTTTCAATGCAAGAATCACCCACCGCCTTATGTATTTTGAGTTGCTGAGGTACACAGTATCTAAATGAGAAAGTGCAAGTTAGAACTCTTCATTCAAACGTTAAATTGTGTAACAAGAGAATGAGATTCAGAAAGAATGAGCAAGATAAAAGAATTAGGAGACAGAAAAAGGTAAAAGTAAAACAAAGTTATTAATTTTTTAAAAATTCCAGCAATAAAATCTAAGATTATGGAGGTGCTGGTGTTGGACTGGGCGGACAAGATCAGAAATCACAACACCAGGTTATAGTCCAACAGGTTTATTTGAAATCACAAGCCTTCAGAGCATAGCCCCTTAGTGAGGTAAGTGAAGTGAATCTAAACAAGATTCTACACTTGTAAAAGTGAATTTTCAGTGCCAGAGAGTTTGTTAGCAATGGAGACTGAACTCATTGTTAAAAGTTAATTTAGAATTAATCCATTTTTCCTGGCACACAGATGGACTGTTTTTTCATGCACTTAAATGACAGATCACTCCATGTGACACTGTTACAGCAAAGCTTGTGGAGAAGTAGGTCAAAACAGACAGCTTCCAGATATTGGTATTTATATGTGCATGTACAAGTAGTCAAAACGATCACACAATTAACCACGTAATAATGGCGAGCACAGGTAATTCATCACTATTGTAGAACAAGTCAAGCCAGTTTTCTTACAATTATAACTGCATTAGATTAGAATGAGATTCTTTGCCCAAAATAATGCAAAATAAACACTGTAACAAATACATACAAGAGCTCTAGATTCCATGCTTGTATTGACTGGTAGATCATTTTCTCAGGGAGGTGCAACGTCTACATTTTGGATGTGTTACATCTACAGTGGAAAAGGATCAACGTCCTTGTTCAGGTTGCAGGGAGGTTTGAGGTAGATCTAAATTAGATTGGCAGGAGTCTGGGATAAGGGCAAGCAGTTACAGGAGACAGAAGATGGCATTAAACGTTAAAACACTAGTGAGTAAATCTGGAAGGCTCAGCAAACAGGCCAGACAAAGAAAGACGACAGAGTTTAGCAAAGTCTGAG
Source organism: Stegostoma tigrinum (assembly GCF_030684315.1). NCBI lineage: Eukaryota > Metazoa > Chordata > Chondrichthyes > Orectolobiformes > Stegostomatidae > Stegostoma > Stegostoma tigrinum. The sequence goes on from NC_081368.1 coordinate 35,448,955, forward strand.
TGAAATATATTTTAAGCAAGGAGCCTGAGGAATAAGAGACTTATCTGAAAGATGGGCAGGATTGATAGCTCAGCATTCCTGAAATACAGAGTAATCTGATGAGCTACAGGGTGGGGTTTGGGGTAGTCACAAGATTGATCAAAAGGATGAATTATAGCCAGAAGGAGAGATAATATCTTGGACGGAGCATCAAATGAGGCAAGATAGGTAGAAGCAAAAAAAAACAAACAAAATTAAAAAAAGGGCAAACATGTTTTGCATGTAGACCATTAGCCTCCCCAAAGAGTCAGGAAGTGATAGGGGTTCAAATAAGTAATCAAATTTCAGAAAAGTGCAAGAATAATAAGGTGGGGATAGTAACTATTATAGATTACCTGGGATAATTTAAGCATGCAAGGGAGGGAACAAAATTCTTAAGCTGCATCCTGGAGAACTTTTCTTAGCCCATATGTAGGAAGCCAAACAAGGGAGCAGTAGTTCTGGACCTAATAACACAGGTGGAAGGGCATACCATTAGGACAGATAGTGATTATTTCTAAATTAAATTTAGGATAGTTTTGAAAAATAATAAAGATGGGTTAGGAATAAAAGTTTTAAACTTAGAAAACGCTAATATTACTAAGAGATGATTTGACACAAGTGGACTGAAGCAGTTACTTGCAGATAAAGCTATGTCACAACAGTGGGAGATATTCAAGGAATAAACAGTACAAGGCAAGTATGCACCCATAAGACAAACGATAGGCCCAAAACCACAGAACCCGGCATATCAAAAAGGACACGAAGGCTAGGATTAGGTTTAAAAGAAACTTATGGTAAATATCGAAGGTTCAATACGACAGAGTCCTTGGAGGAGTATAAACACTGCTAAGGGAGATTTTAGTAAGGACATTTGGCAAGTTAGGACGGTGCATAGTAAAATATTGGCTGGAAAAGAGAAAGAAAACCCAAATGACCCACTTAGGGAAATTATAGGCTCGTCAGTATAACCTTGCTGTTGAGGAAGTTATTAGAAAGAAATCCAAGGGACAAAACACATTTACACTTGGAGAGACATGGATTAATCTGAGATAGTCAGCATGGATTTGCTCAGGGAAGGTCATGCTTGTCACACTTGAGGGAGGTTACTAGGAGGTGGAGGAGAATAATGCATTTAATATGAATGACAGACTTTAGCGAGGTTTTTGATAAGGTACCCAATTACAGACTGGTCAAGAAAGCAAAAACCCATGGGATGGGTCCAAAAATAACAGCGGCAGGAGTGAGAGGGGGAGTATTGTTTGTGTGACTGGGCATCTGTTTCTGGTGGGGCTCTGCAGAGCTCAGTGCTGGGGCCTTTGTAGTTTCTGATGTACATTAACAATTTTGACTTAAACACAAGGGATACGAACAAGAAATGTGTGGATGACACTAAAACAGATAGGGTGGTAAATGGTGGGAGGATAGCCGTAAACTGCAAGAGGATATCAACAACTGCTCAGGTGGGAACAAGCAATGGGAAATAGAATTCGATCGAGAAAAGTATAAAGCAATGCTCTTGGGGAGTGCTAACAAATGGCAAGTGATTACACTACAAAATGGTAGGACTTTGAAAATACTAAAGATCAAAGAGACCTTGGTGTGCACACCTAAAGATCCCTGAAGATAACAGGAAAGTTACAGAAGGTGGTTAAGGCAGTGTATGGGATACTTTCCTTTACTGGCTAGGGCACATAATTCAGAAGCAGGGAGGTTCTGTTGGAACTGTATAAAACACTGGTTTGGCTACAAATGGAGTACTGCATGCAGTCTAGTCACTACGTTTATGGAACAATGAGACTACATGAGAGAAGTTGCAGAGAAGATTCACCAGGATGCTGCCCAGGCTTGAGGGTCTGAGCTGTGAGGAAAGACTGGACATACTGCCCATGTTTTCCTTGAAACAGCGAAAGGTTGACATGGTGATAAAGGTGTATAATGTTGTTATACAAGGGCAACAGATAAGGATGGAATGAAACTAGGTGGTATTGATTTAAGATAAAATGTAGAGGCTAAGGGGAGAGTTAAGTAGACATTTTATCAACCAAAGTGTAGTGGGTGTCTGGATTTAATTGCTTGAAAGGATAGTTGAGTCAGAAACTCTAACACCATTTTGACACTATTTAGATTTTCACTTGAGGAGCCACAGCTTCTAGGGGTATGGGATCAGTGTAGTCCAATCTTTATTGACCAGAAATGCTGGCACAATAGGCTGAAAAGGCTCCTTCTGCACTGCAAATGTCTTTGAAACTATGAGACAGAGGCAACAAAAAAAGAGAAGTAACTGAAACATTCCATCTTTTGATTTCTGAAACAACTGTTTAACGGGCAAAATGTGCATCCAGATTGTGGTCAAAAACTAGTGGTGATGCATTTAAATTTTAATAACACTGTATTGCTCACCATGCACTCTAAGTGCTTCTGACATCTGTGTGCCATCCAGAACAAGTAGTGAAAAACTAATTAGTAACAAATCCTTAAGGAGTCACCAGAAATGAACCAAGATGAAACAAATGTACCTGGAAGTTTTGAACCAACCATCTCTGGAGGGCTCGATTATTAAAATGTGATTCAAGTCACAGTTTAATAAATAAGTTGTTATCAGCCAATCTAGCTCACCAATGGAACCTGGAATTCTTCCCAAATGAGTCCAGATAACTTTGCAAGCAAATGCTGGAAACTGGCTGAACAAATTTCAGTAAAACTACAGTTCTGGCCAATCAAATTCTCAATTGGAATGCTTAAAATTTTAACTGGTAATGTGAAACCGTCAAGGATTGGGTGTGCATTTTATAATTGGTGCATCTACCCATGTAGGTTTTTCAGTTGGGAACTTAAACAGGCAGTGACGTTTCATCAAACAACCAGCTGAAAAAAAGCAAGATATCTGATCAAGTTAGCAACAGGGTATATATACATTTTTTTTTACATAAATCTGTATTAATGAGACTTGGATTAAGCAAAAGAATATGCAAGAATTCTCCTTTACCACTAAAATGGTGGGCCAATGTCTGCTTTGAAGCAGCATTAGATGCAATTGTGGCTTTTACCACATGTTCAAGAGGTTGCATGTCAAATACATCCAAATGGCAGAGTCAATGCAACTATCAGAGGCAGAAAATGGGTCTAATAAGATAGAAAAAAAAAGACATTTGATAGGAACCAATTGTAACCATGTGGTGATAAAAAGCAATAAAGCAGTAACATTCCGAGCAGCAGCAGCAGCTATTTAGACATGATCATTCTCTCTGGGTCTGAGAGCAACAAAATTCTTAAAATCTTCCGTATACACAGACACTCATAAATACCCTAATTGAGAACACTGAATAGCTGAAGAGTGTAACTGTGATGAAACCAAGTACAGTATAAATTTTTCTGGATATGTAACAATTTCCACCTGCATTTTACTAAAAACTGAACTCTCATATCTATTGGATTTCACAAGATTGAGACTTAATTCTGAATCAGTTTGAACCAAAGTGAAAATTGAAAGTTTCAAAACATACCATCCTGGGTGCATCAAGGACAACTTCAAATAAAACTGAATGAATTGAACAATTAAATAAAAGCTTTCTCCTTATCAGCATCCACTGTTCAACCACTCAATCTTAACTGCTCCCAATTTTCCAATGGTTTTTACATTTACTAAAAAGTTAACACAGACAAGGCACCCAAAATATAATTAAAATTCAGTAATAATCTCAAATGTGGTAATTTAACAGCTGGGCATACAGTAGCTTAATCTTCAGGAGTATTTCAGTGGAGTCCATGCTGATCCACTGCTCTTCAAAAAGGTATTTCAGATATTTATACTACACAAACCTGCTTACATACATACTTAGATTACATTCATCCAGTTTAAAAGCTTAAATATTTCAAAAATATGACAAGATATTTACTCCTAAGCAGAAGATCTAAATTCCAAATGACAGCAAGTAGGAGAAAGAAGAAAATTTAACACCGGAAGATCAAATTTAGATGGGAACAGGAGAAAAAGGCAAAAAAGTTTTTCAGAGCCTTAGAAGGGATGAATTAGATGGTCATGTCTTTGAAAGGTTTTTCAACTTCATTTTTCATCTTTCTCTGCTTTCTGCTTATTGTAGTGAGGAAAGTGTGGATCAATGACCTGAGTTGAGAGAGATCTGGATGCTAGTATGGAAAAACTTCATTTCATTTAGAATGGAGAAGAATTGGTGAGGTGGTTGAAGGAAAAAGAGGAAATATATGATATACATAAATTTTCAAATGCCATTCCACAGAACTTGCATTTGTATAATACATAAAAATTGATGGGAACAGGTGCAAATGTAATCCTTAAAAACAAACTTAAACTGGAAGCAATGAAAACATAGGTCTAATTTTACTGTCCTCTCGTGCAAATTCTACTACAGAAAACAGTTTGGTTTCAAACAGAACACTGTCACGAGCATGAAAAAGAAAGGAAAAGCTGCATTAGAATTGAAGCTAAACATCAGGCTGCTAATGAGGTCATATAAATTCAGGTTGGGTCAAATTTCAAAAACATCAAAAACAATGCAAAATGAGCAAATTTGGAAATTGGTTACAACAAATTTCCAAAGTACATGCTTAATTCAGGCAATCATTTTGTATTAAAGAACAGTTCTGGCAAATTCAAGCCTCAAGCAATAGACAAAAAGAGCACAATGTCCTGCACTATACCATTAAACATTTTTTAAAAAATTAACGACAATCCTATCAGAATTGGACACCATGGATGAAAACTAAGCTTCATTACAGCTCAAACTACTTGATTCTGTGCCAATGTCAAAACAAAACAATGTAAGCACTTAAGTTATCACTTAAAGAACCATGACATAAAACTCACTCAGGTATGTTTCAACCCATCTCAAAGTTGACTCACAACCAAAATGGAAGGATGGCCATCTGCAGCAAGGGCAGGGAATCACACTCTGCCAAACCTCCCCACCTGCCACATTGGTTGATCAGGCACGGAGTGTCTTTGAAATGGATGACCCTGTCTGTCCACATGGGAATACCACAAGCATTTCACACAGGGTTCTCTAGCTGCTGTTGTGTGAAGTCCAGTGGTGAGTTGGGGCACGAAGCGGTCCCTACTTTCAAGAACTTAAAATCGGTATGGGGAGGGTCAGCTCTGCAACTTGTTATGTCAGATTCTCCAGCATCCACAGTTCCTGCTATCTCAAACAATTTTAACCCCACTGCAAAGCCTCTTCTAAAGGACGCCTACCCTGAAGGAGTTACTCTCCTCCTCTCCACCCCCCCCCCCCCCCCCCCCCCGAAGATGGGTCTAGGCCCAAAGCATCAGCCTTCCTGCTCCTCTGATGCTGCTTGGCCTGTTGTTCATCCAGCTCTGCACCTTGTTATCCCCTTCATTGGGAAGTCAGATTGTGCAAGAACTGAACCAGGCGACCCTCAATATTGTAGTATATATTAACATATGATCTTCAAGAGTTCAATGGATCGACTCCATCACGTACTCCATACACTTAATCCCCATAGCTAGATTTCAATTCACTGCCGATAACTATGCATCAAGTTTCTCAGTTTTTCCCCCTGCTCACTTTACTACCAAAACTCAACATGATGCACACTATAGTTATTGCTTCATGCGTTGTGTCAGGAATCAGTGATTGTCAGTGCTCAATAGGTATGTGACAAATTTATCCCCAAACTTCAAATCCCTTGCTTGGGCTTTACACATATTCATGAAGTTTTCTACAACACACAGATTAAACAAGTATACTTCAAGTATGCAATCTCACCAAAAATCAAGAAATAAGTTATGATAACATATGGGAAAAGGCCACTTGAGTTTTGTTTCATAAAATAAATGTAACTTACATATTCACAGTATCACAAATCTATTTCTGAACAAGTACATACAAATTGTATCACATTCCCTTTACAAATCTATGCCACCTCCAAAGCGCAATCCCGTTACTGATTAGAAAATATCTGCCATTACACACCTCTATAGCAGGTGGAGCCTAAACAGAAGTGCTCTGGCTACAGGGAAAAGTACAAAGCTTTCTTGGGAAAAAAAAACAACTTTCAGCCATTGAATAACTAAGTGACCTAGGACAATGGAAGTCTCAACTTTGTCTTATTATGGATTGCAAAATATTTGTGATACAAGTTAAGCATGCAAATCTGAGGAATCCAAGTTCTGTAAGTTTTTATTTTTCCTGAAGAGGGAAATGAATTTCAGAATTTCACCTGGGATCAAAATCTGTGTTCAGAGGATTTAGTAGCAAAGATCAAGATCACAAATGAATCAAAAAGAAAACTTGACTGAGAGCACTGCCTTGTGACAGCAATTTTGAAAAAATTATCACTTGTCAGTTCTCAATTAAAAAAAAGAGTACTTTCAGTTGTTCAGTGAAGAGAAAGCTCCCCAGTCTGTCTCAGTGAGGAGACAAATCTCAATTAATTATCAAAAATAATTATAGATTCATCTTAAACAAAAAAAGCAGATTTCAGTTGAAATTCAAACCTGGATTCTACAAACCACACCAAACCGACATTCTGGCTTAGTGAGTCATTAATTGTTCATACACTCATTCTACACTATTTATACTGCTTTGGATCTTAACTATGTATTACCTTAGTGAGAAAGAATTACTGTATTCTATGTAAAAATAGGAGGTAACAGTGTAAAGTTGTTCTTTGTCAATAACATGAAAGGAAACAGTACTCAACTAGTAGTCTGTATTAGTCCAAAATCAGTGCTTTCCTTTTCCACTAACTTCAAAACTGACTTCTGCCTTGCATGGTATTGAAATTGTAAATACATTTCAAGAGTATTTCATTTGCTGTACTGCGCTTTGGGGACATCTTTGCTTTGAGAAGGAGACTGTATAAATGCCACAAAAAAAAAACAAAAACAAATTGCCAGAAAACCTCAGCAGATCTGGCAGCTGGAGTGTCACTAGACCCAAAACATTAACACTGCTTTCTCTCCGCAGATGCTGCTAGACCTGTTGGAGTCCTTTCAGCATTTTTTTTTTTGTTTCTGATTTCCAGCATCTGTAGTTCTTTGGTTTTTGTATAATAAATGGCTAATGATAATTATAATCCATCAGGGCCCTGAAGAAAGGTCGAGATCCGAAACTTCAACTTTCTAGCTCCTCTGATGCTGTCTGACCTGCTGTGTTTCTCTAGCTCCACATTTTATGGAATTTTATGCTGTTGAAAAAGAGGAGAGGAGGGTAACGGCAAAAAAAAAGACAAAACCTGCATTAGGCTAGAGGGAAGAATAGGAGATTAGATAAAGATGTCATCGTATGAATGGCAAAGTAAAAACTGACTAGCGTAACATCAACCCCTTTTATTTGTAGGAAAGGAGACAAGCTAAAAGAGAAGGAAAAAAAATCTGGAGGTAGGACAATGGTGGTAAAAAGGGACCGTTTGGACCTCCGTTTAAGACAGTAGAGAGCTTAGAGCATCTCCAACCCCCACCAGAGCAGTCAGAAGCTCACAGTCCAAATATTCTTTCTGGGTGAAGCAGCAATTTACTTGTATTTCTTTCAATTTGGACTATCATGGGCAGCACAGTTGGCTCAGCTGTGGCTGAGATAGTGGGTCAGTGGCTAGTACTGCTGTCTCACAGTACCAGGGACCTGGGCTCAATTTCAGCCTTGGGTGATTGTTTGTGTTCACATTCTCCCCATTTCTACGTGGGTTTCCACCAGGTGATCCTGCTTCCTTCCACAGTCTTAAGATGTGGACGTTAGGTGGATTGGTCATGCAAGGTAGGTGGATTAACTGTTACATTCAATGGTCACATGGATAGGGCAGGGGCTGGTTGTGGGTGGGATGCTATTCATTGCTGAATGGTCTCTTTCTGCACAGTCAGGATTCTATTGTATGATTATATTGTATTTACTATGCACAATGTGTTTTTCTTCACACTGGAGACACCAAATACAGACTGGATAACTGCTTTGCAGAACATTTTCACTTAATCTGCAAGCATGGCTTGAAACTTATAGTCACTTATCGTTGTAATTCAGCACCTTGTTCTTATGTTCAATTTTGTACTCAAACTGCTGCAATGTTCCAATTAAGTTCAAACAAGCTCAAGAAACACACCTCACCTTCCAATTAAGCACTTTATAACCTGCTGGATTCAACAAAGCACAGACTAATCTTTTGTTTTGATTTTATTTGGTCAGGTGGCAGACTGTATCTTGTTTTCACCTGTTTTTAGAGGTGCCATTAATACTTCTTGCTGGACTAACGTAGTTTCTTTACTTCTTGATGCATGAGATCTTCATTTACTCTCTCCTGTCTGCTACCCTTTCTAAGAACTTATTTTCCCCTCTTTCAACAGCATAAAACTCATCACATTTCTCTCTTCAATTCTGAAGTTACATTAGATTCAAACCATTATTACTTTCTATACAGAAGCTGCCAGATGAACATGTACAACACTTCATGTTTACTTCAGATTTCCAAAAATCTACGGTATTTTGCTTTTATTCCAAAATTCCACTAAATCACAAAATCATTAAATCTCTAATTCACCTAAACTTCTTGGATTTTAATAATTGCTGAAAAGAAACAGATTTGAAGCATTTGTTTTGCACTCATTGGGACGGTGACACAAGAAACAAAGCTTTGAAAAGGAAGGACAACTTAAAATGCATGTGAAGAGGGTGTTAACTGGTTGGACCACGGTTGGCATGGAGGTGCATCAGGAATTGTTAAATGCCAAATCTTATTAGCAGATTAAACCCATCCCAGGATCTGACAGGCCAGGACATCGCCATAGGGAAATACAGGGAACGGCAGTCTCCAAAACACAATGAAAAACATGCAATCTGTGAACAAATTTGTTTTGTATACAACAAGCAAAGTCTTCTGTGAGAATATACATAGTTTCTTGTAATGTTATCTATTTGCATATGCAAGCTCCAAATTTTAAATTTGTTTCTGGTGTAGTTCCTAAGAATGCGATACAATGGCTTTGAGTAGTACATTCCATCCTGGGTTTTTTGAAATACAGAGCAAGGTTGACACAGAGGTGTCATGTGTTCTGTTCAAAGCCAATAAAAGTATATAGCTTGTGAAGTCGAGGCTTTTCTCAAAAAAGTTGGAACAGAAGCACCATGAATGGGTGGAATCAGGTTCACACAGAGCCACAGTTTTAGTTTAGCTTTCTGCAATTGTTTGCTACTGCAATATGCTCAAGTTCTCTCTCTGCCAGAATTTTTTCTTGATGTCAGTTTCTTCTGGACTGGAGAAACGTTGCATGTGAGACAATTTTACTTAATTTGCCTTTGCCTCAGGTAGGTTTAAGGGATGATACTACATTGAAACAGTTGCTTTTAGTAGTTAAATAATCTATTATTCTGTTAAGTTTTCCAATAGAGTTAAAATTAGACCAACTTGTCTTCATTTTCCTCATATTTTAACAATAAAATAAGCATAGTGTGTTTTGCTTAAAGCCATGTAGCATAACCAAGTGAATTACATCTGGAACACAGCACCTTACTCTTGCCTTTAAATAAGTTAGGGTCTCGGCTATCCCTTTGATAAATCTGAAGAGGGTTTGGTCTGGACCATATTAGCACAGACAAGTTGTCTTAGAGTGATACAGGCCTACAGGCCAGAAAAAGGCCTTTTCACTCACTGAGTCTGTGCTGGTCAAAGACAAACACCTATGTATTCTAACCCATTTTTTTTTCAAACACTTGGCCCACAGCCTTGGCATCGCAAGTGTACATATAAATACTTAATTGTTGTTGAAGGTTGCTGCCTCCACCACCATTTCAGGCTGCGTTCCGGACACCCTTCAACCTCTGGGTCAAAAGAATTTTCCTCAAATCCCCTCTAAGCTTCTTACCCCTTATTCTATGCCCTTGCTCACTGATCCCTCCAACAAGTGCAAAGTGTCTTTCCATCTACTTTCTCTATTCCCTTCAAATTTCACACAATTTAATCATATCTCCCCCTCAGTCTCCTCTGCTCCAAAGTCAACCCAAGTCTATCCAATGTCTCTTCGTAACAAAAGCTCTCCACCCAGCAATATCCTGTTACATCTTCTCTGAACCCTCTCCAATGCAATCAAATCCCATATATAGTGTGCAGTTTTCAAATTCACATAACAGTCTAGCAGCTGTCTGATATTTGGGTGTAATTCTGCTGTTGGACATGATGTTTAAAGACGTGCAAGCACAGGCCAGCAGCCAGGCACGTGCTCTTTGATATAGTCTGCCAGCTGCTCGGATCTAAACAAGGCCTCACACCTAACACACATTGCCTAACCTAAAATGTCACCTCTTCTTTACAGTGATAAAGCCTTTAGTGGTGTCAGGGTAGTGACTTGAAAGAAATTCAGCGATTTACATATACATATTGATTCATTAAAACTTCCAGCTGATTAAAGATTTATCGTCTTCGGTTTGTTTGATTCCTGCTCATCAGTTGTGTGATCCTTTGATCTTTTACTTATAAATTCGGTGTTCTGTGTGCTTATGTGTCACTTCACCTGATGAAGGGGCTAAACTCTGCAAGCTTGTGTTTTCAAATAAACCTGTTGGACTGTAACCTGGTGTTGAGAGATTTCTGACCTTGTCCACCCCAATCTAACACCAGAACCTCTGCATCATAGCTGCTGGGATGTGCTGCCTACATACAGCATACAGAACAGAAATTCAGAAACCACAATATTCATTAGTGTGCAGGTAGAATGCCTGTTTTTCTTTGACGCCAGGATTGTTTGTGAAAAATACGACTCATGGTTTTATTGCAAAGTTTTAACTGGTGCTCTCTTATTTTTCATGATACTTTCTTCTTCCGGGGTAATCTGAAGTAGATTGAGCACCTTTCGTGGCCAAAAGTGGCAGCGGCAGACCTCTCATGAATTTATCCAATATGCAGTAAAATAATCCCATATTTCTTGGATCTAAACAGAATGGCCTCTAACACAATGCCAATCACGCTAACTTAATTTATCAATGTCCTTTTGCAAGTTGATGCAGTCAGTAAACCTGGATACACAGCTTTTGATTTTTCAAAGTCATTGATAAATACATCCTAAGTCGAGGCTTCTGTACAGATCCCCGAGAGACATCATTCATCACACACAGCCAGTGTACACATCCAGTATAGCTACTTTGTCTTTTACTTCAATCAGTTGCACGTCTATGCCAGCAGCATAAGGAAATTAGTGTCAAATCATTTCTGCTAAACAGTTTGTGAACTAAGAGTATTCTGAAGAAAGGTTTGTCTATGAAATGTCCTATAAATGAACCAGCAGAAAGACAGCAGTATAGATAATTAACATTTTTCAATTCAGTCTTCTGTACTGTAAACCCAGCAAAAGTTCTCACCCAAAGTGAAAGAAGTGGATGCATAAAAATGTTGATTACACTACAGCCAAACCATAGATCAACACCACATACCAAGAGAAAGCAAAATAGCGTAGTAATAATTATTTAGTACAACGGGTTAACTTACCTCCCCATGCGTTAGCTACTGAGGTTGATATTGCTGGGGTACTCTGTACAGTAGGTACAAAAGCCGACTCAAGGTTGAAGATATCATTGGACATGTTAGGGGCACTGGACAAGAAATCAAAATGTTCCAAATTAACGTCACAAAGATTTCTATGATAATCCTTTGCCAGAGACTTCTAAAATGTTGGTGATGGCATTTCTAGGTAGTTACTGAGATGCCAGGAGTGTGGAACTCAAATGGAAACACCATATAATGCGCAATTTTTGTTCTATTACTTTTGGAAGAAAAACCTATTTGTATGTTGTTGGTGCAAACTGGATCCACTCCTAACCATCGTATTTTGCACCACCTTTAATCACTAGATCTAATTTCCAAAAAACCTCAAATCCTAGATAGATTCCTGGAGCCTGCCTCCACCGAAGAGGTTGCATTCTGTTGACAATAAGCAGTACACCACCAACATGAAAGTGCTTTTTGATTAAAAATGTGCAGTAGGAGCCAATTAAACAGAGCATATCTGACCCCTTGGTTCTTCAAAACAAAAGGCCAATTTTGGAAAAGTATTAGGAGCTATTTAAGACAAGGAGTTAAATGTAAATACAGTCAGTTCTGCTATAACACGTGTTTGCTCAATGCAAATTGATTTTAAAGCGATTGAAGAATTTAGACCACTATTTGTAGAATGTGAACTTTTGTTATCTTTATTGGTTACAACACGATTCCAGTCCTATTAACTTAAATGGTGCAGCTATTGTGTGATTTTCTTATAACCTGAGATCGCACGAGAATAGATCTATATTATATCAGAACTGGCTGTAGCGCAATTCAATTCTTGATTTTCTCCATTTCCTCTTTGATCTACTGAATATCCAAAATAGTTGACAACGTAGGGCTAATAACTTGGATAAATCAAATCAAATTAACATATCTGAAGTAATTTGCAGATAAATCAGATGAGAATCATTAACAACTTTTCACAAATCACTTGTAAGGCTGAGATAGAAAATGTTTGGAAAGTCTTGGAAAGAATGCTACATGCACAGGTGTTCTACGTGGACCCTTTACAGTTATAAAGACAATAGAGGTACATCAACAGCAGGCTGTCTTCAAAATATGAAGAGGGGATTGGTTCAAGTGCCAGTGACAGTTGCACTGCTGTTTTGGTAATGGTAAAAAAAAATCACAGCGTCAGGTTACAGACTGACAGGTTTATTTGAAAATGCAAGCTTTTTGAGCTCAGCTCCTTCCTCAGGCGCAGTGAGAGAGAAAGGGTCTAAGATGCAGAATTTAAGCAAAAAGGTAACAACCTTATCAGACAATAACCTGGTGTTATGAGAACTTTGACTTTGTCCACTCCAGTCCAACACTGGCATCTCCACATCATGGTTTCAGCAATGATCAGGGAAAGGCCTCCATCTGTGCCCAGCCACTGAGTGCCAGAGTTAGTGGATTTTTAAAACAAAATTGTACTCAGTTAAGATGTTGCTCAATGCAACTGATTCTTTTTGCAAAGCTTTACAAATGAAGTTGTTCACATCATCTAAATATTCCAAATGCCAAGATTTATTAATTTGTACATTATACAATTGATATTATCAATGGAAATTTGTCGGTTTTATTTTCCCATAAACATTACACATCAAAATCAAAGCCTCTTCTTAATTTGAAATAGTTTAGTTGTAGCAGGTGTGCTTCGTTTTCAGAGTCCTAATAATTTCACTGAATTTCTGCACTTGATAAATGCATTTTAAGCTTCATAACTTTTAAACAGCATTAATCAATGACTCCTCAAGACTGATGTAACTGCAGCAATAAAAACACAAACACTGCATGCAAAGTCAGCACATTAGCATTTCACACTTGTCTTCAGTGTTGTTTTACCTGCGAGCTTATTTTGAGCAGTACCTCAATACATACTTTTGAAATTTACATGGATATATTGAACAAACAATTTGGTTTCAAAATACACATTTAAAGAAATTGAGAAAATTGAAAAACAAACCAAAAAAAACCAATTCATGGATACCCAAAACTGCTTCAACTAAAACGGCTAGAAATAGACCAGGACTGTTCCTCTGCATTTAAATCCAGATAAACTGCCAATCTGGGTGGAATAAACATGAATAGTCTTATAAAATTGCAGACGCTTGGCCAAATGAGCATCATGAACCACTACAATATCACAGATAACACTGTGTGAAGCTGGATGAGCACAGCAGGCCAAGCAGCGTCAGAGGAGCAGGAAAGTTTGACGTTTCGGGTCCAGACCCTTCAGAAATGGGGGAGGGGGAAGAGAATTCTGAAATAAATAGGGAGGTGGATAGAAGATGGACAAAGGAGAGGACAGGTTGAGAGGAGATAGACAGGTCAAAGAGGTGGGGTTAGAGCCAGCAAAGGTGAATGTAGGGTGGGGAGTTAGGGAGGGGATAGGTCAGTCCAGGGAGAACGGACAGGTCAAGGGGGCGGGATGAGGCTAGTGGGTAGGAGATGGGGTGGGACGAATGGTTACAGAGGCAGGGACTAGCTGGGCTGGTTTGGGCACGTGGTCAGGGGAGCGGAAGCTTGTGAAGTCCACACTGATACCCTTGGGGTGCAGGGTTCCCAAGCAAAATAGGAGATGATGTTCCTGCATCTTTTGGGCGGCATCACTGTGACAATGCAGGAGAGCCAGGATGGGCATGTCATACAAGGGAGTTGGTTGGGGCCGGGGGGGGGGGGGGGGGGTGTTGAAATGGTTTGTGACTGGGAGGTGCAGTTGTTTGTTGTGATCTGAGCGTAGGTGTTCCGCAAAGCAGTCCCCAACCTCTAAGGATGCCTACAATATCACACACAGTCTCCTTGATCTTTGTTTACACATTAAAAACTTTCTTTTTTTTTGAAAGGAAGAATCTGACTGTTGAAGTCATACCTCAGGCTCAGATTTAAGTATCCTCCAATTGTGCCAAATCGTGAGACTTTCAACATTGATATCATACTTCAAGACAGATCAGAAAGTAGAAGTAATTCTTCTGGTCTTTTAATTGCATTTCATTTTCTTTTCAAATTTAATCCTGGACACCTCTTGGAATCATAGTCATTGAGTCATACGCACAAAAGCAGGCCCTTCAGTCCAACCAGTCCATGCTGATCACCACCACAAGATAAACTAGTCCCAGCTGCCTGCTCCTGGTCCATATCCCTTCAAACTTTTCCTATTCGCGTACTTATACAAATATCTTTTAAACATTGTAATCGCATCCATATCCACCACATCTGCAGCAACCTGTTCTCTATTTTTAGATTTTTACAAAGTATTAAAGTTAAATTTAAAAAAACACTTCCCCCAACTGCAGGTTTATGAGGATGCTGAATCTAAATAGCATGAATTTAAATGTTAAGGCTCAAAGAAGAATACATACTGGTATTGATTTGATTTTTTTGGACTAATTATATTAATGCGTGCATTTCAATAGCATTTGAGGAATATTTCCACATTTTCTGATATGTGTAATGGACTAGTCATGGAATGCATTTTTGCATCTTAATTCAGCATTGATTTTATGCGTCACATGGGTGCAAACTGTTATAGATATCATTTTCTCTTCCAGATGCGTGAAGCATGACCATTAACTTTGTATAAGCAAATACCTATAGATTTCATTCTGATTCTTCACTTCCATAATTAAATTTTAAAGTAACAAATTTAATATTTTTCCTCCTTTCCATTTGAACTATGATATCTAATGAGTATAGATTGGCACTGAAAGGGAATTTTTAAAAAATGCAACATAGATCATTTAAGACGCCAAGCAAGATACCATGCAAGACCACACAAACCTTAGAATGATTGAATTCAAAGTTAATTCATAAATTCCCTAATGATGCTATTTAAAAAAAAATCCAATTCTTGGAAATTTACTCTGCTATTTCCTCTAGCTTGATTTATTAAAGTGATTAACAAACGACTTGGACACATTAAATCACTGAAGATAGTTGTCAGACAAATCAGTGAATTATTAGCTATTAACTACTTCATGGAATTTAATTAAAAGTTGTTTACCTGTTTGCACTTGTTGCTGGTGCAGCTACTGAAAAGAGATCAACTGCTGCAGCTGTACTGATACTTCTCCCTGATGTGGAACTCGGAGAGACAGTTGTGGATGCTGTTGCTGACTGGGGTAGCACAGACATTTCTTTGTGTCGTTGCTCCTGTCAAGAACAGAATTGAGATGGATTTTTCTGGCAGTTCTCAGATAAAATACATTCAGGGTAAATGAAGTGAATTCAGCTGATAAAATAATGATGAACATTACCTACCTGCATCACAAATCCAGGTGGAATAGCATCGCACTTTGCCTATATAGGCAGAAATTACAGATTAGGCACAGCTAGCTAGAGGGAAAGAATTCCAAGCCATGGAGTCACAAATTCACCATATTTCGGACAGTGCTTTTAGAACTAAGCGCATTATCTTGTCTCTTCCTTTTATATAGCTGCCTCTACTGGATACAGCTGAAGTGTTTCACTTGGACAACTGGCATCACTGCCTCTTTGCTTGGTTAAGGGAAGGGGGGGGGCAGATAATGAGGCAAAAAAGGAATTAAAGGAAGACAAAAATATTGCTTCTAAATTGCCAGTGACTCGCCTAGAAAATTATTGTATACAAAACCTAATTGACAGCACAATTTTCTAGGCTGTGAAGCCTACGTTCAAACTGCTACCTTATAGTGTGCCAACATGGAAACAGGCTGCTTGGCCCTTAAATCCATAATGATTATGCACCTTTCGAGTTTCCTCCACAATCTTCATCTTACAGCATCAGAAGACCACATTTTCTCCCCATTTTGGTGATTAGATTTCTTCCCTAAAATGCATTTATACAATTTACTACAATTAGTCCCTAAATTTCCAAGTAAGTTTCAAATCCTTAACACAGTTTGGGTGAAGACTTGTTTTCTGTCTCCGATTCCTTGGTAATTATCTCACGTGGCTGACTCTACAGTTTTGCTCTCTCAAACTGAAGCAGAGTGTCCACTCTACCAAGAATGTTTCATAACTTTAAACATCTAAGTTGGACTCCTCTGAACCTTCTCTTTTCAGGAAGAGAAAATGCACTTTTCATTCTTTCTTGACAAGTCAATGTAAGGTTAGTCCTATTAAATCAATCTAAACGCTTTTGTATCCTATCCAAAGCCTCGATATCATTTGTATAATATGGCAATTAGAATTGCACGTACCAGAGGTCTAACAGAAGTCTGACATAAAGTGAGCTCAACCCTCCTTTTCAATTCCATCCTTCTAGAAATCATTTTTGTTAAAGCCTTATCAAATAACTTTTGATTTAATATTTCTGTACCTACAGAACCCTTTGCTCTATCCCATTTAGCTCCTTATTTGCCAAGTAATAAGTGACGTCTTTATTTTTCGTCACCAAAATTTAACTTGTGTTAATGATTTTTGCCACTAATACGTTCACTTGCAATTTGTTGCCATCAGTATTCCCTCTAATGTTTCCTGGATTGATGTAGCTTGTTGTACAATGTGTTACTTTCAAGATTACTGTGCAGAAATGTACAAGAAGATCCCAAAGGCTATCATGGTTGTGCATAGCCTACTTGCCGTGCTGTGGGATATCTTTCCTTTTGTTGCACAACAGCACAGCTTGAGGAAAGAACCTCAGTATTGAGATCAGGTGTAGAGCTGGATGAATGCAGCAGGCCAAACAGCAATTAAGTTCTGCATCAAATGGATTCATTTTTGTCTTTGAATAATCAGACAATCTCATACAAATTTAAGTCTTTAATAAGCCAGACCATTGTATAAATAACAGTATCTAATCTTTAGAGTACTAACATGAGTACTGTTTATTTTGATATAAAGTTACAGATAGGGAATTTAAGTAACAATACTTAAAAGACAATTGAGGGGTAAAAGGGACTAGATGCAAGATTGAAATCTCCGGTCTAAGATTTTTCAAACCAAACACTCCTTCATGGGAACTCAGGAAAAGGAGTACGCCATTTAACCCCTTGAGACAGTTTTACTATTATGAAAAATCCATGCCAGAACACACTGCCCCAAGTGCCTTGAAACCTTTGTATAAAAATGTGAGATGACAAAATTAACTGTTGATCTAGCATCAATCATTTTTTGCAGAAGGATTGCAAATTGTTCTACGATTTATTCCAAAAGTAGTTTCCAATTACCTGGAAGGTTTACCTCTAAGTTTTAGAACAACTATTTCCCCTTGTTTGACACTATCTAAATCAGTAGAAATAATTTAAGTATTCTACCTACTCGTCTTAATATGAAATTTTGATCTAAAAACCACAGAATACAGCCTTTTGTACAATCTCTCTTTGTAACTTAACTTCTGGAATTCAGGTTAACATTCTGGAATTCAGGTTAACATTCTAGCAAACTTGTATTGCATTCCTTTCTTAGAAAAGAGATCCTTTTTATAGGTTTGTATAATGAAGGCCAATCCTAATCGTTGTAACCCTTATCATCTAGTTTTGGTTCAATATTTATTCAAGGAGTTACGGATGCAGAAAAATATCCTACATTACCAAAACAAATGCCATCATACAGCATGTCAGAAAGGTAAAAGTTAAAATTTTCAAATAAAAGAATTTTGCTGGGTTGGATATGTTTGTGAAATCTTTTCATTTATGCAAGCTAACACTTCACAGTTGCTACTAGGAGTCCTGCATACAATTTCGCTACAGTCCGAAATCATTTTCTTCTATTTCTTAATAGAACCCATAAGCTTCCTTTGCCTATTTACTACTCTCATATCTTACCTGGCCATTAAAATGATTTCAACTTTACCCATTAGGATTAGAATGAACTATCATGAAAATCAAAAACTGGATTCAGATACAATGTACATGTGACTAAGATGCCATATTTATCCCACTGTGAATAGCAAAATGTGATTTACAGGCTACACTAATTTGGCAGCCAGTGTCAGAAAATTTCCCTATAAATTATAGTTAGTGTATTAGCAACTAATGAAAGAAGATTCAAATTATTACACAGTCATTTTGGCTCAAAACATACGATCAATTTGCTCAATTAAAATTTATTACAATGTTTAATACCAAATCATGAAGAGACTGGAATTGAAGATTAACACTGAAATGGAGTGTGCAATTAACTACAGCTTCTACTCTCCATTACTATCTCTTTATACACCTCTTCAATATCTTGCCACACTTGGTTCTTAAAAACGAGAGTTCTTTGACAAAAATAGATGCTATCTGGTTGTCTCTAATGCTCCACTATACAACTTAATGAACTGCATCCAGACCCCTTGCCCTACTCTTAAAAGGTGTCATATAAAACAAAATTCTTACATTAGTACCTCTAATCAAATTGCTCCTAGCGTACCTATTTTGAACAACCCAGAATTTTACATATCAATTGGAAATTAATAAAATTAGGCAGAACAAATTTGAAACAAATTATTCCAAATGCTCCAAAATCAGAACAGGTTTCAGAATTGGCAAAACAGTTACAAAAGAGTTTTCAGGGACAATGAAATAAATATTGAAGAAACTTCTAATTGCTCATTTTTGACAGTAGTGAGCACAGAGTAAGCTAAGATAACAAAGTGTAGACCTGAATGAACACAGCAGGCCAAGCAGCATCTTAGGAGCAGGAAAGCTTACGTTTCGGGCCTAGATCCTTCATCAGAAAAGGGGGAGGGGCAAGAGGGTTCTGAAATGAATAGGGAGAGAGGGGGAGGCAGATCGAAGATGGATAGAGGAGAAGATAGGTGGAGAGGAGACAGACAAGTTAAAGAAGCGGGGATGGAGCCAGTACAGGTGAGTATAGGTGGGGAGGTAGGGAGGAGATAGGTCAGTCCAGGGAGGACGGACAGGTCAAGGGAGCGGGATGAGGCTAGTAGGTAGGAAGTGGCAGTGCAGCTTGAGGTGGGAGGAGGGGATAGTTGAGAGGAAGAACAGGTTAGGGGGGCGGGGACGAGCTGGGCTGGTTTTGGGATGCAGTAGGGGGAGTGGAGATTTTGAAGCTTGTGAAATCTACATTGATACCATTGGGCTGCAGGGTTCCAAAGTGGAATAGGCGTTGCTGTTCCTGCAACCCTTGGGTGGCATCGTTGTGGCACTGCAGGAGGCCCAGGTGGACATGTCATCTAAGGAATAGGAGGGGGAGTTGAAATGGTTTGCGACTGGGAGGTGCAGTTGTTTATTGTGAACCGAGTGTAGGCGTTCTGCAAAGCAGTCCCCAAGCCTCCGCTTGGTTTACCCGACGTAGAGGAGGCCACAATGGGTAGAGCGGATGCAGTACACTACATTGGCAGATGTGAGGGTGAACATCTGCTTGACACAGAATGTCTTCTTGGGGCCTGGGATGGGGGTGAAGGAAATGTGGGGGCAGGTAAGTTTGGCTTAAATAATTTGGAATTAGAAACTGGCGTTCACGGAAATACTTCATTGCCCTCAAATAGAAGCAAAATTTTAACAAGAAGAATTAAGGTTTAAAAAGGAGGAAGCCACAAACCTTGAGAGCTTGTAACCTAGCTTGTTCCTCTTCTAGAGCTGCTTGCTTTTCCCGCTCATCAACTTTACTCAAAGACATCCCCGTGTTGGAAAGAGTGGAGACTGCATTTGATAGAGTAGTTGCTCTGTGGAGTGGAAGAAGGCGGCATTTAAAATACATTGCTGCTTTACTATTAATAAAATTATGCAAAAATATCAGTGAGCAGTCCTTTTTGGACGCGAAAGCCCTCAAAAATCTAAAAAAAGTGAAAATTAAATCTAGTCAAAAATTTACCAGGGAGGGAAAATAAATCTTTCAGTTGCAAAGTGAAGTGCAGTGATATTTCTAATTTTATTTGAAATTTTAAATGCTAAGGACAGCAAGAATTAACCTGCTTTGATCAATCTTTCACATAAAAACTTCTAAGCATTGAGAGGCAAACATTACAAAAGCAAGTTGGCTGTAGTGAGCCTCTATAAGACACTGGCCTGCTCTTAACTAGAACAGTGTTTTTAATTCTAGGGACAACACCTTAGAAAGGGTGCAAAGGTACTGAAAAGGGTGCAAAGATTTATGAGAATTGGTCCACGGATGAAGAATTTCAGTAACATGAATAGATTGGAGCGCCTGCGGTTGTTCTCCTAAGGAGACAAGTTAGATAGAATTGTTCAAAATCATGAGAAATCAGATGGAAAGGAGAGAATCTGTTCTGAGTGTGGTGAGATCAAGGGCCATACAGCACCATTTAATATTTATGGGAAATGAATGAACGAATACAAGGATTTTTATTTTAAGCTGTGTGCTGTGGGCATCTGAACTGACACCACAGTGGAGGTAGATTCAATTGCAGCTTCCAAAAGGGAACCGAGTAATAGCTCCAAAGAAAACCTTCAGGGCTACAGAAAAGGTGGGCAAGTGGGAATACATGGATTGCTCTTGCAGATGGCCACAAACGTGACATGCCAAAAGGCTGCCTTCTAAGCTGAAGCAATTCTATGATTCCAAGACCCCAACACTGCACAAGCTGAAGCATCCATCAGAAAATAGAAACCAAACAAACAATCATTTGGATGTAGAGAACGTGAGTATTGCTGAATGAAGACATTTCATCATGCATCCATCAGGACAATTCACATGAATATGGCAGTAAATCAGGAACAACTTTGCTATACATATGAGCAGAAAGTGCCAATTGGCTATCAAGTTGACGATGATAATACAGACAGTTGCCATAGAAAATACACTTGTTAGATTAGATTCCCTAGTGTGGAAACAGGCCCTTCGGCCCAACAAGTCCACACCGCCCCTTGAAGCATCCCACCCAGACCCATCTCCCTATACCCACACACCCCTGAACACTACGGGGAATTTAGCATGGCCGATCCACCTAGCCTGCACACCTTTGGACTGTGGGAGGAACCCGGAGCACCCAGAGGAAATCCACGCAGATACAGGGAGAATGTGCAAACTCCACACAGACAGTCGCCCGAGGCTGGAATTGAACCCGGGTCCCTGGCGCTGTGAGGCTGCAGTGCTAACCACTGAGCCACCATGCCACCTTAGATGATGACTGACAGTTAATTGCCAAGGTCTGTTTACAGTTAAATAGGTAGGTTGACACTAAGATTGGTTAAGGCAGTTAAGTTGTTTCTGGAGAATGCATTTTTCAACTAAACAAAATAGGGAATAGCCAAAGTGCATGCCATGTGCTTTCTGGCCACAAAGAACGGGACTCTAAACATTAAAATACATAGCTTCCAGTGTGCACAAGTGTTCCACATTACAAGCCTGACTGAACCTTAAACTGCTTGCATGAGCAACAATTTCTAGGAATTATTTAACAAATGTTGACCAATCACAGGATCTTATTTATGGTTGGATACGGTGTTTAGATTTCACCAATCGTGTGGGGTTGGACAGGGCAAAACAGCCTGGTGTGAACAGTCAAAGCGATACATTGTTTGAATGATCCACCAGTCTTTGAGACCTTTGGACTACATACCTACTATTACACCAACACCGAAATTCATCAACCATGTTATTCATTTCTGTGGCAGGCATAAGTCTTGTTGGCATGATGGCAATGTCCTATTTGTGGTAATATCTTAATGTCTGATGATTGCAAGACAGAAAGCTTTGACAGTGTTTTTCTTCAGCACTACTCAACATAGAAAATTTCTGAAACATCCAAGTTAATAGGGTATTTCAGCTTTGTGACACTGTGGTAGGAAATGTGTGACTATTGAAAATTGCCCAACATATGCTAAAACATTCTAACAAATGAATCTGAAGAGGAAAGGCTAATGTGGTTGTTTTTAAAGGCTTTAAAAGATCTAGGCTAAGACACAAACTGTGCCTCATAATTTATGCATTACTTATTTTAAATGATATAAATAGTTATCATTTGTTTCTGAATCACCAACATATTCATACAACACCTTCAATAATAATTAACAATGCAATTCACAATTGGCGTTACAAAGCAAAATATGCCACTGAACCACCCAAGGAGATTTAAAGTTTTAGCAAAAATTTGTAGCTTGGGTTTTGGGTGAGGTTGTTGACTTGCTTTTATTGCTTAACAATGCTACGCCTTGCTGACCTTACAAGCAGTGTGAAAATACATCAGGTCCCCTACATGATCTGATTAATCTGAGCTTTACCTCTGCAACAGCTTGCTCAACCCTGCACTGTCTAATTTGTTATGTTGGTTGGCAAACATGAAAAGGTGCATAAGGTGAAACGTACTCCAACTCAATACTGTGAAAACTGAAGTTAAAGTTTTGTTCCCTTCACAAATTGATTTGATAGTTACTCCTTCTAATCCTGACAACCATCTGAAGTGGAACCAACATGAAACAAATGTACAAATTACAGTTGGTTCTGATGTAATGGAGTTTCTTCAACATGAATTAGTTTTAACAGTACTGAAGAATTATAGAATGCTATTTCTGAAGAAAGGTCTAGGCCCGAAACATCAGCTTTCCTGCTCAACCTGCTGTATTCATCTAGCTCTACACCCTGTTATCTCTGAAGTGGAACCATGTTACTATAACAAAATCAAAAATTACTGGAGAAACTCAGATCTGGCAGGATCTTTGGGAAGAAAGTAGAGTTAACATTTAACATCTGTTGACTCATCAGAACTGTGCCTTCATACCTACTGAGTTTCTCTAGCAATTACTACTTAAATTTCAGATCTCCAACACCCACTATTTTTAAAAATTTTCATGTCACTAGCAACATCTTGTTGCTTGAACATAACTTGAGCTTCCAACCACATATTTGCTCCATCACCACCAAGACTCACCTTCCCCAACTCTATATTGCTGCCAAATTCCTACACTGTATCAGCTTATTTGTTGAAAGTCTCATCTAAACCTTTGCTGCTCCTAGACTCTGACTGTCCTAGTGCCTTCCTGTCCAGCCTCCGAACACAACTGAGCTCATTCAAACCTCTGCTGCCCATACTGTAATTCACACAAAGTTTCACAACTCTTGCGTAAGCTGACAGTTGAACAATACTCCCAATTTTATAATCAGTGGCTTGAGTTTCAAATTGCTCAGCATTGCTTCCATCCTGCCTCTTTAACCTACTCTAACATTATATGCCTAGATCTATGCAGTCCTTCAATTCTGGCCTCTTTTGCAGAAGAGTTTCAATTGTTTCACTTGGCTTCCATCAGCCTTGGCCCCAAGCTCTGGAATCCTCTACCCAGGCCTTTCTGCCTTGCTACTTCTCTCCTACTTTAAATTCTTCTTTAAAACTATTATTAGCCATTTAGCCTTCCAGTCCCTATATATCTTCTTCAATGACATGGTGCCAAAACTGTTCTCATTGCTGATACTCTTGCACATCTCAGCATGTTTTTATAAGATTACAGGCACTTAAATGCAAATATTTATCATTGTTACAATTTTCACCTGTTTGCTGCAGAAAATTCTTTTGTTTTTTTTCCTTCTAAAGAAGCTAGATGCTGTTCCAATGCTTCAAGCAGACTGCTTGGTGCCTGTGGTGATAATTCAAGAGAACAAATAATTAGTTTCAGTAGTAGAAAACACCTAACCCCCTTTTATTAAAACCCACAAAATTTCAATTTATGAAATGCAGCATCTGGGTTTGTGCTGCAACAGTGGCAACAAGGAATGTCTGTAAACTTATTCTTGCTTTCACCAAATAGGTCCAGAAAGAAGAAGTCAACACCTATGTTACTTGCATTGAAAATTTTGAAGAAATGTCATTTTTGGCCCATTTAATCTCACTTCAAAAGGTCAGCTTTTCCAAATTGAAAAGGTTAATGCTATCTACAAGTGCTGCTATTTGCTGGTCCTAAAATAGATACTCAACATTAGAAAATGAAAAAATATTTTTGAAATACAATGGCCAGTAGCATTAAATGAAATCTAACAAACATAGTAACAATGCAGGACCTGGGAGGTAGTAAATAAAACTGCATTTTTCCAATAAACCACAAGGTGAAGCTATTACACACAACCGTTTCTCTATTACTCCTGTTGAATGAAATCCCCTAATTAAAATAGAAATTATTTAGGTTCTATGTTTAATCCTAAGTACTTTACCTAACAAAACCTTAAAACAAACACGATTTTGTAAAACGTGCTGAGTGTTTCATTTACAACATGATTATTAAACACAAGACTTGTAAAATGATAGTTTATGGGCAGCTTTATGCTAAAGTTTTGTCTTAAAATATGCTTAGAAAAGATTAACTGTATCTTAACATTAGAGACATGACCTGCAGTTTGGTGACCATATACACACAAACACTTCGAAAGTATCTATGTGTAATTTTCACAAGAATATATGGTATTTCACAATGTTGAATGGAAAACACTTGGCTGGATTTCCAAATGGCGATGCAGCAAAGTAGCAAGGTATGGATACCAAGTAATTTGCCAGTCTCAGTTGCACCACCATGGGAAAATATACAGAAGAAGCCTGGAAGTTTGAGGAGAGAAAACCAAGCATTTATGAATGGGTTCAAGACAAAAATAGAAGAAAATAACTTGCATAGATGCTCAAAGATGAAAAAAATAGATTAACTACAATCTGGAAAACTAATAGGTTTGTCATGTAATACTTGACTAGTCGACTCATGATATGTCAAATGCATCAAATAAAAATACCTTCATTTCACAATGTCTCCCAGGACGCACTGGCAGATTTTCAAATCAGAGTTCAAAAGGTAGTCTATATTAGTCATTTACTATAATTGGAATGCAGGTTTGGTCAAAATATGCTTTTAAAGTCCCTTTCTTCTCACATTTCTGCTACCACAAAATTGCAATATCAAAATTCACATACCTTCTCACATGAAGCAATGAAAGACACTTCAGGATACAAATCTGATTTATATTTATAAGTATTTTTAAAACAATACGATTACATCATTGGACTGACCTAATAAAATGGGAGAATATAATCTAGTTACATGTTCTTTGGAAGCAGGTTAATCATTATGACTAACTGTGACTATATGATGATGAAGTATGGTTCAGTTATTTGAGTCATTCTGCAATGTAAATTTTAAAAAAATCTTTAGCTGTTGGTTTAGTAGGAATGTATGGCAACGTAACAGTGAGGGGAATAGATTGAATTTCCCCCTATTTCAGCACGAATCAATTAGTGGTCGTTTTAAAGTTGGGGGGGGGGGGGCACGTGTAATAGTTAGAGGCCTTTTGTGGCAAGCTCAAATTCAAAAGCTTAATACAAACTATTTCAATTCTCACAACACAACTAGTATTATTTTACATAGTAAATACTTTAGGATAGGTTTCCTTTTCTTACTGGAAACATGCAGGTTGGGAACAGACATATAAATCAAGAATGTAGTGATCAATACTATTTAGAAACATGCAAATAATAAGCACAAAGCTAGTTACTGTAGTTTGAGGTAGCCAAAAATTCTAGCTCAATTCATATACTGGATCAATAAGTTTTACAACTAGCATCCCTACCACAAAATATTTTAATATAGCACCACTTCATAAATGTAAAGAAGTCCCATTGCTTTCACAGAAGCACAAATCAGATTTTTAAAAATCAGTTCAGCAAGTACTTACAGTCTGAAAAAGGAGTAATAAAAAGAGAATGTCTTGCTCATGTGTTAATGCATGCAATTTTGGAGCACAGATGAAACAACTGCCTTCAATGCAATGTAGACAAGCTGTTGTTTCTTTAAAATAAAGGAAATACATGTGACTACAACTTCGAACATTAATTTTCCCCTACAGGTATCTACTGATGCCAAGATATTTTTACATGACAGTTGTGATCTTCTGATATCCTGCCTGTAACCTCATTAGTGAGCCAATCTGGATATCAACAGGTGGAAATAGTTGGTCATAAGACCAGCTGTTGTTGAGGAAGGGTCACTAGACCCGAAACATTAACTGATCTTTTTTTCAAGCAGGTGCTGCCAGACCAGCTGAGCTTTTCCAGCAACGTCTATTTTTGTTCCCACTGCTACTGAACCCGATTCACCCAAAATACACATACTTCCCAAGGGGGATGGCAAACTAGCAATTTAGCAGAATTGATGGTGAATATTTCCCCTTACAAATACTGCCAAGCCTAACCTCCAATCTGTTTCAAGTTTTCACAACTTGAAATTGTCACCCTTTGACTTGAACAAGAACACACTCCACTTGCACAAAGCAACTGTGTGTAAAGTAAATTAATCAAACTAAATTTTGAATCAAAATGGGTACTTTTAAATGCATCTCAATGCTTAACACACAGGAAGTTGGGACTCATTTCCACTCTCTCCTAGTCTAACTAATTTCATTAACAGGACATTAAAACTGTTATCTCCAGCTTGCCATTTCTCCGATAATCCAAAACCACACGATACAAATCTTTCATTGCCCATAACTAACTCCCATGGTCATTCTTTCCGACCAATGCACTGTGAACATAATCCATTGTGTCTGTTTAAGAATGGAGATGGAACTTGTTTTATGGGTATCATCCTTGTGTTATTGAACATAGGTCTCATGCACGTTTAATCCACCTACCTGGTCAACAGTGTCAAAGCTTGTATTCATTTTACTTCAATTTTTTGGCCAGTTCAATCAAAAGCACCTTGGACATTCTAGCCTTAATACAGAACTTGGATTTAATTCTCAATCGACTAACAATCATATATTCTGATTCTAAGTACAAGAGGGGAATAATCCAACATTCGAGAGGAAAGTAAGACTACAAAGTAACAATGCAGATGCTCTTCGGGCACTACAGAAAATATTAAACTCTGAATTCAGTTTACATTAAACATTGCTTTGACCAAACATTCTAAACCAGGGTTCAGCGAGTTAAATCTAGGTCACGAAAGTTAACAAGTTCAGTGATATTGATCAACTTTCCTTCAAGTCACATGGCAAAGACTGTGCACTACTTCACACAATGCAAGGTACAAAGCTGAGTTCACACAAAATATACATGTATAAATCATGTATACACAGAGACTCATGCTCTCTGTAGGAAAAGAAAACTTAAAGTCCAGGAGTTGTGAAATGGACAAAGCTAAATGATATGTACACTGACCTGAGTAAGATCTGGAATGTCACCCTGATCAATTCCAACTTGCTGTGTCAACAAAGAAAAAGTTCACATTACTTCATGCAGTGCAAGTAAATAAAAAAAAAACGGAAAGTGATTGCATGCTTACAGAATGCTTCATATACAGGAAGAGGGGGAGCAGCGGGTTTAGGAGAAACAGACTACAGACAAGCATAAATATATATTCACCTCTGCAGTTTTGAGGAATTCAGACAGCTTGGTCATTCTAGCTAGAAATTTTTTGTAGATATCTAAGGCTTCCTTGCACTGGTTTTTCTTCATATCAAAGTATTTCTCTGGAAGGCAAACAACACAAAATCTTTATACACGTTTTCAAAATCATAAATGTTATAAAATGACTTTAAAAAACTCCTAAGTTAAAAACGCATTTAAGAATTGTCCATACCTGCCACTGTATTTGTTTTTAAAGCAGCTGTAGCCAGAACCATTGCAATGCATGAAAACAGGAAATAAAATGAACCTAATTATATGCAATGTTTCTGTCAACCTTGTTAGAAAAAGCATGCTGCCCCCCCATAAACATTCCAAAAGTGTGAACGGCATAATTTCTTCAGTTTACAAGTTCACATAAAAATTTATGTACTTTTCCTGATAGCTTTTATATAAACACACGGGCAAATCACAACAATTTTGGACATATACAGAAGTAGTTTGAACAGAACTTCCAAGTTTGTCATGTAAGTCTTGATGAACTAAACTCTCCCTTTACGTACTCAAAGAGTGATACACATCTTTATTTGTTCTAACCGAATTAACGTGGATGTTCTTTTCAAAATGGTTAAATGAAGTAACTTGTAATTACTCAAACTAAGAATGTTAAGATTACATCATGAATTTGTTCTATAGCTAACAGTACTGTATCTTTCCCTCAACACAATATTCAACCTTGCTTGGTGACCACTTAAAATACCATTCATCTGTGGTTTGATTTTTAAACCAAAGTTTCTGTACACTATGAAAGAAAGTAAAAAACATGAAGGATCCATCTCTGTTACATGCACAGACAATGCAGTCAGGTCCCCTGCTCCTGCAACCTTTAGAATTGTACCCTCATTTACTGCTGTCTTTCCATGTTCTTCCAACTAAAGTGCAGGCTCATTCTCGGCATTGAAACTCATCTGCCACCCATTTGTGGAGCAAGCCAAAATGTCAATTTCCTTTTGGAATTCCACACTGCCCTCCAAGTTTATAAATCTTCCAAGTTTAGTGGCGACTGTTGCAGCTTAATATTAGCCTAGACACTTACATCCTTGAGAAATGTAATGTTTGTACTCAACTAATATCTATTGGACTATTCAATATCATGACACTCAGGCCCAGTTTCTTATGTCATAGGGCTTTAACCTGATACAGTAACACTTACGTTTTTAAAAAAAAGACTGCTAGAAGCAATCTCACGCTGAATGTGGCTTAAACTGATTTTAATGCTACTGAAAACACGATCATCCGATCAACCTTCTCCCCCAAGATTATTAGAGATAACAAAGTGTAAGGCTGGATGAACACAGCAGGCCAAGCAGCATCTTAGAAGCAGGAAAGCTGACGTCTCAGGCCTAGAAACTTCATCAGAAATGGGGGAGGGGGTTCTGAAATAAATAGGGAGAGAGGGGGAGGCGGATCGAAGATGGATAGAGAAGATAGATGGAGAGGAGACAGACAAGTTAAAGAAGCAGGGATGGAGCCAGTACAGGTGAGAGTAGGTGGGGAGGTAGGGAGGGAATAGGTCAGTCTGGGGAGGACGAACAGGTCAAGGAGGCATGATGAGGTTAGTAGGAAGGAAACAGGGGTGCGGCTTGAGGTGGAGAGGGGACAGGTGAGAGGAAGAACAGGTTAGGGAAGCGGGGACGGGCTGGGCTGGTTTTGGGATGCAGTAGGGGGAGGGGAGATTTTGAAGTTTGTGAAATCCACATTGATACCATTGGGTTGCAGGGTTCCCAAGTGGAATAGGCATTGTTGTTCCTGCAACCTTTGGATGGCATCATTGTGGCACTGCAGGAGGCCCAGGATGGATATGTTGTCTGAGGAATTTGGGTGGGGGGGGGGGGCGCAGGGGGTTGAAATGGTTCACGACTGGGAGATGCAGTTATTTACTGTGAACCGAGCGTAGGTATTCTACAAAAGCAGTCCCCAAGCCTCCACTTGGTTTCCCCAATGTAGAGGAGGCCACAACGGGTACAGCGAATGCAGTATACCACATTGGCAGATGTGCAGGTGAACATCTGCTTGATGTGGAAAGTCTTCTTGGGGCCTGCGATGGGGCTGAGGGAGGAGGTAGGGGGCCAGGTGTAGCACTTCCTGCAGGTGCAGGGGAACGTGCCGGGTGTGGTGGGGTTGGAGAGGAGCGTGGAGCAGACAAGGGAGTCACGGAGAGAGAGTGGTTCCTACAGAAAACAGACAAGGGTGGGTAGGGAAAAACGTCTTTGGTGGCGGGGTCACATTGCAGATAGCCTAAGTGTTGGAGGATGATGTGTTGGATCCGGAGGTTGGTGAGGTGGTACGTGAGGATGAGGGGGATTCTCTTTTGGTGGTTATTGCAGGGACGGGGCGTGAGGGACGAGTTGGGGGAAACACAGTCGAGGGCGTTCTCAACCACTGCTGGGGTGGGGTCGAGTTGCGGTCCTTTAAAAACAAGGGACATCTGAGATGTACAGGAGTGGAATTCCTCTCACCCTGAGAGCGGATGCAGCAGAAGCGAAGGAATTGGGAATACAGGATGGCATTTTTGCAGGAAGGTGGGTGGGAGGTGGTGTATTCTAGATCGCTGTGGGAGTCAGTGGGCTTGAAATGGACATCGGTTTCTAGCTGGTTGCCCAAGATGGATACACAGAGGTCCAGGAAGGTGAGGGAGGTGATAGAGGTAGTCCAGGTGAACTTGAGGTTGGGGTGAAAGGTGCTGGTGAAGTGGATGAACTGTTCAAGCACCTCTTGGGAGCACGAGGCAGCGCCGATACAGTCATCAATGTAACAGAGGAAGAGGTGGGGTTTAGGGCCAGTGTAGGTGCAGAAGAGGGATCGTTCCATGTAACCTACAAAGAGGCAGGCATAGCGTGGGCCCATGTGGGTACCCATGGCCACCCCCTTTGTAAGAAGTGGGAGGAATCGAAAGAGAAGTTGTTGAGGGTGAGGACGAGTTCGGCTAGGCAGATGAGGGTGTTGGTGGAGGGGGACTGGTCCGGCCTGTGGGACAGGAAGAAGCAGAGGGCCTTTAGGCCATCTGCATGGGGAATGCAGGTGTATAGGGACTGGACGTCCATAGTAAAAATAGAGTGTTGGGGACTGGGGAATTGGAAGTTCTGGAGAGGGTGGAGGGCATGGGTGGTGTCATGGACATAGGTAGGGAGTTCCTAGAACAAGGGGGAGAAAATGGAGTCCAGACAGGTGGAGATGGGTTCGGTAGGGCTGGAGCAGGCGGAGACAATAGGTCGACTAGGGCAGGTGGGTTTGTGGATTTTGGGAAGGAGATAGAAGCCGGCCGTGGGGGGGTTGGGGAACAATGAGGTTGGAGGTTGTGGATGGGAGGTCACCTGAGGTGATGAGGTTGTGGATGGTTTGGGAGATGATGGTTTGGTGCTCAGGGGTGGGGTCATGATTCAGGGGGCGGTTGGAGAGTTGGCGTCTGGCCTCAGCAATGTAATGGTCAGTGCGCCATACAACTGTGCCTCCCTTGTCCACAGGTTTTATGGTCAGGTTGGGAATAGAGCGGAGGGAGCAGAGGGCTGCACGTTCTGTGGGGGAAGAGGCCATAAGACGTAGGAGTGGAAGTAAGGCCATTCGGCCCATCGAGTCCACACCGCCATTTAAATCATGGCTGATGGGCAAAGAGGTTGGAGTGGGCAAGGGGGGTGGGGGGTGCGGAGAGGTTGAGGCGATTGATGTCTCGACGGCAGTTAGAGATGAAGAGGTCGAGGGAGATTAGGAGGACTTGGGGTGGCGTCCAGGAGGAGGGCTTGCATTGGAGGCTGGAGAAGGGGTCAGTAGTGGGAAGGTTGGGCTCACGGTTAAAGAAGCAAGTGTGGATGCGGAGGCAGCGGCAAAACTGCTCAAATGTCCAAGTATGGCTGGTATTCGTTGATCTGTGGGTGGAGGGGGACAAAGGTGAGCCCCTTGCTGAGGACTGACCATTCATCCTCTGTAAGTGGTAGGTCTTTTGGCGGGGGTGGGGGGGGGGGGGAGGAGGAGGAGGGAACAGTGAAGATTTGGCAGGGCTCAGTGTAGCTGTCTCCTCTGCAGCTGCTGGCTGTGGGCGGAGTGATGTCGGCGTTGGCTGTAAGCAGGGTTCCATCAGTGTCAGCGGTGGGCGGAGTTGCATCCATGTCTGTGATGGGCGAAGGGGGGAATGAGGTAGGCAGCAGCAGTAGCGGTGACAGTAACGTCTGTGGTGTTGGATTTGGAAGTGGAGGCGGTGGCTGCAGCAGCGATGGCGTCCGCCGTCCCAAAAGTGGTGTTCCTGGCGGTGGCGGATGTGACGTCATCGGTAGGTTCTCAAGCAGTGGCTTCATGGCCAATGGCGGCGGGTACATTGTGGGGAAGGTCCTGGGTATGGCTGGGGATTTGGGAGGTGGAGCAATCCTGTTTTAGGTGGCAGGGACCAGTGCGTTTACTGTACTTACGGTTTCTAATGTCCAATAAAGCTGAGCAGAATTGAGTGTTCAGGCTGTGGATCCTACAAAGAATAAAAAACAGGAGAGGTCCTTTGCAGGTCTGGGACAGGGAGGCTCTGAACTGGGGTAGGCTGGATTGCAGTGCCTGGGAGATGCCGGCACATTGCTGAAGGTGTGTGTTGTGTGTTTCGGGCATCGTAGGATGAAATGGTTCTGGAGAGCGTGTGCCAGAGAGCGAGCGCACAAGACAGTGCGAGCGAGATTACTACTCTGGTTAACATTTTGATGACTGAAAAGTTTCGATAACTGACACCAAATAAATTACACAGATACTTGACGTAGCTGAAACAAAAACAAACAAAAAAAAAATCACAAAATGCTGGAGAAACCCAGAAGGCCTAGCAGTACTTAAAAGAGAAACACAGAGTTAACATTAAGTCTGATTTGACTTCTTCACAATTCCAGAAAATAAGAAACAAGGGAATACCATTTGGCTCCTTGAACTTGATAAGCATTTGGTAAGAAAATGCCTGATCTGATTTGGCATCCAACCTACCTTACTGTTGTTACCTGTGAGCTGTGACTTCGCTGTTGACCAAAAATATTAACTCAGCCTTGAACAGTTCAATGACCCAAATTCCACTTATCTCCGTAAAATAACTCCTAAGACCAATGACCCTCAGAGAGGAAAGTTCTCATTTTAATGGAGAAATATTGGCACTTGGATGACATTCATTTTTGCCTTATAGGATTTTTTTTGTTTTGTTTTTTAAAATCGTACACCATACATCTCACTTCTGGAAAATTAATACTGATCAATCTCCTGCTTAATTATTTGTGTTGTTAGTTAAGTAGAAATGTCCTTTACTAACCCTCGCTAAATTCTGTAATTTTCTTGGTCAATAAATGATCTTGGACTCATTACAATTTACAATTCTTACATAAAAAAAAGTGAGATTTAAACTTCATGAAATGTGGACATAGCTGACTATGCCAGCCTTTATTGCCCATCCCAAGTTATCCTTGGGAAGATGGTGGTGAGCTGCCTTCTTGAATCACTGCAATCCATTTGATATCAGAATTCCAAGATTTTTACTCAGTGATAGTGAACATGTTGCAGTATATTTCCAAGTGTGGATGGCAATTTCCCAATTGTGCAACTCTTAAATCACAGTTGTTTGTCCCACTTCGCTTCCTAGCACCGATTTAGGCAAAGCCTCTTTCCTTACTCTCTCAGAAACATTGATGCAAGAAATAATTTTGGATGCATTCTAAATAGTATTTGCAACTTTAGTCCCATACATTCTCTTGATGCCAGTCTGCCCTACCTTAGATGATTTTAAAATACCTTGCAGCAAGCTCCCACCTCCTATTAAAAAGCATGATCATCACAGTAGTCAAGCTGCCGACAAATAGGGCCTCCCTGCTTGCAAAAGTGTATTAATGATTAGTAATAAAATCATTGCTAAGCAGGATTTCCTCCATCACTCAGATTTACAGTGCCACTCTTTAAAATTGTAAAAATGAAACTGTAAGGAAAGTTATTTGCTGTTACTGGGTCTATTTCCAGATGTTGCATTATCTCAAAGAAAGCATACTTCCCACTAAAAGCCACCATCCAGTCCTAAACACTTCAACTAGAGTTTCTTTGACACTTGTCCACAAACAAGCACTGCCACACCTCTAGCCCATTAGAGGCTCTGGCAAGTACTTCTTTCATTACTGTTATTCCAAAATTTATTTGGATAGGTTTTTAAAACTATTAAACATTGTTTTTGTCTATATTAAAGTAGTTTTTTTAAATAACATTTCAGCAATTACAGTCATTCCATGTTGCAGAAGAGAGTGAAGTTGCCAGAAATAATTAGGGAAGGACAACACATTCCTCCTTTTCATGTCAGGACACAATTTCCTGACAATCATGTAAGACAGAAAGAAATGTCTATTTCATTTTAGCAACATATCAGAAACCTGTCCTGAGCTAGGTAACAGATGATGGATATCAGACATATAGTGTTTTCAATTTCTGTTCTGCTTAAATCACCAAACTGAACTCCATACACACCCCTCATGAACGCTGTCTTTTGGTTACAAAAATTATTGCCTCTTCTTTCCACTGTCTGCAACATTTGTTACAGCACAAATATCAATGAATATTATGGCCACAAGCTAATGTGTTTTAACACTATTCATTTTGAGTCAGGCATGCTTTATGTAACTTCTGAGGTTTTATCAGGTAATAAGCATTGCTCAGTTGTATTAAGTTGGTATGTATTTTCAAGGCCATAATGTGCAACTGTGGCTCTGAAGGACAATTTTATGTAGCTCTTAAATTTTCAAACTCATACATTTCATGTTCCACAAAGATGGTGGTTTGAGATGGCATTAAAATACATATAAATAGCCAAAGCTTGATGGTATTTTCTTTCCAATTCAGAAACAAAATCTACTGATGGAGGGAAGCAAGCAGGAAAAGAACCTTGTGCAAGCCTTTATTTACCCTGAAGTAAATCGTTAAATACTGTAAATATACAGAAATACAAGCAGAGTAATAATGGTCAGGCTTAAATCAAAAACAGATTTTGATGTCATTACAATATGGAAACATTGGAGTGCAAACAGAAGAATCAGAGGTTTTCATTACAAGATAAGCAGCTTTCTCATCTATTTGTTTTTGCTTAAAAACTAGTTTAAACAACTAATTCTTCAAAGAGACAAATGGCAAATTATTTATTTATCCAGACTCATTCCCTAGACTTGAGTTTTATACAACTTTTCTCTTTTTGAAAATAGAAGATGATATAAAAGCAGGTAGTAAGAGTTTCTACAACTATTTAAATAGGAAAAGCAATTAAAGCGCCAAATGTATATTAAATGTAGTAATGAGAATTTGGGGAGTTGAAGGAATGTTAATCTCTTTCTCAAAATCAAAATTTGCTTGTATTTAGCATTTAGGAATTAACTGAAAGTCACTGTTATACAGCGCAGCCTGAATGGAGTGCTAGGCTTTGGACAAGTTAGAGCAGTTTGGCGAGGTGGGGGGGGAGAAAAAGGTGCTTTTCTTTTTTTGAATCCTGCAGGAATTCATTCCGTCTTTAGGTATTCAACTTATTAGCAGTGAAATGGAGACTGATTAGTTAGTATGGATGAATAATACTAATTTCTAGTCTCTAATCTCCAGTTTAAAATTACTTTTGAACTACTCAAAGTATGGCAGAGCTTGAACATATGCATATCCAATCTGGTGCACGTGCAATATTGTGAACACAACCAGTACCAAGACAATCACGTGTTCAACTGTCACTAGATGAGGGAGCTTGGGCTCCAGGTTTCAGAGTTCAGCAAAAGCTGAAGTCATTGTGGGATTTACCTGAGGCAAAGGAACACCTCAATAGCACACTTAGGGCAGTTGTCACAAAGATAGTAACATGCAGGCAAATAAAGAATGGATGACTACCAAATAAACCAGACAGGTGGTGCAGGAATTTCCCAAAACCATGTTACTTATTAAGCAGTTTTCTATCTGGTCACTGCATAGGTCAACCATTCCTCGAAGTAATGCTACACAATCTAAGCCTGTGGCACCACAGATGGTTCACCAGCACAGGAGGGAAGAGAGACAATTGGAACTGCAGTAGCAATGGGGGTTTCTATTTGGTAGGGGATAAAAATAAGCAGTTCTGCAGGTGCAGATGTGACTTCAAGGTGGCATACTACCTTCCTGGTTCAACATGATCTCGACAAGGGTGATCAGCCAGAGGCTGCAGTCATGTTCTACATTGGTACCATCAGCATAGAGGAAGGGAACAGTTCTGCAATCATAATTTAGGAAACTAGATAGGCAATTAGCATGCAGGAACTGAAAGGTTGTAATCTTTGGATTATTCCCAGTGCCATACGAAAATAGGAGGATAGGTCAGATGAATGCCTGGCTGGAAAGATGATGCAGGAGGGAGGGCTTTTGATTTCTGGGACACTAGGACTACTAGACATGGTTCTTGAGAAAGAGTTGGGCCAAACAGATCAAATGCCAGCAGAAATGAAACATTTAGGGAACAGTGGTTATTGTATCATAAGGTTTAAAAATGACAGTGGAAAAAAAAACAAATGTACAATCCAGAACAAGAACTGGGAGACAGCTGACTTCAAATCAATCAGGCAAGACTGAAAGCAAATTTACAGTTAAACAGTAGGCTAATTCAAGATAGTAGATTCTCTAGCATCTGCAGTTCCTGGGATGACAAAGGTGGAGAGCTGGATGAACACAGCAGGCCAAGCAGCATTCAGAGGAGCAGGAAGGTTGACGTTTCAGATCTAGGCCCTTCTTCAGAAATCTGGCTAATTCAATACATGGTTCAGGTATGGTCAAGTTATATTCCCGCAATTAGAAAGTTGGGCAAACAAATCCAAAGCTGCTTGAATTATAAAGGATTAGAAATTAAGATGAAGAACAAAAGGTATGCTCACGACATGCATCAAGTAGAAAATACAATTGAGAATCAAGCTGATCAATGTTCAGAAGGAAGATATAAAACAAAATGAGAGAAAAGTAAAAAGGGACCATGAAAAGAGACTGTCGTCTGACAAAGTGAACGTCAACTCTTTTACAAGCATACAAGTAGTATGAATGGGAACGTTTTTAAAAAAAAAAGGAGCAGGGCCAATTAGGGACCAAAAGGAAGTTTACTTATGGCTGAGATATAGAATGAGTTTGCAACTAGAGAGCAGATATTACTCAGTCCATGGTAATAGAGGAGGAAATTCATTCACCGGAAGGGTTCAAAATTATAAAAGGTGATGGTATTGGATAGACTTCAGTGCTTTAAAAAAAATATATAAATCAGCGAAACAATGGTACCAGGACTGGAAAAATGCATCCAAGGATGAAGGAAGAGTGTGAGAAAATATGGAGACACTGGCAATAACTTTTGCCATTCTTTTTAAGATTCTGGGGTGGTGTCAGAAGAGGGGAGAACTATTAAAAAAGGGGTACACACAAGCCCAGCAATTAGAGGTCAGTTAATTTAACTTCAGTGGTGAGGAAACATTTAGAATCAATTATTTGGGATAGAATTAGTGGTCACATGAACCAATATAGAGATTAACTGAAGAGAGTCGACATGGATTTCTTAACAGAAAATCATGTTTTAATAATAAAACGTTTTGTAAAGGTAGGGGGTTGATGAGGATGATGCTTTGTATGTGACGTACATGGGACTTCCAAAAAGGTGTTTGATTCAGTGTTAAACAACAGACTTGTCAATAAAGTCAGAGTGCATGGGTTAAAAGGGATGGTACCTCCATGGCTATAAATTTGGCTGAATGATTGAAGACACTAAGAGTTAATAAGCTTTTTCAGGTTGGAAGGAGGTCTGCCATGGAGATGGAGGTGGGGAATGGGGTCCTTTTCCTGATGTACATTAACGATCTAGACCTTGGTGCAAAACGGACAATTTCCAAGTCTGTGGATGCAAAATTTGAAAGCATTGTAAACTTGAGGACCATATAGAACCTCAAATAGGGCATTCGACAAGTTGGAGCAAGAAGATAGGTGGCAAGTGATGTTCAATGCTGAGAAACATGAAGTGATACAAGTTTGTGGAAGAACCGCAAGTTCAGGTATGGTCACAGACGCAGTAAGATGAAAAGTACAGTATTACTCGAAAAATATGTGCATAAACAGATCCATATGTACGTCTGTTCATAAATTATTAAAAACGGCAGGGGCTGAGGGGTAGCAGATGCAATTTAGATAAATGAGGCATTTTGGTATGGCAAATCAAGGTAGGACTTATGCACTTAATGGAACGGTCTTGATGACTGTTGCCAAACAAAGAGACTTTGGGGTGCAGCTTCATAGTTCCTTGAAAGTGAAGTTTCAGGTAGTGAAGGTGATGTTTGGTACACTAGCCTTTACTGGTCAGTGCATTAGTATAGGAGTTAGGATGTCATGTTGGGGCTGTACGGGACATTGGTTCGGCTACTTTTGGAATACTGGATTCAATTCTGGTCTCCCTGCTATGGGATTGGTGTTGTGAAACTTGAAAGGGTTCAGAAAAGATTTACAAGGATATTGCTGGGTTTGGAGGGTTTGAGCTATAAGGAGAGGCTAAACAGGCTGGGCTATTTTCCTTGGGTTGTTGGAGACATAGGGGTAACCTTAGAGGTCTATAAAGGTATGAGGGGCATGGATAGGATGAATAGACAAGGTCTTTCTCCCAGGACAGGGGAGTCCAAACCTAGAGGACATAGGTTTAAGGTGAAAGGGGAAAAATATAAAAGGGACCCCAAGGGTAACAATTTCATGCAGAGGATGGTGCTTGTTTCCTTTTAAAACCATTAACAGGATGAGGATGTCGCTGGCTGTCCCAAATTGCCCAGAGGGCAGTTCAGGGTCAACCACATTGCAATGGGTCTGGAGTCACACATAGGCCAGACTAGGTAAAGATGGCCGTTTCCTTCCCTAAAGGACATTAGTGAAGCAGATGGGTTTTTCCAAAAATCAACAATGGATTCATGATCATCATTAGATTCTTAATTCCAGATATTTTACTGAATTCAAATTCCATGATCTGCTGCAGCGTGATTCGAACCCGGGTCCCCAGAATGTTATACGTTTCTGAACTAACAGTCCAGCAATAATACCACTAGACCATCACCTCCCAAGTGGAAGTGGAACAGGAAGTGGAGAAAACTGGTGCAATTACAATATTTAAGAAGTATTTGGATGGGTACATGAATAGGGAGGGTTGGGAGGGATTTGGGCTAAATGGGACTAGATTAATTTAGGATATCTGGGTGGCACGGTCAAGTTGTACCAAAGGGCCTGTTCCCATGCTGTACAACTCTATACCTGTGATGTGGAGCAACCAGTTATAAAAACTTGCAATTGCATTCTATATCTCTATTAATAAAAGTATGCAAGTGCAAGGAAGTTGTACTGAATTTGCAGAACATACTAGAGCTCAGAGAAAGCACTGTGTCCAAATCCAGGCAAGACACTTTAGCATAAAATAGAGGGCTGAGCAGGTTTACAAGTGATCCCAGGGATGAGAAACTTCAATTATGAAGACGGACAGGAGAATTTGTGATTGTTTTCCTTGGAGAGGACAAGGCCCAGAAGAGAAGAGATTTAATTGAAATTTTCAAAATCACCAGCAATCTGGACTGAGTAGCTAAGAAGAAACTGATCCCAACAGTAAAAGGAGCAAGAATGTGAGAACACAAATTTAAAATGATTCGCAAAAGATGCAAAATGTGATGCAAGAAAAGAAAACTTGTTATGCACCAAGTAGTTAAGGTCTGGAAGGCACTGCCTGGAGTTCTGGTTATTCAAACAAGACATTCAAGACATCACTGGATGATTACTTGAATAATCATCACGTCCAGGGCTATGGGGCAATGGCACTGTCATAGTGCTCACTGGGAGAGCTTGTGCAGACAATGTGCTCAATGGCCTCATCTAGCACCAAACAATTCTGATTCTAGAAGTTATTAAAAGGTACAATAAGATGTGGGTATTCTTGTACATTAATTACAAAACATTAGTTGGTGGTTACAGCAAATGTTTAGAAACACAAATAGAATGTCGGTATTTATTGTTAGAGGAATGGAATGTAAAATTAGCAAATTGTCACTCCAGCTGTACAGGTGTCTTAGCAAGAACATATCTAGATTATTGTGTCCAATATTAGGTTTTTGGTTTGTAACCGGAAATAATTGCCTCAGAAGCAGTTCAGTGAATGTCCATTTGACTGCTGCCTAGGATAGGCTTATTTTATGAATAGATGTTAACAGGTTGGGCTTATCCTTGAGTGTAGAAGAATTGAATTTGATCTTATCAAACATAAAAAATTGAGGGAGTTGGTAGGATGGATACTAGAAAGGTACTCCCTCTAGGCAGCAGGGAATGACTAGAACTAGAAAACACACAGAATACAATGGCATTCTTTTAAAAATCGGAATTTTTTCCTCTCAAGGGATTGTTAATCCGTGGACCTGCCTTCCCAAAAGAGCAATGGAGGCTCAGTCATGAAATTTATTCAAGGCTAATCTAAAGAAAATATCTGATAGACTAAAGGAATCAAGAGTTATGGACAGGAAGATGGAATTGAGACCACAACTGGATCAGCCATTATCTTACTGAAAGAAGGAGCAGTCTTGAAGGGTCAAATAGCCTGTCCTACCACTCACATGGTACTACCTCCAACATTCCTCGCATAAGGTTTATGGTCGATATTCTTCGGAAACTACGATTCAAGGTTCAGGAATGATTGTGGACAGAAAAGACTACTTCGTATTAAGCGTTCTCCCACCACTTTTGAAACACCTTCTTTATGCTTGTGTGTTGTTGAAAAATTATTTGAAATGATTAATTGACAAGTGATTCCAGGCTATTTACAATTAAGAGGGAGCCAGACATGGGGGGATAAAGTATCATAAAAGTATCAAAAAGGAAAACTAAAGCATAAAAAATTAAGTTAGACCGTTTATCTCCAGTGAGACAATTTATAGAGAAACCTGAATGGTCTTTTCCTGTTTCAGGTCTATTGTATAAAAGTTCTGTTCCAATTCACACCCCCAACTGTTTATCACTACGAATAGAGCAAAAACAAACTCAATGTTATCTTGGGAACAGTTCTAACTGTTGTAAAAAAACTCAAGACGTATTTTGCACAATGGAGGTGGAACTTCAGTTGCTATGTGGCCCCCAAATTAACACTCTATAAACTGGAGATGCAAGTCTGTACTTTTATTTGCACAAGCTATGGGACAGCAGTTGGGAAATACTATAAGTGCTTAATCAGAAAAGGTATCCAAGAATAGACTGTAAAGACCTCAAAAAAAAAACACTTACAGGACATATTCCTAATTAAAACAAATTAAAAAGATAGTGAAAGCAGAATTGTTACCCAGAAAGTGAGTAACTTTACCACTTTTTGCATTTAAAAGGAACAGATGGCATGATTTGACCTCCGAGAACAGATACAGAATAAAGTTGGACAAACCTGGTCTGCATGAAATACCTTACTAAAAGACAGATTCATTGTAGGGAGCAGAGTGAACTAGAACAACATTGTAATTTGCCTTCTGTTCAAACTCTTATTCAAAGCCGAACTTCCACCTAATTAATTGCTCACCCAGTAAGTTGATGATCCCTTCATTATAGGCAGCAAAAAGCCTGATTGAATCTTTGAACAGTAGCATAAAGGCAGCATTTATTACTCCATTTGTCAGCTCATTTGGATTTGCCTGTATCCAAAAAAAAACAGGAAATTTATGTTAAAAACAGCATCCAATGATTTAAAAAATTCAAAACAGACTGAACTTTGACTTCAGCTTCCAAAGTAGATCAAAGTCTGAAACTTGCCTGAAGTAATCCATTAATATGTCTGGAAAAGATAACTGCAAAGTTGTCAATCTCTAACTGGAGCAGCTGGATTGTTGCTACTCAAATGTATGGCAGGAATTTAAGTTATAAAAAGATATTATGCAGTTGATTGATAATCAAGTCACAACTTAGTAAGAAGAATTTCACCTAGAGTGTCAGTACAGGTGAGACAGATAGCAGTTCCCTTAGGTAGATTCCTTTAAACCAAAAGTCAGAGCACAGTATAAATGAAAGCAAATGCTAAAATTTAAGGATGTTCATAAAGAAATTATTATTTCATGAATGGGAAACGCAAAAGATTAATACAATGCTTTTCAACCCCAATTCCAATCTATCCTACATTAACGAAATTAAGCCAACTCTCTACTAACTACAAAAGATGCTATGTGGATGGGGATAATTCAGCAAAACTGGAAGGAAAACTAAAAGACCAACCCGACTTAGACAGCATAATTTATTGTGAGAAGTAGTAATGTTACACCAGTACATCAGAACTTAAATGCACAGAATTTCATTCTGCAAGCAAATGATGTCATCACTGGTGGAAAGATTGTGGAACAGTACAAGCTCAAAGTTCTGCTTTTCAATAAATGCATAATACTGCAGATGGTTTAAAAATTCAAAACAAAAACAGAAAATGCTAGAAATACTCAACTGGTCAGGCAACATCTGTGGAAAAAGAAACAGTTAAATGTTTCAGGTTGGTGACCTCATGTCAGGGCTGGGAAAGGTTACAGATGCAATCAGTTTTGAGCAAAGATGAGGAAAAGAGATAATGTGGTAAACAGGAGAGATTGAATGACATAAAAAAAGTCTTAGGAGGGTGAAAAGGAATAGTGATAAGGCAAGGAAAGAAACAAAAAAAAGTGCCTACAGCTTGAAAGCAAAAAACAGAAAAAAATAGAAAAATGCAAAGGAATCAAAATGGACGGCCTCTTTATTTTAATTTGTTCATGTGTCAGCATCACAGCCTCGGCCAGAGGGCAGTCAAGAGTCAACCCATTGTTGTGGGACTGGAATCATATACAGCGAGGCCTGGTAAGGATGGTGCATTTCCTACTGTGAACAGCATTAAAAGGAACCAGATGGGTGTTTGCAACAATCGAGAGGTTACATGGCTATCACTAGGGTAGCTATTTCTCAATGATAATGGGAACTGCAGATGCTGGAGAATCCAAGATAACAAAGTGTGGAGCTGGATGAACACAACAGGCCAAGCAGCATCTCAGGAGCACAAAAGCTGACGTTTCGGGCCTAGACCCTTCTCTGATGAAGCGTCTAGGCCCAAAACGTCAGCTTTTGTGCTCCTGAGATGCTGCTTGGCCTGCTGTGTTCATCCAGCTCCACACTTTGTTATCTTAGCTATTTCTCAAGTCCGGTTTGCTACTGAATTCAAAATTTCACCATTTGCACAGTGTGATTCAAACCCATGTCCCTAGAATATTAGATTGAGAGTCTGTATTTCTAGACCAATGGCATTGCCATTATTTGTTTGAGAGTGTTGAACTCAAAGTTAAGTCTGAAAGACTGTAAAATGTTT
Organism: Stegostoma tigrinum; assembly: GCF_030684315.1. NCBI lineage: Eukaryota > Metazoa > Chordata > Chondrichthyes > Orectolobiformes > Stegostomatidae > Stegostoma > Stegostoma tigrinum. The sequence goes on from NC_081368.1 coordinate 35,492,058, forward strand.
ACCAGAATGATGAGGTGCTGCTCAAGCTTGTTTTGAGCTTCAATACATAACATGTATGTTAAAATGAAGAATTTAAAATTCTATTGCATCAACATCCGATATAGAAATGTCAGTTGTGGAGCACAAGATTTTAATGGCATTATAAACAACGTTCTTACGAATGAGAAGGAAGCATCAATTATACCCCACTTTAGGTTTGTAACACCAACTTAATTTTCAAAGTAAAATTTCACAAAGATATAACAGAATAGCGTGGTTTGAAATAAGATTACCATTGATTACTGGGCTAATGGAAACAAACTGATCAATCTGCTCTAATTCCCTGCTTCTATATTCCCAGCAGACCAACAATACTCAGACTACAGTCTTTAATAGAGGCAAACAGCTGGAGATCCAGCTATAGCCCCATGTTAACCCCTTTTAGAGAGGTCCACCATATCATTTGTCACTCATACACAGTAATGCCAGCAGCTGGTCTTCCACCAGGGTCAAGAATCCCAGGCAGAGAAGTTGGACCTGCTCAGAACAGCCAGCCAATTAGAGGCCAGAACCATGATTCAGTGGCAACACCAGCATGCAGGTGGTAGCTGCTGTGGTACGGCACTCACCCAAGTCCTACAATAGTGATTGGATCCCAGGCCACGGCTATGCAATGGCAGATGATTAAGAATGATCTGCCAATTCTCTTTTTCAATTGCATGACTCTAGATGTGGACCACTTTCTGTACTCAGCTCCAAGTCAAAAAAATTGAAACAATTCAAACAGTTGAAAGAAAATAAATGCTGGCCAAAGATTATTCTTCACCCAGCTGAGTTGAACATTTAAATGGTCACCTTCTTTCCTGATCCTCAGTTCCTTGATCAGGCACCAAGTGTCTTTGATCAAGGGACTACCACACCTCGCACCCCGAGAGCCCACAAACAGCAGCATACGGATTTGCTGGTCATGCTCCCTGCATTACAAGCACCCTATCAGCAGTGGTGAATGAGACCCTTAAGGAGCATTAATTGGCAGCAGGGCAAAAAAGCTGTCCATGGCCCTTGCCACAAAGAACGAGTAGAACTGAATCCCCAACTAATTGCCTCCCACTTGATTAAATCCCTTCCTCCCACCACTGAGGGCACATGGAAGGGCATTAATTGCCTACGTGCATTATTACTAGAGATTAAACACCAAAGAAATAAAACGGAATTGATTTTTGTAATTAAAAACAAGATATTATCACATTTGATAAAGACTATCCCCCACAAAAAGCAAACATTTTCAAAGATATAGACCGACTACTAACAACAGAAATAATTAAGCAAAATCATTGGGTAGGATATACTAAAAAAAATTGTACATACGTCAAAATCCAGGAGTGCATCCAGCTGATTCTGTATAAGAGGCAGAGTTTTCAGCAATTTCTCTGTATTCATTGTTCTCATTACTCCATCCATCCTATAACAGCATACAAAATGTAACTGCATAATCTATACATTAAAAATACCAATTGCAGATTTCTTCCACTCATTATCTGGCTGAAGGAAATACAATACATTTGTCAGGCAAACTGCAACAATGTTCAGATGTTTCATACATCTACAAGAATTAGCAGACAATGATGTTGTTTGCTAAGTGACAGGCTGCATCAACAGTTTGAATGATAAGCTATAAAAATTTTTATGCACAAGTAAACTTCATATCTTGTAATATTGTTTCTACTATCTTTCTTTCAAAAAAAGTGTTATAATTTATTTTTCTTTAATAGTTTTGTTTAAAAAAGAAACATGATAGACCACAAAAAGTCTGTTGGATAGAGGTGTTTCATTATGAAAATGTACAGGATATTAATGCTAACTTTTAAAAGACAGATTAAGAAAAAGATAATATTGAAAAGAAAGTGCAAAATCTGTGTATTAATTAATCCTAACAACTGCTACAAAGGATTCAGGCCAACATTACTAAATATATTATCAAAGTTATCTAAGCCTTGTGTGCCTACTAGGGTAAGACATACCCTCTTTTCATTTTGGTGAAGTCAACTGCCATTAGTCTGTACGAGAGTGCTTTTTCATTAAGATATCTGCTATATCGTCTGATGAAAGTGGACATGTCATATCCTACAAGAAAGGAAGAAAAATGTTACAGTCGACATTAAGTTTATTTACACTATTAATCTGAAAAAGAGCAAGAGCAAGTGATGCGGCCTTTAATAATTTGCATATATTGATTGTATCTAAAAATATTGTTTTCTTTACTCAAATACAACTTACCTTGCATGGCACTTTTATCCAAAAAATTATTTAAGTTGAACAAAGTATTTCTTGAAGCCAAATACTGTATAAAACGCTGCAAGAAAGAAAAGTCATTAGCTGGTAAATGAAGTTTAGTGCATCAGTGTCAATATCAAAATTATTGGACCTTATGCAGATTTTGAAAACACACAATTTCCTCTAATAAAACAGAGTGCTGGAGAAACTCAACAGGTCCAGCAAAATCCGTGGGGACAAAAACAAAGTTAACTTCTTGAGCACAACATGACTCTTCTTTGGTACTGACAAAAGTTGGAAGCGTAACAGGATTTACAGTGTTGAGAAAAAGGTGGGGATGAGCAAGTGGAAGAGTGTGGAAGGTCAAAAGAAAACGGTTTGAGGGCAAGAGAGATTCGGAATCAAAGGTATTATACAGTAAAAGGAAAAAGTGTGGATGATAATGGTTGTGAAGTGCCAAAGCATCGATCCAGAGTGAGGGTGGGTGGAAGAACGCATGAGGTGGTGGAAATGGCAAAGGATGCTACTTTGAATACAAGGGCTGCTGGGATGGAAACTGAGGACAATGGGAATCCTATTATGGTTCTAAGACTTCCCTCATTCTGTCTAAATAAAAAGCTCCTGCTGTGGGTACTGGAATGGGTCCTCTTTCTGCCTGTGTCTTTGTGGATTATGTGGAACATTCCTTGTACCGTCCCAACAGGTCCTGTCTTACAAATCTTTTGCCAGTACACAGATGCCCATGTAGGTGATGCTTCCTGCTCTCATTTGGAAAAATTAAAATCAATTGCTTCCAACTTCCACGCTACTCTCACCTTCTCTCTGAACAGTGGAACAACTTTGTCACACTTAAATACATAAAACATCTGCAATGATCTAGGAAGATCCAACTGCACTTATCGTGCTCTATTCAGCTACGGATCAGGCAGGAGGTGGGGGAAGTTATAGAAGATCTTGTGGAGTTCACAAGTAAACTAATGGCTTCCAAACTAAGATTTTATCTTTGTATCAAAAATGCACTTCACAAATATAAAATTTTGTGCTTTAAACAAAGGTGATGAAACAAGGGTTTGTTCAGGAAGAGAACCATTTTAGCCAGTTTCTTAAAGCAGTTACCTGGAGTCAACATGCTTCGTTGCATTCTTAATTACTTTCACAGCAAAAAGAAAACAATATGGCATGACCCATGTTTTAAGCTCAAATACTGTTTATAACAGGTTCCAATTTGCTCTAGTTCAGGTTCCAAAATGACATGAATTTATGAAACAAAGAAATATAATCCAACTAATTTCCTACTTTAGTTGAGATAAAAGTTATTTCAGCCCTGTCACTGAAAATAGGTTCAAATTGCAAGAGGCAGGGCACTGGATATATCAATTTGCTAGAATATAAATACATGCATTATCTACCTGTTTAAGACACTACCAAAGCCTAGTTATCCAGCTGAGCGCACCAAGCTAGTAGCCAAGTCAGGAAACAGTCCCTCAGTCCAACTATTTCATGACAACCAAGTTTCCCCAAACTAAAGCAGTCCCAACTGCCTGCTTTTAGCCCATTTCCCTCCAAACCTCTCCTATTGGTGTACCTATCCAAATGCCTTTTAAATATCAAGCAAAATCACCAAGACAATGAATAGGGACCTAAACGACTAAGGCTGAACGATGGATATAATTTATTTAGAATTTCATCCGAGAAAGGTAACAGACCACCCCTTAAGACAAGGTAACAAAATGCTCAGGGATCAATACAACAGGCCTGATACTGTTGCAGTCAGGATTACAGTTTAATAAAATTAAAGCAGCTTGACCAGAGGCGATTCCTTTACTACTGGACCATATCTTAAAATACAACTTATTTTGGGAAATGGTAAGTGACAGAAAGAGAATCTATGTTGTGTCACTCCAAAATGTAAGACTAATGACTAGATAATTCATTTCTATTACATAGAAATTTGATGAAGTACCATCATCATCACTAGATGAGTATCATCCAACATTTATCTTAAACAGTCACAGATTTCCACTTTGGCCTAATGCAAATCAGAGGAGACAGCCAAAGCAATTTTCTTATGTATGCAGTCTTTGGCTTTTAGGAAACCTGCAGACAGTAAAGTCATTTACATTTTTCAGGAAAACAGGATTCAGTATTCATTCTTAGGAAGTCAAATTCAGTTGATTCAAGGCCTTGTACTTTTCAAAAAGCAAAGTACATGCTTTGGTTTATTTTCTGTCTGAAGTGGTGGTCAGTTCAGTGGAAGATCATCGCAATAAATCCAAGCTCAGATACCAAAAGCTATTTATTTGAAATGTAAACTTTACTCTGAGAAAGTGGGGCAATTTTCTCTCTTCCTGTTTCATTTACACCCTTTGTACATCTATGCTCCCTTCACCATTATTAGCAACCCTGTTGTCTTTGGCTCTGAGCACCCCTGTAGTCTGTTCCATATGCTCCTTCCACCCCCACCCCCCACTACCCATGGTATAAAAAACACAATTTTCCAATTTCTTCTGTGAAGTCACAGACTCAAAAGTGTTATTTGTTGCTCTCTCCACAGATGCTACCAGGCTTGAAGTTCTGCAACACTGCTTTCAGATTTCCAACATCCACACAGCATTGTTTTTATCTTTAAGATGGTGTTGTACTTAAGTTGGTAGATGGAATACTTCAAAGTAGCTTCTTTCATGGAAAGTATACAAATAAAAACAACAAACCGTAATGGGTTAAATATAGATGTAAAAGGCATACACATCACTACTGATTATGAAGTAGTGGTAAAACATACCAAGGTTTGTGTCACATGCTATTCTGACATTGAAAAATACACGCATTTACGTATTTCAAATATCAGAATTACATTTGTTTGCGGTATTATAAAAAAAGAATCATTAAGACACCATCACTGAATGCCTATTTTTTAAACTCAAGATACCTTTTAAGATTGCTATTATTCTCAAATTTGTAAATCTAGGTCCACTTTTTTAAAAAGAAGATTATCCTAACTTAATACAATTACTTCAGAGCAAAGGTATCAATATCTGTCAATTCTATTTCTCACATTTGTAAGCTTACATGCAAAAAAGCTGATCGTAAGCCCCGAAGTTCTGACGGGAACACAAAAATAGAATAATAATTGTTGTAGATAAGTGTGGATACTTTCCTGGCAATTTAAATCGGCTAACGTTGCAAGGAAAACCAAATCTAAAGATTAGAAAACACAGAATCTGTGCATTTAATTCTGCTGAATAGCTAACCACAAAGGAAATAGCATACCAATCGTCCACTATGGCCTAGGCTAGCCCTCCGTTAGAGCGGACTGCCTGTTGAGTCTGATTGCATAATGACCATTTTAGGGGATAGGGATCAGAATAAAGAGCTTCAGGTACAAATCTACTATGTAGTTAGGGCAAGAACACTGGAATGTCTCTCACCTATCTAAATCATTATCTTTAAAGACAAAGCTTTAAACACAGAATAGAAGTCAAAACACTTCCTTACCATAGCGTGGCATACCCGAGCAAGCAACAGCTTTACTAAAAATAGAAATTTTGAGCTTGCCCAACCTGGTTAAAAATTTATGCTAAATGTTTCCAAAATAATACTAGCCGATAATTTTTGATTCTTTATGGGATGAGGACATCACTGGCTAGGCAGCATTTATTGCTCATCCCTAATTGCCCAGACAGCAGTTCAGAGTCAACCACATTGCTACAGGCCCGGGGTCAGATGTAGGCCACGCCAGATAAGGGTGGCAGTTTCCTTCCCTAAAGGACATTCGTGAACCAGATGGGTTTTTCCTGACAATCAGCAATGGATTCAATAGATTCTTTTTTCCAGATATTTTATTGATTTCAAATTCCAAATCTGTTGTGGCAGGATTTGAACCTGGGTCCCTAGAGTGTTATCCAGGTCTCTGGACTAACAGTCCAGCGATAAAACCACTTGGCCATTGCCTCCCCTAAATGCAATTTGATTGATAACACTTACCTCATTCCCATACATCATCAAATGATGCGTTGTGATTAAAGCTTTAAACACCACAACCCAGCTGTTGTTTGTTGCCCTTTCAAACAGAGTATCTGCCATTTGTGGTATGTTCACATTCATCTCATTGGTACATTGGATTAAGTCTAGAAAAAGAACAGTATAAAGGCAATTAAACAGACATTTCTGGTTCTGGCGTTCCCCCCACCCAAAAATCGGTCCTTAAATTTCTACTAGAGCTTTTATTTGAAGTGTTCCACTACACCCAGACGTAACTTAGGAATTCAGCAAAAACAAATATGCAGTGGTGAAGGCTGGCACAATTACAACATTTAAAAGGAATCTGGGTGGGTATACGAATAGGGAGGGTTTAAAAGAAGGATATGGGTCAAATGCCAGTAAATGCCATTAATTTAGGATATCTGGTCACCGTGAACAAGTTGGACGGAAGGGTCTGTTTCCATGCTGTACATCTCTATGACTTGACACAAAATCACTCATTGTCTGCAAGTTAAACAAGGACTTTGATCTGGCATCATTAACGTTTTAACATCAAGTGGAAGCACAGATAAAATGAACATTGATTCAATGTCTTCTTGGCCAACAAAATTTCATTTTAAAGCAGGTGATGGTAATGAGCACAGACGTATTTAATGGACCAACCAGTAGAGCTAGAAACATAGAAGACAAGTGGTGTAGGGCATTCCATCCTTTCAGCCTGCACTACCAATCTGCAAGATCAGAGTTGATCGTGCAATCTCAGCATCCCTCACACCATTCCCCTTGATCTCTTAGTGGCAAGGGCCATGTCCAGCTCCCTCTTGAACATACTTAATGAACTGGCCCCAACAGCTTCCTGAGGGAGAGAATTCCACAGGTTCACATCTGAGTGAAGAAATTCTTCCTCAGCTCAGTCCCAATTCGCTTACCTCTTATTCTTCGAATGTGACCCCTAATTCTGGGCTTCCACAACATTGGAAACATTCTCCAGCATCTGGCCTGTGATTTCTGAATTTGTCTACCCAGTACAATATCAGCACCTCCAGATCATTTAAATTGTGGGTTAATTAGTTTCCATTAATCATTAAGTTAAAAGAAAACCAGGTTTTTAACAAGTAGCAATTTTGTGGAAACAGCACTAATTTCGACAAAAATGGTTGAATAAATAATTCCATAGACTATTGGTTGGAAAGGGGTATTCAAATGGAGCCCAAGAAAAGTTTCATTGCTGAGAAAGTAAACATTCTGCATTTCAGGCAATGCAATGTCACAATCAATTCAGTATAACAGTTAGACATTAAGTAAATTTTCCTGAAAACATATCCCAATAAGCTGCAGTCCCAGTCTCAGGTCATCTTTTCTTGTGCAATACCTTGGGCTTAAGGATGACTTGCTTCTAGAGAACGGGAGAGCAAAAGATTACCTGCATCTCATTTTTAATGAATACATGTATGACTTGAATAAAAAAGGTACGTTACTGAAGTCACTGCTTTCTGCAAATAGTTAAGCCGCATTAACATACAACTATTGCAACTGTGCCAAAATAAGGACTTATCTACAAAATGTAGACATTTAAAAAAAAAAGTTCACAGGATGCTGCTGCTTGGCTAGTATCCATTGGCTATCACTAACTGCCCATGAAGGTGGGGCGAGGTGCCGTCTCGAACCACATACTGTTGTTTGGAAGGCAGCTTCAGGATTTTGATGGAATGGCAACATCGCTCCAAGTCAGGAGGGGAGTCAGACAGACTTGGAGGTGGTGGTTTTCGCATACATCTATTTGGTTCCTTCTGTCTGGTTGAGATTGTGTTTTAAAAGGCGCTGGGCAAAAGGCCCCACAGCAAGTTACTTCCGTGGTGCTGATAAGGGATTATTAAGTGAGGAGAGCCAGAGCCAGAAGTTGTGGTCTACACTGATGACTGTCACCGACTAGGCCAACATTTAATACCTGTCTTGGATTGCCCAGAGGGCATCCAAGCATCAACTATGTTGCTATGGAACTAGAAATCACATAGGGCAGAGCAGGTAAAGGACATTGCCCTACAGGCCAATTTGATTACACGGTCACCACTGAACTAACATTTGATTGCAGATTTGTACTGAATTTAAATTTCAGTAGCTGCCAGAGGGATTCGAGTACATGCACAGAACATTAACCCAGAGTTCTGGATTACTAGTCCAGCAACTTTACCACTATATCACCACTTCCCCTAAAATTTCCAGGTACAAAGTGAATACAGAAATAGGAAGATAAGACCAGATGCCTGCATGGCTGTAAACACTGTGTAGGAGGGACGGCTTTAGATTCCGGGATATTAGGACTGATTTCTCGGGGAGATGGCACCTGTAGATTCAGTCCCAACAGAGCAAGGACTGAATTCTTTGGGGAATTGCTGGTGTTAAAGTGCATATCAGGGAGGAATACCAAACAGTGTGTAAAATATTAGAAGAGACAGGTAGCACTAAAATAAAGGATTGGGAGCAGGGGCAGTGCGTGAATCGCAACTGAACACAGCCAGGGCTAAAAGTTCCTCATGGCTTGTGTTGTTAGTGCTGTTAGGGAGGGTTTAAAAACTAACTCCGCAGGTATATGGGAACCAGGAGAGAATGAGAAAGTAATATCAGAGGAGGGCATGAAATGTGCAGAAGCATATAGCGTTATAATATAGAGAAAAATAAATTAACGTGGAGTTGGACATCTAAGTCAAGGTTACACTGCTTATAACTGAATGCATGGACCACTGTTAAAAAGACTGGGTAGTTTCAAACACTGCTTGTCTTAAGAGTTTTTGATACAGTGATATGAAGATCCCAGCTGATGTTATACTGGACAAGTCAGCTACCAGACTGAAATATGGTTTGGTAGATCATACTTTGGTTTGATTTTTTTGTTTTAACGAGGTACTTTTTCCACCAAAAACAATGTTGCAGATTTGATATTCTTTTAAACATAACAAGTCTCTTCCACGAGAAAGAAATCAAAAATGGAATAAACCAGACTGCTTCCATGCAACAAGTTTGAAATTGAGTCATGTCGTAAAGTACAATCACAATAATCCAAAAGCACTCATTTACAGTTCTCACACCAGAGGTAATTCCCTTCTCTTTCATCTCCATAAGACTTAATTTAACTGTTGCTTCAATTCTTCATTTTAAGAATCTGATAGACTGCCTCAGCTTTAACCAACGTCTTCAGGGTTGTAGCCAAACATTTCTGGTCTGGAATTTTCAAGTTAAACTGTTTACGCTTAGGTTACCTACTTAACTGATTTCTAAACCATCTTGTTGCATATCCAACATCATCCAAGACTTCTGCAAACTGAAACCCAAAAGATTTTTCCTATATTGTGAAGATTTCACTTAAAATAAAAAAGCCACTGACCTTTGAAACTAAAGCCACTATAGCTATAGAAATAGCTACAAGTAATCACTAAACCCTTCAGGTAGGCCAAAACCATTTAGGCCACTAAACACAAATCCAAATTTTCAAATAAATGATATTAAAATATGGACAACTCACAAACCTCACATCCAGGACAGACAACCTGGATTACATGTAGGCAGTTGTTATAAAGGAGCTCTGAAAAGATAGGGAAGGAACAAAAAAAGAGGATGAAGCCTGGTAATTTTGTTTTTGTTAAGGAATGCACTGCAGTACTGGGGAAAGAAAAATGTTTCAGAGAGTTCAAGGGCAGAATCAATTTGGCTAGACCCAAGGAACAAGAAGAGTACATTGCACCAAACAATGTAATTGCACAGACCACCAGCTACAGGGAAGGATGCAGAGGACCAGATCTGCAAGGAAATTACAGTAAACTATAAACAGCATAGAATAGTTACAATGGTGGACTTTAATTGCACAAATAGATAGAGCAAGTGGTGATATAAAAGGGGCAGCGAGGGACAAATGTTCTTCCATTGTGTTGAGAATTTCCAACAGCAGTATGTATCCAGTCCAAAAAGAAAGGGGCACTATTAGACCTGACTCTTGGAACTGAGTGACTTCACCTGACAAAGGAGCAGCACTCTGAAAGCTTGTGATTTCAAGTAAACCTGTCGGACTATAATCTGGTGTCCTGTGACTTCTGAGTTTGTCTACCCCAATAAAACAGCAACATCTCCACATCAAATATTTTGGATGACAGTAGACTGGTCAATCCAGAGTAAGAATAATCAACTAGCAGTAGAGTGAACCTCAAATGGGAAAGAACACAACTAAGTCAGAGAGACTAGAACCAAAGATTGGAGGGAAAAAAAAACCAGTGGGCAACCTTCAAAAGAAATGGTGGCTTTGGCACAGTCAAGGTCTACGCCCTTAAAAGAGAAAAAAAAAATCGGACAAACAAATCCAGACACCATTGGATGGCAAAGGAGATACAAAAATGCAATTAAGAAGAAAAAAAAATGTTTTTCTTAAAAAAAAATTCAATCATGGGATGAGGATGTTGCCGACTTAGCCAGCATTTATTGCCCATCCCTAACTGCCTAGATGGCAGTTTAAAGAATCAACCATATTGTTGTGGATCTGGAGTCACATGTAGGCTAGACCATTTAATGGTGGCAGTTTCCTTCTCTAAAAGGACATTAGTGAACCTTAGTGATATTAATAAAAGTTTTGACAGGTGTCAGGTATTCAACAGTCGAGAACCAAGCTAAATACAGAAGACTCAGAGAGAGTAGATAAAGAGGGATTTTGAGAAGAGACTGGCAGCTAACATACAGGTAGTTTTGCTATGACGCGTGATTCGTTAATACGAATTGAATGTAACATGATTGATGAATAGTGGATGCTGTTTGGATAATGCAAACTTCCTGCTACACAGGGAGAAATTTCTCTATAATGCAATTTTCTAGAGTGTCAGGTCACATAAGAATGCAACTACCATGTTACCTGTAGAGGCAAATCCCTATTAGCACTTCAATACTAATAGGATGGTATTAGGGCTACTAGAGAGGGTGAAAAAAAAGGATTTAAACTTGGCAGCATGAGGCAAGACTGGGGCATTAAATGGATACTTTGCATGTGTCTTTACCTACAAGGCAGATGCCACTGAAACCATGATGACAGAGGGAGAAACTCAGTTGTTAGAAGGGCTTAAAATTAATAGAGTATGTAGTAGAGATAAAGTGTCAGTACTCAAAAGTTAAGGTAGTGGGACTGGATTAAATCCATCCAACAATACTGAAGAAATGTTGCATACAGGGGTGGCTCGAGGGCTTGAACTGCAAACATTAAGCCTTTGTTCAAAAGGTTGTAAAAATTGGTCTACAATTGCCGACAGGCAAGTTTAACTTCAGTTGGTGGAGAAACAATTATTTGGAATAGAATTAATAGTCAAATGAAAAAAATGCAGATTGATTCGGAAAAAAAAAATCAGCATGATTCCTTAAGGGAGAAATCGTATCCAAGTTATCGTAGATTTTAAGAGAATGTGGCGCATTCAGACTTCCAAAAAAGGTATTTGATACAATTCCCAGCAGACTGGAGAGAAAAGTTATAGGTTGTGGAAATAAAAGTGGTCAGTAGCAATGTGGGTACAAAATTGACTGAGAATATAGACAGAATAATGGTTAACGGGTATTCTTGAGCTGGAAGGTAGTTTGTAGCGAAGTCCCCTGGGGGCAAGATTAGGATCCTTGTTTATCCTGATTTATATAATTGACCTGGGTGGTGTATGGGGCGCAGGGCACAATTTCAAATTCTGCAGATGGGGCAAAACTTGGTTGAAGGACAGTGTAGAACTTCAAGAGGACATTCATACATTGGAGGAGTAGATCAGATGGGTGGCCGGCCAATTTTAATGCAGACAAGTGTGAGGCAAAGGACTTTGGAATAAAAGGACATGGAGTGACAGCATAAATTAAAACGTTCTATTCTCAAGGCAATGCAGGAACAATGGAAACTAGGCATGCAAGCAAGCGTTAAAGATGTTAGGATAGGTAGCGAAGGCTGTTAATAAATCATTAAGTACACTAAACTTCAGTTGCCGGGCAGAGAGGTTAAGATGAACTTGCTTGAATGTGTAGTGAGGCAGTTTCAATTGAGGCATTCAAGAGGGTAGAAGACAATAAATTAGGTAGAAACAATATTCAGACGGTCAGCGTAGATAGGATGGACTGAATAGATTCTTCTGCATTATAACAATTCTGTGACTTTGTGAAACTGTATGCAGTAATACCAGGAATAAAAACAGCAAGTGCTGGAAACGTTCAGCAATCTAGCTGCCTATATGGAGAGTGAAACAGAAACATTTTGAGTTAAATTTGGCACAAAGCGTCAAATTCAATCCGGATTCAAAACAGTAACTCCTTCTTTCTACAGATGCTGACAGACCTGCTGACCTTTACAACACTTTTGCTTTTTATTTTAGATTTCCAGCTGTATTTCATATTGCCACAATTTTACAAGTCTTGTACAACTGTAGCAATGTTTTTTTCTCTTGTACAATCAGTCTCTATGTAATAAAGCCCAACATACCATCCGCATCCTAATTGATTGATACAGATGCACATTGGTTTCCTATACTTGTAGAAATACACCCAAGTCTTTAAATATCAACAGTTAAAAGTGCTACTTTTCCTATTCTTACTACCATAACGAATAATTTCAAACTTGCCTGTGTTATGCATGGTTACCTTGTTACCCGCTCATTTAAACAGCTTGTATCATATATAGCATTGTATCTTGAAACTTCGATCCATTACTCTTGCTCTGTTGATGCAAATCATTAACGTGGATAGGTTTGAATCCTCAGCTATGTACTATGTCTGCACAGCATTCAAATAAAAGTAAAAATATTGAAGATGCTAGAAATCTGAAATTTCAAAAAAAATGTGCTGGAGAAGCTCAGCAGGTCTGGCAGTACCTCTGGAGAGACAAGAGTTAACATGGAGTCCAGTATGAGTCTTCTTCATGACTATCACTTGAAGCAATACTTGGGACAAAGTCATCATAGAACATAGAAAAGTACAGCACAGTACAGGCCCTTCGGTCCACGATGTTGTGTCGTGGATTAATCCTTATCCAAAACTAAAATAACCTAACCTACATTCCCCTCAATTCACTGCTGTCCACGTGCATGTCCAGCAGTCATTTAAATGTCACTAATGACTCTGCTTCCACAAGTACCACCGGCAAACTATTCCATGCGCTCACAACTCTCTGGGTGAAGAACCTCCCTCTTGACGTCTCCTCTATACCTTCCTCCTAACACCTTAAAACTATGACCCCCAATGGCAGTCAATCCTGCCCTGGGGAAAGTCTCTGGCTATTGACTCTATCCATGCCTCTCATTACATTGTACGCCTCGATCAGGTCACCTCTCTTCCTCCTTCTCTCCAGAGAGAAAAGTCCGAGCTCAGTCAACCTCTCCTCGGAAGACAAGCCCTCCAGTCCAGGCAGCATCCTGGTAAACCTTCTTTGCACCCTCTCCAAAGCCTCCACTTCTTTCTTATAATAGGGCAACCAGAACTGGACACAATATTCTAAGTGTGGTCTCACCAGGGTTTTGTACAGCTGCAGCAAAAACCTCACGGCTCTTAAACTCGATCCCTGTTAATGAAAGCCAAAACACCATATGCTTTCTTAACAACCTTATCCACTTGGGTGGCAACTTTGAGGGAGCTATGCCCTTGAACACCAAGATCCCGCTGTTCCTCCGCACTGCCGAGAATCCTGCCTTTAATCCTATATTCAGCATTTAAGTTTGACCTTCCAAAATGCATCACTTCGCATTTATCCAGGTTGAACTCCTTCTGCCATTTCTCAGCCCACCTCTGCATACTGTCAATGTCTCACTGAAGCCTGCAAAAGCCCTCGGTACAATCAACGGCACCACCAACCTTTGTGTCATCAGCAAACATACTAACCCACCCCTCAACCTCCTCATCCAAGTTATTTATAAAAACTACAAAACAGCAGAGGCCCAAGAACAGAGCCCTGCGGGACACCACTCAGCACTGACGTCCAGGCAGAATACTTACCATCTACAACCACTCTCTGCCTCCTATCAGCCAACCAATTCTGAATCCAGACAGCCAATTCACCCTGTGTCCCATACTTCCTGACTTTATGAATGCGCCTGCCGTGGGAAACCTTATCAAATGCCTTGCTGAAATCCATGTACACCACATCCACTGCTTGACCTGCGTCAACCTGTCTCGTGACCTCCTCAAAAGAACTCAATAAGATTTGTGAGGCATGACCTGTCCCTCACAAAGCCATGCTGACTCCCTTTAATCATGCTATGCTTTTCCAAGTAGTCATAAATCCTATCCCTCAGAATTTCATCAGAAGATACATTCTGGAGTTGTAACGTTAAGTTGAGTTCTGAGGGACACAGATAGGGTAGACAGGAAGAAACTATTCTCCTTTATAAGCGATAAATGACCACGGGGTATAGGGTTAAAAAGCATGAGGCCAAAGATTTACAGACATGATGAAAAAAACACTTTCACACAGGCTCAGAGAATCTAGAAATCACTACATGTAACAGTGGGAAAGGCAGAAACCCTCGTAACATTTGAAAAGTATTTAGACATGCAAATACAGTGCCCAACCATACAAGGCTATGGGCATACAAATGCTGAAAAATGGGGTTAGAATATTCAGGTGGTTGTTGTTTATTGGCGCAGACTCAATGAACCAAAAGAGTTTTTTTCTGCGCTGTTGTTATCAAGATCTCTGACCACCTTCCCGTCTTAACAGCACCTACGTCTTCAGTCCCTCGAGAGGCAGAATGAGCAGTTAATACTGGAAGTGAGTTGTTAATGTTAACAGGAGTCTGGATGAGAAGAAAAGAAATTAATAAAATAACCAACTGGAGTGGAATTTCACTGCAGCAATGATCCTTTCACAGGTTCTCTCCCTTGAGAGTTATCTGAAGGACCATAAATCATGCCATTGTCTGGATTACACTCTTATCCTGCGGCTGTAGTACAAATGGAGGTGCGAATGCAAAAGTAAACTGACTTCACAGTGGTCTGTATGGTGTTAATGAATTTCTGAAGTGCTCCCCACTCCGTGGCCTACAGTGATGTGCCAAAGTGAGCTCATTTTCTAATTTATTTACATTTCCAACGAAGTTCACAGTTTCAGTTTCCAATGGCAAATCCAAGTGATTTGGCCATTAATGCAGAGTCATGGCGTGGAACCTGAACAATTTCAGGACTACAATTACTAAAATAATGGATTGAGGGGGGTGGGGTCACAGATGACAGTCATGTGGAGTTACTGAAGATCATAACATTGAACTTCCATATGGAAAATTAAGGCAGAAATGAGCTTATTTCAACACACTGATGTGGAGCACTTAAAGAAAACACCCCGGAAATTATATTAACATTGAATCATCAAATGCTTTTCCCCATCCCCAGACTGGCTTAATGTTCTCTGTGCTTCCGATAACAGGAAATTCAGCAATTGTGTAGCAACTTCCTTCACCCACCCCAAGCTAGGTCTTTAGTGAGCTTATGAACATACAAAAGTACTGTACAAAACAGTTTAACATAATCTAAGCATTTGCTGTAAAAAAAATTCAAACTACATTTCATCTTGACTTCCTATTTCTGCTTCTGCAGTTTAACTCAAATTGAGTTGCAATCCTTCTACCAATGCTTTAAATTTCTTAAAATAGTGTTTACATCTAATCACTCATCTTGTTTATAAAACAGCCAATTTTTTCTCATCTTGCATCATAAAAAGTTTTTCTTAGCACTGCATCTATCACCGATGCGCCATAGCAATCACAACTGCATACAGCAAGTACTTAAACTGCGGTCTGACCGGAGTACTATACAATTCAAACCTGGACCTACTGGACCGGCATAATTTTAAAATAAAAACCAAGGCCAGGATTAATATTGCGGCACTGAGTGAAATCTCAGACTTACACCGAATCTCTACAGTGTGAAGACAAGCATTCTGCCCATTGAATGCACACCAAAAAGAGTATCCCATCCAGTCCGCACCCCAATCTCATCACTGTAGCCCTGCATTTCTCATGGATAATCCAACCAACCTACAGAGTTTTGGACTGTGGGAGGAAACACACACATACAGGGGGTGAATGTGCAAACTCGCGAACTCCACATACACAGTCACTTAAGGTTGAAACGGAATCTGGGTCCCTGGCACTGCAAAGCAGTCGGTTAAAACCAGTGGTTTTCAAACTTGAGAATTGGTAGCATCCACGTTAACTTGTTGTATACCAGATAAATCAAACAAAATTTGATTGTCCGTGAACCCCAATTTGAAAATCTGTCCGTCAAGAACAAACAAGTTCATAACATTACAGGTATTCGAAACAGCAAGAAATTTTCTGGTGTCCTGACCAGCTTTCCTCATTCAACAATACAGTGATGTCATCATCTACTTTATTCTGCACAAGACGACGGTGGTTGTCTACTTCCTGTTTCTAGTGCAATTAGGCTAAATTGCAGAGGTTGAGAGAGGATTCAAATACTAACTGCTGTGCAGGGGGCATGGGTTGGTTACAACCAGCTTTGTGCTTGAGCATAAGCATGTATGACTACAGAATGCATCCATATGAGTATATACAGAGCTGAAAGGATAAACAACTATCCAAGCTTTTGTTGAAAGTAATTTTGTGCTGGCTTATGCGAAGCAAAATCGATGTAAGACCACCATTTCTGATGTTAACGTTTCCTGATAAAAAGTGTTATTCGTGACGCCAAGACATGGGTGTACATGCTTTTGGGCCAGAACTGCAATATAAGCATCAGAAATGTTTCTTATTAGCAAGGGTTGAGATGTTTGACTAGATCTGAATTGATGATAAGGCAATATTCTAAAATAAGTGAGAGAGATTTTAAAGTGTACATAAATTCTTATGCAGTATATCGTGGAATGTAAAAAAATTTAATATATTTGATGAAGGACACAAAAGTGCTAAAAAAAGATAGTTATTATTGTTGTTGATAAAATCGTTTACTTAGTTTTTTTTTCTTTGCACGGCCTGCCTTTGCGATTCTACTTTCTTGAACTTTGGGTTTCAGATCATTTGTGAACTAATTTATATTAGAAGATGCTGGTACAGCAATGGAACACTGTCTTCCACCTCTAGGGTCTAGAAAATTGCTAACCTCTTTCTCCTCAACAACTTAGATGATGAAGTACCAAAAACAAACCTTGAAATGTTAGCTGCAGTAGTAGTCAATTGTCACTCAAAAGTGAACTAACATGTCTTGAGAATGTAGCCTGTTAAACAACAGGCGAGGAAAACACTGCTCTCTTAAGAGACAGATCTGGTTATTAGGTTAGATGATTATAGTTTGTAGATTACAGAACAGACGAGCTCTTCTCAAAAAAAATCATGCGTCTCGATGAACAGAACTATTTCAAACCTTCAAGCAACCCTTTTAGGCCAAGTGCCTTATATGACAACTCCTTTCCAAGATCTTTACAGAAGTTCAACATTCCAATCATAGATATCTCAACCTAATGAAAATAACTACTTCCAAGGTTGTCAAGTAACTAGAAATGTTTACTACTTTGAAATAAGAACTGTAAATTTAGTGACGTGAGTATCCAATGAAACTGATTACTGCCGAATTAAGCAAAGGCAAAAATAAACTGTACAGTTTCAACCTTTACATAGATGTGTTATTGATCCACGAGTTGCAATTTTGGATACTTCAAGATACAAAGCATGATATTAATGCAAGCTGATATATTGTACGTTAATTAATGCAAGGCTGCTACAAAGCTGTTCTGGCTAAATCTAAAACTATTTAAAAGTATCATCTCCAGGAAATAGGAAGTGCTATGAATTTTAATGAATTGATAACTGTTGTAATTTTGTATGCGGATTTAAAATGAAAGAAGGTGCTCAATGGATACTGAGATGTATAAACTTAAACCAAATGCATACGCTTTACCTACTCCATAACAATTTACAATATTGAAACATTTCCTGCAGCATCCACTAATTATGTTCTTTGATAATATTCAGCAGCCTACATAGCAAGTTTATAACTCAACTTTCATTTTGCTATTTTACGAGAAGCATGTTGCAAATTCTAAGCCCTTGCTAAAATTCTGCAAGTTATAGTATGGCATATATCCCAATGGGTCACGGTAATTTTTGCAAGGGGAAAACGTGTATGAAAATAATTTCATACAGCAGTACTGAAAAAAAAATCATTCTTCCTCAATTGTGACTGCACTGGCTCAATATTGTTCATCAAAAAGTAATCCCTCCAAAAATAAATACAAGTCACCAACTGGCCTACAAGAAATTATTTTGTTCATATGTACTTCCAACATGGATGTGGCCAATGTGACTAAATCATAATTAACGCAAGATGTTTTGCAGTTATGATATTTAGGCCAAAGCCAGAATAATTACATCCACCAACTCTACCACACCATGCAATTTGTTTCCATTATGTTTATTGTTATTCAAAATAAAATGATTTCTGCAAAATCTCAATCAAGAATATTTGGTTACATCCTATCTATTGGGACCAAGATGAAGTCAAACGTTCAGAGATTATTTAGGTACGTACGTATCAAAACAGCAGGAACCTCAACCCTTCCAACGGTCAAAGCAGCTGCATGATGGATAAATGGACTAATTCATGGCAGAGTGGTGCAAGGGGTCATACAAACAGGGGTGGTAATTCGGAAGTAAGTGATAGTAGAGGATAGTGTGCTCGGTTAGTTGGGGGGGGGGGGGGCGAGTTGGAGTTGAGGATCGATAGCTTTCTTCAACTAGGAGCTCAACTCCAGATGACTCATGTCTTTCTGGTGCCAGGGTGCAGGAAATGCTGGAATACAGAGTTGGTGAAATCTTGAGTGTGGCCCATGTTGGTATTAACTACATAGAAAGTACTAGGAAAGGCATACAATGAGTGAATATTAGCACGAGTGACTAGGCCACTGCAAACCTGGCATTAAGCAACAAGGCAAAACTTATCAAAACCTCATGGTAAAAGTAACCTCCAGTGATCATAACACAACAGAAGTTCACATTTGGTTACAAAGAGAGAAGTATAGTTGTAAATCAACTATTCACGACATATTTTAACAGTCCTGAGCTCTAATTTTGAAACAGTGCCTCCTAGGTTTTAAATGACTCAAAAAAAAAAGGAATCACCTTTCCCCATCCACCTCATCAAGACCATTCAGGATCTTACATATTTCAAATCAATCAATCAATCAATTCTAAACTTCATGTAAACAACCTCAGGTTTGTTCAAAGTATCCCCAAATGACACTAAGCTCATTATTTCAATCCTGGTGCAGATTTAATAAATTTGCTGGAATATCTCCCATGTAATCCTTCCTTAAATAAGCAGACCCTACAGTAATTACAAAGAGTTTCAAGGCAGGGATAGCTGAAGTGAACTGGTACACTAGGTTAAAAGCTAGGCCAGTAAAAAGAATGCAGCAGTAGATCTTTAAGGAAATTTATTAATGCTGAAAGATCTATTCAACTGGGAAAGAAAGGCTTTTTGAGAAGAATGCATCATCCGTGATCGATCAAGGAAGTTTACAATAGCATCAAATTGAAAGAAACACTACAAATCTGAAAGGTCAGGAGATTGACCAATTCAATTCAAAAAGAAAGTCAGCAAAAGATGACTAAATAAAGATTCAGAAGGTGAACTATAGGAAGATATAATTGGTCATGCAAAAATAGTAAGAATTTCCACATGTATTTAACATAGGAAAACAGGAACTAAAAGCTATTGTTAGTCCTCCAGAGCAAGGGGCTAGGAAACTGATCATGAAAAACAAAGAAATTTGCAAATCTGTTGCAACAAGTATTCTGTACAAGTTTTCACTAAATATTTTGAAAATCTCCCAATAATACTTGAAAAAAAATAGCTGAATAAGGGCGAGGAATTAAAATAATTCAATATATAAACAGGTGCAAGTGTTCCAGATAACCAAGACGTAAAGGCTATGGTGTACCCCAACATGGTGGCCTGTGTACTTTGGTCTTGAAATTATGTCACGTTGTGGATGCATTATTTGTAATCTTGCAAAATTCCTCAGACTCTGAAAAGGTCCCAGTGATTGGAAATAGCTAAAGTTACATCTATATTCAAGAACTGAGGGAAACAGGAGACTTTGGGCCATGGGCCCACCATCTGTGATAGTGAATTTACCAGAATTCAAGATTAAAAGGAGGTTACAGTAGTATACTGAGAAAATCATAATCGGAGCAGGCAGACATGGCTTTGTGAAAGAGAAAATTCTTTAAATTTATAAAAGAATTTTGAACAAGATGGACAAAAGGACAGCCTCTAGATGTTGCATCTCTGAATTTCCAAAAGACATGTAAGAAGGTGCACAAAAGGTTACTATAGAAGAACAAATGGCTCTAGTTTAAAATATTGGTTAGCAAACAGAAAGCAGAGAATAGGGATTGATGGGTCTATTTCAAGATGGCATGCCGTAACTAGTGGAGTGTTATGAGTTTCAGTGCTGGGAACTCAACAATTTATACTCTTATAAATGACTTGCGTGCAGGGACTAAACATACGACATCTATATTTGCTGATGTCACCAAAATAAATTGGACACTAAGTTATCATGGGGAGTTTGAGAGGCTGTAAAGAGCTTGAGAGGTTAAGTGAATGGACAATAAAGTAGCAAATGTGGAGAAAAATATGAACAAGCTCACCTTTGGCAGTAGGAATAGAACAGTATTACACTATTTAAATGGTGAGTAATTGTAGAAGTACAGAGGGAACTGGATGCCTTGGTACACGAATCAACCAAAGGCAAGTATCCAGGTACAGTAAGTGAACTAGGACACAAGCGGAGTGTTGGGGCTTACTGCAAAGAGAATAGGATATAAGATGAGGGACATTACACAACAGTTGTACACAGCCATACTGAGGCCACATCTGCAGTACTGCGTGTAGTTTTGGCCTCCTTATTTGAAAAAGGTTATAAACAGAATTAGAAGCTGTTCTGAGGAAGTTCACTTAATTCATTCCTGAGATGAATATGAATGAATGCATGTCATCCACTGAACCAGAGAAGAATGAGAGGTGGTTTTATTGAAACATACTAGATCTTGAAAGGATCTAAAGGTGAATGTGGAAAAGATCCTCTCTACAGCAGAGATTGGAACTAGGGGTACATAGTTTAAGATGAGGTCTGTTAAAGCGGAGATTGAAAGAATCTCCCCCACCGAGGCTTGTTAGTCTTGTGGAATTCTCTTCCACCTAAAGCAGTGCAGGCTGGGTCATTACATTTATTCAAGGCAGAATTAAATTGATTTATGATAGTCAACAACTGGCCCTGTGCCACTTTCCTGACAGACAAAGGCCACTTTCAGTTCAGCCATGATCTTATTGAACGGCAGCACAGGCGTGAACAGCCTACACCTCTGCTCAAGTATGATAATTCCTTCCTGTTATTTCAAACACAGAAAACTGATGCTTATTTTCTTACACGTAGTGCTTCCAAGAATCCCTTTCAATTATAACATATTCAATAAGAGAATTTAAGCTTCTAATGGTAAATGGTGTATCAGTACAACAGCTTTTATGCCATCTACAACTTAAGAACCTGAGTGCCAATACAATGTCAGGAACAGAGACCATACAGCCTAATGATTATCTGAACGAATCAGGCAACATTTATTTGGCTGTTCATAATGGCACAGCAAACAGCATATCCAAAATGTTTACCATTAGAAGTGGTTCCAGCATTGGGCAACATATACCAAACAATCCTAAGCTCAACTAAAACAATTCAACATGAACAATTAAACTGTGAACATTATTCACTTACACGTACAAAAAACAACACACATTCACAGGAACTGTTCACTGAAAAACAAAAGAATGTGTTCAAGTCCTCCCTTTATAAATTACCAGGGAATTTAGAGAGTGCTCAGTGTCTTTTGACTGAAGCATTCCACGGGGAAAGTCAAGTCAAGTCAATATGCACCCTTTTCTCATGACAATTTGAAATTTGGCATTATTGCTTTTGTCCTCATGAGTAAAGACACAGAAGAAACTTCAGTAACAAGTTTACCTTTTCAGCAATATTAAAGAACAGGTTCCTGAAAATTTACGTTTAGTTTTGAAAACAAAACTAAAAAGAATGAAGAACTGATACAGTTTAGTTAAACACTAGTGTAACAGGCATTCTGAAACTAGTTAAACATAGTTACAGGATAAAAGTTAGGCAAATAAGAAGTAATTATAAACCAAGACGAGTTATTTTTAGTCAAACAGTAATGTTTGTAGTAACTGGCCATGCAACAAAGTAGAAGAAATATTCAGGATACAGATATCAAGATGAGAATCTCCAATGTTTAGCTTCAATGAAGTGGCTGGATCAAAACCCCAGAATTCATTTCCTGAAAGCAAGTGGGTGTACCTACACTATGAGGATTAATGAACCAGCATCGTAAGGCAGAGAATGCGGGGGAAAGGCATGTTCATCAATGCATATCCAGAAGGTAGCCTCCATAAAGCTGAAGGGAATGCTGCCATTGTACAAGCAAAGGAAGACAGGAATGTACACAAGATCAGAATTAGAGAACTAGTGCTGTGAGAGCTGGAGGACGTATAAAGGAGCAATTGAGCAGATGGGTGACAACTTTAGATATAGATATAAAGATATTGGAATACAAGAAAGTCAAATGTATGTCAGCACGGTGATGGATAACTGGGGCTTGATAGAAATTGGATACAGAAATAGAGATAATGAGAACTGCAGATGCTGGAGAATCCAAAGATAAGAAAGTGTGGGGCTGGATGTACACAGCTGGCCAAGCAGCATGGAAGCTGAGGTTTCGGGCCTAGAGCCTTCAGAAACGAGGGAGGGGGACAGGATTCTGAAATAAATAGGAACAGAGGGGGAGGCGGACTGAAGACAGATAGAGAAGATAGGTGGAGAGGAGAGTGTGGGTGGGGAGGTAGGAAGGGGATACGTCAGTCCAGAGAGGACGGGCAGGTCAAAGGGGCAGCATGAAGTTAGTAGGTAGGAAATGGAGGTGCGGCTTGAAGTGGGAGGAGGGGATAGGTGAGAGAGAAAACAGGTTAGGGAGGTGGGGACAGGCTGGACCGGTTTTGGGATGCAGTGGTGTGCGTGCGTGCGCGTGCGCGTGTGTGTGGGGGGGGCGCGGATTCTGAATCTGGTGAAATCCACATTGCAGCTTAATGGTATCAGTGTTCACAATCGGAATATGAGTTGCTGTTCCTGCAACCTACGAGTGGCATCATTATGGCACTGCCGGAGGCCCAGGACGGACATGTCATCTAAGGAATGGGAGGGGGAGTTGAAATGGTTCGCGACTAGGAGGTGCAGTTGTTTACTGCGAACCGAGTGTAGGTGTTCTGCAAAGCGGTCCCAAAGCCTCCGCTTGGTTTCCCCAATATAGAAGATGCCACACCGGGTACAGCGGATGCAGTATACCACATTGGCCGATATTACACTTTGAACATCGCTCCTGCTTGGCCTGCTGTGTTCATCCAACTCCACACTTTGTTATCTTGGATACAGAAACAGTTTTTTATGAGCTCAATTTCAGCTTCTCAAAGATGGTCAGGGGTGCATTGGAATAATTGCTTCCGGTGGTGACAAAATACAAATCAATGATCCAGTAGCAGCAAGGCAGAGACAGGGATTATTAAGGAGGTAAAGTTGATCCCTGCCCATCTCACCCCCAGGACTAATTTCACACTTAAATACTTTAGATGTCTATTCAATCACACTGTCATTGGCAACTCCTCTATTTTTCAAGCTTTAGAGCACATTAGGCTAACTTTATATTGTACAATGGCAGATTCATTGTTGTATACATTTTAAAAAGCTTTACTCTCAGACTTGAGCTGGACGTCAAAAACTAGATATATGGCGAGTCTTCACGTGCTTACAACATGCAATTGTCCAGTTCTATGCAATATAATTTGAACTTATCTGTAACTGGACCCATCAGGTATCAGTACACTTTGCACCTACACCTGATGGCGAAGTTCCTATTACAACATATGCACATTGCACTGTGCTGTTCAATGCAAAAATTTATAGACTTTACACAGTATCATTTACTGGATTTGAAAGAAAAGGTTGTATACTACAGGAGACCTATGTCCAGATATGCACTACCAAGAGGGTTAACTTGATTTGATTGTTTTCAGATTCAGCTTAACTTCAGTTTCAAAAGGTTTTAGCACACTAGTCCCACTTCAGGAAGGTGAGAGAAAGGCAGAGTTTGGCCAGCCACTGCTGAAAGCATATCATAGGCTATCACTGGCAAGGGCAAGAACCAAAACAGATGGTCAGAGTACTCACGTTAGTTCTCTGAAACACAGGCTCTCTAGCCCTCTTCTTCATACACCCATCATTCACATGGACGCTCCATGCCAACTTATAACATTCAGATACACTTCTATGAACACCTCACATCCCTGTAACTATCACAGTCAGATCTCAGAAGCCATCTGGAGGAGGAGGAAAAAAACTCAATTGTTTCTAGGTACATGAATAGGAAAGCTTTGGAGAGATAATGGGCCAAATGCAGGCAAGTGGGACTAGGGTGGTTTGGGAACATGGCTGACATGGACTATTTGGACCAAAGGGTCTATTTCCATGGTCAACAACTCAACTTCTAACAATGTAATAGAGCCCGCATTCATGATGACCAAAGATTTCATATCACATTATGTTTAACCAGTTAAAAGGATAAAAGCTTCTGTTCAGTAACCATTTCAAAGACAGCTAATCCTTAGACTGGAAAACCTAACGTGAACATAGCAGCACAGGAAATGGGTGTTTTTCAGCCTTGGAAACTTAACCAATTATTTTTCTAAGAGCTCGAGTAATATCAACAAGGTCTTTCAAAACTTCAAGAACCAGTGCCAACTTTTCTTCCCCCACCACTTACACCAGATGTGGAGCTGAAGGAACACAGCAGGCCAGGCAGCATCAGAGGAGAGGGTGGCCATGGGAATCCGCATAGGCCCAAGCTATGCCTGCCTCTTTGTTGGGTACATGGAACAGTTCCTCTTCTGTAGCTACACTGGCGCTATTCCCCACCTCTTCCTCCATTATATCGATGACTGTATGAGGCCGCCTTATGCTCCCATGAGGAGCTGGACAGTTCATCAACTTTACTAACACCTTCCACCCCAACTTCAAGTTCACTTGGACCGTCTGATACACCCCTCTCCTTCCTGGACCCCTCTGTCTTCACCTCTGGTGACTGCCTCGAAACTGACATCTATTTCAAGCTCATTGACTCCCACAGCTACCTGGATTACACCTCCTTTTACCCACCTTCTTGCAAGATGCAATCCCCCAAATCCCAATTCCTCTGCCTCCACTGCATCTGCTCCCCAGATGGGGCATTCCACTCCCAAACATCTCAGATGTCCTCTTATTTCAAAGGCCGCAACTTCTCTACCTTCAGTGGTTTGCGTTTCCCTCACCTCAGCCCTCACACCAAAACCAAAGGCAGAATCCCCCTTGTCCTCACCATCACCCCATTAACCTCCAGATTTAACGCATCATTCTCCGCCACCTGCAATCTGACCCCATAACCAAGGATATACTCCCCCCCCCCCCACCGCCCCCCCCACCATCTGCCTTCCGTAGGAACCGCTCTCTCTGCGACTCCCTCATCCACCCCACACTTCCCCACTAGCCCCACCACGTCCTGCAGCTTTCCCTGCAACTGCAGGAAGTGCTCCACCTGCCCCTACACCTCACCCCTCACCTCCATCCAAGGACCCAAAAAACACCTGCCACATCAGACAGATGGTCACCTGCACATCTGTCAACGTGGTCTACTGCATCTGCTGCTCCCAGTGTAGCCTTCTATACATTGCTGAGACCAACCAGAGGCTCAGAGACCGCTTTGTGGAGCACCTGTGCTCTGGTCACAACAAATTTCAACACCTTCCTGTCGTGAACCACTTCAACTCCCCCTCCCACTCCCTGGATGGCATATCCATCCTCTGCCTCCTACAGTGCCACAACAACGCCACCCAGAAACTGGAAGAGCAGTACCTCATATTCCATCTTAAGAGCCAACAACCCAACGGTCTCAATGTGGGCTTTACAAGTTTCAAAATCTCCCCGCCCTGGCCTCATGCCACACATTACCCTCCCTCTCATCCCTGCCTCCTTGACCTGTCCATCTTCTCTCCCACCCATCCACTCCTCCCACCTCACTGATCTATCTCCAACACTGCCTCCCTACACTCACCTATCACCATCCCACCTACCTTGCCCCACCCCACCCCTCTCTATTTATTTCAGAGCTTCTTTGTCCCCTCCCCCATTTCTGACTTGAAATGTCAGCTTTCCTGCTCGGCTTTGTTTGTCCAGCTCCACGCAGTGTTATCAGCTGCAGCCTGTGTTTTTCGCACATGTTTAAAGGGCTTGAGATTTTAAAAATTACCTTAGAACATGACACTTCAATATGATCCAATTTCCAACTTCATTTATGTCCATTACATCAATGCGGGACTTCTACACTACAGGTGTACTTGGAGCAGTAAAAATGGGCTGTTTGAACTCAGCAAATGGAACAAACTGATTCAGTTCACAACTGCATCCGTGATGCCAGGGACCTCAGGAGGCGGCGGCGGAGATGGATCACCCCGCTTGATATTTCTGTCTGAAACTACTTGCAAATGCTTCAGCCTCATCTTTGCACTGATGATAATGGGCTCCTCCATCATGGAGGCAACATTTATGGAAATAATTTTCCCCTGTTATTTATTTGTCCACAAAATACTCAAGCGGATGTGGCAGGACTGCAGAGCTTAAATCTGATTGCTTATGGGATCGCTTAGCCCTGCCTATCAGATGCAGTTTTCACTATTTGGCATACAAGTAGTTCAGTGGTGTTGTTTCACCAAGTTCACACATCATTTCAGACATACCTGACGCTGCTCCAGGCATGCTTTTCTGCACTCTGCACTGAGCCAGGGTCAATCCCCTAGCTGTAATCAATGAGTAAGAATATTGAAATTTAGATGGCGGTGCAGCAGGGGCTTCTTAGTCCAGGACTCATCCCCTCAATTCAATTTTCTCTTTATTTCTGCCCCCCAACCCTAGTTTCTTTTCCCTCTTATTTTTCTCAAAAGGTTTTTCCAGAGGCTTCTTAAAGGTAAAGTTTAAAGATTCAAGTTTCAAATTATTATCAAAGTTGGACTCACAAGCTTACTTTACTCTATGCCTCCATTTAAAGAGATTGGCAAAATGAGAAATTCAGTGTGAGGCAGTGCAAGATTAAAACAAATAAATGGATTTCTCCCACTGTATACTTTTGTCTCCACCGTTGACAAAGTCACAAAATGATTTACTGCACAACTATGAAAAAATAAAGAAAGCCATTGTACAGGGTTTAAACTTTTTTTTTTGTTTCCTTATTCTTGGCCCAGCAGTTTTTGTAAACTCAAAATCCAAATTCACAAGGGGGTTTAGAAGGTATTTGGGAAATCATCTTAAACAAACTTCTACATGCGAAAGCAATATTGCCTTTTGCCCCTCACCATCACACTCCCCCTGTCACAGATACCATTGCAATCACTACCTACCATTTTGGTTTCTCTCTTGCCAATCCACTGAGGATAGCAGTGACATCCCAATTCTCTTGTTACACTGATACAAAACTTTTTTTGTCACTGGAAGAGGTGGGGTGGTGGTGGTGTTGTTGGGAGAAAGGGGCAATTATGTATAAATAATTTAAAGATGATATGCCTCAATGGATCATGCCCAGCAGATGCCAGAACTAGACCATTCCCCCACCTCAGTCAAAATCACTCAAAATGGATTTTATAAAGTAAATAATTCCAAAGGAAGGGACAAAAATGTCAATGGTCAATTTGGAGTTTCTGCTTTGAAGCAGAATTATCATCACCTTTCTCCTCTCCCTCAAGTTGCAAAAGCACACTTGTTTTAGTTTTCCATTCAGGCTGGTCCAGCTCCACCAACCACAGGTTTCCTCCTTCTGGAAGAGGGGGAGGTATAACCTTTGGTGAAGCAGTGAGGGAGGTCAAAAACAAAACCAATGACTGGAGGCACTGGTGCAGAAAGCACGGAAGACATGGAATCGCTGCTGGAACAGGTAGCTATTCAGATTCTGTCTCTTCCAAATTTGGAAGTACACCAGTGTGGTTTAGCTTTGATTTCCCACTCTTAAATAAAACTGTATGTGCAAATTTTTTTTCAGTCCCTAACCATAATTTAATACAATGCAGGAGCAATCTTAAAGTTGTTGCCCCATCTTTGCTCTTTTGCTTCCCCCCAGTTACTTATTGAAGGGTGAATTCATTCGGCATGCTATTGTATATTAAACCCTGATCAGGGAATATTCAGATGACCAGAGCGGCACTGTATTCCTGAGAAGCTTAGAAGGCAGCCCATACGCAAGATACGCAGCACCAAAGATAAAGAGAGTAGAAGAGATGATGAAACAGTAAGTAGCATATGAAAATAAAATGAGGATTTTTAAAACACTATAGATTATCAGGGGATAAAAAGGGAAGCTAAAAGGAAGTAAGGAAGATCACAATTTTGTAATGGGATGTGGATAATAAACTGAGTAGAAATCACTGATTTTCTGCGCTAAGATTGCTTTCCACTTTACTGATTTATTCTTTCCCCTTCTCCCAAAAATTTTCAGCCTAATTCTTTCATCCTGTCCCTCAACATACATCAACAATCCAGGGGTAAATCAGTCAAGAGAAAGAGGAACAATAAAAGTATCAAAATCACAAATGTATCACCTCAAAACTATGCACAGCTAGCTGACCAGTATGGCATGCAGTGTTAAATGGATGAAATTAATTTTACACTTCTACAAATGTATCCAAAAACCAACATTAACCCAAATAACACCTGACAGACTGAAAATTTGCATCAGGTTAAAGTAACACTAGGTCACATGAGCAGCACAAAATATGAGGGTGCATTTATTATGATTTCTCCAGGACTCAACTATTTCAACAAACATCTGGTTGGTTTCCACTCTGCAAACCACTCAAGCTACAATCTAATCAGTTAAGTGGAAGGTGTGTTTAGGGTGATGGCTGTGCACGTGTAGTTAATTTTCAAAAAAAACTCTCTTTTGGCAATTAAATTACTGTGGTGCTTAAGAAATTAATGCCTTTCTTTTGCACTTTAAAATGTAATGGGAAGGAAAACAGATAATTTGAGGGCACAGATGAATTCATTCAATTCTGTTTCTGTGCAAATCCAAATGCCCTACATGGCAACACAGACACAAAATGCACTGTTACATGAATGCCTGGCCTAATAAATTACTTAATGAGAATAAAGAATGTGCCTGAAAAATCAAAAGTTAGCACTATAGGAAATCTTAAAGAGAGCCCTTGGGATTAAGCAAAAAGTGCACTGCTATTTGTGTAGTTTGGTGTCAAATCCCAGTTTACAATGAGCGCTGACCTGGAACCTCTTAAATTCACTCATTGGATGTGGGCATCCCTAGCTGGGCCAG
Organism: Stegostoma tigrinum; assembly: GCF_030684315.1. Lineage (NCBI taxonomy): Eukaryota > Metazoa > Chordata > Chondrichthyes > Orectolobiformes > Stegostomatidae > Stegostoma > Stegostoma tigrinum. The sequence goes on from NC_081368.1 coordinate 35,521,757, forward strand.
CATTTACTGCCCATCCCTAGTTCCCCTTGAGAAAGTGGTGGTGAGCTTCCTTCTTGACTTGCTGTAATTTTTTTGTTATAAAAGTACACTCACTGTACTGTTAGAGAAGGATTTCTAGGATTCTGACCCAGTGACATTCAAGGAAGGATGATATATTTCTAAGGCCAATTCCTTTCCAAGAAAGTGACCACTGAAATGATAGATGCACTGAATAGTCATCTTCCAAAATTATATAGACTCTGGAACAGTTCCTAAGGACTTCAGAGTAACTAACGTATTCCCACTATTTAAAAAAGGTAGAAAGAAAACAGGGAATTACGGATCAGTTAGCCTAATATATCAGTAGTAGGGAAAACGCTACAGTAAAGATTTTGTTGCAGAGCACTTGGAAAACTATGACTGAATCAAAACAGTCAACATGGATCCATGGAATGGAGATCATAGAACAAAAGAGAAAGTACAACACAGAAATAGGCCCTTTAGTCCAGCAAACCTGTGCAGATTATCTTGCCCTAACTAAAACTTTAAAAAATGCCTTCTGCGCTTATTCAGTTCCTATCTCTCTAGTCCCTCCCTATTCATGTAACCATCCAGATGCCTCAAACGTTATCAACATGCCTGCTGCCACTACCTCTTCGGGCAGTGTGTTCCAACCTCCTACCACACTCTGCTTGAAAAACCTCCCTCACACTCCCCCCACCGCCTCTCACCTTGAACCTGTGATCCCCTGTAACTGAAACTTCTACCTTGGGGAAAAAAAACCTCTGACTATCCACCTATCTATGCCACTCAATTTTATAGACCTCTATCAGGTCTTCTCTCAGCTGACGTCTTTCTGGTGATAAAGATTCCTCGTCTTTTTAGCTTTTCCTTATAGCCACTGCCACCGAGACAAGGCAACATCCTGGTGAACCTTCTCTGCACACTCTCCAAAACCTTCCACATCCTTCTCGTAGCGTGGTGACCAAAGTTGCACACAAAACCCTTGTTCGGCCGTATGTGGAGTATTTATAATAGCTGCAACACAGTTTGCCAACTCTCGTATTCCATGCCCTGGCAGACAAAGGTAAGCATGCCATATGCTTTCTTAAATGTGTTGCCACTTTCAGGGAACGTTGGACCTGCACACTCAGCTGAATCTGTATGTTAATACTCCTAACAGTTCTGCCATTTTCAGTATAATTCACACCTAAATTTGGTCCTCCAAAATGCATCTCATTGCATGTTCTAGATTAATGGAGTCAAGTTAGGTAAAGGGGAAGTACAAGGAGATCTAGGTGTTCTTGTACATCAGTCAATGAAAGCAAGCATGCAGGTACAGCAGGCAGTGAAGAAAGCTAATAGCATGCTATCCTTCATAGCAAGAGGAATTGAGTATAGAAGCAAAGAGGCCCTTCTGCAGCTGTACAGGGCCCTGGTGAGACCGCACCTGGAGTATGGTGTGTAGTTTTCGTCTCCAAATTTGAGGAAGGACATTCTTGCTATTGAGGGAGTGCTGTGTAGGTTCATGAGGTCAATTCCCGGAATGACAGGACTATCATATGTTGAAAAATTGGAGCGACTGGGCTTGTATACACTTGACTTTAGAAGGATGAGAGGGAACCTGATTGAGACATATAAGATTATGAAGGGACTGGACACTCTGGAGGCAGGAAGCATGTTTCCGCTGATGGGTGAGTCCAGAACCAGAGGAGACAGTTTAAAAATAAGGGGTAGGCCATTTAGAACAGAGTTGAGGAAAAACTTCTTCACCCAGACAGTGGTGGATATATGGAATGCTCTGCCCCAGAAGGCAGTGGAGGCCAACTCTCTGGATACTTTCAAGAAAGAGATGGATAGAGCTCTTAAAGATAGAGGAATCGAGGGTTTGGGGATAAGGCAGGAACAGGATACTGATTGTGGATGCTCAGCCATGATCATACTGAATGGTGGTTCTGGCTCGAAGGGCCGAATGGCCTACTCCAGCACCTATTGTCTATTGTAAACTCCATCCGCCATTTCTGTGCAGAAGTCACCTGGCTATATCCTGTTGTATCCTTTCACAATTGTCAGCACTATCAGCAACTGCAGAAATCTTTGTGGCATCCGCAAATTTACTAATCAGACCACCCACATTTTCTTCTGGACGATTCATACATACTACAAACAACAGATGATATATGACAAATCTTCTGGAATTTTTGAGGATGTCATTAAGAGTTGATAAGGCAGCAGATGTGTTTTATTTGGATTTTCAAAAGGTTTTTGAGAAGGTCCCACATAAGAGATTAGCATGTAAAAATCAAAGCACATGGGACTGGAGGTAATGTAATGACAGAAAAAAACTGGATGGCAAACAGGAAACAAGGACAGGAGTAAACAGCTCTTTTTCTGAGTAGCAGCCAATGCCTACTGGCATATCACAGGGATGTGTGATAGCTCAGAGTTTGCAGGGGACACAAAGCTGAGTGAGAGATTGAACGATAAGAGAGGGCACCGGGATTTGGACAAGTTGAGCAAGTGGGTACATGCATGCCCGATGTAAAATAATGTGGGTAAATGTGAGGTTTTCCACTTTGGTAGTAAAAACAGGAAGACTGACTGGCACAACAACAGATTGGAAAAGGGAAGGTGCAACAAGACCTGGGTGTCCTTGTACACCAGTTGCTGACAATAAGCACACAGATTTTGTTATTAAATTCACAGGACGAGGGTGTCGCTGGCTAGGCTAGCATTTACTGCTTGTCCCTAACTGCCCAGAGGCAACTTAAGAGTCAACCACATTGGCTGTGGGTCTGACGTCACCTGTAGACCAGACCAGGTACGGATGACACCTTTCTTCCCTAAAAGGCATTAGTAAAGCTGATGGGTTTCCCCACATCCCAGCCTCACTAACAGCTGACAGTGGATTTACAATCATCATTAGACCCTTAATTCCAGATTTTTAAGGAATTCAGATTCCACCATTTGCCGTGGAAGTATTCAAACCCAGACCCCCAGGACATTAGAGGTAATGGAAACTGCAGATGCTGGAGAATCTGAGATAAGAAAGTGTGAAGCTGGATGTACACAGCAGGCCAAGCAGCATCTTAGGAGCACAAAAGCTGAGGCCTAGACCATTCATCAGAGAGGGGGATGGGGTGAGGGTTCTGGAATAAATAGGGAGAGAGGGGGAGGCGGACCGAAAATGGACAGAAAAGAAGATAGGTGGAGAGAGTGTAGGTGGGGAGGTAGGGAGGGGGTAGGTCAGTCCAGGGAAGACGGACAGGTCAAGGAGGTGGGATGAGGTTAGTAGGTAGGAAATGGAGGTGAGGCTTGGGGTGGGAGGAAGGGATGGGTGAGAAGAAGAACAGGTTAGGGAGGCAGAGACAGGGTGGGCTGGTTTTGGGATGCAGTGGAGGGAGGGGAAGAGCTTAGCTGGTTTTGGGATGCGGTGGGGGAAGGGGAGATTTTAAAACTTGTGAAGTCCACATTGATACCATTGGGCTGCAGAATTCCCAAGCGGAATATGAGTTGCTGTTCCTGCAACCTTCGGGTGGCATCATTGTGGCACTGCAGGAGGCCCATGATGGACATGTCATCTAAAGAATAGGAGGGGGAGTGGAAATGGTTTGCGACTAGGAGGTGCAGTTGTTTATTGCGAACTGAGCGGAGGTGTTCTGCAAAGCGGTCCCCAAGCCTCCGCTTGGTTTCCCCAATGTAGAGGTAGCCACACCGGGTACAATGGATACAGTATACCACATTGGCAGATGTGCAGGTGATCCTCTGCTTAATATGGAAAGTCATCTTGGGGCCTGGGATAGGGGTGAGGGAGGTGGTGTGGGGGCAAGTGTAGCATTTCCTGCGGTTGCAGGGGAAGGTGACGGGTGTGGTGGGGTCAGAGGGCAGTGTGAAGCGAACAAGGGAGTCACAGAGAGTGTGGTCTCTCCGGAAAGCAGACAAGGGTGGGGATGGAAAAATGTCTTGGGTGGTGGGGTTGGATTGTAGATGGCGGAAGTGTCGGAGGATGATGCGTTGTATCCGGAGGTTGGTGGGGTGGTGTGTGAGAACGAGGAGGATCCTCTTTGGGCAGTTGTGGTGGGGGCGGGGTGTGAGGGATGTGTTGCGGGAAATGCGGGAGACGCGGTCAAGGGCGTTCTCGACCACTGTGGGGGGAAAGTTGTGGTCCTTGAAGAACTTGGACATCTGGGATGTGCGGGAGTGGAATGCCTCATCGTGGGAGCAGATGTGGTGGAGGCGGAGGAATTGGGAATAGGGGATGGAATTTTTGCAGGAAGGTGGGTGGGAGGAGGTGTATGCTGGGTAGCTGTGGGAGTCAAATGCTATGTTGGCCTTCATAGTAAGTGTATTCAAATATAGGAGCAGGGATGTAATTATACCATAATGATACAACACTTTGGTGAGGCCACACCTGCAGTATTGTCTGCAGTCTGATCTCCATATCTGAGGAAGGATTTTCTGATTATGGAGACAGCGCAACCAACGTTCACCAGGCTGATTCCTGGTGACAGGACTGACGAATGAAGAGAAACTGGATTGGTTTGAACTATATTCACTGCAACTAAGAAGAATGAGGGGCAATCTCATAGAAACCTATAAAATTCTAACAGGACAAAACAGGGTTAATGCAGAAAGGATACTGCCAAATACTGGGGAGCCCAGAACCAGGGGTCACAACAGAAGGATACGGCCAAGTCACTTAGGACAGAGAGAAGGACAAATTTCTTCACCCAGAGTAGTGAACCTGTGAAATTCTTTATCACAGAAAGTGGTTGAGGCCAAAACATCGAATGTTTTCAAAAAGAGAATCGGATATAGTTCTTAGAACTAAAGTAATCAAAGGGTATGGGAAGAAAAATGGGACCAGGTACTGAGTTACAGGATAAGCCATGAATGGCAGAGCAGGTCCGAAAGTCCAAATAGCATACTCCTGCTCCTATATTCTGCATTTCTAATTCAGGGTATTGATTGGTTTGGACAGGATCTGGAGGTGATTGGGGTTCCCATGCGTTTGCTGCCTTTGTCTTTCTCAGTGGTAGTGGTCATGGTCATGGGTTTGGAAGGTGCCACCTAAGAAGCTTTGTTGAATTTCTGCTGTGCACGTTAAAGATGGTACGCCTTTCTGCTATTGACAGTCAGTGGCGCAGGTGTAAATATTTGGGAATACATTGCCAATCAAACAGACTGCTGTGTTTTGGAAGATGTCAAGCTTCTTTTGTGTTGTTGAAACTGTAGTCATTTGGGCAATGGGAAGGACTCCATCACACTCCTCTCCTGGGACATGTAGACGATGGATGGGCTTTGGGAAGTCAGGAGGCAAGTTACGCACTGGAGGATTTCTAGACTCTGACTTGATCTGTAACCATAGTATTTGTATGGCTAGTCCAGTTCAGTTTCTGGTCAATGTTAACCCTTAGGGTAGTGATAGTGATAATTCAATTATGGCAATGTTATTGAACGAGGGGCAACAATCAGATTCTTAGAGATGGTCTCTTCTCGTCAGCCCAGACCTGGATATTGATCAGTATTGCTGCTATTGGACATGAGCTGCTTCTTCAGCAACAGGAGTCACTAACGGTGCTCAACATTCTTGGACTTTATAACAGTTGATACAACTTTGTTGCTTGCTCGGTGATTTCAGAGGTCAGATAAGAAACAACCACATTGCTGTGAGCTTGAAGCCATATCTGGGCTAGACCAAGTAGCCTAATTGCCAAGCAGGCAGTTAAGAGTTAACCAGCATTGCTGTGGGTCTGGAGACATGTAAGCCAGGCAAGGATGACAGATTTCCTTTGCTAAAGGAAGTTATTAAAGCAGATGGGTTTTTCTAACTATCGGCAATGGTTTCCTGGTCAACATTAGATCTTTAACGCTGAATAATTTATTGAATTCGGATTCCATCATGGCAGAATTTGAACCTAGGTTCTGAGAACAATGGTTTTGCTGGAACATTAGCCCAGCAACAACAGCACTAGGCCATTCCTCCCCAACAAAATCAATGGTAACGGTAACAATGCTTTCATGGTCATCAATATATTTCTAATTTTAGACCTTTTTTTAAAAATGGAATTCAAATTTCATCATCTGCCACGGTGGGATTTGAACCCAAGACGCCTGAACATTTCACGGAACTCTGGATTGCTAGCCTAGTAACAATGCCGCTAACCTCCCCTTAAAGACTTATATAAAAACCTTATTATGCAAGATTGCTTCAAAAATTTTGGAAGGCTTGAACCTTCTCTGCTCCAGTAGAAAAAGGAAAAAGTCTTTCATCACAAGTGCAATTTCTCAGATATGTAACAACTTCATAATCTGCATTCTACCATTTCTATTGATTTCATAAATGCATGTTGCAAACATTATACAATAGAAACAATGATGAAAGATCTCTGTAATTTAACATTACCTCCTCGTTTTTGTGATTTTCCCCCAGATACAAAGTTGCTATATGGCTCTTTCACAGCAATACTTACTTTCACTGCGAACCAAGGATGCCTTTGTTTCACTCCATTTAAAGATTTTGCCACTTCAGGTAGATTTTTTTTCCTCCTGTATTCTCACAGTGATGCCTCACTGCATATTTCTCTCAATTAGGCTGCATGTGTCATTTATCTCCCCATTCTGCAATCTGTGAAAATGTGCATCACAGCTTGCTATATGGCTAATTTCCAATTAGTAAACTTCAATGTTTCCCAGATACTCTTCTTTTTGTCCTATAAATTCTCTGGTTTGGGAGTAACTGCAAAATACTAGAACCCAATATTGCTTCAGTCTGATATTTTAAAATAAAAATATTTCATATGCATTTTAAGGATCTGTCCATCTGACTACATTTTTAATTAAATCTATCTTTGCCAAGTGTCTTACTTTTTGGAAGTCTGGATAGATAAACTATACACATCTTTGTTTCCTTTGCATATTCTCTAACATCTATGAAATATTTTGAAGATCACAATCTATAATGACTTGCCTTAAGAAATCTATGGTCTTCTTGAAAAGTAACCTTTTCTCAATGGTTCCCAATTTTATCCTATATACGTTTTACAATCAGTTCTTGTGGTGCAGTGGTAGTGTCCCCACCCCTGGGCCAGAAAGCCTTGGTTCAAGTCCCACCTGCTCCCTAGTTATGTTATAACATCTAGACTCTAGACAACTTTAACACACACTCCACAGAATTTTGATTTTTGTCAGTTACCTATTTCTTCCTTCAAAGTTTTTGAAAGCAAAGTATCAACCGTGTAATACAGCATATTCTGCAGCCTTTAGTTAATTTGTCAGACTGACAGAAACCATAAGTGCACTTTGGAAAATGGAGTTATCAGCACTTTCAAACATGACCCAAGCTTCAAAGTATTAATAACTTCATTGATTTCTGCAAAGATCTTTACCCCTTTCCTACAGCCTTTCATTTTCAAACAAAAGGTAGAATAAGCTTCTATTTTAAAGTACCCATTTTAAAAAAAGGCTTCAAATTAAATAAAGTCTGATGCTGTCACTGTGACCCCCTTGTCATTGAATGACATTATCATCACTGAATTCCCCCACTATCAATATCCTGGGGGTTACTACTGACCAGAAACAGAGCTGGACAATGCTTTGAAATGCTGCAGCCGTACATGTATGTCAGAGGCTAGGAATTCAGCAAGTAACTCACCCCCTGACTCCCCAAAGCAGAGTGGAATCTCACAACCCACTTGCCTGGATGAATGCAATTCCAACAAAGGAAACTTCACATCATCCAGGGCAAAGCAGCCTGCTTGACTGGTACCACATCCACAAATTCATTCCCACTACCAACGATTCTCAGTTGCAACAATATCAACCTTAAAATTTGCTAACAGATAGGGAGACATGAGAAAAGAACTTGAAAGTGAGACAAGATATAGTTTAGAATTTTTTTTAATAGATGTTAAAAACAGAAAATATAACTGGGATGAGCAATTGAAAATAAACTTGTAGGCTGCAGGAACCAATGAGAGAGAGAGAATATGATTGACTGGATTGCTCACTTGGGAGCTAGCATGGGTTTAGCAGGCTAAATAGCTACTTTCTACGCTACAAAGGACTCTCTGACAGTCAAAAAACAAGTACACTACCAAGTCAAAGGTTCTCTCTTCAGTGACATTCAGTAGGTTTTCTACTTGCAGCAAATTGTCAGAAAGTATTCTGCACTCCAGATTTGAAGAAAGGGTTCACACTACACCACTGAAGTGAATCGATCTCAGCTTGCACCACTTTTCTTCTGAATAATTTTGATATGCCATTGCACTAACAGGTCAAAAGTAACGCACAATTTTCTGTAAAGAATAACTAGAAGAATTTACCCTTTTTCTGATGTTACCTGACATGAGTATTTCTAGCACTTAGTTTCTGGAAGTCTGAAACTTCAATATTTTATTTCGCAGCAAGATGGCTTGTACATTAAATCTTGCAAACAAAAAGAGTGGAGTAAAATATCAGATGTGCATTGAAAATTTTTAACAACTGATTTCAAATAAACAGAGGTGTTATTCAGAGATAACACAGCGTGAAGGTGGATGAACACAGCAGACCAAGCAGCAGAGGAGCAGGAAAGTTTGACATTTCAGATCGGGACCCTTCTTCAGAAGTAGGGGAGGGGAAGGAGGAGGAGGAGAGAAGATGGATAAAGGAGGCGATAGGGTGAGAGAAGACAGACAGGGCAAAGAGGCGGGGTTAGAGCCAGTGAAGATGAATGTAGGTGGGGAGTTAGGGAGGGGATAGGTCAGTCCAGGGAGTGGGATGAGGCTAGTGGGTAGGAGATGGGGGGTGGGGACTAGCTGGGCTGGTTTTGGCATGTGGTTGGGAGAGGGGAAATTTTGAAGCTTGTGAAGTCCATATTGATACCCTTGGGATGCAGGGTTCCCAAGCGAGATATGAGATGATGTTCCTGCAACTTTCAGGTGGCGCCATTGTGGCAATGCAGGAGGCCGAGGATGGACATGTCATCTGAGGAGTTGGTGTGGGGGGGGGGTGGTGGTTGAAATGGTTCGTGACTGGGAAGTATAGTTGTTTGTTGCGAACTGAGCGTAGGTGTTCCGCAAAAGCGGTCCCCAAGCCGTTGTTTGATTTCCCCGATGTACAGGCCGCCATAATGGGAACAACAGATACAGTACATCACATTAACACATTATCACAGAGGTGTTATTCAGTTTCTTTCTAAAGATGACACTGTTCAACAGATCTGTCATTTGAGGAAGCTGTCCAAAGTTAATCTTGGGCAAGAATTGGATCAAGGTTATTGCAATACCCATTTGAGTATCAGCAGGCTTTTCACTCCAATATCAACTTCACAAATGGCAAACACCCTTGGTAACTTAGTAAAGGGCACGCAGCAACCCAATGCTGTATAAACCAGTTAGTGCGCAATGTCTTCAAGGGAAAAGGAAATATCTTTCACGAACAAACAGCAAAATGCTGCAGATTCGAGAAACATTGCTGAAAAACACAGCATGTACAACAAATATCGCAAAGACAAGACGACAGAATTAACATGTCAACTGAATGCCCTGTGTAGAATACCAATTATATTTCAATTCTTGCTTATGCGTAAGGCAGCAAATAGAAAGAGATGGGAATCTGGGAAATTTTGTAAGGAATTTTTGTGATGTTCAGTAGACATGATAGTAATTTATTACTCTGACAAGAAAAATCTTAAGAATCGTAAACTAAAGTTTGACTGATACTGTATTCAAAAAATCCTTCACCTTGTTCTGGCAACTTTTAGAATGAATGTCATGCATAATATTCTAGCCAAATTGTGTTACTATACCGTATGTCCATTTAAAATAGTTAAAAATGCACATTTCTTGCTTTTAAAAAAATTACTATTTACGTTCCCAAATTTGGTATGTTACTTGTTAAAATGTAGCTGCGGTTTTTGATAACTAGGTAGCTCTGAAAATGTGCGCTTGAAGTCTCTCCCACAACTCCACTGACTGTATAAATGTAAAAACACTAATGAATTGATCAGCACATTAATTACACCAGTATTCATGACAAAGACTATAGTCTTAGCTTCTAGGAGTCAAGTAGCGATTACTTCCTTGTAATCCACCCTCCCTCCAAAAAAAAATTAAAATTCAGACAGGAGCCACAATTGCATGTCAGGAGAACTGTCAATTTTAAAACTGCATTGTTTTCACAGATGGAAACTGTGGGCTAACATCCGTAGCAAACATGTGCTACTTAGGATCTTTTCCCATTCCATTAATTAAAATCACCGAAACAGCTCTATCACATAGCATAAACTTGTGAAATGGACAGAGTACATTCATCCAAGTTTCCCTCTATAGAAGAGGGCATTCATTCTTTAATGTTGACAGGTAAAAACCTCCTTCCTCATAGCCCTATGCAAACAATTTGTGATGATTCACTTTGTTATCAAAATCAAATGTAGCTCATAATTACTATGTTATCAAAGTTCCTTCTTTTCTGGATTTTTAAAATTTAGTATGTAAATTAGATCAACTTGATATTTCCATGATGTACTTTTGTTAAACACTGTCTTTAAGAACAGATAATAATATGTTACTCCAGTTATTTAGTCTTTTCTTTATTAATGAGATGATTGTAGGGTGCGGTGAGTACGACCCTCATTTCTAAGCCAGTTGAGGAGTTTGAGTCCCATCCTACGATTTAATGGGCAAGGAAAGCAATTCATAGCTCAGCCAAACAGGTCAGTTCAGCTTGTAGACGTTCTTGCCGAGTTGGTGGATCTGGTTGCAGACGTTTCAGCACCCCATTAGGTATCATCCTCAGTGCACCTCTGGTGAAGCGTCAGGTGTTCTGCCCCACTTGATACTTACATGCCTCAGTTTGTTGGGGTGTTTGGTATCAGTTCTGGTTCTGTTTCTCAGTGGTTTGTACACTGGGTTCAAATTAATGTGTTTGTTGATTGAGTTCCTGTTGGAATAACAGGCCTCCATGAATTCCCTGGCATATCTCTGTTTGCCTTGTGCAATTATGACTGTTGTCTCAGTTGAATTTATATCCCTCGTTGTTCGTATGTAGACCACACAGAACTTCAAACACATTGGTTGTACACTGAGTTTAATTCACTGAGAATCAGAACTGGAAGTGGTACCAAACACCCCAAAAAGCTGATGCATATAAATAACAAGCAGGACAAAACACCGACATTTCACCAGAGCAGCACTGGCTACGTTACCTCGCAAGGTGATGTAACATTTGCAACTGAACCCACTGGTTCGGCGAGCATTTCTACAACCTGACCTACAAATTTCTTCAAAAACTTAAAAGGTTAGTTCGCAACCTGCAAATTCCTCCGACACATGCCAATGGAAGGTAGTAAATTTCTGTTCAGCCACGTCATAGAAAGTTTAAGCCTGTGCCATCACTCTAGACTACAACATGTATGTAAACAGCATACTGTTGTACAACTCAGACTGCTCGTGTAATCTGTAACACAGCACCACTGTTTAAGGCTGGTATCCAAGTTCTAACTTACTCCAGTCAAGCAAATTCATAAAAGACAATAAAGAAGTCCATTCTATTCTTCAATGCTCAAAACACAAACCTGTGTCCTGGCCCAACCAGTCATTTAAAGCATAGTAATATCCTGATGACATTTAACTCTTCTCTAGGCAAGATAGTATCTGAACCCTGTTCTTGTTTTCCCTACTATCACTATTTGTTCCAGGGGTTGTACCAAAGTCTGGGTGCATTGCAGTGTCTGAGTCCTACTTTAGTGGTGCATTCATTCGACAGGAGGGCTGCTGGTAAATTTTCCGTTACTGTTTCAATTTCAACTTTGTTACATAGTACAATATCTAGGTTCCGTCTTATGCAGAACGGTCAAGAAAAGATAAAATTGACATCTAAATCAAACATGTACTATATTTAAAAAGTTGCATTCATTTTAAAAAGTTTAAATAAATAAGACAGTTCCACAACAAATTATGTAGAATCAATAGGTCTAGTCGAATCCCAATGCTGCCCAAGTTCAGGTTTATCGCCAATTCTCACTGAGTCGGCCAATCGTGATCTCCTTCGTAGCAGGGTCGAAGATTGGTTTCCACCTCGGTTGTTGCAATGGAAGGGGATTTAGAAGGAAGGAGACATGAACTAGCGAAACCAAATGAATGTACACTGGGGTGGGTTATTGTGTATTTTTACGAAAATTTCGTATAGTCATTAAATTTCCGATTAAAAGGAAACTAGCAAGTAGACGGAGTTAACAGCCAGGCAGAGAAATGGTGTCACTTAGCAACTGGAAGGCCTGTCTCCCACTGCCCCCCCCACCCCCGTCTTTTCCAGTGTAAGTGGAGTACTCACAATCAAGGTGCTTCTTCTTGGGGCCCATCACTTCATGTGTGGTGGCTTTGCAGGCTGCCTTGGTAACAGCTGAGCCGGTGACACTGTGCTGGGCTGCGGTGATCCGATCCGTGATCGACTGACCAGACATGATCCGACAGGACGACCCTTTCTCAGGTAAAGAGACGACCAGAGAGAGAGAGAGCGAGAGGAAAAAAAAATACCAAACAGTTCACAACTTCCCGTTCACACTCGGGCTTTATATATATAAAACTAGCAAAAAAAACCAAACAATTTAAAGGCAAGGTGGGGCGAGGAGAGGTTAACCCAGAAAAATTCACTTTTTTTGGTCCAAATGGAAACCCCGAGTGTTCCCTTCCTCACCAAAGCGAAACGACTTTTTTTTTCTAATTTTCCTCTCGATTAACCAATCGAGCAGTTATGGTTTTCACACATGTCTGATTTCGGGGGAGTATCTGACCGGGATACTCCCGATGATATTTTCTGAGGGGGTTAAGATTCCTCCTCCTCCCTGTCCCCGTGCCCGCCCGGTTTTTCTTTCCTTCCGCTTTCTCGGGCGGGCACTGAGCGTCAAAATGGCGGCGGAGGGAGCCGCTTTTTGTCAGGTGATGGAAACCACAGGCAGCGGATTAAGGTGGATCTGCAGCGAAAGCTCAAAATAACTTCCTTGTCTGTCTCTCAGGTTAGGCCGGGCAATCTTACAGCCTCACCGCCTCGAAAAGTTTTGTTTTTTTCCAAAACAAAACTGTGGCGTTACGGTTTTATTTTTTTTGGAATGGCGAGCTTAAGGTGGAAAATTGCGATTTTTGGTTCTTGTCCTGTACAATTTTTATTTAAAAATCTTAAAATAAAGTCACCAACAATTACGTACAGAACTGTTTCACCAAACGTGTCTACAGCGTGCAACACGGCGACACAACCTCTTGCCCCACCGAGTTGATACTTCCCAGTGATGGTGATGAATTTTGAACGGGAGGAGGGAGGGGATGGTGTCTCTGAATTGTGGAAACGTATTGACTCTGAAATGATATGGGACCACACTGCTTTGAAGTGATCACATCCGTGTTTGCCAAAGTACATAACATGGACTGAGTACAAAGCAACCTCACCAATCAAACCTGCACCATGAATCCATAGTTTGCTTCAATAAAAACAAAATATTCTACAGGTGCTTGAAATCTGACATAAAAACATAAAGTATTGGAGAAACTCAGCATATCTGCCAGCTTCAGTAGAGACAGAGAGAGAGATTTGACTGATGCAACAGCTGTAGAACCCAGATGCTGCTAGTTTCTCCAGCAATTTGTTTTTAATCCATAATTTACTACCCTGATTTCCTCAAAAAGATTTTTAATAATCTTACATGGCTCTGAGTGTAGCACTCTTGTGAGTCAGAAGATGGTGGGGTTAAGGCCCATGACGACTTGAGCAGAAAAGTAAAAAGCTAATGCTTCAGTCCAATGTGCTGACGTTTCGGGCCTAGACCCTTCATCCTCTCTCTGATGAAGGGTCTCGGCCCGAAACGTCAGCTTTTGTGCTCCTGAGATGCTGCTTGGCCTGCTGTGTTCATCCAGCCTCACATTTTATTATCTTGGAATTCTCCAGCATCTGCAGTTCCCATTATCTCTGCTTCAGTCCAATATTGTGCGAGCACTGCAAGGTTGGGGTACCCTCCCAAGTGAATGTACATATTTCATGGCAATGTTTTGAAGATGAGCCAAGAGATCAAACCCTGATATAAAAACACAATGTGCTGAAAATACTTAGGCACGTCTAACAGGACTGGAGAGGGAGAAACAAAATTAAAATTTTAAATTGAACATGACACCCAATCAACATCCCAAAGTAGGTTATCTACTCATTGTATTAGTATTTTGGCAATCCTGCTCTGCAGAAATTGAATACGCATTTCCTAAATTATGACAGTGAATGCATTTCAAAATCCTTCATTAGTTGTAAACTGCATTGGGACATCTCATGGTTGTAAAATAAATTATATAAACCAAGTTGTTTTTGCAGACAATTTAAAACAAAACTTTTTGCAAATTTGGATAGACTACATCTATCAGGATACTCCTATTTCTAATTTACTTTGTTTAGAATTTATTAGAAATTACAGTTGGACTTTTAAAAGTGCACATGGAATCATAGATATGATTGTCGCACAGAAGGTGGCCATTTGGCATTAATGGCTATACTAAGCCTCAGAAGAAGCAATTTCCCTAGTGCCACTCCCATATCTTTTATCCATAGCCCTGCAAATGTTTACAATATTTTTCCATATTAATGAACTTCACCTTTGAAAAATTAGTGCTGTTTATTATGATTTCTATGTGTGGAGAGCAATGTGCTGGGCATATTTCCAAACACACTTTAAATGATATTGATAGCAACTACAGATTTACACTAGCTGGTCAACAATGTCAGGTGACAATATTTAGCCAGTAAAGTAGTACCAAAAATCAAGTACCCATGTCATCATGTAATATACATACCAGCAGGTACTAAAAATGGATGGCAGTTAAGAAATTGTGAACACATTCCACCTTAATAGAATTGGGTGTCTCTTTAATTTTCAGGCTGCACATTCCTAAGAAAAGTTTCATAATCACACGCAAACCAGGACATGCTGTTTTACCACAGACAGGATGGTGATAACTATTATCTGGTATAACACACTATGTTCTCATCCAGCATACTCCATGATTCACACTGCATTACGTTTCTGTACAGCCGTGACATTCTACTAAAAGTTGGAAGTGTATTATGAATAAAAACCACATCAAACTGTTTACAGATTTCCATTTAGCTACCCTTCAAATTAAATTTATTGTTCAAAGAATTAAAAGTAAAATTGTAAACAAATGTAGACAGATTTTCTTTGATACTTGTATTGAAATCATAAATATTTTCAAAAGAAAATTCTGATCACTAAGTTTTCCCAATTTATGATGTTGCAACGCCTCCAAACTTTTTTTCTCTTTTTTTTGTATAAATATATGTCAGGAACCCACAACCAAGAGAAATGTGTCATCACATTCTTGTTCTCTTGAAATACTGTAGTAAAATATGCATTTGTAAAATTTGGATGATACAACGTTTCGTTAGATTTTCCTGTGATCTCTTCCTGAAACTAGTGTGACTAATACTAGAAGTCCAACTAATGTCCTGATTGTCCCACATTATGAAGAAAGGAAGAAAGAGATCATTTATATATCACAGTACATTTTGGACTACCTAACAGCCAATAAAATACTTCTTGAAGTATAGCCACTATATTGGCAGGTCTGCACTTACTAAGATTTCATAAGCATAAAACAGATAACTACCAGATAATTTGCTTTGGTGATGATGGTTGTGAGATAAGTATTACATTTTTGGAAATATAAACTGCCTAGTTGTTCAAAAGGCAGAATTTTAGGCTTTTGGGAACACGTTCTTCTAAGTTCTCTGTGCTAGAGTATGGTATTAGAGAAGGTCAGACCTAAAAAGAAGAAAGAAAGGAGGGAAAACTGCCTTGAACTTCCAAGTAGTGCCATGGGATCTTTTGTATCCCAAAGCAGATGAACTCTGACTTTAGCATCTCATCTTAAAAACCAAAACTTTCAATAATAAAACACTCTTGTCAGTATTTCACTTCCTTGTTAGCCTGGATTATGTACTCATTTAAGTGGCACTTGAACCCACTATCTTCTCATTCAGACAAGAGTGCTATCATTGAGTCATGGCTGATATCTTTTCTCCCAGATGTGTGCAACCCAAAAAAGCTTTCAATGTAACTCTCAATTGATGCCTCATTTTAACACCTGTGGGGTTTCTTTCACTCCAAAAGCAATTCAGTGTGAAAAGTGTTTAAACTATTTCAACATGAGAAAAGACATTATATAACTGCAAGTCTTTCTCCTCCTTTCAGTTGCGAGGAGGGCATGGCTCCTGTGGAGAGAAAAACAGTTACTGTTTTGAGTCTGATATCATTCTTGTTCGAAACTGAGCAGAACTGCATGATTGAAAGAGAATGGTGTGGATTCTTGTCCCCCAAGCATCAAAACCAGCATTACCAAATAAAATCACATGGTCTATAAATGGTTGTCAAATTGAAAATCTACCCTGTTAATCTAATACACTAGGGCTGGAAATTGAAATTCACCAATTGTTAACTGAGTGAGAATGGAAGATATAGCCATTAAGTTCTCTCTACCTCTCTGCAAGAATAATTTAATTTGTTTATATTTTTAGCAGGTTTGTAAACAAAGGAATACATTCTGACTTCATTCCTCCAGCTGGTTTGATATTTATTTCCAACACCTCTCAAACAGATCATTAGAAAATTTTGCGGTGCATCATCCCAGCACCATTAATGTACCTAGTCAAATAAGAACATCTTTGATTGCACATTTTCCTGAATTCACACTAATTCAAAAACAACATTTCCAATAATAGTTTTTAAACAGTACCTGAAAGAAGAGTTTCCTTTGTTATATTGCTGGTTGAATTGGCTATTTTCTCATAATGTGAAATTGAATTGATTTGTGCTTAGAGTAACAACCTTTTAAGTGAATGGATTGAGAATCAGTAAGCAAGGGAACTGAGTAGACTGGACAGTGTGAAGTGAAGCTGAAGTGGCTTTGAGATGATTCAAAATCTTACCAACAACACAGTAGAAGATATAGTTTATATATATTGAGTTAACGTGATATATTTAAATAAATTAAGTTGAACTTCAGTCATTGTGTCAATTCTATGTATTATTGTAAAGAAAACATACGTGGACTTATCCAGCTCAGTCCCCAAACAAAAAGTGATAGTTTTAAATTGCATTTGAGGAAGGTGCAATTAGTTAAAAGCATAGAGTCATAGAGGTTTACATCATTGAAACAGGCTCTTTGGCCTGACTTCATACTGTGTAGGTATCACAATTAGTCTAGTCCCATTTGCCTGTGTTTGATCCCTCCATTGATGTACCTATCCAAATGTTTCTGAAATGACAAAATTGTACATGTCTCCATCACTACCTCTGGCAGCCCATTCCAGATGGCCACCACCCTCTGTGTGAATAAAGTATCCCTCTGGACCCTTTTGTATGTCTCCCTGTCATCTTAAACCTATGCCCTCTCGTTTTAGACTCCCTTACTATGGGTAAAAGCAGTTGGCTATCTATCTTATCTATGCGTCTCATGATTTTATTGACCTCTATATGATTGGCAGATTTTGTTAGTGGGTGGAGAAGAGGAAACAGCCACGTGTTATTTCAGGGAATTCGCTAGATATGCCATTGTCTGGTCTGCCTGAGCTTATCAACTATCTGCAGTAGAAGAGCAAGATAATGTTATCCCAAGCTGTATTCTTATATGTGCAAGTTCAAATGGTGAATATATTTACGAAACTAAACATATTAAACTACAATTGTTGCATTATGTTTAGGTAGTTGACTGGGTCTAGATTTCCCATTGCACCAATTAGAAGTTCCCCTTGATTCATAAGGCCAACTCTTGCTATGAATCCCTTCAATTATACTCTATTTTTGATGGTCTAATAACGTAAAGACAGTGTTATAGTTCATTATTTAGACATTTTGTAAAACTCCATAAAGGTAAGCTCATGATGTTGCCTGGGCAGGATTTCTTATTTAAGTCACACTGGCTCCTTAGTGTAACTTGAGCAGATGTGGATTAATAATGGCTATGGAAGCTGTTCCACTGCCTGTCAGATGTGAGTCTGCTTCAGATATAGTGTTAACTCTGTGTAAAATCTGCAATCAGCAGAATGCTGTTATTACAGACTGGCACACCACAGACAGCAGCATTTGGATGTTTGCATTATACCACACATCTGCTCCATGTTTGAAGTTGCTTTCTAATTTTTTGCATAAAGGAATGAACACCATTAGCATCGCTTGTTTTTGCATTAAAATCTGGCCTGAGCATAAAAGTGATATATGAAGCATGGAACAAGGCATGATACAAAGTCGAAAAAAAAGCATGGAAGCACGACAATACATCATGTCAGGATTTGGTGGATCAGAATCATGTTGCATCAGGCAATGTAAGGTACACTTGTCCAGGGATACTTCAGAATGGGGCAAGGTGACAGGAACAAACGACAACACAAGTGGCAGTGGTTTTGGAGAAGTGAGAGAGATCCAGGGTAAGTATGATTAATAGGTATTTGTAGAATATTTGTCACTCCTGCTGAAAGGAAAACCTTAAAGAGGGTGGGGATTACGAATGGAAGATGGAGGTCATGACTAATTGAACTCAATTTTGAATCCAGAAGACCTAAGTTTAAAGTTAGGTGCTGTTAATTGCTTTGTAATGTAGCAGATCTAGGACAGAAATATGAGCATAAGAACAAGTATTAAAAATGACCCTGACCTTCCATTGCATTCCATGCTTGGAGACTAAAGATGTTCCGCAAAGTAGTCACCAAAACTGCATTTGGTCTCACTGATCTAGAGGACACCACTTTATAAGTTGCAATTACAGTAGATTAGACTAAAACAAGTACAAGTGAATCATTGCTTTACCTGAAAGGAGTATTTGGGGTCCTTGGTCAATAAGGAGGGTAGAGATAAAGAAACAAGTGTTACACTTTATTGCTATTGGGGAGGGATAGGATAATAGAGGAGTGGATCAGACTGCCTTGGAAGAAATGGTTACTTTGAAATCCTGGCAAGAGAAGAGAGGAGATGATGTGTTTAGTGTGGCATGCTGGAGGTGGTAGAAATAGCGAGGATGATCTTTTTGAATATAATGGATGTTGAGTTGGGAGTGGGACATCCATGTTCTGGGAGGGAGGGAAAGAGTGAAGGCAGAACTGTGCAAGACGGGTCAGACTTAGTTAAAGGCCCTGTCCATCACAGTGGGTGGAAACTCTTTAGTTGAATAAAACTGAAGACGTCAGAAGCACCCTTGTAAAAAGTAACGTCCTTAGAACAGATGTGACAGACAGAAAACTGTGAGAATTGAATAGGGTTGGAGAAGGAAAATCAAGGAAGCTATGAAATTCACTGGATTTGTAATGAATATTAGTAAACAGCCTATCCCTGGAAAAGGAGAGACAAAGTCAGAAAAGAGAATGGAAAAGTCAGAGATAGATCAGGTGAAGCTGAGTGAAAGTTGGAAATTGGAAACAAAGTTAGTGGATTTTTCCAGTTCCAGGCAAGAGCAGAATGTGGTACCAATATGGTCATGACGCACTAGATAAAGAATTGTGGGAAAGGGCTGAAATAAGGAACGTTCCACTGAAACACCGGTATATCTCAGGTCCTAGCACGTACCTATAGATAGACCTTTTATTTGGAGGAAGTGAGACAAGTTACAGGAGAAATTGCTTAATGAGAGAACAGGCTCAGCTAGACAGTGGAGGTGAATGGAGACTGGGCCTACAGTCAAGGAAATGGACAGCCTTCATACTAACTTGTAAGAAGTGGAGGTGTCAAGGGATTAGACAACCATAGTGAATTGGAGACAATCAGGTCTAGAAAACTGGAAATTGTTGAAGGGATGCAAGGAGAATAGTGATTTGAAGAGACAGGACAAAGGGTGAAAAAACAGAATCAACATAAGAAGAAATCAATTCAGAGGCCAAGAACAAGCTGAAATAATGAATCTTCACTGTAGCCCTGTTTATGGATATTAAGAAACGAGGTAGAAGCAGGCTGTATGGAATTGGTGAAGTGGTGAGTGGGAAGTACTTCAGAGAACAGTGACAGACCTAGAAACAATGTTATGATATTCAGTGACAGAATTGTGATCCAGGAGGGGGTAAGAACAAGTGTGAGAGAGTTGATGGTCAGCCTCTAAGATGAAGATTGGTACACCTGAAAGACAGGTTTGCTGTGTTAACAGGTTTGCTATCAATGTCAGGGTTAGAACTGAGAAAAGGGAGTAAAGCAAGGTTGCAGCGTGCTGTTTTCATGTGATATGGCTATGACTAATGTCTTCAGTGTACTTAACCCTGAATAGGCCCAGATACACATTGTAGTACCTAAGTTTCTGCAAGAGCAATCAGGCTTGTCCACAACATATTGGATATTGATTGAGGGGCTTCCAGAGAGAAAATATGAAAACATCTTGGAAGAAAGCAACACATGCCAAATTTTGCTACACCAGAACAAATTACATGGTGTTGAGACTTAGGATTTTCGCTCACCTCAATGAAGGTAGGACAAAGAAAATGACTGGATCCTTGAAGTGAATTTTCACTTTAGGAAGGAGAATAGGAATTTGCACCAAGATGTCCCGAACCTGTCCTCTGAAAGGAAACAGGTCTTCTTTGAAATATCTACTGGGACACCTCCTTAATTGAGCCCTTATGGATTAAGAGGAATAGTTGGCTGCAGTAAATTGTATGTAATACAGTAACATGTCCTCTCGACCATGTTCTAAAGAACTCTTCTTTAAAAATTGATAAGTAACCAGGCCACTACTATGGGGTGGGGCAGAATTCTTTTACAGCATGGTTTTTGACACACCCATACCCAAAAGGCTAGTGTTATGAAGGAAAGGTTGACCCCCCCCCCTTTGATAACTAAAAACTGAAATGCCCAGAGAAGCTTGCCTTGCCTCATAAACTTTAAAGAAAGTGTGTAAAGTGGTATAAACGACCTCTCATGCACCCCCCCCCCACCAGTCTCTTATAAAGGGATGGTTAAATGAAAGAAATTCTTGATACTCACATTATAACAAACTAGTAACAATTTATTTATCTAGCCCTAACAATAAACAAATTAACATAGCTACTAACAAACCACCAATTCCCCTTAACAACTAACTATTTCCAAATAAACAAAATGCTAATGTGTGCTGTTCCAATAAATACAAATCCTGCTTTTATAAAGCAAAGTAATAAGAAAAATAAATTAGGACTTAGCCTCTCAAAATTACAGCCAGGGTAGGTCTTCCAGAATGCTTGCACCCTCTCCACTGACCCTCAGTCAGGAACATCATTCTCCATCGAAATCTTGTGTCAGGAATATTATCTAAGAGTGCTGCTGTACTTTTAGTTTACCTGATGGTTTTCTGACAGCTTAGATAATTCTGTGGGAGCCAGTGATTCATTCTTTTATAGCTGCGAACTATTCTCTTTTAAGATGACAATTAACTCTCACACTGATTTTCAAATGCACTTTTCTTTTTATACCCTTGATGACCTATTAAATTCTTACAATGGAATTGGTCCTAGGTTGTCAAAACCATCATATTTAAATTTAATTGGGATTTGGTATCTAGGGCCTGGTTTAAATTAATTAGCTAAGTTCAAACACCTGTTGTCTTGGTAAAAATGTGCTGGCCTGCTAACAGTACAGCCTTTTAAAACAATTTTTCAAAATCAAGAACTCTGTGCATATGCTGCTGCCTGCAGATTTTTTTTAGTGTCTAAGCCTAGAAAACACA
This sequence comes from Stegostoma tigrinum, assembly GCF_030684315.1. Lineage (NCBI taxonomy): Eukaryota > Metazoa > Chordata > Chondrichthyes > Orectolobiformes > Stegostomatidae > Stegostoma > Stegostoma tigrinum. The sequence continues at coordinate 35,543,446 of NC_081368.1, forward strand.
TCATCTTTTAAAGGGACCACACAATCTTCCTCCACCCCCATCATTTTACAAACATTGAATATTTCACACAACTTCATAATACCTCCCCCTTAAAAAAAGTGAAGTGTCATGATGAAAAGATGGCTTCATTTATTTTTCTCTAAATCTTAACACCATTATTACTAGATCCATAGGTCATTACTCTAGAGTTACACATTTCATACTATTTCCATATACATACAAAACATTGAACACTACCGTTTTTATCTTTATATATACTCTTTAAAATACTCGTGATAACGCATCCGCAATAACATTTTCATGACCCGTAATATGTACAATCTGTAAATTAAATGCTCATAAAAGAAGAATCCAACAAAATAGTCTGGTGTTCTTGTCTTTAAATCTTTCCAAAAATGTCAAATGATTGTGATCAGTGTATACAACCATCTCTGATACATTGTTTGCATCATAAACATTAAAATGTTCTAAGGCCAGTATTAAACTCAATAACCCTTTTTCAACAGTTGAATATTTTCTCTGGTGGATATTGAGTTTCTTTGAAAAATAACTGGCATTTCAACTCCACAATCATCACCCTGTACCAACACAACTCCAACCCCTGCATAGCTTGCGTTGTTAAAAAAATTGTCAGTGGTACCTCCACGCTACTAAAGTTTGGTACAAATTTCTTGTAGAATCCGCTTAGACCCAAAAATTATAGCGTATCTTTCTTTGAGGATGGTCTTGGAAATTCCTCAATGGCATTCATCTTCATGTTCCTCAGTGTCATCCGTCCATGTCTGCTGTTGCATCCTAAGAACATTAACTTCCACCTTGCTGAATTCTACTTTTGCCAAATTTATGACCAACTTCGTCTTCAATAATCTCTCAAAAAACTCTGCCAAATGTACCATGTGATCTGTCCACAAATGGATAAAGATCGCCAAGCCATCTATATAGAGAGCACAATTAGTCAATGCTGCTACAACTCTGTTCGTAAGTCTTTGAAATGTGGCTGATGCAATCTTCATTTCAAAGGGCATTACTTTAAATTGATATAACCTATTTGGGGTTACAGAAGCAGAAATGTCTTTCACTGTCCCCAGCAAAGGTACTGGCCAGTAACCATGAAGTAAGTCCAACTTTGTGATGTAAGTAGCTTGTCCAACTTTTTCCACACAGTCCTCCAGCTTTGGAATTGGATGTGAGTCTGATTTAGTTACAGCATTGACCTTCCAATAATCAATGCAGAATTGTTGAGTATCATCAGGTTTGGGAACCAACACAATCAGCAAACTCCACTTGCTTTGACTCAGCTCAGTGATGTCTTCTTGGAGCATCACTTCCACTTCCTTCTGTACCTGTGCTGCTTTGAGAGGATTAAGCCTGTACGGTTGTTGTTTTACTAGAACAAGATGCCCTACATCAACCTCGTGTACAATGGCATTAGTCCTCCCCATTCTACTTCCATGTCCTCGTAGCACTGCAACAAGTCTTTCAATTCGGTTCTCTGTTCCTGAGACAGATAGCTAATTACCCTATACTGTTCTTCAAGGACTTCTTCATTGTTCACTTTATTCTGAGGCACAACAAAATCCAAATCATCTGCATTTTATTCCTCACTTCAAGTGGCAGTAACCAGTACCTGTCCCTTAGTTCCCTTTCCTTGCCATTGTAAGGTTTCAGCATGTTCACATGACATACCCAATGATTTTTTTTTCCTATCTGGCATCTTCCCAGATAATTCACCTGACTTAACTTTTTCTCAATCTGATAGGGATCACTGAACATTGCTTTGAAAAGCTCTCCTGCCTCTGGTAACAACACCAATACTCTATCCCCACAGACAGATATACAAATTTTAGATTTCATATCTGCTTCTTGCTTCTATAGTTGCTGTGCCACCTTCGAATGTTGTTTAGCTAATTCACCTTCTCTGTTTAATCTTTTACTACAGATACATAATCCAACTGTGAGATCTCTGACTTTGGACCTATCAACTTTTCCTTAATTAATTTTAAAGGCCCTCTTACTTTGTGTCCGAAAATCAACTTAAATGGGGTAAACTGAGTTGATTCATTTGGAGCATCTCTAATGGCAAACAATACAAGTGGGATACCTGAATCCCAATCATTTGGGTAACCCTGGCAATAAGCCCTTAGCATGATCTTTAGGGTCTGATGCCATGTTTCCAATGGCCCCAGGGATTCAGGATGGTACACATTTGATTTTTGGATGCCTAAACTACCCATGACCTCCTTAAATAATTTGGCATAAAATTGGACCCTTGGTCTGACTAAATCTTTCCGGGTAGTTCATAATGGGTAAAAGAAAGTAAGCAACTCCTCCACAACCCATTTTACCTTGACATTCCATTACTGGCACTGGCAATCTGCTAGACACATCCACCAAGCATGTCCTGTCACCAAGCTTAGCAAATTTGGTTTCCACCTTGGTGTTAGGGAGAGGACGTACACAATCAATCATAACCTGCGTGAAAGGTTCTTCAAATGTGGGAACTGTCATTAAAGGCCTGTGGCGTTCCTATCATCTGACATTCAATCACATCTTTATGGAATCCAGGCTAATAGAAATGCTTCTGTTCTTAGCCTGAGTCTTCCTCACTCCTTGATGACCTCCTACAGGTCACTCGTGTGCTACCTGCAATTCTTCCTATCTGCGTGCTATCGACAACACAATCTGGTGAACTTCTGCCCATTTCTCGTCTGAGACATTGGCAGGTCAGTGCAATTTCCACCGTAGGATCGTATCCTTAAGTTAATAACATTCGGGAATACATTCTGATTTCCTTTCCTTTTTTTTGTCCCATCTTTTTGTTGTAAGTCCATTAGCCTTTCAGAACTAAACACCTCTGCCTGATCCTGTACCTGCTTTGATTTCTCCTTTACGATTTCATCAAACAGGGTGTCAGCTAACTGAACCTCTCTCGTTTGTCTTTCTCTTTGATTTTCCCTTCTTGCTTTAACTTATGACTGTGGAATCTTGTCACCAGACAGTCTGGAAAAATTCCAGGATATTTTTCTTTGACTTCTTAAGTTCCCTGGTTTTCTTTTGGCTTCTCCACTACAGCTCATTTCCAAGAACAAACTGTATTCCTGGAATAGACAGTCTCTTTCAATCACTTCCACTGTCACTTCCCCAGTCTTGACTGGACTTTCTATCCTTATCTTACACAGGGGAATACTAAATCTATCTCCATCTATTCCACAGATTACCGCTTTCTTGAGTAACATTTCAGAAAGAGCGTAAGAGCTTTCATTTCTAACTAATATATACAGCTTCCATATCTCTCAATATTCTAACTTATTTGCCTTCTCCACCTGTTCTTCCCAAGTAAATCTTATCCACTGAGGGTGAGCCTGTAAAGAGATCAGGCCCTGTCTTATTTTCCAGCCCGAGACCAGGCTGTGCACTCTCTCTGCTGCTGCTTGACTTCTGTTGGGATTTCCTTCACAATTCCATCTATTCCCACTGGTTTAGCCTCTTTTACTAGATCCTTTTTCTCAGTGCCTTTCTTAAACCACCAGCACTGTGACTTTGCAGTGAAAACACCTGAGGTCTTTCACCTCTTTTTTTCACTCTCTTGGGTTTCTTTTTTTCACATGTGGTAAACAGTTCTAGTGTGATTTACTTTTTGTTTTTCATTGAAGGGTCTCCCTCTTTCCCAATTTCTTCCCATTACAGAATGAAATTGCTGTCAGAAGCTAGATTTCGATTATGCACTAATGTGTATTCATCCGCCATCTCTGCAACTCTTATTGCTACTTTAACTTTCTGTTCGTCAACATCATTTCTTATCATCTCTGGAAGTGAGTTTTTGAACTCCTCCAGCTAAGTAATATCTCTAAGATTCTCAAGTCTTTTCTATCCTTAATGGTCTTTTGGTTATGGTAAAATAGTATTTTTAGTTTAAATTATCATTATCTGAGAGCTCAGAGAATACTGTGAAAGCCGATGATTTTTTTTTTAATAGCCGAGAGCTGTTATCTTTGTATGTGACAGTTGACTCTCACACTGATTTCCAAATGCCCTGATGACCTATTAAATTCTTACAATGCAATTGGTCTTAGGTTGTCAAAACCGTCATATTTAAATTTAATTGGGCTTTGGTACATAGGGCCTGGTTTTAAATTAATTCGCTAAGTTCAAAAACCTGTTGTCTTGATAAAAATGCCGCTTTGCCTGCTAACAGTGTAGCCTTTTGATAGAGTGTTTCAATTTAAGAACTCTATGTGCATCTGCTGCTGCCTGCAGATATTTGCATTAATCTCCAAGCCTAGAAAACACATCATCTTTTAAAGGGACCACTCATTGAATACACTACCCAGCAAGATCTGCCTGGAGTGCTACTCTCTGGCCTGCCACTGGCTCATATCTCTAGGCAATTGAACTGAATTCCTGCCTTGTTGAAAAACAGGAAACCATGTGGAAAATCTTAACAAGCCTACAAGGCTCTTAATGGCTGCTAGGATCCTGAGTGGGCAAACAAAAATATATACTTAATACAGCATAAGCTATATTATCTTGTTTAAATCATTCTGTTCTAAAAGAAAGGACATTTTCCTGGATTGAAAACTGGTTATCACTGGTCATGTTGCTAGTTGACCACAATTACATGAATATTCTGATCAGCAATAACCAGCAGACAAAAGCTGATATCATCCTCCCAGAATATCATATTCCTTCAATTGCAGAAATATCCCAGCTAAACCAACGTAAAGGAATATTCTTGATAAGCAATGAGATAAAAGGTTATTGAAGGTAAGCAAAAATATAGAATACTTAGATCAAACTTGATATTATTGAATGGTGGAACTGCCTCAAGAGGCTTATTTCTAATTTGTAAGTTCTTTGTATGTATGAACCACAAGCAAGATGTCAATACCAACCTGTTCAGAATGTAATGGAATTCATTGAATCACAGTATGTCAAAGATGGCATGAACTATCCCACAGTTACAGGCTTAAAAACACAGTGAGTTTTGTTGAAGACCACAAAACCCACCTTGTTAACTAATGTGGTTTAACCTGAAATCCTAGTCATGTCAGAGGAGGCGACGGCCTAGTGGTATTATCGTTGGACTGTTAATCCAGAGACCCAGATAACATTCTGTAGACCTGGGTTTGAATCCCACCATGGTAGACAGTGGAATTTGAATTCAATGAAATATCTGGAATCTAATGATGACCATGAACATTTGTTGCTTGTCAGGAAAAACCCATCTGGTTCACTGATGTCCTTTAGGGAGGGAAACTGCCATTCTTAGCTGACCTGGCTTGCATGTGACTCCAGACCCACAGCAAATGTGGTTGACTCTGAACTGCCCTCTGGGAATTAGAGATGGGCAATAAATGCTGCCTAGCCTGTGATGCCCTCATCCCATAAATGAATAGAAGAAAACTACTGAATTTAAAATGGTTTAATTATATATCTTCGGTTTTTTCATCAGTCTCATTGTAACACCAGAAGAGAATACAGATAGCAGCTCCATGCTTAGCTAACATCTGCCTCTGTTCTCAATCTCATTCAAAAGTCTGATTTCTGGAAGGCATCCTGTATTTTGTTTGCAAAGTGAACTAATTCCCAGTTTACAACTGGTGCATCTTCAACCATAGTTCAACTGCGTCAGATTTCCTGCTGGGGAAAAAGAGTGTCTGTGCTTAGCCAACTGAAAGTATGTCCATTGGACATTGATTTAGAGGTCTCTTTAATTCATGTAAATTAATGGCCATGTCTTTCGTAGTAAGTAATTTATAATTTGTAGCTTCTCTCATTTCCTGCCTCAGCCTTCCTTGAAAGCAAGTCTGTTGCGAGGCATTTTGCCAGATTTTGAATGTATTTGTATTAATTTTCATTTGTTTTCAACCTAAAGGAATTTGATGTGAGTCAGTTTTAAATTGGACTTTGAAAACAGGCTATGAGGAAACACACCAGTGCCTTCCTTTTAAAAGAGGTCGGAAAAGAAAAGAAACTAAACACCACCTTGGTTACGGACATTGGAGGAGAACAGTAAAAATTATTCGATCCACCTCTCCCTCTTGTGTGTGATGCTGCCAAATTTCCGGATTTAAAGACGCTGAAGCCACTTTTACAGCCACTGAGAAGGTAAGTTTGTAAAGTAGTGAGGGGATAGGATGATGTTCTGGGTGTGGTCCCAGGTGGGTGGGGAGGAAGACAACTTGGTTGTTAGGTGGGTGAGGTGGCAGGCGTGTTAGTGGGTGAGGTGCACTTTGATTGAGGGGGCATAGTGGCTGATGTGTGATAAGTTAGGGTAACAAGTGGAACATGCGGGTTAGGTGGCAGGTTCGTGAGGTTGGTAGATATAGGTGAGTGTTTGGGGTCAGGATGAGTCGGTTTAGGAGGAGTGGAGAGCTGTCAGGGCCAGTGTGAAGTTTGAGAGTTTAGGGGATTTGCTGGAGGTGGTTTGCAAGGAGAGTCTTGGCCATCCGTGAATGTTTGAGAAGACAACTAGAGATGAGTTGGGAGGAGTGGAGGGTCCATTTTTAAATGGTCCGAACATTTCCTGGCTAACTGTCAAGCTAAGTCACTGTAAATTCCTTAAAGTAAAAACAAAGTACACTACTGTACATTATGTCCCTGGATTAATATGTTCAAAATCCAGGGAAATGGTTCACAATACACACGCATTCACAGACGTGTGCATTTAAGGAACAAAGAGAAAGTACGTGAGAGAAGGTTTAAATTACAAATTTTCAGAATCAGCTACGTCATGGTACCTGCATGGTCCTGAGGTGTGACTTCTTTCTTCACTGCTGCAACAACTACCTTCCCATTGGAAGACCTGGGCCAGTGTAAGTTGACCATGCTGCCACAGTAAAAGGGAGGCTGAGAAATGATAAATGCTATGGTAGGATTTTAAAGATACTTGAAAATGTAGACCATGACAAGATCTTTCACATTTTTCAGATCAATTGAACCAGTGGACGCAGATCGCATTTGAAGATGGATAACTTTCAAACAAATCTGTGGAAATTATTAATTCAATGAACAAAAAAGCAGTCTGTGTAAAAGACTCCCTGAAGAAATGGTGAAAGCAAACAGAAATGATTGACTCAAATGTATATATTTGTTATAGAACAGTAAAAGATTAAAAGGATACTGTATATGAGTAATCTGAGATTGACATATAAGTGCAGCATGTTGGGAGGATCAGGTAACTTCGTAACTATGGTACATACAGCTCCATACCATTGGGGCTTTCCACGCATCATGTTAAGGCATGTTGTAGATTATAAATAAAAGATTTATTGCTATGATTACGCAACAGTTATTCTATTAAAATGCCACTAGGACAGCAAATGAGATTTGTAACCTTAGGATCATCGAAAACCCAGCTGCTCCGTTAGGAGTGCCATCTCATTCACCTTTATCTATTCCTGAGCTCATTGAACTACATTTATTCTTAATTAAGCAAAATCTTGTTTTTATAATTCTTATCCTTGTTTTCAAATCCTTTTATGGCCTTGACCATCCTTATCTTTATAAAATTCTTCAGTTCTGCAACCTTCTGGGATATTTGAGCTCCATTAATTCTGATCTATTGAGCATTTCTGACTTTAATCACAATTGTGGCTGTGCCTTCAGCTACCTAGATTCCAAGCTGTGGATTTTCCTCACCACCTTTTGTTCCTCCTTTAAAACACTCCTTAAATTCTACATCTTTACCAAACTTTTGGCCATATTTTCTAACATCACCTGATAGCTTAGTCTCAAATTTTTGTTCTGTAGTACTCCTGTGGATACCATAGGACATTTTAATAAATTAAAGATGACATTATAAATACAAGTTTTGGATGGACTCGGTTCTCTTACTGTGTAGTATTCTCTATGTTTCCAAGTAGGCCACGACTGCCAGAAATTGCTTCTTAAAAGTGGGTTTCCAGTTCATCAGTCAATTTAGTGAGAAACCTGCTGATAAAACGAAGCCTGGAAGATAATACACTTTGCCTTCTTTTGCTGCAGTTGTTGAATTTCAAACTGAAGCAATGATTCAAGTTGATCTAGATTTAAATAGAGATTGTGCATTTGGCGGAATGCCCCCACCTAGTTTCAGAATAATAAATACATGGGTTAAATTTCCAGCAAAAGCAATTAACTATCCTAAAAAAAAGTAGGTAATGATTTTAATGTAAAATAGCCACAAGTGATCAAATACTGCATTGATTACAGATCCAAAATAGCCCAGAGTGTGAGAACAATTAATCAACTGGAATCAAACCAATATCCAGAAATATAGTCTTAACTGCTTTTTGCTAGGGCTTTGTTTCCATCAATCAAATAAGTTAAAACATAGAAACTAGGAGCAAGAGTATGCCAATTGGCCCTTCAATCATGCTCCACCATGCAATATGATCATGGCTCATCCTTTATCTCAGTGTTATATTTTTGCCTTCTCCCTCATGCCCCTGAATGCCTTTAAAATTATTACTCTCTTCCTGGAATATATTCAGCAACTTGGCCTCCACAGTCTTCTGTGGTATAAGATTTCACAGGTTCAATGCCCTTTGAGTGAAGAAATCTTTCCATATCTCAGCCCTAAGGAGTATTCTTTGTATCCTGAGATTGTAACTCCCGGTTCATCACCCTCTCAGGTTGAGCATTTGTTTCGTGCCTTCTGCCAACATCAACTGGATTCTATCAATATAATATACAATGTCCTTTTATTTTAACGGGTACTCCATTGTAGGAGTACAATGGGTACAGTATTCTCCCTGACAGTGATAGGAGCCTATTCAATACGCCAGTCATTGAACTCACAATCACATTTTGTGTGTGTGTGTGTGCTCATTAATGTTCTGCTGAATGTGATCCCATCAGGTTCTCATCTGGGTCCTCTATACCAAAATCTGTCTGTGAGCTTGCCCCCAGTGAGCAAAATCACAAACTGTCCTCTCCCCTTAGCCTAATTGCTGCTGATTTGTGCACAGATGACATACCAGATGCTGATCCCAACTGATACTTAGCCGTAAGGTACGTGGAATTGCCAATATCTGTACTGGTGACTGCAAGTGTGAGATCAAATTAACGTCCTTTTTATTTGTGCTGTGTTATTGCATAGTCACTTCTTCCTTTTGGTGTGGCTGACAAATTAGTGATCTTTTGGTGTTTAAAACTGGAATTCAGAAGGCAGAGGTTGATACAAGGAAAGGGATTTAGGATGACAAACAGAAGTTGATGGTCACAGTATCTACAGCATGGTTGTCATGTCAGGCAACAGTTCTCAGTGATGTCTTGTTGAGGCAGGTATCTTGAAGTTTATGAACAACACTATTTACATTTTTCGAAGACTTCAGATTTAAACATAGTCTGTGCTCTATGCTTACTGATGTTACACTTCATGACTGTAACACTACACACAGTTGACTGCAATATGATATACTGTTCTGAATTCACTGAATTGCAACTGTTACTGAAGGTGATGTGAGGACCTTTATACTGTAATAGCACTTAACATAATATCAGCTAAATCCTTTTAATGTACATTTTCTTTCTAGAACCTATGCAGCAATGTGAGACCTCAGATCTGTGGAGTGCTGATGGATAAATGGTGGGAGTATGGTGCTTTGAGTGACAAAAGAGATTGATGGTATGCTATGTAGGAGATACCACATGAAGATGTTTTCATTAGCATTGAGAACCCAAATAAGATGATTATAATTCTCAGGAAACTGCTTGCAGGTCCTTGAGATCAAGTTCTGGGAGTTGACCTTCTTCACTTTCTCCAATTTCCTCCTACAGTCCCCCACATAGCCATGACATATACTGGATGTGGGAATATAGTGGTATCATCACACTCTGGTAATCCAGAGACCAAATACACTGGGAACATGAGTATAAATTGTACCACAACAAGTGGAGAAATTTGAATTCAAATAATGGCATTGGAATTAATCGGTAGACTAATGGTGAATAAGGGCAGTATCTTATTTTTTTGACTAAATTCCAGTTTTCTGTTACAAGACCTAGTAAGCTTTCTTGCCATAGCTTACCAAATGTGTCTCATTAACTGTCTATCCCCTCCACCTATTCCTATGGCAACCCTCACATCCAATTTCAACCTCATCTTAACAATATGCCATTCCTTGAACAACTCACCACTCAGCAAATGTCTGTCAAAAGACCAACATCCCTTGTGCCTGCGCCATCTTTAGAAGGCCGCTGTTCACCTGAATGAGTGTTGGCAGTTCAGAATTGCCCTGGTCTAGCAATGTAAGAGCATAGCAGCAACAAAGCCAAGCCGCAGAGATAGCTGACATGTTTGACTGTCCCTCATTTATAAAACGTAATTCTCTCACTCTGGTTGCTATTAACTCCCAAGCCACATAATTTACCAATCCTTAGCTGCTCCCATCTAAACAATCCCGCTAAGTCACTGCCGTTGTTTCCGTGTTGCATGGCTCTATGACATAAACACAGTGGCTACAAGAACACATCAGGGGCTAGGAATACTGCAGTGAGTAACTCACTTCCTGACTCCCCAGTGCTTGCCCATCATCTTTAGGGCACAGGTCCAGAGTGTAATGAAATACTCTCCATTTGCCTGGATGGGTGCAGCTCCAACCACAATCAAGAAGCTTAACACAGTCTGGGACAAAGCAGCCGACTTGACTGGCACCATACTCACAAACATCTGATCTTTCCACCAATAATGCTCAGTAACAGCACTGTACTATCTACAAGATGCAATGCAGAAATACAATAAAGGTCCTTAGACAATACTTCCAAATGCATGACAAATTTCCACCTAGAAGAACTGAAAAAACTGAGGATGCTGGAAATCAAACAAAAACAGAAATTATTGCAAAAACCTCAACAGTTTTGGCAGCATCTAGGCTCCAACCCAGGGAAAACATCCTCCTTGCATCTAGTCTGTTTAGCCCTGTTAGAGCTTTTAAATGTTTCCGTTAGATCCTCATCATCCTTCGAATCTCTAATGAGTACAGGCCTAGTCCAACCAATCTCTCCTCATAGGACAATCCAGGCATTACTGGCAAGACCCTACTGATCCTCTGGTGCACTCCCTCTATGGTATGATTATTCCCCCATTAAGTTGGGATACCAAATTGTACGTAAGATTTCAGGCGTGGTCCCATCAAGCCCGTGTATAACTATGGGAAGAATCACATCACCTGAGTTCTTCAATGTAGAGCTCTAGACTCAGTCCTCTTCATCTACTCACCCTCTTCAATGATCTTCCTTTTCATAATGTCAGAAATGAGGATTTTCACTGATGATCGCGCAATATTCAATATAATTTGAGACTCTTTAGATATGCAAACAGTCCATGTCCAAATGAACTAAGATCTAATGACCTAAGGATTTTAATTGAATTAGTATGCCATTTATGTGGTGTGAATGTTACTTGCCACTTATCAGCCTTAACCTAATGTGGCAAGTAACATTCACACCACATAAATGGCATTATAATTCTATTAAAATCCTTAGAAATAAATTAGGTCGCTTTTTTTTAATGAACATGTTACTTTGAATGGATGTTAGGGGTTTTGATTACTGCAGTAATGTTATTAACTGGTTGGAGTACTGGGGGTTTTGAAATGAGTTTTTTGCGCTTCATGGCTTTGTTGTGTTATGTCAGTATAGCTTTAAGAGACATGTTATCATATGACATGAGGGTATAAAAGGCTATGGACTCCATCTTAACTTAGTTCATATGAAGCATCACGTAAGGATAGAGGATATTACTCATTGTAACTGAATAGTTTAATGTTAGCCCAGGCAATTAAGTGCCTGTGAACATAACATTTTTCTATGTTAGTGATTTATAATAAATGCCTGCTGGATCTTTCAATACCATATTCTCCAGTCCGAGTTTCTTATGCCAGGAGGGAATCACATAAGCATTACCAGGTCAGGTAAAGATATCCTGCTGAAGGCAAAATACATATAAAGCTTGACATTTGTTTTTTTTTTCAAAATGAGTTAATGAACTAGACGGGACAGAAAGTGTGTGTGTTTGTGTTACAGAGGGAAATGGTCAAATTGCAACATCACACGACCTTCTGTCAGCCAGCAAACAAATTTTACAGAGAGCCAGCTTGCAAAACAACCAATGTTACAAGAGATTATGTAAATAATTGTGGCTCCTGTGAAGTCAATAAACCAGCTTTCACATTTTGTTCTGTTCATTTAGCAATAACCAAAGCCTTCCATGTGAAGGTAAAGTATCAGGATCAATCAAACTATCAATCCAACAATTTTTCCTTGTTGAATTTGAATGTAATGTTTTATCTAACACTTTTCTCCTAAAATACCAGCTTTCTGCATGAAAACACATTGAAAAATTTGAATGTGTTGACAGCTGCCTGCATCGTACAGCAACAATCTGCTTATAGTTGTTTTACAAATTCAAGGGTGAATCATTGTAGGGTGGGCAGTCAGGAAGTTCTTGCCCCTGCCAGGATTTATCAAAGTCAAATATTCAGGTGATGTATTTAAAGGCTACATGGATAGGTATCCACAGAATAAGGGAGATCCATTCCTGGGGATGGCAGTAGGAACCCGTTATTAGACATGGGCGGTTTGGGCCAAGGTCCCAACACAAGTTAATGCCATTGGCATTCACAAAAACATCCAGAGCTAGTGCAGGAAAAGGATGCACTACATGAGAGTAAGTGGCACCACTTTTACTTGTAAACTAACACTTAAAGTGGTATTACTCAGTCTAACTATGACACTGCACAGGCATGTCACACAGGCTTATCATTTGTAAGCCCCAGTATCAAGTGGATGATGTGCATTGAAGGGCTCACAGCCACCTCATGGCCTCGATGACCCAGCACTCCTTGGGATTTCTGCTTCCTATTTACCTACAGAGAAAGGTTCAGGATCTGGCATGGTTATGCATGTTTATAAAACAGTCATACTCTCATTTTTCTCGCACTCCATCCTTCCCTTTCCCATTTACAGCACAAGATGGCCCATTGCTGGAGTGAGAGTGCCCAAACTGGGGAGGGTTGCAAATATTTGACTCCTCACCACTTTCATAGGGCAGGCCATGGAGTTGGCAAGAACCATGACCATTCCTGTAGTGATAGGAGACAGGAATGTTACAAGAAACAGTGTGGAAGTTTGCATTCTAACCTACTAAGATATGTGGACAGTGTCACACATTGATCTACATAAGGGACTGTGGATCTCCAAAACTAATTATTCTGCACTAAACATGGCAGCGTCTACCAGAAGGAATAAAGCACAAGCTGCCACAACATCTTCCCCCACAGTACTATTATCATCCCTCAGGATGATTTTTTTGACACCTCCTAAGAAAGCACCAGCATAGTGTTCATGTGCACTGTCCAGCATAGAGACATTTACTTTGACAGGTCCACTATCTGGAGCAGATGTTGGGTCACAGCCTGATGCGCCTGTCACTGACATGAGCTCACCACTGGTGAAGGAAACCATGCCCAAGGTCTCTGATACTACAAGAGCTGCTGCAGATCAGACCTTACTCAGCCCTATGCAAGATGTTTTATTTCTGTATTTGGCCACAGTGACATGGTGAACCTGCAGAGACAGATAATGGAACATCAGGAAAGTGTATCAGCAGCCCTCACTAGACTGGGGTGAAAGATGGAGGAGTCCATTCAGTTCTGACTACTGTCATGATTCTAGTATGCAAGTGCTTGACTCCCTCCATGGGGGACTAGGCCCAAAGTACACATTGGTTTGCGTGTCTTCATTGCTCAGACCTTTGAATATAGGAGTTGGGACATCATGATGAAGTTGTGCAGAATGTTTTAAAGCCTGTTCTGGAGTACTGTGTGCAGTTTTGGCCACCTTATTATAGGAAGGGTGTTATTAAACTAGAGAGGGTTTGGAAAAGATTTACCAGGATGTTGCCTGAATGGAGGGTTGACAATAAAAAAAAGACTGGGATTTTTTCACTTGAGAGTAGGAGGTTGAGGTGTGACCTTACTGAGGTTTATAAAATCATGAGAGATAGATAAGGTGAATGACTTCTGAGGATGGAGGATTTCAAAGCTAGGGGATATGTTTTTAAGGTGAGAGGAGAAAAAATTAAAAAGGACAAAAGGAACAACTTTTTTCACACAGTGGTTCGTGTGTGTAATGAACTGCTAGAGAAAATGATGGTTGCAGGTACAGTCATAACATGTAAAAGACATTTGGATAAGTTCATGAACTGGAAGGATATGGACCAAGTGCAAGCAGGTTGGGCTCATTTAGAATGGGAACAGGGTCGGCGTGGACAGGTTGGACCAAAGTATCTGTTTCTGTGCTGTATGACTCTATAACTGTCTGGTTGTGAGATAGAAGATTAGACTTATGCTGTGTTGTTGTAGCCACAGCTGTAGAGCATCAATGGCTAGAGGTGGCAGGGAGGGCATGGTGAGTAGGCAGTGGAGGTGAGGGACCTTGGTTTCATGCCTAGCAGCTCCTCATCTCAGGCATTAAGGAGGTGAGGCAGGCACCCACAAGGAGAAGCCTGTCAGGAAACTCAGCAGCTTCAGCACAGAACATCCAGATGTGCCCAGCCTCTTCACCCTATTCTACCAGGGACCCTAGTACCTACAGGAGCTCAGCCCATGGACAGTACACTTGCATTTGTCTAGGGGACTGTTAGTAGGCCAGGACCCTCCAGTTCCCAAGCCCTTAGAAGATGCTAGCTAAAGTAATTATATTCAGAGAATTCTACAGGCTTACCACTCTCTGGGTGAAGAAATCTCTCCTTATCTCAGTCCTAAATGATGTACCCAATATCCTTAGACTGTGACCCCGGTTCAGGACTTCCTGATCAATAGGCTCATTCTTACTGTGTTTACTGTGTCTAGTTCTGTTAAAATTTTATGTTTCATTGTGATCTCCCCTCATTCTTCTAAACTCCTGTGAATATAATCTCAACCAATCCAGTTTCTCTTCATTTGTTGGTCTCGCTATTGCAGGAATCGGTCCTGGTAAACCTTGGTTGCACTGCCTCCATAGCCAGAACATGCCTCCTCAGATAAGAAAACCAAAACTGCACATGATACTATGGGTTAAAATTGTTACAGAGATAGTAGGAACTGCTGATGCTAGAGAATCTGAGATAACAAGGTGTAGAGCTGGATGAACCAAACAGCATCAGAGGAGCAGAAAAGCTGACATTTCGGGTCTAGACCCTTATTCAGAAATTTGATCTCATACTGAGGACAGAGAACTTAATGGTTAAAATTTATCTCAACAGTGAGAAACAGATTTTAGACTATTGCCCAAATAAATTCATCTTCCCACCACGCTCTTCATCGCCACCAGGTCTGGAATATACCCTGTGTGTGAATAAAATCCAATGGTCTGGAAAACCTAAGGTGGAGAGAGTATACAGGTCTCTTGGTGGGAAACTGACAAATCATCTAAAAAAACAGTGTGAGTAGTCATTGATAACAAAGTGTGGAGCTGGATGAACACAGCAGGCCAAGCAGTATCTTAGGAGCACAAAAGCTGACGTTTCGGGCCTAGACCCTTCATCAGAAAAAGCTGCGATAGGGTTAGGGTAAGGTGATTTCTCTGGGGTTCTGCAAATCTCTGGCTAAAGTTACACAAGGAAATTAGATGAATCCCTAAGGAGTTTCAGTGTGACTTTATCATATGGCATGGGACTTTTCAACTGAAAGTAAGTGAAAGTCAAAGCGATGAAATAGCTCAAAATGTTTCATCCAATTAAAATATTCTATGTAGAACTCTCTGTGTCCTGAAGTTCAACAATTGGTACAAAAACCACAAAGAGAACAAAGAATAATACAGTGCAGGAACAGATCCTTCGGTCCATCAAGCTTGTGCCAATTCCTAATCCCTATCTATAATAATCCCTATGAACTACTTATTGCAGTTTCTAACCCTTTGTTTGCTTCCCATTCACGTGTCTATCAAGTTATGCCTTAAACATTACTAACATGCCTACTTCCACCACCCCCATTGGCAATGCATTCCAGGCACTCACCACCATCCGTGTGAAAAATTTCCGCACGCTACTCCCCTAAACTTCTCCTCCCTCACCTTGAATCTGTGTCCTCTTATAGTTAAACTTTCCACCCTGGGAAGAAGCCTCTGACTATCTGCCCTATCATAATTTTGTATAATTCTATTAGGTCGCCCTCAGCCTCTGTCTTTTCAGTGAAAACAATCCAAGTTTATCTACCTCTTTTCAGAATGGATACCCTCCAGACCAGGCAATATCCTAATAAATCTTTTCTGCACCCTCTCCAAAGCATCCATGTCTTCTGTAATGTGGCAACCAGAACTACATGCAATATTCTAAATGTGACCTCACTAAAGTTTTAAAAAGCTGTAACATAACTTGCCAACTTTTATATTTGATGCCTCAGCCAATGAAAGCAAATATTCTGTGTGCTTTCTTGACCATTTTATCCACCTCTGTTGCCATTTTCAGGGATCTGGGGATACCCTGATCCCTCTGTATGTCAATACTCCTAAGGGTTCTACCATTTATGGTATAATTCATACCTGAAATTGATTTTCCAAAATTCATCACCTCACATTTGTCTGGATTAAATTCCATTTTCCATTTCTCTGCCCAAATCTGTAATCTATCTATATCCTGCTGCATCTTTTGACGCTGTCCTCCTCATTGTCTACAACTCTGCCAATTTTGATGTCATCCACAAACCTATTAATCAGACCACCTATATTTTCCTCATATATAAATGATCTTTGTAATATATATAAACATTACAAAATACAATGGCCCCAGCACTGTTTCCTGCAGAACACCATTGGTTACTGATCTCTATTCCAAAAAGCTCCCTTCCACCGTTACTTTCTACCTTCTATGACCAACCAAGTTCAGTATCCATCTAGCCAGCACACACCAGGTCCCATGAAACCCTTTACACTAGCCTGCTATGAGATACCTTATTAAATGTTTACTAAAGCCCACGTAGACAACATCCAATGTCCTTCCCACATCAATCATTCTTGTCACCTCCTCAACAAAACTCAAGTTGGTGAGACATAACCTTCCCCTCACAGACCCATGCTGCCTATAAATAACAAGTCCATTTGCTTCCAAATGTGAATAAATCCTGTGTCTCCAGATCTTCTCCAACAGCTTCCTTACCACTGACATCAGGCTCACCGGCCTGTAATTAGCTGCATTATCTCTGTTTCTGTTCTTAAACAAAGGGACAACATTGGCCATTCCCCAGTCCTCCAGAACCTTGCCTGAGGCCAAAGAGGATGCAAAGACATCTGTTAAGACCCCAGCTATTTCCTTCCTTGCCTCCCACAGTATCATGGGATAGATCCCATCTGGCCCTTTTGTTAGAGATGAAAGGTCTAGGCCTGAAACGTCAGCTTCCCTGCTCGTAAGATGCTGCTTGGCCTGCTGTGTTCATCCAGCTCCTCACTTTGTTATCCCTGGCCCTTTTGTTATCTGGATTAATCCACTATCTTTTCATAGAACATGAAATAGTACAGCACAGAAACAGGACCTTCGGCCTACAATATAGAGCTGAACATGCCACCAAATTACACTAATCCCTTCTGTCTGCCCATGGCCCATATCACTCCATTCCTTGCTTATTTATGTGCTTATCTAAAAGTCCCTTAAATGCCCCTTTTGTATCTGCCTCCATCACTACCCTGGGATTCCAGGCACCTGTCACTGTCTATGTAAAAACATGCCCTTCACATCTCCTTTGAACTTTCCCCTCTTACCTCTAATGTATGCCCTCTTGCATTAGGTATTTCAGCTCTGAGAGAAAAACCTGACTGTCAACTTTATCAATGTCTCTAATAATTTTATAAGCTTCTATCAGGTCTCCCTTCAGCCCCACTACTCCACGGTTCTAGTGGGTGTGGCCTAACCAAAGTTTTATAAAGTTACAACATGACTTCCTGACTCTTGTACTCAATCCCCCGACCAATAAAGGCAAGCATGCTATATGCCTTCTTTACCACCCTATCTTGTGTGGCTACTTCAAGGAGCTATGGACTAGTATCCCAAGACCCTGCTAATTATCAATGCTGTTAAGGGTCCTGCAATTAACTTTATACTTTCCCTTAATATTTGATCTCCCAAAGTGCAGCACTTCACACTTGCCCGGATTAAACGCCATCTGCCATTTCTCTGCCCATTATCTGCAACTGATCTATATCTTGCGGTATCGTTTGACAAGCGTTTACACTGTCCACAACTCCCCCAATTGTTATATCTTCTGCAAACCTACCAGCCAAGTCATTTATACAAATCATAAACTGCACAGTTCCTTGTTTAGATCCCTATGGACCCTCCCGCCAGAAAAACACCCTTCCACCACTACCCTCTGCCTCCTATGGGCAAGTCAATTCTGAATCCAAATGCCCATTTCACCATAAATCCTATGCATCTTAATCTTCGTGATGATGCTACCATGTTAAAACCTTACTAAAATCCATGTAAACAACATCCACTGCTCTACCCTCATCGATCAGACAAAAAAAAATCAATCACCAAAGCCATGCTGTCTGTCCCTAATTAGTCCATGATTTTAGGAGTATGATAGTCCATGATATAGGAGCAAAGAGGTCCTTCTGCAGCTGTACAGGGCCCTGGTGAGACCGCACCTGGAGTATTGTGTGCAGTTTTGGTCTCCAAATTTGAGGAAGGACATTCTGGCTATTGAGGGAGTGCAGCTTAGGTTCACGAGGTCAATTCCAGAATGGCAGGACTATCATATGTTGAAATATTGGAGTGACTGGGCTTGTATACACTTGACTTTAGAAGGATGAGAGGGGATCTGATTGAAATATATAAGATTATGAAGGTATTGGACACTCTGGAGGCAGGAAGCATGTTTCCGCTGATGGGTGAGTCCAGAACCAGAGGACACAGTTTAAAAATAAGGGGTAGGCCATTTAGAACAGAGTTGAGGAAAAATTTCTTCACCCAGAAAGTGGTGGAAAAAAACTTTCATTTCATGGTAGCAACAATTCTCTTGCCCATTGCTGCTATGCCAGAAGAGTTTGCAGCAAAAGTGGATACAAAGATCTTGGTCAATGCCCCTTTTCATGCTTTCCTTGTTTAGAAGGCTTAAATAGACCTTAGACTGATAGTAACCCAGCATTGGTGAGGTGGGCCTAGTGTCAAAAAGATGGTGCCAAAAGAGTAGTGACTCCTATGATAGTGAGTCTAGCGTAGGTGGCTCAACTGTTGTTGCTGAACCAGCTCAAGACTCTCTTGCAGTTATATCTTTTATCTTTTTGATTCCTAATGAATGGTGGTGCTGGCTCGAAGGGCCGAATGGCCTACTCCTGCACCTATTGTCTATTGTCTAAACTATTCAAACTGGTGCAGGATTGTGGTGACTGCTGATGCTTTTCACTGTATTTTACTCTATTACACAAAGCAAAATGCAAGTGGCAATAAATAAATAAATAAATAAATCCTAAAAGTCTCCCACTCGACAAGCTACAAAGTTACTACATGAAATAAATGTAAAATATCCAAATCCACTTCGGAGTGGATGAAGATGACAACTACATGCAACTAGATACAAAATAATGAAGTTAAAAATGCCCACTAAGAATAACTGACATAACAAAACAGAAAGACATGAGCAATTGAGGACTGCTGTCCTAGTTTGAATTTGATAGATTTGAGCAAATTTGGCTGAACTATACAGTAGAATTTTTTGCTTTTTGAATCAAAAATTCAACAGAAGCGACAAAAGTTCTTTTAACAATTCTGCCTCTAATGAAATCTGATTTTAAGTCACTATACTCATGTTTTGGCACTAATTTGTGGAGGTCATTAATGAAATCAGCCATGAATTTAATTGGGTACCAAACTCTTCTATTAAACTTTGCTCTTTCAAGAATTTTATTTGTTCTGATTTGGGGCGAATAAAGATTCAGGAAGGGTGCGTAGTGGTGACTTGGGTAGGGAAGAGTAAGAATCTGGAGTGGAGTTATATAGACGTGGGGTGGAGAGGAGTGTAGACACAAAGGGAGAAGTGAGGACGCAGAGAAGGGAGAATGAAGACATGGGGAGGGATTGAAGTGATTGTCAAAGGATTTCAAAATCCCTTTAAAAGAATCAATTGCTTCTTTTATTCTTTGGAAAGCTGCAATGTCCTTGCCTATACATTCAATTGAGGTGTACTTACTTGTTCAGTTTTTGATAAAATGTCAGTTTTGAAAGGTTTTCAACATTTTAAGAATTGTTTTCTCCAGGATGTCTAGCACCATATTTTGTTTGCTTAATCTCTGAAATCGAGTCTTCGTGGCAATATTATTTGTGGTGCCATGACTTCCTAATGTGGTTATCAATTATGTTTGCTTAAAAAACTTTTATTTCATGGTAGTAACAATTCTCTTGCCCATTGCTGCTATGCCAGAAGAGTTTGCAGCAAAAGTGGAAGATCTCTATCCTTCATGGGTAAAATGGAGTGTTCACAGCATTTTCAAGGCTATTTGGTGTGAATGTTCCTCCTTGTGATTTAGATCATTAATCCTGGTCTTCATTGAGGCTCTTACAGAGAGGATCTCCCACCTTTTCCACAGCCTAAATAAAATCTCCTGCATTTTGTATTTCCATTAAATTAGATCTCCTGAGGCTTAAACCTTCCCAATATGAATATTTTAAATACAGAGTCTGTAATATTTTCAGGTCTGCAACCCTGGATTAATATTTTCTTTGTAAGCTTTCACATCCATTTCTGTAGCCATATCTCATGGTATGATGGTGGTGATGCTTGATCTGAGCTACAAGTAATTTTTTTAAGTTCTCTTTTTTTCAGCCTGGATTATTGCACTGTTTAAAGTTTCCTGCAGCCCACCAGCCCATCCATTATTGTATTGAATAGGAGTGTGCCAACTGACACAATGCTGCATGAGCTATTGCTCATGATGAATGTTGCTGCCGCCATCCTCTTTAAATGTAGGTAAACAGAATGCCTACTTGGTCTAGTGTGGTAGAGGAAAACCATTTCTTAATATAACTAGAAAAGTCTCCATATTTAACCAGATATAGTTTATTGCTTGCTACCAACCAGTTATAGATTACATTGATGAGATGGACATTGTTACCAAGTCTTTGAAGAGGACCAAATGATAGGCTTCACTCCTATGCAATCCTAATGTGTTCTGTCCACAAGTCCATATGTCCTCATCAAAGTGAGTGGTGCTTATGATATTCCTAAGTATTAACCATTTCAGATCCACAGCTAACCCTTCCCAATTTCTCCCTTCCTCACTTAACTGAGAGCTGCTTCCATGGCAGCAACAGATAGATCACTCATTACGTTTCATCGTTGAGTTACCTGCTGGTCACTTCCATTGTCCTACTTAATGAAAATTGAGCATGATTGTACCTTGAGGCAATTGGGACTGCAGTGTTCCTTGTTTTGGGGTCTTTTGTTAGCTAGTATACTGCTATGTACATGAGCAGGCATCTGAGGGGGCTGTCTAGAAAGATCACATGATCTATCTGCAGCGAAGGAGACTGTTTGTTTCTGGATCTGGGAGCCCACAATCAATAGACGGGAACCCCTTGAAATTTTGCTTCAATTCTGTCCAAACTGTTCCTGAATGACTGAAGACTAATGTCCAAAATATTTGATGCACTGAATGGCCAGCAGGGCTTTCTGTCGGTGGGACTGAAGTAAATGTTGCTGGTGTCATTACCCACTCCAGGTAGCATTGCATTTGTTGAATCCTTCTTGATAGTTAGCATTCATGATACCAACTTCTTTTGGCTCTTGGAAGATAGTTCTTGGTGTCTCCAAGTGAACGTGATTCATTACCTTTTGTAGAGCAGCGCCTCAGAGATCCAGAATTCCTGGCTGAAGATTTAAGTGCTGTATGCACCATCTCTGTTCCCTTCCTATTGCCAGATCCTGCTTTTATGTGATACCTCCCATGCTGTCAACATGAAAGAAACAAATGAGACTGCCACACACATAAAAAGACTTTTTTCAGAAGGGTCGAAGCTCACAGTTGTTTACCGTAGTTGCTTTTGTTAGGTCAGTGAACCGCATTGCACAGGAGTCAAGAGTTCAAGGAGCTGGCACACACTGAGCTAGGCACCACCCTTTATTTTATGCATACCACATTCAAGGCAGGCTGCTACTATCACAAACTGATCATATTTCCTGCTCGGCTATAAAAATATAAAGGTGCAACACCCTAAAATTTGTTTTTTTGTTTCCATGATCTGACAGTTATCATTGTTACCCAGCATGCTTGCTTCCTGCTTTCTTTTTTGTGATGCCCCTTTAAACTGAATCAAATTTTGTAGGCTCCTTTTACACCTAGCATTGGCCTGTTCTCCAGATATTTACTCGGTCATTTTCCTCTTACTTCCTCAAGATTCCACCTTTCCTTCACACCAACCCCCCAACCTGCCCTCCCCTACACCACTTTTTGGGTCTCCCCCTTCAAAGACCTGTTGGACTCTAAATTCTCCTGCCTTCTAGTATATCTATGGTACTGCAGGCTGTATGGTAAATTTATGTTCCACCTATGTTTAGTTAGTATAGGGCTGTTGTCAGAATTTCAGCTCTTCCTTTCTCTTATGGGGATAAGTTTCTTTATCCAACAATCTCATAAATAAATGGAAGAGCGATAGTTAAATCCTGTTGCATGTGCTTGGGAAAACAATATGGGACCAAATGAAAGTTGTTTGAATCTAGGTGGATTTGTAAGTAGCCAGGGTATAGATTTCCTACTTGCATTATACCAGCTGTAGACCCTAGTGCAACTGAAGTTGATTGCGTGCACTGTTTTATTCCGTACTGGCAGAGGGAAAAGTTACTGCAGTGTCACTTGCTGTATTTTCTGCTGATGTATACGTCAGTCCACTGCACTGTTAGGACTAAGAGGTGCAAAATCACAGTTTTAATACTTTCGTGCACATTTGGACGCTAATTGATAATAAACTGAAGGTCACCATCAGCAATTTTCTGCTTTCATTCAGCATGGAAACAGACCCTTCAGTCCAACTTGTCCATGCTGACCAAGTTTTTCAAATTAACCGAATCTCACTTGCCTGCATTTGGCAAACATCCCTCTGAACCTTTCAATTCATGTGCCTGGCCAAATGTCTTTTAAATGTTGGAACTTTATGTGCATATACGATTTCCTCTGACTGTTCATTCCACATATTATGAATCACTCTCTGTGTGAAAAGGTTGCCCTTTATGTTCTGTATCAAATCTTTCCCCTCCCATCTTAAAAGTATGTACCCTGGTTTTGAATGCACACCCCCCCCCCCCCCACTCTAGGGAAAAGACATTTGCAATTCACCTTATCTATGCCCCTCATGATTTTATAAATTTATATAAGGTCACCCTCGACCACCTATGCTCCAGTGAAAAATGTCCCAGCTTAACCAGCCTGTACTCGTAACTCAAATCTTCAAGTCCCGGCAACATCCTGGCAAACCTTTTGTGAACCCTCTCCAATTTAATAATATCCTTCCTATAGCAGGGAGACCAAAACTGTACATCGTGCTCCAAAAGTGGCCTCACAAATCTCCTGTACGATCTCAAATGATGTCCCAATTCCTATACTCAGTAGTCTGAGCAATGAAGACAAGCGTGCTAAATGCCTTCTTAACCATCCTCTCTAGCTATGGCACAACTTTCTAAGAACTATGAACCTGAACCCCCAAGTCTCTCTGTTTGACAACACTACCCAGGGTCCTACTTTTAACTGTATAAGTCCCTGCCCTTTGTGTAAGTACGTTATTACTAAAGGAAAACTATGGAATTAAAGCTCTGAATGTATTTCCTGTCATGTGTACTTCAGTGATGCTGGAGACTGCCAATGCTTTGAAAGGAAGAATATAAAATTGATAAATCCCTTGTAAAGAACAAATTAATCACAGAACATTAGTGGCTTTCAGCAGCCAATCCACCAGGCGGTGCTGTTTACATGAATACCAGAAATCAAGCTGGGTCTGTTATTGATATTGTTAAAACAATTTAAAGGATAATGAGTTCAGAGGATAGAATATTCACAATGAAGAGTACTGTCTTGAGATTGTTCTACAATGACAGTTTTGGCTTACTACATGATCTCAGAAACCACTTACAAGGAACACTGATTTGGAAAAATAGTTGAAACAGACTCCTTAAAATTTACTATTCCCTATGCAAGTTCTACCTGGCCTAAACAAAAATGAATTTCTGCAATGTTATTGTCCCTGGAAAAAGTGAATGACAGCAGGATGCAGGGCAATGAATCTTGATTTCAACACAGGGTCTTAGAGGGAAAGAAATATCTGTAGATTGTGCATCTGTGAAGGAAAAAGGGGCAAAAATTACAAGAATATACACATGTGCTGAATGATTCAGGAAGGTTTTGCCCTCATCAAAAATCAAACTAGCAGGGTGACAGCACTAAACTCTGATGTTTTCCATGTAGCAGCTGAGTGTTGAGCAAGAATCCCCGCTTTAGAAGAAGGTAAAGCAAGGAGTGAACTTAATATTACAGTAAGGAGTCATCTCACACGTAACAAAAGATGGTTGTCAGATATAGTTGCATTGGTGAAGTCAAACAATGCAATCTTACACTTTTGGATGAAGTTTTTGAAAGAGGAATTAATCCGGTGCTATCTGTGGATGCAAGTTTAGCAAAGCTGGGAAAGAGATCAATTTTCACTAACCTACATGTGAATAGTTGCTTTTGACATTTACCTCTATGTGCGGAATCCACAACTTTAATACACCAGTTGGGAGATATTGTTTTAATTGATTACCCTTTGGTGTCATCTCTGCCTGTCATCAGCAAACCTCGTTGAAAAAAAGTATGTAATTGGAGCTGCAGTGAGCAGGTTGAGTTAGAAAAAAAAGGGACGTAAGTGAGCTGCCAGGGAGGTTGGTGCAGGAGGTGAGAAGTGTTAAACCACTAGTGCAAAAGAAGGCTTGAGCTTCAAGGATACCTGCCAGAGAGAGAGAAACTGAGATAGAAGCTGTGAGTGAGTGAGTGAGTGAGTGAGTGACTGAGTGAGTGAGTGAGGGCTGCTGTGCTGCAACTACCACACAGTTCTGACTATGAGGCAAAGTGTCACATGACAGACCATAGTTTCGTTCTGTGGGGATCAGTGTTAGAACCTCAGTTCTTCTTGCTAGGTAACCTGGTTTTGGGTACACAGGGCATGATTTCAAAGTTTGCACATACTGCAAATGCAAAAGTGTAGTAAAATTGAACAGGATAGTGACCAGCTTCAGGAGGACACAGACGTAACGGGTGGTATGGACATACATATGGTAGATGAAATGTCATTCAAGGAAATGTATAACAATACACTTTAGAAGGAGAAATCAAAGACACAATAAGTAAAACAGTCAATTTTAAAGGGGTGCAGGAACAGACAACTGCAGGTATGTGTTTTTGTAATTTCTGTAGAGACTAATAACATTCTTTAAACGTGAAAACACACAATCTACTAAAAGAACGAGGCCACAAGGTTCATGGTTTAAATATAAAGAACTTTACTGCTCAAAATCAATGAACTTGAATACTAATAACTATACAATCTTAAGTAAAAGTTTGGTTAAAGATGTTAAACACACAATGAACACAGTTACTTATACAGGAAATCAGACTGCTTAACCTGACATTTTCATTATACTCATTTGACTTACACCTCCCGTAAACTCAAGTCGGATACTGATCAGAAGTGAGAAGATTAGCCACTCTCACAAAAATTTGTAAACAGGTTAAGATTTCTCAGGCCTTCCACTTATTTCCAGTAAGGTTGTCCCTTCAGATCTCCCAACTGTTTCACTGCCTTCCTTCACCTGAGTCTAAGGATCCAGTGACGATCCTGAGTGAAAACCCTAGAGTACTACTGGCACTAGCCATAAGTTTCCAGCAGTGGCAAACCTTGAAACTCAGATTTGCTAAAAGGCTCTCTGAGAACGAGACCTCTGCCCTGGGATGTTATTGACTTAAGTCATGCCCAAATCTAGCCTGTTCATGTTCAGCATACTCCACAGAAGTGACACAAGTTCTCCAGCTAATCAACAGGACCCCTGTTGCACATTCTGTCCCCAGCCTCTTGGGCAAGTTGCCTGTTTCTGCTGGTGAACGGGAAATGCATCCTTAAATCAATAAAGCCAAGGACATAAAATGGGAATTACTTCATTCTGAGAACATAATCTGTCTACACATCTCCCAACAATCTGTCTGCAATCTGTCTACCAAACCAAACCAGAGAGTGATACACAAATCAAATTTAAGACGAGCCCTTATTAGGAAATGGGCAAGTGTTCCATTCCTCAGTGCCACTGTACTATGTCTCAATGGCCATATTATTTTTAAATCAGATATTTCAGAAGCAAAAGTTTTAATGTAGATTTACAGAAAAGACAAGTCGGCAAATTTTGTAAGCCTGGCATTGAGACCAGTCTAATGGAAGTATGGATCACGGATTCTGGCCTGGAGATTAGTTCTCACTCACATGGTGTTTCCAATTTTCTGCAAAGTTTAACCCAATGTTTTCCATTCCCCTATATCAAATAGGGAAGTGGGCTGCATTAATTTGTGCATTTTACTGCACGTATTTGTGAATAATCTTTCATGTTTGGTTTGTTTTAGCTAAACTTATCAATTGTTTAATTCTTTCGAAGTGTAAAAAATGTAAAGTGGACATCCCTGAGGTTCGCAATAAACAACTGCACCTCCCAGTTGCGAACCATTTCAACTCTCCCTCCCATTCCTTAGACGACATGTCCATCCTGGGTCTCCTGCAGTGCCACAACGATACTACCCAAAGGTTGCAGGAACAGTAACTCATATTCCGCTTGGGAACCCTGCGGCCCAATGGTGTCAATGTGAATTTCACAAGCTTCAAAATCTCCCGCCCCTACTGCATCCTAAAACCAGCTCAGCTCGTACCCCCGCCTCCCTAACCTGTTCTTCCTCTCACCTACCCCTCCTCCCACCTCAAGCCACACCTCCATTTCCTACCTACCAAACTCATCCCAACCCCTTGACCTGTCCGCCCTCCCTGGACTGACCTATCCCCTCCCTACCTTCCCACCTACACTCACATCTACAGGCTCCATCCCCGCCCCTTTAACTTGTCTGTCTCCTCTCCACCTATCTTCTCCTCTATCCATCTTCGATCTGCCTCCCCCTCTCTGTCTATTTATTTCAGAACCTCTCCCCATCCCCCTTTTCTGATGAAGGGTCTAGGGCCGAAAAGTCAGCTTTTGTCCTCCTAAGATGCTGCTTGGCCGGCTGTGTTCATCCGGCCCCACCCTTTGTTATCCCTGAGAGAAGCATGGAAGAGGTTTGAATGGATATAGAAAAATTGTGTACATTGAACAGGTCTTCCAGAAATGCAATGAGCTTCAGCCAACTTTCTGTCCACATACGTCATTTTCTAGGAAAGAAATTCAATATCCACAAGTCTGCTTAGGTCCAAATGTGCAAAAAGCACGGAATATATTTTAGTCAGGTTAGCCAAACTTAATGAAAACAGACATTTGGTTTTTACCCATTTACAGTGAAGTTTCTCAGACCATTTATGTATACATTCCTCAACTAGCAATACCATTTAATGTCATATTAATTTATATCTGACCCTGAGTGGAAGCTGCAGTGATATAATGTATTAGAAAACTAATGCCATGGCAGTAGGAGCAGCAGGCTATAAGGATCATATATTTGAAAAACAACACACGTTAAAACTGCACTTTTAAAGTAATGAAACACCCAAAGGTGCATTCTTGGGGCATTATAAACAAAGTATAACAATAAGCCAGATATTATGCCAAATGACCCAAGCGTTTAGTCAAAGTGGTATGTTTTAAGCAGTTATTTTAAAATAGGAAAGTGCAGTGAAGAGGCAGGGAGGTATAAGGAGAGAATCCAGAATTCAGTGCCTAGACAACTGAAGATGCCATCAGAGATAGTAGGAACTGCAGATGCTGGAGAATCTGACATAACAAGGTGTAGAGCTGGATGAACACAGCAGGTCAAGCAGCATCATAGGAGCAGGAGAGCTGACGTTTCGGGCCTAGACCCAGGGTCTAGGCCCAAAACATCAGCTCTCCTGCTCCGAAGATGCCATCACTAATGATTGGGCACTTATGGCTGGGAATGCACAAGAGACAAGAGTACAGGAGTGCAGATATCTCAAAAAGTTGTCAAATTAGAACAATTTACTGTGCAGGGAGAGGTACAGCCATGGAAAAAATTGATAACAAGAATGAGGATTTTAAAATCAAGATGTAGGTTAGTGATTATGGGGTTGCTGGGGGGGCAGGACTTGCTGTAAGTTATGACATGGGCAGCAGAGGTTTGAATGACTTCAAGTTTTCATAGGGTAGAATGTGGGAAACTAGCCAGAACTACATTGGAATAGCTGAGTCTAAAAGTAATAAATGCACAGATGAGGCTGCGGCTTATGAGCTTTGATTACGGTGAAGTTGAGTGATTTAATAGAAGTGGAAATAGGTTGTCTTAGATGGCTAGAAGCTGATGTTACACGTGATACTAAGATCGTAAATAAACTGGCTTCATCTCAAATAATTGCCGCAAAGGGCAAAATAAAAAGATTAATGGAGGAGTTGATGATTTGAACATTCTGTGAGAATGTATCTTTCAGGATACACTTGTTCTCTTTTAGCTACATTTGACTGTTTCAAATCTTAATAGCACTCAATTTTGTCAAACAACAGGGGCTAGGCTTATTACAAAGTTTTCAATAGGTCACTGAGGACAGTTCAGGGATCACAAAGAGGAGTTCAAAGTTTACAGGGAGTGTGTGAGTGTGTGTCTTTCTGTCTGTTTGCCTCTGTGTGTTTGAAACAGAGACAAGAGGAGGAAACATACCTCTTATTAGAAGTGCTGCAGTTAGCTGCATTGTTAGGAAGTTGGCTGAAATATACAGATTCTGTGTAGGAAACTCAATGAGAATTCAAGAACAGCTAGACGGCTCTGTGGTGATACAGCTCAGTTCAATAGTGGCCAGTCTGGGGTTAGGGTTAAATTGGTTGGGAGTGGTACAACTACGAATCAGGGTCTAAGCATTTGTTGCCCATGGCTGTCCATTTAGGAAACTCAAGGTGGTGGGTCACGTGCAGTCCTCAGGGTCGACCTGCAGACACTAAGAGGAAAGGGAGTTGTAGGGGTTAACAAGGAGATTTGCTGCAATGGTGAGGAAACTCAACAGGGTATTCTTCAAGATTGGAGGATTTCAGCCTGGTGGAGGGCAACAGTATCGGCATGGGGAGGGAATGCAGGAAAGATACAGGAAAGATGAGAAGGAGATGATGCGGGGTGGGAGGGGGTAGCTTTTTCCATAATTAGCATGGTTACCTCATAAGCCAGGGCTGTAAGGGAAATGTGGGCTGGAACACCTTTTCTGATGAAGGGTCTAGGCCCGAAACGTCAGCTTTTGTGCCCCTAAGATGCTGCTTGGCCTGATGTGTTCATCCAGCTCCACACTTTGTTATCTCTTTCATGTGGACATGTTAGGTGGGGATCTGGGAAGATGAAGAGCCTGAGATGGCCTGTCAGGAAGTGGATCCAGATGTCTGGGGACATATTGAGGTGGAGTGACACTGGCTAGGGAGTACTCACTATAACTTTCCATTGTGCTGGCAAGTGCATAACAGGAAAGAAAATGGCTGTGAAAACACTTGGAATGGATGGGGTAAATGACTGAACCTGTAAGATAGTGGACTGTCAGGTCAACTGTTGTTAGTGCTTTTAAGGAGAAACAACATTATAAACAACATGCACTATACAGAACATGGATCTGAAGATCTTTACTCCCTGGCTGTCTTAATTCATTCCCCATCCCCCTTCCCAGCTGCAAGGTCAGTGCTGTGACTTCTTCTGCCAGTCCTCCAGAAAGAAGACTTTTCTCTTTGGTACCACTGCCTTGATAAAGAATTCTAGGTTGCTATTGGATAATTAAGGTGTCTTCTACTCAATCTCAATCTATTCATGCTCTGTGTACTAATGAGCGGAGCAACTTCAAAATACCAGTGCTCATCTGGTGCAAAACCGCTTTTTAAAGATGGCTCAGCTGCAAGGAATGCTGGTCTTTCGGCTTATTGAGGAGAAAGTTGTTTTGGTAACAGGGTGTGCTATGATTGCACTGGAATCGGATGTGACAGACACTACAAGGTCATCATAAGTATTTAATGAAGTGAATTTGGTTAGAAACAGTAAGAAAACTCACTGTGGCTCATGGTAAAAATCTTTCTAAAAAGCCACAGCCACAAGCAATGTTAGCCCTTACAGTATGAATCTAGTTCCCTATTCTTAAATCCACCCAAAAATTCCCTTAAACACTACGAGACTTTGAGGGTCCATACACATCTCCCTTATGGGATTAAAGTAAGTATGTCACAACTCACTAGAATTCACTTTGATTTCTCTTTGGTTTTCCAGTTATCCTTCAAGATATGTGATTTTGCAGGGATCTTTCCATTACTTTCTGGCTTTATGACCATTTACTTTCCTTCCAAACCTTACAACTGTGGACATCTTCATTGAACATGAGCCTCATTTTATCTATTCTGGTATATCCTCCCTTCCTGCTTTCTTCAATCTGATTGCTGGCTTTCTGTGAGAAGCACACAGGGGAAAAAATAGAACACAAACAACACAACATAGCCTATTTGCGTAGCAATGTGGCCCGCTTGATTTGCTCCCAAACAGATGCATAAATCAATTAACTTTTACCCTCATAATAACACTTTGACTCTGTGACCCACATGAATAATGTGTATTTCTCATGGAGTTAATGATCCTATTTTCAGACTTGCTGGCTCCACAAATAAACACCTCTGTTTACAAAGATGCTTTAAGTTTCTTTGATCTGGGAATGATATGAATGATTTAAGTTTGTTATTGCACCAACTAAAGACGCATTGACCTAACCAAAAGCTTAAAGACAGGTCATTTGTTGTTTAAGTTTTCTCATTTCTATCTCTATCTTTATTAAATAAAGACAAGTTAACTTTCAAGCGTAATTATCCCAAGTCTGCTTATATTGCATTTATTTCAGTTTTATCAGTTTTTTAATCAAATGTTTCTAATTATCTTACATTTAACATTTTAATTCATAAAACTAAAAGATATCCCTTGAAACAAACATAGGAATATGTAAAATAAGAGCTGAGTAGTTATTTGGTCCCTTGAGCCTGCTCCTCCATTCAGCAAGACCATGGCTGATTTGTTGTGTTTCAAATTCCTCATTTCTACCTGCCTCAAATAACGCTAGATTCTACTGTCCAACAAGAATCCATCTACCTCTGTCCTAAAATTGTTCAATGACTCCAATGTCACCACCTTCTGAGGCAGAGTTCCAAAGTCGCACAATCTTCCAAGAAAGGAAAATTCTTGTCTCTGTTCTTAAAGGGCAACCATTAATTTTGAAACAGTGACCCCAAGTTCTGCACTGACCCACCCAAGAAAAATCTTTTCCAAATCCACCATGTTGAGATTATTCAGAATCAACTTCACTCTTTGAAACTCCAGTGGAGACAAGCCCTGCCTGTCCAATGTATAGCCGTAAGAAAACTTGCTCACTTCAGTTACCATTCTAATAAACCTCCTCTGATTTGCCTCTAAAGCATTTACATCCTTCCTTATATAAGGATGCCTAAATTACAGACTTTGTTCAACATGTGGTCTCATCAGTGCTCTGTACAACTGAAGCATACCATCCTGACTTTCATTTTCAATTTCTCTCATAATAAAGGAAAGCAAGTCATTAGTTTTCTTGACAACATTGAGTAATGGAGTTATACAGCACAGAAAACAGACCCTTTGGGTAACTTGTCCATGCTGACTAGATATTCTAAATTAATCTAGTCCCATTTGCCAGCCCTTGGCCCATATCCCTTGTTACGGTGGGGGAATGGCCGAACCCCTCTGATAATTAAACCAAAACACAAGCCCCAATCTGTTAAAATGGGAGTAGAGGCTCCCTTCTACTAATTACCCCTGAAACACCCAGAGAAGCTCATCTTTTCCCTCATAATCTGTTAAAAAAAGTTGTTAAAAGAAAGAAAATCCCTGATCCGCTTTATAAATAACAAGAAACAATTTATTTATTTAATATTTACAATCAACAAATTAACAGAATTACTAGCAAACTGAACAGCTTCCCCTCAGTCTACTAACTACTCCCTAAACTAACTAAATTCTACTGGAATGCTGTTCAAATAAACACAAGTCCCACTTATATAAACCCAATTAATAAGACAACAAGAAATTAAAGCTTAATCTCTGTACCGTCTGGAACCCCCTAACTTCTGTTGATCTCATGCCACAAGTGCCTTTCTCCACTAATTCTATTGTCAGGGAGATTTTCTCTGTGAAAACTCTTATCAATAAAATGTACCGTGGCACTTTTTGGCTGGGATGATATTTATTAGAGAGCTTAGAGATTTCTTTCAGAGCTCAGCGCTTATTTCTCAGATGGCGTGCTTGCTCTCCCCAGAGATGATGGTCGGCTCTCTCCAATTTTCCAAATGCCCTCATCTTTACATACCCCCGGAGATACCACATCAATTTCTTATAATATGATTGGTTTCAGATGAACAGATCAACAGGGGTCACCTATCTCTGGACTAATAGCTGAAATGGTGATGCAGAGACTTGAAAGTGTGGCCCTTCCGCTAATCCAACCAAACCCATGGACCCGATACATGGATGACACCTTTATCATTATTAAATGGACAAAACTAGAGGAGACACACCAACTAATAAACAACACGCTCACCAGGATCAAATTCATGAGGGAAGAGGAAAAGAACGAACAGCTCCCATTCCTGGATGTCATGGTAGAACGCAGGACCAATGTGGAATTCGTAATAAAGATACACAGGAAAGCTACACACACTGCCCAAGTACTGAATTTCAACAGCAACTGCTCTAACACCCACAAATGAAGTTGCATGAAAATCCCTATTTAAACAAGCATCCAACACACTGAAGCAACCTGGAACTACACCAAAAAGAAGAAGAGTATTCCAAGTATTCAAGGACAACAGATAACTGAACAACTGGGTCAGACAATGCCTATTACATGAACAACAACAGGAAGATACCACATGCCTGAACACACTCATCATGCTACCATGCATCAAGAACACTGCCGAACTGACCACAAGACTCCTACGACCACTGGGCATCAGAGTAGCACACAAACCCACATCAACTCTTTGCCAACTGCTAACCCAAATCAAATATCCAATACCCACTATGGACAGAACTGAAGTCTTATACAAGATTCCTTGCAAAGACTGCGACAAACATTACATTGGACAGACAAGATGAAAATTAGCCACAAGAGTACATGAACATCAATTGTCAACAAAAAGACACGACCAGTACTCACTCATCTCCATCCACATGGATGAGGAAAACCACCAGTTTGGTTAGGACAATATCAGGATTCTGGGACTGGCTAAGCAGAGACAAGCATGGGAATTCCTAGAGGCCTGGTTCTCCACTAAGAAGGCCACCAACTAACACATACAGCTAGATCCCAGATATACTCCACTGCAAAGGAAAACCGTAAGTGAGGTAATCCAGCTCAATGGACATCAGACTGTAAATATCAGGCAGGAAAACACAACAATGCTTCATTTGAGACTGTACTGATGGTGTTATCCAGCAGGATAATGAAATGTCTGCGGAACAATGAACCAGCTCAGCAAGCCAACTAACCACAACATTAAGTGTACAGGTCCAGATCTGATTTCCCTTACCAAAATGCAGTACCTTACATTTAACTAGTTTAAATTTCATCTGCCACTCCTTGTCTCATCTGATCAAGGTCTCATTGCCCTCTAAGATAAAATTCTTCATTTCCACTATAGCACCAATTTTGGTGTCATCTGCAAACTTAGTAATCATCCCTCCAATATTCACACCCAAATCATTTATATAAATGGCAAAAAGCAGTGCACCCAGCACCGATACTTTCAGCACACTGTTGGTTCGAGGACTCCAGTCCAGAAAAACAGTCCTCCACCATGACCATTTGTCTCCTAACTTTAAGCCAATTCTATATCCAATTGGCTAGCTCTCCCTGGATTCCATGTGATCTAACCTTGCTAACCAGTCTACCATGCAGAATCTTGTCGAACACCTTGCTGAAGTTCATATAGACAATATCCACTGTTCTGCCTTCATCAATCATCTCTGCAACTTCTTCAATAAGCTCAATCAAATCTATGAGACATGATTTTCCACCCATACCTCATGTTGACTATCCAAAATGAGTCCTTGCCTTTCCAAATGAATATAAATCCTGTTGTTCAGAATCTTTTCCAATAATTTACCCACCACTGAAGACAGTCTCACGGATCTATAGTTCCCTGGCTTTTCCTTACCACTTTACAAAAATAATGGCACCACATTAGCCACCCTCCAGTCACCCATGGCCGCCTCCCCCATGGCTAACAATGATATAAATATCTTAGTAAGCTCTACCTGTACACTAATGTTTTGTGATTCATGCACCAAAGCACTTAAATCCCTCTGTGCTTCAGAATGCTGTGGTTGTTCTCCATTTTAGTAATATTCTGCTTTTATTTTATTTCTTCTGATAAAGTGAACAACTTCACATTTTCTTACATAATTTATGTATTTATGTAGGTAATGATTTATCTGGATAGCACGCAAAACAAATCTTTTTGCTGTATCTCAGTACGTGTGACAATAATAAATCAAATTAAGTTATATGACATATGCCAGATTTTTGCTGACTCACTCAATCTATCTATATCTTCCTGCAACTTCCTTAGGTGTTCTTAACGAGTATATTCTGATCCATTTTTGTGTCATTTGTGAAGTTGGCTGCAAGTGTTTACTCCTTCATCTATGTTACTGATGTAAATTATTTAAAGTTGAGGGCCCAGTTTAGACATCTGCAGGACTCCATTTGTTACATCCTTCCAATCTGACAATGCCTCATTTAGCATGTTCTGTTTCCTGCCAGCTAGCCAATCCTCTAGTCATGCTCATGTTATCCTCTACATCACAAGGTTTTAGTTTCCACTATAACCTTTGAAGTGGTACTGCATTAAATGCCTTCTAGAAATCTAAGTATGTTATGTCTACAGGCTCCCCCCACCCCATCCACAATGTGTGTTACTCCTTCAAAAATTCCAATAAATTGTTTAAACATGATTTCTTTTTGATGAAACCATGCTGACCCCTTCTGACTAGCTTGAGTTTTTCTAAGAGTGCATCTATAATGTCTTTAATGATCAAATATCATACCTTCTCTGCATCCTGCTAACTAGACTGTAGTTCCCAGTTTTCTGCCTTGCTCCCTTCATGAATGAGGGATTGTATTGGCTACATTTCAATCCAATGGAATACTTCCTGAATTGAGGGGATTTTGGAAAATTAACACCAGTGCTTTTACAACCTCATTACCAACACTTTTAAGAACATGGGGTGAAATCCATCTGGACCAGGAGACTTTTCAGCCCATAGCTCTATCAGTTTTCTGCACACCTCTTGCCTTCTGATTATAATTTTGCTAAGTTCCTCTCTCTTTCCACCTTGTGATTTACAGCTGTTACTGGAATGTTAATATCCTCTATAGTGAGGATAGAAACAAAATGTTAGTTAATTTCATCCACCATTTCCTTATTATGGATTCACAGCAAAAGACTTTTTGCTTTTAAATCTCAGCCTGTGAGTCTTCAAAGATATTGTTCATTCTAGCTGAGTTGGTACAATGAATAATCCAACATTGAACATCCTCTCCCTGGATCTGTACGTATGTCAGCACTTTGTAAGTGAGGAAAGGAGCTTTGAACTTTCCATGATAAATTGCATTGTCCCAGAAACAGAAGAGATCCAGAATGACTGTGAAATTGTTGGAAAATGACAAAAACAATGTTCTACAGAAGTTACAACAGGAAATTTGCAGAACCATTGTAGAATTTTGGCTTTCCTATCTATTGTATTTTAGTAGATTTGTTATTTTGAGTTTTACTCAACTATGCATAAAATGAAGGCAGTTAGATAGGACTTTGTGTACATGGCTGAGTCTTTCTGGCAAAATACAGCTTGAATGTACAGAATGTTGACCCATTTCTGTGCAGACATTTCCCAAGGAGACTTGTGCATTGTTTGTCAGAATTAGAGGATGATTTTTTGACTGTATGTCAATTTGACCTGCTGCCAAAACAGCAAGGATTCCCACAAATTCCAGGTTGGTTAGTTTCCAGCTTCCAGCTGTGAGGAGATGCTTTGTCAGGTGTGATTCAGTCTAACGTCTTTGACAGTAACTACATAAGCAACACATCTGTGAAACATTTGTCAATCGACGCAAGTAATGTAATTACTCTGGGAGCTGGGGCAAATCATGGTATCGCCTCTCTGTGAACTGATTTGCATGTTAAACAGTGGAAGCAGTATGAAATTGTCAGAATGAAAAGATCCCATAGACAGTGAATCGGATCAAAGCTCCGTGGTCCTGCCTGTTGTGTTCAGTTACATAAGTAACATGAAGAGGAGGCTCCACAGACATTCATAGCCTCGATGAATGTGGAGCCTGGCATAGGAGTGCAAAGGACAAAATATTTGTAAACATTTCAGCCAAAAATGTTGAGTGGCTCATCCATCTTGGTCTACTACTGTGATCCCCACCATCATTGGTGCCAGATTTCAGCAGTTAGATTTCCTCCACAATATCAAGAAACAATTGGCCTCACTGAATATATTGCGTGACTTACATCTTAGCAGTAGCTTTGAGGATTAATGCTCAAGAATTAGCTTTGCCTCCATCTATGTTTATATATTACAACAACATCATTGACGTTTACCCAACAATATAGAAAACTGGCTTGGTATATACAGTCTCAGGAAACAACAAACCAGTGAGACCAATTACAGCCTTATATCAAAAACTGATGGGAGGCATCTGTCTCAGTGCTATCACACAACACTGACTCACCAA
This sequence comes from Stegostoma tigrinum, assembly GCF_030684315.1. Classification (NCBI taxonomy): domain Eukaryota; kingdom Metazoa; phylum Chordata; class Chondrichthyes; order Orectolobiformes; family Stegostomatidae; genus Stegostoma; species Stegostoma tigrinum. Next base: position 35,580,389 of record NC_081368.1, read on the forward strand.
CAACTTAGGCGACAATTATCAGTTTATGTTTCAACAGGACCATGACTCCAGACTCAAAACAGCTTTTCATCAAACATAAACAAAAGGCTGACTTGGTCTTGCTGCATTTGGACATGAACTGTTAGTTTCTGAGGATTTACAAGTGGTGCTGAGCATCAGCGAATGTCCCCACATCGGACCTTATCAGGGAGGGAAGGTCACTGATGAAGCAGCTGAAGATGGTTTGACCTAGGACACTACCCTGAGGAACTCTTGTGGGAAGGTCCTGGAACTGAAATGATTGATGTCCAATAACCACAGCCTTCTGACGATGTGCCAGGTATGATTCCAACCAGTGAAGACATTTCCCTGATAACCATTGGTTCCAGTTTTGCTACGGCTCCTTGATGCTATGCCCAGTCAAATGGGACCTTGATGTCAAGACCAATCACTCATACCTCACATCTGGAATTCAGCTCTTTTATCCATGTTTGAACAAGTTGATTAAAATATTTTTAAGATGGTAGGAGAAAGATTTAAAAGGGACCTGAGGGACAGCATTTTTACATGGTGGGTGTTCGTATGTGGAATGAACTGCCAGTAGAAGTGATAGTTACAGATAGAGTTACAACATTTAAGAGACATTTGGACAGGTATGTACATGAATAGGAATGGTAACAGCTATAAATGTTTAGCAGAGCCCAGTTCTTGGTTTCTTCACCCATGGATGCAGCCAGCCAAGCAGCTGGAATATCGGAATTCTTAGCTGTAACTATCATCTCACAGATGCAGGGTGCTTTCAGTATCCACATCGGCTTTAAGAGTGCAAACAGAAAATGTTAAATTTGTGTCCAAAGCAGCCACATGTTGATGCTCTGAACAAGATATGCAGGGAGCTGCAATGATCCTCCCGAGTATTCACAGGTACCGGCCTCCTTCCAATGGCACCCTACGTAAGGATATTTAGTTGTAGTCAAAAGCTACCACCTCCAAACTAACTAATGCCCCTTGAAGAAATTGTCAGATAGAAACAAAGCAAAGGTACAATATTACCCACACTTTGATAAGGACCATTGTAAAACAGAGCAAAGACCTCCTGATGATGATGATGAGATCTGAAGTCTCGACAAGTCAGGAAGAGTCATGTAGAAGAGCACAGACAAATGACTTATTCACAGTGTAGTCTCTTTTACTTGTAGGTACTTATTACATTCAATGGACAAAATATTTCCATTTGAAGTTAAAGAATGGTGATGAGTGTGATGGATGACCTAATATCTGCCAATGGCCAGGGTGAGTTATTTTAATCATGCACATGCTTCTTATCTTCATTAGCCATGCAAAATACAAGTTGCATGAGTTACTATAGTGAATTGTGTGGTCACCTTGGTGATTCAGATCCAGCAAGATGCTCAGCGGCTGCCGGTTATGTGCTCAGATGTGTACCTCATTGCCTTAGCTGTGGATGCTCAGCATCAATGGCAACGTGAGAGGGAGATGAAGGACCTTGACCTCACTCCAAGTGCCCCTTCCCCTCAAGGAAGGTGGGTGTTGCCAGCAGACACCCACAGGGAAGAGAGACAGAAGAACAACTCCCACCACTCCCCCATCCCGTGACAGCTTCTTCACAGGGCACACCAGGAATTACCTACCCCTCCATCTCGCCCCTTTCCTGTAGCAATATAATCCAAGGAGGGCATGCCAAATCTAGACAGGACACTCTCAGCAGCCTGCACCCACTAGCTCAAAATGTGCCAGGGACAAGCGCCCACAAAGCAGGCTCCCTTAAACCCCGCTAAGATATTGGACCAGCACCTCGAAGTTGTGACAGGGAGAGAAAAAATAAAACCATACTGAGTGCACATCAGTGGCATGGGCATTCAATCATTTCATTAATGCCATACTTTTCTAAATATATATTCATATGTATTAATGTAAAATCTGCTGTAGTCTTATTGTGACTGTAGGACTGAGAGAAATTCTGGTATCAGAAAGATGTGGAACACCTTCAACCACTAAAAGGATGTTATACTATGCAAGCACAAAGCACCAGTTATTAGTTCACACCTCACACTAACCACAAAAAAGAGATGGCATGTATGTGATGCTTCCACACATTTCACAAAGAAAACATTGCCCTGTTCAAAGGAACACTGTAGCAGTTACATCAGTGAGCCAACACACGTGCTCAAACTTACTCTTCATGCAATGCTCTGTGGTGAACAGGCACATAACTCACTACCCATTGCAGTTTGAGTGCTGTCAGATAGCGTGCTGATGAATAGCATGGGATCAGAGCAGTCTTGTTGCATGTGATGCACTGCAGAATGGACAATCTCTTATTGTGAGCATTCTCAGACTGAGTGGCAAATTGGTTGTCTCCATAAGGGGTGGTTCCCTGAAAATACTCACAAATAAGAAGAAAGACCATTTGAGCAAGCACATGCAACAGTGTGACATTTTGAAAGTGTTGTCTGCATCATGGCTGCTTTGCTGCCACTCTAGCTTTGGGGAAAACTCTATGCAGAATTTTAGGTTACATCGAGGTAAGGATATCAAATCCACATTTGAAACAACATGTGAGGATTTTTATTGACTACAGTAATAAACAAAATCAATTTGAACCATTAGAAATTGATAACACATAAAGCAGAGGGCTGGATGCCAACTGCAGAAATGGCATTAAAACTTGCAATTTGTAAGTCTCCACCCAGTTCAGTAAATCTGAAAGCGTCTAGTAGATTGCATTTGTCCTGTGGGCTCTCTGTACCTTTGCCCTGTCTTCCTCTCGTTAATGCTTTTCACAGACTAGAACAAGATCTCCAACTGCACCTTCCTCCCCAGAGGATTCTTGTCTCTTTTGCATTTCTCTTCACCCAACATTGTAAGATTGTAGGGACCACACCACATCACAGGACACCAGAATTGTGTGCAGGATTCCAAAAATGGCCTAATCAATGTCCTGTACAGACATAACATGACCTCTCGACTGACCAATAAAGACAAGCATACAACTATCCTATCTACCTGTGACTCTGCTTTCAATGCACAATGAACCTGCTCTCCAGGGTCTCCTTGTTCTGCAACACTCTCCAGCACCTTGCCATTAGTTTATAATTCCTGCCCTAATTTGACTTTCCAAAATGCAGCACCTCACATTTATCTAAAAAGAACTAAGAACAAAAAAAATTACAGCACAGGAACAGGCCCTTCATCCCTCCAAGCCTGCGCCGTTCCAGATTCTCTGTCTAAACCTGCCACCTATTTTCTAATTATCTGTATCCCTCTGCACCCTGCCCATTCATGTATCTGTCTAGATACATCTTAAATGACGCTATTGTGCCCGCCTCTACCACGCCCACTGGCAAGGTGTTCCAGGCACCCACCACCCTCTGCATAAAGAAGTTTCCATGCATATCTCCCTTAAACTTTTCCCTTCTCACCTTGAAATCGTGACCCCTAGTAATTGAGACCCCCACTCTGGGAAAAAGCTTCTTGCTATCCACCCTGTCTATACCCCTCATGTACCTGTAGACCCCAATCAGATCCCCCCTCAATCTCCGTCTTTCTAATGAAAATAATCCTAATCTACTCAACCTCTCTTCAGAACTAGCATCCTCCATACCAGGCAACATCCTGATACAGCATCCACATTCTTTTGGTAATGTGGCGACGAGAACTGTATGCTGTATTCCAAACATGGTTGAACTAAAGTCCTATACAACTGTAACATGACCTGCCGGCTCTTGTACTCAATATCCCGTCTGATGAATGAAAGCATGCCATATGCCTTCTTGACCACTCTATCCACCTGCGTTGCCACCTTCAGGGTACAATGGACCTGAACACCCAGATCTCTCTGATTATCAATTTTCCCCAGGGCTTTTCCATTTACCGTATAGTTTCCTCTTTAATTGGATCTTCCAAAATGAATCACCTCACATTTGCCTGGATTGAACTCCATCTGCCATTTCTCTGCCCAACTCTCTAATCTATCTATATTCTGCTGCATTCTCCAACAGTTCCCTTCACTATCTGCTACTCCACCAATCTTAGTGTCATCTGCAAACTTGCTAATCAGATCATCTATACTTTCCTCCAGATCATTTATATAAATCACAAACAACAGTGGTCTCTGTGGAACACCGCTGGTCACAGTTCTCCATTTTGAGAAACTCCCTTCCACTACAACTCTCTGTCTCCTGTTGCCTAGTAGTTCTCTATCCATCTAGCTCGTTCACACTGGACCCCATGCAACTTCACTTTCTCCACCAGCCTACAATGGGGAACCTTATCAAATGCCTTACTGAAGTCCATGTATATGACATCTACAGCTCTTCCCTCATCTTTCTAGGGATGACAGGTGAAAATGTGAGACTAGCAAAGAGGAAAATGGAAGTTGTCACTCCCTCAAAGAATTCTATCAAGTTGGTAAGACATGACCTTCCCTGTACAAAACCATGCTGCCTATCACTAATAAGCCAATTTTCTTCCAAATGTGAATAGATCCTATCCCTCAGTATCTTCTCCAGCAGCTTCCCCACCACAGGTGTCAGACTCATCGGTCTATAATTATCTCGATTATCCTTGCTGCCTTTCTTAAACAAGGGGACAACCTGAGCAATTCTCCAGTGCTCCGGGACCTCGCCCGTGCTCAAGGATGCTGCAAAGATATCTGTAAAGGCCCCTGCTATTTCCTCTCTTGCGTCCCTCAGCAACTGGGATAGATCCCATCCGAACCTGGGGACTTGTCCACCCTAATGCCTTTTAGAATACCCAACAGTGCCACCCTCCAAATGCTGATTTGAGTAATCAATCATCTATCCCTAACCTCAACATCCGTCATGTCCCTCTCCTTGGTGAATACCGACGCAAAGTACTCATTAAGAATCTCACTCATTTTCTCTGACTCCTCAGATAACTTTCCTCCTTTGTCTTGAGTGGGCCGACCCTTTCTCTAGTTACCCTCTTTCTCCATATGTATGAATAATTGGGATTTTCCTTAACCCTGTTTGCAAAAGATATTTCATGACCCCTTTTGGCTCTCTTAATTCCTCATTTCAGATTGGTCCTACTTTCCCGATATTCCTCCAATGCTTTGTCTGTTTTCAGTCACCAAGACCTTATGCATACTTCCATTTTCCCCTTTGCTAGTCTCACATTTTCACCTGTCATCCATAGTTCCCTATTTTTGCCCTTTCTATCCCTCATTTTCACAGGGACATGTCTGTCCTGCATTCTAATCAACCACTCTTTAAAGGCCTCCCTCATATCAATGTGGATTTACATAGAACATAGAACATAGAAAAGTACAGCACAGTACAGGCCCTTCGGGCCCACGATGTTGTGCCGTGGATTAATCCTAATCCAAAAATAAAATAACCTAACCTACATTCCCCTCAATTCACTACTGTCCACGTGCATGTCCAGCAGTCGCTTAAATGTCACTAATGACTCCGCTTCCACGACTACCACTGGCAAACTATTCCACGCGCTCACAACTCTCTGGGTGAAGAACCTCCCTCTGACGTCTCCTCTATACCATCCTCCTAACACCTTAAAACTATGACCCCCAATGGCAGTCAATCCTGCCCTGGGGAAAAATCTCTGGCTATTGACTCTATCCATGCCTCTTATTACCCTGTACACCTCGATCAGGTCACCTCTCTTCCTCCTTCTCTCCAGGGAGAAAAGTCCAAGCTCAGTCAACCTCTCTTCGTAAGACAAGCCCTCCAGTCCAGGCAGCATCCTGGTAAACCTCCTTTGCACCCTCTCCAAAGCCTCCACTTCTTTCCTATAATAGGGCAACCAGAACTGGACACAACATTCCAAGTGTGGTCTCACCAGGGTTTTGTAGAACTGCAGCATAACCTCGCGGCTCTTAAACTCAATCCCCCTGTTAATGAAAGCCAAAACACCATATGCTTTCTTAACAACCTTATCCACTTGGGTGGCAACTTTGAGGGAGCTATGCACTTGAACACCAAGATCCCGGTGTTCCTCCACACTGCCAAGAATCCTGCCTTTAATCCTATATTCAGTATTTAAGTTCGACTTTCCAAAATGCATCACCTCACATTTATCCAGGTTGAACTCCATCTGCCATTTCTCAGCCCAGCTCTGCATACCGTCAATGTCTCGCTGAAGCCTGCAATAGCCCTCATACTATCAACGGCACCTCCAACCTTTGTGTCATCAGCAAACATACTAACCCATCCCTCAACCTCCTCATCCAAGTCATCTATAAAAACTACAAACAGCAGAGGCCCAAGAACAGAGCCCTGCGGGACACCACTCAGCACTGACTTCCAGGCAGAATACTTACCATCTACAAGCACTCTCTGCCTCCTGTCAGCCAACCAATTCTGAATCCAGACAGCCAAATCACCCTGTGTCCCATACCTCCTGACTTTATGAATGAGCCTGCTGTGGGGAACCTTATCAAATGCCTTGCTGAAATCCATGTACACCACATCCACTGCTCAACCCTCGTCAACCTGTCTTGTGACCTCCTTAAAAAACTCAATAGGATTTGTGAGGCATTTCCTGCCCCTCACAAAGCCATGCTGACTCCCTTTAATCACGTTATGCTTTTCCAAATAGTCATAAATCCTATCCCTCAGAATTCTTTCCAAAACCTTGCTGACCACAGACGTAAGACTGACTGGTCTGTAATTTCCAGGTATTTCCCTGTTCCCTTTCTTGAAAAGAGGAACAACATTTGCCTCCCTCCAATCTTCCGGTACGACTCCCGTGGAGAGTGAGGAAGCAAAGATCTTCGCCAGCGGCTTAGCAACCTCCTTTCTCGCTTCCCGGAGCAACCTAGGATAAATCTGGTCTGGCCATGGGGACTTATCAATCTTAATGTTCGCTAAAATTTCCAGCTTCCTCAATCTCGATCTGTTCAAGCCTGTTTTCCTGCTCCTCAAAGTTCTCATTCACAACAAGGTCCCTTTCCTTAGTGAAAACTGAAGCAAAAAACTCATTTAGGGCTTCCCCCATCTGCTCAGGCTCCACGCACAAGTTCCCAATGCGATCCTTGATCGGCCCTACCTTCTCCCTGATCATTCCCTTATTCCTCACGTATGAGTAAAATGCCTTCGGGTTCTCCCTAATCCTTCCGGCCAAGCCTTTTTCTTGCCCCCCACCCCCCCGGCCCTCCTCAGTCCACTTTTGAGCTCCTTCCGAGCAAGCCTGTAAACCTCTAAAGCAGTGCTAGACCCTTGCTTCCTCCACTTTATGTAAGCTGCCTTTTTCTTTTTGATGAGAAGCACCTCTGTTCCCATCATCCAAGGATCCTTAATCTTACCCTTTCTTACCTGTCTCAGAGGAACAAATTTATGCATCACTCGCAACAACTGTTCCTTAAACAGCCTCCACATGTCTGTTGTGCCCCTTCTGTGGAACAGTTGCTCCCAATCTGTACTTCCCAACTCCTGCCTGATAGTGTCATCATTTCCTTTACCCCAGTTAAATATCTTCCCTTGGTAACTGCTCCTTTCCCTTTCCATGGCTATGGTAAATGTGAGGCTGTTGTAGTCACTGTCGCCAAAGTGTTCTCCCACCACGAGATCTGTCACCTGTCCTGGCTCATTGCCGAGCACCAAATGCAAAATGGCCTCCCCCTTGTCAGCCTGTCTACATACTAAGTAAAGAAAGCCTCCTGAACACACCTGACAAAAACGGCTCCATCCAATCCACCTGCACTAAGGAGGTTCCAAACAATATCGGGAAAGTTGAAGTCACCCATAACAACAACCCTGGTACGTTTGCACTTTTCAACAATCTGCCGGCCTATGAGTTCTTCGATCTCCCTACTGCTATTTGGGGTCTGTAGAAAACCCCCAATGAGGTGTCTGCTCCCTTGCTGTTCCTAACTTCCACCCATACTGACTCAGTCGACAAACCTTCCTCGGCAACGTTAGCCCATGCCACCCCAGGTACCTATCCGTGCTGCAAGCTCACCTAACTTATTCCGGATACTCCTGGCATTAAAGAAGACACACTTCAACCCAGCTCGCTGTCTGCCAGCACACTCCTGTGACGGTGAGGTCCTGTCCATGTCCTCCCTATGCTCATCCTCCTGTGTACAAGGACTACACCTCAGTTTCCCATCCCCCTTCTTAGCTAGTTTAAATCCACCCGAATAGCACTAGCAAATTCCTCACCCAGGATATTAGTGCCCCTCTGGTTCAAGTGCAGACCGTCCTGTTTGTAGGGGTCTCACCTTCCCCAGAATGAGCCCCAATTGTCCATGTGCCTGAAGCCCTCCCTCCTGCTCCATCCCTGCAGCCATGTGTTCAGCTGAAATCTCTCCCTGTTCCTCGCCTCGCTATCACGTGGCACGGGTAACAAACCAGAGATAACCACTCTGTTTGTTCTAGCTCTCAGCTTCCACCCTAGCTCCCTGAAATCCTGCCTGACATCCCTATCCCTCTTTCTACCTATGTCGTTGGTACCTATGTGGGCCACGACTTGTGGCTGGTCACCCTCTCTCTTCAGGGCCCCAAAGACACGATCCAAGACATCACAGACCCTGGTACCTGGGAGGCAACACAGCAACCGTGAGTCTCTTTCATTCCCAGCAAACCTTCTATCAGTCCCTCTAACTATTAAGACCCAATGACTATCACTATCTTCCTATCCCCCCTTCCCTTCTTTGCAAAAGGGACAGACTCTGCGCCAGAGACCTGCACCCTACCGCACGCCCCTGGTAAGTCGTCCACCCCAGCAGTATCCAAAACGGTATACTTGTTTTTCAGGGGAACGACCACAAGGGATCCCTGCACTGACTGCTTTTCCCCCCCTTCTAACAGTTCCCCAACTTTCTTCATGCTTAGGAGTAACTACTTCCCTGTAAATATTATCTATCACAGACTCTGCCTCCTGAATGATCCGAAGTTCATCCAGCTCCCGCTCCAATTCCCTAACACGGTCTTGGAGGAGCAAGAGTTGGGTGCACTTCCTGCAGTTTGGATGGGACACTATGGTGTCCCTCACCTCATACATCATGCAGGAGGAACATTCCTCTACCTGCACTGCCATCCCTGCTAGGTCCCTAAACAGAAAATAAAAAAAAAGAGAAGCTTACCTTGATTTGTCCCTGGTGTATAAGGTTAGAGGAGGTGGATGGGTGGGAGGCCCTACAAGAGGGTAGGGTTTCGGTTTACACAACAATCACTTATATAGCTAAGGTATGTAAAAAAAAAGTCACTCACTTCCCAGAAACCTCTGCTCCGAGGTGCTGCTGCTGCTGCGCAAAGAAATGCAAGGCTCCGACGCTCTGTTTGATTCATTTCCCATGTGATCACAGCCTTTGTCTCTCTTCCTCTTTTTTAAAGTGCCATTTTCTGATTGTTTTCTCCCAAAATTCCAAAACAATGGAACTGCTTATAAAACAGTAATCACTGCTCTTAGAATTTGAGGAAATCAGCTCTAACACTGAAAATGCCTCAAAAAAGGAGCAGCTCTTACAGCCAAAATTTTTTTCCAACCTACATCTTGGATTACCAAAATTCCTCACTAGTTACATGTTGGCATCCTGATATTCCACATACAGGCTCATTGGAACCATGGCCAACAGATCTATCCACAGCTGGGTCAACATTAATATGGCCAACATGCAATGAAAATATAGAGAAATTGAGGAGTGACAAAAATACCAACAAGTCCAACTGAAGAAGCTCTGACTGAAATCCTCTTAAAATGAGGTGGGGTGTGCAGAAGGCCCAGAATCCAATGTCTTCAATTCCATTTCCTCAAGATGAGTGAGGCACGTTGCTTCCACAAAATGGCGAATGACCTGGGACACCTTCACAGAACTATGTCATCTGCTAGATCGGGACTTACAACCTGAAGGGGTGGGTGGCCATCCTGTCTCTGTGGCTATAAAAATAACAACTGTGCTAAATTTTTATGCAACTGGCTGCTTCCAAGGAACCATTGGGGGCCTGAGTGGGATCTTAAACCCTAGATCCACAAATATTTCAAGTTTGTCAGCAATGCAATCTGTGCCAGGTCACATCACTTCATCTCATAAAGAGGTCAGCGATACAGCCCAGACAGCAGGCTTTCCCAAATAATAAAATATGAGGCTGGATGAACACAGCAGGCCAAGCAGCATCTCAGGAGCACAAAAGCTGACATTTCGGGCCTAGACCCTTCATCAGCCTTCCCAAATAGCTGGCTTCCCCCAAGTACACGATATAAAGGCCTGCAGTCAGGTTGCACTGAGAATGCAATATTATAAAGCAGCTAACTTTATCCATCGGGTAGGATTCTATTCAGTCAATATATAAGTCATTGTGATCATCAGTACCATGAATAGAGGTCTATGCTAGGTACCCAGGAAGCTGCCATGATGATGACATCACAATAAACTTGATAATTCTCAAGTTCCTGCTTCTTTCAAGGAAGGCTGCTGGGTAACAAGGGCTACAACCAAAGTTAATTACATTGTTACACAACACCTCACTGAGGCCAAGTGGAGATACAATGCAGCCCATTCTTCCATCAGGGCCATGGTGAAGCAGATGCTAGCTGTGCTCAATATGAGGTCCCAAGGCTTAGAGTGGTCTGCAGAAATCTGGTAGTACAGTTCACATAGAGTGTGCTTCAGAATCCTTCCATGCTGTACTCTGCACAACTGGAGCAGGAAAGAAAGGATTTGATCATCGCTAAAAAGCTTATGCTCCATAGTGGCAAATACTTCTGCTGCTGGTGAGTGCACAACAGTGTGAGCATGGTATTGTAGGAGGAAGGTGCATAATGAAGTAAGCAGTGGGGAGTTGAATGAGATCATTCACTGGAGTTCACAGAGACAAACTTTCAATGAAACTCCTGAAATTGACACTTAGCCAATTCTTTCATAAAATTCAGTCCTTGGTTCCTAAACTTCACTTTCAAGCAACAATGCAAGACATCTTTCCTTGTGGATGGAATTAACTAACTATTCAATCCTACAGCTACTGCCACACACAGGTTCCAGTGGTCCCACTTTCATTTTTACCCAGTGAATCAATTAAAGCCAATCAACTGCTTAACTACTTGGTATATTCATAAGGCATACTGAGAGACTGAAACACAAACAGATACACAAAAAGACAAGTAGGACTAAATATATTGGAAATGTATAGTTAAACAGACTGAAGATTGAGAGTTGAATGGTGGCACAAAAAAACTTCTGAATGGAGCAAAAATTCAATTAAGGCTTAAGGGAAGAAACACTGAATAATTGGAAATGTAGATAGCAGCATATTGAAAGATTGGGAATGGCAATAATGACACAGAAGTAGTAGGGAGGTCCTGTGGTCAGTAATTACTATTCCTACCTCTGAGTCAGAATAGTCCCACTTCAGGATTTATTGGACTTAAAAGGAGAGTTCATGATGTAGTTCAATGATTTGATAATCAGTCTGCTAGTTCATCCAAAATTTCTGCATTATTACTAAAAAGAAAACGTTTGTGTGAAATTAAGAAACAAATAAACTCATTTTTAAAACACAATAAACACTTAAGGACTAGAAATAGAGTTTAATCATACCATCATGAAATGAAAACAGAATTTGTTGAAAATACTCTGCAGCTGAAACAGCATTTGTGGAGCAAGGAAGCTGACGTTTCTGGTCAATGAACTTTCATCACAAATGGAAAGTAGAGATGTAGCAGGCTTTAAGTGCAACAACAGGGAGGGGGCACGAAGAACAAATGGGAAGGTGTGCAATAGGTTGGAAGCAGGAGAAATTACATGACAAATGGACAAATGATTTCCCTCATAGTCCTTTATGTGGAAGTCTGCTCATTGCTTAACTCATATAGTTTCAACCAGAATCTGTGGATCTAATAGGAGTGTTATTTTAATAAAATTATCAGTAGAAAGAGATGAGTCAAGAGTGACAAATATAATGCAAGCTCTAGTAATAGAAATTAATGAATATTTATTTACTTGTATTTAAAGAAAAATAATAAAGATGAGATGTTATCCCTAAATTGGCAGACCATTGGATTACAGAAGCACAATATCTCATCACATCCATCCTTTCATGAACTATAGATACATACACTTTCTAGCAGGGTCACTGAGACCAGAGTACTAACGTTAGTGGTAGGTGGTGTTATGATCCAAGCTAATGGTAGTACAAGAAAATCAGATCTCGGAATGAAACCTGGCTTGATAGATCATAATTAATTTTTGCAGTTTGTAATGTGTAGGTTAATCTCTGAAACATATCCAAATAAGGTTGCAGATGCTCTTTTAATTACAGAACATAAATTATCACACACAAAAGAAATAAATAACTGAAGCTTTACATAGATGTAAGACAGAAACATTTTTACATAAACAGCAGAGTCAAGTTTCAACCTGTTCCCTAACACTATCTTTTACAGATACTCAATTCCAGAGAACTGTGATCCCCATTTCAACTCTGACTTATTATTTAACTGACTCATTCAAGTTTCTTTTCCTTGGACTGTAGACACAGTTTTATGATTCTCTTCTGAGTTCGTTGGAATGAACCTTTCACAATTCTGATGGACTAAACATTTTTTTAGCAGTTCTATCAATTTGAAGTTTCCATCGAAACACTCTAGGGTTAGAAACTTTCCATAAATTAAAAGAGTTTTGTCATGGTGACTAGCTCACCTGAACAAAAACCTGATTCTACAGCAAGGAGAACCTTTTCTCTATTTTGTACTGAACTCCTGGTTCTTCTAAACTGCTCTGAAGTCAAAACAAAACCTCTCTGATGAAGGGTCTAGGCCCGAAACGTCAGCTTTTGTGCTCCTGAGATGCTGCTTGGCCTGCTGTGTTCATCCAGCCTCACATTTTATTATCTTGGAATTCTCCAGCATCTGCAGTTCCCATTATCACTAATAGCTTATTGTTCTGTTATAAACTCAGTGATATAAACATTCCATCCTTTAACACTTTAGAAATTTTTCCAGGTACTTGACACAGTGCGTGCTTTCTTGGAATTGATGGACTTTGGTCACTGTTCCAAATTATTTTTTAACCTAATTAAAAATATATTCCTGCAAAGGACTGACCCACAACCATCTGCCTCTATTTGAAGTCCAAATTCCAAAACATTTTATGTATTATACGCCCTTCAGCATAGTTGGATCAATGAAAATGGGCCAAGTGGTCCCAAATAAGTATTTAAATGATGGAACAAGTTAAATGCCATGAATAGCTTTATTGTTTAATGGTATTGTGATACAGTTGCCACAACATTTACTATAATGTCCAAGTAACTGATTGTGGAATGGCACAGTGGCTCAGTGGTTAGAACTGCTGACTCACAGACCCAGGGTCCCAGCTTTGATTCCACTCTCAGGTGACTGTCTGTGCAGAGTTTGCACATTCTCCCCCTAGTTGCATGGATTTCCTCTGAGTGCTCCAGATTCATCCTACAGTCCAAAGATGTGCAAATCAGGTGGATTGGCCTTGCTAAATTGCGCATAGCATCCAGGGATTTGCAGGCTGTGTGGATTTGCCACGGGAAATGCAGGGTTACAGGGATAGGGTAGGGGGATGGATCTGGGTGGGATGGTCTTTGGAGAGTTGGTGTAGACCTGATGGACCAAATGGCTTGATAATAAAATGTGAGGCTGGATGAACACAGCAGGCCAAGCAGCATCTCAGGAGCACAAAAGCTGATGTTTCGGGCCTAGACCCTTCATCAGAGAGGGGGATGGGGAGAGGGAACTGGAATAAATAGGGAGAGAGGGGGAGGCGGACCGAAGATGGAGAGTAAAGAAGATAGGTGGAGAGAGTATAGGTGGGGAGGTAGGGAGGGGATAGGTCAGTCCAGGGAAGACGGACAGGTCAAGGAGGTGGGATGAGGTTAGTAGGTAGCTGGGGGTGCGGCTTGGGGTGGGAGGAAGGGATGGGTGAGAGGAAGAACCGGTTAGGGAGGCAGAGACAGGTTGGACTGGTTTTGGGATGCAGTGGGTAGGGGGGAAGAGCTGGGCTGGTTGTGTGGTGCAGTGGGGGGAGGGGATGAACTGGGCTGGTTTAGGGATGCAGTAGGGGAAGGGGAGATTTTGAAACTGGTGAAGTCCACATTGATACCATATGGCTGCAGGGTTCCCAGGCGGAATATGAGTTGCTGTTCCTGCAACCTTCGGGTGGCATCATTGTGGCAGTGCAGGAGGACCAAATGGCTTGCTTCCTTGTTATAGGGATTCTGTGTTCTAGGTCATGGCTGATTTTCATCCTTCACAAATGATATGCTCCTTTGTAACCATCCTCCCAAATTTACGTCTAACAGTATGTGAAAAATGTATTTACAAATTGACATTTGCACTTTTCTTCGGAGATCCCTTCCATGTTAAGTTTTTAATCTTAGCCTTATCTTTCAGGGAGCATGAGGATCATGCAAAAATAAATTATCTATCAGCCCTCTTTTGTGTAAGGCAGCTGGTCGGAAATGGTTAACTTGGAAGCTTTGAAATAGCTTCGGCCAATGAGACATGAATGCCTATCTCTGGGAGAAATTAACCAGTTGTAGTTTGTTAGTTGTAGTTCTAAGTTAGCCAGTTCTACAACCTACAGCAACCTAACATAGACCTAGTTATAGAGCCATGGGCATGTACAGCATGGAAACAGACCCTTTAGTTAAACTCCTCCATGCTGACCAGATATTTTAAATTAATCTAGTCCCATTTTCCAGCATTTGGCCTGTATCCCTCTGGACCCTTCCTATTCATATACCCATCTAGCTGCATTTTAAATGTTGTAATCGTACCAGTCTCCTCCACTTCCTCTGGCAGCTCATTCCAGATTTGCACCGCCCGCTGCATGAAAAAGTTGCCCGTTAGATCTCTTTTAAGTCTTTCTCCTCTCACCTTAAATCTATGCTTTCTAGTTTTGGACACCACTGACACAGGGAAGAGATCTTGTCTTTTCACCGTATCTCTGTCTCTCATGATTTTATAAATTTCTGTAAGATCACCCCTCAACCACCGATGCTCCATGGAAAATAACCCCAGTCTATTCAGTCTCTCCCTATAGCTCAATCCCTCCTACTCTGACAACATCCTTGTAAATCTTTTCTGAACCCTTTCAAGTTTCACAACATCTTTCCTATAAGCAAGGAGACCAGAATTAAATGCAGTATTCCAAAAGTGGCCCAACCAATGTTTTGTACAGCTTCAATATGACCTCTCAACTTCTATACTCAATGCACTGACCAATAAAGCATATCAAGTGCCTTCTCAACTATCCTGTCTACTTACAACCCCACTTTCAAGGGACTATGAACTTGCACTCCAAGGTCTCTATGTTCAACAACATTCCCCAGGACCTTACCATTAAATGTATAAGCCCTGCCCTGATTTACCTTTCCAAAATGCAGCACCTCATAGTTATCTAGATTAAATTCCATCTGCCACTCCTCGGTCCATCGGCCTATCTGATCTGTATTAACTCCTTGGCTGTCCATTACACTACAGGTTTCAGCGTTATCTGCAACCATTCCTCCAATGTTTACATCCAAATCATTTATGTAAATGACAAAAAGCAGTGGACCTGGCACCAATCCTTGTGGCACACCACTGGTCACAGCTCTCCGGTCTGAAAAGCAACCCTCTGCCACATTACTATCTCTTAATAGATTGCAATGTCACTTACATGGTGTCACTGTAGTTAACTAGTCTTAAACTAATGTAATTGTCAACTTACTATAATGGAATAAAATATTTCTTGTTACTCAACGACATGCATCTTCTGTTAAAGGCCTAACAGTGGTTAATCCATCACCACTTATAGGGGTAAGGCCTGTAGATTCATGTTGGAGAAATGGTTAGGGGCAGCATATCCACCCAAAGAAGATATTATCACAATCAGATACAGATTTGGCCATCTTACTCTGCTGGAGAAATTGTTGTAGTGTTCATGCAATCCTAAAATGAAAGGCAAAAATTAGGCAACCACCAGAAACTTTATTTTACAAACAACCTGTCAGTAAACATTTTGAAACACAAATAATGATGGCATTGCGATAAAATTCTGGTTTTGGATTAGTGTGCAATCTGCAAAGCAGGCCTATGGTAAACAAAATTTTTAACTATTTGAGAATTATTGGAGCACTGCTACAGATGACTCAAAAGAATCCTATTAATTAGGGAGCAGTTGTTTAATTCCAAGTAGTCCTTTAATTATGATGCCTAATATTGTGACCCCCAATAGAACTTATCAATCGATAAACCTCCAAACTTAACACTTGCAGAGTCTGTTTCCATCCTGTGTCCTCACTGTTTAATAATCTAACTTCTTTTTCTCGTAATACTTCAAAAATATGGAACTCATGGAACAAGAGGATTCCCGTCATGTCAGGAAATATGAAATGGGCAGTTTCCCTAGTTTCAGTTCTCGCATTCTGAAAGTTAGCCTGTGATTTCTGAAAGTTACATAAAGTTTTCATCCTACAGAGTCGTGACTGCCAATTCCTAATGCGGGCCTTTTGTGAACAGGGGAAAGAAGACTCATATTCAGCAGGTTAAAAGGATCACCTCCATCTAAAACAACCTGGTTTTCCAAATGGTTGTTCGGGACCTCTGGCCATCAACCTCCTCCATGCATTATCTCATTCCCTCTCTATACCCATTCATTCGTATCAATTATCTGCAGAACATGTGAGTCAAGTTATAACTCTTGGAAGTCATTGTTACAGGTTATTACAACTCGGTAAAGGCTCATGGCCCATTGTGGCCACATTGGTGAATCAAGCATCTATCTCTTCTCATCCATTTTCCAGCACTTGGCCCATATCCTTGTATGATCTATAGATTCATAGACTCCCTACAGTGTGAAAACAGGCCCTTTGGCCCAACAAGTCCACACTGAACCTCAAAGCATCCCACCCAGACCCACCCCCCCCATAACCTACCTAATCTACACATCCCTATGGGCAATTTAGCATGGCCAATTCACCAAACCTGCACATCTTTGGACTGTGGAAGCAAACCAGAGCACTCGGAAGAAACCGACGCAGACACAGGGAGAACATGCAAACTCCACACAGACAGTCTCCTGAGGCTGGAATCAAACCTGGGTCCATGGAGCTGTGAGGCAGCAGTGCTAACCACTGAGCCACCATGCAATGGCATTTCCAGTGCTTAGCTAACAACTTCTGAAGTGTCTTAAAATTACGGAAGTATTCAAAATTCTCCGGATTCAAAATTTTTACTTCTTTGAAGCTCATAAGTCTGAGTCAAGCACATATATTGAAATTTCCTTAAAAAAAACACGTTTCTCCAATAGTCCCTTGTTGATGATATTAATTACCTTAAATTCCACACATTTAATAGTTTCTTTGTTACCATCTTCCAGGTATTTTGTTTGTTCCTTCTACTATGAAGGCAGGCACAAACTATCTGTTCAATATTCATGCCATTCCCTTATTCATCGTGCCAATTTCTCCTCTTGTGAAGGAGTCACAGGCACATTGAAGGGATACAAGGGGAGAAGAGTTTTCTTCTATAAGGACAGCTGAAGAATTTGAAAAGGTAATTTTTGTAAGTGGTCAGTGTAGTTTACACTATATATCCTGATATGTATAGTTTTGCATAGTTTACAACAATGAGGATCCACTGATTTTAAAAAAAAGCACACACCCCAACAAACTGCGGGCCAGCATATTAGTTTCTAACAGTCAAAGAGGATGGCACAATTTAGTAACTGATAAGAAAGCTACTTTCAGATAATATTTTTTTCACCAAGAGCTGTCTTTTAGTTTTAGATGCAGACACCTGACCAATGCTAACGATTTTAACCCCCAGAGTACTAACAAGTTGCACTCCCTGGGATCAAAAAGGGTCATAACTTAATAAAATTTGACAGCTATTTTCTCAGAAGTAAAGAGGTTGTCTTGCAACAGAAATTAAGTGATGAAAATCAAATTTAGGGAAACAAAAGGAGGAACTTAATTACAAACTAGGAGATCACTCCTATGGATAACAAATCAATTACTCACTTGAAGACGTACTTTAAGTTTAGAAGAGCAAGCTGGAATACAATCGGATTCACTTGACTAATTTTTACATCTCTCACTTATGGAGTCATGTAGCGCAGAAGAGACCCTTTGACCCATCAAGTTTGCACTGACCTATCCACACTAATCCCACTTTCAAGCACTGGCCCATAGCCTTGGATGTTATGACATTTCAAGTGCTCATCTGAGAACTTTTTTAAAAGTTGTGAGGTTTCCTGCATCTACTACCTTCCTAGACAGGGCAGTCCAAAATCCCACCACCCTCTGAGTGAAAAGATCTTTTTTTCAAATCTACTCTAAAGCTGCTGCTCAACCAAGTCTGCCCTCAGCTTCTCTGCTCTGAAGAAAACAACCCAAGCTTATCCAGCCTCTCTTCATTGCTAAAATGCTCCATCCCAGGCAACACTCTGGTGAATCTCCTCTACATCCTCTTCAGTGCAATCAAGATCCCTCTGTTCCTCTGAGTTGCCTAATGTCTTACCTTTCAATTACTATCTTGTCACTTTTTCCAAAGTGCATCACCTCGTACTTTTACGGTTTACATTCCATCTGGCACTGATCTATTTGACCAACCTGTCTGCATCTTCCTGTAAACTAAGACATTCTTCCTTACTGGTAACCACCAGCCAATCATGGTGTCCTCTGCAAATTTACTTATCATCACACCACATTCTCATCTAAAAGGTTTATATACAAACAATAAGGGACACAGCACTGGCGCCTAAGGTACACCACTAGCCACACAGACAGCCTTCTGTTGCCACCCTCTGCTCCAACCAGGAAAGCCAAGTTTTGTTGCAACTTCAATAGTAAGAACTGCCGATCCTGGAGTTTGAGATAACACAGTGTGGAGCTGGAGGAACACGGCAGGCCAGGCAGCGTCAGAGGAGCAGGAAAGCTGACGTTTCAGGTGGTCCTCTTCTTCAGAAAACATTGCTGCAACTTGCCAAGTTATCGGGATCCCTTGTACTCAGATTAAGGTAAATGTTATGTTAGTATTTGATGGATATATCACTTAAGATATTTGTCCTATGGCAAATGAAATTTAAATCAGGATTTCAAAATAGAAAAGAAATCAAATATTATGGAAATCTGAAACAAAAACAGGAAATACTGGAGAAACTCGGCAGATCTGGCAGCATCTGTGGAGAGAGAAACAAACTTAACGTTTCAAATCTAGTATGTTTCATCAGAGCAGGTTCAAAAACTAGATAAATATCTTGCTAGTAATTGACAAGTGTCTTCTTTCTATGTATTTGCTTCTCATTATTAGCTAAACTTGTCTCATTAATATGCAGCTCACAATTCTCCCCTGCACTGGTGCAAAACAAGGCAGTATCAATTTCCAGCTCGAAGCTCACTACTTGCTTTTCTCTTCACAATCAGCTCTTTACACACTCCGTGGGCAGTGATAACTTTAAGCCTTTGTCCATGGAAGTATGCATCAGCAAAACACCAGCATCACTACATCATTATGGACAATGTCAGACAAACTTGCAACGCACTTCATCACTTCACCATTGCACTGTGGAGCTCTCTGATGACTTACACTGCAATCCTGTGGCCGCATTGATCTGTGCACAGGGACACACACCCATCTCATGCATCTGCACAGGATCCAACTCAGGGTTCTTAATTTGTTTTCTTAACACTCACTCACTTTGTGCTTCCTTCAATATTTATAACATCTCTGACTCGCCTTGCCTTGTAGGTCACTGGCGATTCAGTGAGAGCTTACAGAGTTGTGGCATCTCTGGATTGACTTGCCTCTTAGTGTAGAGGGAAGGCCAGGCTGCAAGTCATGGTCACTGGCACTGAAAAAACAAGGAGATGGGCATATTACTGGGCAGCACTGTGCGATATCAATATCACACCTACAGTATGTTCCAGCAGCTCATGCAGCAAATAAATTGCATGTTCTTCAGCCAAATGGCCAAGCCTAATGTCTAAGAAGTGTAGTTCATAGTGGAGAGAAAGAGACTTTGGTCATCCAGGGGGTGCTGCATCACTCAGTCAACAGTATCATCCACTCTCAGTGCAGGGATTCGACTTCAGTCAGTCATGTGCTTGGTGTGATCAGGGTCCAGGCATCCATGTCCTTCCAGTCTCAGGAATTGGCACAATTAGCCCTCTAGGTTAAGTCCAATCAACCAATTGATTACAGATAAGTCAGTCAGGGAGCTGTAGATATGCCAGTTATGAGATGAGATGGGCCATGCTTAATCAGGCTATACTCATAAATCAGCCCACTACAGGGCTCCGTATTGAATCTTACAGGAATTTATGTCATGACGGACAAAGGGATTTATGTCATCATGCTCAGGGTTTTCTGCCCAGATGTCACCTCACTCTCCTCAATTGCAAGATTCACAGGGTTGTGGAGCCCAGGCCTCATGGATGTGGACAGGCCTGGCATTTGTGAAGGGTCCTGAGGGAAAGTTTTTAGGAGTGTGGTTTCTCCTCTGTCCAGGTGCCACCTGGCAACACCTGTCTCCTTGAGGGGCACCTGGAGTGAGGCTGATGTCCCTTGTCCCTCTCATCTTGCAGCTGATGCTGACCTCAATGTCTAAATTAATGGAGTGCAGGTCTGTGTGCATTTCCAGCAGCCATCAAGCATTCTGCCAGACTTGCATTTCAATGGTAGCTACCAGCCTGTACATGGAGTCCCATACAGTGCCAACATGCTACAGATAAAATTGGTACAGTCCCTTAACCTTCAAACCAGTTCATAGAGTGTCTTCAACAGACCTGCGTGCTGATCCAATGTCTATTTGTGGCATTTGCACCAAGTAGCATGAGGCCGTTTTCTGGCTGGTCCTGAGCAGGTTCCTGGTTCTCTAGCAGTTCTCGGAGTGCCAGTGACTACGCCTGTTTCTTCCTTGACCAACTGTGGGCATGTGCCAATAATGTGCTCATCAAAGTGTACTCCAAAATCTACTCTTTTCATTTCTATATTTCTTGTTAGCACATGCTCGTTCTATTTTAATCAACTTTTTGTAGCACTTCTCTGATTTAGAAAACACAACAATTGTCAGACCTTACCTCAATTCTTTGCAACATTATTAGCTGTTTCTAATTTAATAGAATCTTATCTCTCTGAGTAATCCAGTGATAGGTATTTATTATTGAGTTCTTGATTTTTAATCTAATGTTTCTTTTCAATATATTGAATTATTTACAGTCATAGAGTCATAGAAGTCTACAGCATGGAAATAGGACCTTCAGTCCAACTTACCCATGCCACCCAGTTTTCACTAGACCCACTTGCCTGTGTTTGGTCCATTTATCCCATACTTATCCCATCCATGTACCTAGCTAAATGTTTCTTCAATGACTAAATTGTACTCGCTTCCACCACGATCTCTGGCAGCCACTTCTAATCACTTGTCACCCTTTGTGTGAAAAAAGTGCTGCTCTGGGCTGTTTTCTGTCTCTCCCCTCTCCCCTTAAAACCAATACCGCCTAGTTGTAGACTGCCTACCAAGGAGAAAGGCTGTTGGCTGTCTACCTTATCTATGCCTCTAATGATGTTTTCGACCTCTATAAGATCATCACCCAGTCTCCTGCACTCTAGGGGAAAAAGAAATCCCGGTGTATCCAACCTCTCCCTAAACTCAAACCTTCCAGTCCATTTTGTAAATCTTTTCTGAACACTTTCTAGTTTAATAATATTCTACCTATTGCAGAGTGACGAGAACTGCATGCACTACTCTGAATGTAGCCTCATCAAAGTCCTGTACAGTTGCAACAAGACATCCCAACTCCTATACTCAATGCTCTGACCGATGAAAGCAACCATGCCGAAAGCCTTCTTAACCAACCTGTATACCTGTGACTCTACTGTCAAGGAGGTACGAACCTGTACCCATAGATTTCCTTGTTCTAGAATATTCCCCAGGGTCCTCCATTAATTGTGTATGTCATTTCCTGGTTTAACCCATCAAAATGCAACACTCTGCATTTATCTAAATTAAACTTCATCTGTCATTCCTCAGTCCACTGGCCCAGTTGATTAAGACCTCACTGCATTCTCAGATAATGTTTTTCACTGCCCAACATACCACCAATCTTGGTGTCTTCTGCAAACTTCCTAAACATGCTTCCTAAATTCTCATCCAAATCATTTACATAAATGATGAATAACAGTGGACCCAGCACCAATCCCTGTGACACACCACTTGACACAGGCCTCCAGTCTGATAAACAACCCTCCACAACCACCCACTGTCTTCTACCATTAAAATAATTTTGTATCCAACTGGATAGCTCTCCCTGGATCCCGTGAGATTTCACCTTGCTCAACAAACTACCATTTGGTGCTTTGTCAAAGGCCTTCCTAAAGTCCATGTAGACAATGTCTACCACATTGCCCTCTTCTACCTTCTTGGTCACCTCTTCAAAAAACTCAATCAAAATCATGAGACATGAGTTCCCACTCACAGAGCCATGCTGCCTATGCCAATTCAGTCCTTGCTTCTCCAAATGCCTGTCAATACTGTCTCTCAGAATCCCCTCAAACAACTTATCCACCACAGGCATTAGGCTTACTGGTCTGTAGTTTGCAAATGATTCCCTGCATCCCTTCTTAAATAACAGCACAACATTAGCCACCCTCCAATCTTCATTGACTTTACTTGTGGCTGTCAATAGAAATATCTCCACTAGGGACCCCACAATTTCCTCCCTAGCATCACACAAAGTCTTGGGATAAACTTCATCAGGTCCCTGGGATTTATCTATCTTAATGCACCTCTTCTTCTATAATGTGGGGTCTCTTCAAGACATCACTATTTATTTCATCAAGTTCCCTAGTAAATACTGACGAGAAATATTCTTTAAAAGATTCCAATTGTTTATTTAATGTTGTATTTTTCATTCTGTTTACACAATCAACCTTAGTTACCTCTCCCTTTATACATATATAATTCACTTTCAGTTTCCTGTATGTGATTGGAGCATGTTACTTTCAAACTTCAGACGAAAATCAATACCACTATTATCAATCATTTCGAGTGAATCTTTTGCTATGAGTTTTCTACTTGACACACCTCAATGCATAAAACACTAAATCTAAAATAGCTTTATCCTTAGTTGGTTCCACAACGTAGCGAATGGTCATGAAACATTCTACAAGCTCCATCTTCACCACTTTTGCTGATTTGATTGCCCCAGTCAATTTGAAGAATAAGGTCCCTCATAACTACTTACATCATCCTTGTAACAAACTCCACTAATTTTTTGTTTAATTCTATGTTCAATGTTATGTAGATGAAATAGTGGCACTAATAGAGATAAATGATTTAGATCTAATCACCGTTACGCAACTATGGTTACAAAGTAACCAAGATTGTGAAATAAATACTCCAGACCATGCAATATTTTGAGGAGTCAGACAGAATGGGAATGGAGGAGTAGCCTTGATACTAAAGGGTGGCATAAAGTCAGTTGTAAGAAAGGTTAGAGACTCAATATCATTTAGTAAAATCAGTATGGTTAGAGGTTACAAATAACATGGAGCAGAAAATGTATTTGGGATTAGTTTATATGTTCCATAACAGTACTATTATTGTCTGCTTTCCAAAACGATTGTGGAATTTTTAAGCTCTCACCTACCATACAGAACCTTTTTAGAAGCAAGAAAGGACCATGCCCTACAAAAATTTTACAGATCAGACTTATTCTTCAACCCCTTCTCTCTCTAAAATTGTACCAAATTCTCTTAAACTCATAGATATTGTTTAATTGTTTCTGTATTCAACTTTTCTATTACTGTTACTTTGGAAAAACTCAACCTTATACATCTTCTTACTCTCAACTTATTCATATTTAGCTTGTGGTCCCTGGCAGGAGTCTTTTGACAGACAATTTTAAGTGGCTATGAGGCACGGGAAATCCCTGCAATAATTTTTTTCTCTGCAATATATTTCTCAGTTTGTATGTTCCAGGGAGAGTTCATTTCTGTGTCACCACAAGGGCTACTAGTTAAAAAAGAGCACAAATTGGAATTGTGTAGTTCCCTTGACACTCACTCTGGGGTGAAAAAAGAGGCAATGTGTGGTAACTTTGACTAATGTTTTTAAGAAAAAGCAGCAAGTATTCATTAATCTATAAACAAAGCTTCAGACAGATTGCTTGTGTGAAAATAATTCCTGAATATTAACAATTCCCACAGTAATTGAGCCATGTTTATAAGAATAAATACATTCAAATTGAATACATAAGTGGCCGGGGAGCAGGGGAATAGCAATGCCTTGGGATCATGAATGTTGCTTACATTGACTCAAATGTAGGAATTTTAGACAGTGGATACATACCAAGAATTTCATTCAGGATTCCCCAATCAAACACCTTAATATTCCAGATTAGTAGAATTTCTGACAGTTTTCACAACAATTATAGTAGCTGATCAGCACTACCCTGAGGAAATTCACAGAAATAGCCATGATGTGGAGATGCCAGTGCTGGACTGGTGTGGCCTAAGTCAGAAGCCACACGGCACCAGGTTATAGTCGAACAGGTTTAATTGAAATCATAAGCTTTCAGAGTGCTGCTCCTTCTTCAAGTGAAGAGTACGAAGGAGCAGTGCTCCAAAAACCATGATTTCAAATAACCTGATATCGTGTGACTTCTCACAGTAATAGAGTTAAGAATTTGGTGAGCTACAGTGCCACCCTGCCCCCCCCCCCCCCCCCCCACCATGCTATCTGTATTGATGAATTCCCAGCACTTCAGGTACAAAGTTACCAGAAAAGTTGATTAATCCATTTTAATTTGTTTTTCACAGCACGCTTGAGGAAAACTTTTGGCAGGCCTTTCAAGTTTTTTTCACATCCGTCATTTGTCAATGTCTGGCCTGTAACACAGATAAAAGCATCAATAACTCAAAAACATTGGAAAATATTACTGAAATATACTATCCTGCATTTTAGCCTGATTCCGTGAAGAAAATCGCTTGAGCAAAATGAAATGGCTCATTTATTAATCATAATCGTTTAAAAGGAATTCAGCAGAGACTGCTTAAATGACACTGTTACAACCTCTGCAACATACTGAAGTTAAATAGCAATGAAGATTAACTCTCTTGGTGGGTGAATTGTAGAAATGGAGCATACAAATCAGCAAGGTTTCATGTGTGCTGAATTACTTGATCCTAGCCAAAGCACAATTAAAGACAGGCTTAGTATTAAGTTTGCAAACCTTGTTAGGTCTTTCAATGCCAGTTTACTCATGTGACATTGATTCCATCACATTTACATATGAATGTTAACTGTGAATCACCAGAGTTGTATCAGACTCAGAATGTTAATTTCGCTTCTCACTCCACAAATATTCCCAGACTAACTGAGTTTCTCCAACACTTTCTGTTATTATCTCAAATTTCCAGCATCCATAGTATTACGCTTTTACTTAGTCACTTGTATTTCTACATAACATGAGTTTTAGGAAAACAAATACAGAAGTTGACACACAGCCATTCTGCATTTATAACATGCATTCCATTTCTTATTCTAATCATTTCCTTATGTGAAGGCAAGATCAATAGGGTGCACTATCTTTGATAGGTTTGCTCTATTGAAAATTGCGTTAGTCTGTATTTTTTACTAAAATTAGAAAACAACATTTTTGTTCTGGATTGATCATAGAATCCCAACAGTGTGGGAACAGGCCCTTGGGCCCAACATATCCACACTGACCCTCAGAGCACCCACCCCCCTAATATACAAATCCCTGAATGTTACAGGCAACTTAGTGTGACCAATTACCTAGCCTGCACATCTTCGGGTTGCGGGAGGAAACTGGAGCACCCAGGGGAAACCCACACAGACAGAGGGAGAATGTGCAAACGCCACACAGACAGTTGCCTGAGGGCAGAACTGAACCTGGGTCCCAGGTGCTGTAAGGCAGCAGTGCCAACCACTATGCCACTGTGCCACCCCATATCATTGATAACTGACTATGTAGCAAAAGATAGAATTTGCTTGGTTTCATCTCATGTGCACTTTAATTTTTGTACATGTTGCTGTACATATTTTCTCATTTATTGAAATATAGATGAATCATTTCAACTGAAATGGTCCTGCAGATTTCTAGTTTTGTTGGGTGTTTTAAGTGGAAAATAAGAGACAGCATTGGAGGTCAGTAGTCAAGCATGTAGCTTTTATTTTTCTACCATGTAACTTTAATAGGAATTATAGGCTGAAGTTAACTTTAGTTTTAAGTATATTTGAGTCATTCATTATTTGTGTCTGAAAATATTTAATGAATCTATCTTACCTCTTGTGCGGCTTCAGATTTGACTACACATGGCAAATACAAAAGCACTTCTCATATTGCAGCAGAATCAGGCCGCACAGAATAGGACAAGGTAAAATCCCTTTGAAACATTCCGAAAAGATCTCTTACCCTCATAAAGCCTGACACCTCCTTCTGTCAAAATGATGAAATACTTCTGGCCAAAGGAAAATCAGTTAGAATTTTTTTTAAAAAGTAAGGACTAGGGGTAGCAGGTAAAGCATATGAGATGTGAGCAAGAAAAATGTGACTAAAATTTGTGACCTTCAGGCAGATTCAGATTTGTTGATTACAAAGGTGCTGTTAACTTTGCAGTTAGCAGACATTGGAGCTCTATGCCACCATTTGCATTTGGTTCATTGACGTTTTGCAGAAGCCCTGGGGCTGTGCTTGAGACCCAATTTGAACAGAAGATGAACTCTATTTAAGTAATTATTCTTTTTAGAACTCAAAATAGTGCTGTTTTTTCACTGTGTCTTCCTAGATACATGTGACAACTAAATTATTCATTCATTCATTCATCACCAATAAAAATAGCATTCCTAATCACAAGACCCATAACAAGGTCATTCTGAGAATGATGTTCTCTTTATGTCGTCATGAAATCTAAAGGATACCATTAGTGGAGGATTGACTTACCAATGTATTTGAAATATCAAACCAGCCCGATGTTAATATACATTTTTCACTCCATGGAGTCAACAATTCACTCTGGTTAGCCAGAATTCTATGTCACTAACTGTAATACCACTGATTCCCAGTCCAGATTCCATACCCATGTTGGGGTCAGTAAGAGTGGTTTATTCCTATGGAATCAAATCTCGCAAGAAACTACCTGCATTGGGAATTTAAATTGAAAAAAAACATGCTTGCATATGTTACCTTCTTGAGTATGCATTTGTTCTTCAAGGTACAAAGTTCACAAGATAATATGTTTTTTTTAGAGTTGCATCATATCCAAAGACCACTTGTAGATGGGTACAAATTTAATTGAACTGACTCAGATAAAAAGGTCAACTTAAGCTAATGACAAGGCAGATCCTTTCTGCACATTACACCTACAGCACTATTATTTCTCAATTGGTGGGAAAATACATTTGACAAGATATCTTTTGTACTGTGGTATCCCAGCAACTGAAACTTCGTTTGAAGAAACAATGATCTTTTTGTAAAACTACTTTGGACATAATTTAAAGTTGAAAAGGAGAAAAAGAGTTTCCGAAACCTAATGATTAGATTGCAGTTGTGCCAAAATAAGAGCACTGATTGGTTGGGAATAATGTTAATTTGCATTATAGATGCAACATTTCACTCAGACTTGGATGCTGACCCCATAGCCATGTCAAAAATAACTTAAGCAGCATTACTTTGTCCCATATTTTAAAATTAAATTTCTCTTTGGTAGATTGGATCGGTAAACAGAATAAAATTGTTCAGGATTTCTGCCACTGCTTTCATCAAAACAACTATATCAATCATTGCCAGTGCATTTGAATTAAAGTCAAAATTGGATCTTTCCTTAACATGGCTCACTTTTGATTGAATGGGCAGACTGAAGTATGCGATATTTCCAGCCTCTCAACCGCTGCCATTGTGCTGAAAATGACATGGGTGTGGGCACTGATCTAACTCCCCTGTTATAACCCTTGCAAAAAGACTTCTTTATTCTTCTGTTCCAATTTCTTCGTAACAAAGGCCAATATACATTAACCTTTCATCTCATTTCTATTTTGTTTCCAATAAACAGTTATAAATGACTTGTAGCGTTAACCTTGTTTCTCTTTCCATAGATGCTACCAGACCAGCTGAATTTTTGCAACACTTTGTGCTTATGATATTTACTTGCCTAATTGCATGTATCTGCATGCTATCTTTATGTTCCCTGTACGAGTACATCCAAATCCCTCCAAACATCAACAGTTACAAAGTTCATGAGTTTAAAAATTTCCAGTTTTCTGTTCTCACTACTGAACAGAATGTTAGCACACTTGCCCAAATAATGCACCACCTTCCACCTTGTTGCCTTTTCACTTAACCTGTCAACACCACTTTTCAGAGACAGTAAGAACTCCTGATGCTGTAGTCAGAGATAACAGTGTAGAGCTGAAGGATCACAGCAGGCCAGACAACATCGGGAGCAAGAAAGCTGACATTTCCGGCCAGAACCCTTCTTCAGAAATAAAGGGTCCTGACCTGAAACGTCAGCTTTCCTGCTCCCCTAACGCTGCCTGTCCTGCTGTGATCCTCCAGCTCCACACTGTTACCAATATCTCTTTTCATCTTCTTTGTGTTTTCACAGAGTACCTTCCTACTTTAGTACCTTCAGGGAATTTAAATACATTATTTTTGGTCTCTTTGTCTAAGTTATTACTATATGTTGCAAATAGTCATAGTCCCAGCACATTTGGCACTCTACTCATTACAGTCTGAAAACTTAAAAATGGCATCTTTATCCCTTCTCTTTGTCTTCTGTCCAATTGCCTATCCCCTAGCCATGCTAAATCATAATCATCTGTCCTCCCCTGAACATTTTCTTTTGTATTTTGTAATGGGACACAGGTGTTGTTTGTTGCCTATCTCTAATTAAGAGTCGACTACATTGCTGTGGGTCTAGAGTCACACATAGTCCAGGCCAGGTAAAGATAGTGAATTTCTTTTGCTAAAGACACCAGCAAACTCGTTTATATGACAATTGATAGTGGCTAGTTCTTTATTTCAATTTTTAATTGAATTCACGTTTCACCTTCTGCCACAGTGAGTTTTGAATCCATATCCCCAGAAGATTAGCCTGTAGTTCTAGTAACATCATCACTATCATTATCACATTAGCATTATCAATCATCATTGCAATTATTTTGCATATTGATCTTTATGTAGCAGCTTCTCAAATGCCTTTTGGAAATTTAAGCACGCTACACTTATTGCTGGTCCTCTAACTATTCTATTATTATCCTTTCGGCACTTTCTGGTCCTGCAGCTTGAATATTTTTCTCAGTGGTAAGGATCAGTACTGGGACTCCTTTTGTTTGTTATACACAGAAATGATATAGATGAAAATGTGGGGGCAATGTCAAGCAAGTTTCCAGATGACACCAAGATTGATGGAGTGGTTAATAGTGAGGAAGATGTCTGTAGGTTACAGGAAGCTATTGAAGGTCAGGTGGGCCAACCAGTGGCAGATAGTATTTGACCCTGATAAGTGTGTGGAGATACACTTTGGAAGAAGAAACAAGATGAGGGAATATTTAATGAATGGCACAGCACTGGGTAGCTTAGAGGAACAGAGGGATCTTGGGGTAATTATTCATAGATTCCCAAAGTCGGCAGCGTACATGAATAGAACAGTTAAGGTGGCATATGGAACAATTGCTTTCATCATTCATGGCATAGAGTATAAGAGTAAAGAGATAATGTTGGAGTTATACAGACTGTTGGTTGGGACACAACTGGAGTGCAGTGTGCAATTCTGGTCACCTCACAACAGGAAGGATGTGATAGCACCAGAAGGGGTACAGATGAGGTTCCCCAGGATGTTGCCTGGGTTAGACCAATTGAGCTATAAGGAGAGACTAGACAGAATTAGGTCCATTGTCACGTGTAGTCAAGTACAAAGTATAGGAGTTCAATGAAATGCGTACAATGTTACCATACATGCCACCACCTTAGGTATAAAGCAGCTAGATAAAATCTGAGGTACTAAAACAGATTGGGTACAAAAAATAGAAAAATAAAGAGAAAAGTTAAAAGTTCTACCTTACAGTACTTAATAGGATGAATTAGGGAAGTAAAGAAATAAAGTTAAAAGAAAAATGTTACAGTTCTTCACTAGCCTGCAGTCTTTCCACGCCGTGGGCTTTCCACACATGCTCTCACACTCCCTGCACTGCTGGGCTTGAGTTCTGTTGATAGACTGAATGCATCGAGGCCCGGCCCTCCGACCAACCACTGCAGGTCCCCAACCATCTGGCCATTCCGCACTGAACTGTCAACTACTGACCATTCCACTCTGCACCAACCCGCTGAACACTGACCATTCCACTCTGCACCGACCCGCTGAACACTGACCATTCCACTCTGCACTGACCCGCTGAACACTGACCATTCCACTCTGCACCAACCCACTGATCTCTGACCATTCCACTCTACACTGACCCACTGAACACTGACCATTCAACTCTGCACTAGCCTGCTGACCACTGACCATTCCGCTCTACACTAACCCACTGAACACTTACCATTCTACACTGCACTGACCCACTGAACACTGGCTATTCCACTCTGCACCGACCCGCTGAACTTTGCCCATTCCACTCTGCACCGACCCGCTGAACACTGACTATTCCACTCTGCACCGACCTGCTGAACACTGACTATTCCACTCTGCACCGACCCGCTGAACACTGACTATTCCACTCTGCACCGACCCGCTGAACACTGACTATTCCACTCTGCACCAACCTGCTGAACACTGACTATTCCACTCTGCACTGACCTGCTGAACACTGACATTTCCCCTCTGCACCAACCCACTGATCTCTTACCATTCCACTCTGCAGCGACCGGCTGACGTCTGATCATTCCACACTGCACCGACCCGCTGAACACTGACTATTCCACTCTGCACCGAACCACTGAACACTGGCTATTCCACTCTGCACCGAACCGCTGAACACTGACTATTCCACTCTGCACCGAACCGCTGAACATTGACCATTCCACTCTGCACCGACCCACTGATCTCTGACCACTCCACTCTACAGCGACCGGCTGATGTCTGATCATTCCGCTCTGCAC
This sequence comes from Stegostoma tigrinum, assembly GCF_030684315.1. NCBI lineage: Eukaryota > Metazoa > Chordata > Chondrichthyes > Orectolobiformes > Stegostomatidae > Stegostoma > Stegostoma tigrinum. The sequence goes on from NC_081368.1 coordinate 35,611,450, forward strand.
CAACCCGCTGACCGCTGACCATTCCACTCTGCACCGACCCGCTGATCTCTGACCATTCTACTCTACACTGACCCACTGAACACTGACAATTCCACTCTGCACCGACCCGCTGAACACTGACCATTCCACTCTGCACCGACCCACTGAACACTGACCATTCCACTCTGCACCGACCCGCTGAACACTGACCATTCCACTCTGCACTGACCCGACGAACACTGGCTATTCGACTCTGCACCGACCTGCTGAACACTGACTGTTCCCCTCTGCACCAACCCACTGATCTCTGACTATTCCACTCTGCAGCGACCGACTGATGTCTGATCATTCCACTCTGCACCAACCCGCTGAACACTGACTATTCCACTCTGCACTGACCCGCTGAACACTGACTATTCCACTCTGCACCGAACCGCTGAACACTGGCTATTCCACTCTGCACCGACCCGCTGAACATTGACCATTCCACTCTGCAACGACCCGCTGAACTTTGTCCATTCCACTCTGCACCGAACCGCTGAACACTGACTATTGCACTCTGCACCGACCTGCTGAACACTGACTATTCCACTCTGCACCGACCCGCTGAACACTGACCATTCCACTCTGCACTGACCCGCTGAACACTGACCATTCCACTCTGCACCGACCCGCTGAACACTGACCATTCCACTCTGCACTGACCCGCCGAACACTGACTGCATCGACCCGCTGAACACTGACCATTCCACTCTGCACCGAACACTGATCATTCCACTCTGCACCGAACACTGATCATTCCACTCTGCACCGACCTGCTGAACACTGACTGTTTCCCTCTGCACCAACCCACTGATCTCTGACCATTCGACTCTGCACCAACCCGGTGACCACTGACCATTCCACACTGCACCGACCCACTGATCTCTGACCATTCTACTCTACACTGACCCACTGAACACTGACCATTCCACTCTTCACCGACCCGCTGAACACTGACCATTCCACTCTGCACTGACCCGCCGAACACTGACCATTCCACTCTGCACCGACCCGCTGATCACTGACTATTCCACTCTGCACTGACCCACTGATCTCTGACCATTCCACTCTGCACCCACCCGCTGAACACTTACCATTCTACTCTGCACCGACCCACTGAACACTGGCTATTGCACTCTGCACCGACCCACTGAACACTGACTATTCCACTCTGCACCGAACCACTGAACATTGACCATTCTACTCTGCACCGACCCACTGAACACTGGCTATTGCACTCTGCACCGAACCACTGAACATTGACCATTCCACTCTGCACCGACCCGCCGAACACTGACTATTCCACTCTGCACCGACCTGCTGAACACTGACTGTTCCCCTCTGCACCAACTCGCTGACCACTGACCATTCCACTCTGCCCCGACCCGCTGACCACTGACCATTCCACTCTGCACCGACCCACTGATCTCTGACCATTCCACTCTACACTGACCCACTGAACACTGACCATTCAACTCTGCACCGACCCGCCGAACACTGACTATTCCAATCTGCACCGACCTGCTGAACACTGACTGTTCCCCTCTGCACCAACTCGCTGACCGCTGACCATTCCACTCTGCCCCGACCCGCTGAACACTGACCATTCCACTCTGCACCGACCCACTGATCTCTGACCATTCCACTCTACACTGACCCACTGAACACTGACCATTCAACTCTGCACTGGCCTGCTGACCACTGACCATTCCGCTCTACACTAACCCACTGAACACTTACCATTCTACACTGCACTGACCCACTGAACACTGGCTATTCCACTCTGCACCGACCCGCTGAACTTTGCCCATTCCACTCTGCACCGACCCGCTGAACACTGACTATTCCACTCTGCACCGACCTGCTGAACACTGACTATTCCACTCTGCACCGACCCGCTGAACACTGACTATTCCACTCTGCACCGACCCGCTGAACACTGACTATTCCACTCTGCACCAACCTGCTGAACACTGACTATTCCACTCTGCACTGACCTGCTGAACACTGACATTTCCCCTCTGCACCAACCCACTGATCTCTTACCATTCCACTCTGCAGCGACCGGCTGACGTCTGATCATTCCACACTGCACCGACCCGCTGAACACTGACTATTCCACTCTGCACCGAACCACTGAACACTGGCTATTCCACTCTGCACCGAACCGCTGAACACTGACTATTCCACTCTGCACTGACCTGCTGAACACTGACTTTTCCCCTCTGCACCAACCCACTGATCTCTTACCATTCCACTCTGCAGCGACCGGCTGACGTCTGATCATTCCACACTGCACCGACCCGCTGAACACTGACTATTCCACTCTGCACCGAACCACTGAACACTGGCTATTCCACTCTGCACCGACCCGCTGAACATTGACCATTCCACTCTGCACCGAACCGCTGAACACTGACTATTCCACTCTGCACTGACCTGCTGAACACTGACATTTCCCCTCTGCACCAACCCACTGATCTCTTACCATTCCACTCTGCAGCGACCGGCTGACGTCTGATCATTCCACACTGCACCGACCCGCTGAACACTGACTATTTCACTCTGCACCGAACCACTGAACACTGGCTATTCCACTCTGTACCGAACCGCTGAACACTGACTATTGCACTCTGCACCGAACCGCTGAACACTGACTATTGCACTCTGCACCGACCCACCGAACACTGACTATTCCACTCTGCACCGACCCGCCGAACACTGACCATTTCACTCTGCACCGACCTGCTGAACACTGACTGTTCCCCTCTGCACCAACCCACTGATCTCTGACCATTCGACTCTGCAGCGACCGGCTGATGTCTGATCATTCCACTCTGCACCGACCCGCTGACCGCTGACCATTCCACTCTGCACCGACCCGCTGATCTCTGACCATTCTACACTACACTGACCCACTGAACACTGACTGCATCGACCCGCTGAACACTGACCATTCCACTCTAACCGAACACTGATCATTCCACTCTGCACCGACCCGACGAACACTGACTATTCCACTCTGCACCGACCTGCTGAACACTGACTGTTTCCCTCTGCACCAACCCACTGATCTCTGACCATTCGACTCTGCACCAACCCGCTGACCACTGACCATTCCACACTGCAACGACCCACTGATCTCTGACCATTCTACTCTACACTGACCCACTGAACACTGACCATTCCACTCTTCACCGACCCGCTGAACACTGACCATTCCACTCTGCACTGACCCGCCGAACACTGACCATTCCACTCTGCACCGACCCGCTGATCACTGACTATTCCACTCTGCACTGACCCACTGATCTCTGACCATTCCTCTCTGCACCCACCCGCTGAACACTTACCATTCTACTCTGCACCGACCCACTGAACACTGGCTATTCCACTCTGCACCGAACCGCTGAACACTGACTATTGCACTCTGCACCGACCCGCTCAACACTGACTATTCCACTCTGCACCGACCCGCTGAACACTGACTATTCCACTCTGCACCGAACCACTGAACATTGACCATTCCACTCTGCACCGACCCACTGAACACTGACTATTCCACTCTGCACCGAACCACTGAACATTGACCATTCCACTCTGCACCGACCCGCCGAACACTGACTATTCCAATCTGCACCGACCTGCTGAACACTGACTGTTCCCCTCTGCACCAACTCGCTGACCGCTGACCATTCCACTCTGCACCGACCCGCTGACCACTGACCATTCCACTCTGCACCGACCCACTGATCTCTGACCATTCCACTCTACACTGACCCACTGAACACTGACCATTCAACTCTGCACTGGCCTGCTGACCACTGACCATTCCGCTCTACACTGACCCACTGAACACTTACCATTCTACACTGCACCGACCCACTGAACACTGGCTATTCCACTCTGCACCGACCCGCTGAACACTGACCATTCCACTCTGCACCGACCCGCTGAACTTTGCCCATTCCACTCTGCACCGACCCGCTGAACACTGACTATTCCACTCTGCACCGACCCGCTGAACACTGACTATTCCACTCTGCACCAACCTGCTGAACATTGACCATTCCACTCTGCACCGACCCGCCGAACACTGACTATTCCACTCTGCACTGACCTGCTGAACACTGACATTTCCCCTCTGCACCAACCCACTGATCTCTTACCATTCCACTCTGCAGCGACCGGCTGACGTCTGATCATTCCACACTGCACCGACCCGCTGAACACTGACTATTCCACTCTGCACCGAACCACTGAACACTGGCTATTCCACTCTGCACCGAACCGCTGAACACTGACTATTCCACTCTGCACTGACCTGCTGAACACTGACTTTTCCCCTCTGCACCAACCCACTGATCTCTTACCATTCCACTCTGCAGCGACCGGCTGACGTCTGATCATTCCACACTGCACCGACCCGCTGAACACTGACTATTTCACTCTGCACCGAACCACTGAACACTGGCTATTCCACTCTGTACCGAACCGCTGAACACTGACTATTGCACTCTGCACCGAACCGCTGAACACTGACTATTGCACTCTGCACCGACCCACCGAACACTGACTATTCCACTCTGCACCGACCCGCCGAACACTGACCATTTCACTCTGCACCGACCTGCTGAACACTGACTGTTCCCCTCTGCACCAACCCACTGATCTCTGACCATTCGACTCTGCAGCGACCGGCTGATGTCTGATCATTCCACTCTGCACCGACCCGCTGACCGCTGACCATTCCACTCTGCACCGACCCGCTGATCTCTGACCATTCTACACTACACTGACCCACTGAACACTGACCATTCCACTCTGCACCGACGCGCTGAACACTGACCATTCCACTCTGCACTGACCCGCCGAACACTGACTGCATCGACCCGCTGAACACTGACCATTCCACTCTGCACCGACCCGACGAACACTGACTATTCCACTCTGCACCGACCTGCTGAACACTGACTGTTTCCCTCTGCACCAACCCACTGATCTCTGACCATTCGACTCTGCACCAACCCGCTGACCACTGACCATTCCACACTGCAACGACCCACTGATCTCTGACCATTCTACTCTACACTGACCCACTGAACACTGACCATTCCACTCTTCACCGACCCGCTGAACACTGACCATTCCACTCTGCACTGACCCGCCGAACACTGACCATTCCACTCTGCACCGACCCGCTGATCACTGACTATTCCACTCTGCACTGACCCACTGATCTCTGACCATTCCTCTCTGCACCCACCCGCTGAACACTTACCATTCTACTCTGCACCGACCCACTGAACACTGGCTATTCCACTCTGCACCGAACCGCTGAACACTGACTATTGCACTCTGCACCGACCCGCTCAACACTGACTATTCCACTCTGCACCGACCCGCTGAACACTGACTATTCCACTCTGCACCGAACCACTGAACATTGACCATTCCACTCTGCACCGACCCGCCGAACACTGACTATTCCAATCTGCACCGACCTGCTGAACACTGACTGTTCCCCTCTGCACCAACTCGCTGACCGCTGACCATTCCACTCTGCACCGACCCGCTGACCACTGACCATTCCACTCTGCACCGACCCACTGATCTCTGACCATTCCACTCTACACTGACCCACTGAACACTGACCATTCAACTCTGCACTGGCCTGCTGACCACTGACCATTCCGCTCTACACTGACCCACTGAACACTTACCATTCTACACTGCACCGACCCACTGAACACTGGCTATTCCACTCTGCACCGACCCGCTGAACACTGACCATTCCACTCTGCACCGACCCGCTGAACTTTGCCCATTCCACTCTGCACCGACCCGCTGAACACTGACTATTCCACTCTGCACCGACCCGCTGAACACTGACTATTCCACTCTGCACCAACCTGCTGAACATTGACCATTCCACTCTGCACCGACCCGCCGAACACTGACTATTCCACTCTGCACTGACCTGCTGAACACTGACATTTCCCCTCTGCACCAACCCACTGATCTCTTACCATTCCACTCTGCAGCGACCGGCTGACGTCTGATCATTCCACACTGCACCGACCCGCTGAACACTGACTATTCCACTCTGCACCGAACCACTGAACACTGGCTATTCCACTCTGCACCGAACCGCTGAACACTGACTATTGCACTCTGCACCGAACCGCTGAACACTGACTATTCCACTCTGCACCGACTCGCTGAACACTGACTATTCCACTCTGCACCGAACCACTGAACATTGACCATTCCACTCTGCACCGACCCGCCGAACACTGACTATTCCACTCTGCACCGACCTGCTGAACACTGACTGTTCCCCTCTGCACCAACCCGCTGACCGCTGACCATTCCACTCTGCACCGACCCACTGATCTCTGACCATTCTACTCTACACTGACCCACTGAACACTGACCATTCCACTCTTCACCGACCCGCCGAACACTGACCATTCCACTCTGCAACGACCCGCTGATCACTGACTATTCCACTCTGCACTGACCCACTGATCTCTGACCATTCCTCTCTGCACCCACCCGCTGAACACTTACCATTCTACTCTGCACCGACCCACTGAACACTGGCTATTCCACTCTGCACCGAACCGCTGAACACTGACTATTGCACTCTTCACCGACCCGCTGAACACTGGCTATTCCACTCTGCACCGACCCGCTGAACACTGACCATTCCACTCTGCACCGACCCGCTGAACTTTGCCCATTCCACTCTGCACCGAACCGCTGAACACTGACTATTCCACTCTGCACTGACCTGCTGAACACTGACCATTTCACTCTGCACCGACCTGCTGAACACTGACTGTTCCCCTCTGCACCAACCCACTGATCTCTGACCATTCGACTCTGCAGCGACCGGCTGATGTCTGATCATTCCACTCTGCACCGACCCGCTGACCGCTGACCATTCCACTCTGCACCGACCCGCTGATCTCTGACCATTCCACTCTGTACTGGCCTGCTGACCGCTGACCATTCCACTCTACACTGACCCACTGAACACTGACCATTCCACTCTGCACTGGCCTGCTGACCGCTGACCATTCCACTCTACACTGACCCACTGAACACTGACCATTCCACTCTGTACTGGCCTGCTGACCGCTGACCATTCCACTCTACACTGACCCACTGAACACTGACCATTCCACTCTGCACTGGCCTGCTGACCGCTGACCATTCCACTCTGCACCGACCCACTGATCGCTGATCATTCCACTTAGCACAGACCCTTAGATCGCTGACCATTGCATTCTACACGACCTGCTGACCACTGGTCATTTCTCTCGGCACTGACCCTCTGATCGCTGACCACTCCACGCTGCACGGACCGGCTGACCACTGGCCATTTCAGTCTGCGTCAGTCCCTGAGCTGCCACTGTGCCGCCAATGTCTTCACAAGCCAAGATCGGTCTAAAGATTGAAAGAGAAAGGGAAAAAAGAGAAAGAAAGAGGAGCGGACAGGAAGTACAAGCTCAGAGTTAACCCCAGACACTGCCTCCGCTGCTGCCACCATTTTGAAGGTCTCTTTGAAGATTACACTTGAATTGTTTTCTGTAGAGCAGAGAAGGTTTAAGGGAGACGTGATTGAGATGTATAAGAGTATGAGGAGTATGGATAAGGTGAGTAGGAAGCATTGTGCCCCTTGGTTGAGGGGTCAATCAGGAGCAGGCATAGTTTTAGGAAAGGGGCAAGAGATCCATTGCAATTTGAGAAAAAATACTTTCACGCACAGGGTGGTGGAAATCTGACATGCACTGCCTGGGAAGGTAATGGAGGCTGGAAACCGTCTGACCCTTAGAAAGTATTTGGATGAGTGCTTGAAACATCATAACATTGAAGGATATGGGGTAAGTATGGGAAATTGGGATTAGCATGTTTTCAGTGCTGGTTATGTTGGTGCAGATCTGATGGACTGAAGGGCCATTTCTGCATTGTATGACTCTATTAATAGCTGACTGTACATTGTAATAACATGGCTGATATATAAATACAGTCTGGGTTCTGTGCGTAATAACATTTCTGTTTCATTGTATACGTAATTGACTGCCTGACTAGCTAAACTGATGGCTAGAATATTGGCTGATAGACTATTGACTGCACAGAGAACAAGGTGAAGATATTGCATACAAGAGCATCGTATGTCAAGATGTCATCTAGCTGTCAAGGCACAGTGCCTTTCTGAGATCTGTGCAATAGTACATCACACCCCTGTTCTTCTTTGAAGGTAGGAAACCTTTGGACATATATTTGCAAGGATGCAGATCAATTCATTATTTTTATACATTAAGACAATGGGTTAGCAGATGTCCTGTACAACCAGATCTAATTCTTGTACACTTATTACAACTCAGCTGTGCAGCTACGCTCTGTGATGTGCTGTTCAATAGTACGGATGGATGCATATCATGCAACATAGATGGCTGGTTACTGTCTGGTCTGATACTTTCAGTATTAGAGTCATTGTCCTGTATAACAGATGTTTGTTCATGTATAATTTACATGTGTTGTTTGTTTCATTGTAGGGTTTGACCATTGTGATAAGGTCATCTGATTGAGGCTGTACACAACATTGTACTATTTTTCCATGAATACATTTATCCATATGAAGATGTTGAATGCTGATGTTTTCTCTTTGTTCAAGATAGGGTAACTGCCTGAGTGTTCAATTGATAATGCTCTTGAACCGTTTTCTCCCATCTTTCCAAAAATGCATTGCACACTTATGATTGGGTTGTAAAAGCATGCTTGGGAAGATATATATGGATCTGTCTTCTAAGCATGAGACTGCTAGCGAAGGTAACAATTCTCTTGAGGAGTAGCACTTAAATTTAGTATGACTATCCGAAAACTTTGGCCGGTAGCTTTGTCTTTAATGAACTCTACGGTCTAATTTACTGTCCAGTCATTGCATTCTGTGAGACCATTAGAATGAGGTCAGTGAAGAGAGGGTGTAATGCGTAAAATATTTCAAGCACATTTTAGAAAGGGCATGTGTGCAACGTGTACAATTGTAAGGCACAATTTGGTGAGGGACACTAAATATATTTAATATTATTAAACAAAACAGAGTTCAGAGAAATAATCAGTTACCAGAATGTAATAACATCCTTGGATTTGGGAAATGTTAGTCCCAATCTTGCTCCAAGGCTCACAAGCAATTTTATGTGTAATGAGAGGTTTTCTCTAGTTGGTGGAGTTGATACGTTTCACACGACCACATCAGTTCATTGGTGTCCTGATTGACAGCGAAGCAACAGATGGATTGACATACTAATCTCTTGGTTTTTTTTCTGCACCTATAGAACATAGAACATAGAACAGTACAGCACAGAACAAGCCCTTCAGCCCACGATGTTGTGACGACCAGATGACATGTGTATGTCTAGTCAAGGATATTTTCAGTGTAGAACTTGTGGAATATTCACTTGTTTGCCTTTGAAAATTACAATCCTGGTGAGTCCTAGTTCATCGCTGAGGATGAGAAAAAAAAGTGTTTGCTTCGAGAGCTGTTGAATGTGTTTAGGCCACCTGCTGCTGCTAACCTTACTGAGTTCTTGAAGCTGGATATCATCAAATGTGGCCTGGCTGAGTCTGTTCTACTTGGCTGTGACCAAAATGAATGAGATCAATGTGGAGACAATGCTAAGTCGATTTGAAAATATCTGCTTGTCGATCTAGTTGGATACCTTTGTTATTAATGTGATGTGGAAGTTGTCTAATAGCATTGTAGATAATTGTCAATCAGCCTGGTTTGTGCTGCACTTCAAAATTATACCCTTTGGTTCTTCATAGATAGATGTTGTAGCCCCGGAGGTGCACTTTTGTGAGTTTTTCAACAAACCATTTCTAATAGATTGTGGCCTGTATGTAAAATAAAATGGTTGCCAAACAGGTGCATTGGAACTTCTGCATTTTGAAAACTACAGCAAGAGTTTCCATTTCTATGTTGGGGTAGTTGCCACAGTTTTTGTAAAGACTTTAGAATCGAATGCCTTCTGTAACAGATATGTTCCAAAGCCTCTCTGGGATGCATCTACTTCTAACATAAGTAGAGTGAAGAAATTATATTGAAGAACGCATTTGCCAGATTCATTATTGAAAAACTGAAAAATATGTTAGTTATTTTCCTACCACACATATGGTGTATCGTTGCAAAGTAACTCTTAATGAGGCGTCACTGGTCATAAAATTTGGAATAAAAGTTTCCAGAAACTCCGACATCTTTGTAAATCACATTTGCTTTGTTCTGTACATCTTACATTTTTGTGAGACCAGTCTTCAGACCATTTGAAAAACAGATTGATGTGAAGAGGTTGACTTGTTTTATTTTGATTTCACATTTTTGCTGATGAGAACAAAACCATTTTGCTGGGTTTTCAGATGAAGTTTTGTTCATTCTTATGCTTAATTTCCTAAGAACTACAATGTCATCTGAGATATAGAGACTACTTGAAATATACCCTATGGCATGATTCATGCTGTAGTTGGATTATAGCCTTGTGAATGGATAATCCAAGTAGTAATTTGAGAAAGTAGTACCTACTAAAGCACGTTCTAAAATTTTTGTGTTCCTGTGATCTGGCTGAAAGATGTACGGATAAATATCCATTATTGGCATCGAGCTTGGAAAGTACTCAACACCTGAGACCTTGGGATTGAGACCTTCCAGTGTGGGAACCTTCTGTGGATATCGTTTTCATGCAATGTTCAATCACCGTGGATTCAATCACCAAGTAATGAAACTGATGATGTCGTTTGGTACCATAGAATCTAATTCAAGTCCGAGCTTAACCTGAGCGTGAATGCTATAATTACGAGGAGGATCGATGCTGGATTGGGCAACATCTTTCGGATGAAATGCTGCATCATCATTAATCTTGCTATTTGATTCAAACCTGTTTCAGAAAAGGTTATTCAGGCCCTGGATTTTTTAAAATATGTTCATTAACAAGACGAGGGTGTCACTGTCAAGGCAGAATTTATTGCCCATCCCTAATTGCCCAGAGGGCTGTTCAGAATCCAACACATTGCTGTGGGTCTGGAGTCACAAGTAGGCCAGACCAGGTAAGGATGGCAGTTTCCTTCCCTAAAGGACATTTGTGAACCAGGTGGGTTTTTCCGACAATTGACAATGGATTCACAGTCATCATTAGACTCTTAATTCCAGATATTTATCCAATTCAAATTCCACCATCCACCATGGCGGGATTCAAACCTGGGTCCCCAGAATGGTATTTGGGTCTCTGGATTAACAGTCCATTGGATTAAGTCTGGTGATAATATCACCAGGCCATTGCCTCCCCTTTTAATGTTTTCTCAATATGGCATCTTTGGTGTTGAAATTGACATGTTCGTTACATTGTGGATCGCAGTAATGCATAGATCTGTGTGTGCTCGTAAATCAGTGATAAAATTGCTGTAGCAAGAATTTTTAAAATTCATTTTCTTTGTGGGAAGTGGGCGCCACTGACTGGGCAGCATTTATTGCCCGTTCCTAGATGCCCTTGAGAAGGTGGTAGAGAGCTGCCTTCTTGATCTGCTGCAGTCCAGATGATGCAGGTTGATCCACAATGCTCTTCGGGGGGAATCCTGGGATTTTGATCCAGCAAGTGGAGGAATGGCATTATATTTCCAAATCAGAAAGGTGAGTGGCTTGAAAGGGAGCTTGAAGATGGTGGTGTTCCCATGTATTTGCAAAAATGGTATAATCTTTACGTTTGTCCAGAAATGCCTTTTGGAAAAAAAATTGGTGGGTGTAGAGGCAATGACTTTTCCATCAGAATTTGGATTTCCGGAAAGCATTCAATAATGTGCTAATGAAAGGATATTGCACATGATAGGTGTTCACAGTTTTGGGGGTAATTAATTAGCATAGATTGAGTCTGGTTAAGATACAGAAGATAGTGTTGGGATGAATGGGTCTTTTTCAGGTTGAAAAGATATAATTAGTTGAGTGACACAAGGATCTAATCTAGGATCTCAATTATTTACAATCTATATTAATAACTTGGAGGAAGGGCAGAGTGCAATGCATCCACATTTGCTGATGTAAAAGAATAGGTTGGAGGGCATGTTATAACGAGGTCATGAGAATCCATAATGGGATAAAAATAGATTGAGTGTGTGGGCTAAACCTTGGTAGATAGAGTTTGAGAAAGGAAAGTATAAGATCGTGCAATTTGATAGGAAGAATCAGAAGGCAGATTATTACTTAAATGGAGTCAGTCTGCAAAAAGTGCCATGTAGAGCAACCTAGGTGTTCTTGTGCTTGATACATAAGACTTTAGCATGCAGGTGTGGCAACAGGTTATTTTTGTTCATTCACGGGATGTGAATGTTGTTGGCTGGGCCGGTATCTATTGCCCAACCCCAATTGCCAAAGGGCAGTTAAAAGTCAACCACATTGCTCTGGGTCTGGAGGCACATATAAGCCAGACCCGGTAAGGAGTGAGATTTCCTTTCCTAATGGATATTAGTGAATGGGATGAGTTAAGAAGCAAAATTTAATTTTGGCCTATATTAGCAGTTATGGGGGATGGTGGTTAGAGTTTGGCATTGAGTTTAAAAATAGAGAAGCCTTGATACAACTGTACAGGGTGTTGGTTAGATTGCATCTTGAGTTTTGGTTCAGGTATTTAAGTAATGATGTACAGGTATTGGAGGCAATTTAAAAGAAATTCACAAGTCCAATTCCTAGGATGAAGGGGTTGACTTATCAGGAATAGTTAAACAGTTTAGACGTTTATTCACTGGAGTTTAGGAGAATGACAGTGTAGATGTTGAGCAGATGTATCCAGGAGTGGAGGAACCTTGAACTAACTACAGAATTACGGAACAGTCATTTAAAACTGTGATGTAAAGGAATTTTTCTCCCCAGTGTAGTAAGAGTCTGGAATTCTCGACCCCAGAGAGTTGTGACAGTTAGATCATGGAAGGTTTTCAGGAGAAGGTAGCTAGAGTCTTGAAATATTAAGGAGGTGTGGTTTATGATGAGAAGAGAAATTGAGGTCTGGGACAGACCAGCCATAATCCTGTTGAGTGGTGGGACAGTCTTGAGGGACCGAATGACCTACTCCTGCTCTTGTTTCTTATGTTCTTATGCTCATATTGACTCTGCAAATATGATTGGTTTTCTTTTTCATTATCCCCTCTCTCCTCTCTCCCTCTGATACCTCTATTCAATTTAATTGACTCTATCGTGCAGCACAGCTGTCCAGCTGGTGTCTTGCGAACCATATCTTCTTAGATTGTAATTTCTCTGTTAAAGGCCTTCACAAGTAATTCTTGCAAAATGACATGGAGATTATTTTTAACAAATTGGCAAAAACATTTCTTTAGCATATTCTATCCAGACATCAGAGGAGGAGGCTTCTCTTTAAACTTTACTTCCGTTAAATATTTGGAACATAACTAATAGATTATGTTACATTTTTATTTGGTGAACCATTGTCCCAGATAGTTAATTATTACCAGACTTTTTCACTGATGGCTTTTGGAAAATGTTGTTTTCAGAAATGGCTAACAAGAAATTCCTGAGAAAACTTTGCTATCTGCAAGAAGGGCTGATTCAGGATCTGCAGCCACTGACTCAGAAAGAAAAAGATTTTACATCTGTACAGTGCCTTTCACAAAATGCCTTTTTGCCAATTAGTATATGAGTCTAGACATTATTGGGAAATGCAGCAACCAATTTGAATGCAGCAAGGTTCCACAAACACAAACGAATAATGATTTGGAGGTGCCGGTGTTGGATTGGGGTGGGCAAAGTCAGAAATTACATGACACCGGGTTATTTGAAATCACAAGCTTTTGGAGTGCTGCTCTTTCGTCTATAACCTGGTGTCATGTGACTTCTGGCACATGAAGAAAACCAACTCAAAAATCTGATGGTGCTGTGCTGCACAAATCAATGAACAGGATAGTACCGAGTAAAAGAAATGATCTGTTTCCAACAGGTAGCTCATGTGTGTCCGATGCCAACTTTCTTATCGATGCCCACATGATTTAATATGTTTCAGAGGTACACATACAGGACCTGGTTTGTAATTGAGGAAAATAAGGCATCTGAATCGAGGAATATAATCAGAATATCTTTCAGAAAGCCATTGCAGAATTAATGGGCTGAATGGTATCTTTTCGTACTACATGATATTAGTTTTGCCCTTTACCATTCTGAAATGTCTCAAAGCATCACATAATAGTTCATTTTAATAACACAATTACTGTGATGCCAGAATTCCACAAATAGAGTTGAGATGACTGACCACTTAGTCTGTTAATTCGATGATATTGGTTAGAGAAGCTGTTTGAATAGTGACATTTGATCTTTAATATCTACCCAGGATAGATACATGAGATTCCTCCAAAGGATGGTACTTCCGTCGGTGCATTACTCCGAGAGTACAGCACTGGATTTGCAGCTTGAAGTCATGGTCTGAATTTTACACTAGGGTCAGAGTTGGTCACCCATGTAGCACACAATTTATGGGCCAGATCACCATAGCTTGGCCAACTCACCTTGCAGCAAGTTAACATGCCACCTTCAGCGTGGCAGTAAAATTCTGGCCATTATATCCCAGGGGAGCATTCAAAACACATCGCATTCAGAGGAAGTATGCTTTCAACAAAACCAGTACCATTTCAGATGCAGCGATAATTCACGAAACAATGCTGGAATTTCATAAGTCAACTCTGGAAAAGCCTGTAAAATCCAATAGATGATTGCTTGCTTCATGGGCTTTTCACTGAACACCCTGTTTCTGGCCAGCTGAATGAACAAGAGAGCCATCCCACCAAGGACCAAGGCCACACAGGTCAGTGCTTCAAGTGAGAATCTAAGAAGTGGGACCCAGTGCAGGAAAAGAATGAACAGTAGAATTAAACAAAGAACTGTGGATTCTGGAGATCTGAAACACAAATGGAAAGTGCTGGAGAAATTGAGTAAGTCTGGCAGCATCTATGGAGAGAAAAACAAAATTCGATCCGCACCCCCCCCCCTCCCTATTTATTACAGAACCCTCTCCCCTCCCCCTTTTCTGATCTGGTCTAGACCTGAAACGTCAGCTTTTGTGCTCCTCTGATGCTGCTTGTCCTGCTGTGTTCATCCAGCCCCACACTTTGTTATCTCGGATTCTCCAGCATCTGCAGCTCCCATTATCTCTGATACAAACAGTAACTTCCCATGTACATTTAAGAGTGATGCCCGTGAGAATCCACGAAGGTGCCCAGTGGATCCCTGAAATAATCAACTAGCATAGAAAATGAGAATTTCTTTTGCCTTTAAGCCAAGTGGAATGGAATTCTGCTCTGGGCCAGAAGGATGCAGGCCCTCCTCCAGCAGCTGCCAGAAACAGGACATGACCACCCAGCACCTTCTGAGGTGTCATCGACACTGCTGCTCTATTCTATGTTGATAACCCAGCAAACCCTCTAGAGTCAGTTTTGGACCATTGCTTACTGTCTGCACGGCTTCCCTTGTTCAGGCTGCTGTGCCTCCACAGGCTGGTCTGCAGCCAGTACCTGCTCCTGTTACCGCTGTAGCTGCTGCTCCTCCTCTTGCTGTTGCCACTGCAGCAGTCAATCTCGGAGAAGTAAGGTGACCGGAAGAATGGCAGGGTTAATCTGTGCCATCTTGAAGTTGCTGTTAAAAATCTGGTGTCAGTAATGTCATGCAGGTTGTGATGTTTCTCCAAGACTTTGTGCATTGCTCTCGCCCAACGAACTTTGCACACCCGCCATTCTTCTCACCGTATTGGAGACCTGCTCCATATGTCAATTGAACACAGCATGTGTCTCCATGCAAGGCCTATTCTAAATGCCAAGTCACAATCTATGACGCTAATGTACTTGGAGGATATTTTCCAACTAAATTGACTTGTTTTTCAAAAGAATGTTAAAAGATTGAGATTTTTTTTTCTTTTAATGAGATCATCTCCATCTTCAGAGTGATTAATGTCTGTGGGATTGTGCAGTCCAAGTATTGTCTGGACATAATTTAATTTCTTGTTCTGAAAGACTGCTACAGTACTTTATGACCTAAATATTTGAAGTAATGTTCCTTTCTCTTTGGAATAATTCCAGCATTTTTAAGAATCCCATAAAAAAGCAATCTTATTTTCACATTTATATACAATAGTTCTGTTGGAATATTACAGAGCTAATATGTTAACTCTGATTCTCCCCAGAAATGCTGCTGAATATTTTCAGCACATTTTGCTTTTATTTCAGATTTGCAATATCCTTTGTCTTTATTCTTACAACAGCTCTCCTTGAGATCACATGGAGTACAATTTCAGTTAATTAATACCAAATTAAAGTCTGTTTTTCTCTTGGACCATATCCATTAGGAACTGAACTAAGGCTGTTCTAATCTTGTACAGCCATTAAAGAAAAACAACTTTCAAGTCAGGTGAGTCTACATTTGGAATGAAATCTTGGGGAAACAAGGACAACATCAGAAACTGCACACAATGCTGTCATGAATTTGAATGGTTTATAATATAATCCTAGGTGATATTGGCTGTGTTAATTCAAGGGCTGCAAATATTTGAGAACTGAGTCATCTTACAGGAAATAAACAGTAAAATAACACAAAGAACTGTGGATACTGTAGATTTGAAACAAACAAAAACATAAATTGCTGGAGAAACTCAGCAGGTTTGCTAGCAACTGGGGAGAGAAGACAGAATTAATGCTTCACGTCCAGTGATCCTTCTTCAGAATCTCCCTGTCTGTTCTCTGCATCCCAGCTGCAGCCTGTCAATCATGCTGTCTGTCTGATGAGAAACGATGAAGACGTTTAAAGCACATCTTACTTTTAATTTCATCAGGAGATTCTGGAAACCCATATTTGTGCTGTCAATGTGTGAGCTCAAGTATTCGTGAAAGGACAATGATCTCAGTGCGATGAGGCATTCCCAGTCTGCATGTATACATATATGGCCTCATCGCTTGGATCTGATAAAGTAAACAGCCTCAACTCCTCAAAGAACTATTGGTTAGCTCAGTTGGCTGGCTGGTTTGCTCTTTTCCTGCACTGGCTGAGGTCACTGTAAGGACCTTGCCGCATGAAAAATTGTCAAGATTATCAAAAACTTGATGCGTGAAAGATGGCTGACTACAAATCCTGCTCCCTCCACCTCTGCCTCTAGTTCAAGCTTCAGAACTTCCCATTGCCAAGTGCAGGTGGGGAGCATATGTGGCAGTTATAGTTAAGCATACAGTTGCCTTTCCCATGTAATTGCACTTGAACAGATACCTTGCAAACTATGGCAGGATAAAGCTTGGAGACCACTGGCAGGCTAGATCCTGATGTGATTGCCATGATTATATCCCAAGGTACGGAAGCTCCGATTCACTGAATGTAAATCAGCATGCCTTCCAGCCTGTAAACAAAGGAATGTACGAAAGGAATCCGAACTACAAATGACTTCAAACAGGTTAAAACAATCAGATTTAAAAAGGAAAAACTACTGTATCAATAATAACGATAAATACACTTTTTGTTACAACTACTGTGGCATTTAAAATGTCCACCCAAACATTTGAAGACAAGACCATAAGTTTTATTCTCATTCATGTTATATTGACTGTGGGTGTTTCTGACAAAACCAATATTTATTGACCTTGCCTAATTGCTTTAGGCAATAGTTGGATCATGCAGCGCACTTTTAGCCTGAAAACATGCTCAGGCAAAGGAGGATAATATGGAGCCTATTAAATCCCTCTGACGAAAGTAAACTAAACAGTGAAATAATGCTTTGTGTTTTCAATTGTCGGTGCGGATGGGGATGATACAAAAGACAAAATTAAGCAGAATGAGAGCGCTCAGTCTTTACTGTTTCAGTACTGTGAATGTACCGCAGGGAAGCGGGTGAAGAAGACAGGGGAAAGTAGATAACCAGGTGTGGAGCTGGAGGAACACAGCAGGCCAGGCAGCATCAGAGGAGCAGGAAAGTTGATGTTTCGGGTCTCAATCCTTCTTCAGAAATGGCGGAAGGGAAGGGGAATCTGAAATAAATAGTAAGAGGGAGAGGCAATGAAAGAAGCTGGATAAAGGAGCAGATAGTAGAAAAGTAGATGTTGCTGTAAACAGATGATGGCTTCACTGCAATGCAGTGTGATCACATGCTATTAAGTACACAGGCAATTGCCTCTGATTTTTGCAAGGAACGAACTCTGTGATACATTCAACCATGACTGGTCTTCGTACACAATTTAAGGAGAGCAACATCTAAAGGGAGAGTTGTAATTTTCATGGTAGTAAATTAAAATTACTTTTTGTATTGCCAGATGAAATTTCAACGGAAATGTCACTTCTTGTTTTAATTTAGAAGGAAATGGAAAGCAAAAGGTCCAATTGTACCCAAGATGGATATTCTTAATGTTACCTTTAGCCAAGCTTGTTTGTATTGGCATTCTTCAGAAAAATATTCTAGGTTTGCAAGTAGTGAAAGATTTGCCCCAGGAAACATTATCAGCCAAACTTTACTGCAGGGACAACCTCTCATATTGTGTCAAGTTTGTTACAGTTCTCACTTGTTTGAACTTATCTGCAGGCTATGTCAACAAACCAGTCAAATCTTTAGTTCACAGATATAGTAAGAAAGTGATAGATGCAGTTTCCTCCAGATCAAACATTTCATCACTTTCCCAATGGACAATCACTGAGAGGCAGTGCTATATATCAGATGGCAGAACTGTTCAAAATCCACAAAACTGTCAGTTATACCCAAATACTCAAGTGGTTTCGCCCCGTCTAAGTGCAGCTCATCCATGCACATCCAAATGTGAACATGATTGTTGGTTTTAACTTCACAGCCAGCAGTCCAAGCTGTTCTGATTATTTCAGCCATGAAAAAGAATGCTAACTCCTTTCAAATCACGTCTACATTTGAATCTAGAAACACACTACCTCTGAGATAACCACAAACAACCATAAAGCAATTATTTTAGCAATCCATCCATTGTAATAATCAATTAAAATATTCAAAACATCTTCAACAGTCCTTCAAATGCCTAAACCATTCACTCTAGAAAGCAATCGTTCCAAGATCCTTAAAATCCTTATCGCGTCCTGCATGTTATAATTTTGCCAAGCAAAGATCTGTCAGTAGAGCAGATGAAGAAGGAGTCAAGCAAAATGAAAATGTGTAGCTAGAATTACCTCCCGTTGAACTATTACTATATACACCCAGACCTGTGCAACCAGTTCTGATGGGCACCTTAACCTGGAAGTCAGCAAGGGCAAATTACATAGAGGAATCAGAGTTTCAAGAGTCTGGCTGTCCCCACAAGCATCTTTTGGTCACAATAAATTTTCCAATCAAAGATGACCCTACCTGATGGGCTTCCTGTGGGCATCTCTGAAGTAGTATGCCAAAGGAAGCAAGGCAGGTTCTTGATGCCAGGGGTGAGAAAGGATGCCTCGGTTACAGAGGGCTCTGTGAAGCTGGAGGGGAGAGGTGGGATGATTTGAAGCAAGGGGTTCTTGGTTGGCTAGGTAATGGAGCAAGATCATTCCTATGAAGGTGCATGAAAACTTACCATGTTTCAGATCCTAAGTTTCTCAAAGCCTGGTGAACATTAGTGCTCACTGTAAACCAGATTAAAACAAAGACTGCCAGCCTTTTTAAATTAGTCAAATTTCCAATTCCATGCACCACCTCCATTATCTGAAATGCGTGTATTAGAGGTGGATTGCGTCTAGGTACATATTTTTGAAACTTGATTTGATCTGATTCCAACCTTTCTGTGTGCTAAAAATTCATACCATATGTACCAACCACAAGTGTTTCACTTTTGTGTTCAGTATTTTAGGGACTCAATTGGCGACAGTGTTTCAAAAGAAACCAGAAAAATTCAGTTAGCAGTTTCCTGGGTTTTTTTATTACTTGTTCATGCAATATGGATATCATTGACTGGGCCATTGTATATCATCATCTCTAGTTGCCCTTGAGAAGGTGGTGATGAGCTGCCCTCTTGAACTGCTGTAGACATTGTGGAATGTAGGTACAATCACAATCCTGTTAGGGAGGGAGTTCCAAGATTTTAACCCAGCAGCAGTGAAGTAACCATAATCTATTTCAAAATCAGGATGGTAAATGTCTTGGAGAGGAATTTGCAAGTGGTAGTGCTGCCCTTATCCTTCTAGATTGTCGTGGTCATGGGGTTCGGAAGGTACTAAGGATCTTTGATAAATTTCAGCAGTGCACCTCATGAATAGTACACACTGCTACGACTGAAGTGGAAAGAGTGGATGTGATATGGTGCCAATCAAGCAGACTGCTCGGTCCGGGATGGAGCCAAGCTTTTCGTTCTTGGTGCTACTGCCAGAGGGAAATGGG
This sequence comes from Stegostoma tigrinum, assembly GCF_030684315.1. Taxonomy (NCBI): domain Eukaryota; kingdom Metazoa; phylum Chordata; class Chondrichthyes; order Orectolobiformes; family Stegostomatidae; genus Stegostoma; species Stegostoma tigrinum. The sequence continues at coordinate 35,631,861 of NC_081368.1, forward strand.
AGTATTCCATCACACTCCTGAAGGATGGGGGAGATAGGCTTTGGCATTCAGGAGGTGAGGTATTTGTGATAGGATTCCAAGCCTCTGATCTGCTGTTATCACCACAGTGTTTATATGGCTAGTCCAGTTCAGTTTCTAGTCAATAATAACCCCTGGGATATTAAACGCGGGGAATATAGTGATGGTAATGCAATTGAATGTCAATGGGTGATGGTTGAATTCTTTCTTGTTAGAGATGGTCATTGTGTAGCACTTGTGTGGTGTGAATTTTACTTGCCACTTTTCTGCCCAAACCTGGATATTATCTAGAGTTTGCTGCATTTGCTTTTGGGCTGCTTCAGTGTCTGAGGAGTTGTGAATGGTGCTGAACCTTGTGAAGTCATCAGCAAATATCCCCATTTCTGACCTTCTGAAAGAGGGGAGGGCATTGATGGTAAAAATGGTGGTCCCAAGGACACTATCTTGAGGAACACCTGCAGAGATTTTCTAGGGCTGAAATGATTGACTTCCATCAACTGCAGTTATCTTTTATTGTGCTACATTTGATTCCAACTAACAATTCCAACCAACCCCCAATGACTCTAGTTTTACCAGGATTTCTTGTTACCTTACACAGTCAAATGCTGCCTCAATGTCAAGAACAGTCACTTTCCCTCATCTCTGGAGTTTAATTATCTTGCCCAAGTGTGGAACATGGCTGCAATGAAGTCAGGAACCAAGTGCTTCAGAGATAGTACGAACTGCAGATGCGGGAGAAGGGTCTAGGCCCCAAACATCAGCTTTCCTGCTCCTCTGATGCTGCTTGGCCTGCTGTGTTCATCCAGCTCTACACCTTGTTTTCTCAGGAACCAAGTGGCCCTGGCAAAATTAAAACTGAATGTCAGTGAGCAGATTAACAGTAAAGAAGTCTGCTTGGTAGCACTATTGATGACCCTTCCATCACACTTTCCTGATGATTCAGGGTGGTTGATGGGGCAGTAATTGACTAGGTTGGATTTGATTAGCTTTTTTGTGTACAGGAAATACCGGGGTAATTTTCCATATTGTTGGGTAGATGCCAGTGATGTAACTACACTAGCGTAGCATGGCTTAGGACGTGACAAGTTCTGAAGCACATGTCTTCAGTACCATTGCCAAAATGTTGTTGGGACCCATAGCTTTTGCAGTACGCAGTACCTTCAGCTGTTTCTTGATAGCATATGGAGTGAATCAAGTTGGCTGAAGATTGGAACCAGTGATCATGGGGGTCACTGAAGGAGACTGAAATGGATCATCCACTTCTGGCTGAAGATGGTTGCAAGTTTGTAGAGGATATTTGTCAATTTTCCTTCTGTAGTGATTTGTATAACTGTTCACCACTATTCCTGACTGGATGTCAGAGTTTAGGACAGGACTGCAGAGTTTAGATCAGATCCATTGGCTGTAGGCCTCAATGACTTCTTCTTCCATTTCACCTTCCAGTAGAAGAAATCACAGGCATTGCCTTTGATGGACACAAGCATTCTCAATTTATCATGCAACATCCAGAGTTCCTTCTGTGAACAACAGAAACAAAATTGAACAAAGGAGGGTTAGCATGACTCAGGCTGGAACAATTCTAAAAGAACATGGCTCTGATTCTGACTTATTCAAAGTGGATTCCAAGTGAAGTTTGAACCTTAGTGCTCCAAATCCACCCAGGATTACAGGTATCCCTGAGGTAAAACTATTCCTGCAACTGTTGTGCTCACTGTATCCTGAAACCCACTCTCACTGCCACGTTCCACCATATCGACACACCATGCCTCTCTCTCATTCACTAGAAACATTGTCTGTCCCAAAACTGTTCCTGTCCCTAGTTCTTTGTCTCAATTCTTCATCTCATCTAAAAAGCTTTAATAAAAAAATCTTCCTCCTTATGCATCCTACATGCAAACCAGTTGTAGATCCAGTTTGCCAACTTGCCTCGGATCCAATGGGCTCTTACCTTTTGAACTAGCTTTCCATGTAAGACTTTGTCAAAGGCCTTCCTGAAGTCCATGTAAACCTCATCAACTGCACTACCCTCATCAATATATTTATTCATCTTTTCAAAAACACTCAATTAAATTAGGCAGACAGGATATTCCTCCAACAAATCCATGCTGACTATCACTGCCTTTCCAAGTGTAGGCTAGTCCTGGCACGCAGTAATTTTTTCCAATAATTTTCCCACCATTGACGTCAGAGTAACTGGTTTGTAATTACCTGGCCTACCCTTGCTACCTTTCTTGAACAAATGACCACATTATCTATCCTCCAGTCATCTAATACAGTACCTTTGGCCAACGAAGTATCAAATATCTCCATCAGGGCCTCAGCAATCTTAGCAATATTAGTATTCTTTTGAGAGGACTAGAATACAAAAGCAATGAAGCTTTAGTCAGACTGTTATTGGAACATTGTGAGCAGTTTTGGGCCCCATATCGAAGGAAAAATGCATTGGCTTTGGAGGAGATCCAGAGTAGGTTCAGAAGGATGATCTTGGGGATGAAGGGTTTATCATGTGAGGAGTGGTTAATGGAGTTTAGAAGGATGAGGGAGAATTGCATTGAAACCTGCAGCAAACTGAAAGGCCTGGATAGAGTGGTCTTGGAGAAGTTTCCACTTGTAAGAGAGTCTGGGATCCATGGGCACTGCATCAGAGTTAAGGGGAGACCCTTTAGATCTGAGATGAAGAAGAATTTCCTCAGTCAGAGAGTAGTGAGTTAGTGGAATTTATTGCTGCAGAAAGTTATGAAGGTCAAGTCATTCAGTATCTTTAAGACAGAGATGGATAGGTTCTTGATTAGTAACGGGATCAAGGGTTATGGGAGGAGGAGGAAAATGATGTTAAGAAATATATTAGCCATGATTAAATGGTGGAGGAGACTTGATGGACCAAATTGTCTAATTCTGCCCCATATCTTCTTGTCTATGGTCTTATGATGTATTCCTTTGCCATGTTAGCCCTTCCAAAATGCATGACCTTACATTTTTTTTCAGGGTTAAATTCCATTTGCCACTATTCTGCCTGGACAAGGAACTAGTCCTTCTGTGTTGTTCTGTAGTTCAAGGCACCGTCCTCGCTGTTGAACACACCAGCCAGTTTTTGTGTCAACTGTGAACTTGTTGATCATATCTCCTAAATGCATGGTTAGATCACTAACAAACAGCTAAGGACCCAGCAATGAACCATGTGGCATGCCACCGGATACAGGCTTGCAATCACAAAAACATCATTCACCATCACCATCTACTTACCGCTACTAAGCCAATTTAGGACCCGATTTGCCAAATTGCTGTTGATCCCATGGGGTCTTAGCTTCTTAACCAGCCTGCCATTGAAGACCTTGTCAAAAGGTTTTCTGAAGCCCAATGAGGCTGCATCAATTGCACTAGCTCATCTATACACCTAGTCACCTCCTCAAACAATTCAATCAAATTTGTTAGACATGATCTCCCCCTTACAAAGCCATGCTGATTATCCTTGGTAACTCTTACCTCTCAAAGTGGAGATTAATTCATCCCTGAGATCATTTTCCAATTGTTTCCCTACCACTAATGCCTAAACTCATTGGCCTGTAGTTTCCTGATTTACTGCTACCACTCTTATTGAATAATGGAATCATAAAACTGTCTTCCAGTCCTCTGGCACCCCTCCTGTAGTTGGAGAGAATTTGAAAATTAATGTCAGAGCCCCTGTAATCTCCTCCCTTGCCTCCTGCACCTTATCAGAGCCTGGGGAGTTATCCACTTTCAAGCCTGCTAAAACTGCTAATACCTCCCCTCCCCCAATGCTAACTTGTTCAAGTATGTCATAGTCCATCTCACTGATTTTCATATCTGTATCATCCTTCTCTATAGTAAATACAAATGCAAAGTATTCATTTAAAACATCAGTATGCCTTCTGTTCCACACTCAAAATACCATTGTTGCCCCAAATGGACCTTACTCTTTCCCTAGTTTTTTATCTTGTACCTAATCTACTTATTAAACACCTTTGGATTTTCCTTAATATTACCTGCTAGAGTTCTTCATGTCCCTCTTTACTCTTCTAATTTCATTTCTAAGCAACTCACTGCACTTTCTATGCTTTTCTAGGGTATCCATGGTTTTGAGCCTTCATGATTTAACATAAGCTTCCACTTCTTTTTCCTTATTCAATCCTATACATCCCTTGACATCCACGGTTCTCTGTGCTTGTTGGCCTCACTCTTCTCCTTTTTGGGAATGTGTTGGCCCTGCACCCTCACAATTACCCTTTTGAATGTCGCCCATTAGTCTGATACCGGTTTACCTTGATGTAGCTACCATTTCACTTCACCCAGATCTTGACTTGGCTTATTGAAAATTAGCCTTCCCCTAATTCAGAAATGTAATTTCCAATCCATCCTTACTTTTATCCATAATTACCTTAAATCTTACTGAATTATGGTCACGATTTCCAAAAGCTTCCCCACCACCACATTTACAACTTGTCTGGCTTTGATCCTTAAAATTCGATCCCATGCCACCCCTCTCGGAACCCCGTATTGGGTTCAACAACTTCAAACGAATAACTCTGATCTCTGTTTCTGTAATTTTTTTCATCCGCAGTATCTTGATGTCAGTCAGAGCTAAGCTATATCCTGCTGTGTATTCACCTGTTCTGGATCGATACTTTGCCTTTTCACTACAACGATTACTCTTCCCTTCTACTCTTTGACATCTTTGAACTCTAATCTCTCTTTCCCTCTAATATTTTGCCAATCTTCATTTTTGTTCCACTTGCCTGTCCCCCTTATCCAGCAGTATAAACCTATCAAAGTTCACCACTTCTCAGTTCTGAACAAAATTCATATTTGATCCTAAACACTAATTCTATTTTTCTCTTCACTGATGCTGCCATTCCTGCTGATGTTTTTCAGCATTTTCTATTTTTATTTGAAAGCAAAAGGGAATGGATGTATGGCAATGAAAGGGAGATAGTAGGTATATGAGACAATAAAGGAGAAAATAGAGGGAACAGGGTTAAATGGATGGTAATGAAGAGACAGAAGCAAGGAAAGTGGTGGCACCAAAGAGGAGATAGAAGGGGAGAAATTATGTAATTCCATTGAGTGAGTGGAAATCACATTGAAGAAATTCTCCTTTTTGTCCGCCCCAAGGCCTGCTCAGATCCAAAATAAATTCCAACATGACGTTTGCTGTTGTATAATTGCCAAAACTGAGTCAATGAAATGATGAAAAGAAGCTGTGCGCAGATATACACTGTGATTGTTGAAACCCATCTGTTATTTTTGTGAGATTAGTTAAATTTATGAAGGCTAGTTTCAGCTGTTCTGGGTGAAGTAGACATTAAACCTTGGCAGTCTGTCAAGTAATAAGAAATTCTGGCATTCGATGAAGTTGTATAAACCAAATAATGCGGTCTCCTTTACACTTGCACTATACAAGGACTCCTGGTAAATGTACCTCCTGATCTGATGCTCTTTTTCTGGTAACTATTAACTTTAGAACAATGTCTCTTAATTTATTAAAATAGTAAAGAAGACAATAGTTTATTGCCTGTACAATCTCCATTATAAATACCTTCTACAGTTATCCTGAAGACTTCCAAAAGAATTGCTTCCATATTGAATCAAACAAATTAGAAGTTTCAATCTGGAAAGAATTCTAGCATTTCTTATTTCTCAACCAAACCTATGTTTCTAACTGGAATTTTTATAAAGTTACCTTCACACCACGGAAATGCTACGGCAATGATTATTTCTATCAAGAGATCTAACCATCTTACTATTTCTATCACTGAATATCCCACAGTTAACATCTTGGGATTCACCATTGGCCAGAAACTTAAGTGGCCCAGCTATTTAAATACTATGGCTACAAAAGCAGGTTAGAGGTAGAGAATTTTGCAGAGAAGAATTCACCTCCTGCTTCCCCAAAGCCTGTCCATTGTCCGCAAGAAACAATCATGGACTGTGATGGCATACTACCCAATTGCCTTGATCAAATAATAACTCCAAAAACATCAAAGAATCTGAGTGCATAAAAATAAGAAGTCACCCATTTAAGATGGATAACTTTTCTCTCAGATGGTTGTGAGTTTTTGCAATCCCTCTCCTCAAAAGGCAGTGGACACAGAATCTTCACATTTCTTTACTGCAAAGGTAAATAGATTTTCATTATAAAGGGGGTGAAAGACTATTGGAGCCGTATGCAAGAATGCAGAGTTGAGGTTAAAACAGATCAGCCATGGCCTTATTGAATGGTGGAGCAGGCTCAAAGGGCTGTGAGCCTATTCTTGTTCCTTGTTCATATGTTTGTATTGGCACACAGTGGTATCAGTGGCTCCCATTTACAGCAACTCAACAAGTCTTCTTTAACAACATCTTCCAAACCCACCGCCAATGTTTCCTCTGCGTTGTGCAGCTACATGTGTGTACAGTCGTCCTGACACTCAGCACACGGAGATTGGCGTTCTGATGCAGATCACAACATTGACTTCCTGTTTCAGAGGTTGCTACTGCCATACACAGACCTCAGAAATCCACGCAAGAAAAGTGAAATAGAGGGAATGGTGCTCAACCACTTTTAATAACAAATGCAGAACCATGTGAGAACACTCACCACTTGTAAATTCCCATTCTTGCAACATAGCAGCCTGACTTAGAACTATGTCATTTTTCCTTAATATTTTTTGGGCCAGGTCCAGTCGGCGCTGCGAGTGGAAAGGTAGCAGAATGACTGTAGCAATTCAAAAGCAACACTCTCAATGGCGATCAGCGATGGACATAAATGCTGACTTTTGCAGTGATTTTGATACCCATGAAGAAATTTTTGAAAATCACTGCCTGTGATAAGCTAGATAAAATCAAACTTGTGAAGTACATACTTTGCTGAACTCTTATTGAAGGGATCTGAGATGCGAACACTAATAATTGATCTTTCATTTGGATTGATATCATAGCTGTAAATAACTCCTGACCTGTGAATTAATCTTGCTTTTGTTTCTGTGATCATTCTCCAGATTCCCAGGAAAACTGTGCTGGGAATGTTAAAGTAAGGGGCAAATGAAATTCAATTCATAGAAATCACTTTAACAAGACTAACTCCTCTGTCATACAACCCATCCACTTGCACTACTTAAGTAAGTTGCATATCCTCAGGCATCCATAAATGGCACTGTTATACCCAGATTTCATTCATCATCTAAAATTAACTTATTTTAACGACACATTCATCCCAGTTCACCGATTGCTGTGAATTAAATTGTGCCTACTTTGTTTCTTTGCAGTGCCTAGCACCAGTCCAATTGGTGAGCTATGCTTAGTTAGCACATATAGTATAAAGACATTGCAATTTGTTTCAAGGCCACTAGGCTAAGGAGAGGACTATGCAGTTTGGCTGCTAGATAAATCAAGCCTTTTTTCACCAAATGCTTAGAACTATATCATGTGGTCATGTCCTGAAATTCTTGACATTTTAAATTTTCAGTAGACTTTAACTAATAAGAGCCTCACTGATAGATTTCAGTCGTGAAAATCCCCTGACAGTACAATGGATAAACACATTCTGTGGGTTCGGTCTGAACATTGTAAACCAAAACTGCTTGGTTTCATTCATTGTGTCTGTCCTGAATAAGCAGATATTAATTTAGGAATGATCCCCTGGGTGGCAGAGTTCTCATAATACTGACATGCAAGACATTTATGTGGGCTATTTCATCATATTTCTATGATCAGGCTCATCTCACATTGGAGATTATTTTCTAGTATTAGTGTCTCTCTGAATGGTATACCATTATTTAGAGAGGAGAAATTTGAATGCTACTTGAGGATTTAAAAGCCTTCAGCAACCAAAATGGTCTATCCCAGAAGACAGATATTATGTTATAACTTCCATTTCTTATTTCATGACATCTGTCGATGTGCAAAGGAGCCAAGAGCTCTCAAGTTCAGTAAAAGAGCAGTGGGCAAGGATTTCCATAAAATTAGACAGAGTGTTGCTGCACTGAATGTTTTGGAGAGACATGCTTTTACAGTCATTCTTTGCCGGACACACTACAGCGATATACTCTAAGAAGAGTATACTAAATCTCTAAGCCAGAAAATTCTCTTTGTGTACTTTGTAAGCAATAAAAATCCACCACTTGTTCGTGCATTCTGACTAATGCCACAATATTTAGTTAATTAGCCATTGAGCTTTTTCCAGCCAGATTTTGTGTTGCAAACAGTCTTTGGAAAAGTTAGGACATGCAGTGGAAACTTTTAAATCTCTTTAAGGCAGAAAAAAAGTCACCAAATATGGGCAGTTGCCATTCAAAGTCACATTGAATGGTAACTGCCCATATTTGGAATTTTTTGTTCCTTAACTTCATCAACAGACATTAGTAGATATAGAATTCCTAGTCAGCTCCTGCAGCAGGATCCAAATCTAATGAAGGGTGATCCAGATTTGATACAAATTGGTCTTTGGCGTCAAGGCTCAGCAGCACATCATTGGGCCATATAGAATTGCAACACCCTTCTTTTTCTTGCAGATGAATTTGTAATCACTCCAGTAAAACTTGGTCCAGCAGTGCCTTTCTCATCATAGCCCTCTAACATTGCCTTATGCGACTTGGTATCACATTTTGCTTCCACTGTGAAGTCCATGGAAATTTTTATCACAATATGGGCACTGTATTGTTACTATTATTGTTATTATTAGTTGTTTCTGTTGTGTTTTTCGTAGTTTTACTTGAGCCAAACTCAGCTCAACAATTCTAGCTTTGTATAGCATTGCTACAAAACAGATAATTGAGTAAACAAACTGAAACTTTCTTCTATGCTTTTGTGTCATCAAGCTGCAAGGAAAGGCTTAAGATTTCCATAAATTGAATTGCTTTCTTTCCCAATGGCCAATCACCTCTGCCTTTGTTCAGCATCTGCCACTTTACATCCCTAGAAGTTTGTCTGAGGTTGTAGTGTGACACTGTACCCGCTATTCACACCTCAACTAGGGAAGTGCTTTTTGACTTTGACAGCGAAAAATAAATAGCAATTTTCATATTTCCAAGTAACAACAGCTGGTCCATCACCCATCTTCCACTTTGTCTATCATAATGAATTTAGGACTTCATATGATAATTATGGTTTAAAATGTTTCCTTTGGTTTACAAAAAAAATAGATTTTTTAGATTAATGAGGGAGAAGCAATGGCCTAGTGATACTATCACTGCATTGTTAATCCAGAGACTTAGATAATGTTCTGGGCACCTGGAGTCAAATCCTGCCATGGCAGATGGAGGAATTTGAATCAAAGGAAAATCTGGAATTAAGAGTCAAATGATAACCATGAATTTGTCAGGAAAGACCCATCCGGTTCACTAATGTCCTTTAGGGAAGGAAATTGCCATGTTACATGTGACTGTAGACCCACACCAGGGTGATTGACTCTTAACAGTTAAGAATGGGCATTAAATGCTGCTGACAATAATATCAATAAAAAGCATACTAATTCTGCTGGGAAACAGGCCATGTGAGTTGGGTGTCATTGGAAATAACCCTAAACCAAAACGTAATGAAATTTAAGCGGCAGGTTCACAGCTAGACCCTGACAAAGTGGCTTAGGTGGTTTCTGAAAAGAAACAAGTGAAGGAGAGAGGAGAGAGGCCAGGTCACTAACTGCTGTGACAAGTAGGTAAATAATGTTTTTATGATAGATACCAATCATATGAACGTATGAAATAGGAGCAGACGTAGACCATTCAGCCCCACCTTATACTGCTTCACCATTCAATAAGATCATAGCTGCTTTGAATGTGTTTCAAATTCCACAATCCTGTCTACTCCCATTAATCCTTGTGTCCCCTATGTATCTAAGAATCTATTCACACCTATCTTAAAAATATTTTATAATCTTATCTCTACCATCTTCTGAGACAAAGATTCCAACATCACACAATCCTCTGAGAGAAAATATTTCTCCTCATCTTGGTCCTGAAAGAGTGATCCCTCATTTTAAAATCTTGTCCCCTAGTTCTAGACTCACCCATCAGAAGAAGATCTTTTCTACATCGACCTTGTCAAGGGCATTCAGGATCTTATCTGCTTCAATTAGATTAGATTAGATGACCTACAGTGTGGAAACAGGCCTTTCAGCCCAAGAAGTCCACACCGCCCCTTGAAGCATCCCACCCAGACCCATCCCCCTATAACCCGTAAACCCCTGAAAACTACGGGCAATTTAGCATGGCTGATCCACCTAGCCTGCACATCTTTGGACTGTGGGAGGAAACCGGTGCATCCAGAGGAAACCCACGCAGACACGGGGAGAATGTGCAAACTCCACACTGACAGTCGCCCAAGGCAGGATCAATCGCCCTCACTCTTCTAAACTCCAGTGGAAACGAGTCCATTCTGTCCAATATTTCCTCATTAGACAACCCAATCATATCAGATGTTAATCCAGGGAATCTAATCTGAGCCATCTCTAATGCATTTATATCCTCCCTTAAATATGTAGGCTGAAACTACACATGGTATTTAAGATGTGTTATTACTAATGCACTGTACAAGCAGCCCCAGGTTAAAAATCAGTTCCCACCTGACTATGCTTGTAAGTGGATTTGTACACAAGTTGAAACACAATACAGTATAATATAAAATAGTCTTTCGTAAGTACGAGCAAATGTTCACATGTGAGATCCTGAAAATTAATATTAATTTGGGATCTGGTTCATGAATGTGTTCATAAATTAGGGGCCATCTGTATAGTCGAAATGTAACACTTTCCATTTATATTCAATTCTGAAGGAGAGTATCCAATTAACCTTCTCACTGTGTGCGGTTTCTGAAAACTAACTCTTGTGATTCATTCACCAAAATACCTAAATCATTCCGCACCTCAAAATTCTGCAGTTATTCTCCATTTGAGTAATACTCTTCTTTATTAGTGTCCTTGCAAAAGTGAACAAGAAAGATGGTAATGAGAGCTGGTTCTCCGTTCAAAGAGCAAAGAACACAACAGACCACACTTTTGAGATTTAAGGAACAAGGAATTTCCAGGTGGGCCTTGCCAATAGAGGTTGACCTGGAATACTCAGATTAAGTAGCTATTGGGATATTTAACCTGGAGCAGGGAGAAGTTAGTCATGGAGTCATACAGTCGTAGGGCTGCACAGCATGGAGACAGGACCTTTCGGTCCAACTCGTCCATACTGACCAGATGTCCGAAATAAATCTAGTCCCATTTGCCAATATTTGGCCCATATCACTCTGAAGCCTTCCTATTCATGTACCCGTCCAGATGCATTTTAAATGTTGTAATTGTACCAGCCTCCACACTTCCTCTGGCAGCTCATTCCATACACGCAACACCCTCTGCACGAAAAAGTTTCCCCTTAGGTCCCTTTAAATCTTTCCCCTCTCACCTTAAACCTATGCCCTCTAATTTTGAACCCCGCTGCCCTGGGGAAAAGGCCTTGGCTATTCTCTTTATCTATGCCCTTCATGATTTTGTAAACTTCTATAAGGTCACCCCTCTGCCTTTGATGGTCCAGGAAAAATAGCCTGAGCCTATTCAGCCTCTCTGTATAGTGCAAAATCTCCAACTCAGGCTGCATTGTTGTAAATCTTTTGTGAATCCTTTCAAATTTCACAACATCCTTCCTATGGCAGGGAGACCAGAATTGCATGCAATATTCCAAAAATGGCTTTATTAATGTCCTGTATAGCCTCAACATGACCTCCCAACTCCTATACTCAATGCACTAACTAATAAGGGCCTGCTTGATAGCTGGAACTATCTTGGACCTGAATCTTTTATTGCCATCTATCTGCCAGAAATGCAGAGCATTGAAAGAAAAGCCTCGAGAAAGTTAAGTAGTTAATGCACAAATCCCTTTTCTTTGGCTTAATGTATTAGTTGCCCATTAAGTAATTTTGATTTATGTTGATTTTAGATTGTTTCTTACAATAAACGTCTTAAAATGTGAAATCATGCCCTTCAGTAACTTTATGGTCACTGGGCAATTTAAAAGCTATTGATGTCTATAGGTTTGTAACACCATCCTTTTGTTTCCTGTCATTAAATGATCCTGTCTTCATTTTATTTGGCACGTTGTAGTATATATTGGAACTATTGAATAATCCACATTCCATTTGATAAAAGCCAATCAGAAAACCGTCTAATCTTTAGTATATATTTTCTATCCACACAGGGACCTCAAGTTATGGAACAGTCAGGAAAGATGGGTCTTTTATTCATCTGTATTACATTATGGCATGTCTCCTTCCTTTTCTTTCGTTCTTTATAGTATTGTGATTTGACTTAGGGCCTTCTTTTTTCCTCCCTACACCTAATCTATCAGCACCTACTGTCTTCTAGCAACACTTAAGTAAATAGCCTAATCCTATGTAGTTACAACTGAAACACTGGACTTGGCTACTTTTATAATTTACCAGACTCCCCACATGATTTTCTCTGGTTTTCCATAAACTCAGAAACATTTGCATTATTCTTTTGTCTGGGGGGGTGTAGGGCAGGTGTAGCACCTCTCTCCTCCTCCATCTCCTCTAACTTCACCCGAGGCCAAAGACAAACTTTCCATAGAAGAGAGAAGACAGGGGTTCACCTGTCCAACCTCCAACCTGGGCTGCTGTATCTGTCGCTTCCGATGTGGCCTCCTCTACATCGGTGAGACCAAATGTTGACTCGGTGACTGATTTGTGGAGCTCTTGCACTCTAACTCTATGGTCAACAACACCGTCCGGTTGCTAACCATTTTAACTCCCCCTCCCACTCCCTGAGTGACATGTCCATCCTGGGGTTCCTTCAGTGTTACAATGACGCCATACTCAAAGGACAGCAACAACACCTCATAGTCCGCTTTGGGAGCCTACAGTCTGATGGCCTGAACATAGAATTCACCTGTTTCAAAATCTCCTCAGCCCTGGCCTCATCTCATGTCCAATCCTCCCTCTCTTTCCCACCTCCTTGACCTGTCCATCTTCTTCCCCACCCATCTGCCCCTCCCTTCCCACTGTCCAATCCCCAATACCACTACCTGCATCTACCTATTGTCATCCTCGATCTACCTTCCCCCAGCCCCACTCCTCCTCCCTCTATTTATTTCCTAGTTCCCTTTCCCCTCCCCAGACCTGTGAAGGATCCAGGCCCAAAATGTCAGCTTCCCTGTTTATCTGATGCTGCCCGACCTGCTGTGTTCCTCCAGATCCATACTACACTGACTCTGATTCCAGCATCTGCAGTTCCTGTTTTCTCGCCATCCAGTAACAAGTCTGATCAACCTTTGTTGCACTCCCTCTAGGGCAATAATGTATTTCTTGATAAAAGACTAAAACATCACATAATACTCCGGGGCAGTCTGACCAAGCTTCAGTATTCCTGTACTGAAAGCCTCTTGCAATAAAGTCTAGCATTCCTGGTAGCTTGCTTCACCACATGTTAGAATTCAGTGACTTATCAACAAGGACACCTTTTGTACATTAGACGTTCCCACCTCTTACCATTTAGGAAATGCTCTGTGCATTTTTACCAACCAAAGTGGATGCCCTCACATTTTTACACATTATATTCCATCTCCTATGTCGTTGTCCATCGTTAAGCCTGTCTAAATCCTCCTGACGCTGCTTTGTAAGTCCACTTAGATTAGCATCATCCACAAGTTTGAAAGTATTACTTTGGTCTTCATCTCCAGATCAGTAATATATATTGTGAAAAGCTGGGGCCAAAGTACTAATTCCTGTGGCTCACCATGATCAGGGCCTGCCAATGCAAGAATGGCCTATTGATTACTAAAGTCTGTCTTCTGTGTGTTAGCCAATCATTAATCCAAGTCAGTACATTATGTTCTGTTCCATGTGCTTTATCATTTTTAACTAACTTCTGTTGAGAAACTTCCCCAAAATCCTTCTAAAAACCTAAGCATACTACATCCATTGGCTCTCCTTTATTGATTTTTTTAAAGAACATCTTCAAAAAACTCCAACAAGCTCACAAATACGATTCCCCTTTCACACATCCAAGCTGTCTATACCCAATCAGATCACTATCAATCAGGTGGTAATTTAGCCCATCCTTCATTATAGATTCTAGTATTTCCCTGACCACTAGCGTAAGGCAACAAGTCTGTGATTGTCTCTCTTCCTCCCTACTCAAATATTGGAGAGACATTTGATACCTTCCTATCCACAGAGTCTATAGAATTTAGGGAATTTTGGAAGATAGTCACCAATACATCAGTATTTCGACAGCCATCTCCTTCAACCCTCTGGCATGAGGACTATAAGATCCAAGGGTTTTTTTTAAATCAACTTTCAGTCCCAATAACTGCTCTAGTATAATGTTCTTACCGATGCTAATTTCCTATTGTCATTCTCCATAGCCACTTGGACTTCTAGTTCTGGTATCTTCCTCAGTGAAAACAGACATCAGTAATCATTTATCTTCACTGCTATTTGTGTGTTCCAATAAATGGAGCCTGTCTGGGCCATCCAGACAAAAATGTCCATGCAGTCTCCCGACCAAACCTTTGGAGGCCAATAGGTTTAATTGCTCAGCTCGCTCTCTCCACTGAAGTGCAGAACTAGGGATTACACTGAAAATTGGTGGGAGTGGTAGAAAGAAGAAAGCCTGTTGAGAATGATTTGGCAGCAGTGTGACATTGCACTGTACATGAAGTATCATTTGCATAAATTTGCTTGTTTTGGCTCCATATCTGCTAATTAGACTCTCTGTGTAGCCCTGAAGGTAACAGTGCTGGCATGATGCCTGACTTCATGTCCATACTGGATATACTGTGAATAGATATCTGTGTTGAGAGGCTGCTGATGTCATTGCCCCTCATCCCACACCATCTGTATTCTTTTCCGGGCTCCTGTGTGAAAAAGTGTTGGTGTGATTGAGGTGGCCAGCAATGTCAGGGCCAGGGAGATGCATGGCAAGCAGGAATCCAATGCATTAGGATTGTCAGAGATTTTAAAAACCCTGCAGTTCTGTTTCCTGCATAGTGTATGGGTCCGTGTGCGATATTGTTTCTCTTTAAAGGCCTTCACATTGGTGGGACCTGCAGCCTCCTCCCTTATAGATCAAGCCACTTAACCCAGCCATGCTGAATGTGGTCACAGTCATTTTCTTTCCCATTTCATATTAGTTATTTCTAGCACAATGGAAGGTATGGACAGTGGCTTCGAGCTCCCTTCTCTACATGTCAGTGAAATGCTGAACACCTCGATCTCTTTTTTGTAGCTGCTCCTATGAACGTCACAAACTTTGCACATCTCCAGGACCTACCCAACCATCTACATCAGCCTACACATGCCCACCTTCTCCCCCAGCCCATGCTGTAAATCAGGAATAAAAACAGAAGTTACTGGAAAAGCTCAGCAGGTTTGGCAGCATCTGCGAAGAGAAAATCAGAGTTAACGTTTCATGATCCTTCCTCGGAATAGGCCTGAAACTTTAAGTCTGATTTTTTATTCACAGATGCAGCCAGACCTGCTGAGCTTTACCAGCAACTTCTGCTTTTGTTCCTGATTTACAGCATCTGCAGTTCTTTCAGTTTTGATTTAGCATACAAGGTGATGCTGCCAGGTATGCTGATATTTACCTTAAAGCCAGGATGCCCCTGACAATGGAAGAACCCCTACCCCATGTTCCCTTTCCCATGCGTTACTATATCCCCTTTTATCAATACAATTACCCCACCTTCACAATGTTAATGCCCCTTTGCCCCAGCCTACAGACCCCAATCCTGAAGAAATGGTGTTCAATTCTCCTTTCTGGAGTAGAGGATATCATTATATCCTCCTCGTACCTCCATTCACAATCCACACTCCACACAACACCACCCCTACCCTCCCACCACGCCCCCACCCCCCTCCCCACACACACACACACACACACACACACACACACATGACACACACACACACAAACACACACCATTTTTCTCCTTAGTTCGTAAGGATAGACCCAACAGATTGACCATGGCTCATATCCTTTGAGTGGTTGCCACTGGATGAGAATGCCAAGACTCCTAACTGATTGCTGTCCATCTTCCAGATCACATTAACCCTATGCCACAAGACTGACTGTCACCAACTCTGAACTGCGGAGAGACAGACCACTGACAGAGAACACACCAACCAAGTGCCTGACCACAGCCAATTTCCTGGACTTGAGAGAAATGGAAATGGGAGGCAACTGTGTCAGGGTCCTGTGAGTGGTGGGTACCTCCAAAACTTCAGTGAGATCTAAGACTTGGTTGCCTGCTTGCTACACAGTCAGTGTGTTTACTTTGTAAGCTGCTGGCACATGGTGTGGGTATGAGACTCCCGTACAGCAATATATATGCCTCCTTAAGTGAAAACTGCTGCCAACAAGGCAAACTGCCTGGTGGTGTGACTGAGAGATAATGGGAACTGCAGATGCTGGAGAATCCAAGATAATAAATGTGAGGCTGGATGAACACAGCAGGCCAAGCAGCATCTCAGGAGCACAAAAGCTGACGTTTCGGGCCTAGACCCTTCATCAGAGAGGGGGATGGGGTGAGGGTTCTGGAATAAATAGGGAGAGAGGGGGAGGCGGACCAAAGATGGAGAGAAAAGAAGATAGGTGGAGAGAGTATAGGTGGGTAGGTAGGGAGGGGATAGGTCAGTCCAGGGAAGACGGACAGGTCAAGGAGGTGGGATGAGGTTAGTAGGTAGATGGGGGTGCGGCTTGGGGTGGGAGGAAGGGATGGGTGAGAGGAAGAACAGGTTAGGGAGGCAGAGACAGGTTGGACTGGTTTTGGGATGCAATGGGTGGAGGGGAAGAGCTGGACTGGTTGTGTGGTGCAGTGGGGGGAGGGGATGAACTGGGCTGGTTTAGGGATGCGGTGGGGGAAGGGGAGATTTTGAAACTGGTGAAGTCCACATTGATACCATCAGGCTGCAGGGTTCCCAGGCGGAATATGAGTTGCTGTTCCTGCAACCTTCGGGTGGCATCATTGTGGCACTGCAGGAGGCCCATGATGGACATGTCATCTAAAGAATGGGAGGGGGAGTGGAAATGGTTTGCGACTGGGAGGTGCAGTTGTTTGTTGCGGACTGAGCGGAGGTGTTCTGCAAAGCGGTCCCCAAGCCTCCGCTTGGTTTCCCCAATGTAGAGGAAGCCACACCGGGTACAGTGGATGCAGTATACCACATTGGCAGATGTGCAGGTGAACCTCTGCTTAATGTGGAATGACATGGGATAGGGGTGAGGGAGGAGGTGTGGGGGCAAGTGTAGCATTTCCTGCGGTTGCAGGCGAAGGTGCCGGGTGTGGTGGGGTTGGAGGGCAGTGTGGAGTGAACAAGGGAGTCACGGAGAGAGTGGTCTCTCCGGAAAGCAGACAGGGGTGGGGATGGAAAATGTCTTGGGTGGTGGGGTCGGATTGTAGATGGCGGAAGTGTTGGAGGATGATGCGTTGTATCCGGAGGTTGGTGGGGTGGTGTGTGAGAACGAGGGGAATCCTCTTTTGGCGGTTGTGGCGGGGGCGGGGTGCGAGGGATGTGTTGCGGGACTGCACTAGTTGGCACAGTAAAACGTGCCAGGGATGCTGCGAGTTTGCAGGTTGATGCTACGGAAGCGGGTGCTAAGAAGGCAAATCAGCAGGCCTGAGATGTAGCCTGGTCCAATCCTTGAGCTGGGTCCTTACACGCAAAGTGTCCTTGCAGCAATCTTTTGATGTGTGTTGCCAGTGCATCCTACTGTGTAGGTCTATGCTTCCTAAGCGGTCTGCCAGTGGATTGAAGCAATGCAATGATAGTCATGAGGGACTGGCAAATGTTGGATGTCTACGTCCATGGACAAGATGGGTGTATGTGGCTGATGCCAGTGGATCATGTCCTGAGATGAGCTAGACAACATAGAGGGTGGTCACAGCCAGCAACAAGCTGAAGCCATCAGGCGTCTGCCCTATTTCTGTGTTAAGAGATCTCTACATCTAGCTTGTTTGGCTCTTGGTAAGACCAAAGCTGAATATTAATGAGGCAAACCTGCCACTCTACAAATGCAGCAAGTGTCTCCCAGCATCAAGGTGGGCCTCTCTGGACTTCTCACCCAATTCTGCCACAAATAACCCACATTGCTCAAGCCCATGTAAGATTCCACCCAATCAGAAAATGCGATCAGGTGAGTCACATTGACATTACTCCTTCCTATTCCATTATAAAAATTCAGCTTGTACCCCAGACTCAAAATGGCTTTTTCCTTACACCACAGCACCATTATAATAACTCCATACTGTCTCTCAGCTATCCTTTGGCTTTCATTTGTCTGTTTACTGTCAACTTATAATTTTTTTATAAAGTAATTGAAGCAAAGACTTTTACTAAATCAGTCAAGGATATATTTACACACTTGCATCTGAAAAGAAAGGGCGAAAATTATTTGTCTGAAGTGGAAAGAATGTGTGCTAATCGACTGCATCAACTAATCCTTTCGCAATGTTTATGCTGAGTAGATGTAAATGATATTTGGTAAAGTCTGCATCATCATTTCCAGCTACAATTAGGGGAGACAGTCCTGTAATGACAATGTCACAGGATTTATAATCTAGAAATCCAAGCTGTGATTCTGGGGCACTGGCTCAGTGCATGGAATGTGAATTCAATTAATAATTCTGAAATTGAAAACTAGTCTCAGTAGCAATGACCATGAAACTATCATTGAGTGTTGTAAAAACTGCCTGGTTCACTACTGACCTTACAGGAAAGAAATCTGCCATCCCTGCACTGTGCTGTAATGTTCTTACCCCATCTAGCAACATGTGACTCCAGATCCACAGAAATGTGGATGACTCTTAATTGCTGTCTGAAATGGTCCAGCAGTTACTCAGTTCAACAGTAATTAGGGATGGGCAACAAATCCTGGCCTTAGCAGTAAAAGAATAAATGTTTGAAATATTTATGAGTTTTTCTTCTTAAACCCACAGAAAATTTCCACTGGAACTATTAGTTCAGAAAAAAGGCTCAGATTTTTACGCTTTCATGTCAAAATTCAGCTATTATAAAGTATAATAGCAAGGAAACAATGTAGCACTTTAATACATAAGATTTTTTCCATTAATCTGTCTGGCTTTATAGAATGATACATTCCACTACTGCTGTGCTCCCCCTCACCAAACAAAAATAAGCTATAGGATCCAAACCTCTAACCACTGGAATTTCAAAATCCTGTTGTTAGTTA
The DNA here is from genome assembly GCF_030684315.1 of Stegostoma tigrinum. NCBI lineage: Eukaryota > Metazoa > Chordata > Chondrichthyes > Orectolobiformes > Stegostomatidae > Stegostoma > Stegostoma tigrinum. The sequence continues at coordinate 35,651,062 of NC_081368.1, forward strand.
AGCTTTCAGGAAATATGAATTGCTTTTCAACTCACAGTCAGAGTTACTGCTTTGTGTCCACAAGTGTGTCCTGTTACTCTCCACACAAGCTCCTCTCTCTCTTGCTCAGTGTTGCCTATGTCACAGACAATTTTAAAGTGCTTCCTTTCAGTTGCCCGTGGACAAAAACAAATTACATGTGATTGTGTGTATTTTCTTACCTTCACAGTAACATGTCAATTGTAATAAGCCAGCAGCAAGCTTTTGGGCAAAAAATGAAGAAGGTTAGTATATTTCCCACATACTTTCCTGGAGGTTAACCAGAAAGCGACATCCTACTTATGAGGCTTACCTATACGCTCTCACTCACAAAAATTAAACGCATAAGATAAAACAATAATAATAAAAATGAAATTTCATTTTGTCTCTATATCAGTGAGTGTCTGATGTCACTTAGTTGAGGTATTATGTCGTCAGAGTTAAAGATCTTGAAAATGTAGAGATGTCGCAGTCACTGAGATAACTCCTAAGTTTGATAAGCTAGAAGTTGGTTTCTCAGGTAGGCTTGAAAATGGAACAAGCCAGATCAAATCATTCTCTCATTTCTCTTTCGAAGTTCATCTGAGATGTGTTTCAGCCAATCATGCAACTTCAGCTATCTGATGGCTGTGATTGTCAAACATCAGGCTGTTTGTGATAGAATTCTGCCTGTAAATTCAGTTTTTGTGTTTGCTATACATTTAGCAAGGAGTAATGATGATCACTTTACCCAAGTGGCAATGACAATTCGTGAATAATATTCCAAAAAGAGTATGCAGTAAGTCCACAGGCAGCTGGCTCTTGTGGTATACATTGTAAGGTTCCAAGAAGTTAATGCTTTCAAGCATGCAAGAAAACCATCAAAGCTAAATAATTGTATTTATATTTGCCAAATATCCACTGAATCTCAATGTCTTAATCTCTGGGAATATTCTCCTTGTAGTCTATCTTTTTTAAAAATGTATAATGTGAAAAGCATAACAGTCAAAAATGTAACATTTACAAAATGCCATTTTAAAGATTCATGATGTCGCTGAAGAAATACCAATTCACCTGGAAGGGTAAGGAATCTTGAAATTTTGAGTAACAGGTGAAGTTAGCTGCTTCACGCTGTGACTATGCAACAGTAACATGAACAGTGCTCACCACCAACAAGATACCGAGCACATCCCACATATGATAATACAATATAGAAGTTTCAGTGCCGGTGTGATTCCAAGTGTGTATTCCTGGTAGTGAATCACAATGACTGAAAGATCATATCAAACAGTGTAATTCTCTGGCTCCTTGCAACAAGCCAGGAATTGACAATACTCATGCTTGCAGAACTTACAATACAGTGTGCAACATTAGATGTAATTCTGCAATTGGACAACATTTTCTGGATAATCTTGAATGTGTGAAGAATTCAGGATTGTCAGTTCAGCTCATAGAATGGTATACTTGCATGGACTGGTTGCTAAATATAATGAATGAGTCCTGTTCTTTGTATACTGACAGAAAATGTACACACACACAAAACGCCTGTTTCAACTCAACAGAATTAGGTGACAGCCATTAACTGGTTCATTTTTCAGAGCAAGGTCCTGATCAATCCAAGTCAACCTGCCTCGTTTAAAGTTTAACCAAAGCCTGGTATTTAATGGTTAATTAGCCTAAATGGCTGCATTCTCCATGGCAATACCTCCACAATTCAGAGTCCATTGGTCAATTCACCAACATTTTCTTCTCATGCAGTATAAATGTTGATTTTTCTCCAGAATTGGTGTCCTTGTAAGTTGTCCTGATGACTGTAAGACAAAAAGCTCTGACAAAAATTTGACTTACTTTCAGCAATTATCAAATCTGCACTACTAAGCAACTAATTATAATGTTGTCATATAAATTAATATGATACCAGTTATCTGGCACTTCCCCACATCAAGTGAAATATTAATTTCCAATATTGCTGCAAGCAATTATAGGTGAAAATTCATAAAGGTGTTAAAAAATGAACATTAGGAGCAGTAATAGCCCTTCAAGCATATTCTACTATTCAACGTAACCATGACTAATCATTGGCCTAAGTCCACATTCCTGTCCACTCCCCAAAACTCTTGATTTCCTGAGGCCATAAGTATGTATCAAAGGTTTGAATATATTATCATCCCAGCATGTTGGTGTATTGGGTAAGTCAGATTACAGAGTGCAACTTGGCATGCTACACTAAAATTTTTCTTTTTGCAAGTTGTTTACCATGTGGTCAATGACTGAACATATTCCTGGGAGTTTACCAACATATATCTAACAAAATAACTGAAAACTTTATCACACAAGAGGAAAATAACATGAGTTATGTCACACTACACCAGAAGTATTTGGAATGGTCTTATTATAAATATCAGGAATAAAGATTCAATTCTTTTACCATCACCACAACATTACAGATACTCAAATCACAGAAAAAGATTTGCTTCAAAATTCCCAAATCAGTTAACATGACTGTAATTGGTTTCTTTTTGGCAAAGTTTTGAATTCATTCAATGTAATTTCTTTTGTTAATGCTTCTTCTTGAGCCCTTTAAACAGATTGTCGAAAGAGCTCAATTATATCTTAGCATGGATGATTTAAACTCTCTTCACCAGCATTTTTTTTCTGGAGCTTTTCTCTTTCTGACATTGAGCTACTCAGGACTTTTTTTCTTCTGCACTGACAGTCTCAGTGACTGCTAAAGTTCACTGCTGATGTGACAGGCGTTTTCTCTCTCAATGATCTGCTTCTATCTCTGAAACAAACCTTTATATTCAAGAATCCAAGATAACAAAGTGTGAAGCTGGATGAACACAGCAGGCCAAGCAGCATCTCAGGAGCACAAAAGCTGATGTTTCGGGCCCAGACCCAGTGGTCCTGAGATGCTGCTTGTGGCTAGGCAGTAGTCAGGTTTTTAATCTCTTCTTAACTTGTTTCTGAGGCACTGAACTACTAGCTCAATAGCTTTTTAAAAAAAATTCATTGATTTGCATGTAAGTACATCTCCAGAGAACATGGTATCATTCAAGAGAAAATAAAAATAAAGCTAAAAGTATGTACACCCCCCTTAACATAATATAGAAATATAAATCAAACTTAAAGCTACACATGTCTCTGTCCACATTAGACCTGAAATAATAGTAACAATAATACAATGAATTGCATATATAAACATGCATTCTCCATTTATTGTCAGCAAATTTATCATTAATCTTAGTGTCTCTTTGACTGAGTCATTAATACACATTATAAATAGCTAATGCCTCCTCTAACCCTTGGTTTGTTTTGCCACGAGCTAAGTAGCCTGAGGTTCTATTCTGCACGTTGGAGAGATCATTAATTCTATAAGGGTTTTGTCTTAAAGAGCGGAATTGAGCAGTTTAGATTTATACTCACAGGAATTTGGAAGAATGAGAGGTGGTAGAGTTGAGGTAGAAAGATGCTAAAGGGGATTGACAAAGTAGATAGATATAGACAGGATGTTTCCTCCTGTGTGGAGGCATTGGCTTATTATCTCTTTGCTGACAATATCAGGAGGCTGAAGGAATGATCTGGGGACCTGGATTCAAATCCCACCACAGCAAATGGTGGAATTTGAATTCAATAAAAATCTGGAATTAAGAATCTATTCACAGCCATGAATCCATTGTTGATTGTCCCATTGCTTCACTAATGTCCTTGAGGGAAGGGAACCGCCACCCTTACCTGGTCTGGCCTACCTGTGACACCAGAGCCACAGCTGTGTGGTTAACATTTTACTACCTTGTGGGCAGTTAGGGATGAACAGTAAACACTGGCCGAACCAGCCGTGCCATTATCCCATGAACAAAAATGTAAAAAAAATTGGATAATCTAGGATGAGAAGTCATAGTCTTAGAATAAGGTGTAGCAGATTTAAAGGAGAGACAAGCAGAATTTGCTTCTCTAGAGGTTGGTGAATTTGTGGAATTCACTATTCCAGAGTACAGTGGATAGCAGGAACATTAAATTTAAAAAGGAGAGAGACAGATTTTTAATTAGTAATTTGTTGAAGAGTTATGGAGAGTGAGCAGGAACTTGGAGTTGAACTAGGGTTGAGGTCAGCCATAATCAGACAGAATGGCAGAGCAAGCTCAATGAGCTGAATTGCCTCCTCCTGCTCCTAGTTCTTAGGTTCTTATCATTGTTATTGTTGGTGCTTTGTGAACAGCAGTTGTTTCTTTCCCCTTACTTATGTGTGACTGCTGTCTGGCTCCAGTTTCTGCAAACACTTGTATTTACATCAGTGCATAATGAGAGATTCATTCTCATTCATACAATATCAACTTGCAGCAGTTAAGGGTGCTGTAGATAAAGTTAGAAAATTAAATGGGTTTTGAGAAAATCTAGTACATTCACTATTAGGCATTTTGTTAAGATTCCTGATTTTGAAATACAGAGATCTTAAACATCTTTGCTTCCTTTCTAACACATGTTGGTAGATCATTAGGACAGGCCTGTGGGATACTACACCAGTTGTCTTTGTTCACTGTTTCTTGATTCGAGGATGATCTTTATTCAGTGTAGACTCTAGTCAAAGCCTATATGATTTTATTTGGTATGGGAGGTTTCGAGGATCATCATTGTCCTTACGCTTTTGGAAGTCAAGTTTCAATGGTGTGCCAAACTACAATGACAAGGAGATAAAAAGAACTGTAGATGCTGGAGTCAGAGATAACAGAGTGTGGAACTGGAGGAGCACAGCAGGACAGGCAGCATCAAAGGAGCAGAGAAGTTGAAGTTTTGGGTCAGGACTCTTCTTCAGAAAAGGACCTTACTGCTGCAACCTTCATCCGTCTCTGTAGTTGGTGAAATGCTAAGTTTTTAAACAACTGTTCTGCCTTTGAGGACTTTCTGGATCATGCTTCATCTGGTCCCTTTCCTCTGTGGATGGCCATGCTAGGATCAAGGGCCTCCTACAGCATTGCTGAAGGGATTATTGGAACACAAGTGTTTCCCCACAACATCAAACTGGTGATCCACAGACTAGCCTAGTAACATAATCACCATACTGTTCCCTTGGATGTGGGTGGAGTTATGACATTGTCTAGGTCCATCTGAGATAGTGATAAGCTTGTGAAGGGGGCTGAAGATGATGGGCTTTATTATTTATTGAAGTGCAGCTCATCCAGAGCTGGATTTTGGGTAAATGGTTTGACAACACAGTATGCAAGAGAGATTTTGGAGAAGGAGAGTTCAATGGTTACTTGTAGTGATTAACCTCTTTGGATGATGTCACCAAAGGCCAACTTGAAGATAAGAAACAAGAGGGGAGACCAACGTCAGATCACTGGGAGAATCTAGGAGCAGTAATGTTGGGGTGGCGATGAAAGTCATTGCTGAGGATGCTCTAGCTACTGTTAGATAGGTAAGAAAAGAACCAGGTAAATGTAATGACACTGAACTAGGATTTGGGGAGAAACAAGGTAATATGGTTTACCATGTTAGAAATGATAAAGAGATTGAGAAAGCCAGGTAGGTTAGTGCATCATGATCACAGTCATGAAAAATATAACTTTTTTTACTTTGATGGAACCCTTTTCTGTGCTGCGACTGGTTGGAAACTTGACTGGAGATTCAAAAATAAAGTTATAGGAAAGATGAGTAGAGATTTGGGAGACAACAATGTATTCTACAAAGCTGAAATGGAAAGGGATATTAATAATTATGGGTAATTAGTAATGACACAGGGGCCAAGGCAAGTTTTTAAAAGAAGAATATTGATAGTAATTTGTAAAGCGTAGTGGACACCATCTGAGAAGAATCGACCATTTACAGTAGGCAAAATTTTCCATTTTGAAATTGAAGTATAGCAACAAACAACATACATGGCATTATACTTACAATTCCTGGGCAGGTTACCTCATTCAGCCTCCTGCCTCTCCTCTCATTATTCACAAATATATATTCAATATTCATACAGCCCCTCAAGCATGTTCTGTTCAACTCTGTCAGGATCTATCTGATTGTAACCTCAAATCTACATTCTCACCCACCCTTGGTAACATTTCAATTCTTTGTTTAACAAGAAGCTATCTATATCTTTTCTAAAAGTATTGAAGGGCGGCATGACGGCTCAGTGGTTAGCACTTTTGCCTCACAGCACCAGGGACCTGTGTTCAACTCTTCCACATTCTTCCCGTGTCTGCATGGGTTTCCTCTGGGTGCTCTGGTTCCCTCCCACAGTCCAAAGATGTGCAGGTTAGGTGAATTAGCCATGCTAAATTGCCCGTATTGTTCAGGGGTGTGTAGATTAGGTGGGTTATGGGGGATGGGCTTGGGTGGGAAGCTCTGAGGGTCGGTGTGGACTTGTTGGGCCAAAGGGCCTGCTTCCACACTGTAATGGAAAAATAAAGAACCTGCTTCCACCACATTTTCAGGAGGAACATTTCAAAGACTCACAACCTTCTGAGAGAAAAAAAGTTGCCTAATTTCTGATTTTAATAGGTGACCCCTGATTTTTAAACGGTGTCTCCTTGTTGTAGATTCTCTCTTCTCACTGAGAAGAAACGTCCCTACCATATTCTCCCTGTGAAAACCCCTTTAGATTTTAAATAATTTCAATCAAGTCACCTCTTACTCTTCAGAACTCCAATAGGCATAAATCTAGCCTGTCCAACCTCTCTTCATGCTAACTTTTTGTGATTCATCCACTAGGGCATTGTTTTCAGTCCAGGTTAATGCCATCAAAAATATGCAATGCTGCTTCAACCAACAAAAATACTTCTGCTATCCCATTGGTGATTAGAATTTCTGGAGGAATAAGGACTTAAGATCTGGGGGGCAGCACAGTGGCTCAGTGGTTAGCACTGCAGCCTCTCAGCATCAAGGACCAGGTTTGATTCCAGCCTCAGGTGACTGTCTGTGTGGAGTTTGCACATCCTCCCCAAGTCTGTGTGGGTTTCCTCCAGGTGGTCCAGTTTTCTCCCATGGTCCAAAGATGTGCAGGCTAGGTGGGTTGGCTATGCTAAATTGCCCATAGCGTTCAGGGGTGTGTGGGTTATAGGGGAATGGGCCTGGGTCTGGGTGGGACATTTCAAGGGGCGGTGTGGACTTGTTGCACCAAAGGGCCTGTTTCCACACTGTAGGGAATCTAATCTAATTCCTTTTTGTTCGACCTTTTCATCTCCTTCAGCTCTTCAAAGGCTAATTCACTACCACCAGATTCTATAATTTCCACAACACCTCACTCTTCCATTTCAGAAAACCCCCCTGTTTCCTTAATCAAGTCGTGAATCATCTGCCTTGCTTCTGAAGCATTGTCTTCAATTTTGAAGTCACAAAAATCACCTCAACATTCTGATCAAATTTGCTTCCATATCATATTCATGCCGGACTTTGGCCCAACTCTGACTGATGATATCAATTGCATCTTAATGTCAAAAGAATGTCAAAATTCCTTGGTAGAGGGAATATCATTACCATCAGTTTCCCAGATCAGCTTGGCAAATGTCTTCCTCAGATCGTCAGCTTTGAGTGTCAGTTGTTATCACTCCTTGATCCATTGGCTAAATGGTGTTAGGAGGCAGGAGCAGGACTTTAACTCACTTGGAGAGATCAATGAGATTTGATCGCAGATCAGGTCAATTATCTGGTAGAGAAAAAATTTTGAAGTGCAAATTTTGTTGGGAACAATAAACTGTCTGCTCAGAATGAATATCCTTGAACCATTCAGCATCATTATTGTAGTCATCCAGGTCAATGTGACAAAGCTCTGTTTGACAGGATGATGACACGTCAAAGAACTCTTCAAAGTCCTTGGTTTCCTGATTGGTAACCATCACTGGCTTGAATTTGTAGTCTCCTGTAGCAACAGCAGTGTACAGTAATCTTTAGATAGCTTTATTCTCTTCAGCAGTAACGTAAGTCCCAGAAGGCATTCTTTTCCGATGCACTCCGGTCACATCCACGTTAAACACCAGCTTAGACCTATAATCACCTTCTTTAATCCATTCCTGCAGCAACCGAAGAAATGCTTCTGCAGTTCTAGCATCAGTTCGATCTGCTTCACCAGTCATAGAAATATTATGCAGCATGGCTCTCTTCTTAAAGTGTTTCAACAATCCAAGACTGGCATGGAAAGGCTTCGCGTCAGGACCATTTGATTTCTTTTTGCAGTCTTCATACGGTCTTCTAGCTTACACCAGTATCACATTCAAAACAAACAGTATATTTCTTTGATTTTAACGGTCAATCCACAAGGGTGAAAGCTTTCCCAGATCCTCCAATATGTGCATGAATCACTCAAGTTGCACTTAATGGAGTTATACATTTGCTATTCATTTTAATTTTATCGGTATTAAATCAGGTTGTTTGCAAAAACCAAATCAACGAGATCCTAGCTCCTTGGATGGCCGCATTTCACACTCCAACCTAGAAAGTACATTGAAAAGTTACCACTCAGTGGAATTCGATTCCCACTTTTCTTAGCCAGAATATCTTTGCTTTCACAGTTAGAGTGTTTAGAACCCATGATAGACAGATTTCACTCAGGCAAGAGCAACCAGAAGGACCTGAGAAAACAGGAACATGTCCAGGAATGCTGAGCATTGGTAGGTATTTATTCCCCTGTACTGCTGAGAGTCGGCTAAGAACCACTTTATTCATAAATCAGGCACACATGTTATCGGGACGATGGTTAGTAAAGTAAAAACCATGTTATGGTAAAACTATGTTAATTGAAACCATGTTAAGTGAGGGCTCCCTTTTTGTAAATTATAAACAGTTGAGCACAAATGCCAATCCCTGTGGTACAACATTCATTGTATCTTGTCAACCCAAAAAGGCCGTTTACAGCTACTGAGATAGTAGGAACTGCAGATGCTGGAGAATCTGAGATAACGCGGTGTAGAGCTGGATGAACCTAGCAGGCCAAGCAGCTGCACCAGCTCTACACCGTGTTATCTCATTTACAGCTACTCTCTGCTTCCTACAATAATCTGCATCATGTAACTCTTGTCCTATTGCTTTTCCCTTTGTGTGGTAGCTGGTAATGGCTCCTACTGTTACTCCTGATACATATGTATCTGTTGCCTTCTGTGGAGGAAATTCTGGGTTGGCCTCTACAGTGTTACTTTTGCTGTCAGCAGAAGTGTGAGGCCAATGAATGAAAGTACAAAATCTTAGTTAAGGGATGCTTCAGCTCGTGTGCTGCCACATTATGCTCCCCTAGAGGTTAATCTCGTGCATGGCCAAGCCCTTAGATGCATGTGTTTATGTTAATTTCACATTATTGTGTTTCTTGAGAGGGCCACCAACATCACTGGAGATTGGAAGCATGCATTGCTGCTGGCTAATCTTCTGGCCTGATAATACCCTGTCCCATTTCTATTGGTCATCCTGTCCTCATGAAAGATGGCCCAAGAAATTGACAATCAGACCTTAGCATGAAACGGCTGCTTGGTCTCTCAACCTGCTATCGCACTTCAGCTTCCCCCAGTTCGAATACAGGAGCTCTCTCCTAGCACATTTCATCATAAATTCCAGTGAGAAAAAAGATCAGTGGTTCCGGATCAGCGAAAGACCAGCACACTCTGAGATTTGGGACCTGCTGATAAAACCAGTCCTACCTAAGTAGCACTGGACAATATGGCAGTAATATGGGTCCTATCATTACTAACACTGACAATGTGCCAGTAATGTGGGTCCTATCATTACTAACACTGGACAATGTGCCAGTAATATGGGTCCTATCATTAGTAACACTGGTCATTATGCCAGTAACATGGGTCCTCCCAATAGTAACACTGGTCACTGACATTTCAAAACCAGTCTGCGTGCAGTAGATGTTACTGTCTGAGGTGCTGTATCAGGTATTTCCCAGCAGATTCTCTGCTCTTTCCTGGGGTCTAGTGAAATAAATATAAACATCTGTACAGGTGAGAGTTTGTCTGTTGAGAATGAATATGACAACATCAAATACTGCACTCATTTAAGAATTTGAAATATGTTTTAATGAGAATATAAATGAAAGTGCACAGCCAATATAAAAACTACAATTCACAATGTAAAAACTACCAAAATGTACAATAACACTTCTCCTTCAAAATAAATTAGTTTGCTAGCCTGCCTGTGTGTGAGGCAATTTTTTTCATCAACTATTTGGTGGACATATTATGAAACAACTCGGGGGCAGGTGAACCTTGAAATTTCTACAGAAGTAGGCCCACAACTACTGTGCCAATTGACATGTTCAGTCAGTAGGAATTGAAGGCAGTTGGATAGCATTGTGTATTCATGGGACCCCTGGTTAATCTAGTCAACCTTTAGGCAGTTTCATAATCCATCCCCTAAACGGTGCCCCTTTTCCAGAATTGACCGTTACTCTTCTAAATTTGGGTACTGCTTGTTAATATCACAGCTTATTGTGCTGCTGATTTTCAGATCAAACAGTGAGCTTCAGAATTTATGTGCACTGCAATGTGTGTCAGGTTCTACCTGTGACTATTGATATCCCCCCATACATGTTTTTCACCTTCCCTACTGTATCACAATCCTGGTTTTCCAAATGAGCCTCAATCCTCCCCCATTATGTCACCTTTTCCTTGCACAGCCCCTGACTATTGATGTGCTGTTTGCTCATTGGCCCTGTCCCTTCCCCGTACTGAGGCTCATGTGACCAGAAATTACTTTGTTCTCCCTCTTTGGAACCATCTAGACACTGTCCTATCAGATTCCACTCTACTATATTCAACTGTCCCCATAATTATGGCCATTTCCTCAGCCAGTGGAAACAACTAAAGCCAATCCCCTGACCTAATCTGCCTGCAGTCTTGAAAGACTGAGCATAGGAATCCTGTGCATTATTTCAACCCCCCCAACAACTTGCACCCCAAACAAACTGGTCACCGCCTCTATGCAAGGCTGAATTTGCAAGACAATGCTGACTGACCAGCCAATATGACTCAGATTGTTTTTGCTTGACTACCAAGACTAACCATGGCCCAATTCCCAGACTGAAACAAAGCTGTTACATTGTATTGGAATAACTATAGCCAAACACTGAATTAGAAATGGCCCAATCTCTGTACTGACTATAGCAGTACTCCTGACCCAGAACAAATTAAGCACCCCTCCTCTTTCTCCTTTAAGCATTATCATGTTCTTCATGCACATGCAGTTGTGTGCTGTGCAAGCTGCTAGCAAAGAGCAGTGAATGTGATCTTTATGGACTTCACTAAGGCATTTGACAAAGTTCCCCATGGGAGACTGGTTAGATCACATGGAATACAGGGAAGACTAGCTATTTGGATACAGAACTGGCTCAAAGGTAGAAGACAGAACCTGGTGATGGAGGATTTCAGACTGGAGACCTGTGATCAGTGGTGTGCCACAAGGATCAGTGCTGGGTCCACTGCTTTTCATCAGTTATATAAATGGTTTGGATATGCATATAGGAGGAATGGTTAGTAAGTTTGCAGACAGCACCAGAATTGGAGGTGTAATGGATGAGGTTACCTCAGAGTACAAGAAGATCTCAATCAGATGGGCCAATGGGCCAAGGAGTGGCAGATAGAGTTTAATTTAGATAAATGTGAGGTGCTGTATTTTGGAAAACCAAATCAGGACAGGACTTATACACTTAATGATAAGGTCCTGGGGAGTGTTGTTTAACAATGAGACCTTGGAGTGCAAGTTCATGGTTCTTTGAAAATGGAGTCGTAGGTAGACAGTGTAATGAAGAAGGCGGCTTTGGTACGCTAGTCTTTATTGTTCACTACATTCGGTATAGGAGTTGCGAGGTCATGTTTCGGTTATACAGGATGATTGATAAGGCTTCTTTTGGAATTCTGCATGCAGTTCTACTCTCCCTGCTATAGGAAGGATGTTGTGAAATTTTAAAGGGTGCAACAAAGATCTAAAGGATGTTGCCAGGTTCGGAAGGTTTGTGCCATAGGGAGAGGCTGAGTAGGCTGGGGCTATTTTCCCTGGAGCATCCCAGGCTGAGGGGTGACCTTATAAAGGTTTATAAAATCATGAGGTGTATGGATAGGGTAAATAGCCAAGGTCTTTTCCCCAGGGTCGGGAGTCCAAAACTAGATGGCACAGGATTAAGCTGAGAGGGGAAAGATTTAAAAGGACCTAAGGGGAAATCCTTTCATGCAGTGTGTGTATGGAATGGCTGCCAGAGGGAGTGTTGGGGGTACAATAACAATATTTAAAAGGCATCTGGGAGAGTATATGAATACGAAGGGTTTAGAGGAATATGGGAAACATGCTGGCAAATGGAGCTAGATTAATGTAGAATATGTAGTTGGCATTGACGAGTTGGATTGAAGAATCTGTCTCTGTGCTGTACAACTCTATGATTCTATGACTCTATAACTGTATAGAACTGATCTGCATTTTTGAAGATAATAAAATGTGAGGCTGGATGAACACAGCAGGCCAAGCAGCATCTCAGGAGCACAAAAGCTGACGTTTTGGGCCTAGACCCATCATCAGAGAGGGGGATGGGGGGAGGGAACTGGAATATTTGAAGATGTGGTTATATACAAAGATTTTTTATGAATAAAGTACATCTTTGAAATAAAACTAAATGCTGTGTAAGCAGCTGGCACATGCACCTCCCTGACGTTGAAGCTGCAATGTGCTCTATAGCATCATCACACCTCTGCACCATCCTTCTACATTTACCCTTTGCTGTTTCCTATATTAACATGCTAATATACTGTCTCCTGCTTTAAAGTGACCTTCTCAACCAAAATCTGCAGTAAAATCACTGTATCAGTCACAAACTGCCTACTTGTCTTCTGACTTAAAGTGCCATGGCCAGCTAGCTGTTTGACCCTATCCATTGAAGTGGCACCAATGGAACTGAAACCAGTGTCTGACCAGTTTCCAGAGATAATGGGAACTGCAGATGCTGGAGAATCCGAGATAACAAAGTGTGGAGCTGGATGAACACAGCAGGCCAAGCAGCATCTCAGGAGCACAAAATGAGATGCTGCTTGGTCTGCCGTGTTCATCCAGCTCCACACTTTGTTATCTCTGACCAGTTTCCAGTTGAGTGGAGTGATGGACCAGAGAGACATCCTGCTCTAGTTCCCATTGGAAAGATTTCAGTAGAGGCAGCTAGAGCTACATATTCCCTGAACACCGGCTGAACAGCAAATTTGACATGTAAATACCTGATGAATACACTCATATTGCTGTGTGTGTAGAGCTCAACCATTTCAATTGGGCAGAAGTTAAGTAGGAACGGGAAGTTTATTCTAGCGAGTTGTGTGCTTAACAGAAATATACGAGTGCAGGGTTTTCCAACCATCTCAGGAGGGAGAAGTTGATAGTGTATGGCAGAAATCTGACTGTTGAATTATCACTCAGTTCACTCATCACACTGTCATCACCTCAGTGAGGGGAAAAATCACACCCTCTGTCACCAGCTATTAGGCCTGGAAGGGAAGTTGGATGGTTTGCTGTTTCATGGGAATGAGGACATGGAAGGGCCTCACTGAGAAGAAAAGTTTGGAGAAGACATGAAAGGAGATAAGTAAGAAACCAGAGAAAGATGAAAATTTGTAGTTAGATCAAGGGAAGAGTCTGGCTTGAGGGACAAGAGGAATGAAAAGGAAGGAGGAATGGAAATGGGGCGGGAGGTGGTTATCAAACATCCAGTTAACTTTGGTGGAACTAACACAGAATTTCCATAGTAAACACAACCTGAGTCTCAAACTAAATATCCATCTTTGCTTCAACTGTTTCGAACTGAAGACTGCCAACTTTTTACAGGGCATTTCTATAATTCACATAGTTCTGACAGCTTGATGTGATTTTATATGATGTGATGTAACTTTATAATTGTTCCAAGTTCTTTTAAAGCTCTTCCAACAAACCATCCCAAACCAGTATGTGATGACTTGTGGAACATTTAGCTGAAAAGTACACAGCTGTAGGAAACTAGCTTCTCTGGCTTCAAATGTTTTCTCCCCTTTGCGTACCTCTTTCAAAGCATTCTGGCAGATTCAATGTATTGTTCCCAATTTTGACAATCTGTGCAGTTTGTTATTAAGTTTACTTGAGCACCAGCAATAAAATATGGACAACTCTATGTCCTTTATTGCTCAGTCATCATAGGGAATAGCATACAGCTGTCAGTCATTAAAGTACTTGAAAAGGGGGGGGTCTCTATTTGATAAGCACAATATAGATTTATTGAAGAGTTTATTGGGAATTGGGGTCTGTTTAAAACTGAAATGCTTTAGTATCTCCTGCATAGTGTTTAAATGCTGTTATATTAGTAACAAGCCTTCTCTGAATAAAAGCAAATTTCTAGCAAAAGAAACCAATAGCAAGGTATAAAAAAATCACAAAAATCACGAAGGTCACTGAGGTCATGAAGCTCTACTGAACTGATATCATAGATTTGCTTGGTGTCACTTGCACTCTCTTATCAGTTTGGGAAAGTAGGAAGTTTTGGTCTTAGAAAGAATGACAATGGTATTTCTGACATCATCAGTAGCTGCCCCATAGTCATTGGCCAAAGGATTCAGGCAAGGGATTGACAGAGCATAGACTGCAAGCTAATAAATAGGTACTTTGGCAGGGAGAAGTGAAATAAGGAAGGTCCTAGGTACGAGTCATTGTCTTTTTGGAGGAAGAACAGCAGTTTCCCTACATCAGCCTAAGGGAAGAACAAAGACAATGAAACAGTGGGGAAGAACTCCCCACGACTTGAAACCATAAGTGTCCACCTTTGAAGCGTCTGCCTCTCTATTGTATGGAATTGCTTCAGAATCAATAACACATTCTCATCTGTTAGTCACAGGTCTTTTCTTTTTGTCTAGTTAAATAACATATTGTATCTAAGACTGCTGCTTCTTAACAAAACTGTAAAAAATTACATGAAAATTCCTTACAAATGGCTGACTGCCATTGTAACTGTGATGATGAGCGCCAAAATCTAACAAGTTTAAAATTGACAGAATTAGACAATTGTAAGAGATTAAAAAAATGAGCTGCTTTAAAAAAGTGAATAGTGAAGGTATAGAATTCAAATCCAAGGTTAGAAACTATGGCAACATTCAAAGTACAATTGGACAAATAGACCTATGAAATGTGACTCAAAAGGTATGGAGAAAGGACATAATGGCTGTTGGTCCAAATTACCTGCTTTCTTGATATGATTTCTAAGCATTTCTCTGTAACTAATCCACTCACTCCGAAGAATGCTGCAAAAATTAGCAAATTAGCATGAATGTTGACATGCTTCCCAGATTAGGTCAGCCACATCTTCTACAAATTCTGAACTGAGCATTTCAATCACTCTCATTGAGCTTTCCCTGCAATTGCTTTAATCAGTTAGCAAAAGTGATTAGAAGGCAATGCAGTGTCCCTCCTAGATAACAACGCATGGGGCTAGATGAACACAGCAGGTCAAGCAGCATCTTAGGAGCATAAAAGCTGACATTTTGGGCCTAGACCCTTCATCAGAAAGGGTCTAAGCCCAAAACATCAGCTTTTGTGCTCCTAAGATGCTGCTTGGCCTGCTGTGCTCATCCAGCCCCATGCTTTGTTATCTTTGATTCTCCAGCATCTGCAGTTCCCGTTATCTTTGATTCTCCAGCATCTGCAGTTCCATTATCTCTGATCACAGTGTCCCTCCTAGCCCATTTCTTTCACTCACTTCCTGATATTCATTAATCCAACAAAAACCTTTCACAAGGCATATAACTTTGACATTTAAAATCATCGTAAAAGAAAGTCTAATTTTAAACCCTTCCACAAACACACATTGCCCCCATTACCCTTGCAACCTGACTGATGTTTTAATCTTTCAGTCTCCAATCATTCAAATGAAATGTTAAACTGAGCCTCCATCTGCTCAGTCAGGGTAAGTGTTGAAGATCCTAAATCCTATTTGAAAGAGAAGTGGAATCATCCCTAGGTATTCTGGCAAAATATTTATCACTCAATCAATGTCACTAAAAACACATTATCTGGCTATCATCACTGCTGTTTGTGAGCTTACAGTGTGTGAATTGATTGCCATGTTTCCTACATCACAGCCCTTCAAAGATATTCCGTTGGTTAGAAAACACCTTGAGATGTCTTAATTTCATGGAATAGGAATTTATAAATTTGCAACACTTTGCTTTATTCCTCCCTCCTAATTATTCCACCAATTCTGTCATGTTTACAAGATATTGTTAGCTAGAATCCCGACTGTGTGGAAAGAGGCCATTTGGCCCATCCAGTTGCACTGACACTCCATAGAGCATCTCACCCAGGCCCAACTCTGCACCCTATCCCCATTTAGCATGGCCAGTCCACCTAACCTGCATACGTGTGGTCTACAGGAGGAAAGCAGAGAAGCTGTTGGAAACCCACACACATATGGGGAGAACGTGCAAACTTCACGCAACAATGACTCAATGCTGGAACTAAACCCAGGGCCTGGCATTATGAGGCAGCACTGCTAACCACTCAGCCACTAGCACCTTAAAATTAACTCAATTTCCTTTCACTTCACCAAAAAAATTATTGACATTTGTCAGCACATTTTAGGACAAAGAGATAAGCAAATGAACAGACCCATTAGCCATTAGCCAAAAGGAAAGACCATTCCTCAAAGCTAACTGTTTGTTTTAGGTGCTGAAGTTATAGCTCAGTTTTTGTAAAAGTGAATGTACAGCCAAAGGCTTCCAAAATAAAATGGTTAGAAGTTTACCAGCAAGAGTGAAGTCTTACAGGAAGAGGTTGATCTCCCATACTGCTACTTTCCAACGCCATTTTGCTAGCTTCACAACTCTCAACTTGTTTCCAGAAGCCTGGAAAATATCATCCCAGTTAGTTGGAATTTGCTGCAGGGAAGCATTTAGTAGGAAATCCCATCACCTGGACTTTTCTTGTGCCCTTCAGCTCAAAGTCAGTTTACTGTGTAATTAACTGGAAGTTTCCATTTATAGAGCAGTAATTGCATAGTGTTAATCTCAGTATCCTGGACTTCAAACTAGACATGGGTCCAAATCCCATCATGGCAATTGGAGAAATATGAATTGAATAAAATTTGGAATTAGAAGATAGTCTAATGGCAACCATATACTCATTGCTGATTGTCATTTTTTAAAAAATCTGTTGCACAAATGCACCTTAGGAAAAAAAATCTTCACTCTACCCAGTCTGACCTACATATCACTCCAGATCTATAGCAATGTTTGACTTTTAACTGCCCTCAGGAATAGCCAAGAAAGCCATTCACTTCAAGAACAATTAGGAATGGACAAGAAATGCTGCTGTTGGCCACATCCATATATGAATTTTTAAAAATGGAACTGTTATGACCATAAAAGGTCATCGGACATCTGGGCTTGGTGAACATTGAGACCAACAGGGTATTTCTTAGAACAATGAGATTAAAGTATTGAGGAGTAAACAGAGGAAGGGCTGAGAAGGAAGGGGGGAGTCCTACTTGGTGAATTCAAGAATGCATTGACAGGCAGAAAGAAAAAGTGAAAAGCAACATATAAAAAATATTTTTTTTCAATTTTCATGCAAATGAAAACTTACATCAAACTTACATCCTCTTACAGCCTTCTCCTCTCCAAGGGAAATAATCCAACTTCTCCAACTATTGTCATAACTGAAGTGTCTCAAATCCTTACTCTCATAAACCTCTTCTGCATGCTCACTAATACATTCACATCTTTCCTTAGCTTTCTGTGTTGAGTTAATAAATGGTTAATATATGAAACCAGAAGTTGTCATGATGAAGTGGTACTAGGCAATGAACAATTTGTGGAAATTTGCCTCACACTGCATATCTCCTCCATTCCTCAAGTTGTTGGTCAATTTGCACTGAAACAAGAGTACATAATTTGCATGCTCTCATTTTCTTGTTTTTCACAAGATGCTGCTCACTAATAGCAGATCTGGAAAATTGCTGCATTTAAGTTAATGTTTCCTCTGGAATGGAGCAGACATTTCCAAAAAATATCCATCTGGCTTTGCCTCTGCTGGCGTTAATGCTGATGGCTGCAGTATGCAGCCTCTCTTCCAATGTTACGCCCAGATTAAAACAACAGAAACCTTAAATCCCCTAGAGTCAAGAGAAAGAAGGGTTGGAATAATGATACAATTAAAAGTCCTCATTGTTGTGGTGAATTTTTATATCTCCTTCCAATACTGAAACTGTTTCCTAAGATCCCTCGTGTGTTGTTGACTATGACAAATTATGTTTAGTTTAACTAAATACAATCTTATTTCCCTTCCAACCAAATGTTTTTCATAAGGAAATTGTGAAATTTATGACACTAAAAGTAAATCATTTCCTAATTGTCTGAATAAATGAGAGCAGGATAAAGACAGCGATAACGAGAGCATTGGATGAAATGAAGGAATAACCTAAACAAATAATTGTGGATGATTTAACAACACATCAGTGCAAGTGAAACAATTTCACAGGTCGAATGCGGGGCTTGGAGTGCAAATGCACTCCCAATATCAAAAACACCAACTCAATAAACAAAAATAAATTGCTGGAAAATCTCAGCAGGTCTGGCAGCATCTGTGGAGAGGAATTAGAATTTTGCTGCCAGACCTGCTGAGATTTTCCAGCAATTTCTGTTTTGTTTCAGATTGCCAGCACCCGCAGTTTTTTTTTGCCTAGTGACCAACTCAATAAACAGTTTTTTTTAACCCATTCATTGTACATGATGTCCCAGGCAAGGCTAATGTTTAATGTACATCTCTAATTGCAGTCCATGTATTGTGGCTGCACTCTAGGAGGGAGGAGTGAATGATTACCCTTGATGCTTTGGCAATGGTTGAACACATTTTCCTACCCATTGTACATAGAAATATGAATTTATACTGCTACACCTGAGACTGAATTATGCACTGGTGTTACAGTCCCACTACTCAATGAAACAAAGCAACAAATAATTTTGCCAGTTACCAAGATTGCCAGTTAATTATTTTTATTCAAATTTACGTAAAAGGATCTATCAATCAGATTTTGTAATGAATAGAATCATGTTTATTTTCAGAACAAAATCTATTCAATGAAATTATAATAATTGGTTAATAATTTTTGATAATTTTTTCATTCATTCATAGGGTATGAGCATCACTGGCTAGACCATCATTTATTGCCCCTCCCTAATTTCCCAGAGGGCAGTTAAAAGCCAACCACATTAGATGTGAGCCTAGAGTCACAAATGCCAGATGTTGCATTCCGGATGCAGTTCAGTTGGTCTAATGATCAGACATGAAGCAAAACACACTTTACTCATACACTATAGTTAAAATAGAGACAAAATAAAAAGAAAAGAATTGGCTTAACGGTAACTCTACCAAAATACTTAACATAGTGATAAACTACTCGTTACCTGTTCCAATATAATAACATCTCATAAACACACCCTTGGAAAAGGCAAATTCAGTAAAATAGACTGTCTCACGTGCAAATCTAGCAGCAAGAAAAGAACCCCAGCTTTTAGTTACAACAGAGAGAGGAAAAAGAGCTTCCACATCCAGCTTCAAGGCTTTAACAACTGCAGCCGAAAGCTAAATAAAAATCCTGGTTGAGCGGGAGCTTGACTTCATCCAGTCAGCCTTCTTGTATTGTTTCAACTTTAAAATAAAACCACAAGGCCTCATGAGTTGATTCATTTATTGGTTTTAAGCAGACTGCTCATTACCTTTGCCTCAACCTCTCTTCATAAAAAAATGGTCAAAATACACCTCTTAATGCTGTGGTATTCTCACAATGTCTCCATTCAACAGCTTGTGTTTTCTGCAAATTCAACGTATCTGCTGCTGTAACCACGTATCCTTGGCTTTGAAGTGATTTTTTAAGAAGTTGATTTATATACAGGTTACAGTATCCAGGTTACAAATGGGTTCCATTCTGAAGTCCATTCATATGTTGAAGTGCATGCAAGTGTACCATAGTGAAGGGAAATATAAAAGAGTGTTTGTAAGTACAGAAAATATTCATATGTTGGTCTTTAAAATTACACTCTTGGATGAGATCATGTTTTTAAGTACGAATGTTCATATGCTGGACACTCATAAATGGGAATCACCTGCATTCAGTCAATGATATTATAAACTAACATTTCAACTAATGCATGTTCACAATAAACTACATACCCCTATATTGAAAAATACCAAATCTGCTGCAATATTTTACTTAAGCTGTATTACAAATTTATATGGCAAGTGCTGACAATGGGAAAAGCACCATAACAATCTACAAATGCATGTTGTAATAGTTATGCATGTAGGTGAAATTTTTAGATAGCTGATTCAATTTTAAACATGCCGTGGTAATATCAATCATACTGTACACACACTTTTCATTCAAACCATCATCAGACAAAACGGCCTAAAACTCTCATTACTGACTGGCTCTGAAATGTTCATCTGATCATAGCGAACCCAATGCCTACCCTTAACTTTCAATATTTGCCAGTGAATAACACTTTCCATGGTAATACCATGCTCTCTCTCCATAATGAGAAAAATTGTGTCAACTGGTCCTTCAGCAAACCACTAGACAATGGTTTCTATGCAGTATATTTGTTGGAACACCACTTCACTCAAGGATGCCCACCAAGATCCTCAAAAGCCCCCCAACTCAACATGTTTCCCCATTACCTTCATGCTGCATTTCCTTCTCTGCTCTCCATTTCCCTTTTTACTACTCCTTCACCACTCCTTTTCTGCCCTATAGCCCCGCTTTCTTTTCCCTTTTGTATCTTTCCCAACCTCCAGTTCGGTTCTGACCGCTCTTCCGTTACTCCCCTTTTTCCTTCCAATAACTTGTTTTCCCTTCCTTCTTCTGCACCACCCTGCACCAATGTTCCCTCAGCCTTCTAACTTTGCAGGTGTGAGTCCTGCACTTTGTCTTTACTCTTGTGTGCACATCAGCGTGAGGTAACAATTTATGATTCACAAAGGCCTGAAAGTGAATGGCAACATTCCATTTATCCACTACAAAGCTCTGTGCCTGGGTCTGCATATGGAAAAACATCTAAAAATTGAAATGGTTTCAGAGATAGTTGCAGATGCTGGAGAATCTTATTAACAAGGTGTAGAGCTAGAGGAACACAGCAGGCCAAGCAGCATCAGAGGAGCAGGAAAACTGACGTTTCGGGCCTAGACCCTTCTTCAGAAAGGGTCTAGGCCCGAAACGTCAGTCTTCCTGCTCCTCTGATGCTGCTTGACCTGCTGTGTTCATCCGGCTCTACACATTGTTATCTAAAAATTGAAATATTTAGATTAAGAATCTGGTATACCCAATGGCTGTTATGCAATAAAATTGTGCTCGAATTTTAAATTAGCCCTTCCATGACAGCAGAACTGATTTCTTTTAATAGTAAGTTCAGATGTGTGGTTTAAAACAAATAGATTTCATTTTACCTTCAGTTGGGACTCTAGCCCTTGAAGGGCATTGTAAAGACAACTCTGACCTATTCCTTTGTACAGAGCGTTTTTGGAATCTGAAGTAGATAAAATGCAGGTCATTCTTCCAATTTTGATTTACTTTTATCTGCTTCTTAAAAGGTTTTAACCATTTTGGACATATTTGCGGTTTTCTTTTGGAATTTACCCTTTCCACTTTGTTCCTCTACGAGCTTTGCTGGCAGAGAGTGAGTACCAGAAAACGGGGCCTGCCTTTGCTATTGGGCTCACCGCTGACCAGGCTAGGGGCAGGAAATTTAGTGTAAGCAACAGGGGCCTCACTTTGCAGCTAGAGAGCAAGCAAAAACCCTACATTACCTCCTTTGGTGAAACCCTCCCCCCGCCAAGTATTAAAAGCCTCCCAGATTTTAAGTGGTTTTCTCGAGCTGCAGGAGTGGAAATCCTGATCCTGTAGAGCTGCCAGTCAACCATCAGCCAACAGGCTGTCCATTAGAGGCAGCAGCAGTGGGTAAGTGAGGATGGGTTGGGGGTTGTAGGAGCAGAGGATGGGTTTGGCAACAAGGACAGGGGCTGGCTCTCCAGAGGAATTAGCCCCAACTCCCACCTTCATTCTTAGCAAGGTGTGGCCCCTCAATCAGGCACTAAGTGGCTTTGAATAAGGAAGGCCCACCCTGTAAGCCCCATGCCTGCAGCTGATTGAACACCACTAGCAGCAGGATGAGTCACTTAAATGGGCATTCATTTCCCATTTACAGGCTTCGATTAACATTACCACTGTGCCAAATGGGGCAAACTTTGAACAGATTTAGCAACTCAAGGCCTTCCACTTGTGAGGTGCTTTGGGCCGTCAACAGAATTGTACTCCAAAACCACCTTCAACCTCCTGACCCAACATATTAACATTACCAGCAAGCCAGGGGATCAACCCTGGTTCAATGGAGAGTGCAGGAGGGCAGGCCCGGAACAGCATATCCAAAAAAGAGGTGTCAACCTGGTGAAGCTACCAAACAGCGTTATTTGCATACCAAACAGCATAAGGTAGTAAATGATAGACAGGCTAAGCAATTTCACAACCAACAGGTCATTTCTAAGCATTTCAGTCCTTCCACATCCAGTCATGAATGGTGGTGGACAATTAAATGCAGAGATGGGCTGAGAGGTGGCAGATGGAGTTCAACCTGGATAAATGCGAGGTGATGCATTTTGGAAGGTCGAATTTGAAAGCTGAGTACAGGATTAAGGATAGGATTCTTGGCAGCGTGGAGGAACAGAGGGATCTTGGTGTGCAGATACATAGATCCCTTAAAATGGCCACCCAAGTGGACAGGGTTGTTAAGAAAGCATATGGTGTTTTGGCTTTCATTAACAGGGGGATTGAGTTTAAGAGTCGTGAGATCTTGTTGCAGCTCTATAAAACTTTGGTTAGACCGCACTTGGAATACTGCGTCCAGTTCTGGGCGCCCTATTATAGGAAAGATGTGGATGCTTTGGAGAGGGTTCAGAGGAGGTTTACCAGGATGCTGCCTGGACTGGAGGGCTTATCTTATGAAGAGAGGTTGACTGAGCTCGGTCTCTTTTCATTGGAGAAAAGGAGGAGGAGAGGGGACCTAATTGAGGTATACAAGATAATGAGAGGCATAGATAGAGTCGATAGCCAGAGACTATTTCCCAGGGCAGAAATGGCTAGCACGAGGGGTCATAGTTTTAAGCTGGTTGGTGGAAAGTATAGAGGGGATGTCAGAGGCAGGTTCTTTACGCAGAGAGTTGTGAGAGCATGGAATGCGTTGCCAGCAGCAGTTGTGGAAGCAAGGTCATTGGGGTCATTTAAGAGACTGCTGGACATGCATATGGTCACAGAAATTTGAGGGTGCATCCATGAGGATCAATGGTCGGCACAACATTGTGGGCTGAAGGGCCTGTTCTGTGCTGTACTGTTCTATGTTCTATGTTCTATGTTCTATAAACAACTCATTGGAGGAGGAGGGTCCACAAATATCATGCATCATTCATCCTCAACGATGGAAGAGCCCAGTGTGAAAGATACATCTGAAGCATTGGCAGCAATCTTCTGCTAGTAGGGCTGAATGGATGGTCCATCTCGGTCTCCTCTAGTTGTCCCCTATATCACAGATATCAGTCTTCAGCCAATTCAATTCACTCCATGCGGAAGCAATAAACATTTTGAAACACTAAATATTGCAAAGGCTTTGGGCTTGACAATATTCCTGGGGAAGGGAGGTGGGATGGTGATAAGTGAGTGCAGGTAGGGAGTGGCAGGGATTGGTCAGTGAGATGGGAGGAGCGGATCGGTGGGAGAGAAGATGGGCAGGTTGTGTCATGTCAAAGAGGCAGAAATGAGAGGGAGGGTTGGTCATGTTGTCAGGCCAAGTGTGGGGAAATTTTGAAACTGGTAAAATCTATGTTTAGGCCACTGGGCTGTAGGCTCCTGAGGCAGAATATGAGGTGCTGCTCCTCCAGTTTCCGGTTGGCATCATTTTGACACTGGAGGAGGCCCAGGATGGACATATCACCCAGGGAATGGGAGTGGGAGGGAGAGTTGAAATGGTTTGCAACAGGAAGGTGTTGTTGCTTGTTGTGAACAGAGCGTGGGTGCTCCGCAAAGCGGTTTCTGAGCCTCCGTTTGCTCTCACCAATGTAGAGGAGTCCACATTGGGAGCAGCGGATGCAATAGACCACATTGACAGACGTGCAGGTAAACCTCTGTCTAATGTGGAAAGTTTGCTTGGTGCCTTGAATGGGGTGAGGGGGAAGGTGTAGGGGCAGGTGTAGCACTTCCTGTTGTTGCAGAGAAAGGTGCTGGACGTGGTGGGGTAGTGGGGAGTGTGGAGTGAATGAGGGAGTCGCGGAGCGAGCAGTCCCTATGAAAGGCAGATAAGGATGGGGAGGGAAATATATCTTTGGTTGTGGAATCAGATTGTCAGTAGCGGAAGTGGCGGAGAATGATACATTGGATACGGAGGTTACTAGGGTGATATGTGAGGACAAGGGGATTTGTCTTTGTTTTTGTGAGGGAGGGGAGGGATGTGAAGGCAGTGATGCTGGAAACATAAGAGATGTGGTTGACAGCATTTTTGACCACCTAAGGGGGTAAGTTGCAATCCTTGAAATGAGAGGACATCGAGGACATCTGGAACATGACCATCCATTGTGCTTTTTTCCAAAAACTTGGGAACCATTCCCTCATGGATTTCCTACAGCAATGCTGTTACTAATCAGAGTCTACTTTCCAAATAATCAGCACTCCCTTTTCATGAAATATAAATTATTGTTTGCTTTGAGATTTGGTATTCTTGTGATCCTGACCTATTGAGTGCAAGATGAAGTGGTTCAAAAGCATGTCTCCTTTCTCAGTCATACTTAAAATATTTCATCCATCCTGATAGAGACATAATGTACAAAGCTCCTACTATTCCAAACAAACACTTCTTTTCAATGCAGTAAAATCACTCCTTGAAGTATCCCACATAATTTATGAAATTTCACAGAACCTTACTCGCAAACTCAAAATTTCAAGTTTCATTGAGCTCAAACCAAGATTTATCTCCAGTCTTAACTTCACGACAATAATACCATCTGCTTACTTACCTTTCAGCCCTCTTTGGTGTTGCTCTTTCAAGCAAAGCCAACATAAATACTACTCTGTGACAGATAGTTAAAATAGTATCAGGATCTGACTGATGTCAAATTACAAAGTTCCGTTTTCCTTTCACGCCTTGGCCCTCACACCTCCTGACACTAAAGTTAAAGCACCAGTTTGTATGAATGCAGTGCCAAGCTATTTTAAAGCCCGTGTGTATCCTGTCCTTATCAGGTGCGCAAGTTGAGAGGTGGATTGAAATTAATCTTTTTATTTTGTAGAAAATTTCATGAAAGCTGAACCACACAGTGGTGTTAAACATCAGAAGATGCATACTTTAACAGTTTTAAAAACCGGGGTTAAAAAACCACTGTTTGGCACACTGTCTGCCTTTGGTATGTGTTTCATTAAGACAGAAATGTAACACAGTGTACAACAAGCTCAGGCTTGGGATTCGTGAGTATCAGAAGCATTGCAATTTACCAATTGCCTTGAATTTGTCTGTAACTGTTTCAGTAATGCATGATATTCAACATGCAAGTTACTAAATCAACAAATTAATTAGAAACATTGAATGGAAGATAGCCAACTAAGGATCTTCCAACTATACACACAGTAAACCAAAGTTGAAAGGAAGTATTGCTCCAGTGAAAAATTATCATGGAAAGCTAGAATGCAAGAACAAAAGGAGCAGTGGAGTAATTGAAGAATTACTTAATTCACATCTGTATTTACTCATGGAGGGAGAGGAAAGCTAAAAAAATAAGGGTTATTATTTCCCTACGAAAATGGGGGAGCAACTTACAAATCTGTGTATGGGAGATGCCATTGCATGGTGTATAGGATTCTTTTGTCCACTACAATAACAGCTTTAAAGGCAAATTTTGTCAATGAATCAAGATCTTTTAATTACTTTAATTTTTTTATTGGTGGTGTATCTGCATTCTGACTCTTTGTCACTTACCTAGGTGTCACTTATAAAAAGTATCATTTGACTGTCAAGTTACTACCATTGGTCAAATGTCAAAACACTCCTTCTTAATTTCACTCTCCCTGAGCATTTTCAATAGTTTAATTGGCCTCAATGGGAAGATGGATGGGATCTATGTCTATCTTTTTCTGATGAAGGGTCTAGGCCCGAAACGTCAGCTTTCCTGCTCTTGAGATGCTGCTTGGCCTGCTGTGTTCATCCAGCTCTACACCTTGTTATCTCGGATTCTCCAGCATCTGCAGTTCCTATTATCTTGGATCTATGACTCACCCTGGTTAACACTGCTAACGATGGGAATGGTGTGCTAAAACTGACATGCAAGATGGCCCTGCTATCTTTTGCACTGCCCCGTCAATGCCTGTCTCCTCAAATGGGTTTGGGAGGGTGGGGGAATGGGTAACGGAAAATTCAGTTTATAGTAGAGGTATTGCTAACAAGACCCACAGTTATTGCTCATCACCAATTGCCTTGGCAAAGAGGTAGTGAATCACCTTCTCATACAGCTGCAGGCTAAGTAGTGAAAATATACCCATGATGCAGTTAAATAGATTATTTAGACTTTTAATTCAACAATAATGAAGTAATGATGATATACTTCCAAATAAGAATAGTATGTGACTTGGAAGGGGATTTGGACTTGTTGGTGTTTCTATGTATTTACTGCCCTTGTCCTTCTAGGTAGTAGAGAACACATGTTTAAGAGTACTTTTGAAAAAGCCTTGGTGAGTTTCTGAGACAACAAATTGTGGAGCTGGATGAATACAGCAGGCCAAGCAATTTCTGTTGAGCATCTTGTAGATGATATACAGCGCAAACAAAGTGCACCAGTGGTGAAGGAATGAATGTTTCTAATGGCAGATGGGATGCAATTAAGTGGAATGCTTTGAGCAGGATGATGTAGAGTTTCATTGAAGTGAAGCTGCACTTATTTCAGGCAATTAGATAGCATTCCATCAAATTTTTGACTTGTATATGGTGAAAAGGCTTTAGAAAGTCAGGAGGTGAGTCACTCACTCAATCTCCAGGTTCTGATTTGTTCTTTGTAGCTATGGTATTTATATAGCAGGTCCAGGACTCAAGGATATTGAAGGTGGTGAATTTGACAATGATTATGCTGTCGGAAGTTATGGGAAAGTGTTTGGATTCTTTCTTGGATATTCATTGCCTGACACTTGTGTGGCAAAAATTATTCCATGACACTTAGAAGGCAAGTTTTTTTTTAAATAGTTATCAACATTACTTACAAAACACTCAAATAGTTTAATCAATTTCTTTCCCTTTTAACAGGGATAGTGGAGCAAGAGTAGGCTATTCAGCCCCTCAAGTCTGCTTTGCCATTCTAGATTATGGTTGATCATCTGCCTCAAAGTCATATTCCCACGCTATTTCCACATTCCTTGGTGTCATTGGTTCAAATCTATTAATCTCGATCCTGAACTTAGTTTAATGACTTAGCTTCCACAGTTCCCTGAGCTGGACAATTCTGAAGATTTAGCACTATCTAAAGAAGAAGTTCCTTCTTAATCACTTCTGTATTTCTTTGCTCCTTTAAAGCTTTCACATTCAATATATAGTGTTTAATATCTTCTTTCCTTATTATTCTTTCTTCTGAAAAGCAACTTCACAAAGTTAAATGGCATGAGAGGACTAATGGATAGAAAAAGAGAGAGATTTATTTAACCAGATGAAAATTATGGTCTTGATTCCTTTTTAAGTTCCCACATATTGACTGGAACTCACTTAGCTCCAAGGGCTTGGTATGGGGTTGGAGCTTTGTTAGGTGCATTCCTGAGAGTTTCTTGAAGCAATCTGCAAATAATCCAACTAGGGAAGGAACCACATTAGACCTGGCATTGGGGATTGAACCCTACTAAGTGATCAAAGTTTCAGTTGGGGTAGCATTTTGGGAATAGTGACCATAATCCTGTAAGTTTTAAGTCCTTATGGATAAGGTTAAGAGTAGTCCTTGGGTGAAAGTATTAAACTGGGGGAAGGCTAACCACAACAATATTAGGCAGAAGCTGGGAAATGTAGATTGGGAGTGTCTGTTTGAGGGTAAATTCACATCTGGCATGCGGGACTCTTTTAAAGGCCATTTGATTAGAGTTCAGGGCCAACGTATGTCTGTGAAAGTAAAGGATAAGAGTGGCAAGATTTGGGAACTGATGATAACAAGAGAAATTGTGAGCTTAATCAGAAACAAAAAAAAGAGGCACATGTAAACTGAGAACTGACAGTGCCCTCGAGGAATATAAGAAAGCAAGAAGGAACTTAAACAAGGAGTGAGAAGGGCTAAATGAAATGACCTTGGCAAGCAAGATTAAGGA
This sequence comes from Stegostoma tigrinum, assembly GCF_030684315.1. Lineage (NCBI taxonomy): Eukaryota > Metazoa > Chordata > Chondrichthyes > Orectolobiformes > Stegostomatidae > Stegostoma > Stegostoma tigrinum. The sequence goes on from NC_081368.1 coordinate 35,679,392, forward strand.
AGATCCAAGGTTTTTGGGATGTATATAAGGAGCAAGAGAGTAGCTAGGGAAAGGGTAGCTCGACTCAAGAACAATGGAGAATATTTATGCGTGGAGCTGGAGGATGTGAGTGAGGTCGTTAACAAATACTTTGCATCGGTATTCACAAAAGGAAAAGGACATGGTGGATGGTGAGTTTAGAGAGGGGTATTCTAGAGCATGTCAACAAAAAAAAAGCAGTGGGTGTATGAAAAGCACTAAGACCAAACTAGATCCCAGCACCTGATGGGATCTATCCCAGAACACTGAGGGAGGAAATTGGTGAAGCCTCGTATAAAATTTTTGCATTCTCTTTGATCACAGGTGAGGTCCTAGAGGACTGGAAAAATAGCCAAAGTTGTTCCTTCATTTAAAAAAGTCAAAAGGGATAATTCAGGAAATTGGAGGCCGGTGAGCTTTACATCATTGGTAGGGAAATTAGTGGAGAAGTTTCTCAGAGACCGGACTTACTCACATTTGGAAAAATATAGATTTTTTGAGATAGGCAACAAGGCATTATAGGTAAGAGTTGTGTTTCACAAATTTGATTGTCTTTTGAAGAAGTAACAAAGATGATTGAGGATAGAGTGGTGGATGTTGTCTGCATGGATTTTAGCAAGGCCCTTGACAAATTCCCTCATGGCGGGATGATACAGAAGGTGAAGTCACATGGGATCCGCAGTGAGCTGGTAAGACGGCAATAGGGCTAGCTTGGTCAAAGAAGACAGGGAGTAGGAGTGGAAGGGTATTTTCTGACAAGAGATCTGTGATCAGTGGTGTTTCACAGGCATCAGTGCTAGGACTCCGGTTGTTTGTAATATATGTAAATAATTCAGAGGAGAATGTCAATGGCCTGATTAATAAGTTTGTGAATGACACAAAGATTGAGGAAAGTGAGGAAGATTACCAGAGGATACAGCAGGAAAAAAATAGGCTGGAGACTTTGCCAGAGAAATGACAGACAGAATTTAGTCCAGATAAATGTGAGGTAATGCATTTTTGAAGGTAATGTGGGAGGGAAGCATACAGTAAATGTCAGAATGCTTAGAAACATTAGCCTCCAGAGGAATCTGGACGTACTGGCCCACAATTTCCTGAATATGTCTGGAAGATTGGTGGAGGAAAGTTCAACTGAGGACTTCAGGAGGACGTTGCATGATTGTTTAAATAAAAACAGAAAAGGCCGGAAATTAGCATCAAGTTTAAATGCTCAGAGTGTTGGTACAGATGTGATTGGCCACATGGCCTCTTTCTGCACCTGTGATTCAATCCTTCAAGGTGCTGAATGGCATGGTTGTTACATCTGCCATGCAGTGTATGCTAAATCCCAACCATACATTGTGTAAAAAAGCTTCTCACTTTGGATTTACTTCCTTTGCCAAACACTTTAAAACTGCACGCTCCGGTTCTTAATCTGTAGGAACAGTTTGTCACTATCTGTGATAATGGGAACTGCAGACGCTGGAGAATTCCAAGATAATAAAATGTGAGGCTGGACGAACACAGCAGGCCAAGCAGCATCTCAGGAGCACAAAAGTTCCTGAGATGCTGCTGGGCCTGCTGTGTTCATCCAACCTCACATTTTATTATCTTAGTTTGTCACTATCTATTCTGTTTAGACCCCTCATGTTTTTTGAAAACTCTGATCAAATCTCCTCTTTGCCTTATCTCCAAGGAGAATAGGCTCACTTCTCCAATCTTTCTTCATTCCTGTAATCATTCTCATAATCGTCATCTGCTCTCTCTCTCTCCAATTCACTGACAACCTTGCTATGATGTGGCACACAGAACTGTACACAATATTCTAGCTAAGGTCTAACAATATCTTACATAAGTTAAACCCAACCTCCTTGCTCTTGTACTCTATGTCCCTATTATTGAAACCTCAAATGCTGCATGCTTTAGAAACAGCTCTCGGACTGGCATAACGTGTAAACCCACATGCTGATGCTTTATATTCACTGACTGTTCAGTGAAGAGGAGGAGCCAAATAACTTTGTTATTTTGATGGGACTGAGGGAAGCAGGAGGGCTTTCCTGCAGCCTGCAAAGAGAAGTTCAGGCTATTGTGATTCTCCCATAGCAATTGTATCTTCCCTAGTCACGGATCTTGGCTGGTTTGACTGCTCAAAAATGTGTTTTCCCAGAGCCACCTGATTGTCACAAGGCCGTCATTTTAGATCAATTTATTCTTGATGGGATGTGGATGTCACTGCAAGACCAAATGCTGGTCGTCTACCGTTCATTGCCGGGCATTTTAAATGGCACTTAAGAGTCAACCACATTGCTGTGGGTCTGGAGTCTCACATAGGACCAGACTATATAAGGATAACAGGTATCTGTCCTTAAAGGACTTTAGTGAACTGGAAGAGTTGTTATGACAATTAACGATAACTTCATGGTCACCGTGACTGACACTAGCCTTCAATTCCAGATTGAATCCAATGGTTGTTAAAATTTTCAAAAATTCCATTGTGGGGATTTGAACCCCCGTCCCCAGAATATTAAACAAATAAACAAACCCCAAAGCTGGGGCAGATGTTGGAAATCAGAAATAAAAATTGAAATTGCTGGAAAATCTCAGCAAGCCTGGTAGCATCTATGGAGAGAAAGTAGGCTTAATATTTCATGGTTACTTATCCCAAATTTCTTCTAGTCAAAAATATAATCTTAATCAAAACTGTCTGCACATAACCTGTCCAAAATTCAGTAAAGGATGGCCAGAGTGAGAACTTTCACAATATTGCATTTGGCATTCTTGGTGTTGACACCAGGGAGTAGGTTTACACCTTAATAGTTTGTAGGCCAGCCTTATTTTTGAAGTCCTCGTGAAAGCCAACTCCATTTTGAAAACCTGCTAATGGGGACCATTAAAGGCTAACAATGTGTTGTTTGTGGTAGCAGCCCATTCTATGACAAGGTGTGGCTGGACAGAACGTGGGTGTTCCGCAAAATGGTTGCCCCCCAAACTGTGGGGACAAACAAGCACGCCAACTGCAGTAAGGGCAAAATTTCTCACTTTGGCCATCCTTTTACTGAATTTTGGACAGGTTACAAACATTTTGTGGAACAACTATATTCTGCCTGCAAAAATTACCCTGGGCTTCTTGTTTCCTGCTACTTCAACTCACCACCATTTTCCCTGGCAATATTTCTGCCTTGGGCCAGCTGCAATGTTCTAGAAAAGCTCAGCGCAAGCTGAAAGAACAGCACCCATTTTCTGCTTAGGGACTCTGCAACCTGAAGGACTCAATATGAAGTTCAATAATTTTAGAGCTTGCGCACCTTCTCCAATGTCCTTACCTCGATGCTTACACACCAGGCCTTGTCATCACATGGGCTGCTACCCATTGTCAGCAACTAAAAGTCCTCATTAGCAAATATTGATTCTCCCAGGCTGACCTTTACCCACTCCTTTGTCAATCCAACTGTTCGTTCTCTCTCCACCCATCGTTTACTCCTCCCCTGTTCTGCTGCCCTGTGTTATGCATAAATACCAAACTTTTTCCAGCTACCATCAGTTCTGAAGAAGGGTCACTGGACCCAAAATGTTAATTCTGCTTTCTTTCCACAGCTGCTGCCAGACTGGCTGAGATTTTCCACCAATTTCTGATTTTGTCCCCAGAACATTAGTCTGGGTCTGGGATTTCCAATGCCATTATCACCCTCGACCATTACCAATCCTGAAGGTTTCATCATTTGATCTCTGGTATCCAATTACCTTGTACTGTTGGCTGCCAGCACATTTTTTTGATGGTGCACAACCTTCATGTGCCAACTGGAAAGTGAATGGACGTTTCATTCCTTTACTGGTTGTCAGAAAGAATCCAAGAAACGTTTTCACTCCATATGTTTTTTTTTCTTATTTCTAGCTCACTAAAGTATTCAAAGAAAATATTTTAAGAACATTTTTATTGAGTGATTTTTCTCCTGGACTGTTTGTCCTGGAAATTAGTCTTTAAGTTGGCAACCTCCTGCTAGTTTTCTGCTCACAGTCCACTGGCTGACTATGAATGAGGCCAGGTACTCAAAATGGACTCAGCTCCCACAGGGCCTACTATATATGAGGCTGACCCTCAGGCTATACAAGAGTGAACCTCCTCGTTGGTATGAACAACAAGCACGCCAAGTGCAGTAAGAGCAAAATTTCTCACTTTGGCCATCCCTTTACTGAATTTTGGATAGGTTACAAGCATACGGCCTTGATTATATTATCTTTTTGGCAAGAAGAAATTGGGACAAGTAACAACAATTTGAAGGAGTTATTTAAACGTTAAAATCTTTGTAGGACAGAGTAGGTGGCACATTCAGATTCATACAGTGCAGAAAAGGCCCATCAGCCCCTCAATGCTGCACTAACATAAATACCACCAAAAGTGTATTTATTGCATTTTTCTGCACGTGGCTTTATATCCTTGATATATCCCATGTCCTTGAATGTTATGATCCTTGAAGTACTCATCCAAAAATTTTTAAAAGGTTTTCAGCCTCCACTAACTTCCCAGGCAGTGTGTTCTGTATCCCTACCACCCGCTGAGAGAAAAATCCCCTCTGAATCTTCTGCCCCCTTACCCTGAAACAATGCCCTCTTGTGATTGACCCCTCAGCCCACAGGAACAGCTGCTCTCTATTCATCCTGTCCATGCCACTCATTCTTATAAACCTCTCTTATAAACCTCTCCCAATTTCCGTATTCGTCTAGGGCTGCTTAAAGCCATACTCCTCTTCTTTATCCAGTCCTGAATTGCCCTAGTCCTCCAGGGTTCTCTGAACTTATTCCTCCTACATTTGCTTCAAAAGGGTATATTTTGGACCTGTACTCTTCCACAGCTCCTTTTTAAATGCCTCTCAAATTGCTCTGCTGTAGATTTACCTACAAAGGAGCTGTCACCACTTTACTGCTTTATTTTAATAAAATCTGTCTCCCCCAATCCAAAACCATCTTTTTCTTTCTCTAGAACAAATCTCATATTGTGGTCGCTATCACCTAATTGCTCTCCCACTGCCACATTGAACACTTGTCTGAATGGTTTAGAATCCCTACAGTGTAGAAACAGGCCCTTCAGCCCAACAAGTCCATACCGACCCTCGGAGCAACCCATCCAGACCCATTCCCCATAACCCCCACACCCCTGAACACTACGGGCAATTTAGCATGGCCAATCCACCTAACCTGCACATCTTTGGACTGTGAGAGGAAACTGGAACACCCAGAGGAAACCCACGCAGACACAGGGAGAATGTGCAAACTCCACACAGACAGTTGACCGAGGCTGGAATCGAAACCGGGTCCTTAGCACTGTGAGGCTGCAGTGCTAACTACTGAGCCACCGTGCCACCCCAAACTCCAACTTCTTTCCCCAGAACAAGGTCTAGCACTGCACCATCCCTTGTTGGCCCTTCTCTGTGTTGATATAAAAAAAACTCCCAAGGATACATTTCAAGAAATCTGTCCCCGCTAAACCCTTAACACTCTGATTCCCAATATATGTTGGCTAGTTGAAATCTACTAGTATAATTTCCCGATTATTATTCTTACACATCTCTGTGAACTGTCTACATATTTGTTCCTCTATTTCTCATTAACTCTTTTTGGGACTCTATAATACACTCCTAGGAAAGTAGCTGCCCTCTTAACATTCCTAAGTTCCACTCACAAAGCCTCGTTGAAGACCCTTCCAAAATATCATCTCTCCTTATTACAGTAATTGACTCATTAATCAATACCATCATTTTTACACCCTCCTCTGTCCCACCTAAAGACCCTATACCCTGGAATGTTGAGTTGTCAGTCCAGCCTTCCCTTAGCCATGTTCCTATGGTGGCAACAATATCAAATGTTCACATGTCAATCCACTCCATTAACTTGTCTGTCTCATCTATTACATTCCTAGCATTAAATACAATCCAGCCTAGTCTTACTCGCTTGACACTCAACATAGCTGAATTCAGTGTGACTTGCTTCCTTTGTTATAACTTGATGTGTCTCTGTTTCATCGATATTCTGTGTCTCGTCCCCTTGCCAGACTAGTTTAAACTCCTACAAACAGCAGTCGCAAACTTACCTGCAAGGATATTCAAGTGCAGACCATCCCATGTGTACATGTCCCACCTTCCCCAAAAAAAGCCCCAGTGATCCAAGAATCTAAAACCCTCCCTCTTGAACCAACACCTGAGCCATACATTCATCTATCCGATTTTCCCATTTCTACACTTGCTAGCATGTGGCACCAGAAGTAATCCAGAAATTACAACCATTGAGGTCCTGCTCATTTGTCTACTGCCTAGCTCACTGAATTGTTGGTGCAAGACCTCATTCTTCACTCGCCCATACTGTTGGTACCAACATGTACCAAGATCTCTAATTCATCACCCTCCCCTTTCAGAATGCGCTGCAGCTTTTCAGTGGCATACCTGACTCTGGCACTAGGGAGGCAAAACACCATCCTGGGGTCCTGTCTTTGGCTGCAGAAACACCTGTCCCCTTCCCTGACTAAGGAATCCTCTATTACTATCACTCTATCTTCTTTCCTTCTTCCTCCTCACTTGTACAGTCAAGCTGCTTGTGGTGTCTGAAGCTTGACTCTAACAGCATTCCTCTGAGGTATCAGCACCCTCATCAACTTCCAAAATGAAATACTGGTTAGTGATTCAGACCCTTGCATGTGACAGCTGTACAATAATGCCTTCATTTGTCCCTTAGATTAATCCCCTTTTTTTTATAAAACATCTGTTAAAGCCGAGATGGGATTTGAAGTACGACCCTCATTTGTCATTGTGACAAAGCTGTACTGATGACCCTTGGTCTCTATTAAAACAGAATTATGTGCATGACCATTGGATGCCAAATGATTTAGTACAGCTTGGGTTTCTGACAAGTTTCATTGAGATTTCAGTGATCTTTCCCCTGGTCCCCACACACATATCTGCTACTCCAAATTTTAAAAATTGCTGAGGGACAAACAAAAGGAAAAACTTGCAGTTATTCATCATACAATGTTTGAAGTGCAGTGATTGTATGTGTGTAGCTGATGGCCATTGATGCGCACATCAATAAGTGGCCCTGTTTGAGGAGGGAAATGCAGGCATTTGTAGAATTCCTTATTGGTTTCCAATTGAGAATAAATTCAGCAATTAGCCTGTTCTGCCTAGGCAAAAGGAATACATTCAGCTCCGGTCACAGTACTGCAGTTCCTGATCTCTTCCCTTGCGCATGGTAACATTCTAAAACCTGGGAATCTATGAGCTACGTTATTGTTTAAGAGTTGATTCTGACTGCATTCAAGGGTATAGCAAAAAAATTCAGAGCATTTTAAAATTTAAACATGAAACTGATTTGAAGATATGATTCCTCTCAGATGGTCTGAGGACTCCAGATGAGTGCTCTGTACTCCTGGCTGGACTTTGGGTCCCCACCCTGCATTGCATCGTCACCTGTGGCAGACCAATCAGCAGCTAGGGTGCACTCTCAATGATCAGTTCAGAAAAGCAGGTGGGCTCCTGAGGCTGAAGGATTAACAGAATACCCTACAGCAAGAACCGGATGGCAGCCTCACTATCATCGGTGGGAGAAGCCTCCTGGAGGAACAGAGAGAAACACTATCTGCAGAAAGGAAAAGAAGCTTAAAGATAGTACAAGCTGCTGTGTTCCTCCAGCTCCACACTGTGCTATCTCTGACTCGAGCATCAGCAGTTCTTATTATCTCTGTGAAATGACAGTTCTGGTTTGAGCTGGAACTTCTTATTAAGTTGTACAAGATGTGTTCAGACCAGCATATTATTTTCATTTTCTATTGGAGTTTTTCTTGACACAATGAAAGAGGCCACACTGCCAGGTCATCATTGTGGAGACGGAGCCCTGACACAAACAACCTGTAAACACAGTTCATAGGATCCTGAATAGAATATCCTTTATTGTCGATCATGGGAGCATACTGGGGGTGGTTGGATAGGGGGGGGTGGGAGGTTATTGGGGAAGGGTGGATACTGGTGGTGGGAGGATCATGAGATTGAGAGGACAGTGGGGTGAGTGAATGGTAGGGATGTGAGAATACTGGGAATGGTTGGACAGCATGGCATCGTTTAAAAGTGTGAGATAAACTGCGGCCAGGTGGGTGGACAATCTTCATTCAGTGAAGATTTGGAAAACTGGGACGTTTTCTAAGCATGTTCACAGTGACCCCTCAGTAAGTCCATTCAAGGATCTGTTTGGCTGCTGTTCCTATTCAACCACCCTCCCAACCCTAACTACCCATTCACCAGCCCCCCCTCCCCCTGCTGTTCCCAGTCAGCCACTCTCCCAACCCTAACTACCCATTCACCAGCCCCCCCTCCCCCTGCTGTTCCTATTCAACCACCCTCCCAACCCTAACTACCCATTCACCAGCCCCCCTCCCCCTGCTGTTCCTATTCAACCACCCTCCCAACCCTAACTACCCATTCACCAGCCCCCCCCTCCCCCTGCTGTTCCCAGTCAGCCACTCTCCCAACCCTAACTACCCATTCACCAGCGCCCCCTCCCCTGCTGTTCCTATTCAACCACTCTCCCAACCCTAACTACACATTCACCAGCGCCCCCTCCCCCTGCTGTTCCCAGTCAGCCACTCTCCCAACCCTAACTACCCGTTCACCGGTTCCCCTCCCCTGCTCAGAGGCAGGACATTGCAGTCCTGAACACCTTCATTTCTGTCTCTGCACCCTTTTGAAATTTTGGGGGAAGGAGTGCACATTCCATGGCCAATGCATCATCTCACCCCAAAAATTACATTTTAATGTAAGCTTAGTAAGTCCCTTTGACAAGTTGACCTGTTATTGCATTTCCCCTTTAAGGGGATAATTTAGCTTATTTATTTTCAAAAATGTATAAAGAGACCAATGGCCTGTAATCATGACTGAGTGGTTAAGCAAATAGGCCAGAATTCCAATGGGGTTTCCTAAAGTAGGTTCAAATGTATTGCAAACTACACTTCTCAACATTTCCAATTTTAAAATAAAAAGGGAGGGCCCGGTAGCATAGCTGTAATTTTATTGGTGCTGTGACCTCAAGTAATACTCTAAAGATTTGAGATCAAATCTTGTCATGGCTGCTAGTGGAGTCTTTAGACTCCTGTTTCTACCTCATCTCTGCTTACGTCTACACTGAGGTTTTCTCTGGAGATGGGGTGGCGGGGGGGTGTGGCGGAGGTGATTGTGCTGGGGACCTGATGTCCACCATTACATTTTAGACATTCAGCCCCTGGGGGACACAGCAGGCTTGGGAGTGCATTATCATCAACTCCCCCCTCTTTAATTTTAGTTAGTTTTATTTGAATATTTAAGGGTGCCTTTTTGAGGTGTTGTCACCTTTTAATTTGTTTTGATTGGATTTATTTGTTTGCAGAATATAAGGAGAGACTCAGCTGGTGAGTCAGGTAAAGACACATGGATTGTTGTCTTCTGTGAATAAAACTACCATCAAGAAAAGTTGGTCTCCTATTTCACCAATTGGCTTGAGATCAGTATAACACTCCAATGATCTGGCCAGAGCAACATCAGAAAATGCATCTCTGTATAACACCTGACACAGTACTTTTCACCGTGACTGAATATCATGAACACTTCCGTCTATTTGATTCTAAGCCCTTGCTTACTGCCGTCAGAGCAGCCACTAATAGTGGTCTGGCCTCATATTTAAATTATAAAACAAGGAAGCTGTCATGAGCCTTTCTCACTTCACACCCCCAACAACTTAAACCTTCCCAACCTATTTGAATCCTCTCCCTTTCATAGTATACGTAGGACACAAATGCACGCTTTCCTTTTCAATAGACATTCTATCCCTCATCTCTGTTTTCCGCAGATGCAGATGAAATCAGCTCACAGCAGCAGAAAAGCTTAAGTCAAGCCTGCATAGTCCTCAAGAAGGAACAGGAATCCTTCAAAATCAGACGTTCTCCAACAACAATGAGCTTTGCAGCTAGTGACTCGTTTTCGACATAACATCTGCTTTGTGCTCCTTCAGTTAGTGAAGGAAATTACACAGGACACATTATCCTCCTCTTAGATTGATACTCTATACACAAGTTCAATATCAGAACAGGTGCAGTATATTCCAATTTCTACCCAAATAGTCCACACTTACGTGAAACGTACCCACACATTTCATATCCTGAACAAAAGTACCGAATGAGTACTCCCTGATCCACCATAGAACTTGGTAGAAATGAAAAGCTGATAACACTTCACCTATACTTTAGACGTAGTCAATATGTTACAGTCATCAGCAAGTATGTCCCAACCCTTGTTGCCATTAAAGATCTTAAAGAAAACTTCTATTCTGAATCTGGTAGAGTCTTCATTTTTTGGGATGGCAGTGAACAGATCATCCTTCTGGGGGGTCTTAATACCAGGGTTGGTCAGCACTCTGATGTCTGGAAGGAGCCATTGCGTGAAACAAGTTGGGAAGAGTCTATGCAAATATAGTCCCCCTGCTGACAAAGTATGCCCAGCACGGCCTTATTCTAACAAACGTCTTCTTCAGGCTTAAGGACAAATACAAAATGACACGGAGGCATTTTAGCACAAAGCTTCTAGATTAAGTCATTGTTTGAATCAAAAACCAAAGTGAATTGCTATGTCACTTGCGCAAGGAAGGTTCATAACTTATTATTAATGTTTGGAACCTTAGGTTCTAAGGTGGAGGGAAAATGGTTTATAGTTTTCAGTTCTGTGAAGATCTGTCTTTTTTATCAGAAGTCAGAAGGTCATTTTTTGAACATGACCCAAAGACAGGATTTTGAAGAAATCATAACATTTTAGCTAAATGTCCATTAAGCCCCTTGGGATATCATTGCCAATGTTAATAACCCAGACTCAGGGGCTCCGAGCACTCTTCTCATGTTGTATAAATCAGTGTATCTTTTCAAAATTTGCTTCCCTGTATCCCAGTCCTGCTGAGGGCAAAATGAAAATTTTCAGCTACATCTCTTTTTAGCAAAACTTGCAATCAACTAACAATGGCTATTCAATTCATCAACTGTACTCTAGTGTAAGTGTTAAATAGTGCCTAGGTAAAAAAAAAACAGTGAGTCAAACATTGACCTCAGTTATCTCTGTGGTAAAACTGAACCAACCACCAAAAAAATACATTATCTACAGTTTGTGGATTACTGCACAGTCATTCCTCATTCTACATCCGATTTGCAAGAGTTGCTTCAACTCTTCATTCACATACAAGAGACTTGGCCCATCTTTGAATATAACCAAGACAGAAGCTCATATCTGGACAAAGCTGGCTGATTCTGCCTTCAAAAGTTTTAAGGGAAGGCAGGCTAGATAGCATCTCACTTCTTTCACTGCAGGGACTGGGAGTGGGTGAGAATGTGATAAACTACATTTTAATCATACTTTACGTGCCCATCACTGAAAACATGTCCAAGGTGGGGGGAGTGGGGTGGGATCTATATAAATCAACCATAGAATCTTAGTTCTATAAGTTCCCATAACCCCCAATCCCATTCCATTCTCAATGAGATATTTGTGCAGTTCCATTTTGACCAACATAGCACCTAATGCCTTCCTGGGAATCTGCTTCACATACCCACTACAATGTCACAATGGACGGTGTTCACAGCTTAAATAATATCACGTACTTATATTTGTTATGTATAAATGTCTTTAAGTCATATCATCCTATAAGCTCTAGTGTCTAAGTGATTCTGAAAAACAGAAGTATCACAATTGAGCATAGGGAGAGGGATAATGTGGCCATTTTGTAAACAGTGTCGCAAGATTGTGTAGAAAATATCCTCTATTTAAGAGATACTATTGTGAGTGGATTAACTCTTTCACAAAAGAGTTAGAGTTATCTGTTCTGAATTGATTGATGAATGCAGGTCATGACTGAATGCCTGTGTGGAAAATACTGATCAAAGCTGCTGTGACTATGGAACTATTAAAGTAGGGAAAGCGATTGTCCCAGACATGTAGTCAGGGTGCAAGAATAGAAGTATATTTTGGAGTTTTTTTTCTCCTTCAACTAATTGGGTAGTGGCTTTTCTGTTGGGTGAAAGATCCTCCCCTTACTCTGTACTTTTCTGTTTTTTTCTTATGATAAAGTTTATCTGCAAATAACACATTAGACTATGTGAAATGCAGCAAGAAATTGAATCATACAGGTTTTTTTTAATGCCGAATAAATTCCATCCATAATTCAGGCATTACACAGTACTTAAAAAGAGGGTGTGAGCAAGTGGGTTTCTTGATGTGGGTGCTGCCTCTTGCAGGATTATTTTACCCGATGTGTCAAACATTATGTTATCCCTCATGCCATAAGAAACTAGGCATTGATAATGTGGCATTGAAGAATCCACTAGATGTTAAGAACAGCTGCTACTGTTTATAATTATTACATTCACAGACATAGAAGTACCTGTGCTAGAATTACACAATTCAGTGCAAAAGATCAGCAAGTGATCCCCAGCAAAATGGAGTAAGCGATCTTTATATGATTGCATCATATACGATGTAACAGTAATTATACCAAAAGCATGCCTCTTATGGGTATACTAATATACAAGTCTCTTAAAATATACTGATAAACTATATCTCCGAAAGGTATACTGATGTACTGACTATGAGACATAGCTCCACATTTTCCAGACCTGTGTCGCATTTATTAGCAATTGGTCAACTCTAGTTTACTTGGAGTTAATAAAATTACTCACAAATCCATCTCTTGTCGTATCAGACTTTCAAAGTGGCTTTAAAACACAGTGTCTCACCCACAACCCTGATGCAGTTCGTATTTCTTTTCTAAAAACAGAGAAATCCCTTTATGGTTTAAAATGAATTTCTATCAACTTTCACTTGTTCAAAGGTACTGCAGTCAGTTCATTGAATGTTGGGTAAAAAAAAAATGAGCATTCATTCCGATATAGTACAGCAAAGCTTATTTGTGGCCAATTTATAACACATAAAATGTAAAAAGGGACATTTCACTTCTGTCTAGTTGTAAATTACCTACAGGCATCTCATTGTCACTATCTGTGCTGATTTAGACTGAAACATATCATTCCAAATTCAGACGATTGTGGATATCTTCTTGGGTCCAGTGACTGAGGTCAAAGTGGGTTTAATAGAAGTTGAGATAACAAAGTGTGGAGCTGGATGAACACAGCAGGCCAAGCAGCATCTCAGGAGCACAAAAGCTGACGTTTCGGGCCTAGACCCTTCATCAGAGAGGCTCTCTGATGAAGGGTCTAGGCCTGAAACATCAGCTGTTGTGCTCCTGAGATGCTGCTTGGCCTGCTGTGTTCATCCAGCTCCACACTTTGTTATCTTGGATTCTCCAGCATCTGCAGTTCCCATTATCTTTAATAGAAGTTGACTTACTTTGCACTCTCTGTATTTGTATGATAACATAATCCACAGGATAGGTAACAAATATGTCCCTTCTGAACTGGAAATTCATGATTTTTATTTCTTCAGCCTCTCCAAAGAGAGATTTAGTGAACACGTGGTGGGCTGTTGCACATTACAAACCATTAAGTTGCTCTTTAGCCCTTTGGCAAAAATAGAGAAATTAGTTCTGATCAGTTTCATTTATTTTCATTAATTTTTTTTAGCGTAACCACAGAAAAGACTTACTAATGCTACTTCATTCCAGGGGATGCCACATTTGACCTAAAATACTTTTCTGACTCAATTATCCCATGTTTCATTCTGCCCAGTCCTCCACAATCTGTCTGCATTTTTGGCTCATAGAGCAGAAGCTTTTAGTCACATATCTTCCCTCAACATCATTATTCGCAGCCTCAATTGGCAAACACTACTGTTTGATTCAAATGAATAGAGTTGATGAAGCAACAACAGTCACTGGAATGCGAAAGTACTTTTCAACATTTTGAGCGCACCAGACCAGATGCACTGCCTTAAGTTTACTTTATACGTGCAAGTTATACCACTGAATTTCACTTGTGAGCTAAATGTAGCCCAATGGTAGCTTTTGAACAACATCCATTCACCACAGGTATAGTCCAAAATATCACATATGTATACACACACACACATACAGACACACAGACACACAGACACACACACAGAGGAGTACATGTGCAAACTATTATGTGCACAACAGGAGCTGATAATGATACAGACAACAGCTGTATAGCATCAGACCTACATGAGCCATATCATTTGACCTTGCATGCATTTTATACATAATGCAACCGTATATAATCTACAGTTTGCAGGAGACTGCAGTGTTGTTGTCCACTCTGCACTAGATTTGCAAGCTGCTCAATATGCCATCGATTCTGCAAACTAGAAACTCGGCCTTTCCTTGAATGTCACCAACAAAACCCTCAAATATCACCCGTCTCCAACTGGTCAACCAAATATTCTACTTGCCGTGAATGTTGAAGGATGGTCTCTGGAATATGTGGAGCACTTTTCTTGCCTTGGCAGACACCAAATAGCCACCACTGATGTGGAGATGGAACCAGGTCAGCTTAGTCAGCTCAACTTCTACAAACCACGATAACAAGTAACAGTAAAAGTCCTGGTGCACGCAACAGTTGTTGCAACTTCGATTCTGTATTGTAGCGAGACCTGACTGTCTATCAGAGACACAGATGAGCACAAGAAAAATTTCAACCAGCAATGCATTGGCCACATCCTCCAGATTCAATAGAAAGATTGTTGAACAAGTGCTGGTATCATTCTTGAAGCAAGCTGCACAATGCATCCACGTAAAACTGCAGCATGAACAGCTTTAGAAACTGTGTGTGGATGGATGAAAAGCATCTCCTTGCCAAGTACTGTTTTCTCAACTTTCAAATGGCCAGCTTTCCAGGGAAGGACAAAGAAAGTGCTTTTTAGACACACTGATGTTGTCCTTGAAATGTAGCAGCATTAATATTATTAACAGTGAAAAGCTCTCCATGAATCATTCAGAATTATGGTAATTTATTCATCAAGCTTTATCACAAATGTCATAATGATGAGGCAGAGCAGCACTGAGAGAAGGACAGAAAATGGAACAAATCTGGATCCCATTAATTTCCGCCCTATGTGCTGAAAGATCTATGGAATCAAAGTTGGCCTGATCAGTTAAATGAACATTATTATGGAATCCAAGGTTTTAAAGCTTATTTATCTTGAGACAGACCCTAAGTGGAATGGAAACATAAAGAAAACTGTTCAGCTTCTAAGGAAAATAAGACTGAAACTGAGACAAGAAACCGTACTTTCTGGGGTACCTGAAACTAGTTGAAACAATATAAGACGTCACCAAGACACCTGAACTTGGAAGATTCTATAATTAGTGCAATACAGAAGAAGGAGTCGAAATTCTTTGAGAGCAAAGAGATTGTTTAAGGACTTTGCGACTGAGATTGATGTCATATATGCTGAGTGCACTAATCAATTCATGAGATCTGTCTTTAGCTGTAACAAGCATTTAATGTGTAATTTATAGTTTATAATTGAATGTAATTTGGATATTAATTCATGTCTAACTTGTGTTGATTCTGATATTTTAGAGCATTGTTCGCTACCAAAGGTATTATTTAACACTTGTTTTATTTGGCCCCATGTATAGTCAAAATTATTTCATTTTAAAATGGTGGTATCTTGGTAGGTTAATTCTTTCATTAAACAACATGAATTTCTGACTTAATAAGGTGTAGAACTGGATGAACACAGTAAGCCAAGCAGCATCAGAGGAGCAAGAAGACTGACGTTTCGGGCCTAGACCCTTCTTCAGAAATGGGTGTGGGGAAGGGGCATCTGAAGTAAATAGAGAGGCAGGGGGAGGCAGATAGAAGATGGATAGAGGAGAAGATAGGTGGAGAGGAGTCAGACCGGTCAAAGAGGCAGGGATGGAGCCATTGAAGATGAGTGTAGGTGGGGAGGTAGGGAGGGGATAGGTCAGTCCAGGGAGGATGGACAGGTCAAGGAGGCAGAGATAATGGGAACTGCAGATGCTGGAGAATCCTGATAACAAAGTGTGAAGCTGGATGAACACAGCAGGCCAAGCAGCGTCTCAGGAGCACAAAAGCTGACATTTCGGGCCTAGACCCTTCATCAGAGAGGGGGATGGGGAGAGGGTTCTGAAATAAATAGGGAGAGAGGGGGAGGCGGACTGAAGATGGATAGAGGAGAAGATAGGTGGAGAGGAGAGTCTCTTTGTAGGTTACATTGAACAGTCCCTCTTCCGCACTTACACTGGCCCCAAACCCAACTTCTTTCTCCGTTACATTGATGACTGTATCAGTGCCATCTCTTGCTCCCCAGAGGAGCTCGAACAGTTCATCCACTTCACCAACATCTTCCACTCCAACCTCAAGTTCACCTCCGACCCCACCACCCAAAACATTTTTCCATCCCCACCCTTGTCTGCCCTCCAGAGAGTCCACTCTCTCTGTGACTCCCTTGTCCGCTCCAAACTAACCTCCAAACCCACCACAACTGCAGGAAGTGCTACACTTGCCCCCACACCTCCTCCCTCACCCCCATCCCCGGCCCCAAGATGACTTTCCATATTAAGCAGATGTTCACCTGCACATCTGCCAATGAGGTATACTGTATCCACTGTACCCAGTGTGGCTTCCTCTACATTGGGGAAACCAAGCGGAGGCTTGGGGATTACTTCGCAGAACACCTCCACTCGGTTTGCAATAAACAACTGCACCTCCCAGTCGCGAGCCATTTCAACTCCCCCTCCCATTCCTTAGACGACATGTCCATCATGGGCCTCCTGCAGTGCCACAATGATGCCTCCCGAAGATTGCAGGAACAGCAACTCATATTCTGCTTGGGAACCCTGCAGCCCAATGGTATCAATGTGGACTTCACAAGCTTCAAAATCTCCACTTCCCCCACTGCATCCCAAAACCAGCCCAACTCGTCCCCTCCCCCCACTGCATCCCAAAACCAGCCCAGCTCGTCCCTGCCTCCCTAACCTGTCTTCCCTTCACCTATCCCCTCCTCCTACCTCAAGCTGCACCTACATTTCCCACCTACTAACCTCATCCTGCCTCCTTGATCTGTCCGTCCTCCCCAGACTGACCTATCCTCTCCCCACCTCCCCACCTATACTCTCCTCCCCACCTATCTTCTCCTCTCTCCATCTTAGGTCTGCCTCCCCCTCTCTCCCTATTTATTTCAGAACTCTCTCCCCATTCCCCTCTCTGATGAAGGGCCTAGGCCCAAAACGTCAGCTTTTGTGCTCCTGAGATGCTACTTGGCCTGCTGTGTTCATCCAGCTTCACACTTGGTTATCAAGGGGGCGGAATGAGGTTAGTAGGTAGGAGATGGGAGTGGGGCTTGAGGTGGGAGGAGGGGATAGTTGGGAGGAAGGATAGGTTAAGGAGGCGGGGACAAGCTAAGCTGGTTTTGGGGTGTGGTGGGGCGAGGGGAGATTTTGAAGCTTGTGAAATCCACATTTTTATCATTGGGCTTTCTGATTTCTGACTTTACAAAGTCAGAAAAGAAATCTAAACTGGCCTAAACTGATCATTTCAAGATCTTTATCAAAAGTTGAAGACCAAGACGACACATCATCCTTGAATCAAGGGCCAACCAACAATAAGTGCAGATGATAATTTTGTACATAAAGAAAAGAAATCAAAGTAAAGCTTTACAGTAACAATGTGGGAGCTGATAGAGAATCACGTATGATATTGCATCAGACTGAAGTGAATAATCACTTCTGCTTTTTCACACAAAATAGACCAACCAGTCCAGGTGTGTTGACTATGTACAAAACTATTTCTAATATTTCAGTTTGCTCCTGGGGGCAGATTAGATCAAATAAAACCATACTCAAAGGGTGTGACACAGTCTCACTGAACAAATGTATTCCTTCCTAAAAAACCTTTTTATGCAGACGTGTAGATGGTAAAATCATTGCCAATCTGAAGTTAGAAAATTATTCAGCAGCTTATGGTTAGTTACTTAGTTGCTCCTGATGGCAACCAATTGTGCATATATAAAACATATCAGGATAATTTTTGTCCAAAGAATGAGTAACTTTAATCTGGAAATTATAGAATGAAGAAGGGGGTTTTGTATAGCTTCACAATAGCATGGCGGTGGGGGGGGGGGGGGTTCTTAAATTACATTAGGAACATATGACAAGAGAAAGAAAAAGATCAGTCACCCTTTCCAAGCCATTCTGTTGTTTGAGCCTTGTGTCACCCAAACTTTTTTGTTCCTGCCGGAGGACGGTGGAACCAAAACGCATGGATTTTTAACAGAATTTTTAAAACAAAAAGAAAGGCAGCTGGGCTATGCTCTGGAATACATAATCATGGTGATAGCTGTTTGGAACCATGGCTCAGTTAGAAATCTTATTCATGCCTCAGCCCTAAAGGAACAACGACCCAAACCTAAGACAAAAACTTCAGACATTTTGGACTGAGGTATTTAGGCATTGAGCTTCAATTAATATTCAACTGCAAAAATAGTGGCCATTCCACTTGATCAAAATCACGTACTCTAAACTATCAGGAAGCCAACTGACCACAAACGGGACAACAGAAACACAATGGATAACACAGATCTGAGAGGTGATATGGAGCACACAGTCTTTATAACTGCTGGCCCTGATTGGTAGAGGGAGAGAGAGAGCCATTCCCACAGCTAACCAATAGAAGGGGGATCCCAGTGAGATACTCTCCCCAAAAACTATCTGCACAGCTATCTCCCTGAAACCTACCGATACAGACCTGTTCCGTACCAGGGCAACCAATGGCAACCGACCACGATCAGCAACTCTGACGGCCAATGACCTCCAAAAGCCACCAACATGACTGACAAAGCCTCAGACACATCCTGAGGTGAAAAACAGCTCATAAAAACCACAAAGTAAGAAAACCCAAGGTCTCAAACCAGACCAAAGTCTTCAGTGAAGCACCGGCAAACTAGAATCCCAACACTGCCACACTCAAACATTCCTCTCCATTTCCCATTTTAAACTGAACTTAATCTATCAGACCTCACTACACGAAACCACTTTTTAAAACTGCAAAATGAGATGAACAGGTGAAAGAAACATCCAAATCTATCTGATAAAAGTATTTAAAAAGACAGACGGTAGAAATAGTTAATTACCCTCAAGGAGCTTATCCTTTCACTATCAATCCTTTCTTAGTAGACTATGCATCTGAGGTGAAAGTTTAACCTTTTCAAAACGAGTGAATAATCTGGCATCACCACAGCTCAGTTCCCAAGTTTGGACACTAATGTTCGTACTTATAGATGAGTCACTGACCAGGCCAGTCAAAAATCCCATGACACCAGGTAATAGTCCAACAGGTTTATTTGAAATCACAAATGTTCAGAGCTCTGCTCCTTCGCCACCTGATGTACGGGCTGTGCTCTGAAAGCTTGTGTTTCCAAATAAACTTATTGGACTATAACCTGGTGACATGTGATTTTTGACTTAGTTCACCCCAGTCCAACAATGGCACCTCCACACCATGATAGACCAGGACACTGCATGACAGATGCACTAGCAATTCTTACTTTAAAGTCTCTTCATCCAGAGGTTATTCAGACACTACCAATATACAAGGTAATTTGCCAGAACCACAATAAAAAGCAAAGTCACCACGAATCCTATTCTCTCATTAGAGAGACGACTGGTGGTGAATTTAACCTGAGGGCCACCATATCAGAGGCAAGGGGTAAGGTTGTACTTTCATGGTAACCTCACCAGTACTGAAATTGAAACCAAACTGTTGGTGTCACCATACATCCCAAACCAGCCATCCAGTCAGCTGTGCTAATATACATCTATACAAAGACCCTACGAAAGTTTTTCTTTTATAATTCCCTTACCGTCAAAAACATCCTTTATTACCTTTCCTCATGCCTTCAAAAACAAATTAAAATATATCTTCCATTACATCATTGTCCTTTCCCCCTTTTTATGTGCTCTTTCCCACTCAGATCATATCTCTGTCCTCAGGGCAGGAAGTATACATGTTACTGAGAAATGGCCGTAATTCTGGAGAAAATACATAACACAGATAAGTGGAAATTTTTTAAGAAGTCCTTTCTAACATGCATTCGTAAATAAATAAAACACATCAACCTATATCTTGCTGTTTTATGTTAAGACAATGAATAAACAGTCACTCACTTTAATCTGTGCATGCTGACTATTATATCGGCATATATCACTCACTTTAGTCTGTGCATGTTGTCTACTATATATGCATATATCACTCACTTTAGTCTGTGCATGTTGTCTACTATATATGCATATATCACTCACTTTAGTCTGTGCATGTTATCTACCTATATATGCATATTAGGAATGTTTCCATGTACTTGGCGATACTTGTGTAAAACAAGGACCAACAACACTTCAACAATGACAACTTTCAAGTTTACCAGTATCTGGCGAACTGTATTGTAGCAATTTATATATATGTATACTGTTCAGTTGAAATTGTTCGACTGAAGTAGTCATAAAAACCAAAGGCTGATAGGCTAAGAGTTCATATATCTGCATATTACTAGAGTCAAAAATGGGAAAATTGTGACACAAACAGAAATCCATTGAAAAGTTAAAAAATTTCTTGCAATGATTCTCCTGGCTTAAGGTGACATCCCATTCTGGCTGAACTGACAAATGGAATTGCTCATTAGCTTGTCAGGACCATCTCCAAACTCTGTGTGCCTTTAATCACCAATTTCTCATCTATTCATCACTTTTCGTAACCTGAGATGCAACCAGGAAGCTTGCACTTCTCAATGCACTACCATGACTCCAGAATCATAAAAATTAGAACCTCAGATGTCCCTCAGCACTGTCAGAATACATGTTCTGAAGAAAACACAGAATACAGAAAAATGAAAGTATTTTTAAGAAGTTCTTTCTACCATGCTTTAACTTACATTAATAAATATAAAGCAATGAAGCACATTAAAATGTAATCAAGGTAAATTAAAATGCTATATATCACACAGTTTACGTTCATGTTGGGCATGTGATGAAAACGTCCCAAGGTACCTAACAAAACAGCGGACAGCAAAACATGGAGGATTGGAACTATAGAAAGTAACAATTGCAATTATTTTGAAGATGTAATACGTTATTTTAAAAAAATGCTACTTTTCGGGCACTAGGACCGCAGAAGAACCCTTTCAAGACCATGTTAGGAAACTGATTTAAAATGCAAACTCCCACACAGCCTGTAAGACAAAACTATTCAAACTCAACTGGAGTCTCTGAGCAGCGAGTAGAGAGAAATTTCAGCGGTCTGGCTCTGCCTTCGTGTATCAGATGAAATCCCAAAGGCAGAATTCTGAGCTGGATTCCTGTATTAAAAACGATATTCATTTAAAGCAGTAAAGACAGAGAGAAGACAATTGACAACAATTTGATTTCTGAAATGGAAATTGATTTGACCTTTAACAATATCTCACACAGACTGAAGTTAAAAAATAAACTGTGATCCTGTTTTCTCAAAGATTCAGGTAAAGATTTTTTAAAATTTGTTACATTGTTGAAAGCAGCGCTTGAGTTCTAAACAATATATTGAAAATCATTTGATAATGAGTATAATCATTTCGGAGCACATTCAATGATTGTTTTACTAAGAATAATATTTGAATTCAGATTAATATAGAAACGTTTATATTCCTATCTATGTTAATCATTCCTAGAGATTCGTGGAAAAGGGAAACCAACTTTTTAACGCATGTTTTTACTTGTTGCAAAACAGTGGTGATCGCGCGGTGTGTGGGGGGCATTTTAAAAATGGTAAAAGACGTTAAATTGACAAGTAGTGGTTTAATGATGCCACGTTTCCTCTACGGGGGTGGGGTGGATTATCAAACAAATTGAGGAAGAATAAATTTGAAAAAGAGAATTGGTCAATCTTCGAAATTGTGCTGCTAACTTCAGATGATATCACCAATGGATCAGATGTGGAACAGCGATCGTGACTTCACATCTGAACAATTGGGTGGCAGTCTATGGTCAGGACAGTATTTGATATTTCAGTACAACAAATCAGATTAGCATTTCTGAAGTGAGCACCAAAGGAAATTTATCAATTTGAATTCCGGACAATATGAGTGAATAGGAGGAAGTTTCATCCATTCACGCTTCATCCAATGGGAGTGAATGGAAAGTAATGGAATTTAGAATTTAATGACTGGGTCAGAGTTCGTATCAGTTGCATCTTTCCTTGCAATTCAAAATAAGCATCACTATCTATTAAGAGTGCATGTTTTCCAGTCCTTTATTCCCTTCCCCCATTTGTCGCTTTTTTTTGCGTGTGAATCTGTTCCTCTGAACAGAGTCAGACTTATCAAAGTTCAGGAGTGGTTCCTACCAGGTGCAGTAGTTAAAGAGTAAACGATATCCAATAAAAGCGTTGTAGGGGACGCAAGATAAAACACGAATGAATCACAAGTACTCGGGAACTCTAACTTGCTTCAGCATGAAACTTCTGTCACAAATTTTCCCTTTTTTTGATATTGTTTGCCAATAAGCTGCCCTCCTCGTGATAAGTCATGTAGATAGAAAACTTAAAATGGAAATTCATGCCAGAAATACACTGTAATGTGTCAGCAGCAGAAAGAACAGTCAGATTAATAATTTTGCTGCAGTCCTTTTAGCAAATCTCCACCGCAAATCCTGATGGAGTGTTTGTCTCTTCTCTCATAATACTGATCTAGACTGATATACATTTCTAGTTTTCTGTTTTAATTTGAAATATCTGCTTGAACAAAAATGAGAAGCCAAATTATGAAAACATTTGTTTCTAGGGACCATGGTCTGATTAGTTTGCCAAGTAATTGTACCTCTAATATTCTTCATGAATGTTACAAAGAGTATTGACATTTTCATAATTTAGAAAAGTGTTTGGCTGACGTTTTTGTGTTGGTTACTTGGAAAGATTGGGCTGGAGTTTTAAACTTGGTTTGGGATTATTATTGGGTCCCAAACAACACTGCATCGGAAGTAGACCTCCACCCCAAAGTGAAGACTGACTAGAGGAAGGGTTTGCCACTGAAATAAAGATTGTGGGAGAGCTCATGAAGCTGGAGAGCCAGTAGGAGGCTGTCCAGCAACGAGAGTAGATATTCTGCTGATGCAGGTGAGCAAAAGAAAGAAGGAGCCTCAAATTCAAGGTGCTCCCTCAACTCTTACAAAAATTTTAAATATAAATGTCGCCACAAGTCTGGTCATTTGGAAATCACTGCCACAGTGGGGTGGGATTTTAAAAAGCTCTTTGGAGCACTGTTTTTGTGTCTGACATCAGGAAGCTGCCTGCTCTCTCAGGCTGTGTTTTCATGACTGAGGAGTCTACTTGCACATGCAAGTTTTTAGATATTTTGAATAAATTGGAAATTTTATTTCACACCTCTGGAGCAGCTGGAGCTTGAACTCGGGCCTCCTCGGTCAGAGGAAGGGACACTAGCATTATGCCCTGAGCCCCTCCAGACTTAAAATTTTAATAAACTACTTAATTGCTTTCCGCCTCATAATGCTTGCAGTCAGATGAGTGTTTTGTCCTTGACCAAGCCTTTTAAAAATGACTTGGGAGTGCCTGACAAACTGATACACCGGCTGGTTTGGGAAATTCTCAGCCCGTCTGCCCCTGATTGTACCTGCAATCAAGATTTGAAAAATCCAACCCTACATTCTCTGCTTAAGCCAAACTGACAGCTGACCACTCTGATTCTTCCTCTTCCCAATGAAAATGTTTGCCTTGCCCCCTTACTGATATAGAGTGCCTCTTTAAATTTAAAGGAGTGCTGTCACTTCATTTTGTAGTTTAACAGGAAAGAGTTTCAATGTTGGGATGTTTCCAACTTCTGGAACAGTTAATAACAGAATGTTCTGAAACCTTAAGGAGTGAGTGCAGCCAGGTTGGAAACAACTGGATCTACACTACATGTTTATGTCTGTGATTGCATGCTCAGTTTTTATTGCCTGCCTATTTTCTTTAAAGGGGTGATGTTTTGAATTTTATCCCCTCACTTTTACCATACCCCTTACAGAAAATTTATCTTTTAGTGTGATTATGCAAATTCCACTTGCCATTTATTACATTTAATTGTTCCGATTTCAATTTTCATCTGGAAAATGATTGATGGTAAGTTATTTGGCCATGACAGACAGTAGGGTCAAATTTATTTCTGCTTGCACACATGCATTTTCTAGCAGGAGTCACTTGCTAGTGATTTTGGAATGAGAACATTGACTGATCATCTTCTGTTTAGCCCAGAGGTATTGAACACAGCCTTGAACTTGCAAGTGCTGAAGGTGACAGTATTCATCCCAGTCCTTGGACAAGAAACTAAAAGCAGAAAATGTTGGAAATATTCAGCAGAGTTTGTCAGCATTTGTGGATAGAAACATAGTTAATGGACTGAATTATATTAGATTTTACTTCTCTCTCTTCCCTGCCCCACAGTATCACAAACCTCCCAGCTACAAAAAAATTGAGATGGGATCCTGCCACAAGAAAAGGCTTGTCGGGACATCAATCTTGCTACATCTGGAAATCTGAGCTCTGAAGTCCATTGGCCAATTAGAGGCCAGGGGCTGAGGGATTTTGAGAGATCATGGGGAGAGGGAAATGTGAAAACTAATACCTTGGCAGTAATCCCATGGTTAAGCTTAAGTGTTTGTTTAGTAAGGAAGGATTCCCCCAGCCTGTCACTAACATTGGAAGGGAAACCTGCTGGGCGGACTGCTTGGCACAGGCATCTCCTACAATTGATCTTAATTCCAATAGCAGTGAGATGAGGACTTTTGACACTCATTAATTGCTGCTAGATTTTTGTGTCCTCTCCGCAACAAAAGCCAACTCCCCTGCTCAAAAACCTGCCGACGAGATTGCTTGTTTGCTTGTTTCAGGTCATGTTGACCCTTCATCAGAATGTATCACAACATAGCAACCCTTTCTTGTCACTCTTATGGAGTTTTACAATTTCACATCATGAGTTCTGATGAAATGTCATCATGATCTGAAATGTTAACTTTGTGTTTTTCTCTCCTTGGATGCTCTTTGACCTGTTGAATGTTGCTAGAATTTCATTTCAGATTTTCAGCATCTACCACACTTTGATTTTGTGCTAGGATAAGATTTCGAACCATGCTTGGTGGTACATCTATTCAACCAGACGTCAACTGTTAGTTTTTAATTTATAGTTTTCAGGGAGTATCATTCCCTCTGCTTTTATTCTGCGTCCCTAGTTTTGTTGCACCATGAACTAATTGCACCTAAGAATGTAGGTGGATAATCTGCTCCATAGAACATAGAACATTACAGCGCAGTACAGGCCCTTCGGCCCTTGATGTTGCACTGACCTCTGAAACCAATCTGAAGCCCATTTAATCTGCACTATTCCATTATCATCCATATGTTTATCCAATGACCATTTAAATGCCCTTAAAGTTAGCAAGACTACTACTGTTGCAGGCAGGGTATTCCACGCCCTTACTACTCTCTGAGTAAAGAACCTACCTCTGACATCTGTCCTATATCTATCACCCCTCAATTTAAAGCTATGTCCCCTCGTGCTAACCATCACCATCCGAGGAGAAAGGCTCTCACCATCCACCCTATCTAATCCTCTGATCATCTTGTATGTCTCTATTAAGTCACCACTTAACCTTCTTCTCTCTAATGAAAACAGCCTCAAGTCCCTCAGCCTTTCCTCATAAGACCTTCCCTCCATACCAGGCAACATCCTCTGAGGTAAATCTCCTCTGCACCCTTCCAGGGTTCAGATTTTGCTATTCTGACCAGCTGGAGGTGAACAACTGTGTAGCCACAGGACAACTCTTTCCATTTTCTTTCTTTCCTCATTGTGTGCTTCTCTCTGATCTGCTCTGCACTCCATCCTGCCGAGGGAAATTGGAAACCAAATCACAACCCCCCCATTGGTGACCAGTTACCAGTTATTAAAAGCAGAAAATGTTGGAAATATTCAGCAGTTACTTTCATGTTCAACATAAACACCAACTTTTCAAACATCAGATATGAACACGGATGAAATTATATAATTAAATCTCGAATCTTGCCATTGGAAATGCTTTGGTAAGTCGGACTATAAGACCCTGCACCAGATGCACCATAACCATCACCTTAACTTGCAGGTTAAAAGAGAAATGCACAGGAATTTAAAGGTCCCAATAAAAAAAATATAAAAATATTAGGAGAAAGTGAAAACAATCAATCAGGCTTGCCAGCACTAATTTTACTTCATTTAATATTTAAGACTTTGAAAACTTCATGAGCCCCAGTTCCTTCTCAGTAAATGCTGATCAAAGAGCTGAATTTAGTTGAAAATTTACCCCAGTAAAATGATGCTTTATTCCAGCCATTGATGTTTTTAGCAGTCGATCAGTCAGCAACTGGGGTGGTAATCCTTTTCAAAATGGAGACAGGGATCTAAAACTTACGTTGCATTATTTCAGGACAGCAGTGGGCACAATGAGCACTTGTAGGTACAGTACATGATAATTATCTTACTGGACTAGTAATTTACAATATTGACATCTTGTCACCATTACTGAGCGTGATGCAATTGCCAATCATCTAACAACATGATGGAATAGGAATGTAGAGGAAAGAGAAATTCTTTTGGTTCCTCTGAACAAAGAGTTCAAATAAAAATACAGAATATTCAGTCAAGCTATCTCCTATAATTGATCTTTACATCAAATACCTGTCTAAATCTCCCATTTCTGATCCATTTCAATTGATCAGCACCTCCCATATAATGGATAGTATAGGTTTCATCATTCTTTATGATGTTTTCAGCTGCCTCAGGATTTCATTGTGCTTTGGAAAATTGAACCAGAACATAAAATGTAAAGAAATAAACAAGATAATTTTTAAAAATTGTCATTTGAACATGCTGTGTAAACTCTGCTTTGTATAAGTGTTTTTATTTTGATTGAAATGAAAAAAAAGTAATGTTTTGGGGTAATGTGTGGTGTGATTCTATGTGTGTGATGACCGATAATTTTAGCCAGAAGAATGATGAGAGTATTGCAGATGGCCTTAATGCCACAGAAATGTGAGGGAGTGAAGAACATCAGACATACAATTGTCTAGTCAGCCTTACTGGAAAGTACAATTGAATATTACCAGGTAAAGAAACAGACAAGCTTGACTTTTATGCTTCCTTTGGCTAAATAGTCATACTTTAGTTTTATGCATGGTCAGGTTGTGACTAGAATCTACTCCAGTAAACTACCTCAGCTCCAGAGTAGAGGGAGAAAAGAGATGACCCTAAAATGTGTAGTGGCTCTATTGTGGGAGAAGGGGAAGGTGAAGATGGCATTGATATAAGACAAATGTGACAACCGCACTATGGTTCTATCGGATAAAGTGACACTGTATATTCCTAGTGGCTGTCTACCACACAGACACACACGTGTGTCCATTAGTCATTAAGTCCAATGCAAATGGAACATTTTCTGGAAAATACTTAATCATTTTCGAAACCCATGGGTTTCAAACACTTTCAACATTCAGACCACAGACATGCCTTAGAATATGCCAGCCTGCTAATGCACTCCAGACACGTCAGCATAGGAATGGAGCCTTGTTTCAGATGCTTTCTATTGTACAAAATGTATAGCAACAGTAAGCTTCTATGGACAATGTCAGAAATCATGGGTATTATTGTATGTTATTTAAGCAGCTAAATAAATGCAGCACATGTAAATTATGCAAGTTGCATGTTGTTACATCATTTGAGGGAATAAATAGCAAAAGTTCAGTAAACTGATAATGAGGGGCTGTAAAATGAGGATTAGTTTTAAAAAGTAACGTGGAACTTGAAAGGAGTTTTTCACAAATGTGTGTCTGCATATTAAATGCATTAAGACAATCAATTCATGTACTTTGGGAGGAGTTGAGGAGTTCTATCAAAAGGTAGAGAGAAGGAATGTGAATTTAGAATGAGAGCAAAAATCACCAGAATAGCTTCAATTCATATGATTTTTATGAAAGGTTGGTCATTTTAAGATGAATTCCAATAGGTGCCAATGGAGTATCATAGAGGGAATGGTTGTTAAAATCCCCTTGTTAAACCAACACAACTGTGGTGCTCATCTTGGCTATTGTGCCAGGTATATCCCTCCAGCATCAAAATGAGGTGGAAAACATGTATCAGAATAGAACATAGAACATAGAACATTACAGCACAGTACAGGCCCTTCGGCCCTCGATGTTGTGCCGACCTGTCATACCGATCTGAAGCCCATCTAACCTACACTATTCCATGTACGTCCATTTGCTTATCCAATGACGACTTAAATGTACCTGAAGTTGGCGAATCTACTACCGTTGCAGGCAAAGCGTTCCACTCCCTTACTACTCTGAGTAAAGAAACTACCTCTGACATCTGTCCTATATCTCTCACCCCTCAATTTAAAGCTATGCCCCCTCGTGCTCGCCGTCACCGTCCTAGGAAAAAGGCTCTCCCTATCCACCCTATCTAACCCTCTGATTATTTTATATGTTTCAATTAAGTCAAGTATTAAGAATAGTATTAGCAGTCCTTTTTTTGGGTGAAAGTCAGTTTGCTGATATTTAATCAGATGTAGTTTTGGACTTGGGGAGAGTGGAATTTTTTTTTAGAAGAAATTGCAATGGTAATTTTCTACATCACACCAAAAATTGATCTCACATTACACAATGACAATTCATATAAAACATTCCCACTACCAAAATTTGATTGAAAACCTATTTGAAATTCCTACCAAGTTTCACTTGGTGTTACTCACTAGGCGTAGTGTCTATCCGGAACCAAACCATGGTCCAAAATGTTGTCCCAGCCCTGCCCCACGCCCAACCCCCTGCTCCCCTGCCCAACACTACCCAGGAGGTTGGGAAGGATCAAAAGCACTGGAGTGCTGTTTATGCCAATGCTTACTGGGATGGGGAACAAGTTGAACAGCAAAACTAACTACCTCCTGATTCAGGTTACCTAAGATAATTAAGAAAGCTCATTAAGAGCTTGTTACGTGTGGAGATAGTCACCATCCCTGGCAAGTAATCCTTCAAAGTGACTGTGACAGTGAATGCCTTAGTTGCTGGTTTCTTCCAAGATCAGCAGCAAATCTTCAGTGGTATCTCACAAATGGCAGTACAACACAGCATCACGTAGTCCCAGAGCTGGATTGCTTTACCAGAACTGGATAATACATTAATTTAATGACAGACATCACCTCGAAGGAACAGAAGGCATTGGGTTTTGCCACTATCACTGGCTCCCCCAGCTATAGGACATCAATTGCATCTACTTGGGTGTCAAGGCACAGTCAGCTTCATCAAAAGAATGAGCTTTCTCCATGTGATTACTGCTTTACCTGGCAGTGCCATGATTCCTTCTGCCTTTTCCAATCCAGGCTGCTTTTTCTCTTCACTCCAACACTCAAAGTATGTGGGTGGATTCCAGGGGACAATGAAAACATGTTGAAGGCATGGCTACCATGACGCAAACAGAAGTGTAGTTGGCAATGCAACCAATACCACTTATTCAGTAGAACAAACGTTGAGCAGGTCACCAAACGTCTGCACTTGTTCGTCCAGTGCCAGAGCTTCCAATATCCTCATCTGAATGTCTCTGCCATTGTGGTGGTTTACTGTGAGTTCCTTTAGATGGTCGGACTGTGGCATGGATATTGAGAATGATGAGTCTCTGAAGGAGACAGCTTACCGTGAAAAGGACCAGAAGGTGAGGGAGTTGAGATGGACAAAGGTGGTGCTGAGCAAAGGTGGATAGGCTAGTGACAAAGGCAGTAGGTATGTCTGTCTTTATCGTCAGTACATTGAGTATAGGAGTTGGGAGCTCATGTTGCAGCTATATAGGACATTGATTAGGCCACTTTTGGAATACTACGTGCAATTCTGGTCTCCCTGCTCTAGGAAGGATGTTGTGAAACTTTTTAAAGGGTTCAGAAAAGATTTAGAATGGTGTTACCAGGGTTGGAGGCTTTGAGATATAGGGAGAGGCTGAACAGGCTGGCGTTATTTTCTCTGGAGCATCGCAGGCTGAGGGGTGACCTTATAGAGATTTATCAAATCATGAGGGAGCATGGATAGAGGGAATACCCAAGGTTTTTTCCCTGAGGTGGGGGGGGGTGCTTAAAAGTAGAGGGCATAGGCTTAGGTGAGAGGGAAAAGATTTAAGAGGGACCTAAGGGCAACTTTTTCACGCAGTGGGTGGTACATATATGGAATGAACTGTCAAAGGAAGTGGTGGAAGCTAGTACAATTACAACATTTAAGAGGCATCTGGATGGGTATATAAATAGGAAAGATTTAGAGGGATTTGGGCCAAATGCTGGTAAATAGGTCAGAGATAGTAGGAACTGCAGATGCTGGAGAATCTAAGAAAACAAAGTGTAGAGCTGGATGAACACAGCAGGCCAAGTAGCAACATTGGAGCAGGAAAGCTGACGTTTTGGGTCTAGAAGGGTCTGCTGTGTTCATCCAGCTCTGCACCTTGTTATGAGCTGGTAAATGGAACTAGATTTATTTAGGATGTCTGGTTGGCATGGCTGAGTTGGACCGAAGGATCTGTTTCCGTGCTGTACATTTCTGTGACTCATAATTACAGCTTTGGGTAAGAAATGCTGATGTGTACCCTATAATCTCAGGGATCGCCTGATTCTAGTATGTTTTGACTGACCCACCTTGAGAAGCTTAGAGGGTCTCAATATGGAAAAAACCTGAGATATACCTCAGCCTAGTCATGCATGAAAGATACAGCCTGGGACATCTAATCCCTTAATCGTGATGAAGGAAATACATCTGACTGGGAATTTGCTTTGTCCATCCTGTACAGGATCCCATTGTTCCTTTTGTTACCTCCTACCTCCTTTACTGTCACAACAGGAAAAAAAAGGCACCCCAAACTTATGCCTTAATGTATCAATGTTTACAAAAATAGTGAAAAACATTATTCAGCGACAGTAAGGAGATACCCCAGTGACAAATTTAATAGTTTACATGACAGTGTCTTTTACATTAGCCTGCTTTAGACAGTACTCCCCTTTTACAACCTCAGCGGACAGAAAGATCCTACTCACTTGTCTTGGCCTATGGTTGAGATGCACATGGTGGTCATCTTCATGATGAAGGAGCCTGTGGGGTGATCTTGGATCCAGATGCTGCTGCACATCGATCATTTGGTGAGTCAGTCCCAGTCACCTAACCTTGCTAAGTCAGACAGAGACCAAGAAAGGTGCAAATGATGAGGGCTGGCATTTTGTTGATCCCCAGTGATATTCTCAGTCCCTTGCCAGAAATCTGGATGGGGATACCAGCTGGGTCACAGTACCACTAACCAGTCCCGCCTATGCAATGCCTCATGCAACGTCTGGATAGTTGTGTGAAGATCCTGTATGCCAAATCCAAGTGGCTGTCCAAGAGTTTGGTCACTCTCTCGCAACAGAGAAGATCATGTGCTTTTAGCCCTGCAGTTGGATGAAGGACCACATTGCTGTCTGCAATCATAAAATCCATCATGATCATGTTGCACGAGGTCCAAATGCCATCTATTCCATCTTCCTGGTTACCTCCAGGTGCTGTCTGCTAATTGCTGATTCAGGAAAAATGCTATTGCTATTTTTACGGTACGGCCAGCCAATTAAGATTGGCTGGTAGCTCACTAAGGCAGAGTTAACCACTCAATCTTTTTGCCAAATGAGGGAATGGGTAGAAATCTCAACCTGAACCAAATAATGCCTCGCTGAAGATAATCAGATGGGGGCAGCTGGATTTATCGTGGGTGGGTTTTCAATTGACTTTTTAATTTAATGCATGGTGGAATACAAAGGCCTGAAAAATCGAGCCTCGTGTCTAAGTGGTAATTAGTTCTCAGCAACACTGGTTATGAACCATTCCAAGGGGTTTAACAGGTGACCATGACACCTACTATGTGATCTGAAATGCTGCACTCTACAGGCATTCTACAGCCTCATCAGCGTTGGTTGACATCAAGCTGGTCTAAACTCTCAATAATTTGAACAGAAGTTGATAGAGACATTGATAACCCATTCCCATGAGAATGAAGAACTCTACTCCAACCTGCATCATGGTCTGTCAGTGTTGGATTTTTTTTTTGTTATAAGCTGTTCTTTAGTTTGTTTGATATTCACTACTGGCTCTGCACTGGTTGAAGTACTATTTTATCTCATTGTTCATGTCTGAGAATATGCACGTCTCTTGCCTTCCTCAGACTTGACTCAATTCCTTATTAGCTTGAATGCATATACTTCATCTCATTTGTCATCTGCCTGGAGATTTTGACTTTTCCCTTTGTACAAGATGGCATCTTGTACAATCATGTCACCTCTGTGTGCCCAATTCTCTCAAGCACAGCAACTCCTTTCACACCATCCTTTCATTACTACTTGCTGCAGCATTTGGAAAGTAGCATCTTGTTGCATGGTTTTCTTGATTTGGACAAGATGCTTGTCTTCCAGACTCAATGTAACTTCTAGTTTCACATCTATCCATGCTGGAAATCTAAAACAAACAGAAAATACTGGAAAAATTCAGAACTGGCAGCAACAGTTAACGTTTCAAATCCATGTTGGCTCTTCAGAAGAGTCAACTGCAGGCCTGTTGGACAGTCATATTAAACTCGAAAGGTTAACTCTGTTTTTCTGTCCATAGTTGGAGCCAGAACTGCTGAGATTCACCAGCACTTTGTTTGTTCATTGCTGCAACTCTACGACACTTGTCAGTTTGTCAGGATGTACGCTCAAGTCCTTTCACTGTCAGTACATGACTTAAAATGTCTTGAATTGAAACATTTTCCTCATTCAGTTTCTAACAAGTTCTCTCTAACAGTCATGTTTTGATTGGGGTGTGCAAAGATTTCTTCCATTATGTCATAGGGCCTGTTTCTCTGCTGCATGGCTTTTCGGCCCACTATGTCTTTGACGACCAACAAATCCCAATCTATATTGATCCCATTTACCTGCACTTGGTTAATAGCTGACTATGCCCTGGCATTTTAAGTGTTCATCTAGATGCTTCTTAAATGTTGAGAGTAACTGCCTCCTCCACCATCTCAGGCAGTGCATTCTATACTTCTGCCATCCTCTGAGTGAAAACATTTTTTTCTCATCCTCTCTAAGCAATGCACTCCTTTTTCTTTTTAAACTTATGCCCTGTGGTCTGAGGCATGTCTGCATGGGGAAAAGATTCTATGATCTTCCCTGTCTTTGCCTCCTTTTTTTATAATTTTGTATGCCTCAATTAGATTCCCCTCATGCTCCTCTACAACAAACTCAGCCCACCCAGTTTCTCCTCATTACTGAGAATTTTCATCCCAGGCAATATCCTGGTGAATCTCCACTGCACCCTCTCCTGTGCAATCATATCCTCCTGAATAGTGTGGCGACCAAAACGGTGTTCCACCTATGACCTAACCAATGTTTTATAAATTTGTCGCAAGACTTCCTTGCTCCTATATTTTTCTCCTCAGCTGAAGACAAGCATACCATGTGTCTCCTGCAGCACCCCGTATCTGTGCTGACACCTTCAGAGATCTGTGGGCTTGTATATCATGGTTCCTTTGTTTCTCAGTGAATGGTAGGTCCCTAGGGAGTATTGTCTTTATCCTTCCCTTATTTACCTTCAAAAATGCATTACCTCTTATTTGACAGGATTAAATTCCATCTACCATTGCTCCTGTCTAATTTGGCAACTAGTCAATATCAAACTGCCTCCTCCTCACTATGAACAAAACCATTAATTTTTGTGTCATATGCAAACTGATTAATTATAACTTCTACATTCACATCCTAATGGATCCACAGTTTAGGTTAAATGTGGGGCAGGGTGGTGCGTTCTAGCTTTTACATGACTTCTTCTGAGATGGATGACCCCTTTGCTGTACTGTTGATCTGTTTGTATATTTGACCATTAAAGTTGAAGTGTATGGTGAGGCAGAAGTCGAGTAGTTTTAAGCATGTGTTGCCCTTGCTGATGGAGCTGCTGGTCTGCATTGCTGTTCCTCTAGTAATGTGGCCGCTGTTTGTTTGGCTGGTGAGATGTCAATTGATATGAATAAAGCTGTGATGTCAAAGGATATCATAATCTCATCATTGCTGATTTTTGTTTTTGAGGCTATCGAGGAAATCTTGGGTTGAGTGGATAGAATGGAGTGATCCATCTACTAGATTTTTCAATCACTGTTGTAGGTCCTTGGCCAACTTATGTGACGGTGTGCCTAGTAGGGAAACAATGGGTCTGAGGGGGAATGTCTGGAGTATGTACTTTAGGCGGTCTATAGAAGCTGAGCAACAAACACCTCCCACTTCTATGGACTGCCTACAGTACATAAACAAGAGATCCCTCTCAGACCCATTGATATTATATTACCATGAAATATATGACCTATTGCAGTGACAGGTGCTACATGTGTGAATATTACACAAAGGTTTATTGCAGGAATTCAATATAATGTTTAAAAGTTTCTTTTACACAAGGGGTAAGTAAAGTAGAAAGATTGAAAATGCATTAGCGAATTGATAAAACTAGATAACTTTGCCTCATTAGTACTATTAGCATTGTTGACACAAACTTCAATTAATGGTTGAAAATCACGCATTTATATTCTGACTTACCATAAGAATGTAATTACAAAGTGAAAACTTTTAAATTAATTTTTATCAAAGTTTCATGTTTTGCAAGAATAAAATCAGATCATCTCTTTGGTGAACAAAGACATATGATTGTTCTTGTGTCTTGGACATTTAACAAAGTTCAGTATTAAGTCATATCCTCACTGCATGAATTTATTTTCAGTATCTTTTGTTTTTGGAAGCCTACTATGTTAGATTTTCTTCCAAATTTATAAGTTCAAGATTGCAGAGTAAAAGTTTTTAAGTAAACAATACTTTGACACAGATACCAAAAAAAAATTGATATCAGACTTCCTTATGATGTGTGCTTGTGGGTGGGTTGGAATATCCTAGACTTCAGCAGAATTGGTAAGATATAATCGGTAATTTAATGTGTCAGTCATTTGATACTATTTCAAAGATTTTAGGTGGACCAAGGAAGATACAATACAAAAAGAGAGGAATTGATAGGACAGATGTAAACACCGAGAGAGTATTAAATATGGAACATCAAAGTGTGAAATCTCAAGGACTTGAAGAGAAAACAGCTATAGGATTCTACTTTTTTTTTCTAAATTATAGGATTCTACAGTTGTTTAATAATCAAAAATTAGCTTTGCTGTATAAAGTTTGGAACAGTAATACCATCTACTGTAGAACTTGCAGTCTAATGTCCAGAATTAATATGACTAATAAACTGTGATTAAGCACCCACAGTGCACATCAAATCAAAGATGTAGCTTCTTAGCAATGTTCCATATGTTAGTAACCCTGTGAGTCATCAAATCACATTTAAATATTAAAAGGAATTCTAATTCTTCTCTCCTCTAACCTACTGCATCGTGGTCTACATGAAGGACTGTTCACTCTCTTGCCAGCTTTCCAAACTGGGACTGCAATCCCATGGATACTGCAAATTACACTCTTGTCCACAAAACCACAAGCTTCACCAAGCTGGCACTGCACCTCCATTTCTCTGAAAAGTCTAACATTGCTCAGCTGTACCAAGCAAATAATGCTTGAGGACATCTGTCATCCCACCCTCTGCTGCACTGCATTATCAATAGTGCACAAGTTTCTACCAAGTTCCCTGTGGCTTCCAAAGTTTGCTTTCCTGGGACCTATTGAAAATGAACTACTATTACAAGGCTAGCTGATGCAATAGGGCTTTGAAAATAGATAC
This sequence comes from Stegostoma tigrinum, assembly GCF_030684315.1. Classification (NCBI taxonomy): domain Eukaryota; kingdom Metazoa; phylum Chordata; class Chondrichthyes; order Orectolobiformes; family Stegostomatidae; genus Stegostoma; species Stegostoma tigrinum. The sequence goes on from NC_081368.1 coordinate 35,715,210, forward strand.
AACAGCAACTTCAAAAAGAATGTGCTCTAGACATGCATAGTTATTTGTCCCAAGTTATTTCAGGTAATCAGTCCCTTCCATCTTGCAAGACAGGCATGAACATATTTATCATTGATGTTCTCTTGTTCCCTGAATTTTGCAATATTTAGCTTGCTCCTTTAACAATATAAATGGATACTACTTTAGGAAAATCAATTCAATACAAGATGAAGAATGGATAAGAATGGAGGAGCAAAAGGGAAATTATCATCAAAATGTAGTGATATGATTGAAGGAGAAGGTCATTAAAGCAAATTAAAATTGTCAGAGCTGTTGTTTGGACAGGAAACAATGTTAGAGATTTAAAATAGCCTGATGTTGAGCTTCAGCAGATTCAACAATATTATCAGTATAATTCAAGTGGAAGATTTGTCCACAAGTTTGAAATATGGGATACATAAAATAAATCAAATCTGGCCAATATATTAATCCTGTCTTGAGGTGATTTATTTTTTTTTAAAAATTGAGAAATACTAGAATAAAAAGAAAATTTAAGTTTGCGAAGGGGTTCTTATTTTGGGATACTAATCCAATTGCTCCAAGGAAAGAGCACACAGAGGACTAATGTTACAGGATTAGCTGATACAATTAGGACTTTGAAAACAGATACAACAGCAACTTAATAAACCATGTGCTGCAGACATGCATTGCTATTGATTTCAAGCTAAGAGTGAACTTTTAGGATTTTGGCAACTTTGGCAACTTTTCATTTGGAAACAGCACTTGATATGCATATTCTCCAGAATGATTCACAGCTTACTTTTGAACAGCTATATGTATCTCAAGACAATACATGCCATAAATATTGTGCTATGTTGTTATCTAACTACTATCCTTTACGGTGAGTTTTCAGATCAAGGCTCCAATGCTGTCAAATTGTCTTACTATACTTCTGGTTCAATGTGGCTATTTTCTAACGGCTGAAAACTAATCAGTACTTTAAACGTTTTGCTTGACCCCATTCATTTTTTAAAAAATCAATTCTTTAAGCTGTTGAAGCTGTTTATCGAACAGTTCACTGAATAGGCAGCCCAGTATGAAAACCAAATGGTTTGGGAAATCAGTCATGCAGCTGAAATACTTGGTGCCTTTCTTTAAAGTCCACGTTTATTGGGACAATTCATTGACAGCTTTAGCAGCTCCCATCATTAACAGTCTGGTTGAAGGCATCATCAGTTAAATGACGCTTGCTCAGCGACAACCTGCTTACTGAGCATTTTGACTTCCACCATGGCCACTCAGCTCCTGGCTGCATTACAATCTCGGTCATCATGGACAAAAATGCTGAAAGCCAGGGGCGAAGTGAAAGTGACTGTTTGCTTGTTTTTGACATCACCACGGCAATGGACTGAGTATGGCAATAAGGAACAGTCAGAAAACTGCAGTCAATAGGAAAAAAATGGAGGCGAACCTAGCCATTTAGTTGGAGATTACTTTGTGCCAAGAAGGTGGCTGTGGTTGTTGGAGGTCAATCATCTCAGACTCAGGATATCACTGCTGGAGTTCCTCTTGTAGTGCCCTAATCTCAACAATCTCCAGCTGCTGCATCAATGACCTTCCTTCCATTACCAGGTCAGAACTGGGGATGTTCACTGATACATACACAACATTCAGCACAATTTGCGACCTCTCAGTTACTGCAGCAGTCTGTTTCCATACGCAGCAAGACCTGGGTAATGTTTGGGATCTTGGCAGCTCACAGATGCCAGGCAGTGACAATGCTGAAGAGGAGAGAATCTGTAGTCCTCTCACTTCTGATGCTTAATCCCCCACTATCAACATGCTGCGAGTTACCTGTAGCAGATCAGGATTTAGAAATTCTGTGCTGAGTAACTTGCCTCTTCTCTCCCAAATGTCTGTCCATGATCTGCAAGGCACAATTCGGGAGTGTGATGGAATTCTTTCCATTTTGCTGGATAGGTGCAGGACTAACAACACTCGAGCAGCTTGACACAATCAAGGACAAAGCAGCCCATTTGATTAGCACCCCCCCCCCCCACCTATCACTTTCAAGGGTCACCAGACCTGAAATGTTGACTCTGTTTTCTCCTTCACAGATGCTGCCAGACCCGCTGAGCTTTTCCAGCAACTTTGTTTTTGTTCCTGATTTACAGCATCCACAGTTCTTTTGGTTTCCATCACTTTCAACATTCAGTCTGTTCATCATTGCACAGTTGTGGTGGTATGTACCATCTACAAGATGCATTGAAGTACTCACCAAGGTTCCTACAACACTACCTTCCAAATCCATGACCTCTTACCCCCAGAAGGATAGGGGCTGCAGATACATAGGCATACCACCTCCTGCAGGCTCCCGTCCAATCCACACCTCATCCTGACTTGGAGCTACATCACTATACCTTCTCTGTCATCTGATAAAAATCCTGAACTCCCTCCCTAACAACACTGTGGGTGCCCCAACATCCCAAGGATTAAAGCAGTTTAAGAAGGCAGCTGACCACCAGTTTCTCTGGGGCAATTAGGAATGTGGAAATGTATACTGGCCTAGTCCATGACTAACTGCCTCCCTCACCTCATCCCATGAAAGTTTTCATTTAAAAGATACAATTTTGCATATTTTACAACTAAGTTCAGCTGCATTTTAATAGTCCGAAAGGGTATCTTAAACTCCACTTAAGAGCAGAAATTCTTCTTCCAAAGATGTCCTGGGACCAGATAAAAAGATGTAATTTTCATCTCTGAGGGTACCCTGACTATCTAAACAAAAAGGCAGAGAACACACATGCTTTTACCTGGCTGACTACATGTTTCTCAAGTGTCCTGCAAAGACTTGCAGACTGGCAGGTCCCATCACCAACTTGCATTGAAAGCCTGCAGCAGGGACATATCATGATCAGTCGGCAGGCACACAAATCCCTGATCGGACCAGGCTGGCACTTCCTTAGTGTTTGCTCACCTAGCGCCTACCAGCAGTGTAACTGCTAAGCCAATTAGTGCATTCACATGACCAGGCAGCTTGCCATTCTGGCAACTGTTCCGGCAGCATGCACGCAGCCATGTCTCAAAGTCTTAGTGGAGTAAAGGTAAAGATAAAACCGCCATAGTCCTCAGGTTTAACGTGAGAGTCACCACACCTCGAGCAAGGAGGGAGACCTTCAGGGTAACCGATACCAGTGTGCAAATTGAACCCATGCCATTGACATCACTGAATTGCAAACCAGCTGTCCAGACAACTGAGCTATCCAACCCCCTCCCTGCTGCTAAGGGAGCAATCTTCACTGAAGACCATGGAGACCTCCACCAGTCAGAGGATCCTGGCTTAGTAAGTCAACGGCAGCCTCCTATACCAGCCCAGAGAATTGGTCACAGTTAGGCAGATGGTCAAAGTGACCTTGGTCAGGGAGTTCACACCTTTACAATCCAGAGACTGGGTAATGGTTAGTCCTGTGGCTCCACAGCAGCTGGGGATCAGACTACTGCAGTCAGGACGACCTACAGGCATCAGTCAGGCACCAGTCATCTGCGGCCATCCTGTCATCACTCAGACAGGTGGGCCACATTCAGTCCATTGAGTCTGTCCAGGGAAATTAAAGAGAAATGGGTGGGGTGGCGGTGGGGGTGGAGTTGGTGGTGCAAGAAGAACACTGAGGAGCCTATTCATTGGGATTGGGCCTACAAGCTAGGGGATAACAGTTGTAGAGGGAAGCTAACTGTGTTTGTAAGGGGGTGGATATGGTAAAACGTGGTTGGGAACAGGGTAATGTAAGAGAAAGGTTTGACCATGGTCATGAGCACCCTAGCTTCAAGGTCATGGGTGGAAACAGCGCAAGACTATACCTGGCATGGTCACCTCCTACACCAAGGGCTGGGGGTGAAGATGGGCAGATTCAGGCTCAAGTAGACTGTTTGTGTGGGATCACGAGGAGGTGTTCAGCCTAAGGGGTATTTGAAGTACTTCTAGAAAGAGAATGTAGAATTTAGGGTCTCACCAATCTGAGGAGCTGGAGTCTTGAAGCCACTGGCCGAAGAATGCTCACTGTCACCTTCCACCATGCTGGACTTCAAAAGCATGCAATGGGAAGAAAATGGCTAGGCTGCAATGAGTGGTCAGGGTAAGTGTCTTCACCTGAGGGAAATGGGCACAAGACTGACCAATGTCAGGCCATATAAAGGAGAACAACATTAAACACCGGTCTATGCACTGTACACAACACTGACTTGTAGGATTCCTCATCCCTGTCAAACTCAAGACTCCCTGTGTGCTGCACACCTCTGTCCTGGACATCGCTGGCCCCTTCATTTACAGGATAACTTTTGGACACAGAAGCCAGGGTAAGAATAGCGATGATTTAGCACGTGGGGCAATCATGTCAGCATTCAATTGCAAGCTTTCAACGCAGACATCAATTATGGTACATCCTGTATGGGCATGAGGTTGGGCATCATAGTAGAGGAGTAAAAGTTAATGAAGTGAGTTTTGTAAAGTAGAGTGAGAAAACCCTCCAGTTCTCAGGACAAAAGACTCATCATCCTCAGACTCGGCCAAATGAGCATAAAATTCAGCTCATGGTGACCATTGCTGAACAAGTTTTCAAATTTGGAATTATTAATTGAATTTCAATCCCACCCGCCATGTTAGGATATGAATCCATGCCCCTGGGGCACCAACCTGGGCCTTTGGGATACCAGTCCAAGGACATTACCATTCTACCATGGGCTAAAGTTAGCCAGAAATCTCTGAAGCGCCAGTTGTAGTATGTTTAATGGAAGGTTTTTCTTGATGAGCCCGAGTGACATTTCTCACACTAATGATCCACACTGTCTATGTGCCTTTTGTGTAACTGTGCTTATGCTATGTTCCCTCTCACCAATGGTGGAAGTATTGTCTGCTGTGGGACTTCAGGGGATTTTGACACTATATTTTATTTAAGTGAGCAACTCCTACACTCCTACAGGGGTCTTGGCAGGTGATTTCTCCTTGGTAAGTATGGCAAATCTTTCTAGGTCACTAAACATTGTTTCTGCCTCCCATTCATTAATAGGATTGATTTGTGATGTTCCACAATGTGGTCAAGCGCGCTCTTGGCCAGGATTAGTACTCCACACAGTAATTGAATGCATAACATTCACATACAGTGTGCTGTGATCACAGGTGTCCTTCACCCGTATTGTATAAGTGTTTGTTTAATATGATTGTCCTTTTGAAGAGCCACACGTTGTAAGAAAATGGAGCACCCTCCCTCATGGAACGAAACATGTACTTCACCAACTCTGGGTGTGGTGGCTGCTGTTTGTCATCTCCATTGCACAATGGCTATTTGATTAATGATGGAAAGAAACAGCAGTTACATTTCACAGATTGAGACGTAGACTTAGCCTCCAGTCTAAGGACCCCACCTAGACCAACATATTGCCTTCCTGGTTACCTGTCTGTAGACCTAACCATTTTGATAATCTTCACCTGATCTGGTAATTTAACTGATCATCTCCCCATTTTACCCCATGCCCCCAGAACATCGAGTTAACATATGAGACAAAACAGTGTACTGTCCCCCATCCAGTTGAAACAAAGTGGTACTATCTATGAACCCCTCCCTCATTCCACCAATCCTTCCCACACTGTATCTTCTTCCTCCCCTTGTGTGCCAAGTTGTCCCCCTTCAATTGTCCTCTCTACATGCCAACATACTGCCTCCAATGCCCACAACTAACAGAAGGACTGAGTTCATGACTTAATAAACAGAAAAAGAAATAATATGCAAGACGCATACACACTGAGAGTCCAAAAAGATACAAACTGAAAAAGGGTATGTAGATCAGTCTCTGAAATGTTTATGAAGAGCAAAAACCACACTCTAGTTGTTACTGGATTGCACCAGTTGATCTTAGAAGTTAAGCAGTCAATTTCTGGTCTTTGGTTTTGCAGTTTGTGGGAGATGCTGTTGTTTGGATTCCTTTCAGATGTGATTGAATCCCAGCATTCAGAATGGAGAGAGTCTTTTCCTGGGTTTTGCTCACAGTGGAGGGTGTTTAAATGGCAAATCACAAAGTCGTAGCTCTCTTAGGACACTAATCCACGTAGTAGGGTGTTTGGCCAATAACAAACACAAACTAATGTAGTCAATTTTTAAACTCATTTTATGTTTATCACTGCAAAGTAAAACAGACATGTCTGCACAAGGAGCTTTTCTGCTGAGAGTTGTGGATATGCAATCCTTCATTATTTCTTCTTGTTCAATCTCTTCCCTGTTTGAAGTTTCCCTGGCATTTTACAGATGTAACATTTCATTAGCTTCAGGTAGGACTTTATCAGACAGTCACTGAATTTACATCTGCAGTTTTCTTTTCTGTAGCAGCTCGGTTGAAATTAAATAAAAAGTCTCTAAATGGATTCTGATCCATCATTGCAAGTGGACCTCTGTGCTATAAAAGGAAATCTTTTCATAAATCAGTTGGAAGATTAGGTTCCAAGGTTTGGCCTAGTGTGTACTTTCACAAATTTACATTCATTCCAGATACTTCTTGCTCGCCCATAGATGCAATGTTGAAAAAATGCATGGGATTTCACTCAGAGTACCATCCTTGTGCTGCTTTATTTCCTAGAATAAAAATGAGTTTTAGGCCACTTGTATAATTTTTTTTAAAGCAGACCTTTTGTAAGGAGGAAGAAAAAACAACTAAAGTAATATTCCCCTCACACTATTACATTCGTGAATGACTAGACAGGTGTCCTTAAATAAAAACCGAAAGAACTACGGCTGCTGTAAATCAGGAACAAAAACAAAGTTGCTGGTAAAGCTCAGCAGCATCTGTGATGGAAAAAACAGAGTTAATGTTTTGAGTCCAATGACCCTTCCTCAGAACTGCAAGACAGGTGTCCTTATTTGGGCAAAGCAAGATTAACAGTGCAGGAAGACGAGTTGCTCCAGACCTTTCTTGCATATTCTTGAGCTCAAAGAAAACATTCTTTCACCTCTCTAAATGGCACAAGAAGTGGAGAGATGTGAAAGTTAGAGTGGGAATTAAAAAGTGAAAATCTATCTTTGGGACATGGGTCCAATTTTGGCCCAGATTGACCAAATGAAAGATACCCCTGTACTTGCTTTTGATGACTCAATGTCCCCAGTGAAACGTGTCTGAGTAATGAGAAACTAGTTCCCTGTGGGCTATAACCATTACAGAACACTGGCTGTAATTCAGAACCAACTGGCATTCGTATTTGTTTCATTCCAAGAGCTTACACAAGATGGCTTAAGTGGGAAACAGATATGCTATTATAATTAAATTTGGGCAACTCTTCTGAAGCCAGGATTAAAATATATCTGATTTTTTTTGTTTATAAAAGATTAGCTAAATAGAAGCTGGAGGGAGATTCATTGCACCAAGTTTCCACCCATTTGGTATCAATCCAATTCCTGATCAGGTTTTCTAAAGCCACTCAAAACATGTACCAGCTTTTGCTCAATTACGATGGAATGACATTGTATAGCTATCTATGCAATTTTCCTGGCAAATAGGTGTCTAGGGCTGCACAGGTGAACTTAAACAGTTCTATGCAAGGGTTGATAATGGCATCTTGAATCCATCACCAAATTTCCTTTTCAAGGAGAAGAATACTGGAACTGGTGCACATCTGAAATAAAACCTGTAACGATTGAAATACTCAAGTTTATGGCAGCATCTGTGAACAAAGAAACAGAATTAATACTTCACATCTGTATCTTTATCCAAACTGAGAAAAGTTAGAAATGTATAAGTTTTTTGAACACTGTCTGGGGTGAGTAAAGAAAAAAAAAGCAAGTTCTATTCGAGCGAAATATGGGAGAGTTTGAAAGATGGGCAAGTTGGTCTGACAGGGTTGAAACGGTGATGGGGCAAGAAATGAAACCCAGAAGCGAATGGTGTGTCTCGAGCATGTCATGCCATAACATGATGAGTACATAAATGGACAAACAAGTATTCAGAAGGCAGCACCTGCTTATTGATCAGAGGCCCAATTGGGCAATTTATCTCCCTAGAAGCAAAGCCAAGCTTCCATGCCAAATATAACCCAATTACCCAAGAAGGACAACAACCACCTTTTAATGCCAGACAACTCTACGGCCAGAATTGTGGTGAGGATCAGGGAATGCCTCTCAAGTGTATCCCAGCTGTGTGGATTTGTATCCCAATTGGAAAACCCAAGTCGTGTACAGAGCAGGGTTCATGTCAAGTGATTTTTCAGGATAAGATGAAGTTAGTAGATCACAATGTTTAACAAACTGAATCCAGAATCTACTTCTAAACACCAAAAATGATTAATCACACCAGCTAGCAATATACTTGCATAGAAAACAAACATAACCAAAATGTCAGTATACAGTGTCAGCTACACTATTGTATATGTCTGAATAATGTCAATATTGGCATGGACCTCACAGCTTTCTCATGACCTATTTTACTTATCAGTTTTTAAAATATCTTGCCCCATGCAGGCAGTGCATTTGTTAATGCTTTCATTTTATTATGAGTATCCACTTAAAACACTAGGAAGTGGAAAAAAAATTCTAAGGTCCCATTGGAATGAAGTATGAATGTCCTTTAGTTTGGGCTAGCTATAGCAACAAAATAATTAATTTTGTGCGTAGACTTTTACAAGGAGCAACCAAGAGGCTTGGCACAAAGGATTCATTTGACGAAATTAACATGTTCCACAATTGTTTGATGGGAAAAGGGCTATATTCACACCGTGTATTATCAGGCCTTTTCCCAGAGCTTTGCTTCCATCTGGAGGTAACAAAACAAATTACACAAACAGTATATTAAGAGCTTTGAATATACTTGCAATTCCCGCAACAGCATTGAAGGCTGACTGTGTATTCCTAAAGGCATTAGCCCCCACCTCCTTGGAATAAATTGGAAGGTGTTGTCATTAAATGCTAAGGATTACCTGGATGCATTAAATGTTCATTTAATATTAGCAACAATAATTTCAGGACTTGTGGCAAATATATTTTGTCTCATTTTCCTTCAAATCAGTTTTCTCCATTTTATTTGTTTGTACAATAATTCTCAGTTTTGCAGAACTACAGTTTGTACAAAGGCTACAAATAGAGAGATTTGCAATGTTTATAATGGGGAAAAAAGTGAAAGCTCAGAACAGGATAAACCCAGAAAGTGGTTTTTAAGATGATTTTCACTTTTTTTACTCTTGCTAAACTGACGCTGAAAGTATTTAAAGAGGAGATAAATTTTGTACTATTAAAGGCTACAAAAATCTGGTACAAAAGTTGAGGCCTAAATAAAACAGTCAAATTATTTTAGCAGTAAAATACATTGATACTTGTAAAAGAGAGTGAGTTAAATGTAGCATATCATCTTCTTTCTATGTAATTCATACATTTGTTTTCCATTTAAAAATATCATGCTAAAGTTTAACAGCATATTACGCACTACAAACTGTTTATAGCTAATGAAATTTTGGCCTTTTATCTGAAGGAATTGAAGACAAAGGGATGTAAGTTTTATGTTTTGGCTTTACAAAGATTTAGTGTGCCAATGCATGAAGTACCTTGAGTAGTTCTGGGAACCAGAACAACAGGAAGGATATACTTGCCTTGGAGGGATTTGCTTTAAAGGAGATATTTGTCTTGGTAACAGGTTTTGGTTTATTTATTTACAGGATATTTGTATCACGGACTTGGCAGCATTTATTTCCCATCCCTAATTGCCCTCAAAAAGCTGATGGTAAGCCACCTTCTTCAATCTGAGGTCTATCTAGCCTGGTATACCTGCAGTACCGTTAGGAAGGGATAGCCAGGATTTTGACCCAGCGACAGTGAAAGAATGTTGTTCCGTGTCAGGGTGGTGTTTAGCTTGGAGGAGAACTGGGGGGTGGTGTTATTCCTCAACCTTCTGGATATTAGAGGTCACAGGTTTGAAGAGTAAAAGAAGGCTTGGTGAATTGTTGGAGTGCATCTTAAAGCTGGCACACTAAGTGCCAAGGAATGATGGTTAGATTGTCTCTTGTTGGAGAGAATTTAGTTCTTTGCCTGACACTTGTTTGGCACAAATATTACTTGCTACATGGGAGCTTAATCCTAATGTTATCTAGGTCTGGCTGGGTATGGGAATGAACTGCTTCAGTATCTGAGAAGTTCAGCCGAGAATTGACCTCCAAGAACAGAACCATCTTGCTTCATGCTAAGTAGGACAGTGCAGAATTTTCCCTGATTCCTATTGGCTTCAGTTTCGTTAGGGGTCTAACCTCCTCACACTCCCTCATAGGTTTACCTGATGCCACTTCATCTGAGTTCAACTTTAGTTTGATGAAGACACTAATTAGATCAAGAGATGAGTGACTTTGGTGGATCTCACAAGCGAGCAGTTTGTTGGTAAGTGCTGCTTGATTGTTCTGTCAATGGCCCCTCCCATTGTTTTACTAGTAGTCAAAAGTAGGCTGAGAGTTGTAATTGAATTTGATTTGGTTCTTTTTCTTTAAAAACACATACAGGACCTAAGTGGGAAATTTTCTACGTTGCCAGGTAGATACCAGCATTAAGGCTGTATTGGGGGAGACTGATTTGTGCTCCAAAACTAATTGTACCCTGTTAGTACAGTTGCTGGAATGCTGTCACAACCCATGGATTTCTAACTGTCCTTCTTTTCCTCTAGCTTTATCCTTTCACTCCTTTACTACCCTGTCTTCACCATATAATACCACCTTTTCCTAGTTCAGAAGAAGGGTCACTAGACTTGAATCGTTGACTGTTTTCTCTCCACAGATGCTGCCAGACCTGCTGAGTTTCCCCAGCAATTTGTTTTCATTAAACAAAATAGTATCATGTTCCCTTGAGTTTAGAAGATTAAATGGTAATTTTATCAACGTGTTTTTTTGATACTAGGGGGAGGGGGCAAAAGGGAAAACCAATTCCTGTCGATTAGGGTACATCAAGGAAGGAACATGTACCTGCTCTTGTTTTTTTTTCTTGGAAGCATCTGGTAACCATATTGTATTTGTTTACTCAGTCAAATGTCTTGGTCAGGTCATTCATGATGCGTTTCGCTTGTGCTTCAAAGATTTGTACCTCTTGAACCTCATTCCCTCTATATCAAAATGACTGCAATGTTGCTGCTGTGAATCTGCTTTACGAGCCATCCTCAATTCCTTTAATTCTGCATACAAGGAGAATTGGCTTCAGTGTTGTCAAAACATAACCCATTAATCAAGTCACACTTAATCATCTGTATATTCCATTTTCCATATATTTTGAAATAAGTTAAACACTTCCCACACCTTAGCAGCTACCTCTCTCAAAAGGCTAACATGGATGAGGAGATCAAACAGGAGATCGGCTGTGCCAACTCATCCTTCTACAACTTATAGCAGCAAGTGTTTGACAGCAAAGATCTCTGTAAATAAGCAAAAACCCTAGTACACAGAGCAGCTGTCACCACCACACTCCTGTACTGCATTGAGACCTGAACGCTATCAGTGACACAAACAGCCTGAGATAAATTCCACTAGTATAGCCTCTCTTGCATTGTCCAGACAGTCAGAGAATGCTGAAACAAACAAGTAGCCTTTTTGAAGGCTGATCCAAAAACATTCAAAAATCACTCCTGTAAAATCAATAACATTGTTTGAATGATCAAAAACACGTCCTTAGCATTTCTTCTTTTCTCAACTCTTAAATGGCCAACATTGTAAGGAGGACAAAGCGAGCACTTCGACCAAGTGAAGTTCTTTTTGAAATACAGCCACACTGTCATTAATAATTGGGAGAAGCTTGCTGTCAATCATTCACAAAGGTTACAACTGATTCTGCCAGCAACATCACACTAAGTCACAACACCTTAATAATGGAGGCAGGGTAGTAGCAAAGAAAGAAAATGAAGCCAATTCTGTGCTCTTAATCCCATGACCTCATGGGATATTTTTCATGTGTCCTAGGATCTGAAAGTTAGGTCACACGAAGACAGAGGACACAAGCCTACAATCTTGAGTAAATGTCACCTTAGGATAAAGGGGCAGATGCTGATGCCAACGATAGGACAACAGTGAAATTGTCAAAGAAATTAGAGCTAGATGGTTCTGAAATTAAATTAGAAAGCACTTTATCCCCATGAGAAAGGGTGCAACATGTTTAAAACTCTAAATGGCAGCTGATGGTGGATCAATTCACTTTAAATTGTGATTGATAGGTTTTAGGGGCAAGGAATACAGGGCAAAGGCAAGCTGACCTCTGAGGTCAGCTGTGATCTCATTGGTGAAACAGGCTGGAGGGGCTCAATGGTCTGCTCGTAAGTTACCAAGCAATATATCATTTTTGTTAACGTAACTATAGTAATTGCAGATCTCCAGCCTGCATCATTACATGTATGCAGTTTTTGTACCCCATCTTCTTGGTAAGACAATGTTTTCTGATTCAACATTAAACATGAATTTTTCATTCACTAAAATCAGTAAACACTGATTTTAAATGTCACTGTTTATAATATTGGTTTTAACCTTAAAAATACAATGTTAAAAGACTTCTAAACACAGGTATAAATTTGTTAATTATTAATAAGAAGTCACTGAATACCCTTTTCTTTTCTTGTTTAAGCAGGACCTCTATCTTCACAATGAACCAGTTGCAGATCCTAGCCATTATTCTGTATTTTGCCAAGCAATCCTCATTCTCTGCCACTGACCCCAATGTGACCTGGCATAGACATGGGATCCCAATGTTCTTTCCTCATGAAACATTAAAGTTGGACAAACCCCGATTCTCTGCAAAGGCCATGCCGGATTTGACAACTCACTGCAATGAGGAATGCCTGTGGAAGGAGGCTCACCCTACCTTGGAGGATTTAAAGGAAAATCTCTCTTATGAAACGGTTTACACCAATGGCACACGAACGCTGACTATAGTTGACTTTCCTGACTTGGACCCAAATACCCTTCTTGTGAAGCAGTATGCCCCTAGGAGGTTACGGCGTAAGCGGCAGATTTTTGGAGTGGATGGAAGATTTGATATTTCTGGAAATCAATTCTTGCTTCATTTCCCCTTTTCTACAACGGTAAAAATCTCCACAGGGTGCACAGGGGTCCTGGTGTCAGATAGACATGTGTTAACAGCAGCACATTGCATCCATGATGGGAAAGATTATGTCAAAGGGGCAAAAAAATTAAAGGTTGGGTTTTTGCAAGAGAATCCCAAAGCCCAAAAGTTGGCAAAAAGTTCCAAAGTTCCAAAATTATTGACCAGGTGGTCACGTGTCAAACGCACACAGGTACCAAAGGGTTGGATACGATCTCAGAATGACCTCAGTATGGACTATGACTATGCATTACTGGAACTGAAGAGGCCTCATGACAGGCCACACATGGAGATCACAGTGTTGCCAACTACAGACCAAGTGGCAGGCAACAGAATCCATTTTTCAGGATTTGACAGTGACAGACCTGGAAAGCTGGTGTATCGATTTTGCCGAATAATCAACGAGACACCTCACCTCATCTACCAGCACTGTGATGCCCAGCCAGGCTCCAGTGGCTCTGGGGTCTATGCTAAATTGTGGCTGCCAGAGAAACAGCACTGGGAAAGGAAGATCATCGGTATATTTTCTGGACATCAGTGGGTGGACCTCCATGGGATGCAGCAAGATTACAATGTGGCAGTTCGGATTACACCACTGAAATATGCACAGATCTGTTACTGGATCAAAGGCATTTATAGCGATTGTCATTCCCATTAAAGTCTAGAGACAAGGTACATAAGATTGACCCTACCCATTTTAGACATCGATACCAATTGTTTTTAACTCCAACACGCTGATTCAAAAATATTGAGGCCCTGAACAAGAGTGCATACAGTTGGAGCCTTTCTAAAAGAAATTTTCATTGTGATCAAGGCCACTGACAAGTAGTACAGGAACTTGAGCACATCAAGACTTGGTACATCCATGATAATTTTGCCACGTTTGTACAGTTTCAAGTTAACTAGGGTGCAGAATTGGGGCAAGGAAGAAGTTCACAGCTTGAATACTCACATTCTCTTAACAGAAACTATTCATTCAACGTTGACACTACAAATGAACGTGAACTAAATGGATTCCATTTCTGGAGTCAACCAAAAACAAATTGCCTAGTCAAAAAAAGATTGGTGATTACCCTATTCAGTAGCAGACTGAGAAATGCAATAAACAAACAGTTCTCTTGTAGTTTTAAAATGTAAATTTCAGTAAGATCAGAAAAGGAAAATTTGGCACAATATACGAAAAAGTATTTAAAGTAACATATTTAAAATCCCTATCACTCATGTGATAATGCCATCAAGTCCTTTTTAAGAACAATTTATTAACCTTCAGTGATTAAGTCATGCTATTCTCCCTTTCTATTCTATTTTAAATGAAGCTTTTATCTTCCAGCTACTACCCTGTGTCAGAATAACTAGAACTAGGGCAAGTTGATTTCAATGTACCAATTTAGAAATTGCCACCATTCAACATTGTGGAACCTTTCTTGGTAGTATTTAAGGAAAGGTTAGAGATACCCAAATAAAAGCAAAATATTGCAGATGCTAGAAATCTGAAACAAACACAATGATGAAGAAACTCAGCAGGTCTGAATGGAGTTCTAAAAAAAGTCATAATAGACTCAACATTAACTCTGTTGCTGTCTTCACAAATGCTGCTAGGCCTTGAGTTTCTCCAACATTGTTTGCTTGTTAGAGATACCCAAACCCACCATATTTTCTGGGAGAAGTCCTCAAGAGTTGGTGGCCTGCACATCAATGATCATGATTGGCACACCTCATCAGTTGCTTATTTTGAGCAACCTCAAATGTAGAAAAGTAAGAGGGAGCAAGGGTACATTTGTTGGTGCTGGAGCTGAAAACAAAAGCTAGTGATAAAATAAAGACAAAGGTCATACCAACCAATGCTTTTCTTGATTAGTCAAACCAATTCTTGTCATTCCTGTTCAGAGTTCTCACATCTTTGTGACAGCCCATTTGGTGATAAGGTGGCAGGTCTGACCCAGTACTCAAACGCTGCTTACATTGTAGCCCACCGCACCAACACTACCAAATGGTCGTTTTTACGATCATTGATTTAGCATCAACAAAAAAAGTATTAGTTCAACAGTTGAATTTCAACTTATTTTGTTTGCGTTGTACTAATGAATTTTGAACAGATTACATAACTATTGCATTGCCCAAAGACTGGGATGGGGAGCTAGATCTTATCCAAAAACATTTGGGCTTTTGCTACCCAGGACACTTTCCACTGATGAAGCCAGACTAATCAGAAATCCAGCCCCACCCCAACCCAACCCATCAACATACACATCTCGTTTTGAGCTACTTTGTCTGTCACTACTTGATTTACATAGCAAACACAAAACAGTTTAACAAGTTCAAAGAAATTTAGAAGTGGAGCTACATTAAACACCCAAACAAAATATGAAGATTTTTAAAAATAAATAGACACCTAACTTGTGCTTGAAATATATTGTGGTACATAGTGATGGCTTCTGAGTTGACTTTGTTATTGTGTAATTATTGTATGGCTTCAGATTCCTCTGTGACTAAGTGTCTCCTAGTTACTGCTGTCAAGAAGTTTAAAAGACAAAGACAATAATGCTGCAAAGGTATTGCAAGTTGCATGACAAAAATTAAGTTAAAGATCAGACTAGCTCTGATCCATAAATTGGCTTTCCTTCAGCTTCTTGTTATGAATGTCATTTTCTTACAATTCTGTAGAAATAAATATTTTTTGAAGCTCATTTTCAAAGTGCCTTGAGAAAAGTTCACCATTGGAATGCCTAACAAGTTTATAGATCTTTATTGAAAGATGTAATTTGCAAAGATGCAAAATATATATTTATAGGACATGTAGAAGATGTGGGAAAAAAAGCAAGAAATTCCATTGATTGCACTCACCTACCTGAAAAATCACCCACTCAAGCAATGAATAACTTCCATTGTTTCATTCCCGTATTATTTGATTTATAGTTGTCATTCTGCAAGTATAGAGAGATTCTTGCCACCACCACCACCTGCTTGATATCCCAGAGAATATTAGGGGTAATGAACCACCGTAATGATTTGAAGTAGGAACACTGTTCTTCTGTTTTAAGATTTGCTGAAGAATGTAATACACAAAGGTATCTGAAATCAGTCTGATAAGTTGGAAGCTTCTTCCACCAAAGATGATTTTGTTTTGGACTGGTATCGTACTTGCCCACCATTCCTGTTCCATCTCCAGAAAGGCATATTTTTCACCTTGAACTGATTCAATTTAAAATTCATTTTCTAATCAGCCAATTCCCCATCACTAATTCCCTTTGGTTAAAAGTGGGCCATGATATTTATGTCTGCTGATTTTTGTTTTCCCAATTAACACTTCTGCATCGTAAGTAACATTGGTTTTAAATTTCCATCATTGCCTTTGAATTCCACGGTGGCCTTATTGCTTGCTTTTTGGCTGAGAGATGCTGCTTGGCTTGCTGTGTTCATCCAGCTTCTCGGATTCTCCAGCACCTGCAGCTCCCATTATCTCTGACACACTTAAAGTCTACCTCCTTGATCTAATACCTTATTAGATCATGCTCCTGTGCAACATCTGGGATGTATTAATGGTAAATAGTAAAAGTAGCACTCTAAAATAAGCACTATTTTAAATAAAGATTTGTGCACTTATAGAACAATAGGGAGATGAATTCAACACAAGAGGCAGGATGGTGCAGAGGTGCTGTTATTGGACTGGAGAAGACAAAAGGTTAAAAACCAACACTAGGTTACACTCTAACACTTTATTCAAAAGACAAGCTTGGCTCCTCCAGCTATCAGTGAGGGAGGTGACAGCAGACAATATAAAAGCAAAAAGTCATCTTGGTACAGCTTTCACAAAAAAAAACTTTTTGGTTATGACAAACTAAAAAAAAAACAGTCAGCTGTCAGAATCACCCAGGGGTACACCATCTAGTAAATAGCCAGTTTAAAATAAGTTAGGGCAAACAGACTGTCAATTTCAGACAGTGTGAATGTGCTAAAAGTAGCATTCACACCTCAGCTAATCCAGGCTACACAGATTGAAGTGAGATGGTTTTTTTTAAGAAAATGACACATTGGAGGTGCTGAAAACAAACAGATGATTGCAACACTTTGAAGATCTTAAAGATGCTCTTTTACACGTGTCATATGATCCACATATACAACTTGGCACCATTTTCCAGTTAAAAAGGCAGCTAATGGGTGACTTGTGAACAACTAAGGAATGAGATTTCTGGTCACAGACCCAGTGCAATTTCAACATTAAAAACCTACAAACAAAAGCAATGTCAAATATTAATAGGACCAAAATCAGTGTAAAACCTCAGTTTTACCATATTCCAGGACAATTGATCTAAGTTTGCAAATGTAATTGCTTTTGCTTGATTTAAAGGTGAGTGCATACCAAACAGTTCAAAATGTTTGCAAAACATCTGTTTTGATGCTCATTTCCTATTATTCTAATTGCTTTATATTAGACATTGAGGGAGGGACAGAAGACAGACATGTTTGATTTCATTCAAAACATGGTGTGTATTGGGGCCATAAATTTAGCCCAACCTAGTAGTTGCCTTTGGACTGCTGCAGTCCACATGCAGACCCACAATGGATTAGGGACAAAATCCAGGATTTATCCCAGGAATACTGAAGGATAAACAGTATATTTTGAAGATAGGATAGCAAGTGGTTTGAAAGACACAGCAATATGGCCCAAAGCTGCTGCACTTTCTAGATTGAAGTGATCATGGGTTTGGACAGGGCTGTCTAAGGAGTCCTGGGAAATTTCTGCAGTGTATCTTCTATATGGAATTCAATGCAGCAAGTAATGAATGGTTGTGGCTTTAGTGCTTTGAATAAGGTTTATTTGGTGTTTTAGATTAGATTCCCTACAGTGGGGAAACAGGCCCTTCAGCCCAACAAGTCCACAGCACCTCTTTAAGCATCCCACCCAGACCCATCCCCCTATAACCCACACACCCCCAAACACTATGGGCAATTTAGCATGGCCAATCCACCTAGCCTGCACATCTTGGCCTGTGGGAGGAAACCTGAGCACCTGGAGAAAACTCACACAGACAGAGGGAGAATATGCAAACTCCACACAGACAGTCGCCTGAGGCAGGAATCGAACCTGGGTCCCTGGCGCTGTGAGGCTGCAGTGCTAACCACTGAGCCACCATGCCACTGCATTTGTCCAGGTGAGGGAAAGTATTCTTATCTCAGTACTGCTGTACACCTTGTAGATAGTAGACAGACTTTTAAAAAACCTATGCTGAAGAATTCCTAGCCCCTCTATGTAGAGCCTGCACACAAGGGTTACTTTTCTTTATGCACTTAGGTTTCCACCCAATCCTCTGCTGGAATTTGGCAGTAAATATCTAAAAGCCAACAAGTGATAAGATGTAAAATTTTACATCTTAAAAAGGACAAGTGGCACATAGCTTATCAGCCAAGGCCTTGATTAGTCTAGGCCTGGTTGCATGCAGGGCTTTTTTTAAAAAAAAAGAAAGAGAAAGAAACCTAGGGAGATGCAAGTGAACCTGACCATTTCAGCCAGTGATCATTCCCTCACAGCCGACCTTTAAATTAACTTCCCTATTTTCTGCCACCTTTGTTGTTCTACATCCATGAGCCCTCGTCTATCTTTGGAAAATTTGTATTTAGGCCAAGGCCTAGAGCTAAACAGCTAGTAATAGTAAAAGCTGCAGCATTTTCATATTAAATCTCCATTTGCCCATTCTGCTAACCTAGCCTGTGCTATCAGTGCCAATTAACACTATGTTTATTACCAAGTTCAGTGTGGCTGACAGATTTGGAAAGGAGTTGTTAAACTGCCATTGCACACTTGGCAGGCTGGGCCCTCAGGGATGTTTCCTGCCATGAAAGCTGAATTGACATACTTCTGCAGGATGCTAGACTAAGACAGCAGAGTTAACCAATTCTATAAATAATCAGATCAAATATTTGTAAAGGCAGAGGAACATGTGGGTCTGGGGCACAGCTTCAGGGGAAGAAGTTATGCACCTCCACAATGTTTCTCTATGCTTTGCATTTGTTTGCTCCTGCTTTGATAGTAATGTTTAATTGAGGGGAAATACCAAGTGATGTAGTTGCATAGCAGACAGGCAGATTTCAGTCTGTTAATAACAGTGGCCAGAAGATGGCAGTGGTGTGAATAGAGACCAGGCATCTCTAACAGTGCAAGAGGTATAGGGTAAACCATAGGGGAGAAGGTAATGAAAGCCAATACAACAGAGTGGGTTTTGAGGGGTAAAAAAGGAGAACACAAGCAGTTGACTGCAAGAGAAAACCATAGAAAAAAAACAATTAGTCAGTCATTCTCAGTTAGACAGTCTGTGTTTAATTATTAACAAGCAAAATGTTACAAAAGACAGCTATGGTTTACCAGAGAATCTTGGAAGATTTCAAAATCCTTCACAGGGGTGGAGGGTGGTGTGGAAGAGAAAGAAAAAAGGTGTTCTGCAGACTAGTCACTAAGGATAAGGGCAGTCCTGATAGTCAACATATTTTTTTAAAAATTGCACAGGCAGTAAGGCTGGAATAATGGTGATAAACCTCAAATCATTTCTCATCTTGAGGAAAAAACACATTCAAACATCAATATTAAATCCAAGGAAAGGACTAGTCAAATATTTAAATACAAATACTCAGAAATACACTCTTCCTATCAAAAAGTGATTACAAATTTAAGTTCCAGAAATTGTGATACAGATCAAGTCAAGCAAAGAGACATACCTCGATTAGTTTAGACTACAGCCACTCCCAGTTACAAAAAGTGTGCCTTGAGCATTTCACTTTAACAGAAGACATTTCAGGCACAAAATTCTAGTTAATGCCATTATTACTCTGAATTAAAGGGAGGAATGAACAAGTACGGCAAGGAATGTCCAAGTTGGGAAGATTATACATAAAGTGATACAAACATACTCAGTCTACCCATTGATCACAATATGCAAGAAAAGCTGCATTTCAGTTTAGCACAGCAGTCTGGACTGAAAACAGTAGCTGAGGTGCATTTCTTCACCCCAGCTAGCCCCAAACTGTCCATTTCTTCACACCACTGTCCCCTCCCACAACAAGTTATTTCTGTTACTGAACAGTTCACTATAATCCAAGTCACCATGTAGGAAAGTGCTTGTTTGTGGGGAACTTACAAGTTTTAGAAGCTTAAATAGAGCATTGTTGAATTTACTGCATGCAAGTGATAACTCAATTGCAACAGCCTGTAGTTATTTATAGGGAAAGTGGATCTATAGAGGTATGGTTGCTACTAATGTTATAGGAGATATATTCCCAACTTTCATGAGTGAACCCATCCAGATTTGGTACTCACCACTAGTCGTCTGTCCATCAATTCGGGGGGGGGGGGGGGGGGGGGGGGGGGGGGGCGGAGAAAAAAAAAAGAGAGTGGGCATCCAGAGGAATATCACCAAGACACAAAAAAGATGATGTCTGGATTAAAAACTTAGGGAAGGTAGAGCAAAAAAAATTAGATATGGCCAATGTATGGTGGAAAGTCACTTGTCTTTACCTACATGCTTCCCCTAAAGAGGGTGTCAAGTGAAGCCTGAAACTCTGACCAGACAGCTGGACCCTGTGGAACTGTACCCTTCTAGAGTCAGGAAAAATCAAAATTATTCATTTATAAAAGTGAATGTTTTCTATCATCTGCAGTTTAAGACCTGGCTGGTTTAATGCTTAACTAGAACTCTAGAGAAAAAGGGATTAGTTTTTAAACAAAAACTAAAAGGGAGTTTCAATATGGGGAGGTGGGTGTGGTGGAGAAGGGCAATGACAAGAAAATAACTCAACAAGTCTTGATAACAATTTCTTCTGAAGAGGTAGAATGGTCACCATAAAAATCTAGCATCTCAGATCAGGCACAATTCATTAAGCACATGCAGCAGTCACCTCTCCAGCTCCCAATCTTGAAAAGACAATATCTTTTGACCTTATTCTTCACCCACTGAGTGCACCCCTATTCTCTTTCCTTCCAAAAAGAGGTCAGAGATCCATTACTGTCTTTTACTTTGTGCAGGCAGAACAGCTGGCATTATTATTTTGCAGGGAGAGCTGTTGGGATGTAATAATGTCAGGGTCTGCAGGAGCTACATCATCAGTTTCAGCACTGAGGATGTTCTCTACCAGGAGGCGAGCCGATTCCTCAATGTGGATATTATCCTAAAAAAGGAGGAAATTGCATCAGTTAGGGATAAACAGACTGCAATACTATAATCCTACTTTTATTCTAAATTCATTTCTAAGATTGTCTATCAGTGAGAGAAAGAAAATGACCACAGTTTCAACAGAAAACATCCAAGGTGATTCTTTGATAGTTTGGCAGCAATTTCTGCTCATTACACTTAACAGCCAATTGGAGATGACAAATTTGCAGAGCTTTAAGTGAGTTGATCAGAGGTGTGGCAATTTTAATTAGTTAGAAGAGCACAATCTAAAAATTCTTAGATTTGAGAAAACTACTTCAGATCTGTTTTGCCAACATTTTCATCCTGTTGAAAAGGAAACAACGATGGATAAAGGGACAGCTGGCATATCTAGTAACAAGTAGAATATCAGCTTTTACCCAAGGAGAGGATAAAGTCATCACAACTGTACAGGTTGCTGACAAGACTGGATCACAGTGCCATGTGCAGTTTGGCCTCATTTGAAGGCAAGATGTATTTGCATTGGATGCAAGTGAGAAGGTTTGCAGTGATTTGATGGGGAGGTGGTGTGTTGAGGAAAGATCAAGTTGAGATTGAGGGTTGATTGGTGTTTTAAGATCATTCTTAGACTATAGATTAGAGTCTGAAGAAACTTGATGTGCCAAGAGGGTGAAGAACTAAACTAGGTACCTGTTTCAGAATAAGCTTATCCCATTTAAGATGGGATAAGAAATTTCCTCATCCATCTTTTGGAATTCACTCACATTACAGAATGTATTCAGCAGGCATTTGAGCTACAAAGGACTCCAGGGAATTGGGGTAGTCAGTGGCCTGATGGCCAACAAGCCAAATGTTGTTGGGGGCAGTGGTCAAACAGCAAACTCATTCCTAGTTTTCCAGTTCACCAAAAGTTCATCATCCCTTGATAAATTCCCAAGTTTCTGCTGATGCAGAATTCTGGGCCAGAATAGATAATATTTTGGTAGTCTACTAACTAGAGACTAGTTAACTGGCTAGTAAAGAGGGGAAACAAGAGTGTAACAGCTCCAGATATTGCAAGTCAAAAAGAAAAACAAGATTTCTGGAGAAGAAACAGCAGGCCTGATGGCATCTGTGTAAAGAAAGCAGGACCAATTGCTTTGGATCCAGTGACCCTTGAAATGAACTGAAGAATCAAGCTTCTATTTTTGTTTGTTGGAGAGGACAGTTGCATTTGGAATAGTTTCTAGCTAAACAAATCACCTCAAACCTCAGGCATTTAAATTTGTATATTTGAAATAAAAGAATATTGCACACCAAAGAGAGATGTATCTGAAGGAATCAATAGCATAATTCTTGGATTTTACATGGAGACAACACATGGAAGGCTTGTCCAGACCATAACTCCTCTAGAGAAATTCAATTTCAGTAATTGAAAGATAGACATTAAAATTTTAACCATGGATTCAGTTACCAATTTGTGAATATATGGAAGAGTGGGAGTTTCTCCACCCCCCCCCCCCCCACCACTGGGGGGGGGGGGGGGGGGGGGGAGAGGGGGAGGAGAAGAAGAGGGAGGGAGTTAGATGTGTAAACTGTAGTAGTGTCAATTTATGCACAAAATCACAAGTCCAGAGTATGCAGTATCAAGGTACGCCAGCCTTCTACTATAGTGATAAAAACCCACGTCAAACTATCAAAGCATCTCTAAACGCATCCACAAGTAAATTGTTACCCATTAAATGTGACCTCTGGTTCAGGGCATTTTTGGGCCAATTTGTCAATAGTTATTCTGGAATAAAATTTCCAAGCAATGTAATATACATATTCATGGAGGCTCCAGTTGAATATTAGAAACCGCAAGTCAAAGAATAAAACAAACCAAGCAGGCATGTGATGGGCCACTTTTGCTTTATATGGAGCTGTTTGAGTGAAATGAACTGCCAGAGAGAAAGCAGTGGATGCAGGTACAGTTAAATGTTGAAGACATTTGGATAAAGTACATGAATACTGCAGGCAGGTGGGACCTATTTAGTTTCAGTTTGGATTAGTTGTACTGAAGGGCTAGTTTCTGTCCTGTATGAAAGGTGATAACATTAAAAAGGAACTGTCAAGTCAACCTAGACTGTTTAAGGTGTGCGTGAAGTCAGAATCCATGATGCAAGGAGAAAGGAAATGGCACATTTGTAAGAATGACTAGAACTAGAGACTAACAGGTTAAGTCTGACAAAACATTAAGTATTAGAAATAAACAAAGGTTAGCCTACACATAATTATGTAGGTCATCTGCACCAAGGTCAACATTTATTCTCCAAGACCAGAGTCACAATTGTAGGAAAATAGTTAAGGCACTCTGGCCCAGCAACATTTTTTTCCACCACATTGTATACACCACCCCCCCGGGGGGGAAGAATGAAACCAACACTTTTTTCTTTCCAAAGAAAAAACAATGCTGTTTTCAGCAAGTCCAATCCAGGTTTACCATGGACTTCATGCCTGAATGCTACCCAACTAGAAAAGAGAAGGGACCTTGCCCATTTATGATACCAAACTGCAGCAGTTAGCATATTTGTATAACTTGACCTTACTCCACACCACTGATTTTGCTTTCTAGATGAAGAGTAACTTCCCCAAATCATCCTGGGAGGAAAATCCATTGCCTCATTTGGCCCAATTAATAAATTTGCAAAACGAAACATCATGTTCTTGTGATCCTTCACCATACTGAACAAAAAATCTCAAGTTACAGTCAAAATTCAGAAGTGGCATTGAATTCCAAATTCTAACAAAAAAGAGAAGCTGAAAACATTGCAACCCTCACAGAAACACCTTTCCCCTTATGCCACTGCTAGCAAGTGCCCTTTTATTCCCACACAGCCAGTCTTGAAACCAGCTTTCAATTCATGCCAGCACTTACCCCTGACTCCACATTGTAATGGAGATCACAATATTTATGGGGCACCTGAAAGGTTTCTGAAAAAAAAACTAGAGATTTTTTGCCACTGCATTATCTTAATAAGTGGAGGTAAAAATCTAAGATTGGTAATCAAGATTTTTGGAATCTATGCTAACTATTATGTCATTCTAAACATTATCTGCTTCTTAGAAGGCAGGTCCATTGTCACCAATATTTAGCAACTGGTTTAGTAGTCCTTGGTAATGTCCCAAGTCTGCTTTCTCCCTAACTACAATATTACACAGACAGCTATCAGCCCAGTGCAACCACACCCTATGTTTTGCAAGATCTAATTTTTTTTTGACAAGTGAAAAGTTATACAAGTCTGGACCAAGATCTTTAGAAAAAGGTTGTACTTACGTAGACTGTGTACCCAACATCTCCCTGGTCATTCCAAAGTGACGTTAAATATTTCTGCATGATCACTTGTAAATTTCATCTAGGTTGCTGTTTAGTCTTATTCCCATCACAGTCTTCAGCTATTACTTATGTTCCTCTTCACCTCATTAAGGCTTTGGTTTCTTGACAACTTTAGTCCCCCCCACCCACCCCCATTTGCCCCACTCCATTGCCAACATGTACACTTAAAAGCAAAAACGAAAGTTTTTTTGCTTTCAAAGTATATTTAAAACCAAAAAAGGACCGTGGATACAGTGACTCAAAAAAAGAGAAGTTGCTGGAAAAGCTGGCTTCCTCTACATTGGGGAAACCAAGCGGAGGTGGGAGTTTCTCCACCCCCCCACCAACCTTACCACTGAAAGGTTTGCAGAACACCTCCACTCAGTTCACAACTGCACCTCCCAGTCACAAACCATTTTAACACCCCCCCCCTCCCATTTTTTAGATGACATGTCCATCATGGGCCTCCTGCAGTGCCACAATGATGCCACCCGAAGGTTGCAGGAACAGCAACTCATATTCCGCCTGGGAACCCTGCAGCCATATGGTATCAATGTGGACTTCACCAGCTTCAAAATCTCCCCTTCCCCTACTGCATCCCAAAACCAGTCCAACCGGTCTCTGCCTCCCTAACCTGTTCTTCCTCTCACCCATCCCTTCCTCCCACCTCATCCCACCTCCTTGACTTGTCTGTCTTCCCTGGACTGACCTATCCCCTTTTCTCTCCATCTTTGATCCACCTCCTCCTCTCCCTATTTATTCCAGAACCCTCACCCCATCCCCCTCTCTGATGAAGGGTCTAGGCCCAAAACATCAGCTTTTGTGCTCCTGAGATGCTGCTTGGCCTGCTGTGTTCATCCAGCTTCACACTATTTTGCTGGAAAAGCTGATCAGGTCTGGCAGTAACTGAAGAGAATTCAGTTAATGTTTTGGGTCCAGCAATCCATAAATCATTCACTTATCACTGGAATCAGTGTTTAGTTTTCTTCAGTATAGAAAGCAGGCATTTTCTGGTCCGAAAAAGGTTTCCCCATGGTGGCATTATTTTTGCCAGCTCTGTCAATCAAAACAGTTTTCTCCATTGATCTTTCATGATACCGATGCCTTTAACCACAGGAACATATGGTCAATATTGCTAAATATTCCTTATTTCCAATCTGGCAGTTTAGAAAAGCCTTTGACAGGACATTAATCTTTCCACTAAACTAAGGCAAAAGATGCTTGGGAGCACATCTGCTTTAGTGCAAGGCAGACTGACCAATGTCCCAACTTGGACTTGCATCTATGACCCAGCAACATTGAAGGAACAATTCCTTCAAACACACTCCCTTATCAGCAAGAATTGTCCCTAAAGCCCAAGGGCTGCAGCAGGACAGCACTTTCAAGGCAGGCAACTAATGCTGGTCCAAACAGAATACAAAAGCTTCAACCATGTTAGATACTTAGTCTCCATAAATATCCTTGCCCCAGGTCCTCCATAGTGAAATTCTCAATGTCCTTCTCCAAGTCTTTAAAATGCTCCATGATTAGAATCAGCCAGTGCAGCAAACCAAAATCTATTCAAGCTTTTAGATAAGACAGGGCTTCTTACAGGAAGCTGTTTTCTCAGGCCTATTTGTTTGGGATCTTTGAAAGATGTCAGTTGCAGCATCTGATGAACACTCCTGGTCAAACCCATCATGTCACCCAGATGAAAAATCAGCAACTTCAGGCACTGTAGCACAGTACTTAAGTTTCTTTATACTGCCAGCCACATGCTGCCTAGAATGGCTTTAGAATTAGTTGGTGCTTAGACTAGACTACTACACCCCCCTCCCAAGTGAGGAAAGAACTCCATCTGCCAGTTTTTGCCACTGGTAATTAACTTAGCCCACAAAAATTTCTTACCTTTGCTGAGGTCTCAAACCAGCCAATGAAACCGTTTTCTTTACAGTACTGATCCAGCTTGGGCAACGTATTGCTAAGTCCCTCTTTTGTCTGGTCACATTTGTTCGCCAATAAGATGGCAGGCACTGGGTTGCCATTCTGCAGCCTCACTTTACTGTCAAGATCATTCTTCCATTTTGAAACTGCTTCAAATGTTGATGCCCTGGATACATCAAAGACTATAAACGCTCCCACTGCCTCCCTGTAGTACACTCGTGTCATGTTGCCAAACCGCTCCTGACCTAGAAACAGAATTGCAAAGTTAACCTTTCAACTTTGAGAAGAGCTTTTTGAATTCACCAGACTGGAGTTGCAGGAAAGGAGAGAGAATATACACTCATGGGAACTTGTAGAGTCACATACATGAGGCAAACCAAAAAGTCAGACTGGATCATTGTTCAGGATAACTATGAAAAAAGTATACAAACTGAGTTTGCTGGTGCTACAATGCAAATCAAACCCATGTTTCTGTAGATTAAAAGTGTGACAAGTTTCAACATTGTCACAGGTTCAGGCCAGGATAGCCATAAGCCTGTGTCCATTTGAGCTCCTGAGGACAGAAGTTGGTTCACTCCAATTATCTGGATCAAAACACTGAACAAACTGGGATGCATGTGCACAAAGTCTCAAGCAATGTCTTTTGCTGTAAATAAAAGAGAGTGTAAGTGTGGGTTGGAGAGGAGAGAAGGGAGGCATGACAGAATTAGCAGGCTTGAAGGAATTTTCTCCATCACCCAGAAAAAGCACCAAACTTGAAAACAGCGTAGGGTAAGAGGTTTTTATAACAAAAAGGACAAAGTGTTGGAGAGAATGCTACATCTAATAGCAGTTCAGCCTCAAATTTTCCCAACCTGCTAGAATATTAAATCCAAGGTCTTTCACATTAAAAAAGACTGACTCCCAACTAGCATTCAAAAATTGAAATTGATTGGCAACTGCACAATCTGATCAAAACTACATGTACATTCAGACATTCTTTCTGAAAGAAAAAAGGTGACATTTCACTATTGGTACCAAAACTAGTATTAAAACAAGGTATTTGCATACATAATATTGACATCACACCAATGACAAGTGAGATTGAACTATCACCATGGATACAAAAATTGGTTCTGGTTTGCAGAAAATAGCACAGGGCTAATGAAGACTCAATCTATCAAGTTGGATTACAGGTCAGAAAATTATCCAAATATCAAAGTAGTAAATGGAGTTACAAGACTAGACATTTAAAGCTGCATTTATTACAAGCTGGGAGATGCCCTTTTAAGTAGCACAAATCTAAAGCAACATGGCTACTCCCCAGTGAAATAAACTGTATCCTCATCATAGGATCTCAGATCATGGGACAAGTCTAAACAGCATTAATCAAATTCTACTCAACAGACGATGAAGCATTCAATATAGACCACAGCAGAAAATGCTACATGTGTGGCAAATGTTCTAGACAAAGGCTAACATGCAATAGGCAATTTTATTTGCATGAAGGGCCAAAATTTCATTTTACAGCAAAGGCACACACCTTACTACAGGCATGCCTGCACAGATTATTCCAAAGCAACCAGCCTGATCTCAAACTTAAGCCTGAGAGAATTTTAAAGTGTGGCTCAAAATATTAAATGACAAAATTATTTACATCAGTACAAGAATTGATTAGAATATTTAAAATTCACTGTCCTATTTGTGACAAAGTGGCTTTTATTCTTTCCATATTAAGCTTCTTAAATTTGAACCAAGCTAAGCTAAATGCATTCATCACTTCACATTGAGGAAAAATTTGGGAGGAGACAGACATGAAAATTGCATGAAGGAAAAATTCCCTGGCAACAAGTGCTAGAAATTTGGACTGATCAGCATCTTCAATTACATCTCATTTGAGGCAATATTTCAAGGCAGCACACAGAGGTTCAGTGGTTAGCACTGCAGCCTCAACGCCAAGGACCCAGGTTCAACTCCAGCCTCAGGCAACTGTCCATGCGAAGTTTGCACATTCTGTGTCTGTGTGGGTTTCCTCCGGTTTCCTCCCACAGTCCAAAAATGGGGAGGCTAGGTGGATTGGCCATGCTAAAACTGCCTGTCGTGTTCAGGGGTGCGTGGGTTAGCGGGGAATGGGTCTGGGTGGGACGCTCCAAGGGGCAGTGTGGACTTGTTAGTCTGAAGGGCCTGTTTCCACACTGTAGGGCATCTAAATCTAAGAAGTCCTTAGACAAACATTACATTTTGTGGCACATGTACAGGTAAAGCACAGCAAACATTGTTATCACATACAAATGGCCCTGGAACTCAGTCTAAACAAGATATTGTTTAAGCAATTTTCCCTTCAGGGCATTGTTATCCAAATTAGTGTTAGCAAAAATCATTCAAATTAGAAACATTTTCCCCAGTGTTCAGCAATGGAATTGTCTCCATTCTTGTTAGTCATGAAGGACGGTTCGTAACAGACTAATATTCTCATTGCAATCTTAAAAAAGCACACTTCAATCATTTTTTGATAGGAATGAGTTTAGTTACTGGGTTTATATCCTGAACATTTGAGCTAACAACTCAACCTACAGAAATTTCAGGATTTCAAGCTGTTGAGGCAGTGAATGAATTCACAAGCTATGGTGATCTTAAAGGAGAGATGTTCTTATTTACAAGTGTAAACAATTAACAATCCTGGTTGCTGTCACTACATAAGCATTTTTGATGTTAGATGTAGGAGTTAAAACTGGCTTTGAATGAGACAGACTTTGGGGTGAATGTGCAGATGCTAACATTCTTGTGCACTGCTGCCCTTGTTCTAGGTGGTAGCAGTCAGATCAGGCAACAGCTGCAGATTGCCCTTCTGGGAAGGCAGTAGTGAATCAAATGACTTTTGTGGCAGTCCATTAGTTTCATGGCCAGCATTACTGGTATTATTCATTCCCAATTTAGGTACATAGGTTTCTATAAAGCTGAGAGCATAATACACTTCAGGCCCAGCTCTTGTACTTATCCTTCCCATTTATCTTTGCTTTGTGTTGTAGCACCAATGCATCTGTTAACTTCCTCAATGGTTTGTCACAAGTAAGCTGCTCTGCATGGGTCAGTCAGAGCAGAGTTAGTTTCCATTTATGGAAAGTGCCTGCCTATTTTTGACAGCTGTCCCTGCAGTATATTAGGTAGGTCAGATTATTTTCAATTCTGGCCTCTTCTTGCAGGGACCCTCCAAAGCTTCAGGAAACTTGCTGTCAATCTCTTCTCAGCCATACCCTACCATGTGAAGTTAGTCATTCAGGGAGGGGAGCAAGTGACATGTTTCACAACCCATCTCTAGTCAGGAGGGGTCTGAATTAAATTTCAGATCTCCTTCACCCTATGCTGCTCTCAGGATATTACAAGTATACAGTTTGAAAGTCTGGCTTGTGCCAAAGAAACACTGTCCAGTATTTGCTCCTCCATCAAGCAGGCATCATGTCAACATGAGGGCTTTATCATCCAGTTAAAACCCAGGTAATGCTTACTCGGATTTACGTTAGAGTAATTTATAGGCTTTTGTGAAAATTCTGATGGCCAGAATGGTTGTTCAGTGGTTAGAACTGCTGCTTCACAGTGACAGAGACCAAGTTCAATTCCAGCCTCAAGCAACTGTGCAAACTTCACAGACTGCTGCATGGGCTTCCTCTGGGTGCTCCAGTTTTCTCAACCCAGAGGGGAAGAGTTAGGTGGATTGGCTGTGGGAAATGTGTTGTTAAGGGATTGTGCAGGATGTTTGTTTTTGAGGGGGACAGTGGTGGGGGAAAATGGGCAGACTTTTTAAATCTAATCAACTTAAACTTTTAAAAAAGTATGCCACATTTCTGTTCTTAGGCAAGACATTCTCTGGTCACAGATGGGAGTTTGACCTGTCAACCTTAAACTTGCATGGAGAGTCTTACCAGCTGCCAAAAATTTTAAAACATTCCAAAATTCAGTAGGGAATTTTTAAATGTCAATATTTTACTTCAGCTCCAGTTAAGCACTGCATTAGCATGGTACACCAGTTCATTTCATTTCTTTCCATTTTCAGGAGGGAACATTTGATTAGAAACAATCCATTATCTTTTCTTGTAAAGATTACCAGGATGTTGCCAGGAATGGAAAGTTTGAGTTATGCGGAAGAAAATCAGCCAAGATTCCCTTGTTAGGTTTGTTTTTCAGAGACCCCCACGGACATGATGCAAGAGCAAGACACTGACCTGGTTACAAAAACACAATCCTTTATTACACAAGTACAAGTGCAGAGGATTGCACAGTATGCTGAGCATCGTGAGTGATTCTCCCAGAACAGGGGACAACCCCTGCTTTTATACCCTTGGAATTGGCCAATACATAAGACAATTACTACATCTGAAACATCATGATTGTGATCATGCCACTATAACAGGAACATGATACAGCTTTGATTGTCTAAGTGTATGATAACAACAGAATGTGATTTCAAGTGGTGGCAACTGCCCAGCTTGATCAAAGGTCACCGACCTGGCCATTTCAGTAGAAACAGGGGTAGGTGGCAGTGTGTGTGGGTAGTGCCATAAAGATTAGAGCTAAATGCTGTGTTTATAGATGTTCTACACCCAATCCTATATGGGCAGGAAGTCAAGAGTGCTCACATACCCCTGTATGAGGGGAGAAGGAGCATAAAAATTCATGGTACATTAACCCATTAATATCTCACTCCTAGGGGTGAAGAGATGCTCTTAGAGTTTTAAAATAAAATCAGGAGGGGTGCAGGTTTGCTAAATAGCAAAAGGTCCTCTTTCCTCCTTCACTTCAGTCACTGTGTAATGGAGTCCATTGTGTTTGTTGTAATAATATCAGTACCTTTGTGGTCTGTCACTTCACTGCAAGGCTCGAGTGTTCCATTGACTCAGAGCAATGTTATCATCAGGGACTCAACTCCTAGCAGGGCCACCCATGCTAGTAAGGTTGGAGAGGAGGAGCCAGAAAGCACAATCCAAAATAAAATCAATGGCAATTCAAGACGATACTGTGACATAGGCAGCTACAGCATTGAAGTAGATAGATGCCCAATGATCAAGGTATGGATTGGCATTTTATTTGTGTGCTGGATACATGCTATGCACAGCAAGAAATAAAACAAACCTAAGTTTATGGTAACCAGGACCTAACAGTAGTAGGACCAGAATATCAAACCCCAAGGCTTAACTGTTTGAATTCTGAATCAGCCAGAAAGAAAACAACTTCATGTCAGAGAAAAGCTAACTGAAATCACAAAAGCAAAGAAGCCACACCAATAAAAGCATGGATCCAACTTATAATAGGTTGACAAGCAGATATCAAGAGCTGAGAAATTTAAAATGGAATTGCAAGCAACTATCAATAGGGCAGGGTCTTTCTACAGAAAAGCTATAGATTTTAAAATAAACACCCTCTTGCAGAAGACTTAATTTGCTTGTAAACTGGGACCCTTTTATACAAGAGGTGTTCCTGGCTAGGTTCTCTTCTCCTTCCCAAAACGTCATCCACAGTAATGGACCATCTTACTGGGACTCGGATGGGAACTTGCATGTATTCACACATCTACCTCCAGAACAGCAGGCTTTTTTCTAAAAAAGAGGAAAACTTGACATGTCAGGATCACTAAGGTGATTAGCATGCTTGCCTTCACTTACACCTTTGAGCATAGGTGTTGGGACATCATGATGCTGTACAGGACACCAAGGCCTTCTGTGGAACACTGATTCTGGTCACCCTGCCTTTGGAAAATGATTATTAAAAGGGGGAATGGGTTCAGAAAAGCAGTGACCTTAAGTTTATAAAATCATGAGGGACAACAAAAGTGAATAGCAAGGACCTTTTCCTTCAGTTCGAGAGACAGTTCAAACAGGGGGCATACTTAAAAAGGTGGTGGAGAAAAAGTTGAGGGTTGAAAGGTTTTATTTTAGCTAGCTGGTGGCTCATTTGTGCCATGGACTGCCAGTGGAAGTGGCAGATGCAAGTACGGTACAGTTACAATGTTTAAAAGACATTTGGCAGGGTGGCCAAATAGGAAAGGTTTGAGGGATATGGGCCAAAATGCAGGAAGGAGATGAGCTTAGTTTGGGAACATGGTCAACACTGACTAATTGGGCCACAGCATCTGTCTCCATGCTGCATGAAAAAGTTGCTGCAACATATATGAAAGCTGACATATTATGCCATGAAGGGTGGGGTGAATAGGATGCCAGTTAAGTGAGGCTTGAGTTGTTGAAATTGCAAAATGAAGTGCACACAAAGTGTCTTCGTAAATAGGAGAAAATAAAACTAGCTTTGGAGGTGGTGGGTGGGTGGGGGGGGGGGGGTGGCAGTGGGAAGCAGGGGAAGGAAACAAAAAGACTGAAAAGGTGAGCGAATAGAACTAGCTGCAAGATTCCTAGCCTGACTTGATTTCAAGAAAAACTGCAGTATTTATATATAGTGACCAGCCCAGTGGAGTTTCCTGTCAATAACCCATAGGACACTGATAGCATAGCTATTGCACTTAAAGGGTGATAGTTAGATTCTTTTGGGAAATGGTCATTACTTGGTGTGACATGAATTTTGCTGACAGAAGGGTACAATGGAAATCCCAAAAGGAAAAAACCAGCATACATCTGCAGTCAAAGATAAATCAGATCCATTAGATGCCAGCCTTCAATTCATTCCCCATTTTAAAAGAGGAAAAAACTGAAGACAGGAACTAACAGCAGTGTGGTTTTGAATAATACAACTTCAGGCAAGGGCAGATGTGACTGAAAATAGAGGGAAAAGGGAAGCTGCTGTCAGTGTTGCATCCTACCATACCAGATTTTTAATCTCAACTGAGTGCTAACATTTATCATTCTTACACTTATCCACAACATTCAGAAGAAATATTACAAGGAACTGTATTGAGCAGAATTATTCTTCAGCTAAATCCAAACACAAGGTGACAGTAGTATTCTATTTTGGAAGTGAACTACCACCTGAACTGTTGCCACAAAATTGTTCAGGAGAAGAGGAGACTTTGAAACAAAAAGAATATCCTGACACTCGGGCATAATTTCTCAATTTACCCTCAAAGGATGTCTGCATGACCGAGCTTAAATGAAGTGGTCACTTGTACATTGTTGCTTTACCTGAAGTATCATCTTTTCAATGAGACATTAAAAAGGGAGGCCTTAAGTTTGGCTGTCTTGTTTATCCAAAATAAAACACCACTCCAAAAAGCAGAAAAATTCCTCCCAGTAAAAACACTTGTTAGCCATTAGCTTGTAATGTTTTTGCTTTATAAAATGTAAAAAAGCAAATCAGATACTGATGAAAAAAAATCACTGGAGATGCCAACAATTAGAACAGAGCCTTAAAATATTTTAAATGACTCAACACAAGCAGATAATGAATTGGTCACACTTCAATTTGTTCAGACCAGCATTTCCTGCCACGTGTCTCTAGTAGTGTAGAGAAGTGACACTGACTCATACTCATAGCAAGTCTAAATCTTGGGCTCCATAACATGCTGGTAACATGCTTCAATTGGCCCCAAAGACCTGCTGTTCATAACTGAATAGCTTAGTCATGCCAAGAGTGCCCATAACCAATTGGTATATCCCACATGCTGTAATAAACTTGTTACTCTTTCTGCATGTTATTGAAATTACATTTACAGGAACTGAATCATTGTTGCATCATGTGCAACTATCCTGGAAACAGATACAACATCATGGAGACAGGTCATTCCCAACATCCAATGGGAATATTAAAAACAAAGTTGAGAAGTTGGCCCCTCTTGTGGAACCAAAGTGATAAGTAAGTTTGGGAAATCAAAAGATCTGTGATCACATCCACCTATTGGGCAAGTTCATCCAAGCCAACATGGTGGCCAAATTAATGCAAGGGCTCCCAGGTTAATTCCCTCAGAACTAAACTTCCTCTGAATAAGTCTGAGGATGGGACATGGATGTGGAACACCTGGCTGTGGGATATCAGTCAGGCTTGTTAGTGAGTCAACTGATAATTGCCTTTGTTTTTGGGATAATATATTGGCTCAGGAAATAGCTGTCTTGGAAAACCAGGCAGCCCCTGTCAGGGATGCTAGTAATCCAGTTTTGAAAGAGGATGGGGCTGGGGGCAGGAGCCGTTTCAGTCAGCTGCTGTGCTTGATCAAGGAACATTTAAAGAAGGGCTGGACACTGGCACAGAGTGGGATGACTTTCAATGACAGCCCCATCTGTACACCCACATACCCCATGAGTACATTATTCCTGGTACTGGCAACAATGACAGTTACAAGGAGCTGTTAGCTTTAAAAATGAACAAAATATGCTGTCCAGGACCTTAACAGCACAGAATTGACCATTTAAGCAAACAGCACTTTGAGTTGTAAATCAGTGTAAGTTAATATTCAACTCCCATAGAATAATAATATCAGCACAGATTCAATTGATGCTACCAAATTCATGAGACGGGAGTTGGTCTCAAGGTTAAAAACAAACAATAAATCTCAATTACAGACTAATCAAGAACACATGCATTTTTAAATCTTCACTTGTCAACACATTGAGACTAAAGTATTAGAAAGTCATGATTCCAACAAGTGATACAATGCTTTAAAGATAGTTCAGAAGAGCAGCTAATTGCTAGTAGTCTGGTACTTGAATTGTTGCAAAGCACAAGCTTTTGTGTTAGCTTAACTGAATGATTTTAAAGTACTGTATGCCATTCCCAGTGGCCACAAAATTCAAATCCACATAACTTGTTGTTAATTCTAAACCTATAGAACAAAATTCATTCAAGGAGAGACAGCACATACATCAGGCATCTAGACCGAAAAGGCAATCGCAAAGACAAGGCTGGACAATGTGGGCAGCATGCCACCCACAGTTTGAAAGTTGCACTAAAAGTAATACCCAAACAACAAGACCACAGACTGCTAGTCCAATTCCCTGCAAGAATTTACTTCCAAGTCTAGACCATACTACAAATGCAGAGACAGGAATGTGTAAATGTCATTTCACATTATGACATGGAAAATGAATTTCAGATTAAAAACAGTGGCTGAAAGCATCTTAAGAGTCTATCCTTCGCAATGGTGGGTATAGACAAACTTTCAGGAGTCCAAACTACAATAAAGTAGAAAAAGGTTCCAGCATTGCAGTAATTTGCACAGAAAACAAATGCTGGAGATCAGTGAGTCAGGTAGCATCCAATGGACACAGAGCAAGTTCGTGAGTTGTTGGGACTCAATATTAAGTAGTTAGTCATTCATCCCCAAGTGACATTAAGCAAAAATATAGAAACAAGAGTTAGCAATTGTAAGTAGTTTCTTGAGACAAAAATAATGTTAAAGCACAGGAATTTTGCCTCAAGGGCAAGGTCAACTCACAGGGACAGAATATAGTGACCAATTATGAACCAGGGAAAACAGCCAACAAGCTGAAACAAAAAAGTAAAACATGTTGACTTAAGAAATTCATCTTTCATTTGGATACCCAGTCTCAAAAAGAGAATTTGCTGCAGTTATTCAAAAACACTGCCAAAGGCATCTGGGCCCCAAAGTACACAATTTTCTCTGATCCTCCTTTCTTCAACCTGCCTTTGTCAAGATTTAAGCATTGCTTCACTAAGCAAAGCATCAATTCTTAAATCCAACAATGCACCAGTGAAGCACGAAGTTATTTCATATTAATTTTTAAATGCAGCTTGAAAGTAGTTAAAATTCAGTCCCATTTTGTTTTGCAAACTTGCAACACCATGTTAATTACAATGGGTCACATTAAAAATGTTAAACATGATCAGACTGGGTATTAAAATGCCAATACCAGATTTTACATCATACCAATCCTAAATTGAGGACTGTTGTCTAAAAAATGCCAACTGAGGTACAACTCCAAACTGGAGAACTAGAGCTGCTCTGAAACTTAACATTCCAAAAATAAAATTTTGGTTCATAATATGAAATAGCATTAATGAATAGAGGCAATTTTGTATGCACCATACAGTAGATCTTAGCTGAGTGTTTCATCCTAACGTGTACATATATCCAACCTGTTGAGATGATTCAGTACAGAATACATTTGCAGAAAAAGGGACTGCCACTGTTTGGTATCTTAGAGTTTGCCTGGATAACAGAACAATATTGGAGTTTATTATTTAACCAGTGAAGTCTGTTCATCAAAATTCCAACTTTTCACAAGAAAATCAGACAGTGATGAAAACAGATTATCAGCATTGCAAGTGGAGGGGAAGGTATGAATGCAACAATGCAGAAGAGGTTCAGAGAGGAGGGGTGGTGGTAAAGAGAGATGTTGCTCAGGGTCGAATACAGCCACAGAAAATAAGAATTCAGTGGATGGGGAGGCTTTATGCAGGAGGAGTGCTTTGAACACATGGAAACTGTAGAAG
Source organism: Stegostoma tigrinum (assembly GCF_030684315.1). Lineage (NCBI taxonomy): Eukaryota > Metazoa > Chordata > Chondrichthyes > Orectolobiformes > Stegostomatidae > Stegostoma > Stegostoma tigrinum. The sequence goes on from NC_081368.1 coordinate 35,752,037, forward strand.
ATGGAATGTTAAGGTAGGAATTTGGGAGACAAAACTGCTGATCATTTCAAATGAATAGGTCCAAACAAACAGTAGCAGTGTAAGAGCTAGTGTTAGAATCCCTTGGTGAGCACACAAGTTATAAAACACACTTGAAATTCTTTTAAAGCAAGGACATCACTGCAATATGGAATGTCTGGACAGTGCTGCCTACAGACAGTGGCTTCTTATTCAGGAAATTTACTTGAAGCAGAAAAAATACATTGACCATCAGGCAAGCTCAGTTGGAAAGTTTGACTGAAAGTATTTTTGTCCCACCTCAGTGAATGCCCCCAAATAATGGGCTAACCTCCATACTACACTTGAGAAGACATCATTTCACCTTACTTCATAATTAAAATCCATTGTCAACCTACTCAGCAGTTTAAATAAATAAAAAAGGGGATTGTGACTTGTATACGGGAAGCCCTATCATCTTCAGTGGATCCTGTTTTTGTTGGTAAAGGAAGAGGGGCAAGAGTCAATAGGAGGAAACCAGAGCTCTGTTGGAGCATTTGCTAATGGTGACAAGTTCAAGCAGATCCCTTCTCACTAGATTAAGATCCTTGAACAGTGAGTCAAACTAATGGCAGATAGTGTTACTATCTGAATTTATTCAAATCCACAGCCTCTGCAAAGTGAGAAAAGAAGGGGTTGCAAATGTCAGTTACAAAGAAATGCTACCAAAGTGCACAAACAGGCTGGTGTTGCTGGTCCTTGCAATCTCAGAATTAATTGTTAACTATTAACCTAAAGGCTATCATTGGCTAGCCCAAGTCTAAAGGCAAGCCTAAATAACTTACTACCAGAAGCAGGAGAAACTGCACTTCCTTTAGTTCTTAGTGATTAAAAGTGTCTTTTGTTGTTTTGAAGTCCAAATGCTTGATAGAGTTTCAAAACCACAATGTTTAGCAGGCAATTAAGCTTACATTTGAATTGACAATTTTAAAAGGCTGAGCTCAATTCTATTCAGTTTTCATAGACCGTCCTGTCAGAGGTGATTGGGGCGTGGGGGGGGGGGGGGGGGGAGTGGAAGAGAAGGAGGGCATGAAAACGTTAATGGTGGTGACAGGTAGCATGGGGCAAGGTAAGGCAAGGCAAAGACCCCCACCATCTCCCGAGGGCTGGAAGAAGTCTGAAATAGGTCTAATTATGGCTCAGAAACAGGAGTAAGTAGACCCAGTCAGTTCTTGAAAAACTCAAAAGCCTGTTACTAAATAAGGAATACAATTTTCATTCATGCCAATTAAGACTTTAAAGTTGAAAATGTGGTTTTCTTCCACTCCTCTGCTTTATGGGAGTTCAACAAAAACCCCAACATGAACCTATCAAGTCATTTAGATAGAGGGACTGGTATTAGAGGCAGTGACAAGAGGTTTTCACTTATCTTCATTCTACTGATGCTTTATCAGTTTCAGAATTTCTAGTTTGTGGACTCCAGCCACACCCTTCACACATCTATTCCCCCAATAAAGATGGTCTCAAGGTCTCCACTTCGTGTGGAAACACCTGAACCATTCCCCACCAGCCTCCTACACCTGGCTGAGCTCATTCTCACTTCCCTTTTAAAAAGTTGTGGCCATGGGTATCACTTCAGCCCTGGTTACGGGTCTGTGGGATGCATGTACATTCCTTGCTCCAATCCTACTCCAGCCTCCACCATCAACTGTCTCCAGTGCATCAATGGCCTCATCAGTACAGCTTCCCTCGTTCAAATTGGAGAAATTCAGTTTGGCTTCCAATGTCTATTTACTCCCTTTCTTGATATCTGCTTCCACCTCTGGCGATTGATTGCCAGTCTGTTATAAACCCATCACATTCCCAGTAAACTCGACTGCACATCCTCCCAGCCTGCTTCCTGTAAAAGCCTGTTCTATTCTCCCAGTTCCTCCACTGCATTTGTTCCACTGATGCCAACTTTGGCAAAGGGGCGTCAAATGTGTCCACCTTCCTCAACATGTGGTAGATAAGTTACTTGAGATTATTCTGAGGGATAAGATATACAAGCATTTGTAAAAACAGCATTTGATAGGGAATAGTCAGCATAGCTTTGTGCATGCAAGATCATTCCACAAATTTGTTGGAGTTCTTTGACAAAGTGACTAGGAAGGCTCAGGGCAGGGCATTAGATGCAGTCTATATGGATTTCATTAAGGCCTTTGATAAGGTTCCACATGGAGGTTAGATAACCTTCCTCTGGAGGTTAGATCACATGGAATCCAGGGAGAGATGACAAATTGGATATATAATTAGCCTGATGGTCAGAAGCAGAGGGGGAAAACTGGAAGCCTGTGACTCATGGAATGCCTCAGGAGTCAGTGCTAGGCCCAATACCTATTGGTTATCTATAATCAATGATTTGGACGAGAACGTACAGAGGCAAGATTAGTAAGTTTGTAGATGACACAAATAGGCAGTACTGTGGACAGCGAGGAAGGTAGTCAGAAACTGCAGCAAGATCTTGATCAGCTGGAGAAGACGGTTGAGAAATTGTAAATGGAGTTTAATATAGATAAATGAGGTGTTGCATTTTTGGAAAGTCAAATCAAGGTAGGAATTTCATGGTGAATGGAAGGGCCTTAAGGAGTGTATTGGAAGAGGGGACTTTGAGCTCAGGTGCATGGTTCTCCAAAAGTGGAGTCACAGGTAGGCAGGGCAGTGAAGGAGGCTTTTGTCATACTGGCCTTCAGTCAGGGCATTGAGTATAGAAGTTAGGAAGTTATGATGCAGTTGTACATAATGTTTGAGGCCACACATGAAATATTGTATTTGGTTTTGGTCACCTTGCTGTAGGAAGGATGTTATTGAACTAGAAAGATTGAAGAAATTTACAACAACGTTGCCAGGACTCAAGGGACTGAGTTATGGGGAGAGGTTGGACAAGCTAGATTCTTCCCCCCCCCGCCGCTTTAAAGCATACAAGATTTTGGGGGGGGGGGGGAGAAGACTTGTAGACGTGTACAAGATCATGAGGCATAGATAGGGTGAAGGCATTCATTCTTCCACCCACCCCCTCCCCCAACTTTGGGGGAAAATTGAGGACTAAAGGGCATCAGTTTAACTGAAGGTTGGAGGGGAGGAATACACAGGAGTGAGGGCCAACTTTTTTTTTAAAAAAGAGGTACGCATATGGAATGAGCAGCCAGAAGTGGTTGAGGCAGGCACATGGGCCTTGTGCTGAGAGATGGGCTCAGTGTAGATGGACATTTTGGCTAGCATGGGCCAGTTTGGCTTAAAGGCCCTGTCTGTGCTATAGGACTGACTCTTCTACAGATTCCCCAGCACCATGGTTGCCAGAGTGCTCAGCCATGTCTGGCCTATAGCCAGTACTTCAGTCCTCACCCCTTCTCTTTCCTCCAATAGCACTAGGGTCCCTCTTGTCCTCACCTACCATTCCATCAGCATTAACAGAAGGATCATTAGCCAACATGTCTCATCTCCCTTGGAATGCCACCACTCGGCACATTGGGTACCTGGCCGACATCTGTCTTGGACTTGTAGTCCTCCAGTGAACTCAGTACCTTTTTCTGCTCAAGAACCGTGCAGCCCTCGACTCATTCAAGAATTTTAGGACCCAAGCACTTCTTCCATAACCTTACCCCAACTTCCAGACACCAGGTGGTGTCATGTGCTGACAATACAAAACAACTTATTACCAGCTAATAATCCCAGTTAGTAGCTATTCATTCTCCCAGGCTGACTTTTTGGGATAATCATGCCCCTCTCTCCTCCATCCTCTCTCTTCACCCAATCTTCAGCACACATACAAACCTTTTTCTAGCCACAAAAAAGTTTGAAGGAGGGTAACCGAGTCAATGCTAACACAAATAGTGACAGACCTTGAGTTTTTCAACAATTTGTTTTTTGCTGCTGATTTCTAGCATCTGCCATTTCACTTTTTTAAAAAAAAGTGAAAATTCTGAATCATGCAGAAACTGAACTGTGCCAAAGTGATCTGAAACTCACTTATGCAAGTTGAGAAATTTCTCCTCTACTAAAATTCAGAATTTCTGCAAAGAGCTCATTTTGTCCAGACAGTAGTTTCCTATAGAGATTAGGCTTAATTGGTGAATTACAACATTTACACTCCAACTTGTCTAATAGACTTATTCTTGTCAAAGTCACAAGATGAAAACTGCAACCAATTTAGGGAGTTGGGATACCAACTAAACACCATATTTTAGAAGCTTTTAAACTGTTGTTGTTGCATCAATTCCACAGGCCCGTCTCTGCTTGCACAGCTCAACCTATGAGCTCAGTCCTGCCGGCTCAAGGCATTCATTAGAGGAAAGAGATATTTTCAGCCTTGACTCAAAGCCTTAAATACCACTTGCCTCATTCAGTTAAAAATCCTTAAATAACTTATACATTCTTCCTAACATCAAAACGAGGATTGGGGATTCGTCGAGGAGGAAATTAGCTTGCTTCTAAATCTGTTAAGTCAGATCGATTATAATGTTTTGTTCAATAAACAAAACAGCACTGAGCTTGGTAAACACTTCACAATCAGAAGTCCGTGAATACATAATCCTTTGAATAATGCAGTTTTGAAAATCCAAAAAAGTTTTCTAGCCCCTAAATCAGAGAAGATTGATTTACAAGTTCTACTCTTTTGGATGGCGGGGCAGAAACCTTTGATCGCTGTACCTATATAGGGAGCCTGGAGCAAAAAGCTCATGGCTGGCCGATATTCTCATCGTTTAGCTCCAAAGTGTTGGAGGAACCAACAATACCTGCTCACAAGTCTCACCCATTTCTATTTGCAATACCTTGTCGGCAAAGCGTGGGCAGGATAGCGAAACGTACGGCATTCTCAGGAATGCAAGCGGTCATCCAGAACAAAGTTAACATCCTAGTATCTCAGTTTACGACAGAATGAGAAGATAAGCCAAACTGAAAGGATTCCCTTGTTAGGAAGAGGAATGCTGTAAGCGCATGACTCAAGAGGCCAATGAGGGATAACAACGATGCCCTGGTCACGGGTCTTGAGTGAGAAGTCTCAGGACGTACCTTGGAGTAAATGCTGTCTTCTCTAGAGCAGTGTCTCTGGAACCTGGCCCGGCTCTAATCCGGATCAACAGAGACCGGAGTTCATTCCCAGCTACAATCCAGCTGCCTTGAAACCACCACCCATTCACCTAGAAAATTTGCTTAAAGCTTGCGAAATTTCACAGCTGATCGCAAACTTGCGAGAGCTATTTATCGAGGAGGTTACATGAAGCGCTCTCAATAAAATCACTCCTCCCTTCAGAGAGGATGAGAGGCGTTGGTCCCAGTTTGGGGATATGGAGCGACAGGAATGGTCATCATTAACTCACCGCTAGCTTTTTGTTAGTGTTTAACCCGCTGACACTTCGTTTGTATTTTTAGGTGGTCGGGCTGCAGTATTGAAAAGGCACAAATAGTCCATTTTAATAGTCTCAGCTTTTAAAAAGCCTGCATTCAGGAGAAAAGTGAGTCATTCAATTCGTTAGTGTTTAAGAATATGATGTTTAGACTTGCACATTGAGAAAACACTTCGTCCATCCAGATTACCTGCAATGTCCCAAAGTTGTAGCCGAATGATAGTGTCCTCTTCCCAATGCAAGACTTTGAGGGCGAAGTCCACGCCAATAGTTGCTCTATAATGCTGGGAGAAAATCTGATGAACGTACCGCTTTATGATACTAGTTTTCCCAACGCCCAGGTCGCCAATCACTAAAACCTTAAACAGATATTCTTTCTGCGTCTTTTCCATATCCCTCAGCCTATCCTCCTACTCACTTTCTAAATATTCGGCGCTTAACCACTTTGAAACAAGCTCTGTTCTACGCGCTGCTAGACACCACACGTGTGCTCTCACGCCTAAAGCCCCCTCCCTGTCTCCGAGAAATTTAAAAGGGCAATGTCGCAGACCATGAGTTTGGCTCTCCCGTCCTGCGCAATTTTCTGAAAGGTTTAATTGTTTGCATCAATTACACGTGTGACTGTTCGCTTGACTATTAACCTTACGAGCCGGGGGTTGTCAAATAGCATTCCCGAGCCTCAAAAAGGGCGTGTTTTTTTAAAAGAAACCTCCTTTAGCGGATCTGTAATGATGCTACTGAGTAGTAGTTTAGAACGTGCCGTTTCTAATGTTCTGTTGAGTCAAATAGAAAAGCAGGTGAGATCGAAAAATGAAGGTCGAGGGGGTAAGAGAAAACGAATGGGAGCAGGCGTAGAGGAGGTAAGTGGGGGGGAAAGGGTTACAGGGCCTGGGTGGGATGATCTTTGGAGGAGTACTTGACGGGCTGAATGGCCTGTTTCTACACTGTGGGGATGTTATGATCTATGAAGTCTCATGCCCAGGGTGCGGGGGCTGGGTATTCTGTTTCTATACATGCTCTGTCACTTATTTAATTGTTTCCACTCCCTGCCTCTCTCCATGCAATGTTAAATTGTTATAACATGTATTTTCTAAACCGCTGATTCTTTTTGTGTTCACTTTCAAATTTTCACTCTAACCTCAAGGCTGTCATTAAAACAGTCGATACTGGATCTGTTGTTGTTGTTTGTGGGTGAAGTTCCATATCTTTATGGGGGTAAGAGCAGAGGACAATACATCAAGTCGACACCGCTTCTCCAAAACTCATCCCACCCAGGGTCACCGGACCCGAAATGTTAACTTTTTTTTTCCTTCACAGATGCTGCCAGACCTGCTGAGCTTTTCCAGCAACTTTGTTTTTGTTCCAACGCATCTATGAATTCAGCTCACCGGCCGGACGGCCACTTTAGCAGAACCATCCACCCATTCTCCTAGAAGTTGGAATAAATAAGAAGGGTCATTTTCCTGCAATCAACAAATGGCCAGTTATGACTAGAATTGCCAGATTCCCACCACTTTCTGTTGGGGGGGAACCTCACACCCCACTGTGAGTCTTTTGCCCCTTACCTGAAATCTATGCCTCCTGGTCATTGATCCCCCTACTGAGGGGGAAAGTTCCTTCCTGTCAGTGTTCTGTTCCTTAGCACGCACTTAGTCCTCCTTTGCTGTATTGCTTAAAAAAAAGCTTCCCAGTCCTCCGATTTTATGACTACTTCTGAAAACTTTCTGAACATTTTAATCTTATACTGTCCATAACTTGGTTTGGGAGCCACGGTAGACTGACTCTTTTATTCTGAGTTTTTGCATTTTGAAGGAATGTGTAGGTGCTGTAAATCACATGAAAGTTCTTCAGCAACCAGCCATTGCTAATGTATTTTCCTACTTTAATGTATGTTCTTAATCTGCCACAGCCAATTCGTGCGTCATGTCTCTGTTGTTTTCCGTTATTCAAGTTTAAACTAGTTTGATTGAACTAGTTCACTACCAAATGTAATGTTAATTTCTATTATATTGTCATCGTCCCCTAAAAGTTGATTTACAACGGTGTTATTAATCAGCCCGATAACAATACATAATACTAGATGTCGGCTGGCCGTTATGTGATACTGACAGCAAATGTTCAATTTCTTGCACTGGCTGAAGTTACCAGGAAGATCATCTCTCCTTCTCAACCTCTCCCTTTGCCTGAGGCACGGTGACCCTGAGACTGAACCACCACCAGTCATGTCTCTCTACTGAGAGAGCAGCCCTATGGTCTGTTAAGACCACAATGAGTTTACGTTATTTTCCCCCCATTAGATCCAAAGTAGCCTGGTTTTCAACATGCTTTAGAATTTTTCCGGCATTTTAATAATGTGCGTTGTAGTGAGAAAGTTGGGGGGAAATGACGAGAGTGGAAAAATTGAGATTTTTGGCTTTAAGAAATAAATTCAAATTTTCCCTTAAGGTTTCAATGCCCAGATGATAATTTAACTTGTAAGAGATAAGGACCCTACTTGCATGCATAAAGATCTCAATTAGGTAATCTCTCATTTCTATGCAGATTGGTTTCTCATGTACCTGGGAGAATGGCAGAGACACCAGTTCCTGACTTGCAAACTCGAGTGGTTACCTGGCAGTTATAGCTCATCAGCATCTCTTCTAAGCCTCCATTATTCCCTATATTTTCAGAACATGTACCATGGCAGCAACCACCTGCAACCTTCATCTACACATGTCGATATTTTGTAGATATCCACCTTCAGCAGATGCTCCTGGTACATCTTGGACTTCAAAGAGCAATACTGATGTTCCAAACTGCATTATGAGTTAGTCCAAGTTGTAACCTGAGCATCTGCTGTGGTAGCCTATGGTTGGCCAGCAGTTTTGAACAATTGCAATTTGCAGTTCTGAATATTCTGCAACTATATTGTGGCCACTGACCATTCCCAACAAGCATGTGATTCCAAAACTTGCAGATGGAGAACATTTACTGGATTATCCAATTGTGCAAATAATTCTACTGAACCAAATTAGGAATGCCAGTCAGGCTGGCAGTGTGGTGCACTGTGTATACTGGAAACTACAAACGTGAATACATAGAGCCCTGGCCTTTGCAAACAAAACAAGTGTCCATGCATTGTGTCTGTTAGAACTCAATAGGGTGACAGGGCGATACTTTGATGAGTCAAACTTTCTGGTTTAAAATTTAAGCAAAACCTGACAACTCCCTATCTTAATAAACTGGTTCATGAATTGGAGATTTGAAAAAAAACCCGAGGATCACGGGAGGATTTGATAGGTGTTCAAATTTATCAATGGTTTTGTCTGAAAATAGTTACTCCTTCTTTACTCAATGGGAAAAAATGCCTGTAGCCAGAGGACACAGATTTAAGATGATTAATAAAAGAACCAGATGCTGCATGAGGAAAAAGAATTAATTTACTCAGTGAGGTGTGATCTGGAATACACTGATTGAAAGGGTGATGGAAGGAGATTTAATAGCAAAGTCCAAAAGCTAATCGAATAAATATTTGAAGGAAAGCCTTTACAGGGTTATAGGAGAAGAGCAGGAGGTGAGATTAATTAATTTGTTCTATAACGTAGGTAGGATGGGTCAAGTGGCCTCCTTCATTGCTGTTGTATACTTTGATTCTATGAATAGATAAGTGACTGTTTACACCCAAGTATCCTGCAAAATTCCTAATTATCTAGATAACTGCTTCATAATTACTTGAAACAGACAACACATTAATTGCATAGGTAAAGTTGAGGTTGAGAATGTGCTGGTCTCAACGTGTGCCTTGACATTCCAGTTCACCCTGCATATAGCCAAATTTAAAATGGCACTATAGTAGACCTTTGAATTTTGTAATATCGGTTTTTTATCACCAATTTCTAGCATGTCCTCTCTTTCTACTGGCCTAATTTGACATTATATTACGATCTAGGCTCACTTTTTATTGATTACTTGGATTTTATTGATACATTGTAAACTTCCAATTTTCTCCCTGGACTGCATACCTCAGATTTCCCTTGAATTTCATTCCCTTAGCAATTGAGCATATATGTCAAAAATCCTCACTTCTTACAGCTAATAATTCTGTTCTAAGCCTACTTTTGACTATCAGGATAGACAGAAATTTTCTCCTAAGGATTTTCATTGTCATACTTGTCCATTTATTGAGACGTTGATTCTGGTAACTGGTTGCAGTTACTTCATACTTCTGTGAAATTACAATGAGCACAATTAAAGTCATGCTAAAATGCCAGAAATGCCATCATTGAATAAGTGTTTATTTTCAATCTCTAGTCTTTTACACTTTGATGTAACGATACATGTATCACATGATGGTCCACACTGTAAACTAAGTTCCAGAAATTTGTGATTGTAAGACAGATTATTTTAAAAGGAGGCTAAGAGACCACATCAGACAAGTGACATTGCACAATAGCAGTCTTTCACTACATAAATTGTGGAGTCTTAAATGCTACTCAACGTGAAGTGCATCATCAATCAAATTCCTCATCGGTATCAGAAAGTCCTAAGCTGTCATCGGACTCGTCATCTTCTAGAGGTGGTGGTTCATCTCCCATATAGAGTTCTTTCTGCTCCTGGATTAAAGGTTTACCTCCTTTATCTTCCTCTTCTTTGTCTTTCTGTTCCTTCTCTTCAACTTTGAGAGGAGGCAATTCAAGTTTGGCCCAGGTCACAGGATCCATTTTTTTAAGGCTGATTTCCACTTTTGTTGGGCCCATATTGACACAGCTTTTTTCTACATCAACAACCTAAGGAAAGAGTAAATTTAAATCAGAATTACTCTTTTCCAATGTTTTGCTCAATGGCTGCTCTGAAGCTGACTGCATCCAAGACAATGTCAAATGGTGTAGTGAAAACTTTTCTCCTGTACACGACAATTGCCAAATATTTTCTCATAAAAATACTGCTATTTGAGGAATCTTTACTTGCAATTCAGAGTGCATCCTATGCTGGCCAGTTATAATTTAGTACTGACTTAAGTCAGCTACCTGAATTTGAAGTGTTTGTGTAACAATTATTAATGATAAGCATTTTTTTTTGCCTTGTTTTTCCATTTAATGCTTAAAAATCTTTAATTCTGATTCAACTGCCATGAGGATTTCATACCTACAATGAAACAAATCCTAATTTTATTAGAGACAACAAAGTTTTCTTTCTGTATGAATCAAAAATCTAATTAGCAACTGGAAATAAAATGCTTTGAAATCTTGTTCTGGTGCAGTGGTAGCATCCCTACCCCAGGATCAGGAGGCCCAGGGTCAAGTTCTACCTGCTCCAGGGGTGTGTAATAACATCTCCAAGCAGATTGATTAGAAAAATAGGTTGCATTTTTAAAAAATGAAATCCTGTTATATTATATCGGTTACAGATGTATTCATGCTTTTATAGGATACTATAAGTTGGTGGCTTTTCTCTGAAATTAGCAATAGCAGCAACAATTTGCATTTAATTAGAAACTTTAACATAAAAGAAATCCCAAAAGCAGCCACAGAAGCATAACTGGAAGAACATAATTCGGCAGCTGAAATAATTTTTTTGGGGAGTTACCATGGATTTGATCAATATGGAGGGTCTTAAATGAGAGACAGTGCTTTAATTTTGGTTGTTTCCTGAGCTATATTGCTGATAGCAATTTGGTAGAGTTGGATGAGGATAATGCACAGGTAGAAGCCCAGTGTAAAATTCACACGCACTAAAGACAAGGATTATGAACTGCAATAACACAGGTAGATGCAACTGACAGCAGATGTAAGTCTGGCCTGGGGGTGACAATGACAGTACAGGGACAGCCTGAGTCTGAACAAAAGTAGCAGATAATGGATCCTGGGGTGGGTGGGGACTGGTGGCCTGGGACCTGAAAGCTGAGGTCTATGATGGCGATAAAAGTGCCAGTTTTTATTATATGGAGGCAAGACTATATGGAAGAGCAGGATCATCGAAAGGAGAATTAATGAAAGAAAATTAGTTGGAAAGCAAGAAACAGAAATAAAATTTACACTATCTTGGAGGCAGGCAGGAAAGTGGAATCACTGAAGACCTTATTGGGTTTGAGCAGCAATTTTGGAGTTATAGTGCCACCTATAGTGGATGAGTAAAAATAAGGGGAGAAAATGAAGAAAATGCATTTATATAGCTTCTTTAATGTCTTTGAGTTCCCAAAATATTTCAAAGCTCATGAATTACTTTTAAGTGGTCAACTTAGTTATACAGATAAATGCAAAAGCCAACTTGAGCACATCAATGTCCCATGAAAACAAATAATCTAAGTGACTAGATAATCTGGTTTGGTTGTGTTGTTTCAGGAATAAGATGCCTGTAGTGCATCCCTCTTTGATCCCAAAGCTCTTGTTTCAAGTCCCACTTGATGGTCAAGGAAAATGTGTTCATAATATGATCAAACAGATAGAGTACAAAGTTGTAATTCCTCTTTATGTTCCAATCGCCAGGGGTTAACAGCAGGAGAGATTACGGGTTGGTCATGTGACAGAGCTCCAACATCTCAATGTATAAGTGTCTGTTGCCACAGTAACTTGCACTTTTTTTTGAGTGGTTCATTCAGTTGGCTGATTGCCAGTGATACCAACAGAATGGGTTTCAATGCCCATTCTGATCAAGTGACTTTGGATACCTTGGGATCTTTTAAATGCAGTTTAAAGGCAAATGGTGCCTGCTTCCAAATCTTTAAACCAAAGTGACTCAATTTCTCAGTATTACATTTTAATTGTCAGTTTACATTATTTTCTGAAGTCTCTTGAATGACCTTAAAGTCATAAGCTCCATAACATAAAGATTAGAATATACCATTAATGTTAAGTAGGATGTAATAGTGAATATGGACAGATTAGTGCTCATAGTTATAAAGCTAATGAAAACATGCCAAAGATCTAGCAAAATTGTGACACTGGAAGTGAGTGTGTTCAATCACTGGACATATTGTATGAGTCAATTTCCCATAATATTACACAGGGGACTTGCAAAACTAAGCTTTAAGATAACTTTGAACTATAAATTAATATGGTGCACAAATAAAATTGGAAAAAAAGACTAGTTTTAATCTGCTGTACAGCCAATATTTTTTTCTAGTGGAATTGCATCCATTACAAATTGTGTTGAAACTGTCCAAATACTTAAAACACCTCAAACCCTCAATATACAGACTGGTGTCTGTTAGCCTCCATTTGAATCAAGCCAGGTCCCAAAAGTGAAAAGGTGATGAGACTCCAGTCTCAAAGAAAGTTTAAGTGCTTAAACGGAAAGTAACTCACCACCTGTTTCTCCAAGCCTCTCTGCATGGTACAACTCAGGACTGTGATGGAATACTTTCCTTTTGCCTGGATGAATACAGCTCCAGCTACACAAACACTTGATACTATCCAGGACAAAGTGGGCCACTTGACTGACATGCCATCCAGCGCTTTAAACCTTTGCTCTCTCCAACACTGATATATTGTGGCAGCAATATATAACATGCACTGCAACAATTCTTTAAGCTCCTTTGAAAATACTTCCCAATCTGTGACATCTAACTTCCAGAAAGTCAGGGAAAGCAAACACATGGGAATGCTATCACCTGCAAATTCCCCGTTCAAGCCACTCATGATCCTGACTTGGAATTATATCACCATTTCATTACTCTTGCTGGGTCAAAATCCTGGAACTCCCTCCCTAACAGCATAGGTGTCACCAGCACCACATGGGCTGCAGATGTTCAAAAAGGCAGCACCTTGTCACCCTCCAAAGGGGCAATTAGAGAATGATAAGTGTGAAGGCCACTTGTTTTTGACTGTGGACCATAAAATAGGATAATACTGCTTTAAACAAAGGGACTGTGGAAGAAGATGGTGCAGTTTTTTAAAAATACATTACTCGTTATATGTCAGCTATTATTCTTGCAGTGACAGCGGATGCTAGACAGTTGGCTCCATCAGTACGTTCAGGGAAATCTTGCCCAGTGACAGACTTTGGAATGGTTTCCAAACAGGACTAGTGCGTGTTCAGGAGCGCTCAGCTAAGTTTCTCCCTCTTTGGTTAGTTGAAAGTCAAATAAGATTTTGAGCAGCTAGTTTCTCTCTCTCTCTCTCTCTCTCTCTCTCTTTTTCTGTTTCTCTTTCCACTTTTCAAAGGAAAAAATATCTTCAGAGATACAGACTGAAAGGGCAAATCTTCAAACAGTGAATGAAAAAGAGAGAAGGACGGACAACCTTTATGTCCTCAAAGCATTGGATGGAAACCAGAAGAAAACAATTCACTCGTTCCTATATTCCAGACTGGCACCAGAACTGTGTTTCACTGAATTTTTTGAACCCTCCTCACCTGTAATATTTGTGAATTGTTTTCGCTTTGTATGTAGTACGAAATGCTTTAAAAGGGGTAAAGTTCAATTTGTAGAGTTATAAATTAGCAATTCATTTTACTCTAGTGAAATTTGTTAAACCTATTTGATTGTAATATGTAGTGATTTTCTTATTAATGGTAATTAAAAGCCCAGTGTGCACATGCTTGTAGCCAGAATTGGACAGTTTGGTACCATTCAGCAATTTGGTGGTTTAATAAAATTTCCACATTTGTGATGGCTCTGGCAACTGGGGGGTTTGGTGGGGGTGGTGAGATGGGGCTTGATTTTTCAACACACACCCTAAAGTTCATGACCAATTAATGCTGGTTTTATCAGCAACGCCTACATCCTGTGAACTAAATTTTATGATTAGGTACTTGTTACCGCTGAAAGTGAGCCTTAATGACCTTCTTGCTCCCCAGTTCCATGCTCTGGTTTGTACTGAGTTATCCAATCTCAGTAAGATAGCAACAGAGATGCTAAAAGCAGCTAAAACTGCTGTCTGGACTCCAATGTAAATTATAGACTTTGAGAGGTAACAGAAAGTATTGAAATTACCACACCCTAGTGAGAAAACTTGTTATTTCTGGAGAAGGGTCAAGGCTTGAAATATCAGCTTTCCTGCTCCCATGATGCTGCTTTGCCTGCTGTATTCATCCAGCTCTACATCTTGTTATCTCACCTTGGAATGATATCTTTTTCAAGAGTTCAACATGCAAATGAGCCAAGTACTCAGATGCTGTCATATGACCATGTTCTCTACTGTCATGCTCATTTAGCTGATCAAGTAAACAAAAGCCAAGCACTTAATTTGTGTAACATTTAGATACAGTAAAAATTAGTCAGAAAAAATGAAAAATACTTACACCCCATAGATTTAGTACTTTGTGAAAAACTTTATCCTGTTCAAACATGATATGGACAGTTAACTGTAAAACAAAACAAAAATAACTCAAATATTGTGGTCATCAATTTTTCCCTTTCTGATTGTAAAAATCTGACATTGGAAGATGTTTTAGAGTTGCCTCATTCACATTGAACTGTCCTTACAAACTTACATGGTCTATGGTGTTTCAGGATGGTTTTGTTTGGGACAGTCTGCTACCTTAATGGATTAATGCCAGAGTTTCAGTCACCCAATGTAGCATTCGCACTTTGGATAAGGTTACATATTTCCTTAGCGAACAAGACATTGGCCTCATTATGAAGTGACCATGAGATGATGAGTCAGGGCATAACATGATGTTTCTTTGTGACTGACATGAGCCCAGGAGTACCCAAGTTGCTGCTCTATAGCTAGCATTCCCCACAGATGTTCACTCATTGGTGGATTCCTTGTGGCTGAGATGAGCAGGCAAAGACAGTATCCGAGGAAAGAGCAAATACAACATTGTCTGGAAGAACAGCAACCTCCAGCATCTGCCGCACAATTGTGTTGATGGAGAAGTGGCAGGTGAAGAGCCCTACAAGGAGGCTGAGGGGGATGACCAGACCCCCACACAGTGACTTGGCGGTCATTTTCTACAGCTATCCCATCCACATTGTAGGTGCAGGCTAAGGCTATCCCAAATCCTCATCACTAAATGCTGCAATCTGCTACAGCATGACTTGCACTCAGAAGAACCGCGTGCCCTGAACATTTACACCAGTGGCTTGTTTCAGGGAGCAATTGGGTACCTGTGTGACCCCTCCATTCCCTGTCCATATTGCAACCCACAAATGCATCCAGGATGTCATCAATGCCACTTTCTTCAGATTACACCAGTTTATACCAGGCCCACATGATGAGGTGAGTCAAGAAGCCTGGGCAGTGGGATTATTCAACATTGCTGGCTTCCCCTAAGCACAGGTCACAATAAACTGTACACACTTTGCTTTCAGAGTACCCTGTCGTCAACCCTGTAGAGTTCATCACCTGAAAAAATTTCCACTCCATTCATTTTCAATTTATCTGTGATCATCACTGTCAGATCTTGGGGGGGGGGGGGGGGGGTCAGCTCCAGATATACTGCAGAATTGCTATGATTTTTATTTTTAGTGAACTGACAGATTTCTGCATCCTTCCAATACAGGGATAGTTGCTAGGAGACAACAGATACACTCCTCAAAATGTGACTCATAACACTCGTACAAAACTCTTGGTATTTTCAGCTGTTCTCACTTCCAAATAACTTGATTTTACAGGTGCTCCTCACCATTAAGGAGAGAGCAGCAGTCAGTGAGACAGAGCACCAATATAAAATGGTACTGAAGTTAGGTAGCTTTGTGGGCTTCAGAAAGTATATGGAATCCAAATGTTGTGCAGTGCAGTCCCCCAGGATAGGCAGCAGGTTGGGATCAATCCTCGAGCATCTCCTGTTCACCTACTGGCTTGGAACACTTGGCTGGTTATCCTGGGGATATTTGATCTGAGAGGTTTACTCAAAATGTATTGGCCAGATGCAGGATCAACACTCCTTAACTTGAACTTCTACAGACACTGACGTCATAGGCAGGAGGAAGTGCAGAGGCTGGTCATCGCAGGAGTGTCCAGACAGGAATTTCTGGGGGTCCTATGTTTGGCTCCTCCTCCCTATATGTGCCTGCCAGTACCATTCTGTCTCCGTAAGAGGAAGGGCCATCTGGAGCGAGGCTAAGGTCCCGTATTCTCTCTCACCTTGCCCGTGATGCTGAGCACCAATGGTTAGAGAGATGGAGTTTCC
This sequence comes from Stegostoma tigrinum, assembly GCF_030684315.1. Lineage (NCBI taxonomy): Eukaryota > Metazoa > Chordata > Chondrichthyes > Orectolobiformes > Stegostomatidae > Stegostoma > Stegostoma tigrinum. Next base: position 35,768,455 of record NC_081368.1, read on the forward strand.
GTCTGTGTGTATGTCTGGCAGGCACTGGCAGTGCTGGAAATGGGTCTCCATGGAGCTAACCAGCCTGTTAATGATGATAGCCAGACACGTGTATGCCAGAGCCAGCACAGAACTGAATGTTGGTGGACTTCTCCGTCCTTCGATCCAGTTTACCGACTCTATCTAACAAAGCTGCCTGCTGTTGCTTGCCTTTCTGTGCATTTTGACAATGTCATTAATGGCCAAGACAATGGGATCTTCTTCTGCCTGGGCCTGAGCAGATGCCTACTCTCAAAGTGCCAGGAATGGGGGCTGTTACTTCCTTGACCAGCTGAAGGGGGATATCAGAGATTGTACCCACCAACCTGTGCTCCCAAGTCTAACCTAGTTCGGAAATTCATCAATACGAAAAGTTTCTGTGAGCTGATGGAGGATGCAGGTGCATCCTCCAAGGATTTCTCTTCAGAGATGGAGCTGAGGATCTCGGGGTGCAGGCCCCTTCTGAGCAAAAGTTTGCTACATGCTCAAGAACAGAAGAGGAGAGGCAGCCTTGAAAGACAAAAGCTTGTTCAGGTGAAGAGTGGGAGAGCGGTGCAATGCTGTACATTGAAGCTCACTCAGCCCACAGAGTTGTTCACATCTACACGAATGCTCGTGTGCTGCTCTAGCCAACTCTTCATGTGGGATGAGGAGCTGATCTTCACCAATCTCTGCTTAGCTGTCAGGCAATCGTCCCCTGCAATAAGTCAAACAGAGACACTGAGAAACGTGCAAGTGGACTGGAGAGCCATTAGTGGTGATGCAGGAGCCAGAGAATTGGTGAGGTATCCCCAGTGCATGACTTGAAAGCACAGAATGCAGGGAGGATTAGTAGTTTGGGAGAACAGAGTGGCTGTGAGCTGTTGAGTAGACTTTCTGTATACAATACTGAGAGTTGCAGTGCATGAGCACATGCAGTGGCAGAGTTAGAGTAGGTGGTCCTTTGAGTCTGAGGTAACAGAGAAAAGATGGTAGCATTTACCTGTGTGAAGCACAGAGATCAATAACCTTCTTTCTGTACTGCTCTACATTTCTTGTAACTCGGGCCATTATCTCAGTCCAGGCTAGGTCTGGTGGTACGGCCTCCTTTGCCAGTCAGCTGGATAAAGGATTGCTGTCCTCTCCATCACCTCATTCACAAGCATCTTTGAAATCCCTGTGCGCAAAGGGAGGAACTAACTTCTCTTTCTGGGCCATTCCCTTCTGGGTAACACTGCAATACCACAGTGTGAGCAGCACTTTCTAGTTTGGAGTTTCTAAAGTGATACGCAATTGGGTTTCAATATGACCCCTGTGGTGTGAAAGTTACATCGTCCCAACAACAAGCACCTCCATCCTCACCTGCTGCAGGATTCCAGGAGACAGGAAGTGAACAGGTCAGTTGAATCCTCAATGAGATGTTGAGCAGACGTTTATGTGAGAGACATAAACGTGGGCCATAGTGGACCTATGCCTTGACTCTTACCCAAAGAAGCAGTAAACCAAAAGATGGTAAAATTCAGCCCAAGCTTCATAAAGCAACACCGCTATTATAACATCTCTTTTATTCTTAAATGTTTTTACTTAAGTTTCTCAAGAAATAAATAAAAATTTCAATTTGTTCAAGGTACTTTGACTTTCCCGTCTATATTTGTTAAAGGATTTTAAATTCTGGAGTTTAAATGATGTTGCACTTACCATTGTGCGGTTAGCATCTATGTAGCTGAGCTCTGGGTTAGACATTTTTGCATAGACTGTGATGACTACCTCACCGCCAGTCTGGTGCCAATCATGCCGACAGCCAACTAGTTTCTTATCCTAAAACAGAAATACAGTCAGCACTAGTGTGAGAAAATGCATTCTTAGGCCAACTGCTCAGGTCAGTTTCTGGTAGATGTAAATGGTTGTCTCAAATTCCTGAAGGCACAGCAAAGTAACCAGGTCACAGGTATAGGAACATGGGGCTGTTGTCTTTAATCTGTTTGATTTACGATTCAATGACAGGTTGAATATCACATACACCTTACACAATAATTTTGCTTGTGACACTTTCGGACTGAGTTTTAAGGCAAGAGGAGGCAGATCTGGGTGCATGACAGAAGTTAAACCCTCTATAAGTGAGACTGGTTCATGATCTTGACATATTCCACCTTCATTTTCCATTTGGGAACCCTGTGGCCTTCTGGGCTCAATGTCAAGTTCATCAATTTTAGGGCCAGAGCATCTTCTCCCATGTCCTTACTCCAACCCCACACACCAGAGCTTGTCATAACATGGGCTGATCCAACAAACATCCCATTGTCAGCTATTAACGGTGCCTATTAGTGGCTAGAGTGTCCCAGGATGACGCATTCCTTTGTCTGCTCAACGATTTCTCTTTTTTTGGGCTCCATCTCCACCTGTCGTTTTCTCCTCTTGCCTCCCCTGCACCTAATCTTCAACATGCATACCAAACTTTTCCTTGCTAAAATCAGTTCTAAGAAGGGTCACTGGGCCTGAAACATTAACTTTGCTTTCACAAATGGTGCCAGATCTGATTTTTTTTTTTTTTCAGAAATTTCTGTTTTTGTTTATGATTTCTAACATCTGCACAAAATTCTCTTTTGTTTTGTTAATGCCAATGCTGTGCTCTGACAAAGCCCACTAAATGGTTAAATGGGTTCCCAATTGCCAGAGATAATCGGAACTACAGATGCTGGAGAATCTGAGATAACAAAGTGTAGAGCTGGATGAACATGGCAGGCCAGGCAGCATCTTAGGAGCACAAAAGCTGATGTTTCGGGCCTAGACCCTTCATCAGGAAAGGGGGATGGGGAGAGGGTTCTGAAATAAATAGGGAGAGAGGGGGAGGCGGATCAAGGGTGGATAGAGGAGAAGCTAGGTGGAGAAGAGACAGACAAGTTAAAGAGGCAGGGATGGAGCCTGTAGAGGTGAGTACAGGTGGGGAGGTAGGAAGGGGATAGGTCAGTCCAGGGAGGACAGACAGGTCAAGGGGGCGGGATGAGGTTAGGAGGTAGGAAATGGGAGTGCGGCTTGAGGTGGGAGGAGGGGATAGGTGAGAGGAAGGGCAGGTTAGGGAGGCGGGGACAAGCTGGGCTGGTTTTGGGATGCAGTGGGGGGCGGGGAGATTTTGATGCTTGTGAAATCCACATTGATACCACTGGGCCGCAGGGTTCCCAAGCGGAATATGAGTTGCTGTTCCTGCAACCTTCGGGTGGCATCATTGTGGCACTGCAGGAGGCCCAGGATGGATATGTCGTCTAAGGAATGGGAGGGGGAGTTGAAATGGCTCGCGACTGGGAGGTGCAGTTGTTTGTTGCGAACCGAGTGTAGGTGTTCTGCAAAGCGGTCCCCAAGCCTCCAATTGGTTTCCCAATGTAGAGGAAGCCACAACGGGTACAGTGGATGCAGTACACCAAATTGGCAGACGTGCAGATGAACATCTGCTTGATGTGGAAAGTCATCTTGGGGCCTGGGATGGGGGTGAGGGAGGAGGTGTGGGACAAGTTTAGCACTTCCTGCGGTTGCAGGGACAAGTGCCGGGTGTGATGGGGCTGCAGGGGAGTGTGGACAAGGGAGTCCCTGAGAGAGTGGTCTTTCCGGAAGGCAGACAAGGGTGGGGATGGAAAAACATCTTTGGTGGTGTGGTTGGATTGTAGATAGTGGAAGGATGATGTGTTGTATCCGGAGATTGGTGGGGTGGCCTGTGAGGACGAGGGGGATTCTCTTAGGGTGGTTGTGGCGGGGGCGGGGTGTGAGGGATGAGTTGCGGGAAATACGGGAGACACGGTCAAGGGCGTTCTCGACCACTGTGTGGGTGAATTTGCGCTCCTTGAAGAACAAGGACATTTAGGATGTATGGGAATGGAATGCCTCTTCCTGGGAGCAGATGCAGCGGAGGTGAAGGAATTGGGAATAGGGGATGGAATTTTTGCAGGAAGGTTGGTGGGAGGAGGTGTGTTCTAGATAGCTGTGGGAGTCGGTGGGCTTGAAACGGATATCGGTTTCTATGTGGTTGCCTGAGATGGAGACAGAGAGGTCCAGGAAGGTGAGGGATGTGTTGGAGATGGTCCAGGTGAACTTGAGGTTGGGGTGGAAGGTGTTGGTGAAGTGGATGAACTGTTTGAGCTCCTCTTGGGAGCAAGAGGCAGCGCCGATACAGTCGTCAATGTAACGGAGGAAGAGGTGGGGTTTGGGGCCTGTGTACGTGCAGAAGAGGGATTGCTCCATGTAACCTACAAAGAGGCAGGCATAGCTTGGGCCCATGCGGGTACCCATGGCCACCCCCTTTGTCTGTAGGAAGTGGGAGGAGTCGAAAGAGAAGTTGTTGAGGTTGAGGACGAGTTCGGCTAGGCGGATGAGGGTGTCGGTGGAGGGGGATTGGTTGGGCCTGCGGGACAGGAAGAAGCAGAGGGCCTTTAAGCCATCTGCATGGGTAATGCAGGTGTATAGGGACTGGACGTCAGTGATGAAAATGAGGTGTTGGGGACCAGGGAATTGGAAGTTCTGGAGGCGGTGGAGGGCGTGGGTGGTGTCACGGAAATAGGTAGGGAGATCCTGGACCAAGGGGGAGAAAATGGAGTCCAGATAGGTGGAGATGAGTTCGGTGGGGCAGGAGCAGGCGGAGACAATGCGTCAACCACGGCAGGCGGGTTTTCAGAACGCTCTCCGCATCCCCCTTTTCTGGTGAATGGTCTAGGCCCGAAACATCAGCTTTCGTGCTCCTAAGATGCTGCTAGGCCTGCGGTGTTCATCCAGCTCCACACTTTGTTCTCCCAACTGCCAAATGGTTCCACGGCTCTGACTGCGACCAAAGCCAGAAAATTCTACCCGTGTATGTTAAAAATTTAGACTACAAGTACAGCTTTATTGTTCTCAAATTCACGTGGAAACTGGGAGAAAGTGGACTGAATGGATACTCCTGACAGGCTGTGTTGTGCCATCACAATGTATGTTGTTGTTCAGTACATATGAAAGGGTTTGGGGGAGTTTACATTGTAGATATTATCACAAAATATACTAACTATACAATGGACAGGCTAATATCCAATATACCAAGCCTCACTGTTGAATGAATACAGGTGGTTTCCTATAAGCTCAGTGGTAAATACACTGCTTGGCACTGACTCACATGCAAAACTGACTGACACAGGCAACTGAAAGAACTTTGGTTTTTAACTTTCACTTGCAGTAGGGAAATGATGTTGATTGTACTGCCTAACTCCTGTGGTTTAGCATCTTTAACAAATCCTTTCATTGTTACATTATGGCTCATATCTCTTCTGGGATCAAATAGATTGAACAGTTTCAGGAGTTTTACCACAATGTGTTCTCCACCATAGGCATCCAGAAATAATTTCTATACTAATTGTCAGGTGATTATAGTTACAATATCTCAGTGGTTTATAAGACATCACATCGTCTTATTCTTTTAGACCATGGCCTGAGAATGAGAAAAATGGACACTGCTTTAAAAAAAAGGCAGAATATAAGACTTGTTTGCAGCTTCGGAAAATCAAGTGAAGCTAACTGGCGTATGTCAGACAATGTTACTTCTGGTGACACTAAAGTCAGACACAATGACACCATCTGTGTGTGTTCAGGGCAATTCTGCAGAGAGACAGGCTTTTGATGATCTTTCAAATGGTAGCAGTTGTTGTGAGTTCATGGGAGCTCAGTGTAGTAGCAACCTTTTGATTGAATCAACTGTATTTAACACAGATCCTGCAAGGGAGCAGACCCAGCCTGCTTGTAGGCTCAATCTCTCTCTCTCTCCTCTCTCTCTCTCCCCCTGTTCCCTTGCTCTAAAAAATTGCCTTCTCCAACTCACTGTCAAAAGAGCATAGAAAAACAACATTCAGAGTTGCTAAAAGGAAGAACACTAAAGGCCACAGTAAAAGAACTCTGGATCTAACCAAGGAACCAGTGAGCTGAAGACTAATCATTGCTGTACAAACAACATTGAGGCATCATTAAAGAAAAGGATCATCTAAGTTTCTGAGTTTGGATTTGTGATACAGAACTGTGTTCCTCTATTTTTACCCCTCCACTCATAATAATTTTTCTTTGTATTTCTATGTGTGTGTGTGTCTGTGTGTGTACAGCAATTAAAAACATTTAAGATTTATAAATTACAAATACTGTTCTTGTTAAGAATGCTACAATAAATCGTTATTTTTTATTTTTATTGAAGAAACCTGTTTTTTGGTTTTTGCCTGGACAGCAGTAAGTCAGAGACAAATTGGTGTTTTGTTAGCTTCGTGAAAATCATAACATTTTCCACAACTGTAGGGATATTGGGGCTTGATACCCAGTGGGCCATGAATGGTTTAAGTTGTCTCTCAACTGAACCATCTCTGAAAATATCTTACCTCAGGATGGCATATGAAAAAGTAGGTCAAAATAGGCAACTGCAAAGGTTTATGGAAGACTGGATTCAAACTACAAGCTGAAATTGAGCCGAACAGGACCATTGAAATTGCTCATATTATCACGACAATATTCCACATTGTACTTACTGCTTCTTTCTTGGTCCAAAGATGCTTGCCCTTGATGCAGCCAGGCTGCTCAATGAATTCCTCAAACTCTGTCGTCTTTATCTTACAGCAACTCCAATATTTCATTCTATTAGAAAATAAAACATAGAAATTAAATGCTATTTGGTATATCAACCCCAATCCTCTCTCAGTTTCATGCAGTACATTAGACCTAAGGAAAAACATTGAGCAAATGTATTCCTTGCTCTCAGAGGTTAAATCATGTAGAATTCCAGTATCGCTCTCTGACATTACATCTTATACCTTGATGATGGATTGGAACCGCAAAGAATTTGAGCATAAATTGACCTTTTAATTCCTAAGTGTTTATTTGTTTAAAAGAAAGGACTGGTACAGCCAAAAGATGACTGAGGGTGTAAATTCAGTAACTGTCTGGCAGAGTTCTGTTTGGACCCATGGAATTTCACACATGAAAAGAGCCAGGGTATCTTCGAGCAGAACGACAAAATTAAGAGATGACGAAAGACTGCCAACTCATCCCATTCTCAGCAGGAATGCACGTATTTTACCCTTCCAGGAATAGAATATAAACAGGGTTCAAACCAAATGGAACCCCTGCTCTGTGTGTGTGTTGGGGTCTGATGTACTGGTGCAGGCCATAGGCTGAGAAGAGCCATTAAACAGCCCGGCACTCTAGGTAAAGACAGGTAGACTTGACACTCTGACTGTGAGATCTGGCAGCCAGTGACCATGAAAAGGAACTAGAGCAAGGAATTTCAATGAACTTTCAAAGCCAAGAATTGCAAAACTGACTCCCCTATTACCAATGTCAATGCTACTGGTACCTCCCATACAGCAGTCACAATTGTCTATCATCTACTCTTCAAAACCAAGTCCTAACATGAAAATCAGACTGGGACCTGGTGGAACCTAGCTGACTGCTAGCACTGCCATATCTCCATCTTGGACAGCAGTCACCACCATCTCAGGTCATAATCCATGGCTAATGACTGCCCTCAGCCTCCATCTGCAGACATTGGCATGTGACCCATCTCAGCATCATGACACCCTTGTGGTATGTCTACCATCCACTTAAAATATAGTTCTGCACTTCACTGCAGTTGGAGTGCATTGACAGTTACCACTGTAATACCGCTGCCAGCAGACTTAGAACATAGGAACAAGCACCCTTATGGACTAATCCAGGGTGCATCTCAGAGATCCTTGCTTATCTCTTGGCCCTAGTTGATGCTCACAACATCTTTGCCTTGGCTTGCCCTTTTCTGCTCTGACCCCTCAGTCACAGCTGAAAGGTTCACACACTGTACTTTTGTCCTGCACAGAAATAAAACCAAGCAGCCTGTCACAGTTATCTGCTAACACCATGCACTCGCAGTGTACGTAGCAAACACCCAGCATTTGTTTCAACCCAATGGCCATGATCTCAGTCAAATCAAGGGAGACAACCTTCAGTCAGGGTGTCCCTCAGTCAGGGGAGCATTTTGGGAACAGTGATCATTGTTGTGTAAGTTTTAAGATAGTTATGGATAATGATAACAAAAACAGAAGTTGCAGGAAAAGCTCAGCAGGTCTGGCAGCATCTGTGAAGGAAAATACAGTTGACGTTTCAGATCCGGTGACCCTTCCTGAGTTGTGAGGAAGGGTCACCAGACCCAAAACATTAACTCTGTCTTTTCCTTCATAGATACTGCCAGACCTGCTGAGCTTTTCCAGCAACTTTGTTTTTGTTCCCAATTTACAGCATCCACAGTTCTTTCAGTTTTTACATCGCGAATGACAAGACTGAACCTCAGGTAAAAGTGATAAATTGGGGGAAGGCCAATTACAACAGTATTATGCAGGAACTGGAGAAATTAGATTGGGAGTGGCTGTTTGAGGTAAATCCATATCTGACATGTGGGAGTCTTTTAAAGGCCAGTTGATCAGAGTTCAAGACTAGTCTGTTCCTGTGAATGTGAAAGATAAGGATGACAAGATTTGGGAACCTTGGATGACGAGCTTTGAAAGTTTAGTCAAAATGTAAAAGAAAGCATATGTAAGGTTTAGGAAACTGAAATCAGACAAGACCCTTGAGGAATATAAAGGGAGCCGGAAACAACTTAAACAAGGAATTATGAGAGCTAAAAGGGTCAAGCAGGGTTAAATACAGTCCCAAGGCATTTTATACATATATGAGGAGCAAGAGGGTAGCTTGGGAAAAGATAAGTTCACTCAAGAATAACGGAGGGAATTTATGTGTGGAGCCAAGGGAAATTGGTGATTATCTTTAAAGAGCATTTTGCATCAGTATTTACTAAGGAGAGCAACATGGATGATGGTATATTACGGAGGGGTATGTTGATATTAAGGAGGAAGAGATGTTGGGTATCTTGCAAAACAGTAATGTAGATAAGTCTCTAGGGCCTGACGGGATCTATCCCAGGATCCTGAAGGAGTCAAGAGAAGGGATTGCTGGGGCTTTGACAGAGATCTTCATATCTACTTAGCGAGCCTCCAGAAGACTGGAGAATATCCAATGTTGTTCCTTTGTTTAAGGAAGGTAACAGGGATGATTCAGAAAATTGTAGGCCAGTGAACCTTACATCAATGATAGAGAAATTATTGGAGAAGATTCTGAGGGACCGAATTTACTTGCATTTGGAAAAGAATGGACTTATTAGGGATAGTCAACACAGCTTTTTCTGGGACAGTTCTTGTCTCACAAAGTTGATTGAACTTTTTGAGGAAGTAATGAAGATGATTGATGAGGATAGGGTAGTGAATGTTGCCTACATGGACTTTATGAGAGTTTATGAGAGCATTTGACAAGGTCTACATGGTAGGCTGGTCCAGAATTCAAGTCACATGGGATCCATGAAGAGTTGGTAAATGGCTTGGTCATAGAAGACAGAGGGTAGTTGTGGAAGGGTAATTTTTTCTGACTGGAAGTTTGTGATCAGTTGTGTTCCACAAGGATCAGGACTGGGACTTCTGTTGTTTAAATAAATGAATTGAAAGAAAATGCCAGTGATCAGATTAGTAATTCTGCAGACAACACAAAAATTGATGGCATTGTAGATAATGAGGAAGGTTGTCAAAGGATACAGCAAGATATAGATCAGTTGGAAAGTTGATCAGATAAATGGCAGGTGGAGTATAATGTAGACAAGTGTGTGGTGATGTATTTTGATTAGTCAAATACAAGAGCAAAGTACCCAGTAAATGGCACAACCCTCAGCTGTAACGATACACAGAGGGATCTTAGGGTGCAAGGCCATAACTCCCTGAAAGTGGCAACACCAGTGAATAAGGTGGCTAAGAAGTCATACAGCGTACTTGGCCTTCATAAGTCGAGACATTGAGTACAAAACTTGGCAAGAGGTGTTGCATGACTTTAGTTTGGCCACATTTGGCATATTGTGTGAAGTTCTGGTTACCACGCTGTAGGATGTGGAGGCTTTGGAGGGTGTGAAAAAGAGGTTTACCAGGATGTTGCCTGGATTGGAGGGTATTAGCTACAATGAGAACTCGGACAAACTTGAATGTTTTCACTGAAGCATCAGAGGCTGAGGGTTGACCTGATAGAAGTTTATGAGAGGGACGGATAAGATGGATAGTCTTGAGTCTGTTTGGAAGGATAGAAATGACAAATGCTGCGGTCAATAGATTTAAGGTGAGAGGGGCAAAGTTTAAAGAAGATGTGCAAGGCAAGCTTTTTTACACAGAGAAATTTACTGTGGTGATTTGTGCCTGGAAATATGTTGCCAGGGGAGGTTGTAGAAGCAGATACAAAAGTAATGTTTAGAGGCATTTAGACAAACATATGTACAGGCAGGGGATATAGAGATAAGGGCCAAGTGCAGACATATCAAATTAGTTTAGCAAGGTTATCAAAGTCGGTGCAGACATTGTGGGAAAAAAGGCCTGTTCCTGTGCTGTACTGCTCTATGTTCATCCAGACGATTGGACAGTACTCCATCACGCTGCTGAATTGTACCTTATAGATGGTGGACAAACTTTGGAAAATCAGGAGTTGTTATTCATCACAGAATTCCCTGCCACCAATTACTCTTGTCACCTCCACATTAAAATGGCTGCCCCAGTTACAATGCTAATGCTGGGGACTCAGAGGTGGTAATGGCATTGTTGAATGTCGGACAGATGGTTAAATTAATTTTGTGTGGAGATGATCGATGTTTGGCATTTTCACACAAATGTTACTTATCAGCCCAGGCTTGGATATTGTCTGTGCTCTGCTTCATAATGGTCCTCACTCTTCCTGCAATGAATCATCTCAATATTAATAATTCTCTTCATTCAATGGGAGGGAAATTCGGTGTGTCATTAGCACATCACATTTGCTGGCTGGAGTCTGTGCTGTCGCTCCTGGGGAAGTCACCCCAATCACATGCTGATCAGGCAGTAGCATGTCCACTGGTAGGTCTGCCCAGGGAATCGAGATCCCAGGGCTGGGAATCTTATCCAGTAAGAACTGCCAGTCAATCGGAAACCGGAGATGTGTGTGCTCAGTGGGACCACGTTGGTGGTTGTGCTGCTAACAGATGATCAGATCCAGAGTCCCAAGATGGCAGAGGAGCTAGGGCAAAGCTGTAATGGAGGGGGGAGAGGTGGGTTCTCAACTTTGGAGGGTGGGGAGGTCACAGAGCAGAGGATGATTCTTGAAAGACACACATCCCACCCCGGGAAATTCAGTCCTTCAGTCAAGCACTAATTATCTTTGATCAAGGGAATTCTTCCATCCCAAGGTGACAGGCTGCCTCCAAATTAGTAGTATCAAGAATGCTATATCGACTGGCCCTTCTGCATCTGGATTAATCCCAGAAATGAGGGGGCTGATGCCCTTAAGTGGTCCTTATTGGCCTTAACTGGTGCTGGGGAGCATGAGCTGAAAGCCATCCTGCTTATAACTTAATTCTGGTCGAAGCAAGGAGGTTTTGCATTGTTAATGCCCTGCCAAATAACTGTCCTACTCATTTCCAAGCCTCCACTTCCAGGAACAGAGGATTCCATATAATGATGCTTCAATATTCCCTTTCTCCATTCCTATCGGAAGCAATTGCCCTAGTCACCATCCTCTATCATGCTTACTCTGTATCACAAACAAGCTGTCCAACCAACCAAGCTAACTGACTTGGCTGAGGTCACCATGAAAGACTCGTCTTGTAAATCTTTCCCCTTGGCTGAGGTGAGGTCACAACCACCTGTCGACTCTCTCCAATGAGATGGAAGCCCAACAGTCTGGTAAAACTATGGTAACTTTACTGCTACCATGCCATGGCAAAGCTGCTCTCTGGTCATATTCTGAAAGTGTGCCGCTACCTGTTGTGGCTCTTTTTCAGTAATGGGATTTACAGGTAAATGTGGTGATATTATTTCCCTAGAATTAGACCTCACTCCCGAGAATCCAAATTCCCCAATTTGCACTACTTTTGAGTGCGAGATAATGCTGGAAATGCTGAAGTTATCCTTTCTTCTGCATTTTCTCCTGTGCTTTGTTCTGGTATATTTCACTATTATGTTTTGGAATGTGGTTTACTCCCAGACGCTGACTTTCCTACAAACCATATTCAAATTAAAATAAACGGGATTGCAGAGAGTTGATGGGAAGGGAACTCCCGATAGCTCAGGAGGTAATTAACCACAGAACAGCAAATCACATGAATTAGGAAGAGTCCAAGCTCTAACCATGGCCTATCCTGAGTTAGTCAATCTCAACTGAGATAGCTGTGACAGTACTACATTTGACCTTCGTGTCCTGGGTTTAGGGAAGTGAAAATCAGCAAAGGCTCTCACTGCTGATTGCTAACCATTGACTTCTGCTGCTAAATATCTGTGTTAGTCTTGAGGGTTTTCCTGGTTGTGATACCTTCTGTAGTCAGATAATCTGATGGCATATGTTGTCTTGCACATCATGAACTGTCATTAAGGTAAGATACTGAAAGACTGATTATTCTTATAAAAATATAAGCCTCTGTGATTTAAATGGAGGGGTTATATATTACTTTATTACAATATAAACTCACCCTTCATGGAAGATGGGAATTCCAGGATGAAAGTTGCATGTCTCCAGATCACTATCTGGCCCTTGAAATGTCTGTGAAAAAAAATTGAACGCACAGTAACACAGAGAAGAACACAATGAAGTTAGGGATGTATGGCTAGCCCTGCATCTTCTCTTGGATTAATATTTCAATGACCAATGATAGTTGGGCCCTAAGCTCTGGAACTGCACCATTCAATTTCTTAGGTACCAATTACCTCCCTATCTCTTCCTTCAAAACTGTCTTTAGTAACCTGCTTTATGAACCCTTCCTTTGGTGCAATGACAAACTTGGTTTCATAATATTTCTGTGATATGTTAATACATTAAATGTTATTTTTACTTATTCACGTGATATGGGCATTGCTGACAAGACCAGTTTTATTGTCCTTTCCTAACTTCCCCTGAGAAGCTGGTGGAGAACCATTTTCCTGAATACAACTGACTGGCTTGTTAGGTCATTCTAGAGGGCAGCAAAGAGCTAACCACGTCACTATGGGTCTTTAGTCACATACAGGCTGGACTAGTCAGGAAAAGCAGATTTACTCCCCTTAGGCCTCTGCAACACTCATTTCATAATATATCTGGGTAGCACGGTGGCTCAGTGGTTAGCACTGCTGTCTTGCAGCACCAGGACCCTGGGTTCAATTCTACCCTCAGCCAACTATGTAGAGTTTGCACGTTCCCCCCACGTCTGCATGAGTTTCCTCTCACAGTCCAAAGACGCGCAGGTTAGGTGGATTGGCCATTTGAAATTCAGAGCTATAGGGGTAGGTCTGGGTGGAATGCTCTTTGGAGGGTTAGTGTGGATCAAATGGCCTGCTTCCACACATTTCGGATTTTATAACATAACCATTGTGCTACTGTTCCCATGGCATCTATAGCACTCAAGAAGGTGGTAAGAGGTAATGGCCATGAATGAATGGATTGTAGATACAGACTCAAGCAAATTCCAAGCATTTCACCACAAGAAAAAAAAAACTGTTGGAAAAACAGTTGCCAGCTGGGCTATCCATTGGGCCACTACCGCCAAAGCAGATGGCAGAGATCCAGTGACCAGGTCACTTAACTGTACTCTCAGGCTGGGAGAGTGGAGTGAGGAATAAGCCTTCATCAAAGGAGAGAAAAATGTGAAACAAAGTCTTCATGTTTATAAAAAAGAGTTAGACATTTTAACGTACCTTCTTACAGCCAGCATGTTTACATGAAGTGCCCACTTTAAGTTCCCTACTGGGTGCCTCCTCTGCAATAGGAAATAATATAGGTTCAATTCCATCATATGCTGTTTTAAGTTCTTATCAAAACTTACTACCAATTTATCTTCAACATAGTCAATCTAGTCGCCAAAAAGCGGTGGATCAATATCATGGATTTAATTTTACTAAGCATTTTTGTGTTATTTCGTCCTGGCCTGGATTAATAATATGTTTTCAAAATGGAGTTACAAACACAAGAAAGGATGGACATATGAAAATCCCTTTGGCATTTCAAGTCCATTTCTTCTTAATAGCACATATACACAAAGGAAGGACATTATGGACTTGCTTAATCATCAAGGGAATATGGTATATCTGCACAAGGTACTTCTTTATGTCCACCAAGATTTCAGATTATTCACCTTCATTGTCCGATTTTTAAAAATTTTATTCTGCGCCAGTTTCATCTACTAAATCTGAAGAGGTTAAAGTCTTAGTCATCATCAAACCCATCCTCAACAGTGCCGACATCTGATTATTCCATCTTGGATTAAACTCCCACCTCACCTGCTGATCTACCAGAAGGAGCACTGAATTTCTTTGGCTATGGGCCCAAATGTAAATTCGAGCATAATTATCAGCACTTTTGAAATCGCTGTCCCCTGATCCAGCAGCACAGGAACTGCGCTTCAATAGACCCAATGAGAGCAGAACTTTCAACAAAACATTCAAACCCATGCACCAGCAGAAGGTGCAAGGACATCAATTGCTTTAGAATATCTTTAGTCCCAAGTTCCTCTCCAAGCTACACATCATCCCAATCTGTTCATTCATTGCCATAGGATCAAAATACTGAACTCCTGACCTAGCAGCACAATGAGGACACCTTCACCACACAAACTGCTTTAGTTCAAGAAGGCATCACCACCTTCTTCCAGTTAATTAAAGATGCACAATAAATGCTGGGCCTTAGTGGCAATGTCTTTACCCCAAGCATGAAATATTAAAAAATCAGGAATAGATTTACAGGCCTAGACGACAGTTCTGAGGCACAATCCATGCAGGTTTTCAGGTCAGAGAAATCAAATAAATATTTTTATGCCAGTTTCCTTCATGCAAGCAAAGATTGGTAGGTTGGAGGTTGCTTGGGCAGGGACATCTCCAGCACTGCTAGGCCATATCCAAGGAGGACGTGCATGTTTGGTGGGGATTAATGGCTAGGATCATAACTGCTGTTTGCAGGGGTTGATGGGAGAAGGTGGAGCAGGAGGGAACATCTGTGGCCATGATGTTCCATTCATAAGATGGTCCCAATCACTGCAGAATTCCTGATCATGCATGAGGGAGTATGGGAGTTGTTACAGTCTTTTAGGGGTGGTAGTTTCAAGCACAGCCAGGGATGTCGAAAGGTAGCTATGGTTGTAAATGGTGGTTGGGTCCAAAAGTGGTTAATGGCAGCACAAAGGTGGAAGCATGGGTTTCAGGGTCCTTGGAAAAACCCTCCTGTTCCTCCTGGCTCACAAGGTGTTCTATAAAAGCACTTAACTCGTGGATTTAATTCTTCTCCCCTCTTTTCACTGCCAGCTTCGCAGAACTTGGGAAACTCATTTGATATCAATTTTTTAAAAATGCAAATACTGCTAAATTGAAGGCACGCACCCTCATTATAATATTTAACTAATCAACCCACATCCCACTTGTGGCTTGGTTATCCCCACCCTCCTCTGGTAAAATTAAAGAGGTGCAAATCGAGATCCTGTTTCAGATGCTTTAAATTTCAAATCTCCGACTTGGCTCCAACCCGCCATTTTATTAAGCATGAAATTTTAGCATTTAGAATCTGAATAAACTCGTTAATCAAGACCTTGATTTCAAGATTCACATCTTTGTTATTAAATCCCTCCATGGTCTCATCCTTTATGACTTAGGGATTCCTTCAACCCTTTGGGATTTCTGCATTTCTTTAATTCCAGTCTTCTCTTGAACAATCCCAATTTTATTCCATCTGTGTCTGTAGCTTCTGCAGTTTAGGCCCTAAGAGCTAGAATTCCTCCCCTAAGCTTCTTTGACTCTCTTGCTTTCTTTCAATTATCCCTCTAAACCTAGCTTCATGATCCAGCTCTTGATCATTTTTAACATTACTACTTGACTTGTGTCAACTATTGGTTTGTAATGTTCCTGTGAGACATTTTACTCTGTTAAAGATGCAATTTAAATAAAATTTATTTGTTTGCTGCATTTTCCTGGTATTTACCTCTCGTTACGTTTTTCTCCTGAGTAGCCTTGCTGAGCTTCTCCAGGGATTCCTGCAGTGATTTTGACACTTTCTGAGGCAGTTTTACCATTGGTTCATCAGAGCTATCAAAATAAATTAAAAAATAAACAAGAGCAACCCATCAGGCAGCTATTCAGATCTACATTGTTAATAGATTAATCCACACTATTCAAAGTTCATAGTAAGCAGCACTGCTCTCAGGGAAAATATAGAAAAGGTCAGATCCAGCACCCATGTTAAATGCTCTCAAGTTAAAAGCAGCATGGGTTAGAAGCAGAGTAAATCCATTTATTGCCCAATCATGTGATCCAAGATTGCAAATGAAGCTTTTAATACTGTATCATCATGCACCAAATGCTTCATGTTTGGATATAGCATACATTAGATATTGAAGAAAACTCCCTTGTGCTCCATCAATCACTTCCAGATTAGATTCGGGACGATAAGAACAGGAGTGAGGCAATTAGGCCCTTGAACCTGTTTTGCCATTCGATGAGATCATTGGCTGAGCTGTACAGCTCTTACTTCCCATACACTTTAATAACATGTGGAGACTCATCAATCTGAGATTTGCACTGTCCCAAAAACGGGCCTTACTAATCTCAGAAAAATGTTCCCATTTGCAACAATGTGGCAAACCAGTTTTCTGAACAAGTGTGTTTAAGCAAAAGGACAAGATAGATAATCTACTGCAAGTACTTATCAAATTCATAATGATTAATTAAATACCTAAATCTATCAGTATATCTAAATTAGACTCGATAATTAGTGTCTCTTTTGGGGTGGAACTCAGACCGTTTGTAATACAAGATAACAAAGTGTGGAGCTGGATGAACACAGCAGGCCAAGCAGCATCTCAGGAGCACAAAAGCTAACGTTTCGGGTCTAGACCCTTCATCAGAGAGGGGGATGGGGAGAAAGTTCTGAAATAAACAGAAGAGAGGGTGAGGCAGATCGAAGATGGATAGAGGAGAAGGTAGGTGGAGAGGAGAGTATAGGTGGGGAGGCGGGGAGAGGATAGGTCAGTCCAGGGAGGACAGACAGGTCAAGGAGGCGGGATGAGGTTAGTAGGTGGGAAATGGAGGTGCGGCTTGAGATGGGAGGAGGGGATAAGTGAGAGGAAGAACAGGTTAGGGAGGTGGGGACGAGCTGGGCTGGTTTTGGGATGCAGAGAGGGGAGGGGACGAGCTTGGCTGGTTTTGGGATGCAGTGGGGGAAGGGGGGATTTTGAAGCTTGTGAAATCCACATTGATACCATTGGGCCGCAGGGTTCCAAAGCGGAATATGAGTTGCTGTTCCTGCAACCTTCAGTGGCATCATTGTGGCACTGCAGGAGGCCCAGGATGGACATGTCGTCTAAGGAATGGGAGGGGGAGTTAAAATGGTTCGCGACTGGGAGGTGCAGTTGTTTATTGCAAACCGGGTGGAGATGTTCTGCAAAGCGGTCCCCAAGCCTCCGCTTGGTTTCCCCAATGTAGAGGAAGCCACAATGGATACAGTGGATACAGTATACTACATTGGCAGATGTGCAGATGAACCTCTGCTTAATATGGAAAGTCATCTTGGGGCCTGGGATGGGGGTGAGGGACGAGGTTTGGGGGCAAGTGTAGCACTTCGTGCGGTTGCAGGGGAAAGTGCCGGGTATGGTGGGGTTGGAGGGGAGTGTGGAGCGGACAAGGGAGTCATGGAGAGAGTGGTCTCTCTGGAAAGCAGACAAGGGTGGGGATGGAAAATTGTCTTGGGTGGTGGGGTCGGATTGTAGATGGCAGAAGTGTCGGAGGATGATGCGTTGTATCCAGAGGTTGGTGGGGTAGTATGTGAGGACGAGGGGGATTCTCTTATGGCGGTTATTGTGGGGTAGGGTGTGAGGGATGTGTTGCAGGAAATGCGGGAGACGCGGTCAAGGGCGTTCTCGACCACTGCGGGGGGCGGGGGGGGGAGTTGCGGTCCTTGAACACGGACATCTGGGATGTGCGAGAGTGGAATGCCTCATCCTGGGAGCAGATCCGGCATTTTCCTTGTCATAATTTTGGCTTTTGCATATGAGAGTCAAGCAGGCATTAGCTGGACTGGCTTTGTGATTCAATGCAAATACTGCGTAAACAGGCAGCCATGGTACCTTGGTCTGTCTTTCTTCATTGATTCTGCTGATTTGGGACCTTTGGTGATGTACTCAGCATCAAACTGTGACTTCGAGTTTTCTGTCGGATCCTTGTTACGTGTGATTTCGGGGTTCAGAGGCTCTGAAGGCTTTACGTTGGAGTGCTGACCTTTTGTGCATCCCTGAGGCACAGCAAGAATACACCATCAAACCAATCACTCTTATCATTTCACTTCTAACCCCTAGATTATTGAGCTGTGTTGTTTGCATCACCTGCCTTTGCAGACTGTGAGACTGTACGTGTAATGAAAATGGAAGACACAGTTCATGGTCTGAAGTTGTTGAACTCAATGTTGAGTCTAAAAGGCTGCAAAGGGACTAAGCAAAAGTGTGGTGCTGTTCCTCCAGCGTGCCTTGGGCTTCACTGAAGCATTCCAGCAAACCCACATCAGAAACGTTAGCACGAGAGAAAGACGGTGTATCGAAATGGCGAGAAACCAGGAGGTTAGAGTCATGCTTGTGGACTGAAGGGAGGTGTTTCACAAAGCAGTCTTTGTTTGGTCTCCCAGTGCATAGGAGACTTCATTGTGAGCAGCTATCACACTGCAGTAGAGTCATAGAGCCATAAAGGTTTACAGCATGGCAACAGACCTTGTGGTGCAACTCAGCCAGGCTGACCAAATATTCTAAATTAATCTTGTCCCATTTTCCAGCATTTGACCAATTTCACTCTCAACCCTTGCTGTTCAAATACCCATCCAGATCCATCTTGAATGTTGTAACTGTACCAGCCTCCACCACCTCCATACAGTCCACATGAAAAAGTTGCCCCTTAGGTCCCTTTTAAATTTTTCCCCTCTCACCTTAAACCTATGCCCTCTAGTTTTGGACTCACCTAACCACGCCCCTAATGTCTTCATAAACCTCTATAAGGTCACCCCTCAGCCTCCGACACTCCAGGGAAGAGAGCCCCATCCAATTCAGCCTCTCCCTAAAGCTCAAACCCTCCAAAGCTGGCAACATCCTTGTAAATCATTTCTGAACCCTTTCAAGTTTTACAACATCTTTCCTATAGCAGTAAGGCAAGAATTGAATGCATTATTCCAAAAGTGGCCTAACCAATGTCCTGTACAGCTGCAACACGACCTCCCAACTCCTATACTGAATGCACTGACCAATGAAGACAAGCATACCAAACTCCTCCTTTACTACTTGCAACTCCACTTTGAAGGAACCTGCACCCCAGGGTCTCTTTGTTCAGCAACACACCCCAGGACCTCAACATTAAGTGTATGAGTCCTGCCCTGATTTGCCTTTCCAAAATGCAGCACCTCACATTTATTTAAATTATACTCCACCTGCCACTCTTCGACCCATTTGCCCATCCGATTAAGGTCCCATTGTACTCTGAGGTAACCTGCTTCGCTGTCCAGTAGATTGAAAGAAGTTCCAGTCACCTCATCTCAATCCTACTCTTTCTCCAACCCAATTGTTTTTTTCTAGCCTATCAATGACTGTAATAGTGCTGTTTTCTACAATCGGCCAGAACTGGAAAAATTAAACAATTTTGCCTTTAATTATGTCTGAACTCATCTGGTCAACCTCTGACACTTCCTTTTCCTTCCTTTCTTGCTCCATTTTGTGGGATGGACTGTCTTCTAATTCTCATTTACAAACACACCAATTTCCACAGCTACCACAACTAAACCTCCTCACACCCGCTTTCCTCCAAAGTTTCCATTTTATTCTCCCAGTTTCTCTATCTCCGTCACATTTGTTTCAAAGATGTTACCAACTTTTATTTATTGTGTTGTGGGATTTGGGCGTCGCTGCGTGGCCAGTATTTATTGCTGATCCCTAGCTGTACTTGAGAAGGTGGTGGTAAGCTGCCTTCTTGAACCGCTGCAGTCCATATGCTGTAGATATGCTGACAATGCCATTAGGGAGGGAGTTCCTTCATTTGACCTAGCAACAGTGAAAGTACAGCGATATGTTTCCAGGTCAGGATGGTGAGGAACTTATATGGTGGTGTTCCTATGTACCTTCTGCCCTTGTCCTTCTGAGTGGAAGTGGTTGTGGGTTTGGAAGGTGCTGTATAAGGATCTCTGGTGAATTTCCGCAGTGCATCTTGTAGATAGACACACTGCTGCTACTCAGTATTGGTGGAGGAGGGAATGGATGCATGTGGATGTGTAAGTGGGATGCTTTGTCCTGGATGGCGTCAGGCTTCTTGAACATTGTTGGAGCTGCACTCATCTGGGGAAGTGCAGAGTATTCCATCTCACTTCTGACTTGTGCCTTGCAGATGATGGACAGGCTTTTGGGGAATCAGAAGATGAGTTACTCGCTGGAGTATTCCTTGTCTCTGACCACTCTTGCATCCACTGTTTATGCGGTGAGTCCAGTTGAGATTTTGATCAATTGTGGCGGTTTCAGTGGTGGTAACACCATTTAATGTCCACTGGTGGTTGATCTTTTATAACAACACTTCCAACATGTCTTCCTTTTTCCTCAACTGAAGTTTCCTCTCACTGTGTTCGTTATGACCCTCAACCATGTATGATGCATTTCCCACACTTCTACAGTAACTGCCCCTTCCCTTCCCTCCCAGAACCAGGATTCCCCTTGTTGTTGCTTATCATCTAACAGTCTTAGTATTCAAAGGATCATCCTCCACCCTTTCTGCCACCTCCAACATGATGCCAGCACTAAACACATCTTCCCCTCACTCTGTTCAACATTCTTAAGGGACTGTTCCTCTATAATATCCTGGGCTACTCCTCCACCATCCCCAACACTGCAACCCCTTCTCAGTGACCACAGGAGGTGGAACATTCGCTTTTTAACTCATCCCTTGTCACCGTCAAGTCTCCAAAGAAGCTCTGACCAAAGCAACCGAATTCCTTAAGATGGGAAGATATAAGTAGAGATAGGGAGAAAATCCATAGATGTCTGAGGTCGGAGGTAGGGAATGGGGTGGCACCAAAAAAAACGGCTTGTAATGCTGAAACTAGGCCCACCAGGAAGCAGTGAGACAAGTTTCATGGCTTCTGGCCTTTGCATTTGTATTTTGTTCAGCTGCGAAAGGATACAAAATTGAAAACAATTATGCATATACTGTAATTCCCTCAGGCCTAGTACAGAGGTACAGCTTGTGCCTTGCACCACTGGTCACAAACCCTACCGAAGGAGATTCTGTGTGTTGGGGTGGGGGAGAACATCAGAGCCATTATAATACCATAGTTATGGTCACATCCACAAGTAGGTCCCAATAGGCACATTCCACTTGAAGTCAGAGATGCAGGGGAGCAAACTTGACTACATTAACTCATATATATATTAAATAATTTGGTAATCTGATTTTATCTGAGATTCTGTATTGGTGAGAACACTAAACACTACTTACTTTGATTGCTAGAAATTCTGAGAAGTCGGTTGTCTTTTTCTTGCAGCAGGACCATCCCTGAGTGAAACAGCAAACCATTATCGTAAAAACTGAAAGAAATGTGGACACTGTAAACCAAAAACAGAAGTTGCTGGAAAAAGTCAGCAGGTCTGGCAGCATCTGTGAATAAACAATCAGAGTTAACATTTCAGATCCAGTGACCCTTCCTCAGAACACGGTCACCAGACCCAAAATGTTAACTCTGAGTTTTTCTTCACAGATACTATCAGACCTGCTGAGCCATTAGGGTATGTTTGCTTTCTTCCTGTACCAATGTGACAAGCTACAGAATTATAGGTTTTATTGCTGCTGGATTGGACAACAGCTAGAAGGACCCGAAGCCAATAGTACCAGCTTACTCGCATCACCTTAGCTACTGAACGCAGATGAGGTGATAATAGAAGAAAGTGAGAGACTCTCCCTGGTTGATACGCTCCCCATTTCCTTCTTCCATCAAGAAGAAACATGATAGGAAGAATGAGAAGACTTATATTGACATACAGTATTTATAACCTGCAGAGGTCTCAAAGGGTTTCACTGCCAGTTAAGTGCTTTTTGCAGTGCATTCATTTGTTGTAAAATAAGGAAGCAGGCAATTTGTCCCACAAACATTTAGGTGATAAATGATAAATTATCTAGTGGTTTTAGTGACCTAGATGTAACGATTATAATGAGGTCAGTCAGGTGGATCTCACAGAATATGAGTTCTCTGATTGGACCAGATTAACAGCCCCAATCAGGGAGTCTTGGCTGACAGATATAAACAGGAGTGTCTGAGGGAGGTGGATCAGTGTCAAGACTCTCCACTTGTAAATAAAGCGTGACTTGGTGATGGGATACCAGCCTCTGTGGAGTTGTCTCAATGGCAACGAGAGTGGGATTAATGATGTGACCAGGCAAAAGTGCCTACTAGCTAAAGTTCAATTGGAATTCAAACAGGCACGACAGCTGACTTTACCAGTGGAAAATGTGGCAAGTGCAGCATATGAATTGAAGGGTATTCTGACAGAGGTGAACATCCTTGCCAGTCTGACAGAGCTTAGGGATCACCACTTGAGTGAAGGCTAATGGGACAGCTTCACTCGAGACATATCCTGAACAGAGAGACTCTAGGGCAGCCCACAACAAAACCCCAAAACAAAGCCAAACCTCGGCCAAATGGCTAACATCTTTTTCAGGATCCCAGCCAGCAAACCATTGTACTTGCTGGTATGTGGACTTGAGACAGTAAAAGAGTCCTACTAAGCCTGAATTAAGTAATAGAGATCCTAGGCTGGTATCCAGGACAATGCACACCCTGGAAAGGTTATCTACTTCTGGTTTAAAGCAGTTAAATTGTTTAGCAAGATCCAAATATGAACCAATCAAAATAAATGTCTGGTTAAATGGTCACCTGATTGTAATGAAAATCAATATTGGTTCAGCTGTTTCAGTAATCTCAGAACTAGTCTTCAACAAAATTTGTTCTGGACTCTAAACCTTAAGTTTATGCAAGACCTCAGCTAGACTGAGAAGCTATACTGGGGCACCTTTACAGATTAAGGGAACAACATTGTTTCAAGTCTCTTGAGAGAAGCAGCTGGTTCAGTTACCACTGATTGTAATCAAGGGCTTAGGCCCAAGCTGTTTGGGAAAAATTGTTTGAGAAAGATTCACTTAGATTGGCTCAACATTTTTCAGTTAGAAAATGGCTGCCTGGGTGAAATCCTAGTTAAATACTCATAAGGTGGTCTGGGACTATCAAAGGAGCCAAGGCCATCTTGCACTTTGACCAGGAAGCAATCCCACAATTCTGCAAGGCCCACCCAGTGCCACTTGCCTTACATACAAAAATAGAGGCAGAAACTGGAAGGCTGGAAAGTGAAGGAATCCTCAAACTGTCCAGTTTGCAGAATGGGCATCACCAGTTATACCAATTGTGAAGCTCAATGGGTCAGTTCACCTTTGGGGGGATTTTAAACAAACAGTAAACCACTTTTTGCAGCTGGATAAATAACTAATCCCTTTCAGAGAGGATTTATACACAAAGCTGTTGGGGGTGCTGTCCTTCACAAAGCTGAACGCAAGCCATGAATACTTGCAATTGTGGTTAGACGAGGATTCCAAAAATAATGCTACAATTAAGATCCATAAGCGTTTGTACCAATATATGAGACTGCCTTTTGGGGTATCATCAGCCTGTGCAATTATTTCAGCGGATAATGGAGAACATTTCACAATGTCTACCTCAGGTCAACATCTATCTAGATGACTTTCCAATAACCACAAATACCAATAAGGAGTACTTAGAGTACTTGGGCATAGTCCTTAGACATCTCTCTCAGGTGGGCATACACATAAGAAAAGTAGGTGTTCCAGGCACCCTAAGTGACCAACTTGGGCTACAGAGTCAACAAGACCGAGGTACAGCCATTGGAAGATAAACTGAAGTTGATCAAAGATGCCCCAGCTCTCACGTCTGTACCAGAGCTTCAGTTTTTTCCCTTGGGTTGCTGAATTATTATGGAAAGTTCATACACAACCTGGCCTCCATCCTAGCACCTTTGCATCAACTCTTAAAAAAGGGTCAGCCTTGAAAATAGTTGCGTAGCCAAGCCATAACTTTCAGGGAAGTGAAGAAATGGTTATCATCCTCTAAGGAGTTGGCACAATATGGTCCCAACTGAGATCTGATTGTGACATGCAATACCTCCCTGTATGGCATCGGGGTAGTATTAGCACATAGGTGGCCTAATGGAGAGGTAGGCCCAATAGCGTATGCATCCAAGTATTTATTTTTCAATTCATTTATAGGATGTGGGTGTCGCTGGCTTGCCAGCATTTTTCACAAATCCCTAGTTGCCGTTGAGAACGTGATGGTGAGCTTCCTTCTTGAACCACTGCAGTCCTCCTGCTGTGGGTTAACCCACAATGCCATTAGGGAGGACATTCCAGGATTTTGACCCAGTGAAAGTGAAGGAATGGTGATGTATTTCCAAGTCAGGATGGTGAGTGGCTTGGAGGGGAACTTGGAGGTGGTGGTGTTCCCATATGCCTGTTGCCCTTGTCTTTCTAGATGGAAGTGGTTGTGGGTCTGGAAGGTGCTGTCTGAGGATCTTTCGTGAATTTTTGCAGCACAAAGTGTAAATATGTCCAGATAGAGAAGGCATTTAATTTGTATACGCTTAGGTACCAAAGTCTGCAGTAGGGATCATTGAACACACATGGTGGTAAATTCAAGAACGGAGAAGCAGCATATTATTTAACTAGAAAGAGACTACAGAACTCAGAGGTACTGAGAAATCTGTGTATGCTGGTAGGTGAATCACAAAATTAACATAAAGGTACAGGAAGTGATTAAGAAGAAAAATAGAATGTTGTCAATTTTTTCAAGGGGAATAGAATATGGAAGTAAAGATGTTTTCCTCCAGTTATACAGAACACTGTGGGACCATATCTGGACTAATTTACACAGTTTTGATTTCCTTACATTAGAAAGCTTGTAAATGCATTAGAAGGTGCTCGCAGAAAACTTATTTGATGAACACTTGCGATGGGGGGTCTTACTTTGTACAGGAAGGACAGACAAGCTGAACTATATTCATTTTAGTTCAGAAGAAGGACAAAAAAGTCTTATTGAAATATATAATATCCTGAGGGGACTTGACAGGTACATATTTCTTGTCGGGGGCAGATTAGAACTGGGGACACAGTTTGAAAATACGGGGCTTCCCCTCTTTCAGATGGATTTTTTTTTCACTTGGATGGTTGAGTGTATAGAATTCTCTTCCCAGAGAGTGGTAGAGACAGGTTCATTCAATACGTGAACATGCAAAATAAGAACAGAAGAAAACCATTTGGAAACTCATTCCTGCACTGCTATTCAATTAAGTCATGGATCGTCTGTTTGAATTTCAAATTCTACGTTCCCATCTACACCCAATAACTCTCGATTCCCTGAATAATTCAGAGCAGTGGAACATAGTTTCATAACTGCAAATGCTCACCTGCAGGCTATTTGTATTACCAATGCAGTGGCATTGAAGGTGAAGCCATGAGCAATTCAAATGTTGGCTGAAAGATCAGGTTTTTTTCTTAGTTCAGTCTTGGGACATGACAGTCACTTGCTGGGCCAGCATTTATTGCTGGTCCCTAATTGCTCTTGAGAAGGTGGAACCACTGCAGTCCGTGTGTTGTCAATAAAAAACACCCTGAAAGAGGTGATTCCAGGATTTTGATCTAGTGACAATGAAGGAACAGTGATATATTTCCAAGTCAGGATGGGTCAGTGGCTTGGAGGGGAACTTGCAGGTTCGGGTGTTCCCATGTATCTGCTGCCCTAGTCCTTCTAGATGGAATTGGTTATGGATTTGGAAGGTGTTGTCTCAGGGTGTTTGGTGAATTTCTGCACTGTATCTTGTAGATAGCACACACTGCTGCTACTGAGCATCAGTGGTGGATGGAGTGGATGTTTGCTGATGTGATGCCAATCAAGCGGGCTGCTTTGTCCTGGAAGACATCAAGCTTCTTGAGTGTTGTTGGGGCTGCACTCATCCAGGCAAGCGGGGAGTACTCCATCACACTCCTGACTTGTGCCTCATAGATGGCAAACAGGCTTTGGAGAGTCAGGAGTTGAGTTACTCACCGCAGTATCACTAGCCTGTGGCCTACTCTTGTAGCCATTGTATTTATGTAGCACGTCCAGTTGAGTTTCTGGTCAATGATATTGCCTGGCATTTGCATGGCATAAATGTGTGTCACTTTCATCTCTAGAGGTTGGTTGAATGGTTTGATACTAGCAATATGACATGGCATGAAAGGTGAAAGAATGGGAAAATCATTTTGGAGGGTGAGTAAAGAAACAGACCACAAAGTCAGATTAAGAAGCTGCATCCAGATCATACCCATTCTGATGCTATTCAAATCCCTCTTTTTTCTCAAGTTAATTATTTCTGAAAATAGATTACGCATTTATACCTACCTTGAGTGCATCGTGAAAGATTGGAACACCTGGGTGGTAACAGCAATCATCTGTTGGAGGAAGTATTGAAAGCTTATTTTGAACATATTTTAAATAAGAGCATGCAAAAGTGGAAAGAGAAGATCAGATTAAAATTGTGCAAAGTTCCTGACACAGGCCATTAGGAGATGTACTTGTTCTTATTTTTTATCCCATGGTTCCCATACCAACAGAGTAATGAAATGAAATGCATTAAACTCTCTCCTCAAACTCATTTCCTTCTTCCAATGGCTTTCCTCCTCCTTCTATAGACAATAGGCTTGGTCTAAAATTAGCCTTAATCAGATCTTTCGATTCACCTTACCTCTTCTTCCAAACTCAGTTATGCTGTACATAATATGCATTGGTCCATCAAATTTATTTCTCAATTTAAGTAAATAAATTCTAGGAATACAACACCTTACAAACTTGGTCAAAAAGGAGCCTTTAAAAGGAATTGGTGAGCAGGTGGCAGGTGCAATTTAAGGCAGAGATTAAATATTTTAGCAGGAAAATGAAGAGAACATAGACAATGAAAATGAACTCAAGGGTGTGATGAAGAGAAAGTTCAAGTACATGTAGATAAATCCACAAAAAGCCAGTGACACATAGGTTTGCAAACAAGGACTTAGAATAGCAAAGTAATGGTGCACTTCTACGAGTTACTAGTTAGATTAGAAATTTTAATAAGTGAAAATTATCAGATAGTGTCAGGAATGAGACTCCAGAGTTAAAAGACAACATCTAAGACAGTGGACCAGAGAAAAGGTGAAGATCTTCACTGGAGACTTAATGAAGGCTTTTGAAAGGGTGACTAAGATTAGAGCAGTGGGATTCTTCTGGTGTGGAGGTAATGTCCATATCTATAATCTGGGTAGTCTACGTTCAAGTCCTGTCTTCTCCAGAGTTGTACAATGACATCTCTGA
The DNA here is from genome assembly GCF_030684315.1 of Stegostoma tigrinum. Classification (NCBI taxonomy): domain Eukaryota; kingdom Metazoa; phylum Chordata; class Chondrichthyes; order Orectolobiformes; family Stegostomatidae; genus Stegostoma; species Stegostoma tigrinum. Next base: position 35,795,932 of record NC_081368.1, read on the forward strand.
ACGGGCTGACTGGGAAAATACCCAAGTGTAGAGTGATTCCTCCAGTGAGCAGAGGGAATCAGTGATTGGAGGTTATAAGTTTCAACTGGCACTGAAAAGTAATTAAGAGGAATGCATTGGTACAGAAAGTTGAGAAGGTATGGAGTGTTTTGGCCGGCAGAGTAAGGAGGGGCAGTCAAATTTTCCAAGGGAAAGGTAGATAAATATTTGAAGCAGCTGCAGGCCAGGGCAGAACATGGGGACTGGCCTTGCTTTTCTCTAATAAAGAGCCAAGGATGAGTTGATTCTCTCGTACAGGCAACAAGTGTGTTTTCACAGGCGAGTACAGTAGATGGCAATATATGTATTAGTGGGCCATTCAGACAGAACCAAGCAGTGTGATTTTGCAGGGGTAGGAGGGAATAAAGATGCCGCCCTTTGTGAGTAAGATGAGTGACCGAAAGGAGAGTAGAATATCTTTTGGTTATGTGTGGAGGAAAAGAAGGCGTTACTTTCCCGGCACGGCGAGGATCAGCAGGGAAAGGCTGCAACGAAATATTTCAAAGCCCTGCCTTAGCTAAACAAGCTTCTCAAGCTAAAAAAAAGTTAGGTACAACGAGAAAAGGCAGTTTGTTAAAGCAGCAGAGCTGTGTACAAGTTTGTCTCTTACCCTCACGGTTGTTTTGGGGATCAAAGCGCAGGCCGCAACCTCGGTTGTAGCAGAGCTCCGCCATCAGGACACGCTCAGTTCGCGATTAGCAGACAGCAGCCGCTTCTCTGCACCCACAGGAAAAGGGAGAATCGGATATTCTGGAAATATCCTGTGTCGTCTGGAAGGAATTATCCAGTGCACAGCAAGAGGTAGTCGGCCAAAAATAGTTACAGCACATGCTGTTATCTGTCAGGGACATGGAGATAGACAGGAGCCGAACTGCAGGAAGAGGTTAAACAAGGAAGCTGTTTTAAAAAAAGGTATTCCGAGTTAACGTTAGAGCAGAAACTGTGTTATGATATTTCTGGAAACAGGTAGTAGCCGAAATGCTGCCCAATCCCCAAAGAAATTCTCTCTAATGGTAGAATGGTTACACTGGCAAAGGCCGTTCAGCCCGTAGCGCTGATGCTGGCTAACTGAAACAGCAATTCACCAAGTGCAATTCCTTAACCTTACTCCCGCCTCCAGCTCTGCATAAATTTATTCTATTTTTAAAGAAAACTTCAGCTGAATCTGCTTCCACCAGACTCACAGGTAGCGCATTCAGATCCTAACCACTCAATGTCAACTTTGCTACTTTTGCCAATTACCTTAAATGTATACCCTACGGTTCTTGATCCTTGCTCCACTGGGAACAGTGTCCTTATCTACTCTGAAAAGACGCCTAATGATTTTGAATACATCAGTTGTATCTCCGCCCTACTTTCTATTCTAGAACAGTCCCAAATTCACTAACCTTTGTCTGTAACGGGAATTCCTCATCTTTGCAAACATTGTCATAAATCTTTTCTGCATCCTGTCTAAAGTCTTCAGATTCTTCTGAAAGTGTGGTGCCCGGACCTGGTTGCAATGCTCCAGTTGAGACCTGGCAAGTGTTTTAAAGAGGTTTAACGCTTTGTAATTTACTTTTGTACCAGATGCCCCTATGAATAACGTCCATGACGCGGTATGCTTTATTAACTGCTCTCTCTCTTCTGCCACTTGCAATGTAAAATACTGTGGCAGATGTACGTCTAAAATAAACGCAGAAAATGCTGGAAAATTTCAGTGGGTCCGGCAGTGTCTGTAGCGTGTCACACCTCCTCGGGCTAACACTGCAAATCAAGCCCCGCTTTACCTGAAGTAATCACAAAAGGTAAACATTTTAGAAAAGTATGCAATTTGCCTGTCGGATAGACACAGGATAACAGAAGACACCGGTCAGGTTTCTATGCTGAACAAGAAGTAATATTTATTACAAGTAAAACTATTCTAACTATGGGTAAACAACGATGAACTGTAAAATTGTAAGCCCTGGGTAAAATTCTAAACTCTAACTCTAAATTCTGATTCCACCCTCCCCCAACAACCCTGCTCCGGCGCGCCCACACAGATAGACACAGACAGACAAACAAGAGCAGTCTCTTCGGTGGAGAGAAAATACATCTGGAGAAGCAGGTCAATGGTTCTAGTCCATAGGGTTCAGTGAGTTGAGTTTTTTGTTTGTCGAGTCTTCTATTCTTCAAACTCTTTTTCCTGAGTTCTTTTCACTTCACCGGAGATTCAGTTGAGTATTACACTAACTACCAAGTGTAAAAACTACAGATATCACATGGGGTGAAGAATGGTTTCTGTGATCCTAGGGGCCATTGGAGGTAGCAAAGGTGATTCATCCTCAGCGCTGATTTGCTGGGCTACCCTATTCGCTGAGGGTAGGAAAGTTTGTGGAGCCTCCTTCTTCAGCGACTTATCTACTGTTAAAGACCACAGCTAGTGAGAAAAAATAAGTTGATTTTCTCTAATTGAAAACCAAAAGATCTGTGGATGCCATAAGTCAGGAGCAAAAACAGAAGTTGCTGGAAAAGTTCAGCCAGTCTGGCGGCATTTGTGAAGAAAAATACCAGAGTTAATGTTTCAGGTCCAGTGACCCTTTCTCTGAACTGGTTCTGAGGAAGGGTCACCAGACCTGAAACGTTAACTCTTGATGTTTTCTTCACAGATGCTGCCAGACTGGCTGAGTTTTTCCAGCAACTTCTGTATTTGTTCCTGACATTTTCTAAGTTTTACTGAAGAGAAAGCTAAACCATCTACAGTTATACTCTGACCTTAAGATGGAGGTAAGGTCGTTGACAAAAGAACTGAGGATACGCAGGCCTTAGAAACTATCCTGAGGAACCCCTGGACAGATGTCTCAAAGTTGAGTGACTGACCTCAAACAGTACTTTAGTGATGATTGGGAATGGACTTATTGGAAGTATGACTGTTCTGAGGAAGGATCACTGAAACGTTAACTGTGATTTCTGTCCACAGCTGCTGCCAGACCTGCTGAGCTATTCCAGCAATTTCTGCTTTTGTTGTTGGTGGTTAATTGGCTGCATAGGATTTGTTATGCCTTTTGAGTACAGGACATACCTGGACAATTTTCCACATTGTTGTATCAATGCCAGTGTTGTAGGTGCACCAAACAGCTCGGCTAAGGGTGATCTGCTTCTGGAGCACATCTGCAATACTACTGCTGGCATGTTGTCAGGGCCCAGAGCCTTTGTAGTGTTTATTGTTTCCAGTCCTATCTTGATATCAGACGGAGCGAAGAATGTTATCAAGGGACCATTGGAGGAGGCAAAGATGAATCATCGACTTAGCACTTACCTTTTGCGCTGATGTGTTGGGCTTCCCTATCACAGAGTTTGTGCAGTGTCCTCATCCAGTGACTTATCTAAATGCACACCATTCACAACAGGATGTTGCAGGACCGCAGTGCTTAGATCTGATCCATTGGTTATGAAATCACTCAGCCCAGTATCAGTTGCTTATGCTGCTTAGCACAGAAACCATCCTGTTCATCAGGTCAACATTTCATTGTTAGGTATGTCTGGTGCAGTTTCTGGTGTACCCTCCTGCATTTTCCATTTAAGGATGACCTTACTTCAGCAGCACATTGGATAAATCAGAGTGACAAAGATAGCCTATCTATATGCAGGTTAAAATCTGCCGTGTTTGGAGGCATACCATTTTCAAAAGCGCTTATTATTTCTGCCTGGGTGGCCCACGCTACAATGTGATCATTATTTGGAAACCTAAAAATCACATTTACTCTTTCCTGTGTTTCATCTGTACCCAACTGATTCCACATCCTGATTCACAGAATTAAGTTCTTATCGGTCTTATTATACCAATATCATCTTTAGTCAGCAGAGCAGCTCTCTATCTTCCCCTGTTTACTTTTACCTTCCTAAATATAATATACCCTTGAATATTCAGATCTCTGCCTTTGCTAATGTGTAGCCATGTAATGATGGTCAGACCATACAGATTTACTTTTATATTCAGTCAAGAATATCTCATGCATTCAAATGAAGAACCATTAGTTCTTTTTACTATTTTTGTGATCACTAGTATTATCTATTTGTTGTACTCTGGGTTTCTACACTCTATCCCTCCCTGTTGCATTCTGATCAGCATTTCACTTCTTGCTACCTTGTCTTTCCTTATTTTCTCTATCTAATCTTCAGAAACTTGATCCATCATCATCCACAATTCATAGTAAAGTTTCTCTAACTCTGCAGTTTACATGACTATCAAAGGCACTGCATCCATCCCAGTTAAGGCGAAGACTGTCCTACTAATACAGATCTCCCTGTTCCTAGTACTGGGGCCAGTGCCCCACAAAGCAAACATCAATCTTTTGAGTCATGCATTCTTGTCTGTAATTTTATTTAACTTCTGCTACTACGCTCATGGCTTAAGTAATAATGCAGAGATTATCTTGATGTTCCACTTTCTAATTTTGGTCCTGGCTGCTCATACTCACTAGGCAGAACCTTTTTCCTATTGCCAACTACGTCACTGGCACATAATCAGACCAGAACCACTGGATCCACTCCTCACAGCAAGTTCCTTCCCAGCCTTGAGCAAATGGGCTGAACCCTGGCATCACATAGCAACACAGTAGTCTGATAATTTGATCTCATCTTCAGAGAGCTATGCTGTCACCTACTAATATTATATTCCTACCAACTCCCTCATTTGAATGTTTTGCAATGTACACCATGCATCATGTTTATTTTGTTCAGCAATATTACAGCCCTGAATTTTATTGATATAAGATGCAAGAAATTTAAACCTGTAAGACAAGGGCTGATGCTCACCCACCCTCACTGACGCAATCCCCTCACTTGCCTCACTCAGTCACGCCACTCATTTCCCTCACCACAGACCAAATCAGAAGATTATATTCTAAGGGGTGTGACAACCTCCTGAAATAAAGTATCCACCCAAAAAATTCCCTCCCTAAATTGTTATGATGTGTACAGATCAGCACAAATCTCTCTGACTCTGACCCACAGCTCCTCAAGCTGCAAACATTTCTGCTGACACATTTGTCGTGGATCGCACTAGCATCCAAAAACTCCCACATACTAAAGTTGTAGCACTTCCGGGAGTGTAAATGTGGCAGGAACTTACAAAAATTACATTCAGCAGGAAAAGTGAATTGCTAAATAACTACTGGAGCTAAAAGATGCCAAATCCCCTAGTCCGGATGGGCTTAATCCTCGGTACTTGTATGCTGTCGCATACTCATGGATGACCTTGGTCCAATGAGAAAAGGTAATTTTAGTACAGGAGCATGTGTAGGTATAGAGCTGGATGATCACAGCAGTCCAGGCTGCATCAGAGGAGCACGAAAGCTCTTCAGGAGGAGGGTCCAGACTCAAAATATTAGCTTTCCTGCTCCTCTGATGCTGCCTGGACTGCTGTGTTCATCCAGCTCTACACCTTGTTGTCTCAGACTCCAGCATCGGCAGTTCCTACTATCTCTCAGGAGCATGTAGTCTTGTTGAGGGCAGCTATACTTTCCTCAGCAGATGCTGAATTCATCTTACACTTTCTTTTACATCAAGATGATATTCTCCTGGAGAATTCTAACCACATGAACACATCATTTTACTACACTAGGATCTGTTTGCAATGGTTTAATGTGCTGTGGCACAGTGCAAATGTCTTAATATTTTGACAGTTACCAGCCCAAGCTTTAGCCTTGCTGTAGTTAAAATGAGTGGCTTTTTAAAAGCCATGTTATCAGGACTACTTCCTTCATGGTATTGCAGTAGGTTTGCAGCATAATCTGTCCACTTAGCACAAGTATGTTCTAATACATAGCCTGAACCTTACTTTTGAGGGTACCATTTCTGGATGACAAAGTTAAGCTACTTCACATATCTTTACGAAGGTTACATAACATATTAGTGTTTATGTGACATGTTATTTTGACCTAATGTACTCCCTCTGCAGTCATGGACCACGTATCTCCTATTGAACTGTCTGAATTAATCTGTTTAATGGTGGACAGTGATTCATCAGTCTTTCCATATGATATCGCTCCAGTGATTGACTTGTTTCTTGTGTTTCCTTATAGACATACAACTAAATTGTGTTGCACGCAAGTGTATATAATGCTTGCCAAACAAGTGTGGTTGGTTGGAAACATTTTGTCACCCTGCTAGGTAACATCATCAGTGTGCCTCCAGTGAAGCATCGGTGTTCTGTCCTGCTTGTTATTTATATAATGCCTCGATTCATCACACTCTGTTCATATGCAGAAATGAAACTATCGTCAAGGGCACTATTCATATACACAATGTAATTAAAAGGGAGAACAAAGTGCCACATAATGAAAGATGAAGAAATGATTTGGCGGGCTTGGGGGGGGGGGGGGGGGGGGGCGGAGGAGGCAGCTAATTAAAGCAATAAAAGAAGCTGAGTCATACAGACCATACTGTGCCATGTTTGACATGTTGCCATTAGTTAAATCATATCTGGGAGAGTATAGCAAACTGCAGTTACGCTGCAGGTAAGCTGGAAATTGCACATATTGAACACTGGTGAGGATTGATCATTCGCAGCTTTGGTCTATCATGATTTTTGATTGGCTTACAACTGAAAATCTAGTACAGGAGAAAAAAAAACAAACATTAATTAACTCAAATATGCAAGTTTGTGCAGCAGCATGTCTGAAACCAGAAGGTTGGAGTGTCAGCATACAACACAATATAGGTACACACAATTTAAAGAATCTGCAGTACACATTTTACACTGGTTATTATTTCTTTAAATTTTTCATACATTTAAAGAAAATTCAAATGTTTGAATAAGTTTTTTTTAAAATAGCAGGCATAACCAACTCATCTACAGAAATAAAGAACACATTCCTGTACACGTGTTAATTTAGATCATAATTGTTAAAAGCCATACATTATTTGTGATTTAGTTTATTATACAATAGTTCTTTCCCCTACAGTCATTCCATAGTTCAAAGTTACTGATGCAGAAACGGAAGCAGCTTCAACATCTCAGTTTCTGAAACAAGTTTTGACACTTCATCGACCATTGTTACCAGAAAGTGTTCAAAGTTGCAGCCATCTGTCTCTTATGACCTATTTTCTATCTATTAATTGCTGCTGCTGCTGCAGAGTTTGCCATCATCAAAGCATCTTGTTTTTAAAAAGCCACATCATGATTTAACTGGATCAATCTATTTTGAGAGTCAGATGGAACAATGCTGAACAAACAATCCTGAAATTTAATAGGTAATGAATATACATTTATCAATAACAGTCCAGTGGATCAAGGGTATACAAACAAAAAAAAATCAATTTGCTTTTTCTCAGATTCTGAAGAAGTGTGCCTATCAGCATATTTTTAATTTCAGATTCCAAACATGTACAGTTTCTACTTCCTGAATCCTATGAATTCATGCATTGCTGGCAAAGTTAGATACCTATCCTGAATGCCCTTCAGAAGGTTCTGGTAAAAAGCCCAGCTGACCGGTCACGGACTTCACAATTCTTGTCTCAAGTATAATGGGCAAGATCAGATCCAAAACAGACTTCCACTTAACATCACTGAAAAGTGCATCAGAAACTGTATGCTTTCTATCATACAACATAAAAACTGCTAATTCAATCTAGAAAGGGAATAAAAACTAGACACTAATTGACTGTCCTACGTAACTCAAAGATGAACATTTCCTTATTCATTAGGGTGACTCTTTATAAAAATAAATTACATTTAAACAAAAAAAAAATCGCACTGTAAAACAAAAAAAAGCAGTTTGGCAATCTAGACAGAATACATTTCCACTATAAATTTAGAATGAAGCAGTTTCTGCTTCATATTTGTATGAACATGGAGTTAGGGTTTAAAAATCAACTCTGCAAAGTACTCCAGGATATCTAACTCTTCTTTTCGAAATGAGTTCCAGGCACTGAATTTAAAATGATACATTTACACAATCAAGTGAAAAGGCTTCTCACATAATCCATACTTTTAAGACTGACACCAAAATATTAATGTTTCAATTGCATTACCATTGATGCAAAGCGGTATAACAATTTTTGAATTTAAGCTCAAATTAAAATTGAAGCTCAAATTAAAATTGAAGCAACCATCATGTAAATGGGTGGGTTTGGTGACAGGACGCGGAAGGGAAGTGGGGAAATAAGGATTGTTTAAAAAAAAACTCAGGTTGACCGCTTCTATTATGAATAGCAAGACTCCATCTGGGGAAGGATTTGATCACAGATACCAACAAAACTACTGGTGGAACTTTAAATATCAAATCAGGTTAGCAAAGATTACAAATTAGCTGCAGCAGCAAATACAAGCAGATAATTTAAATCACTTTCCCAAAATGTGGTATTCACCTTCTCTTTCATGTAAAATCGATAGCCCACTTGTGAATATGTAAATGTTTCTGCATTTGTAGACAACTTATTGACCATCTAGGATGACAGTCAGATCTATCATTCTTATTTAGAGACATTAATTTAAAGCCTTTTTTAAAAGTTAGAATAGGGTCTAGTTACAGCAATGCAGGTATTAATTTTGCATGGGGTGTGGGTGTTGCCAAGACCTGCATTATTGCCCATCGCTACTGCCCTTGAAGAATTTGTTGACGAATCGTCACCTTAAACAGGTGCAGACCATGCAGTGAAGGTAACCTCTGTTACAAAGATGTTCCAGTATTTCAATTATCACCAATCCTTCTTCACCGAGTCGAAATCATGACATGATGGGAATTGAAAGAAAACTCAGAAGTGACAGGATTCCCACATACCTACTGCACATATCCCTCTAGAAGTAGAGATTCCATTGAGGTTTCTACCGATTACCAGGCAACACTTGTATATTATTCGGCTGTAAGTATGTGCCTTTATTATAATGCAGTCGGAATTAGAAACAGAAAATGAGTGCAGTTCTAAACAACACCCGAGCATCGCCATGATTGGCAACCAATCCACTACATTAAACTCACTCCCTCTACCACCAGCACACAGTAGCAGCAGTCTACAGCATCTATAAATGCATTGCAGCAACTCATGAGAAAGGTCCTTAGACCGCATTTTCCAAACTTGTGACCCCTACCACTTAGAACAAGGGCAGCACGTACATGGAAACACTCACCACTCTGACTTGGAACTATTATCACTGTTCCTTCACAATCATTGAGTCAAAACACTACAACTCTCTCCGTAACAGTACCTGGATCTGATGAACTGTAGCAATTCAAAATGACAGCTGAACACAACTTTCCCAAAAAAAAAGGGGGTTGCACAATAAGTGCTCACATTGCATTTATCATAATGGAAATAACGTCAGACGTCATCTGGAGTACTATTCCAGGCACTGGACTGCACAAAAGTTATTTTAGAACTAAAAAGGGCTACACCATGGATCCACTAGAATGATACCAGGATTTTTAAAAATGTGTTAAATGAAACCATGTTTGGGTTTTTGACTTATGAGTCAAGAGGTAAATCTCGTCAAGCAGTTCTAAAAACTAAAAGTTAGATAAGGTAAATACAAACAGGGCGGGGGGGGGGGCATGGAGCCTAGTACAAGTAGGCATAGTTTTTCAAATTACAGTCAGAATACTTAAAGTCAGGAAGCACTCTTCTACCGAAAAAAAATCACAAAAATCCAGAAACCTTTTGCCCAAAACGTTCATGGGTACTATATTAATTGAAATCATCAAGAATTGGACCAATAACAATTTCTAACAAATGCTTAAGGAATGGATAGAAGGTACATAAACAGATTCGAGGTAGAAATCAGTCACAGTGCGAATGAATAGTGGAACAGAAGGGGATCAAAATGACACTTGCATGTATGATACAGGTTGCACAGAAATGGGCTACGCTGTCCAGCTGCACGGACCGAATAAAAACCTCTTTTCAAGCCCAAGATATACGTAGAAACAGCCTGCACTAAAGTGGCTCATCAAATATCTGGAATGCTGTGACACAGATTCAACTCATTCAAGCTTCTGAATGAGTGTTGTACAGGAGGGAAAAAGACAAGAACAAATCTTTTAATAGGCAAAATAGCAGCAATTTCATTCTGTTGGAAGAACTAACATAGCATTATTTTAAGAACTTCAGACATGTAAACTACAAACCAGAAAAACACTTGTTGGCCCTCAATGAAAACTTCAAACATTGAGCGTCTTCACATGACAGACCAAATCCAAAGTAAAAACTCCTTCTCTACTGTATCAGAGAAAGTATTATTAATAAAAAGGCTTGATATTACTCTACAATGTTCACTTTTTTTTTACAAAGGACCCAATATAAAAAGGACATGCTGAAACAAATGAAAATGTCTATTAATTGATATTTTCACCACAGCTAAACATAACAGCAAGGGTATCCCATATTCCCCAACCAAGGTGACTATAAGCCTACCGTCCGCTTTAAAAAGGTTGGGAGATATCATTATGATTTATACTTAAATTTGTTAGAGATTTTACTTAAAGCAGTCAAAAGTCACCTCAGTGTGTGTCTGAATCAAGGAGGGGAAAAACTGGCAGGCAGGGTTACCTTAAATATCGTTAGTGATGCTGTTTATAAAGTGCTTGACCAGACATCAGGTTATAACGATCAGGTTCAGCTGTGATGCCACAATGGTCAAATAGCCCGTTGATACATAGTGTCAAGACATACACGAGAAAATCTCTAGGACAAGGCACCAGAGAGTGGTTGACACACATGGAGCTGTGTCCAACAAAAGATTAATGCTTCCAAAATGGAAGGGAATAAAATTGTAAAATAGCCAAACTATAGCTTAGAAAAAATAAAAAAGTTAATTATTAGAAAATAAAAATTACAATGGAAAGATTTGGCTCCAATGTAACTGCTGCTTCTGTGTAACGGGAGCACTCCTTTACTTTCTATAGGAGTAGATAAGTTCTTCCTAGACTGTTCTGCCTTGGCAGGATACAAATCCTGGGTGTAATACCATAGTAGAATTCTATGCATTGATGAAGAATACTCTCAAGTTAGTAAGTGACAACTTGCCAGTCAGTTACATCCCAATCTGTTTTACAGGACGATTCTGAGATAATGCTTGCAAATGCTATATAGAAAAAAGATCTTCTTTTGATTTGTAGCCGTGTCGTAAAGGAAAGCAGGTCTCACAATATCACGCAGCAATTGCTTTCACCTGTCTTCTCCCGATTTCTTTGACCTAAACAAAAAAAAAGACAGACAAATCTGTAACAAAAACAGAAAAGGTGACTAAAACAATAATTTAGCCCTATCTTTAAAGATAGATTTTTAGGAAAACTGAAAATCCTATTTGGCTAGATAATGCTTTGCAGGATAATACATAGGGCATTAAAACTTCTTCACTTTTCTTTTATCTTTGCATCGGTCTCAATAGTTTAACTGGGTAAATGTCAAGTGCAACAGTGAACTGCTGGTCTTAACTTGCTGATTTTTAATCTGTCCTGACATGCCTATGACATATCCAATCAGAATGTAATGTCAGCAAATATACACCCAAATTAAGCCTAGATGTTAGGAAATATGGAGATATAGATGAAACAGAAGGGGACAGATATGACAACATGGGGGAGAAAAAGTCATTAAGACTATAAGACCATATGAAATGGGAACCGGAGTAGGGCATATGGCCCTTTCAGCTTGTCCCACCATTCAACAGGATCATGGCTGATCTGAGGATAACAAAGTGTGGAGCTGGATGAACACAGCAGGCCAAGCAGCATCTCAGGAGCACAAAAGCTGACGTTTCGGGCTCAAATGTGTTCATCCAGCTCCACACTTTGTTATCTTGGATTGTCCAGCATCTGCAGTTCCCATTATCATGGCTGATCTGACATTCTTTATATTTTGTATTAACTAACTAACTAGGCAAAAGCAGTACAGTCATTTCAAAACACAGAAGAACATCAAGACTAGCAGCTAAGTAGATTTTGCCTTTGCTAAAATTCTGTCCTATTTCTGGATGTGTTTAAATGGGGGTGGGGGGGTGGTGTGAAAGAGAGGAGGGGGTGGTCCTGCAGGCACACGTCAATTTATACGTTCTGTGGTACGTATAACGTACGTTCTGTGGTAAATGGTAGTGACAGTGATGGATGTGAAAGTTTTATTCAAGCCTTGTTTGGTACTGTAAAAAGTCAGTAACAGCAAAATACACACAGCCACATCACGTGCAATTTCTGCCAATCCTGATACTTCAGCTTGGCCAACTGACCACACAATAAACTTCCTCTCCTCAAATATTATTAACCTTCCCAAATCCCCACAGAGACAAGCTACATGAAAGTTAAATGATAATTTTCCCCTTAAAAATGAAAGGGTTTGCTGGGAGCTAAGTGCCTAAGTTAACACTGATCTAGTCAGAGCTGGAAATCCAGGTGCAAATGCCAAAGTAGGACCACTGTTATAATGGCTTGCAGCAGACAGTCAGTCAGGATTTCCAGTACTTCTAACCTAATGATCACATTTGGCAAGGATACAAGTGTGGGCACTGAGCAACAACAGATTATAGCTTCCATGTAATACTCTCCATGGTTGAGCAACCTGTGAACCTTGTAGATGAGGCTTACATGTAAACAATAATTATTTGAATCCAGACGTTTGTTGGTACCCTGGAATCATGCCTCAACAGGAATTCTGCTTTCAGATAAACAAACATTAAGAATTTATATTATCACTGCCAATTACTATTCTACTGCGAAAAAGGTGTGAAGAAGTACGTAACCACTTCAATAATGTTAGCTCTGAGTACACACATTGCATGACTCAGCCTTACCTTGGGAGTTGGGTTCTGGCAATGTCTCTCTGGCAACTAAGTGCATCACTGTCATCCTTCCAGGAGGAAGCTTCAAAGCTTTGAGAGACAGGACATACGTTTTCAGAATTATATTAACATAACAGACATGCACAAAACCAAAGGCAATCCTGCAAAATTAGTGGGAAGGTAGTATTTCAGTAGGATAAAGGGATATGCACTCTGATTCTGAGATGAGACAAGTAATGCTCTCCAGGGATCTGCAGTGAAAGCCTTAGATTTTCATCATCATCATATTTATCAATTATTTGGAGGAAGTAAGAATATACTGAACTCATATGGATAGAAAATCAGAAAATTACATACAGACATAAGTAAGATTTGGACACACAGAGCAAGGTCATCTAAATTTATTCCCCCACCCCCTTTCTTGCATTTACAGTATTTATCCAACTGATGCACAAGTAGGAAGTGCAGAGAAGCAAACTCATTCAAAATCTGTACGCACAAATCACTAGAAGTCAATTAGATGAAAAGCAATCATGTAAGTTTAATAGACTTTTGGCCATTACCTCAAGAAGACTGAGATACAGTTGTCTAGATCTTTATGTTAGGTACGATACAAATTCATCAGAACAACAGCCAGACTTAGGAAATAAAATCATTTGCATTTCCAGGGGTCTAGAAGATCAACTGTCATCAAAGCACTAAGTTTAAAAAGTACTTGTAGCATAGATGCGGAAAGAGTATTTCATCTTGTGGGGGAAAAAAAACAGAATATAATTTTAAAATTAGAGCCAGGCCATTCAGGAGCGAAACCAAAAAAGATTCTGCACACAAAGGCAGTGGAAGTATAGTATTTCCATCCTCCAAAAGACTGGATGTTAGATTAACTGAAACTTGAGATTGATAGCTTTTGTCAAATAAATTTATTGGTAATAAAAGGCAGATAAAGTAACTGAGGTACAAATCAACCATGATTAAATGAGAACACAAGGTGTTGATTAACATAAAGAGAATATACAGTAAACATACATTAGACCTTTCAGTATTTGATCATCCACTTTCAGAGACTAAGTTGCTGGAAGCATAGAGGTTATATTCACGATTTCCATTAAAATCAATGCTGGAGCAACACATTACCCAAGCTTTCCAAAATCTTTCCATTTCAAAAGTATTCGACAAAGTTTGCCAACTTACCCCCCAAAGTAACATTTCCATGTAAAAACCTTCCTTGGTAAATGAGCCGGAGAATGCTGGGGCTACTGACCTGTTCTTCATCCCAGTCTGCAAATTGAAAAATAAACATCTCAAGAAGTATGCTGTCCAAATACAATACTGCATCCAATACTTAACACTGGAGCATAGTAGTATTTGAAAATGAAGAGCAAAAGTAACAAAATCAAAAACATTCCTTTAGGTAAAGATCAGGGCAAGCACAAAAAAAACCACTCTCTCCACAGTTTCAAAGAAACCTGCCTCAAATTTTCACAACAGGGAAACGGAGGGCGGGGGGGGGGGGGGGGGGGGAAGAGAGGAGGAAATGAATATCGTCAGAAGGGGAAAAAGATATATGTCAGTAGGAGGAATGATTTTATTTTAATTTTTAAAGCACAAGAAGTGGAAAGAAAAAAAGGTGTGGTGGTCAACAAGGAGGGGTGGCATAAAAATGGTACAGCAGTATGTTTTTGTAAAATGATAGGGTAGGCAATGGCCTAGTGGTATTTTTGCTGCATTGTTAATCCAGAGACCCATTTTCTGGGGACCCAGGTTCAAATCCCATCATAGTGCATGGTGGAAATTGAATTCAATAAAAATCTGGAATTATGGGTCTAATTAATGCCATGAATCCATTGTCGATTGTAGTGAACCAGATGGGTGTTTCTGAATGTCCTTTAGGAAAGCAAACTGCCATCTTTACCTGATCTGGCCTACATATGATACCAGACCCAAAGCAATGTGGGTGACTCTTGACTATCCTCTGGGCAATTTGGGATGAGCAATAAATGCCGGCCTAACCAGCAATGCCCTCATCCTATAAACAGTTATGAAAGAAAAAGCCTTCTGATTCTTCAGTACAATTGTCAGCCATGGATATAGGAAGATCCCAAGTCTGATTACTACTTAAAATCACTTTGTAATGACCCTGGGTATTAATTACATATTGACCAAAAAGGAGGTAGGACTCAAAATTGTGTTTGGCTGTTTCTGCCCAATACTCTACCACACATTTCTCTTCACCACCCTGAACCACACACACACACAGGCAGGGCTCTGAAGAATCAGTCCACATTTTGCCTTTGTGGAGATCCCAATGGAGAAACCGTAACCCAAAAAAAATTACAGAACATCCCACCTAAAAATGACTACACTGTCAACAAAGGTTCACTCTTAAGTCTTGCTTTAATTACTGGGCCGGAGTTGTGTAAACAGGAATTAATAGGCAAATAATACTGGGTGGCTCGGTGGTTAGCGCTGCAGCCTCACAGCACCAGGGACCCAGGTTCAATTCCAGCCTCGGGTGACTGTGCAAACTCCACACAGACATTCTCCCAGTGTCTGCATGGGTTTCCTCCCACAGTCCAAAGATGTGCAGGCTAGGTGGATTGGCCATAGTGTTCAGGGGTGTGCAGGCTAGGTGGGATGCTTCAAGGGGCAGTGTGGACTTGTTTGGCGGGGGTGGGGGCAAAGGCCTGTTTCCACACTGTAGGGAATATAATCTAATGGTGGTTATATTCATAGAGAGAGTTAGATTTCCAGACCTGCTTTTAAAATTCTTTTCACAGAATGTGGGTGTCACTGGCTCAGCCAGCATTCATTGCTCATCCCTAAATTGGCCAGTTGAGTCAATCGCATTGTTGTGGATCTGGAGTCACATATCAGTCAGACCAGCTGAGGATGGCTTATTTCCTTCCCAGAAGGACATTAGTGAGCCAGATGTGTTTTCTGACTATTGACGATGGTTTTTAAATGAGTAGGTTTTTAATTGTAGATATTTTAATTGAATGCAAATTCCACCATCTGCCATTGTGAAATACAAACCTGGGTCCCCAGAACATTTGCTGTAATCTAGCCATTGTCTCCCCAGCTAATAACATCTGTTGAGGTTGGGGTTTATAAGTAGGAAAATCATGCCATAACTGCAGAGTATTGTTGATACAGCACCTGGTGTACAGTGTACAGCTTTGATCCCTGGATTTAAGAAAGATGTACTGGCATTGGAAGCAGTTCAGAAAATATTTAT
Source organism: Stegostoma tigrinum (assembly GCF_030684315.1). NCBI lineage: Eukaryota > Metazoa > Chordata > Chondrichthyes > Orectolobiformes > Stegostomatidae > Stegostoma > Stegostoma tigrinum. The sequence continues at coordinate 35,811,939 of NC_081368.1, forward strand.
TAGGCTGATCAGAAACAAAAGCAGAAACTGCTGAAAAATTCAGCAGATCCGACAACATTTGCGAAAAGAAAGCAGACATTTTGGGTCAGCTGACCCTTTTTCAGAGCAGACCCAAAACATTAACTCTGCTTTCTCTCCACAGATGCTGCCAAACCTGCTGAGTTTTTCCAGTAATTTCTGCTTTTGTTTTCTGCCTCTGATTTCCAGCATCTGCAGTTTTATGTGCTTTTTTACTATTAGGCTGATGCTGGAGATGAAGGGGTTGACTTATCAAGAACAGCTAAACAGCTCAGGCCCTCAGTAGGGCTCAGAAGATCAAGAGGTAGTGATCTTATTGAAACATAGAAGATTCAGAGGAGGTTAGACAGGGTCAATGCTGAGAAGAGGTTTCCACTAGTAGGGGAAATCTTGAATCAGGGGACATGCATTCCCAAATATCCCCTATAACCATTCCCTTGCTTAATAAGAATCTTTATTCTTCTACTTAAAAATATTCAAAGCCTCTGCTTCTATCATATTTTAAAGGATTACAGTTCCAAAGACTAAATCCTCAGAAAACATTTTGCCTTATCTATTCAAAATATCCTTTCCATTCTACTCTGTCAAGACCATTCAGGATTTTAAATATTTCAAACAAGTCAATTCTGACTTTAAACTTTAGAAGATGAACCTTGGCTATCTAAGATTTCTTTGCAAGACTACCATTCCGGGTATTAATCTTGTAAACTCTCTATGAATCGCTTCCAATGTATTAACATAATTTCTTATATAATGAAACTAATACCATACACAATGCTCCAGATGTGGTCTTTTCATTGCCCTGTATAACAGAAGCATAACCTCACCCCAACCTTTGCATTAAATTTCCTTCACTATAAAATGATGACATTCTATTAGCTTCCTGAAAAGGAGTCTTAAAATTATTAAAAATGGAATAGAATTTCTAATATTTTATACATTTCTGTAAAGTGAATAAATCGAAACTAATCTTTCAATGAGATTTTTACACCGGGATATTTGTGGTTATATTCAGGGTTTCTCTCAAAAATCTGTAAATTTCTACCTCAAGCCTGAAACACATTATTTTGAATTAATGACGCATTTAACACTTCCCTCTCTCTTCCTTAGAATCTCAGAATAATGAGATCTTTAACCTACTAGGTTTTGCCTTTTCTTTTATGAAACTCAAATGTCATCAAACCAGCATCTTCCGAATTTTGCCTCCCCACCCCGCCAATTAGTTGTAACCTCGGCTTTCAATATTGTCCCTTCAGTTTGGTTGCTTAGCTTGAAATCATCAAGATAAAACTCAAAATTCTGAACCAAAAAAAACTGCATTAAAAAAGCAACAAGTTATTTCAAAGTAACAAATTATCTGATGTTCTAGTTTTGCTCCCATGGTTCAGGATTTCATTCCAAGTTAGAACCAAAATCCTGTGAAATGCACTCCCTGGAAACATAATACATATATTATCACAAATACCTGCAAAATGCCGAGAACACTTACCCATGGGCCAGTTTTCATAAACATATTTGGCAATATCTGCAGCAGAATCATTCGGTGAAAACATAAACTCTTGCGTCTTCCCACTAACTAGAATAAGGCGCAGGTTTACCTGTAGACAATAGAAATGAGAGAAAATGAATCTGTGGCCAAATACAGAACAAAAAAAAGCATCCAGTACTACTCAAACAAATCTCCCTCTGAGACCACAGGAGACTGCAGGCCTCAAAACATTTCAGCAAGATTCATCTTGGACAAAAAAGTGACCAGCTGAAAAAACAAAAACAAAATTCTCACCTGACATCCACACAGCTCAGAGTACTTAGCTGCATAATCCAGTGCAATTAAATTGCACAAAATTATGGTATTTTAAACTAGAAGTTAGCTAATCTGTGTGGGTGATGTAGTTGATTTGCAATTGTTTTCAGTGGAGTGAGCCATGAATCGATGACAGTGGTGCTTGGATGGGGTCAAGAGAAGGAGATGGTAATTGAAATAGATAGCAAGGCTTTCTCTTGGATAGTCACCGGAAATGTGTATTTATAGATGACAGGGAAGAGAAGAATCAGTCATAAATGCTTCCCAGCACAGCGGTTAGGTAACCTGATGTGTTAAATAGCTACTACACAACACAGTTACAGTACTGCATACGTCAGTGGCAAGAAAAAGTGCTTTTGAGCAGAGTCTAAGTGCAATTCACAGAATAGATTTTCCAGGCTAACTACAAAAGAATGTTTGCACTCTTTAAATGTGGCTCGAGAAAAAAAAACTCAGGTGACGTGGTCGTTATTACTTTTCGGACAAACTGGCAATGCTTGTAAAATATTAATGGCTTCTATAGAGTTCTGCTGAAAACAAAATACTAGAGGGCTGACAAAAAAAGAGCTTTGGTGATCCTTGTAATTGTACAAGGGAGCAATTTTCCACTATGGAAATAAAAAAAACACAAGATAGATACAAATCAAAGACAAAAGTTGAAAATCCATATTTGGCTACCTTGGAACCTTCTGTTTTGCAAAAATTCATGGGATGGGGTATTGCTGACACTGGGACAGCATTTATGCCCTAGTTACCATTGAAGGAGGTGCACTGCCTTCTTAAACCACTGCAGCCCATTTGGTGTAATAGATCCATCATGCCATTTGGGAGTCGCAGGATTCTGGGCTAGTAATACAGCTCGAGACAGTTGGGGTAGAGGAACACCTCCCGAAAATATCTTGGAGCAGAGATAACCAACTTCCAACCATAATCATCCTTCGTGCCAAAGCTTTCTCATACAATTTCCATTTTTGTCTGAGCTTCTTGATGTGACACTTGGTCAAGTGCAGCCTTCATGTCAACCACAGTCACTGTCACCTTACCACACCACTGGAATTCAGCTTCTTTGACTGTTTGGACCAAGACTGTACTGAGGTCAGGAGCTGAATGGCACTGGTGGAACTCACACTGGGCATCAGTGAGCAGGTTATTGCTGAGCATGTGCTGCTGGATAGCACTGTTGATAGCTCATTCCATCACTTAACTGATTAATGACAGAAGACAGCGCACGACACACACACCTGGGCAATTATCCTTATCGTCAGGTAGGTGCCAGTGTTGTAGTTGTACTGGAACAGCTTGGCTGGGATTGTAGCATGTTTTGGAGCTTCATGTGGAGTGCATCAAATTGGGTGAAGACTGGTACATGATGCTGGGCTCCTCTTGAGAAGGCAGAGATGGATCATCTGCTCAGCCCTTCTGGTCGAAGGTTTGACGAATGCTTCAGTCTTATATCTTGCACCAAAGTGCTGGGCTCTCCCATCACTAATGATGGGAATGCTTGTGAAATGTCCTCCTCCAGAGTTTAGTTGTTCACCATGCACTACTGGATGTAGCTGAACTGTACAGCTTAAATTGGATCCATTGGTTGTGGAAATCATATCTTCCTATCACTTCCTCTTATGCTAGTTGCCATGCTAGTCATCCTGGACATACCTAAAAAATGAGGTGTCTACCTGGTGAAGTGTATGTATGGCACTGTGCCTGGCATGCCCTCCATTCCCTGGTTCTTCCCCGAACAAGGGTAGATAACTTGATTATAATGGTAGAGTGGCAAAGGCGCAGTGCATGACACTGCAGATTGTATTGGAGGACAACTCTGCTGTTGACAGCATAGACTGCCTTGTGAATGCCCAGTCGCATCAATGTCTGTCCCATTTAGCAGAGTGATGGCAACATGTAGCACAATGGCAGAGATTCTCAATTTAAAGGTGAGGCTTCAGCTCCGCAACAGCGTACAGTGGTCACTCTTACCAATACTGACAGATGCATCTGTGGCAGGCAGAATGTTAAGAGGAGATCAAAGTTTGTCCTTCTCTCTTGTTGGTTCCCTCACCACCTGCCACAAATCTAGTCTAGTAGCAATGTTCAATATTAGTGCTGCTGCTGAGCTACTGTTGGTGGTAGATCCACGGTGCGGCTTGCTAGACCAAGTGAAGTACCACCAATTCATGAGTGGAGGGAGGATGGTACATGTTAATTATCATGACATTTTCTGGCCCATGTTTATCCGCTTCTATGAGACTACACACTGTACCGCATCAATGTTGAGGAAAACAAGGGCAACTCCCTCATGAATGTTTACCACTGTGCCACTACCTCTGCTTGGACTGTCCTGCCACTGTGTCAAGACATATCCAGGGATGGTGATGGTAGCATGCAGGACATTGTCTGTAAAAGATATGATTCTGTGGGTATAACTACTCCTCAGCTAGTCTGAGAGAGTTCTCCCAATTTTGCCACCAATCACCTCTCAAATGTTAGGGATGGACTTTGTTGGTTCGACAGGGCTGTGCTTGTCATTGTCTTCTTCAGTGCTTAGGTAGATGCCAAGTGGTCTGTCAGGTTTCATTTTTTTTCCCTTTAAAAAAAACTTTATCATGATTGTTAATTGCTTTTGAGATGGCCTTGCAAGTTAAATCACATTTGTCTGGTGTCACAGGAGTCACATTAGGGAAAGGATTAAAAAAAGGCATTAGTGAACCAGACAGACTTTCCAATAATTGACAAATGGTTTCTTAATTCCAGATTGTTTTTTGTTTTAAAAACATTGAATTCCAATTCATCTACCATGGTAGGATTTAAACCCAGGTCTCCAGATTACCTTCCGATAAAGTGTACACTAAAAATTAAGGCATTGGATGCTATATTGAAACAACTGCAGATATTCCACCAGCAGCACCACTTACAGTGTAAAGACAGTTTTTTTTCAGGATTAGAAGTTTGGGATACAAAGTACAAAGGATGACAATGTGTAAAGTAGACAAGTGAAAAATGCAAGAGAAGTATAGATTAAAAAAGTTATAGAGCTAAGCAACTGACTGGTGCCATTCATTACAGACAGCCACAAAAGCAAAGTATCTCAGAACAATAGGTACAAGCAAAGTCAAAGTCAGAGTTCATTCCATTGGTCCTTGCAGAGCCATCTGTTACAGCCAGACAAGGGATACTCTCAGACTGGAATACAATTACACATTTGGAGTGAAAAATGGAACAGCAATAAATGAAGAAACACAGCTAGCATTTTAATTAAAAGCAATATCAAACAGCACAAACACACACTAGCACACGACAAGTCAAGTTTTAAAAAGTTGTAGTAGGTTAGATGTAAATGAGAAACCACACAACCGCACATAATCACACATCAGTCTGCAAACAGGGATGAGAGAAAAATGAAATGAGCATAAAGTGTTGACAAAAAGGACAAAATGTCATTCAATTTAGTTAGCAAAATGGACAATATGGCAGCTAAGGAAATTAAAATGCTCATTAACAGAACTAACCCACTGAGAGAGAAAATTTAATCAAAAACTCAATTACATTCCAAAAAGTAACCATAAAATACACTAAAACCTGAAATGTCATGAATGGCCAACTAATGATTCCACATACAAACCAATCACCGCATCCCTCCCCTCACTGCCCCCCTCACAAGAATAGCTGTAAATATTCTGATCAATGCCAATGACATTGTCCAGACACTGCACAACAATGGCCCTTCAAAAGAAGTGAGACAGAATAGTCCCTTTGCTCATGACAATATTTTTTTAAGAAAAAGAAAGCTTTTGGTTGTACTCCTGGTTTATAGACGATGTTTCCTTTACATTACAAGAATAATATTAATGTAGATTTGAACTGCTGTTGTAGTTGCAATCGAGCACAAAAAAAGGTAACATAAATGTGATAAATTTGGATTGCATCAGAATAAAAGGCAGTGATACTGAAGGTTCCAACTGGCACGGCTGGACTGCCCACTGAAATCCTCAGCACATACAAATAAGACTTCTAACCTTACAATTTAAAAAAAGTTAGACACTTCGGAAGATGTGCTGCTCCCAAAGCTCTGATTTCTTCTTGTAATCTGATCCAAAATTAAATCTCAGAGTTGGTCTCAAAGACAAAACAGAGAAGAGAATAGCTGGAATGATTAAATATCATGTTTACAGTGCTGAAAGTATGAGCTCCCTCTTCACCATTACTCTTTGTTAGTTACATCAGCAATCTGGAAACCGAGTATAAGCTTGACATCCTTTATTACTTTAATATATTCCTGATTACACTATAAAGACAATGATTAATGATAAAACTCTAGGACCACAGTTTTATAAGTCTTGCCAGGACATATAGCAGCACTTGTAGTTGATGGCATAAGAGATTCAATGCTTTAATTTCACCTTGTAAAATGATGTGTAGCTGCTGGCCAACATTCTGGCAGCTCTTGCTATCCTCAGTGCATCCTCCAAATGCAGTTCAAATATGGAATGCTTATTTATCACCCAGAGATTGCTTTGCCCACTTCTGACCCAATTTAACAAGATATAATGGGCTCTGGAATCAGGGGTGCAGACTTCCAGGGCCACCTCTGACTGACAGTATGTTACCACCAGTAAGATAAAAACTTACCAAGGGATGACAAATATAGGCAACTGGCATTTGGCTGACAGCTATGATTCTGAGCATATGATGACCAAGACAGACTTCTGCTCAACTCTGACAGGTCTCTCAACTTTGGCACAAGTAGCTAAGATGCAAAGGACATTGTCTCTGTCGTATCTGATAGCCTACTTGTGCTTGTGTCAGAATCAAATGCCAAGGTTGATGCAGAGTTTTTAAGTTATGCTTAGTTGCATGTCCCCAGATCCTGTCCGATGTTGACAAGTCACTAGCTCAAAGAGTGGTGGACATACTATCACTTCCCTGGATTAGAGAAGGATCAGCAAATCAAGAAGCTCAACACCATAAATAACAGCCCAATAGATTGATACACCATCCACTATTTCAGTGGCAGTGGAGTTTCTCACCTACAAGATGCATGCAGCAACGCACCATGGCTCCTCCAACAGAACAATCCAAACCTACAGTGCTTTGACCAGCTCCATCAATTATGGGATCACTTAGTTCTGTTTCTAGCATTTTTCTTCTACTGTTTAATATGCATAGTAGCTTTGTGCTGTGGATTTATTAGTTTGACACACCCAATGCTGTTCCTGGCTCCTCCCATATTCCTCAGCTGAGCCAGAATCAGATCTACTGCTGGATGGCAATGGTAGAGTGAAGTTTACAGATTGTGAAAATTCTGCTGTTGCTGATATGTCTCAAATTCCCAATTTTGAGCTGCGAGATATACTCCGAATCGGTCTCATTTAGTACAATGCCATGCTATCTTCAGTACGAAGACTGGAATTCATCTCTGCAATGACAATGTGGTGGGAATTCTTACGAATACCACCATGGACAGGTGCATCCGTAGCAGATAAAGCATTGAGGACAATGACATATATATGTTCCTTTGCTGCCTTTCTCACCCTCTGCTGCAGGACTGAGTAGCAGCCATCTTTTTATGGTTTAGTAACTTCGGTCAGTACTAGTGCTACAGAGCACCTTGTGTTAGCTAAACCGGAAGACGCATGTCTAGCGTACATTGTCTTTGTTAACCTCTGTGCTACATCCAAGTAATAATCATAATGGAAGAGCATCATTTCATTAGTAGAAGTAGGGCCATAGTTGGTAACTGGCAGTTGGTTTCCTCATTCATGTTTCACCCAATGCCATGATGTATCATGGAATCCAAAGTCTAGTTAAGAATTCCCCAGCCACTACTTTTAACTATATGCCTCCGGTGGGCTGTCCTACTAGTCAGGGTAGGGTGGAACATGGGTTGCAAAATATGATTCAGAGAGTATGGCTATAACAGGCTGTTGTTCAACATCACTGTGGAACGGCTCATCCAACTGTGGCACAAGCCACCCGATGTTACTGATTGGAAGTTTGCTACGTTGATTGGGGCAGAACATGCCTCTCATTAGTGCATATGCTAACGTCAGGTGATACAAGGCAAACAAAATGCTGGGGAAATGCGGCAGGTTTGGCACATCAATGCAGACAAAACAAAGTCAATGTTTTAAGTCCAATATGATTTTAGTTCTGAACAGTCTTTTCAGATTTGAAAACCTTACTGTTTCTCTCTCCACAGTTTATAATTTTGGACTACTTTGTATCAACAGCTTGTATTTGTATGATCTTATGTCTTTACTAGGTGTCCCAAAATGCTTTAAAGCAAAAGTTGAACCATGCAAGGTATTTTAGGGCAGATGATCAAAAGCTAGGCAATAGACAATTCTGACTTTGAGCATGGGTTAAAAATGAATATCAGAGAGAGCCACAGGCTACAGAACAATACAGGGGCAGAGAGGGGTATGGAGATATTCAAAAGCATGAAAAAGTGAATTTTATAATTGTGACACTGCTTAACCAAGAGACAATACTGGCCACAAGATGGGTTCTTGATTACCTCAAGTTCATATCAGACAGAATAGGAGCAAGGAGTGAGGTGGAATAGACAGGGCTAGAAGTAACAGAGGCACTGTTTAGGATTTCAGGGCAGACAGATTGTAGTCAACTAACTTTGGCTCAAAGACGGTAATAGCTGATCTTAGTGATGGCACGTGAGGGGTTGGAAGCACAACTTGAGTTTAAAATGACACCAAAGTTATTAAGGATCTAATTCAGTCTCACAGGTTGCTGGAAAAAGACAGTATCAACAGCTAAGGAACAGAGTTTGCAGAATGAATTGAAGGTTATGGTCTCAATTTTACCAATATTTAGTTCAGTACTCAGTGAGCATGAGACAAGTAGTTGATAATTTAACAGAAGACAAAGGATCCAAGAAAGGAGATGGTAAGTTAGAGCCAGATTCACCCATCTTCTGATCAGAGATGCAATATGTTGCAACAAGTGGTTATCTCATCCATTCAATCCAAATACATGTCTCTATTCACGATATGCTATCTCCCCATACCATCCTCGATCCTTTGCCATGTTCCTTTCCATGCATGTTTTGCCACTCTCGTCCACACATTCCAACTGTCATTTCACTCCTGTTGAGTACCTTGACTTTCCTCCAACAAGTGTATAAGGTGCTCAGCATTCGTTATCTAATTGCACAAAGATAAATGACATCCAGGCTTCAACTAAAAAGGGCAAGGATACAATCTATCGCCACCAGAAAGGACTGAATCGCATGCTGTTGGTGTTAATCCAGCCATCCAACTACTTTGCCAAACCACCCACCTCCTCAGGAATTACCCTGCAGTCCAAATAAAGATTGGAATGCATCCAGTGTATCAGTGGTTTAGCTATCCATCACACAGTTTGGATTACATTAAACTATTAGGCCTATTTCCTTTGCAAAAGTTGCCAGCTACACTAGGAGTAATCAAAGTTGATAAATAACCACCATCTTCCTTTCTCCAATATCAACTATCACATTTGTCACTTTTGCCCTCAGAGGACAAGCAGTTTATAATTTTTCACACAAAAAACGCATCAGTACCATCTATTACTTCTATGCCCCCAGAAAGCCATATCTCCACTAATTGCTATATTGAATTTAGAATTAGAAATAGGTTTATTGTCAAACATACTCATCAGTGCAGTGACAAGTTTACAAAGTCACCACTCATGGCACCATCTTGGGTACAAATGTACTTACATACAGAATCTTAGGAATAAGTTAGAAAACTAAAGAGAAAAAAAAAAGGTTCAGCATCAGATTCTGCTTCCAGTTTTGGTTTATAGATTTACTTCCTTCTTCCATTTGACCTCTCTATCACTGTTAGCAATTTCTTGCCAAGTACCCAGTTTCACATGCTCATGCACACTGTAAGTGACTTCCTCCACTCAGCCTCAGAGATAGAACAAAATTGCCTATTGTTACATCTTCCTATACTCTGCTTTAAACAAACAAACAGCCACCAAGTCATTCAATTCTACAAGGTCACCATCTCACTTAGACCCACACATTTCCTTCCAGTGATGTCAGACTCCTTGTTCAACATCCAGTCAAAAGAACTTCCAAATTTCATGGTTGCACAATGGGCAACCAAAGCTATTGTTTTCAGTTTCACACATTTATTATTGTATCTGGTCTTCCTCTCCAGATGCTGTCAATGGCTGAACCATAAATACTCAAAAACTCAAACATGCAAATTATTTCCAAGGGCAGCTGTTGATCCAACCCAACAGCATGAGTGCCTTCAAACAACAAACCAAAGTAAGTTTATCAAATCTGAAAATAAAACAAAACTGACAATTAGTCAACCAAGTTAAAACTATAAACAGCAACCCACCTTATCATTAGATGTAGAAGCCATCCTGGAGACGTTTGTTACTTAAATATAGCACCCAATATCTAACTTTGATTTTATTTTCTTTGGAGGGAGGGGAACGGCTAAAAGACGAGGGTCTTTATTCGGAACAGGGAGGGGCCTCCAAGATTTGAAAGGAGTCCAGACTTGGGGAGGCACAGAATCCGCAGTTGCCCGCAGTCTCTCACTCTGAAAGGCCAATTTGTGGGCAGGTGCTCTGCCCTGACATTGGAAACAACCTGCCGATCGCCGCCAGGAATTCCCAGATTTCGATCTCCTCCTTTTACAGTAAGAGGCGTTGGCAGTGAATTGCGAAAAACACCTTATCATTAGGTATTGGTATAAGGAGGTGAGGAGTTAGCCTGGCCTGGGGGCTGTGTCCTATCGCATCCCGCACTGATACAAGCCCCTTCCTCAGAGTAGCCTTCCCGCTGCCCCCCTCCCCGAGCCCCGGCCGGCGAACAACCTCTCACCACTTCATCCTGATAACAAAACCTGTCGCTAGCTGATAACTGTCCCGCACAATTAATGGGAGTCAGATTTAAAACCGTTCACCCTCTATAAACTGAGCTACAAATGAGCCATGACCACAGCTTCACCTTAGCTTATGATTATAACCGGCACCCAGCAACATGGCGCCCGGAAACCACGTGTCATTCAGTCTGCCCAGACAGGCTGGGAATTGTAGTCTATTCTCCCTGAACTCCGACACTCAGAGATTAATGCAATTAAAAAAAGAAATGCTGGAAATCTGAACCAAAGAAAGAAGTCGCTGAAGAAACTCAGCAGATCTGATAGCATGATAATAAAATGTGAGGCTGGATGAACACAGCAGGCCAAGCAGCATCTCAGGAGCACAACAGCTGATAAAAATCTGATAGCATCGCTGGGGAGAAAACAGAGTTAACATTTCGAGTTGGGCGACCCTTATTCAGGATGCACATTATTTGCAATAGTACCATACTCTTTAATAAAGTCAATATCCTCATTATCATTTCAGTATCTATAAATATATTGCCTTATTAAAGAAGTATAGTTGGATGCCATGGAACAAACTTCAATTGTGCTACTATTCATTGTGTATGGTCACATTATGGTTTATCTGGAAGACAACTCTAAAAACTTCATTGTGCTGCTCCTGAAATGTTTCTGGCGTCTGTTGTCCGCTTAACAAGGTGTCAAACCTAGTCAGTATAATGACTACCTAATTGCAACTTTTCTTGGCATCTCTTAGAGATGGTTCCAAAGTGCTGTTGGTGTGACACATTGGAATCAAGTCAACTTTTATTTTGTTTATCCATGTCTCACTGGCTGGGCCATTATTTATTGCCCATGAGCAGGTGGTGGTGAGTTGACGTCTTGAACCAAAGCAGTTCATTTTCTGCAGGTAGATCCACAATCACATTAGGGAGTGTATTCCAGGATTTTGATCCAGTGTTATTAAATGAATATCAATATACTTCCAAGTCAGGATGGTGTATGATTTGGAAGTGAACTTGTAAATGGTGGTATTCCCATGTATCTGCTGCCCTCGTCCTTCTGGATACTGGTGGTTGTAGATTTGTTGTGTGCTTTCTAAGGAGCTTGGTGAATTTTTGCTGTGCTCTTAGATAATGCATACTGCTACTAATAAACATTAGTGTTGGAGGGAGTGAATGTTTGTGAACATGGTGTCAATCAGGTTCGCTGGTTTGTTCTGTATGGTGTCAAGCTTCTTGAATATTGATGGATCTGTAGTCATCCAGGCAATTGGAAAGTGTACCATCACACCCCTGACTTGTGCCCTGTGGTCAAGTTCTGGGGAGTCAAGAGGTGAATTACTTATATGATTCCTAGCCTCTGACATGCTCTTGTAGCCATAGTACTGATATAGATGGTTCAGTGCAGTTTCTGGTCAATGGTAGCTAGCAGGATGTTCATAGTTGTGCATTTAGTGATGTAATGATATTGAATGTCAAGGGGCAACAATTATATAATTAAATTTTATTAGTAATTCATGGAAATATGATTTAAAAAAACTATGCAGGCAGGTCTGCAATATTCTAGGACACAATTTATGATTCACCAGGCTGCTCGGCCATCTCATTAAGGGCTTTTAGAAGTTACTTTAGGAATTGGAGCTCATTCTGCACTTGACCATAATATACCCATCGAACTGCACTGAAGCAGTCAATGTCCAAAAGTAGCAAAACCGGGAAAATATCCCGGTTTGGGCAGACAAATGGTGAGTAACAACAGTGTTACAAAAGTGCAAGAAACTGACAGCCTCGAACAAGAAAGAATCAAACCATTATCCTTCGACTTTCAGTGGCAAACCATCCCTTGCTTCATTTCTTAGGATAATACCTTGACCGATCAACACCTTTGAATTAAGTATTAACAAAGCATGGCATGTATTTGTTAATCATCATGAACTGATGCATTATGTATTGCAATGCATCTACCAGTCGAAGTTCACAAATCGGTACGCTTTCTCATTTGGTGTTAATGTTGATTTCCCTTTTCTTGTATTTCTCGTGAGCTATCCTGAATACAAGACAAAAGCTTCAACAAAATATGTCTTTTTCCACCAATACTCAAGTTCTATGTTACCAAATGACTTTTGTAAGACTTTTGTCTAATCGCAGGTTTACATAATATGGCCATTTTCTAGAGAACTTTAAATATCTATTTCTATCTCTATCTATTCAACAGAATTTGTGACAAATCAGATATTGAAGTACTCCATATCCAAATGCAGTGAGACCTCAATAATACGTCGGTTTTGGGCTGACAAGTAGCAAGAAACATTTGCAACACATGACTGCCAGGCAGTGACCATCTCCTACAAGAGTGATTCTAACCACCACGGCCATCAAATTCAATGGACATCCAATTACCATTGCTATATCACCCACTATCACTATCCTGGGAGTTACCATTGATCAGAAACAGATATAACCATATAAATTCTGTAGCTACAAGAGCAAGTCGGAGGCTAAAATTTCCATAGAGGGTAACTCATCTCTTGACTCCCTAAAGCCCACCACATCTGCAAAGCACAGATTAGGAATGTGATAAAATACTGCCCAATTGTCTGAATGAATGCAGTTCCAACAACTTGACACCAGTGTGGATAAGGGGCCACTGCCACAGGAAGGAGACAGACAAGTTATTCTTCAGAACCCCAGGCTGCAGGCTATAGAAATGACAATTATTATGAAGGGGTGATGGGTTTGGGGTAGGAGGCAATAGTATCAGCAAGTAGATATACAGTAAAGCATGTAAAAAAGAGGATCATATGGTGGGGGTAGAGGTTTGGGTTTATCCACACTCAGAAGTACCCTGACTTCAAATGATGGGTGAGTGTATGATGTAATACAGTCACCTCATATGCTGGGGGTGAAGTTTGGGCAGGTGTATGGTCATATGGAGAGGTTAGCTGGGGACCTGGGGAGGTGTGAAGACTATGGAGTTTACAAGAAAAGTAACAAGGAAAGGAGTTTGGAAACTTGGAGCTCATAAACACACAGTGGCCAAGGAGTGCTTACTCTATGTCACCTTCCATTAGGCTGGGAAATCAAATGTGTGCAATGGGGAAGGAAATGGCCAAGATCACTTTTGGAGTGGCTTTGGTGAATTTCTTGACCTGTGAGGGACTTTTGAGGAAGAGGCTGCCAGACTTACTATTGTGATTAAACACCAGGGTGTTTAAAGGAAAGAACATTACCCAGATCCATGTATTGTCTAGGACACAGACCTGCAGGGTCTAGTTATCCTGGTTATCTTAATATATTGGCCCCTTGTTGGCTGTGTATTTCCGTATCCCTGACATCACTGATCAACTCGACACAACTTGCACCTAACCAAAAAGATGTAAGGTTCAGCCCAAAATCCATTCACTTTAGTAAGTTCAACAAGGTCAAGATTTGCTTTTGTAATGTAATTGAATTGAAAAATCCATCTTGTGCCCACCCAATATTTGTACTGTGTTGAATAAACAAACCAACTGAAACTCCAAAACAAAATAATTCAGGTATAGAGATAACACAGTGTGGAGCTGAAGGGCTGTGTCATCTCCAACTCCAGTATCTGCAGTTCTCACTATCTCTGAATTCAGGTACAGAATCTCAATGATTTATTAGAGTACTAGCTAGCAATAGTATTAAAGGAGTACCTCAACTACTTTGTAATAGGAGAAATGTCATTGTTAACAACTGATTACTAATTAGTTTGTAATTGAAGATAAATCATTAGTAATCAGTAGTTAATGACTGCATTTTAAGAGTACCGTGAAAAGACTGCGGTGTTGGTAGTGGTAAGAACATCCAGAATCATGTCATCATGGACTGCCTTGGATTTCATACTATAGAGGTACTAGTGAATAAATGCTGACTAATTCTTAAAGGTAAAATGAACGTGTAAAAACTTTATTGTTTCAAGTTTAGGCATGTGGATAAATTCAATCAAATTGACTATTCCCACATTATTAACAATTTAATTTCAACAATAATTTTTAATCAATGGGAGTTAACCTCAACGTTGAGTTAAGTGCACTCGCCACAGTCCCAGAGGACGATAGGGCTGCTCCTTCATTTGGGAGAGACAACTTGATGGTGGTTTAACTTGAAGGTCAGAATACCTCAGATGAGGGCAAAATTCAATAGGTGGGACATTCATGGCAACCTCAGCTGATATGGGAATTGAACAACTGGTGTTGGAGTTACTCTGCGTCACAAACCAGCTGTCCAGCCAACCCAGCATTAAGTATGTAAAAAGTGTCAGTGTGTAGATTGTGGGAACCGGAAACAAAGATTCCCGTCAGCATGGATTGCAGGAAGATGCAGTGTTCTTCACAGATAATAAATACCTGTCAGTATGAACTGTTGAGATAGTTGGCCTTTGGGGGACAGAGAAAGTTTTTCTGTTAACGTGAGGATCAAATTTGTAGTGATTGTTGCTTTTTTTAAAATCTTTATTTTTACTCAATTAGTTATAGTTGACAAATTTTAGTTCATTGAGTAAATTGATTAATTATATGATTGAATGGATTATTATAGTGTTCATAATAAATAAATTCTGATATAATTCATTAATGCAGTGTTCTAGTCTTTCCGGATAGTATATCTCTGTCAAACTTTCAGTATCTGAGCCAAATGGTTTGAAGGAATTTATTTAAATTGGAAATTGTAAAATGTAGCCATGAGTTTCCTGTTGTTGACAAAAGCAATATTCATTTGGCTCACTCACCCAATGCTAATATATCTGTAGATTAAATATTATTCATGCAGAATAGTTCTGTTTATTTACTATAATGTTGCCCAACCAGACAACGTTAATCTACCGTGCACTCTCGGTCAGCTATTTTAGATCTTCAGTGCACCTAGATTACATTGCCATCATTTTGAGGACACAATCACCTGAGATCACAGCTCACTCAAATCATTCTGTTGTTGTATATGGTGTAGTGTATTGAAAATGGCAGTATTATCAAGCTTTTCATCTGAGTATGAATCACTGAGTGATTTTTCCAGAGGAGATAGCAGTAATGAGCTTAATGAAATGCTGTTAAATCAAATCCATAACAGCAACAGAAAAGACAGATAAGAATTTAGTATAATTAATTTATTACAAACAGTATGATTTATAATGAAACAGTGACTGAACAGAAATGATCCTGTGTATTTAAGTATTGTTCATTCATAATATTTTGGACAGAGACAGCATTCATCCAACAGAGATAAATAAAGCTTTCATTGTTATAAATAGTCATTAACTTTATCTACATGTCACACTGAACTTTCAGTGATATATAGGCTAATGTGTTACAACTTGCATTTACATTTTATAAATTGCTGGAGTGCTTAAAAAAAAACATTTTTTTTCCTTACTCTCAACTAAGGTTTCTGAGGGATTTTTGTAGTTTAGAGATGGGACAACAGCAACTCTTGAGTAACCCAAACAGCAATCAATTCTTCACTTGTGAGTTGGGACAGTGGCTTGAAATTTTGGACTGAAGAGGTACAAGTATCAAAGAATTTTGCAGTCAGAAGGTGGCTATTCGCTCTTTGATGCCTGTGCTGCCTCATTTTAGGAGGTGTCTCCTTATTTCAAATCCCTACACTATCCCAATACTCTTGATAGTTTTTTCTTCATATTTATACACTTAGTTTTTGAAAGCTAGAGTGGTTTCTGTTTCAGTCACTTTTTCCAGTTGTACGATCAACACAGCCTAAGTTTTCTACTTTCGTTTGTCTCTCCCGCCCTGCAGCTTTTCAGTGGATCCAGAGAAGGCTTGTTGGAAAAGCAACCTGGGGGTGCACTCCTGAATTGCTATCTCCTGTAGCTGAATATCTGTTTGCTTCACATGAATAAGGGAACTGCCTCTATACTTTTCGACCTTTGGACACAGCCATCCACTTTTCAATATCGATGTACAATACCAAAGTGAATTTGCTGGGCTATCATGCACAGGCCCAAAAAAAATGTAAAATAAGCCTGTATAGTATAACATAAATCACGTTCCATACCAATTTAAAGTTTTCTTTATGCTCTTTCCAGATTCTGCTTCCACCTATGCTTCTGGCAGAATGTTCCAATCCCAATAACACTCTATGATAAAAATATATCCTCTGCATTCCCCACATTGTTTAATTGATCTAGAAGCAAGTTCTGTAAAACCCCTTCTCTTATTTTACATTAACTTTACTTTTACCCCAGTGTAACTTACATCTATATATTACTCATTATTGTAGCCTTAATATTTATGCTTTTTTTTCAAATCTATGTTTTCATCTATTTTCCTTCCTTTACCTGGTGGTCAGTAATTAACTCAGCAACTTACAAGTAAAAATGTGAACATCAAATGAAGTCAGGACAAAGTTTGGTTGAGGTGCTGCCAGAATTAAATGCCTACCAATATGCATTGTTTAGCTTGGTGAACAATGAGAGTTAGGATGACAGCGAACCCCTGGAGGGACTGGTAATTTTTCAAATACTAGCTTGTCACAGTACAGGCATATGAGGATTGTATTACATGGCCATCAGTAGTGGCATTTATAAAATCTGATATGTGATTCAATTTCATTTCAAATTAGAATTGAAATCCAACTTCACTGACAAAATTAGCTTTGTTATGAATAATAAGATGTAATTATATCAGGTACAAAGTGTTAATATATTTAAATTAAGTATGTAAAGTTAGGATTAAGCCATTTATTATGCCTATTGTCGGTGTTAATACTAAGTGGAAGTTTTTTCTGGAGGATAATCTGTCCCAAAAGAGCAATGTTCTTGCTTCCTGAAAGCTGCTTGCTCTTTATCGTTTTACTTTGGACTGAATTCAATGTTCAGGAGTTGGGAAATGAGCCAGGAAAATCCATTAAACCTCCATTATTAGTGAATACCGGATTTCCTTTGAGAAGTAACAAATTTGTCTTGTTAAATTTAATTAATTGTACAATCAATATAACGCAAATACAATTATCTTTATGTCTTGTTTGTATTTTTGTATTAAAATCTCTCTTACACATGTCCAGATTTTCTGCTGTGCTTTAGAGTCATAGAGATATACAGCAGAGAGACAGACCCTTCGGTCCAACTTGTCCATGCCAACCAGATATCCTGAATTATTCTTGTCCCATCTACCAGCATTAAGTCCATTTCCCTCTAAACCCTTCCCATTCATGTACCATCCAGATGCCTTTTTGGAGCCTTATGGAAGCTTATAAAATCACGATAGCATGAATAGGGTAAATCGGCAACATCTTTTCCCCAGGATAGGGGAGTCTATAACGAGAAAGCATGAAGGGTATGATATAAAAGGGACCTAAGGGGCAACCTTTTCACGCAGAGGGTGGCACGTGTATATAATGAGCTGCCAGAGGAAGTAGTGGAGCCTGGTACGATTACAACATTTAAAGGGCATCTGGATGGGTATATGAATAGGAAGGGTTTAGATGAATATGAGCCAAATGCTGGCAAATGGGTTAAGATTTTTTAGGATATCTGGTCAGCATGGATGAGTTGTTGATAACAAAGTGTGGAGCTGGATGAACACAGCAGGCCAAGCAACATCTTAGGAGCACAAAAGCTGATGTTTTGAGCCTCGACCCTTCATCAGAAAATGGGGAGTGGGAGAAGGTTCTGAAATAAATAGGGAGAGAGAGGGAGGTGGATCCAAGATGGATAGAGGAGAAGATAGGTGGAGAGGAGACAGACAAGTTAAAGGGGCGGGGATGGAGCCTTAAGAGGTGAGTTTAGGTGGGGAGGTAGGGAGGGGATCGGTCAGTCCGGGGAGGCTGGGCATGTCAAGGGGGCAGGATGAGGTTAGTAGGTAGGAAATGGGGGTGCGGCTTAAGGTGGGAGGAGGGGATAGGTGAGAGGAAGAACAGGTTAGGGAGGCAGGGACAAGTTGGGCTGGCTTTGGGAAGCAGTAGGGGGAGGGAAGATTTTGAAGCATTGAATCCCCCTCATCCTCACATACCACCCCACCAACCTCCGGATACAACGCATCATCCTCCGACACTTCCACCATCAAAGACATTTTTCCCTCCCCACCCTTGTCTGCTTTCTGAAGGGACCTCTCTCTCCATGACACCCTTGTCTGCTCCACACTCCCCTCCAGCCCCACCACACCCGGCACCTTTCCCTGCAACCGGAGGAAGTGCTACACTTGCCCCCACACCTCCTCCCTCACCCCTATCCCAGGCCCCAAGAAGACTTTCCATATTAAACAGATGTTTACCTGCACATCTGCCAATGTGGTATACTGCATCCGCTGTACCATTGTGGCCTCCTCTACATCGGGGAAGCCAAGCGGAGGCTTGGGGACCACTTTGCAGAACACCTATGTTTGGTTTGCAATAAACAACTGCACCTCCCTGTCGCGAACCATTTCAACGCCCCCTTGCATTCCTTAGATGACATGTCCATCCTGGGTGTCTTGCAGTGTCACAATGATGCCACCCGAAGGTTGCAGGAATAGCAACTCATATTCGGCTTGGGAACCCTGCAGCCCGATGGTATCAATGTAGATTTCACAAGCTTCAAAATCTCCACTCCCCCTACTGCATCCCAAAACCAACCCAGCTCGTCCCCGCCTCCCTAACCTGTTCTTCCTCTCACCTATCCCCTCCTCCCTCCTCAAGCCGCACCTCCATTTCCTACCTACTAAGCTCATCCGGCCCCCTTGACCTGTCTGTCCTCCTCGGACTGACCTATCTCCTCCCTACCTCCCCAGCTACACTCACCTCTAGTGGCTCCATCCCTGCTTCTTTAACTTGTCTGTCTCCTCTCCACCTGTCTTCTCCTCTATCCATCTTCGATCCACCTCCCCCTCTCTCCCTATTTATTTCAGAACCCTCTCCCCATCCCCCTTTTCTGATGAAGGATCTAGACCTGAAACATCAGCTTTTGTGCTCCTAAGATGCTGCTTGGCCTGCTGTGTTCGTCTAGCTCCATGCTTTGTTATCTCGGATTCTCCAGCATCTGCAGTTCCCATTATCTCATGGATGAGTTGTTTCTGTCCTGTACATCTGTATCACTGTAAATGTTGCAATAGTACCAGCCTCCATCACTTCCATTGACAACTGATTCCATACATGCACCATCCTCTGTGTGAAAAAGTTGCCCCTTAGGTCCTTTTTAAATCTTTCCCTCTCACCTTAAACTTATGCTGCCTAGAGTTGAACTTCCCCACCTTGGGAAAAGGATCTTGGCTACCTACCCTATCTATGTCCCTCATGATTTTATAAACTTCTCTAAGGTCCCTGCTCAGCCTCTTATGCTCCTGGGAAAATAGCCCCAGCCTATTCAGCCTCTCCCTTTCGCTGAAGCCCTCCAACCCTGGCAACCTGGTAAATCCTTGTAAATCTTTTCCAATTTCACAACATCCTTCTAATGACAGGGAAACCAGGACTCAACGCATTATTTCAAAAGTGGCCCAACCAATGTCCTGTACAGCCGCAATATATAATCCTAACTCTGTACTCAATGCATAGGCCAATAAAGGCAAGCATACCAAATGCCTTCTTCACAATTCTGCCTACCTATTTTCAAGAATAAATGAACCGGCTCTCCATGGTCTCTTTGTTCAGCAAAACACCTCAGGACCTTAAGTGTATAAGTCCTGCCCTGATTTGCCTTTTCAAAATGCAGCACTTCACAATTATCTAAATTAAACTCTATCAATTACTCCTCAGCCCACTATCCCATCTCGTCTAAGTTCCGTTGTACTCAGAGAAATCCTTCTTGGCTGCCTACTACATGATCAAGTTTGTTGTCATCTGCAACGTACTAACCATACCTCTTATGTTCACGTCCAAATTATTTATATAAATGACAAAAAGCAGTGGACCCAGCACTGATCCTAGTGGCACACCCGTGGTCACAGGCCTCCGGCCTGAAAAGCAACTCTACACCACCGCTCTTTTTCACCTACCTTCAGCCAGTTCTGTATCCAGTTCCCACTGTATTCCTTGTGATCTAACCTTGTCCACCAGAATGCCAAGCAGAATGTCATGCAGAATGTCAAATGTTTTACTGAAGCCCACATAGATCATGTCCACCACTCTGCCTTCATCAATCCTCCTTGTTACTTCTTCAAAAAAACTCAATTAAGTTAGTGAGACACAATTTCCCTTGCACAAAGCCACGTTACTCGTCCCTAAACAATTGCTGCCTTTCCATATACAGGTAAATCCTGTCCCTTAGGATCTCCTCCAATGACTTGCCCATTGCTGATGTCAGTCTTACCAGTCTACAGTTTCCTGGCTTTCCCTTACCAACTTTCTTAAATATTGGCACCGCATAAGCCAACTTCCATGGTTCTGGCACCTCAGCTGTAGCTATCAATAATACGAGTATCTCAGCTAGGGGCCCAGCAATCACTGTCTTAGCTTCTCCAAGAATTTCTTTGCTGAACATTTTTACTTCTTATAGGAAAACAGTTCCAGAAAAGATGATTGATTTTTGTACCTGGTTCAGTTGACCATCTTTGATGAGAAAAGCTGAGACTGTTAGGCAGGATTTTCCTTGGGTAGGCAGGAAATGGAAGTTAGATCAGCACCCTAATTTTGATTGGCAAGCACCCTTATGTGGCTCGGAGATAGGTTTGCAGTGACTTAACAGGTACAGGGAAGAGATTGGAGGCAGGACTGTTCAAGTGTTGGCCATATTTAACTAGAGCAGGTGAGTGACTGCCATTTCACTGTTTCACACTGAGAAAGGCATGGAATGTCTGAAGAATGGCAAAGGTCTGGAACTGGAACAGGGCAGAGTCTGGTTTCTGAATGTCGACCTGGAAGGCTGCTTTAATTCTGTAAATGAGAGGGAGAAGGTTATAGTCATAGTCATAGTAGCATACAGCACAGAAACAGACCCTTCGGTCCAATCAGTCCATGCCGGCTGTAATCACAAACTAAATTCGTCCCACTGCCTGCTTTTGGCTATTATCCTTCTAAACCTTTCCAATTTGTGCACCTATCTAAATGCCTTTTAAACATTGTAACTGTACCTGCACCCATCGCTTCTTCAGGAGGGTCATTCCTCACACAAACCACTCTCGGAGTAAAATCATTGCCCCACAGGTCTTTTTTAAATCTTTCTCCTCTCATCTTAAAAATATGTTCCCGAGTTTTGAAATCCCCAATCCTAGGGAAAAGACACCCACTATTCACATTGTCTTTCCATCTCATGATTTCATAAACCTCTATAAAGTCATCTGTCAACCTCCTATGCTCTAGCGAAAAATGTCCCAGCCTATCTAGCCCCTCCCTATAAATCAAGCCCTCCATTTCCAGCAACATCCTGGTAACTCTCTTCTGGACTCCCTCCAACTTAATAATATCCTTCCTATAACAGGAAGACCCAGAACTACACACAGATTAAGAGGAGAGAGGAGCAAAGTAAATGTTTCAAGTCTGCTATGACTCTGCTTCTATGCTAAGCCCTGGCAGAAGGTTAATGGATCTTTTCCATATCCTGGGTACCAATGGGGCCAAAACAACACTCAGTAATTAATCTGCAGCCAAGTGAATCTCTTGGATGTATTCACATGACCCTTCTTGTTTCTGTGTTCAGCATCCACTGTGTATAAAATTTACAACCCTGTTTATCTTTTTCCACTACATATCTCAATGTTGAACCGTGAGGAACCCACCTCAATGTGAAACTATAATAACTAATTAGAGTATTCCTGATTAAAAAGACGCATCTTGTTGAAGCCTCCTACCTTGCACTTATCAGGGCACTCAGCAAGAATACCCAAATACATGGGACAGCAATGTTTTTAGACTGTTTGAGAGGACAGTGCTGATTGGTTGGTTCTCTGTTCGTATGCAGTTCAAATATTGTTTCCCCTTTTTTTTAATATTGTTGCAAATTGTCCTGATAAATGTAATTGGAAAAGCTTCAACCAAATCTACACAAGCCAAATGGTGAGTCAATTTGCTCAGCCACCCACTCTCTGCTTGTATCTGCAGCT
The DNA here is from genome assembly GCF_030684315.1 of Stegostoma tigrinum. Taxonomy (NCBI): domain Eukaryota; kingdom Metazoa; phylum Chordata; class Chondrichthyes; order Orectolobiformes; family Stegostomatidae; genus Stegostoma; species Stegostoma tigrinum. The sequence continues at coordinate 35,834,590 of NC_081368.1, forward strand.
CTTTTTTTATTCCTCATGCCAAAGGGCTTGACTTAACCTTTCCAGCAAGTCATTTAAGTGGTACTTTATCAGATGGCTTTTGGAAATTCATACATTGTAGATCCACAGCATTTATTTATTTATAAGCTGTAATTAATTATTTAAATTATGAAGTGAATATTATTGGCCTCAGTGCCAGGCTGATGATGTACGTGCACATGGCCTTGTTCTGCTGTTCAAGATTAATCTGAGGGTGAGCTCAGTCTTTTACTCGGAGAGTAGTAAGGGAATGGAACGCTTTGCCTGTAAGGGTAGTAGATTCGCCAACTTTAGGTACATTTAAGTCGTCATTGGACAAGCATATGGATGTATGTGGAATAGTGTAGGTTAGATGGGCTTGAGATCGGTATGACAGGTCGGCACAACATTGAGGGCTCAACCAGACTAAACAAACCTATTGGGGATAGTTGACAGCAAGAAAATGGTGTATACAGATTCGATCCAATGTAGAATAAGATTATGGCTGAAATAAGTCCACAGCAGTTGGTATCCTATCACCAACTCTCCCATTATTTACCCATGGAGAGCTCCTGACACTAATCCAGCTCTCTCATAGCCAGCTCTCAAAGGGAACAGAAACTCTGACGCTCCTTTTTATATCTGTCAGTCAGGATTCCCTGATTTGACCAAATTAACAGCCGTAATCAGCAAACTTATATTCTATGAGGTCCATCTGGCTGACCTTGTTACATTCAGAACAGTGGCCAGGTGAGTATACGCCTCAACTCTCAGCATAGGCTTCTGGATATTCAGGAATCTCGGGACAAATGCTGCTCCTAAATATGGGAACAGGATGTGCACAGGCAGGTTCCCTATCTTTGCATTATCACCACCATGGGGGAGGAAGTCATGAATGTCTCAAAGGTTGCAGAACAAGTGAATGTTGGGAAATGTGGGATGAACATTCACAGTGGAAATGGTACTGAATGCATTCAGCAAGTAGGTGTGTTGCACTCCACTCTGACAGCAAATTGAAACCAAGTCTCACTAGGGAAATTTCAGAATAATCAGAGGATTAGATAGGATGCATAGGGAGAGCCTTTTTCCAAGGATGGTGACGGCGAGCACGAGGGGGCATAGCTTTAAATTGAGGGGTGAAAGATATAGGACAGATGTCAGAGGTAGTTCCTTTACTCGGAGAGTTGTAAGGGAATGGAACGCTTTGCCTGCAAGGGTAGTAGATTCGCCAACTTTAGGTACATTTAAGTCGTCATTAGATAAGCATATGGACGTACATGGAATAGTGTAGGTTAGATGGGCTTCAGATCGGTACGACAGGTCGGCACAACATTGAGGGCCGAAGGGCCTGGACTGTGCTGTAATGTTCTATGTTCTGTATGTATGTTCTGCAGATGTTACAGCTCTTCAAGCCAATCTCCCGTAATCACTTTGTGAGTCTCTCACAGGTGTGAAGCTCAGAAAAAGGAAACCGATTCCTTTATATTCACTGTCCTAAGCATTTAGATTGAGTGGCTACAGTGTGGACCAAGCACAAGTATGTAGGAGAAGGGCTAGAGGTAGGATAAACTGTGTTCAGCCCTCCCTTGGAAGATGGAGGAGAGAGGCAAAGTCCTACACAGGTGGGCACAGAATGTTGGTCTACTCCTCAGTCACCTTCAACACCCAATCCCTTTCTCATTACACCATTCCATGCAAACATAGGGTGCATATTACCTACCGTTTTATCTCCTCACTCCTCACCATCCAGGACCCTGAACACTCCTTTCAGGTGAACCAGCAATTCATGCATATTATATTTGCCATTCAGAATGTGGTAATTTGCACATTGGGAAGACCAATGACTCGATGCAGATTGGAGAACACCTATTTTCAATCTGGAAGCATGACCCCAAGCTTCTGGAGGCTGACATTTTAAGTTTGTACTTTGCTCTCACGCTGACATTTCTGTTCTCAGTCTGCTACACTGTACCAGTGAAATTCAATAAAAGATTCTGGAACAGCATCTCACTTTTCAATTATATGCTTTACATCGTTCTGGACTTAGCACTGAGTTCAACAATTTCAGGCCATGATCTCCGACCCATTTTTTTACTTATCTGTTTTGGTTTGTCTCTTATTTGTACTTTCATAGAGCATAGCCCCAGATCTTGCTTTTGTTTCTTTGTTTTTTTTTGCCCTATTCACATTACCTTTGGCTGTATAAAACAATGTCAGAAGCCAGACAACACCAGGTATAGTCCAACAGGTTTATTTGACATCACAAGCTTTCAAAGCATTGCTCTTTCATCAGGTGAAGTGAGAGAGGAGCATATTGGCACAGAATTGGCAGAGGCAAAGAGACCAATGGGCAGAGAGATCAAAAGATCATACAAAGTGGATTGTTGACAGGCCAAATAATAGGTCTCTGCAGGTGATCAAGAGTGTCAGACAATGTGAGTAAAGTGTCAACAGCTGAATAGCAAGCGAAGAGATGACCTATAATCTAATTAAATGAGGTGGAGAGATAATTACAAAAAATTTAAAATAAAATGGTACTGCAAACAACCAGTTGACTGGAATAACATGATAGGTAGAAGAGTCGTATGCCAAAGGTCTAACCAGAGTAATAAATAATCCAAAACTATGCAAACTAATTACTGTAGAGAGATTATAAGAATTTATCAAGGTGCTGGCATCAAAAAAGGACAGTAAGGAAGATTTTACAGATACAGAAGTATGGTGGGGTCACATGTAACATGACATGAACCCAATATCAGGGTTGAGGCCACATTCATGGATATGGAGCTTGGCTTCCAGTTCCTGTTTGGCAATTCTGTGTTGATGTGTTTTTTGAAGGCCACCTTGGAGGACATGTACCCAAAGATCAGAGGCTGAATGTCCTTAACTGCTAAAGTGTACTCCGACTGGGAGGAAACATTCCTGCCTGGTGATTGCTGCACACTGTCCATTCATCCATCGTCGTAGCATCTGCACAGTTTCACCAATATACCATGCCTCGGTTTCTCCACTGTTTTTTCACTGTATTACTGATCTTCCTCTTGGCTTTAATACAGCTCAAAACTAATTACATTCCTTAAAATTTCCATGTCCTCATGAAAGGTCCCTGACTGAAACTTTGTGCAGCATTTTATGGTGGCCTAAGTAACATGGGCTTTGGCAAGATTTGTGACAAGATGATCAGTAAGGCTGACCTCAACTTTGGGAAAATCTCACTCCACTTTTTATGCTTTTGATGAGTGGTGTGGTGAATTATGGGAGATCATTGCTGGTTTAAAACCTTTTTAATGGTCTAATTCACCCAATTAATATTCATCTTCCTATCTAACCAAACATGCCAAACAAGCTAGCCATTGAGAAAACTTGACATAGGTATTGGGGGTGGGGGGGTGGTACCTGTTAGATTCATCTCACTGTTTGATTCATAGAGCCTCTATGCAGTGTAGTACCAAACAGCATCTCAGGACACAATCCATAGGCATCAACTTAACAGATGTCTCACCCAGTGATATTGATTACTAGTACTTGCCAATCTCTTGTGACATCTTGGTAGCTCTCCAATATACTTGCAGGATTCTACTAATGCACAGACCTACATTGCAGTGTGTACCAGTAACTAGCATTAAAAGCCTGCTGCAGGGACAATTTGTGAGCATGGACAGGGACTCAGCTCATAGATTGGACAAAGTTGCATCTCATGGTTTCTCAATTACTCTCTCAGACCTCATCAGTTAGCACCCATCAGTATGTTTGCACTGCCTATGATTTCCATACTTTGCTGTGCCAATTAGTGCAGTCACACAATCATACAACTTGCCTTGCTGGTCAGCAATCCTCAATCATGGGGGCATACGTCTTTGCTGTATGGCAGTCTGTGATGTCAATCTCATGCTGCTCTATGTGCCAGCAGCTGAGATGGCAAACACACTACAGGTGCAGGAAGCCTTGTTTCAAGGTCTTAGGGAAGTGGTCCCCACTGAAGTCCATAGAAGCATCATAAGTCGGGTGGTCCCAGCATGCGAGATTAAGGACAGGCTCTGACACAAGTCCAGGGGATTGGTCACAATCAGTTGTCCAATTGGGTTGTTTGCTGTCAGGGGTCCTCTGTCTCATGAAAGACTGAGAGTCTGGGGAGTGAGTCACAATCAGGCCTGTGGCTGTACAGTGATCAGTCTGGGCAGTTGGGCTAATATGCAGTCATCACTCAAGCATCCAGGCAATTCTCGACTGGGACTGTCCTCTTTGGTTGCTGAAGTGGGTGGGCCATGGTCAGTCCTTCAGATCCATCCACAGAAACTAAGAGAAAGTAGAGTGACTGGAGGAGACAGCAAGTTATTCTTCAAGAGTGGGGACTGCAGGCAGATAACAATTGTGAAGGGGGGTTAATGTAAAGCATGAATGGGAAGGGGATCATGTAGTAGGGTGCTTTGTTCCACTGTCAGGAGTACTTTGACTTCAATGGCAGGAAAGTGTATCACCATGGTTACTTCATATGCCCATGGCTGAGGAGGGAGAAAGATGGGCAGGCACCAGCTCCTGTAAGTAGGTTGGAAAGGAACATGGGAAGATGTGAAGCCTGTAGGGTTCACTGGAGTGGTCTAACAGATTTGGGCATACCATCACATTGACCTGGAAGCCACTGGCCATGCCCACTGTCACTTTTCACTGTGCTGAAAATTGAGAGAGTGCAACAGGGAAGAAAGTGGCTGCGAAGTGTTTCTGCTTTTGGGGCGGGAGGGAAAGCAAGATGCAGTGTGTTTTACGATCTTAAAGGGAGATAACATGGCTCACAGTGATGCATCATACAGGACCCAGGCCTGCAGGATTCCTAATCCCCAGTTAATCAAATGCACTGGCCCTCTGTTTTGCTATGCTACCTCCCTGACCAAGGAATTGCTGACCAACTCAATCACAACAACACTTTTAGGCATAGAGGCCAGGGAAATAATGTGGATTAAAAACAGATATTGCTGGGAAAGCTCAGCAAGTCTGGCAGCATCTATGGAGAGAAATCAGAATTAAAGTTTTGGATCTAAGTGATCCTTCTTCAGAACTGATGATAGCTAGAAAAATGTCACAGATGATAGGGTCAGGGAGGGGGTAAAAAAATGATACCATGGGGATAGAACTGAAAGATAAAGAAGAACAGATGGACAGACAAAGGAGAAGATAACAATCTAGGTAGGAGGGTGAAATAGCTACCAATGGAGATTGTAATGTGGCTAACAAAAGGTTGTGTGTAATTTCCTGATTATGTGATAACAAGGCCTGGTGTGTGTGATCACAGGTAATAGGAACTGCAGATGCTGGAGAATCTGAGATTACAAGGTGGGGAGCTGGATGAACACATCAGGCTAAGCAGCATCAAAGGAGCAGGAAGGCTGACGTTTTGGACATAGACATTTTCTGATGAAGGGTCTAGGTCCGAAACGTCAGCTTTTGTGCTCCTGAGATGCTGCTTGGCCTGATGTGTTCATCCAGCCTCACATTTTATTATCTTGGAATTCTCCAGCATCTGCAGTTCCCATTATCTCTCTCTACACTCTGTTATCTCTGGTGTGCGTGGTGCTAGCAAACCTGCTGAACTTTTCCAGCAATTTCTGTTTTTGTTTTTAATTCAAAAAATCGAGTTCGCAGTGACAGAATCAGACACTCTCCCTGTGGGTACAATGAAGCCCAGGCAAAGGTAAAGAGAGTTTTAAATAATGTCGGAACTTCCATTTGCAGCCACCCGGAACTTGAACAAGCCGGAGCACTAAACTGGACGGACCGGAAACAACGGGGTTGGGGAGTGGGATACATTCTGCCGTGGAGAGATAAAGTATTGATTCGTTAATGTGTTGGAGAACGGCAGGTCGGTTTCTCAGTTTGATTTATTGAATTTGTTGTGAGGGGGCTGGGATTTTAGTGCAGAATTTCCTCCCCGTTGCCTCAATGGGAACGGATTCACCCACAGCGTGTCCCTTTCCTCGAAACGTTTAGGTTCTGCCCCGGCCCGGTGACTGGAGCAGGAATCGTACCTCGATTCCGCTGTATTTCCTCCACTGTTCAGTCTGGTGGGATCACTCGCTCCCAAGACAGTGAAGAGAAGCAGCTATTACAGTTACTTCTTGAAGTGATGCTCGACCCGAAGCGTTAACTCTCTTTCTATCACCAGACTTGTTGAGTTTTTTTTCCAGCACTTTGTTTTTAATTAAAGATTTCAAGCACACGCAGTATTGTACATTTCTTATAATACCGAATCATTCTTTAAGCGGAGTTTGTGGGAACTGCAGATGCTGGAGAATTCCAAGATAATAAAATGTGAGGCTGGATGAACACAGCAGGCCAAGCAGCATCTCAGGAGCACAAAAGCTGACGTTTCGGGCCTAGACCCTTCATCAGAGAGGGGGATGGGGTGAGGGTTCTGGAATAAATAGGGAGAGAGGGGGAGGCGGACCAAAGATGGAGAGAAAAGAAGATAGGTGGAGAGGAGAGTATAGGTGGGGAGGTAGGGAGGGGATAGGTCAGTCCAGGGAAGACGGACAAGTCAGGGAGGTGGGATGAGGTTAGTAGGTAGATGAGGGTGCGAGGAAGGGATGGGTGAGAGGAAGAACAGGTTGGGGAGGCAGAGACAGGTTGGACTGGTTTTGGGATGCAGTGGGTGGAGGGGAAGAGCTGGGCTGGTTGTGTGGTGCAGTGGGGGGAGGGGACGAACCATGCTGGTTTAGGGATGCGGTGGGGGAAGGGGAGATTTTGAAACTGGTGAAGTCCACATTGATACCATTAGGCTGCAGGGTTCCCAGGCGGAATATGAGTTGCTGTTCCTGCAACCTTCGGGTGGCATCATTGTGGCACTGCAGGAGGCCCATGATGGACATGTCATCTAAAGAATGGGAGTGGGAGTGGAAATGGTTTGCGACTGGGAGGTGCAGTTGTTTGTTGCGAACTGAGTGGAGGTGTTCTGCAAAGCGGTCCCCAAGCCTCCGCTTGGTTTCCCCAATGTAGAGGAAGCCACACCGGGTGCAGTGGATGCAGTATACCACATTGGCAGATGTGTAGGTGAACCTCTGCTTCATGTGGAATGTCATCTTGGGGCCTGGGATAGGGGTGAGGGAGGAGGTGTGGGGACAAGTGTAGCATTTCCTGCGGTTGCAGGGGAAGGTGCCAGGTATGGTGGGGTTGAAGGGCAGTGTGGAGCGAACAAGGGAGTCACGGAGAGAGTGGTCTCTCCGGAAAGCAGACAGGGGTGGGGATGGAAAAATGTCTTGGGTGGTGGGGTCGGATTGTAGATGGCGGAAGTGTTGGAGGATGATGCGTTGTATCCGGAGGTTGGTGGGGTGGTGTGTGAGAACGAGGGGGATCCTCTTGGGGCGGTTGTGGTAGGGGCGGGGTATGAGGGATGTGTTGTGGGAAATGCAGGAGACGCGGTCAAGGGCGTTCTCGATCACTGTGTGGGGAAAGGTGCGGTCCTTGAAGAACTTGGACATCTGGGATGTGCGGGAGTGGAATGTCTTATCGTGGGAGCAGATGCGGCGGAGGCGGACGAATTGGGAATAGGGGATGGAATTTTTGCAGGAGGGTGGGTGGGAGGAGGTGTATTCTAGGTAGCTGTGGGAGTCAGTGGGCTTGAAATGGACATCAGTTACAAGCTGGTTGCCTGAGATGGAGACTGAGAGGTCCAGGAAGGTGAGGGATGTGCTGGAGATGGCCCAGGTGAACTGAAGGTTGGGGTGGAACGTGTTGGTGAAGTGGATGAACTGTTCGAGCTCCTCTGGCGAGCAAGAGGCGGCGCCGATACAGTCATCAATGTACCGGAGGAAGAGGTTTCCCCCCACAGTGATCGAGAACGCCCTTGACCGCGTCTCCCGCATTTCTCGCAACACATCCTTCACACCCCGCCCCCGCCACAACTGCCCCAAGAGGATCCCCCTCGTTCTCTCACACCACCCCACCAACCTCCGGATACAACGCATCATCCTCCGACACTTCCGCCATCTACAATCCGACCCCACCACCCAAGACATTTTTCCATCCCCACCCCTGTCTGCTTTCCGGAGAGACCACTCTCTCCGTGACTCCCTTGTTCGCTCCACACTGCCCTCCAACCCCACCATACCCGGCACCTTCCCCTGCAACTGCGGGAAATGCTACACTTGCCCCCACACCTCCTCCCTCACCCCTATCCCAGGCCCCAAGATGACATTCCACATTAAGCAGAGGTTCACCTGCACATCTGCCAATGTGGTATACTGCACCCGGTGTGGCTTCCTCTACATTGGGGAAACCAAGCGGAGGCTTGGGGACCGCTTTGCAGAACACCTCCGCTCAGTTCGCAACAAACAACTGCACCTCCCAGTCGCAAACCATTTCCACTCCCCCTCCCATTCTTTAGATGACATGTCCATCATGGGCCTCCTGCAGTGCCACAATGATACCACCTGAAGGTTGCAGGAACGGCAACTCATATTCTGCCTGGGAACCGTGCAGCCTAATGGTATCAATGTGGACTTCACCAGTTTCAAAATTCCCCCTTCCCCCACCGCATCCCTAAACCAGCCGAGTTCGTCCCCTCCCCCCACTGCACCACACAACCAGCCCAGCTCTTCCCCTCCACCCACTGCATCCCAAAACCAGTCCAACCTGTCTCTGCCTCCCCAACCTGTTCTTCCTCTCACCCATCCCTTCCTCCCACCCCAAGCCACACCCCCATCTACCTACTAACCTCATCCCACCTCCTTGACCTGTCTGTCTTCCCTGGATTGACCTATCCCCTCCCTACCTCCCCACCTATACTCTCTCCACCTATCTTCTTTTCTCTCCATCTTCGGTCCGCCTCCCCCTCTCTCCCTATTTATTCCAGAACCCTCACCCCATCCCCCTCTCTGATGAAGGGTCTAGGCCCGAAACGTCAGCTTTTGTGCTCCTGAGATGCTGCTTGGCCTGCTGTGTTCATCCAGCCTCACATTTTATTATTTAAGCGGAGTTTGCTGATCTGAACGGTGACATTACAGTTGGTCTTAACGGAGGAATTTAGGAAGTGGGAAGTTATTCAGGATTATCAATCACTTCAATTGGTTGCAGCTGGAAGTTGCAATTCTGTTTATCAAGCTTAGTTATGATGCTTACTGTGTGCTAACACTCCAAGTCGAGGAAGTCTAATAATCTCAGATGTCCATTAAATGATGTTTTATGCCTGTGGATATAGACTCCTGCAATTGTCTGCGCCTTCAAGCTAATGGTGTAGAAAGTGGAGAAAACAGGAGTTACCAAGAAAAACCCTTGTAAAGATGAAATAATATTGCGTTGCAAAACACTCGATCCTTAATGTGATGCTACTGAGTCTTAAATTCCTACAGGAATTTTTTTTAAACTAATTGCTTGTAGCGTTGAAAAATGGAGACAACTGTGAGAGTTTTATCCATTGGGTTTTGAATTCATAATGTTTTGGAACTGGATGAGTGTGTGAATGTAGCTGTCATTTGAGCTGCAGTGCCATCTAATGCCAGTATCAATACGTTTACAATAACAAATACTATAATGAAGATAATCATAAATTAGCTATGAATCTGGGCACAAAAAGAATTAAAAATCTGACCTAATTTTTTCAGTCATAGTCGTACAGCACAGAAACAGACACTTCGGTCTAACAAGTCCACACCAACCATGTTCCCAAACTAAGCTAGTCCCACCTGGCCCATATCCCTCCAAACGTTTTCGATTCATCTACTTGTCCAAATGTCTTAATTGTTGTCATTTGTATCCACATCCACTGTTTCCTCAGGTAGTTCATTCCATGTGCAAATCATCCTCTGTATTTAAAAAAAATTGCCTCCATGCCTTTTTTAAATGTCACTCCTCAAAAATGTGCCTAGTCTTGAAAATCCCCCATCCTAGGGAGAAGACAACTACCATTAACTTGATCTATACTCCTTATTATCTTATAAACTTCTAATCAGGTCACCTCTTAACACTCCAGTCGAAAAAGTCCCAGCCTTTTTTTTATAACTCAAACCTTCCATACCCGACAACGTCCTGGTAAATTTCTTCTGAACTTCTGATTTTGGAATATTGTGTTCACTTCTGGTTGCCACACTTCCAGAAGGATGTAGTGGCTTTGGAGCGGGTACAGAAAAGATTGATCGGGATGTTGCCTAATATGGAGGGCATTAGCTATGAGCAGAGGTTGGAGAAACTTAAGTTGTTCTCACTGGAACGAAAAAGGTTGAGGGGTGACCTGATAGGGATCTACAAGATTATGAAGGACATGGACAGAGTGGACAGTCAGAAGCTTTTTTTTCCCCCAGGGTGGAAGAGTCAGTTACCAGAGACCATGGGCTTAAGGTGCGAGGGGCAAGGTTTAAAGATGATGTACGAGGCAAGTATTTTTTACACAAGAGAGTGGTGGATGCTTGGAACTCGCTGCCGGTGGAGTTAGTGGAAGCAGAGACTATAGTGACTTTTAAAGTTCTTCTTGACAAATACATGAGCAAGACGGGAATAGAGGGATGTGGTCCCTGGAAGGGTAGGGGGCTTTAGTTATGATGGGCAGCATGTTGGTGCAGGTTTGGAGGACCAAAGGGCCTGTTCCTGTACTGTAATTTTCTTTGTTCTTTGAACCATCTTCAGCTTGAATAATGTCCTTCCTATAATTGGGTGACCAGAACTGGACACAGTATTCCAGAAGAGGTCTCACCAGTGTCCTGTACAACCTCAAAACGACTTCCCAACTCCTCTATTCAAAGGCCTGAGCACTGAAGGCATGCCTGCCAAGTGCCTTTTTAACCACCGTGTCTATATGTGATGCAAACTTCAAAGAATTATGTACCTGAACCCCTAGATCCCTCCGTTCTACAACACCACCCAAGGCACTACCTTGAATTGTATAAACCCTAACCTTTGTTTGTTGCACCAACACGCAATACCTCGCATTTATCCAGATTGAACTCCATTTTTCAGCTTATTGACCCATTTGATCAAGAACCTTTTATAATCTTAGAAAACCTTCTTCACTTTCTACTGTGCCATTAATTTTGGTGTCATCTGCAAATTTACTAACAATGCCTTCTATATCCTCATCCAAATGCATAAATGACATAAAAGAGGACCCAGAACCAATCCTTGTAGAACAGCACTGGTGACAGGCCTTCAGTCTCAAAAGCAGCCCTCCGCTATCACCCTCTGTCTCCTGCTAATAAGCAAATTATGTATCCAATTGGCAAGCTCGCCCTGAATCCCATGTGACTGAACTTTACTAATTAGTTGACCACACAGAGCCTTATTGAAGTTTATCACATTATTTCCCTGTACAGTTCTATATCCATAGATAGGTCTGTAGGTTGTGCTATCTCGACACACATTCAATTATTTTAGCAAATGATATATGCAGCAACATATTGTGAATTGAAAACAATTCATAAAAGCAGCCCCTCCAAGCTTGGCAATCAATGGAAAACAGTAGTTTCAAACTGATCCTCAATGCCTTCAAAAAAATGAGTTGCTGATAACAAGAATGTCTCTGTCTCAGTTTCGAACTTTGGTCCAGTTTCAATGGATGCTGCAACTGACCATTGCCTTTGAGTTGGAGAAGCAAAAAAAATTGCCAATATTCCTGCTCATTGTTTATTGCAGTGACTGTCCTGGCTGGACAGTATGTTGGTCTCATGAGAAAAATATTGGCCTCAGCTGTGACATTTAAAGTGCACTTGAATCAAGGTTCAGATATGTGAACTGGTTAATACACTAGGCAGTTAATGTATCAGCATGATGCTGTTTGGTCGTTCTATTTGGACAAGATTTCTCAGACCTGGATCATAAGTACAACGCTATGATAGAGGGTGGCACTGTTAACTGCATTAACTTGAGATGAAGGAAGCACATGAAAGAAATTCTGCCTTCTCATGGTATAATTCACAACTGATTGTGTTTCAGAACAATGAATGAAGTTTGGACTCCTATTGCAAAGCATTACAACCCATTGAAAGCTGGAAGCATTGATGGCACTGATGAGGAACCCCACGACCGAGCTGTGTCAAGGGCAATTGCAGCCAAGTACAGACCAAACAAAGGAGTTTTAGGAGACCCTCACCTGACACTCTTTGTCGCCAGGTTAAATCCCCAAACTTCTGAGGAGAAGTTAAAAGACACTTTCTCCCGATTTGGGGATGTCCGTAGACTGAGACTTGTGCGTGATATTGTCACTGGCTTTTCCAAATGCTATGCTTTCATTGAATATAAGGATGAACGTTCATTATTAAAGGCACATCGTGACAGCAATAAATTAGTGGTAGACCAGAATGAAATATTTGTGGATTTTGAATTAGAACGCACTTTGAAAGGATGGGTCCCACGGAGACTGGGAGGGGGATTAGGTGGTAAAAAAGAATCTGGCCAGCTACGGTTTGGTGGACGAGATCGTCCATTTAGGAAACCTATCAGTCTCCCAGCATTGAAGGCAGAACTATACACAGAGGGTCAAGCTGACAAACTGGATAGGTCAAGTTCCAGAGAACTGTCGAGAGATAGCCGGCAGTGGGAGAGAAGTCGAGACTGGGAAAGGCGAAGGGAAAGAGAGCAGAGAGGTGAGGAAGGACAAAAGCGTGATGGAGATAGAGTGCGATACAGAAGTAGGGAAAGAGATCATAAACGACAAAGAGATGAAGGTCGATATACAGAGGAAGATAAACACCAACGGAGAAACAGGCATAAAACTCGACGATAGAAGCTGTACTATGGGTTTACCTTCCTAGTGAAAGTAGAATTATCTTTTTAGGCTCTGTTCCACCGAAGTCTTCAATTACTTTTATGGTACAACTAAAATATGAAGTACCTTATCAACTTGTGGTGTATAAATAATATTCACAACTTGCTGATAAACTTGTGTTATTTGAGAGCAAAGATTGTTTTGGTTCTGTGAAGGTTTGCTCTTTCAAATAAAAACAAATGTAATGTTATTTTTTTCTCAAGTTTTCTGCCTTCTGCTTCGCTCCTGGGGTACCAGCCACCCTCTAGGCCTTCTCTTGATTTTCTGTCCTTGAAGGACTCTGGAGAGTGTTTAGATGGTCTGTCCTCACCTAGCATCCACAAATGGTTACAGTCTAGCATGGGTCACTAATAGTGATCAAAAGCAGGCTCTGTATCTAAGCTCTAGCACCCAACACAAGAGAACTGCAATTAATTGTGACAATTCAATTGTTACAGGTATACTTTTACTAGCGAACAGGAATATGGATCTTGTCTATGTCGTTCAGGACTAAGTTGTATATTAATTTGATGAATCATTGTAGAAATTCATTTTTTACCTTCCATCAGCACTAGCAATTCTCACTGAAACAGCAGATTAATAACTTTGTACTCAATATGTTGATTTTGTTTCATGGAGAACAAACTTTATAATTTCGTACATTGTCAAATTTGAATAAGAATTTTTCAGTTTGAACAACTGTTACATAAGTGTCTGAATTACAAATAATCTTTCCAGATATTTTCTTATATCTAGTTGAATATCGGTGGTATTTCCATGTCAGTTGAACATTTCCTTGCTAGAAGATTCAGTGGTGACTTCTTTATTAGTAAGCTATCCAACAGCTGGTTGAGGTTGCTACTGGTCTTGAGCTTGCTCTTGCATCTGCTGTTCCTCAGTCTCTGTGCCTTTGTTGCAGTGTAGCATGAGAGATTGTGACTGGATCATTAGGCCACTGTTATGAATCTGTATCAGGACTATAGAAGAAAAATGGGTCCTTAGTAATGTGAAGGTTTAGCATAGTCTTCCATGCAGTGGGATATGGAAGACTCTGAAAGGAGGGTCATTTAATGATTCTGCATGGATATTTGACATGGGGAGCTTTATTCTAATGAATGTAGCACAAACCCGTTTGTGCAAATACAGGAGGAAGTTGTAAGTGTTATTTGATTACTAGACAGAAACATGGTGAGAGACTTTAAGCTCCAGCAGAGAGGGCAAAGCACAAAAAGGTGAGGCTGTGTTGCTGTTAGTATTGAAGTTGACATAAAGTGAGTGTGAAGTAAGGAGTCTTAAGATGCAAGATAACAAAGTGTGAAGCTGGATGAACACAGCAGGCCAAGTAGCATCTCCGGAGCACAAAAGCTGATGTTTCGGGCCTGGACCCTTCATCAGAAAAGGGGGATGGGGAGAGGGTTCTGGAATAAATAGGGAGAGATTTGATTTGACTTATTATTGTCATATGTAGAGACAATGAAAAGTATTGTACTTTCTGCTAACTAGTCAAATCATACCTTACATAATTACATCAGTGTATTGGAACAGAATGTAGAATATATTGTTACAGCTACAGAGAAGGTGCTGAGAAAGGTCAGTTTTAATGAGGTTCATACATAAGTCTGATAACATTGGGGAAGAAGCTGTTCTTTAATCTGTCTGTCACTGTACATAAAGTATAGTGGCAGCAATGTTCTGAAGATTTACATTTTAAGGTGCAAACTTTAAATGCAGAGCCATCTTCCAAGTACATCAGAGATGTCCCACAAGGGTATTGGAAGGGTGATGTGTATCAATTCAAATGTGTGAATGGCTGCTGCTCAAGGGGCATGCCAAGAGATGTTGGTGACGGATGTCCAAGATGGATGGTTGGAGGAACAGGTATGAGCTGGAATCACCAGATAACCACTCTTGACTTTCATGTGGGTAATTGTCACCAACTGGTTTCTATCTAGTGGGTGGGAGAACATAAAAGTGCATATAAATGAGATGACATTAGCTAATATAACAAAGTGTAGAGCTGGATGAACACAGCAGGCCAAGCAGCATCAGAGGAGCAGGAAGGCTGATGTTTTGGGCCTAGAGGGTTTCATTCCAGAAGCAAAACAGCCCACACTAGGGCAGAAAGAGTCAAATCAAGTAGTGTGATTCACATTAATCACCTCCTTAGCCCTTATGAGAAGAGGATCCTGAATCTAACTGCCCTGAGCAGGGTCTGGACTGGTATCGTTTGATTTACTGTGCCTGGAACCCGTGAGAGATTATCTCCCACAGCTGGACTAAGGCCTGTTGCCTGCTGTGGCAAACTTTGTGGATTTGTGGCAGTGTGAAATTACTACAGTCTTGCCATGCTATATGAGCCAACTATTCAGGCTGAGGAGGCAAAGCACAAAAAGGCACGGATATTGTGAGCATCTAGGAATACATCCCAGGATACTAAAAGAGATGATGGGAGAAGTAGCAGCTGCACAGGTGGTAATTTTCTAAAATTTGCTGGACTCTGGGGGAGTCCCAGCAGATTTTAAACATTGTTTAAAATGGTGTGTAGACAAAAGATGGGGAATTATAGACCAGGTAGCTTAACCTCCTGTCGCTTCCTCTGTAAGAAGATGCTTGAGCCTATTATCAAGGAAGAAAGAGCAAGGCATTTCGATAGAAATTGTCCCATTGGGTAGATGCAGCATGTGTTCATGAAGAGCAGGTCATGCTTGACAGATCTTTGGGAATTCTATGAAGACATTATGAGCAAGGTGGACAATGGGGACCCAGTGGATCTGGTATACTTAGATTTCCAAAAGGCCTTCAACAAGGTGCCGCACAAGAGGCTGCTACACAAGATAAGGATGTATGGAATTAGGGGTAACGTATTAGCATGGATAGAGGATTGGTTGATGAACAGGAAGCAAAGAGTGGGGATGAATGAGTACTATTCTGGCTGACATTCAGTGAACAGTGTTGGGACTGTAATTATTTACAATTTACATAGATGGTTTGGAGATGGGGACCACGTGTAGGGTGTCAAAGTTTGCAGATGACATTAAGGTGAATGGCAGAGCAAAGTGTGTAGAGGACTGTGAAACTTTGCACAGGAACATAGATACATTGAGTGGGCAAAGGTCTGGCAGATGGAATACAATGTAAATAAATGTGAAGCCATATATTTTGTTAGGAGTAATAGTAAAAGGGATTCTTACTTGAATGGTTAAAAAGTTGCAGCATACTGCTATGCAGAGGGACCTGGGTGCCCTTGTCCATGAATCACAGAAGGTTGGTCTGCAGGTATAACAAGTAATTAGGAAGGCAATGGAATTTTGTCCTTCATTGCTAAAGGAATTGAGTTTAAAAGCAGAGAGGTTATGTTGAAGCTGTACAAGGTGCTGCTGAGGCCACACATGGAGTACTGCACGCAGTTTTGGGCTCCTTGAGAAAGGATGTACTGGCACTGGAGGGGGTGCAGAGGAGGTTCACCTAGGTTGATTCCGGAGTTGAGCAGGTTAGTTTATGAGGAGAGACTGAGTAGATTGGGATTATAGTCATTGGAATTCAGAAGATTGGGGGGGCGGGCGAGGGGGGAATCTAATAGAAACATATAAAATAATGAAGGGAGTAGATAAGAAAGAAGTGGAGGCAGGTGAAGCTAGAACAAGAGGGCATAGCCTCGATTAGAGGGAGCAGATTTAGGACTGAATTGAGAAGGAACTTCTTCCGAGTTGTTAATCTATGGAATTCCTTGTCCAGTGAAGTAGTTGACGCTACTTCAGTAAATGTATTTAAAGCTAAGGTAAACTTTTTTTAACAATAAAGGAATTAAGGGATACGGTGAGAACACGGGTAAGTCGATCTGAGCCCACGAAAAGATCAGCCATGATCTAACTGAATGGCGGAGCAGGCTTGAAGGGCCGAATGGCCTACTCCTAGTTCTTATGTGGCTGGTGCCAGTGGAACATGCCCTGAAATGGAGGTGCCTTGTATCCAATATGGGGGGATTGGTTTTTGGAACAAGCAGCAAGTTGAACGCACCAAGAACCTGTTCTGATTTCCATGTTGAATGTTCCCATAGTAGGTTTGGTAAGATCACAATATGTAGCATGTTTGACCATTAGCAAATTGCTGAATGACCAAGAACAAGTCAATTGGGAACTTGCTGCTCCCTAGCAAGAATATCCTCATGTTGCTTGACCAAAGTAGGCAAGTTGTAGCAAGATGATTTTGATGTTGAAATGGCCATCTCACCAAATGCTACTGCTCATCTCACCATAGCCTACATTGTTCAAAGCCTAGCAGAATGCTGCCCTTTGTTGCAGAATGGAATATTCTGCTCTCGATGTCAAGAATATCATCACTGCTGATCCCACCCTACTTTCTCAATTTTTGCTTCAATGCCCACATCACTCAGACTGGGAAAATTCTGTTTAATGCTTTTCGTTGTAAAAGTGGCTTTTTTTGCTCCTTGGGTTGCTATCATTTCCTTGGAGTTAGGGTATTAAGCTATTTTTTTGAAGTAGAATGTTGTGCACTTAGCCAATGTGTTCTTTCAAATAAGCTGGGGATGGACAAAAATTAAGCAGAATGCATAAATGGGTCATTTAAGAAAGAAATTCATTGATTAAAAAAATCAATTATTAATATTTTTATTGATTCAAAACAATTTACTCAAAATACATATGTACAGGGTAAATGTTGATTGACAAATAATAGTTTTATACACAGACACATAGCACAGCATGAAATATTTACAGGAATTTTCTTTCATTTTTATTAGCACTATTCGAAGAAAAATCTGAATGGTGACTATTATTCCCTCAAACTAATAAAAACAATCAGTTTACTATCATTTAAATTTTATGAGAAAATAACTGAAAATTTCATTATGGAAGACACGACTTGATATGTAAATACTCCAAAGGAATAAAATTGTCATTTTACAATGTTTTTCTTTCATTGGTCACGATGCAGTTTCACAAATACTATAAGATACACCTTCCTATTTACATCCACTTCAGTGAAGGGTGCATTAAGGGAAAGTTATTACCATTTGACTTTCAGAGTTAGCGATGTTAACTTTTCAAATCAGTTTGTGTTCTGTCATTTTAAAGAAAATGCATTAAAATGTTCAAATAATGATCCACATTCAAAGCAATGCCAAGCAAGTATAATTACCCCCAAAAAAACAGTAGATGAATGAAATCAATTGGACTGAGACAGGCAAAGAACAATTTTAAAATGAAGATTGCGGGACAAGATTTCACATTGTTGTGAAATGTTGTCCAACGTGAACACTGAATGAACACAGTCCCTTTCACTATAGGCCTAATACTATGTTAATGCAGCTAAAATAAAAGTTATTTTACTTACTTATTTGGTGCATAATTTTGTTTTCTGTAACACCAGTTACAGCTGTTAATCTTCCAGAGTTTCATGGACACACTGGGTTAAATTTTCAGTTTGCGCTATCCAGGTCTCAAACTGATATTAGAGATTAGCTGCTTATTAAGAAAACTCCTAATTCTCAGTTTCAACAACAAGTGGAAAGGAAAATTAGGCACTTGCTATTACAAACAGCTAATTTGCAAAGGCAGTTTCACATTCTGGTAGCAAGGTCAAGTGCTTTCTTAAAGAAAACTAACTGCCCTCCACCCCAACCACGTTTTTAGCTGTATAATGAAAGACAGTTTTTATAAAATATCAGAATATTTACATCAAAATATATACAACCAAGCTGGTGTCTCTGCACTCCAAACAAAAAAAAAACTGGAAAATTAGAAATAGCTATGTGAAGTAGGCCTAGATCAGCATTACAACTACAAACTGAGAAGACATTTTCATCACCATTCTTCATGCTTTGTACTATTACTACAGTAAAGCAGAGAATATCAACATATAAGCCTGGCAGTGAATATTTTATCAATCAGCAACTTTGTTTCACAAAGAGACACATTTTACATTACTGTAAAATAACTGATTTCTCTACATTAATGATTTAACTGAAATACATCAATGCCTGTTTAATTACATAATAAAATACAGAGCCAATAAATAAATGAATCCTTTTCTATGCAAACAGAGAAAGGTTTTAACTTATAATACAAGGAAATAAACATTTAAGTGGATTGACATGATACTGTTCTACTTAACAATCCATTGAAATTGCGAAACCCATTCTCCCATATTTTATTCTAAAGTTGATGCAACGTTACCAGATCTAATGAACATAAATAGCAATGTTAACTTGCTCACATGGGTCTTGAACTTTCTCAAAACAGTGAGAATGTTTATTGATAGTTTGACATTTTAAAATTCAATTTGTGTAGACAAAATGAGAGCTTGGTCACAATAGACTGGTAGTCATGATGTCAAGCAGTATCAACAGAAGTATATAATTTGTACTAATGAATTGTCAGTGGGAATAAAACTTCCTGTGATCCCTCACCTTGGGTGGATTGCATAACTCCAAGTGTGTTACTTTAAATGGGTAACAATGGAATATAAAAAAGGCAAAATATGTCATCTCAACTTGTAACATTCTATTACCAAAAAAAGTAATAAATGCAATTAGCAAGGATATATAACTGTCGATGTGAATAGGGATCACTCCTTTCAATATTTTCTCTTTTATGCTGTGGATACTTCCTTCATTTTTTCTACAGGGAGTAAAATGTTGCAGTCAAGCAATTTATCCATTTTTTCTTGACTATCCGAGTCTACAGGAGTGAAAGACGATGGCTGGTTCTCAGAGCTGTTCCACACTCCATAAGCAAAGTAGATGACAAAACCTAGGGAAAATTACATTTTTTACTGACTAGATCTCAGATGGAGATGTCAAAATACAGAATTTTAATTGAGAAATATCAATTATAAAGCATGAAAATATATTTTAAAGGACATGTGCTTCATGCAAATCTGGTTGATTTTTAGTTTAAAAAAAAACATACCAGCAAAATAAATCATCTTACAAGAACCGCAATGTCACAAACATCTTGTATTTATATTGCACTCCTGATATTCCGATAAAACATTCCACAATACTTTACAGCAACGGGAAGATACACTGAAGAACAAGGAGTAAATAATATTTTCCCATTCCCCATAGGAATAACAGGTTCAAGGTAGGAGCTATGGTGAATTTCTATCCCTCATCATCATAATTAAGAGCATGCACAGAAATGTTACCCATCTTTAGGAAGTAGGTGACTGCGTTACATTTGATGTTCATGGCACCAATGCTGATGCCACAGTGATGGTGGAAGTCAATGGAGTCCAGAGGAGATTGAAAGTATAACTTTTGTTTGGAATCACTGAAGTGTATCAGTACTTCTGGCATCCTGTCCCCAATCTGAATTTACACATTCCCCAGCACCACTTAATTTGCTGTTTCAGTGGCAATATATAAATTAAAGTGAAATGTTATAAATTCATTATGTAATCATGATCATAGAAGCAAAAATCTGGGTATGATTGCTGACCATCACTGAAAGCATCCAATCAATCCAAATAGCTAGTTGAAAAATGGTATGTGACCTGAGGCCACTTGACCAAGTTATTCAACTATGCATGGACAACTATTGAGAAATAAATCCAATTTTAACTAAAATGATATCAGTTAATTGAAGAATTCCCAGTCTTTGAAATCAAATTAGTAGAGTTGAATTGGAAAAGACTGAAGCTGAATTTTATCCTTGACCTTCAGGGGTGATCAAATAGTCCATAATGATTTATATTTTGTTCTGGGTGAATTGCTAGTAAGAAGTGGGTTAGATCTCAACAATGAAGAAGAGAGGTGCACGTATGGAAAAGCATTATGGAGTTCTGCTTGATAAACCTGGAGATTTGAACACAAGTTTTATCAAGAGGTATAATAAGGCACATGATTCAAGACTGACTTGATTGCGCTGAGTGGCAGCAGGGAGACTTGTATTCTCTGCTTTTTATATTTAACTACTATTTTAATTGAGGTGTTAAGTGTACAATTACCAGTTTTATTTTAGGGCAGGCACAAAATTGTAGATGTACATTTACCTATGAGCATCCAAATTCCAAACCGGATCCAGGTGCCCAAATCCAACATCACCATCAGGTAAATATTTATAAACATACTGACAATAGGTAGGAAAGGAAGGAGTGGTACCTGAAAAGACAAAAAAAAGAGATCTGTCAGTATATTGTGCACTTGGTGCATATCTAACTGCAAACACATTTGATGTTTTTGTTCTATTGATCATCCATGAATATCATTCTTCAATTTCTTCAATTTTCCTGAGGGCGTCACAATTTTCCATGAGACAGTTTCGAAGCATGAAACAGTCCTTCAACTACCATGCTTTGTTGACTGTGACCAGCTGACTGTCCACCATCATAGGTGACACAGGTCCAAACTTCACATGACATTTGCAGACTCCATTAGGAGCTGGTGAAGGATGATCAAGACTGAAACTATTTTCCTCTCCCTAACCTGGTCAACTTTAACCTAGCAAGGTCAACTGATCTCAGCTGCTCCTGCAGAGATCAAAGGAGGGACTGGATCTAGTAACTTTGTAGGATGTATGATAAAGCATGGACAGGTAAATAACAATGTAAAATTCATCACTATTTTTAAGTGTCTGAATTCTCATGCCGAGAATCCAAAATCTGAACAGCCTGTGGGACAATGCAATGGCATTCTATATTTGGACAGGGTGGCTGCAGGGAAGAACCTAACAACAACTTGGTTGTTGGTGCCTGCTGGTTACTCATGCAAATATCCCCCAAACCTCAAATAATTTTTTGAAAAATACAAAGAATTCAGCAAAGTGAAGGAACGTTGTAGAATAATGTGCTAATTACATGCTAAACAGGCCCAAATAAAAGGGGGTGTGATATGGTATGCTTGAGGTAGTAAATCTTAGCCAATAGAGATAGAATTGTACTCTTGCAGGATTTAGTTTCTTTTATTGAAAGGGAATTGGAAATTTTCTCTCGATTTCAGAATAAATTAGAAACAAAAGATTTACCTTAAAACTAAGTGACGTTTTATTCTGTGGTTGTTTCCATATAATGAAAGTAATGATAGCAGCACCGATGCATAGCATCACAAGTACCGTCATCCAAATGACATGTCCATTGAATAACTCCTCGAGACATTTTGCCAGTACAATGCAAATACAAGTCAAAACAATTGCTAGAATAAAATTGGAAAATAAAATTAACTAAAATTAAGATGAATTGTATTTGATTTAAGTGAAAAACAGGTACGGGCATTAGTTTGATCTAATTTCAAAACAAACAGATTAAAGTCCCCTACTTTCTTGTAAGGCACTACTGAGACACAGAGATATGTTTCCTCAATTAAGCTCCAATTTCTCCTCTTACTTTACACAGGTACTCTTCCGCTGCACTAGGTATAGCTTACTTTCATTGTAACTGATCGCATGGTTTCAGATTCAAACTTCAAACCATAAGCAGTACAAGACTGTGGCAGCTGTAAAAGCCCAGCGTGAAATGGTGCAATCATAACTCGGTTTTCATCAGGCCCCAAAAGCTACTGTACAACTGCCTCCTTTTGGCTCATAAGTATCCATTCCTGTATGTGCATAGCCATTATTTACTATTAAGGTACCCTCATATAATAGAACACCTGCCAATCAGGACATTGCAATATCTTTGTACAACACAACTATGTCAGGTGGTGAACAGTGACTTGGTAAAAACAAAATCTGCCCCTTTACTCCGCAACTGTTTCCTTTGTGTATTTCACTTAAATTCCTCATAAGTTGTTTCCTTATTATTACTGCTCTGAGTGTTGGGTATCACGCAAAAAACATCTGACCAGTTAATAATTTAAAGTAGGACAAATCATGTATATCAAGGAAGGAATTAATTTAATTTCTCTGGCAGTTATCATATTAAAAAAAGTACAACCTTCACTACTGACAAGATAAGCATTAACAGAGTCTAGCATCTTTTGCACACACCACAGAAGTTGTGTTCTAATATTATTAGATCCAAGACACTTACAGAGGATTCCAACACTGATATAAATAATTAATCCAGAACATTTAGTTGGGGTATGTTGTTGTGGTTTGAACAGCAGTTTTAAGCTCACTGAGGTATTTTCTTCAGCCTGATAATCCTCACTGTTCATTTGGCTTGCCAGGCTGCTTTTCTTTTCCCCAAATTCAGTCATTTCATACGAATCACATTTGTCTGCAGAAGGCTGGTACCTGCAGACAGAATAAGGTAAGATTAAAGTTTTGTGCAATGTGTTGAATTCAGGTCAGGAACATGGAAGGCAGAGATGGGATGATAAATCAATTCAGTTCTCTACGCAATGTAAAACTACTGGGTGGGAAGGAATTCATATCGAGGATGTCATTTAGCATTGTGGTACATTAGTACACTGACTTTACAAAGAATGGGTGGAGCAGGAAAGGGACAATTTCATCCTACCAACTAGGCTGTTCCAGTGAGCCCCGAATTCACCATACATCAGCTTTCACACTGCTACGGCAATAAGTCACTTTTCTGTGATGTTGGCCGAAAAAGGTCAACAATAATAATCGTAGGACATCAAGAAACTTCACTCACCGGAGGATGAGAACACAAGCTGCCACCAGGGTATAGGCAAGTAGTGTACCAATAGACATGAGGTCAACCAGAACATCCAGGTCAAACAGTAGTGCCATGATAGCTGAATCAAAAACAAAAATATGTGAATACAAACAAAGTACTTCACACATCAATTCGACTTTCTATTATATTCCTGAAACTTGAGGTCAGTCCACAGTAAAACCAGTTCTGCAGTTCAGTTTATTTATGTCACTCTTTTCGTCCTTCATTTGAAACTAAAGAGCATTTTCAAAATCTCTTTGGGACAAAATGAAATATCCAACTCAGTTAATTTCTCCTTTGCTCCAGAGGGGTTAGATTCATTAGAAGCATTTCTTCTTCAGTATCCTCACCTCTTTGTGACAGTGATTTGTGTAAGAGAAAAAATATGTACTGCAAGAAGTAGGGGGACCTCACATTGCCTATTCATAAATCCTTGAAGATAGCAGACAGGTAGGTAAGGCAAATAAGACATATGGGATAATTTCCACTACAGAGGATGCTAAAATGATGCAGCTAGTGTACTGTGCAAGTTTTGTTCAGACATTACAGAAAAAGTGAATGTTGTAGAGGGTGATAGATCAGCCTTATACAAGATATAGGAGCAGAATTAAGCTATTTGCCCCATCCATTCAATCAAGGTTGTTATGTTTTGTAACCCCAATCTCCTGCCTTCTCCCAGAAACACTTCATCTATTTACCAATCAAGAACCTATCTATCTCTGTCCTACTTACAGTTAATGGCTTGGCCTCCACAGTGTTCTGTGGCAATGAGTTCTTCAGACGCACTACTCTCTGGCTGTACAGATTCCTCCTCATCTCACTTCTAAAGGGTCATCAGAGGCTGTGTCCTTGAGCCCTAGTCTCTCCTACTAGTGGAAACATGTTCTCCACGTCCACTCTATCCAGGCTTCTCAGGATTCTGTAAATTCCAAACATCCTCCTCATCCTTCTAAACTCCACCAGAGTCCTCAAATGCTGTTCATACAAGTCTTTCATCCCTGCAATTATTCGTGTAAACCTCCTGTGGATGACCTCTTAGGCCAGCATATCCATCTCAGGACCCAAAATTGCTTGCAATATTCCAAACGTGTTCTGACCAGAGCCAGATACAGCCGCAGCAGTACATCTCTGCTTGTATTTTAGCCATCTTAAAATGAATGCTAACGTTGCATTTGCTTTCCCAACTGCCAACTGAACCTGCGTGTTAACTTCAAGAGAATCCTGAACTTGGACTCCTAAGTCCCTTTGCGCTTTAGATTTCCAAAGCCTTTCGCTGTTTGGGAAAATAGTTCATGCCTCTATTATTCCTATCAAAGTAAACAACCTCACAATTTCCCACCACTTCTTTGTCCATTTTCCTAACCTGTCCAAGCCCTTCTGCAGCTTCCCTGCTTCCTCAATAACTACCTGACAATCGACATCAGAATTATGGTCATCATTAGATTCTTATTTCCAGATTTTTATTACTGCTGTGGTAGGATTCAAATCCAGGTCCTCAGAACATTATTTGAGCATTAATAATCCAGTGATACTAGGTCTAGGTCTAGATTTAATTTGGTTTGGTAAACTTATGAGGGGCTTGGCAACAGTAAATAGGAAAGACATGTTCCCCTTAGCAAAGAGGTGAAAAATCACATTGATTGTTAGAAGCACTGGAGGAGA
Organism: Stegostoma tigrinum; assembly: GCF_030684315.1. Classification (NCBI taxonomy): domain Eukaryota; kingdom Metazoa; phylum Chordata; class Chondrichthyes; order Orectolobiformes; family Stegostomatidae; genus Stegostoma; species Stegostoma tigrinum. The sequence continues at coordinate 35,859,551 of NC_081368.1, forward strand.
GTTTTTTAAAAATCACTTCTGGGATGTTTAGGATCTGAAATTCACTACCAAGAAGAGACAGAAGTAGAAACAATCATCACATTTAAAAAGTAGTTGGATATGCACTTTAAGAGCCATTATCTTACAAAGGTATGTACCAAGAGCTGGAAGGACAGATTTGTTGGATAGCTCTTTTGGGCTGGCTCAGGATGGTGAGTAAATCACCTTCAAGCTGAAAGTTTCTAATACTCTGAATTCAAAGAGGCAAATTGTCAGACCAGCAGCAGATCTCAATAAAATAAAGACTTGCAACCTGGTCACAAATGGTACTCACCAGCAACAATGCCAGAAACGATGGTCGCATGCACTGGGGTCTTGGTTTTTTTGTGCGTGTTCCCCAGGAACCGGAAAAGCAATCCATCTTCAGCCATTGCATATATGACACGAGGCATAGGGAACATGGAGCCCAGCAGGCTGGATACAAGGGAAAAGGACAATTGGTTAGGAACCACTGGGAGCTTTTTGGTCACTCAAGCATTTTTTTTTTGTGCAGAGTGAGTTATGAATCTCGCTGGCTTCAAAATGACTTTATGCATCTTTTGCTATGTTCCACATCTACTAACAGCATTACTAACACTAGATATTCTGACTGAAATCAGTGCACTCATTATCATTTGAAAAACACCAATCTATTGTTCATGGTTCCTTAGCAGTTCTTGTCTGTAAAATTTTCTGATTGTATTGTTTAGTTTTGTAACAATTTCTCCATCCCCTGTAAAGGTGCTGATGATTCACTGGAGTACAAAGAGATGCTAACAGTTTTCAAATAATCATTCAAATGAACATCATTCACATACAAACCTACTCGATAAGTAATGGTGAACTCAACTCAAAAGGTGACATCAGTCTAACTGAAACCTATTTGTACAATACCAACATATTCACATTTCAGCAATGGACACGAGAGGTGTACACATGAAATCAGGAAGTGAAACTCTGCCAGATTTCTTCTCAGCCTTAGTCCCGAGTAGTTGTTTGCATCCTACAATTCAGCTGAATATCATCAGCTTAAGAAAGTTTGATTATGTGACCTTTATGGTCTGTACAGTTCAACTCTTTACTGAAAAATTTTCATCAGACTTAGTTAAATTCTTTTTCCAAAGAAAAATTCTTTTGAACCAAAACTCAAAATACCTGGTAGAGAGAGCACACAGAGAGCCAAAAGCCACAAGGTAGTGAGCAGGTTCCCAGCCAACATATTTAAAGGCCTCGGGTAGTGGGCTTTTCTTGTTCAGTGTGTAGTAAGGCATCATAAGTGTGAGAGCAGCAGATACACCAAAGTAGGCCACAAAACAGATCAGCAGGGAAACCACAATCCCAATAGGAATGGACTTCTGAGGATTTTTTGCTTCCTCTCCTGAAACCAATAGAAAACAGAAACATAAATAAAATAAGACAAAAATGTAGTAAATCAGAAAATAAAAATCAGAAACTAAAAAACAAGAAGTGATGAAAATACATAGACTGCCAACATTTGAAAAGACAGATCAATCTTTTAGGTTCTGTTCAGAAATATTATCTTTTGCTCTTTCAGATACAAAGAAACTTAGAAAATATAGGCAACAGCACACCCATTAGAATTTCAAGCCTGTTCTGCCATTCATATGATTGCAGCTAATGATCCATGAAGCTCTCCTCATATCAGTCTTGCCATTTCAGAAATCAGTCTGGTAAACCTTTCCTGCACTCCCTCTATAGCAACAATAGTCTTCCTCTGATAAGGATACCAAAACTCCACAGAATATTCCAGGTGTGGTTGCACCAAGGTTCTGTTTAATTGTAACCAGATTTCCCTGCTACTGTATTCAAATCGTTTTGCTACGGAGGACAATATACCAATTGTTTCTTGACTGTCTGCTACACCTCCATGCTTAACTTGATTAACTGGTATATAATAACACCGAGGTTTCATTGCACATTGCCCTCTCTCAATTTATGGCCATTGAGATAATAATCCACCTTCCTTTTTCTGCTCTCAAAGTCGATAACCTCGCATTTATCCAAGTTATACTACCATGCATTTGCTCACTCACTCAGCTTGTCCAAATCATACTGAAACATCTTTGCATCCTCTTTACAGCTCACCCTCCCACCTTGTGTCATCTGCAAAACTGCTGTCTTGTATCATGTGCAAATTTGAAGATATTACATTTAGTTCCCTCATCTAATTTATTGATAAACAGTGAATAGCTGGGGTCCTAGCACTGATCCCTACAGTACCCCACTAGTCAGTTCCTGCCATTCAGAAAAAGATCCATTTATTCCTACTGATTCCAGTCTACCAACCAGTTTTCCATCCATTTCATACACTATTTCCAATCACACGGCTTTAATTTTGCATGCTAATCTCTTATTGGGTCTTTGTCAAAAGCCTTCCGAAATCCAAATAAACTACATCCAGTGCCCCCCGCCCCAACTCCACTAGTTACATTCTCCAAGAATTCCAGCAAATTTGTCAAGTACGATTTCCTTTTCATAAATTGTTGCTGACTATTCAATCCTGCCATTGCTTTCCAAAGGCTCTGCAATTAAATCTTTCAAAACGGACTCTATCATTTTCTCCACTGCTGCTGTCAGATTGAATGGTCTAAAATTCCCATTTTTCACTTTATTTTCCTTTTTAAAAATAGGAGTTACATTAGCTAATCTCCAATCTATAGGAATTGATCAAGAGTGTATACAATCTTGGAGAATGACCATCAATGCATCCACTATTTCCAGGGTCATTTCTTTAAATACTCTGGGATATAGGTCATCAGGCCCTGAGATTTATCAGCCTTCAAACACGTTTATTTTATCAACACGGATACTGAATTCCTTCAGTTCCTTTCACGAAGCTCTGTTCTCCAACATTTCTGGTATGTTATTTATGTCCTCCTTTGTGAGCACAGAATCAATATGTATATTTAATCAATTAACCATTTCTTTGCTTCACATTATAGATTCCCATTTCTGACTGTAAAGAACCTACATTTGTCTTCAACAATCTTTTTCTTTTCGTATAGCCATAGAAACTTTTACAATCTGTTTTTATGTTCCCTGTATGCTAACTCTTGGATTCTATTTTCCCTTTCTTAATCAAACCCTTTGTCCTTTGTTAAATTCTAAACTGCTCCCACTCCTCAGATTTTTTTGTTTTCTTCTGGCTAATTCAAATGTGTCTTCCTTGGATCTAACACTATCTCTAATTTCTTCTGTAAGCCATGGTGTGGTCAGGTTTCCTGTTGTGCACCAGACAGAAATGAACAAATTACTCCTGCACTGTTTGAATGCTTGCCATTACCTTTCCACCATTTGCTATCAAAGTAATGTTCCCTAATCTACTCTCGATTGTACACATTCTAGGAACAGAACAAATCAAACAAATTTATAATAAAATATGGCAGTGAGAAAATGGCAAGAGAAATGTTTTTAAAAAATGGATGTTATTAGATGTTATGAGACACGGTGCAATTTTAGCTCAAGGCTTAATTCATCATGTAGATTAACTAGGTCAATGTCTGATCTGAGCTGAGTTAGTTGATCTCATACTTATTCGAGATAATACAGATTTAAATGATCATTGCACTGTACTAAAAAAATTCTCATTTTCACTGAGGACTCCCTCCCACCCCCATTGTGCATGGTGATACTATCACTGAGAGATGTGTGGAAGACTAATGACAGATTTAGTAGCCCAAAACCAGGCTTTGGTATGGCACTATGGGCTAGCAGTAACAGAATTGTATACAGCAAAAATCTTATTTCACAACCTTGCATATGTCATACAGCTTGATCACTATGAGATCAGCAAATAAATCCTGCTTTAAAGCAGAGGACTGATTGGCATACTGAAGCAGCAGTAGCAGTAGATACTACAGAATGATGCAAATGTATCAAAAATTATGACACAGATGCACCTACATGTTAAATACCAAAATAAGCTAAGTGCTTTAACAGTTAGCAGATCAGAATAATGTCTGCAGCCTCAACACAACTAGTCACGAACACGTAGGTCACATGTGGTTAAAGTTGCTCCTTCAGAATGTAAAACAGTACAGGCACTTCGGCCCATGATGTTGTGCTGACCTATTATCCTGCTTAGCTCAATCTACCCTGCATACTCTACATTTTACCATCCTCTATTTGCCTAACCAAGGGTCGCTTAGAAGGCTCTAAATTATCTGACTCCACTACCAAATTGCCAGCAACGCATTCCACGTGCCCACCACTCTCTGTGTAAAGAACCTCTATACCCTGTAACCTCTACTTCTAAGGCAGACAAAATTGACAGTGTTCCAAAAACATCACCACCTTAAAATTTTTCACCACAGCACACACTGTCTGGCCTGGGGATACAAGCCATTGTTCCTCCATTACCATTAGGTCAATATGCTAAGACTCCCTTTAATCACTGTAGGAGTGCATGAAGACTAAAGCTGCACAAGTTCAAGGTGATCAACCAGAATGTTCTCCAGCCTTTCACTTATCTATTCCCGTAAAGTAAAGGAAAAATAAATGGCGCTTGACTGAGGGTCCAGAGACCGACATACTCCATTAGAACTATAAAGATGAAAAAGCACCTTCAAAATAAAGCAGAAAATTAAAATTTTGTTTCAAAAAGGCTGTGTTCTTACCTGTAGTTGCAATACAATCAAACCCTACAAAGGCATAGAAGCAAGTTGCAGCTCCTGTTAGAACTCCAAAAAATCCAAAAGGAGTGAATCCACCAGAACCAAACATTCCTGCTTTTGACTCAGTACTGAGACAGAAACAAACACAATCCACATAAATGATTAGTTAACATGTACTGTACAGCCAAATAAATAGAAAATTCAGAGATGTATGGTCATCTCTTCAAACAATGGAAATAATTTAAACGCCCAAGACCAAAATGTTAAAAATTCCAAATCCGTCCACTTCCAGAACTTAACAGAAGCACTCAACCATTCCATTTTCAGGAAAAATGCTAATCACCAAAATTGTTTAAGGAGTCTACATGCCTCACACTAATATATTTATTTGTAAACTAGCACAGGCCAAGGATCATTGGGGTTGGGTTACTGGCAGGGAAAATGAACTGAACAGGGTCAGGTGCATAAGTCAAACACTTTTAAAGTAATGCCGGAGAACCAAGAGGCTAAGTATTTCCCAAAGCCTATCTCTTCACATAACTCATGATCATCTCCAAACTCCAACTCAGCTGAGATCAAATCCAATCCATAATGTTTTTCTGAAATATGTATTGGATACTTCTGATAGAGTTTTACTTCAGTTAAAGAGCACCAACCCAAGTGCTCATATCTCATACCTTAATACCATATTCTGTTTTAAGTTTAGTCCTTTCACATCTATGCACACCAAATGCATATCTGGTATTGGCAGATTTAGCAACCCTCAGTACAGGTGAAAAGGAACAGGGGCATGTTCTGATTCCTGTACAATAACTCCTGCTGGAAATAGCGCATGAATTGACGCTAACACAGGGCATGATCTACTCAGCTCACATGACATCACATGACTGAATATCCTATTTGGTATTATTTTAACATTGGCTTTCATCCATTTTGACTAAAAAGGTTAATGCCAGAGTTAGAAAAGCATCAACTGGAAAATGTGCATCAGATGACTAACAGCTTCTCAAGTTTATTGTTCTCCAAAATGAACTAGCACTTTCGAACGATGGGAAACAAGGTTGGAGAAAAAACCCCCACTGATGATGCAAAATGAAAAACTCCAAGACAATTTGAAAGGAGTAAAGAACTATGTACTAACCTGTTGATATAGGTCTCGTTATAGTCAGATTCCGTTAGCTGCCAGTTTTTGATGTCACCTTTCACAAAGCCCGTTATAATAACGAAGCACAGAACCATTAGGTTTATGGCAGTAAAGATTTTGTTTATCAGTGCTGACTCACTCACTCCAAATGCCAAAAGACCTATGAAGATAAGCACAAATCAATTAAACAGAGGCATCTTATAAGTGAATTGCATTATTAATTTTGCTACATATAATTTTGTTTTAGATGGGCTTGACAAATTTATGACGGATGATTATGACAGATAATCTGCATATGCTGCCCTACCAACTTCTAATGATACATCAAGTGACCACTATTTGGGAGTTTGCTTGGTTGCCTCATGGAATCAGAGAGAAAAATAAATTCCCAGAGTCACTGGTTTTTATTTATTTTTCCTTAATTATCTTTCCTTTCCTAGGAGTTTCAGAGGCAACTTCTCGCCATTATTATCTAAATGGTGAAAGGTTACAGAGCTTTGGGATAAAACAGAGAGATCTGGGTTTCCTATGGCATAAATTTAGTATGCAGGAACAGCAAGTAATTAGGAAATCTAATAGAATGGTATTGGCTATTATAAGGGGAATTGAATACAAGATAGGGACATTATGCTTCAGTTATAAGGGCATTGATGAGATCACATCTGAAGTACAGTTTACAGTACAGGTCATGATACTTATAGAAGAATGCTAATGCATAGGTAAGGAAATCTGCCTTATGTGAGACCCCAGATCCATACTGATCGACAATGTGGCTGACTCTAAACTTCTCTCTGGGATAACTGATAAATGCTGGGCCTAGCCAGTGCCACCCACTTGTAAGAATAAAACAAAACGTTCAGCCAGCTCAGACAAGAATGAACTTCTAAGTCTGCACCTGAAATTAGCATAGATTTTATTTCAAGATTGAAATGAGGTCTGAGCTGCTGCCTAAAAGAGGATCAGACCAATTTATAAGTGCTCCAAACAGTTTTGTGGTTTGGACATGGGCCTTTGCACTGCTAAACTGTTGATTTAACTTTCATGTTATGCCCTTAAAATGGGCAAAATGATCTTAAAACTCATGTTCCACTGATTCTTCAGTTAATTTTCATAACTAGTATTTATGTTTGTTGCTGACCTGTAAGAAGCAAGATTAAGATGACTGCAAATATGTCTGGATATGTTGCAAGCACACCAGGGCAATTCATATTCAAGTGGCTTTCAAAAAAAATTGAAAATTTCCGACCAATGAGATTGTCAAATGTAGAACTCCAAGCTCGAGCAACACTTGCTGTACCTGAGGAATAAATGCAAATATTAATTCAAAAAGATTTCAGCTGGGAGAGAAGAGACCACACTTTATTTGTTTCTTTCTTATTAATGCCTAAATAAACCTGGAACCACTTGATGTGGACATGGATAGACGAAATGAAAAGAAAAGTAGAGTTCCATTTGCCAGTAGTCATACTCTTCTTTCTGGGTGAACAACGTAAATATTATCTTTTAACCCACACTCCTCATATTTTACAAAATTTGACCTGGAGGTGTAAAAAAATGTTGCTTTGTAATATTACATCCCATTTCCTTGAGGTATTATATTAAACATAGAAACAAAGGAACAGGTGTGGGTCATTCAATCTCTTCTGCCTATTCCACCATTAAATGAGATCATGGCTGATCTGTAGCCTAACTCAAAATACCTGCCTTTGGCCCATATTGCATAATACCTTTGCTTAGCAAAAATTTACCTATCTCAGATTTGAAATTAACAAATAATCCATCACCTGCTTCCATTTATGGAAGTGAGTTCTAAACATCTACAGTACTTTGTGTGTAGAATCTTTAGTATCACAAACATACCAATAGAAATAGATGACCTGGGTCAAAAATTCTGAACCTGGTACGTCTCGATCATTTCTTTCGCAAACTACCCAGCCAGGTTTAGCATATTCAAATGATTTGCCTCCATGATTTTCTTGGGCAATTGGTCACAAATGCATGTTCTCTGTACAATGTAGTTAAACCTAAACCATCTGTACACCTACTCCCTTCTTGAGTAGCTAACCCTTAAGACTTGACCTTACTAGGCACTGTAAACCCTGTTCCTTCCTACCCTAACTATGAAGTTTGGGTGGGTAAGAGTACAGATACACCAACACTTGGGACAGCTGCCCCACAATAAGTAAACAACCAGTTGACCAAAATTCCGCCCCTAAAGAACAAGACATTCTGTTTCAGCTACCAGCTAGAGGTCTGCAGCTGTCTAGTCATTAGCGGTAGTCATGATCACCGCCGTTATTGTACACAGCCATTCAGCACTGGATCAGAACTTAGTAAGTATTTAGGGCTAGTTTCCCTACATGTTTCTCTACAATTTTCTGCTTGCTTGCCATAAGCCTATTCTTCTGCTCATTAAGTCCGTCAACAGAAGGATCTCCTAATTTAATATCAATTAACACCTTAAGCATCTCACTGCCTAATGATAACTCTACCACTTATAAGATTAGGATGGAGGCAAGGGCAAGTGTTTTGGATGGTGAATAGGCCACCTGTTGAATTTTACAAGTCTTTCCCATCTTTTAACCTGTCAATGCAGGAGGGTATAATATAACCCTCAGTTACAAAGTGCGTGTAATGTCAAACAATTTATCATAAACCCTCAGAACTACAAAAAATGTACTCCATTCTCCAAAAATGCAGTACTTCTACAGTATGAATATTGCCATTTTCTACAGTTTCGCTGTAGTTCAAATATTGACATTAGGATAGTTGCTTTCTTCTACACAGCAAGGATATCTCCACTGCAGGAGTGATCCAAATTATAGACAGTACTCCAAATGTAAGTACAAATTGATCATACACCTGGAGTCTTAATGGTCAACTTCCCCAGCTATACATTTCCACTCATTTGATTATAAATGCTTGTTTTCTCTAAAATGCACTTCAAATCATGAAGATGTCCAATATGTCTCATTATCAATTAAGTACAATACTTCATTAATTTTTTTTAAGAAGCTGCTAATTTCTGTGCAACAAATCCAACATGATTAGTTTATTTCATTTTAGTGGTGTTCATTAAATGATAAATATTGATGAGGATATTGGGACAGCTTGCTGCTCTTCTTTCATTTGTACTCTAGAATTTTAATAAATCAAACATGACGTGTCCAATATGAGTACCTCTGCAGAATTTTCCAGGGATTCTCCTGATCATTAAATTGTATTTGTGGCAGGACCTCTGACTAACTAGCATAACCTACTATTTACGTAGTTCCTGAAGATACAGTAGACTGGGGAAAAAAGCTCTGTGTAGTTTAGTGTTACTTCTTCAAACTATTTCTAGTAGCAAATAACAAAAGCGCAGTGAAATTTAATCAAAAAGAAACACAAAAACTACTTTTTAACCCTTTCACAAACTTGAAAAGCAAGATAAATTTAAACTCAAACTTACCCAACACATACGATAAGATTAAATTCCAGCCAGTTATAAAAGCCCATATTTCACCCACAGTCACGTAGCTGTAGAGGTAAGCAGATCCAGTCTTGGGAACTCTGGCACCAAACTCAGCATAGCACAGGCCAGCAAGTACTGAGGCAAGAGCAGAGATCAAGAAACAAAGGACAATAGCAGGACCTGCCTTGTCCCTGGCTACTTCACCTGCTAAAACGTACACACCTGCCCCAAGAGTACTGCCGACCCCCAGTGCAATTAGATCTATTGTTGTCAGGCATCTGACAAACCGGGTTTCATCTGTATTGCAGTCAACATTTCGTCTACGAATCAACTTCTTTCCAAAGCTTTCCATTATCTTACTTGGCATTTGATGGAAGTGCTGTATTTTAAAAGAAAAATAAAATCATTGTAAAATGTTTAAAACTTACGCTGCATCCAGAACACATTGTAACATTTTCAAAGTGCATCATAGAGAGGCAATGGCCTAGTGGTATTATTGCTGGACTGTTAGTCCAGAGACCCAGATAATGTTCTGGGGACCCAGGTTCGAATCCTGCCACTGCAGATGGTGGAATTTGAATTCAATCAATATCTGGAATTAAGAATCTAATGATGAAGACAAATCCATTATTGATTGTCAGGAAAACCCCATCTGGTTCATGAATGCCCTTACAGGAAGAAAACTGCCATCTTTACCTGGTCTGACCTACATGTGACTCCTGAACCCACAGCAATGTGGTTGACTCTTGACTGCCCTCTGGGCAATTGGGGATGGGCAATATGTGCTGCCTCACCCAGTGATGCCCTCATCCCGTGAATGAATAAAGAATAATGGAACTAGTTGAACAGCAAGCAGGATTAGAGAGATGTCAGGTGATGTTACTGGAGAATGGTCATTAAGGTTGTTTTCAGAAGTTTCTGAAAGTAAACCTTCAGAGGTAGATGAAAATAATCAAAAAAGCAAAAAAACCAGGTAAAGAAAATTCGAAAACATGTTAGTCATGATGATTAGTGACAAATTCAAAGAAGCACAGTAGTTCTTACTCAGAGCAATAGAGGGCAAGAGCTGAGAAGGAAGTGTTGAAGAAATTTGTAGCAATAATGTTACTATGACATCATGGGCATATTTCTAAATGAAGGACTCTTTTTACGGGATGTGAAAAAGGGACAGGCAGGCATTTCAAGTTTTAAGGAAAAAGGAAATTAGTCATAAAATAGGGCAGTCTGTGCTTTGGAAAGCTGGAGGCAGGTTATATTTGTGTGTAAGCCTGGCTATGAGGAAACTGCAAAGAAAATGAAGTTAAACTAAAGTGATTTTAGAGCAAAGACATGAATGAGAAGGTATCTATTACACTCAGAAAAGCAAAAAGCGAAACTCAAACCAATTGCTTAGCAGAAAGGCAGGGCTGGAATTAGCTAATCATCATTTACAGGAAAACTTGCATGGGAAGGGTCTGGTAATGCTACTTGTGATGTCAAGACATGGGTAGTGGTTAAATCACATTGAATAAAAAGTCATTTGTTTAAAATTGAGAGTTCACAGCAATCGAAGTTCACAGCACTCGTCACCAATGTTGGTTTCTAAAAGGTCTCATTGCGAAGAGGTGAAAGATGAGCAATACAGTATGGTATATAGTTTCAGCAATGAGACAGCCTGCCTACATGACATTCTTCACCACTTTAATTAACATTCAATGATTTTCTAGTCTGTACTTTTAACGCTACGGTCAATCTGTTTATTTTAGCACACAAAAGCAAAGCAAGTGTTTAACTACAAACAGCAAAATTAAAAATCCTCAAATTACAGAACAATTGACAGACTGCAGAACTTCTGATTAATCATTAATAAAAGGGCAGAAGGAGGATACCATAACAAGACAGTGAAAAGCAGAGAAATAGTAACCTTGTGGTTTCTTTATTAGAATTGATAAAGCCAAAGGTACTATAATAACAAATCTTCTGCCATTCAAAACTTTTTGATCACAGCTTTTTGAATCCTGCCTAACTCCAAACATCTTTTAAGAAGCAAAAAAGAAAATCAGTTTGCAATCATACCAATAATAATTTTGCACAACTCAGCTCTCACTACTTGACTAGGGGGAGGGGGGGGGGGGGTGGGGTGGAGGCGGAAATCCATTCGATAAAAACAACCCCCATATGCACTGTAAACAGTAGTCCAGTAGTTCCTGTGAGGAAAATTACATTGTAGCACATGAAACTGACAGTTAGCTATTTCAGATGTATTTCTCTAAGAATTTTCAGCTTTTTCATACCACTTCTTTCAGTCCACCAATGATCTTTCACTAGGTGAAAAGCTGCCACTGACAACACCTTCCGCTGGTCTTTGCTAGTTTTAAGTTGTCTCTCATGCATTTAAAAATATGATCTTGACTGCTGACATTCTCAGTCTCTTAATTCTGTTCACAATTTGAACAAAAATCTTCAACTGTCAATTTGATCCACAGGAAATGTGCAGTACCTCCCCATCAAGTTTAAATTCAAAATGAGGAGCCTATTACTATAGCCCTGTACAGACCAGTTGCTGTTTCCCTATACAAATAAGACCATCACTTTAGTATTCAAATAATTATTACATTTACTTCTCTATCATCTCACAGAAAGCAATATGAAATACGGGCTAAGTACTGCTGTCCTTGTTCTTACCTTCACATTCCAAATTAACTGTAATGTGTAACACCAGCCATCCGTTTATACTTACACAGAGAAGGAAGTACTGACTCATTCAAATCCTTCTACAATACTGGCCTAAATATGCAAAAGAACAATGAATTCATTCAAAAATCTTCCACAGATTTCATAATCCTCTAACAGCGTACTAATAATTGGTTAGATCCAATTACACAGAAACTGCTTCGGCTATTGGTCTTTTCTACAAGGTTGACACTTTCACTTTAAAAAAATATTGTAAACACATGACAAGACAGAAAGAGAAACAGTTCCATTTTGAGTTAAACTCATCACTGTAACGAAACCTGCTATGCTAGACAAGATTTATTCACTTATTAAAACTGACCTGAACCAGCATGCCATTAATACTGGAAGGATTTATTTTGGGAAGGAACGAGGCTATTGTTTCTATCTTTATCCCAACAGGAATCAGCCAAATTATTAATTTTTTTTCCATCAACAACAATACTAACTAATGCTTTCCATAGCACAGGATGCCTTCCTTGATTGCCAGCTTACAACACACATTAGAAAAATCAACAATAGTATAGCATGGGCAGTGTGATTTCTTGACATCTGCCATGGTCAGGCAACACATTAGTAAACAAATACAATTCATAAATCTCCACAGAGATCTTGCTGGTAAAGTGTTTTTGCCCTGTGACTGAACAGTCTTCAACAAATAGTAAATGACTGCTCCTTTGGTGAGACTGGGTTGCAGAGGCTCGGAAGTCAGGGATGTTGTCTGTCAGTGACAAATTTGTCTCAATGGGATTGGAAGGAAAAGATAATCTGGTTACTGTGTGTTGGTTAGATGTCAAATATAATTGCAAGGCTTCTTAAAATCGATTATTTTTACTGAAATCATAAGTTATTCTAAATGAATGTATTTACGGCTTTGCGAAAGACAGTTATCATAATGTTGTGATGGCAACCAGAGAATGTATTCAAGAACTCCAACCAAACAAAAATGCAGTGTGAAAGTTTGTGCTGCAGAAGCAGGTTTTTATTTGCCAGCAAAAGCTCATCTGAACAGTCAAGAATCAGATCACTGCAAGTTATATGAAGAAGAGTTAGAAAAACTGGAAGCTGTAGACTTTAAATATCAGTATATAACTGGTGGGTAACTTGTGTATGCGAACCTTCCAGTTATTTATTATACAAATTATTTAACTATTTTGAATGGAAGAATAAGAACTACAACCAACTTCTGATGCATCACATCCTGAAATTAAAGGAGTTATTGCACCATTTATTTTATTTGTTGATGAGATATCGAAATCACAGGCTAGGTCAGCACTTATTGCCTATTAATTGTCCCAGAGAGGGTGGTGAGCTGCCTTCTTAAACTGCAGAAATGTGGGGTCACTCAGTGCTACTGTATCTTCCTCATATAATTAATATTCACTGCGTGCCTTGCTGTGTTATATAGCTGCATTGTACAAAGTTAAATCAAAATTATAAATCTGAAATAACATTTAAAGTTCAAATGAGGCAAAATAAAACATAAAAACGAAAGAGCTTTAAAATAGAGAATGAAGTGCGAGGAAGTAGAGGATGAAAAACCGAGTGCAAGTGGTAAAAATCTAAATTGTTCTGAGTGAGAAAGCGAGATGGTTTGTGAAACAGATTCAAAGTGACTGCAGGTGCTCTTCTGATTGGACAACTGTACATTGCTAAAGCTACTAGAGAGCTGTCTCAAATTAGCTCATTGCAACATGGATTCAGATACATAGACCGGGTAGCAAAAGCACGATGAGGTGGAAGTGAAAACTTCTAAGTCACATCAAATGTTCATCATTTTGGATCACTGAAATAGGATTAGGGGTGCATCGTTGCTTTAAAAACAAAGGTTTGGTTTGTTTGTGCTAATGGCAGTCTATGTATGATAGAATATCTCTCCAGCATGCAACATCACCGACAGGAAAATAATGCCTCAAGATTTACGAGCACGATCATTAGTTTCAAATCAAAAACAGTGTCTGCAACAAGCTGTGATTTCCTCTGGTTTTCTGCAGCAAAATTCATCCATGAGTCATAAAAGTCATCAGAGGTTTACACAACTGTTTTGCAACTCTGGAAGAAAACTAACTTGAGATAATCACCTGCCCCATCAACTGTGCAATGGTCATTTCTTTGGCAAATGATTCATAGATTCATACAGTAATACAGCATAGAAACAGGCCCTTCGGCCCAAACTAGTCCATGCTGCCCGTGGTGCTCACTGAGCTAGTTCCAATTACCTGCTTTTGGTCTGTATCCCCCTCAACCCTTTTTATCCATGTGCCTATCCAAATGTGTTTTTTTAAATGTTGCTGTTGTACCTGCCTTAGAACGTGGAACATGGAACACGGAACATAGAACAGTACAGCTGATTTCGGGGAAATTAACAAATAGATAATGTTAAGAACAGAAATCCAAGCGGCAATATACTCAGAACTTTTAACTTACAATCATCCACGTTATACAGATTTGCTTTTAAAAATATTTTCAGATACAATCAAACGTGTGTCACTTCATTGCAGCAATCAATAAAAAGGAGCTACAACACCCAGAAGCTCATGCAGCAGTAGCTTTCCTCACAACTAGAAGAGCATGCATGCCTGATAGCTCTTCAAAGGCTTGTTTGGGCGAAGGACAACATCACAAAAGACTGTTTTTAGGATGAACATCTCAGGCACACAAATTACATAATGCTTTATTGTTGCATCAACTCAATCTCTTTATCAAAACAGAGCCACCTTTCAACCACCATTTTAGCTGCTAAATTCCTTGTACCTCATTCATCTTAATCATGGTTCTGGGGATTAACATCTCTATTTGTGTCCATCAAAAGTACACATGTAGCCATGTTAAATGTTTCTTAACTGAAAGGAAGGGTCACCAGACCCAAAACGTTAAATCTGATTTTTTCTTCACAGATGCTGCCAAACCTGCTGAGCTTTCCCAGCAAACTTTGTTTTTGTTCCTGTCGTTAATGTTTCTTCATGCTACTCTCCTGATGAAGGCAATGGGAGTTCCATGAGATTGACTTTCAAGAAAAGGGCACAAACAGCATGGTACTTTTGTCGGTGGATTGGAAGCTTTAAGGCTTTTGATCCATCTTTAGCCTATCGTATGCACAAAGTCACAAACTTCTCTAAATCACAGTAAATGCAAATAAAATGCAACATTTATAAGCAATGAATTTGGCTAAAAAGAGTGGACGTGCTGTAGAACTGTGTCTAATTGAAGTATGTCATGATACTGAAAAGGTTGGGAAGTAACGTAGTGTTCCCTCTAATTTTCTTACTGGCTGCGCAGCCTCTGGGATCTATGCATGGCTGCGACTTCTAGAACCAGAAGTCAAACCCACAGTTGAGGTGCTGACATTGATCGCCACGCGAGAAACATCAGAGCTGCTACATGCTCATATAGCTGAGAGGGAACATTGAACCTCTACTACAGACTGTGCATATTACAACCACAGTAAATAGGTTATGGATCTGTTGGTTATCAAATCAATCCTTAAAACAGTTACTCCTTTGATGGTGCAGAGCTTCTATGGTGCCAAACAAAAAAAAATACAGGAAAAAGAAATTACCTTATCAGGATAATCATTATTTAAATAGAAACAATGTGCAGGATTCCTGGAAAATTGGAGATAACTGGAGATTAGCACTGGGAAAGTTGAGACTAAAGAGCACGGAAGTCACTTTCAGCACACTGGTGTTAAACTTTTGTACAGCAGTAGGCCTGAAACAAATACAGCACTTCATACAACAGTACAACCCGTTAAGACTTCTGACTATGAAAATTTTCCTTCTGGATTAGCTTGAGGTGAGGATGATCAATGCAGACAATTTGTGATCATATGTAGTAATGTAAACAGTATGGAGTCTCTCATTCACTGCTATCCTTACCTCGAGAAAGTGGAAAGCTAAGCTAATTGTTTATTCTTCTGGAGTCAATGTCCATCACCTATCTACATGTCATTGATAAATATTTTTAATGAACCTGTTCATTGATAACCTGCTTTGCTCATTTCATTCCCTTGAATACTTCTGTGTCCCCAATAACAATATCTTTTAAATGTATTCACTATAATTGCGGTCCACGTTTCCTGTGTATATTTACTGTTGATCCTCCTAAGTAAAACCTCCTTTCC
Source organism: Stegostoma tigrinum (assembly GCF_030684315.1). Lineage (NCBI taxonomy): Eukaryota > Metazoa > Chordata > Chondrichthyes > Orectolobiformes > Stegostomatidae > Stegostoma > Stegostoma tigrinum. The sequence continues at coordinate 35,875,636 of NC_081368.1, forward strand.
AGTTCAGTACTCCTTTGTCCGCCTTAGACACATTTGCTTGAATCAGATAGGGTGGGTGCCTCGCTTTGCCAGGCTTTACCTTTTACACTGTGAGCATTTAAGAACCACAAGCAAGACAGGACATTGTCATGAGCTGAATGATCCATTGAGGCTTAACTCATAATACTTCTGAGTATTTGCATAAAGAAACAGCTTTGTTATGAAGGAGACAAGTTGAAGAAGTTTATAGTCACTGAAGCTTAAAGGAAAAATATACGTATCCAGGTAGGTATGCACTTTATTTATGGAGTCTGATTTGTGAACACATGTTTCATACTGACTAACAAGATTGCAGTCAGAATGCGAATGAGTGCGAAACGTATTCCTGAACCTTGACCCACCCACTCACCAAAAAGTTTGAGCATTCAAAAATAAACCCTAAACCAGACAATGGGAAATTGAATTTTTGTCTCCCATCCAGTCAAGTTCCTACGCTACCCTTCTAGGAGGTCTGAATGGGCCTGGAAGATTCTGACCTATGAATCTAAAACTGTGTGTCCCATTTTCTGACCCATCTTAAAATTAGCTTTCGTTTTTATATTCATTCCTCATGATAGACTGGTTAACAAGGTTAGATCACAATATAGGGAGAACTAGCCATTTGGAAACAGACCTGGCTCGACACTAGAAGACAGACCGTGGTGGTAGAGGGTTGCTTCTCAGATTTGAAGGCCTGTGACCAGCAGTGTGCACAAGGATCGGTGCTGGATCCACTGCTTTTTGTCATTTATATAGAGTGATATGGACATGAACACAGTTCATCGTTAGTAGGATTGCAGATGACACTGAAATTGAAGGTGTAGTGGACAGCAAAGAAAGCGTAGTACATTGGGAGTTACACAGGACCTTGATCAGATGGGTCAACAAGTGGCAGAAGACATTTAATATAGATAAACATGAAGTGCTGCATTTTGGTAAGGCAAATCAGGGCAGGACTTATACACTTGATGGTAAGGTCCTGGACAGTGTTGCTGAACAGAGACCTTGGAGTGCAGGTTCATAGTTCCTTGAAAGTGGAGTCGCAGGTAGACTGGATAGTGAAGGTGGTGTTTGGTCTGCTTGCCTTTATTGGTCAGTAGAGTGAGTACAAGAGTCGGGAGGTCATGTTGAGGGCATACAGGACATTGATCAGGCTACTTTGGAATGCCGCATTCAATTCTTGTCTCCATGCTATAGGAAGGATGTTGTGATACTTGAAAGGGTTCAGAAAAGATTTACAAGGATGTTGCCATGGTTGGAGGATTTCAGCTATATGGAGAGGCTGAATAAGCTGGGGCTATTTTCTCTGGAGCATCGGAGGCTGAAGGGTGTCCTTTTGTAAGTTTATAAAATCATAAGGAGCATGGATAGGGTGAACAGTCAAGGTCTGTTCCCTGGGGTGGGTGAGTCCAAAACTAGAGAACAGAGGAAGTGATGGAGGCTGGTATAATTACAACATTTAAAAGGCACTTGGACGGGCACATGAATAAGAAGGATACTGGCTAAATGCTGGCAAATGGGACTACGTGAATTTAGGATATTTGGTTGGCATGGTCAAGCTGGAACGCAGGGTCTGTTTCCATGCTGTATTACTATGATTCCATGACAAGTCTGTAGAATGTCATTTAATAAGTAATTTGTAAGCAAATAAAGTAATTTGACTGCAATACAAATACAGTAATTCTACAATTGGAAAGAAGTGGAAAGAAAACTGATTAATTCCAAATCTGAAACACAAATACAGAGGCTTTTTTACATGCAACACTAATGTGGTACTAAACACACTCAGAGAATTATAAGTATCAATTTCAAATGGTGTACTTCCCATACATCCTCTCTGTCTGCATGCCATTCATTTCCTGGACAATGCACAGCTTAAGGACATATTTTGAAGTTTGTCAGTGAATGAAATCAGTTCCCTTCCTACATTTGCAGAACTAATTTACTGATGCTGAAAGATTTCCAGCACAGGAAGCACTTTTGTTATTTAGTCATGAGGAGTTCAATTAGAATTGCACTTGAACAACAAACTCATTCAATTCCAGGAAAGATTAGTCATCTAATCTTTTCTTCTTTTTTTCTCACCCAGAGATGTTGAATCATGCTGACATACTAATTTACTTGGCCCAAGTAACCATTCTCAAAAGTTTAAGATTGAAAAGCAACCACTAAAATAAAGATGGCACTTCAAACTTTGTTAACGTTAATCAGTTATTAGAATTAATAATAAAAAATTGCAATGAAATATCTCGTCAAAGGAAAAACTGGAAAAGCTGGTGTCCAGATTTTCACATTACTTAGACATACGCAACATGGTTAAGAAATCATGGAAATATCGGAGGCTGTGATTGTACAATTGCTTAAAAAGGAACCAAGAAAAACTGGAAATAAAGATTAAAAAAGAAAAACCAAGTTAAAATCTGGGTCAAAACCCACACTGTGCATGACAGTCACACATTCTGATATTTCCTGGACAGCCAACAAATGGCTGGAGGGCAGGTTTACTATTCAGTTTAGGATACCAAGACAGTCTTTCAAAAGCTAGAGGATCAGAGGCTTCCAGCTTTAAATGACCAGACTATTTCCAAAAAACTTTTTCAACTTAAACCAAAAAAAAATTGCAGCATGGCCATCACTGTTGTGGGATGCAAAAACAAAGTTGCTGGAAAAGCTCAGCAGGTCTGGCAGCATCTGTGGAGGAAACATCAGTTAACGGTTTGAGTCCGGTGACCCTTCCTCAGAACGCTTGTGGGATGGATAGGTAACCCTTTGGCAAAGTGGCCCACAATTGCGAGAACATCCAGGTAGGAGGGCCTCAAAACATAATTCATGTGCCGTATCCTGCCAATCTGGTTTGCCATTTTCAGGCACCTAAACAGGTCCCAGTGACTGGCAGGAACTTGGAGATGGACTTGGCAACCTCAATGAGCCTTCTTTGACTGGCCTCAGTTGGTTCTTAATAAACATGTCAGCTAGTATATCTGTGTAGTTTTGTCTGTAGCCTACTACCACCTCCACACCCCACCACCACCACCACACCTACTCCCCCTCTGCAAAAAATGGCTAGGGCACAATCTGGAACTGGGGAACCAGTGCACCAGCCAGTAGCTCTAGTGACAGCAGCTGGCCACCTCCAAGCCAGGCCGCCCTAGTGGGGACTGAAAATAAACAATTTGCTAGCTGCAAACACTAATTTGCTGTTCTGTAAATAAAAACTCAAACAGTCACTAGGATACACAGCTATTGGTTACTTGCCCTAATGTCTCTTCCTTTAGCTTGGTGTTATTTTATCCGTGTTATGCTTCTCTGAAATGCCTGGAATGTTTTAACATTTTATAAAGTGCTGTATAAATATAAGCTCAGAGAGGATTACTAATCTAATTCATGGAATGAGAGGGTTGTCTTTAAGATGGAAGATTGGACAGGCTAGGCTTGCTTCCACTGGTGTTTAGAACAGTGGAAAGCAACTTGATTGGAACATTCAAGATCCCAAGGGGTCTTGGCAGGGTAGGCATGGAGACAACAGTTTTCTCTTGTGTGAGTGCCTAGAACTAGGGGTCACAAAAAAAAATCAGGGGTCGCCCATTTAAAACAGAGATTAGGAAGGAAGTGATGGCACTCTTTCACAGGTTATGCGTCTTTCAACCTCTCAATTTGAAAAAGGTGGAGGAAACAGAGTCCTTGAATAATTTTAAAGCGGAGGTAGATTTCTTTACAGCATCCGCAGTTCTTTCCGTTTTAATGTAGATAGGTTTAAGCAAGGGGGTGAAAGATTATTGGGCTAGGTGGTTATGTGGATTGAGCATGTTATCATATTAGGTATGAACTTCTTAAATGGCAAAGTGGGCTCAAGAGGCAGAATGGTCATTCCTGCTCCTGATCCATATGATCATATAAGTTGTTGTTGTCATGCTAATACAATCTTGAACCATAATATTTTGTATAAAAAAAGCCAAAAAAATTCTATCATATCAATGGTTACAACAGAGAAGAAGGTCATCCAGCCTGACATTTCCTTATCAGCTCTGATAGCCTCTCAGTTAGGCCCACTCCTCTGCTTCCTCCCTATAGCCCTTTAAATCTCTTCTCTTACATAATTATGTGATTGTCAATTGAGTTTGCCTCCACCATCCTCGCAGCCAATGCATTCCATGTTGCAGTTACTTGCTGCATATATCCCCAATACCTTCTGGTTCTCAAACCACTCACTCATGGGAAGTCTCTCTCAATCTGCAATCTCCAGACTCTTGATGATTTTGAACATTACTATCATTTACCTGCTCATCCTTCTTTTCTCCAGAGAAAAGCCTCAGTTTACAATCTACAAGTCTCTTAGGCATAGAGCCATCTTGCGATTCTTTTCTGCAATGCCACCACTTCCTTCCTAAAACGTGTACCCAGAATAGAGTACAATGTTCCAAGTGAAACAGAAGCACTGTTTTCAATATAACCATAAAAAATAGGAAAGGAGTAGACTGTTTGATTCCTCACATCTGCTCTGCCACACAATAGGATCACTGCTGATCTGACATTCCCCTTGTCCACTTTCCTGCCTTCTCTCCAGAACCCATTTCCCTTATTGATCAAGGATCTATCTCAGCATTAAATATATGTAAGGGCTCTGCCCCTTAGTTTTCTGTGGCAAAGAGTTCCAAAGACTCTCAATCCCTAAACTGACACTATAATAGTTCACAACTTCCTTGCTTCTGATCTGTACGCCTCAATTAATGAAGCCTAGCATACCAAAGGCCTTATTAACCCAGAGAGAGAAAGAACATTCTCTCTCTCATCACAAGTTTCCTCTGGTGGTCCTTTTCATTTGTCCACTGGTAGATAAATTGTCCATAGGTAACATTTGGCATGATTCTATTCTTTTTCAATATCATTACAAAGTACTGGGAACCAATCAGGAATAAAAACACTGGCTCCTATTTTTGGCACCTCCATTTAGATTCTGAAACCAAAGATCATCTAACATTGTATCAGTGATAATGGGAACTGCAGATGCTGGAGAATCCAAGATAATGAAATGTGAGCTGGATGAACACAGCAGGCCCAGCAGCATCTCAGGAGCACAAAAGAGGAAGAACAGGTTAGGGAGGCAGAGACAGGTTGGACTGGTTTTGGGATGCAGTGGGGGGAGGGGACGAACTGGGCTGGTTTTGGGATGCGGTGGGGGAAGGGGAGATTTTGAAGCTGGTGAAGTCCACATTGATACCATTGGGCTGCAGGGTTCCCAAGCGGAATATGAGTTGCTGTTCCTGCAACCTTCGGGTGGCATCATTGTGGCACTGCAGGAGGCCCATGATGGACATGTCATCTAAAGCTGGCTTGGGGACCGCTTTGCAGAACACCTCCGCTCGGTTCGCAATAAACAACTCCCCCTCCCATTCTTTAGATGACATGTCCATCATGGGCCTCCTGCAGTGCCACAATGATGCCACCCGAAGGTTGCAGGAACAGCAACTCATATTCCGCTTGGGAACCCTGCAGCCCAATGGTATCAATGTGGACTTCACCAGCTTCAAAATCTCCCCTTCCCCCACCACATCCCAAAACCAGCCCAGTTCGTCCCCTCCCCCCACTGCACCACACAACCAGCCCAGCTCTTCCCCTCCACCCACTGCATCGCAAAACCAGTCCAACCTGTCTCTGCCTCCCTAACCTGTTCTTCCTCTCACCCATCCCTTCCTGCCACCCAAGCCACACCTCCATTTCCTACCTACTAACCTCATCCCACCTCCTTGACCTGTCCATCTTCCCTGGACTGACCTATCCCCTCCCTACCTCCCCACCTATACTCTCCTCTCCACCTATCTTCTTTTCTCTCCATCTTCGGTCTGCCTCCCCCTCTCTCCCTATTTATACCAGAACCCTCACCCCATCCACCTCTCTGATGAAGGGTCTAGGCCCGAAACGTCAGCTTTTGTGCTCCTGAGATGCTGCTGGGCCTGCTGTGTTCATCCAGCCTCACATTTCATTATCATCTAACATTGACTGGGGCCTTCTAGTCTTTACAGTTCATTAATGTATTAGGTGGTGCATTAAACTTAAAAGTCAGTAGCTAAGGTATTAACCTTTTACACTGTTTCTCGCCTCGGGGAAAAAGCAGACAAAAAAAGACATTTTGTCCTACAAAAATTGTGTAATCTTGGAAATGTCTATGTTAAATTACTGGATAAAGAATAGGAGGGGTTATTCCCAAGTTATCTGTCAATAATGGAATAACAAACTTAAGGCACATTCTATGAAAGGCAGAAAGATTTCCTTTAAGGAAGTTACTGAGCAACACCAACTGTTTCGCAGTTTGTCAAACTTCATAATGCCAATAGCAATTTAACATTTTGAATAAAGATCTGCAAAAAGTGGCTGCCAGTGTTGACATTTGTACAACAAATACTTCATCAGTGATTGACTTCTTTCACTGAAGGAGCATACTGCAGAACAAAAGTTGGTCAAAAGGTATGTTTTAGAAAAGAATCTATTGATTAAAATTTCTTTAATTTGACAGTTCACTTCCGGAAGTACAGCTGGTGTGACTCCTGTTAAGAAGTATTGCTACAGGAGGGTTTGGTGAGATCACAATAGGAATATTGTGTGTAATTTGGATTCCGTATGTAAGAAAGGACAATGTGGATTAAAGCAGTCCAGCAAGGGTTCACTAAATTGGTTTCTGGGATATGGAAGTTATCCTATGATGAGAGGCTGATTAGGTATCATATTAGCTAGTTTGGGATATATTCTTTGGAGCCTAATGGAATGAGTGTTGATCTCATTGAATCATGAAAGAGCTCAACAGAGAAATAATAAAAATTGTTTCAGTTGATTGGGGAATCCACAAATCAGGGCAGAGTTTCAAGAGGGCTTGATGCTATAAGACTAAGGTTAGGAGAAATTATTTCACTGAAAGAACAGTGAATCATTGGAATCCCTCTCCCCCAGAGGGTTGTGGATGCACCAGTGAATACATTTAAGACAGATAGACTTTTAGTCTTTCGGGGAATTAGAGACATGGAGAGTGGGTTTGAAGCAGAGGATTGACCATGATCATGTAGAACAGCAGAACAGGTCAGATGGGCAGTACGTTCTACTCCTGCTCCCTTTTTTCTGTATTCTCATGTTCATGTATCACGCGGCAAGTTAAAAGATTTTTTTAAAATTAAAATTTATATGCACTTAAAACAAGCAGATTCTGTGCAATTATTCTTTTCAGGATAGAGGCATTCACACTTCCAAAAGTCTATGCAACAGTGTAGTATTTTGACTGAGGAGTTATTTTGTTGTACTTAAATTTGCAAGTTCACATAATGCAATATACTGTAAATCAAATGGATGCTCAGTCTAAATCTGACCTGACCTAATACAAGAATGCTGCCTAATTCCTTGTAAATTTACTCAAGCAGTGTCTTATGTAGGATTGAAATGTTAGTCACACTGTTTACTATGGTAACTTCACTGAGTTGTTTTATCAGCTTTGTAAGCATTTATTGAATTTCAAGTTTTAAAAAGATTACCACAGCAATATCAGCATGAACCATATTAAAGTCATGGTTCAGTCAGTGCAAATGAAAATCATCTTCTGAGGTAATGGGCTTAAATCTCAAAAATGGTTTGCTTGGGTCAATTTAGTAAATAAGCTCAATTCTGGGATGGGAACTAAACCCATCTAATTCTGGTTTTAACAAAGGCAGGACAAGAAGAAGATGAATAGATAATTTAAACATTACAATTAAGTTTTGAGCTTTCAGTTCAACAATCATATTTTTAACCATATCCAGATTTCAGGAAATACGGTGGTCTAAAGAGGAATCCATGAAGTTAACTGCCTTTATAATAATGCATGGGGCCAAGAGGAGCAATGTTTCCTTCGGACACAAACAACTAACCATAAAACAATAACCTCACATTTTGGCCTCACACATCCAATTTATCTGTTGGCAAAACCAGGACCATCATTCAACATTACCCAGACAATCAGAACCTCCAAACACCATCTGATCCTTTCCCCGTGATTGGGGCAGTAGGCCACCATGTGTCCTGCTGAAGGTCTCTTCAACTGCCCGAATCCATCAAGTGTTCTTGGAGGTTCCAGCCCAAAAAAGCACACTTCCCACCAAAATATTAACTAGGCTCCCTGGCAGCAGGAACCACATTTAGAGGTTTTGCTGTTATACACTTCAGGAAATTTTGGAAACTTATACTTATGGGTGTGCTGAACTCAATCGCATAACCCACACACACAAGAAAAAAACAAAACATCTCCAGGTTAAACTTCATGCTGACATTACTGTCGTAACCTGTTTAAAACTTGAAATTCAATAAATGCTTACAAAGCTGAAGTATCAGAGAACTCTAATATGAATCAGCACTACCAGGGCAAAAGGCTTCGAAAGGAGAGAAAATGGATGGAAAAATAGAATTGATAGCTAGTCCCAAAAAGGAATTTTGTTGGACCAAAGCACTTTCCTTGCTTAATCCAAATATCAACAGTTTGAGTGCTCACACCCAAAATAATGAGAATTTGTTTTTTCCCTTTCAGATGCTGAAAAAAGGTCCACTTTTTTCAGATTTCCTAATATTTCATGTTTCTATATCCTTATTCCCAAATACATTTGTTTTTGTGTATTCAACACATCATTATTCCTCTTTCAGGTTTAAAATATTTCCAGCTCAGAGCCTGAGAGTGGTATTGCAGATCAGCTGGTCACCGAGATATGACATCGTTGTGTGGATGACTAGAGAATTTCTATTGCTTTTTATTATGATACACCCTGGGAGCCAACAATTAAACATGCCATTGTGAGCTTCTACCTACTGCTTGGTTAATTCTAGTGGAGTCAGCAATGACGACCTTAAATGAGCATTATAGGTGTCAATGGTGGTAAGAAAACTGCCCATCACCTTTCCTACCACAGAGTTAAATAAGATGAAGATGAAAAAGCATTGGGTACATATCCGCTTTTCTTCCATCTGAATAAAGACCCATCACAGAAAAGGTACAAGATTCCTTCCTGTTAAGACATCTATTCGATTAGAAAGTGTCATAGCCAAATCCGAGTCTCTACTCAGTCAGCACTCGTTTGTGTGCTTTTCACTGGAAGTCACTCTATAGCCATCAGCAACAGAAATCATGTCTGATATTTTCCTTTTGCTGTCCCAGTGGCACCAAGGTCAACAGTTGCATTAATAGAAAAAAAAATCCTTAAATAGATTGAAGAACTGTGATAAGTATTTTACTGGATTAAACTTAAGAAAATCTGCAGCTACAACATTGTGTAGTAAAATGTCCCAGGAAGCTTCACAGGACTCTTGAATGTCACAAAGGCAACATCAGGGCAGATAACCAATCATTTGGTCAATAAAGTATTTTTTTAAACTGTGCCTTAAGAAGAGGCAGAGAGGAGTGAATTTCAGAGTTTGGGACCTTTATGACTAAATTATCATGTGGGGGTGGGGAAAGAATTCAAATCAGGGTTGCTCAAGAAGCCAGTCAAAGGGACATTGAGGACATTCCTTAACTGGGAAAGCCAACCTAGGTTAGCAAGCAAAAGCTGATCAGTGAATGGGGCCAACCATGAGCTGAGTCACATGCAACAGAGTTTCTGACAAACTCAACATCAGAGGCTAGAATGTGGGAGGCAACTGGGCTAAATTGCAATAGTCAAGTCTAGAGGTAATAAAGGCTGTAAGCTGATTATGTGTCTTAGGTGGTTTAAAAAAAAGAAGTCTAGTTTTTCCTTTAATTTAGCAATTAATTAAACAGTAGCCTTTTAAGTTCAGAGAAGTTGAGCTTTATTGTAGCCTTAATTCAGGGATATACAAAGTCAGAGGAGCTATAGCTGGTTAATGCCTGGTTTATGAAGCTGGAGTTCATCATTTTCAGGTGTAAGTTGAGGTCTCCCTTCAAGGTGTCTTGTTGGTATTGGAAGATGGTGAGTGTGACAGTTTAAAGATTTCATTAAATTTGAAGTCTAGCTTTTCTGCTAATTTGCAATGAATTAAGCACTATAAGTTAAAGTGTGTTGCAGTCTTAATTTGGGGATTACAAGCTCTGAGAGGAGCTATAGATAGTCAATCAATTATTTTCTGGAAATACAAGAGGCTTCCATCGGGGCTACCTTCTGTGCATTGATTGCTGCTCTGGTTGCACAAGACTGTGATGTAGGAGGTCTGTGTGTATCAGGGCGTTCAAAAAAAGAACAGGAGGAAGTGGTCCTTCTCATACTGCTTTTAGCCTCCTGCAGTTGGCAGAGGGAGAAAAGCTGATTGGTGACAACTGGTAAGTATTTCTACTATGCTAACTATATTGTAGGATAATGGTTGACTAGTTGCAGTAATTTCCAGTGGTGTTCTATAGGGGCTCGTTATCAGTCTCTTGCTGTTTGTGGTGTGCATTAACAATTTAAATTAAATATGGAAAACTGGATTAGAAAACTGGATGAAACACAATTCAGTTGGGTAGTTAATGGTGATGAGGATAGTTGTCAGCTGCAGGATGGCATCAATGGTTTGGTTGTGAGAGTATTAAAATGCAAAATGAAATAAAATTTGGAGAAGTGCATGGTTATGGATTTCAAGATAGTGTGGGAATTTATCATGGGTTTGAACTGAGGAAATGCAACCTTTTTGAGTGAATATTCACAGGTCTCTGAAGACAGCTGGACAGGTATATAAGGTGGTAAAGCAGAATATGGAATATCTCCCTTTATTGGGTGATGTAATCAAAAGCAGGAGAGGTAATATCAGTACTGTATAAAGATATTGGTTAGTCAACAAGAGTTGTGTGTACAAAACAAATTTGGTCAGCAAACTACAGGAAGAAAGCAACAGCTTGAGAAAAAGTTAGAAAAGTTACATGAATGTTGTCAGGGCTTGAAAGTTGCAGCTATGAGGACGGATTGGATAGACATGGGTTATTTTCCTTAAAACAAAGGAGGCAGAGGGGTGATTTAATTAAGATGTACGAAATAATGAGGAGCTTGAATGGAGGGGACAGGGAAGACTTGTTTCCCCTCGTGGACAGCAGACAATTACAACGGGATGCAGATTTGAGGTGATGGGTAGAACAATTTAAGGGATTTTTTTTATCCAGAGGGTAGCAGCTGACTAGAATGTGTGGCACAGTTTGTTGGCTGAGGTGGAAAGCCTCCAATTGTTTAGTTGGGATTTGGATTCGCACCTGAAGGGCTATAACTTGTAAGACTATGGACATGTCCTGGAAAGTGAGATTAGTGGGTTGCTAGTTTATTCAGCTGGTTCAGACATGGTCTAAATGGCCTCTTTGAGCTGGAACTTCACTATGGATCTAAGGTCTTGACAGCATTATGAGGCAGGGGCAGAAAAATATGGATTTTTGTCCAACATTGTTATCAATGGTGATAAGCATAGAAATTTTCTAGGGAGTTTCTAATCTGACACGTAACAGTAACCCATAGTACTCATGCAATAAACTGATCAAATATTTACTCGAATCAAATGACAGATGCATAATCTCACCTATCTCAAATCAAATTAGTGTTGGATTTAATTTAAATGTTTTGTGCAAAAGCAAGCCAAATTAAATACCAAACTTATTCTCCAGGCAGAATTTAAAAGTTTTTAGATTATAGCAAGCTGTACATATCTAAAAGATCTCAAGGTACATGCTATTTTTCTTTTGACAAATTTGTTCACTTGAAGGCTCAGAACAGATTGTTCTTACATTGTTGCTTTATTAATGGGATAAATTGTATCCGAGAATACCAAGATCAGCAGCTTGAAATGTGTGCAACTTAATGGGAACAGTGATTTAAATTTAATGGCTTTCAAAAAAATTCATCCTTAAACAATCCATTAAGATGTTTAAAAAATTGTTAGCTTAGTTGGAGAAGCAACACAATAAGCAAAGTTTAGATAAGCATGGTATAATAGCATATGCTATTTTAACAGCGATCTTTATTTCAATGCGCTACCCTAGTGAAATACGTCATTGAGCAAACTGCTCAAATTCTTAACTCTCCTCCTGTCTGTGGTTTGCTACACCCCAGACTCTAAGCCATACATTCATATCAACGGAACTGTGAAAACTCTCCATAAACCATTTGCTATCTTTACCTTTATAAACATAGGGAGAATAGAGGCCTGGAAATTCCTGAAAACCTATGACATAGCAACAGCATTTATACGTCAAAACCTGCTGGGAAAGAGATTACAAGGTGTAGAGCTGGATGAACACATCAGGCCAAGCAGCATCAGAAGAGCAGGAAAACTGACGTTTCAGGTGTGGAAGGGTCCAGGACCGAAACGTCAGCTTTCCTGCTCTTCTGATGCTGCTTAGCCTGCTGTGTTCATCCAGCTCCACACCTTGTAATCTTAGATTCTACGGCATCGGCAGTTCCCACTATCTCGGAAGATACAGGCACGTTATGCCTGTTCACACTCCGATTTCTTTAAGCCCTTTGAATTGATTCTGTAAAACATTAAATTGTTTCCATCCTCCGGTAACAATGTAGCAGAATAGAAGTCATTTTTATTTCGTCATGGGCTTTTAAAATAAAACCTCGTCATTGAGACTCGAGATACTTTTAATGTATTTTCACTTGTACCTTTATATTGGAATACGGAAAGTTTCCACAACTTTTTTTGTCTTGAAGACGTCATGCCTAATGTGCAAGACTTTAAACTTTAAATTTGATACATAAGAAACACTGGTATACACACTAACCGGTCTAGTTGCTTACTCTGAATTCTGCTCGACTTATGCCAGTTTTTACAAAGACTAAATAATTCTAATAGGGTGACATTTGCTGAAAGCGTAACTTGTCATAAACGCTGTTATCCGGTCGCACAAACCAGTAAGTTTCTGTTGCGGTTTGCAGAGAACATTTTCAAAAAAAAGTGCACGCTCGGAACAGGAAACTCGGACCAAATTTGCACAAGCGACATCATCCGCATGTTGTTTCTGAACGGTTTTCCTCCGGACTACTTTTTGTTTTAAAGAAGTTGAAACAGAATGAACTATGCGACGTTTGCCATTCTAGTCATATTTTTGGCATCCGCCTGGTTTAAAGAATCATTTCATTGGAAAGCTAAACGTGAAGTGTCATTGAAACGCGAACTCTGCTCTTTCTCTTTCCACACAGATGTGAAGTTTTTCCAACAATTTCTGATTTTCAGCAACCACAGTTGTTTATTGTTAAGGGATTTTTTTGGGTTTGGTTTCCTTCTAGTGGCCCATGTCCTAGAACGGTCGCGTCCTGCCCCTCCCCCACATACTGTAAAACACACACGGCACGCATGTTCGGGTTTTAGTTTGAAGCCGGAGGAAAAGAAGAATTAAATTAGGTGTTCCCCGCCCCCCCGGGAGATTATGAGGAGTGGAGGCGGGCGGTGGGGTTTGCGCGAGACCACATGGACTGACGGTTGGTTGCTCCTGGCAACGCGGAAAGTCGGCCGAAGTTTGAGCTGGTGGCTGATGCAACGCTCACATCGATGGCCGACTCTGCCCCTCCCCCCCCCCCTTCTCCTGCCACACACCATCAACAAACCTCTCACACGGTTTACAATCCCTTCTCCGGACCGGGGAATTGTCGTTCTTCGTGTTGGTAAATGTGACCCAAATTAGATTTTTATATGTCTGTTACGTGTAAAATGTTAGTACTACACGGCCAGCCGGCGCAGAGTGTGAATTTCAATTCCACTCCGGTCTCGCCACCTACTTTCTTTTAAATTTGATTGAAAGTGCGTCTTAAGTTGAAACCTTTTTTTAAAGTCTCCCGGGTCATCCAATTTTTTTAAAAAAATGTAAACCGGAATCCTCGAACCGATGGAACAATGTAGAAACACGTTTACCGAAACAACAAAAGTACATTTCGGCGCCAAATACACGGCGATCCCCGAAAACGGGAAGATCCTCAGATTTTTAAGAGTTCAAACCGCGCGTTTCTGCTCCCGGGTCGATCTCTAATCGGTGTCCGGTTTTAAGTAGTGTGTTACCTATTTACAAGTAGCCGGTAAACCACGTCTCATCAAGTTTGATAAAATAACAATGTATTATAACTAACTAACTATGGCTTTGGTTAACATGACTCCAGCGTCAAGACAAAAATTAACATGGAATAATACGCATTTCGGCGGCCGGTAAGTAACTCACTGGGTTTCCTAGGTTGAAGTAGCCAGGGACAATCTCCGGAGTAGACTCGAATCCGCCTTGTCCTGTCTCTCTGTGAACACTGAGCACCCTCCCGCCGAGTGAAGAAAGCACGTCACGGCTATCGCCATCCCACTGACGCACACATTGACTTTTCAAGTCCTTAAAGTCAAAGAGATGTACAGCATGGAAACAGACCCTTAGGTCCGACTTGTCCATGCCAACCAATTTTTTTAAATTTAAAAAATATACTTTATTCGTAGAAAATACAAAAATTAAACATATTTACACACCTACCCGGTCATGCTAGCTACTCCGGGTTGCCCTGGGGGTACATACACCAACTAAAAGAAAAAAGCAAAAACAAGAGAAAAACTCCGGCGGTTGTCTCCCCGCACAGTCCCAGTTGGCCCCCCTGACCAGTTGGGGAAGGCGCCAGCTGGGCCCAGTTACCGAATAGGATCCATAAGACCATAAGGTCCCTATTACATTCCGGCCGAGGGGTTTCACGTTGGTTTTTCCCCACCGCGCCTTGGTGGCGGCTGCCCCAAGCTTTAGCGCATCCCTCAGCACGTAGTCCTGGACCTTGGAGTGCGCCAATCTGCAACACTTGGTTGGGGTTAGTTCTTTCAGCTGGAAGACCAGCAAGTTGCGGGCAGACCAAAGAGTGTCTTTCACAACATTGATGGTCCCCCAGGAGCAGTTGAGGTTGGTCGCGGTGTGCGTCCCAGGAAACAGCCCATAGAGTACGGATAATAAAATGTGAGGCTGGATGAACACAGCAGGCCAAGCAGCATCTCAGGAGCACAAAACAAATCTTGACAAAAACCACTGAGCTGTAGGGAAAGGCTGCCTGTGCATAGGCGCTCTCCAGAAGGAGGTGATTGACAGTCTCGTTCCTCCCCCACAACCATTTCGAAGGCAGCGTGCAGTGGCACAGAGCCTGGGCGTGCATAAATGATCTCACTGGCAGAGCCCCTCTAAACACCAGCCAAGCAATGTCTTGGTGCTTGTTAGAAAGCTCTGCCATGCCAATCAAATACCCTAAATGAACCTCATTCCATTTGTTAGCATTTGGCCCATATCCTTCTAAACCCTACTTATTCATTTACCATCCGGATGCCTTTTAAATGTTGTAATTCTATCAGCCTCGAACAATTCCTCTGGCACACACACACCACACACTGCTTGAAAAAGTTGTTCCTCAGGTTTCTTTTAAATATTTCCCCTATCACCTTAGTTTTGTCCTCCACTGGGGGAAAACACCTTGGCTATTCACCCTATCCGTGCCTCTCATGATTTTATAAACCTCAGTCAGTTCACCTTTCAGCTTCACATGCTCCAGGGAAAATAGCCCCAGTCTATTCAGCCTTTCCCTACAGCTCAAACTCTCCAACCCCAGCAGCATCCTTGTTAATCTTTTCTGAACCCTTTTAACATCTTTCCTATAGCAGGAAGATCAAAACTGGACACAGTATTCCAAAATTGAATACAATGTTCCAAAAGTAGCCTAACTAATGTCTTATACAGCCACCTATTCACATCTTTAACTGAGACAAGAAATAACAAGACTTGGAGTCATATAAACACAAAATACTTTGGATGCTCGAAATCTGAAATAAAGGCAAAAAGGTACAGGTGAAACTCTGCAGGTCTGGCAGCATCTTTGGAGAAAGAGAGAAACAGCCACATTAGATTCAAAACATTAATTGTAGACACTGCCAGGCCTGGTGACATTCTCCAACATTTTCTGTTTTCACTTGCAGTCAGTTGGTGGTTTTCACCAAATGAAAACTGCTTACAGTCAACAAAGTTCTTTTTTGAACATAGTCACTGCTGTAAACTGAAGAAATTCAGAAGCTAATTAGGATGTGGCAAGCTCCCCAGTCCAGTTAAACGGCTTTCATAATGTTGATTGATGGACAAATATTGGCTGGGACAGGGGTATAGCCTGTAATACTTCAATATAAAAGTGGCAATTTCAATACAATACTGTACCTAAGAATTTAAAAATGAAGTACAGCAAAAGATATTTAACTCTTTTTAAAATACCTGAAATAAAACAGATAAGGTAGCTTTTGTGGAGAAAAACAGTTAATTGGTTGAATTTTACATATCTTTGCTCAGTGTAAGTTGCATTGAGTCTTTTGATGGATTAATTTCCTGGGCTGGTGAGTTTTTTTGATTTCTTGACTATATGACGTTCCCACAACTCAACGCAAAGTTATGAAGAATGTTAGTCTTTAGGTTTGTGTGGAGAGGATCCTCTCTCTGACCAATTGGAGTGGCTGACTGACCATATCCAAGTTCTGGGACAGGTATTAGACATTATCCTTGACTTACTGTGCCAGGACCTGAATGAAGGCTATGTCCTTTGACATGACAGTTGAATGCTGTCAATTATGAAAAGCTTACTTCTTGCATATCTGTGCTAAACAGCAAGGAAATGCAGCAGTCTTGTGAACATGATATCTCTGGATGGGGGAAACAATGTGCAAAAAGACAAGGCAAGGCAGGGATACTGTGATGATCCAAGTAGTCTTAGAGTGAGTGAGTGCAATTACCACAAAATAACTTGCTGGAGATGCAGCCTAGCTCAGCTCATGAGCTGGGCATGTATCCTTGACAGCACAGTGTCCTTGCTGCAATATTACAATGATAGATGCTGAGATACAGCATTAAAGTGCAGAAGCATCATGTCAGTGGTTAAGAGATGTGGCGGTTTCATGGCAAATGTTGCATGCCAAGATCCATGAACATGTGATCTATGCCCTTGGAGCTGCCCTGAGACATTGGACACTAATGTCCAACATGAAGGTCCTTAGGAACAAGCATTGAACTGAAGTTGCCTGGTGTCTTCTTTGACGTTCATGTTGAGAATTTTTGCTATCTAGCTTGTTCAATACATTTGGTAAGGTAGGAATATTAATGAAGCAAGTTGTATTAGTAAGGTGTTTAGCAAGCTATATATCTGCTTAATTGGCAACTCACCCCTGCCTAGTGAAAAAATGTACTTTGCTGGTCAGTAAAGACACTGATTGCCCTCACCAGTCCTCTCACCTAATCCTGCTACAATCTCACCATAGCTCACATCATTCAGATCTGTATAAGTTATTTTTGTTTTTTCCTCAACATTTCTAATCAATGCCCTTTAATTAGAACTGAAGAGAAATATGAAAGATTTTTTAACCCAGTGAAGCAAGAATGGGCATGAAAAACAAAGAAAAAGACTTACGTAAAGATGGAAACCAGGGGAGGTTAAATTACAAAAGATGCAACAGCCAAAAAGAGCAGTAATGGATACAGTAAAGAAAAAGATGTTTTGTGAAAACATAATTGATGCATAAAATCCGTTTGAATTTATTTTAAGAAAGCAAGGACCCAACCATCAAAACAAAAGAATAACAGAACAAAATGGAGATGGAGGTTATGGTCTAAAGTTCTTGGACTTAATGTTAAATCCAAAAAGCTGTAGAGTGCTGAGTTAAAAGATGAGGCATTGTTCTTTCAGCTTGTGAGTTTGACTGGAACATCATTGAAGGCCTTGGACAGAGGGGCCAGCGTGGAAGCAAGGTGGAGAATTAAATTGACACATAACTAGAAGTTCAGGATTGTTCTTGCAGACAGAATGGAAGCGTTTTGTAATTCACTCTGTTATGGTCTCCTCAGTATAGAAGTGACCACATGATCAGCAGAGAACATAATGTACTAAATTTAAAGAAGTACAAGTAAATTAATGAGAGGGGAGGAGGTGAAAGGTGCATTACCGACATTTGCACAGATTGGTGCCATGGGAAGGGGTGACTGAGGATCGGTGGATGGTGTTGTGGAAGGAATTTTTAAAAATTCACTCATGGGAGATGAGCATCACTGGCTAGCCACCATTTACTGCCTGTACCTAGTTGCCCTCTATGATAATGCCTTTTTGAATCACTACAATCTATGTGCTGTGGGTTGACCAACAATGCCCTTAGGGACGGATTTCCAGGATTTTGACCTAGCAAGTGAGGGAATGATGTTAAAATATTTCCAAGTCAGAACAGTGAATTGGAGGAAAACTTGTAGGTGGTGGTTTTCCTGTGCATCTGCTGCCCTTGTCCTATTAGATAGAAATGGTTGTGGGTTTGGAAAGTGCTGTCTGATTTTTGCAGTGCATCTTGTAGATAGCAGCAGTTAGTACTACTGAGTGATGGAGGTGAAGGGAATGATGTTTGTGGATGTGGTGCCAATAAAGCTGGCTATTTTGTCCTGGATAGTGTCAAACAAGTGTGTTTGGAGCTGCACCCATCCTGCAAATGGAGAGTATTCCATGACACTCCCAACTTATGCCTTTTAGACGACGAACAGGCTTTGGGGAGTCAGGAGGTGAGTTATTGGCTGCAGTATTCCTAGACTCTGACTTGCTCTTGTAGCCACTCAACCAGTTGAGTTTCTGGTCAATGATAAGGCCTAAATGTTGATAGTAGAGAATCCAGTGATAGTAACACCAATGAATATCAAGGGATAGTGTTTAGATAGTGTCTTATTGATGATGACCATTGCCCTGCTTTTGTGTGGTGTGCACGTTATTTGTCATTTGTCATCCCAAGCCTAGATATTGTCCAGATCTTGTTGCATTTGAACTTAGACTGCTTCAGTACCTGAAGAGTCCTGAATGGTATTGAACATTGTGCGATCATTAGTGAACATTCCCACCTCTGACCTTAGGATGGAGGGAAGGTCATTTGATGAAACAGCTGAAGATGGTTGGACCTGGGACACTTCCCTGATGAACTCCTGTAGAGATGTCTTGGAGCTGAGATGACAGATCTCCAACAACCAGATATGTGCTAGATATAACTCCAACCAGTGGAGAGTTTTCCTCCTGATTGCCACTGATTCCAGTTTTGCTGGGGTACCTTTATGTCACACTCGGTTGAATGTCACCTTGCTGTCAAGGGCTGTCACTCTCATGTCACCTAAGAACGATCCCTAGAGATAGGGAAAAGGGAATGGTGGGAAAGGTATTTGGTGATGAATTTCATTGGGTATGGGGAAAAATAACAGAAGATGAATATCAAGGTTAGTTATGTGGAAGGTAAGGACAGGAACCTTATGGTTCTAGGAGGAAGAGTAAGAGGTGAGAACAGGTACATGAAGTGGAAGACCTTATTAACCATGCTCAGCTCAGTGGCAATTCTTTATTGGAGGAGAAAAGAAGACGTCAAAAGCATTGGCATGCTATGTAATATCATCAGAACAGATGAAATGGAGAAACTGGAGTTTTAATAGTAAGTATGTGAGGAAGCGTTTTTATTATGGGTGCTATCTAATTGGGTTGCATATGTAAAGCTTTCATACAGTTAAAATACTTTTGAAGCATTTATAAATTAAGGTGCATTCTCATTTATTTCATAGAAATGAAGAATTTTATATATAAACATACACACACGTAGAACAATTATATATTTCATTGCATGCTATTTGTGGGATAAGTGCATTAATATATCCAGGCATTCTGTGTGACTACTTTATCAAAGTAGTGGGTTTTTAAATCAAACTGTTCAGACATAACATAATACACCTCTGATATTTGAACCCAGGCTGTCTGATTCAGAGGTAAGGACACGATCACTGCATCTCAAGAAGCAGTATTTTAGGACAGCTTTAATGTAGAGTGAGAATTACAGAGCATACAGCTTGGGTGTCTTTGTCTATGTTACCTGAAAAAAAAACAAAAAAAAAACTTAATACCTGTGAGCGAAAAAGGGTATGTGATTAGCTGAGCTGTTTTCACAGTTGGCATGAACATAATGAGTGGAATGGCCTGAATCATGCAACCATTCCAAAATTCAAATTATTCTGTAGCACAATTTCAGTGAAGTGTGAAAATTCTCCCTGGTGTTCTGAGAAATCTTTATCCCTCAGTCAACACTGTAAAACAGATTTTTAAAAAAACATCTTTGATTCAGAGTAGTTATGAAGAAGGGTCATTAGACTCAAAACATTGACTCTGATTTCTGTCCATAAATACTGCCAGACCTGCTGAATTTCTCCAGCAATTTCTATTACTGTAAGCAGATTATCCATTGAGTATCACATTGCTTTTGTGGATCATTGCTGTGTGGCTGCTGTTTTCTACGTTCGAATGGTTTGTAATTGACTGCAAAGATATGGGACTTGCTTTAATTCAGTTGGAAGTCTTTGGTCAATTACAATTACAGGCTGAATTGGGACAGCTAATGAAAAGTGTCTTCTAAATCAGATTAGCTGCAAAACAACATGGATTTGACACTGTTTTCATAACCTTCATAAATTTTAAGTTTTTGAAAATGAGCACAAAAATTGTGATGTAAAGCAAAGAGCAGAGGTCAGCAATCACATTCACGTGGCCAGTCCTTATCCTCCAGTTGACTTAGTGTCTTGTCCATTGATTGAGGTCGATCATTTTTTTCATGATAAATTTTCTTACTAATCTTTGTACTCAAGACCCTGTGGGAAAAGGATAGGGTGGATCCTGTTTCCTGAGGCAGAATGAAACATTCTGGTGTTGAAGTCATGAGCACCAAGACATCGCTTGGCTGGTGGTGAGATCCTTCAAGTACCCCGGACTCTTTGCGCCATTGCACGCTGTCCTTGAAGCAGCTGTGAGGGAGTAGAGACTGTCACACTTCTCTTTCTGGAATGTGCCTTTGCAAAAGAAATCTCTAGAAAGATGCAGTGGTTTTTGTCGAGGTTCATCCTGAGCAGCTCCAAAGCAGGACTCTGTGCTCTACAGTTTGTTCCCCAGACTACACAGAGACAAACATTGGCTACGCCCAAAGGACCATCAACTCAGTGAAAGATGCTGTTTGGTTGGTCTGAAATTTCTTGGCCTTCCAGAGCAAGGAGTTGACTTTGACTGGATGTTGCAGACTGGCATATTTCAAAGTCCAGAGCTATGTGCTGAGGGACGTACTGTAACTTGGGTAGCTGCTGCCAAGAAGCAGTTGGAAAAGACCACTGTCTGAGGGCTTTCTGCCAAAAAAAAAATGGGTGTCTATTTAGTTAGAAGACCCTCCTAGTGCCTCAAATATATACAAATAATATAAAAAATTTTGGTTGTTGGAACTTTCGAGGAAGTCAGATTCCAATGTTTGTTTGCAATATGCTAAGTCTGTACAGAACTTAGTGCCTGTGTGTATATAAAGATACATTTATGAATAAAGTATATTTTTGAAATGAAAAGAAATTACAAACCTTTATTTTACTGGTTGGAAAATGACATTACATCAACTCTGTTTTCTGCCTGTCTGAATGATCAGTCATTACCTAACTGTCTCTGCATTGTGATACCTTGAACCTGGTTTAGGTCATTGCCTTTCAGGTGGGCTCCAACTCCTGATCGTTTGTTCATCCAGAATAACCACTTAATGAGATTAATATACATTTGTCCCATTTCACAGCTATTTTGCTAGATATATTTACAATAATTACTGGTTGGATTATTCACGTTCTAATTACTTTTAAACAGAGAGATATTCTTTGTTCAACTTAACTTGTACAGCACAGAAACAGACCCATTAATCCAACTCGTCCATGCCGACCAGATACCTTAAGAAAATCTAGTCCAATTTGCCAGCATTTGACCCATATCCCTCTGGACCCTTCCTACTCAGGTACCCATCCCGATGCCTTTTAAATACTGTAATTGTCCCTGCCTCCACCACTTCCTCTGGCAGTTCATTCCATACACTCAACCCTCTGCATGAAAAAGCTGCCCTTCAGTCCTTCTCCCCTAAACCTATGCCCCCTAGTTTTGGACTCCCCAACCTTAGGAAAAGACTTTGGCTATTTAGCTTATCCATGCCCCTCATGATTTTATAAACTTCTAGGTCACCCGACATCCTGCAATGCTCCAGGGGGATAAATAAGCCCCAGCCTATTCAGCCTCTCCCTTTAGCTCAAACCCTTCATTCCCTGCAATATCCTTGTATATATTTTCTGCACCCTCTCATGTTTAACAAAATCCTTCCTATTGAAAGGTGATCAGAATTGTACAGTGTTCTAAAAATGGCCTAACCAATGTCCTGTATAGCCCTAACAGTGATATCCCAACTCCGATACTCGATGTTCTCCCACTTCTGGCAAGATGGCAGCAGAGTAGGATGCTCCACTCATAGCTCCTCTGCTCTACTTGTTCTTTTTCTTTCTTTCTCTCTCTTTTTAGAAGTCCTCGATCAGCGTGACAGGAAGCAGGTCCTGAAGCAGTGCAATGTACCTTGGTGCAGCTGAGTGCCAGTGTGGAGTGGACTGAAGGCTTGGAGCAGCGTGGAACAATTATTTGACTGGGGCCTGGCGGGGGCAGTCAGGGTGCGGGCAGTCAGACCACATACTCTGAGGTGCTGAAACATAATGTTTGTGTGAAATTCTTTACTGGACTTAATGTCGATCCTTTAACTATGTTATAACTTTTATTTCTTTCTTATTTTTTGGAAACTAACTAATGCTACTACTTTTCCTTTTATTCCACTTTGTATCGAAGATTTGTACCTCAGTTTTTGGTGCCATTAGAGGCAGCCATTGTAAAAACTTTTCACTGTACTTATTTAAATAAAGGATATTCTATTCTAATCTGAAGGCAAGCATGCCTAATGCCTTCTTCACCATCGTGCCTGTGATTCCACTTTCAAGGAACTATGCATCTGCACCCCTTGGTCTTTTTGTTTGGCGACACTCCCTAGGCCCTACCATTAACTGTGTAAATCCTGTCCTAGTTTGCCTTACCAAAATGCAAAACCTCACATTTGTCTCTAAATTAAAGTCCATCTGCCATTCCTTGGCCCATTGGCCCATCTGATCAGCATTCTGTTGTACTCAGATGACCTTCTTCACTGTCCACTACACCATCTATTTTGGTGTCATTTGCAAACTTACTAACTAAAACTTGCATATTCACATCCAAATCATTTGTATAAATGACAAAAAGCAGTGGATCCTGCACCGATCCTTGTGTCACACCCCAAGTCACAGGCCTGCAATCCGAAAAGCAACCTTCTACAACCACCCTCTGTATCCAACACTGGTCAATGAGGTAGAAGAACTAGAAATATCTAAAAACTTGTCGAGCACAAGTAAGAGAGGAAAGGGGTGCCTAATATTCTTTCAAATTAAACTAGCTGCAAGACAGGTTGAAATCAGAAGAAGGTAAATTTATGACTGATCGAGATATTCTACCAACAAAAAGATCCAAAGTTCAATGACTAGGAGCAGTAAATTGAAAACAGTGGAACTGAATGCCAAAAGGCAGGGACTTTCCTCATTCATTATCATTCATCTCACCTTCAGACAGGATGAAGCTTTCCCAGTTTTTTCAGTTGGAAGAACTGTATTGGAAAATGAGACTTGTAGAGAATTTGTTGGTCAACAAAGAATTGACCTCAACTGAGTATTGCAGGCAGGCACTGTGTGCTGAGGGACACACTAAGGCTTTGGGCAGCTGCTGTTAGGTGTTGTGGAAAAGACCACAGTTTAAGTTCTCTCCATCAAAATATAATGAGGATCTGAGGGTCTCTTAAGGCCTTGTAGCCTCAATGCGAAGTAAGTAGTTTCCTTTCATGATTAGGGAAATGCCTTTTTGTTAGAACTGGATTGAAATTCTGCTTAGGAATGTCAAAATTCCACTGTATTTTCCAAAAAGCCTATAGAGACCTGTTTGTACTTCTTGTATTTACTAATAGATAATTTATGAATAAAGTGTATTTTTGAAAATAAAGTACAGAACTTTTGCTCACATCCAACTGACATTATCCATCACGCTTTTATGGTTGTTACATGGGGTACAATTTTAACCAGTATACTTAAGTATATGACATACAAGTTGTGTTGTTTTGACTAGTTAAACAGGGCAATTCACTTTCCTCTTTTCAACTCTGTCTTCATTAGATGCAACAAATATTTCTACTTTGTAGCTGGCACACTTCAATAAAACTTGGTTATTCGGATCAAGAATGAAGAACGAATTTCAACGTTCCCTTGAGTGAACAAGAGTGGAGTTTTATTTTCTATTTAACCCAAGGAAAAAGATAATATAACATATAATACACGTAATAAGCTTAATAAAAAAGATGATGTAGGGAAATGTCTGCATAGAGACGAATACAGAAGCAATTGCAGTTTAAAAGTTTTAGAGTTCTTGAGTTGAGAATGAAACCTAAGTGTCAGCAGTTCAGCTGTTCTCCTGCTTCCTTGAGGGAGATGTAGCATGCAGATAACTTGGTGAGTGGGTTTTCCAAGTTGGTTTTGAGATTGAGAGAGGGAGAAATGAGCTTTTGATATCCTCTTTTATTAATCGATATTGCCTTCTCTCAGCTTTGCTGCTCAAAGACTGCTGTTGACATACTACTCCCTTGCTGACTTAATGTCTGTGTCATAATTTAGTTCTGAGCTGGGTAGCTGTAGACAATCAATCATTCATCTCTTCCTATGTGAATTTATCATGCAAGTGTGAGTAACTCAATAGATGCCAATTTCTTGATGCCTCATTGAGTTTCAGTACTTCTTGATTAAAAATAATTCTATGCAGCCATATAATATGGGTTTCCTGGGCTTATCAGAGCATCACAGTAGCCCTTTTAGATGAGTATAGTCCTTGGGGGAAAAAAAATGCATATTTATCCAAGTCTCAATTGTAAGAGGCATATATCACAGTACTCTAACAAAATAGACAATTCTACAGTGCTTTGTAATATGCTGTGATTGAAAAATCCTGTCATAATGCACATATTCTTTGATTTCTTTGTTATTCCATTATAATTTTATTAAGAATAATTCAATACTATACCTAACAGGCGTTCCAAGATCATGCACAGATGTCAATGCAATTGAAAATGGTAAATACTGCAATAACAATACAAAAAAATTGTATTCTCCAAAAGAAGATAACACATTGTTGATGATACAGTTCTGTATGTTCTCAACTGAACTTAAAATCAGATGTTATAATGCAGACAAAACAGGGAACATACACAGAGCCTGGGAGTAAATGAATTCATTCAGACACCACTTCATCAGTAGACAAACTTACTGCCAACAGTGCAATTCAAACTTGAACCTGGTTTTACCTGTGAAAAAATATTTGGCTCTGTCTGTAGGAATACACAATCAATTACATTGTACCTACCCTGATGTGTTGTGCTAGCAGCTACAGAAGTGATTCAGTCCCATGTCAAATTAATACTTGTCAAGTTAAAATCGAGGAGAGGTTGATGAACAGCTTCTCAAAAGTGGATAACTACATTCAAGAGAGGTGATTCCCGCTTCAGTACTACCACAATTTTTAATATGACTATAGAAGTCGAAAAATAAATTATTTGAAAAACAAGCATTGCTCACTTTCTACTGGATGTTTAATTCAAGGAAACACTCCTCGCCTTGGTTACTTTGTAACTATAAAATTAGCAATAAAGGAAGAAAATTTTTAAAAGTATTCAAAGTCTGGCAAGAGAAATAAAGTTAAAGTTCCTTTCATCTAAAATATTAACACTGTTCCCCTGTCCACAGATGTCATAGACTCCTACAGCATGGAAATAGGCCCTTTGATTCGCCAACACTCATATGCTGAGCCACTCGTCCTCACCCTTGACAATTTCTCTTTCGGTTCCTCCCACTTCCTACAGACAAAGGGGGTGGCCCAAGCTATGCCTGTCTCTTTGTAGGTTACATGGAACAATCACTCTTCCATATCTACACAGGCCCTAAACCCCACCTCTTCCTCCGTTACATTGATGATTGTATCAGTGCTGCCTCGTGCTTCCACGAGGAGCTTGAACAGTTCATCCACTTCACCAACACCTTCCACCCCAACCTCAAGTTCACCTGGACCATCTCCAACACATCCCTAACCTTCCTGGACCTCTCTGTCTCCATGTCAGGCAACCGTCTAGAAACTGACATCCATTTCATGCCCACCAACTCCCTCAGCTACCTAGAATACACCTTCTCCCACCCACCTTCCTGCAAAAATTCCATCCCCTATTCCCCAATTCCTTAGCCTCAGCCACATCTGTTCCCAGGATGAGGCATTCCACTCCCGTACATCTCAGATGTCCTCCTTTTTCGAGGACTGCAACATCCCCCCTGCAGTGGTCGAGAATGCCCTCGACCATGTCTCCTGCATTCCCGCAACTCATCCCTCACACCCTGTCCCTGCAATCACCACCTTTTCTGATGAAGGGTCTAGGCCCAAAACGTCAGCTAAAGAGAATCCCCCTCGTCCTCAATAGCACCCCACCAACCACTGGATCCATTGCAACATCCTCCAACACTTCCACCTTTTTGCAATCCCAAAATACCAAGACATTTTTCCATTCCCACCCTTGTCTGCTTTCCGGAGGGACCACTCTCTCTGTGGCTCCCTTGTCTGCTCCACAGTTCCCTCCAACCCCACCACATGTGGGACTTTCCCCTGCAAACGCAGGAAGTGCTACACTTGCCCCCACACCTCCTTCCTCACCCATATCCCAGGCCCCAAGACGACTTTCCACATCAAGCAGATGGCCACCTGCACATCTGCCAATGTGGTATACTGCATCCGCTGTACCTGTTGTGGCCTCCTCTACATTGGGGTAACCAAGCGGAGGCTTGGGGACCGTTTTGCAGAACACCTACACTCGGTTCACAATAAACAACTGCACCTCCCAGTCGCGAATCATTTCAACTACCCCTCCTATTCCTTAGGAGACATATCCATCCTGGGCCTCCTGCAGTGCCACAACAATGCCACCCAAAGGTTGCAGGAACAGCAACTCATATTCCACTTGGGAACCTTGCAGCCCAATGGTATCAATGTGGATTTCACAAACTTCAAAATCTCCCCAACGCCCACTCATCCCAAAACCAGCCCTGCTCGTCCCCGTCTCTCTAACCTTGTCTTCCTCCCACCTATTCTCTCCTCCCACCTCAAGCCACACCCCCCATTTCCTACCTACTAACCTCATCTGCCACCTTGACCTGTCCATCCTCCCTGGGCTGACCTATCCCCTCCCTACCTCACCAGCTACACTCACCTCTACTGCCCCCGTCCCTGTCCCTTTAACTTGTCTGTCTCCTCTCCACCTATCTTCTCCTCTATCCATCTTTGATCCACCTCCCCCTCTCTCCCTATTTATTTCAGAACCCTGTCACCACTCCCCCTTTTCTGATGAAGGGTCTGGGCCCGAAACATCAGCTTTTGACCTCCTAAGATGCTGCTTGGCCTGCTGTGTTCATCCAGCTCCACACTTTGTTATTCCGGGCCCTTTGATCCAAAACCTGGTCCATGCTAAACAAAATGTCCATCCATGCTAAGCCCATTTCCTTGTACTTGACTCATCTTTCTCAAAACTTTTCCTACTCATGTATTTGTCCAAATGCCTTTTAAATGTTGTTAATGTCCCCACCTCAACCTCTACTGCTGGCAGCTCATTCCATATGTGTACCACTCCCTCTGGGAAAAAAATTTGTCCATCAGGTTCCTATGTATTCTTTCCCTTCTTAACTTAAACTGATCCCCTCTAGTCCTCAATGTTTTCCCAACTTCTAAGGATCCCCTCTCAGTCTCTTATGTTCTAAAGAAAAAAGGTCCTATCTTGTCCCTTGAGTCCTGGCAGTATCCTTGTAAATGTCTCACTGTCCACGATACCACCTATTTTAGTGTCATCTGCACACTTTCCAGTTTACCTTGCTATAGGAAGGATGTTAATAAACAAAAATGAATGTGCTACAACTTCAACATAATTTCCAACTTCTCTGCTGAAGACCCTGACTGATGAATGCCAGCGTGCCTAAAGCCTTCTTCACTGCTTCGTCTACCTGTGACTCCACTTTCAGGGAACCGTGCACCTGAAATCCAAGGTCTCTCTCTTCCACTGCACTCCTTAAGGACCTACCATCCTACCTTGATCTGACTTTCCAAAATGCAACACCTCACATTTATCTATATTAAACTCCATTTACCATTTCTCAGCCCTCTTCTCCAGCTGATCAAGATCCTGCTGCTATTTCTGGTAGACTCACTGTCCACGATACTGCCTATTTTAGTGTCATCTACAAACTTACTATTCTTGCCTCTGTACGTTTTCATCCAAATCATCGATATAGATAACAAACAGCAATGGGCCCAGCACCGATCCCTGAGGCACATCACCAATCACAGGACCCCAGTTAGACAAGCATTCTTTCAGTATTCTCTCTGCTTCCTACCATCAAGCTAGTTGCGTATCCAATTTGCCACCTCTCCCTGTATTCCATGTTGCCTCACTGAAATCCACATTAACTACGTCTACTGCCCTGCCCTCATCAACTTTCCTGGTCACTTCTACAAGGAATTCTAACAAATTTGTGAGGCACAATCTCCCACACATAAAGCCATGCTGACTACTCCTAATCAAACCCTGTCTTTCCAAAAGGATATGTATCTTATCCCTCAGAATATTCTCAAGTAACTTATCTACTACAGATGTTAAACTTACTGGTCTATAATTCCCAGGTTTTTCTTTGCAACCCTTCTTGAATAAGGGCACAACTTTTGCTACCCTCAAGTCTTTCAGACTTCACCCATGGTTAACCATGATGCAAATATATAAGTCAGCGCCCCTGCAATTTCTTCCATTGCCTCATGCAGGGTTCTTGGATATATCTGGTCAGGACCAGGAGATTTATCCACCTTTGTACATTCTAATACTTCCAACATGTCACGTACTGTGATATGGACTGTCCCTAAGATATCACCACTGACTTCCCCAAGTTCCCAAGTCTCTGTCTTTTCCACGGTAAACAGAGGAGAAGTACTCATTGAGGACCTTGCCCATCTCTTGTGGTTCCACATATACATGTCCACTTTGGTTCTTTGGGAATGTTGGGAAGATAGCAAGGCTAGATCTGGGATTAATTACTTGCAGTTTGACAGCAGCTGCTATCTTTAGGAACCGGTGATCAGGCTGGAACAGATCAGGAAAAGCTGTCTGGATAGAAAATGGCTCAGGCCTTAATCTATCATCTGTGAGCTTCTATCACCCTTTTGGTGGAAATGGCTGTGGGATTCTTGCTGAAAATTCATCCCCCAGGCAGTCTTGTAAGGCTATAAACGTGGGAACTATAAACTTGTATTTATGGCACTCATCCGTTTCTTGAGGCACAGAAATGTCTAAACGATAAGTCACTTGGTTGTAAGTTTATCTCACTTTTAAAATGTTTCTGTTAAGGCATAATATCCTTTTCACACTGGATTGGTTTGTATGCCCGTGAATGCACTTGCAAAACTTGTTTTACAGCTGCAGACATAGAAGTGACTATTTGGCAATGGGAAAGAAAATGTGCAAATACACGTGGCATTGCTTCAGGACTCACAGATAAATAAATAAATTCTAGCTGGAGGTAAACAATTATGACTGTCAGATTACCCACAGGCCCATGCAGTATATAGGACATAGGTCAATCAGTAGAGTTCCTCATCCTTGATAATTCAAATGCATTGACTCCCTGCTTGGCAAGCACCTCCTTGGCACAGACATTGCTGACCACCTCAGTCCTACCAATGCTTTTTGACACAGAGGCCATGGAAAGAATAGGGGTGTTGAGAATGATGGCCTATTACAATCAGCAGGCCCTCAACACAGACATGTGGATGTGATGTTAGGTATCATGCTGGCACAGTTACATTCAGGCTACACAGACACTTAAAAAAACTGATGTTTTGCTTCTACAATCAAATTTATGCAAATATGATACTTCATACACAATGCAATGTCAGCTAAGCTATCAAAATTCCTTCAGTAGACTTTGATATATTTTCCCCCTCCCATTATATCTCAGTGTAATCCATGGTCTTGCAGTTAGAGTTCAGGGAGCCTGCTTGGTAATGGAGCCCATTGGTCCTAGATGATTTTACCAGGTGACCAAGGATCATGTGTGTCTGGACATGCCAGACATGCTGAGTGTCTTCTTTCCAGAGGCAAGTGAACCTTCAGAGATAGTTGGAACTGCTGGTGCTGGTGTCTGAGATAACAAGGTGTAGAGCTGGATGAACACAGCAGGTCAGGTTATCTCAAGTGAACCCTTTGTCAGGTTTAACATGCAAGAGAAGATTGCCTGGTCATTTTTTAAGTGTCCTATGAGGGGCTTGTGTGTGGTTCCTCCTCTGACTGGTGCATCCTGCTACAGCCCTGTCTCTGTGAGGAAAGGGCACCTAGAGTGTGCACTAGATTCCTTGTCCTGTAGTTTAATGGCTGGGCGATGGTGTGGGTGCGCTTTCCTTACTGACCTTAAGGATGCTGAACCTGGCTCTCCATGGTAGCCACTAACCAGTCAATGGAGGCAGCCAGAAGGTTGCAGGTGTTGCTGCACTCTGTCATGTCTTATTGTAGTGACATGCTGGAAAACAAATTCTGCTATTTCCAGGCCAGGCACAAAAGTTAGAGATTTTTAAAGGCACGCAGAATTTCTCCATTTGCCTTTGTTTCAGGCCTAGGTTGACAGAAAGCAAGAACCAAATCTCTGTACTTTACAAGAATTATTATGTATTCAAATAAATAGACTCCAGATGAAGGTACGTAATTGTGAATCTCTGGTAATTAAAACTCTAACCTCTTTGTAAAATTTACCCTCTTCACACATAAGCATATACTGAGATACAAAAAAACATGAGGTTATGGCCAGAAGGAAAGATGAGGAAGACAATTCAGTGGTTCCTGCCAATAGGGTTGCTAGAATGCTGCTGTTTTGAACATCCTTTGAGGTATTTCACTTGTTTGCAGGAGGCACAGGGTAACTTGCCCTACTTTTAATTAACAAGTCAGAGATCTTTATAAGTCATGCTCACATCAACTGGTGATGGGAAATAAATGAGCTATCTTCAGATATAAGGAGCTTCCCTTCTGGATAGATGATGAGTTTTGCCCTGAACGTCCAAACCCCAAACTGTTCAGCTACTGGGAGCCAACCATAGTTGTTAATAGGCAGGAGGCCTTTGACATCAATAATAGGACACCATTCCACAGATCACTCAGCTACTTTTTGTTGGCCAAAGCTCCATTCATACAGTTCCCTGGCTCCAGGTGGTCTATAATTAGGCATTCCCCACTGCTTGAACCTACAGCTGTTTAAATACACTTACCTTGACTATCAAGTAACTTGCTTTGAAAAAAATACAGCAATCCTTCCACAATCATTGGTTTTGAAGCCAGTTCTCTTGCCATTTCATTCCCGACCAAAACCGCAGAAAAATAAAAAAAGATATACTGCAGGTTCAGAGCAATGAGGGCCATTGCATTCCACATAACTGCCTGCCACTCCTGTTTGTCCCTGTGTATGTAGTTCAAGTCCCTGACTGTTAATACTACTGGGTCCTCATCTACCTGGGGCTGAGCACGTTTCTGGGCTCCTGCAGTCCTCTAAATGCTAGCAGCCTGCGACATTTCTTTCCTTGTGAGCTGCAAAGCTGTTGCAGTTAGGTGATCACCACACTGTGCTCCTATACTTTCTAAAGCTAATGAGGTGTAAATATCTGGGCTGGTACGTGTTACAGGAGGTAGCCTTGCTGACACTTCCTCTGAGACCTCAGGACTTGCACCCTCAGAGATCGAGGATGTAGCTTCTGGTAGACTCAGCCCTTTCACCACGTGATGTCCCAGTTGTACCAGAAAGACACAGGAGAGAAACATCACATCCATTGTTTAGAATTGCTGTGCAATGAATGAAATTACTGTGAGAGTTGCAGTGGAATGAAGAGTGGACTTATTCAGTTGGTGAGACATGGATATTTCAGCATCTCTGCAGGAGCAGTCCCGATCTTTGTATGCAAGGGTCAAAATTCTCTTTTCATTCCTAAAGCCTGAGGGGTCAAATGTCAGCCAACCCTCCATCTGCCCAATTGTGGACTCAGCGCTCCTAGAATGAGAGAAAGAGAGACTTGATTGAAGTGAAAATGGGTGGCATGGCTGTTGATGCTTGTGTGGTAGGGAAATGGGAATGAGGAGTGAGTAGACAATGTGGAGGTTATGGAGGGTTGGTGCATAAGAGGTTGAGAGGCACAGAGTGAGCAATAGTGAGAATGTTAGAGGTAGGTGCAGGAGCAGAGATAGAATGCGACATCACAGAGAGAAGAATATGTCACTTGTGTGAGTGGAACAGAGACGATCACAGGCTGCACTGGCCAAGGCGGTGGCCTCAGACCAGTCTGCCAGTGTCTCATGGTGTGGCCTTCTCTGCCACTTCTTCGGGAAGTGGATATATTTCCTTTGTTCCTCAGGGCTCCTGCCGGAGACTTGTGGTGCCTTATTCCCTTTCCAACATATTGAGTAAATGTTAGGCAATCACTATCTCCAATGAGAGAATTTATCATTATCCCTTGACGTACAATGGCATTAAAACCTCCACTATCAACAACATGAAGGTTGCATTGATCAGAAATTGAACTGAGCTAGCTATATAAATACTGAGGCTACAAGAGGATAGGAATCCAGCAGTGAATATCTCACCCCAGACTCTCAAAAGCCTGCTAACACTCTTCAAGGTGCAACTCAGGAATGTGATGGAATAGTCTCCGATTGCCTGGATGAATGCAGCTCCAATGACACTGAAGATGCTTGACACAATCCAAGACAAAGCAGCTCACTTAATTACCATCACATCTACAAACATTCACACCCTTTACCACTGACACTCAGACAGAGCAGTGTGTACCACTTTCAAGACGCACTGCAGAAATTCACTCAGGTTCTTCATCACACCACCTTCCAAATCGACAACTATTTTACAGTCTAGAAGGACAAAAGTGGTGGATACATGGGAACACCAAAGTTGTCCTCCAAGGCATTCACGAT
Organism: Stegostoma tigrinum; assembly: GCF_030684315.1. Taxonomy (NCBI): domain Eukaryota; kingdom Metazoa; phylum Chordata; class Chondrichthyes; order Orectolobiformes; family Stegostomatidae; genus Stegostoma; species Stegostoma tigrinum. The sequence continues at coordinate 35,908,600 of NC_081368.1, forward strand.
CCTTACTAAAAATATATACTGCTGTTTCTTCAGTGCCACAGGGGCAAAATCCTGGAACCTACTCCCTGGTAGCATTATGTATGGATCTTAACCAATGAATTACAGTAGTTCAAAAAGGCAGCTCACCACTACCTCTTCAAGGCCAATTGGATTTGTGCAGTAAATGCTGGCCCAGCTAACTAAGCTCATATTCTTTCAAATGATTTCCAACATTTTCTACACACATTATCTTCTGAGGATGGGTCACTGGACACAAAACATTAACTTTGATTTTTCTTCACAGATGCTGCCAGACCTGCTAAACTTTTCCAGCAACTTCTGTTTTTGTTCCTGATTTATAGCATCCTTTTTTTTTTGGTTTTTATCCATGGTATTCTTAGCTAAGAGGAGGTTTGAATAAAGAAATTCAATTTGCAGCTCTGGAGTAATTTGATGAGCCTTTCATTTGCTTAAAAGTCCTCAAACATCTCATATCTTATACTAGCGTAGAATTAGACTGGACACTTGTAGAAGAATAACAAAAACAATTTATATTTACATACTGTTTCACAAAATAAGATGTCTTGAATGTTCTATCTCCTGACTTTCTATGCTTACACCTACCAGCCATGTTACCTTCTAGGGAAGGAAACAAAATAGAATAAATGAAGGACCAATAAGGGCAAGAAATTGTATCAAATATACACTTGAAACATGTTTCATATTTACACATTGAAATCAGTACTTAGCTTTGACATAGTGCAATCTCTGTTCAAGACAAGAACCTGCCAGAAAAGTAGTCAGTATCACGATCATCTCACTTGGCATCATTTTCTGCCTCCAACACAGAGGACTTTTTTCATAAGTGCACAATTTTTTTTGTTGTCTGTTGAATAAAAATTGTGTGGGGTGAGAGTAGTCTGAATTGGGTTGTGAATCTTATTTGACTCATCTCACACATTGAACTCACATGGCCAGCCAGAAGCCCTTCCCATTCTGGGTAGAAGCTGCATCCACACCCTCCAAGTTTGTCTTGGAACTGCTTCTCCTGCTTTCTGCTACCACCCAGACCAGATGCCTGGTGACTTCCTCACCTGAATCAGGTGATACCCTGCAAGGGTAACGATTGGCTCTTGTCTCAGACCTTCCCCAAGGGAATGAGAAGAGTGATAATGCACTCAGCACGTGACCTCTAAAGTGAGCTTCACCCCACAACTGGAAAGGATTATGCCCAACCAGAGCCATATAACGTCTACATAAAGCGAACCACTTCAGGTTTAGGGTGACTTGAGCGACACTTTAATAGTGCCACGTCAATTTAATGACAGTGCAAATTTTAAACTATTTCAGGATTGAATCAAATATTTGGATATTATCGGCAGAAAATGTATTAATTTAAGCTAATAAATAGCTGAGAACGATTTCATTGGTTGACGATGTGTTACATCACATGATTCCAGCGACGTCCGAACATAATGATAGATTTTAAGCAGGAGGTTTCCTCATTCAGTGGATATTTAATGTGTATTTCACGACGTTTGTTGAAGAAGAAATGCTTCAGTAAATACCACGATTAAAATAAATCACCGCTGTTGGAATTGATGCAATCACTTGACAAGCAACCACGCAATACACTTCTTTTGTAGCTCTGGTTTTTCACAGAAAATCTACAGCTGCCGCAAGTACTTCGCAGTCCCCTCGCCGGCACCTAGATAGAGTGTTCTTAATATAAAATAGACATGAAAACGGTCAAAATCGAATAACATTGGATTACATTACGTCGAAATCACATTACTTTCAGAAATTGGAGTTCTTTGAAATGCTTGTTCACGTATGTTACCAGCCAAATTATTAATGTTTCTGATGTTCATGAATTTTCTCCGGACTGGAGTGAACGGTGAGGAATGGAACAGTTTCTATTTCGGTCTTCCAGGTTCACAATCAAGAAAAAAACCTTTCCTAACTAAAATATGTAAATTTTATATTTGAACATGTCAGTAGGAGGCCAGTGGATAGCACTCACCATTATTCTGAATATACATATTTAATTCCACATAAAGATAATAATACACTTATCCTTTCCTTAACTCTTTTGCCTTTTCTAATTTTATTTATCTCTGATTTTCGTCACTTTTATTTTCTACATAAGCATTGTGACTCCACGCAATAACATACAAGATAGTGCCGGGGCAGACCATTGTACCCAATAAGCCTGATAACACCATTCAATATGATTATGGCTGACTTTTTTTTACCCGAATGGCATGCTCCTGCCTTCTCCTCATACCCTAAAAGCAAAGTGGAGAAAGTAAGCACCAATACCACCATATCTCACGTTCAAACATGGCAGACCAAGCTTTGCTGTACAGTTAAATGGTGCATTTAACATGTTAAAGCATTTCGAGGCATTTTACACGAAGTAAAAATTGATACTGAATAACAGACATGAAAATTAGAGGAAACCTAATGCTCAGACGTTTGCTCAAAACGTTTCAAGGAAAATGTAGATAAGGAAGACAACAAAATGTGAGGCTGGATGAACACAGCAGGCCAAGCAGCATCTCAGGAGCACAAAAGCTTTTGGCTCCTGAGATGCTGCTTGGCCTGCTGTGTTCATCCAGCCTCACATTTTGTTGTATTGGATTCTCCAGCATCTGCAGTTCCCATTATCTCTCGTAGATAAGGAAGAATAAGGTTTGGGAAAGTAATTCCAGAGTTCAGTGCCCCGGAAGCTGAAGACATGACACCAACAGTGGAGCAATTAAAATAGGTAATTGCTCAAGTGACAAAACACGTGATTGGAGGAGGTTATAAAAGTAGAAAAGGTTATGGATAGTCAGAAGGATTTAAAAACAAGGATGAGAATGATAAAACCAAGCTATTATTTAACAGTGAGCCAATGTACGCAATTGAGCAGACAGATGATGAATGAATAGGATTTGGGGCAAATAGGGATACAAGTGTGTTGAAGGTAGAGTGTGGGTGGCCAGCCTGTACTGTGTTGGAATTGGAAACGTTTGGCCTAAGGGTTAAAACATGCTGAATAAAATGTCACGATGTTAGAGAGATGGTCTTAGTAAAAGAAACTGAGTGCTAAAGGCTGATCATTTAAGGCAAAATTGAGACATTGTCTCAAACGCAAAGATGGCAATCAAAGTAGCTATGAGCTCATGTGAAAACAAGTACAATGGTCAGTTGCTGGCGACATGTTCCTAAACTAGAATGTGTCTATATATGTAGTTGATATTATTACGTTCTGTGCCTAATGATGTCACTGACTTTGCTTGTGTAGATTGCCTACTAAGGCTAAATTTATGTATGTCTGGTGGTACCCGGAACGGCGAATCGGAGAGTAAGAGCAAAGTCCGGGATTAGAGGCAAAAGGCGGTAAAGTAGCATTCGCTTTAAATAGTGCAGCTCCAGGCTGAATTTGGACTTGGGAAGAGTCCTGGTGTCAATAATAACTTTTACTGCCACCTGGCACTCAGTAAACGCCAAAAGGCTGAATAAATAAAATATCTTTATAAGGCAGTTACCTCTTCTTTAACAGTGACGTAGCATATCAGGTGAATATTCTGTATCTCCTTATGACACAGAGATTGTGTTTTTACGATACAATCTTTTAAAAATAGTGGTGGTAGTCTGTTTTAGTTACCTTGAAACTTTAGTGAAGTGTCATTATGCCACAAGTTATGATGCAGTCATTATTTTGTCATTCATATAAGTGGAAAATTGTGACGATGTGGAGATTTCCAATATTTCTTAGAGAGTTAACAGCCCAGACAACCTTGATTAACGGTTGTTAAAATATTTTGATATCTGACTGAGGAGCAGCACTGGGAAGTGAGGGAATATTTGGAGAAGATAGGACGACTCTTCGGTGATAAAAGGTAGTTCAGCAACGGAAGAGGTGAAGAATGTGCGGAAGGAGGAAATTGTGGGGACGTGGGAAGGGCAATACTCTGAAAGAGATGAATTGAAAGTGCGGTGGGGAGGATCATATTTAAAAAGGACGTAGTGGAGAACGCAGCGATATCAGTGCTGGAATGGGAATGCAACGTTTGGCGGAGATGATGTTTGAGAAGACGGGGACAAGGTGGTGCAGCGTTCAAGCCACTAGCAATTGGACTCTATTATGTAACGCAGAGGAGTCTCAGCACTGCTTTGAGACTGTAAATTTTCATTTCAGTACAAACCGCCCCAGAACAGGTCCCGACGGGGCGTGTAAAAACAGCAGCGCCCGTCAGTGACGCACGTTGAGAGCGACACAGTGGGGATATTTGTCGCGGGGTTGAGGTCATATGTTTGTTCTCCACGTCAGCGGGGCTGAAGATGGCGGAGGTGGAGAGTGATTCGCGCCAGCCGCTGGTGAGTGAGTGAGTGCGGTGCGTCAGCCGTTACAGAAACAACTGCTGTGTTACTTTGGGCCCAGGGACTGACGGAGTGAAGAAGTAGTTCTGGAACCCCCCCTCCCCCTCCATCTCCATGTTTACACCCTGAAGGTGCTGCCTGTTGCTCTGAGGGTTGTCACATTGGTATCGCCGTCATGTGTAAACCTCTTCTATAAGCAGAACAGAACTTGAACACAGCTGTCCTCTCCGCATATTTTTTCAGCTGGAATCATTGGATAGTTATCAGAGACCCTGACTGACATCGTTCGACTCCACGTTATCAATTGCTGCAGATTCTGCCAGACTGCTAAATTGTGTAAAATGCGTTTTGTTAATTCTAGTGTGTGAAGCAGAAAATCTATTTGCCAGGTAGATGTTGGTGTTGTAGCTGTGCTGGAGCAGCTTGGCAAGAAGCATGACAATTCAAAACTACAAATAGTCGTTCTATTGCTGCAATGTCAGGGCCGAGAGCCTTTGTAGTATCCAGTGTCCCTAGCAGTTTCTAGATAGCACATAGAGTGAACTGAATTGGCTGAAGACTGCCATGACGTTTGTGGTCCTCGAGAGGTCTAGAATGGAACGTCCACACAGCATTTCTCTGTTAAGATTTTGCGAATGCTTCAGCCTTATCCTTTGGCTGTGGCGAGTATTAGTTACTGGATGGAAGTTAAGAGTGATAGAGTGAGAACATGTTTGCAAACTGTATTTGGGAGTCATAATGAAGGGGAACTCACCTAATTGACCTAGGGCTCCCCTGATCCTTTGAGGAAAAACTTGGATGCAAGTAAATGTAACACTTAAACAAGGTGGAATGAAAGTTTGTAGCGTATCATGATTATTTGGATACTTGGGTTCTCAAGTTTACATAACCCATGTATAGATTTAATCATAGAAAATTGAAGCAGGATGTACAGAATGGAATATATACTATATCTTATGTATTATAGAACATAATATGTGGAAAATGTAGAAAATAGATGCAGGAAAATAGAAGTAGGTTATTCAGCCGTTCAAGCTTGTTCGGCTATTCGATATGATGACGGTTGATCATCCAACTCGTTACCCTGTTCCCCTGTTCTCTCCATACCCTTTGCCTTTTGCCCTAAGAAATATTTTTAACTCCTTAAAAAATTCTGTGTTTTGGCCTCCCTGTCTTCGGTTTGATACCTCTTCTGTTTAGCACAATGTTACCATCAGCTGGGATTATTACAATGGTAGTCTTGAACTGGCTGGCCGAACTGAGCAAATTGGAACTGCAGGTACAATGCTACCATCCAGTTCCTGTTTACCTGCCTTGAGCGTGTAGTCTTTAAACATTTTTGTTAGGCTGTTGCAATTTACAAGTGTCATTTATGTAAAGATAAAGGAAATTCTCATTGTAGATTGTATTTTTAAATCTATCTATAAACCCAAAATAGAGAAAAATGCTATCGAGTACTGATTTCAACATGTCCATTGTGAATGAGACTGGATCAAGCGGAGTGAAGGATGGGATGTGCTTTGTGGCTTAATGTGCTTCTTCAGAGAAGTATCATTGGAGGATTGGGAACCGATAATGTGTTAGGACCTATGCTGCCATAGAGATTGGGAGATGGGGCTGTGGGTGACAGAGTAGGAAAAATAGAAAACTCAGTTGAAAATAAATAATGACCAGATAATCTAATGTCTTTTTTGGCACTGTAGTTTTCAGACTTGGCTGATGTCTCGATATCAAATGATGTCCCTGTTGAGGGACAAATTACAGTTCCAGTCAGTTCTCAGTCACAGGAAGATGACTACTCCACACTGGATGAACCTGTCAAGGAGACAATCGTAAGTACTGTTGAACATCATTCTCCCCCCCCCCCCAAGTCAATATTCTCATAGGGTACTGTTCCATATAGTGTTAAGTGTGTCTAGTATCTTATGCAACAACTAGTGATGAGCTGGCTGTAACCATGGAAAACATGAAAACGTACCCGGCACCAGAAGGAACATATCCTAGTGTGGTTACTGGGACTAAATTAGGGAGAGAGAGGCTGGCTGGTTTTGTTTGTTCTCCATTCTGTTCCATGGCTGCCAAGGCCAGTTAAATAAGTGCAATTACTATTCTCACTGTCACAATTCAGCACGGACCAACAGTTAAAACTGGGACCCTGCAGGTCTGCATTAGTATCATTCCATTTCAACTTTGTGAACTGAGTAACTGTAAGGAGAAGCTTACTGTACATGTTTTATGTGTAGTGAAATCTCACCTTGTCTGCCTTTGCTACTTGGTGTTTGTCACCCAAGGGCTAATTATAGATTTGTGGGTTATTTGTCTCTGATTTTTTTTAGTACAAAACTGCCTGCTTTACTCCTTGCACTGCCTTTATAGTATCATACCCTGACATCAGCAAATGATGTCCGTGTATAAGTGCAAGCTCTGTCATGCCATGCAAGAGAAGCTAATATGTCCAACTTAAAAGGTTCCCAGTTATGCTGTCATTTCTAAAACCTTCCACAAATAACCTTTCCTAAAATATTTCATCTTTAGCCACTGGTGAAGTTCCAGAAGACCTGAAAGATGGCTAATGTTGTTCCATTGTTTAAAAAAGTAGCAAAGACAAGCCAGGGACCTACAGACCAGTGAGCCTGACCTGAGTGGTAGGCATGTTATTGGAGATAATGCTGAGGGGCAGGATCGACCAACATTTGGATAGTCAAGGTCTGGATTTGTGCATGGGAAGTCAGGTCTGAAATCTTTTAGAATTTTTCAAAGAGGTAACCAGGAGAATGGAAGGTGGATGTTGTCTGTATAGACCTTAGAGCCAGCATGGTGGCTCAGAGTTAGCACTAAGTGCCAGGGACCTGGGTTCAATTTCACACTCAGGTGACTGTGCAAGCTCCACACAGACATTCTCCCCGTGTCTGCTTGGGTTTTCTCCAGGTGCTCCGGTTTTCTTCCACAATTCAAAAATGTGCAGGTTAGGCGGCTTGACCATGCTAAATTGCCGGTAGTGTTCAGGGATGTCTAGACTGGTGGGATGCTCTGAGTGTTACTGTGGACTTCTTGGGCCAAAGGGCCTATTTCCACACTGTAGGGATTCTATGAAACTTTAGTAAGGCCTTTGACAAGGTGCCACACAGTAGTCTAGTCATGAAAGTTAGGTTGCATTGGATCCAGGGAGAGCTGGCTAATTGGATTCAAAATTGGCTCGATGGTTGGAAGCAGAAGGTGATGGTTGAAGGGTGTTTCTTGGACTGGAGGCCCGTGACTAGTGGTGTGTCACAGGGCTTGGTGCTGGGACCTTCATTATTTGTTATTTATATAATGATCTGGATGTGAATGTACAAGGCATGATTAGTAAGTTTGCAGATGATACAAAATTATGAAATATTGTTGATATTGAAAAACCTTCTCAAAAATTACGGAAGGATCTTGATCAGACGGTGAAATGGGCTGAGGTTTGGCAAATGCGATTCAATACAGATATATATGAGGTGTTGCACTTTGGAAAGTCAAACCATGGTAAGACTTGTACAATAAATTGTAAGGTCTTGAGGAGTGTTATGGAACAGAGGGATTTAGGAGTACAGGTGCATAGTTCATTGAAAGTGGTGTCACGGGTGGACAGGGTGGTGAAGAAAGCATTTAGCATGCTGGCCTCCATTGGTCGCAACATTGAGTATAGGAGTTGGGATATTATGTTACAGTAGTATAAGCCATTGGTGAGGCCGCACTTGGAGTATTGTGTACAATTTTGGTCACCCTGTTATAGGAAAGAGACAGTTAAACTGGCAACTGTGCAAAGAAAATTTACAAGGATGATGCCAGGACTAGTAGGCCTGAATTATAGGGGGAGGTTGATCAGGATACAACTTTATCCCTTGAAACATAGGAGAATGAAGGGTTACCTTATTGAGGTGTATAAAATTATGAGGGGCATAGATAGGATGAATACATATATTCTTTTCCCAGTGATGGGGAATTGGAAACTAGAGGGCATTGGTTTAAGGTGCGAGGGGATAGATTTAAGAAGGACCTCGGGGAACTTCTTCATGCAGAGAGTAGTGCGTATTTGGAATGGGCTGCCAGATAAAATGATTGAGGCAGATACAATAGCAAAATTTTAAAAAACATTTGGATAGGTGCATGGATGAGGAGGGTTTATAGGGATATGGACCAATTGTGGGCAGTTGAAACTAGCTGAGTGAGCACTATGGTCAGCGTGGACCAGTTTGGGACAAAGGACCTGTTTCCAAGCTGTATTACTGTATGACTATATTTGATCTAAAGTTTTTAGGTATTGACTATGATTCTGGAATAATTAGTCTATATACAGTGCATAGCTTTCTTCTTTTGCTTCCATATACTTTCCCCTTCCCTATCCTCCCCAAAGCCATGCCCCAAAATTCTCTAAAGTAATTCAAGTTGTAACTTTTGACTGGGTGTCACATGCAAGATAGTGCTTTTCTATTTGTTTTGTGTTACTGCTTAAATAAACAACAGTTTCTCTTTTGCATGTATCTCATTTTAATGGGTTAACAGTTGGAGCTAATGAATGAGTGTCAATTTTAAGTATTGACTTTTGACACAGTAAAAGATATTGCAGACAAGTTAGACAGGATGCAGAACAGAACTCTGCTTTGAGTGTGAAGACTGTTAGACCGTTAATTTATCGACAGTTGTGGAATATGGGAATAATTTACAGGTTGTGACTGTCAACTACAGGATTTAAATGGAATAGCAAGAATCACTAGCCAAAACTAGTGTGTTTAGTTAACCCAGAGAGTATATTGTTAATTGCAGTTATTTTTCATGAAATTGTTTAAAAATGCACTGTTCTCAGATTTGACATGAATAAGTAACTTCGTTAAATCATGCTGGAGACACTTACCAAAGACTGAGGTAGTACACCTTCCATTTTGTTACTGTTGAGTTATTGGAAGTTAATATTACTTCAAAATGTACTAAAGGAAAGCCAGTATGAAAATAACTTTGGAGTCAACCTGGAGAAATGGAATTGGTTTTTACAGTTATGTGGGTCATTATTGTAAAGTAGGATAAAAACAGTCAAATTTACTGATCATCATAAGGCATTTGAAACTGCTTCCCATATACTGAAGTGTTTTTCTTCTTCATAAAAACAAGTAACACCCACAAACAGTTCCTCCTTATCATCTTAATCAGTTCTTACCCATTGATAACTGTATTTGGTCTAAGTATATTGGTGTGATTCCACACATTCCTTGGCAACTAAGTATTCTTTTCTTTGTTTGCCTTGTGTTTATCAGATACGAGATCTGAAGGCTGTTGGGAAGAAGTTTGTTCATGTTATGTACCCTAAAAAGAGCAGCAGCCTTCTCCGAGATTGTAAGTACAGGACAATATAATTTCAAGAACATGTTGACTGGAAAATACCTTACAGAAAGGGATTTGCTTCATGCCTGAGAGTAAATTTAATGTCCAGCCATTCAATGAGGTCTAATTCCTAGGCTAAATTGATGCAGATGATCTTGGCAAGATACTGGTAGGAGCTTACAGTTTATCTTCATGACCATGGTCTAGTAGGCAGGGGAAGTCAAGACAGAATCAATTGGGTTTTCCTCTTAAATTATTTTCAGTGACCCATTCTTGAAAATGCCTGTATGGATTTCAGTTAAGAACGGCAGTGAACAAGTTATTGGAACATTGCTAGTGCCCATAAAATTATTGATTTTAAGAGGGCTTAAACTTGCTTAAAAAAATGTCAGTGTTTGCTGTATTGAACAGGTAATTGCTGTTAGACATGAATTACATATGCATCTTTGCAATACGTGAGTGTCCAATAGTAATATCTTGGAGAAGAATGCTTTGTGACAGTGGGATAATATTATAGCGTGTGCAGGAGAGAGCTTAAGGAAAATATGGAAGTGAGAACATGTAGGATGTTCTCACACATTTTTAGTGAGTCTTTCCAAAGCAGCATTTCCAGAGGCCCTTGTGCAGTATTCCCCCAGATGCATCGACAAACACAAGTACAGACCACAACAGAAATCTATGGGGAGATGCTGCTAGACCTCCAGAATTTTTCAACCCCTTTTATTTTGTTTCAGATCGCCAGCATCCACAGTTCTTTGTTTTATTATACCAGTATGTTAGCACGGCGGCTCAATAGTTAGCACTGCTGCCTTACAATGGTAGGACCCAGGCTTGAGTCCATTCTCGTACAACTGTCAGTGTGGAGTTTGCACATTTTCTCTGTGACTGTGTGGGTTTCCTTTGGGTGATCTGGTTTCCTTCCACTGTCCAAAGATATGCAGGCTAGGTGGATTGGCCATGCTAAATTACCCGTAGTGTCCAGGGATTTTCAAGCTGGTTGGATTAGCCATGGGAAATGCAGGGTTATGGGGGCAGGGTCTGGATGGGATGCTCTTCAGCGGGTCAGTGTGGACTCCTTGCACCGAATGGTCTGCTTCTACGCTATAGGAATTCTGTGACGTTACACCAGAACAGGCTGTTCAGTTTATTATGCACTATGCAATTCTATGATTGACAGTGGTATGCAATTATTTGTTAGTGATATATGCAAGGCTGTCTACAAGACTGGTATGCATCCTGCCAATCAGTCTACTCTCGATCTTTAGCAAAATGATAGAAGGGGTCATCAGCAGTGCTAACAATCAAAACATGCTGAGAAGCAAGCTGTTAACTGATGTTCAGTTTGGTTTCTGCCAGGACCAGTTAGTTCCTGACCTGCCTTCATCCAAATAGGGACAAAAGAGCTGAACTCAAAAGATGAGGCAAGAATAACTGCCCTTAAAGATGCATTTGTGTGAATGTGACATTAAGGATTCTTGGGCAAGCGAAGTCAGTGTGAATTAGGGGGAAAATTCTCCCTGATTGAGTCGCAAAGGAAGATGGTTTGGTCATTGGAGTTCAATCCTGTCCCTAAATGCATTAGTGAAGCGGATGAATCAACAATGCAATCATGGTAATCATTAGATGCTAATTTCAAAATTTTATTGAATTCAAGTTTCAAGTCTGTTGTAGCGGGATTCAAACTTGAGTCTCCAGAGCGTTACTTGGGTTTCTGGATTAATAATCCAACATTAATACGTCTAGGCCTCCTGCTATCACAGCAGTTCTTCAGGGGCCCAACCATCTTTAGCTACTTCAGCAATTAACTTCCCTCCATCCTGTGATCAGAAATGAGGGTGTTTGCTGATGATTGCACCATGTTCAGCAATGTTTGTGACTCCTACAATACTGAATCTGCCCATGGCCACGTGCAGCTACACCTGGACAACATCCAGGCTTGGGCAAACATGTAATGAGTAACAGTATGGATGTTTGACTGTCTTTTGCCAGTCTCCTTTATCCAAACACACATAGGGGAACCAAAGGATACAGCAAAATCTCTCCTCTGATTCTCAGAACAAAGGATAGAGTGTCTTTTGTAGTGTCAGAATATGATAGATTACTGCAGATGATAACACAATGACAGAAGAGGTTACAATAAAATTTGTACAACACAATTGATAGAATTTTGATTTTGGTTTGAGTCTATCCACTTGGCTTCTTGTCTGGCCTGTTGGTTATGGTTCAACCAGTCCCTGTGCTTGACCACTCCCTGAGGCATAGACTAGTTTTGCACGATTATGTGAATAATTCTTATGTTTTTTTCATTACAGGGGATCTATGGGGCCCTCTAATACTCTGTGTTTTGTTAGCAATGTAAGTAAATATCTGGTGTAAGGCTTCAGATGAATTACTTCCATCTGCCACTGAGTGGTCAGCATTTTTCCTCTAATATATTGCTGTATGTGTAAGCCTTGTAGAAGATAGCTTAAAAAAAAATCATGGATAGGGTCAAAGAATGATGCAAATATAAAACATGAGTAAAATTTTTTTTAAATTTCCCCAATGCCATCCAATTTTCTTTACTCCCTTTTAAAGGAGTACAGTTCCATGGGCCCATCTGGTACCTCACTTTATTGAGCATTCCTCATGTTTGAGTGTTGGTATTAATTATTGGGTAGTAATTTCACAGTTGATATGTTACAGCCCAAACTAAACCTATCCTTGCTAAAAGGTTTCCTCGTGTGCCTGTTCTAGTAAGAGTGTTATTGATCTCAGGAGCAAAATTTTACCCAAGAGTCTTAACTCTCCTAGCCATAGGGAAAGAATGGTTAATAGGAATTGCCCTTGCTGAGAATCAGGTAACCTCATGCAGTTTTAGGGTGGAATTAAAGATCGGTTCTTCAATACTAGGTGCCACGTTGTATGACACATTTGCTTCTGAAATCCAGGGGATCTCAAAAGCAATGCACTTCTAAAATATTCCTTTCCAAGCCCTTCATTGTACAGATACCAATTATGGGGCCACCCACCTACAACCCCTATGTGCGCTTTCACTTCTTTTCTGTAAGAGTCTGTGTTGTGCTTAGCTTTTCAGTTTTCTCCTTTCGCGCTGTGTCTCAGTGTGTGTGTGAGAGAGATACTGATCCATTGTTGATGTTTCTGTCTCCATCACAGTACATCACATGTGAGAGTACACGCTCATTTATGTGCTTTGTCCAGCTTGTGTGTTCTTTCGAGGGAGATGATCCCTTCCTTGTTTCTAATTTCCAGGGGTGCTGAGCTAATCCAACTCTAATTTCAGATCCTGTCAGTCATAATTGTCCAGTTGTTTGTTTGCAATGCCTTTTGACTTTTTCGGGCAGCAGCTTGGTCAAGTTGATCTCATGCTTTTATTAACTTTTAGGTACGTCTATAGTCTGTTTTAAAAAATATTTATTGTGGACGTAACTTGAAGGATATATTTAGATTTGTTCTGTTTCTCACAGGATGTTACAGGGAAGTTCTGTTGACAGTAAGCATGAAGGAGGCCCAGAGTTTGCTGAGGTGTTTGTTATCGTGTGGTTTGGCGCAGTCATCATTACACTGAACTCCAAACTGCTTGGTGGCACAATGTAAGTTTCCTTCCCATGTTTCTCTCCGGAGGGCACTGCTCCATCAACGCCATTGGCTCTCTAGTGCATTGTCTGTCTTGGTTGTATGTGAGTCTTAGCAGCTAATTGTTTTCAATCTTCAAGCAAAAGTTGGGCTAGCTAAACTAATTGAGTGAAGATCAGGGGTTGAAGTCTTGTTATCGTTACTTATTTTCCACAGTACGTTTACCTGCTGACCCAACAAATACTAGCAGCATGATAAAGTTTAATTGCATTTTATGTTGGAATGGGGAAAATATAAAGTAGCGGGTGCCATTTGAACAAATATTCCTTGCAGTAGACTGTAAACATCAAGCTCTGAAACAAAAACTGAAATTGCTCGAAGCTCAGCAGGTCTGGCAGCATCTGTGCCGAGAAATTAGAGTTAACATTTTGGGTTGAATAACCCTTTCTCAGAACCCTTCTAAAATTTTTAAACCACCAAAGTCTACTATATTTCTGACTCCTACTTTAATATCTTGTTATTTAAATGCTAATAGGTTGTATGAGAGAGTTTTGCAATGGGTTAGAGTACTACCAAGCTTTGACTTTATTTCCATTGCAACACCAGTGCTCTTGCAGTTCTCTTACTGTGCGTTAACTCCTGCAGAAGGCATGCTTATCCAGAGAGCATGTACAACATTTGCAAGTTTCTGCTCTTTTACAATTCAACATTGTATGTTTTTCAGGTCAAAAAGACTGTAGCCTCCTTAGTGCCTTGGCTATAGGTCATACATGATCCATGAAATCAGTTTTAAGAAAAACTGGAAAGCACATAGTTTGAGATAACGTAGTTTGAGAAAGCACATAGCCTGGGCCCTCAAGAAAAGATTTGTGTACCTATTCCCATCCCGATTACCACTGAAATCTTTATCCACTGTTGTGTTGCATCTAGATTCTAGTACATGACATTCTCCTCCCCTCTTCCTCCTTGATGTGCTCTTATTCCTTAACTGTTTACAAAATGTAATTTATTCAAAAGCCATATCTTGATAAGCTCATCTACAGTCATACAGTTAAAAGAAACAGTGCTGGAGAAATTCAGCAGGTCAGGCAGCAACTGTGAAGTCGGAAAAAGAATTAATATTTCAGGTCTGAACATAGAACATTACAGCACAGTACAGGCCCTTCGGCCCTCAATGTTGTGCTGACCTGTCACGTCAATCTGAAGCCCATCTAACCTACACTATTCCATTTATGTCCACATGCTTGTCCAATGACGACTTAAATGTACTTAAAGTTGGTGAATCTACTACCCTTACAGGCAAAGCGTTCCATAGCCTTACTACTCTGAGTAAAGAAACTACCTCTGACGTCTGTCCTATATCTTTCACCCCTCAATTTAAAGCTATGCCCCCTTATGCTCGCCGTCACCATCCTAGGAAAAAGGCTCTCCCTATCCACCCTATCTAACCCTCTGATTATCTTATATGCCTCAATTAAGTCACCTCTCAACTTTCTCTCTAATGAAAACAGCCTCAAGTCCCTCAGCCTTTCCTCGTAAGACCTTCCCTTCATACCAGGCAACATCCTAGTAAATCTCCTCTGCACCCTTTCCAAAGCTTCCACACCCTTCTTATAATGCGGTGATCAGAACTGTACATAATACTCCAAGTGCGGCCACACCAGAGTTTTGTACAGCTGCAGCATAACCTCTTGGTTCCGGAACTCGATCCCTCTATTAATAAAAGCTAAAACACTGTATGCCTTCTTAACAACCCTGTCAACCTGGGTGGCAACCATATCATGTCTGATATGAATCTTCTTTGGAGACAAAAGAAGAATCACTTGGATTGAAATGTTAAAGCTTTCTCTCTCCACAGATGTTGCCAGACCCACAGAGTTTACCCAGTGCTTCCTGTTTTTATTTCAAATCACCAGCAGGCGCAGTACTTTGGTTTTATTTATGTGCATTCACTCTCTGTTGTGCAATGTGATGAAATTGAAAGCTAGTCCTTGTCTTCAAATCTTCAAACAGAGCAGTTCTGACGAAAAGTCACGAAACTTGAAGTGTTAACTCTGCTTTCTTTCCACAGATGCTGTCAGATGTGCTGAGTGCCTCCAACAAATTCTGTTTGTATCTGCTAATTTCATTTGTTTACTATTTGTGGCACTTGGTGTGTAAATTAGCTACTGTCATTGCTTAATCAGAGTGACTGTACTTTAACATTAATGTATATCGCTGCCATTACTCTGATTTCATCATTTGCCACTTATTTGTATTCATGTACCTTGCATTCTTGAAGCCAATGGGATCTATTGTCTACAGTGCCACAAAATGGCTGAAAGCAGGTACTACATCATGGAAATTCTATGAAACATGGCTCCCATCCACCATAGGTGGAAGAGCCTTCTGCAACTTCTTCAGCTGTATGCTGGATTTTTCTTTCTCAACTCTTTGACTTTCTCCACCTTTTAAAAGTTGGAAAAATGTTTTCATGCATACTTATCAATCTGGCGAATCGATAACTTTCTTGCTGCTTTTTGTATCCTCCATCAAATAGTCCAAGTGGTTTCCACATGAATTACGACATATTTTGTTGTTGGATAGCAATTATGAATAAAAAACATTATTTATTTTTCCTTCTCCCAGTCAAACTCCTGGTATCTGGATGCTAAATTTGATATAATTTATAAACACCGAAAGAACTGCGAATACTGTAAATGAGGAACAAAATGAGAAGTTGCTGTAAAAGCTCAGCAGGTCTGGCAGCATCTGTGAAGAGAAAATCAGAATGAACATTTCAGGTCTGGTGACCCGTTCTGAGGTAGGGTCACCGGACCTGAAACTTTAACTCTAATTTTCTCTTCACAGATGTTGCCGGACCTGCTGAGGTTTTCCAGCAACTCCTGATTTTGTTTGTGGTGTAATTTGTGTTACCTTGACTGATACCAGAAATCTCTTACAGAATGGGGAATTAAACCCTGTTGAGTATGGGCTAACTGCACATTGAAAATGGCGTAACCAGATTTTTTCTCTGGGGGAATCTCACTATTGCAATGAAATTAGTTTTGCATTTGTGTTAAACCCTTGAAAGACGGTAGCTGATGTGCAGAGAGAGCACAAATCAAGGAGAAGTCCAATCAGGCTCAGAAAAGATTGACAGTAACTGTATGTATTTCTCTTTGCTTCCCAGCTCCTTCTTTCAAAGCTTGTGTGTGCTGGGTTATTGTATATTGCCACTCACTGTAGCTATGATTGTTTGCTCACTCATCCGGCTAGCTCCACATTCCAGCACATCTGAGATCCCAATGGCAGTGGTTATAATTCGCTTCATTATTGTGCTCGCTGCATTTGGTTGGTCAACTTTTGGTAAGTAATTGATTGTTCTTAAAAAAAAAGATTAAAATTATTTTGAGAGTTAGGAAGCATATTAAATTCAGCTTGACCAAATCTTTTTAAGAGTGGTGCATTTGGTTAGAGGTTCCCCATGGGCAGCTCAGCTTATTGGCACCAAATTTGATTTTCCTTTCTGTAACCAAACTATTTTTCTAGGGTTCCTAGCTCAGTTATGTTATCTTGGAAAAGGGATGGTGAGTAAACTGAGAAATTAAAAACTATTCTTGCTACAATTATTACTTGGAAACTAGTTTTCATACCATTGAGATTAGGACTTATGCTCTGATTCATAATGCATAACTTTTTGATGTTAGAATTTAAGACCACTGAGTAAAACCTTAATGCCATTCGTGCTGCAGCTTAGTGAGGTGTATGAAAAGAGGAAAAGACAATTATGAAGTTCTCCAGATTAATTGGCAAACCATTCCAGTAAAAGAAATTAATTTTAAAATGTGGCATGTAAACACTTTGGAGATTATTTAGGCTAAAAATGTAATCTGGAATGTAAAATAGAGTGAAGCTTGAGGCAAGCTTTAATTCAAGTTGTTCTAGCTATAAAATAATACTCTGACAGATGCAGGCACCTTCATGGGGGAGAATTAGCTGGTCTTCCCAGTTTTCTGTGCTTTCTGGCAGCATGGTAAGAAAGTTATTAACAATATCATGGCATTGGCTGGCAACTTGACTGCTTTTGATGCTTGATGTATATGATCTGGAAGTTCAGCGTGAAGAGCGAAAGAAACAAAATCTATTTCCACTGAAAGAAATACAGCCATCACTTGATACAAGCTTTGTGGAGACTATATTAATTTATGTTCAGTCCTGCTTTGTCTTGTACAGTAGCAATTCAGTGAAAGATGTTATTTACTTGGGCAGCTTTATCTGGAAATGCCTATGATTCCTGTGTTATCTGGTTTGATGGTACTGTATAGGATTTATTGTTCTAGTGCCACCATGTGGCTGAAGACAATGCTACAATATTAATTTTGGTGTCTTCGTGATTGAAGACCTATTGACATGTTCCATTTTACTGCTGTGAATTTATACGTACTGTTGGGCTTCAGTTTGTCCATTATGAATCTTTCCACTCCCCAAAAAGCCCCAAAGAACTTCTTGATATGGGTTTGACGAGGCAGACCTTGGTGGACCTAAGTGGACTCTAACCAGCATGATTTACAAATAGAGAAGTAGCTTCAAGTCACAATGGTGTTCTGAGATTAATCTACATTATCCACCCTTAACCCTTTGACACACTGTATGACACTGCATTCCTTTTTATACTTTTCCTGAACAATCCAGCCTGATAGCAATGTCTTAACTTCATTCTTTTATTACTTATCTGATCATAGCCAGAGCAGCTCATTTGGACCTGCCTGTTGATGTCATATTATAAAATTTTCCAAGGCGGGCTAACCAACTATCTCTTCCAGGCTTCTATATCACTGAATAATAAAGTTATTCAGGACCATGGTAGTTATTACTGCATCTAAGAAATATTTCACTGAAAATGAAGAAAAAAGTTTTAATTTGAAACTTCTTTGGATTTCTTCAATGAATAATGATACCATCTATGTATTATTGAACCCCCAAGACCCAAAACATCCCAGAATCAACCTCCGTTTGAGGTCAACTGGGGAAGCTGAGGTACCAAAATTGGCATTATTGATATAGGGTGCTGAGTGGATCAACCCCAGCCGTAGCATCCCCGTGATGCAATGGCTCACAGTGATTGTGGTCTATTCTTCCATCAAGAGTTCCACCACTCATTAAAGACTAGTAATTGGAGAAAATCAGACAGCGTTAGAAGGGAGGAAGAAATGAAATAAGGAAGCAAAATCCTAAATGATTTAAAGGAAGAAATACATCACTAGGCCACACCAGAAATGTTGGTTAAAACATCAGAGGTTAGATTGTCTCTGTCAATGTAGTAAACAATGCCAGTCATCCAGTAGTGACCAGCTTGAGAGGCCTGGAAATATTTTTGTCAGCTGGTTGTGAGTCAGTGGCCAACTATAGAAGAATTGAAGGAAATTTTTTTTTCTTAAAATGTACTTATAATTCATTTTTATTTTGCTTTCCTAGCTTCGACAGCATTTCTAGCCGACAGCCAGCCACCAAATCGCAAGGCCCTTGCTGTTTATCCGATATTCCTCTTCTACTTTGTGATCAGTTGGATGATCATCTCCAATGCATCTGCATGAGGGCCAATTAGCCTGAAAACTAGAACGATAAAACATAAGCGATTCAAAATCAATCTCGTGGAGACTATTTGCTCAAAGTGGCATCTCATTATATGCAGAGAAAGAGAAGATCAAGAAACATTGATATTTAGTTTGTATATTATTGAATGTACAGTAATTCATACACCTGTAAAAGATTTATAACTGATGTCTTGCAGACTTTGGGGAAAATATTAATTTCAGTTGAGTTGCATTTGTAACATGGCTACAGAGACTTGAAGCAATATTATTTTATTTCACTTATTTTGTTACATGTATTGGAAATTTTGTTGTGATCAAAATCTGTCCGTATTTGATACCAACACACTGAACTTACTGTGTCAATTGAAGGTTGTATTTAGACAATTTGGACTGAACTTTCCATAACAATTCCTTTGGAAATCTTCCCCATGTGTCCCTCAGTGTAATAGTAAATCTTAAAGATAAGTTAAATTTGTACTCCCACAAGGCCTGCGCTGAGTAGTTTGGTCTCAGCTAGGACGGTAGCTAATACTTCTATTGGCCTCAGTGGAATGGACTCGTAGAGGCAAAATCATTCATGCTGTCTAGATAGCGATTAATATGCAATGGCCTCTGATCCACTGTACTGTGTAAATGTCAGGTGAGGATAGAGTTAGACTTGACTGGTTGTTTAGCCTGTTAATTTTCATTGCCTAAGTCTACACTTGAATGGTGATGTGAATGGCATTGTAAAGACTTGATTGCTTCCAGATATGGAAGTGTGGGAAGTTTGTTTTCATGATGTACACAGTTCTGTGATGGGTAGGAGTAGAAATAAAAAGGTCTTAAGGCTGCAATTATCCCTGAAAACTGAGCTAGGTTTGGTAACAGTTATTTAAATGGAGTTGTCAACCAATAGGGAGGGGATTGAAATCTGGAAATTGAATATCCTTGCCTTGTGGCTGATCTTTAAATTGATCTGTAATTTAACTGTTAGCCTCACTATCCCATTGTCTTGCCTTTCAAAGGCATTGATCAATCAGAATAGGTTAGCTTATTTCAGTTACATGTTCAGTTCAGACTTAGGATAATCTACAAATTATAACTTGAGAAACTCCATACTCTATAGCGTGAAGCATCTAGGTTCTACTTGATTAATACTATCATTTTGTTGACATGTTTGTAGCACTTCATTTAATTTCAGGAAAAAAAAATCAAGAATGGTTATAGGCCATTTGGAGATAGCAAGAAGTGCAGATGCTGTGTGTTTAACACCAGTGGGTTGCAGTGCGAGAGAGATCCAATGAGTACTTTCTGGTGAGTCCTGATGAAGCATCTAAACCTGAAACATCGACTCTCCTCCTTCTCTGTGCTGCCTGACCCGCTGTGTTCTTCCAGCTCCAAACTGTATCAACTGATGAACAGTTTTCAGTTATAGTGCTGGAGTGACGATAGAGGACTGTTTTTTTTTGTTTTTCCCCTGCGTCTGAAAGCCTACACTTTGTAAGTGCCAATGTGAAAATAGTTTTACGTGACTTAGTTCAATTTTTTGTTTCCGTGAGTCTAAAGCACAAAACTGATCTCCATTTGAAATTGTTAGCCTTCATCTCAGTCTTCGTATGTGAAAAATGTCATGCTAATGCATGGCTCTTTTTGCACTATTTGAAGCAGAGTCAAACTAGGAGATGCTTACACTTTTATTTCACATTCTGTATGAACATATTTTCAAATTTTATGCTGATCATGTATTTATTCCATTGTTTAATGATTATTTATTTCAAACACACACTACATCTTTGTGGGTACATATTTGTAAATTGTATTTGTGCATTGTAAACACCATTTTGCAACTTGTAAGTTACTGAGAGTATCAGAGATTTTGAATAGGAAAGCCACATGCACCCCTAAGAAGGCTTTTGATACTTTAGAGTATAGTGCAGTCGTTCTACAGGAACATGGTATAGAGTGCCACTAGGACTGATATTAAAAGGATACTATGCATGTCACCATTTTGACAATCGCCACATACGCTTTGTCCATACATGTGCTTGAGAATGACATAACTAGATGGTAAGGTGATTTAAAAGGCTCATGGGTGTATAAATAGATGAACAGAATATAAAAACACAGAGCTCATGCTCGAACTTTATAAATCAGTGGTAATTTTTCACCTCAGACTAGGCAAATTTGGCCAATATGCCTCAGAAAAGGTAATAAGGGCTTTGAACTACAGATTGGATATCCCAGCCCTGAGGGACTCTTGAGAAAAGTTTGGATTCTTCTTTTAGAAACAAAGAACAGTAAGAGCTGAACTTATACTTATTGGAGGTATTGTTAGAGTTAACATCCAATGTTGTAGATCTAAAATCATTATCAAAGGATGTAGAGGAGAGACAAACATTTTCTTGAGTTTTTGAGATCTGGAATGGTCTGTCTGAAAAAGTGGTGGAAGCTGATTCCATAAATTTGAGAGGAGTTGGTTAGCAGTTGAACATGTGGAAGATGGGAAAACGGACCTAAACAGGAATATGAGGGGGTCAAAGATTGACCACTATCTTTCAGAGAGCGAACACAGGGCGATGTGCCAAATATACATCTGTAATTTTCTCATTTAGAAGGCAGTGTCTTAGTATTGTACTCCTTAAACATCCCTGCCCCATCCCATTATCATCACCTACCCTACCCTGCTAAAAAAAATTTTGAGAGAGGTACCAGCCTTAAGGTGTAATTGTTTGGAGTGTAACGCATCAGCTGATTCCATATACATGTTGGTTAATCATTTTTTGATCCTGAAGAAGACACAATGATAATTGAAAGCTGGATGCACAGCAGATATGAGTGGAGATATAGCTGGTCTTTTAATTTGAGACAAAGGTCTGCTGTCTTTTGGCACATGACTCCTGTTTTCAGCCAGTATTTGCATTTTGTTCACACAGCAGATGCTTTCTGAATAGTACTGACAGATCCAAAGAGAGATTAATCTGAGTGTATCCTTCAGGATATTAGAAGTTGCAATAGATTATCCAGCTGCTCAAATATGCTTCACGTTAATCTCTCAACAATGTTTCACATTTGCCTAAAAAAACCTCTTAATTTCACTTTTGAAAATGTCAAGAGCCCTTTAGGGAGATCTTCTGGATTTCCACTGCCCTTGCCCCTGTCTTCACTTCTAAATAGCCTCACTGTAATAGTAAGGTTATGCTGCTTGTTCTAAAATCCCTGGTTAGAATTAACTTTTCTATTTCTACTTGATTGAGATTTTTTTTACCTGAACACCTTTTTGTTAAATTAATCCTTAACTATCAAAACCAGTAAGGTCAGATTTTATGCAATTTGTGTTGATTAAAATAGCCTGTTAAGCTGCTATTGTAATTCTGGAGAATCTCTACAGCCAGTATATCTTTCCTGATGTGTGGTCCCCAAGAATTGAAGACAGTACTTGATAGGTCATCTGACTAAGGCACTGTATAGTTAAAGCATCACTTCCTCATTATTGTATTTCGAGACCTCTTGAGATAAAGGTCACTGATAATCTGTTAACAAGTACAAAAAGTAATCTTTCGCTTTCTCACATGAGCTTCTCTCTCCCAAGCTTTCCTCCAGTTACTTTTGCTTGTTTGTTCTTTGATATTGCAGTAGGTGTGTGACCATAGTGACGTATCTGATTCATAGCTGACATAACAAACAGTTAATGAATCAGTCATGTACTTGATGCTGTGGATAGGTGGGATTATTCCTCCCTTCACTTCTGTAGGTTTCATGATTTTTCTCTCTCAGCCATAGTGCAAAGTCCAGGTGCGTTTCCATCACCCTGACCAATTAAGAAAAGAATTGACTGTAGGTCATAGTCATGTCTCTCTTCTTGGTCTAGTTATGGCTAGGAGTAAATTTATTGCCTTTAAACACATTACATCATTGGGCAAAGCTAGTTTGGAGGAGGGAAGGAATCAAGTTGAGACTCCAGTGTGGCCTCATTAGCCTGTGATAATCTCAATTGTAACAAGTTCGATTTGGAGGTGAATAGAGTACAATAGGTATGAGAAATATTTGCACCGTGGTCAGTGCCCTCTTAAAAAGCCAGGTAGATTCTGTTGCTCAAAAGCATTAGGTTGGCTCTAGCAAGAGCTATTTGGAACAGTATAATACTGTGATGGACTGCTGGTAATTATGTGTCTGTTCACTATAATTACTGTAATAATTTGAGTTATAACACAATAAGTTTTAAACAATTCAGATGCGAATTTGGATCCCCGTATAGTCCTTATAGCATATGGGCACTTCCAATGATAACACTAGGAAATGCCACATTGGATACGACAAAAGAAAAGAGAGTGGCACGTGAACAGTAAAGGGTGAAGGGAAGGGTCTGTTTCACTTTATGTACATAGTTAATAACTTCTCTGTTTTCAAAGGTATGGTAAAATCAATAATGTATAAGCTGTCTGCCAGTTGGGGTTGATATCTCTGGTAATTGCAGGGAGAACTTCTGAATTTCTAAAGCCTTAATGTGGATTTCTATTGTAAATATTTGCATATTGTATGTTTATAGATTTACTACTCCAGAATCAAATTATTTTTCTGTTTCCGTATTTGTTTTGCTGTAAATGTATGCTCTAACATGGTTGAGTCATGGACCGTGTCAGTGTCTTTGTGGTTTTGAATAAGTGTGTTAGAAAAATTACACAGCTTTATAATTGTATTAAATAGACAAATGACAAGGCAAAAAGTTTTTGAGAAGATTTGTAGTTTGGGTTGTGGATGAGATTGTAGGTATGCTCGCTGAGTTGGTGGGCTTGGTTGCAAATGTTTCATCACCCTGCAGGGTAACATTGTCATTGTGCCTCTGGTGAAGTGTTGGTGTTCTGCCCCATGCATTATTTATATGTCTCTGTTTGCTGGGGTGGTTCGTATTGTTTCTGGTTTTGTTTCTCAGTGGTTTGTGCATAGGGTCTATTTCAATGTGTTTGTTAATGGAGTTCTGTTTTGGAATACCACGCCTCCAGGAATTCCCTGGTGTGTCTCTGTTTGGCTTGTGCCATTATTGATGCGTTGTCCCAGTCAAATTCATGTCCCTCATTGTCCATGTGTCGTGAGACAGTGAGAATTGGTTGTGTCAGTGGGTGGCTAGTCGGTGTTTATCTATCCGTATAGCTAGTTTTCTTCTGGTTAGGCCCATGTAATGTTTCTCACAGTCCTTGCATGGTATTTTGTATATTACACCAGGTTTTGCCATTGGTGGGTATGGGATCCTTTACGTTCGTCGTAGGGTGGTTGTTTGTTTGTGGGCTACTCTGATATGTAGGGGTCTGAGTAGTCTTGTGGTCATCTCGGAAATGCCCTTGATGTGTAGTAGTGTGAATTAGTGTGTCTGGTTGTGGTCTGTCTTAGAGGTAACAGCAGAATGTGCTTTTTGGGTATCCATTCCTTTTGAAGACTTCATATAGGTGCTCCTGTTCTGGTTTGTGTAGTTCCGAGTTACTTCAATGTGTTGTGGCTTGTTTAAATAGTGTCCTGATGCAGCTTGGTTTCTGTGCGGAGCTGCATCAAGACACCATTTAAATGAGCCATAACACAAAACTACCCAACGCAGAACAGGAGCACCTAAATGGAGTCTTCAAAAGAAATAGATAGCTGAAAAGCACAATCTGCTTTTACTTCTGAAACGGACCACAACAGGAAGACACAACATAATCAGACTCACTAATCATCCTACCATACATCATGGACATTTCAGAGATGACCACAAGACTACTCAGACCCCGAGGTATCAGAGTAGCCCACAAAACAACAGCCACTGACGAACGTAAAGAATCCCTTACTGAAAACTAGTTTTTTTTAAAAAAAGGTGTAATATACAAAATACCATGCAAGGACTGTGAGAAACATTACATAGGCCTAACCAGAAGAAAACTGATTATACACAGATACACAAACACCAACTAACATGACCAATTCTCACTGTCCGTGAGTAGTGAGATAATGAGGGACATAAATTCGACTGGGACATCACATCAATAATTGCACAAGCCGAACAGAGAGACCCCAGAGAATTTCTTGAAGCTTGGTATTCGAGTGGCACTCCATCAACAAACACATTGAATTAGACCCTGTGCACAAACAACTGAGAAGCAAAACAGGAAATAATACCAACCACCCCAGCAAACTGAGACATATAAATAATACACAGGACAGAACACCAACGCTTCAGCGGAGACGCACTGACAATGTTACCTAGCAGGGTGATGAAACATTTACAATCAAACCCACTCGCTCAGCAAGCATGTCTACAACCTCAAATGACAAGGCAATTCTGCATGTAGACAAAATTTTTCTGTACTTCCCTGTCCCTGCTGATGCTTTGGATGCACAATACACTGGATGAAATGGTTTTGATTGGGAAGTTTAAGGATTAATTTTCAGCCTCTACTCTGTTCACCTTACATAGATTAGGGTTTTGCGGTTGGTATCAATATGGGAAAGGAGAAATGAACTAGAATTCTTGCTTCTTGTGTCAATTGTGTGAAATGCAGCTGTGTGAGTGTTCTGTGAAGATCTCTTAGATGTGAGTTCATCCACAAGTGAATAACATTTTGATATGTGTTAATTACGCTGCCACATGAAGGATGTTTTTTTTGGTTGAAATATTGAAAAGTTACTGGCACTTTGGTACTGTCACTAATTAAAACTCACCACAGGCAAGATATTGGGGGAGGTAAACATAGTGTTGGTGGTGTATGAGCTTGTGCCTTAGAGTGCAGAGGAGATTTGTGAACAAAAAGACTTCAGTTATGTGGAGTCATTAGAGAAACTGGGACTGTTCTTAGAATGAAGAGGTTTAATGGAGATGTTCGGGAAAGTCATGAATGGTTTGGTTGGTCAAGGAAACAGTTTTTTTGAGGAAGTAGCAAGCAAGATACAAAAAGTGGATCCTTTAGATGTGGTGAACTTGCATTTCTAAAAAGTGTTTGATAAGATACCAAACTAAAGGTTACCCATAAGATAAAATTCAGTGTTATGGGTAACCTATTAGTATCAGCGAGTTTTGAGAAGTTTTGTAGCTCAGGTTGAGGTTCTGGATGTGAGTTTGCTTGCTGAGCTGGAAGGTTAGTTTTCAGATGTTTCGTCACTTTTTTATTTGAAAAAATATACTTTATTCATGGAATGTATAAAAAAATTAAAACATTTATACACCTACCCAGTCATGCAAGCCGCTCCGGGTTACCCAGGGGGTACGTACACCAACTAAAGGCAAAAACAAAACAAAGAAGGAAAGAAAACAAAGCAAATACTCCCCGCACAGTCCCCGTTGGCCCCCTGACCAGTTGGGGAAGGCGCCAGCTGGGCCTAGCCTGCAACACTCGGTCGGGGTCAGTTCTTTCAGCTGGCAGACCAGCAAGTTGCGGGCAGACCGAAGAGCGTCTTTCACCACATTGATGGTCCTCCAGGCGCAGTTGATGTTGGTCTTGGTGTGCGTCCCGGGAAACAGCCCATAGAGCACGGAGTCCCGTGTCACGGAGCTGCTCGGGACGAACCTCGACAAATACCACTGCATCCCCCTCCAGACCTCCTGCGCATAGGCACGCTCCAGAAGGAGGTGATCGACAGTGTCGTCCCCCCCGCAGCCACCTCGAGGGCAGCGAGCGGTGGTGCAGAGATTCCGGGCATGCATAAAGGATCTCACTGGCAGAGCCCCTCTCACCGCCAGCCAAGCAATGTCCTTGTGCTTGTTTGAAAGTTCTGGCGATGAGGCATTCTGCCAAACGACTTTGGCAGTCTGCGTGGGGAACCACACAACGGGATCCACCCTCTCCTTTTCCCGAAGGGTCTCGAGGATACTACGTGCTGACCACTGCCTGATGGCCTTGTGGTCAAAGGTGTTTCCCTTCTAAAATTTCTCCACGAAGGACAGGTGGTACAGGACGGTCCAACTGCTCGGAGCGTTCTGTGGCAACGAGGCCAGGCCCATCCTTCGCAACACCGGGGACAGGTAGAACCTCAGTAAGTAGTGACACTTAGTGTTTGCGTACTGAGGATCTATGCACAGCTTGATGCAGTCGCACACAAAGGTAGCCGTCAGGGCGAGGGTGGCGTTCGGGATGCCCTTTTCCCCCATTTTCCACATCTTTGTACATGGTGTCCTTGTGGACCCGGTCCATCTTTGACCCCCAAATGAAGTGGAAGATGGCCCGGGTGACCGCAGCGGCGCAGGTCCAGGGAATAGGCCAAGCGTGCGCCACATATAACAGTACCGAAACCCCCTTGCACCTGACAACCAGGTTCTTACCTGCGATGGAGAGGGACCGGAGCATCCACCTGCCCAGCTTCTGCTTCAGTTTGGTGATACGCCCCTCCCAAGTCTTAGTGCACGCCCCAGCTCCACTGAACCAAACACCCAGCACCTTCAGGTAGTCTGTCCTGACGGTGAAGGGGAAGAAGGAGCGGTCGTCCCAGTTCCCGAAGAACATGGCCTCCCTCTTACCCCTATTGACTTTGGCACCCGAGGCCAGTTCAAACTGACCGCAGATGTCCAACAGCCTACTTACTGACTGACGATCAGTGCAGAAGACGGCGACATCGTCCATGTACAGGGAGGTCTTGACCTGAAGGCCTCCGCTGCCTGGGATAGTCATGCCCTTCAGGCTCACGTCCTTCCTGATGGATGTGGTGAAGGGGTCCACACAGCACACGAACAAGGCAGGAGAGAGTGGGCAGCCCTGCCTGACTCCAGATCTGACGGGAAAACTGTCCGATTCCCACCGTTGATTGAGACTGCGCTAACGATGTTGGTGTAGAGCAGCCGGATCCAATTGCGGATGCCCTCCCCGAACCCCAATTTGGAGAGGACGTCCCTCATGTAAGCATGAGAGACCCTGTCGAAGGCCTTCTCCTGGTCCAGGCTGACGAGGCAGGTGTCCATCCGCCTCTCCTGCACGTAGGCGATCGTATCCCTGATGAGCGCGAGGCTCTCAGCGATCTTCCTGCCCAGCACAGCACAGGTTTGTTCAGGGTGAATCACCGACTCCAGGACAGACCTGACCCGGTTGGCTATGACCTTGGCCAGGATTTTGTAGTCCACGTTCAATAGTGAAATGGGACGCCAATTCTTAATTTCTTCCTTCTCCCCTTTCCTCTTGTAAATGAGGGTGATGATGCCCTTCCTCATGGACTTGCACATTTCCCCTGCCCGAAGCACACTAGGTCCTGGCCGACCAGGTCCCACAGGTCCTGGCCGACCAGGTCCCACAGAGCGGAATACAGCTCAACCGGTAAGCCGTCGCTCCCGGGAGTCTTATTCCTCTCCAAAGACTTGAGGGCTCTGGTCAGCTTGTCCAGGGATATCGGCCGGTCCAGCCACTCCCTCGTTCTGTCGTCTAAGACCTCCGTGATAGACGACAGGAACGACTTGGAGGACGTGCTGTCCGTGGACTTCGCGTCGTACAGTCTGGCATAGAAGGATCTGCTGCTCCTCAAAATGTCGGGCCGAGACGACGTCACCGAGCCGTCGTCCTCCTTCAGCCGGCTGAGCACAGAGCTCTCTTTATGCATCTTCTGAAAGAAGAAACGCGAGCACGTCTCATCCTGCTCTACGGAGACAACCCTGGACTGGAAGATTATCCTGGAGGCCTCCGCGGCGAAGAGCGAGGCTTGCTGGCTCCACACCTTGCGGAGGTCCTCGTGACATCGACCCCCATCAACTGCAGAAGGAGCAGGTTCTGCACCCTTTTCTGGAGTCACGACAGCTTTCCCTACCCCTCTCTCGCCTTCCGAACACCCTTGAGGACAAAGAACCTCTTGATGTTCTCCGTCACCATCTCCCACCAGTCGCCCGGAGACTCAGAGGGGTTTCATGGTTCTCCAACCAGCGTACTCCCTCTTAAGCTCCTCGACGTTCTCTGGGGTCAACAGAGTTGTGTTGAGCTTCCACGTCTCCCTGCCGGCCTGCTGGTCGTCCTGTAAGTGACAGTTGGCCAGCAGGAGGTAGTGGTCAGAGAAGAACACCGGCTCAACGCCGGTGGACCTGACTGAGAACGCCTGTGACACAAACAGGAAGTCTATCCTTGAGCGGATAGACCCGTCTGGCCACGACCAGGTGTATCTCCGCTGCGGTCCATCTGCAGGGGTGCTGAAGACGTCGAGCAGCTTGGTGTCCTTCACCGTGCCCATCAGGAATCTAGATGTGACGTCCAGTTGACTCCCCCCACCCACTGTCCCCATGCCGGATCTTCCATCTGCATCAATGATGCAGTTGAAGTCTCCGCCTAGGATGACCGGCCTGGACATAGCCAGCAGGGGTGGAAGCTGCTGCAGGACGGCCAACCGCTCACTCCGTACCGCTGGGGCGTACACGTTGATCATCCTCAGGGGAGCATTCCTGTAGGTGACATCAGCCACTAGGAGGCACACCCCCCCACCACCTCCTGAACTTGAGAGACGGTGAAGTTGCGCCCCTGCAGCAGAATAGCCAGGCCTGAGGAGCGACAGTCGTTACCTCCCTGACCAGATCAAAGGCCCACGGGTCCAGGCGCCCGACCATTTCCCGTACCTGCTGAGGTGCGGTATCCCGCACTCCTGCAGAAACAGGAGGTCCGCCTTGACGGTGGTCAGGTAGGCCAACGTGGACTCACATCTTGCGGTGGACTCAACGCTGTGCACATTAATGCTCGCAACTCGTACCCCCATTGTGGGCAGTGACCCCAGTACCCTCCCCAAGTCCAAGGTCCAGCCCCTCCATTTGTCCCTTCATGCCCATTGCCCAGGCAAACTGCTGGATGCTCTCCAGGCTCAGGAAACCGTCCGTGCTGCCTTCCGGGTGGCATTCCCGCGCCCCACCTCCCCCCCCCACCCCAGTCAGGGGTACGGAGGCAGGAGAGTCCGGCTCTAGGTCAGGCTGGGGACTCGCTGTTTCCTCCTTCCCGCCTGAAAGTTCTGGGGGGGCCTCTCCAGGGCCCCAGAGGCGCATGGCTGGGTGTCGGAGGGAGCCTCAGGACGCCTCCCATCACCTGGAAGCGGGGTGCTGCTTTCCTTCTCCCTTGAGATCTTTAGTTTCTGTTTTGGGCGGGCATCCTCCGAATCTCCCTCGTCAGAGGAGCTCTTATAGCCCCCCTGTAGCTGCCTCTTCCCACCTGATGGTTGCGGTGCCTGGGCCCACCGGCGCGCCTTCCTCCTCGCTTTCCAGACCGTCGTCCACTCCTCTGGGACACCTGTCACCTCCTCCGTCGACTCCGGGTTGTTGGGGGTGGGGAGTGGAGCCTGCAGGGGTGCTTTGCTGGCCCCGGGCCCATCCTGCAGGGCTGGGCCCTCCTGCACGACCTGGCCCTCCTGCACATTAGGGGGGTCCTTGCAGGGCCCTGCTGCCTTCCTCTCCTCTGGGGGGGCTTGCCCCGCATCGCCCCTGCCGGCGACCTGGGCGTAAGTGGTCCCCCGCCGCGGGCATGCCCTATAGAGTTGGCCCGCTTCCCCGCAAAGGTTGCAGCTTTTTACTTGTGGGCAATCCTTTGCAAGGTGTCCCTCCTCCCTGCAGTTCCTGCAAATGGTGGCTTTGCAGTTGGCCGCCACGTGACCTGACCTACCACAGGCATGGCAGACTTTAGGTTGCCCTGCGTAGGTCAGGTAGCCCTTGTTCCCGCCGATCGCGAAGCTGGACGGTGGGTGTGCAATGTTCCCGTCCGCGCCCATCCTCAGCGTCACCTTAACCTGCCTCTTACTGGTCCAGATGCCGAAGGAGTCCATGATGTCAGTTAGGTCCCCTTCCACCTTCATGTACCTTCCAAGGAAGATCAGGACATCAACTGCTGGCACATGCGGGTTGTACATGTGTACAATCACCATACGGCTCCTCTGCGCTGGCATCACGAACAGCGGGACAGCGGTCAATACAGAGAGGGGGCCCTCACCTCCTTTCTCCTTGAAAACCTCCAGGAAGCGCTCGCAAAGCTTGGCACTCCTGAAGGTTACATCGTAGAAACCTCCTCCGGGGAAATCCTGCAGGCAGTAAATGTCCGCAGCAGCGAACCCACAACAGTCCAACAGGACTCTCTTCATGAAGAAGGTGCGGTCCACAGGTGCACCTTCATCCACCTTCTTCACGGAAACACGGATGGTGTTCCGGACCCCCTGACCTGGGGCACGAGCACTTGCTGCAGCCATTGTTGCAGGTTGGCTGCTCCCCTGATCCAGCGTTAGGCCAAAGCCAGCATCCATCAGTTGCAAGGGTGCACAGCCAACCCGACGTCTTCCTTCCACCTCCAACACAGTCATGCTCTCCTCTTCTCAGTCCACAAAGGAGTGGATCTTTATTGTGTTCCGGATGTAAGCTGGTTCACTGAGCGAGAAGGTTCGTTCCCAGACATTTCGTCACCATTCTAGGTAACACCAACAATGAGCCTCTGATGAAGCGCTGGTGTTATGTCCCTCTACTATCTACCATCCTCTGAGAAAAAGAACAGGAAATGACATCACCAATACAGGAAATGATGTCACCAACCCAAGGAAACCTAAACAGATAAATAGAAAGAGGGACATAACATCAACGCTTCATTGGAGGCTCACTGTTGATGTTACCTCAAATGGTGACGAAACGTCTGGGAACAAACCTTACAGCTCAGCGAGCAAACTCACATCCACAACATATTAGTATGGATAAGGGATTGATTAGCTGATAGGAAGCAGTACAAGGATAAATACCCTTTTTCCATTGGCAAGCCGTAACCAGTGGAATGTCACTAAGATCAGTGCTACCCTACAGACTAGTCAAACAATGGTTTGCCACAGTTATCTTTGTGGAATCTAACACCACCGTCATCGACTTTGGAAATGACTGTGTCCGAGTGAAAGAACAGGTGGAGAGGGCAGGTTGCCTTGTTGGTAAGAAATAATATTTAGTCAATAGCAAGAAGTAATGTAGAGTTGGAAGGTATGGAATCTATGGGCAGAATTGAGGAACTGAAGGAGAAAAGACCCTGATGGGAGTTGTGTATAGGCTAACTAGCAGTAGTTAGGATGTGGGGAAGGAAATAAATCAGGAGTAAGAAAGTCACTATAACAATAATCACAGGGGACTTCAATATGCAAGTGGATTGAGAAAATCAGGTTGGTACTGCAAGTAAGAATTGGAACTTCTGGAATGTCTGCAGGATAGTCTTTTTGGAGCAGCTTATGATAGACTCCATTAGGGAACAGGCTTTTCTGGATTTGGTGATGTGTAATGAGGTAGACTTCATTAGGGAGCTTAAGGTGAAGAACCCCTCCGGGACAGTGGCCATAATATGATGGAATTCACCTTGCAGTTTCAAAGGGAGAATTGGAAGCAGATGTAATGGGACAACAATTCAGAAAAGGTAACTACAAAGGCATGAGGCAGGAGTTGACTGGAGTTGATTAGAAGGAGACCCTAGCAGGGAAGAATGTGGAACAGCAATGGTGGGGGTTTCTGGGGGGTAAGTGGGAGGGAACAGCAGAAATTCATCTCCAGGAAGAAGAAACCTACTAAGGAGAGGACAAGGCGACCATGGCTGACAAAGAAAAAGAGGCAGCAGCAGCAGTTGGAGTGGTTGCTGCTGATTTTCCATGAAGCTCAATATCTCTTTCCCAGCTCCTGGCTGCCAGAGATTATTGAAGTGGATAATGAGTGAAAGCTGTGGAACTTTCTGCGAAAGACTCATGACCACTGAGGTAGCTGTGGACTGCCTTTGGAGATGAATGGAAGTGATATGTTGTGCTCATCAGTGGTGGCAATGATAAGCAGGGATTCCCTATGAAAGAAGATGTCTTAACTGATGGCCATGCCCACCTGGCAAGGGGCATTCCTGCTTTCAGCCCAGGATCAGGCAAACAAATTAAAATCTGAATGTGACTGCGCTGTTGATGCCAACCTCTGTGACCTCAATTTAGTTATTAATAAGAGGTGAAAATGACATCCCTACTCCGACAGAAAATACTGCGCCTCACTGTCTTGGACTGAAAAGGGCTAGTAAAGCCTATAAACTGTTCGACCTGTCGAAGGAGGATGATGAGTGTGTTGTAAGGAGACCTCTCAGCAAGAAAGGGAAGAAGTTGAGAACCAAAACTCCCAAAATCCAGAATCTGATAATTCCCTGAGTTCTCCAACATGCGTTGCCCTGAAGAAACAACATAAAAGAACAAGGGAGCTGCAGGAGAATATGCCAAGCTTCTGTCCAAAAAAATGAAGGAAGCTAAGGAAAACTTCAGGAACAGATCACCAAGAAATGTCATCTTTCTCCAATGAGGGCCTCCACATCAAAATCTGAATCTAGCTGCAAGTAAAAAAAGTATTGGTGGGATAGACAAGATAAAGAAACTTTGTATGCTCTTTCTTTCAATTTTTTTTGGTAACTCCAGTGTAGATTAGTGGGGAGCCAAAGCACTCAGAAGTCTTTTAAAAACTAGCAGGATTACTTTTAAAAAGAAGCGATAAGGGGAAGGAAGCTGAAATGTGTGAGTAAGTGAGCTAGTAATATTAAAGAAGATTATGGAAGAGTTTTTTAAAATAACTAAAATGTAAGAGAAGCAAAAGTAGAACATTGGACCACTGGAAGATGAGGCTGTAAAAGTAGTAATGGGAAACAAAGAAATCACAGAGGAACTGAATAGGTACTTTGCATAAGTTTTCACAGCGGAAGAAACTGCAGCACAGTGGAACTTTGAGAGTCAGGGAGCAGAGATGAGTGTAGTGGCTATCACGAAAGAGAAGTGCTGGGGAAGCTGAAAGTCTGAAGGTAGATAAATCACACAGACTAGATGGACTACACCCACTACACCCCACAGTTCTAACAGAGAAAGCGGAGGAGATTGTGGAGGCATCGTTGGTGAACTTTCAGGAATCGCTGGCGTTGGGGACAGTCCCAGAGGACTGGAAAATGACTAATGTAACATCTCTGTTTAAGAAAGGAGGGAGGCGGACGACAGGAAACTGTTAGCCTGACCTCTTATTGTGATAAGATTTTAGAGTGCATTGTTAAAAATGAGATTATGTTGCACTTGGAAGTGTATGGTGAAATAGGGTTGAGTCAGCAGAGCTTCATTAATGGGAGGTTATGACTCCAAAATCTGCCAGAATTCTTTTGAGGATGTAACCAGCAAGTTAGACAAATGACAGCCAGTGGATATGATCAATTTGGATTTCCAGAAGGCCTTTAATAATCTACCCACAGGAGGCTGCTAAGGAAAAATGAGAGCCCATGGGGTTATGGGCAAGGTACTGGCATGGATACAGGATTGGCTTACTGGCAGGACAGAGAGTGGGAGAGAGAGAGAGAGAGAGTGTGTAGGGATATAGGGGTCTTTTCTAGCGTGACAGCCGGTCACTAGTTGAGTCCAGTAGAGGTCAGTGTTGGCACAGAACCATTCACTTTATACATAAATGATTTGGACAAAGTAGTTGAAGGTATTGGTGCAAGTTTTCAGATAACACTAATAGGTGGAGGGACAGGTAGTGTTAAGGAAGTGAGGAGGCTGCAAAAGGACTTAGGCACGCTAGGAAAGTGGGAAAAGGAGTGGCAATGGAATATGGTATGGGAAAGTGAGGTTTTGCATTTTGAAAGCAAGAATAGGCGTGGCATGGTGGCTCAGTGGTCAGTCCTGCTGCCTCACAGCGACATGAACCCAGGTTTGATTCCACCCTCACGGAACTGTGTGTGTGGAGTTTGCACGTGCTCTCCGTGTCTGCACGGGTTCTCTCCAGGTGCTCCGCTTTCCTCCCATAGTTGAAAGATGTGCAGGCTAGGTGGATTGGCTCTGCTAAATTACCCATAGTGTTCAGAGATGTGTAGATTTGGCGGGGGGTGGGGGGGATGGGTCTGGGTGGGATGCTCTGATGGTTGGTGTGGACTTGTTGGGCTGAAGGGCCTGTTCCGCACTGTAGGGATTCTATGATCTATGAAAGCCCTGATTTTTCTCCTCTATAATTCAGTGGTGTTGAAACTAATTATAACATCCTAATTACAGGCCTGGCTGATTATCAACTAACTCATGTGGCATACTCATGAAATCCGGCCATTTAGGAAATTGGTGACTAATGAGCCTAACCCTGTTTTTTAAATAAATGTGTTGCCCATTGTTCACTCAATATCCTATTTTGTATAAAGCGCCCTTTGGCCACCTGCACCTCTGACCTGAGTGCTAAATCAGCCACTTGGAATTGTGAGTAGTGTTAGCTAAAGGGCTATGGTGGGAGAGCAATGATATTTTTATTTGCTTTCACTATTTGAAATATACAGATTTTGATTCATTTTACCATGTTCCCTAGGGGTGCCTTTGAGTGGTTAAAGGATTTGTGCCTGGATTTCATTGAAAGTGGAGAGAATGCAGGATTTGGTTTGTGATGTTTAATAGCTGCCTCCCTGACCATTCAGATTGACACATTCAGATTGGTCTTTTGGGCAAAGAGATACTTGTTGGTTGTGAACTCGTGCAACATTGCTTTCAGGAAAGGAAGGTTGAGTAAATGTGAAACTGAAGTTTTCTTTTGAAAGAAATGGCAATTATTCATTGAAGAAGAAGCAGAATGCTGTCTTTGTAAAACAGACTGAAACAATTGTTTACAATAATGGGCATCCTACACAATTTGACATTTGCCAAAAGATTCTTTTGTATTAGATTTGTCCTTCGAGGTGATGAATTTGCAACATGCTTTCCTATTTTTGTTCAAGATCTAAAGGAGAAAGATGAAGGAACGTTGGAGGCAGAATCACAAATGAACATTTGCCTATTGCATATCTTAATAATTATAACCAATTACATTTGTGAGAAACTGTTGGTTGAAATGTTGCTCGACACAAGTTACAGCAAAAGGGAAGAAGAGAAGAAGAGAATAAAAGATAACACACATGAGTCCCCTTCAACCGCCCTACAAAAGAGTAGGGGGAAATGTTTCAAACTTGTTAAAGTGTTAATGAATGTACTATCTTTGTCCATGCTTTTCTTCCACTCCTCCCATCCCATTCTGCCTCTGAAAGTGAAACAGAAGTGAATCTATTCCTTCACAAAATTAGATATCATTCATATTTCACCTTAATTTCAACTGACCCAGTGGCCACAGCCATGAGGCAATTAGTGTTCCAAATTTTTACCAACATTCACACAAAAACATTTTGCATTTCTAAGAGCCTGAATTTTAAATACTGCCACCTTGTTGATGATTTCTACTGCCCCTGCCCCACCATCTCTATCCACGATATTGAGTTCCTTCATAATTTTAAAAGACCTCAGGAAGTTGATGTTTCAAGCATCTAAGCAATTAAAGCATGCGGAAGCCCTGTGGCCCATTGAGTGTGCACTGTAAAAAAGCTACTTTAAGTCAGCCTTGTCCTACTTTCTACCATTTAGCCAATAGCCTTGAATGTTATGACATTTCTTGAGCTGATCTAAGTACCTTTTTAAAGGTGGTGAGGTTTTCCACCTCAACTGGTCTCCTGGACAGTGCATTGCAGATTCCCACCACTCTCTGGGTGAAAAACATTTTCCTCAAATCCCCTCCAAAACTTCAGCCTTTAATCTTAAATGTATGCCCTGTTGCTATTGACCCTTCAACTAAGGGGTACAGCTTCTTATCCACCCTATCCATGCCCCTCATACAATTTCTTGCTGCAAAGAAAACAATCTGAGCTTATCCAGCATCTCTTCATAGCTAAACTGCAATAGCCCCAGAAACATCATGGTGAATCTCCTCTGCACCTGCTCCACTTATCACGTGCTTATTATAGTGTGGTGACCGGAACTGTTCATACTACTCCAGCTATGGCCTAACCAACGTTTTGTGCAACTCCAACCAAACATTGCTTCTTGTGTAAATTATACCATACCTGTTAAAGGTGAGTGTCCTGTATGCATTCTTAACCACCTGATTTAGACTGTCTTGCCACCTTGGGGATCTATGAACAGGCAGCCCAAGATCTACCTTTTCCTCTCAGCTTCCTAGTGTCTTGCCATTCATTGAGTATAATGTAAGATTATTTGCTCTGCTTTCATAATTTAACCATTTAAACCTCGGTAGACTCCTGGTGAATCTGTGCTATGGTCCCTCCAGGATCAATGTATCATTCTAGAGCCCACTTGGAATTCCATACTTCATATTAAGTCTGGCCAGGGCTCTGGTCTACTGAGGCAAGTCCTTCGACAGACGGATGTGATGCCTTGAAATCACTAGAACTTGTGTGAGACATGAGAAGAAATGAGAAATAAGAAATAAACTTGGCACATCCTGAGGGTTGAGGCCTTCACATGACCAAATACATGGCATGATTTTGAATGTTGTGTCACACACTGGTAGCATCCTTCCCCTCAGCACCACATCATAGATCTCCTCAACACCTTGCATGATCATCTCACCATCACCAATGCACTCCAGCTACGGGTCCCTGGCTCTTTCTATAACTTTCTTCTTGATTGCCCTGTTTGTTTTTATCGTCTGGGTGCCATTTCCTTGTGCGCAAGCCCTGATTTCAGATCACCTCCTAGCATCAGTTTCCCTTACTAGGATAGGAAAGAGAAGGAAGAAGGGGGCTACAGTCCTGCAAGGAGACAGACAAATCCACCAAATGGTTTGCAGCAGCTTGTTAATGTTGTTACATGTCCCCATCAACACTAAGCTGCAAAGTTTTGCTGAAGGTTATCACTTAGGATGAGCAGGATCAAAATGTTGAACTGTACAAGATCCAGGTTAGATGTTTTTACAGCAAATTGAGAATCTCTGCAGCAGGCTGCCACCTCATGTAGTGAATACTTATTTGCTGAATTCTTCAGGCAAGAAAGCTGGACCTCCCTCTGTTTGGGACAGATGTTACAATCCAAAAATTGTTGATATTTTAAGGACCATCAGAGCTATAGAGATTTACTGGGCTGGTTTTGATCATTTAAGGTGATGAGAGGTCAAGTTCCCAGATTTCTCTCCTTTAAATTAACTGGAATTTTGATTTGATTCTCCATCTCCTTCAAGTGACCACATAGGTTTTGGGTAGGGTGGGGAGGGAACATATTTGTGTGGGACCAACTGTTTAGAGCAGAGAGCATATTCATGTCAGTCAACGTTTCTTCAAAGTCTTCACTGATCCTGGGTGTGTTTAGTAACTGTTAATAATTGAATACATGCTGTGCAGCTGACACCAGATGTCCTGAAAACCTACCAAATTTTTTTCAAAATATGCACCAGCTGTGAGCTGCTAAAGTTATTTTAATGCAATTCTGAAATCATTACATTTGCTCCATAACAATGCCAAGATTCTAATATATATTCTGGACAGCTGGTCAAAGATCCTGCTAAATGATGTTTACTGACCTCGATCTTAAAACTATTAGCACCCATGGAGTCCAAGAAAAACATAGTACAGGCCAGTTTCCTTTCACATGGATATTGGATGTAATGTAGTCTGAGAGTAGACCTATGACATAGTAGGGAGCGAAATGTAGTGTGTTTGGGCAGAATCAGAACTTGGGATATGGGAAAGTGAGCCCAGGGCTCATGTGTTCAGGATTGTAAGGAAAGGGTGCAGAGGAGATTTACTAGGATGTTGCCTGGTATGGAGGGAAGGTCTTACGAGGAAAGGCTGAGGGACTTGAGGCTGGTTTCGTTAGAGAGAAGAAGGTTGAGAGGTGACTTAATTGAAACATATAAAATAATCAGAGGGTTAGATAGGGTGGATAGGGAGAGCCTTTTTCTTAGGATGGTGACGGCGTGCATGAGGGGGCATAGCTTTAAATTGAGGGGTGCAAGATATAGGACAGATGTCAGAGGTAGTTTCTTTACTCAGAGTAGTAAGGGAGTGGAACGCTTTGCCTGCAACAGTAGTAGATTCGTCAACTTTAGGTACATTTAAGTCGTCATTGGATAAGCATATGGACGTACATGGAATAGTGTAGGTTAGATGGGCTTCAGATTGTTATGACGGGTCGGCACAACATCGAGGGCCGAAGGGCCTGTACTGTGCTGTAATGTTCTATGTTCTATGTTCTAGAAGGTGCCCGGTAAATATGTAATAAGAGATTGTGTGGAGTCCCTACCTGTCCAAATGTCAGATAAAGCATAATGAGACATGGAGGTAAACACACATATCAAAGAATAAAGAAAATCAGAAACAGAACAGTTATATAAAATTATCGCAAGGCTTTCTTTACTTGAGGTCACATAGTCCCACAAATATTATTTTCATACTTTATTAGTTGGCTGAATTAGAACAGTTTCTCAGAGAAAAGTAAATGAGCTTTATCTGTCTGCAAGCAGAAAGCAGCCAAAATGTTGCATATATTTATCTGACCCTTAGGTATTTCTGTATTGGCAACTATATCAGAACATTTAAAAATTATTTTGTTAATTATGTTTAACTCCTTCTATTCTGGTCTTAGCTGGTATTTTCATTAAACTTATAGATAGACAGTTACACAATTCATAAAGTAACTGGTTAACATGTAGAGAGGTTCCATTTGCGCAGGAAAGCATAGAACAATGGATTATTTTTGTTCAGCTATCCTATCTTTTCCTAATAATGCCTCCAATTTTTCGTAACAAAGTGTTGAGCTGGAGGAATGCAGTGGGCCAGGCAGCAGCAGAGGCACAGGAAAGCTGAATTATGGTTCGGGACCCTTCTTCATATAATCTTCCAGCTCCACACTTTGTTATCTCTGACTCCAGCATCTGCAGCTCTTGCAATTTCTAGTTTTTGATATTTATTTTTGATATTTTTGAACTAAATTGGGAGTATATTAATACTTTACGAACTTGTAGTCAAAGAGCTTTTGATACTCAACAGAAGGAAACTTTTTATTTTTGAATAAGCACTGCTATAGCCAAATTAACAGGTTTTTTTCAATTCTTTACTAACATCTAATCTTATCAACACAAACATTGATTTTGAAATTTTCTGAACTTGCTCTTGAGGGATTGGAGCTGTTTCTTATGTTTCATCAATATAAACACAAATTTGGACATCCGAATTCATAGAAGTTAGCCTTCTGGTCCTTGGAAAACCACTTGGAGTTTTCAATGATAATGGGAACTGCAGATGCTGAAGAATTCCAAGATAATAAAATGTGAGGCTGGATGAACACAGCAGGCCAAGCAGCATCTCAGGAGCACAAAAGCTGACGTTTCGGGCCTAGACCGATGATCCACCAGATGAAGGGTCTAGGCCCAAAACGTCAGCTTTTGTGCTCCTGAGATGCTGCTTGGCCTGCTGTGTTCATCCAGCCTCACATTTTATTATCTTGGAGTTTTCAATGCTGTGAATTGAGTAGCAGTGCTGATTACAGAGAGATCTTGTTAAATGAATGCAAACATGATGGAATCAAAATAAGAATGAAGATATTAGAAGTCAAAAACAAAGGTGTTATATTTTCATGCCGAGGGAAGCTGTGTTGCCAATTAAACATAATTTATTAATCTTCAACCTCGATCTAAGATGAGTTAGCTGATTTCGACTGTGATGGAAACATTTGATCTATTATGGCAACAAGGAACCCTAGCAAAACAAGAATCAAATCTCCATTTGTTGCAGGCATATTTAGCTCAAAGAAAAATGGTTATGATTTTTGGAGGCTGATTTTCTCAGCTCCAGGACATATCTGCAGAATTTCCTCAGGGGAAGTATGCTCGACCCAGCTATCTTCAGCTGTTTCATCAATGACCTGATTACAGCAAAAACATGGACAAGCATCCCCACTTCTGATAAGGTCAGATGTCTCAGATATTGAAGTAGTTCTGTAGTTAAGTGCAGTAAGACTTGGATAAATTCTTAGTCTGACAAGTGTGAAGTCAGATTTGTCACCCACAAGTGCCAGGCAATGACAATTTTTGACAAGAGGGATTCTAACCATGCCCCTTCATTTCATAGCATTACCATCACTGGATCCTCTCTGTATCCTGGGAGGTGATGGTGTGGGGGTAGGCGGAGGGGACATTGGGGAAGGTTCACCATTGACCAGAAACTTAACCTGACCAGCCATAAAAACACCGTAAAGATAAAAATGAAAACAGGAACAGGCCAGGAGGCTGGGTATTCAGTGACATAACTCAGATCTTTTCTCTTAAATGCCTGTCCACCATCTACAAGGCACAACATAAGAGTGTTATAGAATAAACTCCATTGGCCCAGACGGGTGCAGCTTCAATAACACTCAAGACTTGCAACACCACCCAGGAGAAAGCAGCCCGCCTGATTGGCACCCTATCCACCACCTACAGCATTTGCTCCATCACCATGGCTGCAGGGAGTATTATCTATAAGATGTACTGCAGAAATTCATCCAGGTACATTCAACAATGCTTTCAAAACCCACGATCACTACCAGCTAGAAGAAGAAGGGAAGCGGATATACGTGAATGCCAGATAATAAAATGTGAGGCTGGATGAACACAGCAGGCCCAGCAGCATCTCAGGAGCACAAAAGCTGATGTTTCGGGCCTAGACCCTTCATCAGAGAGGGGGATGGGGTGAGGGTTCTGGAATAAATAGGGAGAGGCGGACCAAAGATGGAGAGAAAAGAAGATAGGTGGAGAGGAGAGTATAGGTGGGGAGGTAGGGAGGGGATAGGTCAGTCCAGGGAAGACGGACAGGTCAAGGAGGTGGGATGAGGTTAGTAGGTAGGAGATGGAGGTGGGAGGAAGGGATGGGTGAGAGAAAGAACAGGTTAGGGAGGCAGAGACAGGTTGGACTGGTTTTGGGATGCAGTGGGTGGAGGGGACGAACTGGGCTGGTTAGGGATGCGGTGGGGGAAGGGGAGATTTTGAAGCTGGTGAAGTCCACATTGATACCATTGGGCTGCAGGGTTCCCAAGCGGAATATGAGTTGCTGTTCCTGCAACCTTCGGGTGGCATCATTGTG
Organism: Stegostoma tigrinum; assembly: GCF_030684315.1. NCBI lineage: Eukaryota > Metazoa > Chordata > Chondrichthyes > Orectolobiformes > Stegostomatidae > Stegostoma > Stegostoma tigrinum. The sequence continues at coordinate 35,950,253 of NC_081368.1, forward strand.
GCACTGCAGGAGGCCCATGATGGACATGTCATCTAAAGAATGGGAGGGGGAGTGGAAATGGTTTGCGACTGGGAGGTGTAGTTGAATACGTGAATGCCACCATGTTTAAGTTATTCTCTAAGTCATACACCATTCTGATGTAGCACTGTATTACCTCCCTTTACTGCCTCTGGGTCAAAATCCTGGGATGTAGTGTGGTGAGTATGTTAAACCTCAAAGCCTGCAACAAGAAGGCAGCTCCTCACCGCCTTCTGAAGGAAAATACTGGATAGGCAATAAGTGTCGGCCAAGCCATCAATGCGCACAATCCATAAACATATTTTAAGAGTGCAACAGTTACAAGTAGTTTTAGAATCCTTGGCCTAAGAATTCGGAAGTATCAGCTAGGTTTTCAGATTCTGATCACTGACTACTGAACTGTTTTGGTCGGTGCAGACGTGTTACCAGTGAGTGATAGGTCTGGCCTGTCTGTAAGACTTACACAGCAAATCAACTGACCGATACAAGCCCCACTTTTAATGAGGTGCCTAAATTGGGTGGCATGGAGGTGAGACGATGTGAGTGTTAAATCCCCTGATCTTGAAAAATTTGAGGTCCAGTCGATGTTAATATTTTGCATGTTGCTGGTCACATTGCCATTTGGAACTAGTGGGAAGAGGCAGCTCTTCAGTGGATGGCAGGAGTTTGCCAACCAGCACAATAGGAACTATTGGTAGCGATTAGTAAATTGTGGAGTGAACCTTGCCAGAAGCACAAGCAATGGGACCTCATACCTTGTATCATGGAACCTGGAAAAGCACTTCTGTTCCTTCTAGCACATGAGGAAATTGGAAAAAAACCTCATATGCCGACACCTTTTATGACAATAGATTCTCTTCCCATTTTCACATTTGAGGAGAAGTCATTCTGCATTCCCCACAGGCCACAGTTAGAATGGAATTTAGGGCCCAAAACAGAAATTGAACACTGATGAGCCTATTGAAATATGGGGCATGCTGGCTTCAGACCTTCTGCTGATTCACATTTATCTGGCTGTTCGGAAGAACTGTTTTAAAGTGGAAAATGGCAAGATTGGTGCAGTATGCCAGCAGCAAATTACTTAACTGACTTTAACTGATCACTTATCTAGTTTCCAATGGGTAGCTAGGGTTAAAATGAACTCTTAACCGTCCAGTCACACAATCAAGATGAACAGTTGTTGGGGTGGAATACGCAGGGGACATTCAGTGTTTCTCAAACTGTATCCAGAAAAACAAATTAAAAAGAACAAATTGGGAAATGTAAAACAACTAGAAGCTTTCTGGAAGCTAGTCACCAGATTTTACAATGAATGTAAGGTGAGTGTTTAGTCTAAAATTCAGATCTCCTAATCTTTAGCTGTTGTTTGCTGAGGCCTATTTTCAATCAGTTAGCTTTGCTTTGAATTCTTGGCAACTGCACACAATAAACAGTTTATATACCAGATTGGAATGGATAGTAATTACCTTTGGTTCTGGAAAAAGCATTTTGACCTCAGGCTGACAGCCCGTTGGCCCTGAATTTAAGATATCTGGGGATCCTAATGCTTTCTTGACATTGTTATAATGATTACAGCTTTTCTTTGATGCACAAAGTGTGGAGCTGGATGAACACAGCAGGCCAAGCAGCATCTTAGGAGCACAAAAGTTGACGTTTCGGTCCTAGATCCTTGTGCTCCTATGATGCTGCTTGGCCTGCTGTGTTCATCCAGCTCCACACTTTGTTATCTCGGATTCTCCAGCATCTGCAGTTCCCATTATCTCTAATCATTATATTATGTATCAGAATGAATGGAAACCCCTTCTTTAAATTCATATGTACTTACGTAATATTATTGTTTACACTCATCTGCATAGACACTCTTCATGCAATGGAAAACTTTCTTCAGGTAAAATTCAGAAAATTTTTGAAAGCACGGTACTTTCCAGTAAATTGTGCATATTTATTGTTCACCCAAGCTTGTTTTTAAATTTGATTAGAAACAGAAAACGGTGGACAGGTAGGTAGAATTAATGCAGAGTGAAACAGTTAACACTTTCAGATCTGCGTCCTTTCATCAGAGCTGGAAATTTAGGATGTCATAAGTTTTAAGCGAATGCAAGGGGGATAAAGAACAAAAGGGAAGACCTGTGATCAGGTGAAAGGCCATGAGATTAAATGGGCAGGAATGGGTACAAGGCCAAACAGAGCAGTAATGAGCCAATTAAAGAAATAAAAAATGGATCTAGAAGAGTTCATTGATGGAATGATAGACACTTGCCATCCAAAAACAAAAAAAAAGAAGAAATCCAAAACTTTCATGAAAAGAAGAAACAAACTGTGGGTGAGAGTATGGTCTGAAATGTTTAAACTCAACGTTGAGTCTAGAAGGCTGTAATGTGCCTCATTCCAAAAAGTTTAATTGGCGTGCTGCAGGAGGCTGTGGGCTAAGAAGTTTGTAATGGCCAGTCAGGAATGCAATTGGAATTCTGTGTGACTGACCAAGCCATGATGTGAAGTCTTAAAGCAAAGTTGAGTAAAAATTCAGTTTTTGCAGGGACAGGTTTGAGGGTTGAGAATATGCTGCAGGGGTTGACCTTTAGGCAAAAGTCAGATATTTTATCTTTAAATTGCAATGACGATTGTCTGATAACATATTGAAAATTACACCAGGCAGCTGTGTCTTGGAAAGCTTGTTTCTGAATGGCCAAAGCAGATGTTTTGCCATTGTTGGAACAATTAAGATCACTAGTCATTAAACTTTCAGTTGACGCATTGATTTGGGAGTTACTGTGTTAAATTATTCCATGGAGACAAAGTAGTTCTGGCAAAACATCATTGAGCTGACATGCTAACTCTGTTTCTCTCTCTCCACAGATGCTGCCAAATATACTGACTATTTCTCGCAATTTTTGTTTTTATTTCAAGTTTTCAGCATCTGCAGGATTTTATTTTTATTTTGTATGGTTGTCTGGATGAATATATTTTCGTTGTTTCTTATAGTAAGGCTATTTACATGACTCAATTAGTGTTCCAGTCCTTTCCTCATGTTTCAAGGAACTTCAAGTATTGTTTTGGGAAGCATCTTTTAAAATTTCTGGATTCTTGCAGAGATTTGATCTGATTTCTGATTTTGCGTAATTTGCTAATCACATTCTGCCAGTTTTTTTGAAGTGGGAAGGGAAAAGCATATACTGTAATTGCTAAGCATTTGGGAATACTGACCTCTCTGCTGGGAAGGTATAAGTTAGTTCAAAAATGATTGCCTACAGCTGAACATGTGTTAGTCTTATTCAGTACAATCCATCGAGAAAGGAAGTGATGAGGCTGGGATTGTGCAGAAATTTGAAACCTTTTACATTTAGAACAGGTTTCAGTGGGGAAAATGCCCTCTACAGGCAGCCTATGACTGTCCCTGCACTCTGGCACAAAGGAACTCTAGGATAAAAACAGAACGAACTGTAGGTGCTGTAAATCGGGAACAAAATCAGAAGTTGCTGGAAAAGCCCAGCAGGTCTGGCAGCATCTGTGAAGAAAAAAAGTCAGAGTTAAAGTTTTGGGTCTAATGACCCTTCCTCAAGAACTTTAGAGTAACCTGTATTATTGCTATTTCCTCTTCCCACATCAGCTGCCTGGTGCATATGCTCAGAAACCTAAACTGGCCCCCTACTTGTGGAGGAATCAACACTCCACATGGGAAATTCCAGTTGGCCTCAGTTAGTCATTTAGTAAGCAATGACAGCTAACATCCCCATGTGAGTACGTTCAACCTGTTGTCCCATGATCCATCTTTTACAAATAAGACCTGGAACTGCAGAGCTGGCCTGCAGCTCAATGGGGCTATTATCAGCACCTGCCCACCACTGAACCCAGCCCCTGTGGGAGTTAAAATCCACTCTTAGTTTCTCTAACCCTGTGGAGAAGAGATAAGATCCTTCCCCACTAAATACAGCAATGTGTGTATGACAGACAAGATTGTCGTGGAAAGCCTGAACTTCTGTATTTTGTGATATCCGCACAGGTACTGCTGAGTACTGATGCAAACGTTTCATACAGTTAGCAGTAATCTAAAAGAAAACATAGCTTGGATTCAGTAAGGACAGGTGATGATTAGTGGACTTATTTTTGACTCAAGCCTTTTAGCAGCTGCTCTTATGTAATCCACTTTTGGATTACAGGCAGCTGCGTGGAACTCTTTCATCAGGAAGGATATTTCTTATTGCATGAGCATATTGTAACATCATCTGCAGAGGCTACAATTTTTCTGTATGGGAAATTGGGCCAGAGGGCAGTCAGGCCTAGTTGCCCCATAGTGCCTCCTTGTGGTCAGTTGTAGAGGGTATTGACAATGTTCTGGGACAATACTGATAACTTAAACTAAACCACTGTGGATGTTTGAAATCTGAACAAATTAACTAAACAAAAGACTCTGAAGCATTGTGGGGAGAGAGACAGATCAAGTTAATTGGCTGAATCTTCATCCCAGATTTGGGGCCTTGACATTAGACCCATTCATGTGCGTCAACACTGTTCTATGTCGATACCTAATATCTGATGCTATTTTGAAAGAGGAGGCCAATTAATGGTCCAATGAAGGATTCACCACCTGATTAAGGACATGAGAAAGCTTTGGAGAGATAGCATGGAAATATGCTGGGCCCATTTGGAAGGGCTTGTAGCAGTCGTGATTCTGAATGTGGCCTTATGAATGCAGCAGAGGCTGGACAGTAGTGGAGCAGCAACATGGCAAGCCCCATGGTTTGCTAATTTCCCCCTGGAGGTGTTAATAGTGATAGCTTGGAAGACAGTTTTGTTTCTGGAGAGGAGCAGGATGAGGTCTGTCAGTCAAAATGGTACCATGTATGTGGCCAAGGAGATGAGCAGCCACAGTGTGAGCAGCAGGATCCGGGATCCGTTGGGGTGAGTGCATTTCTCAACCAGGCCAGGAGTCACCAGCAAACCTATGAACAGAATAGCCTGTGAGTACATGGTGCTCAGAAACACCCACATACATCCGCCAGCTGCATTCCTGAGCAATGGGAAATGCTCACAATGCAAGCACTTTGGAAAGTAATGCTGATGTCATGGATGTCACATGTGAGTGAGCTGCAGGGTGTGGTGATAGACAGCACCAATGTTTTGACTTTCTCACTCTTGATTTTGTGGAAATGAGTACACAGAGAGAAGGAAAAGAGTTGTGTTGGAGATGGAATTGTTCATTTCACTGTACCGAAGATCATGACAAGCTGCCACAAGCTACCTCTTCAGTGAGTAACTGGAGCAAATTGGTGGCAGTGCCCCCACTGATTCTGTGGCACAGAGGACAGGCCATATTAGTGTCTCAGCCACACGCAGGCACAAACCATCAGCCTCTCTCCACTTCTGCTTCAGCCATGTGGTAGTTGGGAGCACTTTAGAAATTGTTGTGTGCAGGCAGAGCTGCATTGGTCATTTCATTTTGGTTCTTGTAATGTTTCCATTTACTCTGTTACAGACAAGAAGTAACTTGATTTTTACCGTTCTCCTACCAGAGATGATATCTGTTTTTTTTTGCTTTTTAAATCGGCACTGGCATGTTTCCCAAAACCCTGTTTATGAAGTTTAAATTTAAAAATGATCCATACAAGTTCTTTAGAGCTAAAATACAGCGGGGTTGACATGCATTCAAAACCCAGAATGGCAGCTGCACAGAGAATGGCTATTGTCTTACACTCACACACAGAAGCATGCAAAGAGGAAAGAAAGAAAGAAAGAAAGAAAGAAAGATAAGGACAAAAGTTACAACTTTAATTACAGTTAGAAATTGTTTAGTCAATGTTCAAGATGTTCTTGTGGTTGACTTGTCAGGTAGAATTCCTTTCTATACGAGCTCAGTTGTGGTTGGTGGAAATTAAAGTTGAAGCAATATAATTCTTGTAGAAATGGAATCTGTTCTCTTATCTGGTGAAACATAGGGATCTTTATCAAACCAGAGCTTCAGGAGAAATTGAAATTAAAGGCAGACTGTAGCCAAGCTGGAAGCTATTCTGTTGTTGATTGGGCCATTGTAAAAAAATATTCCTGAGGAATGAAGTTGATTAAAGGCTATTCAAATAATCCAGCAGTTTCAGTCACTCCTTGAAAGTGGAATTACAGGTAGATAGGATAATGAAGAAGGCATTTGGTATGTCTGCCTTTATTGGTCAGTGCATTGAGTATAGGAGTTGGAAGGTCATGTTTCGGCTGTACAGGACATTGGTTAGGCCACTTTTGGAATGCTGCATGCAATTGTGGTCTACCTGCTATCAGAAAGATGTTGTGAAACTTGAAAAGGCTTCGAAGTACTTGCAAGGATGTTGCTAGGGTTGGGGTGTTTGAGCGATAGGGAGAGGCTGAGGGGCGACCTTATAGAGGTTTATAAAATCATGAGGGGTGTGGATAGGCTAAGTAGACAAGGCCTTTTCCCCGGGGTGGGGAGTCCAAAACTAGAGGGCATAGGTTCAAGGTGAGAGGGAAAGATTTAAAAGTGACCTAAGAGGGAGCTTTTTCATGCAGAGGGTGGTTTGTGTATGGAATGAGCTGCCAGAGGAAGTGGTGGAGGCTGGTACAATTACAACATTTAACAGGCATCTGGATGGATATATGAGTAGGAAGAGTTTAGAGGGATTCAAGGGGAAAATCCTGGCAAATGAGCCTAGATTTACCTAGGTTATTTGGTCAGCATGGATGAGCTGGACCGAAGGGTTTGTTTTCATGCTGTAGGTCCCTATGATTCTGTGAGTGTCTATCCTGGTTGAGACTGTTCAAATGATTTGATGGAGATGATTTTAATGTCCTCATCAAAAGCCATTGTGTATTGCAGGAGATAACTGTGGAGGCCATTAGTGTCATCTCATGCACAATGTGTTTCAATTATTTATTTTGTTCGAAACTGACAGAAGTATTTTCCTTGTCCACTGTTCCTCTGTAGGGTTGCCTGGAATATCTACACAATGCAAGGAGTGTGATATTCCAAGGAGGTGATGTAAGCGCTACCTGGTTACTGCTGATCAGATTTTTCCAGAAATTGTTGTCAACTACCTTAACTTTCTCTCTGTTTGATTTCCTGACTCCTTGCAGGTGTGACATTCCACAGGCCTCTCACCAGACTTTGCCACATAGTCACTGAATTAGTGTCCACAGTTTTGCTTTGAATAGCAGTCCTGTTTTTTGTAAAGAAACACATTTTTCAAGTAGAAGTATAAATTATTTACAAATACTTTGAGGTGTTAGTCTGTCACCTTAACAATTCAGTGGGTGCAGGATCTGAATAAATCTGTTTGGAAATCCTAGCTTGGAGAACGAGTGACCTAGACCTGATTACTTGGATTGTAAAAAAAAAAGTTTTTTGGTTATTTCAATAACCAGCATTTTTAGATGCTGATGTTGCTTTCTGCACTTTTTTGAATAGTTGCCTTTCAGTAAAGATGATATCCATTGTGTTATAGTTAGTTCACAAACCACACTGATTGTAGGAGGAAGTCATCTATGAAGTTGTCCAGAGGATGGCCAATTGAAGAAAAATGCTTGTGAAACTAATGGTCGCTGAAGACTGATAAGTCCCCTGGTACTTATAGATTGCATCATCAGATATTAAAGGAAGTAGCTACAGTAATAATGTCTACACTGCCAGTAATCTTCTAAGAATTCTTAGATTCAGGAAAAGTCTGAGAGAATTGGAAAATTGCCAATGTAATATCTTTACTCAAAAAGAAAAGTAAGCAAAAAAAAGGTCTATTTTAGGCCAAATAGCCATCTGATGTTGGGAAAGTATTAGAATCTATTATAAAAGATGTAATAGCAGGGTATTTAGAAGTACATAATTTAATCAAGTAGAGTCAGCATGACATCATGGAAGGGAAGACTGCTGGACAAATCTATTCGAATTCTTAAAGGAGGTTAAAAGTCAAGCTAGATGAAGGGAAACTCCAATATTATACATTTGGATTTCCAAAAGGTGTTCAAAATGTACAACGTGTAAGGCTACGTAATTAGAGCCAATGGTATTGGAGGTAATTTATTAACATGGATCAAAGATTGGCTAATTAATAGGAGATAGTAAGTTGGGATGAAGTAGGCATTTTCAAAATGGCAACCTGTAACTAGTGGAATGCCACAAGGATCTGTGCTGGAGCGACAACAATTTGGAATGTATATTAATGACTTTGAGGGAAATGAATATACTATTGTCAAGTTTTCAGATTACATAATAAGTGGGAAGGCATGTGGTGATGATGACACACCCTACAGAGGGATGCAGACAAGTTAAGTAAATGAGCAAAAACTTGACAGGTGATATATAATATGGCACTGTGGCAGGGAGAACAGGAAGCTAAATATTTAAGTGCAGACAATCTGTAGAACACTTCAGCACAAAGGGACTTCAGGGTTATTGTGCATAAATCTCAAAGCTAGCATCAAATTCAATAGGTAGTAAGGAATGCAAATGGAGTGTTGGCCTTTCTTTCACATGAAAGTGAGTATGACAATAGGGAAAATAAGCAAAATCCCTCAGATGCTGGAAATTTGAAATATATAAAGTGCTTGAGAAACTGATCAAGTTTGGCAGCATCTGTGGAGGGGAAAAAAAGAGAGTTCATGTTTTGAGTCCTATATGACTTTGTTTCAAATTCTGAAAAAACTCAGATCAGGCTTAAAACATTAAGTGTTTTTCTCTTTATTGCAATTTTATTTCAGATTTCCAGTCTCTGCAATATTTTGCTTTTATTCCCCATTTTTATACTTATTTCCCTTGAATTTGGGATTTCTAACTCAGAGGTAGGGACACCACACCACAAGTGGCTTCAGAGTTACCTCAAGTGATTAGTTTCTTGTTAAAATAGGAGCAACTATTGTGGTGGGAATGGGAAGCATGTATGCTCTTTCAATGCACTGAAAAACTGGATCATTTCTCTGTTTGGTGTTCCACCTCGTCAGCTTTTGCATTCCGTCAATCTTCTACATTTCCCTTTAGGCAAGCTGGGACATGTGTTTAGCATTTTTATAGGCTTGAGGTCTGGTTGTTTACCGTGGGGCTGCTAAAAAGATTACATGTGCAAGTTTTTTTCCTTTGAGAAAATGGAAGACATTTCTCTACCATTCTTACCAAACCAGCCCTGCTCACTATGTTCCAAGATGCCTACTGAAGTCTTAAAAATCTAGTGTTGGTGTTGCTTCTATTCATCACCTACATCACTTGGAAGATCAAACTGCAGAGTAGTGTAACAAGGTCTAAGGAAATAGTAGGCTCCTTAAGTACTTTGATATTGAGTTTAGGCTATGCTGGAGTTGACTCACAGTGACTTAGCTGGAAAACTTCAGGATAGGAATCTTTAAATTCTCTGTTGATAAGGTTTTTGGCTGCTTGGCTAGGGTCTTCATGGACATATTGGTGCCATCAGTCATGTCCTGTACATGAGTGAAATCTGCCAAAGAGATAAAGCAAACCCTCCATTGTCAGAGTGGCCCTATCCATCTGGAAATTAGTTTACTACAATGCCTACTCATCTATTGCCTGCCTAATGCTACAATGGACAATTCCTTACAATACACACACAGGTCTGCTGCCACACCTTGAAATTACCTAGCAGCAAAGAAGTTCATCACCACTGTTAATTTCATAGCTAGTGGCAGGGCAGGAATATGACAGACCTGAACTACTTCTCCATTAAGACAGACATGACATCAGCAAGTCTGCTTTGGAATGTCCAGAAAGTTGAGTCATTGGGAATAGTGCTCGTGAAATCAAGCCTCTCTTCCATTTCACAAGACATCACAATCTGAAATATGAGCAAATTTATCTCTAGGATAATGTCTGACTGTGACCACTATGTAAAATAAAACAAAATCATAACAGGTTTTAACATTGGACAAGGAAACTAATTTATTATAACAAATCTATCCTCTAACATGTAGCAAAAAATAGATTTATTTACTAATATGTAAGTTTAAACTGTATAAATTGAAAAAAACATTTATTCACACATGGGACAGCCAGGACAGATGAGATAAGTAGTTCTTCCAGCAATGTTGGGGGTGGAAAAATATAACCAAAATGGCACAAAGTCTGTGATTTAGTGTTCAAACCACAAAACAGAAATAAGATGACTTTCTCTCACTTCACTTTTGGGTTTCTTTCATTAATATCACATTGCAATTGACTGTATTAGCCTCAATTCGATAGCCAGTCATCTGGACCTACATTTTGGCTTGAGTTTTTTTAATATTAATTCACAGAATGAGGGCATCACTGACTAAGACAGCATTTACTGCCCACCCCTAATTGCCCAGAAGGCAATTAAGAGTCAATCACATTGCTGTGGGTCTGGAGTCACAGGTCGGCCAGACTGAGTAAGGATGGCAGTTTCCTTCCCTAAAGGAAATTTGTGAACCAAGGGTTTTTCTGGCAATTGATAATGGATTCATGGTTATCACTGGACTCTAGTTAGCCGTTTTTTTTTAGGCAATGTTTTTTAATTCCCACTTAGAGTGAGTCAGAGAGGGAGACTTGCTGGCCAGTATGTTAGAGATTTGTGTGCCAGTAACTCCTCTCTATCTCACTTCTGTGACAAGCTGTAATTAAACCAATTCATAAGCAGGTACTGAGCTGTTACCTTTTCTCCGTCATAGAGACATGCCAGCAGGTATCATAAATGTATCAATACCTAGTTTAAGCAAAAAGCACGCCACACAGTTTTACTTTTTCTTTGAGTTAGAATCATAGAATAATACAGTAGAGAAGAAACCCTTCAGCCCATCGAGTCTGCACTGACAAAAATGTTACTTTAAATCCACTAGTCCCACTTTCCAGCATTTTCCCCATGACTTTGAATGCTATGACATTTCAAGTGCTCACCCAAGTACTTTTTAAAAGTTGTGAGGTTTCACCCCTCAGCTACTCTTCCAGGTTGTATATCCCAGATTTCCACCACTGTCCTCAATGGAAAGATGGCCTAGATGAAAAACCACCTGCCTTTCAATTAAAGTTATATTCCCTTTCATTGACTCTTTAAGGGGAACAGCTTCTTCATATCCATCCTATCCCTGGACCTGGTAATCTATACTCTCAATCCAGGCCCCCTCAGCCATCTCACCAACTCTCTGACTGTGACCAGAAACCAAGTGTGAGGACCTTACTGTTCTCAAATTCTCAATTTCAGTACTGAACAGTAAAATTTATGATGAGAAACCTAGGTGAAACCTTTCATAGTGAGCAGTAAAATTTATGATGTGAAATCAATTATCTTAAACTAATTGAGAATTTGAGAACAGTAAGGTCCTCATGTTTGGTTTCTGGTCACAGTCAGAGAGTTGGTGAGATTTCTACAAATGGCCTCAGTGTCCTGAGCTCGGAAAGTTGCACATCAGCAAGAAATCCTATACCTCTCATATCTGTAATGGACAGCGATGTGTACTAAATTGGGATAGGTGATTATGCTTCCTCACAGTTTGATAATTGGTCACACTTGAAGAATGGGTACCAGACTTCCTGAAATGTCTTTTAATACTACCCCTGACGCAACAAGGTGTAGAGCTGGATGAACACAACAGGCCAAGCAGCATCAGAGGAGCAGGAAAGCTGATGCTTCAGGTCTAGACCCTTTATCAGAAATGCAGGAGGGGAAGGGGATTCTGAAATAAACAGGGAGAGAGGGGGATGCAGATAAAAGATGGATAAAGAAGATAGGTGGAGAGGAGACAGGCAAGTGGAGGAGTCGGGGCTGGAGCCAGTAAAATTGAGTGCAGGTGGGGATAGGTCAGTCCAGGGAGGCCGGACAGGTCAAGGAGGCAGGATGAGGCTAGTAGGTAGGAGATAGGTCAGGGCTTTAGGTGGGAGGAGTGGAGAGGCGGGAGGACAGGTTAGGGAGGCGGGTATGAGCTGAGCTCTTTTTGGGATGCAGTGGGGGAGGGGAGATTTTGAAACTTATGAAGTCCGCATTGATACCATTGGGCTGCAGGGTTCCCAAGTCGAATATGAGATGCTGTTCCTGCAACCTTCGGGTGGCATCATTGTAGCACTGCAGGAGGCCCAGGATGGACATGTCGTCCAAGGAGTGGGAGGGACAGTTGAAATGGTTCATGATGGGGAGGTGCAGTTGTTTGGTGCAAACCAAGCGTAGGTGATCTGCAAAGCAGTCTGCAAGCCTCTGCTTGGTTTCCCCAATGAAGAGGAGGCCACATCTGGAACAGCAGATACTGTATACCACATTTGCAGATATGCAAGTGAACATCTGCTTGATGTGGAAGGTCTTCTTAGGGCCTGGGACAGGGGTGAGGGGGGAGGTGTAGGGGCAGGTGTAGCACTTCCTGCGGTTGTGGTGGGGTTGGAGGGTAGTGTGGAGCGGACAAGGGAGCCACAGAGAGAGTGGACTCTCTGGAAGGCAGACAAGGGTGGGGATGGGAAAATGTTTTGGGTGGTGGTGTCAGATTGTAGATGGTGGAAGTGTCGGAGATGATGCGTTGTATCCAGAGGTTGGTGGGTGGTACGTGAGGATGAGGGGGATTCTGTTTTGGTTATTATTGTGGGCAGGGGATGTGAGGGATGAGTTGCGGGAAATGTGAAAGACACGGGCAAGGGCATTTTCAACCACTCTGATGGTGAAGTTGCAGTGTGTTTCCATTTCAACTCCCCCTCCCACTCCTTGGACGACATGTCCATCCTGGGCTTCCTACAGTGCCTCAACGATGCCACCCGAAGGTTACAGGAACAGCATCTTATATTTTGCTTGGGAACCCTGCAGCCCAATGATATCAAAGTGGATTTCACAAACTTCAAAATCTCCCCTCCCCCTACCGCATCCCAAAACTAGCCCAGCTTGTACCCGCCTCTCTAGCCTGTCCTTCCTCCCACCTATCCACTCCTCCCACCTCAAGGCCCACCCCCATGTCCTATCTACTAGCCTCATCCTGACTCCTTGACCTGTCCGTCCTCCCTGGACAGACCTATCCCCTCCCTAACTGTCCACCTACACTCACCTTTACTGACTCCAACCCCACCTCCTTCACCGGTCTGTGTCCTCTCCACCTATCTTCTCCTTTAGCCATCTTCTATCTGCCTCCCCCTCTCTCCCTATTTATTTCAGAATGCCCTTCCCCTCCTCCATCTCTGAAGAAGGGTCTAGACCTGAAACGTCAGCTTTCCTGCTCTTCTGACACTGCTTGGCCTGCTGTGTTCACCTAGCTCTACAGCTTGTTGTCTCAGATTCTCCAGCATCAGCAGTTCCTACTACCTCTGCAATAATATTACCCCTGTTGTCTCATGTTAATATCACTTCGGCTAATTAGCATTGTTGATTTGGTATAAAAGTGTTGTCTGTGTCCATGTCCTGAAAGGAGTAGATATTTTCAGCAGTGAAAGAAGAACTGCGACTTGCTTGTTTTATTTTCTGCCAGGTTTAGCGCCTGCTCTGGTGGGATTAAAACTGCCTGTAGCTGTAAATCAAAATGCTGTGTCTTGAATGTGAGATAGAAAAGGGTTAAGTATTGGATTTTCTTGCTGCCTGCCTCTGTATCTGATTTTCTCCTGTCTTTTGTCAAATGCATGCAGATGTCAGCAATCAGGTGTGTGGCTGATGATGTCATGGGGGAAGTGAGACAGCGCTCACTCACCTCGTGGATCCATTCCTTCTAAAAGTAGCAAACTTTGGCTGCTTGCCAGTGGAGAATGTGGACTTTGAATATTTGCAGTTTAAACTGGCGGGTGAAAATGTCTTGTAGAGAAAGGTCACCTTCTCACATGTGCTGACGTTTCTTGAATAACAACCGTCAAGGAGTTTCTGCTTTAGGTTCACATTGAGGTAAATACCTTTTCAAATTACATTTTTAATTAAGAGAGCTTGAACTTGTGAAGGCACTCGGTTTGCTCTGACTAAATCCGACCGAGCACTGTGTTTGAGTTGATAGGGCTGCTGATAATTGAAGTGGTAGTTTCTGCACTTACATTTGTTTTAATGCCATGATCAAGGACTGCTGTGGACTAATTTCTCATGTTCCTGTTTTCTCCTGAGAGCTTTGAGAACATAAATACTTGGGTCGCAACTGGAGTACTTACGAATGTAGCACAAGAAAGTAAACATGTTCATTAATTTTCCCATCAATATTTATATCCTGCTGTCCTGAAAACAACTAATTCTTGTTGGATATGGTTCCACAGGCATTGGTAGTCCTTCAGTTCCATGGCTAATTAGTAGGCAAATCAAATTAGCATCTGTCATAGGGAAAATTTGAGAAGCAAATAATAAATGTGTTACAGCAGAGCACTTAGAAAAGATCAAGGTAAGCAAGCGGATATAATATGGTTCTGTGAAAGGAAATCATATTTATTGATCATTTTTAATTATGTCTATTTACAAATTTACTCTAGTTCTTTGAGAACTTTACCCTTTAAACTTTGAACTTTCATGTGCCATGGGTAAAGCAGCACTGCAGGAAGTATTGTCCTTGCATATCTAGAACGCATTTGAAAAAGTGCCATGTGAAAGGTTATCCTAGAAAGTGAAAGCTCATGGTGTGTGGGGTAATATATAGGCATGGATAGAAGAGTGTCTGCATATTAGGAAACAGACATATTAGAATCATTTTCGGGTTCACAAAATGTAGCAAACAGAGTGTTACGGGGGTCAATGCTGGATCTCTGCTTAATTTTAAATAAATAACTTGGATGAAGGTATGGTTGCTAATTTTGCTGATAACACAAAGATAAGTAGGAAATTTAAAGTTGTGAAGAGTACATAAGAAAGCTATAAAGAGATATAGATTTGATTTAAGTGAATGGGCAAGGATCTGGCAATTGGAGTATAATGTGAAATTGTCCAGGATATAAATGAAATGTATAACCTAAATGGTGTGAGATTGCAGAGCTCAGCTACAGACTGATTTGGATGTAGTGGTGCATTATTTGTAAAAGTATAGTTTGGAGGTACTGCAAGTGACTAAACATGCTAAAAGAATATCATTGTTTGTTGTGAAGTGAATTAAATGAAGATTATGCTTCAGTTGTGCACAATGTCAATGAGACCACATCCAGAGCTGTGTGTTAGTCTCCTAACTTAAGAAAGGATGTAAATGCATTGGAAGCAGTTTAGAAAAGGTTTACTAGTCTAAACCTGGAATGGGAAGGTAGTTTGGGGAAAGACAGACAAGGCCAATTTTGTGTCCACTGTAGTTTAGGAGGTTGAGAAGTGACTTAATTGAAGTATATACAATCCTGAAGGATTTTGACAGGCTGTGTGTGGAGTAGATGTTTCCCTTGGGAGAATCTAAAGCTGGAAATCACTGTCCCAAAATGATGGGGAACGCATTAAAGAAAGCGATGAGAAAAATATTTTCTCAGAGGGTGGGTAAGACTTCGGAGCTCTCTGTGTTGAAAAGCAGTGGTGGCAGAGCCTTTGAATATTTTTAAGGCGGATGTTAAGAGATCCTTGATAAGGAAGGGGTGAAATGTTATTGGGGTAAGCCAGGAATCTGATCGCATTGAATGGCTTGACAAGCTGCATGGCCTACTTCTGCTCCTAATTTCTATGTTTGTATACAATGAAAGTGGCAGCCAATTTATTCACAGCTGAATCCATTACAGGCTTTAACCGTCATCCAGTGATCTCTGAGTAGGCAGCAGTTGGGAGTATCTCCACATCTGAAGTATGATCAGGATACTCTGAAACCGCAACCTCTGTCACTCAGAAGGACAAATACATGTAAACAGCACACAATCCTATATTACAGCCCCTTTGTGCCACTGGGTTAAAAACCTGGAACACCCTCCTTAACAGCACACCACATGACTGTAGCTTACCACTAGCTGCTCGAGGGCAATCAGAAATGAACAATAAATGCTCTCTCTGCCAGGGAGGCAGGCATCCCATAAAGAAATTTTTAAAAAAATCCACAGGGCACGCAACCTTTGACAAGGCAACCAGACAAAGTTCATATGGTCAGATATCTTACTTTAAAACTTCAGGGATATGGCCAATGGCAGTTGTCCCTGAATTTAACCAATGTTGTACCTGAGACCCGGAGGGGTGCCAGATAGGAATATTTGAGATAAGCCTTATTTTGCAAATAATCTGTTTTGTTGCTGCCATGAGAGTGTGAGACATTGATCTCCAACCAAACCAAAGCCTGCAGTTAGCTATCTTGAACTGTGTTTATTTACTAATGGCAATTACAGTTCTATTGAAGCAAATCTCAGACAGACAAGTGGAGGTCATTTGACAGAACAGAAACTGAGTACTGATTTAAAGAAAACTACTGTTGAAGCTTTGTGTGGTCATCAGGACAGAGACTGTTGTGTTGAGGTGTTTTTATTTTTGACTCATTTCCAATTCTAGTTTAGCAAGATCCCCTGCTGTGTCTTGCCAGACTCATCTAATTAACTACCTATCCTGGCCCTTATGATGTCCCTTTAGACCATAAGACCATAAAGCATAGGAGTGGAAGTAAGACCATTCGGCCCATCGAGTCCACTCCACCATTTATTCATGGCTGATGGGCATTTCAACTCCACTTCCCTGCACTCTCCCCATAGCCCTTGATTCCTTGTGAGATCAAGAATTTATCGATCTCTGCCTTGAAGGCATCTAATGTCCCGGCCTCCACTGCACTCCATGGCAATGAATTCCACAGGCCCACCAATCTGGCTGAAAAAATGTCTCCTCATTTCCGTTTTAAATTTACCCCCACTAATTCTAAGGCTGTGCCCATGGGTCCTGGTCTCCCCACCTAAAGGAAACAACTTCCCAGCGTCCACCCTTTCTAAGCCATGCATTATCTTGTAAGTTTCTATTAGATCTCCCCTTAACCTTCTAAACTCTAATGAATACAATCCCAGGATCCTCAGCCGTTCATCGTACGTTAAACCTACCATTCCAGGGATCATCCGTATGAATCTCCGCTGGACATGCTCCAGTGCCAGTATGTCCTTCCTGAGGTGTGGGGCCTAAAATTGGACACAGTATTCTAAATGGGGTCTAACTAGACCTTTATAAAATCTCAGAAGCACATCGCTGCTTTTATATTCCAACCCTCTTGAGATAATCAGATTTCATCGGATTATGTCTCCATTTTACTGCTTGCTGTTCCAAACATAACTCACCTCTCAGTCTTTCTGAAAGACACTTCCCTGGCACAAAAGTCATCTTTAAAAGGCTGCGGCGTACCCAGACAAGTGTTGGCAATCTGGCATTGCCCATCACCGACATCATCATAGCACAGCAGCTGCAAAGCCGCATTGTTTATGGCACTGCCTTGCACATACAACCCTACTTTCTTACCCCACCCACTGTTTAATCATTGGGTCACCTGGTTTACCTGTCCTTAACTACATCCCATTTAACTATCCTGTCTGAGTCATTCCTGCTGTAAACCCAATGCCTGCTGGGCACATACAGCTTATCATCATTTAGTAGAGGAACATCACAAACAGGCAAGCTTTTGGACAATTCCAAACGTGAGCCAATGGAAGCATACAGCAAATAAAAAAAAAATAGAGGCTGCAATGCACCTTGTTATACTTTACTAGGGTGGCATGCTGAAAATCAAGTCCTGGGATTCCTAGACACATCACAAAAAGGTTAAAAAAAATTATGAAATAACGCAAAATTCCCAGTTTAAACTAATGTTGCTAGAAAACACAGATCAGATTTCTCCATTCAGTAAGAATTAGCATTTATTACAAATAAATAGATTCTAGCTACAGATAGACAGTTATGAACCCCTGACCTGTAACTGTACGATTTAATACTTTAAACCCCTTGTGAAACGCCCCCTGTATATTTTGTCGACAGACACAAAAATTCATAGGTTTCATGAGCAGGGGGAGAAATTGGGAAGGCAGTTCAATGGTGTCTGTCCACTAAGTTCACTGAAGTGGTCCTTTTTAGCTGTCAGGGCTTGCTGCTCCTCGACCTTCTTCACCGCACCCCCGCTCCCCCTGCTTAATTTGACTTGTTACCCGGGGGCACAGGGCAAGTTCATAACTTATTGGTTAAAGGACACAACATACAACAACTGATGAGGGAAAATAAACTGACTTTCTTAAAGTTTGAGCGTTTTTTTTTGCTGCAGAGAAAGGACAGCTCCTTCATTTTTTGGAAATCTGATGAGCAACCAAACCCACAAGCTGTTCAGCTATCTACTCACATTGTTATTGGAAAGCAAAGGCCTTTGCCATTGAAAACAGGTCACCATTCCATAGACCAATCAGCTACTTATTGCCAACTGAATTTCCATTCATACACATCCCTTGGCTCCATTTAGTCTGCAGCTAGATAAAGAATAGTGTGAACAGCACACACAATTAGTGTCAGGCTGCTTGTTTTTTAAAAGATACAAAAATCCTTTCCACGGTATATGATTTTTATTTGATCTTTTTCCCATTTCAGTCCACAATCAGAAATACAGACAATAGAAAGTTATGGTCTTCACAGGCTCCATAATGCAAGCCAAACGCTGGCCACCATGCCCAGGTTCCACCCAATAATACAAAATGTCAAAGGGACCAAGAATTCATTGAAGCAGGTCTTTGATTTGTTGAGGCATTGACATGGAAAACCCAAGGGAACAGTTATGATTCAAAATTAAACATAGTATATCTCCAATCAAGATGGGCCATGAGGGTTGACTTAGTTTAAACTATCTGTTCATTCAGGGAATTAAAACAAGGTTTTCTGGCCTAAAGAGAGGGACACCATCACTATGCCACAGGAACGTTACATATTTTTCTATTTTGTCATGGGATGTGGGCATCTATTGCTCAGCCAGCAACCAGGTTGCTGTGGGTCTGGAATCACATGTAGGCTGGGCCAGATGGCAGCTGTCAACAAGTTGTTGTTGTTACAATAAATAACAGGTTCCATGGTTACCAATGGGTTAGCTTTTAATTCCAGGATTTTCACATAATTCAGTCTTATGCCCCTAGAACAATAACCTAGGATTCTGGTTACTGGTTCAGTTACATTGCCATCGCATGAGCACACACGCCCCAGGGCGTAGCACTCTACAACCCCATCCCAGCCTTTACTGAGTTAAAGACACGCCAATGTTTGGACTTTCTGCCTGTCTTTTTGACCCAGACTGACAGAATTTGCCTGACTATGAATAAGTATAGCTTCGAGACAATTGCACCTTTTCAATTAAACACAAGCTTGGGAAAAATTGTTCCTTCAGAAGAACAAAAAGGAACAAGAGAAGTATAGCACAGCAACAGCCTTTTTAGCTGATCGTCAAATCCTGACTAAACAAAAAAAAACAAACCTCCTGCCCTTATTTGGTCCATATCCCTCAGACAACTTTATTTCATTTACCAGATGATGCAATGGATTGAAACATGGTGACACCTCAAGATCAGGGAATTTGTTCACATTTACACTTTGGGATTAACTATAGTTTGAGCACTTTTCATTTGCTTTTGTGTTCAAAGTCTGAAGTGTTCATGCCTTGACCTCTCTTTTTTTTTATTAATGTAGTGAACACCAACCTTCTTTTTCTTCCATTAGTGGTCCTAAATTCAAATACAGACCAAGTTTTCCATGCTTTGCTATTAGAACATTTTTCATCTTCACCACTTTGTAATAAATTTACTGAGTAAATTACTCACCAGTTGTAGAAACTGCTTCCTTATCATTTCATTTGATACATACTAGCTCTTTGTCCTTTTAGTCTGAATCTATTACCACTCTCATGTTGAAGATTGAGTGCAGTGTGAAATAAATAACACGTGTAACATCAGGTACCTTAATTTAAAACTACTTCATAAGATAGCACATCCAGCTGGGATGAAGTTCTCACTGTTTCTGACACTTTCCAATGATCTGCAGAAAATAGTGGCTTTGAGAAAGATGGAGAAACAAAATCACCATCTGAATTTGAACCTTACCCTTCACCTTTTAGACATGGATGATAATGTAGCCTTAGACAGGTGGAATGCTGCTATGTGCAATGTTTCAGGACAAAAAAAATTCAGCTCAGTATTCTGGTAATGAATGATAAACATTGACTTGCCTCTGGCTCATTGTTTCGGTTTCTGCTGGATATGGTACACAATCATTGGGTGTGGAGAGAAAGAATATTTCATTCCTTTTTGCTAATGTTCTTTGCTTAGGCAAACATGGTTGAGTTACATAGATAATTGATCTCGAAGCAGCTTCCATTATATTATAAACTACAACAGGGACAAGACATAACTTTCTTAATATTAACACTCAAAGTTTCATATTTATTACTGAGGGTATGAAATACTTTATTTTCACTCTGCTTATCCTGCAGCTGTAGACTAAATTTAGCAATGCCAGGAGCCCACATGACAAATGATTCCAGAAGTATACGATTTTCCCTTTAAATTATCCTTCCCTCTTCCACTGGTTGCACTGCCTTTAGCTCTACAAATGGACTGTTTTCAAATCTGTACCTACAAGGTGAGTTTTTATTGACCCCTCATGTCCTTCTTGAACACTGCCGCATAACCATTTTCCAATCCTACGGGATAGGGATTAGAAATGTCAACTTGATTGATTTTTTTTTCCCCCTCCCTTGAGATGTTGTGGTTAGTTGCCACAACTTGCGTGAAATTGTCCAATTTAGCACAGAACAGGGTTGGAACCTATTTTTTTTTCTGGTCTGTGTGGTTCAATGCAGTAACATCCCACTAGTGAGTGGCTGTAGCCAACACTTAAGTGTCTAACTTATAAAATAGTATCTGTTAATAGGAAAAATGCCGTATTTAAAATTCATGCAAATCATTTTGTGATCATTTGTGATTTTCTTTTTGACAGGATGCCAGTTGTAGGTTTCTGTCCAAATAAATAACTATCACCTTAAAGCCTGGGGTGTGGCTTTCTCCTGCACTGGGCAAGGGAATGGCAAGTTTAAACCCATAGACCTGGTAAAATGATTCACCAACAATAAAGAAAAATCAAATTCCTGTTTATAGCTTACTCATATATAAGCACTTACAAAGTAAAGTACTTTGTGATGGTTGTTACTGATAAAGACCAGTGACATTTGAAAGTAAGTAAATTTGAGTGTTGAAGATTCCAGGTAAAGGGGTGAAAAATGGGTGGATACTTCAGTTGGCATAGGCACAGGTATGATGTACCAACTACTTTAACTATTCAGATATTAGTACGATTCCTAAGGGCAAGTAGCTGTGCCTGATAAAGTTAACTCAATTATTAAATTCACAGGTGTATCTTTTACTTTCACATCTTTTCTGTTAAACAAAATTGAGACTTTTATGAGCTGAAATCTTGGTGAGCTGGAGTTACTAAGTACCACTCTGTTTTACATGTTGAGATTTCTTGGCATCTAGTTTCTATCTATTCTGTTGTACAATGGGAAGCTGTGTATTAATGAGGCAAGATTTGCAGTTAATGAGGATGACAACAAGCAATAACCCCGTTAATTGGGCCCTTACAAACTCTGCCTCCAGCGACAAGGCCACACTGGACTTCTCGTGCAACTTTTCTTTTGTTTTTGATTTCTCGTCCTAGCCCATGTTATTCGGTGAAGTTACGAGTATGAGATAAGGAATATTACAACTGCAAACCTCCTCTAATTATGAGGCGCTATTGGCTGTTAGAATCCATACTGGAATTTTTGACAAGGTCAAGCTGACATGCAGAAGCATGTGATTTTGGGTTAACTGTGAATGAGATGCTGAGAGACCACTTTTGCATATGGGATTAATGACATAACCATGTAGAAATGCCCAACAGGACTTCAAACAGGCACTGCAACTGGCTTTGTCATTAGAAAATGCAGCAGGTAGAGCATGAGACCAATTGGGCATCCCAGTGGAAGTGGGCACCCTCACTTGTCCGAATGAGTTTGGGGAATACCACTTGAGTGTAGGCAATCGCAGAGCCTCACACAGGGGCATATCCTGACCAGAGGGACCCTTGGTCAGCCCACAACAAAACTGGGCCTTAGCCAAGTGGCTAAAACGTTCTTCAGGATCTGGGCTGGCAAACCAGTGTAGTTGCTGCCTGTATGCAGACTCAAGACAGCAAAGGAGTCCTACGACACCCGACTTGAAGAGAAAACTCATAGGCTGGTATTCAGGAGAGTGCAGACCCTGGAAAGATCCATACATGGGGATTGGAACAATGAAATTGCTTAGCGATGTTCAAATCAGAACTGATTAAAATTGTTTGGTTAATTGGTCACGCAGTTTCGGTGGAGTTTATACCGGTGCAGCTGTATCTGTGGTTGCAGAAGCTGTTTTTTAATGTAATTCACTCAGGACTCCAACTCTTAAGTTTGGGTAAGATCTCACCCAGACTGAATGTACAGTGGGGAGCCATTACAGATTAAGGGTGTGATTCAGATGGTGGAGTTACAGCTGATGGTAGTTAAAGGCTCGGGCCCAAACCTATTGGGGTGGAATTGGTTGTAAAAGATTCATCTGGACTGGCACAACATTTTTCAATTAGAAAATGGCTGCCTTAGTGAAGTCCTAGTGAAGTACCCAGCAGCTTTTCAGAAAGAGCTTGGGACTCTCAAAGGGGACAAAACCTATCTGCTCCTCCCACCTCACTGACCGATCCCCATCACTACCTACCTGCTATCACCATCCCACATACCTTCCCCAGCCCAAACCCCTACTCCCTATTTATTTCAGAGCCACCTTCCCCTCTCCCATTTCTGAAGAAGGGTCCTGACCTGAAATGTCAGCTTTCCTGCTCCTCTGATGCTGCCTGGCCTGCTGTGTTCCTCCAGCTCCACACAGTGTTATAAGCCACTTTACGTGTTGACCAGAAGGCAATTCTGTGATTTTGCAAGGTCTAACTGGTGCCATTTGACTTGTGGATAAATGTAGAGGCGGAAGTCAGGAGGCTGGGGAGTGACGGAATCATCAAACCAGTGCAGTTTGCAGAATGGGCCACACCGGTTATACCAATGGTGGAGCCCGATGGCTAAGTTTGCCTTTGTGAGGATGTTAAGCAAATAGTAAACCGCTTCTCACTGCTGGATAAATACCCTTGTTCAGAAGACTTGTACACAAAGCTGGACATGAGCCATGCCCACCTGTAGTTGTGACTGGATAAAGAGTCCCTGAAGTGCATTACAGTCAATACCCATTAAGAGTTTATATCCATATACAAGACTGCCATTTGGGGTATCATTAACCTGTGTCCTTTTCCAGTGTCCGACTCTCAATTACTAGTAGAGACCTATTAATTGGCCTGTCGCCGCTCCACTCCGACCACTTGTATGATCTTTTGATCTCTCTGCCTATTGATCTCTGTGCCTATAAATCCTGTGCCTGTGTGCTTCTCTCTCACTTCACTGGATGAAGGTGCAATGGTCCGAAAGCTTGTGATTTCAAATAACCCTGTTGGACTATAATCTGGTGACGAACCTGTCTGATTTCTGACCTTGTCCACTTTTTAAGATGAGAGTAGAGAGATTTTAAAAAAGACATGAGAAGTAGATTTTTTGCACTGTGGTTATCGTATGGAAAGAACTTCTCGTGGAAGTGATAGATGCAGATACAATTAAAATCTTTAAAATACATTTGGATAGATATGTGAATAGGAAATGTTTGAAAGGATATGGGTTAGGAGCAGGCACATGGGAGTAGTTTAGTTTGGGACTATGTTTGATGTGGACTGTTTGGACTGAAGGGGCTGTTTCTGCGCTGTATGACTCTATGACTCTGCACCAGGATAAACCTGATAGATCTGAGGGTGAGGGTGAAATGGCAGCAGGAATGTCAATGCTGACCACATGCCTCCTCAAAGTGAGAGACACAGTTTAATCTGGGGGAAGAGGTTAGGTGCTGGAGCAATGAAAATGGCCCTATATGGGTATGAGGTGTGGTTGACACGAGGTCAGGTCCCATGACTTTTGAAGTGCGTTTAGGTGATATAGTCCTGAACAAATATGTGGATCAACGGAAAGATCTTGCCTCACAAATGGGGCAGGATCAAAACATACCTGGCCCCTCGGAACAGCCAGAAGGCCTGTCACAAGCTGTAGGTTCTCCCCCTCTGTCTCATGTTGAGGAAACCCCAGAGTCCAAGATGGTTGCAGCCTCAATACTGTTACGGCCAGAAGAAGAGGAGAAAGCTCTCCCACGATGCTCCAGCTGCAAGAAATGCTCTAGCTGCAGTGTGGGGAAGAGGCCGCATGTAGGAAGCAGCCCTGGAGCAGAGCACAGGCAGAAAGCCCTGGATGGAGACCGGTGTGAGGGAACAATCCTTACCTCAAAAAACTGTAAAGTTAACCTCTTGCTACAGCCCGGTATAAGCTGCCCGTGTCAGAGTCTGAATCAGAGGAGCCAGACCCAGAGTGAAAATGTCGAAGGAAAAGGTAGGAGAGAAAGACTAGGCCTTCATCCCTGGACTTAGTGGGGGAGGGATGTAATGTTTGGACTACAAGGTCCTTGATTGGCCCAGGTTAACAACCCCAATTAGAAAAGACCATCATAAACAGGAGATTTAGAATCTCCCCAGTCTGGGGGACTGACTCCAACCTGGCTGGATACAGCCAGTGTACTGTGCACAAGTAAATAAGGGGCGACTTGGTGATGGGATATTGGCCTCTGTGCAGTTATTTCAGTCTGGAAGAAAGGTATCTACAAAAGATCTGTTCTGGGTCCTCTTCTATTTGTGATTTTTGTAAATGATTTGGCTGCAGGAATGGAAGGGTGGATTAGTAAGTTTGCGGAAGAGTTGAAGGCGGGTTGAGTTGTGGATAGTGTGGAGGGCTTTTCTAGGTTACAAAGGGACATTGATAGAATGCAGAGCTGGGCTGAAAAGTAGCAAATGGAGTTTAACTCTGAAAAGTGTGAGGTGATTCACTTTGGAAGGACTAATTTGAAAGCTGAAGACAGGGTTAACAGAAAGATTCTTGGTAGTGTGGAAGAGCAGAGAGATCTTGGGTTTCATGTCCACAGTACCCTGAAAGCTGCCACCCAGGTGGATAGAGTTATAAAGAAGGTGTATGGTGTGTTAGCTTTCATTAATAGAGGGACTGAGTTCAAGAGCTGTGAAGTTTATGCTCCAGCTATACAAAAGCCTAGACTATTATGTCCAGTTCAGGTCATCTCATTGCAGGAAATATGTGCAGAGGAGATTTATCAGGATGTTGCCTGGAATGGAGAAAAGGTCTTTCGAGGTTGAGAGAGCTAGGGCTTTTCTCTTTAGAACAACAAAGGATAAGAGGTGATTTGATAGATGTGTACAAAATGATCAGAGGTATAGATAGAGTGGACAGCCAGAGACTTTTTCCTAGGGTGGAGGTAACTATTACGATGGGTCATAGTTTTAAGGTGAGTGGAGGTAGATATCAGGGAGACATTAGAGGTAGATTCTTTACTCAGAGAGTGATCAGGGTGTGGAATGCATTGCTAGAGAGGGTAGTGGAGTTGGCCTCATTAGGGGCATTTAAGTGTCTATTAGGTAGGCATACGGATGATAGTATAAGGTAGGGATGGAGATTAGGTAGACCTTTAAGATTAGGGTAAAAATGCGACACAACATCGTGGGCCGAAGGGTCTATACTGTGCTATATTCTATGTTCTATGTTCGAATTCTTTTTAAATTAGCCTTGTCGTGACAAACAGAGAAGTCAGTGAATATCACTCCTCACCTGGGAGGTGAATTATTTAAGATATTCCATCTGGAAACATTATAACTTTGGGAACCTCATCTTCAGTATCTAGCAACTGAATTAGCTTTGAATAATATTCCTGTACGGTTGCTGATTAACAAAGTAACACTTAAAATACCAATTTAGTGCAATTGCAGGCTGTGTTTCAATAGGTGACATCCTTGCCTCTGAGACGGGGAGCTCAACATTCAAATCTCAATCTAGGGCTTGTTGGCCATGGGAGGGGAGCTTGTGATACAGTTCAAACAGGTTGATACTTGGTTCATTTTTCCTTTTTAAACTTTCCTGATATGTCTTAAAGGACTGAGTTCTGGAGCAGCACATGGGCTGCGGGCCTGGTGCAGTGTGGGGAAGAGGCCCTGGAGCAGCAAGCCCTGGATGGAGACCAATGTAAGGGAACAACCTTGTCTCAAAACTCTGTAATGTTAGCCCCTTAACCTTCTCCTCTTTTTAACTTGTTTTCAATTCTGTAATTGAGCAACTACATCTATTCCTCTGCCGCATCCAGGAGTTATTAGGTACTTGTACCTAAGATGTTGCCATGAGAAGGCAGACATTGTACAAGTTTTTCACAGTACTCCTACAATGCAGTACATGCGACAATGAAAAGGATATTGCATATTGTAATGATATTGTCTTGAAATGTGTGTGAAATAAGAAAATCCTTTCCTGTTAACTTTGTACTTATCTTAATTCATGATCTTTATGGCACTTTCATTAGATTAAAAACAAGTTGCACAACTTCAGGACATTCCAATGCTCTTTTAGAGCCACTGAAATTGTTGTTTTGCAAACAACTAATGCAGTCAATTTGTCCCCATCAGATAATCTGCAGGCTGTGTTAAGTAAGAGATAAAGGTTATTTAAGACACTGGAAGAATTTTTGACTGTTCATTCCTTTAATGCTGTACTGAGATGCCGATATAGATTGCATGCTCAAGTACTGCAGTGGGGCTTGAACTGCTAATTCAGAGTCTGTTCCCATTGAGTCATGGCCAACGATCAACAACAGGGAAGCTGCTTGTGAGGATCTGCTTCAGTTTGCAAAATTATAGTTGGAAACAATTTTAGAAATAGTTTACCATCACTTTCAAAATTTGTTGGGTCCTATTTTCTCTGTGGGGCTTAAGACTCTGACATGAGGGTCCAGTAGAGGTTAGAAGCATGCACTGGAGAACAGTCATGGAGCTATGGTTTTCCTCAAGTCCAAAAATTCATGGCTCAAAGCTGGACTTGCTATTAAATTAAGGTGGTGGATGACTGCAGCTGAAGCCAAATAGGCTTTTGGGGAGGACTTTGAAGTCCACTTAAGCACAGGCCACTACTCAGCTACCTGGCGGCTACCCCTCCAGCAACTGGCCTGCTCCTTGTTGCCTCCTAGAGGCTGACTAAATCCTGTGGGCCTTGACAATGGCTTTAACTAGGTTTTTTAAAAGTCTTAAGCAGCCATTACACGTCCCACTTTGGGGAATATGGGCAAGGGGTGGATGACAACCAAAAGTAGGCACATCGGCTGTGGGTGGAAATTAGGAACAGCAAGGGAGTAGTCACCTCGTTAGGGGTTTACTACAGGCCCCCCAATAGCAGCAGGGAGATTGAAGAAAGCATAGGTCGACAGATTTTGGAAAAGTGTGCACGCAGTAGGGTTGTTGTAATGGGTGACTTTAACTTTCCTAATATTGATTGGAACCTCCTTAGAGCAGAAGATTTGAATGGAGCTGTTTTTGTAAGGTGTGTTCAGGAGGGTTTCCTAACGCAGTACGTTGACAGGCCGACGAGGGGAGAGGCCATTCTAGACTTGGTGCTCGGAAACGAGCCGGGGCAGGTATCAGATCTTGTGGTGGGAGAGCATTTTGGTGATAGTGACCATAACTGCCTCACATTCTACATAGCTATGGAGAAGGAGAGGATTAGGCAGAATGGGAGGATATTTAATTGGGGAAGAGGAAACTATGATGCGATTAGACATGAGTTAGGAAGCATGGACTGGGAGCAGTTGTTCCATGGTAAGGGAACTATCGACATGTGGAGACGGTTTAAGGAACAGTTGTTGGGAGTGATGAGTAAATATGTCCCTCTGAGACAGGCAAGAAGGGGTAAGATTAGGGAACCTTGGATGACGAGAGCGGTGGAGCTTCTAGTGAAAAGGAAGAAGGTAGCTTACATAAGGTGGAGGAAGCTAGGGTCAAGTTCAGCTAGAGAGGATTACATGCAGGCAAGGAAGGAGCTCAAAAATGGTCTGAGGAGAGCCAGGAGGGGGCACGAGAAAGGCTTGGCAGAAGGAATCCGGGAAAACACAAAGGCATTTTACACTTACGTGAGGAATAAGAGAATGGTCAAAGAAAGAGTAGGGCCGATCAGGGATAGCATAGGGAACTTGTGTGTGGAGCCTGAGGAGGTAGGGGAAGCCCTAAATGAGTTTTTTGCTTCTGTCTTTACGAAAGAAACGAACTTTGTAGTGAATGAAACCTTTGAAGAGCAGGTGTGCATGCTGGAATGGATAGAGATAGACGAAGCTGATGTGCTGAAAATTTTGTCAAACATTAAGATTGACAAGTCGCCAGGCCCAGATCAGATTTGTCCTCGGCTGCTTTGGGAAGCGAGAAATGCAATTGCTTCGCCACTTGCGAAGATCTTTGCATCCTCGCTCTCCACTGGAGTCGTACCTGAGGACTGGAGAGAGGCAAATGTAATTCCTCTCTTCAAGAAAGGAAATAGGGAAATCCCCGGCAATTATAGACCGGTAAGTCTCACGTCTGTCGTCTGCAAGGTGTTAGAAAGGATTCTGAGGGATAAGATTTATGACCATCTGGAAGAGCATGGCTTGATCAAATACAGTCAACACGGCTTTGTGAGGGGTAGGTCATGCCTTACAAACCTTATTGAGTTTTTTGAGGATGTGACTAGAAAAGTTGATGAGGGTCGAGCTGTGGATGTGGTGTATATGGACTTCAGTAAGGCATTTGATAAGGTTCCCCATGGTAGGCTCATTCAGAAGGTCAGGAGGAATGGGATACAGGGGAACTTAGCGGCTTGGATACAGAATTGGCTGGCCAACAGAAGACAGCGAGTGGTAGTAGAAGGAAAATATTCTGCCTGGAAGTCAGTGGTGAGTGGAGTTCCACAGGGCTCTGTCCTTGGGCCTCTACTGTTTGTAATTTTTATTAATGACTTGGACGAGGGGATTGAAGGATGGGTCAGCAAGTTTGCAGACGACACAAAGGTCGGAGGTGTCGTTGACAGTGTAGAGGGCTGTTGTAGGCTGCAGCGGGACATTGACAGGATGCAGAGATGGGCTGAGAGGTGGCAGATGGAGTTCAACCTGGATAAATGCGAGGTGATGCATTTTGGAAGGTCGAATTTGAAAGCTGAGTACAGGATTAAGGATAGGATTCTTGGCAGCGTGGAGGAACAGAGGGATCTTGGTGTGCAGATACATAGATCCCTTAAAATGGCCACCCAAGTGGACAGGGTTGTTAAGAAAGCATATGGTGTTTTGGCTTTCATTAACAGGGGGATTGAGTTTAAGAGTCGTGACATCTTGTTGCAGCTCTATAAAACTTTGGTTAGACCGCACTTGGAATACTGCATCCAGTTCTGGGCGCCCTATTATAGGAAAGATGTGGATGCTTTGGAGAGGGTTCAGAGGAAGTTTACCAGGATGCTGCCTGGACTGGAGGGCTTATCTTATGAAGAGAGGTTGACTGAGCTCGGTCTCTTTTCATTGGAGAAAAGGAGGAGGAGAGGGGACCTAATTGAGGTATACAAGATAATGAGAGGCATAGATAGAGTCGATAGCCAGAGACTATTTCCCAGGGCAGAAATGGCTAGCACGAGGGGTCATAGTTTTAAGCTGTTTGGAGGAAAGTATAGAGGGGATGTCAGAGGCAGGTTCTTTACGCAGAGAGTTGTGGGAGCATGGAATGCGTTGCCAGCAGCTGTTGTGGAAGCAAGGTCATTGGGGTCATTTAAGAGACTGCTGGACATGTATATGGTCACAGAAATTTGAGGGTGCAGACATGAGGATCAATGGTCGGCACAACATTGTGGGCTGAAGGGCCTGTTCTGTGCTGTACTGTTCTATGTTCTATGTTCTAAGATGGAATTGTATAGAACCTGTTGCTGAGTTCACACCCACAACAGCCTAAAAATTCAAACAGGATATGCATTTCTAGCATATGGCACAGTCCATATCAAACTCTGTCTGATATTTACAGATCCTTGGGATATTAGAATGGGAGGCCTTTATTCAACAGCCTTTCCCCATTGAGCTTTTATTGACTCAAGCTTTCGTGTGTAACTCAGAAGGACCTTGGAATGTGCCAATTTGTAACAATCAGTACAGCATTTTGTGCTGGCTGACCATCAAATCTTAGACAGATCAAGTTGACGCTCCTCCAATAAAACTTGATGTTTATATTAGCGTGTATCTCTGGGAACAGTCTGTTGAGCACAGAGTCCAGTGTTATTAAACTGCATGGGATAAACTTTGACAAAAAAGTTATCATTTTCCAGACCTTCATTGCAAAGACACGTTGCAAAGAGAGGTGGACAGCAATCTCTTTTCCCATTGCAGCTGCCTCAAAGGCAACATGCTGGGAGAATCCTTTTCTTCAAAAATATATTTTATTCTTTCTTTATAGGTGTAATGGTGCTAATGGAAGTTGGTTGCAAATACTTATGCAAACTGAAAATATTCTCACTTCTTTCTTAATTTTAGACTTCGGGCTGCCAAAAGTAGCTTCTGGCTTTCTCTTTCACTCTAATAATGCCACAGTGACCTTTGTGTAGTTGATTTAACCATGTTTCTTTAGCTATGGTGGAATGATAACCTTCATTCACCATTGGAGAGATCTTACTTGTATAGATAGTTCTAGCTTCCATGTGACATATGGCTTTAGTTTGGGGTTGTTCCTGTGATCTCTCCAAGGAGTACTCTGTCCATCAGTTTTGATAGTAGTGCATTATTTCCAATGTGACTATCCTGCCATTACGGAAGTGTTCACTACTTGTTTTAAGTAAGGGCTGTTTATAAATGACTGATTTACCAAGGCGAATCCAGAGGGCACATAAGCATTACCATGTAAGTTGGATTGCTGATACTTAATTGTAAATGTATGAACTGATAGTAACAAAATTTTCCTCTGCATGCGGCTTGCTGTTGAGAAGATATCCCTATATGAAACCGAAGTATTACAGTCTGTGGTCTGTTAGTCAGGTAAATTCCTGGCCATACAGGTTTTGGTGGCATCATCTGACGCCAGAGTGATTCCTAAAGCCTATTGCTCTGTCTGTGCACAGTTCATTTTCCGATAATACTCAGGAACAAAGGCATAAGCATATCTGCTTCGATTTTGTTAGCTTGAACAAAATGGTGGAATCTGTGCAAGGAGTTCCAGCTATTTGTATTTTTGTCATACAGTCCCATACAGCCATAACTCCCTGCTTTTGTTTTAAAAGGGAAGGGCCTTCAGAGTGGAGCACGTGGCAAGTTTCTTCTGCACTTTTCACATCTCTTGGGTGAATTCCTTTTGATTTTTCTTTTCTTCACTGAACGTAGATGTTTTGGTACAGTCATGGTGTCTTTTGATTTCTTCTTTTTGTATTGAAGTGTCTCTGGGATCTGCTGTGGGCACTATGGTTCTGTGTTTTCCCAATGGACCTTGAAGCAGTTTTAATCCTTATTGCTAGTTCTCATCTTGTGATATGAGTCAAGAAGGACTGGGGGCTGAAGTGTTTAACAACAGCAGCAGTTTTATTATGCAGGTGTTCTCTTTGCAGAAATCCATGTTAAAATAAGCTGTTTTCCCCAAAATGGCCAATGATGTCATGTGATCAGGCTGTTACAGTGATGGTCCACCCCACTTACTAAACACAAAAATCCCCTTCTATTTTCACCTTGGTTAAATGTAATAGTTTAAACTGACACTGAGATTCCCTTCCTTTATAGATACATTTCTCAGTTCAAGGTTATTTATGTTTTAAAAGGAGTAATTTTCATTAGGCTTTCTTGGGTTAAGGCAAGTGTGTGTTTATTAGTCACTGAAATGTAAGGAAAATCAATAAAATGCAATGTCAATACACAGTAGAAATGAGCAAACGCGTAACAGAAAAAAGATATACAAATCAATCTTTGGCTTGCCAGTGATATGTTGATGGTGAAATGTGTTGGCCGTTACATTGGGTGGTTTCAGATCTGCTGCCTCTGGAATGTGGTTGTTTTTTCTTATTCAGCAGTGGCTTTGTGGATTGGCAATTTGCTTTCAACAGTTAGTGAAGCAGAGACTTCTTCCTGTACTCTTAAGTTCAGAGATGCTCAGTAGATGTTCCTGTCCGAGCTTTGCAGCACATATTGCTCCTGCAGATATAGAACACCAGAGAAGCACACTGTGATATCAGTTGCCTTTTTTACTCCTTTTGTGTATTCCTGGAAGAGGAAAACACAAGCATACCTTTATCCTGGAGCTGGTTTTACCTTGAGTACACATCATGTCCACAGCCTGAGATATAACTTACAGGATGTGGTTATCTTCTGAGGTGCTAATCAACCTCCAATATGTCTACAGGTACAGGAGATTACAATTCAGAGTTTACATTGCACCAATCTCTTTAAGGTGTTTCTGTATGAAGTTCTTTGATACAGTCTAAATGCAACATTCCACGGGTCTCTCTTGAGACAGCATTATAATTCCTACAGAATGTTTTCAGACAGTTGCTGAATTACATTCTCAGCATTTGCACTCTGGTCAACCTTGGTTTATTAGTACATTCTTAAAATAATGAAGAAAAATAGCCTGTCTTACTTAAAATTTCAATGCTTCTGTGAGTGATGATCTGTTATTGTGACACTATTAAGTATCTATGATCTGTCCTAGGCTTCCAGTTCTTTTTTATTTAAAAAATGATCATTCTTTAAAGGAAAGCCTAAACAGCAGAGGTCAGTAAGCTATTCAACTGTTTGTGATATGAGAACCAAACTTGAACAAACACAAAGTTTCTGGAAAAGCTCAGCCGGTCTGGCAGCATCTTCACAAATGCTGAGCTTTTCCAGCAACTTTGCTTTTGTTCCTGATTTACAGCATCCACAGTTCTTTCACTTTTTGTATAGAACCAAACTTGATTCTGATTTCAAAGCAAGTGTCCATGAAAAGGGTTTAGGATTATGGATTCTGGTTCACTTTTATCCTCCTTCGCTCAGGTCAGGATGTAAATGCTGCTTGTAGTGCTTCACTAGCCCCATAACTGGGTCAGTCAACTAGGTGTAACCATTAATGAAATGCAACCTTCTGGGTTGCACACTTACTGAGGGACCTATCAGGGAAGTTCCAGAAAGGCAAAGTAGTGAATAGGTATGCAATATAACAAAGTAAATTTGTGTCTTTCACTATTAAGAAGTGAAGGGTACTCAGCAGTGGGCATACATCTACCATGCAGAGTTAAACAAACATTATTATTATTACATGGCTCATCCTTAAAGATTTCCTCTGCCTGGTTGATACTTTGTGTCTATAATGCTGAAAAAGATTTTTATTTAATAACTTCCACCTCACTGAGGAGTCCTTAGGTCAATCTGTATTCAACAAACTGCTTTGAAAACTCTGCTCACATTTTGTCAGTTTTGGCGAATTTACCTCAGCAATCCACAAAATTCTAAAATGATCCATAACACTTTTTAAAAAAGAAATCTCCTAATCTCTCAACATTTATAGAAATCGCAGGATCTGGACTGGAATCTGTATCATTACCAGAAACCTGTCAGTTCTTACTTGGGTATCCCCAATATCCATGCAAGGTTTTGTTAAATTCCATCCAATAGTTGTTGGGGTATTTTTTACCATAAACAGGACAGCAACAGGTGCAACACATTATCTCCACCCAACTTCAAATAGTGGAGATAATCAGATTTCTAATGAATGTTTGTTTATTATATTATAGGTCACGAAGCATTACAGAAAGGATGCTGATAAGTAGAGGTGTGCTGCTAGTGACAAAATCACAAACAGTGTACTTTCATAGAGCACTTGTTACAGTGCAGAGGATATCCTATGTAAAATATTTTAGTACGAATGCTGTTGGTTTTGCTTTGTTAAATAAAGCATTCAACTTGGTACATGCACAATCTGGCATTCTATTGAGCCACAGACTCAAGTAGGTCTCAGATTTGGTCTTTAGATTGAACTGAATTATTTGATTTTCACCGCAGTAGGACTGGAGTTATAACAATTTGTTCTAACAACGGAGCTGACATGAGCTAAAATTCCTAATCATCATTGTTGTTCACTGAAATCTTTTAGAACCTGAGTAGTTCTCATGTGTAGTGAAATTTGGATGGTGTCATGGTCAACCCCATAGCGGGCTTCTGTTGACAATATAAGTAGGTCAGGCAGAATGGAAGAATATTCCTGCTATTCATTAAATACTACTCTGGTAAGCAGACAGGCATTCTGTTTAACATTTCATTCCAAAAGACTGCATCCCTGGTAGTTCAGTGCTCCTTCAGCACTGTATTTAGGTATCAATCAAGATTCTGGCCTGGATTTCAACAGCCTGTGGGTTTCTGAAAGTGGAATCACCCCATCTGTTTTAGTGGCTGGGCCAATTTAGATCAGAGCCAGTTTCCACACAGTTGCTGCAGTGGGATACATTAGCATAAGGCTAGTCACTTGTGAGTCACAGCAATGTTGGGAACCTCAGGCTAGCTGTGCCCGCTTATCCCTGGCTCTCATCTGACCCTCTCTTTTTAAAGTTATAGACACAATTTGGTTGTCTTTGAGAAAGAAACCAAACTATTTTTGTAAATTATTTAGGAACCTAATCTGCTTAGTGGCATCCACATGAACCCTACAGAGGCTGATATCTCTCATCATACTAGACATACCAGCTGCTCTACATTCATTAAATCTTGTAGATTAAGCATCGGAATGGATGGCTTGGGAAAAGAAATTCATAGCTCTAGGTTATTGTTTTTCCTTTATTCGTTAACAGGATGTGGGCATCGCTGGCTTGCCAGCACTTATTGCCCATCCCTAATTGCCTTGAGAGCAGTTCACAGTGCTGAAAGTCTGGAGTCACGTATTAGCTAGACCAGGCGAGGATGGGAGTTTCCTTCCCTGAAGGACATTAGTGAGCCAGATGGGTTTTTCCTGACAATGGATTCATGGTCATCATTAGATTCTTAATTCCAGATATTTTATTGATTTCAAATTCCACCATCTGCTGAGGCAGGATTTGAACCTGGATCCCCAGGATGTTATCTTGGCTTCTGGATTAACAGCCCAGCAATAATACCACGAGGACATGACTCCCCCTTCCAGTACCCCATTTAGTAATGCCAGCATGTAACTGATTCACTTGGGCAAAACTTTTGGATTTTATTTCTCTGGGATTGTTGACCTCAGTCAGTAAATATGAAGGCACTCCAACTTCCTTCAATACTCCTGGCCTATCTGTCAGTAAATACACGTGAGGAGGACTGGAACTAGAAAAATCTGTTTTTCTGCTTTCCAGCACCTCCACATAATATGTGGAGAGTTACTGGGTCTGATTTTAAATGATGCCCAGCCGTTGAAATAACTTTTAGCTGAGATTAAGGTGAAGGGATCAGCTGCTTCTCTGCCTCTTCACAAAGTGATGTAGTGGAATGGCAGTAGCAAGATGGTTTGTGCACTCTAGTGGAGTTAGAACAGCAAGACTGTGGAATTAATTATTTCCAGTTTAAAAGGACTTACAGTTGAAAAAGATTACTATCTTGTGTAACTTTAATCTCTCATTCAACTGAAGTCCAACTTTCCTGGAAGTTGGATTTATGTTTCAGGAAGACAACCAAAAACAAATGCCTGACCTCTTCCAGTTGTACAGAAACCTTCCAAATCCTAAAAGTTAATTGCTTTTTGAAAATTTGAATTGCTTTATAACTGCAGAGTGAATCAGAAAGATCTTCAGAGGTCAGAATCAACAGAAAATTAACTCCATAGATCAATATGTTCCTTAGAAGCACATGTCTTAACCTGACTGCGCAGTTCAATCGAAGGTATGGGGTAAAAATATCTGATCGTATACTTAAGTGTGATTGCAACTATTGCATTAGAGTCGATCACCTTCAGTGGGACTTTGATCAAATTATAGTGCTTGGTACGTACAATGTAAATATAAGAGAATATTTTGAGTTGCAATGCTTAGGCACTACCCACTTTGCACTTGCATATTTATGGAAGTATCTGATGTTACCCAAAGTTTCGCAATCGTGTTTGCTAGTTATTTATGGTGAGCCAGTTGTCTCTAATGAGCATGAAATCACATTATTGAGATGACGGTGCAGAGGACTGGGTGTGGAAGCCCTGCAAAGTCACCACTTGCAGATGGCAAGGTTCACTGCACCCAAAATTCTAACTCTGATCTTCTCTTCAGATGCTGCCAATTCTTTTTTGGTTTTTAATTTGCTATGACTTTCTTTGCTGTATTTGCATTTATTCATTTTGCTCGGAATCATAATATCTGTGATCCAAAGTCTTTGGTTTCCACATAGCCTAAAAATCCAATGTTGTGAAATACCACTATTCTACTGCAAAAAGATAAAGGAGTTGGCATTTTGCCCTATGGGAAGCCATGTGGAGTGAGTAGGAGGAGATGATACAACAGATTTACATGGCATTCAATATCCAGAGAAACTGGAAGCAAATTAATATGCTTGGCAGCCTCAGAAAATTTGCCCAGTTAAGGCTACCCAACATTTCTCTAGAACATCTATAAAATGGACACTCTCTACATAAAGTTTTGTTTTTACTTATTGCTCTGTAACTGAGGCTGCATGCAACACAGAATATTACTTCAAGCAAATGCCAGTGCTGACACACTTCTAAACTACCACTTAAAATTTGCACTATTGTTGCAATAACATTTGTAAAACAACATCCCAGCAGTAAAATTTCTACCAAAATCTAAGTATACGATATTGGTTTAATTACTCACTTTGTCCCAACTGTGGCTGGAGGATTGCATTGTGGTTCTGGTCCCATTAATCCACAGGTCAACACTAGGCTCGAAACGTTAGCTTGGTCTCACTCCATAGATGCTGTCTGACACGCTGTGGTCTCCAGCATTTGTTGTTTTAAATACAAAATAAAAATGCTTTTCCCAGCTACCACAATGACTAAGTAAATACCTTAGCTATATCAGGTTTTAAATGATAAAATCGATCGACAAGGTTTCTTAATAAACAAAATAATAAATCTTATTCAGTAGAGATGCCACAGTTGATTATCAAAAACAGTCAGTAATATAAAATTATAAATGCTTATTCTTCTAATTATCCCCAAAGCACATGGACAAACTCTTCAGAGAAGAACAAAAGAATTTCCTGCAGACATTGGCTTTTTGGGGGGGAAAAAACTTTGGCCATTGGTAATTCTTAAGGGCAAAAATTCAAATACAGCGAGTAGCTTATTTGGTTCATCATTGCTGCTCACTACTTTTTCACTGAATGATGTACAAATGTTGGAATTAAACAGTATAGACAAGAACGTACTCAGTTTTGATTCTTAGCCTGTGTTGAACTAATTGATCACAGATGAATTGAGTATGACTATTAATCTGAGTATGGAGACGAAATCTGAGAACAGGTTCACATTCCTGATTTCTGCCCAGTGACAACTGTTGGGGGTTGCAGTTGTGGATAATGGTTGAAGCTCAATTATTACACAGTTATGTGTCAACCATTGGGCAGCAGTCTGTGCTTGAATACCAGTATCTAAATTTGAGTGAACAGCTTTCAGGGGATTAAAGGAATGAAGAATATTTTTATTTTTGTGATATTTCAATCAGAGGGCTGTTGCACTTAGTCTCAAAGAAAATTCTCCATCATTACCAGCCCTGGTACTAATTGTGGAGGTGGTTCTCAGAGTGGGATAGACTTTAGCATGGGGGGAGGTCAGGTTTCCTCATCAGATAATGCTTTCTCAGCACATTACATATAAATGGGTAAATTTTATGGGTGGGTGGTTAGGAAATTCTCCAGTGCTTTCAATGCCATATTTAAAAAATAACCTGGGCAACACTTCACTCTCTGCAAACCAGGGGTACCACTTGACCTCTGCTCATCACCCTAGGCACTCTTGGAGATGTCTAAAATCAGGCAAAAAGTGGCACTTTGTTTTAGTGACACCTTGCTGGATGTTCTTCAGAAAGCTGCTCATGAGAGGAAGGTGGATCTCTTCCCTACAATTATAGCAGGAGGCAATCCTGCCTAACAAGAACATCTATCAGAGGTGGCTGTTGAAGTCGGCATCCGTTGGTAGCTCGAGAGAACCTGGCTGCAGGGCTGCAAGCAGGCAGATGTATACTGCACTCCTCCAGAGTTTGTGTTACTTGCAACATGACTGTGGGTTAGCTTCACAAAGTAGCTACTGCACAGGACTACTTACGGAAGGTTGGGTGCCAGGCTTGTGTAATTAATGTCTGTCACTTCATTGCAACTTTCAATGTAGCGTAACCAATATATCAGTAGTACTGCCTGGGTTCACACTTAAAACATAGAAGGAGCTCCAACACTCAGCAGCTCATGCACACTGGCTTTTCATTGTCACTAAGAGAAGGTACACAACGCTTTTCACCAAAGACTTGCATTGGATACAGATACAACTGCAAATGATGGCCTTTTGAGTTGATCAGTCTTTTGAGTTCAGCCCTGCTTGCTTGCCTTGGTCAGGTTTGCAGATATTAATCAGTGTAGCTGCCTCCCTTGGGCAGGCTAGCTGGCTCAGTAAGGAATCACCCCTTACTTTATCAATGACAAGAGGTAGTAGGAACTGCCGATGCTGGGGTCTGAGATAACAAGGTGTGGAGCTGGAGGAACACAGCAGGCCAGGCAGCATCAGAGGAGCAGGAAAGCTGATGTTTTGGGTCAGGACCCTTCTTCAGAAAATCGGGTTCAGACCTGAAAAGTCAGCTTTCCTTCTCCCCTGATGCTGCCTGGCCTGCTGTGTCCATCCACTTCCGAACCTTTTTATCCCTTTATCAATGACAAGCCAGATGGTACATGATCTCTCTTGAGCTGATCAACTTGGAGAGATTTCACTCCTAAGATTGGCAAAATTTATGCAAAGAAACAGCTTGCTTATGAAGGAATCAAGTAACTGAAGAGGTTTGCAATTACTGGGGCTTGGAGGAAGATGTCTACTCATCGGGTCTATCTCTCATATATATCACTTACTCAGCTTTGGGAATATGCTGGGCTGTGGTGTGAATGAGTATTCATGAAATGCCCATGAATGTAAAGTAAGTTGCCGATGATAAAGGTGAGGAAAGCCAAACCTCCTGGAAGATTGTGAGAACTAATAGATAAACTTAAACTTTAAGCTGTCGTCAGGAAACTGAATATTTGCCTCCCACTCAGTTAAGTTCCCCACACCCCTGCCCTCCCTTCCAAAAGCTCTAGATGAGCTCTGAAATTTCTGACTAATGTTTCATGTTTAGTTTTAAATATAAACTTAAAATTGACACATTTTGGTTGGATTTTCTCACTTAATTCACTTTTATATTTGTTTTAGAAGTGCTTATCATGACGCACTCCCATCAGCAGGGTGAAAATAATTACACTTTGTGCTCATTTTGCCATAAGATGTTTAAAAACTCAAAAGCACAACAAATAATTGTGAAAAACATATTATACTGGGAAAAGGAACAGTGATTTTCCACAGACAGTGGGGAAAAAAACCCAAATATCATTGCATTCCTACACTGTCAAAGTAGGCCGTTCAGCCGACATGGCCTCTGCAAAGAGCATCACACTCTATCCCTGTACTTCTCGTGACTAATCACACTCCTGAAAGCTACGGACAATTTAGTGTGCCCAATTCACCTAAGCTGCACATCTTTGGACTGTGGGAGGGAACTGGAGCACCAGGAGGAAGCCCACACAGACACTGGGAGAACATGTAAACTCCACACAGATGGCCACCCAAGGGTGGAATTGAACTTGGATCCCAGGCACAGTGAGGTAGCAGTGCTAACCACTGAGCCACCGTGCCACATTTGGTGGCATTTATTTAGTTAGGAGGCTCAAAGAATCACAGTTTTTCTTCAAGCACTGCTATAAAGCTTTATTGTCTATTGGAAATATTGTAACAAGCAGATTGAGCATTGCCCTAATGAATGGCATCTCTAATGTGGAACCTTCTCAGTACTGCCTTGAAGTAAGTATCAGCCAAGATTATGGATGGGGCTCAGACACAAGGTTGTGATCTGGTCATAACTGAGTTTTCTCGGCTGCAGCTGTATTTGTGAATACTTTGGCTGCACAATCTGACAGAATAATGGACAGTACGCTTCAATAGTGGAATCTCATGCCTTGTGTATGGAATATTTGGAGGCAGGGTGCACTTAATTAGACAGGAGGAAGGTTGAAGCGTTTTGCAGGGGACCTCCATCTCCTTGCCACCTCCAGAATATTTAAACCCATGGTAGGAAGGCCTTTGGCATTCCCACCCTGCTGCTAATTGAGCTTCTACATAGCAAATTATGGCTATTTTAAAGACCTCATCATGTCACTGCTGGCAATTCCACCAATGGTGGATTGGGAACTCACTATGTAGGCAATATACCAAGCAAACTCTACTTGCAGGCACATGGTTGGGGGGTGGTGGGGGGTGGGGGGTGCTCCCATGTTCAAAGGCACTCAATGCCAGATCAAGGGACCCGGTTTCAGAATTGAGAGTGTCCACTGAAAAAACTCTTTTCCTGACTGCTGACATCCCTCAACTGGAAGCCCTGACTTCTGTCTATGACCCAGACCTGCCATCATCTACCTCTGATATGGGATCCAGCAATGATCTGAGATCTTGGATAGTAGCAGGCACTCACCCCCTGATGATGCGGATGTTTAACAGAGAGGCTGGCAGTTCTGAGTGGGTGGGATCTCTGCCCCTGGTGTCTTTGATCCTCAGAAGATCTACTGCTGCTCTCTCGAGTACCAGGAGCGCACATGATGTTGCAGGACTTCCAAAAAGAGAGATGTTGGGGCAGTCCCACCAGTAGTTGAAATGATACCTATTGCCTGCACAAGATTACATCTCCTGTAAATGTCAATAAGGCCAGCAAGCCATGGATACCCCAGTGCTGACATAGCAACAGCAAGGAAGGATGTTGGACACCTGCAACACTCAAGTAACTCTGTAGTTAGGGCAAATGGGATGGGGAAAGGAAGCGACTGACTCTGGGGACCTGGGTTTGAACTCCACCACGGCAGCTCGTAGAATTTGAATTCAACAAACATCTAGAGTAAATGATAACCATGAAACCATTGTTCACATTTGATTCACTAATGTCCTTTAGGGAAGGAAACTGCCATCCTTACCTGGTCTGACCTAAACATGACTCCAGATTCAAAGCAATGTGGTTGACTCTTAAAATGTCGTCTGGGCAGTTAGGGATGAGCAATAAATGCTGGCCTAGCCAACAACACTTTCACCTTGTCAATGAATTTAAAATAATGCACAATGCTCATCACTATTTAACATGTCTCAGGCACTGAATTAGTCCATGTCCAACATCCAGAGGGGACCACCATTGACCAGAATCTGAACTGGATTGGCCTTCTAAATACTCCAGTTACGACAGCAGGTCAGAGACTATGTATCCTGTATTGAGTAACTTATCTCTTGACCCTCACGCACCCCCCCCCCCGCAAAAAAAGAAAGCCTGGCCATAATCCACAAGGCACAGGTCAGGAGTATGAAGGAATAATCTCCCCTTTTTCATTGAACAAGCTCTAACAACACTCAAATAACTAGATGCCATCCAGGACAATATAGCCCACTTGATTGGTACTCCACACTCCCTTCACCATTGATGCATTATTTACCATCTTAAAGATGGAAACAACAATCCATTAAGTCTCCTTCAAGAGTACCTTTTGATCTCTATCAATTAGAAGGACAGAGCCAGCATGGGAACATCACCACTTGCAAGCTATCTTTCAAACCACACTTTATTCTCACTTAATACGTTCGGCTCTTTAAGTCTTGTCTGACATTTGATAAGACATGGCCGATCTGATTGTGGTTTTTCCTTTCTTCCCCATAATGCTTGAATCCTTGTTTGTCACAGTTCAATGACCCAGTCTCCACTTTCTGGAGAAGAGGTTTCAAGAGATTATTGAAACTCTGAGAGAAAAAAACTCCTCATCCCATCTTAAAGGGGAAACCTTTAACTCTTAACCTTTCTCTTCATGATTCTTGTGTCCCCTACTGAGGATATATCCTCTCACTATTCATTCTATCGAATTCTCTCAGGATCTTACATAAGAAGATCACCTCAGATTCTTTTATATTTCAATCTACTTCGAAAGTGGATGCAAATGGGTTTAATTTTAACATTGTTGTCTTTGTGTGCTCTTTGCTAATTACCTGGGTGTTAAAGTTCCTGTTTTTGCTCATTGTCGTGAAAATGTTGAAACCATTTGTAATCATGCAGCTTGTTTTTTCTTCGACATTTAGAGGTATCTGGAAAATAAAACAGATGTTTAGGAAATATGTTTTTTGGTGAAAGACAATGTTATGTTTATAAGAGGAAGCTTATTGTTTGGTATCATTTGAACTTTGGGCCAAAGTCGCAATAGTATTTTGAAGTTGTGTACATTCTCAAGGTGCTAAGATGGTCGGTCTGTTCATTACAAGCTCCATTGCTCATGTTGGGTTCATTTTAGGACCTGGTTAAAATTATTTTAACCAGATGTCCATACACTGGGACAAAGAAGGCCTCCAATTCGACTGGGACAACATAACCATCCTGGGACAAGCCAACTGAAGATGTGCATGGGAATTTCTAACGGCCTGGTACTCAATCCTGAACTCTGTTAACAAACGCGGGGAAATAGAGCCCTACGAAGCAGAGCCACAAAATGAGGCCTACCACCCCATCAAGCCAGGCCAAATAAATAACAAGCGTGACAGACCAACAATGCTTCATTGGAAGCGCACTAATGATGCTACCTAGTAAGGTGACGAAATGTCTGCAAACCAACCCACTAGCTCGGCAAACAAGTCAACAACCCCATCTACAACCTGAACCACAAGCCTTCTGAAAAAACTTTAAAATTATTTTAAATTTGGTTATCATTGTGCTATTCTCTTCTAAGAGATGTTTCTTGTTTGCCTTGGTCTACTGATATTCCATTATTTTTCCAAATGGAGCTGATGAAAACATTGTGAAAAGAAAAACAAATTGCTGCTATATTTCATGTAGTGCAGCACATCAGTGATATGCAGAGTACATCCTGCTATCTCTGATCATATCTGTGAGTAGAAACTAGATGCAAGATAGTAAGGCAAAACATGCCTTCATATGTGGTCCCTAACCTTTGATCTTTTGGCAATCTGAAATATTTTCATTTAAAGTTGAAGAGCATTTGATAGAAGCCTACAGCTTTGTACAATTTTTGATATGATGTTGTGCAAAGTAGTGCAAGCAGTTTAGTATTTGGAAAGAAAGAAAGAAAAAATAGAGTCTAAGGTATTAAACTGTTTTGAAAATTAGTCTACAAATCTTGACAATTGATTAAGAAGACATTTTGTCAAATTGTACATCTTGCGTTCATCAGGCCGAAGGGCCTGTTTCCACACTGTAGGGAATCTAATCTAATCTAATCAGGACAAACACAAAAATCCCACATTTCAAAGAGAATAGCTTACACTGAATGTGAAGTGGGTGCTGGAAACAAAAAATGCTGGAAATCACAGTTGGTCAGGCAGCATCCATGGAGAGAAAGTAGGATAATGTTTTGAGTCAGTTGGGTGTTGATAAGGTGACAAGTGGACTCTGATTGCTCAAGGTTTTGTCTTGGAGAATGCTCCAGGGAACAGTTATCAGTGCTTTATAAATGCATTTAAAAATTTCCATGCTGACCCTGAACCATGATCTTCTGGCATCCGGGAAAGGTCTGATCCAGAGGCTGCTGCATTATGGAGGTACCACCTGTTACTTTAGAAGGTTTGTTTTGGTCTCCTTTGATAGCTTCAATATCTAAGACATAGAAGTTAATCTTTTTCAGTGGCATAATATGAGCAGCATTGTACATTTTATGGCCCACTTGTTATTCATTTCCATTTCTTTATTCCTTTATTCGTTCACAGGATGAAGGCGTCATTGGCTAGGCAGATTTATTGCCTATCCCTAATTGCCCAGAGGACAGTTAAGAGTCAGCCACATTGCTGTGGGTCTGTAGTCACAAGTGGGCCAGACCAGGTAAGGTTGGCAGTTTCCTTCCCTAAAGGGCATTAGTGAACCAGGGGGGTTTTTCCAACAATTGATAATGGATTCATGGTCATCCATTGAAGTTAGTGGAGCTGAATATCAGGCAGGTATAATGGGGGATGGATGTTACTGCCCAATTTGAGCTACTGTCAAGATGAATTTTCAACCCAATGTTTTCTCCAATCCGTCTTCATGTTTCAGACTAGTGTCAAAATGCAATCTGGTGTGATTGTTATGAAGTTTGTTAGTGCTTGAAATTTCTTTTTTTTGAGAAAATGTATGTAATCCCAATCCCATTCCATCCCCCATTGTCAGCTTCAGTGTTTGTATATTATCCAAAGGAAATTGCGGAAATGGTATCCAGGTTTACTTAGTTTGGTCACTGTCTGAGCCTTAACCACAACATTTGCAACTTTTGTGTCCAAACTGACCCATCTAAACTTCTAACGTTATACTATTGCCATCAACACAATTGCTTAATCTACCTCCATAACATCACCTGTTTTCAACTTGTTTTAGTTTATCCCCTGTTTGAGCCCTCATCTACGGCTTTGTTAGCTCCAGGCTCAATTGTTTTGATGCTGCTCTCACAGGTCTCCTGTATCCTAACGTGTTCTGTTTATGCATCACTGCTGTGTACAATTACCAATACTGGTTGCCAATCTGGTGATGTTTCAATTTCAAAATCTCATCTTTGTTTTAAGATCCTTCCATGGTCTCACCACTCCTTACCTTTGTAACCTTCTCCAACTAGAAATCTCCATAATCTCTTCATTCTTTCAATTTTGGCTTGTTTTGCATCTCTGATTTTTGTCATTGCTGCCTTGACAGTAGTTCTTTCACTTCCTTTGCTCCTAAACTCTTATATCCCTTAAGCCGTATATGTCTCTCTTTTTCTTTAGGCTTTTACTCTAAAACCTACTTTGCTGATGAAACCTTTGGTCCTTTGTTCTAATATCTTCTTCCGTGGCCTGGTATCAAAGTTTATTGAAAATGCTTCTGTATTGTTCTTTTGG
Organism: Stegostoma tigrinum; assembly: GCF_030684315.1. Lineage (NCBI taxonomy): Eukaryota > Metazoa > Chordata > Chondrichthyes > Orectolobiformes > Stegostomatidae > Stegostoma > Stegostoma tigrinum. The sequence goes on from NC_081368.1 coordinate 35,995,138, forward strand.
GCATTTTACAACATTAAAGGCATTGCATTGTATTTAATACTGGTTGTTGGCATTATTACTCCTGCCATCAGAAATGCAGAGTTCAATTTCCCAAAGGCCCTGAGATTAGCATTAATTTTAAGGACAATGCTGGGGCAAATTTATCACTTTCAACACATGCTCTGCGTGACCTCAAAATATTTACAGTTTTTTTGTTTTGATTTTCACCCTTCCCTTCCTGAAAGTACCAACATTTGCCAAGTTGCAGCTCCTGATTTTTGTTTATTTCTTCAATCTGTATCAATCAACAGACCACTTATTCTTCACGTACTAACTTATTCAGTGAATGTTGGTAAGCCATTTATTTATGAATGATACCATACCATAGCCCAATCTGCTGGCTTTCAACGCAAACACAAGGTCAGAAGACTTCAGATAGTGATCAATAATAGAGCCTTGCTTGATGCTTTCTTCTTTAGCCCAGAACCAAAGAAAGAGCGAGTAAGAACTGCCAATGCTGGAGTCAGAGAGAACACAGTATGGAGCTGAAGGAACATAGCAGGCCAGGCAGCATCAGAGAAGCAGGAAAGTTGACGTTTTGGGTCAGGACCCAAAGACTGATCTTTTGTAACGCTTCATCATCTTCTCAGAATTTCCCAAAATATTTTACAATCAAAATTATTTTTGCAGTATCTGCAAATGCAACAAGCAGATTGAACATTGAATTAACCTACAAATGAATGAATGTTTGAAAGACCAGATAGTGTAATTGCACTTTTACTATTTGAAAGAGGAACAATGGCTAGGAAACCAGGAGGATGTTCTGCATTACTTCAAATCATGCTATGGTCTCCTTTGTACCCACTTCTGTAGGCAAACAGAAGATGGCAAGAAAAGATGTTATTAGTCACATCTACTACTTAGCACTCCTTAATGGTCATTTTTATGAAATAAACAAATATTTGTTCCATCCAGAACAGGGTTGTCCAAATCTTTTGGGTGGAGGGAGGGGAGATATGGGACACATTTAAATTTTTTCCATACTTGGGATGCAGGTGAGCAAATTTCTGAAAGGTATGTTTTGGCACAAAGGCAAATGTGAATTCAAAACACAGTTCAAAAGCAATTAATTGATAATTTAATGAAATGCATAATTGATAAAAATGATCATTACAAGAGTTGAATATTAGAGCTAACTAATAAAACTTCCTATTTTGCCATCTTGGTGAAGAAGCAAACCTGTAGCAAGAGAGACAGACGAGGCTCCATGTCTTGATACAAAGGAAAAGGGTGCAAATCGGGATCAAACTAAGTTTAGTTCAACTAATGGTGACATTACTTTTGCCTTGGGTGGTGTAGAGGTCACCTCTCTGAACTTGGCCTCGGTGGCACTTGCACAGAACTGGGGATCAGCCTCAGATTTGCTTCGCCTCACTTGCTTTGTGGACAGGTCTTTGGAGATGACGATAAAAGGGAGGAGGGAAAGGTGGGTGTGCTTTTCGTGCAATTAATCTCAGAATGGCACACTCACTTTTTCAGTCCCTCTGCCACACTTGCATCAGTCCCAAACCTACTTCATTCAGACACACACAAACTCACACACTCTCATACTCTCACTCTCACACATCCTTTCTCTCACTCTCTAACTCTCACTCCAATTTATCTGTTGGATAGACCCAAAATAACAGAAAACACAGACCAGGTTTCTGTACTTAACAAGTGCTACTAATATGTCAAATGAATAGATTTTAGCCATAGGTAAACAGCTATGAACTACCGACACATAACACTAGTTATAACTCTACACCCCTTACAACATCCTCCACTCCCTACATACAGGCAAAAGAAGACTTTTTTTGTGAGAAAGGAAAGAAGCATTAGGGAAGCAGTTCAATGGCCCCAGACCACAGGATTCACTGAGACAATGCTTCAGCTTTTGAGGATTTTTTTTGTATTTCAATCTCTTTACTCCAGCTCTTTTCACTTATTTGTAGGTGACACAGTTGGCAGCAAAAGTCTAACTGCAAAACCTTTTAGTTAATGGTTAAAGGCCAGACCTTCCAGAAACTAGTCAAGAAAATATATAGGCTTTCTTCAAGTTTAGGTATTTTATCGGAGTGAAAAGTACACCATCTGTTCTTTTCAGCAGGGTATTGTGAATTGGTATAGCACTTGTGGATTGGAAGGCAGGGTGTTAGAATTTGTTTGCAAAATGATGGGGTGAAGAGTGCGTGGTCCCTTTAAAAGATGTGTTTTTTAAGGCTGGGGATCAAAACAAAAGACTGCTGCAGCAGCAGCTGCACAGAGAGTTCTTAAAATTGAAACATTGTATCAAAAGGCTCTACTGTTAGCAGGTAAATCAGCATTTTTACTGAGACAACAGGTTTTTGAATTTAGCCAATAAATTTAAACCAGGCCCTAAATACCAAAGCCAAATTAAATTTAAACCTGATGGTTTTGACAACTTTGGACAATTCCTATTGTAAGAAACTAATAGGCCATCAAGGGTATAAAAGAAGAAGGCATTTGAAAATCAGTGTGAGAGCAAACTGCCATCTGTCAAGAGAACAGCTCTCAACAGCCATCAGTTCTAAAGAAAGGGAAAATCACTGGCTGTCACAGAAATCTCTAAGTTGTCATAGTGAGCCCTATTTAAACAAAGGTACTATGGCACTCTTAGCTAATATTCCTGATAAAAATTTGATGGAGGACTGTGGAGAGACTATAGAGAGTTCTGGAAGACTTAGCCTTGTAACTTTGAGAGACTAAGTTTTAATATTTTTAAATTAATTTTGTTTATATACATGGTACTTGTATCTATTAGAACAACATACCATTAGAATTTTGTTTTAGTTGGAAATAGTTAGCAGTTAAGGTGGAATTCTTCAGTTTGTTAGTAGTTCTGTTAATTGTTAACTATAAGAGTTAGATAAATTGTTACTTGTTGATTTGTAGAGTGACTGTCAGAAGTTCATTTTATTTCATCTCCTTTAAAACAGATTGTGATGCGAGAGGCGGGTTATACCACTTTTTCACATTTCTTTTAACAGATTACAAGGTGAGGTGAGCTTCTCTGGGGGCTTCTGTTTTAATTATCAGAGAGGTTTGACTACTCCTTTGTAATGAGTCCGACAGCTTCTGCCAGTATTGTTCATACCCACAAGCTGTTCAGCTACTCAGTGACCAGTCAAGCCAAGCTGTTGACTGACTGATGGCCTTTATCATCCACAACTGATCACAACTTCACAAGCCACTCCACAGCCCGACTGAATCTTACTGTACACAGATGTCCATCTATAAACAGCTTCCCCACTGCTAGATCAAAACAACAGTTTAAACATGAATTAGAATGAGGTTCAGCAACTCACTTTTTAAAACTGCAGCTAATTTTTCTACAACTTTGGTTTTAAAAATAGCCCTTTTTCCCATTCACCCTATGATCAGAAGTACAGGAAACTACAAAGGTATGGTCTTTACAACATAACAAAGACACATACTCAAACACAGACTGTCTCTCTCTTTTGAACTCTCTCTCTGATGCTATCCCACACACGTACTCTCTCTCTCTCTCTCACTCTTTTTCCCACTGTCACATATTCTCTCTCTCATGCTCAATCTCACATTCTTTATAACACTCCCACTCATAGACAGCCTCTCTTCCACATACAAACAGACATATCTCTCTTACACTAAAACAAAAAGATACCCAGCAGGCCTGGCAGCATCTGTGGAAAGAAATAACAGACTTCTTGCCCAATTCCACATTGTGTTTTTTTCTCTCTTTCTTTCACGCAGTTACACTCATTTTTTTCTCTTTTACAGACACACAATTCTCACTTTCTCTTCACACTCTCCACACACACTTTAACTCTTTCATACACAAACTCTCTTTCATACACATAAAACCTTTTATACATGCGCTTTCTTACACACATACCTCATCGATCTCTCTCAGATATAAACACCTCCTTTCTTCCCTCTTGCCTCTCACCCCTATCTCTTACATTCTCTCTTTCACACACATTCACATTTTTTTCTTTTTATGTCTTACTGACAAACTCACACCTTGCCCTTCACAAACTAGCCCCTCTCACACACATACATATGCAGACTGACACACATCCTGTGTTTCTTTCTCTCACAGACACATATACTCACTCTCTCATACACAAACATATATTTTCTCTCCCACATTCTCAGTACTCTCACTCTCAGACATGCACACCATCTCTTTCTTTCTCTTTACCTCTCTCAGAGACACTCTCTTTTACATACACCCTCTCTTTTGAAGTCACTCACACATATATTCTCTGTCTCTCCCTCTCTCTCTCTCTCTCTCACACACACAGACATGCACACTCTCCGATACATATACACGTACCCTGTCTCTCACTCTCGCTCAAAGATTCTCTATCACACTTTCAAATATTCTCAATCTCACTCTGTCACATGTATGAATGCACACACCCCCTCTCCCTCTCACAGCCACATACCCACATCCTTCCCGTCTCACTTACTCGCACAGTCTCTCATACGTGTGTCAGAGAGAGTCTATGGTGTCAGTATGAGAGTGATAGTATATGTGTGTTATGTGTGCGAGAGAGTCTGTGTTGGCTCCTTTCAAAGAAACAACACTTCTGGTTCCTTTGAAATAAATCAAACCAAAAATATTCCAGATGATGAGATTCTGTCTGTAAAAATGACTAATAAGACTTTCTATTCAGTTTTGTCATTCATAGAGCATGAGTTGGCCAGCTGAATGTGTCCTTTTTAACAACTTGAAAGGATATATTTTAGAATTAAAAATATTGTTTTTTCAACAGGCTTGCTGAGAGGCTGCAAGAAGAATACTTTCTAAGGGAAAAATAAGTCTTGAGATCTGAATTCATTTGAATTGGCAGAAGATCCACAGTTAATTCAAAACAAACTCTGAAGACAGAATTAAAATACAAGTAAAGACATGGCTCACCAGGTCACATCACCAGCATTGGCCCCACCTGAGAAAACTACCACTGTTGATTTTCCCATTGAATACGTTGACCAAAACTATACTCACACTTCTGTGCTTCCCAGAGGAAGGAGCTTGAGCGATATGACTGTGAAAGATGGTTGTGACTTCACATTGAGTCAACAGGAGTCTCTGTCTTCTCAAGAGTTGAGGCCCAAACCAGAAACTGTACAGAGACGATATTTTAAAGTTGTTAAACATACGCCAAGTGTCATTTGCTTCTCCAGAAATTGTTTTATGTCCCTGAACAACAATGATACTGATGAGGAGCTGTATGTTGTTGAGACACATCCAAGTTTGACTGAAGAAGTGTTTCAGATAAAGCAAAAGGATCTAAGCAACATACACATCAAGGAAAACCCAATGATTGTGACAGACATTTTGGGTGGAAATGTTTCAGAAGTTCTTGGACAGCAACATAACTTGGAAGACAGAATTTCAAGGTCACAGAGCTGCCCTGACAACTTCAAGGACCAAAGGCATGACAATGAGGATAATAATAATTCTAGCCTGGTAACATCTCATCAATTCTTTTAATCTTGATATTTTTATGTTCATTAGTTTAAGTACACTTTAACTGAACCTTTTTTAAAATATGTTTTGTCATTTAATATCAGTGCTGAGTTTTCTTAAGTGGCATAGAACAGGGTCTGGTAGCAGAGTTATGTTCCTGTTGTAAATATTCTGGGTCACAAAGAAGGTATGTAGGATAAGAATCCAGAACGAATCACAAAACATGGTTCATATTCTTACATGGGAGAGTAAGCTAGTCATTCATAAAATAATTTGGGCTGAGTTTTAGCAAAAATTGGTTAAGAGTCAATCTTAGGGAATGTCTTGAAGGGTTTCTCCCCATGAGCTGCAGCAGGTTATCTCAGTTTCACACTGCTGTGTCCCTTACATATACACTATGCCTCTAAAATGCCACACTTGAATTTTTGTGCACTAACCAGTTATAGATTTATCTGCCACTGCTGGGACCTTCCTAGATTTCAGCCGCCTTATAATATTTAAACCTCAGCTGACCACTAGGTTAATCGCTGCCAAACATTACTGTCTCTTCACCATTCATGTACTGGGAGGGAAATAAAAAGAACAACTTTTAATGGCACACAACTATCACAGCTGATACTTCATTGGCAAACAGAACTGCATATTCCATAAACGTACTGCGATTTTACTTCAGCATCTTTCTGATCGATGTTAATTGTAACAGCAGCTACAAGAATCAAGCTACAGCTGCTACTTAGTCTTCATGCTGTTCGATGTTGGAACACTGGCTGAAGTAGTGCTACTCTTTCCCTAATGATCAGCATCGCATGACATTGTGTCATTGTTCGAGGTAGGAGGATCACACGTTGGACAGGCTTCAGCAGTTGAAATTGTTTTTGCTGTTGTTCAACAGAAGTGGACAAAGGACAAAAAATTTTAAAACTGCTGCATTGTTTCTGGTGACAGGCACTGCTTGCCTTTCAAGCAGCCACAAATTTACAGTCAGTGAGAGATCACTGCAACCAGTTCTCACCGATTAGAAATTGGTATCATTTAAGTCCTGTCTGGCTTCTTGTGTCCAATACTGAACTGCTGTGAAGATGATGTTCATTTTGTGCAATGTCCTCCTCTCTGTCTCCTCAGAAGACTGCTGTGGTTCTTTTCAATCTCAATCGCATCCTCACATGGCTGGACAGGCACCTAGCTCAAACTTGGACCAAGCAGCATCTTAAGGCTCCTCACTTGTTCTTACAGCACTAGGTCAACACAGTGGCTCAGTGGTTGGCACTGCTGCCCCGTGGTACTAAGGATTTGGGTTCGATTCTAACCTTGGGTGACTGTTTGTGTGTCGAGCTTGCACAGGGTTACAAGAAGAACAAAGAACAAAGAAACCTACAGCACAGGAACAGGCCCTTCGGCCCTCCAAGCCTGCGCCGATCGAGATCCTCTGTCTAAGCTGTCATCTATTTTCTAAGGGTCCGTGTCCATTTGCTCCCCGCCCATCCACGTACCTGTCCAGATACATCTTAAAAGACGCGAACGTGTCTGCGTCTACCACCTCCGCTGGCAACGCGTTCCAGGCACTCACCACCCTCTGCCAATGCAATTGTCAGGGCTCTGATTAGTCACATCTCGGGGGTAATTACCAAATTCAGTCAGAGGTCTGAAGTCCAGGGGGCTCATCCATCGATCATTCTGCTGAGTGCAAGGGCAGCCTGTAGGGGCAATAGGAAGGGATCACTGATAGGGTTTGGGGAATCAGGCCTTGGGAAGGGGGAGATGGTAAAGTGGAAGCATTTCCAGAAGTGGGAGATGGACAGCGATGTGAGGAAGGTTGGGGGGGGGGGGTGCATATTCAAGGTGAATGGCGGGTATGCGGAACAGTCTTGTGATATCATCCAAGAAGCATTTTGGCTAATAGTTACAGGTCAAGCGAGAGGAAATCAGTTCTGTACCTCTGTGCTATCTCTGTGATCAAGAACAAAAACAAAGTTGCTGGAAAAGCTCACCAGGTCTGCCAGCATCTGTGAGGGAAAGAACTCTCAGTGACCATGGACTGTCTTTGTGTATTGCAGCTACAGGTGATCGTTTTCAGGTCACCCACAATTCCATCTGCTTTCGAGAAATGACTGTGATTAATCTGCAATGCCCAATGACATGGTCACGATTGCTTGTGACCAGGATTTCTATCCCACACAGTTGACAGTGCATGTATTTCATGTGTATGAGGGTGGAAGGCAACGCAAGTTATACTTGGCAGAGTGAGTTGTAGGGTCAGCTTGGTGGTCAAAGGCATCCCCAAGACTTTGTATTGCTTTGTCCTAGCATACCCTGTCAACTCCAATTCTAAGTTTCCACGCATTCACACTCAATCCTTTTCATGTACGAATTTATCTCCCAACATTTGCTTCCGAGCTCTGGCATTGCAGCTCAGTTCTGCCTACCAACTATCATCTTGTCACAGCCACACGGAGTAATTAGCGCTGTTCTTTCTCAGCGCCAGGGACCCACGTTCGATTCCAGCCTCGGGCGATGGGGGCTGCGTGGAGCTTGTATGTTCTCCCAGCGGGTTTCCTCCGGGTGCTCTAGTTTCATCCCACAGTCCAAAGATGTGCGGGTGAGGTGGATTGGCCGTGTTAAGTTGACTTGTTATGTCCAGGGATGCGCGGGATAGGGTGAAGGGAGGGATGCTGTTAGGACGGTCAGTCCAGACTCGATGGGCTGAATGGCCTCTTCCCACACCGTGGGGATTCTATAACAGATGGTGCTGCAGCTACTGCCTGTGGAATGTTGGAGGTGCCTGTGTGGCCCCGCATGAGCAAGTGGCAGGTAACTGCTCAGACTTTTTTTTGCCGTGGTGACATGATCCAATTTCCCTCAGCGCCTGGGAGAATCGGTGATTGTGTGTAAATTAGTTCGAGGTTAGGCGCTAATACAATGTAAACGTACGCAGATAGGGTCTCCTCACTGCTCACTAACAAGCTTCTCATCTCATTGTTCAAGTCTCAAGGACAAAATCATTTTTTTTTCACAATGTTGAGTTCCTCATTTTTCTGATATAAACATGTATTGCCATTGCCCACATTGTGCAGGGGCTGTGAAAATACCGCCCTCTTTTTCAGATGAGATTTGAGCACCTTCACAGCCAAGGTGAAAGTAACTAAAATATACAATGAAGAAGACTGTTGAAACCTACACGTAATCTAACTGAGATAATGGGAACTGCAGATGCTGGAGAATCCAAGATAATAAATCATCCAGCCTATGAACTTCTGTGCTCCTGAGATGCTGCTTGGCCTGCTGTGTTCATCCAGCCTATAAATCCCACTTCCTACAGACTAAGGGGGTGGCCATGGGCACCCGCATGGGCCCCAGCTATGCCTGCCTCTTTGTTGGTTACGTGGAACAGTCCCTCTTCCGCACCTACACAGGCCCCAAACCCCACCTCTTCCTCCGGTCCTTTGATGACTGTATCGGCGCCGCCTCTTGCTCCCCAGAGGAGCTCGAACAGTTCATCCACTTCACCAACACCTTCCACCTCAACCTTCAGTTCACCTGGGCCATCTCCAGCACATCCCTCACCTTCCTGGACCTCTCAGTCTCCATCTCAGGCAACCAGCTTGTAACTGATGTCCATTTCAAGCCCACTGACTCCCACAGCTACCTAGAATACACCTCCTCCCACCCACCCTCCTGCAAAAATTCCATCCCCTATTCCCAATTCCTCCGCCTCCGCCGCATCTGCTCCCACGATAAGACATTCCACTCCCGCACATCCCAGATGTCCAAGTTCTTTAAGGACCGCAACTTTCCCGCCACAGTGATCGAGAACGCCCTTGACCGCGTCTCCCATATTTCCCGCAACACATCCCTCACACCCCGCCCCCGCCACAACTGCCCAAAGAGGATCCCCCTCGTTCTCACACACCACCCTACCAACCTCCAGATACAACGCATCATCCTCCGACACTTCCGCCATCTACAATCCGACCCCACCACCCAAGAAATTTTCCATCCCCACCCCTGCCTGCTTTCCGGAGAGACCACTCTCTCCGTGACTCCCTTGTTCGCTCCACACTGCCCTCCAACCCCACCACACCCGGCACCTTCCCCTGCAACCGTAGGAAATGCTACACTTGTCCCCACTCCTCCTCCCTCACCCCTATCCCAGGCCCCAAGATGACATTCCACATTAAGCAGAGGTTCACCTGCACATCTGCCAATGTGGTATACGGCATCCACTGTACCCGGTGCGGCTTCCTCTACATTGGGGAAACCAAGCGGAGGCTTGGAGACCGCTTTGCAGAACACCTCCGCTCAGTTCGCAACAAACAACTGCATCTCCCAGTCGCAAACCATTTCCACTCCCCCTCCCATTCTTTAATGACATGTCCATCATGGGCCTCCTGCAGTGCCACAATGATGCCACCCGAAGGTTGCAGGAACAGCAACTCATATTCCGCCTGGGAACCCTGCAGCCATATGGTATCAATGTGGACTTCACCAGTTTCAAAATCTCCCTTCCCCAACTGCATCCCTAAACCAGACCAGTTCGTCCCCTCCCCCCACAGCACCACACAACCAGCCCAGCTCTTCCCCTCCACCCACTGCATCCCAAAACCACTCCAACCTGTCTCTGCTTCCCTAACCTGTTCTTCCTCTCACCCATCCCTTCCTCCCACCCCAAGCGCACCCCCATCTACCTACTAACCTCATCCCACCTCCTTGACCTGTCCGTCTTCCCTGGAATGACCTATCCCCTCCCCACCTCCCCACCTATACTCTCCTCTCCACCTATCTTCTTTACTCTCCATCTTCGGTCCGCCTCCCCCTCTCTCCCTATTTATTCCAGAACCCTCACCCCATCCCCCTCTCTGATGAAGAGTCTAGGCCCGAAACGTCAGCTTTTGTGCTCCTGAGATGCTGCTTGGCCTGCTGTGTTCATCCAGCCTCACATTTTATTATCACGTAATCTAACTGCTATCTTTCTTTTGTCTTCAAACCACACTGTAAGAGGCAGCGATGACATTGTCTTTGCCACACTGCTCTGATTTCAACCACTAGGTAGCGTACAGGAGCAGCTTCTATCACCCTGCATTGAACTGTCAGATTCATTCTTGCTGCTATCCATATTAGCGCAACAGAGAAACAAAATCAACGTGTGGAACCTGGGAATCCCTCCTTCCAGTTTGGAATTGCCACCGTAACTCTGGATCTCCTGTGTTAAAGAAATGTTTTTCAATTTCTGATTCAGGTCCACAGGATACTGCAAGCAATGTACTGATAAAATCGACAGAGGAATTTCTAATGCCGTTAGAGATTAATGTACACCCGTCTGCTTGTCTTTTCTGAACATTGGTAACATATCAAATGGAAATAAGTTCTCCTTCAGGCCTCATATCTTGCTCATCACACTTCCGGCATACCGGCAATTATCCACCCTCATTTCTAGAGAACTGTTTAAATAGAGAACACAGAACATGGCCAGGAAATTAATTAAAGGGATATTCCAGTCCAGAGCGATGAAATTGTTTCAACATTCCTTAGATGGAACAAGTGATTTTCTTTGTTCACAATTATTCTTCGAAGTGGAAACTAAGACTTCCTGTACAAATGAGTTACTCTCTACAACTGTAGCTGATATCACTGTTTCATCTGTCACTTTCCACAGCTCTTGCTACCTAGCCTGTCACTTGGTGTGCGAGAGTGACTACTGTTTTCTTGTCAGTCGCTAGCAGCAAAAACAGTTCTCCTTATGTTTCTCTTCAGAACTGCAGCCACTCATAATTGTCTTGCTTAAGACTGTCTCGCTGCTATCGTCCTTGTTGCCTCTGTCATTTGTAGGAATTGTTGCTAACGATTGTCTTACTCTCTATCACTGCTTTTATCACCTAAAAGAACTGTGGAAGCTGTAAATCAGGAGCAAAAACAAAGTTGCTGGAAAAGCTCAGCAGGTCTGGCAGCATCTGTGAAGGAGAAAACAGAACAGTTCTGGGGAAGGGTCACTGGACCCGAAACGTTAACTCTGTTTTCTCCTCCACAGAAGCTGCCAGACCTGCTGAGCTTTTGCAGCAACTTTATTTTTGTCATTGCTTTTATCAGTTTATCAGTCTCTCTCTCTCGCGAACAAATATCGCTCATTGGTTTGTTTATGAGCTCCTTGTTATAGCTGCTCAGCGTACAGCGTGACCAGTGTTGAACGATTGCTGCCATCATATTTCTCTTGCATATCACAATCTGACAGTCGCTAGTCTCCTCAGTTTTCTGGCAGCTAAAAAGATTGTTACAAATTAGTTTGTGAAATTCGGAGTTTTTTTAGGTTTAATGGTTGTTTGACTATTATGAACTTTTCTGCCCTTCCTGCAATCTATCTCATTTGGTTTAGTAAAATTAATTATGGCCAGAAATATTACAATATTTGTTTAAGTTGGCTCAACATTTGGATTTCGTTTTAACTCCACAATTCCTGCAGTACAGAGCTAATAATCTACACTGAGATCTACAAACTGAAGGCTCATAGTATTATAAACAAATCCACTCCACAGCTGATGAAGGGTCTAGGCCCGAAACGTCAGCTTCTGTGCTCCTGAGATGCTGCTTGGCCTGCTGTGTTCGTCCAGCCTCACATTTTATTATCTTGGAATCTCCAGCATCTGCAGTTCCCATCATCTCTCACTCCACAGCTTCTTCCAGCTTACATTTTGTTAAAATTTTCTTGTCCTATAGCAATTTTATATATCTATGGCTTGGTGGTTTATTGTCAGTGAAAATGTTTCTAAATAAACAGGTGATGAAAATATCATGGCACCTTGATTCTTCCACTAACATTCGTCAGATTTAGTTACCTCAGTGTGGTATAATGAATTTAAAAAGAATAGATTTAAAGTTTCATGGATAGTCTCAATTTCTCCAGCACTTTCCAACCAATCAAGTACCTTAGAAATGGAGTCAGTATGTGTCTTACATCGGCCTTGTAAAATTGCACAATTCAGAATGACAATTTTTCACTGTTAACTCCTCCAAAATGTTTTGTTCTCTTAAAATAAATAATATAACCATATATCTTGTCATTTGGAGAATTTGGATTCAAACAGTTGCGCCTGGGAATATGGGTGCTCTGCTGTGTCAAGTTCATTTCACCATGATTAAGTGCATAATGTACTTAATTTATGAGATCTCCTCCACTGAGCTTGCTTTGCATATTTATATGGGCATGTAGAAATACAATTAAAAAAAAATATAATTCATAAAATAATCCCTGTCTGACTGTGACAAAGGCAAACTATCCCTTCTCTTCCTCCCTTAATCAGCATGCTGCCTGTGACACCATTGATCACACCATTCTACTCCAATGTTTAGCCACTGTTATCCAGCTGTGTTGGACTGCATTTGCTTGGTTCAATTCTTGCCTGTCTGATCATAGCCAGAGAATTGCTTCTCTTTTCTTTCTTGCATAGTTACTTCTGATGTACTGCGAGGCTCAACCCTTGAAACTCTTCCCCCCGCCCCCGGCCACTTCATATCTTATCCGCAGGCTATTTTTCAGGGACATTGTCTGAAAACAGAATGGAAACTTTAAGTTGTTCATTGATGGCACCCACCTCTAAGTCTTTCAACTCCTTAGGTTATCAGATCCTTTATCCTACTGAATGAGCAGAAGTTTCCTGCATTAACTGTTGGGAAGACTGAAGCCAAAGCCTTCTGTCCCTTCTGCACACTCCATTCACTTGCCACCAATTCCTTTTCTCTCCTTGGCAATTATTTGAGTCTGAATCAGGTTGTTTGCAAGCTGTGTGTCATATTTGACTCCGATTAAGCTTTCAGGTTCCCTTGTACACCATTGCCAAGACCAATTATTTCCACCTCTCTACGTCATCTGTCTTTTCCCAGCCTCAACTGTGCTGCTGAAGCTGAAACCTCATACATACCTTTATTGATACTAGTTAGGACTATTCTAGTGCTGTCTAATCCCAGCTCCCACTGCCTACACTCCATAAACCTGGAGTAATCCAAATTCAGTCATCTGTTTTTCAACTCATACTAAGTGCATAAATCACTCCTGTGCTCCCATCTAAACAAAGCCTCACATTTTGAAATTCTCTCTTTTTTCAAATGCCTCCATGTCCCACCCCCTCCATATCTGTAATGTCCTCTGATCTAGCATCATTAGCATTTGATTCACATTTGTTGGACATGTCTACTGCTGCCTAGGCCCTAAGTCCTGGGATGAGATACTGATGATCACGGGTGACTTGTGCATTGACTGAATAGAATCTTCTTCTGTTGATGGCACATGCTGTGTTATGCCCTGGTGCTGTTAAGGCAAGTGTGTACAGTTCGTAGTACCCTGCACCGTGGAGAAGCCATCTATGTTGGTATGGCTTGTTGCCCTCCTGAAACCCCTTTACCTCTATTTCCTTCTTTAAGACACTCCTTAAAATCTATCTGTTTGACCAAAAGTTTGTCATCAGACTCAATCCCTCCACACACAACAATTGAGTTCTGAGGAAGGGTTTGACCTAACACTGCAGTACTTTCAGTTTTCTTCAATCTCTCCGTATGTGGCTTAAAGTTGTATTTTATTTAATAAAGCTTTTGTGAAGTGCTTTGGGATGTTTAATTGTGTTGGAGGCACTATATGAGGGAAGTTGTTATTTTGGAGGTTATGGAAGTTGTGAGCATCCATTGTGCAAAGTGAAATGGTAGTAATCAGATAAATACTCAGTGGCAATATCAGTTACACAACACTACTAATAGAATCACAAATCTACAAGCTATGCTTCTTGCACCAAATACTGCCAGTAAAAAGCAGAATTGGTCAGGTTCTGGTTTGAAGTGTGCTACTGTTCTGTAGGTCCCCAACCTAGGGCCCTATGGTCGAGAGTTGGTCCTAGTTTCTCACTGTTACTATTCTAGTTCCTTCCTGTTTTTAAAATCAGATCCTTATTTCATACTCTGCACATGTCTCTGATCATGTGCTCTTTATTAACTCTGGGTATAATTTGGCCACGCTAATTCCAGATCTAATCAGGTGTCTGTCTCTCGTATTATAACAGGTTATGTTGTTTTGTATGGTTGTAGATGTAACCTAGTTTTCTTCTTTTTGTCTGTGTGGCTGTCCCTTATGCGAGTCTATCACCACTAACCTCTTGTTATTTCTACTGCATGCTTGTTAATTTGGTCAATCTAGAGCTATATTTTCATACTATGACCTCAGAGCTTGTGTGCATTTTAGTGGACATTATGATCTGGAACTTGCCTATGATATCCCAATGAACTCCCCCTGGAAGGAGAAGAGTTTCAGAGAATTAGCCAGTAGCAGCTCACAAGTGGAGAAAGGAAGCAAGAAAGAGAGGGAGAGAGAAGCTGTAAGAAGATGTAAAAGGAAACACAGAAACAAGGAGGGGGACGAACCAGACAGAAGGGCAAAGAGAGGCATACTGACTGAGAAAAGGTACTAGGAAAGGTGAAGTGGAGAAATGCACATTCTAGCGAAAGAAAATGGGAGGAGAGGGGGACAAAAATGCAGAAGAACGAATGGGGGAGAAGATGGAGGGAGAAAAGTGAGGCACAGGAAAAGTGAAGGAAAGAAGAGATATTTCTTGTCATGACATTGTCATCAACTTTGTAATCAAAGTTCTTGGGGAGAAAAAAACTCCAGCCCCCAGGTTCCAGACCTTGAGTGCTGCATTTGAGGGAACTGTGTGGGTGATATATTCAGGCACCTGCTGGTAGGTTAATCAGCATTTTGTTCCAGTAGTGACTCAGAAGAATGTCCCAGCAAGGTTATGACTATTTAGTGCTCTCCGGCTGCACCATTGTATATCATACCAATCTGTTGTCCTCCTACAAATCGTTCATATTTCACAGTACCTAGTTTATCACTTCTGTCATGACTACTATTCAATGGCATTTTTATAGAAAGTGCATGTGCAGATGAATGTCGGCTAACACTTGTATCAGACTTGGCTGCTTTATTTCTCGCACTTACTGAGTCTTCTAATATTTACTATTTAGCACTCAGGTGAAAAAGTGTTCTATTGAGAAGTTGACCAGAATATTTATGCATTCACATTAAGAGTGTACATTTTTTGAGGAGCAAAAATAACTGGATTGGTGATGAGATGGAAGAAACAAATGAAACAGAGACATTGAGCAAGATAACAAAATGTGAGGCTGGATGAACACAGCAGGCCAAGCAGCATCTCAGGAGCACAAAAGCTGACGTTTCGGGCCGAGACCCTTCATCAGAGAGGGGGATGGGGAGAGGGAACTGGAATAAATAGGGAGAGAGGGGGAGGCGGACCGAAGATGGAGAGTAAAGAAGATAGGTGGAGAGAGTATAGGTGGGGAGGTAGGGAGGGGAGAGGTCAGTCCAGGGAAGGCGGACAGGTCAAGGAGGTGGAATGAGGTTAGTAGGTAGCTGGGGGTGCGGCTTGGGGTGGGAGGAAGGGATGGGTGAGAGGAAGAACCAGTTAGGGAGGCAGAGACAGGTTGGACTAGTTTTGGGATGCAGTGGGTGGGGGGGAAGAGCTGGGCTGGCTGTGTGGTGCTGTGGGGGGAGGGGACGAACTGGGCTGGTTTAGGGATGCAGTAGGGGAAGGGGAGATTTTGAAACTGGTGAAGTCCACATTGATACCATATGGCTGCAGGGTTCCCAGGCGGAATATGAGTTGCTGTTCCTGCAACCTTCGGGTGGCATCATTGTGGCAGTGCAGGAGGCCCATGATGGACATGTCATCTAGAGAATGGGAGGGGGAGTGGAAATGGTTTGCGACTGGGAGGTGCAGTTGTTTGTTGCGAACTGAGCGGAGGTGTTCTGCAAAGCGGTCCCCAAGCCTCCGCTTGGTTTCCCCAATGTAGAGGAAGCCGCACCAGGTACAGTGGATGCAGTATACCACATTGGCAGATGTGCAGGTGAACCTCTGCTTAATGTGGAATGTCATCTTGGGGCCTGGGATAGGGGTGAGGGAGGAGGTGTGGGGACAAGTGTAGCATTTCCTACGGTTGCAGGGGAAGGTGCCGGGTGTGGTGGGGTTGGAGGGCAGTGTGGAGTGAACAAGGGAGTCACGGAGAGAGTGGTCTCTCCGGAAAGCAGGCAGGGGAGGGGATGGAAAAATGTCTTGGGTGGTGGGGTCGGATTGTAAATGGCGGAAGTGTCGGAGGATGATGCGTTGTATCCGGAGGTTGGTAGGATGGTGTGTGAGAACGAGGGGGATCCTCTTTGGGCGGTTGTGGCGGGGGCGGGGTGTGAGGGATGTGTTGCGGGAAATATGGGAGACGCGGTCAAGGGCGTTCTCGATCACTGTGGGGGGAAAGTTGCGGTCCTTAAAGAACTTGGACATCTGGGATGTGCGGGAGTGGAATGTCTTGTCGTGGGAGCAGATGCGGCGGAGGCGGAGTAATTGGGAATAGGGGATGGAATTTTTGCAGGAGGGTGGGTGGGAGGAGGTGTATTCTAGGTAGCTGTGGGAGTCGGTGGGCTTGAAATGGACATCAGTTACAAGCTGGTTGCCTGAGATGGAGACTGAGAGGTCCAGGAAGGTGAGGGATGTGCTGGAGATGGCCCAGGTGAACTGAAGGTTGGGGTGGAAGGTGTTGGTGAAGTGGATGAACTGTTCGAGCTCCTCTGGGGAGCAAGAGGCGGCGCCGATACAGTCATCAATGTACCGGAGGAAGAGGTGGGGTTTGGGGCCTGTGTAGGTGCGGAAGAGGGGCTGTTCCACGAAACCTACAAAGAGGCAGGCATAGCTGGGGCCCATGCGGGTGCCCATGGCCACCCCCTTAGTCTGTAGGAAGTGGGAGGAGTCCAAAGAGAAGTTGTTGAGTGTAAGGACGAGTTCAGCTAGGCGGATGAGAGTGTCGGTGGCGGGGGACTGGTCGGGCCTGCGGGACAGGAAGAAGCGAAGGGCCTTGAGGCCATCTCCACAGCCTCCAACCTCATTGTTCCCCAACCCCGCATGGCCCGTTTCTATCTTCCCAAAATCCACAAACCTGCCTGCCCTGGTCGACCCATCGTCTCAGCCTGCTCCTGCTCCACCGAACTCATCTCCACCTATCTGGACTCCATTTTCTCCCCTTTGGTCCAGGAACTCCCCAGCTACGTCCGTGACACCACCCACGCCCTCCACCTCCTCCAGGACTTCCAATTCCCTGGCCCCCAACACCTCATATTCACCATGGACGTCCAGTCCCTGTACACCTGCATTCCGCATGGAGATGGCCTCAAGGCCCTTCGCTTCTTCCTGTCCCGCAGGCCCGACCAGTCCCCCTCCACCGACACTCTCATCCACCTAGCTGAACTCGTCCTCACACTCAACAACTTCTCTTTTGACTCCTCCCACTTCCTACAGACTAAGGGGGTGGCCATGGGCACCCGCATGGGCCCCAGCTATGCCTGCCTCTTTGTAGGTTACGTGGAACAGTCCCTCTTCCGCACCTACACAGGCCCCAAACCCCACCTCTTCCTCCGGTACATTGATGACTGTATCGGCGCCGCCTCTTGCTCCCCAGAGGAGCTCGAACAGTTCATCCACTTCACCAACACCTTCCACCCCAACCTTCAGTTCACCTGGGCCATCTCCAGCACATCCCTCACCTTCCTGGACCTCTCAGTCTCCATCTCAGGCAACCAGCTTGTAACTGATGTCCATTTCAAGCCCACCGACTCCCACGGCTACCTAGAATACACCTCCTCCCACCCACCCTCCTGCAAAAATTCCATCCCTTATTCCCAATTCCTCCGCCTCCGCCGCATCTGCTCCCACGATAAGACATTCCACTCCCGCACATCCCAGATGTCCAAGTTCTTTAAGGTCCGCAACTTTCCCCCAACAGTGATTGAGAACGCCCTTGACCGCGTCTCCCGTATTTCCCGCAACACATCCCTCACACCCCGCCCCCGCCACAACCGCCCAAAGAGGATCCCCCTCGTTCTCACACACCACGCTACCAACCTCCGGATACAACGCATCATCCTCCGACACTTCCGCCATTTACACTTCGACCCCTCCACCCAAGACATTTTTCCATCCCCACCCCTGCCTGCTTTCCGGAGAGACCACTCTCTCCGTGACTCCCTTGTTTGCTCCACACTGCCCTCCAACCCCACCACACCCGGCACCTTCCCCTGCAACCGCAGGAAATGCTACACTTGTCCCCACACCTCCTCCCTCACCCCTATCCCAGGCCCCAAGATGACATTCCACATTAAGCAGAGGTTCACCTGCACATCTGCCAATGTGGTATACTGCATCCACTGTACCCGGTGCGGCTTCCTCTACATTGGGGAAACCAAGCGGAGGCTTGGAGACCGCTTTGCAGAACACCTCCGCTCAGTTCGCAACAAACAACTGCACCTCCCAGTCGCAAACCATTTCCACTCCCCCTCCCATTCTCTAGATGACATGTCCATCATGGGCCTCCTGCACTGCCACAATGATGCCACCCGAAGGTTGCAGGAACAGCAACTCATATTCCGCCTGGGAACCCTGCAGCCATGTGGTATCAATGTGGACTTCACCAGTTTCAAAATCTCCCCTTCCCCTACTGCATCCCTAAACCAGCCCAGTTCGTCCCCTCCCCCCACTGCACCACACAACCAGCCCAGCTCTTCCCCCCCACCCACTGCATCCCAAAACCAGTCCAACCTGTCTCTGCCTCCCTAACTGGTTCTTCCTCTCACCTATCCCTTCCTCCCACCCCAAGCCGCACCCCCAGCTACCTATTAACCTCATCCCACCTCCTTGACCTGTCCGTCTTCCCTGGACTGACCTATCCCCTCCCTACCTCCTCACCTATACTCTCTCCACCTATCTTCTTTACTCTCCATCTTCGGTCTGCCTCCCCCTCTCTCCCTATTTATTCCAGTTCCCTCTCCCCATCCCCCTCTCTGATGAAGGGTCTCGGCCCGAAACGTCAGCTTTTGTGCTCCTGAGATGCTGCTTGGCCTGCTGTGTTCATCCAGCCTCATATTTTGTTATCTTGGAATTCTCCAGCATCTGCAGTTCCCATTATCTCAGAGACATTGAGCAAGCTGTTTTTAAAGAATTGGGTTGTTACCTCACTCAATAATTCTCTTTGCTGCTCATTGACAGACAATTTCTTCAGAGCTTGGCTCGTGGGTCTCTGACGACTTTGATGGTGACCTGCTGATCAGACATTGACATCTTCACAAGGATTTTAAATATCCCTTGTTTGAAATCCTCAGCAGTTAGCAGTAGCTGTTGAAAATAGCCATTGATGCGTATTTCTGAGCAAGATGACCTAAAATAACACAACAATCTATTGAAGGTGACACCGGTTCATGTTTGTATAGGATATTTCATGGAACAAAATGACTCAATGATTCAGTTTTCTTAAAAAAAACTGCTGCTTACACACACAGGGGAGAAAAGTAAACGAATGCAATATATCTCTCTCTCTCCGTCTATAAAGGAAAGTAGGGACTTGTTCAAGATTGACTATAAAAGGTGGAGACTAATGGATTTCCTATGCAGGTTAATTGATAGTAAGGGAAAGGCACCACATACAAAGAGCCACTTAGCAGGGCAATAGAAACTAAACAGCTCAGATGAGCCAAGGTGTCCCAGAAGATAATGGGACAAGATAGGGACCAACCCATTCCTGCAGAACTGAATATGGGGAAATTGTTATCACAGGAGTAAGATCATTCCGCATTTAAAGGGAAACCAAAGAGGTTTCCAATTAGCCCAATGGCTGCTCAGAAAGCTGCCTTCCCCCGATTTAAAAAGAAAGAGCTTGTAGCTGGATGTGTGGCAAGTTTGGCTCACTGAAAGCTTTCCACATTTAGAGGGAGACCTGGTAAGTTCCCAGACAGACTGCAGTGAGGGACTTGCCTTACCCCAAGTTACAAGCTATAAGCCTGCACCACTGCTGGATGAATGGGAGAACTGGCTATCCAAAACCCCATTTCCTAAAATTAGAGGGATACCAGGAATTGTCCCAAACAGATACACAGGTGTTGGTGGAGCCGCCTCTGCCAGTTTTAAGAAGACAAGCCCGTACCCCTGCCAGACAACTCATTGTCAGTAGTGGTGTTGCCGAACTAATTCTGGTGGCGAGTATTGAATTCTTCCAGCCGAAGTATGTTCTGAGTCCTTGCCACCCCAGTGTTACCTTTAAATGGTGCTCAACATGGTGGAGAACTGATTTATCAGCTGGAATGTGCAGGTTGTGCTGGGAGATTTCCTTGCTTATGTTTGACCTGTTGCCATGAGGTCTCATGGGGTCTAGAGGCAAAACTGAGGACTCTCAGGAGAACTCCCCTCCACCATGTGTATGCCACTGTGTCACCACCTCTTGTGGACTGGTCAAGTCAGTAATACAGGACATCCCTGGGATAGTGATTGTTGCGTCTGCATCATTGCCTGTAAGTTATGATTCGGTAAGAATGACTATGTCAGGTTCTTACTTGACTAGTCTGTTGGACAGCTCTCCCAATTTTGGCACAAATTCCAGATGTCAGTGAGGATGAATTTTGCAGAGTCGACAGGGCTATGTGTGCCATTGTCATTTGGTGATGTCAGTTGGTCTGTTCTGTTTCATTCTTTTTAACAGGTTTTATAAAGGTTTGATACAATGCAGTGGCTTGTGAGATGTTAAAAAGGGTGTTTAAGAGATACCTACATTGCGGTGCTTCTGGAATCACACCTAGGCCAGATCAGATGAGGATTGCAGAATTTTCTTCCCTAAAAGATGTTAGTGAACCAGATGAGTTTTTACGACACAAAAACAAGACAACGATCTGTGGTGGTGGAGTTCTGAAACAAAAACAGAAAGTACTGCAGAAAGTCAACAGATGTGGCAGCATCTGTGGAGAGAAAAATAGAGTTAGTGCTTTGAATCCAGTGACCCTTTGAGTTTTTACAACAACTGACGATGGTTTCATGGCTATTATTGGACAGACCTTTTTTTGATCAAAGAGGTTGTGAGTAATAACAGCAAGAAGTGACCAGGGACATGTCATTATGGCCTGGTGCAGGTACTGAGGGACACTGTTCAGGCCCCAGGCTGATGTTCATCACCAGTTGCCAGCGTGAGACCTGCAGCATCAGCTATTAGTCCAGTCCCCCAAATTGAAGAAATCTTCTCAATTAGGAACTGACCTTCTGACAGCGAGAACCATTCCTAGTTCTGTGACCATGTTTCCACTCTAACAAGGAAGATTTCTGGCCACTTCCTATTGCTGTTGAAAATAGCCATTGATGCATATTTCTGAGCAAGATGACCTAAAATAACACAACAATCTATTGAAGGTGACACTGGTTCGCATTTGTACAGGACATTTCATGGAACAAAATGATTCAATGATTCAGTTTTCTTAAAAAAATAACTGCTGCTTACACACGCAGAGGAGAAAAATAAAAGAAAGCAATATACCTCTCTCTCTCTGTCTATAAAGGAAAGTAGGGACTTGTTCAAGATTGACTATGAAAGATGGAGACTAATGGATTTCCTATGCAGATTAATTGATAGTAAGGGAAAGGCGTCACATACAAGGCAACACATGCTGTGTTTTCTTGGGTCATTCTTTATTGTTGTACTGAGCAAAGAGGAAGGCAGTGGACTGGGCTTTGTCTAGGGCAGAAATAGAAACAACCTTGTTATGTGTTTTCTGATACCAACATTATTTTTAGCACATTTTCATTTAACCACCGTTTTCCTATTAGACATTAGGCATGCTGTACATAGAATTATAGAGAATATGCAGCACAGAAAGAGGCCAATGCTTCAACCAGTTCATGTGAGGAAAGCTACTGCTGCATGAGCTTCTGGGTGTTGTAGCTCCTTTTTATTGATTGCTGCAGTGAAGTGACACACGTTTGATTGTATCTGAAAACATTTTTAAAAGCAAATCTGTATAATGTGGATGATTGTAAGTTAAAAGTTCTGAGTATATTGCTGCTTGGATTTCTGTTCTTAACATTATCTATTTGTTAACTTCCCTGAAATCAGCTGTACTGTTCTATGTTCCATGTTCCATGTTCTACGTTCTAAGGCAGGTACAACAGCAACATTTTAAAAAAAAATTTGAATAGGCACATGGATAAGAAGGGTTGAGGGGGTTACAGACCAAAAGCAGGCAATTGGAACTCGCTCAGTGAGCACCATGGGCAGCATGGACCAGTTTGGGCCGAAGGGCCTGTTTCCATGTTGTATTACTCTATGAATCTACTTGATGCTGGTGTTTATGCTCCATATGAACCTCCTATCTTTCATCATCTATCATTATCAATGCAAGCCTACATTTCTTTCTCTCTCATCTGCTTATCTAGTTTCCTCTTACTTGGATCTATACTCTTCATCTCAATGTTTCACAGTATCTCAACTTCCTAGGTTTAAAATTTTTCCTCTGATTGTTCACTTGATTTCTTGCTGGCTATGTCTTAAACCAATGATTTCTGGCTTTGCTCTGCCCCACAAGTGGAAATATTCTCTCTGTATCCACTTTATCGAAATCTTTCATAATTTCAAAACCACTATTAAGTCACTGGTGCAGCGCGGCCTTTTCTTTATAAGAGAAAAGCCAACCAGTCTCTTCATCTTTTTCTGGTAGACATAGCCTCATGGATCACCTTTGCACTGCATTTATTAGACTGTCAGAGAACATTTCACATTGCAAGTCGTATATTTACATAAATTACAAATTTTCTTCTACTCCCTGGAATGTTAAGAACAACAGAATTAAGTTTCAAGGAGAGCCATGAAGGAAGTTTGCCCATTATCATTTACTTACGTGGAGATCAAAGCTGGTCCCCATATTGCTCCAGAAGGAACCCAATGGCTAAATCTTGCCAATTTGTGGAACATGCATTTATTCCTGAGGGGAATATTTTCATTTGGCACAGACCTGTGCCCAATGATATTGCACATTGAGAAATAATAGATGTTATTTTGTTTCCATGCTTTCTCTCTTTCATCTAATCCTCTTTTCATGCTGCCATTTTGGTTTTGCCGCTATCAGCTTTCATTCTCATAAA
Organism: Stegostoma tigrinum; assembly: GCF_030684315.1. Lineage (NCBI taxonomy): Eukaryota > Metazoa > Chordata > Chondrichthyes > Orectolobiformes > Stegostomatidae > Stegostoma > Stegostoma tigrinum. The sequence goes on from NC_081368.1 coordinate 36,018,619, forward strand.
AATTTCATAACATAGTTCAAATCTCTGATTTGATAAATTTTATTTACTCATAAGGGTATCTTTACTGTTTGCATGTGCATCTTTGGGAACACAAAGGTAAAAAAAGAACAGGAGCAGATCTTTTGACCACTCTAACACAATTTGGGAAATTAATGCCTACTAGATACCCTTCATTTTATAAGCTGAGTAAATTCCTAAAAAAAATCAATTACCTTAATGACCGGAGAAGGTGAAGGTAGCACTTTGCTCTGCATGTAATCTGTGCTGAGATTTGTTGGGAGCTACTTCTGAATTCTCTCCTGCTTCTATGTCTTTCCTGTGTCACATTATCAATCTAAGGTACAATTTAAATAATTTTATGTGATAACAAGTTGTAGAGCTGGATGAACACAGCAGGCCAAGCAGCATCAGAGGAGCAGGAAACCTGACGTTTCGGGCCCAGACCCGTCTTCAGAAATGTTCATCAAGCTCTACACCTTGTTATCTTAGATTCTCCAGCAACTGCAGTTCCTACTGTCTCTGAAATAATTTTATGTAAGTTAACCTCTCAACCCTCTGTTGTACCTGACTTCGCAACATTTGAGGTGGGTTTTGGAGTGAACCTGTCACAGAAATCGTCAGTGATAATTGAAAGAGTCACATTTTAGTGAGGTCGGAATCGATAGAGAGATAAAGGCACAGCAGAATGCAAAGAAGCTTGGTTCAGCGTTGAGGGTAAGAATTGAAGAAAGGAACTAGAATAATGAAGTGGTTATAAATTGTTTGAAATCTTAAGTTGCTTTTAAAATTGTAAAGTTTTTTTTCTCATAAATTTGGTTGAACCAACAGGTAGATGTATGACAGTGTACCACAGACCTGTTGGAAGCACCTCCTGCTCTGCGTGGGAATTCCAGGATCCAAGATAATTGCATATACAGGGCATGTTGTCAGTTCAAACTCTAGATTTTGGCACTTGAATAGAAGCTGTTGTTGCTCTGGTGCAACTACAAATGGAAAGCTTCATGCATTTTACATTTCCAGAGATTTTCACCCAGTAGTTTAGAACGTACAGACAGATACAGAATGGGTGACTGCTATCCAGTCCAGCAAATCAGAGGGTGCAGTACACAGCTCCCTCTGTGCATCTCACTTTCTAACTGGTATTCACTCCTGAGCACTGGTAAGGGCAATGGCACCCCTGGACAGTGCAATCAGAGCTTAGTTCATGCCACTATTGAAGGCTAACCTTTTCTGTGGATAGAAGGAAAGTTGGGAAAACAATAACAATGTGAAATGATATAGTTAGGGTAACAGACAAATGTTTCTGCAGCCACAGGTGCAATTTCCGGGTGGTATGTTGCTTCGGGCAAGCAGGTCAAGGATGTCACTGAAGTGGCCATTGATTGCAGAGTTGGTTTGAGAGCAGGTGGATCGGGGAGACCATGGTCATGGCTGCATTGGCCCCAATGGTCCAGGGAGAAGGATGAGTGAGGTCCTGCAAGCAGTTTTTAGGGAACTAGTAAAGAAACTAGGGAGTATAACTGCAAAGGTTGTAATCTCTAGAATACTTCTGATGCTACACACTAGTGAGTATAGAGCTAGATAGCTCAAGTAAATTAATGCATGGCTTAAGATATGGTGCATGAAAGTGGACTTCAGATTTTTTGCACATAGGGACGATAGTTGGATTATACGGTTTCACCATAACAGAGCCAGGATCAATGTCCTCACAGGCTATTATTGTTAGAGAGGGTATAAACTAACTTGACAGGGTGATTAGGAATTGAGATTTAGCATTAAGAAGGAGAAATAAGGTGCACAAAAGATTGTAGACAGATAGAATCACAGTAAGAAATATTTTACTCCACAAAATACCTTACTAGCAGGGAATGAAATAAATTCCAAATAAGTTTCACAGTGGGTGGTACGTTACAAATGCAAATAATCACCAGGGAATCTAATGCTGTGGCAGTAACAAACACAGGGCAGGCCTGAGTTTAAAACATTCCTGAATATTAGCTATTCAGGTATGAGAGGGAGGGAAGGAAAAGAGGAGGGATGCGGACAAGGGAGGCGCAGTTGTAGTATGGCGCACTGACCTCTACATCACTGAGGCCAGGTGTCAACTCTCAGACACCTCCACCTACCGCCCCCGGATCATGACCCCACCCCCGAGCGCCATACCATCATCTCCCAAACCATCCACAACCTCATCACCTCAGGTGACCTCCCACCCACAGCCTCCAACCTCATTGTTCCCCAACCCCACATGGCCTGATTCTATCTCCTTCCCAAAATCCACAAACCGCCTGCCCCGGTCGACCCATTGTCTCTGCCTGCTCCTACCCCACCGAACCCATATCCACCTATCTGGACTCCATTTTCTCCCCCTTGTTCGAGGAACTCCCTACTGATGTCCGTGACACAACCCACGCCCTCCACCTCTTCCAGAACTTCCAATTCCCCAGTCCCCAACACCACATTTTCACCATGGATGTCCAGTCCCTATACACCTGCATTCCCCATGCAGATGGCCTAAAGGCCATCTGCTTCTTCCTGTCCCGCAGGCCTGCCCGGTCCTCTCCAACAACACCCTCATCTACTTAGCTGAACTCATCCTCACCCTCAACAATTTCCCTTTCAATTCTTCCCACTTCCTAAGACAAAGTGGGTGGCCATGGGTACACGCATGGGCCCAAGCTAAGCCTGCCTCTTTGTAGGCTATGTGGAACAGTCCCTCTTCCATACCTACACTGACGCTAAACCCACCTCTTCCTCCGTTACATTGATGACTGTATCGGCGCCGCCTCATGCTCCCACAAGGAGCTCAAATAGTTCATCCACTTCACCAATACCTTCCACCCCAACCTTAAGTTCACCTGGACCATCTCTAACACCTTTCCCATCTTCCTGGACCTCTCTGTCTCCATCTCCGGCAACCACCTAGAAACCGATATCCATTTCAAGCCCATCGACTCCCACAGCTACCTAGAATACACCTCCTCCACTCACCTTCCTGCAAAAATGCCATTCCCTGTTCCCAATTCCTTCACCTCCGCCGCATCTTCTCCCAGAATGAGGCATTCCACTCCCATACATCTCAGATGTCCTCGTTTTTTCAAGGACTGCAACATTACCCCCCCTGCAGTGGTCGAGAATGCCCTCGACTGTGTCTCCCGCATTTTCCCGCAACTCATCCCTCACACCCCGTCCCCACAATAACAACCAAAAAAGAATCCCCCTCATCCTCCCATACCATCCCACCAACCTCTGGATCCAACGCATCATCCTCTGACATTTCCGCCATCTGCAATCCAACCCCAACACCAAAGGCATTTCTTTCCTCCCCACGCGTGTCTGCTTTCCGGAGAGACCACTCTCTCCATGACTCACTTGTCCGCTCCACACTCACCTTCAGCCCCACCACACCCGGCATTTTTCCCTTCAATCTCACTAAGTGCTACACCTGCCCCCACACCTCCTCCTTCACCCCTATCCCAGGCCCCAAGATGACTTTCCATATCAAGCAGATGGTCACCTGCACATCTGCTAATGTGGCATACTGTATCTGCTGTTCCCGTTGTGACCTGCTCTACATCAGGGAAACCAAGCGGAGGCTTGGGGAACGCTTTGCAGAACACCTATGCTTGGTTTGAAATAAACAACTGCACCTCCCAGTCACAAACTATTTCAACTCCCCCTCCCACTCCACAGACGATATGTACATCCTGGGCCTCCTGCAGTGCCACAACGATGCCACCCGAAGGTTGCAGGAACAGCAACTCATATTCCACTTGGGAACCCTGCAGCCTAATGGTATCAATGTGGATTTCACAAGCTTCAAAATCTCCTCTCCCCCGACTGCATCCCAAAACCAGCCCAGCTCATCCCCGCCTCCCTTACCTGTTCTTCCTCTCACCTATCCCCTCGTCCCACCTCAAGCCGCACCCCATACCCTACTTCCTAACCTCATCCTGCCCCCTTGACCTGTCCATCATCCCTGGGCTGACCTATCTCCTCCCTATCTCCCCACCTACACTCACCTGTACTGGCTCCATCCCCGCCTCTTTGACTTGTCTGTCTCCTCTCCACCTATCTTCTTCTCTATCCATCTTCGAACCACCTCCCCCCTCTCCCTATTTATTTCAGATCCCTCTTTCCCTCCCCCATTTCTGATGAAGGGTCTCGGCCTGAAACGTCAGCCTTCCTGCTCCTAAGATGCTGCTTGTCCTGCTGTGTTCAGCCAGCTCTACACCTTGTTATCTAGGAGAGATGACAGTATTATTTAAGCGATATATTATAGTGCTGCAGACAGAGAATGTCCTGGAGGTGTCAAGGACGGGAACCTGGTTAGAGGTGAGGAACAAAAGGGGACCATTTCAATACTGGAGACATACTACAGGTCACCAACAAAGCGGAAAAAGAATCTAAAAATGTAGTGAAATTAGAGAAGTGCAACAACTATGGAGAAATGGTAATAGTTATCTTCTTCTAAAGTTGAATAGTAATTGTGTGAAGGGTAAGATGGGAAATGTTTCTGGAGATATTTCCTCATTAGTTTGTTTCTGGCCGAGGTATGATCCTGAGAAATCAGTGAGTCAAGAGATCAAGTGTCAGTGGGAGGAAAGTTTAGGGGACAATAATCACGGTATTACATTTTTATTTTTGAGAAAGGACGAGGAGCAATCCAGCACCAAAACACAAATCATCAACGGAGCATAGAAGCTCGGAGCAACAGTGGGCCATTCAGCCCTTTGAGTCTGCTCCACCATTCAATGTTATCATGTCTGGTCTTCTATCTCAATATCATTTTCCTGTTCTCTCCCCACACCTCTTGATGCCACTAATATTTAAAAATGTATCTTCTTTTCAATATATTCAGTAAATCAGTCTCCACAGCCTTCTGTGGAAGCAAATTTCATAGGTTCGCTCTCCTTTGAATGAAGAAATCTTTTCTCATTTCATTTCCAAATGGTCTACCCTATATCCTGCGATTGTGATGCCTGGTTGTAGATTCTCACATTTTTTTTAGCACAATCAGCCTTTTAGTGAAAGATGAGTTAGTTGAGATATCAGATGGACTAAAAATGGATAAACTGAATGTAACAAAAAGGCTGATTGTGCTAAAAATTTGATGTCACCAGTTGGGATTCATTCACGCATGTTGAAGCAAACAAGTGTGGGAATTGAAGAGGCATTATGAACGTGAGGGGGGGCATCTGAAACTAATAGAATGCTGAAAGGCCTGGATAGAGTAGACATGGAGAAGATGTCTGCATTATTAGGAAAGATGAGGATCTGTGGGCTTAGCCTCGGAGTGAGGAAATAACACTTTAGAACTGAGATGAGGATGAATTTCTTCAAGTAGTGAAACTGTGGAACTCATTGTCGCAGAATGCTGTGAAGACTGTGCCATTGAGCGTATTTAAGACAGAGATAAATAGGTTGTTGATTAATAAGAGGATCAAGAGTTATAGGAAGAAGGCAAGAGAATGGTGTCGAGAAACCTAACAACCATAGATGAATGTTGTAGCAGGCTCAATGGGCTGAATGGCCTCATTCTGCTTCTATATCTTATGCTCTGATGGTATTGCGGAGGTATTTTGCAGCCCTGTGGTCCTCTGGGACTAAGTCAACTTTACTTACCTTTCAGTTTTCCTTATTTGTAAGGTGGTGCTGAGGGGCTGGAAAATTTCAATTGTTGCCCCCTTGTTCAATAAAGGATGCAAGAGTGAGCCCAGCAAATATAAGTTAGTTTACATTGGAAGTGGGAAAGCTTTCAGAAATAACAATTCAAGGTAACATTAATTGTCACTTAGACATGTATGGATTAATAAAGAAAACACAGTATTGATTTGTTAAAGGTAAATTACATTTGACCAAATTGATTTAAGTTTAATGATGAGGACACAGCAAGGGTTATATGAACAGAAAGTGCTGCAGGAACCTAGAAGGCCTGACAACAGTGATGGAGGGAGAAAGTTAATGTTTTGTGACTAATATGACTCTTTTTCAAAGCATATGGAGGCTAGAAAAGTGACGCAGTTTATGTTGTTGAGAAAGGAGGGAAGATGAGCAAGTGGAATAGATAACCACCGTACTCCAGAGAAAAAGGCAAAGGCAGTGCTTATGGCAGTAGAGAAACTATTGCTGGAGGGTGGGTGCAACAGTTGTTCTTAATGGCAGAGAATAGATCAGCTCTATTGAGAGCAAACTCAAGACAATCAAGACACAGGCTGTGAGGGCAGAAAGTGGGCGTGGGAGGAGGGTTGTAATCAAAATGGACAGAGTTGATGGCCTGAAGCTGTTGAACCTGATGTTGAGTCCTGAAGGTTGTTCCGCGCTCAATGGGAAAATGAGGTGTTGTTCCTGCAGCTTGGACTGGACTTCAAGACCATAAGACATAGGAGTGGAAGTAAGGCCATTTGGCCCATCAAGTCCACTCCGCCATTTAATCATGGCTGATGGGCATTTCAACTCCACTTTCTTGCACTCGCCCCACAGCCCTTGATTCCTTGTGAGGTCAAGAATTTATGAATCTCTGCCTTGAAGACATTTAACGTCCCAAATTAGATTAGATTTCCTACAGTGTGGAAACAGGCCCTTCGGCCCAACAAGTCCACACTGACCCTTGGAGCATCCCACCCAGAACCATTCCCCTATAACCCACATATGCCTGAACACTGCAGGCAATTTTAGCACGGCCAATCCACCTAGCCTGCACAACTTTGGACTGCGGGAGGAAACCGGAGCACCTGGAGGAAACCCATGCAGACACGGGGAGAATGTTCAAACTCTGCACAGGCAGTCACCCGAGGCTGGAATCGAACCTAGGTCCTGGTGCTGTGAGGCTGCAGTGCTAACCACTGAGCCACTGTGCCACCCGGCTTTGTCGGAACACTTCAGCAAGCTCAAAATGGAAATGTTACTATGAGAGCAAGATGGTGTTTTGGAATGGCAAGCAACTGGAAAAACTTGGTCATTCTTAACCGCAGAGATGAGATGTTCCTGAAAGTATTTAACCAGTCTGTGTTTGGTCTCATGAATGTGGAACCATTGTGAGCAGTGAACACACAAGACTAAATGAAATACAGGAAAATCCCTACTTCGCTTGTAAGGTGTGTTTGCAGCCTAGGACAATGACGAGGAGGAGGTAAAAGGGAACATGTTACACTTTCTGCAATTGCATGGGGAGGTGCCGTAGTAAGGGCAAAGAGGTGTTGGTGGTGGCACAGGAGTTGACCAGGAGGTCCTAGATGATGTTTTCTGTGCAGAATATGGGCAGTAGAGTGGACAGGAAGATGTGTTTGGAGGTGATGGAAATAGTTGAAGAAGAACATTTGAATATGGAGCCTTGTGAGATGGAAAGTGAGGACAAAGGGAATCCTATCATTGTTCTACGAGGGATCGAAAAGAGTGAGAGTAGATTTTTGGAAAATGGGGTTGTCACAGCTAAGAGTCCCGTCCATCATTCTGGGAGGGGGAATTCCTCAGTTGAGATAAAGGACACATAAGAATCGTGATTGTGGAATGCAGCTGTAGTGATTGAAATAAGGTCTGCCAGGTGGCCTTCATAGAATATGAGTTCCCTGATTGAGCCTGCTAACCCGGCCCAATCAGGGAGCTCTGGCTGACAGATATAAACAGGAGTGTCAGACATCCTCTTCATCCTTGAGAGCTAGCTTTGAGGGAGCTGGATCAATATCAAGGATTCTCCATGTGTAAACAAAGGGTGACTTGGTGATGGGATGCTGACCTCTGTGGAGTTATTTCTGTGGCATCACTAGAATAGATGCAAGGGAAATTGATAAACTAGGAGAATGGAATGGATTCCTCACAGAAAGCAAGGTGTGAAGAAGTATGACCAAATTCATTGCAGCAGTTGATGAATTGTATTAAGTTTGGTTAGCAGAAGTGAAAACAGAAGTCAAGGAAGGGAAGGGAAGAGTCAATAATGGACTAAATAAAGGTAAGAGAAGGGTAGAAATTGGATGCAAAATTGATGGATTTTCTAATTCTGGATGAGTGCAGGAAACAGGAGTAATGGCACTATTGAATTTTGAGATAAAGAGTTATGGGAAGCATTAGAATAAGACTGGAGAAAGGAATGTTCCACTAAACCCTCAAAGAGACAGTATAACTAGGACCATGTGCTTACTCATACATAGGAAAAATGAGACAATTTAAAGGAGAAATTGTTTGAAGTGAGATCAAGCTATGCGGAGGATCCTCAGACCATCTTAACTGGTGCTGGAGGTATAGAAGGATTGCACATCGACGTTGAAGAGAGGCGGCTGTGGCCAAGAAATTGGAAATTGTGGAAGCGATTTACAGTGTCTGAAGAATCATGACAGTACGTGAGAAGAGACTGTACAAGGGGAGAAAAAATAGAATTGAGATGAAAAAAATAAGTTTGTTGGGGCAGGAACTGGCTGAAATGATGAATCAGCCAGGGCAGTCCTGTTGGGGATTTTGCAGGGCAGGAAGATGTGCCCACTCCCTCTCCTCTCTAATATCTTTTAGATCTTTAATATGTTTCACCTCAATAGAGTTGATCTATTTTCTATTAAATGCACTTTATACCACCAGCTACTTGCCATCCCAATCTCTCCTTAACCACTCTTATTAGCACACTCTTTGCTTGTTGCTCTTGGGCACTTTTACTACCTTTTTCACTTGTTCCTGCTCATCACTTTTTCAGCTCCCTCTCATCCTGGAAAAGAGTCATATTAGACTTGAAGCATGCATCCTTTTTCTCTCTGTACTCAATTTTTGCCAAACCTGCTGATTTTTTTCCAGGACTTTCTGTTTTTATTTCCAATCTCTGGCATATACAGCACTTTGCTTTTATTATAAGAAAGGGTTAATAATGCTGATGTAGTTGTTTGAGGAAGTTCTGAGGAAAAATCAAACTGGGCTCAAACTGTTAACTCTGTTTTGTTCTCCACAGCTGTTGCCAGACTGGTGGAGTTTCTCTAGCATTCTGTGTTTCTTTCAGGTTTCCAGCATCTACAGAATCTTGCTTTGCACATGGGCGTGCAGTCTCTCATTTTAAACCCATCCCTTCCACATCCTCTCCTATCCCTCTCCAGAGCCACAACATAGAAACATAGACAATAGGAGCAGGAGTAGGCCATTCAACCATTTGAGTCTACTTTGTCATTCAATGTAATCATGGCTGATCATCTAATTCATGATTTGTTTTCTCCGCACACCCTTTGATCTCGTTAGTCCTATGAAATACCTCTAACTCCTTCCGCAAAATATTCAATATTTTGGATTCAACCACTTTCTGTGCCAGGGACTTCCACAGGCTCACCATTCCCTGGGTGAAGAAATTTCTCATCTTCTCAGTCATAAATGGTCTATGCCATCAGTGGGACACTGCTGCCAGTCTTGGGGAAGGGAATTTTTTTCTCCTTGAATAGTGGTTGTGATTACTTCTCAAAATTTGGACTGCTATCCTTCCAAGATTGTAGACCTCTGATTGGACCACAGCTTCAGGTCCACCCACCTTCCTTAAGTTGATGGAAAAATTGAAAACTATCTCTTAGTTGGCCAGTTTAGGGAAGATCTCCCCTTTATAAGAAGAGTGAGGTCAGGACTAGGAAATTCATCATAGTCTGAGAGTAGTAGCATTATGCCTAATTCTGGGCAAAGCACTTTAGGAAGAATATGAGTTATTTAAGCAAGAGCATAGAAAAAGTTTTGAGAGTAGTTCTGAAGATATAAGGTTTTATTTAAATGGATGGATCAGAGGATCTGGCATTGTTCACTTTATAAAAGCGACAATTAAAAGGAGACTGGATAGGCACGTAAAAATTCATGAAGACTCCTGACAGAGTAGGTAGAGAAACCATTCCCGTTGGTAAAAGATCAAGAACTGATTCAAGGTGATTGAAAAAATAACCCATAATGTCACCAATAATAAGTTATTTTCATGTAGCAAATGGTTAGAGCCTGAGAGAGTTGTAGAGACACAATTAGTTGTGGCTTTCAAAAAGGGGAATGGATAAGCATTTGAAGAGAGAAAACATAACGCAGGACAATGGGGGAGTGTCAGAGGTGTGTGAATGGCTGTTTCTCTTGTAGAGAGCCAGTACGGACATGACAGGCTGAATAGCCTCTGTCTGTGCTGTAACTATTCCAGTATTGAATAATTAGTGACATGCATCTATGGAAAAAAGTTTCAGATCATTATGCTGAATTTTTCTAAAATATAAGAAAAAGAACTTTTGACAGGGCTAATGTATACATGTATACATTCCAGGTTTATTTCCTTTGAGAATGCAAACATTGATGTTGAATATTTGCACTATGGAGTTCACTTCCTGCTTCACAGTGTCCTTGCTGTTTAATGGGTATGTTCATTGAGCAAGAATTCATCCTGAACTGTTTATTATTATTATTTTTTGTTACTCCAATACGTAGCCTATTAAAAATGTAGTAATGGAATCTGTGCACAGTACTCTCTCTGTCCTGGAGTTGTTCACTTTGGAGGAAATCCAGCTTCTTCCATTTTCTTGCTGTACACTGAAAGCTGGCAGTGCATGCTTTCATTTAGAAACTCAGTAACATGTCTGACCTGCATAGAGGTGGAGTAGGGAAAAAATCATATAGTGAAACATAGATAATGGGAACTGCAGATGCTGGAGATTCCAAGATAATAAAATGTGAGGCTGGATGAACACAGCAGGCCAAGCAGCATCTCAGGAGCACAAAAGCTGACGTTTCGGGCCTAGACCCTTCATCAGAGGCATATAGTGAAACATGACAGTTTGAGTAATTCATTCGCTGAGATTACATTGAATATCCTAGTATGCAAAGATGTAAAGAACAAAGCGAAAGCTGGATAAGCACTCACTTCAATAACTTAGTCAAAGTTCCTGACTCCATCAATAACGAATTTACGTCATTCATCTCCATAAGGGCCATTACGTCTTGCAATTTTGATGCATAGCCTGAATCTTCTGGTGGCTGGGTAAACTAATGCATAGCAGATGTAATGCTAAATTCGTATAATAAAATTACCAAGTCATGCTCTTGAGAATTAGGTGATTAAAGTTAGGGCAACAACTTGGTGCATTAGAAATAGTCCAGAGTATTTTGTCAAGTGTTAAAGTGAGGAGGTATACTCTTAAAATGTGTGAGAGTAGAAAGTATGGTATATTACTGTAATATTACAGGGACAAATAGAAGGATAAGGAAGTTATGACATGGAGATCGGGCATTCATTCCAACCTGATCATACCAGTGTTGCCCATCGTTGTGAACAATAGTTAAATCCCATTGAGACATTTAATGCTCTTTTCCTTTCTCCATGAGCCTAATTTATTCTTGAATGTAAATGTGCTTTTTATGTCTGAATCACTAAACATGGAAATGAATTGCATTGTTTTGCAAATTATTTTTAATAAAAAAAGCTTACTTTGTTCATGATAAACAGTTCTATGACGTCTCCCCATAATCTCGCAAGTTTTCCATATTTGTGTCACTTCACACTAGTTAAGATCAAAATCAATCACCATTACTATTCCTTTAAACTCAATACCTTTGCTTCTTTGCTTATGGCCTTCCATTTGCTGAGTACCTCCGCAGTTATGGATCAGCTGAACCCCTTGATTACCTCTTTCAGACCATTTGTAAAGCCTTTACTCTGTCACCACCTGATCATTCTCCCTAGCATAAGCTGAAGGTCTGCAATCTCCAATTCCAATGCTTGCAGGCTGAGCATACCTGGCTCATAACTGGCTCAGCCTAAGCAGGCCTCACTCCCAAAACTGCCTACAAGTCTACAAGTATTCTGAAAGGAAAGATAATGCTCACTCTTTTTTTTAACAACCAACCAGTTTTTCTGCTCCCTCCATCCTGACCACCAGCAAGAGTTGTGTTGAGTGTTACATTGAGCTGTGAGGTAAAGTGCTGCCACTAATCTTCCTGCCTAGTTCATTGTAAGCTACCTGTTCGGACATGTCATGTCACACCTGTGCACCATGTAGGACTTGACCCCAGGGATTCTGTCTCAGAGTGAGAGACGCCATCACTGCTACACAAGACTGTGATCCAAAGTGAGAATATTACCCCACGGCCAATGAACACACTGTGATTTAAATAGGTTGCAACTAAATGTCTTATCCCTGTTAATAAAGACAAAACTTTTGCAGATATTTTCTAATTAACTTGTTCAGAATGATATTGCACACTTTTGGAGCAGGTGCGACTTGAACCCAGGCTTCATGGCAGATGCGGGGACATTATCACTGCATTATAAGAGCCCCAAATTCTCTTCCCACAGTGTATGCGGAACAATCTAAATAGCAGTAGTAGAAGAAAAACCACTAGACTTTTCAAGGAGAACTTCCCGTCAGACACAATAAGAGGAGGTTTGTTGTACAAAAGCGATGGATACAATTAGTTGACTAATTGGCTTATTACATTGATTTAAGACTATCAAGAGCCAGGTGTATCGATTCTGATCCTATCAGGATCTTGTACAACACTGCATGATTTATCACCCAAAGACTGTGCGACATCTTCAGATTGGGTAGAACTGAGTGTTAAATATGCATTCATTCTTCATTGTTATTGAACAATAATTCAAGAATGGACTTTTTAAGTCACTATGATCGAGACACCAGTTTAGTTGTTTCCCCCTTCTCCATGCCCACCGAACCAAAACACTCAACAGTTTTCCACCTATTCCAATTGGCTTTTTGTGGTTTCTCTTCTGTTCCCTAATGCCTTTTCCAAGCTTTCATTATCTACGAGATCCATCTCCTGCTCCCTCCACCACTCACATTATTCTTGATACCATCAAACACCCATGGTGACTGATAATGCAAATGATACTCTCTTCTTGGGTCTTTCTCAAAGTTGCAATGCCTGATGTGTCATATATCATAGCGTTGAAACATGGGATAGTCACCCCATCCTCAACATAGGTTCATTTGATATAATCTCAATGCTTTATCCATTTCATTTCTTCTTTTTTAGATGCTGCCATGGAAGACAGATAGATTTATATCTGGTAAGGATCTTTCAACAATTATTACACATTTTGTATAATTAAAGTGCATGAAAATAGCCTAATGTGTTACTGATGAAGTGTGAAAATGCCAGAGAGATTCATATAGGTTGGTGACACTACGTCGTGGCATTAGTGAGATTTTTTTGATGCTGATGAGTTGCTTATAGTCAACAGTGTTCAATGATTCCATGCATTGTACTTTTGAATGAGTGGTTGCATTGCATCTCAGTTTGCCGATGACATGAAGGTTGGTGGAATTGTGGATAGTGTGGAGGGCTGTTGTAGATTGCAATGGGTCATTGACAGGATGCAGATCTGGGCTAAGAAATGGCAGATGGAATTCAACCCGGAAAAGTGTGAAGTGATTAATTTGGGAAGGTCGAATTTGAATGCAGAATACAGGATTAATAGCAGGATTCTTGGCAGTATGGACGAACTGAGGGATCTTGGGGTCCATGTCCACAGATCCCTCAAAGTTGCTGCCCATGTTGATGGGGTTGTTAAGAAGGTGTATGGTATGTTGGCTTTCATTGGTAGGGGAATTGAGTTTAATAGCCATGAAGTTATACTGCAGCTGTATAAAGCCCTGGTTAGGCCACACTTGGAATATTGTGTTTAGTTCTAGTCACCTCATTATAGGAAGGAAGTGGAAGCTTTAGAGAAGGTGCAGGGGAGATTTACCAGGACATTACCTGGAATGAGGGCAGCTCTTATGAGGAAAGGTTGAGGGAGCTAGGGCTTTTCTCATTGGAGCGAAGAAGGATGAGAGGTGACTTGATAGATGTGTACTAGAAGGTGAGAGACCTAGATAGAGTGGATAGCCAGAGACTTTTTCCCAGGGCGGAAATGACTATTACGAGGGGCAAAATTTTAAGGTGATTGGAGGAAGGTATAGGGGAGATGTCAGAGGTAGGTGAGTGGAGGATGCGTGGAATGCGCTGCCGGTGGTGGTAGTGGAGTCAGATACAATAGGGACATTTAAGTGACACTTGGACAGTCACATGGTGGATAGTGAAATGTAAGGTATGTAGGTTAGTTTGATCTTAGCAGGATAATAGGTCAGCAAACATCGTGGGCTGAAGGGCCTGTGCTGTGCTGTACTGTTCTATGTTTTATGTTCTACATTCTATGTCCAGCACCATCAGAGAAACATGTCTAAATTAGCTACACACAACATATTGCTTGGTCTTAAATTCTGAGAAATTTACAAAGTAACGTAGAGACATATGGAAGAATGTATCAATAGTACAATTGCCCCTGTCCTTACTCTGCCTCTTCATCTGTTGTAGATCTGAGATCTTGCTGGGTTCCATTGATACTAATGTCTCTGCCACCCAGAGTCTCTCTTTTGCAGAATTTGGCATTGCTACTGCACTCCTCCCTCCTGGCCTCTTCAGGTATCTCTGATTTTAATCACATCACTCTTGGTTGATGTACCTTTATTGTCAAAGCTTTAAGTTCTGGAATTTCTTCCCTAAACCTCTCTGCCCTTTTTCTTTACTTTCTAGCTGAAGATGGTCCTTAAAAACCTACTTTTTTGACCAATCTTTTGGTCACTTGATCTAATAGCTCCTTATATGGCTCTGTGCCATTTTTTTAAACATTACAACACTTGGATACATTACATAAGTGGACTAATTAGATTCCTCAGAACAATTTCAGTTCAACATATTTATAGCTGGTGAATGTAGCGTGATTTTTCTCAGAGAAACATGATAAATACATGTAGATGTCTGGGTTCCAATCTGCTCATGTTTGGCGACGGGAGCGTGTGGTGCTGGGAGTGGGGATTGTTTCAAATGACTGGTTAGAATGACTGGTTAGAATCAAATGATCAGTTAGAATTTTTGAATTAAATAAACACTCTCACATTTAGATCTGTGGCAGGCAAAGGAAGAAAAAAATTTAACCAATGTTTCCTGCTCCTGGTTACTTCATTGATTTTTAACTGAATATAAAGTTGAAATATCGATGTCTGGTGGAACACTCAAATGAAGGACTGAAATCATGGGCCTTGAGGCTGTTCCTGGCTCAAGACCCCAACCCCTGCCTCTGACTCAAGCACAGCGGCTCTTCTACCAACCCTAGCATGGTGGGCTGCCTAGAGCTGTCAAGTACCCTTCTATCCCATACCCTGGGGACACCTGATGTGATGGCCTAAAGAGTAGAATATTCTGATGTCCCTGTTAAGTCCAGGAAGGAAATGCTTAGTGCCCATTTAAGGACCTCATACAAGCCACCTCAGGTAATAAAATGGACCAGGAAGTCACCATTTGGGAAATCAGGAAGTAAATCCTGTTAGGGTGGTTGCAGGTTCCTGGATGGTTTTCCACATTTAACTGTGTCCAATGCTTGCCCTTCATGTCAATGCTGCCAATCTCTCTATTGTATAAAATAATGGCTTTAAAGGAATTAATGTTTCTGTCACATTGGCTCAACCCATTCTGCATGTCATTCATTATCTGTGAGTGAAGACAAGTTCTAATCTAACTTTTGGGGGGAGCAGATTTATCTGTTCATGCTTCTGGAGGTCTTTAATAATTATAGCTGACCAACAATAGCTGTATTTTTTGCTAAAATGCAATAACGTTCTTGCTATATAAGAATAAATATTTTACAGTGATGTATCCTCTTCTTTTATTTCAAAAATGCACTTGATTCATAAAAATTTTTGAAATATATACATTGGCATAAAAGCAGTTTGGTTCTGCACAGCTGCACATCAAGTAAACACACAAAATGTTGGCGTTTGACTGTACACAAAACCAAATACCTCTCTTATACCTACAATACTAATACTCGCATATATTTGACACACAGGGAGTGTCCAATGACCAAATGGACCCTCATTTACCTTCAGCAGGAAGACCTCAGACCATGATCATTCCCCACTGAGCCTTGGTGGCAGCTGCTCCAAGCTTTAGTGCGTTCCTGAGCATGTACTCCTCGACCGTGGAATGTGTCAACTCCCTGTTCTGGAAGACCAATAAGTTTCAGGCCGACCAAAGAGCGTCTTTCACTAAGTTGATGGTCCTACAGGTGCAGCTGATGTTTGTCTCGGTGTGTGTCCCAGGGAACACTCCGTAGAGCAGAGTCCTGAATCCTGGAGCTGCTCGGGACGAACATCAACACAAACCATTGCATCTTCCTCCAGACTTGCACTGCAAAAGCACAATTCAGAGAGAGATCTGTGAGAGTCTCAACTTCCCCACAGCCACTTTGGGGGCAGCATGCAGTGGCGCAGGCTGGCCAGGCGTACATAGATGATTTCACAGGGAGAGCCCTTCTCGCCACTAGCCAAGCGATCTTTTGGTACTTGTTAGAAAGTTCTGATGAGGAGGCATTCTGCCAAATGGCTTTGGCAGTCTGCTCAGGGAACCACATGACAAGATCCATCCTCTCCTTTTCCTACACGGTCTTGAGGACGCTACGTACTGGCCACTTCCTGATGGACTCGTGGTCAAAGGTGCTTTTCTTTGCAAATTTTTGTAGGACATACAGGTGATACAGAACGGTCCAACACTCGGAGTGTTGCACGGCATCGAGGCCAGTCCCATCCTTCGCAACACCAGGGAGACATTGAACCTCAGTACATGTAGTGACATTTGGTGTTTGTATACCGAGGGTCAATGCACAGCTTGATGCAGCTGCACACAAAGGTGACCATCAGGATGAGAACAATGTTGGGTACTTTCTCCACCCCTCATCCAGAATTTTATGCATGGAGTCCCCGCAAACACTGTCTATCTTGGGCTTCCAGATGAAGTGGAAAATTGCTTGGGTGACTGAAACAGGATAGTTTTGGGGGATGGGCCACACCCATTCTATGTACAACAAGACAGAGAGTGCCTCACACCTAATGACCAGGTTTTCACCTGCAATGGAGAGGGAGTGGTGCTCCCAAAGGACCAGTTTCTGCTTTACTTTGGCAATGGGCTCCTCCCAAGATATTGTGCA
Source organism: Stegostoma tigrinum (assembly GCF_030684315.1). NCBI lineage: Eukaryota > Metazoa > Chordata > Chondrichthyes > Orectolobiformes > Stegostomatidae > Stegostoma > Stegostoma tigrinum. The sequence continues at coordinate 36,035,582 of NC_081368.1, forward strand.
CACCCCAGCCCCCCTGACCCATATTCCCAGCACCTTCAGGTAATCTGTCCTGACAGTGAAGGGAATGAAGGAACCATCAGCCCAGATCCCCAAAAGCATCACCTCCCTCTTGCCTTGATTTACCCTGACACCCAAAGCTAGTTTGAACTGGTCACAGGCACCCATGAGTCTGTGCACTGACAACAGATCCAAGCAGAAAATGGCAATGTCATCAATGTACTAGGAGGCTTTGACCTCCATGCCTCCACTGCCTGCAATACTCACCCCTCTCAGGCTTGCATCCTTCCCAAAGGACTCAACAAAAGGCTCTATATAACACACAAATAAGACAGGAGAATTGACAGCCCTGCATGTCTCCATATCTGATCGGGAAGCTTTCTGATTCCCACCCATTGTTGGAGACAGCACTGAAGATGTTGGTGAACAGCAGTCGGAACTAATTGCCTATTCCCTCTCCAATGCCCATTTTAAAGAGCACATCCCACATCCAGGTGTGCGATTTCCTGTCAAAGGCCTTCTCCTGGTCCAGGTTGATGAGACAGGCGTACACCCCTCCATTCTGCATGTAGGTAATCATATCCCTGAGAAGCACAAGACTCTCAGAGATTGTCCTGCCTGGTACAGCACAGGTTTGATCAGGGCAAATCACCGATCCCAGAGCAGATCTGACCTAGTTGGTGATGACCTGAGACAGGATTTTATAGTCTGTGTTCAGTATTGAGATCAGCTGCTAATTTCTAATTTCCTCCCTCTTTCCCCTTCCATTTGTAGACAAGGGTGGTCCTCATGGTGCCTGCCAGAAGCAAACTGTCTTACACCTCCAGCAGGTCCTGGCCAATCTAGTCCCACAGAGCTGAATACAACTATGGACCAAACACAAAGTTGCCTTCAAAACAACACAGCCACTACATTTCAAAATAATAGTGTGAAATGATTTGAGATTTTTCTGGAAGACTTTCTAAGGTGGTAAACAAAAATAAATTATCTGATGATGTGATGAGAGCACTATGATATTAGGATACCAGTATATTTGCAAATAGAAGTTACATCCAAATCACAATTAAAGCAGGATACCAACCTAATTCATCCCATGACCTCAATTCCATGGAGCTCCTTCTCTTGCAGCAAATACCTGGTTAGGTAGATGGGTGTGGTTGGCAAAGTAGTATTGTAACTGAATTCTATCAAATGTATAGAATTTTCTTTTTGGGACTGATGAATAATGCTGGGAGAAATGATCTTCATTTCTTGGAACTACCTTGAGGTTTTGATTGCACTACTATTCTGGCTACAATTTGTAAATTTTATTTTAATCCAAGCATACTGTCATGTGTCACCTTTTGAATCCCTTATTTTTCTTTCGTTTCTTTTACCCTTGGTCATAAATTGTGGGACTTGCTGTTTACAATGAAAAAAAACATCACCCAAACCAATGACTCCCTTTGTGGTTTGACATGAAAACCCAAGAGATTCCTCCCCTGCCCAGCAGAAAATGTGAAAAATACAGCATTACAATAATGTGTTGTCTGTCTGAAGCCTGGAATGATAAGTATTGCAGGAAGTGTATGCAGTTTCATGTAATTTTCCTTTCATTCACAGCCTCTGGAAATGTTAGCAATGGCTTAAGAATCTTGGGTTACCTGGCCTTAGGACTACAGGGAAATAATATGCAATTTTTTGATATGGACCTTACAGTTGACCAATGGTTAACATCATTGAATGCATGAGGTTCAGTAGCCCTAGGGTGAAATGCTATCTACCTTGCAGAGTTATCAAGAATTCTCCTTATTTCATTTACTTGGTCAAATGCCTACTAGGCAATTAAATTGAACAAAGTCATCCCCAGATTTGAGAAATAAACCTATTTTTACAGGCTCCCCTGAGTAACCCAACACAGAGAACCTCCAGATGCCTGTACATGACGAAGGCCCTGATTTTATCGTGGAAACTGGGCAGAAAGGTAGTTAAAATATGGACACAGACTGCATCCTGTTGTGCTGCTGCCTTTCTACCAGATCCAAATATTAATCCGATCTTTTCAGTTTAAAGCAATGCACCTGCAAAGAAAGTGGAGAAATCCTGCTTAAATTATGATGACTGAGCACCATAACGACCCAATGGTAACTTTAACCCGTGCCCTGAATAGAGGCTGCAGGGAAAATTTCCCTATCTGTTGCACAGAATCAATGTGGATTAATTCATTCAACATTGGCCCATAACTTTAAACCAAAATGGAAATGGGCTTGAAAGTTCAGGTGATCTTTTGAGATCAGCCAGTACTCATGGAGCTATAAGGTTCCTGAGTTAATCTTTGTGTCTGGAAAAAGCGTTAAAATGCAAATGGCAGGTTTGGACAATCTGGCTCCTGGAGAAGTTATTAAAATCTAAAAGACCCCTTTTTATGTTTAATGAACCAAGTTGATAGCAACCTTAATGTCATACTTGACTCATGTCATGTCTCTATATCATGTCTTTAGTGTAATTAAATGTCCCAAGATATATCACAAGAAGACCATGAAACAAAATGTGGCACTGAGCTACAAAAAAAGATATTAGGGCAGGTTACCAAAGGCTTAGCTAAAAATGTATGGTTTATATATTGCCTTAAATTAAGAAAGTGAGTTAGAGAGGTATCAGATGAATATTGCAGAGTCTAGAGCTAAGGCAACTGAAGGGACAGCTACCAACAGTGGAGACATTAAGACTGTGATGTCTCCAGAAGCCAGGGTTAGATGATTTCAGATATCTTGAAGGATTGCGGGGTTGGAGGTGAGTACAACAGGGAGGTCATGGAGATATTGGAAAAGAAGATGGGCGTGTTAAAAATGAAGACATTGCTTGACCAGGAGCCAATGTTTGTCACTGACCGCAAGGTAATAGGTAAGTGGACCAAAATAAACCTAAAGAATTGGAAATAAAAACAGAAATTACTAGTAAAACTCAGCAGGTATGGCAGCATCTGTGAAGAGAAAGCAGAGTTAATGTTTCATGTCCAATGATGCTTCTTCAGAAGTGATTGTAGCTGGGAGAAGGTTGGTATTTATGCTGAAGGTGGGGTAGGGAGGGGGAAGGAGTAAACAATGGGTTGAGATGAACTGAAAAAAATGCTAGAAATCACAGCAGTCAGGCAGCATCTGTGGAGAGATAGCAAGCTAATGTTTTGAGTCTAGATGACTCTTCATCTGCCTGATCCACTGTGATTTCCAGAATTTTTTACTTTCAGTGCAAATTCCAGCATCTGCAATAATTTGTCCCTAGGTTGAGATGAACCCCAGAGAAGGAGAACAACAGTTGGACAGACAAAGGAATGGGTAAAGGTTAGACTGGGGTTGCTAATTGGGACCATAGGTAGCTGACATTGGGATGGTTGTGGTAGCAGCCCATGTGATGATAGTAGGTGAATAGATCTAGATGTGAGTTAGGCTACAGGATATTTCACAAAAGAGAGTTTTATAAGTTATAGGAAGTAGCATTTTGGACATGTGCTAAGAGTGCATTGGAATAACCAAATCTGCAGGTACAAAAATGCCCGAATAATTCTCTGAAAAAGTTTTTCATAGATCAGTTTTGAACTTCTCCTTCTTTAAGCGTAGTCAATGTTCTTTAGTTACACCATCCAGCACAAAGTGAAATAAATTGTGATGATACGCATTTTTTAGTTCCTTTAGAATCCTAAAAACAGCAGTTATATTATCATTCAATCATTTGTTTTCCAGTAAGCAAATTGCTCCATTGTAATTTCAATTGAAAAGCTTCAGGCCCCCAGTCATTCTGTTACTGTCTTCTGTTTTCTTACAATAGCTCCAATGTTCAGTTTGTAATGTGGTAAGCATAATTGTACAGAATATTTTAAGTGCTTCTAAATAAAGGACGGGAAGATTATCACAAGATTTATCCTTCTGCTAGTAACTGCATAATTAAGGGTTCACTGGGCTAGCCTTTACACTTCTGTACTGGTAGGTTTGATAGCAGGTGGACAGGTAATGTCAAGCAGATGGATTTGCTACCATTTACAACCGCCCCTACATGTCTGATATGTTACCAGGGGAAATGTGTCTCGTATATTGAAGCCCATAAGATAAATTAACAGCCATTTAAGGACTTCATCCCCACTCACTTCCCATTGCGAGACAGTATCTTCAGGGCATTTCAGATAAGAAATTGACCAAAGATGCCACACTGACTAACACAATTAATGTAGCTTTGGGCGATCTTATGTAGTAATTTACAAGATTCTCGTTCCCTATGCTATTGCTTTCTAGAACTAAACAGCATATAATTGGCAAATAACAACATAAATCAACTTAAGAAGAAAACTTTTTACACAGCAAGCTGTTGTAATCTGGACAGGTTGAGGAGTTCAGAATCAACTGTGGCTTTAAGTCAATAAAGGGAAGGCAATTGCAGGGTTAAAGAGCAGGCTAACTTGATTTGCTTTTGCATCAAACTGGCATGATGGGCTATGTGGTTTCTTTCTGTACTGTTATAATTCTAAGTGACCCAGGAACACCTCAGAATTTTAGAGCTTCCAAACCATTTTCTTTGTTAGGTTCTTTAAAATTTCAATTTTGAGGCAAATGATATCAATCAAGTAGCTAACCCTTCAGTCACTCAACGCTGATTAAAACAAAACATAGTTAGTGAGGACTTTTTCTTTCAGATGCCTTTGTTCTTAAAGGTACATGACCTCTCTTTGTGTCTCGGTTTGCACTATTGCACAGTTTCATGCTACAGGGAGAGAAAAGAAGCTTTCTTGATAGATTCTTTAAGCTGTTCAGTGGTGTTATGAGGGCCCTTGAGGTGTAGTAGTAGTGTCCCTACCTCTGAGCCAAGAGACCTGGGTTCTGGTGCTAACTGCTCCAGAGGTGAGTCATAACATCTCTGAAGATAATTTCTAATTAATTTGTTAAACCAAATGTTGAAACATCACCACTGTGCCACAAGGGTGCCTTGTACTGCCACTGAAAATAATTAGCCAATAAATTAATACACTTATTTATCAAGATCTATGGGCTGCAAGATGGGCTGACCTTTATTTGTAACATGTAGCACAAACCATTGGTGAAGCAGTACACATATCTAGAGCAGCTCCAAATAGGCCACTTTTACCCATCAGCTGTGTGTAATTGTACATACATTAGGAGCAAGAGGGTAGCGAGGGGAAGAGTTGGTCACTCAAGGATAAAGGAGGGAGATTATGTGTGGAGCCAGGGGGAAATGGGTGAGAACCTTAATGAGTATTTTGCATTGGTATTCACCAAGAAAAGAATGTGAGGTATGTTCAGGTTAGGGAAAGGTAAATGAATATTCTTAGGCGGGTCAGTATTACGAATGAGAAAGTGTTGGAATATATTAAGGTAGACAATTCCCCAGGGCCAGATGAGATCTATCCCAGGATATTGTGAGAGGTATGGGAGGAAATAAATGGGACCTTAAGAGATATCTTTGCCTCCTCTTTAGCCTCAGGGAAGGTTCCAGAGGGGTGGAGAATGGTCAATGTTGTTCCTTTAAGAAGGGAAACAAAGATAATCCAGGTAATTATGGGCTGCTGAGCTTGATGTTGATGGTGGAGAAGGTGTTAGAGAAGTTACTGAGAGACAGGATTTAGTTTCATTTGGAAACAATTGGCCTTGTTAGGGACAGGCAGCATAGGTTTGTGTGGGGAAGGTCATGACACACTAACTTGATTGAGTTTTTTGAGGATCTGGCAAGAATGATTGAGGGAAGGGCAGTGGATATTGCCTATATAGCCATGAGAAGGGTACCTTAAAGCTGGTAATAAAGGTCGAGTCTCATGCAATCTGAGGTGAGCTGGCTAGTTGGAAACAAAACTGGCTTGGTCATAGATGATAGAGAGTAGTGGTGGAAAGGTGCATGGAGATCAGTAACTAGTGATGTTCTGCAGGGATCAGTGCTGTTGTTTGTTGTTTGTAATATATAGAAATGATCTAGAGGAAAATGCAGGTGCTCTGATTCGTAAGTTTGGCAGAGAGGTTGTTGCCTGGTCTGGAGGATTTTAGTTATGAGGATCGGTTGGATAGCCTCAGATTATTTTCACTAAGAAGGTAAAGGCTGAGGGAAGTCCTGATCGAGGTCTAAAACCTATGAGAGGCATCAATAGGGTGGATAGTCAGAGGCTTTTTCCCAGGGTAGAAAGTTCAGCTACAAGAGGCCACAGGTTCAAGGTGAGAGGGGGAAAGTTTAGGGGAGAAGTGTGGAGAAAATGTTTCATGCAGAGGGTGGTGGATGCCTGGAATGCACTGCCAGTGGGAGTGATGGAAGCAGGTATTTTAGCAACGTTTAGGGCATATCTTGATTGAAACATGACTGGGAGGTGAACAGAGGGATAGAAACTGTGTATGGGTAATAATTAGCATCTCTATGTAAGAGTTAGGAATCGGCACAGGCTTGTTGGGCCAAAGGCCCTGTTTCAATGCTGTATTGTACATTTAAGATTTTGGCAAAGACGTGTAGCTCGGGTTGTGGGTGAGATTATTGACCTTGTAGCCGAACTGGCTTGTTTTAGTTCAGACATTTTGTCACCATGCTAGGTGGCATCATCAGTGCAGCCACCGATGAAGCGATGTTATTCTACTCTGCTTGGTATTTATACTGTCCAGTACGTTATGCTGAGTACTGTCATTTCCGGTTTTGACCTGTATGCGTTTATATAAGTGGTCCAATTCTGTATATTTGTTGATTGAAGTATGGGTAGAGAACCATTTCTCTAGGAATTCCTGTCTGTGTCTATGTTTGGCTTGGGCTGCTGGGGTTACCTTGCTCTATTTAAATTGATGGCCTTCATTGTCTGAATGTACCGATAATAAGGAGAATTTGTTGCGCAGTTTTGCTGCTAGCTGATGTTCAAGTATTCTGATGGCTAGTTTCCTTCCTATCTGGCCGATGCAATATTTGGAGCAGTCATTGCATGGTCTTTTGTAAACCACATTGGTTCTGCATGTTGTTGGAACATTGCATTGTATGTTATATAATAATTAGCTGTCATGTATGGAAAAGTCCTTAAATGCTTGCACATGGAATCCAAGAGTTCTGAGATTAAGATATAACTTTATATTTCTACAATTTTCCCTTGTGGCCATTTCTTTAACTGGAAGTCATAAGCAGTTTCATAGAAGGATTGCATTTAGCAGGTGCTATCCTTCATGCTGCATTGTATAATTGCGAGGTCCTGTCTATTAGTTAAATGTTCTGTAGTATAATTTGTAGAAGTGGGGAGATTTTCCTTATGTTCTGGTGTGTATTTCCCTTTCGAGAACCACCACCAAAATCAAACTACTCATTTAATGATGCTTGTGCAGCAATAGAGCATTGAATGTCAGCTGTATTTACCAATGCAGCAGCAGTCATTCCAGTTTGAAACTAGTTTCACTACACATGAAACACATTGAGAATTTTACGGAAACACTGCATGCATTCAAGGTTTTTTTTAAGATTCCAAGTTTGCCGTTTGTGGGCCCATTTGCTTTAAGACTGAACGCTTCTCTCTGGAAGCCCAATGTGTCCTCCCCAGTCAATTTCCTTGTATTAGACAAGAGTGTTTACTATCAGAGTCATAGAGTTATGATTGTCTTGGCAATTGCAGATTTAGTATATAATTAATTGCCTGAGATTTTAAAACTCATTCAAATAAATAGTTAATTGAAAAGTAAAGGAGCAACCTAGCATCCTCAGAAATTCTAAAATTCTTTGCATTGTCAGAAGGATAAACAAATCACAAGGAACAGTCCAAAAGGCATTTATGAATTTGAATGCTCATCGAGAGAAACAGAACAAACATGTTTATCTCAAGCACAGGAAAAGTCTGATCTGAATCTTGCACTCATCACTCTTGAGACTAATCAATCAAGCCTGATAAAGAAGTTTGAGTTCCTTCAAATTAATTACTACACCTATCACACACTGATGTAATCCTTCACTTAATGCTTAATGAAACTTTTATTACTAGTCTTGAACAATTTGAAGAAAGTAAAAGCATCAGATGCTGTGGAACTGATTAACACAGAATGGTTTTATCCTTGGGATAGGCTACTTTAGTTATCTCAGTTGGGCTTTGGAAAGTACCCAAAGCACTGTAGACAAAAGAGCAGAAAAACAGCCAGCAATCATACTCTGAGAGAACAAAGTGTGGAGCTGGATGAACACAGCAGGCCAAGCAGCATCTCAGGAGCACAAAAACTGACGTTTCAGGCCTAGACCTTTCAACAGAGAGTCTTGGCCCGAAACATCAGCTTTTGTGCTCCTGAGATGCTGCTTGGCCTGCTGTGTTCATCCAGCTTCACACTTTGTTATCTTGGATTCTCCAGCATCTGCAGTTCCCATTATCAGCACTCTCATTATCAGCATACTCTGATGACGCCCACTGGAAAATGCAAGTATCTCACCACTGGGTGAGGGCAGAATTGGGCTCAACATTCACAACTTCTCTTGGCAACTAGGCTCCCAACAACCAGTGACTGGGTTTCCACAAGAAGAAAGATTTTCTGGATGAGATTGAAGGACTAGTTGACTCCTTAACAAATTGATGAGCTAAATAAACTCATTCTAAATCAAGCAGTGCACCAACATGATTTTTAAGTATTCAGAAGGACCATATGCAGAATGAAAGTGTGGGATTTTTATTTATGTAATGCTGGAATTCATGTCATATTCTCTCACCTCAGTTGAGTCTGGTTTGAGGCCTTGCTTCCTGCTGGCTGTCAACATACTAGAAATGGTGTATCTTCTAATCAATTAGGAAAGGAAACCTGAACCTTGAAGCCATGGCAAATGGATCATAGACTAAACAACACACTAAATGTAAAGTACAATGAAGACCCCACCTACCCAGTGAGAGTGAATTAATCCACTCAGTGCACTGTTTAGCTTTTTAGTGGGCTTTTACTTTGTGCTTTATTGATTGTTATAAACTTTGCATTGCATCAGTCTAGCAAAATAACTTATTGAAACATGTTCTGAACTGAAACTTGAAAATTTACTGAAGAGTTGTGAAACTTTCCTCTTCCTTTGTCAGGTACTCTATAGCCATCTCATATTGTGACTGTGTATTTTTAGCAAAATAGAAATACTGGAAATAGAGGCAGGAGTAGACCATTGGCCATTGGCGATTTAATATGATCATGGCTGATCATCCAACTCAGTAACTTGTTCCTGCTTTCTTCCCATACCTTTTGATCCCTTTAGACTTAAGAAGTACATTTTTAACACTTTCTTGAAAATATTCAATGTTCTGGCCTCAACTACTTTTTTATAGTAGTAAATTCTATAGGCTTCCCATTTCTGGGTGAATGAGTTTCTTCTCAACTCAGTTCAAACTGGTTTAAAGGTAATGGGAACTGCAGATGCTGGAGAATCCGAGAGGACAAAGTGTGGAGCTGGATGAATACAGCAGGCCAAGTAGCATCTTAGGAGGACAAAAGCTGATGTTTCGGGCTGAGACCCTTCATCAGAAAAGGGGGATGGGGAGAGAGTTCTGAAATAAATAGGGAGAGAGGGGGAGGTGAATCGAAAATGGATAGAGGAGAGGATAGGTGGAGAGGAGACAGACAAGTTAAAGGGGTGGGGATGGAGCCTGCAGAGGTGAGTGTAGGTGAGGAGGTAGGGAGTGGATAGGTCAGTCCAGGGAGGACGGAGGGAGGACGGACAGGTCAAAGGGGCGGAATGAGGTTAGGAGGTAGGAAATGGAGGTGCGGTTTGAGGTGGGAGGAGGGGATAGGTGAGAGGAAGAACATGTTAGGGAGGCAGGGGTGAGCTGGGCTGGTTTTGGGATGCAGTGGAGGGAGGGGAGATTTTGAAGCTTGTGAAATCCACATTGATACCATTGGGCTGCAGGTTTCTCAAGCAGAATATGAGTTGCGTTCCTGCAACTTTCAGGTGGCATTGTTGTGGTACTGCAGGAGGCCCATGATGGACATGTCATCTGAAGAAGGGAGGGGGAGTTGAAATTGTTCGCGGCTGGGAGGTGCAGTTGTTTATTGCGCATAAAGCGTAGGTGTTCTGCAAGGCAGTCCCTAAGTCTCTGCTTGGTTTCCCTGATGTAGAGGAAGCCAAGATGGGTACGGCGGATGCAGTATACGACATTGGCAGATGTCCTCGTTCTTCAAGGACCGTAACTCCCCCCCCCCCCCACAGTGGTTGAGAACACCATCGGCCATGATTCCCGCATTTCCCACAACTCATCCCTCACACCCCATGCCCGCAATAACCGCCAAAAGAGAATCCCCCTCATCCTCACATACTACCCCACCAACCTCTGGATACAACGCATCATCCTCCGACACTTCCGCCATCTACAATCCGACGCCACCACCAAAGACATTTTTCCATCCTCACCCTTGTCTGCTTTCCAGAGGGACCACTCTCTCCGTGACTCCCTTGTCTGCTCCACACTCCCCTCCAACCTCACCACACCCGGCACTTTCCCCTGCAACCGCAGGAAGTGCTACACTTGCCCCCACACCTCCTCCCTCACCCCCATCCCAGGCCCGAAGAAGACATTCCACATCAAGCAGATGTTCACCTGCACATCTGCCAATGTGGTATACTGCATCCACTGTACCCGGTGTGGCCTCCTCTACATTGGGGAAACCAAGCGGAGGCTTGGGGACCGCTTTGCAGAACACCTACTCTCGGTTCGCAATAAACGACTGCACCTCCCAGTTGTGAACCATTTCAACTCCCCCTCCCATTCCTTAGATAACATGTCCATCATGGGCCTCCTGCAGAGCCACAACAATGCCACCCGAAGGTTGCAGGAACAGTAACTCATATTCCGCTTGGGAACCCTGCAGCCCAATGGTATCAATGTGGATTTCACAAGCTTCAAAATCTCCCCTCCCCCCAATGCATCACTAAACCAGACCAGCTCGTCCCCGCCTCCCTAACTTGTTCTTCCTCTCACTTATACCCTCCTCCCACCTCAAACCACACCTCCATACCCTACCTTCTCACCTCATCCCACCCCCTTGACCGGTCCGTCCTCTCCGGACTGACCTATCCCCTCCCTACCTCCCCACCTATACTCACCTCTACAGACTCCGTCCCCGCCCCTTTAACTTGTACGTCTCCTCTCCACCTATCTTCTCCGCTATCCATCTTCAGTCCGCCTTCCCCCCCTCCCTATTTATTGCAGAATCCTCTCGGCATTCCCCTTTTCTCATGAAGGGTCTAGGCCTAAAACATTAGGTTTTGTGCTCCTAAGATGCTGCTTGGGCTGCTGTGTTCATCCAGCTCCACACTTTGCTATCTCTAACTAGTTTACCTAGTTTTGGACTCACCCGGTCCCTCATCAGTATCAACCTTTTCCTCATTGTTCGAAATTTCCATTGAATATTATCCTAAGCAATCCAATCTCTCTTCATACATCAGTTCTACCATTCCCAGGACTCGGTCCAGTAAGTCTTTGTGCACTCCTGGCATAGCTAAAACATTGTTTCTCGGATAAGGAGATGAAACCTGCTCACAATACTGCAGGTGTCGTCTCATCAAGGCCCTATATAATTGCAGCAAGACATCCCTGCTCCTGTACTCAAGTCGTCTCACTATGAAGGCCAACACACCATTTGTCTTCTTCACTGCCTGCTGCACCTGCATTCAGCAATTTCTGTGCAGGGACACCAGGTCTTGTTGCACCCTGCCTTTCCCAATTTATCACCATTTAGATGATAAGCTGCATTCCTCTTTTCTAACCAAAGTGGATATGGATAACCTCAAATTTATCCACATTATACTTGATCTCCCATGTTTTTGTTCACTCACTCAACTTGTCCAAATAACATTGAAGCATCTCTGCATCTTCCTCACAGCTCATATTCCTACCTAGCTTTGTGTTGTCTACAAAGTTGGAGATATTACATTCAGTTCCCTCATCTAAGTCATTGATATACATTGTCAACAGCTTGTGTCCCTGCGATATACCACTAGTCGTTGCCTGACATTTATTCATGCTGTTTTTTTTTCACCTGTCTGTCCAGCAGCGCTCTGTCTATGTCAGTACACTACACCCAATTCTACATCCTTCAATTTTGCATGGTAGCCTGTTATATGTGACCTTATTGAAAGCATTCTGAAAGTCCAGGTAAACCACATTCGCTGGTTCTGCATTATTAACTCTACTAGTTACATCCTCCAAAAATTCCAGACTTGTCAACCATTATTTCATAAATTGACACTAACTTTGTACGATTCTGTCACTGTTTTCCAACTTCTCTGCTATTAAGCCTTTCATAATTGATGCAAACATTTCCTCTGGTATTGGCCTAGCTGGTCCATAATTCACCATTTTCTCTCTACCTTCTTTTATAGACATGATGTGGAGGTACCAGTGTTGGACTGGGGTGGACAAAGTCAGAAGTCAATCAGCTATGTCACTGTCCATCGTAATGAAGAATTCTCAGATATTATGGTCCCTCTTTCTCAAGGAGTCTAACACAGCCTGACTGCCCATTACTCCTTTCTCATTACACAATCCCCAAATCTAGGATTGCCTGTACTGTTGGTTTCTTAAGGTATTGATTCAGAAAACTATTTTGTAGACACTAGCAATTCCCCCTCCATGGCAGTTTTACTGATTAGATTCACCCAATCTATATGCAGATTAAAATAGCCCATAATTATAACTGTATTTTAATTGTTTGCATCTCTAATTTCCTGTTTAATGCCTTCCCCAACATGACCACTCTAGTTTGGGAGTCTATATACAACCGTAACTATCATTTTCAGCCGTTGGTGCTTCTAATACTACACATATAGATTCAGCCTCGCCAGTGTGAATATCGTTCCTAATTATTGCATTGATTTTCTGTTCTTGCTGTCAATATCACTGTGAAACTGACCATCAGGCAGTACAATTCAGGTAGGATGACAATCCATTTCTTTGTAGGATTTTTAATTAATCTGGTTGGATATATAATGACATACCTCTGTGGCAGGTGGGACTCAAATCCAGTCCTTCAGACACAGAGGTCGGGACACTACAATTGCATAACAAGGCCCTGTCCTTTTTTGTTTATCCAATGTGAGGTCTTGATGTCACGTCCTGAAGAGATCTGTGGAGTAATTGCAAAGCATATAAATAAAGTCAGCTGAGCAAGGATTGTGATTTGAACTGTCATAGTTTAGTACTGGGTCTCAAAAAGTATGCTATATCACTCATTTGTGCTTTTGCAGCTTCTCTTTTGACAACTAAAGAAGCTTTAATGTAATTACGAACAGGTCCTTTCAACGATAGAAAGTCAGAAGGCCCACATGCTGGGTTACAGATAACTGAAACAGCTTAGTGAGTGAATACTTAGTGTTTACATCATTATCATTGAAACTACCCAGTTGTAGTGCCATTAGTAACTGATGTAACTTATCTGACTTCCTCTGAAGTACATGTGGGAAGGTTAGATAAGTACATGATGGAGAAAGGAATTGAAGTATATATACCGATTGGCTAAGATGAAAAGGGGTGGGACAGGTTTGCACAGAACATAGATGTTGTTAAAGACCAGCTGGGTCCAATGGACTCTTCCTTTAATGTGGACTCTGCTATTCAGAATTAGTCTTAATTGTTCCTTCAAAATTGTGAGATATTCTGATGCCAGTTTATTAGCCATGTTAGTGCCAATCACAGAGTAGATAATGTATTATTCGTGTGACATCAAAGCCAAAGGACCGGAAGGTGGATGTTGTGATCTGTCTGGTGTTCAGCAATCTCATTTGAAGCAGTAAGGGAATATCAGCTAGCACTTCAGTCTATTCCAGAGAATTCTGCTGAAGAGTTGAGAAACTGTAGGGGTGGGAGTTAGAGAAAGCAAATTAAGCAAGTTAACTTTGAAACACATATTGTGTTTATGAAAGAAAACATTGTTTAGTTTAGGAGGGAGATAAATCATGACAGTGGCATTCCTTAAAAGGGACAAGATATTTAATGCATCATTGGATTGTGTTGCAAACAATATTTCAACTATTTCATTTTTTCCTCGGTGAATATATGACTAAATAACCTCGTAAGTAAATGGATTACTGTGTAATACTGAAACATATAGAATCACAGAATCCCTACAGTGTGGAAACAGGCCCTTCAGCCCAACAAGTCCACACCAACACAAAGAGCATCCCACCCAGATCTATCCCCCTAATCTACACATCCCTGAACACTACAGACAATTTAGCATGGCCAATCCACCTAACCTGCACATCTTTGGACTGTGGCAGGAAACCAGAGCACCCAGAGGAAACCCATGCAGACACAGGGGAAGATAGGGCTTTTGTTAATTATCAGTATACACAACTCTTGGCACAAGTCTGACCACCATAAATTGTCGAATTCACTTACAGCCATACTCTTAAAATCTTAGTCTATCCTTTGGTCATCTGTTCACATTTCTGAAGCTATTATTCCACTTCACACCACCCTTACCTCCACTTTGAATGACTTCTTCCCCATTAAAACCATTATTCTTTCTCATTCTGACTTCTGCCCCTGGTATGGCCCTCATCTCAAATCCCTCATGTCCAACAGATACAGGTTCTGGAGAAAATAGTGTGCAACTAGCTTAGCCATTCATCGCCAGGTCCAGCATGACCACATAGGGAATAATGGCACCTGCTTCGGTCTGTACAAACATGGGAGACAATAATGATTAGAATGGTTAAGTTAGCTGATCAAATCTAGAGATTCAGTACAGATGCTACAACTAGGAGGACTCTTCTGGCACAGTGGCAATGCTTCTACCTCTGTGGCAGCAGGACCGGATTCAATGATCACGTCCACCAGGAGTGTGTCACAACACATCTTAAAAAGGTGATTAAAAATATCAAGACGAGATGGTGGTAGGCGACTGAATGAAGACTGTAGAATCTGTGGTGCAGCAGTAACGTCCCTACTTCTGGGCCAAAAGGCCTGGATTTAACTTTCACCTGCTGCAGAGGTGTGTAAGAAGCTGCCTGAAAATATTGACTGAAAATAACTACGACCGATTGGTCCCAGGGGATTAAAAATCAGCTTGTGTTCTGGGTGCTATCCCCTGAGCCATTCACGTCAATTGGAGGAGTTGAGAATGGGCCTGGGTTTGATTTCCGGCGATGATTGAAAAGTCTCACGCTATTTTGAGGGAAAGAAACATTGCATGAACTTTGACTGAGAAACTAGTCTCTACAATTCAACAAGAAGGGGACATTGTGTATACACGAAACAAAAGAAATCCAATGCATAACATTCACGTCAAACACTTAGTTTGTTGAACTTGAAGTAACAATCCTGAGTCCAAATGTTAGTGACGAATAGAGCGAAGTAAAATCTCAGTCCTAATAACAGAGGCAGGAAGTACATGAAATTTAGCACATTACGTGTAGGTTTTGGATGTTCCTCAAGATGAGGGAGCAGTCCAATAACGGCTCATGAAAATGAATTTAATTAAAATTACTTCTGTGACCCTGGGCTTGGTGGAGGTGTGAGGACGGGATGATTAATTAATCGATCGCTACTCGGCCACTCTTGCTCGACTCTGGATATCAGGGTTGGATTCAGTTGTGATACTTTTTTTTGCTTTCCCCACCTGGGAAATTCCTATTATTAATCACCAGGCTTCCCTGTGAACAGAGGTTACTGAAACGCTGATGATATCTGGTGAATGTGTAAAATAACGCTAACACTTAATGAGGGGATAACATGTGCCAAAATTAGCGGTCGATGTTGGCTTTGAGTACGACCTCATTCCGTCCAGTCATTTCTCCCATGTCCGTAGTATTCCATATTTATGGATTTCTATACCGAAGGATTCTGCATCTTCCGGAAAGAAAGGAGGAAATGTTTTAAAACCGTGTGGAAAGAATTTTAGATCGTGAAATTGGAGGAAAATGATGAATGAAACGATAGTGGTTTCAAGAAATGCACAGAAGGCGTTACGTGCTGACTCTTGTTCAGTAGTTTGTGGCGTATGATAAACTCGGGACAGACTGAGTTTGTTTTGGTAATCCCCTCCCATCCCCCAAAAATGTAGGAGGCTAAGGCTGATAAATAATCCATGATCTCATTTTGAGTAGCGACTGCCTTTCAAACCTGTGGCTTTGCTGCAAACTTCCCGCAGCTGCGGGGGGAAAGGAAATAAAAACCCATTTGTTCCTCCCAGAGTGAAGAAGTGAAGTGAGCCGGGGACCGAGAGAGTTAGAGCACGGTGACTCAGCCCCTCCCTGCCAGTTTTCACTCAGCGTGACTGAGACAGTGCCCTGGGGAGCCTGCACTCGGAGGATGCCCAGCGCTGCCTTTGGCAGGACCATCTCACGTCCAGCAGGCACACGTCCCTGTCGGGGGCTCCAGTCCCGGCGACCATGGATGGTTGTGACCCCCTGACCGTCCCCAGGAGGTCGCGGAGTTTCCACTTCAAGAGCTTGAGAACATTCCTCAATAAAATCAGCGACCGACGGGTGATAGGTGAGAACAGATGTGTCTCTTTCTGAAGAAAAAAAACGTTGATTTGGTTGTTGAAAGAGCCCGAGTGTACACAACTGTATACAGTACACACCGCAACACGTTTCATGGGGTGGCGTACTGGAAGGGAGTGTGTACGTGCACAAAGGTTTTTTTTAGTTTGAACGTCTTTTATTTTCTGGACGGAACGTTTCCATTTCTGTGCAACATCAGACAGAAATACTGTAGTTCCACATCCTGAGACAAACCCCGCGAATTTCTACATGGTGTACAGTGCGGCAATGTTGCACAACTGCGAGCAGTGAGATGCTTGCTGCTGTGTAGGTCTGACTTCCCGTGCCCGATATAAAACAAATAAGGCTGTGATATTGGATTAATAACAATCGATCTGATGTTAATGCAGTACCAGAGTTAATTTTCTCCGGGACTATGGTGCCACGTGATGATCGCCTCCCCCGCATCCCCGCGTACTGTCGAAATCTTCTTTTAATTCAAAACTCAGAGTTAGAAATGTGAAGTTGAGTGGTTTATAAAGTGAGACTGATTTAAACTAGAACATCTGAATGTCCCCCCCCCCCCCCCACCCCGCCACTCCACAGGTAGAAACTTGTCGGGGTAGACGGTTAATCAGTGTCCGGCAGATTTCACTGATCATAAATTTCATTGTGAAACTGACAAAATGGAGAGTGCCAGTGAACTGAAAAGTGCTCACATCATATTGACTGATATTGTTTGAAAAAAAGTGTTTCAAAAGTTTTCTGTACTCTCAAAATAATTTTGTTCAGTTGTCTGATTTCAGATAGGGAGCTAGCTCTTCAATGGTTATCCTTGGTTTAGGTAACCCTGGAGAGAATTAGCAATCTCAGTTGACCACTATTGGGTGACCTGAGAGACTTGTAGTGAACAAAGACCCGAAACGTCAGCTTTTGTGCTCCTGAGATGCTGCTTGGCCTGCTGTGTTCATCCAGCTTCACACTTTGTTATCTGTAGACTTGTAGTGAAGTTTTGTATCTTATGGCTGGGTAAGAACAGCTTAGCTGTGATCCACAGTGTGGAGCTGGAGGAAAACAGTGGGCCAGGCAGCATCAGAGGAGCAGGAAAGCTGATTCTTTGGATTGGGAAGGGTGACCTATTGCATCTATCATCAATATGTTTGATCGTTCATTACGGTGGGCACACATTAATTGACAAGACACATTCCCAGTTTCTGGTAAGTTTACGTCAATATGAACGAAGATAAGTTGTTTTTGGTTTGAAGGTGCGTCAAGTAGGAGATTTAAAAGTATCTACTTTTCTGAGAATAACTATGTTGTCGAAACGAGAGAAGAATTGACCCATATTGAATGGTAATACAAGCTTGAAGGGTTAAATGGCCTACTCCTGCTGTTAGTTTCTATACCCAAAGATGTGCAGGTTAGGTTGATTGGACAATTTAAATAGCCACAGGGTCCAGGGATGTTGTAGGCTAGGAGGGTTAGCCATGATAAATACAGGGTTAGAGTTGGGGGCTAGGTCTGGGTGAATGCTCTTCAGACAGTCACTACAAACTCCTTAGGCTGAATGGCCTGTTTCTGCGCTGTATGGATTCTATTCCATGATTGTTGCACTGATCAGTACAAAGGCAAGAATGCCACATTTCAAACAATTAATAGTACAGGAATAAGAAGATGCTGATTGATCCTGAAGTTAACTCTGGCTGACGCCACCGTGAAGAAAGATAAACTAGAGGCTCTGTATGCATGTGGTAATTCAACAATTAATTAGCTGATTTAAGATAAGGCCTCTGAGTTGCAATGTTATAGGGTTAAGTCCTGCATTACAGACCAGAGGTCAAATCAAAACTGACACACTCCAATGTAGTGCTGAAGGAGTGGTGCATTGTTGAGTTGTTAAACCAAAGCTTGCCAGCTTCTAAATTGAATGTAAAAAATCTTAAAACACAAGTGCAAAGATGAACAGGAGAATTATCCCTGCTGTCCTGTCAATTATTTATCCCCCAATCAATATGATGCAAACAAATTATCATGTTGCTCTTTGGGTAATCTACACTGACAAGTCAACTACTGTACTTTTTGCAATAGAGTGACTACACTTCACAAATACTTAACTGGCTGCAAAGTGCTTTGGATTGTTTTGAAAGGTGTTACGTAAAGATTTTTAAAAAATGATTAAGTTCATTTTGAAGCATAAAAGCTGAAGAGGGGAAGAAGGTGGTGAGGTGTTTGAGAAAGGCTTGGATGTTCTTCCCTTTCTATCTAAAGTGAACGCACAAAGAAAATGACTTCATCTTGCACTACACTGAATCTCTGTCCAAACACTGATCTGTCAAATTTTATTGGCTGCTGAAAATAACATTACCAAGATTTTTAGAAATGTAGTAGAGAAGATTCAAATGAGGGGTAGGACATTATGACTTCAGTAATGCTATTTCTTGCTATTCTACTGTCCAAACATAGTTCAAAGGATATCTTAAAATAGATAAATAAGTCTTAGATCTTGTAATATAAATTTCAGTGGAAGAAGTTGGTGACAAACTTAAGTGTCTGTTTAAATTTAATACTCAATCCTAACTTGATCCTTGGGGATTCATCTGGGGATTCTGTTTTTGCGCCTGAGATCTGTGGGATTTATCTTGAGCTGCATGACAATTGAAATATAAAACTGTGCATTCACAACAAAAGTTTCTTTTTGTAAAAATAGTTTCTATTGTCTCACTTTTGAGATAAGAGAGAGCATGATGTTATCTTTGGACATTTCTCTTTATAAAGCCTGTTATCATCATCGTGAGGAAGAGCAGTGAGGTCAGAGATGATTCTGACCACGTCAATGGGGAATGGGGAGTGTGAATTATCTAGACACCAGAGTGCACAACTCTTCTCTCTGGCGATAAGAGAATAATGGTTGATGTTTAAGAGATCAAAGGGTGCATAAAGTATTAAGCAGGGTATGAAGCTATTTTCAAATAATTCCATTGCCTTTTTCTGTGGAGATGAAATTTTATGCAACAGCGTCCTTTCAGTCGAACCTAGGGGATCTTTGCAAGAATGCAGTCTCTACTGCATAATTACTATTGTAATGATGCACGATTTAACTTGATCTCCATGGATGCAGTTTTGGTCAATGTAAGATTTTTTTAAAATGTGGGATTCCCAAAAGTAGAAGGTTCTGTGGATTGAGCACATGGCTATCAAAGCACAATTAGAAGATATGGTGACTTACATGAACAGGAAGGAATACCAGTCTCTAAACATGTAGTTAGGCTGTAACCACAGACATGTGATTATGCACATCAATATGAGGCACACTGCTATTTACAACGGTGTAGTAATAATGAATCAGCTCTGCTCTTTGTCAATCATCAAAAAAAAACTAGTTGCTTCTTGGAGTCGTGGAGCATGCTTTGCAATCCTGGTTAAGATTTTTCTTTTTGTAACACTGAGGGGGATCAAGGTCTACATATTTGTTTACATTATCATTGGAATGCTGAAGATGACATCCTGCCATCTGGATTCAATCTGATGGATTCAATCAGTGTACTTCATCATTGGTATTAATGGTGGGTACTGCTTTTTGCATCCTTTTGGGTGAGATGGTCACTACTGCATGAAAGGAAGGAAGACATGCTAAAAGTTTTTTTTTAGAAACATAAGAACAATCCAAAGCATTATCCAATTTGTGTTCCAAGAGATGCCTGAAGTGTTCTGTTTTGAAAGTACTGTTACAGCCAAATAAGAGTGAGTCAAGCCTTTTACTTTTTAATCCCCTCTTAATCAGTAGCAAAGTTTTTTTAAAGCATACAGTCATCACACTTCAAGTAAATTTTGTTAACTAGATCAGAAATGAAGGAGAACCACTTCCAATGCTTTTCTTGATTGACAGAGAATGGTGTTTTATTACCTATAACCCTGAAAAAAATGCAACACCAAATACACACAGACAATGAGGTTGGAAAGAAAGGGGTAGGGAAGGACGTTCCCTGAACAGAAGGAAGGTAAAGGCAAATGTAGTTCTAGATCTTAAGAGTCCCATGGAATGAGGGAATCAAAAAACTGGAGTCCAACAGATGAGCTGTTGTCCTGTTTTGCACATCTGGAGTTTTTGGCAAATGTTGATTTTAGTTTTTGTTCCAACTTAGGTGGCAATGCTGGCATAGTGGTTAGCATTGCTGCCTCACTGTGCCAGGGACCCAGGTTCAATTCTAGCCTTTGGCGACTCTGTCTAAGTGGAGTTTGCATGTTCTCTGTGGTTGTGCTAGATGCTCTAGCTTCCTCCCACAATCCAAAGATGTGCAAGGATTGGCCAAGGTAAATGTGGGATTACAGGGAAAGGGTGGGTTTAGGTGGGAGGGTCAGTGCAGACCAGAAAGGCTGATTGGGCTTCTATGAAGTTGTCTTTTTACTGGCATTGGTTTCCAAGGGTGAAATTTAGACAGAATAAACATCTAATGTACTTGTTATCCATCCGTTTTGATTTGTCCCTATGTTTGCTCAAAGGCCGTTGCTATTGTCCCATTCTGGTGTCTGTCATTGTTTCATTTCAAGCTGGATAGTAGTATGCATCTCTCTGTGCAGTTATTATGCAAAAAAAGTAAAATGAGACATGCTTATTTCTTGGCACCTCAAAGTTTAGTATTCCTTGATTT
Source organism: Stegostoma tigrinum (assembly GCF_030684315.1). Taxonomy (NCBI): domain Eukaryota; kingdom Metazoa; phylum Chordata; class Chondrichthyes; order Orectolobiformes; family Stegostomatidae; genus Stegostoma; species Stegostoma tigrinum. The sequence goes on from NC_081368.1 coordinate 36,056,656, forward strand.
TGAATGGTAATGTGAAGAAACTGTTCATATTCCATGCGGGTTGCATGGGCTTTTCAGGGGAACCATTTTTAGGTCAGCAGTGTCCCTTTTCAGTCCATGAAAAGTTTTCAGGTACTTTAATGTCAAATAATGAATGTTGAATATTGCCAATTTTCACTACAATTGTAAAGATACATTTTTTATGCAATTAAGTATTGTATACATGTACCTGTGGATATATCTACATCTAACATTTTTACTTGGTGTTACCTGTCCACAATACCAAAAGGTCAGTTGTGTAATATTGTGGAATTTCCTAGTGACGCATCAGCCTTTGTTAGAATACTCAATGTAGTTAAGAAGTTGAAATAAAATAAATTACAGAGTTGAGAATGCAGCCCATTTGATGGTGAAAACCAGCCTTCTTTCCACTGATTTGATCTACACTTCCTGCTGCCTCAGGAAAGTAGCCAAAATGATCAACACCACTCCCAAACCAGTTATACTCTCTTCCATCAGGCAGAAGGTTAAAAAAAAGATTGAAAGCACTTTCTGACAGATTTAAGAACAGCTTCTTCCCTGCTGTTATCAGACTTAGGAATGGACTTTTTATATGAGAGTTGATCTTTCTCTGTACCTTCTCTGTGACTGTAACATGATATTCTGCATTCTGTTATATTCCCCTGATGCACTTATGAAAGGTATGAGTTGTCTGGTTAGCACACGAAACAGTGCTGGTCACTGTATCTTGGTACATATGACAAGAATAAATCAAATCAAATCACCTAGATTCATTATTTTGTACCATAGAAATTCCAAATTTGTGCACTGCTACTTCCTCCTTTTTTGCTTCCACATTGCATATAAATGTTTTCTGATTGTGAACATATTGTCGTTGTCACTTCAGTGTCTGAAATAAAGGAGGTCTTTGTATATTTGAACTGTGTGGGACTGAAATGGGTGACGAATGCCTTTGGCAGCTTCTGACCTGAAAAAGACAAATGGTTGGTTCCACCCCTAAATCAGACAAGGGGGTTGATTGGATCTTGCCATTGCAACTCACCATTTGGAAGAAGCTTGATCTGTGGCGGTCTGCCTGCCAGACTCCTCATGCTGGGTGAATACTTCATTGGGTATTTGATTAACAGATGAAAACCAAATGGCATGACTTGAGAAATGCCAACCAATATGTCTTGTAATGTCAGCACCAAAGACCACCATGATCTCAGTGTGAGCTGTATCTCAGCAGAGTTCTTATACCTAAGGGCAGTCTCTGCTTGTCTTTAATTGGTTGTCTTTGCAAGGGATTGATGTTGCAATAAGGAAGACTGCAGCATAAAAGACAGTTTCTGCATATGTTTGGAGAGTATCTTTGTGATTGGACATAGGTACAATGCTCTGGAATCATTTTTTATTTGAAAATATAGCCCATGAAATACGTTCTGTAGCTCCTGGAAATTAGAACATAGAACATAGAACATGACAGCACAGTACAGGCCCTTCGGCCCTCGATGTTGTGCCGACCTGTCATACCGATCTCAAGCCCATCTAACCTACACTATTCCATGTACCTCCATATGCTTATCCAGGGATGATTTAAATGTACCTAAAGTTGGCGAATCTACTACCATTGCAGGCAAAGCGTTCCATTCCCTTACTACTCTCTGAGTAATGAAACTACCTCTGACATCTGTCCTATATCTTTCACCCCTCAATTTAAAGCTATGCCCCCTCGTGCTCGCCGTCACCATCCGAGGAAAAAGGCTCTCCCTATCCACCCTATCTAACCCTCTGATTCTTTTATATGTTTCAATTAAGTCACCTCTCAACCTTCTTCTCTCTAATGAAAACAGCCTCAAGTCCCTCAGCCTTTCCTTGTAAGACCTTCCCTCCATACCAGGCAACATCCTAGTAAATCTCCTCTGCACCCTTTCCGAAGCTTCCACATCCTTCTTATAATGCGGTGACCAGAACTGTACACAATACTCCAAGTGCGGCTGCACCAGAGTTTTGTACAGCTTCACCATAACCTCTTAGTTCCGGAACTCGATCCCTCTATTAATAAAAGCTAAAACACTGTATGCCTTCTTAACAGCCCTGTCAACCTGGGTGGCAACTTTCAAGGTTCTGTGTACATGGGCACCGAGATCTCTCTGCTCATCTACACTACTGAGAATCTTACCATTAGCCCTGTACTTTGTCTTCTAGTTACTCCTACCAAAGTGCATCACCTCACACTTGTCTGCATTAAACACCTCTCAGCCCAGCTCTGCAGCTTATTATGTCTCTCTGCAACCTACAGCATCCTTCGTCACTATCCACAACTCCACTGACCTTAGTGTCGTCTGCAAATTTACTAACCCATCCTTCTACGCCCTCATCCAGGTCATTTATAAAAATGACAAACAGCAGTGGACCCAACACTGACCCTTGCGGTACACCACTAGTAACTGGTCTCCAGGATGAACATTTCCCATCAACTACCACCCTCTGTCTTCTTTCAGCAAGCCAATTTCCGATCCAAACTGCTATATTTCCCACAATTCCATTCCTCCGCATTTTGTACAATAGGCTATTGTGCGGAACCTTATCAAACGCCTTGCTGAAATCCACATACACCACATCAACCGGTTTACTCTCATCTACCTGTTTGGTCACCTTCTCAAAGAACTCAGTAAGGTTTGTGAGGCACGACCTTCCCTTCACAAAACTGTGCTGACTATCCCTAATCAATTTATTCTTTTCTAGATGATTATAAATCCTATCCCTTATAACCTTTTCCAACACTTTACCAACAACTGAGGTAAGGCTCACTGGTCTATAATTACCAGGGTTGTCTCTACTCCTCTTCTTGAACAGGGGAACCACATTTGCTATCCTCCAGTCATCTGGCACTATTCCTGTAGACAATGACGAGTTATAGATCAATGCCAAAGGCTCGGCAATCTCCTCCCTGGCTTCCCAGAGGATAAATCCCATCCGGCCCAGGGGACTTATCTATTTTCACCCTCTGAAGGATTTCTAATACCTCTTCCTTGTGAACCTCAATCCCTCCTAGTCTAGTAGCCTATATCTCAGTATTCTCCTCGACAACATTGTTGTTTTCTAGAGTGAATACTGTTGAAAAATATTCATTTAGCGCTTCCCCTATCTGCTCTGACTCCACACACAACTTACCACTACTATCCTTGATTGGGCCTAATCTTACTTTCGTCATTCTTTTATTCCTTAAATACCTATAGAAAGCCTTAGGGTTTACCCTGATCCCATCCGCCAACAACTTCTCATGTCTCCTCCTGGCTCTTCTGACCTCTCTCTTTAGGTCTTTCCTGGCTACCCTGTAGCCCTCAAGTGCCCTAACTGAGCCTTCACATCTCATCCTAACATAAGCCTTCTTCTTCCTCTTGACTAGAGATTCCACCTCCGTCGTAAACCACGGCTCCCGCACTCTACAGCTTCCTCGCTGCCTGACAGGTACATACTTACCTAGGACACTAAGCAGCTTTTCCTTGAATAAGGTCCACATTTCTAATGTGCCCATCCCCTGCAGTTGCTTCCCCATCCTATGCTCCCTAAATCTTGCCTAGTCTCATCGTAATTGCCTTTCCCCCAGCTGTAACTCTTGCCCAGTGGTATACACCTATCCCTTTCCATCACTAAAGTAAACATAACAGAATTGTGATTGCTATCACCAAAGTGCTCACCTACTTCCAAATCTAACACCTGGCCGGGCTCATTACCCAGTACCAAATCTAATGTGGCTTCGCCCCTTGTTGGCCTATCTACATACTGTGTCAGGAAGCCCTCCTGCACACACTGGACAAAAACTGACCCATCTGTAGTACTTGAGCTATAGTGTTCCCAGTCAATATTTGGAAAGTAAAGTTCTGCTGTCTTCGGCTGTCACCATTTTGTCTGTTTGCTTCTCCTCCCCATGACATCCTTCTGTTCATTCGTAAATTGTGCACATTCCAATGTGTTTCTTTCCTTCTCACCACTCTAAAAGCACCATGTGCTTGAAGATAGCACTTGAAATTGATACAATTGAAATAATTATCTATATGGTCTTCAGCAAGGTGCTTACCAAGGTTTTACAAGATGGACTGGTTAATAAGGTTAGATCACTTGGAATCGAAGGGAAGCCATTAGATTGGTTGCAAAACTGGCTTGAAGGTAGGAGACAGAAGGTGGTGGTGGAGGGTTGGTTTTCACACTGGACCCCTGTGATCAGAGTGTGCCACAAGGATTCGTGCTGGCTGTGCTGCTTTTGCCATTTATGTGAATGATTTGGATGTGAATATAGGAGGCACGGTTAGTAAGTTTGCAGATGACATCAAAATCGGTGGTGCAATGGACAGTGAAGAGTGTTATCTCAGTACAAGAGGACCTTGATCAGATGGGCCAAATAGCTAAGGAGTGGCAGTTGGAGCTTAATTTAGATAAATATGAGGTGCTGCATTTTGGAAAGGCAAATCATGGCAGGACTTATATACTTAATGGTAAGATCTGGCGGGTGTTGCTAAACCTAGGGGTGCACATGTGTGTTTCCTTAAAGGCAGAGTTGCAGGTAGACGGGGTTTTGAAGGTGTTTGGCACCCTTGCCTTTATTGGTCAGTGTACTGAATACAGGAGTTGGGAGGTAATGTCGCAGCTGTACAGGACATTGAGGCCACTTTTTAGAATACCATGTACAATTCTGGCTTCCCTGCTGTAGCAAAGATGTTAAATTTGAAGGAGTTCAGAAGAGATTTACAAGGATGTTGCTAAGATTGGAGGGTTTGAGTTATAGACTGGGGCTTTTTTCCTGGAGCATCGAAGGCTGAGGGATGACCTTGTAGTGGTTTATTAAATCATTAGGGGCATGGGTAGGGTGAATAGCAAAGGTCGTTTTTTCCTAGGGTGGGAGAGTCCAAAACTAGAGGTTTAAGGGGGAAAGATTTTAAAAAAGACCTGAAGGGTAACATTTTTTATGCAGAGGGCAGTGCATGTATGGAATGAACTGCCAGAAGGAGTGGTAGAAGTACAGTTAAAGGCTTCTGGATGGATATATGAATTGGAAAAGTTTAGAGGGATGTGGACTAAAGGCTGGCAAATGGAACTGAATCAGTTTAGGATATCTGGAGGGCATGGGTGAGTTGGACTAAAGGGTCTGTTTCCGTGCTGTATGATTTTAACTCTGTAATGGATAGAATTGTGGCTTATTGAGTTCTGGTGGGTGGTTGACTAGACTGGGAGCACACATGTCATCAGACACATTACATGAATGTAATTAAATTACAGTATACTGGCTGATGACAGATTGTCTGAATATTTTGTCCCACTCATTTTATCTATTTCTTTGCAATTTAATGTATCCTTCTAACTTATCATCTTGTCATCAGCAGATTTGGTGATATGGTTTCCTAAACCATCTATTAAATTTGGTGATTAGTTTGGACCCATCACGGATTCTGGTGGATGCCACTGGTCACTAACTGCCAGTCGTGTCCATTCTCCCTACTCTGTGTCTTCTGCTTAAAAGCCAATTTCCTCAATGGTTAATATTTTTCCTCAATCTGTGAACTTTAGCTGAACAGTTTCTTATGAAGTCCTTGGCATTTTAGTGGTATATACATGCCAGGCTTAGGAGATGCTTTTGAGCAGCCCACTTGAGCCACTGCACTGCATGTTATAAAATGCAGCCACAGTGCATTAATGGGAAAGAAAGTGAACATTTTGAGGTGGTGGATCCTTGTGGAGAAGATGATTGCCTGAGACTTGTGTGACACAAATATTACTTACTAATTTTCACTAAAGCTGAATGCTGTCCAGTTCTATCATCTAAGCACTGACCACTTCGTTATCTGCAGATTTGCAAATGTAAGTGAGCACTATAAATAATAAATTAGCTTCTCATCTTTGACCTTAATGGAGGAAACCATCTTGAAGATAATGTCCTAGGTTGCATACCAGAACATCATGAGAGCCAGGCAGGTGAGTGGCGTGGCCATCACTGAGGAGAAGGTGCTAGGAAAGCTAAAAGTTCTGACAGTGGTTAAATCACCCAGACTGAATGGACTGCACCCTAAGTGTTCTGATGGAGATAACTGAGGATAATTGTGGTGAGCTTTCAGGAATCACTAGAATCAAGGGAGAGTCCCAGAGGATGGAAAACATCTAATGTAACACTCCAGTCTCCCTCCCTTCCTAAACAGAAGACTGGAAATTATGGGCCTGTTAGCCTGACCTCAGTCATTGGTAAGATTTTGGAGACCATTATGAAGGGTGAGATTCCGGAATACTTGAAAGTATACATGGTAAAATAGGTCAGGGTCAGCATGGCTTTGTCGGGGAGGGCCATGCCTGATAAATGTTAAAATCCTTTGAGAAGGTAACAAGTAGATTAGATGAAGGAGACCCAGTGGATGTGATCTATTGGATTTCCAGAAGGCCTTTGACATGGTGCCACACAGAAGGCTCCTAAATAACATGGGACCCCCATGGTGTTAGGGGCAAGGTACTGGCTTAGAGGATTGGCTGACTGACAGACGGCAGAATGGGGATAAAGGATCTTTTTTCAGGATGGGATCTGGTGACAAGTGGAGTTTCTGGGTCAGTGGTGGAATCACAACCATTCATGTTATGCATTTTGATCTGGTTGAAGGAATTGTGGTCATTATTACTAAGTTTTCAGATGACACAGAGATAGGTAGAGGCACTGGTAGCTTTGAAGAGGTGGGGGGAACTTGGACAGGCCAGACAGAATGGGTAGAGAAGTGGCAGATGGAATACAATGTGGGAAAGTGTGAGGCTATGCACTTTGGTAAAAAGGAAAGACATATATATTTTTTAAACAGGAAAGGCTTTGGAAATATAAATCACAAAGGAACTTGGAAGTCCTGGTTCAGGGTTCATTTAAGGTTCATTTGGCAGGTGGGAAGGCAACTGCTATGTTAGCATTAATTTTGAGAGGGCTAGTGTACAGAGCAGGGATGTATTGCCGAGGCTGTATAACATTCTGGTCAGACTGCATTTGAAATATTGCGAGCACTTTTGTGCTGCCCTTTCGAATCCAGAGAAGTTTTACAAGAATGATCCCAGGGATGAAGGGCTTGATATATAAGGAATGGTTGAGGTTGCTGGGTTAAGAAGGATTGAGAAATCTGATTTGAAACTTGCAGAATCCTGAGACACCTGGATAGAGTGGATGTGGAGAAGATGTTTCCACTAGTAGAAGAGACTAAGATCCGGGGGCACAGCCTCTGAGTGAAGGGACGACTCTTTAGAACTGACATAAGGAGAAATTTCTTCAGCCAGAGAATGTTGACTCTGCGGAATCGATTGCTGCTGAAGGCTCTGGAGGCTAAGTCACTGAGCTTATTTAAGACAGGTTCTTGATAGTAGGGAGATGAAGGGTTATGGGGAGAAAGCAGGACAACATGGTTGAAAAATATATTAGCTGCTATGGAATGTTGGAGCAGACGTGATGGGCCAAATGTCCAATTCTGCTCCCATATCTTGTGGTCTTATGGTATAACTGCTCTGTGAAACTTCTGCAATGATATTTTGGTCTGGGGTAATTGGTCTCTGACAACCATCCTTTGTGCTAGGTCTGACTTTGAGCAAGAGATTTCCCCAATTCTCATTGACTTTCATTTCATAATGATGTGCAATGTCTTAGTCAATAGCAGTCATTTTCATCTCTGCTTTTCTGCTGTTTGTTCCTGTTTTAATCATGACTGTAATAAGATGTGAGTGAATAAGTAATGTTTGATAGCACTGTCAATTACACCTTCTGTTGCTTTGATTGGGACTGGCTTGATGGGATGCTAATTGGCCAGACTGGCTACATCTTGACTATTTTTTTCTGCACCAACCTATTGACCTTTTGGTCTCTAACTCTTATCCATTATTCTTCTATCATAGAAGAGTCCCCTGCTCCCAATTGGGATCAATTTATCATTGTTCCTGTTGATCAATTTTGCATTACTCAGTGATTTCTCAGTAATTAAAACTTATTATATGCATTTTAGCCAATATCATGATCCAATTCAAATCCTCAGAATGAGAAAAGGAATCCAATGTCTACTTATGAAATCCAAGTCTCAGGTTCATAGGGCTCAAAGTGGTGGTTTAAATAGAGAATTATCAGATGTTGGTGCTTGTGCTTTTTCTAGCTTGGGAGAGGCTCATTGTTGCATTACTAACAACACATGCATTGGCAACCTTGGTTAAGAAGCCAACATATAAAGAAGCCCAGCAGGTCTGGCAGCATCTGTGAAGGAGAAAACAGAGTTAACGTTTCAGGTCCAGTGACCCTTCCTCAGACCTGGTGGTGGCTGGGAAAAGGTCGGTTTAAATGCAGAAAATAGGGAGGTGGATGGGGTAGGGAGTAAACGATAGGATAGAGCCCAAAAAGATAGAGACAGTTGGACAGACAAATGAGTTGCTAACGATCAGGCTGGGAGGGTGAATAGTTGTTAATGGGGACTGTTAGTGACTAACAACAGGGGGTGTGTAATGACAGGCTTTGTGGTTTTTATCTTTTCAATAAGATGGGTTGTGCAACTTCGCCTAGGTTAGTTGTCACTGAGGTGTTGATGTAGCAGTTGTGGAGGAGCGATTAACCACTACTCTTTTCAATATGACTTCAACTTGTCTGTCCTATATGCACAACAACGTTGTGCCTGTGTTTTGCTCACAGTTTCTAGAATTACTTAGAGCCTACATGTTAGAAAAGTTTGTTGCTTAATTCTCTGAAGGTTTTGCCATTACTTCTCATCTGTTCCTTCTAGAAGCTGAGAGAGACCTTTTCAAAACCTATCACAAAATCTGAGTTTCCACTACATAGTCAGTCTTCTGGTAATTACGTAGCAGTGCTGAGGTACACTGAGGTCATTGCTGTAGTCAATGAGTGTATGGGCACATACGTTGCACTTGAATGATGAAATGGGAAGCTAAGAACTCTAAGCCATAATGATTACTCGATTGCAAAACCAAACAAAATTGAAAGTCAGAGATAATGGGAACTGCAGATGCTGGAGATTCCAAGATAATAAAATGTGAGGCTGGATGAACACAGCAGGTCAAGCAGCATCTCAGGAGCACAAAAGCTGACGTTTCGGGCCTAGACCCTTCATCAGAGAGGGGGATGGGGGGAGGGAACTGGAATAAATAGGGAGAGAGGGGGAGGCGGACCGAAGATGGAGAGCAAAGAAGATAGGTGGAGAGGGTGTAGGTGGGGAGGTAGGGAGGGGATAGGTCAGTCCAGGGAAGACGGACAGGTCAAGGAGGTGGGATGAGGTTAGTAGGTAGCTGGGGGTGCGGCTGGGGGTGGGAGGAAGGGATGGGTGAGAGGAAGAACCGGTTAGGGAGGCAGAGACAGGTTGGACTGGTTTTGGGATGCAGTGGGTGGGGGGGAAGAGCTGGGCTGGTTGTGTGGTGCAGTGGGGGGAGGGGATGAACTGGGCTGGTTTAGGGATGCAGTGGGGGAAGGGGAGATTTTGAAACTGGTGAAGTCCACATTGATACCATATGGCTGCAGGGTTCCCAGGCGGAATATGAGTTGCTGTTCCTGCAACCTGCAACGAAGGTTGCAGGAACAGCAACTCATATTCCGCCTGGGAACCCTGCAGCCATATGGTATCAATGTGGACTTCACCAGTTTCAAAATCTCCCCTTCCCCCACTGCATCCCTAAACCAGCCCAGTTCATCCCCTCCCCCCACTGCACCACACAAACAGCCCAGCTCTTCCCCCCCACCCACTGCATCCCAAAACCAGTCCAACCTGTCTCTGCCTCCCTAACCGGTTCTTCCTCTCACCCATCCCTTCCTCCCACCCCCAGCCGCACCCCCAGCTACCTACTAACCTCATCCCACCTCCTTGACCTGTCCGTCTTCCCTGGACTGACCTATCCCCTCCCTACCTCCCCACCTACACCCTCTCCACCTATCTTCTTTGCTCTCCATCTTCGGTCCGCCTCCCCCTCTCTCCCTATTTATTCCAGTTCCCTCCCCCCATCCCCCTCTCTGATGAAGGGTCTAGGCCCGAAACGTCAGCTTTTGTGCTCCTGAGATGCTGCTTGACCTGCTGTGTTCATCCAGCCTCACATTTTATTAAAATTGAAAGTCACTTTCCCATTGAGGCCCTGGTTTAATTTGCATTGGAGAATTGATGTAACAGGACCCCAGTCTGTATAATTTTACATACCTCTCATCTGCTTCAGGCATATGACTCATTTGTTTGCTTAATTCTGTGGGTTAACATTGCTCCAGATGGGAATAAGTAAATTCTGTTTTACTGCCCAGTTACTGGATAGCATTAAGATGGACTTCTAATGGTGTTTATCATAGTATGTCTGTTCCCATCTTGCCCTAGAACTCTGTTATAGGCCTTTTGTTACACCCATTCCATTACAAGGCTGTCAGTTTTAATACAAATTCCATTACAAATGCTACTCTGCGTGTGGCTGTCAGTTATAAATTCTGTTAAATCCACACTTCGGCTTAATGACTTTGCTGCACTTTGTCCTTTTTATAAGGCTATCAATATATGTTTAAAGTTATGCCACTCTTTCGAGAGGCTGTTGGTTGATTTAATCTTTGTTGTGTATTAGCTTCAAAATGACGTTCCTTTTGTTATGCACAATGCACCATTTAATGTTACTGTTATGAAGATGCCCATCATAACTGGCAAAATCCCTTTAAGTTTCATTATTAAGTTTTGGTTGATTTTTAAGTGTTCTTGTGTTCAACACGTGAGGTATGACTAAACTTTTCTTTCCTTGAGATTGATTGAGAGTGTTTCATTTGACATTTCCCAAAGATGACAGGTAGGAATTGGACGGTCACTGACTGGACCATCCAGTCCCACAGTAAAATATTGTAGAACAAATCGTTTTTATTCTTCTCTGTTCTATTACTTTTTGTTCCTTTTTATTTGATGTTGGAAAATTTGGGGAATTTTTGCTTTGCGCGGAATATCTTTAATGGCCCCTTCTGATGACCTCATCCCTGGCTGATAGTACCCACTGAAATGCTCACCCAAATTTACTCCAGTTCACTCAAAATGTATCAATTTCTACAGGAATAAAATCAGGTTCCAGAGTTGCACTCAAATTTGTAAAATTGAAGCAATTGTAGGCTTCATTGCTAAAACATGCTACTGAATGTTTGATAACTCAACAGATTGTGTGAGAAACTGTGTTCCTTATTGTGAAGCATGATGTTGGCATATGTGTTTTTCTTAGAGATGCTGTTGTGATTACACAGTTGCTGGCCCCTAAGTTTGGCTGTAGCTGTCTGAGACAGGCTGACAGCTTAAGCAAGGAATGGAAATCTCATAGATAATGGGAACTGCAGATGCTGGAGAATTCCAAGATAATAAAATGTGAGGCTGGATGAACACAGCAGGCCAAGCAGCATCTCAGGAGCACAAAAGCTGACGTTTCGGGCCTAGACCCTTCATCAGAGAGGGGGGTGGGGAGAGGGAACTGGAATAAATAGGGAGAGAGCGGGAGGCGGACCGAAGATGGACAAGAGAGTTGCAATGGGAGAGAGATTCCCTGAGGTTGGTCCGGAGGGAGGAGGGTCAGCTTTTGTGCTCCTGAGATGCTGCTTGGCCTGCTGTGTTCATCCAGCCTCACATTTTATTATCTTGGAATTCTCCAGCATCTGCAGTTCCCATTATCTCTGATACTATTTTAACCTCACTGCGAAGCCTCTTCCAGGGATGCCTAACCTGAAGAAGTTACCCTCCTCCCTCCGGACCAACCTCAGGGAATCTCTCTCCCATTGCAACTCTCTTGTCCATCTTCGGTCTGCCTCCCCCTCTCTCCCTATTTATTCCAGTTCCCTCCCCCCATCTCCCTCTCTGATGAAGGGTCTAGGCCTGAAACGTCAGCTTTTGTGCTCCTGAGATGCTGCTTGGCCTGCTGTGTTCATCCAGCCTCACATTTTATTATCATGGAAATCTCATATCCAACTGATTAATACACCATGAGTGTTAAATAGCTGCAGGGCAGCTGTTCCTCATTAAAATCTGCTCCTAATTTGACACTGAGCAACAATCAACTGATCAATTATACAGACTTCAAATTTAGGACCCTATTTTGCACCAAGTTGAGTGGTTGTGAGCCTGATACGGTTGGCCTGTGCACCTTGAGCTAAGGATAGAAAGTAAAAGGAGCTATGATTCCTGATCAGTATCCAACGCTAATGTGCAACATTCATATTAAGCATGGTAGGACTTTGTTGTGATTCTGCTCAGATCGAATTGCCTGTTGTTGTTTAGTCACAAGAAATGACCTGAAATAAAGTGCTGTAACTCCCAATATGACGTTTTCCAAAAAAAGCCAACCCCTAAAAAGAAAATTAAATGAAAGATTTGAGCCAATACTTTATTTTCTGTCATCCTCACCACTAGTTGCTCTTCCTCCTTTGAGTGGGAAGAAATGAGTGGTTTAGTGCCTGATCAGTTCCCTTTTCATGTTTAGTCTTTTTTTTGCTACATCTGGTGTTGTGCTTTCAGTAACTTTTGACGTAAATGCCAGATCAGACTGTGTCCAATTCTATCCAATGGTTTCAATCAAAATCTTGCTCATAAATAAAAGCATTGTGTGCAACAGTAAGGAAGATATGCTGAACCTTTATAAAATTTTAGTTAGGCCACAACATCCAATTCTAGTCACTTCACTTTAAGTAAGATATGAAAGTCTTTAAGGAAGTACAGAAAAGATTTACCAGAATGGTTCCAGGGATGGGGAATTTTAGATACGAAGTTCAGTTCAAAATGCTGTATCTTTTTCTCCTTGGAACACATGAGATCCAGGGGAGATTTTCTTAGGTGGCAAAGTCTGTTGTGACTTTGTGTGCAAGGTAGACAAGGAAGTCTTTTCTCTTTAGCTGATTTGCATAAGGAACTGGAGAGCACATTTAAGATTTTGGGTATGAGGGAGAGGATGTTATTATGCAGTAGTAATGGCCTGAAATCTGGTACCTACAAGAGTAGTGGATATGGAAGCAACCAATGGTTTCTCAAGGAAATTGGACAGGCATTTGAGGAAAACATATTGGCAGAGCTATAGGGACTGACTGGATTGTTTCACAGGGAGCAGGCAGGGGCTTGATGGACTGAATGGCTCTGCGCTGATATTGACACTATAGTTCATCTTGGCTTCCACCAAATCTTACCCAACCCCTTTTCTTATTGTTTTGACCAACATTTCATTCCCTATCATCAAGTTTCTCCACTTTAAAAATCATTATTTTTGCATTTAAATCCTTTGATTTTTGTCCAATCACAGCTGTGTATTTTCTTCCAACTTAGCAAATGTTCTTGTATTTCTTCCATCCTTTACCTCCCTGTTGGTGGCTGTACATACAATTGCCTTTGTGATTCCCTCTGATTGATGCCTTCCTCTCCCCTTCAATACCTTAAAGCCTACTTCTTTAATCAAGAGATAGTAGGAACTGCAGATGTTGGAGAATCTGTAGAGCTGGATGAACACAGCAGGCCAAGCAGTATCAGAGGAGCAGGAAAGCTGACGTTTTGGGCCTAGCTCTTCTTCAGACCCCTCTTCTTTGATCAAGCATTTGATTGCAACCCACCCCTCCCTGCAACCTATTTTTATTTTTGTTTGCAAGTGTGGGTGTGCTTGCTAGGCCAGAATTTATTGTCCATCCCTAATTGCCCATGAGAGATACTTTCATGGCCTGCTGCAGTCCACGGTGTATTTGTACCCAGGATACAGGGTGGGATTCTGCACATTGTCATCTGTTTAAGCCTTTGTAAAGTACATTGGGGCTGTATTGATAGTATGTAGGTATTTATTGGTTTCAATTTTTTTCTATCACTGTTCGATGATCATTTTTCTTCCTTGTTTCCGTTAGATTGAAAACACAGCATGTACAGTTAGTTCTCACTTTTTTCACAATCAAGTCTCTTCCTTTCCTCATTTTAAACATTTCATCTTTGCTACAGTGTATAGGATTTTAAAACTCAAGCTTGTAGTTCCTGATTTATCTTGTTTAAACATGTGGGCTTTTGGTCTCTCAGCAACTTGCAAATTTAATTAGATTTCCTTGTGTGTACATTACAAATAGGCCATTTATAACTTTATTCCACTTTAAAGTCATTGCCTAGATTTGCTGATCATAATACCATTGGTAACCCAGCCATTTTCATGCCTACATTGCAATTAGAAAACAGAGACCTTTTTTGTTTTGGAATGTAATCGTTGAGAGAAATGGAGATAAAGTACACACCACCTTTTATTCAAAAAGGAAATATATTTCAAAGTCTTACTTTTTGCCATATTCTGGGAGCCAACTCCAAAAAGTAAGAAATTTGGGCTATTAACTGTTGGGAATGAAAACGGGGAAAAAAAGTCTGAATTTTTTTGTTAGATATTCAATAAGAAACAAATGTCTCTACAGGCCATCAATCTTGAACTAATTATGGACTGATGAAAACTCAGATTTGACTGTAATACTCTAGTTTGTTTTTTTTTGGGAATTTTGCACTAGAGAGTGAGGGATGTACAGGGAATTAAGCGCTTTTTCTTTTGGATGCTGGGGCGCAATGTTAACTAACTCGCTGGTCAGGAAATAACTGAAATTTCGTTTTACATTTGATCCAATTTAAGCTCTGGTGAACTCAATGGAGAGAACTAATGGCTTGGTGAAAACTGGTATTCCACACAATCAGGTAGGTTTCTCACTGGCTAGTTAAGATAAAATTGATCCCTGAGTGCCAGCACAAGACTTAGAACACTTTTAGCACAGGGTATATGCAGAGTAAAGCTCTTTGCTGCTGTGCCATCATATTTTGAAGCCGGATTTAGTGCCGATGAAAGGTTCCACCATACTAGTTGTGCTTTAGGAAAGCAGCCCGTTCTGCAAATAACTTATTTGCTTTAAGTCTATGGTTGTTGGAAATGGTATGAGCCTACACAAAGTTCATCTTCAGTTATGCTTTTTGGATCTCACAAGGGAGGAAGCTTTTTCTCTTTTGACTGAATTCAAAACTAGGTCCCAGAATGGATGTTAAATAATCCAAATTGTCAACTGATTCCCTCTGAATTTATAAGTGATTGGATCCAATGGTCTTTTTGAAAATTACATTCTTTTTTCTTGACTAATTCCAGCTTAATAAATAATCACGACTGCCCAATATCACTCCCAAGTGGCTGGAGGTAACCTTTGGTAGATTTTGTGATATTCTTTCTTGAACCTTAATGTAATACTGTACATAGAGATAATCACATATGGGTTACTTTAAAGAAAATACATGCAAAGCCGCTCAGTTTTGTGAACCTTGTATCTAATGAAATTGTTACAGTGAACATGAGTTCACAGTACAACTGAATCCCTAATTTGACACCTCAGTCAAGTAATTCATGGAACAACTCCACAAAATAAACACAAGATAATAGAAGGTATTCAGAAATGGAATATTGAAAAATGTTAAAAATATTAGAAATAGGTTAACTTAAGGTTTGTAACAGGCAGTAGTTAGTATATGAGCATGTCACAGGTATGCATTGTGTTCCTGCTCAGAGTATATTCCACTACTTGCAATGATATGCGGAATTCAGTTACATTGTATTTGAAATGTGTATGGTTAAAGTAGAATAATTCACGGCATTTGTGGTGAGACTCAGGAAGACAGAGTTGAAGTTGGTCTCCTTCATTCTTAACATCACGGAGGCTTCTGTTACGTGGTCTATACACACAATTTAAGCACAGCTAACATTATGAAGAATTGACATTTCAAATTAAGTTATTTTTGTCTTCAAAGTCACATTGAGCAGCATGAACAAGATGTAGTTGTTTTGAGTATTATCATCACTCACTGCTCAGTCAAGTATAGAAGGGGCTAATTTAAAGTTGCTTTCCAACAATGACCATTTCTGAACAGTACCTCCTATTGCATTATGCCTATTTCTTGCACAAATCATTCTTGACTGAAGTGTCAAGTTAGGGATGTAGTTGCATTGAGTGCCCCTGTCTGCTGTTAACAATTTGTTGAGAATGTTAATACTCATTTCACGTGACGCTTTAAATGCCAAATGAAAACTGAATAATTGTGATGAAACGGGATGAATGTCTATGAGGTAATCAAATGAAACTTCCATGTCACAGCTGAGAATGAGAAGGGTTTAAACCTGGTGAGTGAACACTTGTCTGTTTCATTAACTTTAGGGCCATTGTGCTGCTAAACGTAATCTAAATCTTGGATAAATTTGATTCGAATTAGGATTTTTTGTTTCCTCCTCAAATGTTGATCCTTATTTCAGTATCGGATACCCTCCTGCAGTTCCAGTAAAGTGGGTGGTTCCTCATATAAAATCGATATTGTCTCTAAATTCAGATACCCTAACCCCTCAGTTCAACCCAATTCTATTTGCAAGCAAGATTTATTTACCTCCTTTTCAGTAAGGATAGCGAGCAGAAGGGCTGAAGGGCCCGTTTCCAAGCTGTAGGGAATCTAATCAGAGTAATAGACATGGCTATTTTTCCATTTACCAGCACTATAAATGAGTGTAACATTAATGCTGATGTAGTTGAAATCTGATTTTAAACCACAAATTCAATCTAGAATTTTTTTAATACTTTCGTTCTGCACATACTTGGCTCTGAGCAATGTAATCAACTCGAAGACTCCATCAAATGAGTAGGAAGGAGGATGGTGCATTATATTTTTTTTGAGTCAGTCACAGAACAGAATCTTTTCTCTCTTTCTATCAAATTGACTTGCCTTTTACTCATTACTCAGGCTGTGCCCAACAATGAGGCTCTCAGAAACTAAAGGAATGAACAGGCAGTCGTCGTCATTGGCTTCACACACTGTGGCCCCTGTTCCCATATCCTGTCGATATGCAATTCACAGGCAGTCTCTTTCTGTGTCTCTTTCCAGTTTCCTGCAAGAAGTTTAGCTCATGAGTGGTCTCTTTGATTCTAATTTCTTTGCAGTCAAAAGGTCACCACAAAAGAATGCAATTTATGCTTGCATGAAAAAGAGACATCATACATCAATAAATATAAACTATTTTACCAATGTTCACTAATTAGCTTAATTTGTGATGTCACCATTTGTTTTTTGAAATATTTCCAATGAGCCACTTGAATGCAATAACTCTGTTTGGTCATGTGGGTGAATAATTTTGGCTCATTTCTTATCTGATAAAAATTGTATGATCTATTAATCATCTATTGATCTATTATCTTATGGTCTTATGGTCTAATCCGAGGTTAAGACCTTTGAGTCTACGCAAAGTTTACCATGTGGTTAAAGATAAGCCTGTTTCTCCATTTTTGTCAATTTTTCTTTGCCATGGTTTCTCCAATACAAAAGTGCTTGTTATTTAGCTGCTTGAGTGCAGTCATTGTTCTTTGATGGAAATTACAGCTAATAATGTTACTGAAAAAGCTTTCCACAATCGAGACTAATAGTTGGCCCATTACTGTACAGTCTAGTAGGGGTTGACCCATTATAACCTATGGTGTCACTGCAGTGTCAGAAATCGTACAACACCAGGTTATAGTCCAACAGGTTCAGTGTCACTGCCATGCATATGGGAATCCATGCTTCTATTGATCAGATTTTAAACACTATACATGCATCATGTTTATGTGTGTTTGTGCGAAAAGTTTAACCTTTGACAATGGGTTTTTATGTTCAGTGACAATGAAAGTGATTTTAAATTTTACTATTATAATGCTTTAGAATGAGAGGCAGTAAAATTACTTTAAAATCATTCTCTTCTCGTTGTTATACAATCCATCAGTATTTTCATTCTGAATTCTCCTTTCCATCTGTAATGGTACAATTGCTGTTTTTCTCAGGGAAGTCTTACTTGTTTTCCTTCTGCATTAATCTCTGTGATCTTGCAAGGAACTTCCTTTTTGTTCACTTTAGCCAACCTGAAGAATTCTCCTAGTGCTGCTCATTGCACTCCATATCACATTCCAGTGGGAATTTTTGTTTGATTGTATCTGATGCATCAATATTGAGGTGCTTTCTTAAAATTGAATTCTGTCTTTGCAGTATTTCCAATGTCTCTAATCCCAAATGTCTTTCTCTGTTTCCTTTTATTGGACTGTGTTTCCCAAATGCTGTTGTTTCATTTCTATGCCTAACAACAACTGAATGCCTGCTAACTCTTAAGATTCTTGAAATTTCTATTTTAGGGCTTAGTCAAGGAGATGAACAAGTCCTTGAAGCAAACAAGTTACATACGTATCTAGCAGTAATCAAGCTGGGCTGAGGTCACGAAATAAACACTACCAGCACAATATCATTTATGAAAATTGAAACTTTACTTGAAGGGCAAGGTTGCAGCTCAACATCCTGGGTGCAGAATTTTCAGCTAGGACAAAGAAAGTTTATGTAAAAATTAAGATTGGGAGCTAGCATTATTGGTTAAAAAAATCAACGACAGTTGTGAGGAAGAATGTAGTACCAAATAATTTGTCAATGAGGCTATATAGTTTAGGCAGATAAATTTGCCATAGTTTTACCACACTGTAGGACAGGCCTCATAATAGAGAGAGAACCAATGGTTGTTTAGCCTGAGGCTCACCATGTTTCAGGCATGGGGAAACCCCTTCATGGTAATCTCGGATAGTATGGAAGTTGAATTCACACTGATGTTGCTCTGCACCATTCACCAGCCGTCCAGCCAATAGAACTAGTTTTTTTAAATTTTAAAAAGGGGAAAAAAGTAAAATTTCTCTGAAAAAGCTATCAATTGTACCAATACAGATGGAAATGAGAATTCAGTGAATGAAAGCACCGCTGATCTACAGCATAGCATGGAGAAAAGAATGAATTTAAAGCAATTTTTCTGCATCTGATTCTAAAGCACCACAGTAGCAAAATATAATCAGTTTCACTGTCATGGGCAATAAAAATATATCTTCAAAGGTTAAACTTTTGACATCTCTTCAGTGTTTTGTACAGGCACATACAAAAAGTATATATGTAATTTAAAGTCTGATCAATAGGAGCATGTACTCCCATGTACATTGCTATGACACCACAGGTTATAATGAGTCAACTATTAGTCTCAATGGTAGAAAGCTTTTTCAGTAACATAATTAGCTGTAATTTCCATTAAAGAACAATGACAGCACTCAAGCAGCTAAATAACTGATGATTGCAGGAGATGTGAGAATAAAACTTTTCATCTAGAAGATTGTGTTTAGAATTCACTGCCTAGTTTGGTGTGTGAGGCAAACAATCAATTCATTTTTAAGGAACCTGGATCTTTAACCTGTATGGTCTGTGGCATAGATGCTGGTAACTGAGATTTTTTTTCCTTTATTCATTCACAAGATGAGGGCATCTCTGGCTAGAAAGCATTTATTGCCCATCCCTAATTGCCCAGTGGGCAGATAAGAGTCAACCACATTGCTGTGGGTCTGGAGCCATGTATAAGCCAGACCAGGTAAGGATGGCTGTTTCCTTTCCTAAGGAGCATTAGTGAATCAGATGGGTTTTTACGACAATCGATTCATGGTCATCATTAGATTCTTAATTCCAGATATTTATTTAAATCAAATTCGACCATCTGTCATGGCAGGATTTGAACCACAGAACATTATTTGGGTCTATGGATTAACAGTCCAGCAATAATACCATTAGGCCATTTCCTCCACTTGGAATGGTCAGCTAGTTTTGTCAGTTGATGCAGAGACAGTATGCTGAATATCCTCTGTTTGTTGTATGTCAAGACTCACTGTAGTAATGCACTGGAAATTAAATTCCTGCTGTTCCTGAAGTTGTTACAAAAGTTACAACCTTTAAAATAGGTATAAAAATTCCCTAATTCACTTGATTTTCACATCATGGTTGATAGAAAGCATGGATCAGTTTTCTGTACTTAACAAAAATAACTATTTATTACAAGTAGTTAGACATTAGCTCCAAGTAAATAGTTATAAAATGTCAGCGTAGAGCGCTACAAATTAAAATTCTAATCTCTTTTTAAACTGCTTCTCACATTGAGTATTCTGAGGAACAAAATATACGCCAGATTCCGTTCGTAACTATCCTCCACACTTGAGAATATTTTATAGAAATCGAGATCTGGGCTGTTATGTGCTAAATATGGACTATTGAATTTAAACTTCCATTGTCAGATTGTTACAGCTGAGACCTTTGGACTAAACTGATTTTAGAAGTCAGAAACATTGATCTAAAATGGCTGCAGCAATCACATAATCACAAATTAATCAATATATTTCTCTCTGTTCTCCTCTCTTTGTAGGGAGTTAACTCTAAAATCTCAGTTATTAATTTGAACAGACATAGATGATGCTTTTTTATGTCGTGAATCTGTATGGTAAGTGCAGAAGCAATAGATTTAAGGTTGGGTGAGGTTGCATTGATTTACCTGGAAGGTGTTCAAATATGAATCCTGAAATGTTAGAATACTTCCCTTTAACCAACCTGTTTACAAGACATTATGGAATTCATCCTGGTGCCAAGCATAGCCAGTTACAGTTTGCTGTTTATAAAGTGAGGTTTGGGCTAGTTAGACACTTGAAATTGAATTCATTATAATAAAATAACATTTTTTTTCCATTTATGCCGAGTAATTACTCAATCAACATAAGCGTTGTTTACTGTATAGTGATAATGTTCAATAGGGTAATGGTATTCATTGTGTATCTTTACAATGTTTTTCAGAAAGAAAGTTGTTGCTATTAACTTTGTGGCTACATGGCATTGCTGTTTATACAGCAGGGTGAAGGTTCATGTGAACTTGTACTGAGTGTTATTAGAAAATGAATATTTTCATTAGAGTTATTATAGGAGTTTGTTGCATATTAACCCAATTTCTCCAAAATGCAATGTTTCTTATTTTCTCATGATAACCTCTCTGCTAGCCTCTGCATTCCACTGGTAATTAATAAGTTATGTATTCCAGCTAAATGTGAGAGTCATTGAACTTGGTTGGGTAGCTAACATAACTAGAGATTTTGAATTAAACTGGGGGCATAAGTTAATTCTCATTGGTCCTATCACAAGGTCCTAAAAATACATACAACTTTGTTTAGATATCTTTGATATGTAGTTTATTAATTCTCTTGACTCACATGGTACTCTTCCACTACTTGATCGTGTACACATACACTGAGCCAGTTCCTGTGTTGGTAATACATTTGTATGCACCCACTTGGTGTCTGGTATCCCGGTTATAAAATCTAACAATATCAAGGCCATTGTTTTTCACTATGTACAGCTGGAAATGGAGCATCTTCCAGATTTCTATTTCAATCACTTATCCCCAATGTTGCATGTTTTGAGAGAGTTGCTAAACTGATTATGGAAGAGAATTGAAACTATTTTTGTCATGGAATTTATACAAAATTCCACAAAATTTATATATTAGGTCTGTGCATAAGTTGAGTTGAACAGCATTTGTGATTTGGAAGGGAGCTAAATGATTTGGGCACTTCTCATGTTTCATCTTTCCATTATCTCTCTACATTCCTTTTATTTCCCTCCGTCACAGAGTCCTACCAAGTGAGGGTTGCCGTTTGTCCCAGCAAGTCTGTGCAGACTGACTGAAACTAGATAACCTGTCCTATTCTCCAGCTATAACCTGTGGCCCTGCAGGTTTATTTCCCACACATGCTTATTTAGTTTATTTTTGAAATCACTGATTATCTCTGCTTCCATCAGCCTCAAGCAGCAAGTTTCAGGTCATTATCACTCAAAAGCTCTTCCTTGCATTCCCCCCAAATCTCTTGCCTAAATCTTAAATTTGTGTCCTGTCCTTGTAACATCAGCTGGTAGAAATGGTTTTTCTTTGTGTCTTCCTTTTGTTTTAAACTGCTTCCTTTTTTGCTCCTGGTTTATCACACTCGATTGATTACCCTTCTCCATCTGTTCCTGGCAGTCTCCCATTTCTTATCAAATTCTGCATTTTAAATCACTCACCACCACATTGTTCCATCTGGCCATGGATATTCCTCCTCCTTGTCTGTTCCATCTCTTTTAATTGTCTCATAACATTTCATCTCTCTCTCTCTCTGCAACACTTGACCATATCATTTCAATCTCTTAACTTTTTTTTGGTGTTCCTACAATCTGCACCAATCCCCTGAAGTGCTGATTTTTGTTCTCTCATTACTACATACATCCATCTCAGCATCTTCATCTCATTGGTATCCAGTTGTTGCTCCTCTTTTTTGGGAGGCGCGCAAGACACAGTGGTAATGTCCCTACCTCCTGAGGCACAAGGCCTGGGTCCACATTCCACCTGCTCCAGAGGTGTGTAATTTCACCTCTGAGCAGGTTAATTCAGAAAGTATCTGTTCCTCTCTTTATTCCTCTCTTTATAGTGCTTGGGTTCCTGGGCTACACAACAAGGGCAGGCTGTCAATTGCATAGTAGTTTTTTTGGTCTAGTTTTACACTTCCATCATGAACACTCTGCTGCAGTTTTTTTCCAGTTAGTTCAAACCAATCCATTACTTAATTTGGTATCATTCACACTGTCTGCCATATTTCTAAATTAGGTATCATTTAGAAATTTCAATATATAAATATCATCAAAGAACAAGCCCCAGGAGTGAAACTTGAGTATCAGTGGTTACCATTCTTTCATCTGGGACCCGTGCATTTACCACAACTTACTGACCCATTTGTCTTGCTGCTTGTTCTATTTGTTTGTTGATTTTGTTTTTTCTCTCCCCCGTTCCCTCACAATCTTGATGTCCCTTTTCATTTTCCTTTCTTTATCCCTTTCCTCCCATTTCTCATTCTTCCCCATTCTTTTTCTATTTTCCTTTTCTCATTTTCTTTCTACTTTTCTTTTGCTTCTCCATCCCTTCACATTCATCTCTGTTTCCCCCAGGTCCACTGTTGAATCTTTGTTTTCTTCTTCACCTTCCTTTTCACCTCATGGTCTCCTCCCTCTTCTGTTTCCTCCCCTTGCTTTTTCCTTCCCTTTCTCCATTTCTTTCAGCTCTGTGTGAAGTTGTTGTGGGATAGGAATACCGTAAATAGCTGAAGTGGGTCTTACAGCCATTCAACATGGACTGCAAAAAGCATCTGAAGATGAATTAAGAGTGCACAAAATCATTAAAGCAATAGTATGAAGAATTCACAAATGTGAATCTGCATTAGAACAACTTTTTAAATAACAAAGTGTGGAGCTGGATGAACACAGCAGGCCAAGCAGCATCTTTGGAGCACAAAAGCTGTCGTTTGGGTCTAGACCCTAAACATCAGCTTTTGTGCTCCTAAGATGCTGCTTGGCCTGCTGTGTTCATCCAGCTTCACACTTTGTTATCTCCGATTCTTCAGCATCTGCAGTTCCCATTATCTCTTAGAACAACATTTTGTTCTTTCTGCTTCTTAGTATTTGAGGAATTTTCTGATCATCTCTTCCTGTATGGTTTCATTCAAAAGCTGCTAAAGTTTTCAGCAAACTGTAGGTTGGTTACAGGAGCCTTTGGTTGCACAGTGGTAGTATTCCTACTTCTGAATCAGAAGGCCCTTATTCACGTCCCACATGCTCCAGAGGCACATCATAACATTTCTGAAAAAGTTCATTAAAAATATCATAAGTTGGTCTCAAGGCCTTAGGAAATTCCCATTATAAATTGCCAATCTGAGCTCAATAATACATTGAACGTTGTTCTGATGAAGACTCACCGGACCCGAAATGTTAACTCTGCTTTCTCCTCCACAGATGCTGCCAGAGCTGCTGAGCTTTTTCAGCAACTTTGTTCAATAATACAGTTTCTATCCTGGATCACTTTGGGTGATATAGGATTGATTCAGAATGGTGAACTGCATGTGTAAAACTTACACTAACAACTTTTGTTTGTGACTGATCCCATAATAGAACTGAATTATATCTTGTATGAATGCAAAGGCTGAACTAAAATATTCAAAATCTGATTCACATTTCTGCGTAGGACCTTATTTCCTTGGTTGTCAATGCATTCTGTCGTCAGTTTGCTAAGCACAAACTGTATTGACCAGCTCTTTTCCATTTCCAAACAGTCATTGTTGGGGTTTTCAGTTTTCTGTTCAGTTACTTCATTCTGTACCAGATGATATTGGAAACTTTCAATTGAATAAAACTATTTTCACTATATACGAGATAATGGGAACTGCAGATGCTGGAGAATCCAAGATAATAAAGTGTGAAGCTGGATGAATACAGCAGGCCAAGCAGCATCTCAGGAGCACAAAAGCTGACGTTTCGGGCCTAGACCCTTCATCAGAGAGAGGGATGGGGTGAGGGTTCTGGAATAAATAGGGAGAGAGAGGGAGGCGGACTGAAGATGGAGAGAAAAGAAGATAGGTGGAGAGGAGAGTATAGGTGGGGAGGTAGGGAGGGGATAGGTCAGCCCAGGGAAGACGGACAGGTCAAGGAGGTGGGATGATGTTAGTATTAAGGAAATGGAGGTGCGGCTTGGGGTGGGAGGAAGGGATGGGTGAGAGGAAGAACAGGTGAGGGAGGCAGAGACAGGCTGGGCTGGTTTTGGGATGCAGTGGGGGGAGGGGACGAACTGGGCTGGTTTTGGGATGCGGTGGGGAAAGGGGAGATTTTGACGCTGATGAAGTCCACATTGATACCATTGGGCTGCAGGGTTCCCAAGCGGAATATGAGTTGCTGTTCCTGCAACCTTCGGGTGGCATCATTGTGGCACTGCAGGAGGCCCATGATGGACATGTCATCCAAAGAATGGGAGGGGGAGTTGAAATGGTTCGCGACTGGGAGGTGCAGTTGTTTATTGCGAACCGAATGGAGGTGTTCTGCAAAGCGGTCCCCAAGCCTCCGCTTGGTTTCCCCAATATAGAGGTAGCCACACTGGGTACAATGGATACAGTATATCACATTGGCAGATGTGCAGGTGAGCCTCTGCTTAATATGGAAAGCCATCTTGGGGCCTGGGATAGGGGTGAGGGAGGAGGTGTGGGGGAAAGTGTAGCACTTCCTGCGGTTGCAGGGGAAGGTGCCGGGTGTGGTGGGGTTGGAGGGCAGTGTGGAGCGAACAAGGGAGTCATGGAGAGAGTGGTCTGTCCGGAAAGCAGACAGGGGTGGGGATGGAAAAATGTCTTGGGTGGTGGGGTCGGATTGTAGATGGCGGAAGTGTCGGAGGATGATGCGTTGTATCTGGAGGTTGGTGGGGTGGTGTGTGAGAATGAGGAGGATCCTCTTTGGGCGGTTGTGGCGGGAGCGGGGTGTGAGGGTTGTGTCGCGGGAGACGCGGTCAAGGGCGTTCTTGACCACTGCCGGGGGGAAAGTTGCGGTCCTTGAAGAACTTGGACATCTGGGATGTGCGGGAGTGGAATGCCTCATCCTGGGAGCATATACACCTGTATTCCGCATGCAGATGGCCTCAAGGCCCTCTGCTTCTTCCTGTCCCGCAGGCCCAACCAGTCCACCTTCACTGACACCCTCATCCGCCTAGCCGAACTCATCCTCACCCTCAACAACTTCTCTTTTGATTCCTCCCACTTCCTACAGACAAACGGGGTGGCCTTAGGCACCCGCATGGGCCCCAGCTATGCCTGCCTCTTTGTAGGTTACAAGGAACAGTCCCTCTTCCGCACCTACACAGGCCCCAAACCCGACCTCTTTCTCCGTTACATTGATGACTGTATCAGCACCGCCTCTTGCTCCCCAGAGGAGCTCGAACAGTTCATCCACTTCACCAACACCTTCCACCCCAACCACAAGTTCACCTGGGTCATCTCCAACACATCCCTCACCTTCCTGGACCTCTCGGTCTCCATCTCAGGCAACAAGCTAGAAACCGATGTCCATTTCAAGCCCACTGACTCCCACAGCTACTTAGAATACACCTCCTCCCACCCACCCTCCTGCAAAAATTCCATCCCCTATTCCCAATTCCTCCACCTCCGCCACATCTGCTCCCAGGATGAGACATTCCACTCCCGCACATCCCAGATGTCCAAGCTCTTCAAGGACCACAACTTTCCCCCCACAGTGGTCGAGAACGCCCTTGACTGCATCTCCCGCATTTCCCACAACACATCCCTCACACCCCGCCCCCGCCACAACCGCCCAAAGAGGATCCCCCTCGTTCTCACACACCACCCCACCAACCTCCGGGTACAACGCATCATCCTCCGACACTTCCGCCATCTACAATCCGACCCCACCACCCAAGCCATTTTCCCATCCCCACCCTTGTCTGCTTTCCGGAGAGACCACTCTCTCTGTGTGACTCCCTTGTTCGCTCCACACTGCCCTCCAACACCACCACACCCGGCACCTTCCCCTGCAACCGCAGGAAGTGCTACACTTTCCCCCACACCTCCTCCCTCACCCCTATCCCAGGCCCCAAGATGACTTTCCATATTAAGCAGAGGTTCACCTGCACATCTGCCAATGTGATATACTGTATCCATTGTACCCGGTGTGGCTACCTCTACATTGGGGAAACCAAGCGGAGGCTTGGGGACTGCTTTGCAGAACACCTCCGCTTGGTTCGCAATAAACAACTGCACCTCCCAGTCGCGAACCATTTCAACTCCCCCTCCCATTCTTTCGATGACATGTCCATTATGGGCCTCCTGCAGTGCCACAATGATGCCAGCCGAAGGTTGCAGGAACAGCAACTCATATTCCGCTTGGGAACCCTGCAGCCCAATGGTATCAATGTGGACTTCTCCAGCTTCAAAATCTCCCCTTGCCCCACCGTATCCCAAATCCAGCCCAGTTCCTCCCCCTCCCCCCACTGCATCCCAAAACCAGCCCAGCCTGTCTCTGCTTCCCTAACCTGTTCTTCCTCTCACCCATCCCTTCCTCCCACCCCAAGCGCACCCCCATCTACCTACTAACCTCATCCCACCTCCTCGACCTGTCCGTCTTCCCTGGACTGACCTATCCCCTCCCTACCTCCCCACCTATACTCTCCTCTCCACCTATCTTCTTTTCTCTCCATCTTCAGTCCGCCTCCCCCTCTCTCCCTATTTATACCAGAACCCTCACCCCATCCCCCTCTCTGATGAAGGGTCTAGGCCCGAAACGTCAGCTTTTGTGCTCCTGAGATGCTGCTTGGCCTGCTGTGTTCATCCAGCCTCACACTTTATTATCTTCACTATGTACGAGTTGTATATGGCGCAGATTGCCTGGCCATTTTAGATCCTACCATATTCTCATTCCAGTGATTGGAATGGGCTCTAGATATTGGTCAAACAAAATGAAATGAAGTGACATTGTGAGGTACGTGTGACCTTTTGATCTACTGCTGTTTTTTTTCTCAGGAAAAAGAGAAAAATGGGATCTGGATTAATATAAATTCAATAACATTTTAAAGTGCTTGAATACATTTGAAGTGCATATTGCGTAGGCAATCACATCAGTTTTTTGAATGCTGCTGAATGAGTGAAGCTGCTGCATGTACCTGAAGAGTTAAATTCTTATGCATTTAGCCTTTGAAAAAACCCTTCTTACCAGGGCTGTTTCCTATATATGAAAAGTTTTGTCTTCAGTGTACACTTCCAGAGATCTGTAATTCATGGGATAGTTAACTTGAAAATAATTGCCAAAAGTATTCTGACCAGTTTCCTCTCCTGTCCCCTACCCACCCTCATCCTGGTGTATGAGGTAGCAAGGAAGGAAGCAGCTTGGGAAGGCTTGTCCGTTCTGGTAGGACATCAAGATCTTTTCTTCCTACTTTTTTCAATTTTTAAAAGGACGCAACCCTTTTTGTAAGAGGATTTTTAAATCTGTTTCAGTTCTGTGAACAGCCTGATCTAAACAGTTCCAGTTGGAAATATTTGGCTTCTTGTACACTGGTGTCCAAATACTAATGCATATGTCACAGAGATATTAACATATATGCAAATGACAAAAGTAGTGAGGATTCTGTGGTACTTTTGAGATGTGCAGTGAATTCTGTCGATAGCTTGAGCAATAGTCTCTCATTTCATTGAAAACAGGCTACTAGTAGCTAGTCACTATTTCACCATCTGAGAGGTCTAACTGAAAACAAAATGGTGTTTATGTGAATTTAAGAACAGTTTCTGCTCTCTACGTCAATGTGCATGTGAAATATTGAAATGATAAAGTTCTATATGAATTAATGATTTTATTTTGAAGGAATATCTGGGTGCAATTTTGCCATGATATTTGTTAAAATGATTGGTTTTGATCATTTCTTTTGGATTATAAAACAGATTATTTAAAGGGATTATTCTGGAGAAGTTAGTTATTGGAGTAGCAGATTCATATATTTTGGTAAACAAACTGAAATTGGAAGTGGTTGAAATATGCAGCATTTGAAAAGAATGAAGACAAGTTTAGCATTTCGTGTGTCGTCCTTCACTTCAACATCTGAAATGCAAGCTTGTCTTTTGACCTTTCAGCTTTTTCTTACTCTGTTTTAATTTGCAGCATTTGATTTTTTTTTCAAAGACAATTAAGTAAACTGTGCACAGGACCCAAGTCTCCAGCCATTACTTTCGAAAGTTTGAGCAGACCCAGGAGAAACGGAGTAACTGCTCTTAAATTTGTGATCAGGTGGAGCTTCAAAATTCAAAGTTAGTAGCAACTAATTTAATAAATAGTAAGATTATTGAAGCGGACAATATAAATGGGCTTAAACAGAAGTTGCTGGAAAAGCTCAGCCAGTCTGGCAGCATCTGTGAAGAAAAAAATCAGAGTTAACCTTTCTGTCTGGTGACCCTTCCTCAGAATTGCTCTTGTTCCTGATTTAAAGCATCCACAGTTCTTCTGTTTTTTTTTATAAATGGGCTTATCTGTTCTCCTGATGGCTGACTGGGTAAAGCACCATCTAGACTGGTCCTGGTTTACAAAGACTAAGAAAGGCCTAGGTTAAATCTGGGATTTATGGTAAATTAGTTGATTTTGGATTGAAATATTCTAGGGTTTTGAGCTTTTAACACATTTGGACAGATGGGGAAATTTATAGTTCGATTTTTCATTCCTGATTAATATTGAAGATGTGAAGAGTTTAAATTTTTCTCTGCTAGCCAGTGTGAATTTGCACTGCTTCAGCAGCAGGAGATACATCAGGTGGCCTTTATTATGGACCTAGTCTGCTGTTTCTGTCCCATGGTCTATTGTCTTGCTGTGATTGACACTTACCATGTGCTTCATGTAAAGATTGGCAAAGGCTGTGGCTTAACCTCATTGACTAGCTGTGCTGCTGTGTGCCACTCCTACTGCTGCTCCTCAGAACCAATATGATCAAAGGGGTGGTCAGCCCCAAATCCTTTCTAATAGAGGGTGAGTAAAGAACTCTTTTAACTCTTCCTATTTTGATCTTCATGACCAGCTTATGCCACAGTGTCAGCTGAGTTCTATACCTTTAGAAACTTGGGGATATTTTGCCTGCCTTTAAATTGTTGGCCATTTTGAGAGTGCTGCATTGTGGTGATGCCATAATAACACCAGATCTTAGCAGCAGGTAGCCTGTTTTGTAGAATAATCTGTCAGAAGCCCCACTCAATGGCAAATAGCTCTGAGCAAAAAAAAATTTAATGGGTTGGTGGTCATGGCAATGACTGTATGGGCGGAAGGCCCACCCTGTCATGATGCCACCACAAACAGAATCCAGACCAAGGTACAGCACAGTCAGAATTAGGTGGAATTCTTTCCACCTTTACGATTAATCTCTTTTCTCATCTATAGGCTCACAGGAAGAATTAATGCTTTGTCGAGGTTTCGGAGTGCAAATGTTGTTAATTGACTTGAAAAGAGCCCAATTGAGCCAACAGCCAGATTGGGGAGGGGATGCTAAAAGCCACTTTCTGCAATTCGAAAGGATTGACAGGAGGCTTGGGTGGAGTTGATCTTTCAGAATGAAGGCTTGTTGGATTGCAGGACCTATTAGTTCTTTCCTGTTCCTAAAAATTCCTCTGGTATTACGTAATGGCGTGTGTGCTCACTGTTCAGAGCGGTTGCTGCCGATCTAAATTTAAACTCTAGGTCACTGCTTGCTTTGGGCCGGGTTTCAGCACTGGCGCCGGGATGGCCCAAGTAATTAGAAACAAGCTATATGAAAAAAGATTCTATGACTACGTTCCTGTAAAACTTCTTATTCCTTCCATTCACTGTGTAGGTCACTCTCTCAAAGTTTTGAGGAAGAAGCATAAAACAAATTGCTTGATTAAATGGAGCAGCTGGTGGGTCTCACCTCTCAAGAAATGAATACTGAATTTTATTAAGGCATTAATTAAAGAATTCTGTGTGGAGCCACTTGCAGCCTATGGAGTGCACAATTCAAAGGATTATTTAAAGATGGCGATATTGCTTGAAAGTTTCATTTTACAGACTTGTGGAACTATCTGAAAATAATTTTTTGTTCAGTCAGTTTTCAGTTGTGCATGTGTCGCTTTTGACATTTACTATTATCATGTAAAATGATTGAAGGCACTCGTTTATCATTTTATTGAATTTTTACACCTAGCAAAGTGGTGGAATGGATAATAATGCAGAATCTGCTGTTAAACTAATGGCTAGTTTAATGTAGATGTTGGAATGTGAAATGAAAGAGAGAGAGACCCCCTAAATTGTGGACCACTGCAAATTGCTGGATGATTTATGCTGCCTTGTTGCCAGCCTGATGAAAATGGTACTTGTTGCTCATCCCTGGGAATTGCTAAAAGTGAGTGGATTGTAAGGTCATTTTAGAAGGCAGTTAAAGTCAACCACATTGCTGTGGGTTTGGACTTGTACGTAGACAGGTGAGGACGGCAGTTTTCTCACCTAAAAGGGCATTTGCCAATGACATGTATTTTTATAACAATTGATAACAGTTTCATAGACTAGTTTTCAATTACAGATTTTTTAAAATTTAATTGAATTTAAATGCCTGGAGCTGCCATAGTGGTCTGAATCCATATCCCTAGAGTATTCGCCTACACAGCCCCTCAACCCTATTCACTAGTCCAGTGACATTGCTATTAGTCACCTTTGCCTATCTTGCTAAATTTGGACATTAATTGTCAATTAATCTTACTTGAGAGAGTTGGAGCTGGCACTTTGTAGAGCAGATACCTTTTGCAATCGGTTTTGTACTTGTGCTAAAAATGGTACAATTTAAACTGAATTTATAGATTTTTAAAATGTGTGACTTTACATTACTGATTTTCTTCTCGTTTATCTCGCTCAGTATTTAATTTGATTTTCAATCACCCTTTTTTCTGACAAGCTGTATTTTACTCAATCCTGAAATTGCAGTTGTTAAACAGCAAGACTATTGGCCCTGGCATCTGCCAAAATTCCAGATGTCCAAATGTTACTTTGCACAGACAACAACTTACATGACATGAAATTTTGGCAGTGGAGGGTGAGGAAAATGGTTAACTGAGCACGTACCTATGCAGTTGTGTTTGTTACCTACTCTGGTAAAATATGGGACATTGTTTATTCTTGTGCTTCAATGTCAGTAGAGCAGTTGTTAGGTTATGCTGGTAAAAATGCTTTTTTTTTGCTGTCCAGATAGTGCCTTCATAGCAGTCATTGTGGGTAGATAGAGAGTAAAGTTCTCTCTATATTACTCCTAACGAAGCATTTTGACGTGCTAGAATGTCCCAATTGCATCAAACTGGCATTTTCATTTCTCTTTTATTTTCGTGGTTACTCATATGAAATTAGAAATTTAGTATCAGTTGATGCCCCGTTATGATCAGTTTTACACTGTGGACTCGTAGTAGAAGTTGTGTTCAGATTTTCTTGTACCCTTTTGAGATGGAACCTTTTACAGTTAGCAAATGATCAATGTAAAATGACTTGCTAACTAATTTACCTAATGACTGTCAGAATTTTGCATGAAATAGTAGATTTCAGTAGAGTTGAGAGTTTGATTAGACACATTTGATTACTGTTTACATGTAGTCTTAGTTGGGATGGGTTGAAACTGTACATATTCCTAAAGATAGACACAATTTAAATGAGTGAAAGTCAATGTCCAGTTTTAAATTTCTTGCCCAGCACAGCGATGCCAATTGACCAAGTTGGTCGATGATTTTCACCTAAAGCACACTTTGCTTTTCAGTTGTCCCTAATGTAATTAGGAGTGGAAAACCCTGGCAGAGTTTGCATCTGGGTTCGAATTTCCTAACTCAGAACCATCTGTAAGGCTAAATCTAAGATGTCATCTGCAACCTACAGCATTATTACAGATATTAGGAATGACAGAAATTTTCTGTTGTCAAAAAAAGGCTGGCAGAGACCTCTATCTGTTTTTGCTTTCCTCTGTGGCTTACAACCATGCTGTGTAATCAGGGGTTTGTAAGTCACCTTTTGCCGTTTTGTACTGTTTTTCACCCAATTGTTTTTGAGTGTCATTTCTTTGCTGAGGGAGCTGTTGAAGGATGCGAGGAAATGGAGCAACATTTCCATCATTATGATGATGAAATGAGAAGGCCAAGCCAAGCGGCCACACTGTACTTTCGCTTGGAGTGTATTGTCAAATTCAAGTTTCATTGAAATTTTCAACAGAACCTTTTTCAGTTAACTTGATATCCCTTAATTCAAGTTTGCGTCTTAAATGCAGATCAGTTTGAGAAGGTCAAAGTTTGAAGTCATATTAGCTGAAGATCTTTGGTTATAATTCTGCAGGGTTTAATCTATCTTTCATCCTTCCAAGATGATTTAAAGAAGTATTATGCCTTTTGAGAACACCCATTTGCTGAGCATTCTCTTAAGCATGTTTACCATATTTCAGCAGTATCTCTTGGTAATTTAGCACGGAAAAGGAAATCAGTGCTGCATCTATTAGGCACGCAGTGCAGACTAATATGCGTATACAAAGTGCATCACTCTCCACTATTATATAGCTATTTTTAATGTTATATTCTGTACATACAGATTGAGCATGATGAAAGTGCAGAAGAAAATCATGAAATTGGTGATAAGAGACTTTCGAGAAACTGGTATTCTTTAAACCAGAAAAAATATGGCTAAAATATAAAAAGAACAAAGAACAGTACAGCACAGGAATAGGCTCTCAACCCACCATGCTGTGCTGACACACGACCTTTTCTAAACTTAAAAACGTTTTTCTCCTACATGATCCATATTCCTCTTTCCTACTTAATCATGTATTCATACCTCTTAAACATTGCTGTTGTATCCGCTTTGACCACCACCTCTGGCAGTGTGTTCTAGTCACTTATCACATTCTGTGTTTTTTAAAAAAACTTGCATCTCATAATCAATTAAACTTCCTCCTTCTACCTTAAACCTATGTTCCCTAGTAATTGACAATTCTACCCTCTGGAAAACAACCCTGACTATCCACCCTATCCATGCCCCTCATGACTTTGTAAATGTCTTTGAGGATGCCCCCCCTCCAGCCTCTGACATTCAAGTGAAAACAAACCAAGTTTGTCCAATTTCTCTCTCATCATAGCTAATACCCTTCAAACTAGGCAGCATCCTGGTAAGCCATTTCTCTATGCGTCCGCCTGCATTAATGTTCCAAAGTGCATCACTTCTGGATTAAATTCCATCTGCCATTTCTCCAGCTTATCTATATCCTGCTGTCTGTTCCTGCAATCCTCCTCACTATCCACAGCTCCCCTTACCTATGTATTAGAGCATCACTGTTCTCCCATCTCAAAAATACCCTTCCAGTGATGAAGGGTCTAGGCCTGAAACATCAGCTTTTGTGCTCCTGAGATGCTGCTTGGCCTGCTGTGTTCATCCAGCCTCACATTTTATTATCTTCCAGTGCTACTGTCTTCCATGATCAAGCCAGTTCTGTACTCCATGTGACTTTGTAACTGAACAAGCCTGCAGTAAGGGACCTTGTCAAAGGCATTGTTGAAGTCCATGTAGACAACATTCACTCACCTCTACAGGTTCCATCCCCGCACCCTTTAACTTGCCTGTCTCCTCTCCACCTATCTTTTCCCCTATCCATCTTCGGTCTGCCTCCCCCTCTCTCCCTATTTATTCCAGAACCCTCACCCCATCCCCCTTTTCTGATGAAGGGTCTAGGCCCGAAACGTCAGCTTTTGTGCTCCTGAGATGCTGCTGGGCCTGCTGTGTTCATCCAGCTCCACACTTTGTTATCTTGGATCCACCCTAGTGCCCTCATTGATCATCTTTGTCATTTCCCCCGCAAAAAACTTGATTAAGTGGAGACGCGACCACCTCCACGCAAAACCTATCACTAATAAGTCCATATTTTTCCCAATGTTCAAACTCCAAGGATTTAGATAAATGAGTTTAACTGTTCCCACAGTATGCTGAATGGGTAACTAATTTAAGACTTCCTTTAAAAAAACAAAGGAAGAAAGTACAATTTTTATACGCCGTACGTGTGTGGTTAAGTCGTGAAAACGAAACCGAGTAATGGCACCGGAATGGAACGCTGGACGACAGCGGGCTTTGAGTTAGTGCATCCTATAAACCATCGTGATTTTATGTTTAATCAAAGAAAGGGAACAAGATCGGATGTTATGATGAATTGCCCTTCTTAAAAAGACTGCGTGTTCATAAAAATGACCCTCCACTTCAATCATTTTAAAATTTCAAATTTCCCCCACGCCAACTTGCAAAAATCCTAGAACCAAAATGAGACCAAGCCCCATTGAAGCTGAATGTAAAATTCAAGTCTCTAAACACTTCCTTCCCGCTCCTCCTGTCGCCCCCGCAATATGAGGAGCGGCCCGCGGCACTTTGATGTCGGGTGATGCTGGGTGGGTTACCAGGGTGAATAGGCTTCGCTCTGTTTCTGTGTGTGTATGTGTGTGTGTGAGCAGCTGTAGGTCACTCCCACTGCAGCTGCTCAATCCCTTGGCATTCCCTGAAGTCGCCTCTCTCTCCGTGTCCCGTAGTCTGAGTGTGCGGATCGAACGGGATTAAAAGCTCGGAGCCCGGAGGGAGAGGGGCTTGTTCTCAGGGCTGTTTGCTCGATGAACTTGGGTGCTGGGATGATTTTGACGAGCTGTGGTAAGTCGGATGTGAGGGAGCTGCCGAACTATTCTTGATGAGATTTGTACCCGAATAATGGGTCGCCAGACAGAATCCGGGCAAAATCCTTCTCCCATTCAGTGGGTGAGACCTCATCTGTTTCATGAATGAATACCCACCGTAGATGCTTTCCGGGAGACTGGGGATGGGGTAGACAGGTGTCAGTAAAACATGGCTATCAAGCAAGCCAGTTTATGAAGAGTGGAAACTGTGATTGTGTCCGGGGGAAGGAACAGATCTCCAGCTGCAAGTCTCCTTTCTCACCTCTGCGCTCAGATCTGACCCTGGTCACCTCTAGATGCATTCTCCATTACTGGGTGATGATCAGGAGAGGAAATCATGTCTCCATCCTCTGCTGACCGCGCCAGACACCACGGTCAGTTATAGCCCCCAAAATCCCTGACCCGGATCACCTGGTTCAGTGCAGATGTACACAGTGCCCATCATCATTTGGGTGCTGAGCTTTCTGCTGAATGACATCTTTTGCACTCAGCCACCAAACAGGGACCACATATCTTAAGTTATGATGCTTGCCTGCTTGAAAGGATATTTGACCAGCAAAGAATTGCAGTCACAGAAACACGTTACTCTGGATGTGCCTGACTGGCAGTATATTTTGTCGCATCTGCTGACAATCAAATAGTTGCAGCTATAAATAGAAAGTCTAGTCTGGCAGGCAGTCAGACAGTGGTTTACAAAATTACTGTCAACAAGTTGTCATCCTCAGACTCAAACAAAAATAGGAAAGATTGGAAATTCAGACCAGATTTGAATGATTTACTAAAGGATATGTTAACATGTGGGTAACAATGAAAGATAAGAACTAGGCCGAAAGCAGAAATCTTGCAAATGCTAGAAATCTGAAATTAGATCAGGAAATCCTGGAAATACCCAGTAGGTAGCATCTGTGGGGACAGAGAGAGAGTCAATAGATTGCTCGTAATCTGTAGAAAGAATGGCACTGATGAGCTGGATTTTTAAAAAATAGCTATGCTTCCTTATGTTTTGCTTATTTATTGAACTAAAACTGCTGGGCTGCACCTTTTTTGAGTTTTGGGTAATGTAATTTCTTTGTTTGCCCAAAGTACAACTTTCTCATAATCTTCTGTGTTCACAGTAGTTTTCAGATTCCGGTTTGATGGGCACTAATCCTTGTTTACAGCGCACCATGGCTGCAACATTCTAATAATATACAAAAATGTCATAATCTCAGTCTTTTTTTTCATAGCCTGAGTCTCCCTTTCGTAAATCATATCAATTCTACAATAGTCCCCCATTTGGAAGTTTACAAGACTAGTGCGAGGTTGCACACTCCTTCCTCCTGCCCCTTGGTATGTGTGCGTGAGCTGATATTCCCAACATCAGTGAAAGCAAACTAACACATCCCTGAAAGTGATCCATTAAATTGCAAGCTGATTTGGTAGAGGTCTTTTTCATCTTTCACATGGATGTTGGGCTATCTCTCCAACCATAAATATTCTCTTGATTTCTGTCTGTTTCCATTGCTGGATGAACGTGGAGAGAAAACTGAAGCCAATAAAAAAGTGAAAAAAATGATAAGATACAGAAAGGATCAAGGAAATAACACTGTGATAAATCCAATGCATTTTTTTGTCATTTGAGACCTTGGTTATGTGCCAGATAACGGAAAATATAATGCTTGATGCTGAGCTGTTGTTGGAGGTTCAGTGTTGTATGTAACTCATGGACTACTACTGTGGTTTGTATGACAATTATTGCATTTATTTTAAAACAATGAATCCAGTGATCATTCTCGTTCCGCCTGCCTCAGATGGGCGAACTTTATTCTTCAATTCTGAGTTGGGGAAGAGGCTAGAAAAGGTAATCTGAAGGACTTTGGAGTGGGAAGCTGATGATAGTGAAGATTTGCAAGCTTATTACAATGCTAAAGTCAAAACTTGTGCCTGCTGTTTGAATCATTGGAATTTTGCATCATAGTGTATTCTAAGCAGCACTGTGGTGTGCTCAGCTGCCTTCAACCATCCCTTGATAAAAATTTTGCATCCTTTTATAATCTTACAAAAACATGTGTGGCTTCCTTTCCCACGACATCTGTTTCTTGAATGTGAGACTTGAAGTGGGGGAGGCAGGAAGCTAGCTCCCTACCCCTGTTTTTGTGACATTTTTTTAAAAAAAGGACTTAAAATATAGGTGGCCATTGTTTGTTCATAACTGGTTTAATTTGAGTCTGTTCCTGCTGGAGTGTATTGATGGAGATCATTGTTTTGATGCCTTGTTTTCTCCCCATGGTTCTTAAAGGCCATTCCTGTAGCAACCCCCCATATTCCTTATGAGACCCTGT
This sequence comes from Stegostoma tigrinum, assembly GCF_030684315.1. Lineage (NCBI taxonomy): Eukaryota > Metazoa > Chordata > Chondrichthyes > Orectolobiformes > Stegostomatidae > Stegostoma > Stegostoma tigrinum. The sequence goes on from NC_081368.1 coordinate 36,093,892, forward strand.
AGAATGAAAGTTAGATTTTCCAATCTGTATTACTAACACCAATTTTAAAATATTGCTAACTGGTGATTCAGTGGAATGTTGAATTGCAACAGGCAGAGAGCTAATACTGATTGTGTACTCCTTAAGCATCCATTTGCACAATTCAGCGCTACATAATAATCAGGCTTGGTCATCCTTCTCCCTGTCTTAGCCCAAGATCTCTCCCATTCCCTTTAGCTAATACCAATAGGGTAGCCCAATGAGCACTAACTAGGGGTTGAATTTTTGATTCCTCTGGCTTGTATGGCTCATAAACTGTTAACATAGCTAGCAATTAAGTTGTTTCATGGGATTAGGTAATAATTTCAGACTGTTGTAAAATTCCAACCTTTATTTTCAGTGATAATGGAACTGCAGATGCTGGAGAATCCAAGATAATAAAGTGTGAAGCTGGATGAACACAGCAGGTCAAGCAGCATCTCAGGAGCACAAAAGCTGACGTTTCGGGCCTAGACCCTTCATCAGAGGCTCTCTAGTCCCGGGTCTAGGCCCGAAACGTAAGCTTTTGTGCTCCTGAGATGCTGCTTGGCCTGCTGTGTTCATCCAGCTTCACACTTTATTATCTTTATTTTCAGTAATGCCTTTCTGTTGGTAATGACCAAGCATAGTTTCAGGTGAGGTTACAAATAGCAATCAATAAATGCTATATGCAAGATTGGGCCACAGTCCATGTGCTTTAGTGTAGCTTCTTGGTAACAGCAGGACAGTTTGACAGTGGCTCTCTTTGCCAAGGTGCAGGGACTAGAAAATGAATCTGGGTGGCCACAGTCACTATCAGTAAGATACTGCCTAGTGAGTTTCTGCACCTACCTCCCATCCCGTATCCTCACTATTGCAGACAATGTCTTCCCTCATTTACTGTTATCCATTTGATATTCCCCCTACACCACTAGCCCTGCAATGGCCTGTACATTGCCTACTCGCTCACTAGGAGCCCCTCTCCATTTTTAGTGCAACACACCAGCAGTGACAGCTATGTAACCCACATTCGTCTCATTCGGTTTTGCCTTTTCTTTCAGTCCAGGAGAAGATAATCTACCGAGGTGGGAGTGGCAGTGGGGAGGACCGAAAGCAGGTGCCCAACATTTCTCCATGAGGAGAGGATTCTAACCCTGTGTGGTTGGCCAATTGTTGAAGTCCCTGGATTGATGTTGAATGCTGCCCTTAACTGTTGGGACCCGCTTACTGAATGCTATCTTCCTTGACTGAAAACTACTTGCCTTAGACTTTGAGACATAGCCATTTGCTTGAAGAACATGCAGTGTGTGTGCTATCAGTGTTCCCAATAATTTTGTTTTCATCTGCATTAGACCTCTGAGGTCTGTGCATGGCAGAGATTTCAGGAACTGGGAATGGTGCTGGCACACCAGTTGCTGTGCATGAATCATTGGAGCCACTGTGTAGTTTGGAGGGAATGTTGTTTGTCATTCTGCTGCTGGCACATGGTGCAGGTGTGAGATTGAAATAATAGTACGGTATAGCAAAGTGACCATCCCCTTGACTGGTGACTGCTGACAACCATGACCAGCTACTTGGCTTTGTGTTTGCATTGAAAAGCAAGTAAACATTTTTTAAGTACTGTCAGCCTGCTATCTGTGGCTGAGGGAACAAAGTGCTAAAGAACAAGGCAAGGCAGGGGTGCTGTCAGCATCCAGATAAGGGCTAAGTGAGTGAGTATGAAGAATGCAAGTGAGCAGCCTTAAGATACATCCTGATCTAATCTGTGAGCAGGATTCTTGTTCCTGCATGTAGTAGCATTCCAGTGATAGTTGCTGGTGTGTCCCAAAGAGCAGTATTATTGTGCAAAAGTATTGCGCAAGTGGACTGGTGGTGTCTCATGATGGTGTGGATAAATGACCCATGTCAAATGTTGTCCAAAGAATGAGGTGCATGTAGTTGCTGCCTGTGGACCACACTGTAAGATGCATGTGCTGTGTATCCAAGATGGACATCCAGAGGAAGAGCTTTCACTCCATCTTTCATATTTGGGGATGCTTGACTGCTGGTTTAGTTTAGTGGTAAATTGGGAACCTACATATTACTGATCTGAGATTAACTAGTAGTAAGGGTAATCATGATTGATAATCCCTGTCAACGGACCTTGCTGTTTGCTAGTGAGAATCTTTTCTCGATGTCCAGAATTTAGTTTGGGAGCAACAAGTTGCATTTTGTATGTCAAAGAAGGCCTCACTCATTTCCTCAAGCAATTCTCCCTCCCTCTCACCATGTCTCATGTTGTTCAGGACCTGGAAAGATTATTTTGGTGTCAAATGACATCTTAGCTTTGTGCAACACTTGCAGCTCAGTCGGTGAAAATTCAGATCATTTGCAACCTTTCAGCATTTACATGCTTGTTGAATTTTCAGTGGTCTGTCATGATGTTTTTATTTTAATGCTGATTGCTTTTCTGCGTGTTACACCATTAGTACAGCAATCTTAACGTAGCTACCTGGTACCAAAGGATACTTAAAGTTGTGCATACAAACTTACTTCTGTTGGAATCCTTATCAAACACAGTGGCGTTGGTTGCTTGGATCATTCTGGAGAGGCTGCCTAATCCAATCTAGACAGAGTTTTATTAATAATTGCATATTTCATGCAGCACAGTTTTTCCCTCCCATAAGCCTGACTGGGGGACATCCACGCATTTCTCAGTTGTGCTGCACTAAACACGCAGCAACAGTAGCATTATTCGTTACAGATTGCAAGACATGCCAGATAATTAAGATGGCTTTATATGCTAACCCAAATATTCGTACTCCCTACAGATGAATTTATCTAATTCATCTAAAGGGGTGATATTGAATTGGAGCCCATACATACTTTTTAAACAAAGAGCCTCTGAAATTAACAATGGTGTACACAAATCAGGCATGGACTTTTACACTGCTGAGTTTGTCATCCATTCTTTTTTATTCTCATTAGACTCTACTGTAGTGGGATCTCTTCCCCAGTGTTGCATATTGTGCATGTTATTAGTGATATGAGGAAAGCAGCAAACTTGCTTCAGACCATAAAACCATTTGACCCATAAAGCCTACTCTGCTGTTCAATGTGATCAAGGCTGATCTGATAATCCTAGACTCCATGTTCCTGCCTTTTCTCTATAAACCCTGATTGTCTTCCTGATTAAAAATCAATCAATCTCAGCCTCGAATGTACTTAATGAGCCAGTCTTTACAGCCTCCTGCAGTAACTAATTCCACAGATTCAATACATTTTTGAGAAAAGAAATTCCTCCTTCTCTGTCTCTTCAACGTGCAACCCTTTACCCTGAGATTCTGCCTTCTGGTCCTTGACTCTCCCACAAGAGGAAACAATTTTTTTTAAATCAACCCTCTCAAGTCCCCCAAGAATCTTGTACATTTGAATAAGGTTGCCTCTCATTCTTCTAAATTCCAACGAAGACAGTCCCATCCTACTGAACCTCCTCATAAGACAGTTCCTCCACTCCCAGAATCAACCACAGGAACCTTCTCTGGACTGTCTCTAATCCATTACATCTTTACTCAGAAAAAGGGACCAAACCTGTTCACAGCATTCTAGGTATGGTCTGACTAGTGCCTTGGATAATTTTAGCAAGATTTGCTTCTGCATTTGTTGAGACCCCACCGTTAGGGAGTTCCTCGGAATTGTAATCTTTACATCATTAATTGACTGTACTTTGCACTGTGTGGGGAATAAAATGGGATGAATAACGGCATTCTCGGGTGAAATGAGGTAACCTGTTTGCTTTATGTGTAGGATTTGGTAAAAACTATGACTCCTTTTTCCACAGAATCCTTGCCAAGAGAAACCTGGGTTTCATTTAATAAAATGCCACCTGGCTGATGCCATTTATTGAAATTCATTGCATCCACAGTGGTGTGCATACTTGGTTATTGAGAAAATGAGCTATTCTGAGCTCAAGTCTACAAACCCAGTAATCTATCTTATCAGAAAAATATCCTGGCTAGAAAATATTTCAGGATGAGTGATCCATTTGCGGTGTCTTCTGACCTCACTGCACATTTCAGTGGGGTTGAAAATACTGCAAATGATGTTAGCCTGGAGCTTGAGTTTCAGGTGCAACTCATTCTAAAAAAAAGTTGGGTGATTTTGAAAAGCAGTGATGCTGGTTTAAGTACATTGTGCAGGCTGGAGTTGTAAGAAAGCGATGATTTTAGTCCTATTTAACATGTTAATCTGTTTACATAGAAAATAAATTAAGTAGGTCAATATCCACCTCAAGATGAGGCTACCTGAATTTCTCCGTAAAAGTGCTTAAACCATTATTTAATAACAGAGAGACTTTCACTTAGAACCAGCATCAATCCCCATGTGATTAACAGTCTTTTTCAGGTTTTTAGTGATGAATGGCTTCTTGGATGGAAGGATGGGTCACTTTGCTCCAAGTAGGGATGTTGCATGTGGACAGTACGTTTCAGTTCATGCACACTGTTCACTGCACCTATGCTAGAATCAAACTAGGATTGTGATATTTATACTTCGGGGCTTTTATTGGAATATTATTTAGAATTTAAGCAAGAAAGCATTGAGGTTTCTTGATTCATTTTATGTTGGCAGTTGTGCATATTTCTCCTCCCCCATCCCAAACAAATCTGTATGTGGTACTTTTTTTTAATAATAGGATCTTTCAATTAATTCTAATGAATGAAAACTAGAACTTCTGTTTATTTTTCAAGATGCGTGGTTTTATCACCTCGAATTCTGTCAATTCCGGTTAACACTGCATTCTAACTTCATTTGCTCTGAGTCCTCATTGTTTTATAGACTTGTTGCTCAATTTTTACTGTAACTGACCCCTCCCAGTTTATTATTGTGCTCTCATCTAGGTCCTAGCCTTTGTTTCATTACAGCCTTATTTCTGGCACAGTTTAATATGCTGTAGCTCCTCCTCCTCCTCCTCCTCCCAGCTTCTCCTTGGAGCTTTTATAATGCTATTTGAATGCCCTTCCCCATCTCCTCCAAGTGATCATTGATTTATGCTGTGACCCTATTCTCCATAATTTACACGTTACTATGCTCCTCATCCCCTCCCTTAGTTTACACTGTGCTGTAATTCTGGCTCCTTTAGACTTCAGTGTAACCTAGCTACCTTACTCCTTCATATACCCTCACCTCCTTTTTGCTCCTCACCTTCAGTACAAGGTTGCATCTTGAGGAAGGTCTGCCCATTCAGTTGGTAGATAACTGAAATCTGCTTCCTTCTGAAATTTGGAGTAAACAGGAAACCCATGGTGATTATGAATTCTAGATAGAGAGGCTGAAGTCAGGAAGGTTTCACTTCTCATTTTTTCTGAAGGATTGCAAAACAAATAATGCATGACAGTCAACCTAGCATTGTGCAGAGTACTTGCAAATGAAGAATCTCACCTGTAGCTTCAGAACTGTATTAATTTAAGCAAACAAATAACTTTTATAACCCACAGGCTCGTTTTTACAGCAGCCTGTGTAGTATTTCAAAATGAATTTTAAAATTGCTGAAAATACTCAGTATGTCTGATTTCTGGTACATTAAAGTTAAGGCTAGATGTTTTTGCTTCCTGTTGGCAGGCTTTAAGGTTTGAAAATGCACCCCCACCTCAAGTGTACCAGCAACAAGGCTAGTTATGGGTGGTTGATGCAAAAGTGGGATAATTGAGGTACTCAAGTGAGTAATTAATGGGGCCAAGTAGGGGCCTCATCCTGTCACAGTCAGGATTTCACCAGCTATAGCAGAGACCCATTCCTCACTGTTAACCCTGTAGCTTTCCCTGCAGAGGCTAGCGGCAGAAAGGGCTGTGTTCTTTAACAGGTCTGTTCAGCCCGTTGGAGCCCCCCTCTTCCAAAGTGTTACTCCCCTCTAATTTCCCCTCCTTCCATAGTGCTGTAAATCCTGGCCCCTCCACCAGCTTCTGGCAGGACCTGGCTAGATTTCCCAGAAACTCTAAGTCAAGTAACATGTTGGAGAATAAAACAGTAAAAGTTTAAGTTAATGACCTAAATTTTCCACTTGGTTCAGTGAAGCTGCTAGCAGCTTTTCAGTACAAGTAGATGAGAGGCCTTTGCCAGTGTTTACTTGTGTATCTTTATTCCTCAGTCTTCAATTGGCTGAAACTTTGGTTCATTTTTGGGATATACTCTGCAATTCAGATCCTGTATGAAGTGTATTAATTTTTATATTGCAGAGGTTGTATAATTTATTGTAATAATTATAAAGGTTGGATTATGTTGTTTGAGGTCAGTTTGAACAGTTGAAGTGATTTTATCTGAGGGATTAATTTGAGACATCAGTTTGGGGTGAGCCTGCTTACTCTTAGCTCAGTCAGTGATAGGTCAAACATTCCCTGCCTCCAGAGAAGACACACATTGGAAGTACCCAGCTCAGTGTTGGTGTGATTCTTTTTCCAGCTTGAATGTTGGATGCGCACTGAGCACAGACCATTGAGATACAGATGTTCTCTGTTTTTAAGGTGAGTAGAGAATGATTGAGTAGGAGACCTGTGCTGCAGTGGTAGTGTCCCTACCTCTGAGCCAAGAGGCCCAAGCACAAACATATTCTCCAGAGGTGTGTGATAACATCTCTGCACAAGTTTATTTTTGTTTTGATAACGATTGATTTTAAAAAAGCTTCATTTTGTGCAGCTCATGCGTCTTGTTACCCAAAAATGCTTATGACATGTGATGTTTGCGTCCACACAATGAATGGGTATGAAATGTGTTAGAGGGAAAAAAAATCAATTTCATTGAACGTTTCAAAGGAATGAAAATGTGAGTTTCTTCAGTGATGTTGTGCACTGTGTAAGCAGAATCTGAGCTACACACAAAAGTGCCCATGTTTTATTCTTGCTGTGGTGTGAACCAGGCTGGTGTTTAGGCTCAAAAACTAATAAATGAACAGTGGATGATAGAACTCTGAAACAAGCACAGAAATTGCTGGAAAAACTCAGCAGGTCTGGCAGCATTCCAAAAAAGGATCACTGACCTGAAATGTTAACTCTGTTTTCTCTCCACAGATGCTCTAAAATTTTAAAGCAATTTCTGATTTTTGTGGTATTTAAGATCAATTGTTTGCTCCCATGTCCTTGCTCTTAGGAGGGAAACTCAGTCCTAGATCTTTGTTGTTCAGCAAAGGTTTAAGAATATTCAGCTGACATTACCTTGATAATGCATACATCATTTCACTCATTCAAAGTCATTTGAAGTGCAATTCTGGATGAACAACAAATGCTGACCTTACCAACAACACCCACACTTGATCAAAGAAAAGAAATGGGAATGTCTGGCGTGTTCGAACTACATCTTGTATCAGTCAGCCAGTTCAGAAGGAGGAGGCAAAGCTGCAAAAATGTTAAAAATGTTCAGATGCCACTGACCAGACCATGGTTTCTGCCTGCACAGCATTGTCTAGATTCTGATATCTCCAACTGTACTGCACGTTTAATAATTCTGAGGATTACTTTAGTCTCCCAGTTATCATTCTGCATGCTCACCACATTCTTTCAGGCATGTTAAATTTATTGATATCAAAAGGACAACTTATTTTGTGTATTTACAATGTTACACTCTGTAGTAACCTGTAGAATTCTTGTCTCACTAGATTAAAAGATAGACAAAGCTTTATTCTGGCTATCTGGTGCACACCTTGACCCTTCGAGAACTCGATGGATTAATGTTGATGCTGAATGGAAAGGGTCCTATTCTTCAGAAATGCAATTGTTTAATTTGAGGAAACAATTTAGCCAATTTTTTTTGTTTCTCAGCCAAAGTTGAAGTGCTAAGGCCTATTTTGCAAGAGACCATCAACATTGAAAAAAAAGAGCAAATGACAAGAAATTCGTGTCTAAGTAATATCAAGTTTTGGTTTTAAAAATGTGTACATTATTCAACTAAAAGAAATTTTGATAAAGGAAATTATTCAGGTTTAGGGAAAGGTAGAATTGGAGTAAGAGAAAATAATTATCTAATAATACAATAAAGAAACTTTATAACTATCCAAAAAAAAGTGAGATCTTTTGTATAGAATAGAAGGTTTAGAGGTGACCAGCTACAAGTCTTCAGAATGAAGTAGGGGATTTGACAAAATAGACATAGAGAAAGTGTTGCCAATTGGAGTCAACTGAAACAAACTACGAGCTGCATGTGTAAGATAGTTGCAACTGAACCCAAAAGGGATTTCCCGAGAAACCTCTGCACCAGAGTGTTGAGAATATGGAATATGCAGCTACAAGTTGTCAAATAGTATAGGTGCAATTAGGGAGTTTATGGATGAACTCGTGGAAAACAAATTGAAAGCTATGCTAATAGATTAATGAGAAAGGGCAGGAGGAAGTTGGTATAGGACATTATTGCCAACATGGACCAAATTGGATAAAATGATTCTGTGCTGTAGATCCCTTGTAACTTTGTGTTTTAAAATAAAGTCCTTTTTTGCTTTGCTGTTTGTCTTCACATCATTAACTTGTAACTTGCAACTTTGTGACTCAGCAAGAGTTAATTTAATGAACTCTATTACAGAGCTGAAGGCTAAGGAAGTGTGTGATTGGCTGCGGGCAGCAGGATTTCCTCAGTATGCACAGCTCTATGAAGGTAGGTGTGGTGTTTGTGCCTTATTGATTTATTTTAAGTTGGTTTTTGTAAAGAATATGGGAGGAGAGGCCAGGCCAATCGAGAGACTCTGGCTGAGAAATTTACCATGATGTGGAGATGCTCGTGTTGGACTGGGATGGGCAAGGTTTGGAAATCACACGACACCAGGTTACAGTCCACCAGATTCATTTTGAAAGCTTGTATTTTCAAATAAACCTGTTTGACTATAACCTGGTGTTGTGTGATTTCTGACGTTGAGAAATTTGCTATAGGTCTGGCATGTGCGGATACAAAATGGGATATACACTTGATTTTGTTGTCCCTCTAAATGAGTTGAAAACAGGGTCTTTCCTCTTTGTCATCTTTATTTTTCCCTGTGAGTATTTGTTTGAATGTTGTTTGCAACACCTTGGTAATTATGGGTAAGGATGGTCATTTATCTTTAGTTAACCTGTCCAACTAAAGACATTCTAACACATTGCCCCCACTACCCGACCACCAAGCATTACTTATTTTTGAAAATTTTCCAAGGCTTTGCCTCCATTTGGTACTTTCCTTAAAATGTTGATTTACACTGTTAAGAAGAATTTCTCAAAAATAGTCCTAACATCACAATTTACTAGTTTGAAATTGTGTGCCGTTTTGTTCTACTCCATGGTTTAATTTGTGGTAATATCCTATACTGATAAGAATCTTGGACAACCTTTACAAGAACAGTTCGTTCTTTGGAAATCCCACATTTATCTAATTCATAAGTTGTACTACTAACAATTTGACAGGTGTCCTGAGACTTCCCCTGGGGACACTCTTGATTGATCACTTGAATGTTAGGATGTACAAAACCCCAGAAATTTTTGCAAATAGGATTTCTGTTAATTTTTGACTGCTACCATGGCCGTTCATTGAGTATCCCCTTCACTAGCCTTCATATGGGCATCTGTGAAAGTTTTGTTGTAAATCTGGCCACATTGTAAAATTTCCTGTAGTCCACTGTAATTGTCATTTTCTGCAAAACACGCTGAAGATGTTTGTCAGGCAGAATCTCTCTTCTGAATCCATATTACTTTTTTTGCTGAGATGGTTCTCATACAGGTGACCATCCAGTTTAATCCAATTGCTTAACATAATAGCTTAAACTAAATAGGGGAGTGGGAAAGTAAGAATCAATGTTAAAGGAGACAGTTAGGTTGTAAGTTGGTGATGGGGCTGATTAATAACAAGTCTTAGGAAGAACAGTTGCTGTACCATGTTTTTATGTATCCAGAAGTAGATGCACCATAGAAAGCTTTCTAAAAATTGAAAGAGTCCTTGTGGACATGTCAAATTTCCTCAGCCTGCTGAGGAAGTAGAAATGTTGGTCTGCTTTTTTGACTGTTGTGTTGATGTGGACAAGCCAGAACAGATTGGTGCTCATCACTGCATGTTGCTATATCTCACAGCTACACAAACAGGGTTCATAAGAGGTATCACTTAGCTTGCTTTCAAAACATTCTACCATCCTTGTAAATCTCTGGACTTTCTCATTTCAGTCCATAGTTTTAAAAAGAACAGAAATGAAAAGAGACTAAGTCTGTACATTAATCTTAGACCCACTGTTTTCCCTTTTAAACTGTATGTAAGATTCAATCATAAGACCCACAGGTTCCTTAAGTCTTAGGATCTTAATTAATTCTGTTAGGTTACTCAGTACTAAGTTGAGTACAGTATAATACTATCAATATCCATAGCTCCGGGCTATAGCATGGATGTTGCCATGGTGTCTCATACTTCTCAGGAAGCCAGTTAGCTGCTGTGGGTCAGGAAAATCACAGTAGGTCAGACTGACCTGCTGTGCTTTTCCAGCCTCATAGCTATGCACTCTGGCCTCCAACATCTACAGTCCTTATTGTCTCCAAGCTCTTGAGCATCAGTCTGGGAGCTTGACACCATTCTAGGAGGGATGATTCTGTACTTGTCCCCTTGCACTACCCATGGGCCAGCTCTTTGGGTTGGACCTGCCTTAGACAGAGGACTCAAGAGGAGGATAGAGCAGAACTGATTCTGCTGGTGGAATGAGTCTGGAACAAGGAGGCAGAACTTTTGCATTAGAGGTTGGCCGTTTGAGGTGTAGTCCATGAGCACTTTTCACAAATGGGTGTGCAACTTTCACTCTAAAAAGCTCTAAGTTTGGTGGGGGCATGGGGATATTAAAAAAAAATCATCCGGTGGGGTGGCATGGTGGTTCAATGGTCAGCACTACTGCCTCACAACACCAGGGAATCAGGTTTCATTCCAGCCTCAGGTGTTTGTGTAGTGTTTGCACATTCGTCCTGTCTGCGTGGGTTTCCTCCCACAGTCCAAAAATGTGCAGGCGAGGTAGATTGGCTGCACCAAATTGCCCGTAGTGTCCAGGGATGTGCAGGCTAGGTGGCTTGGCCATGGGAAATGCAGAGTTACAAGGGATAAGGTAGGGGGCTGATCTGAGTGGGATACTCTTTGGCAGGTCAGTGAAGATTTGAAGGGCTGAATGGCCTTGTTCTACACAATAGGCATTCTGTGATTCTGAGAGGAGGAGAAAATACTCCTCTCAAAAGATGTTAAATCTGTGGATTTCGCTATCCCAGACTGTGGTGAATGTGGGACATTGAGTAAATTTAAGGGGAGATGGACTGATTTTTAAAAAAAAACTAATGAGTTGAAGAATTATGGGGAATGGACAGGAAAGTGGAGATGAAATCAGCCATGCTTGTATTGAATGACAGAGGAGGCTATCTTGGGCTGAATTGCCTACTCCTGCTCCTGGTTCATGCTCTTAACATGGAAAGTTATGAAGATTAATGGGTTTGGGTACTTGACAAAACAAGATTTGTCTTTATTATCGATCTGGAAACAGTTTTGGCCATCTTCCAATTTACTGCAATCTCCCCTGTGACCATCATGAGCTAAACTTTCCTCAGTATTGCTGTAACCTGACTGAATCCTGGAAGCTAATCTCCTTACGTTAAGGCACCTCAGCCTGGAATGACATTGGAGAAGCTGTGAGCCTAGCTCTTGCCATCTGCATTCTCTGCAGCATGGTGCACATCTCCTTTTTAAGTTGTGCAGTAAAAGCTTCTTTAGAGGCTTTAGAAATGCCTGATTTCCTACTACCATCCCTAGTTGTGTCTGATTCTCAGTCAAGTGTGTTATGATCCTAGTACCAGTGTCATTCGTACATGGGGACCACCTGAACAGATACGTGCACTCTGTCATGTTTGCATTTCTGGAATTCATAAACTGTTAATAAACGTGGCTGAGGTCACAAAAGATTAACTTTTACAAATATACTTTCACTTTAAATATTTGTTATCTCTTGTAATGGAGTTTCCTGCTTTAGCATTCTGTGCAAAACCACCGTAAGTCTGTACTTAAACATTTAACTTTAATTAAACTTTTAAAGTGGTTTGACTGCAACTTTTAAATGATCCTGGGAGGATTGACAGGGAACAATTACTGGAAGTAGAGCAAATGATTTTTCAGCCAAGTCTCCTTTCCTTTAATCAGTTTTCACCTTCAGGCTAACAGCTCAGGCCCCACTGCGAGCATACATTACTGCTTCTGTCAGGAAAGTCGATTGCATCCCAGAAAAATCCCAAATGTTACTGCCTCCTTTTCTTGTGATATAGATCTCTTCTTTGAATTGGCTTGGAGCCACTGTTGGGTGCACCAAAAGTAGTGAAATGTTGACAGAATCCTGTTGAGACGGTTGATAATCTTGTTGGGATGGCTTGCTTGTTAGCTGGAGAATTAGCAAGACCCATGCTACCTCCCCGCGGAAGACCCAAACCACTCACCATCAGACAGCAGTGATTGTTGGTGTGCTTTCCTTTCGCATGGAGAGCCTTAACATGAAAATCCAACCCAGTGACAGCAGCTGGCCCAGCAGAAGCCAGTGCCTATTCTGCTTACCAGCACCACAGTGAAGGCCATAGTTGCTTCAGGAAATGCAACCCCATCTTCGGTGGCCAAGAATTGCAGAGAACCCAGGGCAAAGGGAGAGTGATGGTTCTTGGGCTGGTGGCCAGGGGCAGAGTGATACATTGGAAGTAAGGGAGTGATACATTTGGGCAGCACGGTGGCTCCGTGATTAGCACTGCAGCCTCACAGCGCCAGGGACGTGAGTTCGATTCTAGCCTCAGGTGACTGGCTGTGTTTGTACATTCTCCCCGTGTCTGTGTGGGTTTCCTCCGGGTCCTCTGGTTTCCTCCCACAGTCCAAGGATATGCAGGCTAGGTGGATTGGCCATGCTAAATTGCCCATAGTGTTCAGGCGTGTGTGGGTTATAGGCGGCTGGGTCGGGGTGGGATGCTTCAAGGGGCGGTGTGGACTTGTTGGACCGAAGGGCCTGTTTCCACACTGTAGGGAATCTAACCTAATTAAAGATACAGTAGTGCAGAGAGACAGTTGGTGGCTTCCAGTGGGTAAGTAATCCGCCAACCAGATGTCCAGTCCTTCAAGGTGACAAGTTGCCCAAGGAGTAGTAGTTATCAAGAACATGTCATGATGACAGGCCCATGTGCCACAGGGTTGTACTCACTGATAGCAGTCAGAGCCCCTTAAGTGATCCTTGATTACTCAGTTGACCACGGTAGTTGGTAGTGGAACAGGAAGGTTAGCTTTAGGCCTCCCTGCCAGGACTTAATTCTGGTGGAAGCAAGATGGCAGCAAGGTTATGTACATACCACCTTGCTGAATATGCACTCTTGCCACTTTCAAGCAGGAGATTCTGTCCAATACTTGGTTTATTTTGGCCTCAGCTTTTCCTGTGTCTCCTCATCGCTTCCCTTGCAAAAGGATCTTTCATTCTTTACGATTCTTTTCTGAGGATGTACTTCAGAATTATTTGGCTATTCCCTCACTGAGCTGAGTCTATGTCTGCAATGTCCAATGAATTTAAGCTGCCAGAGCACAACAAGATGAGATAACAAGGTATAAGGCTGGATGAGCACGGCAGGCCAGGCAGCATCAGAACAGCAGGAAAGCCAATGTTTCGGGTCAGGACTCTTCTTCTAAAGTGCTACTTTTGCAGATTGAAATGAACCTCTAATACCCAGCACCTGATGGAACAATTTAACAAAATGCTGAAAATGTTCTTCAGAAACTCTGAAGGAAATGAGGAATTTGGGTTGTAGTGATCCTTTGTACGATTTGAGAAAGAAAAAAAAATGGACTGATTTTCAGTGATAGGTGGAGTATATGAGGAGGTGATTTGTAAATGTTTGTTTCTTGCAGATTCTCAGTTTCCTATCGACATCGAGGCTGTCAAGAAGGATCATGATTTTCTCGACAATGATTCTGTGAAATCCCTGTGCAGGTAATGTTTTTAAAACTGAGTCTTTACAATTTTGACACCCCCCCACCTTTCCTTCCATTTTTCCTCAAAGATGCCAACTCTTGCTAAGGTATGTTTCCAGTAGTGAGGTTAACTGGGTCCAATAATGGCCAGATTTGACTTACTCCATCCATGAGTGGCTTTTCTAGATTATACGGAAGCAACATCCAAATTGGAAACAATAATGTTAGTGTGACACAGCATAAGAATACTATAACTGGGTCAGGGTTGGTAAATGGATTTTGGGTTGGCATTGGTAACTGAAAGCCTGGAGTTGATGCATGGATTGCTCTGAGGGTAGCTACCTCCAATATATACCAGGTGTAGATTGTTGTTTTGCAAGGTTATCTATCATATAAAACTCTGAATATGGTTGATGACTTCTCTACCTACAACAGACTTTCTGACATGGTCCCAAGGACATACGTGTAGATTTGATGCACGCTTCTTTAAAAATTGAGTGACGGTGGGCGTTTCAATATCGAGTTGTCATTTTCTCTTGTATCAGAGATAATGGGAACTGCAGATGCTGGAGAATCCAAGATAACAAAGTGTGAAGCTGGATGAACACAGCAAGCCAAGCAGCATCTCAGGAGCTTTTGTGCTCCTGAGATGCTGCTTGGCCTGCTGTGTTCATCCAGCTTCACACTTTGTTATCTGTCATTTTCTTTTGTTTGTTTTCTGCCATTGACCTCTTCGTTCTTGGGGTCTAACACTTCAACTGCCCTCGCTACCTTGGGCTCAGTGGATCACATAATACATTCACCACTGGTGTGGATACCTTTTGAAAGGTAATTAGGAGGTACGGACTGAGTGTACAATTAAGTGTTAGCTAGGCCAGATTTTAAAAAAATTGTTCCGGAGAGTATGAGCTTTGCTGGCTCGACCAGCATCCGTAGTTATCCTTGAGAAGATTATGGTGATCTGCCACCTTGAACCATTGCTGTCCATTTGAAGTAAGAGCATCTGTAACACTGTTAGGGAGGCAGTTCTAAGATTTTGACCCAGTGACATTGAAGGAATGGTGATGTATTTCTAAATCAGATGGCGAGCGGCTTGGAAGGAAAATGCAGATGGTGGTATTCCCATGGTATCTGCTGCCCTTGTCTTTCTTGATGGTAGTGGTGATAGCTTTAGAAAATGCTGTCTAAGTAGGTTTCTTGAATTTCTGCTGTGAATCTTGTCGAAAGTACGCAATGCTACAACTGGTAGAAGGTGTGGTATCAGACCTACAAACAGTCAGGTGGGCTGCTTTGTTCTGGATGGTGTCACACTCATTGCAGGATTCCTAGCCTCTGACCTGCTGTTGTCGTCTTTGTATTCAAAAGGGTAATCCAGTTCTACTTCTGGTTGGTAGTAATGTCCAGGATGTTGTTAGTGCATGAATAAGTGGTAACAATGCCATTGAAGGGGTGATGAATAGATTCTCTTGTTGGAAAGAGTCATTTCCTGGCATTTGTGTGCCAAGTGTTATTACTTGCCACTTGTCAGACCAAGCCTGGATATTAGCCAGGCATGCTGCAAATGAACATGGACTACTTCAGTATCTGAGGAGCCATGAATGTGCTGAGCATTGTGGAATTGTCGGTGATTGCTCCCATTTCTGAATTTATTTGAGGGGAGGTTATTGAAGCAGCTGAAGATGGTTAGGCCTAAGACACTACCCTGAGGACCACCTGCAGAGATCTCCTGCTGGAGCTGACATAATTGACCTCCAATGACTAACTTCCTTTAAATGAGTCTAACCAGCAGAGACGCCCATCTCATTCCCAATGGCTTTAGTTTTGCTAAAGCTCTTTGCCACGTTCAGCCAAATACAGCCTTGATATCAAGGCAGTCACTCTTTTTGTCTGTGTTTGGTCCAAGGCTGTAATCAGGTCAGGGGCTGAGTGGACCTGGCAGAACCAAGTGGTGTCAATGAGCAAGTTATTGCTGAACAAGTGCTGCTTATTGATATTGACCCCCTCTTTCACTTTACTGATGTTTGAGAGGATTCTGATAAGGCTGTAATTTGCTAGGTTGGATGCATTCTGCTTTTTGGGTAAAGGATATAGTTGGCCAATTTTCCATGTGTGTGTACTTGACCAGCCTGACTAGAGGCATTGCAAGTTCTGGAGCACACACCTTCAGTACAATTGCCAGAATGTTGTCAGACCCTGTATTTTTATAGTACCTACTGCCTTCAATCATTTAACATAGAATAGAATCCCTACAGTGTAGGGCCCAGCAACTCCACACCGACTCTCACAGTATCCCATGCAGAAGAATTCCCCTCATCATCGCTGAACACTATGGGTAATTTTCCATGGCCAATCCACCTAGCCTGCACGTCTTTGGACTGTGGGAGGAAACCGGAGCACCAGGAGGAAATGCACACAGACACGGGGAGAATGTGCAAACTCCACACAGACAGTCACCCAAGGATGGAATTGAACCTGGGCCCCTAGTGCTGTGAGGCAGCAGTGCAAACCACTGCCTGATATCATGTGGAGTGAATCAAACTGGCTAAAGACTGAAATATATGAAGTAGGAGATCTCTTGGGGGGGCTGAGATGAATCATCCACTTGGCACTCATGGCTGAAGATTGTTGTGAATGCTTCAGCCCTGTCTTTTGCACTAATGTACAAAATTGTCCTCATTATTAAAGACATCCATGTTTGTGGAGACCTACTCCTCCAAGGAGTTGTTTCATTGACCACTACCATTCACAACTACAGACCTTTGATCATCGATTGGTCATGGAGCTGCTTAGCCCTGTCTATCACTTGCTATTTGGTTATACACTCCTGCTTTTGGCTTCACCAGGTTGACAACTCATTTTTAGGAGTGCTTGGTGTTGCTCAGGGCATGCCCATTTACTCTGTTCATTGAACCAGGGTTGATCACTGGCTTGAGGCTAATGATAAGAGTGAGGAATATTCCAGGTCATGAGTTTTCAGATTATGCGGGTGCTTTTCAGCTGCTACGGCTGGCCCACAGTCCCTCAAGGATGCCCTGGTTTGAATGGCGTGATATGTTGAAAATCTGCCCTGTTTAGCATGATGGCAGTGCTGCATAACACAGTGGAGGGTATTATCAATTTGAAGGCAAGACTTGTCCCTTAATGACTGTGTCATGGTCCCTCCTTCTGAAACTGTCATGAGCAGATGGAGAGAGTGAGGCCAAGTGTGTTTTTCACTCTTTGTCCCTTTACCACGTGTCACAGACTTACTCTGGCAGCTTTATCTTTTAGGACTCTACCAGCTTGGCCAGTAATAATGTTGTTTGGCCCCTTCTTGGTGATGACTGTTATCATGTCCCACCCAGGGTGCGTTCTCCATTCTTGCCACTTTGGTGCTTCCTCATCATTCATCAGTTGGTGGAACAGGGATGATGTTGTGTGGGGAATAGTTGTAGCCTCAGAATTGTATCTTACAGGCAATGCCAGGATATTGCTTGACCAGCGTTAGCACTAACCCATACATGTTAGTAAGGAGCACTTAGTAGGGTCGGCAGGGTTGTGTTTTGCCGCTTCCATTTCCTCGCCCATGCCATGTGGTCTGTTCCGTCCAGTTTCATTCCTTTTTTGAGATGTTTTGTCATTTTAGACGCAGCTTACAGGACATTTTAAGAGTCAATCTCATTGCTGTGGGCTGGGAGTCATATGTAGGCTGGATCAAGTAACGAAGCAGATTCCTTCCCCAAAGGACATTGGTGAACCACATGGCGTTTTATGGCTATCAGCAACAGTTTAATTGTCATTATTAGATAATTAGTTCCGGATTTGAATTCAAAATTCACCATCTCTTATGGTGCAATTCAAACTGCGGCTCCTAGAGCCAGGTCTCTGAATGACTAATCCTGTGTTATTCTCACCACACCATCACCTTGCGGATAATTTGGGGTTTGTTTTTTCTTCCTCTTCTGATGCACCTAGAGGAAGAAATGAGGAACAGTGTTGATGTGTGACTTTCAACTGTACTGACGTGGTATGATGCATCCATGGTATAATTTGCTGACGGTTTATGAACCAAGTGAAATACAATCAGGAACTTGTAATTTGCAGCTGCTCTACCAGTTCCCAATTTCTACCATTATGTATGGCCTCCTTCCCTCGTATCTGCAGAGCTTCCTCCCTGATTGGTGAGAGGAAGGAGAAGGTTTGTTCTCATTCTGGTGTTGTGGCTTGTTTTCGGCATCAGATGAACGTGAAAAGTGAGAATGATCTTTGATTCTTGTGCGATAGCAATAACCCATAATGAATATCTGATTCCTGTAACACAAATGTTGAAATACATACAGCAAATAGGTTCAAAGTGACATCTAAATTGGGATGATTGAACATAAGGCTGTAAATAATAAATGACCACTAACAAGTGAAAGCTGAGAACATGTGCCTTCTGGACATTTTGAGCAAGGGTTTCAGCAGAATGGTCAGCGTGGATTGATCATTTACAGACATTCTTGTTCCAAGTATGTTCTTGGAAGGTATCACCAACTCCTCTTATCTTGCCTTTCTTGTCAGGACATTAGTTTTTTTTTGCATTAACATGTTGGCTTAGGAGCAGTTAAGTGCCCATGCCGTTTCCTGAACCGTTACTACATTGCTCTGTGAACTAATGACACTGCATTGCCAAGCTTTGCTGCTGCCCTTTGTCTAAGCTAGTGCAGAAGGATTTGTACAACATTCTTGTTGAATCTGAGATCTCAAGAAACTTCATTGTATCTCAAATATCCTTGACATTAGTGAGTTTCCAACATTGTTTGTGTATCTTCCTCTCAGGACTGTGCCATCAAACTGTGTCAATATCACAATTTCTGACCGATTTTAATTGTCTGCATTTGGAGTCATTTGCATTTGTGCAGTAGACTTCTAGTGGTATAGCTGTTGCTTTAAAGTTGGTTTACCTTAAAAGATTTTTTTTTAATTGCAGAGAGTTGGTGTCAGTAACTAGTCCTTCATGGTTTTTGTCACGCTTGATTAAAATCAAATGCTTCTCTTCAGCTGAGACTTCAACTATCTATTTGAAACTTGGACTTGAAATGATGGGTGGTTGGGATTGAGTAGTATACTAACTCCGTCAATGACTGGGCTACTTACTGTCACAGCTAATCAATAACCAATAGCTGAGCCAACCCAATTTTTCTTCCTTTTGTTTAACAGAATGTGTGCCAAGCAGACTCTGGTTCAACAGTTGATGCTTCTAGCCTAACTTTTTTTGCCTCTGCACCCATTTCAGATAGCCTCTAGTGCCTAAGTATTTACTAGAAGCCAATTCAATGCACAAAACAAAATCTTTTTCAAGTAGTCCTCAGATAGAGGGCCAAAGCTTCTGAGGAGTGGCAGTCCCCAGTGGTTGCCACTCAGCACCTGCGTTTCCACCCAGTGATAGAACTTCATGCTTTTGGCCAAGATTTCTGAAGCCGGCCTTTTCAGAGAAATGTAGAGTGTTAGATAGGATTCCTTCTTTGTGGCACAGGATCATTGGAAAAAAATCACAGCTCTATGCAACAGCACTAGTTGCCATATGCTAGAAAGCCTCACTCATGAATGCACTGACTAGCTTTGGGATATTGAAATAGCTTTTCTGTGTGTGAGTAAATGTTAAATGAATATGCAGTGAGTAGGTAGGCTGGCAAGGTGATAGGCCAGCAGGATGGATAGGGATAGTTTAACAGGCACATTCATCAGTGCAAGCCATTGATGATGGCTTCAGTTTCCACAGGCTAATTTAACATGTTTATTAATATGGTGGATCTCAGTGGTTTCTTTTTGTGCAGAGGACCAGATTTTGAATGAGAACCAAAAATAACTCCCTTCCCGGAAAGGTCTGCAGACTTGTCATGTGGAACATGTCTGTGGTGCTGTTGTAGTCAGCAAGAGATTTGCATTAATTATTGCAAAATCCAGTATCATCTGCTTTATGGTGATCTTGTGTTTCAAAGTTCATTCAAGGTCACCTCAACCTGACCACTTTACAAAGTTGTTTGACTCAAAATCTGGCACTCCAGCACTTCTGTGTGACTCTGAGAAATAATCTGCTGTTCTCCTATCTGCCATCCTTACAATGTCCTTCCAGTTTGCTGCAGTCTGTGGTGATGTTTCCCTTAACTGCGATGCCTGTTTGTGTGGTGGATGGACAAATATCAGTTATCATGTAATTTGGATGGTTACGGTGCTAGGATAAGCACTTCATTGCAAGTTTCAGCTTCTGGCACATTGCGTGATGTAGAGGAAAGATACTAAGTTTGATTCTGCATCTGTGCGAGTAATCCAGTCTCAGTAGTTCCAGAATGCCCCTGAGCTAGACCTGCAAACTGTGCTCCAGTTCATGTTTCTGATCACTTCAGTGAGTCTTGATAGAAAGTAAATGTCAGGTGTAGACTGTAGGCTTCAGTTATGACCCAATTCAGTGTTTATCCATTGATTGAGTGTGGAAACAGAGGCTAGGTGCTGGAAGACAGCTGGTACTGTTTAATTGTACAGAGTCAACACCATCAGGAGAGGACAGAGGAAATCTACATGAAAAGATCGGGGGAGTTGCTGTGGAGGAAATGTCAGTGCTACAGGAGTGAGGCTGCTGATTGACATTACATTTTATACCCTGGCAAATAAACCTGAGTTTGAAGAAGGATTTATAGATGAGGTTGAAAAGTTGATACTATGAATCCGACATGTGGATAAAACAGCTCAATTTAATTTTGTTTCTCCTCAGGCGGCTGATGACCCTAAACAAGTATGCTTCTATAAGGCTTGATGTCAATATCAACAGGAAGTTGGTAAGCATTCTTGAATAATTTTACTGGTCACTTTTCTTCCTGGCAACAACTTTTCTGTTTTTTTTATGGTTAGAGGCCTAGTTGCCAGTTACAAAGTTTTTGAAAATGAGACAGACTTTTTTCATATTGTTTTGCATAATTTGACATAGCTGCATTGGCTAATATTTTTTCAGAGAAAAAGTTTTGATAGGGGAAGCGTCTGGTGTAAATGATACTGCCTGAATCCTGTTTCCATGAGGAATACATCACTTTATAGAGCCTAGAGACCAATGGTTTAGGCCATAAGATGTAGCAGAAATAGGCCTGTTAGCCCTTCAGGTCGGCACCACCATTCAATGAGATTATGCCCGATTTGATAATCCACAAGTCTATTTTCCAGCCTTTCCACATAACCCTTAATTCCCGTGCTGATAAAAAATGAATCTGTCTTGACCTTGAATATACTTAACAGCACGGTCTTACAGATCTTTGCAATTAAGAATTCCACAGATTCACTACTCTGAGAGAAGAGATTCCTCCTCATTTCTGCCCAGAACTGTTCGTTATATTCCAGCTGTGTTATGCCAAATATCTTGTGTAGTTTTAGCAAGACCACCCTATTTTATTCATTATTCCTTTTAAAATAAAGGCAAACATTCCTTTTGCCTTCCCTATTACCCTCTGAACTTGAATACTAGCTTTTTGTGATTTGTGCATGTAGAATCCCAAATCCCTGTCTGATGTAACTTTCTGTATTTAAATAATATTCAGCCCATTTATTCTCCCTGCCAAAGTACATTACCTCACATTTTCCCACAATATAATCCACTTGCCAAGTTTTGCCCTTTTGCTTAATTGTTTTATATTTCTTTGCAACCTTCATCTCATTCACACCACTTTGCCTTCCCTATTTTTGCCAAGAGTCCTAATAAATTTTAGGTATATTTTCCTCTTTATGAAGACATGCAAACTCTGCTTGATTGTATTGTTTATTTTTAAATCCTCTGTTGCATCCTTTATAATAGACTAATGTTTTCCCATGATGGATGCTAACTGGCTTGTAAATACCTGTTTTTTTTCTTTTCCCTCCTTCCCTCTTTAAATAAAGGTGTTAAGTTGGCAACTTTCCAATATTCTGGGATGTTTCCAGAATATAATTCCTCTTGAAGTATTATTACTTCTGCTATCTCTTTTATTAACTGGTCCCAATGGGATCAGGAGTGTACTGTTGATAATGTGGACCACTTGAGCAATGTAAAAACACACTAAGTAATGTAGCGGGTATGTATATCCCTGTTATACATAGAACATAAATCACTTAAATAATTGTACAACTTTGCCTTCTATAAGACAACAGGCAGAGAGCCTTCTCACTTGCATTCTTAACTGACTACTCAGACATTGCGGAGATCATAATACAGCAAGCTTCCGGTATTTGAGGTATATAACTTTTGCCAGTTTATCAAGAGTGCTGGTTCAGAGGGTGCCAGTTAGAGAAAAGTTTGCTGATTTTTTATATCCTTCAATGTATCCGATCAGGTCCAGGGAACCTATCAGTTTTTAGCCCTGCTAATGACCTCTTCTCTAATGGTCATTATTATTTATTTTCTCTCCTCCTTTTGCCCCCAGATTATTCAGCGTTTTTGGAATGCTATTAGTGTCTTCTACTGTGAAGACTGATGCAAAGTATTCTTCAACTCCTGTGCCATTTCCTGGTTCCCATTACTCACCTTGTTCTCTAAGGGGCTAATGTTAACTTGGACTTCTCTGTTTTTATATATTTAAGGAAGCTGTTGTGGTCCTTCTTGACATTACTTGCAAACTTATCTTTAAATTTATCTTCTCTCTCTTTAGTTCGTTTTGTTGTCTTTTGTTGAGTTTTAAAACATTCCCAATCCTCTGACTTACCATTCATCTTCACCACATTAAAAGAAGAACATACATTGAGCTATCCTTAACTTTGTGGGTTAACAGTTTTATCCCCTTCTTAGACCACCCCCTTTCTTATTGGGAGACATCTTTGCTGTGAGCCATGAACTGTTTTCTTAAACATCTGCTATTATTCCTCAAATGACCTTGCTAAATCCTTGATATAGCAAGGTGTAGAGCTGGATGAATACAGCAGGCCAAGCAGCATCAGAGGAGCAGGAAGGTTGACGTTTTGGGCTAGACCCTTCTTCAGAAAAAAATGATTTCTGCATTCTGATTCAGACTTTTTTTCTGAAGAAGGGTCTCGGCCCGAAACATCAACCTTCCTGCTCCTCTGATGCTGCTTGGCCTGCTGTGTTCATCCAGCTCTACACCTTGTTATCTCAGATTCTCCAGCATCTGCAGTTCCTACTATCTCTTGCTAAATCCTTTTCAGCTAGGTCTGCCCTTATTCCCTTGTAATCACCCCTTTTACTAAAGCTTAGTGCTGTTATACACACAAGTTGGTGGGAAAGCCGGTTGGGAGAGGAATGCAAACCATAAGGTTTAGAGAGGTATTGATAGGTTAAGTAAGTGAGCGCAAAGTTAAAAAGAGAGTATAATGTGGGATAATGTGACATTGTTCATTTTGAAAAGGATAACAAAAAAAAATCCAAACCTAAAAAAACTTTAGAAACATGCAGCACAAAGGACATTGGGGGTACTTAAGCACGAAACAAAAAAAAACTAGTACATAGTTGTAACATGTAATCAGGAAGCTTAATGGAATATTAGCCCTTATTTCAAGGGGGTTGGAGAATCAGAGTAGGGAAGTATGACTGCAATGGTACAAAGTATTGGTGAGATCACATTTGGGTGTACTGTGAGCAGTTTTGTTCCCCTTATTTAAGGAAAGATATCATTTCATTGGAGGCAGTCCATAAAAAAAATCACTAGGATGACCCTTAGTTTGGAAGGATTGTCTTCTGAGCAAAGGCTAAACAGGGATGGTTTCGGTGGAACTCAAGAATGAGAAGTGATGTTATGAAGCATGTAGGATTCTTAAAGGGCTAACAGGGTAACTGCTGAGAGAATGTTCGCCTCATGAGAGAGCCTAGGACCAAAGGGCACAGTCTCAGAATAAAGGGGCACCAATTTAAGACTGAGATGAGGAAGAACTTCTCTGAGGGTTCAGGGTCTTTGATACTCCTTGCCGCAAAAAGCTGTGGGGAGCAGAATCCTTGTATATATTTAGAGGTGAGATAGGTAGATGTTTGACCAGTAGGGAAACCCAAGGATTATGGGGAAAATGCACAAAAGTAGATATGAGCAATGTCAGATCATCCAGGATCCTGTTGATGGCTGAACAGGTTTGAGGGGCCAAATGGCCTACTCATGTTCCGTTTTCTTATGGTTTAGAACATAGAACATAGAACATAGAACAGTACAGCACAGAACAGGCCCTTCAGCCCACAATGTTGTGCCGACCATTGATCCTCATGGATGCACCCTCAAATTTCTGTGACCATATGCATGTCCAGCAGTCTCTTAAATGACCCCAATGACCTTGCTTCCACAACTGCTGCTGGCAACGCATTCCATGCTCTCACAACTCTCTGCGTAAAGAACCTGCCTCTGACATCCCCTCTATACTTTCCACCAACCAGCTTAAAACTATGACCCCTCGTGCTAGCCATTTCTGCCCTGGGAAATAGTCTCTGGCTATCGACTCTATCTATGCCTCTCATTATCTTGTATACCTCAATTAGGTCCCCTCTCCTCCTCCTTTTCTCCAATGAAAAGAGACCGAGCTCAGTCAACCTCTCTTCATAAGATAAGCCCTCCAGTCCAGGCAGCATCCTGGTAAACCTCCTCTGAACCCTCTCCAAAGCATCCACATCTTTCCTATAATAGGGCGCCCAGAACTGGACGCAGTATTCCAAGTGCGGTCTAACCAAAGTTTTATAGAGCTGCAACAAGATCTCACGACTCTTAAACTCAATCCCCCTGTTAATGAAAGCCAAAACACCATATGCTTTCTTAACAACCCTGTCCACTTGGGTGGCCATTTTAAGGGATCTATGTATCTGCACACCAAGATCCCTCTGTTCCTCCACGCTGCCAAGAATCCTATCCTTAATCCTGTACTCAGTTTTCAAATTCGACCTTCCAAAATGCATCACCTCGCATTTATCCAGGTTGAACTCCATCTGCCACCTCTCAGCCCATCTCTGCATCCTGTCAATGTCCCGCTGCAGCCTACAACAGCCCTCTACACTGTCAACGACACCTCCGACCTTTGTGTCGTCTGCAAACTTGCTGACCCATCCTTCAATTCCCTCGTCCAAGTCATTAATAAAAATTACAAACAGTAGAGGCCCAAGGACAGAGCCCTGTGGAACCCCACTCACCACTGACTTCCAGGCAGAATATTTTCCTTCTACTACCACTCGCTGTCTTCTGTTGGCCAGCCAATTCTGTATCCAAGCAGCTAAGTTCCCCTGTATCCCATTCCTCCTGACCTTCTGAATGAGCCTTCCATGGGGAACCTTGTCAAATGCCTTACTGAAGTCCATATACACCACATCCACAGCTTGACCCTCATCAACCTTACTAGTCACATCCTCAAAAAACTCGATAAGGTTTGTAAGGCATGACCTACCCCTCACAAAGCCGTGTTGACTGTATTTGATCAAGCCATGCTCTTCCAGATGGTCATAAATCTTATCCCTCAGAATCCTTTCTAACACCTTGCAGACGACAGACGTGAGACTTACCGGTCTATAATTGCCGGGGATTTCCCTATTTCCTTTCTTGAAGAGAGGAATTACATTTGCCTCTCTCCAGTCCTCAGGTACGACTCCAGTGGAGAGCGAGGATGCAAAGATCTTCGCAAGTGGCGAAGCAATTGCATTTCTCGCTTCCCAAAGCAGCCGAGGACAAATCTGATCCGGGCCTGGCGACTTGTCAATCTTAATGTTTGACAAAATTTTCAGTACATCAGCTTCCTCTATCTCTATCCATTCCAGCATGCACACCTGCTCTTCAAAGGTTTCATTCACTACACAGGTCGTTTCTTTCGTAAAGACAGAAGCAAAAAACTCATTTAGGGCTTCCCCTACCTCCTCAGGCTCCACACACAAGTTCCCTATGCTATCCCTGATCGGCCCTACTCTTTCTTTGACCATTCTCTTATTCCTCACGTAAGTGTAAAATGCCTTTGTGTTTTCCCGGATTCCTTCTGCCAAGCCTTTCTCGTGCCCCCTCCTGGCTCTCCTCAGACCATTTTTGAGCTCCTTCCTTGCCTGCATGTAATCCTCTCTAGCTGAACTTGACCCTAGCTTCCTCCACCTTATGTAAGCTACCTTCTTCCTTTTCACTAGAAGCTCCACCGCTCTCGTCATCCAAGGTTCCTTTATCTTACCCCGTCTTGCCTGTCTCAGAGGGACATATTTACTCATCACTCCCAACAACTGTTCCTTAAACCATCTCCACATGTCTATAGTTCCCTTACCATGGAACAACTGCTCCCAGTCCATGCTTCCTAACTCGTGTCTAATCGCATCATAGTTTCCTCTTCCCCAATTAAATATCCTCCCATTCTGCCTAATCCTCTCCTTCTCCATAGCTATGTAGAATGAGAGAGTGTTATGGTCACTATCACCAAAATGCTCTCCCACCACAAGATCTGATACCTGCCCCGGCTCGTTTCCGAGCACCAAGTCTAGAATGGCCTCTCCCCTCGTCGGCCTGTCAACGTACTGCGTTAGGAAACCCTCCTGAACACACCTTACAAAAACAGCTCCATTCAAATCTTCTGCTCTAAGGAGGTTCCAATCAATATTAGGAAAGTTAAAGTCACCCATTACAACAACCCTACTGCGTGCACACTTTTCCAAAATCTGTCGACCTATGCTTTCTACAATCTCCCTGCTGCTATTGGGGGGCCTGTAGTAAACCCCTAACGAGGTGACTACTCCCTTGCTGTTCCTAATTTCCACCCATACTGACTCAGTAGGCAGATCTTCCTCGACAATGGAAGCTTCTGTAGCTGTGATACCCTCTCTGATTAGTAGTGCTACACCCCCTCCTCTTTTTCCCCCCTCCCTATTCTTTTTAAATGTTCTAAACCCTGGAATATCCAGCAACCATTCCAGCCCATGAGAAACCCATGTCTCTGTTATTAATAAGAGAAGATGGACCCCCTTAAATTGGTAAATTTATGTCATGTTATGATCACTATTTCCGAGGTGATCTTTTGTTCTCAAAACATTTATTACACATCACCAGTTTCAAAATAGCTTTAACCCTGGTTGGATTCACAATATGTTGTTCTGAGAAACTGTCCTAAATACATTTTGTAAATTCTTTGGCATAGCTATCTCTGCCAATCTGACATTTTTAATCTCTATGAAGGTTGAAGTCACCCATTGTTACTGTACTGTCTTTTTTTTAAACATGCCTTTGTTGTCACCTGATTCATTCTCTGTCCACCCATAAAACCACTGCTGGAGTCCTATACACTACTACCAGTGTATGTTAGAGACAACAAAGTGTAGAGCTGGATGGACATAGCAGGCCAAGCAGCATCTTAGGAGCAGAAAAACTGATGTTTCAGACCTAGAGCCTTCATCAGAAAAATTTTGATTTTAGATTTTCTGATGAAGGCCCTAGGCCAGAAATATCATCTTTTCTGCTCCTAAGATGCTGCTTGCTCTGCTGTGTTCATCCAGCTCTACACTTTGTTGTCTTGGATTCTCCAGCATCTGCAGTTCCTATTATCTCTATTACCAATGTGTGTTCCCCTTTTTACATTTCCACTTTGAACCAAATTTCCAGCAGTATATTGATTCGGCCTGAAGCTGAGATCTCCTGCACGTGAACCATGCTCCTTCTTCGCTGAGTGGTGCAAGAAATACCTTTCTTATATGAATCTACTCCGTTGCTTCTTAGTTGCCGCGACCACTACCTCATTTAGACAGACGAGTTTAGGTGCTTGAATTCTCACTCCCGCAGTTAGAAACTACTTTCTTTATTTGAGCTGCTATAACTTGAAGGCTATTGTTTCCCTGTTTCTGAGCTAGAAGGCCTGGGTTCAAGTCCCACCATGCTTCAGGCATGTCATAATAGGTTGAATGAAAAAGAATCTAAAGGCTGTTGTTTTAATCTAAGTTTAGTTTTAAAATTGAACTTGACAAGGAAATACCATTGAATTTCCACTTTGAACCAAATTTCTGGCAGTGCACTCATTTGGCCTTTTGTCTCTCTCAAGCTATAGTCTCCTTCACACTGACCATCTCTTTGCTGAGTCTTATACCAGAAATAAAGAACCCCTGCTCCACATCCTGAGTTCTAACCTAATGTCACTGTTACACCCTCTAATTCCTTACCCGTCTGAAGGTGCCCTATCTCTTGTCCTCTAACCTGATTCCCTGGATTGTGTAATAGGACATACACTCATTGGCCACCTGCAGATCACAAGGAGTTCTCCCACCCAGGTTATTGTGCCAGTGTAAAAATTCTCCATTCAAATCTAACTTTGGCATAGAGGATAATTACCAACCATGGCAAAGATCATCGATGAATGACAGTGATGGAAGACCTGAAAGTAGGATGTATGGAAGATTTGATGTTAATTTTATTGTCCCTCTTCAGACTTAATCAAGTATTCCTTTGATTTGCTAGGTTGGGTCACCAAAAACATTCAAAATTAACTGGCAGCATCTCAAGAGCTCAGCACCTGCCTCAGTAGATTGCTCTGCCATGAGTTAGTGATGACATGGCATTGTTCCGCCAAGCTATTAGGTGAGACAGAGGAAAACCACATGTGGGTGCTAAGATGATAGCATGAAAGTCAAACTGCCTGGTTTGACTGAGGTTTCTCTTTATTTATGGTGTGGTGGCAGTCGGGAGGAGGGGAGCTTCCTGCTGTCTGGTAAAGAGAGATTTTTTGTTTAGTGGTTCAAGAAAGGGGAGACAAATGATTTTCAGTAGCTGTCCAAGGAGGGCTTATGGTTGTTGCCCAAATGTAGTATCAAATAAAACACATCGCAAAAGACTATGGAGTGCAAGGTAACAAGGTACTGAATGTGATCTCCATCTCTAATGACATTCTGCAAAGCAATAATAACAAAACAAAAATTGAAGACAAAAGCAGTTTTATAACCTCAGGACATGCTAAAATGTTTCACAGTCAATGTAGTACAAATTATTAGAAACAACAAATTCTGTGAACTCTATTCGTCTATTCCTTGAGTTAGTTGACGCAAAATATGTCAAAGCGATTTGCATCTGCAATTGTTAAAAGAAATGAGTGCAAAGGTCTCACCTTCATGTGATTTTTATTGCTGTTATCTCCAAAAATAGCCAGGTACAGATACCACTAAGCTGTGAGGCATGATTGTGTTTTCTGCTGCAGAAGGGAAATGGAGCAGCATTTGTGGTACAATTGGTATTTGGGACCCGGGTGGAGCACAATTAAAGGCAGGGCTTTCTTCTGTGCTTTTCCCCTCATGTGACTTTATTTGTAACTACTGTGGCATTATTTTTCTAGGGTGATGATTCTGAAGAAGATGATCTGTGTGCAATCAGTGATCGTTGGGCATTTCAGCAAGATAGCAAAAGATGGTCTCGGCTGACAACTGTTGACTTCCTGTCAAACCGCGCTGAGATCCTGAGCTCGACAATGAAGGAGTCAGCCAGTCGGGAGAGTATGTTGTCTGACCTTAGTGATCCTGAGGCTTGTTCTGAGCATTGCAGCAACGGCAGTGCTGGGAGCATCCAAGATGAGTTGTTAGGTCATTATTCAGGCAGTCAGCTGGAACCAAAGGAAAGTCCAGGGAGTGTTGAGATGGTTCATTCTCAAGCAACACAAAAGAATAATGATTGCTCAAGTGACAATTTTGTTTCCACTGGAACACAAACTACGCTAGACTTCTTGGAGAACCCCAGGAAACACAGGACTAAGAGCTTTCTGAGACGAATTGAATCTCTTCGATTTAGAACGCTTCGGGGTAAAGACAAAACCCTTTCAAAGAGCAAAGAACGAAGAAGTGTCAGGACAGTATCACAACAGCAGAATGAACCTTTACAGACCACCAGTCCTTTGAAAACACTGAATAAGACCCCAAAGGGCTTAATAGAGGATGTATCTCGATCTAATTTTGCACCTCTTGTTGACTCTGGGCACAGAAAACACACTAAGGCCTTCAACTCTCGAAGCAGCCATAGCATATTGCAGAGTGGACTATTCTTGGAGAACTGTGAAACTAGGCTTATGGCCTCCAACCATAACAGAAAAGATGAGCTTTATTCTCATGAAGACTATGTTGTCCGCATCCCGGCAAACCACAAAGTAGGGACCTTTCCCAAAGCCCTTTCCATAGAAAGCCTATGTCCAGGTGCAGATGATCATTTAGTGAACTGGAAATCAGAAAATCTGTCCTTTGGAATGTCTGCATGCAGTAGCATCAGCAACTTACAAGGACTCATGCTTCAGGGACGAAGGGGTTCATGTAGCTCCATTGGGAGCAAGCAGAGTATTTATGATAATGTGCCTGAGTCTCATCCATACAATGATGCAGCTGGGCGTGAGGACCTCTTCAAACAATTAGATGACGTTCTGAAGCATGTCAATGGGTTACAGGAGTCTGTGGGCCTCTGGTCAAAAACTATATGCACAGAATTTAATGACACAGAATTTAATGACACAGAATCTGATTCTACAGGTGAGACAGTTTTTCCGTTGCCAGGCCTGAATTTTGAAGACCGCTCTATGTCTGACGTGGGGACCTCTGCAAGTGATTTTGACAGCACTGGGAATTCTGTAATTGAAACTGAAGAGATAGAGATCAGGGAGCGGAGAGATTCTGGAGTAGGGGCTTCATTAACCCGACCAAACAGGTTAGTTATCTCTAACTTTTATTTGATGTATTGTCTGGGTCATCAATATGTTACAATATGTTTGATTATTTTGTCACTCACTTGTGATACTGACCTCAGAAGATTAGGGAAGTTTATTGCTCATCACTGGTTTGCCCTGAAGGTGGCAGTAGATGTTCTCCAGTCTGCTATAAAACCCTTCTGATTTTTAAACATTGTAAATTTTCAAATTTCTTGTAATCGTACGTGTGAGAGCATTGGATAAGGAGAAGAAGAAGTCACCTCTGATGTATTCCTCGGATAAATGCTTAGTTACTATTACTGAAGCTTTCACGACAAGAATTGCTTTGGAGTGGGGTTAATGCTCGAGTACTTTCACACTGTCCCAGTTTAAAGGAACTTATTTGTACTGTCCTTATCAGCCTGGGCTGAAATCAGTTATCTCTGTACAGATAAGGAATCCAAACTCTTGAACAAAATCAGAAGTTGCTGGAAAAGCTCAGCAGGTCTGGCAGCATCTGTGAAGAAAAAAATCAGAGCTCACGTTTCAGGTCCAGTTTCGGGAACTGAGGAAGGGTCACTGGACCTGAAACGTTAAATGTTTTTTTTTTCTTCACGGATGCTGCCAGACCTGCTGAGCTTTTTCTAGCAATTTCTGTTTTTGTTTATGATTTACAGCATGCACAGTTTTGTTTTGGTTTTAAATCCGAACTCTTGGTCTGCTTCTGAAGACCGTGTCATTTACTGACCTTTTCTCCCTTCTGAGGGAAGGGGGATCTTCAGAAAGACTGGATATTGTACTTGGATCATTGTGCACAATCTTGTGCCACCTTTGGGGGTATTCATTTTGCAACTCAGGTATTGTCCGTTGTCTGGGTAGAGACGAGAAAAGAATACCTGGTGGGAGATTTGCAGGACTGAACTTGACAGCGCAAAGACAAATCTGATTGAGACTTTGTGTTGTGTCATTAGAAGTAGATCATCTGTGTGTCACTTGTGATTAAAATTGTTCCTGGTTTCAAAAAAAAAGACTGGAAATTGATATTCTGTTTGATCACTGCTATTTTATTCCTCAAATAAGATGATAGATTGAGATCCTGTTTTGGTAGTTCGGTTGAAGTTCTCAAAGTAAAATTTGCTCTGTCCAACATTCATGTCACAAAAGCTGTTGAAAATGAATTATCTTATACAACAGATATAAAAAGAACAAATTTTTACTGGATGGAAAGTAGTTGCTGCATTTGTCTTCATAGCTGCAGTCACCGTACATGAACTCTGAAACATTTTCAGAAGTCTTTGAATGAAATGATGTACTCTCAGAATGCAAAGCTTTCTTGTATCCCATTCTTTCTGAATATTTGTACAGATTTTCATAATTGTAATTTGCATCAATTCATCAATTTTCAAATGTAAACATGTTTTGACAATATCTGGATCCTGACCTATGCTCAAAACATCCGTTATGGCACAGCAATTGGCTGCCACTTCCCTGTGTTGGAACAAGAAGGAAGGAGTTCAGCTGGAGAAATGAACATAAAGCTGGAGAAACTCCAAGTTTGGCAGCATCTGTGGATAGAGAAATAGAGTTAATGTTTTGAGTCTGGTGTGATTCTTCTTCAGAACTGAGTTTCTCCTGTGTTTGTGCTAGTGTTAGATTTTCAGCGTCTGTGGTATTTTGTCCCAAAATCTGCAAGCGTTGTGTCTACCATTGTCTGAACTTTTATATAAGTTGGAATCAGCAAGCCACCAACCTCATCATGCTTTTTCCTGGCCTACTCATGTGCCATATTGTCCCTTCAAACACTTTACATTGGAGATCAGGGACACATGACTTGCATGCATCTGCCAGGTAGACCTGTGCACATGGGGAACACGCATCTCATGCATCTATGTTGGATGTATCTTAGGGCTCTTAACCTGCTGTCTTGCCACTCATTCACTTTACTGTTTAATTGGAGGCTTCCGGGGTTTTGACTACGGTCACTGATCCTACACATTTGAGAACCCATGTTCTTTACTGTCTGGGGATCAGGCTGCAGTCAGCCCAAAAGGTCCTATACAAGCAGCTGGGGGAATTACAGATAGGCCTTTAAGGATGCTGTTGAGATGCCATTCCAGACGGTGAACTGTGGTCAGTCAGAACCAACCGTGTCAGCCTAGGCCTCGAATGTTTCATCACTATTGGACAGGATGACCATCAGGGAGAAGTCCATGGTGACCAAGGATAAATGGGAAACTCCAGGCTTTAATGTACTGGGGTGCTGAGGGAAAGGGTGACAGTGATAGGGATAATTGAAAATAGTTTGGGAGCTCAAAGTGAGTTGGCGAGGAACTGAGAGCTCTGGAATGGAGAAGGGCTCAAATTGGCTACAGTAACTCTGGCCTCTAGATGTAGGGCCAAAAAAGAGAGACAAAATTCTAAAGTCAAGGACTCTGAGGGTAAAGTAGGCATGTATTAATAGTTGTGTTTAAGGCTCACCTGGAAAAAGCGAGTGAGGGGGTTGGGTGATGGCTGAAAGGTCACAGGACCCACAGGAGTGCAAGTCAAAAGGGAACATGAAGGATGGGAGGGGAGTTCATGCATCACAGGCAGAATGTGCATGTCACTTGTGCAGAAACAAAGTTGCAAAGTTCGATTGAAAGTTAACAGCACAATAATACAAAGTGACTGACTTTGTGGAAAGTACATGGAGTTAGTTGCTTTTTATCTCTCTGAACAGAATAATACTTGATGAATTTAAGACCTGGCAGTAATCATGCCTTCAGTAGTGTTACCCACCTGGCTTCATTTTGTCTCTTTTTCAGTAGGTTATTCATATTGTTTGAAAGCAAAATAAAAGATTATTCTCTCAAACAATCATCATTACTTTGTGCTTAATAATTGTATGCTTGTCCTATCAGCTAAGCCACTGTAATTAGAAAAGCATTTAGAAATGGAAACTTATGAGCATTGACTTGTAAGTATTCAAGGACATGGTGTGTGATGTGGACTAGATTTCGCTTTTATTTCTTGCTCACAGACCTTACATGGAGCATGCTGTTATTGGCATAATTTTGGCTTTAACACTATTCCAAAGAAAATGTTAAAAGATACAAAGATTTCTGTTACAACCGAGGTGGCATAGTGGCTGGGGTTAGCACTGCTACCTCACAGTGCCATGGAACTGGGGTTGATTCCACCCTCGGCAACTGTCGGGACGGAGTTTGCACATTCTCCCATTTCTGTGTGGGTTTCCTCTGGATGGTCCGGTTTCCTCCCTCAGTCCAAAGCTGTGCAGGTTAGGTGAATTGGCCGTGCTAAATTGCCCACAGTGTCCAGGGAAGTGCACGCTAGGCGCATTAGCCATGGTCAATGCAGTGTTATAGGGATGGGGTAGTGGATGGGTCTGGGTGGGATGCTCTTCAGAGGGTCACTGTGGATTTGCCTGGCTGAATGGCCTGCTTCCACACCATAGGGATTCTGTGATACAACCTTGTCAGCAAACCCAGCAGTACTGACAACCCCACTGGGTGCTGCACAACCTCCAGCGGAAGCAAAAACAGGTGAAGATTGACCATGGAGGTAGGGGAGAACTATGAGACCTTGCACCTACAGGCCATGCTGTCATTTGCTTCAACTGTCTGCCTGTGCCGATGCTGATTTAAGGATGTTCTGGTTTGTCATCTCCAGCTGCTGTCCACTGGAAGAGGACTTCTGCTTTGAAGGACTGGGTGGCAGTCCCATCCGAGCGATCATCATGATCACAACTATCCTCGAAGGGCTCCTGGGAACAGCCATAACTCTTCAATACAAATGTATTCTGTTTCCTGCCTCCTTCTGAAGCCATTAGGCCATACAGAGATAGCTGTTGGGAGACCAGAGGGCTCCCTTCCAAACATATCAGTGCATCATCTGAGCATTCTGAGATGGAGTTGAGGATTTGCACTGTTTTGTTGGAGTCTGTATAAGAGAGGAACTGGAATTGTTGCAGTTGGGTCAAAGTTAGTGTGGATTAAAAATGAGTTACTTCTTAATGAAGAGCAAACACAGCTCAACAAAACTTTATTAATTCATGGGGTGTGGCCTTTGACTAGGCAAGAATTTATTGCCTATCCTTAATTGCCTTGAGGGTGTAGGAGAGCTTTCATCATGAACTGCTGCAGTCCATTTGTTGCAGTAGACCCACAATGTTAATAGGAAGGGATTTTCAGGATTTTTACCCAGTGACTGTGAAGGACCAGTGATGTAGTTTGAAATCTGGATTTTGAGTGACTTGGAGTAGAACTTGTGTGATGTGGTGTACCCATGTACCTGCTTCCCTTGTCCATCTAGATAGTAGTAATGGGTTTAAAAGGTGTTTCAAAAGTGCCTTTGTAAATTTTTGCATCTGGTGAATAGTGCACTCTGCTGGTACTGAGTGTTGGTGGTGGAGGGTTTGGATGCTTGTAGATGTGGCGCCAGTCAAGTGGGCTGCTTTGTCCTGGATGTTGCCAGTTTTCTTGTGTTGTTGGAGCTACACCCATCCAGGGATGTGGGGAGTATTCCGTCAAGTTCCTAACTTGTCTTAAAAATAGTGGACTGGCTTTGGTGAGTCAGGAAATGAGTTATTACTTGTGGGAGTTCCAACTTCTGACCTGCTCTTGTGGCCACTGTTTATATGGCTAGACCAGTTCAGTTTCTGGTCAGTGGTAACCCCCAGGATGCTGATGACTTACTGGGTTTTGTTTTGGCCGTTGAGATTTCTCCATCTGCGTGAGTGGTTTTACTGTTCTACGGTCAAATCTAGAAGGTCTAAAGGCTTATTTCACTTTCTAGTTAACTCCTTTAGTAAGTAGCTCAAGTCCAAGTACTGATCCTCCTAGTGGCCTGCCTAGCTCGTGTGTGTAGAGTGAGCAGAACTAATATTTTATTGTTGTAACCATGGCTTTCTAACATGCATTTCCTTGCAAGGTTATTAAATAAGGACATGGTGCCTTGATGCAACTATTATGTTTACTGCCTCCCCTGTTCCCAAAGCTTGGTCAGATGTGCATTGCAATTGGAGTAAAATTATTCTGTTATTCTTCATCCCTCTCTGACTGGCAGTTCACTTTCACTTAACCTGCACACAAAGTAAATTGAGCGTAACAGAAAGAGTTTTGCACCAGTTCAGAAAGGGGCACAATATCAAATTGTAATGTGAAAGTAAGCTGGTTTGGACATAGTTTAATTATGACAATGCCTGGGAAAAATAGATCCTTTTGTAAGGGAACTGAAAAGCTTTGTGGCAGTCTGTCTTCATGCTGGTATCACGACTGTCTGTGACTTCTGCTTTGCTCCCTGTAATGATCCAGGAACTCACCTGGAATATTTAAATTGGGAGCTTTCCTCTGCCTTCCATGCTTGAATATGGTCAGTGACAGAGGTTTGCATTGTTTGCCTTCTATGATTTACGCTGGCAGTTTGATCCTGATTATCTTGCATGTGTTGGCAGCCTCAGTATCTGGTAGCTCAACTTAATAGCTGCATTTTTGTTCCACAGGAAGCTTCGCTGGCACAGTTTCCAGAACTCCCACCGCCCAAGCCTGAATTCTGCCTCATTGGAAATCAACAGACAGTCAGCAGCTCAGCTGAACCTTCTGCAACGTTTTTCTTTACTGCGCCTGACTGCCATCATGGAAAGATATGCTGTCCGTAACAAGCAGGGCTGGAACTGGTCAGTACCCAAAGTTCATGCAGCGAAAATGGGGTCTCACTTTTTTTCTCACTTGCTATATTTGTCCTATTCTTGTGGGCTCTCTGGTCAGGAGAGAAATTGCAATGTTTATCTCTCCACTGCTTGTACTGTATCAGAGCTAAATCTGTTACTGGTTCTGATTAGATATGAACTGTATGCTGTTCAAAACAAATGTGAAAAGTGACATTTAGATTTCTTATTAAGGACAATATTAATTGTCTGTAACAAAATCTAACATGCAGATAATTCCATGCAAAGGAATTAAAAATCAATGAGTTGCAGACTGAAATTCAGTTGATGGTTTTAAATGGTTTCTTTGTCAAAAAGCATATTGCCAGAAGTTACTTGTAGCCAAGAATCTAGTTCAGAAAATTGGCTAGTTGA
This sequence comes from Stegostoma tigrinum, assembly GCF_030684315.1. Classification (NCBI taxonomy): domain Eukaryota; kingdom Metazoa; phylum Chordata; class Chondrichthyes; order Orectolobiformes; family Stegostomatidae; genus Stegostoma; species Stegostoma tigrinum. Next base: position 36,130,460 of record NC_081368.1, read on the forward strand.
TTATGAGGGCTGTTGTAAGGCATGCTCATCCATGAAACTGCTAAGTACTCAGTGTTCGCCCCTCTATTCAGGAATGTCATGCAGGCACAGTTCTCAGCAAAGTGATAAAGTGTATTATATTTTTCTGCTCTGCTTAATCAATTATAGCATTTTTGTAGTCACCCCAGTTGATATCATTTCATTCAACACAGCATAGGCATGTAAGACTTCTGTGGTGGGCTTAGTTCTATCTACTATATTCATTTGAGACATTGTGAGATTGTGATTGTTTTGTTGTTGTCTTTGGTTTGGGCCTGTCATGCTTTGGTCGACAGGTCAGATGGAAATTAAGCTGCCAGAATTCCTTCCTTTAAGGATGTGAATCCAGCCTCCAGGAAATGTCTGAGAATGGTGTAAGGTTGACTCTGCCTCTGTTAGAATTGTGGTCCATGTTCCATTTCGAACAACCCATTCGTATTCAGCAGAATTTGAACTTGTGACCTTGGAGCTGAAGCAAAATCAGATATTTTGCGTTAATAGATTGCCAAAATAGCCCCTCCCTTGTGCATTCGATAACTGGAATCTATTTAGTAATTTCAGGAGGTGGTAGTGCACTGTTACTGGGCTGCATACTAGTGATCAAGAAGATTCATCCTTAATGTTTCCTTGAAGATAAAAAAGCATCCGATTAGAAGTGAATCCTGTTATTGTCTTGTCACACTTACTGTAACCAGACACAGAATACACAATAACAGGAATCCACAGGTCTTGGAGGTAGTCCAACTGCAGCCTTTGGTCCTCCAAACTTTGCAGATGGTTTCCTCCTTGCAGCTGTGGGAATGGATGTAGGTTATATCATATGACAGCAGTGAGCGAGGAGAGGAAATGTGGATAATAAGCTTGGTTGTGGGGCTGGGGGCTCTGGGTGAATAGTTTAAAAACTCACAAAGGGTGGAAACAGATTGAAATTCTTTGTGCAAAAACAAAACAAGAGCGGTATACTGTGAAGAAAGGTAAACAAAGGGAAGGAATTTGGAAAGCAAAATGAGAACTGGAGGACCGGATACAGAAATCAAAAGCCTAAAGCAAGATTTAGGGTGTGAAATTCAACTTTGGTAGCACTGCAAAATGATTGATAATGAATTGGTCACTTGCCAGATACCTCAAAATTTTTCTCTTGAAGTCGGGAAAGAGGGTGAAGTAAGAATTGGGTGAAGTGGGTAGAACTAAATTTTCATCTATGGTAGGTGCTGAACCAGAGTTCAGATGTTCACCAAGTAGAATAGGATATTCAATGTCCTACTTCAGTGCCTTTGTAGTTACAGAGGAGGAACACTAGATGCAAATAACTGGTGTTGAGCATTGTACTGGGAGTCTCAGATAGGTCTAAGCAAAAGTTAACTCCATAGAGGTACCACAGTGTGGAGCTGGCAGAACACAGGAGGCCAGGCAGCATCAGAGCAGCAGGAAAGTTGACAAGACAGGAAATTTCAGGTCAGGACCCTTCTTCAAAAAGAAAGATCTTTTTGGGTCTTCATACATTTCTGAAGAAGGCTCCCAACCCGAAACATCGACTTTCCTGCTCATCTGATGCTGCCTGGCCTGCTGTGTTCCTCCACCTCCATCTTGTGTTACCTCCGACTCCAGCATCTGCAGTTCTTTCTGTCTCTGTGTGAGTCCTAACTCCAGAGAGATGCTTGCTACTGGTAGTTAGTTGCAATGAGACCTTCTTGGGATAAATATGCTGCCACTGACTCTGGAGAGATTACTAATATTGAATGGTGAAGAGTTAACCATGTTAAGTCTTGAGCAGAAGAGGCACATGCCTGGGTAATAGGTAGTTTATTTCACAATAATATGATAAGTCTACATCAGTTTAAGGTTGTTAATGTAGTTAACTAATAGTTAAGAGAAATTGCTAGCTCCTAAGGGATAGTAAGTACGTATATACTTCATGGCTATTGGCTGTAGAACTGACCCACACTAATAGCTGACTAGCTCCTCCTAGAAATGTATATAATATTTCTATTTTGATGTTCAGTGAATCCATTCAGGCAGATTTGCTGACATGATGATAGGGAAGTGGAATACTTTGGTTTCAGCTTCCAAAAGACCATTGGGTTGCACAGGCCTGCTGCCATGTACCACTTTCTGTCGCAGACATAAATCTCTACATATTGCGATGATCTAGTGGCACTCTTAGTCCATGAGAGGCTTCATTAAATCTGGCCTTGGCTCAGCCTGAACAGATATCTATTGAGCGCTTGGCCAGGAGGAAATTTGGACCCAATTTAGGAGAAATGAACAAATAATTTTCAGAAAAAAATAGAAAATGCAAGAATGGTCCATTTCTGTTTGAAACATTCAAAGCATTAATTTCACCTTAGATCATGAGGCTAAGAGGAAACAATTTAAAAAGAACAAATTCATTGAAAATTGTCAATAATTAGACTGACTGTAATTTTACTCTTAAATATTGTCATCAGCAGACAGGGTTTGGTATATTATTAATTCTTGTCCTTTTTGACAGGGGTGTTCCCAAGTTCATGAAAAGGAGCAAGGAACCAGATTACAGAAGCAAGAATGTGTTTGGTGTTCCACCAATTGTAAATGTGAAGAGGTCAGGTCAACCAATCCCTCAAAGCATCCAGCAAGCCATGCGCTACCTACGCAGCCAGTGCATGGGCCAGGTGGGTTTTAATGTTCTGATGCCAAGACAAAGTTGTTGTAATGTCTCAAAGAGGTTTCTGTTTGGTTTACTTTCTGGGTTGATGTTACTCAGAACAGGACACCAAGAGGTTTAGAGGGTTTTCTCGCTGGATGCTTGAACCATTTGTGGGTGGAGGGGGGGGAGGGGAGCAGGTGTGGTGGGGGAATTGGGGGTGGTAGTGGTGCTCTGTGATGAGATCCACAATCTCAGGTAATCAGATGGCTTCTGGAATTTTTGAGGTCTGTTTTTGTTAGCAGTGTTGTGAATAGTTGACACTATTCTTTGCAACGTAGAACAAGATAACCTTAAATTTCGTTTCAGTTAGATCCCCGAGAAACTCCATATTACTGGAGAGTCAGAAAAGTCGTGACAAAATTGTAGGGAATACTGGGGAAATGTTATTAATAGTTACAGCTGTTCCTTCATAGATTTGATAAGCGCTGTGATAACCTTACATTGTTGACACCTTCGTTTCATGCTGGGCAAGGCTCTGGTGATGAAAATTTCTTAATGAAATTGTGCAGTGGTGCAACATGTGCTGTTCAAATGCATGTATTTTAGAAGGTGTTGCACATGAGTTTTGACATGATGAACTGACAATCTCCATTCTTAGTAAATCATGAGCTAAATTTGGCAGGAAGAGAGAAATTTCTCAGTCAGAGACATGTAGCATGGAAATAGACTCTTCAGTCCAACTTGTCCATGCCGACTCGACATCCCAATCTGACCTAGTCCCATTTGCCAGCATTTGGCTCATCTTCCTCTAAACCCTTCATTTTCATATACCCATCCAGGTGTCTTTTTAAGTGCTGTTGTTTCACCTGCCTCCACTACCATCTCTGGCAGCTCATTCCATACAGACACCACCCTCTGTGAAAAAATTACCCCCTTGTGTCTTTTTTTATAAATCATTCAGCCAGCTGTCGTGGTGCATACAGGCACCAGTGGTGTAGGTCAAAAATGGGAAGAGGTTCTAGAAGCAGAATTTAGGGAGTTAGGAGCCAAGTTAAAAAGTAGGCCCTGAGGGGTAGTAATCTCAGAATTGCTACCAATGCCATGTGCTAGTCAGAGTAAAAATGAAAGAATAGGCAGGATAAATGAGTGGCTTGAGATATGGTGCAGGAGAGAGGGCTTCAGATTTTTGAGACATTGTGACCAGTTCTGGGGGAGGTGGGACTATTACAAATCGATGGTCTATACCTGGGCAGGACTGGAACCAACGTCCTAGGGGTGCTTTTGCTAACGCTGTTGGGGGGTGTTTAAACTAATGAGGCAGGGGGATGAGAACCAAACGAGGAGATTAGTGGACAGTAAGGATGTAGTAACTAAAGCTTATAAGGAACTAGATAATGAAGCCAATGTGACTAAGCGGAAGAGTAGGCAGAGAGCAGATGATGAACGCTAAGGGACAGGTGGTCTGAGGTGCATTCGCTTTAGTGTGAGAAGTGTAGTAGATAATGCAGATTAGATTAGATTAGATTAGATTCCCTACAGTGTGGAAACAGGCCCTTCAGCCCAACAAGTCCACACCGCCCCTTGAAGCATCCCACCCAGACCCATTACCCTATAACCCACACATACCTGAACACTATGGGCAATTTGGCATGGTCGATCCACCTAGCCTGCACATCTTTGGACTGATGAATTTAGGGCTTAGATTAATACCTGGGAGTATGATGTTATTGCTATTACTGAGACTTGATTGAGGGAAGGGCAAGATTGGCAACTAAATATCGCAGGATATAGATGTTTCAGGTGAGATAGAGAGGGAGGTAAAAGGAGTGGAGAAGTTGCATTACTGGTCAAAGAGGATATCACAGCTGTGCTGAAAGAGGGCACGATGGAGGACTCGAGCAGTGAGGCAATATGGGCAGAACTCAGAAATAGGAAGGGTGTAGTAACAATGTTGGGGCTGCACTACAGGCGTCCCAACAGCGAGCGTGAGATAGAGGTCCAAATACGTAGACAGATTATGGAAAGATGTAGGAGCAACAGGGTGGTGGTGATGGGAGATTTTAATTTTCCCAGCATTGACTGGGATTCACTTTGTGTTAGGGGTTTAGATGGAAAGGAATTAGTAAGGACCATCCAGGAGAGTTGTATGGAGCAGTATGTAAATAGTCCAACTCGGGAAGGGGCCATACTGGTCCTGGTGTTGGGGAAAGAGCCCGGCCAGGTGGTTGAAGTTTCAGTAGGGGATTATTTTGGGAATAGTGATCGCAATTCTGTAAGTTTTAGAATACTCATGGACAAAGACAAAAGTGGTCCTAAAGGAAGAGTTCTAAACTGGGGGAAGGCCATCTATAGTGAAATTCAACAGGAGCTGGGGAATGTGGATTGGCAGCAGCTGTTTGAGGGTAAATCCACATTTGATATGTGGAAGGCTTTTAAAGAGAGGTTGATTAGAGTGCAGGACAGACATGTCCCTGTGAAAATGAGGGATAGAAAGAGCAAGATTAGGGAACCATGGATGACAGATGAATTGTGAGACTAGCAAAGAGGAAAAAGGAAGTATGCATAAGGTCTAGGTGACTGAAGACAGACAAAGCTTTGGAAGAATATCGGGAAAGTAGGACCAATCTGAAACGAGGAATTAGGAGAGCTAAAAGGGGTCATGAAATATCTTTAGCAAACAGGGTTAAGGAAAACCCTAAAGCTTTTTATTCATACATAAGGAGCAAGAGGGTAACTAGAGAAACGTTTGGCCCACTCAAGGACAATGGAGAGAAGTTATGCGAAGAGTCAGAGAAAATGAGTGAGATTCCTAATGAGTTCTTTGCGTTGGTATTCACCGAGGAGAGGGACATGGCGGATGTTGAAGTTAGGGATGGATGTTTGATTACTCTAAGTCAAGTCAGCATAAGGAGGGGGGAAGTGTTGAGTATTCTAAAGGGCATTAGGGTGGACAAGTATCTTTGAGCATGGGTGAGGCCCCAGAGCACTGGAGAATTGCTCATGTTGTCCCCTTGTTTAAGAAAGGTAGCGAGGATAATCCAGGTAATTATAGACTAAAGAGCCTGACGTCAGTGGTGGGGAAGCCGCAGGTGAAGATACTGAGGGATAGGATCTATTTACATTTGGAAGAAAGTGGGCTTATTAGTGATAGGCAGCATGGTTTTGTGCAGAGAAGGTCATGTTTTACCAACTTGATAGAATTTTTTGAGGAAGTGACAAAGTTGATTGAGGGAAGGGCTGTAGATGTCATATACATGGACTTCAGTAAGGCATTTGATAAGGTTCCCCATGCTAGGCTGATGGAGAAGGTGAAGTTGCTTGGGACCCAGGGTGTACTAGCTAGATGGATAGAGAACTGGCTGGGCAGCAGGAGACAGAGTTGTAGTGGATGGGAGTTTCTCAAAATGGAGAACTGTGATCAGTGGTGTTCCACAGGGATCCGTGTTGGGACCACTGTTGTTTGTGATATACATAAATGATCTGGAGGAAGGTATAGATGGTCTGATTAGCAAGTTTGCAGATGATGCTAAGATTGGTGGAGTAGCAGATAGTGAAGGGGACTGTTGGAGAATGCAGCAGAATATAGATATATAGATAGATTAGAGAGTTGGGCAGAGAAATGGCAGATTGAGTTCAATCCAGACAAATGTGAGGTGATGCATTTTGGAAGATCCAATTCAAGAGTGAACTATACGGGAAATGGAAAAGTCCTGGGGAAAACTGATGCACAGAGAGAGCTGGGTGTTCAGGTCCATTGTACCCTGAAGGTGGCAAGGCAGGTGGATAGAGTGGTCAAGAAGGCATATGGCATGCTTTCATTCATCAGACGGGGTATTGAGTACAAGAGTTGGCAGGTCATTTTACAATTGTATAGGACTTTTGTTCGGCCACATTTAGAGTACTGCGTACAATTCTGGTTGCCACATTACCAAAAGGATGTGGATGCTTTGGAGAGGGTGCAGAGGAGGTTCACCAGAATGTTGCCTGGTATGGAGGGTGCTAGCTATGAAGAGAGGTTGCGTAGATTAGGATTATTTTCATTAGAAAGACGGAGGTTGAGGGGGGATCTGATTGGGGTCTACAAAATCATGAAAGGTATAGACAGGGTGGATAGCAAGAAGCTTTTTCCCAGGGTGGGGGACTCTATTACTAGGGGTCATGATTTCAAGGTGAGAGGGGAAAAGTTGAAGGGAAATAAGCGAGAAAGTTCTTTACGCAGAGGGTGGTGGGTGCCTGGAACATATTGCCAGTAGAGGTGGTAGAGGTGGGCACGATAGCATCATTTAAGATGTATCTGGACAGATACATGAATGGGCAGAGAGCAGAGGGATACAGATCCTTAGAAAATAGATGACAGGTTTAGGTAGAGGATCTGGATCAGCGCAGGCTTGGCGGGCCAAAGGGCCTGTTCCTGTGCTGTAATTTTCTTTGTTCTTTGTTCTCCCCTGTCATTTTAAACCTATGCCCTCTGGTCTTGGACTCCCTCACCTCCCCCTCCCCCGCAACCCCACCCTAGGGAAAATATCCTTACCCATTCACCCTACTCATGCCTCATGATTTTATAAACCCCTAAGGTTGCCCTCTTAAGTCCGTCATTTGGCGAAACTTATATATCTCCAAGTGGCTGTGCTGTGAATGACCCAGACTGAGCTTTGGACGTGTACATCTTAATTGGAGTCCAAATGAGTGACTCACAAAGACCAGAGGAGGAACTGGGAGAAATTACTTTGAAGAGAAACAGCCGGAAATCATTTGCCTTTTTTGCCAATTACCTGCCATTAGATGGAGCAGGGTATTGAGTTTAGTAGTTTCACTGCTCGTAGGCAGCTACAGAATCACAGAAGTGGCATGACACCGTGAGGCTGGTCATAAGTACATTGTATTTATTCAGGTACCTGCTTTCAGCTGTGGGTTATCAGATCTCATTTGTCTAGTTTGTTCCCATTACAATTTAAAAAGGAACAGCTAACACTAAACCAGTAAAGAAGTGGCTAAGATACAGTAATCTAATTACCTTGGTATGTATTTTTAAGTCATTTCACCCTCGTGCTATTTGCACCTTTATGCTGGGCTTTCAGATGAACCTGCAGCTGTCTGCTAGACTGGTTCAGCCACTGATGATGTAAGTGCCCAAATCCCTATCTTTTCATTTAGATTGTGTCCTTTTCTTCTCTGTGACAGGTCCAGACATTTTATTCTGATATACTACTGTCTAATTTATTTCACATGGATGGTTCTCTGCAGTCTTGCAGCATGTCCTTTCTGTTGTAATGACTGGATATCGGATACCTCTTTTGAAATGAATGTTGGCCTTTGTTGTATAGTTAGAAAATGTCTTACTCAAGAATGGTTTGAAATGTATGTATGGGAATGAAACATTTTTATTTGTCTTCTCAACAGGTTGGCATCTTCAGGAAGTCAGGGGTAAAATCTCGAATCCAGGCTCTGAGGCAAATGAATGAAAACAGCCCTGACAATGTTAATTACCATGGTCAGTCAACATTTGACGTAGCAGACATGTTAAAGCAATATTTCCGGGACCTCCCAGAGCCCATCTTCACCAACAAACTGACAGAAACATTTCTGCAGATCTATCAATGTGAGTGAAATAGGAAAAAAAATGCATCTTTCCACATTCCTTCTTATGTATTATAATGTTTTATTCTCAGTAAATGAGTTTTATTATGATGCTGAGGAGTAAAATCCTTTCCCATTTAGATTACCAAGAGTCAATGTAAGTATATTCATGCTGACAACAGCTCAGGAATCTGCAGAGCAAGCTTCCTTTACATTGAAACCAGAATGCACCTTTTGTGCCAAAGTGAGATTTCTGTTTTGTACCTGCTACTTTATGAAAGAAATTGTTCATGTACTGCCAAATTTTTCAGTTGGACCATGCCCATTAGAAACTGTGCTGCGATGATTCAGTACAATGAGATACTCCATTCGTGTAGATCACATGGCCAAGAGAATACCATTCTGCCAGTTCAGCTGGCTATCATAACACAGAGTTATTGTGTATCAGTTGTGACTCAGTGGTCGCAAAGTTCGAGTCCCACTCGTGAACTTGAGCACAAAACTCAAATATGACTCTTCACTGTTGCAGCACTCCTTCAGTACATTTTTACAGATTGCATCATTAGGAACAGACATTAAACCAAAGTGCTATTTTGTCCTCTCAGAAGAATGTAAAAGATCCCGATGCGGTATTTTGAAGAAGATCAGGAAGTTATCTCCTGATTTCTTGGGCAATATTCAATAATTAAAGTCATTTGAGACACCTGGCTGTGATGAAAGGTGTTACATAGATGCAATTTTTTGTAATTCCAGTACTTAACTTGTTTTGCTATCCAGATCCCTGAAGTTGAGCTGTTTTTATGATGGTGGGACCATCACTTCTAATGATGAGTCTGTTTACCAGTTTAAATCATCAACCTGTTACCCCACCACTGTAGACAGGACTTTTTTGAGGTGCTCTGAATCTCAAGAACTAAACATACCCTCAAGTTTAATGTTTACAATTATTGTGATGGCATCTGGTGCATAGATTTTTTGAGAATTTTAAAAATTCATTTATGTGATGCGGGGACAGGACAACTATTTATTGGTGAATTCTTACTGGTTTTGAAGACGATGGGGAAAATTACTGGTTTGTGCAGTGAAGGTAGTCACTTAGCAATATTTGTTTGGTTAGAAGTTCCAAGGTTTTGCACCATTGATAATGAAGGAGCAGTGAAGTACTTCCAAATTGGGTTAGAGTGTAACTGATAGAGAAACTTGGAGGTCATGGTGTTCTTTTATGTCTATGGCTTTTTGCCTAAAGGGTAGAGATCTTAGGTTTGGGAGATGGTGTCAAAGGAACCTTGGGAAGTTGCTACAGTGCAGTTTTGGATTGCTAGTCCGGATAAGTGGACCATTGGCTCTGGGACATGCATTCAAATCCAATCAAGACAACTGGGGAATTTAAATTCAGTAAAGGAAATAAACCTGAAATTTGAAAAAGAAACAACTAGTATCAGTTGACCACCAAACTATTGGATTGTTGCAAAAACTTATCTGGTTCACTGGTGTCCTCCTAGGTCTATCTATTCATTCTGGCCTAGATGTAATTATACATTCAAAGTAATGTAGTTGACTCACAACTGCCCCCTGAAACGGTCTGGTAAGCTATTTGTTTGCACTTTGTATGCAATTATGGGTGGATAATAAATTCCTGCCTTGCCGGTGATGTCTTCATCCTCGAATAAAGTTTTAAAAAAAGTTATGCCCTCACTCTTTACATGAAGTTAGTCCTTTCGATAGTACTTAAGACTGTGGTAGGAGTTTCAGTTAGAATTTTTCAAATGTTAAATTAGCAACAATATAGTGTTCCTTGTGTGATTCCTCATTTGTGTGTCTCAGATGTTCCAAGGGACCAACGCCTCCAAGCCCTTCAGGCTGCAATTGTGCTGTTGCCAGATGAGAACCGTGAGGTACTTCAGTCGCTATTGTACTTCTTGAGTGACATTGCGTCAGTGCAAGAGAACCAAATGACTGCTGGAAATCTGGCTGTCTGTCTTGCTCCATCACTGTTCCATCTAAATGTGCCAAAAAAAGAAGCTTCCTCACCAAGGTGAGCTTTGCAATTCCCAGTCATTTCATTATTAAATTTCTTTGGGAGTGAGCATTCCAGTGATCTCTATGTGTTTGGTTGAGGGCTGATGAAGTCTTTTCTGCTTCACTGATGGCTCCAATATTCTGGGCAAGTAGCAGGATCAGAGCCATGAGAAATAGTTAGCATCATGTTTGGACTGACATTTCTACCTTCATTTCTAGTGGCAAAAACTGGTATTAAAAGTGAGTGGGAAGGGGATTTTTGGGATTGTTATTTTGTCAATTGTTTATGGTCAGGCTTCAATATTATGAAGAGCCATGTTGTAATGCTAGGTTGACTGTGAATAAAATTACGAAATGTAAGCTTTGAAAATAATAGTGATTTGACAAAAGGCCATATTTCCAAAAACCTGATCCACAAATGATTACCACTGGAATACATGATTTCTGGTTGGTGTTGACAATGAGCCTGCTGTTGTAAATTAGCTTTGTGCCACAGATAGAAATGAAATGAATGAGCAGTCAAATCTGATCTGATGAAGGGTCTAGGCCCAAAACGTCAGCTTTTGTGCTCCTGAGATGCTGCTGGGCCTGCTGTATTCATCCAGCCTCACATTTTATTATCATAGTCAAATCTGTTTGTTGCTTGAGGGAGGGTTGTTGCTTTTAGACACTGAACACCTTTGCTTTTGTTTAAATATGACATGGGATGTTTGGTGCCAACTTGAACAAATAGAGAGGAGGTTGTTTTAACATGTCACTTGGAGGATGATGCCTTAGTAATTTGGCGATCCTTTGGATTGTGGAGCTAGATTGAGTTTAGGTCTTGTAGCTGTGCTCTGTCATTTGACTTTGAATCGAGCGAGAAGGTGTTAGTGACCAAGAAAAGTCTCTTACCAGTTGGAGGCTGAACAATTACTAGAGAAACAATATTCACATTATAACTATCTGCTTGTTTGCCTTTTGACCATTGGTACCCCAGAAATAAAACTAAAGGACATCAATTTACCACCCTGTTCTATTTCATTTTCCTCATCTGAGCTGTATTCAAATTATCCTCCATGAATTAACTCCAATAATGCAAAAGAAAGTGAAAGATGTGGAGAAGACAGAGAACTAAGGAAGAGAGGAAATAGATGGTAAAAAGCTAGACTGTAAATCCAAAGGCATATCAGTGGGCCATTGCAAATGAGCATGAGAACTAAATTGTCTCCCATGCCTTTCATATGCGAACATGTGAATTAAGAGCAGGATTAGACCACTCAGTCCCAATGGCTATGAACTATCAGTTTAAAAATATTCAATGACCCATGCTACTGCTGCTTTCTAATGCAGAGTTCAACAGTTGAGTAACCCTCTTAGTGAAAAATATGGGTCTTAAAAGAGTAATGCCTAATTTTTAAACAATACCCCCTACTTCTGGAATTTTCCATGTCACGATTCATTGAGGGTGTGCACTGCAAAATAAGTCTGGCTATTCCCAGAGTCATCAGTAAAGTTAAATTTTTTTAAAAGAAATATGCAAAATTCCCAAACTACTTTACTTTCTGACCTAGGTTGATAAGAAGTACGGAGCAAGAAATGCTATTTAGGACTGCTAATTAGATTCTAGCTACTGTAAATGGTCAAACTAAACTAAAAACCTTAACAAATAAAAATCTTAATTCTTTTATAAATACACCCCCTATGCACACAGACAAATAAAAACGGTGGGGGACAAAAAAACGGTTAGAGGGAAGGCTAGAAAAACTGTTCCATAGTCTTTGTTCACAAGATCTGTTCTGTGGCTGTTGCAGACTAGTGGAAGCACTCTGGAAAAGAAAGGGTGAGGAGAAGTCTTTGGCTCAGCAAGTGGCACAGGATGCTGATTTATTTATGAAAGGTCTCTGACTTGCCCGATTCAAAGTCACACCTTTCAACATTGGCTGAAGGAAAGATAAGCTTGCTTTCTTCTGGTTTAAAGTGTATTACAGCAGAGTGGTTGATAATAAAGTGTGAAGCTGGATGAACACAACAGGCCAAGCAGCATCTCAGGAGCACAAAAGCTGACGTCTCGGGCCTAAACCCTTCATCAGAGAGAACCTCTCTGATGAAGGGTCCAGGCCCGAAATGTCAGCTTTTGTGCTCCTGAGATGCTGCTTGGCCTGCTGTGTTCATCCAGCTTCACACTTTGTTATCTTGGATTCTCCAGCATCTGCAGTTCCCATTATCTCTCTACTGCAGAGTGCTTTCTGGCTGCTCCACACCTCTTGGTTTCTCATCTGGTCTGACTGGCTTCTCTGTCTTGTTCATAGCCCAAGCTATTCAGCTACTTGACAACCAATCACATTTGTTCGCAGGCAGAGTGCCATCATCCTTAATAATTGGCCATTAGTTCACATCAATCACAAGCACCCATTATTTATTCTTGTATGCTTTATTCAACATTGTGGTTATAGTTCGGTGGCCTGTAGACCACTCCACTAGTAACTTAATTCCCCTACTGCTCCAATGAAACTAATTCTACATCTCTATCTCCTGAATCAAGGTCACCTCTAATTATTGCATTGTACCTCCCTTCCACATTTACTCAGATTCTTTTATTCCTGATTGTCTTACATCCCTCAATATTCATGATCGAATCCATGTCAACGTACAACCCTGCCTCCACATTTATCTCCAGGTCATCATAATCTAGTTCAGTTGGTGCTATAAATTTGTTTACATAGTTATGAATGCAATGCATGTTGAAATATGGAGACTTTGGTTTTGTCTTCTTGCTGTCTTTGTAACATCAAGCCTCAACCATTGAAATAGTCATAGGTTCGTTTTCCGTCTATTCATGCCATTCCCTGACCTTTTATTTCCGACATTACTAGTTTGATCTCCTACTGCAATTTTAATTTGTCACATCTAGCCAGACTTGATCCTTTGTCCACATTGTTTAGTTTAAATCCCTCTCATACTTACCTAGTTGTATGATTTTCTAGAAAACCAGTCCAGCAAGCTTCAGATGCAGACCAATGATATAGCCCCCTATAATAGTTTGAGGAGTGGCACATGGAGTTACTTTGGATAAATGCGAGGTATTGCATTTTGGTAAAGTGAACAAGGAATTATACAGTTAATGGTCAAGCCTTTAGTAGTGTTGTCAAACAGAGACCTAGGGTTTTAGGTACATAGTTCTTTGAAAGTTGCATCACAGGTGAACAGGATGGTTAAGAAGGCATTTAGCATGCTTACCTTCATTGCTCAGACCTTGAGCATAGAAGTTGGGATGTCATGTTGAGGTTGTACAAGATGTTGGTGAGGCCACCTCTTGGAGTACTGTGTGCAAATCTGGTGCCCTGCTACAGGAAAGATATTAGGTAGACAAACAGGAGGCTGGAAGAAAACAGCAAGCCAGGCAGCTTGGCGAAGGATAATACCTGAAACATTGACTGCTGCTTTCGTCCAGATGCTGCCTGGCTTGCTGTGTTCTTCCAGCCTCCTGTTTGCCCACCTCGGATTCCAGCATCTGCAGTTTTTTAAAGTCATTAACCAAGGATGATATTAAATTTGAGAGGGTTCATGAAAGATTAACCAGGATGTTGCTGGGAATGGAGGGTTTGAGTTATAAAGAGAGGCTGAATAGGCTGAGACATTTCCACTGGAACATAAGAGGCTTAGACGCGACCTTGTAGAGGTTTATGAAGCCGTGAGGGGCATAGATAAGGTGAATACCAAAGGCTTTTTTCCCTAAGGTTGGGAAGTTCATATGAGGGCTATATTTTTAAGGTGAGATTTAAAGCAAATGATTTAAAAGGGACCTGAGGGGCAATGTTTTCACACAGGGTAGTTTGTATGTGGAACGAATGGCCAGAGGAAGTGGTAGATGCAAGTATAGTTGCAGTGTACACAATATATGGGCAGATACATAAATAGGAAAGGTTTAGAGGGATATTAGCTTAACTCAGGGAAGTAGGACTAATTTTGGAAATGTAGTTGGTCTATTTCTGTATTGTATGAGTATGACACTGTACAGAAACCTGTGCCACCCGAATGGAACCCAATTCTCCCACACCAGTCTTCAAGCTACATAGTCATTTCTCGAATCTTATGTGCCCTCTGTCAATTGGCATGAAGTTCCAATAATAATCCAGAGATCACCACCCTTCATAGGATCATAGAATCCCCATAGTGTGGAAGCAGGCCATTCAACCCATCAAGTCCACAGTGACTCTCCAAAGAACAAACCACTCAGACCCACCTTCCTAAGCCTGTAAGCCTGCATTTCCCATGGCTAACCCACATAACTTGCACATTGCCAGGATATTGGGCAATTTAGCATGGCCAATCCACCTTTGGACTGTGGGAGGAAACCCACACAGACATGGGGAGAATGTGCAAAAAGCACACACAGTCAAACCCCAGTCACTGGTGCTGAGAGGCAGCAGTGCTAACCACTGAGCCATCGTGCCGCCCTTAAGGATTTCCTTTTTCAATTTGTTGCCTTTGCTGATCTTGGAAATAATGACTAACATCGCAGCATTTAGAAACATTAACAGACAAAAAAGAGATCTGTGTCACTGCAGAACTAAAGTCTCGATCAGCGAGTCAACCTTCATCTCCATTGCCGAAGTGAATTTGGTTACTATAAAACATGAAGATTCGCCTCGTAGCTCAATGTTACATCTGTTTAGCTGCTTTCTGTGGGACTGTGACACAGCAGATCGAGACAAAAATAGTGAAGTTTATGCGCCTATCTGTTATGTAACGTTAATGGGTCATCTTAAGATTTCTTTTTCTTGACCTTGTTTGTAGGGTGATTCGAAAAAGAGGTGTACTGAGCAAACCTGATCAGAGGGACCTCAATGAAAATCTGGCAGCAACTGAGGGATTGGGTCACATGATTGCAGAGTGCAAGAAACTATTCCAGGTACAAACAAAGGGGCTCATACTTTGAATCTTTTGACAACACTTGGGAGTGAAAGAGAATGATGAAGAAACGATTAGAACCGAAATGTGTAAAATTTGTTGTATTTGTGTAGTGTGGGTATGTCCTTTTCTGAGTGGTTCCCCTTGGCTACACTTTAACAGGGGAACCAGTTGCTTGTCCTTGTTCCGAGTCTCCTGCTCCTGCTTTTCTTCTTCCTCAAATAGTTCCTCCATCCTAAGGAGTAACCTATTGAAGGGAAACAATCAGTGTAAACAGTGAGTCTTTAATAATGTTTGGTGAGAGGTAAAGAAACCAAGAAATATTGGGAGGCCCAGATCTGCCTTTTCGGACAGGTTGAATTAAAGTGGGTATCCTAACGTGGTTATCTGTTGTTCTGCAAGCTTTCTTGCTATGTGTAACTTAAAATGGCTTAGAGAATTTTTTGTCTTAAGTGTTTTCATTGCTTTTGTAAAAATTGAAGGAATATGTATGTCTTTATGACTGTGAGAAAGGCTCAATGTCTAATCTCAACAAATTTTGTCATTATATCGTTAAATATTAGGCACACTTTTTAAGATAAAGTACTTGCAGCATTTATACAAAGGATTATCACAAATCTAGACAAAGTATTTAGTGGAGCATTAATTTGACCCTTGAAAATTTTATTGATTTTGTTTTTGACAGATCCCACATGATATAATGGTGCAGTCCCGAAACTCTTATATTGCAGTTGATGCACATCCTCTGCCCATGGAAGGATTCAGGGGACATCATGAAGGCAGGGATAAGGACTATATGATCTGCATGGAAGACATTATCCAGGACTTATTAAGGGACGCTGGGGAAAAATTCAAAGGCTGGACCAACATCCAAGGACCTGTGAACACCGAACTTTCTTACAAGAAGGTATTTTAATGAAACTTCTCAAATTTAGACTCTTGAAATGAATAGACATCTTACAGTACATTGAATGTGCTTTCAGGGCTAGGTTTAGGCCAAATTTTACTCACCAAATGGTTGCTCTATCTGGACTGGAGTGGACAAAATACAAAAAAAAAATGGACTTTCATTTACACTTGAATTATATCTTCACATGAATGTATAACCTAATTTTGTGCTTGCCATTTATAGGGGCCAGTTGGCTTCATAGATCATAGAATCCTGACAGTGTGGAAACAGGCACTTTCGGCCCAGCAAGTCCACACAGAGGGTCAGAGCATCCCATCCAGGCCCACCTAATCTACACATCCCTGGACACCATGGGCAATTTCCCATGGCCTATCCACCTGGCCTGAATGAGGAAACCTGTGCAGACACTGAGAGAATGTGCAAACTGCACACAGTCACCCAAGGGTGGATTTGAAACTGGGTCTCTGGCGCTGTGTGGCAGCAGTGCTAACCACTGAACCGCCATGCCACCCACTTTTGTCATGCAGAGTAATGTTGACAGAGTGAGTTCAATTCCTGAGGTTTCCATGAAGGACTGTCCTTCTCAACCTGTCCCATTGCCTGAGACCAGTTGACCCTCCGATTAAATTACCATCAGTGGTCTCTTTCTAATGAGAGAGGAGTCCTGTGTTTTGATAGGTCAATGGTGACTTTACTGTTATGATAGTACTTTAGATTTATTTCCTTAAAATGATAGTGAATGTTATACCATAAAATTGTTTCTTGCTTTCCATAGAATTAAAAATTGTATGTTAGTGTTAATGTGATCTGTATTTTATGAAATGATCTTCATAAATGTTAGGACTAAATGTTCGGATTGTGTATATTGTGCCCTCTAGTCTCCCTATGCCACACACCAACCTTGACTGCAAATGTGTTCAAGTTTATCAATGCTGCCTTGTACTGGCTGAGATATGTGTGGGTAACCCTTTCCTGCTGGGATTGCCAATTCCACTGAGCTGCCTAGAGTTCTAATTTGAAACCCATGCTTCTACCGAAAGATGACACCAACCGCTTAAATATGTCAGCCAGTTTTTTAAAACTTCAATCCATTTTAACCTCCATTTTCCTGCTTCTGTCCTGAAGAGCCAGATTCAAACCAGAGTACCTTTTCTCAGCTTCCTGCGGTGTTCAGATTGAGTGCTGATACCTTTTTAACGACAGTGAGGAATTGGTGGTAAACATTGACCTTGCAGGGCAACACTCCCATCCCTTCAGCAAGACAAAAGTCTGTAGGCTATTCACTTTAGGGGTGGATCAGTTTTATAGTCAATCTGTTTTCCACTCAACCACACATCCACTCAACCATGCGCTTCAGTAGTCACCCAGGCTGATTCAGTTTTTCCTTTATAGCTCAAGAGGCTGATGTGACAATTCATTAGCTTTTCTAACAGCTAAATATTGTGCAATTTCTTTAATCACTGGTCACAAGTATTTGCAATTGCTGGATTTTTTGGGAAAATTTTGATGACTGTGCAACTGTCTCAACCAACAGCAGAGCTTTGGGTCAAATGATTTATATAGAAACTAACAGAAAAGAGGAAATCGGTTAAAAACTTCAGTCTGCCTAAGAGATAAATGTGTGTGGTATTTGCTGGTTATTTATAATAATAATTCTGAAATAATTCTGTTCTATAAAAGTGTGTTTAAACAACTTCCAGCTTTTTCTTGCTAATCTATCTGGCTAGACATTGTGATCTCAGCCACTGATTGATTTTTTTTAAGGATGTGTAATCCTCTAGATAAAATCATGGGCTGTTGGAAAGTAAAATTGTCTGTAGATAGTGAATACGTAAGGGACCAGACTTTTTCTGTTCTACGATTAAGAATGAGGTTGGTTAGTTTAGCCGAGCAGAACTATCCCATTTGGTATCACAAGTTAAAGTGTTCCACTGAATCATCAAATCTGTGACTGAAATAGTTGGTGAGGAGGATTATTGGTAACACAGTTGCTTGTAGCTGTTCATGCCTGCCTTCAGACAGTGCAACAAATTTAACAATTTGCAAAGCTATGTGATTAATGTCTTACATCTGGAGCTGCTTTTTACTGAAGCATTATATAAGTCATAAGTACATAAGCGCAGGAGTAGGTCATGCAGCACTTTTGAACTCACCATTGTTCCTCATCTGCTTCAAAACAATTCTCTTGCACTATCTCCATACTACTTAGATTTCAACAATTAAAAAAACCCATCAGTTTCAGCATTGAACATATTCAATGACTGAGCCTCTAAAACTGGCTGGGATGGAGAATTCAAAAGATTTACCATCCTCTGAGTGAAGAAGCTTCCCTTGTTTCAGTTCAAAATGGCTTGCCTTTATCCTGAGACTGTGTCCCCTGGTGGTAGACCCCTCGGGTAGAGGAAGCATTCTTACTGCCTTACCCTGTTGATCCCTGTGAGAATTTTCTATGTCTGAATGAGATTCTTCTAAACTTCATAGAATATCAGCCAGGCTATTTAATCTTTTCTCCAAGGACATTCTCTTCATTCCAGGAATAGTGTGGTGAACATTTGCTGCACTACTTCTATATCAGAATCATCTTTCCCTATATGATGACACCAAAACTGTACACTACTTCTCCAGAGATAGTAGGAACTCCATGGTCTCACTGAGACTTTATGAAATTACAGTCAGGCATCTCTGGTCCAATGTTCAATTAGCTGTATAATAAGGGGCAACATACCATGTGAATTCCTACTGCTTGCTGCACCTGCATGTTAACTTTGGGTGACTAATATATAAAACTTATTACCTCCCCATTATATCATCTGCATATTTGGAAACATTACATTTAATTTTGATCATTGGTCATTTGATCTAGATCATGAATAGCAGGGTGAGGGGTGGGTGCAAAGCACTGATCCTGTGCTAACTCAATAATCACAGCCTGCCAACCTGGCAGTGAACCCATTTACTTCTGTATTTTGTCCATTAACCAGTTTGCAATCCATGCCACTATATTCTCCCTTATCTCAAATATTTGTATATTTATTTACCATCCTTTTGTGTGGAACTTTATGAAAGACTTCTGAAAAAATACACCACCTCCGTCAACTGCCTCTTATCTATTCTGTTATATCCTCAAGAAAAACTTGAAGTTTGTAAAATATAATCTTTTTTCATAGTTTCATGATGACACTGACCCTTCCACTTAAATAGTAGCATGGATAGGATCAAATAGCAATTATGACTTTCCAATCTGCAGAGATCATTCCAGAGTCTCTAGAATTTTGAAGGATGATCTCTAATTCATCTACTATGTCTATAAGCACCTCTTTCAACATTGCTGTAGATAATCAGGTCTTATTAATTGTTTTAACCAATATGAATAAGTTGCAGTTTATAATTTACACTAGTTGTCAGATTCTCCATTATTTCTGGGAGTTTTTTTGTAAGTTCCTTTTGTGAAGACAGAAACCAAGTGTTTGTTTTGTTTCTCCATTTTCTTATTTCCCATTATAAATTCTCTTAACTCTGCTTGTAATGGACTCATGTTTGTTTTTGCTAAGCTGTTTCACATCCCCGTGGAAGCTTTTTCAGTTTGTTTTCATTCATTTTCATTTTATTTATTCTTTAATTCTTTTTAAAGATCTTCCTTCACAGAATTCAACAATCATCAAAATCCCCAAACTTACCATTTTCTTTGGCAACTTTATGCACCTTTTCCTCCAATATTGCACAATCCTGTGGTTTCTTTAATTAGATGTGGTTGGGTGATAGAGCAGAGTTTTCCTTATTGTATGAGGTAATATCATGGAGAAGTGATCTAAGTATTGGTAGAGTGGGAATGTTGGAATTGGGCTAGGGAGTAGTTTCGAAATAGGAATGATCAAACAAATTTGTTTTTTTCTAAGAAGGGTCTAGGCCTGAAGCATCAGCTTTCCTGCTCCTCTGATGCTGCTTGGCCTTGCTGTGTTCATCCAGCTCTACAGCTCCTTATAACAAATTTGGTTGCTAGTTTTCATGAGGATATTTCTTGGAATTCCCTGATTTTTAAAAAAAAATACCTTTAGGATGAAGGGTCTAGGCCCGAAACGTCAGCTTTTGTGCTCCTGAGATGCTGCTGGGCCTGCTGTGTTCATCCAGCCTCACATTTTATTACCTTGGAATTCTCCAGCATCTGCAGTTCCAATTACCTTTGGGATGCTGTTGTTTTTGGCTCCCTGCCTAACAGAGCAAGGGAATGACATTCTCACATTGTAATATACTAACTCCTTTTTTTTTCTGATCTACCCTGCATTGGTAGGTTGGTGATGGACATCCCCTTCGTTTATGGAAAGTGGCAACCGAGATAGAAGCAACTCCTAATTCTGTATTAAACCGTCTGCTAAGAGAACGCCACCTTTGGGATGATGATGTCCTGGTCGTAAATGTTGTGGAGCAATTGGATAAAAATATGGAGATCTGCCATTATGTTCTGGACAGCATGGCACCACATCCCAGGCGAGACTTTGTTGTTCTGAGGTGAGACTAGGTACTGGGTCAGCAGTAGTCCTTCATGAAAATTTGTCCATGTCTAAAGTGTAGCATTGTAATTCACAAATACTCTTAATTGGAATGTTGAGCAACCTTGTAATTGTTGCAATCTCCTGAATATTATGTATAAAATAATCAAATAAAATGTAATTGTTACATTGTCGTAATAGTTAAAGCAGTTAAGCTGCTTGATGTTTATTTCTCAGCATATGTGTAGGATCAATATGATAGGAATTAGTTAGAGTAAATTGTTGAAACATGTTTTATGTTCATAAGTCATTTTGTGGTTATGAATAGTTTGCAGTGGGTTCAATGGCCAGAGAGAAATTTGTACGTCTTTGGGTACAGATTTTTTTTGAATGAGAATAATTAGATTTGGGCCCAAGGCCAAGCATGCTATGTGAATGATTTCCTCTGCTCAGTATTTTCTCATTGAGTACATTTATGATTCTTCTGGATCAAGTGACTTGAGAAAATCTTTGTGAGCATATTTATAATGTCTTCCTAAAGATGCAGAGGCTGCCAAAAAAATGTATATGAATGGCAGACTTGGTGTTTAAATAATCAATCAAAAACACATTTATTTTTGTTAATGATCTTGAATAAAGTTACCTTGTGTGTGCCTTTTACTTTAGTGTCAGAAAGCATTTCCTCATTAAATATATGCAAGTTTAAACTGCTTCAGGTTTTGCTTAGGATTCAAATTATCAGCAGTTCTGTTTGTTTTTCACTACATTGTGGTGGATCTTAGGTTCTTTTGGCATTTTAAACTCTTCAGTCACAATATCCATTAGCATTGCAAACTCAGCGGAATATACAGCAAGTCTGTACAATGTTATTGTAATCTTGAGGCAGTCTCATTTTGAAATGCCAATATTAGAGAGGATTGTTAGGAACATAATGTAAGAGCAGGAGTAGACCATTCAGCCCCTTGAGCCTGTTATGCCGTTTAAAGTGATCATGGCTGATCGGTGGCCCATGCTTATCAACAATTTATCTATCTCCGATTCAAGCTTAACAACTGATCCAGCATCCACTGCCATTTGTAAAATAACGTTCCAAACACCTATCACCCTCTGTGTGTAGAGGTGCTTCCTAACATCTCTCTTGAGCAGCATGGTGGGCCAGTGGTTAGCCCTGCTGCCTCACAGCGCCAGGGACCTAGGTTCAATTTCACCCTTGGATAACTGTCTGTGTGGAGTTTTCACATCCTCCCCATTTCTGTGGGTTTCCTCCCACTTTCCAAAGATATACAGGTTGGGTGGATTACCATGCTAAATTGCTCATGGTGCCCAGGGATGTGCAGGCTGTATGGATTAACCATGGCCAGTGCTGGATTACAGGGATAGGGTTTGGAGTTAGTCTAGGTGAGATGCATTTTGGAGAGTCAGTAAGGGTTGAATGGCCTGCTTCAAAACTATAGGTATCCTGAGCAGTCTGGCCCTGATTCACAGATTGTAACTGCTAGATCTTGAAACCTCAACTAATGGAAATAATTTATCTTTATTTATCCTGACTTTTCATGTTTAAATCTTTAAGATTTTGATCACCCCTTAGCCTTCCATGTTCCTGAAAATTAGCCTAATTTGTACAATCACTGTGCATGATTTGTCTCCTGAAGTCCAGATACCATTCTAGTAAACCTACATTGCACTCCCTCCAAGGCCAGTATATCCTTCCGAAGTTGTGGTGCCCTGATCTGCTCACTACTTCAGATGAGGTCAAAGCAGAGTTTTGTATAATTGCTGTATAATTTCTGCATCTTTATACTCCAGTCCTCTAGACATAAGGGCCAGAATTCCATTAACATTCTTGATTATTTTCTGCACCTGTTCATAACATTTTAAAAATCAGTGCACCTAAACTCAAAGCCACTTTGGACATCACCCACTATGTTTAACTTTATGTCATCTGGAAAGTATTCCATGCGGAAATCACACAGATCCTTTGTGGGACACCCACTGGTCACATCCTGCCAATTTGAGTACTTAACGCAATATCTCTACATTCTGTCATCTGCCATCAACCAATTTCCTAGGCATGTTAGTAATCTTCCCACGATTTCATGGGCTTTTACCTTAGTTAACAGTTTCTTATGTGGGACTTTGTTAAATGCCTTCTGGAAGTCCATAAAAATATGAATGGGGAACATTAAAATGGGTTGGTAGGCCTTTGTTAGTTTTTGCTAACTCAGCAGAATTAGGAATTTTATTTCTGATATTTGAAACCATCTGTTCTTTTATGCTACTGCAAATATTCATCTCCAGCAGCTACTACTGCATGCCACCTTTTCAAGTAGCATGCTCCCCAGTGCCGTTAAGTGTGTTGTAATAAGTACATGAAGACGCAGATAGATATGAATAGATTGTGTGAATGGACAGAAGTCTGGCAGATGGAGTAGAATGTGGGGAAGATGTTAACTTTGTTAAACAGGAAAATTTTAAAAAGGTAGTAATTAAATGGAGAACAACTACAGAAATCCAAGGTACAGAGAGGCGTAGATATTGCCAGTACATATCACAAAAGGTTGATATGTAGATACAGAAAGTTATGAATGGAATGTCAATTTTTAATAAGAGAAATTTAACTTTTAAGTGAAGTTTTATTTCAGTTCTACACAATGTTGGTGAAACCGCATCTTGAATCTGGTGTGCAGCTTTGATCCCCATTTTTTAGGAAGAATCTAAATGTTTTGAAGGTGGTTCAGCGGAGGTTTACTAGACTAACTTCATGAATTGCTTGTCTTATGCGGAAGGATTGGACTGAAGGGCTCACTTCCGCTCGAGTGTAGAGCGAGGAGGTACTTGATTGAAGCCTGTAAGGTCCTGAGCATTCAAACAAGGTGAATGTGGAAAAGATGTGGGTGACTCTAGAACTAGAAGATACTGTTTTTATATTTAAGAAATAAGTCTGTTTCCGTTTTAGGACAGAGATGGGGAATTTTTCTAATTCCCCCTGTAATAAGGTCCAGGGACCTTAAGATTCTAGCTTCTGGTGTCATTTTGGCTAAGCCAATGATCCCATCCATCTGATCACTTTATGATCTGGATGGGTGGTGGAAGCAGATTCAACAGTAAATTTCAGACAGGCATCTTGAATTGGAAACATTTGCAGGGCTTTGGGTAAAGTGCAGTTGAATAGGTATGATTGGATAACACAAGTCTGAATGGTCTCCTCCTATGCTTTGATTATGTAATTCTGCTACCAGGAGCATATTTTAAAAATGTCTGAGTGTAGAAATTGTGTGTCAATGCCATGTATAGTAAGTCTAAATTGGTAGCCTCTGCCTGAGTTCTGACTTTTGTTGGATCTTGGCATTCACCTGTTGACCACTAGTTTTTTAACTTTAGTTGTTTAATTTAAAACTAATGCTTAGTAATTCAGCCCTGTTTCTGAAAGTATTGTTTGCGGATATCCTTCAATATCTGATCCTGTTCCTTACTCTCCAAAGGTAGTCTTCAGCCTCGGGCTCTTGTTGTTAGCTGTTCCCCAAAATGGGTTGGGTCTTTGTCTCACTCTTTCTCTTTCACCTCAGCTTCAAGCTTCAGCCCAGGTTTTGATTCCCCACAGTTTTTGATCCTTCAGCTTCATTTATGCAATTACTGAGAATCAGAGTTTGAGTATCTTCGCTAAGTAACCTCTTCTTCCTCTCATTCTGGGAGTAATATATTTTTCATGGATTGAGAAATTGTTGCCAAACAATGTGCGGGAATAAATGAATCTTTTCCATGTGGCTGGCAGTGACTAATGGGGTATCTCAAGGATCAGTAGAGGGCCCTCAGCTATTCACAATAAATATAACTTATGTGGATGAGGGAACCAAATGTAACAATTCCATGTTTGCTGATGATGCAAAACCTGGGTGGATTGAGTGTCATGAGGAGGATGTGTGGAGGCTTCAAGATGATTCAGACATGTTCAGTGATTTGGTAAACACATGGCAGATGCATTACATTGTGGCTAGATCTACAAATGAAGAGTGTTATTGAAATGGTGATATTTTGGCAAGTGTGGGCACACAAAAGGGGTCTGGCTGTCCTTTTACACTAGTCAATAAAAGTAGATGGGCAGGTACAGCAAGGAACTAGAAAGGCAGATGATATATTGGCTTTCATTGCAAGAGGATTTGAGTTCAGAAGTAAGGATGTGAACTGCAGTTATACAAGGACTTGGTGAGACCATGCCTGGGGTATTGTGTGCAATTTTGGTCTCCTTACCCAAGAACAAAATATACATGCCATAGAGGGAGTACAGTGGAGGTTCATGAGACTGACACTGGAGTTGGCAGAGCTGTCCTATGAGGATAGTTTGGTTTGAATGGGCCAATATTCACTAGAGTTTAGATGAGAAGGGATCTGATTGAAAAGTGCAAGATTCTAATGGAACTGGACAGACAAGATGTAGGGAGGATGAAGTTTTCCTTGCTTCCATGGTTGGGGAATCTAGAACCAGGGCGCACTGTCTCAGGATACGAGGCAGATTCTCTCGGACTGAGATGAGGAAAAGATCCTTCATTTAAAGGATAGTTAACTTGTGGAATTCTTTACCACGGAAAGCTGTGGAGGCCAAGCCGCTGAATATATTCAAGAAAGGTTTTTGTTAGATTTTAGAGATATCGATAAGTAAAGGGAGAAAGTGGGAATATGGCACTGAGGTAGAGGATCAACAATGATCATATTGAATGTAGGAGCAGGTATGAGGCGTTGAATGGCCTGCTCTTGCTCCTAGCTTCTGTGTTTCTCAACAAAGGCACATTTGATACAGTTTTTTTAAAAGCCCATTTTACAGATTTTTCCGTTTCTTTGCAAGTATATTTTGATTGCTGGACATAACATATTTAAAAGTAAAAATCTATTCTAATGTTCTTAACACTGAAATTTCTGGTTGGAATATTAGGCAGACTTCTTGCTATGAAAATGCAGTTCTGTCTGGCTGGCTGTTCAGACAATTCAGTATGTTCAGTGGAGAAATGTGAAAAATCTGCTCTTTGTATCTCTCTCTCTTATTACTGATACCACCCATGGATATCTACTGGTACCACCAAGATTAAGTTACAAATTAAAGGCTTTACATAGCAGGATACTTCCCATTTTGTTTGATTCACTAAAAACTTATTGCCGAGCGACTAACCTGAGTATACTTGTATATTCAGAAACATTCTAATCATCTAGGAATTGATTAACTGTAATAACAGATTATAGAGTGTGTATTTTGTTAACTATTACTCCAACTGGCATTGGCAAATACGATTAAAAGTTATTGGAAGAAAGCAGGACTAGACAATTGAGTTGGACAATCAGCCGTTATCATGATGAATGGTGGAGCTGAATGGTCTCCTGCTGCTCCTACCTTTGATGTTTCTCTGACTGAGCCCACACCACTCAGGTGTAATGTGTCTCATTCTTTCTTATTGAGTGATTTCTACCAGTCATTGCATCATGTTGGCACATTCTCAATAAGCACCAAACTTGCTTTATATGGTGTCTCTACAGCCAATGACTACAGTTTACTTTTGTGTATTTACTTTGTGATGAATTTTTAGGGTTAATAGCACAGTGTCCAATCCACTGTCACAATGTATGTTTTTTTTTATCTCGGATGTAGGGCATGGCGGACTGACTTACTGAAGGAAGCATGCGTTCTGGTAGCAGTTTCTGTTGAGCATGATGCAGTGCACCTAGAAGGCGGTGTGAGAGCAGTAGTCCTGAACTCACAGTACCTGGTTGAGGCTTGCGGCTCAGGCCGGTCTAGACTCACGTACATCTCCAGGACGGACCTGAGGTATGTGTTTCACATTGTTTCCTCCATTCTGAGATTAAACTGTGCAGGATTGTGAGCATCAGTCGAGAGAGAGCTGTCCTGGTGGCTCTCATTCTTAGTCACTGGGGTTACCCTTTATACAGACCCAAGCGCCTTAGTTGGTTAAGTTTCAAGAATTCTCATGTGGGCTACTAAACAGAGTGAAAAATGCTCTGTCTATAACAGCTATTTTGATCAACTGAAAACCTCAAGTCTAACCTTGAATTAAATAATGCAATACCAGTTTCCCATTAAGACAAATTTTCACCTTGGGTGGCAGTGCTGCATATGGGGCATCAGACAGTTCTCATGAAAATTCTGCTCCAGTCAGCTACTGAAGAAAGCTTCTATTTTGATCTGTGTATTGTATAAAGTACACTGTTTTCTACAAAGAGGAGGCTGATAGGGACCTTTTCAGGGTATGGGAATGTTAATAGGGTACACTTTCATTTCAAGTAAGTAGTCCTTTACACAAAATGTTTAGAATAATTTGCTTGGAGTAGCAGTGATAGCTACTGGAGATGTTTGAAATCAAGCTGAATATTATAATAGGAGAGTTAGGTGACTGATGGACTGAATAGTTTTTCCACGTTGACTTTTGTTACGTTCATTTCCTTTTCTTTCCTGTAAGGGGTCGGACTCCAGAATGGTACAACAAGGTATCTGGGTACCTCTGTGCGGTAGAAGTTGCTAGAATACGGGATTCTTTTCTGGCACAAAATTCACGGGGTCTACATATGAAATGAGTTGACACTGCAAGCAAAAGAAAGATGTATTTAATGAATATTCTCTCTTCACAACTGGCATTAAATGGTCAATCTTCTATCTACCCTAACCAGATGAGATGCATCACGAGAAATCTTCAGCCTGCTCAGTGTTTATTTACAATATGAGTTTTTCTGTTATCCCTTTATAATATCCAAATATTTACTTCCTGGCCACTACCATACTTTGTGCAAAGGTATCATTCCTGACATTACTCAAAGTAAGTAATTGTTATTTGATCATTTATATTGATAGATTTTTAGCATCAACGTAGAAATGAGTCGGTGAGATGCATTAAAAAAGACATTGTTCCTCTGTCTAGTGTCTTGGTTTTAATCTTTTGCCTATTTGTATGGTTGTAATCCATTAACTGCTGCGGCATTCTTGCACCCCTACATCTGGGGTAAAGGAAGGTCTCATTTCGATTTGTGTTCAAAGTTTTGAAAGTTTACTGTTTTGGACTGGTTCAATGTCTGTAAATCTGTTCACAATGATATTCTCAACCAACACATTCAGTTAGCAGAAAAGATAAATGCAAGGAAATGTCTTGCAATTTGGAGTGGAGACCCTTAAACAATGGAATAAGGAAATGAGAGGTGTATGATTGTTAACTTTCAGAGAAGTGTTTACTGTGTATGGGGAAGTGCTGGGGATGTTGATGGGAGGGTGTGCGAATTGGTTGCTGAGCTGAAGTAGAATGGTGTTTTTGGGAACTTGTGTGGGTTGCTGCTGACTGTCTTGCCTGTAGGTTCTTGCTGTGTCAAGAATAAACATTTATACCATTTGAGGTTATTTTTATAATCTCATGCTCACACTTGACCTTGCATATTTCTGTAGTGCACTACATTGAGTTGCTGCACAAATAAGATAGTTAACAAGACGCAGTGCACTGTGAACCTGTACTGTGTAAATACCTAGCATTTACATAGACTACTTCTTGTCTTAGTTATATAAAAGATTGGAGCTGGAAGTAGGAGGAAGACTGTCTCATTGACAATCCAGATAAATCCAGTTTGTTCCCTTTCCAGTTGTTCGTGGGAAGATGTTGCAAGGGAGTACAGGAATAAGTTTTAACTAGATCAATCATGATGCAACCTCCAGGAATATTCCGACCAGAATTGGCAACTCTAGATGTGCTCCATTCTTTTGCCACGATAGAGTAACAATGTCAAATGATGCACTGGAAGCCTTTCATAAGAGGGCATTGATGGAACTTATGTGTGATTTCCCTCAATATTTATTTCTCTGCTTTGAATTTATTTTAATTATCAAATTTTATTTTGTTTTAACTAGTCTGGATAGGCCATTCCACTCTAGATCTATAAAGAGATGAAATTTCTAGCATCCCATACTACTAGGTTTAACACCCTCCATTCCAATTTATTATTTTCCATGATATAATCCTTGTAAATGGTAGCTTTTGTATTAATTTTGTTTGAGGACTTTTAGCACCATGCAAGGGAAGAGCTTGATACATCCTAGTTGGTTGGATGTCTAACCCAGTGGATATGATAGCATATGAACATTACTGGTTATTTTTAATCCGGGCTATTCTGATAATAATCCTCCATTTCCACTTACTAAAAATACAATTTGATTTAAAATAGATGTAAAAACCATGATTTTTAAAATGCAGTTTAAGACAAACAATCCTTTCAACTACAAATAAGTCAATGTGTTTAATTTATATTGTCTGGTGTGTCTAAGAATGTTTGTCACTATTTTCTTTTGCATCAGTTTGATGCTATTTCTAGTCAAGGTAGATACATGCATTGCATTGTCATTACCCGGTGCTTTGATTTCAGACTAATTGCTGCTGGTCACTGTGCAGTATTGGAAGTAATCTGACATTTGTATTATCATGATGTTGATGTATGGATTGTGCTGCTCTATAGCTCTGTTGTTAGTATTTGCCTTTCTCTGTGGTCCAGCACACTCACTTCACCTTGGCAACACCAATGAGCCTGACTGAAACCGAAGAAATGTCCAATTTATGGCAAAGTGGAATGATAGTTTGGCTGGAATGCCAACATTTTAACATTGACTACTAATTGTTACATTCTATTCAGACACTTTTTTTTCTGTTGCATTGCAAACCTTTTAAATCCTTTTAGCTTTGGTGTCTATGATTCATGCGTCTGCATTGACCTTGAGGAGCCTTGTTGAAGGAGCATTAGAAATTTGTGAATGATACCATGGTGAGCAGATGATGCTTCGTAAGCTGAACAGTCATGTCTTCAATCAGTGGATCCAATTTAGTGGACATTACAATGTCAACTTTTTAGAGAATAGAAGAAATTGTTTTATTCTAGAGTTAGTGTGGTCTCTTGCTTGAATGTTACTGAACTATTGGTGAAACAGTTTCATGTTTTAATTGTTAAAGAAGAAAGCAAAATTAAACTTCTTCAGAAATCTTCACTTTTCAATTACGACATTTCACATTTTATCTTTACATTTCTTCCACGTACCACTTATTGCGAAATTTTTACTTAATCACAAGAATAAAGTTGGTGCCAGTTATAAGATTTTGATCACTATCTAAAGGTTTTTTGCAGGCGTTTTTTTTTAACAGGACTTGATAATAGTTGACTTCAAGTCCTAGGGTAAAAGAGATATGACAATTGCTTGAGTTGTGTTGTGACTGAAAATCTGAATGATGAGCCTTTTATAGCAATTCTTAGCTGTATCACAAGATTGAGACAATTTATGAGCCAGAAAATGACAATGCACCGCAAGATCAACAAAGCTGTTCTTTTGAGTATGGCAGGGATAAATTATTTTGGGTTGGAAGGGAGGTGTTGCTCTTGACTTTAAAAGATGGAATATGCTTGTCATAGGACGCTGGAACAGGAAGGGTGTGGGAAAGGAAATAAATAAAACAACAAGCAGTGATGTGAGTATAAATGATCTGCAACCCAGATGTGTTACAGCAACCAACTGCAAAAACTATTTATCTTCATGAATAGAAATGTAGCATAGAAATTTCACTGGTGAGCCTCATAATAAGGTCTGCATTGAGACTCAAAGTATGTACCTTCATCTTCTAATCAAATATTAAGTACTGTAAAAATGACTTGCAAACTGATAGAATCATTGATATGTCAAACCAAGAAATGCAGCAAAGATATATGACGTATAAATGGTTAAATATTCTGGAGTTCTGACTGATTCCCTTTTGGGAATCAATGTATAAATACTGCAGATGCTGGAAATCTGAAACAAACAGAATGCTGGAGAAACTCTGTGGGTCTGGCAGCGTACCAAAATCATACCAGACTTGAAACGTTAACTGTTTCTCTCTCCACAGATGCAGCCAAACTTGCTGAGTTTCTCCAGCATTCCCTGTGTTTGTTTAATATTTATACAGGCCTTTTCATCAGGAGATGGAATGACTAGGCTGGATAGGCCATAACAAAATATTAAAGGTTTGCAGAAGCTTCACATAGGGTGGCAGAATGAACATTTTTCGAATTCCTGGTTTCTTGTATTCAAAGCTCCTTTCTCTGACCTCTGAAGATACCAATTTTTCTTTGTATGGTGAAGAAAAAACCCAAAAGGCATTATGTATGGGGATGTCAGGGAGAATGCTGTTTAACCAACATTATTGGGGTGATTATTACAGGGTTGTGCTTCAGGCAAACAGCCTAATCCATCAGGAGAGTATTTTGGAAATCAGAAGTATGTTTTATATAATTTTCCATTCATCATGATCATTGGTTGGAAAAATGTGGAGAGCAACCCTCAATTTATTTAGTTGTATCTTTGTTTATATCAAGGCATTGTGTTCTTATGTTGAGAGAAGAGAGACATGAAGAATGCATATGTGCAACACAGGTTCTTGTGTGTTAATAGATGTTACCTGTGCCCAGTGATTTATAGTAATGCGGAGGGAATGTGTGTGATTGAGTATTCATGGATTGGAAGACCTTGAGAGATACATAATGGCACAGATTCTATTTAATATTGAATATTTTTGATCTCAGGTATTTAACTTGTTACGAGTTTTTGTTGCCAACTGTATATATTGTATTTCTATAAAATCTATCCAATGTGAAGCATTTGTATGAACTTTTTAAAACAAAAATTATGCTGTGTATTAAAATTTATATTTTTGACAATTTGTCAAATGTACATATCATTTCAATAAATATCACTTCAAATTACAATGTCTGAAATGTTTTGCCTACTTATTTTAACTAAGCTTCCTGACATTGCAATAACGTGGTTGGAAAAATTCTTAACCTGGTCTGCGTGAAAGTAAGAAATCTGAATTGTGTGGTGCTGTGGGGACAACAGTAATCCTAGCTGCTGTCAAAAGCAAGTAAAATTAGTGAGGAGTGCAGGTTCCTTTGCTCTGCATTGTTCAATACATTAAAACAGAGTGACTTCACAGTCAACTATTCTAACCTATTTTTTATGGGATTTTAATTGTAATTTTCGATCTCCTTCAGTGGGGATGATTTTGACTTGGTGCAATTAGAGGGAGGTGATGGCCGAGTGGTATTATTGCTGGACTGTTAATCCAGAAACCCTGATAATGTTCTGGGGACCTAGGTTCAAATCCTACCACAGTAGATGGAATTTGAATTCAATAAAATATCTGGAATTAAGAATCTAATGGACACTGTGACTCCATTGCTGATAGTCGGGAAAAACACTTGTGCCCTTTAGGGAAGGAACCTGCCATCCTTACCTGGTCTGGCCTACATGTGACTCCGGACCCACAGCCATGTGGTTGACTCTTAACTGTCCTCTGGGCTATTAGTGATGGACAATAAATGCTACCTAGCCAGCAACACCCTCATCTCATTAAACTATTTGCCAGTTTTTTTCTTTATTTATTAACTTTTTTTGCCCTTTTTATACTTCCTCACAGTAAACTTATCAAAAGCTTTTTTCCTTCCCACTACAACTAAGGCTTTAAAATTCAACAATTGGCTTCACCGTGCTTTACTTCTGCAGAGTGAGCTTTTGCCTTACGATTTCAGGCCTACATTAAAACGAAAATCCAGTCCTAGTAGAACAGTCAATTAACATTAAAGTTGTTAAAAAAAAGTTTGTAATCCTCATTTGAGTTGCCCTGGAAAAGTTATGAACAATGGTTGTACCATTGTCTCTGCTCTGAGGTTTCCAGCCAGCCTTGTTAGGGAGGAGCTTCTCCCTGTCTGTCCCTTAGGATCGTAATGACAATATTGAGTCAGACTCTGGTGTGGGCACTCTGTTGGAGGAGTCCCATTGCATTGGCACAGTGAATAGCCCACTGTGGCAGTGGACCAGGGTAGGCCCAATGAAGGTCTTCACCCAGGACAAATGTTGGGTCCCTTTGGCATCAGTGGAGATATGAATTTGGAATTTAAAGGCTCACTCCTTTACCCAAGGGTCAGGAGGTTCACCACTGCAGTTGGGTATGATTCCTGGAAAACTCTATTTACCCTCCAATGGCAGGCATTCATAGAAGGGTCTGGTAACCATGCCAGTCAGCATTGGAACTGTTTGAAATGCTATTTATATCTGTCTGTGGTAGAGGTGCCTATCCACTGTCATCAGAAATTCCAATGTGAGTGAGATAGAGCTCAGCAGTTGTCAATTCAGAAAGAAATTCTGCACAGCTTTTAAATTTACAAGGGAAGTATAGTATTATACAATCTGCAGCTGGTGCAATGTTTGTATACATTCCTTTTACCTACATATAAATAGATTTGTTAATGGTCCAACTCACCCTATCAATATTCAGTTTCCTATCTTAACAAACTAGATGTCCATAAAAAGGGCTTTAATGGAAACTAGGGCAAGCACGTGGCAAATTCATCATTAACCTTGCATTGCCTGCTGTACATTGGCTGATTGACAGCCTTTAGTTCTGGTTACTGCTGTGATATTGAAGTTCTTTGTGGTGCAGGAACACAGGCAGTCTGGGATGTTATGCTTGTTCGTAGGGATCAGGGTAGGAGGGGTGGGGTGGAGTCATCTTGACGAAGGGTACACTGGCACATTAATATCTACAGTACATGCCAGCTGCTTGTGTGTCAAACACATTGCACGTTAATTCCACCAAATAGCCATGTCAGAAACTGGTGAGTGCTAGTCATCAGTCCAGTCAAAGGAAGGCTGCTGTTGTTTGGGGCCCTGGTATCATCAATTGCGGGAACAGTGTGCAGACAGTGCGGGTCAGTCACCCTCCTGGGATACTCAGTCAGGGCATCTGTCAGGACAGTCTGAGAGATGTTCAGAATCAATCCTGAGGGAGAGCACAAGTTGTTAAGGGATACTATATTATTAGCCACTAAACTGCATACACAGTGGTCAGGCATATCTAGGACTGCTTTTGTTTTTTGGTCAGAGGTCGGGAGTGCATGTAGTCCTGGAAGGCCTTCTGTTGATCTTTTAGGAATGTTCCAGGAAGGGGCTGTAGAGGCAGCAATTGGGGGAAACTGCCACAAAGGATTGGGGAATCACGGCTGGGAAGGGTGGAAAGCAGTGGCATTTATAACGGTGGGGGTAAAGATAGGAGGAAATTTCTATATCGGGGAGGATGGTCTGTGGAACAACATTAGAAGGTATGACAGGCTACCGAAGGGGGGAAGTTAATGACGATAGCCAGCACCGTGACTTCCTCAGGGTAGCATAGAGAACCAGGATGGGCATCATTATCATGGAACAGAGGTGCCCAGGGTGCGGCGGGGGGTGGGTGGTGGAAAGCGGTTGGAGGGGGGAGCGGATGGTTCTAAGTGAAGTTCAATGTAGTGGGTCACTACATGGTAGGGGAATAGTTTGAAATGGGCTGTTGGGCTTGTATAAAGTAAAAGGGGACATGGCTCTTCGGGGGGTGGGGAGGTGTTGGGAGTTCGACTCGGGGTGGGGTAGCTGGTGATCAGGCAGAGCCTGGTGCTGATGGTGTCCACAGTGAGCTGTGTTCCCAGTCATGACTTGCTGTTCTCTAGAGGTGCAGCACTGCTAGAAACAGGGTGCACAGCAGCATTTCAAAGGTGGTGCTAGTGTAAGGGATGCCAGTCTTTTGGTGGGTAACTTTTGAGTAGTCAGCTGTTCTGGGAATGGCTCAGGCCACAATCCAGAAACCCGACTGTCCCGGCCAACCCATTGTCTCTACCTGCTCCTGACCCACTGAACTTATCTCTGCTTACTCTGTTTTCTCCCCACTGGTCCAGGGACTCCCTACCTAGATCCAGGACACCACCCATGCCCTCCACATCCTCCAAGACTTCCAATTCCCTGGCCTGCAATTCCTCATCTTTAGATATCCAATATATATCCGTTAGATTTAGATATCCAATCCCTGTATACGTGCATTCCCCATGCAGATGGCCTAAAGTCCTCTGCTTCTTCCTCTTCCACAGGCCCAACCAGTTCCCCTCCACTGACACCCTCATCTGCTTAACCACACTTGTCCTTACCCTCAACAATTTCTCCTCTAACTCCTCCCACTTCCTACAGACTAAGTGGGTGGCCATGGAAACCCGCATGGGCCCAAGCTATGGATAAAAGTGGAACAGTCCCTCTTCCGTACCTACACTGGTACTATCCCCCACCTCTTCCTCCACTACATTGATGACTGTATTGGTGCTGCCTCATGCTCACAAGAGGAGCTTGAACAGTTCGTCAACTTTACTAACACCTTCCACCCCAACCTCCAGTTCACCTGGACCATCTCTGATACCTCTCTCTCCTTCCTGGACCTCTCCATCTCTGTCTCTGGTAACCACCTTGAAACTGGCATCTATTTCAAACCCACCGACTTCCACAGCTACCTGGATTACACCTTCTCTCACCCATCTTCCTGAAAGAATGCGATCCCCTACTCCCAATTCCTCCACCTCCACCACATCTGCTCCCAAGTTGGGGCGTTCTACTCCTGAACGTCCCAGATGTCCTCCTATTTCAAGGACAGCAACTCCCCACCTTTGGTGGTCGAAAATGCTCTCAACCACATGTCTTGTGTTTCCTGCACCTCAGCCCTCACACCTTCTCCCCACAACAAAAACAATGACAGAATCCTTCTTGTCCTCACAAAGTACACCCCAAACTTCCGTATCCAACGTATCATTCTCTGCCACTTACGCCACCTACAATCCGACCCCATAACCAAGGATATATTTCCCTCCCCATCCCTATCTGTCTCTTACAGGGACTGCTCTCTGTGCAACTCCATCATCTGCTCCACACTCCCTGCTAGCCCCACCACCTCCGGCATATTTCCCTG
This sequence comes from Stegostoma tigrinum, assembly GCF_030684315.1. NCBI lineage: Eukaryota > Metazoa > Chordata > Chondrichthyes > Orectolobiformes > Stegostomatidae > Stegostoma > Stegostoma tigrinum. The sequence goes on from NC_081368.1 coordinate 36,165,803, forward strand.
CAACTGCAGGAGGTGCTCCACCTGCCCCTACACCTCCCCCCTCACCTCCATCCAAGGCACAAAACAAACCTTCCACATTAGACAGGAGTTTACCTGCACATCTGTCAATGTGGTCTATTGCATCCGCAGCTCCCGATGTGGCCTCCTCTACATCGGGGAAACCAAGCTCAGGCTTGGAGACCGCTTTGTACGGCATCTGCGTTCCGTTTGCAACAAATGACAACACCTTCCGGTCGCGAACCATTTCAACTCCCCCTCCCACTCCCTGGATGATATGTCCACCCTCCAGTGCTCCTCCAGTGTTACAATGACGCAACCCAGAAACTGGAGGAGCGCCTTGTGCCCTGACAGCCCAATGGTCTCTATGTGGACTTTACCGGTTTCAGAATCTCCACACCCCCAGCCTCATCCCATGTCCAACCCACCCCTCCCCCCCATTCCTGCCTCCTTGACCTGATGCAACCTGTCCGTCTTCTCACCCACCTATCCACTCCTCCCATCTCACTGACCAATCCCCACCACTCCCTATCTGCACTCTCCTATCACCATCTCACCTACCTTACCCAGCCCCACTCCTCCTCCCCCTATTTATTTCACAGCTCCCTTCCCCCTCCCCCATTTCTGAAGAAGGGTCCCGAGCCGAAACATCAGCTTTCCTGTTCCTCTGGTGCTGCCTGGCCTGCTGTACTCCTCCAGCTCCACACTGTTATCTCTGACTCCAGCTTTGGTGGTTCTTACTGTGTCATAGTGGCAAAGTAGTTTGGTAAAGTAGCCGGGGTAATGGGAACTGCAGATGCTGGAGAATCTGTGTAGAGCTGGATGAACACAGCAGGCCAAGCAGCACCTTAGGAGCACAGAAGCTGATGTTTCGGGCCTAGACCCTTCATCAGAAAAGGGGGAGGGGGAGAGGGTTCTGAAATAAATAGGGAGACAGGGGGAGGCAGATCAAAGATGGATAGAGGAGAAGATAGGTGGAGAGGAGATAGACAAGTTTCACAAGCTTCAAAATCTCCTCTCTCCCTACTGCATCCCAAAACCAGCCCAGCTCGTCCCTGCCTCCCTAACCTGTTCTTCCTCTCACCTATACCCTCCTCCCACCTCAAGCCGCACCCCCATTTCCTACCTTCTAACCTCAACCCACCCCCTTGACCTGTCCGTCCTCCCCGACCTGACCTATCCCCTCCCTACCTCTCCACCTTCACTCACCTTTACTGGCTCCATTCCTGCCTCTTTGACCGGTCTGTCTCCTCTCCACCTATCTCCTCTATCCATCTTTAATCTGCCTCCCCCTCTCTCCCTATTTATTTCAGAACCCTCTCCCCCTCCCCCTTTTCTGATGAAGAGTCTAGGCCCAAAACATCAGCTTTTGTGCTGGACAAGTAGCCAGTTTGTGAATGAACAGTCAGAGAGCTTGATAATAAAATGTGAGGCTGGGTGAACACAGCAGGCCAAGCAGCATCTCAGGAGCACAAAAGCTGACGTTTCGGGCCTGGACCCTTCATCAGAGAGGGGGATGGGGGGAGGGAACTGGAATAAATAGGGAGAGAGGGGGAGGCGGACCGAAGATGGAGAGTAAAGAAGATAGGTGGAGAGGGTGTAGGTGGGGAGGTAGGGAGGGGATAGGTCAGTCCAGGGAAGACGGACAGGTCAAGGAGGTGGGATGAGGTTAGTAGGTAGCTGGGGGTGCGGCTTGGGGTGGGAGGAAGGGATGGGTGAGAGGAAGAACCGGTTAGGGAGGCAGAGACAGGTTGGACTGGTTTTGGGATGCAGTGGGTGGGGGGGAAGAGCTGGGCTGGTTGTGTGGTGCAGTGGGGGGAGGGGATGAACTGGGCTGGTTGAGGGATGCAGTGGGGGAAGGGGAGATTTTGAAACTGGTGAAGTCCACATTGATACCATATGGCTGCAGGGTTCCCAGGCGGAATATGAGTTGCTGTTCCTGCAACCTTCGGGTGGCATCATTGTGGCAGTGCAGGAGGCCCATGATGGACATGTCATCAAGAGAATGGGAGGGGGAGTGGAAATGGTTTGCGACTGGGAGGTGCAGTTGTTTGTTGCGAACTGAGCGGAGGTGTTCTGCAAAGCGGTCCCCAAGCCTCCGCTTGGTTTCCCCAATGTAGAGAAAGCCGCACCGGGTACAATGGATGCAGTATACCACATTGGCAGATGTGCAGGTGAACCTCTGCTTAATGTGGAATGTCATCTTGGGGCCTGGGATGGGGGTGAGGGAGGAGGTGTGGGGACAAGTGTAGCATTTCCTGCGGTTGCAGGGGAAGGTGCCGGGTGTGGTGGGGTTGGAGGGCAGTGTGGAGCGAACAAGGGAGTCACGGAGAGAGTGGTCTCTCCGGAAAGCAGACAGGGGTGGGGATGGAAAAATGTCTTGGGTGGTGGGGTCGGATTGTAAATGGCGGAAGTGTCGGAGGATAATGCGTTGTATCCGGAGGTTGGTAGGGTGGTGTGTGAGAACGAGGGGGATCCTCTTGGGGCGGTTGTGGCGGGGGCGGGGTGTGAGGGATGTGTCGCGGGAAATGCGGGAGACGCGGTCAAGGGCGTTCTCAATCACCGTGGGGGGGAAGTTGCGGTCCTTAAAGAACTTGGACATCTGGGATGTGCGGGAGTGGAATGTCTTATCGTGGGAGCAGATGCGGCGGAGGCGGAGGAATTGGGAATAGGGGATGGAATTTTTGCAGGAGGGTGGGTGGGAGGAGGTGTATTCTAGGTAGCTGTGGGAGTCGGTGGGCTTGTAATGGACATCAGTTACAAGCTGGTTGCCTGAGATGGAGACTGAGAGGTCCAGGAAGGTGAGGGATGTGCTGGAGATGGCCCAGGTGAACTGAAGGTTGGGGTGGAAGGTGTTGGTGAAGTGGATGAACTGTTCGAGCTCCTCTGGGGAGCAAGAGGCGGCGCCGATACAGTCATCAATGTACCGGAGGAAGAGGTGGGGTTTGGGGCCTGTGTAGGTGCGGAAGATGGACTGTTCCACGTAACCTACAAAGAGGCAGGCATAGCTGGGGCCCATGCGGGTGCCCATGGCCACCCCCTTAGTCTGTAGGAAGTGGGAGGAGTCAAAAGAGAAGTTGTTGAGTGTGAGGACGAGTTCCGCTAGGCGGATGAGAGTGTCGGTGGAGGGGGCCTGGTCGGGCCTGCGGGACAGGAAGAAGCGGAGGGCCTTGAGGCCATCTCCATGCGGAATGCAGGTGTACAGGGACTGGACGTCCATGGTGAATATGAGGTGTTGGGGGCCAGGGAATTGGAAGTCCTGGAGGAGGTGGAGGGCGTGGGTGGTGTCACGGACATAGGTGGGGAGTTCCTGGACCAAAGGGGAGAAAATGGAGTCCAGATAGGTGGAGATGAGTTCGGTGGGGCAGGAGCAGGCTGAGACGATGGGTCGACCAGGGCAGGCAGGTTTGTGGATTTTGGGAAGGAGATAGAAACGGGCCGTGCGGGGTTGGGGAACAATGAGGTTGGAGGCTGTGGGTGGGAGGTCCCCTGAGGTGATGAGGTCATGAATGGTGTTGGAGATGATGGTTTGGTGCTCGGGTGTGGGGTCATGATCGAGGAGGCGGTAGGAGGTGGTGTCGGAGAGTTGGCGTCTGGCCTCGGCGATGTAGAGGTCAGTACGCCAGAGAGATGTCAGAGAGCTTGCTAGGCCTTGTGATGGGAATTTCTCCAAAACACTTGACGCAACTCAGACTTAGCCAAGAAACAGATTGACAATGCGATTGTTGCCTGCCATTCTGGCTCTAGCCTGAGCCTGTTGGAAAGGCTACTTTCCCAAAAGCAGGAATGGATCTCTGCTGCCACCTGATGTGAAGCATGGCAACTGCACCCAGCAACTGGGTGATAGTTTTAAGCTGCGTAGCTTTTGTGGTCATTGCTGTTTAACTTGCCTAATCTTTGAAGTTATTTCTCATTAGTAAATCTTAATAGATTCCTGAAGGATGAAAACAATCTGGATTGCGTGAAAGAGCTTCCAAAGGCACTTGCTGTCATTGATTTTCTATATTTATTCATCAGCAACAGTGGGAATGAGACGAGGTATAAGGCACTCAGCACATCATACAGACTGACTGGGTGACCATTTTGCAGAACATTTATGTTCTTCCTGCAAGAAAGATGTTGAGACTCCAGTTACCTGCCACTTTCACATACCAGAGATTGTAGGAACTGCAGATGCTGGAGAATCTGAGATAACAAGGTGTAGAGCTAGATGAACACAGCAGGCCAAGCAGCATCAGAGGAGCAGGAAAGCTGACGTTTCAGGCCTAGGCCCTTCTTCAGAAAATTTCCTTTGATGCTGCTTGGCCTGCTGCGTTCATCCAGCTCTACACCTTGTTATCTCACTTTCACATACCACTCAGTTCCCTGGCCAACATCTCTATCTCAGGTTTACCGCAGTGCTCCAGCGAAGCTCAGCGCAAGCTGGAAGAACAACACCTTATTGTCCACTTGGGGACCCTGCAGCCCTCTGGGCTCAATATTGAGTTCAATAATTTTAGGCCTGAGCTCTCCCATGTCCTAGTCCCTTACTCCACACACCAGGCCTTGTTATCACATAGTCTGCCGTTACTCACCACCTTTTGTTAGCCGCTAACAATCTCCATTAACAGCTATTCACCCTCCTAGCTAGATTGTTATCTGTGCCTTTTGTCTGTCCAACTGTTCTTCTCTCTTCTCGGGCTCTATCCCCACCTACTGTTTACTCCTGAACCCCTCCCCCATCCTACTCTTCTGCATATAAACCAACATTTTCCTAGTTACCATCTGTTTTGAGGAATGGTCACTGGACTGGAAACATTAGCTCTGATTTTTCTTCGCAGATGTTGCCAGACCTGCTGAGCTTTTCCAGCAACTTCTGTTTTTTTTAATTCATTCACAGGATGAGGGTGTTACTGGCCAGGCAGTATTTATTGTCCATCCCTAACTGCCCAGTGGGCAGCTCAGAGTCAATCACATTGCTGTTGGTCTGGAGTCACATGTAGGCCAGACCCAGGTAAGGATAGCAGTTTCCTTCCCTAAAGGCCATTAATGAACAAATGGGTTTTTCTGACAATCTGCAATGGAGCCATGGTCATCATGACACTGTTAATTCCAGATTCTCTTTTAATTGAATTTAAATTCCACCATTTGCTGTGGCACGATTCAAACCCAGGTTCCCAGATTGTTGTCCAGGTCTCTGGATTAACAGTCCAGTGATAATATGTCTCCCCAGAGACAATTTGCATCTGATTTACAACATCTGCAGTTCTTCCGGTTTTTTTTTAAGCAGACTGACTATTATCAAGGAAAAATAATTGGTATCTCAACACTGGATGACAGATAAGTGAGTGTTTGTTAAGCATTTCTCTGTTCCTCTCTAAACGAGGGCATTACGTCAAACTCGAGACAGAAAACTAAACATTTCATTCAGTGTGAGGTAAATGAGTTAATGAGAGCAATAGCACCGATCAGATCCAGAAGCATTAATTCAAATACTTAAAACAAAATGCTAATTAGTTTCTAACAGAGGGAATAGTGCATATTTTTAGTTTAAGGTCTGACATCTGAGACTCGTTTGCAATTTCTGCTGAAAATGAAACTCCAGGATATTCCACATGTCATAGCTGGTCATTTGTGTAGGAAGTATCTTTAAACATTTGAATTTGAGCTCAGGTTTCTGTGCTGAAGTGACAGCTGAAGCCATTGTTGTGCCTCAGGGAGGGTAAGGTTTTCCTGGATTGTACTCTCCAGGAAGTGGGTCAAGATGGTACATGAGTGGCAATCCAGGAGAGCTAGAAGAGGCAGGAGTTACAAGAGTCTTCATAGTGTGTGTAACCCAAGATAATCAGCATCGGAGACTGTCGGGAATGGTGGCATCTCAATAAAATGCAGCCCACACCATGGCACAAATAGGCAAGAAACTGCACATAAAGGACCAGCAAAAAGAAGAAATTAAAATCATTGGAGATCTCCAAGATTTCATTGTTAGGGGATGGGGGATAGGGCCAGGCAGGTCTTTCTCTAAGTGTCATCATCAATGTCACACTCCCTGCCACCAGGTAAGTGATACCACAGAAATGGTGAAAAATATGCTGCAAGAGGAAGGGAGAGAGACAGAAGTTGTACTTGAAAATACCAACAATATACAGAGGGATTGTGTTGGGGTCCTAGACTTAGACTTTACAAATTAGAGGGGAAATTGAAAAAAAAAGAAATTTGAATTGGCATTTTGAACCTACTTATAATAGATGGACTGCAGGCGTTCAAGAAAGCAGCTCATCACCACCTTCTCAAGGGCAACTAATGATGACAGTGTAACCATTGTCAATTAGTGTGAAAACCCATCTGCTTCACTAATGTTCTTCAGGGAAGGAAATCTGTCATCCTTACCTGATCTGGCCTACAGATGACTCAAGACCCATGGCAATATGTTGACTCTTAATTATACACTGAAATGGCCTTGCAAGCCGCTAGGTTGTCTTTAAAAAGAGCACTAGCCACTTAAAAAATGAAATGAATCTGGTGGATGACCTGGCAACGGCTAAGGCACCAGGATGACAGCGACGAACACAGTCCTGTCAATGCTGCAAAGTCCTCTTTACTGACATCTGGGGGCTAGTGCCAGAATTGGGAGAGCCGTGTCACAGACTAGACAAGCAACAAAATAACATTGTCATTTTCTGAAGAAGGGTCACTGGACCTGAAGCCTTAACTCTGCTTTCTTTCCACTTATCCTGCCAGACCCGCTGAATTTTTTCAGCAATTTCTGATTTTGTTTATGACATAGTCATTCTCACTTGTCTGACCATGGTACTTGACCTAAAATTTCTCAGACACTGCCATCACCATTGCTGGGTATGTCCCATTCCATCAGTAGGACAGATGAAACAATGGTTATACATTCAGGGGAGTGTTGCCCGAGGACCTGAACATTGAATCCAGACTCAATAATGTCTCATGACACCAGATGAAACAATGATCATGGAATCCCTCCTGCTGATTATGATGCACTGCCTTCCCTCAGTTGGTGAACATTGAGGAAGCACTGAGGGTGACAAGGCCACAAGATTTACTGGGTGGGGAACTTCAATGTCCAAGTGTAGCTTGTCAATAATGCTATTGACAAAGCCAGTCAAGACACAAAGAATATAACTGGTAGATTGGGTCTGAGCCATTTGGTGAGGGAACCAATGAAAGGAAAATATATTTTACTTCACCTTCAACAATCTGCCTACTGCCGATGCACTAGTCCATGACAGGATCAGTAAGAGGGACCACTGCACAGTCTCTGTGGAGACTAAGTCTTGTTATCACACTAAGGATGCTGTCCATTGAGTCGTGTGGATGACCATGTTAAATAGGACAGACTTTGAATGGATCCAACTCAAGTCTGGGCCTTAATGAGGCACTGTGGACCATCAGGAACAGCAGAATTGTAGTCAATGAAATCTGCAGCCTCATGGCTTGGAATATCCTGTACTCTATAGTTACCATCATGTGAAACCCTGGCTCAATGAACAATACAGGATAATATGTCAGGAGCAGCACCAGGCCTGGCTATAAATGAAGTGTAAACCTGACAAAGCTACCAAACAGGGCTACTTGCATGCCAAACAGCATAAACAGCAAGTGCTGGAGTGAGCCAATATATTAAAAATGGATCAGATCAAAGTTCTGCAGTCGTGCCACATCTAGTTGTAAATGGTGGGGGACAATGAAATGATTCACGGAGGAGACTCCACATATATCCCTATTCTCAAAAGATGAAGCAGCCCAGCACATCAGTGCAAAAGAAAATGCTGAAGTGTTTACAGGGACATTCAGTCAGACTTGCTGAGTGGATGATCCACGTCAACCTCCTCCAGAGGTCCCCAGCATCACGGATGCTAGACATCAGCCAATCAAGTTGCGATATCGAGTAACAACTGGTGGCGCTGGGTTCTGCAAAAGACCTGACAACATTCCTGCTATTGTACTGAACATTTATATTCTGCAATTTGCTGTTTCCCTCACCAAGCTGTTCCAGTACAGTTACAATTCTAACTAAATAATGTGGAAAATAGCCCGGGCACGTCCTTTACACCAAAAGTGGACAAATCCAACCTGGCCAATCTCCATCCTATCAACATACTATTGATCATCAGTAAAGTGATGGAAGGTGTCATCAATAGTGCTATCCAGCAACACAACCTCAGCATAACCTGCTCAATGACACCCAGTTTGGGTTGCACCAGCGCCACTCAGCTCCTGACCTCATTACAGCCTTTTGCCCATGGACAAGAGCTGAATACCAGAAGTGAAAGTAATTGACATGATTGACATTCCAGAGAATGACTGTCCTTGTCATTAAAGCCACATTTGACATGGTTTCACATCTAGGAGCACCAGCAAAACTAAAGCCAATGGGAAACGTGAAATCTCTCTGCTGGTTGGAGCCATGCCTAGCGTTCCGGAGGTTGTTGGAGGCTAGTAATCTCAGCTCCAGGACATCTCTGCATGAGATCCTCATGTTAGTATTCTCAGCTAAAGCATCTTGACCTGCTTCCTTCCAAAGTAAGGTCAGAAGTGGGAATGTTCACTGATGATTGCTGAAATTTTAACACCACTCTAATTGCTCAGATACTGAAGCAGTCCAAGTCCAAACACAGCAATAACTTCAAGATCAGAGATAATGGGAACTGCAGATGCTGGAGAATCCAAGATAACAAAGTGTGAAGCTGGATAAACACAGCAGGCCAAGCAGCATCTTAGGAGCACAAAAGCTGACGTTTCAGGCCCAGAATTTCAAGATGGCAGCATTGGCATGATAGGTAGCATTAAGGCTCCTGAGCCTGCCTGCTCCAGGCAGGCCACTTCCTTCTCTTTCTCTCCTGTCTTATCTTTCTCTTTCTCCTTTTTCTTCATCTCCTGACATTGTGGAGAGTTTGGCGCAATTTGGTGGATTGTCAGCTCTGGTGGTGATGGTGCCTGGTGCAGGGACTCCTGGCTGTGGTGGGCCTGAAGCATGGACTCTTGGACTTGGCCAGTTATCGTCCATGGAGATGATGGGTAGCCATCTCTGGCAGTGGTGGTGTCTGGAGCTGGGACTTTTGGCTACAGTAGGCCTGAAACACAGGGACTCCTTGAGGCTTGGGATGCCTTGCAGAGACTTTGCAGAAGCCCTAGAGCTGTGTTTGAACATCCCTTGGACAGAATCTGAATTCTATTTGTCCAATAACAAGGTTTAGAGCTGGATGAACACAGCAGGCCAAGCAGCAGCATCAGAGGAGCAGGAAAGCTGATGTTTCGGGTCGTGATCCTTTTCCTAAAGAAGGATCTCGACCCGAAACTTCAGCCTTCCTGCTCCTCCGATGCTGCTGCTTGGCCTGCTGTGTTCATCCAGCTCCATACCTTGTTATCTCAGATTCTCCAGCATTGGCACTTCCTACTATCTCTATTTATCCAATTTCTTTTTATTCTTTTTGTAACTCAAAATGGTACCCGTTTGTGGCAACGCTTTTCACTGTATCTTTGTAGATATATGTGACAATAAATTACTCATAATGACTCATAAAAATCCCATGAAGTATCTAGCCATGGGACAAGTAACATTTGTACTGCACATCAGTAGAAATGATTGCCCATTGGATTGGCACCACAGGCACAAACATTCACCCCATCTACCACTGAGACACAGTAACAGTAGCACACACTTTCAAGACGATTCACTGCTATAACTCACCCAGGTCCCACTAGACAGCATTTTCCAAATCTACAGCCACCATCATCTAGAAGGGCAGATACATGGAAACACTGCCACCTGTAAGTTCTCCTTCAGGATACTCACCAACCTGTCTTGAAATATATCACCGTTCCTTCACTGCCATTTGGTTAAAATCCTGGAATTCCTCCTCAAGAGCATTATGAGTCAATTACAGCATAAGGACTTCAGTGGCTCAAGAAGGCAGCTCACCACTATCTTCTCAAGGGCAATTAGAAATAAGCAATAAATGTTGGCCTAGGCAGAAAGGCCCATATCCCCTGAATGAATTAAAAAAACAAGGAAAGAGTGTCTTGACTATTTCAAGAAAAGGAAATGACATCATATTGGATTGAGAAGACTATGGTGGAATAAGAGAAGTATTGGTCAGGGCATTGAGTAGAGGAGTTTGAAAGTCATGTAGCGGCTGTACAAGACATTGTTTTGGCCACTTTTATAATATTATATTCAGGTCGAGTCTCCCTGCTATAGGAAGGATGCCATGAGACATGAAAAGGTGCAGGAAAGATTTATAAGGATGTTGGTAGGTTTGGAGGGATTGAGCTGCAGGGAGAGGCTGAATAAGCTGAAGCTATTTTCTCTGGTGTGTTGGAGGCGGAGGGAGTGACCTGATAGAGGTTTGTAAAATCATGGGGAGAATGGATAAGGTGAATAGCTAAGGTTTTTTTCCTAGTGTAAGGGAGTCCATAGCTAAAGGGCATAGATTTAAGGTATCCATGATGTGGAGGTACCCGTGTTGGACTGAGGCAAAGTCAGAAGTCACATGACACTGGCTTTTGTCTAACAAGTTTATTTGAAATCATACGCTTTCAAAGCGTAGCCCCTTCATTGGGTGAAATGAGCTAGAAGCACACAGACATGGAACTTATAGCCAGAGAGATCAAAATATGATGCAAATAGTGTGAGTGGAGTATCGAATAGTAAGTCTCTGCAGGTGATCAAAACTGTCAGACGGTGTGAGTAAAGTGTTAAAAGCTGAATAACAAGCCTAGCAATGACCTATAATCTGATTAAATGAGTCAGAAATTAAAAAGTAAAGTGATGCCGGAGGCAAACCAAATGTCTGGCATGACATGACAGGTGTAAGAGCCATATGTCGAGTGTCTAACCAAAGTAATAAGCAATCCAAAATTGTACAAACCAAATAACATAGAGAGACCATAATAATTTATCAAGGTGGTGGTGTCAAAACAGGACAGTAAGGAAGATTTTACAGATGCAGAACAGTGTGGTGGGGGGGAGGTCATACGTAGCACAACATGAACCCAAGATCACGCTTGAGGCTGTCTTCCTTGCTATGGAAGCTGGCTATCAGTTTCTGTTAGGTGATTCTGCATTATTATGTATTTAGAAGGCCGCCTTGCAGGTTGTTTACCTGAAGAGTGGAGGCTGAATGTCCTTGAACGCTGAATTATTCCCTGACAGGGAGGGAGCATTCCCTGTCTGCTGATTGCTGTACGGTGTCCATTCGTTCATTGTTGTGGCGTCCACAGGGTCTCACTAATATACCGCATATTAATATTCCACAGATGCTGCCAGCCCTGCTGAGTTTTGCCACAATGTTCTGTGCTTGTTTCAGATTTCCAGCAGCCAACCCAGCATTCTGCTTTTATTTGAGTGGTTAAGGCTGGTGAAGTACAAGCACAGCTAGCCATATAGTAATACGCTGCAGTGACAATAGTGAAAAAGTGGCTTAAAAGTCAAGGATAGAGGTATTCAGAAAAGATCGGTGAGGATAAATGGAAGGTAGGGTGGTGGTACTAATTAGGGAAGAAATTTCACTTTCAGAAAGAGAGGAGGGATCAGGAGAAGTGATTAAAGCAGCCAAAATAAGGAATAGGGCATCGAATGTGGAAAGGTCAGGAGTCTAACTTCGGACACAGCAGGTAAGGGCACAGCAATGAGATTAGGGATGGGGGCAACCAATGCAGGACTGATGGGGGTGTTGCACTTAAATGTGCGATGTATATAAAACAAGGGAACTGAGCTTGCAGTGCAGATTGAAATTGGTGGGTATGATGATGTAGGCACTGCAGAGACGTGGTTATAAGGGGCTCAGGGTTGGGACCTAAATGCCCAGAGAAAAGCTGGTATGCAGACGAAGTAGGGCTGCTTTGTTAGAAAGAAATAAGATTAAATCAATAGCAAGAGCTGATGTGGTTTCGGAAAGTGTAGAATCCGTGCGGGTAGGGTTGAGCAACTGCAAAGGAGAAAAAGCCCTGATGAGAGTTACATACAGGCTTCCTAACAGTAGTCAGGATGTCAGGCAGAAAATAAATCAGGAGATAGAAAAGGCAGTAAGAAAGGCACTATTATGATAATCATGGGGGACTTCAATATGCAGATGGACTGGGTAAATCAGGTTGGTAGTGGATCCCAAGAAAAGGAATTTGTGGTGCGCCTATGAGATGGTTTTTCAGAGCAGCTTGAGTTAGAGCCACTTAGGGAACAGGCAATGCTGGATTTGGTGATGAGTAATAAGGCAGGCTTGATTAGGACCTTGAAGGAGAAGGAACCCCAAAGGGGCAGTGACCATAATATGAAAGAATTCACCCTGCAGCTTGAGAGTGAGAAGCTAGAATCAGATGTAACTGTATTACAATTGAGTAAAGGTAACCTTAAAGACATGATGGTTGACCTGGCCGGAGTTAATTGGAAGGGGAGCTGAGCAGGGAAGATGGTGGAGCAGCATGTCAGGGGTTTCTGGAGGTAATTCGGGAGGCACAGCAGAAATTCATTCCAAGAAAGTCAAAGTATAATAAGGGGAGAATGAGGCAAATGTGACTGACAAGGGAAGTCAGTGCAAAAGCATACAATGTTGTGAAGTTTAGTGAGAAGAGGAAGGCAAGATTGACATTGGACTGCTAGAAAATGAGACTGGCTAAGTAGTAGTAGGGAGCAAATAAATGATGGAGGAACTGAATAACTACTTTGCATCAGTCTTCGTGATAGAAGATACCAGTAGCGTACCAGCACTTTAACAGTCAGAGCGTAGAGGTGAGTTTCATGGTCATCCCTAAGGAGATAGCACTGGGGAAGTTGAAAGGGGGCTAAATCACCTGGACGGGATGAATCATACTCCAGGGTCATAAGGAGTAAGCCGGTGAGATGGTGATCTTTCAGGAATCAGATGAATCAGGGACGTTCCCTAAGTGCAGGAAAATGGCAATGCAACAGCCCTGTTAAGAAGGAAGGGAGTCAGGGATGGGAAATTGTAGGCCGGTTAGCCTGACCTTGGTTGTTGATAAAACGTTACAGGCCATTATTAAGGAAGAGATTGCAATCCACTTGGAAGTGCGTGGCAAAATAGGATGGAATCAGCACAGCTTCATCTAGGGGGGCCATGCCTGACAAATCCATTAGAATTCTTTGAGGAAATAATGAGTATGTTTGACAAAGGAGAATCAGTGGATGTGATCAGTTTGGATTTTCAGAAGGCTGTTGGCAAGGAAGCTGCTAAATGAGATAAGAGCTATTGATGTTAATGGCAATGTAGTGGCACTCTCAGAGGATTTACTAACTGGCAGAAGGCCGAATGGGGATAAAGGGGTCTTTTTGATGATGGCAGCTGCTGACTAGCGGCATCCTACAGGGGTGAGTGTTGGGACCATATCTATTCACGTTATACATTATCAATCTGGACAGATAATCGACAGCATTGTTCCTCAGTTTGCGGTGACACCAGGATAGGTTGAGGGACAGGTAGTTTTAAGGAAGGAGGGAGGCTGCAGAAGGATTTGGATGGGCTAGGAGAGTAAGCAAAGAATTGGTAGGCAAAATACAATGTGGGAAAATATGAGGTTATGCACTTTGGTACAAGAAGACTTCAGAAATATGAAGTACAAAGGGAATTATGAGTCCTAGTTCAGGATTCCTTTAAGGCCAATATGCAGATTCAATTGACAGTTAGGAAGGCAAATGCAATGTTAGAATTTGTTTTAGAGGGCTAGAATACGAGATCAGGGATGTACTGCTGAAGCTGTATAACGTTCTGATCACACAACATTTGGAAAATACTGTGGGTTTTCGATCCCCATGTTTAAGAATGGATGAGCCAGTCTTAGAGGGAATCCAGAGAAAGTTTACGAATATAATCCCAGGAATGAAGGGCTTGTCGTATGAGGAGTGATTGAGGACTCTGAGTCTGCACACAATGGGTTTAGAAGGATGAGGGAGGAACTAATTGAAACTTATGGAGTACTGAGATGCCTGGATATGGAGAAGATGCTTCCATTTGTAGGAGAGACTAGTACCTGAGGGCATGGTCTCCGAGTGAAGGGACAACCCTTTAAAATTGAATTGAGAAGGAATTTCTCCAGCCAGAGGGTGATGAATCTGTGGAACTCATTGTCACACATGGGTTTTTAAGGCAGAGATAGATAGGTTCTTGATTAGTGAGGGATCAAGGGTTATGGGGAGAAGAGAGGAGAATGGGGTTGAGACACATATCAGCCATGATCAAATGGCACAGCAGACTCAATGGGCTGAGTGGCAGAATTCTGCTCCTATATCATATGGTTTAATGGTGTTATAATTTCGTATCTTTTGGGGAGTAAGGTTGGTATCCATTTCATCAGGGCTAAAAGTATATGATCACATGAGTGAAGGGTACCCTATCAGCTTACAAGTGATGAGAAAGCTGGAGAAGAAAGTCTTCAGGGAAATCACAGATGGACAAGAACTATAGCATCCTCATGTTGACGGAATTTAATTATCCAAATATTGATTATGATAATGCTAAATTAAGGTATAATGAGCAGGAGGAATCTCTGAGATGCGATCAGTGGAATTTCCTTGACCAATATATTCTTGGTACAATTAGGGAGGAGCAATTGTTAGGTCTGGCGCTAGGAAATATGGAAGGCCAAATCAACCAGGTGTCTGTGGGAGAGCATTTAGGTAAAAGTGATCACAAGGTTTAGTTTTGTAATGGAGAAGAGTCAGGAACAATCTAAAGTAGAAAATTAAAAATGGAAGACAACCAATTTTGATGAGATGCAAGTGAATCTAACCAGATAAAATAGAACCAACAATGAATAGAAAAAACAATGTATTAGACTTTTGTTTGCAAAGATATTTTGGCTACAAGCTTGTGCTTCCCGTTGAGGATAGAAGGTAGGAAAACCAAAGCTAGGATGGCGAAGGAATTAGAGAATGTGATGAAACTATAGAAGAAACCATTATACATTACAGGTGAATTCTTCAAACCAGAAATAATGTAGACAGTAGAAGTAATGGACGAGGTGTAAGTTACATATACTGAATGGGCTAGTATACCTCGGGTAGAAAATGGCATGGTCTGGATCAGTTGCCTTGCAGGATGTAAAAGGAAATTGGAGTGGAGAAAATGGAACAGCTGCTCATGCTGCTCTGATCTTGTCTGGGCACAGGAAAGATACCAGAGGACTGGAAAAGGTTCATCTCAAAAAGCACCTGAGTCACCCATCCAGCTCCCAAGAGCAAAGTCGACAGATTCAAGTGTTGGATACAATGGAGAACAGGCTGTGAGGTCAGGTTCGATATGCTTATGGACAAAAAAGAGTTGTGGAAATGCTCTGAAGAAGCGTCTTGACCTGAAACGTCAGCTTTCCTGCTCCTCTGATGCTGTCTGACCTTTTGTGTTTCTCCAGCTCCACACTGTGTTGCCTCTGACTCTAGCATCTGCAGTTCTTGTTATTTATGAGCTGTGGAGATGGGTGTTTTTTTGGACTGGATGCTGGTTGATTCTGAGATTCTCCAAGAGTCAGTGCTGGAAAAACTGTTTTCTGATAAATATAAAAGATAATATTAAATTGGAGAGGGTTCAGAAAAGATTTACAAGTTTGTTGCTGGGACTGGTGGGTTTGAGTTATATTGGAGAGGCTGGGATTTTTTTCGTTGGAGTCTAGGAGTTTGAGAGGAGATCTCATAGATCTTTATAAAATCATGAGGGGAATACTAAGATGAATAGCAAAGGTCTTTTCCCTAGGGTAGGGAATATTTTTAATGTGAGAGGAGAAAGATATAGGGGAGACAATGAGAAAGATTTGAGGTAGATATAGGGGAGATGTTAGAGGTAGGGTCTTTACTCAGAGAGTGAGCGGGGCATGGAATGCATTGCCAAAGATGGCAGTGGAGTTGGCCTCATTAGGGGCATTTAAGCGGCTATTAGATAGGCATATGGATTATAGTATAAGGTAGCGGTGGATAGACCTTAGAATTAGGGTAAAAGTTCAGCACAACATCGTGGGCCGAAGGCCTGTTCTGTGCTGTACTATTCTATGTTCTATGTTCTAAAGATTTAAAAGGGACGTGAGCGGCAATTTCTTCACACAGATGATGGCTTGTATGTGGAATGAACTGCTAGAAGAAGTAATAGATGCAGGTATAGTTTCACATTTAAAAGACATTTGCACAGGTACATGAATAGGAAAGATTTAGTCGGATATAGGCCAACGCAGACATACAGCACTAATTTAATTTGGGAAACGAGGTCAGCATGGATGAGTTGGACCAAAGGTTCTCTTACCATGTTGTGTGACTCTGTAACTCTATGTTGACTCCTGGTGTAAGAGACCTGAGATGTGAGGAAAGATTCGATAAACTTGAAATTTTCAGCCCAGTGACAAGAAACACAGACGTGATCTTACTGGGTATGGAATAACATTAGGGGATTGGAATAAAAGGTCAAAGAAGTGGGTGAAATGCTTCCAGCCACTTCCAGCATGGGTCCAATGTCTTACCTGTTTGGAATGCCAGGCATGTACCAGCTTCAGAAACAGCAGACTGTGATATCACTCAGTGTCCACTTCTGATTTGTTGCCTGAACTTCCATGTCGGAATTGGCAGGTCATGTTACCACCCTCTGCTAACACTCCCAGTCTGTTGTCCGTGTGTGGGACCCCTGCTCAAGCAGCTTAAAGGCACCAGGTACTTTTAACATTGTTATAGCTGCCAAGTTACTGGGACATAACATATATTGGATTGTTCAAGGGGCTGTCACAAATTGTTGGAGTCAGAAGGATATTCTAAGGCTGCAAAGTGACAGGGATATAGCGTGGGCAGTCAGTGCCCATCTAGGATTCTCAGAAACTACTGCTTCCACTTGCTTTGTAACTAGGGACAGTGCCTGAGGTGGCTACAATTCATCAAAGAGGTGGTAACTGAACTGTTGGGTCTTCTCCCACTGGACCTGCAGTTAAAGAGCAGGCCAAGGACAGTGCTGTCTTTGGCCATCACATTAATGTTGCTCTCAATCCCATCACATTAGGATACTCCTAGATTGGACAACCTTGGTGCACAGCTCTCAGTTCTCTGTGCAACACTGAGGTACAAATGGCAATACATAAGGGGAGGAGACTTCACATACGCGTCTTGAATCATAAAGGAGCAAGAGGACCAAAAAAGAGAGGAAGATTCCTCAGGTTGGACGGGAGCCATTGTGGATTTGGGAACATCTCATCTCAGCTGAAGATAGGAACATGGGAGTAGGAGTAGGCCATTCAGCCCATCAGGCTTACTGTGCTAATCAACATGATCATGGTTGATCATCCAATTTCATACATTTTCCCAAACCATCGTCAGATCCTTTGCTGATTTTGTTATTCAGAGATCTGTCAATCTCTACTTCAAACATACTTAATAGAACAGGATTTTCTGGGATAGGTAATTCAAAAGATTCATAACCCAATGAATAAATAGGATAATTTTTTTCATCCTTATCTCCTATGCTTCTTCTTATTTTGAATTCTCCTCCCAGTTTAGACTCTAGAACCGGTGAAACCTCATCCCTGCATCGACCCTGTCTATACCTTTAAGTATTTAGTAAGTTTCAGTGAGATAACCAGTCATTTTTTGAAACTCTAGAGAATACAGGCTGAGTGTGTCCTATGACTTTTTGTAGGACAGTCTTGCCATTCTCCAGAAAAAATCTAACAAACCTCTGTGGCAATAATCTCTTTCCTGAAATAAGGAGACCAAATCTGCACTAGCACCCAAGGTGCAGTCTAACCAAAGTTCTATGTAATTGAAGCAAGGCTTCATTAATTCTGTATTGCAATTTGTTTACAGTAAGGGTTAACATTCTACAATAGTTTGCTGCACCTACACATTACCCTTCATTGACCTGGACATCCAGGTCCTTTTGTTCACTTACACTTTCTAACCTTCCACCATTTAAGATGTAGCCTATATCTGTTCCTCCTAACAATGTCTTAATAGTTAAAGATTGCTGTGTGTGCATGAGTTGGCTGTGGTACAATGAGTGGTGGGTGAGGTTGGTGTTAGATATGTAGGTGAAAGGTTGCAATCACTGACTTTGGCCAATTCTGTGAGGCCACCAAGCTTTTTTCAGATCTGTATGCAGGTCCATGGGGCTACATTCCTCGAATGAAGCTGCGATCAACCACTTCCATCCCTTTCATAATTTTTGCCTGAACCCCAGCAGAGCTAACGCCTTCAGAGGTTCATTGGCGAATTTGTCAGTCCTTTTCTGGTCTAATCCATTTCCTGTTCCTCAGAGACTTTTTGGAGACAGTTTCACCACGTACTGTACTGCAATCAGAATACACCTCTTCTTTAAGCAGTGCAGCCTAGTTTTACCCTTGCTGCTTCAGCATGCACATGAACTCATGGTTGAACAGCCAGTCAGCAGCATATTTAACATTGAGTTATATGCAAACGCCATGAAATTTGTGCTCTGCTTGCATCACCTTGACTGGACAATGGGATTATTAAATATTCAAATCCTCGTGTTTGAAACCAGCTCTATCTTTTTTCCTTGTGTCCTAATCTTTGACCTTCTCACCATCTCTCTTTAAGTTAGCCCATTCCTCTCTTTTGTCTGTCTGTCTGTCTCTACCTTCGGCCATCACTGCTATGTATCAATCCATCTCCATCTGTAAGTACCAAAAATGGAAATTGTTGGAAATGCTCAGCAGCTCTGGCAGCATCTCTGGAGAGAAGTCAGAGCTAATGTTTCAGGCCCTGTGACCCTTCCTTAGAACTGATGGTAGCTAGGAAAGAGTTCCTTTTTTTAAGCAGAAGAAAGTGTTGGGTGTGGGGAAGGGTGGCAGTACATAAGTAGTAAATGATAGGTGGAAATAGAGCCCCAAGAGAGAGAACAGTCAAGCAGACCAAAGAATGGATGAAGGTCAGTCTAGCTACTAAAAGGGGCTAACAGGAGCTAACAATTGGTTGTGTATAATAGCAACCCATGTGATAACAAGGCCTGTTGGGTACGGGTTGGAGTGAGGTTGTTGGAGAAGGTGCCTCAGGCCCTAAAACTGTTGATTTTGATATTGAGTACAGAGGGCTGCACCCAAGCAGAAAATGAGATGTCGTTCTTACAGCTTGTGCTGAGCTTCACTGGAGCACTACAGCAGGCGTAAGACAGAGATGTTGTCAAGGGAATGAGCTGGTGTGTTAAAGTGGCAGGCAATTGGAAAATCACGGTCTCTTCTGTGGATAGAACGTAGATGTTCTATGAAGTGGCCACCCAGTCTCTGCTTTGTTTCCCAACTGTAGAGGGAACCACACTGTGAGCAGCAAATGCAGTACACTAGATTGTGAGAGGTGCAGTTAACGTGTTGCTTCATCTGTAAGGTGTGTATGGGCCCTTGGCATACTGGGGAGTGAGGAAATAAATAGGCAGGTGTTACACCTTCTGCAGATGCAGGAGACGGTGCCATGGGGCTGCAGGGAGGAATGTTGGGAGTGAAGAAGGAGTGGACCAGGGTGTCCAGGAGGAAACAGTCCTCAGGGTTTTAGTTTTTTGATTTCCAGCATCTGCAGTTCGTTTTTCCATCTCTTAAGTTCCATCTCTAAATCTGGGCTCCTCAAGCTGCTGTTCTATGCTCTACCATAAGATGGCGCCTTTGTACTACAAGCTTTGTGATGACTGTTCTCAGTTAGAAGCTGGTCCCATTGCTTAAAACTATTAAGGATGGTAAACACCTCCATCATACCTCTTCTCAACCTTCTCTGATGTAGGGACATATGTGGCTAATAATATCAGCCCTTGCACTGACACCTGCATTGTCTAATAAATACCTACTCACTATGTGTTAGTCCTTGACTAAGGGATGAGAGGATGTGGGCTTCCTGTGAGCACCTATCCCAGTGAGGGGAACAATGTCTCTCAGACAGGAAGGAGGTTAATGGAAAGAGGAAATAAAGCTGGGCAAAACATTTCTAATGTACTTCACAGGGATTGAGTGAGATTGGGTTTTCAGGGATGGAACTGGGTGGGGGCACACACCATCCTGGTTTATAACAGATGCCAGCAGTTTTACTGTTGGGCAAAAGACTGCAGGAGTATTTTAATGCGACACCTACCATTTCCTACAGTTAATATTTCTGTTTCGTCTAAACTATTCAAATTGCTCGGAAAATATGATATGAAGTTGTGCCTAGTCAAGGACTTTAGACATTAAAATGTCATTGGAATACTGAACTCATTTACCAGATGTTAAATCCATTTACTGCCAAATGTTTTATAAACCAAATGTCTAAAAAAAATGAAACACTGGAGCTTTCCTGACTGCCCTGTGAGTAACTAAGCCCCTCAGGGCAGGAAAGTCCTAATTCCAACTTGGTTTGTGCAGATTCAGCTGATCTCAGCCAATGAGGTGCTACAATTAGCCTCAAACAACCCCCCACTCCGGTCTGTGATATGGAAACAAAAAGCCACTTTCCTTCAGATTCCTATTCGTGTGCGTGTGAACAGCCGGCAAGAACAACAGCCATCTTTATTGTGATTCAACCTGCGCTTAAATATCCCACTGATACACTGTTTTATTTTTGAGTGAGGAATTGAATGATAGTGGGTACCTGTGGAAGGTACCACAGCAGTGCATGGAGTGCAGCAGAAGCATGGGAATGTGAACAAGAAGAGGCCATTTAGATTGTTTTACACTGTTCTGTCATTGAAGGTTGATTAGCACCTTAACTCCACTTACTCACATTTGGTCCATATCTCTTGATACCCAATCACAGCCTATTCATCTCGGCCGTGAATATTTCATATGACTGAACTTCCACAGTCTTTGGGGATAGGAGAATTCCGGATTTCCACTTTGCTTCTTTTGTGGGGGTGAGAAAATAGCTTTGTGCTCTAACTGGAAAATGTTCTGGCTTTCATTTTTAAAATGTACCCCCTTGTTGTAGATTCCGGCACCAGAGGAAATAGTTTCTGTACTGGGTGTACACATCTGGCTTGTTCCAGTGAGATTCAATCAGTGAGTGCAGTGCAATGAGCGCTGTTGTGTTTTTTTTGACTCATAGAACGATACCACTAATAGCAATTAGACGATTGCCTGGCGAGCTAATCTACTTTTAGTAGCGTTTGCTGAGAGTGGAATTTTTATCAGGATTCCAAGAAAATTCTCAGCTCTCCTGAAATAAATACCTGGAAAATCTTTGGGACACATATCTTCTCTTCGGACATACCAAGAACTGCAAATGCTGGAATCAGACATAATACAGTGTGGAGCTAGAGGAACACAGCAGGCCAGGCAGCATCAGAGGAACAGAAAGCTGATGTTTCAGGTTCGACCCCTTATTCAGAAATGGGAAGGGGAAAGGGAGCTGTGAAATAAATAGAGAGAGGAGAATGGGTCTGGGGAAGGTAGGTGGGATGGTGATAGGCGAATGCAGGTAAGGAGTGATGGGATTGGTCAGTGGGATGGGTGGGGTGAATAGGTGCCAGAGAAGTTGGACAGAAACAAGCACAGAAATTGCTGGAAAAGCTCAGCAGGTCTGGCAGCATTTGTGAAGGAAAAATCAGAGTTAATGGTTTGGGTCCAGTGACCGAAACTCAGAACAGCCTCCAGTTCAGAGGAATGGTCCCCGGGCCTGAAATGTTAACTCTTTTTTTCTTCGCAGATGCTGCTAGACCTGCTGAGCTTTTCCAGCAACTTCTGTTTCTGATTTACAGCATCCGCAGTTCTTTTGGTTTTTGTTCGAGAAGATGGACAGATGTGTTAGGTCAAGGAGGCGAGATGGAGGATGGGTAGGACTGGGGAAAGGTAGGTGTGTTGCTGATAGGTTGGATGCAGGTAGGGGGTAGTGGGGATTGTTCAGCAGGAAGGGTAGGGTGGATAGGTGGGGAAGGAGATGGACAGGATGTATCAGGCCAAGGAGACGAGTATAAGAGGGATGTTTGAATATGTGATGAGGCTGGTGGTGGGGAGATTTTAAAACTGGTGAATCCTATGTTTAGGCCATTGGGCTGTAGTCTCCCGAGGTGGAATATGAGGTGCTGTTCCTACAGTTTGCAGGTGATGTCATTGTGACACTGGAGGGTGCCCAGGATGGACATGTCACCCAGGGAGTGAGAGGGGTGTTAAAATGGTTCGTGACCCGAAGGTGTTGTTGTTTGTCTCGTACAGAGCGTAGGTGCTCTACAAAGCGGTCTCCGAGCCTCCGCTTGGTCTCACCGATGTAGAGAAGGCCATATCTGGAGCAAAGGATACAAGAGACCAAGTTGGTGGATGTATAGGTGAAGCCATATCTGATGTGAAGGGTTTGCTTTAGGTCTTGGGTGGAGGTGTGGGGGTGGGTGTAGCACGTCCTGCGATTGCGGGGAAAGGTGCCGGGGGTGATGGGGTTACTGGGGACTGAGGAGCTGACGAGGGATTCACTGAGTGAGTGGTCTCTAGTGGAGAGGGAAATATCTCTTTGGTCATGGGGTTGGATTGTAGGCGGTGGAAGTGGCAGAGAATGATACGCTGGATGCAGATGTTGGTGGAGTTATATGTGAGGACCAGGGGGATTCTGTCTTTATTTTAGTTGGAGGGAGCGGGTTTGAGGGCAGAAGTGTGGGGAATGCAAGCGATGCAGCTGAGGGTACTTTTGATTCCTTTCCTTCCCCTGCGACCACATGACAATGAATTCCCTTCACAGCTGGATGTTGAACACTTCTTTCACCGTTTCCACCTCCCTGCCTATTTCTTTGACTGAGAGTCTAACTAACCCTCTACAGACAACTTCTCCCAACTCCAACGTACCCCTTCCTCCAGGACACCAGCCCAGGCCTCCTACCTTCTGTTGATCTCTTCAATTCCAGCTGCAGTCATGTCATTGATTGCCTCAATCTCTCCCTTCCTCTCACTCACTCCAGCCTCTCCCCCAAAGAACGTGCAGCTCTCTGCTCCCTCCACTCCAACCCTAACATCACTATCAAACCCACGATAAAGGGGGCGTGCTCTTGTGGTATGGCGCACTGACCTTTCCACTGCAAAGGCCAGGAGCCAACTCTGACACCTCTTCCTACCACCCCCTAATCATGA
Source organism: Stegostoma tigrinum (assembly GCF_030684315.1). NCBI lineage: Eukaryota > Metazoa > Chordata > Chondrichthyes > Orectolobiformes > Stegostomatidae > Stegostoma > Stegostoma tigrinum. The sequence goes on from NC_081368.1 coordinate 36,188,807, forward strand.
CCCCATCCCTAGCCACCAAAACATCATCCCCCAGACCATTCACAACCTCATCACCTCAGGTGATCTGCCACCCACAGCCTCCAACATCATCGTTCACCAACCCCACACCACCCATTTCTATCTCCTTCCCAAAATCCACAAACCTGACTGCCCCAGCTGACCTATTGTCTCCACCTGCTCCTGCCCCATGAAACTTATCTCTGCTTGCCTTGACTCAGTTGTGTCTCCCCCCCAAGACCAGGAACTCCCCACCTGTATCCAGGACGCCAACCACGCCCTCCACCTCCTCCAAAACTTCCAATTCCCCGGCCCCCAACACCTCATTTTCACTACAGATATCCAATCCCTGTGTACTTACATTCCCCACATGGATGGCCTAAAGGCCCTTCGCTTCTTCCTCTCTGGCAGGCTCAACCAATCCTCCTCCTCCACCAACACCCTCATCCACATAACAAAACTCACCCTTACCCTTAACAACTTCTCCTTCAATTCCTCCCACTTCCTACAGACAAAGGGGGTGGACATGGGCAACTGCATGGGTCCAGGCTATGCCTGCCCCTTTGTAGGATACATGGAACATTCACATTTCCGCTGTTACACTGGCATCATCCCTCACCTCTTCCTCCGTTACATTCATGACTGTATCAGCGCTGCCTTGTGCTCCCACGGGGAGCTCGAACAGTTCATCCACTTCACCAACACCTTCCACCCCAACCTTAAGTTCACCTGGATCATCTCTGATACCTCCCTCCCCTTCCTGGACCTCTTTGTGTCCATCTCTAATAACTGCCTCAACACTGATACCTATTTCAACCCCACCGACTACCACAGCTACCTGCACCACATCTCCTCTCACCCACCTTTTCACAAGAACGTGATCCCCTACTCCCAATTTCTCCACCTTCACCATGTCTGCTCGCAGGATGGGGCGTTCCACTCCCAAACATCCCTGATGTCCTCTTATTTCAAGAAACACAACATCATCTTTCCAGTGATCAAAATTGCCCTCAACTGCATCTCTTGCATTTCCTGCACTTCTGCCCTCAAATCCGCACCCCCCCAACCAAAATAAAGGCCAAATCCTCTGGTCCTCACATACCACCCACCAACCTCCATATCATTTTCCACCACTTCTGCTACCTACAATCCGACCCCACCTCCAAAGAGTTATTTTCCTCCCCAAACCCTAAGTGTTTTTTATAGGGGCCGCTTGCTCTGTGACTAACTCATCCATTTCACACTCCCTGCAAACCCCACCACCCCTGGCACCTTTCCCTGCAACACAGGAATTGCTACACCTGCCCCTCACCTCCATTCAAGGACCAAAGCAAGCTTTTCACATCTGACAGGGGTTCACCTGTACACCCTCTAACGTGGCCTACTGTATCCATTGCTCCTGATGTGGCCTCCTTTGTATTGCTGAGACCAAGTGCAGACTTGGGGCACTGTTTTGTAGAGCATCTGCGCTCTGTATGAGACAAACGACAACTCTTTCTGGTTGCCAATCATTTTAACTCCCCTCCCACTCCCTGGGTGATATGTCCATCCGGGATTCTTTCAATGTCACAATAATGCTGCTCGCAAACTGGAGGAGCAACAGCTCATATTCCACCTCTTGAACCTACAGCCCAATGGCCTTAACATAGATTTCACCAGTTGTAAAACTTCCCCACCCCCGGCATCATCCCACGTCTAACCGTCCCTATCATCCCCACCTCCTTGACTCGACACAATCTGCCCATCTTCTCTCCCACCTATCTTCCCCACCCATCCCACTGACCAATGCCCAACAAACCCCACCTTCATTCTCTTGAATATGATGTTTTCTGTATAATGGGACCAACCAGCAATGGTTTCCTGTCTTTCTCTATGAGTAGCAACATGGAGTTTTGGCATTCACCTGAACAGTCAGATGAAACTTTGATTTATTATCTAAGGGGAGAACGCTTCAACCAGCACAGCACTCCCTCAACAGTGCCCTGAATGTCAGCCTAGATTATGGTGCTCAAGTCTTATTATGGGTCTTGAACATACAGCCTTGTGATTCAATTACTAACTGAGCTAAGCTGACATTCATTGCTGCAATTATTCAACAGGCTCCATGATATCAATATTAGGTGTTAAGAGATGAGCAATATATCACTCAGTTAGTTTCAGGTAACAGTGTTTAACAGACACAGATGGGGAAATGGTCAGTCAGAGATTTAAAAGAAGTGATGCATTCAGAAAGAGCTCAGGTGTATTTATGCAACAATTCTGTGCTCTGAGTGTGTGACTACTCTGTAAATTCCTTTCTGTCTTGGCTGCATCAGAAATGTTCACTGAGCCACAAACAATTTCTGGAAGAAACATTTGACCCTAGAGAATATTCTAAACGATAACTCAGATTATAAACAGGCTTTTGCTAATATTTACAAGATTGAAACCCAGAGGGCAGAGTAGATGGGAGGTGCAATGGACTAAACTCAGGACGACCTAGCTGCTGAATGTGTGAGGTCTTTGGTTTGTATCCTACTAGATCCACAGGGGGGAGCCCTTGTACATGGTTTGGTATATTGGCTTGTAAGCCTGCAGTTTCACTACCGTAGAGCAGCGAAATTTTCAGGTTGTACCGGAATGTACGAAACTGCTCAAGCTTTGTTTTTGTGTTCCCTTATAGCGTTCAGATGTCGAGAACGTGCTATGTCGAGGATTCTGGATACATTTTAGTTAATGGTGAAACAATGAGTGTGATGGCATCTTAACCTCAGTGCAGGCCCATTTACATCTGCCACCAGAGGTGTGAGAATAGATGACTATAAACTTCATCACAACTTATCTGCTACTTAGAAAACGTGCCTGCCAGAACTTTGTTTAAAACTAACTTTTTTGTGTGTCTTTGTCTATTGGGTTTAATTTAGTGTTGGGTGAAGTATTAGGTTGGGATTGTTTTCGCTGGAGTTCTGAGGAATGCAGGGATCTCATTGAGACTTAAAAAAATCTAACAGGGTAGATGCAGGGAGGATGTTCCCGATGGTGGGTGTGTCCAGAACCAGGGGTCACAGAACGAGGATTCAGAGTAGATGACTTAGGACAGAGCTGAGGAGACATTTATTCACCCAAAGAGCAGTGAGCCTGTGGAATTTATTATTACAGGGAATAGTTGATGCCAAAACATTGAATGTATTCATGAGGCGACTAGGTATGGCATTTGGGGTGACTGGGATCAAAGGTTATGGGGAGAAAGCAGGATTAGGCTATTGAGTTAGACAATCAGCCGTGATCATGAAGGATGGTGTTACAGACACAGGGCCGAATGGCCTCCTCCTGCTCCTATCTTCTATGTTTCTATTTAAGTGCAAGACCCTATCATTAGAGATTATCTAGCTCCCAGGTTTTATTAACATTCTGTCAGAACAAAAGTGAAGCGACTTCCACCTTCTGGAATATCGGGTGTGAAGGTGTGTGTGAAGAAAAGAACATAGGAGAATCTCATGCCACGAAATTGGAGGGAGGTGGAGATTTACCTTCCCTCTGGGGATTAATTTAACACAATGCAGGAGCCATGTTGGAAGGTGGCTGAAGAGAATGGAAAACTGCCCAGGGCTTCACAATCTGAGACTTAGGAGATAACTAACTCCAGGGCCCGAACGTTGACCTCCTGGTAATGCTTCCTGCCAGAATGCAGCAGCTAGCTGGTGAGCCGGACCAGGATGTCAGGGGGTAAATGTTCACCTTTCATTGCTCAAAACGATGTATCCTTCAACCTGTGGGCCAGTTGTTGGGAAGTGCTTCAGGGTGGACTTGCAGGCAGGAAAGGAGTAAAGAGCCTGGGATAAAGAAGACCCAAAGTTTCCTTGTGAGACCTGCACTGGGACTCCTGATCTTTTCTGGGTCCCAGGAAACAATTTTGATCTCATCTGTCCCCTGCACTATGCTGCCCTGCTGACTATCACACAGATTCTCATTCGATCAGGAGAGCAGCGTCAGAGTACAGCACATGGGGAAGTAATGGGATTGCAGCAGGTAAGTTATTGACCAGGCTAACTGTCTGCTCAATTTCTATTGAGTACCCCTTCCAGTCTAGTGGGATTCTTGCTCGAACAGAATAATATAGGCCATACTGCCTGGGTTCAGGTATAAAGAATGATAGCTTGAATGCAATGTTGGAGAACTGCCAGCATTTACAAAATGCTGTCCCAGTAAAGATCTATACCTTCAGGAGGAGGGAGGAGAAAAGCTTGGGAGAAAATGACATAATTATTGTGCAGATGTTTAATGATAACAATTGTAGTGTTTACTTTGAAAGCTGGAAAGGTCTTGCAGTATTGAGAGGGTTAAGAGGATTTGTAATACCCAAACTGTTTATCTTTTTGTGGAAGTTGTGATCCTGGCCTGGGATCGGAGTGTTTTCATCTGCAGTCTTTACCCCTTATGTTCTTATTTAAACCAGCTGTAAACTTGGAGGGGAGGCTTGTAATTGGCTTGAGCTCAAGGTTACAAAGGACACACATTGAAATGGGAGGAAGTTCTTTGAAAACAGATGAACACTGGGCAGGGCAGATAATCATTTATTAACTCTATCTTTCTGCACATTTATTCTTCTTTCCCTTCGCTAAAGGGAGTACATTATTGGGCAATAACAATCCACTCAAATGGGTGGAGGGGTGGGTGGGGTGGTGGGGTGGGTGGGGTGGTGGGGTGGGTGGGGTGGTGGGGTGGGTGGTGTTGCAGGTAGTGGGTGGAATACGGCTATAGAGTTGTTTTTAGGAAAAGTATGCCAAGCAAGCCCAATCCTTTTTGGTGACTTGTAACCCACCTTACCACTTACTTATGGTAAACATTTTCTAGTCAACCTTGTTGGAGGTGTTAACATCGAACTCTGGTGCAGTCGGAACTTGAAGCCAGACCTCCTTGCTCATGGGAAGGGACACTACTAGCGCACCACAGGAGCCCCATCACTTGCTAATTGTATTTCATGTTCCTTAAATATAACTAACTGGAGGTAATTTTGACTTTTGGCAATAATATTAGCAGAGGTCATGGGAATTGACAGGTTGTTTTGTGTCTCTCACACTTTGTTTCCATTAGCTTCAATTGGGAGAGATGTAACCCCACAAATGGTGAGTTAAATACTGCTAGTCATTCAGGACACTGAGTGTCTGATTGATTTGTGCAGCCAGGGAACAGCTTTGGCTGCATTCACCAATAGTTTCAAAGAGCAATAACCTCTGCCTGCAACATGATGAATGAACACAGATTAATTGTTCACCGCAATCCCTATGCAAATTTGTCCCACTATCTGCGTTAATTTCCTCCTGGTGATAGATCAGGCATGGGTAGGTCTTCTCTTGTTTGAATAAAAACTGGGAACATGGGGACGGCCTCCTGTCAGGCCAGCAGAATTTGTGCTTCAAAGTAATTGATTGTATGTGACAAACCTTTAGTATGAGTGGAAAGTAAAACATTTTGAAGCCTGATTTTTTTGGCTGTTGGCAAAACAAGGATAATTAGACTGTGCTGAATCCCAGACCCTATGTCTGAGAGGAGGAATGGATTGGGGAGACAATTGAGAGGGGCAGGGACAGGGTGAATCATGACTGTCAATTTGTTTTCTGAAGTTAGGCGATACAATCCAGCAGCAGCTAAAAAAATACTAAATACTTTCCAAGTCTGGGGACATTCTTGATGCTGTTCAACAATTGGAATTACCAGTCAAGAGTTCGTACATTATGAGCACCAACTATGCTGAAGTGTATGTAGGGTACAGGTCTGAAAAAAATGGTGGGGTCTTATTTCAATTTCAACAGCAGGCAAGATTACCTGGGAAAAAAGCCACTAATTTAGCAATGGCTCCCTTTCTAGTGCAGATTAGGTGTGGTCTCAGCTTCACTAAATTGGCTAATGTCGCATATGTTTTAGACAGATATAAAATGTGCAACATCATTAAACTTAGACTGCTAACTGTAAAGTTTTCATTTCTTTAAGGCAAAACTATTTCAATTAGAATTTCAATTGCATTTTGTAGAAAATCTTTGTCTTTTGCACTTTGTCCTAAATAAGTTTTGGCTGGACATACGGATGGTAATTGGCGACTTCTGTTGCAGGCATGCAGTCCTTCGCACTGATTATCCTCTGAGTTGTTCTGAAAATTATTTGCCCTCAAGCACAAAGAAGCAAATCTGTCCTTTCCTGCCTCACTGTTGCACCCATTTCTGGCCATGGAAGAGAGGAAAAATGTAAAGACTTCCTGTACTCAGACCAATTGCAGTCCTTTACGTGCTTAATTCACATCTACTAAGCATGTCTGGGTTGGGAATATTTTGAAGACCATTATGGATTCTATTTTTCCTGGAATAGGTTGAAGTCTGATGAAGTAGGTGGTACCTCTGTTCAAATATCCAGAAGAGAAACTGGATCTAAACCTGGTTCCATGGAGCTAAAATGAATATAAAGCTAATACAGAGAAAAGATAAGGGACAGGAAGCGAATCAAAATAGCAAAGTAAGCTGATTCCCGTGTTCATTTCAGTTGTTGTCAGTTCATAAATATAACTGATCGTCTTTTATTGTACTTCAAATTTTCCCTCTGATGTTTCACCCTTAATCACACTCTCCTGAAGGTGCTGTAATGTTGGAGTAAAGGTTCATGGTAATCAGCGTTCTGGCTTTTCTCCCAAACGCTGATCTGGACAATATCTGTTGACAGTCATTTGGCCTGGCTCAGCCTTGTTCCATTTGATTCCCTACATGTGTATTTTCCAATAGATACAGTGGGATAGGCCCAGGAGAGCAAACATTTTATTTATACATGTATTTGATGTGGGTGTCACAGGCTGGTCCAGTACTTATTATCCACCCCTTATTAGTCTTGAGAAGGTGCTAGCGAGCTGACTGCTTGAACCTCTATAGTCCTTGTGGTATTAGTGAACCACATCATTAAGATGCCAAGGTCAACTTTTGTGCATCCTGTGCTGGTTAAGATCAGGGATGAACGTTGGATCCTCTGAGACTAAATGACTCAGTTCTGCAGACATAATGATGATCCACTAGCAATGCAACATCTCTCTGAACTTATGTACTGGGTGTAGTTTATCTAAAATGCGATAGCCTTGAATCTAACCTCTGCTCATGTTAACATCTGAATTGCAATTTCTGCTTCTATGAAGATGGCTTTTTGCAATATTGTCTTTGTGTTTGATTTTGAGGCAGGTTCAGATGTGTTCACAGACAAATATGACAAGATCATTGCGGTCTAAACTGGGCTGAGATGAAACCCAGTTTTGAGTCTCTATTCGTTAATGCTGAGGGAAGTGACTACCTTACAGGAGGTGGATCAAAACTAAAAAAAATTGCGAGCTTTAATCTGAACTAAACCGTTGCTGATAGCTAGGCGTAATTCCCCTGTTTTACTTGTGTATGTGTGTGTGTTTGAGTTTAATGCCTACAGCACTTGGTCTGGGTGCAATTGGACACCATTTCCGTCACACTCAGTAATTAAGCCTTCCTCAAAAAGGTGTAAGGCAAGATGTGCCTGTGTTAAAGCCGCAAATCACATTGTATTTTGTTTTCTAAGTCAGGCAACATGATACAGTAAACAAACTGAACAGATGGAGGTGAGGGCCTAGGAAGCTATCCCACAGGGGCATTGTCTAAAAGCCATACAACTCAAATCCTAGCTTATTTTGGTTCTACTGGACACTAGGCCCATGGTTAGGACAAGTTATCCTAATTGTCTGAAATTAATCATTCTCAAATTTCATTGTAGCAGGTAATGGAATTTTAAGACATGTGACTTACGCTGTTCTTCCCTGTAGCTTTTTAAAAGCCTGAGATCTAGGTGAGGAGACAGAGTTTATAATGTGAATCCAAAAATTAAATGTTTACTGTCTTTTTTTGATAAATAAATGAAAATTCCTTGGATGAAGCACATTACAAACTTTTTTGCGATTCCATTGGGTCATCCAGGGTGAAGATGGCATCAATAATTAACATGGTTTTGATGGGCGTTTGTAGCAAGATGGGTATATCTTTAGCAGACATTAGAAGAGAGATTGAAGATGTAAGATCAGTTGATGATTGTTGGGGGAAGAGCACACACTGAATTAGTGCAATTTTAATAATGCTTTTGATAAACCCAACTGGATATGACACACACAGTTTTCAATAGAGTGGAGGACCATGTGCAGACCTATTTGTACCTGATATGTGATACTTTTCATTATATTCTGAATTGGTAACCCCTGTCCTTTTACATGGTAAAGCAGTGTTGTTGAATTGACACAACCATAATGGATCTCATCTTACTATTGGTTAAATAGCACAAACAGGAAGTATATTTATCTTTCACTTTTGTTAAAGATTCTTGGGCTGAATTTCTGTCTCCAGAGTCACAGAAAACCTGATTGCGAGGGCCAGAGTAGAGGTGTGCCAGGTCCCAATTTGAATTTTCCCAATGATTCTTGCTTTCTGCCATTTTCTCTGGGTCAGGACTCACAATGAGTCTAATGTTCTCTTCAAGTGATATCAGATTCAAATTTTAAATTCCCTAGGATTCCCTCTTCAATGTTGTCTATGGAACAGTGCGCCTCTGCTCATTCTGTTTCTAGATCTTATAGCTTTATAGACTCACCAAGACCCACAGCCCAGATTGTAGAATCATGGACTCCCAATTGAAAATACCCAAACTGGACATCTGAATGTGGCCAATCACCTAGGCTAGTGTGAAGAGGCTGCTCCTGACTTACTGGCTAATGGATGCCTCCCTGGACTTCAGGAAGGACAAATGCCTAAAACTTGAGACGTGATTGTTTACTTGCTTGCTGCACATGCAAATGTTTGCTGCATAAACTGGGGGAGCTGTGAGATTGACATTGCACAGGCCCATATAGCAAGATGTACGCCCCTTGATTGAACACTGCTGCCATTAAAGCAAGCTGTCTGGTTTTGCGACTGCAACAATTGGCATGGCATGGCATGGCAGGACGCTGAGAGTACACAGGTAAGTGCTAAATGAATGAGTCCTCTGAAAGCAGTGAAGCAGCCCTGAGTTGCAGCCTGGTTCAGTGCATGAGCTGGGTCCGTGTGAACGCATGCAGAATGTCCTCACTGCAGTCTTTCAATGCTAGTTGCTGGTGCCCCCTGCAGTGCAGGTCTCTGTGTTGTGTGTGGTCTGCAAGTGCATTAAGGAGGAGGTAAGGAGCTGGCAAATGCCGATGCCAATGGTTGTAGATCAAGGACCATTGGAGGCTGCCACAGATTGTACCCTGAGATGCTCTTTGGTCCTACACACCCTGGAGGTACTTCAGAACAAGCAGCTCTGAATTTTATGTTAAGTTTTCTTAGTAAGTAAGTTTGTTGTATTTGATAAGATAGAAAGGTGAGTATTATTGAGGTGAGTTGGGCTGTTAACAAGGTATTAAAATTACAACCGTCCCCATCAGTTGGCAACTCACCACTGCCTAGCAAGAAACCTGTCACCCTGTGTGTTGAAACCATTAAAGATGGAACAAGATGAGCCTTGCAGGACTTCTGTCTGATTCTGCCATCTCACCATAGCACATGTTGCTCAGGCCCTTATTGGATTCTGTTCAATGTCTCAAATTTCCCAAGAACCAATCAAAAGCATTTGCTCCCTGTTCAGCATCTCTGTGTGTCATTAATTTCTATGTTGCAATAATTCTTCTAAGGTTGGCTATAAAGCTTACAAAGACATGAGCGAGGAGACGGACAGAGTTGATTGGAAGTGGAACCCAGCAAGGAAGATTTTACAGCAGTAATGGCAGGAGTTCCTAAGAGTGATTCAGGAGGCACAGCAGAAATTCATCCCAAGGAAGAAATATACTAAAGGGAGGATGAGGCAACCATGGCTGACAAGGAAAGTCAGGGGCAGCATAAAAGCAAAACAAAAAGCATACAATGTGGTGAAGACTAGTGGGAAACCAGAGAATTGGGAATGCTTTAAAAGCCAGCAGATGATAACTAAAAACAAATAAGGGGGGAGAGGATGAAATATGAGGGTAAGTGATCTCGGAATATAAAAGAAGGTTGCAAAAGTTTGGTAGAAATCTGAAAGGTAAGAGAGAGGAAGAATGGACATTAGACTACGAGAAAATGAGGCAGGAGAAAAAAAGTAATGGGAAACAAAAAAATGACGGAGGAAGTGAATAGTACTTTGCATCCATTTTCACAGTCAAAGACACCAACAGCATACCAGAAGATATGGTATGCTGGTATGGCATACCATTCTTCAAGAGAGTCAGAGGCAGAGGTGAGTGTAGTGGTCATCACAATGGAGAAGGTGCTGGGGAAGCTGAAAGATCTGAAGGTAGATAAATCACCTGGATCAGAAGGACTACTCCCCAGAGTTTCTGAAGCAAAAACTGAAGAGATTGTGGAGGCATTGGTGGTGATGTTTCAGGAATCACTGGTAGATAGGGAAAGTCCCCAGATGACTGGAAAATGACTAAGGTAACACCCCTATTTAAGATGGAAGGGAAGCAGAAGATAGGAAACTATGGGCCGGTTAGCCTGATCTTGATTGTTGGGAGATTTTAGATTCCATTATTTAGGATGCGATTGCAGAATACCTGGAAGTGCTTGGTAAAATATGGCTGAGTCTTCACACCTTTATCAGTGGGAGGTCATGCTTGACAAATCTGTCTGAAGGGGTAACCAGCAAGTTACACAAAGGAGAGCCAGTAGACATATACTATTGGATTTTTAGAACAATTTTGACAAGGTGCCACACAGGAAGTTCCTAAGTAAGAAGGGAACCTATGGTGTTATGGACAATGGCATGGATAGAGGATTGGATGACTGGCAGAAAGCAAAATGATGCTGTGATAGATAGAGGGAGAGGTAGTGTTGAGGAAACAGGGAGGCTGCAGAAGGACATGGACAGGCTAGAAGATTTGGCAATGAAGTGGCAGATGGAATATAGTGTAGCAAAGTGTGAGTTTCTATACTTTGGTAAGAAAAATAGAGGTGCAGACAATCATCTATATGCGAAAGGTTTTGGATCACTAAAGCATCTTGGGAGTCCTGGTTCATGGTTATCTTAAGATTAACTTGCATGTTAAGTTGGCAGTTAAGAAAGCAAATGCAATGTTAGAGATAATGGGAACTGCAGATGCTGGAGATTCCAAGATAATAAAATGTGAGGCTGGATGAACACAGCAGGCCAAGCAGCATCTCAGGAGCACAAAAGCTGACGTTTCGGGCCTAGACCCTTCATCAGAGAGGCTCTCTGATGAAGGGTCTAGGCCCGAAACGTCAGCTTTTGTGCTCCTGAGATGCTGCTTGGCCTGCTGTGTTCATCCAGCCTCACATTTTATTAAATGCAATGTTAGCTTTTGTTTTGAGAAGGCTAGAATACAAGACCAGAGATGCATAAGGCTGTGGTCAGACTGCACTTGGAATATTGTGCACAGTTTTGGGCCGGTATTTGAAGAAGGATGTGCTGGTTTTAGAGGGGATTCAGAGGAGGTTTACAAGAATGACTCCAGGGTGAAGAGCTTGACATGTGAGGACCAGTTGATGAGCCTGGGTTTTTACTCAATAGAGTTTAGAAGGGTGAGGGGAGATCTGAATGAAACTTACAGTATACTGCGAAGTCTGGATCGAGTGGATGTGGAGAAGATGTTCCACCAGTAGGACAGACTAGGACCAGACGGCACAGTCTCAGAGTGAAGGAAAGACTCATCAAAACTGAGGTGAAGAGGAGTTTCTTCAGGCAGATGGTGATAAGTCTGTGGAACTCATTTCCGAAGAAGACTGAAGAGGCCAAGTCATTGAATATATTTAGACTGAAATGGATAGGTTCTTGGTTAGTAAAGGGATTGAAAGTTAAAGGGAGAATTCAGGAGAATGGTAATGAGAAACATTCAACAATGTGGTTGAGCAGATGGTGGAGCAGATTTGATAGGCTGAATGGCCTAATTCTGCTCCTATACCTTATGGTCTCTTGGGACTCCACTGATATAAATTTTTGCAATGTGTTTTGATTTTCTATAATAAGTTACCTAATTCTGTGCTTCCAGCAGTGAGGTACCCGTATGGAGTTTGAGACAGTGAAATGACTATGATACCACAGTATCAATATCATTCTTCTGACCATAGGGTTTTTTCCAGTGTAGTGAATGGTGCATCAATTAATTTAGTCAGCCATGAGCAGCACAACAGGAACCTTTAAAATAATTTATCTATCTGTATTGAGAATGCATTAATGAGGAGATCTTTCAGGGTTTTCATTCAGGTGCAATGACCGCTTAGAAAAAATGAGCATATTCCATTACAAGGACACACTTTAACCTGGCTGATTTTTTGTTTTCTACTGTTACCCATAAGGCTGCTGTAGCCATTTACAGACAAAGTACAATCATCCCTTAAAAGACTTACAGAGTAGAGGCATCCTATACAATCAAGCTATTTCATGTGCAGTATTCTTTCTACCATATTATTAAGATGACATGACTTCTGTCATAGCTGTTTCAATTTTTACTTTGGCATTCATATAATTCTTATGTAGTACTCATTCAGTCCTTCTTATATGTATTTTTACCTTTGTTTGACTGAAAGGATCATTCAACATGCTTCTTCCAGCTTTGATACTCAAGCCTGTTTGGCTAACCAACCAGTCTGCCTTTATTACTCTCTTCTCTGTCGCTCACCATCCTCTACTTTCAGTTGTTCTTCTGATTGGATGATCCAAAGTCCCTGCAGAAAATATTACAGGGAGTCTCAAATACTTTCACAGTATGAGAGCATGACTCATGTTTACACCCTCGGATTTATAAACTGTACTTACTGCTCTTAATATGTCCTCAGCTAACTCACTATCATCTGTTTCCACCTGGCAATATGAGCTAAAATTGCCCATGTTACCCTTGTCATCAATGCAAATCCCTCCATTGCCCAGGCTTTGGCTACCTATGCCAGCTTTAGCTCACAAATGTCTGTTCTGCTCTTCTTACACTGATCTATTTATTGTTGCACAATACCTGTTTTAGCTGCAGTTTTTGTTCTTTTAGTCATTGTGTCTGGTCTTCTGGTAACCCTCCTTATATCACGTTGCATTATTGCCTCCTTCCTTGATTTCTCAAGCTTCATCAGACTCTAGTTTTCAATTGTGTCTTCTTTCCTTATCCCATTTTTAAAAGATTTTGTTTGCTTTGCTCCTCCATGGTCATATATGTTGCCTTTATGCAGCCTGGTAAAGTACTTTTAGACAGCTGTATGTACTGGATCAGCACTAGTTGCTGATATTCTGTCTTCAAATCTCACATTCACTCCTGTTTTATAGAATCCCAAAATCCAAACATTTCTAATTCACTCGCGTTGTATAAAATCCTAACAAACAAATCACTTTCTGATCCCATTGCATGGAGCTTGATTGGGCAAAAACCCTTCCCATGCTCTCCCAAATTATAGAATGCTGATGATTAAAGCAGCATCCGAGTGAACTAAATTCACACATGTTGTACAGCATTACAATCTTCCATATCCTTCCATGTTAGTATTCCTGTATGAAATTTCATGATTTGTATCCCTTCTTGTATTCAATTTTGTTGTACAACGCTTGGCTGGACCAAATGACATTCTATCACTGTTGAGGTTGACCATTCCAGCAAAAATCTCAGTATTTTATTTTCTGAACGGGCTACGTTACATTCTCCCTGTGTGTTGAGTGGAAGAAGTAATTCAGTGATGACCAGACACATTTAAAAATAATCAATTTGATCAGCACAATTACATGCCTACGTAGATAATTGCTGAAATAGTCGCTAAGCCCTGACTTGAGCTGCAGTGTGCCAGCTTAGTGCATGGTGTAATTTAGATGATGAATTGAGGAATGCTTGTTCAGTCACCCTCAGTGCCTTGCTGTAGAAACACTCATCCAGCAATCAAAGTGCTATATATTTCAGTGAAAATGACAGCTACTTTTTTTTAAAAAGTCCATTACAAACTGAAGAAAGAAAAATCAATCATTTGAGCAGTTCTGAGATAGAGATTGCTGTATTTACACAGTGTGATGATGGATCTGCTAGTTGACAGTATTAATGGCTCTCTCAAGCACAACAGGCAGACCTTGCCGTGTGCCACACTGAGAACTTGATTCAGGGAGTTTAAGGGTAATCTGTGAGATTAGAAGTTGAAGGCCTGATGAATTTTACTTTTCTGATAATGGTTATCAAACCAAAAAAAAAAGGCTGTGAATAAGATTAAAGATTGTAGGAACAGATATGGACTTAAAAAGTGAAATATTGTGGATGCTGGAACACTGAATATAAAAACAGAAAATTTTGGAAATGAGCAACTGGTCTGGCAGCATCTCCACAGAAAGAAAGAGGTAACATTTCAGCTTAAACAGCTTTTGTCAGATTTGGAGGAAGAAAGAAACGTCAAATACGTCAACCAGGATAATCCTGTATTGCTGAGGCTGGAGTTGAGGGATGGGTTGAACAGATGGCAGAATGCCAGAAATGGAAGCGATATGATGATGGACTAATAATCCTTGGATTTCACCTGATTAATGTTGACGATTAGGGAGCAATAATGTAATGGTGAAGCACATTATGTAGAAAAGAAACAGGCCTGATGGATCAAATTGAATTCCTTTTGTTTAATGCTTTTTAAAAATATTTTAAAATAATTTCATGACATGGAAGGAGCCTCTAAAATAGTAACTTCTGCTTCAGTATGGCATCTGGAATATGCAGAACTGATTTCCCAGCATCAGTGTTTTTAATCATTCATGTACCAATATGACTGGTGATCGGAAAATGGCCGATCAGTTTAATTGTGCAGTAGCATTGCTGCTGAGGATTTTAATATGCATTAGCATCAATGTGAAAATGAAACTTAAACCAAAACCATCTTTTGAATGCTTTCAGTGTGTTTCTAATTTAACATCCTTAATTATCACCACCACCACTGTTGCTATCACCAGTAACAGACTTATAACATCAGCTCTTCAAATCAGTGCTTTGAATTTCTAAACATAAGCTGTATTTGAAGGACTGAGTCCATAATTGTACTGCTTTCACAGTTCAAGTGGACAAAGTATGAGAATTTCATGCAATTACAATTAGACCGTGTAGAAATTGCTAATTCATTTTTGAGTCTGATGCATTCTCACACAGGAAATCAGTGACATGCTGAACATACCATTACTCCAATGATACATATAATTCTTTCTTCCATGCACTGGTGTGTTGAATTCAGCATATCACTCCTTTACACGAGTGTACATGCTAAACTGTTGCACTTGGAAATTCTTGAGCAAAGAGTCAATGGGTAAATGTGCCAGTCAAATTGTTACTGGCCCAATAATTCAGCTAGATCCTAGGCTTAATCCCTGTTCTGTGCTGAGTTGGTCAATTGTCGCCAAAGATAAAATATTTGGGTTAACAAATAAGGAGAAAAATTAATTCAGTTACTGTTGCTAATCACTATCCACTGACCCTAGGGAGAGGTGGGCATTGTAGGCAGTGAACATTGGAGATGAATGGCCAACCTTCACATAGAACTGAGCATGATACTGAGCATTCTCCATTAAAACAAATTCCACTTTTATTTCTGTGGTGCAAGTTAAGAAGGATAATGGAATATAGTTTATGTCACTTGCAAGCATAACTTTGTAACGGTACGTGGAGGATCGTAAAATAATTTGTTCCACAATGATGCTAACATTTTCTTTCTCCCATCTTTTTCTTCTTTTCTCTTCACCCCTGTCCATCAATCTCTCCCACCTCTGACATTGCCACATTTCTTTCTTCTTTTCTCATCCTGAATGCACTATATGTTCAAATCCTTATCCAAACCCTTCAGCTCTCCTAGATTTTCCAGCTGTTGTGCTGTAGTACCAAGCTTGCCTCCCTCATAGATTAGCCTATGTCTTCCCTCTGTGTGTCTTTGGACACATTCCGAAAGGACCACCGAGGTGCCCTATGCTATCTCTTTGTGAGAATCAATCTTGACAGCCTCACTCAATTCTCCCACTGATCTGCTCACAAACTGGAACCTGTTCTTGTCAATTCCCTTTTTGTCACATTGAGCTGTCCGAGTTCTGACAGCAAATCATTCCTCTGCTCCACATCTTCCTCCAGAATATTCTTTTACTTTAGAACAAGACCCATGCCATCCGTGAGTTTATTGTGGATGCTTGTATACATAGCATGACCTGATTGAAACCTGGATGAGTGGTAAATTACTGTCTCTTAACTGTCCTCTGGGCAATTAGGGATGGGCAATAAATGCTGCCTGGCCAGCGATGCCCTCAATCCATGAATGAATAAAAAAAAATCATTGAATCAGACTTTAGACTGTCCTGCCACTTCTCTGGAACGCTCACTTTCTTTGACCATCTCATATCATTACATAAATCTCATCTGTTATTCTCTATTGCCCAAATACCACATCAAACATTACATTAAAACACTTTCATTACTTTTTCCATTAAGGGATTTCTCGTTCTTGGTTACTTCACTTCCAGTTCACTCATCAGTCTTATCAGTTCAGTTTTCCCTCAACCTCACCTAATCTTTTGTCATACATAAACTCACAAAGCCAATGTTGTGGCCATTTCTTTGATCTCACTATTTCACATATGCTCTCTAATCCCATTATGTTAAATGACCTATTCTTTACATTTCTGTCCAAACATACTCCCTTTCCCCCTTCTAACAACACTTGCTGCTGTGATCATCTCTGGATAAAGCTCTCCCCCAAGTCATTTATAGTTCCTCTTTCAAATTCTGAATTATCTAGACTTTGGCCCGCTGTTCACTGAAATATTTCTGCATTTATTGATGTTCTCATGTACAGTCTCAGCTCTCCTTTGATGTTCTTGGCCTCAGTTAAACCATTACCATCCCTCCCTTTGGTTATTCACTCACTGTTGCCTGACTCTGCTTTGGTCTCAGCTCATCTGCTGATGAAACCCACATCTGTACTTTTGTTACTTGAGGCACGGATATTTTTACGCTCTCATGGCCCACTACCTAAGTTCTGGCATAAATCACTTTGCATTCATCTAAACGTCCATTGCCCATATCATAAATCACAGCAAGTCTTGTTCACCCATGTACTCACCAACTAGGTTGCTACCTCATCCTGCAATATTTTAAACACAAGGTTCTATCCTTGTTTCAAATATCTGTGAGGTCTTGTGCCTTAGTTTTCTAACCTATTCCAGCTCTCAAGCTCTCTACACATTCATACTCTTCTAATTCTACTTCCTTATATAAACACCATTTTATTTCTTTGTCAGTGACGCCTGTGCCTTCAACTAGGTCCAAGCTCTGTCGGTTTTATCCGAAAGCTTTTGGTCTCTCTGCCTCTCTTTTTAACTTTTAAGATGCTCCAAATGTATACATCTTTCTCCAAACTTTTTGTCACTCGTTTCTCGTGGCTTTGTGTCCAATTTTGTTCATGGATCTTTCAATATGACATCATCCACAACAAGTTTCTCATGTTACAAGGGACAACACAAAGATTGCCAAAAAAAAAGAGTTATGAATGCTGGAAATCAGAAACAAAAACAGAAATTACTGGAAAAACTGACTCCCACAGCTATCTTGACTATACATCCTCACAGCTCGCTTTCTGCAAAGATTCTGTTCCATTCTCCCAGTTTCTCTGTCTACGTTCCATCTTTTGTGATGATCTCAGCTTCTGCAAGGGATCCTGTGAAATGTCCACCTTCTTCCTCTACTGACGATTCCGCAGCACCATAGTTGACAGGGCCCGTGGTCATGTCTGACCCATCTCGTGTATTTTGGCCCTCACCACCTCTCTTCGCTCCTATAACAATGATAGGTTCCTCTTGTCCTCACCTACCACCCCACCAGCATCCACATCAAGGGGATCATTACCTGCCACTTCCACCACCTCCACCGGATGCTACCACCGGATGCATATTCACCTCCCTTCTCTTGTCAGCCTTCTACAGGGACCGTTGCCTCTGGCTGTCCATCCCTCCCCCATGCTGAATATCTCCCCACACCCCCACAGCACCTTCTCATGCAATCACAGAAGATATAACAACTGCTGGGTTACTTCCTCCATCCCTACCATCGCAGATACATCTTCCAGTTTACCTGCACTTCACTTAATCCAGTGTAATGCATTTGCAGCTGACAGTGTTGTCTGCTCTACAGTTGGGAAATGAAACATAGACTGGGTGACTGCTTTGAACAATACTTATGTTCCATCCGCAAAACTGACCCTGGGCTTCCAGTTGCCTGTCAATTCAACACACCACATTTTTCTCTCAGGCTTGCTGCAGTGCTCCAGCAGAGCTCAGTGAAAAGCCAGAAGCACAACATCTCATTTTCTGCTTGGGAAGCCTTCTGCACTTAATATCAAGCTCAATAATTTTAGAGCTTGGACACCCTTTCCAATTTTTCTACACCCCACCCCAACACACCAGGCCTTGTCATCACATCGGCTGCTAGCACAAACAACCCATTGTCAGCTACTAATGATGCCCATTTATTGACTCCTCCAGGCTGACCTTTACCCATTCCTTTGTCTGCCCCAAGTGTTGTTCTCTATCTCTGAGCTCTATTTCCATCTGTCATTTACTCCTCCCACTTCCCCATCCCATTTTCGGCATTTCTACCAAACTTTCCCAGGCTATTATCAATTCTGAAAAAGGGTCACCAGACGGAAATGTTAACTCCACTTTCTCTCCATAGATGCTGTCAGGCCTGTTGTATTTTTCCAGCAATTTCTGCTGAGGATTGCCATATCAGGAAAAACATTTAGATTACCAGCTTCTTCCACTGAGGTTGGAATAAGGATGTCGTGTCAAATCCAAAGCAGGTCTAAAATGTGTGGATACATTTGGGTAGGCAGGATATCTTACCTCTCCGATGGATATGATTCTGGGACAGCTTTAGAAGGGGTGGGCATAGTGAGTCTCAGCTTGCATTGAAGCGAGGAGGTCAGGTAATTTTTGGGATTATTAACAGTAGCGATAATTGTGCCTAAAAGATATATTAGCACATTGGAACTGTAAAGATGCTCTATATATCTTGTCAACAACTTTCATGAATTGTCAAACTTCTCAAGAACTGTCAAGAGCTCTCAAAATATGTTTTTATGAATAAGACTTCTGTTTTCAACAGAGTGTAGTCTGTGATATAGAATTTTAAGTAACAGAACTTTGTTTTTCTCCTGTGTGAACATAGAACATAAAACATTACAGCACAGTACAGGCCATTCGGCCCTCGATGTTGTGCCGACCCGTCATACCGATCTCAAGCCCATCTAACCTATACTATTCCATGTACGTCAATATGCTTGTCCAATGACGACTTAAATATACCTAAAGTTGGCGAATCTACTACCCTTGCAGGCAAAGCGTTCCATTCCCTTACTACTCTCTGAGTAAAGAAACTACCTCTGACATCTGTCCTATATCTTTCACCCCTCAATTTAAAGCTAAGCCCCCTCGTGCTTGCCGTCACCATCCTAGGAAAAAGACTCTCCCTATCCACCCTATCTAATCCTCTGATTATTTTATATGTTTCAATTAAGTCACCTCTCAATCTTCTTCTCTCTAATGAAAACAGCCTCAGGTCCCTCAGCCTTTCCTCATAAGACCTTCCCTCCATACCAGGCAACATCCTAGTAAATCTCCTCTGCACCCTTTGCAAAGCTTCCACATCCTTCTTATAATGCGGTGACCAGAACTGTACACAATACTCCAAGTGCGGCCGCACCAGAGTTTTATATAGCTTCACCATAACCTCTTGGTTCCGCAACTTGATCCCTCTATTAATAAAAGCTAAAACACTGTATGCCTTCTTAACAGCCCTGTCAACCTGGGTGGCAACTTTCAAGGATCTGTGTACATGGACACTGAGATGTCTCTGCTCATCTACACTGCTAAGAATCTTACCATTAGCCCTGTACTTTGCCTTCCGGTTACTCCTACCAAAGTGCATCACCTCACACTTGTCTGCATTAAAATCCATTTGCCACCTCTCAGCCCAGCTCTGCAGCTTATCTATGTCTCTCTGCAAACTACAGCATCCTTCGTCATTATCCACAACTCCACCGACCTTAGTGTTGTCTGCAAATTTACTAACCCATCCTTCTACGCCCTCATCCAGGTCATTTATAAAAATGATAAACAGCAGTGGACCCAGTACCGACCCTTGCGGTACACCACTAGTAACTGGTCTCCAGGATGAACATTTCCCATCAACTACCACCCTCTGTCTTCTTTCAGCAAGCCAATTTCCGATCCAAACTGCTATATCTCCCACAATTCCATTCCTCCGCATTTTGTACAATAGCCTATTGTGGGGAACTTTATCGAACGCCTTGCTGAAATCCATATACACCACATCAACTGGTTTACTCTCATCTACCTGTTTGGTCACCTTCTCAAAGAAGTGCTTGAGTATTTATAGATATAATTGAGTTGACATCATAGGTGAAGAGAGAAAGGGAGGAAGTATGAATTGACATTAAGTTGACGTGGTAGTAGGATGGGCTTTGGGGGGTGGATAAAGGGGTATCTTTTTCACATTCCTTCAGAGTAAATAGTTTATTGTGCTGTAGAAGCTGGTGGTAAACTATTTTCATTGACTGTTGCAGTCATTGGGGTGGAGGGACACGCACAGTGTTGCTACTGAGGGAATTCCAGGATTTTGACCCAGCCACGGTGACAGAGTGGTGATGCAGTTCCAAGTTAGGATGCTGTATGGCTTCAAGGAGAACTTGCAGATGATATTGTTCCCATGTACCTGCTGTTTTTGATCTTCCAGGTATGAAATGACAGCAGTTGCTGCATTGTGTCGATGAGACACACAGCAGCCACTGTGCAGAGAGTAGTCCGAGGGAATAAGGGGCCTTGGAGGTTGGATCGAGGTGAATAGAGTGAAGTAATGGGTATAAGGATCAATGAGACTGGGTAGAGGGCTTTGCGTGGTATGGGTTGACATGGACCAGGTATTGGGAATGTTTGAGAGTGAGGGGATGTGAGGGATGAGGGCTGAATAAATGTTTTTTTGTAGTCTTATTTTGGAACTCTGAAGTAGGGATTCTGTGCAATTTGACTTAGCAATGGGCAGCCTCTTCAGACCTCTTAGGGTCTCATGACCCAATTTCTAATTCATTTCTGCCTCTGTGCAAATGCGAATGAAGTTTGTAGTCCCACTGTCAATTGTTAGATGGAAAGAATTACCACTTGGTTGAGACGTCTAAGGGGTTCTGATGCTCGCAGGACACTATTACAGGTAAACATATCCCTCATCCAAAGGTTCCAGCATCACAGATTTCAGACTTCAGCCAAGCCATTGTAACCCACATGGTATTAAGAAATGGTTAGAGACATTGGATACTGTGAAGGCTTCAGTTTTCAACAACATTCCAACAATAGAACTGAAGACATGTGCTCCAGAACTTGCCCCACCTCTAGCCAAGCTCATGTCATCTGAGGAATTGGAGGGGGAGTTGAAATGGCTCGCGACTGGGAGGTGAGTGGCTTTGAGAGGAACTCCACCTCCCATTCCTCAGACGGCATGTGCATTCTCGGCCTCCAGCAGTGCCACAACGATGCTACCGGAAGGTTGCGGGAACAGAAATTCATAATTCACTTGGCAACCCTGCAGTCCAATGGTATCAATTTTGACTTCACAAGCTTCAAAATCTCCCCTCCCCCTACCACATCCCAAAACCAGTATCCCCGCCTCCCTAACCTGTCCTTCCTCCCACCTATCCCCTCCTCCCACCTCAAGCCCCACCCCCACCTCCTACCTACTAACCTTGACCTGTTCATCCTCCCTGGACTGACCTATCTCCTCCCTACCTCCCCACCTACATTCACCTGTACTGGTTCCATCCCCACCTCTTTGATCTGTCTGTCTCCTCTCAACCTATCTTCTCCTCTATCCATCTTCTATCCGGCTCCCCCTCTCTCCCTATTTATT
The DNA here is from genome assembly GCF_030684315.1 of Stegostoma tigrinum. Classification (NCBI taxonomy): domain Eukaryota; kingdom Metazoa; phylum Chordata; class Chondrichthyes; order Orectolobiformes; family Stegostomatidae; genus Stegostoma; species Stegostoma tigrinum. The sequence continues at coordinate 36,210,732 of NC_081368.1, forward strand.
TCAGAACACCCTTCCCCTGCCCCATTTCTGAAGAAGGATGTAGGTCTGAAACATCAGCCTTCCTGCTCCTCTGATGCTGCTTGGCCTGCTGTGTTCATCCAGCTTTATACCTTGTTATCTCAGATTCTCCAGCATCTGCAGTTCCTACTATCTCATATTCAAATTCAACAAGGTCTGGGCAATATCCAAGTTTGGATTGACACATAACAATTAACACTCACCCTACATAGGTGTCAGGCAATGACCATTTCCAACAGGAGAGCATCTAACCATCACACCTTGACATTCAATAGCATCATCATCACTGAATGCTTCACTATCAACATTCTATCGGTTACTATTGACCAGAACTGAAGTGGATGAGCTGTATACATACTGTAGCTAGAAGAGAAGCTCAGAGGCTAAGAACTTTGCAGCGAGCAAATTTCTGACTCCCCAGAGCCTGTCCACTACCTACCTGGCACAAGCCAGCAGTGTGATAGAATACACCTTGGATGCTTGGATGAGTGCAACTCTAATAACACTCAGGAAATTGACACAATCCAGGATAAAGCTGCCGACTTGATTGGCATCACATCTACAAATATTCTGTCCCTTTACCATTGACGCTGTGTGACAGTAATGTGCACCAACTACATGATGCATTGTTGAAATTTACCAACACTTCTCAGATAGCACTTTCCAAATCCACGACCGTTATCATCTGGAAAAACAAAGGCAACAGATGCATGGGATCCCCACCCACTGCAAGTTCCCTTCCAAGCCACTCACCATCCAGATATAGAGATATATCTCCATTCCTTTGATATTGTTGGGTCAAAATCCTGAAACACACTCTCTAATGGCTTTGTGAAGCATGAACACAAAATAGACTGCAGCATTTCAAGAAGGCAGCTCACCAACACCTTCTCAAGAACAAGTTGTAATGGACAATAAATGTTGGCCCAGCCAGAAATGCCCACAACCTGTGAGTGAATAAACAAAAAAAAGTCAACACTCCATAAGAGAAAACTTCAGAAGTGTGAAAGACTTGAGGTTTTAAATTTTTTTTTTAACAAAAGCATGCGCTTTTTCAGGAATAAAGAGCATACTCTCACAATTAAAAATGGTTAAGCAACATTTTTGAAATTCACATGCTTTTCTAGAGATGATTCTATTGACCTGTGGGAGGGGGATCATGCTGTGAGGCTACAAAGAGAATTTGACAAAATGCATGAGGATGAAATATTCATCAGAACTGAACATCAAAGGCAGATAAGTGGCTGGACCAAAGACCATCAGTGAATAAGGCAAAATGCTCAAATGATTAATCGACTTGAGTGAATATGACCACTTAAGAGTGATGTCAAGCAGTGATACTACACCATGCATCATCATTGCCAGATTGGAATACGTTTTTCTTTTTTTTTGCCCCCAAAACCTCTGGCTCTGTTTTGTGTTAGAATATAATGCTGGCAGTGTCTTCCATCCATGAGTTAAATGACAATTTGTCATGTGTTAAATTGGATAAAAATACATCACAGGATTGGTGACATTGAGAGAAGGACCCATTCTGTCCTTAACCACTTGCATATCTCAGTAAGGTCACAGGGTAGTGATCAGATTGATATCCTTTGGATGATTCCTTAACTTCTCTAATCAGCAATAAGAATAATTCTAGTTATTTGCAGCACAGTCTCAGGACTGTAACTCAAATCATGTTATACATTAGATGGTCAATTTCTCTATTAAGTCGTCAAAAATATAAACATCTCAAACCCTCTGGTTGAATGAGCAAACTATGATTTTAATGGGAGCTTGGGAGGTGTTGCAATTAATCCTGATTTTAATCCGTGAAAATGTAGGAAGGATATGACTTGTGTCAAAGTGTACATTTAGAGCTTAAATACAGAAAGATAGAAAATTAAGAGAGCTATGATAGCAGCGATACTGATAAAATTGAGAATCAAGAAAAGTAATGGAGAAAATGAGAGTTATAGGTTAGAGTTAAGACGAAAGCAGTGAGAAGACATCCATCACAACCTATCAGGCAACAGCTTTTAATTCCAATGGACATCTGGCTGGTCTTCTACTTCCTACCTCAGCTTCAAATCATCTGAAACTGTGTTGCCCTTTTTCTAACTTGCATGCATCTCTCACGCCCCAACACACTTGTATTTGTCAGCCAATATTGTCTTCAGGTCATGAAAATCCTAATTTTTAAATTTATTGTTCTTATTTTCAAGTTCTTCCCTTTTTTAACTTCTTTCAATAGCTGTAATTTTCTCCACACCAAAACTTTCTGATGTTCCATACCTTTCCAGTTTAAATCTGCAGAGTATCCCCAAGTTCTTTATTACTCCATCACTGGCAGACATGCTTTCAGCTCCAAGGTCATAAGTTCGAGAAATCCTTCACTAAACTTCTGCATCTCTCTTTCTTTCTTAAAGAAGTTTCTTAAAACCCTTTTTGAATGGGTGTTTGGTTATCTGCCTGAGTAACTCCATACATGTTTTGTCACCAAATTTCATTTGATTATTCTCTTGTGAAGAATCTTAGGACTTTTTATTATGTTAAAGGAGCTATATACACACAAGCTGTTGCTATTATAATCTGGTTTTGCAATATGTGAATGAATATAAACTGTTGCAATAATCCTCTTGAAACTGCCTTTTTTTCCTGGCCTCTAGGTCTTTGAGGAGCTGTGAATCAAAAGCACAGGAACAAGAAATAGTGCAGTTCTGAGTAAGCTGAAAGTTTTCAAGATTTCTCATTGGCTCAGACGTAATTTTCTGGAGGAGCAATGGATGTTTCAGCCTTCTGTCATGTCCAAGCATGGAGTCTGAAAAATGACTGGAGGTCAACATGACTTTATGTTCACAACTGAGAAGATACTTTTAGTGATTTTCAAATGATTACAGTATAATTAGAGAGTGTAGATCTGTTGGTGCTTTCTGCAGGGAAACGAGTGACAAATGCTGTCCAATATGTAATTAAATTTAAGACTGAGATATCAGAATTGACAGGTAAAGAAATGGTCTCACAGGAAGACAGAAATAAAAGAGCCATACCTAAAATAACAAGAAAGCAAGATGGGAGACCAAAGAAAAATTGAGATTAGTGAGGCAAGTTTGATCTTTTTGGGTATATATTGGAGAAAACCTCAAATATACCACACAGATGGAGTTTCTACTGATTTTTAGTTGAAGTTATATTGGTCAATTGGGAAAGGCTTTGAGGAAATCACTAGTAAGAGATACTATGGTAGACCTTTGGCAGGTGTTCTCCTAACCTGCTGTAAATTTGGTGGAATATCAGCTTAGTTGCCCTTCCTCTAGTGTTTGCCTTAGTCTTCAACTAAAATGGCAGGTGATCAGGAAAACCTGGAGAAATTGTATTCCAGTGTTGGAAACGACAGGGAGATAGAGGCAAAGTCGGGGATGCAGACAGAGACAGAAACAGAGTTGGAGGCAGAAGTAAAAGGTTACAAATTATCTATTGATGAATAAAATGTGCATGTAGTAGAATGACATTTCTCTATCCACTATTTTAATAAAGATATCAACTTTTTAAAATTTTAAATTAATAAGCATCTACATTAAAATTACCATTTGTGAATTTTTATATTATATGTTTAGTTTTTGCATGCTCATATTAGCAGTTCTAATTTCTAAACTAAGGAAGAGCAGAAGAGAATGTGTGTGTGAGAGAAAGACAGAGATAAAGAGAGCTGTATTGTGGATATCCCCATATCCCAAGGGGTGCAGCAATTCAAGACACAGCATACCTTCTCCAGGGAAATTTGGGATGAGTAGTAAATGCTGGCTTAGCCAGTGATGCCCACATCACTTGAATGAATAAAGGAAAAAGAACATGGGCACATCATATTAATCTTCCATTAAAGTAAGCACTCAGTAGTGACTAGCCTCATAAAATAACATTTCACAGTAACCTCCTTGAGACAAAATGCAACAGAAATATACCACAAGGTGAGATGATATGTAACCAAAAAAGGGCTCTTAAGATCACAAATTAGTTAATATGTTATAGATTTCTTTCCCTTCAATGTCTACTCGTTGACTGAAAAACATCAACACTACAGTTCCTGTTCTTTCCTGAATACATTTTCAGGAACTTGGCTTTCGTTCCCACTGTGGCTCTATGAATTGACCCCTGCAAGCTGTCTGCCAATAAGGGAGGGCACTCTGGTGTTTCGCTAGCCAAGTAAAACAATTTCAAAATTAAAGAAAAACAAAATGTTTCAGGCTTTCATTCCAAACTCTAGCTTGACTTCTAAGTAAATTGAGAGGGAAAGTTATGACACGGACAAATGGCTTCAGATAATTAGGAGCAGTTGGTGTAGGTCATTTTGATACAGAAAATATAGGCTAAATACTCCTTAAATATATAGCTAATCCACGGGTTTTTGTTTAATATGAATCATTGTTTGATGGGCACATCTCTACAATCCAATTAGCACTTTTAGCCCTTGATAACATCGGGCATGATACTGCAAATTAGAGCAGTTTGGGTTGAAGACATTTATATCAAGATCCAAATATTCTTTTCTACACATGTCCCCTCCTCCTAGAACTCTTACTTGGCTCAATGTTTCAAATGGCATAGTATTGTCGTACACATTTGGCAGGGAGTTTCCCGGGAGTCCTTAACATTTGATCTAAACCTCATTATGTTTCATGATACTAGCTCAAACATGGGCAAGGAAACCGTCTGCAGATTTACTATAATTTTCCATGTTGGATCTCATCTGGAAGAAGTAAAGACTGGAGCAAGGCCATAAAGTGTACGCAGTATAGAAGACTTCAATGCCCATCAACATTGGGGGCTCTACTACTTACCCAACTAGGTGACTCATAAAACATACTGGTGCCAGGTTGGTCTTGAAGAATGTTCTGAAGGAACCAGCAAGAGAGAAAATCCAACTTATTCTCATTCCTACCAATCTACCTGTCACAGAAATCCCATTCGCACACTGAGGATACTGTCCATCATGTTGTGGGGCACTCCAGTTGTGTTAAATGAGATTGATTCAAAAACTACCCAAAATCAGGATTCACAAGGCACTGTGTGCCGAAGGCAGGAGCAGATACTAAGAAAAAGTTAAAGCCACTTGTGTTTTGATTCAGGTGATTGTAATACAGGAAAAGTCAGATCCCAGAGTGAATTCTTGCTTATGAGACCATATATGTTAGTTTTGCAGGTTGTTTACCTTGGTTGTCAGACACTGAACGTGATCACAGGAGGCTGCCAATGTGCTTTTAACAAAGTAATATTAAATTTTATAGAACACAAAATAAAAATCAACTATTTCAAAATATACAAGAGCTTGTTGAAAACTCTAATTTCAAACATCAGAAATAAATATTTAATCTTTTCACCCTCAACAACAACCTTTTAGATACTCGACCTCAGTGAAAGTTCTTCTGTTTTCCATTTGAGAGGTCCTTCTTCAGGTGACACAGCAGTGGTTGGTTTCCTTCGCACAAACCTTCACAATCACTTAATGCTAGCTTGTTTAGTTAACAACACTTCATGTGCTCCCTAACCAAACTGCTCACACAGCTCAGTTATTCTTAACATGCATTCCTGAAACTCTTCTTCCACAGCCTCTCTATTTTGAATCTTCATCTTACTGACATTAAATCACTCAGGATTTAGTTAATTTCTGGTAAGATTCAGGCCTAAGTATCATTTTTGGTGTGTTTTATGGAGGGTTTCTTTCTGTAAGGCCTAGTGTGCTTTCTCATACCATCATCCCAATCTCACCTCACTACCTGTGCGCCAATACACTATAAGGCTCTGCTCCTTGTATTCTTGCACTTGCCATAGACTGATGTTCTTGCAACTACTAGGTTCTGGATCCCTGGCACTGGTGCCATCTGTATGTAGTTATGTTCTGTTATGCTATTCACTCAAAAGAGTGTAGGTATCACATTACCACATGGTAGCAATGTTGACAGACATATGGAAGTGACAGTGGGCGGTAAGAGTGTAAAGGGAAGTTAGGCTGAAACTGCAGCAGGTTGTTGTTGTTGTTATGTAATTATAGTCTTACCAGACCATATGGCTGCTCTCTCATTCTAGAAGGACAACTGGTGGTGATTTAATCTCAGGGCCACCATGCCTCAGGGAGGGTGAGGTTGAGAAGAGTCATTCATGGTAACCTCAACTGATGATGGGAATTGAATCCATGCTGTTGGTATCACACTGCTTCACAAGTCAACCATCTAGACAATTGAGCCAAACAAGAGAACACAAGTCTATTGCACAAAAATTCTGTATAAATAATACAGTTTAGAAAATATTAACAGAGACAGCAAACCAAAATTTCAGCTAGGTTTCTAGTAATATCCATTATAGATACTGACATTCAAGAGAAACATTACTCAAATCTTTCATTTTTTACTTAACTTATGCTTCTGAGTTCTTTACTTTGGACTGCCGAGACAGTTTTACAATCTCTTCACAAGTCTGACGTGCTGCATGGTGAATAAGTGGTTAGTGGCTGCTGCCTCACAGCATCAGAGACCCGGGTTCAATTCCACCCCTGAGGAACTGTCTGTGTGGTGTTTGTACATTCTCCCTGTGTATGTGTGGGCTTGCTTCGGTTTCCTCCTACAGTCCAAAGATGTGCAGGCCAGCCATGCAAAATTACCTGTAGCGTTCAGAATGTGTAGATTAAGGGGATGCATTTTGGGGGGATATTGTGAGGGTCAGTGTGGACTTGTTGGGCCAAAGAGCCTGATTACGCACTCTAGGGATTCTATGATTAAGCTTTTTCAACCTGATGCCTAAACCTCTTTTCAGTTTGGATAGTTGGAACACTTCTACATACTATGACAATTTGGATGATTCACAAACTAACATCAGATCTGCTTGGATGACTGGTTCTTCTCAAATGAAACCTTCAATTTTCTGCTCTGAAGTCAAAATAAAACTAATGGCTGTGATCTGTTTTCTTGTCCTGCCATAAACTCATCAGTTCATACATTTCATCCATTAACACCACAAATGCAAATGACTTAACTGAAGTGTCATGTCTTCTTGGAAGTTATGCATTTGTGCCACTGTTACAAATGATTTCTAATTTATTTTAAACAAATTTTCACAGATCTGATCAAAATTAATTTGTTTTTTATCTTAAAATCCAAATCTCAAATGATAATAGTAGATATATAATGCATCTTTCATCACAATTATCAGCAAAGTGTTCAATTATCAACAGTGCTCTCAAGAGGCAAATACTGCTGGGTTATTGAACTCATTGCAGTCTTGGTCTAAAACTGGACTGAAGATGTGATTTGTGAGTAACTTTTCTTCTGTCAAGGCAGCATTTGATCCACTGTATAATCGAGCCCCAGCCAAAGTACAGCCAATGGGATTTGGGGGAAAACACTCCACTACTTAGCGTCAAACCTATAACAAAGAAAGATGGTTGTGGCTGTTAGAGGTCAACCAACTGAGCTCCAGGACGTCACTGCCAGAGTTTGCTTGGATAGTATCCAAGACTTAACCATCTTTAGTTCTTTCATCAATTACTTTTCCTCCACAATGAGGTCAGAAATAAGGATTTTTGCTGATGATTGTGTAATGTTCATTAAGGCTCCTCGGATTGAACCTTCCAAACCAGCAATATCTGCCACTTGGAAGGAAACAGGCAGCATATACATGAAAACACCATCACCTGGGAGTTCCCCTCCAAGTTATACACAATCCTGACGTGGAAGTATATTGCCACTTCTTCATTGTTGCTGGGTCAAAGTCCTGGAAATTGCTTTGCTAGCAGCTGTGTGTGTAACTAACCCACATTTTTTTCTGAAGAAAGGTCTAGGCCCAAAACATCAGCTTTCCTGCTCCTTCGATGCTGCTTGTCTTGCTGTGTTCATCCAGTTCTACACCTTGTTATCCACTATTGACTGCAGCAGTTCAAAAAGACAGCTCACCACTGCCTTCTCCAGGGAAATTACTGATGGTAATAATTGCTGGCCTAACCAGTGATGCCCAAGCTTCATGAACATATGGAAAAAGAGCAGCAGCAACATCAACTTTTGTAGATTTTCATGTATTCTCAAAACTGATATCCATTGCACAATCATACTTAAATGTGCTTCAGATCTTGGAAAATTGACTCTTTGCTCAGCTGCTTTCAGTTGCTATGAACCATATACTTCTGTGCCTCTTGCCATTTTCAAATCATTTAAACTCTTCTTCAATGGTTGTGCATGAATGAATAGCAACAAAGATGAACAAACCATCTGGTCTCCAAGCAATCATCAATAATCTTCTAAAACAGTGGATACCAAAGTGGAATACCTGTATCCTTGTGAGTACAGCAGATATCTCTCGGGGGTACTCAAGAGAAATTGTGTAACAGCAGACTTTGTTTTACCACTTTATTTACTGTATAACTACCGAGCATTTTCACAACATGGTGATCAGAATTTAGCATTCAGCTTCTTCACTGTTAAAGCATTATATTTCCGTCAGCGGTGGGATGTCTCCAGGCTGTGGTTGGGCCCACGTACCAAATAGCAAAGGTGGTGGTGATCGGGCTGCAGCAATGTGCAGGGATTTGGGCCATCTGAGTGTTCACAGGCTGAGGGATGGAGTTTGTGGCTTTCCTTCTCTGGCAGCAAGGACTTAAGGCAGAGGCAGAGAGCAATCTAGATGTTTACTTTCTTTTTGGCTCTTTCTTTTATTTCTGCTTCTGTTTTTAATCTTGTCTTTTGTATACTGAGATAGTACCGGATAACGGTTACTTTGTAGACTTTCGCAGTACTCCTGTATTTCTGTATTTGAGTGCACATGACAAGTAAAATCTGAATCTATTTATTTTCAAATGTATCAATAAAAGTACAATGAATGTAGAGCATAAATATGTACTGTCTGCATCTAATGAGTATACAATATGGCACCAAACAGCTTGTCCCATTAGAGGATTTTCGGTTGTATATTTTTCTATTTATAGAGGGTAAATTAACTACATGGAAAATAACAGATGGCTAACAGGATGAGTTAAAGAGAAACTACCAGTGATGAGACTTAAGCTGCAAGCATCACAACTATCCATTCGAATTGTACCATTGTCACGCAACATTGATGACATGGTGTATGCTTTCTGGTTCAGTTAGTAAACTGAACAATTAGCAACAAGTATTTTGCTCAGCAAATGGATGAGACTTCTGCAAACCTGGCTGATCTCTTAGCTTATGTGAAATATATGAAGGGCCAGTACAAAGAGAGCATTTTAATTTGTAAATTACTGCCTAATTGAACAGCAGCTGCACATATTTTCAATCAGTTCTTCATCATTGAACATGGAATTTTGTGGTCAAAGGATGTTGGAATCTGCATTGCTGGAGCTAACTCAAGACATGTTTGCATTGTAGAATGGTGATGTGTGTGAAAATACTCATCCCAAATGCAACTTGGGTGATTTGCAGCTTGCCACTAAGAACATGACAGCCAGCATAAGGGAAGTACTAGACATTTCTGTAAGAATAAACTTAATAAAATCCAATCCCTTCGATGATGAATAAGAAATGAGCATGTTAATCTATTAGGTCACAAGGACATTCACTGAGTTTCCTGTGGTAAAATATTGATCAGGTTCTTTGAAATGTGCTTGAGCTGAAATTGTTCTTCACAAATGACCCATGCCCACTCTCTGCATATCTGGATGACACACCTTGCCTCTAACTTCAGGGCTACTTATCAGATATTTTCCATCATCTAAATGAATATTGGACTCCAAGAACTGAAGGTGACAATATTTATTGGTCAGGACAAAACTAAAAAGCTGGTTTGGCCTCCTTATGTGGAGGACAGGAACATTGAAATATTTCTTAGTCTGCACAAATCCTGACAACTAATGGGCTAAATTTGTAGGATGGTCTTAAAAGTAATATCAAGCACGGCTACTGATGGATAAAACAAAGAACAGTGTTTGCTACCCGTTCTCAAACTTTCCTGTAGTTCCAACATCATAAAACCTGACTGTAAAATAATGAGAACCACCTGAACTTAGCAACTAATGGTGCAACGAGATTGAGTTTTATCAAAAGCAATTGGCAGATTTTTGGGTCCAAATGCAAGCAGATTATTCTCAGTCATCAGACAGCATTGATGAAGTTCTGACGCTGCTTGCCATAGTATTCATTTGGATCTTTGGCACTCAGTGGAATGAAATCAAAGTAGTGTCACAGTTAAGTATGCTGAAAACAATTTGTATCTGAAATTGTCATCCATTTTTCCCAAATTTATGTGCTTATGCCCCAATAAACAAGCTCATATAATTACATTAATGGTAAGTAAATTATTATTATTCTAGGCATATTTACATGTACTATGTAATTATAATGATTTAAAACATTTTGGCCATTGGCAGGGACATTTTAAATAGAAGAAACTGCTTGTAAGGGTACACAAAAACTTATTGGGCTGAATCTTATGAAATTTTGGTTAAGTACCAATTGAATTGAATTTCACAGATGATTTCTGTCTGTGAAGCCCGGCAAGATTTAATACCATATCATCCCAAATTTGCTCTATTGCCTTGAAGGTTTTAGCAATAATTTATAGCTCGGGTTGTGGGTGAGGTTGTTGACTTGCTCGCTGAGCTAGTTTGTTTTCATTCAGGCATTTTGTCGCCATGCTAGGTAACATTATCAGTGATGTCTCTGATGAAGCGATGTTATTCTACTCCACTTGGAACCTATACTGCCCGATCCATTACGGAGAGTACTAGCATTTCTGGTTTTTCAGCAAAATGATACAATGAGTTGTCCTTAATTTCAGTACACTTGGACAATGAAAACCATCAGTTTAAATGGGTCAAAGTAACCATACTAGTCCAAGCCAAACATAGACATGCACGGGAATTCCTAGAGGCTTGGTTCTCAACACATAATGCAATCAACAAGCATTTAGAATTAGACCCCATATTCAAACCCATACAGAACAAAACCAGAAACTACTCTAACATTTTCAAATCAATTAAACTCTTCTTCAATGGTTGCATATGAATGAATAGCAACAAAAATGAACAAGCCATCTGGTCTCCAAGCAATCTTCAATAATGTCCTCAAGCAGTGACATGACGGACTGGACGGTATGGATTCCAAACAGAGTAGAACAACATTGCTTCTGTAGTGTTGTATTACAGCATATTCAATACCATGTGTGTACAGTCATTGACACCCTGCTCCTGGGGAAGCCACATCATCATTGGGGAACAGAATTAACTGATGTGATCTTACAGACATGAATTAATTCACTGTCCTGATGTTTTTGCTGGTTCATGACTGAGAGACCCCCATAGGTCACCTTTGACTTAATGGAGGGCGCCCCAAAATACTTTGAGCGAGGGACGTCAGATGAAAAATAATGCACTGCGTTTGCTGTGCAGGCAGTTTGCTTATTCTTAGATGTGAGCTTGATCTCTCACAGTACCATACATCATGGTGACCACCTCCTGAGCTGATCACTACTGACAAGTATGATAGGCAGCCTGGCTCTCTGTTTGCACTAAATAGTCAGCCAGCACGGCAATTTTGTGAGTGTTTAGTCTTTGGTTGAAGCACCAAAATGTTAACAGGTAAGGCAATGACAAGGATGCTGTGAGCATGCAGGTAGGTGTTAAGTGAGTGAATACTAAGAGAATAAGTAAGCAGCCCTGAGCTGCAGCCTGATTCAATTCAGCATGTTGATGCCTGTCCCTGTGCTCAGGGTCCTTGCAGCAGCACTTCAATACTGGTGCTCTGCAAAGTGCAGATTTAACATACAAACTCATTCTGTAAGTGAACTGGAGAGGTGCCATGAGGGTTGGATGCCGGCACCCGTGGTGTGTCCAAGATGGATGAGGACACGGCGAACTAAAGTCACCACGTAACACTCTGACTTTCATGTCAGAAGATGTTGACGTCACCACGTAACACTCTGACTTTCATGTCAGAAGATGTTGACGTCTAGCCTTCTTGCAGCCAATGGTAAGGAAGGAAGCTGCTTATTCATGAGATGCCATTCATTGTTGATGATGTCTTTAACAGATGATAATCCCCATTCATAAGCATCTTGCTGCTGCCTAGTGAGATTTTTGCCTCAGCACTTCTAATTCTGTTTGAAAATGCGACAAGTCGACCCCAACGTTGAGAAATTTCTCACCCAACTTCTCATGAAATTGTCCCAGCTTTATCACGATTACCCATGTTGTTCAGGCCCCTATGAGATTCTGCCCAATAGACCTGAGTAAAGCTACACAACCAAAAATATTTGGGAACTACTGCTTGAAGGATGCTAATGCTTCCACGAACAAATTGGATTGACCCTGCACATGGGGAAATTTATTTTTTATGGGATTTTGAACATTGTTCTCGATAGAATACAACAGTCTTTCTTAGAGGTTTGCAACTTCAAAATGCACCATTTATTCTATTTCTGTGATAGTATCTGGGAAGATGTTTGTAATTGGGCTCATTTAGTGATAGACATAATAATGGTCATAGAAACACACAACATGGAAACCGACCCTTCGGTCCAACCAGTTCAAAGTGATATTATGTTGTGATCTTTGACTGACAACTTGATTTTTTAAGATTATGATGATACAAGTCACTTTTAAAGATTCACCAATAAAAGTAACTCCTTGTGAGTGAATGCCCACAGAGAAGTTGTGGATTAAAGGTAACGGTAGAGAAGTGATGGCTGCGGAACAATTGGAGGTTTGATAGTTCAGAGGCTGCCTTGGAGAAATTGTGTGGGCCTGATGTGGGTTGTGGATGTCTGATTCTGTAGAGTGCAGAAGGGTAGCTTGGCAGCTGAGGGGTAGTGCCCCTCTTCCTCCTGTCTGTCCTTTCAAACAATGTTTGGGAAAACACTTATCTTTTGGATCTAGCCTTTCTTGTTTTCTTTCAACTGCTTGATTGTTCAAGACTTTGGAAACTCAGATGTAACCCTGACATTTAAAATCCAACTAAAATTTGAGAAACACAGCCTCATTAAAATATTCAGATGAAGGATTCACTTCTGGAAAGCAGATTAATTACCTAAATCCCAACTCTTCTCTGTTAAAACCGCAAATTGGAGATATATTGGTATTGGCTTTCACAATTTTGAACACTTCTCTTACCCGTCCTGGGAGTAAATGTCCCTACCTATCTCACTTATCTTTATTTTGTTTTTTTTTGGCTAATACAGAATCTGCTGAAGGAAAACACTAACAATATTGGAACACAATTTACCACAAGTGTGTATATAAGAGGGCAAGACCGTGTGACATGTCATCACTTCTTGTAACAGATTAGTGTATTGCAGTTAGAAAAAAATTACATTATTTATTTTAATACTTTATAGTTAACATCTCTGATGTTGTAGTGATTGTCATGGGGTCAGCTAGGTGGACCTTTGGTTTATGAATTCCCTGATGGGGGCTGCTAATCTGGTCCAATCAGGGAGCCCTGGCTGACTGATATAAACAGGAGTGTCAGAGGTTCTGCTCACTCTGAGAGCTGGCTCTGAAGATGCTGGATTCGTGTCAAGGATGCTCCACATGTAAATAAAGGTTGACTTGTTGATGGGATATCAGCCCCTGTGGAGAGTGACAATGAGAAGTTATTTTACCCAGTGAGTAAATATACAAAACTCTGGTAAGACCCTACATGGAGCACTGTGAGAAGATCTGGGCACCACACCTTAGGAAGGATGCATTGGCCTTGCAGTTAGTACAAATAAAGTTTACAAGAATGATTTCTGGACTTCAGTAGATAGGTTTTGAGGAGATATTTTATGAATTAGACCTTTTCTCTCAACAACATAGAAGGTTAATGGGCGATCTGATCAACATTAACATGAAAAGACAAGGTAGATAAAGATAAAATATTTCAACAGATTGGGGATTCTAGTAATAGGGTATATTGCCTGGCAATTAGGCCCAGATCTTTCAGGAGAGATGTTCCGAAGTACTTCTACACACACAACTTGGTAGAGGTTGGGAACTCTCTTCCACAAATGGCAGTGGATGCTGGGTTAACTTTAAATCTGTGATAGATAAACCTTTGTTAAGCAAAGGTAATAAGGAATATGGGCCAAAGGTGGGTGTATGGAGTTAGGGCACAGATCAGCCATGACGTCATTGAGTGATGGATCAGGCTCAAGGGGCTGAAAGGTCCAGTCCTGTTCCTATGTTTCTAAGCCAAGAAATGATTCATTAGTTTGTTTGGATAATCGGAAAACAGCTCTTATACTCTCACTTGAAAAACCCTTTGATATCTTCTTTTGTCTGTGAAATGGGAGATAAAAAGATTGAATTGCCTAAACAGCAATCTGATTATTGTTAACAGTAGGCTACACAGACCTTCAGGCAAAAAGATGTGAAAAGGCAGCAAACTGGATTGAGGTTCTCCCCTTAGCTGTAAGCTAGAAGGTGGAAGAGTTAGTCTGTTAAAGTTAAACAAGGTTACCCACTGAAATCAGGTAGTGAAATTAATACATTATTTTACTAATGGGACAATGTTAGTGACCTCCTTTAAAGGTAAAGCATTCAGGTTGCTTAATGGAAGGACTAATGCTTTGGGAATATATCTATTTTAAATATAAATCATAATACATTCAAATATCTAAACATGATATTGGTTTTACTGTTCACAAATTTGAGTCACATAATGCGCACACATTATAGAAACACACCTCAAACTTTTTTGTTACTATTGTTAATCAAATGTAATGGTGTATCTTGAACATAAGGCAGGGATGCAGTTTATGATTGAATGGGGGAAAGTGAAGGTTAGAACTGTCTAAAAATACTGATCCCAGGACAGTTCCTAATGCTGTCAGTCTCATGGTAGCTGACCTAGGAGAGAACTCAGTCTTCGAAGATTAAAAACACAATGATGGAAGTGAAAAAAAAAATAATTGGTTTGAACAATTTTCGGCAGCGAGGACCCAATGACAAAGATATATCATTCTGAATTCTCATGGGGTGTTTTTAAAGTGATTCCAATATTTTTAAAAAATCACTGCAATTATTGGATTTCCCCCCCTTCTGTTGGTAAAAAGCAAAATTGAGGGGTTTTTTTCCCGTGAATTGCAGATGAGCTCTCTTGCCTGAAGGCTAGCTTTGTTCAGATGTATGATTAAACATTGCACAGGGAATTGACAGAAGGCTATGGTCGTAGTATCATTGCTTTATCCAACCTCTATTTGTACACAAGCATTGGTGACCTGGCAGGGGAAATCCAGCTGGGGAATTTTAGCTTGAGATGCAAAATGGCCAGTGCTATCAAAGAGTCCTTTAGCTCATTTTATGAACTCTCAATGCTAGAATTTCTGCTGTCAAGAGAATTATATCTATTTACAAAATAAACAAAATGCCAAGCATGTTGCTTTGGGGCAGGCAAGCTGTACGGTATTAAAACCTGAGGTAATCGACAATGCTATTAAGTAGATCGTACGTAAACAGAATGAAAAAGTTGCTAATGTTTCAATAGCTCATATTTCATCTCTGAATAATCCTGCATTCCCCAATATTAACTTTGACAGCAACCAAAAACATGCAATTAATTTCTACACCTTAGAATTGGTGGTGGAAAAACTTAGCCAAGTTAATGACACCTGAAAACTATCCAGTAATCTTGGAAAATACTTGTGTTGACATTGTAACTCTGCTTGGTGGCAATCACATGCAAAGAATAGACATGGGTGAGCTTAGAACCTATGCTCATGAAATTCATCAGTGTACCATCATTGTGTTCGAATCTTGCATTGTAGCTGCTAAAAGACAGAAATGATCAAATGCAACAATTGTGGATCCCACCCAGAAATTTGCTGGAATACTGAGCTTTTAACATGGTTTTACATCTTGGCCTTTTTGGCTCTCTGGAGCTGTACAAATGCCAAATAAATGAGCAACATAGGAAATATAATCCTCAAGCTTCAATGTCTACTGTGGAGAGGTACATGATTCACAACCTAAAGGTGCTGCTGGCTCGATTTTTCTTTCTTTCTCAGGGTGAGTCACATGGGTTTTGCTTGGTTTCTTGGCAAAGCAAGTGGGCATGTGTTCTTGAGCCTACAGTTCTCATCTAACTCCATGAAAGTGTAGAATGTTTTGCCATTCAAAATTGCACCCTTTTGTTAAACTTATGTATATTGTACGATAATGCAAGAAACACTGTATATAACTTTGAAGTATTGTCAATTATGAGGGGAATAGTGATACTCTTGAAGAGGACACAGACTGAACAGGAGATTGGTCACACAAGTGGCAAATGAAATTTAGCTGCAAGAAGTGTGAGGCAATTGAGAATACACGGGGAGGCAATACAAACTGAAAAATACAATTCTATCAAGAACAGGACTAGAGACAACAAGGGATATATGTCAACACTTATCAACGGTGGCATTGCAGTTTGTGAAAACAGTTAAAAGGGCATATGGGATTCTGAACTTTAAAAACAGAGGTTCTGGGTATCTCTTTTGGTGAACCTTTATAAAACAGCCTCAACTGTAGTAGTGCATCTAATTCTGGAATTCAGTTTGGGAAGTCTGTAAAGACTCTAGGGACACTACAGAAAGCGTTCAAGAGATTGGTACCGTGATGGAGCTCTCTTATGTAAGTAGATTGGGGAAGATGGGGTTCTTCAAGGGAAGATTGAAAGGAAAGAAGATAAAGGAGATTTGAGAGAAGTATCAAAAATTGTGAGGTATCAAGAGAGAGTAAAGGCAAAACCTTCAGTTCTCATTGCTGGAAGAGCTGAGATCCAGGGAACAGATACCATGATAATTAGCAAAAGAACTAAAAGCGACTTGAAGAAAAACTCGTACATGACATCAGGCATCAAAATGATTTTGTTTCTTCGAGGTGTCCTTGTGAGATTTTTCTCTAGGGCTATTTATTGATTTTCAAGATCTCCTTTCCCATTGTTGCTAATTTCTTTATGATATGATGTGATCACATTGTAACATTGCCTTCTGAATTGTGTCAAATGTTTTAAGCTTTTTCTGCAGGTTGTTAACAGAAATATCAAAGATATATATGAGCATGTATTGTTCAATCTTTCAAGTTGAAATCAATACATAAGATTCTTTTGTTGATTTATTTAAGCAAATTGCCCAGACAATGTTTCCAAAATTCAAATTTTAACTACTTGGCACAGGGTAGCTTATTGAGAATGAGCTTCACAACCCTTTTTAAAAGTTAAAAGCATGCAATTAAAACGCTCCAGTATTCTTTCATTTTGTTCTGCTAATTTCAAGTTTATTAGGGTCAGAAAACTGAATTCTAGAAGTCCAACTGTGCTTCAAGAGGAGTGCATACAAATTAATTCTGCATCACCAAACTACTGGGTAGTGAATGATTTCATTCACATATACTTCATATCTCAGTGACTTTTCCCGAGCTAACGCATCTCCTCACGTGATCATTCAAACTAGAATGTATCAGAGATTTGATGCACCAAAGGAACATTGATAAGGTTCTTTTTATGCATAATGAAAATTAACCAAGCTCTATTGCTATTGGCTTCAGGGAATTCTCCTCATCCATTTTATAAGTACTTTTTCAATTGATTGATTCAGATACTGGAAACATGAAAGAACCTGATGTGACAAGGTTGAATGATCTAACTTTTGTAGATGTTGACTGAGGCCAGGAGTTTCCAATCAAAAATGTGACAAATGAAAAATGAAGTTAACGAATTCTGATCACTTTGCCACATAAAACATCAAATAAAATTTTCTTTTACAGCCTTCAGTACCTCTCTCCTTACAATGTACACATTGTCATCAGCCTCCTTCCCCTACTTGCTCTCCTAGTGTCCTCACACTGATATTCAGGTCCACTCACTGTCCCCTCCCCACCCACACTCAGACTTGGCTCCTATTATGATATCACTTTAAGTGAGAACATAAGAATAAGCAACTAACCAGGATATAGCCATGTGATTCATTGCCATTGTCAGGCTAATTTGTAGCATGTAGTCTGAAACAGCATAGCAGTGTTTTCCTATAACAAAAATAGTTTAACTGCTGTAACAAACCTGCATGCTAAGTGATCTTGTGACAAATCTTTGAATAAACAGAGTGTAATGCTATCGGCCACATGGGTAGGGTGGTTATATGATTACCTAATTTGCTATTGCAGAGAGCTGCCAGGGGATTGATTTTTCTGTGTTGTAATCTCTATAGTTAACTGGCTAAAAAAAAATGAACTGCCAAGATGGTCTTGAATATCCATAATTGCATCTAATAAATTGAAAAATTTTTTTAGGTTTAATCCTGACTTGCTAATTCATATTTTATATGAAGATGAGTAACTTCTATCTGTCAGCATGAACTATTACACCTTAGAGATTAAATATGAAACCCAAAATGTTATGGTTGATTTGTTTTCAAAGTTATACTTTCTCCTTGAATTTTGAATTCATCCAGGTTAAGAATGATAATATTGCAGAATGGAACATTTCCTAATTTCAAATGCCGAATCGTCAAGTACTTCCAGGCCAAGCAAAATTGTAGAAAGAGACACTAAAACAGACAAATCGTGGGTTAATTGTAGAGTAGAACATTTCTTATAATATCACATCAAACCTCCTTAAGGTTATGACTTAGGGTTAATCATTCAGTTTACTCAACTCTGTCCCATCCAAAGCTAACGGGACAGTCAGACTAGTGACAGAACAAAAACTCTAGTTGTGTTCTTCCATCAAGCTTTCAGGTTAAGCATAGCATAAGCTAAATAAATATAAAATCTCCCCGTATATATTTCATCAAGCAGTCGCAGATCAGGACTGTATAGCGCAGGTGAAGAATGATAGACATAGTTAAGATACTAATTTTTATTTTGGAGAGGACCCTCCACATCCAGCAAAAATAAAAATGTCCATCCCATGAGTCTAGGTTAATTGTAAATACAGTTCTCAGATTTTCAAAGATAATATCTTCATAACCTGACAATAAGGAGTATTGCACACTACACAGAGCTCATATTACATGTGGAAAAGCTACATGGTCTTTTCTTAAAATATACAGATCTTATACCTCAGTGGGAAAAGAACAGTTCAACCCCAAGAGTCCTGCAGATATGAGATGGAAAAATAGCCAAAAGAAATGGGTTATGATATTTATCTATCAATTATTAATACGAACAAATGGGGCAAGTTGAATGCATACAGATTGCACTGTGCTACAGCGAGAGCAATTGAGACTCCCAATGCTAAACTTTGGATAATGCTGACTGACTGGGTAATGATTTAAATAATTGATAAACAATAGGAACAAAACAACTGGATTTCTCTGCACATTTCTTGAAATAAAAATACAAGAAATGGGCTCCGAAATGGTGATTATTTTCTCTTATCTCCAACCCCTTGTCATTGTTCCAGAGTAAGTTTCCATGTTAATAGAGTGTGAGGCTGGATGAACACAGCAGGCCAAGCAGCATCTCAGGAGCACAAAAGCTGACATTTTGGGCCTAGACCCTTCACCAGAGAGGGGGCTGGGGTGAGGGTTCTGGAATAAATAGGGAGAGAGGGGGAGGCGGACCGAAGATGGAGAGAAAAGAAGATAGGTGGAGAGGAGAGTATAGGTGGGGAGGTAGAGAGGGGATAGGCCAGTTCAGGGAAAACGGACAGGTCAAGGAGGCGGGATGAGGTGGTAGGTAGGAAATGGAGGTGCGGCTTGGGGTGGGAGGAAGGGATGGGTGAGGGGAAGAACAGATTAGGGAGGCAGAGACAGGCTGGGCTGGTTTTGGGATGCAGTGGGTGGAGGGAATGAGCTGGGCTGGTTGTGTGATGCAGTGGGGGGAGGGGAAGAACTGGGCTGGTTTTGGGATGCAGTGGGGGAAGGGGAGATTTTGAAGCTGGTGAAGTCCACATTGATACCATTGGGCTGCAGGGTTCCCAAGCAGAATATGAGTTGCTGTTCCTGCAACCTTCAGGGACACCACCCCCAGGCCTCCTACCCTCCCTTGACCTCTTCATCTCCAACTGCCGTCGAGACATTAACTGCCTCAACCTCTCCACCCCTCTCACCCACTCCAACGTCTCCCCCGCAGAACGGGCAGCCCTCCGCTCCAACCCCAACCTCACCATCAAACCTGCAGACAAGGGTGGCGTAGTGGTAGTATGGCGCACTGACCTCTACATCGCCGAGGCCAAACGGCAACTCTCCGACACCTCCTCCTACTGCTCCCTTGATCATGACCGCACCACCGGGCACCAAACCATCATCTCCAACACCATTCATGACCTCATAACCTCAGGGGACCTGCCACCCAGAGCCTCCAACCCCACACGGCCCGTTTCTATCTCCTTCCCAAAATCCACAAACCTACCTGCCCTGGTCGACCAATTGTCTCAGCCTGTTCCTGCCCCACCGAACTCATCTCCACCTATCTGGGCTCCATTTTCTCCCCTCTGGTCCAGGAACTCCCTACCTATGTCTGTGACAACACCCATGCCCGCCACCTCTCCAGGACTTCCAATTCCCTGGCCCCCAGCACCTCATTTTCACCATGGACGTCCAGTCCCTATACACCTGTATTCTGCATGCAGATGGCCTCAAGGCCCTCCGCTTCTTCCTGTCCCGCAGGCCCGACCAGTCCACTTCCACCGACACCCTCATCTGCCTAGCCGCACTCGTCCTCACCCTCAACAAATTCTCTTTCGATTCCTCCCACTTCCTACAGACAAAGGGGGTGGCCATGGGCACCCGCATGGGCCCCAGCTATGCCTGCCTCTTTGTAGGTTACGTGGAACAGTCCCTCTTCCGCATCTCCACAGGCCCCAAACCACACCTCTTCCTCCGTTACATTGATGACTGTATCACCGCCGCCTCTTGCTCCCCAGAGAAGCTCGAACAGTTCATCCACTTCACCAACACCTTCCACCCCAACCTCAAGTTCACCTGGGCCATCTCCAACACATCCCTCACCTTCCTGGACCTCTCAGTCTCCATCTCAGGCAACCAGCTTGTAAGTGATGTCCATTTCAAGCCCACCGACTCCCACAGCTACCTAGAATACACCTCCTCCCACCCACCCTCCAGCAAAAATTCCATCCCCTATTCCCAATTCCTCCGCCTCCGCCGCATCTGCTCCCAGGATGAGACATTCCACTCCCGCACATCCCAGATGTCCAAGTTCTTCAAGGACCGCAACATTCCCCCCACAGTGGTCAAGAACGCCCTTGACCGCGTCTCCCGCATTTCCCGCAACACATCCCTCACACCCCGCCCCCGCCACAACCGCCCAAAGAGGATCCCTCTCATTCTCACACACCACCCCACCAACCTCCGGATACAACGCATCATCCTCCGACACTTCTGCCATCTACAATCTGACCCCACCACCCAAGCTATTTTTCCATCCCCACCCTTGTCTGCTTTCCGGAGAGATCACTCTCTCCGTGACTCCCTTGTTCGCTGCACACTGCACTCCGACCCCATCACACCCGGCACCTTCCCCTGCAGCCGCAGGAAATGCTACACTTGCCCCCACACCTCCTCCCTCACCCCTATCCCAGGCCCCAAGATGACATTCCACATTAAGCAGAGGTTCACCTGCACATCTGCCAATGTGGTATACTGCATCCACTGTACCCGGTGTGGCTTCCTCTACATTGGAGAAACCAAGTGGAGGCTTGGGGACCGATTTGCAGAACACCTCCGCTCGGTTTGCAAGAAACAACTGCACCTCCCAGTTGCGAACCATTTCAACTCCCCCTTCCATTCTTTCGATGACATGTCCATTATGGGCCTCCTGCAGTGCCACAATGATGCCAGCCGAAGGTTGCAGGAACAGCAACTCATATTCCGCTTGGGAACCCTGCAGCCCAATGGTATCAATGTGGACTTCACCAGCTTCAAAATCTCCCCTTCCCCCTCTGCATCCCAAAACCAGCCCAGTTCTTCCCCTCCTCCCACTGCATCACACAACAAGCCCAGCTCTTCCCCTCCCCCCACTGCATCCCAAAACCAGCCCAGTTCTTCCCCTCCTCCCACTGCATCACACAACAAGCCCAGCTCTTCCCCTCCCCCCACTGCATCCCAAAACCAGCCCAGTTCTTCCCCTCCTCCCACTGCATCACACAACAAGCCCAGCTCTTCCCCTCCCCCCACTGCATCCCAAAACCAGCCCAGCCTGTCTCTGCCTCCCTAATCTGTTCTTCCTCTCACCCATCCCTTCCTCCCACCCCAAGCCGCACCTCCATTTCCTACTTACTAATCTCATCCCACCGCCTTGACCTGTCCGTCTTCCCTGAACTGACCTATCCCCTCCCTACCTCCCCACCTATACTCTCCTCTCCATCTATCTTCTTTTCTCTCCATCTCCAGCCCGCCTCCCCCTCTCTCCCTATTCATTCCAGAACCTTCACCCCATCCTCCTCTCTGATGAAGTGTCTCGGCCCAAAATGTCAGCTTTTGTGCTCCTGAGATGCTGCTGGGCCTGTTGTGTTCATCCAGCCTCACATTTTATTATCTTGGATTCTCCAGCTTCTGCAGTTCCCATTATCTCTGATATAAGTTTCCATGTTTCTGTTTTCTTCATACCATTGCCATTGATGGTTCTCTGAACCTTCAGCCCGTGCTGACTTTTGAGATTAAAAGCCATAATTCTGCATTTGTCTGGAGGCTCTGGTGGGCTCCCCAGTATAAGTTGGGTGCTAGTTCCTTCCTGTCCCTGTTGTTTGGAAGGAAGCCAAGAACTATAGCTATTCTTAGGCAGAAAACTATTCAGTTGGTTCAGTGTCCTGGCAAAGAGGAGAGATTGGAATTTCTGCTTGTCTTAGGTCCCAGAATGGCTGCTGACGCTCTTTTGGTTGAAGACATGGCTTTCCAAATCATTAGATTCTCTTGATTTTCCTCTTCACTTGGCCTTGACTTCATATCCCTCTACTCCCTGTCATAACAACCACTGTCATGTGCTCACCATCTCTTACATATCAGATCCTGACCAAATTTGTGTCATTCTCAATTCTCAGCAATTTCATTCGAGTTTTTGGGACTTTCTGGTTTAGTAAAGTGTTTACAGTGTCAGCATATGGATTGTCTGACATAACGTGCATTCTAACCATAATAATGTGTAATACTGTCTTCCTAATCTGTAAATCAGCCTTATTATAGGTGCAGCCATCATCTGACCAACACTTAGAATCAGCAACAGGAGCGAAAAGAAGGCAGTTTCTTCTTTCAGAATTAACACAAAGATGTAGCCCTGTTTTGCCTGCTCAAGCAATGTTTGCAAGTTAATATAGTACACAAAAATCAAACTGGACTAACTGTCTCTTGTTTCCAAGATTCTTCCTTGCTCCCAATTGTGATTTTACTGCTTCTGTACCCGAGGTAGCTGAAATATCCTCTGTCGTTTCTAATCTGCTGCGGTGGCTGTGTGCCTGGCTTCTAATGTTGACTATGAGCTGGAAACCACAGAATAGGAAATGCTACTCATTGACTGGCTGAGACCTATTTGTTGGTAACTCAGTGCATACTAATTATTGGTGCCATTTATGAGAGGAGATTTTTTATATAGTTAAATGGGCCATAATGTCACTTGTGTTTGTGGGTTAATTGGGGGCTAAGGTGGAACGTATGTCAGTACCGTGACTGATGTCCATACAGTTATTTTATGGACATAGTGTTATATGAATTATCAATTTTGCAAAATTTTATTTCAGGAGCATTGCATATGCTGGGGAGAGTGAACAGGTAGAGCTTGAGGCATTTTGTAGGAGGGAACTTTTGGTTTGAAGGTAGATTCAAAGTTTGCTCGCTAGACATTAAGCATGAAAGAATATGTAAAGTGAAAATTGTCACTATAATTACAAGACTTAGATGCAATCATGTTTTGACAAAGTTTTCTTTTTTTAAATGAGTTTGTCATTATTTGATAATTATTATCTTTGTTGCTGCAGACTGTTTGAATACAGAGTGCAGATAAATGTAAATCAGCTTGTGTGGGCCCTTGTGATGTAATTCACAGGCTATGCAACCTCCAGTCGTGCCTGTTGACAATCAGTGGCTGGTCCCCTCCTCAATTCCACCTTTCTATTCTGTCTCCAGAAGACATGCTTTTTGATGAAACTCTTTTGTGGCTACTTTGATATAAACCTGAATGTAAATACTGTGGCAGGCCAGTATAATGCTGATGTCAGGCTTCAGAAAGTGAAACTGTATTACAGCTGGACAGCAATAGCTGGAATGTGCAGTAAAAAAAACTCCTGTTTTCTTCTATTTTTAACTAGCAAAATGAAGATTTAAATAAAGAATTACTTGGGTGGGGGGTGGCTGGTGGCTGAGGACCTACACTAATGCACTAATAAATGAAAGGATAGTACATTGAACTATGTTATAACAGACTTCCAGAGGTCTTGCAGCACAATGGTAGTATCATTATCTCTAGGCCAGGAGGACTGGGTTCGATTTCCATCTCTAACAGAGATATGTCATAACACATCTAATCAGGTTGACTCAGAATATCTATAACAGATTTCCACAGTAGTGAGTGTTGGCAGCTGGATCAATCATGGAGCATTATAATGAAGTCTGATGCTGCTCTGAAGCAATATACAGCAATGTTGTGTGGTGGCTGGATTTAAGTCAATATGAATGCAAATCCTGGTGGATCTTTTCCTCCCCTAGCCTGGGACTGTTGTGACAATTACAATGCTCCTTTTGTTGCACTACATCACACAAGTAACAATGCTACAAGTTGGGGGCAGCCAGCGATAGTATGTCTGGCTTTGCAGTTCAAGAAGGGCTGGAACAAAACTTGGTGAGAATAAGTTCTTCCATAATGCAATTTGACGGTGGCAGGATGCTGTCTGGCAGGCCAGACATGCACCCAGGATCTTGGCATGTGTGTCTATTCAACACTGACCTATGTGCTGCCCCTTCAGGATTCTCACCTGAGTCTTATGAAGAAATAAATCTTCCACTTGTTTTCCAAACAATTGGAAAACATAACACCCCTTTCCCCAGTTCTGTTGCAGCCTTCTCATGCTCAGTGACTCACCAGGCACTGAGACCAGCTCAATAATTGATGATATGTGATGTGCAGTGTCAGTTTCTGAGCTATTAGCTGTGACTGTTAGATCACATGAGACAGCCTTTTCACCAGAGCTGTGGTTCTCATTCCACCTCTTGGACGTTCTGTGATTGAGTAGCTGGAGGTTCTTCGGCATCTAAACGTAGGAATTCAGCAAAGAAGAGTTATTATGTGAGAAGAGATTGGGTTATAAATAAAAGGTCATGTCAACTGTTGGCTGCTCTTCATACCAGCTGGTGCATTGAGGTTATGCAAGAAGTTTAGAAGCCAACAAGCAGAAAGATGTTGTCATCCTTAATGTTCTCACCAAAGTGAGATACTGGAAACTTTTTGCAAGCAGCCCGATGATAGTGAGAGAGCCATGTTCTGTGAAAGGCTCAGGAGAACCATCTGAGCACTGAGTACCACTGGGGAGTGTTAAAGGTCTGGGCCATTGATAGCATGAGAGATTGTGGAGTTATATGTAGATTAAACCTGATATGGATAGAGATTTCCTTCTCTAAAAGGCTTCAGTGAACCAGATGGGTTTTTATGAGCATTATGGTGGTTACATGGCCGCCATTGGGCTAGTTTTATTATTTCCGATTTTTGTTGAGTTCAAGTTTCACCTTCTGCTATGGTGAGTTTTCAATCGATGTCTTCAGAACACTGGCCTGGATTCTGGATAACAAGTTTAGTGACATGACCACTCAGCAAACACTTCTTGTGGCAATGCTGAAAGATCTTCAGGTCCAGAAAATAGGAGCCCTCAGTCAGTGACTTCACAGTCCTCTGAGCATGGCCATGATGGTCATCTGGTCTGCAATGAAAGCATGCATCTCTCCTCCTTTCTTCTCAACATTGATGTCCAGAGTGCCACATTCACCAGTCTGGATTCCAAAGATTGCCTTGGTGTTCATTTTCCAAGAATTTCCAGTGCAGTAATCTTTTAGTAGAACTTCCCTTTAAGAAGAAACTTGCTTTTAAGAAACAGCAAGCCACCTCGACCATGCAGTAACAACACCGTCTGAGCATCGTTTTGTGGATAGCACTCTCAGAAATGTAAGGAGTGATAGAACCATTCTGGAGGCAAAACAACTATTACCAAAACCATCAGGTGAATTGGGCAGATGAACCCAGCATTTTACACGCAGGGATTTCAATCAACACAAGCTGGCGACTAATTGTGGTTCCAGCATTGAAATATCGCAAAAATGAATTTAGCATCTGAAACCTTTCCAGATGCACCATCAAAGGAAAGTGATGTTCTGATAAATAGTTTTGCATTAATTGTTCTTTACAATGGGAAAACCCAATTCCCCTTACACCATTCAGGATAAATCACAAACATAAGTACAACACGCACCAGAAAGAAACTTATGTTTAATGATTTGAGGAAGGGTCCCAACCCAAAATGTCAGCTTTCCTGCTCCTCTGGTGCTGCCTGGCCTGCTGCATTCCTCCATCTCCACACTGTGTTATCCCTTCCTTTTATGATCTTTTCATTTAAAGCTGGCAGCTCCCACAAAAAAAAACAATTAATACATAATAACATGGGACCTATTGGAAAGAAATATCGTAAAATAAACAAAGGTTGAGTTTTGAGACCTGCATCACAAGCAGTGTTTTTACTGACGGTCAACAGCACAAATTGTATTATGCAAAGGAGTTCTATAAATAAGCTACAGGAGCTATGGGATCTAGAAAACATAATGGAATGACAATGAGAATGGTGAAACACGGCAGATAAACTACCACAGCTGATCCTTACTTTCATGAGACAGTATAGACCAAAACAATGTTTTTCATGAGTGAGACAAAATTTGTAGGGATCCTATTAAGTGTGTTTGTCATTCTTGTTTTTGTCATTATGTATTGCTGCAGGTCTCAATGTAATTAACAATTTAAAATGCACAAAGAATAGAGAGTCGTCCACTTTTCAGCATTATCATCAACATTGCCATATATACCCTTGATTGCCAGCCGTCTCCACATGAGATTGATGCTTATTGATATTGTAAATGGCATCATATATGCCTGACTTATTTGTGTCCTAATCCCACATGTTGGTCTGGGTTCAGCAGGCAAATAATGAATGAGTAGACGTACTGCCGTGTCAAAATTACTGGGAAAGTGAGGCCACAATTAATTTACACCTATGGTCCCATTTTTCCATGTTGTTACCGTTCACTTAATTGAAGGATTTACGCAGATTGCTTGTAAAACTCCTGTAGATGGCAGCAATGGTCAAAAGGTACATCATAGGCCTTTATCTTTTTTTATCGAAACTACCCGTATTACATAACAGAAGTATCAGTATAACTGATAAGCAAGAAAAGAAGTGATATAACAAGAGGCTAACTGTTCCTTCTTTTGAATAGTCTCTGGGAAGGGACCAAAGTGAAATATGCTTCTTTGTGAACACCTCTGTGGCAACATGAGCCAGAAAACTGTTCTTAAGCGACTTCTGCTGAATATAAGGTTACAATTGGGGTTGCCCTCATTTTATGTGACTGGGCTTCAAAATGCTGAGCTAGGGTACTATCATAATAACAACTTGAACTATATGTGATATAATTAATATAAAAGATCACTTGAACTAGGAGCAGAACTGTGTATCAAACATAGACCTTGAGGGTTTTCAAAGGAGGTTAAGAAAGTAATAAAGTGAAAAGTTTATATGTGAAAATTCCAAAGGATGGAACAAGGCACTTGAATGCTCAGTCATCAGTTGAAAGAAAGCTAGGAACATAGGATTTAGGAGCAGGAGGAGACCGTTCAGCCCTTAAAACCTGTGCCACTATTCATTAGGAATATGCCTGAATATGTTGTGGTCCAAACTCGACTTTCCCCGTTTTTGTTCCATAACCCTCAACTCCCTTGGAATCAAATATTTAACTAACTTTGTCTGAATAAATTCAACAATGCAATTTCCACCTCTTTCTGGGGAAGAAAATTCCACATATGAAGGACCCACTGAGAGAAGAGAAGTTCTCTTTATCTTAGTCATAAAAAGTAGATAACTTATGCTCAAACTATATCCGTAAATTCTAGTCTCCATGCATTGAGGAAAGATCACCTGGTGCCCACCCTGTCAAGTTCCTCCAAGATCTTACAGATTTCAATTGATCACCTTGCATTCTTCTAAATGCCAATTGGTACATGTTCACTCCTTCTTCATAAAATAAACCCCTTCTCAACACAATACAATACAGCACAGGAACAAGCCATATGAACCACTAAGACTGCATTGATTCCCAGTTCTTATTTAGACTCACTACTTAATACCCATGTGCAGTATATATCCATGTGCAGTTTGCTCTCCTTTATGTAGATATCAAGATATGCCTTAAGTGTTCCTAACATGTCTGCTTTCAACACTTCTGCTGGCAATGTGTTCCAGTTATCCTTCACCTTCAGTGTGAAAAAAGTGCCCCACACTTCTTGCCTAAACTTTCCCCACTCACCTTGAAGTTGTGCTCTCATGTAGTTGACCTTTTCACTCTGGGAAAAATCCTCAGACTTTCCATCCTATCAATGTCTCTCATAATTTTGTAGACCTCTATCAGGTTGCCCCTCAGTCTCTGTCTTTTCAGTGAAAACAATCCAAGTTTATCCAAACTCTCCTTATAACTGAAACCCTCCAGACCAGACAACATCCTGTTAAACCTCTTCTGCATCCTCTCCAAAGCATCCATGTCCTTCTGGTAATGTGACAATCAGAACTATACACGATATTCTACATGTGGTCTAACTAAATTATTGTATAGCTGTAACATAACTTGCCAACTTTCATATTCAATGCCCTGGCCAATGAAGGCAAGTGTGCTGTATGACTTGTTGACCACCTTGACCACTTGGGATTTCAGGGATCGGTGTTCCTATCCAGATCCCTCCGTGTGTCCATGCTCCTAAGGATTCTGCCATTTATTGCATAATTTGCACCTGAATTTGATCTTCCAAAATGCATCACGTCACATTTGTCTGGATTGAACATCATCTGCTATTTCTCTGCCCAAGTCTTCAATATCCCACTTTATTCTTTGACAATCCTCCTCACTATCTGCAACTCTGCCAATTTTAGTGTCATCCACAAATGCACTAATCGGACCACCTACATTTTTCTCTAGAAATGAATCAAGTGAACATTCTCTCCACTAAGTATAATGCAGTTTTTTTAAAGCAAGCAGACTAAACATATTCAGTACTCAGATGTAGTCTCACTAAAATCTTGTAGGAAAAACATTCCCACTATTTATACTTCATTCCTCTTGGAATAAACCCCAAAATTCCTTAAAACTTTCCAATGATTTGCTGAACCCACATGCTCACTTTTTTGTGATTCATGCACTAAGACACCCAGAACCTTCTGTATCACTGAGTTACGAACATATTACTTAGGAACAGGAGTGGGCCATTCAGCCTGTCCAGCCTTTATCATCACATGATAAGATGGTGACTAATCTGCTTGTAACCATTACCCTGATAACATTTCACCCCTTGCATTAGAAAAACTTTTCTAATGCTCCTCTAAAAATATCCTGGAAGGGAACTTACTAACTATGTTCCCATGCATCGGATGTCCTGATCCTTCTAGGCTGTTTGTGAACTGACTCTTTACCTGATGTGTTAGCCTCTACACCATGTTTTCTTATTTTGTAAAAATTTTTGAAGGGGCAACTTATCAAATGTTTTCTGGAAATCCAAATTCACTAAATCTCCAAATTCCTGTTTATTCACAATGCCTGTTAGTTCCTAATAATACTCATAAGAATGACTAAACTTAATTTCATTCTGCATGTTCACATTAAGTATCCTGCTATAAGCTTCTTAATAATGGACTCTACTATTTACCCTATGATAAATGTTACTCCAACTGGCCTATAGGTTCCTGTTGTTGTCACCCTCCATTTTCTTCAATAGAAATTTACATTAGTTATTTTTCAAACTTCTGGGACCCTTCTAGAAACAAAAAAAATTGAAAATGATAACTAAAGCATCCATAATCTCAAACAGCCCTGCTTTTAATCTTATGGACTGTCTGGTCCTGGGACTTGTCAGCCTTTAGGTTTAATACTTTTCTCAGCAATTCCCCCCTTGATTGGGATTGTTTTAAGTCCCATCCTCCCAAGATTACCTGTCAATTCTGTACAAATGACAATCTTGATTAATAAGGACAACCTACCACCTTTCCTAACTTACTAGCTTTATGAAATGTCAAATTCATTTCAGTACTCAAGTTCAAAACTTGATCGTTCTGGAATGATGTCTCTGTGATGGCTAACAGGTATACAATGTTAATTTCTATCTGTGCAA
The DNA here is from genome assembly GCF_030684315.1 of Stegostoma tigrinum. NCBI lineage: Eukaryota > Metazoa > Chordata > Chondrichthyes > Orectolobiformes > Stegostomatidae > Stegostoma > Stegostoma tigrinum. The sequence goes on from NC_081368.1 coordinate 36,241,063, forward strand.
ACAGTTCATCCATTTGGACATGAATGCTGCACACTTTCAGATATAAGCCCTTCAACTGTATTGAGTTGGCTCTGGCCTTATCTGCTGGTGTGCTCTTAAGTTTGTACTCACTGTCCCTTCCTGACATTATGCAAATTACTGTCCTGCTCTATTACTTTGTCCTCTCCATTTGCTTTGCCATTTCTCCTCTCATATGATCCCCTTAATCCACGATTAATTTCAGTTGATGAACACAGGAAGGTAGGAAGCAGATGGCCCAAGGGGTCAGAGGACAAGACAATACAGACAGGGATGTAAGCCCAGTAAAAGCAGAAAAGAATGAAGAAGAATTAATAAAAATAGGGAGTAGGATGTACTTGTAGGAATTCACAACTCAGTCTCTGTCTTCCTTGCTGAGTGAACAGTGGGAGATGTGTGTAGTCATAAAACTGAGATTTGTCAGCTGGAAGTTTGACATGCTGAATTTATTGTAACATTTAAAAAATTACTAATAAGCTCCCAAAAAACCCACAGAAGCATTTAACTTTTTTTCCAATTATGGAGTGCATGTTCCATCCCTGCAGATGTATACACACATTTCATGATCCTGCATATTTGAAAAAAAGCCAAGATTTGAATCTAACTGGCTAATGCCATACCATTCACCTAAGCAGACTCAGCTACTTTGCCTCCACTGTCAAATGGTTGAACATAAAAACATGGAACAGTTCAGCCCAGTACAGTCCCTTCGGTCCATGATGTTTTGTCGACCTATTAATTGGCTGACATTCATTAAACCGGAAGAATGGTATTGGAGAGCAGCCAGCTCTTTGGAAACGATAACTTGCAGAGAAGGGAGGATTAGTAAAAAAGCAAAAGAAAAATATCAAGGAAACTGAGGAGCATCTAACATGTTTCTGCAAAATGTGATATGATAATAGGAACTGTAGGTGCTGGAGAATCCAAGATAATAAAATGTGAGGCTGGATGAACACAACAGGCCCAGCAGCATCTCAGGAGCACAAAAGCTGACGTTTCGGGCCGAGACCCTTCATCAGAGAGGGGGATGGGGAGAGGGAACTGGAATAAATAGGGAGAGATGGGGAGGCGGACCAAAGGTAGAGAGAAAAGAAGATAGGTGGGGAGGAGTGTATAGGTGGGGAGGTAGGGAGGGGATAGGTCAGTCCAGGGAAGACGGACAGGTCAAGGAGGTGGGATGAGGTTAGTAGGTAGGAGATGGAGGTGCGGCTTGGGGTGGGAGGAAGGGTTGGGTGAGAGGAAGAACAGGTTAGGGAGGCAGAGACTGGTTGGACTGGTTTTGGGATGCAGTGGGTGGAGGGGAAGAGCTGGGCTGATTGTGTGGTGCAGTGGGGGGAGGGGACAAACTGGGCTGGTTTTGGGATGCGGTGGGGGAAGGGGAGATTTTGAAGCTGGTGAAGTCCACATTGATACCATTGGGCTGCAGGGTTCCCAAGCGGAATATGAGTTGCTGTTCCTGCAACCTTCGGGTGGCATCATTGTGGCACTGCAGGAGGCCCATGATGGACATGTCATCTAAAGAATGGGAGGGGGAGTGGAAATGGTTTGCGACTGGGAGTTGCAGTTGTTTATTGCGAACAGAGCGGAGGTGTTCTGCAAAGCGGTCCCCAAGCCTCTGCTTGGTTTCCCCAATGTAGAGGAAGCCACACCGGGTACAGTGGATGCAGTATACCACATTGGCAGATGTGCAGGTGAACCTCTGCTTAATGTGGAAAGTCATCTTGGGGCCTGGGATAGGGGTGAGGGAGGAGGTGTGGGGGCAAGTGTAGCACTTCCTGTGGTTGCAGGGGAAGGTGCCGGATGTGATGGGGTTGGAGGGCAGTGTGGAGCGAACAAGGGAGTCATGGAGAGAGTGGTCTCTCCGGAAAGCAGACGGGGTGGGGATGGGAAAATGTCTTGGGTGGTGGGGTCGGATTGTAGATGGCGGAAGTGTTGGAGGATGATGCGTTGTATCCGGAGGTTGGTGGGGTGGTGTGTGAGAACGAGGGGGATCCTCTTTGGGCAGTTGTGGCGGGGGCGGGGTGTGAGGGATGTGTTGTGGGAAATGCGGGAGACGCGGTCAAGGGCGTTCTCGACCACTGTGGGGGGAAAGTTGCGGTCCTTGAAGAACTTGGACATCTGGGATGTGCGGGAGTGGAATGCCTCATCGTGGGAGCAGATGCGGCGGAGGCGGAGGAATTGGGAATAGGGGTTGGAATTTTTGCAGGAGGGTGGGTGGGAGGAGGTGTATTCTAGGTAGCTGTGGGAGTTGGTGGGCTTGAAATGGACATCAGTAACAAGCTGGTTGCCTGAGATGGAGACTGAGAGATCCAGGAAGGTGAGGGATGTGCTGGAGATGGCCCAGGTGAACTGAAGGTTGGGGTGGAAGTTGTTGGTGAAGTGGATGAACTGTTCGAGCTCCTTTGGGGAGCAAGAGGCGGCGCCGATACAGTCATCAATGTAACGGAGGAAGAGGTGGGGTTTGGGACTTCACCAGCTTCAAAATCTCCCCTTCCCCCACCGCATCCCAAAACCAGCCCAGTTTATCCCCTCCCCCCACTGCACCACACAACCAGCCCAGCTCTTCCCCTCCACCCACTGCATCCCAAAACCATTCCAACCAGTCTCTGCCTCCCTAACCTGTTCTTCCTCTCACCCATCCCTTCCTCCCACTCCAAGCTGCACCTCCATTTCCTACCTACTAACCTCATCCCACCTCCTTGACCTGTCCGTCTTCCCTGGATTGACCTATCCCCTCCCTACCTCCCCACCTATACTCTCCTCTCCACCTATCTTCTTTTCTCTCTACCTTCGGTCCGCCTCCCCCTCTCTCCCTATTTATTCCAGAACCCTCACCCCATCCCCTCTCTGATGAAGGGTCTAGGCCCGAAACGTTAGCTTTTGTGCTCCTGAGATGCTGCTGTTTCTGCAAAATGTTTGCTTTTTGGAAATGTCATAAAAGGGGTTTCCTTAACTGTTCATTGTACAACACGCCTGATAATGCTTTTGAAAAATGGCCAATCCAATTCAATATCATCTGTTTTACAATATGGCCTCAAGTTAAATTGATCTCTTACGCTTTGGAAACAATCTGATCATTGGTGGACACAAGTTCAACTCAATTGTTTATAATAAATCATTTCCCATAACATTTTTGTTTGCTCATCAGCACCATAAAAATACAACACCTGTCAGAATCTGTCAAAACAATATGGAAAATGTTCTTGTTTTTGATATCTTCCCTCAGTTATTTTTTTCAAAGTATTAGACTAATACCTTGTTCTAGGGACTGACTTACCTTGAAGTTCTCTTTATCTACAGAATTTACTGTGAATACCGTAGATAGTCTTGCATACTTGCATAACATAACGTTCCAATCATCACTCTTGAAAGCTGAAGAATCTGTTCTGAAGAAAAGTGATATCGGAGTCAAAATGTCAATTCTGTTTCTCTTCCCACCGATGCTGTCAGATTTGCTGAGTTTTACCAGCATTTTCTATTTGTACTTCAGGTCTCCAGCAACTGTAGCACTTTGCTTTTGTTTTAACCCCAAGCTTCTGATATGTTTCCTTATATCTCAGTCCTTCAATGTCAGGGATCAACTTTGTGGTTTTTCCACATTGTGGCTACCTCCTTTTTTATGCTGCCCAGAACTGAACATGGCACACAGAGTGCTGCCCATCCAGGACAATGTTTAGTTTAAGCAATTCGATCTCGCCTTCCAGCAAAATAAGCGAAATTATTTTAGTTTCTTCTTGCTGTTCCATGGGAATTTTTTATGCTGAGTTTAGTTCCTCGATGCTGTTCTATCTCACCTCTAGGTGTTACTGTCTTATTCAATACACTTATGACTTTTTTTCTTTCCATGTGGATTATCTTGTATGTTTATATTAAATTTCACCTGTCACTGAGCTGTACATTCACTGATTTATCTCACTTTGTAAGCTGGTTTCTCTACCTCAATCCCATTAGCCCCATTGTTCCCCAGCTTAGAATTATCAATAAATTTTTGATGGTAGTTCTGAGTACCATTACCAACTTTAGCAGAGATGTAGTGTTACAACCGAAAGATAATGCCCAGCCCAGCATTGACTCTCCTCACAAATGTGGCATTCACATTTGAGAAAAATTACGCTGGAATTGATTCCACAGTATGAAACAATGTAATCTGGGAAGTTAAACCCCATACTGATTCATGTAGATTCATTGCTTGTGTTTCAAAGAAGGATAACATTTTCATGTATATTTACATCCAAGGCAACTAAATATTGTAGTAAATAAATAACCACGCTAGATTCCAACCTTGGAAAAGCTTAATTCCCAGTTCTAGGGAGTTGTTTTTTTTCAAGCTTGATGCCAAGAACAGATATTTGTCCATTTACTCTTCCCTAGATAGACAGGAACTGACGTATTTTAGAACATCTTTCATTAGATATTGTTTCCTCAGATCACCATTTGGATTAGTCATCACCCAGGCTAGATCCCAATAACATATGGACCGTATAATTGAGAACTGAACAGGTCATAGCCGTGTGTAAGGCGACATCACAGTGCTTGGAAAAAGTAAATATGAGCATGACAAAAATCTCTGTCAACTCATGACAACAGTAAAGAAACAAGGTCTTATTTTCAGCAGGAAAGAATGCCAAATCAACGAGAGACAAAGCATTTTCTTTATTTTAAGCTACTCATCAAACTCCATCAAAACCAATCCTAACAAGATAGAAGACGTAAAAAAGATGCCTACTCTATAAAAAAAGTGGCATACAAACTTGTCTCAGTTTCTTCTATGGTTTTTTTTTAACCTCTGTACAGTCCAAAGTTTGTGAGCAAAGCCTATTCTGTTTTAGATATTTTCTGCAAAATCACACCATACACATTGCAGGAAGACCACCAGCATATATTTCAATCATTTCAAATATTGTTTATCATCACCTAAGTGTGTAGTTTAATCTTAAAATCCCTTGAAGATTTCTTCATTGAAGATGGATGCATTGGAACTCATGTATAACAGGATGACAAGCCAAATAAGTTTGGTAATTATGAAAGTTCAGGCAAATTACTCTAATATTGAAAGATAAACACTTAGAGTCACTGAGGCATTAAGTTATACAGCATGGAAACAGACCCTTCGGTCCAACTCGATCATGCCAACTAGGTATCCTAAACCAATACAGTCCCATTTGCCAACATTTGACCCATATCCCTCTAAACCCTTCCTATTCATATACCAATCCAGATGCCTTTTAAATATCCACTTCCTCTGGCAGCTCATTCCAAACACACATGATCCTCTGCATGGAAAAGTTGCCCTTTAGGTCCCTTTTAAGTCTCTCACCTTAAACATATGCCCTCCGGTTGTGGACTCCCCCACCCCAGGGAAAAGACCTTACCTGCTTAGCCTATCCATATCCCTCATGATTTTATAAACCTCTATAAGGCCACCCCTCAGGCTCGAATGTTCCAGGGAAATTAGCCCTAGCCTATTCAGCCTCTTCCTTTAGCTCAAACCCTCCAACCCTGGCAACACCATCGTAAATCTTTTCTGAACCTCTTCTAGTGTCACAACATCCTTCAAATAGGATGGAGACCAGAATTTCATGCAATACTCCAAAAGTGCCCGAACCAAAGTTCTGCACAGCTGCAACAAGACCTCCCAACTCCTATACTCAATGCACTGACCAATAAAGGCAAGCATATCAAATGTCTCATTCACTATCCTACCCACCTGCCACTTCATTTTCAAGGAACTATGAACCTGTATTCCAAAGTCTCTGTTCAGCAACAGTAAAAGGATGGCTAAGGAGAGAATAGGTCTCCTTAAAGATTAGCATGGCCGTCTATCTGTGAAGCCACAGTTAGTGGAGAAGATTTTTAATGAATAGTTCTCCTCAGAATTTACTGAGGAAAGAATCATGAATGCGAAGGAAATAAGGGAAACAAGTTGGGATGCTTTGGACCAAATAGTACCCGAGAGGACGTCTTTGTAAATTTAGATTGCATTCAGATCACCTGGCCCGATCAAGTCCAACCTCAGATATCGTGAGAGGCTAGGGAAGACATTGCTGAGGGCCTTGCAGAGATTTTTGCTTCATCTTTAATCACTGGTAAAGCTCTGGAAGACTGGTGGGTAGCTAATGTTGTTCCATTGTTTAAGAAAAGGTAGCAAAGACAAGCCAGGGACCTACAGACCAATGAGCCTGACATCAGTCGTAGACAAGTTATTGCAGAGGATACTGAGGTACAGGATCAACCAACATTTGGATCAAGGTCTGATTAGGGATAGTCAGTATGGATTTGAGTGCTGGAAGTCATGTCTGACAGATCTTTTAGAGTTTTTTGAAGAGATAATTAAGTGGATAGGTGAGGGTAGAGAGTGATGCTGTCTACATGGACTTTAGTAAGGCCTTTGACAAGGTCCCACATGGCAGGCTAGTCATGAAAGTTAGGTTGCATGGGATCCAGGGAAAGTTGGCTAATTGGATTCAAAATTGGCTCAATGGTAGGAAGCAGAGGGTGATAGTTGAAGGTTGTTTCTCAGACTGGAGGCCCGTGACTAGTGGTGTGTCACAGGGGTCAGAGCTGGGACCTTTGTTCTCTGTTATTTACATAATGATCTGGATGTGAATGTTTAAGGCACGATTAGTAATTTTGCTGATGATACAAAATTAGGAGGTATCGTTGATGGCGAGGAAGGTTGTCAAAAATTACAGAGGGATTTTGATCAGATGGAGAAGTGGGCTGAGGATTGACAAATGCAATTTAATACAGATATGTGTGAGGTGTTGCACTTTGGAAAGTCAAACCAAGATGGGACTTATACAATAAATGGTAAGGTCCTGAGGAGTGTTGTGGAACAGAGGAACATAGGAGTACAAGTACATAGTTTGTTGAAAGTGGCATCACATGTGGACAGGGTAGTGAAGAAGGCATTGAGCATGCTGGCCTCCATTGGTCGAGACATTGAGCATAGGTGTTGAGATGTTATGTTACAGTTGTATAAGTCGCTGATGAGGCCGCACTTGCAGTATTGTGTACAGGTTTCGTCAGCCTGTTATTGGAAAGCCATAGTTAAACTGGAAAGTGTGCAAAGAAGATTTATAAGGATGTTGCCAGGACTTGTAGGCCTGAATAGGATAGGACTTTATTCCTTGGAATGTGGGATAAAGTGGGGTGAGTTATTAAGTTGTATAAAATCTTGAGGGCCATAAATAGGATGAATGCATATAGTCTTTTCCCCAGGGATGGGGAATTGAAAACTACAGGGCAGTGGTTTAAGGTGAGAGGGGAAAGATTTAAGAAGGACATGAGAGGCAACTTCTTCACACAGAGTGGTGCATATATAGAATGGGCTGCCAGAAATAGTAGTTGAGGCAGGTACAATAGAAACATTTAAAAAAAAAATCTGGATAGGTACATGGATGGGAAAGGTTGAGAGAGATGTGGACTAAATGTGGACAATTGAAACCAGCTGAGAGGGCACCATGGTCAGCATGACCCAGTTTGGGCCAAAGAGCCTGTTTGCATGCTGTATTACCCTATGACTCTATGACTGTTCAGGACCTTACCATAAAGTGTATAAGTCCTGCCCTGATTTGCCTTTACAAAATGCAGTACCTCACATTTATCTAAATTAAGTACCTTTTGCCACACCTCTGCCCCTTGGCCCATCTGATCAAGATCCCGTTGTACGCTGAGGTAACATTCTTCACTGTCTACTACACCTCCAATTTTGGTGTCATCTGAAAACTTACTAACCATACCTCCTATGTTCACATCCAAATGATTTATATAATTAACAAAAAGCACTGGACCCAGCAATGGTCCTTGTGGCACACCACTGGTCACCGGTCTCCGGTCTGAAAAGCAGACTCTCACCATCACCCTCTGTCTTCTACCTTGGAGCCAGTTTTGTATCCAAATGGCTAGGTTCCCCTGTATTCCATGTGAATTAGCTTTGCTAACCAGTCTACCATGAGGAACCTTGCTGTATGCCTTACTGAATTCCACATAGTTCACATCCACTGCTCTGCCCTCATCAATCTTCTTCATTACATCTTCAAAAAACTCAATCAAGTTAATGAAACACGATTTCCCACACACAAAGACATGTTGATTATCCCTAGTCAGTCATTAGCTTTCCAAATACATATAAATCTTGTCCCTCAGGATTCCCTCCAACAAGTTGCCCACCACCAATGTTAGGCTCACAGGTCTATAGGTCCTGGCCTTTTCCTTACCATCTTTCTTAAATAGTGGCATAATTTTAGCTAACCTCCAGTCTTCTGTCGCCTCACCTGTGGCTATTGATGATACAAATATCTCAGCAAAAGACCCAGCAATCTCTTACATTGTTACTGCTCTAGTTCTTGTAATACAATGGTTTAATTAATTAATTAAGTTAATTGCTCAGGTTTGGCATTTGAACAGATTTGAATGGATTTGGATGGATCTGAACAAAGTGAGACAGATTTAGGGTACAAAATGTCCCAGCAAATTTAAAAAGGCTTGGGAATTAGTGTCCTAGATCTTTAATTAAAACTGAAGCGAGAAGAGGAAAATCTGTTTAATTTTGGTTGCTAGTTGTTGGTTAAATCAAAAGTGGGGAAATGGCTTTTAACATTGCTAAAGAGGTTCTGGGGGTTGAAGATGCTTCCCAATTTGTCAAGAATGTTTAGAAAGACAGAACAAGGAGAAAGTTTTAGCGTTAGCAGACAGGCTAGAATTGAGTTTAACTAGGGATAGGAAGAAAGCTGAAATTGTAATGGAGTCAGCCTAGAGTTTAGATATAACAGATAAAACGTCAAGTGCAGTGGAGTTAGAAGAAATTAAATTGCAAATAAGGAACCTGGAGTTAGAGAATGAAAAGGAACTGAATCAGTTTAAAATACGGTTACAAGTAGAGGTAAGACAAAAAAAGGAGGGAGGGTTTGAATTTTGTAATTGCAAATTAGACAGGATAGCTGACTTAAAATGATGGAATGAAGGAAGAAGATAGGCTTAGTGAAGTGGAGAGTGATGATGAGCAAACCCATTGTTTCCAAAGACCTGTTGGGAATATATACAAATATGTCAAACCATTACCAAAATTCGATGAAAAATATGTAGAAGCCCTTTTCATTTCCTTTGATACATTAGTTAAACAGATGAACTGGCCAGAGACTATATTAATTCAGAGATAATGTTAATTTAGGCCATTGAAACAGCAAGAACTGTAGATGCTGGAAGCTAGAGTCAATAAATGTGGAGTTGGAAAAGTAAGCAGGTCAGACAGCATTTGAAGAGGATAGTCCTGACGAAGGGTTTCAGCCTGAAATGGCAACTTTCCTGCTCCTTGGATGCTGTCTGACCTGCCGTGCTTTTCCAGCTCCACATTTATTGATGTTAATTCTGACCAAGTTGTTATGCAGGGCTAGTGAGGTGTTTGCAATGCTGTCAGAGGAGCTGTCAAGAGAATATGAAGGAGTAAACTAGGCTATCTTGAGAGTCTACAAGCTGGACCAGAAGCATATTGGCAACAGTTCAGAAATGCAAGAAAGAAACCAGGTCAGACTTGTATTGAGTTTGAGAGAATTAAACAGAGAAACTTCTACAGATGGATGAGAGCTTTAAGTATAGAAAGGACATATGAGGATCTTAGAGACAGTATTCTGCTGGAGGAATTAAAAAACTCACTTCCAGAGATTGTAGGAAATGATGTTGAGGAATAGAAAGCCAAAACAGTTGCAGAGATGGTGGATGAATACACGTTAGTGCATAAATTGAAATCTAGCTTCTGACAGCAATTTTATTCCACGATGGATAGAAATTGGGAAGCAGGGAGATCCTTCAATGAAAAAAAGAAGTAGATCATACTGGGAACAGTTCACCATGTGTGAATTTAAAAAAAACCCAAGAGGATGAAAAAGAGGTGAAAGAACTCTGATGTTTTCAGTGCAATAAGATGGCACACACAAAGTGACAGTGCTGGTGGATTAAGAGCAGCACTGGGGAAAAAGGATGTGGTAAAAGTGGCTAAACCAGTGGGATTAGTTGAGGTAGTGAAGGAAATCCCAAGAGAAGTCAAGGAGCTGCAGGAGAGTGCACAGCCTAGTCACAGGCTGGTTAGTAATCCAGTGCCCAATCATTTTAAAGGCTCCACCAGTTTGGGTAAGGTTTACTCAGGTAGAACAGGGAGATAAAGAAGTTAACATTTTTGGAGATACAGGAACTGGTTAGTCTCTGATAGTAAGACTTGAAGATATTTGCACTCCTTCTGAAATGTTGCCTGAGAGAGTGGTAATCTGTGGACTAAATGGAGAGAGAATTTGTATTCCCCTGTGTAAAATGAAGTTAGAAAGTCCAATCAACACTGGAGAAAGTGATAGTGGGAGTGATTGAAGGAGTGGCTATTCCGGGAATACCGTTTATTCTTGTTCTTGATCCTTGCTGGATCGAAGGTGGAAGAGACTCATATTGTAGGGAAAAGGCAAAAAGAAAACCAGGGAGCTGAGGAGTTAAAAGGAAACACCCTGGAATTCTTCCAGACTGTGTGGTGGCAAAATCCCACAGGCATAAGTTAAAACAAGAAGAGAAAACAAAAGAGAAAGATGAAGACATTAAGGTCCAGTTAGCTGACACCCTATTTGATGAGATGGTAAAGAAAAAATCTATTCAGGTAAAGGATCACATGGAAATGCTTAATTCTGAAAGATTAATGGACCTACAACAAAAATATGAGACACTAAAGGATTTGTATCATAAAACCTACTTGGAAAGGAATCAAAAAGTTTTCTATCATGTGATTACCTTAAAGATAAAATCTTAAGTGGAATTGGAGACCTCGGCATGTTAGTGCAGGTGAGAAGTGGGTGGAAATTCACCAGATTATGTTGCCGGCAGAATACATATTGGAATTATAGCGGGTAGCACACAAGTTACCTGTCGTTTGTTATCTACAAGTGACGAACACTCGGGCTAAGATACAGAAACATTTCTATTATATAAAGATGTGGCTTAATTTTACCTTGCCTGTCGCATGTGTCAGATGATAGGAAAGCCAAAGGGAGTAATAACGCCAGCACCTTTGATGCCAATTCCCACACTTGAAGAACCTTTCACGTGGGTAATGATTGATTGTGTAGGTCCCGTCCCTAACACCAAGGTGTGAACCAGTATTTGCTAACCATAATAGATGTGTCTAGCAGATTTCTGAAGGCAGTTCTATTATGGGAAGTTGAGGCAAAAAAGGTTGTTGAAGGAGTTGCTTGCTTTCTTTACCCATTATGAACTACCCAGGGAGATTCAATTCAAAGGTCCAATTTTACTGCCAACTTGTTTAAGGAGGTCATGGATAGTTTAGGCATCAAACACTTTAAATCCAGTCTGTGCCATCCTGAAGCCCAGGGAGCATTGGAAAGGTGGCATCAGACCCTAAAGACAATGTAGGAGGCTTATTGCCAGGATTACCCAAATGATAGGGATATAGGTATCCCATTTATGTTATTTGTTTTTGGAGATGTTCCAAATGAATTGACTCAATTTACTCCATTTGAATTGATATTAGGACACAAAGTAGCGGGACCTTTAAAATTAATTAAGGAAAAGTTGATAGGTACGATTTCAGAGATCTCACAGTTGGATTTCGTATCTGAAATGAGAGAATGCTTAAATAGAGTAGATAATTAGCTCTGATGAAGGGTCTAGGCCCGAAACGTCAGCTTTTGTGCTCCTGAGATGCTGCTTGACCTGCTGTGTTCATCCAGTCTCATATTTTATTATCTTAGATAATTAGCTAGACCACTTTTGAAGGTGGCACAACACATAGCGAAGCAAGAAGCAGATAAGAAATTTAAAATTTGTATGTTTGCTTGTGGGGATAAAGTGTTGGTGCTGTTACCAGTGGTACGAGACCCATCCAAAGCAAGGTTTAGTGATCTCGATCAAATTGAGAAAAAGTTCAGTCAGGTGAATTACCTGGTAAAGGTGCCAAACAGGGAAAAATATTATCGTGTAATGTCGTATGAACATGCTGAAGCCTTACTGTGACAGAGAAAGGGAACTGGAGAAACAGGTATTAGTTACTGTCACTCAGAGTGAAGAATCAAATCCAGATGACGCGGATTTTGATGTGCCTCAGAGTAAACTGAATAATTAAGAAGTGAATAATAAACATAGTGAGCTATCTGTCCCAGGAACAGAGAACCGAATTGAAAGACTTGTTACAACACTATGAGGACATGTGTAGAAATAGAATGGGGAGGACTAATAACATGGCACCTGAGGTTGATGTAGGGAATGCTGTTCCAATAAAACAGCATTTTGAGAGCTCTTTGGGAGGCTGTGGAAGACAAAGTTGGTGATAAGCTTGGCAAAAACAGAATTTGTGAAGGCAGAAGCGACATTCTTAGGGCACAACATTGGACATGGACGGATGATACCGAGGAACATGAAGACAAAGGCCATTGAGGAATTTCCAAGACTATCCTCGAAGAAGGAAGTGCTCCAGATTTTAGGATTGACGAGATTCTATAGGAAATTTGTGCCAAACTTTCGTAGCACTGTTGATGGTTTTGTTAAAAAAGAACATGAAATTATGATGGATAGAGCAATACCAGGAGGCCTTTGAGGATTTAAAAGCAGTGTTAATCACTGGTCCACTTTTAGCCATGTTAAATTTCTCGAAACTTTCCAAAGTCACCATCGATGCAAGAAATGTAACGTTTGGAGCTGTGTTGTCACAGGGTGATTATGGATTTGAAAAATGCCAGTCATGTATTTTCCAAAAAAACTCAATTGCCACCGGCAAATAAAATCAACCATTTAAAAAGAGTTTTTGAGCTTGGAACTGGCCTTAAAACGTTTTAATGTCTATGTTGCAAACAATGCATCAGAAATGGTTGTGTATAATAATCACAATCCTTTGACATTTCTGGAAAGATATAAGGACCAGATTATTTCATTGGAGTCTTATGTTGCAAGCATTTAATTTATACATTGTACATGTTGCAATTGGAGAAAATGTTGTGCTGGCTGGTTTCTCGTGGGTTTAAAAGAAAAAAATGTTTTTTAAAGATAGAAACGTGTATTCAATGTTGTATATATATAGAATTAGTATGAGATGAGCATCTGTAGATTAATGAGATATGGATCTAGTAATAATGGCGTTAAGGTTTAGAAAAGGGAAAAAATGAAGCTATCTTTTTGTAATGATGGTTCTTTCTTTTCTTAAGGAGGGAGGTATTGTGAAGTTGAGAATAGTACTTAAGGATTGGAAGGCAGAACGTTAGAATTTGGTGTTTTAAAATACTGGTGTTTGTAAAATGTTATGGGGAAAGCCATGTGTGGTCCCTTCAAAAAATGACTTGTTTTTTTCTATGTTTAGAGATTAAGAAAGGATGTCTGTGAGTTTGCAGGTGTGCAGAGCTTCTGAATTGAAAAATTTATATCAAAAGGCTATACTGTTAGCGGCAAAGCAGCATTTTTACCAAGACAACAAGTTTTTGAATTTAGCAATTTAATTTAAAACAGGCCCTCAGATACCAAAAACCAATTAAATTTAAATCTGATGGTTTTGACAACATACAGTTAATGTTTCTGACAAAAGAATTTGATGGAGAAGACGTTCCTGACAGAACATTCAACGGCAAATGCTTAGAGCTCTCTGGAAGACCCAGAATCTGGCTGTAGTTTCAAAAGATTGAAGTCTGTGTTTTTTTCAATTTTTTTCATGAATGGGATTTGTATCTATTGGAACAGCATTATCATTACAATCCTGATTTATTCAGAAAAATTAGTAGTTAGAAGGGGTTTATTCGGTTTTTTAATGGTTTACATAGTTTGTTCTAAATTAGAGATCATAAATAGATTGTTATTTGTTGATTATAGAGAAGGAGTTAGGATTTATTTTTACTTAACTACTCCTTTATAACAGATTGGTGGCTTTTTTTTAATAGATCATAGGGTGAGGTGCACCTCTCTAGTTTTAATTTTCAGAGGTGGGTGGGGGGTGTTGATCTCTGCTTCACAACATTGGGGACATGTATTTTTACATAATTTCCAGTGTGGAGAGGCAATCCACCCTTAAGAACCTTAGATGACACTGCAATATCTGATATTACAATATAAAAGTACCCATCTCACCTTTAGAAGCCATCATTATTGATGTCACTATAATTACTGTGTCTCTAATCTGTGTGGTTACTAAGCACAAAATCTAGCCAATATGTAAGTCTGAAATCTTAATTCAATCAAAATGGGCAGTTTTGTTGAACAGCATCAAAACACTTATCTAAATAGGAACCCAGTCTTCATGGCATATATTATAAGGGTTAACATCAAGGAAACACTCAGGCGATGTCATAAAAGCGGTGGTGTTTGCCCCAAGAAACTATATTACCTACAATCTCCTAATGAGCCTTTGTGTCAAATTTTATTTGATATTGCTCCTGAAATGCCTTGAGACATTTTACTATGCAAAATATGATATATAAATTCACATTTTTTTGTTGAAAACTTGCCTGGAGCAGATGAGAATTTGATGAGAAAGATTCAAAGCCAGTAATTATAAAAATGAGAGTGATTATTAACAGGGAAGACGGAAAACTAATAAAAATGTCAGGGTATGCTTGTAGGACTTACTACAGTATGACTAAGGATTCTGGTGTTACATTAAGGGAATTAGAGTGTTGATGAAGCTCAGTAAGAGTTAATTTAGATCATAGAATCTGTGCTTCATGGACAATGTTTTGCCTTCTGTACTTGTGGAACCAAGATGTATGAGCAAATTTCAACTCACAACAGATCATCCATACTCCAATGCTGTATTTTCTATAATTCATTTTACATTGACCTTTGTTTACATTTCCTGTGGGTTTCTCTTTTTCAAAGACTTTTAAACAATTACAAAAATGAGAATCCTGTAAAATGAGGGAGTTGATGGAGCCCATGGGGCTGAAGGTACATTATGTACAGTGACATATATTGCTTTAATTGTATTTCACATTGTCAGATTTACAACAGGATCTTTTCATTTACAGATCATTTCTTCCCTTTCAAACAGTGGGCAGCATTTAACTTGCCGCACATTAAGGCATAATTCTCAGCATGAAAAATGCTTGAGCCTCAGCTGGTTTGCTGACTGGATTCCTGACCTGTGTGCCTTGGACTAGGGGAAGTGAAAAGTAACCAGAATCTTCCTTCAGATTGCTAACTTTTGATTGAGGGCAAGCTTGAGTCCCTGGTGATGCTGTTGTAAGTAAATAGCCTGTCTTCATCTCGCATTTAGATTCATCTGGATGACCTTTCTTCCTTTGGGAAACCAGAGAGAAGGGCTGGATTTCATCCTTCTTCTGAGAGTCAGGGTGGTACTTTTGTTTAACACCCACTCTAGAATAGTTCTAAAGAAAGGTCATATTTAACTGGAAGCATTAATCAGTACCCTTCTTTTAATATTTCACTAAGCCCTTTCCCGTTCCCTGCTGAATTCATTTGTTTGTTTTTGTTACTATATGAGTCTTACACATTTGCATGTTTTAAACAGATTATGTAACTTTCATATGAAGTTTTTCATATAAACCACACGCAATACAGCCGTCATGCTGCAAACATCCTTCTTGAAAACGAAATCTACTATTATACAGTAATGGTGCCACTGCCGTATGATAACTGAGATGTCACAAGGTGGAAGACAACAGTTTAAATGAGGAAGAAGAGCTGATTTCTGTTTTAGGCCTTAGTACTGCGTGTATTAAAAAGTGAAGGAGCAATCAGTGGTCATTCCAATTGGGAATTGGGAAGAAAATTAATTTCAATTTAGGGTAATGACAGTAGATCATTGTAACTGTTTTTAAATCATTCTCCATTTTAACCTATTTGTCCTGGCTTCACATTAAAGCTGCAGGAGGCTGTCATCAAAATTCATCCCCTTCATATCTCATCATCATCCTCTCTGGTTCAGTGCATGCCTGATGCCAACATTTCTCCCAGCTGACATTCACATGGAGTGCATCATAAACAGGATCATGGGTAATTTTCCTAAGTTGCAAATAGTTGAAGTTACTCCTTCGGCCCCATCAGAGAGCAAGTAGCTCCCATTGGCAGGACTGACACAGCAGAGATGGCAGCACAATGGTATACAGTGGTGAGGAAGTTGCCTGTGAGTACTCAACATTGAGTTAGGGCTGCATCATTTCTCATGGCTTCAGGTTAAACATCAGCAAGGAAACTTCCTGCTGATTACTAAGTACTGTTTTCCCTCAGCTGATGAATTGGTACTCTTCAATGTTGAACAACACTTGAGGGAAGCACTGAGGGCGGAAAGGAAATAAAATGCACTCTGGGTGGGGGATTTCAATGCCCATCACCAAGAGCGGCTCGGCAGCGGTACTGCTGATTGAGCTGGTTGGGTCTTAAAAGACATAGCTGCTAGACTAGGTCTACAGCAGGTGGTGAGGGAGCCAGTGAGAGGGAAAAACACACTTGATACTAATTTGCCGGCTGCAACTTTATCTGTCTGTGACATTATCAGTAAAAATGACTAATGCACAGTCCTTGTGGAGATGAAGTCCTGCCTTCACATTGAGAATACTCTCCATCATGTTGTGAGAGACTATCACCATGCGAAACAGGACAGACTTCAAACAGATCTAGTAACTCATGAATCTATGAGGCACAATTTCTTTTTATTAATTTATGAAATGAAGCCACCACTGGCTTATTGTTCAACCTAGAGGGCAGTTAAGATTTAACCACATTGTTGTGGGTCTGGAGTCACATATAGGCCAAGCCAGATAAGGGTGGCATTTTCCTTCCCTAAATGAAATTGGTGACCCAGATGGGGTTTTCAAACAGTTAGCAATGGCTTTGTAGGTTGAGACCATTTAACTCCAGAATTTCTTCATTGAATTCAAATTCCACCATCTGCCGTGGCAGGATTTGAAGCCAGGACATTGCCTGGATCTCTGGATTAATAGTGCAGTGACAATATCACTGGGCCATTAACTCTCTTAATAGGAATGCTTAAATAGGAGGGGATGATTTCAATTTATCGACCTCTGCGTTGTGAGCACGCTCCCACTGGGTCAACCCTGATTCAATGGAGAGTGTGGAAGGGCATGCTAGGAACAGCAACAAGCACAACTAAAATTGAGATGTCAACCTGGTGAAGCTACCAAACATGAATAAATGTGAGCAAAATGCATAAGCAGCAAGTGATAGAAGTGATTCCACAACCAATGGATCAGATCTAAGCAAAACTGTAATCAACTGGTATTAAGGGGCAAACTCTCTGCTGGCTTGAGTCGTACTTGGCATGTAGGAAGATGGTTGTGATTGTCAGAGGCCAGTTATTTTAGCTCCAGGTCATCACTGCAGGAGTTCCTTAGGTAGTGTTCTAGGTCAAACAGTCTTTGGCTGCTTCATCAATGACCTTCCATCCATCATAAGGTCAGAATTGAGAACGTTCACTGCTGATTGCTCAGTGCTTAGCACTGTTTGTGATTCCTCAGACACTGAAGCAGTCCGTGTTCAAATGCAACAAGATCTGTACAATATCCAGGCTTGGGCTGACAAATGGCAAGTAACATTTGTGTCACACAAATGCCAGGCAATGACCATCTCCAATAAGAGACAATCTAACCACCACCCCTTGACATTCAGTGGTACTGTCATTACTAAATTGTCCACTATCAATATCTTCAGTGTTACCATTGACCAGAAACACAACTGAACTTGCCACATAAATGCACTAGCTACAAAAGAAGGTCAGAGGCTAGGAATACTGCAGCGAGTAACTCATCTCCTAACCCTCCCCAAAGCCTGCCCACCATCTATAAGGCACAAATGATAAAAACTCCCCACTGGCTGGATGGTTGAATCTCCAATAACACTCAAGAATCTTGACACCATTCAGGTCAAAGCTGCCGCTTGATTGGCACTACATGCACAAGCATTCACTCCCTCCACCACCGATGCGCCATCACAGCAGGGTGTGCTATCTACAAGATGCACTGCACAAATTCACCAAATATCCTTAGATAGCTCCTTTCAAATGGACAGCCACATCTCGAAGGTCAAGGGGCAGCATACGTGGGAACACCATAACCTTCAAGTTCCTTTCCAGGCGACTCACAATTCTGGCTTGGAAATATATTGCTGTTCCTTCACTGTCACTGAGCCAAAATCCTAAGACCATTATGAGTCAACCTGTAGCACGTGGGCTGCAGCAGTTCAAGGCAGCAGTTCACAAGCACCTTCTCAAAGGAAGCTAGGGACAGGCAATTAATGCTGACCAGCCAGTAATGACCACATCCCATGAGCGTATAAATAAAAAATAAAATCTCAGTAAAGATGAGTTCTGTCTGCTTTTCCATTTGAAATAAACTGCTATTGTAAACGGCAATCAAAGAGGCATCAAACAATGGTGCTTGAGAAAAGACAACGAAAATTAGCATTACAGAGAAATCCTGCAACAGGAAATGACTTGTGAAAGGAAGCAGGGCAAGATATATTTGAACATAATGCGAAACAGCTGCGGACGCAGGGTCAAAGCCACCCACTGCCATTGCTTGGTCAGTGTGGTCCATGTAGAAATGTTGCGAGCAGGCAGTGAAAGAGCCCCACTGGGTCTCCTTTTCCCCTTGTGAAACATAGATGCTAATTCCAGAAAGAAAAGCCAAGGCAATGTCTTCTCCGAGAGGCGGACTGTCTGAAGTCTGGCTTCTGCTGAGAAATGACCTCTAATTGGAATGCCAGGGCTTCCTCCAAAAAAGCTACCCGCTGCCAACAGTAACATTGTATTTGGGATGACCTTTTACCAGCACTCTCATGATGATTGGTAGCTTTTAAAAGCAACATCTCTTACAATTTGCTGCATACTTCAATTTCAGTGGCTACAATACCTGACAGTCTTTACTTAATAATTGGAGAATCTGGGAACGCTGCCAAAGTGCACTGCACAGTTTGGAAAATACCAGGCATGGAACTGAGGTAAATAAAGAGACCTTGTGGTTTCACAAGGACAGGCCTGAAATTACATCAAAGTCTATGAGTAAATGAAGAAGGTACTAGGGAGGTGCATTTCGTAGTCCTGGGATAAGATTAGTGTATGATCTTAACTGTGTTGATGCAGGCAAGACAGATAAAACTTGATGGTGCTTTTTCTTTGTTTCCATTAAATCTAAAGCAAAGACATTAAGTCAAGACTGCGACAAAAAAGGCATTAATACATTTCAGGATTGATTTGTGACCAACAAATTAATTGAAATATAGCTAAGCATGAAGCCCCACATTGTTTAGAAAATAACAATCAAAATGACATTGAGGAGCACTGGAATGTTGTGGTACACATTCCTAAGTTCTTAGCAACAGTGATGCAGGTTAATAAGGCCATAATGAAACAAAACAAACCAAATATTGGGATTTATTTCGAGAGGGATAGATTGAAAAGCGAAGTTATGGAAAAGGCTGCAGCATCATCTTACCTGCTTTTCTCCAGCAACTCGGAGGCTAATCCTTTTTCTACTTTTATCTTTTAGGACTCGCCTTTTATTTCTACCCTGTCTGTATGTCTGTTGTATTACTATCTAATTCTTACACCTTGTAATTGATAAAGTCTCTCTTTTTGTTAATTCACAAGTGTCTGGCTAAACAATCTGTCTTTAGGAGATGAGTTTATGTGGATCTCGGAGAAAGGTATACATAAGGGAAAGGTTTCTTTTTAAATTTAGCTTGTTGCCACCAGCTGAGGGATAGGTGAATAACCAAGGGGAGCCAGCTCATCCCTCCTCACATGGGAGCTTATCAAATTGGAGTATCTTGTCTGGAATTGCACTGAATCAAGGGCTCATGCCACGATTTTAACTGACAGATGAAACAAAAGAATTATAAATTGTCACTTTGGAAAAATCTGCAAAATGTTTTCCTGAGTTTGTATTGCTCCAGTAGAGTAATGGCGCTATTCAATGTCAGTGCACTCATAGCAGAATTACAGGAAGTTACTTTTGAGCATTTACAAGTTCTGTCCCTTGAACAGTAAATATTTAGTGAGGCTGTTGGGATTAGAAATTTATCAGAAGCCAGGAAACCCAACGTTTTGAAAGGACTGGACAGTAAGGATGAAGAAACAGATAGACAGTTGTAAAGAGATTAAAACTGGAGAAGTGGGAATTAGAATTTATTTTAAAAATTAAAGAACAGGAAAGAGAGACAAAGAAACAAATGAAAGAGAAAGACTGAGAGAGAGAAAATAGGAAGGGGAAGAAAGGGAGAGAATTTTAGGATAAACAGTAGGAAAGCAAGTTAGAACAAAGACAGCACAAGCTGAGAAGCAGTGAATTTAATGAGTCCCATGGATATACCACTGGCTTAGCTTCAAGAGGCAACACGGTTTGCTCATTTCATTCTAAAAGTTTGAGGAGGCAGAAAAAAGAAGCCTACATTATCTGTTTTGATCAGGTAGTGCAGCAGTTAAATCGGCTGGTCCAATATTGGTACTTATTCCTTCAGAGCAGGCGTTCAGGGATAGTACACAAGGTTTACACCCTCTCGCATGAGAAGTGTGCCTCTGAATATGAGGCACTAGGAAGGACTACCTGAGGTACATACCAGTTAGTACCAGCCTATCACCAGAAATTCTCAACCTTCAGGAAAGGATTGACTAGGAATGACAGGAAACAAAAACAGAAATTGCTGAAAAAGCTCAGCAGGTCTGGCAGCATGTGTGGGGCGAAATCAGAGTTAACATTTTGGATCGAGTGACCCTTCCTCAGAACAGAGGAAGTTCTGAGGAAGGTTCTTTCAGTGCTGAGGAAGGGTCACTCAACTTGAAACGTTAACTCTGATTTCTCTCCACAGATGTTTCCTGCTGAGCTTTGCTAGCAATTTCTGATTTTGTTTCAGATTAACAGTATCCGCAGTTCTTTTAGTTTTTATTCAGGAATGCTTGGAATTTGAAGAGCATGCTTTGACCAGTGGTTATGGGCACTTAGACAAAAACCACTTGCAAAATCCTCTGTGAGTCATTTCTCCTTGAGGAGTTCAAAAACTCCATAGCCTTCCCATCAAGAATACTCCTAGTAGACAGTGAGTGACTGGGTTACGGCAAGCTGTTACACTACCTGATGATTATGAGCTAATCCACAAACTCTATCTCTAACCTACTAGAGAGGACAGAGTCAGAGACAGTGACAGAAGACTGGGCAGCAATAGGAGCAAATGGAATGCTGGGAGTCCCCCTGAGAACAGAAAGGGTGAGGCTGAGATGAAAGTTGAGGCCAAGAAACTTGTGTGATTTAACCTCTGAAAAGTAATGCAAGTCTGGATCAATCGCCAAAAGACATGGCATAATTCAGCAGAATTGATTAGGGCACATACACCCCATGCAGTGATGGCAGTCAGTCAGAGAGCACAGCCACCCAAGCTATGGGTCTAACTACAACTGCAAATCCCTGTAAAGGAATTAATAGGAGTGCAGATGAGGTTAAACAAATCCTTGGAATTATTAGGATTTTATATCCAAAGGAATGATGGCCACATTTACCTAAGACAATGCAAGAAAGCTGACAGTGACACTGAGGGGTACTAGGGCCTGCCAAACTCTAAAGCCATAAAAATCTGTAACATTCCCACTGGACAGTACAGTGACTGCCAATATATTGGGAAAAGCGATGGTAGGAAGGTTTACTGCATGTATTTGGAGTGTGACCTTGAGTTAGGAACAGTGACCATGGAGGTCATCCCCACTTTGCCTGTGGATGGGATTGACAGGCTCCTCGGCAATGATCTAGCAGGTAACAACATCCCCAGTGGTCTCTGAGAAGGTCATTGAGGTCAGGCAGAATGAACAGCTGCATGAGAAAGTGCCTGGCATTTTCCCTGACTGTGTGCTTACATGGTCCATGGCCAGTGGAGGCTGAAGTGTAACAACCAACAGGAAACCCTCTCGTCTGATAAACATAACCTTGTTCAGGAATCTAGAACATGCTATAGAGCTATTCAATACAATGTCCTTGCTAACAGCCCAACACGCTGACCCACTATTTATAAATGCTGGCTCAGATGCTCACATGGAAGCTGACTCAAAAGCCATCCCTGAATTCTACTAAATTAGATGCTCCTGAGGAAATGGAGGTCTGCAAGTGAGGAGTGCGGACAGTGATACACCAGCTAGTGTCGCTGCCATCGGGAAATATTGCGGCTAGCTTACAAAATTCTGATGATTGGGCATCTGGGTATTTGCAAAACCGAAGCCTGCATCTACCAGCATTGTTATTGGACATAGCTCAATAAGGATTTAGTCAGTTTTGCAGAACCTGCAATGTCCGTCAGATTGTGGGAATGACCCTAACCTGTAGCAAACCCTGTAGCTATGCTTTCTGGACTGGCACTTGAAGATCCTTCCACCAAGGTGTCAGTGAACTAAGTGGGACCTCTGCCTAAACCAAAAGGAAGTTACCATATATCCTTACCACCATGAACATGATCACTCCATTTCTCAGAGGTTGTTTCCCAGAGAACCACATCTGCCAAGACAAGTGGTGGGGACATCAACTTGGTATTGTCTGCCCACATAAATCCTGTTGGATCAGGGCTCAAGTTTCATGTCCAGAATATTCCAGGAGGTCGTGGGTAATCTGGGCATGACTCAGTGGAAGTCTTCAGTGTATCACCATAGTCAGAGGGAATGCCTTAAGTTTACTACCAGACCCTAAAACGAATGATCAGGTCACACACTGCCATAAATACCCCATAACTGGAATAGAGTACTAGATTTTCTTCTGTTCATCATCAGTGACTCACCCAACTATTCCACCAGTTTTACTGCATTTGAAGTAGTTTATGAGCACCAAATGTGAGGGACTCTGAAACTTCTCAATGAGAAGTTTTTAGAACAGAAGAAGAAGACTCCATGTTACACTAAATGGCAGAATATTGAGAGATTCTTGTGAACTTGGTTGATGAGCTATGGCCCACATTGTACACCCTACCACCCTCTCAACCAGTGCAGAGGTAAACATAGACTCCTTGTTTGTTCAGCTAGACACAGAGCAGAAATGGTTACATGATATGGATGCTGGGAGATGCCCCTCCCATAAAATAGCAGTTCTATCAAGAAGGCCCAGAAAAGATGGTCAAGCTTTGGAAGAGAACACCTGTGTGTTGGAGCACCAACTGATACAGCCCATCAGCAGTCGGTGGAGCTTCTAAGCTTCACTCATGCCCAAGCTTGATGGCTCCGCAAGGCCCTTAAACTTAAAGCAGAGCTTAGAGCTGACAGACAGAAGATTGCACAAATAGGGTGGGTAAAACAGATTACATTACCAAGTCAGATTTACTTAAGGAGTACTGATTTCCATGAACTCCTGCAAAAAGAAAATTATACTGTTGTAACTCCAGAAAGACTGTACCATTATCGAGTCATATCATTTCAACTACAAACTGCTCCAGTCCTTTTTCAATGATTGAGGAATTAGACTGTGGCAGACTTATGTAATGGTACAGTATTCTGAAACAACCTCCTAGTGTATAACCAAACCTGGGAAATGTACATGGAGCAACTGGAATCCTTTTTCCAGTAAATACAGTCTGATGACCTAGAAGTCCATCTCACAAACAGCATTTTGTAACAGTTGTTCACCCTCCTAGCTAGATTGTTCTCCATTCCCTTATCTGTCCAACCATTCTTCCATCTGTTTGGGCTCTATCACCATCTACTGTTTACTCCTTACCCCCTCCCCTCACCCTGTCTTCTGCATATAAAGCAACAATTTCAGCTACCATCAGTTCCGAGGAAGGGTCACCGGACCTGAACGTTAACTCTGATTTCTCTTCAGAGATGCTGCAAGATCTGCTGAGCTTTTCCAGCAAATTCTGGTTTGTCTCTCATAAACAGTGAGTTTGCTAAGAGCTAAGTGACCTAGCTAGGGCATGTAGTGCATCGAGGACACTACAGTCCAGTGCTGCAAAGGAGTAAGGGCAACTTTCCCAATGCCCACAAAACAAACAGGAAATTATTGGGAGGTTCTATGAGCTCTTTGTGGGGTTGGTGTGGATTTGGTGGGCCAAATGGCCTGCTTCCACACTGTAGGCATTCTGTGAGGTTTGTAGTAATGTGTGGGGTCCACTAAATGTTCATCCCAAACTTAATTCAGCATTTATGGTACTGAAGGATCTATTGCAGGAAAAAGCAAAGACAGTGTGGACTGTCAATACCAAACTGCTTTTGAAAAAATGAAGGTCACTTTAACAAGCTGGGCTGTGCTTACAGCTCCAAACTTTAGCCAAGCATTTAAAGTAGTCATTAGTTTGAGTGACATCCTGGTAGAGACTGTTCTCATTTGGGATGATGAATTCAGAATACAAAGACTAATTTCTCCAAAAACTTATTGAGTATGAGGGATGGTAGTCCACTGTAGAGAAGGAAATTCTTGACTTATTACTGGCTCTCAAACATTTGGAGATATATGAACACAGAAATCACAATCTCTACTGAACATTACCTATTAAATTTTGTGCAAAGATTTAAGACCCAGAATGCAAGGTTACTCAGATGGAGCCTGCTCCATCAACCAGATCACTTAAAAACACATCCATTTTGCTGGGAAATTGAGTGCAATAACAAATACCCTGTAGACAAATAAAGAGAACTGAAGTTTCGCTGGACTTGAAACTTAACTCTGCTTTATCTCCACTGATGCTGCCATACCTCCTGAGTTTCTCCAGAAATTTCTATTTTAGTTTCAGGATGCAATGAGATCTGGTTAGGACCTTGGAAGCTCACTCAGGAAGTCTAGGTGAATGAATGTGTGTGAAAGTCTCTGTTGTGCTATATTTAATTCTGAAAAAAAGTTCTTCTTTGTAATGAACTGGGAAGGATTTCATTTCCTTCACCCTGTTGAGGAAATGTTATGCTGAAGGATCAGAACCCTGGTTGGTTTGGTTGGTGAGACAGTTTTGGTTTGGAAGCCTTGCCTACCTGCTGGCTTGCCCTGTCCGTACTGGAGATGATGATAGTGTGGATCAAATTTGCCTCAGGCATTAAGCCCACTTTACAAAGGACATATTGCCTCATGGACAGGAAAGGCTTGAGGACAGAAACCAACAGGAGTAAATTGTTGATATTTAGTTTGCCAGGAGGTGATGAACAGCGCACCTTAGGATCTTTTGTTTTCTGCTTATATTAATGACTTTGGTTTTAAGCACAAGAGAATCATTTTAAGAGCATGGAAAACTGTGAGAAAGCATGCAAGAGCCAAGATGCATATTAACAAATTGGGCAGACAGATAGCAAGCACACTTCAAATCAGAGAAAAGTTGGAAAAGTTCCTAATTCAAAAAAATAGAACTCAGTAAGCATATCTGAGCCATGGAAATGCTACTGAAAATGTTCAGGGAAATGTTCCAATGATCAAATGGTCCTAATTATAAGCAAGGTCTTGGAAGATTTAGAGATTTCATCGAAAGGTGGTTGTAGTGTTCAGAAAAGTTTTCTAAATTATGAAAGATTTTGAGAATGTGAAAAATCACTTCGTGAGGTTGACAGATTGGTAACAAGGAGGTACAGTATAGGTGTAGGATTATTACTAGATTTTAAATGGAGAAAGTTTGAAGAAGCTGCAGAACAGACGAATGTGGAAGTCACTGTGCATGAATCAAATAGTTCAAGTTCATCATATAATAGGGAAGGTAAATGGGAGGGTCACTGGACCCAAAATGTTAAGTAAGATTTCTCTTCACAGATACTGCCAGACTTACTAAGCATTTTCAACAACTTCTGTTTTTGTTTTTGATTTACAGCATCTGCAGTTCTTTTGGTTTGTAGGGCATATGGAATGTTGGCCTTTATTTCAAAAGGAGTGGAATATAAAAGTTTTTGCAAGAACGATGCAAAGCATTACTTACACCATGGCTGGAATACTGAGAACAGTTTTGGACCCCTTACCTAAAGCAAGATGCTATAGAACCATAGAAATGTTATAACAAAAAAGGAGGCCATTGGGCCCATTTTGTCCATGCCAACCCAAAGATACCCAGATACCCTTCCTAATTCCATTTTTCTGCATGTGGCCCACAGCCCTCGACCCAATAGCAGCTCTGGTGCATGTTCAGACATTGTTAAAAAGGATTTTGGGTCTCTACCTCACACAAACAACTCAGGCAGCAAATCCCATACAACTACCACCCTCTGAGGAAAAAGTTTTTCTTCAAAATCCCTCGAACCCTTTTGCTGCTTATCTTGAATCTATGACTCATGGTTTTTGAACTCTCTGTCAAGGGAACAGGTTCGTCCTGTCTACTCTATCTCTACCCCTCATAATTTTGTATACATCAATCATGTCACCCCTCAGCCTTCTCTGTTCCAAAGAACACAACACTAAACTCTCCAATCTCTGCGATTGCTACAATTCTCCAAACCTGGCCACATTCTAGTAAATCTTCTCTGGGCTCTCTCCAGAGCACTAACATTCTTCCTGCAATGTGGTAACCAGACCTGCACATAATATTCTAGTTATGGCCTCACCAGTGTCTCATACAGTTTTATCATTATATCCGTATGTTTGTATTCTATACCTCTGCCAATGTGGCCTCTTTACAAAACAACGGCATTGGTAATTCATAATAGATTCATTAGGGTTATAATTTAAAAATAAGGCATTGCCCATGTAAGACAGAGATAGGAAAACAGCTTCTTCCTCTCAGTCATTGTGAATCTTTGGAATTCCCTGCCTGAAAAAGCACTGGATGCAAAATCTTCAAGTATTTTTAAGGCAGAGTTAGACAGATTCTTGATTACCAAGGGATAAAGGACTATCAAGGTTTTGCAAGAATGTAAAGTTGATGCTACGATCAGATCAGCTATGATCTTATTGAATGGTGAACCAGGGTCAAAGGGCTAAGTGCCCTACTCAAGAGTCCTGCTCATATGTTGGTAGGTTGATAACAGGTATGGAGGGACTGTCTTATGAGGAGAGGTTGACTAAGTTTGGCCTGTACTCATTGGAACTTAGAAGAATGAGAGGCAACCTTACTGAAACATATATCAAAGGGCCTGTTCTGCACTGTATTGTTCTTAGGGGATTTGACAGGTTAGATGCAGATAGATTGTTTCCCCTTGTGGGAGATTCCAGGACCAGACAGCATAATCTCAGAAAAGTCAGTCCCAAATTTAGGAACGTAGCAACAGGAGTAGGCTATTCAGCCCCTTAAACCTGTTCCATCAAGACTGCAATAAGAACAAATTTCTTCTCTCAATAGGAAATGAATCTGTGGAATTCTTTATCATAGAGATCTATCGAGGGTGGGTTATTAAGTATATTCAAGGTCAAGAAAGACATTTTTAATCAGTCAGGGAATCAAGAATCAAGGATCAATGATTATCAGGTCAACCATGATCTCACTGAGTGGTGGAGTAGACTCGATGGGCTGAATGGCCTATATCTGCTCTTATATCTTGTGGCCTTATGATCTTGAAATGAGGTGGCCACGCCTTTTGCAACGTGGGAGGCATATTTCAATTTTTTTCTTCTTTGGGAGCTTGTGAGCAAATTTCAGAAAGGTAAGGTTTGTTACAATAGCAAACATGTCCTTCATCAAAAAAAATCAAAAGCAATATATTGATAATTTAAATGAGTAATTAATAGAAATGAACAATATAAATTGCTAAGCAGCAAATCTTCATAATAAAGCCATTTTTTTGCCAAAAGAACAGGCTTGATGATGAACTTATAATGATCCATAAATTTGTGTTTAGAATAACAAGTTGGATTGAACTTAGAGAACTTGTAGAATGACATTTTACACAAGATGTTGCTAGGTTGTGAAAAATGAACTGTCTTCACTGTGTTACTTGAACAAGCAATAACAGGTTGGTATTTGTAAAGTTGACAGGAGTCCCATTAATCTCACATTCTCAGTGTACAATGTGTATCACACAACATTAAACAAACAGAAAAACTGTCCCTGCACCCATCATATAGATTTTCAGACAAAAAATGAACCTGAACTGAAAAACACAGGAAGAATTGCCATGTTTTTTTAAACAAGGTAAACTAGGGAGACTGAGATTGAAGAAAATGAGGAAAATATTGACAGTTGAACCACAGCGACTTTAAATAAAGGCACCCCACTGGTTAAACAAGATACAAGATACTCATTACAGATCAAAAACCTTCCAGCTTCATGACTAGCTCTGTTAGTTATTTTCAGTTGTGATGGTGACTGCAGCTCTCCAATTGGCTTCCATCTTTCTGGATGTAGAGGCAGAGAAAGTTGTTTGACATCCTGCTCTGATAACTCTCTAGTAATCCAACTAGAAACAACCTAATGGTGGATGTCAGGTTAGGGCAGAATTAGCCTCAGTTCCCTGTATCTTGCAGTCATTAGTAAGGCAAATATGCTTGCCCTTGGTTTCGAGAATAGCTTTCCACAAGCATGCAGTGATCTCAGTAGCAGGATTTATCCTTTTCTTCACATCAGTTCGAAGCTGGTGCAAAGTCATAGCCTGCAGCAACAGTGAAATAAGTGAGCTAATACAAATTGAACATTCAAACTCAAGCCAGAAAGGTAGAGACAAATAAAATCCTTTCTTAAATTTAAATTTAGAATGTCAGATAAGTCCCAAGCTTATGACTACATTAAGATGGAAATTGAAATAAAGATGACTTTTAAATAGTTTTTGTCTTGTTTTTAAATTGAGAAATTTAACATTCTACAAGTATGAAAATAGTTTTTCAGAGTTGTAAAGGTGTTTAGCAGTAATTATGAATGTAATATGCCATTAAATATCAGGTACATCTAATTCAATAATCTACAAATTTGTCCAGGGTTTTTACAGTGAGGCTGGCAGTGGCAATTCATGATTGCAAGGGAGGTACAAGATGTTTGGAACCTCTACAATGCATCCTACTGAGATGTGTAGATTCACAGACAGCAACTTCTAGATTTCTCCTCATCTGCACATTTCAAATCCTTGAGGATCCTGTCAGCTTCAGTGGTATAATAATGGTGAATGCTGACAGTTTCATCTTCATCATCTCAACAATAAAATCCAGGCCAAATGACCTGCCAACACTTGTCTAATCTTAAACAAGAAGAAGAACTACTTGGGTAAGGCGATGAGTGCCATAGAAATGTACCAAAGCAAATGTCAACAGTTTAGGAAAGGATGGAAGTGTAAAAGCTGACAGAAGGAGAAAAGAACACAAGAGGAGTTATATACTGATCTGAGTAGAGTATATAACTATGACTAACTTTAGCAGAATTCTCCTGATCCCACCTCTTAGTGGTTCTGCAGATCCTATTTCCTCTGATCCAAATGCATTATGATCTATAGGTTAGCAAGGGCACTTTGGACAGTTTTAATTCTCTGAATGAAATAACTCATTGCTAAGTATTCTAACATCCTTACATCCTGTCTTATTTATGTACTCGCTGGTACTTTGTTCCTCCTTTAAACTCGGAAACTTAACATAAACCAGATTTTTTTCCACGGATGCTGTCTGTTCGAAAGTCAAGATAAGATGAGATTTACATCAGACAAAAGGGTTTGAAGAGTAATTCCAACTTCTTTGAAGATGCAACTTTCCACAGCTGATAAGTGTCACAAACACTTACACAAATGTTAACAGGTTACTCAGAGGATAAATGTGTTCAACATTCATCACAGTATTGCATACTGGAATCAGTCAGATCACTGTGTTAGAGTGTAGGCAAGTCTTAAACAATGCCTGTCACAAGGCAAATGCTGCCCTGCTCTGTTAGTTATTGTGTCTTTTTCAACAAAGTATCCAATCACAGCAGAGGTATATTTCTGTTTTTAATGCTTTCTTTATATGGTTATACAGCGAGCAGGCATGGCTGGTATTTATATAGCACATTATCACTTTGTCACAATGCCTCAAAGCATTTTGTACAGTGAATTATTTTTGGAGTGCCTTGATATTATCAGTGTCATGCAGGTAATATTGCACAAATAGCCATGTGATGAAGGACTGACTTTTTTTTGTGGTATTTGTTGAGGGTGGAATGTTGAAGAGCGCACAAAGAAAACCTTGCTTGTGCACAGAGTGTGAGGAAATCTTAACGTTCCCAACAATGGCTAAACTCTAGAACCTGCGTTTAGAATCTGACCTAAACGATAAGACCTCTGAATGCAGCACTCCCTCAGGTGTCAGCATAAATTATGTAGTGCAAGTCTCTGTCCGAATTTTGAATGCAAAACCTCTGACCCACATAAAAGATTGCTGCTAATCGAGTTAAACTAATAACTGGATCAAGTCTTAATGTGGAAAAGTAAACCTCTATTTGGATATTATCATCAACTTTATGTCCTGTAATCACAGACCTAAGTCCAAACTACTGCAGAACGAAGTTTGTATTCCAGTGCTGAATAGCTTTTTGTCACCTAATGAGTAGATGTCCTATTTTTCCATTGCATATTCTCATTCAAACTTTTGTATGATCTTCTCTTCCCTATTGTATCTCCTGATTACATGTCTCATCCAATCACATAACTGGTGTGCCAAATCCTAAAATTAATTTAAAACCGCAACAGATTTCAATTCATTTAGTTCAAATCAATATGGTACATTGATCAGGGTGCAACAATCCTCAGCAGATCTAGGAGATGTTTAAAAATGCAATTAGGCACTGAAAACAGAATCATGGCCACAGGTCAAGACCCGAAAGTATTATGAACATGTTTAAACTGTAATTTGAAAATGTGTTTTTCTTTTAAAAGAGGACTGTTACAACTAAAAATGGCCACTGACTTAAATTAAGTAGAGAGAGAAAGAGACACATGGAATGTCATAGCTAAAGATGCAAATGCAATTTCAAACAACAACCCTTCAAAGGGCAAAAGACAAACATAGTATGGCACGGTAACTCAATGCTTCAGGGACCCAGGTTTGATTCCTGCTTTGGGCGATTGTCCGTGTGGAGTCTGCACATTTGCTCGTGTCAGCATGGGTTTCTTCTGCGTGCTCTGGTTTCCTCCCACACTCCAAAGATGTGCAGGCTGGGGGGAATGGCCATGCTAAATTGCCTGTAGTGTCCAGGGATGTGTAGGTTAGGTGGACTCAATAAAGCCTGATAAAATTAACTCCTTTTAAAACATATGTTTATTTGGGTCTGGGAGAAATGTATCCACGCTGGAAGGGATCTGTGGCCAACAGATTGATGGTGAATACAGGAGGGAAACCAATTTATCCCTGCTCAGCTGGGAGCTCAACAATTTCAGGTATCCTGTCTGGAACTGTAACACATTGGTGAAGCTTGCCCAAGGTCTAAGCATGATAACTATTATGAGGATGCTAATGGGGCTGTTTTGTCTCTCTTGCATCCAGCTTAAACCAGATAGTAGGAGGGAAAAGTTAAATTAATTGGCCACTTGCAGCAAAGGCTTCTCTGTATCAATTTTAGTTTAGCTCTTTTGTTGGACTCAGTTGGATAGTTTGTAACACTCACCTCATTTCCATTGCATTTATATATTTATGGGATCTCTACACAATCCATTGAAAATATCCTGGAATAGTCTATTCATTCTCTTCCTTTGGTTTGTATCTGGGAAATAATTGCAATTGATCCAGGAGAAAGTCAGTTCCCATGGAATTGATTCGGTAGTCTGACTAAATTTCAAAACCTGTTTCATCCGGTCTGATTCAAAGCGGAACTGAATTTGAACCAGTCGAGCCCCTTTGTTTCAAACGCATCTTCTTCTTTGTATAATTGGATTGTGGAGGAATCCATCTGGAGAAGATCATTTCTTCAAGTCATTGAGGTGGAAGGGGAACAGTCTGTACTTTGACAGTTTTGGCAGCTGGTGGAAGTAGATTGGTCATTTTGGGCTTCTGATAATATTTTGAATGTTGCATTCACTGCAGTGTTCAAGTAGTGCCCAATTAAGCGCCAATCCACAAGAATATTCCAGAGTAAGAGTTTATTATTCTTAAGGTCAGCGCTGTGCAATGTTGCAAATTTCCTGTTACTCAGGATCTAACACAAACCAGCCTGTGGCCAGGATACCTCCACTTAAAGATCATATTATTCTTGCAGTTATTTTGCACCCTCTTTCTGTCATAATACTGGTTAGTAAATAAACCAATGTAACTCCGAGACAGACCCTTGACAGCCTGCTCTGATAGATGTCCCATTTAGTTCTAGTTAGTATTCCATCTGACAGGCATTGAACAACGAATCATGTGTATCTGATCATGGATCAGTTTGGGAGTGATTTCAGGTCAGAAAGGCACTGGGAGTAGGGGTGGAGATGGGGGCAATA
Source organism: Stegostoma tigrinum (assembly GCF_030684315.1). NCBI lineage: Eukaryota > Metazoa > Chordata > Chondrichthyes > Orectolobiformes > Stegostomatidae > Stegostoma > Stegostoma tigrinum. The sequence goes on from NC_081368.1 coordinate 36,273,317, forward strand.
CAGACAGTTTCAATAATTCTACTGAGACCTGTTAGGCATTCAGAGAATGCTGCAATAGCTCATCCTAGCTAACTCCTCATTATAAGGACTTCTGCTAACACACAAGGCTGCAAATGGCAATATCCATGGACTGTACTCCAAAAAAATCAGTGCATTTGGTAAAATTCAACAATATTGAAAATAAAAAACCGATTGTTTCTGAAATGACAATGTTGAGGGAACAAGTCAATTTGTTAAAATTTTAGCAATGATATTTGAACTTATGAATGAGCACAAGCTTGTATCAAATTTAAAATTAGGTATATGAACAAGGTATTGCATTCGACTTCTTAACAAATTTAAAGTCAACTGCAAATTCTCGATTTTTCTTTTACATCGAGCGCAATGCTCAGTGAAAAAGAAAAATGGAGAATTTGCAGGTGACTTTAAACTTATTAAGAAGTTGAATATTATGGATTACAGCAATACGGACTATGGGTGCAAAGTGCAGCTTCGAAGCATTGTACTTACAACACCGTGGACTATCAATTAAAAAATACATTACAAAATTTTTTTGCACTGTTCTGGTTTGTACTTGGCACCATTTGGTGATGATGTCAGCACAAGCATTAAGAAGTGGTCAAAGTTGGCAGATCGTTATCATATAATGCTCATTTGTTGCTCTCATTTTTGGCTTTACTGTTCCAGCAAACAACTCTATGGCTCCCACAGAGCTAAGAATGCAATTCAAGAATGTAAATTATTTACCCACCACAACCAACAACACTATTTAAAGGGATCAACAAGTAATTTGTTGATTAAGTTCTATGAACTTTCTTTGAGTTTATAGAAGTGCTGTGTGTTGCTTTTTGATGCTTGCAGTCAGTGTAAATAACAGGGCTGCATTTGCCTTAGTTCCTTCAAGGGTTCCAGTCAGACAACTTACTACCAGTCCAAGGTGCTGTTGTTGCCAGCCCACTTGAGGTTCAGCATGAGATGGAGATTGAGCAGAGTCAGAACGGAGGTGGATGGGGATAAGAAGGAGAGGTAGAAGAGTGCAGACAGAAGCAACGTCCACATAAGATCTTCGTGGAGGATGGCTGTCACCTCAAACCAAGTTGTTGTTTCATGAAGGAGGTCTTCATGGAAATCTGACACTGTTTTCAACCTCCAAGCACTGCTTTATGTTACTGATGATCTTTATGCTAGGAGATGGGACTAAAATATATTCTGTCTGGTCAGAGAGAAGCAGTCACAGCATGCCTGTGTGTTGCTGGTGAGGTGGTGCAAGGGGGAGGGTTTTTGATTCCTGGAACATTGGGATCATTGGGAACGAGCTGGACAGGTTTCCCCTGGGCAGGACTGCAACTGATGTTCCGAGGGAATATTTGCTGTTGTGGTTGAGGCTTTCAACTAAACTAGCAAAGGGACGTTAATCTATATAAAGAGACAGAAGAAAGGGAAACAAGGGCAGGTATAAAAGATGGAATGAGAAATAAGGAAAATGATAGGAAGAGAATTGAAGAGCAATAAACAAATAGGACCACAGTGCAAAGTGACATGAACAGGATTAAAAATATTAAAAAGACAGGCCTTAAGGCATTGTGTCTTAATGTGTAGAATATTTGCAATAAAATGGATGAGTTAGTAATGTAAAAGATATAAATGGGCCTGACATTGTGAGATTACAGAGATCATGGCTGCAGGATGACTAGAGATGAGAATTGAATAAGCAAGGTATTCAGTTTTTAAGAAGGATAGAAAAAGAGAAAACGGAGGTAGAGTAGCATTGCTAGTTAAAGAGGTGATGAATGCAATAATGAGGAAAGATATGAGCTCTGGCAAAATGGAATCTGTATGGGTAAAGCTTAGAAACAGCAAGAGGAAGAAAATGAAAGTGGATATTCTGTACATAGCCCCAAACTGTAGTGGTACCTTGGGGAAGGCATGAACAAAGAAATTAGAGACAGAAGCAAGAAAGATGCAACTATCATTATGGACAGATCTAATCCACAGGTAGATTGTGCAAGTCAAATCTGTTATGATATTGTGGAGGAGGAATTCCTGGAGAGTGCATGAGAGGGTTTTCTGGGTCAATGACCTGAGGAACCAACTGGAAAACAGGACATCACACACTGGGTATTGTGAATTGAGGAAGGAATAATAGGCCAATCCAGCTGTGTGTCTCTTGGTGAAGAGTGACCACTGTATCATAGAATTCTTCATTAAGATGGAGTGAGATATAATTGATCAGACGGTACGGTCTTGCATCTAATTAAAGGAAACTTCAATATTACGCGGCATGATCTGGTAATAATAAGCTGGGGAATGTTATTTAAAGGGACAATGGTGGATAGGCAGTGGCAAACATTTAAAGAGTGCATGGAGCAAATGTGACTTGTTCATTCTTGTCTGGCATGAAAAGTTGAAAAAGTGGCCTGACTGTGGCCAAGAAGGGAAATGAGGGATAGTATGAGATCGGAGGAAGGAGTATGCAAATTAGCCAACAAAAAGCAGCAAACATAACGATTAGGAGCAGCTTAGGTATCAGCAAAAGAGGATAAAGGGATTTAAGTGGGGAAAACAAAGCATGAGAGTGACCTTGTGGGGAACATACAAACTGATTGTAAAATCTTCTGTAAGAATATGAAGCAAAAAAGATGAGTGAAGACAAATGTAAATCTTTTATAATCAGTAACAGGAGAAGTTATAATGGCAACAATGAAATGGCAGACCAATTAAATACGTAGAGATAACAAGGTGTAGAGCTGGATGAGCACAGCAGGCCAAGCAGCATCAGAGGAGTGGGAAAGCTGACGTTTCGGGCCTAGACCCTTCTTCAGAGATGGAGGAGGGGAAGGGAGTTCTGAAATAAATAGGGAGAGAGGGGGAGGCAGACAGAAGATGGATAGAGGAGAAGATAAATAGAGAGGAGACAGACTGATCAAAGAGACAGGGATGGAGCCAGTAAAGGTGAGTATAGGTGGGGAGGTAGGGAGGAGATTGGTCAGGTCGGACAGGTCAAGAGGATGGGATGAGGTTAGTAGGTAGGAGATGGGGGTGGGGTTTGAGGTGGGAGGAGGGGATAGGTGGGAGGAAGGACAGTTTAGGGAGGCAGGTAAGAGCTGGGCTGGTTTTGGGATGTGGTCGGGGGAGGGGAGATTTTGAAGCTTGTGAAATCCACATTGATACCATTGGTCTGCAGGGTTCCCAAGCGGAATATGAGTTGCTGTTCCTGCAACCTTCAGGTGGGATTGTTGTGGCACTGCAGGAGGCCCATGATGGACATGTCATCTGTGGAATGGGAGGGGGAGTTGAAATGGTTCGCGACTGGAGGTGCAATTGTTTAGTGCGAACCAAGCGTAGGTGTTCTGCAAAGTGGTCCCCAAGCCTCCGCTTGGTTTCCCTGATGTAGAGGAGGCCACAACGGGTACAGTGGATGCAGTATACCACATTGGCAGATGTGCAAGGGAACCTCTGCTTGATGTGGAAAATCGTCTTGGGGCCCGGGATGGGGGTGAGGGAGGAGGTGTGGGGGCAAGTGTAGCACTTCCTGCAGTTGCAGGGGAAAGTGCTGGGTGTTGTGGGGCTGGAGGGGAGTGTGGAGAGGACAAGGGAGTTACGGAGAGAGTTATCCCTCTGGAAGGCAGATAAGGGTGGGGAGGGAAAAATATCTTTAGTGGTGGGATTGGATTGTAGATGGCGGAAGTGTTGGCGGATGAGGGGGATTCTGTTTTGGTTTTAATTGTGGGGAGGGGGTGTGAGGGATGAGTTGCTGGAAATGCGGGAGACACGGCTGAGGGGGTTCTCGACCACTGAAGGGGGGGATGTTGTGGTCCTTGAAAAAAGAGGACATCTGAGATGTATGGGAGTGCAATTCCTCATCCTGGGAGCAGATGTGGTGGAGGTGAAGGAATTGGGAATAGGGGATGGCATTTTTGCAGGAAGGTGGGTGGGAGGAGGTGTATTCTAGGTAGCTGTGGGAGTTGGTAGGTTTGAAATAGATATCAGTGTTGAGGCAGTTACCAGAGATGGAGATGAAGAGGTCCAGGAAGGTGAGGGTTGTGTTGGAGATGGTCCAGGTGAACTTAAGATTGGGTTGGAAAGTGTTGGTGAAGTGGATGAAATGTTTGAGCTCCACATGGGAGCACGAAGCGGCGCCGATACAGTCATCAATGTAATGGAGGAAGACTTGGGGTTTAGGGCCAGTGTAGGTACAGAAGACGGATTGTTCCACGTAACCTACAAAGAGGCAGGGATAGCTTGGGCTCATGCAATTATCCCTTCCCACCACCGCATCCCAAAACCAGCCCAGCTTGTCCTTGCCTCCTTAAACTGTCCTTCCTCCCACCTGTCCCCTCCTCCTACCTAAAGCCCCACCCCCATCTCCTACCTATTAATCTCATCCCCCCTCCTTGACCTGTCCATCCTCCCTGGAATGACCTACCTCCCCACCCACACTCACCTTTACTAGCCCCAACCCCACCTCTTTCACCTGTCTGTGTCCTCTCCACCGATCTTCTCCTCTATCCATCTTCTATCCACATCGTCCATCTCCTTAGTTATTTCAGAAACCCCTTCCCCTCCCCAATTTCAGAAGAAGTGTCTAAGTCCAAAACATCAGCCTTCCTGTTCCTCTGATGCTGCTTGGCCTGCTGTGTTCACATAGCTCTACACCTTGTTATCTCAGATTCTCCAGCATCTGCAGTTCCGACTATCCCTGAACCAATTAAATACATACTCCGATTTTGTCTTCACAACTGACACCCTAAAAATGCTGGGGAACAAGGTTCTTGTGAAAAGGAGGATCTGAAGAAAATTATTATTAGGTGGGAAATGGTGTTGGAGAAATTGATGGAGTTAAAGATCGATAAATTCCAAGGACTTGGTAATCTGCAACATGCAGGAATTTCTAGCAAATTTGCATGTCATTTCCTATTCGCAGTACGTAATCTTTTGTCTTTGTTTTTCTCACTTACTAACACCACACCCAAATTCCCACTGTCTCCGTTTCAAAATAGTACTGGCAGAGCTCCCAATTTCTTGTCACAACTCACTTGGGAAAGCATATGCATACTTGGACTCCACTACTCCTGGTATTCTAACAAGAGACAATGATGATAATATCAAAATACACAAATCCCAATTTAGCTGCCTGATAGAGTCAGGCTAACTGTAATCACGAACAGGTTCCTGTAACTTAACAACAACTACAGTTCATTACAAATTATTAAATTCTAGCGACAGGTAAACAAAAGTATGAAGTATCAATAAATAACTTCACTAGTGGAAATTCTGAGACATTTTTAAAAAACAATAATTCCACACACTTACATAGAGACAGTGACAAACAAAAATGAAATTTATATTAAAGTCCCAAGGTCTTATTCACTATAGCCAGTGACTTCAACCAGGCCATTCTCAAGAAGGTGCTACCAAAATACCATCAGCATGTTTCCTGTCCCACCAGCGGGCCGAACATCCTTGACCATTGCTACACAATCATCAAAGATACCAGCTGCTCTGTACCCTATCCGCACTTTGGAAAATAGGATCCCAACAGTGTGTTCCTCTTCTCTGTTTACAAGCAGAAGTTGAAACATGAGGACCCAGCACAGAAGGTAGTATAATGCTAGTCTGACGAGGTGGAAGAGTTTCTGCAGGCCTGCTTGGAATTGGTGGCCTGGTCCAGATTCAAGAATTCAGTGGGCAACCTAGACATGTACGCCACCACCGTCAAGGACTTCATTAACAAGTGCGTAGAACTCTGTATGACAAAGAAGCCAATTAGTATGTTCCCCAACCGGAAGCCATGGATGAACCAGGTAACCCATTGCCTACTGAAGACCAGGCATGTGGTGTTCGAGTCAGATGGCCCAGACCTTTACAGGAAATGCAGATATGACAGCCACAAGGCTATTAGAGATCCAAAAGGCAATACTGGACTAAGTTAGAGACCTAAACTAACTGCACAGACACCTGCTGTCTGTGGCAAGGCCTACACAACATAACAGGACACAAAATGAAATAGAACAGAACAGGGGACAAAAACACATCTCTCCCTGACATGCTCAATGTTTTTTATGCTTGGTTTGAGCAGAGTGCCTGTGGAATGGTGTCACTTGCCCCAACAGTCCTGGATGCACCTGTTTCCTGAGTCACCACTGCGCACATCAGATTGTTCTTCGTGAGCGTAAACCCCAGGAAAGCAACAGGCCCAGATGGAGACCCCGACCATACACTCAGATCCTGTGTGGACCAGCTGGCAGGAGTATTCACTGACATTTTTAACCATTCCTTGCTACAAGCTGAAGACCCCACCTGCTTCAAGAAGACCACCATCATACTGCTGCCAATGAAAATACATGAAATGTGCCACAGTGACTACTGCCCAGTCGCTCTGACCTCCATAATCGTGAAGTGCTTCGAGAGACTAGGTCATGGCTCACATGACCTCTGGCCTCCCAGCCTGCCTTGATCCCTTGCAATTTGCCTACTGGTGCACTCATCTCTGGAACACCCAGATAATAAGGATACCTACATCAGGTGTCTATTTATTGATTGCAGCTCCATCTTCAGCACTGTAATCCCAATCAAACTAATTTCCAAACTCTAAGACCTAGGTCTCGACTCCACCCTCTGCAGCTGGATGCTCAGCTTCCTGAACTATAGGCAGCAATCAGTAAGGATAGACAACAGCACCTCCTTCACAATAATCCTCAACACCAGTGCCCTGCAAGGCTGTGTACTCAACCCCTATTATACTCCTGTACACTCATGACCGTGTGGCCAAATTTCACTCAGATGCCATCTACAGTTTGCTGATGATACCACTGTTGTAGGCTGGACATCCAGGAAGGAGATAGAATGCTTAGTGTCGTGGTGCAAAGGTAATAATCCCTCCTTGATTGTCAGCAAAACTAAAGGGCTGATCATTAACTTCTACATCAACAGACTGAGGTGGAGAGGGTTGGTGAGCTTCAAGTTCCTAGGAGTGACAATAACCAACAATCTGTCTTGGAGCACCCATGTAGATGTGATGGTCAAGAAGGCACAATAAAACCCCTTCTTCCTCAGGGTGCTAAGGAAAGTCGGCATGTTCATAAGGACCCTGGCCAAGTTATACAGATGCACCATAGAAAGCACTATATCTGGGTCATCATGGCTTGTTACGGCAACAGCTCTGCCCAGGACTGTAAGAAATTACAGAAGGTTGTGAACACGGACCAGTCCGTCACGCAAGCTAACATTCCGTCCATTGACTCTGTCTAGACTTCTTGTTTGCGGCGGAAAAGCAGCCAACGTAGTCAGGCTCCCTTCAGCCGAGTAATACTCTCTTCCAACCTCTTCTGTCAGGGAGAAGATACAAAAGCTTAAACACATATACAAACAGGTTTAAAAATAACTTCTTCAATGCTGTTATTAGGCTGCTGAAGGAACCTCTCTAATTTCGAATCTAATGTTCATCTTGTTTTTGTGTACCTCCTGTACAGCCGTAATGTTGTATTCCTTACTCTATTCAATCACCCTATGATCTGTAGGTCCTTGCATGTTATGATTCGCCTGTACTGCTCGCTAAACAAAACTTTTCACTGTGCTCGAATACATGCAACAACAATAAATCAAATCATAGTGAAAGATAAAATGTACACTGGGGAAACATAATTCAATAACATTAGTATACAAGATTGATGAGATGTTCCTTTTACTTGTCAATACCTTCTGTACACCATCCCTTTTCTGGGTTTTTTCACTTGTTTTCAAGAGGCATGGGGCAACTGGTATAATCTTTAATTTTTTGTTAAAAGTACTTACAGCAATTTATGGGTGAAGATAACTGGTGTCTTCAGTCTTTCATAAAAACTGAAAGAACTGTGGATGCTGTAAATCAGGAACAAAAACGGAAGTTGCTGGAAAAGCTCAGCAGGCCTGGCAGCATCTGTGAAGAAAAGATCAGAGTTAGTGTTTTGGGCCCAGTGATCCTTCCTCAGAACTAGGGTCACCGGACCCGAAGTGTTAACTCTGAAGTTTTTCTTCACAGATGCTGCCAGACCTGCTGAGTTTTCCAGCAATTTCCATTTTTGTTCCTGTCTTTAGGCATCAGCTACTTTTACTAAATAAAGATGAAGCCACAGAACTTGCTCCTTCATCAGATCCAGAGGGTTTCCCTCTTTATTATAAACACTCAAGCTGCACAGAAGCCAATCAGAGTACCGTTTTCTAGCATCTACACTGGTCACAATTGCACAAATCTATCAGCATTCTGTTGCTGGATGAGTCTTACTCTGCATATACCACTCACAATAAGTTCCAGCAATCGTTTTCAAAAGTACAGAAATCCCTTCCATGGGTTTTAAAACTGACCTTTCCCCATTTTAGTACACATTTTAAAAAATCCTTTGCGTGATCTGTTACAGTAATAACCATCATCATTGTCCTTTTCCTTCTGCACTTCATCCTCTTGAGCCACTGTTTGGCCAGATAGTGATTCTGGTGTATCTAAAGTAGGAAGGATGAGGAGTAAAGTGAAAGAAGGATGGGTAAGATTGGCAGAAAACAAGGGGTTCTGGTTTCACCATCTGTTCTTGTGAATGAGAAATTATTGGATTGGGGGAATTGGGGTGTGAAAATAAAAAATAAGTAAGAACATACTGACATGTTTAATGCTTTCAGCCCTTCCACTATTCATGGCCTCACTTCCTGATGATACAGTAATATCAGGTACTGCTTCCTCCATCAGGGGAGCTTGTGCAGGCATATCTGTTCCACTTTGCAAAGCTGCTACTCCCTACAATTGTGGTACTGCTAAAAGGCTGACACTCACAGCTCAACTTGTACATATTGCCAACTATTTAACTATGACAGGCATGTCACCAAGACAGATTGCACCAGGCACACTGATACACTTGCCTGTTTTTCACAGGAGAGGTAGGGATGAGGGAAAATCTGTTCCCACCCCCCCATCCTCCTATCACTCTCAACGACATCAGATAGTGTGCCTCTGGGCAAAATGTAAGATAATTGGATCAACCACAGCTGTAATTGCCTCTTCACCCAGTGCTCAAATAGGCTCTTGACACTTTTTATTTAGGCTCAGGCATAAAGGACAATTACTTAGATGAGGTACTGGAGGAAACCGGCACCTGTGAAATTGTAACTGAGCAAGACCAGTAACTTCAGAAAGATAGGGAGGAAATTGAAAAATGCAGACAGATTTCTGTAAGACAGAAGTTGAGAATGATTTTATTTCAAATTCAAAGGGAGTTTTTGCATGCTAAGGAGGCTGAAACAAACCAAAACATTCTTATCTAAACGTCTATCTTTATCTGTTTACAGACTCTGCCTCTGTACCAACTGTTTATTTCTTTCAGGTAACCTGAGTATCTAGAGTAACAGGTGGCGAGCAACAAGGCCAGAGAGCATGGAAAATGGGAGAAAGAGCCTACTAATTCACCGTGACAACAGCAGGTATGGAAAATGTGGGAGGAGGACCAGTAAGGGGCCTATGTGAACTCTGAGAAGGATATATGCTTGGAGCAAGCACAGGAAGTTAAAACAGATGCTCTGACCCTTCAACTAACAGATGCATTGTCAATAGACAGCCCTACCCTTGTGAGTGCTGATTCCATTGACCAGCTCGCCATTGTCCCTGTAGGGAACCAGATTCCCACCAAGCCTCTCCTCTTGATTTCATTCTCTTAAGACAAATGGTTAACATGCTTAATTGACAGGCCCGAGCCCTGGTTAAAGAGAGAGGTTGAATTGAATTAACTCAGAATAAACTATTGGAGGTTTTGTCATTCTTTGACATTTGTCAAAGCAGTATTAAAGTTTAAAGGGAAAACTAGCTCCTTAAAATGTCACCAAGAGCTGTAAGGTCAATGTGTCCCCAGGATGAATAAAAGGTACTCAGACAGCAATTGAGGAATATCATTTATATTCCATGAAAGAAAAGCCAGTTAACTTGCCTGTTTATTTGGTGTTCGACCTGTTTGTGGCCTTCTGCAATGAGAGAAAGAAGACAGCCATTGTGCTAGTGAAAAATACTAAATTTAAAAGAAAATCTCCAGCTGATGGAGATTGTATACAGCTATAATGTACACATGGCCTTCAGGATTTAACCTTTGAGACGTCCTATGCCAATCATTCAACATTTGATGCCAGGCCTTTTAGCAATACCAGGCCAGCAAGGAATGAGAAACACAATACAGGTAAGTGAAGCTTATGTTTCTGGATCCATTAGTGGGGGTGCCTGCTTGAAATCATTTTCAACTCTATCTTCCCCACATCTGTCAGAAACCAATTGGCCAGGGTTTTAATGTCTAGTTTATGTTTTTTGTAACTGTCGTATAGAACCAGGGGCTGAACCATTAATATTTCCAGTTGGGCTGGGGACAAGGAGATGATGAAATGCCTTTCATTCTCCTCTGATTGACAAGCACATATGTAGGTGGATTGTTGCATATCCAAGGACCTTTTGATGGTAGAGGGAGGAGTGAGAGCCAAATAATCAGTGGGACACCCAAACTTCACTTCGCAAATGCATGCAAGCATAAAGTTAAACATCAATTACTGTAGCTGCTTTATGGAATCCCTACAGTGTGGAAACAGGCCATTCAGTTCACATGACTGTCTGAAGAGCATCTCACTCAATCTCAGTAAACCTGCCTTTCCCATGGCTGATCCATCTAGCCTATACATCCCTAGACAGTACGGGCAATTTAGCATAACCAATCCACCTAACCTGCACATCTTTGGACTTTGGAATGAGGCCAGAGCACCTGGAGGAAACCCGCACAGACACAGGGAGAATGTGCAAACTCCACACAGATAGTTGTGCAAAGGTGGAATTTAGTCTGACTTCCCGGCACTGTAAAGCAGCAGTACTAACTGCTGAGCCACCCTACTACCCAAACTGACAAATGAGAAATTTGAAACATTCCTGGCGACAGGCAGGTACTATAACAATGATCAGTGATTATGGCAGCTTGGCAACAAATGACAACGGTTTAAACAATAATCCACAATGATACCCAGTAGCTTCATGTATGACACCTGTGGCAGAGCTTGTCTTTAAAGGATAGACTTCTTCAGCCATTGGCAAAGCTGCACCAAGTGGAGAAACCCCATCCGAAATAGATTGTTTTCTGTGTGTCTACCAGATTTCATAGATAAAGGAATGTCGATAGCTACTTGTTTGTATGGAACCACTGCGAACCCAAAACAATTTTCTTCAAACACTCCTATGAACCAAACGTTCTTGTTATCTCCAAACTCAGCTCTTCCAATGTTCTCCTGGTTGTTCTTACATCTTTCACCCTCCATAAACTCTGCTTCACACATCCTAACTTTGCCAACTTCAGGGTCACGTATCAGCCCTCACCTTGCTGACTTAGGTTCTCAGTCCATCAATTCGGGATCTTAAAAAGTCTTTGTAATGTTCAAACCCTCCCTCATCCTTTTACAACCTTGTGACCACTTTCAACCCTACAACAACAACTTGTATTAAGTAGTATAATGAGAGAGTCATAAAGTTGTACAGCATGAAAACAAACCCTTCAGTCCAACTCAGCCACGTCGACCAGATATCCTAATCCGATCTAGTACCATTTGTCAGCATTTGGCCCATTCCCTCTAACCCTTTCCAGTTCATGTACCCATCCAGATGCCTTTTAAATGTTGTAATTGTACTTGCCTTCACCACCTCCTCCTCCCTGTACATGAAACACCCTCTGTGTGAAAATGGTCCCTTTTAAATCTCGCCCCTCTTATCTTGAACCTATGCCTTCTACTTTGGACTGCCCTACTATGTGATAAAGACCTTGACTATTCACCCTACACATGCTCCTAATGATTTTATAGACCTCTAAGGTCACCCCTTAGCTTCTGACACTCCAGGGAAAATAGTCCGAGTCTATTCACCCTCTCCCAATAGCTCAAATCTTCCAGTCCCGGCAAAATCCTTGTAAATCTTTTATGAACCCTTTCAAGTTTAACATCTTTCCTATAGTGGGGAGACCAGAATTGAATGCAGTATTCTAAAAGTGGCCTCACCAACATCTTGTATAGCCATAACATGACATCCAAACTCCTATACCCAGTGCACTGACCAATGAAAGTAAGCATGCCAAACATCTTCTTCACCACCCTATCCCCTGCAACTCCACTTTCAAGGAAACATGCACTTGCATGTCTAGGTCTCTTTGCTTGGCAACTCCCCCTAGGGCTCTATCATTCATTGTATAAGTCTCTGTCCTGGTTTGCCTTAGAAAATGCAATACTTTACATTTCTTTAACGTATTACATTAAATCCTATTTTAAGTTGTCCTATTTTAAGTCATTCTGTTTTAATATCTCACGTGGGGTCAAGGGGCCTTATCAGCATGATTTAGTAACACTCAGCTGTTAGCCAGCTGCCAACTGAACCCTTTCAATATTGACTTTCCCTCTGGCTCTCTACCCTCTCCCTTGCTACTGACCCTCCAGCTGCCAATGGGACCTCTTACCATCTGTCCAGCTTGCTTTTGTTTACCTCTGCCAGCCTATAATTTGCTCTGAATCTACGTTTCCTGCCGTTCACTTCTCACTGCAAATGAGTGCTCAGGAGAAGGAAGGAGTGCACAGGAAAGAGTCAAGTATGAGAGTTTTGGTGAGATGGAGGGTTGGCATGATGGGAGGGTGGGCTGTGAAAGGGAAAGTTGGTGAGGTGGAACGTCAGGGATCTGAATGCCTTCTCTGAGTCACATATGAGATTGAGCTGGAGGGACAATAAACAAAAGAGATGATGACAATGATGGCCAACAAACAGGAAAGGCATTAAGTGGTAGCTATGTCGAATAATTTTGCATACATTTAACATATTTTTAGATTGATTTAATCTTGAAAGTTATTCCATTTGCAAATATCAGAATTTAACAATATTAGGTATTTCAACACACAGGGTTGAATGTTTTAATTTTTTTCCTCTGATGGGAAATGTCTACAAAACCTAACTTTAGCTATCATATTGCTTGTAACAGTAAAATCTGCTTTGTTTAAGCATTCAAGTTGCATTTTTCAGGATTGCAATGAAAACTTTGGATAAGAAATTACTGTCGAATGTCTCGGCCCTTCACAGGATTACTTTCAATTAAACTTTACCATGGACACATATTAAGACATGTGATTGCTCAAAGAGATTGGTTCTAAGGAGTGTCTTGAGGGAGAAGGGAGATGGGGAAGAGGTTTAGGAATGGAGTTCCACAGCTGAGGGCCTACCGCTAAAGTCTCCAATAACTCTCTCCTTCTCTAATTCTGCTGTCTTGTTCTTTCTTGACTTCCATTGCCCCACCATTGGCAGTAGCGCTCTCAGCAGTGCTTAGGATACTGATGCCAGTGTTAAACAGTGGAGCCTTTAAGTGAATAAGGGATTGACCAACATCACAGTGTATATTTTTAAAATAATTATGTTCTTATCAGAAGTTGTCCATATGGAAATCCTGCACAGTATCTGCAATATTTCAGTGCCTAAAAGGTAAAGAATTGATCTATTCACTCCCCTGCTTTGGTGTATTGAACACTAAGCTGAGATGTATTTGCATTCCTGGAACAAAAATTCCAAACCCTTTCTCCAGTGTAGGAGGGGAAATGATGCTGGGAAACTGTCACTCTACTGCATAGTAAAGATCACTTTAATTAAATAGGATTAAGGACTCTCCCTTCCACTGCTCATAATCCTCAAGTTCTCTTTTATCTTTTGGGCTGCAATGGTTAATATATTCTACTTGATTAGTCCACTTGTTTCTTTATTTGAAAAGAATGATTTGACTGGGGGTTAGACAGTCTGACTGTGTGGTCTTCTCAGAATAAAATGCACACACACCCTCACGCTCATGTTCACAGACACACAATACACTCATAAGCACATATATATACAGCCTCTCATTCTCACATTCCCACACATACAAATGTTAGTTTACACCTCAATCTGTATCTTCCTGCAGTAAAAATCTTGATTGAGACTAGATGTACGTGCATTAAAATGATCAATTTTGCCAACAAAGATCTCCTCTCTGAAAAACATGTCACTTTTCTAACAGAGTTAATGAAACAGTACAGTGTAAAATTACTATGAACCACTGAGTGTGTTTGCACGAAATCTCTTTACTCATCCGTTAGTGTCACAAAAACATTGGCTAATAACTGTAAACCTGTAAAACGTTGTGTGGGACCTGGATACAGATTTGTTCTACAGCATAATTTTGATTATAGATATTTTGTTATTTTGGCAATGTATTGAAATACCAGAAGACATAAAATGATACAAACATAAGGACATAAGAAATTGGAGCAGGATTAGGAAATCCAGCCCCTCAACCCTTCCCCGCCACTCAATAAGATCATGCTCTGAAGAGGTATAGAGATGTACAACACAGAAACGGACCCTTTGGTCCAACTTGTCGATGCTGACCAGATATCCCAAATAAATCTAGTCCCATCTGCCAGCATTTGGCCCATATCCCTCTAAAGCCTTCCTATTCATGTACCCATCCAGATACCTTTTAAATGTTGAGTTTGTACCAGCCTCCACCACCTCCTCTGGCAGTTTATTCCATACATGCACCACCCCCTCTGCATACAAATGTTGCCCCTTAGGTCCGTATTAAATCTTTCCCCTCTCATCTCAAGCTTGTCCCCTAGTCTCTTTAGTCCAGTTAGAAAGTCAAAGAGTCGTACAGCACAGAAACAGATCCTTCGGTCCAACTCATCCACACTGAACGAGTTTCTCAAATTAAACTAATTCCACTTGCCTGTGTTCAGCCCATTTCCTGTTCACGTATCTATCCAAATGTCTTAAATTTTCTAACTGAATCTGCATTCACCACTTCCTTTGGCAGGTCAGTCCACATACACACCACCCTCTGTGTAAAAATTGTTGTCCCTCAGGTTCCTTTTAAATCTTTCTCCTCTGACCTTAAAAATATGCCCACTGTTTTTGAAAGCTTCATCCTAGGGAAGAGACCTTTGCTATTCACCTTATCTATACTCTTCATGATTTTATAAATTTGTATAACCTCAACCTCCCAGACTTCAGTGGAAAAAGCCCTAGCCTATTCAGCCTCTCCTTATAACTCAAACCCATCCTCTGGTATGCAGTGATGGATAAATCACAGATAAGTCTCAGCAGAAGAGACTCTTTCCTTTGTAAACATGATGTGGTTAGTTACATAACTTACTACACACAGGTTACACTGCTCATCAGCGTGATGATTTCAGACTTGGAAGGTTAGAATGCTGTTGGCTTGTGGATGATTGTACCTCAGGCCTGTGCTCACTCATTTCGATACTGGAAGATCCTTACACTTCATTAATGGCTTTTTCAAAAGATAATATAGATCAATGCCATTTCTGTTAATCTATTCTTTCAGTCAGAGGACTTTTAATTCCAGAAAGAAGTGCTTTCTTCTTTTTGTCTTTGTCGTAGACATATTTCACAATTTTGATTCAGTTCTTGTGAGTGACACTGGTTGATCAGTTTCACAATATGCTTAGCAGACTGCTTATTTAAATCCTCACCATCAGATTGTCCACTTCTGATTGTTGCATTTGGATGTTCTATCAAGCTGTGTTAATGGTTGTCTTCTGAAGAGTCTTCAGCAGTGAAAGTAATGGAAAACGTTTTCTTTAACACAGTGATATCTAAATTTGTTAGTACAAAATAATGCAAAGCATGTTTCAGAAGCCTACACAGCCGATCATATTAATGTATTCTTCTTTTTAGGTTCAGCTATTAATCTTAGAAGGCCTGTAAAGGCTTCCGCTGACTGACTTCTTTCAGGTTGGTCAACAGTAGTTCTCTACTGATCTGATTGAACCTCATTAACAAACGATGCTGTGTGCAGGGGTTAAGGTGCCAGGTGGATAGGGTGCCAGAGTGGAACAGGGCTAACTCAGTTTAAGCTAGATCAGGATGGATGGGAGAAATGGGCTCCAGCAGGGAAGGGGGTGGATGGAGCAGAGGCAGATGGGAACTGGAGGAGGAAGTGAGGAGCAGATCCAGAACTGGGGAAGGATGTGACAGTGTGGGTGAAGGGGGATCTGTAGCTGTGGGGTGATGTGGAGTGGGTGAAGCAGGGGCTGGTTGGGCCTGAAGTGGGGGAAGGGATGTCAGGTCCACAGCAGGGGAAGGAGGTGTTATGCCTTAGATCTGGTTTATGTGTTCTTCAGGAGGTGTAGTTGAGGGATACGTGAAATCAATATGGGGTCAGGCAAACAGTTACTTAGAAGTTACATTGTGCTTTTAATAGTGCCTTTAACAGTTTAAATTTCCTGGGCAACTATTTTAATAAATTTCATCAGAAACCTCCAAATTCTCTGATTGAAATAGAAACGTTCAGAGCGTTCCAGGTCTAGTAGAATCTTCACTTTCAAAGAGAATTCTTTCAGGGTGTGCTATGATGGGAATTCTGCAGGGTGCCCATGTGCAAATATCATCTATGCTAGAATGATGACTATCCGGCCAGTGGAAAATCTGAGCCGTGCATTCCCTTGCCTGTAATATTGTTTTAACTTGTGCATGTATTTAAAGTGTTTGTACTATTGAAGTAAATAGATTATGTTGCTCTTCTGTGGCAAGGTTGTTCTTCCCTTTGGAACATTTGTTAATGCAGCCAGGCTGTTTGTACCTGACAATGATTGATCAAAAATTCCTACAATTTTGTCTCAGAACTGAGAAAGAATTTAAATTTAAATTTAAATTTTGTCTCAGAACTGAGACAGAATTTAAATTTAAATTTAAAATACTTTCCACTAATCTGCTGAGGTCATTAATGAAAGCGTACATTAATGCTACTGGAAGTCGTATTCTTCTATTAAATCTTGCATGTTCACAAATTCCATTTGTTCTTAAGTTAAAGTAAATGATTGAAAGTTTTTATAATATCACCAAAACACCTGTATCTCATTTGAATTTCTGGTAATTTTTAATATCATCATCTTTAGTAGCCATTAAATGTAATTGAGTATTCTGCTTGGGGAGAGAGAGAGAGAGAGAGAGAGAGAGAGAGAGAGAGGGAAACAGACAGACAGAGAGAGAGAGAGAGAGAGAGGCGCAGAGAGACAGAGAGAGAGAAAGAGAGAGAGGGATCTGGATCAAAATGGGAGAAACAGCAAGGACACCAGAGAGAATGGGACCTAAATCAGAGTGGGAGAAACAGTGAGAACACCAGGTGAAAGGGTGACCATTGAAGAATATGCAACACCAGAGCCCAGAGCTTGAAACATCATGTTAGAAATTAAGAGGTGGTATCAGCACATGGGGACAATCTGCAGCGCTGGATGGACACAGCAGGCCAAGCAGCATCTTAGGATGCTGCTTGACCTGCTGTGTTCATCCAGCTCTACACCTTGTTATCTCGGATTCTCCAGCATCTGCAGTTCCTATTATCTCTCATGGGGACAATTTGATGGGCAAATTCTGAAGAACCAGCTTGTTGTTGTGTCAGCAATGAGGCACCACCTGTGGTGGTGTAGTTGTAAATTTATTGGACTAATGATCCAGAAACCCCAGGCTGTAATGTTTTTGGGACATGAGTTCGAATCCCCCAAGCCACGTGGTGAAATTTGAATTCAGTAAAAATCTGGAACTAAAAACAAATGGTGACTGTGTTGTATAATCCCGGATGGCTCATTCATGTCCTGTGGGAAAGAAATTTACCATCCTTACCAGTCTGCATGTCATCCCGACCACAGTCATGCAGTTGACTCCTACTTGCCCTCTGAAATGACCCAGAACTCTGGAGCAAAAGGAAGTCATCCTCCATCTTGTGGGCCTATTAAGAAGTAGTATGTCAACTTAAGTAATAACAAACAATGCTGGAGCAACTGAGCAGGTCTGGCAGCATCTTTGGAGAGAGAAACAAGCTTAGCTTTTTGAATTCAACATGACTCTTCTTTGGAGCTGTGTTGGTATGTTTCGATTTGCTAATCGGTTATGTAGCAATTCCATTATCTTAGGAACTATTTTATCTGTGAAGTATGATATTGTATTCTGTTATGAACATCTCTGAATTTGAATCTGCTAGGAATGTGAATCAAGTTAAATGATTTGACCAGATACCTGGGAAGTTAATTGCTGCATATTTACAATGTGAAGTCCAACAAATTAGAAACAGATGGTTAGGTGACCTAGTAGATTGAATACAGAAGAAAAGAACTAATCCAAGCAGAATAGCATTTTATTTCAGATTTTGTTTTAGAATTTTCCAAACTATGTAAGTTTAGTTTGTAAAAGAATCTATAAAAATTGGTTGGTATCTCCAGGCCATCAGAATTGGAAAGAAGTAGCCAGAAAATCAGAGTTGTAAAAGAAGTGTTACATTGTTTCATCCGTCTAAAGAGATGGGCTAGAACAGAATAATTTGAGTAGGAATTTAAATAATTAAGATAAGAGCCATCCTTCACCGGACTGAATGACCTTAAAGGATATTACTGGGAAAAGAGTGGAATCCTTCTTTTTGCTATTTATGTTAAAATCTTTCTAAATTGTCTGATTTATGTAGATTTGTTTTCTTTTTCATTTGAGTAATGACGTTTTTTGCTGTGGAAAGAATATTGGCAGTTTCATGTGAATATGGTCAGTGTCAGGCCATAATTGAAAAAACTTTCAAAAATAAAACTTCAAATCTATCGAGGCAGGTTTTGCTCTGAGATCTAACTTGTCCAGAATTACCATCAGCTCAGAGCGCAACTCTATTATGACCCAATAAAAAGGAAAGTTTTCTCATGGTTTAGAGCCATAGAGTAATACAGCATAGAAACAGGCCCTTCAGCCCAAACTGGTCCATGTGACCATGGTGCCCAATCAGCAAGTTGCAATTGCATGCATTTAGTCCATATCCCTCTGAACCCTTCTCATCCATATACCTATCCAAATGTTTTTTAAATGTTGCGATTGTACCTGCCCCAACTACTTTCTCCAGCAGCCCATTTCACATACGCACCACTCTGCGTGAAGAAGTTGCTCCTCAGGTCCTTCTTAAATCTATCACCTCTCGCCTTAAACCTGTGCCCTCTAGTTTTCAATTCCCCATCCTGGGAAAAGAATATATGCATTTCCTATCTCTGGCCCTCATGATTTTATACATCTCATTGTCTTCAATTGTCTTCATTGTCTTAATTTTGTCAGGCTCTGTCAGTGCTAGTGATAATGGGAACTGCAGATGCTGGAGAATCCAAGATAATGAAATGTGAGGCTGGATGAACACAACAGGCCCAGCAGCATCTCAGGAGCACAAAAGCAGACGTTTCGGGCCTAGACCCTTCATCAGAGAGGGGGATGGGGTGAGGGTTCTGAAATAAATAGGGAGAGAAGGGGAGGTGGACTGAAGAAGGAGAGAAAAGAAGATAGGTGGAGAGGAGAGTATAGGTGGGGAGGTAGGGAGGGGATAGGTCAGTCCAGGGAAGATGGACAGGTCAAGGAGGTGGGATGAGGTTAGTAGGTAGGAGATGGAGGTGCGGCTTGGGGTGGGAGGAAGGGATGGGTGAGAGGAAGAACAGGTTAGGGAGGCAGAGACAGGTTGGACTGGTTTTGGGATGCAGTGGGTGGAGGGGAAGAGCTGGGCGGGTTGTGTGGTGCAGTGGGGGGAGGGGACGAACTGGGCTGGTTTTGGGATGCGGTGGGGGAAGGGGAGATTTTGAAGCTGGTGAAGTCCACATTGATACCATTGGGCTGCAGGGTTCCCAAGCGGAATATGAGTTGCTGTTCCTGCAACCTTCGGGTGGCATCATTGTGGTACTGCAGGAGGCCCATGATGGACATGTCATCTAAAGAATGGGAGGGGGAGTGGAAACGGTTTGCGACTGGGAGGTGCAGTTGTTTATTGCGACCCGAGCGGAGGTGTTCTGCAAAGCAATCCCTAAGCCTCCGCTTGGTTTCTCCAATGTAGAGGAAGCCACACCGGGTACAGTGGATGCAGTATACCACATTGGCAGATGTGCAGGTGAACCTCTGCTTAATGTGGAAAGTCATCTTGGGGCCTGGGATAGGGGTGAGGGAGGAGGTGTGGGGGCAAGTGTAGCATTTCCTGCGGTTGCAGGGGAAGGTGCTGGGTGTGGTGGGGTTGGAGGGCAGTGTGGAGCGAACAAGGGAGTCACGGAGAGAGTGGTCTCTCCGGAAAGCAGACAAGGGTGGGGATGGAAAAATGTCTTGGGTGGTGTGGTCGGATTGTAGATGGCGGAAGTATCGGAGGATGATGCGTTGTATCCGGAGGTTTGTGGGGTGGTGTGTGAGAACGAGGGGGATCCTCTTTGGGCGGTTGTGGCAGGGGCGGGGTGTGAGGGATGTGTTGCGGGAAATGCGGGAGATGCGGTCAAGGGTGTTCTTAACCACTGTGGGGGGAAAGTTGTGGTCCTTGAAGAACTTGGACATCTGGGATGTGCGGGAGTGGAATGCCTCATCATGGGAGCAGATGCGGCGGAGGCGGAGGAATTGGGAATAGGGGATGGAATTTTTGCAGGAGGGTGGCTGGGAGGAGGTGTATTCTAAGTAGCTGTGGGAGTCGGTGGGCTTGAAATGGGCATCAGTTACAAGCTGGTTGCCTGAGATGGAGACTGAGAGGTCCAGGAAGGTGAGGGATGTGCTGGAGATGGCCCAGGTGAACTGAAGGTTGGGGTGGAAGGTGTTGGTAAAGTGGATGAACTGTTCTAGCTCCTCTGGGGAGCAAGAGGCGGCACTGATACAGTCATCAATGTAACGGAGGAAGAGGTGGGGTTTGGGGCCTGTGTAGGTGCGGAAGACGGACTGTTCCACGTAACCTACAAAGAGGCATGCATAGCTGGGGCCTATGCGGGTGCCCATGGCCACCCCCTTAGTCTGTAGGAAGTAGGAGGAATCGAAAGAGAAGTTGTTGAGGGTGAGGACGAGTTCGGCTAGGCGGATGAGGGTGTCGGTGGAGGGGGACTGGTCGGGCCTGCAGGACAGGAAGAAGCGGAGGGCCTTGAGGCCATCTGCATGCGGAATACAGGTGTATAGGGACTGGACGTCCATGGTGAAAATGATGTGTTGGGGGCCAGGGAATTGGAAGTCCTGGAGGAGGTGGAGGGCGTGAGTGGTGTCACGGACGTAGGTAGGGAGTTCCTGGACCAGAGGGGAGAAAATGGAGTCCAGATACGTGGAGATGAGTTCGGTGGGGCAGGAGCTATGTTCAGTCAAGTGCTATCTTGATTCAACGACAATCACTTTCACCTCACCATCTTAAGTTCAGCACTTTTTGCCCATATTTGGACTTGTGTTGAAATGAAGTCAGGAGCCAAATGACAACATTGAGCAGGTCATTGCTGTGCAGGTGTTGTTTGATAGCACTATGAACCACACCTTCCATCATTTTGCTAGTGATTGAGAGGAGGTTGTTGGGGAGGTACTTGGTAGTTTGGATTTTTCTCCATTTTTCTGGACAGGAAATATCTGGGAACTTTTCATATTGTTGGGTAGATCTAACTTACTAGAACAGATTTTTTAGTGCTGGCACACTGGTCTTTCATGCTACAGATGGAATGATACTTGGCCTTAGGCTCTGCAGTATATTTATGTTATATAACATTGAGTGAATTGAATTGTCTGAATATTATGATGCTGAGGACCTCAAAAATAGACCAATATTGATTATACACTCAGCATTTTTGCCTGATGATGTCTGCAAATATTTCAATCTTCTCTTTTACACTGATGTATTGTACTTGTCTATTATTAGGAAGAGGATGTTTTGGACTCTTTCCACCTATTAATTGTTCAATGACCTACTATCATTCATGACTGGATGTGGCAGGACAATAATACTTAGATCTGATCTGTTAGCTGCGGGATCATTTAGCTCTGTCTGTTGTACGTTGCTTATGCTGCTTGCCATGCATGTAGTATCTCACTCATTGTGAAGTGCCTACTATAAAAAGTCTCTTGCTGTAAGACTGATTGAATATATATTTTACACTGATTGTATTCCTTTCCCGGCTGTGATCAGCTACCCTCTGCTTTGGTTTTATACAGAGTCTCCCATTTTTCAGTTAGGCTCTCTCCCTTGTCAAAGTAGGACGGCTGTTTTTTTTGTGTGGATGTATGATCACACCATTCCAATGTAAACAGAATTACCCGACATAACATGCGGCTATCAATTCAAGGAGATTTCATCAACAGCTCCAGCCGCTGAATCTACTGCAGACTGGGTAAAAAATCAATTCATTCTTACAGGACCAGGACTTTGACTTATTGGAATATGGTTCAGTGCCAGCTTCCTTTCACAGAAGATGCAGGCAGTTAGCTCAACTCATTAGAAACAGCAGAAAATTGGAAGGAAGTCAAGCTGTGCTAGTGAGTGTGAAAAGCTGTTTGGTGACAGCAAAACCTGGCATCAAGACCCCATAGTGCCAGTTACTCCTGGGTAACACATCCTATCTGCCAATTATAATCCTGTTGTAATTCATGGGAACAACATTATTCAAATTGCTGTTGATTGAAAATCATGTAGGTGTAAAAGCGTGAACTGGGGGAGAACACAAGTTAAACTAGAGTAATCAATAATGTAAGAATGACATACAGCAGTGGTTTTAAGGTCATCAAAAGAATTTAATTCTAGTAATCAGAGATAATGGGAGCTACAGATGCTGGAGAATCTGAGATAACAAAGTATGAAGCTGGATGAACACAGCAGGCCAAGCAGCATCTTCGGAGCACAAAAGCTGACGTTTTGGGCCTAGACCCTTCATCAGAAAATGATGAAAGGTCTAGGCCTGAAACATCACCTTAATTCTAGTAACGTTTTGTCTTGAATTAAAATTTCAGAATCTGATGTGGGTGGATTCATAGCCAGTTTTCTAGAATGTTATCTGGGTCTCTGGGTTACCAGTCTCGTGTCAATTCCATAACACCATCACGTTCCTGCTAAATACATGTTTTATTCTGAAGGTTTAAAAAGTTGGAGAGAAGGGAGCATACAATGGAGGTTCCACCTCTCTTTCTCCCTTACCTGAACTGCAGATTTCATGTCCTCCAGAGCTGGAAAGCTTGCGATTGGCCCTTCATCTTTGACAGCTTTTGCTGTCTCTTGATTTACAAAGATTCTATCAATTTTGTTGGGCAAATCGCAGTGCACAGCCTTGTTATCGCATCCTGAAGTGGAACAAGAAGCCAAAACTTCTGTCCCAGAGTTAGGAATACTACCACTAGTCCACAAGGTCCTCAACTGAAGAGGGTGTCCATCCTTTAGTAATCAACTGGTTGATTTGGGGAAAACTGGCATCAGATGATATCCGTATAGTATGTAACCTCATTAGACCCCAACAATGAGTTTTCCCACCCAAAATCCTGTCAAGCTACAACTTTCAATTCCCTTTGGAAAATTACTATTGTTTTCGCAACCCTTTCAGGTGGCATGCTATACTCCAAGTCATGACAAATTATTAAGTAACAAGCATCCTCTTTATTGCTTCCCTAAAGTTTTCTTGCTGTTACTCTGAAATTATTGTTTTCTAACTGCTGGCACCATGGGAAGTGGCAACAGTTCCTTTTTATTTTTTGGATTAAAATACTTCAATACTTTGAACATCTGTAGTAAATCTCCCTTTAATCTAATGTTTCTATGGAGAACAGTCCAACCTATTTAGATGTTCCCTTAATTTGAAATTCTTGGTAATATTGTGGGAAATCTCCCTTGTACCCTCTCTAAGGCTTTGAGAGACTTCCTAAAGTACAAGGCTCAGAATTTGGTTAGACTAGGCACCAACACAATTTGAGATGGGAATAACTTATACGACCAAATTGGAGTTGGTAAGAACTGCTGATGCTGGAGTCGGAGACAACACAGTAGGGAGCCGAAAGAACATAGCAGGCCAGACAGCTTCAGAGGAACAGGAAAGTTGACATTTCAGTTTGGGGCCCTTCGTCAGAAATGAAGAATCTCCCATTAGTGAAGAAGGGAGCTGATCTGAATGTCAACTTTCCTGTTTCTCTGATGCAGCCTGGCCTGTTGTGTTCCTCCAGCTCCATACTATGTTATGGGAACAAATTGACTTTTTAATGCATGATAACCAAATTGCACTTGGGAAAATTTTAATAGAAAACATTAACTTTCAGTAAGCCTTTGTTAAGATTGGACATGTAACACTGCTGCACAAGTCGGAAGCAGCAGATATCCTAGATAAAACTCAAAGTGGCTAAGGAAATTGCTGAATGGGGATGCATTGAGTATTAGTGATAATGGGAACTGCAGATGCTGGAGAATCCAAGATAATAAAATGTGGAGGTGGATGAACACAACAGGCCAAGCAGCATCTCAGGAGCACAAAAGCTGACGTCTCGGGCCTAGACCCTTCATCAGAGAGGGGGATGGGGAGAGGGAACTGGAATAAATAGGGAGAGAGGGGGAGATGGACCGAAGATGGAGAGAAAACAAGATAGGTAGAGGGGAGAGTATAGGTGAGGAGGTAGGGAGGGCATAGGTCAGTCCAGGGAAGATGGAGAGGTCAAGGAGGCGGGATGAGGTGGTAGGTAGGAAATGGAGGTGCGGCCTTGAGGTGGGAGGAAGGGATGGGTGAGAGGAAGAACAGGTTAGGGAAGCAGAGACAGGCTGGGCTGGTTTTGGGATGCAGTGGGGGGAGGGGAAGAACTGGGCTGGTTTTGGGATATTCAACATGTCCATCCTGAGCCTCTTGCAGTGCCACAATGATGCTACCCGAAGGTTGCAAGAACAGCAACTCATATTCCGCTTGGCAACCCTGCAGCCCAATGGTATCAATGTGGACTTCACAAGCTTCAAAATCTCCCCTTCCCCCACTGCATCACAAAACCAGCCCAGCCTGTCGCTGCTTCCCTAACCTGTTCTTCCTCTCACCCATCCCTTCCTCCCACTTCAAGCTGCACCTCCATTTCCTACCTACCACCTCATCCCGCCTCCTTGACCTCTCCATCTTCCCTGGACTACCTCCTCACCTATACTCTCCTCTCTACTTATCTTGTTTTCTTTCCATCTTCGGTCCGCCTCCCCCTCTCTCCCTATTTATTCCAGTTCCCTCTCCCCATCCCCCTCTCTGATGAAGGGTCTAGGCCCAAAACGTCAGCTTTTGTGCTCCTGAGATGCTGCTTGGCCTGCTGTGTTCATCCAGCTTCACACTTTGTTATCTTGTATTAGCTGTGAGATTGTTGCTCAGGTCCTTCTTGCTCCTATTCTATTTTGACAATCAAAGTGCTGATAAAATGTAGCAAGATTCTTAAATTTTTAGACATCCTAAATTGCTAGGGAAGGAAGGTTTAATGGATCAGTCAAGGAAGTAAGGGAGAATACTAACAATATTTAGAAGTGAAACAGCTAGCACATGTTAAACCAAGAAAGATAATTGAAAAGATTCATATATTGAACAAAAAAGGAGGGCTTTATTTAATGAGGAGTATGAAATACACTGAGTGAGATGCTGAATCTAAGAGTGATAGTAACTTCAACACTTTTCTTGTCCATCCACTGTAGAGCAGCAGTCAATAAAGCAAATAGGGTGCTGAATATGTTGCCAAATTAATAGAGCTTAACTCCTTCATACTGGTTCAGCTGGACTTCAATATATGTTTTCAGGTCTAGCCACCAAAGCATGAGGGAACAATCTACTTCCTGGAGGTGCTGCAGGCAGGGAGACAGAATGATTCTTAGTGTCAGTGAGCTAACCTATTGGGAAAGATTACAAAAACTCACACTCATCAGCTTAAAGGAGACAAATGGAAAAACCATAAAGAGATACATATAACACAAAGTGAACTGGTCTCATGAATGAATATAAAAATAGGAATGGTTAATCTTGAGCACTATTATGTGCTGATACTTAGCTGTAGGACATGTGAATAGGGACAAAAGTAATAAAAAGACAAGACATTAATGTCAGGCTGCATTTTATCACACAAACTGTGAACAGTGTCGCTGCTGATCTCTCAGGTAAGGAATTGTAGGTGAAATCTCTCAACTTGTTTATGAGACAATTTGATTCTGTGATGTGGGATTTTAGATTGCTACACAAAATGCAACAGTTGGTTTAAATCCTGCATTGTTGTTGTTCTGCAAAAACAAATTTATTTATTCCATATACATCTTGCTTTCTTCATTTCAGAATGAATCCAGCTCAATCATACTACAATTTTTTCCAAGCACAGGATTCCATCACTGCTTAGCTTTGAATTAAAATCTAGGTTGACAATGAAACATATACTGAGTGAATGATTAAATTGTCTCATTAACTGTGCATACCATACCTAAGACACATCATGGTGCCTGGACAATGGAGACGTAAATCAATCAGTAACTTAGTTTACAATTGATTCATCATTTATAATCGATTAACCAACAGAGCCTTGGAACTTATGGGTCGTGTTAAGCAAATAGAAATTCAATAGCCAAATGATTTTCTATCTGAACCCTTTGTATCCCTCAGACATAATGCTTCAATTTTCTGTTGAGCAAATATGTTTGATTTCAGAGCAGACAATTTGACATAATTTATAGTCCAGATTACACAGTGCCCCATTTTTCCTCATAATCACTCCTGTCTGAATCTTTAAACTTCTTTACCGACCATCCTTCGATGACTTGATGCGACAGATTAGTGTGGCACAACCTCAGAACTGACCACAAAGGTCTAGGTTCAAAACATAATCTCTTCTGAGTTACTGATTGCAACAAAGTGTCAATTTAAGCAGTAGAATTACTCTCTGAGTCGATCAGTCCAGTTTCCTGCTATCCAGTGGCATGGCATGATACATGCACATTGGCTGAGAAAAAAATTGGATAATGCTGTAAGACTTTCCACAGTTTAATGGCCTGCTATTCCTCCTTATTTAGACTCATTTAGAGTAAGTACTAGACATCTATTAGCATCCATGAAGGTAGAATTCCGTAAAAACACTACATTTTGGAGAGGAGAGGAAGACATGCTCTTGCTTAAGTATTCTTTCTTCCTTTCTTGAATATGCCAACTCTTATATTACTAATATTGATTAGATACTGCTGCTTTCTGCTGCATCTCTCAATTGACAGCACCTTGCTGAATGTATAGATGGATTTGGAGCTTTGGTTAATACTTGGAACATTATTGCGATTACAGAGACTTAGCTGAAAGAGTGACAGAACTGGTAGCTAAATGTCCCAGGGTTTAGATATTTCAGGTGTGATAGAAAGGGGGGTAAAGGTGTGGGGGAATTGCATTACTGGTAAAGGAGTATCTCAAAGCTGTACCAAGGCAGGATACATCAGAGGGCTTGTGCAGTGAGGCATTACAAGTAGAACTCAGGAATAGGAAAGGTGAAGTCACAATACTGAGGGTATACTTCAGGCCTCCCAACAGCCAGTGGGAGATAAAGGAGAGCATAGGTAGATAGACTTTAGAAAGATGTAAAAACAGCAGTGTTGTTGTGGTGGGTGATTTTAACTTCCCCTAGATTGACTGGGACTCACTACATGCTAGGAGCTTGGATGGGGCAGAATTTGGAATGACCATTCAGGAGGGTTTCTTGATACAGTATGTAAACAGTCCAACCAGGGAAGGTGTTGATCTGGACCTGGTTTTTGGAAATGAGGCCGGCCAGGCCAGGTGAATGAAGTTTCAGTGGGGGAGCATTTTGGGAGTAGTGATCATAATACTGTGAATTTTGAGATACTCATGGATAGGGATAACAGCAGTCCTCAGGTGAAAGTGTTAAATTTGGGGAAGGCAAACAACAACAATATTAGGCAGGAAATGGAGACTGTTGATTAGAGGCAGTTGTTAGAGGGTAAATCTACATTAGATATGTGGGAGTATTTCAAATGGCAGCTGATAAGAGATCTGGAGCAGCACATTCCTGTGAAAATAAAGGATAGGTATGGCAAGTTACGTGAATCTTGGATCACCATGGATGAAAGAAAAAGGAAACATACATAAAGTCAAGAAAGATGAGAACTGTCAAAGCCCTTGAAGTATATAATGAGAGTGGGAAATAACTTAAAAACAAGGAATTAGAACGGCTAAAAATTGTTATGAAAAGTCATTATCAAACAGGATTAAGGAGAATCTCAGGGCTTTTTATACATATATGAAAAAAAAGGTAGCCAGGGAGAGTAGCCACTCAAGGACAAAGGATGGGAATCTATGTGTGGAGCTAGAGGAGGTAGATGAGGTCCTAAATGAATACTTTGTGTCAATATTCACCAAAGAGAAGGAATTGATGGAGGATGATCTCAGGGAAGGAGTTGTAGAATTTCTAAGTTAAGTTGTTATTAAAAAGGAAGAGGTGTTGTGCGCCTAAAAAAATTATTAAGGAATATTGAGGGAGGCTAGAGAACAAATTGCTGGAGCATTGACGGACATCTTTCTATCCTCTTTGGCCACAGGTAAGATCCCAGAGGACTGGAGAATAGCCAAAATTGTTTGATGGTTTACGATGGATAACAGGGATAATCCTGGAAATTATAGGTCTCTGAGTCTCGCGTCAGTGGTAGGGAAATTATTGGACAAGATTCTCAGGGTCAAGATCTATAGGTATTTAGAAGCAAATGGACTCATTAGTGATTGGCAGCATGGTTTTTTGTGGGGGAGATCATGCTTCACTAGCCTCATCAAGTTTCTTGAGGAGGCGATGAAGATGATTGGCGAGGGAAAAGTGGTTGATGTTGTTGACAAGATCCCTCATGGCAGACTGGTACAAAAGTGAAGTCACATGGTATTGGGGTGAGTTGGAAGATGGATACAGAACTGGCTTAGTCATTGGAGACAGAGGATAGTGGTGGAAGGATGCCTTTCAGAATGGAGGGCTGTGGCTACTCATGTTCCACAGAGGTCAATACTGGGGCCTCTGCTGTTCGTGATCTCTATAAGTGATATGGAGGAAAACATAACTGGTCTAATTAGTAAGTTTTTATACAATACAAAGATTGGTGGAGTAGGATTGTCAGAGGATGCATTAGGAAATAGATTAGGCATGGGCAGAAAAATGGCAGAACCCTAAGTAATATTAATATGTAGAGGGATCTGGGTGTGCAGGTCCACAGATCATTGAAGGTGGCAGCACAGGTAGGTAAGTTAGTAAAAAAATGCTTATGGCATGTTTACCTTTATTGGCAAGGGCATTGAGTATAATGATAGACAAGTTATGCCACAGCTTTATAGAACTTTAGTTAGGCCAGACTTGGAATATTGCATACAGTTCTGGTCACCACACTACTGGAAGGAGGTGGATCCTTTGGAGATGGTACAGAAAATGTTTACCAGGATGTTGCCTGATATGGGGAATTTTAGCTCTAAAGTAAGGTTGGGTAGACTGGGTTTGTTTTCACTGGAATGTAGGAGGTTGAAGGACGACCTGATAGAAGTTTATAAAATTGTGAATGGCATGGATAGAGTGGAAAGCATGAGGCTTTTTCCCAGGGTGGAGGGGTCAATTACTAGTGGACACAAGTGGAAGGTGCAAGGGGGCAAGCTTAAAAGAGATGTGTGTGGTGAGTTTTTTATACAAAGTGTGATGACTGCCTGGGACGTGTTGCAAGAGAAGATGGTACGGGCAGATACAATAGCAGCATTCAAGGAGCGCCTGGATGAATACAAGAATAGGAGGGGAATAGAGGGATTTGGATCTTATGAGTGAAGGTAGTTTTAGTATGGAAGGGAAAAACATGTTGGTGCAGGCTTGGAGGGCCAAAGGTCCTGCTCCTGTGCTGTATTGTTTTTTGATCTTTGTTCTTTATTCTTTGTTCTTTGCGTAAATCATCACTGTAGGCAGGTTATGCCAAATGGAGCATTTAACCATTGAACAATGCGTAGCCACTTCAAACTTCTAACCTACAACTGGAATGAATTGTTCTTGATTTTTTTTCTTTCCTATTTCCATCTGACCAGTGTTATGGATGATAAAGCACAATCTATCAGGGAATGCAAATCTATTGCAAAGTCAGCCAGTGTTTGCAAGCTCAGTTCTTAACTCTACCTCTTTTTTAAGGCTAAACATGATAATACAAGAGCCCATGGATTTGATTCTACAACTTCATGCTTAATGCATTGTGGGAGATGTTGAGACATACTTCCAATATTTTCATTGTATCTTGTTACTTGTGAAAATAATAAAATCAATTCAAATCAAATCAAAATTCAAATCAATTGTCTCTCTTTGAATCAAAATGCCAAGATTCCTTCAGATAAAATGTATTTTGAATTGACCAAAGTTGTAAACTGTAGTTTCACTGCATTGGATGAAACAATGGTCTGAATCTTCTGTTCTCTGTCAGGATTGCTAATTGAGGCACAGAGCTGACTGAATATGGCAAGCTTACCTTGGTGGAGTATTTTGGGCAAATTCCAGGCCAACGGACTTGGCAGCTGTAACAGGGTAGACACATTGCATAGGCAGCGGTGGAGTAGATCAACACTGAAATCATGTCCCTTTTTAGTTAGACATGCTGATTCCGTGGCGAGGAGATCTTGACGTACTTTGCAAGCTAATGGGAGAAGATATTTAAGGGACACAATGTCGAGTGGATGAGGTGTTAGGATGGCAGGTGGGAAAAAAGGATAAAGTTGCAGGTAAGTAAGGGGGTTAGAGACACAGGGCAGGCACAGGTGGTAGATGAGTGGGGGTAACAGGTATTAGGTGGGTCAGAGGATAAGTTGCCAGATGGGGCGCAGGGTTTCAGGTGGGTATGGTGTACAGGCAGTGGGTGCTTTTTTTCCCTCCCTATTCATTCACAGGATGAAGATGTTGTGAGCCAGGAAGCATTTATTGCCCATCCCTAATTGCCCACAGGGCAGTTAAGAATCAACCACATTGCTGAGGGTCTGGAGTTACGTGTAGGCCAGATGGTTTCCTTCCCTAAAGGACATTAGTGAACCAAATGGGTTTTTCTGACAATCAACAATGGAGTCATGGTCATCATTAGACTGTTAAATCCAGATATTTATTGAATTCAAGTTCCGCTATCTGCCATGGCTGGGTTCAAACCTGGGTCCCCAGAATGTTATCTGGGTCTCTGGGTTAACAATCCAGCGATAATACCACTGGGCCATTGCCTCCCCAGAAGGTAGTTGGGTGGCAGCTGGTCAATGGGTAAAGTGACATATGGGTGAAGGGATAGAGTGCCAATTGGATTGAGGGCAAAGACAGCAGGCAAGAGAGTGGGTAATTTGGTAGGTGAGTGAGGGGTAAGGGTACTGGTGGAATGTAGGCTGCCAAGTGGTTGCGGTGGTAAGATGGCAGGTGGATGAGGGGTATATGTGTCAGACAGGTGATATGGTCGAATTCCAGGTGCATGAGGGGCACAAGTAGCAAGTAGGATGTCAGGTGGGAGCATAGTGTGCCATGCGGCTGAGAGTGGATTGATGGGGAGCTATGTCCAAGAGCATCTGAGTTCAGGTGAGGTGTGGGGGTTTTGGGTCACTATTTGCCACATATAAGGAGACAAAAGGAGAATGTTTTGTTGTAACAACAAAGCACAATGCAATTTAATGAAGAAAGGAAATCCAGGTTGGACTGTGAGACAAGGTCAGATCCATGAACCAAATTTTCCTCATTTTCCTTTGCTACCACAACATCTGATTTTTGGTGTAGTTTTGGACAATGATGAATTCTGATTTCTTTCTTTCTGCCTGTGTCCATTGCTCACTCTTTCCCTCCCACTCTAACCTCAGTATTCTCTTTGTCTCCTTCTCAATTCTGATCATGATCAGTGATTTTAATTAATAGTTAGCATACTTTGTCTCTGACAAATAAAATAATTCCATGCTTTATGAAACGACTGGATGGTATTGAATTCTTGAAATAAAAGTGAACGATGCTGACTAACTTGGTTATCAGTTTATAATCAGTGTCTGCTGTACCATATCGTATGTAAATAACAGATGGACACATCAGTCTGGCCCATTGCTCTTCATTGATTTCCCATTAGTTGTAAGGTTGTCTATTGGATTGGATTGTATGCTAACAGGAGCCTCTTCATTCCATCATTCTTTGGTTGAAGAGCTTGACCATTTCAACTTCTCTCTGCCAGGCGGTTCCAAAATCCCCACTTTGGTATGTGCTACCTAAATTTTTAAATACAGTATTTAATTAATTAAGTGCCTACAGCTTCCAATCAGCATGGATCCAGTGCAATTTATCCAGTGTCCAGGGTCTTTGGGTGTTGAACATATGGATAGTATCACTTAATTATCAAGAAATCAAATCACATTGGTCGGAGTACAGCCTGATTGTACTGTAGAATTACCACATGACAAATGGGCTGACAAACCTCATTGTTATAGTAACAGCAAGCGATGGACACCAGTCATATTCCAGCTTCCAGGCTGCATGGAGGAAACAAAATCTGGAATGCTAGCTAAGGACCATCTATAAATCTAATGGTGTTGGAGAGGTAACAGGGATATTGATGATGACGCAATTGAAGTGCAAGGTAAGAAGTAGATCACAGTGGCCCGAAGTTTAATGTGGAACTGAAAAGCAAATTCCTTCAACTTTCTGTCCTGCACTCAGCTAAGTATCTTCTTTAAAAGTGCCTTTTTGGTAATAGTTCCTTTAATGAATGCAGGTTAAGTCATATGTAGACTTAGAAGACCTGACTAGAACAGGTCTTTGTCTTTGTCAGTTGGTCTTGGGAAATCAATTTCCCACTTAAAGCAGACATTACATTGTTTGCTGAAGAAAGGTCTAGGTTTAAAATGTCAGCCTTCCTGCTCCTCTGATGCTGCTTGGCCTGCTGTGTTCATCTAGCTCTATACCTTGTTATCTAATTGCATTGCTTACTAGCTTACTGAAGGGTGAAACACTTGTTAATACGATCAGCAGGGACACTCCCACAATGCCCATATCAATACAGTACTGGATACATTTCTAACATGAATCAGGAATGGGAGGGTGGTTTCCAGTATTTGGAATCTTTTCATCCATTTTGATGTTGGAAAATAGGTGCAACAAGATCTAATTTCATTTGCAATGTGCCAGATGAAAAAAAGGCACTTCATAAGAAGAGAATAGTGTATTCAGGAATTAAATGTAGGTTTGGAGAGTTTATATGCAGAATAATGTTTTCCTGGAATGGAATTATACCTTGGAATCTGAATGATTAAGATCATCTAAATGCAAATAATGCATTCCACTGAAGATGATGAGACTGGAGGGCATTTCTATTTCAGCAAAACTGATGGAATACATCATGAGTCTTAAGTTTTGCCTGAAAAACATTTCCCATTTCTTTGCATTTAGGCGCGCATGGTTCATGGAGACAGCTGACTAGCTCAAAATCACTGCCAACATAAAAATCGGAATTTGAATTCCCTGCTGTCTGGGATCTGGGTGGTGGAGATTAAACTAATTAACAGCAGGTTTGTTCCAAGTGCAACCAAAACAGAAATTACTGGAGAAACTCAGCAGGTCTGACAGCATCTGTGAAGTGAATGTAGAATTAATGTTACGATCCAGTCACCCATCTTTAGATGTAATAGTAGCCAGGAAAAGGTGATATTTGTGGTGATGTTGGGGTTTGGGAGCTCAGAGGGAGAGAAAGACAGTTAGACAGACAAAAGGATGGTCGTTGGTAAGCCAGGAAGGAGAAAAGCCATTCTCCCTCTGGGCTTCCTTTCCACATATATGCTCACTCCTCCTTACCCCACTACCCCCATTGTTGTGGCCAAATGTGGAGGTTGTGAAGAGCAGATCCAACTCACCTCTCCTTACCTGGTCATAACTATCATCATTATAGAATCGTAGAACATTTTGGAATATATACTGCACTGTAAGAAACAATTTGGCCTATTCTGTCCATGCAAGCTTTTTGTAAGAGCTATCTGATTAGTTGTTTTCTGTTACTGTTCTCTCATAGTCCTTCAATTTTATTCAAATTTTATATTTATCGAATTATGTTTGAAATGTGCTACTGAATGTACTTTTATTACTCTTTTAGGCAAAGTTGCTAACTAGTATACTAATGGATTACATTATGGATCCAAGCTGGATCCACTTAGGCAGATATTAGGTCAGAACAACTTTGGATTTTGCTATGATTCAGATGAATGATCAAATGGCGTGTCAGTTCTCACTGACAAGGTTCAAACGTGAAGACTGATTTGGTAGCAGAGGCATTCAATATAACAGTCCAGAAAATTTCTTTTCCGCAAACGGAGGAGAGAAAAATAATTAGAAATATGTTTGGAATGTCTGTGGGTTCTTCACCTAGCATGCAAGGTACTGTTTTTAGAACAGTTCACTGCAGATAAACAATCAGCTGATTCTGGCTAGAATTCCAATGGATCAAGCCATTTCATTTGAATTGAGAAGAATACCTGATAGTCCTAATGTCACGGCAACAGTACAATGATATTGTTGCTGGCACGTAAGTCACTAGGTTCCTTGTATAGAGGAATGCAAACAATTTCATTATCTCATCACCGTATCGCCAGTCCTAACCACAGCTGTATATTACCAGCTAGTTCTTAAATTTTTCCTGTGATTTTTATTTAATTAATTAACAGGAGGGATGCTAAGATTGCATGGGAATTTTAACACTTTGTTAGCATCTAGTCCTGTTGGATATGTATATTTAAGGTAGATTGAAGGAGAACATCCTCGTGTTGATCAGTTCTGTAGCAGCTAGAGCATGAAATAAAACATAGTGAAACTGTCTGTAACTGAAGCTGGTCTTAGCATTTTGTATTTTGGTCTTTTTAATTACCCTCTATGAAGTGGTACAACAGAATGGTGGGTGCGTGTAATGCGTTGCTGGTGGTGTTAGTAGAGTCAGATACATTAGGGACATTTAAACAACTCTTGGATAGGCACATGGATGATAGTAAAATGTAGGGTATGTAGGATAGTTTGATCTTAGAGAAGGATAATAGGTTGGCACAACACTGTGGGCCGAGTGTCCGTACTGTGTTGTACTGTTCTATGTTCTATGTTTAAGAGATTAGAACCCTGAAGTATTTCTAGACATTCTTTACTTTTAATTCCAAAATGTGAATGCTTTTTAAAAGATGACTGATATAGAAAAAACAATTGCAGATGTAAATTCAATGATTGTCTGACAAAGTCCTGTGTCAAGCTTATGAAGCTGCATTTCAAAGAAGAAGAATATTGGATTTGAAATACCATCTCTGTCTCTCTCTTCACAGATATGGCCAGACTTATTCAAATTCTCCAGCCCCTTTTTGGCTTTATTTCCAATCTGCAGCATCTGCTGTAATTTTCTTCTGTTTTGAGATAATGAGGGGTCAAAGCACCCACTGACCTCTTCCCCAAGCCCCCAGTGGAAAGCCATCTCTTGCAGACTTGTCTGTTTTACCTACCAGGCATAAACACAACAAGGGTTAAAAACTGACTGTAACATTGGTCTGTGTTTGTTGTTGGCTGTATGTCCTAGGGTGTGGCCTAGAATGCTGTGAGGGTCATAGCTTTGAGAACAGTCATGTTAAACAGTCCTATGCAGAAGGTGAAATGAAGTGAAAGAATCTCTCTTATTCTGAACGCCAGGTTTTAGTCAATATCAAAAGGAAGCAGGACAATAGACTCCCCTTACCTGCTTTCAAACTGTTTATCCCTTAAAATATTTTAAGTTTCAATGAGATTACGTCTTATTCGTTGAAACTTGAGAGAATACAGACCCAGTTTGCCCATTTTCCCTTCATAGGATAGCCTCACCATGCTGGGAACAAGTCTGATGAACCTTTGTTGCATTTCCTCTCTGGCAATAATATATTTCCTGAGATAAGGAGACTAAAGCTGCACACACTACACCAGGTGCAGTCTAACCAAGCTTCTATACAATTGAATCAAGGTTTCAAAACTCCTGCACTTAAATCCTCTTGCAATAACCTTCCTAATAGCCTTCTGCACCTGCATGTTAGCCTTCAGTAACTTATCGATAACGACGCTTAAGTCCTTTTGTAAATCCTACACTCTTCAAACTCTTACTATTTAAGAAATACTCTATACATCTGTTTCTCCCGCAAAGTGGATAACCTCACACGTTTCCACATTATATTTCATCTGCTATGTTCTTTCCCATTCGTTAAGCTTGCACAAATCTTCATGAGATAACAAGGTGTAGAGCTGGATGAACACAGCAGGCCAAGCAGCATCAGAGGAGCGGGAAGGCTGATGTTTGGGGCCTAGACCCTTATTCATACCCTTTTTCTGAAGAAGGGTCTAGGCCCGAAATGTCAGTCTTCCTGTTCCTCTGATGCTGCTTGGCCTGCCGTGTTCATCCAGCTCTACACCTTGTTATCTCAGATTCTCCAGCACCTGCAGTTCCTACTATCTCTGAAACAAATCTTCATGAAGCTGCTTTGCATCTTCTCCCACAACACAATTCCCCTCATCTTTTATCATTTATAGATCTGGAAATATTACAAGGTTAACTGTCATGGTGAAAAATGAAACAAAGAGCTACACAGTAGTACAAAAGGGAATGTGAGAGAAGAATAGGTGGGCTAGGAAACGTTTTATGTCATTCCTGTGGGAATCTTCTGCCAAATTTGTCCTAAATCTGCTCACTGGATTTATGCCATTTTTGTTATTAAGGTAGGAATTTGGCTTGCATTATTGTGTTGAAGTTAAGCGTGCGTTGACTACTTTCTATTTGCCTGATGACTGTGGCTCCAACAATATGCAAGAAACTTGGCGCTATCCAAGGAAAAACTTCTCACTTGAATGGCATTTCAGTATCCATTGTTAATATTCACATCATCACATAGTGGTAGCAGTTTGTATTCATCTAGAAGTTGAACTGCAGTAACTTGCCAAGCACCTTTTAAACTTGTGACCTTCAGCAAAGACAAGGGCAGTAGACACCATCACTTGCTAGTTTCACTCTGAGCCACTCATCATCCTGACTTCTAGAGCCCTGCTGATGTTTTGTCATCTTTGTTGGATCAAATGCTGGAACTTCTGCCTGAACAGCACTGTAGGAATATCTGCGTGGAAATGGACTGCAGCAGTCCATGAGGGCAGCTCACCACTTACTGCTTAAGGGTAATTAGAGGTGGATAATAAATGCCTGATGTAGCCAGCAATGCTGACATCCCACTAATTAAACTATGCCATGCTGACCTCATCATCCAAGTTTCAGGTTTCATGTTTCCAAATGGCTGAATATGAGTCTACTTACAGTTCTCAACAAGTCCTGGAAATCTTTCATACTGCATCAGGAAGACTTTTACTGTAACTTCATTTGGTCGAAACGTAAGAACCTTGGATTCGTTTATAAGAATCTGTTCAAAAATCCTATTTTCTAAAGAACAAAATTTGTAAAACCAGATTGAAAATACTTCATTTCTTGCTGTGAATTCCTCTGACTGCTCCCTGATTAACCAGTCCAATCTTGTGACACACATTGAGCTATTTGTTCAGCCAGCTGTGTATCTAGTTTCAGCAGTTCTAGTGTCACAGAGGGGACGTCTTGGCTGAGCCTCGGTTTCCTCTCTCGGCCCATCTTTCATCAGCTTTAACATTGCAAGCCCTAGGTCTCAGATCAAACACCATGACTTACTCAATCTATTCATTGAGAATCTCACTTTAAAACCCTTTTCCGCTGTGCCAGCTCTAAATCTGGGATTAACACTAATCCAGATTAATGTGAGCAGTGCAAACACTGTAATCGACACCGAGTCCCTCTTAATTTACTTCTCTCAGAGAAGCCAGGGTTAGTGGTGGGTTGCAAGCCCACAGGCTGAGGATCATTTAGACACACTGTAAACACTGGCATCTGATCCCTACACACTGAGCATCTTTTTAGAGGCCCTTTATTGAACCCTTCCCCACCAGTCGCTGATTAAAGACTGTAAAGAAGTAATTTAGAGTCAAAGCACATAGACTGAAAGATGGAACATGGCTTTACTGCTCACCACCATGGGCTAATATCTGCTGCTTTGGTTTTATATGAGCTCTTATTCCATCCTGTCATTTGATTTAAATGTTATTTGAAATACATTTTTCATGCTGGTTTATGAGACAACTTCTTCTACTTTGTTATTCAGTTTCAAATATTCCTTGATTATCTACATCACAAAAAGTTCAGCATTTAGGAGATGAGCATTGGATCTGTGCATCAGTGCATCTGTGCATCAGTGAGAGAGGCCTCATAAAATTATGTAATAAGAGAACAAGATAGACAGAAAGAATGCAAAGGCCCCCATATTTAAAAAAAGGCAAAGAAAAATCACAATTGTAATACACCAAAAAATGTAAAAAGTAAACAGGAACTACTGTTAAACACAACAGGAGGTCTGTGTCTATGAAATGAGAAAGAGAGTTAATGTTTCAGGTCTATGTTTCTGTTTTTGTTTCTGGGACCAGATATTTGACCAAAAATATATGCCAGGACCTCACAGAAGGCCCAGATCAAGCCTGATTATCCTCCACCTTAAGATTATCTTAGCCCCTGATATCCCTCCGAAAACCGACATGATTACCCTTGTCAATTTTTCCTGACAACATTCCTAACCCTACCTGACTACCCTCCAACCAACCAACACAGCCCCCCAACCTGACCAGACCTGACTAGCTTCTGATTCATCTATGTACTCACTCAACAGCTACACTACTCATTTAACCATCTCCCTCGCCCATCTAACTACATACCAGCATGGACATTCACTCATGTATTCACTCATCCAATCAGCTGCGATTCACTAACATTCAAACTGGTCTTTTAGATTTACCTGAAGACAGCAAGTACTATAAATATGGGGAATGGTTTATTTTCCTACGCCAATGGTATTTCTTTGCAGTGTAGGCATCTGTAGGACTCTTGATCTACTTTTTTGAAGAAATTAGGCTCATAAGATTTGGTTAGAAATAGGAAGCAGTGTGACAATCTGACGGCGATCACCACTCCACAGAAGATCAGGCCATTAATTCTCTTTCTTTCATTGGAGCTACTGCCAGGCTTGATGAATGTTTCCAGCAGTTTCTGTGTTTATGGTATTTCAGATTTTCTAGCATAGACAGGGTATTGCAGCTGGGGGTGTAACAAAAGGAGAATTAAACTGGTAATTATTACCTTTAAATTATCTTTAAAATTCACTTTTGTATCAAGATTTCCATGTTTTCCAATAAGTATGGGTTAATCCACAAGCAAACTGTCAACCAGAACATTATTTTACTTCCCTCTAATATAGTTCTGTGTCCTCTAGAAAACTCTAAGGCTGAAAGATAGATGATTTCGCTTAGCTCCCCTGAAGCCACAGTCACCAAAAATTCACCATTATTCATCCATATTTATCAAAATGTTCTGACTATTCTCCTTGCTTTTACCTTTATGTTGTTAATTTCCATAAATTATATATTATTTCCATTCTTATTTATTTGTTTCCTCAGCTTCTGTCATTGATAGTTCTTCTTGGGTCCATTCTGCACACGTGAACAAAGTCTCTCAGTCCCTGCTGTTTAACTGGGCCACGTAAAACATCAAAATCTGTCTTTACTTGCTGTTCACATGCACTTTCCAGCACAGTTTCCTGAACAGAGAATCAGTCAAAGACCCTAGTCAATTTTTCTGCTCTCCAACAAAGTAAAGATGCTGGTAAAACTAAACGGTAAATAGAATGATCACAGAGTGCTCTGGGAGCTGCACTTCTGTGCAAAGTAGGCTGGTTACAGGACCACAACACTTCAGTCAAAGCTTCTGAATCATGTTCTGCCATGAGCAAGGGCTCCCCAGTGACACTGGTGTGTTTACCCTAGAGTGTTCTTACTGAAGCTCTGATTGAAATCAGCTAACTACACAGACGAAGGGTAAGCTCAGGAAGAAAATTAACAGAAAAAAAAGAGAAAGCATTTTAACCCGACCAACAAAAACTTCAATTTGTCTGTGCAGAAGCAACAGAGATTGTTTAATACAATTCTGTATAATTTACACAATGGACACATGCATCTGTATTTTACATACACACGCATACAAGCTGCCATTTCCGCTATAAGATCAAGCCAGCCTTATATGAAAGTAAATTGTGTCCTTTTGAAGGCACACATAGACTCTTTAAAGGAAGCAGTGTTAGCTTCAAGTGTTTGCTTAAACTTTCACCCTGTGCTTTCCCTTGAAAATACAGCTTCCTATTTATAGCTGGGGGTGTGACAAGAGGAGGCACAGGGTTAAACTGGAAATATATTGATTTGTTTGATGCTTCAGGGCCTGGAGAAAGCCAGAAAAACAGCTGGTTCTCTCCTCCATAGTAAATGGGTGTTGTCTATTTGTCTTTAACTGATTCTTTTCAGCAGAGGTGATGGATCAAGCGTATGACTAAGGCTATTTGCCACAATATATAAGTGACCAAAAGACTGCATTTGGAACTGGGTAAACACCACAAAATATGGGAGCTCTTTCTGGGGAGATCCACCGTACCTCTTTCCTCTTGTTACCTGTACTTTAAAAGGATCGAAAAATAAAATGATCAAAGAAGTGGCAACATATGTCACAGATTAAGGATACAAGGTAGACTATTTAGGACTGAGATGGGGAGGAATTTCTTCATCCAGAGAGTGGT
Organism: Stegostoma tigrinum; assembly: GCF_030684315.1. NCBI lineage: Eukaryota > Metazoa > Chordata > Chondrichthyes > Orectolobiformes > Stegostomatidae > Stegostoma > Stegostoma tigrinum. Next base: position 36,313,796 of record NC_081368.1, read on the forward strand.
GAGCCTGTGGAATTCTATGGCACAAAAAGTGGTTGAGGCTCAAATATTGAATGTTTTCAAGGAATTAGATATAGTTCTTAAGGTTAAAGGGACCAAAGGGTAGGGAGAGAAAGTATGAACAGGGTTCTGAGCTGGATGATCACATTGAATGGTGGAGCAGGCCCGAAGGGCCTAGTTTTTTGTTTCTTGTTCCTAGTTTCTTTGTGTCTATTGTAGACAGGAGTAAGCTATTTGGTCCATCAAGCATGTTCTGTCATTCAGTGCGATAATGGTTGATCTATGACTGTACACCATATAAACATGTCCCAAGAAGGAATGCATCACCTGTAACTTCATTCTTCATGCAAACTTTCAGATTCATGCTTTCCCATTGTTGTGAAGCATTCCTGAAAGAATATGTCTCTGCTGGCCCTCAGTTAGCCTATCAGCAACAAAATGTGAGAGCAATCCAGCCTGTGAATAATGGAGCAACACCTCTCGGATTCTGCTCACTACATTTGTTCGGAGGCAACATTTCTGTGATTGGCCACTGCCATAAGTGAATTCTCCAGGGTATTTTCACTACATTCAGAGATGAACTCACCCTCTGCGGATATTTGGAACATTGTGCATTACTGACTCGAACATATTCTTCATCAGATTTCTGTGCATGTCTGATTTCATTCAGTTGCAGAGCTGTTTCTGGTAGAGTTGTGGTGTTTAGCAATGAAGTGGAGGTGCTGGTATTGGACTGGTGTTGGATTACTAATCATACATGTGCGCATTCGTGCGCGCACACACACTCTCACACTCTCCCTCTCTCTCTCTCTCACACACACACACACACACACACACACACACACACACACACACACTCTCTTTCTCGATCAGTGCGCATACATGCACACGCATATATCTATGGGATGAATCATTTCATCCAAGATGTTTGTTTATTTGCAGATTCATTTTATGCCATTCAAGAAACAAACAATTTGTAGTCACAGTCAATCAGTGTGGCACTTCATACATTCCTGCTTTCAGAATAAGACCAGTCTGATTCCAGGTTAAAATTCTGAACAAGGCCTCACACCTGCAATTCAGCGTCTGATGTGAGATGTCACTTTTTATCTATTCCTATCACACTGCCTGTTTGAAGTCTGGAAAGTTAGGTAGATACTGATGAGATCTTTAATTGTCTTGGGGCAGTGACTTGAAACAGATTCTGGAATTTGCATCTTAATCAATCAAAACTTGTGTCTCCTTTCTAAGAGAGTTCTCCATATACCTGCTTCTGCAATTTCTAAAATGCAGGAATCTATGAATGATTAAAGACAGAACAGGAAGCAGTCAGTCAGCCATTTTTAGGTTTTTTTACTTTGTTCACACCAATTTGTATGCTGCTTTAATCCCTCTGCCTATACACTATGTGTTTGTGTGCTCTCCTCTCACTGCACCTGATGAAGGGGCTACGTTTCGAAAGCTTGTAATTTCAAGTAAACCTGTTGGACTATAACCTGCAGCCTTGTGATTTTTGACATGGTCTAACAATGTAAAGGCTTCCACCTCATCAATAAAAACTACATCTTCTTGTTCAGACCTTGCCCAGGGATACAGGATGAAGTATTTGCAGTCGTCTGCTGTTTTCCCAGAACATAATCCACCTTTGCATCAAATGTCAACATCCTCAGTTTGGGATGTTTTACTGTTGAAATACTTTTCCTGCTCCTTTAGAATTTAGATTTTCTCAAGAGACCTCTGTTGTGTTTTGTACCAGCACAGTCCATTGTCTTGAGGTAACAACAGATGAAGTGGATCATTGTGACAGTTAGAGCCTTCTGACTTGGTTTATCACACCCATTAACTACTGATGCTGCATCACATTGTGAAGAGATGGAAACTTCTGGATTGCTCTTGCCTTCTGCAGGTTAACTTTAACACTGGAACCATTTTAAAGATGTCCATGGAATTTTGCTGTGAGAATTTGCAGTTGCTTGCACAGTGTGAGTCCAGCTTCCTTAGGTATTACAGGACAGCTCTCATTCTAGTGCCATGTTTCATCTGAGTTGATCAGAACACCATCCATGAGACAAACAAGCTCATCCACTCCTTCCGGGGTGCTTGACATTGTCATCTGAAAGGTTTCTGGTGCTGATGTGATGTGAAGGGTAATTTGTCAAAACAAAACCATCCAAAATGGTATAATGCAGGTTGTGAGCAATTTAAATTCCCCAATCTAGGGCAGTTTCCAAAAAAACCGTGTTTGCATCCAGCTTCATGAAAATTGAACTCTTTCCCAATTTTCCACAGAAGACATCCATATTAAACTGTATTGTTCTGCTGTGTAAAATCTACACAGATTCTGATATTGCTATTAAGTTTTGGTAGTAAGATAATCCCAGAGGTCAATAGTTTGTTAGCTCTGTTATCAGTGAAATGACCCCTTGCTTCAACATAGAGTCATTTTCCTTCCTTACCTTTGGAAGTGTGGATGAGGAATCTTTCAGTGTGTAAACAGACAATGTTTTCATTTTAGATTGTAAAATGGTATCGCATACATTCTTCAGCCTTCCTAGTCTTCTGGATAACTGTGGAAAGTCAGCTGTGAAGTTTCTAGTCTGATCTTCTGAACTTTTCAGGTGTCTTACTCTGCAAATCAGATATAAGTTGGTACAGAGCTTCTTGCTTAAGAGTGTACAACTCTGGCTCAAGGCAACATATAAGATTTCAGTGATTTTGTTCTCTATATATAGTTTGGTTGTATTCAGCTGTCCTATGACCTTAATTTCTATACTTCCTTTTGGTCAACTATTGTTCAGTTTCAGAAAAAAACAGAAACGACTGTAACTGAGTCTGCCCTAAAGCCCAATGTGATTCTGTCTACTACATTGACAGTAGTCTATTGGCAGCCATTTTGTCCTGTGATCTCATCAAGAAAAGGCTTTTGCACTTCACTGACGAAGTCTAATTCATGGATCTTGCCAGATATTGAGGGCTTCTCTTTTTACTTATTCTATACAAGCTTCTCGTTGTGACAAAGCTAGTATGTGACCCTGTTCTGTCAAAAATGGCATCCAGTTCCCTTGGTGGGACAGTTCTTGTCTATTTGTTTTCTTCCCACTGCACTGATGGCAGTTGCTCAGGACAGTCTTACTCCCAATCTGATATTGCACACCCATCTCTTTGCTTTAAACTTAACATACTATACACAGTTGGTCATGTTTGGGATATGGTTCACAGTGTTACCTTGAAACGCCCACCAATTTTGCTACCTGATCTCAGCTGTATGTTTAGCTGTGTTACCTTTGTTAATGTTAAGTCAACCTTCGATTGCAATTGGTTAGACAATGCTTAATGTAAGACTCTAGCAACCGTCTCCCTGACTAGTTGTTCTTATGAGCTCCCTTGCTCACAGTTCTTTGCAAGTCTGTACACATCTTTCACAACAGTATGATAAAAAGATGCTTGTCACTGTGTGTGCTTATTACATTTAGCCTGCTCAACAATGGTGTGTATTGCAAATTGAAGTCAGGACTGAGTGAGTTCATGACTTCCTTACACATAGTTTTGTTTTCAGCAATCCCTTGTTTGACTAGGACACTGTCTGCAAAGCTACCTTCCAATGCATATAACAGTTCCACCGTGCTCACTTTCACCTGCTGCCACCATATAATGCTTTTAGTCTCATTGTGCTGTTAAAGAATATTTAGTCTGTTTAGGTAAGGAAAACATTAGGTTTATTTAGAAACCCTCTTATTGTGCTTTCAACTTGCTAATTAGCTGCAAGAGAGAGCAGAATCTTCTGATATTAAATCACTTCCTGAGATTATGTATATTGTGTCCCATTAGCAGACTCAGTAGTCAGAATTATCCTTAACAACATACACACCAGCTTGGGGGCCTCATGGAACATGCAGTAGCTTATTGGCATTTGTGAGAAACCGTCAAGGCCTGAGCCTCATTATTGGAAGGAGTTAGAAGTGAAGAAGTTCAAAACTTCAGTGATTTTATTGGCCACTGGGGTTGTTATGACAACTGTATTCTTTTCATGTGAGATGACAGTGAGGGTACAGGGCTCTGCGACTATTTGCATGAATGGCTGCATTCTGCTGTGACAGCTCCTGGTTAGCTTAGCTTAGCCTGATTTTGCTGGCTAATCATATGACTCTAGATGTATTGCGTCCACATTCTTCCAACCCCTTCTCCTGCTGCCTTGCTTCCCAGACATTGTCTTCCTTTGGAAGTTATTGCTCTTCATTGACAGAGGCTAAGAACCAATGAGAGTGCAATTCTCAGGCTTGCAAAGTCTTCCTTGTGGTCAGGTGGTTGCTCAATTGCCCTTGGCAGCCATGCCTCTGCTCTTGAGCCCTTAGGACTTAAAGTTAGTGACCCTGTGCATTGCACAAGGACCATTATTTCACACTCTCATGGCTGCCTGCATAGTGCCAAAGGCACCGCTTTGTGAATGGCAAATTCCCCTCTGCCTTGACTGCCTCCCCATGTATACTCACTTCACTTCACCTCTCCCCATGGAGTCCATGCACATCTCGGCATCCCCATTAACTAGCTTTTAATGACCTCCTCAATTACCGTAAATGATTTTTATCAGTGATTGGGCAAAAGTTGCTGAGCAAATATGGCCAATGCTGGGAAGAGCATCAGGAACCTGGTTTGTGAACAGTGTTAATAGTTTCAAGCCTTATCCACCTTCATTCCTACTACCAGCAAGACTGGCATAGTTGGCCCAATGTTTCATGGTGATGTTACAGCGGATAATTTGGATATCATTGAGGTAACCTCATCTCTCATGTAATCTATATCGTACCTGACTGATTGTGAGAGTTTGATAGGCCAGGGAAGAGAGAATTTTGCTCTGTATCTAACTTGCTTTGCACTTTTTTATGGGAGTGCTTGAGTCATGTAAAAAATATCTAAGAATAAAGCATTCTACAAGGAGATCCAGTATTCAGTTACTATTGTTCAATGTTTTATTCGCTGGCACACACCACATGTACAGGAGTTAACAGAAGTTCACCCATAAAACGAAGTTGAATTTTTGTTTATTTGATGATTAGATTTTCCCTTCCTCAGTTTGTTTTCTCAAATTGCACAGCAATATGGATAGAGAGAGCAATTCTTTCTTTATTTTTAAACTCATGCGTCCAACTCTGATTAGCAGTGTGCAGTCATTTGTAAGACTGTGCAATCTTCCTTCCTCTTGTTAGAACTTTCAGAGCAGTTGTTTAAAGAAAATCTGAATATGTAAAAGGCTGGGCGTTGTGTGATTCAGAAGTTAAATAAACATAATTACTCTTTGGAGAATAACACAGTGAACAATGTCCAGAGTGAAAAGACTGGCAGAATCTAGACTGAAATTACCAGCAATATCCTGGGATGGAATTGCTGGCAACATCTGAGGTTAAATGACCCACTGTGCAAGCAGGGAAGTTATTGGCAGTGTCTAGGGTAAATGTGCGGCAATGTCAGGACTGAAATGTCTAGCAGTGGGCTAAAATAACTGGCAAGTCTTGGTGAAAGGCAATGTCCAGAAAAGAAACAACCATCAGTATCTAGGAATGTGAAAAGTTATTGTCTTGGGCCAGGATTAGGACAGTTTCCAAGAGATTAATCTGGGCATATTTGAGTGATAAAGCCCAGTTACTGTATCTGCTAGCATCAGGCAGCAGATTTGCTGTTGGGCTGTTTCCTATTGGAATTAGGAGCCCTCTATACTCCAAAATTCAGCAACACCGGCCAAAGCCACGGTTGCTACCAGGAAAACATCTCCAAGACTCCCAGGATGGAGGATCACCCACAGGAAAAGCAAGTGCTACTCTGTGGTTATAGATCATAGGGAGAGGGGTCAGAATACGGATGTGAGGATGGGCTGAACAGATTGTCATAGTTTGAGTTACTTGTTCATGCACAAATTAGTGCAGATTGAGGGACCTTTTGCCCATCACTAACAGACAGTTTGCCTGCATTGGTTGGCCAATCGTGCAGGCCAACTTGTTCTCGCTCTGTCTACAGGTAAAATAATTGCACCGAGGTTGGATGTGGCCCTCAGATAGTCATTATTTGACTAGCTAATGGCCTCAGTTGGCAGCAGGACAGGAGTTTGAGCTTGGTCCTTCCTGTCCAGGAATTAATTTGGACAAGGTTGGGAAGATGCCGAGCTTTGGATGTCAGCCGCCTGCAGGGTTAGGTCTGGTCAGAAGGCAGTGGAGGCCAACTCTCTGGATGCTTTCGAGAAAGAGATGGATAGAGCTCTTAAAGATAGTGGAATCAAGGGTTATGGGGATAAGGCAGGAACAGGATACTGATTGTGGATGATCAGCCATGATCATAATGAATGGTGGTGCTGGCTCGAAGGGCCGAATGGCCTACTCCAGCACCTATTGTCTATTGTCTATTGTCTATTGTCCTGACCCCAGGGTCTGCTGTCTGTGGATCCATGTGATTGCACCCACATATTATTCCTGTTGGGAGGAACTGGAGAGGGATGAGCAAGGATTACATGAATGAAGGTTACATCAACAGATGATCACAAAAGTGGGTGATGATGAAAATCTATTTCCATTTGGAAATTAGGTTAAAACATTGATTCATATATCACCGTACATTGCTATTCAGGCACAGTCCTGGTTTACTGTCCAATCAGCCATGTTAACTGATCCCAGACAGGACAGCGATGTATGTCCTGCTATTATTGTCTATAACTTTGAGCAGAGGTAATAGAATCCTGTTACCTTGTGCTGTTGTGCTAACTCAAGTGCATGTGTATGCATTTGTGTAAGGATAGCTTTTACTTTTCTGTGACACTTTCGAAAGTTGCATAAACTGCTGACATTCAATGCCTCAGCTCAGGCTTGAAAAGTGGGCACTTGAGTCAAATTCTGGAAGGTGAAGCAAAGAAAAAATGGAAATAAATATACGTATCACAAATGTAAATATTTTTAGAAGTAATTGAAATGATGAAAGGAACCGAATTCATCCAGCTCACAACAAAATTTGATCTGAGGCATGGCATTTTCCCCTTACTTGACAGACTGCCTGTTTATTCTGATATGTTGAATGCTGTCTCCCCAGCAGCTATGTCACCCTATCTTACACTTAAACTGATAAGCAGACACCAGGAGGAAAGGCTAAGTGCCCTCTGATGACTAACTCAACATAGTGACTCAATTCCCAAACCTCTATGATAATTATTAATTGCTTTTTCTTGTAGCAGCAATCTTTTGTTTTCAATCAAATCCTTCACATTTGAGCGACCACCAGTCTTTCTGCTACTTAATGATGCTTTTCCCTTTCCCTCCTGCATGCTCAGTGGAACATAGCCCCTTATTCAATTGCTGTTTAAGAATAGAATGAATTCCCTGCTCTCTGTTACTTGACAATCGCTTACAGCCCTTTCAGAGTCACTTCCTTTACTGATTGACAAATAAATGCTGTTCATTCAGAAAAATGACAGGTGTTGGCTTGGCGATGTTGTTTTCCCTTGCAGGTGGGGCAGTGATTACTGGTTGTGAGAATACTATTTTCTGCAGCCTTGGACATCTGCAATTCAGGTATTTGTATAGGAAGGCTTTACTCAGTAAATTAAACTGGGACGTAGTTTTCCCAATGTTTGTTTATTAGAGCATCCACATTAAGCCAGTCCTAAGGTTATTCTCTAAATGGTAATGAATTTGATTATCTCAGGTTTGGATGTTCTTGAGATAAAAAGTTGAGGGAGTGGGGCTTAAATATCTGTCAGTTTATCATGTGTGCTGTCATCTGTATCTTCTTGAGTGTGAACTAATGTACGTGAGGGTAGCCACCTTCTGGTCTAATGAGATCTCTTTTGGAGTAAACAAGATGTAGATTATTGCGTTTCTGTACCGATTCGCAGGTTATAAGATTGGGCCCTACATTACAAAAAGAACTGTTGGGGAGGACCTAACCTTAGGCCTGTCTTCCATAAGACCCTGCTATACTTTCCCAATACGTGGGCATGGCAGAATCACAGTGCATGCGTTTTATTGCAAGGGACATGATGACACAAGTACTATGGACATTTAAACATCAAATTCCAAAATGTGCCTTTTTAAAAGAGCACTATTACTATCAAGAGACACTGGGATTAGTTAGGGTTATATTCACTGGTGTTTCGAAAAATGAGGGGGATCTCATAGTAACCCACAAAATTCTAATATGAATAAACTGGGCAACAGGATACTTCTGATTGTTGGTGAGTCCAGGAAAAGCAGTCTCGTTTTAAAGGTGTAAGAAATTCCCTTTAGGACTGAGATGAGGAAAAGTTGTTTTTTGGCCCAGAGAGTGCTGAGCCTGTGAAAAGCTTTGCCACAACAAGCAGTTGAGGCCAAGACATTTAATGTTTTCAAGAAGGAGATAGATATAATTCTTAACAGTAAAGGGAAGAAAAGTTATGGGTTGAAATCAAGAAAGGGTATTGAGTTAGATGATCAGCCATGATTATATTGAATGTCAAAAGCAGTCTCAAAGGGCTGAACAGCCTACTCCTGCTCCTATTGTCTGTGTTTTAATGTTTCTTTGATTACAGACAAAACTGGACATAATTCAGTGCAAAGTTGTGAATGAGACCCATGTTGACTTGATAGATCACCTGTAACTTTAATGAAATGGTGTCTCACTGAAACAAAAGTATGTATTATTGCATCAGTGATAATGGGAACTGCAGATGCTGGAGAATCCAAGATAATAAAATGTGAGGCTGGATGAACACAGCAGGCCCAGCAGCAGCTCAGGAGCACAAAAGCTGACGTTTTGGGCCTAGACCCTTCATCAGAGAGGGGGATGGGGAGAGGGTTTTGGAATAAATAGGAAGAGAGGGGGAGGCGGACCGAAGATGGAGAGAAAAGAAGATGGGTGGAGAGGAGAGCATAGGTGGGGAGGTAGGGAGGGGATAGGTCAGTCCAGGGAAGACGGACAGGTCAAGGAGGTGGGATGAGGTTAGTAGGTAGGAGACGGAGGTCCAGTTTGGGGTGGGAGGAAGTGATGGGTGAGAGGAAGAACAGGTTAGGGAGGCAGAGACAGGTTGGACTGGTTTTGGGATGCAGTGGGTGGCGGGGAAGAGCTGGGCTGGTTGTGTGGTGCAGTGGGGGGAGGGGACGAACTGGGCTGGTTTTGGGATGCGGTGGGGGAAGGGGAGATTTTGAAGCTGGTGAAGTCCACATTGATACCATTGGGCTGCAGTGTTCCCAGCGGAATATGAGTTGCTGTTCCTGCAACCTTCGGGTGGCATCATTGTGGCACTGCCTCAACCTCTCCACCCCTCTCACCCACTCCAACTCCTCACCCGCAGAACGGGCAGCCCTCCGCTCCCTCCGCTCCAACCCCAACCTCACCATCAAACCTGAAGACAAGGGTGACGCAGTGGTAGTATAGCGCGCTGACCTCTACATCGCTGAGGCCAAACGCCAACTCTCCGACACCACCTCCTACTGCCCCCTCAGTCATGACCCCACACCCAAGCACCAAACCATCATCTCCAACACCATTCATGACCTCATCACCTCAGGGGACTTCCCTCCCACAGCCTCCAACCTCATTGTTCCCCAACCCCGCACAGCCCGTTTCTATCTCCTTCCCAAAATCCACAAACCTGCCTGCCCTGGTCGACCCAATGTCTCAGCCTGCTCCTGCCCCACCGAACTCATCTGCACGTATCTGGACTCCATTTTCTCCCCTTTGGTCCAGGAACTCCCTACCTACGTCTGTGACACCACCCACGCCCTCCACCTCCTCCAGGACTTCCAATTCCCTGGCCCCCAACACATCATTTTCACCATGGACGTCCAGTCCCTATACACCTGTATTCCGCATGCAGATGGCCTCAAGGCCCTCCGCTTCTTCCTGTCCCGCAGGCACGACCAGTCCCCCTCCTCTGAGACCCTCATCCGCCTAGCCGAACTTGTCCTCACCCTCAACAACTTCTCTTTCGATTCCTCCCACTTCCTACAGAGTAAGGGGCTGGCCATGGGCACCCGCATGGGCCCCAGCTATGCCTGCCTCTTTGTAGGTTACGTGGAACAGTCCCTCGTCCGCACCTACACAGGCCCCAAACCCCACCTCTTCCTCCGTTACATTGATGACTGTATCGGCGCCGCCTCTTGCTCCCCAGAGGAGCTCGAACAGTTCATTCACTTCACCAACACCTTCCACCCCAACCTTCAGTTCACCTGGGCCATCACCAGCACATCCCTCACCTTCCTGGATCTCTCAGTCTCCATCTCAGGCAACCAGCTTGTAACTGAGGTCCATTTCAAGCCCACCGACTCCCACAGCTACTTAGAATACACCTCCTCCCAGCCACCCTCCTGCAAAAATTCCATCCCCTATTCCCAATTCCTCCGCCTCCGCCGCATCTGCTCCCATGATGAGGCATTCCACTCCCGCACATCCCAGATGTCCAAGTTCTTCAAGGACAGCAACTTTCTCCCCACAGTGGTCGAGAACGCCCTTGACCGCGTCTCCCGCATTTCCCGCAACACATCCCTCACACCCCGCCCCCGCCACAACCGCCCAAAGAGGATCCCCCTCATTCTCACACACCACCCCACCAACCTCCGGATACAACGCATCATCCTTCGACACTTCCGCCATCTACAATTCGACCACACCACCCAAGACATTTTTCCATCCCCACACCTGTCTGCTCTCCGGAGAGACCACTCTCTCCATGACTCCCTTGTTCGCTCCACACTGCCCTCCAACCCCATCACACCCGGCACCTTCCCCTGCAACCGCAGGAAATGCTACACTTGCCCCCACACCTCCTCCCTCACCCCTATCCCAGGCCCCAAGATGACTTTCCACATTAAACAGAGGTTCACCTGCACATCTGCCAATGTGGTATACTGCATCCACTGTACCCGGTGTGGCTTCCTCTACATTGGGGAAACCAAGTGGAGGCTTGGGGACCGCTTTGCAGAACACCTCCGCTCAGTTCACAATAAACAACTGCACCTCCCAGTCGCAAACCATTTCAACTCCCCCTCCCATTCTTTAAATGACATGTCCATCATGGGCCTCCTGCAGTGCCACAATGATGCCACCCGAAGGTTGCAGGAACAGCAACTCATATTCCGCTTGGGCACCCTGCAGCCCAATGATATCAATGTGGACTTCACCAGCTTCAAAATCTCCCCTTCCCCCACCGCATCCCAAAACCAGTCCAGTTCGTCCCCTCCCCCCACTGCATCCCAAAACCAGTCCAACCTGTCCCTGCCTCCCTAACCTGTTCTTCCTCTCACCCATCCCTTCCTCCCACCCCATGCCGCACCTCCATCTCCTACCTACCAACCTCATCCCACCTCCTTGACCTGTCCGTCTTCCCTGGACTGACCTATCCCCTCCCTACCTCCCCACCTATACTCTCCTCTCCACCTATCTTCTTTTCTCTCCATCTTCGGTCCGCCTCCCCCTCTCTTCCTATTTATTCCAGAACCCTCACCCCATCCCCCTCTCTGATGAAGGGTCTAGGCCCGAAACGTCAGCTTTTGTGCTCCTGAGATGCTGCTGGGCCTGCTGTGTTCATCCAGCCTCACATTTCATTATCTATGTATTATTGCAGCTTTTCGTTTGTTAATAAACTTCTGTTTTAATCACAAAGAAATAAAGATCATATAGAAATAAGCCAATTATCTCCATACAACACAAATTCAAAAATTTTTAAACACACAGATAAAGTACCTTCCCAATAATCCCAAAACACTCCTTTGTATATTGAAAATGGAAACGTTAGCAATTTTATAGTGCCCAACCTACAGCCCTGAAGCAGTGACCCAAAATGTAGCTTTTATAGTATGAAAATGCATCACTTGTGTAATAATCATACCAGAATCGTTGTTTCTAATACCTGTGTAGATTCAAGTGATTTGTGACTGTAAATTATTGATAGCAACTGCAGATAGGTTCTTCTGGAGCTATAATGCACCTAAGCCTAAATGTACTCAGCTTTAAGTAACCTCTGCAGAGTTTTATCCAAACATTTCTCATCTGTGACTATCAGCAATTCTTTACTCTGATACTATAATCCACTATGTTCTTCCTTTCTCAGGAGCATTGGTCTGTGCAGTTATCTTCATCCAAGGATTGCACAAAACCAAAAGTAAACTGGAACAAAAAAAATCTCTTTAAGCTACAGGAGTTTCCCTTATGTGTAAGATAAACCCTCCTGACCCTCTAAACTGGAGATTGTTTATCTTGTTCAGTCATTAAGTCTGCCTGCTGTACACAAAAACATTAATTGTAAAGCTAGGCCTCGAAAATTACTTTAAAAGAAATCACCATGACTTCAGAACTACATACAAGTTAACTATTAATTTTAGAGGCACTTAAATACGAATGCTGCAAACCCAAAACACAAACTTACTGCAAATTATTTTAAAAGGGGGTATTAATCATACAGTTTGCATTATGCTAGTGGAAGAAAATCTGCTAGTAAACTGAGGCATCCGTATGAACTGGCCTCTGTTTGAGCATGACAGTGCTGTGAATATCAAAGTTTGAGAAACCTTCACCAATCAGCTCTGGATTGCAGGTAAAAGTACTCTCTCACTCTGAATGCTAGCAGCCAATTAGCCAGAAATCCAGCCAGAAAGGAACTGGAGAAGAAGGATTCTCTCACTCCGAGTGCAACCACATCAAAAGGAAACAGGATGAAAGTATCTCAACCAACAGCAAAGCCAAGAATTCCAAAATTGACTGATTAATTATCAACTCTTCATGATCGACCCAGAGAGACTGATCCAAAAATCTTTTAACTTTTGCCCATTTCATTCTGACTTCTTATCCTTAATCTGTGCTAGGCTGCTATGTTAGAGTACTGAGGCAGGCCTGCTTTCTAACTGGTTCAGAAAATCCAAACTCTGTATTTAAGCCACAAATCTATGCAAAATCATACATGGGTTCAATGTGCAAAAGTATGCAAACAAAAGCAAAATCCAATGGATACTGAATGAAGAGTCAGATTGGACTCAAAATATTAACTCAGTTTCTTTCACAATGCTGCTCACAATAAAATCACACTTACACTGGTGACACCAAAAGCAGGCTAGTTGACTGCGTGGTAGAACACTTCCATCTCTTTGTATGACTGACTTTGACCTTCCAGACCCTTGCCATTTCAATTAATTATTGTGTTCCCACTTATGCCCTGGGTCCAATACAGCATTCCAATGAAGCATAACACAAACTAGAAGAACAACATGTCATTTTCTGCTTAGGCACCTGATGGCTGCTGGGACTCAATGTTGAATTCCAAAACATCTGCATCCTCCATTTCTTTTATATCTTCCAATAGCCGTTTGAGTGTGTTTTCAGAACAGACCCAGTTTCATCTTGATGCACCTTCATTTATATCACTTTTACATCTCTGTCTTCCCTTCACCAGCATTAGCTTCCCTTTTATCTTTGGTTCTGAGCCTCCTGGCCATTTTTTTCCATTTGCTTCTACAGTTTCTCTTTGAGCAGCATAAAAAAACAAAATTTTCCACATTATTTCAGGACTGAGGAAGAATTATATTGGACTCAAAATGTTAATACTGTTTCTGTCCCCATCAATGTTATCAGCCCTTTTAGTTTCTCCGGCATTTTCTGTTTTTATTAAAAATTATGCAAGTTGGATTTTCCATTGTTCACACAGAGGTCACAAGTTGGGCCAAATTTCATCATAGTTTTAGCAAGAAAGTAATGGCTTAGTGGTATTAGCAGTGGACTGTTAAGCCAGAGACCCAGGCAATGTTCTGGGGAAGTGGGTTTGAATCTGACCATGGCAGATGGTGGAATTTGAATTCAATAAAGATATCTGGGATTAGGAATCTGATGATCACTATGAATTGATTGTTGGAAAAATTCATCTAGTTCACTAATGTCCTTTAAGTAAAGGAAACTACCATCCTTACTTGGTCTGGCCTATATGTGACTGCAGACCCACAGCAGTGTAGTTGACTCTGAACTTCCCTCTGGGCAATTAGAGATGGGCAATAAATGTTGCCAAGTCAGTGATGCCCTCATCCTCTACATGAATAAAGAAAAAGAAATTACATTCAAGTCAAAGATACCTTGCACAATTTGATTAATAATTATTTGGCAAAACCATAGAGAACAGTGTGACTGTATCCTAGATAAAAAAATTCAATGCTTTAGAGATACAAAATTACAAAAAACTTAATAGCAAACTGAGACAAACATGTGCATAATTTTCTCAACTCCAACTCTCTTCCACCATCATCCATGTCATTCTGCGTATTCTTGTCAGCATTCTGAAGGGAACAAAGGATTCCTAGGCTCCTCACTATTATATAAAAGAGAATATATGGCCACGCAATAATCTATTATATTGAAAACTATCAAGTCTTGCTCAACCATTTTTTCTGTTTGGGTACTCATACATACAGCAATCCTATAGGGGCCATGGGTTGCAACAAAGAGGCTCAGTATAACAGAGCAAAATTAGGCAGAATGTTCTTTACACGTTTGTTTCACAGGATCAGTGGGAGACATTTATTTGCCCAGAACTAATCCAATCTCAGTCTAATATATTCGTCACAACTGTATATCGATTGATGAAGCTTTCACCACTTTTCCAGGCAAATCTTGTACAACTGAGGCAGTCAAAAAATTCAATCACTGGTTTTCCTACAGTGCATAAAAGCTACAGCCAACTTCCGTGGATATCACCAGAAAGCGCGTTTGGATCAGGGTATGGTGCTATCCCAGTACATTGCCATTTTTCATAGGGGAAGTTTAATTTCAGAGCAAAAAGAAGTTTATAAATTAATGTGAAATAGACTGCCTGGATGCATTCAATTAAGTTGTTAGCTTTCATTCCTCGTGTTTTGTACTAAGTTCCTGCTTGCAAGTAAGACTACTCAAGTCAAGACATTACAATCAACTGTCAGGGTCACTGTTTCCTATAATCATTTCTCATTTATCATCAACAATGAGTCAAATGTAATCCAATGCCCACCACAATACAAAATGTTATTGTAACATAACTGTAATTTTGAACTTTTTGCTGCTGGTACCCAATGTTCTGATCATTAATGGAAATGGTTGTAATATCCTAGCCTGAGTATGCCTTGGGCTTCTGATAATGTTCACTTCGAACAAGCTTCCACAACAGCAGCACATGGATGGAAAATTTGGTTAAATCAAACTGCATAGTTGCAGGCATTAGGGGCTTTGAAATAGGGGAATATTCTCAGCTGCAGTATAAAGTCACTGCTATAGCTTGTGATTGATGGATCACAGACAGAAGCATGGGGCTTTGAGTGTTTTACAGAAGACAGTAGGGGCTAGCAGTTCAACTTTAATTTGACAGAGATGGACAAGCCTCTGAGAGAAAGGGACAGGCAAAAATAAAGAGAACTAGAGAGAGAAAAAACAAAGGGATGAATTTGGTCATTGGCAAAAGCCTGGAAGAGGGGGTAACGAATCAACAGCTCCCTTTACAGTCTTTCGAAAAGTTAAATGAGCTGTCAGTTTTCAGAAGCCTGTTCTGTGTTTCCAACAAAGAGCAGTTCGCCTCTTTGAGAGAAAGGAATAGAGAGATAGAGAGAGAAAAATAAAAATGCAACAGAGATAAAAAAAAATTGAAACAACTGGAATTTGACAGAGAAAGAAATAAAAAAGGAGTTAAGTGAAAAATGAACTAACAGAACAGAAGTAGAAACTGGCAGAAATAGAAAGAAATTAGGAATGAACTCATCTATACTGCTGTGTACTGGCTAATGATATCACTCTAACATTAGGCAGTTCTCCCATGTGTTGCTATTTTAGATCCATGTTGTTCTATCAAGTTGCAAGGTTGGAACTGGACCAACGTTAACAATATTGTGTTGTGGGCTTGACATGAGACAATACCTCATCAACTGTAGTCAGCCATGGCTTTTTATAGAAAGTTTAATCACTGCAAAGAGATGGAAGGAGAGGAAGGGTGATACACCATAGGGAGAAACAAATAACACAGAGAAGCAGGCTGTTGCTCAGCAGTAATCTGAACGACTATACACAGTGCAATGATAGATTGCTCCACTCAATTCCCCTTCATGTGTGATGACAGTCAAATCCTGAGTAATATCTCTCTCTATTTTCCAAGAACCTTTATCCTGTAATCTTTTTAGATTTCCACATCTTTGAAGAGAATTCATGACTCTTTGAAGAAGAATCATTAAATGAGCATGCTGTTGGGGTGAATCCTGACACTGACAGAAAATGCTCAATTTGTGTAGCACTGACTATATGGAATGATTATGTCTCTCTTTGATTTCCAGTTTGTGCTCTTCTTCCTTAAGACATTACTTTGCACCAAGGACTGGTTCTACAGCTCCTGGCCATGCTCTGTAACCTGTTTGTAATTGTAATCTAAGACAATAAAATGTGAGGCTGGATGAACACAGCAGGCCCAGCAGCATCTCAGGAGCACAAAAGCTGATGTTTCGGGCCTAGACCCTTCATCAGAGAGGGGGATGGGGTGAGGGTTCTGGAATAAATAGGGAGAGAGGGGGAGGTGGACCGAAGATGGAGAGAAAAGAAGATAGGTGGGGAGGAGAGTATAGGTGGGGAGGTAGGGAGGGGATAGGTCAGTCCAGGGAAGACGGACAGGTCAAGGAGGTGGGATGAGGTTAGTCGGTAGGAGATGGAGGTGCGGCTTGGGGTGGGAGGAAGGTATGGGTGAGAGGAAAAACAGGTTAGGGAGGCAGAGACAGGTTGGGCTGGTTTTGGGATGCAGTGGGTGGAGGGGAAGAGCTGGGCTGGTTGTGTGGTGCAGTGGGGGGAGGGGACGAACTGGGCTGGTTTTGGGATGCGGTGGGGGAAGGGGAGATTTTGAAGCTGGTGAAGTCCACATTGATACTATTGGGCTGCAGGGTTCCCAAGCGGAATATGAGTTGCTGTTCCTGCAACCTTCGGGTGGCATCATTGTGGCACTGCAGGAGGCCCATGATGGACATGTCATCTAAAGAATGGAAGGGGGAGTTGAAATGGTTTGCGACTGGGAGGTGCAGTTGTTTATTGCGAACCGAGCAGAGGTGTTCTGCAAAGCGGTCCCCAAGCCTCCGCTTGGTTTCCCCAATGTAGAGGAAGCCATACCGGGTACAGTAGATGCAGTATACCACATTGGCAGATGTGCAGGTGAACCTCTGCTTAATGTGGAAAGTCATCTTGGGGCCTGGGATAGGGGTGAGGGAGGAGGTGTGGGGGCAAGTGTAGCATTTCCTGCGGTTGCAGGGGAAGGTGCCGGATGTGATGGGGTTGGAGGGCAGTGTGGAGCGAACAAGGGAGTCACGGAGAGAGTGGTCTCTCCGGAAAGCAGACAGGTGTGGGGATGGAAAATTGTCTTGGGTGGTGGGGTCGGATTATAGATGGCGGAAGTGTCGGAGGATGATGCGTTGTATCCGGAGGTTGGTGGGGTGGTGTGTGAGAACGAGGGGGATCCTCTTTGGGCGGTTGTGGCGGGGGCGGGGTGTGAGGGATGTGTTGCGGGAAATGCGGGAGACGCGGTCAAGGGCGTTCTCGACCACTGTGGGGGGAAAGTTGCGGTCCTTGAAGAACTTGGACATCTGGGATGTGCGGGAGTGGAATGCCTCATCGTGGGAGCAGATGCGGCGGAGGCAGAGGAATTGGGAATAGGGGATGGAATTTTTGCAGGAGGGTGGGTGGGAGGAGGTGTATTCTATGTAGCTGTGGGAGTCGGTGGGCTTGAAATGGACATCAGTTACAAGCTGGTTGCCTGAGATGGTGACTGAGATTCACACCCCGCCCCCGCCACAACTGCCCAAAGAGGATCGCCCTCATTCTCACACACCACCCCACCAACCTCCGGATACAACGTATCATCCTCCGACACTTCCGCCATCTACAACCCAACCCCACAACCCAAGACATTTTCCCATCCCCACCCCTGTCTGCTTTCCGTAGAGACCACTCTCTCCATGACTTCCTTGTTCGCTCCACACTGCCCTCCAACTTCACCACACCCAGCACCTTCCCCTGCAACCGCAGGGAATGTTACACTTGCCTCCACACCTCCTCCCTCACCCCTATCCCAGGCCCTAGGATGACTTTCCACATTAAGCAGATGTTCACCTGCACATCTGCCAATGTGGTATACTGCATCCACTGTACCCGGTATGGCTTCCTCTACATTGGGGAAACCAAGCGGAGGCTTGGGGACCGCTTTGCAGAACACCTCCGCTCGGTTCACAATAAACAACTGCACCTCCCAGTCGCAAACCATTTCCACTCCCCCTCCCATTCTTTAGATGACATGTCCATCATGGGCCTCCTGCAGTGCCACAATGATGCCACCCGAAGGTTGCAGGAACAGCAACTCATATTCCGCTTGGGAACCCTGCAGCCCAATGATATCAATGTGGACTTCACCAGCTTCAAGATCTCCCCTTCCCCCACCGCATCCCTAACCAGCCCAGTTCGTCCCCTCCCCCCACTGCACCACACAACCAGCCCAGCTCTTCCCCTCCACCCACTGCATCCCAAAACCAGTCCAACCTGTCTCTGCCTCCCTAACCTGTTTTTCCTCTCACCCATACCTTCCTCCCACCCAAGCCGCACCTCCATCTCCTACCTACTAACCTCATCCCACCTCCTTAACCTGTCCGACTTCCCTGGACTGACCTATCCCCTCCCTACCTCCCCACCTATACTCTCCTCTCCACCTATCTTCTTTTCTCTCCATCTTTGGTCCGCCTCCCCCTCTCTCCCTATTTATTCCAGAACCCTCACCCCATCCCCCTCTCTGATGAAGGGTCTAGGCCCGAAACTTCAGCTTTTGTGCTCCTGAGATGCTGCTGGGCCTGCTGTGTTCATCCAGCCTCACATTTTATTATCTTGGATTCTCCAGCATCTGCAGTTCCCATTATCACTGTAATTGTAATCTTTTTGTGTGTGTCTAGACTGTGAACCTACAATTCTCCTTCCAACTGTTGAGGTTAATAAGGATGTGGTACAGCTTCATGATAGGGTTTCTATCAGATAGTTGGCTGCTATTGGCCCAAAATACAACAGTACAGCTACAACAGAAGAGATAATAAACGACATCTGAAAGTTAGGAACAGTTGACTTACTGATGGCCTAGGCGGCGATATAAGACTATTACAAGTTATTTCCTTCATAGGAGAACTTCATGACTATTATTGCTGTTTCTTATTGCTGGCCACCACACTACCAAAGAGCCACCAGGAATTAATGGTAACAGAGGAGAGAGAAATGGAGCAGATGCCCAGACCATAGCCCTATAAACTAGAGGGAGGGACAAATAACACAGAAAAGCAGGCCACTTCTCTGCTGTAATCAAAGCAAAATGTATACCATGGGAAATCACTCCATTCAATAACGCTTCATGAGCTTTGATAGCAAAATCCTGAAAAACATGTCTCTAAATTGTCCAAAAACCTTTATCCTTTAATCAAGACTTTTGAGTTTTCAACATTTTTGAAGGGAATTACCGATATGTGGCTGCACGGATATCAGAGCCAGGAACTAAATATCCAAGGATATGCATCCTATCGAAAGGAGAGGCAAATGATTTGGATTGCTTTGTCAGTAAGAAAGTAAATTAAATCAAAAGCAAGGGATATAGAGTCATAAGGCATAGAATCTATGTGCATAGAATTGATGAGCCACAAAGGTAAAAAGACACTAATGGGAGTTTTGTACAGGCCTCCTAGCAGTAGTGAGAATGTGAGGGAGAAAATAAATCAGGAAATAGAAAATGCATGTAAGAAAGGCACTGACACGATAATCATGGGGGACTGCAAATATCAGATTGGTAGCAGGTCCCATTCAAAGGATTTCATGGAATGTCAATGAAATTTTTTTTTGGAGCAGCTTGTGGTACACCCCACTCAGGAGCAGGAAATACTGGATTTGGTGATGTGTAATAAGGCAGACTTGACGAGGGAGCTTAAGGTGGAGGAACCCCCTGGGGGACAGTAACAAGTATATGATAAAGCTCACCCTGAAGTTTGAGAGGGAGAAGCCTGAATCAGATGCCATGGTATTATAAGTGAGAAAATGGAAATACAAATAGATGATGGAACAGCTTGCCAGAATTGATTAAAACGGGAGCCAGTAAGGAAGATGGTGGAGCAGCAATGGCAGGATTTTATGGGGTATTTCGGCAGGCACAGCAGAAATTCATCCCAGGAAATAGGGCACATACTAAGCGGAAGAAAAGGAAACCATGGCTGATAGGTAAAGTCAGGGTTAGCATAAAAGCAAAAGAAAAGCATACAATGTGATGAAGATTAATTGGAAGCCAGAGAATTATGAAGCATGTGAAATCCAACAGAGCATCACTAAAGTAAAAGGGCAGTCGAGGAAATATTGGGGTATGCTAGCTAGTAATATAAAAGACGATTTCAAGAATTCTTTTAGGTATTAAAAAAAAACAAGAGGCAAGAGTGGACACTGACATGCCTGAAAATGAGGCTACAGAAGTATTAAAGACGATCAAAGAAATGTCAAACGAATTGAAGAGGTAATTTGCATCCATTTTCACTGTCATTTACACCAACAGCATACCAGAAATTCAAGAGAGCCAGGGGCAGAGGTGATTGTAGTGGCCATCATGAAGGAGAAGGTGCTGGGGAAACTCATATGTCTAAAGATAGATAAATCACACAGAGCAAATGGACTACACCCCAGAATTCTAAAGGAGGTTGCTGAGGAAATTGTAGAGGCGTTGGTGATGATTTTTCAAGGATCCTTGGAGTCAGGGAGGCTCCCAGAGAACTGGAAATTGGCTAATGTAACACCCCTGTTTAAGACAGGAGGGTGGCAGAATTCAGGAAACAATAGGTCGGTTAGCCTGACCTTGGTTGTTGGTAAGATTTTAAGAGTCCATTATTAAGGATAAGATTGCACGGTACTTTGAAGTGCATGGTAACATAGTGCTGAGTCAACATGGCTTCATCAAGGGGAGATGAAGCCTGACAAAAGTGTTACAAATCTTTGAGAGGGTAATGAGCAAGTTAAACAAAGGAAGCCCAGTGGATGTGATCTATTTGGACTTCCAGAAGGCCTTTGACAGGGTGCCTCACAGGAGGCTGCTGAATAAGAGCCCATGATGATAAAGTATCGACACTGACAGAGGTTTGGCTGATTGGCAAAAAGCAGAGAATGAGAATAAAGGGTTCTTATCAGGATGGCAGCTGGTGACCAGTGGAGCTCCACTGGGGTCAGTGTCGGGGCCGTAACTATTTATCTTATACATTAACAGTCTGGACAAGGCGCTAAGTGCATTGTCGCTAAGTTTGCAGAAGACACAAAGAAAGGTGGAGGGACAGGTATTGCTGAGGAGGCAGGGACATTGTGGAAGGAGTTGAAGATGGTAAGGCAGTGGGCAAAGAAGTTGCAGATGGAATGCAATGTGAGGTTATTCATTTTGTTGGGAAGAATAGACACATAGACTATTTTGTAAATGGAGAAGCGCTGCAGAAATCTGAAGGACAAATGGACTAGTTCAGTATTCTCTTAAGGTTAACATGTAAGTTCACTTGGCTGTTGGCAAGGCAAATGCAATGTTAGGATCCATTACAAGAGAGCTAGAATACGAGACCAGGATGTACTGCTGAGGCTGTATAAGGCTCTGATCAGACCACATTTGGAATTTGTGAGCAGTTTTGGGCCCCAGATCTATGGAGAGGCTAAGAGGAAGTTAACAAGAATGATTCCAGGGAATGAAGGGCTTCTCATATGAGGAGCAGTTGATGACTCGATGGAATTTAGAATAATGAGGAGAAATCTGATTGAAACTTACAGAATACTGAGAGGACTGGATAACGTTTACATGGAGAAGGTGTTTTCACTAGTAGGAGAGACCACGAGCCAAGACTGCATGCTCAGAGTGAAGGCACGATCTTGTAAAACTGAGACGACGTGGAGGTTTTTCAGGCAGAGGGTGGTGAAACTGTCAAACTCATTGCCACAGAAGGCTATGGAGATCAAGTGTTTGAGTGTATATAATGCAGATATATAGATCCTTGGTTAGCAAGGGGATCAATGGTTACAGGGAGAAGGCAAGAGAATGTTGAGAAACTATCGGTCATGATCAAATGGTGGAGCAGACTTGATGGACTGAATGGCCTAATTTCACTTGTCTGTCTTATGGTCTTATAGAGCTACAGGTCTGCAGCTGTCCTGCTGGATTCAGGAAAGTTTAGCAATAAGAAGGAGATAGGGGCCTTACCCTGACACTTTCTCCTCACAATACAGACGAGTAAAGGAGAGAAGAATGAAAAACACACTGTGCTACTCTGTGAAAAACACACGATACTACACTGTGAAAAACACACAACTACAAACTCCACACAAAAACAACCACTCAGCAACAGATAACTGAAGAACAATTGTACTGATGGCAAAACCTTGCCATGGGACCTATCCACAGGTCAGTAGTAGCCCTTTTGGGACTTACCCTGACACTAATGCTCTCCTTTAATCACTCCTTCAGCAATTCAATCAAAACAAAAGACACTTAAGAAAAATCAATATTTTGCACAGAAGTGATTAATCTCCTAAAATGTCATCCGTCTCTAGGTGAAGACTGTTACAAAGTATGTTTCATTCAGTATTAAGAACAAAGATTTTACTCAGAAATATTTATACTTAGGTAAAGAATTCTGCATGTTGGAAGTGAAGGGCAGTGTATTTTGTACACTCCAAGTCTATAGAGTGGGAATAAATGGGGGGAAAACTCTAAGATCCAGTGGAATTCCACACAACAGGAATGAACAGAATTGACATTGATTCAAAATGATTTGCTTTTAACTTACAGAATTCTAACAGACCAAACCCAATTCTATTCACTTCTGGGATATTACCATCCACCGTGGGTTGCCAAAACAACATTTAGTCTCTCCAGGTAGATTTAGGTTCAGCATATTAAAGTGTAGAGTATATATTCCTTGTAGGTTGGTGTTTTAAATTTAGTCTGTCACTGACTTTCATAATTGCATTTAGTTTTATCGAATCATAGAATTTTACACTACAGAAGGAGGTCATTTGATCCATTAAGTTTGTACCTCCTGAAAGAGCTACCCAGCTAGACCTATTCTCTAGCCCTATCACTGTAGCCCTCAAAATTCATAACTTTCAAATATACATCCAGCTCTCTTTTGAAATCTCCTATGGAATCTGTCTCCCCCACTCTCACAGACGTACATTACAAATTTTAACAATTCTCTAAGTAAAGAAGTTTCTCCTCATCTCAGTCCTAGATCTCTTGCTGACAGCCTTGAAACTGTGGTCCCAAGCTACTGACATATCAACCAGCGGAAACAGAATATTCTTCTTTACCCTGTCAAAATTATTCATAAATTTGAATACTTCAATAATGTCACCTCTTAATTTTCCATGCTCCAAGGAAAATGAACAGCGATTCTCTATTTTTCCCTTGTATCTAAAATCCCTCAGTCCTGGCATCATCCTAGTAAATCTCCTTTTAATGCTGTCCAAGGCTTTAACATGCTTCTTTAAATAAGGTACTCAGAACTAAACATATTAATTCCACATGTAGTCTGAGGAATGATTTATAGCGATGTAGCTTTTATATCTACGCGTTTATTTATATACCCAAGGACCGTATAAAATGTCTTAACTACCATTTCAACTTGCCTGGCCACTTTGAGAGAATTATCCACTTGAACCCCAAAGTCTGTCTGCTTCTGTGCCCGCCCCCCCCAGATTTAAATTTGTACCGTTGAGCCTGTATTGCCTCTCCATGTTTCTTCAGTCAAACTGTATTACCTCACTTTTCTCTGCATTGAAATTCATCTGTCAAGTGTCTGCTCATTTGGCCAAATTGCCCATGTACCATTGGAGTCACTCAGCATCATCCTTCACTCTTCTCCCTCGTTTAGCGTCATCAGCAAATTCAGACATTTTGCCCTCAACACCCATCGCCAAATCATTTATATAAACCAGCAAAAGCAAGAGTCCCAATTCCTGGGGAACATGACATTCAACTCATCTCCAGTCTGATAAATGCCCATTTATATCTACCCTCTGTTTCCTATCTTTTAGCCAACTTCTAATCTATGCGGCCAAGGACTCAGCAATCCCTAATATTTCGAATTTGCCAAACAACCTGCAATATGGCGCCATATCAAATGCTTTATGAAAGTCCAAATATACAATATCCGCAGCACTACCCTTTTCCACTGCCCTGTGTCACCTTGTCAAAGAATTCAAGTAAATTAGTCAGACATGATCTGTCCTTGACAAAGCTACGTTGACTGACTAGGATTAATATATTTTTCTCTGAGTGCATATTTATCTTATCCTCTATTACAATCTCCACCACTTTCCCATTATTGACATCAAACTGACAGGTCTACAGGTTCCTGGTTTATCCTTTGCCCCTTTCATGAACAGTAGAGTCACATTTGCAATCCTACAGTTCCCCCGGGACTAACCTTGTGTTCAGAGGGTCCTGGAAAATCTCTGTCAACAGCTCCACAATTTGCTTCTTAACCTGTCTCAGTTGTCTACGATGCTTCCCATTTGGCCCTGGTAATGTCTCTACCTGAAGTGCTGTCAGCCTTTTGCACACCCCTTCTTTATCTTTCATATGCAGCTTAGTTGCTCAACACCCACATTTCCAATTGGGCTTTTGTCATCATTTCGAATCTAGTGAAAACAGAAACAATGTATTAGCTTTTCTGATGAAGGGTCTGGGACTGAAATGTCAGCTTTTGTGCTCCTGAGATGCTGCGTGGCCTGCTGTGTTCATCCAGCTCTACACTTTGTTTTCTTGGATTCTCCAGCATCTGCAGTTCCCATTATCACTGATCACAACAAAGTATTGAGTTAGTACCTGTACCATACGCTTTGTTTCAGAGAGCAGCTAACCCTACTTGTTCCTCATGGACTCCACTCTATTCTTCACCAATCTTCTACTATTAAAAGGTTTGAAGAAAATCGTATTACTTGTTTTCGTGCAGCCTGCCATCCTTTCCTTATGCTTGCTCTTAGCCTTCCTTATTCCTTCTGTAGTCTGTCTTGTGCTTTTGAGACACAACTTAAGATTTTTATTGCTGGTATTATTGTTATCTATTTATTTATTTAATGGATGGTGACATCATTGGCTAACTAGCATTTCTTGCCCATCCCTAGTTGCCCTTGAGAAGGTGGTGGTGAGCTGCCTTCTTGAACTGCTGCAGTCCTTCTGCCATTAGGGAGGACATTCCAGGATTTTGACCCAGTGACTGTGAAGGATCGGTAATATATTTTCAAATCAGGATGGTGAGTGGCTTGGAGGGTTATTTGCAGATAGTGGTGTTCCCAAATACATTGTCCTTCGAGATAGAAGTGGTCATGGGTTTGGAAGATGCTGTTGAGGATCTTTGGTGAATTTCTGCTGTGCATCTTGTAGGTGGTACACATTGCTGCTACTGAGTGTCGGTGGTGGAGGGAGTAGATGTTCATGGATGTAGTGCCAATCAAGTGGGCTGCTTTGTCTTGGATTGTGTCATTCTTCTTGAGTCACTTATCCAGGCAAGTGGGGAGTATTCCGTACCACTCCTGACTTGTGCCTTGTAGATGGTGGCCAGGCTTTGGGGATCAGGAGATCAGCTCCTACTTGCAGTATGCCTAGATTTTCTGGCCTACTTTTGTAGAGACTGTCTTTATGTGGTGAGTCCAGTTGAGTTTCTGGTCAATGACAATTCCCAGGATGTTGATATTGAGGGATTCAATGATGGTAACAGCATTAAATGTCAAGGGACGATGGATAGAATTTTCACTTGTTAACCATGGTCATAGCTGGCATTTTTGTGGCATGAATATCACTTGCCACTTGTCAGCCCAAGCCAGGATATTGTCCATATCTTGTTGCATTTGGACATGGACTGCTTCAGTGTCTGAGGAGGTGCTGAACATGGTGCAATCATCAGTGAACATCCCCGCTTCTGACCTTATGATGGAGGGAAGATCATTGATGAAGCAGCTGAAGATGGTTGGGCCTAGGACATTACCTTGAGGAACTCCTGCAGAGATGTCCTGGAGCTAAGATGACTGATCTCTAACAACGATGACCATCTTCCCATATGTCAAGTATGACCCCAACCACTGGAGAGTTTTGCCCTCTGCTACCCATTGACTCCAGTTTTGCTAGGGCTCCTCGATACCACATCCCATCAAATTGAGGCCTTGATGTCAAGGGCTGTCACTCTCACTTCACCTCTGGAGTTTAGCTCTTTTGTCCATGTTTGAACCTAGGCTGTAGTGAATTCAGGAAATGAGTGGTCCTGGCGGAACCCAAACTGGGCATCACTGAGCAGGTTATTTCTGAGCAGGTGCTGCTTGATAGCACTGTTGATGACATCTTCCATCATGTTACTGATGATCAAGAGTTGACTGATGGGGCGGTAATTGGCCAGGTTGGATTTGTCCTGCTTTTTATATACCGGACATACCTGGGCAATTCTCCAGATTATCAGATAGATTTCAGTGTTGTAACTGTGCTGGAACAGCTTGGCTCAGGGAGCAGCAAGTTCTAGAACACATGTCTTCAATACTATTGCTGGAATGTTGTCAGAGCCCGTAGCCTTTGCAGTATCTAGTGTCTCCAACTGTTTCTTGTTATCACTTAGAGCGAATCAAATTGGCTGAAGACTGGTATCTGAAATGCTGGGGACCACTCGAGGAGGTTGAGATGGATCATCCACTTGGCACTTCTGGCTAAATATTGCTGTGAATGCTTCAGCTTTATCTTTTGCATTGACGTGCTGGTCTCTTCCATCATTGAGGATGGGGATATCTGTGGAGCCTCCTCTTCCATTGAGCTGTTTAATTGTGCATCACCATTCAAGTAGTCCTGTTTGGTGGCTTTAACGGGTTGACACCACAACTTCAGGTACACGTCTTGCTGCTCTTGGCAAGCCTTCCTGATTGATAATCATGGTTGAGTGAGGGGCATGCCAGGCTGTGAGGTTGCACATTGTGCTAGAGTACAATTCTGCTGCTGTTGATGACCCACAGTGCCTCATTCATGCCTAGTCTTGAGTTGCTAGATCTGATTGAATTCTATCCGTTTTAGCATGGTGATAGTACCACATGACATGATGGAGGGTATTCTCAATGTGAAGGGGGGGACTTCATCTCCACAAGAACTGTGTGGTGGTTGCTGTTACTGATACTGTCATGGAAAGATACTGCTGTAGACAGCAGATTGGTAATTATGAGGTCAAGTATGTTAATCCCTCTTGTGGGTTCATTACATGCTGCTGCGGACACAGTGTAGCAACTATGTCCTTTAGGACCTGACCAGCTTGGTCAGTAGTAATGCTGCTGAGCCACTGTTGGTGGTGGACATTGAAATCATCCACCCAGAGTACGCTTTCTGCCTTTGACATCCTCAGTGCTTCCTCCAAGTGTTCAACATGTTGGAGTGCTGATTCATCAGCTGAGGCAGTATGTACCTAGTTACCAGCAGGACGTTTCCTTGCCCATGTTTAACCTGAAACCATGAAACTTCATGGGGTCCAGGGTGAACATTGAGGATTTCCAGAGGAACACCCTTCCAATTGTATACCACTGTGCTACTATCTCTGCTGGGCCTTTGCTGCTGGTGGGACAAGATAGAAATTGTGGTGTCTAGGACATTGTCTGTAAGGTATGATACTGTGAGTATGACTATATCAGGCTGTTGCCTGACTAGTATGTGCGACAGCTCTCCCAGTTTTGGAACTGGCAGTCAGATGTTAGTAAGGAGGACTTTGCAGGGTTGACTTGGCCATTTCTGCTGTCATCTTTTCTAGTGCCTCGGTCAACACCGGGTCATCAGTCTGATTTCATCTCTTTGAGATTTTGCAGTGATTGGTACAACCTGAATTCTAGGTCATCTCACAGGGCAATTGAGAATCAACCAATTGCTTGGGTCTGGAGTCACATGTAGGCCAGACCAGGTGAGGATAATATATGGGTTTTTCTAACAATCGGCAATGATTTCATGGTCATCAGTAGATTTCTTAATTCCAGACTATTTTTATTTCATTATTGAATTCAAATTTCACATCTGCTATGGTTGGACTCAAATGCGGGTGCCCAGAACATTGGCTGAGTTTCTGGATTAATAGTCTAGTGATAATACCACGAGGCCATCACCTTGCCATGCATATGCATCATATGACTTCTTTTTCTTCCTTATTTTCTCGTCAATATCCTTACTAATACAGGGTACTCTAGCTTTGGTAACCTTGCATTTATTTCTTATAGGTATATACCTAACTTGCACCCTACTCAACTTTCTTTTGAAATTCTCCCATTTTTCATCGACTGTTTTATCCACTAAAATACTTTATAATCAACCTGCTCCAGTTGAACTTTAAGACCCCTAAAATCTGCCCTTTTCTAGTCTGGGATCTTAATTCTTGACTGATTTTTATCTTTTTCTAACTTAACATTGAACCTTATTATATTATGATCACTATCTCCCAAATGTGCCCCAACTCTGACTTTCTCCACTCGGCCTGACTCATTTCCAAGGACCAGACCCAGCATAGCTCCTGACCTAGTAGGAATGAGAATGTATTGTTTCAGAAAATTCTCCTACGTACATTGCAAAGGTCTCTCCCCTTCTGTGCCCTACACTTTACCTTTTTCCCAAGTCCTCGGGTACTTGTAATCAGTAATGATGACAGCCCTATTTGTCCTGCAAATCTTCATAATCCCTTTCGTAATGCTCTCTTTTACTTCTGGCCCACAATGTAGAGGTCATCACTAGGTTTTTTTTAAAGACATAAACATAGAAATTAGGAGCAGGATTAGGTCATCCAGCCCTTTGAAACTGCTCTGCCATTCAATATGATCATGGATGATCATCCAACACATACTCTTTGATTCTTTTAAATCTAAGAACTATATTTATCTCCTTCTTGAAGACATTCAATGTTTCAGAATTTCACAGCGTCATCACTCTCTGGGCAAAGAAATTCCTCCTCATTTCAGACCGGAATGTTCTATCCCATATCGTTAAACTATGACCCCTGGTCCTGGACATCCTGGTCCATTGGGAACATCCTTCTTAAATTTATCCTGTCTCATCCTGTTAAACTTTTATATGTTTCTCTGAGATCTCCCTTCATTTTTTCTCAACTCCTAAGTGATCCAATAGTCTGAACTGACCCAATTTCTCTTCATTCATCACTGTCTCAGGAGTCAGTCTGTCCAAGCTTCCTTGCATTACCTCCATAGCTGGAACAGCTTTCCTCAGATAAGGAGACCAAAACTGTACACAGTACTCCAGGTATTGTCTCGCTAATGATCTGTACAAGACATCCCTGCTCCTGTACTCGAATCCTCTCAATGTGAAGGACAACATACCATTTGCATTCTTCACTGCCTGCTGCACCTGCATGAATACTGTGACTACTGTACAAGGATACCCAGGTCTCATTACACCTCTGCCTTTCCCAGTCTATCATCATTTTGATAATGATCTGCCTCCCTGTTTTTGCTACCAAAGTGGATAATGTCACTCTTATCCACATTGTATTTCATCTGCCATGAATTTACACTCTTATTCAGCTTGTCAAAATCACATGAAGCATCTCTGCATCCTTCTCACAGCTCTCCTGCTCATCCAGCTTTGTGTCAACAGCAAACTTGGAAGTAACACGTTTAGTTACCTCATCCAAATCATTATTATATATTGTGGATAGTTGGGGTCCAAGAACTGATCACTGTGATACCTCACTAGTCACAGTGTGACACTTGAAAAATGACCTGTTCATTCCCACTCATGATTCCCATCTGCTCTCTTGTCTCTATTCATATCAGGACACTATCCTTAATCTCCTAATTAAAACTAACAGAATTGAGTCTCACTAGTTAAAAGCTCTCAGATTTGAATCCTACTTGGGTATAATAAATTATTGTTAATTCAGACCACAGTAAATGTGCTACAAATACTAAAAGACATGGAAGAATGAAGTGAACAATTATTAATTTGCAATCTCTACCTGATGATTTCTATTAGGATGTTTGTGCCTCAATGTTGGGTGATGAAAGGATTGTAAGAGCAGTTTCATTGTATTTGTCCATCTTCTATATCGTTTCGTATCACCGGACTCACTATGTGAAATTTTCCCAGGTCTGAATGATATAGGTAATGTGGAGCCAGTTGAGAAAATGGCAAGGTTGGAAAATGGAGAATCCCAACATCGGGAAAAATGAGATAACACGGTGTGAAGCTGGATGAACACAGCAGGCCAAGCAGCATCAAAGGAGCAGGAAAGCTTGACATTTCGGGTTGGACACTTCTACAGAAAAATAAGTCCCATTTTCCAGCTGAGTTGTAATAGCGAGGCATGAACCTCTCAGGCGAGCAGCCAGAGGCCTGTTTGCATGTTTTCATGTCTCATTATGACCTAATCACATCCCATTTACATGCAGTTTGCTATTTCACCAGGCAGTGAGGAGAATCGAGATAATAATAATTCCCAACATGAAAGCCTTGTCATTCTGGTCCCCGTATTAGCCACTGCTTTGTAACATTTGTGGGTACACTCCAGAGGCAATGATATTGGAAATCTGAAACAAAAACTAAAATTGCTGGAGAAAATCAGCAGTCAGGGAGTGTCTGTGGAGAGCGAAACAGAGTTAACATTTCAAGTCGAGTGACCCTCCTTCAGAACTAATACTGTATAGGAAAATGTGGTATTTATCCTGATGATAGTGAGTTGGGAAGGAAAAGCAGTAAGCAGTTAGTTGTAGAGGAAGCCCAGAATGGGAGAGGTGAAAGGTTAGGCAGAATATGGGATTGCTGATAATAAGCTAGGGAAGAAGAAAAACTATTCTATTAGCCTCCACATCCAATCATAAGCCACTATTTCCCGAACCTCCAGTGGGATACCACCATTAGACCCATCTCCCCTCCCTCGTCAGCGAACACCCTAGTTCACTCCTCCTCGACTTCCTACACCTCCCCACACACTCATGGCACCTTCCCAAGTATTTGCTGATGGTGTAACACTTGCCCATTTACTTCCTGCCTACTCACTATCCAAGGCCCCAGACACATCATTCAATCTAGTCTCCTGTGTTTACTGCTGTAGTTTCCTTTACAATAGGGAGACAAAACACAGTCTGAGTGACCACTTGCAGGACATGTACCCTCTGTCCATAAGAAAGTTCTTGAGCTTCTAGTCGCCTGCCCTTCAACACATTGCCATGTTTCCTGGACAACATCTCTGTTTTAGGCTTGCTGGAGTGCTCCAGTGAAGCTTAGCACAAGCTGGAAGAACAACATCTCATTTTCTGCTTGGGAACAATGTAGGCTTCAGGACTCAGTATTGAATTCATAATATTAGAGCAAAAATGCCTCCTTCCATGTCCCTAACCCCTAACCCCTCATCCACAGCCCAGGTCTGGGCATGATGTGGGTTGCTTTCAGCACAACCAACCCATTTTCACCCAGTCGTAGTCCTCATTATTACCTATCTAGGCTTTCTTCTTTCCTGACTTACTATCAATAAACCACCGGTCTATGTAACTTTGCCCCCACGTCCCTCTGGGTTCTGTCTCCACCTGTCCACTTATTCCTTTCAGCCATCCTCCCACCCTGTGATTGAGATAAACACCACATTTTTGCCAATGGTAACAGGATCAAAGGGCCAAATGACTACGACTGGGTGAAAATGGGTTGGTTGTGCTGAAAGCAACCCACGTCATGTCCAGACCTGGGCTGTGGATGAGGGGTTAGGGGTTAGGGACATGGAAGGAGGCATTTTGGCTCTAATATTATGATCAAAGGGCCAAATGAACTTACCACTGCCCCTCTATTTTCTTTGTTTCTATGTTTCTAAGACATAGGGAGAGCAGGAAAATTGGCAAGCCCAGGAGCAGCAGCTAGCCCACACTGAGTTTGAGGAGCAGTCTGCTCTGGGAGCACCCCTCAGGATGTGTGGGATGCACAGGATGCCCAGAGTTTTGTGGCCCCGACTCCATTTCCAGAGGGATGAGTGAGGTGCAGCATTGAAAAAATCTCCATATATCCCAGGAATTGTGATAGAACTGTGCCAGATAGTGGAGCAGAACATGAGGTCTGCAGGAGTGGGAGGCCATCCTATCCCAGTGGCTGTGAAGCCGGCAGCTGCTTTAAATCTCTTTGCTGCTGGCTCCTTGCAGAGAGCGATGGGTAACCTGTGTGAGAACTCTCAGTCATGCACTCACAAGTACGTCAGGGAGAGTGACCCATGCCATCTGAGCAAGGCTGTACTTGTTCATCTCATTCCCGTGAGCTGATGTCAGTGCTGCAGCCTGACTACTAGGATTTGGAAAACATAGCTGGCTTCTCCCAGTGCAAGGTGCCGGCAATTATTCACATGCAAAACTGAGAGGGCTGTATCACAGCAGTGTGGAATTCATCAACAGAAGGAAATTCATTCAATCAATGCTCAGATGATCGGTGATTGCCATTTCATGGTCTGAAGGTGAGTGCCCACCACCCTGGTAGCTGCTGTAACTCATACTTTGTGGAGCACTATCATGTACCTGGTATATTTGAGGACCCAGCTGATTCACAAGGTTAGTTACTGGTGGACGAGGATTACATGCTGTGCCCATGGCTCATGACACTATTGCATAAGCTGCTGATGATGCAGAACACAGGTTTAATACCACCCATGCCTCAACCAAGGCTATGGTGGAGTACACATTAGGCTTGCTGAAGATGTGATTCTGTGGCTTGGACCAGTCTGGGGATGCCCTCCAGTTCCGAAAAAAGTGCATCACATCATCCTGGCATCATGTGCTGTGCACAATTGGAGCAGGTAATGAGCTGATGTCCTGGTTACAGAGGAACTCGGCAAACAGTAACTTTTCAAACAAGGTGTAGGCTCCAAGGATTCTGGTCTCCGGGCACATTTCGCTGAGTAGTGAGTTGTTGTGAGCATGGCGTGTGGTAAGAAGGGGTAGAATTCAGATGTGTGAGATGCTGCCGGGACAGAGTAGGTAATTAATGCAGTGAGTTTGGGAAGACAAGATGAGAAAACTTGCTCAGCCTTGATGCAAAAATCCTGTACAACAATTCAAACCAACTTAGACTTGACCAAAAAAATGTTAAATTAAGCCCAGAGTTATTGAATTGTAGGCATCATAGAAACATAGAAGATGGTAGCGGGAGGAGACCATTTGACCCTTTGAGCCTGCTCTGCCATTCTTCACGATAATGGCTGATTGTTCAATTCAATAGCTTAATCCTGTTTTCTCCCAATAACCTTTGATCCCATTCACCCCAAGTGCCTTATCTCATCACCTGCTGAATTCTCATGCAAAGTGCCATATCTAGTCACCTCTTGAACTAGACTTGGGAAGCAGCTGGGTCCTCAAATATGCCAGGTACATGATAGTGCTCCACGCACTTGATAGTGCGCACTATGCATCAAGTGTGGAGTGAGATACCTGGGCATGGTGTTCCAGGATGTGATCATAACCTTAAAATAGGGCAGTCCAACGTCATTTGTGGTGAGGGGCAGGACGACGTGACCACAAGTGAGGGAGGTAAGGTGTCAACAAATACTGTAGTGCAGGAACCTTGGCCATTACCATCATCAAATAATTCAAGGTGCTTGACTGTGTGGATGAAAATTAGGTTTGTAGAGGGCAGAGCAGATTGATCAGGGCACCTTGTATCAAGGTGCCTTTCAGATGGGGACAATGAAAAAAATGAAATGTGGTAGGAGGTAGTAAATTCAAGGGGATAAACACTGTACTGTGATGCCAAGAGAATAAGTCCAGAAAATTATCCATCACCTTCCAATGAGAGGGTTTTGGGACATCAGACAGAAACTTGGGGATGGAACGGGAGAGGGATAGAGAATCCAGTTGTCACAGTCCATCTAGGTACTGATGACATTAGAAAGAGTTTCTACTGAGACAGTGTGAAGAGTCAGGCACCAAATTTAAGAGAAGAACCTTAAGGGTAATAATCCCCACACTATTTCCTCAGCCATGCACCAAGGCTCTGTCTCCAAGTCTGCATCGCATGCATAACAGAGTAATCAAATGGATTTTACACATTGAAATAAATGAATATATTCTGATGCCATTACAGAGACATTGCTTTAAGGTGACACAGTTTAGGTTTTGAACATTGAAGGGCCTATCACATTCTAGAAGAATAGCAAGCAAGACAAAGATGGAGGGGTAACAATGCAAATAATGAATGTCATTTGTGTAATAGATAGAGAAGACCTGGGTTCAGGAGATCAGAATTTGGAATCAGTTTGGGGAGAGATGAGGAATAATAGGGGAAAGAAGTCACAGGCAGAGGAGAGTTACCTACCCTCTAATGGTAACTATAATGTATATCAAAGCGTCTAAGAAAAAATATTATTGGGCGCTTTGGAGAAAGAGACTGCGATAATCATGCATGATTTTAATGTACATATAAACTGAAAAAGTCAGATTAGCAGTGCTGACGAGGAGTTCATAGAATGACTTTGAGATGGTTTGATTTGGTTTGATTTATTATTCTCACGTACTGAGATACAATGAAAAGTATTGTTTTGCATGCTATCTAGACAAATCATTTTTTAGATTAGTACATCAGGATAATAGAACACAGTATTACAGCTATCGAGAAGGTCCAAAGATAGATCAACTTTACTTTTGAGAGGTCCACTCATAAGTTTGATAACAGTGGGAAGAAACTGTTCTTGAATCTGCTGGTACGTGTTTTCAAACTTTTGTATTTTTTGCCCAATGGCAAAGAGTCGAAGAAAGTACAACCAGAGTGGGGAGTAGAAGGGGGGAGTAGGGGGAGGGGGATAACAAGGTGTAGAGCTGGATGAACACAACAGGCCAAGAAGCATTGGAGGAGCAGGAAGGCTGACATTTCAGGCCTTGGCCTTTCTTCAGAAATGGGGGAGGGGAAGGGAGTTCTGAAATAAATAGGGAGATGGGGGAAGCGGATAGAAGATGGATAGAGGAGAAGATAGGTGGAGAGGAGACAGACCGGTCAAAGAGGCGGGGATGGAGCCAGTAAAGGTGAGTGTGGGTGGGGAGGTAGGGAGGGGATAGGTCAGTCCAGGAATGGCAGGCAGGTCTATGGGGTGGGATGAGGTTAGTAGGTAGGAAATGGGGGTGCGGCTTGAGGTGGGAGGAGGGGATAGGTGAGAGGAAGAACAAGTTAGGGAGGCGGGGATGAGCTGGGCTGGTTTTGGGATGCGGTGAGGGGAGGGAAGCTTCTGAAGTTCACATTGATACCATTGGGCTGCAGGGTTTCCAAGCAGAATATCAGTTGCTATTCCTGCAACCTTTAGGTGGCATTGTTGTGGCACTGCAGGAGGTCCAGGATGGACATGTCATCTGTAGAATGGGAGGGGGAGTCGAAATGGTTCACGACTGGGAGGTGCAGTTGCTTAGTGCGAATTGAGTGAAGGTGTTCTGCACAGCAGTCCCCAAGCCTTCGCTTGGTTTCCTCGATGTAGAGGAGGCCACAATGGGTACAGCAGATGCAGTATACCACATTAGCAGATGTGCAGGTGAACATCCGCTTGATGTGGAAACCTTCTTGGGGTCTGGGATGGAGGTGAGGGGGGAAGTATAGGGGCAGGTGTAGGTCTTCCTGCAGTTGCAGGGAAAAGTGCCAGGTGTGGTGGGGCTAGAGGGGAGTGTGGAGTGGACAACGGAGTCACGGAGAGAATGGTCCCTCCGGAAGGCAGATAAGGGTTGGGAAGGAAAAATGTCTTTGGTGGTGGGGTTGGATTGCAGATGGTGGAAGTGTCAGAGGATGATGTGTTGGATCTGGAGATTGGTGGGGTGGTACGTGAGGACGAGGGGGATTCTGTTTCGATTTTTATTGCAGGGCGGGGTGTGAGGAATGAGTTGCGGGAAAAGCGGGAGACACGGTCAAGGGTGTCTTGACCACTGCATGGGGGTGTTGCGGTCCTTGAAAAACGAGGACATCTGAGATATATGGGAGTGGAATGTCTCATCCTGGTAGCAAATGCGGCAGAGGTGAAGGAATTGGGAATAGGGGATGGCATTTTTGCAGGAAGGTGGGTGGGAGGAGGTGTATTCTAGGTAGCTGTGGGAGTCAGTGGGCTTGAAATGGATATCGGTTTCTAGGTGGTTGTCGGAGATGGAGACAGAGAGGTCCAGAAAGGAGAGACAGGTATTAGAGATGGTACAGGTACTTAAGGTTAGGATAGAAGGTGTTGGTGAAGTGAATGAACTGTTCAAGCACCTTGTGGGAGCACAAGGTGGCGCCGATACAGTCATTGATGTAACAGAGGAAGTGATGGGTTTTAAGGCCAGTGTAGGTATGGAAGAGGGACTGTTCCACATAACCTACGAAGTGGCAGGCATAGCTTGGGCCCATGCGGGTACTCATAGCCATCCCCTTTGTCTGTAGGAAGTGGGTCTTCACTGAGGTTTTTCCGGAGAGAGGAGGGTAACTTCTTCAGGGTAGGCTTCCTTAGAAGAGGCTTCGTGGTGGGGTTAAAATTGTTTCAGAGATAGTCGGACCTGCAGATGCTGGAGAATCTGAGATAACAAGATGTGGAGCTGGATGAATTCAGCAGGCCAAGCAGCATCAGAGGAGCAGGAAGGCTGAAGTTTCGTTCTTCACTGAGGTTTGTCTGGAGGGAGGAGGGTAATTTCTTCAGGATAGGCAACCTTAGAAGAGGCTTTGCAGTGGTCTTCACTGAGGTTTTTCCAGAGGGAGGATCTTCACTGAGGTTTTTTCCAGAGGGAGGATCCTCACTGAGGTTTTTCCGGAAGGAAGATCTTCACTGAGGTAAGGGGTCTTTGATTATGTAGGCTCCTTTCCCGAGGCAGTGGGAAGTGTAGATGGAGCGAACTGAAGGAAGGCTGGTTTTCATGATGGACTGGGCTGGGTTCACAACTTCCTGTAACTTCTTGCGGTCTTGGGCACAGCAGTTACCATACCAAGCTGTGATACAACTGTGAAGGATGCTTTCTATGGATTGTCTATAAAAATTGGTAAGAGTCATTGTGGACATGCTGAATCTGAATTTCTGTGGAAGTAGAGGTGTTGGTGTGCTTTCTTCACTCTAGCATCAATGTGGATGAACCAGGACAGATTGTTGGAAATATTTACTCCTCGGAACTTCAAGCTCTCAACCACCTCCATTGCAGCATAATTGATAAATGAAGAGCATGTCCTCCATACTGCTTCCTGAAGTCAAAGACCAGCTCCTTCATTTTGCTGATATTGAGGGAGTGATTGTTGTCTTTACACTATTCCGCTAAGTTCTCTTTCTCTTTCCCCTATTCTGTCTCATCATTGTTTGAGATCCAACCCACTATGATTTACTGAGGTCCAGCTAACGCAGGGCATTTTACAGACAATCCAGTATCTCAGCAATTACAGACAATCCAGTATCAGAGATATAATAATATGTAATAATATATAAAATAATATAATAATAACACTCCTTATTAGCTTTTCATTGCTGTAAACTTGGTAAAGGTCACGATATTTAGAATGATTGTCATAGAGATTTACAGCATGGAAACAGGCTTTTGGTCCAACTTGTCCACACCAGTTTACATTTGTCTATATTTGTTGTATATCTCACTGTACCTATTCCATTCACATCCCTGTCCAAATGTTTCTTAAATGGCAAAATTGTACTTGCCTCCACTACTACCTCTGGCAGCCTGTTCCAGATACTCACCACCCTCTGTGTGAAGAAATTGCCCCTCTGGGCCCTTTTGTATCTCTCCCCTCTCACCTTAAACCCATGCCCTCTAACACAAGATTTCCCCACCATGGGAAAAAGCTATTGACTTGCCACCTTATCTATACCTGTTATGATTTTATAGACCTCTGTAAGGTCATCCCTTAGTCTCCTCAGTTCCAGGAAAAAAGGTCTCAGCTTATCCAGATTCTCCTTATAACTTAAACCTTCCAGTCCAGGTATCATCCTAGTAAATGATTATAGTACAGTACTCCAAGTGTGGCCTCACCAAGGTCTTGTACAGCCGCAACAAGACATCCCAACTCCTGTACTTGCTACTCTGACCAATGAAAGCAAGCATGATGAAAGCCACCATCACCATCCTGTTCACCTGTGACTCTGCTTTCAAGGACCTATGAATCTGTTGCCCAAGATCTCTTTGTCCTATAATATTCCCCAGGGCCCTACCATTGACTGTGTAAGTCTTGCCCTAGTTTAACCCACCAAAATGCAACACCTTGCATTTATCTAAATTAAACTTTAACTGCTATTCCTTACCCATTGACCCAGTTGATCAAGATCTCACTGTATTCCCAGATAATCTTTTCACTGTCCACTATGTCACCAATCTTGGTGTCATCCACAAACTTAATAACCATACCTCCTAAATTCCCATCCAAATCATTTATTTAAATAGATCATTTATTTAAATAGATCAAGTAAGAATTCCTACTAGCATATTTGCGTTTCAGGTTTCTTTTGGAATGGGAAGGTGAAAGGTGATGGATAGAGTTGAATGAAGAAAATGGTGTAATGTACAGAATCCCATAAATGTGTAAATCAACCTTCTTTGTGTATTGAATTTCAGAATCCCAGCTGAATGACTGCATGGTCCACTCAAGTTTCTTGTTGTCCTGGCTCCAAGCACTCACGTTTCTGCTCTTCAGAAATTGTGTATTATGAGAAAACTGGCTGGTAAACCAAGACAGAGAAATGGAAACCCTACGCCAAAGACTTGTGAGCCTCAACATTTTCAATGTTCCACTCAGATGTTGGTCCTGATGCTTATTGAAATTATTCTTAAAGTAAACATTAGCATGCAGCTCTCATCCTACTGCATGGCTATGTTACCTATTCCCAATTAATTTACGTTGTTTAATTCGAAGGATGAGATTTTACTGGAAAGGCTTCCCTGTGTTTTCTTTTTTAGAAGCTGGTAAACTTTCCCTTAAATATTTCCAGCATTTGTCTCCTTAGCCTCTCTTCACTGTTCAAAGATCTAAAATGATACATGATCTCTTTTTGTCTTGTTTATCCTAATTGTGGATTGAGTCAATATGTCAAATGTGGCAATTCATCTTGCAAGCAATTTTTTTTTGTTGAGATGCCACAATCCAATTTTTTCTTGCCCCCTTGGGATTACTTTATGAAAAGGACAACTCCTAAGACAAATCCTCACTCGAGTTTTGCATTCTCAAGGTTTCTCAATTGGGTTAAATAGGTAGGAAATATCTAATTCCGTTTACCCAGAGAATGATTAGCATTGCATGATTGATGGAAGAGTTAAGCTGCTTTGAATACACAAAGTGACTGTTTTAGGACAGAACCACAGTCAGCTGCAACGGGCAGGAAAGAAAGTGAAAGTTACAGACAACATTACTTTAGGGCCTCCCCACAGTGCATTACAACTCAGTTAACTCTGAAGGGAAATGACAAATAGACTCTGTGACATCTCTGTGGTCTCAACTCAAAGAAAATGTATTTGCAACATTTGTTTTCATAAAGCATAAGTGATACTTTAATGTGATTAATTAGTCATTCCTTGACCACCCAATCCAATGCCCTTAAAAAGTAGTATATTAATACAGTAAATTTAATTGGAATTGGAATTAAAAATTGCAAAACCAACAGTGATAACTCCACTATTACATCTCCATATATATCTTCTCCTAGGGCATATAAGCAGTTACAAAACGGTGAGTGGCACTTCATTAAGTGTAAGGGATTTGTGGAGGATAAAATAAACCAGCTTCTATAAGAAAGAAAGGCATTTATCACACTTGCCTTCATTTTTCAGGCTTTTGGGTTGGAACATCGATTAAAGTTGTACAGGTTAAGGTCACTGGTGCCTCTTTTGGAATACTGTGTGCAGTTCTGGTCACCCTGCTGTAGGAAGGATATTATTTAATCACAGAGGGTTCAGGATGTTGCCAGGAATGCAGGGTTTGAGGTATAAAAATAGGCTGGATAGGCTGGGAGTTTTTTCACTGGAGTGTCAGTGGTTGAGGGGTGATTTGTAACATAATAAGGGGCATTGACAAGTTGAATAACAAAGGTCCTTTCCCTAGGGTGGCAGACTTCAAAACAAGGGGGTGTATCTTTAAGGTGAGAGGAGTAAGTTTTATAAAAGACACAAAGGACAACTTTTTTTTTACACAGAATGGGGAATAAACTGCCAGAGGGAGTGGTGGACACAGGTACAGTTACGATATTTAAAGACATTTGGATAAGAACACGAACAGGAAAGGTTTGGAGGGCTATGGGCCAAAAGCAGACAGCTGGGACTAATTTAGTTTGCAAACATGGCTGGCATGCACTAGTTGGGCTGAAGGGTCTGTTTACATGCTGTCTGACTCTATGACTCGAAAAGACATTAAGGCAAATTCTATTCCTGACAGAGTTAAGGGCACAGTCAGTGTGAGGGAGATTTCTCTCTGAGTGAGAGAGGGGCTGAACAAGCACGTCCGAAATTTTTCTCGAGTTCAATTTTAGATGTCACAGAGATATTCTTCTGGAAGAGATTGAATGTCAAGGGGTTGCAGTCCACTTTGGCACCAATGGTTTAGGTAGGAACAGACTGTATTCCCGCAATCAAAACTTAGGGAAATAATATATTAGTAAGCAGGGCCTCAAATACTGTAATATTGACCTATATCATTGCCAGAAATAGCAGTAATTCTAGGATTGGGAGACTTACACATTACAACAAAAGAAGATGATGGATTTGACAAGGAAAGGGAGAACTGAATATTAGGAGTAGGGAAAATGCTAAAATCTATTTTTAAGGTTTATATTTACCTGACTGTGCATAGTCAGTATGAATTTGTGAATGCAAAATTGCATTTGATGAATTTCTTGGTGTTTTTTAAAGATGAGACTAACAAAATCAATAAAAGAGAAATGTTGGAGTTATACACTTAGATTTTCAGAAGGGTTTTGATAAAGTTTGCCACAGGGGGTTCATTACAAAGATCAAAACATATGGGATAGGAATACACTGGCATGGATTAATGATTGACTAACAGACGGAAAACAGACAGTAGGAATAAATGAGTCAATCTTGTGTTAGACTGACGAGTGGCAACCCGCAAGGATCAGTACTGGGGCTCCAGCTGTTCGCTATAGGTATCAATGATTTGGACATGGGGGCCAAATGTAATATTTCCAAATTTGTAGATGATATAAAGCTAAGTAAGAAATGTGTGTTGTGAGGATTCATTTGTGGGATGCGGGCATCGCTGGTTGGAGAGCATCTCTTGCCTATCCCTAGTTGCTTTAGAGAAGGTGATGGTGAGCTGCTTCTTGAACCAGTGCAGTCCACCTGCTGTGGTTTGACCTACAATGCCACTAGGGAGAGAACTCCAGGATTTTGACCCAGGGACAGTGAAAGAAAAGCGATATATTTCCAACTCAGGATGGTGAGTGGCTTGGAGGGGAACTTGAAGATGGTGGTGTTCTCATATGCCTGCTTCCCTGATCCTTCTAGATGGAAGTGGTTGTAGGTTTGGAAGGCTCTGTCTGAGGATCTTTAGTGAATTTCTGCAGTGCATCTTGTAGATAGTACACACTGCTGCTGCTGAGGATCGGTGGTGGAGGGAGTAGATGCTTGTGGATGTAGTGCCAATCAAGTGGGCTGCTTTGTCCTGGATGGTGTCAATCTTCTGGAGTCATTTATCCAGGCAAGTGGGGACTATTCTATACCACTCCTGACTTAAGCCTTGTAGATTGTGTCAGGAGATGAGTTCCTACTTGCAGTGTACCTAGATTTTCTTGCCTACTTTTGTAGCCACTGTCTTTATGTGGTGAGTCCAGTTGAATTTCTGGTCAATGATAACCCCCAGGATGTTGATATTGAGGGATTCAGTGATGGTAACAGCATTAAATATCAGGGGTGGTGGATAAAATTGTCTCTTGTTAACTGTGTTGTTGGGACTGCACACATCTAGGCAAGTGAGCATATTCCATCACACTTCTGACTTGTGCCTTGTAGATGGTGGACAGGCTTGGAGGAGTCAGGAGGTGAGTTACTTGCTGCAGTATTCCTAGCTTCTGACCTGCTCTAATAGCCACTGTGTTTATGTGATGTCTCCAGTTAAGTTTCTGGTCAATGATAACCCCCAGTATGTCGACAGTGGGAGATTCAGTGATGGTAACACCAATCAATGTCAAGGGAAGGTGGTTAGATTGTCCCTTATTGGCCATGATCATAGCATGGCATTTGTGCGGCGCGAATGTTACTTGCCACTTGTCAACCCAAGCCTGGATATTGTCCAGATCTTGTTGCATTTGGACATGGACTACTTCAGTATCTGAGGAATCATGAATGGTGCTGAATATGGTGCAATCATCGGCAAACATCCCCACTTCTGACCTTATGATGGAGGAAGTTTATTGACGAAGCAGCTGAAGATGGTTGGGCTGAGGACATTACCCTGAGGAGCTCCTGCAGAGATGTCCTGGAGCTGCTATGATTG
Source organism: Stegostoma tigrinum (assembly GCF_030684315.1). NCBI lineage: Eukaryota > Metazoa > Chordata > Chondrichthyes > Orectolobiformes > Stegostomatidae > Stegostoma > Stegostoma tigrinum. Next base: position 36,356,226 of record NC_081368.1, read on the forward strand.
ACCACTAACAACCACGACCATCTTGCTATGTGTCAGGTATGACTCCTACCACTGGAGAGTTTGCCCCCTGATGCCCATTGATTCCAGTTTTGCTAGGGCTCTTTGATGCCACATTCAGTTGAATTGCGGCCTTGATGTCAAGGACTCTCGCTTAATCTCTGGAATGTAGCTCTTTTGTCCATGTTTGATCCAAGGCTGTAATGAGATCAAGAGCTGAGTGGCCCTGGTGGTATCCAAACTGGGCATCACTGAGCAGGTTATTTCTGAGCAAGTGCTGCTTGATGACACTGTTGAAGACACCTTCTATCTCTTTACTGATGATTGAGAGTAGACTGATGGGGCAGTAATTGGTCGGGTTGGATTTGTCCCTTTTTTTTGTTTACAGGACATGCTTGGACAATTTTGCACATTGCCGGGTAGATACTAGTGTTGTAACTGTACTGGAACAGCTTGGCAAGGGGAGCGGCAAGTATTGGAGCACGAATCTTCAGTACTATTGCCGGAATGTTGTCAGGGCCCGTAACCTTTGCAGTATCCAATGTCTCCAACTGTTTCTTGATAGCATGTGGAGTGATTCAAATTGGCTGAAGACTGGTAATGCTGGGGACCACTTGATCATCTTCCTGACACTTCTGGCTGAAGATTGCTATGAATTCTTCAGCCTTATCTTTTTCACTGATGTTCTGGGCTCTTCAATCATTGAGGATGGGAATATTTGTGGAGCCTCCTCCTCCTGCGATTTGTTTAGTTGTCCATCACATTCACGACTGGATGTGGCAGGACTGCAAATCTGATCCGTTGGTTGTGGGATCACTTAGCTCTGTCTCTCACTTGCTGCTTTTGCTGTTTGACACGGAAGTAGTCCTGTGTGGTGGCTTCATAAGCATGACATCTCATCTTCAGGTATGCCTGGTGCTGTTCCTGGCAGGCTGTCCTGCACTCTTCATTGAACCAGGGTCCATCTCCTGGCTTGGTGATAATGGTTGAGTGGCGGACATGCTGGGCCATGAGGTTATGAGCTGTGCTAGAGTATAATTCTGCTGCTGTAGATGGTCCATAGCACTTCATTCATGTCGAGTCTTGAGTTGCTAGATCTGTGCGAAGTCTGTCCCATTTAAAATGGTAATAGTGCCACACAACACGATGGAGGCTATTCCCAATGTGAAAGCAGGACTTTGTCCCCACAATGACTGTGCAATCACCAGTCTTACTGATACTGTCATGAACAGATGCAACTGCCACTGGCTGATTGGGATGGATGAGATCAAATACGTTTTTTCCTCTTGTTGGTTCCCTCACTACCTGCCGCAGACCCAGTCTAGAAGCTATGTCCTTTTAGACCCAGCCAGCTCAATCTGTAGTACTGCTGCTGAGCCACTGTTGGTGATGGCATTGAGATTCCCCACCCAGAGTACATTTTGTGTCTTTGCCATCCTCAGTGCTTCCTCCAAGTGTTGTTCAACATTGACAGTTACTGATTCATCAACTGAGGGAGTACAGTACATGGTAATCAGCAGGAGGTTTCCTTGACCATGTTTAACTTGAAGCCATGAGACATCATTGGGTCCAGAGGGCTCCCAGATCAACTCCTTCCTGACTGTATATCACTGTGTGGCCCCCCCTTTGCTGGATCTAACCTGCCGATGGAACAGGACATATTCATGGATGGTGATGGTGGCAGCTGGAAACATTGTCTGTGAGGTACAATTCTGTGAGTACGGCTATGTCAGGCTGTTCCTGACTAGTCTGTGAGGCAGCTGTCCCAATCTAGGCACTAACTCCCAGATGTTAGTGAGGACGACTTTGCAAAGTCATCAGGGCTGTTTCCAGCGTCATCTTTTCTGGTGCCTAGGTCGATGTCAGATGATCCGCCCGGTTTAATTTATTTGAGACTTTGTAGCGATTGGTATAACTGAATGACTTACTAAGAGGAGATTTAAAAGAAGCTTTCAAAACCTTGATGGGTCTGAATAGAATTGATAGGGAGAAACAGTTCTTGCTCCTAAATGAATTAAGAAGCAAATGGCACAGTTTTTCAAAGGGCTTTGCAGAAGAAACAAATATGAGGTGACCACAAATGTTTTCACACATCAAGTAGGACTGGAATGCACTACCTGGAAGTATAGTTGAGACAAGATCAGTTGAGGCATTCAAACCTATTGGATGATTACTTAACTAGAGAGGAAAAAAAAATGGGCTGTGTTGCAGGGAAAAGGCAGGAGACTGACACTAGATTGAAATGGTCAGAGAGTAAGTGCAGACATGATGGACCAAACAACCTCCTCCTGTGCCATAATAATTCTGTGATTTTCTAATTTGACAGCTATTAAGACAGAAGGGAGGTATGTAAAGTCAGTGAGGGGGAGGAGGCTGTGGGTTGTATTTAGGGTGTCGTATGGGCGAGAGAATGATAACAAGTGGGCAAGGTGTATAAGTGCCGTAGTGGTAAGGGGTACAGGTGGTGGGGATGTGTAAAGTGGGGATGATAACCGGGTGAAGGCTTAGGGGATGGAGCACTTACTCAACAATAATCTGCTCACTGGTGCTCAGTCTGGGTTCCTCCAAGCCCACTCAGCTCCTGATTTCATGGAAGCTTTGGCTCAGTGGACAAAACAGCTGAATGCAATAGGGGAGGTAACGGTGACTGACCTTAATGTCAAGGTCATATTTCACTGAATGTGACAGCTAGAAGCTCTTGCAAATAGGAAATGGGGGAAAGCTCTTCCCCTCAGCACAGGTTGGTGTGATTCTTTGGACAAAGGAAAATGGCTGTGGTTGATGGAAATCAATTATTATAGCCACAGGATATCACTGCATAATTTCTTCAGGATAAATATTGTGTAGTTAACTTGAACAGACATATAATTGTACATTTCTGAAGGAATTGGGACATGACTTTTGGCCTCCTGGCTCAAAGATAGGGATACTACCATTGTGCCAAAAGAGCCTTCAAATTCCTCAGGGTAGTGTCTTAGGCCCAATCATCTTCAGCAGCTTTATTAGTAATCGGCCCTCCATCATAATGCCTGGACTAGGGTTGTTCATTGATGATTGCACAATAGTTAATACTAATCATGACTCCAACTGTGTCTATATTCAGCAAGGCTTGGACAACATTTAGGCTGGACTGACAAATGGCAGGTAACATTTGTGCCATGCAAGCACTGCGTAATGAACATCTCCATAAAGAGAGAATCCAACTATCACACTTTGATGTTCAATGGCGTCACCAATTACCATCAACCAGAACCTGAACTGGAGTAGTTATACAGTGACATTGAGAGCAGGGCAGAGGCTAGGAATTCTGCAGCTAGTAACTAATTTCCTGACTCCCCAAAGCCTATCCACAATCCACTGGAACAAGTCAGGAGCCTCTCCGCCATCTATAAGACACAAATCAGGAGTGTGATGGAATATTGTCTACATAGCTCCAACAACAAGCAAGAATCTTAATTGGGCAAAACAGCCTGCTTGATTGGCACTCCATTGTGGACTTTCAAACTTTATTCCTTCCACCACCAACTCACTGCAGCAGCAGTATATACCATTCACAAGATGTACTACAACAATGCACCAAGTCTCCTTCAACAGCATCTTCCAGGCCTCTACCATGAGAAAGACAAGAACAGTAGATACATGATAACATCAACATCTGCAAGTTCATGTTCAAGCCACTTACCATCTTGGCTTTCCTTTACTGTCATTGGATCATAACCTGGAAATCCTTTCTTAACAGCGCTATGTGTGTACCTGACCCTCGGACTGCACCACTTTCTTAAGCGTAATTAGGGATTGGCAATAAATGCTGATCTAGTTAGCAATACCCATATCATTTGAATTATTTTAAAAAGAAACACAGCACAATGACTTGTTGGCCTTGAGCAACTTTGCAGCTTGCTATTCAAAATTAATGTATGCTTCCTGTTCACTAAATTGAAACTTAGTTAGCCAAACAAACAACAGCTACATGACTGAGGGGCCATGTTGATCTCTATGTGTCTTTCAATGTCAAAGCATTAAAGATGCTTACAAACTTAGAATTGCAAATTACATAAATTATACACTTAAATTATAAAGTCCGTTATAAGAATGAAATGAGATATGGTACTGAACCAAATTGGACAAAAGAATAAGTAACTAAATGCTTGGTCAAACAAATAAACTTTAAGAATTAAAGTTTGAGAAAATAGTGAAACTTCAATAAAGGCTGAAGCTATTTTTTCTCCATTTGCAAATACTTACTCTTAAATGTTCCCATCCTTTGAATTTGACCCACTAGTCAGATACGCCCTTATCTGGCTGACTCCTTCCTATGATTATTTACATCAGCCCACCTCAGAAACGAGTGTCAGTCTATTCACTGCAATAAAGGATATATTTGCAACAATAGCTAGCCAGAAAACCCCAAGGCAAAAAATTCAGCCCAGTACAGAAAGTACAGTAGAGAAGAGTAAGACATAGACAAAGATACTGGGAGAAGTGAGATGTAGAGAATACACTAAACTCAATTTATTTCATGCCCACCTCTTTTGACACAAACACTTGAGGGCAAGACAAACCTATTGAGTGTATGTATGGGTTCCATTTTCACCTGAAAGTCCTAATATTCTGATCTTCACCTGCTTGTGTGCCTCAGGGATTAGAGAATGTCGGGAAAGATTGTGGCCACAAAACCGAGCATATTCTCAACTTTAAAATGTTCCCTAAAATGGGAAATCCTGCCACTGGGAGTCATCACAAGGTTTCCACAAAGTAAATAAGTATATTTGTGTCTTGAGTTTAATGTTTTCACTTGTTTTAGGAATAAAGTGACACTGTCTAAAAGTGCAAATTGTACATTTACGGCGTGTTAGTTAAGAGTGTAGTTCCTCAGTTTGACAGGAAATCAACCTGTTGGATGATGGACATCCTAATACAACCTACCTGCCAAGCCTCCTCCCCATCTCTGACTTTACATACTTCCCTTCTCTCTTAATAACTGTCAAATTACAAAATCACAGAAGTGTTATGGTGCAGCAGGAGACTATTTGATCTATCATGTCTGCGCTGGTTCTCTGACCATTTCCAATAACATACCTTCCATTATTTTCAATTGTATTTTCTGCCTCATACCTGTTATGAGCATACATTTTCTTCATAATTTCTACCTTCTTTGTCAGGAAACTTGAGATCTATTTGTCCTACTTTTCACATTATAGGGAACATGCCTTGAACATACTTAACCATCTGTTGTTTGAAGGTGGCCCATTGTTTAGTTACTGTTTTTCCTACCAAACTCTTATTTAAATCAACCTACTCAACTCTGTTCTTACTGCATTAAAGTCAGTTCTCTGATAATTGATTTGTCTTACCCTGGGTTATTGTATATCATTCTCTAATAATCTTGAATGTTGTGATACATTGATTACTGTCTCCTCTATGCTCCCTGCTGACACTTGGTCCACCTCATTTTCAAGGATCAGGTCTGACAATACATTCTTCCTCGTTAGACTAGACACATACTGCTATAGAAGGCTCTCCCAAATACAATCTATGAACATTTTCCCCTCACTTACCCTACATTACTGGTATCCCAGTCTATATTTGGGTAATTGAAGTGTCCATGATAACTACTTTATAATGTTGGGCATTCCTCTGCAATTTCCTGAAGAATTGTTCCTCAACATCCTTCCACTAATTGGTGGCCTATAGATTACACTGACCAATGTAATTATCGCTAATTTATTCCATAGCCCCAGTGAAATTAACACAGTCCTTGAACCTTCTGAGACATGCTCCTCTCCAGCATAAGAATACCCTTGATATTGCGGTGCATTAGGAAAGGGGTGAAGATTTTAAATATTTTGACACAGGAAGTGGTCACAGTAAATTGATTGGGTAGTGATTCTGATTTTTTTTGTGGTCAAGGGCAGTCGGATGTAACAGGGACTTGTTGCAATGTCAGAAATAATGATGGAGGAGCTCCTACTTCTACAGTTGTCAAACAGGTTAAGATACTTGCTGCTGGTATGAGCAAAGACTGCGAGATAATGATAAGAATTGACCCCAGGACTTTGGCTCAGGATGCCATTGAGATGGACAGAGTGAAAAGCCATGTTGCAGCAGCAGAGGATAATGTAGGTGGAATTCCACTTGAACAAAACCTCAGTTCATAGAACTGTCAATTAAAATCAAACAAGCATTCAAAATATATTTGTAAAAAAATTATTCTCCTAATGGCTTATAAATTTGTTAAAAGAAAAAAAAGCTATCCAGAAGCAACATCAAATAAAATAATCCAAATAAATGGCCATAAATCTGTCAATAAGACAAATTTGGCTGCTGGATGGACAGCTTCTGCTGACCAAAATCCATGAACGGGTTTTAGAACTCAGTCTAGCATTCGTAACAAGGTTTCATTTCAGAACTCTATGTACAAACCCTACAAAGCTCAATATAATTGAACTATTGAAGTCGCCTGAACAGATGGCTAACCATATCGTGACATTTGTCGAAGATCAAAAGACAAAATTTCAATTAAAGTAGTCACGTATACATTCTGCCTGGACATTAAGTTAATATGAAATTAAGGCATAGGGTCTTAATGAAACATTCGTATCTGATTCATACCCTATTAATGCATAAGCACCATTTATCCACTGAGGAAAGTATTTGTCTGCTTCTGAACATTTACACAAAGCTACTCAATTTACTGTTTAAGATCAGAACACTGATCAACCATTGTATTTAAGTATATGCAACTTGACATGCAATATCAAATTAGGACTTTTAAAGTTGGCAATGCCTTTTAAACTAATCCCTGAAAAGTTTTTAACTCCATCATACACTTTCTCTGGGGCTCACAAATGAACTTATGTGTTTCACACAGGCTTTAGAAACACATCTGTATCACTGAGGGTTCATAAATCAGGAAGATTCACAATTAAGAAGGACATTTAAAATGACTCTGATGTCACATTGAATATGCATTGGGTCATGGCCTACACTGGTCTAAATGGAACGGGCAAATTTATAAGCCATTAGGAGAATACTTTTTTAGCAAAGAAATTTAAATTTGTGGTCCTATCTTTATGGATGGCTGATGTAGCGATGCTTAGCGTCAGAGTGACAAGTTGGAGAAAAACAGTGAAATGTTAAAATAAAAGATACCTCACCACCCATTTTACTTCTTTCTGTGCTGTTGTGGGATGTATTCTTCTGGAATGAGATGAAGAGAGTGTAGTGAACTGGTTGGCACAGTTGTCGATGCTGGGCAGGTGGGAGCAAGTTGGTGAGGTTCCTGAACGAGTGAGTAGGCAGTATAGATGGCATGCAAAGTTAGTAGGTGTAGGGGCCTTTAATCTTCTTCCTGCACCGTTGGGCAATTCTCTCGTATATGGATATTATATTGACATGGGACTTCAAACTAAGCTGGTGGGGTTTGGCACTGTGATCACCTCTGGTAATCCTAGGGAAAGAAAACTGCCCTCCTCTCTGCCACTCAGACCATCTGACCTTCAGGCTCCTGTTAGCAAATTGAGGTGTTAGCATGCCTCTATCGATCATCTATTGGGCAATTATTCCAATACTGCAACTGGGAAGGGCAATTCCTGGCAGGCAACAATTGACCTTGTGGACAGCTGGAGCTTAATTATGGAACCTGCAACAGGAATCACACAAGGTCCCAGTTGTGGTAAGCACTTCTGGCATTAGACAGTGCAAGATGGCATGAAATAGACACCATAAAGCCATGGTGCATATATAGTAAGGTGGCTGTGAAACATTGCATGAGAAAATTTGCTAGATCTGATAGAAAGAAACCCACCCTTGAACCTCCCTGAAATTGACACTTTTGGTAAGAGTCAGCTCAAATATTTCATTTATCAAAGAAGACACAAATGAGATACTAGAGATTGGGAATAATCAAACACCAAATAAGAAGTACACACTTAAATAACAATATTACTAATGAAAAGGTAATGATGAAATCAATGGAACAATGGCTCACACATCTGCTGGAAGAAGGCATTTATCCCAAGTTGTGATTATAGATACACTGGTTTTGATATTTCAGAAATCCTCAGTTCTAGAAAGGTCTCCATGGTCTGGGAGTTACCAAATGCATTCATGCCCTTCAAAAAAGGAGGCAAAGAAAAGCTCAAGAGTGTGGTACCATTATTCAAGAAGGGAACAAGGGATAAATCAGGAAACTACATGCCAGTCGGCTTAACATTAGTGGTGGGAAAACTTTTGGAAGCAATTTTGAGGAACAGAAATTAACTATTACAAAGGTGCTCACATGATGCTTGGAAAATTGCGTCGTGATTTGGCAGAGTTAACATAGCTTCATGAAAGGATTTAATAAATCTATTAGAATTTTGTGAGAGTGGAACTAACAGGGTGGATAAGGAGAAATCAGTGGATGTAATGTAATTAGATTTTCAGAAGGCATTCAGTAAAGTGTCATCCAAAATGTTCTTATACAAGATCATTGGAATAGGGAAATATATCAACAAAGATTGATGACTGGTTACAAAAGAGAAGGTAGGAATAAACAAATTATTTTTCATTTTGGCAGGTTGTAGATAGCAGAATACTGCAAGGATTAACACATGGGCCTCAGCTTTGTTTGCAATCTTTATCATTTAGTTAGCTGTGGACAATATTTTTGTAATTGTTTCATGATACGCAGGTGTCTCTGGCAAGGCCAACATTTGTTGCCATCCTTGGTGCCCTCGAGTGTAATATGTGCAGCTTTGCCAAAGATAAAAAGTTACATAGGAAATAATCTGAGGAGGATGATATGGGGCACAAACCTGTTAAGTGATTGGGTAACAAAGTAGTGAAAGGAGTGTGTTGTATGGAAATATGGAATTAACCATTTTGAGATAAAGAATTACAAACATTAACTTTAAAAATGATGTTAAAAATGTTGATAGAAGGATTTTGGGGCCCTTGAACACAAATAACAGTAAGTTAACATGCTACAATAGCAAGCAAATAGGAAAGCAAATGGTCTGTTCACCTTTATTGAAAGGGTTTAGAGCAGTACAATAAGGTTGTCTTGCTGCAATTAGGTTTGTCCTCCTTCTCCAGGAGAATGGAAGTTGCAGAGACGTAAAACAAAAGGAGCAGTAATAGGTCATACGGCTAATAACTTTGCTCAATAATTCACTTAGAACATACAGAAGAAATAGAAGCAGGAGTAAGGCATTTAGCTCCTCCACCCTCCCCCACTATTCAACTCAATTCCTCTTTCTTGCCAGCCCAGCATAGCCATCAACTATCTGATATGCCAAAAAGTTGTCAAGCCTCTTTGAATATTTTTGGTGATCCAGCTATCACAACTTATAGGGATAGAGATTTTTGGACATTTCCTACCTTCTGCACAAAGAAATTCCTTTGCATCTCAGTGTTAAATGAGATACTCCTTTTATGTCCCCTAATTTGAGATCACCTCACTAGTGAAAACATCTTCTCAACATCCAACCTATCAAATCCCTCAGAAGAAGGCTGAACTTTTACATCAATTCCACTTTCCCATTCTAACGCCGTATGTAATTAGTTCTTACTAATACAAGAGTAATAGTCTCAGTAGCACAGCAGTACGTCGCCTGCAATTATTTAAAAGACACAACCTCCAAATAGTCCTGCTGTTTGGGTCTAATGTCAAAGATCACCAGCAGGTCCACAATGGCATTTATGCCTTGATCAAACATCTAAGTCTTTACCACCATCCTTTTAATAAGAGTGATCCTTCTTCTTTGATTTCATTTTACCTCAACAGAATTTCCCTGAAAAGGATTTCAATGGCAAAACTTCTTTTTTAACAGTTTTAGCATGGTGATGGCTCTTGTTTTAAATGGTCCAGATGTTGGTCTCCTTCTTTCAAAGAGATTGCAAATCATCTTTAAAGGGAATTTTGCTGGTGAGTTCATATTTATCAACTGCTGGTTCATTTAATTGTGTCACTTGCTGAAATGTAAATTCTAGTTTCTATTTCCATCAAAACAGCAGAGAATTTATACAAAAGCAGTAGAAAAACAAAAGAAAAATGTTGATCAAAGTGAAGGCAAAAGGCAATGAATATTTATGTAAATCAGAGACATCAGGCCTGACCCCTATTTCCTGCCAAATTACCATGGAAGGAAATGAACTTTGTAACATCAATTTTAATCAGTTAGGTGATAGCATAAGAAATGTCAAATAATTGAAATAACCTTTTAAACCAATTAGCATAATAATTGTGCTTTGTTTTGATAACAGTACTTGAAAAAGAGAAAAGATGTCACTTTAATCTCTTGAAAAATGAACATGGTTTGTTTTGAAATTTAAAGCAAAAATCTAAAGAAATCTGTTCAAAAATTTAATTTGGCAGCTGTGCCTTCACTACCTCTCAGTGAAAGTATTGAAAACTCTCATTGAATCAGTCAGATAGAAAGACTCATCCATAAACATGCATAGACCACATATTCAGTCAAAAACTGGTGAAAGCCTTTAGTAAATTTTGAAATGCCACAATGACTGAAACACTATTTATCACGAAAAAGCAGCAACAAGTAACCCCCAATAAGTGTGAACACTTCTTTAAATTTGATCTGCTCGCCAAATCGTCCCATCTCCCTTCAAATTGGCTTTTGTGCACCATTAAGTTGCATAGAATTCAAATAAGGTTGCCACATTAAATTGAGAGAAGTCATCTGACCAATATTGCACCAACTGTAGCCTGAAGCAGAAAATTTATCTTCAGGTTTTCAAATGTTTAGTACCAATTGTTCTATACAGCAGCAGTTGCACCTCCAGTGTAAATTCCTCTATTATTAGACTTTTATGGGGATGTACGGGCACCAAGAGATGTATATCAGGTAGGGTCAGACTGCACCAGATATCTGTTGTGCTTACATGTATTGTTTTCATATTGCAAATCCAGACAGAAGTGCATACCTTATTTTGGCAGAGTGTGTGTGGAGATTCCAATTACTGAGAGAAACTGTGGTTGGGGATTTGTTGGCACAGACATGAAATGCAAATGTCTTACTAACAGTAACGCAGGACATTTTTTGGAAGCATCCCAAACACAGCTCATCATTATTTATATGTCAATGTATGAAAGCAAACCCGTCCAACAGATTCGTTAGAATTTCTTCTTTAAACAACGTCTAAGAATATAAAGGTCAATTTCCAAATGCTGTTTGTCTTACTGGCTTGATTCGGGTTTAGGAGAAACAGTGAATTTATTGGCTGCGGCTTCCTGTTGCATTCAGGGAAAGAGTTTGCTGGTTCAATGATATGAAAAGACAGTACACTGTCTTCATGGAGGCTGTGAAGTTCATTTGTGTAACATATGAAACATAAAACATGTTAAATGTTATGATAGATTTGCCATAGTGGGAATAGAATCTTACCTGGTGTTTTTGACTCCTATTCAGATCAGGCATTAAAGGAAATTTACATGACTAATTGAAGTGAAATAGACAAAACTTTTACGAGTTAGAATGGATTTTTTTTTTCAAAAATACTGCCTAGCATGAATTCATTCTTGCATTTTTTGATTAATTTGTAAAAATTTTCACCTAATCCAGCCATTGTAACACTGGTGAGATCAGTTGGAAACCAAGTTGTACATCCTCCTGATGTTACTTTCCATTTAAGTCAATGTATTTTTGCTTTGTGTGGAATGTAAAACTGGCATTCTACTTGATCCCGTGGATTTTCTACCATCCAATTACTTCCAACATTACAGATAACTGATTGTTAATAAATCTTTTCAAGAGTTCAGCAAAACATCCTCAAAAAGCAAATCTACTAAATCATCCTGATACTGTTGGCAAGGAATTCACTGTTATCTTTATGCTGAGCGTGGTTTCAAAACTCCCCAGGCACTGGATTTCAGCTTTTAACTGGTATAAGCTAAAACAAAACTATTGTTGGCACTTCAGACCGGCACAGCTGATGCATCCACGTGTGCCTAAAGACGCTAAATTTGACACTCCATTACTGACCTTACAAAACTGCGTATTTGTTTCATTTCAGATTATTTCCAATTCACTGTCTTAGACTGTTGGTGAGACTTTTCTTTCCACGAATTAGAATGCACCTTTTCCAATCCCAACGTCTAGAAACTTTCAAAGAAACCCGACAATCAAAGAGAAAACTTTTGTCAATGTATTTTAGCTTATTGGTCATATTGTGTATTCTTAAATAAACTTTTCTGATTTTGGATGGTGTTAGTTAAAAATAGGATGTGGTTTAGGCTATAAATATAAAAGTCCTTATTGATATGTATTTTTCTAATTAATTAGGTGGTGAAAAGCTGCTGTGAAGAGTAAGAAGAAAATAATCTATCTCATTGAAACAAAATTTCCTGGCTTATTATAATATGTTTGGATGGCTAGCCATCTCCCTTTCTATCATCTTCTTTGAATATATACAGTAATTAAACTCCTTCCTTTCTGCTTTTCCTGGGTATATCACTTAAAGTTCCGAGGTTAAGTTCAAGTGAAAAAACCTTAGTCTGCAGCCCTTGATCACAAAGTCAGATTGAATCCGACATTATAACTGAAATATTTTAAACAATACAAAGTCTTGAAATTTTTATTGTCATTTCCAACCTCAACCATATACCTTATTCATCATTGTTTATCTTTTCAATAAGTCAGACCATTAATTTTCCTTAACTTCACAAGATGCAGTTGAGTGACCACAGAAACAGAAGGATGGTCCAAAAGTTATTAGTTCAAATTCCACTGAAACTAATGAAACAAAATTAATAACACTGGCCATTTGTAGCCTGTCACCAGAAAATAAAATTGACTGTGCCCAAAGATGCTGCCCAATTTTCATTAAAATCTGTAAAAGTAGGTTCTTATATGAAAGCAGGGAAGCTGTCACCTCTACCCAGTCCGTGCACACATAATTCATGAGCTACATTGATTGCATGTTTCTTTTTTAATTGTTCTCTGAAGTGAATTGGCAAATGCTTCAGTTGTACAAGCAAGTATTAGCATCTTCACAGGACACTAAGCAATGAGTAATAAATAAATACCTGCCAGCTTTCTCACATCCAAGAAACAAATTAAACAATGTACTGGTGAATATTGCAAGCAATGGGGAAATTGTATAGGTGGCAGGTTTTAACCACTGCCTGTGCCATTCTGGGATGTGCAGCAGTTCAAAATCAAAAAGAATGTCATCTTCCTGTTGAGAGCCTGAAGTCTGTTTGATGTGATTTCTGTTTGTACTTCATTCAAGCGTGAGTGTTTTTATGGGTTTAATATGAAGATGAGTTTTTGACTGGATGACTGCTTCTAATCCCAGGTTTTCTAAGGGTCTAAGTGAAAGACCACAGCATAAAATTGGCAGGCGTATGACCATATCTCATTCGGTTACTCGTGTATGATTTATGGACTTACATGTCAAGCTTGATGGAACGTGATAGCATACTTTATGCTATGTTAGGTTGGGTCATTATTCATGTGTTTGATGGGAAGAGTGTGATTTTGAAAGGATAATTGAGTTAGTGCATTTTATGATCCTATTGACGAAAGATTGTATGGGTTAGTCCAACTACGTTTGATAAATTTGGCATGAATGTTAGTATGTTTGATGCTTTAGTTTTAGTGCTCGTTTGATAGAGAGCTTAGGAGTTGACTTGGTGGACAAGTGTATTTAAAGTGTTAGTGCAAAATTAATTTTAATTGGAAGAATTAGTGTGAATGTCTATGTTTTTTGTACTCACTTACAGAACTTGGATACTACTATAGAGGGCTACATTTATATTCCCCTCCAAGTATCCTGCAGAAGGTGGTAATGTGTTATCTGGAACCACTGCAGACTATGTGATGTGGTACATCCACAGCACACAAAGTTACAGAGTTCCAGAATTTTGATCCAAAAGCAGAGAGGAAATGGTCATTAAAGAATCCCTACAGCGTGGAAGCAGGCCATTCGGTCTGTCAAGTCCACATTGACCCTCCAACGAGAATCCAACTTAGAACAACCAGCCGTCTATATCTTCCTATGGCTAATATACCTAGCCTGCGCATCCCTGGACAATTTGGGCAACTTAGTACAGCTAATCCATCTAACCTTCACATCTTTGGACTGTGAGAGGAAACTGGAGAACCCGGTGAAAACCCACGCAGACACGGGGAGAATGTGTAAGCTCCACACAGACAGACACCCGACAGTGGAAGAGAATCTAGGGCCCTGCACCATGAGGCAGCAGTGTTAACCACTGAGCCAGTGTACCACCCTAAGTGATACATTACCAAGTTAGGATTCTGTCTGATTGGAAGCATTGCTATAGTTGGAAGTATTCCCATTCTCTTGCGGCCTTGTCCTTCTAGGCGATAAAAGATCTGAGTCCTGCAAAAGCAGCCATGCTAAGGTGCTCCAGTGCATCTTGTAAGTGATATTCACTGTGGCCATGCCGCATCAGTGATGAAGAAGTCAATGTTTAAGGTGGTGGATGTGGTTCCAAATAAGTGTGCTGCTTTTCCTTGATTGTGTCAAGCTCCTTGAGTATTGTTGGAACTACATTTATGCAGGTAAATGGATAATATTCCATCACATACCTCATCATGCATTGCCACAAAATTTCCAGTCTCTGATCCAGTCATTGCATGGCTGGTCCAATTTCTACTCAACTATTTTTTATTTCAAAAATATACTTTGTTCAAAAAAACCTTTATCTGCATTCAGAAGTACTGAAGCAGTTCTGCTTATTTCCAGTCAATGGTGATGCCCATAATGTTGATGGTGGGAGATTAAGTGATTACAGTGTCATTGAATATCATGGGGAGATGGCTAGATATTTTCTTCTTTAACATGGTGATTGCTCAGTGGTCATGTGGCACAAATGTTACTTTCCCAATTATCAATTCACACTTGAATGTTGTCTGTGAATACATGCACAAATTGCTGCAGTATCTGAGATGGTGTTAATATTACTGAATGCTGAAATTATCAGTAAATATCCCCAGTGTGATCTAACATGGAGGGAGTTAACTGAAGCAGCTGAGGATAGGTGGGGCAAAGGCTCTAATGTGTGGAACTTTGGGCTTTTGCGGTGCCACGGCTGTATATCTCTCTCTCAACCAGGAGGCCATAGTTCAATTCTCACCTGCTCCAGCTGTGTAAAATAGTATCTCTGAACAGGTTGATTAGAAAATACTATCCTGAAGAATTTAGGGCTTTTGTGGCGTGGTGGTAGTGTCCCTATCTTTGAGCCAAGAGGCTCAGGTTCAAGTCCCCAATGCTCCAGAAGTGTGTGATGACATTTCTGCACAGGTTGATTGAAAAATATCATAGAATCATTGAATTCGTACAGTGCAGAAAGAGGCTATTTGGCCCACTGACTCTGCACTGACCCTCAAAACAACATCCTACCCAGACTTGGACCCCCACCCCATCCCTGTAATCCTGCATTATACCATTGCTAATTCACCTAGCCTGTGCACCATGAGGAACTTAGGGCTGTATGGCTGCCGTGTGTATCATATACAAGTTGCCTTGTGGGAAAGCATTAAGGGTTGTCTGACTGTACCTTCCAAATCCATGACCCCCACCACTTGGAAGGACAAACTGACCAGTTGCATAGGCACACTACCACCTGTAAGTTCTCCTTCAAGCCACGTACCTTTCTGACTGGGAATTATATTGCCCTTTCTTCAATGTTGCTGTGTCAACAGTGGAACTCCCTCCTAACAAGGGACTCGAGGACTGCAATAGTTCAAGGCAGATCACTATCAGCTTAAATGGAATTAGGATAGGCAATGAATACAGGCCTAGCCAACGGTATTCACACTCCACGAAAACTCTGATCGAGGAATGATTGGTTAAATGGGAAACATAATGAAAGAATATTGAGAGAATCAGCACTGGAATTTATAAAGGATGGCATATTGTAGCCAAGTTGCTCGCTGCCGAAAAGTCTAACAGGATATGAAAGTCATAGAAGTACTAATGGGCAGTAACATAAAATGAATCAGCATGCCGCAGTTGGTGTTGATTTGAAAACAAACTCAGCAACTGTAGTCAGAGATAGTAAAAACTGCAGATGCTGGAGTCAGAGAATAACACAGTGTGGAGCTAGAGGAGCACAGGGGCCAGGCAGCATCAGAGGTGCAGCAAAGTTCTTCAGAAAGGCCCCGGCCGTAACGCCTGCTCCTCTGATGCTACCTGAGCCGCATTGCTCCTCCAGCTCCACACTGCGTTATCAGCAACTGTAGTGTGGTCATCCCTGCTCCGAGCCTACACCAGCTATTTCATTCTGCTGGCGCAAGTGGCCGAGCCGGAAGTACGATAAAGCCACTGACGGTAGGAGGCGCTGGTTACCACAGAATGAAATACCATTTGCAGGAACCAAGGAAACGCTTTTCAGCGAATGCACTTAATCAGCGCCTTCAGCTATGGACGGTGTTTAGAATTAAAGTATTAATAATAACAACGAAAATAACAAGAAAACAAGTGTATTTTAAACAAAATATTTCGGATTGTAAGATTAAAAAATGTTATTTGAGATTATTGTTAAATTTACGTCATTGTAACTGTACATGTATCAGCTAATTAATAGTTACTCCTTGTCTCGCGGTCATCCACTGACAACCTAAAAAATCGTTTGATCTCCTTCACTATCACAACTCACAATTCTCTTTCTAACGCGCAAGCAGTTAAAATACAGTTTCTGTGTGATAGTAGAGTACTAATAATTCTAATTGAGTAAATCTGCCATCCACCTCTTTCGTAATTTTACAGGACATTGTGACCCATCTTCTCTTAAATGCAATAGATTCAAAGGATGCTATTTAAGATAGGCATTGCCATTTCAGTGAGAATTATGAAACAAATCTAACGATTGCAGCATATATTGATCATCACACTGTCTATTCAACATCGATCCTACTATCTACATATTACTCGTCTTTCTGTTTGCTCCACTAACAGGTTATTGGTTAGTCCCTGTCTCGCGTTTCCCGGACTCGCACATTAAAATCTTGCAGTTTGCCAACCTACTTGGCACTTTCCGAAGCGTTCTAAATCGGTCTAATTCGTCTGCGCCTTACACTCTCAACGTTTTATTCTTGTTTCTCCCGGCATAGTGAAGATAGTACACAGTTTCCTTCTTTCACCTCACCCCCACCCCCGTAAAGCGTTGCAAGGAATATTTCAACGTTGGAGAGTAGTGTCGAAATGTAACTTGCCATTTTATAATAATGGAAAACTGAGGCAAGTAAGCTGTTACTAGTACAGTATTCGTAAACCGGAACTAACTGTGGGCTCCTTCAGGCAAATAGTTCGGCTCTAAAATTGTCACTTTAGAAAATGTTTCTTTTGATTTCTTCATTTGTGTTGACATGTCTAACGCTAAGGATTTTGCTGCTATTTCAGCGCAGGTTTAGGCTTGGCTCGCGACTTCCGTTGGCGTAAGAATCGTGACAATGCGATAATTAACTGGGTTCCAACTGCATTGTTCTTTATGTGCTCCATTTTCCTCTACCCTATTGCCTTTATGTTGAAACAACTCATTATTTCTCAAAAGTATAAACGATGCGTTTATTTTACAAAAGCAAGAAGTTGAAAAAATGCTTCTCATCTACAAATATAAAGACAACCAAGTCCCAATGCTCACTCTAACCATTAGATATCGCAGCATTAATGCTGACTCCCGCCAGAGACAGGGATGTACCAAGGTGGAAGCACTAGTTTATGTGAAACTCGTCTGAAAAACAATCCAAGAATAATATTGTCAACACAAGGGACCTGGACGGAAGCTCAGTTTGGTACCGAAGCTCACAGGAGTGAATTAATTTACGAAAGAATGGAGCTCTGATGTCTGCGCCCACTGCACGAGTTTAACGGCTCTAGTCACTAGGAAATAAAGTCACCAAATGATGACAGAGAAACCGGTTTGTTTACAAAACGAGAATATAATGTGCATGTGCCAAGGATAAAAAAGAGAACAAGTCATAGACAGACATATGGATAAGGGTAGAGGCAGAACGGGAAATCTGCGGGACTGAGGTTACAGAAATTACAGAAACAGTAACCTATTCAACTGCGCGAACTAGAAATCCCAAAACCCCCTGTCTGTGTGAGCATATTTCAAATAGGGAGAGTAGGTTCTGAGGAAGAGTCATTCAATCCGAAACTTAACTCTCATTTCTCTCCACAGATGCTGCCAAAGTTGCTGAGCTTTTCCAACAATTTCTATTTTTTTGTCTCAAATAGGGGCCACTAGACAACTAGGGATGGGCAATGCATGCTGGCCAGCTAGCGACTCCCACATCCCACAAATGAATTTTCGAAAAGCTAGTGTTCGAGGCACTGCAATTAGCCTGAGCATCTTCACTTTGTAAGCGCGGTAAATGTTGATTCAAAACGGATCGAAATCGACTCTCGGGTTAGCCCTGGCCCAATAACCTTTGACCGCTCGCTTTTCAAGTATTACCTCTTGAGCGAATTCTTGGCGGCCTTTTGGGAGGGTGAAGCAGAGTCGGGTGAAGGTGAGGCAAGGGTGGAGTGAAGGTGAAGCAGACTGGGGTGAGATAGAGGCAGGCTGTGTTTACGGTTAATAATGAACAGCCCGGTGTCTGAACGGAATTCTCATCTTTCCCAAGCGTGCGTATGAGTTTGTTTCGCCCTCTTTTGGGCTCACGACTTGTGGATTCCCTTCCCTCTGGCAGTAAATGTCACCGGTGAGAATTTCACTCAATGTGCTTTTCTTCCGGTCTGAGGCTCTGTCACAGGCCGGCTGAGATATCATTTTCAATGCACTAATCAATCACCAAACTCAGCACAAAGCAGGCCTTAAACCAAGGACTTACTGGTCTGACAAGCTCAGCAACACCACTCTTAGAACAGCTGAGCTTTGGGTGATTTATAACATTGTTGGTTCCATCTTATGACCAGAGCTTACACCACCAGTACTCAAAACGAATTCATGTCAACTCACTATTTAGAGTAGTGACTTGTCCCAGTTTGCGTTAGATTTTGAATCTACTTGAGTGCCTTTATTTATTTTGTTAGGAAGCATGCTCAGTTAGAGAGAAAAAAATACTTTCGATGTAGTTCCCAATCATGTTCTTGTTTGTAGTGTACTGCGCTACTTAGAGAATCAGCGGCGGCTCGGTTCCCTTTTTTTCCATCAGCCCTTATGTGCTGGGGTCCCAATCGGATTTCATTTCATCGGTTTTTAGGGATGGTTCGCCGAGCTCACTCTGAGCTTTCGCTGATGAAGAAATCTCGCACCCAGAAGCTAACTTGGCGGGTCGATCTCTCTCCCCCATGTCTATCGAAGCTCGGATTTCAAACCATACGCTATTTCCACGTTAAAATGCACATACCTATGTTATTTTCTCTGCTGGAACCTGGTAATCTCTCAATCTGTAAAACATTAACTTAAAATATGCATTGTGAGGGGAGGAGAACACGAGAGTATTTAACGAAACTTATTACAGTTGGAAGATGAACGAATAATTACAATACAGTGAAACGACGGCTTCCCAGTGATTATAAATTACTGATTTGAGTTTGTAGCTTGTAACACTGTTGGTAGATTGGGCAGCATCCCACGTTTGAAAGTTTCCTGTCGATTTGGACAATGTTTCAATTTGGCTTTAAGAACACTGCATGAGGACCCCTTTCGGCTGGGGTTTGATTGGTTGAGAGGCGCGCAGGGCGCCGGTGATTGGTTACAGGGTGAGTGGTGTCTGCAGCGTGCCTGAGAGGCGGGACAAGGAGGTAGGGGCAGGTTAGGTGGGCAGTGAGCGACGAACGACTCGAGAGAGAGGCAGCAACGCGAGTTCCCGGCAGCGGAATCTTAGCGAGCGGGCAAGCCCGAAAATACAGCGACGGTGCACATGGACATCCTGTAGCTCGCACTGATCTGAGTCCCCCTCCCAAGACAGCGGGAGACACAGGAGCAGCGCTGAGAGCACAGGCTCGCGGAAACCACAGGAGTTCAGAGACGAAGAGTGTGCAGCTTTACCCGGGAGTGATCAGAAAAGGGGGAGAAAAGGTCCCCCCCCCCCACACACACACTCCCCAAGAGAGGGATACATTCCTGTGGACAAGGAGACATTCTTGCCTTACGTAAAGAGACAGAAAACGGATACGATTCTGAGAGGGATATAACACTTACGCTATACTCAAGGATACAATCCAAAAACACTGTATCGAGAGAGTGAGAAATCCGCTAATTTCTCGGAGATCACCTTCTGACTTGTGTTACCTCAGCCTGGAGAATGGCTAAATGGGACTCGCTCTGGAAATATTACTGGGGAGTTATATTCGCGCTGTGCAGGACTGTTCTGCCGTTAGCCAAGAGTTTAGACACTGTCGCTTGGCATTCCCAAAACACCAAGTAAGTTTTTGTTTTGTCTTTAAGCACACTGAATTCCATTAGATAGATAACTGGAAGTGGGCCGGAACGCGGTTGCTAAGAACCTTTGCCTGGTTTCCATGTCTTTTGTGAATGGAGGCGGCGCCCAGGTGCCGGACTGTGTCCCGCTGCTGAGACTTAGTGTAGGCGCAAGTCTGCAAGTTCAGGTCCGGCGCAGGCAAACGTGCAATCCCCGCTTTACCCCCGGCCACGCCAGACCCGATCACGGCTTTCGGAGGTCGTTCCGTCCCGCTGCTTGTGAAGTTCGAGTTGAATCTGAAACCCGAGTGGATGTGTGAATCTCGCTCTTTGTTCTGCTGGGGTGGGGAGAGAGCAGTTTATTCGCAACACACGCCCCCCCCTCCCCTCCGAGAACCTCACCTTCCACATTCCCAAGGCGCTGAGATAATAAAATATCTAAAAGTGGGGCCGCTTTGACCTTTTTCTTTACAGAAACGCTGTTGCATTTCTGCGCCGAGAGCGAAGAGAAAGTGTGGTTGCAATTCTGAATACAAAATCACAGTTGCATGTTTCTCGTGGCGTTGCTTTCGTTGTAGTGGAGTTTGCTAATGTGAGGTGTTAGGGAGCTGAATCAAGGTTCAGTTAGCTCTCAATCTCTAGTGTGTCCAGTGTTGCCTCCCCCGCCCTCCCTCCCCAGCTTCAACCGATTCCGAGTGTTAAACCTCGGAATGTAATACAAGTGCGCACTTGACAAGGTCGTTTGGAGTTAGTTGCAAACACCCTTTTTGCAAACCGTTGATGGATTGTTCCTCTGTCCCGACACTGTCGAGTTTTGGCAAGTTCGGTCTCGGAAGCCGATTCACGCAGCTACTCCCTCACCCGGCCCTCATTATTTTTAAAAAACAAACATACCTTTCTCCGTGCAGGAGCGACGGGGAACGACATTACACCCTCGTGGAGACTGGAAAAAATTGGTGGCAGCAAACCCAGTATGTTTCAGGGACACCGCATAGCAGGTCAAAATTAATATCAGAATTGGTGTCCAAACAGCGTTCGATTTAAATCAAAACAACAATGGAATTTATTGCAGGTTGTGAAAGTGGTTTGAAATTGACCAGGGCTGGCGCGTTCTCATCAGTTTCACAAAGAAGCACAGCGATGATGAAGCTCCCCGATTTCCCTGCACACCCCGGTCGGTCTCATTTGTTCCGCCGCTCCATCGCTTTCCTGTTTCGGCAGAGGTGTTGCACTTTTTTTTCCCATGAATCCAGTTATTCTCTTCGTTGATGGGTATTCATTTGCGAATCACCCAGGGCCCACTAACCCACAGACCCTGGAATGGGAAAGGCCGCTGAAAAGGTACGTAGGAGTTCGGCGATGTCCATCCGTGCACCAATATTGTAACTCAGGTGGAAGACTGAAAGTCAGGAGTAAGACCTCTAAAACCCACTAAACATTCCTAATGTAATTCTGTAATTCACGAGTACAGTGCACTTAACGTACAGTTCAATGCAACCCATATCATACTGTATATTACATTGTACAATGTATTACCACATCCAGTAGAAAAAAATTGTGCGTTGTCGTGCAAAAAGGTACTGTACATTCAAGACAGTCGAATGTATGTGCTTCCTTTATGGTGCAAACGTTGCTGGATTACAATGCCATAACACCTAGACTTATGATTTGATATGGTCAGGGTGTGTCTGTACTGTAATTTATGATGCTACTGTATATTATGCCTGTTGCAAATTGAGAGCGGAAGTAGACAAATAATTTTGCACGGTGTGAGAGCTTACTTGGAAACTGGTCGATATTTATACTATTACTACGTGAGGCACCATTTGCCGATAATGCTGTGGTTCTTCAATTTGTAAAGTCCCGGGTAGAATGAAAATGTAAGTCTAGAATGGACACCAGCAATAAGAAAAGCTTCGATTATTTTTTATTCGTTTAATATTGGAGGAAATAAATGGATTAAACACCCTCACACTCTGACTTCATGAAGACCACTGTTCAATGAATACATTGCCCCTTTGCATCACAAAGATGAAATTGAAAGAATTGGGCTAGAGTGAAGGAAAACACTACTGATTAATCCTCACGTCTGAGACAAGGAATCTGACCACCACTTTCAGAAGTCTACAGCCAGATATTTGATAAAAATTCTCCTTTTAGTTTAGAATTCAGCCAAAAACTTGTGAAAGATCAATCTTCCGGCACAAGTTGTATTTGTTAGGACATTTCGAAGTTATTGGAGATCAATTCACTTTGTTCACTCTCTTTCCTGCTCAGCCTTTTTCTGTCTCCTTCGCAACCCATGTTCATACCAGCAATTTGCATACATCTGTTTGAGATGCCATTTTTAAAAATTTTAATTTATTTCACGGTTGCAAGGTTCGGTGTTTGCAATGCGAGTGGGTGAGATTTGCTTTCTAATCCACAATGCGTCTCCCCATTTTTCCGGACTTGATGACAGAGTATTGAGCTAGTCTCTCCAGCAGGTGGCGGGATGCAACTATTCAAATATTGGACAATGTTGTACCTGCCCCTCCCCCTACGGTCCACTTAATTCTCCCCCTCGGTGAACTTCAGCGAAATTGAACAGATAAGTTGAGGTTGAGAAACAAGACTGTGCCATATTGTGCATTATCCCGGTTCCCCACGAAGAGCTTTTGAAAGTTATTCAATTGAACCAAACAGGTTGGCAATCCAAGCACTGAACATGCTTTATCATATTTTTCTTTGTTCTGATTTGATTTCATGTCCTTGGTTTTTCACTATCTTCCAATTACAGTAATTGCAGATTGATAGTCTTATGGAACTGCCCTGCTATGTTTGCTAGTTCAGAGGAATGGAAGTACAAAGGAGCTAGTCTGCATGTTTAGCTTGAGGAATGAGAAGTATTTAATCTAGTAGATTCCTACTATTTTTCTTTTATAAGAGCCTGAAATATTCTTGATTCTCAGCCACAATTGGAAGGAGGTCTAGAAGTTGTTTGCAATCTTTTAATCTAAACTTTCTGTTGCTAATTATCAGTGTCTTTTGAAAATTTCATTTGGATAACTGCATTGCCTCCATTTTCATCTTAACATTTAATATTTATTTAATTAGCAATACTCAACTCATTCATTCACTTCTGCACACTGTGATAAACTTGGGGAAATTGAAAAACAGACTGCAAAAGCTTGTTTAGGTATGTAAGATGGAAAGATTATCAAAAAACAAATATAGACCCACTATATACACTAGCAGGTAAACTCATATTGGGGAATTAGGAAATTGCAGTCATACCAAACAGATATTTTCCCCAGACATTTGCCTTGTCAGAGGGTCCTTCCCTTATAGCAAATGTAGAAAAAGATCCTAAGTTTCACCCCCAAATAGTGACTTGTTTTCGGAAGATAGGTTGGATAAGTTGGGCTTTTTTCTATGAGTTTACAATGTGGGCAGACTTGATTGAGCTGTATAAAATCCTGAAAGGATTTGACAAGGTGAACATGGAAAGGATATTACTTCTTACTGGTCAGCCCAGAACTGTAGGGCACTGTTTAAAAATAGGGGTTATGCTTATGGGATTACGGATCAGGAGAAATATTTTCTGAGTTGTACAACTTTGGAACTCTCTGCCTCAGGGCAACGAATGATTCTGGAATGTTTTTAAGACTGAGATGGATAAGTTCTTGAGGAAGGGGCATCAAATGCTATTGGGAATAGGTGCAAATGTCGAATTCGAAACATTTCAGCCTGATCATATTGAGCGGTTGAAGGGCCGAATGGTTTATATCTGCCTCTATTTTGTATGTTCATATTTCCCATTTTTGTGGGGCAGATTTGGAGTCAGTTTGGGATTCACACATACCCATGTTAGAGAGGCAGCTGGCTGTTTAAGTCATCAGCTTTACCCACTTCTGCATCACCTTGGTCAGGTAGATGTCTTAAATCCAATGTATGCAGAATAAATGCGGGAAGAGCAGATTTACAACTTGTGGATATATTAGGACAGTCAGGATGCCCTTTTGGAGAGGTATATCATCACTTTGGATCTGGTTCTGTGACGATGTTTGTAGAGTTATGCCTCCCTCTAGGGGAGCTAAAGGACCATTTGAGAGAGGTAAGACACGCTTTTAGATTGTTAATAGTAAGCATGCTAATGCACGAAAAGTGCATTGCATCATTGGGATTATCATGCCGCAAAAAACTGTTGAAGTTGCCAAATGTTGTTCATAAAGATAAACAGAGATTCAAAAAACAGCCACAGTAGGTTTTCCTGTGTACCTATTTACATCAGACATGATGGGATTTGAGCTACAAACACATAATGCTGTAGAAACTCATCAGGTTTGGCTGCAGCTGTGGTGACTATACTATGGCCTTAAGTGACTTATTTTGTCCTGGTTTTTATTTAACGAAGAGACATTCAGACAGGTATGACCAACGAATAAAGTAAGCAACTTGGGCTTGGGCTTTTTTTAATGTTGGAGCAATAGAAGCAGCATTTGGAGTCAGGCTCCCACAGAACAAGAGCTTTAGTTTTTGGGCTGTGTCTGTTACAGCTAAAAGCTTGGGTCCCCTTTCTGCTGCTAGAATCGCATGTGAGATGATCTGTTTTCCTGACTGTGCCTTTGCCAAGGATCTGTTTATGGGATGATACCATCCTGGAACAGTTGCTGTTTAGTAGTAAAATAAACGATTATTCTGTTAAGTTTTTCATGTAGTGTTAACGTTATATCAATTCTTCTTTCTTTCATCCCTGTTGCAACTGGGTGTAAGAATGAAGTATATTTTGCTGAAAGCCAAGTAATGTGACCAATCAAATTACATCTGGAAGACAGCATCTTACATTTGCCTTTAAATAAGATAAAACACAGGGTCTAAGCTAATTCCTATATGTATAGTTGCATGGACTTTGGCCTGATACTTAACAAAAGTTAAAGTTTCAAGTCAGGGATGACTTTTCTTCAGAACTGGCAGTTAGTGTGGCATAGCCAATATAAATGGCCCTGGATTGAATGATGTGGAGGGATTAGGTATATAAGGGTTGGTTCGAGAGGCATAGGGTGGAGTGGGACTTGGAGAGTTTATGGGGGAGAAGTGTGAGGGCTGGAGTTAAAGTTTTTTTTAATTGCAGTCCAGTGCTGGGAAATTGAGAAAAATGTCATGCTAAGCCTACATATACAATTAGTAGTATTCACTCTTATTCCAGAATCACCAGAGTACCTGCCATCCCAGAATGAAAATCCCACCTTCTGGAATACTTTTCCTTGGTCTATTTTCTAGAGCTAGGTAACATTTTGTGTCTGCAACTCTGACCCAGTGAACATCTGGTCCATTTGTTTTTCTGAACTGAAGAGGATATGGAAAATATTCTAGAAATACTAAAGATCCAAGGAAAGGCAAGAATGATGATAGGAAAGGAATTAGTGTTAGCAAAAAAACCTGGAGAAATTATGGAATTGAAAGTTGTAAATTCTCTCTGCCTACCTACAAATGTTGAAGTGGGTGGCTGTGGACGGAGTGGATATCTTGGTGGTCAACTTCCCTGAATTGATAGGTTCTTGAATGGTTTCTGCAGCTTGAGAGGTCACAAATGTAATCACTGTTTCAGAAAAGAAAGTGAGAGAAAAAAGAAGATTACAAACATTTTAACCTGACACCAGTAATTGGAGAAATGCCATAATCTAAAAAAGGCCCTCGACTTCTCAATTTTTGGATGGACTCGATGTATTTTCTGAACTTGTTGTTGATACAAAGATAGGCAAGGAAGTTGTAAATAGGATATAAGGAGGCGGCAAAGGGATATAGATAGTTTAAATTAATGAGCAAAGTTCTGGCAAATAGAATATCGTGTGGGAAAACATGGAATTGTCCATTTTGGTGGAAAATATATATAAAAGAAAACACATGTACTGCAATAGGTTAAAAGACGGACACAGCAAGTAGAGAAGGGCCACTCTGCTGAAATATTAACTCTGATTTGTCTCCTAAGGTACTGCCAGACCTGGTGAGCTTCTCCAGCAATATCTGTTTTTGTTTCTGATTAATAGCATCTGCAGTTTGTTCTATTTTTATTTAACATCCCGACAAATCTGCAGTCCAGTCACATCTTTCTGATAATATGGCGACCAGAACTGTGCACAGTACCTAACCATTGCTCAATAAAGTTGCAAGTAGAATTCCTTGCTCCTATATTCTGCACTCTGGCTAATGAAGACATGCATCTCGTATGCTGCCTTCACCACCCTGTCTACCTGTGTTGACACCTTCAGGGAGCTTGGATTGTACATCAAAATTCCTTTATTCCTCGTGATCTACCATTCATTGTGTAAATCCTTCCCTTATCAGACTTCTCAAAATGCAACATTTTACTCTTATCAGGATT
Organism: Stegostoma tigrinum; assembly: GCF_030684315.1. Classification (NCBI taxonomy): domain Eukaryota; kingdom Metazoa; phylum Chordata; class Chondrichthyes; order Orectolobiformes; family Stegostomatidae; genus Stegostoma; species Stegostoma tigrinum. Next base: position 36,382,931 of record NC_081368.1, read on the forward strand.
AAATTCGATGCTTTGTCTAATTTACCAGCTGATGAATATCAAACTGAAGTCTGAGACCATCCTCCTCTCTTAGAACACCACCACACATTTTTGTGCCATCTGCAAACTTGCTCAGTCGACCTCCTACATTCACATCCAACTTGTTAACGTACATAACGTTGATGGAGGTGAATTGCATGGGATTAAGTATAGAATGCTTTACAGATATTGAGCCAGATAAGGAAGGATAATGCAGTGTGATTATAGTAAGGGAACATATTGAACAAAGCTATTACATTACACAGCTGCAATCATATTTCAGGGATACAAAACCAAAACAAAGTTGTAATCACTGTCAGCTTTCTAATGCTACTTCAGAGCTAAGGTCTTAATGAGCAACTACTATATGAAATAACCAATCCATCCAGGTTGGGATAGTTATGGAGGGTGCTGTACCTCAGCACTGATCTCTTATACCGAAGACAAGGAGTGAAATTAGGCTGGCTGTGTAGTTTCTGGACGATCAGCATTCATGTAGCAGCCTAAAAACTTTTCTACTCTGCAGTATGGCGTAATGTCAGGATGCCTGATTAGAATGGAACGGTTGAAAGATTACTTCTGTTTTTGTGAGATGCGGGCAACTTGGCAAAGCTAGCATTGGTCACTCATTCCTGATTGTTTTCCTCTCATTAATGAGAGTGTGGAGTTGCATGTAGACCAGACCGCACAATCTAGCAAATTTCTTTTCTTAAAGGGTAGTAGTGAATCAGGTGGATTTTTATTCAGAAGACTAACATTATATTCCACACTTACTTATTGAATTTAAATTTTGCAAGATGCTGTTATGAATTTGGACCCGGATCCCCAGAGCTTGAGCTGTTTCATTAATGGTGACATTACCATGAGACTGTTGGATCAGATGCAGAAAGATGCAAAGAGTGAAAGTTCTGGTTTTACCTGAGTTGCAAGCCAAAAAAATGATGAAGGAAATTTCACATTAATATTTTAAAGGAGCCTTACGACAAAATTAATCAAATGGCCTCCAGATTTTCTTCAAGTATCACTTTTTTTTATCCTGTCAGAAAATCCTATCAATTTTGAACACCTGCCTTCTTTCGTTGAATGACATTGTAAATTTAAAGCACTCAATTTCAAACAAAATTGAAGTGTAAGGTTCCTTTAATTGGCTGATTGGTTATATTTGATTAGATTTGAGATGTTCAGGATCTAGGTTACACTTCACCCAAAGGGTTTTTAAAGGTATAATCACTTTGATACTGAGGCCAGTCTTATTCTTTGAGTGAAGGTGCAAGATCACACAATAGCTTTGTTCAGCATCACAGGGGCACCTCTACTCCCCTTATAGTTTTTAAAATGTATAATAATCAATTAGAATGGCTTGGATTTTTGTTAAATGGTATAACATAAAGCAATATTACCATGTCTTTGTTATGATCATTACTGTTCTGACCTTTCATCTTTTGTTCCTTATAATTACAAAGGCATTGTCTTTATGCGCACTCATGGATAATGTTAATTCAATCCGCCCAGTGTTGAAACAAAAAAATAGTCATGTGAACGTCCTAATCTGATCACAATTTTATATAGTGAGTATTTGAGCCAAAATGGACCTGGAAAGTCTTGCGTTCCATCCTCTGTCTGTTGGTGGTATTAGCTAGTTAGTGGTAGAGTCAAAACAAGTGGCCTCAGTCCCTCTGGATCAGTGGGGGGGGGGGAAGCAGCTTCTAATTGCTGTTCAGAACTCTCAGATTTTTTTGCATGGGACAAAGATAGGATAGGCTTGACATTGTTGGCACCTCTAGTTCGAAATCCTCTGACATTTTTTTGTAGCTCTTGACCACTGGCCTCTTTGAAAGTGCATCAAAATTAGGGGGTCATTGGTGCCTTCTGGGCAGCACGCAGAAAATTAGTGCGTCCAAGGAAAAAAATATTTAAGTAAGATAAAAGCAAAATACATTATTTTTAATTTTTGTTTGAGTTTCAACAAAAAGTGCTGAACAATTGAGACTTGCTTCGCATATACTCCTGTCACTAATGCAATTTGAGTAGCAATCCATAACTTTTTTTAAGCAATGCTTAAAAGCACTCATTTGAAGATGAGTGAACAGAAATGTAGAATAAAAATGGAAAGAACTACAGATGCTGTAAATCAGAAACAAAAACAGGAGTTGCTGGAAAAGCTCAGCAGGTCTGGCTACATCTGTGAAGAAAAATCAGAGAGTTAACATTTCCAGTCTGGTATCTCTTCGTCAGAGCAGAGATGATGGAACAATCAAAAAGATAATATCTCAATGTGCACAGCAGTTTATCAATCATAAATTAGACAGGCTTTCATTACATTCTATGAATTACAGTGACGATTACGTAAGCAAATACACATCTGTACTGCATCATCAACAACAATGAGATGAATGAATGTGTCTGTTTTTGTGCTGCTTTGGATGAGAATCTGCTGTAAGAATAAGGGAGCTGAATTTAGTAATGCAGACATCAGCTCCTGGATGCTAATCTTTCAGAACCTAAACTGAAACTGGACAATACAAATGCAGATTTTTGAGTAGTGTCTTAGGAATTTGGAAGTCCTCTGAAGCATTCAGCCAAGCCCTTGATTTAAGTTGCCTTCAAATGCATTAGTTATTGGGAACAGAGACAGAAATTGCTGGAAAAACTCAGCAGGTCCAGGAGCATGCGGAGAGAAATCAGAGTTAACATTTCTGATGCAGTGACCTTTCTTCATAACTGAAGGATCACTGGATCCAAAATGCTAACTGTGCTTTCTCTCCACGTGCTGCCAGATCTGAATTTTTCCAAATATTTCTGTATTTGTTTCTGATTTCCAGCATCTGTAGCTTTTTCAGTTTTTCTCTAATTATTGACCTCTGCTCAAGTACAGTGATTGGATGGGTAAAGGAACAAAATGATAAATATGATCTTGATCTGAACCTGTTGTAAGTGACTAGCCCACTGTCATTTCTCAGAAGATCAAAGGAACAAGAACCAAAAAAAGATACAAGAGTAAACTTGTTTAGAGAATATCTCATTTAATTAAAAGTTTGTAAATTCCATGTTAGGCTCCTGTTTACATCTCCCACCCTGTTCACATGTATAGTTTATGCAGGAGGTCGTTATATTGTACACAAGGTGTGGTTATGAATATGTGTTAGGGTTTGCAGATCATTTCAGATATGTATTTTTAACTCCAGAAATACAGTCCTGTTACTTCATTTCTTTTAGTGGTGGATTTCTTTGGATTATATCTGGTTGCACTGTAATAATGCTTGGGAAGAGGTGTGCATATGTTTCTTCTAAGGTGGTTTGAGGTATTGCAGTAAATTTGTGCTTGCAAATTAAAGCTGATGTTAGCCCCAGTGGCTCAGTTACTAAATGCATCATATAAAATGTCCAGGGTAGGAAACTGCCAGGTTTAACAATCAGTGTGTGTACTATGTTAGTTAATTGGAAGCAGAGCGCAGTGTCACTAGAACTATTATGATTGTCCCCAACATTATGGGATAAGAAAGGATAAAATCCAACATTCTGAATGTGGTCCAGAGGCCCCTGCTGGAAATCAAATAATTAAAAGTTGGATGTTGGTCTTCGATGTAGAAAGCCACCTAACATTCATTGTTGGTCATGTATGAGCAATATCCCCATTTGCATGAGGTAGTAGGGGGATAAATGTGCTTGCTTAACTGTATTGTAGCACACAATAGTTAGCAACTTCAAGAGAGGAATGGAGATTTCTTTACAATGTGCCCTTTAAACACTACAATTGTTCTGTTACAATAATTTAATTGCTTTTCAAAAAAAACTAATGTCTAAGCAAAAATGTATTTCCTCATTCACTGGGTTTTAGAACATAGAACATAGAACATAGAATATTACAGCACAGTACAGGCCCTTCGGCCTTCGATGTTGTGCCGACCTCTCATACCGATCTCAAGCCCATCTAACCTACACTATACCATGTACGTCCATATGCTTGTCCAATGACGACTTAAATGTATCTAAAGTTGGTGAATCTACTACCGTTGCAGGCAAAGCGTTCCATTCCCTTACTACTCTCTGAGTAAAGAAACTACCTCTGACATCTGTCCTATATCTTTCACCTCTCAATTTAAAGCTATGCCCCCTCGTGCTCGCCGTCACCATCCTAGGAAAAAGGCTCTCCCTATCCACCCTACCTAACCCTCTGATTATTTTATATGTTTCAATTAAGTCACCTCTCAACCTTCTTCTCTCTAATGAAAACAGCCTCAAGTCCCTCAGCCTTTCCTTGTAATACCTTCCCTCCATACCAGGCAACATCCTAGTAAATCTCCTCTGCACCCTTTCCAAAGTTTCCACATCCTTCTTATAATGCGGTGACTAGAACTGTACACAATACTCCAAATGCAGCCGCACCAGAGTTTTGTACAGCTTCACCATAACCTCTTGGTTCCGGAACTCGATCCTTCTATTAATAAAAGCTAAAACACTCTATGCCTTCTTAACAACCCTGTCAACCTGGGTGGCAACTTTCAAGGATCTGTGTACATGGACACCACTGCTAAGAATCTTACCATTAGCCCTGTATTTTGCCTTCGTGAGTGATCTGAGAAAATCAGTAGTTTGTTCTTGGTCTCAAAAGTAAGAAAAACACGCCACGCCCTATGATATCCTGTGTTTTTTCTGTTGTTCCATTTGCCACCTCACTGGTATGTTTGCCAAGAAATTCTTTGTACAGCACAGGTAAAAAGAAAATTTTACCAAACTGTTGTCCCATGGCCCTCTTAACTGATCATTTAACAGTTCAGCAGTCCACTGCAAAAAAAAATCAACTAATTTAATATAGAAGTGATTAGAGTTGCAAAGTGTGTTTTGGTCTCCAGGTGAAGATTGGGAATGGAATATATTTCATGGTGCTGAGTATTAATTGTTAGATAATTAGAACAGAATATTTTTACTTATCTCATGAGCTTCTATTTAAATACTGTGCTTAAATCAGGAACACTCAACATGCAAATGAATGGTGCATGTATGTAATCCAGCATTAGTTTGGAGTTCTGTTTGGACTGTGGAACATGGTAATGTGTAGCTGACCACAACAAGACTGTGATAAATTCTCTATTATTACATTTAAAGTTAAATTGCACCATTAAACAATTAGTGCCATTTATTTTTATTTTGATCCGTGCTCTGCTTTTTAGTTTGTTTCAGTGATGTAACTGCAGCTCGGTCCTGTAGCCCAGAAATAAATTTAAAGCCAATACAGTTATTTTGAGCTTGTTGTAGCGTTCTTTGTAATTCAAAACTGTTAAGGAAATGAATTAAGTTAATTCGATTAAATTTTGTATTATTATTATTTAGTAGTATTTTTAGCCTCTGCTGCAAACCATATCTTCTGTCTGAAGCTGACTGCATTGTACAGGTTGTCTAAGAGTTATATTTTTAGATATTAGTTGTCAAGAGAACATCCCTAAAACTCATGTTTGAATTGATATAAAAACTTGCAGAAGTAGCTTTGCTTATAAATTGGCAAAGTAGGGAATTTATTATTGGAAATCCTGATTTAATATTCCTTAGTTGAAAGTTATCTAACATCAATTTATTTTGTATGAACCATCTTCTTATTAGTGAGGGCCCCCTTTTGAGGGAGTACTTATGGTGTTAATGTATTTGGGCTTCACTGGTCTGCACAAAAACAAAACACTTATTGGAGTAGTGGAGTGTTTGTAAATGCTGCTACAACATCTTTTCAGTATTGTCTAGATTTGCTGACCTTAGTTCCCCAGATATTGTTGCCTATTCTATTTTAAGGTGAAGCAAGAGCTGCTTGTAGTTATTTCAATGTATAGATAAGTATAAGAATAACTGAATTTATTTGTATAGATAATTTAGAAATACGTGTTATGAGTGACAGAACAGATGATGTGTTGGCTGCATCATGTAGGAGCTCCTGAATGCCAGTGTGATCAAAGACAAACACATCTGTAGCAGTTTTGGCTCAGAGTTAATGAGCTGAAGGCTAGACTGCAGGCATTATGACACTTCGGGGAGTGAGAATGTTATTTGCCAAGTGGTTACACCTCTTGGGTTAGGGTCTTCTAATTTGGTCAGTGGTCAGGCGAAAGGGGTGTGTGACTGGAAGTGAGGCAATTATTGGAGATTTTGGGTGGGAACCTCAGACTTCGCAATTGTCCAAAAACAGTCCAGTTGTTTCTGGCTCTTTTAGCCTGTTTTGCTGAGAGTGAGGGCAGGTGGATGAGATTACTGACAATGTTACTGTGCTAAAGGAAGCCATTCAATTGGAGGGAGCAAAAGAGAATGTAATGGTAATAGGGAATAGTATAGTGAAGGGTATAGATTCTTTTTCTATGTCACCAAGAAGGTGAATCTAGAAGGTTTTTCCAGTGGGAAAGTTTCAGGTCATCTGCTGTAGAGCTGTACAGAAACTTGGAATGGCTGGGAGAGGATCTTGTTGTCATGGCCAGAGAGTCATACAGCTCAGAAATAGACCCTTCAGCCCAACCAGTCCATGCTGACCATAATCCCAATCTAACGTAGTCCCATCTGCCTGGCCCATATGCCTCCAAACATTTCCTGTTCATGTACTTATCCAAATCTGTTGTAATTGTACCACATCCACCACTTCCTCAGGAGATTCATTCCACACGCAAACCACCCTCTGTGTAAAACAAAAACTGCCCTTTGGTGTCTTTTTAAAATCTCTCTCCTCTCACCTTAAAAATGTGCTGCCTAGTCTTGAAACTCCCCATCCTAGGGAAAAGACAACTGCCATTAACTCTATCCATAGCCCTCATGATTTATAAACTTTTAAACGGTCACCTCTCAACTTCCGACACTTCAGTAAAAAAAAAGTCCAGCTTTTCTTCATAACTCAAATCTTTCACACCCGGCAACATCTTGGTAAATTTCTTCTGAACCCTCTCCAACATAATAGCCTTCCTATAACTGGGCGACCAGAATTGGACACAGTATTTCCAGATGAGGCCTCACCATGAAGAAAGCAGCAGCATTGGTAGGTTAAGGAAAGAGTAATATGAGGAGCTCGGCACCAAACTGAAGAGCATATCCCCAAAAGTAATAATCTCTGGATAGTTGGATAATCAGTGTGGGACAAGTGGTTTTTGGGGTTCTGGTATCAGTACTGGAGAAGTCGAAAGGCCTTTAAACTAAACAATGGATAGGTTATTATTGATTCATAGAACCCCAACAGTGTGGAAAGAGGCTGTTCTGCCCATTAGTTCACATCAATCCTCAAGACCATCCCACCCAGACCAACAAGTCCCCACCCTATTCCCCTAACAGTGCATTTACCAAGGCTAACCCATCTAGCCTGCGTGCCCCTGGACACTACAATTTTGCATGGCCAATCCATGTAGGCTGCACGTCTTTGAACTGTGGGAGAAAGTCCACGTAGACACGGGGAGAACTTGCAAACTCCACATGGACAGTCACCAAATTGAACCCAGGTCCCCAGTGCTGTGAGACAGCAGTGCTAACCAGTAAATCACTGTGCTGCCTTTAGCAAGTGTTTAGAGGGATTCTACTCAAGTAACTGTGTTACAACATTTGTCATGCCACCTTGAATTGTTCCTATTCTCACCAAAGACGAACCTTGTCGCAATAGTATTCCATACCAGAAGCATTGTCACTTATGAGTATTTGAGGTGAGACTATAAGTCCATTGTGACATTTCAAACGAGAGGAACTCCTGTTTTTCTTTTTTAAAAAATGGGAAGAACTTGCTACCTTTATTCTCCCTACACCCCCCCGTGGAATTTGGTTCTTGTGTTTATGCTTCAGTCTACTATTCTACACCCTAACTGATGTGTCCAGACAAACCAAGTATCCTTTCCTTAGAGACTAGGGTGATGGTGCTATTAGTATTCCTAGGACTTATTTTGCTTATGGTCAATTAATTTCTTTAAACCAATTATTGGGTCATAATTTTGATTTTGAATTTTAAGCTATAGTCTAAGTACTTTTATGAAATGCAATGTGCTTGAGTGTTATGCCACTCTGTGCTACAGTGCTAAGGTATACCTGAATCCATAGTCGTTTGTTCAGATCTACTTGTCTAGGAGCTCCCACAAGTGACAACAGGGTGAATTGGTAATTGTTATCTGAACTACCCATCCTCTTCCCTCCCCCACCACCCCCCACCATGCCAGGCCACAATGATTTGTTTTTTAATAAAACAGTGATGGATCTGGTAGTTTTGGATATGTTTTTCACATATAAATTATAGCTTTTCAGTTTATATTCCCTTTGTAGTGGAGTGGTTCCTTTGATGTCACTGGATTCTGTTGCTTTGAAGATAAAGGCAGCATCATGTGATGCAAGTCATCACAGCCAGAGTGTAGGCTTGTCTGTGCAGCACAGGGCACTTGACAGCCCACCATTGGTTATTTTTTCTACAGTGAATTTGTTAAAATCACAGCTTAAAATCTGACGCTACTCCCTTTCTCCTGAAATAGTTGACTTTGGCTGGATTCCATGGGCACCATTATATGTTACTGAAGTGTTGAGATTTCAAGTGTAAGCCTGTAGTGCTATTTTACCACAGGGCACAGGGGAGCCAGGTGCCACACATGGGTACATTCTTGTTCTCACTTGATGTTTAGGGTGAGTCGCTTGATATTTAAGGTGGTTAGCACTGGAGCCTTGATTGATTTTTAAATTTGCTCACTCTAACCCAGGAGGATTGAGGTCAAACGTCCCAGCCCAAGCTTTGGTCTGGTCCAGATTACCTAATTCAGTGCAGACTAAACATCAAACATTGGATCTTCTAGTCTTTGTTACTTAGTAGCACAATAAGTGATGTATTTAACCAGATAATTCTTTCTTATAAGTATTTAGACTGAGTGAATATTTGGAGGGCATCCATTTCTGCTCTTAGCTCTTCAGCTCGTCAAGCTGCTGCATTATTGTAACACGTGTAATTGCTATCCCACCAGTCACCATTTTGATACAGAAGGCAGACATCCAAAAAATGACAAGCATAGTCCACCACCTGCTGTGTTTGGAATTAACACAAGAAATTTTGATGTGAGATAATCCTATGGGAGCATTTGCTTTTCCCTCCCAGGATTTATTACTGTAAGTAATTTCTGCTTGTTCAGCGTGGGAAGGAGTACTCCTTGTGCAGGCAATCCGTGTTTTTCAGTATGAATATGGTTGTTCATTCTGAGTAGAATGCTTACTCTGTGAGACCAAACAGAGTTGCTGTTCAGAATTAATCCATGTAACTGAATTGACTTGTTCAGCAAGGAAATGGTAACTCAGTAATTGTATAGAACTGAAGTTACTGCAGGGAGAGTTACTCTCATTACTGAGTCAGAGATCCGTTTAGGCAGCATTGTAAGGATTATTGACTGTAACTAGATGGAATAAATCAGTAGGATGAGGGTTACTATTGCAATAGACTGATTTACTATTTATTCAGCAGCACATGGGTTGCTCACTGCCTAACTGGATGATGTTGCTGTTTATTCAGCAGGATAAGGATTAAGGAACTAATCACAGTGTTCATTGTGTAATTATATTTTTCTAGGAGTAGGTATAACATATTGTAGGCTTTCTTGAATAACCCTTTTCATCACTGATTATTTGATATTCAACTAAATGTGGCGAACAGGTCATTGACAGACCTTTCATTCATACCACATGAGTTTTAGAAAGAGATATCAGACAATACTTTTGATATTTTTTAACAGCATGGTTGGATTACTGAAATTAATTGTCAAGAATGTCAGTTATATTATTCTCTTCTGACAACTAAGTCAGCCAGCTGTAGAAAGAGATTTTTTGGGATTATTTTGAAATCCAGTTGTATTTTCTTTTTAGGTTTTAGTTTTCTCCCAAGTTTTCTGACTTTATTTTAGAGTATTTATCAGACTAACAGGTGTTGACTGTTTTCACCTATGAGCACAGATTGGTGAGTGTTAAGGATATTTGAGTGTGAATTCTATCACAGTCAAACCTTATCCCATTCCCTCCTGAGAGTGAAAGCTGTGCAGTAGCCATCAGTAGACACTGGATTATGATCTGAAGAAAAAAGCTTGCATTCATGCCACTTGTTACTATCCAATAGCCACAAAGCATTTTGAGATGACAAAGTAATTTTGAAGTAATGTAGGAAATGAACTTGCACTCAGAAAAAATGTCAGTTGGCATTTTGATATTGACCAGACAACCTGCTTCTGTGATATGGATTGAGAGATAAATATTGGCTGGGGGAAAAAAGGGGCAAAACTCACCTATTCCTCTTTGAAATAACACAATGGGAGGTTTGTAGGCCACCTGAAAAGGCAGATAAGTTTTGTTATAATGTCTCATCAAAAAGATTACCTTCAACCATGCAGCACCTCTTCATCATTGCACTGGAGAGTCAACATTGTGTTTTTTTCTTTTTGGGGCCCAGGTTCTGGAGTGAGACTTGAATCTAAAGCTTCCTGACCCACGGTGAAAACTTGTTGGTGTTTTTCTAACATCTCCTTATAGAGTAAGAACTGAAACCAGTGTACTAAAGCTCAATATCTGCTAATTCAGTACAGCTAAACTTAGAAGTACAGTGACTTATATGGCTAGTTTCAATGCAAGGTACTTCTGCCTTTTGAGCTGTTGAGTGATGCTGTTTATTTTTATTAATATGTAGATTTTAATAAACATATTAGCTATTGATCAGTCAGATTTGTGACTGAGAAAATGTGTGGTTGCTAACATTTGACAGCCAGCTGTTTTGGCAGAACTTAATGCTGGGAGGCCCTCCTGCAGGACATGTATACCATGAGCTTCCCTGTGTTAGTGGCTGTGCGGTTTCATATGAAAGCAGCTTTTCAAAGTGGCTATAAATGTTGTTATTCGATGCTTTGGGGCAAATTTTCCACCAGTTTTCCTTTTGAAGCTGCTTTTTATTTCAGTCTTCTATTACTGGCTCTCCTCTTTTGGTTGATGTTAGCCAATAGAAGAAAAAAACTTTTTATAGCCAACTGGAATAGCTCTCATTTGAACTACCATTTATAACAAACATGGAAGTGATTGTAAAATATATATTTATCATTGTGTCTTTTATTCAGTTGCCTGCTTGCCAAGATTCTGGATCTTGTTGCACTCAGTATCAGTTTCAGCATCAGCTTATGGCCAGCACTAATTTGATGTACAGAAATTATGTATCTACAGTGTCTTATGAAATATTCCTGGGGAATAGACTCATGAATATAAGTGCACATTGCATTTCTGCTTTGTGGATATGAGCTGATAATACTCAAAGGCATTATAAGTTTCAAAAATCTGGTTTTAATCATTTGAAATGTACAAAGTGACACTGGAGTGAACCAACAGAGCAGTGTTTCACTCACATTTGCCTGCACCGATGACAAATATTTGTGGTAACTGACAGAGAACCAGCTGGACCGCTTCACCATCGTGGCAATCATTCCATTCCAGAGAGAGGAGATCTTTAGAGGTGACAGAGAGACATTTATCTTTTTTGTCCTCATTGGATGAGAGGGTGCTGCTGTGGTTTGTGATGGAATTTGCCAGTATTCAGGATGACATCTTAAAAGAAAATAAAACATAAGCCTCGCCTCTTCACCTTTTGAGGCATGCATTTGACTTAGCCAGTGGTTTGGATTACATTGTGATAGTGTCATTAATTTGCTGCTGTGTTGGCAATCTGACATAGAGAGGCCATAAGATGACTAGGGGTGGGGGTGTTGGTGGGGGTTTGGGGGGGGGGGGTGGGGCAGTGTAGGGTGGAGAAAAATTCCCTGCTTTTGTTCTCTGAGACCTGAGCCGTAATGGTAGAACAAAGCAGAGGACTCTATATTTCGTATCATGTGTCCTTTTGTTTTTGGGGCTTTACTGGATATTGTTTCATCCTGCTGTTCTACCATTCTTACCTTTTTAAGAACAACAACTTGATTAAACCTTTTCATACTAGGAGGATGGGTCAACAGTGAGCACAAATAATAGAATCAGATCCATATTTCGATCAAACTGGGTATTTTGGATACTGGCTGAATAAAAGAACCATTAGCTCATAATTTTACAGCAACCTGATTATAACTAACTAACACGCTGGGGAAAACATCAGATAACGAGGTACAGATTAATCTTCAGAGGACTTATTATCCTAAACCAATTGATAACCTAATCACAATCCGCTCTTGTTTTTGATTATCTCAATTGTTGCTATTGTCCTTCAATTAATGCTGACTTGCAGTATTTATCTTCTGCCACCGCACTCTTAGCAGGAAGTCAGTGCTGTCCTTTCGGCTGTGAGGAAGGCCACTGGATCTGAAACATGCACCCTGATTTCTCTCCAGAGATGCTGCCAGACCAGCCGAGCTTTTCCAGCAATTTCTGTTTTGTTTCTGTTATTATCATCATTGTGCACCTGCAGAACCTAAAGTTTTGATTCTGCTTCTTCATCATCCCTACATTCTCTACTCTCTACTCTCTCTTCACTCCCCTGCTCCAAGCTGTTCAATGGGAATGGCACCAAGGGTTTTTTGAGTGCTTGTCTGGGTTAGTGGTTTTGTAATTCATTTTAGGGATGGTAGGCTGCTCCACTGAAGTATGATGTGATTACACAAGCCCTGTGACATCACTCTTGAGTGTCCCCTTTGCCTTGGAATAACAGAGTTTGAACTTTTAAATCCTGTCTTCTAGAACCTTCCCAACACAAAAGGTTAGAGGATAAATGATAAGTATATAGGTGGAATCTCAGAATGGCCTGAGTGATCATTGGCTGTGGAGCGATTTGTGATGAAATCCAGTGAGCTGCATCTTGATGTTAAGCTCATGTCTTTCTGTTATCTACGTAAGCAGGGCCTGGCTAGAAGTGTCTACTGACGTTGGCATCTGACATGTGACAACATAGAGTATTTCTGATTAATTTGCAGGATGTTGTGCTTGGCTGTGCTGGCAACTGTCATTGCAATGTTTCAGCAGAGACACTGTGTGCTTAGAAACACACCCAGGTCATTCAACAGACCAGGCTGCATCTCCAACTTCTTTGCTCACTGCCATAACACGCACGTACTCTGAGCCTACCTGGAAGTACTCAGCAACCCTGCCTGGCATTGCCTTTCCATTTTTCACTTTGCCCACTCAGCGAGAGAGACCAGGTTCATACTACTACTGTCATGCCATGCCATTTAGTGCAGACACAAAGCTTGGAAGCATGTCATCAAAGCCAGCAGTCCTCAGTAAAATCAAAGGAGGTATCCTTGGTTCGGGGGATTCCAGCACAGTTAGTTGAGGGCTACCTCCAATATCACTGCAAAACCTGTTTTAGGCTATCAGGTCAGGATCCACCAGAAGGGTGAGGAGCTGAATGACACATAATACATCACCTCTCCTGGGCCTTTCTGCCTTTATAGGCTGTTTTCCTCCTGGAATGAGAGCGAGTGTAGTGTTAAGGGAAATGAAAGTGGGTGGCTCAGCTCTTGGAGCAGATGCCGAGATTCAGTGAATAAACACACTCTGCTGTGTAGTGCGAATCACTTCATCAAACTTGTGTGATTTGCATTTAGCCAAAAACCCATAGGAATTAGCTGAAGGTGATACCTCGAGAAGAGGTGATATCATTTGGCGACCTTCAAGGCCAGCTAATTCTCCATAATCAAATAATATCTTCTTTAAGGCTCAGTATCTTTGTTCTTTTCAAAGTGGTAGGTAAATTTTCACCTCTAAAGCGACCAATACAGACCAGACCAAACCAGCAAGCTAAAACTACAAACTAAAACTAAAATTAGATTTAAATGAAAAAGCCTAATGGTTAAATGTTGGATCGTTTGATTGTGATTTGATCAAAAGTGAAGACCTACTGTTTGGGAGAATCAGGAAAGGAATGGTTAAAAATCACTACACCGATAATCTGATGGCTGACTGCCTTTGTTCTGTTCCCTGGGCTGTGTGACATTGAGCTCCTTTTGGTAATATTTAACTTTTTGAATATTGAATATCTGTTAAACTTCCAAATTTGTTTAATCAAGAATGAGTGAAATAATGGATTTACAACTAACTACAAATAACTAGCTTGAAGTGGTCCAGAAAAGCTACCACAGTTTTTGTCTATGTTAATTGATTTCTTTTTGTAAGGCTCACTTACCACAAGCAATTGAATCAGAGAAAAAAAGATCCAATTATGGTTCCTTTGCTATATCAAGCAACTTAAGGTGTTTTTGCACAATATAGGGAATGCAGCCAATGAAGGGAAGCTTAGTCATTTGCTTTACTGCAATTGTCTAAGCAAAGGCTGCACAAAGGTGCTTCATCAACTACTTCGTATGTAGGAGTTTCAGTTAGGTTGTATTAATTATCTTATGTGTGTGCATGTGTCTGAGGAGCATGTGTGTATGCTTGCAAAACTTTCCTGATCTTTAAACAATGGTGTAACTTTTCCATTTGATTTCTGCCTTCTGTTCTGAGTGGAAACCGATCTGGAATCTGTTCAGTATGGATTGTGGGAGTTATGGGCTTTGGAATAGTCAGTCGAAATAAACTGCATGAATTTATTTCCAGCCATTTAATTGCCATTTCTTTAAGGCTTGTGTGTTTCTGTAAAAAGGGTGAATATAACTGGAATGAAGAACTACACCAAATATAAAACATGAGGAGTTAAACTGTCTGCTGTTTTAGCCAGCTGCTTCCCAATAAGATCCATGAGAGTTCCAATGTCTACTCTGAAAATGAAGGGACTCTAATAGTGGCCAAAAGATAAAAAGGCTGTATGTGATTTGGAGCCAAATCCCTTGTAAGTATTGCTGATCCAGAGACCACATTGTGAATGGATAAGGGTGGATTATCTGGGCTGAATTGTAGGAATATAAAAATGCAGATACCTAGTCAGTACAACAGGGATTAATTTAGTTAGTGTGTAACTGCTGCCCTGCTGGAATATGAGACCATGATAGAGAGTCAAATGAATTGTTTGAGTTCCAGTGCTAATTTGAGTGCAAATGTGCAAGTACAGCATGAAAGAATTAATATGGCTTGTACGATGTTTGTGAGAGAGTCCATTCTTATAAGGGAGTAACAGTTCCCTGTAAAAGGATAAATGTGGCTAGTATGAAGGATTGGTGCTGACTGTCTGCCCCTCTTCTGCATTCATGTTCATGCCCAGGTGTCCCTGAAGAGGTGGCGCACAGTGCCCATCAAAGCTCTTGATGCCTTTGGAGAGTGGTGGGCACTGTGGGGGATACAATGCTTTATTTCCTCCTCTGATGCCATTTTGATTAAGTCCCTTCCCTCACTCCCTCTGCTCCGTCCACCTTCACATTTGACCGTTTGCATGGCACTTACATGGAAATATTAAATTGGCTACGCTGGTGTTTTTCCTGGCGGTGGTTGTTAGTTTTTTTTTAAAGTCAAGAAAAAAGTCAATGGTTTGGTGGTGGGAAAGTTGCTTACGTCTGTGTCATAACACTGAGTCCAAAAATGTATGAAGGATCGGGCGGGAGTTGAGTAGGAAGCAATCACAAGGGTTATGTATGGAATTTTTTACAATCTGTTAGGTTTAGAGATAGAAATGACAGATTTATTTGACTCTACGCCGGACGTCATTAACAAGCATGATCATTACATCTACTGCCATCTCCTTTGGAAGCCACAGCATAGAGAAGGAACAGCATGAATACTCCAGTTTGAGAGTGTTAACAGTAATTATTATTCATGACTGAGTTTTTTTTCCTGTGTGAATACTGCTGAAAAATCAATGCTTTCTTGTGAGTTTTAATTTTGTTTTCTTTTGAATTCTAGTTGGAAAATTTACAAGATTTTTTTCAGCTGGTTTTTACCATTTTTTTTCCACTTATCTGCCATCTCTCCCTATCCATTGTTTGCCAGTACAAGTTGGCACTTCCTTATTTTTGGTTTCCATTATATATTGAGAAACATTCATAATCCTCTGGGTAACCTTCCCATGTTTCAGTCATTATCTTTGTGTGACCCAATCTCTGTCTCACTTTTCATTTGGGTTGATCTTTGAAAGAAATTTGCAGGTTTTCTATTCTATTTAGATCCTGCAGAGTTGATTTTAATGAACGTCACTGTAATGTGGCATTTGGGAGCAGTATCATACAAATGGAGAGTGGGGGGTAAATATTGTACTTAATCAGATATGCATGTTTTTGTTCCTTGTTTCAAAGTGCTCCTCTGGACTTTACTAGCTACCTCTTTTGTTTTGATGGTTGATCACAAAGCCAATCTTTTCATAGCAAAATATTTCTTGTTTTGCTGACCACCTAATGTCTTACAATTAACAATGATGTTATTCATGGCATGAAAGACACGAGTCATGAATGTACTTGGACAAATAAGTTTGAGGATTAGGTTGTTAAGGATATGTAGAGATATTGGAAGACGTGAGGGCAGGTTTTCTAATTCTGGTTGGACATATTCTGGGAGATTTGATCATATCACTTGTATATTCATATGCTCCACCTGGGAAACAAACTTTTCCTTAATCTTCAATTTTTTTAATAACTGATGAGTGAAGTGTTTGGGAACAAAAAACTAAAGCAAAAGCAAAGTATTCCAGACACTGCAAATTTTAAATAAAAAAAGTGTTGGAAATACTCAGCAGGTCTGTTTTTGACTGCACACATACTAACAGACCTGATGAGTGTTTCTAGCACTTACATTTTGTTAAAGAAAAGCCCTGTGCTAAGTCCAAGTTGCATTGAGTTTTTTTTTGAAGGAAGTGTCACCTCAAAGTCTAGTTATGTCTTGGTAATATTGCTATATTAATTACTTACCACATCCCTATGATGTCTCTCTTGTCTGATTTCTGCCCTTATCTATCATGATTTATTCAAGGAACAACTCGACACTCAGCAGATATCCTGGAATTCACCAGCATGCCTTACATGGGTGCCATTCTTTAAAAGAACATCTTCCATCCAGACAAGCACAGTCAGTACAGAGTTGCCCTGCACAGGTGTGGACATTCCCCCTGTATGGCATGCATAGGGCAAGTCTGCCTGCCATTTTGTGGGCAGGATCTTGGAGGCTTTGTTTGATGGAATCACCGAGCAAAGGCTGTCTATCTTCACTGAGCCTACTTGACAGCTATGACAAGCTACTTGGTTTTACATTTGTGCTAAATTACCAGCAAGACAGCA
The DNA here is from genome assembly GCF_030684315.1 of Stegostoma tigrinum. Lineage (NCBI taxonomy): Eukaryota > Metazoa > Chordata > Chondrichthyes > Orectolobiformes > Stegostomatidae > Stegostoma > Stegostoma tigrinum. The sequence continues at coordinate 36,400,069 of NC_081368.1, forward strand.
GTGCAGTGAGCCTGGCATCTTTGGCTGTAGGGGCGGAGATGCTATGAGCATGTAGGTCAGTTCAAAGTGAGTGAGCACTGAGAGCAAGTAAAGAGCATGGAGATGCAGCCTGGCCTAAACCATGACCTGGATGACAAAGTGTGGAGCTGGATGAACATAGCAGGCCAAGCAGCATCTCAGGAGCACAAAAGCTGACGTTTCGGGCCTAGACCCTTCATCAGAGAGGGGGATGGGGAGAGGGAACTGGAATAAATAGGGAGCGAGGGGGAGGCGGACCGAAGATGGAGAGAAAAGAAGATAGGTAGAGAGGAGAGTATAGGTGAGGAGGTAGGTGTTGGTGAAGTGGATGAACTGTTCGAGCTCCTCTGGGGAGCAAGAGGCGGCGCCAATACAGTCATCAATGTAACGCAATGTAACCCCACCACACCCGGCATCTTCCCCTGCAACTGCAGGAAGTGCTAGACGTGCCCCCACACCTCCTCCCTCACCCTTATCTCAGGCCCCAAGATGACCTTCCATATCAAGCAGATGTTCACTTACACATCTGCCAATGTGGTATATTGTATCCATTGTACCCGGTGTGGCTTCCTCTACATTGGGGAAACCAAGCGGAGGCTTGGGGACTGCTTTGCAGAACACCTCAGCTCGGTTCGCAACAAACAACAGCACCTCCCAGTCGCGAATCATTTTAACTCCCCCTCCCATTCCTCAGACGGCATGTCCATCCTGGGCCTCCTGCAGTGCCACAATGATGCCACCCGAAGGTTGCAAGAACAGCAACTGATATTCCGGTTGGGAACCCTGCAGCCCAATGGTATCAATGTGGACTTCACAAGCTTCAAAATCTCCCCTTCCCCCACTGCATCCCAAAACCAGCCCAGTTCTGCCCCTCCCCCCACTGCATCACAAAACCAGCCCAGCTCATCCCCTCCCCCCACTGCATCCCAAAACCAGCCCAGCCTGTCTCTGCTTCCCTAACCTGTTCTTCCTCTCACCCATCCCTTCCTCCCACCTCAAGCCGCACCTCCATTTCCTACCTACCACCTCATCCCGTCTCCTTGACCTGTCCATCTTCCCTGGACTGACGTATCCCCTCCCTACCTCCTCACCTATACTCTCCTCTTTACCTATCTTCTTTTCTCTCCATCTTCGGTCCGCCTCCCCCTCTCTCCCTATTTATTCCAGTTCCCTCTCCCCATCCCCCTCTCTGATGAAGGCCTGAAACGTCAGCTTTTGTACTCCTGAGATGCTGCTTGGCCTGCTGTGTTCATCCACCTCCACACTTTGTTATCTTTGATTTTCCAGCATCTGCAGTTCCCATTATCACTAAACCATGACCTGGCTGTGTGTTCCTGAGCACACAGTATCCACGTGGTAGCATTTACGTTGATAGCTACTGGTGCAGCCTGAAGCCTGCAGTGAGTGAATCAGAGATGAGCCGTAGGAGTTCTTAGGGGCTGGCGCATATCTGATGCCAATGTCTGCGGATGAGAGATGTGTGGCCACTGCCCATGAAGCATGCTATGAGATTTTGGTGCCCAGTTTTCAACATGGAAGCCATTTGGAATGAGCAAAATCCGCCAAGTTTCCAATCTGGTTTCCTTGTGTTTTGTGGACATAGTTTTTTTTGGCGGGTTTGTTAAGATGGGATGCAGGATATCTAATGAAGTGTATTATGAAGTCGTAGAGGTATATAGCATGGAAACTTATTGTTTGGCTCAGCTTGACTATGCCAACTAGGGTTCCTGAACTGAACTAGTCCCATTTCCCTGTATTTGGCCCATATCCCACTGAAGCTTTACAATCAATGCACTTGTCCAAATGTCTTCTAAATGTTGTAATTGTGCCTACTTCTACCACTTCCCCAAGCCGCTCATTTCATACATACATCACCCTTTGTGTGAAACGTTGCTCCTCAGATCCCTTTTAAATATTTTCCCTTTCACCTTAAACCTGCGTCCTGTAGTTTTGGACTCCCCTCCCCTGTGGAAAAGATCCTGGCTATTCACCTTATCAATGCCCCTTATGAGTTTATAAACCTGTGTACGGTTATCTATCAGCCTCCTACATTCCAGGGACAATTGTCACAGCCTATCCAACCTCTCCTTATAATTCAAATCTTTCGGTGTTGCTAACATCCTTTGCAGTTTCATAACATCCTTCCTATAGCAGGATGGACAGAATTGAATGTAATACTCCAAATGTGGCCTTACCACTGCCTCAGAATTGTTAACAAAGTGTTTAATGTGAAATTATGACCATTCATTAAATAGAATCATAGAACCCCTACAGTGTGGAAACAGGCCCTTTGGCCCAACAAGTCCACACTGACCCTTGCAGTATCCCACCCAGATCCATCCCCTTGTAAACTGCACACCACTGAACACTACGGGCAACTTAACATGGCCAATGCACCTAGCCGGCACATTTTTGGACTGTGGGAGTAAACTGGAGCAACCAGAGGAAACCCATGCAGACATGTTGAGAATATGCAAACTCCACACAGACAGTTGCCCGAAGCTGGAATGGAACCTGGGTCCCTGGCGCTGTGAGGCTGCAGTGCTAACCACTAAACACTGTGATTGCTAATCACTGCGATGAACAACCCACCAGTATCCAGTGCAAATCTCACCATGTCACTGGCGAGAAGCATAAATGTTGGCACAAATTGCTCTCAGTGTTGATTTGGGCCTCATGCAGTTGTCATCTGATTCTTTCGCACATCTCGCAAGAGCCCATATCGCTCAGACCCCAATATTTTCCATCTTTATTTAATGCCTTGGAATTTCCTAGAATAACCTTCCAGTGGACTCCTCCATGGCCACAGGGTTGGGAGTGTTGGCAATCTACATATTTATATATATGGGACAATATATGATTGAGATAGCAAAGCAGTCGGCTGTTGATTTAAATGACCTTTTATTATTACTTGTGCTCTTTTGTTCAGTTGTGCTTTTGTCATGTGTGTAATTGTTTCATATATTGCTAGTGCTCCGATTTTGACCTTGTAATATTAATTAAAGCATATTCAAAGCACCTATTCACATTACTCAACTGGATTTAATAGAAGTCATTCTGCAGAGTGGGTGGAATGTACACTTCTGGTGAAGGTGGGCATTGGGTGGATCATGTTCTGGGGGGGGTACTGTCTGCCTGCTAGAGCAACTCACTCTCCCATGGTGTCATAATCTGGTGTAATGTGGTAATGTCCTGTCTGAATGATTGATTAGAGGTTGCGCAAATTCAATAACGTTTGAACCGTTTGAGTTTTGTTATTGAGCTTCGATGACCTGCACAGCACCAGGGTGACGGCACAATGCAAACAAAAATGAATGAGCCACAAATATGCGCAGAGATCCAGTGGGTGAGATGGGAGATGAATGGAGGTGAGGGAGGTTTTGGGTGGGAGAGAGAATCTTTCTGCTGAATCAATAGAAGAGAAGCCAGGACAAGGTTGAGATCATAGAACACATCAACTGAGAATGTAGCAAAAACAGACTGGCAGCTTCTTTCAAAAAAAAGCCAATAACTCGAAAGGGGGCCAAATGCAGTCTGACAGCATGCAGTCTAATTCAAAGAATATCAGTACATTGTGATGACTTGTGCTGGAGATAGTTATGGCAATATGACTTTCATCTTGGCTGGCTTTTACAGAATTTGCAAGTTTTCCCTGATTTCTTACAAAGGAAATGTTGCTGTGGATGTAGTGTTAATGTCTGCTGCACAATTCTAGTTGCTGAATTGTTTTAGAACTGTCACTTCGACAGAAACACTGTTCGCTATGGAGACATGCTTTTCTGTCTATTCATATGTTTCACACTGGCACTCTTCATCCATTTTGCTCTGAGCCAGAGCTTTGTGGGTTCAAGCTCCATTTTAGTAACTTGCTTGTGTATTCTTGGGTGATATTTGATTTAGTAATGTAGAGAGGGATTGCTTCAGTTCTTGTGCTTCAAATATTTGTCCACTTTCTCTTTAAACTGTGCCTTTCTTTTTGTCCCAGCTACCTAATGTGCTGAGTATCCTATGCCGTTACAACTAAGTAAAGATATTTCTGATCACGTTGTTTGTGGTGATTTTAAATTGATGATCCCCATATCATTGGCACATGAGATGGAACAGTAGATTTCCCCAATTTTTATCTTATCCAAACTTTTCAGAATTTTGGAACCTTACATTCCAATATAGGTAGGCTTACAATATCAAGTCATCTTGTTACTTTCTTGTTTATATCCTTGTTAATCTTTGCAGTATGCTATTTAGTATCATGTTTTATATAATTGAGCACTGAGATTGAACATAGTGCACTTACTGTGCTGTCAGTGTTGCTTTGTACAAATTTATTAGCTTTTTGTTGTTACTCACTAACCTGCCCTCTCAGCAAGATTCCCACCTTTTGGAATGTGCATTCCTGTAACCTGTTGGGTTCCGAGATGTAACTGGGTTCCATTAACAATTTTTCAGCCTCAGAAATTTGGACCATAAAAAGTTGCACCACTTGCTCCCTAGAAAACATTACTGACACGCATAGCATTGGAGAGAATCTCTTTTGGTAAGAAATTATAAAAATCAGTCTTCTTACTAAACTAAATTATTTTCTTCCTAATTTAACAAAACCAAACCATAAAACATAAACATTTACCGTCTCAGATATAATTTATATGCCAAATGCAACTGGAGGCTGAACTGCTGATGCTAGCCTCCATAATATTCCAGTATTTCACATTCCACTGGTCTTGTACTGCTCAGCAACATTGAGCACATTACTTACAGGATCTGTTGGCGAATTTGCTCCATGTACTGCAATGAATAGATTTGGTCACAAAGAATAATTGGAATTATCCCAGTTTCATCATGTGTTAGAGGTATATGAGGATGCTTTTAACTTAACCTGCCCTGTGGAGAATTAATGGAATCAGTTGAGCTACATAATTTGCACCTGTCTGTTGTTCACTCCTTTGAAGTCAGTGGAAAGGAAAATCTAACTGGTGTGAAATGGTACCTACCTGACTTAATGCATTTGGGCAGAGTTATTTAGTTGGTTTAAGCACATCACTGAATATGGTGTGTGGATAGCTTTTGCAAAGGCATAAAGTGACTAAAATGCACAGGATTTTGTGATCTGAAATTGCTACTTGCAGTTTGACATCAGAAGGAAGTGGGTGGTTCCTATCATAGCTTAGTTCATTATACATAGTTTATACATGCACCAAAAAGGGGTCTTGTGGCATAGTGGTAGTGTCCCTACCTGTGGGCCAGGAGGTCCACGTTCAGGCCCCATCTGTTGCAGAGTTGACTGGTAACATTTCTGCATAGTTGATGAGGAATACATCTGTACATTCACCAAACAATGTTGAGTCCTGCCATCTAGGAATTTGCAAAGTTCCTGAAAGTTAGGTGAGAAGTAGAACCATATTGTGTCAATGATCAAAATCAGAAATGTGTCTGACTGTATTTGCATGTTGAATTATAAACCACTCAGTTTCTTAATGTGGTTGTAAAGTTTTTTTCTTACGGGGTGGACCAAAATCTGAATACAGCCTACTTTCTTATAGCACAATTCTGCAAGGTCCAGTTATGCATCTTGGATGATCTTAAAGTATGAACTGGAGGAGGAACCTCCGCAAATATCCCCATCCTTAATGCTGGGGAGCCAGTACTTCTGTGTAAAAGACAAGTGTCAAGGAAGGGATTTTCTTTTCATCTTTTGAAGTGTGCATTTAAATTGTATAACTGACATAATCTCTAACAGCACATTCCAGATCCTTTACCTCTACCAGCAAGGAAGTCAAACACAGCCAATACATTGGAGCACCACCATATGCAGGTTCCCTTCGAAGCCACTTGAAGATTATATCACCATTTCTTCACAATCACAGAGTCAAAATCCTGGAACTCCCTTAATTCTGATAATGCAATATCTATCACTGATGGACTGCAGTGATGACTCGCCACCACCTATTCAAGCAGATTTGGGTATGGGCAACAAATTTTATCCTTGCCAGTGACATCACCTCCCATCAATGAATAGCAAAAATGAAATATAGTTCTTTGTTTTGACTATCCAACAATTTGGCTGAGACCTTGCTGCCTTGGGGAGAAAAGCAAATGGCATTGTAACCTCAATTTTTTTATAGCAAAATAACTCAGCTTCGTTGATTTGGTGATAAAAAACTGAGAGCTGCAGGGATTGAATTCGGTGCAAACAAAGTGTTGATCAGGGTGACTGTAACAGATTACTGTTTGATAAGGATGGTCGTCAGTTAAAAGATGGAATTTTGTTTGTTTGTTATCAAGTTCTCTGCAGCATCTTTTGATCAACAAAACATCTTATCAGAAGTGGACTGGTGTTGGCAGGAAGATAGTGATCACTTTGGTAGAGATCGGACTTTGAGTGCAGTCATAAGCATTTAGAATATTTGCTCATCGCTATAGTTGGAATGATAGCAATGTAGCACTCTTTGTTTTTAGTGAAATCTAGAGAATTATTTATTATTTTTATCCCATTGTCCCTGGTCCTCGAGCACCCACATATGGAGGTAAAATTGACTATTTAAAGTTCTTGAGCCATCCAGTTCATCCAGCCTCACATTTTATTATATTTAAAGTTCTTAGTGATTTTAGTCAGTTTTAAGGCACTCTGCCAGCTCTGCTTTGATGTTTCTTTGCTTATTATGTGAACTGTGCCATAACATGTTCCTTCAATTAAACCTTATACATGTAGGGAACAGAATGGATTCATGTAGCTCAGCACAGCCTGAAAATGTTCTAAAAACGCAGGAAATTGAAGTTCCTGGGAGGAGGGGTTGTGTGGTAATGGCCAGTGACCCAACAGTAAAGCCCTATACTTGAAACGGTTATCGCAAGACTGTGATGCTAACTGATGTGGAGCAACACTTGGCATTTTACAATTTATCTGCGTTGCAGTTGTCAAGAAAACATAGAAAACTTTCAGGTATGAGTCACTGAGCTGAGATTTAATTGCCAATGTGTGGCTTATCATCTTTTGATCTGCTAAACATTACAAGCCATGTCTTTATTAGAGGAGAGGCTGTGTTCGTTGTGTTTTGTTTTGAAGGAAAATTATACCCAGGTAGAACAATCATCCCTTTATCTCCTCCAGGTGAGGAAAATAGCACGGAGCATTCCCATCAACTCTGACTGAAGGAAGAAATGATTAGCGTCTCCTTGGTCAACCCCACCCTCACCACTTCACACACTTAAGACTCCTCTTTTCCTAAAGGTGCTAGCTCTGGTTTGATTTTTGATCCTGTTGCATTTAAAATTTTGATCCTGTTGCCTTTAAAATTTGGCCTAGCTGGCTATTCTTCATGTGCAAGCCTTGTTTGAGAGGGTAGGCAGGATATTTTAGCCTAGGAATGAACACTAGTAAGCCTGATTGAATCCTCACCTTTCATCCACTCTTAATAATTTTCATGTAGAAAATGCAAGAGAGCAATTGGGGTCTGAAACCCTGGCTGCTTTCTTTTCTCCCTTCTCTCAAGCTTCACATCTAGACTTGCAAATGAAGGATTGACCTTTAGACGAACATCAGAAAGTAGCTGAAATCTGTGGAACTGTACTCGGGTGTATTGGGTCCACTGGCAAAGGAAGGCTAATGGAAGAAAATAGCTGATACAATCATGGCCATTCTGTGCAGTGTTTCTCACTTTTCTCTAGTTAATCTTATCTACTTTAATGCTGAAACCTGAATTCAAGCGTATTCCTATCCCACAATTGATTGCCAGTAGAAGACAGCATTAGTCTGTCTGTTAAAGTGAGGGACTGCGCATTACAAAATCACAGGGTCAAGGTCAGGCACGTTTTTTATTCATTCCAGGGTTTTACTGGCTGGACCAGCGTTTGTTGTCCTTCCCTAACTCCCCTTTAAGGTGGGGGGGGGGGTGTATTGTCACCTTTAACCACAGAAGTATACTTGGTGACGGCAGACCAACAATGCTGTTATGAAGGGGATTCCAGGATTTTGACCCCATGATGGAGACTGAGCAGCAGTATATTTCCAAGTCAGGATGGTGTATATTTTGGACAGAAAGTCAAATCTTTGCTGCCTGTCAGTCATAGTAATATAGAAAGCCTTAAATCAGATCAGTAATCCTCATGACTTTGGAATCATTTCACCACTGTCCCGTGTCATCAGTAGAGATGTAATAATGTGTAATTTGCAATAACAGGACTTCAAAGTAAGATGATATGAGATGAATTCAATTCTCTTCTAAATATTAACTTTAGAAAGAACCTTGGATGTCACATCACTGTTTGTACGCTGTTTGATGTACTAGATGAAATCTTTGTTTTTTGAGAATATTTTGAATGTTAAAAATGTGGGATTTCAGCACTTGCTATCTTCTCCAATAGTCTGTTTAATCCTTTCTCTGTAGCCATAATCCTTTTATTGTACTAACAAAGTTTCTATCTATGTATCTCTATTTTCAGTCTTGTAGCTCTTGGTGATGTTGTTTACATCATGTAAGCTGACAAGTAACATTGTAAGCTTTCTTGTCCGTTGCATGCTGGAAGCTACATGATTTATCGGCTAGTGCACTGTTGCATGAGGGTACAGCCAGTACAATGCAATGATACTACGTAATTCACAATGTATTTGCTGATAAGATTGAAACTTGTAAGAACATCAAGTCCACTTTTGTTTCATTGCCTCCTATCTCTTACTATGGGTTGAGTTCCATTTGTATTAGCAATCTTCCAGTACCTTGCCAGAACAGCTGTTCTTCAAATGTGACCCTGGACGGTGTTTGCAGAATTTGTGACCAAAGCCTCAAAGACCGATACCACCCTGCATTTTGCTTTGTAGTAGGTATTGCTGCACAGTGATTAGGATATGAAGATCTGGCTTGTTATAATTCCTCTTTCACTGGAGGAGGAATGTTAAACTCCATTATACCAACTACTGCACCATTGGTAATCCATTAATACAACACAGTTCAGGCTTCGAACCTAGGAGATTTTGGCAAAATTTTTCTTTCATTCACCCAAGGAATATTGGTGTCATTGGCATTTCTTGTCCATCCATAGTTTCTCTGGAGAAGGTGGTGGTGAGCTGCCACCTGTAACTGCAGCAGTCCTTTGTGTGCACCTACTGTCTCGATGCTGTTCGGAAGGGATTTCACAATTGCCATCTAGTGATAGCTGAGGAATGGTGATTATATTTCCAAGTCAGGGTGATGTGTGGCTTGAAGGTGAACTTGCAGAAGGTGGGGTCTCCATGCGTCTGCTGTCTTTGGCCTTTTACGTGGGGAAGGTTGTGGGCTTGGAAGTTGCAGTGGAAGGAGCGTTGATGAGTAAATAGCATCGCAGTGAATGAGTGACCGATCCATTCGATATTGTAGCATTCACATGTACGCTGTTGTGCCTTGGTTTTGACTCCCCAGCTGCCTTCATGGTGTTTACAACTGCCTAAGCACCAGGAAGACTTGAATGAGCCAAAGCTTCATACCTTCTGTTTTGATAAAACAAGGTGCATCATCTGAGATAACAAGGTGTAGAGCTGGATGAACACAGCAAGCCAAGCAGCATCATTGGAGCAGGAAAGCTGACCTTTCAGGCAAAGATCTATCATCTTCAGCTTTTGCAAGTATCAATTAACATGAGGTCTTAACTCCCTACCCAGCAGACACGTCCTGTTTAGTGCAGATTTGTGAAATCTTTGGCACATTGAACGTAGGACATAGAACAGGGTCAGCACGGTGGCTCAGTGGTTAGTACTGCTGCCTCACAGCACCAGGGACCCAGGTTCAATTCCACCCTCGGGCAACTGTTTGTGTGGAGTTTGCACATTCATCCCGTATCTGCGTGGGTTTCCTCTGGGTGCTCTAGTTTCTTCCCACAGTCCAAAAGATCTGAAGGTTAGGTGGATTGGCCATCCCAAATTGCCTGTAGTGTTCAAGGGATGCCTAGATTAGGGGGGTTAAAGGGGGATGGGTCTGGGTGGGATGCTCTGAGGCTTGGTGTGGACTTGTTGGGCCAAAGGACCTGTTTTCACACTGTAGAGATTCTATGATTCTAATAGAGCACAGTACAGGCCTGTCAGCCCACGATGTTGTGCCAACTTATTGTCCGACTTGTCCTATACTGTTTGTCCATGAGCTCCATTTTTATCCTGTCTTTCACCAGGCTGCTATCCTTCATCTTGCATTTCTCTCTTTTTTTGCTTTCCACCTCTCTCCCTCTGTCACTGAATCATGAATCTATACTTTTATTAGGTATCCCATCTATTTGTTGCTGGCTTCCTCGTTTCTTCTACTTGTATCTTCACATACAAGTAATCCGGAATGAGTCACCTGTACTGCAGTCTGCAGCCTTATGCTCCCCCACCCTGCTATGCTTCACACTGAGAGTTGATTTTAAGATTTTTGCCCATAGCTACAGAATTCTTACTGCCTTAACCCTGGGCACCTCCCTGACCTCCTTCAACCCCTATATGCAATTTCCAGTTTAACATTTGTGTTCTTCTCTGTACCACTCAGCTGTTTCTTCACTGTCACACACTAAGTTTCCATATAGCACTCAGATCTGCTACGTAGTGCTGTAGGTATATACTGTACCTATAGATTACATGCACTTCCACATAGTGCTCATGCAGATGCCTGAGGAACCAAAATGCTTTGGCTCACATATTAATTTGTGTGTGGACTGATTAGCTACTTAGAAAAAGGAAGCCAATTAATGTAATTATAGCGTGGTCGCTGCAGAAAGAGACCATCATGGAGTTTGTTACTGGGGACACATTGTTGGCCCATGTCCAATCCAAAGGAAACGTCTGTTTCTATACTTTACCCAGGACAGTAATAATTCCGCATGAGGGTCAATTATGTTGAGATTCTTTTGTGATGTTTTTATGCTCAGTGTAGTTTTATATATTCCTGAATGACTTGAAGCCTGGAAAATGTGTTGCTTAACAATGTGGTGCCATTTTTGACAAATATAGAGGGGGACTCTGCTGTGTGTTGGAGTGAGAAAGGGTTAAAAGAAATAACTTGGAACTGATCCATAATGTAATTTATTAATTCTTAACAGTTATTGGTTGAGAGAGAGAGAGAGAGAGAGTTACGTGAGGCTCTTGGGCAGCTTTGTTGAAAGCTGATTTACAGCAGCAGAACCACCACAAAATTTCAGATGGCTCACATATGAAACTTTGATTCTGTATCCACTTAAATTGTGAAAAACACTCAATATTATCTGTTTCCTCCTCCTACAGTCAATTTGTTTAAAGAGAGCATATTTGGAGCTAAGGTGCATTACTGATGATCACATGGTTTACTAGTTGGAGGGATTTTGGGTGATGAATGAAGAATGTCAGCCAAGTAGCACGTTGTCTGTGATTTTTGTATTGGTATTAATGCATAAAATGCACCTGCCGACACCATGGCCCTGCTTTAGAGATACTCCGAACCCAGTGAGATATTTCGGAGCAGAACTGGCTTGTTCATCTGAAGCTGCTGCTCTTCACACTTTTGGAAACCTGTTATGTTTCATCATAATTTTTCCAACACATGCAAATTCCAGGAGAGCACTGGTGAATTAAGTTACTTGATGTGTTGTCATTGGAGAACATGCAGCCAGCCCAACAGATTTGTGGCTGCAGTGGTATTTCATTTGAGTCTGCTGTGTTTCGGCTGCGCCTGTAACTTAAAGTAACACTTTGCTTTCTGCCTATGGTACAGGGCCAGCTGCAATACCAAGGTGTTTTGTGATAGACTCGAGGCCTCATCCTGCTTGAAATTATAAGAATTATGTCTCTTATCAGAATTTATAGCTTGATAGAGTTTTACCATTCCAAGAGTAGCTTTTATGTTATACTAAAATTAGGGCTTGTGGTTTAAACTCCGGATGCATGTTTCTTGCAGCCAGCTGCATCCAATTAAGTAAATTTTCCAGATTTGCTCTGGGCGCTAGCAAGGAAGACTCCCTTCTGCCCGATCTTCCAAACTGATCATATGAATCCCAGAAGGTTCAGTGTCAATTTGTAGCTAGCTGTGTGTGATGCTTTTTTTTTGAAAACAGGTCTTGGTGCAGCAGAAAAGCAATTTTATGTTGTGTTTTGTACTTTATCTTACTGTGTATTGCTTACCTCTGCCCATACACTGATTGTTTTGTAAGTCTGTATTTGAAATTGCGTTGTCTTGACATTTTTATGCCATTGTTTGTGACAAGTTTTCAGAGCTACAGAGTGCATTCTTGGGATGAAATAATCAATGAGAATCAACTTGATATTCCACTGTTTCTACCTGTGTATATAGTTTTGGCAATTTTCCCCTCAGGAAGTTTGAACAAAAGGCAAATAATAATGGAATAAAAACACTGTTCAAGAGAAACTTAATAGGGCTGGCTGCAACTATAGAGATAGAGTAACTGATTTAAGTTTCAAATTCAACATGACTCATCTTAAGAAGTTACTGTCTATCAAAAACAGCAATGTAACTAATTCTAGAATAAATCCAACCGTTCAGCCTCCATTGCCTTTTGCCTCCACAGTCTTCTAGAGAAGAGTGTTCTATGATAGATCATCATCACTGCAGTCATCTCAATAAAATGTATGTCTAGTAGATTTGCTAATTCTACCCACTTGTTTTAGATTGGAATCCAAAAGAGCTGACTGGTCTAGTGTGGTAGAAGGAAACCATTTTGCATTTAATGAGAGGAGGGTCTTGTCTTAAACAAGATCTAGTTTATTGCACGATAGCTATGAGGTACATGTTAAGTTGGTACAATGGCACAGTAACTGACTACAGGGGAAATCAAAATGGTAGGTCTATTTCCTGCGAGATATTGAGCTGTTCTCACAACCAAATCTGTATGACAACATCACATTGCACTCCCCAACATTAACCCTTTCAGAGCCCAACACTTTTATGCAACAACTGCCTCTACTATTAGCATTTATGTGCTCATTTATATAATTCTGTCTACCTACCCAATCTCCTTCCAAGTCTGTAACTTTACAAGTTTAGGTAGTTAGGTATTTTCACTGCTCTACCAGAATGCATTGTTTCCAGATTGATCATTGGTTAGAAGACTATTGACATTTTATTTATACTTGATGCGAATCATCCGTGGAAGGTTTTGAAAGATGAAGTACAAGTGCACGTTAATTATGTGGCCAAGAGGAACTGACCAAATTCTGCCGGGCTGCACGCTTTTATTTCCTTCCACTTCAAACCATTGTATAATTATTTCTCTTTCAAAGGCTGTTACAGGTGGCCCTGCAGGAAGATGGTTGGGATAGGCCGTCGATTCAGTAACAGCTGCTGCACTTCACCATGAATGGCAGCTGCCCAGTGACACCTGAAATATTTCTAGCTGAAGACATCGACAATAGAGTCGGCGGGGGGTTGGTGGCGGAGAAGTAGCATAAAAATCAAGAGGAAAATCACACCTTAAAAGGCTACCTCCAACAGATCATGTCTGCTGTATAGCAGAGAGGCAGCTGTTTTTCTGGAATGTCAGATCAGGGTCTGTGACCCTTCCTAGAATCTATCCCATAACCAGTTCTCCCAGTGGACACAAAACATTGAGCTGATCAGTGAATCTCTCAGATATGACCTTGTGAAGTTTCAGGACCTATGATCCCATGCAGCTGGGATTAGCTGAGTGATATTCTATTGGTAACATTCCTTTCACAGTGTTTAAACTGAAGGAGCTAAGGGGAAAAAAAACACTTTTGAGTTCTGGTCATCCTAGTTAGTGTATTTCCATTAGATTCAGTGTCACTACTACATCCAACTTGTTTGATTCCAAACTGTGTTTCCAGAATCAGTGGATGACGAGCCTTTGTTTGTTTTGCATTATAGCTTATAGCTAATGGAGTCAAAGTTTTATTACACACACATATCAAACAAGTACACCAAATCTACTCTTCCCCCTTGTGCTTCCTGTAGGCTGAGTGTCAGTAAGTGCATTTCACTGTACAGTGTATCACAGATGAGTCTGATCTTGTCCTCTCTCATTGTCTGCACATGTAGATTTTTCAGAAGGTTGCACTGGATAATAATCAGGTAGGTACTCAGTCACTTTCTCTATTCTCTGCCTGTTGCAGTCCCAGGGCCATGAGGTCAATTGCAACTTTCAACTCAGACAGAAATCAGCTAATTCATCTCTGACCAGTATTTTAACTTGAGCCTGTCCTGAACTTAAAGGCTGAATCTGATGCCCGGCACATTTGCCTGTTAAACCATTGGGATCATTCATTTGAGAGCTTTAATGCTGACACTGATGTATATATTATACATCGAGAATTTGTACAGCAGTTTAGTTTGCATAGAAAGAAGCATGGATGATGAATTTTTCTCGCTGTACGATGAATGTAGCAATGATGGATTGTATCATATTCTTCACCCTGAAACCGCAACAAAAATCCTTGAAGTTGGTCAACATCTACAGTAATAAGTTAATATTTCCAATAAAATAAAATTGTCATAATCTTACCAGGCCATAGGGCTGCTCTGTTATTAACTGCAGTTGATTGGTGGTGGTTTAACATGGGGGTCTCCACGCTTCAGGCAATGGGACTGGTGTGAGAAGGAGAGTCCTTCATGGTAATCTCAGCCAGTGTGGGAATTGAACTGTCACTATTGGTGTCACTCTGCACCACAGTCCAGCCATTCAGCCACTGAGAAAACCAATTCTGAATATTCCAATATTTCCAATATAAACGTTTTGAAAGGACAGCCTTTGGAAGGAAGGGATGGGGGAAGAGTTGTTTGGAAATGTGATCATGTTGTAGGAGTTTAAACTTGGGGTCTTTGGCAGAGAGGAAAAGAAGGTATTAAAATGTGAGGCTGGATGAACACAGCTGGCCCAGCAGCATCTCAGGAGCACAAAAGCTGATGTTTCAGGCCTAGACCCTTCATCAGAGAGGGGGCTGGGGAGAGGGTGCAATAAGGGTCTAGGCCCGAAACGTCAGCTTTTGTGCTCCTGAGATGCTGCTGGGCCTGCTGTGTTCATCCAGCCTCACATTTTATTATCTTGGATTTTCCAGCATCTGCAGTTCCCATTATCACAGGAAAAGAAGGTATGTTTGTTTTTGTTCAATCATCATATGATTGAACCAGGGAAGTTCTGAATTTATAATTGTGTTCTAAAAAGTGAGACTGATCGGTGTCGGATAGTGAAGGTAGGTTACATGAGCTACCAAGAGCATGGTTCTTGTGCTTTCAGCCGTCTGGTGGGAGACATTGACACTGACTTTAGAGGGAGCCCTGAATGAATTGGAGTATGTAACCTAATTTGTAAATGTTTTTTTCACCTAAAGCTATCTAAGATTTCTGCCACTTGTTTTCTTTTTCCTTATTTTCTCCCTCTGAACCAAAACATAAGCACACCTGCTCTCTGGAATGATCTTGATTCTCAATTCTAGAGACGATATACCAGCTGAGATTGGCAACTGTGTCATGTATTTGTCCCTTAAGGCACCTGTGCTTTATTTATTTTTCTCATTTCTGTCTCCGGAGATTGACATCTGTGTATTAATCCCCTTTCCTTTGTGACATCATTTGTCAGGCTCCTTAAGTTGGAAAATATCCAATTGCCAGCTATGCAAGTGCCATGGCAAATCTGTTGGCTTTAACTTGTCTTAATCTCACAGCAAGTTACAGTGCAACATAATACTGGTTCTGTGAGGATGTTGGTTTTCTACAGGCTGGGTCTTTACATTTGGGGACAGAACTGATATTGGAGAAAATGACACGCCTGACATCAGCAATTGATTAATGAAAAAGTGCCCTTTGCTACAGTCATAACAATATTTCCTTAGTATTTCCTAGGATTGGCAGCAGTGCATGACTGAAATATTCAAGAGGACATGCACAAATTCAGGAAGTCATTTCCTCAAACTGGATAGCAGATATCTACAATACTAGACTGCTCAGATAGGTGAGCGGCCTGTACATCTGTAGGCTTTTTATCCCTTGGCAAGTCAGCAAATCCAACAGTTGCCCTGTAGCACCAAGTGAAGGAGTAAATGGATTTCTCCTACATTGTAGGAAAAAAATTCTCTCTCTGTGGATGCTCCCAGACAGGCTGTGCTTCTCCAGCATTTTCACATTTTTGGTTTCTGTGTTCCTTAATCGTTCCTTATTCGCTTGATTGTTTTCCTGTATGCTTGATGAGTCTTCCTTTTTTTTAAATTTCAACCCAGGAAAAGAAAAGTAAACCACCTTTCTAGATTTTGAACTGATGTCCTCCCCCAGGTTACTTTCTTTTCAGATGTGTTCTCTGGTTCCGGCTCTCTTACTCCAGACTCTTGTTCAGGAACCAGCTAACACCTCTCCCAATTGACCATGCTTTACAAGTGAACCTGAGAATATGAGTAGGTTATTAAAACTGATGCATCATTCTGAAGCCGTTCCTAACTGGATCTTATTGGTGTGAGCAAACCATCACTCATCGCTAAGAAGTTTGTTTCCAAAGTTGCTGAAGACCTAAAACTAAGTGGCGTTGTAGGAGGATGCAAAGAGCCTTCAAGGTGATTTAGACTATTTTGAGGGAGAGGCCAAACACATAGCAGATGTAGTACGGGACGACTAAATGTGAAGTTACACTCCTTGGTATGAAAAGGGAAGACTACTATTTAAATGTTGATACATTGCTAGTGTGTGGATGTACAAAGGGATCTGGGTGTCCTTGAATCCAAGTCAACAAAAGTAGACTGTCAGGTGCAATAAGCAATTAAGAAGGAAAATGGAATAATGACTTTCATTGAAAGAGCATTTGAGTTCAGAGGTAGAGATGACTTCCTGCAGTTATACAGTGCCTTGGTGAGACCACTCCTGGAGTATTGCATGTAGTTTTGGTCTCCCAACCTATAAAAGGGTACACTTGGCATGCAGATAGTGTAGTGGAGGTTCACTTGGCTGATGTTGGGGTAGCAGGACTGCCCTGTGAGGATAGATTGGTTTGACTGGGTCTGAATACACTAGAATTTTGAAAGATGAGAGATCTGATTGAAAAATATAAAACTGTAACAGGGCTGGACATACTTGACATAAGGAGAGGATGTTTTCCCTGGTTGAGGCGTCTTGAACCAGGGGCACAGTTTCAGGGTTTGGGGTAGACCAGTTACATTGGAAGTATGAAAAAAAAGCCTTCACTCAAAGGGTACTAAACCGCTGGAATTCTTAAACTCAGAAGACTGTGGAGGCGAAGTCACTTAATACATTCAAGAAAGAAGTACATACATTTATAGAATTTAAAAACATCAAGATGTAGTGGGGGAAGCAGGAACATGGCATTCAGTAGAGGATCAGCCATGATCAAATTGAATGGCTGAACAGGCATGAACGGCTGATTGGCTGACCCTTCCTTTGTTTCTGTCTAGGGGAGTTATGTCCTTAATTCCCAGATGACACATTCCTACCCTACCTCTAAACCCTACACCAAAGGAGAGTCCCCAGAGCCACTCAATCTTTGGGGAAATTGAAGGAAAACAGGCGCAAAAGCGTTTTCGATGTTACTCAGTAGCATGGCCTTTTGAAACCATAGGCAGATCATTGAGCTGAAGGCTATATTTTTGTCAGGAAGCTGTAAACCATTGGAAACAATAACTGGATGAGACATATGTGCTGCCTCGAATGAAATAATGTTACTTAAAAGAAGTATAAAGTGCGGGATAAAGAGTATAGTCTACCTTTTTGTTCTGTTTTTTATGGAAGGCATAAAAGACACTTGGGAGAAAATATGCCATGGGGATAGTTTCTGTTCTGAATCCTTGCTTTGTTGCTCACTGTGCCTGCTTCAGTTTCCTAAAAGGATCCTAACGTTGTTTGCTTGCCTTATTTGGTGTTTGTTTGATATCTTGAGGACACCAGACATTATCTAACTGATGGCCTGACTGCAGCCCTTTTTGAGCTTAGAAAGGGTTGCAGCTGTCTCCGTGTGTTACTAGAGCACATTTGCTGCCACCTCATCGCATGCTTCAAGAAATTTCCAGTAGAGAGGCGTAACTGGTGAATCTCCATTAAATGTTAATTTCTGTTGCACCTGAATCTATCAAGGTTTCCCTTCCTGTCAATAATATACTACAACATGCTGCTGCCACAATTTAAATTGTTATTGAACTAACCCATCATGTACAACCATAAACCCCAATGTGCCTGTCTCTATTTATATGACTTCTTTATTTCATATGGTGAACAACTTCTTCAATTGTAGAGATTGCAGGCTCAATTTATTAACACAGGGCCCTTGGTGGCATCTGGGAAGTGATGGTAGAAACTAAAGTGATTACAGTGGACTGGTTGTAGAGGAGATTCACCAGGATGTTGCCTGGAATGGAGCACTTTAGCTATGAAGAAAGGCTGGATAATTTTAGCTTCAGAGCAGAGAAGATTGAGGGAGACCTGGTAGAGGTGTGTACGGTAACAGGGGCGCATGAAGTGGGAAGTGAAAGGCAGGAGGTTTAGAGGGAATTTAAGGGAAAAAAAACTTTCATCTCAATGATGGTGAGGATCTAGAATGCACTGCCTGGGAGGGGAATTGAGTAAAGTAACCTCACCACCTTTTAAAAATACATAAAAAGTATTGGATGAGCATTTGAAGTGCCATAACATTCAAGATTATGAGCCTAGTGCAGGAAAGTGGGATTAGTGTAGATTTGGTGTAGCTGGGATGTTAACATTGGAGCTATGGTTAGTAAGTTTGCAGATGATGCCAAAATTGGAGGTGTAGTGAACAGCAACGTTGGTTACCTCAGAGTACAACAGGATCTTGATCAGCTGGGCCATTTGGCTGAGAAGAGCCAGATGGGAGTTTAATTTAGATAAATGCGAGGTGGTGCATTTTGGAAAGGCAAATCAGGGCAGGACTTATACACTTAATGGTAAAGTCCTGGGGAGTGTTGCTGAACAAGGGTCCTTGCAGGTTCACAGTTCCTTGAAAATGGAGTTGTGGTGGATAGGATAGTGAAGAAGGCGTTTGGTAGGCTTGCCTTTATTGCTCAGCGCATTCAGTATAGGATAGGGAGGTCATGTTGCGGCTGTACAGGACATTGGTTAGGCCACTGGTCTCTCTGCTATTGGAAGTATGTTGTGAAACTTGAAAGGGTTCAGAAAAGATTTACAAGGATATTACCAGGGTTGGAGGTTTTGAGCAATAGGGAGAGGCTGAATAGGCTGGGGCTATTTTCCCTGGAGTGTTGGAAGCTGAGTTGTGACCTGAGGTTTATAAAATCATGAGGGGTGTCTTTGCCATGGTCTTTTTCTCAGGGTAGAACAGTCCAAAACTAGAGGACATGGGTTTAAAGTGAGTGAGGAAAGATTTAAAAGGGACCTAAGGGATAACTTTTTCATGCAGTGGGTGGTGTGTGTATGGAATAAGCTGCGAGAGGAGGTGGCAGAGGCTAGTACAGTTACAGCATTTAAAAGGCATCTGAGTAGGTACATGAATAGGAAGGGTTTAGAGGGATATGGGCCAAAAGCTGGAAAATGGGACTAGAATAATTTAGGATTTCTGGTTGGCAAGGACGAAGTTGGTTGGACCAAAGGATCTGTTTCCAGGATGTACATCACTGTGACTCATTGGCAGTGCACATTTGATGTGCCACATGGCCTCTTCTGTACTGTATGATTCTATAACTCTAATGTACTGGAAATTTGGAGTGTACAACAATCTTCTTCATTCATCATAGTTCTTGTGATGGGATTTGTATTGTTGTTTTGAGAAACCTGATGTGGAGAGCCAGAAGTTGTGGCACAGGAAGATTGTAGATTAGATAACTATGAAATGATGGTAAGGTGTCAGCAAGCCCAAAAAGTTAAAGCCTGGTGATTGTAAGAGGAAAGAAAATTAGCAAGTTGTCAGTTCTGGACAACAATATACTAGGATATGAGGTTTTGTGCCTGTTAGAAAGTGAGATGAGAAATCAGTGATGTTGTACTTTTAGCCTAGGACAAAGAAGACAGCAAAGATCTAAGAAACTATGGTAGTAGAAGTGATAAAGCAAAATACGCCACCGTAGCATTGAGTGCAGCAACTTAAATTTCATTGCTGTGTATCATGCAGGAAATAATATGCCTTGTATACTAAAATTAGTACAATCTGCACTAACAGTTTTCATGTCTTCGTCATGGTGAAAGGAGATGAAAATTTGCAGAGTTCCTAATTCCAATCAGTTTTTATTAGCTCACTACCATGAAGTGTGCCAGTGCGGCTATTGGCTGAAAGACAGCAATGGGCTCAGTTGTCATGTATGTGTGATGAAATAGTGTGTCAATGTGCGGATGAAGAATCAACGAATTTGAACAAAGTATTAGGTGCAAGGTGTTTGGTGCCTGTGAAACAGTAATCCAACAAGAGTCAATGTCTGCAGGTAAGAAAGGAAGAATTGGAAAGAGTAGAATTGCAGCTGCTTCTTGAGCATTTATCTCATTGTGTGATTAATGAGTGTCTCCAACTCCGAATTATTAAACTTCCTAATGGTTCCTCCAAGCACTGTACAATACTTACACAGTAAGTGTGCAGGCAGTACACTGCATCCCTGCCTTTCTTGAAACCTCTGTTCCAGTATTTTTATTATGTTAGTTGAGACCCTGTAAATCATTAGAAACCGTTTAGAGCCTATTAGCTGCCTTCCCCTGCAAGTGATGTTTTATATGGCATGCTGTCTAATCTGTAGTTGACCGGGAGCAGTGAATGATGAGATGTTTTCTGAAAAGCGATCTATTAGTGACCTGGTGTGTGCTGTGCAGTGTTGCTGGTAAGTACATGTCAAGCAAGTTTTTGGTCTTGTTTATCATTTCCCTTTTATCCTTTCTTTCAGTTTTGCCGCCTTCTTTCCTGAAATAAGTCTTACTGTAGTAAGATAAAGATTGGCTGTGTGATAACACACATTAAAGTTTTTTTTTGTATACAAGCTAAGATGGCGAATATTGGCATGCTATTCCATCTTTGAGTAATATAGAGAAAGTGGTTAATTTGATGGCCTGATCTGGCCTTCCCCATTTTTTTCCTACAATTAGCACACATTTCTGGCAGAAATTACCAGTTAACTGAGCACAGACCATAGACAGACTTGAGGTCATCCTGTTTTTTTTAAGTCTCAGCCCTAATGTATCTTTGGAATTTTGGCAGTACTGCTTAGATGTGCAGAATGTACTGAAGCATCGATGGCAACAACATTGGAAGCATATATTGCCCTTGGCCTGTAGCGTTACTAAGTTCTAACAGTGCAAAAACGTGAATATTTAGCCCAGCATGAGATTTCTGTTTCACAGGAACCTCCTCCTATGTCTTCATCCAACACCTTCAACATTTCCTCCAAATCTTTCTCCCTTAACTAGCTTAATTAGCTTTTCTGTGTACATCTTTATATCACTGAATATAGGTCTGATATTGGTAGTGAAAGAAATTTCAGGGCTTTTGGCATTAAAAACAGGGAATCTCTCAAACACAAGATTGGGATAAGGTCATTAATTCATTATCCTATCCTTCAATGCCTGTGCTATAATGAACTCTATTCACTCATTTAGTTTCCGGAGGGAAAGTGTTTCTTTTCGATATTTCCTTATTCCCAGCTTGTAGTGGCCATTTGCATGACTCGGGACCTCTGGTCGCCTGGGGAACTAAATTCTAATGAATGTCTACCTTCAGGAGGAGAGAAAATTTGGGATTAAAAGAAGACACATTTGTGTAAGAAACAACCAAATTGTTCAGCTGCAGTATTTTCTAACAGGCTGATTTTCCCATTTCTCTCTCATTAATTTTCTGCTCCCATTGTAAAGGAGATTCATGGAGACAGAGTAAACCTTTTCCTGCCTGTAACTTCTCAGCTATTCTGAGCCCAAAGGGGTTGACAGTTATTCAATTGTCTGGCTCTCAAAAACCTTTTATCAGTCGGAGGAGCTGCTGCTCTGCTGCATGGATAAGTGTATGTAACGCACGCTAATCGCTGTTACATTAACGGATTGGATTTCAGTTTGATAAGTGGTTATTTGGGTTTTACAGTACAGAAACACATTTCCTTTCAAAGCAATTGGGTGTTCAATATGTTCTATAATTCGTTTTATAGCTAATTTTGTTCCATGACGTTTATGGACTTGCTGAGTATGAATCTCACTTTCTGTCTCTCATTCTCTTCCTGCATCTCACCTGTTCCTTCCGTTTTTCTCACTTGCACATTTTTGCTCTCATATTTGATCACTGTTTATTTCTTTGTTCTCTGTTTGTTACCATGCATGCTGAATGTCTTATCTTTTACACACTCTCATATATTCTTTTTGGTACACAGATTTCTTACATGTTTCTTTTGTGCATTATTTCACTTGTATGTGTTTATTACTCTTTTATACCTCTATCTCTCTTTCACCCTTGCTTATTTCATCTGCGTTTGCTTCTCGCTCCTCTTTCTCACCTGTTTACCTTCTCTCTCTCTGCTTTTCTTCACCTCTTTCTGTCTTGTCACAATTTTTCATGCAATCATTTCTCTCTTTGTGTTTCTGTCTCTCTCTCTCTCTCTATAAGGGTGCTTTTATTCTCTGACCTGCATAGTCTTTCTATCGCTGTCTGTCCTGCTTTTTTCCTCTCTTAGCTCATTCTCAGGTGCTATTTTTTCATCTGTGTCCTTGCCCTTACTCTCTTTCTCACTGTCTTTTTGATGTATAGCTGTAGATCCTTGGCTCTTGACCCTTGCATGAAAGTGCTGTTGTGTCAGCAAAAGGATCAGACTTCCCTGCAATACTTTTCAATGAAAGAGTCATTCGGCAACACTTGCTGTCTAGACTTAAAATGAATAGACAATATTTGCATTTATAATGCATCAATCATGCTGAAGTATCTTGTATAGTTTTTTTTTATTGATGTACAGGCAAATTATGATGTAGGTCAGGATATCGAGCATGATATTAGAGGTCATAATTGGGACTGCACTAGCAAGAAACTGGCGCTATCAGGGTAGAAGATGAGAAAAATAGCTTTACAGAATGGTTGAATGCCACTGAGCACAGAACCTGTCCTGTGCACTTTGCAAGAACTTGATTCATCAAAGGGCAGTAAAACTCTGTGCAGCAGACATGGAACACAGACAAGACACTGAATGAGTTCCACACACAAGAAAGCAGTTTGTGGGGAAGGAAGGTGCCAGTTTAACTTTAGCTGTTGTAGTTCTCTCCCACACACAGATTTCACTTCCTAACCTAGATTGGATTGCATTTTGCCTTTGGCTGCATTAGTGATCCCTCAGGATCCATTTATGAGGGGGGGAACTTCCTTTGAAAGTATGCTGGAACTCTGCCAATTTACTGGTACAGATCGATTATTAGAGCATGAATTTTATCAAGTGCAAGGGCTATATCCCAGAGGGGACACACATTACAATAAAAGGAGCTTGTGCTTGCGTAACACCTTTCTCAATCCGAAGATATCCCATAGCAGCTTATGTGATTACTTTTTGAAGTATAGTCTGTACACAATAACAAGAAATATGGCAGACAATTTACAGATGGCAGGGTTCCTTAAACAGCACTGAGCTAAGCGACGATATAGTTTCTGGCAGTGTCAGTTAAGCAATAAATGCTAGTTAAGGCACAGAAAAACTTCTTTGTTACTTTAGATCAAGGTCATGGAATCTTTTAGGTCTGTTTGAGAACGCAACACCTCAACTTCCTCATCAGATCGACTGAAGGACGGAAAACTGGACTGAATGTGTTATTACCAATGTCACATTTTCTACTGCCACCACAGAAAAATAAATTGGGATTTTATGTATGCTCTGCCTATTGTCTTTGGGCCAATGGGGTGTACCTGAAGGAAAATGTTTCTACTCATTCCTCTTCCTGCACTCCTGTATTTCCCAACCCGACCACATCTACTTGAAATGGTTAGTTCCTCAACAACACTTGGCCAGGAGTCTGCAAGAAAAATTAAGCTAAGGTAAAGTCAGGGTTGGATTTGTTAGTGTTGGGGACGTGGTTTGGAAGGATGTTGTAGTGCCATGGTGCAAAACTTTACCTCGCCATATTAATTGTGGCAAAACCACCTAAGTGGAGCTTGTTAGCATTCATTTGAACCAGTGTTCCTGTGAATTTACGCGTTTCTCCAGTTGGTACAGCATCTTGGTTTTCTGATGCAGGCTGATCCACCAAATAGGCACCAGCGTCAAAATAAACCTCTAGCAAAACCACAGAAATTCATGAAGAAGTTAGAAAGGACTGAGGTCCCTGAATCTCAGGCAGACAAGTTCTAAGAACCGGTGGACTTTACAGCAACCCATTCTAGACCACTAGTTGTTTGAAGCACAGAGAACGGTAGGTACATTGGATGAGAAGTGTAGTTCAATCTTAGGGTGCTAGGCAAAGTAACAGGGTTTTTCTGATGTCTTGACAATATTGCTGACCAAACCAACAAATATGAGCCAGATTAACTAGTCACGGATCCCCAACCCGTTTTAGTCATAGTGTTTTTACAGCATGGCAACAGGCCTTTCAGCCCAGTGTTTCTGTCATGTCAGTGAGCAGTTGGCCCAGGACCTTAAATGCTGTGGCCTTTGAAGTGCATATTTACATACTACTTTAATGTCTGGTGGTTGCTAGCTCCAACTCACTTTTAGGCAGTGACTTCCAGACTTGTGAAAGAAAATGTCCTGTAATATCCCTGCACTTTCCCTTTAAAGCCGTGCTTGCAGGTTGTGCCCCATTTACTAAGGGAAAAATTTTCTCCCTATCTGCTTCATCTATGCCTCTCACAACTTTGTACACATTACGTATTGGGACATAGAGAGAAAATGACCACTGTGTTTTTCTAAATAAAATAATTACTGCTTTTGAAAAAAATGAATATATGTAAGCCTTTTTTAAAGCATTCTGACAGAAGCAATGAGGCATTGTGTAAATTCAAGTCTTTCATTCCATTAGGGTTAGGTTGCTGGTTTCCATGTTTGAATGTTTGATGTAGGGTGCTGAAATCCAGCTGCAAATGCTCTTGTCTGTTCCAGTGCATGAATAAACAGTTCATAACATTTCAGCGACACTTCAGTATTTATGTGCTGGGAAAACTATTAGACATAGGGGCTGAAGAGTCCCGAGGACTAGATAGCCTGCAACCAAACATCATAAAAGAAGTGAAAGCGGGAACAGGAGATATTCTAAAAATTCTTGTGCTGGAAGGATCTCAGCGGATTGGGAAATAGCAAATGAAACACAAAAAAATCCCCACCTTTTATTCAAGAAGGACTGAGACCGAAAACCAGCAACTGCAGGCCAGTTAGCCTAACATCTGTCATGGGGAAATTACTGGATCAATTCTTCTGAATTTTACAGCAGAATACTTAGAAAGTCATAATATGATATTTTGAAAGGGAAATCATTGTTCCAACTAATTTATTAGAGTTTTGAAGAAATAACAAGCTGGATGGACAAAGCAGAACCTGTAGACATTGTATATTTGATAAGCTGCCACATGAAAGGTTACGACAAAAGGTAAGAGCACATGGTTTAGGCAGTAATATACCTAACAGGAAGCAGAGAGGGTGGATAAATGGATCTTTCTTTCAAGATGACAAGCTGTAACTAGTGGAGTGCCAGAAGGATCAGTGCAGAACCCTTGACTATTTGTAGTCTACATCAATAAGCTTGACTGAAGGCACCAAATATTTGGCAGCCAAACCTAATAATGACACAAGGAGAGAGAGAATATTAAGTAATCAAGGGGAGGTCGAAATTCTGCAAAAAAAGTCTAGATGGATGAAGTGAATGGGCAAAAAGTTGTTAGTTGAGTGCAATGTGCAAAAATGTAAAATCATCCACTTTGGCAGAAAGAATAAAGAAGCAGTGTATTATTTCAATGGAGAGATTGCAGAACTCTGAGGTGCAGAGGAATCTGGCTGCCCTGGTTCATGGATCATAAAGTGCTAGTTTCCAGCAAATCTTTAGGAAGGCCAATGGAATACTAGTATCTAATGTGAGTGGAATGAAATGTAAAAATAGAGCAGTCTTACTACAGTTGTACTGGACATCTGGTGTAAGTTTTTTGAAAAGTAAGCACTTTGGAAGGAACACAGACAAGGTTCATTCAATTCATTTTTGAAGTGGGCATCTTGCCCCTGATGGGAGATTGAACTTATATACATTGCAGTTTAGGAGAATGAGAGGTGATCTTCTTGAATCATATAAGATCCTGTGGGACTTGCTGTTGGATATTGAAAGAATATCTCGTCTTGTGCGGGAGACTTGAATGAGTGGGCAAAGTTTAAGGTGGAGATAAGGGTGTTTTTGTTTTAGAGAGCTGTTAGTCTGTGGAATTCCTTTCCCTCGAAGGCACTGGAGGATGGATCATTGAATTTGCTCATGAATAAGATAGATATTTGGTTGACAAAGAAGTCTGGTAGTTTTACAGGTAGACAAGAGGCGGAGTGGAAACCATGAACAGATGAGGTACAATCTTATTGATGGTGAAGCAGTCTTGAAGGGGGAATAAAATGTGAGGCTGGATGAACACAGCAGGCCAAGCAGCATCTCAGGAGCACAAAAGCTGACGTTTCGGGCCTAGACCCTTCATCAGAGAGGGGGATGGGGGGAGGGAACTGGAATAAATAGGGAGAGGGGGAGGCGGACCGAAGACGGAGAGTAAAGAAGATAGGTGGAGAGGGTGTAGGTGGGGAGGTAGGGAGGGGATAGGTCAGTCCAGGGAAGACGGACAGGTCAAGGAGGTGGGATGAGGTTAGTAGGTAGCGGGGGGTGCGGCTTGGGGTGGGAGGAAGGGATGGGTGAGAGGAAGAACCGGTTAGGGAGGCAGAGACAGGTTGGACTGGTTTTGGGATGCAGTGGGTGGGGGGGAAGAGCTGGGCTGGTTGTGTGGTGCAGTGGGGGGAGGGGATGAACTGGGCTGGTTTAGGGATGCAGTAGGGGAAGGGGAGATTTTGAAACTGGTGAAGTCCACATTGCTACCATATGGCTGCAGGGTTCCCAGGCGGAATATGAGTTGCTGTTCCTGCAACCTTCGGGTGGCATCATTGTGGCAGTGCAGGAGGCCCATGATGGACATGTCATCAAGAGAATGGGAGGGGGAGTGGAAATGGTTTGCGACTGGGAGATGCAGTTGTTT
The DNA here is from genome assembly GCF_030684315.1 of Stegostoma tigrinum. Taxonomy (NCBI): domain Eukaryota; kingdom Metazoa; phylum Chordata; class Chondrichthyes; order Orectolobiformes; family Stegostomatidae; genus Stegostoma; species Stegostoma tigrinum. The sequence goes on from NC_081368.1 coordinate 36,427,132, forward strand.
GTTGCGAACTGAGCGGAGGTGTTCTGCAAAGCGGTCCCCAAGCCTCCGCTTGGTTTCCCCAATGTAGAGGAAGCCGCACCGGGTACAGTGGATGCAGTATACCACATTGGCAGATGTGCAGGTGAACCTCTGCTTAATGTGGAATGTCATCTTGGGGCCTGGGATGGGGGTGAGGGAGGAGGTGTGGGGACAAGTGTAGCATTTCCTGCGGTTGCAGGGGAAGGTGCCGGGTGTGGTGGGGTTGGAGGGCAGTATGGAGCGAACAAGGGAGTCACGGAGAGAGTGGTCTCTCCGGAAAGCAGACAGGGGAGGGGATGGAAAAATGTCTTGGGTGGTGGGGTCGGATTGTAAATGGCGGAAGTGTCGGAGGATAATGCGTTGTATCCGGAGGTTGGTAGGGTGGTGTGTGAGAACGAGGGGGATCCTCTTGGGGCGGTTGTGGCGGGGGCGGGGTGTGAGGGATGTGTCTCACTTCCTACAGACTAAGGGGGTGGCCATGGGCACCCACATGGGCCCCAGCTATGCCTGCCTCTTTGTAGGTTACGTGGAACAGTCCATCTTCCGCACCTACACAGGCCCCAAACCCCACCTCTTCCTCCGGTACATTGATGACTGTATCGGCGCCGCCTCTTGCTCCCCAGAGGAGCTCGAACAGTTCATCCACTTCACCAACACCTTCCACCCCAACCTTCAGTTCACCTGGGCCATCTCCAGCACATCCCTCACCTTCCTGGACCTCTCAGTCTCCATCTCAGGCAACCAGCTTGTAACTGATGTCCATTTCAAGCCCACTGACTCCCACAGCTACCTAGAATACACCTCCTCCCACCCACCCTCCTGCAAAAATTCCATCCCCTATTCCCAATTCCTCCGCCTCCGCCGCATCTGCACACACGATAAGACATTCCACTCCCGCACATCCCAGATGTCCAAGTTCTTTAAGGACCGCAACTTTCCCCCCACGGTGATTGAGAACGCCCTTGACCGCGTCTCCCGCATTTCCCGCGACACATCCCTCACACCCCGCCCCCGCCACAACCGCCCCAAGAGGATCCCCCTCGTTCTCACACACCACCCTACCAACCTCCGGATACAACGCATTATCCTCCGACACTTCCGCCATTTACAATCCGACCCCACCACCCAAGACATTTTTCCATCCCCTCCCCTGTCTGCTTTCCGGAGAGACCACTCTCTCCGTGACTCCCTTGTTCGCTCCACACTGCCCTCCAACCCCACCACACCCGGCACCTTCCCCTGCAACCGCAGGAAATGCTACACTTGTCCCCACACCTCCTCCCTCACCCCCATCCCAGGCCCCAAGATGACATTCCACATTAAGCAGAGGTTCACCTGCACATCTGCCAATGTGGTATACTGCATCCACTGTACCCGGTGCGGCTTCCTCTACATTGGGGAAACCAAGCGGAGGCTTGGGGACCGCTTTGCAGAACACCTCCGCTCAGTTCGCAACAAACAACTGCACCTCCCAGTCGCAAACCATTTCCACTCCCCCTCCCATTCTCTAGATGACATGTCCATCATGGGCCTCCTGCACTGCCACAATGATGCCACCCGAAGGTTGCAGGAACAGCAACTCATATTCCGCCTGGGAACCCTGCAGCCATATGGTAGCAATGTGGACTTCACCAGTTTCAAAATCTCCCCTTCCCCTACTGCATCCCTAAACCAGCCCAGTTCATCCCCTCCCCCCACTGCACCACACAACCAGCCCAGCTCTTCCCCCCCACCCACTGCATCCCAAAACCAGTCCAACCTGTCTCTGCCTCCCTAACCGGTTCTTCCTCTCACCCATCCCTTCCTCCCACCCCAAGCCGCACCCCCCGCTACCTACTAACCTCATCCCACCTCCTTGACCTGTCCGTCTTCCCTGGACTGACCTATCCCCTCCCTACCTCCCCACCTACACCCTCTCCACCTATCTTCTTTACTCTCCATCTTCGGTCCGCCTCCCCCTCTCTCCCTATTTATTCCAGTTCCCTCCCCCCATCCCCCTCTCTGATGAAGGGTCTAGGCCCGAAACGTCAGCTTTTGTGCTCCTGAGATGCTGCTTGGCCTGCTGTGTTCATCCAGCCTCACATTTTATTATCTTGGAATCTCCAGCATCTGCAGTTCCCATTATCTTTGAAGGGGTAACTGGCTTACTGCTGCTCTCAAGTCCAAAGCTGGTATAATAAGATGCATCATGCATTAGACACTTCTTTGCAGTTCTGCCCTTGTTCCCTATTTCAGACTTCATGTGTACATCTGCTGCAAATTTTCTGTGATGAAATTGTAATGAAATAAAACTGGGAACAAAACCGCCTAGGCCTGAGTTGGTGATTGATTGCGACAAAGCTGTTTCCTTCACCATTTAATTTAGGCTTGAGTGCTTCTTTCAAGAGCATGGTGGGACTACATGCTATCCTCTCCTCCCATGATTGTAAGATTGTTCATTTCACTAGGTGTTGTTACAACAACTTTGTGAGTTTGAGCTTTGGATTTTTTTGTGTGCACTCAAACATTCATCAAACTGCAATAGGGTTAAGGTTACTGATGTGTCAACAGGATTAGGCTGGGAACTGGGATTTAGGAATATGGTAAAGAAGAGTTTTTTTTATTTGGGTGTCTGACATAAATGAGATGCAGCCATCAACTATACAGTGAAAGTATTCTTTCAGCAGGTATGCAACATACCTTTTAAAGGGACATTCTCATTGTATCAACACTGTATCACGGCGTGTGATCTAATGGCCCAAAGATCATCATCTCTGTTTTACAGAGATCTACCTTCGTGCTCTGATAGAAACCTGTGGCAGTTCATCTGATTTGTTTAGCTTGAGCCTAGACATGCAAGTACCTGTGACTGTGATGTACATAGGTAGATACTAGATGATTTAATAAGAGTTCACTGAATTCTTCAGTCTGTGTGACCCACGTCTCATTTACGTGTCACAGAAGCTAACATAAATATCATAGCATAATACTAGCAAATCATCCATCGTGGTCTCCCATCATGTCACAGTGACAACATAGTAGTAAGCTTCAGTAACTGCTTAGAAGAATTCTTACTGAAGATTAGACAGGCGCAGATCGTAGAGCATTTAAACCTCAAACCAAATATGCTCATGTGAGTACAGATCATGAACTTAAACAACCAATAGGCAAACTTAACTTTTCTATGCCTAAAATTCAAGACCTACCAAGTTGTAAGCCCTGTATTGCTGTTAGAAGAAATCATAATTATGTTTGAGTCTCCTTACCAATATAAATTATGATACAGCAGCCAGCTTACAAGTTTAAAATTGGCAGCTGAAGGGCTTCTTACAGGCTTAAAACTAGGATGGGCAAACAAATGATATTGTCAGTTTAACACTACAGCACTCCTGTTTGAAAACAAAACAGTACTTGCATGCTCAAAAGTGCTTTTCTAACCTAGAGAAGCTTAGCTGTGTACAATGGATGGTTCATTCTGCCATTTTGTCTCCTTCAATTCAGTGCCAGACCTGGTGTGATATCACCAATCCTATGTAATGAAAACTCCCTCTCTTGGTTGAAACCTGCTATTATACATTCTTGTTCAAAGATGTAGATCCACACTCAACAAAACTTCCTATTGAGACCACAACTGTGAAAAATGAAGAAAAGTAAGAAAAATAGAAGGGTAGAAGAGCGAAGTAAAAGAATGAAACAAGGAAGCCCAATGCTCTACCTGAACAAAATAAAAAGCCAGACTGCAACAAAAAAGGAGGCAAGCATTTAATTCTGTATTGGGCAGCAGGTGATATCTTCGACAAACTACAACTTTCAAAGCAAAATATGCAGTTTTACTTCACGGTTAAAGCAGTAAATGGTTCCCACAGGAGATCTCTTAAAATATCACTTGCAGTCTGAAAGGAGTGACTTTGCTGAATGAATACATTTGTTCTTTGAGGCCAAGAAAAAAAATCCCAGAGCTGAGTTATTGAGAACCAGCTCAAGCTACGAATTGGTTTCTGGGTTTGCACACACCAACTGATGACATACAAGCAGACCTTAAGATTCTACTCGTGGAGAAGTCAGCTGAGCTGGTAATTATCTATGCTCTGATCAAAGCCTACCGTAAAAGTGTTCTGGTCAAGCGAAACGGCCATTCTGTTGATGTTTTGCTGAAAGATGGACACTAGCATGAAGCCACATGACAGGCCAGCTTCAATTCCATGCTTTGGGCGCATACAACACTGTTCATACAGGCAGCAAATTGCATCAAACCACCAAGATCTGCCATAGACGTGTCGAGTCACAACCATCCAGTGGTTGTCTGGTGTTTTGCGTAGCTATAAAAGCCCAGAAAATCTGGGAGATTAGTGGCATAATTGCACTGCAGCGTAAATGTGCAAGGTCAGCTTGGATTCCCTAATCATTTGCCAGGTAAAGTACCAGCAGGGCTCTCAGTATCCATAGATCTCCACATTGTAACCATTCATGATTTCAAACCACACTCCAAGTGATGAGAGAGGAAGAGACAGCTACAGGATTTTGCTCTCCCAAGGTAAAGGAGAATGAAACCCCGCCAGCAAGCAGATTGAAAACTACATACTATTTCAAATACCTGAATGCAGGCAAAGGTTTCTGAGATATGTAATTTGCCCAGTTTGTACAGATCATGGTGCTACGTTACAAAGGAACAGGAACCAGCTTAGAGCAGTGTACGATGTACCATCACACACACAAAGTGACAAAGAAAGGTCCAACATGATTGTGCAATGATGCCGCAAAACAGCAACCAGCAGCAAGACAACTGTTTTCAGCTAAGGGGAACCGAGAAAAACACATACCGCTGCAGGTGGGAATACAATCACCAGATCAGGACAGGTTGGCAAATCTCCAAAACTTCAAATTCGCGTTCTTCATGGTGTTGATTTCTGTTTTTATAAGTTTGTACCATTATCGAATTGACAGTATGTGCCTAAGTACATTGATGTATAGCTGATTGTGACATTTTTATTTAAAATGAAGGGGGAATGTTGATTAACGTCTCACCGCAGATGTGCAGTGTACCTTTCTAAGGGACATGCTCATCACTACATCATAGCATGTGACCTGATAAGATACACTCCCGGTCTCCACTTACTGAGATCTGTTCTGTTGCTGTTTGAGGGAAGCGTGCTTCAGTACATCCAAATCACTTAGCTTGGGCCCAGACATGCAGTTGCCCATGATTGTAATGTACGTGTCTACGTACCAGATGCTGTAATAAAAGTTTATTGAATTCTCAGTATTATGTGACCCATATCTAATTCTTGTGATGCAGGAGCAAACATAAACTTCACAGCATAATGGTGGCAGATCATCAGTCTATCAGCTACCAACTCATGTCAACCTCACATGTGCTCTTTATTGGTTAAACCTCCACCCCTTTCCCCTGCTGTGCATGTTTCTTGCCCCTGTAATATTTTCCTTTTTTGGTTAGTTGAGATATGGCTCCATAGAACATTGTGTAATTTCTGAGATAGTGACTTGAAAATTTTTTTGGTAACTTAGTTTCGATGTCTTGATGCAAGGTGAATAGAGCATTGGGTTCAGTTGTGACGTTGTCCCTATGTTCGCAGATGTAGCCAGGGCATACATTCGGGTGAGATCTGGTAGGCTGCTGTTTCTTGTGAAATGGCATAGCAGTAAGAGTCAGTCCCTCCACAAGATGAGGGCTTGGGTCTATAAAACTGGGTGGGCATTGGAAGAAGGGGTTTGCTTGGATGTGTGGTTGTGGATTCTGTTCTGTTAATGTTCTTTGGCAAGGAAGCAATGCTTTTAATATCTATCTCACTTAATGCCAACATGAGCGCACATGCACACATTCACATGCTGTGATTTTAAAAATATAAATTACTTCAGCTGCCAAGTCTTTGTGGGGGAGGGGGTTTCACAGTGGAGTCATGTTTCATACAATGGCTAACTGGCAGCATCTCACAGCTGCGCTCTGTGTGCTCACATACTTCTAAGGCATTTTTATTTGCCTTTTATATCAGTTCTGCTGTCCTATACATTATCTCACAGTGGGGAGGGAACGCAGGGAAGGGCATGTGACTGTCTTGTTCGTGCTCCCCTCCCAAATTCCCTGTATTGCGATTCTTATGGAATCTGAACATGTGATTCTTCCTCAATTCTTGGGTGAATTGACCGGGGGTGGGGAAGCGATGAATCTGAAGAAAACAGTATGTAAGAGCCCTGTATCTGGCTTTGGTGGGCTGTGCACACAAGCGGTTTTAAATTGTGTCCTTAGAACACGTTTGTTTAAAATAACAGTTACCTTACATAAACCTGTTTCTGAGAAACTTCAGCTGAAGTTTATTTTTCTCTTGTTTTCATGGGATGGAGGGAAAGGCGAGGACCACCATGTAACTTAACTGTAGCTAGAACAATGCTATGCAGTTATGAGATTACAGCGATAATGGGAACTGCAGATGCTGGAGATTCCAAGATAATAAAATGTGAGGCTGGATGAACACAGCAGGCCAAGCAGCATCTCAGGAGCACAAAAGCTGACGTTTCGGGCCTAGACCCTTCATCAGAGAGGGGGATGGGGGGAGGGAACTGGAATAAATAGGGAGAGAGGGGGAGGCGGACCGAAGATGGAGAGCAAAGAAGATAGGTGGAGAGGGTGTAGGTGGGGAGGTAGGGAGGGGATAGGTCAGTCCAGGGAAGACGGACAGGTCAAGGAGGTGGGATGAGGTTAGTAGGTAGCTGGGGGTGCGGCTGGGGGTGGGAGGAAGGGATGGGTGAGAGGAAGAACCGGTTAGGGAGGCAGAGACAGGTTGGACTGGTTTTGGGATGCAGTGGGTGGGGGGGAAGAGCTGGGCTGGTTGTGTGGTGCAGTGGGGGGAGGGGATGAACTGGGCTGGTTTAGGGATGCAGTGGGTGGGGGGGAAGAGCTGGGCTGGTTGTGTGGTGCAGTGGGGGGAGGGGATGAACTGGGCTGGTTTAGGGATGCAGTGGGGGAAGGGGAGACCACCAGTTTCAAAATCTCCCCTTCCCCCACTGCATCCCTAAACCAGCCCAGTTCATCCCCTCCCCCCACTGCACCACACAACCAGCCCAGCTCTTCCCCCCCACCCACTGCATCCCAAAACCAGTCCAACCTGTCTCTGCCTCCCTAACCGGTTCTTCCTCTCACCCATCCCTTCCTCCCACCCCCAGCCGCACCCCCAGCTACCTACTAACCTCATCCCACCTCCTTGACCTGTCCGTCTTCCCTGGACTGACCTATCCCCTCCCTACCTCCCCACCTACACCCTCTCCACCTATCTTCTTTGCTCTCCATCTTCGGTCCGCCTCCCCCTCTCTCCCTATTTATTCCAGTTCCCTCCCCCCATCCCCCTCTCTGATGAAGGGTCTAGGCCCGAAACGTCAGCTTTTGTGCTCCTGAGATGCTGCTTGGCCTGCTGTGTTCATCCAGCCTCACATTTTATTATCATGAGATTACAGCGGTAGTTTTTCAAGCTTCACCAGCTGAGGGGATCCCTTAAATATTGGAGTGCTTTTGGAGATCCCTTTTTTTTAACTCTGAACAGTAGTTTCAGCTACATCAAGGAAACTAGTGTTTTTGCTGTAGAAACTGTGCTAAGTTCTGTTGCTGTAAACTAATCAGCTCCGAACTCAAAATGTTTAGAAAAGTACAGGAATATAATGATGAATAGATCAAGATTTGCTGAACTTAGGGGCTAATGTGATCTGCTTTTACACTGTGGAGATTATAAGGATCTTGACAGTATAGAGGGCTGTTGTAGGCTGCAGCGGGACATTGACAGGATGCAGAGATTGGCTGAGAGGTGGCAGATGGAGTTCAACCTGGATAAATGCGAGGTGATGCATTTTGGAGGTCGAATTTGAAAGCTGAGTACAGGATTAAGGATAGGATTCTTGGCAGTGTGGAGGAACAGAGGGATCTTGGTGTGCAGATACATAGATCCCTGAAAATGGCCACCCAAGTGGACAGGGTTGTTAAGAAAGCATATGGTGTTTTGGCTTTGATTAGCAGGGGGATTGAGTTTAAGAGTTGTGAGATCTTGTTGCAGCTCTATAAAACTTTGGTTAGACCGCACTTGGAATACTGCATCCAGTTCTGGTCACCCTATTGTAGGAAAGATGTGGATGCTTTGGAGTGGGTTCAGGGGAGGCTTACCAGGATGCTGCTTGGACTGGAGGGCTTATCTGATGAAGAGAGTTTGACTGAGCTCGGACTTTGTTCATTGGAGAAAAGGAGGAGGAGAGGGGACCTAATTGAGGTATACAAGATAATGAGAGGCATAGATAGAGTTGATAGCCAGAGACTATTTCCCAGGGCAGAAATGGCTAACACGAGGGGTCATAGTTTTAAGTTGGTTGGAGGAAAGTAAAGAGGGGATGTCAGAGGAGGGTTTTTTACACACAGAGTTGTGAGAGCATGGAATGCGTTGCCAGCAGCAGTTGTGGAAGCAAGGTCATTGGGGACATGTAAGAGACTGCTGGACATGCATATGGTCACAGAAATTTGAGGGTGCATACATGAGGATCAATGGCCGGCACAACATCGTGGGCTGAAGGGCCTGTTCTGTGCTCTACTGTTGTCTGTCTGTCTGTTAAAGCTTGCAGTTCTCCCGTTGATATCATTTAGGAGTCCTGAAGAGTGATTATACAGTGTCTGTAAAGACCTTTTCTGTTGTAGATCAAGAATGCGATATTACAAACGTGAGCAGTAGGGGCAAGATCCACTGGATACGGCGACGTCAAGAATGGGTTTTAAAATTCAGTCAGTTGTGGGTAGCTCAGTGGTTGGCACTGCTGCCTCACAGCATCAAGTGACTGTCTGTGTGGAGTTTGCACATTCTCCCTATGTCTGGATGGGTTTCCTTCAGCTGTTCCAGTTTCCTCCCACAGTCCAAACATGTGCATGTTAGATAGATTGGCCATGCTAAATTGTCCATCGTGTCCAGGGATGTTCAGGTTTGATGGACTAGGCACAGGAAATGCAGGGCTGCAGGGATTGAAGGGAGGGGTTGCCTTGGTGTGATGCTCTCCAGAGGGTCGCTGTGGATTTTGATGGGCCAAATGGCTTGCTTCAACACTGCAGAGATTCTGCGATTCCACGTAGAGGAAGGAAAACCAGATGAAATGAATGATTTCAACAGTTTTGAGGATGTGGGAAAGAATAAGTTAGCAAGGAGGTATGCATTTCAAAGCAGTAGAACTGTGCCTTTACAGGTTTTGTACCGGTTTCCAAATAAGTGCAGGATTCTGAATTGGACATTTTGAGTGTTTGGGCTCATATCCAGGATTTTCCCGTCCTTGGGTATTCTTCTGGAAACCTTACTACTGGTCTCTCTGCATCCCATTCCTGCTGCCCTAACTGCACGTTACTATGGTACAGGGACAACCCCTCTGTAAATTGCCTGGACCGATTCTAATCGATTAGGCTGATGATCAACAATGTACCTCAGTGATTTCACAACCTGAAAGGGCCTGGATGATCACCATTCATGTCGGTTCTGCCTCAACACAATTAAACAGATTGATTCCAAGCTAGCTTTTGTAGCCAACTTCAAACGAAGCAACTTCAAAAAAGAATTGAGTTTGTTACTAGGCCCAAGATTCCCCTTGCTTCCTTTCCCTAAAAAAGAAATTTAAATCATTGCACCTCACTGATTTATGTGGTTCAGAGCCTGTGCTGGTGATTCTTCCTGTTCTCCAAAACTAGACACTCTTCTCTTAAGGAAGGCATTATATGTAATGCACTTGAGAAAACGCAAATGCACAATGTATATCCCCTCGGTACATATTGACCTACAAAGTGTAGTCCTGATTTTAAGTGAATGCCCCCGCTCCCAATCAATTGCTGCAGCTGTAAAAAGTGTTAGTATTCAGAGCGAAGTTCATAACATGCTATTGACTGAGTGAGTAATTGCCAGCCAATGTAGTGTTTTCTCTTCATCTGTTCTCCCCCAACCCTCCAAGTTTTCTCCATTCCATTCCTGAAGTCATGGACTGAAACTTTGGATGTAGTCCCATGATAGCCAGGAACGCTAATTTTATTGATCAATGGGTGTTTTCTGGTACAAGTCACCAATCAGGACTGGAACTGAAGGTGATTTTCCAATCTCTTGTCCTTTAGCCCGAGCTTGCTGAGGTTTGATTTTAGCATGAGCCGGGGGGTTGAAATTGAGACCAACCATGCAGTTCAGAATCAGCCCAAGTGACATTTTTGCTGACAGAACCATCAGGTTAATGCACAACATACCAGAACTAAAACAAATCCATGTCTTAGTAGATGCCAATTTCAACGGTCAGAATTAGTGGCACACTAAGCAGTGGAATTACTAACTGAAATGGCAAAAAGATTTGATTTAAACCAATGAGCTTACAGAGGACATCAGTATGGACACAGTTGGTCTCGGGTACCACAGACAAGAAACAAATACCAGGTGGAGTTCCCATGCTAATTTCCAGTGAGTGACTATGTTGGAATATGACTAGGCATCCGATAAGGTCAGAATCAGGCTTGACTTTGAATCCATTATCAAATAGTCTATGATAACTCAACCTCTAAATTTGGACATGAAGAATAAGCTGCCACTTGGAAGTGGTGATAGTATGAGATTAGCGTATCCCTGGAAAGAGTCTGAATATTCAGGTGAGGACAGAAAAACGTTGGGTGTAATTAGTTGAATATATTGCCTGAACCTTTTAGATGTTGAGTTACAGTATTTATGTTTACTTTCTCACACACACAAATGTAGGCAACAAGTGTTTAGGTCTCCATTTCCACCCTTTTGTTTCTCTTTGTGTCCCTTCCTCTCCCTCATTACATTCTATCTCTCTCTGTCTCTTACCCCCAACCCATTCCTCTGCCCCCTTCCTCCCAACTCCTCTGCTATTAATTCTTTCAGTTCTGCCTTGTTGTTTTCAAATCCTATCCTTCACTTACCCCTTCCACTGGTCTCCTGCTTGTGTCTTTCCCCCACTGCCCTTTCTTTTGCCCCAGTTGCCCTGTGTCGGCTCTCGCTTTTTCCATATCTGTCTCGTTATTTTTTTAAGAAATCCATGTTTTCAGCCTCTAGCCTCCCTTTGACACAGTATTTGTGCTGGACCATTCCCAAAATGGGAGAAATAAGGAAGAAGTACATCTGGAGTGCAGCAAACAAAAGAGTCAGTGTGTTCTAGTCACGCAGACCTAGGGCTTTTACCAGTTCACTCTTTGCATTGCACGTATTATGCATTGCCCTCTTGTAAAAATAAACAATATAAATCACATGTTTAACTCCCTCTGTGTTTACATATTTGAAACAAAAGTAATACCTTTATAATGATTGGCTCCTGCAAAATGTTTGTAAACAGTGGGTGGCCCATCAATCATTGACATCCAAGTGTTAATGGTGATGGCATCACTGCATGGCTGGGGAAGTTGACTGGGCACAGCAGTGACATTGACTGACTGACACCTTGGCTTTGTTACAATTGTACATCCTGGATGAACAACTATATCTGTAGCCTGTAGAATTCCTTGCTGTTTGAAGTGAAGTGATACATGGGGGCAAATGTCCTTGGGTTGTGGTAGATGGATGCTGCCTGTCTGCTTTGAGGCTGGTAACTTTGGTTTTATGTAGGATAAATGTATATTACTCAATTAATAAGGGTGACACTCATTCTGCTTTGATTTAAGAACATTTCTTGTCTCATTTTGATATGTTATGTATTCATATCTTTAACTTTGCAGGTAATTTTTGTTAGAAAAAGCTGGAATGCATTTAGTAGCATCTTTCACAGAATGTTCAGATTCTTCACAGCCATAAAAGTACTTTTGAAGTAAAGGCACTGCTATAATATTGGAATCGTAGCAATCAATTTCCTAACAGCAAGCTCCCACAGATAGCACTCCTTCAGAATTATACTGGAGCATTGATCTACTTCTTTGTGCTCAAGTCTATGGGACCTGGAGCTCAGAACTGCCTAACTGAAAGATGAAGTTGTTACTCATGAAAGCAGAGTTGATGACCACACCCTTGATCTGACTTTTGCCTCCTTTTGGACTTCACGTATGATGTCAACACTGTTGATGAATTCTGAAACACTTAAGTAAGAGTGATGAGGATGAACCCATTAACGGTTAAATTTAACTTCATTCTAAATTGCTAATTTGAGTATTTTCAGAGTACCGCTAAAGATCCTCACAACCACAGCTTCACTGGATTGCAATTCAGCCTCATATGAAAATATGATCTAACACTGTGCATGCCTCCCACATTGAACAACCTCTGCTCAATGCCAATTTCCGATCCATCTGTGTGTGATCACGAAGAACCATTCACTCTGCACTGTAGCTTCTGGATCTTCAAACTTCTAATTTAGAATCTAAAAAGAAATGTTAACCAAGCTGATCAAGAGGCTCAACTGGGTATCATTGTACTGCTCTTGTGTAGGTGCAGTTAAATAGTTATCATGTTGGCAGCTGAAGAAAATAGACTCCAACTTTAAAGCACAGGTTAACTGCAATGTAAATTAGTTGATATTTCACCATCTTTAAAGATTGTGAGACACATGGGTTTCTATTAGTCACAAGTTAACAAGCTCATGAAGGAGGAATTTTAGCTTGTGTGAATATATTCTGTCTGTATATCTCAATCATATATCTAGACTTGAGGTTTTACTTGAGTCAGAAGAATTTTTAAGAACTGCAAAAGGCTACACAACTCTGTCTGGTTTTATACAACAAAGTGCTACTTACCTAATTCATAAAATATACCTCAATTACATAAAACAGCCCTCTTCTAAAATCCCACTTCTTCCCAGCAAAACACTAATTGCCTCTTCAAACCATTTATACACTTGTTCTCCATTTAACCTGTTTAATTCAACACCATTTAAAGAGAAGTTGGACTGCACTTTCGAAGAACGCGTTGGCATAAAAGAACATTGCGTACAGATCCATTTTCTTTGCGTCTAACTTTTTTTTCAAGTATTATGAAGTTTTATTTAAAACTTGTAAGTGTTCATTCTGTGTGTAATGTCGCTGATCTGCAGTAAGTGTTTTGGTGAATGCTGTCAAGTCCAAGTATAACTGCAGGGCGCGTACTTCAATCTGATCATGCAAACTTTCGATGTAAGTATGTTTGTGATTTCCACATGCAGCTAGCAGTCCAGTCCACTCAAGTACTGCAGCAAGACTTGTTTATGAGAAGAGCATTTAGGATGAGTTCCTCCTGCTGACTGTGAATAGGTAACAGAAATCATTCTGCGTTTTGAAGTAATGTTTCCTCAGCCTCTCCCAAATGTTGCTGAGCTTTAGCAAAATTTTAATGAGGTAAGTGATGAGCTCAGTGGACCTCTGTCTGGATTCTTGTGATGTTCATAGCTAGGGAATCTACAAAATAGCTCTGACCTTATCCAAATCCAGTTTTAGACGTTTGGGTGTAATGAGATCTGATATGAAAGGATTTTGTTAGAGCTTAAGTTCTGGCTCCTCGTTCTTTGGTTTTACATTTCACATACTATATCATACCAACAGGGCTCTGAGGATTCTGGCACAATCACTAATGTTTCCTTATGTGCAAGCATGATGCCTATGACTGTCTTTTCTATTCTTGTCCTCTTTATTTCTTTGTCTTGCCTTGGTTGAATTTCTTCCTTCTGCTTTCATATCTATTTTCCTGACAGAGAGACTGTGATCAGAGCTCTTCATGAAGGGGTTGGGCAAAGTGAACAGTTAGGACTGGAGAGTGTATTTAGCTAAGGTTTTCTATGGAGCTGGAATCAGCAGAACACTGTTATTAGTGCTGGCAACTTGGTCATATGATAATGTATGATTAGAGAAAATTGCACTAACTCCTGAAGATATTAAAGCAAGGCTCACTGCTGGGACTACGATGGAGCTAGCTGCTTCTACTGCAAATTAGATCATCACCTCTAGCCCTTTTACCTTTATAGGTATTCATACAGAGTTTAACTAATCACTGAATAATCAGTAGCCACCCCTGAGCTTTCCATTTAGAAACTGATATCAGAGTGGCATGATTACAATTGGAAATTTACTTGTGTAAATTAACTTACATAAATAAAATAGTCAGCAATACGTTTCTATATGTAAAGTTCCCATTTTAAGGAATTAAGGAGAAATTTCATTCCCAGGAGAGTAATTAGAATGTGGAATTTGCTACCCTGAAGAAATGATTGAGTGAATAATGATACATTCAAAGATTAGCTAGGTAAATACATGATAGGGAAAGGAATAGGATATGTCGATGGGGTTCTTTGAAAAATGTAGATCATAATCACTGGCATATGCCTGTTGAGATGAATAATCTGCAGTTGCTCTGCAAGTTCTTTATGATACTTTTATAAGAATTTTGTAAGAAGGAGCATTGATTGACTGACTGTGTCAAACCTTAGAATGTCCAATAAGGGATTTGGCAGTGCTGGACCTAAATCTGGGGATCCAAGTATGACGGATGGTCATGATGGCACAAGGGAACATTTAATGATATTGACCACAACACGGTATGATTTAAATTTGTTATGACCCAGAGTTTTAATTCCTCTCTGACCATTGAGAAGGTACAGGAGTGCTAGAGGAGAGCTTTTCAAGAAGGGTGATGGGGATAAATTAGAGGATTACAGGCTGGTGAGGTTCACATCAATGGTAGGAAAGCTATTGTAGAAAATCCTGAAGGAGAGACTTTGGTCAGGGATAGTCAGAATGGTTTTCAGAGGGAGATCCTGTCGGTCACATTTGATTGAATTTTTTTGAGGTAGTGATCAGGAGTGTAGATGAGATTAGTGCAGTCGATGTATTTTGTATGGGCTTCAGCAAAGCTTTTGATAAGATCTTGCATGTGAGACTGATAAAGAAGATAAAAGGACAGGTTAATGGTATAGTTAAGAAGGCAGAAAGGACCCTTGCCTTTGACAGTCAGCATAAAAGAGCAGAGAGATCATGTTGGAGCAGTAAAAAACTTTGGTTAGGCCTCAGTTTGTGTACTGTGTGCAGTACTGTAGGAAAGATGTATGATTCCCCTGGAGAGGGTACAGAGGATATTTACCAGGATGTCACGTAGGATGGAACATTTCAGCTATGAAGAGAGACTGGATAAACGAGGGTTTTTTCTTTAGCGTTGCAAAGGTTGAGTGGTGACCTGGTGAAGATGTATATAAGATTGAAGGGCATGGACAGGGTGAAAAGAAAACAGCTGTTCCTCTTAGTCAAAAGATCAATAACAATGGGGCAAATTTTAAAGTGAAAGGCAGGAAGTTTAGAGGGGATTCGAGGAAAACCTTTTCACCTGGGGTGTGGTGGGTGTCTGGAATGCACTGCCTGGGAGGGTAGTTGAGTCAAGGAATCCGACAATCTTGACAAAGAACTTGGATGAGCACCGAAAGTGTCAAAACATTCAAAGCTTTGGGCTTAATGTGCGAAAGTTGGACTAGTATTAAGTGATGAGTTTTTGGCAACACAGACATGATGGGCTAAACAGCACCTTCTGTACTGTGTGATTCTATGACCCTGCCTTTGAGTCAGAAGCTGTCTGTTTCACTTCCACTCCTGCTGTTGATGGTCAAGGCAGATGCTTTCATTATGTGGTCAAACAGGTTGATGATTAACTTGTAAATCTTTGCAACACATGTCAACAGCAAGTAATAAGAGTGAGAGAGATTCCTGATCAGCCAGGCAATTGAAAGAAAAGTTGGAGCCTTTGCCATCGCTTTCTGGCGCTCCAGACTATGACATATATGTAAAAATGTATGTTGCCACGGCAACTCAGACTCCCTGAAAGATTTGTAAATATGTCACTACCACAATGTGCAGAGATGTAAATAGTTGTTTTGACATAACCTTTCTGCTACATGAAACCACTTTCATGTAAGCCTACTGCCCGGGCCACTTTCTCACTGACCGTCCTTATTACCTGTTGCTCCTGAAGATGAATGGAGGTCATGTTTTACACTCCGTTTACCCATTGCCTGTAGACAACGTCTCAAAAACTACTTGATGGATTTCAATGAAATTTGGTGCACAGGTATGACACAGGGAAAAAATGATTAACTTTTGGTGAAGATGTGGAACAGACTTTGAATATTTTTGCAAAGGATCAATTAGCATTGGAACATGGGACATGTTGACTTTTTAACAAAAAAATGTTGATTGTTTCAGAATGTCATCCATTTTCTCAGCTGCTATGGAGCTGTTTGTCACGGTTGTCAGATTATGACCAAAACTCTGCTCACTCAGCAGAGTCCAAGAATGAAGCCAGGGCCTTCTGGTTTATATTGCTGAGTGCCACGCAGTGTATATTTAATCACTGTACCACAAATGGGGAAGTCAAAAAGGATTAGTACATATTTCTCAAGTGGACTTTATGGACAGGAACAAAGTGTAAATTTTTAATCAACCATTTTCATTCAAGGTTTTAAACTCTGTGCCCTAACCTGCCTATAGTGGAAGAGTTTAAAATCGAGTTATTTTGCGCGCACCCGTGTACTATAGTGCACAGCATGTTGCATTATGCAATCCTAATGAAATTTATTGGTTACCTAATCTTCTTGCTAAGGTTTTCTTTGTAACTGGAATGAGGATTTCCCTCTTTTTTTTGTCCTCTGCTCGTACTGTCCACTCCTCTTTAGTTATCTGTATCAATCTCCCTCATCTAACTTTTTGTATGACTTTGCCTTTTAGTTCTCTTGCACCCTTTTTCCCTTTCTCTTTCATCCCTTTTCCTGCACCCATCTATGGCTTTCACCTGCTCCCACATTTCTGCTTCTCACTGCCTCCCAATGTGTGCCAGTATCCGCACCTTCCCTTGTCACTTTTTGTCCTGTATGCAGCGTCTTTGTGCCACCTGTCCCTCTTTGCATCGCTTCTTTATCAGTTTAGAGCAGTATTGCTTGAAATTATGTTCCTGTTACTTCAAATGCCCAGCTTCCCAAAACTCTGAGACCAGCAAAAAGTTCCTTTGCAAGGAGACTGCTTGATTAATAGCTCAGTGAGTTCTTGCCTAATGCAAAAAATATTTTAGCAATAAAGGAATCAATCTTGAACTCAGTCAATGAACTCAAACTCAGTTCCTGGAGTGATTTGAGAGCTTTCAGTGCTGAGGTTTTTTCCCTTCACCTCTAAACTGAAGTTTAATTTCTGTTTTGAGTTACTTTAGAAACTTAACTTCAACACTCCTTGTCCTTTGAAGGCAGGTTAGACTACAATGATGTATTTGCCCTACTATAAAGCCCACCTCAGAATAAATTACAGGTTTTAATGCCAGGAAAATGAATTGCTGCATTCCGGGACTCAGTAAAGACTTCTCCATGTCTGGCTGGATCTTTCAAACTCCTGTGCTGTCAATATTCTTAGCAGTGTAGCAGGAAATTAAAATTTGATATCTTGTTTTGAGAAACTTGTTCGTTGGGTCTAACAGCAGTTGCTCAGCGCACCTGCTAATTATCTGTGATTGTTTTTTGTGCCTGAGGCCTAATCTGTTAACCCTTCCTTGGCCTAATTCTGCATGTTGCAACATAGTCCACCAAATAAATTAATGGGTATGTCATCAGTTACTCTTGCTGACCCATTTGAGTGCAATCTGGTTAGAATATCATGGTCAAAGCACATGCAGGATATACTGATGTTTGCATCATGGCGACCCCAAAGATGCAGCCAACTCTCCGGAACCATCTAAAACATGTGAACCCAGATGAGGAAATTAGCATAATTTTCAGCTGTGAAGGCATCACACTGAGTTTGATTCTTACCTTGTCTTTAGCTGTATGCAAATCTTCATCCTTGATGGTTTGCATTGCCTTTAACTAGCTTTGCACATTTATTAATTGGAAAATATGGGTTATTTTAACAGTAGTGGTCCATTGGTGACAAAATATCATGGGTGACTTGGTGATGGGGGAGAAGCCATTAAATACTGATGAAGAAAGTCATGCACAGAACCTTCTCAGTTTATTCTCCCACTAGAGACTAGATAAAATTTAAAATCGGTTCGTAATGTATCCATTCCTGCAGTTATCTCTTCCACAGTACCCATCCTTGAAACACCCTTGGTTAAAGTGATAGAAAACATTCCTGGGAGCACCGTACCAGATACAATGCCTGGTGGAATTAAACTTGGGAAAGGAGAACAGATTTGTATTTTTTGACAAAAATCTAATCCAGCTGAGTTAATGGGCAAATCTCCAATGTTATTTCAGGATGTCAAATAAACTGCAGAGTGAGGGGGGAATGGGAAGGGAGTGGTTAAATGCAAACATATCATTCTAATGCCAAAAATACACTTAATCCATGGACACAAATTCCAGTGCAGCAACGCCCATTCTGAACTGGACTAGCTCTGACCTTTAAATAGACTGCTGGCAGCCGATCACAGGGACATTGCTTTTCAAACAAGTGATTTTTAACTTAATCTGACTAAAAATGTGTGAGCCAACAGTATTACGAGGCTGCTGGTTTCGACTGTGTCCCAGCAACAGTAATCTGAGGCCACACACTGTATATTGATGAAATAGAACAGAATACACATATCACTTTTTAAATTAAAAGCAGACCCTTAATGAAATAGGCATATTTACTGAATTGTAACTCCCAACATCTTCTGAAGAGGAATAACTAATCTTTGGCATAGTGGATAAAAGCACCTTATGGTATGAAATTGAGCCATATGGAATGGTAAGTTCCCATATGGTGCTGAACACTGAATAAGATTGCACTTAAACCTTCAACACACCAGTGTTATGAAATATGCTGTTTCTTTTCTACATCCATTACTTTAGACTCTTTCTGCTAAAGCTAGTAACAGAATTCTACCATGCATTCTGTATCCATAATGTCTCAGCTCTAAACACTTTGTGCTTTCACAATCTAAATCTTGAAGGGCAGATTGTACTTTCCAGTTCAGATGGACGCTGAAAATTTTATTTCTCCCCAAAAACCTAGTGAGGAAATGACCTGTCTCTTTAGATATCCAGCAGGTATAGTTTATAAAATCTATGGAATAGTAAGTCAGGAAATGAATTATTTTCATTGGTTACAGTCATATATATGTAAATGATCTGTTCAGATTGGAAAATCATGATGTAGTGAAACAGAAAAATGACAGTTGAAGGAGACCCTTGAGGAAGTTGGAGACAAATGAATAATGTGTTATATTGAAGGTTTTGGTGCCTAGTTAGCCTTAAAGGAGAATTGGGCTTTAAATCACTGAAGACAGTCTGTTAAGTGGAGAGCACGTGTCATTATTGCATCAATAGTTTTTTGATTTGTGTTTTTAAGAAAATTGTAGATACAGAAGAAAGTAAGTATTAATAAACACAGTGCCCGAGAACAACTGCTCCCCAGCACATTGGGATTGTTGCCACCCATCTACCTTCCAAAGTTTAAAATATTTGTGAGACCTCTAAATGTCTGATTTGCAAATGGATTTCACAACGGATGGAATAACTAGCCATACCGATCATAAACATACAGGATCGCAACCCTCAGCTGGCATAGTAGATTGTGCTCAATGGCCAAAGATAAGGAGAAAATTTACTTGGTGTCCCTTTTGATGGTATGTGAGTGAGTGGAAAACAGGACCTGAAAGGGTTTGGTTTTTGATTCTTTTTTAATTAAATGCTTGCTGGTGGTTTTTGCACACAAAACAATGGCTACTTTATTTATGGCAGTAATAAGGGTGAGTAACCAGCACTATTAAGAGAGACTGGGCTAAGATTAGAGGGGAAAAAATAGGGTGTTCAGTCGTACATGCTGTCAGGACTCTAAAATGAGTTGCTTTGGAGAGTTCTATAAAGCTTTCTAATTAACGTACAAAATTTTCAGCCATGAAAATTTATTCCCTGGAATTGTAGATAGTGTCATCTTCTTGTAAACTTTAAATTGAACTATGTGCACGTATGGAAGTCATTAATACAGCAGTCAGCAAAGCTGCTTTTTCTGTGTGGTCATGATCTGGAGAGGGTCGTGGTTTCAGCTCTGAAATAGCCCTTCTAGAGATGGCTATCTGCAAGTCTGTAAAAACCAATGATTGAAAGAGATATGAAGGTTTGCAGTTGGGATTTGTGTATGGCAGGGTGTCAAGGTCAAGGGCCAAAATCTCTCAGAGTCAAGGGAAGACAGCTGATGCCTTGCAACATTGGAAACATTAGCCTTGCCTTCAAAGCCCCTTTCATTGGTCTAGCAGATGTGAAATCCTTTACTTGCTAGCTTAGAAATGTGTCCCTGATTCATCACCACTGTTCCGTATTGTGGGTGCCCAATCTGTGAAATGGCTGATGTTGCATCTTCTATTTGATTTCTCACTGGTGCTGGTTGAAGGATGCCACTGCTTGGGGCAGCAATTATTGAAGGACAAAACTGTTATAGACTCGGGGATGTACAGCACGGAAACAGATCCAGCATTTAGCCCGCCACCTCCAATCCTTTCCTATTCATATACCCATCCAGATGCCTTTTTAACTGTAATTGTATGAGCTTCCACAACTTTCTATGGGGCTTCCACTATGGGCTTGCAGAGTGGCTCAGTGGTTAGTACTACAGTGTCACAGCATGAGGGACCAACCTCAGGTGACTGTCTGTCTGGAGTTTGCACGTTCCCCCCGTGTCTGCGTGTGTTCCCTCCGGGTGCTCCGATTTCCTCCCACAGTCCAAAAGATGTACAGGCTAGGTAGATCAGCCATGCTAAATTGCACATAGTATTCAGGGGAGTGTGGGTCTGGGAGCAATGCTTCAAGGGGCAGTGTGGACTTTTTGGGCCAAAGGGCCTGTTTCCACATTGTAGGGAATCTAATCTTCCTTGAGCAGCTCATTCCATCTATGGACCATCCTCTGCGTGAGAAAGTTGCCCCTTAGGTCCTTTTTATATCTTTTCCACTTTCACCTTAAACCTTTGCCCTCTAGTTTTGCACTGCCCTACCATGGGAGAAAGACCTTGGCTATTTATCCTATTCGTGCCTGTAATGATTTTATAAACATCTGTAAGCTCACCCTCCGCCTCTGACACTTCAGGGAAAATAGCCCCAGCCTATTCAGCCTCTCCCTATTGTTCAAGACCTCCAACCCTGCCAACATCCTTATAAATATTTGCTGCACCCTTTCAAGTTACACAACAACTTCCTCATAGCAGGAAACCAGAATTGAGCACAGTGTTCTAAAATATTCTAATCAATGTCCTGTAAGGCTGCAACATGACATCCCAACCCCTATACTCAATGCTCTGACCAATAAGGGCCAGTGTACCAAATGCTGCCTTCACTACTCTGTCTACCTGTGAATCCACCTTCAATGGACAATGAACCAGCACCCCAAGGTCTCTTTTTTGTTCAGAAACACTTCTCAGGACCCTAACGTTAAGTGTGTAAGTCCTGTTTTGATTTGCCTTACCAAAATGCAACACCTCACATTTATCTAAATTAAACTCCATCCGCTACTTCTTGGTCTGTTGGCCCATCTGATCAAAGTCATGTTGTATTCTGAGATGACCTTCTTCACTGGCTACTACATCACCAATTTTGGCGTCATTTGTAAACTTTCTGATCATTCCTCATATATTCACATCCAAATCATTGACATAAATGACTAAAAGCAGTGGACCCAGCACTGATTCTTGTGGCGCACTGCTGGTCACAGGCCTTTAGTCTGAAAAACAACCTTGTGCCACCACCCTCTGTCTCCTACCTTCAAGCCAATTTTGTGTCCAGTTGGCTAGCTCTCACTGGATTTCATGTGATCTAACCTTGCTAACCAGCTTACTATGTGGAATCTTGCTGGAATCCAGACAGACAAAATCCACCACTCAGTCTTCATCAATCCTCTTGTCACTTCTTCAAAAAAAGCAATCAAATTAGTGAAGCACAATTTCCTATACACACGTTGACTATCCCTCATCCATCCCTGCCTTTCCAAATACATGTAAATCCTGGCCGCCAAATCTGGTTCAACAACTCACCCACTACTGATGTCAAGCTCACCAGTCTCGAGTTCCCTGGCTTTTCCTTTCCACATTAACCATTCTCCAGTCTCCAGTCACTTTACCCATGGCATAGAGTTAATCACAATTACATCAGGGCTCAGGGAGATGTGATACTGAGCCAATGACCTTCAAATAGGCCATTCCCTGTTCTTGTGCAGGTGATGTTAGTACTCTTCCAAGTCTCACAAGGAAAGCATAGTCCTCCCTTGGAAAGAGCCCACGCACAATGATGGTGCACCCTACACTTGCCACTGAGAGTGACTCTGGGGCAAGCAATTTTTTTATTGCTCCCTGTTAACCTCCTTGGTGTTAACATTTAGATGATGGAGGTTAAGTGAGGCTTAGCTGCTAAATTAAGTAGTTCTTGATCTATTGTAGTTTGGCAGGACAGTGAAAATTCAACCTCTTACGTAAGAGGATCAATTTCAAAGTCTTTTCCCAGACTGGTAAAATAAATGTTTGCTTTTGCTTTGCTTACCATTCTCCCTCTCATTCTCTTCCTTCATGTCAATCTCTCTTTCTCCTGTTTCCGTAATAGTTAACAAGGCAAAGAATGTGGAATTGAACATGCAGAAGTAATTCCCTGAATGAAAAGGCAGTTCATTGACCTACTGGGTAAATGGACAACCTACCCTACTATTGAGACACAGACAATAGAAGTCCCAGGATTGAATCTGCTAAGTCAGCTGATCTTAGCTGAGGCTGGCAATAGCTTCAGTGCCTGGTCTCTGATCAAAACTATGTGGAAAAGTGTGTGTGGGCTTCAGGTCGGTCGAGCTTAGGCTTGACTAAGATTGAGAAGGTTGTGCACTCTGTTAGGTTCAATGGGAGACATAATGAAGAAGAGTAGGAAATAATTTCCAGTAGGATTCAAAATTGGCACCATCAAGAAAGGAATAAAGTATAGAATAAGATGGCCGCTAAAATAAATCTTCACCTATCCCCAGTTTGCTGAACTATTATTGAGACGGCTTTGGCTCTGTTGTACCATGCTGTTGCCATAGAGTCAGAAGACCCTTGCCATTTCTGTTTGCAACCCTCAGAATATGCAGAGCCCTTGATGTATTGTCATTTGTTTGTTGATGATAGAAACGAAAAGGATCAGTTCTTCTCTGAAATCTTCCGGACTCTGCACCCAAGACAAATATTTGCTGTCTGTTTCTATTATGCTGAACAAAGATTGTCATGTTTGCCCTGAATGTGAATTCTGATACATTAGCAGCCGAACCTTCTCCTTTAACAGCATTAGTAATTATTATGAGAAACTTTAATTTCAATATGATTAATTCAAATATTAGTGCTAAGGTGGGGCCCAATGATTTGTAAAAACCATGGATTGCTTGTACAAAACATCTTGTGGGAAAACTCTGGCCTCCTTGGTGTGAATTAATTTGAAAATGTTCGTTTTCTTAATTTCACCCAGTGAAACTCACCAAACTGGCATTTTATTACCGAAAAGCTGGGACTTTACCACTGCCTAATATTTACAGATTTCAAATTTTAGGAATAAGACCACAATGATGAAGTCAGTAGAGAGTAAACAAACTAAACTCCCATTTGAGTCTGCATTTCTGTGATTAGAAAGATTGTGGGCAGAATCTTACTGGGCCCTTAATGACATTGACTGTGGCTAGAAATCTGGGAGAATCAGGTGAGAAGTCCAGAAAGATGTTGGGAGCAACGAGTTGCATTTTCAAACAGAGTTCCAGGTGTTAATAAAATTCTCACTGGGGTGTGGCAAGAGAATTATTAATGGAGATTAATGCTCATTACAACCCTCCTTAACAGTGAATCTCGCCTCATTAATATACAGGTTCCTGCCATCATAGAATGGACAGGATCTAGACTAGATGGAATTCCTGACATGAATGTCAGAGCACGTACCTGGTGACTCCAGCTCACCGCTTGCTCCTCTGGACCCCCACCTTGCACACAGCAGCAACATCTCAGGGCATGTTCCAGGGCAAAGGCTACCTGCGCCTCACATTCACTGACATTGGCATCTAACACAGCCTCCCTCGACCTTCACAGTACATTTCTGATCCACATACAATACTCTTCGGAACTTCAGTGCTCCTGTTTTGGAGTGCACCGGCACCTTTCCATTGCAAAATGCTTCTGCAAGGACATTCTGCTTGCGGGAACAAGCACCCGATTCAACATTTGGATCAAGCTGGATCTAAGGGCTTCTGTCTTCCCCCTCTCTCTCTCCTTGCTAATGCTCACTCATCCTGGGCCTGGATGCTGCTGGCTACTCAGACATTTTTATGCCTGCCTTTTAGCTGGCACTGTTAGACAGCTTGTCACGATTTGTAGGCAGTTACAACCCGCAGAACAGATTATGCTGCATCAGTGTTAAACCTGCTCGTACATAGTGTAGTTTAGGTGGCACCTTATTACATTGGGTGCAGAGCCTAGTGCTGGGCAGCCCACCACCTTCTTGGCTCTTTCTGCCCTCTTACTGCCCATTCTGTCTTGTACTGAGAGAAGGAGGAGTTGAGTGACAGGAAAGTAGGTAGCTCAGCTATTACTGCTGGTGTAGGTGTGGATTAGAGGTCCTGAGCAGGGGAGACCATGGCTTAGTGGTACTATTGGTGGACTGTTAATCCAGAGACCCAGGTAATGCTCGGGGGACCTGGGTTTGACTCGCGCCCCGGAAGCTAGTGGAATTTGTGTGTGAATCCATTGCTGGTTATCAGAAAAACCTATCTGGTTCAGGAATGTCCTTTAGGGAAGGAAGCTACCATCCTTACCTGGTCTGGTCTACATTTGACTCCAGATCCATAGCAATGTGGTTGACTTGTAGCTCTCCTCTGGCCAATTAGGGATGGCCACCAAATGTTGGCCGAGCCAGTGGCACCCTCAATAAATAATGAATGAATAAAGAAAAAAACTAGGCAGTGCAGAGGGTATGCGGTGTAGGTGTTCTGAGGTGTCAGAGGGAGGGGGAGGCAATGACGAAAGCAAATAGAGAACTTGTTGTATGCATTAGTAGAAGTGGTCTAGCCTTGTGGAAGGTGTGTGTATTAGTAGAGACAGATTGAGTGTGAGGCAGCACAGAGAAGATGGCAAAGTGGAGAAGTTTTTTGATCATCTTTCTGCATTGCTGGACACTCCTCCATTTCATTGATACTGCACTAACTCAGATGGCAACCTCAACCCAGGGTGGCAGGGCCTGGTCTTGGCCCGTAATGCTGGTCCTTTGGGCAGTGAATTACTTCCTCCCCCACCACCCTCCCAAATCTATGTCATCCCCTTTTATCTGCACAGTTGGGAGCAAATGTCATCCACCATACAGCGTGGCTGCTTGCTGATCATCCTTGTCCAGGTGTGCAATGGCCTTTTGAAGACAGGTGGCACTGGATTTAGCAATACCAGACTATCCTGACCTCTGCTGGCAGTGGTGACTCCTTCCGAGTATGCACGTGGTGGAATCAGGCTAGCATTGGACGAAAAGGGTGCTAGCAGTGTGGTAGGTAGTTTGAATGAACATGCAAGAAAATCTTCTCGGTCTTGTGGAGAAAATCTTAAGGAAAATGAAATTTAGGCAATAAGGAGTAAGATTCAGTCCATCATCTTTGGATTAGGAAAGTATGGAATTGAGAAGAAAGCTCAAGAATGCATAGCCATCATTTTGTGGAACAATGTTTGTTTCAAAAAGGCTCTAATTATTTCTGTCAGTCCTGTATGCTTTGCATATGACACTGGTGTTTTTGAGAAGCACTAGCATTTAGTAACATCTAGTTAAAGTTGTGTCTTATGTTTAAATAAATGAAACAGATGCCTCTGCAGTGGTTGATAAGTTGCTTTGATCTTGTGCAGGCAACTGGAATTGTGAAATGGTTGTTTCATATCATCCACGTCCAGTGTAATGCAAGATATCTTGAAATAAATTCTTTCCCTGGAAACAATGAAAAGCGGAGTTACTTTTTGAATATTTGAGGACTGAGGAGTTATTAAAGTCTAATCAGTGGTGACTCATCCCAGAACTATGAAGTCTCAATGCGTATTAACCAAAATGTCTACAAAGCACTATCGTAAAATCAACAGGGAAAATTTACTGCCTTCTTAGGCAAAGAGAGAAAGGCCATATATTCAACAGCCTGCTATCAGGCACAATTGCATAGATTTGATAAGGTCATACACCAGGTGCGAGGTTAAAATGGCTTATCAGAATCTGACCTTGGCCAGAATACCCATCATTTCATGTCAATGTTTCTTTAAAAGAGTCAAACTGGACTCATAATGTTAACTCTGTTTCTTTCTTTACAGATGCTGCCATGCCTGCTGAGTTTCTCCAACACTTTCTTCCACTTCTAACCAGGTCTTTACTCATCCTACGTATCACTGTTGGTGGACGAGCTTTCAATTCTTGTAGCCTTATACTCTGGAGTCCCCTTCCTAAATCACACGTTTTAGTTATTTTGTCTGATCTTCAAAAGCTTTCTCCGAAACCAAACGTCCAACTCTTCTAATTCTTCCCCGATGTACAATTCTCCCATGAGGTGGCTTGGAATGTTTCACACTCAAACTGCCTTTTAGAGAACAGGTTGGTATTAATCATAATATAATGCTGGAATATAACAGTTTTATATAGGATAATAGATACCATGGGTGGGGGTGGAATCCCTTCAACAGATCCTCTTAGTTTAGCTAAACTTGTTGCTGACTTTCCCTGAACAGCATTTTGAGTGAACTATCTATCAATGCAGTGACTGGTCTCACTGCACATCTCACATAATGCACCGTGAAGAATTCCCACTTCATTAATGTTTATTGTTTCAAAACAAACATTGTAAACCTTGTCACATGATTAATCTACTGAAGAGATTTAGTGCAGGATCAATCACATCATTTATTCTGTTGTTATTTTTTCCATGGCTTAGTACTTTTCTTTTATGATTTGGACAACTGTATTGTGGCTGAAAGTTTTGTCATTTTTCAACCAACAGTTTTTGAGGGTTTATCATCATCTATCTTTTTCTGCTCCTTTTTAGTTTTTGTCTCCGGTATTGTCTTTTTATCCCCTCACCCCTCTGCCTCTGATGTGGCCGAAGCTTTGGTCTCCTGCAATCCATGGAGTGTTGATGCCTGTCAAACTCCTCACTTGGGAAATTTGAACTGAAGCATATGGTTGTTGGGGGAGGGGAGGAGGAGAGTTTAGTCTGAAACGGATGATGGCAAGTGTCTGGCATCTTGATGAGAACTGCCCCATTTATCAGATTTAAGATAAAGATGTACTCTGTTAAGTTTTGACTCGTTTGTGTTATCGGTGGCAGAATAACCATGTTAGCTATTTGTGCACCGAGTACATATCGTGAATGTCAAATACAGCCATCATTTATCAACTTAGGTTAGATTTAAAACGCTAAAGGGATGATTATGTATTGTAGAAAAATGTCTCGAGTAATTTTCCTTCCTCCCTGATGATTTCCCTTCAGTAGCAGTTTAAAGAACCTTCTGGCAGCTAAGTGGCAGGCTGTATAGGAGTTACACAAGTGGAATGTTCTGTCATTATTCAACCTGGGCCATGTCTCAGAGGAGGAATTGTGGATTTCACTCTAGAGTGAGTGGTTGGAATCCTAATATCTGCATCTGTGTGGAATTTAGATTTATTACAACCAGTTGAGGAGGTGTCATGACTCTGCTCTTTTTTGTTAGCTCTCTCTGGATCAGTTGTATGAATAATTATTACCTTTTTTTATTTTTTAGCATGTCACACATCAAGTAATCTTAGTTAAGCAGATTAAAAATGAAGAAGATCTAATTCCAAAGTTCTCTTGAATGAACATGAGTGGCATTCCAGTGCCCAATACTCTGGGGAAAAAAAACAAATACAAGCTCAAACGCAGCAGAGACAAGAACCACAATTGCATTTACCTTTGGCTTCTTAAAAGTCTCTTGAGTTGGGAGAATGAAAATACCCAACTCCAACTGTTGTTATTTTCCTTTAGCAGTGGTGAAGTTACCTGATCTTCAGTTGCTGGTGACTGCTGAGTTATCAGAGCTGCTTTTTAACTAATGTTGGTACCTGTGATTAAAGAGAGATAAGAGCTTCCAGATTCCTTGCTCTTCTCAGTCCATGTTACTGTTTCTTACCTTTTGTTCAATGACTGCTGTTGGTATATCATTCCTTTCTGGGTTCTTGCATCTGTGTCATTGATAGCTTAGGCATCTTTTCATCTCAATTTGTTCAGATATCATGCAAGTGCAAGTAAAACAAAGATGTAAATTTCTTGGCATCTCATTAACTTCCAGTGCTACTTGATTTAAAATGTTAATTCCAAGGCAGCTAGCTGGGTTTATATATTCCGTCTGGTTTGCTTGAGCTTATCAGGTGAACACAGCATCCATATTAGGAGCAGCACCCTTTTATAAATCCATTTTTAGATCATAAAAATCTCAGGTATTAAGATCAAATCAAAGTTGAATATTGCTGGTTCATTTTCACCATGATTGTAGCATATTTCACTTGCATTGTAATATTTCTGGATTTATATGTGATTCTGAAGACTTGAGTGTTTGAACATTATATTCCAAACAGAAAGTCAAAAAATCAATTCCCAAAGAGCAAGCTTCACTGGAATGCAAACCTGTCAAATAATGTTTGAGAGATAGAAACTCTGTTGAAATATGGGTAACAGGTTTATGGTCATGTATGGTCATTAATGTAGGCCAAGCTTGTAAATGATTGACCATTATGAAGAAGAATGCGTGAATGAATAAATGATTTCCCAGATATCTGCTCTCCATTCCTGCAAGCACTGGCTCTGGCCGACATTTGTCTCCATGTTTTCTGTTCTAGATGTGAGTATGGATAGTTTATTGTTGAATTATGGAATCATAAACAAATTTCTCACAAAGGTTATTTGGATGATTCAATGACCCTAATAATTTCCATTTGTATAGAAACTTCAATATACTAGTATAATCCCATGAACCTTGACAGGAACAATATCAGACAAACTTTCACATGCAAATAGTGGGACAGATAACCAAAAACCTGGCCAAAGAGAGGCTTTAAGGAACAATTTAATAGAAGAGAGAGAGAGAAAAAGAGAAGGGTAGATAATTTAGGAGATTTAGGGAGAATATGCCAGACATTAAACTTTTTGCTGCTGAAGACATCAATGAAAATTGAGGATGAACATTAGGCTAGATTTGGAGGGCTGTAGGGATGAGATCATTTAAGGAATTGAAAAATTGAGCATTTTGAAGTAGAAGTTAGAGCATTAGGCAATGTAGCCTAGGGTACAGGTCACCAGTTTTTTATGTGGATTGTGATGCACACAGCTAGGTTTTGGATGAGCTTGAGTTTATGAATGGTTGTGGGATGAAAGCCAACTAGGATGGTGTTGAATTACTTGGCTTTGACTGAATTGAGAATAATGTCCATCCTGACATTATGGCATCCTATTCATTCTTAAATGATTTAGTGATTTTATTCTCTTCAACTGTCTTCTCTGCTGGGGAGGTGTAAGCCTAGTTCAATAATGGCTGCTTGCAGTTGTGCATATTTTGGTCTTACTCACTGTAATACACAACAAAGGTGCAAGGATGAGATTGGTTTTTCTTTCACGTTTCACTTGGTAAAATAAGTGGCGAAGAACTTTCAGATACATATGTTAGAAGCTTCAAAGTTGATTTTGAGGAAATTTGAGCAACTTGAAAGAGTGCACCATGTGTGCACATTGTACCTGAATACAATGTGTCTCAGCGTGGTCCAAAATGGAAAAATAGCAGTGAAGACATAATTAGAAGACAATGAGAGAATGAATTCCACTGAATCACCACCGCCTGGCTGAAAAATTCCCCTTCACTCCAAGGCTCCCTTGGGTCTTAGTCTCTCCTACTAGTGGGTCCAGTTCATTGTGTTTGTTGATGGAGTTCCGGTTGGAATGGCAGGCCTCCAGGAATTCCAGCTGGAACTCCACCTACAAACACTTTGAACTGGACCTGACATACAAACCACTGAAAAACAGAACCGCAAGTGATGCCAACCATTCCGGCAAACCGAGGCGTATATGTAACAAGCGGGACAGAGCACTGATGCTTCACCGAGGCGCACTGACTATGTTACCTAGCAGGGTGATGAAACATTTGCAATCAAACACATCAGCTCAGCGAGCAAGTTTACAACCTCATCCATAACCTGAGCTATAAATCTCCTCAAAACCTTTAGATAGCTATACATTACAAGGATGTTTGTTCCCCAAACTAGCATGGGATGTCCACTGAATTTTAGCAGAATCCTGGCTACTGTAGCTAAGTGCACACATTCTCTTAACAAATTTGGGTGTTGCCATTGCCGTGGTTGTCACCATCCATCTAAATGTTCCTATTTCCAGTAAAGGGGCTATGCCTGCAGGAAAGTCAGTCATATCTAGATGTCATGTGGGAATAGAGGAAACAGTAATGCTGTAAGCCAAGAGCTCTAGAGTTTTAGGTAACACTCATTACCAGGTTGAGATTCTTTGAAAGGTAGTTGTCGAGCTCCTCAGATACACATGATAAAAACGATAACAGAAGTTGATGTTATTCATTAGGAAGCTGAAGAGATGTACTGAAAGAACGAGTAAAATAGCGCGTGGGAAATAATAATAATAAGGCTGAACCCAAATAATTGCCATGCCCACAGTAGAAAGGAAAATCAGTGATTCACAACTTACTTTCATCGTTGATACAGCTGCAGCAGTGTGAATTATCTTGGAAGGAGAGTGCAGGAAATCCTTAAGTCACATTGCCTTCGGCAAAACTGGTATGAGACTGATTAGTTATTCCAATAATAGTATTCCACTGTTACTCGAATCTCGTGTTAAGATAGAAATGATTACATATCTTTTTACTTGTCATTATTAATAATTGAAGGGAACAAAGTCCCCCAATGGGAAGGAATTGGTTTAAGAAGACAGGGTTTAACTTGGATGATATTGCATTTGCATTTGGGATCAGTAAAAATGAATTTGACATTCAGGAATTGCTAAAAGAGCACAAAGTGGACTTTGATTAAGGAGGTCCAAGTGATAAAATTTGGCATCACAAGGCTGAAAAAAGGGCGATGTAGAGCTAGAGATAGTAGGAACTGCTGAAGCTGGGGAATCTGAGATAACAAGGTGCACAGCTGGATGAACACAGCAGGCCAAGCAGCATCAGAAGAGCTGACGTTTTGGATCTGGACCCTACTTCAGAAAAAGGAGATGGGACAGGGTTCTGAAATAAATAGAGAGAGGGAGGGAGGTGGATGGAAGTTGGGTAAAGGAGCAGATAGGTGGAGAGGAGATGGACAGGTCAAAGAGGCAGGGATGGAGCCAGTAAAGATGAGTGTAGGTGAGGAGTTAGGGTGGGGGTTGGTCAGTCCAAGAAAGACGGACAGGTCAAGGAGGCGATGATGAGGCTGGTAGGGAGGAGGTGGGGGTGGGGGTTGAGATGGGATAAGTGGATAGGTGGGAGAAAGGACAGACAGGTTAGGGAGGCGGGGACAAGCTGTGCTGGTTTTGGCATGCGGTTGGGGGCAGGGAGATTTTGAAGCTTGTGAAGTCCACATTGATACCATTGGCTTGCAGGGTTCCCAAGCAAAATATGAGGTGCTCTTCCTGCAATCTTCGGGTGGCATCGTTGTGGCACTGGAGGAGGCCCAGGGTGGACATGTTGTTCAAGGAGTAGGAGGGGGAGTTGAAGTGGTTCGCAACTGGGAGGTGCAATCATTTGTCGTGAATTGAGCATAGGTGTTCTGCAAAGCGGTCCCCAAGCCTCTGCTTGGTTTCCCCGATGTAGAGGAGGCCACATTGGGAATAGCGGATGCAGTATACCCCATTAGAAGGTGTGCAGGTGAACATTTGTTTGATGTGGAAGGTTTTCTTGAAGCCTGGGGTGGGGGTGATAGGGGATATGTAGGGGCAGGCATAGCACTTCCTGCAGTTACAGGGAGAAGCACCAGCTGTGGTGGGGCTGGAGGGAAGTGTGGACAGGATAAGGGAGTCACGGGGAGCCAACATTTTCTAATGCTAGGTGAATGCCTCTTGGCTAGTTCAAAAATCATATGACATCAGGTTACGGTCCAACAGGTTTATCTGAAAACACAAGCTTTTGGGAGTCTTGCTCCTTCTTCAGGTGTTAGTGAGAGAGGTGGCATCAGACACAGAATTTGTCAGCAAAAGATCAAAGGGTCATAGAACTGATGCAAATGTATTGTT
The DNA here is from genome assembly GCF_030684315.1 of Stegostoma tigrinum. NCBI lineage: Eukaryota > Metazoa > Chordata > Chondrichthyes > Orectolobiformes > Stegostomatidae > Stegostoma > Stegostoma tigrinum. The sequence goes on from NC_081368.1 coordinate 36,459,290, forward strand.
CAAACCTAAGATGGCTGTTAAATCCTTAATCAGTTAGAAAGGAGATGTGGGCTTTGATTGATTTAATATGCAAATCCTAGAAGAAATTCTAGGGAGGGTTGGGTGATTGAGACTGTCACAGATCTCCTTGCGGAGTGTGCCTTTGTAAAGGAGGCCTGGAGGAAGATGCAGTCGTTTGTGTTAAGGTTTGTCCCGAGCAACTCCATGACGCGGTACGGCCAGTTCCCTGTGACCCAAACAGAGACCAATATCACCTGCACCTCGAAGACCATCAACTCCGTGAAAGATGCTGTTTGGTCTGCCTGAAACTTGTGGTCTTCCAGAACAAGGAGTTGACCCCAACCGAGTGTTGCAGACTGGCGCATTCCAAGGCCCAGGACAGTGTGCTCAGGGATGCACTGAAGCTTGGGGCACCTGCCACCAAGGCATAATGGGGAAAGACCATGGTCTGAGATTTTCCTGCTGAAGGTAAATGGGGGTCCGTTCAGTTATTGGACCCTCCCAGTGTCTCAAATGTATGTACGTGTTAGTATTGTCTCTGTAAGAGAGTTGGATAGAGTCAAAATCCAGTGTTTCTGTTTTGTTTATTTTATATTCAACTGTGCTGAACCGATCTGCATTTGTGACAATATGCATATGAGATAATGGCGGGGGGGGGGGGGGGGGGGGGGGGGACGAGGCGGTGGTGGTTGTTGAGAGAACGTTTGCTCAAATAAACCACAGACTGGCTGACAGTTAAAAGGACGGTTGCTTAAATAAACCACAGATATGCTGACAGTTTTGCTTGCATAGACCACATATATGAAAAGATTTTTCTTAATAAATAAAGTATAGTTTTGAAATTTAAAAAAATGATAGAGCAGTTTCCATTTGTCTGAATGGGTGCAGCTCCTCAAACACTGGAAGCTCAACACCATCCAGGACTAGTGAGAAGAATGTGCTGTTTTGCAGCTCACATTGTCATTAGCATGGAGAAAGAGGTGTGCAAAATAAGATTGAATGAAGCCTTAGATAGACTTCACAATTATTACATCAAAAGTAAGAAGCAGAAGTGTTGCTTTTTGGTATTAATGGCAATGCACCTCAATCACCAAACTGACAAGGAAAGTAGGCACCCACTGCAGAAGAATGTTGAATAGATTTTGAAAATAGAGACCAGAAAACAAAGTATAAACATCCATAGGGAATACTATGTGTTATTCAAAGTTCATCCCTATCTTAGCTAATACATTTGTTCACTGTGGCAGTTTCCCCAAGTTGGAAATGATTGGAAATGGTCTGCGTAGTGTCAGAAAGCATTTGAAGAAGTGACCAAGTATTGACTAAAGATGCTGCTTTGATCCACTATGATCCAAAGAAACACTTAGGCTGTTGTGAAAAATCTCACCATTTATCCACTTGCTACAGCATCAAAACTACTCTTTTCCTTCCAAGAAGGGGACCTGTACTTCTTCCCGTGGTTTTATGATGTTTGACCTCAGAATGAAAGTAACATTGGTTGTCTCCATTTGAGACACACTTCACAAAAAATGAGAAATTGCCAAAACCATTAAAGTCTGGAAGTGTTGGTTTGAAAAGGGAAATCTGACAAAATGAGAGCATGATAAAATTCCTCCTGGTGTCTAAAGTGAAACTCAGAAGGAAAGTGAAAGTTGTAAGGAAAATGGAAGTTTGCTTATAATCTGAATTAATAAGTAGAAAGAAGTAAATCAGGGTATTTGATTCAGATAATGGTTGGGACCATGATACTGACTTAAGTGAAGCTGATGGTCAGAAATTCGGGGTTGATGTAGTCGGTGATCAAAGTAGAGACGATGGTAATGAAGAAGATACCCAGAAACAACAAGGAAGAACCTGGATGAATTGAAAGTATTGTATGTATGAAGGAAGAATAAAACTTGGGAGTTTTCGTTACTTCTTGTGAAATTATATTTTTGTTTAACATTTGCTGGAGTTAGAGAGAAGCGTTTCCTTTTGCATGTAAATCGCTTTGGTAATCTCAGTCAGATATACTTTTAACTTTTTTTTAGCTTGTGATTACCGTAGCAACAAAGCTACAACCAACTGTTAAATTTCAGGTATTGTTTATGGTGGTTTAGCCATGTTGCATTTAAATAAATAATGAGCATATATAATTTTACATTTTAAATAATAATATTTTTATTTGAAATGGGCAGGGAGTGTAAATTGAAGCTCTGCCTGCTGCTTTCTTTGTTAGGGAGATAGAAATAAACTTAATTCAATAATGACTGACTGACTGCAGTTAAGCATACTCAATGCAGGACACAACTGCTCTTTATGTCAGTTTCCCATAATTTCACTTTTTACATGAAGCATATTTCGTTATTAGTCACGGATTAATATTCCTACTAATGTGAACCTGAGGTTCCCCCTGATTTCAGCTCCAACAGGAAGTAAGAACAGGACATTAGGTAAGTCAAAACACAGTCCATCAAAGTTTACTTGTTATATCTTTGAAGAACTTCAGTAAATTAGTAAAACATGATTTACCTTCATAAAATCATGCCAACTTTGGATAATGGAGATTCTGTATATGTAGTACACTTGGACTTGCAGAAGACATTTGATAAGGTGCCTTGCAAAGGATTAATACACAAGTTAAAATTGCATAGGGTTCGCTGTAATTTATGAGTTTAGAGGATTGGCTCAGCAACTGAAAGCACAAAACTGGGATAAATGGGCATTAGAGATAATAAAATGTGAGGCTGGATGAACACAGCAGGCCAAGCAGCATCTCAGGAGCTCCTGAGATGCTGCTTGGCCTGCTGTGTTCATCCAGCCTCACATTTTATTATCTTGGATTCTCCAGCATCTGCAGTTCCCGTTATCTCTGATAAATGTGCATTATTCTCGTTAGCAAGATGTAACCAGTAGGATCCCACAAGCTTGTGTCCTCATGTCCCAGCTACTTACAATCTATGAATGACTTGGATGCAGGGGTTAGAAGGTACTGTAGTCAAATTTGAAGATGACATAAACATCGGTAGGACAGTAACCTGCAATAAAGAAAAAAGAAATTTATAAGTGTATACAAAAAGGTTAGATGAGTAGGCCAAAATCTGGTAGATGGAGTTTAACGTGGACAGCTGTGAGGTTTTCCATTTTTGTTTGGAATACTAGAATGGCAACTTATTTATCTAAGTGGAGGGAAATTTCAGAGCACTTCATTGCAAAGGGATCTGGGTGTCCTTGTGCATGAATCACAGAATCTAGTGTGCAGCTGCAGAAGGTAATGGAATTTTGGCATTTATTACTGAAGGAATAGAATATAAAAGTAGCAAAGTGTTGTTGTATCTGTGCAAGGCATTAATGAGACTGCATCTGTGGTATTGCGCACATTTTTGGTCATCTTCCTTGAGGAAAGATATAATTTCAATGGAGGCAGTTCAGAGGAGGGCTGCAGATTTAAAACAGTGGTGAGGGGAAATTACTTTTCAAAGGATCATGAATGTGTGGAATTCACTACCCAGAGTGTGGTTGATGCTGGGACATTGAGTGACTTTAAAGAGGAAATAGACAAATTTTTAGTTAACAGTGGTTTGAAGGATTATAGGGAGCAAGCATGCAAAAATGGAGTTGAGGCTGAGATGAGATCGGCCATGATCGTATTGAATAATGGTGCAGGTTGGAGAGACTGAATGGTTTACTCTTGCTTCTAGTTCTTACGCTGCTATAAATAGCTTAACCCAATTTCTTTGGATTTACTTTATTCCCATACCTTTAATTACCTGCCAACCTCTACAATTACCTCTGGGGCATCTTTTTTCAAGGTGCAAATTCCAGATTTCTCCAGCTTTTCTCCACAACCAACATGAAGAGCCAGCTTTATGGCTTTTTCTTCATTGTATGCAAAATATACTCACTTCCTTGGGCCAAGAATTATGTTGTATGCATGGTGCAGTCTCTCCAAAATATTTAGAGTTTGTTTATTTTATCTTGTCTTGTATTCCACCTTACAGTTTAAATTCCATTTGGTTTTGTTATTCACTGCACTACACTGGCTGAACATAAATGTTGAGTTTCATTCAGCAGCACATTTAGTAGTAATAAAGATCTATTGAGCATTATTGTTTAAGAATAAGATTTCTAGAAATAAAGAGAATATCGTGAACAAACCCTGAATACCACAGAATGAAAAACAAAACGTTTATGCTATATTGGCTAGGAATGCTAAGTAATGTAAATGTAAATAAATTTAATGAAAGAATATGCCTCAGTCAATGAAGAATAGAAAAGGAGGAAAAAGGGTTGGGGGAGGGGAGCAGTCGGCGATGGGACCCCACAATACAAACCCTCTCGTGAAGCTTTGTGCAAGTTGAGCTCTGTAGGTTTTCAGAGGTTCCACTCACCTCACAAAATGGGCTTTGAGCTGGCCCTGCTACACTGACAGCATGAGGCCCATTGAAAGAGATCTGAATGTTGACAGCTGAAGACTGGTTTGCTGAGCTGGTTGCCAGGCCTGGCAGAGCTTCCCACTGCTCTATTGTCCCGCTGTACAGGGAAGACTGCTAGGCTGAAGAAAGCAATGCCAAGTCACATGCTTTTGCTTCAAGCTCTGTTTAACTTCTCCTTGCAGTTGGATGCTCTGTGATATTATTTTTATTTTAGCATTTCCCCCACTCCTGTTGCTGCCCCCACCTCCTGAAATCCTCATACCAGTTCTTTTCCAGTACACCCTTTCAGGGATTGGAGAATGGGCAGTCAAAATGTAAAAATGTACAAAAGTCCTCTGTCAAATATTTATGAATAAGTTGAATGTGTATTTGATAATGTCAACACTTTTTAATATATTCATTTTGTGTGCCTTCTTTAAATATTTCAAATATACATTGACCTTAAAATTATGACCTGTGCGTGCCAGGAGAACACTTTGAGGACTATTTTCAGAGCATATAATAGAAGTGGTAAAGTGTCCCCTGCCGCCATCGCAAACCAGAAAATCATTGGCTGTGTGCTTGTCATTTTCTGATATTTTGCTGGCAGTCACCAAGGTGCATTGTGCCAGTATGTGCTCAGAAAATTAATGGCTCCGAAATCTTGACTTTGTGTGCTCTTGATGTCTTGACAATCCAATATTATTTCCACACAAGTTCAGAGCCCTGTCTTTGACCTTGGATCCTCTATTCCCATCTTCAAATCCTTTTCTGCCTTTCTTTTGCTTATTTGAGTGACATGATGGTGAGCTTGTGAGAAGCTTGGCAATTGCTGGAACACTATCATTTTTAGACATTGTGGAGGGACAAGCCATTGACCCTGATATGTTTGTTTAATGGTTACATTACACATAGAATTAAAGAAGAAATTTTTTGCATTTATATAACACCATTCATGAGCCTAATACAGATGACAGTGCTTTATAGCTAATGCATTACTTTGAAATCAGTCACCTGTGAATTGCAAAGGAAGTGGAATCTTTTACATCCACCTGAGAGGACAGAAGGCTTCAATTTAATTTCCCGTTTGAAAACTGGCACCTCTAAAATGCACTGCAATGACAGCTCAATTTTGAGCACAAGTCTGTAGTATAGAAATTAAAATTTGAGGTGTATCTTGACGGTAATGAAGTTAGCTAGCTGGACATCATAGAGTATGAGTTCTCTGATTAGACGAGGTTAATAGCGCAAATGAGGGCACCCTGGCTGACAGGGAGTGTCAGTGAGATACTGAATCTGAAGCGGCAGTACTAATGTCAATGCCAGTCTATGTGTAAATAATGGATGACTTGGTGTTGGGAATATCCACCTCTATGGAGTTATTTAAAAGTGTGAATCAGAGCCATGTCTATAGGTCGAAGGAACAAGGGATCAAGACTGATATTCCAATGCAGTACTGAGAGGGGTCGTCTTTTAGATGAGATGTTGAACTGAGGCCCATTTTCTCTCTCATTTGGACCCACAGTCTTTGAAAAGGATCCCTTGATACCTAACCTCTGTACCCTGGTAAATGTTCCTTCTTCAATCAATGTTACAAAAAAATCAGATTATCGGATTATTATTTCACTTTGAGTGTTTGTTGTATGCAAATTATCTGCCATGTATTCTGCAGCATATCAATGACTTCACTGTAATTCACTGGTTACAAAGCAGTTTGGAATATTTGGTGGCTGTGAAAGGCTGCCAATACATGCAAAAACAGAAAAATGCTGCAGAAACTCCACAGATGCTGCCAGACCTGCTGAATTTCTCGAGCAATTTCTGTTTTTGCATGTACAGACAGCCTTTCAAAACCACCAAATATTTCCAGAATCTACAGTTCTTTGTTTTCTTTATCTATTTAAAACATTTTACTTAAACCTTTTCACTTCTAAATGTTGATGTGATCTCAACATTTCATCTTTGGCTTTTGAAGTGCGTCCCAAAGTATCACATACTCTAACTGCATCCCAAACCTGCCACTCTTTAATCACGGCCCAAGTGTTCTAGCCAGGGTTGGATTCCCCATCTTTGATTGGGACTAGAATTGAAGTTGCTCTTTCTTCTTTGGAAGAGTTTTCTTTTGCCAAACTTCTGGGGCTAGAGGCTTCCCAGCCAAAATGATAAAGTCAAAACCAGGAATCAATGAAGGCAGAGCGGAGAGGATAGATGCTGAAACCACAGCCCCTTTGTAGCTGTAAGCGCTGCATTTTATAGTTTAAAGAGCCTGCAGCCACTTTGACACTTTAAGAGAAGACAGGAGTGTAAGGTAGTGAGAGAATTAAGGTACTGGGTGGGTGAGCGATGCTGGTGCCAGGAGGGTAGTGGCCAGGACGCCAAGTCTGTGAAGGTGTATTGTAGTAGATAAGTGATTAAAGGCTAAAGGTTGGTAGTGGTATGGGTCTGGAAGGCATGATGTGGGCTGTCAGACCAGGCTCAGTGGTAGTGTTGGATCAAAAAGATCAGGTTGGGCGGGGGGATTGTCAAGGAGGGTGGTGGAATTTGGGAGATGGGCGGTTGGGTCAAGGAGATGTTGGGTCTGGTAGACGGTGGGATTGTAGTTGGAGGATTGGGAGGTGGGAAATGGTGACTGGTAGGGAGGGGCAGAGAATCAAGGGTGATACTTTGCCTACAGGGAATCGTAGCTGAGGTTGAAGGGCAGGGAGCACATCTGTTTGGAGAGGGACTTCAGTTCTGGAGGAGTGAAATGGGGGAAAGGATCAGCTCTGCCAGTGGGGCCAGAGGCCGGTACAGGTTTGAGTGTCAGTGGTGGAATTGGGGGTGGTGTGTGTGTGTCAGTTTTAGATGTTTTCTATTCACCCTGCTCAAAGATATTATTACATGCTTCTGGAGCAGGTGGGACTAGAACCTGGGCCTCTTGGCTCAGAGGTAGGGACACTATGACCACACCACAAAGGATGTAGAATTCAGGACTTGCAATAGCCAGGAATCAATTGCAGGTCAACTGTTCGAAAGCTATGCTCGCTATTATACCAGTATTTCTTTGCACTTTTATAGTTATCCTGGAATTAAAGCAGCTTTTTGTTCCTTGAATTTTTCCTGGAAATTATTAAGGTCAATCAGAACCCTTTGAAATCTCAGAGCTGGGGACCGTTTCAGAAGGTTCATCCTCCGGGTCACTTCCAGAGAGTCGGCTATGTCACAACTTCTGCATGCTCCCAAAATGTATTTTCTGTCTATGCATGTGCTCTGGGCCCTTGTGCCCACGTCCAGTTAACATTGTTACACATTTTATTCAATTACATCAAAGTACCAACACTGGAGTTTAATGAATTCAGTTACCAATCAGGACCATTCTCCACTAAACTTGATGAATGCTGCTCCAATAAAACTTGAGAATTTCTGATACTGTCAAGGACAAAGTAACCTATTTTATTGACACCCTATCTCTCAGTTTTAAATGCTCAAACACTTTGTCTTGATGCACATTGGTCACAGTGTGTAAATTTATGTACACTATATATTGAATTAATTGACCAACCTTCCTTCTTCAGTGCCTTCCAATCCCATGACTTCTATCAGCTGGAGTACCATGTTGCAGATTCCCTCCTAAACCACACATCATCCTCAGTTGGAAGTATGTTGCTGCTCTTCCACTGTTGCTGAGTCAAAATTCCCCCTTAACTCCTAATTTAACAGCACAGTGGGTGTCCCTACGCCTCCGTGAATTGCAGCTGTTCAAGAAGGTGGCTCACCACCACATTTTCAAGTGCACATAGAGATGGAAAACAAATGGCCATTTTCCATGTATGAATAAGAAAAAAAAATCTTGTGAATGCACCGTTTCCCTGCAAACTCAAAGTAGTTTTTTTGAGAGGTACAGTGCCCAGAACGAAAAACAAAACTATTCATCAGTCTGGCCGACGCTGTATCCAATTGAAACATGATTTCCTCGCCTCATGTTCCAAATCTTTTTGAAATAAAGGAAATGGGGAAAGACTTTTGACTACTGTCCACCAGTTTATTTTTGTGATATGCATAAAGGGTTACTTAAATTGCTTTGCTTTTCCACAGTTCCTTATGTAAGTTGGTCTGACAAGAAAATAGCACAGAAGAATTTTAAAGGAGGGCCTGCCCTTTGGTATGTCATGTCAGTGCAGAAATGCTCAGAAATGTCTTTAGAGTATACTACTCGAAGAGGCCATTCGGCACACATTTGCCAAAAGAGAGATTTTTTGGGGGCAGTGGAATTGCCCCAGTGATCTCTGTTTATACCAAGCCTGGAGGCGAATGAACACTCGGGCCCACTTTGGTTTGAAGAATGGCAAGCTTTCTTTGTCTGTTTGTACCGTAATAATAGAAATCCCTAGATCAAGGCACCCTTCAGCAAAACAGAAAGTAAGAAGGCCTCTTGACTTTCCCTGCTTAATTCAATACAGAATGCAAAGTCATCGCATCTGGGAGTCATTGTGTAAAGTACTTACCTGCAGGCAGGGAGCTCAACCTGGGCAATTACTGCAGCCGTTACAGTCCTCAAGTGAGGAAAAACCATTAAAGAGTCAAAGGAGATCCTGACTAACATTCTGTTTCTGTCACACTGCTGCCATCCTGGAAGATATTTGAGCGTCTGGGAAAGATTTGAAGTTGGAAGCTGGTCACTAATTGCTTGCCAGTTATTTGGTTTCTGGCTTGCATCTGTGATGGCGCTTGTGGCCTCAGCATACTGTCGGAGAACACACAGGATGTGTAGCAGAGTCCGGACAAGCTTTAGTTTCTATTTTGAATATTTATTTTGGCTGCGGTACCCTTTCCTTAGTTTTGTTTTCTGATATTTTATTCCATCTTTCCATTTTTGTTAAACTTCGAAGTGTTTTTACTTCATTTTAAACTTTATAACATCTTTGGCAAATACCCACCAGTTAAACACACACCACCTCCTCCTCATCTGCTTACAATTAATGGATATGGAAGCAATGCCTGTCTGATCTGATAGAGTCTTTCTTTCCATTTGCATTTCCATTCTGTCTTAGTTAATATGTAGCCCTGGACTATTTGGGAAATGTAACATGGACCCTAAATGAACAACACAAGTTAACTTGTTTGAATGACTTCTCAAAATTCTGTGTTCACAGAGTTTGGCAGTATTCATTAGTCCCTGCAAAAGTGAATGTAGACACGTGTATCAATTAATGGACAGACAGCTTAGAGGGAAGCTCACCTCCAGGAAGGGAAATTGACAGCCAGCTGACAGGCTGTGAACAAATCCACTCTGCAGCCATAATGAGCTGGGAGCGCGCTAAATAGGCGGGGTGTGGGACTTCTGATCCTTGCTGAGAGTTCCAGCAATTCTTGCAATGCCTGTGGTCTGTAGGGAGATTCCAGGATGAAGACCTCAATGAATCCCCAAGTAAGTAAGACGATTGGGAGGAGGTGATTTGGTCACAGTAGAGATTGGGGTTAAGATGCTCCTGTGGGAAGGGGAGTGTTTTAAATTCTGTGTACAGGGGAAAAGAAGTGGAGGGTAAGTATTTTCTGGGGCTGCAGTTGATACGATAAGGAGCACCCTGTGAAGATAATGTCCCACTGCATTCATACATGTTTTACACATAAAAGACTCTTGGGCAGTGTTTATTTAATCAGCTGAATTGACTCAATATTGTTTATTTACATACACCACCAACCTACCCAGCAGATTATGAGGGTGAACTGGGGGCCTGGGCAGCCCCCCCCATTCTTTTGGCCACTGCCACCACACCCCAAAACATGCACACGCACATCCACGTGAAGAGAGCATGAAATATCAAGTCCAATGTCAGCAACTGTTGCAGTTCTGTCACCCCATTCTGACTAAGCCAAACCAGCCAAGGAGGACAATCAGGTACGTTTGATCTGAATCCTCAAAATAGGCCATCTTGTCTCCCAGCAAAACCCCCTCTCTGAAGCATCTCACTATCACAACCATATGAATGGCCCTGAAATGCATTATGTTTAAATGTAGCTTTCTATTCCGTACGTCTTGCCGATCATTGAACGCTCCGAATCCTATTTGCCTTGAAGCACACACAAAATGCAAAGAAAAATAAAACACACCTCTACAGCCATTATATCTTGTGAAATCTAACTACCTTAACTCCCTTCATCAACACAGATAGAAAAATGTAGAAGTCTAAAAAGAAATCTTTTTCAACTCAGCTGTTAGCTCACTTGGCTGGATGGCTGGTTTGCAATGCAGAGTAATGCTAACACTGTGGGTTTAATTCCCACACCAACTGAGTTACCATGAAGGACTCCTGTCACTTAAGGTCTGATGACTCTCAGGTTAAACCACCATCAGTTGTCTGTTTGTAATTACAGCAGCCCTGTACGATTACGGTGACTTAACCCTGTCACATTTACTTTCTCCCCTGTCACATTTACACCAAACTGATATTGACAAACTACCACATGGTTACCAGGTAACAGTTTGTGAAAGTACAAGATGATTGGCAGGTGCAACATTTGTTTTGGTAATACTTCCCCTTTATCAATGAATGCAAGGAGAGATTTTTCATGGAACGTGATTGTTCTTTACAATGAAAGGTGTTTGGCTGGTAAGTGAGTTTTTCCTTTGATCACGCTTGGCAGGAGTTTTCAAAGTATTTTGATGTGGAATATTAAGACTTCAGCAGCATTTATAGACTTTATTACCCTTTTAGTAGAGACGTTCTTCCTGATGTTTGTGCAAAATTGACAATTTATTTCCTCTTGTCATTCCCTCTTCATTTTTCAAGTAATATTTTGGGCCAATGTTTTCTAATATTTGATATTTCAATGATGTCTTCTCTTTCTTGCACATTTTTCAGACTCTAAAGCTCAAGCTTCTTTAATCATTCCTTGTACACATCATTTTTCAATTGGAATTTGACCTGATAATTGCTGAATCTTTAAAAATGTATATTATTTGTGGAGCATGGTGCACAAGGAATTTAATTGTGGCCTGAAAATAGTGTTTGGAATATGAGTGCAATTCTTGCAAGTGTGTTTTATACCATTCTAGCTATACTTGTTAGCATTTGCCTGTTCCTTGGAATTGTCTGATTACATTGTATAGACTGTATCTCCCCGTGATGCTTGTACCCAACTCATTTTAAACTTATCAGCACATTTTTTATCAGAATTTAATACTTCATATAGTTAGAATCCAGTTTCATTGACTTTGTAAATACCTAACTCTCTTCTGTAAAACTTTAGTTGTATCCCATGTCTTCACTGATGTCTCTATAATTTTATACCACCATTAATGAATTATATTCCACCTTGTGTTCTTTGCTGATTAGGAACAGCAGTTCTATGCTGACTGCTGTAAAACTGCACTTGACACATTCCCCCCCCAGCCCCGTCTTAAATTACTCAATGGTATTACTGTGATAGAAAAGATGCAAAGATTGGCCATAGCAACTCTCAGTCGGTGTGTGTGCAATATTGTTGCCACTACTGTTTGCAGTGCAGCATCAGTAGATACAGACAGTGCCCTCAAGAAACAGAAAGGACTTGACAGGAAGATGAAGCTATAAATAAATCAGCTGGCATTCTGAGGAGGGTCTGGAGGTATTCATAGGGAGATTTACAATTCTGCCTGTCTGCATAGCTGAATAGAAGGGGAGATCGAAGGACTTTTAATGAGTGATAATTTTGTTAAGAGACCGTACACCAGATGCATTCATGGCAAATGCTATCGTGCACTTAGTTGATTTAAACAGACACAATGCAACCAAGAAAAAAAAACTTTGTTACGCGGAGAAGCAGAAAGCTGAGGTTTCCATGGTAACCTGAATATGCCGTTTATGCCTCAGTAGTGAAATCATGTAAATCCAATTGGATGGGAGAATGCGGCCTTGTCTGGCTTGAGTTCTGAATAGGCCTGAATGCAAGGCCCAAGGCTTAAGTGTTGTTAAAGGCTGACTTGGTGAAGAGGGGAAGCACAATAGAAACAGAGTTCCTTCTCTTCTCGTCAACATTATTAATGATGCCCTTAACCTTCAGCAACTGAGATAGAGGCTTCTCTTCCTACTGTCAGTGCTTACACAGTCCAAAACAAGAAGACACAGCACCTGGCTGCTCTAATTAACAAGCAAAATTGAATTAGCAAGTTTCACATACTGAGAAAATGGTTGCTCTCACATTTAATTACGTTATGTTCTGTCATCTGAGTTAATGGCGTGTGATACTGGGGGTTAATATACAACTCTTTTGGGTTTTAAAGATGCATTTGGCATCTGCAGTATAAGGCCCTGCAAAATATTTGAGTGGTTGAATCAACATCTTTACAATTTACTACATCAGTTGTGACTGATAAATTTGAGAGAGAAAATCAGCCTTTAAAAACTTCCCTTCATTGATGCAGTGGATATATCACTATCTGGTGTGATACTGAGCTTTACAGGATGGGAAAGCATCAAATTTAATTCATGATTTTGCTGATCTTAATACTTCACGTGTTACAATTGACCTTGCTGTGACAAAGGGGGAGGAGCGCAGCAGGCAGAAATCCTGATCACTGGACTTGCAGTGTCGAAAAACATATATCGATGTTAGATGAGAAACATAGAACTAGGAACAGGAGTAGGTCATTCAGCCCCTTGAGTCTGCTCCACCATTCAATATGATTGTGCCTGGTCATCCTGCCCAGCACTGTGTTCCCACTTTCTCCCCCAACCATTTGATCCCTTTATCCCTACGAGCTATATAACTCCCTTTTCAATGCATTCAGTGTTGTGACCGCAATCACTTCCGTGGCAGAGAATTCCACAGACTCACTGCGCTGTAGCTGAAGAAATTTCTCCTCGGTTCAGTCCTGCGTAACCTATCCTGTCCCCTTGGAATGTTACTGCCGATCATTGGGAACATTCTTCAGTGTTTACACTGTCTAATCCTGTTAAAATTTTGTGCTTCTGTGAGATCTCCCCTCATTCTCCTAAATTCCAATTAGTACAGTCCTAACTGACCTAGTCTCTCCTCATACGTCAGTCCTGCCAGCCTAGGAATCAGCCTGGTAAATCTTTGTTGCACTTGCTTCATTGCCAGAACATCCTTTCTCAGGTAAGGAGATCAAAACTGCACAGTACGCCAGGTGCAGTTGCGCCTAAAGTCCTGTATAATTACAGTAGACATCCCTGTTCCTGTGCTTGATTCCTCTTGTTGTGAAGGCCGTTATACCATTTGCCATCTTCATTGCCTGCTGCACCTGCATGTTGACTTTCAGTAATTGCTGTGCAAGGACACCCAGGTCTCGTTGTACCTCCCCCTTTCCCAGTCTATCACCATACAGATAATAATCTGCCTTCCTGCTTTTTGCTACCAAAGTGGATAACCTTCAATTTATCCACATTATATGTCATCTGCAATGCTTTTCACTCACCTTGTCCAAATATCACTGAAGCATTTCTGCATCCTCCTCAGAGCTCACCCTACCACCCAGCTTTGTGCTGACTGCAAACTTGGTCGTTCTCTCAGGTGGTTCTCCTGTGATGTGATAGTTGTATTCCTGTGTGACCTTACACTGTAGGAAATTGTGTTAAAGGAAAATCTCTGTAGAAAATTGCTGTACCTTTACAACAGAGAGTTCACATTATCGAAACAGCAATCACTATTCATCAATCATGTTACAGCCAATTTACGTTAATGAAACACTCATTATAGCATAACTACCTGTATTATATTTAGTTTTCTCATTGAAATCATTAAGATGTATTATGTATAGCTGGGGTTCCAGCACTGATTTCTGCAATACCCCATTAGTCACCCTCTGCCATTTGGACAAAGAGCTGTTTTATTCCTACTGTTTGTCTGCCAATTAGCCCTCCATCCATGTCAGTATACCAACCCCCGATCTCAAGTACTATAATTTAAATGCTAAACTCTTTCATAGACCTTATCAAAAGCCTCATGAAAGTTCAAATAAACCATGTCCACTGGCTCCCTCTTACCAACTCTACTAGTTACACCCTGAGGGTGTTCTCATATCTAATGGGTAATGTTTCTGGTGGAGGACTGGTCATGTGGAAGTCAGGGTTTATATGACAAAGGTTCTTGTTGCAATCAAATAGTTGAACTATCAAAACAGTTGGCTGCATCTATCTCTGAAACTAAATGAGGGGGACGGTAGCATTCTGAGCACCTTTTGAGGCAAAGGAATGTATAACTGTTTGATTACCCCACCTAGTCATCCTGCCCTCAGAGTGACAGCATCTGTTGGGAAGTGGGCACGGTCCCTGTATGAGTCTGATTGTGGCAAGTAACCTCCCTTCTGGCATCTGGCTCTCCAGCAGTGCAGAAAATGCCTTGGTTGTCTTTGAAGTTACGGTGTGAGTAAGTGATGCTTTATAATGCAGCCTGATTCAAGTTGTGATTTCTTGCAACTTCAGGACTTAGTGCACAGTAGAATGTTGAATCTGAGATAATGGGAACTGCAGATGCTGGAGAATTCCAAGATAATAAAATGTGAGGCTGGATGAACACAGCAGGCCAAGCAGCATCTCAGGAGCACAAAAGCTGACGTTTCAGGCCTAGATCCTTCATCAGAGATCTATCTGCCATCACACCATGCTTGGGTCTTCACATTTGAATTTTCAATTTTTATGAATATCCTGACTTAAAATTCTTCAAGTCGTAAACCATATATTCAATGCAACCATTACTTCATTTTTATCAATATCTATTTACTTGTGTAACCTTTCCTGTTGAAATAGTGAAAATAGGAGTACTGAAAGGACCTAGATGCAAAAATAAAGCCTCATGAGAAAATTAAGCTATGAAACAAGTGCAGAAAGTTGAGAAACTCACCGGGTCTGACAGTGTCTGTGGGGAGGGAAACAGAGTTAATGTTGTCCTGTTCAAGTGGTGGAATGTAGTCACTGACACTAAATCACTATTGCATTAAATTTGTGTTTTTATTTGGGGTTTTCTTTAACAATGTAACTGAATGTATGTCTGTTATCGTAGCTAGTCCAAGTGTGGATCACTCCAGCTTTCGCTCACATTTGTTTGCCTGTTTCTCTTTAAACAGTTTTCGGCATTCTTGCATCCTTCAACCTTTCTCCCCACACATCTCTTCTGAAAGCAAGGGACTAATTTTGACATTTCAGACTATTGTGTATAACACACTATCGACCTGGTGACCTGTCAGTAAACAGGACAATCCAGAGAGTTGTTTCACGAGTGGTGAAGTATGCTGGGGGTACTGTTAAGGTCTTGACTTTTCAACATCTCCTATCACTGATTTTCTCTCTCGCGCTCTCTCTCTCTATCTCTCTGTCACTGGCTGCCTAATGAAAGAAGGGGCTCCTCTTGAGTATGGCAACTTTTTATATTCCATGCTATTGTTTAAAGTCACAGTCGCATCCAATTGCTGGGGAACTGTCAGCAGGTGTCATCAGCCCTTTATACCTTACCTCATTAACTAAGTTTAAGTGAGCAGTTATAGGGTATGTTTTCACTGACTGAACAGCAGAAATGAGCCCAATTCTACCCTACTCAACATGTACATGCATGACCTTTCCAGCAAAGATAACCAAATGGTATTCAGGAATGAGAACACTTCTTAAAATAATCTCCCAGTTTATACTGGAAAGGCTAAACACATTTGTAGTGTCTTGAGTGACACCATGGCTGAACCTGGCTGAGTGATAAAATCTTTATGGCTCAAGATAGACTGAAAATGCATCAGAGAATCTTGCATTTTTATCTACCAGATTTCTTCTTCCTTTTCATATTTACAGTTTCTCATTAAGGCAAATTTCCTGTTTTGTTTTAAAGGAACACTGCATTCAAATCATCATGAACTTCAAATTATTTTTTCCATAAATCTTAAGTGCCCTTTTAAGATTTCTGCTCTCCGATTTTAAAATTGGCAAAATTGTCTGGAGGGTGGATTTTCAAGTTTGTTAGAAAGAGCAGTCCTTTTGCAAAAATGGTGGGCCATGACCTACCTCTCCATTATATAGATGGCAGCAATACCTCCTTAGGCCCATTGTTTGGCAGCAGGCATAGTCCCATGATTTAAGCAGCCGACTCACTGAAAGTGTTGATCAGGGTCATGTGGTGTACACACAAACTCCACTTCCATTTTTGCACTTGTAAAGGTTGTGTGCTGCACACACCCCAGCCAGTATCTACCGATAATTTCAGCCCCGTCCGTGAGCATCCCAAAGTTGACCTCCTTATTTATTTTATTTGTCTTTGTTAGGCCAGTTTCCTCCCTCTCCAACCTCCACCATAAACATTAGTAGGAGGGCTGCTGCATTCACATTAATCAGGACCATTGATCTGCAAGGGGACTGAAATCAGCCAGAGCTTATGTTCCTGATAACTATGTATTGACTGCAGCTAGGAGAGGTCAAGTACGAACACTAAATGAGAAGATAATAACACCTCTGACATTCTGAAGTGTCTTAATGTGCTTCACAGACAAATAGATACTTTTCAAGAGTAGTCAATGTTGCAATGTAGGCAAACATGGCAACTGTAAAGTGCTACAGTACTTGTAATGGCAGTACTCAATACTTGGACATGAAGACGGAGCCCTTATAAAAGGTTCGTGTGGGTTTCTGACTGGTGGAATTGTGTCTGAGTATAAGTCATGCATTGAGACACGTTTTAAAATGAATAAATCAGTCCTTTGGTAGTGTTTTTTTTTGATCTGAGCATTCTTTGATTATAATAATACTTGAAATTCAACATGAGTGCTAAAACTGATTTATTAATCAAGCATTTGGAGAAGATTCTTACTGAAACATCAATGGAAAATCACTTGATTTGTTTTCCTTTTATGCTGTTTAATCCCGTTTACAATTTAATTGCTCTCTCCCTTTTTCCCAACTCTATAGAAGAATTTGTAAAATTTTACCTTTAAAAGAGCCGGCTCCCAGCTGGCTCTGTGAGGCAGAAAATCCGTAACTTCAAACCACTCTGCAGAGAGCGGGGTTTACGAGCAAAGGTCGTTTTCTTAAAAAACTTCAAATGCCAGAGGGGGAGGGGAATGAGGAAGATGGAGAAACGAGAAGCAGCAGGTGCATTGAGAATAGACGGCTGGTTTTGAAGGCCAGAAGTGTCTGAAACAAAAATGCAAATGATTTCTTTAACTTTTTTCTAAATCACATTTCAAAGAAGAGTGCTGAACTGACACTGGCTTACTGTGAGCTATAAGCATACGGTAGTGTTGGAAGTTATGTCAGTTTGTAGAATGGCACGCAGTGAACTCTTGGGATTTCAACAAATGCCTGAAGTGATGCTCTCTCTGAATGACTCGGTCCATCTGTGTGTCATGGAGCTCCAGATTGTTTCCAATCGCTTGCTGTTTGCCAAAAGCTTACCTTGCCAATAGGAATTGCGAATAAGTCTGCTGCTTTACCTCAAAGGTACCCAGATCTTTTGAAGAAATCAGGGAGTTACCTGAAGGGCTCCCACTAAAATCCAACTGTAGCTGCTGTGCTTTTGTTGAACTGGAGTTGCTTCAGAAGAAAAAGCAAGTAAATTCAGAACTTTTTCAGATATGACTGGACTGCAGGGCTTCAGCTTCGAAAGCACTAATTTGTTTGATTCCAAAAAAAAGTTCTTTCTGAAGTGTAATGAATGTCTCAGTGAACGCAGAGGGATTTGATGTCAAGATGGGGAATAACTTTATTTTAAGAAAAGTGCTGGATACCTTCATACAAAGGTGGTCGGATTGGTATTCTGGAAGGATAAGATAAAATGTGCTGAAGCATCTGTTTCATCTGCATGGCAGGCTGAGATGAAAGTAACAAGAGCTGTGGGGCTTCTACGTGAAACACACTTGGGTGGCTTATATGATCAAAGTAGAAAGAGAGAGAGTGAGAGATAATGCTGGATTAAGACTGAGCATTGTAACAATGAATCTCTATGCAGCCATTTTCGGTACAGTGGTACAACCAAGGTTAGAGGAGTGCACCATCACACTAGTCCCATTGCTCCGCCGATCATAACATAATATAAAAAAGTACCTTTCCCAGTTGCAGAGATGGCCGGTTATAGACCTGACTTGTCTGTTTTAAACATAAAGATCCATCAATTTGACCTCTTAATTATCACAACTATTGGTTGGTTCAAAAAATACCATATTCAATAAAGATGGTTAACACACAGTTGGTAATAAAGGAGTGTAAATGCTTACCCCTCTACATATTCCCCCCAAAATCACACAGTGTTCAGGAAAAAATGGGGGAATAAAATCAGATTGTCTTCAGTGATTTGGCTTTCTGAAAGAAAAAAAAGACTTTGGCAAATGCCTTTTACTTGAAGGCAAAAGAATAAACTGAACGGTAAAGTTGCCATTTTAGAGTCTGTTGCTTTGATGTTGTGGCATGTATGGTTAAGTCCGTAACTATGTCGCTGGAGTTTTACTGGCACTACTTGCTCAGGCCATACAAAGTTGCGCTGTTCCTTCAGCCTGTCTTTCAAAAAAACCTAATGATTTCACCTGAACTCAACAAGAGTGTTTTCTTGTCAGAAATAAGAAGGATCTGCTGGGCAGCTTGTTCTCAGCAGGCTTTCATTGAACTGACCCAGATTAAAGCAGATCCTTTCGGGGGCAGCCACTGTTCAAAACATCCCCAGCTGGCATCTCTAGCAAAGGAAAAGGTTATTACTGGTCATGTGATTTTAAGGAAGCCTTTTTTGAAAAAGGAAATCTCCTGTGCCCACAAAGACCTTTCAATGACATGTACATTTTAAAGAAAACCATTCTAGGTAATTCCACATAACTTGAAATAAGTGCATTTTTCCCATAATCCTTCAAAACTAAAATCCTCCAGACAATCTTAAATTTTAAACATCTGCATAGTAGTCAAAATTTTTGTGAGATGGACCAAAAAAGATGAGCTGGTCCATTGAACCCATCTTAACCATTCACAGTTCACCAAAGCATCATAACTCCCAGTGTCTTGTTATTTTGTGAGAGAGACAAATATGCTAATTAAATTACCCTTGGCAGAGTCCAGGCTGGGAGTGATACTAACAGATGACTAAAGCCAGATAAAATATCTTTAATCACTGAAAATATCTAAGATGTTCCTCCCTGAGACCTGAGCCCTGAGTTGATCAAAAAAGATCCTAGACAATCACAAGGAGATGCCAATTAAAATCATTTCTACCTTCTGCAAGCACATTGCATTAACAAACAATGTGTCCCGTTATTTTTTTGAATTGCTACAGGGAATTAGTACTCTGAAGTCTGGCCTGAAGTTTGTTCTCATGAAACAAGAAAACAAAGAACTGCAGATGCTGGAAATAAGAAACAAAAGCAGAAATGGTTGAGAAAATTTTGCAGGCCTGGCAGCATCAGTGGAGAGAAGGCAGGGTTAATGTTTCAGGTGCAGTGTTCTGAAGAAAAGTCAGTGGATCTGAAATGTTAGCTCTGCTTTTTCTTCACAGATTCTGCCAGACCTGCAGAGTTTTCTCAGCCATTTCTGTTTTTCTTTTGTTCAAGTGAATCCTGGCAGAAAGCAAGAAACTTCCTGAAAACTAGCTTCATCTTTACTTGAGAAAACACAGTGTGAAGCTGGATGAACACAGCGGCCAAGCAGCATCAGATGAGCAGGAAAGTTTGACGCTTCGGGTTGGGACACTTCTTCAGAAATGGGGGAGGGGAAGGGGATTCTGAAATAAATAGAAGATGTATAAAGGAGAAGATAGGGTGAGAGGAGACAGACAGGTCAAAGAGGTGGGGTTAGAGCCAGTGAAGGTGAGTGTAGGTGGGGAGTTAAGGAGGGGATATTTCAGTCCAGGGAGGACAGATAGATCAAGGGGGCAGGATGAGGTTAGTGAGTCGGAGTTGGGGGTGGAACTTGAGGTGGGAGGAATGGTTAGGGAGGCGGGGACTAGCTAGGTTGGCTTTGGGATGCACTGGGGGTAGGGGAGATTTTGAAGCTAGTGAAGTCCACATTGATACTCTTGGGCTGCAGGGTTCCCAAGTGTTTCTTCACTTGCATTTGTTTGTAGTCATGACACCACTGTATAGTTCGCCCTTAAATTTGATCTTCCAAAATGCATCACCTCGCATTTGCCCGGATTGAACTCCATCTGCCATTTATCTGCCCAACTCTCCAGTCTATCTATATTCTGCTGTAATTTTTGACAGTCCCATTCACTATCAGCTACTCCACCAATCTTAGTGTCATCAGCAAACTTGCTGATCAGACCACCCACATCACAAACAACAGTGGTCCCAGCACAGATCCCTGTGGAACACCACTGGTTACAGGTCTCCAATTTGAGAAACTCCCTTCGAATTACTACGCTCTGTCTCCTGTTGCCCAGCCAGTTGTTTATCCATCTAGCTAGCACACCCTGGACCCCATGTGACTTCACTTTCTCCATCGGCCTGCCATGGGAAGCCTTATCAAACGCCTTACTGAAGTCCATGTATATGACATCTACGGCCTTTCCCTCATCAATCAACTTTGTCACATCATCAAAGAATTCTATTAAGTTGGTAAGACATGACCTTCCCTGTACAAAACCATGTTGCCTATCACTGATAAGCTCATTTTTTTCCAAATGGGAATAGATCCTATCCCTCTGTATCTTCTCCAGTAGCTTCCCTACCACTGATGTCAGGCTCACCGGTCGATAATTACCTGAATTATCCTTGCTGCCCTTTTTAAACAAGGGGACAACATTAGCAAGTCTCCAGTCCTCTGGGACCTCACCCATATCCAAGGACACTGCAAAGATATCTGTTAGGGCCCCGGCTGTTTCCTCTCTCGCTTCCCTCAGGAACCTGGGATAGATCCCATCTGGACCTGGGGACTTGTCCACCTTAATGTCTTTTAGGATACCTAACCCTTCCTCCTTCCTTATGTCAACTTGACCTAGACTAAGCAAACATCTATCCCTAACCTCAACATCCGTCGTGTCCCTCTCCTTGGTGAATACCAATGCAAAGTACTCGTTAAGAATGTCACCCATTTTCTCTGACTCAGTGCTTAACTTTCCTTCTCTGTCCTTAAGTGGGCCAATCCTTTCTCTAGTTACCCTCTTGCTCTTTATATATGAATAAAAGGCTTTGGGATTTTCCTTAACCATGTTTGCCAGCAATATCTCATGTCCTCTCTTCGCCCTCTTAATCCCTTTTTTCAGATTCGCTCTACATTCCCAATATTCTTGCAAAGCTTCGTCTGTCTTCAGTCGCCTAGACCTCATGTATGCTTCCTTTTTTCTCTTGGCTAGTCTCACAATTTCACCTGTCATCCATGGCTCCCTAATCTTGCCTTTTCTATTCCTCATTTTCACAGGAACATGTCTCTCCTGCATGCTAATCAACTTCTCCTTAAAAGCCTCCCACATATCAAATGTGGATTTACCTTCAAACAGTTTCTCCCAATCTACATTCCTCAGATCCTGCTGAATCTTGGTATAGTCGGCCTTCCCCCAGTTTAGTACTCTTCCTTTAGGACCACTCCTATCCTTGTCCATGAGTTTTGTCAAACTTACGGAATTGTGGTCGCTATTTCCAAAGTAGTCCCCTACTGTAATATCAACCACCTGGCCGGGTTCATTCCCCAGCACCAGGTCCAGTACGGTCCTTTCCCGAGTTGGACTACATACATACTGCTCTAGAAAACCCTCCTGGACACACCTTACAAATTCTGCTCCGTCTTGACCCCTAACACTGAGTGAATCCCAGTCAATGTTGGGAAAATTAAAATCTCCCATCACCACCACCCTGTTCCTCCTACACCTAAAGGGCAATTAGACTACAGATCACATTAGCTGCCTTCATTCAAACCTTTCTACATACCTTGATATGACACTAAATGTGATGAAACAACATTTGGACACCATTGGGTGTAATTGTTTTGTGTACTCTTGCTTGGTGGAAAATAGGGAATCAGCAACCCTTTATATTCCTGCTCCTTTTAGCTTCCTGTTTTTCATGTAAGGATCCAAAGTGAATACTCAAGACCAAATTCATAGCCACCCCTGTACCCACTTCGCCATACTCTGAATGAGGCCTAATCACTATCTTGTATAAGAACACAATTGTTTGTTTCATAAATAATTGTTCTAGTATTTTTTTTCCTTGCTAATAACCACTCCACATTGATTCTGTACCCTCGAAGGACTGTGTGTACGATGCCGAGGTCATTTTGCCACTCAACAGACTTGAATTCTCCAGACAGTTGCTTTTTTTTGCCCTGCTATGCATTCGGGGTTATTCAATAAATGTTATATTTCAGGTTTATAAAACAATTCATATATGGAGCCCTGTCCCTCCCAAAAGAAATGAAGATTAAAAAGCAATTGGAGAGTTGTGCAGAAACGAGGACGAAGCAGAAGTCTTACTCTCATCACAAAGACAAAAACAGTTTTTTTAGAAAACTATAAAAAACCAGGTTGTCCTCTGCCAGACTGAATTTGTTGTATCTGCTAAAGTTCATGTATATTCATGCTGTGTTTCATTAATATTCATACATTGTGCATCTCATTAATATTTATATTGGTGCTAAGCAGTTCTGCTTGTTGTCTTTTCCACTACATGAAGCATGTGACAACAGTTCTGTGTCACCTCTGAAGCTGGGAGGCAAATCATGGAGATGCAAAGAGGGGGATTTTAACTGTAGGGGGAGGAGTAATGTAGAAGGATATTAAAGGAATTCTGTCTTTGTAAAGACATATGTGGCAATTCTTGTTCCATTTGATGACATAAATATGGCTTTGAACTACACATATTGAATTACATTATTCTGTTGTGCTGTGCATGGCAGAGAGCTGTGGTTTTTATTCATTGCAAAAAAATGTTTTCCAAATATTTTTCAATATGCAGTTTGCTTCAAGAGATGTCTCTAACATTTATGTGCATGTTTATCTGTGGATTATGAGAACCGAAGTTGAAGTGGTAATCGCTACTTTTGCTGCTGATCACTATCAAGTGATGCCTTCTGGAAGAGACATGAGGACAGAATCAAGGTAGTTTGCTCAGACTCTCACGTTCAAGTGAAGCTACTTGAACGACGTAACAAAGTAAGCCCTAGTGTAATCCTACCCCAGCAAATGTTTGTGCCTTTGAGATCAGAAGGGAAAAGAGCAAATGATCTGTACCATTGTTCACAGTGAATTTGCAAAATGAAATTGTTGTGCCAGGTATGATATTGGTGGATAACTCCATGCTAGCATTCAGAAAGAAGTTTGGAGGAGTTCACTCCATATTCTTTCATTACTGGCTAACAAGTAGTGCATTATTTTTCCCACTGTGAACTGATTTTAGCTTCAAACATGCAACATGAGCTACAGATTTTTTTCTAATGGGCCCTTTGATTAAGCTCCAGGTTTTTGAACCTTTGCAAAAAGGGCGTAATAATATATAGAAATTTCAAACAAAATAATTTGTGCCAGAAAGAGTTTAAGTTCCCCCACTCCCCTTGTAGTTTTCCAAATGTTCCTGTAATGAACAAAGGTTGTTGTTGGTGTTATCTAGGTTCGAGTGGGGGTGGGTATTGGAATCAGGATGTGGTGGCTGACTCGGATTGTAAGATAATAAGAAATAGGAATAACATTAAGCAATTTGAAGCCTGCGCTGCCGATCATTAACACCAGGGCTGATCTGATTGATGCATTACATCTACTGTCCAGTCTGTTTGGCCCTCCCTGCCACCATTCCTTTGACTACCTTGTCCATTTAAAAATCTATTAAATTCAAGTTTTATTATACTCAGTGACCCCAGTAACCTACTGCTGTCTGGGGAAGAGAATTTGAAGGTCCAATGGCCCTCTGGAACAAAATATTCCTCCTGAACTTTGTCTTATATAGGAGGCCTCTTAATTTTAAACAGTGTGTCCCAAATCTAGATTCCACCAATAGGGGAAACAATCAGTTTTCATCTACCCGTCCCCTTCAGAATTGTTCTGTTTCAAAAAGACCATCTCCTCCTCTTATATTTTGTTTTCCGATGATAAAGGCCCAAACTTGGACACTTGACAATAAGGGCACTACATGAAGAGAACTCCACTTTCTATTCACCTGCCCTGTATCTGCGCTTCAGATGTGCTATATTTGTGAAGATTTACCTTTTATTACTTTCGACCTCCCAAGGCGTTAACTCTCACTTGAACTTTAGAAATTGGCATGCTGAGGTTCCTACATGTTTTAGCACAATGCTGGTACAACCACATATGAATTGAAAAATGTTGCCTTTATTCGCACTCCTGATTGAACATCATATACCTAGGGTCCCATGAAAAGCAAATAGTGCTTATTATATATAATGGCTGATCTAAATAGAAAGAATGAGAGCAGTCTGACTCAACACACGTTCATCCCAAGAGTTCACACAAGACACACAAATAAATTACAAAATGGAAGGAGTGTTTAAACATTTTAAAATCTCAAGAAGTCAGTTATATTTAGGTTTAGTGGATGGCTGCCTTGGTTGGTTTTAGACTGGGTTTAAGAATTCTCCCAATTTCTGTGACAGGATGATGTAAAGCTGCTCCATAGTAGTTTCTATTTGATCTCTTGGAGTCAGCAGCTGCTGGCTGGTTCTTAGAGGCTGCCCATGGTGAAGATCTGATCAAATAACATCAGGACTCAAGCTTGCAAGATGGATGGAGAGAAAGTGCGTGCCCACCCAGGGGTCCCCTTTCTCCTGGAGAAAAACAGCTCCTGAAATACAAAGGTAGTAGCTTGTTCAACACCCAGTGGTGAATTTTACATTTGTTTTTCAGGCTAAGTCCAAGCTGTGTTGAGGTTTTTTTTGAGTGCTTTGTGCTGTGAGGCCAGGTGAGGTTTCTCACCATACCTCCCTCAACTTAGCTCTTTATGAACTTCAGTGGTGTCTTTCAATTCTCATCTAATCACCATCTAATCACTGCTGTTTCTGCAATGACTCACCATTCACCAGCTATCTACTGAAACACTGGCTATCTATTCATCTTCGCTATCTTTAAAAGATCATTCTGCAGCTGGACCAGCATTGTGCTTCTCTGATGCTGCTTGGCCTGCTGTGATCATCCACCTCCACACTTTGTTATCTCGGATTCTCCAGCATCTGCAGTTCCCAATTATCTCTGATACTCTGTCTGCAGCAGCCCGGCATTGTTGCTGACCATTACCTGAACATGACAGGCAGGGGGAAATGGGTGTCCTGCTTTGGAGATCCTGCTGCACAAGGATATTCTGCTCCACCAGGAGCAGCACAGGAGGCCACAAAATCAGACCATGTCAACCTGGTCCAAGGTTGCCACCCAAGTTAAAGCTTTCTTGTCTGCCTAAAGGAACGCCCAGCAATGTAAGAAGTAGGTCAATGCCCTTCTCCACCCCACCGGGGTGAGTGCCCCCATCTTTCTGATACCTCAAACTTGCCCTACATCTGTTCTTGTACTCAGTTCCCAGCAAGGCTCAAACTCTGCTACCAACACTATTGGCTGCAGCATCTTCCTCAGTTGGCCTCACTCAACCTCAACCCCAATACCACTGTATGACCTCTGTGCTGCTTCCCTACTCACTTGGTACACCTCCACACATGTACCAACAAGTATTAGCTGCTTGCTTTCAAGTCTTGTAATATCTGCCTCTTCATCCTTTCAGAAGAGAAAAGTCTTACAATCAGTTATGCACAGAAAGAGACTATTCAGCCCATCAGGCTTGCACTGGTTCTATTTCCTAGTACCCCCCAATCTCTTGCCTTTTCCCTATATCAATGCACACCATTTTATCCGAAAAATCATCCAATACCCTCTTCAATGTCTTAATTGAAGCTGTCAGGTAGTGCATTCCTAATAGCTCACTGTATGAAAAGGTTTTTTTTCTGAAACCAGCCTTGCTTCCTTTGCACTTTACTTCAAATCTATACTCGACAACAGGGCAGAAAGTACCAAGACAGGTGTGCTGCGTGATATTCGGTTCCTCACCCTTTATGACTGAGACTGCCCCAAGAAGAGCATGGACTGGTAGCAGAGGCTACCCTTGAAACTGTGCCATAAACCACTGAGTGAAAGCTATCCCTCTTCATTTGGCTGAGGCCTGCTGACAACTATGAGAAGTTTTCTAACTTTGTGTCTGTGCCAAATGGCACTATAAGCCAGCAGTAATATGAAACAAAAACAGAAATTGCAGAAGAACCTCAGCATCCGTGAATAGAAAATAGGGTTAACATTGCAAGCCTACTGACCCTTCTTCAGAATTTGCTGTTAGCTAGGAAAAAGTGGTATGTATGCTGAAGACAAAGGGTAGGGGTGGAAGTCATGGGCAGATACGTGGAGACAGATCCCAGAGAGAAAGAGAAAGATATTAGGCACACAAAGTGAGGGAAAATGGTAAGCCAGGTAAAGAGAAAAACTGACCATTATGGCGACCATAAGCAGATGAAAATGGGTTCGCCATGCTGAAAGCAGCCCATGTCATTGACAGGGCCTGGGGTGTGAGAGTAGATAAAAGACATGGAATGAGGTGTTTCTACAAATCATGGAACTCAACTGAAAGCTGCAGGATCCCAAGTTGGAAAAAGAGATGCTGTCCTTCCAGCTTGCACTAAGCCTCGCTGGAGCACCGCAGCAGACCTGAGACAGACATGTTGGCCAGGGAGCACTGATGCGTTGAAGTGCCAGGCAGCTGGAAACTCAGGATCATTTTTACGGATAGATTGCAGGTGTTCTGCGAAGTGGTCACCCAAACTGTGTTTCATGTCCCCACTGTAGAGCAGACTACGTTGTGAGCAGCGAATAGGGTCGACTAGAATGAGCGAAGTGCAGGTAAGTTGCTGATTTATCTGGAAGATGTGCCTGGGGCCTGGAATGGTGAGGAGGGAGGAAATAAACAGGCATGTGTTGCACCTCCTATGATTACAAGGCAAGATATGAAAGGGCATTCGGGAGTGGATCAGGATGTCCCGAAGAGAATAGTCCATGCTGAAGGATGGCAGGGGAGGAGAGGGGAATACGTGCCTGGTGGTGGCATCCTGCTGGGGGTGATGGAAATAACATCTTATGATCCTTCGGATGCAGGTGCATGTGGGTGGAAAGTAAGGACCAGAGGACCCTGTCACATCCATGGTTCTTCGTTTTGTTTTAGCTGCAATAGGAGCCTGGTATCTCTGTCTGAGGGGGCAAAATGTAAAATGGCAATGGAAAGCAAGGCTGGGAACCTCTAAGCAGGCTCAGAGCAAGTGAGTACTATGACAGCTAGCCCAGAGCTTGGAGTGCCGCCTGGCCCAGTTGCATGTTCCTGTGTGCACATGTTCCTTGCTACAACATTACATGATAGTTGTTGGTGTAGCATTGCAGTACAGATGCATCCTGTAAGTGGATTGAAGATGTACTGTCAGATTTCTTAGAGACTCACACTTGTTAGCTGCCCGTGTTTGTAGCCACAGGGTGTTCGTGTGGTTGGTACCGATGGACTGCACCCTGACGTGGTTTCCAATATGTGGATAATTTGAAGCTAGTGGCAAGCTAAATCTAACAATTGTTTGCTCCAATTTCCATGTCGAGGTTTCCCCTTATGTAGCATGTTTGATGAATTTGGTAACATGGGAGGCTGAATAATCATCAAGTGAATTGTCACTTTAGCAAGGTATTTAACAAGTGTTAATCCCTATCAATTGATATCTCACCACTGCCTACTGACAATGTTGCCACACTGCTTCTGAAAAGCAAAGAAGATATGGGTCTTGCCACACTTGTTGCTCAAATCTGCCACACAGCTTGGCATAGCTCACATTATTTAAATCCCTGCAGGATTCCACCCCCAGTTGAATACACCACTTGTTTAGATGTTTGTGAATGGATTTAGACAATGTGCCATTCATTCGCATTGCTCTAAGATGATTGCCTCAGATGGGTTCTTCCAGACACCCTAATATTAATGGCTTTGGCGTTTTTTAGGTACAGATATGCAAACATTTAGCCATCTTAGAAGCTGTTGTTTTCAACTATTGTCCTGTTCAGTCTTTTAAATAAACTTAGTTTTGGTATAAATCATGGCTTTATTACAAAACATTAAGCTGATGCTTGAGATTCATCAAATCTTGTTTCTGGTTTTGAATTAAAACCTTGTCACACTGATCAAAACTGTTCATTTTCACTACCACAGTATGTCCTAAAGTGCTGTGTAGCCAATTGAGGACTTTGAAGAATAACCATTGTTCTAATGTAGGAAACAAAACAGCCAATTTATGCACAGCAAGCTTCTACAAACAGCAATGTGATCTGGCCAGTTCGTCTGTTTTGTGATGGTAATGAAGGTATAGATATTAGCGAGTTTTGGGAAGATTTGTAGCTCAGGTTGAGGTTCTGGATGTGAGTTTGCTCGCTGAGCTGGAAGGTTTGTTTTCAGACGCTTCGTCGGAGGCTCACCGATGATGTTACCTAGAATCGTGACGAAACGTCTGAAAACGAACCTTCCAGCTCAGCGAGCAAACACACATCCAGGTATAGATATTGGTTGGAACATTAGGTTAACTCTGCTGCTTTTCTTCAAAACATTCACTTGCCACCATTTTCCATAACCCTGAGAGAATAGACAAGGCCTCAATTTTACGTCTTATTGGGAAGATGGTGCCTCAGAGAGTGCAGCACATCATTAATATGGCATCAAAATGTCAACCTTGATGTTTGTGCTTTAGACCTGAGTACAACGTAATTACTGCACTTCACACACACTGCCTGTTAAGGGACAGGTAGAAGTGTTTCTTCTTTGAGTCTTTGTTATTCTGGCTGTAACTGTCCAGGTTAGTTATGTAGTTCCAGCAATGTTGATGCTTAAAAATTTTCCTCTGAACACATCTTCACCTCACATCTGAACGGCTTTGTGAAGCTTGAGATTATCACTTTATATCTACTAAACATATAGTATTGTTCAACATTGTGATGGGTTTCTGAATTTGCTTTGTGAACTGAACTCAGAAGTGTTCTAAAATATAAATGCCATTTAAGGTCTTGTACTCGAAGGGTGCATTTTCCTTCCATCACGGAGGTTGTGTGAGGTGAGAAAAGTGCTATCAACTCATCATTACCACCTGAAAACTTGAGTAAATAACCAAGACAAAGACTTCCCTGCAGCACCGATCTTACGAATGTACCAATGAGGAGCTGAACTAAATTGTTTGGCCGCTCAAGCCTCTTTCGCCGTTCTCCGAGATCACAGCTGATCTGTTGTGAGCTGCATTGTTGGAACTGCCGTCTCTTGAAGGAGTGATTAAATTGAGGCTGTACCTGCCAGTTTCATTGTCTCGTAGGATAAGAAGTCCTATGTCAAATTTAAACAGAAAGTTTCATGGCTTAGTAGTTTCCATGACCA
Organism: Stegostoma tigrinum; assembly: GCF_030684315.1. Classification (NCBI taxonomy): domain Eukaryota; kingdom Metazoa; phylum Chordata; class Chondrichthyes; order Orectolobiformes; family Stegostomatidae; genus Stegostoma; species Stegostoma tigrinum. Next base: position 36,488,972 of record NC_081368.1, read on the forward strand.
ACACCACCAAAGTAAGATTAACAGATCACTTATGTCATAGATAATGGGAACAGCAGATGCTGGAGAATCCAAGATAACAAAGTGTGGAGCTGGATGAACACAGCAGGCCAAGCAGCATCTCAGGAGCACAAACGCTGATGTTTCGGGCCTCGACCCTCGGAAACGTCAGCTTTTGTGCTCCTGAGATGCTGCTTGGCCTGCTGTGTTCATCCAGCTCCACACTTTGTTATCTTCACTTATGTCATTGCTGGTTTTGGAACTTGTCAATGTTTGCCTGATGCCTCTAACTATGTAATAATGAATACAGGTCTATAATTAATTAATTTAGCCCAGCGAACCATTTTGGACACAAGTTCTTTCGGTCTGTTTAATGCACATTGTCAGGTACGATAAACTTAAGCTCATGTCTTTTTCATTCTGAATGTAGATTTTCCTAAATGTCCATGGGGTTTAACAATGGTTGAAGTGTGTTACTGCCCTGTATACTTAGGTCAAGAACTTAGTCCCCTGTGGCAAAAATCAAAATGAAGGACCTGATGTTATGTGTTGCTGAAAATCCTCTTTTCCTCCTGAGGCATATACACTGTGTTATTAATGCTACAGGGCACAATCACATGCCTACAGAGAGGGATAACTATAAATAGGTTTTGATATAATCGAAGTGACATTAAATTCCTGTTGAGGCTCCTGGGTAATTGCTGTCTCTCCTCAACTTGTTTTTCCCTTTTGTCTCTCTCCGTCTTTTCACAGCACCATTAATTGTTTGTAGTTGCAATTTTTTCTTCCCTTCTGTTTGTTCTTTTCCCCTTTGTTTTTTCTTTTGTTTGTCATTAAAATCCACAGAGATAATTTAGTTTAATCAATAATAGACCATATTGTCTGAGAAAGAATAATTCTGGTGTTTTCTCAAATTTTTTTAAAAAGATGTGCAAGAGGAGGATGTAGGGTGTGATGTTTTTATCCCTGCCATAACAGTAGTGAAATCACCGAGAAAATCTTGCTGTATCCAAGGCAATCTTGGGGTCGGTTTTACTTGACTTGAGCTGCATCGTACTGTAGAAAAACTGCTTCTTTCCAATTCAGTAGATTTATTGTGTTATCAGTCTGATTACCTAGAAAAGGTTCCAGCAAAGTTGCAAACTGTTGACTTGATTGTGATGGTGCATGTCTCTCTCTTTTACATTTCCGAAATAGTCTTATGAGAGCCACATTCACTGATCCATGACTTTCTTCTCTTTCCTCTTTCTGCTGTTCCTCAGCATCGGTCATGATTCTCAATGTTAAGATGAAAGGAATCTGGCTCCACTTTTCAATTTAGTACAGAAGATCAACAGCCCACGAGAATGTGACTCTGTATTGTAATTCGGTTTCAGAAGAGCAAGTCACGTTCATTAGTGTAATGTCAACAGCGAGCATACTTTGTGGCTGCAGTAAATGACTTGGGGTTGGTATAAATGTTTTTATATACTATATTATACAGAGCATTATATACTCTATGCATATGCACATCTCTGTGGATATAATTGCATATGCATTGAGATATCTCATTGGTAGGTGTTTTTAAGGTTGACTTTGCCTTATTCTGGTAGCCACTGAAATCTGTTTCTCCATGAATTTAAATCATGTGAAGAGCTGTTAAATTTGCCTGTCTGCACTTTGACTGGTATCTGAAGGAGAAGGAGACTGGACTTGAGCATAAACAAAGGGGAATGACAGCAGGAGCCTGGCATGGACTAAACAAAAAAAAAGATAAGAATTGAAGTTCTGACAAAGGATCACTGGACCCAGAATTTTAACTCTGTTTTCTCTCCACAGATGCTGCCAGTCCTGCTGAGCTTTTACAGAAATTTCTGTTTTTGTTTCTGGCATTGAGAAATTAGGAAAATTTACACTGAAATATGTTTGTGTTGGAGATATGAACAGAAACCTGTTGGTTCCTGTATAAGTTGGCAGAAGCAAATACTTTGTGGTGGCATGTGACTAACTCTGAGGTTGTGAGCAATGTGGAAGACCGGATGTTGGTAAAAGGGTGAGGTGTTTACACAGTGAGATTGGTTTAAGGCCACCATATTAATGTTCTTGCAGTAAAGTACACACAGTGTTTTGTCTGGACATCTTCATGTATGAGATATTTTCTGTTTTCGCTTTTTGGGTGGATGTGGGCATTCAGTTTTAAAGTATTTTGCCACGTTATCAAATTTTATTTGTTTTTAAACATGAACTTCGCGTTTTGCAAAGGTTATGTTATTATGAATTGGTATCTTTCTCCTTTTCAGGTGAAAGGTACCAAGTTAAGTAGATACAGGTCAGGAGCAGTATGAATAGATGCTTTCTTTTTTGCATGGGAACTGCATCGAAAGTATCAGCCTTGCAGTTTCCACAGCCCAATTTGGAACTGACTCATCACCCATTTGGCCAGTTCACAAATCATGTAGTCGCTGTTTAGACAGCAGTGTTCATGCTATTTCTTTCCTGGGTCCCAATGTAAATATAACTTCTGCACTGTTTCAGATTTTGGCTTTACCTCTTACCTGTGGTCATCAGGATTACATCAATTCCTTTGTGTTGCATTGCCTGTCATGGTCTTTAACATTACAATAACCACTATCCTGTTTGATTGATTGTAGCAAGTCAATAAGAATACTCAAAGTGGAGATTCAGAAATGCAGCTCCAGTTTTTGTTTTGCTTCTTTCCTGTGCAGTTCTTCCTGCAGCTGAAGCAATGATTTGTGACCTGTAAAGGTTCACACTCTAATGATTTAGCGAAGATTTGTTACAGTTGGAGTTGTTGGTTAGTTTGCCGAGCTGACTGGTTTTCATGCAAACTTTTCGTCTTCCTTCTAGGTGACATTGTCTGTGCTGTGTAGGCTCAGTTGAAGCACTGTTGTTCTATCCCACTCTGAATTGATATGGTCTGGCCTATCATGGTGGGCAGTCTTGTTTCCGGTTTTGTACCATGGTGGCATGTAGATGGGGTCTATTTCTACATGTTTGTTAAATGCATCGGTGGTTGAAAACCAGGCCTCTAGGAATTCTTGAGTGTCTGTGTCCCGCTTGTCCTAGTGCTGTGACTTTGTCCCAGTCAAATTGATGTCCTTCTATGTCGGAGTGTATTGAAATGAGGGAGTGTTGGTCGTGCAATTTGCTGCGAGTTGTGTGTTCACGTATCCGGGTGACAAGCCCCTGCCTGTCTGTCCTATGTATTGCTTCTTGCAGATGCTGCATGGTATTCTCTATATTGTCACATTTGTCCTGCTCATTGTGGGCATGGGGTCTTTCATCTTTGAGAGTAATTAGTGAAGTGTGGCTGTTGGTTTGTGTGCTATCCTTATTTCAAGAGGTTGTAGGAGTCTTGTAGTAAGTTCTTATGTGTTCCTAATATAGGGTAGGGTGCCCAGAGTGTTGGGGCGTACAGTTTCTTCTCTGTTGTTTGTTTTCCAGGCATTGGCGGACAAAGGTGTTAGGATACCCATAGTTTGCAAAGACTCTGTATAAGTGTTCCTCTTCATTTTTGCACAGCTCCAGGATGTTGCAATGAGTTATCTCTCATTTAAACAGAGTCTTGAGTCAGGTCTGTTTGTGGATGCTGGGATGGTTACTGCTGTAATTCAGGATTTCATCTGTGCATGTAGTCTTTCTGTATACGCTCATAAGGAATTCACTGTTGTTTGTTCGTTCCACCGTTACATCGAGAAATGGGAATTGATTCTCTTTCCTGGTGACCTTGATCCCAGTGAATATACAGTTAATATGGTAGTGTTTTTCTCTTAACTGTGATCGTTTAATGATCACGAAGGTCTCGTCCATGTATCTAACCCATAGTTTGGACTCATTGCCAAAGTATCATTCACCTTCCAAGTTTTCACAGCCTTCGCAGAGTCATAGTCATACAAGATGGAAACTGACTCGTTGGCCCAACTAGTCCATGCCAACCGTAATCCCAAACTAAACTAGTCCCACCTGCCTGTGCTTGGCCCATACCCCTCCAAGCAGTTCTTATTCATGTATTTATCTAAGTGTTTTTTAAATGTTATAACTGTACCGGCATCCACCACTTCCTCTGGAAGTTCATACCACACATGAACTACACTGTGTGTAAAAACAAAAATGCCCCCATGTCTTCTTTAAATGTTTACCCCCTCATATTAGATATTCGCACTTTGGACTGTAAGTCTGTTTGTACTACTAAGGATGGTTAGCCTCGGCACCTTCAATGTTGTAGCTACAGCTAGCCAGACATTTGCTGATGATGAAAAGTGAGCATTTCTGGGGAACCTGTATGTGATTGTACCTGTCTGGTGGGAGCCTAGGCACCACCCTGCTTCACGTGAGGAAAGGGCATCTGGATTGAGATCAAGGAACCTTGCCTCTCTTGTGACCTGCCAATGATGCTGTGTACCAACACTAGGATGCTGACATGTGGCTCTGCGCTTATTCAGTAAACCGAGTGTGTTAGACCTGACTCTCCATGGCAACCATCAATTCGTTCAATGAGAGAGGCAGATGCTCGCATGTCAGTGACAGCACCGTTTCAATTGTATTGATGCAGTCCTGCAAAAGTGGGAGGGAGTGGCAAAGGGGTAATATGTCTGGACGAGTAATCCAGAGACATCCAGAAATGTGTTCAATCACAACAGAGGGTGGAATTTGAATTCAATACAAAAAGTCTGGAATCAAGATAGAATTAAAATTAATGAAACCACTTTCACTTGTCAGAAAGCCCTTGTGGTTCACTAATGTCCTCTAGAAAAGGAAACCTGCTCAGCTTGCCTGGTTTGGCCTCAATTTGATTCCAGACCTAATCTTAAATGCCCTCTGTAATGACTGAGCAAGCTACTCAGTTGTATTAACTGCTACAAAGCCTCAAAAAAGGAATTAAACTGGACAGACCACCTGACATCAACTAAAGGACTGGAAACAACACTGGCAAACACAGCCATGCTGACCCTGAAAGTCACTCCATACTAACAGCTGGGGGGGCAAGATGTCCCTCCCCTGCACTCCATAGTTCAACAAGACCCCTTGCCCTCATCTGCAAAGTGGGACATTAAGTTCCCCTTATCTGCCATGTAGGGGGCAATTAAATTGAACCAAGCCAGGTAACTCTGGACTGCCAGCTCTTGACTCTTGGCTCAGTGCGCAATGGCCGTCTAAATACAGTGTTAGCACCAGGAGCACTTGGACTTGCTGGCAGTTGTGAATACTTACATCTATGACAAGTGGTAGTGTAGTACTTATGAGCATGGTGTACAGGTAATGCGGCAAGTTTGGGATTTTAGAACAGAAGAGGAAACTTCTGGAGAAGGGCTTGAAAAGTTAACTCTGATTTCTCTCCACAGATGCTACTAAAGCTGCTGAGCTTTCCCAGCAATTTTTGTTTTTTGTTGCTGCAAACAGAAAACTAGCTAGGCCTCATGGTGAGAAACCCTCCAGGAAACTCACCAAAATGGCAAAACAAAAACTGGCTAAGATTCAGCCCTTAGACTCTTAAAATCCATGTAGTTTTTGCAATTACTTAAAATTCACAGTTTTACTCTTTGTGCATGCAGTTTTAACAAGGCAGGGGGAGGGGACGAAATTGGACATGTTCGACTGTTTTCTGAGTGGAGTATGTTAAAGAGCCAAGGACCAGATGATATTACAAGAGCAGCAGCAGTGAGGAGTCCTGTCAGCAGCATGCCAGACTAAGAATCTGTACATAAATTACCCTTTAATAAATAAGTTATCAGTTTGTTTGTTAAGTAAACTTGTTAGCAATTTAAGTGAATTGAGGCAATGATATTTACTAATTCAGTATGAAAGTGGTAATTATGTGTAAGGGAACATAACACCTTCCAAAGGAGTGGGTAGACTCTGAGAGTGAAGTGTAGACATTTTGAGAAACATCAGGAAAGAAAACTGCTAAGATTCTGCTGACTTGCACTTTGTACCCAGTGAGATCAAGCAAAGGAAGACACTAAACTGTAAGTGTGACTCAGTTACGTTTGGTTGGGTTGTGTTTGAAGGATGCATAAAAAGCACTGTATGTAGAACGGAGATAATGGGAACTGCAGATGCTGGAGAATCCAAGATAACAAAGTGTGGAGCTGGATGAACACAACAGGCCAAGCAGCATCTTAGGAGCAGATCCGCCAACTGGTGATAGCAGCCTTTTGTGAGGCTTAAGCATAAAATAAAGAGAGCAGATTTTCCCATCACATCAATTTCTTTAATGTAATATTGGACAGTGCATACATAAATTAAACTGTTTATGAATTTAAAACAAAAACGGCATCTGAACAGGCTAAATGTGCCCCTTGAGATGGACTGAGTCAAACTGATCAATAGGATCCTCAACTTCAACCTCAGTCATTGTTGGGTATTGAAAGAGCATTGGAAATAGGCGTAGGGATAGGCCATTTCTTTCCTCAAGCCTCTCCCACCACCGTATAGAACTATGGCTGATTTGCTGCAGGCTCAACTTCTCTTTCGTGTTCTTCATTGCTGTCAACTTCTCAATATTCTAAAAAAAACATTTCTACCTCCTCTTTTAAATACTTTCAGTTATGTAATCTCCAAAATTCTCCTGCATAGTCAATTCCAGACATACACTAGCTCCTAGCAGAAAAATGCCTTCACATTCCAGTTTTGTTCTGTAAATTTATTTCATTCATGTCGTGGGACTTGGCCTTGAGAAAGTGATGGTGAGCTGAATTCTTGAACCATTACAGTCCACAGACTGTAGGTTGACTCACAGTACCCTAGGGGAGGGAATTCCTGGATTTTGACCCAGCGTTAGTGAAGGAAAGGTGAGATTTCCAAGTTAGGATGGTGAGTGGCTTGAAGGGGGAACTTGCAGGTCATGGTGTTCCCATGTATCTGCTGCCCTTGTTCAACTAGATGGAAGTAGCCAAGGGTTTGGAAGGTGTGGTCTAAGGATCTTTGGTCAAGTTCTGCAGTGCATCTTGTGGATACTGCTGCGAGTAAGCTATGATGGTGGAGGGACTGGATGCTTGTGGATATAGTGCCAATCAAGCGGGCCGCTTTGTCCTGGATGATGTCAAGCTTCCTGACTGTTGCTGGAGCTGCACTCATCCAGGGAAGTGGGGAAAATTCCATCACACTCCTGACTTATGTCTTATAGATAGAAGACAAGCATTGGGGAATCATGAGGTGAGCTGCTTTTGTAGCCACTCTGCCTTTATGGCAAGTCCAGTTGAGTTTCTGGCCAATGGTAACTCCCACAATGTTGACAGTGGGTGATTGGTAGCACCATTGAATGTCAAGGGGTGTGACTGGATTTTCTGTATACAGTAGATAACCATTGTCTGGCATTTGTGTGGCACACATAGACTGCTTTCGTGTCTGACGAGTTGTGAATGGTGCCCTTTGTTCCTTAGTTTGAGAATTGCCCACATTCTCTCATCGTCTACCCTTTTAAGCTCCGGTAGAATCCTGTATGTGTCAGTAATATCACTCCTTATTCTTCTAAACTCTGATGAATAAAGGCCTAATGTATTTAGCTGTTCTTGACAAGTAAACCCTGTCATCTCAGAAATTGGCATCGTGAATACCTTTTTGTGCAGCCTCCAAAGCCAGCATATCCTTTTTTAAATATGATGATGAAAGCTGTAGTATGGTGGCTCAGTGTTTAACACTGCTGCCTCACAACACCAGGGACCTGGGTTCAAGTCCACCCTTGGGTGACTGTCTGTGTGGACTTTGCATGTTCTCCCCGTGTCTGTGTGGGTTTCCTTGGGGTGCTCAGGTTTCCTCCTACAGTCCAAAGATGTGCTGGGTAGTTGAATTGGCCTTCTAATTTCCCGTTGGTGTCCAGGGATGTTTGGGTTAGGTGCTAATAATTTCAATCAATCCACTATCTTTGCACCCCTTTCCTTTAAAGCCCTTGAATGCAGGCCATCAGGCCCTGGTGAGTTGCCTGCCTTCATTGTTGCTAGTTTGTCTTTGGCCCATGTGATTGAGACTGTTTCAAGATCATTCCTCCCATTAACAACTTACTTATCTGATATCTTTGGCATGTTTACAAGGTCTTAAACCATGAGAACTAATGCAAAATATTGGTTTAAATTTTCTATCATTACCCTGTTCACCTTTTATCAATTTCCCCAGTTGCATCCTCACGAATGTCACACTCACTTTAGCTGCTGTATTTTTATATACACATTAAACTTGTGTTTTTTTTTCTATATTTGTTGCCAATATATTTCGTAACTTTTACCCTCTTTATTAACTTTATAGTCATCTGCTGATGGTTCATAGTGATTCCTCTGGTTTACCGTTAATTTTCACTGCCTTGTAAGTTTTGGATTTTGATTGGTTACTTTCCCTGATCATCTTTAACAACTATGGGTGGTATATCCTTCTTATCGACTTTTCCTTTTTAACTTAACTGCTTAAATGTCTGCCACTGCTCATCCACTGACTTTCCCTTATTCTATTATCCCAGCCCCCTTTAGATAGCTCTTTCTTCATATTTCTGTATTTGCCCATATTTAGATTTGAGCGCACTGGTGTGAGGTCCAAGTTGCTCCTCTTCAAACAGAATATGAAATTTTACCATGTTGTGATTGTAATCAACTCGAAGATCCTTAACAACAAGATGTCTTATTAATCCTATCTCGGTATACGTTACTAGATCCACAGTTGCCTGTTCTCAGTTCGGTTCTGCAACATACTTTTCTAAGAGGCAATCCTCGATGCACTGAACAAATTCATCTTCCATGTTACTTTTGGCAATCTGATGTGACCAATCTATATGCAGATTAAAATCACCCATGGCAGTTGTAGTGCCAATTTTTTTTTACATGCCTGCATTATTTCCTAATTTATGCTTTGTCCTGCAGTGAAACATATCTCCAGGAGCCTAGACATGAGTCCCATCCACGGCTTCTTTCCTTTGCTAGTCATTATTGTCATCCAAAATGATTTCACATCACAATCTATTACACCTATATCATTATTCATTGGGACTGGAGGGGTTGAGTTATAATGATAGCCTGGGACTTTAACTAACTGGAGTATAGGAGTTTGAGGGTTGAACTTATAGAAGGTTAATAAGTCATGGGGGCATAGATAAGGAGAACAGTAAAGGTCTTTTCCCTAGGGTGGGTGAATTCAAAACTAGAGGCATATTTTTTAGGTAAGAGCAGAAAGTTTTAAAAGGGATCTGAACGGCAACATTTTTACAGAATGGGAAATGAACTGTCAGGAAGTGGTAGATGCAGGTACAGTTACAACATTTAAAAGACTTTTGGACAGGTAATGAATGGGAAGGGTTCAGAGGGGTATGGACCAAATCCAGGCAAATGCGACTAGCAGAGATAGCAAGGGCCTAGTTTAGTTTAGGAACCTTGGTCGACATGGACGAGTACAATTGACTGTTTCCATGCTGTATGATTCTAAATTCTATCCCACCTATCTCTCTCCCTTTCATTTTTACATTTTCTTTTGAAACATCGAATACCCTAGAATTTTGAGATCTCAATCTTGGTCAGAAATAAGTCACTTGTATAGATTTGGCAAAGCACTTGGAATAGAGTAGTAGGTGTGAACTCATGTTCTCAAATGATACCAACCCTCAATGGACGATACAGACAGATAACCAAGTCATGAGTACTTAATGGGCACTTTGGGTGTTCTGTTTTCATGAAATAAATGTTACATATGAATGCAAGTTCATTGTTGTGAATGTGTAAAAGACATGAAATAGCATTAAATGTACGTGTCTGTTATATCTTTTTGTCTCTCTCACTCTTGCACATTGTCTGAGATAATATCAGCAGATTTATTACAATTGTCTGTGTTGAAGGGCTCCAAACATTCTTGGTATCCAGGGAAATGAGAAGTCTGACTTTGTCTGGAAATGTAAATCCATAAAGCCATCTTCTCAACAGTGGATTTGCATCACCAAGCAATTAGGTACAGCAATAACATTCAATGCTATAATGTTGATTAGCACATATCGTCTGATTTCTGGTTGGGCTTACTCAAATAAGTATTGTTTAATACAGTAAAATGCTGGGCAATGCAGATTTTGCACAAGTGACTTTGTTGTAATTGATAAGACTCCTTTGGTCCTGTTTAGACCCTGTAAAGCTGATTAGGTTACCACAATATTCTTGAACAGAATCAAGTTACCAGTTTACCACATGGTTTGTTTAACCTCAGATACTTACCAACAGACTAGGTAAAACATACACATCTGACCCATTGAAGTGCGTAACTGTGAACTAAGGAGATATTTAAAAATGTACCCACCTATCTCGACACTTCTTAAAAAATTATAGATAGCTCTCTTTAAATTATATAAAGGTGAATGGGAGTTTGTGTGGGGAACTAGAGTGAAATATTGAGTTTAAACTGTTAGCTTGTGATATCCATCTGTCTCTGTAAAACCTTAATCCAAGAAGTATCAGAATATTAAATGTAGCACCCAGTCATGTAGAGCTGCAGGGATATCAGATAGTTGGGATATAATCCAGCCAGCTGCTGCTCCATTCCTTTGTGATTGTAATGGAGTAAATATGATGATCAGAACCACTGACGCAGCCATGCTCGAATAAAATTCAGCACAATGTGTTTAGTTAAATCTCTTTTATTTAGTCTAGTCTCCTTTCTCCCTTTAAAGGCAATGAGTATGCTCTAGTACTTTGCTTCAGTGACCTTTCCTCATGTGTCAGTCTGTATGTTATCAATTGTTGCAGACGTCACAGCTAAGCCTGACCTTGTTCCTCACCTATTTATCATACGTTAGTACTTCACAGGGCAAGTTATCAGATCAACCTAGCCTAGGGCCACAGGATAAATTCAGTCTACCCTATAACCATATGGCTGAGATTAGTCAATATATCAGGAAGGTGGATTCTAACCTTGAACTATTGAGAAAACCACATTTATTGAAGTGTTTACTTACGTGTGTATTATTTGAATTAGAATTTTGATGACACTTTCCCTAAAGAACCTCTTCCAAGGGATATTGCAGGATTTTGTAGTTCAGATATTATTCTTCCATTGTGTGATAGCCAGAAACTGAGTGCAGTTCCACCAAATGTAACTGAAAATTGTGATAGACACTGAATCTATTTTAAATTCATCCCTCCCCCACGAAATCCTCCATCGTCAGATATGTTGCTTGTTAGACTCCACCACATTCCTGCTTCCCATTTATTGTGCAATCATGTTTATTAGAGCCTGTGTCTTTTTGTATCTGTCTCTGTTTGTTCTGTCTGGCTGCTGGAATGCTGCCTGGGCTAACAAGGAATTTATATAGCACCATTCATAACCTCAGGATGCTGCAAAGCATTCCACTGTCAAAGAGAATTGCTTTTGCACTGTAAGCACAGTTGTAGGACAAATAGAGATGCAATCTTGACAAGATTTACAGAAGCAAATTGCCCACTCCAGGTTTTGTTTATCTTTCCTGAAGGTATTAACGTTACTGGAATTCAGTTCTGAGCAATACATCTGCCATACTAGCTCTAATTGAGTACTGATTCAATTGTGTGGGCCTAGACAGGAACAGTCCGTAGGCACTTCTGACATGTGAATAGTACTTAATGGCGGCAATGAGGGTCTCACCTGCTGGCTGGACAGCAGGCAAGCCATATATGCTGCCTTTTCTTTGATGTGAAGCTGCTGGTTTTGTATGGGGGCGGACAAGGTCAGAAATCTCTCACTACCAGATTATATCCCAACAGGTTTATTTGAAAACACAAGCTTTTGGAGTCTTACTCCTTCTAACACCTTCTTATTAACAACTGAAGAAGGAGTAAGACTCCGAAAGCTTGTGTTTTCAAATAAACCTGTTAGACTACAACTTGGTGTTGTGTGATTTCTGACCTTTGATTGTTTTTTGGCATTTAATTCTGTAGACCTTCCCAATCAGACAGTCATTTAGGATAGCAGGTCTTAGCTAGGATTGAGTGCCCTTTAGTGTGGAAACCATTCATCTCGAATTAGAAGACTGGCAGCTGGGCATTTCTGAGCAGTGCCACTGGGGGAGATGAGACCCAGGGTCACTAAAGGACACAGGACACTTGTTCAGGGGAGGGTTCACAAGGAAAAGGACTGGAGTAACAAGGACAGGAGGCTTTCCATCAGTGCCTCACCCCCTTCCTTATACTTGAAGGAACAACCAGACTCAGGTGGCACACTGGTTAGCACTGCTGCCTCACAGCACCCGGGACTTGGGTTCAATTCCAGCCTTGGGCAACTGTCTGTGTGGAGTTAGCAAATTCTCCCCGTGTCTGCATGGGTTTCCTCTGGGTGCTCTGGTTTCCTCCCACAGTCCAAAGGTGTGCAGGCTAGGTAGATTAGCTATGCTAAATTGCCCATAGTGTTTAGGGAGGTGTAGATACGGTGGGGGAATAGGCCTGGGTAGGATGCTCTGAGGTTCGGTGTGGACATGTTGGGCCAAAGGGCCTGTTTCCACACTGTAGGGATTCTATGAAAAAAAATTCTATAAACAACCTTGACACCCTGACCTCACCCCCCCAAAAACACTGGAAATCCTCCAGCAAGTGTCCCTCCCCTCAACAGGAGCATTCAGTCTAGCAGGTTCCCAAGCCACCAACCTCCTGCTTGATGAAGTGCTCTGTTACCAAGTTTGCCTTGAGGGAGGGTGTTATATTCTGCCTGGTGCACTCCTGCTAAGCCAGCTTCTTGTGGCAAAGTTTACTAGAGTGTGGTTAGAAGTAGAATTCCTGACTTTTTCTGTCTTTAACCATGGGGGAACTGACTAATTGTCACAGCACAGCAGTAGTTGCAGCTGACATTAATTTCTCAATGTCGTTCATGAATCAAACCATGAATTTCCTTGGCTCTGGAAACATCAGGGAAACCAGGTACCTAATTCTTTTTTTAAAAAAGCCTTTCATTGTTTGTGATGTCGTTGATGTTATATTTGACGCTGTGTGATATTCCCTCAGGGCCACAATCTGTGTTTCACCATTGAGTTCACTTCAGGTGATTTGGTAAGCAGTGATATATTGGCTTAAGTTAACTGGTCATAGAAATGTTTCTTTGTGTAGCATTGTGGATGAAGTGTCACTGAAACCTTGTATCTTAACTGGCCCCAGTGGTTCAATACACTAATTAGTGGTAATAAGCTGTAAAGTCCAGAAAGGCCATACTTTGATTCTGGTCTCTGTTGAATTAATTGATCTCAGCCAGAGCTGTATTGCAGTTGGCCTCAGTCATCAGGGGCTACAGAAAGGAAAATCTGACAAGTTTCTCATCAATAGTCTTTTTTTCCAATCAACTGTTCACATGTGGGAATTGAATGATGATAGGATTGGCTTTTGGTGTACCCTGTACCAGAAAGATAATGGGAGAGAATCTTGAGTGGAGACAATACTTGTTTCTCTTCCACATATATTCAAGCACATCGTGTATTTAAAGGTTAACTGCAGGCAGTTCCTTTAATGCTGCAATATACACTACTGTTGTTAGCTTTCAAAGGGCATCATTAGTGCTGGATGGGTGGTAGAAACTTGGTTCTGTTAAAACACCAGCCTTATAACTCCTCTTCATCCTTTTTTTAGATTCCAAGCTGGGAAAGGCCTGGTATTGTACCCAGAGATCGGCGACAAGCTGGATATAATCTGTCCGAAAATGAACAATCAAGACCAGTATGAATATTACAAGCTGTACCTGGTGACTGAGGCCCAAGCAGAGGCGTGCAGCACTGTCATCAACCCTCACTTGCTTGTTGCATGTAACAAACCTGATAAGGAAATAAAATTCACAATCAAATTCCAGGAGTTTAGCCCCAACTACATGGGGCTAGAGTTCGCTAGAAACCGAGATTACTTCATTATCTGTGAGTACCCATTGGACAGGCTCGTTATGATGAGGCTGCAATAATGCAGGATTCCTGGCAATGAAATCTAGGTCAAATTAAGTCATTGTCAGTTTAACTAAGCAGTATACACATTCTACATGAAATAAAGACTTAGCAGACTGAATAGTAGTCATTAATGAGTGTTTGTTTTTTTTTCTGTCTGGAGGGAGGTTTTTAGGAGAATTCCCCAGGTAATTGTGCAAAGACCCTTACTGTTCCTAGATTATATTAATGACCCAGTTTACTGGACATAATTTCAAAATTTACATACAACATGAAACTTGTGAACAGTGAGGAGGATAACGTAGAGCTTCAAAAGGAAACAGACATATTGGTGGAACTGGCAGACCAGATGAAAATCATTGCAGTGGAGTAATTCATTTTGGTGGGGAGAATGTGGGGAAAAAACAAAACAAAGTAAGAATATAGTTCGGGAGGGAGACCAGGAACAGGGTGTTTATGTGAATAAGTCATTGAAGGTGGCAGGCCAGTTTGAGAGAGTAATTCATAAAGCATACAGCATCCTAGGCTTTATTGTTAGAACATTGGGTAGAAAAGCAAGGAAGTTATGTCAGACTTGTATAAAGCAATGCCTTGGCCTCAGTTGGAGTATTGCATCCAGCTCTTAGGTGCCACGCTTTAGGAACAATATGAAGACATTAGAGAGAGCACGGAAAAGATTAGTGAATAAAGTTCCAGTGTTGAGAAACTTCAGTTACAATAAGATAGATATTTCCCTTGGAGAAGAGGTTTGGAGAGGTTTGATAGAGTTCAAAGCTCCAAGCCAAGAGGGATCGATACAGAAAGAATAGAAGAAAATTGTGCCCACTGGCATCATGGTTGAGAACTAATTTAATACAACTAACAAAGGAACAAGAAGTGGCATAGGGGTATTCTTACACACAGAAAACAAATTGCCTGGAAGTGCATGGATGAAGGTTCACTTATCAAATTCCCAGTTTTCAGCTGGGAATTTGATATGTGCTAGAAGGAAAAGCAATTGCTGGGCAATGGGTAAACCTGGAGCAGCCAGGACAGCTGCAATGCACTTGTGTGATGCCAGCATAGACTTAATGGGCTCAATGACATCTGCTGTGCTTATGACCATCTTATAGTTCTGTGGTTCATTTAGATTTATTTTTAAATAGTAATAATCACTTTGAAAATGTACAAATAGCATTTTCAGCTTTCGATTTTCCTACTTCAAACATGCACTAAGATATACTCAGAACTAGAGTAAATCATGTTCTCATAACACTGAAAGCCCAAATGGGACTTGTGCTCATTTTGCGGTTGGTAGGGAAATTGAGTAAACATCAAAAGTGAGGGGCTATTTGATGTAAATTATGACAAATGACAGTTAACTTCCTCTATTGCTTTTTTATATAAGTGACAGTGAGCTAATGACTGTTCACAGTAACATAAAGAGGAATGTATTAAATAATGCATTGAAACGATGAACTAAGGAAATAAAACTCGAGATTTTTTTGAATGTTTTTCCATAAGAATGTCACCTCAGTAACTTGATGCTGCAGAATTGACCAATATGATTTCAAATATCCAATTAGGCTACAAGGTTTAGTGGTTACAGCAATTTGATTCCATAATTTATTGGAACAAAAAAATGAATTCTTTTAAGATTGCAAGATGACTACAGAAGAGGAAGGCCATTCAGTTTATCCATCTAGAATATCTATACGGTTTCCTAATTGCAGCATTGAGTTTGTTCTTAATTGATTCAATGGTTAACGTTTGATATTATATTTGGTGTTCCACTTCTTTTCAGGACCTCTCGATCGTAAATTCAATCTTTGGAATTTATACCTGTGCAGCATTGTTCTACTCTCAGCTTGGTTTGAAATAATTGTTTGGATCTACCCATTTAATATTGCTTCCTATGTTTTACACCAGTATATATTACTGTATAAGCAGATTTGTTTAAGACTGAAAAGTCCAAAAGCTGAATAGTACAAGGTATCATTTTCTCTACCTTTCTAAAGAATTGAGGCAGTCTGCCAGTCTACAGCCGTGAAAGCAGTTAATTGGCTGGCAAGAGGCTGAAGACTGGATTCCCCCATTCAGGAACAGCATGTGCCAGCTAAGAGAGCTGCCAACCAATCAGAGGCTGGCATTTCACTAGCAATGTGGGACAGAGCTGTGATTAGTTGGATCAGGATTTGAGCAGGTGTTTGGGGATATCATAGGTAGAAACTTGGCAGGTCCAAAGAGATGGCTGCTTGCAATTTGGGAGGCTCATGTGGTGAGAGCAACCTGATGGAGAAGGAGTAAATGTTTAAGCAAGGGTCCTCCAAACCTGTCAGACTGGACACTTAGCTTCGGTCACCCTTGCTACTGGTTAAAACCCAGTGACAGTGACATTAATTTCCCACTAAAGTGCTTCAGTTGACTCACCTGATGCCGCTCAATGCTGCTTTTATTGTAGGAGTATGTGGTGGACATGTGGGTGGTAGGAAGGTCACTGGTTGGCTTTAACAAGACCTCTTGTGTTCACACTTACTGGTGTGTCATGTAAAACCTAGCCCCAGGTTCCTCCAGTGACTGCTCATCATTCCAGTCTCAAGCATCAGGGACCAACCTTGTGGCTGTTCTTGCATGGTTTCCAATGCTTGGATATCTTCTTTTGTGGCTGAATAACCCAAACATTTCATTAAACTCTAGCTGTGGTCTGACCAGAGCATTCTATAGTTTTGTGATGACATACCCTGAAATAGTTTTCATCCTATAATCTGCCACTGCTGAGTAATTGGGACAGAGGTGGAGGAAATAGGTTTATATTATGAACTAATTTCCTCATACAGCAAGAAATTCCTGCTTCCATTCTCTGTCACAAAAACTGAATTCCTTCTGAACCACGAGGCAATCCTGCACAAATTCAAGTGGGAGTCACCATGAACACTCAAGTGAGTGAAGTCAAATAGAGGCTTTTGACTGCTCACAACTAAGATGTGTTTTCTTCTGAGATTCAGTGAAGAGAAGGAAATATTTTAGTTACTAAAACAAATAGGTGCAGGCGAATGAAATGACTCCAGCTATTATGTCCAAAGTATGTACCTCCTGCTGGATTATGCCCGCTATAAAATCATTGTCTGGTCTAAAAACAGATGGAGATCATTTAACTCATCTTTACTGTTCTGCTGTCTGGGGGTGGGGGGGAGAAAAACAATTCAGCCATTGATTTTCCCATTGCGCTGTAAATGCTTTTCTCTGTTCAAGAGTATAAGACCATAAAAGAAGTAGGACAGTTAGCCCCTGTGGTAGCGGTAGCCCCTGCATCTGCTCTGCTATTCAATGAGATTCACTGGTTGATCTGATAATCCTCAATTCCACCTTCCTGCTTTTTCCCACTAAACCTTGATTTCTTTACTGATTATCAATCTGTCTGTCTTAGCCTTGAATGTAAGTAATGATTCAGCCTTGACAGCACTCATTGGTAAAGAATTCCATAGATTCATTACACTCTGAGAGAAGAAATTCCCCCTCATCTGTGTCTTAAACAGTGACCCTTTATTCTAAGGTTATGTCCTCTAGTTGTCTAGAAGAAAAAATCGACTTTTCCACATCTACACTACCAAGTCCCCAAAGAATTGTACATGTTTCAATAAGATTGCATCTCATTCCTCTAATTTTGAATGAGTACGTAATGCCTTATCCAGTTCACTTCTGGAACTAGTTAACTGGATTTGGACAATGAATTGTCTATGGAAGAATTAGTCCTAATTATTTTAATATACTTGGTCTTATTATGTAGCCAAATAATCATTTAGTGAGTTTTTTTTGGATAAACAACACATTAACTGTATTAAGAAGCACCTGGATTTATCTTGCTGTGAGGCTGCCAGAGAGAGCAAGATCATGTGCCACTGCATCGCTTTCTATGGTGATGTATACTGTGTTTCTTTAACAATGACACAGTCAGACTTAAATTCATGGACTTTAGTTAGTTTGGAGTCTGTTTTTCTTTAATAACCTGGAGGCAGACACCTACTAGGAACAGTAGTAATTATGTAGATGGTACTGCTCACGTGAATGCTCACTCTGTTGTTACTTTTTTCCCTGTTACCCATTTTCGACTTAAATGCATAAGACTCGTAACTTTGCAGAGTGTTAGATATATTTCCAGCTCAAAAATCTCCCAGGACCTCAAACTATGAGGCCCCGTACTTCTCAGCTTTTGTTCTTGCAACCTACAATCCTTTAAAATCCAAGACTGATATTAATTAACAAGTTCATGGCTAACTGTGCATACTGTTTCTTTCTTGGTCTGGAGTAGTCATAACGTAATCTCGAAAATACCATACGTTTTTCAGAGAGAATGCTTTTGATGTTCATAGGAGATACAAAATCAGATCTTCTTCAATGTTTTAAAGTCATTTCAGACAATGTATAAGTGATAATAGGAACTGCAGATGCTGGAGAATCCAAGATAACAAAGTGTGGAGCTGGATGAACACAGCAGGCCAAGCAGCATCTCAGGAGCACAAAAGCTGACGTTTCGGGCCTAGACCCTTCATCAGCTCCCTTTCCATCACAGTGCTATTAATTAGATGTTATCTCTGCTCTTTCCTTTCTTGTCAGCTTTTAAATTGACACTCTGCAGTTAGTTTGTCTTAGCTGTAGAACATCAAGGTGATTAACATTGACAGCTGCCTATCATCGTAAACAGGGTCAATCTGTCTTTGATCGCTCCCTGTGTGCTTCGGTGCTGGTACTGTCTCTGACAAACCTAACTGCCCACCTGTGTTTGTATTTAATTGTCTTCCAGTGACAAGCAGAAAATAAAATTAATCAACAGTGAATTCCTAAAACTTTTAATAAGGGAGGGAAAGTTTCTTAACAAGCAGGAGAGATAGAAGAGCTAGAACTGTTGGATATATAAAAATGTGAACCGCCCAGTTCCAGGAAACAGCTCTTGGTTTGAGTGTCACCTAAGATTGCTTTGCCTGTTGAAGATGTGATCTGTCAGCCCTCACTTTAGGGTAAGTTAAAGGTTGTGTGAAGAAATAAAATGTTGCATTTTTGTAGCATCTCATCAGAGCTCTTGTAATGTTGCTCATAAATTGAATCTGGAATCCCCTGACTACTGTGTAAGTAAATGGTACATCACAATATACCCTAAATATGTCTAACTGGTAAACCTGTCATTTTTGAAGTTGGCCAATGGACATGTTACAACTCCGCTTTTCCTCGTCACTTTTTATTATGTACTCCAGAGTTTTCAGAGACCAATGAAATCTGTTTTGAGGATAACTGTGTGTCATTGTACGATGAGTGGATAACATAGCCTATGTGTGACAGTTAACCTTGAATCTTAATCACTGGAGAAAGCATAGAGTGTTTACTACATTCTCCCATTAAATTAAAGGTTGGAACATCAACTATTTCTGGACCAATGAATGTAGACCAAACTGCACATCTAAAAAATAATGGGAATTAGAATGCAAACGAGACTGGATAAGATAAACTGCTGTTTTTAGGATGCAAAAGGAACAAATGTGGGTACTTGATGAATGATTTCACTTGGTTCAGAATGTGGACACTGGAGGATATGACGACTTCATTGGAGGTCAAATTCACAATCAGTTCAGATGAATAATATATCAGTGAGCAAATCATTGCTCTGTTTAAGTCTCCTATTAGCAAGCTGAATTCACGAAAGTAGCAATACAGAGGACTGTATGGAAACTGACAGTCTTCACAACCCTCCTGGAAACAGGTGCCCGTTGTAATTTTTTTAGTAATGTAAGGTCATTTAAGTATTGAGGGAAGTTTTCAATTTCATCACAAGAGTTGGTCCAGCCACGTGGAGAAATCTGCTCTTCTTTGATAATGCAATGTTCATTTCTCTGGACCATCTTCATTGGCATTTTACTGAATTTGTTTTTTTCTGAAGGTGTTACTTCCTATGTGACAGAGTATTATGAATTAGTTACACCAAGAAAGTTATGAGCCTGACAAGGAGAAACGTAATTCCCAATGGCTAGTGTGTTAGAGGGCTCATCGTAGGCAACTAGTGTGGGTGGCCATAAATTCAATAAACTTGAAACTGTTCGAAGGGAAACATCAAATCGTCACAAACCACAAAGACCCCCGTCCCCACTTCTTACTAGCCAGGTGATTGTTTTGGCCCACTGATCTGTGGAAACTGCGTAGGCTGTTTTATTTCTATTCTAGAGATCTCTCTATATGACAAAACTCATTTAGAATCCCTTTTATCTGAAAGTGGGCTTTAGTTACAGGACAAGAGAATGTAGGTCAGGGTTTAATCCTGAGGGAAGAGCTGTCTATTTTAAACTTCTGTTCTGCTGTCTTCTTTTTCATTTAGTGCTTGCTGACCTCTCACTAGATGATCTTTTCATGCTCCTGGGTGCACAACACTGGGCTGAGGTACAACAGAAACATCTGATATTAATTTTCCAAGATGTAGGACATGTTTTTAAAGCAGTTCAGCATGCACCACAACAGTTTGGCCTTGTCCAGAAAGATTTTACCTCTCTTGAAATTTACTGAGATCTCTGTACATTGCTGTAAAGACAGAGATTGGAGGAGAATGGGAAGACTTTTTTTTACTTCCTTCGAACTTGAACAGTGTCTGAACTGAGTGGACATGTTCATTTAATTTAAATCCCCTGTAGCGCTGTGGTCAACAGAGGATAATTCCTATAAATGGACTAATTATTTTGCAGTATAGAATTAGACATGCAAAGGAATCTGAAAATAGGTTCATTTATGAAGATAAGAGTCTGGTTAATTCCTAGGATAATAACTCCAGTGCTCAAATAATCCACTGCCAGTCCCTGTCTTCATTTATACATGAAAGGAAAGCTACTTAAGCAAAGTTCTAGAGGATGCTTTAACCAATGTATATCAAGGTATAACTAATATTTAACAAGGTGCTTTAGATAGTAAACAAGAGCAGGAAACCTGGTTAATAGCTGGGGGAATTGCGAACTATGAAGAGTTTTAGAGCCAGTTTAGATTAGATCTGGGAACTATACTATTTAGAACCTGGAATCTTGCTGGTCTCTATCTATGAATATTGCACTGTGATTGAAGTTAGCTTTCAGAGTTGGTCATGCAGATCTGTCTGTATATTGCAGCTGAAATGTTGTGGTTAACATATCTCGCAGCCTCCCTGTGAACATTTGTAATGTTCTGTGCAGACAATTGCCTTACTGCCCAAATTAATGAGAGAGTCTCTGTGATAGTCTTCTTATGAAAAAGCTTGTAAAAATGTTGGGCTGTCTGGTTAGTTTCAAACTGTGACAGGAGGAATGCAAGACTGACTGTCTATTCTTCTCATCTCTTCTGGTTGGAGTTGGGCTTTAGATTGAGATTTTGTTGAAGATTTAAACTATATAAAATTAATTCAAGAATTCAGAAGTATTTCCATTTGGACCATCATCCCCAGTGTTGCCACCTGTTGATGTATTCGAGTTGATTGAAGATTCTTTTGGAGTTTGAGAAAGAATGAAGAGTAAATGGAAGTGAAGTTATATTGAGACAACTGTGGAGGACCCAAGTGTTGTACTATCTCACCTAGAACATAGGTTCAACATAGCAAGACTTTGATATCTGCAAAGCTATGATGAAAATAAGCTGTTGTAATTACATCCATAAGGAAGCACTGCAGTCTAAATTGATGACATTGAAGTACCGTATCTGGCACTAGGCTTTTAGTTTTTTTAAAGCACATCTGCTAACTCAGGTAAAGACTGGGGACAGTGAAATACAACAGACTGTGCAGCAGAGAGGGAAGACCTGCAGAGAGAAGGGCCCTGCAAGAGTTGTACAGAGAAAACACACAGAAGGGAAACACATAACAGCAAAACTGAAAGGTGCTGATGAGCATAACTGTGAGGGGTGAGAAGCAATGTAAGAGTTTGAAGAATTGAGCAGAAGACAAAATTAGAAAACAGGTGCCTTTTGGAGATGAAAGTTAGCAGGATTTAGTGATTGACTGTATTTGGAATTTCTGCAGTTGTTTCTCATTATGATAGTTCTACATCTTCCACATTACATCCAATCCCATATAAACTTGCTGCCTCCATAATAGGGTACACTTCCACCCAGCTGCTTTTCACAAGCCAGGACTACTCAGGCCCATTGTGGCATCACAAACCTACACCATTCAAGGATAACTAATGCAACACAAAAACCAGCACTGAATCTAAAACCATCCTGACTTCCATCACTTCATATCACATCACATTAACCTTCTTTCAACATTGCTGGCCATTCTGCCACACCCTGAAATTGGCAGTGACTGAGTGGTGACCTCAGACCAGCCTGCCTGAGTGTGGTAGCATGATCTCCTCTGCCAGTCCTTTAGGAGGGGGATTCTTCTCCTCTTCACCACCCTGTTCAGCAGGACCTCCAGGTCCCTGTTGGAGGATCATGTATCATCTTCCCCTTTTCCAGTATGTTCGCATTCTGTCTGTCAGTGAGCAGTGCAGCTTCAGATTGCCAGTGTTCATCTAGGTGCGTAGCTAGCCATCTGTGAAAAGATTGACTGGACGTAAGGGATGCCAATGTAGCGGCAGATATGCTTTAAGTGGCAGTTAGTTTCAGGAATGGTAAGTGGTAAAATACATCAACAGAGCATCCCCTGCTACACAGCATAAACCGTCCAAAAGGCTTGATGTAACTCAGACTTAGCCAAAACAAAGCATGATTCAGCCCAGAGTTTCCAGTTCTAGTCACTGAGAAAAAAAAATTGGACTTTGAGTGAGTCACAGTAGATCAGAGGGTGTTTATTTGGACCTATGTTAATTCAGACTGTGGGTGGATTGCAGGCTACACATTCTTAACATGTCCAAGATCATTTGATTAAAGAAGTGATCTTGTCAGAAATCTTTGACGCACCATGAAACAGGCAGGGATAAAGTAAAATAGCTGAGAGAGTAGAAGCATAGCTGGAGTAACTATTGCAGAACATTGAGGGCTTTGGAGGAATGCCAATGAGTGCTCCATTGAGTGCTGAGTCGTGCTTCATTTGCTTGGATCCAAAGCCAGACACAAGTAGCTTGAAAGCATAATGGAGAGCATAATATCAGGAATACAATGTTTGAAGCTGCAGCCTGCAATATGTCTTTAAATAAGGAGGAAAGTTTTTTTTTAAAATTAGAGCAAAACTAGGTGGCATCTGCTGTGGTACTGTGCCACACTTGCAGGTCAATTTTCTGCTCTGCACTGAGCTAGTTCACATTAACCTGAGCAACACATTTGGTGTACAAATCACACCAGTGCCCTTGTATCAGAAAACATCAACTAAGATTCCCACTCTTGAATATTATCTTACGCCTGCTCATAAGGGAAGATAATTATTTCTGAATATGTTAATGTCAGAGAAGTGTAGTTCCATCTTTAATTGCTCCTCCATCATCTGCCTAGTCCCACAGCGCTGGTTGTTCCTTGCAAAACCTCGCCACCCCTTCTGTTCTATTTCTTTAAACTATCGGTCGCCGAATATCTAACATGCACTAATATCTCCTTGTGCACTTGGTGTTAAATTTGGTTTGATTATAACTCTTGTGAAGCACTTTGGTACTTTGTTAAAGTGCCATATAAATGTGCAGGGGTTAGGCTTGGCTTCTGTGCTCTCCTCCATTAAATAGACTGCCTGCCTTCACAAATTAAGTTAAACATTAAAGGTGGTCGTTTGTCTGAGGCAAGTGTCCATCATTTCTTTTTGAATCTGGTCAGTAAGTGCCAACTATTTAACTCCCAAGGGGTAACCTCAGCCAAGCTTCATTTATCCTCCCCCATTATCCAGGGGAAAGTTCTTGCACCAGAGGTCACTGGGCAGCTGGAACACATGATGAGAGAGAGTCCACTTTGGTATCTTCTGGATGTGTGACGTGCTATGAGAACATGCCAAGCATGGCCAAGGAAACATCCTGCTGCTTATTTGTGAGACTGGGTATGTAGCAGGTGATGAGGAAAAGAATAATAGGTCTTATTCTCACCAATCTACCTGGCACAGGTGCATTTTAAATGATGGCGCCCCCAGCACATCAGTCCAAAAAAGAAGGCTGCTTTGCAGCTGTGTTGTGTGGGTGATCCAGCTCAGCCTCCTCTTGAGGTCCCAGCATCACAGATGTCAGTCTTCAGCCAGTTTGATTCATACCACATGGCATCAAAAAGCTCAGGAAACTGGGTGGCCTATGGGACCTGACAAAATTTTGACAGCAATACTGAAAACTATTGTTCCACACCAGTTCATAACATCTGTGAACATGTTGATTTCGAATATATTTATAATTATCTCAAGGGGGGCTCTCGTGGTGCTATGGTAATGAGCCTACTTCTGGACACGTTGTCCTGGGTTCAAGTCCCACCTGTATGGATATTAAAAATATCCGTAATTATCTTAATCTTGAATAATGGTCCCTGATCACCGATGTGCTTGGCCTTGAATCTCTTGAATGGCCTTGTTGCTTCCAAAGTTGAAATAAGGATTTTGTAATGCAAAGGATTCTCAGCAGGTTGAAGTCTCTTGTAATTGAATTTCCAGTTTGCTTCCCAGGTCAACTTGGTGGAATAGGTTCGAAGGTCGTTATCCCAGTCGGCATTCCCTGCTTTCAAGGTATTGCTTTTATTAGCTTGGCTGTTTGATGGCTTACAACTAGTTTGTGGTTGGGCTTTCTGACCACTGAACTGTTGGCACAATAGACTTCTCATGGAATTATAGTTACCTGATTTTTAAAAGCAGAATAAAAATGGCTGACTCAACATGTAGTTCTTAATAAGTTTGACATTCTTTCCAAATAAGGTGGTGGTGCTTATGTTGACTCCAACTTCCCATGTCATGGTTAATACCTTTGAGCATTTGAAGTATTTATTATGATACAATGGGAGCATTAATTTCCATCTGCCATCAATTGAGTTGCAAGTTTCCCTTTTGTTCAGATTAAACATTGAAGACAGAATGTCTGGAGAATTCATGGTCTTTTTGGGTTAATGAAAATGTTTATATCCCTGGATAATTGGAAATGTTCATGTTCAATTAGATCTTCACATGAGAATTGGTATTGACTATAGCTCAAATGTTACAAGTTACATGATTTGCCACAGCTATTATAATGGCCTGTTTGTGTTCAGTTTTGGAAGTGTTGCCAAACTTCATAATCTGCTGGGGTGGTTATTCCCTGATGTAGCATTCATACCAAGCGCCAGACAATGACCATCTCCAACAATCTATAATCTACCCAATTTCCCATGATATTCAGTGACATCAAATTCCCTAAATCCCCATCATCAACAATCTTGGGAATACTTATGGTCTCAACCCTAAAGGAGCATGTGAAGGCTTTTGTTGTAACTTAGGCAGGACCTACCCCACTGAATGCTATAGTAGATGTTCAGACTGAGGTCACAAAATCTCAACTTATTGCCATACTGACTCAGAGACTGGAAATTTCAGAGCTCAAAGAGGCGCCCAGTTTCTCACAGCAGATCAGCATTCTAATGTAGCAGATTTCTTGGATAACTTGTGTTCTATTTGTGACCAAATAACCTGTGATATAGATAAAGGAGAGCCAATTGATGTATTGTATTTAGATTTCCAGAAGTCATTTGATGGTGGCCACATCAAAGGTCTTTTGCAGAAAATAAAAGTTTGTGGTGTAGGGAGTAACATTGGCATAGATTGGCTGGTTAACAGGAAACAGAAAGTGGAAGATGTGAGTTGTTTTTCAGGCTGTCAGGATATCGCAAGTGGTGTACCATGTGTCTTCACAATTTATGTAAGTGATTTGGATGAAGTGACTGAAGGTATGGTAGTTATATTTGCTGGTGACATGAAGCCAATTCTGAAGAGGACATGAGCCTACAAAGGGATATAGATATCTTAAATGAGTGGGCAATGATCTGGCAAATGGACTGCAATATGGAAAAATGTGAAGTTGTCAATTTTAGCAGAGAATATAAAAGAAAATATAAAAGAAGCATATTATTGTCATATTATAATTGTTGAGAGAATGCAGAGAGATCTGGGTGTCTGAGTGCATGAATCTCAAGATTATGATGTAAGTACAGCAAGTAAGTAGGAAAACGAACAAAGTTACCTTTTATTGTGAGGTGAATTGAATGCAAGAGGAGGGAGTTTATGGTTCAGTTGTATTGGGCAATTGTGAGACCTGGCATTTGCAATACTGTATACAGTGCTGGTGACAGTACTGTGGAAGGATATTAATGCATTAGAAGAAGTTTAGAGAAGGCCCCAAGAAATTACAGCAGCTCAGTGGATCTCAGGATTACCACATACAGACCAGGTGAGAGACCATGACGCAGAAGGTGGTTCTCCAGCACTAGTCTGAGTTTAGAACCTCCATCATCAGAAGATCTTGAGATCATTGCTCGATCGTGATTATGAGCAGAGCTTGGAGAATCATAAGCTGAGCTGAGCTACAGTTGGCGGATCTTAATGCCGGATTCAGCCTAATGCCAATTCAGTGAACAGCCAACCAGAGCTGTGACCTCTGCTAATGTCCATGCCCCGGGCCAGGTA
The DNA here is from genome assembly GCF_030684315.1 of Stegostoma tigrinum. Classification (NCBI taxonomy): domain Eukaryota; kingdom Metazoa; phylum Chordata; class Chondrichthyes; order Orectolobiformes; family Stegostomatidae; genus Stegostoma; species Stegostoma tigrinum. The sequence goes on from NC_081368.1 coordinate 36,515,341, forward strand.
GAAGAAGGATCACTGGTCAACCTTACCTTCTTTCTAAAGAGAGTCCATCTGCATTGCCACTAATGCTGAGATGGTTGGAAGCAGCAATGCAATCCGTGGCATTCTCAGTCAGATCCACTGAAGTCAAGCCAGTGTTTGTCACTGACCACTGTTTCTTGCTGACTGTCACCTACAGATGACCCATGGGCTGGCAAGGGAATGTAGAAACTGAATATGAAACTGTTGACTCCAAAAGACGTTGAGAAGATGAAAAGGGGTTGTATAGGTTGGAGAACCGTGAAGCCCACTTTGAGTCTCCAGTGGACTGATGAGAAGAAGAATATCAAGAGGTTCTTTATCCTCAAAGGTGTTCAGAAGGCAAGAGAAAGTGACCGAGAAAACTGTCCAAACTCCAGAAAAGCATGCAGTACCATGGAGGTGGATGTCGTGGAGGGTGTCCAGGACGTAAAGAGCCAGCAAGCCTCGGTCTTTGCTTTGAGGCCTCCAAGATAATCTTGTGGTCCTGTGTCTTCTCCGTGGAGCGGGACAAAATGTGCTTTCATTTCTTCTTGCAGAAGATGCACAAACAGAAATCTGTGCTCAGCAGCCTGAAGGAAGAAGAAGACTCTGTACTGTCATCTCAGTCTGTCAGACATCCTGAGGATCAGCACCACCAGACCATAAGGTATGAAGTCTCCGCAGACAGCACAACCTCCCAGTCATTCCTGTCCTCTATGACCTGAGGTCCTAGATCTTAGCATGCAGGAGAAGCTGGAACAGGCGTTATCGCTGGATGAGCTGACTGAGGCTCTCGAGTCCTTCAGAAAACAATAAATCTCTGGACATGATGGCTGAGCAGCTGAGTTGTATTCGGCTCTGTGAGACTTGATCGGCCAGGATCTGCTGAAAGGTGTATGACAGTATGCTTCTGGCAGGTACCATGTGTGAATCCATGTGGAAGGGTATCATCACCCTCATCTAGATGCAGATGGGAGAGAGGGAGGAAACTTGAAATTGGCGACCAATCTTATTGCTGAATGCAGACTATAAAACCCTGTCCAAGGTCATCACCAACCAGTTCTAATCTGCTCTGGATTCAGTGATTCGCCACGAACAAACCTGTGCTGTACAAGGCAGGACAATCTTTGAGAGTCTTGTGCTTCTCAGGGATACGATTACCTACGTGCAGGAGGTGGGGAATGGATGCCTGCCTCATCAGCCTGGACCAGGAAAAGGCCTTTGACAGGATATCGCACACCTACATGTGGGATGTGCTCTTTAACATGGGCTTTGGGAAGGGAATCTGTAATTGGATCAGAATACTCTACACCAACATTGTTAGTGCAGTTTTAATTAATGGGTGGGAATCAGAAAGCTTCCCGATCAAATGTGGTGTCAGGCAGGGCTGCCCATTCTTCCCTGCCCTGGTTTGTGTGCTGAGTCTGAGAGAGGTGACTATTTCAGGCAGGCCAAAGCCTCTTTGTACATCAGATGTGAGGCACTCTCTCTGTTGTTGTGCTTAGTATAGATCTGGCCCATTCCCAGAACCTGTGCCATTGTATTCACCCAAGCTATTTTCTACTTCATCTGGAAGTCTAAGATGGACCGTGTCCACAGGTAGACCACATACAAAGCTGCGGAGAAAGAACATACCCAATGTCACCCGCATCCTGTTGGCCACCTTTGTGTGCGGCTGCATCAAGCTTTGTGTTGGCCCTCAGTATGCAAACATTAAGCATTACTTTGTACTGAGGTTCTACATGTCCCCAGTGTTGTGAAGGATGGGTCTGGCCTTGTTGCCACGGAACCTCCAAGTAGTAAGACTGTCCCATATTATGAGTCCTTTGTGGAGAAGGTTGCAAAGAAAAGCACCTTTGGCCAGAAATCCATCAAGAAGTGGTCAGTACATAGCATCCTGAAGACCTTGTGGAAAAAGGAGAGGGTGGATCCTGTCGGGTTGTTCCCTGAGCAGACTGTCAAAGTCATTTTGGCAGAATGCTTAATTGCCAGAACGTTCCAACGTGCACCATGCCACTGCTTGGCTGGTGTTGAGAAAAGCACTGCTTGAGAAATCCACCATGTATGCTTGGACATTCTGCACCATTGCATGCTGCCCTCGAAGTGGCTACAAGGATATAGAGACGATCATGCACCTCCTTCTGAAATGTGCCTTTGCAAAGGTTGTCTAGAGAGATGCTGTGGCTTTTTTTTTGACATTTGTCCCAAGCAGCTCCGTGACACAGGACTCTGTGAAACAAACGTTGAGTGCGCCTGCTCAATCTTTGGTCTGTCCAAAACATATTGGTCTTTAGAGCAAGGAGTTGACTTAACTGAGTGTTGTAGATTGGCACATCCCATGGTCCAGAATGACGTGCTGAGGGATGCAATAAAGCTTGGGGAAACTGCCGAAAGAGTGCATTGGGCAAAGACCAGGTCTTTCTGCCAGAGTACAAAGAGGGTCTGTTCAGTTCTGTCCTGATGCCGCAAACATATGTACATGTAATCTTGTGCCAGGAAGAAATGCTTTTGTTTGTTTGTTTGTTGAATAGAGCCAAACTCCAATGTTTGTAAATTTCATCCGCTACTGTACATAACTGAACTGCTTCATGGACTATCTATGTATATAAAGATATTTTTATGAATAAAGTATAAATTTGAAATTTAAAAAACGACCCCATACAGGTCCCTGCCAGTGACTGCTGCCAGTGCTCCTCTTGTCTCCTGTCAGGCCATGCTGAGACAATGCTGAGCTGGGCTTTCTAGATCTGGAGCTCTGCAAGATTGTCCTCTAAATTGATCTGTAACCTCCCCCAGTGAAAGCTAACAGTCTCACAACGACCATTCTTCAGTTACTGATAACATGGCATAGACGTGCTGCACCAGCCAGATGTACTCACAAGGAGTCTATAAAAGAATGCACAAGGCAGAATAGAGGATTTTGGTATGGAATATTAGATAGCTTCTTGGACATAATTGATAAAATTGCTTTGTCCTGACTTTTATTTCACATTTTGGCCAAGAGATTGCAATGTAGGAAGGGATATGGAATTGTGTTCAATGGAATTCAGACGATGTAATCAGAAAGTTTGCATATTAGCTGACCTCTCCCTTCCTCTTCCTTCTCCTATTACCGAGCCTGGCACAGTATTCCTGATGGAAAGGGCTATCACCTCATGTTTACAACATTATGGATACAGTAGGTCAGAATTAATGCTTCATATGGCAACATGGCTTTCATTATGTAGAGTCATGTTATGGAGTGATATCATTAATTGTATGTAAATTGGATAGCCTTGTCTCCCAGCAATCTAGTTTGACAATGTAACTGAAAAACTCAGGAAACAGTGAAATACTACAATGTGAAAAGCTTGCTGCCAGGATAGTAGGGATTCGCCAGCATCTGTTGGGAGTAGTCATACAATGACTGCATTCCCAACAAGTGGTGGCCATTTGCAGTTGTGGTGATCTGAACGTTGAGACATATAGAGCAGCCAAAAAGCTGCATCTGAGCAGTCATTGGCACCTTGTCCCCTGGTTCTCACATAGTATAGTGTCTATGTCAATGAATCTCATGAACTCCCCTTTCCTGGCTAAAAGAGCACTTGCCACAGTGTAACAGTAAGCAACAAATTAGGAGATGTTAAGCTTCCTCAGCCTTTTATTGGATGGGTTAGACAGTGACTAACTGGCTAAACTGTCGTTGCTCTCCTCAGAAATTGAAGTCTAATGACAAGATATGGCAGAGTTCTGTGTGCACCTCTTTCCCAAAGGAGAGATGACACATGTTGGTCCTGAAAACAATAAATGAAGAGGTATGTAGACTCAGCATTAGCTTGCTACCTCTCCATGGATGCTGCCTGGCCTGCTGTGATCGCCAGCATTTGTTGTTTTCAGTACACATTTCAGCATCTGCAGTAATTTTCTCCGTCACACTGGTCTCATCTAGGGTTGTGATAAGAAAATATTCCTGGAAGATCATAGGATCATCAGGCCTCCTGCTGAGAGACCTTCTCGCTCTCCAATTTATTCCTCTGATCTGTTTTGTACTCTGATGTAACTAAGTAGTGTGTCCCGAATTGTGCAATCAAGACTTCCCCCACATATTGTATCAATAACTGTTGACTTTCACAACTTCTGCAACCACTGAACACTTTTACAAGCTCAGCAACTGATCTGCAGGTGATTCCTACTTCCACTGTGGATGGGTTAGGCTTTGTTATTCCAATGATCATTTTTCATTCAGCGCTTTCTGAGCTAGATTATCATCTGGCCTCAATGGTTAAGTCAATGGGACAATGGCTCCAGGTACTAGTACTTCTGACTAATCAGACACCTGATATTCACACAATACTCTGAAACATCTTTCACACTTTCAGAAATTAGCAGCAGAGTATCCAACAGAGATGAATTTGCATGTTGACATTTTCTTTTCCCTGTACATCACAAACAGTTTGTTGAAAACAGTTGTAAATGTCAGACTCTACCATGTCTGCATAGGTCAATGATAGCTAATGCATAACTCTCAATGAAGTTGAAATCTGGGCAGACTCTGAATGTTAATAGGCCTTGCTATTTTATAAAGGTTCTTTTTTTCTCCAACTGCTCTATTCCAATGTTTCTGTCACTCCTACAAGGCAGTAGGGTAGAATTGACTGGGCATATCTTATTCCTTTTCTCTATTGCATCATCAGGCCTGCTTTAAACTATTCAATATATACTTTAAAATTATGTAATAATAATTTTAGTGTGATACCCTTACTTCGATTACTTTAAATTGCTACTGCCATTCTTGATTAATCAATAACCACTAATTTCAATTTAATGTTATGCTCCAGAAAGTACTCTTTAAAAGTAATCCAGAATTAGAAGGCCAAAATCATTTCATGTACTACTAGAATTCTTTATAGTTCAACTGGAAGAATGAAGATTTCACTTCCTCATCATTATAGCTTACTGAAATCCTCAGCAGAATGCTGCTGCCGATATTTTGTTATTCTGTTTATGCCGTTACCTGATAAATGCTCTGATTGAAGATTGTATATTAGGTATTACTGCTACCTCAATTAATTCCTTATCTATGTTTGGCAAATCATCATTTTGATTGTTCTTCAGTGCACATCATGCAGGACTTGGAATGCTGCATAAGTCATTGAGAAACTTAGGTAAAAGTGAGTATATCATATTTTAGCAAGTCCTTCTGAATGAGGTTGTGATCTATTAGAATCAAATTCAAACAATTATTAACATATATTAGTTCTGTATATAAAAACTGAAGCCTTTTCTGGGGGTGAATAACTGCACTGCCTACAGTTATATCAATCTCCCGAGTCAAGGAAAATCATCCAATTTCAGTCCCAGGTCTCCACTGTGGAAGTCATTTTTGACCAGAATGGATTTCCGGGTGCACTAGGTTTACAGAATGAAAAGATCATCGAGCAATCTTTGATCCTAATTTCAACTAAGTGACCCATGGTTGAAAGTGTAATCATTGCAGTATTTAGCTCAATTATACTTTAGCCTACCCCCAACAGTTGAAATTCTGGCTAGACTTGCACATAAGGGATATTTAAAGAATACTTTAAGAAGAGATGGGGTGGGGTGGAACAAAGATAATATTTAAATAGCACAGGAAGTTCTGAGAATTCAGATGTTGCATTAACAGCGGAAGACAACTTGCCATATTATGTAAATCTGTATGTCACATTCTGCAGTGTTACTTAGTTCCCAGTAATAGCCACACTTCAGTATTTTGAATTCAATGGGCATATTTTAATTGGGCACAAAGAGTTACCCTTTGGAATCATGTCTATGATTAACTCAGTAAAAATGTTGTCGCTGTATGGTGTTCAGAATGTTTTTTGGTTTGGAAATCCAGAAGAATTTATGAGCAGGAAGCTTGTCAATTAACCTGTTTTGTCCATTTCAATATCACTACATCTACAAACCCTACTTCTAAAAACCCACTTGATCACATTGTAAACTGATTTATACAGTTTGTGTCATTGTCTAGTATGGCAACAAATCCCATATGTCTCTTGTTGCAAACTTCTGTTCACTTCTCAATATTTTGAAGGTTTTTACAGACTTGAAACCATAAACAGATGTGAAACTAACGCTACGACTAATTAGAATGCCAAAAGCAAATAATATCATGAAAAAGGGGACTGGTTCTGTGCATTACTAAGTTAAACAGACCAAGAAGGGCTCTGGTTTGATCCATTGCCCGTGCTGATTCAGCTGATCCAGTCAGCAGCAATTGGATTGCTTTATAGTTGTGAGTTTTCCATTCAGCTGTGTCCTTGGCATCAGCTTTGAGTGAGCCTATAATCTCTTAGCATGTAATGTGAGTGGGATATTGAACTCAAAATATACCAAGAGAACAATCATGCCCTGTGAGTGTTTAGTTTTGAGTTGAACCTGTTCTTTGAGTATAAGTTTTGAATTGGATCATATCATATTACACTGGTAGGATTCATTGCTAAATGATGTAACATCTACATTTAGCCAAACTTCAACTGACCCTTCCATTCAGAATGTAAGAAAATACAGTTACGCATGATTTTTATGAACGCAGCTGCACTTCAGGACATCTTCATTTATTTCTTTAAGTCTTTTCTGCGTGCCTGTCCTGAAAATGTTGACTCTTGCTGAGAAGCAACTCTACAGCTGCTGGCACCCCTCCTCAATGCCTCACCCAATTGGTCATGCTTCATGTGTGCGCCCAAGCAGTGAGTGTTGGCAGATTATTCAATTATACTAGATACCACAATGCTTTCATACAAGCTTGTTATAATAATCAACAGCGACGTTGCTTACTGAATCATAGTACCCTTGTTTCTCCTCTCACTGAATGCATATGTGACTCTAGCTGCAAGTTAATGGGAGATTTTTAATAGAACACAAAAACAAAATTCTATCTGATGAAGGGTTTTTTTTTCTGGCACATATAGTCAGATCTTTTTCCTGAGTGTGTCTATCTCTCAGAAACCTAGCTGGCACAAAATGATGCCAAAAACATACTGAATGCAGCCAAGGATCTGTTATTCCTGAAATGTGTCTGTGTTTCTGTGGCGGAAATGGTGTCAGGCAAGTCATGTCATCTGTGTAATATTAGAGACATGAGCTGAAAGATGAGAATAAATGAGAAGAAGTTGTGTGATGCCTGGGCTGAGGACTGTCTGGATATTAGCCTTGACTGGTTTCCACAAACTCTGCCCTTTTTAATCAACAGTTTCAGGCATGGAGACACTTACTAAGAGCACCCAAAGAATATGGTCCTTGAATCCTTAATGAACTTTTCAGATTACACTGATACTGAGTAGGTAATGTTGAGCCTAGATTGTTCTGTTTTTTTTGCTGCAAGGCGAAATATTACAATTTAGTTTTGAACAGCATTTTACAGGGGTTTTGCGAGAAGGGAGTTATAGTAAGATATGTGGCAGAAGCAGTTGACTAGTGCAACAAGGGCTGTCTCGATGTCATGATTGTCTCATTTCGTCTTTTATACCTTTCACAAGTAGCAGGGGGAGATTTTCACGATGCGGTGGCAAGATGTCAATTGATAGTGATTATTGCTTGTTAAGTATCTTGTTAGTGTCATACCCAGCCTCATTCATATTCAGATGCCCAACATGCCGAGCTTGCCAAACATACTGTACATTGGGAAAACCTGACAGGGAAACCAGAGCAGGCAGCTGGCAGATTCAGCTCATGGGCACTGGCCTCAGACACTCCAAATCCATATGCATTGGCATCTTACATGTGACAGCCTCTAAGAACCCTTTTGATATATCTTTGATCCACTTACAGGATGCTTCTGCACCTTGGGCTTCATTGGTAATGTTAATGCTGCTGGCTGATCATGCAACTGAATCGCCTGTTCCCGTTTATCCTGCATATTTTTTGAAACGCTTAGCCCCAACTACTTCTTGAAATCATTTAATATTTTGGCTGGACTGCTATCTGTGGTAAAGAATTCCACAAGCTCACCATTCTGAGTGAAGAAAGTTTTCCTCATCTCAGTTCGAAATGGTTTTCCCCATATCCTTAGGTTGTGATTAGTGGCTCTGGAATCCCCTACAATCAGGAACATCCTTCCTGTATATAGTCTCTAGTCTGGTTAGAATTTTATAAGTTTCTATGAGATTGCATCCCCTGCCCCCAACCTTTCTTCTGACCTCCAGCAAATATAACCTGAACTGATTCAAACTTACTTCGTACGTCAGTTCTGCCATCCCAGGAATTAGTCTGCTAAACATTTGCTGTACTCTCTTTCCTTCCTTCCTCCCTCAGTTAAGGAAACCAAAGCAGAACACAATATTCCAGATATCGTCTCACCAAGGCCACACACCATTTAGGTTCTTGACTGCATGCTGCGCTTGCATGCTCGCCTTCAGTAACTGGTATATAAGGACAGCCAGGTTGCATTCCACGGTCGCCCATCTCAATCTGTAGCCATTCAGATAAGAGTTCACCTCCCTGTTTTTACTCGTTTTTACTAATTTTTTACTAATTTTCCACGTTATACTGCATCTTCCATGCATTTGTCACTCACTCAGCATGTCCATCTGATGTTGTAGCCTCCACTGGTCATGGGGCAGGATGAAGTCTCCTCCCAGGGCTAACAGGGCCTCCAGGACTGGAAAGTTGGGCGCCATGTCAAGGGCAAACAGTCAGGAACTACGCAGAGCTCTGGGTTGACAGTGCTTGTATGGGTGCACTGTAGGCTTTTAAAGATGGCAGAGATGCCAGGGATGCTGGATGTTTCGGTGAATATCTGGTGAATAGTAGGTTGCTTTGGCAACAGCATGTGGTAATGTGGAGATGGAAATTAGAAGTGCAGGATGTCATAATGGTGGAGAAGGTAACGAATGAGATATGTTTCATAAGATAGAGCAAGTAAACAAGGCCATGTGGTTAAAAGAAAACTCTCAAAAACTCAATACACCTCAGACTTAACCAACACAATATTAAGATTTAGCTCAGTGATAATGGAACTGCAGATGCTGGAGATTCCAAGACAGCAAAGTGTGGAGCTGGATGAACACTGCAGGCCAAGCAGCATCTTAGGAGCACAAAAGCTGATGTTTCGGCCTAGACCCTTCATCAGAGAGGGGGATGGGGTGAGGGTTCTGGAATAAATAGGGACAGAGGGGGAAGCGGACCGAAGATGGAGAGAAAAGAAGATAGGTAGAGAGGAGAGTATAGGTGAGGAGGTAGGGAGGGGATAGGTCAGTCCAGGGAAGACGGACATGTTAAGGAGGCGGGATGAGATGGTAGGTAGGAAATGGAGGTGCGGCTTGAGGTGGGAGGAAGGGATGGGTCAGAGGAAGAACAGGTTAGGGAAGCAGAGACAGACTGGGCTGGTTTTGGGATGCAGTGGGGGAAGGGGAGATTTTGAAGCTTGTGAAGTCCACATTGATACCATTGGGCAGCAGGGTTCCCAAGCGGAATATGAGTTGCTGTTCCTGCAACCTTCGGGTAGCATCATTGTGGCACTGCAGGAAGCCCATGATGGACATGTCGTCTGAGGAATGGGAGGGGGAGTTGAAATGTTTCGCCACTGGGAGGTGCAGTTGATTGTTGCGAACCGAGCGGAGGTGTTCTGCAAAGCGGTCCCCAAGCCTCCGCTTGGTTTCCCCAATGTAGAGGAATCCACACCGGGTGCAATGGATACAATATACCATCTCAGGTAACCAGCTAGAAACTGATGTCCATTTCAAGCCCACTGACTCCCACCCACCCTCCTGCAAAAATTCCATCCCCTATTCCCAATTCCCCCGCCTCTGCTGCATCTGCTCCCAGGATGAGGCATTCCACTCCCGCACATCCCAGATGTCCAATTTCTTCAAGGACCGCAACTGTCCCCCCCCCGCAGTGGTCGAGAACGCCCTTGACCGCATCTCCCGCAACACATCCCTCACACCCCGCCCTCGCCACAACCGCTCCCAGAGGATCCCCCTCGTTCTCACACACCATGCCACCAACCTCCGGATACAACGTATCATTGTCCGACACTTCCGCCATCTACAATCCGACCCCACCACCCAAGCTATTTTTCCATCCCCATCCTTGTCTGCCTTCCGGAGAGACCACTCTCTCTGCCACTCCCTTGTTCACTCCACACTCCCCTCCAACCCCACCACACCCAGCACCTTCCCCTGCAACCGCAGGAAGTGCTGCACTTGCCCCCACACCTCCTCCCCAAGATGACCTTCCATATCAAGCAGATGTTCACCTGCACATCTGCCAATGTGGTATATTGTATCCATTGCACCCGGTGTGGCTACCTCTACATTAGGGAAACCAAGCGGAGGCTTGGGGACCGCTTTGCAGAACACCTCTGCTCGGCTCGCAACAAACAACTGCACCTCCCAGTTGTGAAAAATTTCAACTGGCCCTCCCATTCCTCAGACGACATGTCCATCATGGGCCTCCTGCAGTGCCACAATGATGCTACCCGAAGGTTGCAGGAACAGCAACTCATATTCCGCTTGGGAACCCTGCAGCCCAATGGTATCAATGTGGACTTCACAAGCTTCAAAATCTCCCATTCCCGCACTGCATCCCAAAACCAACCCAGCTTGTTCCCGCCCCCCACCGTATCCCAAAACCAGCCCAGCCTGTCTCTGCCTCCCTAACCTGTTCTTCCTCTCACCCATCCCTTCCTCCCACCTCAAGCCGCACCTCAATTTCCTACCTACCATCTCATCCCCCTCCTTGACCTGTCCGTCTTCCCTATACTGACCTATCCCCTCCCTACCTCCTCACCTATACTCTCCTCTCTACTTATCTTCTTTTCTCTCCATCTTCGGTCCGCCTCCCCCTCTCTCCCTATTTATTCCAGTTCCCTCTCCCCATCCCCCTCTCTGATGAAGGGTCTAGGCCTCAAACGTCAGCTTTTGTGCTCCTAAGATGCTGCTTGGCCTGCTGTGTTCATCCAGCTCCACACTTTGTTAAGATTTAGCTCTTTGCGTTTCTGCACTCCAGCTGATATGCCTCCAGCGGCAGATTGGATTGGATATTCTTCCCGTCTTAGACAATGCAAATCAGCCTAGATGTTTTGCTCCTATTCTAAACCAACTGGGGGGAAAAAGGCAGTATTGCCTTACTTTCACCAAGTAATGTGGCTTCACTCTTGGAGTTTCTGTGACTGGTCCAATATGAGAAATGAAGTGATCCCTTAGCATCAGGAGTGCCCTGTATTGGGAGCTTGCAACTTGGGTCACTGCAAAGTTTCTGTGTTATCAGAGTGTTTAAAGGCCTGGAACAAATTGAAGGGGAATATATTAAAACTTGTTTTTCCAGCAGTTTTGAAACTTTTCCAGTTTAGATACTTTTACTTATAAATAAAAAGAGTAATGAAAAACACTGTATTCAAGTACCCCGGTCTGTAAATGTTCTTTCTATGAAGTTATATGCCCGAAGAATCTGTTTATGATCAGTGATAACATTGTCAAACAAAAGGATCAGCATAGCAGCAATGACAACACATGGCCAGGGCAACCTAGTGAGTTATGCATGACACTCATTGCTGGAAAAGGTATAATGACATTGCAAGTTTGGCAGTTGGATAAGAGGAACAAATCACACCCTTTCAACTAGACTAAGCAATCATTTTTCCTCACTGTCCTAAAAATCCTGATGGCGTGTCATTAACGATTTTTACCTCTAGGTTTACCTTACATGAATTCCTTCACTACTAACTTTATATGTTTTATGCCAAGATCATATGGAATTACTTGGTTCACAAATCATTATCTTCCATTTGGAACACATGCAGAAGTTTGTGAAAGCCAAAGGTTTATAAAAAGGAAGCCCTAAGTGGTAGAGGGAACAAGTGATTGGCAACAAGCAATTCAGATCAAACCTCCATTATCCCTTCCCTGATATCAAAGATGCAGTGGAGCTCCTGGGGAAGGAAGCCAAAGTGGTTGTTGGAGACTGACTAGTAGCATGATGAGTGTCAACTTTAGTTTCCCAAATCATTTTATGTTTCTTGAGTCTTATCCTATTATATTCTCTCAGCAATCAATATCATGGAACCCACAGGCCACAGCTTCTGAAAGTGGCATGAGTTTCATCCTCAGCTATTTATTCTAATCTCTGTTATAGTGCCGTAGTGTAATACTGTGTGGAAACAGGCCCTTTGACCCAAACTAGTCCATGCTGAATGTGGTGCCCATACAGCTACTCCCAATTGCCCACATTTGGTCTGTATCCCTGTATGCTCTTCTCATCCATGTACATATCCAAATGGTTTTTAAATGTTGCTGTTGTCGCTGTCTTAACCACTTTCTCTGGAAACCCGTTCCAAATACGCACCACTCACTGCATGAAGAAGGTGCCCCTGAGGTCCTTCTTAAATCTATTCCCTCTCACCTTAAACCTATGCCCTCTAGTTTTCAATTCCCCATCCTTGGGAAAAAGACCATAAGCTTTCATCCTATCAATGCCCCTCAGGATTTTATACACCTCAATAAGGTCATCCCATATTGCCCTACGTTCCAAGTAATAAAGCCCTATCCTGGCCAGCTTTTCCCAATAACACAGGCCTACTAGTCCTGGCAACATCCTTGTAAATCTTTGCACACTTTCCAGTTTAACTATGTCTTTCCTATAACAGGGTGACCAAAACTGTACATCATATTCCAAGAGTGGCCTCACAGTTGACTTATACAACTGTAACATAACATCCCAACTCCTGTACTCAGTGCCTCTACTGATGGAGGCCAGCATGCTAAATGCTTTCTTCACCACCCTGTCCACCTGTGACACTGCTTTCAATAAACTATATACTTGTACTCCTAGGTTCCTCTGTTCCACAACTCTCCTCAGGACTTTACCATTTACTGTATAAGTCCCATCTTAGTTTGATTTTCCAAAGTGCAACACCTCACACTTATCTGTATTGAATTGCATTTGCCAATCCTCAGTCCACTTCCCCATCTGATCAAAATTCCTCTTTAATTTTGATAACCTACTTCGCTATCAACAAAACTTGCTAATTTTGTATCATTTGCAAACTTACTAATTATACCTTGTACATTCACATCCAGATCATTTATGTAAATAACAAATAAGAAAGGATCCAGCACCAACTGCTGTGACACACCACTAGTCACGGGCCTCCAGGCTGAGAAACAACCTTCAACCATCACTGATAATAAAGTGTGAAGCTGGATGAACACAGCAGGCTAAGCAGCATCTCAGGTGCACAAAAGCTGACGTTTCGGGCCTAGACCCTCTGATGAAGCTTTTGTGCTCCCGAGATGCTGCTGGGCCTGCTGTGTTCATCCAGCTTCACACTTTATTATCTTGGATTCTCCAGCATCTGCAGCTCCCATTATCTCTTCAACCATCGCTCTCTGCTTCCTACCATTGAGCCAATTTTGAATCCAATTAGCCAGCTTTCCCTGGATCTTGTGCAACCTAACTTTCATGACTCGCCTGCCATGTGGGACCTTGTCAAAGGCCTTACTGAAGTTCATATATACAACATCTACTGCTCTACTTTCATCCATCCTCTTAGTTACCTCTGAGAAAAAACTCTAAAAGATGTCAAACAAGACATCCCACACACAAATCCATGCTGACCAACCCTGATCAGACCTTGACTATCCAAGTGTTGGTTGCTCCTGTCCCGCAGTATCCTGTCCAATATCTTACCATCCACTGATGCCAGGCTCACTGGCCTGTAGCTCCCTGGCTTGTCTTTACTACCTTTCTTAAACAACGGAACAACATTCGTCACTCAGTCTTCTGGAATTCCACCAGCGGCTAAAGATGAAGCAAAAATCTCTAGAAGGGCCTCTGTAATTTCTTCCCTATCCTTTCACAACATCTGAGGATGGACTTAATCAGGCCCCGGGCATTTATCCACCTTTAAAGTGCTTTAAGGCTGCAAACACGCCCTCTCTGGTAATGTGTAAGCCATCCAAAACATTCCCACTTGTTTCCCTTATTTCCTTAGCATCCATGATTCTCTCCTCGGTAAACACTGAGGAAAAATATTAATTAAAAATCTCCCCCTTCTGTTGTGGTTCCACACATAGGTAGCCATGCTGAACTTTAAGGGCAGCTATCTTATCCCTAGCCACCCTCTTACTGTTAATATAGCTGTAGCAGCTCTTTAATGTCTTTATCTTCAACCTTATCTGCTAGATCCATCTCATTCCCTCTTTTTGCTCTTCTGATTTATCTCTTAAGTATGCACCTACACTCTTTATAGTCATCTAGTGATTCACTTGAATCTGATAGCTTAAATCCAAAAAATGCTGCTTTCTTTGTCCCGATCTGAGCCTCAATATCCCTCATCACCTGGGGATCCCTAAGCCTGCCAGCTTTCCCTTCATCCTAACATGGACACACTGTCCCTGGACACTTGATATCACATTTTTAAAAGCTTCCCATTCGCCAGTCATTCCTTTTCCTTCAAACAGAGTCACCCAATTGACCTCTGCTAGATCCTGCCTAATGGTCCCAAAATTGGCCCTGCTTCAGGTCAGCACTTCAACCTGTGGATCTGTCCTATCTTTTTCCATTACTTGTTAAAACCAAGAGAGCTATTGTCACTTGACCCAAAGTGCTCTCTGACTGACATTTTAGTCACTTGCCCAACCTTGTTTCCTAAAAGGAGGTCCAGTATTGCACCCTCCCAAGTCAGGTCCTGTACTTTTTGATTTAGGAAACTTCCTTGGACATATTTGACAAATTCCACCCCAACAGGGTCTGTTATAGTCTTGACAGCCCACTCAATGCAGGGGAAATTAAAATCTCCAACCAATGCTACTCTATTATTCCTACGGGTATCTGCAATGTCTCCACACAGCTGCTCCTCTAATACCTGCTGGCTATTTGGGGGTCTATAATACAGTCCCAACAGAGCGACCATTCCCTTCTTGTTTCTATATTCTAACCATTTGGCTTTATTTGATGACCCCTTAAGAACATCCTCTCTAAGCATTGTTGTTATGTCTTCCCTTATCAAAAGGGCAACTCCCCCTCCTCACTTACTTGTACTTCTGTCATGCCTGTAGTCTCTGTACCCTGGAACACTGAGCTGCCAGCCCTGCCCTTCTCTCAGCCATGTTTCTATTATGGCTATAATATCCCATTCTCCAGAGCCCCAAACCACACTCTAAGCTCATCTGCCTTACCAGTCAGGCCTTGTGTGTTGAAATAAATGTACTTTAAACCAGAACCTTTACTGTGCCCCTGGCTGTCCTGAATAGTAAACTTGCTCTCAATGGCTTGGTTCTGCGAGATAAAACTAAGGAAAATGGACCAAAGGGAGAACAAAAATCCATCTCAGCCGCATCTTGGTCTCCTGTGTCTACTGTATAAGCATACCGACTCACTGACTTTCTAGCATCAAGACAGAGATAGCCACTTACAGGAATTAAAAAAATGAGACAGGGAGACTCATACCGCTGAAACACTCAGTCTTGAGTGGAGTCCTGGTGTTCAAGATGACAGAAAAAATGTTGCTGATGGGAACGCCAGGTGATTACTTCCATCAGCTGAAAAAATTGGTGGTTTTGAGGTCGGTTGGCTCGCCGAGCTGGTTTCTCATCTCAATCCACATAGAGAAGGAGAACCACGACTTCGACTGGGACAACACCAAGATCCTGGGACAGGCTAGGCAGAGACAAGCACGAGAATTCCTGGAAGCATGGCACTTCACGAAGCATGCTATTAATAAGCACATTGAACTCGACCCCATGTTTATTCCACTACGGAGGAAACCCAGAAGTGAGGCATCCATTGCAACGGACCCCAGAGTTTAAAAACCAGGAAGGAAAACACACCGATGCTTCATCAGAGGATGCACTGAGGATTTTACCAAGCATGGTAAGGAAACATCTGCGGAACAACAAACCAGCTCGGCGAACCAACCGACCTCAGCACCCACAACGCGCTACGGATCTATTCCAAATCCTTAAATTGGTGGTTTAGATCTTGTGGATCCTAATTTTGAAACACATCTGTTTCTAGAGCATCAAGCTAATACATACATAGTTTGATGACTGCTCTGTCATTAATAGCTGACAATCAAAGGAATTTAAATGTATGATTGCCTGAACAATAGCTTTAGAGTACTGCAATCCAATCTGGAGCATGTGGAAACCTCAGAGACTGTGGGAGGGAAAGAGAAGTATCTTATGGGGCTCAGGTTGTCTAATTCTTGTCATTAGATCCATTCATCTTTAGTTCTGTGGCCAAGCAGAGACAGAGCACAATAGCAGTTGCACAGGTATTACATAGGAACATGAGTAGACCATCCAGTCCCGTCAAACCTGTTCCACTAGTCAATATGATTTGTGGCCTATTTGAAATTAACCTGACTTTAACATATCCCTTTAATACCTTGCCTTAACAAAAATCTATCTCGGATTTAAAATTAGCAACTAATCCTGCATCCACTGCCATTTGTGAAAAAAGAGTTCCAAACATCTACCACTCTATTTGTGTAGAACTACTTCTGAACATCTCTCCTGAAGGGTCTGGCTCTAATTCTCGGACTATGCCCTGTAGTTTTAGAATCCTCAATCAGTGGGAATAGTTTAAGTTTATCCATCTTTTATTTTCCTGTTAATATCCTGAAGATCTGATTGCCCTTAACTTTCTATATTCTAGAGTTAACGTGTCCAAAATGTGTCACCTCTCCTTATAACTCAATCCCTGAAGTCCAGGTAGCATTCTTGCAGAACTGGGTTGCACTCTGTCCAAGGCCAGTATATCCCTCCTAAGGTGTGCTGCCCAGATCTGCTCCCAAGTGGTGCTAAACCAGGCTTTTGTATAACTCCAGTATAACTCCTGCATTCTTGTATTGCTGTTCTTGCCAATGATGGAGGTTGTGCAGCCAACATCTTGTGTTGCCTGTAAGTGATTGAAACAGTACAAAACCTTGCTAACCAAGCACTCATTCAAGGAGCAGTTTTATGTTTGAATTTAGCTGGCATGAGAACCTCAATCCCAAATGGATTATTTCTGCACCAAACTGCCAATCCACGACTAATTTCCTGCAATATTTCGTTCACAGTTAGAAGTGCAAATTTTATAAAAAGTCATTCATGGAATTTAGGCATCTCTGTCTAGGTAGCATTTATTGCTTGTTCCTAACTGCCCTTGAGAAGCTGGTGATGACCTGATTCCTTGGATCACTACAGTCCATATAGTGTAGGCATATCTGCATGTTGTTTGGAAGGGAGCTTCAGGATTTTGAAAGCGATAGTGAGCGATCAGTGATATAGTTCCAAGTCAGAATGGTATGAGGCTTGCAGGGAAACCTATGGTGGTGACATTTCAATACATCTGCAACTTTTGTTCTTTCCAGTTTGTAAATGTCAGCGTTTTGGAAAATGCTGATGAAGAAGTGTGGGTGAGTTGTTACAGTGCATCTTGTAGATGCATTACTGCCGTTGTGTGTTGGTGACAGAAGGAGGTCTGGATGGGACACTAGTCAAGTAGGCTGTTTTGTATTGGATGGTGCCAAGCTACTTAGGTGCTTTCAGAGCTGTACCATCCAGGCAAGTGGAGAATATTCCCTCCCCCACTGATGCAGTGTGGCAACAATGAGTGTCCCTCACAAGATGTACTGCATGACATCACCAATGCTCCTTCGACAACACCTTTCAAACCTATGATCTTCACCACCTAGGAGGACAAGGGCAGCTGATGTATTGAACACCACCATCTTCAAGTTCCCCTTCAAGCTACACATCATCCTAACTTGAAAATATATCAGTGTACCTTCAGTGTCCTGGGCTCAAAATACTCTAAGGTCTTCTAAGAAGCAGGATGGGTGTGCCTGCTCTGCTGGACTGCAGTGATTCAAGAATGCAGCCCACCACCTCCATTTCCAGGGCAACCAGAGATGATTAATAATCATTGGCTTAGCAGGCACTATCCACATCCTGAGCTTGAATTAAAAGTCACGCCTTACTTGTTTCAGAGATAGTAGGAATTGCTTACTTGTGCTTGGTGGATAGGTGGGAGTCAGGAGGTTGAGTTACTCATTACAGAAATCCCAGCCTCTGTCTTGGTTTTGTATCCACGGTATTTATATTGGCGCAGTGGCTCAGCGGTTAACACTGTTGCCTCACAGCTTCGGGCAGCTATCTATATGCAGTTTGCACATTGTCCCCTTGTCTGCATGGACTTCCTCCAGGTACTCCGGTTTCCTCCCACAGTCTAAAGGTGAGGAGGTTAGGTGTATTGGCTATGCTAAATTGTACATGGTGTCCAGGGATCTGTAGGTTAGGTGCTTTAGCCATGGGAAATGCGAAGATGAGATTGGTTGAGATGCTGTTTGGACGGCCTGTGTGGCCTTGTTGGGCCGAATGGAATGTTTCCACACTGTGGGAATTCTATGACTGACCCATTTCACCTTCTAATCAATGGGATGCCCCAGGCTGTAGGCAGTAGAGAATTCATCAAACACAATGCCCCCATTCATTCAAAATGCCAAAGGGAAACAATGTTGTTAAGATGTAATGGCCCCACATACAGTGTAGGTATTTCATTTAAAGTCATGGTTGTCTGTACAGACCCTTCTTCGCCAGGTTTGAATGTTGCTTTGATCTGCGGAATGATTGGCAATAAGATATCTGATGGAACAACTCAGTGAAGAGTTGACTGCACAATCTAGTTTGACTGCTGCTCCAGTTCTCAAGTATTTACAGGTCAGAGTAACTCTTGGTTTGTGACTTGTAGCACAGTTATGCGTGCCATGGGCCTCCTAGCTTTAACTTTATCATCTTCACCCTTCCTGCTCCAGAGGCAGAAGGAGCTCTCAAATCAGAAGTTCACCATACCCTCTCTAAGTGATGGGATGGTGTGGCAGAAAAACTTAAGATGTGATCTATTTAGATTTCCAGAAGGCCTTTGACAAGGTGCTGCACAGGAGGCTGCTTTATAAGATCTCATGGTGTTAGGGGTAAGGTACTAGCATGGATTGAGGATTAGCTGACAGTGTTTAGGAATAAAATGGGTCCTTTTCATAGAATCATAGAATCCCTACAGTGAGGAAACAGGCCGTTCAGCCCAGCAAGCCTGCACCGACCCTCAGAGCATCCACCCAAACCCATTTGCCTCTAACACACCTAACGTACAAATCCCTGAACACTATGGGCAATTTAGCACGGTCAATCCACCCAGCCTGCACATCTCTGGACTGTGGGAGGAAACTGAAGCAACTGGAGGAAGCCCACACAGACACGGGGAGAACGTGCAAACTCCACACAGCCAAGGATGGAATTGAACCGGGGTCCCTGGTGCTGTGAGGCAGCAGTGCTAATCACTGTGCCACCGTGCCACCTCAGATGGATGACAGGTTGACTCGGGATGACAGCCAATGACTAATGGAATGCTGCAGGGGTCAGTGTTGGGACCACAACTTTTCACGTTATATGTTAACAATCTGAATGAAGGACCTGAGTGCATTGTTGCTAAGTTTGCAGATGATAGAAAGATAGCTGGAGAGGTAGGTGGTGAGGAGGCAGAGAGGTTGTAGATGGACTTGGACGGGTCAGGAGAGTGGGTAAAGAAGTTGCAGATGGAATAGAATGTGGGAATGTATGAGGTTATGCATGTGGAAAGACTTTGAAAACCAGAAGCACAAAGGGATTTGGGTTTCTCTTAAAATTAACTTACAGGTTCAGTTACCAGTTAGGAAGGTAAATGCAATGTTGGCATTCATTTCAAGAGGGCTGGAATACAAAGGCAGAGATGACTGCTGAGGTTGTAAAAGGCTCTGTTCAGACTACATTTGGAATATTCTGAGCAATTTTGGGCCCCATATCTAAGGAATGATGTACTGGAGTTTACGAGAATGATCCCAGAGATGAAGGGTTTGTTAAACAAGGAGCATTTGAGGACTCCGAGTCTATACTTAATGAAGTTTAGAAGGGTGAGGGGAGATGGAAACTTACAGAATACTAAGAGGATTGGTAGAGTGGATGTGGAGAAAATGTTTTCAATAGTACAACAGATTGGAGCTTGAGGGTACAGCCTCAGATTGAAGGGATGACCCTTTAGAACTGAGATGACGAGGAATTTCTTCAGCCAGAGGGTGGTGAATCTGTGGAACTCCTTGCCACAGAAGGCTGTAGAGGCCGAGTCATTGAGTGAATTTAAGACAGAGATAGATAAGTTCTTGATTAAGGGAATCAAGGGTATGGGGAGAAGGCAGGAGAATGACGTTGAGAAACATATCAGTCATGATCGAATACTGGAGCAGTCTGAGTGGGTTTAATGGCCTAATTCTGCTCCAATACCTGCTCCAATGGGATCTTACTGCATCTGGTAACATGAATGCCATTACCTGGATTTGTGTTTATGCCAAAGGTTGCAAACTTGTGAACCGGGCTGAGACTTTACAAAAGCATTACATGTAGTGTTGTTCGTTCCAACAGAGAGAGCAACTTGTAATTTCCATTACTTGAGGTTGGATTTCAACACAGACATGAAAAGCCAATATTTAACCTACAGCAATAACCCATTCACACATATTAAATTAGCAACCTGGCCATGTAAGATTGTAAGATGGTTGATAAGGTGACTGACATGGAGAAGTGAAGAGTGTCACACTAGCGAACATGCCAAGCTGTTTTGGTGTTGAAGCCGAAGCATGTTGTTCAACCTGTGAGGTTCAACATGGTCGAGGTAATGGAGTGGCGTTCTCTGATGATATGTTTAGCCGTGAAATGAAATCTCAGACTCTCAGAACAATAGCAGTATAGAAGAAGGCTGTTTGGCTCGATTTGTCTGTCTCACTTAGTCAAATCTTTTAAATTTCTACTATTAGCTTTTGCTTTTTAATCTCCATGCAAGAAAATTTAGAGGATTTTGGGCACAATTCTTAAAACAATTTTGTAGAAAAAAAATTGTTCAATCCCCAATGTATGCAAATATCTTTTTGTTACTTTCAAAATAACATCATTGCAGCAGTTCCCTGAAAATCTGATGACATCAGTTTTTGAAATCCTTTGTTGCCTCAGAAATGCTAGATACTGGAAAAGCTTGGTGACTGATACTGGGCACCTTTATCCCTCCAGATAATCTATGCTTCTTGATATTTGTTAAATTTAAGTATTAGCCAGGGAGCTGCTGAAGCTCCTCTGTTCTTCTTTTGTGTTATCTTTAACATCCATCTAAAGAGTCAGAGAAGGCATTGGTTTAAATGCCTTCCTAAAAAACCAAAAGTGTGCTGTCCCTCAGTATTGTACGAAGGTACCTTCCTGGAATATGCACTTAGTTAATCATGTCACTGAATTGAAGGCACAGCCTTCTGACTTCAAGGCAAGAGTTCTACCACTAATCCACACCACAGCTGACACACAATCCACCTGTGAGGTTGTTATGTTCTATCAACAGATAGCAGACACAGTTAAGAAGGTCTCCTTCAGAAGAATGAAGATGTGTTGATGTCTGACTGCTCTTTCTCTTAAGACATGTGATTTTAGAGGCTTGTATTGAGGATTGTAGTCAGGAGAGGCTGGACAACACTGTAAACAGTTCGGTTTATTTAAATTAAGTTAACATTGGAAACTTAGATACAAAGTTTGACTCAAAAGTATAATTGCAAAGTTCTGGCAAGTCATATGATCTTTATTAATATTATTCAAAAAGTTTCAAAGCAGGAAAACAATTCAATACTCCTAACCTTTGTATCAAGGGACAACATTGTAACAAAAGTCTTAGATGAAGGAATTTTTGAAGAATGCTGCACAGTGGCACGATTGGATGTGGATCTCTGTATATGCAGTTCTTCCCACAGGGAGTGGCTGCGTTCATCCAGCTTCACACTTTATTATCTTCACACAGGGAGTGCCTGAATTCAGTCATGTTATTGTGGACCCTTCCCTGATGATACTGTGAGTTCAATCTCAGTCACTCTCCAGCTGTTAACTATGATATCATACAGCAGGAGAGGTGAAGGTGGTGCAGTCGCTTTAGGAGATAATGTTTTGTCAAGTTGCAAAGACACTGTAAAACTTGTGAACATGAGGAGTTTAATAAAGAGAACCAATCAATGACAAAGTTACAGAAGTAGGTGGATAGAGCAGGCATTTATTGTAATCATTTTTCAAAGGTTAAGAAATTAGATTAGACTTTACAGGAAAATAATTTTCTTCTGGTTAATGTTTTAAGAATGAGTGGGGGGAGGGAAGGTTCGTGTCTGTGTAGCCATTGGAATTTTAGCAGAAAAGCTAAACCTGCTTCAATTTGAAATCACTTACCCTATCATTTTTACTTGAATAAAGTAGTCCCTTCAATGCATGATCTGCTTTTAATACTCTGGCTTCTTGGCTCCTGTCTCCCATGGTGCAGCTGTCTCGGAAGATTTCTAAAGGTCGCCCTTCAATATCATTTCCCAGGCTGAGTTGAGGGCTAATCCTCCTGACTACAATCCTCAACACAAACTGCTTTGGCTTAATTTGGCTGCCGTCTGTGATCTGATGAGAGCAGAACCTCAATGGTCAGCAGGCAGCACAATAGATTGAAATGCCCTTTCCGTCTCCTGCAACTGTCGGATCCAATTCATTCTAGTGCTAACTGACACAGAAACTATTTCTACAGTAGCATATCATTCTGAGTAAGCTTTTCTCCCTCTCTTAAAGAGGACATTTCCACATCCTTAATATCATATAGAAAGAGCCGTTTGTTTCAGATTTTATTATTCTTTCAGCATTGCCTGACTCATTTATTTGTGTATCTTCGGGAGTTATGTAAAATTATGATATTTGTTTTAAAAGTTGGGTGATGTGATCACATTGGGAATCCATGTAATCTCAATGCATGAACAGGCAGGGGCAAGTCTGAAATCAATTATATTTCAAAAACTAAAGAATCTGCTAACTTTAATATGCACTGGCACAGCCAAGGTATCTTGTAAAATCTTCTAACCCTGTTTGCTGTGTTAACATTGCCTATAGTGCACTAAGTTGTACCCCTAATACATTGTTAGATAATCTGATACTATCTGATATAATCAGTTTCCCTACTTTTAATACTCCTGGTGTATCCTTCACACAGTGTTATATTACACATGTCACTTTCTCCCTTTTTACCCGGCCTGCCCATCTGTCTTTAACTTTGATCTGCATTACCATGATTCTGTTTATTCGAGAGAAACAAACAACATGTACATTTCCTTCACACATGACATTAAACTTGAAGATCAGACTATCAGTATGGCTAGTGTATTGCTGGCATGTTGCAAGATGCTCAATGCATACCCATCCTAATATTGGCGAGGAACCTGAAACCTGGAATGGCTATCGTGATTGATTGCAGAGAAATAAATGGTGGATGTATCGTACTAATGCAGAAAACCGTATTTCACTTGGTAATGCCCGTATCCATGTTGTGATGAAGTGGCTGCTGGCAATGCACCGTAGACTTTCTGCTGAATTGTGCTTCATATCATTCCATACTTGAGATGTCCCTGGCACCTGTCTGCAACAGTTCACACTTTTGCTTGCCAGTTGTTGAATTCACAGAAAATACTAGGGAAACATACCAATTCTGGTGGCATTGGTGGAGAAAATAACAGAGGTAATGGTTCGAATCCAATAATCAGCCATGTTGGATTTGAATAGTTAACTTCCTTCTCTTCCCTTAAAAACGTTCAGATCTGCTCAATTTCGCCAGCAATTTGTTTTTATTTCAGATTTTCAGCATCTGTAACACTGTTTGTTTTTATTTTGTGAAATTAACAACTTTAGGATCACCCTTCTTGGGAACGAATAATGCCAGTCCATTGGAGATCAGATTAGCTGTCTCATTTTGTGATTTGAAGGCATACTATGAGTTTGGGTTCTCTACAGATTAACGGAGGAGAAGACAATGTCAAGGATTATCTTCAGGGTTAGACTTCAGAGACAGTTGATTATATGATAATATTAAACTCTGCTGTACAGATTAATCACAAATGTATGAGGCTCCAACTCAATTCAATTAGGTATTTTTTTTTGTGTCTTCATGTCCATGTTGTAGTATGCCCTAGTGGAGAATTCCAGAGTTTGGGAGTGTTTTAACTCCTCACACACAGTCAGTTTATACTGAGTGAATTGGAGCTCCATATCATCATTGCAAGGTTGCTCCAAGGTCCTAGCTCCAGGGCAACATATTTGACTCTAGAACAGTGATACAGAGTCAACTTCCAGTGATAGATTCAGGAACCACTCACTGAACTGGACAGCTTCTTAGGACTCTAGTAACCTCATGATGACTCAACAGCTAATCTGGCACAAAAGTGGAGCCTGCAGGGCTAAATCTGACATGAAGGGTTCAATTTCTTCCACTCAACTCCAGATTATGCTGCATATCAGTACTGTGTCTGGCAAGATAATCATCTCTGGATAAACAGTGGGAAGTTGTCAGCCCTCTATGATAAATGATAGTCAAGTTACTTCAACAGCTGTATGCTTTATGGCTGCAGGAACTTGAACTTTGGCTCTTTCAAAACTATGCTGAAGTCTCTAAATTCGGGTATGTGTGATGAAACCTGCAGATAAAAGAAGGTACCACATATGTGGTAATATCAATCTGTCACCGGATTTCTCCATACTTGAGAACAGGAATAGTTTTCTTTTGCATCACATATTTGCTATGAAAAAATGTTCATGTGTTTCAAAGGTACAAGGTAGACAAAAAATAATACCAACCCCCATAGAAGGAGCTGATCAGAGACAACACAAAAAGCTTTGTTTTAAGAGGTTAAATTTTAAGGTGCATCTTAAAGGAGGGAAATTCCAACATTTAGCTGAAGTGGAGCTGAAGGCACTGCCGTTTGTGGTGAGGCTTTTAACATATGAGAAGCCAGTGTTGGAGGAACGCCAAAATGTTTTGAACATTATGGGAGGTTAATAAATATGGGAAAGGCCAAGACCATGAACGTGGGACCACAGATTTTAATACAAGGCCTTAATATGCCATGCAGGTCAGAAGGGTGATGAGTGATTGGAACATGCTGTGGGACTGGTTGCAGAATTTGGGATATTTATGGAGGCTGGAATACAGAAAGCCAGCAAGGACAGCATTTGAATTTTCAAGTCTGGGTGTAACAAATATATGGAGGAAGGTTTTGATACCCATTTGGTTGAGCAGAGACAGAGAGTGTTAGAAAAATTACCATCTTTGTGACAAACAGATATGGCTTCAGAAACTCAGCTCATGGCCAGTAGAGATGCTGAGATTGAGAACAGTATGGACCTAGTGCCTAGGGAGGATGACAAAATTGATGCATGGGAATACATTTTGTGTTTGGAGCTGTACTAATAGCTCATCCAAGACTGGATGTCAGACAAGCAATCGGATAATATAGAGACAATGGATTCTTAAAGTTAATAGTGATGAAGTAGAACTAAACATCTTCAGTATTAATGTGGAATCAGCTATCTTGTCTTTTGGTTATGTTGCCAAAGGACAGTGTGTTGATATGGGTAAGGATTTTGAAGGAAACCATATTCAAGGATTTTGGAGAAGCAAGTGAAGTTGTGGCTTGGGCAGTAGTTCGACATTTCCAGAAATACATGGAATTCAACTTTACATTTGCAGATCGGGTGCTGATAACATCATTAGGGCATGCAAGATATTTTATGACTTTTTTTGCCAGACCAGTTGAGCAAAAGGACGAGAAAGGGTCAAATAGGGTATGTGTTTTTATTTTCTTGATTTTCCTAACGGAACCCAGAGGAAGCTGGAATGGTCCTTTGGACTCTCAAGGTCACTTTAGGCTTTCCCTGATGCCTCGTGATAGCATCAAAGCATAGAATGTGCAAATACAGGTGGCAGATCAGAAAATTGGACTGAATATAAAACATGGAAAAAAATGACCAAACAGTAGTAATGGGTATGAGAGAAAGATAGTCAAAAATATGTAAGCAGAAAGTAATTGTTTCTATAAATATTTGAAAAAAAGAGTGTATATTGGTATATAGAAAATGAATCTATAGATTGCAAATAAAAAGTTGACATATGACTTGAACAGGGACTTTGCATTGGTCTTCACTTTCGATATACAAATAACCCCAGAAACAAAACAAAAAATAATCAGGAAATGAAAGGGAGGGAGGAACTCAAAAAAAATCACAATCATCAGAGAAGTCATACAGAGTAAACTGCTGAACCTCTGCACTGACAAGTGCCAGTTACTGACGCACTTCAGCAGAATCTTAACTGAAGACTCTGGGCTAGTAAGATTGGTGATGCATTAGTTTTAATTTTCCAAAACTCCATTCTTGTAGGGTAAGTTCAATTAGATTGAAATTTTCCTCTTCCACTTCACCATTGGCCAACAGAATTCTCCTTACTACCCCATTTATCTTTCTTTCACTCTCCCAATTCTTTCTTTTTCCTCTCTCTCTCTTTCTCCTCTGTCTGCTTCTAACTCTGTGTTTCTGTGCAATTTATTTCAGGGCCTGTCATTATTACCTGGGACAACCTCAGATGGTCCCTATGAAACACTCATTAAGTTACTCATTTTAAGTAAATAGTTATTGGCCACAAAGCTCAACAGCAGCTGTATTGCTGTATGCTTTAATACTATATCTTTTAGATTTTTTTAATTTGTGTAAAGCTCAAGACACATTGCAAACATCTGTCAGCACTCAGTTTCCACTCTGCTTAACACCCAGCGCATTTTACATACTTTGCTTTGTAGTGGGTTCATTGTGTTCTTTTTGTTTAGGCAAGCAGGTCAGGAAAGGCCCTGTTTTCAATAAGTGGTAAGGTCCATGTAATCCCCCCATTTACAATAAACACAGGAAAATAATTGCTGATTCGGGGCTCTGAAATTGCAGACAGACTCTGCAATATGTTTTATAGGCCTAAGTTAACAGAACTAAACAAAACTGCCCAGACAGCCCCTTGCATACACAACAGCTGTATTATCAGTTGTTACACAGTATGCCATTTGTGGTTTTTATTTTCCTTTTTCTGATGAGGCCTGCAATATATTTTAATTTTTCTCAAGACGACTTGAGGGTGCTTGGGAGATTGGATTAGGTGATACAGTGGGAGATTGATGAATGGTACTTTTCCTGTCGAATCCCGAGCCTTCTCTTTCATGTGTTCCAAAATTAACATTTGCCACGTTCTCTTTCCTATTGTCAGGATGCTGAAGAATCAACCCTTTGCTACATTGAAGCGGCTGAAAGCTACCTGCTCAACCTGAATGTGGCAGGGTTAAGTTGAGTATGTAAACAGGACTCAAAAATGGTATCAGTAGAGGAGTCTGGACCAGATTGGGTTGGAACTAAATCCAAAGATAGAGATGGGTTTGGAATGAGGCTACAGAGGCAGAATTGGCTCTGTTTATTCAGGAAATCAAGCCTTAATCTCTCACAGACAAGAAGCAAATTATATGTGAAAACGTGGGCGGGAATTGTTTTATGGATCACTTGGGTATCACAATCTTACATCAGATCCTTCCTGTTGCATCAAGAGGAGATTAGAACTCAGGTTAATATTTTCTTTTCTGTGAAGTGTCTATTTAAAGGCTTATTCAGTACTCAACAGCTGTTAAAGACATTCAAGCACAGCTTTAAATTCGTGCTGAAAAGATTTGAGGGATTTGGAATGGAAACCATTTAAAATATTTGCAGTTGGTTCCTGCTGCTCGTGCAGGTTCTGTGCTTCACTGTAGAATATGTTGCTGAGCAACACCACAGTTGGAATCCACTGCAGCAGTTCCAGCAATGGCTGAGAATACAATGGTAGAAGTTGTACATTTGTCTTTTTAGCCAAAATGTATTCTCCGTTCTGTTGGTGTCATTTTACACTTGGCTTCGGCTTTAATTATGTTTGCTCTATAATAGGTTGTTTAAATGGTCTAGTCTGTATGTATGAATGTTGAAAGACTATTTAACTAGGTGCAGGGTGTTTTGTAATCAAGCCAGATCCAGACAGCTACACGGGGTAAAATCCAAATTCTGTAAGGGTACAAAGTGAATGACAGCAAATATACCCTGCCTATTGACTATTGGTGTCAGGGGATAGTAAAAGTTGATAGGCCAACTTATCATTTTTGGCATTTTTGAACAAAGCAATCACGCTTTGAAACTCACTGACAATCTGAACCATTTTCTCAGACCTTCAGCAGAGCCGTTTGGCCAACAGCCAGCAGTGAAAGATCGGTAGATGGGAAATCTGGCAGCTTCTTTTCTGAGCAGAGGCAGGAATGTTGGGGGGTGGCGGTGGTGGTTGTTTCTGACATTGTTCGGGTTATTGACAAAGCTAGTGAAGAATGGTCTTCTGAGTGGTTGATTTGGCCTCACAGTTCTCAGCCAACTTAAATAGCTGCTTCAGCATCCTAAAGACAAAAGGGACATTGATTAAAGATAACAAAGTGTGGAGCTGGATGAACACAGCAGGCCAAGCAGCATCTCAGGAGCACAAACGCTAACGTTTCGGGCCTAGACCCTTCATCAGAAAAGGGTGAGAGGGAGGGCGTTCTGAAATAAATAGGGAGAGAGTGGGAGGCGGATCGACGATGCCCCGAAACGTCAGCTTTTGTGCTCCTGAGATGCTGCTTGGCCTGCTGAGTTCATCCAGCTCCACACTTTGTTATCTCGGATTCTCCAGCATCTGCAGTTCCCATTATCTCAGGGACATTGATTTGATTTGTCTGTCTCTGCTTGCTTCAGACAAGCATCTTGACACTTATTATGATGTCCAAATGAAATAAAATTAAGCAGTAAATAATTAGTATGTTCTAAAATTTTTAATCTGCTCACCACTGTATTCATGATGAATGCAGGTTAGTAGGTATGATAATTATCCTTAACATTTTCAGGGAGAAAGGAAGAAAATTTGAGTAAAAATGTTTGTGTCAATAGACCGTCAGAGAATCATGGATCATGGGAACGAAGGAGTGTAGTAGGCCATCTGGCCCCTTGAGACTGCTCCACCTTTCAGCTGATCATAGTTTGTCATCTACCTCAACACCATTTTCCTGCACTAGTCCCATATCTTTAATACCTATCTGTCTTAAATATACATAATGACTAGGCTTCCACGGCCCTCTGGAGCAGAGGTTTCAAAATATTTACCACCCTCTGAGTGAAGAAATGTTTCCACATCTCACTCCTAGAATGTTTACCCCTTCTTCTAAACCATCTTGTGGCTCTGGATCCCCAAGTAAGCTGAGCATTTCTTCTTTACCCTGCTGAGCCCTGTAAGAATTCTGAATGCTTTGGTATACTGGTTAATGCCAGTACTTGAATATTCTTTTAAGACTTTTTCTTGAGATCAAAAAACAATTTTCAAGCAGTGCAGCACTGTCAGATTTTCTTTTCCCTCTGGTTTGTGAGATCAAACAGACTCTTAAAGGCCAGATTGGAAGTCATGCTGGCTTTGTCTGGCCTGTAACGAGCCCTAAGGGCTTGAGAAATGTGTGTGTTCCTAGGCAGTAATGAAGAAGAAAGTGTATATTAATTGGTGATTAGTTGGTGCCAGAACACATTTGTACAGATGCTTTGAATGTAGAAGTGAGTTAATTACCAATTAATACCCACCTTTCTATTGGAACACTACAGTTTCCGAGTTCATTTATGTGCTGAAATGTAAGAAAGCTTAAGAAATTCTCATAGACACTGACTTCCATTAAATATTGAACTTACTGTTCAGCTGAAATGGAGTGCATAAATGCAATCAGACTCAATAGCATGGGAAGATGGCCCTGTTTCAAGCACTTTGAATGAAAACTTATAATAGGAAAATTATATACCATTGGCTTGGAGGAACTGAAATTTCGAATTGGCAGATTTAACTGTAGGAAATGTAAGCTTGGCACAGTAATCACTACCCTTCCCCACCTTCTCAGCCCATGCAAAGGCAGTCATCTAAGATCACACGTCACTCTTCAAATATAAACAGTAGGATATCCCAGCACCAACAGGCTGTTGTAGACATTTGGCATTAAAAGCTCAGCATCCAGGCTTGGCCTGGCTGTAGGCCCCAGAACTGGTCGCATATTATCTGTGGCAAAAACCTTGAACTGAGTTTTAGTTAAATGGCCCTGATCCCAAAACTAGGCTGCGCTCCAAATTGGCGGGACCCTGGGGGAGATTTTTGAGGAGATGGCCAAATAAGAGGCTGCCTCTGGGAACCCTATCCAATTTAAGAGCTAATGGTCAAGAGGGCCATTGGGAATTCCCACACAAGCTCTGGGTAGCTGGCAGTCCCATTGGGAGAGGTGGGGAGCTGTGAGGGTATCTCAGAGTGGAGTCTTCTGTTAACTTGCAAATGGATCAACTATACTGTGACCGGTCCATCAGTACAGAAGGGAAATCCTCCCACGAGGTGCCCTGTGTCATGGAAACATAGATGATGGGAGCAGGAATGGGCCATTCAACCCTTGAGCCTGCTCCACTGTTCATTATCATCGTGGCAACCAGGTGAGCTCAATATCCTAATGCTGCCCTTACCTGATATTCATTATTTCAGTTGTGTCCCTCACACCCCGGTAGTTCCATGCTGAACTGCTTTGCAGGGTGCACCCCTTTTCCCTGACCTACCTCCCACATGATGGCCATGGGCTACAGTCACATTAAGGATTGGGGATGGATTTGTTCACTGTCAGGAAGATCCATGCCCTTACATGGTATAACCTAACACTGGGGGGTATTACTGGCATTTTAGCAGTTTCTGGGTGGTGAAAGAATTAAAGGCCATCATGACAAGGCAGGTTTTCATTTTAACAACAAAGGGAAAGGATGGGCTTGTTTAATTTTCAAAGGCAGCATACAGCCAGCGCAACAATTTAAAATTCATACTATTCTCCATTATTTCTGTCCTTGATTTCAAATTGCACTCTGCAGACCTTGTCTTAATGTTGGTAATGAACTAGTTTCCAGAAATAAAGGAGCAAGTATGCTAATTTCAGGCATTGCTATGTTGTCTATCACTACCTTCTAAGCAGTAAGACTATAAGAACAAGAATAGGAAATTCAGCCCATCGAACCTAGCTCTGTTATTTTACTTTATTATTATGTGACCATCTAGTTGGATACTCTTATCTCCATATTCCTTGCTGCCTCCCAAGTTACGAAAGTTGCTAAAAAAGCGCAACATTAGAAAATCTTAATAAGGAAACCAGAGTAAGCACCTGGTGGATTCAGTTCGCTTGTTTCAAATGGCCTCCAATTTGGAAACTGGATACCAACATCTCAGGGCATGCTCCATGGACAACAGTCACATGCACCCCAGGTCCACAGATATTAGCAGTTAACGTGTGCCAGCTTCTCAGAACCCTCATGGTACATCTCCAATCCATTTAGAGGTTACTTCTGAACTTCAATGCTGTATTCTGGGCAACCAATACTGTAACGAGGGCACTGTGCACTTGGGGTGGGAGGGTGTGTACACACAGCCAGCTCATGAACTGGACTGACCAGGCTGCATCTCTGGGCTCTCCCATTCACTGTCAGCATGCTTACTCATTCTGAGCCCACAACATTCCTACCATTTGTTGCCTTTATGCACTTTCCCCTTATTGCCAGAGATAGATGCTCATATTCCTTTCTTTCCTTAACATGTAGTGCAGACACAAAACCAGGGAGCTTGTCATATTTGACAGCAAACCTCAGTCAAGTTAAGGGACAGGGTTTGCTCAGGGGTTCTTGGCACAGCAAGTCCAGACCCTGCTCACAGCAGTCAGAGTCAGGATCCTCACTTCATAACGGATGAAGAGTTGAATAACAGGTAATACGCCACCCATCTTGACTCGTGCTGCCCTATTATGGGCTGTTTTCCCCATGGAATGAGAGAGAAGTAGATGTTAGAGGAGATGAGAGTGAGTGGCACAACTGTTACTGTTGGTGCACGTGGGAAAGTGTCACAGATGAGTGGCTGGGTTAGTGCAGGAAACAGACAGCATTAGTGGTATCAGGGATTGGAATGGATGACGACAAGTGAGGGAAGATGTTGCAGGCAATAATGAAAGTGGTAGAGCATGAGCCTTGGTGCTAGGTGGGTGCAATGGCAGATATAGAGTGAAGTGTGTGGCACCAAAATGGAGCAGGACATTGAGGTTCTTCCTACAGTGCTGGGCATTCCTCCACACAGCAATTTGCTGGTCTTGGGGAAAGAGGAACTCACTACATTGGCACCACCCTGATCAGCAGGACCCAGGACTGTGTCTGCATTGCAGGGAACCAATTTCCCCAGTCTGCTATATCCATGGCAAATGTCAGGACCGGTGTAGTGCAGCTCTGTCCTGATGATGCTTGGGTGTACAACTGGCTTCTAAAGATGGTGCAGTTGCAGGGGTCACTGGTGAATTGAGATGATCTGGGAAAAGCATGTCGCAAGATGGGATGGACCTTGGACATGAGAGATACCACAGAGGTGTGGTAGGGAATTAATGAGGTGGGTTTGGTAAGATATGGCAAGAAAACTTCCAAAATTTGATGCAGCTCTGACTTGGCCAAAAAAACAATGTAACATTCAACCTAGTCTGTCTTTCCTCTTGTCCTATCGAAATCCATAACTTCACACTTAGTTATAGAGTTTTATAGCCTGGAAACAGGTCCTCCAGTGCAACTTGTCTGCACCAACCAAACATCACAATCTAACAGTCTCTTTTGCCAGCATTTGGCCTTTATCCCTCTAAGCTCTTCCTAATCATGTTCCCATTCAGATGCCTTTGAAATATTGTAATGGTGCCCATCACCACGACTTACTCTGACAACTCATTCCATACACACACCTTGCCCTACATGAAAAAGTTAAACTTCAGGTCCTTTTTAAATCTTGCCCCACTCACCTTGAACCAATGCTGTCTAGTTTTGGACTGCCCTACCCTAGGGAAAAGACTTTGGCGATTCAGCTTATCCATGAGCGTCATGATTCTATAAATCTCTAAAAAGTTGCACCCCTCAGCCTTTGATGCTCCAGGAGATAAAACCCCCAGCCTATTCAGCCTCTCCTTACAGCTCAAACCCTCAAACCCAGCAAAATCCTCGTAAATCTTTTCTGCACCCTCTCAAATTTAACAACATCCTTCCAATAGAAGGGTAACTAAAATTATATGCAGTATTCTAAAAGTGGCCTCACCAATGTCCTGTACAGTTGCAACATGATGTCCCAATTCCTATACTCAGTGCACTGACCAATGAGGGCAAGCATGCGAAACACCTCCTTTATCAGCCTGTCTACCCTCAACTCCATTTTCAAGGAACTGTGCACCTGCACCCCAAGATTTATTTGTTTGGCAATAGTCCCCAGGGCCCTATCATTAACTGTATACATCCTACCCTGGTTTGTCTTACAAAAATGCAACACCTCACATTTATTTAAATTAAACTCCATCTGCCACTCTTCGGCCCATTGGCCCAAATGAGCAAGACCCTGTCATACTCTGAGGTAATCTTTTACAGTGTCCACTACACCACCTATTTTGGTATAATCTGCAAGCACACTAACCATACCTCATATTCACATCCAAATCATTCATATACCTAACAAAAATTGATGGACCCAGCACTGATCCTTGTGGCACACCACTGGTCGCGGACCTTCAGTCTGAAAAGCTACCCTCTCCCACACCTTCTGTCTCCTACCTTCAAGCCAATTTTGTATCCAATTGGCCAGCTTTGCTGGATCCAATGTCATCTAACCTTACTAACTGGTCTACCATATGGAACTTTGTCAAATGTTTTGCTGAAGTCCTTACAGCCAATGTCTACTACTCTGCCTTCATCAGTCTTCTTTATCATCTCTTCAAAAAACTCAATCAAGTCATAGAGACATGATTTCCAAAGCACAAAGCCATCATGACCATCCCTAACCTGTGCTTGCCTTTCCAAATACATGTAAATCCTGTACCTCAGAAACCCCTCCAACAACTTGCTGACAACTGACATCAGTCTCACTGGCCTGCAGTTCCCTGGTTTTTCATTAGAGTCTTTCTTAAATAATGGCACCACATTGGCCAACCTCAAGTCTTCTGGCACCTCACCCATGGCTATTGATGGTACAAATATCTCAGCAAGGGGCCCAGCGATCTCTTCCATAGCTTCCTAAAAGGTTCTGGTAACACCTGATCAGGTTCCAGACAGTTATCTACCTTTCATACATTCAAAGACCTCCAGTAGCTCATCCTCTGTCATATAAACTCATTTCGAGATATCACTACTTTTTTCCCCCAAGGATCCTAGCTTTCATGCCCTTCTCCACAATAAATACAATGCAAAATATTTGTTGAGTATCTCACCTATCTACTGTGATCCATACTTAAACAGCCATATTGATCTTTATTCTCTCCCTAGTTTCTCTTTTGCCCTTAATGTACTTATAGAATCTCTTCAGATTCTCCTTAACACTATTTGCCAAAGCTATCTCATATCACCTTTTTACCCTCCTGATTTTGCTTTTAAGCCTATTCTTACTGCTGTTATACTACTTTAGGGATTGACTCAATACCTGATATATACCTCCTTCTTCTTCTTGACCACAGCCTCTATTTCTCTATTCATCCAGCATTCCCTACACCTACCAGCCTTGCCCTTCACACTAACAGGAATGTATTGTCACTGAACTCTTGTTATCTCATTCTTAAAGGCCTCCCACTTCCCATCCAATTCCTTTATCTCCAAACAGCCTCCCCCAGTCAATTTTTGAAAGTTACTGTCTAATACCATCAAAATTGGCCTTACTCTGATTTAGAACTTTAACTTTTTAATCAGTTCTATCCTTTTCCATAACTATTTTAAAACTAATAGAGTCATGATCACTTGTGCCAAAGTGCTCCCACACTGACACCTCAGCCACATGCCCTGCCTTGTTTCCCAACAGAAATATTGTTCCTTCTCTAGTAGTTACGTCCATGTATTGAATAAGAGTTTTCTTTTCTTGTACGCACTTAACAAATTCCTCCCTATCCAAGCCCCTAGCACTATGACAGTTCCAGTCCATGTTTGGAAAGTTAAAATGTCCTACCATTACAGAAATAATATTCTTACAGATACCTGAGATCTCCTCAATTTGCTTCTCAATTTTCAGCTGACTATTGAGGGACTTCTAATACAATCCCACTAAGATGATCATCACTTTCTTATTTCTCAGTTCCACCCACCCGGGAATATCCTCCCTAAGTACAGCCGTAATGTTAGCCCTAACCTGATGGGATACTGTAGGGGGAGGGGCTTAGATTAGTTCACAGGTTGGTGCAACATCGAAGGCTGAAGGGCCTGTTCTGCGCTGTATTGTTCTATGTTCTATGTTCTAATCAAAAATGCCTCACCTTCTCTCTTGCCCTCCTTTCTATCCTTCCTATCTTCTCAAAATCCTTCCTATGGCAATAATACTCCAGAACATTAAGCTGCCAGTCCTATCCATCCCTGAGCCTGATCCCAACCATGTCCTATGTTCATCTGCCTTACCTGTCAGGCCTCTTGTATCAAAGGAAATGCAGTTTAATTTATCAGTCCTACCTCATTCTCTGCCAAGCTCTTGTTTGCCTTGACTATTTGACTTGCTCCCCTTACCAACTGTACCAGCCTCAGCCTTTTCTGTTTTGTTGCTGCCACTTTGATTCTGCTTGCCCCATATCAGATTGCAGTTTTATCCTTAAATTGAGTATTGCTCATGAACTGAACTGACCCTACATTCAGAACACAAGTGGAAGTCTCGTTCTGCAACAAGGGAATGCAAGAGGATATGCCCAAGCCCCACAACTATAGAAATTTTTAAGAGAGGAAGAGAAAAATATAGTTTCATAATTGAAAGAAGACAAAATTAATGCCACTTTGTAAATCCATGTGGCTAATGTGACAGATGCACCTTGTTGTTTTTCACCCTTGTAATGTTGCTAGTAAGAGTTGACAGCTCAGGAAATGGCTCAGGAACAGGAACACTTGCACCTACAATTTATTTACAGTTCTGAAAATAAATTAAGCATGAGAAGCCTTGCTCCTGTACAGCTACTGTGTATTTAATGTGATGGCTCAGTTGACAATTTTTATCCTTAAATATTTAACCTCTCTTAATCAACAGTTCTTATTAAATATTACTTGGCCCTTGCTCAGAAAGCACGCTGGTGACACAGAAGCTGAAGGGAGGGAATGGAAAGAAACACAAAAGAGCTTTTGCAGTACAAGTATCAACAGGCTCACAGTTGATAAATTAGGCACACTGCTGTCTACACTCTGTGAGTAGGAATGTTTAAACTGATTTGCTCAGTCACTCAGCAATGTTCTGTGCTCCTTTATGTGGTAGAAATTCCAGTGAGTAAATACAAATCTGAAATCATTGTATTTGAACAGAAATTGTTGCCTCAAACATAAAATGGGATAGGACCAGTGGGTTACATTGTCTAAAAAGATGTTTATTTTCATTGCATTGAAATTTGCAATGTTTGGATACCCTGTTCTATGATTTGATCTACTTCACATAAATGACAGAAAACAAGTTACCTAGTCTATTAAGCAATGTTCCAGCTGTCTGTAATCAGAGCATTCATTGGTGGTGAATTCACCAAATTCTGGTTTTTATTATGAAAGGTTCCAGGATTTATGCTAATATTTTTGAGAACAGTTTGATCTTCTTCCTACACCAATTTGCTATTCTCTCTCAAGCTTATACCTCTTAGACTAATGTTTTATGGAGATAAGCAGCCCAGCTGATCCTTCCTGGTGAGGAAGCCTAAAGTGCATTATTGGCTCATTTATTTCATCAGAGAAATATCACAGCTTATCCAACATTGAACCACAAGATCAATAACTTGAATTTATATAACTCTCTCAACATTGCATAACATTCTAAGACACTTTAAATCAGTATTTTCAAATAGCTTTTGAGGTAGCCAAATATTGCAATATGTAATCAAAAGCTTTGTCCAAAAGAGAGACTCCCAGAGGAATCTTAAATGAAGAGAGTGATCTTGGAGATGTTTGAGGTGGAAATTTCAGAGCATAGAGCTGAGTTATGTACAAGCATTAATGCCAGTGCTGAAGAAATCAAAATTGGTGGTGAAAAGAAAGCAGAATTGGAGGACCACACAAATCACAGATAGTTGTAGGGCAGAAATTACAGAGATGTGGAGGGCAAAGCTACAGAGGGCTTTGATATCAGGGATGTAAATTTTAGAGTGGTGTCTTTAATGGATTAGGAACAAATGCAGCTCTGCAGAATCACAGGTAATGATAAGCAGGTTTATTGTAAGCTAGGAGATAAGTGGTAGAGTTTTGAAGAGCCCAATTTACGAAGGGTGTAAATAGGAAGCCAGCCAGGAGAGCATTGAAGTAGTCAAGTCCAGTAAGTGTTCACACATTTAGCTGGAGTTGTTGGGTGGTGATCAAGATTCTGTGTGCAAATATATGAAAGTTCTGGGTAGGAAAAGACCAGCTGGTCCATCGAAGCTGCCCCGTGCTTCTTAGGATTAGATACTTTATGTTCCTCTGCAATCATTTGATATTTTGGGACAGATGAAAAACAATTACAAAAATCCAGGGACATAAGTGAGGCTGAGTGGAAAGCTCAATGAATCCTGATGAATCATTCCGGATGATCTGGTGAGTGACTACAACTTGCATGAAGCAGTCTCTGATTGTTCTATTCATAATTCTTATAGCGTAAATACGCCAGTTTGTGGGTTGGGTCAGAGTTAGTTCAAGAAATGATGAGGGACCTGCCTACAACATTACATTTGTCGTATGATTTAAAGGCAATTTGCATTTACCCTAAGAATCTCAGCCGATTATTTTGATTAGGTTATGCATAAAATGGAGACTTATGGGTCTCTTTTTAGACAGGTTATACCAACTAAATTTCCCAAATTATTTTTCCTTTATACATAATGGCTGGTTTACTCAGAATCTCATGCAAGACCTTGTTTCTCTGGCAACAATTACTATTTTCTATCAAAAGTTTCTTTAATATTTGTTTTAAAACTTATAAATACCTTTATGGCTGCTGGGCCAGCTGTAATGGGCTGGTAAGAATAACATTGCCATTGCTAATGTCTTTCCTTTCCAGAAGTAAGTGAACCCTGCACTTAGTTGCATATAGTCACTAAGAAATTATCCACCTGCCTGAAATACCACACTTCAAATAATAGTTTTTTTTCGGTTGGTATTCCATTTCAAAAGAAAATAATGAATGGGGATTTATCCTCTTCCCTGCTTGACTGTTAGTAGCTGTGCTGATACTGTACTACAAGCTTTACTAATCATTAATCCACTAAGCAGAGAACTCTACTCTATGCCTGGTACAAGCTGAAGATTCCCCAAGGCCTGCTTTGAAGGACTGGAAACAATAAAAAAAATTGTTGCAGAGGTTGCTCCAGGATACGTCCGTACACTGATTATCTTCAACTGCTTCAGCAGAAAAAACCCCTCTGTTATAAGGTCACAAATGGAGATATTCACTGATACTTGCATGTTTGTTTCCATCAACGATTCCTCAGCTAATGAACCAGCCTGTGGCTGAGAAACAAGACTACAAGCACTCATGCTAGGGCTTCTATCTGTGTGACTATTGCTTCCCATTTAACTACCAGGCAATGACCATCTGTATCAAATTAAATCTAACCGTCTCCCATTGACGTTCATTGGATCACCATTTTTGACTCACCTATTTTGGATATCCTAGGACTCAGCACTGGCCAGAAACTTGATTAATGCAGCCACATAAATAATATGATGACAAGAACAGGTCAAGGTGTTCTGTGATGGTGATCTATCTCCTGACATCTCCAACTCTGTCCATCACCTAGAGGATACAAGCCAGGAATTTGATGAAATCTTTTTCATTTATCTGGATTAATGCAGCTCATACAAGCATAGAGCAACCCTCCTGATTATAGCATCCCATCCGTCACTTTACATCCTTCTTTGCCAGCAAACCATGGCAGTTATAAGGTGCATTGCAGCTACCTGTCAAGGATTCTTTGACAGTGCCTTACAAATCCATATCCTCTTACCATCTAGAAGGGGCAGCAGATGTATTGCATCACTACCATCTGCAAATTTCCCTCCAAATCATTTCACCACCCTGTCTTGGAAATGCGCTTCATTGCTTCATCATTCCTGGGGTGGCGAGGAAGAAGTCCTGGAACTCCCTATTTAATAGCAATTTGACGCATGCTAACTACCCTTATTACAGTAGACTGGAAATAAATGCTGACTTTGTCAGTGACGCCCACACCTCATGAATGAATTTAAAACAAAATTGTGAAAGAAAAGGGAAGCTACCTCTCTGTAGGTGCGCGTACTCAATCAAAAATCCTCACAATGACACATTATCAAAAATGCTTTTAACAAGATACTCAGAACATAAATTTCTGCAGGCATAAATATTTTCAGATGCATGTTTAAGGTATTTAATTCAAGTGATTATATTTTTGAAACAATATTGCACTCCTGGTTAAATGGAAGTGTAATTTATTGTAAATTTGTAGTCAGCAGTTCAACTTCGTGGTTCAGAGGAATCTGACTTTTAGTCAATCGGAATTACTGAATTAATAAGCTGAAGATCAAAAATACTAGGCAGTGACTTATTTCTGCTTTGGCAGCGCTAGCTTCCAACTTCCATACAAATAAATCTTGAATGTACCCATCTGCAGAGTATAATGTGCGAAGTATTCGTCTCCACACAACGTTGAGTGTATTGTATGCAGAGTAGGTGTATCAATTTGTTCCTAATCTGGACGCATAATATTGTACCTGGTTTACTAACTTAGGGCAGATTGGTCATTGAATCTGGCGAGTTTGTGGTTGATTCACTGAGCTACACTGCTCATTTAATACACTCACAAAGCTATTGGGGGAGGAAATGCTTGGAATTTAAAAGCCTGTCATTATGGGAAAAAGGGAAGTACCAAGGGAGGTTAAGGCATACCACTTATTGGAGGTTACAGGAATAAATGAGTTACAGCAGGAGGCATTCTGATGGGTCTTGACAGTTAGACAAATCTCAAAGTAGGTGATTTGGACATAGGACTTTCTGTGTGCTGTTGGGAATGTTACAAAGTCATGCATTATTTGTGATCTTTTGCCAGCTTGATAGTCAAAGTGAAAACAGTTTTGGCAGAGTGTGCTGAAAAGAACCAAATGTAGTCTTCATCAGACCTGGACATAGCAAACAGATCCATAATTCAAACCAGCATTACATTTGAGCTTGGTCCAGGAAACAAGGAAACAAACAGACAGCCTTGGTCAGCTTGGAATCCTTCCAAAAATGATATTAATGAATGTTGAATGCATAACTAGCTCAAAATAGGTAGCAAAACCATGTTATTGTGCTTCAGTAGGAGGAACATAGATTCTGCATTGGCAGCCAATGAACATTAACTGTCTTCTATTAGTTGTTTTGATTTTGAGGGGTTACTTTGTCTGTGTAGAGTTTTAATTCTGCCAATTTTCTATCCTGTTTCCTTTGCTAAGTGGAAATTTCAATTTGAAAGCTACGTGGTCTAATCACTTGACCATTTTTCATCCAATTAGATGCTACATTGATTAAGTTAATGGATTAAGGTGCACAGGTATATAAAAAGCGTTCAGCAAAACGCACAAAAAAATGAAATACTTAATTAAAGTAATTAAATTCACTTCTTCTGAGCACCAAATCCTACATGATTAAAACCTATCGTGCCTCTTCTAAGTGAATAAAGTTAGCATTCACAAAGGATAGCAGTATTTTGAATCTCCAAACAAACCTGCAAACATAGTCACGTGTTTATTAATAAGGTGTAATAATTATACAAGTCAGTATCTACAACAACTCTTTACCTCTCAATTGTTCTTAATTGATAAATCTTATTGCCTTTGTCTCATTTACAAAACTTGTTTCATAGCAAGTGTGATCATCCCTTTAATGCCATGTGGAATCACTAATTAGTGTCCTTGTGGATCTTGTTGAGTATGTGTTTCTTTGGTAACAGGCAATGGTCTGTCCACCTGGAACTCATCACCTGAGCCCTGTGTGTAGGGCAGCAGTAGTTTCTCTACCTATAAACCAGGAAGCCTGTGTTCTAATCCCATCCTGCTTCAAAGGTGTATTGTAATGTGTCTGAGCAGATTGATAATAGGGTCTTCTTGAGGCACAGTGATAGTGTCCCTATCCCTGTACAGGAAGGCCCAAGGTCAAGTCCCACCTGCTCACAGAGGTGTGTAATAACATTTCTGAGCAGGTTGATTAGAACAATAAGTTAAATTTTAAAAATTACAAAGCAAACCCATTGCCCTTAATGGGCTTTGCTTGTAAAAATTGCTTGGAGGCACAGCTCGAATCGCTGGTGGTAGTTCAAATAAAGAGCAAAAATAGAAGCCAGTGATCTGGGTGGTGGGAGGGTTGCTCAGATGTGTGAAATAGCACTTTTGGGCTGATGTTAATAAGAAAAGGACATTGCCCTTAACAGACTTTGTGTTTGAATATTGAATTAGAGATGCAAGTGGCTACTGGTGGTAGTTAAAAGGAGAAAGTAACACAAAAGGTCACAGTGATTTTGATAGTGGAAAAGTCACTCATATGTCCATTATAATAATTTTGACTGTAATAAAGAAAAATAAAGCATACCCCAGACAGCTGTTCTGGTGCAGTGGTAGTTCTTTTACCTTTGAGCCAAGTGCCTTGAATTCAAGTCTCACATTCTTCAGAGGTGTTTAGTAACTTTCTAAACAGGTTGATTATATAATAAAATAGCCTCCACAAGGGGTCTTGTGGCACAGTGCTAGTCTCCCTACCTCTGGACCAAGATGCCAGTGTTAAAGCCCACCTACGCCAGTGGTGTGTAAAAACATTTCTGAGCCAGTTGGTTTGTAAATAGTATGACGCAGATCCCAAAGAGAAAGGTGGGCACTGTGGGGGATACAGTGCATAATTTTCTCTTCTAACTCCATTTCAATTTAGTCCCTTTTCGCTCTTGCTACCCCTCCCTCACTTTTGATGGTGTGCATGGTCTATAATGGGCTTTGTATGTAAATCTCTAACTGGATTCACTGTTAGTTTACTAATGGCAGTTAATAGATAAAAACAAAAAAAAAACGAGCCTCAGTGATTTGGTGGTGGGAAAGATATTTAGTTGTGTGTAATAACTGTCGTGGAAAATGGTGGCAGAGTAAGACACTCAGCCAGAGCTCCCCTGCTGCACCTCTTTCTTT
The DNA here is from genome assembly GCF_030684315.1 of Stegostoma tigrinum. Lineage (NCBI taxonomy): Eukaryota > Metazoa > Chordata > Chondrichthyes > Orectolobiformes > Stegostomatidae > Stegostoma > Stegostoma tigrinum. The sequence goes on from NC_081368.1 coordinate 36,557,430, forward strand.
TCTTTTTTCTCAACATGTGGAGGAGGGGAATGGAGGAGTTGGCGAGCTCTGGATGCAAATCCTGGAGCCATGGGGAAGCAGTGCCGGAGCAGAGGTCCGGGGGGGGAAGCAGCCCGGGAGTGGAGGTCCAGGAGTGGAGGTCCGGGAGGGGAAGCAGTCCCAGTACGGAGCGGACTGGAGGCTTGCACTGTAGCGGGCACAGTTATTAGATTGGGGCCTGGCACAGGCAGTCAGACCACATGGGGAAGCCTGTGCACTCACCTACTGCAATGTATTATTTATGTATAGTTTGTTCATGTGACTGTGTAATGACTATCCTTCTAACTATGTCTTTTTTTTCTGTAAAGTAATGCAGCTACTTTTGTATTGCTGCTTTTGTGTCTAAGATTTGCACCTCTGCACTTTGTACCTAAGATGGCAACATAAGAGGTGACAGTGTGAAACTTTTCACTGTACTCCTGATGTCTTTACATGAGTACATGTGACAATAAATGATATTCTACTCTATAAAGGATATTTTATTCTGTAGCACTTCTGAATATAAATAAAAATAAAGCCGATGTAGGGGTTCCTGTGTAAGAGGCCTGAGTTCGAGCCCTGCCTGTTTTACAGGTGTGTTATAAATCACTGAACAGTTTTGTTAGAAGATAAGATGAAGTATACCTCGGGGGAGGTACTGGTGCAGGGATAATGTCACTGGGTGATCATTTCCAGAACCCCAGTCTGATGCTTTGGGGACATTGGTTCAAATCCCATTGACGTAAATGGTGAAACTTAATTTTTTTTTTAAAGAAAAGCAGGCCAAGGGGCTCTTGTGGCACAGTGGTAGTCTCCTAACCTCTGAACCAGATGGTCTGGGTTTTTGTTGCACCTGCTGCAGAGGTCATAACACCCCTGAACAGGTCGATTAGAAAATATCGATAAAGCTGACCCAGGAACGGATTTGCAGAACGTGTTGTCCTGTGCTGGGACTAGTCTATGTACGCCATATGTAGTTGCTCTGTCTTGGTGTTCAACAGTAAATGATGTGACCATCCAGTTGGGTTTCCTGAATTATTACAGCAGGATGACCCACAATTCCATATTCCCACAATTCACTTCCACCTTAACTTCTGACATACCATCAGTAAATAATGTATTTAATGATAAAATAATACATCTACCTAATGATTATGTCAAGCAAACAAAACCATTTCTTATCAAACTTTAAATTGTGTTCTGTTGAGCCTGTTTTTCATAAGGAGGTGTATGTATTTAACCTAAACTTAGGTAATCTTTGGTTGACCCCAGTTTGCTCAGCTATCTTTTACTTTGAAGGTGGTAAACAAATTTGAATTGTTTCCTCTCTTTCTGATCAGTGGTTGTCATTTTGTGTTGATTCTCGTATTGTGGACAGTTCTTGAAGCTAGCCTTTCTAATTGGTGGCATTTCTAGCTATAATACACCCTTTGAAGATTTTCTGTTGAGGCATAGTATTGTAAAGTAGGAGATTATGCAATAGCATACACTACAGCGAAAACATTTCAGCTGCCTGTCCCTTGTTGGAGATAGCAACATTTCTCAAAATATTTCCATGTCAGGCATCCCAAATCTGCAATACACTCTGTGGGGCTATAATACCTCTTCTTGTCAAAAATCACAAAGCTCAGTGCAATTTGGTATTTCATGGTAGACCTTTTGTGAGTTACTGATACTTGATATACCAGCAGGCGATGGTGACAAACTTTTCAACTATGCTACCAGGGATATGTAAATATAGTTAGTAAGTCCTTGAGCCATTGCTTTCTAGCCAGAGTTTCCTATGGATTAATTTGTATTATCTGTAGTAGTATGCAAGAACATTTGTCTTAAAATTTGGAAAAACCTTGGCTGACTGGGAGTCACTAGCAGAGTTCTCTTTCTGGATGATAAGGTTATTTGAAACGTTACTTAGGTATTACTCTCTTCTCCACTTATTTATTTCCAGAGTGATATCTCTTTCAGCTAACTATTGGGAGACCTTCTCCCACTGTTGTTTAATATAGCGCTGTTCTTATCCATTTAAGGTATTTCTATCTGACTGAGCGATGGCTACCGTTGACAATTACCATTTGTAACAACTGCAATATATCAGCCCAAGTGTGTCTGATTCCCTGTATAAAATTAGGCTCATCAAACCATCCATCAACCCTCGCAGGCTTTCCCCTAACTCCTGTCACTGATTTAATTTTTCCTTTCCAAACTCTATCAGATTCTGATGCCAGAGGCTGACATTTTGTTGCAAGTGTAGGATTAGGTTCCAAATCCTCCCTGGTTCCCATCATTCTGAATCAATGACCACATCTACTGCAAGTTGAAATATCTTTATCAGTCTTAACCTTACTCACATTTATCAATTTAAAAAATCATCTGCTCCGTTTGCCTGAAGTAGCACAAAGTGACCTATTAATGGGGTAGGTTTACTATCCTCTATCATCCTCCACTTATCCCACTCAACCAGCAAACCACACGTAGCTACGTTCATTAAAATTAAATGCAGTATCTTATGAATACCACTCAGCATGCTAAGTTTAATAACTTAACCAACTGCTCACAGTTCTTCACAAAATATGTCATTGAAATTTGGACAGAAGTTTATCCTTTTGTATAGTGGTTGGGGTGGAGAAGCTGTAGAAAGGTTTTGTACTCATATTAAATGTGAAGAATGTTAGACTAAACAGATTTAATGATTCATACATTCCTGAACCAACCAGAAAATAACTAACAATGTAGTTTTGGTGATAAAAGTCTTTCTTACTACTTGCTTTCAAGAGATGGTAATTTTTCCTTATTGCTTTATAAATTATAAGGCCATTTGGCAAGGTCCAATGTGCCAGTTTCAGAAACTACAATGCCTGCACACCCTCAAAAATACCCCAGCAGATACAAAGCTCTTCAACTTCTGATTAGAACTCCAAACACGTTTGTGTATTTAGAACAGAATTTAATAATAGCTGATGGCAGTGATGCAGGTTAGAAAATTTAACAGCACTTCAATCATGGATTTTTGCACATACCTGCTCATGCACTACCTTTCAGTACTCTCAGCTGTCACCAAGCTTACAGTTTTTGCTTTATTCACTCAATTTGCCCCTCATCAACCCCTTCAGTGCTTAAAGATGAAACCCACCTTAACCATACTCCAGACTGTACACAATTTTATCACTGACAGTTGGAAACAATGACTTATTGACATGAAATATGCCTCCTGCGCTGAGGCAAAAAAAAAGACCACATTGCGAAACAAGCCAAAGTCCACAAAACAGGGCACCAGTCTTGAAAAATGTAAGGTTGCAAATCAAGAAACACTCTTTGTGTGATGCCAACATTGGATTTTTGTGCAAATTGGGCGAAAAAGGAACTGACAAAAAATATCAATTGCCAGTCTTGCTTGTGGTTTATTATTGGTGTTTATGAAGCATATATGTTTGATGAATTCTATCTGGAATGAAATCAGAAGAGTTATATGTCAAATTTTGGACATGCGGTGTTTAAATATCATGAATGAAGAAGACACGAAGATGAGTAAACACAATTTCTGAGGAGCCCTTCACCTATTAGTTAATTATTTTTTTCTAAAGGCGGTATACCTAATGTTGCTGTCGCAACCAACAGAATGGATCAACTCCTCGTTTATGTCATTGTAGTTTGCATAAAGTTGCTGCCAAATGACAGTTGCTTGCCCACATGATATTTCAATAGATTTCAGAGTAGTTCACAATATGAAAAGCACTTTCAAGGTTATTCTCTTTCATCTCCTGTTTCAGTTAGTTTTGACCTCAGAATTTGACAGTAATGCTGAGCTTTTCCTTCTTTGCAGCTACTTCCAATGGCTCATTCGAAGGGTTGGAGAACAGAAATGGTGGAGTATGCAGAACTCGCTCCATGAAGATAATTATGAAAGTTGGACAAGGTAAGCGGTGAACTACTGTCCTAACATTGTGATACATTCTACAATTGCATTACTGAAATCACAGCTGCATGCTTTTACTATAACAGGTCAATTCACAGCTGCTCGGTCCTAAACTGTGTTATCCATTTTGACTTTGGTACACCGGGAAATGCCTCTGTAAACTGAAGAGTTGGTATACCAGAGAATGGTTGCTGAACAAAGAATTCCTGAGCCTTTCTTTTGAGCCCTTCCTAATATCTACAACCTCATCCCGTCCACATGGCATAGTTTGGGCAGAATTCTAAAGCTGAACATTGAGTTTTATTTTGTACTGAATCTCAGAATTGCCAAAAACATAGTATTATTCTGTACCCAGAATTGTACAGATTAATTGTTGGATCTGTGCTTTAGTGTTACTACAGATTCTGATGACACATCTGTATGTGTGTGTCTAATTTCTGATGTCCTGTTTATGCTGCATACAATGTCTTTATTTGTTTGACTTTTTTGTCTAAGTGTCTAGATGCACCTGTTTTTTTCCTTCTGCCTGAGCAGTCCAACACACATTGTCTATCCATATGTGTAGATGTACAGATGCCTTTGTATATCTGCCTGTCTGCCTCAGTCTTTTTCATCTCTCTATGGCACAATATCGGCATATTTCTGTCTGCAACTGTGAATATTGTTGTGCTATGCATTTATTCTGTGTGCCTACCTTTTAAATTATGATTTCACAAATATATTCTGCATCAAAATAGTTGATTTTGCATTGCCTGCCAGATGCCCACTTTAATTGTTCCCACAATGTGCCAGTCCCAGAGAGAACTTTGGATGATTTCAGTTTGTGACCTTCCTATGCCAATATTCACATTTTTTTCTGACGGTGAAATGCTGATGATATTCAGGTACAAAGACAGAATAAATGAGAATGCAAATTGAAGTGGCTCCTCAGTGCCCTTGGGGAATGATTTGCAAACACATTTTGGATTCACTTCTCTGAAGGCGGTGCCCCTTGTTGCAATGTAGTTCCATGGCTACAAGCAACTGTCTAGCACTTCATTCAAACCTCCATTCATTTTCTAGCAGGGATTATTGGATACCAGTTACAGAAGTTGGAACCCTGCCCAAATTTTTCATAATTAACCTAAGGGTATGGTAGCTAATTGTAACACACCCATTATGACCCTGTGTTCCTTTCTCTTCCTTCTTAATTTAAGTTTGAGGGTGGGCATGATAATGGGGAAGTGAATTTTTGAAAGCAAGTAAAGAAGACTCTAGTTATTACTGGATTATCACCCTGAATGTTGAAAATCCATTCTAATTACATGAAGAGAACACACACGCACCTAGGGATGCAAAAACTGCTGGTGCCGGAGTCAGAGATAATACAGTGTGGAAGCTGGAGGAGCACAGCAGGTCAGGTAGCATTAGAGGAGCAGGGAAGTTGACATTTTGGGTCGGGCCCTTCTTCAGAAATGGGGGGGGAAGGGAGCTCAGAAATAGAGAGATGAAGGGTGTGGCTGGAGAAGGTAGGTGGGGTGGTGATAGGTGAGTGCAAGTAGGCAGTAGTGGGGATTGGTCAGTGGGATGGGTGGGGCGGATAGGTGGGAGAGAAGATGGACAGGTTGTGTCAAGTCAGGGAGGTGGGGATGAGAGGGAGGGTTAGTCAAAGGATGAGGTCGGGGTGGGGAGATTGTAAAGCTGGTGATGTCCTCGCTTAGGCCACTGGGCTGTAGGCTCCCAAGGCAGATTAAAACGTGCTGCTCCTGCAGTTTGCATGTGGTGTCATTGTGATACTGGAGGAGGCCTGGGATGGACATGTCACCCAGAGAGTGGGAGGGGGAGTTAAAATGGTTTGTGACCGGAAGGTGCTGCTGTTTGTTGCATACAGAGCGCAGGTGCTCTACAAAACAGTCCCCAAATCGAGGGATAATGGGAACTGCAGATACTGGAGAACCCGTGATAACAAAGTGTGGAGCTGGATGAACACAGCAGGCCAAGCAGCACCTTCGGAGCCTAGACTTGCATCAGAAAAGGGGGATGGGGAGAAGATTCTGAAATAAATAGGGAGAGAAGGGAGGCGGACCGAAGATAGGTAGAGGAGAAGATAGGTGGGGAGGTAGGGAGGGGATAAGTCAGTCCGAGGAGGACAGACAGGTCAAGGAGGCGGGATGAGGTTAGTAAGTAGGAAATAGAGGTGCGGCTTGAGGTGGGAGGAGGGGATAGGTGAGAGGAAGAACAGGTTAGGGAGGTGGCGACGAGCTGGACTGGTTTTGGGATGCAGTGGGGGAGGGGAGAGTTTGAAGCTTGTGAAAACCACATTGATACCATTGGGCTGCAGGGTTCCTAAACGGAATATGAGTTGCTGTTCCTGCAACATTCGGGTGTCATCATTGTGGCACTGCAGGAGGCCCATGATGGACATGTCGTCTGAGGAATGGGAGGAGGAGTTAAAATGGGTTGCGACTGGAAGGTGCAGTTGTTTATTGCGAACCGAGCAGAAGTGTTCTGCAAAGTGGTCCCCAAGCCTCCGCTTGGCTTCCCCAATGTAGAGGAAGCCACAACGGGTACAGTATACCACATTGGCAGATGTGAAGGTGAGCATCTGCTTGATGTGGAAAGTCATCTTGGGGCCTGGGATGGGGGTGAGGGAGGAGGTGTGGGGGCAAGTGTAGCATTTCCTGCGGTTGCAGGGGAAGGTGCTGGGTGTGGTGGGGTTGGAGGGGAGTGTGGAGCGGACAAGGGAGTCCCGGAGAGAGTGGTCTCTCTGGAAGGCAGACAAGGGTGGGGATGGAAAAATCTCTGAAGTGTGGGGTCGGATTGTAGATGGCGGAAATGTCGGAGGATGATGCGTGTATGCAGAGGTTAGTGGGGTGGCATGTGAGGACTAGGGGGATTCTGTTTTGGCAGTTATTGCAGGGGCGGGGTGTGAAGGATGAGGTGCGGGAAATTTGGGAGACTCGGTCAAGGGCGTTCTCGACCACTGCGGAGGGAAGTTGCGGCCCTTGAAGAACGAGGACACCTGGAATGTGTGGGAGTGGAATGCCTCATCCTGGGAACAGATGCGGCGGAGGTGAAGGAATTGGGAATAGGGGATGGAATTTTTGAAGGAAGGTAGGTGGGAGGAGGTATATTCTAGGTAGCTGTGTGAGTTGGTGGGCTTGAAATGGACATCGGTTTCCAGTTGGTTGCCTGAGATAGAGACAGAGAGGTCCAGGAAGGTAAGGGATGTGTTGGAGATGGTCCAGGTGAACTTGAGGTTGGGGTGGAAGATGTTGGTGAAGTGGATGAACTGTTCGAGCTCCTCTTGCGAACACGAGGTGGCGCCGATACAGTCATCAATGTAACGGAGGAAGAGGTGGGGTTTAGGGCCAGTGAAGATATGGAAGAGGGATTGCTCCACATAACTTATTGAGGGTGAGGACGGGTTTGGCTAGGTGGATGAGGGTGTTGGTGGAGGGGGACTGGTTGGGCCTGCAGAACAGGAAGAAGCAGAGGGCCTTTAGGCCATCTGCATGGGGAATGCAGGAGTATAGGGACTGGACGTCCATGGTGAAAATGAGGTGTTGGGGACCGGGGAATTGGAAGTTCTGGAGAAGGTGGGGGGCGTGGGTGGTGTCACGGACCTAGGTAGGGAGTTCCTGGACCAAGCGGGAGAAAATGGAGTCCAGATAGGTGGATATGGGCTCGGTGGGGCAGGAGCAGGCGGACACAATAGGTCGACCAGGGCAGGCGGGTTTGTTGATTTTGGGAAGGGGATAGAAGCGGGCGGTGTGGCGTTAGGGAACAATGAGGTTGGAGGCTGTGGGTGGGAGGTCACCTGAGGTGTTGAGGCTGTGGATGATTTGGGAGATGATGATTTGGTGCTCGGGGGTGGGGTCATGATCCAGGGGGCGGTAGGAAGAAGTGTCGGACAGTTGGCGTTTGGCCTCGGCGATGTAGAGGTCAGTGTGCTTTACTACAACTGCACCTCCTTTGTCTGCGGGTTTCATGGTGAGCTTGGGGTTGGAGCAGAGGGATCGGAAAGCTGCACGTTGCAGGGGAGAGGTTGGAGTGGGTGAGAATGGCGGAGAGGCTAAGGTGATTGATATCTCAACGGCAGTTGGAGATGAAGAGGTCAAGGGAGGGTAAGAGGCCGGGGGGTGGTGTCCAGGAGGCGTCCCCAAATCTACGCTTGGTCTCACCGATGTCAAGGTCTACTGTATCTGCTGCTTCCAATGTGGCCTTCTCTACATCGGTCGTGGCACGTGGCTAGGAAATGCTATTGAAATCAACCCAGTGAATTGCTGCCGTGCATCGGACAAATGTTATATGCATAGGCACTGGCAGTTACATGGAAAAGGTATTGAGTCCCTTGAAAGCAAGAAAACTAATTTGTACCAGTTGATAAAATCAGAACGTATTGGAACACTCACAGATCAAGAGTGGGAATGTTAGTGTGGGAGCAAGGTGAGTCACTGAAATGACAAGCAACTGGAATTCCAAATATCCTTGCAGCTAGAGCTGCAGTATTTTGTAAAGCAGTCAGATGGTCTTTGTTTGTTGTCAACACTGTAAAGGAGACTGCATCATAAGCGATGATAACAACAGACTAAATGGAAAGAAGTACAATTAAAATATAAACGCTCCATGCACTTAGGTCCAACCCTGACTTTGTTATTAAGCCAGCTGATAAGGATGGTGGTGCTGCTGTAGCCTGGTGTCCTGACCTCCGGATTGCAGAGGCTGAGTGCCAGCTCTCAAATACCTCTTCCTATCTTCCCCTGGACCCCACTATCGCCAGGCCATTGAATCAAATACAGTCACTGAGCTAATTTCATCTGGTGATCTATCCTCTACTGCTTCCAAGTTGATAGTATCCCAAGCCCGTACAGCTCTTTTCCACGTCCTTCCAAAAAGCCACAAACAGGACTGTTCAGGCAGACACATTGCTTCAGCCCCACAGAACCTATCTCTTCCAACCGTGACTCAGTCTTTTCTCCCCTGGTCCAAGCCGATGACACGCTATGCCAGTTTCAGAACTTCCAGTTTGCAGGCTCCAGCCACCTCCGCCTCACCATGGATGTGCAATCCCTCTAAATGTCCATCCCCCACCAGGATGGTCTCAGGGCTGCCTGCTTCTTCCTGGATCAAAGGCCTGAACTATCCCCACCTACCGTCACCCTTCTTCACTTAGCTGAGATCATCCTCATCCTCACCCTCAACAACTTCCCTTTTAACTCCTCTCATTCTCTTCAGGTAAGAGGGGTTGCCATGGGTACCTGCATGGGCCACAGTTATACCTGTCTCTTCGTGGGGTACGTGGAATATTCCTTGTCCCAGTTCTATTCTGGCCCCCACTTACAACTGTTTCTCTGATATATCAATTATATCATCGGTGTCGCTTCCCTCTCTTGTCCAGAATTGGAAACGTGCATCGATTTAACTTCCAATGCCGCCCAGCCCTCACTTTCACCTGATCCATCTCTGACTCCGCCCTTCCCTTCCTTGACGTGTCTGTTTCCATTTCTGGGGATAGGTTGGCCACAATATTCATTACAAACCCATTGACACCCACAGCTGCCTGGACTATACATCCTCACACCCCAATTCCTGGAAAGACTCCATCCCGTTCTCCCAATTCCTCTGTCTCTGTTGTATATGTTCAGATGAGGCCAATTTTGAAAAGGCAGCCTTTGAAATGTCCACCTTCTTCCTCAGCTGAGGATTCCGCAACACTGTTGTCAACAGAGCCCTCAACCAGATCCAACCCATCTCCCGCACTTCCGCCCTCACCCCTTCTCTCCCCTCTCACAACAGCGATAGGGTTCCCCTCATCCTCACCTACCATCTTACCAGCATCCACATCCAGAAGATCATCAGACACCATTTCTTCCACCTCCACCGAGATGCCACCACCAGACACATATTCCCCTCCCCTCCATCATCTGCCTTCTGTAGTGACCATTCCCTCCTGGACACCCTAGTCTACTGTTCCTCCTCTCCCAACACCTCCCCCCAGCCCCTGGCACCTTCCCCTGCAACTGCCGAAGATGTAAAACCTGCCTATTTACCTCCTCCCTCTCTACCATCTAAGGGCCCAAACATACCTTCCAGGGGAAGCAACACTTTACCTGCATTTCTCACAATCTACTTTACTGCATTCGCTGCTCACAATGTGGTCTTCTCCACATTGGAGAAATGTAGACTGGGTGATCGTTTCACAGAACACTCACGTTCTGTCCACAAAAAAGATGTTCAGCTTCCCGTTGCCTGCCACTTTAACATACCACCCTGTTCCCTGGCCAACATCTCTGTCTCTGGCTTGCTGCGGTGTCCCAGCGAAGGTCAGCACAAGCTGGAAGAACACTATCTCATTTCCCGACTGGGGACCCTGCAGCCCTCTGGACTCAATACTTTTAGGGCCTGAAATCCACTATGTCCTAGCCCTTACTCCACACAACAGGCCTTGTTATCACGAAGCCTGCCATTACTCACTACCTATTGTTAGCCACTGGCAGTCTCCATTAACAGCTATTCATCCTCCCAGCAAGATCATTATCCACTACTTGGACTGTCTAACTGTTCTTCTCTTTCTTTGGGCTCTATCCCCACCTATCATTTACTCCTTACTCCTCCCCCTCCACCTCTTATCTTCTGCATATAAACCGATATTCTCCCAGCTACCATCCATTCTGGGGAAGGGTCACTGGACCCCAAAGTGTTAACTCTGGCTTCTGTTCACAGATGCTGCCAGACCCGCTGAACTTTTCCAACAACTTCTGTTTTATTTCTGATTTACAACATCCGCAGTTCTTTCAGTTTTGTTTTTACAAGTAAAATGTTGCTTCATGGCAGGTGTGTTTGGGACCTCAGCAGTTGAGGAGGAAGGAGGCGAATGGACAAATGTTGCAACTTCTGCAATTGCATGGAAAAGCATCATGGTGGAGCAAGGAAGTGATGGGAGTGATGGAAGAATGTATCAGGGTACCATGGAGGGATCATTCTGTGTGGAACACTGACATTGGGGAGGGGGGGTGGGTGGGTGGGGGGGGGAGATATATATAGTGTTGGCATTCTGTTGGAGGACGCAGAAGATAATCCTTTAAATATGAAAACTGGGGCGGTAGAGTGTTACAACACCGTTACAATGAAGCTCAATGCAAGCTCGAGGCACAACACCTAATTTTTCACTTGGGCTCTTTACAGCCTTTCGTACTCAATATTGAGTTCCTCAGTTTCAAAGCATGTCATCTGTCTTCCAATTTTCCTTATAATTCCACCCTCCCGACCCCCTCCAATTCTTCTCTGGCTGTTTCTTGTTGGCTTTGCTCTTAGCAGAGTGGACTGATTTTTCTCCTTTCTACTGCTAACGTTTACACCTGTTTTATATGTCTATTATTCCTTTACTGCTATTATCACTGCCATTCTCTTTTGCTATGAGTACACTAATGGCCACTGCTCCTCCGTCCAACTCTGTCACTCGCATAAAAACCATCGTTTTTCAGCTCCCTCCAGTTCTGAAGAAGACACATACCAGGCTTGGAACATTCAACTCAGTTTTCCTTTGCCCCCAAATGCTGTCAGACCTGCTGAGTTTCTCCTGCACATTCTGCTTTTATTTCAGATTTCCAGCATCTGCAGCATTTTGCTTTTATTCATTGAACTGAATGATATTGGGCTCCTTGAACGCTGTCACAGCTATTGCCAACCAGCTGCCTGGTGTCCATTAACGTCTGGATTTGAACCAAGTAAATGATGGAGAAATTTTGAGGAGTCAGGCGGTGAACCACTCATCAGAGCGCACCCTAACTCTGCCCTTTCTGGAATCATAGCATTGATGTAACAGTCGGAGTCAGTTGCTCACCTTAGATTGGGATACAAGGATTCAAAAATGCAGCTGAAAATTTCGAAGAGGTGGTTGGATATTACTTGTGATGACCATTATCTGGCACTTGAGTAGTACAAAGTTGCACTAGTCAGGCTAAGCTGGATATTGTTGGCTGGCGAGGGATTCTTCAGTCATTACGGAGATGAACACTGTGGATAGACAATGAACAGGCCTCTCTTCACCTTATGGCAAAGGGAAGGTTATTGATGAAACAGTTGAAGATGGTTAGGTAAAGGACATCATACTGAGAAACCCATCCACTAAGGTCTCTGGGCTGGATGATTACAATGCAGATGGGATTCTACATTTTGTTTTGGGTCAGTTATGACCCCTATCACTGTGGGTTTCCTATTAGCCTCAGTTTTGTTAGTTCTTATTTTTACTGTACTCACTCAAAAGCTGCTTTTGATCTTGAGGGAATTCATGTTCATCTTGGTGCCACACTCATCTGATGACAAGCCTTTTCCCACCGTCCCTGCGATTACCCTCCCCAGCTTTCAAAGACCAAACTTATGTTCAGCTCAGCGTTGGACCATCTGGAATCTTACATCCCTCAACAGTGAGCTATATGTGCTTTTGAGACATAGACTAGCCCTGAAAACAGTCCAGACTTCGCAGTAAGAAGTTTAGTTGGTCTGCTTACTGTGGAGAGCAGGCAAAATGGCTGTGAATTTCAGGGTAGTTCCTGAGATTGAGAAATGTTTATAGATTAGGCAAATTAGATTGTTTTTACTAAATTATGCAATGAAAGTGTCCACATTACAATGCACTGGTTAAGTTACAAACTTTATAAATTACTAATACATGCCCGCGGTCTGGCTAGTTTAGGAGCCAGGCCCTCAAGATGGAAGTCTTGTTCATCACCGAATCCCAAATTAGTGCTTTTACATCACCTTTCTCTAATTTTGGCAAAGTCCTTGCCCCGTTTCACTCTTTCATGCAATCAGACAACTGCTTGACCAATTTAAAAGGGTGTGAACACGGGGTCCCGTGAGACATTCCTTTCAAATTTCCTAACCCTTGCTCTGTGTTCACATTGCCAGAATCTAAATCTCACTGCTGTGCAGTTCAGCATTGTTGCTATGTGACTGCTGCCTCAGTGTTCATGTTTGATATCTTGATGTTAACCAACAGCACTACACTGATTCTGACAATGGAGTGCCAGACAACTGGTGCAGTCAGTAATTTCCATCTCCCTTCCATCCAGATCCAAACACAAGGCCAACACTGAAAGAAAAGAATCCTACAAGAGCGCCAGGTAAAGGCCAGGATAACACAGTGAAGAGCGTTATCTCCCTCTGGAAGGAGCCATCTTCAGAAGATAAAACTGGGAACACAGGTGAGGAAGATAGAACTTGTAGGATGTCTTTCCATAATTCTCCTTCCTGAAGGTAAAGATGTTAAATGATTCCAGAGACTGGTAAATACAATGGACTTTTACCTATGGGTCCTGGGTTTATTTGCAACTCAGGATGAAAAAACAGTAAACTTCTGACTTTGTGCACCTGGAAGAGAGTCTCTTATAGTTGTTCCCATCTTTGCAACCATTAATTTAAACAGTCTAAATGGTATTTGATACAAATCAAAAGTACAAAAGTTTTGGCTAGCATTTTCTATGGGTACAGTTAATAGAATCAAGAAAATTGGCCTGAATATCTCCACAGGCATGATTGATTCCACTTAAATCAACCTAGGCATTCAATCCAGTTCCTGGTAGGTACAAGCCTAAGAAAACTGTTGGTCCTATTTCATCATAAGTCAAAGCTAAATTGTCAGTTTCTTTCGATTGGGATGATGCGAGAAGTAGGGAGATCTGACATACGGATGCAGGGAGTATTCTTTTGAGGCAAGGGCTGTGTTGGGGGGGGGGTTTCATTCTGGGCCTGCACTGTACCTAAGCTGGGAAATTGGTAGGAATTGTACTCTGAGACAACAAACAGAAAGTATTTCAAATCCCAGTTGTGATGAGAATCCAAAAAACAATAATTGTAAAAGGTAAATGGCATTTTTCTGTTCCTTCTCAAAAAGGTTTGTGAATCCATTGATCTTAGCCGGATCTGTCTCCATCCCTGTTGTCTGAATTCAGAGTATGGGCTTTCCCTCTCTCACGACTAGACAATAGCAATCACCTTGGGCAGTCTGTTTCATTTATTAACTATCTCTGGATGAATATTAATTTTCTTTCTTCTGATTCTGAGTTATAGGCAGACTAAAGGAACATAGGAGCAGGACTCAGCTATTCAGCCCCTCAAGCTTGCTCTGACATTCAACTTGACCACAGCTGATTGTCTACCTCAGTGCTACTTTCCCACACTGTCCACATATTGCTTGATATCTTTATTTTCTAGTTTTACAATACCCAGGGAGCAAGTGGGCAGGGCCATAGAACTGGCATATTACCGTGGGTACCGTTCCTTGCCTTTAACCACCTGGCCACCTCTGATTCTGCCTCAATTTTTGACCAATTAATGGCCACTTTAGGGCCTCGTCCCACTCATGCCACAGTAGGCAGAAGCTGACACCATGTTTGAAGCCTCCCAGGTTCCACTGCTTGGGAGCTTGCCCTCCAAGCTCCCTTGCATTTATAGAAGGACCCCTCCCTTGAGTTTCACATCCCCCTATGGCTTATGGAACATGGCTGCAATCCCCAGCCATGTCCCCCTTTCTGAAACCTCCTGAGCAGTCTTCACCAAAGCCCACACAGCTTATCTCCTTATTCACCTGCAGTGATCCACTTTCTTGATGCGTTCCCAGCAGTGGCCAGAACTCCTTGTTATTTAGATGAACAATCAGCAAATTTTTTTTTTGTTGATATTCGTTGACTAATAAATGTTGGCCAGAGCTTTGGGAAAATTTCCAAATAATACCATAGTTTTTGTCTTACCTTGACTGGCAGATGAGACTTCAGTTTATTGTCTCATCTAAAAGCCAACAACTCTGACATGGTGCAAGACTCCCTGGTACTTCACTGATGTGTCAGCTTAGTTTATGCTCAATTCCTCACATGGAGTTTCAACCTGCCTTGGTAGTGACAATGCATTAACTGAGTCAGACTGACATTTCAATCCAAAGAAAAGCGAAAGATGTTTTAGAAAAGCTAAAGTGGTAGCTACTTCAGCACAATGACATCAATAATAACATGCATTATAAAAGTGCTTTGAATATGGAAAAATGTCCCAAAGTGATTCTACAATGAAGGGAAAAAATTCAAAACTGTTACTGGAGCCATTCGGTGGAAGTTTGACCAGATAACTGAAAACTTGGTTGAAAAGATGAGCTTGGAAAATTTTTGTAGGATGTGGAGAGGCAAAAATAAATTGAGAAAGGCGTTCCAGAGAGTAGGTTCCAGGGCATAAATGTTTATATTTATTACCACGAGATTAAGCAAAACCTAGGCTGAGTGCAGAAAATAAAACCTGATGGGAAATGCTGTCACTTACAGAATCTGCTAGTTATTCTTTCTGTCAAATTGAATAGTACAAAAGTCAGTGAGTTTATGTTAGGCACAGGCGGTCCACACTATGCAGCAAGTAGGTAATTTTTAACATTCAAACCTAGAACAAAAAACTGCCCCAACGTGACTAAAAACTCAGCCATCCCCAAAGCGAATGATGGAGCTGGTCAAGAGTATCATGTACATCATCAGGATCTTGGCTTTCATCCTCATGTTTTCTTATTGATAATCACCGTTCTTTGTGTGCGAGCCTGGAGAGAAAGTGCTTTCAGGCTCTTTAAAATGTGGCAGGAACCTCACAGCCAACACTGATTCTTACCCCAACCCACAGATCACCAGTATGTTTCATTAAGAGTTCCACAAAAGTGGTCAAGAGCTATATTGCAGGTTGATTTTAGGTTGCTTAAACCTGTCTCTCACCCAAGAACATTAACATCAATTGTATAATTCTAACTGCAACCTAGCTGAGATTACTTAGCTCGACATAAATTGAGCATCAGTGCTGCTCTGAGATTTTATCAAACCATTTTCATGTCACGGTCGATTTAAACTTGGGATTGATCCCTTTTACTTGGATTCAAGGTAATAGAATAGTTGTGTGAAAATATCAGACTTAGACTGAGTCAGACTAGTTTCCATATTGACACAGTTTAATCCCTTGGGATCTGATTGAGAGGGAAATGCAGTGGTTTGAAAACTCCCTTACCAACTGAGTGTTCCAGGTATTGATGCTGTGGCACCCCGCTTACTTGATATTGAACATTTCAGTGGTAACAACAGAATCTAAAGGGGAAATATTCCAGACAAAATAAATTAATTAAGATCTTAATCATCATAATTGTCTACGTGTTATTTGTTTCATACCTGCTGTGTCTCCCTCTTTTTCTCAGCCTTTCTGTCTCACATTGAGCTCATATAGAGTTGCTGCTAATCACAAGTTTTTTTTTGGTATAATTTTGTTTTTTTCCGTCTTGTACTACAATTCACTTTTTTTTGCTGCCAAATTAAGCTTTGTTATGTGTGCCATAGCCTCTCTGATTGTACAATAGATGGATTCAGATTTTTGCTGCTGGAGCTCAATAAATCATTCTTCAGGTTCATTTTTGTCTGATGCAGTTTAATGCCATAAACCCAGTATGGTGGTGTCGTGGTAATGTCACTGAGGTGGTAACCCAGATCCTCATGCTTTGCAGGAGCAAGCTCATATCCCACCTGGGCAGCTGATGGAATGTAACTTTTTAATTAATACATAAATCTGGAACTGAAAGCTAATCTCAGTAATTGTGATCTTGGAACTATTGTCAATCATCGTGAAAGCCTAAGTGGTTCACTAAGAAAGAAATCTGCCATTCCTACCTTGTCCGAACTACATGTGACTCTAGATTCACAGCAGTGTGGATGCCTCTATTTTTGAATTGGCCTAGGAAGCCACACAAGGGCATTGAGGGATGAACAATAAATGTTGGTCTTGTCAATGACACCCACATCCTATGAAAGAATAAAGGAAAAACAATTCTGTCTCTGCTTGATCAGTATGGGTAGTAGAGCAGCTTTTCTTGTCATCCCCTCAACCTTAGGAAGTGGCTTATGTGTAACTGTGTACCTCCATTACAGCAGTTAAGTGTCAACATTTAATCTTTTGTCCTAACTTCTGACTGACTCAGCTGTGATTAGAATAATTTTACCAGTCTAATACTTTGGGTATTTACTTGCTTTTTGGGGCATCTTCAAATAGGTGCCATCTAAAAAAGTGTCCAATGAGCAGAGTGGTTGTATTGTGCACAGTGTTGCAAAACTGGAGCTCTGAACAGGTCTAAGCCAACTACACTCTCCTGGCAAGGTTGGAAAATCATGTTGGGCCTATTGGTGTCATAAAGGCAACATGCTACCCTGATTCTGAGTGACCAACCCATGATGTTCTACCAGTCATAGGTTGTGGAGGAAATCCAGGAAACAGAAAAAGGAAGTTTTAAAAAGATGGAACTTTCTTCTCAAAATGGTCCAGCGGTGAACCCTGTAACTTTGTATTTCTTTCGATTTTTAACGCTGTAACTTTGTGCCTACGAAGCCACCATCTCTGTAAGAGGTCCAAACCAAATGGACAGTTAAATCAATTTTTTTTGTTTGTTGATGTTATGGTAGTTAATCTGTTTTAAGCTTTTGAGTTGAGCCAAAATATTGTTCAGTATCAGAAACTGACTTATTTCCCTGTTCTCTCTCAACAGCTACTGACAGTCAGATTAAAGACAAGCTGAACAAGAATGAGGGAATCTTTGGCTCAAAAATGGCACTGTTTGCTGCAATTGGAGCAGGCTGCATCATCTTTATCCTCATCATCATCTTCCTCGTGGTCCTCTTGATAAAGTTCCGAAAGCGACATAGGAAGAGTTCCCAGCAGAGATCAGCAGTCCTTTCCCTGAACACGCTGGCAAGCCCAAAGTGTAGTGGAAATAGTGGCTCGGAGCCCAGTGACATCATAATCCCGCTGAGGACTAATGATAACAATTATTGTCCTCACTATGAAAAAGTCAGCGGTGACTATGGCCATCCAGTGTATATTGTTCAGGAGATGCCTCCACAGAGCCCTGCAAACATCTACTACAAAGTTTGATAGCCAGGAAAATGTGAGAGAATTCCGAGTGTCATCTGGCCTTTTTCATAATATCTGAATCTTCTCCTGACGTGTACAGACTCCCTATATACAAAGTGTCTTTGGGAGAGTATGGATAAAACTGTGACTGTGGCCAGCAAGAAAGATTTCAGTATTAAGTTCAGCAAGCTAATGTTTTAAGAGAAAAAAAAGAGAAAAAAAGAAAAAAAAGAAAATTGGAAGATGACTTTTTCTTTGCAACCAAGGAGGCTGAAGAATTCTCGTTTGTGATGGGCTCAGATCTGTTCACAGCCTTTTCTTTCTTTTCCGCAAAGCCATTCCCTCAGTAAAAGGCTTGAAAGAGGGAGGAGCTCAAAAAAAATTCCACCCTCTTCTATCTTCCATTTTCCAAATGCAAGAAAGATTTGAAAAGTAGTGAGAAGATGAAAGCCTCTAACATTTAAGTTGAGAGGAGAAGCCACAGTTGAATTGCAAAACTAGGGCTGTCTCCAAACAGACAATTAAAAAGACTGAGGATCATGAAGCAGTTGGCTCTCTGTAGCACAGAGATCTTGAAGCTGCTTCAAAACTTTATGAACTCCAACTGCTCAGGGGATGAGACTTACAACGCAAAAACTCAGATTGGGTTGGGTCAGGGGGAAGGACATTTCACATTTACTTTCCTTGTTCATTTCAACTACGCTCCCTCTTACTCATTTCCCAATCCTTGATTGAAAGATATTTTTTTGTTGTAATGTGATCTTTGTAAATTATAAACATACTCAACAGTCTATCCTTAGTTTATGTATAAATCCAGCCTCCACCTCACCCCCAGCTCCTTTTGAAAATATTTTGACAAGAATTATAACCAAGGTTAGTGAAATAATGCTCAGATAGTCTGTGGTAATCAGGGTGCAATTGATTACTAGTTGATCTTTTTAAGATTAGTCTAGTTAATGTGCAGCCTTTGATTTATACCTTATTGGGGATTATGGGCTTGCCTGGTGAGGTATGCAAGAAATGATTGTCTTATGGCAGTACAGTAAATGTTAACAATGGCCAACTAGCCCAGCTTGGTCTTTCAGTCCAGGATAATACAAAAGAAAAGCAAATATAAGATTTGTCTTCCTGTTTCAAATAGTATAAATCAGAGAGATGGGGGCAAATTTGAGGGGGAAGAAAGTTTTTCATTTCTCCCAATGTCGTAGCAGGGCCATAAGGCTATACTTGGGGATGAGATCCAGATGTACTTACAGACTATCCTGAAAGGAGTGAAGTTCTGATACTAAAACTGCTGACAGAGGTTATAATGGGCAGGCATTGACCTTACAGACTAGTTTGAACGTGTGTCCTTCATTGCCTTCAGAGCTTGTAGATAGATGGGGGTTTAAAATATTTAAAACAATATAAAATGCCTTCAACTCATGGGGTGGGGGAAATGTTATCAGTCATGGTTTTATGCAAGATTCATCCTGAATGGGAGTTCTTTCCTTAGTTTTAGTCAAATAGATTTGAGTTTTGATGGTGTACACCTACCAGCAAGGCCTTGATCAGCCCTGGTGATTTCCTGCAGCACCGGTGAAGGTTGCTAATAATTCTCAGCTTATTCACTGAAAGACCTTTTGGTGCACCACTGTTGAATAACTCAATGGGCTGTTCGATTTCACACTTTGAAATTGATTTATTCTTCCTTCTATTCCCCTATCAATTGAGGGAACTTAATGTCATACCGCAAAAAAATAAATAAAATATCAACTTGTCCATCAAACAGCTCTCTCTGTTGCAACCATTGTGGTCTCTCTCTCTCTCTCTCTCTCTCTCTCTCTCTCCCTCTCGGTTTAGCAATATTATATCTTCTATATTGTTTCCTTTTATTCCTGCTAAGTTTCAAATATCCCTATGCCATGCAGTTGCTGCACCCTGCATCTAACTCTGATTGATTCAAGACCCATTTTGCAACATTTTATATTTCGATTAATTGTTTGGAAACTACATAGTAGAACCTAGTTCCTATCTGTTTACCCTTACTTTTAAAATTGATATACTCTTTTAAAAGTGTAACTTGGTGTTAACCTAAATACTACTCCTTTTATTTGTCACAGCACTGTTCTCATTCTTTTCAATCTGGGCCCTTATGCCTAAGTTTCACAGTAATAAAAGAATATTGTATCCAGAAGACTTTTCAATGTATTGATGAAAACACAAGTCTTTTGCTATGTAGTGATTTCAGTTTAATTGATTCCCTTCAGCTCTCGGTCTTTTAGTCTGCTTTTCAAAGTACCTGTTGCAGGAACGTGGTGCTGAGATACATGTTGCTGGTGAGGTTGAGTTGATTGCACCTATATTGATGGTTTGAATTCATGCTGACCTCCTAGTTGCATGTGTCCTGTATTCTATCCAGTGATGCTCTTGCCTCAATCCATTGCCAGCAAATGTCTAATGTGGCATATATAATCAGGGAGAATGTTGACCAATATCACCCATCTAAAACATGCCACTGTACCCCTTTCAGATGCTGACATTCCAGTATTGAATTTTTAACATTTGCTCCTTTCATTTCAATCTCTAAAACGTGTAGTTTTAATCTTTTGACATGCTTGTTTGTTTGAGAAATTTGGCAGTATCCAAGAGCACGAATGCATAATAACAAAATAATATTAAAGCTTTAGGAAAATTGAACAAACAGAATCAATGAAATGAACAAAATTGTCAGTACAACAGTAATAGGACTTCCAGTCAAGATATTAAAATCTGAAAGGCATTAAACATGACAAGAGTGGAAGAAGAAGCTTTATGGATTCCAAAGCATCAGCCAAAGGCCAAAAATCCTCCTTTGCTGTTCTTCCCTTTTTCTGGAGATACATAGCAGGTTAACACATGCTGTGAACGAGACTGAAGAATATGGCCACAGAATTTATCTCAATATAGTGAGGAGATTGACGAGCATTGTTGACTGGAAGAGCATTTCAGTTAGTATACTTGACAAAGCATTCCAAATAAATATCTCCTCTAAAATAAACTGCGCTGAAGTGACAAATTCAACACTTTTTGTGTAATATAACCGAAAATGATAAAAAAATACTCAGCAGGTCTGGCAGCATTGGTTGAGACAGAAACGGCGTTGGACTTGTGATCTTTCATGGCAACTGGTGAAAAGATATCAGTCAGAAATGTCACATTCTGCTTCTCTTCACAGATGCTACCTAACCTGTTGAGCACTTCCATCATTTTCTGTTTTTGTTTCAATTTTCCAACATTGACAGTATATTGCTTTTGTTATCTCCATTATTGTAGTGGGCTAAAATTAGTCTGCGAATCTCAGTCGTGGAAGCCTGAGAAAAATGAGTCAATTTCAAAAGTCTTTAGAATGTGCAAGAAAAATAAGAATTATTCCTAAAAACAGTTATATGCGCACTTCAGTCATATTTAATTTATGGAGCTAATGTCTGAGTTGGGTTTTGAAATGTAGCCAGAATGCAGGCTCTGGAATGGATAATATCTGTTCTCTGAATCAATTTCAGATAAAAGCTTGTTTTGAAATCTTGATTACTAACAGGTTTGAAACAATTTCCACATCGCTCTGCTTCCCATTCTGCTGCGATTATATGCTGATAGGTTCATTTGTTTCAAGACTGGTGATGTGTTTGATTGGCTGGGTGACAAAATTTTAGTGGATCATTAAAAAAGTAATGAAACATGCCTTCTTTGCAAACAGAACCAGTGTATCATTGTACATGTGAAGGGCCTGCTGCATGTATATAAGTATACAAATGACATGGCCATAAACAACCAGACAAAGATACTATCTAAAGAAATGTGTATCTGGGTGCGCACAGATATGACCTGCATAAGTATGTGCAGATGTACACTGTAGATGCACAAAGAAATATGTCCCATAGATAAATATACAGTTACACATTATGGCATGCAAATAGATAAAAGTAACAAGTTATAAAGAGGAAGTAAGGATGCTATGGAGGGATACAGATTAATTTAGTTGAAAAAAAATCTAGTAAGTGAAATGTAGTGTTGGAAAATGTGAAATTGTCATCTTGATTGGAAGAATTAAAAAAAGTATATAACATAAATGGTGAGTCTGCAGATGTCTGAGATGCAGAGGAATTTTCAAAAGGTTTGTTTGCAAGCTCAACAAATAATGAGGAGAGTTAACAGAATGTTATTGTTTAATGTGAGGGAAATTGGATACAAAAGAAACATTATACTTCAGTCATATAGCGCATTTGTGAGGCCACATCAGGAATACAGGGTCCAGTATTGCTCTCCCTATTTAAAGAAAGATGTGAATGTGTTGGAAAGCTTTCGGAGAAGGTTTACTGGATTAATACCTGGAGTAGGTAGATTTTCTTATGAGCTAAGGTTCTGCAGGCTAGGGTTGTATCTGCAGGAACTTAGAAGATTAAGAGGTGACTTGTTTGAAATATTAAGATACTGAGAGTTCTTGACATGGTGGATGTAGAAAGGGTGTTTCCTTCCTGTGAACTAGCAGCCATTGTTTGAAATTCCAAAGGTAGCTGATTAAAAATCAGAAATGAAGTATTTCTTTTTCTCAGAGGGTCATGAGTCTTTGGAATTCTCTTCCTCAAAAGGCATTGAAAGCAGAGTCTTTGAATATTTTAAAGTATAGATAATAGTTCCTTGGTGAGCAAGAGCTGAAATTCTAAAAGCGCTCAATAGGGTAAGCACAGGAAGAATGTGCCTGGTGGTTTGGGTGTCCAGAGTCAAGTTTCAGTCTGATGATATGAAGTAGGCCAATTTCAGTTGAGACGAAGAAAAATTTTTTCATCCAGAGAGTAGTAAGCCTGTATTGAATGGCTTCAAGAAGGACATAGATACAGTTCTTAGGGCTAAAAGGATCAAGGGATATGAGGTGAAAGCAGGAAAAAATTCAGGAGTGGAATGATCACACACACACTCACACTCACACACTCACACTCACACTCACACTCACACTCACACACACACACACAGAAATGTTTGTAATACATGCTGGTGGATTAGTGTGGTTTCTGCATCATTAGAGCATACTCTGAAATTTGCCCTCTGTCCTCAACTACTCTCAACTCCTGGTCAAGAGTCAAAAGTACATAGGTAGAATTTTCAACTTAGGCAGGATGTAAAAGAGGTAGGAGATCAGTCACATTGTGATATATTCTGTCCAATTTTCCTTTCTTTTGAAGATTTGCCACTGCCTATTTTATGGCAAGGTAACTGATAACTGTCTTTACAAAATAAAACACTTAAACACACTGACTTAGGTGTTAACACTTAATTATTTTAGTGCAAGCCTAGTTTATCTACTGGTACTAACATGTGACCAATTTTATAATTTTGATCGATCTTAGTAAAATAACCACCCCACACCCCAGGAATCCTGGTTAGATCTCCACTTGCAGGCTGTGTAAGTAAGGGATAACTCCATGCAACTTAACAATCATTCATTCAACTACCACTGTTTTTCCATTCTCCATCCTGGGTGGACATCACATTAGCATTGTTGAATTAGGAATTCACTGCAAGAGCAGATGATTTTGTGCTATAATTTGTTTTTACTGGAGTTGACCCTGAAAGCAACTGTATGGTACACCAACTCCAATTGCAGATGCTGTTAATTTTCATTTTAATATGGGCATAAGGGAGGGTTAAAGATTCCTGGTTACTCCTTTAACTATTACAGCTTCTCCTACAAATGCAACTGCATTGTTCCTCCAATGTACTTACCTTTGCTCTGATATGGTCACTCTGTTAAAATGAAAAGTAACTGTACCACCTTCTACTCTGACTCATCCACTCCAAGATTTGAAGGAATATAAATTCAAGCTTTTCTGCTTTTTTTCTTCATTCTCTAATTGTCAAGCTCTTAAAATACAAGTTTAATATCATTATAACCTTATTTTGTCATCTTATTTAACTGTTCCAACTTTCTTGGTATCTTAAATATGGGCGTTGGATATTCTTCTAGGTTTTCCACACAAACGAGCATTTAGATATGGTCATCCGTAGCAGTAACTAAAGAGGACAGAGAGCAGAAGCCCTTAGGTGCTCTTGTGTTTCTTTGTGCTCGGCATTGTTAAGGCAGGATTAGTAGAGCCTAAATGCTGTCAACAATCAGTGCACTAAAGTTAATTTGTTAAGACAGACCATGGGATGGAGCATTCTTGTGATGCTTCCTCCCACTGACCAACGTCATTGTGGTGTCTTTTTAAATTAGTCAGGAATCATAAGGCCTCATGATCTGCTCCTAAAGGGCAAGACTCAGTGCAGAATCAACTGCATGTTTAAATAAATCTTGCCATCAGACAGCAACAATCATGGTGACAGTGCATGTAGGACATCCAACAATGCTGTGAAAGGATGCAAGAAAAGAACAAAATCTCTAAAAGAGCTAAACCCACTACTCTTGGGTTTTCCTTTTCCTTCAGTCTTCTCTTTTTTTTTGTCCCCATGCATTATCTCTGGTTACAGTACCAACAACTTTAGCTCAAGTATATGTTCTTCACCCATGAATGTTAATCAACAAATTGAATTTGCTAAGTGTTGCAACAGAAATTTTGATGAAGAATCACTTGATAGTGATCTAGACTGGGAATTGCAGCTATTTTATTTCTAGCATGAGATCAGCTATTGTAACACAGACTGGGAATTTAATCTCAATGTTTTTCACATTGTGTTGTACATTTACCTATTACCCATTAAGAAAGTGACTTTGTTCTAAATGTATTTAGAATTTCCTCCTGCATTTCTGGGGCTTCCTTCTGTTTGCTTTACCCCACAAGCCTCACACCATAGAAAGATACATCTGAGTTATCAACTTTAATTCATGACAACATCAGTACATAACTATGGGAAACAGGGAAGAGAAGTCTAAATATTTTACAGCATTTTAGACCTGTTGATGACATGCTGAAGTTCATAGTTCAGGTCGACATCAAGATTCAAGAGAATGAAAGACAATCAAGTGAATTTGAATTTGGTGATTAAGTGAAAGTTTGCTTCTGTATATTGAAGCACAAGACTGAATGAAATGGACATGTTCATAATATATACAGTAATAGGGAAGAGAAATTTGGTGAAGATTTTCTGAGGCTAGTGATTTGGAAGGTTCCAGTTAGGCCAATGTATGAGCATAGTGATTTTGGTACACTTTGTTGAAATCTTTCTAGATATAGCTCCATTTTGGTAATGTTGTGGGACGTTAAAAAACCTTTTGTTGTTATTCAATCATTACCTGAAGAGCTGACTAGTTGCCATTCTTGATACTAGCCCCAACCATCAACACAAACTGAAATCTAATCCTTGTCAAAAAATGAAATCTATTTTATGTAAAATAGCATTCCTGCCAATGTAATTCAAAATCAGCTTTAAATGTCTTGTTGCTTTGGGTAATGAGAAGACAACAGCCCACACCATTATCCAAACTCCTTAATTTATCCCAACCCATATTTTACACTTATATTACACCTTCAAACACCTTGATCAAATGTCATACTCTAACTCATATTGGGTATCTCATCTATATATATATATATATATATATATATTTCTGTAACACATTCCAGCGTATTGGGTATACAGCATATAAAGTGCCTGACTCTCTTTATTAAATTCCAATTTGTACTTCATTTTCCTCTATTTTCTGTTTGCCTCAGAGGTTATTCCACATGGGTATTTTATTTAAGATTGTTTAGTTTCTATTTGAATGTGATTGTCTTCTTGGGTCATTTAGAGGTGATGAGCATCATGTTGTTGAAATTAGCCACCCTTTCTTTTATTGATTTCTAGTTTGTTTTACTTGTCAAGCCACACATAACCAAGTGTCTATACTCAAAGTTACACAGCACCTGAGTAATTAAATGAATGGACTGCTCATGTAATCCTCCAAAGACTTTGAGTTTCAGGCTTCTGTCATGAATCATGTTATTTATGTTAACTTTGTTGGAACTGGTGCACAGGATGGGCTTTCTTGAGAGCTACATACTCTCAGTTCTGGTACTATCCTTGTGAAGTTATTTTCTGCAATTTCTCCAATGCTTCACTATCCTCTTCTTGGAGAGAGACCAAAACTAAACAATGTGGTTGAAACAAGATTCTATATAAACTTAACAGTACTTTCTGCTTTTGTATTCTGTTACTCTAAGAATGAATGAGCCATTTTGATTGCACGCTTTTTGACATTTTCATAGAAAAACATCATACAGCCTATCTTGCCTGGAAGTACTAGCTAATTATATTTACTTGTCTCTTCCTTTTCCTTTTTCAATTTTTTAAAATCAACTGCTTTTGAAATTTGTTTTTGAATTTAACTTCAGCATACTTTTAGACCATACAGGTCAAGCAGTCTGTTTGACTAGCTGTGACCACCTGAAACATTCTCTTCCTTCATCACCAAAGCACGGCACAGCAGTGTGTGTCATTTCCAAGGTGCAGCCCAACAGCTCTGGCAGCTACTTCCCAACAGGAGGTTCACCACCTAAAACTCAAAGTTAACAGGTGCATTGAAACACCCCCACCTCCAAATTTCCCTCTCAGTAATAGACTGTCCTGATTTGAACATATATTGTTATTCTTTCATCGTTGTTGATCAAACTGCTGGATCTCTCTATTTCATTGTAAATTGTAAAAGTACCTTCACTACACAGACCACAGTGGCTGAGGAAAATGACTTCCTGCCATTTTTATAAGGGCAATTAAGTATGGGCATTGCCAGCAGCATCTACACCCCATTATTGAACAAATAAAAACATAATTTAAAAATTCCAAATCATAGTCACCTACTGCATTCAAACAAAAATGACTTGCATTCCCTTAAGTTCTTTTCCAATTATCTTAGAACTGATTGTGTAGACTCCCTTCAGAACTTGTTGCTCCCCTACCTCATTTAACTCCAAATGTTCCAAGGAATAAGTGGATTTTTTATTCCTCTTACTGAGATAAGCCATTTCACTCTTCACCATGTTAAATGTATATCCATCAATTCTGCAAACTTGTTTAAGTACTCCTGCATTTTGGCACAGTTCCCCATAGTGTTTGCTACACCAGCCAATTTGCAAAGTTTGGCTTCACACCTTGCATAGTGCAATTCACTCCTGCCACTCCCACGTAATGTTTCTGCATTACATTGACCTGCAGAGTCTCTTTACACTTAGCTGTGACATTTACTTTTAGAAAATATGGTCTTTAGACAAAGTCAATGAATCTATATCAATGTAGAATACTAAGAAGCATTGATGCAGTTGATGTGAATGCAGTGGGTTGAATCACTGTATGATAATTTTTAAAATTAAATGTAAGGGAGTTATTGTGTAGCAAAATTGTGAGTTACAAAAGCAAATCTTCCTGAACACATTTTCACTCTCACAATGTGTATAAATTACAGGAATTCTTGTCAATACTGTTTGAGTCAGAATATAGAAAGTTACATACAGAGAAAGATACATGCATATGTGAATCAGTGGTAATGTTGCAATGATCTAGTCATTGTTGTAGAAAACATCAAGCACCAATTTCCTATCAAACCGCCTCACTTAACCCTGCTCTAAGTCTAAACCTTGCCACTTTTATCTTTTAAATATTAATAAAATATTGCAGTGAAATTTGACTGACAATATATTTTTTCATTGTATCCACAAGACTTTAGAAATAATGCATAGAAAAACAAAATTTCAAAACCAATTTTCTGTTTTTTTATACATGTATGGACTTACTTGGATTAACAAATCTTTTATATTGGTTAGCCCATATGACGATTGGTGGCAGTGTCTCATTTGGTAGCTCTTGACACACTGAATCATAAGGTTAAGTATCCAAGTAACATTGTAGGAACTGTTCTTGTGGATCAGTTTTTTAAAGAGCCTATTCCATGCACTATTTGAAGAAGAGCAGAGTGCTTTTCTGATATATTGACAACTAAGATTCCCTTAATCAACACCACTTAAAATAGATTCATTCGTTGTTGATCTTTTTGTTCTTTGCAGGATTTACTGTGCGGAGTAATGACTGTGCGTACAGTCATGTAACCACATTTCAATCTAATTCATTTGTATGTGAAGCACTTTGAGACATTTCTGGGATGTGATAAGGTGTTATATATATTCAAGAGTTTGACTTTTTATTTCCTACATGCTTTCAAGTGAAACCTTTTGATGCTGTGTTCTACTTTGCATATTGCTTATGTACTTTTGCAAAACTTAGTTTCCTCCAAAAGGCCATTTTTATTTCTCTTTTATCAAATCCCTCTATGTGAAATTTGTCTAAATTATGTACATTGGATAGGTCCTGTTGCCATGCATGCTTGTAATATCATGAAGCTGCTGTCTTTGCTATGATCCCAGGAGTTTACAGCAGATTTTGTTCCTCATCCAAGTGGCCAATATCAACAATGAGTGACAGCAAATTATTTGACTGTGGAAGACCTCGCTACTAAACACACATTGTTCTGCACTAAAACTCCCAGGACATTCAACTGCTTTCTCAAGAATAAACTTATCCATTTTTTTGGAACTCACAGGACACTGTGATGAGAGAAAAATAATGTATTTTGCCTTATTGCTCTGTAGCTGATAACATTTATCCAATTGTTGATCTATACTCAATCCACCACTAAATAACTCCAACAGTGTGTACCATATTCCAGATATAGATGCAAGTGAACTGCTGTGGAGCATTCCTGTGGTTTGTGTTTGAGTGTTGATTTAATTATTAAATGGATTATTTGATAAAGAATTTCTGGTTGGATAGTTTATTTGGCAATGATGTAATCCCAGTCCAAGACATGACATAGATTAGATTCACATTTGATGGATTCCTCCTATGAAGTCGAGTACTTTCACATACCATGTACGATTTACCCTCTTGTGAACTTTATGTACTGAATATCATTTAATCTCCTGAAGGCACTGAAACTTTATTCCGGTCATTGAAGGTAAATTTGAAAATACCTCAGCATATCTCTTAAACAAGTAGAGGATATTAGATTAAATTGCCTTTCTTCCTTAGCAAAGCATTTCAATAGTACCAGCAGTTTAGTGGCCATAATGTTCCACACAGCTTTTGATCATTTCTGTTTGTACTTATCTTTGTATGAATCACAATATCAGAACGTTAAACAAACACATATGGTAATTTTATGGTCTTGTTGAGGTCTTTATTCCAGGTCAGGCTGGTCTTCTACATTTTCAGTAATCCTTTGAGGGTTAGAGATAATTTATGCCATGATCCAATATAATTCTATTTAAGAATGCTTAATTTTCTCAAAGATAGCCCAAAAATTTTTAAAAACCCACGTTGTACTCATCATGGTGCTGTTTGATGGAACAGTAAAAGGGAGCTTTACTTGCCATCAAACTCACTATATAGAGAACAGATAATGCTTGAGATATATATAGAATTGGTTCTGGAAGCAAAACAGCTGCTGATGTAATTAGTTTAATTATTATTGCGGGATTCTGTGCAATTTTTCTGTTGATGTAGGATTTCATAAAATATTAATAATATTGATTGATCTGTAGGATGCAGCTGGCTATGTCTCATCATTATTCCCTTTGTTGCAAATAAGAAGCTGTGCTGGAGTTAAGGTTTTAGCTGGGCCATCAGTAAGCAGATTAGTCAAAACTGGCCAGAAAATGTAATCACATTGGACAGAGAGGGGGAAAACTAATATGCCAAGAATAATATTGCAAGATTCAGCATAGATCAGTTTTACTTTGACGTTTCAAACTTGAAGACTATAGCATTCTATCAGTGTTAGGGCTGTAGACATGTAACTGCTTCCAGACAAATACAACACTGAAATAACAGCTGGAATCTATCCAGAACTGAGTCTCCATTATTTTCGCCTCCTTTCAGGGAAGTGCAGTGACTGCTCTTGCTCCATCCTCAAAATACTTGAAAGTTGGGAAATCAGCAGTGTGAAGTTACAGAAGCAACGTCGAACACAATTTCTCGGTCCACTTTTCAATTAACTATTGGTAAAGCACTGTTAAAACCAATTGAATAAACAGCAAACAGTGAATAACCTTATGTTACTGTGCAAATAACGTCTTCATGTTAATGTTTCCATTGCTAGACACAATTTTATGAATAGTAAAGTGAATAACTTTTACCCTGACGAAATGGCAATATAGTTACACAGCCCGTTTCCTGTTGAAGGAACAGGCAGTTCTGTAGTTATATAGTTAGTATGCATATCTTGCTGAGTAAATAAGGACTTGTCCTGTGAAGTAGTGAATAAAGCCAACCAACTAAACATAGAGAAGCTTGTCCAGTTACATCATGTACAATTATGCATTGTTGAATCAACAGGTATTTCACACATTTATTCAGGAATTGCAGCAACTAATACTTTAAGAGATTATGGATGGATCAAAAATATGGAAAATTAAAAACTCCAGTGATTTAATTGTTACTGCAGGAACAGGCAATCCACTTGTAAAGTAAGATAAACATTGTGGGAAATGAAAAGCTGTTCTCTTCTCCTTTGGTGTCACTAGACTCTCTGATGTAATGCATTGTAAGAGATTATTAGCTCTAGGTGTGGTGCTCTCACAGGCAGAAATATTTTTAGATTTAAAAGAAAATGCTCAAAATGAAAAACCGCGACCTCACATCAATAGCTGGAGGAGCTGCATCTAAAGGCATGTTACAAGTGAGGCAATGCAACAATTATATCTGGAGACAAGATAGTTGTTGAGATGAATTTGTTAGAATGGAAGTATAACCACAATTGATCCTTAAGTGAATACATACGTGGTATCTGCATGCTTGCCTGTATGCATCAATGAAATTGTTGATGTGACTGTATTTAAATGTTTTCCTTTCCAACTGTGTCAATGATGATACAAAAACAGAAATTGCTGGTAAAACTCAGCAGGTCTTGCAGCATTTGTGGAGAGAAAGGTGAATTAGTGATTCAGGTCTAGTGACCCTTCTTCAGAACTAATTGTAGCTGGGAAAAGATAGGTAATTATATGAGAGAAAGGATGGAGGAGGGGGAAGGAATGAAGAGTAGGTGGAGAAGGTGCCCAGAAAGAGAGAAAAGCAGTTGGTCAAAGGAGTCAGCAAAGGGATGGGTAGAGGTCCAAAAACAAAGTTACTGGAAAAGCTCAGCAGATCTGGCAGCATCTGTGAAGGAGAAAACAGACTTAACATTTCGGGTCCAGTGAGGGTTTTGGGTTCTGAGGAAGGGTCACCAGACTCGAACCGTTAATTCTGTTTTTCCCCTTCACAGATGCTGCCAGACATGCTGAGCTTTTCCAGTGACTCTGTTTTTGTTCCTGATTTACAGCAACAGCAGCTCTTTCATTTGTTTAATGGGTAAAGATCAACATGGGAGAATTGAAAGCCGCTAATGGGAACCATTACTGTTTGACAATGGGTTGCTTGTGGTAGGCCTGGTGAGCAGGGGTTGGGGTAAGGACATGTATTGAACATGATACTGATTCCTGAAGGCTGTGGAGTTCCCAAGCAGAAAATGAGGTGCTGTTCGTCTAGCTTGCATTGAGATTTGCCGGAGCCCTGCAACAAGCCTGAAACAGAGATGTTGGCCAGGGAACACAATGGTGTGTTGTGGTAGCATGCAACAGGAAGCTCAGGGTCATTTTTATGGATCGAATGCATGTGTTCCGCGAAGCGGTTATCCAGTTTGTGCTTTGTTTCCCCAAAGTAGAGGAGACCACATTGTGAACGGTGAATACAGTAGACTAGATTGAGTGAAGTACAGGTAAATTATTGCTTTACCTGGAAGGTGTGCCTGGGATCTTGAACACTGAGGAAGGAGGAAGTAAACAGGCAGATGTTACACCTTCTGGGATTGAAAGGGAAGATGCCATGAGGCCAGGAGGGGAGGAGGAGTGGATCAAGGTGTCACAGAGTGAATGGCCCCCGTAGAAGTCTGACAAGGGAGGGGAGGAGAGGGAAATATGTGTCTAGTAGCATCCCAGAAGAGGTGGTGTAAATGGCGACCAATGATCCTTTTGATGTGGATGCTGGTGGATGACCAGAGGGATTTCATGACTGTTGTTGGAGGGAAGAGAGGGGGTGAGGCTCGAAGTGCAGGGAATGGATCACCTAGCTGAGGGTCCTGTCCACTATGGTGCTGGGGAATCCTCAGTTGAGGAAGAAGGTGGACATTTCAGAGGATCCCCTGTTGAAGCCCTCATGAGAACAGATGCAATGGAGACAGAACAACTGGGAAAATGGGATAGTCTTTACAGGAAGCAGTTTGTGAGGATGTATAGTTGAGGTAAATGTCGGAGTCAGTGGGCTTGTAGTTGATATTGGTGGCCACCTAACCACAGAATGAAAACAAAGATTTTGAGGAAGGCAAGGGAGGAGTCAGAGATGGACCAGGTAAAGGTGAGATTGGGATAGAAATTGGAAGCGAAATAGATAAACCTTTCCAATTCCAGATGAGAGAGGGAAGCAATACCAATGATGTCATCGATGTACTGGAGAAAGATTTTTGGGTGAGGGCCCAAATAGGTCTAGAAGAAAGAATGTACCGTATAACGCACAAAGAGACAGGCACAATTGGGCCACGTGGGTATCCACGGTGACACCTTTGATCTGAAGAAAGGGGGAGGAGTTAGAGGAGAACATGTTCAAAATAATGATGAGCTCGGCCAGGTGGAGGAGAGTGGAAGTGGATGGGCACGGTTCAGGTCTTTGCTCCAGGAAGAGGCAGAGTGCCCTGAGGTCATCTTGATGGGGGGGATGGACGTATGAAGGAATTGCAAAGCCATGGTGAAGGGGAAGTGGCTGGTGCTGTGAGCTGGAAATTCTGAAACAGTAAAGAGGATTCCTCAGCATGGTGATTGACAGGGCCCTCAGCCGTGTCCAAACCATCTCCCATGCTTTGAGTCTCACTCTGTGTCCTCCCTCTCACAACAGTGATAGGAACCCCTTGAGCATCCCACCAGCACCCACATCCATAGCATCATTAGCTGTCATTTCTGCTAGTTCCAGTAGTGTGTCACCACCAGACCCATATTCCCCTCCCCTCCCCTCCCTTATCATCCTTTTGCAGGGACAATTCCCTCTGGGACATCTTGGTCCACTCGTCCTCAATTCCCAACTCCTCCCCACAGCTTCACAAAAAAAATCCCTTGCAATCGCAGAAGGTGGAACACCTACCCACTTACTTCCTCAACGTTCAGTATCCAAGACCCCAAACATACCTTCCTGGTGAAGCTGCAATTCACCTGCACCTTACTCAATCTAGTCTACTATATTCACTGTTCACAATGTGGTCTCCTCTACACTGGGGAGATGAAACGTAGACTGGGCGATCACTTTGCTGAACACTTAGATTCTGTCTGCAACAATGACCCTGACCTTTTGGTTGCCTGCCAATTCAATATCCCACTGTGTTCTCTGGCCAATGTTTTGGGTTTGCTGCATTGCTCCATTCTCCCAGGCTGACCTTTACTGATCCCTTTGCCCAATTGTATTTCTCTTTCTCTTGGCTCCATCTCCACCTATCATTTACTCCTCTCCCTTCTCCACCCCTTCTTTAGTATATATGCCAACTGTTTCCCAGCTGCATCAAGTTTTGAAGAAGAGCCACTGCACCTGAAATGTTAGTTCAGCCAACTGCCCATAGTTGTCCATGCCAGACCTGCTGAGTTTCTGACATAACAAGGTGTAGAGCTGGATGAACACAACAGGCCAAGCAGCATCAGAGGAGCAGGAAAGCTGACATTTCGGGTCTGGATCCTTCTTCTGAAAAGAAGTCATCAGCTTTCCTGCTCTTCTGATGCTGCTTGGCCTGTTGTGTTCATCCAGCTCTACACCTTGTTATCTCAGATTCTCCAACATCGGCAGTTCCTACTATCCCTGCTGAGTTCCTGTTTTTGCTTCTGGTTTCCAGCATCCACACTTCTTTAATTTCTTAGTTTTGTATCAATGATGGAATTTTCTGCTCCCTTGAGTAATGTGGACATTGATGGGAAATGGGAGGAAATCTACAAAAATGAAAAGTTCAGAATCTCCAAGTCAATAGAATTTTGTTTCCAATTTTTGCCTGTGGACATGGACTATGATGAAACATTTGGGAAAATGGTATGAGATGTTGAATGAGGCTTTTCTTGACTTTCGGTCAACGGGTTGTATTTTCCAAATAAATTGTGGACATTGAAGTGTAAATTGAAATACTCACAAGTGAGCTACAAGAGGCCTATTAAAAAGGATTCATGTGTATTATCATCTTCATTATTGCTTAATTTCATTTGGTTTCTTAGTACTCACTCAATACTCAACTGCATGGATGTTCACAGCATTTCTGCCTTGCCTTGTCTTGCCTTTTAGTGCTTTGTCCCTCAACCACACTTTAAAGGCTCACAGCACTTCTCAATCAGGGCAGTGGACACATTGCTGCCAGGCACAGTACTCTGTCAATCTCGTACCCGCAACATGTGCTGGCAGGCCACCAGGCAAACATTGCATATGCACCAACCAAATGGGCATGTCTCAAATTCATGGGAAGTCTTTCTGTGCCATTTCCTTTAAGATAACACTGAAGGACCACAGTGTGAAAGATGATTCCTAGATTGCAGTAACTGAAGTTGTGTGTAGCTTGGGTTTAAGTATCACGCCAGAGTCTGGTTGAATCATCAATGAGGTGAAAAGCAGGAGGTTATATGAGGAAAGTTGCGCTGGCCAAAAAACACAATGCAATGAAATAAGATGATACAGCCCTGAATATCTATTCAAGATTGACACTAAAAATCTAGTGAGAGAAACCTCATAAAGACTAGTGCTACATGGCCGCCTTCGATTTGCTAAACCACAAGCTAGGTAACAGTTGGCTCAGGCAGACCTGGCACATGTGGTGTGTTCATCCAAACAATCCAGAAAGGCACCAAATTGATGCTTAATCTGTACAAAGATTACAGCTGCACTGACAATTAGTACTATTTGGTTTGGAAGGGGAAAATCTGCCAATGTCCCTCTCCAGATAGCCCTGCTAAAAAAAGTCCTCTCTGTAGTCATGGGGTGAGATTGAAGTCAGATTTCATTATGAAAGCTTCCATAATCAAATAGCCTGCTAACATTCACTGTCAGTGAAATTCAGTTTCCATACACACAATTCATTGATGGTGACAGAGCAGTTTTGAAAATAATGTAAAGAAATTTAAAGGTGAGAAAGATCCTAGGATCTACAACCAGGGGCATAGCGTACTAAAGCAAGGAATTTATCATGAGGCACAGACAGAAAGTACTGGAGAAACTCAGCAGGTCTGGCAAACGTCTTCAAACAGTTCAGACTTCAGACAAGAGGTTACTGGACTCAAAATGTTAACTCTGTTTGTCTCTCTATAGATGTTGCCAGACCTGCTGAGTTTCTCCCGTACTTAGTGTTTGTGTCTCAGATTTGCAGCACCCATAGTTCTTCACTTTATTTTAAATATATGATGAAGCTTTCTAAAACACTCAAGTACTGTGTCCAATTCTGGGCAGTAAACTTTAGGAAGGATATGCAGACTTTAGGTTACACAGAAAAGATGAATGAGAATTAGACCGCATGACGGCTCTGGAGCTGCGGATGGCTCACTTTGGAGCATACACGATGCTAAGGAAGTCGTGGATAGCAAGTTTAGCGAATTGGTCACACCGCAGATTAGGATTGCTGAGGGAGAAAGGGAATGGGTGACCAAAAGGCAGAGAAAGAACAGGAAGGCAGTGCAGGTGTCCCTTAAGACCATAAGACCATAAGACATAGGAGTGGAAGTAAGGCCATTCGGCCCATCAAGTACACTCCGCCATTTAATCATGGCTGATGGGCATTTCAACTCCACTTCCCTGCACTCTCCGTGAAGTCATCTCCCTCCAGAACAGGTATACCATTTTGGATACTGTTGGGGGAGATGGCTCACCAGAGGAAGGCAGCAGTAGCCAGGTTCATGGCACCGTGGCTGGCTCTGCTGTGCAGAAGGGCACGAGAAAGAGGGGAAGAGCTATAGGCATTGGGGATTCAATTGTAGGAGGAGTAGATAGGTGGTTCTGTGGTCAAAAACAAGACTCCCGAATGGTATGTTGCCTCCCTGATGCAGGGGTCAGGGGTGTCTCAGATTGGCTGCAGAACATTCTGAAGGGGGAGGGCGAAGAGCCAGTTGTCGTGGTACATATAGGCACCAACGATATAGGCAGAAAACGGGATGAAGTCCTACAAGCAGAATTTAGGGAGTTAGGAGCCAAGTTAAAAAGTAGGACCTCAAAGGTAGTAACCTCAGGATTGCTACCAGTGCCACGCGCGAGTCAGAGCAGAAATGAAAGAATAGCCAAGATGAATGTGTGGCTTGAGAGATGGTGCAGGAGGGAGGAGTTCAGATTTTTGGGACACTGGGACTGGTTCTGGGGAAGGTAGCACTATTACAAATTGGATGGTCTTCACCTGGGCCAGACTGGAACCAATATCCTTGGGGGTGCTTTTGCTAACGTGGAAGAGGGTTTAAACTAATATGGCAGGGGGGTGGGAATCAAATATTGGACAGGTTATTGGACAAAAAGGAGATAGTAACTGAAGCCTGTAGAGAACTAGATAATGAAGTCAGCATGACTAAAGGGAAGAATAGGCAGGGAGCAGATGATGAACACAAAAGAACAGGTGATCTGAGGTGCATTTGTTTTAATGGACAAAGTGTAGTAGATAACGCAGATGAACTTAGGGCTTGGATTGGTACCTGGGAGTATGATGTTATGGCTATTACTGAGACTTGGTTGAGGGAAGGGCATGATTGGCAACTAGATGTCCCAGGATATCGATGCTTCAGGTGGGATAGAGGGGGAGGTAAAAGGGTTGGAGGAGTTGCACTACTGGTCAAAGACAATATCACAGCTGTACTGAAGGAGAGCACGATGGAGGACTTGAGCAGTG
This sequence comes from Stegostoma tigrinum, assembly GCF_030684315.1. Classification (NCBI taxonomy): domain Eukaryota; kingdom Metazoa; phylum Chordata; class Chondrichthyes; order Orectolobiformes; family Stegostomatidae; genus Stegostoma; species Stegostoma tigrinum. Next base: position 36,594,143 of record NC_081368.1, read on the forward strand.
AGGCAATATGGGCAGAACTCAGAAATAGGAAGGGTGCAGTAATGTTGGGGCTGTACTACAGGCCCCCCAACAGCAAACGTGAGATAGAGATACAAATACGTAAACAGATTATGGAAAGGTGTAGGAGCAACACAGTGGTGGTGAAGGGAGATTTTAATTTTCCCAACATTGACTGGGATTCACTTAGTGTTAGTGGTCAGGATGGAGCAGAATTTGTCAGGAGCATCCAGGGTGGTTTTTAACAGCAGCATGTATGTAATCCAACACGGGAAGGGGCCATAATGGACCTGGTTTTGGGGAATAAGCCTGGCCAGGTGGTTGCAGTTTCAGTAGGGGATTATTTTGGGAATAGTGATCACAATTCTGTAAGTTTTAGAATATTCATGGACAAAGACAAAAGTGGTCCTAAAGGAGGAGTTCTAAACTGGGGGAAGGCCAACTATACCAAAATTCAGCAGGATCTGGGGAATGTAGATTGGGAGAAACTGTTTGAAGGTAAATCCACATTTGATATGTGGGATGCTTTTAAAGAGAGGTTCATTAGCATGCAGGAGAGACATGTTCCTGTGAAAATGCGGGATAGAAATGGCAAGATTAGGGAATCATGGATGACAGGTGAAATTGTGAGACCAGTTAAGAGGAAAAAGGAAGCATACATAAAGTCTAGGCGACAGAAGACAGATGAAGCTTTGGAAGAATATCGGGAATGTAGGGCGAATCTGAAACGGGAATTAAGAGAGCTAAAAGGGGTCACGAGATATCTTTAGCAAATATGGTTAAGGAAAGCTCCAAAGACTTTTATTTATATATAAAGAGCAACAGAGTAACTAGAGAAAGGGGGATAATAAAATGTGAGGCTGGATGAACACAGCAGGCCGAGCAGCATCTCAGGAGCACAAAAGCTGACGTTTCGGGCCTAGACCCTTCATCAGAGAGGGGGATGGGGGGAGGGAACTGGAATAAAAAACTAGAGAAAGGATTGGCCCACTTAAGGACAAAGAAGGAAAGTTATGCATTGAGTCAGAGAAAATGGGTGACGTTCTTAACGAGTACTTTGCATCGGTATTCACTAAGGAGAGGATCAGACGGATGTTGAGGTTGAGGATAGATGTTTGATTATTCTAGGTCAAAATGGCATAAGGAGGGAGGAAGTGTTGGGCATCCTAAAAGGCATTAAGGTGGACAAGTCCCCAGGTCCGGATGGGATCTAACTCAGGTTATTGAGGGAGGTGAGAGAGGAAATAGCTGGGGCCTTAACACATATCTTTGCAGCATCCTTAAACATGGTGATGTCCTGGAGGACTGGAGAATTGCTAACATTTTCCCCTTGTTTAAGAAGGATAATCCAGGTAATTATCAACCAGTGACCCTGATGTCTGTAGTAGGGAAGCTACTGGAGAAGATACTGAGGGATAGCATTGATTTCCATTTGGAAGAATATGGGCTTATCAGTGATAGACAACATGGTTTTGTGCAGGGAAGGCCATGTCTTACCAACTTAATGGAATTCTTTGAGGATGTGACGAAGTTGATTGATGAGGGAAAGGCTATAGATATCGTATACATGGACTTCAGTAAGGCGTTTGATAAGGTTCCCCATGGTAGGCTGATGGAGGAAGTGAAGTTCCATGGGGTTCAATGTGTGCTAGCTAGATGGATAAAAAAAATGGCAAGGCAACAGGAGGCAGAGAGTAGTAGTGGAAGGGGGTTTCTCACATTGGAGACCTGTGACCAGTGGTGTTCCACAGGAATCTGTGCTGGGACTACTGTTGTTTGTGATATATGTAAATGATTTGGAGGAAGGTATAGGTGGTCTGATCAGCAAGTTTTCAGATAACACGAAGATTGGTGGAATAGCAGATAGTGAAGGGGACTGTCAGAGATTATAGCAGAATATAGATAGATTGGAGAGTTGGGCAGATAAATGGCAGATGGAGTCCAATCTGGGCAAATGCGAGGTGATGCATTTTGGAAGATCTAATTCAAGAGCAAACTAAACAGTAAATGAAAAAGTCCTGGGGAAAATTGATGTACAGAGAGATCTGGGTATTCAAGTCCATTGTTTCCTGAAGGTGGCAACGCAGGTCAATAGAGTGGTCAAGAAGGCATATGGCATGTTTTCCTTCATTGGCCAGGGTATTGAGGACAAGAGTTGGCAGGTCATGTTACATTTGTATAAGATTTTGGTTGGGCCACATTTAGAGTACTGTGTATGGTTCCGGTTGCCACATTACCAAAAGGATGTGGATGCTTTGGAAAGGGTGGAGAGGAGGTTCACAGAATGTTGCCTTGTATGGAGGGTGCTAGCTATGAAGAGAGGTTGAGTAGATTAGGATTATTTTCATGAGAAAGATGGAGATTGAAGGGGGGGACCTGATTGAGGTTTACAAAATCATGGGGGATATAGACAGGGTGGATAGCAAGAAGCTTTTTTCCAGAGTGGGTGACTCAATCACTAGGGGTCATGAGTTCAAAGTGAGAGGAGGCAAGTTTATGGGAGATATGCGTGGAAAGTTCTTTACGCAGAGGGTAGTGGGTGCCTGGAATGCATTGCCAGTGGAAGTGATAGGCATACACACGATAGTGTCTTTTAAGGTGTATCTGGACAGGTACATGGATGGCCAGGGAGCAAAGGGATACAGACCCTTAGAAAATAGATGACAGGTTTAGACAGAGGATCTCAATTAGCACAGGCTTGGAGGGCCAAAGTGCCTGTTCCTGTGCTGTAATTTTCTTTGCTCTTTGTTCTTTGAGAATGATTTCGGAGGTGAAGTATTTGGATAGATTGGAGAAGCTGGGGTTGTTCTCCTTCGAAAAAAGGTTGAAAGGTAATTTGACAGAAATGTTAAAAGTCATGAGCAGGTGGACAGCGTGGATCAAGACAACTCATGAGGAATGGGTTACAAAATCAAAGGACATCAATTTTGCTTGAAAGTATGATTGAGGTTGATTTAACAATTGTTTTCAAATGAGAATTTAACAAGAACCTGAACAGAAGATAATGTCTGAACTATGGGGAACAAGTAAGAAGGATGAAGCTAACTGAATTACTCTTGATGGAACATTACATTGACACATTGGACTCAATAGCCTCTTTCTGTGCTGGAAGTATTCTATGGTGTACATTTCATAAGTGAAGAATGGTAACACAGTGCAGGATCCAGTGTTATCTCTCCCACTTTCAATAACATCATGCTTGAATTTCTACATCAACCCTACTTTCCCATCCTATCCCCAAATCTCTTGATTCTCTTAAATTAGATCTAATCTCTTAGATTAGTTGCCCAAAATGCTATCATTTGAAGTTTTGCATATATCCATTGATTATCCACAGCACTTTGGAGAAAGAAATGCAAATATTCAAAACTCCCGACCCCCCAACCAGATACATTTAGTATAAACTGGACTAACATATATCACTCGTGGTTGGGAAAATTTGAATGGAGAAATCACAGAAAATTATTCCACTTTTCCCTTGAGCTAATGGGAGATCAATCTGATAACTTGATGCAAAATATGGTCAAGAGCATTTATTACACACTTAGTCTTTGTCTCCAGTATGCCTTGCATAAAGTTTACCCTCACAAATGCTCAAACTCACTTTGTTTGTAATTCATTATCAAATGACTCTTGATGTCAGTCTCGTTGGTAGGCACTTGGAGGTCAGACATCTATCTTCAAACAGTCAAGAGTTAATTATTATAGTTTTTACTTAAAGAAGGTAGAGTGGGGACACTGAATTACAATTACCTCATCACAGGCAGTTAAACAGTAAAGAAAAGCTCAGGGTCACATGAAATACTATCATTATCGAGGGACATGGTGAGACATTTGGCTGATGGAAAATGGGTCAAAAGCTTCAAGAGCCTTCCACTGCCTACAGTGTACTATGTTCATTTTCTGCATTCTGCTTGACTTTTCCTCTAGCTGATGACGTGTTTGCAAATAAAGCCCCAGGTGTAGGCCGACAAGTAGCCTCTGGCAGAGCAACAGCGTTCTGCTGAAATTAATTGTCAGTTAAACTCAGCATAATGCCCATTTAGAAGGAAAATAAGAAATTCTACAAAGCTGATGGATGTACAGTTCATAATTATTTTGACTCATTACAGGAAGTGGTGTGGGGCGCATGTTTGGGATCCTTACACTCAAGACAGGAAAACAAAAATAACATTTAAAAGTATACAGGGTACTTAAAGAGTTAATAAAACCTTCAAACTTTTAAGAGAAACTTTTGATAGTGATGAACTATCTGTCCATGTGTTAATTTGATGTTTCATTTGAAACACAGCCAAGACAATTGACTGATAAAGAAAATTCATCTTGAGTTTGTAATGACTTTTTTTATTACCTACAAACCCGTAAGTGTGTGTTATTGCAGTGAGACCCTGGAGATCTTCTCTTTATATTTTTATGAGTGTCTATATGCACTTACTACAATGTGAGTATTGTTAAACTACAGAAACCAGGCAGCACCTGAGCTCTGTAATAACTGCAGCTGAATAATGAAGGTATGTGACAGAGAGCTAACTCACTTCACAAAAACACAGAAAAGAAATAATGCCAATTCTTGATCACTTCAAATAGGTCGCTCTTCAGAATGACTTGCATCATGGCAGCTTACACACCGAAAATTCAAACATATTTATTTCTCTCTCTACCACGGCAATCAAAAAGTCTGAAAGGGGGTTATTGTTTCTTCCAGGAAGTGATGGCTTCACACAACATTGCTTGAAGTTGCTGAATCTGGAAACATTTATGCCAGTCTGCAAGAGTGGGCTCAAGTGTTGAGGTTGCTGATTAAGTACAAGGTGTGATTTTTCATTCGTTACCACACTGCCTGACTTATCATATTTGCCCAGGAGAACGTGCCAAAGAAATTCAAAGGAGCTGAATGATGGCATGGTCTGCAACGTGCAATAAGTGCTCAGCTCTTTAATTTACAATTACACTTTCAGGTTAGATACTGAACTGCAGTTGCTGAAATTAAACATTTTCAATAAATTTGTTTCAACAATGTCTAGGTTGCGTTGAACTTTTTTTTCAAAAATTAATCAGACTGATCAGATGTTATGACACATGACTGGCAACTTAAACCTGGATCTTCTGGCCCAAAGGAGGGAACACTATCACAAAGCCTCCAGGCTTTAATGTGCAGTTTTTTTCCATGGGTACACAAAAAGAAGAAATTCGATTAGATTAATTGATCCAATACATCAGACTTTAAGGCCACTACTCTAAACCTTTCTTGCCAACTGAGAATGATATGTGCAGCAGGGTAAGGCCAAGACCAAGTCATTCCAATCTCTCGAATGTCTTAGTATTTTTGTCCATTTTCAGGTTGGCTCAGGCTGTCACTGAAGGCAGGGGCCCACTTTGAATAAAACCATCGTAGCTGAATGGAACTAAGTAGGTTGAGGTCCAGAATGAACAAACTCCAATGAGCAGCACCACATAGAGAGAGGGCAGGTTTTAGAAATTGATGTTTGTGAGGACAACTTGTGCATCAGAGCTTCTGTACTATGCACTGCAGGGATTCCTTAGGCCTTATCCTCTGTAATAGTTGTCTAAGAGTTCATGTTCATGTGAAGGCAGTTCTTTTGGCTCTCTAGGCCATTTTCCATTTCTGCTCACTGGCTCTGTTTTACATGGGAGGTGATTTTGTAACATTTAAATGAAGGATGTGAGTTAAGATGGCCTAGATCACATGCTGAGATTTCCCCGGCGTTTTGACTTTTAGGTTCTACGCCTGGGCCTTCATCCTGATAATAGTGCATGCAACTGGAAAGCCCTCATCCAAATCTTAATGGGTTGGCAATTACTAAATAGAATTAAATTGACATTTGTTTCTTAACTATCACATATTATGAATTAATTTTTTTGCAGTGGTGTAGCTGACGTAAACTGACGCTTAATGAAGGATGGAGATTTACTGAGCCACTTTCCATTGCTGTACCCCATGCATTGGCTGTTTGATGGGATAACATGGGAGATCTTTAGCATTTGGATATATCTTGTGTTATACTTTACCTGGAATATTTGATGAAATAATGAGTTATATTAGTATTTCATTCTCAAAACTAATAATATTCACCTGATGAGTACTAAATAATACACTGTTTTGACCTATTGCATAAGAGAGACGACGTGAGAGGTATTTATTTATAGCTACCTGAAATAGCAGAATACCCTTGATTCTGTTCTACTTTGAGGTGTGATTTTGGCATGAATGTTGTGGAATCTGTGTTATTGTACAGCTTTGTTTTTAAACTGGCAACTGGTCATCCCAGGCAATAAACAAAATTATATCGGAGAGCTCTGAAATTGAGCTTATTAATTTCTCCAGTGAAAGAGGTGAGATGCGAGAATGCGTCAATCTTCTGAAAATGCAATTGTTATGACAGAAACCAAGACATTCTGAGATAGCTTTCAGAGAAAATATTTTCATCTCAGATCAGAGCAAATTGTAACAGGTAGTGATTCATCTCAAGTCAAGGCAGCTCAAAATAAATTAATGCAATATCAAAATACCGTGGATTCTGGAAATCTTAAACAAAAATGGAAAATGCTGGAGTTACTCAGCAGGCCTGGCAGCATTTGTGGATGCAGGAATAGATGTGAAAAGTCTCAGACCTGAAACATGAACTCTGGTTCTGTGTCCGTAGATGCTACCAGACCTGTTGAGTATTTCCAAAACACTCAGTGTTTATTTCAAATTCAATTTCAGATAATTTTAAATTGAAAAAGTTCTATTTTAGAACACTCCTGCATCCATTAGAACTTTTTTTTATTTCATCTACGTTTCTTTTTGCTACTTTAAGATGCCAGTTAGTGCCAGAGTTATTTATTAAAGATTGCCTTAATTCCCAGATACCCAGGTAATTTTATCTTCGGGGTGAGCTAGGCTATAAAGGGAGAGTAGGCTCTTCAACTTTGTGGCATTATTAGTGGATCTTAATGGTGCCTTCACCCGATGTCCACATATACATATACACATATCACTACAGGGATCACAAAATAGCAACTAGGGACTGGAACCTTAACTCATTCTCGAAGGCTGTTGTCACACCACGCCTTGCATGTCCTCAGAAGGGTTGTGAATTTACATAGTTCATTTAGCCTTCTAGTTTTGATATGTTTCAATATTTTAAAAAGTGAGCAGCTCATCTCTATTCCTTTAAAAGGTGAAAGGTTCATTTAATGCTCAAATATTGCTAAAAGTTATTAAAGTGAAAAGTGATAAAGCCATTAGTTAAAATACAGATAAAAAAAATTACAGTAGTCAAGGACTCTACCATTCAGACTTACTGAATTTCTCCAGCAATGTCTGTTTTTGTTTGTAATCAATATTTCAATTGTCTTAGCCATTGACCTGGATGGCTGTCATTGTCAGGTTTTTATAGTGAACTAGATGAGTTGGGAAGATCAATTCACACCACTAGGGTGGCCACTGCCAAAGAATTTCTTTTTTCCCTTTGAAATGTTCATTGAATTTCAAAACATCCCTTGTGATTTCTTCTAGAAGTAGTTACAGTTTAGTCCCAATACCAGCTGAATCTATATTGGTATTCATGTAATTTCTGATCATTATTATGCATGTGTTTTTGTCTATTTTAAGGGAAGTTTGGTTTTCTTTGCAAAATATAAACCATTATAATTACATATTCAACACTGTTGAGATGATTTGTAGTATGCCCATACTATCTACCAACCATCATAGGGTTAAAAGATTATGAGCATTAAGGACTGTGATTTAACCCATTTTAGCTCCTCCATTTAGAATGACTGTATTATCACTGATGAAATTGCAGATTTATATTATGATATGATTAGGGACCAGTAACCTATTTGTTTAAAGTATGCAGGGTTGTGAACCTACTTACTTACCAGCAGAGTAAAGCCATAAAATTCCATGGTGTTGTACAAGTAAAATGAGATTTATTATACAGGATTAGAACAGTAAAACAATCTACAAGAATCCATCTATCTTCTCTTTTATCTATCTTCTATCCGCCTCCCCTCTCTCCCTAATTATTTCAGAATCCCCTTCCCCTCCCCATTTCTGAAGAAGGGTTAGACCCGAAACGTCAGCCTTCCTGCTCCTCTAATGCTGCCTGGCCTGTTGCATTCATCCAGCTCTACACCTTGTTATCTCAGAAACTCAGCAGGTCTGGCATGGACAGCTGTGGACAGTTGGCTATAAAAATAATATATCTTCAATATATACACATCTTTAACCCTTTCATCCAAAATTAGTATGAGATAAATGTGAGTAACTGACAAATTGTGGCCAAACACAGCACATTGCATATCATGTAGCAAATAGAGATCCTTTGGTTTCTGGGCAAAACACCAGAAATTAGTGAAACTATGTGCCAGCAAAACTCATTACAACTCCTTTATGAGGGATTTTGTTCTTCATTTTGAAGATCTAGCTTTGTAACTCCGTCAAAAGCTGCTCTATCATGTATTTCTACAATAACTGCTCATAACCTGTTAGTTCAACATCTTTCCTGGAGATTGAATTCCATTGGATTCCTGAAATTGCAATCCAATGTATATTCTCAGGCATGATTACAGCTCTTTTTCCATTAGTTAACATCACTAAATTGTCATTGTCCCTGGATTTCTCTGAACACCAATATTTCATAGCTGCACCAAACAATTACTGCTTGGGGGCTTCATTTACTCACTCTCATCAATGGTTCCCATGCTCCTCTGTTCCTTTATATCTCCTGATGTTTCCAGGACTTCTGAGCCCGACTTCCAACTCTTAGTTGCACCTACTAGCCTCCCTTGCTTCCTCGTGTCCTAACTGCCTGAAGGCTGTAAAAGTCACTTTTTTTTTGCATGGATGTTTATTTTTACCTGACTATATCCTATGGGTTATCATTTCATGCTCATGTTTCCCAGTCTCTATGACGCAGGCACACTACTATTTTAACAGCCATGCCATACGGCTATTAAAATCATTCGAATAGAACATCTGCAGCCTGTGACATTGCCATGTTCCACACATTCCCCAGAGCTCTTGGCCCAATCTGCAGATGGATTCTTGCTGGAGCTCAAAGTAGAGTAAGTTCACAGTTTGTAACATAAGTACACCCATTAATGCAATTTTTCACTTCAGTACCAGAGGTTTTACATTATTTGTCTGAAAAAAAAAGTTATTCTATGTTTTCCAAGTTTGAACTTTGGCCCATTGTTCTATCTTCCAATTTAAGTCTGTATTTTTCAGTCTTATCCACTTTCAAATTGACATATCGGACACCATCAGAAAAAAAAACACAACTACACAATTCAGGCTCCAATATTTTAATCAGCCCTGTGGGTCTTCTCTGCATTCAATCCAACAATTCGATATCTGATATACATCTCAATGATGAGAAGTGAATACAGTATTGAACTATGACCAGAACAATGTGCTATTTGATCCTAATTTTCTCTGACTTTCATTTTGATTATGGAGTTGGACGGAATATTTGCTTTGTTGAAGTTGAGCATTGGAGTTGAAATACTGAGGCTCCTAGCATGATGTCAATTTTACCTTGAGCTGTTCCAAAAGCATTTATGGAGAATATATGATGTCCATTGTTCCTACCTATGTGCAAAATGTATTAAGTATTATTTGCTATTGATCAATCTGTATACCTATTTATCCAGCATTTTCAGTAATTCTAGAGTTATGTCCTAAGATTCCACAAGGTTTAATATAATTTGCAAATTTAACCAATTTGTGTTGAGCTTCTGAGTCCAAGTAATAGATATAAACTCAAAGCAATGACCCTTCAGGCACCTCAGCATAGCATTCCCTTCCTCAACAGCCAGTTTCTTACCCATACCTTTGATAAACATTTGAGCTTAGCTAATAATCTTTCCCATGAAACTTTGCCAAATACCTTCTAGGGACATAGGTCCAACATGTTGTTTGGCTTACTGGAGTTCATTTGGGATGCAGTGCATTCCAAGAAATAATGTTTATTAGCCAGTAAGAGTACGGCTTTCTGTATTCACAGAAACAAGAGCAAACCATCCAGCCCTTTGAGTCCACCCCAACATTCAATCAGATTATATCTTTTGATAACCTTATCCAATAATAAATGATTGACTGCTGCTTACTGTTATTATTGTGCAGATAGTCTTTCCAGTTTACACCTGATAATCTTTTCCATTACTTTATGCAGGATTGAAGCAAAAAATAATGCCTTCTTGGTTGCCCATGTCTGATTTATTGCCCTGTTTGAACATGGTCACATGTTAGCCTGTTTCCAATCTACTGTTACCTCCCCAGCGTCTCCCTCATAATAATTGTCAATTCCACACAAATCTCCTGTCTAGTCAGTTAATACCTAAAAGGTCAAAAACAGAACAGTTAGCCCACAACTCTTGTCCCTGCCATTGTCTGAGAAGGTTGTTATGCTGTAGATTTGGATTACCAATTGCAGTAGCAACTGGATTTTCCTTAAGGATGTTTGAACATTTTAATAAACTATTTGAAAATAAGAATTTTTTTTCATGATGACATAATGCAATTTGTACACTATGAATTACACCATTGTGCAGTTAGGTTTTCCAGCACAAGGTAAAATTTACCAGGTTGATGCTGATGGGCTTTTGACATACAAATGTATAAAAAGAAAACAATAAGTTTTAGAGCTTTGAGTTCCAGAATATGGGAAATTTGTTTAGGTCAGGTACTCTCATTGGTAACAAATACCAGATGTCTTTGTAAAATGAAGTAGAAAATAACAATTGCAAATGTATAATATCTGTAAAACGTCATATAATGAATTATTTATCTGTGAGCAGTGATCTGCAAGCACAGTGACCATTAGTGTTCAGGCTATAATCATGGCCTTCCATAGCTCAACAAAAAAGTTACAATAATCATTTACAAGTGCATCCAATGTCATACTGCCAAATCTGTTCGTGGCCGACAAAACTTTTACTCACTTTTGAGGTTAATGCCATGGAATTACCTATTGAATAGACCCAAAACCTGATTCAACCCATGTGCAGTCTTCCTAGAGGGTCAGAGAAGAACTGAAAAAAAAAGCCTATGGAAAGAATCTCTTATCAAATGAAAGAAAATATTTAGAGAGGAAGCTCTGTTAATGGAAAACAACATTAGAGCCACTAATGAAATTTAAAATTAAGATTATGAAGAAAGAAACATCGAAAAAATAGTGTATAAAACAGACTAAATTGTGAAGATGATCTGCAAAGATAACAAGATGTCTGTCAATGTTATTAATGTATATTAGGACCTTAAAGACTAGAACAATCCCAGTTACAGACCTTATCAAAAATTTCAGTATGGTATTATAATTTCCCCAGTGTCTCAGTGAGGAAGAGACTAGTTATCTGCTATTTCCATTATTTGATCGTAATCCATCTACTTCTACTGGAGAAACAATTGTTTGGAATGGCGAATTGATTTTGAGATATATAAATTTGTACTTGGGAAGAATTGAGAGGAATTATTAAAAAGGTGGCTATGTTGGTCAATCATGAAGGGAGAAGTTTCATGGGCTTAATGGATTTACCCTCTTTCTAAAAATTGTTATCACCTTTCTTTATAGACAGACCTATTATTAATAGTCTATTTGCTGATTGACTGAAGGTAGAGAGTTAAAAATACTTGAGCTGGAATCACATTCTGAAACAATACAGGTTTTCAATGTTAAAGAAAAATCATGAAATGAGCTAAGAACCAATTTAATGCTCTCCAGGGATCTTTCTGATCCTGTCCCTCAGCTGCGAATATTTCCATTTCCTGTTGAATTATGCTACTGTCACATTTTGGGATTAAAGCTTCATAAAAATGTTCGTTTTTTGCGATTTTGCAGTATTTAAATGTTGTGCTTTAAAACAAAGTGAATTTTCATTCTTTTATTCAGAAAGTCTGCAAACTGCGGGCACCATGTGGTGGATACAAATGCTTCTTTTGAATTTTGAATAAAACTGGTTTCAAAACTGGGAAATGGATTTTAAGACTATCTCTACCCCATGCTGGTGTATTTGAAAGGGGAGCTTGTAAGATGAAACGGGTACCTTCCCAACCACTCACAATCTGTCTTCCACGTTACGATGGCAGATAAGGCGTCAGGCAGCTGAAAGTGTCCTTTGGCCTATTGCTGCCATTAAGTGACCATTTAATGACCACTTAAGGGCCTCATTCTACCTCCATTGCTCTATTGGGGAAGGTCGGGGCAGGACAAGCAGCTTCCTCTGCATGGGCTGTTTTGAGGCAGAATGGAAGCACTGCCTTTGGGGTCTGCTCTTTGTCTATCCAAGGCATACTCCTAGGTTGTAACACATCTTTAAGCTTATACCCAGTGCTAAAACCTGCCCTTGCCCATACCCTTCTACTAAATCTTACTGTAGTCTTGCCCAAAATCCCCGGACATACTTATGCTCGGGATTAATGACACTCCTCATGGTTTTGCTCGGAGTAAAAGCAGTGGCCAGCACTCAAATCCGACATTGCTGGGAGGACAGAGCTGTTCTTGAATCACATTGGCTGGTGGGTCTCTTGTGTGGAACTTCCTCACAGAAGGAGTAGGAAGTGCCACCCTAAATCATGACAAAACAGATGGATTTCAGAAGATCAGACAGGAATTTTTGATAATGAGGATGGAGAATTCATCACTCTGTAAAATGAAGCTCAGAGGGCTGATGGGGAACATAATTGCAGGCTTCATTAATTGTTCTTCTAACTAATTGTACAAGTTGGAGGCACGAGGAACCAAACGTCAACTTCATATGGGACAAGTAAAGGAGGAAAGTACTACATGTTAGCAGTGAGGCTTTTGTATTTTTGTTTCCAATTCTTTGCCAATTTGGTACTGTTTCTTCCTTGGCAGTCTGCCTGCTCCATCTTTACTGCAACCCTCTTATCAGAACTTCAATTTGTGCATTTAAAAAAAAACATTAATCATCAATAGCCATCACTAGAAGCAAGTATGGATAATGATAGACTCAGTTGCCATATTAGGAAGGATTGGATAGTTAGATTTCAACCCTTGCTGAGCAGTTGTTATTTAATTTGAGTGGTCTCTTGATCATTCCTAAGAGATTATTTAAGTAACACTGTAATAATGCCTGGCCCTCAGCTGTAGTCTGTTTCTAAGAGCAGTATCTCAAAGTTAGACTTATTCTAACCAGATCTGGAGGTCAAACGTAGATGTCTATTACATGTCCTGCATTTTAGACAGCCTCTTCAGTTCAGTGACATCACTGTCTCCCATAGGTGAATCTCATGCTGGAGGTAGGGATGAGGGTGGGATCTACCAGTAAAATTCAGACGTAAACTTGTATGCTGTGCTCTGCACAATTAGAGCAGACAAAGTTGAAATATGTTGGATGCCAAAAAGCTGTGAAATCTGCAGCAATCTTCTGAGAAGGAAGATGAGGACATAGAGCAGGAGGAACATCTTCTGCTGTATGATAGAGTGCTGTGCATCAGACACAACAAGCCAGACATGATTTAATTGACACCTGGTTCTAATACATGTGAGCTGCTGCAGTGATCGCTTATTGACTGTAAATTTGTTGCTGTTCAAAATGCAAGCAATCCCTGTCTGTTCCCAGAAGCAAATGCAGCTCTTTTGTATATTTTCCTTTGCTGTTGCTGTTGATGAATAGAAGTGATCTCAACCATTTGAAGGCTTTCCAGTATGTGATGGTCTGACATGAACAATGAGAAGATGCCAGGTTACACTGAGCACTGGGGAAAGAGTAGTACTGACTTAGGCAAGGTTCTAAGATGGGATGGGAGAAGTAGAAAGTCATTTATGAATGTGCACTTTTACTTTCAATGCAGTGTCAGATGTGCCCTGAGAAGCATTTCCTCTCACAAAACACGCACAGTGAAGGGCAACTCCTGGCTGGCAGAGCTTGACTAACTGTTTGGGTGGGTTTTAAAAATGGTTCTGGTGCCAGGGAGATGAAGTGAGAGTGACAGTCCTTGGCATCAAGGCCTCATGTGACTGATTGTTGCATCAAGGAGCCCTAGCAAAGCTGGAATCAATGGGAATCAGGAAAAATCTCTATGCTGGTTAGAGTCATACTTGACATGTAGGAACGTGCTTGCAGTTGTTGGAGATCTGTATTCTCAGCTCCAGGGCATTCATGCAATTGTGTCCTTGACTCAACTGTTTTTGGCTGATTCATTGATCAATCCATCATAATGTCAGAAATTGAGATATTTGTTGAAGACTACACAATGTTCTGCACCATTTATGACTCTTCAGATACAGATGCAATCCATATCCAAATGCCGCAAGTTCTGGATAATCAGCCAATGTTCATGATCCTTATTCCTACCCCGAGACCCCTGTTAGAAATTACGTCCATTTGGAGAACACGAAAAATGGAGAAGGAATACAGGTGGACAGCCATTTTGGAATGATAATCCAGTGAGCAGTCAGCATTTCCAAAAGAGAAAGATTAGAAGAGAAGTCTTGTGGGGAAGAAATTATGCCAATTTTCCTGAAACAAAAATAGCAAAAAAACACAGATGATAGGTGGACTAGTCTAAAAGGTTGGCTTAAGAAGCAATGGTTTAATAACCTTCCAAAACTCTAAGTAGACGATGAGCCAATTTGAAGTCAAAAACCAAAATTTACACAGAATATATGGTAACAAATAGAAGTGAGAGAAACAAATAGTTAATTATCTTGTTTCTAGATTAGTTTACAGTCTATTTATTTTGCCTGAAGTCTTAATTCCCACACACATCTTTGTGTCATCAGTAAACATTAAAATTGTTACCTAATTCCATTCACATCAATGATAGTGATCATTAACAGCAATTGTCCCATTGTAGCCAACAGGGAGTAACTAATTTGTGTCAAAATAAATGGCTGGAATTCTCTCAAACCCTTGAATAATGTAGATAATGGTGAGTCAGTCGGGAAAATACTTAGAAAGTGGAAAGATAAGATTCTCAATATTGAAGAGAAGATTCCAGCGTTCCATTCAAAGTATGAATGGTCAGGTGGCAATCTCACTAGTGGGCAAGTGCAGCTTTGCATGCTATAACATTTTTTTTAACCTAATCACACCTTATCTAAATACAGTTTCTAATTCTACAATGCAGCAGAAGGAAACTAGATGGTGGAAATTCCCAATGTGAATGTCAGAGTGGGTATCTGGCAACTCCAATTTGCTGATTGCTCCTTCCTGTATACATCAAGTGTCATCCAATTCAATTCTCCAACCAAAGTAGTTTTGCTGTGCACCATGCCTGCAGACACAGGGCACAATGTAACCATTTCAGTCATTGTAACTGAAACGAGAAGGTGGCACATGTAAATGTTTAGCCACAGCAGTGACTACAAGCATAGATCTGTATCTGGAGTGATCATTGAAACTGATTATTCTGTAACATTTTAGCCTGGAAATTGCAGGAAATGGAAAGGCAGAGAGTTTGTGGCTGAGAGCTGAGTGATCTGTAATGACAACTTGCTCCAGGTGAATTTTTAGCTTCCCCTCCAACACACACTGCACAACTCTCCAAACTCACAGCAGGGATGATCCAGAATGTATAATGTCAGCTGCCTGTGTAGAGATCATAGGGAGTTTCAGCCTGTGCTTCAGGGTACAATTCTTAATAATAAGTCATCCTTAACATTTGATTTTTTGTTAGCACTGTATCAGTATATGACAATGTGTAATCAAAAACATATTGAAACTAAACTTCCAAAAACTTCCTTTTTTGAAGTGACTGTGTTGCCTGCATTATAGGGTAACTTGGGCTAAGACAGCAAAATTGGACTCTGCATGCTGTTTATGATCTAAGGTAATTGGAGATGAAGGGTAAAGGTGATTAGCAACTAAATATGATTGGCATGCATTTATTGAGTAATTTTTAAGAAGAGAATTATGTGTTTAAGAATATGTATTTCCATAGCTGCAGGCTGTATGGATGTTCTGTGAACAAAGGGATTTCACTTAACCATTACTGCATGTGGAAATGCAATGAATTATCTTTACCCAGCTGAATAAGCAGTAACTCTGGAAGTTACACAGTATGTTACCTTTACTCTGCTGAATAAACAGCAACTCAAGAAGTTACACAGTGAGATATTGTGACAAAATTGTATTTTTGCCTGTGTTAGATTATTGGTTTGAATACTTTATGATTGAAAAAAAAGCAAATAGTAATGCTGCAGCAAGCTTTCTCAGCATGATATAGAGATACACAGTCACATTGGTGCAGGTAAAGGGTGATTAGTACGTGGCTAGGCCCTGGTTCAGTGGAAGAAGTTGATTCTAACCTTCTAGTTATCAATTGAACAAAATTCTAACTGAAGCTGATGTAAAGTATTTTTGAAATTTTCTTACATCTTTATTTAAACATGACAAACGTTTCAAAAATTACTTTGGAATTGTTAACAATTTAACTTAATACCTGGAAATACATTTCATTGAGATTGGGCTTTGTATCGTATCCTTACAAGGGCTACAAATGATAGTCCATGGAAACGTTTATCTCACAAATTTGTCTCCAACTAACTGAAGGCTTTTGTTGGTTTCGCTCCAGGGTTATGTTACAAAGTTGTGTAGAGTATTCATGAATGGGAAGGCAGGAAGTTAGTAAAACACATAGTGCAGAAAAGCAGTGCATTATCCCTTTAAAAGATGATGTTTTTCTCCGTGCTTAGAGATTTTTAAAATGTATGTCTGTGAGCGGCAGCTGGAGGGTACCTGTGCAGGAAATACCAAAAATTGAAACATTTATATTGAAACGCCAAACAACATCTTTTGTTAACCAAGGCAACAGTTTTGAATTTTAGCCAATCAATTTGAACCAGGCCCTGAGGCACCAAAAACCAATTGAAGTTAAAACTGATGGTTTTGTCAACCTGAAATCAATCAAATCATAAGAAATTGATGTGTCATCAGGTGGTATATAAAGATGAGGGGATTTGGAAAATCGGAGACAGCCAACTGTCATCTGAGGGGAGAGCAAGCCCGCTATCTAGGAAATAAGCCTTTGCGCTCATAAGATTGAGATGCTTTGGTTTTTTTGGTTGTGTTTTGGTTAATCATCAGAGGGATTCAGCCACTCCCCTCTCCGTAACAAAAATATAAGTCCCAATCTACAATGATGGGAGTAGAGCTTCCCTTCTAATAATTATCCCTGAAACACCCAGAGAAGTTCGCCTTTCCCCTCATAATCTGCTAAAAGAGTGATAAAGGGAAAGAAAATCCCTGATCCACTTTGTAAATAATAAGAAAATATTTATTTATTTAACCCTAAGAATGAGCAAATTAACAGAATTACTAACAAACTGAGCAATTCCCCTTTAGGCTACTGATTACTCCCTAACTGAACTAAATTCTACTGGAATGCTGTTCAAATAAACACAAGGGCCACTTATACAAACTCAATTAATAAAACAACAATAAATTAAAACTTAATCTCTCCAAGTTTTCACAGACTATGTCTTCTGGAACCCTCTGCCTTCTCTTGATCTCATGCCACAGATGCCTTTCTGCTACTGATTCTATTGTCAGGGTAGTTTTCTCTGTGCAGACTCTTAGCTTAAAATGCCGTGGTACCTTTCATCAATAAGATGGTGCTTTCTCAGAGATTTCTTGTGAGAGTTCAGGAGTTATTTCTCAGATGGCAGACTTGCTCTCCCCTCAGATGATAGTTCAGTGAATCCCTGCAGTGTGGAAACAGGCCCTTTGGCCCAACAAGTTTTTTTT
The DNA here is from genome assembly GCF_030684315.1 of Stegostoma tigrinum. Taxonomy (NCBI): domain Eukaryota; kingdom Metazoa; phylum Chordata; class Chondrichthyes; order Orectolobiformes; family Stegostomatidae; genus Stegostoma; species Stegostoma tigrinum. Next base: position 36,611,861 of record NC_081368.1, read on the forward strand.
TCTTTATTCATTTATAGGATGAGGGCATCGCTGACTAGGCAGCATTTATTGCCCATCCCTAATTGCCCAGAGGGCAGTTAAGAGTCAACCACATTGCTGTGGGTCGGGAGTCACATGTAGGCCAGACCAGGTAAGGATGGCAGTTTCTTTCCCTAAAGGACATTAGTGAACCAGATGGGTTTTTCCAACAATCGACAATGGATTCATGCTCATTGTTAGACTCTTATTTCCAGATATTTATTAGATTCAAATTCCACTATCTGCCCTGGTGCAATTCGAACCCAGGTCCCCATGACTTTATCTGAGTGTCTGGGTTAATAGCCCAATGGCAATACCACGTGGTCCACACCAAACATCAGAGCATCCCACCCAGACCCATCCCCCCATAACCCACCTAATCTACACAACCCTGAACACTACAGGCAATTTAGCACAGCCAATCCACCTAGCCTGTCCATCCTTGGACTTTGGGAGGAAACCTGCACAGACACGGGGAGAATGTGCAAACTCCACACAGACACCTGAGGGTGGCATCAGCGTTGGGTCCCTGGTGTTGTGAGGCAGCAGTGCTAACCACTGAGCCACCACTGAGTCCAATGGCTCGCTCTGATTTTCTCAATGCCCTCTTTTTATATAACCTCTCAATGACACATCAATTTCTGAAGATGTGATTGGTTTCAGGTTGCCAAAATTCAGTTGGTATTTGTTAGCTCAGGGCTGGTTCAAATTGACTGGCTAAAATTCAAAACTGTTGCCTTGGTAAAAAGTGAGGAAACTGCTTGGCCTATCAATATAAATGTTTCAGTTTTGGGTACTTCTCTGTACTGGCACCCTCCAGCTACAGCTCACAAACATATATCTAAAAATCTCTAAGCAGAAAAGACCCCATCTTTTAAAGGGATGATGCATTGCTTTTTCCCACTATCATTTTTACCAACAAATTCTAACTTCTTTCCTTCCCATTCACAAGAACTGTACACAACTTCATAACTAAGATAATAAAGTGTGGAGCTGGATGAACACAGCAGGCCAAGCAGCATCTCAGGAGCACAAAAGCTGACGTTTCGTGCTTAGACCCTTAATCAGAGAGGGGGATGGGGTGAGGGTTCTGGAATAAATAGGGAGAGAGGGGGAGGCTGACCGAAGATGGAGAGAAAAGAAGATAGGTGGAGAGGAGAGTATAGGTGAGGAGGTAGGGAGGCGATAGGTCAGTCCAGGGAAGACGGACAGGTCAAGGAGGCGGGATGAGGTGGTAGATAGGAAATGGAGGTGCAGCTTGAGGTGGGAGGAAGGGATGGGTGAGAGGAAGAACAGGTCAGGGAAGCAGAGACAGGCTGGGCTGGTTTTGGGATGCAGTGGGGGAAGGGGAGATGTTGAAGCTTGTGAAGTCCACATTGATACCATTGGGCAGTAGGGTTCCCAAGCGGAATATGAGTTGCTGTTCCTGCAACCTTCGGGTGGCATCATTGTGGCACTGCAGGAGGCCCATGATGGACATGTCGTCTGAGGAATGGGAGGGCCAGTTGAAATTTTTCGCGACTGGGAGGTGCAGCTGTTTGTTGCGAGCCGAGCAGAGGTGTTCTGCAAAGCGGTCCCCAAGCCTCCGCTTGGTTTCCCTAATGTAGAGGTAGCCACACCGGGTGCAATGGATACAATATACCACATTGGCAGATGTGCAGGTGAACATCTGCTTGATATGGAAGGCCATCTTGGGGCCTGGGATAGGGGTGAGGGAGGAGGTGTGGGGGCAAGTGTAGCACTTCCTGTGGTTGCAGGGGAAGGTGCCAGGTGTGGTGGGGTTGGAGGGCAGTGTGGAGCGGACAAGGGAGTCGCGGAGAGAGTGGTCTCTCCGGAAGGCAGACAAGGGTGGGGATGGAAAAATGTCTTGGGTGGTGGGGTCGGATTGTAGATGGCAGAAGTGTCAGAGAATGATACGTTGTATCCAGAGGTTGGTGGGGTGGTATGTGAGAACGAGGGGGATCCTCTGGGGGCGGTTGTGGCGGGGGCGGGGTGTGAGGGATGTGTTGCAGGAAATGCGGGAGACGCAGTCAAGGGTGTTCTCGACCACTGCGGGGGGAAATTTGCGGTCCTTGAAGAACTTGGACATCTGGGATGTGCGGGAGTGGAATGCCTCATCGTGTGAGCAGATGCGGCGGAGGCGGAGGAATTGGGAATAGGGGATGGATTCTCCAGTGTCTGCAGTTCCCATTATCACTGACACAACTTCGTAACTGTTATGTTTCCGAATACAAGGAGCAAACATCTGTTTTCAAAATTTTAACTTTCTTGAAGATGTAGATCAGAGAAGTACATTCCTTGTTGCAACAATTATGAATATACTGGGGGTTGATTTTAACTTGGGGAATGCTAATGTGAGTAGGGTTTCGAATGAGAGAGGACTCCATGGGGAGTTTCTAGCACTTTCTCCTGTTTAAATTGGGCAAGTAGAACTGAAGAATGAGCAGACATAAACAGAAATCACATTGAGAGCTGAGAACGCCAGGGTCACAATGGAATGGTCTCCATTATGAACTGTAAGCAAGTAAAAAGACAGAGATGAAGATGCTGATGTTAGTAGTGAGGCACAAAATTATTGATTTATTATAAAACAGAATGTATTCAATGATAATTCAAAAATTGGTTAACATACCATCTATAATCTGAAAATATAAATGTTTATCACTGTCACTAACCCAAAATTTATGCATAAACACAAACACAAGCATGCCAGGATAAGTGAACACAAAATGATTTCTCTCTCTCTCTGTGCCAAGATTCTCTCTTGAACAATGATAATTATTTCTTGAGGGCAAAAAGGATAAAGTAAGGAATGTTCAAATGGCTGTTGATCTGACATTCTGGTGTGTGTAGGTGGGTATCACCAAACATGGCCTGTTGTCCCTGAGATCTTTGCAACCTGGGAAACACAGCATTGAGGGTTTTCTGGATGTTGTTTGAGAAGACAGTTAGATCCACACTGGATCCTTAACAAGGATTTTTCTGAAATAGGGAAGCTAACTGTGGAACTCCTTCCTTCAAAAGTCTTGTCACCAACTACGCTAAACACCCTACAAAGTAGCTTCCTATTCTATTGTCTGGCATGAAGAAACTAGATGTCAAGAATTCCTGACAAGAACGTGAGAGCAGGTGAAGAGCAGGTAACTTCAGCTCATCATCTGCTCCTCTGTACTGCCATCGTGGATATGTGCCAACAAAATCACTGAGCGTGCCCCAGGGCACCAACAGTACTTCATTACCATTCATAGATACAAGCATCTGGCTCCTGCCAACCTCTAAAGACCCCATTGCACCTCTCCCATCCACTTACAGGATGCTTCTAATCTTTAAAACTGCATTGCAGGCATCACCGGCAATTGCCATTGAAATGCTGCCGCATGGACACAATGTTTGCAGGGACAGGCATCCAGTACATAAATTGGACCAGTCTGCATCTCAGGGCTGATGAAGACTCTTTGAGACTCAAAATGTTAGCTTTGCTGTCTCTCCACGGATGCTGCCTGACCAAGACGATTTCCAGCATTTTTGTTTTCAGTACAGGCTCTAGCATTTGCAACAATTTGCTCCTGCTTCTCAGGGCTGTTTCTTCTCAATGTATATTCATCTTCAACAAAACTTGATGCTCACAGCCTTGCTACCATGCCTTGCCTTTTAGCACTTTGCACATCTCCTTTTGGCTTTTGGGAGTTTGGTGCCACAAATAGCTGACAGGTTTGCAATCTTACAACTGCAATTGAAAAGTACTTAACTGCCTGTAAAATGATTTGGGACATCTTGAGATTGTGATAGGTGCTATTCTTACCACTCTCCGTCTTACCATTCTTCACCATCAGTAACTCTCACATTGTCGGGAACTCTGCTGCCCAAATACTATCTTACCCTAAGTTCTTTTCATACATCATCCATATACTTACTGATTCATATACTTACTGCTTTCTCATCCTACTATTCCTAAATTTAAAGTGCTTACGTACATTTGTGATTAAATCCTTCCACGCTTTTAACCTGACTATCTCTCCAACATCGTTCAGTTCTTTCCCCAACCACCTTCCCCATCTTTGAACTTTACATTCTTCAGCTCCTGGCCACAATCTTAACTGCCTTGTACATCCTCTCTTCCTTCACTCCACTATAAGCTGTTGTGCCACAAGCAGTTTTGCCTTCCACACAATGTTTGTAGCCGTTTCAACTCCCCCATTTCCTCTGTTAAGACCCTCCTTAATGCATTTCGGTCATCCATCCTAATGTCCCCTTTGTTTGCTTAACATTCATGGTTGATTACACCCCTGTGAATTCCTTTGGAATATTTTTCCATGTTAAAGGAAACTTATAATGCAAGTTGCTATTCCCTTTTCATACAGCTCACCACTTAATGCAAAATTGATGAATTTACCTGTGAGTAATCCTTATGCTGCTCAATAGGAACTTAACTAGTTGTATAATAATCAATATGTTAAAATCAAGTTTGCAAGAATATAGTTTCTCTAGCATCTGGACTCAATCTGCATCATTTGTTAATTTCCATCAGTTAGCGGAGGCAGGTTCCTCTTTATTTTCTGTTTTAACGCTTATGCTTTTCACCCTGTCTCTGCCTTAAGTCCAACTCTTTCTGTTTTTGCATGCTGAGAGTTTTTTCAGATCCACTACAGAGGAGAATTTATACTGACTGAGGGAAAATTCAAGGGAATATCCTTTATTCTGTGTGAATGCTCACACACATTGCAAAAGCACCCCACCCTGCACCAAACTAAAAGGTTAAACTTATAAACCCAGATTTGAATTGAATCTGCCACAACTGATAGGAAAATAGATAGACCAGACACTTATTGAATTGAGGGGTCTTAAACATTGTGCTAAAATACTGGGCCCACCAACATTGTTCTTCTGCGATCTCTCAACAGATCATTTGATGAAAGCAACCACTTTGTCACGGGCCAGCCCCTTTCTTTCACAGCTCAAGTATATGCAGTATCTTAAAGGTCAAGGGTAGGTGTATTCTGAGCTACTCAATGAACACAATTGGGATATCTGAATGGCCGACCAGAGCTGGTCCCCTATTGTTCAGAGCTTCATCCTTGCCTATAAGGTCTTGGCATTCACAAAGGCCTGATTATCTCAAATCCAACAAAATCCTTCTTTGATGTGCTGACATTTGTTAGATTACAAAATTAAGAAGGAGAGGAAAGGAATTTGTACTTAACACAATTTATTTAGGAATGTTGTTCTAATTAAATACTCTGCCTTAAAGGCAGCAGACCTTTGAGGGCATACAGAATTAATGCAGCCGGATAGTAGGACATGAAAGGAATATAAAGGTTGGCAGCAGATTATTTCTGGATCAATCTGCAGTGATGATGTAGCTCAATCCTCTTGTGTGAAATGTCATGCATTATGGACAGAGGACCATATTGACAGCTGCTTGGCTGCTTTAACACTGCTGGCAGGACAAGCACTGACCCAAACTAGAACTTAGAAGCACTTAAGGAAAAAATGAAAACTATGTATAATTGTAGAAGATAATATCAGAGAGTAATTGCCAAGGCTGTAATAATGACGGGATTTAGATAATGATTGTCAACAGCATTATGCTTCCCTGAGGACCAAGTGGATAAAAGTACTGTCAAGTGTAATGTTGACAAATACAGATCAACATGCTCTGTCCTGAGCTTCCATCGAGTTAACTGAATCAACCAGAGCATCAGTACAATGATCAACATCAACACTGTTAGGCTAAGAAGGCAAAATTAGCCAGATTCAAAGCAAAATACCAGTGTATGTAAATGCTGTAGCCTATGTGGTCAGGTCAGGTTTAGCTATGATGATCTCCTGAGTTGAATAGCCTGATAAGAGTTTTTGGAATCATACATAAAGAATGCTACTTGCTTGCGGTAATGGAGGGTTGGTGCTTTTGGAATTATACATGACCAGAAGAAGCCCTTTGAAGCAAGGAGCAAAGAAATAAACGTAAAAAGAAAAGGCTCAGCATTCCGTTTGGTAAAATGTTCTGATTGCCCTGCTTTTTCTAATTCAACCCTGGTGACATTACTATACCCAAAGCATGTACAGCACTAGGATAAACAAAGAAAATAGGAGCAGGAGTAAGTTGTCCAGCCTATTGAGTCCACTCTACCATTCAACTTGATGATGGCTGATCCTCATTCTCAAATACCATACTCTCGTTCTCTTCACGTAACATTTAACAACTTTAGCTTACAGAAATCTGTTTCTTGCTTAAATATATTCAATGATTTTGTCTCTATAGCCTTCTATAGTGGTAGAGAAAACCACTGGTTCACCATTCTTTGAAATGTTTCCATATCTCTGTCCAAAATGGCCTACTGTGAATCCTGAGATAGTGATCCCTTGTTTTAGACTGTCCAGCCAGGGCAAACATCATCTCCATTTTCAGTTTGTCCAACCCTGGCAGAATTTTATATGTGTCAATAAGATCCCCTTTCAATCCTCTCAGCTCCAACAAATGCACACCCAGTCAACCCAATCTCTCCTCATAGAACAAGCCTGTCTTCTCAAGAATTAGTCTCATGAATCTTTACTGCGCCACCTTAATGGCAGATGTGGTATCACCAAGGCCTTGAATTAAGGCCGCTTTCTTCCTGTGCTCATACTCTCTTGAAATGAAGGCCAACTAGCTATTTGCCTTCTTAACTGTTCGCTCCATTTTCATGCTTGCAATGACCAGTGTATGAGGAAATATCCTTTCAGTATATCAACCTTTCATAATCTATCACCATTTACATAATACTCTGCCTTTCTGATTTTCCTACTGAAATGGACAGCTTCACATTTATCCGCATTATGCTGCATCTGCCATACATTTGCCCACTCACTGAAATTGTCTAAATTGCCCAGAGGCCTCTTTACGTCCCCTTCACTACTCATACTCCCACCTCTAGTTTTTAAGTCATTGGCAAACTTGAAAATATCTCAATGATTGCCTTGTCCAAATTGTTATATATTGTGAACAGCTAGGGCCAAAACACTGATCTCTGTGATGTTCGGATTCTCACTTTTGCCCACTTTGAAATGAACCATTTACTCCTACAATGTTTCCTAGATCCTAACCAACTCTCAAATCATGCCAAATATATTACAGATATTACCAATCCCATGTAATTTAACTTTGCACAATAATCTCTTAAGGGGGACTTTATTAAGTGTTTAGTGAAATATACTCATCTACACTTATCTATTCTATTGTTTACATCCTCAAGAAACTCTAGTAGATTTGTGAAGTACAATATCCTTTTCATTAATCCATGTTGCCTTTGTGCAATCCCATTGGTATTTTTCAAGTGTCAATAATCACATCCCTAGCAATAGACTCAAGCATTTTCCCAACAATTGATATAAGGATAAGTGGTCTGTAACTCTTGGGTTTTTCCATTTTTTAAAAATAGTAGTGTTATATTTACTGCCCTCCAATCTGCCAGAACTGTTACAAAATCTACAGAATTTTGGAACATGACAAATAATGCATCCATTATTTCTATGGTTTCATCCTTTAATGAAAGGCTTTGTGAGGGGTAGGTCATGCCTTACAAACCTTATCGAGTTTTTTGAGGATGTGACTAGGAAGGTTGATGAGGGTCGAGCTGTGGATGTGGTGTATATGGACTTCAGTAAGGCATTTGATAAGGTTCCCCATGGAAGGCTCATTCAGAAGGTCAGGAGGAATGGGATACAGGGGAACTTAGCTGCTTGGATACAGAATTGGCTGGCCAACAGAAGACAGCGAGTGGTAGTAGAAGGAAAAGATTCTGCCTGGAAGTCAGTGGTGAGTGGGGTTCCACAGGGCTCTGTCCTTGGGCCTCTACTGTTTGTAATTTTTATTAATGACTTGGACGAGGGAATTGAAGGATGGGTCAGCAAGTTTGCAGACGACACAAAGGTCGGAGGTGTCGTTGACAGTGTAGAGGGCTGTTGTAGGCTGCAGCGGGACATTGACAGGATGCAGAGATGGGCTGAGAGGTGGCAGATGGAGTTCAACCTGGATAAATGCGAGGTGATGCATTTTGGAAGGTCGAATTTGAAAGCTGAGTACAGGATTAAGGATAGGATTCTTGGCAGCGTGGAGGAACAGAGGGATCTTGGTGTGCAGATACATAGATCCCTTAAAATGGCCACCCAAGTGGACAGGGTTGTTAAGAAAGCATATGGTGTTTTGGCTTTCATTAACAGGGGGATTGAGTTTAAGAGTCGTGAGATCTTGTTGCAGCTCTATAAAACTTTGGTTAGACCGCACTTGGAATACTGCGTCCAGTTCTGGGCGCCCTATTATAGGAAAGATGTGGATGCTTTGGAGAGGGTTCAGAGGAGGTTTACCAGGATGCTGCCTGGACTGGAGGGCTTATCTTATGAAGAGAGGTTGACTGAGCTCGGTCTCTTTTCATTGGAGAAAAGGAGGAGGAGAGGGGACCTAATTGAGGTATACAAGATAATGAGAGGCATAGATAGAGTCGATAGCCAGAGACTATTTCCCAGGGCAGAAATGGCTAGCACGAGGGGTCATAGTTTTAAGCTGGTTGGTGGAAAGTATAGAGGGGATGTCAGAGGCAGGTTCTTTACGCAGAGAGTTGTGAGAGCATGGAATGCGTTGCCAGCAGCAGTTGTGGAAGCAAGGTCATTGGGGTCATTTAAGAGACTGCTGGACATGCATATGGTCACAGAAATTTGAGGGTGCATCCATGAGGATCAATGGTCGGCACAACATTGTGGGCTGAAGGGCCTGTTCTGTGCTGTACTGTTCTATGTTCTATGTTCTATGTTCTATATCTTGAGATGTAGATTACCATGCCCTAGGATGGGTCACCCATCCGCTGAGGAAGGGTCACCGGACCCGAAGTGTTAACAACTCCGATTTTCTCTTCACAGATGCTGTCAGACCTGCTGAGTTTTTCCAGCAACTTCTGTTGTTGTACCATGCCTGAGGAAGTTTTGGTTCATTCGATTAATTTCTCCAGCACTTTATTTCACTCATACTAATTTCATTCAATTCCTCCTTTCCAAAGATCCTTGCTTCCCCAGCACAGATGAACAGTTTTTGTGTCTTCTATGAAGTCAGAACAACAGCAGTTGTTCAATTGCTCTGCAATTTTCTTGTTCTCCATTATCAGTTCTCCTGTTTCAGGTTGTAAGAGCCCTATACAACATTCGTCGTTTTTTTTTCTTTTAACAGATTTATAGAAGCTAAAAGCCTGTTTTATGTCCCTTGCAAATTTACTCCTACTCTATTTTACCCACAATCAACCTCTTGCTCCTCCTTTGCTGAGCTCTATACAAGTCCCAATTCTTAGGCCCTCTAGATTTTCTAAAAACTTTATACGATTTCTCTTTGAATCTCTACCGTCCTTAATTTCTTCAGTCAAATATGGTTGGGCCACTTTTCCTCTTGTGCTTTCTTTCCGAAGTGGAATGTATAACTGCTACAATGCATGCATTAATTATTAAAATATTAACCATTCTGTGTCCATTGCCATGACGTTCAATGATGTTTCCCTGTTTAATGCAGCCAACTCACCGCTCATATCTTCACTCAACACTCATACCTCTATATTTTCATTCGTTTAGAGTTGGACTCTAGATTTTAGATTGGATTACATTACTTTTAATAATGAAGAATTTCATCATGTTATTATAGAATCATAGAATCCATACAATGTGGAAACAGGCCATTCAGCCCATTGAGCCCACATCGACCTTCCGAATAGCATCCTGCCAAGACTCACTCTCTACGCTATCCCAGTAACCCTGCATTCACCCATGACTGTTCCACCTAACCTACACATCTCTGGACACTATGGGCGATTTAGCATGATGAATCCACTGAACCTGTGCATCTTTGGACTACTGGAAGGAACTATAGCACCAAGCGTAAACCCACAGGAAGAATGTGCAAACTGCGCGCAGACACAGTTGCCTGAGAGAGGAATCAAACCCATGAAGCAGCAATGCTAACTACTAGCCATTGTGCCACTCCTTGTGGTCAGGTTTCTGAAAGGACCTCTCACAACAGGATTTTTAATCAACCCAATATTATTGTGCAAAACTAAATCTGGGATAGCCTGCTCTGAGTTCATTCTTCAGCATACTGTTCTAAAACTCCATCTTAAGCATGTTTCAGGAATTCACCTGTCACAGTGTTGTTGTTCATGTGATTTGTCTAGTCTTTATTGTAGATTACAATCATCCATAATTACTGTAGAATTTTTGTTGCATGCATCTCTAAATTCATGCTCAATGCTATCTTCTACCTCACCACTACTGTTTTAAGACCTATGGGCAGCTCCCGCTATTTTTTACACCCTTTGTTATTTCTTAGCTTCATCCAAACAGGTTCTACCTCTCAATTTCCTGCTCCACTATCATTTTTCCTTATTTCAGCAATTTCATATCTCATTAGCAATGTCATCACTCCTCCTTTTCCATTTTGTCTGTTCGTCCCAGTGGTTGAATATCCTTGGATGTTCATTTGCCGGACATGGTCATATTGCAACCACGTCTGTGTAATTACAATTATATCATACACATTTAAAACTATTTGCAAAGTTAATTCATCTACCTTACCAGGGATGGTCCATGCATTCAGTTATGGGACTTTTGGATTTGTGTTTTTGTCATTTTAAAATAAAACATAAGCACTCTGTCCCTATTTACTGCTAGCTCATGTTTTCTCTCCTATAAAATTTTGCTTCCCAATTTTCTATTCTTTATTTCCTTCTTTATTTCCCTCACTCTTGTCTCCCTGATCAGGTTCCTGTTGCCCTGTCATTCTAGTTTTTAACCTTCCCTCGCTGTACCAGTGAGTACCACTGTGATTTCTGATTCAGCCAGGATAAAACCTGTCCAGCTTGTACAGGTCCCACCTTCCTTAGAAATGGTCTCAAAACCTCGAGAATCCATGTCTCTCCCTGTTACATCATCCCTCCAGTCACGCATTTATTCAGGAGACAACATACCATCCTGGCATCACCTCTGCAGCTGCAGAAACATCCACCTGTTCTCCTTGTGATAAAATTCCACACCACTATTCCATTGCATTATTTATTTCCTCCTCACCCTGTGAAGCTGAGCCATGGACTTGGCTGTTGCTGCATTCCTCGTGAAACCATCTTTTCGAGTAGGATCCAAAACTGAACATCAGTTACAGAGGGAAATGTCCCAAAGGGTCTTTTGCTTTCCTGGTGCTTTTACTTACCCACTTTACTCACTTTCTGCCTGTGCACTCCTTTACTTATGGTCACCTTGAGGTGAAGCCCAGCACAGGCTCACTGTACATGCTGCCTATGAAGATCTCAGCCTTCCTGATATTCCACTGTGACTCCACCTTCTGCTCCAGATCAAAAGCATTGGTTTCCAATAGTTCAGCTGGAAATATTTCTTGCACACACTATCACTCTAGAATTATTTGTAAATTCCCACATTAAACAGAGGGAGCATTCCACCACATTGAGCTGCATCGTCATGCCTTGTTCTTAAATATTGCATATTTCCTCTAGTTTACAGAATAGTAAATATATACCAGGGGTAGTACATTATTCTTCCTGCTTTCAACACTCGATCGATATTAAAAACCAATTTTTGCTTTAAAGACTGTGCAATAGAAACATTCACTTGGCCTTGCTTACCAAGATCATCGCTCAGTCCATACTAGCTCCCAGTCCCACTTGATGAGCCTATATTTTGCTATGATGTCACTCTTGAACATCTTCAAAATTCAATCCTCTTTAGAATTAAGTTTATTGCCACATGTATTCGAGTCCAGGGATACCTGAGTACAGCGAAAACTGTACAAAGCCATCATTTCCAGTGCCATCTTAGCAACAAAGATTCCCAGGTACAAAATCTTAGGTGTTTTTAGAAAAATAAAGAAATAAAGGCAAAAGTTCAGCATTACAGTATTTCTAAAGCAGGAATACAACATTGTTTCAACTCGAGGCTGGGAGTCCGCACTGGGCTTCACCTTGAGGCTGGGAGTCCGTGCTGGGCTTCACCTTGAGGCTGTGAGTCCGTGCTGGGCTTCACCTTGAGGCTGGGCTTCACCACGAGGCTGGGAGTCTGTGCTGGACTTCACCTTGAGGCTGGGAGTCTGTGCTGGGCTTCACCTTGAGGCTGGGAGTCCGTGCTGGGCTTCACCTTGAGGCTGGGCTTCACCACGTGGCTGGGAGTCCGTGCTGGACTTCACCTTGAGGCTGGGAGTCTGTGCTGGGCTTCACCTCAAGGCTGGGAGTCCGCGCTGGGCTTCAGCTCGAGGCTGGGAGTCCGCGCTGTTTTTCACTTCGAGGCAGGAAGTCCGCACTGGACAGTAACTCGAGGCTGGGAATCCATGGTGTGCTTCACTTCAAGGCTGGGAGTCCGCACTGTTTTTCACCTCGAGGCAGGGAGTCCGCACTGGACAGTAACTCGATGCTGGGAATCCATGGTGTGCTTCACTTCGACGCTGGGAATCTGTGCTGGACTTCACTTCAAGGCTGGGAGTTCATGCTGGGCTTCACCTCGAGGCTGGGAGTCCACGCTGGGCTTCACCTCAGGGCTAGGAGTCTGCACTGGGCTGCTTTGAGGCCAGGAGCCAGTGTTGGACTTCCACAAGGCCAGGGATCCATCAAGTCCATCCCCACTGGGCTTCCTCAAGACCAGGGGTGCCTGGCTCTGCTGACACCACTGCCTCAGTGACACCTGAAGCCCCTGCTCTGGGCATACCAATCTGCTGCTGCTTCAGCATGTACCTTGTTGTCCTCTGGAGGCCCTGCTCCAGACCTACCACAACCAGGACTCCCTGCGGCTCTGCTGCCAGGCCAGGCCACCACATCACCACCCCCCTCCATGGTATCACATTCTCCGCTGCTGCCAACAGGAAGAAATATAAAAAGCTACAGGACAGAAAAGGGTTAAGAAAGAAAGAAGAAGCAGCCAGTCTGGAGCTGACAGGGCCCAGGAACTCTAAAGCTCCTTACCTTGCTGGCACCACCATCTTTGTGCAGCTTTCAACTCTTGGTCTCCTTCAGAATGTTTCCCACTGACATTACACTTCTCATTGTTCATAAGCTTCCCAATCCTGAAAATCCCCATTGCTCTGGTGCCCTTTTTAAAGCCTCCCCGATCTTGAGCTGGGTCTTATTACGTTATGCGTTTTATATACCTTATCAGTTTCTATGTTAAAATTTAAGAATATAAAAGAACTTAACTACTTACAATGGACTCACCAACAGCAACCCCTTTCTCAGTAGCTATTAAGGAGCTAGTTCCAATCAGCTACCAATCAATCTAGTTCTGTCTTTGCTTGCCTGTTATGGGGGCCTGACCTCTCCAGTTCCTCTTGTTGCTACTAACTACCTGACATAGAATCCTCATCTTGCTCACACCTCTCAGTGATGCTGCCTATCTCGGTATCCTCACCTCATCCAGTCTTCTCAGTGATGCTGACTATCTGTCTCAGTGTCCTCACCATGCCTTTCCTCTCAGTGATGCTGACAGTGTTAACAATGTAGGTCTGTGACTCTGTTAGGTCATCAATCTGACCATTAACTTTCTGTCTGTCTCTCTCCCTTCTGATGCTTCTCGGCTAGCTGGGAACTGAGAGAATGTGCACATTCAGAAACTTGCATAGCATGAGTTAAAGAGAGATTTCAAATTTATTGGGCAGACAGGTTCAGCAGGAAGAACTCAGTGACACAGGAAGTATTTTGGATTGATGAACTTGCTAGGTGGGTGAGGAATAGAGTATTTCCCAGATGAATTGTTATCGTTTCAAATTTATTTGTAATGTCATTATGGAGTACGATGTGGGTGATACATAACAGGTCCAAGCCAGAAGGAGAACATGTCATTCAAAGGTATTGGTGATTATTTCTCTAAAATAAATCTTAATTGGAATGACACTCCCTTACGAAGCATTTCAATAAGTACCTGCAATTGCTGGAAATTGTTAATGGTCCACTGATGTTGATAGAAATAGAAAATTACATTCTTTTAGAATTTTCTGCTTAGAATGCATCACCATGGTTACCTGGCCCTTACCCATTGCATGTTTTGTAATTTTAAAATACAAGGAGCATAATTTTGATACAGAACAAATATATATTGAAAACCTGACAATTGGCTGTGACTATTCTTGTGAATAGCTCTGAATTGTGTGGACAGAAAAGCTTGTAGTCTCAAACAGATGAGATTAGATTAGCCTTTATCGAATTATTAATAAAGTATTAACTGTACAGTCACAGATGAGATGTGCAGCTTGACTGCTTCAGAACAAAAGTACAACGGTGAGCCCCATTGTTTTTATCTGATGAGAAGGGGCCCCCCAAGGATATTAGAAATAATAATTTTAACAACAGAGAATTGGACAATAGGTTATGGCTTGCTCATGCCTGACTGTTCAACTCAATTACCCCCACTAGTTATGAGTTGCGTTGGAGAATTCCAAAAATGTAATCCTCAGAAGATATTTCGGATGAGATATGTTTGTACAGTGATATATTAGATGACTATCTGATAAAGGGTACCTTTATCTGCCAAATATCTAGGTTGCTTTAGTAATCCTAAATGTCAAACTGAGAACTTTGCCTCTGCACTTCGATTTATGAGAATTCATCATGTTGCAACAGATGACCTCCTTGACTTTGGAAGATGGAAGAAAAACACAATCAGATTGTAGCTGAGACTACTCACTATTAGACAGGGATATTAAATATGTTGAATGGCTGACTGAACAGCAGTAAACATACACAATATCCTCAAATTTTCAAGTGTTAATTTGTAACTGATGGCAGAAGGGCCTTCTTCACTACATTTCCTGCAGCTCTTACCTCCTTTGTAGCTAACAATTTGGACGTAAAGAAAAGTATTCATTTTTTTGTAGCAAAAGTGGTCATGGCTTTGTAGGCCACAAGGTTCACCCTTTAAACATCTGACATAAGACTTCTTTTGAAGATAACTTAAGTGCACTGAAGAGGTCAATGCAGTGAACTAGGGGAGATTTGGTGGCCAATGGCTTACATCAATCCAAAGTCACCTTATGGTACTTTGCTTTTAAAAGATCTTTCCAGCAGATAACCAAGACGAACATACATTATCACAGCTGTGTAACAGGCAGAGGCATAAGTAATCAACATTAAAATTTACAACTAAATACATTCCTCTAATGCACAAAAATCTACCAATTGTTCTAACTGTGACTAACAGAATAAATCAATGATCATATTACATCAAAGGAAAAGGCCTGTGAAGTGCCAAAATGATAACTGAGGATTGAGAACAATTTGAAATTCTACAAAGGAGAACCAAGGAAAAAGACTGA
This sequence comes from Stegostoma tigrinum, assembly GCF_030684315.1. NCBI lineage: Eukaryota > Metazoa > Chordata > Chondrichthyes > Orectolobiformes > Stegostomatidae > Stegostoma > Stegostoma tigrinum. Next base: position 36,627,192 of record NC_081368.1, read on the forward strand.
GAAGGAAAGTAGAATATTAAACTGTTAAGATACATAGAAATGAACGTAAAAACTCCTATTAGTATGTATAAAGAAAAAGATTAGCAAAAACAATTTTTGGCCTCTTACAAGAGGAGCCAGGAGAATTTGTAATGGAATATAAAGAAATAATAAAGAAACTAAACAAATACTTTGTGCCTGTCTTCATGGCAGAAAATACTAAAAAGCTCCTCAATAATAATGGATTCTCAAGGGACTAGTGTAAATGAACAACTGCAAGATATGAATCTGAGCAAAAAAATAGTACTGGAGAAATTAATGGGATATAAAGTAAATAAATGCTCTGGATCTGATTATCTATTCACCAGAGTGTTGAAGGAAGTTGCTGTAGAGAAACATGATGAATTGATGGTCATATTTCAAAATTCTGTAGACAATAGGATGGTCTTTGCAGAACTGCTCTATTTAAAAGCAAAAGAAATAGGAGCAAGATCATACTATTCAGCCCCTCAATCCTGCCCCACCAATCAACAAGATCATGGCTGTCCCAGGCCTCACCTCCTCTTTCTTGATAGCTCGGCATGGCTGTTAATTCCCTGATATCCCAAATATCTAGCCACATTCTCTTTAAATATTTTCAGTGATCAGCAGTGATCCATAACTCTTTGGGAAGAGATTTCCAGACATTCACTACCCTCTAGGAGAAGAAATAACTTTACATCTCAGTCTTAAATGATTGTCCCTTTCTTTTTTAATTATATCCCCTGATTTAAGATTCCTCTACCTGTAGAAACATTTTAACTTCTACCCTGTCAAGCCCCTCAAAATCATGTGTATTTTCAATTTGATCACCCTACATTCTAATCTCTAGTAAATACTACTGGAAAGATGTTATGGAACTTGAAAGCGTTCAGAAAAAAACTTACAAAGATGTTGCCAGGGTTAGAGGGTGTGAACTTTTGGTAGAGGCTGAATAGGCTGGGGGTTATCTTTCCTGGAGAACTGGAGGCTGAGGGTGACCATATAGAAGTTTATAAAATCATGAAGGGCATGGATAGAGTGATTAGCCAAGGTCTTTTCCCCAGGAAATGGGGGAGTGCAAAACTAGACGGCATAGGTTTAAGGTGAGGGGGAAAAGATTTGAAATGGGCCTAAGGGGCAACTTTTTCACACAAAGTGGGTGTGCATATGGAATGAACTGCCAGAGGAAGTAGTGGAAGTTGGTACAATTACACCATTTAAAAGACATTTGGATGGTAATATGAATAGGCAAGGTTTAGAAGGATATGGGCCAAATGCTGGCAAACAGGACTAGATTAATTTCGGATATCAGGTCGACATGGAAGAGTTTGACAGAAGGCTCTGTTTCATTGCTGTACAGCTCTATGACTCTATGACCTGTTTTAACCATTGAAATAATTCAACACCTTCATCTCAGGCATCAACCTGGTTAATAGCTTTTGAACAGCCTTCAATGTCAGCAGATTGTTTTCTAAATATGGAAACCAAAAGTATGGACAAAACTGACCACATCACCAACCTGTACACCCTTTCCAGCCTTGGGTGACTATCTTACGCACTTTGCATTTTCTCCCTGTGTCTGCATGGGTTTTCTCTAGGTACTCTGATTTGCTCCCAAAGTCTAAAGATGCACAGGTTGGGTCCATTGGCTGTGCTAAATTGTCTGCAGTGTGCAGAGGTGTATACACTAGGTGGGTTAGCCATGAATTGTGGGGTTATGGGGATAGGGTGGGATGCTGGGTCTGGATCTGGGTGGGATGCTGTTTGGATAGTCGGTGCAGACTCGATGTGCGAATATCCTCTTTCTGCACTGTAGGGTTTCTATGGTTCTATACAATTCTAACAAAACTCCCCTGTGTTTGAAGTGCAATACCCTAGCAACAAAAGTCAAAATTCCATTTATCTTCCTAACTACTTGCTGCACCTACATGCTAACTTTTCGTATTTCATTCACAAGGATCAGAGAACACCAAGTTATAGTCCAACAGGTTTATTTGAAAACACAAGCTTTTGGATCCTCTTTCCTTCTTCAGGTGTTAGTGAGAGATGAAGTGTCAGTCACAGAATTTATAAGTAAAAGATCAAAGGGTCACACCACTGATGTATTTAGCAAACCTATGATGCTGATAAATCTTTAATCAATCAGAAGGTTTTAATTGATTACTATGTAAATGTAAATCCCCAAATTTCTTTAAAGTCACTGTCCTGAGAGAACTAAAGGATTTATCAGTGTAAAGCAGGTGTGACATTTTAGGTCAGACAATTCATGTTAGGTGTGAGACCTTATTTAGAGTTTGTTTATGCTTTGGTTTGGAGTCAGAGTGGTTTTGCTTGTAAAGTAGGAATTTATAAAATGCCACATTGACTGACTGTCTATAAATTGTGTGCTTTTTGAGCAAAATAGAATGTATCTGAAAATACAAATTCACTTCACAGATTTGTGTATGTGTGTGTGTGTGTGTGTGTGTGTGTGTGTGTGTGTGTGTGTGTTATCCTATTCCTGTGAGGGCGTCCTTCAACACCTTCAAATGCCTGTCTTGTTTCTACTTATCCGAACAGATCCTGTGTATGCGTAGGACTTGTATGCAAGGGAAAACTGTTTAAAGATGTTTAGAGTGGAAGCTAGAGAAATGCAGTATTGTAAGGTTATCCATGGGCTTGTGGTAGAGCGAGGTACTGAGGTGTCCATCCCTGATGGAGATGCAGGTGTCTAAGAATGAGAATGATTCGCAAGAGCAGACCATGGTGAGTCTGATGGTGAGATGAAACTTGTTGATATCACTCTACAGTTGTTTCAGTGATTCCTTGCCATGAGTCCAAAGGAAGAAAATGTTACCAATGTATCTTGTGTATTGCATTAGTTGGAGGTTCTGTGCAGCAAATAAGTCTTGTTCAAACCTGTGCATAAAAATGTTGGCATATTGGGGAGCAAATCTGGTCCCCATGGCTGTTCTGGGTGAAGAACTGGTTGTCATAGGTGAAAATGTTGTGGTTGAGGATGAAGTGGATGAGTTGTAGAATGGCCTCTGGAAATAAACAGTTGTTGGTATTGAGTACCAAGGATGCAGCAGCGATGCCATCATCATCAGGAATGCTGATATAGAGTGTCAAAATGTCCATTGTGAATGTTCCTGGTTTGAGTTGAATACAGGATACATCTACGCATACACAGGATCTGTTCAGACGAGGAGGAATGAAACAGACACCTGAAAGCGTTGAAGGATGCCCTCATAGGAACAGGATACAATGCTCAACTCATCGCTCGCCAGTTTAGAAGTACGACAACAAAAAACCATAATGACCTCCTCAAAAGACAGACACAGGATACATCTGATAGGGACACTTTGTCGTTCAATACTTTTCGGGAGTGGAAAAACTGCGCCATGTTCTTTATGGCCTTCAACGCATTATCGATGACAATGAGCATCTCACCAAGATCTTCCCAACACCTCTACTTCTTGCCTTCAAACAACCGTCAAACTTTAAACAGACCATTGTTCACAGCAAACTACCCAGCTGTCAGGACAACATCGACCACAACACTATACAACCCTGTCATGGCAACTTCTGCAAGACATGTCAGGCCTTCAACATGGATACTATCATCACATGTGGGATCGCCACACACAATGAGCACAGCAGACACTCATGTTAATTAGCCAATGTTGTCCATCTCATATGCTGCAGGCTAGGATGCCCTGAGGCATGGTATATTGGTGAAACCATGCAGATGCCTTGACAATGGATGAATGAACACTGAGCAACAATCGACAGACAGGGATGTTCCTTCCCAGTGGGGGAACAATACAGCGGTCAAGGAGGGGCATTCAGCCTCGGATCTTCGGGTAAATGTCCTCTGAGGCAGACTTCAGGATACACAACAATACAGATTCACCGAGCAGAGGCTGATAGCCAAGTTTGGTGCCCATGAGGATGGCCTCAACCAGGATCTTGGGTTCATGTCGCACTACAGGTGATACACCACACTGTACACTCTCACACAGACACTCACACATACAAACACTCTCATTTAAACAAATACATTCTGTCTCACACACATATACACACACACGCGCACACGCAGACACACACACACATGCAGACACACACACACACACACGTAAATCTATGGGGTGAATCTGTATTTGCAGATGGAATCTATTTTGCTCAAAAAGCACACAATTTATAGACAGTCAATCAATATGACATTTTATAAATTCCTACTCTAGAAATAAAATCATTCTGACTCCAAACTAAAATGCAAACAGATTCTAAGCCAGGTCTCACCAGGCATGCATTGTCTGATCTAAAATGTCACTTCCTTTACATTGATAAAACCTTTAGTTCTCTCAGGACAGTGACGTAAACAGAATTCAGGGATTTACATGTACGTATTAATCAATTAAAACTTCTAGCTGATTAAAGAGTTATCAGCATCTCAGGTTTGTTTAATACATCCTGATCAGTTGTGTGACCCTTTGACATTTTACTTATAAATTCTGTGTTTGATACTTCATCTCTCATTAGCATCTGAAAAAGGATCGAAACTCCAAAAGCTAGTGCTTTCAAATAAACCTGTTGGACTATAACCTGGTGTGGTGTGATTTCTCTCATTGTCCACCCCAGTCCAACACTGACACCTCCGCATCATTCACAAGAAGACCCGAATCCCTCTGTTGTGCACTTTTTTCAGTGTCTCTTTCTCTATTTCAATAATAGTTTGCTTTTTGATCCTTCTTACTGAAGTGCAAGAGGTCACACTTTCCTCCATTAAACTGGCTCTGCCAGAGTTTTGTCCACTCATTCAACCTTTCAATATGTCTTATAGGTACCTAATGTCCTCATCCACTGATTTTTGTATCATCAGCAAACTTGAACGTATTACACATTACCGCCTCCTACAAGTCATTAATATAGATCGCAAATAATTAGCCCCTTAGGACTGATTCTTCTGGCACTCCACTAGTTATGTCTTTCCAACCTGAAACAGGCCCATTAATCCTGACTCTCTATCTTTTGCATGTTAATCAGCCCTCAATCCATGCTAATATATTACCCTTAGAATAGTGAGCTTCTATCTTCTGAGTATTTTAAGTGTAGTACAGAGAAATATGGGGTACTTTTGAAATTGTGAAAGCTGTGAAGTGATAAACTTCAAAGCACTTGTGTGTCCCTGTGTTCATGTCTCGCTCAAAGCTAAGCTACATGTACAATAATAAGCCCCTTAGAGAACAAGGCTGTGGAAATAATAATGGGGAGCCAGGAAATGGCAGAGGAGTAGAATAAGTGCTTTGCATCAGTCTTCACAGTAGAAGACACTAATGGTATTCCAAAATTACTAAATAATCAAAACCATAAGACCACTAGACAAAGGAGCAGAAATTAGGCCATTTAGCCCACTGAGTAAGCTCCGCCATGGCTGATAAGTTTCTCAACCTCATTCTTCCGCTTTCTCCCTGTAACCTTTGATTCCCTTGATGATCAAGAACCCACCTATCTCTGTCTTAAATATTCTCAATGGCCTGGCCTGCACATCCTTCTGTGGCAGTGAATTCCATAGATTCACTACTCTCTGGCTGAAGAAGTTTCTCCTTATCTCCTTTCTAAATGGTCTTCTCTTTACTCTAAAGCTCTGCCCTTGGGTCCTAGTCTCTCCTACCAATGGAAACATCTTCCCAACATCCACTCTGTCCAGGCCATTCAGCATTCTGCAAGTTTCAATTAGATTGTCCCTCTTCCTTCTAAACTCGATCAAGTATAAACGCAGAGTCCTTAATGTTCCTCATATGTTAAGCTTTTCTTCCTGGGACCATTCTTGTGAACATCCTCTGAACCCACTCCAGGGCCATTACAGCCTTTCTGAGATATGGGGCCCAAAACTGTGCACAATACTTGAAGTTTGACCTGACCAGAGCCTTACCGAGCCTCAGAAGTACATCCCTCCTTTTATATTCAAGTCCTCTCAGAATAAATGCCAACATTGCATTTGCCTTCCTAACTACTGCCTCAACCTGCAACTTTACCTTGAGAGAATCCTGGTCTAGAACTCTCAAGTCGCTTTGCACTTCAGACTTCTGAATTTTCTCCCAATTTAGAAAGTAGTCCATACTTCTATTCTTCTTATCAACATGCATGGCCTCACATTTTCCCACGTTGTACTCCATCTGCCACTTCTTTGCCCACTCTCCTACACTATCCAAATCCTTCTGCAGCCTCTCCACCTCCTCAATACTCCCTGGCCCTCCACCTATCTTTGTATTGTCTGCAAACTTAGCCAGAATGCTCTCCGTCCCATCATCTAGATCATTAATGTTTAAATTGAAAAGTTGTGGTCCCAACACGGACCCTCGTGGAATACAACTTGACACCAGCTGCCATCCTAAGAAAAATCCTTTTATCCCCACTCCCTGCTTTCTGCCAGACAGCCAATCTTCTATCCATGCTAACACCTTGCCTCTAACACCATGGACCTTTATCTTACTGAGCAGCCTCCTGTGTGGTATCTTGTCAAAGGCCTTCTTGAAGCCCAAGTAGATAACATCTGTTGACTCACCTTGGTCTAATCTGCTCATTATTTCCTCAAAGAATTTTAACAAATTTATTCGGCATGACTTTCCCTTGTTGAAGCCATATTGACTTTGTTCTATTTTACCAAGCACTTGCAAGTATTCAGAAATCTCATCCTTCAAATGGACTCTAAAATCTTACCCACGACCGAGGTTCAGCTAATCAGCCGATAATTTTCTGTCTTTTGCCTTACTCCCTTTTTCAACAGGGGTGTCACATTAATGGCTTTTCAGTCATCTGGGACCCCCCACCGACTCTAGTGATTCCTGAAAGATCACTACGAACGCTTCCACTATCTCTTCAGATATCTCCTTTAGAACTCTGGGTGTAGTCCACCTGGTCCAAGTGATTTATCCATCTTCAGGCCAGTCAGTTTTTCTAACACCTTCTCCTTGGTGATGGCCGCCATACTCAGCTCTTGCCCGTGACTCTCTTGAATTTTTCGGATATTATTTGTGTCTTCCCCTGTGAAGACTGATGCAAACTAATTGTTCAGTGCCTCAGCCATTTCCTTGTTCCTGACTACTATCTCTCCAGTGTCATATTCTAGTGGTCCAATGTCCACTTTGACTCTTTTTTACCCTTTATATATCGAAAAAAGACTCTCACAGTCTTCATTTATATTACTAGCTAGCTTACTCTCATATTTCATCTTCTTCCCCCTTATTTCTTTTTTTTTGTTGTCCTCTGTTGGTCTTTCTAAGCTTCCCAATCTTCTGGTTTCCCACTGCCCTTCACCACATTATATGCGGCACAGTGGGTTGGGGCGGCACGGTGGCTCAGTGGTTAGCACAACAACCTCACAGCACCAGGGACCCAGGTTCAATTCCAGCCTCAGGCAGCTGTCTGTGTGGAGTTTGCACGTTCTCCCTGTGTCTGTGTGGGTTTTACTCTGGATGCTCTAGTTTCTTCCCACAGTCCAAAGTTGTGCAGGCTGGGTGGATTGGTGATGCTAAAATTGCCCATAGCATTCAGGGGCATGTGGGTCTGTGTGGGATGCTCCAAGGGGCGGTGTGGACTTCTTGTGCCAAAGGGCCTGTTTCCACACTGTAGGGAATCTTTCTTTTTTGCTTTCATGCTATCCCTGGCTTCTCTCATCAGCCATGGTTGCCTCATCCTCCCTATACCATGATAGGGTCTCAACCCGAAATGTCAACTTTCCTGCTCCTTTGATGCTGCTTGGCCTGCTGTGTTCGTCCAGCTTCACACCGTGTTATGTCCCTATACCATGCTTCTTTTTCCTACAGATGAATTTGTACTGTGTCTCCTGGATTACTCCTCGAAACTCCTGCCATTGTGGTTGCATTGTTTTTCCTGCTAGACTCTTCTCCCAGCCAGTTCTATCCAGCTCCTGCCTCATATCTCTGTAGTTGCCTTTATTCAGCTGTAATACCAGGACCTCTGATTCTATCTTCTCCCTCTCAAATTGCAGAGTAAATTCAACCATATTATGATCACTGTCTCCTCAGGGTTCCTTCAGCTTAAGTTCCTTTATCAAGTCTCCCTCATTGCACAACACAAAACCCCGTACTGCCTGTTCCCTAGTGGGCTCTACTACAAGTTGCTCCAAAAGACCATCTCGTAGACATTCCACAACTTACTTTCCTTGCAATCCACTACCAACCTGATTTCCCCAGCCGACCTGCATATTGAAATCCCCCATGATCATTATAACTTTGCCTTTCTTACACACCTGAGCTATCGCCTGGTATGTCTTGTGCCCCAGCTCCCGACTACTGTTTGGAGGCCTGTACACAACTCCAACTAAGGTATTTTTTACCTTTGTGATTCATCAACCCTACCCACACAGATTCTACACCATCTGACCCTACTTTGTTTCTACTATTGATTTAATTTCATTTCTTACTAATAAGGCAACCCTAATCCCTGTGCCCACCCGCCTATTTTTTCATTAGGATGTATATCCTTGGGTATTCAGCTCCCAATCCGGATCCCCTTGCAGCCATGTCTCCATGATTCCCACCACATCATGTCCACCAATTTCAATCTGTGCCACAAGCTCATTTACCTTCTTTTTTATATTCTGTGCATTCAGATACAACACCTTCAGTCATGTAGTAACCATCCCTCTTCTGATTGTCATTCATTTATCCAGTGTTCTTGAAGTTTGATTCCTAACCCTTTCCAAACACTCTGTCCTATTTGTGTCTGTGCTGGACACCTCTCCTGAATTCTCCTTCCCTGTAATTTTTTTTGTATTTTTGCACGCAGTTGAATCCATCCTGATGTTAACCTGCTTCTTTGTTCCCCTCTGGGGGACAATTTACCCTTCCCTCTCCCCCACCCCCCACTCTCTAGTTTAAAGTCCTGTTGACCTGCCTATTTACCCTTTTTGCTAGAACATTGGTTCCAGCTGGATTCAGGTGGAGAACATCCCAATGGCACAGGTCCCTCCTGTTCCAATACTGATGCCAGTGCCCCATGAAAAGGAACCCCCCTTTCCCGCACCACTCTTTTAGCCACATGTTTACTTCCCTTAGTCTCATCTCCCTATGCCAGTTTGCATGTGACACAGGCAGTAATCCAGACATTATAACCCTTGAGGACCTGCTCTTTAATTTTGTTTTTAGCTCTTTATAATCCTGAACATGTCCTCTTCCATAGTCTTGCCTTTTTTTTGATCCGACATGAACCACAACAACTTGACCCTCCCCTCCCTCTCCAATATGCTTTAAAGCTGGTCAGAGATATCCCTTATCCTGGCACCAGGCAGGGAACACACTATGTGAGACTCTCAATCCTGCTTACAAAGCATACTATCTATCCCCCTAATTATAGAATCCCCTACAACTACCACCTGTCTTTTTGCACCCCACTCTTGAATAGCCTCCTGTACCACAGTGCAGTGGTCAGTCGGCTTATCCTCCCTGCAGCCCTTTTCCTCATCCACACAGGGAGCAAGTACCTCGTACAAGGTCAGGAGCTGAGGCTCCTCTGATCCTTACTGCAGGATCCCTGTACCTGCCTCACTTGCGGTCACCCCCTGCTGTCCCTGGCCACTGACCAAATTTGAAGAACTTAATCTACCAGATGTGACTGCCTCTTGAAACACAGCGTCCCGGAACTTCTCCCCCTCCCGGATGTGCCGCAGTGTTTGAAACTCAAATTCCAGCTCATTAACCCTGAGCTGAACAACCAAGACTTGCTGTCCATGTGGTCACTGCAGTTCGCAATGGGATCAGCTAACTCCCACATCATACAGCTACATCACATCACCTGTCCAGCCAATTCTACTTAGTCAATCACTTCGTTGAGTTAATTAATTTTATTGATACTTCATTGCAGTGTTCTTTTTCAAATTTAATGCAAATTTCCTACCTGCCAATCAGGTCACAGCCTCCCTGTGACATTACTCCAGATTTTTTTTGCAGCTACAGTGATCCCCGAGCTCCGGTAGGTTTATACTCACTCTGTGCTGCTCCTCCACCCTCCGACATCTCCCCCCAACTAGGCCAAAGACTGGAAAGGGGAGAGGAAATAGCTTTAATAAGTGTTCCTGGAGAAAAATTACTGGGGAAGCTAAAAGGGCTAAAGGCCAAGTTCTGTGGACCTGATGGGATGCATCTGAGGAAATTAAATAAATAGTTGTAGTAAACTAGATCCTTAGATTCTGGAAAAGACTCAGAGATTTGGAAAACTGCCAGTGTAATATCTTTGCTTACAAAGGGAAGGAGACAAAAAAAGGTAACTGTAGGCCAGTTAACTTAATGTCTGTTGTTGGGAAAACATTAGAGCCAATTTTAATGCAGGTATAACACAGATTTAGAAATACATAATAAGATTCAGCAGAGTTAGCATGGTTTTATGAAGGGGAAATCAAATCTGACAAATTTACTAGAATCTTAGAGGAGGCAACAAGCAGGATAAATAAGGCAAAAACCATTGACTTGATATATTTGAATTTTCACAAGGTGTTTGAAAGGTCCCACATTTAGGCTACTTAGTAAGATAAGAGCCTGTGGTGTTATGGGTGGTGTATTAGCATGAATAGAGGATTCTTTAACTAAGACATGACAGGGAGTTGGGATAAGGGGGCATTTTCAGCATGGGAAATGTAACTAGTAGAATGCCACAGGGATGAATGCTGGGTCAGAATTATTTACAACATATATTAATGACCTGGACGAGGAAAGTGAACATATATTCATAGGAAAAGAGCAAGAGGGTAACTAGAGAAAAGATTGGCCCACTTAAGGGCAAAGAAGGAAAGTTATGTGCTGAGTCAGAGAAAATGGGTGGTATTCTTAATGAGTACTTTGCATCGGTATTCACCAAGGAGAAGGACATGACGGATGTTGAGGTTAGGGATAGATGTTTGCTTAGTCTAGGTCAAGTTGACATAAGGAAGGAGGAAGTGTTAGGTATCCTAAAAGACATTAAGGTGGACAAGTCCACAGGTCCGGATGGGGCCTATCCCAGGTACTGATGGGAAGCGAGAGATGAAATAGCTGGGGCATTAACAGATATCTTTGCAGTATCCTTAGACACAGGTGAAGTCCCAGAAGACTGGAGACTTGCTAATGTTGTCCCCTTGTTTAAGAAGGGCAGTAAGGATAATCCAGGTAATTATCGACCGGTGAGCCTGATGTCAGTGGTAGGGAAGCTACTGGAGAAGATACTGAGGGATTGGATCTATTCCCATTTGGAAGAAAATGGGCTTATCAGTGATAGGCAACATGGTTTTGTGCAGGGAAGGCCATGCCTTACCAACTTAATAGAATTCTTTGAGGACGTGACAAAGTTGATTGAGGGAAAGGCTGTAGATGTCATGTACACAGACTTCAGTAAGGCATTTGATAAGGTTCCCCATGGTAGGCTGATGGAGAAAGTGAAGTTACATGGGGTCCAGGGTGTGCTAGCTAGATGGATAAAAAACTGGCTAGGCAACAGGAGACAGAGGGAAGTAGAAGAAGGGAGTTTCTCGAATTGGAGACCTGTGAACAGTGGTGTTCCACACGGATCTGTGCTGGGGCCACTGTTGTTTGTGATATATGTAAATGATCTGGAGGAAGGTGTAGGTGGACTAATCAGCAAGTTTGCTGATGACACTAAGATTGGTGGAGTAGCTGATAGTGAATGGGACTGTCAGCGATTACAGCAGAATATAGATAGACTGGAGAGTTGGGCAGATAAATGACAGATGAAGTTCAATCCGGGCAAATGCGAGGTGATGCATTTTGGAGGATCAAATTCAAGGGCGAACTATACAGTAAATGGAAAAGTCCTGGGGAAAATTGATGAACAGAGAGATCTGGGTGTTCAGGCCCATTGTTCCCTGAAGGTGACAACACAGGTCAATAAGGTGGTCAAAAAGGCATATGGCATGCTTTCCTTCATTGGGTGGGGTATTGAGTACAAGAGTTGGCAGGTCATGTTGCAGTTGGAGAGGACTTTGGTTCAGCCACATTTGGAGTACTGTGTGCAGTTCTGGTTATCACATTACCAAAAGGGTGTGGATGCTTTGGACAGGGTGCAGAAGAGGTTCACCAGGATGTTGCCTGGTATGGAGGGTGCTAGCTATGAAGAGAGGTCGAGTAGATTAGGATTATTTTCATTAGAAAGACGGAGATTGAGGGGGGACCTGATTGAGGTCTACAAAATCATAAGAGGTATAGACAGGGTGGATAGCAAGAAGCTTTCTTCCAGTGTGGGGGACTCAATTACTAGGGGGTCATGAGTTCAAAGTTAGAGGAAGAAAGTTTAAGGGAGATATGCGTGGAAAGTTCTTTACACAGAGGGTGGTGGGTGCCTGGAACGTGTTGCCAGTGGAGGTGGTAGACGCAGACACGTTCGCGTCTTTTATGATATATTTGGACAGGTACATGGATGGGCAGGGAGCAAATGGACACAGACTGTTAGAAAATAGATGACAGGTGAGACAGAGGATCTTGATCGGCGCAGGCTTGGAGGGCCGAAGGGCCTGTTCCTGTTCTGTATGTTTCTTTGTTCTTTGTTCTTTATATGAGAGCTAAGTCTGTAGACGACACAAAACTAGGTGGGTTGGCAAGAGGTTATGATGACATAAAGAATTTACTGAGGGGTATAGGCAGATAAAATGAGTGGGCAAAAAGTTAATGAAATATAATGTGTGAAAATGCTAGGCTATGCACATTGGCAGGAAGAAGAGAGGAGCTGCCAAGAAGAGGGCAGAATGGTGGCTCAATGGTTAGCAGTGCTGCCTCACAGTATCAGGGATCAAGGTTCAATTCCAGCCTAGGGTGAATGTCTGCATGGAGTTTCCATATTCTTCCTGTGACTGCATGAGCTTCCTCTGGTTCCTTCCCACAGTTCAAAGATGTGCAGATTAGGTGGATTGGCCAGGTTAAATTGCCCCACAGTGTTCTGGAATGTCCAGGCTAGGTGGATGAACCATGGGAGTTGCAGGGAAAGGATAGAGTAAGGTGTGGGTCTGGGTAGGATGCTCTTTGGAGAGTTGGTGTGGACTTGATGGATTGAATGGCCTGCTTCCATATGGGAGGGATTCTATGGCTAATAAAATGGAGGAAGACTGCAGAAAGCTACAGACAGAGGGATTTAGGAGCCCTTGGTAATGAATCACAATGCTACGGTACAAGTTCATAGGTATTAGGGAAGCATATAGAATGTTGATTTTGTTTTGTTTCCAAGGGAATGGATTAGATAAATAGGACCATTTTATAAAAACTATACAAAAATGTATATCACAGCTGGAATACTGTGAACAGCTTTGCTCTCCTTATCCAAGGAAAGATATATTGACATTGGAAGAATTTCTTCTTTCACTGAGTCCTGAATTTGTGGAATTCCATATCATTGAGAGGTGTTGAGGTTAACTTGTTAAGAATGTTCACAGCCAAGATTTTGAAGCAGTAATGGAATCCAGTGGATGGGGAAAAGAAGGGGAGGTAGAGTTCATGATTATCAGATCAGCCACAATTTCACTGAATTGCAAAGCAAGCCTGATGGACTGAATGACCTACTTCTGCTCAGATGTGTTTTGGTCTTATGGATTTCTGTTCTACTCTCAAACAACTGAAATTTAACCACTTCAAAACCATAAATACATGTCGACATGTTCACAACTAAGGCAGTCCAAACAAAAAACAGTTTGGCAGCTACGATGTGCGAAGAAGTAAAGAATGAGAAAATAAAATTCTGAGGATTAAAATTCCATGTCACAAGCCAGAAACTTATTTGTTCAGTTCTTTTTGATGTGACCAATGATGACATGCTGTTGTCTGTAAGGTGATGGTCATTCTTTGATTCAGTAGTTGATTGGGTGGATCAAAATCTTTTCCTGGTAGAATTCTTTGAAAAAGTTTGTTTTTCTGTCTTTTTATCCCACAGGAGGGAAAGATGAATGCTTCAATCTGCAGCGTCTAAATATTTTTCTTCTTGCTGTCTTAGCACTTGCTGTGTTCTAATACTCTGCAGCTCAGCCAATCAGAGGTCTGTCATCTGGCAGAACTCCCCTAACTCAAACGATTCTCGGTGCCACTCATTTCCAAATTTTCACCCTCACTGCTTCAAAAATCAACGCTTGTGTGTGGCACAAGTAAAAATATTTAGAACATGATTTTCAATTACAAAAGTCTCCTTGTCTTTCACCTACAAAGCAACTCAATTTCTGTTTCCATTTATCATCCCAAAAAAGATGGTCTCATGCAATATTAATTTCGCAACATGTACATTCAAATGCAATGATTTGAAATGCCTGAAAATAGTTAAAAACTCATAACATAATGACACAACTGAGTGGCAGTCCTCTGAATATTGGGTGGGATCCTGTTTTCCTGACAAAATTTGAACCCATGTCATGTTCACCATTCACCCCTGGGCCCATGGGTCCCCATTGACCCCCACTTAATTAATGCTTCAAATTTCAAAACCATTTCAGTCCTCACCTATATTGGAAACTCTTTGAAATCTGCATTCCTCTGAGGTATTAGTGCTCTTCTAATTCAGTGTGGTTAATTTTAATTGCACCACTACTGATAGCTGTTCATTTCGCCACCTAGGTCCTGAATTCTACAATTCTCTCTGTCTCTCTTCTTTTAAGACCCTCCCTTCAAAACTGACCTCTTTGATTGAGCTTTTTGCTAACTGTCTGATATCTCCTTATGTTTGATAATTCTTGTAGTACATTGGGACATTTACCGCACTGAAGATTCTACAAACTGTTGTTATTCAATGTGCACAATGGAAGAGTAAATCTACATCCCCAGATTGTGTAAATTCATGGCTTCTCATTTGTGATTTAAGGTGGTGAAGGTGTGAGCTGTCTGTGGCAATGAAAATGTCCTACATACTCCAGCAAGGCATGTACAACTGCAGGTGGGAATAAAACAATACAGTGAGCCTGCTGAACCTCTTCAAATTAGATTAATCTCAGGAAACATGCCATGCCTATTAGTGATAGTGGGAATTGCAGATACTAGAGAATCCGAGAATACAAAGTGTGGGGCTGGAGGAACACAGCAGGCCAAGCAGCATCTTAAGATACTGCTTGGCCTGCTGTGTTCCTCCAGCTCCACGCTTTGTTATCCATGTCTGTTAGTAACTCACTAACATTTTGAGGGCCAGCAAAGTGAAAAATCTCAGCTAATCCACATTAACTTCAAAAAGCATTAAGAAAAATCTGTGAACTCAGAGCGCTAGCAATATAAGGTAAAACCTAGGGAATGCACAATAAATTGATCAATGAGTGGCGTTAGCAATGACTTATGAGATGTGGTGTGGTGATGTGGAGGAACATACTGAGCTGAGCATTTCAGCGATAAATTTTGTGACCCCATCTGTTTTGAATTTATGTAAAGTATGGGCATTCAGGGAAAAAAACAAGGTTCTGGGGAGATCATCAGAAAGATGTTTAAAGAGATAGGGAAAAGCAAGGCAATAAATCAAAAGAATTTTAAAGTGGTTCCCAATGAATTCCAAGGTCAAGAAAGATGACAGTAATAGGTAATTGAGACATAAGGAAAGATGGAATTTGGACAGAAGACTGTTGGATAAATTGAAAACTATGGAGGATGGGGAAAAGGTGTGTTTGGAAGTGATGAATAGTGGAGTTTTTTTGGCATCGTGGCTCACATTACACTTCAGAGGCAAGAGCTACAGGTTCTAATCCCACTCCAGTAGTTAAAGGCCCAAGGAACAGAAATAACTCCATGAAGGCTGGTATCACCAAGTCACTCTTTATTTACATACAGATAGCAAATGATACTGACCCTGCTAGCTCAGAACCAGCTCTCAGTGTGAGCAGAGCCTTTGACACTCCTGCTTATATCTGTCAGCCAGGACTCCCTGATTGGAGTACGTTAACAGTCCCAATTAGGAACTCATTCTAAAAAGTCCACCTGACTGGCCTTGTTCCGATCACTACATCCGTCCCTATCTAATTCCAGGGGTGTTGGCCTGCTCTTTTTCCTGTAACTTCCCCTGGGGTATGTTGACATTAGGTCTGGCCCCTGCTACTCTATCTTGGATACTGGTGGAGTCCAACAGGCCATAGCCTAATTCTTATGCCTGGAGTGTCTCAGATGAAATTCATCCTCTTCTTCCTGCCACAATTGTATCTGTTGCATCCATATCATCCTGAGAGCCTTCTTCGATGCTGGGCGGAGACGGTGGTGGGGGTGGTTGTTGTGGGGGGTGGAGCAGGGTTTCCCACCGGTTCTGACGGCTTTGTCAGATGTTCTAAGGGACCAGGAATGTTTTGCCCCTGCCCTGTTTACGAGGTTGCAGCTTTCATGTGGCCCATGTGCTTGTTCAGAACTGCCTCTCCTGCTCAAACTTTCTATGTCACGGGGCCTAACCTTGCATCTTCCATGTCTCTCACCCATGCCGTGCCATTCCCATAATTTCGATACCAAATGTTGTCTCCTGATGTAAATTGCCTCTCTTGCTTAGAGGAGCCTTGTGTCTGCTCCTCATTGATGTTCCTGCTTCTGTTTCACCCTCCACCTGACATCTAGGAAGATCTGAGTTAACCTGGTGCACAGTCTTCTCCTGATTAGCAACTCTACTGGAGCTGCCAAACCTTCTTTTTCTATCTGGGTATTTTATTGTTCAGCATCAGCCATACCCTGGGAAACATACGCTATTGATGTTCTTCTCCATTGGGCCATCGGTGAGCCAACACTATCCCAATACGGTACAGGGCAGCATCACATGTCAGGACCACATGTCTCTTGGGATCATAGTGGGCTGACACCTTAGATGACGAAAGCTGCTTCTTCACTTCCCTAAAGACTACATCTTGGCTATGAGACCATTTCTAAGGATGGCCCTTTCTCAATAGCAGACATAAAGGTGCCAGATGGCGGCCAGATTGTGTATGACTTTTCTGTAATAATTCACCAGCTCAAGGAATGATCTAAACTCTGGTGCAGACGTGGGAGCCGGGGCATCTTTGACTGCCTTCACTTTATCTTCCAACAGATGTAGCCCAGTCTTGTCGACTCTCCAGCCTGGAACCTACCTCCCTCCTTAAGCCTAACCCTGCCTGGGAGAAATGTTTTACATTATGCCAGAGTTCTCTGAGCGTCCTTATTGATCGTTCCATCATTAGCACATCATTGAAATAAATGGCAACCGAGCACTTGTAAAATATTCTCTGTCATTCACTGGAAGAGGACATAGGCTGATGATACCCCAAAGGCAGTCTCATTTACTGGCGCAAACCCTTATGGGTATTAAAGGTAACATACTTCGGGAATCCTCAACTAACTGCAATTGTTGGTATACATAGAACATAGAACATAGAACATAGAACAGTACAGCACAGAACAGGCCCTTCAGCCCACAATGTTGTGCCGACCATTGATCCTCATGTATGCGCCCTCAAATTTCTGTGACCATATACATGTCCAGCAGTCTCTTAAATGACCCCAATGACCTTGCTTCCACAACTGCTGCTGGCAACGCATTCCATGCTCTCACAACTCTCTGCGTAAAGAACGTGCCTCTGACATCCCCTCGATACTTTCCACCAACCAGCTTAAAACTATGACCCCTCGTGCTAGCCATTTCTGCCCTGGGAAATAGTCTCTGGCTATCAACTCTATCTATGCCTCTCATTATCTTGTATACCTCAATTAGGTCCCCTTTCCTCCTCCTTTTCTCCAATGAAAAGAGACCGAGCTCAGTCAACCTCTCTTCATAAGATAAGCCCTCCAGTCCAGGTAGCATCCTGGTAAACCTCCTCTGAACCCTCTCCAAAGCATCCACATCTTTCCTATAATAGGGCGCCCAGAACTGGACGCAGTATTCCAAGTGCGGTCTAACCAAAGTTTTATAGAGCTGCAACAAGATCTCACGACTCTTAAACTCAATCCCCCTGTTAATGAAAGCCAAAACACCATATGCTTTCTTAACAACCCTGTCCACTTGGGTGGCCATTTTAAGGGATCTATGTATCTGCACACCAAGATCCCTCTGTTCCTCCACGCTGCCAAGAATCCTATCCTTAATCCTGTACTCAGCTTTCAAATTCGACCTTCCAAAATGCATCACCTCGCATTTATCCAGGTTGAACTCCATCTGCCACCTCTCAGCCCATCTCTGCATCCTGTCAATGTCCCGCTGCAGCCTACAACAGCCCTCTACACTGTCAACGACACCTCCGACCTTTGTGTCGTCTGCAAACTTGCTGACCCATCCTTCAATTCCCTCGTCCAAGTCATTAATAAAAATTACAAACAGTAGAGGCCCAAGGACAGAGCCCTGTGGAACTCCACTCACCACTGACTTCCAGGCAGAATATTTTCCTTCTACTACCACGCGCTGTCTTCTGTTGGCCAGCCAATTCTGTATCCGAGCAGCTAAGTTCCCCTGTATCCCATTCCTCCTGACCTTCTGAATGAGCCTACCATGGGGAACCTTATCAAATGCCTTACTGAAGTCCATATACACCACATCCACAGCTCGACCCTCATCAACTTTTCTAGTCACATCCTCAAAAAACTCGATAAGGTTTGTAAGGCATGACCTACCCCTCACAAAGCCGTGTTGACTGTATTTGATCAAGCCATGCTCTTCCAGATGGTCATAAATCTTATCCCTCAGAACATGGTTCTTGTCCAGCTTTGTGAAGGACAGCTGTCCCAACAGTTTTCGTATAAGTCCACTATGAAAGTGATTGGGTATTTGTCCAGCTGCATAAAGCGGTTTACCATTTGTTTGAAATTCACACAAAGGCAAATCGACCAATTGAGCTTCACATTTGGTTCGACTGGTGCTGCCCATTCCACAAACTGGTATTGTTTTGTGGAGCACCTATACTTGGTTCGCAACAAATGACAACACCTCCCAGTCACGAACTACTTCAACTCCCCCTCCCTTGAATGACATGTCCTTCATGGGCTTCTGCTGGTGTCACAATGATGACACCCGAAAACTGAAGGAACAGCACCTCATATTCGGCCTTGGAACCCTACAACCCAATACTGTCAATGTGGGCTTTACGAGCTTCAATATCTCCTCACATTGACCTCATCCCAAGACAAGCGCCCCTCTCCTCCCTGTCTCCTTGACTTGTCTGTCTTTTCTCCCACCTATCTGCTCCTCCCATCTCACTGACCAACCCCCACTTCCTACCTATACTCATCTACTAGCTTCATCCCTGCCGCCTTGACCAGTCTGTCTTCCCTCCCACCTACCTGCCACTCCCTCCTCACTGACCAACCCCATCCCAACTTCTTACCTACACTCACCTTTACTGGCTTCATCCCGGCCTCTTTGACCTGTCTGCCTTCTCTCTGCCTATCTGGTCCGCTATCCACCCCTTGTATCTCTGCTGCCCCCCTCTCTATTTATTTCAGAGCCCCCTTCCCCTCCCCCATTTCTCAAGAAGGGTCCCCACCCAAAATGTAAGCTTTCTTGCTCCTCTGATGCTGCCTGGGCTACTGCGTTCATCCAGCTCCACACCTTGTTATTACCAGTCCATGAATTTTCTTTCTCAATTTAGACCTCGTGGGACTTTTCTGCTGCCCTCATGTCTGCACACTGACAGTAACTACAATGGCCTGTCAGCCTGGATCCTTCTGAAAATTTTAACCGTTTGGCTTTGTTTTGGTATTTGGCTGTGGGCTGACCTAGAGTCTGCGTATATATCCTGAGTGACACTGTACAATTGCCTTCAAACAAGTGATGTTCCCCAAGCTCAGTTGGCCTGGCCAGGGTGCCCACTTCTGTTGGAAAATCCTGTAACTCATAAGCAAGTATAAGGGATCTATGTATCTGCACACCAAGATCCCTCTGTTCCTCCACGCTGCCAAGAATCTATGTAAGCTCCAAATACTTGCCATTTTTACTAATGACAAAGCCAATTGTAGTGCCTGTTTAAAGTCCAATTAGGCTTCAGCTGGTAGGAACTATTGCATGGCCACATTACTAATCCCTCAGAGCAAACATCTCTCCGCATCTCACTTAGGGTTAAACTAAAATTACGTTCCTCTGCTAGTCATATTAACCTCACCTGAAATTCTGATATGGATTCCTCTGGTTCTCGAACTGCTGTGTAAAACCAATAGCATCTCAGAATTATAGGCGGCTGGGGGTTGTTATATTCCTCAACTAAATCTGTCAACACCCGAAAGGTTTTAGTGTCTGGTGCCTTAGGAAAAGTTAGTGCTGAGGGGCAGGGTGGCTCAGTGGTTAGTACTGCTGCCTCAAAGTACCAGAGACCCAAGTTGAATTCCAACCTTGGCAACTAACTGTGCGGAGTATGAACATTCTCCCTGTGTCTGCGTGGTCTTCCTCCCACAGTTCAAGGTTATACAGGTTAGGTGGATTGGTCTTGGGAAATGCAAGGATAAGGTAGGGAAGTATGTCTGGGTGGGATGCCCTTTGGAGGTTGGTGTGGACTTGATGAGCTGAATGGCATGATTACATCCTATGGGGATTCTATGAAAAAGCTACAGGTCCACAAATAGTCAGGAGAATTACTCTTTGCTTTTTGTCTGCCCTAATGTTATTTGCCTGGAAAATATAATACAATCTTTCCACATACTGGGCCCAGTCGTCTATATCAGGATTGAATGAGTCGTTTTCCAAATAACGGCATGATGCTAAAAATGCTTACCCCAACTCAAAGACGACTGTTGTGAGCGAATCTCTTCAGAGGTATGTCTTTCTCTCGTCAACACTAAAATAACTCAATTAAGGCCAGTATCCTATCATCAAGTCACCCATTATTTACATGCGCATAGTACACGACAATGAACCAGCTGGCTCGGAGTCAAATTCTAGATTGAGCAGAAACCCTGACACTCCTGTTTGGAACTGTTAGTCAGGACTCCCTGATTAGACCTGATTAAAAGCTTCAATCAGGGAACTCATATGCTATGAGGTTTCCCAGGCTGACCTCATTCCAAACACTGCAGCAACTTGCATTCATAACATAGCCAAATAGGTTGAATGTCAACCTGCAAATCCTTCCAACATATGCCAACAGGCTGGTTCAGGTTTTTGGTCAGCCATATGATCGAAAGAAAATTGAAGCTTTTGCCATGACAATCCATAGCTCGGGATGACAACATAGATGTAAAATTGTGTGCTATAACAGAAATTTAGACACCTTTGGAGGATGGTTTACTCAGTTGCCTGAATAGTTGGCATGGATCAGATTGGTACCAACTGCATAGGTTTCAATTTTCAATTCAATCATTTCCATCTCCAGTCTCAATCCCCATTGCTACAGCAGGGTTTTACCTTTTAACCTGCCTATGGTTGTGATCATAAAGGCATGGTTGGGCCTGCTTTTGAGCAAGGAAATCAAGAAAAAGGAAGAATCAATGGCCATATTATATTGATTTTCATTTATGTAAAGGAAATGTCAGTTAATCCAAGAGTGGAAATTGCTCAAGAAATCATGCAAGACAAGGACAATGGTTGGACACAATTCAATCACTCAGTGATAACACCTGATGGCTGGAGTATGAAATGGAAAAGAAACTCCTGGAAACAAACTTCACTCCTTGGTCACTAACTTGATTCCTTTCCCTGGAAACTGTCAGAGGCTGAACTGGACTACTTCTAAGCTTGGATAATAAAATGTGAGGCTGGATGAACACAGCAGGCCCAGCAGCATCTCAGGAGCACAAAAGCTGACGTTTCGGGCCTAGATCCTTCATCAGAGAGGGGGATGGGGTGAGGGTTCTGGAATACATAGGGAGAGAGGGGGAGGCGGACCAAAGATGGAGAGAAAAGAAGATAGGTGGAGAGGAGAGTATGGGTGAGGAGGTAGGGAGGGGATAGGTCAGTCCAGGGAAGACGGACAGGTCAAGGAGGTGGGATGAGGTTGGTAGGTAGGAGATGGAGGTGCGGCTTGGGGTGGGAGGAGGGATGGATGAGAGGAAGAACAGGTTAGGGAGGCAGAGACAGGTTGGACTGGTTTTGGGATGCAGTAGGTGGAGGGGAAGAGCTGGGCTGGTTTTGGGATACGGTGGAGGATGGAGAGATTTTGAAGCTGGTGAAGTCCACATTGATACCATTGGGCTGCAGGGTTCCCAAGCGGAATATGCAACCTTCGGGTGGCATCATTGTGGCACTGCAGGAGGCCCATGATGGACATGTCATCTAAAGAATGGGAGGGGGAGTGGAAATGGTTTGCGACTGGGAGGTGCAGTTTTTTATTGCGAACCGAGCGGAGGTGTTCTGCAAAGCGGTCCCCAAGCCTCCGCTTGGTTTCCCCAATGTAGAGGAAGCCACACCAGGTACAGTGGATGCAGTATACCACATTGGCAGATGTGCAGGTGAACCTCTGCTTAATGTGGAAAGTCATCTTGGGGCCTGGGATAGGGGTGAGGGAGGAGGTGTGGGGGCAAGTGTAGCATTTCCTGCGGTTGTAGGGGAAGGTGCCGGGTGTGGTGGGGTTGGAGGTCAGTGTGGAGCGAACAAGGGAGTCACGGAGAGAGTGGTCTCTCCGGAAAGCAGACAGGGGTGGGGATGGAAAAATGTCTTGGGTGGTGGGGTCGGATTGTAGATGGCGGAAGTGTCGGAGGATGATGCGTTGTATCCGGAGGTTGGTAGGGTGGTGTGTGAGAACGAGGGGGATCCTCTTGGGGCAGTTGTGGCGGGGGCGGGGTGTGAGGGATGTGTTGCGGGAAATGCGGGAGACGCGGTCAAGGGCATTCTCGACCACTCTGGGGGGAAAGTTGCAGTCCTTGAAGAACTTGGACATCTGGGATGTGCGGGAGTGGAATGCCTCATCGTGTGAGCAGATGCGGCGGAGGCGGAGGAATTGGGAATAGGGGATGGAATGTTTGCAGGAGGGTGGGTGGGAGGAGGTGTATTCTAAGTAGCTGTGGGAGTTGGTGGGCTTGAAATGGACATCAGTTACAAGCTGGATGTATTTGACCCTACAATAAGCTTCCAAAACTTGTACTTATATTATCTCCATGAATATCTATTTCAACCTCTGTAATATCAACTGATTCTGCCTCACCTCAGCTATGGCACTTCTAGACTTGACTATAAATCATTGCAAGCTGTTGTCTATGTCTACCCATAAACTTGTGGTCACCCAAAACTCCTCTGCAAGTGTCCTAACTCATACTATCAAATACATCCATCACCCTGAGACCACTAAACCACACTGTCTCTCAGTTAAGCAATGCTTTAGTTTCAAAATTCTAATCCTCATTTTCAAGTTCCTTCATTGCCTCACCTGTTCCTATCTCTGAAATCCCCTCGAGTGCTTTTACTGTCAGACGCATTTTAACTCCTCTGGTTCTGGAATCTTCAGCTCTATCATTGATGGCCATGCATGTAGCTGTGTAGGCCTTAGCCTTAAAATGTCCTCCTTTATAACCTTTGCCTCTCTATTTCCCATTCCTCCTTTATGACAGTCTTCAAAACCTAATTGACCAAACCTTTAGTCATCTACCTGAAAATTGCCTCATGTGACTGGCTGCCTTATGCCATCCTACAATGTCCCTGTGAAATACTTTGGGATACTTAATTATTGAAGGGACTATACAAACTCAAGTTGGTGGTGGTGATATAGTTAGGGGTTGAAATTAGTACCGACGCATATTGTTGGGCTAGACCAGAAATTGTTCAATCTGTAACTTAATCTGCAAATGCTTATTGTTTAAACTGGGTGTCTACAGTAAAAGAAATTCATTGTCACTGAGTAGCGGAAATATTGAAGACAATATTTTCCAGAAATAATAACCAACAATTAACTTCTGAGAAGAACGGGGGAATTAAAAGCAGTGGAACTATTTATAGAACAGTGGCATGCTTTTATGGGCCTGGGGATTTGTCATTCTGGGGTCTGGGGTTGATTGGTCTTCCTTGACTTTTAACCTTTAAATATAGGAAGGAACTCACAACTTTAGCAACGGCGTAAAACATCTGAGATTGTCTCAATGGAAAGAGGAATGGACAGAGTGTACAACACATAGCTATGATTTTACTTATTCTGCTGAAGTTGGAAGTTACAAAGTTTCTGTTCTTTTCTAGTCATCGTTGTCAGACAGACACATTGACTGATTCTCTGAATCTATCTTAAAGGGTAAGATGGCTTATTCGCAACATACAATAAGGATACAAAAGAAGAGTTCAAAACGCAGATGAAAGTTCATTGACATGAAACAATAACTCTATTTTTCTCTTCACAGATATTACCAGATCTGCTCTGCATTTACTGAGTTTTCTGTTTCTAATACATAAATGGGATGTGCGTGGCTACACAAAATGAGAAAACGAAGATTCAGGGGAGACATATTGAACAAGAGAATATGAATGTAAAATTGGTAAGCCTGAAGCACATCCAGAGGTTTGAAGAGAGTAGAGAATCAGTGTTACAGATTCGCATCAAAAACAATTAAATTAACATTTAAAGAGGAGCTAGATGACAGATTTGAAGCTTGTAAGGATAAGCACAGATGATTGTCTACTCAATGGAACATTATATTCTTGTCATACTGGAACCATGGTAATCACATCAGTCAAATACTACCAGTCAGGATTAAATAATTTGAATTGGAATGTTAGTGATCTTAGAGTTTCTGCTCAATTTGTCTTGAGGGGATCAGGGAAAATTTTCCAAGATCTATCTTGGAAGCTGTCAGTTATAATTATTCATTAGATTTGGGAGAGACCATGACAATGTGAATTGCAAATCATGGACACAATATGAGTCTGTGTGTGGAAATGTCCAGAAAAAGCTTGAAGGGACTAGCATTCAAATTAAAGAGGACTGAGCCTACTCAAATTCTGAGTTCAGCCTCATTAGGGACGACTGTGGATGAGTGAAAGTCACAAAGTCTCTGCCTCTGGTGGTTTGATCTTTGGTAGGTGAGAAATTGCTTTCTGCTGTTTGCCTTACATCTTACCCTTGGCTCAGTGATAGCACACTTGCCTCTGGGTCATGAGATTGTGATTACAAATCCAACTCCAGAGAATTGAGCATGTAATCTCAACTGATAGTAAAGTACAGTCCTAGGTTACTGTTGGCTGAAGTACTAACCCGCGGCCCCACTATCCCTAAGAGGGAGATGTGAACAATTCCTCAAACTAATTTTTATCTTGATTTTCTGGCCATTATCAATCTCTCAATATCATTATCAAAACATTTTGTGTCAAAAAAAAATTGCCTGGGTTGAACATTTGGTGCAGGCTTTACATTTTTACTTCATTCTTGGGAAGTAGCAATTATTGGTTAGGTCAGTATTTATTGCAGACCCCTACTTGCCTAAAAAATCATAAAAAGATGGCTGTGAATTGCCTTCTTTAATTGTTGTAGCCCATATACTGTAGATGCCCACAACACTGTTAGAGAGGGAATTCCAGTACATTGACTCAACAACGAACAAGAAACAGTGAGATAATTCCAAACTAGGATTGAGTGTGTCTTAAGGATGAATTTATCAGTATTCCCATGCAGCCACTGTCCTTGTCCTTGAAGGTGCTTATTGGAAAAATCTTTGTGAGTTATGGCAATGCAGCTTGTAAATGGTAAACAACGCTGCCTCACTGTTCATCCGTGGTAAGAGTAGTGAATGTTTAAGATAGTGGTTGGGTGTCAATCAAACTACTTTGTCCTCAGTAGTAGTGAGCTTTTTAAGTGTCATTGGAGTTGCATCCATCCAGGCAAGTGGAAAGTACTCCATCAAATCCCTAACTTATGTTTTGTAAATCCTGGACAGGTACTGTTGTGGCAGAGTCAGGAGATGAGTTACTTACTGTTGGACTCCCAGCCTCTGATATTCTCTTGTCATCAGAGTATTCATATGGTGATCTATTTCAGTTTCTGGTCAATTGCAACCCCTAGGGTATAGCAGGTAGAGGATTCAATGATGGTATTGCCATTGATTGTTGAGGTGAAATGGCTAGAATCTATCTTGCTCAGGATCATAGAATTCCTACAGTATTGAAAGAGGTTATTCAGCTCATTGACTCTGCACTGCTCCTCCAAAGAACATCCACCCAGATGCAGAAACCACAGCAACCAGCAGAAACCTACACATATATAGGGAGAATATGCAAATTCCACACAGAGAGTCACCTAAGGCTGGAATTAAACCAGGATCACTAGCATTGTGAAGCAACAGTGCTAACCACTAAGCCACAATGCCTCCCTGTTAACAATGGTCATTATGTAGCACCTGGGCCTAAAACATTCCACCAAGGGTTTCTATAGTGATAAACCTGAGACTGAGATGATTGACATCCTTTATGCCCTGTTGGCAAAGCCAGTTACTTTCACCTCACCTCTTGAGTTCAGCTCTGTGTTTTCATATTGGACCAAGGTTGTAATTAGGTTAAGAGCCAAATGGTCCCAGTAAAACCCATATTAAGCATTAGTCAACAGGTTTTTGATGAACAAATGCTGCCTATTTGTATTATTGATGATCCTTTCCATCACTTTGCTGATGATCAGCGGTAGACTGACTGGGTGTAAATTGGCTGTGTTGGGTTTCTCCTGTTTTTTGTGTATGGGACATTCCTGGGTAATTTTCTATTTTTCCAGGTGGGTACAGGTGCTGTAGCTGTGCCAGAACAGCTTAGCTAGGGGCACAGTTACTAACTGTGTTTGCTAGATTAGTGTTGAGACCCATAGCCTTTGTAATATCCAGTGACTTCAGTGATATCAATTATTCAGTGATATTCATATCATGTGGAGTGAATCAAATTAGCTGAAGACTGACATCTGTGATACTGGGGACCTCAGGGAAAAGCTAAATGGATCATCCAATTGGCACTTATGGCTAAAAATGTGTTGGCTGCTCTATGATTGAGTATGGGGATGTTTGTGGAGCCTCCACTACCTGTTTGTTATTAACTTGATCACCACCATTCATGACTGGATGTTGTAGGACATGGAACTTTGTTATGATCTAATTATTGTAGTGTAGATTAGCCCTACCTACTGCACAATGTTTCATCCAGGTAGTCCTGTGTTGTAACATCACCAGACTCACAACTTTCTTTTAGATATGCCTAATGCTGCTCTAGCCAAGCCCTCTTGCAATATTCATTGAACCAGGTTGATGTCTCAGCTTGATAATAATAATAGAATGGAGGATATGCTGGACCATGTGATTACAACTTGTGTTTGAATGCAGTTCTGCTTCTATAAATGCCTTACAGCATTTCGTGGATTAAGTGAGACGTTGGGACCTGATCTCTACAAACACGGTCATGTATAGATGGAACTGTGACACGTAGATTTGTGAGGAGAATGTCAGTGCTTTATTTGCTTTTTTTGCTGCTCTCACTACTAGACGCGAATGCAACCTGGCACCTATGTTCTCTAGTACTCGGATAGCATGGTGAGGAGTGGTCCTACTGCATCAATACATTCTGTGCCCTTTCCATCATCAGTGCCTTTTCAGATTGGTCTTCAACATGAAGGTGCACTGAGTCATCAGTCTACAGTGGCTGGGGTTGTGGTGGTAGGTTGCAGTAGGTGGTAATCAGAAGAAGGTATCCTTTTCAATGTTTGCTGTGCTCTTATGAGACTTCATGGGATCTGTAGTCAATATTAAAGACTCCCAAGGCAACTCCCTGCCTAATTTGTACCACTGTGTCATACTACTCATAGGTCTGTCCTGCTGGTGGGACAGGACCTACCCAAAGATAGTAATGGTGGCATCGGGAGCATTGTCTGTAAGGTTATGTCTCCACAAGTACAGCTATGTCAGGTTCTTACTTAACCTGTCTGTGGGCAGTCTCATAATCACTTGATGTTAGTATGGACGTCTCTGCAGGGTTGAGTTTGCCAATGACATTTCTGGTGCTGGGTCAATTCTGGGCAGTCGATCTGGGTTTCATTCTTTACTTTAGGTTTTGCAGCAATTTTGCTATAATGGCCTGCTGGACCATTTAAAAAGCTAGTTAGGCATCATCAATCTGCACTCACATGGTAGCGAGGATTACAGATTTTCTTTTCTAAAGCCTACAATTAACTGAATGGTTTATTTTGTGACAACTGACAATGGCTACATTAGGTAAGTTTTTAATTCAGATTTTTAATTGAATTCAAATTTCACAATCTGGTATCGTGAGTTATGAACACATGTCGATGCAGCATTAACCTGGGTCTATGGATTCCCAGATCTGTGACAATAACACAATGCCAACACGTCCCGAAATAGCAAAAGTAAAAAGCCTAAGGATCAGCCAAGCATCTACAGAAATTGGTTCTCAGATATCATGTGCATTTCCACATCAAATTGCCAGTCATGGTAGCACCTCTGCCATCATTGAGATTTTTTAATTTGCCACGACTTGAATCTGTACCAGTAATCCTGTGTAAGTTTGAGAGGTGGTGGGTAGGAACAATCATGACACTTGTGAGGGCTGCTCAAGCTCAGGGAAGACCCAGGGGACATTTCAGGCTTAGTGAAACTGGTTTTTAGTGAATCTTGGAGTTGTGCCAAGAAAATTACTGGAATGCACTTTCAGAGTCAAGGGGAGTGGAGACCCAGGAAAGGAGAGAATAGACGGGAACAGTTGTTGAGTTAGTTCATAGTGGCCTGGCTCTTGAGAGGAAATTTCAAGGTTGGATCAGCAGGAGTGAAGAATTTTAATCTCTTGTCATGTTTATTGAGAATTAATTACCCATCATGGCATTGATGTGTTAAGGATGATTGCTGAAAAATCTGTAGGATCTTTCTTGATCATATTTAATATTTGAAGTTCTGCATGGTTTTGATTGCAATATGTTACCAAGTTTATGCATGTTAGTTCTGGGTATGAAAAATAATTGATGCCTGGTGATTGTATTACTGTTCTAACCTGTAAAGTACACTATTGTTTGCTCCTAATCATGGAATCTTGAGGCTTTATTTTCTTCATAAGTCCCCAGGAATGCACCTTTTGTCTACTTTGAAAACAAAGGTTACTGGTCCAAGATAGTGACATAATTTAACAATCTTGTTTGGGGATCATGATAGAATCTATCCCACCAAAAATCTGAGTTTGAGATAAATGAACACTAGTGCTAAGTTACATTCATTTTTTGGTTTTCATTATGTACCAAACTCATTACTTATGAATGCTAGAGCCATGGAGATTACAGCAATGGAACAGCCCCTTGATCCTCTTGATAATCAAAAACCTATCTATCTCAGTCCTAAATGTACTCAATGACCTGACTTCCACAGCCATCTGTGGCAGTGAATTCCGTAGATTCACCTCTCTGGCTGAAGACGTTTCTCCTTATCTCTATTCTAAAAGGTATCCCCTTTACTCTAAGGCTGTAACCCTTCTTATTCATGTATCCATCCAAATGCCTTTTAAATGTTATAATTGTACCAGCTTCCACAACTTCCTCTGGCAGTTCGTTCCATACACGCACCACCATTAGCATGAAAAGGTTGCCCCTTAGGTTCCATTTAAATCTTTTCCCTCTCACTTCAAACCTATTCCCTTTAGTTTTGGACTCACCAACCCAGGGGAAAAGACCTTAGCTATTCACCCTATCCAAGCCCTGCATGATTTTGTAAATTTCAATAAGGTCACCCTACAATCTTCAACACTCAAAAGAAAATAGCCCCAGCCTATTCTGCCTCTGAATCAAAGATATGTTGAAAGGAGAAGCCTGGTGGCCTGTGGCCGTTGTATTATTTGACATGACTTCAAAATCAATCCTTAAAATCATGATAATATCTAAAATTGTAAATGTAAAATAAATTTAAAACTGTGACCAAACAACTTAACCTCATTCAATCCCATTGTAAGTGAACACACTTATCATTTAATGTTATAACATGTTTATTCCATCAGGGTCTTTCTAATATATCTTTTTAAAATACATATTTGGATTAAAGAACAAGAGAGGATTTGGCCACCTGATTGCTTGAGATTGAAGAGGGCAATGAACAATTACCATTGACCAAACTCTTTCCTGTTCCTTTCCATTATACTAAATTCAAATGGTCAGAAAATCTTACTCACCCAACCCAATTGCGAAGAATTCCAGCTCCTTAATTATCCATATTTCGTTACTTAGCTGGTGAATTATAATTACTCTGTGCAATGCTAGAGTTCACCTAGACATAGCAAAAAGGTCTCGCAATGAATTTTACGTCAAACGTTTATTTTTCTTAAGCGCTGTTGGCTTTAATTGGATGAGTCTCTGAATTTCTTGCAAACATTGTGGTATAACTGATTCTGGGCACAGGGTTGGGTTGATTAGGGGGTAGACTTGAGTCTGGGGACTGAAGGACAGTACTGATAGTTTGAATCAGGAATCCTATGCTGTTTCATGTCATATCATTTGGTGAAGTTTGGCTGTGCTCTGCCTGACAAGTGTCAGCAATATCAAGCCTGGCATGGTTTCATGCACATCTGCAGTGGCAGTGACTGTCACTTCTGTAAAGCAGAAAAAGTGACACAAATATGGTGGTGTGGGACATTGTATCAAATATTTGCTTGGGGCCTGTGGAGTTTGACCCAGCAGGAGTGTATGTCATGGGTGCATTTCTCATGATTTTGCGATGAATTGTTTTAAAATGGCTTATGCAGGTCACACCCATGATTTTCGAAATTGCATTCCTGGGAAGCTAAGCTACCTGCCAGCAGCAACTACTTGTAAAGCAGATTTGATCATTTAAGAATCAGATGAACAATCTGACTTTCCAACATATTTGAGTAGAACTTCAGACCAGATAATTTCCTGGAGTTTGGTTGCATTGTTTAATGACACAATTGCCTGCAATATACTGTATTTCATAGCAACAGTAAGCACATGGACTAATGCTAGAACCAACTTCAGAATCTCAAAAATAATTAAAGCTAGCAGAGTGGTAATATAACTGAAGGCTGTGTGCTCCCTTGTCACATGCCATATGTGTTGATGTCATTAAGGCTGCCTCCTTCTTACCTAATGTTATGGGTAGATTAGATACTGCTGTTTTTTCAATGATTGCCCAGAAGCATGTTTTATTCATCTTTGCTCTGTCAGAGAGGAATCCCACGGACACTCGGAGTGTTAAAAACCTCATGGTGCCTCTGTCTGATCGTTTTCAAATTTCTTCACAGCAAGGGACTGGCTCTTGATGGGGAGCCAGAGAGGAGAACAGGCACGAGAACTTTTTCAGGGACAGGCTCAATGAAACAATTCATTTCCTTTTCATGAAATGGTCATCTGCAAGAACAATCTGCAGAGTGAGAAGGACTAAATTGTTCATACAGAATGGCAGAAGAACTCCTTTGAGACTGTATTCTCTAAGTGCATCGAGGGGATGTAACTCGAGATTTTCTACTACGGTTGGAAATATTTATTTGTACATCTCAAAGGAATGAAGAGCTACATAGTGAATAATTTCAATTCAGACTGATTTGAACTATTGCCTGAGTTGATCAAGGTAGGAGACTGAGTCCTGTCACTCAGAAAAGAAGATTACACTTAGTGACTCAGCAGGGGGTGCTGAGTTACTTTCCAGCTTTGGCAATTTGCACAACAAAGGAGCTCACCAGTTTGTGAGGAATCCCTGTCTATGTATTTTTTTCCTTTATGCCTGATCCTTCGTTTTGCTGTTTCCTCATCGTGTACTTGTGGTCCTATTGTGGATCTTAATAATAATCATCAATTATTATTTTTAATAGAAAATCAGATGGAATTGCAGATTGTGACCCTCAAAACTATGGGAATGTAGAAATAAAAATAGATAAGAGAATACAGGTCTAATCATTGCGAGACTGGGGTGTCTTGCGATAACTGTTGTTGGGGAGGCTATATTTGCACACTATAGCTTAAACACATTTGCGTTGTAATATGCCAAAAGACAGTGCTGTGAAGGAAATCTGCAAGAGGACCAACAATTATTAATTAATATGATTTTGAGTTTTGAAAAGAATACAGGATGCATATGAAAAGAGATAGGATGGAGTATAACAATTTCTAAAATTCAGGTAGTACAATAAACAGATTGGGTATCCCAATCATTCAATTTAGTCAGACATTTCCCTCAACATGAGATAAAAGTTGAAATTGTGAATATCTGCAAGATACACTGCAGTAAGTCAGCAAGGCTCCTTTGGCAATGCTTTCAAACCTACAACCTCTACTATCTAAAAAGCTAAGGGCAGCAAATGCATGAGAACAGTTTGACTCCAAGTCACTCACCATCTTGACTTGGGACTATATCACCAAATCTTCACGGTCACAGGGGTGTCAAAGTCCTGGAAATTACTTCCTAACTGTACTCTGAGTGCCCCTACATCCCAAGAAATACAACAGTTCAATAAGGCAGCTCACCGCTCTTAAACAACTGGGAAATTATCTTATTGGAGCGCATAATATCCTGAAAGGACTTCACAAGGCGAACGCTAGAAGGATGTTTTTCCTTTTGAAATTGTCTTGAAATAGGAGCCACAGTTTGAAAGTAAGAATCTCCCATATTAAGGAGAGATGAGGAGAAATCTTTTATCTTAGAGGGTCACCTGTGCTTGGAACTCTCTTCCCTGGAGAATGGAGGAGGCAAGATCATTGAATATTTTTAGGGCAGAGTTAGAAATCCGCTGACAAAGGTGTCAAATGGTACAGAAGGCATGCAGGATAGTGGAGTTGAGGCCACAGTCACATAAGTCTAATCTGATTGAACAGTTGTGTAGGTTTGAGGAGCTGGGTGGTGTATTCCTGCTTGTACTTGATGTGTTCTTCTGGCCTTTCATCTCCACATTCCTAGGCCTTCTATTTCACCATGCCTGGCAGCCTCATATCTGCATGCTTATCCCCTATCCCATTGAGGCTGGCATGTTTGTGTCCTGCTTCTTCACTCCACTTCTCTGGCTTTGACGGAGGCTGGTGAAACTTGAATGGTGCTGGGAAGCAGCTAGAGGTGCTACAGTGGGTGAAGGAAGGAGAGAAACAAGAAGTGCCTGGCGTGTTGGGGACTGGAGGTTTTTTGTGGGTTACAGCTGCCAACTTATTGTGAATGTACTCAGAGACAAACTTGGAACAAGACTTTATAACCAGAACCTTTTATTCAACTCTGTACAAATACGATGCCAGGGAAGTGAGGGAGGAAATACAGTGGTGGCAACTTGTAGGTGAGGGGAAGGGAGGTTGGGGTGTGTGGTCCAAGATAAAATTGTAGGAATACCAGGGGCAGTGATGAGCCAGGTAACATTAGTGGCTAGGGCGTAGAAAAATAGACTCTGGTAAGTCTAAAAAGTTAACAGCATCAAAAAGCATTGGAATGATTTCAAATATTGAAAAAAAAGAAATAAATTTATGTGTCATTGTCCAGGAAGACTAACTGCAAGAGACACATATTTTCAGCTCATTATGTCAAAAGGAGGTATGACGAATTGGCAATATGCTCTGTTGGAAGCCTTTGCTGCTTGTCTCAATATTTGGCCCTGCTGCAGGAGGAAAGCAGGCTTTCACTGTCATCACAGACAAGCTAAATACCAATACTTCTGGGCAGTCAGTAACAAACACAACATCTTGACCACTGAGAGGAAAATCTGAGCCCTAGAAATTTATAGAAATTTACAGCACAGAAGGAGGAAATTCAGCCCATTGTGTTCACAATGCTAACAAATAGCTACTCAGCCTAATCCCACTTTTGAGTTTTTGATCCATTACCCTTCAGCACTTCAAATATATATCCAAAGGTCTTTAAATGTTGTGAGGTTTTCATTTCATAGGTTTCATACGACTGAACAGGCTGATCTTTGACCTGTAGATTTTTGGTCACAGAGGGGTGATATTCCATGTGGTATTGAGACCCAGTATGTGAGATTTAGAATTTACTTCCTTTTCTTTCTGTGCTGTTGTTCTGTCTTATCTTTAAAGCATTGGGACTCAAAGTATGATGCAGCTTGATGAGCAAGAAATCTCTGTTTTGAACTATTGGCATCCTCCAGCTGTTTCATACGGTACAGTATAGCTTCCCATTCTTATATTCTATTCCTTTGTATGATAACGGCAAGTATTCCATCTGTGTTCTCGATTGCCATATTTACCTATCCAGCTCTGGATCATCAATTCAAGGTCCCTCTGCCCCTCACAATTCTCTGGATTGAGCTCCATATCCCACTGTTTTGCCACTTGAATACTCCATTGATATCTTCCCCCTACATTCAGATACAAATCATTGTGATATGCTGTAACAAACAAACAAGCACTGAGTCTTACAGAACCTCACTGGCATAGTCTTCCAATCACAAAAGCACCCAGGGCTGAATCTTAACACTTTAATTGGGTTAAGCTCAAATAGCATAAAGTTTTTTGGAGTGTTTGTTGCCATGGAGGCTATTGGGTGTCTTTATCCTGCGTTCTCAAATGCATGCCATTAATTAGCTACCCTCCCATGACATCTCTCATGTCCAAGTTGCATTTTCTGTGCGCTGTTGCAACAACAACTTGCCACTTACTGGATATACTAGTACTCAGAGACACCACTTGTCTCAAATATCGTGCACTCAGACAAGCTCTGTCAGTCTGCACAGTTGTTGACATTTGTCCGAGACGTGGCACACAGGGAGAATCAATGCCCGGCTTTGTGGGCAGTGTTCTGGAGATCCTGCTGAGCAGTATGTTCCATAGTCAGAACTTTCTCTTCCCCAGAGCCAGCGGAGAAGGTCACCATCTTCCCTTTAGTACATGACACTGACTTCTTCTCTGCTACTGACCCTGCCTGTCTCTGGGATCATTCTCTACTACCACCCTCATTGTTACCTGCTACATTTTCCCCAATCATCCTAAGCCACCCAAGCTCAGTGACACTAACGCTGCATGACCTTTGCACTGCTGATTCACTCATAATGGACATCACTCTGCATGTACTAGAAGGGAAATACATGTCACCTACATTAGTCTCCTGTAATACCTGCCTCTCTCTCATATCGTGAGGAAAAGAGACCACAAAATGGCAAAAAAAGTCAAGATAGGTGATGTGCTGCAATTCAATTGACTTCTCACATCTTATGAAGATAGAAACCTGACCTTGACCATCTAACATAGGGCTTGAATTGGCAGTGGCAGACCAAGACAGCAGCACTATGAGCTCAGTATCTGTGATTGAGTAGGGAGAACACAAAAAGGCAAGGGAAGACAAAGCAGGGATGCTGTGAGCTCATAAGTGCAGTCAAGCTGAGTCTAAGCCGAAGAGATGAGCTGGTTAGGTGGATTAGCCATACTAAATTGCCCCGGAACATGACACCTAGATGGATTGGCCATAGTATATGCTGGGTTATGAAATAGTATCAGGGGTTAGATCCGGGTCGGATGCTGTTTAGAGGGTCTGTGCAGAGCCAATGGGCCGATAGGCCTCTTTCCATACTATGGGGATTCTATTTACTTCTGTTCTATGTTAAATGCAGCTTGTAGAGTCCGTGAGCTGGGTGTATGATCCTGAAGCATTGAAGTGCGAAAGCGATCTCTCAGTGATCACAGGTCTGCCATGAGGGTTCTTACAGGCTGACACATATCAGATATCAAAGTCCATGAACACAGGGTGAGTGTGACCAGTGCTCAAGGAGCAAACCCTGAAATGTAGGTGTTCAGTTTCCACATGGAAGTCAAACAGAGCAAACCCTGAGTTGACTCCACCAGTGGCTCATTCTGGTTTCCTGTCGAGCTTTCCCTGATGTTGAGCTTGTTTGCTGAGTTTGTTTGATGGGAGGTTGAATATTTATGAGATGAGTTGGGATATTAACAAGCTGTTTAATTGGTGTTAATCTCCATCACTTACTACTTTACTGCTGTTTAGTGAGAATCAGGCCATGTCACTTTATGAAAAGCATAAAAGATAGAGTGAGGTTATCTCAATATCGAGATGGAACTCACTATGTTTTTATTCAATTCTGCCACACAGCTTCCCATAGCCTTCTTTGCTCAGATCCCTTTAAGATTCTGCCCCCAATGACCATTACCTTTTGTATTTAATTTGCCACTTTGGATGGCTACCACAGTTAGGATACCAAAAACATTTACTTTTGTGATTAGTCTGCCATTATAGCCCTGAACAAAACTTATGTTAACATCAAAACAAACAACATCAAAAGCACTATTCGCATTGACTATAAAAATACTTGTTCATATTATTGAGACACAACCTTCCTTAACAAATCCATGCTGACTGTCTTTGATTAATCTGTATCTTTCTGAATGAAGATGTGTCCTGTCTCTCAGAATGATTTCCAATATACTCTAATATAGAGACCCTTGGATACTAATGACCTGATTAGGAAAAGTCAGCATGGATTCATGGATGGGAAATCATGTTTGATGAATCTTGTAGAGTTTTTTGATAAAGAAGAGCTGATGGATGTTGTATAATTCAATCTCGAGAATGTTTTTGAATGTGTCGCTGAGGAGGCTGTTCAGAAAAATTGAAGCCCATGGGATAGGAGATAATGTGCTGGCATGCATTAATGACTGGCTCTTAGACAGAAAACACAGTAGGAATAATTGGATCATTCTCAATCTGGTTGTCTGTGACTGGTGGGGTACCACAAAGGTGAGTACTTGGACCCCGCCTATTTTTGGGAGTGAAGGCCAAATATAATATTTCCAAGTGTCCGAATGATACAAAGCTAAGTGAGAAACGTGTGTTGCGAGGAACATGTATAAAGTGGTTTCAGGATGATTTGGACAGACAGAAGGAATGGGCAAGAACATTGCAGATAAAATGTAATGAGGAAAAAGCGTGATTTATGCAATTTGATAGGAGGAACATATGTGCAGAGTATTACTTAAATGTTAAGAGGTTGGCAAGTATAGATATACAAAGGAACCCAGGTGTCCTTGTTACTAAAGTCACTGCAAGTTAACAAACAGATGCAGTAAACTGTTGACAAGGCTAACAGAATGTTAGAGTTTATTGCAAGAGGAATTATGTAATAGGAATAATGAAGTCTTATTTCATTTGTAAAGGAACTGGAGTAATCAGTGCAGTTCTGATTGCTTTAACCCAAGAAGGAGATTATTACCATTCAGGAAATGCAACAAAACTTCACCAGAGATAACAAGGTGTAGAACTGGATGAACACAGCAGGCCAAGCAGTATCAGAGGAGCAGGAAAGTTGACGTTTTGGGCCTAGACCCTACTTCCTTCATTTCTGAAGAGGGGGCGAGGCCTGAAATGTCAGCTTTCCTGCCCCTCTGATGCTGCTGGGCCTGCTGTGTTCATCCAGCTCTATACCTTGTTAACTCAGATTCTCGAGCATCTGCAGTTCCTACTGCCTCTAAAACTTCACCAAACTTATTCCCAGAGTGGTGATACTGTACCGTGGACAGAGATTGGGCAAATTCACATGTCATGGAGGCTGACTAGTCAGAATGGGAGGGGTCCCTTATGAGGAACAATTGGGTCTCGAAGTGTAAGAGGTAACGTGGCCGCAACATATAAGCTCCTGTGGGGTCTTGACAGGTTAGATATGGGAAGGATGTTTCCTTTAATGGGAGAAGCTGGGGAATCACTGTTTCAAAATAAGGAGTTCTACGTTTATGACTGAAATTAGACAATTTTCTTTCTCACAGAATGCTCTGAGTCTTTGGACAACTTCTTCAACTGGCAGTGGAAGCAGAGTCTTCAAATATTTTTAGGGCAGAGCTGGGCAGGCTCTTGATAAACAAGGAGTGAAGACTATTAAAGATAGGCTTGAATGCGGATTCAGGTTTCACTCAGATCAGCCGTGATCTTCTCAAATGGTTGAGCAGGTTCAAGGGACTGAATGGCCTACTCCTGTTCCTAATTTGTACATCATACGGAATTCCTAGTGCATAGTGGTAATGTGCAGGCAAAGCCATTGATTCATGATTGATTCTGAAGTTCCTTTGTTCACAGCCATTACTTCCACTTAGTCAGTCTGCTGTGAAAACACCCTACTGTCAAATGCTCATCAGGCAGTTTGCTCTTAAAGGTAAGGTGCTAAGTGGAACTGAGCCATGGGGACCAAAATTGATAAATGGCATTAATGGAACAAAAGGACAGCTTTAGAGTTAACTTTAACAATATCCAGGGCAGAGGCCTGTTCCTTTTAAAGAAAGAACACATTTCAGTCACATTTCTTCCCCTTCAATTTCCTTCAGTTACCTCTCAGCTCAGTGCCTTTGAGCAGATCTCATGTACATCCTGATGCTTCTCAGCAGGAAGACAAAAATTGGAGGAAACACCACATGTTTCACAGTTTCTCAAGTGTTAGCAATGGGTGATGCCTGAGAGGTCTGACCATCTTTCCATCTGTGATTGCAGTGATATTATTCCCAAAAAGAAATATTGAAATAATCGGATGATATTTCTGTTACCCTTTGAATATGAAAACTAGGCATTTCCCAGAGGAGATCTTTTATTAATTATACTACCCATGTAATGTTAAACCACAGAGACTCGGACAAACCTGGATTTAATTTCTGGCCGGCACGGTTATCTCAGCCAGGGCACTGCAAGGAATCCTACAATTGAAGTCACATTTTTAAAAAGTTAGCTGGGGTCAATCAGTCATTAATTCACATGACAAAGTAGAGATGGTCAACAAAAGTAAATCTTGTTTTCAGGTTGTGTCCTATCAAGTCTGCAAGCTGAAAAATAGATAAAAGAGGAATAGTAAAATATTCAGGAAAAGGAAGCTGATATCCAGTTGAACATGGAATATTTGTGACAGTATATGTTTAGTCCAGGGTAAGTCTTAGACGAGTGCGGGGTCAATAATACAGTACAGGTAATCAGCGCACGTCTTCAACTCACGGGAGGCAGAAGTTGAGTGGGTGTCTGTTATTTATCATGTATGAGGTTTAGAAATAACACTGACAGTTCTCATCTGTCCTCAGAAGCCATGTCCAAGAAGCAAGTTTATTCGATATTTATTTATATTTTGAGGTGTATGATATAAACATTGTGCATGATGTCTTCACACGAGGTAAATATTTCCTCATAGGAGACTGACTCCAATGCACTATCATCATAAAGTAAAGTTTGGTTTTGTTTTATATAAACATACACTACACTTATATGTTGATGGGATTCCTAATACCACTGAGTACCTAGTGGTATCTGTGATACAAAACCTCCCCTAGTTTGGCACTAACTATAAATTGCAAGTTATGTAAATTGCAGCTAATGTGAAAAGTGAATAACTGCCAAACTATCCAGTAGGCAGTTCTCTGAACAAGTGTAATTCTATGCAACAGGTTCCTTCCAGGGAGTGACATATGACCTGTGAGTCATCTCTCAGTTGCGCAGCCACAAATACATCAACAGTGGCCAGTCCTATCTGTGCAAGATCACTCTGGTTCATTCCATTCACCACTGATGAGGTCAATACTGTGCCCAGGTAGCAGGATGCAGAAATATAGCTGCCTTCCCCCAGGTACAGGGTGCCTGCTATTGCATACACATAACGCTGAGAGGACCATATCGCAATGCTGCAGAATTCATCAGAAGGAAAGGTCTCTACTCCATTAATGCCCATGTGATCTCTGATCTCCATTACCACTTCCTGGAGGTATGGCCTCACTACTCTGGCACATCCCAGTGCATTCTCATGTCCCTGATGCTTCTGAGGGTCCAGGTGCCCTTAAAGGTTGGGTGCCAGGGGACAATCTGACCATGGTTGATAATACCATTGTGCAACACCGGAATGATGTAGAATGCAGATATAATTCCACCCATGCTTCAACTAGGGCAGTGGTGGAGCAGATGATAACTGAAGATAAGGTGGCATTGCTCGAACTTGTATTTTGGGAGATGCCTACGATAGAGGCTGAACAGAATGTACACATCATCCAAGTGTCTGTGCTCTGCACAGTTAGAAAAGGAATTGAGGTAATGTGCTAGATGCTAAGGAACCTGGGGAATAGAGCAATGGAGGAGGACATTGGGAAGGAAGAAGAGAGATCTGGATGAACACCGCAGGCCAAGCAGCATCTTAGGAATAGGAAACTGAAGAATTTCTGATGAAGGGTCTCAGCCCGAAACGTCAGCTTTCCTGCTCTTAAGATGCTGCTTGGCCTGCTGTGTTCAGCCAGCTCTACACATTGTTATCTCGGGTCCTCCAGCATCTGCAGTTCTTATTATCTCTTGGGAAGGAAGAAGTTCTCTTTGTATATAACAGAGTTCAGCTGTGTTGAACACTACAAGCCAGACAGAACTTGGTTGACACCCTATTCCAGTCAATAGGAGCTGGGTGCAGCAGACAATTGTGGAATGTTAAATGTTGTTGGTCATCATGTCAACATTTTGTTTTCCTTATGAAGGTAAAATGCAGCCTTCATCAGTTTTATTTGCATTTGTTTTTGACGCCTGTAAACAGAAGACTATCTTTGGAATTGTCTGAATGCTTGCCTATCTGTGATGGATCCCCACGGGCTGATGATATTATGCTAATCTGCAGAGGGCATTGGAGACACAATAATGGCGACTTAGAGAGGCTGGCTGATAGGATTTGCGAAGGACAGGTGGGCTGTGTGGCCTGGTACTTAGACAGCACCAGGGGAAAGAAAGTGGATTTGGATGTACCAAGGAAGTGTTAGTCATGCCAATTATGTGCTGTGAGCAGTGCATGTTTGGGCTAGTATGCCATTACATTGCTAGTGAAGGGCAACTCCACAAGGCAAATGCTTGGCCGAGTTTTCAGCCGAGGTTTAAAGATGATTCTGGCACTACTGGTGCCGATTCATTCTGGGATATGTAAAGTGGTATAATTGGGCAAGAATCAGATGAAGGGGTGCCTTAGGTGTGGGATAGGTAGTTAATGAGGCGCATTTGGGATGATATGGTAAGAAATCTCACTAAGCTTCATAGAGAGAAACCATCTGTGAAACTCAGCAAAATTGAAATGTAGCCAAAATATCATAAGATTCAGCTCAATAGTCCTTTCTTAATTTGGGTTAATGCTATGAAGAAAAGATTTGCTAATTATAATAACTTTGAATTGCTCTCTCCAATATGTTAACTTAGGTGATACATTTACTGAAACTAAAGCCTGTATGATTGTGAGGAAAGTCACATAATGCGATAATACTGTTGTAATACATGTTAATCATGCCATTCAGTTGGTTATGACAATCAAATTTATTACCCATATCTATGAGGCAGTGTATATTTTCAAACAATGTAACGCACTGCAGATTCTGGCCTTAATAATTCATCAGTTTTGCTGATACTGTTATGTCAGTCATCTCACAAAAGACCAAACTGTTCACTCTATCACTGCCTTTGAAAAGCTATCAGTTATATGAGCATTTTCCCTAATTTTTTCTCTCTACTTCAAGTGCTATCTCTTGCATCAGTATGGTTCCATAGGTATTAGAAGTCCTGCAGCACTTAGCACAGATTGTAATTATTTGTATGAACCTAGACAGCAAGTATCAGCAGGGCATTCCATCTTGGGGAATCACAGCTAAGCCAGATCCTGATCTGACATTCATGGATGCATACCCTCCAAAGGGGCCACTGGGTACAGTGCTAAAGCAAAGAACACTAGCTGAATTATTCATTTTGTCTTTCTTGGCACTGGAATATTGGAGCCAATTGTAACGCTTCTGCTTTTGATGTGGCTGT
The DNA here is from genome assembly GCF_030684315.1 of Stegostoma tigrinum. NCBI lineage: Eukaryota > Metazoa > Chordata > Chondrichthyes > Orectolobiformes > Stegostomatidae > Stegostoma > Stegostoma tigrinum. The sequence continues at coordinate 36,668,732 of NC_081368.1, forward strand.
TCAATGTGATCAACAAATGCAGCATCTAATATAGATGGGATCTGGTATGTAAAGCTCAATACCGTAGTGTAAGTACATTTAATACTTGAAGGTCTTCTATACATATTAGTACACAAGCCATGCTTGCAACAAACAATGGTTCCAAAAGATCTGAATCTATATTTTATAATGGCTATCTAACATATTTAATCAAAGCTAATTCTCCTTTGGCAGACAATCAAGCTCATTACAAATGAGCTGTAAGACTATTACACTTGTATATATATATATATATGTGTGTGTGTGTGTGTGTGTGTGTGTGTGTGTGTGTGTGTGTGTTTATAAATGTATACACTTACTATATAGCCAAAGTGCAGACATAGCACTCCAGGCTGGTGACTAAGTTGCACTGCTAAAAGGTGCAATGATTCACACCAGGTTTTTAGTTCACACTCTGCAGCTCCCAGCCAAGACAGCAAGTCTAAACAGCTGTTTACAGTCAGTAATTTACACTTGAGTAAAGTCCAATTGATTTTGGAAACAGGAAAAGAAATACTCTAAGTAACTTTTGTTTAATAACTCTGTACCAAAATAAGAATCCTTATAGTCAATATCGGCTGTTTAAAATCATTGCAGGAATGATCTTATCCATTTGTGAAACCTCCATCTTACATAATAAAGATGAGCGCTCACATTCACTCTCCCCAGATCTGTAGTAGACAAAAGGAAGAAGTCAGGCATCTGTGAGACTGGAGTCCAAGAATTAACTGTGTATTTGGTCTGGATCCAATCAAATTAATGACTAACTCTAAAATAGTTTTCTGTGGGTACTCTGGTCTTTTATTAAAGTGATTCACACAGGCTAACTCCTGTAGTTCAGTTGAGGGACATCTGTCACTAATTTGAGGGACTTATTTTGTGGGGGAGAAAGGTCTTGAGGCAACTTAAATTATAAAGTCTTATTGACTGCTCACCATGTTGTTCCTGACTGCAGTTATTGTGCTAATTTCCCCTGATGTTTCTAAGAATTCATAGAGTTATGAAAGGCCAGCTCATGACTTACACCCTTACTCAGCACTGGCACAGGCAAGGATTAGACAAGATGGCAGTTTTGTGATGAGAAAACGTTAAGCCACTATCCTTTTGTGTATTATCATGACTAATGTACCTAAATACAAGGTAACAGTTCAGTCTATTCTTGCAGCAACCAGAAAAAAATAACAACAAAGGTGCCCAGATGGCTTCAATTCACAATGGAAGATGAAATCAACTCCAAGAATTACATACAGAATCTGCAGAGCAACCCTTCTGGTTGAATCATATATTTCCTGAATCATGGTTCCAGTCTACCTGCATTATTTGAATCGAATTGGTACTGAAACTTTGACAGGAAAAGCTCCATTTATTTTTTAAAAAATAATAATTACTCCAAAGTAACTGCCAGTAACATTTGTAATCCTAAAACAACATGACCTGTGTTCCAGTCATGTGCATTAAAGTCACTAGGTTTCTGAAACGGGTCACTTAAACATTCAGAAAGAAATTTGATAGCTATTGGACAGGACACTAGACAAAACAAGCCCTCAAGGCCTGTTACCCTTATAGGAAGTATACGACCCTCACCCACTATTAAAAGGCATGAAGTAGGCTTTCATACATGGAGGGCATCTGTACTCACTTACCAATTATTCCATGACCTTTCTTTACATTATCTCTACTCTCCGTTCAAAATCGCTGTTCTTTAACTCTCGGATATTCCTATCATTCAGTCATGGATAGAATTATGCATTTTATTATTGGCCAGGCAAAGTTTTGTTTCATATGTGAGATTTCTTACTCTCAGAGAGATTTTACAAACTAAATTATTTCAGTAATAGCTTTCTGAATTTAAATATAATAAAAATCATTCATTATCATACACACAGCTTAGAGATTTTAACATGATTTCTCACACCCAATCACTTGCACACATTTACACAATGATTAGATGTAAATGAAGGAAAACAAAAACTACATGATTATAATTTTTACTGATTTCAATCCCCCCTTTTTTATAGCAGACCTGTAGCTTCTTAGATGAACTGATGATTTAGTTGGATGGGAGGTCTTATAAAAGCAGGGGTCTGTAAAACCCTTTTACAGTTTGACTGCCAGGGCATTAGCTCCCAGGTTAGTGTGCAGTTGCAGGAAGATTCGAGATGACATCAATGGCATAGAATGTGTCAACAGGAGACCTATCAAATATGAAACAAATACTGTGTCTTTAAGCAATTTCATCATCAAGAGACAGCATGCTAATTAAATAGATGTGCTGTGGAACAAAGAATATATCCTTGTGGAAAACCAAAGGCACCGCTGTAGGCCTGCACAGCCTTGATAGTCAAAAATCTTTCAATCTGGATTTAAGTAGACTCAAAGACTAAGCTTTTATAATCTTCTGGGGTAGAGAATTCCAAAGCCCAGAACACTCTAGATGAAAATAAATTCTCCTCATCTCAGACTTAAAAGGCTTCCTTGTTATTTTTAAATTGTGCCCCTGGTTCTAGACTCCCCAACTAGAGGAAATATAAGCATATTTGCTTTGAACCCCTTTAAGTATTTGGTAGGTTTCAATCAGATCATCTCTCACCTTGAAACTCAGGTTGCCAGTTTGCCGAGCCTCTCTTCATGGGACAATCCCACCAATCCGGTAACAAATCTGGTGAACATTTTGTTGCATTCCTTGTATGGCAATAATATCTTACCTGAGGCGAGGCAACCAGAATTGCACTGAGTATCCCAGTTCTGTTACAAATGAAGTAAGACTTCACTTCTCCTCTTACAAGAATCCTCTTGTGATAAACTGTGGCATTACATTAGTTTTCTTAACAGTTTGCCGCACCTGCTTGCTATCCTTCAATGACTTATTGACAAGGAGTCTTCTGTACATTTATACTTGTCAACGTCTTACCTTTTATCAGCTCTCCTTTATTAGAAAGCTGCAAAAAGTTCATCATGAATCCATGCTGACTATGCCTAACCAGGTCATTATCATCTAAGGATCTGTATTTTAGAATTTATTGAAAATCATTCTGAGGGACAGGATATATCTTCATTTAGAAAAACACAGATTAATCAAAGACAGTCAGCATGGATTTATTATGAAATGTTGTGTTTCACTAACATGATAAAGTATTTTTAAGAGACCCAATTAGAATAGTGCTTTTGATGTTGTTTGATTTGTTGTTAACAAACGTTTTGTTCAGGGCGACAGTGGCAGACAAGTCACAAAAGTAAATGTTTACGGTATCCTAACCTTGGTATCCATATAAAGTGGCGGGTTAGATGCAAAGAGTAATGGTCTTTGGGGGCAGGATCTTAAAGGGGCCTGAGTGTTGAGGTCTAAGGCGAGCTGTGTGGCAGAATTAGGTGAAAGCTTAGTGGGTACCATTTCAATATTGAAAGATCTCACTTCATCTTTTACACTTTTCATAAGTGACATGGCAAAATTCTCACTAGACAGCGGTAAGATACCAATTGAAGGGGGTTAGCACTAGATAGAAACTTTATTAACAGCCTAACTTGTTTCATTTGTATTGAACCTCCCATCCAACCAAACTTATCAAACAAGTTTTGGCATTAGGAAAGCTCAACAGGAGACCAGGGCAAGGTACTGGCAAATTCAACTCATGGCTTGCTCTGAATGACCTCTACTTGGAAACTGGGCACCTACCTTTCAGGGTAAACTCCAGAAACACCACTCTCACCCTACGTCCATGGACATTGGCATTTGACATGTGCCCACTTGTAAGAGCCAAAATGTCACATTTGCACTTCAATGCTTCAGGTTCACACAACCAGAGCATGGACTGAACCAGCATGCATCCTACATAGAATAGAATGGAATCCTGAGTGAGTCAGCAGTGCAGAGATCATGCAAGGGTAGTGCCGTTGGATTTGGGTGGACGAGGGTGAATGGAGAAAATGTAGCTGGCAACAGTGAGGGTGAAAGACCATTCGCCTGGTAACAGGAAGATGGCAGAGATAGAGTTAGTGTAAAATACTAAAGGGAAGATGGTGGCGTTCTCCGCTGGTCGAGCAAGGAGAAGTTCTGACTATGCACCAGCCTGTCCAACAGGTCCCCAGAACACTGCCAAAATAAGGGGCAACAATTTCCCCTGTGCGTCATATCTATAACAAATATCAGTTACCATGCAGAGCAGCTCCGGACTGACAGTGCTTGACTGAGTGCATGACATTTCTTACAGGGTCTCACAAGAGGTGTCTCTGAGTACTAGTATATCCAGTGAGTGGAAAGTTATTGTTGGGACAGTGCATGGAAAACGGAACTTGGACAGGAGAGACGCAAAGGGACAGGAAGGTAATTAATAAGGCGCATCCCGTCTGATAGGACAAAGATACCAAATAAGCCTCATGGCAAGAAACACTCCGAAAAACATGATGACACTTTCACTTAACCCAATAAAAATGTTAAGATTCAGTCCTAGGTACTTTTGTGACTGGAAGACTATACCAGTAAGGTTCTGTAAAGGTAAGTATTTGTTTGTTTGTTGCAGTATATCTCAATGATTTGTATCTAAATGTAAAGACTATAATTAAGATGTTTAAAAATGATACAAAGATTGTCATTTAGATGCCTGCAGGAAGTTATCAATGGGTTATTCAAGTTGGTAGAGCAATGGGAAATGGGGAACAAAAACAAAGTTACTGGAAAAGCTCAGCAGGTCTGGCAGCATCTGTGAAGGAGAAAACAGAGTTAACGTTTCGGGTCCGGTGCCCCTTCCTCAGAACTCTCTTTTTTTTGAATTCTGTGGGGCATGAACAGGCTGAAACAATGGGTCTACCTGGACAGTCCTGTTTGCAGATTTTTGGCAGGAGGTAGAAATGAGCTGTGCGGGGTTTGGAAATTATTAGCTTGGATGCAGATGGGGCCAGATCACCGGATGAAATGAGATCCAAGACATTGTGGATGCAATGGCCTGATGTGCCATGGTGGGGTCATGGTCCAGGGGAAGGCAGGAGGAGGTATCTGAGAGTTGGCGCCCAGCCTCTGCAAAGCAGAGATCAGTACACCAAACAACAATACCACCCTTACTGGCAGGCTTGATGACAAAGTTATGGTTAGATCTGAATGCACGGAGTGCAGCCAGTTTGGAGGGAGAGAGGTTGGATTTGTTGAGGAGGCAGTGAAATCGCGGCGACTAATGTCACGTCAACAGTTCTCAATGAAAAGATCGAGTGCAGGCAAAAGGCCGGAGGGAGGGGTCCAGGTGGAGGCAGAGTGTTGGAGTTAGGCAAAGAGGCTTGTGGGATGGGGAGAGGACTCTTGTCTAAAGAAGTGAGCAGGGGGGCGAAGATGGCGGGAGAACAGCTCAGCATCATGTAGTGCCCAAAATTCGTTAAGGTGGGGACACAGAGGGATAAAGCTGAGGCCTTTGCTGAGTACAGAGCGTTCAGCATTGAAGAGCGGAAGGTTAGGAGGGATGGTGAGTACCCGACAGGAAGTGGGGGTTTGGGGGAGGGAATAGAGTCAGAGGGAAGGGGAGGAGAGGTAGGTTCCAGAGGACCATGGGTAGTTTTGAGTCGTTGCATCTTGCGGACCTTGATGTTTGAAACGAAAAGAAAAAGTTTCTTGATACATGAGGAATGAGCCGGAGGATTAAGTGGAACTGTGGAGTGGTGCAGCCTTGAGCCAGCATGTTGCGATGCTGTTGGAGAGAGAGGTTGAGAGTATGGATGCGGCGCTGCATGGCACTGAGTGTGGATCTCAGGATGAAGTGAGAGCAGCTGTCCGTAGAATGTTGAACATCATAGAGATATCTGTGATCCTGGGAGGATTCAAAACATGAAGCATGAAACTTCAGTTTGAATCCATGTGGGGTGAGTCTGAGCTGTGTGCAGTCACTGAGGAATGTGATATGGCTGTGGAAACGAGTTTTAGCAAATACCTAGTCAAACACCAGGAGTGACAGTGAAACTAAAGTCAGTGGGCTAGGAGAGAGATTGGAATGGATATCCTGCCAGAGAGAGGAGCAGAACTTCTTCAAGGTGGGCATGCCTGGAAGAGATGTGGCAGTGAGTTAAATACTAAATAAAAACAAAAAGAACTGCAGATGCTGTAAATCAGAAACAAAAACAAAGTTGCCAGAAAAGCTCAGCAGGTCGGGCAGCATCTGTGTAGGAGAAAACGGAGTTAACATTTCAGGCCTGGTGTCCCTTCCTCAGAACTGGACCCGAAACGTTAACTCTGTTTTCTCCTCCGCAGATGCTGCCCGACCTGCTGAGCTTTTTCAGCAACTTTGTTTTTGCTCCTGATTTACAGCATCTGCAGTTTTTTGTGTTTTTTAAATGGGAAATGGAGCTCCATTCAAAACTGTGAGGGTATGAGGTGAGGAAAGCTGATGTGACAAAAATGCCCCATAAATGGCAGGAAGCTGAGAGGTTAGAGGAGCGGAGGGATCTTGAATCGAGGATTTAGAGCTGCATAGATAGATACGGGAATCAAGAATACAAATGGGATAACTGTCTTTATTATGTAAAGGATAGAATATAAGAATGGGAAGTTATCCTGTACTGTGTGAAACAGCTGGAAGATAGAACATAGAACAGTACAGCACAGAACAGGCCCTTCAGCCCACAATGTTGTGCCGACCATTGATCCTCATGGATGCACCCTCAAATTTCTGTGACCATATGCATGTCCAGCAGTCTCTTAAATGACCCCAATGACCTTGCTTCCACAACTGCTGCTGGCAACGCATTCCATGCTCTCACAACTCTCTGCGTAAAGAACCTGCCTCTGACATCCCCTCTATACTTTCCACCAACCAGCTTAAAACTATGACCCCTCGTGCTAGCCATTTCTGCCCTGGGAAATAGTCTCTGGCTATCGACTCTATCTATGCCTCTCATTATCTTGTATACCTCAATTAGGTCCCCTCTCCTCCTCCTTTCCTCCAATGAAAAGAGACCGAGCTCAGTCAACCTCTCTTCATAAGATAAGCCCTCCAGTCCAGGCAGCATCCTGGTAAACCTCCTCTGAACCCTCTCCAAAGCATCCACATCTTTCCTATAATAGGGCGCCCAGAACTGGACGCAGTATTCCAAGTGCGGTCTAACCAAAGTTTTATAGAGCTGCAACAAGATCTCACGACTCTTAAACTCAATCCCCCTGTTAATGAAAGCCAAAACACCATATGCTTTCTTAACAACCCTGTCCACTTGGGTGGCCATTTTAAGGGATCTATGTATCTGCACACCAAGATCCCTCTGTTCCTCCACGCTGCCAAGAATCCTATCCTTAATCCTGTACTCAGCTTTCAAATTCGACCTTCCAAAATGCATCACCTCGCATTTATCCAGGTTGAACTCCATCTGCCACCTCTCAGCCCATCTCTGCATCCTGTCAATGTCCCGCTGCAGCCTACAACAGCCCTCTACACTGTCAACGACACCTCCGACCTTTGTGTCGTCTGCAAACTTGCTGACCCATCCTTCAATTCCCTCGTCCAAGTCATTAATAAAAATTACAAACAGTAGAGGCCCAAGGACAGAGCCCTGTGGAACCCCACTCACCACTGACTTCCAGGCAGAATATTTTCCTTCTACTACCACTCGCTGTCTTCTGTTGGCCAGCCAATTCTGTATCCAAGCAGCTAAGTTCCCCTGTATCCCATTCCTCCTGACCTTCTGAATGAGCCTTCCATGGGGAACCTTATCAAATGCCTTACTGAAGTCCATATACACCACATCCACAGCTTGACCCTCATCAACCTTACTAGTCACATCCTCAAAAAACTCGATAAGGTTTGTAAGGCATGACCTACCCCTCACAAAGCCGTGTTGACTGTATTTGATCAAGCCATGCTCTTCCAGATGGTCATAAATCTTATCCCTCAGAATCCTTTCTAACACCTTGCAGACGACAGACGTGAGACTTACCGGTCTATAATTGCCGGGGATTTCCCTATTTCCTTTCTTGAAGAGAGGAATTACATTTGCCTCTCTCCAGTCCTCAGGTACGACTCCAGTGGAGAGCGAGGATGCAAAGATCTTCGCAAGTGGCGAAGCAATTGCATTTCTCGCTTCCCAAAGCAGCCGAGGACAAATCTGATCCGGGCCTGGCGACTTGTCAATCTTAATGTTTGACAAAATTTTCAGTACATCAGCTTCCTCTATCTCTATCCATTCCAGCATGCACACCTGCTCTTCAAAGGTTTCATTCACTACACAGGTCGTTTCTTTCGTAAAGACAGAAGCAAAAAAACTCATTTAGGGCTTCCCCTACCTCCTCAGGCTCCACACACAAGTTCCCTATGCTATCCCTGATCGGCCCTACTCTTTCTTTGACCATTCTCTTATTCCTCACGTAAGTGTAAAATGCCTTTGTGTTTTCCCGGATTCCTTCTGCCAAGCCTTTCTCGTGCCCCCTCCTGGCTCTCCTCAGACCATTTTTGAGCTCCTTCCTTGCCTGCATGTAATCCTCTCTAGCTGAACTTGACCCTAGCTTCCTCCACCTTATGTAAGCTACCTTCTTCCTTTTCACTAGAAGCTCCACCGCTCTCGTCATCCAAGGTTCCTTTATCTTACCCCGTCTTGCCTGTAGTTGCTAGTAGTTGTGAAGAGAGATCTCTTGTTCATCAAGCTGCATCATACTTTGAGTCCTAATGCTTTAAAGATAAGACAGAACAACAGCACAGGAAGAAAAGGAAGTAAATCCTAAATCCTACATTCTGGATCCCAGTGCCCCATGGAATTTTGATCCTGTGTGGCCAAGCGTAAGCCTGTTCAGTCGCATGAAACTCATGATATGAAAACCTTAAAACATTTAAAGGCCTTTGGTGAAACCCTTACCCAGAAGTATTGGTATTTAGCTTGTCTGTGATGACAGTGAAAGCCTGCTTTCCTCCCGCAGCAGGGCCAAATATTGAGACAAGCAGCAAAGGCTTCCAACAGAGCATATTGCCAATTCGTCATACCTCCTTTTGACATAATGAGCTGAAAATATGTGTCTCTTGCAGTTAGTCTTCCTGGACAATGACATATAAGTTTATTTCATCTTATTTTCAATATTTGAAATCATTCCAATGCTTTTTGATGCTGTTAACTTTTAAGACTTACCAGGGTCTATTTTTCTATGCCCTAGCCACTAATGTTACCTGGCTCATCACTGCCCCTGGTATTCCTACAATTCTATCTTGGACCACACACCCCAACCTCCCTTCCCCTCACCTACAAGTTGCCACCACTATATTTCCTTCCTCACTTCCCTGGCATCATATTTGTACAGAGTTGAATAAAAGGTTCTGGTTATAAAGTCTTGTTCCAAGTTTGTCTCTGAGTACATTCACAACAGGTTGGCAACTCTAACTCCTAAAAAATCCTTTTTCTCCAAAAAACAGTACACATCTGTGTCTGACACCAACAATTTAAACAAAAGCAAGCAGTGGGAACAGTCATGTTCCAATCCTAAAGGGAGCGTGGCAGAAAAAGCAGCACGCAGACAGAAACTGTGAACAAAATTGGCAGAACTGGAACAGGCAGTGTGAGGCAAAGATCCAGACCAGCAAAACATGGTAAACACATGGCTGACAGACTCTAGTCCACCAGCAGAGATCAGATCAAGCCGATACCAACAGTGAGAGAAACAGGCAGCAATCATAACAAACAGCAACAAATGTACACAGGAAAAACAGCAGTGAAAACATGATTCCCATGATGCACTGAAGATAATCTCACTATAGAAATGGCCCTTTAATTACTCTAGTCACTTCATTATACAGAAGGCCAGACTCAGTGTCACTATTTCAAAGGGTTTAAGAACAATCATGGGGTCCAATGATTGACTCATGTAGCTCTTTTGTTACAGGAATATCAGTACAACGGCACAAAAAGGCTAAAAGGAAAAGAGGTGGAAATAGCCATTGTCCTGTTTCTTTTGTTGTGGTGAGAAAAGACTTGGTTGACATAGGGACTGCCTTGCCATATAACCAGACTTCCATGACTATCGGAAGAGGGGCCATGTTAAAATGGTATGCTGCAATAAAAGCCCGCAGCTCAGAAGCCTAAACAGAGACTAATGAGATAAGTACTATCCAGGAAATGGATGAAATCAAGCAAAATGTCCAGAATGCAGATGTTGTCGTCAATGGTCACAAAATAAATGTACATTTGAACACCAGAACAGGTGTGTCAAATCTTTCAGTGATATTGTGGTAACTAGAGCTGAACTTGTCTAGCCATTGACTCCACAGTCCAGAAAGCCATCTGGACTCCATTTTCTCCTCCTTGGTCCAGGAACTCCCCACCTACGTCCGTGACACCACCCACGCCCTCCACCTCCTCCAGGACTTCCAATTCCCTGGCCTCCAACACCTCATCTTCACCATGGACGTCCAGACCGTATACACCTGCATTCCGCATGCAGATGGCCTCAAGGCCCTCCGCTTCTTCCTGTCCTGCAGGCCCGACCAGTCCCCTTCCACCGACACCCTCATCCGCCTAGCCGAACTTGTCCTCACCCGCAACAAGTTCTCTTTTGACTCCTCCCACTTCCTACAGACTAAGGGCGTGGCCATGGGCACCTGCATGGGCCCCAGCTATGCCTGCCTCTTTGTAGGTTACGTGGAACAGTCCCTCTTCTGCACCTACACAGGCCCCAAACCCCACCTCTTCCTCCGGTACATTGATGACTGTATCGGCGCCGCCTCTTGCTCCCCAGAGGAACTCGAACAGTTCATCCACTTCACCAACACCTTCCACCCCAACTTCAGTTCACCTGGGCCATCTCCAGCACATCCCTCACCTTCCTGGACCTCTCAGTCTCCATCTCAGGCAACCAGCTTGTAACTGATGTCCATTTCAAGCCCACCGACTCTCACAGCTACCTAGAATACACCTCCTCCCACCCACCCTCCTGCAAAAATTCCATCCCCTATTCCCAATTCCTCCGCCTCCGCCGCATTTGCTCCCACGACAAGACATTCCACTCCCGCACATCCCAGATGTCCAAATTCTTCAAGGACTGCAACTTTCCCCCCACAGTGATCGAGAACGCCCTCGACCGCGTCTCCCGTATTTCCCGCAACACGTCTCTCACACCCCGCCCCCGCCACAACCGCCCAAAGAGGATCCCCCTCGTTCCCACACACCATCCCACCAACCTCCGGATACAACGCATCATCCTCCGACACTTCCACCATGTACAATCCGACCCCACCGCCCAAGACTAGGTCAGCATTTATTGTCCATCCCAGAGGGCAGTTAAGAGTCAACCATGTTGCTGTGTGTCTGGAATTATACATAGTCCAAACCAGGTAAGGATGGCAATTTCCTTCCTTCAAGGACATTAGCAAACCAGGTGTGTTTTTCCAGCAATAAATATTGGATTCACAGTCTTCATTAGACTCTTAATTCCAGATATTTATTGAGTTCAAATTCCACCATTTGCCATGGCCGAAAACAAACCCATGATCTGAGAACATTACAGATAATGGGAACTGCAGATGCTGGAGAATCCAAGATAACAAAGTGTGAAGCTGGATGAACACAGCAGGCCAAGCAGTATCTCAGGAGCACAAAAGCTGACATTTCGGGCCTAGACCTCTGATGAAGGGTCTAGGCCCGAAACATCAGCTTTTGTGCTCCTGAGATGCTGCTTGGCCTGCTGTGTTCATCTAGCTTCACACTTTGTTATTCGAGAACATTATCTGGGCCTCTGGATTAACAGTCCGTCAATAACACCACTAGGACATCACCGCCCCATGGATCCACTGTATAAAAACACAACAGTCAACTGCATACACTGTTGCAGTGCTTCCAGGGTACAGGGGTCATGTTTAACCTAAACCTACATCTACAACTACAACTAAACCGACAACTAATTTTATTGGTCATGCATCAGGAATCGAAGCTGACTTTAAGAAGTAAAAGGTCATTAATAATTTCCTACCACCCCACAATATTCAAGATTCAGTGATTACAGACAGTCAATTATTTAGAGAAGTTCATCCTTATTCAGGGACATGTGAATGAACCATGATGGCAGTTATTTAAGCAGAAACGTACCCGGTGTTAGAACGAACATCAACAGAGAACATTTAGAAAAAAAAATCAAACAATCACTTATTTCAATTCAAACATGAGCACATTACAACCCAGATCTTCCCAGTAATGTTGCAGCAGATAAATCATCCATTGGCTCACAGCCTATAATGTGGCAGACTCAGAGAGATGGTACCTCCGCACCTATATATGATGCTTCAAGGGCATTGATGCACAGTGATAGCATAGCAAACCCTAGCCATCACTAGGTCTTGTGAGAATGTTTGGAGTACATCCTGGGACACATGTAGCTTTTGGATGGATCATAAGCCATTACTCAACAGTTAAGAATTGGTGAAAATAACCCTGAAGACAGAAATTTCATATATGATTCAGTCACCTCAACCCCATGACTGAATGTGTTTGAGGTAAACATCAGGTAACAGCAGACATATTGTTTCATGTCTGTAGGGGTTGTCTAAACCACAGGGAATTAATTCTGTGGAGGATGTGGAATTCTATACTTCTTTGAGCATGCAATCTCTACAGGTGACAACTCAATGACACAAGGAAATTTGAGTAACACAGGAAGAGGATGCAGAGTGTGTACAGATATAGATTTCATTTTTGTATTCATTCAAGGGGTGTGGGCATCAATGGCCAGGCCAGAATCTACTGTCCATCTTTTATTATACATAGGAAGATGGTGGAGTGCTGCCTTCTTGATTTGCTGCGGTCCATTTGGTGTAGATAGACCCACAATTCTGTTAAGAAGGGAGTTCCAAGATGTTGACTTAGTGACACTGAAGTAACAGTGATATATATCTAAGGCAGGATGGTGACTGTCTTGGAGGGTAACTTGCAGATGCTGGTGTTCCTTTGCTTCTTCAGTCCCTGTCCTCCTAGGTGAAGCATTCATGAATTTGGAAGGTGCTACCTAAAGAGTCTTGGTGAATTTTTGCTGTGCATGTTGTGGCTGAGACATACTGTTGCTACTGACTTTGGTGGTGGAGGGACTGAATGTTTCTGGATATAGTGCCAATCATGTGGCTGCTTTTTCCTGGATGGTGTCAATCTTATTGAGTGGTGTTGAAGTTAGTAGATAGTGGTCAGGCTATGGGCCATCAGGAGTAGAGTTACTAATTGTCTACTTTTGCAGCCATAGTATTTATATGACTACTCCAGTTGAATTTATCATCAAAGGTAGACTCCCACCCCACCCAAGGTTTTGATATTGGAGGAGTTAGTGATGGTAATGCCATTGAATGTTTTGGTGTGAGGTTTAGATTCACTCTTGTCGGGGATGGTCACTGCTTGGTACTAATGTGGTGTGAATGTTACTTGCAACTTGTCAGTTTAAACATGGATATTGTCCAGGGCTTGTGGTCTGGTCACTGTCCCAACAGCTGGTCATCATATGGTCCTGATTATTCTGTTCTCAAACAATTTACAAACAATATCCGGGCTTAATTTTTTAAAAATTCATTCACAGAACATAGGCATTGCTGGCTAGGCAATGGTGATGCTGAGCTGCCTTCTTGATCTGATACAGTTCATTTGCAGTAGGGAAGAAGTTTCAGAAATTTGACTGAGCAACACTGAAAGAACCAGGATGGCGAGTGTCTTGTAAGGGAGCTTGAAGGTGGTGGTGTGCTTGTTTTTCTAGATGGAAGTAGTTTTGCTTTGTTGTCTAAGGATCTTTGATGAATTTCTGTGAGACATTTAGTAATGGTGATATTATTGAATGTCAAGGAGCATGGTTAGATTCTCTCCTATTGGAAATGGTCATTGCCTAGCACTTGTATAGTGTAAATGTTACTTGGCACTTGTCAGCCCAAGCCTGGATATTATCCAGATCTTCTTGCATTTGCTCATGGCCTTTTTCAGTATCTGAAGAGTTGCAAATGTTGCTTATATTATGCAGTCATCAGCAAACATTCCTACTTCTGACTTTAATATAGAGGGAAGGTCAGAGAAGCATAAGTGGACAAATTGTTGGCTCACTAATAAAGATTAGTCATACTCTGGCCATATCTTCGGCTCAAAATTCTGCCACATTTTTGCAAACGGGACTTAGGTATCAAGTACCAGGCCAGAGTCTGAAATTCAGTTCAGTGGCCAGGGTTCTCTAAAGCCATGGCCGACATGATTTTTCTCAGCTCTATTCTCAGGCAAGGAAATAACCAGTCGCTGATGGTCTCCGAATTTCCATTTAGACCATTGGAGCACCTCAGGGTGGAATCATTTGCTTCCATAGATAATTTGTTCTTTCTTGTACTTCATTATTACTCTCAATGGATCGAGGTTAAATGAACTGCATAGCCCTACTTCAACTGCAGATACTGCGTTGTCAAAGAGATTTTTGCTGCAAATTGCATCCCCGTCATTTTGGATACCAAACTGCAGTTCACTAATGACTGTCTTAAAAACTTCATGAAAACCTGTGATTTTACTCACGTTACTAATTCACCCATGATCCCACAAACTAGTGGGGTGCCTAAGACAGATATCCAAACCATAATGTTTTTGTTGAAAATGAATTATGGATCTTAACCTTTCCTTGCATTGCCCGTTGCTTTATATCACTACATAACATCTGGCATCAATAGAGCTTCTGATGGGCAGACCTCTGTACGCAGCTTACAGCTCTTCCAGATGTCATCTAGCCTCAAGGCAACAGAGATAGAGTGAACGAGAGAGAATAAAAGAAAACTATTGTGCATATCAGACCACAAATCATAACCGTCACCACAAAACACTGACTGATAAACTCCACATAGAGTAGTCAGTATACATCTGTGACCTGAAATGTGCAGGACAGGCTCTGGAACATATTGTGCATCCACAGTCTCACATTGTAAAAGCTGACAACCTCATCCTCAGGCAAAACAGGTCCACAATAACATACACACTAAAAAGGTCTTTAAGAGAACGGGCCAGTTACCCAATGATCAATTGTCACATTACTGGAGTATTTACATGTCCTTTTGCAGGAAGGCATCAATCTTATATTTCCCAAACATTTTAACTTGAATATCTGTCTTACGCTCCCCAATAGTTTGTAGGCTCACAGGTGACCAACATGAGCGAAGAACATGATCACGTGATTGGTTCAACTACCTGTTGCTCTGGCTCAGGGATAGCGAAAACAACTCACTAGGAAAGTGATTGGAAACATCCACAAATTTGCATATGGGTTCATGAATAAAAGTGTAAACATTTAGGGACAGAACTAATCGTTCAGGGAAAGTGTAGGATAAGAGAAACTGATTTCAATAGGGTAGTGGATTGTACTGCTGGGTATTGGATGCAGATAAGTTGAGATTTGACTGTAGTTCCTCTTATTGATGATTAACCTGGAAACAAATATTGTCTAAGTTCACCATACATGGTGACCATTTGCGTGAGGGACAAATTGAATTTCAGAGTTGGGAAGAATTGGCAATATCTACACAAAGAAATTTGGAATACTCCATGATGGTGAGATGGAGATGAAATTTGCAGAAAAGGAGAGTGGATAAACAACATGCGCAATGGTCTGAATCCATCACTGATATGGGACTACAATTTTATTATTTGTATCTTGAAACCTGAAGGATGGAATCCTTTTCCATCACTGGATGTCTTGCCTGCCTATTCTAGGCATCACCTACCAGCAGACATCTCCTGGCCAATGTTCAGTTCACTCATCGTCTTTCATTAAGTGATGGGAGGATGGCAGGGTTTGGTTATATCTTCAATCCACCTAGGTAACTTCCATCCCCACCTCCTTGCTCACTACCTGCAGAACATACTGCCTGAAGCCACAATCCTAAAGTAATACAGGCTATGAAATATGAAATCACTTCAGATTTTTTGGACAGATTTTATGTAAAAGAACAAACATCATAATGTGATCATTTCGGGTCTAATCAAGGAATGTTCACCAGTTAATTGTGGATTATTATATGGACAATATGTTATATTAATTTGATGTTCCTTTCATAGTCATACAAAAGAGCTGTTAATGAAATGCTATGCTCGTAGTACACATTGTTCAGTTTGTATTCAGCATTATAGTCTGAATTCAATTGAAGGCAAATGGTTCACAGATCTGGAATGAAAAAAATCGAATATTTCCTTTCAAAAGAGGAAAATTAATTTCAATCTTTCTTGAATTCTTCTTCTCCAGGCATTATCTTGCAAAATTAATAAATCAAAATTTATACTATTCATCTGAAGCTAGTGAGAGCTCTTTTAACTTTATTCTGGTGGATTTTATATTCTTTGAGGTATTGGTTGTTAGAATTGGAGCATGGGACAATTTACTCTGAAGCTTCATTTCAGCATCAAAAGCTCTTTGGTATGTTCCAGCTTCTTGTTCAGGTATAGAAAATGGCAAACTGTGGATGCGTAGGGCAGATTGAGATCATAAAACTAGAACCAACACATTTGAATTAATCAATTTTATATGTTAGAATTCAACTAAAACTGATGGGTAAATTACATACTAACTGAGCTTTAAAATTCTTGACTATAACCACCTTGTCATTTAATGGTAATCTGATACCTCCCAACACCATCACATCTAGCCACATGTATGGGGTATCTTTCTTGAACAAATCTCTCAGTGGAGGTAGCTTTTCCACAGAGTTGAGAAAGTTTGCTGAGAGGAATTTGAAAAATTCAAAGCAGCGTTACAAACGCTCTTTATCATGCAGTGTTGGTATTTATTTAAGAGCCCCCATTTTAGTTAGATCAGGATGGATTCAGCAG
Source organism: Stegostoma tigrinum (assembly GCF_030684315.1). Classification (NCBI taxonomy): domain Eukaryota; kingdom Metazoa; phylum Chordata; class Chondrichthyes; order Orectolobiformes; family Stegostomatidae; genus Stegostoma; species Stegostoma tigrinum. Next base: position 36,685,508 of record NC_081368.1, read on the forward strand.
GTGGAGAAGATGGACCCTAAAAAATTGACATCCTCCAGGCACTTTGTGCTGCTGAATGCCAATCAATGCTATTGCAAAGCTGCAATCAGTCTGGCCCATGACAACAACATTATCAGCCTTGCAAACACAACCAGATTTTCCATGACCCTATCCAAGTGCTACTGGAATGGGGCTTGACTTACTGATAGCCCAAATGTTAACCATTGGAAACAGTACTGTCTAAATAGTTTCCCAGATGTTGTGAGTCCTGGTATTCTCTGCTAAGTGAACAAGACCAGTAACCACGCTTTGCAAATAGATTACAAGAGAACCTCACTCCAAAAAAATTAATTGGCATTTGATATTTCATACAGTCATCTTTTAAGAGAAAGATTGAGATGTCTTGGATCTAGGCATAAAAGAGGCTAAACCAATCTGCATCCTGGTCTGAGGAAGGGTCACTGGACCCGAACCGTTAACTCTGTTTTCTCCTTTACAGATGCTGCCAGACCTGGTGAGCTTTTCCAGCAACTTTGTTATTGTTCCTGTATACGGGTCAACCTTTTGAATAGTATCAATATATTTTACCTTGTTCAGGTCTGTTCAAAGTTTCCTCTGAATGTGCACAGTGCATTTCCTTGGATTAATAAATGGGTTGGAGCATCCTTGAAGTGCGATATTGGTTCGCCCTTATAAATTACTTTTCACATTAAAGTCGCATGGGGACAGCCATTTGAAATCATTGACTGTTTCAATTGCCTCATGCCTGATCAGTTATGCTCCAGTTTGAATTTTTTTGAATTGTGATTGTACCGAGTGTGAATACTGACATTCCTATCACTGCTGGATCATTGATGTCTATCAGTTAGAGGATTTTAGAAAACTGTGAGATACATATGTATTCTTACTGCATTGCACATAGGCTCATGCAGAAGGTAAGGAGGCATGGGACCGGGTGAAATGTGGCAGATTGGATTCAGAATTGGCTGACTCTTAGAAGACAAAGGATGGCAGTGGACGGAAAATATTCAGCATGGTGCTTAGTTACGAGTGGTGTACTGCAAGGGTCTGTTCTGGGTCCTCTTCTATTTGTGACTTTTGTAAATGATTTGGCTGAAGGAGTGGAAGGGTGGATTAGTAAGTTCACAGACGATATGAAGGTGGGTTGATTTGTGGATAGTGCGGAGGGCTGTTCTCGGTTACAAAGAGACATTGATAGGATGCAGAGCCGGTCTAGTGGCAGATGGAGTTTAACCCTGAAAAGTGTGAGGCCATTCACTTTGGAAGGCCAAATTTGAAAGCAGAATACAGGGTTAATGGAAAGATGATGAAGGGTCTAGGCCCGAAACGTCAGCTTTTGTGCTCCTGAGATGCTGCTTGGCCTGCTGTGTTCATCCAGCCTCACATTTTATTATCTATTAATGGAAAGATTCTTTGCAGTGTGGAGGGGCAGAGGGATCTTGGGGTTCATGTTTACAGTTCCCTGAAAGCGGCCACCCAGGTGGTTAGAGTTGTAAAGAAGGCATATGGTGTGTTAGCTTTCTTAATAGAGGGATTGAATTCAAGAGCTGTGAAGTTATGCCCCAGCTATACGAAAGCCTGGTTCGGCCACATCTGGAGTACTGTGTTCAGTTCTGTTTGCCTCATTACAGGAAAGATGTGGAAGCGTTGGAAAAGGAACAGAGGAGATTTACCAGGATGTTGCCTAGAATGGTGGGAAGGTCTTATGAGGAAAGGTTGAGAGAGCCAGAACTTAGAACAATGAAAGACAAGAGGTGACTTGATAAAGGTGTACAAAATGATCAGAGGTATAGATAGAGTAGACAGCCAGAGGCTTTTTCCTAGGGTGGAGATAGCTATTACAAGGGGGCATAATTTTAAAGTGAATGGAGGTAGATATAAGGGAGACGTCAGAGGTAGTTCTTTACTCAGAGAGAGGTAGGGGCATGGAATGCATTGCTAGAGAAGTTAGTGGAGTCAGCCTCATTAGGGGCATTTAAGTGGCTATTAGATAGGCATATGGATGATAGCATAAGGTAGGGTTGGAGGTTAGACAGACCTTAGGTTTAGGGTAAAGGTTCAGCACAACATTGTGGGCCGAAGGGCCTGTATTGTGCTGTACTGTTCTGGTTTCTGTGTTCTATTGTGATTCTGTGGTGGCAATGGCGGTGATTTTTCAGGAATGATTGGAGTCAGGAAGAGTGCCAGAGGACTTGAAAATTGCTAAAGTAACACCTCTGTTTAAGAAGAGACGGAGGTAGAAGACAGAAAATTATGGGCTGGTTACTCCGAACTCAGCCATTGGTAAGATTTTAGAGTCCATTGTTATGGATGAGATTGTGGAGTAATTGGAAGTGCATGATAAAATAGGGCAGAACCAGCAAGGTTTTATCAAATAGCAAGGCAAATGCAATGCATTTATTTTAAGAGAGCCAGAATACAAGAGCAGGAATGTGCTGCTGAGACTGTATAAGGCTCTGGTCAGACCAATTTGGAATATTGTGAGCAGTTTTGGGCCCCATAGCTAAGGAAGGATTTGCTGGCATTGAAGAGGGTCCAGGAGATGATTACAGGAAGATTCCTGGAAATGAAATGCTTGTCATAAGAGGAGCAGTTGAGGACCCTGGGTCTGTACTTGGTGGAATTTAGAAGGATGAGGGGGCATCTGATTGAAACTTACAGAATACTGAATACTGGACAGAGTAGACATGGAGACAATGTTTCCACTAGTAGAAGACACTAGGGCCCAAGGGCAGAGTCTCGTAGTGAAGGGATGTGATGAGTGGTAATGTCTTCAGCCAGATGGTGATGAATCTGTGGAACCCATTGCTGCAGAAGGCTGTGATGGCCAAGTGTTTAAGGCAGATAGATTCTTGATTAGGAAGGGGATCAAGGGTCATGGTGATAAGGCAGAAGAATGGGGTTGAGAAACATATCTACCATGACTGAATGCTGGAACAGACTCCTTGAGTCGAGTGGCCCAATTCTGCTCCTTTATATTATGGCCTATGGTCTACTTCACAGAACTGGTGATTGATTATATGCTGAGAGATGGTTTCTCGATGGTTGTACTATAGAGTGTCACTTGCTGAGCTAAATGCCATTCAGGGTGCAGAATGATAAAGAGTCTGGATTTTCAGACGGCCAAGCATTTGTTATTCCAGTGTAGATGGAAGTCATGCTTGGGGATCTTAACAGCTGTAACAGTCTCAAGGACTTGACTGGGAATTTGAACTTTCCACTGGGCAATTCCGCTATGCCTGGAACTGTCTAAAAGTTTCTATTTAAGCCAAAGTCTTCAGAGGTTGCTGATGAAGTTAAACAAACTAGTTGCCATGAAAAGCCAGAATAATGAATATATAATCTGACTTCTGTGTAACTGTTAAACTGACAGCATACTTAACCCATCCAGTCCTAATTAAGTCTCCCCAAGCCAGTTTACACCACTCAGACACTGACCCAACACTATGTCTCTCTTTGTCTCTATCCTTCCCATGCACCCGCCACCCTCCACCCACTGCCAGGATCTGACCTGCCATCTCCCCTGCTCTGGACCTAGCCCAATCCCCCTCACCCCTTAGCTCCCCCACAAGAATCAACCCCACCCCACGTCCTTTCTCACTCCACACTCCCATACCCACTGGGCCTGACACCCAACCCATAAGCCCCTCCACTCTGCTGGTGGACTTGGAACTCGCAGACCTAACACCCACCATCCCTGCATAGCCTCCCACTGTCCAATGTTACCCACTAATCTCAGACACTGCATCACTTGCCTTGTCACTGTGCACTCTGGCACCCTGCCCACTTGGCATCCTACCCCTATCTATTTGGCATTCTGCCCAGCTAGAAGCTTCTCCTTAAACAGCTGGTATCCTAATCCTAGCACCTGTCCACATCAACACCTTGCACCCTGCTCGCCTGGAACCTTATTAAACTGGTACCGTATCTCTTACACATCTGGCATTCTACTCACAAATTTCTTTGGTTCTTTTATCAGTAGGGATCAGTGTTTGCATGTTTCTTCTACTTTTTTGCCTTTCACTTTGTTTATACATTGGTTACATTTTAATTTTCACTCTTGCTGCTCCCAACCTAGCTTTAGTCTCTTTTTGAATGTGGTGTTAGTAAATGCAGTGAGAGAAGCCAAAACTGCAGGTTTATAGTTGCAGTTTCTAGTCACGAGATGTTAACAGCAAATAAGAAGTAAGGACATTATGGAGGCTTCCGTCTGCTTTGGCACTAAGTTGGAAGGAGAAAAAGGCAAAACCAATTAAACTTAGCTCTCAGGTAAGTCTTGTTCATGCATAAGGTCACTATTTAGTGTCTTAAAAGCTGTACATTCAGTCAGAATGGTTTCAGACCTATTCTGTGAGTAGCCTTTGACTGTCTTTTCTATTTTTACGTTGAAAATAAGCTGCTGGTTTTTTTTTTAGAGAGCTTTATATCTTCTAAATTGACAGAACTTAGATTGTAAACAGAAAGTAAATCTGTCTTCTGACCATTCATTTCACAGATAAATACTGACCCAAAATTGATCCTGTAATTTGAGAAATTTGCGGGCAGTCATCCAACTGATTTTCAATGAGCTTTACAATAACTGCCACTGAGGTCTTCAGACGCTTGTAAATGGTTGCCATTAACCATGATTTGCCACCATGGTGTGGACTTTGCCACCAGCAGGGTATTGGCATCGAATGCAACAATGTTTACATTAGCTTTTGCCACATAAATAGACATGGATAAAGTCTATGGTTTCAACTATACAAAAGCAACTATACAAAGAAATTGGCACTCCAGTATGTGGACTAATATGAACCTATTTTGTTATAAAGAATAGCATTCTTTCACTAACGTAATTGCTTCAAATGGCCCAGTTACAATAGACCCTGAGACCTGTGCACCCACAGGTCACTTGCTGTGAAGCAGTGATGATATCATGAATATGTCTCTTAAAGCTGTACTGAGACATTACACAACAACCCCTTCATTACTTCTCTTGATGTCTGTAGAGACAGTGTTTTTCTCATTCTTTCACAGGACATGGCTGTTGCTGTCCTGGCCAGCATTTATTACATATCCCTAATTACCCAGAAGGCAGTAAAGAACCAACCATGTTGATGTGGTTCTGGAGTTACATGTAGCCAGACCAGGTAAGGGCAGCATTTTTCTTCCCTGAACGACATTAGTGAACCCGATGGCATTTTCTTGGCAATCAACAATGGTTGCTTGGTTATCACTAGACTCCTAATTCCAGATATTATTAAATGCAAATTCCACCATGGCAGGATTCAAACTCCAGTCTCCAGAATATTACCAGCATTTCTGGATTAATAGTCCAGCAATAATACCACTACGCTATTACCTTGCCTTGTCAAATTGTTTGCTGCATTTTAGTTTTGGTTCAGAGGCAACTCCTGCACATTAACACTGGTAAGATTCAGCCATCATCTTTGGAACCTGCCACAAATTACATTAGCTTGCCATTCATTGCATTCCTCTTTCCGGTCATGGGCTTAGCCGAAATTTGTTGTTGGCATCTTAAAGTCATACTCAATTCTGAGCTGAACTTTTGTTCTGATTCTCACCAACATGACTTTTGCACCTAGTTCAGCCTATTTGTTGCTGAAACTGTTTCTTTACCTGTGTCATCTCCAAACCTGACTACTCCTGAACTCCCTTCGCTGACTACACAGATTATTAATTGCATGTAACTACGTAAGATTGCTTGAAACGGTGCCAGAGAAGTTAGCCTTATCATTAGATGACAACAAAACATGGCTGAAAATAGATGTTCTCTTCTTTTGGTAAGCCTGGGATGACAGCTCATACTATGTTCTGATTATCTATCACTTCTCTCCTTGTTGATCTACCTTTGCTCCTGATTCCTTGTCACTGCCGATTTAAACTTCTCTTAGCTCCCCTCATGTCCTATAGATCTTCCCTCCATTTGCTGAACTCACATGTAATTGTGCTATCTGAAGTCAAGGCCACATGCCTCTGAGTTTCCTCTTAAAACTTCTTTGCCTCCTTATTTTCCTTTAAGCATTGTCTTAAAATTCAGCTTTCATCAAAGTTTCCCTGTTACGTGGAGTCCTTTTGAACTGGTTGTCACTCTGCACTTAGGGGTGTTTCACCACACTGAGGGAGTTCTATGTTGATGACAAATCTGCACTCTGTAAATGGTTTCATTCTTCGTTTAACATCAGGAATTGCTTAGGGAATATTTGATTCATTGCTTGTCAGTATTCTGCGACCTGTCTGGCTGAGTTTGCTTGGACTCGTGTGGTCTCTTGCAAAACTGATCCTGCTCTTAACCTTGAGCATTTGGCTCAGCTGCAGTTGCTCTCCCTGGTGCTTTCCTCCTCGCTCCCTGCATGTGTCGATACACTTGGTGCCTGTGCTTCATCCCTGACCTTAATTGTTGTCTTAGTGTGGAACTGCCATGAAGTGATGCTAATTTCGCTCCAGATGATCACGGCTCATCTGTATGAATTTTAAAACAAAACAGGCAACAGAATGACAATAAGAAAGAGCTGAACTTCCACAGGGCTGAATGTTACATTTGGTTTGGTTAAGTGTCCGTTGCATAGAGTTTTTTGGAGGGTTTTTCACTGCAAAGCCTAATGAAGCCAATCCGTGTATCTTCTCAAACTCGCTTCATTAACTACCAACCTCACTTGTGTAGCATTACTGTTACCCGACTTGAGCCTAATCTTTCCACACACTGTTCCTGGAACAGTGTGGAACAACTTGCCACTGCTGAGATATCCCAGAATTGACTGGCATACTTGGCACCTGTGCCATCTTTAAAAGACAGTTGTACATCCAGGCATGAACTGTGTCCAGAGCTGCCCTGCATGGTTCCTGACACTTACCCCACACATGGCAGATTGGTGGGGGGCTGGTGCCTTGATTTGCAGGCAAGACGCAGGATATCCTTCTGGATAAGGTGGAACAGTGGTAGGGTGTCATTTTCCCCCAGGGTCATCATAGAATCCCTACAGTGTGGGAACAGGCCCTTCGGCCAAACAAGTCCAGACCAAGTCTTTGAGGATCCCACCTTGACCCATCCCCCTATAACCTACGATAACAAAGTGTGAAGCTGGATGAACACAGCAGGCCAAACAACATCTCAGGAGCACAAAAGCTGACGTTCAGGTCTAGACCCTTACATCAGCTTTTGTGCTCCTGAGATGCTGCTTGGCCTGCTATGTTCATCCAGCTTCACACTTTGTTATCTTGGATTCTCCAGCATCTGCAGTTCCCATTATCGCTGATCACAATTTTAACCACTATAACCTTTCTAATCTACACATTCCTGAACACTACGGGCAATTTAGCATGGCCAATCCACCTACCCAGCACATCTTTGGACTGTGGGAGGAAACCGGAGCAGACACGGAGAGAACGTGCAAACTTCGCACAGACAGTTGCCCGAGTGTGGAATCGAACCTGGGTCCCTGGCGCTGTGAGGCAGCAGTGCTAACCACTGAGCCACCATGCCAACCTGCGGATTGCACGAAATCAGGCCATGCAAGTCTGGTGTGAGGTTGCCAAGTGGGTCAGTGCAATCTCAGCTGTTTGGAGCAATGTGCAGCCCTGTAGGAAGAAGATCAATGGACCTTCTGAAATCCATCAGTATAAATGCCATTAACCAATACCTCACACTCACTCTGTTTTTGCCTCCATGCTCGTCACCCAAGAAGGGCCAAGTACTACCCCTTTCACTATGGCCAACAACATCATCCATCACTCGGTCTCAACCTCCTGAAACCATGTGCCGTCTGTGCTGGCTACTCACTCAGTCGGAACCCTGCAGTAATATTAGCAAGAGTGCCACATGCTTCATCTCCCTTAATATCTGCTTTTCTCTTATTCCTGAAGGAAAATAGTTCACAACAGGGCAGAAAGAATCAAGATTGGTCATGCCCAACAGTCTGCTCCTCACCACTCATGAGGAGAGGATGGCCACTTGAGCTTGAACAACCATGTCCAAGCTTTTGGACTGGCATTGGAGACTGCACTTGACTCATCTTTCTGGAACCCCCTGATTGAAAGCTATTTGCCTCAACCTGACTGAGAACTGCTGATAACAATGACAAGCTTCCTGGATTTGTGTCTGCATTAATCAGCAAAACGAGACAGAATTCTGCTATTTCTGGCTGAGGGAACAAAGCATAAAAGGGCTAATCAAGGCAAGGCAATCCCAACGCCATTGGCTTCCAGGTAAGCTCAGAGGAAGTGAATGCAATGACAGCAAATGAAGAACACAGAGCTGGTTCTAATCCATAAGCTGGATACGTGTTCCTAAGCACAGAATGTCATTGTTGTGATATTACAGTGCTAGATGACAGTGCAGCCTGAGGAGAAATCTCAAAGTGCAGGTGCATACTGTACATGGATCAAAGATATGCCTTGAAGGTTCTTAGAGGCTAATATATGATGGATGTCAATGTTTATGGACATTGGGTGTGGGTCACTGTTGTCCATGGACCATGTGATGTGGTGCCCAGTGTCCAACATTGATATACTTTGGAGGGAGCAGTGGCTGAAATCACTAGCCACCCGCTTTGACTTCTCTATCAGGGATTCTCAGACTTTGGCTTGATTGATATTGGTAAGACAGGGAGCTGAATATAAATGAAGCACCAGGATGTGTCATTAATAATGCTGTTAACAAACCGTAATGCCCCTTAATCAGTAACTTTCTACTGTCAAGTAATAAACTTGCCTCATCGTCTGGCAGATGTAAAAAAGGTGCAGGAAGATGCTCATGACATTGAGATAGGCCTTGTGATTCTGCTACAAATTGTGACATCTCCCACATCATTCAGGCCCCTATAAGAATCTGCCCTGTCAATGTACAACCACTGAGATTTGTGTCTGAGGTTGTAATGGAGAAGGATTATCTGTTGGAAGAGATTTTTAAACATAGATGTAATTAATTAGCATCAAGCCATAGACATTCTGTCTTGCATCTTCCAAATATCAGATGCTAATTGGCCACTAGAATTGCAAAATCTATTGGAAGCACCTGAAACATATCTGACTAAAAGTTTCTGCTCACTATATTGGTTAGTGTAAATACATTAATGATCGAGGCAAGTATGGTTTACCTTTAAAGCCCAGAATAGCCAACTCAAATAAGGACAGCTTTTAGAGTTAGCTTCTGTGATTTAGTAGAATCATCATGACTTTACGAAGGGATGAGCATATTTGACAAATGTATTAAAAGGATCTTGAGAATTTAACTGACAGGGTAGAAAAGGAGGAACCAGTAAACGTAATACACTGATTTTTCACAAGGTACTTGATAAGGTGCCACAGAAATTGCTATTATAAATTATCAGGACTCATGGAGTTGGCATGGATTTAGGATTTATAGAACAGAAACTGGTTCAAAAGGGCTGTTTCTGATTTGGTAGTTTGTAATTAGTAGATTAGTAATTAGTAATTAGTAGATTTGAATGCTTCAATTGTTAATGCTTCATCTTAAGTACAATATATATCAGCATCTTAGAAGAGAAAACTGACTGTAATTATCCAAGTTTGCAGATGATGCAAATCTTGGTGGGTATATGAGCTTGAAGTGGCTACAAATTAACGTAGAGTTTTAAGTGCATGCTAAGTGTATGGGTAGTATGGTGGCTCACTGGTTAGCACAGCTGTCTTACAGCACCAGGGATCTGGATTGGTTTCAGCCTCAGGCAACTGTCTGAGTGGAGTTTGCATATTTTCTATGTGCCTGCATGGATTTCCTCCCAGAGTCCAAAGATGTGTGGGTTAGGGATTGGCCATGCTAAATTGCCCATAGTATCTAGGGATGTGGAGGTTAGGTGGATTAGCAATGAGAGATGAAGGGTTACCTGGTTACAGGTAGGGAGTGAGTTTGGGTAGGATGCCCTTTGGAGAGTTGATGTGTGTTGGGCCAAGTGGCCTGTTTCCACACTGTAGGGATTCTGGATTCTATAAATATGAGAAATGGAGTACAATTTGTGGAGATGTGAAATTATACACTTTCTAGGAAGAATAGAAAACTTTTAAAAAGTGACAATTGGTAAGTTTTCGAATTCAGTGGATTTTAGATATTCTTGGAGATGAATCATAAAAGCCAATATACAAGTACAGAAAGTAATTGGGTTGGCAAATGATATTTTTAGCCTTTAAACCAATGTGTTGAAATATTAAAAGTAAGGAAGTCTTATCTGAAATTGGGTGGGATACTGATGAGACTATATGGAACTTTGGGGCTAGGATTTTAGGCATCTGATTGGGATTTATTTTGGAATGGGGTGGACACATGAAATGTGAGGGTGACTAGTTTACTATCTTCTCACCTTTCCCCTTGCCCCTCCCCCATACCAACTCATCCCACATACAACAGTATGTGGATCTTCCTGCTATTTCAAAAGATAATTAATAGGAAATTGAGCTTATTACCAAGCGATTGACTCTGATAATCCATTTTCTATGCCTTAACATGTTGGCATGGATAGGTGGATAGAGGCAGGTTAGGCCATATTTTTAATCAGGTTGTTTAAAAGGAGGGAAGAAAGTGGTGTTTTGACTAGGATCATGATGAAGCCGACGATAGGGTTACTGAAGATATGATTCCATTGATTGGACTGGTCTGGGGACAGCCCTCCTGAATAGCCCAGACACAGTGTACCACATCATGCTGACACGCTGTGATCAGCACGACTGGAGCTTACAACAAGGTGATGTGATAGATACTGAGTAACCTGTATGACAGAGCTCAGCAGGTTGAGCATCACAAATTAGACTGGACCTGATTGAAATCTGTTTCCAGTAAATGCTGGGTGCAGCAAACTATCATGGAATGTAAAATGTTATGGTCATCACTATCATCACTTGTTTTGCAATGTCATGACAAACTGCAGTCTGTGCTGGTTTTGTTTTTATTCTCTTTTCCTGACTGTAAAAAAAGCTCATGTTTGGAAATGTCTGATTGCTTGCTGCAAGTGATGCTCCTGATTACATAGAAACATGGAAGTTAGGAACAGGAGAAGACTATTCAGTCCTTCGATCCTGCTCTGCCATTCGTCACAATCATGATTGATTGTCCAACTCAATAGCCTAATCCTGCTTCCTCCCAATAACCTTTGTTCCCGTGCATTCAATGTTTTGGCATCAACTACTTCCTGTGGTAATGAATTCCACAGGCTCCTCACTCTTTGGGCGAAGAGATGTCTTCTCAGCTCTGTTCTAAATCATCTACCCCAAACCCTCAGTCTGTGACCCATGGTTCTAGACACACACACCATCGGGAACATCCTCCCTGCAATTACCCTGTCCAGTCTTGTTATAATTTTATAAAGTCTTGATGAGATCCCCCCGTCAATCATCTGAACCCTCGTGAAAACAATCTCAACCTAACCAAACTCTCCTGATACTTCAGACCCACCATTCCCGGAGTCAGCCTGGTAAACCTACACTCGCTTGAGACCAAAAGCATCCTTCCTCAGTAAAGAAAACTAAAACTGTACACAGTATTCCATGTGTGGCCTCGCCCAGGCCCTGTATACCTGCAGCAACACATCCCTGCTCCTGTACTCAAAACCTCTTGCAATGAAGGCCAAAATACCATTTGCCTTCTTTACCACCTTCTGCACCTGTATGTTTACCTTCAGCGAGTGGTGCACAAGGACACCCAGGTCCCACTGCACACTCACCTCTCCCAATTTACAGCCATTCAGGTAGTAATTCAGGTAGTCATTGGACAGCAACAAAGTGTGGGTATCCAATGGACATTGGAGATGGACTAGTGATGACCTAGAGAGTGTTTAGACAGAATGTAGTTAAGGACAAGTAATTTGTGGTCTAGTGACTAACAGCAACTGGGGCGAGAGGATGCATTGTATGTGCGAAGGAATGTGTATACACAGTGTAGCTATATTGCTGCTGTGCCAATACATTGCCAGTCAGGGGCAAAGTCAGATCACCAATGCTTATCTGGCGCATAACAGGCTTATAAAGAAGGAACAGGCACAAAATACACCAGTCTTTTGGCAGATGTGCAGGGAGTGGCAAGTTCTTCCAGGAATGGCATGTGGTAAGATGGAGTTAGGAAAAAGTGAGAACAGCGTCACAGTAACAGGGTAAGTAGTTAATGAATCAAATTCAGGAAGACATGGCAAGTGGTCTTGCTGGTCCTCATGGCAAAAATCCTCCAAACAGCTCAATGAAATTGACAATTAGTCAAAGGAAACACAAGATTCAGCCCAGGAAAGTAGAAGAGTAGGCCACTTGGCCATTTGAGACCACTCCACCATCCAATGTTATCACAACCGATTTGTCACCTCAACACCATACTCTTGCATTCTTCCCCACCCCTTATTACCTTTAGTCTCTGGAAATCTCTCTCCTTCTTAAACATTTTCAGTGAATTGTCCCCAGTTGTTTTCTGAAGTAGAGAATTCCACCATCTGAGTGAAGAAATTTCTCCTCCTTTCAGTCTGAAATGGCCACCCTATATCCTAAGGCTGTGATCAATTGCTCTGGGATCTCCAGACAGGGGAACCATCACGCCTAACTTCAGTCTATCCTGCTGTTTCAGAACTTTAGATGTTTCAGTAGAATTCTCTGTCTTCTTCTAAACACCAGTGAATATAGACCCTGTAGCGCCAATCTCTCTCCATATGATGAATCTGGCTACACAGGAACCAACTGGGCAAAGTTTTGTTACATTGCTTCTGTGGTATATATATTCTCTCTTAGGTGTAGAGACCAAAACTGCATACAATGTGCTACATGTAGTCTCCTAGCTCCTCTACTCAAACCCTCTTGCTATGATGGCCAACATATCATTTGTTTACAAAACAGCTTGCTGCACTAGCAAGCTTTCTCTCAGTAACTGTTGTAGAATGACTCTTAGATCCCTTGGTATATCAACATTTCCTAATTTATCACCATTTAAATCATACTCTAATACTCTGCTTTTCCTACTAAAGTAGAATAATTTCACACTTAACCACATCGTACTATATCTGTCATGCATTTGTCTACTTATGCAACTTCTCTAAATCAACTTGAAACCTCTTTACCTCTTCCTTACTGATCACAATTCCACCTTATTTCGTGTTGTCAGCAAATTTGGAAATATTACATTTGATTCCCTTATCCAAATCATTGTGAATACCTGAATGTCAAACACTGATCCCTGCTGTAGCCCACTTGTCACTGCCTTCCACCTCTAAGATCACCCCATTTATTTTTCCTCTTTCTTTCCTGTCTACTAACCAATTCTCAATTCATGCCAATATAATACCAACAATCTCATGTGCTTTAATGTTGCTCAATAACCTCCCATGTGGGCTTTATCAAAAGTTTTCTGAAGACACAAATAGATCACATCCAAAAGTTCTGCCTTTTCTATTTGACTACTTACTTCCTCACAAAACCCCAGTGTGTTCGTCAAACAAGATTTCCCTTCCATGAGTCTGTGTTGACTTGTCTAATTTTGATTTTAATCAGTATCCTATAAGTGTCTTGTTATTACATCCTTTATGTTAGACCTTAGCATTCAGCCTAAGACTGATGTTAGGCCAATCAGTTTGTAATTCTTTGTTTTTTTCTCTGCCTCCTTTCTTACATAAAAAGTTGGATTATAGTTTCCATCCATCAATCTGCTTGGTTGTTCTAGAATGTACAGAATTTACCAAAGCATTCCACTATCACCACAGCCACCCCCTTTAGGTCCTGTGATTTAGATTATCAGCCCCTGTGGATTTGTCAGCTTTCAGCTCCATTAATTTTTCTAGCACTTTTTCAATTAATATTGATTTGAACTGCATTAACTTTACTGCCCTGTGCACTCAAATGAGTGCAGAGAAACGTTTGCATGTTGCTGCTTATCACCCCATTTTTGGTACACGATACACAGGTACAGACACTTAAGCATTTGGTACAAAATTGAAAAAAATAACAAATAAAAGTCCAGGATAAGAATAAAAAAGTCTAAAAAAACTCAATTCACTGCCCTTTCACCCCAGTCTGTGCTAGCCCCTAGCCTTCCAGACCATGCTGGGCCAAGTCTCCAGACCGTGCTGGCCTTCAAAGCCCGGGGCCTCACCTCCAGCCCACAAGGCCCTCGCCTCCCCACAACAGCCTCTGGATCTGAGACTTGCCTCCCTGCTATGGCCTCCAGTCTGGGATATACCTGCCCACAATGACCTCCAGTCGGGGATTCACCTCACCAGTGCTAATTTTCCTCAATTCTTTCTTCTGATTAGAGCATTATTTCCTTAGCATTTCTGAGAAGTTATTTGTGTCTTCTTCTGTAACAACAGAACAATGTATTTGTTTAATTCCACTGCCACTTCCTTGTTCCCTGTTATCAATTCCTCTGCTTTAGACTGGAGAGGGCTACAGATAACAAATAAACTGTCAACGTGCTGACACAATGCTTCTGCTGCCATTCCAGAGGAGCTTCTGTGATCATCAAGAATTATTATTGTCTGCTGCAAGTACTGCAAAATTGGTCTCATGAACGTCTAAACATTAATAGCACAATAAAAGCAAAATACTGCAAATGCTGGAAATCTGAAGCAAACACAAAGAAGGCGGAGAAACTCAGCAGGTCTAACAACATCAGAAAGAGACAGAGTTAATGTTTTAAGTCTAATGTGACTAGCCTAACGTGACTATTAATACCACCAGGGTAGCAACAAGTGTAGACGGTGGAACGGGATCCCAAAGAGGAACGGGAGGAGGGGGAAGAAGAGGGAGGAGCTACTACTACCACTATCTTTCCTTGTCTAAACTTTGAACATCACTTCACCTGTATCTGAGCTCTGATCTTGACAGAGTATTACAATCTTCATACTTTCCTTACAACGACGACTTGATCATCCATTGGTAGTAAGAAACGCTGATGCTGGAGTCAGAGATAACACACTGTGCAACTGGAGGAGCACAACGGGCCAGGCAGCATCAGAGGAGCAGGAAAGTTGACGTTCCTGATTTTTGATTTCAGAACAAGGGCCCTGACCCAAAACGTCAACTTTCCTGCTCCTCTGTTGCTGCCTGGCCCACTGTGTTCCTCCAGTTCCACACTGTGTTATCTCAATTTGATCGTGTTCTTTTGCTCCATCAGTTTATACCATTAAAATAAAACACTAACATCAAATCCAGAACAGAAAATGAATTTATTAAATAATGATGCTTACAATACATCATCATTGACACAAATTCTTGCAACTTACCTTTGTACAAAGTCTCAGCCATCGTTCTCTGCTTTTGTCTTCCCCTCCTGGGTGTTTTGCCAGTGGCTGCAACTTGGGAGGTAGAACGCTGCTGTGTTTCCATCGTCGATACTTCAGGTGACCATACTCAGCAACCTCAAACAGTTGAGAACCTAAAAACCTGGACACGGCCTATAATGTATTGCCATGGGCTACAACCCAGCTGGCTGTTTGGCACTAATAAGGGCACTGGCAGAGTGGCTGGTGGAAAATCTGCTTTCATGGAGCCAAAACCATTTTCCTGGGCCACTGGCACAGCATTCTGTTAAAGGAATCATTTAACACCATGTAGACAGTAAAACAAAGATTCACTGAAATGAAATGCAATGTGAAAGGTTATTAAATAAGGTGTTTACAAAATTACAAAGGAAGACATGTGTGTAAAGAAAGAAAGGTCTGCCTGGAATTTCTCCTGGATCTCTTCAGCAGCAGATCAGCGCCTGAGACATTGCAAATATAATTTAAACCAAATATACTTTGAATTCCTCTGAAATTTCAGTATAAGATTGGGAGAATCTTGTAATTCTCCCCTACTATTTCTATAGTTTGATGGGTTGGTGAGAAGGGAGAAAATATTGAAAATCCTCTCACTGACAGATGCTGAGGTAGAAATTATAACACCATTTGAAAGGGTAAAGAAAGTGGTATTTGGAAATGAAGACTATAAAAGGCCTCGAGAAAAGAGCTGTTAAATGGAAATAGATAGATGGTTCCAGTTAACATTGGCATATATTCAATGGGCCACATGGTTTCATTCTGTGCTTTAGTTTTTACAATTACCGTATGGGACTAAATAATTTCCTATCATACAGCCCTTTTGCACATGTAGAGAAGCCAAAAGTTATAGACTACCAGGTAGAAGTGAATAATTCTCTTTTACCCAGGGTATACTACACATGTACAGGAACTGACAGTGGGACACAGATGAATTGCACAACATGAAATAAGAATGAATTATCTATCTCACTTGCTGAAGGCAATTATAGGTCATAACAGCTTTAATGCAGATGTTGACCACCCACATATTTCAACCATGAATGTAAAATGCAACAGTACAGAATGGACAAAAAAAAGGGGACATTTGAAGGTAAGATATTTAATCAATAAATGATTATAATTTTAAAGTCTGCCAGTGTAATTTTCAAGTCAGTTGGTATAGTTATCATAAATATTCTCTCATATTTCACTCTGCTGACAGTTTAAAGCTACAGATCGTTATTGGTAGAAAATTATCTTTTCAACATGGTAACCATGAAATTAGTACAGTTTTTAGTTCAGCTATCCTCCAGATTCAGTTGTTAAATACATCATCTGAAGTGAGGCAGACACAGTAGCAAGATCCCAGTGTGTCCTGAGATAACAAAGTGTGTGGCTGGATGAACACAGCAGGCCAAGCAGCATCTCAGGAGCATGAGCTTTTATGCTCCTAAGATGCTGCTTGGCCTGCTGTGTTCATCCAGCCCCACACTTTGTTATCTCGGATTCTCCAGCATCTGCAGTTCCCATTATTTCTGTTCCAATTTTAACCCCAGTGTGTACTGAGTTTGCTTAACTTAGCTTGAACAGAGATTATGCATTTGTAATTAGCAATAGTACAAAAATTGATGAAAATAAATGGGTACTCCCATTCCATAAGAGGAAATGGTAGTGGCCAGATTCTCCCCTTGAGCATTGGCTGGACACCCAGCAGCAACCAGGTGGACCTGCAGAGCCCAGCGGGGAAGACAGTAGATCAACAATGGCAGGAGTTTCTGGGTATAAATGAGGACACAGTACAGAGGTTCATCCCAAAGAAAAGAAAGATTATCCGGGGTGGGATTAGACAGCTATGGCTGACCAAGGAAGTCAGGAAGTATATCAAAGAAAAAGAGACAGCCTATAAAGTGACCAAGAGCACTGGGAAATCAGAAGATTGGAAAGGCTACAAAAACAGACAGAGGATAACAAAGAGAGCAATAAGGAAGGAGAGGATCAAATATGAAGGTAGGCTAGCTAGTAATATTAGAAATGATAGCAAAAGCTTCTTTCAATATATAAGAAACAAACGAGAGGCAAAAGTAGATATTGAGCTGCTCCAAACTGATGCTGGAAGGCTCATGATGGGAGATAAGGAAATAGCTGAAGAACTTAATAAGTACTTTGCGTCAGTCTTCACAGTGGAAGACATGAGTAGTATGCCAACAATTGGGGAGAGCCGGGGGCAGAGTTGAGTACAGTAGGCATTACAAAACAAAAAGTGCTAGAAAAGCTAAAGGGTCTAAAAATTGATAAATCTCCTGGCCCCGATGGGCTACATCCTAGAGTTCTGAGGGAGGTGGCTGAGGAAATAGCGGAGGCTTTGGCCGTGACCTTTCAAAAGTCACTGGAGTCAGGGAAAGTCGCAGGTGATTAGAAAATTGCTGTTGTAACTCCCTTAAGAAAGGATCAAGGCAAAAGATGGAAAATTATAGGCCGATTAGCTTAACCTCAGTAGTTGGTAAAATTCTAGAATCCATTGTCAAGGATGAGATTTCTAAATTCCTGGAAGTGCAGGGTCAGATTAAAGCAAGTCAGGATGGTTTTAGTAAGGAGAGGTCGTGCCTGACAAACCTGTTAGAATTCTTTGAAGAGGTAACAAGTATGTTAGACCAGGGAAACCCAGTAGATGTTATCTATCTAGACTTCCAAAAGGCCTTTGATACAGTGCCTCACGGGAGGCTGCTGAGCAAGGTGAGGCCCCATGGTGTTCGAGGTGAGCTACTGGCTTGGATTGAGGATTGGCTGTCTGACAGAAAGCAGAGAGTTGGGATAAAAGGCTCTTTTTCGGAATGGCAACCAGTGACGATTGGTGTCCGCAGGGTTCAGTGCTGGGGCCACAGCTGTTCACGTTATATATTAATGATCTGGATGAAGGGACTGGGGGCATTCTGGCGAAGTTTGCCGATGATACAAAGATAGGTGGACAGGCAGGTAGTACTGAGGAGGTGGGGAAACTGCAGAAAGATTTAGACAGTTTAGGAGAGTGGTCCAGGAAATGGCTGATGAAATTCAATGTGAGTAAATGTGAGGTTTTGCACTTTGGAAAAAAGACTACAGGCAAGGACTATTTTCTAAATGGTGAGAAAATTCGCAAAGCAGAAGTGCAAAGGGATCTGGGAGTGTTGGCCAAGGATTCTTTAAAGGTTAACTTGCAGGTAGAGTCCGTAATTAAGAAAGCGAATGTAATGTTGTCGTTTATCTCAAGAGGGTTGGAATATAAAAGCAGCGATGTGCTTCTGAGTTTTTATAAGGCTCTAGTTAGGCCCCATTTAGAATACTGTGTCCAATTTTGGGCTCCACACCTCAGGAAGGACATACTGGCCCTGGAGCATGTCCAGCAAAGATTCACATGGATGATCCCTGGAATGGTAGGTTTAACGTATGATGAACGGCTAAGGATCCTGGGATTGTACTCATTAGAGTTTAGAAGGTTGAAGGGAGATCTAATAGAAACTTACAAGATAACGTATGGTTTAGAAGGGGTGGACGCTAGGAAGTTGTTTCCGTTAGGGAGGGAGACTAGGACCCGTGGGCACAGCCTTAAAATTAGAGGGGGTAAATTTAAAACTGAAATGAGACGACATTTCTTCAGCCAGAGAGTGGTGGGCTTGTGGAATTCATTGCCGCAGAGTGCAGTGGAGGCCGGGATGTTGGATGCCTTCAAGGCAGAGATCGACAAATTCTTGATCTCAGAAGGAATCAAGGGCTACGGGGGGAGTGCACGGAAGTGGCGTTGAAATGCCCATCAGCCAAGATTTAAATGGCGGAGTGGACTTGATGAGCCGAATGGCCTTACTTCCACTCCTATGTCTTATGGTCTTATTAGCTACTTGCCCAATAGCCCAAAGGGAGACACAGTTAATTTTGAAGGCCTGGCTTTACTACTGAGTGAAAAATTAAACGTGGTACATGTCGCTATGATGTTGTGAACCCACATCCCATCATCATTCAGCAAAAAGGAGAAAACTGGCCTCTAGCATATTTGTGTACTATGTGAAACCATAGCTGTGGTCATTGGTGAAGAATTACAAGCAAATAATTTCCTATTTGCGCAAAGTACCATATGATGTCCTGACAGGTGCACACACATTACTTGAACTACTGAGTCAACAAAGCTCACAACCAATCAGGTTCTGAAGTCCTGCTGCTCCTCAGCTTATTCCTTTTTGTGTGAATTCAGCTTGCAGGGAAATGGCTGACAACTCACACACAAAATCCCAAACAAGGCAGCCAGCTAATTATGATACAATGTGAGCAAGACAAGGGATTATCTTCAGGAAGGATTGTTACTCGGAAAGCTTAGGCAGGTAAGTAACTGAATGTCTAGCTGAAAACTATCTAATAAATGAAACAGCAGTGTTTCCTCATAATTCTCTTTACCTTGATATTCTCTTGTGCTCAGTTAAAATGCTCAGTTCTCTCATCAGGTGCAAATTACAAAATTAAGCTTGACTGCAGAAATCTTTGTTCGAGTGAATAGTTTTACTGTTTTGCTTAAGATTTCATTGGCTGAACTTCATTAAGCTGTGAAAACAAATACTGCTTGATGTTCATGCATCTTTCCATCCAGAGAGGATCTTCCTCCTCCTTTGGCCTCTATCACTTACACCTGCTCCCTTGTCCTAATCACCTCTTCCCTCATCAAGACTCCTCGAGCTCAAACAGCTGGAATCTTTGGTTGGCGCGGCATCATGTCTGTGTTAATGTTTGCAGAGTTTCAATTTCAGGGTGGTCAATACTAGCATTATAAACAGGATATTTCCTGATGAGCGAATGGAGGAGGACTTGACTTGAACTTGTAACCTGAGGTTAAATACAAACACATTTCAAATACATAAAGGGACATAAAAACTTTGAGGATAAGCAAAATGTTATCAGCTCAGAACAAATCCCGCTTGACCTGCCTTTTCACCATCTCCAGTTCTTTGGAACTGCCTCCACTTTGTCACCATAATTTAACTAAAAGTGCTATGGCAACCCCAAGGAAAACCTCAATCCTGGTGCTAGATGAAAAGACACATATCTTGTGCGAACTATGAACCAAACTTTGAGAAAACTACTGGTTTGAAATGGTTTATCACAGAAATAGTAATAAAACAGAACTGAAGCAGCACAATGAATGGGTATGTGGCTTATGTTCTGATTTTTGTCATGGATAAAATTAATTTAAAAATTGGATACCTGTACTAATTAATAGTCACACAAGTAAATACAAAAGCAGCTTCTTTATTTTGTGTTAATTTCATCCAATTGGTAACATCATTATCTCTTGATCAGAAGATAGCATGGGAACTAATCAAATCGCTTAGACTTGAGAGTCGTGAGATACAGCAGTAATATTCCTACCAATGAGCCTGAAAATCTAGGTTCAAGTTCCATCTGTCCCAGAACAGTCCAAGTTGATTGAAACTAATCATAACACCAATGAATGTCGTGGAATTATATCACTATATCTTGAAATGGCTCTATGAGCTGAATGTTCCTTTGAATGAAAAGATAGGGGCATCCTTCCTTTGTAGATTTGCTATTAACCCACAGAAATTTCTTAGATTATTTTGTATTAGGGTCGTGGAGCCATAGAGACCTACACCACAGAAAAGGGCCCTTTGGCCCACTGATTACACGCCAGTCAAAAACAAGCAGCTAACTATTCTAATTCCATGTGTCATATGTGGTGGAAATTTTCTAAAGCATCATGTGTCCCAACAGTAGGATTAGAAAGACATGGCTTTTGTTGGACCATGGCAAGAGCTATAGCTTCTGTGTTGTCTTCTGGATTCCCATAACTTCTTCACTTGGAATAACACCATGTTTGGGCTGATATCTGCCAATCGATGTTCATGTCGCACAAGTGTCAAACGACAACCATCTCAAATAAAAGAGAGTCTAACCATCACTTCTTGGCACTCATTTCCATTTTCATCTCTCAATAGGGCAGCAGATGCTTGGCAGCACCATCGCCTATGGGTTCCTCTCCAAGCTACACACCATCTGAACTTGGAACTATGTTGCTATTTGTTCACTGTTGCTGGGTGAAAATCCTGGAACTATTTAACAACAACATAATGAGTGCATGTACATCCCAAGGATTGCCACCGTTCAACAAGACAGCTCACCACCTCCCTTCCAAGATGGCAGCAGAGTAGCAAGGCTGCAGGTGGGCTTTTGCCCAGCGCTCATTGCTCCCATCTGCTTTTTTTTCACTTCTGCTGCTTTTCTTTCATTTTTTTGTATTGTCTTTCTTTTCTTTGGTGGCAACATCGGCTCAGCAGTGAGAGTGGGTCGTGCAGGGAGCAGCAGTAGCCTGTCAGTGGTCGGAAACAGTGGCAGGGGACGTGGCTCCTCCCAGCGATTATAGCGGCAGCAAGGGTGTCTTCCCAGGATTCGGAGCTGGTGGCAGCAAAGCTCCTCCAGGGACTGGAGGCATCAGCAGTGGGCTCTTCAAGGTGGTGACACCAACAAAGCAACATCTTGGAGGAGGGCAGCCACAGCTGGACTGTTGGCATGGTGACGGTCTGGCCTGGTAATGGAGACCAGGATTCTTGGTTTCAGTAGGCCCAGAGTGGGGACTCTTGGTATCATCGAGGCAGCAGTGGAGCGAGGGACTCCTGTTTACGGTAAAGTGGCGACTCTTATGTTGGTGGGTCTGACAGTGAGGCGGTGGCGGCGAATGCGTTTTTGGTGAGCCATCTGAGGACTGATAGTGGACATAGCAAAGATAGACTGTCTTTCAGTTATAACATTTTGCAGTCTTCTTTCCTAAATTATTCAAAATAGTGCTGGATTGTGACAATAGTTGAAGCTTTTCGCTGTATTTTACCGTTTTATTTGCTGCAAACTGCAACTGAAAAAAAATCAAATTAAGGAGAATTAGGGGTGAGAAGGGAAGCTGGCCGAGCCGGCAGTACACACATCCTGTGAATGCATGAATAAAAATTTAGCTAAGTCATAATTTCAATGCAGTTCTCTTATCTTGTTGCAAGTTTAATATCCTAATTCAGATGTAGAAATCTGGAAAACTGCCTGACCAATCTCTCACCTTGTTAATTTTGCTAAATTTCAGCCCTCCAATTTCACCACATCTTGCTTTGTTTCTGCCAGGCCATCCTTGTTCTGTGTAGAACTTCCATCACTACACAAAATTCCCTCAATTGCCAGGTTCCTTAGTTCAGGATAATGTCAAAGTTGTATGTTTTTCAAACAGGCCTAGACTATGTGATTAAAAAAAGGCAGTCATCACTTTCTCTGCTTCAAAGAATGCTCTTCTTCTTAATGAAATAATGTCCAGGCATTGGTCCAATAGTTGATAAAATTGCCCAATCAGATAAGCTCTGATTATCTGTGAAAAGATCAAAATCTGTAAAATTAATGGAATGGGTATTCAGTGTGCTACAAGCACATGTACTCTGTGATGTGATGCCCAGTTCCTGAAATCTAATTTAGTCATCAGCCTCCTCTACTTTAACAAAGGAAGGGAAGGAACTCGACAGGGTAATTCATTTTGTTCGGCCCTTATTTTAATGGCAACATAATGATTTTGTAAAACTCCAAAGCACGATGTAACAAAGAAATAACTTTGGTATTGAAATATTGGTGCTTGAAGTAAGCCGTTGTTGCATATGTTCATTCGCATAAAATGGATGCAAAAAAGTCCAGTTTTTATCACATGGTATCAGTGTTAATCTTCTGCTTTAGGGACGTCTCACTTTAGCACTGAAGTTAGTTACTGCCCATAATAGGTGCACACCCAGTCACAGAATGTTACCTGTTGTGACTGACTCTGGTCCATATTATGTAGGTAACCATAAAATATATGAGATTCAGCCATATTCAGGAAAAGCTATGCCAATCTATTTCCTGATAGGGAAAATTATATTGCAAATTAACACAATAATAAATCAGATTTATTTGAGCAATTTGAATTTCCACACTTTTTGTATGAGTTAACATGTCCACTGGCTAAATGAAGTTGTTTAAATTGGCCACTCCTGTACGTCTCAGATGTCATTGTTTTTCAAGGGCCGCAACTCCCCCCCTTCAGTGGTCGAGAACGCCCTCAAACGTGTCTCCCGCATTTCCTGCAACTCATCCCTCACATAACCTCCCCGCCATAAAAACCAAAACAGAAGCCCCCTCGTCCTCACATACCACCACGACAACCTCCTGAACCAATGCATCATCCTCCAACTCTTCCGCCATCTGCAATCCGACCCCACCACCAAAGACATTTTTCCCTCCCCATCCTGATCTGCTTTCCGGAGAGACCACTCTCTCTGTGACTCCCTTGTCCCCTCCACACTCCCCTCCAGCCCCACCACACCCGGCACTTTCCCCTGCAACCGCAGGAAGTGCTACACTTGCCCCCACACCTCCTCCCTCACCCCTATCCCAGGCCCCAGGATGACTTTCCATATCAAGCAGATGTTCACCTGCACATCTGCTAATGTGGTATACTGTATCCACTGTACCCGGTGTGGCCTCCTCAACATCGGGGAAACCAAGTGGAGGCTTGGGGACCGCTTTGCAGAACACCTACTCTCGGTTCGCAATAAACGATTGCACCTCCCAGTTGTGAACCATTTCAACTCCCCCTCCCATTCCGCAGATGACATGTCCATCCTGAACCTCCTGCAGTGCCACAACAATCCCACCTGAAGGTTGCAAGAACAGCAACTCGTATTCTGCTTGGGAACCCTGCTGTCCCATGGTATCAATGTGGACTTCACATGGTTCAAAATCTCCCCTCCCCCCACCTCATCCCAAAACCAGCTCAGCTCGTCCCCACCTCCCTAACCTGTTCTTCCTCTTACCTATCCCTCCTCCCACCTCAAGCCCCACTTCCATCTCCTACCATTTAACCTCATCCTGCCCCCTTGACCTGTCCGTCCTCCCCGGGATGATCTATCTCCTCCCTACCTCCCCACCTACACTCACCTTTACCGGCTCCATCCCCGCCTTTTTGAACTGTCTGTCTCCTCTCACCTATCTTCTCCTCTATCCATCTTCTATCCACCTCCCCCTCTCTCCCTATTTATTTCAGAATTCCCTTCCCCTCCTCCATTTCTGAAGAATGGTCTCGGCCCAAAATGTCAGTCTTCCTGCTTCTCTGATGCTGCTTGGCCTGCTGTGTTCATCCAGCTCTACACCTTGTTATCTGAGATTCTCCATCATCTGCAGTTCATACTATCTCTGAATCGGCAAGTTCACAGGAATGATCCCCAATCAAAGCTGAGTCAGGTAGTCATAGTTAGGTGCTGGGAAAGATTTGGCGCACCTGAGTGTATTCGGAGAAAATAGGTGGGGATCTTGTTCCTGTCACTCTGCAGTGACTCGTGTGATGTATTGGATATGAACAGGTTTGTTTTTGCTGCGTGACCCTTCATGATAACAGTGTCCCACAGTCAATAGTGGCCTGAGTTCACACATGAAGATATCACACAATTTGACAATGGTACAAAAAGGCTGTAAGCATCTGTGAAACGGTCCAGCAAGGCTCAGCATCATGAGAAAGGAGAAAGAGAAACCTAAGGCAAAGTCAACAGATTCAGTCCAATAGGAGACTGTAAACATTCCTTTTGAACGCTTGGCATCAGGTGTGATCAGTAAATCCTCTCTTGATTAATAGACTCACTCAGCAGAAAGGAGCTATCACTGTTTTCAAATAAACCTGCTGGATTAGAACCTGGTGTTGTGTGATTTCTGACCTTGCCCCATGTAGACAGAGATTGGACAATATACCATCCACCTGATGTTTCACCCATTTTGGCGATTTCCTTCGGATACATGAACCCCCCCCCTTTGAGGCTGGATTATTGTTACTGTTTATTTAAAGTGTATTGAACAAACACTATTAACACAAAGAATTGCTGAGAGCAACACTGAATTCTTTACACATTGTAATTAGAAGCTTTAGATGGCAAGGATGCAAACACATGACGGCTGCTCACAGTGTCATGCTGAGACTATTAGCAGTCCCCTGAGAGGACAACTGCAGTGGCAGCAGCAGGAGGAAGATGAGGCCATTACAAATCCACAGCCTTGAAAATAAACTTTCTGCTTTATTTCCAAACAGCATTAAAAAATCCTTCACTTAACAATCCTAGATTTTCAGTGTATTGCCCCCTTGTTCTTCAACAACTCTATAGACAGAAGGACCCCATGCACTCTGGAATTTTTATCCCAAACTTGTTTCTTTTTCCAGGAATATGAGTCAGTGACAGCGAAAGAATGATGAGTTTGTTTTGAGTTATGTGTGATTTGGAGAGGAATTTGCATGAGCTGGAATTCCCATACATTTACTGTCCTTGTTTTTCCAGGTTGCAGAGATAACATGTTTGGAAGGTACGGTTGAAAGAGCCTCAGTGCATTGTTGTAGTGGATACTTATTTCTGCTGTAATATATATCTCATTCTTTTTTAGGAAGTGCCTGACATCTGCATGGTCTCCCACTCACTCCCCTGGTACAATGCCTCCCCTCACTGTGATAAACCAACTTAGCTCTTCAGTTTACAGGAATAAACATTTTGCATTTTAAACTCCTCCAGTTTTCTTCATTTAACTGCATTCAGCTGAGGACATGGCCAAAAAATTTAGCTTTAGCCAGAGTTGCAGAAAATGGCAGGCTAAATGGCACCCATTATTGGACATTCCTGGCATGGCTTATGTGAGCCGACAATTTGGTAAGAATGCTAATGTGAGTGTGCCTTGTGTGCAGCAGAAGTTTTTACACAAAGCAGATTGTGGTGTAAAACTGCCTTTCAGCCTGATTTGACACACATTCTGTCAAGTTGGACTGCACAGGTCTAGCTCTCCATCTCATGCCATTAATTTTCAGGTGAAGTGATTTTGATTTACTTTTGATTTTGTAAAGGTTATGGAAATGTTGTTGTATTGGAGGAGTTTGGATGTGTGCGTTAGATCATAAACAACAGGAGCAGAAGTAGACCATAAGGACCATCAGGCTGGCTCTGCCATTCACTGTGATAATGGCTGATCCTTGGTTCGATCCATTTTCCTACTCATTCTGGAAATTTCTTGATTCCATAAGAGACAAAAAAATTCTCAACATTAAATAAATGCAAAGATAGAACATCCAAAATATTTTGCGGTAGAGAATTGGAAAAATTCATAACCCTTTGGAGAATGCATTTTTCCTTCTTTCGGTTTTAAATGATTGCCTCTTTATCCTAAGATTGTGTCTCCATGCTTTATGTTTTTCATGCAGGGGAGCAACCTCTCAGTGCTGGCCAACCATGTCAAGCTCTGTCAGAATCTTATATGTTTCAATGAGATCACCACTCATTCCCCTAAACTCCAGAGAACAATGGCTCAATATACTCATCCTCTCGCATAGGGCAGCCTTTTCAATCCAGAAAGCAAATTATTGAGCACTCGTTGTAAGCCCTCTATTGCAGGCTTGTTTTTCCTTAAATATAGAAATGAAATCAAGCACAGTAGCCCAGGTGTGGTCTCACCAAACCTCTGTAGATTTAAAGCAAAACTGCCTGATTTTTGCAGTATAATCTCGTGCAATGAAGAACAGTGTGTCATTCTCTTGCTACACCTACATGTTAATGTTTTGCATCCCTTGTATGAGTACAATCTCTAAACATTTACAGTTACAATTACTGAACCTTTTAAAAAGTATTTGGTTTTTCTATTTTGAGCATTAAACTTCACATTTCTCCACAATGCACTCTATCTATCATTTTGATTTCTCTTCACTTAACCTGTCCATAGGTCTTCGCATCTCTTTGCATCCATATCACAGCTGCATTTCCACCTAACTTAGTGCCTCCTTCATTTGCCCACTTCAAAGGGATGTGATTGGTATGAACAATGATTGATGGCTGGCTGCCGCAAATTGACGCTGTCACACACTCTTGCCACTGCCTGATTAGTAACTCCTTCCCCATGTATTCCATCTTCTCGTGTTACCACTTACAAGCCTGAAAGAGGAAAGGTTCATAGAGAACTCAAACTGTCAGAGTGAAGGATGACATTGACCTATTTGTGGCACAGTTCTCATGTTTGCGAAGTAATGGGCTGACCCTGCAAATACGGCACTTCTTTATAATCTTCATCTAGCTTTCCTTGGTCAAACATCATACAGAAAATGTGCCTCCAGGCTAGTTCTGGCAGCCTGGAGGAAAACTACCAGAGGAGGCAATGGCTTATTGGCATTACTGCTTAGACTATTGGCATTATTGCTAAACTAACAATCCAGAAACCTTGGTGTTTAGGCATTCAGGTTTAAATCATATTATGGCACTGGAAATGACAACAGCAAACACAGCCCTGTCAAACTGCAAAGTTCTCCTTACTAACATCTGGGAATTAGTGCCAAAATTGGGAGAGCTATCCCATAGACTTGTTAAACAACAGCCTGGCAGTAATACTGATGGAATCATATCTCACAGACAATGCCCCATGCATTATTTCACCATCTCTGGATATGGCCTGTCCCATCATCAGAATATGTCCAGTAGAGGTGGTACTGGTATATAGTCAGAACGGAGTAGCTATGAGATCCTTCAACATTGACTCTGAAGCCCATGAATTCTCATGGTATTAGCTCAAACATGAGCAGTACTCTTCCATGCTGAACAACACTTCGAAGAAACGTGGAGCTTGCAAGGATGCAATATACATTCTTGGTGGGAGACTTCATTGCCCACCACCAGGAATGGCTTGGCAACAAAATTACAGATCAAGCTGATCAAATCCTAAAGGACATAACTGCTAGATTAGGTCTGCGGTAGATGGTGAGAGAACCAACAGGAGTGAAAGAGATAGTTGACCTCATCCTCATCGACCTGCTTGCTGTAGAGTAGGGTAGGGTAAGGGATTGCCTAGTGGTAGTTTCACTAGACTATTAATCCAGACACCCAGGTAATGTTCTGGTGACCTAGGTATGAATCTTGCCATGGCAGGTGGTGGAATTTGAATTTAATAAATAATCTGGAATTAATAATCTACTGATGGCTATAAAACTACTATTGATTGTTAGGGAAAACCTATTTGCCCACTAATGTCCTCCAGAGAAGAAAATCTGCCATCCTTACTTGGTCTGGCTTACCTGTGACTCCAGTCCCACAGCAATGTAGTTGAGTCTTAACTGGGGTCTGGGCAATTAGAGATTGGCAATAAATGCTTGTCCAGCCCGTGCATCAATGAATGATTTAAAAAAAAGATGCAACTGTCCATGATAATATCGGCAAGACTGACCATTGCACAGTAACATGGAGGCAAAAACCCACCTTGACATTGAGAAATACCTCTGTTGTGTTATGTGGCACAGTCACTGAGCTAAATGGGTCAAACTTTGAATAAACCGAACAACTCAAATCTGAGCATCCAAGAGGTGCCACGGACTGTCAACAGCAACTGAGCTGCACTGCACCACAATCTGAGATCTCATGGCCCCGCATATATCGCACTCAAGCATTACCTTCAAGGCAGGGGATTAATCCTGGTTCAATGAAGAGTGCAGGAGGGCATACCGGGAGCAAAACCAGGAATGAAATGTGAACTTGGTGAAGCTACAAAAGCAGATTATTTGTGTGTCAACAGTGTAAGCAACAAGTGATGGACAGAGCTGAACAAGCCCATAACTGACCGATCAGATCTAAGCTTTGCAGTCCTGCCACATTTAATTGTGAATGGTGGTGCACAATTAAACATCTCAATGGAGAGGAGGCTCCATAAATATCCCCAGCTTAAATGATGGGAGAACCCAGCAGATTAATGCAAATAATAAGGCTGAGGCATTTGCAGCAATGTTTGGCTAGAAGTGTCAAGTAGATGCTCCATCGTGGCTTCCCTCAGTCGTCCCCAACATCACAGGTGACTGTCTTCAGAAAATTCAATTCACTCCATGTGATATCAAGAAAAAGTTGGAAGCATTAGATATTGCAAAGGACATGGGCCTTGACATCACTCCAGCAAAAGCATTGAAGGCTTGTATAGCAAAACTTGCCGATCCCCTGGCCAAGCTGTTCAAGTATAGTTACAACACTGACACTACCTGACAATGTGGATAATTACCTAGATACATCCATACACACTGGGTCAAAATCCTGGAATTCCATCCCTAAAGGCATTGTGAGTCAACCCGCAGCAGGTGGGCTGCAGTGGTTCAAGAAGGCAGCTCAGCACCACCTTCTCCAGGACAACGAGGGATGGGCAATAAATGCTGGCCAGCCAGCGATACCCACATCCCTCAAATGAACAAATTGAACAAAAATTCCTCTGTATTTAGTTATATCCAGTAAAGCTTGTGTTTTCACTTATATTACAACTTGTTGAAAAGTTCTTCAAGAAGGTGGAGCCAAGTGATGTAGGAGTACTTCAACTCATGACACAACAATATTGATGACATCACTGGTTCTTGTCCTCCTCCTTAAGTTTGCTACTCCCTGTCTTGATTGCTCTCTCTTGCCTCCTAGACAGCCACTGCTCCATGTATATCTGCCAGTCCCACCTCAATGTGATATAAGAATCAAGATTGAGTGTGCCTCGGCAGGCCCATTTTAGGGGGAGATTGCTCACTGCATTGTGTTCCTGCTGGCCTGTGAATTCTCAGTCTATATAGCCAGCAGAGGGAAGGCTTATACTCAGAATAGGTTAAATTTGAACCAAAGTATCAGAGATGAAAGGGGAAATAAAGTCTATGGAGAAATTCTGGTGGATAATTACAGCTGGTGATCAGTGCTATCTGGGTGTGGAAAGATGCTATTTTTGACAATCACCAAGAGAGGCAATTTAGATTTTAAAATTAATATCAGCCGAAAATATTGTCTGTCAGTTGCTGTCTCTTGGTCGGTAGGGTTCCATGGGTATCTGTTACCCTGGATTACTTCAACTAAATAGTCATATTTCACTTGTGAGCTTGAACAGTGAGTATTAGTGGCTTTGTGGGAATGAGGGGCAGTAGTAGGCAATTCAACCCTTTGAACCCACTCTGCCAATTAACATGGTCATGGCTGATCTCATCCTGGTCTCAGCTCCACTTTCCTGCCTACTCCTGTATAAACCTAACTATTTCTTTCTTGAATCTGTTGATTAATTCTGCCTTCACTGCACTCTGTGGCAGTGAGTGCCACAGATTTACAAGCCTCTGAGAGAAGTAGTTTCTCCTCATCTCAGTTTTGAGCCTATCTCCTCTCTGTATTTATGATGCCTTCAAGATTGTGCCACAAAGGGAACATCTGTTCAACGCCCACCTTATCAACCTCCTTTAGTATTTTATATACCTCAACCAGAACCCACCTCATTTTTCTGAAATAAAAGCCCAAGCTGTTCAGTCACTCCCTGTACGGCAGCGCTTTCATTCCTGGAATTAATCTTGTGAGTCCCTTCTCAACAGCTTCTTGTACCACAACATCCTTCCTTAAATAAGGAGACCAAAACTGGACATAATACTCTGTGTGTAGTCTCACCAATGCCTTCATATAATTGTAACAACACTTCTTTACTTTTATAATGCAGTCTTTTGCAATCAATTGCAAGATTCAATTTGCCTTTCTTATTCTATGCTGCAAACACATACCTACTGTCTGTGATTCATGCACAAAGACACCAAAGCACCTCCGCACTGACATACTTGGAATCTGTTTCCCATTTAAATAACAATTTGTCCTTTTAATTTTCCAGCCAAAACGGATAATCTCGCACTTATCCACATTAAACTCCATCTGTCACAGTCTGGGCCATTCTCTTAGCCTATTAATATCCATCAGTAAATCTTTTATCTCACCACCGTAGCCTGCTTTCCCACGTATTTTAATTTCTTTTGTGAATTTTGCTACAGTTATGACCTGCTCCTACTTGTAGAAAATTTATGTAGATGATAAAAAGTTGACATCCGAGAACTGAACCCTGTGGAACCACACTATTTACAGTTTGCCATCCAGAGAAGGACCCATCTATCCCAATTTTCTGCTTTCTGTCAGTCAGCCAATCCTCTATCCAAGCCAATACTCTAATCCTAACCCCTTGGAATCTAACCTTCTGGGTCAGTCTTTCATGAGGATTTTGTCAAAAAAATTCTGGAAGTCTAGATATACCTCAACAATGGATCTCCATTATCTACCCTTGCAGGTTTCATCCTCAAAAAACTCCAGCTTGTTTGTCAAGCATGATTTGCCCTTCATGCTGACAATGGTGAGTTAAGGTTTGTTGTTTCCAAGTGTTCAGTTATCGCCTCCTTAATGATTGACTCCAGCAACTTCCCCGCTGCAGAGGTTTTCCCAATCTTCTAGAGTGCCACTAACTTTTGCAGTGTGATATACCCTGGTTTTTGACTTGACGTTGTCGTTGACATCCTTGTTTTAATTTGATTTGATTTACTATCATCACATACCAAGATACAGTGAAAAGTATTGTTTTGTGTACTGTCTAAGCATATCGTACCTCACATCAATAAATCAGGGTATTGTTAAAGCATGGATATTTCCATACATATCATCTCTTGTCACTAACCATATTACGTATATTGAATCCAGGATTGGCACATTTAGTGCAGTAATAAGTCATGAAGAGCTCACCTTCAGTTTCTGGCCTTTGCTGCCTTATTCCTGAAGCCATGCTGGTTTTGCAAAATACCTCAGGGCTGCTGACCTAAAACAGGGAAAACTCATCCACATTTATCTTCCATTGCTTCCTTCTAGATAACACACAAGTGGGTGTTTAAGGAGAGGGTCAGTGTAGTGGAACACCCTCAAAAGTTGAATAGCCTGCCACACCCACTGTACGTAGTCTCAAATAGAAACAGTGGCTACTTTTATATGGCTATGGAACTGTATCCAATGTAAATCAGTCTTTTCAGACTGTAGCTGAGAAATATTGAAGGTTAATAACTGATTAGTAGAGCTTGAAGGAGAAGTTGAAGCTTTAAGGGTTAATTTACATACATTTTTCTTAAACACAGTGCTGCAGCACGGAGGTTGCTAAATGAACAAGGCTTGTGAGGAATGTGGGCTAGGACTATTTACTCAAACCACAAACAGAAGCAGGAGAGCGGAAATACATGGAGTCAGACAAGTGAAAGCCCTTTTCAGGGAGTTCGGTGAAGCATGCCCATAGTTTTTTTCCCTAATGTAGTATCTATTGTTAGGTAATGATGTTCCAGGTGTGGAATTAGCCTTCGGGGACTCAGGCTGAGTGAAGAAAAGCAAAGGGAAAACTGAACCACAGAAACCATCGAGCTACTATTTCTGTAAGTGCACATTTAAACCCTGCTAGGGGTGTGACGGCTAGCCTTGTGCTAGACTCAGTTAATTGGGAAAGAAATTGAAAGCTGCAAGACAAGTTCCTGCTGGTGTTTATGGGCTATTTTTATGACCATTAATAAATGAGGCAATTTAGAAAGCAGAAGGTGAATGGCTGTGGGGTTCTTCAAATACTGATACCTGTTGCTTATGACAGGAGGCTCCAGGAGTAGAAATAATTGCTTACCTTTTTGCCCCTGCCCCCTCCCCATTCCTAAGCATGTTTTCATTGCCTATGTGTACTTTCATTGGAGAGACTTGCTTCAATTACTGGCACTCTTGAAACTGAAAGTTTTGGGTTTCAAACATATAATCTAGCCTGACGTATGGAGGAAGTGCTGCTTTGTAGAAGGTGTTGCCTTTCAATTGAGATGTTAAATTTAGGCATATCTGCTGATTCAGGTGAATGTTTCAAGCTGTTTTCAGTGTCAGCGAACCAGTCACCAACATACATGTTTTATACTGGATTTCCCTGAGGCCACCTTTAATGAACGTGATAGGTTACTTTGGGGCTACCACTAACTGTTTACCAGCACTAACTAAAATTCAAAACAACTTCACATCCTACAGCATGGTTTCTTAGTAATCTTCACTCAAATGGTAGCAAAAATAAAATGAACAGGAGCTAAAATAATGGAAATACACAGCTGGGGCAGTCAGCTTCAGAAAAGAGATAAGAAACTGTAAAGCGTAGATTGAATTGCTCTGGGTCTTTTGCTGTTTTGCTGCTGTAATTTCAGTAAATATTTGATTGCATGTGTAAATGGAGTTGCCACTGAGCCTTCACCAAAGTCGTACTGGTAGTCGGATTAGAAATGCTGAGGTAATCAACTCCTCTTTGTCTGGTCTGAAAGATAGCCAAATCCCTCAGTAATGATCAAAGAAAGTGAGCAGATCAGATAACAGCCAAGAGCAAAAGGC
This sequence comes from Stegostoma tigrinum, assembly GCF_030684315.1. Classification (NCBI taxonomy): domain Eukaryota; kingdom Metazoa; phylum Chordata; class Chondrichthyes; order Orectolobiformes; family Stegostomatidae; genus Stegostoma; species Stegostoma tigrinum. Next base: position 36,718,962 of record NC_081368.1, read on the forward strand.
TTTAATATTTCTGACGTCATGGTAATTAGGATGCGATATCCATTCTGCCTTCCTGATGAATTTGCTGGGCCCTGCTCAGTTAGATCTCATTTAATTAAAATTTATTATGTAGACAGTGTTAATAGTGCTGCAAATAGGCAAATCTCTACCTGTGAAAGTGGTAACTCTGGTGGGCCTCCTGCCATATGTAGGTAGCCTGCAGCTTGAAAAAAAGGGAAATGCACATTCCGAAGATACTGACATTTCAGAATTTTGGGAAATTTAAGTGGAAGCAAAAAGGAGAAATAAAATAAACATGTTGGACACTTGAATTAAAAACAGATTTACACAAGCCAACAAGCTCCATGAAAGAGCAATAGAAAGGCGAGTTCCCTTAGCGTGATCTCTCCTTTTACCAAACTATATTCTCACGAAAGATCTGTATTTTTTAAAAAAATCCAGCTCACTTGTTGGAACACATTCTTGTCTTCAGCACCGTCATTTCAAACAAACTGGAGTGTAGCTGAAATTGGAACTTACAAAAGTCATTGTCCAGATAAGTGGCAGTAAGAATATTCAAGAGAAAGTTGAGATATCATCGCTGAAACTTCTGTTAAATTTGGTTCATACAGCAACAGATGCTGAAGATTGAATGTGTAGACAGAGTTGAGGGGGTCAATTTTAACTTCCAGTGAGAAATAGAGGAACCAGTTTGATAAAGTTACTGACGTTTCAATTTATATTCAAATTTTGTAATAGCCATTACGGTGAAAGAATAGCTGCTAAAATCTAGTGATAGGTATTAAAATTCAAACACTGGATCTGCTTTGTTGGTCAATTAGTGAAATGGCATTACATACAATATTTGTGTCTGGCAAAGTAAAGGGGTGCAAAATGAATTGGACTTCAATTAATTATGTTACTTTTGTGTTATTTTATACAAAATGAAAAATGACTTTCCTGTTTGTAATACTTAATAACACAAGCCTTTTAAAGTGAGCCCTGTGGTATGTCACCATTTATGATTAAGGAATACTAGTGCCTTCATGGTGCCTCTTTCATAAGGGCAAATTATAAGCTTATGTATCCTATAACTCAATGCGGCCTTAAAACTCAAAATCTCCTGAATTGTAACTGATACTTGAATGACACTTCCTGGGGTAGGGAAAGGGTATTTACCCCACGGGCGAGCAGAAGACTTACCAAGAGGGAGGCTTGAAACAAAATCCTGAAGGGGGCTGCTTGTAGGGTCTGGGATGACAGTCAAGAGCATCTCTTAGTTAAAGGCACTTAGTGTCTGATTATTGGGATTCTGGTGGGGTGACAGAGTTTGTGGTGGGTGGTATATGTGAGAGGGAGGAGGCAACTGAAAGGCACTCATCTGCCCAGGCTACTGAATCTCCTTCCCAAACCCTGCCCAATGACCATCATCCTGCCATGACTCACCGTGACTTGTGTCATGTGGTATAAATGTAATGATGATCACTCTAATAACATGAGAGTTATCAACCTGGTATTGACCACTGGTTCTCACCTCGTTCTCACACACCACCCTACCAACCTCCGGATACAACGCATCATCCTCCGACACTTCCGCCATTTACAATCCGACACCACCACCCAAGACATTTTACCATCCCCACCCCTGTCTGCTTTCCGGAGAGACCACTCTCTCCGTGGCTCCCTTGTTCGCTCCACACTGCCCTCCAACCCCACCACACCCGGCACCTTCCCCTGCAACCGCAGGAAATGCTACACTTGCCCCCACACCTCCTCCCTCACCCCCATCCCAGGCCCCAAGATGACATTCCACATTAAGCAGAGGTTCACCTGCACATCTGCCAATGTGGTATACTGCATCCACTGTACCCGGTGTGGCTTCCTCTACATTGGGGAAACCAAGCGGAGACTTGGAGACCGCTTTGCAGAACACCTCCGCTCAGTTCGCAACAAACTACTGCACCTCCCAGTCGCAAACCATTTCCACTCCCCCTCCCATTCTTTAGATGACATGTCCCTCATGGGCCTCCTGCAGTGCCACAATGATGCCACCCGAAGGTTGCAGGAACAGCAACTCATATTCCGCCTGGGAACCCTGCAGCCTAATGGTATCAATGTGGACTTCACCAGTTTCAAAATCTCCCCTTCCCCAACTGCATCCCTAAACCAGCCCAGTTCGTCCCCTCCCCCCACTGCACCACACAACCAGCCCAGCTCTTCCCCCCCACCCACTGCATCCCAAAACCAGTCCAACCAGTCTCTGCCTCCCTAACCTGTTCTTCCTCTCACCCATCCCTTCCTCCCACCCCAAGCCACACCCCCATCTACCTACTAACCTCATCCCACCTCCTTGACCTGTCCGTCTTCCCTGGACTGACCTATCCCCTCCCTACCTCCCCACCTATACTCTCTCCACCTATCTTCTTTTCTCTCCATCTTCGGTCCACCTCCCCCTCTCTCCCTATTTATTCCAGTTCCCTCTCCCCATCCCCCTCTCTGATGAAGGGTCTAGGCCCGAAACGTCAGCTTTTGTGCTCCTGAGATGCTGCTTGGCCTGCTGTGTTCATCCTGCCTCACATTTTATTATATTGACCACTGGTAATTTGTGATTAGGATAAAGTGTTGCCACCGTATTTCTGATGCTAATCTAAGAGACTGTTCAATAGCCTGTGATTGTGGATGGGCTGTGAACTGCGAATAAGCCACAGCAAAAGACATTGTTGTTTAGAAAACATGATGCAATTGATTCCATCTTAGTAACTATACACAGGTTTGTTTACTTTTGGCCATCTGAATAACTCAATTTGTTCGGAGGTTTCACAATTCTTCCACAATGTTGGAATACTGCGCTTGGAATACTGCGTCCAGTTCTGGGCGCCCTATTATAGGAAAGATGTGGATGCTTTGGAGAGGGTTCAGAGGAGGTTTACCAGGATGCTGCCTGGACTGGAGGGCTTATCTTATGAAGAGAGGTTGACTGAGCTCGGTCTCTTTTCATTGGAGAAAAGGAGGAGGAGAGGGGACCTAATTGAGGTATACAAGATAATGAGAGGCATAGATAGAGTCGATAGCCAGAGACTATTTCCCAGGGCAGAAATGGCTAGCACGAGGGGTCATAGTTTTAAGCTGGTTGGTGGAAAGTATAGAGGGGATGTCAGAGGCAGGTTCTTTACGCAGAGAGTTGTGAGAGCATGGAATGCGTTGCCAGCAGCAGTTGTGGAAGCAAGGTCATTGGGGTCATTTAAGAGACTGCTGGACATGCATATGGTCACAGAAATTTGAGGGTGCATCCATGAGGATCAATGGTCGGCACAACATTGTGGGCTGAAGGGCCTGTTCTGTGCTGTACTGTTCTATGTTCTATGTTCTAATGTTTTCATTTTTGAGCTTGAAGATTTGTAGATTTTTGGTTTGAAATCATGTTGACCTTGATTCTGACGTTTACAGAAGGATCCTTTAATTCATGCAGCTTATGCCATTGTTTTTAGATTGAACATAGAATATTATAGCACAGTACAGGCCCTTCGGCCCTCGATGTTGTGCCAACCTGTCATACCGATCTCAAGCCCATCTAACCTGCACTATTCCATGTACGTCCATATGCTTGTCCAATGACGGCTTAAATGTACCTAAAGTTGGCGAATCTACTACCGTTGCAGGCAAAGCGTTCCATTCCCTTACTACTCTCCGAGTAAAGAAACTACCTCTGACATCTGTCCTATATCTTTCACCCCTCAATTTAAAGCTATGCCCCCTCGTGCTCGCTGTCACCATCCTAGGAAAAAGGCTCTCCATATCCACCCTATCTAACCCTCTGATTATTTTATATGTTTCAATTAAGTCACCTCTCAACCTTCTTCTCTCTAATGAAAACAGCCTCAAGTCCCTCAGCCTTTCCTCGTAAGACCTCCCCTCCATACCAGGCAACATCCTAGTAAATCTCCCCCACACCCTTTCCAAAGCTTCCACATCCTTCTTATAATGCGGTGACCAGAACTGTACGCAATACTCCAAGTGCGGCGGCACCAGAGTTTTGTACAGCTTCACCATAACCTCTTGGTTCCGGAACTCAATCCCTCTATTAATAAAAGCTAAAACACTGTATGCCTTCTTAACAGCCCTGTCAACCTGGGTGGCAACTTTCGAGGATCTGTGTACATGGACACCGATTGTTGAGGATGGCCCATTAGCTTATCTGAAGTGCGTTTATTCTTATCAATGTCCATAATGGAAGATAGCTATGCTGGTGAAGCAAGCAATTTGTTCTTTACATAATAACGAAGTGTGAAGCTGGATGAACACAGCAGACCAAGCAGCATCTCAGGAGCACAAAAGCTGACGTTTCGGGCCGAGACCCCAAACGTCAGCTTTTGTGCTCCTGAGATGCTGCTTGGCCTGCTGCGTTCATCCAGCTTCGCACTTTGTTATTGTTAATTTGTTCTTTACCATGCCTTAGATTTCATATCAGACAGACAGACTGACAGACAGACAGATAGACAATCTGTTTCAAATTTGAAGAGGTGGTCACTGTTTGTGGTATCCTGGATGGTTAGATCTGGCAATTTGCTCTTGTAGACAATTTTTTTTTGTCTTGGACATGCAACTTTTCTCCCTCAAGTTATTGATCACGTTGGCTGATCTCTATCACTCTTTGTGATCGACTGTGGAGTTTTTCAGACTCTCATTTGTTTTACTGAAAGATGCATGTTCACTCAGCTAAAACTCTCTTGTTGGCATTCACAGTTCTGTTTCATCAGTGTGTTCAGCAGATACTTGTGTTATCTGTGGAATTTCAACTGAAAATTGATCAATGAGCTTGGATATAATCATAGAATCCGTTGAGAATGGAAACAGGCCCTTTGGCCCAAAAGATCCATACCAACCCTCAGAGAATCCCACCCAGACTCATTCTACTATAACCTAACTAATCTACACATCCCTGAACACAACGAGCAATTTAGTATGGCCAATCAACATAGCCTGTACTTCTTTGGGTTGTGGGAGGAAACTGGAGCACCCAGAGGAAACCCCCACAGACCCGGGGAGAATGTGCAAACTTCACATAGACAGTCCCAAGGGTGGAATCAAACCCAGGTCCCTGGCACTATAATACACTGCTCATTTTTGTTCTCAATATTCAAATGTTCTGCCAAACATTGCTGGGGATCCCTACCTAAGGTTCTGCAGTCATGATAGGAATTGAAACCATTTCCACTAATTTTGTAAATTTAGTACTTTTTTTCTGTTGATGGTATGAAATAATTCTCTAATGCAACACAGGTTATCTTAACAGATGCTTTCTTCTTTTAAGAAGTCGATTTTGGACACCAGCATAACTGATTTCTACAAGTATATTTTCCTTTTTAGGCTCAACTGTTAAGCTTGGAAGGTTTGTGAAGTCTGCGGCTGTGCTTAACTGTGCTTTATTCCCCTAGTATTTTTGCTTCAGATCATGGATAGTAAACTGTTACAGCTTCCAAAGGTTTATGTTGACTGATGTCTGTTGAATGCTCTTCTAGCTGCTGACTGGCCAGCTGATCTTTCCTCAACATGGTAATGTCCTAAACTGGTAACTGACATGCCTGAAAAAAATTGTGATTCTTTCTCTTTAGGTTCTTCTCTGTTTTTTTTTTGCCACCTAGTGGAGGTCAGATCCCCACCCTGAAATCATGTGGTATTTTCCAATTATGTACACCCTTAATTCCATGAGGTATTCCAGTATGATCTCTAGGTACCAATTACTTATGGCTTATGATTGGTGTAGAATGTTGTTACCAATCCTCCTTCTTATGTTAGTTGGGCTGTTCAGTAGTCTGTGGAGGAGGATAGACCACAAATAATTCTCAGACTCTGATTGGCAGATAGCTCTTGGGAGATGGAATTTCACTCCCATTCCCTCCGATGTGGTTCTTAATCCCAAGCAGATGGGTGAAAACTGTGTTGCTTCTGTTAAATAATATCCCTTTTTTTCTAACTTGTGGTGTGTGCCTCTTTTTCTTACATTCCTTCTATGGGTCTCCATTTCTTCCATGTCTTTCCCATTTCTCTCTGTCAATGAGCATCTTTCTTTCTTGTACATGTTGTTAGCTCATTCATTCCCTTTGCCTACTTCTGTCTGACTGCCATTATATTTGTCTGTGAAGTTCTGTATATTCTGTAGAAATATGTATGCCCATCCAGCTCTTAACGTCTCTCTCTCTCTCTCTCTCTCTCTCTCTCTCTCTCTCTCTCTCTCTCTCTCTCTCTCTCTCTCTCTCTCTCTCTCTCTCTCTCTCTCTCTCTCTCTCTCTCTCTCTCTCTCTCTCTCTCTCTCTCTAATTCTGTGCATTTGCCTCCCTTGGCCTAGTTCTAGTTTTACAGAGAGCATTACAATCCTTGTTAATGCCATGGTTTTTGCAAATTGTAATTCCTTCTAACTGAAGATTTCCCACAGTAATTTAAAATGTCCTTCTCTTTGTAAGGTGCAGATGGAGTTCTGACATTCCGTTTATTTTGCAGCTACTCGTTAATGCAATTTTACCAAATTACTCAAATTGAAGATAAGCACAACCAGCTGAAACATCATTTGATTTAAAGGTGTAATAGAAGCACCAATAAAATGATACCTTTCATCTTCTCAGCGAACTCACACAGAGCATGTTAGAGCCATAATGCAATTTTTCATACATTAAAGGGCTTGATTATTATAAACTACTTCATAAATACCTCTTTCTGTGACTCAGTGGGTAAAGACACATCCACTGTGTTTGTGATTTATATGACAAGGTGCCAGGTCCAATTGGAGGTCTGTGCTGGATTAGCTGATGGCAGCCAGAAAATCAGTTTAAGAATGTTGTAGTTAGTCTCAGTATCCTGGTGAGAGAGGAGAAATATCTGTGAATGTTCCTGATCCTAATTTCTATCCAGTCACCTTTGCTGAAAAAAATTGTAGTCTTTTGATGAGGATCAGTTTTGGCTTGCCTGTGATATCTTCTGCAGTCAAACAGCTGTTTCAATTCCACTATATAGGCTTACATTTAATAAAATAGTCAGGTCACCATTGGCTGCTGATGCCCAACACAAAGGAAAATCCAAAAGTTTTTTATATGCTCGTAACAATGATAAGGGCAGAAAATGGAGGTATGAGCCTGATTAGGGACTGAAATGAGGGCTGAAACATGGAAGTAGGAGGTTTGGTTTAGGCATTATATGAATAAGTTGCATCTTTCTTTACTAAGCAAAACGATTTTGTGCAGTCATGCTGAAAGGGGATGAGGTATTTCATAGACTGTCCATATTTAAAGTTGATAAGTCATCAAGGATGAGAAGTACTCAAGTGTATCAAGGGAGAACTAAAATCAGGGTGGCACTGGGCATAATTTTTCAGTTTTCCTTAGACTCAGTGATGGCACCAGAGAACTGGAGAATTCCAACCATTATGCCTTTCTTCAAAAAATGTTGTAGCTATAAACTCATCAACTATGGATCAGTCAGTTTAGGATATTTTTAATCAAACAGATGAGAGATACTATTGCACATTTCTGGAGCAGGTCAGACACTGCTGCCAGACCACAAGAGACCTCTGGTAGTGAAAAAGACTCTGGAAATGACAATTTGATCAGTTCATTAGTTACTTATGCAAATGCAAGTTAATTAAATGTGAAGGAAACACAGCATGAACCAGTTAAAACCAAATTGTGTTTCTAAAATTGGATGGAGTTTTCTGGGGTAAAAGAAAAGTTGAAAAGAGTAATGCTGTTGATGTGGTGTATATGGATATCCGAAAAATATTTGATAAACGTCTACACAATAGGAGTTTTGAAGAGATTCAAAGGAAACAGAAAGGCTGAGAATTGCCGGGTAATTGGCACAAAGAAGTGAAGAGAAAATTTATTTTTGTAGGAGGAACACGAAGAGACAGTATAACTGAAAAAAATATAATTTTGCAGAAAGCGCAGTAGCATTTTGCATCTGTGCACAAATTTTTGATGATAACAGAGCAGGTTGAGAGGTTAGTTAATAAAGCATTCGGCATTCTGGGCTTTATCGATAGAGGCATTAAATCTATAATCTGACGAAGAGTCATCTAAACTTGGAGTGTTAGCTTGCTTTCTCCCCCCATGAATGCTTCCTGATCCATTGTAGTCTCCAGCATTTTGTGTTTTCAGTTCAGGCTCCAGCATCTTCAGTAATTTGTTCCTAAAACTAAGGGTGTTGGTTAAACTTGAATACTACTTTGGTTTGATCTCAGTTGGATAATTGAGATCAGTTTGGGCACCTCACTTTAGGAAGCACATGAAGGCATTACAGAAATTGTAGAAATGATTCATAGGAATAATTCCAGAAGTGAGGAAGTTCAGTTCTGTAAGAAGAATGGATAAGTGAAGCTTGGAGGAGGGAAGATTGACAAGTGATTTGGTAAAGGTTTCCAAAATCATGAGGGGTCCAGAGCACAGGCAGGGAGTAACTGTTTCTCATTAGTGAAATAATTGAGAACTATTAGGCACAGATTTGAGGTAATTTTGCAACAGGAGGAAATTTATTTTTACATAGCAAGCAGTTAGGTTCTGAGTTGTAATGCCTAAAGAGTGTGGTGGAGGCAGTTTCTATTGAGGTAATAGGAGGAAATTGGATTATTATTGTAAAGGAAAGTTGTGCAGGGCTACATGAAGAAGGAGGATGCGTGGCAGTAGATGAAATACTTCTTCAAAGGGCCAGGAATGACACAACAGACCAAATAACCATTTTCTGTGCATTCTCTTATTCAGCAGCTGGGGAAGTCCAATTAGTTTCATGGTTTCTAATTTAATGCTACAATGGGCAAAAATCAATCAGGGCTCCTGCTTCTAATCTGAATCCAGCAACTGTTATAAGAAAATATGTTCATTGAACTCCCATGGGGATCAAAGGAACTCAGTTTTGATGCAATTCCAAATTGCACCCTTAACTGAGACTCAAGTGCCCAGACTCGCATATGAAGATTGACTATCTACATGAAATATTGGAAGGTAACTAGCACCATGGAACTGTGCTTAAACAAAAATCGGTGTCTGCAGGAGAAGAGGGGAGGAAATTGCTGTGCTATTCTTATTTTAATCAATTTGTCATTGTCAAGGTCAAGGGAATTCACCAGTAAATTCTTAAAAACTAGCTAATAAAACTTGATCGAAATCAGTAGCGACTATAATTTCCATAGCCTGGACAAGTCACAAGAACTATCAATCAGGTTTTATTTGTTTCAGACGTCAAGGCTGGGATCTTCCTTCCAATAATGGAATTCAGGCAGAGTGGGATTGCTGCGTGTTGCAATGATGGCACTGGACCTGAACCCATTTCCTGGTTGGGGTTTAATACAGGTACATTTCAGCATTGTAGTCGGATTTCTGCTGCCAAGAAGAACCACCAAATATTAACAGCCTGTAACTGCAGTATCAGAAGAGGCATTTAGACATTAAAGAGATAGAAGGACCCAGGTATTTAGAAGATTTGCAGCCAGTACGCCTTGGCAGAGACCAAGGTCTGAAGGGAACCAAGGCCTCACCAAGAGGGACCAGAAAGTGAGCAGTTTGGAGGGACGTGGATTTCTCTGTTATTTGCATATGACGAGGGGTGAGATGAGATTTGCAGGAGAGGGTGTTGTGCTTTGTCAGGCATGGAAACACAAATACAAATTAGTAAATTACATTGGTGTAGAGATCATTGTAAGTTTCATTCACACATTCAGAAAGCAAATCATTGACTAGTTTCCGGAGCAATTGATCAATATTCATCATGGTCAAGTACTCTAATGGCAAGAATGTGTTGCCACTATACCTGAGAAAGGCCTTAGGATTGAATTATACAGCATATACATTCAGCACCTCACGGAGTATATTCACCAATGTTTATTCCTCAAGAAATACCTACAAATAAATCATCTTTTTTTTATTCGTGAGGCCTCATGTTATGCAAATAAGTTATAGTGTTTCTCACATTACAACAGTCAATACACTTCACAAAGTACTTCATTGGCTGCAAAGTAGTTTGGGATGTCCTTTGGAGCAGAAAAACTGATGTTTCAGGCCTAAATCCTTCATCAGAAATCCAGAAAGCTGATGTTTCGGGCCTAGACCCTTCATCAGAAATCCTGATTTCTGATGAAGGGTCTAGGTCCGAAACGTCAGCTTTCCTGCTCCTAAGATGCTGCTTGGCCTGCTGTGTTCATCCAGCTCCACACCTTGGTATCTCAGGATGCCCAGTTGTTGTGAAAGACATGGTATAAATACAAAATTTTTAGTGCCTCTGTAGCACACATGGCAATGAAGAGCAACAAAACAAGTTAGATGCTTGCTGTACCTTCGAACAATTAACATTGTTTCATCATTTTCCTCAGTTACCTTACTTAATTCTTGCAGGATTATCAAGATATTTTGGGTCTGAATCTTATGTTTTTTTTTTGGCTATATGTCAGTTTCGTCAAAGAGTGCTTCTCTGTGTGAGGCCCAATGGGATTTTTCGCCATATTGTTCCAAACTTACCTCTTTAACTACCTACCCTCCCCCCATGGCACCCTTTTGTCCAATGCTGACCAGATTCTACCAGGCACCATAGCTGGAAGAATTCACCATTATTAAAATATCCCAGAATAGATTGACATCCCTTTTGCCCAGACCATTTTCAAAAAACCACTGTGCATTCAGAAAAGCAGAGTCAGTCTGGAGCTACACTGCATGGTATATCACTTTTACCCCAAATATGGCAGATGAAGGCAGGTTGATGGCCCACTTTGCAGATAAGCAATTGGAGGCTCTGGTGGACAGTGCAGTGCAGACAGAAGGGGCTATGACACCAGAAACTGCCAGTTTAGTCCGAGGTCATCACTCGGAGTATTGCAGTTGCATGTATCTGGAGGAACACCAACAGTGAACAAAGCAGTCAATGACCTTCTCTGCTTGGTAAGTGGGTAAGTGTCATCATTTTCCCTCTGTTATCTCACTCACTCTGTATCTGGTACTGTGGCCAACTCCTACCAAAGCTCATGCTCTACCACTCTCTCTTTAATCTGCAGCATTTACCCTTGCTTGCTCTCAAACACTCAACTCCCCATATTTCCTGGCCCTGCATGGCCTCTGTGACTCTTACTCACTCACTCAGAACATCTCACCACCTTTCTCCCTAAATCATAGGGTCTAACAGCTAATCCAGTTACTTTCATCTTACTCAATCCCTCCCTTTTTCACATTCTTGCCCACTATAGCCCAGAAAGAGCCAAGACAGAAGGTTGACTGCCCAATATTCACTCCTCACCCCGGATAGGAAGAGGGTCCTGATCCTGACCATCCTGAGTTGTCAACTAACTGTACCCAATCCCCTGGATATTAGTAAGGATTGTACGTGATTTACTGTAATGGGACCTCCTTACTGAAGCTGTCTCCCTCGACTTGCCTGAGGGCTACTGTCTACTGTGATGAGCTTTGGTCTACATGAAACTGCAAGGTAAAACAGAACCCAAGATAATAAAATGTGAGGCTGGATGAACACAGCAGGCCAAGCAGCATCTCAGGAGCACAAAAGCTGACGTTTCGGGCCTAGACCCTTCATCTCAGCTTTTGTGCTCCTGAGATGCTGCTTGGCCTGCTGTGTTCATCCAGCCTCACATTTTATTATCTTGGATTCTCCAGCATCTGCAGTTCCTATTACCTCAGGTAAAACAGAACCAATGTGAGCCTGGAAGCTCTGGTTGTCAGGGTGTGGGAAAGCGAAAAAAAGGCAGGGATGCAGTAAGCATCAGGTAGTCATTAGGTGAACGAGCGAGATCTAACAAATAGCCCTGAGATGCAGTCTGATCGAATCTGTGAAATGGATGACTGCCCTGTGTTCAAAGTATCCTCGCAGCAGCATTTCAATGCTGGTGGCCAGTAACCCCCAGGAATGCAGCTTTAAAGTGTAGAAGCATCCTGCAATTTAATCCGAGAGGTGGCATCAGTGTTCTGACAGTTTTTGGATGCCAAGGTTTGTGGATGTGGAGCATGTGTGACTTGTTCTCTGAGGTGTTTTCGCTGGGTGTCTAAGATGGCTGCCCAGAGGAGCAAGTGGTGAGCTGAAGTTGCCAGGTACCCTCTGATCTTCATGGCAGGAATGTCTACCTTCACTTTGCTCACAGCAGGTGGTAGAACAGAAAGCGCTTGTTAATGAGGTCAGACTCATTGTGTATGAGGCTGTTAATAAATAACAATCCTCTGAATATATATCTCACTTGATGTTTATTAATAATCTTGCCTCAGCACTGGAACTCTGAAAATGAAATGAGTTGCTCCCAACATAAAGAAAGGCCTCGTCTGAATTCTCATGCAATTTTCTCATTTTTCTTGCCAAAACTCATGTCACCATTCAGGCCCTTCTAAGAATTCCCCTTTGGTTTTCTTTTTCCAACAAATATTGAAGCCACTGAATTTGTTATTATTTCAAGGTTGGTAGAAAGTTAGACATGTCACAGACAAATGAAGTTAAGGAAAGGAGTGTGGTGGCTTATTCCTGCTTCTAATTTATATGTTTATACATGATCATCATTTCTATCAATCAAAACCTTGTGCTAATCTGTAATTTTATGCTGCTCAACAGGAGGACAGAAAATTGTAGGCTCATGTAGCCAAGATTGAAAAAAAATTGCCAGGATCGAATAATTGATCTGAAATTAGTATTGAAACTTTGACCAAATAGAAAACTATTGAATAGTAATATTTGAGATTAAATTGTGCTGTGTAGTTTAACAAGCATGTTGGAAATTGTTTTCCCAACTATTTTAATAGAAATGTTAACCCCATAATAAATGGGTTAGTACTCCTGTTCAAGTAACAGAGGAAGAGTTTCATCTCAAATTAAGATTCATGCACCAACATCAGAGGATATAATTTCACATTGAATGAACACAAGTTACATAATAAACAATGTGTTTGGAGATTTTGTCTTCTGGTTGTGTGAAATAAGTTTGGAACATATCAGTACTACAGGTGCCAGCACTGAATGCAGGATACTGGCTGAAATAACACAATGTGGAACTGGAAGAACACGGCAGGTCAGGCAGCATAGGAAGAGCAGGAAAGTTCTCCACACTCTTTTGTCACCTACTCCAACATCTGCATGTCTTGCTGTCTCTATACAGGTTAAACTACTTTTTTCGTGTAATTTGTTGTCAGGCTGACTCTGGACGTTACTGTCCAAGAATGTTCAATTCATTTAGCTTACCTGTGTAAACGAGGTACTAAAAATAATTGTATTTATGCAGTGACAACAGCAGAACATTACAAGGCTCTTTGCAGCCAAAGAAGTGTGAACATTGTTACAATTTAGGAAACATTTGGCAATTTGCACAACGGAAATCCCACAAATAGCAGTGAAATATATATAGATCATCTAATTCTAGGTGCTGGTTGAGGGATAAATGTTGGTTAATGTACCAGGATAATTTCCTTGGTATGCTGAACGTTTAAGCAGTGTTACTCAATGCCAGACCCCTCCCTTACATAAATCAGTATCACACTCTTCTGTCATTTGCGTCAGTCGACCATAACCAAAATTAGTCAAGACTTCTTGCAAGTACACAATGATTTGCTTTCTGCATGTGTCAAGCAGTGCAGAGAATCAAACTTTCACAGATCATTGACCTCGTCTCTCCATTCTGTGCCAACTTACTGTTTACGCTAACCATACTGTGACCAGACTATGCATTTTTTTTTATTCTATGTCTTTTTCTTTGAATTTTTGGGAAAATTTTCAATTTGGCAATACCCATTGCATTTGCCAAAAATTACCACTAAGGCACTGAAAGTGAAGCTTTAACCTTGCATACCCAGTGTCAAGCCCAGTTTGTAATTTTAGCCATTTTGAACTTGGGCTCCTTTCAGACACCCAGTATGATTAGCCAAAGTATGTGTACACCTAATTACAGTTGCTAAATGGGGTCTAACAATTGTTTAGAGACCCAAAACCTCTGTTAAGAGCTCTGTACTCTTATTTGTCAATTATAAATCAGGCACATAAACCATTGGTTGGAAAATGGCCTGGAGGATACTATTTCCAACAACATTTAAAGCTATCATCAATTACTTCTGGGTAAATCACTAGTTAGTTTATTTGGACTGCTGATTTTAAACTATTTGGGACTTCTGGATGCTGGAAATGACAGTAGTTGTTTCTAAAAGTAATGCAGGAAATTACTAAAGGAGCCTTGACCTGCTGCTTTAGGCAAACTCCTGACTGCTTTTAAAGCATTTTCAATTGACATAATCAGTACACCTGGAGGAGGAGAGGCCGCTGGCTAGTGCCCAGAGAGCTCCAGCCACAGAGTGATGATGCAGGAGTATAGACCCCAGTCCACCTTTGAGATCGACATGTTCAGAACTTGTTGCCAACATTGCATTGAGGTACAATGTATGTGGAGGCTGTCATCTTCTTCTCCAGTATCAGATGCTGCCAAAAATAAGGTCACATACACTCCTGCCTGTGGCTGTGAATATCATTGAGGTGCTGAGCCTTTATTGCCTCAAAGGCCTTTCAGCCTGAAGCAGGCCATATTAGCAAAATCAGACTGTGCAGGCTTGTATCCAGCAAGCGACAGGTGTACTCTACAAAAACTGTTGACTTCCTGACAGAAGCTGCAAAGAAGTGAAACAAACCCTTCATTTTAGTCTGGATAACATGCATTCCTCAAACATGGAGCTTCATAGACTGAACACATAAGGCTGAATCCTGTTTTCTTTTAGCCAAGCACAAGTTGCATAGGGTTTTGTGGGTCTAACTATGAAATTTCTTGCTGTATCTTGCCAAATGTACCTCATTAATAACCAATCCTGCCTCCTGAGGTGATCATGTAGGTATGGTCATTTACTAATGGCCCCCTGAAGGCACAGTGCTCCTGACCATGGGCAAATCCCTCCTTCCTGCATATTCATATTCCAATCCATGCTTTGACATATTTCCCCCTTACAACTACTGTTGCTTTCCTTCACACTTGCCATCTCCCTATCCCTGTCACCCTGTCTGCAGCCGCCAGTAGTAAAAGATAGCTTCCTGACTTGGTCTCCTGTGGCAGCTGGCCCTCTTTTGTCCCATCTACCTTGCTCCTAGGTTTCTGTTCATGGACCTGATGGACTGACTGCAGTCACTCCCTTGAAGGACCTACCCAGGCAGCTGAGAATGAGAAGTGCCCAAATCACTTATTTACACCAGGTTCTGTCCCCAACCATAATGGCCCTAACTCCTCGGACTGCCTTCTGTGAAGCCACAGCACATAACACAATCCACCCCAACTCTCTCACTGCAATCACCCTGACTAGTCGCATGACCATAGCCAGTTTTCTTGGTGGATATTGAAGTTTGCCCTTGTCTTCTGTGCCTGGAACCCCTGGCTAACGGATGCCTCCATGGATTATAATGATGATTATGCCACCAAAACTTTGAGCCATGACTGCTTGCTCGCTGTGCATGCAGTGTGTTGCCACATAAGCTGCAGGCACATGGAGCAGGCGTGTGAATGATGTATCACACCACCACATAACAAGATGTATGCTTCCTTGGCAGGGACCGCATGGTGGCTCAGTGGTTAGCACTGCTGTCTCACAACGCCAGGGATCTGGGTTCAATTCCACCCTCGGGTGGCTGTCTGTGTGGTGTTTGCACATTCTCCCCGTGTCTGCGTGGGTTTCATCTGGGTGCTCTGGTTTTCTCTCACTGTTGAAAGATGTGCAGGTTAGGTGGATTGGCCATGCTAAATTTCCCACTGCGTTTGGGGATGTGCAGGCTAGGTGGGCTAGCCATGGTAAATATAGGGTTACAGGGATACAGCACAGGGGTGGGTCAGGATGGGAAGCTCTTCAGAGCTCGATGGCCAGAGTGGCCTGAGACCACACTGTAGGGATTCTCTGATGGATTGCTCATTAGTGAGCAAGCTGACTAGTTGTATG
The DNA here is from genome assembly GCF_030684315.1 of Stegostoma tigrinum. Classification (NCBI taxonomy): domain Eukaryota; kingdom Metazoa; phylum Chordata; class Chondrichthyes; order Orectolobiformes; family Stegostomatidae; genus Stegostoma; species Stegostoma tigrinum. The sequence continues at coordinate 36,734,861 of NC_081368.1, forward strand.
CATGCATGAGTTGGAATGCAAGACAAATGTTGCAAACATGCAGGTATGTGCTACATGAGTAAGCATGGTGAGAGTAAGTGAATTGCAGCCTGGGTTTAATGCATGAGCTGGGTGCCCACCCAAGCATGTGAAGTGAACTTATATCAATCATTCAATGTTAGTTGCCAGCGTGCCCAGCGTTCCAAGTCTGTGTTTCCTAAGCATCCTGAATGTCGACCATTGAGGTGCTAAGATGGTTGTGAGGGCTTTGCTAAGAGCTAGATGGCAATGTTCCTTGACAAGGTGCAGGATTGTGCCCTGAAATGCAATTTGATGCTAAGCTACATGGAGGCTCTTTGCAACCTGTGGTGAGCTGAAGTTGCCAGGTACCTGTGCTGACTGCCACGTTGAGATTTTTCAACGTCTATCTTGTTTAGAGTAAGGTACAATTAATAAGTTGAGCTGCTACATTAATAAAACACATAGCAAGCTATGATCCTCAATTGTTCCAACTTAGCATTGCAAAAAAGTCACCACATGTGTGGACTACTTTAGTTCAAGAAGACAGCTCACAACCATTTTCTCAAGTCCAACAGAGGATGGGAAATAAATGCTTGCCAGCCGGTGCTGCCCAGTCCCACGAGTAATTGAAATAAAAATGCTGCTCAGCAAAAAAAACATAGAAGATGCAGCGAGTAACTCCTGACATTGTGAGAAGTCTTGTGCCATCATAGTCTATGTTACTCAGACACCTGTAAGATTCTGCCCATAGTCTGCCTTGTCCAAGAGGATCTGTGGTTGAATTGGAAGGGATTTTATGCTGAAGTTTCAGCTGATTAATATTGAAATGTGGTACATCATATAGCTTGTCTTAGTTTTACTGGCAGTGGCCCTGTTGCTTCATTCAGTGCTAATCTTTGATCCTCCACATCATTTTGACTGATCTGAGCTCAAAGCAAGAAACTTCAAGAGTTATTTTCTAGTCAACCTGTTCAGAGATTTTATTCCACACCTCTGGAACAGGTGGGACTTGAAACCAGTCTTCCTGAAACCTTGCTAATTGCTTCTAGGTACGCAAACACAGATATAGAGGTGCAGTTTAATTGATCTCAAAGCCTTTATGGAACAACTTTTTCCAGAGTCATGCTTCTACTGCCCAGATAGACGCAATCAGATTAACTCTGGATAATAAAGATTTTGCAAAATATGGTATTTATATTGATCTTTACCCCATTAATTGCTACTTCCCTTGATTTAATCCCAATCACCCTGCCTTCAGTTCTTGTTTATCTACTCGAATGGTTTAAAGTTGCTTCCTATATGTCTTCAGATTGAGGCGCAGGAAGTTATTGAAGCTTCAGTTAGGGCACTTGCATAAAAATAACTGTGTCTGTAGGTAGCAACCTTGAGGACTGTGCTCTCCAGCAACAGTTTACTGGGTTGTGAACTGAAACACTCAATTTTCAGCCTTCCATAGGCTGAGGACTCTGGCATTAACAATAGAATATCATACTAGGGATTAACTAATTTAGTACAGGTCACTATTGATCTGAAACAGTGGTATAACATCAGTTAACAGTCAAAGACTTTTCACAATTTTGATATCAGACAAAAACACATGTTCTTCCTGTGCTATACAGCTCAGAGCCATACTGGGTGACACACTTACCGAGTTCAAGCTTATAAAAAACACCATGGAGAACCTGATCCTTGTAGCCTAGGTATAATGCTAAACTTTTTTTTTTAAAACTGAGAATCTGCCAATTTCAATTCCAAGTATTTCAATAAGACTGCAATTGCTTGTCCGAATTCACTACAGTTAACTTCATGAGTTGAATGACGTCAATAGTTTCTATAAGCGGAGCAGAGTTGGATGAGTTGATTTGCACTGCCCAATATCTACTCATGCAAAAGTGTAACCCGGCAGTACCCCCATGCGATCTGAATCATGTCTTTTGTGTTTTTACACTTCTTTTCAAGGTCAATTGCAAGTGCTCTTTAAAATAAGGCTAAATATAAGTCATCACACCATTTAATTCCATAGTTAGTGAAGATACCAAACCATTTACAACTGGAGTTTCTTGTTTCTAGATATAACTTATGTTTGGGTTGTTTGTGTATCTGCCCTTGTCTTAGTACCTCTGTGTTCACAACCTAAGATGCTGATGTGTCAGGTAGAATATGTGTCAAGGGCCAGACACATGTTGACATGGTTATAAATAATTGATACAAGATAAGAAATTCATTATTGTTTTTAGATTCTTCAGAGATAGTTTTAATATTTATTTGCCATCAGTGCCTTTAAAAAAACACTTTTGTGAAGATACCTTGCTTTAAAATATAAGCGATATCTGACTGTTTCTCCCAAATCTTTTCCCTGAAAAATAGCTAAACATCTCTGAAATGTTACTATTATATTAAATATTGTCTCAACAACATGTTATAATCCAACAGGGTTATTTGAAATCACAAGCTTTTGGAGCATAACCCATTTATCAGATGAAGTAAGAGAGAAGTACACAGGCACAGAATTAATAGGAAAACAGATCAAGTGCAGAGAGATCAAAGGATTAGACAAATAGTATGACGGGAGTATTGAATAATAAGCTTCTGCAGATGATGAAAACTATCAGTTGGTGTGAGTAAAGTGTCAACAGCTGAATAACAAGCAAAGGGATGACCTATAATTTGATTAAATGAGTCTGAGAGATTATTATACAAAATTAAAAATAAGGCTGTGCTGAAGACAAACCAAATGTCTGAAATAACATGGTAGGTAAAAGAGTCACATGCCGAGTGTCTAACCAATGTAAGAAGTAACCCAAAACTATACAACCTAATTAAGGTGGACAGATCTTAACAAGTTATCAAAGTGATGGTGTCAAAACAGGACAGTAAGGAAGATTTTACAGATATAGAACAGTGTGGTGTGGTCACCTGTCATGCAACATGAGACTAAGATCACAGTTGAGACGCTTCATGGGTCATATCTTTCTCATCTCCAGACTCAATTCTTCCAATGGTCTTCTGACCAAGCACCAATCCATGACCTATAGTTACCTTTATCCAGTACACCACTACCCTGCACCAAATTCTGCTCAATCATCAATCCCTCCCTTATTACCCTATAGTTACACCCAGCCTCCAGAAACCCAAATTTAAAATTAGGATCTTCATGTTAAATTGATTTGTAACATTTCCTTTTTTTATCTATGATGTTCTCTAAGCCTTTAATCTCTCTGTTCTATTGGCTCTTACCTGTTAAGTGCTGTTAATTGCCTTTGTTTAGTCATTGAGGAAAGGCATTCAACTACTGTACCAGTATCCTCTAGAAATCCAAGCCTAAATCTTTTCTGCCTCTATGTCCTCTGTCAAGATGCACCTTAAAGAAAATTACTTTGACTAGATTTATAGACCATGAGCTGTGCCCACTTCCAATAGTTGACTCTCCGCACAAAGTGGAAAATGCGCTCATTAGTCAGCATCCATCTTTCTTGTCACCCTATCCACTCTGCCTTTAGAAAATCAGAATGCCAGAGAAAACTCCCCTCCTCCCTCCACCCTACCCAATAAGTATTTCTTAAACTCTTTAGTTGCTTTAAGGCCTGCTGCAAGTCAGACTGTTTCAGGTTAAAACACCTAGAAGACAAAATCTTGTAATACAAAACAAAGGCCTCAACTCGTAACACAACTACATAAACAAAAACACAAATAATTTTCAATTAATCACCAATCAACACTTAAATTGCCAATTTTGCCTCCACAGTTGTAGCTAAATACTCACAGTATATATATCCTGTTTTGCCTTTTAGTGCAGTTACATAGCCAGGCATCATATTGTCGTTGTGAGCAGTGTGCAGTGAGGAGAGTTGGTATTTCCAAGATAATAAAATGTGAGGCTGGATGAACACAGCGGGCCTAGCAGCATCTCAGGAGCACAAAAGCTGATGTTTCGGGCCTAGACCCTTCATCAGAGAGGGGGATGGGGTGAGGGTTCTGGAATAAATAGGGAGAGAGGGGGAGGCGGACCGAAGATGGAGAGAAAAGAAGATAGGTGGAGAGGAGAGTATAGGTGGGGAGGTAGGGGATGGGATAGGTCGGTCCAGGGAAGACGGACAGGTCAAGGAGGTGGGATGAGGTTAGTAGGTAGGAGATGGAGGTGTGGCTTGGGGTGGGAGGAGGGGATGGATGAGAGGAAGAACAGGTTAGGGAGGCAGAGACAGGTTGGACTGGTTTTGGGATGCAGTGGGTGGAGGGGAAGAGCTGGGCTGGTTGTGTGGTGCAGTGGGGGGAGGGGACGAACTGGGCTGGTTTTGGGATGCGGTGGGGGAAGGGGAGATTTTGAAGCTGGTGAAGTCCACATTGATGCCATTGGGCTGCAGGGTTCCCAGGCGGAATATGAGTTGCTGTTCCTGCAACCTTCAGGTGGCATCATTGTGGCACTGCAGGAGCCCCATGATGGACATGCCATCTAAAGAATGGGAAGGGGAGTGGAAATGGTTTGCGACTGGGAGGTGCAGTTGCTTATTGTGAACTGAGCGGAGGTGTTCTGCAAAGCGGTCCCCAAGCCTCCGCTTGCTTTCCCCAATGTAGAGGAAGCCACACCGGGTACAATGGATGCAGTATACCACATTGGCAGATGTGCAGGTGAACCTCTGCTTAATATGGAAAGTCATCTTGGGGCCTGGGATAGGGGTGAGGGAGGAGGTGTGGGGGCAAGTGTAGCATTTTCTGCGGTTGCAGGGGAAGGTGCCAGGTGTGGTGGGGTTGGAGGTCAGTGTGGAGCGAACAAGGGAGTCACGGAGAGAGTGGTCTCTCCAGAAAGCAGACAAGGGTGGGGATGGAAAAATATCTTGGGTGGTGGGGTCGGATTGTAGATGGCGGAAGTGTTGGAGGATGATGCGTTGTATCCGGAGGTTGGTGGGGTGGTGTGTGAGAACAAGGTGGATCCTCTTTGTGCGGTTGTTGCGGGGGCAGGCTGTGAGGGATGTGTTACGGGAAATACGGGAGACGCGGTCAAGGGCATTCTCGACCACTGCGGGCGGAAAGTTGCGGTCCTTGAAGAACGTGGACACCTGGGATGTGCGGGAGTGGAATGCCTCATTGTGGGAGCAGATGCAGCGGAGGCGGAGGAATTGGGAATAGGGGATGGAATGTTTGCAGGAGGGTGGGTGGGTGGAGGTGTATTCTAGGTAGCTGTAGGAGTCAGTGGGCTTGAAATGGACATCAGTTTCTAGCTGGTTACCTGAGATGGAGACTGAGAGGTCCAGGAAGGTGAGGGATGTGTTGGAGATGGCCCAGGTGAACTTGAGGTTGGGGTGGAAGGTGTTGGTGAAGTGGATGAACTGTTCGAGCTCCTCTGGGGAGCAAGATGTGGCACCGATACAGTCATCAATGTAACGGAGGAAGAGGTGGGGTTTGGGGCCTGTGTAGGTGCGGAAGAGGGACTGTTCTGTGTAACCTACAAAGAGGCAGGCATTTCGCTGGCTAGTGCTATGTAGCCATGTAGCTGTATAACACAAGTAGCTAATGAAACAAATGCACTGTCCCAACCAAATAGCTGTGTCCCAATGTCTAAGGGAAGTAACCCTCAATCAGGCCAAGAAAGACAGTTAGGGGATGCCAGCATGGTACGTCAATAGCAGCATCCTCTATCAGTACAAGGTCTTGAACACAGTTAGTCGCCTACATAGGTGGCCAGGGTCAGGAAACCCATATCACTACAGTTAAATCCTGCAAACCTGGTGCAACTAATCTAGAGTTCATAGTAAGTCAGATGGGGAGATACATAGAGGTTGGTAACCCATCAGCTGGGGCTGCCATCCAGATTGGCCAGGGTGTGGGCTATAGTCATCCCTAGGGATGACTCAGTGAATGGCAGGGAATGTTACCAAAGACCTATGGTAGGGATGTCAGAGTAGTTGCTTGTGGAAATTAGGTCTGCATGCTGGAATGCAGAGGAGACAACAATTGTGAAGTGGGGGAAGTTCAACACATAATGGCATAGTGGGTGTGAGGGGTGTTTGGTAATGCTTTGGAGAATATGGGTTACTGTGGAAAGAGTAGGGCTGCCTACAGTCACAACAGTCAATGGAGTGATTGTAGAATAATGGTTGGTATGACTAACGGTAGGGCTGGGGCTCAGGGGTAATGTTGAGAGATGAAGCCAGTGGGAATATGTGGAAGCTTAGCGCTGATGGGTTCAATGAAGAATGTCAAGAAGAAAAGAAACATGGAGGTTTAATGGAGTCCTTGATTACCAGATTGAACCTTCAACTCACTGTGACAAGCATGACCTGCATTGCCATGAGAAGTCTCCTAAGAATCCTTTCTGTTTCAATGAGATCATCTCTCTTTCCTCTAAACTCCAGTCAATAGAGTCCCAATCTGTTTAGCCTTTGTTCAACTGAGAATCCGTCCATCCCAGGGATCATCCTACTGAACATTCTTCGAACTGCCTCCAGTGAAATTGTTTCTTGCCTAAAGTAAGGGGACCAAAACTGCTCATGGTACTCCAGATGTGGTTTCACCAGCTCCTTGTAAAGTTGCAGTCAGACTTCTCTCCACTTATACTCAAAATCGCTTTAAATAAGAACCAACATCCATTAGCCTTTCTGATTACCTGTTCCAGTTTCCTGTGTTTTATGTTCAAGTACCCCCAGATCCCTTTGTGTTGCAGCTCTCTGCAGTATTTATCTATTTAAATAATATTTTGTTCTTTTGTTCTGTCTTTCAAAATGAAGAAGTTCACAGTTTCCCACATTATACTTCAGTTATCCATTAGTTAACCTACCAATTCCTTTCTGTAATGTTCACACAGATTCATTGGAACAGTGACCAATGGATCCAGCCACAGTGGGAACTCTCCAGCTGCAGTGTAGCAAAGGCACAGGCTAACTGAGGAGGAACAGATGAGTCAGCAAGCCTGGGATCAGCAACAAATTCCAACAGCTGCTGAATAGCCTCATAATGAAATGGTTACAGCGGAAGATCTCCTCAGAAGGTATAGGAGGCCCAGAGCATGTCATCTTTGATGCCATTTCTTTCAGGTAGGCTATGTACTGGGACACCATCACAGAATGATGCCAGCTGCTGGAGAAGGATTTGTGATCTGAAGTGTTAGGTGGCTATTTTACCACAGCGGTTGTCAAAGTGACAGCTACATTAAAGATGTATGGAGCTGGATGTTTCTAATGAACCACTGGGTACCTTTGTGGGATCATTCAATTATCAATATGGACGTGGATCCAGTCTGTTACTGATGCAGCTTGTGCCAGATCACTTCAGCTCATGTCCTGTGATTTGTTCAGTGCTGTACCTGGACAGTAGGGTTTGCTAATGCTGCAGATATGCCCCAGATGCAGTGGATGATAGAATATACATATATTTGCATTGAGAGCACCATATCGTAATGATAAACTTTATCAACAGAAAATAATTCTGTTCATCAATATGCATGTCAACTGTGATCACCACATCGTAGAAGCCCAATTGAGCTACGCTGGAAGCTGCCATGAGTCTACAACCTTGAGAACCCTCATGTCCTTGCTTTATTTCAAGGGTCAGAGGATGCTGAGATCCTTTAGCATGATCTGAATACGTTGGATAAGTGGACAAATCAATGGCAGATCCAGTATAATTTGGACAAATGTGAGGTTATTCACTTTGGAAGCAAAAACAAGGCAGCAGATTACTACCTGAATGGCTGTAAATTGGGAGCTGAGTGTGCAGCGGGATCTGGGTGCCCTTGTGCGCCAGTCGCTGAAGGCAAACATTCAGGTGCAGTCGGCGGTAAAGAAGGCAAATGCTATTTTGGCCTTCAGAACAGAAGCAGGGATGTGATGAAGGGTCTAGGCCCAAAACGTCAGCTTTTGTGCTCCTGAGATGCTGCTTGGCCTGCTGTGTTCATCCAGCTTCACACTTTATTATCAGGGATGTGTTGCTGCAGGTATACAGGGCCTGGGTGAGGCCACACCTAGAATATGTGTGCACTTTTGGCCTTCTTTTCTGAGGAAGCATGCTCTTTATCTCGAGAGAGTGCAGCGGATGTTTACCAGGCTGATTCCAGGGGTGGTGGATTGACGTATGAGGAGAGCTTGACTAGGTTATGATTGCTTTTGCTGGACTTCAGACTAATGAGGATGATCTCATAGAGACTTATAAAATTCTAACAGGACTAGACAGGGCAGATGCAGGGAGGATGTTCCGAATGGTGGGTGTGTCCAGAACCAGGGGCCACAGTATGAGGATTTGGGGGTAGATCATTTAGGGTGGAAATGAGGAGACATTTCTTCACCCAAAGAGTGGTGAGTCTGTGGAATTCATTACCACAGGAAGTAGTTGATGCCAAAACATTGAGTGCATTCAAGAGGCGGCTACAGATAACACTTGGAGCAAATGAGATCAAAGGTTATGGGGAGAAAGAAGGATTAGGCTGTTGAGTTGGACGATCAGCCATGATCATGATAAATGGCGGAGCAGGCTCAAAGGGCCGAATGGCCTCCTCCTGCTCCTATCTTCTTTGTTTCTATGTTTCCATGTTTTACAAGGATGGTTACTGAGAGACAAGAGCTATGCTCTGCAACCATATCTAATCACTCCATTGCACAAGGCCTGACTGGCGCAGAGCATAGATACAATGCAGCTCAATCTTCAACCTGGGCCATGGTCGAGCATCCAACATTCCTCCTGAAGATGTAGTTCCGTGCTTGAATTGACCCAGGGTGACCTTGATTTACATTTGCAACAAAGTAAGCCACATAATCCTAGCATGGTGTTATCTGCACAACCTGATCAGGTGAAGAGGGAACATGATGTGGATGAAGGGCAAAGAGAGCGACAGCAGTCTTCCAAGGCAGAAGGTGAGGACATTGAGCAAGAAGAACATCACACTCAGCTTGATGGAGTGCTGCTGTGTCGATCGTAATACGTCAGATAGGATTTAATTACCACTGGGTTCCAATAGATGTGAACTGGATGCAGTGATCACTCAGTGAATGTACATTTTTTTGTTGGCTGTCAGGCCTACCATCTCTGACTGCACCAGAATGCATTAGAGGTAATTCACAGAAAGTTTACCAGACTAACACCTGGAAATCTCCTAGTAAGAAACTTTCCAAGAAACTTTGCTGACTTCTAGTAATATTCGATTCACTCTGTAACCTTGAGAATGAAATGCAGTGGATAAAATATCCTATGAATTAGTCAGCTCTGAGGAGTTTTTGTGAGACAATGGAAACTAAATTTGACATATCTGAAAGTGAATGTGTGGATATAGTTGCATGGTTACTCCAAGTCTGATGAAGTTAGCCTCATGCTGTCTTCGAATTCACATAAAATTTCATTGCATTTTATTTTGTTTTTTGTTATTCTTTATTGTTATTATTATTATCTATTTTGTTATTATTCCTTGCATTTCCTTTTATTTTATTTAATTTCTATTTTAAATGGGCTGACCATGATATTTGAACAGTGATCCCTATTCTAAATGTTCCAATAAGATGAAACATCCCTTCCACTACGCTGTCAAAACACTTCAGGATCTGAAATATGTGAATCAAGTCACCTCTGTCTTCTAAACTTAAGCAGATAATGTAGTGATTGTAACAGGGTGAACCAGATGGACTTCATAGAATATGAGCTCCCTGATTGGAGCTGTTAATCTGGTCTAATCAGGGGGCCCTGGCTGACAGATATAAACAGGAGTGTCAGAGATTCTGTTGACACCGACAGCTGGCTTTCAGGGAGCTGGATCAGTGTCCAGCACGTGTCAATAATGGGCGACTTGGTGACAGGATATCAGCCTCTGTGGCAATATTTCAACGATAATCTTAGCCTGTTCAATCTTTCCTCACAGGACAACCAGCTCATTCCAGGTATTAGTCTGATAAACTTTCTCTGAATTGCTTCTAATGTGTTCACATCATTCTTTAAATAATACGATCAATAATGTGTATAATATTCCAGATGAAGTCTTATCAGCACCCCATATACCTCAAGAATAACCTGCCTACATTTGCATTCAATACCCCTAATGACGCATGAAATTTTGTTTTAGCTTTCAGAAGTTTTGTTATATCTGCTTTGTAACCTTTTGCAATTCATGTACAAAGACACGCAGATCCATCTGCATCTCGGAACTCTGCCATTTCCTACCTTTTAGATTTGGGCTTTCATTTTAATTTACATACCAAGACAGACATTTGTACATTTTTGTGCACTGTACTCCATTTGTAACATCTTTACCCACTCACATAACCTACCTATGCCCCTTTGCTGTATCCTTCTGCTCTCTCCACAACTTACTTTCCTAACTATTATCAGCAAATTTGACCTTCCTTCCTTTAACATAAGTAGTTTATATAAATTATAAACAGTTGAGGTCCCAGGACCAATCCTGCAGCACATCACTTGTTAGATGTTACCAAACTGAAAAAGATCCATTTATATCAATTCTCGGCTCTTTGTTAGCCAGCCAATCTTCTATCCATGGGTCAATGCTAACCCCTATACCATGAGCTTTTATTTTTGGAAATAACCATTGTGTTGGCTTTTCAAATGCATTCTCGATCCTTTACAGCAGAATATGTGTGCAACCTCATCCTCTGGCAAAAGAAAAGCTGTTGGCTAGATCCCAGAGCTGCAAAATGGCAGGCACACATTTATCAAATCAGCATTAACACCAAGGGATGTTATGATGTGCCTGTTTTGCGTTCTTCCACTTGATGTTTACTGCACATGCCAAGACAGTGGCTAGGCTCTTTATGATATAAGAAAGGAAGCTGATGCATTTAATGTTTTGATCTTTCTCAGCTTGAGTCTGCTTTCTGTGTTCCTCTCCTCTGTTCTTTCTCAAATCCATGGCCATACAGACATTCAGCTGAATAGTTGCTGAGAAGGCTCGATAAAATTCATTTTTTGTGGGCCTGAGAAGAGCAGGAATGCTCCATGCTTCATACAAAACAATCTTGTATTCTGACTCTCCTGGTAGCCAGGTTCCTCTCTGCGCTAAATCCAGCAAGTGAAAGTAGATAGATTCTTATTAGGCAAAGAGCCACATGAAAGTGTGGAACATGAAGCATAAACACATTATATTATTTAGTTGTGAAACAAATTTGAGGGTCTAAATTGCCTACTTTTGTTTCTAACTCATATGTTTCTTTTTTATTTTCATCCTTTGATTCAAACCCCTACTCTTAAGAATGGATTGTACTTGACCTTACTTTATTTCAGATTAGATGTTAGCCAATAGGCTGACCTGTCTGATATTAACCAGCAGTTTGTAGGTTGCCCCAGGACAGCTTTTTAAAATTTATCTGTGGTCTGTTATATTTATATTATATTTATACTGGTCTCAAAATGAACCAGGCCTCTCTCTGGGTCTGTCCTCTTACTGGCTGGCCTGCTCCACCTACTGCACTTGCCTTTTTATCTAGGGAGTAAAAGCATCGAGGAATTGCACTGGGTCCCTGATTAGTGAATATCTGAATGCAGCGAAAGCTGTGACTGAAAACACAGAACTATAACTGGGTAACATGGAGGTAACTTGCAACTTAATCTGAGCCAGAGACTGGGAACTATTACTATAAGTTTGGTTAACAGAATAAATTGAAGGTAGTATTGGGCTGTATGAAGAGGTTTATAACGTGGACAAAAATGTACTAAGCTTGAGGATTTTAAAATTCAGATAATTTTGAAAGGAGAGAGAATACAGGAATGAAGGTACAGTAGGTGGCAGCATAAAAAGTGACTATAATGGCTTTCAAGGTATGTAAAAGAGATGGGATACGCAAGAATAAACATGGCTCCCTTAGATGCAGAAAAATGTGAAATTAACACTATGAACTGAGAGAATGGCAGCAACATTAAAGAGATACTGTTCATGATGGTGTCTGTGTGAATGCCAATGGAACATGTGAAAGGTGGGTGGGGTTGGGAGCTGGGTGGGAGGATCAAGGGGATATTGCAATTTGGGGAAATGAGGTTGAGTCCCTGGTTGTTGTGAGCTGGAATTAACTTGAAATGGGAGCTGCAAAGGATGGGCATGAAGGCATGGATGATCTTCATGGCTGATCTGTTTATGTTTTGAATGCCACATTCCCAATTATCCTAAATAAGCTTTGATTCCCACTTAATAAGTATCTATTTACCTCCACACTAAAAAAAATTCAATTACCCTGCTTCCATTACCTTTGGAACTCATAAAATTCAGAGGGATCTACACTGTAGATGTAGAAAGGATGTTTCTTCTTATAGAATAATCTAGAGCTATTGGTCACTGTTTAAAAATCAGGGGCCATCCATTTAAAACAGAAATTAGGCAAAATATTTTTCTCTTCAAAGGTGTGAGTCTTTGAAATTATCTCCCTCACAAGGTGTTGAAAGCAGAGCCCTTGAATATTTGGAAGGTAGAGATGGATTCTTCTTAACTAAGAGGTTGGAAGGTTATTGGTGTAGTTGGGAATGCGTATTTGAGATTACCATGATCTTTCTGAATAACTGAACAGGCTCAAATGCCTGAATGGCCTACTATTACTCCTGATTCATTTCTTCGCGCATATATTTGTGTACTTTCTGAGGCAGAGTTCTTCATTTGAAAAACCCTCTGAGATAGAATATATTTTTCATCATTCCTATCATTAAAGAGCAACTCCAAATATTTAAACAGTGGACTCATAAACAAATGGAAACATTCTTTCCATATCCATCTTGTCAGGACCTAACATACTGCAATTAAATCATCCCTTATCCTTCTAAAATCCAGGGGAGTCATCCTAGTCTGTTCAACCGTTCCTCAAAAGACAAGCCACTCGTTCCAAATGTCAATCTAATAAACCTCCTCTGAACAACTTCCAATACATTTACATCCTTCATTAAATAAGGAGAGCCAAAAGTGCAGCATATGTACTTGGATTTTAAAAGAGGCAGCTGCAGCGATGGTAGTTATGTTGGCTTCGATCTTGCAGAATTCATTAGATTCTGAAATCCTCTTCATAGATTAAAAGGTAGCTGATGTAAATCCATTTTTTAAGTAAGGAGAGAGGCAGAAAACTGTGAACTACACTTCATTTAACTTGGCATTAATAAAGGCTAGATGCTAGGATCTATTATTTAGAGAATTGGTTGGGCACTTAGAAATTCATAGTATGATTAGACAGACTCAACAGAGATTTATGAAAGAAAAATCATGTTTGAATAAAAAATGAAAATTCACCTAGAACAGATTTTTGACTATGTAAGCCGTGCAATAGTTATGTGGAAACAAATGCAAATAAGTTGCGACACAAGAGGTTAATACATACATTTAGGGCTTATGAGATTGAGGTGGTCCTGGATTGAGAATTTGTTAACACCCAGAAAACAGCGAGGAACAAATGAACGATTTTCAGGCTGGCAGAGTGTAGCTGGAACCAGCAAACAGCAGATCTTTATAACCTCTACCAATGAATTAGATAAGGGGACTAAGTTTGTTGGTGGAACAAAATTAGATGGGCAAATAAGTTGTGAGGAGGATGGAAAGAAATTTAGTTGGGTTAAATTAATAGAACATAGAACATAGAAAAGTACAGCACAGTACAGGCCCTTCGGCCCACGATATTGTGCCGTGGAATAATCCTAACCCAAAAATAAAATAACCTAACCTACATTCCCCTCAATTCACTGCTGTCCATGTGCATGTCCAGCAGTTGCTTAAATGTCACTAATGACTCCGCTTCCCCGACTACCACTGGCAAACTATTCCATGCGCTCACAACTCTCTGGGTGAAGGACCTCCCTCTTGACGTCTCCTCTATATCTTCCTCCTAACATCTTAAAACTATGACCCCTCGTGGCAGTCAATCCTGCCCTGGGGAAAAGTCTCTGGCTATCGACTCTATCCATGCCTCTCATTACCTTGTACACCTTGATAAGGTCACCTCTCTTCCTCCTTCTCTCCAGAGAGAAAAGTCCAAGCTCAGTCAACCTCTCTTCGTAAGACAAGCCCTCCAGTCCAGGCAGCATCCTGGTAAACCTCCTTTGCACCCTCTCCAAAGCCTCCACATCTTTCCTATAATAGGGCAACCAGAACTGGACACAATATTCCAAGTGTGGTCTCACCAGGGTTTTGTAGAGCTGCAGCATAACCTCACGGCTCTTAAACTCGAACCCCCTGTTAATGAAAGCCAAAACACCATATGCTTTCTTAACAATCTTATCCACCTGGGTGGCAACTCTGAGGGAGCTATGCCCTTGAACACCAAGATCCCGCTGTTCCTCCACACTGCCAAGAACCCTGCCTTTAATCCTATATTCAGCATTTAAGTTTGACCTTCCAAAATGCATCACTTCACATTTATTCAGGTTGAACTCCATCTGCCATTTCTCAGCCCAGCTCTGCATACTGTCAATGTCTCGCCGAAGCCTGCAAAAGCCCTCGATACTATCAACGGCACCACCAACCTTTGTGTCATCAGCAAACATACTAACCCACCCCTCAACCTCCTCATCCAAGTCATTTATAAAAACTACAAAGAGCAGAGGCCCAAGAACAGAGCCCTGCGGGACACCACTCAGCACTGACGTCCAGGCAGAATACTTACCATCTACAACCACTCTCTGCCTCCTGTCAGCCAACCAAGTCTGAATCCAGACAGCCAAATCACCCTGTGTCCCATATGTCCTAACTTTATGAATGAGCCTGCTGTGGGGAACCTTATCAAATGCCTTGCTGAAGTCAATGTACAGCACATCCACTGCTCAACCCTCGTCAACCTGTCTTGTGACCTCCTTAAAAAACTCAATAGGATTTGTGAGGCATGACCTGCCCCTCACAAAGCCATGCTGACTCCCTTTAATCATGCTATGCTTTTCCAAACAGTCATAAATTCTATCCCTCAGAATTCTTTCCAAAACCTTGCTGACCACAAACGTAAGACTGACTGGTCTGTAATTTCCAGGGATTTCCCTGTTCCCTTTCTTCAAAAGAGGAACAACACTTGTCTCCCTCCAATCTCCCGGTACGACTCCTGTGGAGAGTGAGGAAGCAAAGATCTTCGCCAGCGGCTTAGCAACCTCCTTTCTCGCTTCCCGGAGCAACCGAGGATAAATCTGGCCCTGGGGACTTATCAATCTTAATGTTCGCTAAAATTTCCAGCTTCCTCAATCTCGATCTGTTCAAGCCTGATTTCCTGCTCCTCAAAGTTCACATTCACAACAAGGTCCCTTTCCTTAGTGAAAACTGAAGCAAAAAACTCATTTAGGGCTTCCCCTATCTGCTCAGGCTCCACGCACAAGTTCCCTATGCGATCCCTGATCGGCCCTACCTTCTCTGATCATTCCCTTATTCCTCACGTATGAGTAAAATGCCTTCGGGTTCTCCCTAATCCTTCCTGCCAAGCCTTTTTTGTGCCCACCCCCCCAGCCCTCCTCAGTCCACTTTTGAGGCAGAATACTTACCATCTACAACCACTCTCTGCAGGCAGAATACTTACCATCTACAACCACTCTCTGCCTCCTGTCAGCCAACCAAGTCTGAATCCAGACAGCCAAATCACCCTGTGTCCCATATGTCCTAACTTTATGAATGAGCCTGCTGTGGGGAACCTTATCAAATGCCTTGCTGAAGTCAATGTACAGCACATCCACTGCTCAACCCTCGTCAACCTGTCTTGTGACCTCCTTAAAAAACTCAATAGGATTTGTGAGGCATGACCTGCCCCTCACAAAGCCATGCTGACTCCCTTTAATCATGCTATGCTTTTCCAAACAGTCATAAATTCTATCCCTCAGAATTCTTTCCAAAACCTTGCTGACCACAAACGTAAGACTGACTGGTCTGTAATTTCCAGGGATTTCCCTGTTCCCTTTCTTCAAAAGAGGAACAACACTTGTCTCCCTCCAATCTTCCGGTACGACTCCTGTGGAGAGTGAGGAAGCAAAGATCTTCGCCAGCGGCTTAGCAACCTCCTTTCTCGCTTCCCGGAGCAACCGAGGATAAATCTGGCCCTGGGGACTTATCAATCTTAATGTTCGCTAAAATTTCCAGCTTCCTCAATCTCGATCTGTTCAAGCCTGATTTCCTGCTCCTCAAAGTTCACATTCACAACAAGGTCCCTTTCCTTAGTGAAAACTGAAGCAAAAAACTCATTTAGGGCTTCCCCTATCTGCTCAGGCTCCACGCACAAGTTCCCTATGCGATCCCTGATCGGCCCTACCTTCTCTGATCATTCCCTTATTCCTCACGTATGAGTAAAATGCCTTCGGGTTCTCCCTAATCCTTCCTGCCAAGCCTTTTTTGTGCCCCCCCCCGGCCCTCCTCAGTCCACTTTTGAGCTCCTTCCGAACAAGCCTGTAAACCTCTAAAGCTGTGCTAGACCCTTGCTTCCTCCACTTTATGTAAGCTGCTTTTTTCTTTTTGATGAGAAGCACCTCTGTTCCCATCATCCAAGGATCCTTAATCTTACCCTGTCTTACCTGTCTCAGAGGAACAAATTTATGCATCACTCGCAACAACTGCTCCTTAACAGCCTCCACATGCCTGTTGTGCCCATTCTGTGGAACAATTGTTCCCAATCTGTACTTCCCAACTCCTGCCTGATAGTGTCATCATTTCCTTTACCCCAGTTAAATATCTTCCCTTGGTAACTGCTCCTTTCCCTTTCCATGGCTATGGTAAATGTGAGGCTGTTGTAGTCACTGTCGCCAAAGTGTTCTCCCACCACGAGATCTGTCACCTGTCCTGGCTCATTGCCGAGCACCAAATGCAAAATGGCCTCCCCCTTGTCAGCCTGTCTACATACTAAGTAAAGAAAGCCTCCTGAACACACCTGACAAAAACGGCTCCATCCAATCCACCTGCACTAAGGAGGTTCCAAACAATATCGGGAAAGTTGAAGTCACCCATAACAACAACCCTGGTACGTTTGCACTTTTCAACAATCTGCCGGCCTAATGAACAGAAATGTGACATACGGAATATAATATGTAGAAATATGAAGATCTCACTTTGCTAGCAAAACTGGAAAGGCAGACATTTTTTAAATATTTAGAGAAAGGGAAATGTTGACGTTCTAGGGGATCTGAATGCCCTTTTACAGGAATCACTAAAAGTTAACATGGTGATACAGCAAGCCATCAGGAACACAAAGATATGTTTTATTGTAAATGTGTAATATGTTTTATTGTAAATATGTTTTATATGTCTTTATTATAAAGTGATTAGAGTAGAATAACAAAGTAATCTTATTGCAGTTATAAAGGGCCTGGGTGAGGCAAGACATGGAGTACTGTGTGTAGTTATGGTACTTAATGATGGATATACTTTTCTTAGGTCTCCATGTCATGATCTCCATAGGGCTAGATAATTTTTAAAAAGAAAGTTCAACTTGCAGTTAATAACTGAAAGGATGATACAAACTAACCATTTTAAGACATTTAATATAATTTATGAGTATAAACACTGTTGATTAAACACTATCATTGTAAGACAACTTCTTTAAACAACAAAACTGAACAATCCATTTTTCTAGAGATAATGGGAACTGCAGATGCTGGAGATTCCAAGATAATAAAATGTGAGGCTGGATGAACACAGCAGGCCAAGCAGCATCTCAGGAGCACAAAAGCTGACGTTTCGGGCCTAGACCCTTCATCAGAGAGGGTCTAGACCCTCTCTGATGAAGGGTCTAGGCCCGAAACGTCAGCTTTTGTGCTCCTGAGATGCTGCTTGGCCTGCTGTGTTCATCCAGCCTCACAATCCATTTTTCTACATTGTTACACTGTTCCAGAGGGTTTGTTTCTGTTCTTTTCCTTTTTTTTGGATCTCAGAACTTTGATCGCTGAGCCTTCTTTCAGAGTGAAAGTTTTTCTCTAAAGATTATTCTGCTGGCACAAGCTAGAAAAATCTTTTAGCCTTGTTTCAACTGTTCATGAATTGAATTCTTTCAATTTGAGCATTATCTCTCACTCACATTCCTGCATGGTGGCCCACAACAGCTTGCTGGCTCTAGCTCTCTCTCTCTTCCAGATCCTGGCAAATTAACATTGTGAAGTTAGAATTGGAATTAGGTTTATTGTCACATGTACTTACATCTGTGCAGTGAAAAGTTTACAAAATCGCCTCTTACAGCACCATCTTGGATACAGGATCTTAGGAGTAAATTAGAAAAGTAAAGAAATAAAAAGTTCAGCATTGCAGTCCTTCAAGCAGACTGCACCAACCTCACCACCAGCTCGTGCTGGGTCTCTACTCCAAACCATGCCAGGCCTCACCTCTAAATCGCACCAGGCCTCACCTCCAGAACACACCAGGCCTCACCTCCAAATCACACCAGGCCTCACCTCCAGAACCCACCAGGCCTCACCTCCAGACCATACCAGGCCGCACCTCCAGAACACACCAGGCCTCACCTTGAGACCATACCGAGCCTCACCTCTGGAACACACTGGGCCTTGCCTCTAGAACACACCGAGCTGAGCCTCCAGGTCATGCTGGGACCTTGCCTCCAGTCTGTGCTGAACTCAACCTTATCACAAAAGAAGCAGCCTCACTCCTGGCACCAAGCTCCACCACGGATTACAACCTGCCAAGCATCGAGCTCTGCTGCAGCCAATGGTCCATCGAGTTCCTAAGTCCTGCTCCAGGCCTACTGAAGCTGAACAATGCCACCTCTGCTGCCGATAATATTTTCTTACACACTTTCTCTCTCTAGGTCCATCGTCATTGTCACATGAATCATACAGGTCTTGTGTGCAGTCAACAAAGTCAATTAGCTATCCTTGAGACCACAACTCTCTTTTGTCATGTCAGTAAATGGACAGTTTAAAGCACAATTGTTTACAACCTGACATTTTCAACACTTTTTTGGGACTTGAGAGTCCAAGCTAAACCTGTCAACACATGGATTGCTGCCTCTGTTTCCAATGTAAACATCTGCTACTTTCATCCAACTAAAAAAAAAGTGTCCCTTTTAATCTCCAACAATCAAACTATCCTGTCAGGTAGACCGCAGAGCAGGTCATACAAATCCTTTCCTTTTAACTTAGATTAACCACATAGTGCCAAAACATAACAGCCACATAAAATTTCATAACAGTAATAAGGAAATATTTTCCTCACTTAAAGAGTGTGAGACTTTGAAATCCCACATTTCAAAGAGCTATGGATGCTCAGTAATTCAGTTGTTAAGTCGTTGTTGGAAAATATTCAGAATCTAAGGACATCGACCTGAATTAGGGATTCTGAAGAAAGCATAGCAGTGGCAGAATATCAGTTAATGTTTTAATGATTGATCAAGGTCTAAAAGGCCGAATGGCCTACTTCTGCTCTTACTTCTTTTGCTTTTATATTTTAAAATTATTGTATGATAAGATCTCTAGGATGACACCGAGCTTGAGTTTGGAGAACTGAGGCAAGTTAACATTCAAGTTCACATAAGGTCATGTTTCTCCAGAGGATTATAAGGTTCAAATTGTTGATATTTTCTATGCTTTTTGGCTTTTACTGGGGAATGAAAGCTGACAAAGCAAACATAGGTTCAATAAAAAACATATATAAAAGAACACATTTTTAGCTGAGCAGAAAGTACTGGTATTATTAAGGCCTTTTGCAGCTGAAGCAACAGGAATGGGAGACAGCTAAAAGGAATGAGAAATAAAACAGGCAGAGGGTTATAGCCAGTGAAGTTATATTTCTCATAGATACACAGGAGGCTGGAAGAACACAACAAGCCAGGCGGCATCTGGAGGGAAGGAGAAGTCAACATTTCAGGTATAACATTGACTGCTCCTTTCCTCCAGATGCTGCCTGGCTTGCTGTGTTCTTCCAGCCTCATGTTTGTCTCCCTTAGATTCCAGCATCTGCAGTTTTTTTTAACTCTAACAAAGTTATGCCCTTACCTGGCAGCAATATCTATTTATTAGAGACACTAAAAACAAAACAATTGCATAGTTTTCTTTTTCCAAAAAGCATCACAATATAGCTGAACCCAAGCACATGATACCTCCAAGTGCAAGTAATCCATATATCTGAAGTGAATTTCAACAATTGTTTGCAATAATTGAATGGAGTAGTAAATACTGAGATGTGAGTTATAAGACAGCAAGCAGAAAATGCTTTGAAATCTTACCACATGTGTATTCTATACAGGGAGAAAGCTTTGGTTGTGAATCTCAATACTATTGCATCTGCAATTTCAGCACTAAGGGTGTTGTTTTGTTGAAAAAATTATGTCCCCTCTGCAGACTACACACATGTAGCCAGTTAGCCAAGCCTTTGAAAGGGATTAGCATAATTATGACATCAATCTTTTCAAATCTTGGGAGTACTCACATGTAATTTCTTCTTTTCCACATTTGCCCAGCTTGTCTAAGGTTACAACTCCTGAGAAGAGATCAATCCCTCTGAAGTACCCTAATTGAGGATCAATGCAGACCAAGGATCAACTCAGACACTTGCCTGACAGGGGCATCAGTAAGTCAGATAAATTGATTTTCACCTGGTGATTCCTATATCATAAATGAGCTTGGGCAGAGAATGGAGACAGGGAGAACATGTTGGTGGCTGTTGGGTGCTCCAAGCTCTGCTCAGTTGGATTTAAATGCAGTAGATTGAAAGCCATCACCAACTGGGATGCTACTGGAATGGGAGCAGAGAATGTGTGTTGTACCAGCAGGAATTCCAGCCATACAGTGCACAGTTCCAAGGAAAGAGAGGTATCTGTCTCAACAACGGTGGCAGAATGCCACAGGTCATTGCAATGATACCTTTGCCCATAGAAAGAGTGTTTACAGCAACCAACGCAACAATTACACAAATGCACGTAGGCCTTCAACACTAGGTTGCACCTTACAAATATCACTTTAATCAGAACGACTGATAACCTTAATTCAAGAAAGGAGGGAGGAATGAAGAAAGAAGGAAACAATACAAATGGACCAGTTAGCATAACATTTGTCACAGGCTAGGTACTAGTCTCCATTTGGAAGGAAACTATAGTAGGATTCTGAGAAAATCACAACATGATCAGATAGAGCCAACATGGCTTGTGAAAGGGAAGTCATGTTTGACTAATCTAACAAAGAAACATTCAGAGTGGATAGAGGGGAACCAGTAGGTACTTGGATTTTCAAAATGCATTTGATAAGGTACCACAATAAAGCTGCTGCATAGTTCAGATATTTCCACTTGTGAGCAAAACTAAAACTAGGGAAGATACTTTAAGTATAAGAGTATAAGTTGTAGACTTTAATATATTCGCATAGTTAAAGGATATGTTAGCTGAGAAGAAGCAGAGACTGAAGATAAATGGGTATTTTGAAGTGCTGCAACAAAGATCAGGCTGAGTGCTCAACTATTTACAATGTGTATCAAAGATTTGGATGAGGGGTCCAAACATATGTTAACTAAAGTTATCAATGGCACTAAGATAGTTAGAGAAATATTGTCAAGTATAGACAGAGTTGGCAGTATGATGTAGACGCCTTAACTGGGTAGACAGAAATTTCAAAGTGGAAGCTAATAATAAATGAGGCTTGTCCATTTTGGCTTAGGAAGAATAGAAAACAGTGTACAATTTAGATAGAAAGTGCAAAACTTGATGCTTCAGAGGAATTTGGGTTTCCTGGTATATGAGTCACAAGTAGCATGCAGTTACCCTCAGTCAACATTGGTGTTTACTGCAAGGGGAATGGAATATAAAAGTAGGGATGTTTTGCTACAGTTGTGCAGGCTGTTAGTCTGACAAAAACTAGTACTGTGTATAGTTTTGGCTTCCATTTTTGTTAGAAAGGATATAATTACAATAGAACCAATTCAGAGAAGACTCACATTACAATTTCTTGGGATGATGGGCATATTTTATGAAGAAGTATTGAACTGGTTAGATCTATATACACTGAAGTTTAGAAGAATGAGAGGTGACCTTATTGCTGATTCTGAGGGGACTGGTTAGGGTGGATACTGGGAGGATGTTTTATCCAATGGGAGAGACTAAAATTCAGGAATACAATTTGAGAACATAAACCCTCCCATTAAGTCTGAAATTAGGAGTATTTGTTTCTCTCTGAAGGTTAATGGTTAGTGGTTGAAATTAACTTCCCTAGAAGATAGCTGAGGTTGGGTCTTTAATTTTTTCAAGCTGATCAAATAGAATTTTGATATGCAAGCGAGTCCAGAGTTATGGGGTTCAAATAGACAAGTAGAACTGAGACCATGGCCAGATCAGACATGATCTTATTGAATGTTGAAGCAGGTTCAGAGGGTCAAACAGCTTTCTTCAGATTCAATATTTCTAGTCTTGAGTTTTCAGGATCCCACTGGTTTGCATAAATGTGTTTTCCACCTCCCTGCTTTGAGGGATATGTAACTGATCCATGAGTGGAATTATAGTGAAAGAAGTCATTGAAGCAGATACTCGACTTAGACTCTTCCATTCCTTATCCTTTGTACTTGGACTTTGTGCTTCTGTCCACAGTTCTTACTATTTCAGATGCCTTGATCCTCATCTGAGGCCCAAAATAATACGGTATAAGGAACGCCTATGCTGCTCTGGTAGAGTTTCAAAGTGCAGATCATACCTCAGAGTCTTAAGTGTAGACGGCGTTTAAAGTAGTTTCAGAACACATGCGCTGTGAGCAGATCCTTTCATGCAAGCAGGTAAAGAGGCAGCTGTGAGTATTCACCAATTAGTAATAGTGTTTCCTGTTATGGCTTCAACAATCATTGCTTTCTTCTCACTTGTTTCAAGAAAATAGGAGACTATTGGAGGTGAAGTGAAACCCCAATACTCACATTAATGTTGATGTAATTGTTCCAGTAATATCTTGAAATTGACTCCCAAACATATTTGGAAAGTTTGTCGCCCCTAATTTGCTGCAGTTAAACATGGACATTGGCAAGTTGGTGCCTGCTCTCAAGATGCTCATGGTTTTTTTCAGATGTTACATTTCAAGTCATACACAAAGTCACATGCTCACTGTATTAGAAATGCCACTATTGTAATTCTGCATTGTTCAGTCAAACAACAGATTTCTAGGTCACAAGGGATTGCATAAGAAATTAAATCAGATGAATGAGTAGTCTTAATTGACTTTCTTATAAATTCAGATGCAGTCTTTTGGAGTCAGAATTAGTTGGCACAATAGGTTCTGTCTAATCTGTCACTTTTTCTCTTCGAAATGATGTACAAAAACAAGAAGCCACAAGGATTGATCTAATTGAAGTGTCAGTGAATAAAAGCTTATGTGAATTCATGCACAGTCAAGTCAACATATGCAATGTGTTTTCACTGGATATTCTATTTTACCTTGAGGAAGACTTGAGCCTAGATTAACCAGCAATTTCCCACCTTAAAATGGATAAGGGTAAGTAAAATTGCAATTGTCTTACTAGATCATAGGGCTGCTCTGAGAGACACAACCAGATTTGGTTTAACCTGATGGTCAATATGCTTCAGGAAAGTGGAAGGGTTGAGAAGGATGGGCTTAGGGGATCCATTAGCTCAGTTGGCTGGACAATAGGTTGGAATAATGCCAACAGCAAGGGCTTAAATTAGATGTGGTAGTGGTAGAAGATGCGAATATTGAAAGATGTAATCCATGACTACACTCCTGCTCAGAATATTATTTTCATTGTCCCTCCCCATGCATTAGAAGACCACATGCTGCCTCTCCCCTACTGCCCATTTATAAACAATGGTAGTCAAGCAAATTCTGACAGATCACCCTATATTTCTGGCTTACATTACTGATCTCATCACCTCCAACATTTCCAAGGCAGTGTTGGTAGTATCCCTGAGGGAGTGCTGTATGGTTTTCCCATGCTCCTTTCCGAGGGAGAAAGCACCTTTCCCTTCACTCAGATCTAATAGTACTCAATGGCAACAAAAGTAGCTTATATTTACATTGCACTTATAGCTTAATGAAATAGTCCAATGCATGTCACTGGAGCATTCTAAAGGTGACACTAAACCATGTTAAAGGGATTGGCCCTGTTACTTTAAAGTAACTTTCTCCATTTCATATTTTAGCATAGTTTCTGCTGTAGCATTGCCCACATTTTCCCACTTAGCTGTTTACTCATAATGATCCCATTGGGTGCTATGTTACCTCCCTGATGACTGTGACACTGAAACTGCACCAGTCACAGCTGGTTGTGGAGGTATGAAATCCCACCGAATCCTCCAGCAGTGGATTCAGGAAAATCCTGTCACAGATTTTTTTTAAGGGAATCTTAATGCAAAGAGTTTCCACTTAAAGGCCTGGCTCTATGATTTTCACCTTAGAAGGAGTTTTGATTGTGAATATGCTTGTGCCTACAACCACGATTAAATGTTGAAATGAAAGCTGTCCATAGTGTTTTCTTACCTACAATTTTATGAATTAAGAGCAGAAGTAGGCCATTTGAACTTGAGCCTGCTCTGCCATTCACTAATATCATAGTTGCTTTTTCTGTTTAACTGGCACATCGAGGCCCAGCAAAACATTTTGCTTAATGATAACACGTTCATCACATGTTAGATGTTTGGTAAGTGAAGATGGAGTCCTTAAATAATGATAAACTTGTGTTATAAGTATTAATATATCTTTATCATCACTCCCAACTGTGCTTAGCTAAACAATTAAATATATCAACTCAGAATGAGCTGGATTGTATGCATTTCCTGTAGTATGCATGAATATACAGGGAGCATCAAAATACAATCTTCCCTCGAGTGTCTGTAGGAGGAGGGAAGGAAAGACAGATGGAGAGAAAGAATTCGGCAGGTTTGAGTTCCAAGAACTAGCAGGTACAGAAAGAGACAGTAAAATTAGTTTTTATTTCAAAACAAAAAAAATACAAGGAATATATGTATGTTGAATTCTACATCTTGAATTTTGGAGAAAACTGAAAGGAAATTGACAAGAGTTCCAAATGTAATGGCTGTAAAATGGAAAAAAAAGCAAGAAGGTGATGGAAAGGAACAGATTAAAAACTGGAAATAAGAAGTGATATTTTTTCTTGGTATCTGTACAGAAGAGCCAGCAAGGTGTTAATATTTCCTTCCAATATAAGGGAACAACTTACAAGTCTTGAACAGATGGGCTTTTTGGAGAGTTAACAGTTTGAGAAAAAAGGAAATGTTCGCCGCAATGAAGAAATTAAACCTCTCAGAAGTGGCTTTAGGAATGGAGTAGATATGGAGTTATAACAGCCTATCTTTACACATAACAGCTCATTTTGTCTTGGGCCAGGTTTTTGCACTCTTACAACTAAAGAATGGACAGATAAATAACCAGGTTCGCTTTTTGACCTACGTGATTACCACTTTAAAGTTGATCATTAGGCAGAGTGAAAAGTCTGTTTCAGTTCAGGCTTGTATTTTTCCCAATCTTCCCTCTGACAGAATGTTTGGCTTATCTTTCAATTTTACTCATGCTGGCTGGGCTTCAAGTAGTCAGTGTTGTAGAGAAATAGAAGTCTGTTAATTATTACAGTGCTCACACTAAAGACAAGTCTGACTTGAATCCTTCCAGATTAGTAAAATAAATTCACTTCCTTTTATTAGCTATTAATTATTCTACATATAACAATACAAGACGAATTAATTGTCTAAGAAGATACATCGAGTTCCAGTATGGCACAGGATGGGTGATGTGGGTAATGAAACTCACAGAGATTATAGTTAGAAGTGCTTGTCTGAGGTTTTGGTTGAACAGTAGGCAATTTACTCAGAAACTGACATATACCAGAGCTGGTCTGGAAATGCCTGACGATACATTGTAAAGAGACTTTTATTCTACAACAAACTGGTCATTTGCCCTGAAGCTCTTTTATGCAGTTAGTGCCAAACTTTCTCTGATAGTGCTTTTGTGAGGAGCCTTGGGATGTTTGTACCACTGTAAAGGAAATTGTCTGCTGTACTTGATTTACACATGGTTGGTGAGACAGTAACAGAGAGATCTTTACTCTGAATCACATAAAGTACCTGATTTGACAGTGGTTGATTCTGTCATACAAGTTGAAAATGTGGAAATACCTTCCATACTACTATCCATCACCTTAACAAGCACAAATTTCACTGTCTCCAAAACATAAAGATTCTATTTTACTGAGTCCAAGCTGCTTTTGTTTTGGAGAGAGTAAGCCATGGCTCCAGCTGCAGTCTAACCAAGTTGCAGTCACTCCAGAGGAAAATCATTTAGCATTTGAGGAAATAGTGGTTTATTAACCTCTAATTAGGCTCCGCTAACAGCTTCCTCTGCACTCAATTCGCAAGCTATTGTCCTGCAGGGTACAATGTACTTATTGTTACTCTGCAAAGGATTGGGTACAACACAGCCTGGCCCGGTTTTGAAGCATAGTTTTGAAATATCAAAATGGTCTACCTGACTTTTGGATCCTAATCACAATCACTCATTTTTTAACCATTGTAAACAATGATGACTTGATAGAATGCACAATTCTGGACTTATGCAATGCTGTTCATATCAAAAATATTCCAATACACTTTCCAGAGGGAATGAAATGAAGCTCACAACTTTGTGTGTATTGTCTTTGTGTTTATTGATTCATAAATGTCATTTATGTTAATTTTACAAGTCTTTCAACTCATTGTCTTCATTTATTTTGGATTTTCTACCTATAAGTGTAGGCACCAGGTCTTGCTGGGATACAGCACTTTTGCTATCATCAATCTTTGATTATGGAATTAACTGTTCACTTTTCATCTATGAGCCTAGATGATGTGATACTATCACTTGATTTCAGTATGAGAAACACTATAACTGGCATTTTTGGGTAAACAAATGCTACCACCATCCATTTTTTTGATGAAGAGTCAATGGACTTGAAATACTAACTCTACTTTCTTCCCACAGATGGTGCCACATCTGCTGAGTTTCACCAGCAAATCCTAGTATTGTTACTATGTATATAATGAAATCTGTGGATATTGTTATCATATGTTATCATATGTAGTGCCCGTTAACCAACTACTAATGGCTTGTGTTTAGGCAGAATTCTACTGCCAGTGTTCCTGGTCTGAGGAGCTGTTCAGTAATCCATGATGGACATTGGACTATATTTAAGTCTCAACAGAAGATGCTTCCGGTCTTAGATAACAAGATTATGACATCTTTGTATCTATATGCAGGTTGCATTAACACTTTGGATTAATAATTACAGACAAACGTAGAGAAGCCTTGTGTGCTTCCATCAGGAGACTGGGCCAGACTCAAACTGGTTCTCTACCCAGAGGTTGTGTGACACCATCGAATTGTTTGGAGTTCAGAATAGCTCAAACATCTTTTAGAACCATTATGTCATTTAACAGATATAGATCTGCACTTCATGAGTTTATAAGAATTCTGCCTGACCCTTACCCAATCCTGTATAACATCATCAAGTTGGGTATAGCTTAATGTAGCGTTCAACATTGACCTTTTCCAAACCATTACCATGTACAATAGTAACTAAGCCTGATGCTATTCTCACTTAATGTTTCTTTTTGACATGGGTAACTGGCTGATGATCAGAAGTGAAAGTGTGAACTGAACTGGTTCTTTCTAAACTGAACTAGTTCTTCAGAACAATAAACATCAGTGGAACTTAGCCTATGCCAAAACAAGAAGGGAAGAAAATTAATAAAAAGTACAAGCTAACTAATTTTCTTTATGTCATGTTAGAAAATGATATTGCATGATTGCTCAATTGTGAAAAAATGTTATTCTGAAAAAATACATTTTTCTTTTTATAGTTCAAAATATGGTTTCTATCTGTTAAAGACATTTCATCTCTTTTTAACTCAATAGCTTTTAAGCCTCTCAACTGATAGGACAAATTTATTCTTATTGTGTAGAATTCCAATGAACCAAAAATTTTCACATTACATGGCATTCCAATGCATGCATTTTCATCCCATTCACTGTCAGTCATAACTTTGCTTTTAACTCAAGTAGGGCTGTAATTTTCAAAATGCCTTCCTGCTGATGTGAGCAGATATGGAGTAACTTTCTGAGATGAACCTTTCTCTGATTTTTACTTCCATATTGTATAGACAGTATTGCAAAGTTTCAAGGAGACCACCATTATTCCAGTACCAATGAAAACTCATGCCAAGTACCTCTATAACTACTGTCCAGTGGCTCTGACCTTTATAACTATGAAGTGCATTGAGAAGTTAGTTATGGCTCATATCAACTCTAGCCTCCCAGCCTGCCTCAATCCCATGCAGTTTGCCTACCAGTTCAACACGTCCACAGCAAACGCTATTTCCCTGGCCTGACGTTCATCCCTGGAACATCTGGATAATAAGGATACCTACAGCTCCGCCTTCAATGCTGTAATCCCAACCAAACTAACCTCTAGGCTCCAAGACCTAGGTTTCAGCTCTGACCTCTGCAACAGGATGCTCAGCTTCTTGACTCACAGACTACAGATCAATGAAGATAGCCAATAATACCACCTCTAATACTAAAGTCCTACAAGGATGCATACTCAGCTCCCTACTGTACTTCCTGTCCACTCACGACTGTGTGGCCAAATTCCATCTGAATGCCATCTACATGTTTGCTGATGACATCACTGTTATAGGCTGGATATCAAACAATGATGAGTCAGCGTACAGAAAGGAAATAGAATGCTTGGTGTTGTGGTACAGTGATAACAATCTCTCGTTTGGTGTTAGCAAAACTAAACAGCTGATCATTGACTTCAGGCAGAAAGGAGAACAAACCCCCAACTACATCAAATGGCACCAAGGTAGAGAGAGTGGACAGCATCAAGTTCCTAGGAATGATGATAACCAATAATCTAATCTGGTCCTCCCACATAGGTGCTACGGTTAAGAAGGCACAACAAAGCCTCTTCTTTCTCAGGAATCTAACAAAATTTGGCATGTCCATAAGGTCCCTCACCAATTTTATAAATGCACCATAGAAGGAGTTCTATCTGGGTGATTCATGGCTTGGTCCAGCTATACCTCAGCCCAGAATCACAAGGAAAGGTTGTGAACATAGCCCAAACTACCAAGTAAGCCATCCTCACACCCATGGACTCCATCTATGTTTCTCATTGTAGGGGAAAGGCAGTGAGCATCAAAGACTCATTCCACCCTGATTGTACTCTCTTCCAACCTCTTCAGTCAGGCAGAAGATACAGAAGCCTAAACACACATACTAACTGTTTCAAGAACAGCTTCTTCCCTGCTGTGATTAGGCTGCTGAATGGACCTCTCTAATTTCAAATATAAGGTTAATCTAACATTTAATGCACCTCCTGTGCAGCTGTAACTCTGTATGCCTGAACTCTGTCCAAACACACTATGATCTGTATGTGCTTGTATGTTATGATCTGCTCATACTGCATGCAAAACAAAACTTTTCACTGTACTTAGGTACATGTGATAACAACAAATCAAATCAAATCAACATCACCAGCAGTAATCCACAGGGATCAGTTCTGGGTTCTCATTTGTTTGTTACTTCTATAAATGATTTGGATGAGAACATAGAAGGCATGGTTGCTATGTTTAAGACTAACGCAGTGTAGTGCTGAAGGCAGCAGTGGAGTAGGAAAGCCAATGTTTTGTGTCAAGGCTCTTTTTCAGAACTGAAGTTCTCTGTACTTCTCTGATGCTGCCTGACCTGCTGTGCTCCTCCAGCTCCACTCTGTGTTAGACTCTGACTCCAGCATCTGCAGTTCTAGCTATCTCCATGGTTACTAAGTTTGCAAATGACAACAAAATTGGTGGCATAGTAGAATCCCAACAGTGTGGAAATGGGTTACCTGGTCCCACAAGTCCACACTAACCCTTTGAAGGGCAATTCACCTCATTGCTACACCTCCCACGGCCAATCCACCCAACCTACACAGCCTCAGGCACTGTGGGGATTCTAGCATGCCCAATCCACCTAACCCACACATCTTTTGACTATTGGAGGAAACCAGAACACCTGGAGGAAACACACACAGACATGGGGAAATTGTGCAAACTCCATTTAGACAGTCACCTGAGACTGGAATCAAACCTGGTTCCTTGGCACTGCGAGGTGACAATGCTAACTACTAAGCCACCATGTAGACAGTGAAGAACGTTTTCTGAGAGTACAAAGGGATCTTGATCAACTGAAAAATGGCAGATGGAATTCAATCTAGATAAAAACAAGGTATTGCATTTTAGTGCAACACACAAGGGTAAAGCTTATAAAATTAATGGTAGGGCCTTGGGCAGTGTTATAGAATATAGGGAACTAGGCGTTCAGGTACATAATTCTTTGAAGTTTGCATCACATATAGACAGGATGGTTAGAGAGGCATTTGGCATCCTTGCCTACATTGCTCAGTCATTTGAGCATAGGAGTCAGATGTTATGTTGTGTCAATACAAGACATTGGTGATGCCTCTTGTGGAATATTATTTCCAGTTTCGGTAGCCCAATTATTGGAAGGATGTTATTAAGCTGGAGAAGGTTCAGAAGAGATTTATCAGGAGGTTCCTGGGTGTGGAAGGCTTGAGCTTTAGAGAAAGGCTGGTTAGGCTGAGACTTTTCCCACCAGAGCATAGGAAGTTCAGAAATGACCTGACAGTAGTTTATAAAATAAATGAGGAATATAGGTAGAGTTAATGTTAGTTGTCTTTTCCCAAGGATGGAGATTTTAAAACTAGGGGCACATTTTCAAGTTGAGAGGAGATTTAGAAAAGACATGAGGGGCAAATTGTTTAGACTGAAGGTGATTCATGTGTAGAATGAGCTTCCTGAAGAAGTAGTGGATGTGGGTACCATTATAAGTTTAAAAGACATTTGGATAAGTACATGAACAGGAAAGTTCTGGAGAGATATGGGCCAAGAACAGGCAGGTGGGATGAGTTTATTTTGGGTTATGTTCAACATGGGCAAATTGGACAGAAGGGTCTGTATGACTCTGTGTCTCTATGACTGTTATCTTTGAAATTGGGTTTTAAAAGTTAAGACAATTTACTTTGGAGGAATTTGGTCAGGACAAGTATGACTGAAGTTTTACTAGAAGAAAATATAAAAGGAATGGGCCACTAAAGTTATTGAAGAAGGATAAGATGGTAGGATTAGAGGTTCTGTTTGTAAAAAACTCACGGAAATATTAGACATCTGACGGTATTGCTTCTCATAGGAAGTTATCACTCTGTGGAATAATGTGCAAAAATAGGTGATGAGTATCGAGTGATCAGAGTGATTTCAAAGTGAAATTAACAAGTTTCTGAAAGAATGCTACTTTGTCATTTATAGGAAGTAGTTAATAGTTTGTTGCAAACAACGTGTACTATCGTTGTGGTCCAGAGATTGCTTGATTGTCATAGGAATACATTTTGGAAATTCTTAGAGTTTTTCTGCATTGGCCACCAATTGTTTTCCTTTTTGTTAGCTATATCCTGAGAAATAATTTGCTTCTGGATTAGATAAGCAGTTATCAATTTGAATTGTTCTCGGACTAAGCTTTTCTTGCCTTTTTGTACTCTTGTACAAAGCTTGTGGCTCTGCAACAGCAAAGAGAAACTGAACAAATGCAGAGTTGTGATCTTTGGCCTGTATTCTACTGCCCCTTTGTGCGTTGCATCCCCACAAGGCTGTCCTATCTTGTATTTAATATTTTGTGAAATATTGCTCTTAAAATTGCATGAAAAATGTATGTTTAGCCCACCAGTATTCGTGAGTCTGACAATTGGCAGTCAGTACTTCACTAAAACAGTTTACTAGCATTCATACAAAGAAGGATTGTGGTTTGTGAAAAGCAGAGAGAAAGACTTCAGAACATTCACTTGAGGACAAGAGTTGAATGAATAACGAGTGGGAGATCTTCTTTTCAATTTCAGAAGAACATTTTTCTGCAACATCTTTTTGTAAACAATGATTAGTAGTCACCTGTGGGAATCTCTCCATAAAATTTGGCCATATTCAAGCCAAATGAACTAATTAATTTGAAGCTATTCTATTTAATTCACTTAGCCAGACTAATAGTTTGCCAAATATATGTTGTGTCTACTCAAAAATATTCATTTAAATGTTAGGCCAAGATTGGAATTCCCTAACAGTATTGAAAGATGATCTGACCAGTACACAGTTGTTGTGGTCTTCCACCAAAGCTAGTTTATTAGCTATCCTCAAGCTCCTCTTCTATGCACAGTTAATGACAC
This sequence comes from Stegostoma tigrinum, assembly GCF_030684315.1. Taxonomy (NCBI): domain Eukaryota; kingdom Metazoa; phylum Chordata; class Chondrichthyes; order Orectolobiformes; family Stegostomatidae; genus Stegostoma; species Stegostoma tigrinum. Next base: position 36,766,965 of record NC_081368.1, read on the forward strand.
AGATCATGACTCTTTTCCAAGAAACTAAACATTCCCAAAGACAAAATAAAATTGCTGGAAAAACTCAGCAAGTCTGGCAGCATCTATGGTGAGAAAGCATAATCCAATGACTCTTCTCCAGAGCTTGAGTTACTCAATGTTAACTGTTTTCTCTCCACTGGTGTTGCTGGATCTATCGGGTTTTCTCAGCAATTTCCGTTATGTTACTCATTTCCAGCATTTGGAGCTTTTTTGTCTTTTTTAAAACAAAAACCCCAAAGGTTAATTTCTCTCTGAGTTGCTCATTCTACATGATAATTTTGTTCACTCATCACCAGCCTAAACACTCAATTGTTGACTCTGCTGGCACCACTGTTGTAGATGTTGCTATCTTTTTCCTGCTGTTCCTCAGGAAGTGATCCTGCCCTCTAACTGGCCACTGTGAATAAAAAATTACAGTTCCACTTATGTCTCCTTGTAGTAACTTAAATGCAATCTTGTGTCCTTGGTCATAGATTCACTGCATCGGATGGTGTGGAAGCCTTTGTGATTAGTGTAAGCTGCAGGCAGAAGTCTGTAACAAACAGGTGTACTCTGTGTGACATCCTGGGTTTTGGAAATCCTGGAGTCCAAAAAAATAGCAGCATTCTTTCCAAAAATCGTGACAAACAGTGACTGGTGTTTGCTCCAGTGTGCAGGTCAATTACTTAGTATTACACATTTGTCTATATTACTGATATCCTCAGTGGATGCTTGAAAGGAACAGAAAGCGAAAAAAAATGTTTGGTATACTGTATCTGCTGTTCCCGTTGTGACCTCCTCTACATCGGGGAAACAAAATGGAAGCTTGGGGACTGCTTTTCAGAACACTTTCACTCAGTTTGCACCAAACAACTGCACCCGCCAGTTGCAAACCATTTCGACTCCCCTTCCCATTCCGCAGATGGCATGTTCATCCTGGGCCTCCTGCAGTGCCACAACGACGCCACCCGAAGGTTGCAGGAACAGCATCTTATATTTCGCTTGGGAGTCCTGCAGCCCAATGGTATTAATGTGGATTTCACCAGCTTCAAAATCTCCCCTCCTCCTACTGCATCTTAAAACCAGCACAGCTCTCCCCCACCTCCCTCACCTGTCCTTCCTCCTGCCTATCCCATCTTCCCACCTCAAGCCCCATCGCCATCTCCTACCTACCAACCTCATCCCACCCCCTTGACCTGTCCGTCCTCCCTGGGCTGACCTATCTCCTCCCTATCTCCCCACCTACCCTCACCATTACTGGCTCCATCCCCGCCTCTTCGACCTGTCTGTCTCCTCTCCATCTATCTTCTCCAGTATCCATCTTCTATCCACCTCCCCGTCTCTCCCAATTTATTTCAGAACCCCCTTCCCCTCCCCCATTTCTAAAGACAGGTCTAGGCCCAAACCATCAGCTTTCCTGCTCCTCTGATGCTGCTTGACCTTCTGTGTTCAACCAGATCTACACCTTGTTATCTGGGGTTGCACTGACCTCTACTGCAATTGACAGTACTATGCTTGCCTGGGAAATTGACAAGTAAACCTGCAGTATGCAGAGCAAAACTGTCACTATCTCCTTTATAAGATGTGGCCTCCAATTGCCCTCATTATCAGTTAAGCATAGGAAGCTTCTCCTTGGCCTATGGGAGGCTAAGGTAGGTAATAGCCCCCTAACATTGTGTGTTGAGCAGTACCTGGCCGCCTCTTAGCCAAGAAATATGGAGCTAGTACAAAGGGTTAGTCAGGCAGTAAACATTGCCCCAACATCTTTCCTACAAATCTACTTCACACACAGAAAACTGAAAATCACTTTTAGCAGCAAAATTGTGAGATGCACAGTCACCCTGAACCAGCTGCTGAACTTTTCATTGAGTGGAATTTAATTGACTTTGGTGATTTGCAATTTGGTGGAAGGAGGCTGGGCGAGGAGCCTGTCCTCAAAAAATTTGTGGCGGTACACTAGTTAACAGCCTTCCCACCCTGACAGCAATTTATTGCCTTAGGTGGGAAATTAATGCTTGTTTTAGGGCCTATTTCCACCACTGACAGTACTTATGCAGCGCAGTAATTGTAATGAGGTCAGCCAGGCGGACAATGTAAAATGTAATCTGGTCCGACCAGGGAAGCGCTGGCTGGAAGATGTAAACAGGAGTGCCAGTCTGTGAGTTAGCTCTGAAGAAGCTGATCGGTCAAGGAATTGTCACATGTAAAGAAAAGGTGACTTGATTGTGTCATTTCCCTCAGCAACAGGCAAGTCTCACCATATGGAGAAACCCACAAAGAAAGTCTAGTTCATCCTGCTGGGGGTTTCTAGGATAGAGTCTCTCGTTCAAAGGCTCTCATTGCTCGATTGAAGAAACTGATATTCAAGAAATAGTAAGCATGCTGAGACACAAAGCCCTTCCATTGTAACCAACATCCTCTCCTGTTATGCCTGCCCCTCACCCCACTATCACCCTCACCTGTGGCCTGGGTTCCTTGGGGAATCTTAGCCCATGGGTTGTGCAACATGGGCAACAGACATGTTTCCCTGATGTCTCTGCCAATCCATGAGGAGCTACCAGATGATTAGAAGCTCCCCTGATCCTGGTGAGGAACTGCCACTGCCAAGCTCAATGCTTGGTTGACTCTTAAAATGGCAGACCTTTCTGAAAAGATGTGATATAGAAATGTCACTGTCAACTCCTACACTTGTCTACATTTAATATCCCACATTACGTCCAAAGGCATAATCAAAGTTAATTATAGATGCTCTGCACCGGGAACAGCGGATGCAGTATACCACATTAACAGATGTGCAGGTGAACATCTGTTTGATGTGGAAGGTTTTCTTAGGGCCTGGGGTGGGGGTGAGAGGGGAGGTGTGGGGGCAGGTGTAGCACTTTGTGTGGTTGCAGGGGAAAGTGCCGGATGTGGTGGGGCTGGAGGGGAGCGTGGAGCGGACAAGGGAGTCACAGAGAGAGTGGTCCTTTCGGAAAGCACATAAGGGTGGGGAGGGAAAAATGTCTTTGGTAGTGGGGTCAGATTGCAGATTGTGGAAATGTCAGAGGATGATGAGTTGGATTTGGAGGTTGTTGTGGTGGTATGTGAGGATGAGGGGGCTTCTGTTTTGGTTATTATTAGGGATAGGGGGTGTGAGGGATGAGTTGTGGGAAATGCAGGAGACACGGTCGAGGGTATTTTTGATCACTGTGGAGGGGAAGTTGTGGTCCTTGAAAAAAGAGGACACCTGGGGTGTTCGGGAGTGGAATGCGTCATTTCGGGAGCAGGTGTGGCCGAGGCAAAGGAATTGGGAATAGGGGATGGCCTTTTGACAGGCAGGTGGGTGAGAGGAGGAGTATCCTAGGTAGTTGTGGGAGTTAGTAGGCTTAAAATGGATATCAGTTTCCAGGTGGATGCCAGAGATGGAGACAGAAAGGTCCAGAACGGAGAGAGAGGTGTCAGAGATGGCCCAGGTGAACTGAAGGTTGGGGTGGAAGGTGTTGGTGAAGTGGATGAACTGTTCAAGCTCCTTGTGGGAGCACGAGGTGGCGCCAATACAGTCATCAATGTAATGGAGGAAGAGGTGGGGTTTAGGGCCAGTGTAGGTACGGAAGAAGGATTGTTCCACGTATCCTACAAAGAGGCAGGCATAGCTTGGACCCATGTGGGTACCCATGGCCAACTTCTTTGTCTGTAGGAAGTGAGAGGAATTGAAAGAGAAGTTGTTGAGGGTAAGGATGAGCTCAGCTAAGTGGATGAGGCTGTCAGTGGAGGGGGACTGGTCAGACCTGTGGGACAGGAAGAAGCGGAGGGCCTTGAGGCCATCTGCATGGGGAATGCAGGTGTATAGGGACTGGACATTCATAGTAAAAATGAGGTGTTGGGGACTGGGGAATTGGAAGTTCTATAGGAGGTGGAGAATGTGGGTGGCGTCATGGATGTAGATAGGGAGTTCCTGGACCTTTTAACATCAATGTGGACTTCACAAGCTTCAAAATCTCCCCTCCATTGACCATATCCCAAAACCAGCCCAGCTAGTCCCCGCCTCCCTAACCATTCCTCCCACCTCAAGCCCCACCCCCATCTCCGACCCATTAACTACATCCTGCCTCCTTGGCCTGTCCATCCTCCCTGAACTGATCTATCCCCTTCCTAGCTCCCCTCCTACGTTCACCTTCACTGGCTCTAACCCCGCCTCTTTGACCTGCCTGTCTCTTCTCACCCTATCTTCTCCTTTATCCATCTTCTATCCACCTCCCTTGTCTCCCTATTTATTCTGAATCTCCTTCCCCTCCCTCACTTCTGAAGAAGGGTCTCAACCCAAAACGTCAACTTTCCTGCTCATCTGATGCTGCTTGGCCTGCTGTGTTCATCCAAATTCACACCATGTTATTTCAGTGATGACGTGGTAGTAGAATTAATACATAACCCAGCATCTTAAATATGATATAATTCATCGTTTTTAATATGTTAATGAAATTGCCACTTTGTTTAGATTTTAATTCCCATTGCTCACCAGGAACCTATCAGAAGTTATTTATTTATTAATTGTCACATGTATTTTGTTACAATATACAATGAAAAGTGTTGCATAGTGTTGCCACTCTCTGGTGCCACTTTAAAACACAGAAAAATAAGTCAAAACATAGAATACAAAGGCAGAAATATAAAGAGATTAACAAGAAGGCTTGTCAAGTTGAACACTTTTTCTTAAGTACTGTGCCATAGGCCTGGTGGCCAGGTACGGATCCCCTTTGCAACACTGCTGCCACCAGAATGAAAGTCAACACTCTTCTGCACCATCTTGCCCCTGCTACTATGTGACCTTGCTGAGCTTCACCAATGCAGCCACCACCTCTGCTGCTGGGTGCCACACTGCGCAAACATGACTCCCCCTGCCTCCATGAATCTGTTTTGAGTCTACGTCACCGATGCTGCTGCTGTCAATGCTGCTGGGTCTTGTACTGAGCTCAAATGTGCCTCCACTCCCATCACTTGAGCCTGAGCTGGGTGCACTCAAGTCCACGCTGGGCCTACTTTCTGCTGCTGATCAAATCACCATTAATGGGCTCTTACAACAAGAGGCAGGTAAAGTAACAGAGAAGAAAAAAGAGATAAACGGAAGGAGCAAACAATCCCTAAGCTCAGAAGCCCTCTTCTGCTGCCGTTTTACTGGAAGGTAATCAGAAAATGGAATCTGATGTACATTGGATGCAATCAGGTTGAACTGATTTTATCCAACTTACTACATTGTTCATGCTCCATCTGCAGTGTGTTCGTGACTAATATTCAGTTCCATCAAACCTTTAAAATGGAAAAGAGAGAGGAAAAAAGTCCTTGATTTGAATGGTATTCCCTGTTTAGGCACTGACAGCCCAACTATTTTCAAAATTCTGTTTCTCTTTCAGATTTACAATTATCATGGTGTTTCCTTTAGTCTGAGTGACCAGTCTTCCAGAATAGATTAAACTTTATTTTCTATTCTTGGAACAAGAAATAAGGTAAAGAGTTCCCCTAAAAGATGAAAGGATATAAATCTCTTCGCCCTCTCCTCAAAGTTAAAACATGCATTTAGTGGACTGACTCTCCACAGACTGTTTCTAGTTGCTGCCTAACTACCACAATGCTCCTAAATCTTTCATCTTTCACTGTTATATCTACACTGTAATTGAATTTTAATAAATAAAGTAGAAGCATAAATTAAAAAAATGAATGTGTACACTTCGTAGAACAATAATTAAAATGTTTTAATATTTCAATGCTTGGTGCCAGGTTTCTCTCAAACTTTGCTTTGTGGTTTCAAATGCAGAGATAGATTTTATCATTTCCGCAGTGGCAGGATATTAGTTTTGTTTCTCATTCTGGGATATGCATACAATCTCTCTCTCTCTCTCTCTCTCTCTCTCTACTTAATAATATGCTTGGCTGTATCTTTAATACAATTTTCTTGGTGTATGGGATATGCTCATTTCAAGACCAATTAGCGGACTGCTGTGCTGGCCCAGCTGGTAAATGCATCTCCCTGCATACTGTTAGGTATAACTTGGCACTACTTTACGTTCCAGACTGTGCTGTGTTAGTTAATCTGAATAGATGCTTATTCTTCAATAAAGAAGTCAAACTTAACCAGCTTCTGAGTGGAAAACTGACAGGATTGGAATGACAACCTTTCTTAGACCCCATGGGAGAGTTTTTTTTCTGAAGAAGGGTCGAGGCCCATAACATCAGCCTTCCTGCTCCTCTGATGCTGTTTGGCCTGCTGAATTCATCCAGCTCTACACTTTGTTATCTCGGATTCTCCAGCATCTGCAGTTCCAACTATCTCTGCACATCAGCAGTCTTGTTTTAAAGGAGTAAAAATATAAAACTCAGTTAGTACAATAAAGAACAATGACCTTACTGGAAAAGGCTGACCTCATGCTCAATGCAAAGGCAGCCCATTCACCTAGTCTTGTATCAAAGATAGTAGGAACTGCAGATGCTGGAGAATCTGGGATAACAAAGTGTAGAGTGGATGAACACAGCAGGCCAAACAGCATCAGAGGAGCAGGAAGGCTAGTCTTCCTGCTCCTCTGATGTTGCTTGGCCAGCTGTGTTCATCCAATTCTATACCTTGTTATCCCATTCACCTAGTCTGATGGTTTTCTCATGACATAGCTAATGCGCCAGGACCATGAAATGTTTGGAATGTTGGGTGTTAGCAGTGTGTAATGGTCTGCTTACTTATTACAAACTTTCATCCTTTTAGGAAATTTAACGACATTTGGGCACAATTCCTTTTTTCTTTCGCTATTGAGTTCCAAGCAAAGAATAGGAGAGAATAAAGGAAGGCCTATCAGTAGAGGGTCGTCCGGGGAGATATTTTTGTCTCTGGTTCCTGTTTCATTGTTAGTTTTCCTCTATAGAGTAACCCACTTATTAAAATTACATTATGGACTTGCTTTACTGTGCTATTTGAGATGCCGAGAGCTTATGGAATAGAATAACCTAATCTGCCAATACCGGGAGTATCCTAAATTAAAAGGGGGCTGTGCTTAAAATGGTCGGAAATTAGGTTTGGGTTAAGGTTGTGGCAAATGTGCCTGCCGAATCCAGAAAAAATAAACAAAGTATAAAGCTTTATGAAAAGACAAAAGTGGATAGATTCTCCTTCTTAAAACTATCCTCTCTCACCTTAAACCTATGGCCTCTAGTTTTCAATCCCCCATTCCTGGGAAAAAGACGATACGTATTCATGCTATTTGTGCCCCTCATGATTTTGTATACCTCAATAAGGTCACCCCTCATTCTCCTACATTCCAGGGAATAAAGTCCTATCCTGGCCAACTTATCTCTACAACCCAGGCCTACTAGCCCTGGCAATATCCTCGTAAATCTTTGCACACTTTCCAGTTTAACTATATCTTTCCTATAACAGGCTGACCAAAGCTATACACAATACTTAAAGCGCAGCCTCACCAACGACTTATACAGCTGTAGCATAACATCCCAATTCCTATGGTCAATGCCAGTGCCTTGACCAATGAAGGCCAGCATGCTAAATGCCTTCTTCGCCACACTGTCCACCTGTGATGCCACTTTCAATGAACTATGTACTTGTACTCCAAGGTCCCTCTGTTTCATAACACTCCTCAGGACCTTTCCATTTATTACGTAAGGCCTACCTTCATTTTACTTTCCAAAGTGCAACACCTCACACTTATCTGTTTTGAATTGTATTTGCCAATCCTCCAACTGCTTCCCCATCTGATAAAACTCCCTCTATAATTTTTGATAACCTAGCTCACAACAATACCTCCTAATTATGTATCATCAGTGAACTTACTAATCATGCCTTGTATATTCACATCCAGGTCATTCATGTAAATAACAAATAACAAAGAGGGAGAACTAACTATTTGGATACCGATCTGGCTCGATGGTAGGAGACAGAGGGTAGTGGTGGAGGGTTGCTTTTCAGACTGGAGGCCTGTGACCAGGGTGTGCCACAAGGATTGGTTCTGGGTCCATTGATTTTTGTCATTTATATTAACAATTTGGATGTGAACAGGGGAGGGATGGTTAGTAAGTTTGCAGATGACACTAAAATTGGAGGTGTAGTGGATAGTAAAGGAGTTCATATCAGAATACAATGGGAACTTGATCAGATGGGCCAATGGGCTGAAGAGTAGCGATGGAGTTTAATTTAGATACATGTGAGGTGCTCTATTTTGGAAAGGTAAATCAGGGCAGGACTTATCCACTTAATGGTAAGGTCCTGGAGAGTGTTGCTGAACAAAGAGACCTTAGAGTACAGTTTCATAGTTCCTTGAAAGTGGAGTTGCAGGTAGATAGGATAATGAAGAAGGCATTTGCTATGTTTGCCTTTATTGATCAGTGCATCGAGTATAGGAGTTGGGAGGTCTTGTTGTGGCTGTACAGGACATTGGTTACTGGAATATTCCATGCAATTCTGATCTCCTTGCTATAGGAAAGATGTTGTGAAACTTGAAAGAGTTCAGAAAGGATTTACAAGGATGTTGCCAGGAGGGTTTGACATATCAGAAGAAGCCGAATAGACTGCAGCTATTTTCCGTGGAACATTGGAGTCTGAGGTGTGACCTTTCAGAAGTTTATAAAATCATAAGGGGCATGGGATAGGGTGAATACACAAGGTATTTTCCTTGGAGTGGGTGAGTCCAAAACTAGAGGGCATAGATTTAAGGTGAGGAGGAAAGATTTGAAAGGGACTTAAGGGGCTACTTTTTCATGCAGAGGGTGGTGCTTGTGTGAAACGAGCTGCCAGAAGAAGTGATGGAGGATGTACATTTACAACATCTAAAAGGCTCGAGAATGGGTATATGGATAGGAATGGTTTAGAGGAATATGGGCTAAATGCTGGCAAAATAGGACTAGCTTTATTTAGGATATCTGGTCAACATGGACTGAAGGGTCTGTTTCTACACTGTACATTTCTATGACTGTATGGCTCACAGTTTAAAGAGGAAACCATATCTGTTCAGTTCAGGAAAGATATGGAGGAAAATGCTCTTAATCCTAATGAAAAATGAAGACGAAAAAAAAGGTCCTCCAGGGGGATAAAGGTGGGAACAAACCTGACAAGCCCAGAACTGTTAAAAGGAGTGAAATCTCAGTACCCCAGAAAACTAAACAGCAACCCACAAAACAGCGTGTCTCCTAAAAATAAGAGGAAGAAAAGCTATGTCTATCGAAAAAAAAGGAAAGGGTGAAAGAATTGGAGAGATTGTTTCAAATCCACTATGATTTTTTTTCAATCCTAATTTGTCAGATGATATTCAACAGGAATTTGATGAAAACGTTGTTCTGTGAAGATTGGTAACAGTTGCAGTGTTGATCACTGTCGGCTCACATTTCTGCAGTTGTCTCTTGTGCTCCAAGCAGTTTGTCCCATCTGTCTGCAGAGAGAGTAAATTTCTGTTCAATTGCACCCGAAATTGCTGAAGAAATGCAGCTTTAAATATCACACATAGGGATTGTTTTGTTTTAGTGAGTAGCATTCATCACTTCCAGGCCAAATGATTGTAAATTTGTCTCTATTCATGTCTATGCTCATGGCGAATGAGACATATTAGTCCAAGTCTTCTTGCATACACGAAAATAGACTGAGGAACTGCTGCACAGTCAGCAAAGGGTTATGTTTTGGAAGATGGTCTTTGCAAAATATTCCCAATACCAATTGAAAAGTGTACTGAAGATCTCCTTGTATCTTTTATCATCTTTAAGAACATCAATGAAAATGGACTTTGAATGTATCTTGACTACTACATGCAAATTAGTTGCTGTATTTCTTTCCATAAATATGCTGAATTTGTTTCCGAAGTTATTTATTGGCAGTGATATAAATTCCAGATCTACCTTAGATCTTCTCAGAGGTATAATGATGGTCGCCAATCCCATAAACATCTTATGATTGGGGTTTGCCTATATTAAACAGTATTTAATTGAAGCACAATACAGTTCAGAGTGTAACAATAGAGAGCTGAACTGAAGTCTATCTTTCATTAGTTGTCCTAAGCATATTTATTCAATCTTTAACGTAATTAACTGAAATACAGATTCTTTGACTTCTTTCTCTTACAGACAGCAAGTGAAAGCACAGATTAAAAATTTAATCAATCATTACATTAATTCAATTAACCCCAAAAACTTCCTTAAGAACAAAAAATCTAATAAAATTATGTCATGCTATCTTGCTTGCTTGACTTCTTCAATCAACATTCTGGCTTGGGATCTAAACTTCAGATGAACGATCTGGTCTATAGATCAAACTTGCTCCTCAAACATAAGTTGACACACTCAGTCTATGTTCTGTTACCTTTTATTTCCCTGTGCTCTCAGCAAGTACAAGATTTGCTTTGCAAACCTTTTCCCAATTTATTGTTGCATCAATAAAACTGACTGCCTTTGCTACACAGCAGGCCCAGCAGCATCTCAGGAGCACAAAAGCTGAACTCCAGGCTGAATATGAAAACATGGCAGACAGCTTGCTATACACCCCCTCTCTGATGAAGGGTCTAGGCCGGAAATGTCAGCTTTTGTGCTCCTGAGATGCTGCTGGGCCTGCTGTGTTCATCCAGCCTCACATTTTATTATCTTGGAATTCTCCAGCATCTGCAGTTCCCATTATCTCTGCCTTTGCTATACCCTTGGTACTGTTTATAAAAACCATTGGGACTGTGCTGAATTAATGCATAAAACAAATGATTCTCATTATCTGAATCCGAAAAAGAAACCTGGAGTTTCTGCCTTTGATATTCTTCTTCAAGTCTGGTCCATTAACAAGTGAACACCCGAATATAATTCTAACCTTTGGAAATATGTAAAATGGGAAATGCCCACTATAATACCCATTGGGACTCTGAAACTATCCAATTTGATATTTGTCTGTTTGATACCATCACAAAAGTGTAACACTGATCTTCCAGACTCCCACTAATTATTGTTGATCTCCTACTTTACAAGCTTCATAGGGTCATTTTATTTTAAAGTATAACATTTAAAGACAACTTTGTTAGATTCTTTGAAGAAAGATAATATGAAAGGTTATGAAGCATTTTGGAATATCTTCAGAATGTGAAAGCCATTATGCAAATTCAAATCCTTCATTCTTTCTTTATAAGCTTCCCCCTTTTCCTTGAATGTTTGTTTGCCTCTATGGCATGTTCTAACTAAGGACATAATAACCTGAAATAAGTATGCACAAAAATAAGTATGAAAGCTAATTGTACTGTCTAATTGAGTTTATTGGAACAATACTGCTTTTATTCTAGATTTTGTTTGCTATTATCTATTTACTGCAGTAGGATATGTCACATAGAATGTGACCATGAGAGTTCAGTTCTGATATTGTTTCCTCAGCAGCTGCATGTGAGTCGGTTTGACTTAGGGAGATAACTGGATATTAAAACTCTAGGCTGAATATGAAAACATGGCAGACAGCTTGCTATACACACTAATGTCGTGATGTTGAGCTGGAGTCTTACAGAAGATAACACGTGACAATCCCAGAGGCTGTATAAACCATTGTCACCCTAATATTCTGTAGCAGTGGATCCTTACTGGTAGGGCCAAGGCACCCTCAGCAACATCTATCAATTTGCCATGTGTTGATATATCAGTGAGGCCTCAGAGGAACTGAATGCACAGACGTGCTCAACATCCTCTACTTTGGAGCGGAGAACAACAGGAGGAAATGACCAGAAAGCAGGCTTTCTGATGTTGCAGAACACTATTGATTAGGCTGTGATTAATTCCTTTTTCTTGTTACATGCAATTTGTGTTTTATGCATGCATTGTGTAAAAATGGTAACATTTAAGATACAGAGAGTTCCAAGGTTTTAGTACACTTGATAGTTGCAAATCCTATTTAAATCTTCGTCTACCAAGTAACTGGTATGGAATTTGTTAGGTGTTTCAAGAGGTCACTAAGAAAATTCAGGCGTCACTAAAGATGAATTCAAGATGACAGGCGGTGAAACTAGAAGACTGTAGGTGTGTGTGTGAGAGAGAAGCAACTCCAAGTTAGACAAAGATAACAAGGTATAGAGCTGGATGAACACAGCAGGCCAAGCAGCATCAGAGGAGCAGGAAAGCTGACGTTTTGGGACTAGACCCTTCTTCAGAAAATAAAATTATCTCCATGTTAAATAGGGCTGCCGCTCCCTGTTACTGTTGTTAGCCATTACTGCTAACAGCAACTGGATTACATGGGGTCTATGGAGCTGGGGCTCAGAAAATTCTAGATCTGTTAAACAGCTTGAGTGCTTGGAAAAGTCTTAAGAGTTGTGAGGAGCTAAAAAGAAGCTAGTCGACAAGTAATCACTCAGTTATCCATATTTGCCTCATGCTAAATTTGGGAGATTAGAATAGAAGATATATCTGTCTTTGCACAGTCTAAACCTCTTTTTGTTAATAATATTTGCATGCTTGCTGGAATCAATAGTAATCTAATTATTCTTTGCAAATGATAATAACCTAGCAAAATGATTTCTAAACTGGACACTGTCTAAAATTTCTGAAGAAGGGTCTAGACCCAAAACGTCAGCCTTCCTGTTCCTCTGATGCTGCTTGGCCAGTTGTGTTCATTCAGCTCTACACCTTGCTATCTCAGATTCTCCAGCATCTGCAGTTCCTACTATCTCTGAAACAGTCTAATATCTACTGATCACATACCCATTCCGCTTAAATTTTACATTTATTATGATCAATGGAGTATTGCGATTACAACAAATTGGTGCAGCCCTCCAAACTAAGTTGTAACAATATATATAATGTTCTGTCGCCCCAATATCAATTCTAATTATACAGGGAACTCAAGGACTCTAACTTTCTGAACATACAGAAGCTGTACAGGTATCTTGGCTACAGCAAGCATACTTTTATATTTGCAGTAATGTTTCCTATGTAAGATGTTGGAGGATTGCTGCTTATTGTTGGGGTCTTCCCTCCCTTGACCTAGGACCACAATTGCTACAGATGAGGTCAGCAAGTCTCCAAAGAGTGCCATGGTACTACCCACAACATTGTGGAACAAGGCATCAGCATGTCAAAGGACGCTTTTATTGCTGAGATACTTGGGGAACTTTGCAAAACCTGCCTGAGATAGTATCCACATGTATGGGAAAATGCTCTATCCTCTACAGCATTGCAGTTCCAAAGACCCAGTCACGAACACCTGGGATCCAAAGGCTGCATCAGGATGAGGAGAAGAAGAGGAAGAGTAGTTATCATATGCATTGAAGAATCAACCATTGCCTGCTAATAGTTGTACCATCAGACTGCTTTTCTAGTTGTACCTCAAATTTGCTAATGAATATATATTGCACCGATGGGACTTGAACCTGGTTCTCTGCATTACTGCTTCAGTGACATTACCACTGCATGACCATCCAGCCTCCAGACCACCTGGCTATACTTGGTCTAAAGGTTTGGATCATCTTTGTGCACTTTTCACTGTACTTAAGTATTCCTATACTGAGTACATGTGACAAATAAATAAATCTAAATCAATAAATAATGTGGTAGAAATTGAAATAGGTCTGAAATAGGGCAGCATGGCTTCATCAAGGAGAGGTCATGCCTGACAAATCTATTGGAATACTTTGAGGTGGTAATGAGCAACTTAGACAAAGGAGAGACAGTGGATGTGATGTATTTTGATATCCAGAATGACTTTGGCAAAGTGCTACACAGGAAGGTTGTTAAATAAGGTAAGAGCCCATTGTGTTAGGGGCAAGGTGCTAGCGTAGATAGAGGATTCACTGATTGGCAGAAGGCAGAGAGTAAGGATAAAGGTGTCTTTTTTTTGGGTTGGCAGCTAATGACTAGTGGAGATTCACAGGAGTCAGCGTTGGGACTACAACTATTCACAAGACTGAAAGAAACCCACTGACATGTATACAACAACCTAAATGGAATAAAATTCACAAAAGAAGAAGAGAACAATAACGGACTACCCCTCCTAGACATATTTGGTAGAAAGTAAGAGCAAAGGGGAACTCCAGACTGGGATATACAGAAAGACCACACATATGCACCAGATACTTAATTAATCAATCAACCCTAGCCCCCCCCAACACCCATAAACGGACATTATTCAAATGGGCCACAAAACACTGCAGCAACCTAGAACTGTGCAAAGTAGAACAGGAGCACTTGTGCCGAGTTATTAAAAGGAATGGATACCCAAGCAGCACAATCCACATTACCTTTGCGACAGACCACAATAAGAAGACACAAAATGGCCAGACACACTTGTCATAGAATCTCTACAGTATGGAAACAAGCTCTTTGGCCCAACAAGTCCACACTGAACTTCAGAGCATCCCACCCAGATCCATCCCCCCATAATCTAAACATTCCTGAACACTACGGGCAATTTAACATGGCCAATCCACCTATCCGGCACATCTTTAGACTGTGGGAGGAAACTAGAGCACCCAGAGGAAAACCACACAGACACAGGGAGAATGTGCAAACTCCACACAGGCAATTGCCTGGAGGTTGGAATCAAACGCGGGTCCTGGTGCTGTGAGGATTCAGTGCTAACCATTGAGCCACTGTGCTACACCCAAAAGTAGTCATCCTACCATATCTCAGACATGAACATAGGACTACTCAGACCCCTAGGCATCAGGGTAGCCCACGAAGCAAGAGCCACCCTGTGATAGCTACTGATGAATGTAGATGATACCATATCTATAACCAGTACAGCTAATATATTCAAGATACCATGCAAGAAATGTGACAAACATTATACAGGCTAAACTGGAAGAAAACTGACAATAAAGATACACAAACACCAACTCGCCACCAAGAGACATGACCAAATCTCACAGGTCTCAATACACAAAGATAAAGAAGGACAGAAATTCAACTGGGACAGTGCATCCACAATAGCATGAGTCAAACAGAGACATGCCTGGGAATTCCTGGAGGCCTGGCAATTCCATCAATAAAAAGATGAATTCAAACCGATATACAAACCACTGAAGAACAGAATCGGAAGTAATGTCAATCATCCCAGCAAATTGAGGCTTATAAATAACAAGTGGGACAGAACAACCCATGCTTCAACAGAGGCACATTGATGATGTTACCTAGCAGGGTGATGAAATGTCTGCAACAAAACACACTGGCTCAGCGAGAAAGTGTACAACCCTACATCTATTTATATTATACATTAACAATCTGAAGAAAGAAGTTGAGGGCATTGCTGTTCAGTTTACAGATGACTCAAAGATAGGTGAATGGACAGGTGGTGTTGAAGAAGTGAGGACGCTACAGAAGGATTTGGACAGGCTAGGGAGGTGAGCAAAGAAGTGTCAGATGGGAATCAATGTGGGGAACCTGTAGGGTTATGAACATTGGTAGGACTGGAGAGAGGCAAATGTAATTCCTCTGTTCAAGAAAGGAAATAGGGAAATCCCCGGCAATTACAGACCAGTAAGTCTCACGTCTGTCGTCTGCAAGGTGTTAGAAAGGATTCTGAGGGATAGGATTTATGACCATCTGGAAGAGCATGGCTTGATCAAATGCAGTCAACACGGCTTTGTGAGGGGCAGGTCATGCCTCACAAACCTTATCGAGTTCTTTGAGGATGTGACTAGAAAAGTTGATGATGGTCGAGCTGTGGATGTGGTGTATATGGACTTCAGTAAGGCATTTGATAAGGTTCCCCATGGTAGGCTCATTCAGAAGGTCAGGAGGAATGGGATACAGGGGAACTTAGCTGTCTGGATACAGAATTGGTTGGCCAACAGAAGGCAGCGAGTGGTAGTAGAAGGAAAATATTCTGCCTGGACATCAGTGGTGAGTGGTGTTCCACAGGGCTCTGTCCTTGGGCCTCTACTGTTTGCAATTTTTATTAATGACTTGGGTGAGGGGATTGAAGGATGGGTCAGCAAGTTTGCAGATGACACAAAGGTTGGAGGTGTCGTTGACAGTATAGATGGCTGTTGTAGGCTGCATCGGGACATTGACAGGATGCAGAGATGGGCTGAGAGGTGGCAGATGGAGTTCAACCTGGATAAATGCGAGGTGATGCATTTTGGAAGGTCGAATTTGAAAGCTGAGTACAGGATTAAGGATAGGATTCTTGGCAGTGTGGAGGAACAGAGGGATCTTGGTGTGCAGATACATGGATCCCTTAAAATGGCCACCCAAGTGGACAGGGTTGTTAAGAAAGCATATGGTGTTTTGGCTTTCATTAACAGGGGGATTGAGTTTAAGAGTCGTGAGATCTTGTTGCAGCTCTATAAAACTTTGGTTAGACTGCACTTGGAATACTGCGTCCAGTTCTGGTCGCCCTATTATAGGAAAGATGTGGATGCTTTGGAGAGGGTTCAGAGGAGGTTTACCAGGATGCTGCCTGGACTGGAGGGCTTATCTTATGAAGAGAGGTTGACTGAGCTCGGACTTTTTTCATTGGAGAAAAGGAGGAGGAGAGGGGACCTAATTAGAGGTATACAAGATAATGAGAGGCATAGATAGAGTTGATAGCCAGAGACTATTTCCCAGGGCAGAAAAGGCGAACACGAGGGGTCATAGTTTTAAGCTGGTTGGAGGAAAGTATAGAGGGGATGTCAGAGGCGGGTTCTTTACACAGAGAGTTGTGAGAGCATGGAATGTGTTGCCAGCAGCAGTTGTAGAAGCAAGGTCATTTGGGACATTTAAGAGACTGCTGGACATGCATATGGTCACAGAAATTTGAGGGTGCATACATGAGATTAATGGTTGGCACAACATCGTGGGCTGAAGGGCCTGTTCTGTGCTGTACTGTTCTATGTTCTATGTTCTAAGAACAGGGGCATGGAATATTTTCTAAATGGGGATAGGCTTTAGAAATTGGAAGAACAAGTGACTTGGGAGTCCTAGTTTAGGATTCTCTTAAAGTTAATGTACACGTTCAGCTGGCAGGTAGGAAGGCAAATGCAATGTTGACAATTATTCGAAGAAAGCTAGAATACAAGACTAGTGATGTTCTGCTGATGTCCTGAACAAGGTTCTGGTCAGACTACATTTGGAACATTGTTAACAGTTTTACACCCCATATTTAGGGAAGGATGTGCTGGTGTTGAAGAGGATCCAGAGGAGCTTTACAAGAAAATCCTGGAGATAAGGGGCTATGTCATTTGAAGAGTGGTTGAAGCCTTTGGGTCTATATCTTATGGAGTTTACGTAGATGAGGTGGAATCTGAATAAAATGTACAAAAAGCAGAGAGGTTTGGATACATTGAACAGGAGAAGATATTTCCGCTAGTTGCAGAGACTGGGGCCTGAGGGAATTGCCTCAGAGTGAAGGGATAGCCTTTAGTGTTGAGTTGAGGATGAATTTCTTCAGCCAGAGGGTAGTAAATCTGTGGAACTCATTCCTTCAGAGGCCAAGTCATTGAGCGCATTCAAGACACAGATGGATAGATTCTTGATCAGTAAAGGTATCAGGGTTAAGGGAGAATGTGGTTGAGAAACCTATTAGTCAATGGGCTGAATGGCCTGATTCTGCTCCTACATCTTATTATCTTATGAGTGATTTTTAACAAATGCACTTTTCTTAATAACCAGATGTATTATACTGGACAGTGACAATAGGTATACTGGCTAATTAGACATTATTATCTATAGCAGGGGCGAGTTTCAGACAGCAGGACCTTCAAAATGACATCAGCTAGCGTGAGAATTCAACACGTTGGCGTCATTCTGCTTCATAAACTAGCTGTCCAGTCAACTGAGGTAACTGATTCACCCTTACCACACCATGGGAGGAATTATCAATGTGAAGGTGGAACTTTGTCTCCAAAACGACTGCGCAGTGTTCATTCTTAATGGTACCGCCATGGACAGATGCTAGGTGGCAAGCAGGTTGGTAAGGATGAGGTGAAGAATATTTTTCCCTCTTGGTTCCCTCACAACCTGTCACAGACATAGTGTGGCAGCAATGTCCTTTAGGACTTGACCAGCTTGATCTGTACTGCTGCCACTGTCAGTGTTCTGTTATGTCAGACATTGTCTGTTGTTTGATCTTGGGTGAGTCTAAAAGATAGCTGGTTAAAATGACAATATCAAACAGTGTTATGAAAGTGATTAGAAGGTTGGACTGCTTATTTAATGCAAGTTACCAGAATCTGCTCTTGCCATCCAGCTTTGTGAAGATCGAGCTGTTTATGAGTTTAGTTCAGCTCTTGTCTCCAGACACTATTGGATGTAAGTGTCTTTAATGGGTCTAATTATTTTCAGAAAGGGCATCATAGCAGAGCACTATTTTGTTGGTGAAGTAATACCCTTGTTATAAAGCAGGGGTTGCTTCCCCCCACCCCTCACACCCCTGCCCTGAGAACTAAAACCGAAATACCCAAATGGGAGAACCTCACACTATAATCTGTAAAAGGAGTGTGAAAAGTGGTGTGACCTGCTTTTTAGCAACTTTTGTTAGTTAAATAAATTAAATCCCTGCCACTTCCTTTTCAAATAAAAATAATAATAATTTATTTGTCTAACTCTAGCAATGAACAAATTAACTAAACTATTAACAAACTGAAAAATCCCTTTTAACTACTAACTATTCCCAAATAAGTCAAGATTCTAATGATATGCTGTTCGAATAAATATAAATCCCACTGACATATTAAAAAAAAAGAGTTTAGAGCTCTTGAAATTACAGCTAGGTTACGTGTCTTCCAGAATGTTCTGTGCCTTCACTGTCAACTCTTCTGCCAGGAATATTAACTAGTTGTGTTGTTGGTGCTGTTGTTATTTAGATGGCGCTTTCCCTCAGGAACTGTAGAGGCTGTGACAAGCAGTGATTCTCTCCTGAGAGCTGAGGGCCATTAGCTCTGGTGGATGGCAGTTAGCTCTGAGGCCTTTGTCCAATTGCCCCTTTCCTTTTATGCCCTTGATGACATATCGATATTTCTTACAATAGGATTGGTTCTACGTTGTCAAAACCATCAGACTTAAGTTTAATAGGGTTTTGGTATCTCTAAGTACCAGGCTCAAATTGATTGGCCAAATTCAAAAGCTTGTTTTCTTGGGAAAAAACTGCTATTTGGCCTGCTAACTGTAGGGCCTTTTGATACAAATGTTTCAATTCTAATGCTATCTGTGTGTTTGCAAACTTTCAAGCTGCTGCTCACAAATATCTGTTTTAAATCTCCAAGCACATAAATAGCACATAATCTTTGAAAGGGGCCACACGATGATTCCCCCTTGGCATTTTATAAACACAAAATTTCTAACTTCCTGCCTCCCAATCCACAAGATCTCTACCCAACTTTGTAACAACCTTGTTGAAGAATCTGATTACACTCCTTATCTTGTCGAAGTGGATGAGGAACTATCCTGTGTGTGATCAAGCAGATGTATTGGCCCCTGCTCTCTGCATGATATGGCATGTAGTGTTTATTTTTCCCAGACTTGAGAACAGTTCTCAAAATTCTTATTGAAATTCATTTGTTGGTTCCTGTTTGTTGACTTCTTTCAGCTTAAAGATGAGGCTGAGACATATGAAGGCTTTTCCTGCTTTGTAGTGAGCACAGCTGTTTGTGCATAACACACTGTGTTTCTGAGATTTCCCTGCTTTTGTGTCATGCCGTTGAGGCTAATTCCTCCTGGGTCTAGCAATTTGATGGATGGAGCCAGCAAAACATCTTTTTTGCACCAATTTAAGTCCATCATTTAATACACAGACTCCTGCCTTTGTGTCCAATTTAAAGTCGGTGTAATCTCCACTAACTTTGATGTTAACACTACAATATTGAATTGCCTTGCCAGTGACTTCACCTTGAAAATTTAATGCTGCATGGGGATTCCTTTGAAGATAGTTGTCTCGTATTTTATAAACACAGGTTTTGTAAGCAATCTTCTGTTATGAATTGATGCTTATTGCAGCCATTGCTTTTGGTAGCGTGTGCAGAGTCTTCTTCACACATATTCACATTTTCCTGTTCAATCTTGCATCCCACAAGCTGAAAGAATGGAAAGGACTTACATCCACTTTTTCCTGTCCGCGTTTCTCTATGTTCTGGAAAGCTTTTGGTTGAGATAGGTTAATATTCATTGCTCACTGACATTGATGTCTATGTCTTCTGTGGTTCGATCAACTATCCTGGCTGTTTTTACCTTGTGGCTCAATTGCTGACCTGGCCTCAAAGATCTCACCTGCTGCTCTCTGTCGCTCTGAGTTTCTGCCCAGAGTTTATTCTTGTTGTTTCTGAGGCTGGTCACTGCTTGCCACCACGTAGGATTATAATTTAGGGCTTCAGGAGCCAGTGACACATGAGACCTGAACCAAAGACTAATGCAAACATTTGGCATTGATTGTCCATCAAATATATACAGAAACATAGGTGAACTGGGCTTCACTTGTACCTTCTTCCATCAGGTCTCAGTCCCATGTGATCTGACATTGTCATGACATAGTTCTCTTTGCTCAGCAGCTATTAATGTTGGTGCAGTTGACCCTTCACTCCATAATCCCGGCTCTACATTAGCCTCTAACAATTGAACAGTGCTAGTACCTGAGCTGATGACCATATGCTGAGTTCATGGAGTGCAGTGTATTGAGCATTGTAAGAATAAGTGTTGTTTGTATATGCTGTGATGTACTGATATATCAAACTTTGTCGGCACTGCTGCTAGGTTCTGTGTGTAAGGTAAATCAGGACAGGACTTATAGTTCTTGGTTTGGTCCTGGAAAGTGTTGCTAAAAAATGGAACATTGGGGTGCAGCTGTTTCTTGAAAGTAGAGTCGCAGGTAGACAGGGCGGTGAAGAAAGTATTTGGTATGCTAACCTTCATAGGTTTGTGCATTATGGATAGAAGTTATATCGCAGCTGTACAGGACATTGATTAAGCCAGTTTTGGAATACTGCATTCAAATTTGATCTCCTTGCTATAGGAAAGCTGCTGTGAAATTGAAAGGGTTCAGAAAAGATTTACAAGGATGTTGCTGTGATTGGACAGTTTGAGCAATAGGGAGACGTTGAATAAGCTGAGGTTTTTTTTCCCTGGAATGTTGACAGATGAGAGGTGACACTATAGAGGTTTCTAAAAGCATTCATGAATCGTCATAGATTTTTTTCCCCAGTGTAGATGAATCCACAACTAGAGGTCTTAGGTTTAAGGTGAGAAGGGAAAGATTTAAAAAAGACTTGAGCAGTAACATTTTCGCATCGAGGGTGGGTGTCTGGAACAAGCTGCCAGATGAAGTGGTGGAAGCTGGCACAATCACAACATTTAAAACTCATCTGGATGATACAAGAAGATGAGGGGTTTAGAGGGATATGGGCCAAATGCTGGCAAATATAATTAGATTAGATTAGGACATCTGTTGACGTGAATGCGTTGGACCAAAGGGTTTGTTTTTATGTGTATAACTTTGACTCTATCATTTTATGGCAGTTCATACATGACTGAACTATGTAATTGCTTTCATTGCCA
The DNA here is from genome assembly GCF_030684315.1 of Stegostoma tigrinum. NCBI lineage: Eukaryota > Metazoa > Chordata > Chondrichthyes > Orectolobiformes > Stegostomatidae > Stegostoma > Stegostoma tigrinum. Next base: position 36,788,400 of record NC_081368.1, read on the forward strand.
TCTATGGCTGTGAGAAAGATTTTTGTTTCCTGATGGAGTTCAGCCTCTCTCATGACCTCCACTTTCTTACCAGTCCCTCTATGGCCCACGACAAAAGTGAAAAGCCCTTCATCTAGGTGGTGTGACATCTTCCTTGATCCTAAATACTCAAAAATGATTATTATGCAGTTGCCTGCTATGCATTAATAAAAATTCCATGTTGCAGTTACTGTGCTTAGAAAAGAGGAGGCTGTGGGCGCAGATGAGGCTGTAAGAAATAAAGACAGGCGTAGGCTGTCTGTCCCCTTGACCCTACTCCGCCATTCAATAGGAACATGGATCATCCGACATTCCTCACATTCACTTTCCTACCCTTTCCCCATAAACCTTGGTTTCCTTACTGATCAAGAATCTAACCATCCCAGCCCTAGATAAACACAAGGACTCTGACCCTATAGCTTTCTGTGGCAAGTTCCAAAGATTCATGACGCTCAGAGAAGAAATTCCTCCTCATCTTATCCTTCGATTGCCACACCTTTATTCTGAGACTATGCCTTCTGGTCCAAGACTCTCCCACGACAGGAAATATCCTCTCAGCATTCGCCCTGTCAAGCCCTTTATCCTATCCAAGAATCCTATATGTTTCAATGAGTTTGCCTTTCATTCCTCTAAATTCCAGCAAGTAGAGTTCCAATCTGTTTAACCTTTGCCTACCAAACAATCCCTCCACACCAGGGATCACCCTAGTCAACATTCTCTGAACTGTCTCAATGATATAATATCTTTCCTTAAATAAAAGGACCAAGAATGTTCACAGGACACCAGATGTGGTCTCACCAGCCACCATGTACAGTTGTGGTAAGACATCCTTACATCTATACTGCAACAAGGGCGAACATTCCATGAGCTTCCCTGATTACCTGCTCCAACTGTGTGTTAGCTTGCTGTGTCACGTGCACACTACTGCCAAGTCCCTTTGTGTTGCAGCTTTCTGCAGTTTTTCCACATTTACCTATTGCTCTATTCTTTTGTTGTCCCTTTCAAAATGAACGAATGAACATGGTTTGCTCACGGTACTATTTAGGCCCCTCCTGAGTTCAGAGGAGACCAGCTGAATGACAGCAAGGTGTGCAAAGTGAGGTCCATTTGTGGCCATGCCATATTCACAAAAATTATGTGGCTGCGCTTATTTGGGTGTTTGGCATTGCGGCAGGCACATTGTGAATCACCAACCTGCACCACAAAAAAGAACTATTCAATTTCTAGTCCCATCTCTTGTTGTTTGTTGTTCCTTCTTACAGCTTGCTTGTTAATCACTGGCTTGCCTTGTATATGAATGTAAGTAGGCTTTTCAACAATGGGAGCATCACTCTCAAAATCAACACTGTTGTCAATGGATGTCTGATTAGTTGTCACTGGATGGTGATCAGGAATATGGATTCTGGTTTGTCCCCAAGCTTCTAACACTGTTGCCCAGGGGGCAATCCTTTTAGAGAAACCTCCTCACATTTACAGAGTGGATTGAAGTGGGTTGGGGAAGGAATAAAACAAACTAAAATAGTGCCACATAAAATATGTTTATTTAGAAATAATACTTCCTGCGCCAATTGAAAAGCAGCTCTGACTCCTGATTTTGGGCTGCCCATTCCTGCAAAGTAGAACAGTTGTTTGTCTTGGGTCTGTCATTTGCTGAATGACATGTTCCATGATTCTGCTCAGAACATGAAAGGTGTTATTTGCACATTCGTTTGTTTCAAAATTAACCGATGACTCAGCTGGCTGTGCTTAACTTTAATTGGAGTTAAATTGGTAGAATTACGCTAATAAAGTTACTGCAAAATAAACTGAGTGTCAACATCCTCATCTGCATGATAGATTGTTAGTTTGATTACTTGCCCAGCTGTACTGTCATGATTTATTCTCTATTTTTTTCCCTTTAAGAAATTTGAAAGTGATTTACCTTTTGCCGCCCTTTCTTTTAGGTTTTGCCTATCCTTTCAGCATACTGGTCGCAGAGACAATATATAGACCATTTTACAGGGCCCTGATAAACTAGCTCTTGGCTTTCCCCCCACGGTGATCGAGAACGCCCTTGACCGCGTCTCCCGCATTTCCCGCGACACATCCCTCACACCCCGCCCCCGCCACAACCGCCCCAAGATGATCCCCCTCGTTCTCACACACCACCCTACCAACCTCCGGATACAACGTATTATCCTCCGACACTTCCGCCATTTACAATCCGACCCCACCACCCAAGACATTTTTCCATCCCCTCCCCTGTCTGCTTTCCGGAGAGACCACTCTCTCCGTGACTCCCTTGTTCGCTCCACACTGCCCTCCAACCCCACCACACCCGGCACCTTCCCCTGCAACCGCAGGAAATGCTACACTTGTCCCCATACCTCCTCCCTCACCCCCATCCCAGGCCCCAAGATGACATTCCACATCAAGCAGAGGTTCACCTGCACATCTGCCAATGTGGTATACTGCATCCACTGTACCCGGTGCGGCTTCCTCTACATTGGGGAAACCAAGCGGAGGCTTGGGGACCGTTTTGCAGAACACCTCCGCTCAGTTCGCAACAAACTACTGCACCTCCCAGTCGCAAACCATTTCCACTCCCCCTCCCATTCTCGTGATGACATGTCCATCATGGGCCTCCTGCACTGCCACAATGATGCCACCCGAAGGTTGCAGGAACAGCAACTCATATTCCGCCTGGGAACCCTGCAGCCATATGGTATCAATGTGGACTTCACCAGTTTCAAAATCTCCCCTTCCCCTACTGCATCCCTAAACCAGCCCAGTTCATCCCCCCCCCCCCCCACTGCACCACACAACCAGCCCAGCTCTTCCCCCCCACCCACTACATCCCAAAACCAGTCCAACCTGTCTCTGCCTCCCTAACCGGTTCTTCCTCTCACCCATCTCTTCCTCCCACCCCAAGCCGCACCCCCAGCTACCTACTAACCTCATCCCACCTCCTTGACCTGTCCGTCTTCCCTGGACTGACCTATCCCCTCCCTACCTCCCCACCTACACTCTCTCCACCTATCTTCTTTACTCTCCATCTTCGGTCCGCCTCCCCCTCTCTCCCTATTTATTCCAGTTCCCTCCCCCCATCCCCCTCTCTGATGAAGGGTCTAGGCCCGAAACGTCAGCTTTTGTGCTCCTGAGATGCTGCTTGGCCTGCTGTGTTCATCCAGCCTCACATTTTATTATCTTGGAATCTCCAGCATCTGCAGTTCCCATTATCTCTTGATTGCATTGGTTCTGTAAGCACTGTGGCCCCTAAGGTGCACATAAATTCATGTAGAGTATCTGCTTTACTGACATTTCAATCTATCATACAGTTTACTCCGAACTTTAAGCCTGCCCAAGTTCTCTGAATCTGACAAACCAAAATTGTGAATTTTTAAATCTCAGGCGAACGGCAAGTATTAATAGTAATAAAGTGCACCAATAAATGGACTTCCATTCTGTTATCGTGTTGTCTTTTTTCTGTAACTGTACTTCCCTTTCATTCTTAAAACTTGCCTAGCAATCAATTTGAGAGTGAGAAGATGTGGAAATGGATGGATAGCTACCTTGAATGTATCATTGTAGTACAAGTTGACTGTTAAAACTAACATTTCTTATAAGAGAAATAAAGCAGTGCCAGGATATAACTGGCACTGCGATAGGGAAAATATATGCAATGTAATAGGGAAAATAGAACATAGTGGGCTCACAGTTGATCGACCCTTTCATTGAAGGAAAACCCTCATGCCTATGCTAATTTGACCTTAATTGATTTTGACCATGATGTTTACATTATGATATCCGTGTTAATCATAGAAAATCTGCCATTGGAGCATTTGAAACATAGAAACTGCATGTCATGAGTAAGATATAATTGATGCACATAATTAATAAGTGGCTCCTGAATCCATCAACTCCTTAATCATTTAAACTGCTCATCAAGATTCATTGATGGAGGGGAAAACGTGTTCCCCCTAAAACTAGTATGCTTTTGGTCGGGGTTTAACATGTAGCTCTGATTCTGTAATATCCACCATGCTGAGTGGGCCAAGCACATAATAGTTGGAGAACTAAGTACCTGCTTTTCTGTTGAGTGCTTTAACACAGAGTAAGGTTTTGTCAATGGCCTAATAGCTTCCTTTAAATATCAAGATCTCGTTATAGGACATTTTGCACGGGTTTTGTTTTTGGTCAATTGTTAACCATGTACGTGAAAGTATTACCAAGATTTCTCATAGGGAGATAGTCCATCCTTAAAGGCTTTTCCTCGATGCATTAATTTAACAATCACTGCCTTTTTCTGAAGGCAATAATTGGATTGATCTCCATTTTATCCCAGCAATTTGTTATTCTTAGTATCTGGCACCTTTCGGAACACAAAATCCAAAACAGAAACACAATCCAACTGGAACAGGATGAATATCTTTTGGGGATTTACAGAAGATTGAAATTCAGAAAAAGAAATCAGCAAGAAAACAATAAGTGAATCCAATTATCCCTGAGTCATTTTGCCACTTGTCACCTGTCACTAGCCCAGGATTTAACCCAGCTTCAGAGAATGTCTTTATGCTTTGCATCTATGACACACGACCACGTACTTTGATTTTCTTGTGGATTTTAATGTCATGCAAAGAAAGAGTTTGAGCTGAGTTAGTAGTTATGTGTTATTTGACCACAGAATTATTATTTGGTTTGTCAAGGGACAAAAATCTGGCAGCAGTTATTTATTGTAAATAATGCCACAATGCCTGATGGAGACAAAATACATGGTCGATTGTGACCATTGATCAGAGTTATCTCCTGCATGCAGATCTGTTCACCTCACTGGCACAATAATAAGATTGACCACCTTTGACACGTATGGCGCAGCTACATCTTCAGCTCTTCAATATAAGGGTTCAGTGGGGATTGGTTAGCTCGATAGTTGGGATGTGATGCAGAGTGCCACCAGCAGCATGGATTCATTTCAGCACTGGCTGAGGTCACCATGAATGTCCTGCCTTCTCAGCCTTGCCTCTTGCCTGAGGGGTGGTGACCCTTACATTAAACTCACCACCCTTGTCTGATGAGAGAGTAGCAAATTTACCTTGTGTGTAGTATTTCCTATACGCCTGTGCTGCAGCAACAATTTGTCTACCTCCCTGCACCACCAGAATTGGCGTTCTAAGCAGTAAGTCTTTAAGAATCACTGCTGTGCAAACATTTTTCACTACCTAGCCAAGTCTGGTACCACCCAAGCTCTTTGGGCAAGCTTTTTCTATGTCAGCAGCCAACTTAAACAAGGAGTGCGGGTAGGGAGCGGGCTCTCATTACAAGGTTCAGTGCTGTGTTCATGCAGCTGTATCAGTTCTAACAGTCAGCGCAATTTCTCTTTTATTGGGATCCCAGAAACAGAGTCCATGGATCGAGGAGCTAACACTGAAGCACAGAGAACATTTTGCTTCTTGAGGAAAGAAATTCTCTTTTGATGAGGTAGCAGGCATTGGAGGAAGCCACAGAATCAAAGCCACGTGGGTCCAATCATGTTGAAACTGATGGATTCCTTCTGTTTCTGTATTGCAGCACTTGTATCTCTGTGCTGAAATTGGCTCTGTGTCATGGAAATGAGACAATGATGGAATCAACCATCACTCCAACTGAATTTTACTGTTGTGAAAATATATATGTTGGTCCCAGGAGCAGCTGATCCATTTTATTCCATATTTCCCCACATTTAACTCTTGCAACTAATTTTTTTTTTCTAATGTGGTTCTGAATATTTTGCTTCCAAGTAAGAGCAGAAATGTCTTGTGCTGGGAAACTGAAACTTTGAGTTTTGCACTAAATAACGTTAACCCGAAACGTAACTCTGATTTTTTTCTTCACACATGCTGCCAGACGCATTGAGCTTCCAGCGACTTCTGTTTTTGTTCCTGATTTATAGCATCCGCAGTTCTTTCGGTTTTTACCAGGAATAGCAGGCCTACCCTAACAAGGAGAAATCGGTTTGACGAGGCCTGAATGCACTCGAGTTCAAAAGGATGAAAGGGGATCTGATTGAAATATATAAAATTCTGAAGGGTTAGATAGACTAACTGCAGAGGGGATGTTTCTCCTGTTTGGAAAATCTGCAACCAGGGTTTGCCATCTCAAGATATTGAGTAGGCAGTGTAGGATTGAGATGAGGAACCACTCCTCACTCAAAGAGTACTGAACTTGTGGAATTGTTTACCACAAAAGGCTGTGAAGGCCATGTCAAGTAATATATTGAAGAATAAAGTAGATACACCTTTAGATTTTAAAGGCATCAGTGGTATAGAGAGTGAGTGGGAATATAACATTGTGGTAGAGAATCAGCCAAGATCATATTGAATGGTGGAACAGGTCAAAGGGCTGAACAGTCTACTCTTGCTCCTGGTTTCTGTGTTTTCATGGTTTTGACCATTTTCATCTCCAAATGCTGAACGGATAATCCATTTTAGCCCCACTTCTGAGGTCTCCAGCATCACAAATGCAAGTCTTTAACCAATTTTAATTACCAGCCGTGATATCAAAAAGAGCAGAACACACTGAATGCAACAATGCTATAGGACGTGACAATATGCTAGCTGCCATACTGAAGACTGGTGCATTGGAACTAGCCTTGCCCTTAGCAACACCATTCTAGTACAGTTACAATACCAACTTCCACCCAACAATGAAGAGAATTACTGAAGCAGTGTGTATATGCATATGAATTAGGAACAGGAGCAGGCCATTTAACTGCTCAAGCCTACTCGGTCACAACTATTCATAGCAAGTCCCCAGCAATCTGAAAGTTGGCCTAATAAATATAGAATAACACTTCAACTACAACAAGATAGATTCAAACCACATCCTGTTCATGTTTAATGACATTGTTCATACCAACTTGACTGCTGTTAATGTCCAGGGGCCACTACATTGATGATAAACCTAACTGGACCTGATAATTTAATGTAGTGGCTACAAGAACAAATCAGAGACTGGGAATTCTGAGGAGTAACACACATCTTGACTACCCAAATCAGCTAGCCCATCAACTCCAAAACACAAAAAAGCATATGATGGAATACTCTCCACTTGCCTGGATGGATGCAGCTCAAACAATCCTCAGGCTTGGGTTCACAAGTGGCATGTAGTATTTACGCTACCCAAGTGCTGAACAATAGTCATCTCCATCAAGGGAGAACCTAACCATTGCCTCATTGACATTCAATGGTACTAGCATCATTGAAGCTCCTACCATCATCACCCTAGGAGTTGCCAGTGACCAGAAATTGAACTGGGCTAGCCATATAAATACTGTGGCTATGAGATCAAGTCAGACAGTAATAATCCTGAAGCAAGTAACCCACCTCGTGACTTTCTAAAGGTCGTCCACAGTCGACACGGCTCAAGTTATAAATGTGAGAGAATATGCCCTATTTGCCTGATGAGTTCAACTTTCACACCACTCAAGATGCCTGACACCATTCAGGACAAAGAAACCCAGATCCATAAATATTCAGAGATAATGGGAACTGCAGATGCTGGAGAATCCAAGATAGTAAAGTGTGAAGCTGGATGAACACAGCAGGCCAAGCAGCATCTCAGGAGCACAAAAGCTGATGTTTCGGGCCTAGACCCTTCATCAGAGAGGGGGATGGGGTGAGGGTTCTGGAATAAATAGGGAGAGAGGGGGAGGCGGACCGAAGATGGATAGAGGAGAAGATAGGTGGAGAGGAGAGTATAGGTGGGGAGGCAGGGAGGGGATAGTTCAGTCTAGGGAAGATGGACAGGTCAAGGAGGTGGGATGAGGTTAGTAGGTAGGAAATGGAGGTGCGGCTTGGGGTGGGAGGAAGGGATGGGTGAGAGGAAGAACAGGTTGGGGAAGCAGAGACAGGCTGGGCTGGTTTTGGGATGCAGTGGGGGGAGAGGGGAAGAGCTGGGCTGGTTGCGTGATGCAGTGGAGGGAGGGGACGAACTGGGCTGGTTTTGGGATGCAGTGGGGGAAGGGGAGATTTTGAAGCTGGTGAAGTCCACATTGATATCATTGGGCTGCAGGGTTCCCAAGTGGAATATGAGTTGCTGTCCCTGCAACCTTCGGGTGGCATCATTGTGTCACTGCAGAAGGCCCATGATGGACATGTCATCTAAAGAATGGGAGGGGGAATTGAAATGGTTCGCGACTGGGAGGTGCAGTTGTATATTGTGAACCGAGCGGAGGTGTTCTGCAAAGCAATCCCCAATGTAGAGGAAGCCACACCGGGTACAATGGATACAGTATACCACATTGGCAGATGTGCAGGTGAACCTCTGCTTAATATGGAAAGTCATCTTGGGGCCTGGGATAGGGATGAGGGAGGAGGTGTGGGGGCAAGTGTAGCACTTCCTGCGGTTGCAGGGGAAGATGCCGGGTGTGGTCGGGTTGGAGGGCAGTGTGGAGTGAACAAGGGAGTCACTGAGAGAGTGGTCTCTCCGGAAAGCAGACAAGGGTGGGGATGGAAAAAAGAATACATCCTTTGCCACATCTGTTGACTCAGTTGTCAAGGGATATATGTTGAGGATGGTGGTATGCTGATTTTTCATTAGGCTGAGACATTTGTTTATCTCATAGCCAGGGTCATTGAGAAAAGAGAAGTTCATTTTTGATGGTAAAGTTCAGCCTGTGAAGGCATCATTCTTTTTCTGGATGGCTTTTCCAAAGGAAGATGTAGCTGATATAGCAGGAACTGCAGATGTTGGGAATCTGAGATAACAAGGTGTAGAGCTGGATAAACACAGCAGGCCAAGCAGCATCATAGGAGCAAGAAAGCTGATGTTTCAGCCGAAACCCTTCTTCAGAAATGGGGGAGGGGAAGGGAGTTTTGAAATAAATAGGGAGAGAAGGGGAGGTGGATAGAAGATGGATAGAAGAGAAGATAGATGGAGAGGAGACATACCGTTCAAAGAGGCGGGGATGGAGCCAGTAAAGGTGAGTGTAGGTGGGGAGGTAGGGAGGAGATAGGTCAGTCCAGGGAGGACGGACAGGTCAAGGGGGTGGGATGAGGTTGGTAGGTAGGAGATGGGGTAGGGCTTGAGGTGGGAGGACGGGATAGGTGGGAGGAAGGACAGATTAGGGAGGCGGGGGCGGACTGGGCTGGTTTTGGGAAGCAGTATGTGGGATGGGAGATTTTGAAGCTTGTGAAATCCACATTGATACCATTGGGCTGCAGGGTTCCCTAGTGGAATATGAGATGCTGTTCCTGCAACCTTCGGGTGGCATCGTTGTGGCACTGCAGGAGGCCCAGGATGGACATGTCATCTGTGGAATGGGAGGGGGAGTTAAAATGGTTCACGGCTGGGAGGTGCAGTTGTTTAGCGCGAACCGAGCGTAGGCATTCTGCAAAGTGGTCCCTAAGCCTCCGCTTGGTTTCCCTGATGTAGAGGAAGCCACAATGGGTACAGCAGATGCAGTATGCCACATTGGCGGATGTGCAGGGGAATGTGCGTTTCAGGAGTCCCAGGGAGAAACACTTCTGAAGGGTCTCAATGTTCTGAATGTAGACATTGTCACGGTTGGGGCCAAACTGGGAAGGCTTGAATGTGGGGATGATCTGGTTCCGTAGGCAGGTACTGAGAAAGGTGATGTGGCTGTTGTACCTGGTTTGTTTCAGGAAGTGTTCGGGCAGTTTCTACTGCCTTGTTCTTTGAATTGAGCTTTTTCGTTTATGTTGTGCCTCGCTTAGGGAAACATTATCTGTGTCGAGACAAAGGAGTTCTTCAGCATTGCTTACAGTACAGCATTTAGATCTGTCCCTGTTGAGGTTATCCAAGAGAGCTCCACCTTCCAGGTTGACAGTTTCAATGGATGAAAGTAACGTATGTGTGCGTGCATTTTTTCAACAAGGAGTGGTCATCGCACACAATCTACCAGATTGCCTCAGCAAATGAGACCTTGGGCCAGTGGCAAAAACAGACACAGAAAGGCTCTTCCGTGAAATCTGTGCATGTTCTGATTTTATTAAATCCTAAATGAAGACTGTGCCTGATGTACAGGAAGGATCACTGGAACCTATCATTAGGAATTTATTTTCTAGTTAAAACAAGATGATGAATCAACTTCCTTTTGCACAGCGTATAGAGACAGAAAACAACAAGAAAGAAGATGAGATGAATCAGAAAATAATAATTAGATAAACCAATGTCGCTCTTAAATAAGGAGAAAGTAAGATTGAACAAGACAACAGGCTTCACATTAAAAAGCGAAAGAACTGCGGATGCTGTAAATCAGGAACAACACAAAGTTGCTGGAGAAGCTAAGCAGGTCTGGCAGCATCAGTGAAGGAAAAAGTGGAGTTAACGTTTCGGGCCCAGTGACCCTTCCTCAGAACTGATGAATAGATTTCACAACGCTGGAAGGCTGAGAAATAGATTAAGTTTTCGTTACCTACTTAACTCCTATTCGTAGCAGAATTGTTTGCTTTCCTTTACTGTAATCTGACTTGCCTGGAAAGAAAAGGTTTGTTTTATCACCACTTTTATCAAGTGGACAATTGATGTACCTTAATTTAACAATTAACCCATATTTTTCTATGAAGAAAAGATCCGAGTTTTGCTAAACCCGGTCCTTCTCTTGAGGCTCGAATGCCCATGTGGGTACATTTGGAACCACATCTTACTATTGCAGCATGCACTCAACACAAATTCCTTTGGGAGAGAAGAGAATGAGATATCATAGACGTTGACCCACAGATTGCCCTATCGACCCCCAGAATGCAAAACCAGCCTCAGTTGTCATTCATATTCTGTAACTCTCCATGGGAACAACTGTGTTGCTTGTTGATATGGGGGAGGGAGGGATTAGTAGAATGATTCTTTGTAAGAGACAGTGGCAGATTTCCTTACACAAACCAAACAGTTCAATGATCTGAATTATTTGTAGGAAGAGCTGAAAAGCAACAGCAGATCCAAAATTTACACAATTTAGAAAAATGTTACAGCAGATATAGATTAAAATTAACCATTACTATATATTCTAATCAACATTAATGTTAAAGTGCTTAATGTCAGTATTTAACATCTTAATATAACACACCATCTCAATGTAATATAACATATCAGTATATTTAATAACATTAATGATTTCAACAGGTGATGCTTTGTCTCCTCTATAATCTTCTGTCAATGACAAACTGTGATTTATACTATGTTGTATTCTAACTATTTATTTCAATGTCATTTAGAGTTGACTTATCGTTGCACGTAATGTTGAACTGTAATGGCAGTTACATTCTCAATTTGTTTGCTGGTTTATACTGATACATGGTTTACATAATTTAGAAAAATGTAGCTCATATATCAAAAATTGAATTTGTTGGATGTATATTGTGCAGTCAGCATCATATGCAATCTTGCACTACTTTTGAGCTTTTTAACAAAATAGAATTGCCAATAATTAGTTTAATTTTAATGCACACCAATTTTCGTGACACATTGCAAATAAGTTATTTAATTTCAGGAATACTGATACAGAGTCCAGTTGGAATTGCAGTTCTGAAGATATGCATCTCTTTAAAGCAAGAGGATAAAATATCTTGTTGGTATTTTCTAAAGGAATTGAAATAAACTACAGTTCATTAAAATTGTCTATCATTTCAGCATTTCCCAGCTGACAATTTATTTGTGTCTTGCCCTGGTCTAGTAGGCTTGCAGACCATATACATTAAAATAACATCAAAAACAGCACATGTACTTAAAAATGCTTTCAATGTCATAAAATGTGCAAGTTGCTGCACAGAAGAACTATCCTACAAAACTTGAAATCTAGCCTTATCAGGAGATAAAATCGAATGGGTTGATCAAAGAGGAAGTTTTAAGGAACATCTTTGATAAGGAAAGACAGGTTAAGATACAGAGAGGTGTGATAGGAATTTCAGAGCTTAAGATCCTAGTAGCTTTCTTGGGGATTGAGCCACATAGATATATTCCCTTAATGTTGCATTTATTATTATGTAAGAATGTTCCACTTCCATTCCTTTTTCAGATAGTTCTTGGGTCTTAAGATTTTACAAATAAAAACATTGCCCAGATGCATGGTTTAACTTTGAATATAAACTTGATGGTTTATTGAATCTACTAATGTCCCAGTGCAAATAATTCTGTGGCACTTCTCTTCCCAGTGGCAGACACAGGGAGGTTCCTTTTTGGTTATCACAATAAAAGCTGTCGCTCTTCTTCAACATAGTCACAGGTGCAACATTCCTGATATTGCCCAAGTGAGGGATTTGAGGTTGTTGGTCATGTTAGAAGCGTTTCAGAATTTCAACAAGGAATTTGTTGTTTCTCATTTATTGAAGATTTTTACAAAATTTTGTCCTGGACTATGACAGGGCCAAGGCCAAATCTGCTGAGGTATTGAGGAATGGAATTGAAGATATTTAATTTGAAGGGTTTCTAGTCTCCTGAATAACTGCCTTCCATCGATGAGCCATGCTTGGAGCTGGTCCTGGTTGTTTGAGCCACAGAGCATTTTGATGGCCCTGAAGAAACCTTGCATGTCATTGATGTATGTGAGGTATTGTATCGCCCATGTTCTTATCTGTTATTTATTCTTTGTGTTACAGGTTTTATGCTGTACTGATTCCTTCTGGCATCTGCAGGATTGCTGCTTTTCATGTGAGCCAAGGTAAGGTTTCCACTCTAGTTTCACAAAAGCTTCATGCTTACACTCACGACATCTGGTATCTTTTACCCATTTTCATGAAAACAATCATGATATTTGTGGAAGAGATATAAAGGAGCTCTTCACAACTGTGATTTATGCTGGACTTTAGTCAACCAGGAACAATGAGCACACTCCAGCTTCTGCTAGCTGGAGGTTTTCAGAATGGTAGTGAGACACTGACAGAGATGGGCCCCCTTCTCGAATCTGGAGGCCTTCACTGTTAATTTTCTTGTGGCATTGTTTCTGTTTGCTGTGTAAGGCAGTCAGCACCATGGAGCAACATTGTAATGATAACTTGGAGCTGCATATCACTGAACATAAATAACAGACAATTAGCTGAGCTAGAAGACACCACTTTAGATTGCCACTACTACACTAAACTGTGCTATATTAGATTTGAAAGAAAGTGAGAGTACATGGACATGAATGTTCAAAGAAAATAAATTAGTTTTTATCTCATGTATAAGTTAGAGCCTCACATATCTGAATACTATGTATTGCAATGTTTAGGATTAATGTATCGTAAATAATGTCAAAGGCTGAAGATAGTTCTTGACTTTGTCTTCTCCTTTGAATAGTCTGTTTTGGATCCCAAATCATTGTGTGGCATCAAACCACATGATAAAAAGAATCCAATGTTTGGGGTCATTCTGATGGACACAATAAATCAGGTGAGGTGATGTAGGGAGTGCTGCCTGGTTCACGGTTTATCGGCTCCCTGAGCTCATTTGTGTGATGCGGTGCGGTGGAAAAACACTGGAGGCAGATGTTTCAGAGGTCAAGAAAACTGTTCTTATTAAACAAACAAGCAACATTGATATATTTACAAAGCAAGAAAGTGTACATCGAATTGAAACCACACCGCGCCCCCTCCCCGTCTCTGACTAAGGCTGTCTCCCAGTTAATTACTATAGTGGGTGACTGTTATGATGCTATAGGGAAAAAAGAGAGAGAGAGTTATCTGTTCTAACCCACTTTCCTCCCTCAGAGTTACCCTACACCGTTTCCCTGTCTATGACTAGCCTAGCTGGGTTAGAGGTCTCAAAGACCTTGGGCTCACGCCTGGTGTGAAAACCATGATTTTAACAGGCTCTGGCTGCAGTTGCTTGCCGTAGCAGGGACTCTGCAAAGGACCACAGGATGTGTAGCGTAGCTGCGTTATGGGGGGTGGGCCTAGGTGGGATGTTCTAAGGTTCAGTGTGGACTTGTTGGGTCAAAGGGCCTGTTTCTACACTGTAGGGATCCTATTCTATGAAACAAGGTACCAATAATAGTCAAGATGACAAAGTGTGGAGCTGCGTGAACACAGCAGGTCAAGCAGCATCCTAGGAGCACAAAAGCTGACTTTTTCTGATGAAGGGTCTAGGACAAAACGTCAGCTTTTTTGCCCCTAGGATGCTGCTTGGCCTGCTGTGTTCATCCAGCTCCACACTTTGTTATCTTGGATTCTCTAGCATCTGCAGTTCCCATTATCTCTCACCAATAATAGTCAGTCGGGCAGTGTCTGTCGATGCAGGGGCACGCGTGGAACCGGCCTGGGGAGTACCCTGGGTTTTCCCCTCCTCCTGGTGGTTTTGCGAGTGGGTTATTGTTGTGGCTGGTGGAGAATGTTGCTGGTGTTGCCCCATTTGGAGTGTTGTGTCTCGGGATGCCTTCAGGCACCTCTGGATGTCAAGTGGAGGTTCGCAGTTAGTTTTCAGTAGTTGGCCTTGCTGTGTTGGCTTTGCGGTGCCTCACTCACAGTGAAGGATTCTCGCTTTCTTTTCTCGCTTCTCTCTCCGTTTCCTTTGCTTTACACTGCATGTTCCACTTCACCATTGTGCTGGGATCGGGATCTCGAGTTATACCCCACTGCAGGCCCCCCTTATCTCCTGCCAAATCTGTGAGCTATTGCTCCTCTTTTCAGGGTTGAAAGGTTTCCTGAGCACTGGAGTGGGTGATAATCGTTTTTCGATTGGAAAGAATGGTTTTGATGGGCTTGGAATGTCTGGCATTTCCTTTGGATGCGTATTTGTTCAGTTCACATAGTGGTGTGAAGGCTCCAAGGTGGAACAAGGTTTCATGTAACGCAACGGTGTGGAATGTTCCCTGACTTTGTGCCTGAGCACTGATTTGGAATTGAATGGGTTGATACCCGTGTAGGCTCCAAAAGGTCTGAAATTGTTGAGGTTGTTTATTTCCTGTCAACTGGCTTGCATTTTTTTTAGCCAAGGCATGAATGGAAGGTTTTTCTTTTGATTTCGCTTAGCTAGTCCCTGTCCCAGATATCTGCCCCTGGGCTTGTATATTCCCCAGTCTGTTCCGGCCAGCCTTTTCCTTGCTCAGTTGCAGCCCCTGCTTCCTGGAGCCCCAGTGACTTTCATCCAAAATGCTATAATTCCCATAACTTCTACCTTGAGGTGGTATTTAAGCCCAGGGTATGTCCAATGACTGATAGAGATTTTTGGCCCGCTTTACAGTGATGATCAGTAAGGTGTTAATACAAGTATCACAACAAAACTGATACAATGAAGAGACAGAATAAAAGAACATTGTTGTGCTAATGCTGCAAGGTGAAAAATGAAAGAACTGCGGATGCTGTAAATCTGGAACAAAAACAAAGTGCTGGAACAACTCAGCAGGTCTGGCAGCATCTGTGAAGGAAAAAGTCAGAGTTAATGTTTTGTGTCTGGTGACCCTTCCTCAGAACTCCATTATCTCTGCTGCAAAGTACTTGTGACTGCCTGATGCAGCTAACAGACTTGGATCATAAACAGTGGTATAGGACATATACCATTAGTTAGCTCAGTTAAGAAATTGAGAACCCCAGCATCATAAACAAATAGGCCCAGGCAGTGGCCATTATAGTGTACCATTCTCTCATGTCAAGGATGAAGAAAAACACTTGCATGACCATCAACTTTGAATATAGGAATCCTTTCCCATGATGTGGGGAAACCATCGTTTTCTACTATGAAAATGTGAATGGGATACGCAAATGGTTCTGTCTAAATCAGAGCATGGAATAAATGAAACGTAAAAAGACTATTTCTTATTAATTTTTCAGTATTCTGGACTGAAAAAGAAAAGTGCTGTTTTAAAAAAGCTAGAATGTAGAAGGAATTCCTGCACTTTTTAAAAGCAAGCCATGAGCAGTTATTTTAATTGCTGTTCACCTTGGTGTTTATTCAAGCCCAGTGGGGGAAGATTTGTTAGGTAAAATGGCACCAGGGGTACAAAATGAAATTCAGCTAGTAAAGTTAACTGACTAGTCTGTGGAGGGATGGACATGCTTTCAATATCAGAGGCCTTCTGCCTGCAGACAGCTATGTGATTAACCTCCATGTTGCTGCAAAGCTTGTGGATGTGAATGAAAGAGCCAGCAGCATTCAAACCTCTGAAGGGAGACGTGGTGTCCTTTGCAGAGTTGTAAGAAGCACACGAATCTCGAAGAAAGCCAATTAATTTTCCCATATCAGTTGCTGTAATCTGTGGCTTTCTGTCCAGAAAGTCAGGGATTTTATGAATTGTGATCCAGTCACTCTGCCTCCTGCAAGCAAGTGGAAGTAACTAGAAGAGAGAGATTAAGGAGCAGCAAGTGATAAAAAACCAAAAAAAAAATCATCTCGGTGAATCCCATGAACAGGAAATATTGCACTAACCTCACAGTTTTTCCTCAATTCTCCATAACAGTGGAGGAATTCCTTCCAGATTTGCAGTGAGGGAGTTTTTCATCCATTGAGATGCATGCCACCGACATGATCCTCACTGTGCAGCAAGTTCAAGAAGAGTGCAAAGATCAGCACCAACCATTCTAAGTAGCTTTTATTTCGGACCTCATGGACACCTTTAAATGTCAGACGTGAAGGCTTATGGAATATCCTCATCAACAGCTGATCCTCAACAATTGCTTAACTATAAAGTACAAGCTGTAGATCCCAGTAAGGAGACATCACAAAGTCTATTTCAGTGAAAATTTGAGTGAAACCCAAAGCTGTGTCATCTCACTGATTCTCGTTCCCATTTTCTTTGGTACAGTGCTGCATTTCACCTTCAAAACATTATTGATAAAACAGGCGAGAAATAACTCAATCTAAACTGCCTTCAATCCAAAGTCAACATCACTCCAACATGAGTCATTCAATATGCAGATGATACTCCTATGTACTAACTTTGAAACTGAACTCCGGGGCACTGTTGACTCCTTGTCTGAAGGAGCCTTTCACTAAACACGTGGAAAACTCAGGTCCTTGTCTAACCAACCCCCTGTAGCATAACACCTACCTGACTCGTGTCAACTAAGATCTTTGGCAAGATCCTAGAAGAAATGAACAATTTTCCATACATTGGGAATCCCTCAAAGATGGCACCATAGATAATGAAATGTCTTCAATGTGCCATCTTGACCTTTGACTGACAGAAGGAAAAAGCATTTGAGGACCAGGATCTCAAGCCTGAAATTAAGATGATAGGTTTTATATGCTTCGGAAATTTGACAACCTACAGCAGGGATCTCTGAACACTGGAGATGTTTAACAGTATCTCCTTTTAAAGATCTTCCAAATTCAGTAGGAAGGAAGGTGGATCAGTACCAACTTGCTCTCCAAGTAAACATGCCCAGTGTCACTCAAAACCTGCTAATCTCTTCTATACCTGGTGTCAGATTCTATAAGTAATTATTCAGAACTATGTTGTGGCCAGAGGCTCCCAGAAGGGCTGTTTAAAAATAACGGTAGGGACGTCCTCAGTAGCATTCCTGAAGAGGTTAAACATAAACACTGATTCATGGGACACTCTGGCTTGTGACCAACCAAAATGGAGGAGTCTCATTCAGTAAATGTAAAAACATAGAAAATAGGTGCAGGAGTAGGCCATTTGGCCCATCAAGCTTGCACCACCATCCAGTATGCTCATGGCAGATTATGCAATCACAGTATTCCATTCCCGTCCTCGCCCCGTATCCCTTGATTCCTTTAGCTGCAAGGGCCACGCCCACCTCCCTCTTGAACATATCTAATGAGCTGGCCCCGACAGGTTCTTGTGGGAGAGAATTCTACAGGTTCACAACCCTGAGTGAAGGAATCCTTCCTCATCTCAGTCCTGATTGGCTTACTCCTTATCCTTAGATTGTGACCCATAGTTCCGGACTTCCCCAACATTGGGAACATTCTTCCTGCATCTAGACTGTCAAGTCCCATCAGAATTTTATACACTGTTATAAGATACCCCCTCATTCTTCTAAATTCCAGTGAGAATCATCTTAGGCAATCCAGTTTTTCCTTCAATGTCAGTCCTGCCATCCTGGGAGTCAATTTGGTGAGCCTTTGCTGGTCTCCCTCAAGAGCAAGAATTTCCTTCCTCAGACTAGGAGACCAAAACTGCACACAATACTCAAACCGTGGCCTCACCAAGGCCTCGATTACTGCTACAAGACATCCTTACTCCAATACTCAAATCTTTTCATTATGAAGGCCAGTATTACATTAGCTTTCCCCACTGTCTGCTGCCACTGCACGCCAACCTTCAGCCACTATTCCAACATGACTCCCAGGCCTTGTTGCACCTTGTCTTTTCCTAAACTGCCACCATTCAGATAATAATCTGCCTCCCTGTTTTATGACCAAAGTCAATAACCTCACGTTTATCCACATTCTGTTGCTTTTGCCAAGCATTTGCCCACTCAGCCAGTATACCTGAGTAACCTTAGCACCCTCCTCGCTACAAACACTGCCACCCAGCTTAGTGATAATGGGAACTGTAGATGTTGGAGAATCCAAGATAATAAAGTGTGAAGCTGGATGGACACAGCAGGCCAAGCAGCATCTCAGGAGCACAAAAGCTGACGTTTCGGGCCTAGACCCTTAGCTCTCTGATGAAGGGTCTAGGCCCGAAACGTCAGCTTTTGTGCTCCTGAGATGCTGCTTGGCCTGCTGTGTTCATCCAGCTTCACACTTTATTATCACCCAGCTTAGTGTTATCTGCAAATTTGGAGATGATGCATTCAATTCCTTCATCCAAATTGTCAATGTGCATTGTGAACAGCTGGCATTGGAAAGCACTAAACACATTGAGAAGCCTAATCTAAAATATACAGGGGCAAAATTGAGATACCAGACAGAAAGCTTCAAAATTAAAATAAATTATCTACCAATCCATCAGGGAACACACCATCATGTGTTCCAGAGCCTGAGGATCGCACATTGGACTTATCTGCCATCACAAAACCCAATAAACTGATTGGAACATCATCTTCAAACCCATTGGACATCCTGTAAAGAATAACATCAAGAGCAATCTAATAACCAAGCACTCAATATGATAAAGAATTCAAAATAGACAGAAAGGAAAAAAAAACACAAGAAAGCCTTGCTTTTATGTCATGATTTTCACAACCAAAGGATATTTTAAAACTCTTTACAGCCAATGAAGTACTTTTTGAAGTGTAGCCTCTGTTGTGACATAGAAAACAGGACAGTTGCACAGCAAACACACAGAAACAATAATATGATGATGAATAGATAATCGATTTTGTGATATCAAGGTGTGGAGCTGGATGAACACAGCAGGCCAAGCAGCATCAGAGGAGCAGGAAAGCTGACGTTTTGGGTCTGGACCCTTCTTCAGAACAATACCACTATCTCGGAATCCATTTTGTGATGTTGATTGAGCAATATATATTGACTAAGACACCAGGGATAACTTCTGTGCTCTTCTTTGAAACAGTGCAATGTCGCCTTTAATCTGAAATACAGCACCTCTGATAATGCTACCCTCCTGTAGCACTATATCGAAATGTCAGCTATGTTTATTCTCAGGCTGCAGGATGGGGCTTGGAATTTTGTAACTCAAGGCCAAGAATGACGAGCTGGACCAGAGCTGACAGAGTTCTTTACAATCTTTTTGATCAATCAGGTCTCTGACACATATGGAACTACATCAGCGTACTCATGAACTTAAAGCCATATGGATAGAGTTTCTGTTCATCTTGAATTGTGTAGATTACTTGTCAGTGAATAGTTATTCCACCATTGGGAATGGCAACTCAGCAACATCTGCCTAACTCATCAGTTTAAATAGATTAGTCGTACATAGTTAGCAATAGAATATAGCAGTTATGCTGACGTGCTCCTGCTTGAGACTCCACTTCAAGTTTTGACAGCTATTATAAGAATAATTGGTGTTATAGAACCTTTACTACTGGCATTGAGCTCTCACTTTTCCAATGTATTTGTACTGATTTGGAATAAGTTTCTGATGATGGGACTGGGTCTAGGAGTGTGGTGAGTACAGCCCTTTGGATCAGGGTAATAATCAAATCAAATTTAGAAAATATTTGCTTGCAGATTGTTTCAGAGAACACAGTCAGCCACATTGTTATTTTCTGTGCGATATAGTCAAATTTGGAGAAGATGGGCAGATTTCCTTTCTTAAAGGGCATTAGTGTGCTGTGTTCTTATAACCGTTAGAAGACATACAATGATATGTTGTAACAAGGTGCGGAGCTGAATGAGGACAGCAGGCAGGCAGCATCAGAGGAGCAGGAAAGCTGATGTTTCGGGTCTGGATTCTTCTTCAGAAATGGGGGAGGGGAAGGGGGCGCTCTCTATTTATTTCAGAGCCCCCTTCCCATCCTCCGTTTCTGAAGAAGGGCCCAGACCCGAAATGTCAGCTTTCCTGCTCCTCTGATGCTGCTTCTCCTGCTGTGTTCCTCCAGCTCCACACCTTGTTATCTCAGACTCCAGCATCAACAGTTCCTGCTATCTCTCAATGATATGTTGTGCTTTTTACTGAGCTAGGCATGATCAGATGAATTGCAGATTCAAGAATTAGAAACTGCTTAAAAAATTGTATACACTTGTTTTGAACATGGCTTTACCATTAATTGTTTTATTACAGTTATTCAATTATTTTTTGATGATTGTGGATTCTCTCAAGGTCTAAAAACCTGAATAATTGAATGTTCATCCTGATCAGTTTTTTACATTTCAAGTCAGCTGATTGAAATTTGTCTTTTACGGCGCTGACAAAGTTGATGAAATTTGGTAACCTCTGAAACACCCAGGGAAAGGTTGGCATCAACATTTCCTCATGGGATGTTATCCTTCCTTCAACAGAATCTGACACCCACCCACTCACCGGAGACTTGGATAATGGAGAACAGGTTTTAGTTCTAACATGTCAGATTGTTGATCTATACTTACACACTCAAATAAATGACTTATTTTCCCAATTTGTCATTCACTCTGCGCAATGAGCAACTCCCAGAATGCATGCATGACATAGAAATTGCTGACTTCACACTGAGGCCGTAAATCAGTACATTTTACAATTGTCAAAGCTTACTATGAACTTATTACTTTTGCATTTCTGATTGTTTTCTTGGAGCCTGGTTACTTCTTATTTAAAATAGAAAGATAACTTTAGTTACAGTTCTCTCCCCACACAAAATCTGGCTGTTTGTCTGTTTGTTATTTCAGATCAAGATATTCCTTGGAGTTAATTTGAATTCCAAATTCTGGATGTGTTTGGATTGGGCGGGGAGTTAAAAATTTTAGAAATCTTGAACCTGCATTGAAACAACTCTTAACCTGTCCACATCCCACTTTAAAAGGCGTGAGATAGCTGAGTGGCAAGCAGACAAACTCCCTCCCAAACTGACCCCCAGAGGGGAGTTGCTCATTCAGATGTTTTACTGGCACAGTGCACTTCAGATTTTATCTCCCTCCCAGTTTTAAATCTTGCTAGCTAGACATCTGGAAACCTGATGATAGCCAGAGGAGCACTGAGTGGAACAGGTAAGTGCCCTCTCAGCACTGCTGTTGGGCCAGAGGAGCAAGAACATTATCCTCCAGACACCAAGCTAACCTGTTTCTCCCCTCATTCCAACTTCTTTGGACACCCACTCTAATTGGATATCGCAACAAATACCAGTGGTTCCCTGTGAGCACTCATTGCATTATGTGTTTACTGAACCCTCCTTACAATGGCCAAGTGCCCTTCAAGCACTCCAACGCATTCTCCTGCTTCTGCCATGATCACTAAGTATCTGTCGCACTCTCCACATCTCACCTCAATCACTCCTCCCCTGCCTGATATCAAAACACATTGGACCCAAACTCCCTTCTTATGAGCTTTACCCCAACAGCAGAAAATTAATTGCTCCCGGATTACAGGTCCTCCTGCCAATTTCTCCATTTGAAGGTGGGGATCCCGTTGAAAATGTTTTACACATTCTGGAGACTCCGCAGCTTTCCAGAATCCTATCCTGCCACTTAGAAAACCTTCTTTAGGAAAGGTTCAGGCCTTTGCCTTAGTGTACCGGTGGAAGGGTGGGGTAGGGTGGCGGGGAGGGATCATGACATCCAAAATTTGCATTTTAGTTTAAGTTTCATGGCACTTTGAAAAGAAATGGGACTGTTAAGTTGTCATTAATACCATAAGAGAACATAAGAACCATGAGCAGAGATGGCAATTCAGCCCCAGGAGCCTGCTCTGTAATTCAATACAATCATGGCTGATTTAATCTCCGCCTTAACTCCACCTATAGCTACAAGAAACGTTTGTTCAACACTATGTATACAACCCTATAGTAGCCTAATGGACATGGGCTGTGGTGAGAAATGTGGCAGAATTCTGTAAGAAATCCAGTGAGGCCCATCTCAAATGGGGTGAAACTCAGTGCATCTTTCAACTAAAGCCTGGCTATCAAGGCGAGATTCTTGCAAGTGTGTGATGCGTTGGCTATTTAGGGGATCGTTGCTGGTTAACAGCCTTACTAACTGCATATTTCACCTCATTAATCTGGCCCTTCCTGTCCTGCCATCTGCTGTAACCAAACTAGATGCCAAGCATTCCTGACATGAAGAAGTGACGAAGAGGATTGATGGGGGCAGAATGGTGGATGTGATCTATATTGACTTCAGTAAGGCATTTGACCTGGTTCTTCATGGTAGATAGGTTAACAAGGTTAAATGTCATGGAGTACAGGAAGAGCTAGTCATTTGGATAGAACTGGCTTGATGGTAGAAGACAGAGTGTGGTGGTGGAGGGTTGCTTTTCAGACTAGAGGTCTGTGACCAGCGGTGTGCCACAAGGATTAGTGCTGGGTACACTGCTTTTCATCATTTATATAAATGATGCAGATGTGAATGTAGAAGGTATGGTTAGTAAGTTTGCAGATGACACCAAAATTGGAGGCATAGTGGACATCGAAGATGGTTACCTCAGAGTACAATGGGACCTTGATCAGATGGGCCAATGGGCCGAGGAGTGGCAGAACTGCTTCACTTAATGGGAAGGTCCTGGGGAGTGTTGCTGAACAGAGACCTTGGAGTGCCGGCTCATAGTTCCTTGAAACTGGACAGCTCAGTGAAGAAGTTGTTTGGTATGGTTGCCTGTATTGGTCAATGTATTAAGTATGGGAATTGAGCGGTCATGTTGCAGCTGCATTGGACATTGGTTAGGCCACTTTGGGAATACCATGTGCAGTTGTGGTCTCCCTGCTATGGGAAGGATGTTGCTAAACTTGAAAGGGCTCAGAAAATATTTACAAGGATGTTGCCAGGATTAGAGGGTTTGAGCAACAGGGACGGGCTGAACAGGCGAGGACTGTTTTCCTTAGAGCTCTGGAGGCTGTGGGGTGACATTATAGATGTTTTTAAAAACGTAGAGGGTATGAATAGGGTCAATACTCTGGGATGGGTGAGTCCAAAACTAGAGGGCATAGGTGTAAGTTGAGAGGGGGAAGACTTACAAGGCACCTCAGGGGCAACTTTTTTCATGCAGAGGGTGTTGCATGGATGGAATGAGGTGCCAGAAGAAGTGGTGGAGGCTGGTACAATTACAACATTTAAAAGGCATCTGGATGGGTACATGAAGCAGAAGGGTTAGAGGGATATAGGCTAAACGCTAGAAAATGGGATTAGATTAATTTGGGATATCTGGTCAGCATGGATGAGGTGGACTGAAATGTCTGTTTCCATGCTGTACAATTCTTTGACTATGTGATGGAAGTTAGTGTGCATATTCTGGTGAATTCAGCTTGGTGCTTGCTCCGTGCTCCATGTTGAACATGAGGCACAAGAATCCCAAGGTACAATCATAGCCTGACATGCACATTCCATCTACTAGCATTGGCATCTAACATTATAATGATGCAGCATGGATAATTTGATCTCTAGGACATGTACCCAGTGCATGGACTAGAACAGGCTGTATCTCTGGGCTCTTTTCATTCTCACTCACTTTGAGCCTATCTGGATGCTTATCACATACTTGGGGTGCCTTGCCCTTTTTGCCTTGCCTCTCAGCCAGTGATACCAGGCTGTAATGTTTTGCCATTTAGCATTGACACAAATGCAGGAAGCTTGGCATGGTTGTCAGTAGTCCTCAGTTAATTCAAGGGAGACAGGTTTCACTCAAGAGGTTCTGGCACAGTAAGTCATGGGCAGCCTCTGCCTGTTGAGTGGCATGAGCAGTCAGTCAGGCACTTGGGGGGTCAGAGACAGGATCCCCCTCTCATTAGGGATAAGATGCTGAATGTTGGACAGCCCACCATCCATCTTAACTCTTTTTGATCTTATGTTGATTGTTTTTCTGAGAGAAGCGGGTATTGACGGAGATGAAAGTGATTTGCCCAGCAGTTACTTTTCATACAGTTGACCTGGTGTCCCAAGCAAATGGGCAGCTCTGAAGGTACACAGGGTTAATGTTAGTCGGGATTTGGTGTGGATGAGAGTGAGTGGGGAAGATGTTGCAGTCAATAGTGAGAATGGTGAAGCAAGAGCATTGGTGGAAGGTGGGTGCAGTGGCAGAGTGAGATTGAGATATTAGAAAAAAGATGGTTGTGCTTACTTTGATAGAGTGGAGAAGGTCATTAACTTTCTTTCTACAATGTTGGGCATTCATCCAGATGGCTGAGATTGCACGAACTTGGGTGTAACCCCCAAGCAAGCTGCCAAAGTCTAGTGTTATAGCCTCCACTGCTGGTCCTAGGGTTAGTGGATTTTCTACGTCTGCACTACCCAATCTACCAGAGCCTTTCCAGTCCTTGCCTACAAAGTACAGCACCAGGTTTTCATTTTCTGCCCTATTTGAAGCAATTATCAAGAACTGTGTTGGGCAGCTCTGAGTAACAGTGCTTATTTGGGCACACATCAGCTTTTTTAAGATGATGTGGGCTCCAGGGATGTTGATCCATTCTGGAATTCCCTGCAATGATGAGTTGCTCTCAATTTGATGAGTGTTACAGCAGGGCTAGAAATGGACATGAAGTGTGCTATGGGATGGGTAAGATAGTTAACGAGGTGGCTTTGGTCAGGTACTAGTGAGAGATTTCATTCAACCTCACAGAAAGAAAACATCTGTGAAAATCAATGAAATGAACACATCCAAAAAGGAGTCAGCCTCAGGCTTGTTTGATTGTGTAGAAGGTTATGTGGTAACTGGTTAGGAATTTAATGCAGGAGTATTCACCACTTTGAGCTCCTCTACCATATCCTTTATTCATTAAAAGAGAGTCCTGCAGTTCATTTATTATTTTTAGCCTTGATGTTTTAAAACATTTGTAACTAAATTACTTGTTGGCATGTTCATGCAGCTCAAAATGCTTGAGTATTACATGTTCTAATCAGCAGGAGATACTCTTTAGATGAATTGGAATGGACGGTGTTCCACTGTGATCTCGCCGATCTTGATGAAATATTCTTTTAAGAAAACATTCAATTGCTTCCCTCCTTCCTCACATTTGACCACCCTGAGCTGGTTGCTAACAGAGATCCCAAGCAAACTGACTATTTTCAGAGATATGCTAGTAGGGCAGTAAGTGGTGAATGCATGAACTTTTGGAAAGCTTTTGCTGTAATTGACCCTGCATAGATAAGGGAACAAAAACAGAAGTTACTGGAAAAGCTCAGCAGGTCTGTGAAGAAAAACATCAGGCTTTCGGGTCCTGTGACCCTTCCTCAGAACCGCATGCGCTGCATAGATAAATCTTGGCGCATCTCTGTTGTGATATAATGGACACATACCTTTAAGAGGGCATGCAGCTATGCTGCATCTTAGAGTAATACTGCTCAGTGTGATCGTTCTCTCACCTGTGGAATTGCAGACAAGTGCAGACACAGCTCCCCAGCCATCACTCATTGATATGCCCAGGAGCATGTCATGCTTTGATTGAAAAACAGCCAAAGATAACAAAACACCTATGATCAGCATTCAGGAATGAATTAGCCAACCTGAACATCAGACATAATTTTTGAATACAACACCCAACTGATGGCACCTCAAATCCAGCAGAAATCATCAGCACATTCCCAGAATGAGATTTATATCAAGCAGAAACACCAAATGGCATGAGATTACAACAAAACAGACACCAAATCAGGGCAACACAACAACCAGAAATATTGTATGATTTATTACAACTGGAACAAACAAAGCATCTCTAGTCAGAATTCATAAAATGCCAAAGTAATCATAATTAATTTGCTAACACAATTCAGAAAATTGTAACTTAGTCTTTTTTAAAGTACACACAGACACATCGTTCTTCTCTTTTGATGTCATTGCAAAGAGTTTGAATCGTTAAATTTAAACATTAGTTTAGAAAAAAAGTTTGAATATCATATGTATGTGTCTTTAAGGGGTATTTTCAATTGTGTCAATTAACCTGAGACATGATATGATAGCTTGTAAGTCATAGGACTATTGCATCTATCTATGAACAACAAGGTATCAATCACATACGATACCTGGTTTCCAGTGACCAATGTCTGCATTTAGCCTTCAAATATAGAACCCATGTTGACGTTTCACCAATGCTGAGATATGATTGGTATGTTTTCAACAAAGAAGAAGAATGTATCAATCTCCAGTGGTGAGGGAGCAATGCTGTGAACATAAGTGTAGCAGATCAAAAAGATTTCAGATCAACAGCAATAACAATAGTAATAACTTATGTAATACCTTTAAAGTAATAAAATGTCATGGAACACTCATAGGGACATAATGAAGCAAATATTAGGCATCTAATTGTTTAAGGCACTATTAGGGAAAATGGTTATAAATTTGGTTGAAGAATTAGGTTCCAAGAAACATTTTGAAGGAAGAAATGTAGACCAGCGAAGATATGTAGGGATGGTATTTCCGAGCTTACAGATCATTTTGATTAAAGAATAGGTTACAGGAGGTGAGAAGAAATCAGGGATGTTCAAAGCATCAGAATTATGAGGACAGACATCAGAGGAACTGAAGGACATTATAGAGATGGGCTGGAGCAGGAACAACATGGAGGGATTTGAAGACAACATTATGAATTTAAAAATGGAGACATCACTTGAGTGGAGCCAATATAAGCCTGTAGAGACAGGCGTGATTAGTGATTGGGATTTGGTACAAGTAGCGATACAGGGCGCAGAGATTTTGACAGCTTCCCCTTCACAAAAGGCAGAATGTGAGACAGCAATGCCAGAGCATTGGCATTCAGCTCATTGAATTTTGCAGATAAAAGGCTTGTATACACAGATAGACTCAATCTTACACATGTATTATCCTACACACATGATCACATATACGAATATGTGCATTCTTAAGCATGAGTACACATTTTTCACTCACACATGGCTAAGTGTGCACTGCTGTAGTACCTGGCACACCCTCCTGGAAACATCAAGTAAATATATTTTATATAACATATCCTATCCATCGGGCCTTATCCCAGCAACATGCTAACACTTGTGAGGAGAATGAGTACAAAACCAGGAATTGCGCCAAAGTCTTCTGTCTTCCAGGAAGCACAGACTTCTCAAAGAATGTTTGGCTGCTGGTATTTCTGGGCTGGTTGCCATCTTTGAGTATAGCACCTGGCAGTCACAGATGCAAATATTGTTTTACATTCCCCACTATTCTATGGTCATTACAATAACAGATAGTCTTCCACACCATCTCCAGCTACCCTAAATGGAATTTGAAGTGAAGAGCCATGCTTTCTTGCCGCAGTTACCTGTCTGCTGTCAGCATCTGCCCAAGCACTTGGTGTTGGTACGTCCGTTCCAGGAATATTTATTCCTGTATGACTTTGATCCAGCAGAAAATCTTGTAATGACGACTCTCAACATGTCCATTAATTAGTTGGAATGTATTGGTGGAAGCAAGCATAACATGTTGCTGTTGAAATTGTAGGACATCACTGAAATTTTGAATTCTGATTTGGTAAACTGAGGCAAAATGATCCTTGCCTCACAGCTATTGCAAATTTATTTTGACATTGATCAATTAAAATCTGCATGCAAATAGAACAGTGACTTCCGAGCTTGGTCAGTTGGTAAAGGTATGCTTTGAACACACAGAGTAGGACGCTCTCAGCAAGAGTTTGTGGCTCATTGTGTTCTTGCTTCTGAGTCAAATAGTTCCTCACTGACTTGCTGTCAGAGTGCAAGATGGCTGCCTTTTTCATACATTTAATTGACAAGAGATGCCCCTCAGGGCTCTGGGCAAGGACTAGTTATTTTCCTAAGGCTTGTTAATGATCCATTTTCTTCTGGTCTCAGATATGCTTGGATGATATGACTGTCTCAGAGTCTAGGCCATGGGATGTGATCAATGAAGGTTGTCAGAAAGTTTTGGCACTTCTATTGAATATTGTGGAAAAACAGTGTGGAAAATGCTACTAAATGTATTTCCATGCCGGTAGACTTCAGTGGACACAAGCAAATGCCTCTTGAAATAAAGTTAGATAATTACAGCCTGACAGAGGTGATAGTCATGAAAGTCCTGAAGATAATCAAGCTCAGTTGAAGTTGGATCGCCAAATGTAGACAGTCCACTAAAAAAACCCTAAATTAATGTTCATCCTCCAATCTATCATCCCTTTCAGACTCGCTGTCTGTAACTTGTTGATCTACATCGGCTGCATTTATTCCTTGAATGAATATACAGTGCCAGAATTCAGCCTGGCTTCATACATGCATCAAGATTAAAACCGTATAGAAACATACACTGAGATTAATCTTACACCCTCAGTACCAGTTGTTTATTATTGCTGATTTGATGCCTGCATTGTCATTTTTGGAGTTTGTGCTGTAGCTGACATTTTGTTTAACATCCAGCATCAGGAATGATGCATCCTTACAAGAACTATTTAAGGGGATCATTCACTGTTCCCATCTCTATTTATAATTGATTCCTACTGACTCTTGCTGCAGTTGTAAATATATTTCGGTATTTCCAGGGTTGAATAAAGTTATTGAAGCTTATAAAGAGCAATATGGCACATGCTGAAACCTTGATTATGATTTCAGGGACTCTGCACAAACTACTTGATCCTAGACATGATGCAACATCGAGAAGGAAAAGCTGATGGAACAGTGTAGTTAGTGATTGGAACCAGGTGGATCTTATCAACTATGAGACCTTGCTTGGGGTTGTTAAGCTGGACCAATCTGATTGATATAAACAAGGGATTCAGAATCCCTTCACTTCAAGGGCTGACTCCCAGCTAGCTGATCACAGCCAGTGTACTGTGCACATGTAAATAAAGGGTAACTTGGTGATGGGATACCAGCTTCTGTGCAGTTATTTCAAACAGGGAGAAGGACTTTCAACAGGATACTCTATCTGCCTGATAAAAACCGAAACAACAGTGGTTACTGTGAATCAGGAACAAAAACAGAAGGTACTGGAAAAGCTCCACAGGTCAGGTAGTAGCTTTGAAGAAAAATCAGAGTTGAAGTTTTGGGTCTGGTGACTCTCCCTTAGAACAGATGGCAGCAAGGAAAATGAGATAACAAGGTAGAGTTGGTTGAACAAAGCAGGCCAAGCAGCATCAGAGGAGCAGGAAAGCTGACATTTTGGGTTGAGAAATAGGGGAGGGGAAGGAGATTCTGAAATAAATAGGGAAAGAGCGGAGGTGGATAGAAGGTGGATAAAGGAGAAGATAGGTGGAGAGGAGACAGACAGGACAAAGAGGTGGAGATGGAGTCAGTAAAGGTGAGTGTGGGTGGGAAGTTAGTTTGGGAATAGCTCAGTCCAGGGAGGATGGACAGGTCAAGGAGCTGGGATGAAGCTGGTAGGTAGGAGGTGGGGTTGGGCCTTGAGGTGGGAGGAATGTTTAGGGAGGGGGGCTGGTTTTGGGATGATGTAGGGGGAGGGGAGATTTTGAAGCTTGTGAAGTCCACATTGATACCCTTGAGCTGCAGGGATCCCAAGTGGAATATGAGTTGCTGTTCCTGCAGCTTTCGGGTGGCGTCATTGTGGCACTGCAGGAGGCCCAGGATGGACATGTCGCCCAAGGGGTGGGAGGGGGAGTTGAAATGGTTTGCCACTGGGAGTTGTAATTGTTTGTTGTGAACCTAGCGTAGGTGTTCCACAAAGCGGTCCCCAAGCCTTCGCTTGGTTTCCCAATGTAGAGGAAGCCACAACAGGAACAATGGATACTGTATGCCACTTTAGCAGATGTACAGGTGAACATCTGTTTGATGTGGAAGGTCTTCTTAGGGCCTGGGATGGGGGTAAGGGGGGAGGTGCAGTGGCAGGTGCAGCACTTGCTGCAGTTGTGAGATACTGCCTCCCCGTTCCTGTGGAACAATGCATAATTTTGAATGGAAATTGAATGGTCACTGAAGGGAAATAAATCTGTAGAGTTATTGTGATAGATTGATGGAATAAGACTGATACAATTGCTCTACAGGGAACTAGCTTGAACAAGATGCAATGAAAGGTCTCCTTCTATGTCCTAATGATTCTAAGATTATGATGCACCTGACTGCACTATCTGTAAAGACAAACTGAATTTCTCATTCACCATTAAGCTCTCGCCTACCTTTACTATCTTATTGACTGGAGTGGTGTTCACCTAGTCACTGTGATGAAAAATGAATTCCCACATTTCAAATCAAATTAATAAATCGAACCATCCCAAATTCTACACAAACATCAGCTAATTACTCTTTTGCATTCCTTTTGCACCTATTTTCAATGAGCTTTAGTTTATCCCTCTGCTCCTGCGCACTGAGATACATCTGTGTCTAGAGCATGTTTGGCAGAAGACTGTTGACTTCAATTGCAGGAGATTGCACATGGTTTTCAGGGTAATTTCAATCAACTCCTGGCCTCAAAGTCTTGGCTTTAGATGTCACCCCCCAGGCTGGCAGGATAACAGTATTGGGCACTGATAAAGTGGCAGTACAGGAAGGATAAATGCAATTGTTCTGACAGAGGCCGGCAGGTTCATGCAGCCAGGAGCTGACACTGCCACACAGCAGTATATCAGGAATGCTAATAGCATGTTGGAGGACAGGCTACTACACTTGCGTGATGGCAGCAGATTGGAATTGTTTGGCAGCAAACTAAACTTCTGTGAGAACTATCTGAACTCCCACTACAGAACTCAGACATTGACTGGCTTCTGTTTGTGCATTGAAGGAAGCCAACAATGCATGCTTACACCATCAGAAACTTATATATCAGTAAGTATTGCAGGATTATTGGGAAGTTGGATGTGAGAAAGAATATTTGATATATTTGATGATTTCAGCTGTCCTGCTGGCCACAGACTTAGATATGGCCACCCATGTGACCAACGTCTTATTTACAGAGCCAAGGACATGCAACTATGCCTGTCACCCAGCTCACTTAACCACTGCTACCTCATCTACACACTACCCTCTCCTGCAAGAGAAAGGAAATTATCTGAGTGACTGAAGTGCAACGTGTTCAGATAAAATGACTTTCTTGGTTTGATAGTTGCCAGTTTGTGATTGACAATCTTTGTAGCCAACCTTTGTAGCTATAATCAGTTTGTACACTTTGGAGTATATCAGAAGCAGTTACAGAATTTCAGATGGATGTATCAGTTTTATTTTGAGGTATATGGTCAGTCAGAGTGCTTTGTCAGATGGCAGGTAGTGGTGGTCTTTAGGAAGACTGCTTTCCTTGTAGACGTCAATGTGTACTGGCACAGGAAGCAAACTGAGCAATGTGAAGTTCTAGTTTCAATCTACTTCAGAAAAAAAAACTATTTTAGGACAGGTCAGGAAAGATGTGGTGACTTGCTCCACAACTGGAACATAAGCTCAAAATGTGACTGGCCATCCCAGCCAGATCAATGCACACACACTGAACTGCTGCTCTGAGGTAATGGCATCACAGACATTATATCAAAAAATTCTGCTTCCATTTGAAGGGAAAAAAGGGTTTGGATTGTAAAATGCAGGAAAATGTTGAGAATGAGCATTTCACTAGCTCCCTTAGTGAAGTGAACTTCAATTCGGTCACAGGCAAAACACCAGTTCCTTAAATATAGTTTCACAGGCAGTAATTGATGTTCACGGCTTTGCTCAGATTGATCAGTCTTCAAGTATGTGTTGCTGGTGAATATGAGCAGGTTTAATCATTGGAGGATCTTACAGAGGAGCCTAATTTTGTCTAATGCAGGCTTTGTATCTACTCATATGGGCTTTCCAGCAGAGGTAACTGGATAGCAATCAAGGGTTGTTTTTTCCTGTCCCTAGCTTAAGGCATTGAAATAAGTTGTTAAGCCCAGTGCCTGCACAGCTGACATCAGCTAATTCATCACAGTCTGGCACTGAACCTAAAACATACCTAGCCTGGACGGTTCTGTATCACACTGGAGTTTAATTAGAAAAATATCATTCTATATAAATTTATTTTGCTGGTCTGGTTGCTGGAGCATTGGAATAGAGAATCCACTGTTTGTTACAGGCAACTTATCAAGAAATCTTTTAAAATAAATCCTTGAGGCCAAACGACACCCAGCAAGTAAGAAATTTAATCAGGAAAAATAACATTCCTTTTCCTTTGCTATTTAAATATACTATATGCACATATTGGTACATTTTACAGGGAATACACCAAAACACATATAACGATAGTTATAATTGAAAACAAACTCCACTCTTAAAATTACTTTTAAACATCGCAATAATTTTATTACGAAACAGATTAACATTTCCATTACACAATTAAACATCTTGTTGTACAATAACAAAATTTATCTTTTTTAATCAGCCAAGAATTTCCTTCCTAAAGTTTTTGGCAAACAGATGAGGGAGTTAAAAATATATCTATATATAACTGTTGGGCACTTAAAGAAATCTGGATTGTTTCCGGTTCTATATTTTGACCTTTTCCTCATCTGTCTTCTTTCCCCTCCCCCACCCTCAATTTGTATCTTTATTCTAACAGAGTAGTTAATGAGCACTTTGAAACAAAATCGAGTTGGATTTCTCCTTACGGGCATATTTCAAGGTTGTGCGGCAAGAACAAGCGAGCTAACGGTTTATTCTTAATGTATGAATTTAGCATCCCAGCATAAGAACATGATTGTACACTACACTAACCCAGGTGAATCCATTGGGGAAGAGAATCACGTCCAAAAGAGTGAATATTTAATTTGAGTGGAATCACATATATTCCCGGAAGGAATTGGTTATGGTGGGATTTTGAGCAGAATCGTGAGACAAGTCTGCCAAGGCTTATCTTGACATCAGCAGCAACTTGTTTCATCTTTTATCCAACTGCTAGGTGCTGGGGTGAGTTTTTCGCTGGGAAGCGCTGAGTTGTTTATTAGGAGGGATTACAGATCGTTAACCACCTTAATAACTGCACATCTTGTTGAATTAATATTTAGCTTCCTATCTTACCAAATGAACTGAGCAAACTAGATGCTGAGAAATCCCACTGTGGAAGTCAGAGCAGGTACCTGGCAACTTCAGCTCTCCCACTGGCTGCAACCAGCTTCCCATGTTGCTCAGCACAAAACAGTATCTCGGGGCACTACAGCACCAAGTGCATGCACTCCTTGTCCACAGATATTGGCATCCAATTGTTGCCAACCCCTCACGATCCTCATGGCATCTCTCCAATCCATTTGTAGGAAGCTTAGAAAACAGAAACCTACATTGCAGGCTGTACCAGCAATTAGCTTAGAAAGACTGTGCAAGGGTACTTCGCACACAGGGACAGGCAGCCAGCTCACTGTTTGGACCAGGTAACAGCCCAGGGCCTGTTTGCTTTCTTGTGCAATTAAGCCTACCCACATGCTCACAGCTTCCATCCTTGTACTGCATTGACTTACAAAACTGTGCCAAAATCGGTAGCATTTTGAAGCTTGAGACAGAGCTAAAGGATATCAGTACTTCCATACTGATGTGGTCACTTGCACTGATATACAGACAAGCTACTTGCCCTGCTTGTCAGTGTCTGGTTGGGAGGAGACCTCTTAAGGCATGGCATGCAGAGATGCCAAACTAACACCTACACTTATGTTCCAGCTGTCTGGGTTGCAATAAGACAATACATTTATTTAACCAGGTAGCCGAGTCAGGAAGTGCCACTCAACTACTGGCCATACATTAATCATGGAGAATGTGCATGGGGCTCTGTAGGAGGAATGCAGAAGAGGTGGGATAGTAAAGCCTGGGGCGAGTGGGGTGGTAGTGAAAGAGAAGAATGTGTTTAGTTGGGGTCAAGAATAATGACAGAGGAAATTCAAGGTATAAGAGGAATTAGATGGAACAATATCAGAGGGCATGGAAGACTCTGGGATGGGGTGTTATTGGAGGTGACCACTAATGGGCCTCCACAGGGGGGAACATAGAGGATTAGGGGGTTATTGAGGTCTAATTTCAGGATTCAGGTTGCAGGGAGGGTAGTTAGAGGTACACTTCAAGTGGTGGGTTTCCACATGGGAGGTGGTGATGAGTTGAAATGGGTAGTGAAAGATTACAGGAGAGATGGAAGCTCTGGGAGATTGTCTGTCAACTAACCGGAGCCTGGTTCTGACAGTCTCCACCATGAGCTATGTTCTGCCCTGTTCTCTAGATGTGAAATACAACTGGAAAGTGACTGGGACAATGGCCAGGTGGACAGACTCAGGTTTAAATACTAGTCAAGGACAATTTGTATCATCATATTGGAAAAGCAAAACTAACATTGGATTCTCAATGATCAGGAAATTAGCAGCAGCAACTTCAAAAGAGCCGAATGCTGGTCAGAAGTGTCCATCTATTGTGCAACATCCATCAGGTAAGTATTACTTTACCGAACTCAATGAAATGCTAAATGGTTGACGTTGGTTTGAGATGGGAAGGGGATCGGATGACAGTAGCACTCTCTTTTTCATGTGATGTGTTAGTCACTCAGCCAGTGTGGCATCAAGTTGGTGCCCTTGTTCCAAGCAGCTCTATCGTGGAACAGGCGACAGGGCTCCTAAAGATGTAATTCTATTGCTTGGACCAGTCTCAGAGAGTGTTGTTTGGACAGAGTGTGTTTCTTTTTAATTCATTCATGGAACATGGGAGTTCCTGCAAAGCCAGTATTTATTGCCCATCCCTAGTTGCCTAGAGGGCAGATAAGGGTCAATCACATTGCTGTGGGTCTGGAGTCACATGAAGGCCAGACCAGGTAAGGATGGCAGATTTCTCTCCTAAAGGACATTTATGAACCAGGTGGATTTTTATGACAATTTGCAGAGGTTACATGGTCACCATTAAGCAAGCATTTTTAATATCAGATTTTGTGTTGAATTGAAATTTCACAATTTGTTACGTTGGGATTCGAATTCATGCGTGTGGAACATTCGTCTGAGGTTCTGGATGACTAGTACAGAGACATTGCAACGAAGCCATCACCTGCACATGCAGCATCCGTCATGGTGTGCTGTGCACAACTGGAGCAGGTAATGAGGTAAAGTGATTGTTGCTGAGAAATTAGGAGAATGGGAGCAATCTTCAGGTAGATAAAGATAAGGAAATTGGTAAGGGTAAAGCTCTCCTTCTGTATGACAAAACTCAACTGTGATAGGCGTCACAGGCCACACAGGATCTGTTTGGCACCCAGTTCCAGTAGATGGGAGCTGGGTGCAGAAGACCATCATGAAATGTTAAATCGTCATTGGTCACCAACCCAGTAAATGGCTTGCATTATGGGGACAAATTGTAGCCTATATTAGTTGTGTTTATGTTCACTTTTGCAGACTCTAAATAAAAGCCCATGTTTGGAATTGTTCAATTGCTTGTCTGTAAGTGGTGTTCTCTTACAGGACGATGACAAGCTACAGTTCTACAATAGGCATTGGAATAGAGTAACTGTGAATTAGAAAGGGTGTTGAAACAGAATGTAGGCAAGTACATGTAAACTGAGTGGCATGGTTATTAGACAGTGGCTAAAGAAGGAGAATAGGAATGCAGATACAAGCAAATGTCAGCCATGCTGGCCATGCACCTTGAGCAGTGTAGCTTTTGTGGCTGCTGTGCTATTAAGTTGCTGGTGAGCAGCAACACCAGATTGCCAGGGCGTATTGTGGCCTTTTAAAGATGGCACATTGGCCAGGGTCACCAGTATTTTGTCAGATATCCACTGAACGGTGAGCCGTTCTAGGAATTGTGTGTGGCAAAGTAGGGCTGGAAATGGATTAGGGTCACTGTAGGGACAGGGTAGGTTTTTGCTGAGTCAGGTTTGGTGAAATATAGGTCTTGCAGCAAGAATCCCTCCAATAATCTCAATGCGGCTGATACTCCGACAAAAAAAAACAAACATAATGTTCAGACCCTAGTGCTCAATTTCCTTGTAAAGTCAGGAGGGGCAGGAGAGCTGCTCCGGCCCTGAAAATAACCTAAGCTAGTGACTGCCTCTGATTCACAATGCGCTTCTTTGTGAGACTCCTTTGGAAGAATCCAACACGTGATTTCAACATTGATGTGATTTCAGGCTAATTACAAAATTATAGTTACCAACTAACCTGTTAATGTGTCCCAAAGTTGCTTCATAGATATACACACTCTCTTTCATTGGTGTCTTCAAATTGCTGTATATATTGTGGCACTGATCATTAAGCCTTAGTCAAGTATGTGTTTTACATGTGTTAAGACTAACAGTAAACAGTTAACTCGTCCTCACACTCAACAACTTCTCTTTTGACTCCTCCCTCTTCCTACAGACTAAGGGGGTGGCCATGGGCACCCGCATGGGCCCCAGCTATGCCTGCCTCTTTGTAGGTTACGTGGAACAGTCCCTCTTCCGCACCTACACAGGCCCCAAACCCCACCTCTTCCTCCGGTACATTGATGACTGTATCGGCGCCGCCTCTTGCTCCCCAGAGGAGCTCGAACAGTTCATCCACTTCACCAACACCTTCCACCCCAACCTTCAGTTCACCTGGGCCATCTCCAGCACATCCCTCACCTTCCTGGACCTCTCAGTCTCCATCTCAGGCAACCAG
The DNA here is from genome assembly GCF_030684315.1 of Stegostoma tigrinum. Lineage (NCBI taxonomy): Eukaryota > Metazoa > Chordata > Chondrichthyes > Orectolobiformes > Stegostomatidae > Stegostoma > Stegostoma tigrinum. Next base: position 36,825,305 of record NC_081368.1, read on the forward strand.
CTTGTAACTGAAGTCCATTTCAAGCCCACCGACTCCCACAGCTACCTAGAATACACCTCCTCCCACCCACCCTCCTGCAAAAATTCCATCCCCTATTCCCAATTCCTCCGCCTCCGCCGCATCTGCTCCCACGATAAGACATTCCACTCCCGCACATCCCAGATGTCCAAGTTCTTTAAGGACCGCAACTTTCCCCCCACAGTGATCGCGAACGACCTTGACCGCGTCTCCTGTATTTCCCGCAACACATCCCTCACACCCCGCCCCCGCCACAACCGCCCTAAGAGGATCCCCCTCGTTCTCACACACCACCCTACCAACCTCCAGATACAACGCATCATCCTCCGACACTTCCGCCATTTACAATCCGACCCCACCACCCAAGACATTTTTCCATCCCCTCCCCTGTCTGCTTTCCGGAGAGACCACTGTCTCCGTGACTCCCTTGTTCGCTCCACACTGCCCTCCAACCCCACCACACCCGGCACCTTCCCTTGCAACCGCAGGAAATGCTACACTTGCCCCCACACTTCCTCCCTCACCCCTATCCCAGGCCCCAAGATGACAATCCACATTAAGCAGAGGTTCACCTGCACATCTGCCAATGTGGTATACTGCATCCACTGTACCCGGTGCGGCTTCCTCTACATTGGGGAAACCAAGCGGAGGCTTGGGGACCGCTTTGCAGAACACCTCCGCTCAGTTCGCAACAAACAACTGCACCTCCCAGTCGCAAACCATTTCCACTCCCCCTCCCATTCTCGTGATGACATGTCCATCATGGGCCTCCTGCACTGCCACAATGATGCCACCCGAAAGTTGCAGGAACAGCAACTCATATTCCGCCTGGGAACCCTGCAGCCTAATGGTATCAATGTGGACTTCACCAGTTTCAAAATCTCCCCTTCCCCTACTGCATCCCTAAACCAGCCTAGTTCGTCCCCTCCCCCCACTGCACCACACAACCAGCCCAGCTTTTCCCCCCCATCCACTGCATCCCAAAACCAGTCCAACCTGTCTCTGCCTCCCTAACCGGTTCTTCCTCTCACCCATCCCTTCCTCCCACCCCAAGCCGCACCCCCATCTACCTACTAACCTCATCCCACCTCCTTGACCTGTCCGTCATCCCTGGACTGACCTATCCCCTCCCTACCTCCCCACCTATACTCTCTCCACCTATCTTCTTTACTCTCCATCTTCGGTCCGCCTCCCCCTCTCTCCCTATTTATTCCAGCTCCCTCTCCCCATCCCCGTCTCTGATGAAGGGTCTAGGCCCAAAACGTCAGCTTTTGTGCTCCTGAGATGCTGCTGGGCCTGCTGTGTTCATCCAGCCTCACATTTTATTACCCTGAGCAAAAGCAGTGTTTTTGTCTCTCCAGTGCAAACGTATCAATGGAATATTTACCGTTTTTAGCCTTTTTACTTTTTTATTTCCCCTCTTTTTGTTAACTTTCTGTGCAGATGATTAAGAGAGATACATTAAATCTTTCTCAATTTGTACTTTGCTTTTATCGAGAAGCTACACCTGCAGCGCTGCAACAAATTCCTTTTGTTAAACCCCCATATGTATCCATGGTCCATCGTTTATCAATAAACTCGTTAGTTCCTCAAAGGGATCAGACAGTACTTGACTTTGACAAATGTGCGTTGGTTGTCTTTAATTAGCCCATATCTTTCAGACTTAATTTTATCCCATGGAATTTCTGCTTAAAGTTTGTTCGGCTGAGTTACCTGGTTTACCCAAATTCCCTCTTTTTTGAACAGAGGTGTTACAGAGTTTGAGGTGCAACTGTATGGTGTAACAGTCACTTGCTAGGGTGTTTGAAATATTATCTTCAGAGGTTCTGCTATTTCTTCACTGACATCCCTTGAGACTCCAGAATGCTTGCCTAAGGCCTTTTCTGCATTGAATGCCATTAATTTTTCAGTACTAATTCCTTGTCTAAAGCTATCCTATCTAATTACAGTATTTCCTTGTGTTGCACCCTTTCATTGCCACTACCTGAACCTTCAGTAAAAATTACGGCAAAGTGATCATCGAATATCATTCTCATTCCTTGATGCTCCACATCACTTATGTTTGCAAATTGAACCTAACCTTTATTTCAAGTATTCACTAACTAATTCAAGCTGGTAAAATCCTTTTAACAGTCTATTTTTATCCTCCTTTCCGTTCTTGCCTCATAATATCTTTTAAGTTTTCTAATGTCTTTTGCTTTCCCAAGAGAAATGGAGAAAGAGATGAAACCAAAAATGGTACTCACTGATCTATTTATTCTAATTAATTTATTTGGACATGTTATATTACAACTCTGGGACAGGCAGAACTTAAAGTTTGATCAGAGCATCGCCATTTCATCAGAACACCCTTCTTAATGATATATATGGGTCTTAAAGGATAAAAATGAAAAGGTACAGAAGTGCCACACACAATAATGATGATTTGGAGGATATGTAGGCTGGCTCTTTTGGGTCTCTTAGCTGTGAGACACAACATCTGAGTCTTTCCAAAGTTGCTACTACAATGTCTAACAAATCAATGCAACCTGTAACTAGTTACTTATCTGCAATGAACTATACCTTGAGTTCTGAGGAAGGGTAACTGGACCCAAAATGTTAACTCTTGTTTTTTCCTTCACAGATGCTGCCAGACCTGATGAGCTTTCCCAGCAACTTCAGTTATTGTTCCTGATTTACAGCATCTGCAGTTCTTTTCGTTTTTATGGACTATATCTTGTTAATTTTAGGAGAGCCCTCAAGTTAGACAAGTAAGTGGTTTTCATTTTACCGCAATAGACCATGCGGACTTATTGCTCCTTACCCTTTAAGCTGATCAATCCTCAAGATCAGATAAGATATACCTCAGGCTGCTTGGGAGGCAAGGGAGGGGACTGCAGGGTCTGTGACATTTTCAAATCCTCTATAGACAAGGTGGGGGGTGGGGGTGGAATGCCAGAGAATTTGAAGATGAGCTAATTATTCAAAAAGTTTAGTATAAACCAGAAAACTACAGGTCTCCGAGTCTAACTTCAATGGTATGGAAATTGATGTAAAACCCTCTGAGGAAAAGAACAAAATTCATCTTGGAAAGGAATGGATTAATCAAGGACAGTGAAAATTGCTTTGTCAGGGGGAAGTTATGTCTCAATATTTAACAAAGAGGTGCCTAGGTGTCTCAATGAAGGTGATGCTGTTGGTGTTGTTGTTGGCTTCAGTAAGGTTCATCACAAGGTCCATTGGATCCAAGACAATTTGGCAAATTGGATTCGAAATTAGTTTAGTTGCACTGGGTGATGCTTGAAGAGTGTTCTTAAGACTGGACACCTGTGTCCAGTGGTAAACCATAAGGCCTGGGGCTGGGTCCTATATTGTTTTAAATATACACCAATTATTTTGACATTAAGGTAAGGGGCATGATCATTAGGTTTGCAGATGACATGAAATTCAGTGGTTGGTAAATTGCAAAGAAAAAGGTCTGAGACTTGAGGTCAAGATAGACAGCCTGGTTGGATGAACAGCAGCAAATGGAATTTAATCCTGGAAAGTGTGAGGTGATGAATTTGCAGAGGACTAACAAGGCAAAGGATAATATGTTGAATGGTACGGAAGATCAGAAGGACCTTGCTGTATATGTCCATACATCAATGGGAGCAGCAGGACAAAGACATAAGGTGGTTAAGAAAGTACATGTGGTGAATGTCTTTGTTACTCAAAGGTTTGAATAAGAGAATAAGGAAGTTATGATGGGCATACTAAATGAAGTACTGTGAATGTTGATCTAGACCAAAAACAGGAAGTTCTGGAGAAACTCAGCAAGACTAACAGCATCTGTTGGAGAGAGAAATGGAGTTAACATTTTGAATCCAGTGACCCTTTGTCAGAACTGAGAATGTTGGGAAATCGTGGTAATCAATAGAGTGTGGAGCTGGAGGAGCACAGCAGGTCAGGTAGCATCACAGGAGCGGGAGGGTTGACATTTCAAGTTGGGACACTTTATCAGTCTTGATGAAGGGTCTCGACCCAAAACGTTGACTCTCCTGCTCCTCTGATACTGCCTGATCTACTGCGTATCACCAGAACCACACTGTATTGACTCTGACTCCAGCATCTGCAGCTCTTGTTATCTCTGGGAAATGGTGGTATAAATGCTGATGACAGGTGGGGATGGGGTAGGGAAAGGGAGCGAGATGAATCAATGGACACAGTGCCCAGAGAGAGAGAAATAAAAGGGCAATCAGACAAAGGTATTGCTTGTAATAGCAAATGCTAAACAGGTGATAACAGTGACTGTGAATAGTTGAACTTTGGTTGTCTGTGCCAGGAGTAAGTCTACAGACATACAGAAAAGGGCTGGTGATAGGCAATGAACACTGTTGGGGAGGTGTTCACACTCTGAAATTATTAAACTTAATGTTGAAACCTGAAGGCTGAAGGGAACTAAGAAGAAGGTGAAGTGCTGTTCTTCCAGCTGTGTACAGCCTCACTGCAGCAGGCTGAGGTGGAAATGTTGGTATGGGAACATGGTGATGTGTTGAAGTGGCAGACAACTGAAAGCTGAGGGTCATTTTTACTGATCACGTGGAGATGTTCTCTGAAGCAATCATTCAGTCTACATTTTGGCTGTCCAATGTGGAGGAGGCTGCATTCAGAGCAGCGAATATAGATTGAACGTGGCAAAGGTAAATCACTGCTTCATCTGGAAGGTGTGACTGGCATCTTGGATAGTGAGGTTGGAAGAGGTAAAGAGGCAAGTGTTTCACCTTCAGTGATTGCATGGGAAGGTGGTGGAGGTGCAGTGGAACGGTGCCTGCAGAAGATTGCCAAGGGAGGCGAGGGCAGTATGTGTCTTGTGGTGGTATCCTGCTTGAGGAGGTGGAAATGGCAGCTAATGCACCTTTGTACATGAGGGCTGGTGGGGTGGAAAGTGAGGACAAGCGGAATACTATCATACTACCATTGTTTAGGGACCAAACAGAAGGGGTAAGGGCAGAAATTTGGGAAATAAGTCTTACATAGTCAAGGGCACTGTCAACTGCAGTAGCAGGGAATATTCCGTTTAGGAAAAAGGTTGAAATTTCTGAGGCCTTTCAGCATCAGATGCCATCATTGGAACAGATGCAACAGAGACAGAAAAACCAGGAGAATGGGATGGAGTACCTCCTGTAGACAGGGTGTGAAGATGTATAGTTAAGGTAGCTGTGGAGTTGGTGGTTTTGTCATGAGTGTCAGTGGCCAGCCTGTCCCCAGAATTTTTCTAGATCTTAACAAGAGAAAGAAGTTGTACCATTGATGCAACTGATATACCAGAGAAAGAGTTGTGGGGAGTGACATGAGTGGGCCTGGAACAAGGAATGTTCCACAAATTCCACTAAGTCAGAAATCACACAACACCAGATTATAGCCCAAGATAACAAAGAGCTGGATGAACACAGCAGGCCAAGCAGCATCTCAGGAGCACAAAAGCTGACGTTTCAGGCCTAGACCCTTCATCAGAGAGGGCGATGGGGAGAGGGAACTGGAAAAGGCCCCTAAATGACTTTTCATATTAAGCAGATGTTCACCTGCACAGCTGCCACTGTGGTATACTGTATCCACTGTACCCGGTGTGGCTTCCTCTACATTGGGGAAACCAAGCGAAGGCTTGGGGACCACTTTGCAGAATACCTCTGCTCGTTTCACAATAAACAACTGCACCTCCCAGTCGCGAACCATTTCAACTCCCCCTCCCATTCCTCAGACGACGTGTCCATCCTGGGCCTCCTGCAGTGCCACAATGATGCCACCCGAAGATTGCAGGAACAGCAACTCATATTCCGCCTGGGAACCCTGCAGCCCAATGGTATCAATGTGGACTTCACAAGCTTCAAAATCTCCCCTTCTCCCACCGCATCCCAAAACCAGCCCAGCTCGTCTCCTCCCCCAACTGCATCCCAAAACCAGCCCAGCTCGTTCCTGCCTCCCTAACCTGTTCTCCCTCTCACCATTTCCCCTCCTCCCACCTCAAGCCGCATGTCCATTTCCTACCTACTAACCCCATTTCGGCTCCTTGACCTGTCCGTCCTCCCTGGATTGACCTATCCCCCCCCCACCTCCCCACCTATACTCTCCTCTCCACCTATCTTCTCCTTTATCCATCTTCGGTCTGCCTCCCCCTCTCTCCCTATTAATTCCAGAACACTCACCCCATCCCCCTCTCTGATGAAGGGTCGAGGCTCGAAACATCAGCTTTTGTGCTCCTGAGATGCTGCTTGGCCTGCTGTGTTCATCCAGCTCCACACCTTGTTATCTTGGATTCTCCAGCATCTGCAGTTCCAATTATCTCTGACCAGATTATAGTCCAACAGGTTTATTTGAAAACACAAGCTTTCAAAGTCTCGCTCCTTCTTCAGACGTAAATGAGAAAGGTGGAATCAGACACAGTATTTATCTGTAAAAGATGAAAGGGCCACACCACTGATAGAACATACAACATAGAACATTACAGCACAGTACAGGCCCTTCGGCCCTCGATGTTGTGCCGACCTGTCATACCGATCTCAAGCCCATCTAACCTACACTATTCCATGCACGTCCATGTGCTTGTCCAATGACGACTTAAATATACCTAAAGTTGGTGAATCTACTACCCTTGCAGGCAAAGTGCTCCATACCCTTACTACTCTCTGAGTAAAGAAACTACTGACATCTGTCCTATATCTTTCACCCCTCAATTTAAAGCTATGCCCCCTCATGCTCGCCGTCACCATCCTAGGAAAAAGGATCTCCCTATCCACCCTATCTAACTCTCTGATTATTTTATATGTTTCAATTAAGTCACCTCTCAACCTTCTTCTCTCTAATGAAAACAGCCTCAAGTCCCTCAGCATCCATACCAGGCAACATCCTAGTAAATCTCCTCTGCACCTTTTCCAAAGCTTCCACATCCTTCTTATAATGCGGTGACCAGAACTGTACACAACACTCCAAGTGTGGCTGCACCAGAGTTTTGTACAGCTGCAGCATAACCTCTTGGCTCTGGAACTCGATCCCTCTATTAATAAAAGCTAAAACACTGTGTGCCTTCTTAACAGCCCTGTCAACCTGGATGGCAACTTTCAAGGATCTGTGTACATGGACACCGAGATCTCTCTGCTCACCTACACTACTAAGAATCTTACCATTAGCCCAGTACTTTGCCTTCAGGTTACTCCTACCAAAGTGCATCACCTCACACTTGTCTGCATTAAACTCCATTTGCCACCTCTCAGCCCAGCTCTGCAGCTTATCTATGTCTCTCTGTAACCTACAACATCCTTTGTCACTATCCACAACTCAACCGACCTTAGTGTTATCTGCAAATGTACTAACCCATCCTTCTACGCCCTCATCCAGGTCGTTCATAAAAATGACAAACAGCAGTGGATCCAACACCGACCCTTGCGGTACACCACTAGTAACTGGACTCCAGGATGAACATTTCCCATCAACCACCACCCTCTGTCTTCTTTCAGCAAGCCAATTTCTGATCCAAACTGCTATATCTCCCACAATCCCATTACTCTGCATTTTAGTAAAAACAAACCTAACATACTGTTAAATTTTTAACCAGAAGGTTTGAATTGATTAATATGTATGTGTAAATCCCTGAATTTCCTTCAGGTCGCTGCCTGAGAGAGCCAAAGATTTTAGTTCAGACAATGCATGTTAGGTGTGAGACCTTGTTTAGAATCTGTTTGTTTTAGTTTAGAGTCAGAATGGTTTTACTTCTGAAGTAGGAATTTATAAAACGCCATATTGACTGACTGTGTATAAATTGGTGTTCTTTTTGAACAAAATGGAACTTTTCTGCAAATGCACATTCACCCCAAAGATTTACGTGTGTGTGTGTGTGTGTGTATGTGTGTGTGTGTGTGTGTGTGTGTGTGTGTGTGTCTGCAGGTGTGTGTAGGTGTCTGTGTGTGCGTGTGTGTGTGTAGATGTGTGGGAAAGAAACTGTGTGTTTGTGTTTGTGTGTGTGTGTGAGAGAGATGTGGGGGAAAGAGAGAGAATGTGCGTGTGTGTGTATGTGTGTGTGTGTGAGAGAGTTTGTGAGTGTGTGTTTGAGAGAAATTGTGTGTGCGTGTCTGTGTGTGTGCGTGTAGATGTGTGGAAAAGAAACTGTGTGTGTGTGTGTGTGTGTGTGTGTGTGTGTGTGTGTGTGTGTGTGTGTGTGTGTGCCTGTGTGTGTGTGAGAGATGTGGGGTAAAGAGAGAGAGAAAGTGCGTATGTGTATGAGAGAGAGACAGTTTGTGAGTATGTGTGTGTTTGAGAGAAATTGTGTGTGTGCATGTGTATAGGTGTGTGGGAAAGAAATTGCGTGTGTATGTGTGTGAGGGAGAGTGAAAGAGAGACTGAGCATATTCCATGGCTCCCAGTTATTTTTGTCATAAAGAGACAAACATAACTGGGAGCCATGCAGGTACCCATGCCCACCCCTTTTGAACTGAAGAAAGTGAGGAAAGTTAAAGGAGAAGTTGTTCAAAGTGAGGACGATCTTAGCCCAGTAGAGGAGGGTGGTGGTAGATGTGGATGGTTCAAGCCTTTGTTCCAGAAAAATGTGGAGACCCCAAGACCACCCTGTTGGGGAATGAATGTGTAAAGTGACTACAAGTCCACGGTGTAGAGATGGTGGCTGGAGTGTGCAAACTGAACATTTTGAAACTGACACAAAGTGCCAGAAGAATCATGGATATAAGTGGAAATGGGCTGCACATGAGAAAAAAATTCAGTCAAGGAGGAAAGAATAAGTTCCATGTGGTAGGAATGGACTTAAGTAATGGATTGGTTCCAAGCATTAGCCCTGATGAAGTGTGAAGTGTCAATGGATTTGAAATGTTAACTCTTTTTCCTTTACAAATGCTGCCAGGTTATGATGGAGCTGAATAAAACATTATTAATGACACAGTTGGAGCACTCTGTGCAGTTCTGGCCCTCACACTATGGGAAGGGTGTCATCGCACCAGACAGGACACAAAAGAGATTCACCAGGATGTTAAGATAATAAAATGTGAGGCTGGATGAACACAGCAGGCCAAGCAGCATCTCAGGAGCACAAAAGCTGACGTTTCGGGCCTAGACCCCTCATCAGAGAGGGGGATGGGGTGAGGGCTCTGGAATAAATAGGGAGAGAGGGGGAGGCGGACCGAAGATGGAGAGTAAAGAAGATAGGTGGAGAGAGTATAGGTGGGGAGGTAGGGAGGGGATAGGTCAGTCCAGGGAAGACGGACAGGTCAAGGATGTGGGATGAGGTTAGTAGGTAGATGGGGGTGCGACTTGGGGTGGGAGGAAAGGATGGGTGAGAGGAAGAACAGGTTAGGGAGGCAGAGACAGGTTGGACTGGTTTTGGGATGCAGTGGGTCGGGGGGAAGACCTGGGCTGGTTGTGTGGTGCAGTGCGGGGAGGGGACGAACTAGGCTGGTTTAGGGATGCAGTTGGGGAAGGGGAGATTTTGAAACTGGTGAAGTCCACATTGATACCATTAGGCTGCAGGGTTTCACCAGGATGTTGCCTGGGCTGAAGTGATTCAGCTACAAAATAGATTGAACAGGCTGAAATAACATGGTGTGAAGTTAGATGAACACAGCGGGCCAAGCAGCATCAGAGGAGTAGGAAAGCTTGCTATTTTGGGTCGGGACCTAACCCAAAACGTCAAGCTTTCCTACTCCTTTCCTACCGTGTTATCTCAGATTTTCTAGCATCGGCGGTTCCTGCTATCTCTTGAACAGGCTAAGATTGTTTTCCTTCAAGCAGAGAAGGCTGAGGTAGGACTTGATTGACATGTACACAATTATGAAAGGCATAGAAAGGTCGACAGAGAGAAAATTTCCTCTTTACTGGAGGAGTCAATAACCAGGGGAACAGTTTTAAGGTGAGGACCAGGAGGTTTAGTGGGGATTTAAAGAACTTCCTTGTCACCAGAAGGTGGTGGATGCCTGGAACTTATTGCCTGAAAGGATGGTGGAGGCAGGAACCAGCAAGACATTTAGTGAAGTATTTAGATGAATATTTGAAACACCATAGCACGCAAGATAATGGGCCAAGTGCTGGAAAATCAGATTAGAATAGATACTTGATGACCAAGCAAAACACAAAGGGGTGAAGGCCCATTCTGTGCTGTAGACTCCATTATCTATCAAAAAGGATAGTGCAGCAATCTTTGCCATGAGTAATACCCAGCATTGTAAACTGGCATGACATGTAACACACACACACACACACACACACACACACACACACACACACACACACACACACAGTAGAGGTGAATTGTTCAAGAGAGTGTGAGGGTCAATGAAGAGGAAAATAATATTGACAATGAGTGTTGAAATTAACGTAAGACAAAGATATTTTATCTGCATGTAAATAGTAAGCAGGTGGTAATAGCAGGGGTGGGCCATATTTGGGACAGAAAAGATGATATATGTTTAGAGGTGCAGAGAAAGGCTGAAAGATGTCATCAGTACTTTGTATCAATATTTACTAAGGAAGGAGCTGCTGACAAAATAGCAGCGATAGTAAAAATGGTGGTTGGTGTAAAAATTAACAAGCAGCATATATTGGAAAGTCAAACAGTGCTGAGAGTGGGTAAGTTACCAGGTGCAGATGACTTGCATCTCAGGTTGTTTTTACAGAAGTGAGAGTGGGCCCTGCAGGAGGGCTGGGCCTAAGCTTGTAATTTTTGCTAGATTCAGTTGAGGTGCCTGATATTGATAAATGTAACTTCTTAATTCATGAAAAGTTGTAAAGATAATCAACAAATTTGTAGACCAATCGGTTTAAAATCAGTGTAAGTAAGATTTATAAACAATAACCGGGGGGAAAAAGTCAGCAGGTCATTTGCAGATGTTTAAGTTGTTTTTTTTAGCTATTCTTCATTAGGTGCAGATGTTGCTGGTAAGGCTGATATATTATGTTCATTCCTAATTGTCCTTGAATTGAATGCTTTTGCTGGACTATTCTGGAAGACAGTTAAACATCAATTGTGTTGCAGCATTGTGTGCAACAAGTCTAACTGGACTTTATTGTCACCCACTTCCAACAGAAATGTTAAGGGACCATCTTGTGGCACAACAGTGTGTCCCTACCTGGTGGCCTGGGTTCAAGTCCCACTCACTGCAGATGTGTGTCATATATCTTTGAACAGGTTGATTAGGGAAAATAGGTTAAATAAAAAAAAACAAGTTGAAGAAGTCATCAATCATTGACTGTAGATTAGTTGCAGCTGGAAAGACAAGCAACCCTTATTTAGTTTCAAAGTAAATGCAGCATTTCAGTTTGTTCTTTCATTGCTTTTCCTGGTGTTCAATAAAAGTTGATGTCTATACTGTTTGAAAGCTTCACAATATCTGATACGTTCATATTCAACAATCATAAAATGCTATGCTATGATGAGCATTGGGAAGAAAAATGCATTACTCTTTCAGTCAGGGTTCTAACATCATGCGGCTCTCAGAACAGACATTTCTGTAACGTTATTCTTGTAATTGTAACTAAAATTACAGCAAATCATAAAGGCAATGATTTGAAGTGTCAAGACATTAACAAATGTGATATGCTATTTACGATGAAGGATCAACCCTTGCAATCTATGTGTCCTCAGGAGATTTCCATTCTCCTTGACCTCCCACTGTGTCGAGGTGCAGTCCTGGGACCTGCAACTCAGGTGGAGGGAGTATTCCCTAAAGTGGAGACTGTTGGCCATGAAAAATTGTGTGGATGACTCAGAGGCCATTTATGACTGGAAAGTTCAGACATACCCAGTTGTAGGCTCACCCTCCATGGCTTGAACATCCACATGGTTAGAGGTTGTGGGCAGAGTGGAGCTGGAGGGGCTAGGCACCCTTGAAGTGACTTGAAAGGAAACAACTAGGAGGTCTTCTATGTGGCTCCTCCTCTGTTTGTGAGCCTGATGGCATCACCACATCTCCTTGTGATGATGGGGCACCAGGACTGAGTGATATGCTGGAGCTGGCTTTCTATGGCAGCAGCAAAATATGCACACATAAGAGCCAACATGACACTGACAACATTGGTGAACTTGTCCAACCTTCAATTCAGTTTACCAAATGTCTCTATAAAAACCAACCTACTGCTGTGTCTGTTTGTGCATTTTTCTGAACTTACCAATAGCTCAGACCATGAAGTCAATAGACAATAGACAATAGGTGCTGGAGTAGGCCATTCGGCCCTTCGAGCCAGCACCACCATTCATTATGATCATGGCTGATCATCCACAATCAGTATCCTTGTCCCTGATTTGCATAGTGCTCTGAGTGTCAATGATCTGGGACATTTTTTGTTTGCCCAGTGTGGAGATGTGCCAGTGATGTGGGACCAGCATGTGCTCTGGGACCCAATCCAAATAAAATATCCACCGAGGTGACAGTATCTGAATTAGCAGAGGGTGCACAAGACAGCCTCGCTGGTGTATTTCTTGGAAGGATCTGTGGTTGCTTCCTCAGAGATGGAGAGGAAGCTGGTGGCCAGAGACGCTGGATTCCATGGGGAGAGGCTGATTGGATTCTGTGGGTGCCTGCAGAAGACAGGACAGGGAATGAGTTGTGCGTTAGACATAAAAGCTTGATCATTTTTAGAATTTATTCACAGTGAAGCTGGTAGGTGTTAGCTCAGAACAACACAATGGAGCTGACTTGTTTGTTGGGATAAGGATGCCTTAGCATCACAACACGAGTGGTCTCCATCTTCACCCATAAGCTTAAGAATTGATTCCTTATACTGAGTGAAGAAACAAATGTTAGGAGCTTACCGCTCATCTTGGCTCTCTTGGCTCTGTTGTGGCTATTTTCATCTGCAATGAAACAAAGGATTGGATTGAGTAAGATGAAAGTTATGCTGCAGCTGATAGTCTTTGCCCAGGTGAAGGAAATGTGACAAGGTGTCCCATGTGAGTGAGTAGCAAATGCAGAAGACAGGAAAGGTTAGCAAGTTGTAAAACCCTCCATGACACTCCTTGAAGTTGACAGTTAGGCAATTGTTGGGAAAATTCATCCCAATAGTTTCGGTTCTATAAATTCAGGATCAGTTCCTGCGGATTGGAGGGTGGCAAATGTTGCCCCACTTTTCAAGAAAGGAGGGAGAGAGAAAACAGGGAATTACAGACCGGTTAGCCTGACGTCAGTGGTGGGAAAGATGCTGGAGTCAATTATAAAAGATGAAATTACAACTCATTTGGATAGCAATAACAGAATAGGTCAGAGTCAGCATGGATTTATGACGGGGAAACCGTGCTTGACTAATCTTCTGGAATTTTTTGAGGATGTATCTATGAAGATGGATAAGGGAGAGCCACTGGATGTAGTGTACCTGGACTTTCAGAAAGCCTTTGATAAAGTCCCGCATAGGAGATTGGTGAGCAAAATTAGGGCACTTGGTATTGGGGGCAAAATACTGAGTTGGATTGAAAATTGACTGGCTGACAGAAAGCAAAGAGTAGTGATAAAGGGGTCCCTTTTCGAATGGCAGGCAGTGACCAGTGGGGTACCACAAGGTTCGGTGCTGGGACCGCAGCTGTTTACGATATATATTAATGATATGGAGGAAGGCATGAAAAGTAATATTAGCAAATTTGCTGATGACACAAAGTTGGGTGATAGTGTGAAATGTGAGGAGGATGTTATGAGAATACAGGGTGACTTGGACAGGCGAGGTGAGTGGACGGATGCATGGCAGATGCAGTTTAATGTGGATAAATGTGCGAATATACACTTTGGTGGCAAGAACAGGAAGGCAGATTACTATCTCAATGGAGTCAAGTTAGATAAAGGGGAAGCACAATGAGATCTAGGTGTTCTTGTACATCAGTCAATGAAAGCAAACATGCAGGTACAGCAGGCAGTGAAGAAAGCTAATAGCATGCTGGCCTTCATAACAAGAGGAATTGAGTACAGGAGCAAAGAGGTCCTTCTGCAGCTGTACAGGGCCCTGGTGAGACCGCACCTGGAGTATTGTGTGCAGTTTTGGTCTCCAAATTTGAGGAAGGACATTCTTGCTATTGAGGGAATGCAGTGTAGGTTCACAAGGTCAACTCCCAGAATGGTGGAACTATCATATATTGAAAGATTTGAGCGACTGGGCTTGTATACACTTGAGTTTAGAAGGATGAGAGGGGATCTGATTGAGACGTATAAGATTATTAAGGGATTTGACACTCTGGACGCAGGAAGCATGTTTCCGCTGATGGGTGAGTCCAGGACCAGAGGACACAGTTTAAAAATAAGCGGTAGGCCATTTAGAACAGAGTTGAGGAAAAACTTCTTCACCCAGAGAGTGGTGGATATATGGAATGCTCTGCCCTAGAAGGCAGTGGAGGCCAACTCTCTGGATACTTTCAAGAAAGAGATGGATAGAGCTCTTAAAGATAATGGAATCAAGGGTTATGGGGATAAGGCAGGAACAGGATACTGATTGTGGATGATCAGCCATGATCATAATGAATGGTGGTGCTGACTCAAAGGGCTGAATGGCCTACTCCAGCGCCTATTGTCTATTGTTCTTTGTGCATGGGTAATAGTGGATGATCAAAGAGTTGGCAAGGTAAACGAAGATGGAAAAGGTGGTGTGTAGATGAAAACATTAAGATGTCTTAGTGACAATGGGGGTTTATGCATGGTTCGGCTTGGCTGGATCACAGAGAGTATGTGCGAAGGAGTGAAGCCAATTTGAGATGTGAGGGTTAAATTTTCTATTTTACCCTTTTTCACCAGCCTACCGTTTGAACTGGAAGCCTCTTGGCTTTCTCCTGGTCTGCCTGATCTGGCTGTCCTCCAATCTCTGAGCCCAGTACAGCGTGGAAATCCGAGGCATTGTCTATATGGATTTTAATAAAGTTTTTGACAATGTATTACATTAAATGCTGCTTAACAGAAGTGAAATTTTCAAATAGGAAGGTCAATGTCAGCTTGGATTAACAAAAAATTGGCTTTGGGACCAATAACAGTGAGTTATTGTAAATGATTATTTTACAGGCTGCAAGTGTTTAATATGGTATTCCCCAAAGTTTAGTGCTAGGACTTTTCTGATACATTCAAATGAGTTAGATATTTGAAATACAAAGTAAATTGTTAACATGTGTCAATGATATCAAACTTTGAGGTGTGGCCAACAAGGAGATGGAATTTAATACAAAATAGTGTGTGGTGATACATTTTGGCAGGTGGCATAAGGAAAAGAAATATAGAATTAATGGCAAAGTTCTAAACAATGTGTAGAGACAGAGAGACTTAGGATATGGTGGGGTGTTCATATTTGTTAATCTTTAAAAGTGACAGGGTCTATTGATCAATGACAGAAAAATACAATAGAGCTCAGGCATCATAAAGGGAGGTATTGGATATAAAACAGGAAAATTAAGCTGAGCCTTTGTAAAGTTTTGGCTAGACCACAACTGGACCATTTTATCCAGTTTTGATCATTGAACTTTCAGGAAGTATGTGAGGGCACTCGAGTGGAATCAGTGGAGGTGTATCAGAATGGTTCCAATTATTGAGGACTTTACCCTACAAGTTTGAGTTGGAAAAAACGGACTTTTTCTTCTTTGAGCAAAAAAAGATTGAGGGGAAATTTAATGGAGGTCAGCAAGATTATTACAGGTTTGAGCAAGATAGGCAAAAAAAATCAATATTTTTCCCATTAGTGGATGGTAACAAGTTTAACTGGATATAGATTTAAGATTTTGCGTAAAAACAGCAGGGTAAATGTGAGATGGAGGTTTTGTACGGAGTGAGTGGTAATAACCAGGAGCCCACTGCCTACAAGAAAGGTGAACATTGAGACAATGTATGATTTCAAATCAACACTTGAAGGAAATTACCTTGTGGAACTAGAAATAAAGTGGCAGAAATGACAAACCGCATCGCTCAGCAAAGAGCTGGCAAGGAGTCTGGGTTGAGTAGCCTATGGCTTTATACTTCCTTTCACAGATGTTCAAAATTATGGAAGTTTTACAGAAGAGACGAAGTGACTCGATCCATTGACTCAGCACCAGATTTCCGAATGAACAATTCAGTTAGTTTCATATCGTTTCTGTAATCCTGAATGTTCTTCCTTCGGAGATAAAGATTAAATTTTTTTGAATATTTCAAATGATCCTGCCTCCACTACACTTTCAGGCACTGTATTCCAGACTTTAAGGTAAAGTTGCCATTGAACCAGAGGACCATAGTCATACCAGACCATAGAGTTACACCCTCATTAGAGGCAGTCATATAGTCAGAGAGATGTACAGCACAGAAACAGATCCTTTGGCCCAACTTGTCCCATTTGCCAGCATTTAGCCCATATCCCTGTAAGCCTTTCATATCCATATAGCCATCCATTTGCTTTTTAAATGTTGTAATTGTACCAGTCTCCACCACTTGCCCTGGCAGCTCATTCCATACAACACACCACCCTCTGCATGAAAACATTGCTCCTCAGGGTCCCTTTTAAATCTTTTCCCTCTCACCTTAAACCTATGCCCTCTAGTTTTGGATTCTGCCACCTGGGGAAAAGGCCTTGTTTATTTACTCTATCAAAGCCTTCATGATTTTATAAACCTGTGTGAACTCATCCTTCAGCCTCCAATGCTCCAGAGAAAATAGCCCCAGTCTATTCTATTTTCCTTATAGTTCAAACCCTCCAACCCTCATTCTTGAGAGAAAGAGAAAGAGAGAGAGGGACGACTGGTGATAGTTTAACCTGAGGGTCACCATGCCTCAGGCAATTGGAGAGGCTGAGAAGGAGAAATATTCATGCTAATCTCAACTGGTGCAGGAGTTGAACCACAGGGCCACTGTCTCATTAGAGAGAAATGACTGGTGGTGAATTTAACCTGAGGGTTACCATGCCTCAAGCGAGGGGTGAATTTGAAAGTTAAAACCTTCAAGGTAATCTCAGTTTTATGGGAACTGAACTCATGCTGTTGGTGTTCCCCTGCATCACAAATCAGCCGGTTAATCAGGGTCAGTTTGCTCAGCTGGCTGGTCCACTTGGCTCACTTCATTCCCAAGAACTAGGTCTATCCTCTGATTTTCCTTTGAATTCTTAAATCCTGAATTTTTCATACATTTTTGTTCTTATCTAATGAATTCCAGGTTTTGCTGTATACCTTTCATGGGTGTATAGGACTACAGATGCTGCTTTCAGTTTTACGGTTGCAGGGTATAATGGTGGCTCAATGGTTGGCTCTGCTGCCTCACAGCGCCAATGACCTGGGTTCAATTCCAACCCTGGGTGATTGTCTGTGTGCAGTTTGCATGTTCTCTCTGTGCCTGCATGAGTTTCCTCCAGGTGGTCTGGCTTTGTCACACAGTTGGAGAATATGCGGGTTAGATGGATTTGCCATGCTAAATTGCCCACTGTGTCCAGGGATTTGTAGGCTAGGTGGATTGGCCATGGGAAATGCAAGGTTACTAGGGGGTTGGATCTGGCTGGAATCCCCTTTGGTGGGTTAGTGTGGGCTGAATGGCCTGCTTCCACCACACTATTGTCATTCTATAGGTGTTGGTGTGGGCCCAGTTATCCTTGACAGCATGAAGACGTAGCTCTGGTGCTGATCTTACCAGATGCTATTTTGGTTGAACTCAGGCATAGAGATCATGCAGAGTAACAGAGTGGTGCACCAGTTAGCTTGTGATCTGATTTGATGCCAGTGTGCCTTTTTGATCTGAAGGTTCCAGCTAAATGTCTATTAGCAATTAACATTAAACATTCAGCAGCAGGTAGGATTCCGTTCTCTCCTTCCCCACCCCCACCATGCCGAGGGATCGTGAACTATTTTAGGTTAGTCACTGATTGGTCTCTGCTGGCTGTGCCTGAGCTAATATGTGTTTGAGATAATGGGAACTGCAGATGCTGGAGAATTCCAAGATAATAAAATGTGAGGCTGGATGAACACAGCAGGCCAAGCAGCATCTCAGGAGCACAAAAGCTGACGTTTCGGGCCTAGACCCTTCATCAGAGAGGGGGATGGGGAGAGGGAACTGGAATAAATAGGGAGAGAGGGGGAGGCGGACCGAAGATGGAGAGTAAAGAAGATAGGTGGAGAGAGTATAGGTGGGGAGGTAGGGAGGGGATAGGTCAGTCCAGGGAAGACGGACAGGTCAAGGAGGTGGGATGAGGTTAGTAGGTAGCGGGGGGTGCGGCTTGGGGTGGGAGGAAGGGATGGGTGAGAGGAAGAACCGGTTAGGGAGGCAGAGACAGGTTGGACTGGTTTTGGGATGCAGTGGGTGGGGGGGAAGAGCTGGGCTGGTTGTGTGGTGCAGTCGGGGGAGGGGATGAACTGGGCTGGTTTAGGGATGCAGTAGGGGAAGGGGAGATTTTGAAACTGGTGAAGTCCACATTGATACCATATGGCTGCAGGGTTCCCAGGCGGAATATGAGTTGCTGTTCCTGCAACCTTCGGGTGGCATCATTGTGGCAGTGCAGGAGGCCCATGATGGACATGTCATCTGGAGAATGGGAGGGGGAGTGGAAATGGTTTGTGACTGGGAGGTGCAGTTGTTTGTTGCGAACTGAGCGGAGGTGTTCTGCAAAGCGGTCCCCAAGCCTCCGCTTGGTTTCCCCAATGTAGAGGAAGCCACACCGGGTACAGTGGATGCAGTATACCACATTGGCAGATGTGCAGGTGAACCTCTGCTTAATGTGGATTGTCATCTTGGGGCCTGCGATAGGGGTGAGGGAGGAGGTGTGGGGACAAGTGTAGCATTTCCTGCGGTTGCAGGGGAAGGTGCCGGGTGTGGTGGGGTTGGAGGGCAGTGTGGAGCGAACAAGGGAGTCACGGAGAGAGTGGTCTCTCCGGAAAGCAGACAGGGGAGGGGATGGAAAAATGTCTTGGGTGGTGGTGTCGGATTGTAAATGGCGGAAGTGTCAGAGGATGATGCGTTGTATCCGGAGGTTGGTAGGGTGTGTGACTGATAGTTTGTACTGTCACTCTACTTTCTAAAGTGGCATTAAAGCCCTTGATTCTGACCTCAAGGGCTGGTATACAGATCAAATCTTCCCAGTAATTTGCACTTATTTGCATTCCCCTTGTTTTGTGGTCAGGGAGAATGAGCAGAGGCAATGCATAGTAGGACAGGGTAATAAAATGTGAGGCTGGATGAACACAGCAGGCCAAGCAGCATCTCAGGAGCACAAAAGCTGACGTTTCGGGCCTAGACCCTTCATCAGAGAGCTCTGATGAAGGGTCTAGGCCCGAAACGTCAGCTTTTGTGCTCCTGAGATGCTGCTTGGCCTGCTGTGTTCATCCAGCCTCACATTTTATTATCTTGGAATCTCCAGCATCTGCAGTTCCCATTATCTCGCATAGTAGGACAGGCTTTTTCTTCTCCAAGAAATTGCATGCTGTTAATCAGGAAGTAATCATTTGGATGTTAACTAATCTTAGTTTTACAATTTTCAAACTGCTGTATTTCTGTAGTTTGGGTTCTCTTCTTTTACTTTTGTTTATCACACTGTCTCCTTCATGCATAGTATATGAAATACAAAACAGCGTGATTACTTATACAGCCATCAAAGTAATTCAATTGTTTGTTTTACAGTTTCATGAGATTTGGTGTTTTGATCTTTCCTCCTCAGCTAATGAAGTCACAGGAAAGTTCTAAAGGTTGTTTTTCTGATTCATATGCAAGTTGCAACATAGGCTAAAGTTGAATAAAAGAACTCAGCAGATTTGCTACACATTTACCATCTTCGTGTTTCTGGCTGTGTGTACCTTGTTCAAGTCCGTGTACTTTAGTGATCTGTTAGGGACTGTTAACATTTAATAATTTGAATAAATACATTTAACTGCAGGAGATGGTGGCAGAGTGTAGCCATTTCTAAACCAGTAATTTGGAAAACCCTGGCTAATGACTTGAGGCTCATGGTTCGAATCCCATCATGACAGGTGATGAAATTTGAATTTAATAAAATTTAGAATTAAAGCTAGTCTTATGATGACCATAAAACTGCCATCAATTGTTGTAAAAAAAACCGTCTGCTTCTCTTTGGGGAAGGGAATTTGCCATTTTTAAGTGGTCTGGTCTCCATGCGACCCAGAGCAATGTGATTGGCTCTGTATTGGCCTCTGAAACAGCCAAGCAAACAATACAGTTGCATCAAACTGCCCTCAGTCTAAACAAAGGAGTGAAACTAGATTGACTGAGATAATGGGAACTGCAGATGCTGGAGATTCCAAGATAATAAAATGTGAGGCTGGATGAACACAGCAGGCCAAGCAGCATCTCAGGAGCACAAAAGCTGACGTTTCGGGCCTAGACCCTTCATCAGAGAGGGGGATGGGGGGAGGGAACTGGAATAAATAGGGAGAGAGGGGGAGGCGGACCGAAGATGGAGAGTAAAGAAGATAGGTGGAGAGAGTGTAGGTGGGGAGGTAGGGAGGGGATAGGTCAGTCCAGGGAAGACGGACAGCTCAAGGAGGTGGGATGAGGTTAGTGGGTAGCGGGGGGTGCGGCTTGGGGTGGGAGGAAGGGATGGGTGAGAGGAAGAACCGGTTAGGGAGGCAGAGACAGGTTGGACTGGTTTTGGGATGTAGTGGGTGGGGGGGAAGAGCTGGGCTGGTTGTGTGGTGCAGTGGGGGGAGGGGATGAACTGGGCTGGTTTAGGGATGCAGTAGGGGAAGGGGAGATTTTGAAACTGGTGAAGTCCACATTGATACCATATGGCTGCAGGGTTCCCAGGCGGAATATGAGTTGCTAGAGGACCGCAACTTTCCCCCCACGGTGATCGAGAACGCCCTTGACCGCGTCTCCCGCATTTCCCGCGACACATCCCTCACACCCCGCCCCCGCCACAACCGCCCCAAGAGGATCCCCCTCACCCCCATCCCAGGCCCCAAGATGACATTCCACATCAAGCAGAGGTTCACCTGCACATCTGCCAATGTGGTATACTGCATCCACTGTACCCAGTGCGGCTCCCTCTTCATTGGGGAAACCAAGCGGAGGCTTGGGGACCGCTTTGCAGAACACCTCCGCTCAGTTCGCAACAAACAACTGCACCTCCCAGTCGCAAACCATTTCCACTCCCCCTCCCATTCTCCAGATGACATGTCCATCATGGGCCTCCTGCACTGCCACAATGATGCCACCCGAAGGTTGCAGGAACAGCAACTCATATTCCGCCTGGGAACCCTGCAGCCATATGGTATCAATGTGGACTTCACCAGTTTCAAAATCTCCCCTTCCCCTACTGCATCCCTAAACCAGCCCAGTTCATCCCCTCCCCCGACTGCACCACACAACCAGCCCAGCTCTTCCCCCCCTCCCACTACATCCCAAAACCAGTCCAACCTGTCTCTGCCTCCCTAACCGGTTCTTCCTCTCACCCATCCCTTCCTCCCACCCCAAGCCGCACCCCCCGCTACCTACTAACCTCATCCCACCTCCTTGACCTGTCCGTCTTCCCTGGACTGACCTATCCCCTCCCTACCTCCCCACCTACACTCTCTCCACCTATCTTCTTTACTCTCCATCTTCGGTCCGCCTCCCCCTCTCTCCCTATTTATTCCAGTTCCCTCCCCCCATCCCCCTCTCTGATGAAGGGTCTAGGCCCGAAACGTCAGCTTTTGTGCTCCTGAGATGCTGCTTGGCCTGCTGTGTTCATCCAGCCTCACATTTTATTAAACTAGATTGACTACTTAGTATTGACCTACGCACCAGGAACACAGTGACAATACAACCCCACCAACCGTGAAAAATTTTCCTTTCCAAAATCAGGAGGCTTACATAAAAATTGTCTTACAAACTAGTCAAGTAAAAGCCTAACACAGTCATACTGACATAATCAATTGCCCCAGATGCAACTGCTCCTGTTCCTGTCATGGTTCCTGGATACATGGTAACTGACCAGCAGATCAAATCCACTCGCGGTGGCAGCACAGTGGTATATAGTCAGGGAGGAGTTGCCTTGGAAGTTCTCAGCATGGCAACATTACATTTAAGGCATCAGTACAAGAGGTCAAACAAAGGCAAAGAAACCTCTTACTGATTACCACATACAACCCCATACTCCTCTCCCTTGGCTGATTAATTACTCAGGGTGACAAAGGCACAGAAGGGATCTCAATGTCCATCACCTAGAATGGCACAGTAAATCCCTGGACTAAACTGGCTGAGCCCAAAAGATTATAGGAGCTGGGCTTGGATTGCACTGACAGTGAGGGAACCAACAACAGAGAAAAAAATTGACTTGACATTTTCCTTACCAGACCTCACCATTGGCATCAAGCTGGGAGACAACACTAGTTCAAAGATGAATGCAGGATATCATGCCGGGAGCACCACTGGGCATACCAAAAATGAAGTGTCAATGTTGTGAATTTACAATAGCAAACCAATTGAAGGAAGGCTCATACAATATATGGGGCTAGGCAATCACACAATAAATGAATCAGGTCCAGTTTCTGCAGTTCTGAAATATCTAGTCATGAATAGCAGTCCACCAATTAAATAACTACTGAAGATACTGGATACTCTAAAAGTGTCAGGTCTTAACAAGATCCCAGCAGTGATACTGAACATTTGTGTTCTGGCACTAGCCATGCCTCTGGCCAATTTGTTCCATTATAGCTACAACACTGGCATCTACTCAGTAATGTGAAAAAATTCCCAAGTATATCCTATGGGCAGAAAGCAGGGCAAATTCAACGTGGCAATTACTGCCCTAACAATTTCACTTACCAGCAAAATGATGGAAGGTGTCATTAACAATGCTATTCAGCAGCACTTGCTCAGCCATGACGAACTCAGGGACGCTCAATTTGGGTTCTGCCAGGGCCAATCAGCTCCTGAACTCATTACAATCTTGGTCCAAACATGGACAAAAAATACTGAATTCCAGAGGTGTTGTGAAAATGATGGTTCTTGATATTGAGGCAGTACATCAGCAGGTATGGAATTAAGGAGGCCTAGACAATTTGGAGTCAACGGGAATCTGGGACAAACTCTCTCTTGCTACAAAGGAAGGTTGTTGTTGTGGTGTTGGAGTTCAGTCATCTCAGCTCCAGGGCATCTCTACAGGAATTCCTCAGGGTAGTGTTCTCAGCCCAAGAATCAATGACCTTCCCTCTGTCAAAAAGCCAGAAATGGGAATGTTCACAAATGGCTACATTGTGTTCTGTACTATTCATGATTCCTCAGTTATTGAAGCAGTCTGTTCCCATTTACAACAAGCCTGCACGATCCAGACTTGATCTGATAACTAGTAAGTAATACTTAAATTGCACAAATGTCAGGCAATGAACATCTCCACCAAAGGAGAATCTAGCTATCTCACTTTGATTTCAAAGGCATATTGTTTGCCGAATTTCCCACTACAAACATTCTGGGGTTACCATTGACAAGAAACTGATTTGAACTAGCCGTAAAAATACTGTGGCTCTGAAAGGCAGTCAGTTGCTTGGATTTATGCAATGAGTCACTCATCTCCTGTTTCCCTAGTGCCTGCCTACCATTGTAAGATATAAATTTAGAATGTAATGGGATACTCTCCACAGGCCTGAATGAGTGTACCTCCAACAACACTGAAGAAGCTTGATGCCATTCGGGAAAAAGAGCCTGTTTGATTGTCATTCCATTCACTACCTTCAAGGTCTTCTCCTTAATCACCATGCACAGTGGCAATGGTGTACACCATCTATAAGATGCACAGCAGTAATTCACCACAGGTCTTTACACAACACCTTCTAAACTTGCACTCCTATCTATTATCTAGAAGGACAAGGGAAGCTGATGCATAGCAACACCATCATCTGCAAGTTCACCTCCAAGTTCACAACGTCCTCAATTGGAAATATGTCACTACTCCTTCGCAGATGCCGGGTCAAAATTCAGAAACTACCTTCCTATTAGCATGGTGGGCTTTTCAAAAGTCAAAGATTGCAATGGTTCAAGAAGGCAGCTCACCATCACCATCTCCAGTGGTATTAGGGATGGGCGACATATGCTAAGCAATAGTATATTTTAAAAAGGCAGATGCTGGAGATCAGAAACAATAAACAGAAATTTCTGGAGAAATTTGGCAGGTCTGGCAGCATCTGTGGAGAAAAAGTAGAGTGAATGTTTTAAGCCTGGTGATCATAACTGATAGCAGCTTGGAAAATCGGGCATTTATGCTGAAGCCAGGGTTGGTGCTTTGGGGGTTTAGGTGAATGGACAGGTAGGGACAGAGCCCAGAGAGAGAGAGAGGGAGAGAGATATGAAAGGGGTAGGTGGACAAGGGGATTATAGTTGTAAGCTAAGACAGAAGAGAAGTGGAATAAGTGATAATGAGGGCTAAGAGTAGGAGAGAATTGGTTGGATCTGCTGAAAGCAACCCATTTCATGACAGGACCAGGGTATAGGAGTTGGTAAAAAGAACATGGAAGGATGGAATCAGGCTGTAAAGTTATTGAACTTGATATTGAATTGCAGAGGCTGCAGACTCACAAGAAAAAGATGAGATGTTGTTTTTCTAACTTGCAATGAACCTCAGTGCAGCACTGCGCAGCAAGCCTGAGATAGAAATGCTAACATGGGAACATGGTGATCAGAGATAATGGGAGCTGCAGATGCTGGAGAATCCAAGATAACAAAGTGTGAAGCTGGATGAACACAGCAGGCCAAGCAGCATCTCAGGAGCACAAAAGCTGACGATTCGGGCCTAGACCCTTCTGATGAGGTGTTACATCTTCTGCGATTATATGGATAGGAGTCATGGGCATGTGGGGAGATTTTGGGAGTGGAGTTGGAGTAGACAAGAGTGTCATGGAGGGAACAGTCAGTGCAGAAAGCAGACAGAGGACAGGAGGAGAATATGTGGCTGACTGTGTCATCCCACTGGAGGTGATGGAAATGGTGGCTTACAACCCCCCTTTGGAAAGTGACATCATCAGAACGGAAGCAATGGAGACAGGCACACTTGGAGAATGGGGTGGAGTCCTTACAGGAAGCAGGGCCTGGAAGCTGTATAGTCCAAGTAACTGTGGAAGCCAGTGTGTTTGCAATGGATATCAATGACCAGCCTATCCTCATGAAAGGAAACAGAAATATCAAAGAAAGAAAGGGAGGAGTCAGAAATGGACCAGGAGAAGGTGAGGGTGGGGTAGAAATTGGAAGCAAAACAGATACATCTTTCAAATTCCAAATGACAGCATGAATGCAGCACCAAAGATGTCATTGATGTACTGTAGAACGAGTTTTAGGTGGGATCCCTGAGTGGAATTGGAGCAAGGAATGGTTTGCGTACTCTACAAAGAGACATAACTGAGACCCATCAAGTATCCATGGACACATCTTTAATCTGAGGAAGATGCTAGGACCCAAATGCTACGTTAATGATCACCATATGCCATGAATGAATAAAAACATCTACATCACAAGAATTCATGCTTTAAAATGAAAACCAGCTCTATAGTGTATCGAAAAGAATTAAATATGGCTAGTATCATTAACCTAACATTATAGTTGATCAAACGTTACGCTGCAAACGCATTTCTACTTTCTACTTGCTGCAAAGAGATCCCCTATCTAAGTCAAATTCTTAACATTGAATCACTTTGCCAAGGCCAGCCCAAAAGATATATCACCACTCTCCTCAATTCTCTTCATCGTTCCAGCTATTCATCAAGGTAAAAAAAAATTCTGTTTACTTTGGTTAAGCAACTCTTCAATTCTGTAGTGTGATTTTATGACTCTTGATTCTACAGCTGAAGCATAGACTTACCTGTGACTCACACATAGTAGTTTAAAATACCATAAAACAGACTTAGCTTCCAATTGTCCATTGTTACAGTTCCAAACTGCAACCAAGCTGATTGCTTCAAGTACTGCAACAGGATTAACTGTCTTTTATTGAGAGAATTTCTGTAGACTTTTTCCTTTAGTTTACAGCTAAACTAGTCTTCCAGTCATTTATTCCTTCTCTAACTTCGTCTTTTCACTGAACACCAGTTACCATTTGTGGGCTGAATCAGACAGAAGTAGATATCACTTGATATTCAAGAAGCTACAAACTACAGAAAACCCAAAGCTGAAACAGTCTCTTAGCTGCTTTTCCAAATGTCCACCAGTTGTATGTTGGCTAAGCCCAGCTGAATTCAAAAATGTAAACTCATACCAAGGAATCCTAATATGCTTCACCCACTTCTGTAGCATTGTGAGACACACTGTCTGTTCTCAAGTAAAAATACAAATGAACAACCTTTAAGTTTGAAAACTTTCCTTAATTCTGGGTAACTTCATGAATAAAATACTTTACAGGAATGACTGCAAACATCACGTCTCCAGTTTTTAGGCTAATTAAATCCGTTTGCTGCTTATGATCTTGACTTGTTAACCGTTAACCTCTTAAGTCAATGTGGGCCCAACCTTCTAAATATAATAAATTCTCAGGCTTGTTTGAAATGCACAACATTTAGGGCAGTTTTTAACTGTTTCTCAATTAGATACTCCTATCTCTTACAGTAAGAACCTCAACTCCTAAAAGCAAAAGTTATACATTAAATCATATGAATCTTGAAAAAATGTGTGACAGTACACATTTTGTCCCATAATTTCATTAAAACCTCAGAGTTTCTGCACAAACATTGTGTCAATATCTGCTAAAATTAGATGTATTTTATGCCATACTGTACAATTTGATTTCAAAGCCCACTTTGAATGGGAAGATGAAAGACTCCACTATTTTTGAATGGTAATCACCAGAAAATCCAATAACATAAGGATTATTAAATTTCTATTCATATATTTTGAAAAAGACTCTAACAAAATAGATAACTTGTTCCAATTGGAAAATTCCTTTCCACACAGAAAGATAACAGAGCAGGAACAGATGCAACAAGTAGTTACATGAGAAAGGAATTCTTCTAAAGGTAAACTTTAGAAGATTGTAGGTAGCCACAAGAATCTTATTGCCTGTGATGTGTGGAAAGTGAGGCAAGAGAAATAAAGAGGATGATATATTGTGCCCAAATACAATGCTTCATAGCTGATGCAACATAAGATAAAAGAAGGCATTCTTAGGAGCTTAACATGTACTTGCTGACATAACACTCACTTTTGCAGACATTACCACACCTAGGAAAAGTGCACAACAGCCTCTGAGTGATCAGAAGCCAACTGTAGTGCTTTGACAATGCAGGCACAATAGTGCCAACGGCAGTCAAAGCCATCATCATCATTTGATTTTTTTCCATCTTGGCTTTTACCTCCTGCTAACACTGCTGCGTTGGGCACACATGCGTCAAAGAATTGTGTGATGCATCTATTTCCAAAGTTGACTCCTTCACCTTTTTTTACTAATGGTCTAAAGGAGAGCCATAGATTGGCGCATTTGAGAAAAAGCAGTCAGTCTTTGAAGACAGCTATGGGGCCTATGCCCAGCAGGTTCCTGCCAATTGTTTCGAAGTACTATTGACTCTATTACGGCTAGTAATCCTTTATAAATTCACAAGCTGTGCAGATGATTTCACTGAGATGAGAAATATGTTGCTATATGATGTTATCTTCTTTCATGTCAATGGCAATGCTGACAGGCTGCTCCTCCAGACCTGCAGTGTTGGAAACATACATTGGGCAGACCTTACAATCTGGCAGCAATCCTACTGGATTGATGGCTGTCAGGTTTTATGCCTGTCTGTCCTGCTGAGCACAGACTCCAGCAGATGTTAAATAGTGAAGTCTATTTCCATATTTGTGGTGGGCTCCAAGTATTATTTGCATCAGTGCCAGGCCATCCATCTTGAAAGTGCAGGGGGATCCCCTCCTTGTCCTGTGCAATGTATTGGTAATCACACCAGACAAAATATCTCTCTAAATTCTAATGTCCCTTCCGACCTGCCTTAGCAACACGATGCCAGGAAAGCACCACCTGTCAAATTTTTGTATAATCAATGTTTACTTATTCATTGGTGAACATATTCAAACTACATTCTCATTTATGATGGGAATCTTTAAGCTGATAGGAAAGATGGAGAGCTAACTCTCCACGCCTGTACCTGCTTTATTGGGCAAGCTGTTGAGAAAACAGAGAGCAGTAAGGGCATGGAGTGCCCTGCCTGTAACAGTAGTAGACCCACCAACTTTAAGGGCTTTTAAATGGTCGTTGGATAGATATAAGGATGATAATGCAATAGTGTATGTTAGATGGGCTTTAGATTGGTTTCACAGTTTGGCGCAACATCGAGAGTCAAAGGGCCTGTACTGCACTGTAATGCTCTATGTTCTATGTTCTAATGATGACCATGAATCCGTTGTCAATTGTTGGAAAAACCTTTCTGGTTCACTAATGTCCTTTAGGGAAGGAAACTGTCATCCTCACCTGGGCTGGCCTACATGTGACTCCAGACCCATAGCAATGTGGTTGACTGTCAGCTGCCCTCTGGGAAATTAGGGATGGGCAATAAATGCTGCCTAGCCAGTGAAGCCCTCATCCCATGAATGAATGAGGTAAAAAAAATGGCTCCTAGCTCTGGTGCAAGCCAGACAAGGATGTGGGTAGCATGCACTTGCATAAAAGAACATACAAATATTTCAAGATCTTAATCTGAGTTTCCACTGCAGCCTCTGCTTGTGCTACACTGGAAATTAAGACAAGACACATCAGGCACATATCATGGTCAGGGCCACAAGTGATTTCTTGGAGATAGTCACCTTTCCCATGCTGGGATGGATAGTTTCCAAGGTTTACAGGTGTCTGGGAGTATCAGATTGAGTAGTAGGTTTCTTATTAATCTCTTGTTCCTCTGTGCTTCAGCTTCTGCGCCGGTGTTCGTCCAGGTGGCTTTTCTTGGGTATCTGAAAGCGGAGAGGCACAAGTGTTGGGGCAAAGCAAAAGGTGTAAACTTACAGTATCAGTAGTTTGGAACCCAGGGTATGAGGGATGTGAGTTGTTGGAAAGTGGATCAGATAAGAACATATCATCATCTCATGTTTCAGACTAAATAAACACCAAAAGAACTGCTGATGCTGTAAATCAGGAACAAAAATGGAAGTTGCTGGAAGAGTTCAGCAGGTCTGGCAGCATCTGTGAAGAAAAAAATCAGAGTTAACATTTCAGGAGGCTTCCTCAGAACACCCTTCCTGACCTGAAGTGTTAACTCTGATTTTTTTTCTTCACAGATGCTGCCAGACCTGCTGAGCTTCTCCAGCAACTTTGTTTTTGATCTCTTGTTTCAGCCCTGGTGCTGACCACAGTTTGTGGTGTTGCTGAAATTGTAAAATTAAGGTGAGGCTACAATTGTGAGGTCTCATTTCAGCTTGATGGAAAATGTTGATGAACAAGTGAAGGGAAACGGTGAGCAGAGCAGCATGTTTGGTTTGTGGTGTAACTGTTAGAATATGACACTTGAAAAATCCACTGGAATTTGACTGCTTGGCTGAGATCATCAAACCATTTCCTTTAATGCATCCAGATCCAGTGAGCTGACATTAACCACTATGATCACTTGTGACTATGACACTAACCTGCTCTTATGGTCTTCTTGGTTAGAAATTTATTGTTGAGGTGTGTCAAGTGGTTGTCTACAAAAACAGAAGTTGCTGGAATAGCTCAGCAGATCTGGCAGCATCTATGAAGAAAACAAAACAGAATTAATGTTTGGGGCCCGGTGACCGGGTCACCAGACCTGAAACATTAACTCTAATTATTTTCTTCACAGCTGCTGCCAGGCCTGCTGAGATTCCAGCAACTTCTGCTTTTGTATCTGCTTTATTGCATCCACAGTTCTTTTGGTTTCTACGGCTGCCTATCTCTACTTTTCAAGATTATAACGTGCCTCTGGCTGCTTCCTGCACAGCCCACATGGCATTGAAATATTTTAGCATTTGTTCTCTGGGCATGTGCTCACAGATCTTGAATGAGCATAACCTTAACAAGACTGAGCCCAGCTTACTGTTGTGATGCCAGGATCACAAATGTGGTAATGGATGTGTAGGCAGATTCTTAAGCAACATAAAGGGGCAGGTATTAAAACCTGCACGGAAGGCTATTTTCGGAAGCCAATGGAGTAGGTGAACTGTCAATGCAAAGATTACAAGAGGTAAGAGGATGGTGGGACGGGGCAACAGAGGCTGTGACCTTGAGTCTCCAGCACAATAGGGAGAGAAGAAAGGGGCTACAGGGAGGGCAGAGTTTGTGTCATTCCGTCTGCCATATTGAAGCTGGACTCTATGGTGCTTCTTAGCAGTGAGAGGTGACTGTCTGTCAGACCAGCCATTGTCCTCAGCACCTTAGTCTGCAGACCTAAGTATTATCATCCCTTTGTAATCCTCTTCTGAGTTCTCTATAGTGGTACTTGATTGCCATGTCACTCTCTGGTAAGCTGGGAAAGTTCAGTTACTCTTTACCCCAGCAGTATTTACAAAATCGTCATATCTAGTGACATACCCAGCTCTGATTCTGAATTCTCGCCTCCAGGCTACATGCATTGCCAAAATATCAACTGGTGTCCGCGAACATCAGATCAGATACTGGGAGTTCAATGATGCTAGGTGGCACAGTCTTTGTCACAGCTCATTCTATCATTCAAAGAATAATTTGCCCACATTTGACTCAGATTTTCTTGTTCCCTGCTAGTTTCACTCTGCTGTCTTCTGCTTTGTACAAACTTACCTTCAAAATACAGACGGCAGCGTGTCAGTGATTGTGTGCTATTGAATTTGGAAGAAATGTCGGCTTTAGCTGAATGGCTGAAGGTGTGTTGATACATTT
Source organism: Stegostoma tigrinum (assembly GCF_030684315.1). Lineage (NCBI taxonomy): Eukaryota > Metazoa > Chordata > Chondrichthyes > Orectolobiformes > Stegostomatidae > Stegostoma > Stegostoma tigrinum. The sequence goes on from NC_081368.1 coordinate 36,856,010, forward strand.
AGAAACAGATGTAAATGTGACAGCATGATAGGTATATGACAGTAAGATGGAGTATCTTAACGTTAGGGAAAAGTTCTGAGTAAAGTTTCATGATTGATGAGAGTGCGGTGCACAAAGTATTTTAATACTCTTGCGGTATGATGATGAGGAGGCACCATATGAAGATATATTCACTGACCTTAACTACCTGTGTTAGAGCATTATGATCTAGCATTGCCGCCAGATCCTCAGGTCTATACTCTGAGAATTGGCCTTCTTGGAAACCTGCTCCCAGAGACTGTTGAGTTCCATGGAGCCATCTTCTCCATCCTATCTGCATCACCAATGGAGCTTGCATATTTTTAATCAATATGTTCAGACATATTATAGCACATTTCTGGAGCAAGTGGAACTTGAACACGGGCTGGGACAAAAGGTAGGGGCACTATTACTTTGTCACATGTCATCCCTTATGTTTTAGTTGGGAATGGGCTTGTGTTTTTATTTAATTTTCTAATCAACCTGTTCAGAGATGTTATTAGATACCTCTGGAACAGGTGAGACTTGAAATCCTGGATAATAAAATGTGAGGCTGGATGAACACAGCAGGCCCAGCAGCATCTCAGGAGCACAAAAGCTGATGTTTTGGGCCTAGACCCTTCATCAGAGAGGGGAATGGGGTGAGGGTTCTGGAATAAATAGGGAGACAGGGGGAGGCGGACCTCTCCATCTTCAGTCTGCCTCCCCTTCTGTCACTGTGCTCTGGGGTAACAAATTCCACAGATTCACAATGCTTTGAGAGAAGTAATTCCTTCTCATGATAATAAAATGTGAGGCTGGATGAACACAGCAGGCCAAGTAGCATCTCAGGAGCACAAAAGCTGACGTTTCGGGCCTAGACCCTCTCTGATGAAGGGTCTAGGCCCGAAATGTCAGCTTTTGTGCTTCTGAGATGCTGCTGGGCCTGCTGTGTTCATCCAGCCTCACATTTTATTATCTTGGATTCTCCAGCATCTGCAGTTCCCATTATCACTGAGACTTGAAATCCTGTTCAGGACAGTGTCAATGTGCTGCAAACCATCCTGTGTATTTTTGTAAAGAATGAGCTCAAGGTTTTTTTTTTATGTATACTTGAAAGTTTTGTGACACACTACTGATTGGCTCTTTTTTTTTGGAATGGGCTCAGGTTAATCACATATCATGACATATCACCCCAACCCCCATCCCACTACCTGTTTTCTATTCTAATGCCATTCTTTCATCCAGAAACCCTGAAACTGACTTGACAATATGAATCACAAATGCTCAGAATAATTACTGTTGAATCTGGAGGTACATTAAAAGCATGATAGATTATTTAATCATTCCCCATCTTCAGGCATTTGGTAAATTATTTGACAAATGCTCGTTTCAATCTGGAAACTTTCTCCATGAAGAGTTAGATTTGAAGCTGAGAGCTGAGGTGAAGGTGAAAATGAATTAATCAAACAAAATACCAAGACACCATAAAATCTTCCATATCTAATCACTTTGCTGTCCTTGTCATGATGCAACAAGCCATTGTGATTTAAAGTTGAGCTTTTTTTTGCTTTTTTTATTATGTAGATTCAGGCTTTATTTCTGTGACTCATTAATATTTAAATTTAATCACACTTTTAAACAATTAAGTGCATTTTTTATTGTACAATTAACTGGTCACGACTGCCTTTTGTAATTTTTTACACTCTTTTTTTCAGTTTTCCCCTACTCCTCATATGAATGAGGTGATGCTTCATGTATTACGGGGCCACGAACGCCAGATGGTTTCCGGATTCACACCCATGTGAACCTTGACTGTGAGTGTCACACATTTTCTGCACTGGGGAGCATCACAGCTGAGATTAATCTAGTTGTTACCTGACATCCCTGCATGCACACCTTCCAAAAAGAGATTGTTAAGTAGAAATCAAAACAGGTATTTCTGACTGAATTTCTTATTCCAACCTTGTTAGGCAGAGGGTTGGATAATTTCTTAGTTTGACTAGGATTAAGATAATTTGGTGCTGACCACAGAATCTGGGTCTCTTTGCACGCTGTGCATTAATGTGGCATCAGACTTTTACTTTTCTGTTTGCCAATGTTAAATGTTTAATTTAAGGGTGTCTAAATTTGACATTATTCCACTTGTTTCATGCTCCGAAGCATGCGTAGTGATAATTGATAGCTGATTTAATAGGGAATAGACAAGTTTGTGAAGATTGGCATTTCACAGTCTGCTGAAATGAGCTCAGATGTCCTTTACAATTGAAATGATTACCCTGCACTCATTCAATCTGAACTGTAAAATTGCTTTGCCTAGTTGGAACAGGCTAAGTAGATACTTCTAGAGGCTGCTTAGAGAAAACATATAGATGAGGAAAACTTTTGCATTTGTGATTTGAGCACAGTTATCATTACTCCTCTTGGCTCCACAAATGACCTGTAGCCCTTCTCACCTCATGAACTCACCTGCATTCCCTTTCCTCATCCCAGGACATTACTTTGAATGGGACAAAACATGACAAGTTGCCCACATGTATGTGAAGGGCCTGACCCGTGCTTCAGCTCAGCTGTTTTACTCTTATATTGCCCTGGAATGAATTTTATTTTGTTTGTAGGCTTGTCATGCCAAGTACCTTCCTTGTGTGCTGATTGAACTCCACTCGGTTCGAGTTGTTCAGGAATTTTGGCCTTGAGGCTGCTATTTAAATGTGTCAGTAACATTTGCGTTTGTAAGGCTTGAGGTGAAAAATATTGAAGCACCGTTATCTGTCTAAATACCGAATCTAGTCCCTTTCAATTAGTTACTTGCACGATTTTAAATATTCCCCAATTTGCCTCTGGCTAGTCAGAACAAGACATGAACTCTAGTGCTTTTAATTGTAAATAATCTGTTTTTTCCACATAGTCATGTATTATAATTTGGAACATGTTTAAACAAAAATTTTTAAACTTGTTTTTACGCATTCTTTCATTGTCAAGGTGACGGACTTTAGAGCTGCAGAATGAAAGGCTTTTCTTTAACACATTACTATCAGACCAGATCAGGTACAAATTGTCTTATGTATAATTAAGTTCCTTCCGTATTGTGCTAAAGGCCACTCTTAGGTCATGTTGGTCTAGTGCAGCTGGTTGGCTGGTACTGACAAGAATATTGGCTCATAGGCTGATAGGAATGTATTATCATGCAATGACTGCCTTTCCCACAGAGCCAATGCTGTGTTCACCAACTGGATCTCAACGGTGCCATTGCTCTTTGCAAGGATAAATGCATTGGGAGAACTCCAGAACCTCTTTTATAATTTACATTCCCTTTGGCTTTATGTGCCTGCAAAAATATCAGACCTCAAAGCTAGGGTCAAAGTGACCTGATAGATCCTATACACCCTGTTAATGATTTGTTTGGTTTTAGTTGGCCTTGGATTTTGATTCCATTTATAGCCCCTCACTAGATCTTATGGTAATGTAACAACTCCCACTGTAAGCGAGAGTGAAGGTCTCTGTGAACAAGAATTCATTTTTTTCGAGTGCTTTGGCTGGATTTTACAAAGCATTGTTGTCCCTGCCCACACCTTCAGCTGAAATGTTGGGCAGGGTTTGTGGTTAGCATGCAATGACGAATTTCAGACACTTCAATGATCACTGGTTAGCTGTAATCTGTAAACTGGTTGCCAGATTATCACTGTGGATATTCTATTTTAGGAAGCTGTTGGATAATTGGAGGTTGACAGTTTTCAAGCAAATGCAACTCCAACTAGAGTCATAACAGAGAATCCCTGCAGTGCAGGTAGCAGCCATTCAGCCCATCATGTCTGCGCCAAACCTCCAAACAGCATCCCGTACAATCCCTGAAACCCTGCATTTACCATGGTTAGTTCACCTAACCTTCACATCTTCAGACTGTGAGAGGAAACCGGAGCACTTGGCAGAAACCCACACAGGTGCTGGGAGAACATCCAATCTGCACACAGACAGTGGCCCAGGCATGGAATCGAACCCAAGTCCCTTGTGCTGTGAGGTTACAGTGCTAATCACTGAGCTGCCATGCCACTCCAAGTCATGGAAAATTCTTGTACTGAACTCTGGACTTGAGGAGGTGAACTAAGCTGCTCACCACCTTGTATTTAGGGGTTTTGCTGTATGTCATACTGGCCAACTCTGGCAGGCAGGGCAGGAGAGTTGAGGGCAGAATAGTGGCTTGAGAAGTCATAAAGGATGGAAGACCTGGGGTGTTCAGGTTGAAATGGGAGCCTGCCATGAGCATGTGCAGAGAACTTGCATAACTGTGTGATTGACTTGGGCGTCTCCTGTAACCAGTTGTTTCCTGACTGTGCTGGGATCAATCCCTTAAGTGGGCAATAATTAACTCACTGGTGGGCATGTTGCCCAAAGCTTATAAAGCTATAGTGTGGTTGGGGGTATGTGGATACACAGTTGCGTGCTGAACATTATGTGCCCCATCCTCAAATTCAAATGTGCCGACAGGAGAGCATACAATACAATGCATGCATGTCCATGTATGCAGATATCTGTGCAAGTGTTCATCCATGTAGTTGAATTTTCCCATGTGTAGGTGTGAATGTCTATGAATGTGGTTGCATCAGTGATTGGATATTAGTAAGAGTTTGTGCATTTGTGTGGGTGAGATTACAAATGGTGTGCATGGCAATTTGTGCATGTACCTCAGTAAGAGCATGCACTATCACTTAGAATATACACATGTGACTGTGTTTATGCTTATTAATACTTGTAGCTATATATGGCTTATTCAGTGATTGTTTTTGATAGAAATGTGAATTTTAAAGAAAGAAACAAATGATACAATCCATGTGTTTTTTTTTAACCTGAGTTCTGCAGAGAGTAGTACTGTGCTTAGAGCTAAAAATCTGTCCATCTGCACAAACCTCAAACACGGAGAGAAACAATCAGGTAGAATAATAGATAATAAAATGTGAGGCTGGATGAACACAGCAGGCCAAGCAGCATCTCAGGAGCACAAAAGCTGACGTTTCGGGCCTAGACCCTTCATCTGGGTCAGCTTTTGTGCTCCTGAGATGCTGCTTGGCCTGCTGTGTTCATCCAGCCTCACATTTTATTATCTTGGAATCGCCAGCATCTGCAGTTCCCATTATCTCAGGTAGAATAATAGTACTGGTTCGATGTCTTTAAAGCTCCATCTGGAGTTAAATGCTCAGCAGTTAGTTCTCTGAATGAAAATAGGTGTTAATCCCATGAAGCCTGTCAATAAAGAATTAATGAAAAGAAAGGCTTGATCCTGGAAAGTTTGACAAGAGCATGTAAGACGTTGGAAACAATTCTGAAGTTAAACCGTGGTAGACAAAATCCTGTGCAACTGACTTCCTCCCGCATGAAAAACACAAGGGAGCGTTTTGGAGGGGCCTGAATAATGTGGAATACCGTGAGATTTGAGATTGAGTTAAATCCTATCTCAATGTTGGGACCAACTTGCTGCATATTTTTATGTAGGGATGAAGTGCCAAGGTGAGGTTTTCACTAGACAGCAGTGAGTTGCCTATTTAGAGGGATTTTTGCTTGTGAGTGATTTTGTTAATTGCATACCTCGACACATAAACATTGAGCATCCTATTTTAGTAATCCTGCCAAGCAAACCGGATGCTGAGGATTCTCAGCATGGACGTCAGAGCGGGTATTGGGCGACTTTAGCTCAAACTCGGCTGCGAAAAGTCTCTATGATGTTTAGCAGAAAATAACATCTCAGGGCAATGTCCACGGGCACCAGCCACGTGTGTCTTTTGTTCATGGGCATGGGTATCTGACATTTGCCAACCCCTCACACAATCATGGAACTTCTCTGATTGACCTGCAGGATGCTTAGGAAGTATAGACTAAAACTGCAGGTTAAAAATACCATGTTGAGCTATGAAAGCCTGCTGAAGGGAACTTAGTGTGTGTAATACCATGTGTTAATTGGTGATCAGGTGGTACACAGGTACTGGGCTTTGCTTTCAGTCATGTTCTATGTGTAGTGAGCTTAGTGTAGCATCTTCAGTCAGTCATGTGTATGTAATGATCAGTGTAATAATACAGATGTATATGTAAGTCAGAGATATTGATGTATTGTAAATAATTAATGTTAAAATAAACCTCAAGATATCTGATTCAACACAACTGAAACCTAACTATCTGTTATATATCCATTTTCTGTCACAAAACCTGCCCATCTTCTCTCCTATCCACCCCTCCCACCTCACTGACCAATCCACACTCCTCCCTACCTGCACTCGCCCATCACTATCCCACCTGCCTTCCTCAGTCCCACCCCTCCTCTTTCTACTTATTTCTAAGCTTCCGCTCCCCCCCCTCCCCATTTCTGAAGAAGGATCCAGACCTGAAACATCAATGTTCCTGCTCCTCTGATAATGCCTGGCCTGCTGTGCTCCTCCTGTTCCACACTGTTATATCTGTGATATATGTTGTGTAGGCTGACATATGCGGAAAACCCCGAATTACACTACTTGCAATCCAACCTCAGAGGTAACCTTTCTGTTTTCATCAATACAGGCATGCTACTCATCCTGCAGGCATTCTTTTTTGCTTGTATTTCTGAATGCTACAATGTGGTGCTACCCCAATGTCTGTAGCTGAGGCAGAGGGAGCCATCTGAAAAGTGGTTGCATGGATGCTGGTGCATTTTCCTTGACCTCTGATGCTGCAGGCACTGGGATCACTGGCAAAAGGACCAAGGAGCATTTGTTTACCCTTGTTATGTCCTGGAGAAGCTCCCACAGAGATAGACTGATGCTTCTCCTCCCTTTCAATGTGTTATGGCACTTCCCCGACTACAGGATGAGGAGGGGCACCCAGAGGGAGGTACAGACACTATGTCCCTTTCTTGCCTGGCCTCTGCTATATGCAATACATGAATAGAGTGATGGTAAGGGTCAGAATTTGTATCCTGTCAGTGATGAGTGGTCTATTTCACCAAGCTCTCCATGATGGTCACCATTCTCTCCTGGGAAGGAGCCACATTCACACACATGTTTCATGGCAGAACTCATAGGTTGGATGGACTTCTCCAGTGTTTGCAATTGTCTGCACAATGCGTGTAACAACTTCATCAGTTATTGCCCTGTCTGTCCCTGTATTTTCAGTATGTTCCTTGCATCTGTAACAAGATGCCTATCATCAGTCTGGGTCTCAGCGTGGGTTGGGCCCCCATCTGTTTGATCTGCTGTGACTGTCATAGCAGCGATGGCATGTCTGTGAAGTGCCTATGGTGTGCTTATGATTATGTGATTACCAGATTGATTACCAATTTTGAGTATGATTTCTAGTCAAGATCATGAACCCACCAATTGATTGTTTATATTTGAAGAGGATGTGGGGCAATGTTACAATGCTTATAGTTGATAGTCCAGTTGTTATGACCAGATTCCAGGTGAGATTTGCAGATCCAGACAGGTTAGCTCAAACTATTAAGCTCCTGGGTGGTAAGGCATGAACGACCACCTAAGCTGATCACGGCAAAGTTAATTTAAAATAATCCCTTCCATTAGCAATGACTTGTTTCCATACTTACATGAATGTATATTTTAAAAGGAGTCAATTTAACTAGGATTTCTTGAGTTAACACAGAGTTAGTTTATTAATTATTGAATGTGAGAAAAATTAATAACACAAAACACATACACGCATGTCAGAAATAACAATTAGCTTAAAAGGATAATAGTTCAAAAACACAGGTGAATAATTCTCTGAACTGTTCACAACGAGTAGTTAGTTCAATGCTGCGGCCAATGCACTGGTACCTGCCAGTAACATTAACATTGATAGTTAAACAGTTACCTTTACAATCCTTAATTTATATTATATTCTATAGTTCTGTATTGATGTTTAAGACAGATAATGCCAACAGCGAGTTTTGAGAAGATTTGTAGCTCAGGTTGAGGTTCTGGATGTGAGTTTGCTCGCTGAGCTGGAAGGTTAGTTTTCAGACGTTTCATCACCATTCTAGGTAACATCATCAGTGAGCCTCCGACGAAGCGCTGATGTTATGTCCCGCTTACTATTTATCTGGTTAGGTTTCCTTGGGTTGGTGATGTCAACAAATAAAACGAACGTCATCTACAAAATACCTTGCAAGAACTGTGACAAACACTACATTGGACAAACAGGCAGAAAGCTAGCCACCAGGATACATGGACATCAACTAGCCACAAAACGACATGACCCACTATCACTAGTATCCTTACATACAGATAAGGAAGGATACCACTTTGATTGGGACAACACATCCATCCTAGGACAAGCCCAAACAGAGACATGCACGAGAATTCCTACAAGCATGGCATTCCAACCGGAACTCCATCAACAAACACATTGACTTGGAGCCAATCTACCATCCTGTGAGAAAAAGAGCGGGAAATGACATCACCAACCCAAGGAAACCTAACCAGATAAATAGTAAGCGGGACATAACACCAGCGCTTCGTCAGAGGCTCACTGATGATGTTACCTAGAATGGTGACGAAACATCTGAAAACTAACCTTCCAGCTCAGCGAGCAAACTCACATCCAGATAATGCCAATGTTAAAGCAATTTACTTAACTTGTCAGTTTTGAGTGTATTGTGACTGGAGCCATGGCCACGTGGATCTCATTGACCATGAAATCCTTGATTGGTCCAAATTCAACCCCAATGAGGGATCCCTGGCTGACAGATATAAACAGGAGATTCAGAAGGTCTCCTTGGACTCGGGACTGGCTTTGATCTGGCTTTTCACAACCCATTCACAGAATTACAGGGATACTGGCCTCTGTGTAGTTATTTCAATGTGAGATAGAGTCCTTTTGTTTCCTTGCTTCTCTGTTGTCTGGCTGCTAGCCAATTAACTTTGAGCACTCAGAGTCACAAGACATCATTACCTTCAACACAGGGAAAGCTAAGGTGACTGACTTTAACTGTGACAGCATGCTGATGCTTGAACCCAGGCTGGTACACAAGAGAACATTCAGTCACACTAACACATGCTAGTAGAATTTAAACTGGCTTTTCAACCTCTGTGCCTGTATATTCTCCAAAGGGAAAAACACAAAAATGTTTGCAAGTTGGGGTCATAATTCACATGGTGTGGCTTGCTGTTGAGCAGGGGTTCCACCCATTCCTTCCAATCAATGTAGCCACAAGAGATGACAGTCCAGTCTGGTTAAAGTTTCTTTGACACCTTTAAGAGTTATAATTCATTGGCCAACATAGTTTTTATTTGCCAGCGAGCCACAAAATCTACACCTGTAGTTATTTTGGCTTTGCAGCAGTCTTCTTTTGAATTAAGAGCTAAAAATGCCTGTAATATTTTGGCGTTCTGATCCATCATCATAACAGCCCATAAACAAACTGCATTCACCATCCTGAATTATATGTCCTTGCATGCATCACTCCTTCACATCTCATTTTGCAGAAGGTAAAGTGTTCTGGTGTTTTCGTGGGAAATCAAGGGAGTGTTTAATCTGTGCTGTGACTGATATGAAATAACTGGACTGGGTGTGTTTGACGAATATGTTTAATGGAACAGTAAAGTTAACCTTACTTTGCATTTAACCTGTGTTGGATCTGACCATTGAGTAGTTTTTAGAGCAACAAATTTAGTTGTGCTATACAGGCAGTCCCCAGGTTGTGAACAGATTTCACTTTGAGTCCGTTCACAAGTCAATTCATATGCAAGTTAGGACACAATGCAGAACAATGTAAAGTAGCCATTCATAAGTGCAGGAAATGTTCATGTGTCAGACCTATATGTGATCGTGGTAGTATCTACAAGCCTTTGTAAGTCAGACATTCATAAATTGTATATCCAAACTATATTACACCCAACGCTGAATTACTCGATGGGGCACAGTTAATGATGTTAATCTGCATCTTATCTGCTCTGCACTCAATCTGGGAATATTTTCATAGATAGCATAGAAAGAGCTTTGTAACTTCAGTTCGTAGAGTCGACGTTGCTATTGTCTGCGTTTGACCTATAATATGCCTAAGAATAATTGATGGAGAGTAGGGTAATTTTACTCTGTGTATGACCTATGTTATGCTTCACTGGGAGTGTTTCATCCTAATAGCCGATGTAAAAATTATATGCCAAATGCACTAATCCCAGCAATGATAGCTCAAACTTTGATCTGCTTGAAACAATGCTAATCATATCAAGTATTTAATATTTCTGAAGTTGGCAGATATGTTCTGCAATTTATACTGTGGTCACTGATCTGCATTGAGATGTTTTTTGTTACTGGAGATTTGGAAAAGCTGAGCTTTGTTAATTGGAATCTTGCCCAGATATTTTTTTTGATTAAAGTTTTGGATTGCAGTTCACCCTAGTTTATTTGAAATCAAGTCAACTTTCTTTATGACCTGGTCTGCTTTTTCAAAAATGCAAATGATATCATTTTATGGCTTTTATATCCTGTCCAAAATTCTTGTCAGAGTCAAAGCTTTTGTTTAAATCCCTGCAGTATTAATAAAACATTTTGACAATCAGTGCTGTGTGAGATAGACATTCTTAACTTTAAATGGAGTGTGATCCTCATTTATTAGCGCAGATAGCATGGGATGTGAAGTGAGGCTAGCATTTCTCTTAAAAGATGCTTAACATCAAGGTTTTGTCTTTATTTCTTTTAGCCCAGCACAAGGGTAGAGTTTGGTTAGACCCTCAGTATCTAGCCAAGTCAGATTACAACAGCATTCAATAAAAGGCCATTAGGCCGGAAAAACTATTTCCTTTGGAGTTAGATTCTGCCTCTTTTCACTTGTGTCTCCCAATCAAAGTTCAAATCAGGACAAGTTGAAATACCCTGCATTTGTCTCTGTTCAATACCTTTTTGGGTAAGCTTTATCATTCTTTTGCACAGACTAGCATGAGAAAATTGCAGCCGTGAAGTTTTCTGTATGACTATAAAACCAGATTAAGAAGAAAGACCTCTTAGAATATCACTTTGTGTCAGTCATAACTTCTGTTGGTTCATACAGGAACAATGCAAGAGCATAGTAAAAAAAATGAGTTAAATTATCCGATATCCTAAGATTAAATCCAATCTCAACCATGGTCAGAGAAGATAATCTGGTGGCAGCATTAGACACCTTTAAATGTAAAGGACACTTTTTGAAGCACAACGTTAATGCACTGCTTGAATAGTTAAAATGACTGGAAGCTGTCTTGAGCCTTCCTTCTTCTGTATGAATTGACTAATCTCAGATGGGGTGGTGATAGGTTGGTGATATAGTTGGTCTCAGCCTCCATGAATTAAAATGAAGAAATCAGTTGGGATTCCTTGTTCTTGGCCCCTGTCCAGATTCCATCCAATTGTACCCAAGGAAATTTTAGAGGAGGAGAATGACACAGCAGTTGCAACCTGTAGCTCACAGCTGACTCACAGTCGATGAATCACCTCCATCGATTGAACAGGGAACAATGAGTTTCACTTCCATCTGTTATCAATGTGCAGGACAGAGATCTGTAATGATAAACTTGTTGCACAGGGTGCTTAGGAAATTGCAACAATATACTGGAATACTTCAGCTTAGTTTCAGCCTTAGCTAATAAGACACCAAACAGTACTTTGACCTGGTAGGAATGAGCTACAAAACCTATGCTTCATATCATAGAAGTATTTCGAATGGCCTCATTTTTGTTTATACCTGATATGAATATAATACCTACATTAATCATCATATCAAATAAAGCTAGCATGAGGCTGTACAGGAACTCCCCACTGTGTCTAACGCACTGTGAAAAATCTAATTCATCATCGCTGTGTAGATAAATCAAAGTGTGAAGTCTGCAGTCAAACAACTTCATCTGCGCAGCTGTGCACAAATCAGCTCAGCAGGAGAAGCAATAATCTTTCGTTTCAAATCTCTGTTTTATTGCACTATGTTTTTTTTCCTAAGGTGAAAGAAGCCAGTTACAAATGTTCTGGTCAAATAATTATCCGTTGTGGACCAATTTCAGAATATAAGCAGTCAATTTTATGACAGTAATAATCGCTTACCTCTTGATTAATTACATTTCCACCACCAGCATAACTCCCTCCCTCCTGCCACAATAAAATTCTCCTCATCTCTCAGTAGTTCGGCTGGACAAACAGGAGCCACGCTTGAACTGATATTGAGCTCCCAACTGAATCAACTAAATAAAAGGCTGCTGATTTAATTCTAAGACTGTTAAACGAAGCTGGAATCAAAATGTAGAGTACAAGTCAGGAAATATCATATGGAAATTGTACAGTGCTCTGATTGGTCTTGAGCGCACTGTTTGGTTCAATCAGTGAGACAGAAAAACAATTGCTGCCATGAATCTAGTCTTTAAGATCTGTTTTTATATTGCTGGTAAAAATTAGAAGCTGTATCTGTGCCAGATTGGCTTTAAACATTAACAATATTAGGCCTGTCTCTTATTTTGAATAAGTTATTAACATAGAACACACTTGCTCACAAAGCATGGTCTGCAGTATGTCAGGGTGAGGAATGAAAAAAATCAGTGAGTTAACAGTCAGCACATGGATCCTGCCACACTTAACTAATTTTATAAGGGAATATTCTGAAAGGATATTTCTCCTCATATCCAAAGATAAAAACGTAAAACTTCAGAACATCTATCAGATCTGATGTGTGACACGTATTGGTTGACATTTTTATCATCATATCTCCAAGTTGCCGCCTGCCCCAAATGTGACAATCAGGATTTATTCTGTTTCAACTGCTTTTGCCCTCATTTTCCTGATGTTCTTTAAAAATGCTGACTTATGCTAATTTCTTTATAAGGTGAAAAGAAGTCTTGCTGCAAAACTTTGGTGAGACCACACGTGGGCTATTGTGTAAATGTTCATCTTAGACTGAAGAAAGGATATATTTACCACATATAGAGAGTACAACAAAAGTTCACCAGATTGGTTACTGGGATGGCAATAAATGTGTGAGGAGAGAAAGAAGAAAGTAAATCTTGTAGAGTTGTCAAGCATGAGAAATGATCGCAGTGAAACACTTAAAATTCTTATAGGCCTCAAGAGGGTAGATGCAGGAAGAATGTTTCCCCTCGTTGGAGGTATTCTGTAAAGGCTTTTGGGCCCTGGACTGATTATGATGATGTCACACAACTGCTCTTCACTGGGCATAAATAGTACAATGTGGGTGGAATTAGATTGGAAGACAGAAACATGTGCAGAGAAGAATGTGGAGTAGACCAATGAAAATTGGGCAAAAGAGTTAACGAAATAGTCTTTCAATAATGTGACAGTAAATTTAGAGCCTGGTAAATCTCTGATTTATGTTGTTTCAGTTTTAGACTTAGAACATAATAAATGATATTATAAGAAGCCTAAGCCTGAAGATAGTTCTTGAGTTTGCTTTCTTCTCAGTCAATCTATCTGGATGTGATAAGGGCGCACAAACATAAGAACGAGGAGCAGGAGTAGGCAATTCAGCCTCTCAGCCCTGCTCTGCAAATCAGTATAGTTTTGGTTGATCAGCCTCAACTCCACTTTTCTGCTTGCACTCCATAACCCTTTAACTCATTAATAATTCAAAATCTATTTACTTCTTAAATTTGTTCAATGTCTCAGCGTCGCTGTGCTCTGGGGTAACAAATTCCACAGATTCACAATGCTTTGAGAGAAGTAATTCCTTCTCATGATAATAAAATGTGAGGCTGGATGAACACAGCAGGCCAAGCAGCATCTCAGGAGCACAAAAGCTGACGTTTCGGGCCTAGACCCTCTCTGATGAAGGGTCTAGGCCCGAAACGTCAGCTTTTGTGCTCCTGAGATGCTGCTTGGCCTGCTGTGTTCATCCAGCCTCACATTTTATTATCTTGGAATTCTCCAGCATCTGCAGTTCCCATTATCTCTAATTCCTTCTCATCTTTGTTTTAAATCTGCCAGTCCCTAGCCTAAAACTATGACCTCTCATTCTGGATTACCCTGTAACAGGAAACATTTGCTGTACTCATACTTTGTCAATTCTCTTAGAATCTTTAATACCTCAATTAGATCTCCTCTCATCCTTCCAAATTCTAATGACTACAGGTCTAAACTATCAATCTCTCCTCATAAGGCAAGCCTTTCATCTCTGAATTAATCCAGTGAACCTTCTCTGAATTGCCTTTAATGCAATTACATCCTTCCTCGAGTAAGGGGACTAAGACTACACACTTTACAAAGGTATAAAACCACATGAAATGGAAACAGTTTTTGAAACAGCAAAAAAAAATTTTAAGTTTTCAGATTTAGTGCTCCAACAACGAAGATTTAGCACAACTTTAATCAACTGAGAAAACTACATTATACAAAATGAGTGCAGTATAAGGAAATAAAAATCTTAACAATCTCTTTTCAAACCAACAAATCAACAATTTCAAGTGCCAATCAACAATCAGCCAAGTCAACAAAATTCACCAGTACTTGTACTTTAAACAGGAAAAAAATCATGCTTTCAAATGCATATGATAAATCATCAAAGATGCATTTGTAGAAACGACAATTCCTAAATTTTTGAACAGCTTTTGAACTGACATTTCATATCAAATGAAATACAGAACACTTTAGGACACTTCTCTACTATGTGGAAAGAACATCAAATCATGTGTTACATCAACAATGGGTCGCTGAGAAATAAATTATGTTTGACAATATACTAACAGCTTTGATCAATATTTTACCTCAAGGACAAACAAGACACAGGTGAATTACGCTCCAATAACAGATACCAGCTTCCAGGCTCTGATTGTCTGACAGACTCAGATGGGGTTGGGCTTCAGTGGCAAGGCTTTTGAATCAACAAAAAGCTCAATATTTAGCACTTAAGCATCTAACTGGCACTTGATACAAAAAATTTTCTGGTTGGTGAGGATGTTGAGCGCTTGGCCTTAAAAGCACCCACCCTGCAATTTGTCGCTTAACTCCTCCCTGTAGTATATGTCAGTCTGAGCTGTTGCTTTACTTTATCAGTGATAACACTATATATCCTGGAAGAAGCACAGTGATAGCACTGAAAACATCAAAAGGTGAGTCAGAGTACGTTATGTTCCAATGCCTGTACTGACAGGAATCTTAATGCAATAATTTTAAAAGTTCATACGTCAAAGTTGTTTGATCCTAGCTCCTTGATCTTCCTTCATTTAATGTGGAAAAACAATTAGCTCCCAGTTTGCTCATTCCCTTGCTGACAGTAGGATCCACCATTTGGAATTTCCACCAATGAAAGAATGTTCGCCAAGTAAATGGCGAATATGCTATCCAACGTACTGCCAATATACTATCCCACATTTTCAATGAAATTAAGTATTAAAACGGCAGAATTTATAAAGCACTTTACCAATTTTGTCAGAAATCTCACAAAGTGGATGAGATGAGATTGATTAATTTCTCCTGCAGTCACTGTCATTATGAAGACAAAACAAAAATCATGTGGTTGTATTGTTTCATTGAGCCAATCCACTACATACTCATATTTTCTATTCTATCCCAATCTGTACCAAGACACGTATTCCTTCAAGTAGAGTGGTCTTGAGTTTTTCACGGCAAAAGAGATACAGCTCATTATTAGTGATGTGCGACTCTTGGGGCAATTGCAGTATTTGTCCTGATTCGTTTTCCTCACTTATGTATGCACTATTATGCAGTCACAAACATTCTATATAAAATATTCCAAATATTACAGGTCCACAGGGATTGCTTCCAACTTAACTAGAACACCTTTCACAGGAAATATCACACATGCAACGATTAAAGGGCATGTGGAATATGGAATTCCTTGCCTCTAGAGAATCTTGTTGCAAAAAATAATTGCACAGTAAATTTGGAATGATGGACATAACACGAATAATTTGGGTACCTGCCGTTTTATTCAATTGAGCTCTGACAGGTTCAAGACTGACTTTGCCAAGGCATACACGAGCAAACTGTGGATGAGAATATTCACTGTACATCACAAAGCCATTTCAGCATTATTCTGACCTAGAAAAAAGTGCTCAATAACTCTTTAGGCAGGAATTATTAATATTTTTGAAAAGCTATATTACCAGTTTGAAGAATTCTATGTTGCAGTTTTAGTATTTTGAAATTGTAAATTCTGAATATGAATGGACAACAGTTTGGACTATCCATTGGCAATTTATATCAAAAGAAAGTGGGAAAAGGGCATAAAAAACATTTTGGCCCTTTGGAATTCCATATAATTTGTGTGAACGTGTAAACGTTCTTGCATTTAAGCATATTATCATTCCATGATGGTAATGTGCTCACAAAGGAAATGAGATCTTTTATTAATTCACTCATGGGATGTAGATGCTGTCTGTTGGCCAAGCAGCTACTGCCCGTTTTTAGTTCCACTTGAGAATTTGGCAGTGAGCTGCTTTCTTTAACTGCTGAAGTCCAGGTGCTGTAGGTAGACCCACAATGCTATTAAGTAGGGGGCTTCATCTTGATCCAGTGTTATTGAAGAATTGGCAATATATTCCCAAGTCAGGATGGTGAATGCCTTGTAGGGGAACTTTGGAGGTGACGGTATTCCCTTGTATTTGCTGTTCTTGTCTTTCTAGATGGTAATGGTCATGGATTTCAAAGATGTTGTCAAAAGATTTTTGGCAATTTTCTGCAGTGCATCTTGTAGATGCTAACTTCTGCTGCGATTGAGCATGGAGGGAATGGGTGTTTGTGGACATGATGCCAATCAAGTAGGCTGCATTGTCCTGGAAGGTGCTAAGTTTCCTGAATGCATTTGGGCCTTTGCTCTAGGCAGGTGGACAGTATTCAAATATATTCCTGACTTGTACCTTGTAGATAGTGGACAGGATTTCATGAGTCAGGAGTTATTCAGTGAGATATTCCCAACCTCTGACGTGCTATTCTAAACATTGTACTTATATGACTACTCCAATTCAATGGTTATCCTCAATATGTTGATAGTGGAAGATCCAGCAATGGCAACACCATTGTAGATCAAGGAGTGATGGTTAGATTGTCTCTTATTGGAGATGGTCATTGCCTGGTATTTGTGAAGTGTGAACGTTACTTGCCACTTGTTGGTCCAAGCCTGGATATAGTCCAGGTCTTGCTGCATTTCATCATGAACTGCTTCAGTATCTGAGGAGTTCTGAATGGTGCTGAACATTATGCAGTCATCAGTGTGACCTTATGATGGAGGGAAGGTCATTGCTGAAGCAGCTGAAGATGGTTGGGCCAAGAATGTTCCCTGAGGAACTCCGGCCAAGGTATCCTGAGCTGAGATGGCTGACCTCCTACAACCACATCCATCTTTCTTTGTGCCAAGTGTGAATACAATCCTGACTCCTATTAACTCTGGTTTTGCTAGGGCTCTTGATGCCTCACTTGGCCAATTGCAGCCTTGATGTCAAGGGCTGTCACTTTCACTTCACCTCTGGAATTCAGCTCATTTTTCCATGTTTGATTCAAAGCACAAGAGGTCAGGAGATGAGTAGCCTGGTGGAACTCAAACTGAGCATCAGTGTGTACTAGCTGCAGAGAAGGTGCTGCTTGATAGCACTGCTGGTGATACCTTACATCATTTGGCTGATGATCAAGATTTTACTGATGGGGTGGTAACTGGTTGGTTTGAAGTTGTCCTACTTTTTGTGTACAGGGCATACCTGAGCAATTATCCATATTGTCAGGTAAATGTTTTAGCTGTGTTGGAGCAGCTTGGCTAGGGGGTCTGCCGGCACATGTCTTCAGTATTATTGTTCAAGTATTGTTAGGGTTAGGGGTCTGGGTACCTGTTGTTATAAGTAACTAAAATACTGAAACCTGAGTTCAGCGGTATAAACATTTACAATAAACAGAAAATAGTGCATAGCAGGAATGATTTCATTCTCATGATATACTTTTCATTTAACTGATCTCTGCTCAGACATTTATCCCCAAGGTCAATGAGGGACAAACAGACAAATTCTTACAGGAGACACTGATGATTTCTTGAAATTGTATACTTAGGATATCAAAGTATTTTAGTAAAGGTTGAAAAACATAGAAAAAAAAGAGGTTTTGTGGATAGATAACCAGGAGATATGCTAATATCCTGAAACTACTAAGGAAGAAACAATGAATTAATGTAAAAGATTATTAGCTGTAACAGGAGCACAAGCAGGTCTAACGTATTGAATCTGCACCTACAATTTCATAATGCTACTGGCACACTAATGAATTATCATATCTATAAAGCTTGAATCATGTTCTGTTTCATTTTAATATATTCCGGTTTTGTTCTCATTTTTTTCTTTTATTTAGGACAACAGTGCAAAGAGAAAGCTCTTGGTCCAAAAAAATCCAAGCTATCAAATTTCAAGCAGGATAAATCAGAGGTAAAAATACAAACAAAAGTTTGTGGGATATATTGACAAGACTTGTGTACTTCATTTGCCTGCTGTTCTGTTGGTTGAACATTTTGCGATCAGTGGATGGTCAACAGTAAGAGTTCAGTTTATGAAAGTTAGTCATAGAGACATACAGCATGGAAACAAACCCTTTGGTCCAGCTCATCCATGCCGATCAGACATCCCAATCTGACATAGCGCCATTTGCAGGTATTTGGCCTATGTCCTTCTGAACCCTTCTTATTCATATACCTATCCAGATATCTTTCAAATGTTGCAATTGTCCCTGCCTCCACCACTTCCTCTGGCAGCTCATTCCATACGTGCACCACCCTCTGTGTGAAAAGGTTACCCCTCAGACCCCTTTTAAAACTTTCCCCTCTCACCTTAAACCTATGTCCTCTAGTTTTGTACTCCTCACTCTAGGAAAAAGACCTTGGCTAATCACTCTATCTAAGCCCCACATAATTTTATAAACCTCTATGAGGTCACCCTTCAGTCTCTGATGCTCCAGGGAAAAAAGCCCCAACCTACTCAGTCACTCCTCATAACACAAACCTTCCATTCCCAGCAACATCGTTGTAAATCTTTTCTCCACCCTTTCAAGTTGAACAACATCCTTCCTACAGAAGGGCAACCAGAACAGTATGCAGCATTCTAAATGCTTGAGTATTTGGAGTAATAATTTATAGGGATTTGCAAAAAGAGTGAGTCTAATCGGCCACTTTGGTTTGCTGCTCTGAAGAGCCAGGGCAGACCTGGAAAGTGAAATGCTTCTTTCTGCTATGTCCTAAGACCATAAGACCACAAGACGTAGGAGTGGAAGTAAGGCCATTCGGCCTATCAAGTCCACTCTGCCATTTAAATCATGGTCCTACTCTATAGGGTCAGATATTTCTCAAAGGAAATGTCTTTTGTCCATTTACGATTCCTCCCTGTTGATGCTGGCACAGTATCAACACTGACTGCCAGACTACATGCTCAAATCATCTCTCAACGCATCTGCACAAAGCTTAATTCTTGAAATACAACCTACTTTAAAAACCCTTGTGGTGTGGTGTTAGTGCTCCTACCTGTTAGTGCTCCTTCCACCCATCTTAGAGGTGTCATAACATATCGAAGCCGGCCAATTTGAAATAGCTACCATCACACTTTCCCATATCATTGTTAAAGGGTTGATTACCAAACATTTAATTTTTTTCATGTCTGAATTACAGCAAAAATTTCAAGATAATTAATTGTTGCTCTGTCACAAATTTAGCAACAGATTTGCCAAACATCCTGAAGATTCCAGGGAGCTTGGGATTTTGATAAGTACAAAACTGGAATAATGGTTAAATAGTTTGGTTAATTGGCTTGCTGCTAATACAAACACTAGCAACTCCAAACTAATGTATCTGTAACAAGAATTACCGGAACAAAAAAATAAGTTTGTATTTATAACAGTAAGAGATTGAGGCAGATAGTTGGTAGCCAGCATTCAGACAGATGGTTGCTGGAAAGATATTAAGAAAAAGATTAGTAATGATGTAAAGCACTAGCTGGTCACGGTCTACCCCCCCTCACCTCCTTTTCCTCTTGCTCTCCATTCAACATTTCCCACAACCCCTCCTCCTCCCAAAATGTCTTAAGATTTCCTAGATCTTTCTCTTTTTTACCCATCACAGTGAGAAAAGTCTTCCTCTAATGAGCATAAAACTCTAAAGTTACACAGGAAACAGATATCAGAAAGGCTCACCTCACATGATTAATTACAACAATTGTCCTATGATTTTTAACTTAGGTAATTACTCAAATCCAACGTGACTGCAGCAGTCTTCTAATCAGCCTGAATTAGTAGGCAGATGAAAGGGACAATGACGCTTTTTTACATGGTTCCGGCTGGGTATGCAATTTACAATGATCAAATATCTGGCCTGCATAAACATATCTTTGAAAGCTGTGATGTATTACGGCAGATTGAAAAGCTGTGTTCACTAATCATCCACTACACACTCACAAAATAAAGAAGAGAAGCATTTGGTTCAGAATAAAGTTGTCTGAAGTTAGGGTTCTAACTGCGCATAACACCATACTATATCTGCATCACGACTATGTAGTGCTGATGCAATTTAACTTAACCATGTTATGTCAACAATAAAGGGTTGAAATGATTGAAAGTGACCATCGTAGCAAATGAATTACTGCATCGATGTGGCATTCTTCTATCATCATTTCATACATTTACAAACTGATTTATGTACAAACAGTTCTGGTTATTGCTGTGGACATAAAAGGTATAATTGAGAGAGCAAGGAGATCAATCTAGCTGGATCTCTATCTAAAGTTTCCGTTTGTTGACCATCTATTTGGCCTTCATTTAGGGAGTTTCATTTCACTCTACAAATTCAAGAACAAAGTTATAAATGAATGATCATTTAATTGTCTGGTGGTGAATATAATTGTTTGATCATTTTATCGAAATAAAGTGCATAAAGGTGGCTGGGCACGTTGTCAGAACTTTGTAGGTTGTGAATGTTTGCAGAAATCTCAGGTATTATTTCACTGTTAATTTCTGAGTTTTTGAATAACTGAGCAAATAGATAGAGAGATGTATACAACCACTGGGATAATAACTAACATATGACGAGCATCTGGAGGCAGTATTTCAGAAGCCTGGACAGATCAATGCATGTTTTGCAAAAATAGCCCCATTGGGTTCTGCAAGATTGTAATTAAATATGACACTCTCCAGAAACCTATGGTATTTTGGAGACAAAGATGATGTTGAAAGGAAGGATGTACGACATGACTTGTTTGTACTAGAAGTGGATTGCCAGCATTCATCCTTAACAAGCAGCTGTTTTCACCGATCTAAGACACCTTTTTAGTGACATATGAGGGAGAAAAATATGCCCTTTATTAAGAGACCATGAAGGGGTTATGCTGGATTTTGACCTACTGAGAAATTTTATTGCCTTGGGGCTGAACTATCAATTGTTAATGCCAAACACACACTCCAAGTTACCACAAGGGACATTAGTCAATTTAAATGCAAAGAAAATTGGATTAGTGTCTGAATCAAACCAATTCATTGGCACCCACTTTGTGTAATCACTGAAGACCAGTCCAAGCCCCAACAATTTCAACTATTTTCTGATTTATTTTATTAACCATAAGGTAGGAAACCTAGGGGAAAAATCAATGGTTTCTTGGCACTAATGCCAGTATGTTTTGAGGAAACTCTGTCAGATGTAATCTATAGCATTAGACAAAGCTGGAATTTTCATCCTGAACTTTGCCAATCCTCTCCCATTATTTTGGGATAAGATGAGTGGAAACCTCGGACACATACGTGAAATAGCTTTATATCCATTTTCTACTAAGTGA
Organism: Stegostoma tigrinum; assembly: GCF_030684315.1. Taxonomy (NCBI): domain Eukaryota; kingdom Metazoa; phylum Chordata; class Chondrichthyes; order Orectolobiformes; family Stegostomatidae; genus Stegostoma; species Stegostoma tigrinum. The sequence continues at coordinate 36,877,738 of NC_081368.1, forward strand.
CAATAGTTAATTGGGAGAACATTATTTGGAATTGTTGGTTCCAGGTTGATGCAATAGCCAAATCCCCTAGTTTGTTAACCCAGCTATTACTTTAATGACATATTGAAGAGAAACATTTTTTCTCAATGGTATAGGAATTAATTCCTGTCTAAATGCAGTTTTTCAATTAGAAGGGCAAGAATTCTTCTTTGAAACTGTGAAATTATGATTTATCCATCAGGGTTTTTTTTAAAAGACAGATAAACAAAATACTCAGAACTAAAAAATCTGAAAATTACAAAAAAAACTGAAAATGAAGAAATACATAGCTGGTCAAGTATCAAGGATAAAGTAAAAACATGGTTTAAGTTAGGTATCTTTCTTCAGAACTGCAAGTTATGAGATACAAAATGCTTTTAAGCTAAAAGCTAGAAGAAAGTGAAGGCAGGGAGAAAATGGGGGCCAGTTAGCTGATAGGATTTTAGATTAGTAACAACTAAAACAAAAGGAATGACAATTCAAAACAAAAGGAGTTGATAAATGTCACATTATACAACATGGTGGGACAACAAAACAATTTTGCCTATATGTGATCAATCTGATCTGTTAACTGAGGGACTGTCCAAAATCAAAGTTAACCTTTGTAGTGACAGTGAATAATGTCCTTGGCATTTTTGTTTTAACTTGTAAATTCCCTACCTCTACTCGTATGTTGTATGGAAATGCTCTCAACTAGTTTGAGTTGAAGGGGAAATCGTGTTTGACTGATCTTCTGGAATTTTTTGACGATGTAGCCATGAAGATGGATAAGGGAGAGCCAGTGGATGTAGTGTACCTGGACTTTCAGAAAGCCTTTGATAAAGTCCCACATTGGAGATTAGTGAGCAAAATTAGGGCACATGGTATTGGGGGCAAAATACTGACTTGGATTGAAAATTGGCTGGCTGACAGGAAGCAAAGAGTAGTGATAAACGGGTCCCTTTCGGAATGGCAGGTGGTGACCAGTGGGGTACCACGAGGTTCGGTACTGGGACTGCAGCTGTTTACAATATACATTAATGATATACATGAAGGCATTAAAAGTAATATTAGCAAATTTGCTGATGACACAAAGCTGGGTGGCAGTGTGAAATGTGAGGAGGATGTTTTGAGAATACAGGGTGACTTGGACAGGCGAGGTGAGTGGACGGATGCATGGCAGATGCAGTTTAATGTGGATAAATGTGAGATTCTCCACTTTGGTGGCAAGAACAGGAGGCAGATTACTATCTCAATGGAGTCAGGTTAGGTAAAGGGGAAGTACAACGAGATCTAGGTGTTCTTGTACATCAGTCAATGAAAGCAAGCATGCAGGCTCAGCAGGCAGTGAAGAAAACTAATGGCATGCTGGCCTTCATTACAAGAGGCATTGAGTATGGGATCAAAGAGGTCCTACAGGGCTCTGGTGAGACTGCACCTGAAGTATTGTGTGCAGTTTTGGTCTCCAAATTTGAGGAAGGACATTCTTGCTATTGAGGGAGTGCAGCATAGGTTCACATGGTTAATTCGCAGAATGGCAGGACTATCATATGTTGAAAGATTGGAGCGACTGGGCTTGTATACACTTGAGTTTAGAAGGATGAGAGGGAATCTGATTGAGACGTATAAGATTATTAAGGGATTGGACACTCTGGAGGCAGGAAGCATGTTTCCGCTGATGGGTGAGTCCAGAACTGGAGGACACAGTTTAAAAATAAGGCATAGGCCATTTAGAACAGAGTTGAGGAAAAAATCCTTCATCCAGAGAGCGGTGGATATATGGAATGCTCTGCCCTAGAAGGCAGTAGAGGCCAAGTCTGGATACTTTCAAGAAAAAGATGGATAGAGCTCTTAAAGATAGTGGAATCAAGAGTTATGGGGATAAGGCAGGAACAGGATACTGATTGTGGATGATGAGCCATGATCATAATGAATGGTGGTGCTGGCTCGAAGGGCTGAATGGCCTACTCCTGCGCCTATTGTCTATTGTCTATTGAGTCATACCTAACATAAAGGAAAATGGCTGTGATTGTTGGAGGACAATCAACTCACTCCTGGGACATCACTGCAGTCATTCCTCAGGGTATATATTTTGCAAACAACTTGTTCAGATGCTCTGACACATTACTGGAGCAGGTGGGTGTTGAACCTGGATCTCCTGGTCCAGACCAGAGACACTACAACTGCACCAAGTTCCTCAGCTTAATATCTTAAGTTGCTCATCATTGACTTTCCCTCCATTATAACATCAGCGTTAGTGATGTTTGCTGATGCTTGCACAATGTTCAGTACCATTAATGAATCCTCAGATACTGAAATCATCCTTAATCCATATGCAGCAATACGTAAACAATATCTAAACTTAGACTGATAACTGGCAAGTGGCATTCAAGCCACACTATTCTGAGGCAATAAACACCTCAAACAATTGATATGACTGAGTCCAGAGGAGTGGACAGTTGTTCTCGTCCCACTACTCCTTGGTTACAGTTCAAATAAAAATACTTTTTCCAGTTACCAAGATAACCAATTAAAAATCTTATTGATATCAGGTTTTGAACAAACATATTTAACTTGCAGATTTTTAAAATAAAAGTAAAAATAGATTATTATTAAAACAAAACTTATTTATTAAAGATGCAATAATTCAATAAGACACAGTTGGCAATATAGAAGCCAGTAATAAATAAACTCTAACTATCACCAAAACATACACAATCACACTTCAGTCATAAAGAAAAACAAAAACTGCTCCTCGGCAGATAATGAATTTGTAAGGGAAAGAACTCACTTTTGCCAACGGGTTATTCTTGAAGGCAAAAGAACAAACCTCAACTTGTTCAAATAATCATTGCTTTGGTATCTGGCATGTAAGGTTGATTCACTAAGCATTCATGATTTTCACTGAAGCTTTGCAAACTCAGCTTGTCCAGGAGATATAATTTTTGTGATGTGCTTTCAGTAATTGTTTCAAACGACAAAGTAGGTTTTGTCCTGGAACAAAAACAGAAGTTGCTTGAAAAGCTTAGCAGGTTTGGCCACACTTGCGGAAAAAAAAATCAGAGCAAACATTTCAGGCCCAGTGACCCTTCCTCAGAACTTTAGCTTTTGTCCTGAACTGATGGAAGAGATTTTCTTTTTGGATATAGGAGAGATCAGCTGAGCAGCTTGTTTATAGCAGGCTTTCCTCCAAATTAGCCTGTTCTTGGTAGTTGTGTGATTTACAGGGAGCCTTGTTGAAAAAAACATCTCCCAACTCCAATGTCCACAGTGAACTTTCAATAATCTCTTTTCAAACAAAAATCTATGAAAACAGAAATGATCACAAGACTTGAAATAATTACCTATTTCCCCAGTCCTTCATTACTTAGGGCCTTCAAGCAATATTAAAGATGAAGCATCTTCATAACACAAATGAAAATCTAATTATGTCCTCCTGATGTTCAATGTTTGTAACATTGCCAAATCCCCCACTATCAATATCCTGAGGATTATCATTGATCAGTAACAGAACTGAACTATGCATCGAAATATTATGGTCACTAGAACATGTGAGAAACTATGAATTCTGTGTTAAATACCTCACCTCAAATCTCCCCAAAGCCTGTCCAATATATATAAGGCACAAGTCAGGATTAGGTGAAATACTCTCCACTTGCCTGGATGGGTGCTGCTTCAACAAAACTCAAAAAGCTCGAAGTAGTCCAGGGCAAACTTTCTGTTTGACTGGCAGCCCATCCACCTACGTTCAACATTCACTTCCTTCACCACTAGTGTCAGTGGCAGCAGTGTTTGCCATCTACAGGATGTCCTGCAGTAACTCAACCATATAGACAGTCAGGATTACTGAGTCTTTTACCGATCAGAAATGTAGAACATAGAAGATAGGGGCAGGATGAGGCCATTTGGCCCTTCATGACCGCCCTGCCATTCTTCATGATCATGGCTATTCGTCCAATTCAATAGCCTAATCCTGCTTTCTCCCCAAAACTTTTGATCCCATTCACCCTAAGTGCTATATCTAGCCGCCTCTTGAATACATTCAATGTTTTGGAATTAACTACTTCCTGTGGTAAAGAATTCCACAAGTTTACCACTGTTTGGTGAAGAAATGTTTCCTCATCTCCATCCTAAATCGTCTAACCCGAATCCTCATCCCATGACCCCTGGGTCTGGACACGTCCACAATTGGGAACATCGCCTCTGCATCTACCCTGTCCAGTTCAGTTAGAATTTTATAAGTCTCTATGAGATTACCCCCTTCATTCATCTGAAGTCCAGTGAAAACAACCTTAACCTCGTCAATCTCTTCTCCTACGTCAGACCCACCAACCCTGGTAATAGAGTGCCTCAAGGATCAGTCCTGGGCCAGAATATTAATGAATCGGTGGAAGGGCAGAGTGTAACGCATCTAAATTTCCTGAAAGTACTGAGGAAGACATAAGAAATCTGCAAGAGGTTATAAATAGAGTAAGTGAGTGGGAAAAAACTTGGCAGATGGCGTTTAATGCAAGAAAGTGTGAGGCCACTCATTTTCTTAGGATAAATCAAAGCATAGACAATTACTTAACTGGGGAGAGACTGCATTTTGGCCTTCATTGCCAGGGGATTGAATCTTAAAAATAAGGAAGTCTTGCACAACTGTACAGGGTGCTAGTGAGGCCACACCTGGAGTCCTGGTTATAATTTTGGTGCCTGCATTTAAGAAAGGACAAATTGGTATTGGAGGCTGTTCAAAAGAGTAAGCTGATTCCGAGGATGAAAGATAACAAAGTGTGGGGCTGGATGAACACAGCAGGCCAAGCAGCATCAGAAGCTTTTCTGATGGAGGGTCTAGGCACAAAACGTCAGCTTTTGTGCTACTAAGATGCTGCTTGGCCTGCTGTGTTCATCCAGCCGCACACTTTGTTATCTTGGATTCTCCAGCGTCTGCAGTTCCCATTATCTCCTAGTATGAAAGTCCTGGCCTTTCAAGAGCTGCTAAACAGCTTAGGCCTTTATTCATTAGAATTTAAAAGAATGTGGGTGATGTTATTGAAACAGACAAGATTCTGAGCAGGCTTGACATCATGCATCTTGAGATGATATTTCCACTCGTTGGGGAATCTCAAACAAGGGACACAGTTATGGAATAAGGAAATGCATTTAAAACAGATGTGAATGAAGCTCTTCTCTCAGAGTCATGATTGTCTGAAATTTTCTACTGCAGAGTTGTGAAGGCTGGATCACTGAGAGTATTTAAATAGGGGGTAGATGGATTGTTGAAACACCAAGGATTTGAGGGCTATGTAGAACCGGAATGAAAGAGGAGTTGGGGCTTTGGCCGATCAGTCATGATTTTATAGAATGGTGAGACAGGCCCATAGTTTCTTTCATGTGTAAAGGTAAAGCCAATAGGTACACTGGAATACCACTGTGACGGATTTTCCTCTGAGCAAGACACCATTTTGTCTTGGAACGTTATTAATGTTCTGTTACTGTGACTGGATGAAAACCCTGGAACTCCCCTGCTAATCATTGTGTGAGGATAGATACACCATATGGAAGTCAGTAGATCAAGGCTCATCCCTCTGCAAGGGCAATTATTGATGGAAGCAAATAAAAGCCGAACCAGTGACACCCACATCCCATCAATGAATGAAAATATGCTTGTATTTGAGATCTCAGTGCAAACTATCATTTAATGTTAGTAATGGTCCTAATGTAGAATAGTTGGTGTAGTTGTTTTCCATTTGCCCCAGAGTGTGGCTGATAGCACAAACCACCTCTGAATTAGTATTAATTAAAGAGACCAGAGAAATGGTTTGTGTGGAATGAAACAGAAATTGTTGGTGAAACTTAACAGGTCTGTCGAGTTAAGATAACAAAGTGTGGAGCTGGATGAACACAGCAGGCCAAGCAGCATCTCAGGAGCACAAAAGCTGACGTTTCGGGCCTAGACCCTTCATCAGAGAGGGGGATGGGGAGAGGGCACCGGAATAAATAGGGAGAGAGGGGTAGGCGGACCGAAGATGGAGAGAAAAGAAGATAGGTAGAGAGGAGAGTATAGGTGAGGAGGTAGGGAGGGTATAGGTCAGTCCAGGGAAGATGGACAGGTCAAGGAGGTGGGATGAGGTGGTAGCTTGGAAATGGAAGTGCAGCTTGAGGTGGGAGGAAGGGCTGGGTGAGAGGAAGAACAAGTTAGGGAAGCAGAGACAGGCTGGGCTGGTTTTGGGATGCAGTGGGGGAAGGGGAGATTTTGAAGCTTGTGAAGTTCACATTGATACCGTTGGGCTGCAGGGTTTCCAAGCGGGATATGAGTTGCTGTTCCTGCAACCTTCAGGTGGCATCACTGTGGCACTGCAGGAGGCCCATGATGGACATGTCACCTAAGGAATGGGAGGGGGAGTTAAAATAGTTCGCGACTGGGAGGTGCAGTTGTTTGTTGCGAACCGAGCAGAGGTGTTCTGCAAAGTGGTCCCCAAGCCTCCGCTTGGTTTCGCCAATGTAGAGGAAGCCACACCGGGTGCAATGGATACAATAAACCACATTGGCAGATGTGCAGGTGAACATCTGCTTAATATGGAAGGTCATCTTGGGGCCTGGGATAGGGGTGAGGTAGGAGGTGTGGGGGCAAGTGTTGCACTTCTTGCGGTTGCAGGGGAAGGTGCCGGGTGTGGTGGAGTTGGAGGGCAGTGTGGAGCGAACAAGGGAGTCACGGAGAGAGTGGTCTCTCCGGAAAGCAGACAAGGGTGGGGATGGAAAAATGGCTTGTGAGGTGGGGTCGGATTGTAGATGGCGGAAGTGTCGGAGGATGATACGTTGTATCCGGAGGTTGGTGGCGTGGTATGTGAGAATGAGGGGGATCCTCTGGGAGCGGTTGTGGCGGGGGCAGGGTGTGAGGGATGTGCTGCGGGAAATGCGGGAGACGTGGTCAAGGGTGTTCTCGACCACTGCGGGAGGAAAATTGCGGTCCTTGAAGAACGTGGACAGCTGGGATGTGCGGGAGTGGAATGCCTCATCCTGGGAGCAGATGCAGCGGAGGCGGAGGAATTGGGAATAGGGGATGAAATTTTTGCAGGAGGGTGGGTGGGAGGAGGTGTATTCGAGGTAGCTGTGGGAGTCAGTGGGCTTGAAATGGGCATCGGTTTCTAGCTGGTTACCTGAGATGGAGACTGAGAGGTCCAGGAAGGTGAGGGATGTGTTGGAGATGGCCCAGGTGAACTTGAGGTTGGGGTGGAAGGTGTTGGTGAAGTGGATGAACTGTTCGAGCCCCTCTGGGGAGCAAGAGGCGGTGCCGATACAGTCATCAATGTAACGGAGGAAGTGGTGGGGTTTGGGGCCTGTGTAGGTGCGGAAGAGGGACTGTTCCACGTAACCTACAAAGAGGCAGGCATAGCTTGGGCCCATGCAGGTACCCATGGCCACCTCCTTTGTCTGTAGGAAGTAGAGTTAGTGTTTTGAATGTGGTGAGTCTCCATCAGAACCTGAGTTCAAAATTTTGCCAGTGATTTCCGCTTTTGTTTCATTCAGAACTGAAGCACTTCTGGTGTACTGTAATCGGAATGTTATTGAAACATCATCCAGAAGTGTACGAAGTTACTGTATGTCAATTTGTAATGTACTCAATCTGGAAATAATTGATGAAGCAGCATAGAAGGAGCTCCATATTCCCTTTTTTCTAACAACTCTGTGCTTGATCTGGGATAGTTTTAGGTTGATGCAAGTAAAACATATGGAAGATAGCTTTCATTAAACACTTGTGCAGTGGCATCTTCACCTTATTCATTGCAAAGGTATGCACAAAAACTGAGAACAAATTTTTATTAAAAATTGTGAAGCAACACATTAAAGAAAAAAAGAGCAGAAAACAATAAGAAAATCCAAAGCCAACAGCAAGTTCAGAACAGCTGGAAATCTTGGCTAAGCCAGGATTTAATCTATATACTTTGTCTCACATTCATTATGGCTTCTACTTAAAAGACAATATTGCTTAGTTCTCAAATGTATTTAGTTATGAACTTTTAACTGATCAAGTCTGAATAATGTCTTGTGATGCTTGAGTCTATTTTTGATGTGGATTGTTAAATCATGCCCTTTACATTCCAATTGATTAAAATGGTAAAATGTCCCAAAAATCCACATTGCTCATTTTTTTCATTAAGGCTGCTAATGACCTCGAGTTCATGGTACACAAACGTCTCATTCAGAGATGACTCAAGATTGTTGACTCAGTGAATAACATAAAATCAAACGTTCAGTTTTCAGTAAGCCAGAAAGACAATTGAAGCAAATATCAGAAATGTGATCAAAATGCTTCTGGAGAGAAAGAGAACTGGGAGAAATCGAGAAAATTCTGGTCAAAGGGGTTTGATCTGCAAAAGGAGACTGATATTTTGGAATGAACTTCCTGTTCTCAGACTTCATTAGTCTCATTCTAAGCTATATGCTCTATCTCATTTCATATTTATAGAAGGCAGATATGTTCTTTGGATTGTACCTTTTGCTGTGTTTCATCCCATAGGATATATTCCAAATTTATCACAGCCATATTCATCAATTCAAAAATGAATTCTAAACTTTCAAAAATCTTTATTAGTGGTGAGTAAGTTGTTGGAGGGAATCTTAAGGGACAGGATTTACCTGTAGGAAAGGCAAGGATTGATTAGGGATGGTCATCATGGCTTTGTGTGTGGGAAATCATGTCTCATGAACTTGATTGAGCTTTTCTAAGAAGTAACAAAGAGAATTGATGAGGACAGAGCAATGGATGTGATCTATATGGACTTTAGTAACACATTTGACAAGATTCCTCTTGGTAGACTGGTTAACAAGATTAGATCAAACACAGAATAGAGGGAGAACTGGATATTTGGATACAGAACAGGCTCGAAGGTAGAAGACAAAGACTTGTGGTGGAGGGTTGCTTTTCAGACTGGATGCCCAGCAGTGTGCCACAACGATCAGAGCTGGGTCCACTGCTTTTTGTCATTTATTTAAAAGATTTGGATGTGGACATAGGAGGTATGGTTAATTTGCAGATGACGCCAAAATTGGAGGTGGAGTGGGCAATGAAGAATGTCATCTCAGAGTACAATGGGACCTTGACCAGATGGGCCAATGAGCTGAGGAGTGACAGATGGAGTTTAGTTTAGGTAAATGTGAGGTGCTGCATTTGGAAAGGCAAATCAGAGCAGGGCGTATACACTTAATGTTGCCAGGACTGGTGGGTTTTAGCTTTGGGAGAGGTTTAATAGACTGGGGCTATTTTCCTGGAAAGTTGGTGGCTGAGGGGTGCCCTTAGAGAAATTTCTAAATTCATGAGGAGCATGGATAGGGTAAATAGACTAAATAGTCCAAACCTAAAGGGTTTAATGTGAGAGGGGAAAGATTTAAAGGGACGTAAGGGCAACTTTTTCACACAGAGGATGGTGTGTGAATGGAATGAGCTGCCAGAGGAAGAGGTGGCGGCTGGTCCAATTATAGCATTTAAAGACATCTGGACGGGTATATAAATAGGAAGAATTTAGAGGGATATAGACGAAATGCTTATAAATGGTACCAGATTTATTTAGATTATCTGGTTGGCAATGAAACATAAAACATAGAAAATAGGGGCAGGAGGCAGCCATTCAGTCCTTTGAACCTGCTGCACCATTCATCACGATTGTGGCTGATCATCCAACTCAAAAGCCTACTCCTGCTTTCTCCCCATCACCTTTGATACCATGTACTACATCTAATCACCTCTTCAAAATATCCAACGTTTTGGTATCAATTACTTCCTGTGGTAATGAATTCCAGAGGGTCACCACTTTTTGGGTGAAGAAATGCCTCCTCATCTCCATCCTAAATTGCCTACCTCGAATCCTCGGACTGCGACCCCTGGTTCTGGATATACCCACCATCGCCAACATCCTCCCTGCATTTAACCTGTCTAGTCCTGTTAGAATGTTATAAGTCTACGTGAGATCACCCCTCATTTGTCTGAAGCCTGGTGAAAACAATCTTAATTCAGTCAATCTCTCCTGATACATCACTCCTGCCATCTCCAGAATCAGCCTGGTAAACCTTTGTTGTACTCCCATGAGAGCAAAAGCACCCTTCCTCAGAAAAGGAGACCAAAATTGCACCCAATATTCTATGTGTGGCATTGTCAAGGCCCTGTATAACTGTAGCAAAACATCTCTGCTTTTGTACTCGAAACCTCTCGCAATGAAGGCCAAAATACCATTTGCCTTCTTTACCACCTTCCGCACTTGCATGCTTATCTGGGCACCCATATCCCACTGCACTCTCCCCTCTCCCAATTTACAGCCATTCGGTAATAATCTGCCACCTTGTTTTGCTTCCAAAGTGAATAACCTTATACTTATCCAAATTATTCTGCATCTGCCATTGATTTGTCCACTTATCCAACTTATTCAGATCATGCTGAAGTATCTCTGCATTCTCGTCACAATTCACCCTCGCACTCGACTTGGTATCATCTGCAAACTCTTTGTTCCATTATCCAAATCATTAATATATATTGTGAATAGCTGGTGTCCCAGCACCAATCCCTGTGGACACCCCATTAGTTACTGTCTGCTAATTTGAAAAGGACACATTAATTCCTAAAGCGTTAGTGGAAACTGCCGATGCTGGAAAACCTGAGATAACAAGGTGTAGAGCTGGATGAACACAGCAGGCCAAGCAGCATCAGGGGAGCATGAAAGCTGACGTTTCGGGTCTGGGCCCTTCTTCAGAAAATATTTCTGAAAATGCTCTACACCTTGTTATCATTAAATCCTACACTTTGTTTCCTCTCTACCACCCAGATTTCTATCCATCTCAATAAACTTCCCCCAAACCCATGTACTATAATCTCACACAACAATCTCTTATGCAGGACTTTATCAAGCACTTTCTGAAAATCCAAACATACCACATCAACTGGCTCCCTCTTGTCAACTCTACTAGTTAAATCTACATAGAATTCCAACAGCTTTGTCAAGCATGATTTCCCCTTCTTAAATCTATGCTGACTCTGTTGGAGTCTGCCACTGCTTTCCAATGCTCCGCTATAAAGTTCTTGATAATAGATTTGCGAATTTTCCCCACTACCAATGTTAGGCTTACTGCTCTATAATTCCCTTTTTTCTCTCTACCTCCCTTTCTGAACATTGGAGTGACATTAGCTAACCTCCAATTTGCAGGGACTGTTCCAGAGTCTGCAGAATACTGTAAGATGACAACCAATGCATCTACTATTTCAAGAGTTACTTCCTTAAGTACTCTGGGATGTAGATTATAAGGCCCTGGGGATTTATCCACCTTTTCAGTGCTATGGATTTTTCAGCACCATTTGTCTACTAATATTGATCTCCCTCAATTTTTCTTTCTTACCAAATCTTGCATTCTCCAACATTTCTGGTATCTGATTTGCGAACTCTTTTGTGAAGACAGAACCAAAGTAAGCATTCAGTTGCTCAAACATTTTTTTGTCCCTATTATGCATTCCCCTGTTTTTGTCTGTCGGGTACCTACATTTGTCTTCACCAATCTCATTCTCCTCACGTACTTATAGAACCACTTAGTGTTAGTCTTTATGTTCCCTGCAAACTTACTTTTGTACTGTATTTTCCCCTTCTTAATCAATCCTTTTGTCCTTCTTTACTGAATTCTAAAGTGTTCCCAATCCTTAGACATATTATTTTTATTGGCCAATCTGTATGCTTTATCCTTGGATTGTATACTATCCCTAATTTCCTTCATAAGTCATGGATTGGTCCTCTTACCCACTTTGTTATTGTGCCAGACAGGAATAAACAGTTGTTGCAGTTCCCCTATGTGTTCCTTGAATGTTTGCCATTACCTGTCCAGTATCATCCCTTGAAGTAACTTCCCCCAAACTATCGAGGACAACTCATGCCTCATAACTTTAACGTTTCTTTCATTAAGATTTAGCACCCTAGTCTCTGAATCAATTACATCACTCTCCGTTTTGATAAAAGAAATTCTATCAAGTTAGGCCATACATCCCCAAGGAGTCTTGCACAGCTAGGTGAGTTGATGAGATAGATGGAAAGGTGTGTTTCCATGTTGCATACCTCTATGATTCTATGACTCTATGATTTAAGGGTTGTTTCTCAAGACATCAGTGCATCAGGCCTGGTCAGTGTACACATAATCCTGGGGACTGTTCGTGCAATACTAACCTCAGTTATCTTGCACAGTGTACATTAAGTGTGATTGTAATTTCAGTTACACTGTAAGGAATAAATTCAGCATAATACAATCTCCAACTGCAAAATATGTCTGTATAATGGTAAATGCAGTGAATCCTTGAACATGGCATTGTTGTCAACAACAACAACCTGGGTCAGTCAGGATGAATGCCAGATGAAGAAGCTGATAACACAAATAGAATGGATAGTTTGAGGGAGCTGTTGGAATGGCAGAGCTATGTGTCTTCAGCGGACAAAAACAAAAACAAAATTTAAATTTCGATGTATTGTTGGTTCAGGAGTTAATTCAAGTTAGCAAATAAAGGACTGCAGAGTGAATAGGGCTTAGTGCAGGTAGCAGAATTATGAATAGAGCGAGAACAATATGCATGGGATGAGGACAGAGACAAATCTTGAGTGTGGTTTGTCGTAATGGAACAGGAAAGTTAATTCCAACAGAGGCAAGTGAACAGTTAGTCTCAATGTTCATGATGAAGAAACTCATAAGCTCCTTGTACTTCATGTCAGAGAGGAAGGTTAGGAGGGAAGAAAAGAGTTTTTAATGAGATGGTCAACGCAGTAATAACTCCAGTTACCAGTAACAAAGGATAATGAATTGATAAAACAGCCTCCAGTTCAGAAAATGATGCTGCCACTTTGAAAAAGTAAGTCGAAGTTGTAAGAAGTGATAACCACATATATGTGGGCTGCAGGTTACCAGTTATGCCTTTTCCACCGAGAAAATCATTGTGACATTTGTATTAAAGTAAAAGTGAAGAGAGCAGTCAGATTCCAAAGCCAGCAGCTGGCATGAAATGCCAATGCACCTCCTCCACATTGAAAGCAATCTGAACGACAAAAATTCCAGGTTAAATTAGGCACTAGTGGACTGATTAAAATATTATTGCTCAGACATGCAAGATTTTATTGAACAATTAAAATATAATTATACTTCATGTCGTAGGAATGAGTCAGCTATCCAGAGCTGATGTTTTCCCAGAGATCAAATTACCGTTGTAGAATGGGGATTTTTTTCCCACCAAATTCTCTGTAAACATTAACATATCATGAAAGATTCATGAAAGGTTTCTGTGGAGATAATTGTTTCTCGGAGAGGAATCCTGCCTTATCTCTATTAACTCTGATTAAAATCCCAGCACTCAATTGGAGGGAGGGGAAATTGCACACTTGGGGAATTAGAGAGCCAAAGGAAGAGATAGTTTCAGTCCTCAAGGAAAAGGAACAGTGTTATCAGTCAATTATGTCAAATGAAGTGGGGAGGAGAGAACCTTACCCTTTTAATTATGTGACAAGTTTTTCATTCACCCCCCCCCCCACCCCGCCTACTGCAATGTCTGTTACATAGTTAGTATTCCTTGTCTGAAGGACAAAATTATTTCAATGCTGCGAACTCTGCCAGGAAGATGTTGGCAGCTTAATATGAAGTGAACAATAAGTTTACATTTCTACAGTAGATTCAACATATTCAAGTGTCCTAATGTTGTCCAAAGGACTATCAGACAAAATGGCCAATATTCATGCAAAGAAGAATACATTAGGACAAGTGATAAAAATATGATTGAAAGGTTAGATTTTTTAAAAAATCAGGAAGTGAATTCCAGACTTTTGTGCCTATAATTAAAGACGCAGGCCAGAATAGTGAGGAAAAGAAAATCAACGATACGCAGAAATCAGAATTGGTAGAATTCATAGTTCTTAGAGCATTGTTGGCTTTTGGAAGTTGTAGACTCTGGGCGGAGCAGGGGTTAAGGGAGAGAGATCATGAGATAATTCATATAAAAAATCAAAGTTATGAATTAGAAGTATTAGTGAACTAAAGGCTAGTGTAATTCCGTGAGTACAGGATTAGTTGGTAGATAAGAGTTGGTGCAAATTAGGGTATTACTAGCAAGCTTTGCAAGAGCTGAGGTTTATGGAGAGTAGAAAAAAAGCAATGAAGAGATCATTAGAATACTCAATTGTCAATATAACTAAAGCATAGATGAAGGTTTTAACACCCAGTGAGCTGAGGCAAGGTTGGAAATGGAGGATGTCACAGAAATGGAAGTAAACAGACTTAGGAATGGAATGACTGTGATTGCACGCTCATCTCAGTGTCAAATATGGTAATGAAGTTGTAAACAGTCTGGTTCAGTCTCTGATAGTTGCTATGGAAAGTGAGTGAAGTCGGTGGCCATGGGATGAAATTTGTGTTGGCATCTTTAATCCATTGGAAGCCAATTGAACAGTTAGTTTTTGTTTATGTGCTTATATCAAGTGAGGAGTGTTTTATAATTCATTCATGGAATGTAGGCATCACTGGCTGGGCAAGCGTCTATTGCCTGTCTGTAGTTGCTGCAGTGCTAGTGACTGCCTTCTTGAACCACTGCAGCTTGTGTGCTATGAAGAGACCCACGGTGCTGCTGGGGAGGGAATTCCAGAATTTTGACTCAATGAAAGTAAAGGAACATTGTGCATTTTCAAAACAGAAAAGGTAACCTTCTAACTTCTTATTCCTGCTTTTCAGTAAAGGTTGCCTGTGTTAATTATGTCGGCTATAAAATTAATGACTATCATATTTTTACGATAATAGCCATGCACTTGCTGGTGATTTGTGGATGATGTGTCTTAGAGCTGACAGACATGGTATTTAGTGTTGTCTCTTAGTTATATTTTAACATAGACCCCTTATCATTTTAATAGGTGAAGGCGATTGATCCTAACACAGTCAAGACTTTTGGTCAGGGATATACATTTAATAACTATTTTTCTACCTGCTTCTTTGAGTACATTTCTCTGATAGTGGTTGGTTAGCTTACTTTTATATGTCATTAGAGTTTACCCAATTGTTGTTATTCTTCCATCACTTAAAGGAAATGAATCTTGGCGTGGTATTGTGCCATTGTTATTGAAAACCTTTCAGTATTTTGGTCATCTCTTTATTCTTCACTTCAAAGCTTGCAGATTGATTGCAAGTAGACTATTCAGCTTGGAGGGCATCATAATCCTATCCTCAGGAGCATCTGTGCTCCTAAAATGCTGCTTCGCCTGCTGTATTCATCCTGCTCCACCCTTTGTTATCTTGGATTCTCCAGCATCTGCAGTTCCCACTGTCACCAATAATCCTATCCTCCCCTGACACCCAGCCCTCTATGGTTTCCAGTCTGAGCATTGTGTGGCTAATCAATAACTTCCTTCTTAAACTCAAAGATTATAATACATATTCTCATATTGTTACCACTTCCTAGCTACAATCAGCTAACTGATCAAAAAATGAGAATCAATCCTTTGATCCCTTTGTCAGTATAGCTGAGTTACATGTTCATTTCACCAGCTGAGCCACTAGGGAACTATATATTAATTATGATTGTAATTAGATTCCATTACAACAAAATAATGTGCAATAATTAGGAAGATATTGCTATGAATTAGTATTATAATTAGTGAACTATCTAAGTATAATCACTTCCTCATTAAAGTAAAACAACAATGTGTAACTGAGTTAAACAATATATTTTATATGGTGTACAAATTGGACTGGGAATAGTTTAGTATAGAATTAAATGGAAAATATTGGCGTCTCAAATTCTGAAATGTCAGAGTTCCAGTAATTCTGTAATATATACTACTTTCCAGTACAGCCATCTAGTGACAAAATCTACTTCATATCAAAATAGTGCATATAATGTATGAGAGGACAGTGTCTTCACCATCCATTTGAAAGTTGCACCTGACTGCAGAGAAAAGTTGTTACCTGTGTAACTTGCCGAAGCAGGAAGTAGGCCTTGGAGTCTATGAGCTGAGAATTAAGAAATGGGAAAGGATATAACTTGTGTTGGGAGATCTGTTTTAGCCACTGGGCAGCAGCTGTGAAGTGACAAAATGTAAAAATGCAAAGATTAGACAGGCCTGTAGGAATGACAAGGTAGTTTGATGGGGGATTTTAATTTTCATGCAAATTGAGATAATAGCCTACATCATGTCAGAAAGGTAAGAAGTACATTAAATTAATGTTACAGTTCTGTGATCTTTTATCAGGACTGGCAAAATATAGAGAGGTGAGAGGTTTTAAGCAAGGCGTACATGGGACAGGGACAAATAGAAGGGTAAATCTATAATAGTGAAACTCAGAGAAATTCAACAACATAAGAATTAGTCTTCATAGGCAAAATTGAGAAGGCGGGGTGAGGCAAGAAGCGAAAGATGTGCCTGGAGCCGGTGATCTGTTGTCTGAAGAAAAGAAACTGAGACAAGGATTTGAAATCATTGAACTCAATGTTGAGGGCAGAAATGTTGAAACTGACTCATTGAATAGCAGAGATGATGGGAACTGCAGATGCTGGAGAATCCAAGATAACAAAATGTGGGGCTGGATGAACACAGCAGGCCAAGCAGCATCTTAGGAGCACAAAAGCTGACGTTTCGGGCCGAGACCATTCAGGCCCGAAACATCAACTTTTGTGCTCCTAAGATGCTGCTTGGCCTGCTGTGTTCATCCAGCCCCACACTTTGTTAGCATTGAATAGCATACTACTCCTCATGGTGACATTGAGCTTCAGTGGGACAGTGTGGCTGGCCAAAGTCAGAGATGTTAGTGTGTCTAGAAGACTTCTCAAAATATTATCGTCACAACCCACTGTGTATTTCAAGTATTTTCACTTTTTATTTCTGATTTTCAACATGCACAGAAGTTTGCTTTTCTATTCAGTAATATCTTGAGTATATTTCTGCAACAATCAACAGAGTTGCCAAAGGGAGTCCTATTCAGGTATTTGTGATTGGAGTTTAAAGTAGCAGATGGCATCAGTTTGGACACGGAACTTGAGACAATCATGTCCTTCCTCAGGTTTATTCAGTGGATTTACAGGGGAGGGGAAACCCCAAGGGGCTGCTGGATATGTAACTAAAACATTCAAAGAAGCAATTAACCTAGCATTCTGGCTTTAACAGTTAGCCCATGGGTTTTCCAGGTATGGAAGGGGGTCAGTTAAACAATAACACAGTTAAGATTGCATGTTCAACGAAACTGACAGGCTGTGAAGCTTTCAGATAGTGAAAATGATTAACTGAAGCCCTGTCCAGGTGAGAAGCTGCTGCTCACAAAACAGTCCCCATTAACAGCTATTCACCTTCCCAGCCTAATTGTTAGCAACTCCTTTGTCTGCCCATCTGTCTTTCTCTCTCTTTGGGCTCTATCCGATCGTTTACTCCCTACCCCACCCACCTCCCTGTTTTCTGCATATACACTGGCGTTTTCCTAGCTGCCATCAGCTCTGTGGAAGGGCCACTGAACCCGAAACGTTAACTCTGTTTTCTCCTTCAGTGATGCTGCCAGACCTGCTGAGCTTTTCCAGCAACTTTGTTCTTGTTCTAGCCAAGCAATAGCCTAACAAAGTCATACTCACGGTGTCATATCTTTTGGATAAGGTCTCAGGCACCACCATCTGCTACTATGTATTTGTCCCGACCCACCAACAGGACAGACTCAGCAGATGATAGCAATATATAGTCCGGAAGTAGCTTTTTATTTCTATTGATTCATTGCCAAAGGGCTTCTCTACTTTGTACCAGGAGTCCTCGACATTTACTCCAGGCCCCATGAAATCTCTTGGTATCAAGTGAAACATGGATAAGAAGCCTAATGCTGAATGCAACTAACCCCTGCACACTGCACCCCTCCAACCCCCACCTCATCTGATGAATCAGTACTCCTCCCTGATGAACACTTAGGACTAAACACTGATGGTGTCAAGTGCCCAGAATGTATGCTGTGTGGGAATTACAATGTCCATCATCAAAGATGAGTTGTTAACACTTTTATTGAGTGAACTGGTCAAATCCTAAAAGACATGGTGCCTGTACTCAGACTGTAGTAAGTGGTGAGGGAACTATCAAGATAGTAAAATCTACTTGACCTATTCTTTAGCAATCTACTTGCTTAAGATGCTTCCATCCATGATGGTATTGGTAAAAGCAACTACTGCACAGCCTTTGTGGAGACAAACTCCTGCACATTGAGGATATCCCTCCATCATGTTGTGTAGCACTACACTGCGCTAAATGGGACAAAATTTGAACAGAGAAAGCAACTCGAGGCTGGACATCCATTGGCACTGAGGCCCATTAGCATCTGCAGAACTATATTCAACCACAATCTGTAACTCCATGGTTTAGCACAATTCCTATTCTTATCATAAAATTAGGAAATTAATTCTTGCTCAATTACTCATGCAGAGAGCATGCCAGAGACAACACCAGGCACACTTAAAAATAGAAAGCAATCCCGCAACTAATGGGCCACATTCAGTTATGAATGGTGGTGAATAATTAAATAGCCAATAGGAGGTGGAGGGTCAACAAATGTCCCCATCCTCATTGATGGAGGAACCCAGCACACCACTGCAAAAGATGTGGCTACAGTATTTGGATCCATTTTAATACAAAATTGTGGAGTAGATTATTCTTCACGTCACCCTCCTGAAGATCCCAGTATCCCAGACGTCAGTTTTCAACTAATTTGATTCACTCTATGTCATATCAGAAACAGCTGAAGGAGACAGATACAGCAAAAACAATGGACGCTGACAACATTTGAGCTGTAGCTCTGAAAACATGTGCTCCAGAATTATCCATGCCCCTAATTTGTTCTAGTAATCTATAACACTGGCATATATCCAACAGTGTGGAAAATTGCCCAATATGGTCCTGCATTTAAAAAGCAGGATAAATCCAACACAACCAATTATCAAACTATCAGTCTGTTATTGATCCTCAGCAAAGTGATGAAGGGATCAAGAAGTAGCTCTATATTTCTCTTTATTCAGTGTACAAGGACTTTACTACCTAGTAGTGACAGTCCTTGACATTGATTCCAAATGCCTTGAAATCTCATGATATCAAGTGAAACATGGACAAGGACCTTCCTGCTGATTGCAACTTACTCAGTCATAATCAGCTCAGTCCCATGCAGTTTGAGTTGGGTAAGGGCCACTTAGCTCTTACAGTTGTCCAAACATGGACAAAGGGGCTGACTCCAGAGGTGAAGTGCAATAAACTGCCCTTGACATCAAGGGACCATTTAACAGCACCATGGAGCCCAAGCAAACTTGAGTCATTGCGAATCAGGGAAAAATCTCTCCACTTCTGAAGCCATATCATTTTAGCTGTAGAACATTTGTGCAAGGGCTCCTCAGGGTACCTACTTAGGCTGAACAATCTTCATCAAAGATCTCTCCTCCACCATAAAGTCAGAAGTGGGGATGTTCACTGTCGACTGCGCAATGCTCAACACCATTCATAACCATTCTTCAGATACTGCAGCAGCCCGTGTCCTCATGCAACAATACCTGAGCAAAATATAGTATTGGGTGGACACACTTCAGGTAATATAAAACAAAGAACTGTGGATGCTGAAGATCTGAAACAAGAACAGAAATTATTGGAGAAAAGCAACAGGTCTGTCAGCATCTGTACATTTAAAATACAGTAGACTTTCAGCAATGACCCTTCAGATAATATCTACACCACATATTTGTGAGGCAATTATCATCCCTACAGTGCAGAGAGAGGCCATTTGGTTCATTGAGTGCAAATATGGTAACATGGGGTCAACTAAATGGGAGTCAGTGGTAATCAATGGGGTAAAAAACACTCTCCAGTGTTTTCCTCCAAAGAATTTCTCACCCAGATGCATCCCATATTTCCCATGGCTAATCCACCTAGCCTGCACATTTCTGGATACTACAGGACAAATTAGCATATCCAGTCCACCTAACCTGCACATCTTTGGACTATTGGAGGAAACCAGAGTACTGGTTGGAAGCCCACGCTGACATGGGGAGAATGTGCAAACCCCATTCAGAGAATCACCCAAGGCCAGACTCAAACCTGAGTCATTGGCACTGTGAGGCAGCAGTGCTAACAACTGTGCCACCATCTCCAGCAAAACTGAATTTAAACCTTCTGTTTAATGGTTTCGTTGATTACTAAATTCCATGATATCAACATTCGGGGATTACCATTGGCCAGCAAATGAACTGGCAATGTGAAAATTGGTTAGAGGCTAGGAATTCAGCAGCAAGTAGCTCATGTTTCGCATTGATATTTGTCCACCGATTTCAAGGCACAAGTCAGGAGTGTGATGGAATGCTCCCTACTTGTCTGGATGAGTATAGCTCCAACAAAACTTAAGAAGTTCAACCTCATCCAGAACAAAGGTATGGCTGGTATTGGCTTGATTGGTATTCTATCTGTCGCCTTCAATATTCCCTTCACCATGATGTACAGTAATAGCAGTACATGCCTTCTACAAAATGCACTGCAATAAGTCACCACAATAGCATCTTCCAAACCCCTAACCCCTATCATCTAGGAAATACCATCTCCTGCAAGTTTCCCTCCAAGCCTCCCATCATCCTGCCTTAGAACTACGTTGCAGTTTCTTCCCCATTTTATTAAGAAAATTTCTTCCAAGCAGCACTATAGCTGTATTTCCAAACAGAGCTTAGGTGACTTGCCTTATAAAAGATAGTTGCAAACTTTTTTTGTAACACCCTGCAATAAGCACACAACGTGAAAATCATGAAATGTAATGCTGTCCCCTGACACAATGAGGGCTTTGCATGGTGTGAACTTTGCAGCAATTAATAGAATTTGCTTCCTAACAGTAGTATTCAGGCTCTGTAATTGAGTTGCTGGGAATTGTTTTGGGCATCGCATCAGTGTCAATTCATTGTCTTGCATTGGGAGGACTGGCATAAAGCTACTCTCTTCTAGATGTGCTGATTAACCAGGTTTCTTTTACATCGCCTTCTTTCTTCAAATTAAAGATCAAGGGAAATGGAATAATTTTCAATGGACACACTGTTGTGCAGCCCTCAGACAGTAGCTCAGCATTGTCTTGAAACAGAATACTTTCTGGGAGGAATGCAGGATGTAGGGGAAAGTTGAACTGTTCCTATGAATTTATGAGATGAAGTGACACAGTTAGATAACACACACGAAGATGTAAAAAACTGTGGGAGATGTCATGAATTCTATTTTTGAACTCAGAAGCAGGCCCAGATCTTCCTAACTTTGCATTGTTATCTCACATTGGTCTTTCAGTTTATAATTCTTCTTTTCATGCCCTGTGTTGAATTTTAGCTGCAGTTTCATGAGCTGGTCATTCCACAGACTTTCTGCCTCTGTAGTATCAGAAGCTGAATTAATTTACATGCCATTCATTCAGCAGTGCATATGGTGGCCTGAAGACAATAAGATAGACCATTTTATCTGCTGGAATGTTGAGGCTACACAAAGACCAGACTACAATATTTACAACTCCAGCTGTGCCAGCCACAGAGGACCTTGAGTGTCCAGTCTAGCTTGGACATGTTCCAAAATGTTTTTCACAGCAGATTCTGGGAAAGCTGCCCACTACAAAATTAAGTTTTTAGCATAAAGTAGTTCTGCTTAGTAGAACTTTCTGCTAAACTTCTCACAGTAAAGGCTTCCTGAGAATAAGAGCATAATTTTCTTTCCAGTATTTCAAGTGCATTCCAGGAAATAATTGGTGCTACACACAGTTGCATTTTAGCGGTGTTTGTTTAACCAAGTATTTTCATCTTGATGACTGGATCCTAGAAATTGCCCTTTCTTTCACCAACCCATCATTAATAAAGTAATAGGAGAAGTAATCAATAGCAACATCATGCATCATCCATTATCAATAATCTGCTTTCTGCTGCCTGTGCATGTTCCATCAGAACCACTCAGTTCATGACCTCGTCAACCTCCTGAACCAGATGTAAGAGCTGAATGTCAGAGAAGTGTGGGCAGCTGCCTTTGACACTGCGCTTGAATGAGTATGGCACTAAGGAACACTAACAAAACCCAGATCAATATGAAATTCTTTAATTGCTGGAGCAATACCAGACACACCAGAAGACTGTTGTGGTTTTTCAATATTCATCAATCATCACAGCCACATGAAAATAGCAATCATCATTCATTGCATTGTTTAGTTCCGTTCTCTGTCATAAGGTCCAAACTGGCCGGCTAGCAGATATGTCTATGGTTTCCAGCTCATTCACACCACTTCTAATAATCGTACAATAAATATGGACAATGTTCAGGTTTTGTTTACCATATGGTAAGTGACAGTCATGCCACCTAAATGCATGCAAAGACCGCCTTAATGAAAAAGGTCTCAGAAATTTCTCTCGCACCTTCAATGGCATCACTAACACTGAGTCACTTGCTGTCAATATCTTTGTGGTCATCACTGACCAGAAGCTTAATTTGACCAATCATTTCAGCAACATAGGGCGGCACAGCGGCTCAGTGGCTAGCCCTGCAGCCTCACAGTGTTAGGGACCCAGGTTTGATTCTAGCCTCGGGCGACTGTCTGTGTGGGCTTTGCACATTGTCCCCACCTGCGTGGGTTTCCTCCGGGTGCTTCGGTTTCCTCCCACAGTCGAAAGATGTGCAGGCTAGGTGGATTGGCCATGCTAAATTGCCTGTGGTGTTCAGGGGTGAGTGGGTTATAGGGGGATGGGTCTGGGTGGGATGCTCCAAGGGTCGGTGTGGACTTTTTGGGCCCAAGGGCCTGTTTCCACACTGTCGGGATTCTATGATTCTATGAACATGAATTCAAGAGCAAAAGTTTTTATGCAATAAGAGATTCACTTTCTGATCCCTTGAAGCTCTTCAACACCACCGAGGCTTAAGTCAGGTGTATGAATAATTTGTGCATGACTAGTTTAAATCCTTGACCAACATCTCTGCACTCAGTATTTACTATCTCTGACACTGATGGACTGTTGCAGTGTTTTATGTTTCCAAAACACACTCCAAACCTACTTACACAATATCCCTCAGTCAATAATCTCTGCAATCAGAGAACCAAGGGATGCAAAATCATGGGTATGACAGAGATTGCAATAGAAGGTTATGATGTAAGAGGTCCCAAAAGAGAGAGCTTTGAGAGGAAAATCATCATGACTTTAGCAGTGTTAGTCATAATCCTGTAAACTTGTATAAGGTACTATCATCTGGCCTAAACTAGATATTGTTTAAAGTAGCAAAAACTCAGTAATCTCTTCTAGTTAGACTGACCAAACATACATAAGAAATTATAATATTTTATCAATGATTGGAGCAACTTAATAAAGCTATGCCTCTTACTAAAAGTTAGTATGTAGCCATAAAAAAGGTAATCAAAAAGATGAACAGAATGCTATCCATTTCTGAAGATGGGAAGGGAGTAAATTACATTTCAGATACACAGAACCTTGGTCAGATCCCATCAAATGGTAATTTGTTCACTTTTGGAACCTCACCTCAGAAAGGATATATGAGCCTGGGAATGGATGCAGTAACGATTCACCAGAATGCTAGAGGAAATGAATGAGCTAAGTTATGAAGAGAGATTTAATTTTGTACCCCACACTATTTTTTAAAATTTGTGTCAATTCTGGAAGTTCCATTAAAACATTGAGGCTTTGATATAACTTGGTATTTCATTTGAATTTCTTTCTATTTTAATTCAAATTTAATTTGATCTAGACACTTCTTACGTCCAATAAAACAGCTGCAGCATGTGATTAGGCCTGTTTCTGTAGTTAGTTTCTCCTGGAACATTTAACAGCCTGTCACCATAGGGATCCGATCAACCCACATCATACATGGCTGAATAGAAGCAGTTCCCCTCTCTTGCTGCCTGCCACAGCCAGATTGGAAGGAATTACAGATCAATAATCCATGTGATTGACTGTGTTATGCATACAACTTCTTTGACCAAAAGGTCCTGAAGAAGGACTCAAACGTGGAACTCCTGGCTCAGAGGTTTAGATTTAAGGTAAGGAGCAGGAGATCAGTGAGAAATTTATTTTCAGCCGAAGTGTAGTGAGAATCTGGAACTCACTACCTGTAAGGTTGGTAGGGGCAGAAACCCTCTGAACATTTAAGAAGCATTTAGATGTACGCTTGTGTTGTCATAGCATTCAAGGCTTTGGGTCAAGTGCTGGAAAATGGGATTAGAATAGTTTTGCGCTTCGTTTTGACTGGGGCAGACCTGATGGCCAAAGGGCCTTTTTCTGTGCTGTAGACCTCTATGGCTCTACAACAAAGACCCTGCCCACTGTATCACAAGATGCACTTTTTTACTGGAAATACTTTTTTGATTTAAGGTGCCATGGCTGCTCAGAGCTCTGTACCATAGAGTGATGTGATGTTTGTGTGATATATAAAATACACCAGATCATCGCTTATATTTTAAAAGTTTAGCATTCAATGCAAAAAAAATTATAGCCTGTTTGTATTTTCTTTGTATCTATATTTCAGACTTGCCAAGCAAACCCCGTTACCTCATGTAAAGGTGCTTCATCTTGGAATTCTGTCAAGCTGGTCAAAAATGCTGAGCTAAAAATGAATGTATGAAGAGTGCTATTTATTTGAAAAAATAGTTAAACAAGTGCATCCAGTGAAGCTGGGATTCATTTCCATTTGTTTATGGCCTAAGGAAACTCAAGGGAATAGACTTCCTCACAAGGTGTATAATGAAATCTCAAATGGTTATTTCTTTCGAATCCAGAAAGTTATTTAACTAAATCGAAACAACTGCTGGTGTCCTTGAATCTTAATTCAGAGCAGTGAGTTGCTGACTGTAACTTTATGCCTCAGAATTTCAGATAGGCAGTGTACACAGACCTTCACCATAGGCAGGCTAAGGCAGTTGGCTTGAAATTTACAGCCATACTGCCAAACAGCCTGAGGAATGGAACTTCGTGAGGTCTAAGTGTTTGTTCTTTTCTATTTCAATGAGTTCATGAATAGAGTTCATAGAATGTTGACTGACATTGATCATACAGTGAATGAAACTGGTGTTGGAACGTACAAAATGCAAAGCAATGGGGGCATTAATTGCTGCCAGGCCAATGAATATCATAGGCAGCAACATTAATAGTTATGACCCATGCTGTATGTGAAAGTGCAGTGAAATTGTTTAAAAATTCCAGTATTTTCATTGTTGTAAAGTGCTCCCCTTCACCAGCATCCCCCCCAAACCCCAGAAGGGGTATATTTCATGCAGGTTTTAAAATAGTTTATACTTCTAATGACATTGATGGCCTTGTGATGCAGTCTCAGAAAGCGACATATCTAATTTCCTTATGACTGCCGTAAACTTGGACATTGTAAGGGAGGCTGCAGAGAACGTGGTAGCAATATGCTCACTACATTCATGCTCAATCTCTCATGCTGAGACCTTAAATACACAGACAGCATCACAATCCACTCACAGTTGGCAGATAGCTCATTTGGCTCTGCCCTATCTCCAGCTCCAAGTTACATTTGAATCAATTAATTTGATTTTCTAATTTCCTCCATTCCTCTCCTTAAGGCATTGACTGTTAATAGCAAGGGATTCAATGGATTAATGGCTATCTCCATTACTCATTCCTTACATGTGTCTCAACAAGCAATTCAATTGTGGGGGGCAGCACAACTGAGACCAATCTGGTTCCCACACACAAAAACGTTCTGTTTAGTATTTACTCGGTAATGATCATGAACAGGAACCCCCAGCTGACATTCTCTTCCCTATACCATGGACAATGAGGCCAGTGAAGATGCACTACATCTCCTCCAGCTGAGAATACAGAAACTGGTAAACAAACCTAAAGCCCCCAAGCTTGCTTTGTACCATACTAACCAATATATTTACTTTAACAGACCTCAAATGATTGTGAACTGTTGCAAATGATTAAAATATTTTTCCTACCCCATTCATTACAGAAAATTGAACAAAATTGATGACTTAAAAAAAGACATAGCATGTAATATAACCAGACAAATCCCCACTTATAGAGGTAACAGGCCCTTGTATCGCTTTAGCAGGGTGCCCTCACTGTATGGCGTTCTATCGGGGCAAATGGGCATAAATAGTGTTCTTTGGGTGCCCCACAGTGACAAACTAACTGCTGTAATGCCAAGGTTGTAATACTGAAGAAGTAGCATTCAAACAGCCTCTATTGTTAGTTCCATAAGAATAAAACAAGCTTGGGGTTACATGTTGGGCCCTGCAGAATAGTGAACTTGTCAGGTGCTGTGAATGCAAGAAAGCTAAGTTTTTAAAATGATTTTCTTCATTCTTTTCTGAGATGTGGGCATTGATGGTTAGGATAGCATTTATTGTCCATCCTTAATTGTCCCTGAGAAGAAGATGATTTATTTTATTTAATGAATACAAATCCCTGGAGCAAAATACCAGCTTCCTCTTTGTTGAAAAATTAATGAGCCATGTAACTTACAGAGGAGGCACTCCTAGGTAATATACAATATTGTTTATGTCCCTCCGCAAGTGCATTAGAGGTTTGTACTATAGCCCCAATAATAGAGGTTAGCTATCCAGGGGGCCTGGCTTGTCCTGAATCTGTTTGTCAAGGACCACTCTCATCAAGGTACTTCAAAGCCTTCCATTCAACATACTGATTTTGTACCAAGTAACTTGGTAGTGATTTTCTGTGTTTCCCATTCCTTGATCCAAAGGATGCCTTTGTTTGATCTTTCTCAGGATGGTTACTCCAACTAAGGCATTAAGGTGGAAGGCAGGCAGTGGTGGTTAAATATGTCACCTTTGAGTGGATAAGTGAGCATGGCATGAATAATTTCAAACAACTTGTGAGTTTTCTTCAGTTGGCAGATGTGTTGGGGACTAGTGTTTTTGAGGGCAGGAGGAAGGGAGGGAAGCATGTTGAGTGAAATGTTTTAGTTATGATGCACATTGTGCATTTACTTGAGTGGCACTCAAATTGTGAGTGTATGATCTATACCACACAGGCATACAAAACACAATGGCAGCGTATGCTAGGGTAATGCTGAGGGGTCTGAACTGTCGTGGCAACAGGATCCCATGGAGCTCCAACAACTCTGATTATTGTTATTTTTTGAATTGGCATATGCTGTTTCCTTCGGGTGCTCCTGGAAGGATAAAGTACTGGCTAGTTTCTCTAAAATCTAAAGGAATGGAATCATGCTTTAGTCTCTGACCATCCATGTAGATACTTATTTTTGTTTGGCACTAGAATTGCAGAGGTATAAAGCACTCAATATGGGTTTAGTGGGATATGAAACATCATATGCTTCAGTAGTCCAGCAATGTTGTAATGCCTTCGTTAAAACTCTGATTTGGACTGTAGATGGATTGACCTGGAGTGGTACAACATCATCACTATAAATAACCTGGTTGTTGGTAGGTACATTTTATATTTGTGATATGGAGTTGGGAAAGTCCATTGGCCAGTTTTTTCCCATGTTCAAGAGGAAGTCTAGATCTGTTGTGAAGGAGTGCAACAACTGTCCTTGATCCAGGATGGAAGGGCTTTGGACAATCTCGGGGATCATTGGATCAGTATTCATTCCACATTCTTCTGTAAGTACTCACGGAGCTGTGATGAAGAAAATGATCCTACCAGCAGATTGAATTCCAAAAGAACATTAATGTACTCTGAAGCAATGCCCTCTATGAATCCTGGTCACCTCAAAGCCACCATTCTCCACATTGAGTAATCTCAATTTATGGCAACAGGATATTGTCTCCGAATTTTAGAGCTTAACCATGAGGGCTTTTCAGCTGCAAAGCGAGACATCATTAGATCGCCACCTAACACTCCACCAATGTAATTTGCTTACAAGAGACATTTTGGCGCTGAGAAATGGGTCATTATTATATCAAAGGCTGTGGCTTGCTATTATACTCTCATCATGCCAAACATTGGGGGTGCTACTAATGTCCATCATGGCAGTGTTAGTTCTGCTCCCCTATCATTACCACATTCTATGACAGAGTTCAGTTTGGCAGTTTTTATATTACAAGCAACAGCCAGCTAGCAACCGCAAGTCCTGGTAATGCGGCCTTTTCATTGGATGATAGAATCTCTACAGTATTTAAGCAGGCTATTCAAACCATTAAGTTCACGTCAACCCTCCGAACAGCATCCCAACCAGAACCCCCACCATTAACCCGGCATTTCAATGGCTATTCCACCGAGCCTTCACATCCCTGGGCACAATGGGCAATTTAGCATGGTCAATCCAACTAACCTGCTCAGCTTTAGACCATGGGAGGAAGCCGGAGCACCCAGAAGAAACCCATGCAGGCCTTCAGAGAACATGCAAACTTGACACAGGCAGTTGCCTGAGGGTGGAATCGGGTCCAGTGCCCTGGCACTGCACATTGCTAACCACTGAGCCATCATGCTGTTGGAGCTGGTTCTTGCCAGGCACTTGTACAGCAATTTTTCACTTATCAGCCCAAGTCCAGGCATTGGTTAGGTCTTCCGGCAATGTAGTTGCAAACTGTTTAAGTATCTGAGGAGTCACAAATAGTACTGAATATTGCAGAACCACTACTGAACATGACCACTACTGACTTATGATGGAAGATAGACCTTTGATGAAGCAGCTGAAGATTGTTGCATCTTGGATTTTACCCTGAAGAACAGTTGTGTCCTGTGTCTAAAATATTTGATCTGTAACTATCATTCCTTTTGTTGTTTTTTTCACTTGTGGGATTTAGGCATCATTATTCAGCCTGCATTTACTATCCATCTCTGCTGACCCTCGGGAAAGTGACAATGTTACCTTCTTGTACTGCAGCAGTCCATGAACTGTTGGTAGACCCCCAATGCCCTCAGGAAGGAAATACCAAGATTTTGGCCCAGCAACAATGAAGGATTGGCAATATATTTCCAAGTCAGAGATAATGGGAACTGCAGATGCTGGAGAATTCCAAAATAATAAAATGTGAGGCTGGATGAACACAGCAGGCCAAGCAGCATCTCAGGAGCACAAAAGCTGACGTTTCGGGCCTAGACCCTTCATCAGAGAGGGGGATGGGGAGAGGGAACTGGAATAAATAGGGAGAGAGGGGGAGGCGGACTGAAGATGGAGAGAAAAGAAGATAGGTGGAGAGGACAGTATAGGTGGGGAGGTAGGGAGGGGATAGGTCAGTCCAGGGAAGACGGACAGGTCAAGGAGGTGGGATGAGGTTAGTAGGTAGATGGGGGTGCGGCTTGGGGTGGGAGGAAGGGATGGGTGAGAGGAAGAACAGGTTAGGGAGGCAGAGACAGGCTGGGCTGGTTTTGGGATGCAGTGGGTGGGGGGGAAGAGCTGGGCTGGTTGTGTGGTGCAGTGGGGGGAGGGGACGAACTGGGCTGGCTTAGGGATGCAGTTGGGGAAGGGGAGATTTTGAAACTGGTGAAGTCCACATTGATACCATTAGGCTGCAGGGCTCCCAGGCGGAATATGAGTTGCTGTTCCTGCAACCTTCGGGTGGCATCATTGTGGCACTGCAGGAGGCCCATGATGGACATGTCATCTAAAGAATGGGAGGGGGAGTGGAAATGGTTTGTGACTGGGAGGTGCAGTTGTTTGTTGCGAACTGAGCGGAGGTGTTCTGCAAAGCGGCCCCCAAGCCTCTACTTGGTTTCCCCAATGTAGAGGCAGCTACACCGGGTACAGTGGATGAAGTATACCACATTGGCAGATGTGCAGGTGAACCTCTGCTTAATGTGGAATGTCATCTTGGGGCCTGGGATAGGGGTGAGGGAGGAAGTGTGGGGGCAAGTGTAGCATTTCCTGCGGTTGCAGGGGAAGGTGCCGGGTGTGGTGGGGTTGGAGGGCAGTGTGGAGCGAACAAGGGAGTCACGGAGAGAGTGGTCTCTCCGGAAAGCAGACAGGGGTGGGGATGGAAAAATGTCTTGGGTGGTGGGGTCGGATTATAGATGGCGGAAGTGTCGGAGGATGATGCGTTGTATCCGGAGGTTGGTGGGGTGGTGTGTGAGAACGAGGGGGATCCTCTTTGGGCGGTTGTGGCGGGGGCGGCGTGTGAGTGATGTGTTGCGGGAATACGGGAGACGCGGTCAAGGGCGTTCTCGATCACTGTGGGGGGAAAGTTGCGGTCCTTAAAGAACTTGGACATCTGGGATGTGCGGGAGTGGAATGTCTTATCGTGGGAGCAGATGCGGCAGAGTCGGAGGAATTGGGAATAGGGGATGGAATTTTTGCAGGAGGGTGGGTGGGAGGAGGTGTATTCTAGGTAGCTGTGGGAGTTGGTGGGCTTGAAATGGACA
Source organism: Stegostoma tigrinum (assembly GCF_030684315.1). NCBI lineage: Eukaryota > Metazoa > Chordata > Chondrichthyes > Orectolobiformes > Stegostomatidae > Stegostoma > Stegostoma tigrinum. The sequence continues at coordinate 36,908,036 of NC_081368.1, forward strand.
TCAGTTACAAGCTGGTTGTCTGAGATGGAGACTGAGAGGTCCAGGAAGGTGAGGGATGTGCTGGGGATGGCCCAGGTGAACTGAAGGTTGGGGTGGAAGGTGTTGGTGAAGTGGATGAACTGTTCGAGCTCCTCTGGGGAGCAAGAGGCGGTGCCGATACAGTCATCAATGTACCGGGGGAAGAGGTGGGATTTGGGGCCTGTGTAGGTGCAGAAGATGGACTGTTCCACGTAACCTACAAAGAGGCAGGCATAGCTGGGGCCCATGCGGGTGCCCATGGCCACCCCCTTAGTCTGTAGGAAGTGGGAGGAGTCAAAAGAGAAGTTGTTGAGGGTGAGGACGAGTTCGGCTAGGCGGATGAGGGTGTCGGTGGAGGGGGACTGGTCGGGCCTGCGGGACAGGAAGGAGCGGAGGGCCTTGAGGCCATCTGCATGCGGAATGCAGTTATATAGGGACTGGACGTCCATGGTGAAGATGAGGTGTTGGGGGCCAGGGAATTGGAAGTCCTGGAGGAGGTGGAGGGCATGGGTGGTGTCACGGACGTAGGTAAGGAGTTCCTGGACCAAAGGGGAGAACATGGAGTCCAGATAGGTGGAGATGAGTTCAGTGGGGCAGGAGCAGGCTGAGACGATGGGTCGACCAGGGCAGGCAGGTTTGTGGATTTTGGGAAGGAGATAGAAACGGGCCGTGCGGGGTTGGGGAACAATGAGGTTGGAGGCTGTGGGTGGGAAGTCCCCTGAGGTGATGAGGTCATGAATGGTGTTGGAGATGATGGTTTGGTGCTTGGGTGTGGGGTCATGATCGAGGGGGCGGTAGGAGGTGGTGTCGGAGAGTTGGCGTCTGGCCTCGGCGATGCCCCTATACACCTGCATTCCGCATGCAGATGGCCTCAAGGCCCTCCACTTCTTCCTGTCCCGCAGGCCCAACCAGTCCCCCTCCACCGACACCCTCATCCGCCTAGCCGAACTCGTCCTCACCCTCAACGTCTTCTCTTTTGACTCCTCCCACTTCCTACAGACTAAGGGGGTGGCCATGGGCACCCGCATGGGCCCCAGCTATGCCTGCCTCTTTGTAGGTTACGTGGAACAGTCCCTCTTCCGCACCTACACAGGCCCCAAACCCCACCTCTTCCCCCGGTACATTGATGACTGTATCGGCGCCGCCTCTTGCTCCCCAGAGGAGCTCGAACAGTTCATCCACTTCACCAACACCTTCCACCCCAACCTTCAGTTCACCTGGGCAATCCGCAGCTCATCCCTTACCTTCCTGGACCTCTCAGTCTCCATCTCAGACAACCAGCTTGTAACTGATGTCCATTTCAAGCCCACCAACTCCCACAGCTACCTAGAATACACCTCCTCCCACCCACCCTCCTGCAAAAATTCCATCCCCTATTCCCAATTCCTCCGCCTCCGCCGCATCTGCTCCCACGATAAGACATTCCACTTCCGCACATCCCAGATGTCCAAGTTCTTCCAGGACCGCAACTTTCCCCCCACAGTGATCAAGAACGCCCTTGACCGCGTCTCCCGTATTTCCCGCAACACATCACTCACACCCCGCCCCCGCCACAACCGCCCAAAGAGGATCCCCCTCGTTCTCACACACCACCCCACCAACCTCCGGATACAACGTATCATCCTCCGACACTTCTGCCATCTACAATCCGACCCCACCACCCAAGACATTTTTCCATCCCCACCCCTGTCTGCTTTCCGGAGAGACCACTCTCTCTGTGACTCCCTTGTTCGCTCCACACTGCCCTCCAACCCCACCACACCCGGCACCTTCCCCTGCAACCGCAGGAAATGCTACACTTGCCCCCACACTTCCTCCCTCACCCCTATCCCAGGCCCCAAGATGACATTCCACATTAAGCAGAGGTTCACCTGCACATCTGCCAATGTGGTATACTGCATCCACTGTACCCGGTATAGCTTCCTCTACATTGGGGAAACCAAGCGGAGGCTTGGGGACCGCTTTGCAGAACACCTCCGCTCAGTTCGCAACAAACAACTGCACCTCCCAGTCGCAAACCATTTCCACTCCCCCTCCCATTCCTTAGATGACATGTCCATCATGGGCCTCCTGCAGTGCCACAATGATGCCACCCGAAGGTTGCAGGAACAGCAACTCATATTCCGCCTGGGAACCCTGCAGCCTAATGGTATCAATGTGGACTTCACCAGTTTCAAAATCTCCCCTTCCCCCACTGCATCCCTAAACCAGCCCAGTTCGTCCCCTCCCCCCACTGCACCACACAACCAGCCCAGCTCTTCCCCTCCACCCACTGCATCCCAAAACCAGTCCAATCTGTCTCTGCCTCCCTAACCTGCTCTTCCTCTCACCCATCCCTTCCTCCCACCCCAAGCCGCATCCCCATCTACCTACTAACCTCATCCCACCTCCTTGACCTGTCCGTCTTCTCTGGACTGACCTATCCCCTCCCTACCTCCCCACCTATACTCCCTCCACCTATCTTCTCTTCTCTCCATCTTCGGTCCACCTCCCCCTCTCTCCCTATTTATTCCAGAACCCTCACCCCATCCCCTCTCTGATGAAGGGTCTAGGCCCGAAACGCCAGCTTTTGTGCTCCTGAGATGCTGCCTGGCCTGCTGTGTTCATCCAGCCTCACATTTTATTTCCAAGTCAGACTGGTTTGTGCTTGGAGGGGAACATGCAGGTGGTGTTCCCATGTATCTACTGTCCTTGTCTTTCTAGATGGTAGTGGTGATGTGTTTAGCAAGTTTCTCACATTAGGCTAAAGGTGGATGCAAATATTTTAGTCTTGCCTCTTGCACTGATGCTTTGGATTGTCCTGGTGTTTAGTTTAGGAGGGGAATAATGCATGATTATGTCCTTTCCTTCGATACTTCTTGTGACATCTGTTACCACAAGCTCTGTTACAGCTGGCTTATGATGCAAAGAGAATTTTCTCCCAGTAGGGTCAGAAGAGACATGGTATTTTTGTCCCATGCCAGCCCTGAGCTACTCTCTCCCATTGTCTGTTATTTCTCCCCAATGCCAGAAGGCAGTATATGATAGATAGGATAGCAATTTGTTTGAATGATGTGAAACAAAGAACTGCTGGAAATCTGAAGAAAAAAGAAGAAATTACTGGAGAAACTCCATGGGTCTGACAGCAAGGAGAAAGCAAAGTTGATGTTCAAGTCCAGTGACCCTTCTTCAGAGCTTGAAGTTTTTGTTTTGGGTGATGATTGCTAAACAGTTAGAGGCACTGTGTGTGTTGGGTCTGAGGCTGGCAGCATTGTTAGATGTTCGGTGTTATTATGATGATAGACGATGAAGTATTTATAGACATCTTTACTTTTAATTCTAATATGTGTAATTTTTAAAAGGAGGGCAGCTGTAGAATTATCGTGAATTTAAATTAGCTAACAGCCTGGCAAAGATCGGCATGAAACTAATGGAATGCCACACATGTACATTACAAGTGAAACTTCAAACAGTGAGAGTTAACAAGAAGAGATAATGAGGGAGGGTGGCTATCTTGTCCCCTTGTAATAGAAAACCATGTTGGGCAGACATTTTGTTATACCTCACAGGAATTTATAAGAACAGGGTTTAAAGCCAGGTTCAATGCAGCAGGAGCAATGAGTGAGACTGAATGCTCTTATGTATACCAGCCTGTGTCCAAGTGCTAGTACGGCATGAAGCTTATAATTGAAGAATGATCCCATAGTATTGTAGGTGTAGGAAAGTGCCCCCTCATTCTCACTGCTGCAGACCAGCTTAAAAATGGATTAGGACACAGGAGCGTCAATATGCAGGGAAAAACCGAGGAATCTCAAAAATTGCCTGTTCAACAACCAACATTAACACTACTGGTAATCATCACCGCAAAAGCCACATTGTTCAACTATTCATTCTTCGTAAATACTCCAAAGACTGATCTGAATTCTTTTTCACTTACTTTATGGCCTCATCTCTTATTTTTAATACGTGTACCTATGTTACATTATTAATTCTTCTTGTGCTTAGTAATTAACAGACTCACTTTTTGTTATTTCAAGACAGCTTCGTTTAATTTGGGTCTGTTAAAAGCAAGTTCGCATAATCTAGGAGAAATGTATATATATAGGGAATGGATCTTTTCTCAATTAACCTTGTTGCAACCAGTGAAGGGCCATATTAATGAAGAAGGCAGCCAGTTTGTCTCTCTCCGCTGAGGAGCGGAATAGTTTGGGTTATCTAATCTGGAACCGTAATATATCAGGAACCCTTGCCCAGGATCTGGCCATCACAGTGTGACTTGGAACATCTAGATGTCAGATATGAGCCGAGGAGTGTTATATTAGATGCAAGGTGGAGCTAAGAACCAAGGAAAGACTGGCGTTATTATGGTCGGAGATGTGATGTGAAACACATTGTTTGGGATTGACCACCTGGGAGATCAGTTAGACCTCTAGTGACAATAGTGCTAAGGCTTGTACCCTGCTTCAGGAAGTTCACCTTCCTTGCCAACTATTCCCATTCCCTTTGGAGGATACTCCTTGAGGTTTTGTGGTTCCATGCAGAGGTGTGGTGAATCTCATGCATTAGAAAAACAAGGGTAATCAATTCCTAGCCTTGGAATTGTTGAAAATCTTATCATATTGCAAAAGCATCTCGAGGTTGCTAATATACAATCCTTTTTGTTAAATGACAGTCACTTACATTATGCAGGAAAAAAAGCAAACATTTTGCACTCACATGATCCCCAAAAAAGAATAAATCAATAACTGATTTCTTTTTAGTGGTGTAGGCTGATGTGGAACTATCAGCTGCAAAATTGAATACCACAATTTCTACTTTGATTCATGTTAAAATCAGCTATTCAAGATCCTATCTGACTGGAACTAGGCTAAAATTTTGGATGATGCTTTTGCCTGAAATATGGCTCTGCCGACAATGTTCAGTGTGTAAGTACCAGAGTGCAGCTTGAACCTAACATTGCAATCTACTGCCTTTCCCAAACTACCTTATTCAGGCTATCTATAAAAAAATTCTCTCTATAGGCAAACTTTTATTTCCAATGGACCAAAACTTGACCTTAATCACATAATTTGTTAGATTGGATTGCTGCATGACAAACAATGAACTTTTTGTGAGAAAGGGAGTTGGATCAGAAGCTCAGTATTGGGTCAAGTAGAAAGCAAACTGTTTCTGCCTTAGGTAGTTGGCAGGAAGGGAGGCAGCTACCAAGCGGAATTTATAATAGAGCCCAAAGACAATGGCCACACTCTTCCCAATGTTTAATTGAAGGAAATTAAATATAGAAACAATCCCTACATTTGAAACTGCAACATTAATTGACAAGGGAGCAAGCTTTGTGTAACAGATAGTTTTTGTAAACAAATGTTATCTGCATTTTTGGGTAGGTCATGACTGAAGGCCACCTAACATGCAAATATTAATGAAAACAGATGGGCACAGTTAAGTTTGTGCAGTTAGATAATTTCCAATATATTTAACATCAGGGTTGGCTAAATATTTTGGTACATTTGTTATGTGATTTTGTTGGGAGATTTTCCTGAGTATAGTTGCTCGCTTTTGAGGAATTGATGAGAAGAGGGGAGCTGAGTCAAAGAAAATAGCCAAGCTATCGGGGACAAGCTTTGTTTCTCAGTCACCAAGAATAGCTGGGAATTGTTCGGAAATGTATAGAGCGTTCTAATTAGATCGGCAGACTTGCTGCTGTGAAGCTCATTTATTCATTCTGACTTGGTGCAGCAAGTGAATCTGGGAATCGTTGAAACCATGTATTAATTCTGATAAATCTGATATTCCTTTTGGATTGTTAGATATGCTGCTGAACTTTATGACACTGATGTTAATTCCATGGTGTAGTTGGTGCAGACGGGCTAAGGGGATAGCCAACAGTTCACTTTGTAGTGTGATGATGCCTGAAGTATTTTAACTCCCAGGTCTCATCAGCCAAGACTCCTCTCTCTCCCATGTGAACCTGATGGGAAGCAGTAGCTCATCAGCAGAAAGGAGCAGGATGTCAGGAACAAAGAAGTGACTGCTGGGGGCTATATCTCCTGTGTTCATTTGAATAGTAGAAAGCAAAGGTAGAAGCAGAGACCAGTGCCACTTTCCTTTTATAAGATTTTATGATCAAATCTGGAGCATTCCTGCTCCTCCTAATTCAATGTTTAAGAATAATTTTCCCAACTTTTTGTTTCCTTTCCATTTCTGTCTTCTTGGACGTTCAGAGTGGCCTGATAGGAAGCCAATGCAGTTTTTGAGTTGTCATCAGAGCCGGGTCTGCATGCTTAAAGAGGACCTCACTGCCTTCTGCTGACTGTCCTGATGCATCTAACTGAAAGGATGGTAGTGGGATTGAAGAAGGTAATTCACCATTTTAGTTATTTTAACTGGCCACCAGCCACTTATGAGTGGGTGCACAGGATTAAGTCCTGATGTAGAAATTGACCTAATACTGAAACTGTCTAAAAATTCAAGTTTAATTTACAAAATAAAAAAGAAAAGATCATGACTCCTAAATCTCTCTAGCGGCTTGAAAAGAAGCCACCACTGTAAACTGGTAAACTGACCCTATAATTTATTCACATAATTTGACCGATATGGAAACCATCAAGTTTATTAAATGGATTCTAACTCATTCAAAGGCAGCTATTTTTCAATACAGCCCAGCAATTACATCCTAGCCTGTAACTAACTGTCAAAGAAAAAGGGTCCATTTATTAAGAATTTTAAAGAACAATCATACAAAACGGTTACAAGTAGTTAAATGTGGATTTCAAAACAATCAGAACAAAGTTTAATTACAACAACATCAGAGATATTTTTCGTCACTAATACGTAAGGGCAGCACAAGTGTCTCAGTGGTCAGCGTTGCAGCCTCACAGCACCAGGGACCAAGGTTGAATTCCACACTTGGGCAACTGTCTGTGTGGAGTTTGCATGTTCTCCCCACGTCTGTGTGGGTTTACTCCAGGTGGTCTGGTTTCCTCCCACAGTCCAAAAGATGTGCAGGGTAGGTGGATTGCCCATAATGCCCAGGGGTGTTTAGGTTAGGTGGGTTAGACACGGGAAAGTGCAAGGATAGGGCAATAGGTCTGGACGGGATGGTCTTTGAAAGGGTGGTGTGGATTTGTTGGGCCAAATTGCCTGTTTCCACACTGTAGGGATTCTATAAACACACTTCAACATTATTATACACAAGAATGTAGTTTAGTCTGCAGTATTAGGAAAGTATTTTTTCCTTAAGCTTCTTATTATGAATTCAACAAGCACATTCCATGCACGAAAATGTACTCCAAGTGAATCGACTCAGTATTAGAAGCTGATGTTTGAGTCTCTGCTTGCAAGAATTAACTGAAGTTGAGCTTGAAGCCCCCATCATCTGTGAAACAGAATGCCACTACTGGATATGGAAAACAATACACGTTATTAACTCACACTCACCATTGCTGGCTAGCTATACAAAGATGAGGTTTAAATTCTTAAAACTTTGTGGAAACAGTCATTTTTCTCAAGTTGGGAGCAAGATAGCAGCAGTTCTCCCAATAGGTCATTGGGTTGCTGGAAGTGTTCTATTGAGCTGCCCACAGGATTACTATTGCAACGTGAGCACCTGATTTACTCAGACCTCCATGTAAATGAAATGGAATGAATGGTTCAGGTGAATCTTAGCTTGACTCACTTAATGGGAATTAGTCGGTCCAGATATGGAAAAGCTGACCAAAGTTTCCTCTGAATTTTTTAACCTTGCCATCATCAATTTTCTGAGCTGGAAATGAATCTTTCAGCTGGAGTACTCCTCTAGGCCCCACAAGGGCTATGTTGACCTCACTCCTCAAAATAGCCCCTTTCTTTCTGTCAATCCCCTGGAGATAGAACATAGAACATAGAACAGTACAGCACAGAACAGGCCCTTCAGCCCACAATGTTGTGCTGACCATTGATCCTCATGTATGCACCCTCAAATTTCTGTGACCATATACATGTCCAGCAGTCTCTTAAATGACCCCAATGACCTTGCTTCCACAACTGCTGCTGGCAACGCATTCCATGCTCTCACAACTCTCTGCGTAAAGAACCTGCCTCTGACATCCCCTCTATACTTTCCACCAACCAGCTTAAAACTATGACCCCTCGTGCTAGCCATTTCTGCCCTGGGAAATAGTCTCTGGCTATCAACTCTATCTATGCCTCTCATTATCTTGTATACCTCAATTAGGTCCCCTCTCCTCCTCCTTTTCTCCAATGAAAAGAGACCGAGCTCAGTCAATCTCTCTTCATAAGATAAGCCCTCCAGTCCAGGCAGCATCCTGGTAAACCTCCTCTGAACCCTCTCCAAAGCATCCACATCTTTCCTATAATAGGGCGCCCAGAACTGGACGCAGTATTCCAAGTGCGGTCTAACCAAAGTTTTATAGAGCTGCAACAAGATCTCACGACTCTTAAACTCAATCCCCCTGTTAATGAAAGCCAAAATACCATATGCTTTCTTAACAACCCTGTCCACTTGGGTGGCCATTTTAAGGGATCTATGTATCTGCACACCAAGATCCCTCTGTTCCTCCACGCTGCCAAGAATCCTATCCTTAATCCTGTACTCAGCTTTCAAATTCGACCTTCCAAAATGCATCACCTCGCATTTATCCAGGTTGAACTCCATCTGCCACCTCTCAGCCCATCTCTGCATCCTGTCAATGTCCCGCTGCAGCCTACAACAGCCCTCTACACTGTCAACGACACCTCCGACCTTTGTGTCGTCTGCAAACTTGCTGACCCATCCTTCAATCCCCTCATCCAAGTCATTAATAAAAATTACAAACAGTAAAGGCCCAAGGACAGAGCCCTGTGGAACCCCACTCACCACTGACTTCCAGGCAGAATATTTTACGTCTCCTACATCCAGGACTGGTGGCCACAGGCTGCCCAAAACCTGACAAGTTATTCCAGGCTACTTGACACACATTCCAAATCGGAAGTTGGCTGCTCACATGTTAATGGACACAGCGGAAAGGGTGGTGGGTGTGGGAATCTATTTGAAGCCAGACATCTCTGCTGTAAAACTGCTAGTGATTAAAATTACTGCCATGTATTCTCAGGAGTGATAAAGAACCATATTGTCACAATGACTCAAAATGATTGAAACTGTGAGGAAATCATTGGTTCTGTTGTATGGCAATATCACTGTGCTAAATGGTATAAGTTCAGACCAAGACTAGCAGATCAAAATTGGCATCCATGTAGAATTGAATTATTTTTCAATGATTCATAACGTTGATTTGATTAAGCAAGTGGGGAATTAAATTATTTTTTGTTTACTTGGAGTTGGTTGTCAACAGTTTCTATATGAAGAAAGCCAGGTGGCCCAGGTGACAAGAAAAGTCATCGGTTTATATGGTTCTATTTAAGACTCAGGCTAGCATAAACTTGGACTAACAAATGTGAGAATGTTTTGAGGTAAAAATCTTTCACTCTTCTGGTTTACTTGTTTAGCTTTGAAGATTAAAGTATGTAAAAGTTTCAGAGACTTGGAGAATAAAGAAACACATATGACCTTTGGAAAATAATGTCAGTGAATTTATTGTATTTATTAAAGTGGTGGCATCATACATCATTCTTTTCATTAAAGGACATTAATAGTCTTCATAAATATTTTGATGTAACAATTTGGATATTGGGATAATAATTAATCATTGGGAGGTGATCTTCTGATAGATGGTTATGGAGTAGAGCTTCAGAGGCCAGGTCTCATCCAACCCATCTGCTTTTCTTTGGTTTCCTATTTTTTCTCGCTCTGCTCTTTAATTTTCTCTTCTATTTTATTCTTCTTGCCTCTTGGTGAAGAGCTGCACCACAGCAATGGCATTGGCAGGGGCATCAATGGCAAGTAGACTCAAAAGTTGGACTTGAGTAGGCCCAGCAGCGCAGATTAATAGTGGAGGCATTTTTGAATTCCTGGTGGTGGGGTGGGCCCAAAGACTCTTGGTGACAACAGAGTTGTTTTTGGGCCAGTTCAGTACCCGGCAACATTGGGTGGCATCTGCATTGGGGAGATCCAGCGGAGGACTCAGTGGCGAGGATATTGGTGGAAAGAGATGGTGTCAAACAGTGGTGACTTTCATTCCAGCAATGGCATAGTAGTACTGTAAGGTTGGACATTTCCTTAATTTCTTCATTTTTCTGTCTTTATATTCTATTTTTTTGTTTATTTTTCTGAGTTTTAAGATGGCACTGGGGAGTGGTGACACTCTGCAACACTTTTCACTGTATTTTGTAATATGATACATGGAACAATAAATCAATCAGATACAACTTGTTAACAAAAAAAATGTTCATCGATGCTACTTTGTCTTGGTAAAGATCAATGGAGTTGATAAGCTATGAGATGCAAACTATTACAAAAGAAAAATGATGATTTTACAGAGTAAGATATCATGAGGCTATGTCAGTGAATGAATGAAGAATCAGTATGGAGTGCTGTCAATAAGATGATCATTAGCTTAAAAGACACAAAGAAGAATAGAGCAGACATTACCTAAGCAATACAAAATTGACTATGAACTGTTCATGCATTAATCAGACAGAGCTCAGAATGTCTTTGATCATACACTAGGCGATGGTGGATAATTGGGGTTAATATGTAATGATTCTTCGTGATTTTTTGTAGATGAAAGAAGAATGAATATAGAAGATAAATATCACTCAATAGAAGTGGAGGTGCCAGTGTTGGACTGGGGTAGACAAGGTCAGAAATCACACGATACCAGGTTATAGTCCAACGGGTTTATTTGAAATCACAAGGAATAAAACTCCAAAAGCTTGTGTTTTTAAGCTAGTGTTGGAGTGTAATGTGGTGTCATGTGATTTCTGAACTCAACAGAAGAGACGGCCTGTGACTGGTCAACCAGTGTCACAAGCTGACATCTCAAAGTGGATCATAAGAGTGTGAGAACATAGAATAGGAGTAAACTATTTGGCCAATCAAGCCTGCTCCTCAATTCCACAAGATTGTGGCTGACCTGGACCAGATCTCAACTTCTCTTTTGTGCCAGCTCATAACCATCAATTCACAGATACATAAGTAGCTCATTGAAAGCCTCTTTAAAATTTGCTTTATCCAGTATGCTCAAACTCTTCATATCACAAGAGCTGAGTAAATTTGGTTGAAGACAGACTTCTCTGATGTTGAGGATGTAACAAGGAGGTCAAAACTTAATCTCTCTTGCTGCAGGATCTTACAAAATGCTTTCGCATTGTTATTTGTACTCCGTGTGCTGTCAAAATTGTGAAAAGGGATGTTTGTTTAGCCTTGATTTCCCATCGGTTGTTTGATTGCCCACCATTATTATGACAGGATATAGCAAGACTCCAGAGTTTTGACCTGATCCATTTTTTAACGGGATTTCTTACCTTTGATTACAACAAACTGCTTTTGCTTTTGAACGTGTGTTACAACTCGGTACCATGGCTCATTTGAGAGTGTCCTGAAGATCAAAGTAGCATTTAAATTAGAGGGGGAAGTCCAAGCAAAAATAAAGCCAATGAGAAATGGGAATAAATGCTTCAATGGTTTAAAGTAAAATCATGCACAAAGGATGTAGGTCGTGAGTGGTGGAGATCAATCATTTCAGTTCACATGCATCACAAGAGAAATTCCTCAGGATTATGTTTTAAGCAAAAACATCAATGGCCTTCTGCAAATCATAATGCCAGAAGTTGGAATGGGTTGAAAACTCATACGTAACATTTGGATCAAAAAAAGTGGCAACAATGAATGTCTCCAGCAAAAGGAGTCTAACTATTACGCCTTGACATCAAATTCCATTACCATTGCTAAAATCCTCAACATCAACACCCTTGAGAATACCATTGACAAGACACTTAACATGAGTAGCTCTACAACTATCACAAGACCAGGTCACAATTAGCAATTCTGCAGTGAGTGACTTTCTTCTTAACTAGATCTGCCCACCATCTAGAACGCAAGAGTACAGTCCAATGACAATGAAGAAGTTTGTCACCATCAGGACAAAACAGCCTTTTGGATTCACACCCTAGCCACCTCATTAAATTTTCATTTCCTCCTCTATTGACTCCCAGTGGCTGCAATGTGTATCATCTGCAAGGTGCACTAAAATAACTCAACAAAGCTCTTTCAACAGTATCCTCCAAGCTGCATCTCTGAAACCTAGAAATAAACAGCAAATAGGGGATTGTTATTACCTTCAAGTTTCCCTCCAAGTGACTCACCATTCTGATTTTTTAAACTTATGTCATTCCTTTTATTTTGCAGATTCTAATTCCTGAAACTGACCTCCCTAACATCACATGAACTGCAAAAGAGTCCAAAAGAAATGACCATCATCTTCTCAGGGTAGTCAGGTGTGAGTGATAGATGTGCTTCTGCCAGCAATCCACAGATGGTATGAATAAATAAAGCTTTTGATTCAAATTAAAAATGCATTTTAGTCAAGAGAGGGAAAATTCTAATTTCTATTGTTATAGATAAAATCACTATTGTCCAAGATCCTCATTAGAGGAAGACAGATAACTAGTGGTGAGTTTAACCTGAGAGTTAAAACACCTGAGATTAAGAAGACAAGATCTTGATGAGCTCAGTTGGTATGGGGATTCAACCCACACCATTAGTGTCATTCAGCATTAACAAAACCATTACCTAGCCAACTGAGTTAACCGAGCTAACTAATACCCAACTTTCTTGCCACAGTTAATTATTCCTAATACCACCTATTATTGTAGACAACTATTTAATGTAACTCACCATAATCAAAATCATTAGACAAATTTTGACATATTATTAAGACATTATTACATAATTCTTTAGTAGTGAAAGTGTAGTTTGATGAAGGTATAAGATAGATTAGTACGGGCGGCATAGTGGCTCAGTGGTTAGCACTGCAGCCTCACAGCGCCAGGGACCCGGGTTCAATTCCAGCCTCGGGCGACTGTCTGTGTGGAGTTAGCACATTCTCCCTGTGTCTGCGTGGGTTTCCTCCGGGTGCTCCGGTTTCCTCCCAAGGTCCAAAGACGTGCAGGCTAGCTGGATCGGCCAAGCTAAATTGCCTGTAGTGTTCAGGGGTGCGTGGGTTATAAGGGGATGGGTCTGGGTGGAATGCTTCAAGGGGTGGTGTGGACTTGTTGGGCTGAAGGGCCTGTTTCCACACTGTAGGGAGTCTAATCTAATCTAATTTTCTAACTAGATAAGTGAAATGGCTCAGTCAAATTCATGCAAAGCCAAGTTAAAACTGCAATTAGAATACTATGAGTGGTTTTGGACACCTCATTAGAGGAAAGACATCAAAACCACAGTACCAATGAAATTCAGATTCACTGGGGTGTCATCAGGGATGAGAAATTATTGTTATTAAGAATGCTCTGAGATATTGGGAGTGTATCTACACAGGAGAGAAAGCCAAGGCAGTGTATAAAGTAATTCTAAAAAAATCATAATGAGTTTTGCTAGAGTGAAGAGGATGTCCTTGTGGGGTAATGTTTGTTCGGGCCTGTTTTCAGTCATGGGGATTGTGATAAATGGGTATCAGCACTCAGTGTTGTTTAGGTCGGCAATACACAGACTTTGTGCTCCTTCCTCTTCTAAATGATTTCAACATGCAGCTGAGTGCAGAATATACTGATCTGACTTCACACTGAATAAAGAGCTCAGCACCATCCATGGCTCATGCAAATTTTAGCTGACCTTTTTATTTTTAAAAGAAAACTGCTGACCCTTCTTAAAAAGGAACTGCACTGATTGTACAGAAGTGAGTGCAAGTTGTTAGTCAAAGGCTTGGAGGAAGCAAAAACACAACAAATGGAGCAACAGGCAAGAGAGAACTCTCTTGGGTTTTCTGATGAAGCGTTGAAGATATTAATACATGGGATGGAATCGGAACAATGGCTGGATGCTTACTGTTGTGCTATTTCATAGATTCCAGATCAACAAAGGCATTGTACTTGTCAGACAGATGCATGAAATCATGACAAGCGATATTTGTTATTCCTCACTGGGGTAACTTACTGGAAAACTATTAGTGAGTTCACTTTTGCAGCTCTTGGTTACACTCGATCCTGGCCCAAAATTGTCCTTGTCATACACTATGTCATACATAAGTAACTCTTGCTTTCACAAACTTATTTTTGCTAAATTTATCACTAAGGCAGCCAAAAAGTTGGTTAAACCGATCTTCTACTTGACTTGCATGCTCTTCATTATGTATCATTATGCCTTTATATATTCTGACATTGTCTAGATAAACTCCACAGTTATGGACCTCAGCTATGACATGATTCATAAGTATCTGGAATATAGCTGAGGCATTCTTTAACTCAAATAGCATCACTCAACAATAGCATAACCTGTACGCTGTAACAAACATGGATATCTCCTTAGACCATGATATTAATGGCACATTCAATTGATCAATTTTAGAAAAGTGTGAGGCAGTACCAATCCCTATTGCAAAAGTTTTCTTACTCTGGTTTAAATACTCAAATACAAGCAAAATACAGTGGATACTGGGAATCTGAAAGAAAAGAAGAAATGAAGAAAGTTTATCAGGCCTGGCAATATCTGTGAAGAGAGAAACTGTGTTAATATTTAAGTTTGAATGTATCAAAGCTGAAGAAGTTCTGAAGAGGAGTTGTAACAGACTCAAATGTTAATCCCATTTCTGTTTTCACAGGAATTTCATCAATAATTTATGTCTCTATTTGTAACTGTATCATTGGGTATAAATCTATTTTCGTAACTGCATTTAGCTTTCTGTAGCCTATAGAGTTGATCAATCTGGATTAGGAACAAAAACAATCAGTGCACTCCAGTTGCTTTGACTAGGTGAACTCAAGTGATTTTCCACCACAAATTGAATCTTTGAGCTTTAACTGAGCTTGTTAACCGCTCTCTGATGAAGGGTCTAGGCCCGAAACGTCAGCTTTTGTGCTCCTGAGATGCTGCTTGGCCTGCTGTGTTCATCCAGCCTCACATTTTATTATCTTGGAATCTCCAGCATCTGCAGTTCCCATTATCTCTTAACCGGAAGAGATGTTTTTTATCAGTATTGACTAACCCATGTATTACACAAGGATTATCTTAAACGTCCCAAGCAGATTTACAAGATCCGCCCATTGTCCTTTATCTAAGTATGAGAACACGATGTCCAACTGTCGTAGTATTGCTGCATTGGCTAATGAAATTGTAGGAGGAATGCTATTTACATTTCTTTCCACTGACTATTATTGTCTCTGCCATCCTCTTACCTGATCTGACAGAATTATTCCTCCTTATCCTCTTCCCTGTGATGCTACTGTTTCAACATGTTTATGCAACATACCGAATTCCTCTTCCTACGAGCAGGTGTGTTTCCCAGAGAAGTCAATTTGCCAACATCCTTAATGATTTTGAATGACTCACTGAATTTCATTTTCAGAGGTTCACAAAAGGGTAACAAATACTAATACTTCATCTCCGACTTGAAACATTCTAGTAACTGGATATTTATCAGCCCATTCTTTCATTTCCACTTGTGAAGACTTCAAATGCTCTTTGGTCATTTTGTATGCTCCTGTGAGACAATCCCCTCCCGCACCCGCACCCCCACCCCCACCCGCCAGAAGCATGGACACTTTACCTAACATTGAGAAATCATTTTTTGGTTCAAGATGTTTTCCCTAATCAACTTAAATGGACCTCTAACCTCAGGGCCATAATTCAAATGGACCTAACCCATTAGATTCATTTAGACAATCCCTGGTTATTTTTTCCAATCCTCTGGGTATTTATGACAGTATGCCTTAACCATGAGTTTGAGAGTCATTGGCATCACTCAAATCTTCCAATGTTTGTGGATGGAGTGTGACTTCAACTGTTAATGAATGCTTCAAAAATTCCAGACATAAAGTTGGAACCCTGATCAAGCTGTACCTCAACTAAATGCCTCATAGCAAGTAAAAAGTATTAACTTTTCCACCAGAAATTTAGCTATAATGATTTTGCAAGGAATATTTTCGAGAAATCAGGTTGATTTGGTTTAATTTATTGTTGTAACATGTACCTGGGTGAAGTGAAAACTTTTGTTTTGCAAGCAGTACAGGCAGATCATATCATACAAGGACAGGGAAAAAGATGTTCTTGAACCTGTTGGTATGTGTGTTCAACTGTCTGTATCTTCTGCTGAATGGAAGAGTTTAGAGGAGAGTACCAGGGTCAGAGGGGCTTTTGATGATGTGGGCAGCATTTCTGCAGCAACAGAGGGTGTAGATGGAAACCATAGATGCGATGTTGGCTTTTGTGACCGTCTGGGCTGTGTTCACTACTTTCTGTGGTTTCTCACAGCTCTGGGCAGAGCAGTTGCTGTACCAAGCCGTGATACTTTCTTTTGTACATCTATAAAAGTTGGTGAGGGTCCTTATGGACATGATGCTGAGTTTTCTGAGCCTCCTGAGGAAGAAGAGATATTTGTTCTGCCTTCTTCTACATGGGAGGTCCAGGGCAGATTGTTCGTTATCATCATTCATGGGAACCTGAAATTCTCAACCCTCTCCACCTCGCTTCCATTGATGTAGATAGGGACATGTCCTCCTCCTTTCTTCATGAAGTCAATGATCAGTTCTTTTGTTTTGCTGACATTGAAAGGCAGATTGTTATTATTGCACCACAATACCAAGCACACTATCTCCTTCCTGTATTTTGACTCATCATTGTTTAATATCCAACTTACAATGGTGGTGGCATCAGTGAACTTGTAGATGGCATTTGTACGAAATTTAGCCACACAGTCATGAGTGGACAGGGGGTGCAATAGGGGGCTGAGTAAGCCTTGTTATAGGCACCAGTGTGAGGATTATCATTGAGGAAATGCAGCTGTCTATCTTCACTGATTGCAGTCCGTGGGTCAGGAAGCTGAGCATCCAGTTGCAGATGGTAGATGAGGCCTCGGTCTCAGATTTTTGAAATTAGCATGGTTGGGATTATAACATTGAAGACAGAGCTGTAATTGATGAGTAGGAGTCTGATGTAAATATATATCTATAACGTAGGTTATGTCCATAATTGTAAGAGTCTACTAGTCTCTTATTTTTACTTTTGGTAATAGCATTACACAAACATAAAGCATAGAACTTTACAGCGCAGTACAAGCCCTTTGGTCCTCGATGTTGTGCCGACCTGTGAAACCAATTTGAAGCTCATCTAACCTACACTATTCCATTACCATCAAACTGTGAAGACTTGAGTGAAATTTTATTTTTCCAGAAGTGGCATAGTAGAAGAAGTATTGGCTTAATTCATGTTGAGTTTTTCTTACGACCTGACACGTATGAATTTTTATAGAACAGCATTATGTCTTTGTGAAGCCTTGTTCAGTTAAAATACTTGTTTACTGATACTTGCATTTTTCATATTCCTGCTATAGAAGTTTCATGTACTATTCACATTATCTGTTTATGATGTCTGGGCTGTGCCACTATTTGGTGAAGATCCATTCATTTTCATTTGTATGATTGTAAGGGTGAACTTTGTTTTAATTTAGTAGAACACCGGAATCCTTTTTGCTTCAGCTTTAGTGTGGGCTGTCTGTGCTAACTTATTTAGCTCTGAAACTGCTTCCTGAACCTCAGTGCCAAGCACTTCCTCTGAATTATCCTCATTCCGAAAAAGTTTTAGCTATGCTAATGTTTGCTACATTATTATTGTGCCCTCTACTGATGGACATTATTTAACCATTGCTCTGATTACTACATGATAGAAAATTACCCAGAACTTCTTGTGTCTGTTTCTTTAGCCTTAACTGGATTTTCCATGTCTATAAATGCATGTGATGTGGTGGCTCAGTGATTAGCACTGCTTTCTTCCAGAGCCAGGGGCTCAGGTTCAATTCTACCCTTAGGTGACTATCTGTGTGGAGTTTGAACATTCTCCCCGTGTCTGTGTGGGTTTCATCCGACAGTCCAAAGGTGTGCAGGTTAGGTGGATTGGCCATGCTAAATTGCCCATTGGGTTCATGGATTTGTAGGCTAGCCATGGGAAAAGCAAGGATATGTTAGAGGGTTGGGTCTGTGTGGAATGCTCATTGGAGGGTCAGTGTGGATTTGATGTGCTGAATGGCCTACTTTCAAATGTAGAGAACTTATGAGGTTGCATCTTTTACTCAAGCCTAATCAATCCTGGAAGTAAATCTGCTTCATTCGCAGCTGATTTCTTAATTACCCAGACTACCACAAGTCACTTTACAATTGAACTTTGTACAATGGATCCAGGATATACTGTCTATCTATCCTGCTTACTAATACTTTGGCTTTATTGAACTCTCTCAATGGAAAACTAAATCCTTCTCCAGCTGCAGTTTGAGTATATTCATAGTATTGCTATAGGCTTCAACGGATGCACGATGAAACTGTTGTCCGTTGCTCGTAAAAAACCTATCTGGCACATTCAAGTTCTTTAGAGAAGAAATCTGCTATCTTTATCTGATCGGGCCTTTTTTTCATTCATTCATGAGATGTAGGTGACACTGGCTAGGCCAACATTTATTGCCCACCCTAATAACGCATCGGGCAATTGCGAGTCAACTGCATTACTGTGGTCTGGAGTCACATATATGCCAGGCTGGGTAAGATGGCAATTTCCTCTCCTAAAGAACTTTAGTGAACCAGATGTGTTTTTCTGACAATTGACGATGGATTCACAGACATCATTAGATTCTCACTTCCAGATGTTTATTGAACTCAAATTCTACCATCTGGCATATATGTGACTACACACCCACAGCAATATGGTTGTCTCTTACCTAGCTCCTGGGCAATTAGAGACGGGCAAGAAATGCTGACTTAAACACTGAACCCACATCCTGTGAACGAATTAAAAACAAGGACTACATGTCAAGATTTGTATGGGACCATGTGCAAATATTATCCTTTTGCATGCTTTGCAAGGAAACTTGTACAATGTGATGCACTCCACACATCATAAGCTAATTGCTTAAAGAGATCATTCATTGGTATTATTCATCTCCAATATCAATGCAGACCTATGGGATGAATACACAAATCTGTTGAAGTCATTGATGTAGCAAGACATTCTATCATTAATCTTCTAACACGCATGAGTCTATGTGTTATTATGATCCATGAGGTGAGAAATACATTAACCCAACACGAACAGTGAGTCTATCCACCAACTTCAATAGTCATTAGACCCTCTCTTCCCAAACAGCTGATTCTGAGATGTGACTTTTATTTTCCACATCTAAGGACACAATTACATTCTGGCAACTAGTTCCCTTTATTTTCATATGAGGCAAATCAGAGTTACTACTAGTGTACATTCATTATCATAGTTAGTGTGTTAAATTCCCAAGCAAATTGTCTGACATGGCCCATAGTACACAAGTGTATCCTTCCAAGACATAAAGGAAGTTGTGTTTAACATAATATCTCTTCTTCTATTTCCAAAGAGGGGGACTACTTTGGAAATAGCGACCACAATTCTGTAAGTTTTACAATACTCATGGACAAGGATGGGAGTGGTCCTAAAGGAAGAGTTCTAAACTGGGGGAAGGCCAATTATACCAAGATTCGGCAGGATCTGAGGAATGTAGTATTGGAGAAACTGTTTGAAGGTAAATCCACATTTGATATGTGGGAGGCTTTTAAGGAGATGTTGATTAGCATGCAGGAGAGACATGTTCCTGTGAAAATGAGGAATAGAAATGGCAAGATTAAGGAACCATGGATGACAGGTGAAATTGTGAGACTAGCCAAGAGAAAAAAGGAAGCATACATGAGGTCTAGGCGACTGAAGACACACGAAGCTTTGCAAGAATGTCGGGAATGTAGAGCGAATCTGAAATGAGGCATTAAGAGGGCTAAGAGAGGACATGAGATATTGCTGGCAAAAATGGCTAAGGAAAATCCCAAAGCCTTTTATTCATATAGAAAGATCAAGAGGGCAACCAGAGGAAGGATTGGCCCACTTAAGGACAAAGGAAGTTATGCGCAGAGTCAGAGAAAATGGGTGACACTCTTAACGAGTAATTTGCATCGGTATTCACCAAGGAGAGGGACATGACAGATGTTGAGGTTAGAGATAGATGTTTGCTTAGTCTAGGTCAAGTTGACATAAGGAAGGAGGAAGTATGGGTACCCTAAAAGACATTAAGGTGGACAAGTCCCCAGGATGGGATCTACCCCAGGGTTTTGAGGGAAGCGAGAGAGAATATAGTCAGGGCCTTAACGGATATCTTTGCAGCATCCTTAGACACGGGTGAAGTCCTGGAGGACTGGAGACTTGCTAATGTTGCCCTCTTGTTTAAGAAGGGTAGCAAGGATAATCCAGGTAATTATCGACTGGTGAGCCTGATGTCAGTGGTAGGGAAGCTACTGGAGAAGATACTGAGGGATAGGATCTATTCCTATTTGGAAGAAAATGGGCTTATCAGTGATAGGCAACATGGTTTTGTGCAGGGAAGGCCATGTCTTATTAACTTAATAGAATTCTTTGAGGATGTGACAAAGTTGACTGATGAGGGAAAGGCTGTAGATGTCATATACATGGACTTCAGTAAGGCGTTTGATAAGGTTCCCCATGGCAGGCTGATGGACAAAGTGAAGTCACATGGGGTCAGGGTGTGCTAGCTAGATGGATAAAAAACAGGCTAGGCAACAGGAGACAGAGAGTAGTAGTTGAAGGTAGTTTCTCAAATTGGAGACCTGTGACCAGTGGTGCTCCATAGGGATCTGTGCTGGGACCACTGTTGTTTGTGATATATGTAAATAATTTGGAGGAAGGTATAGGTGGTCTGATCAGCAAGTTTGCAGATGACACTAAGATTGGTGGAGTAGCAGATTGTGAAGGGGATTGTCAGAGATTATAGCAGAATACAGATAAAATGGAGAGTTGGGCAAATAAATGACAGATGGAGTTCAATCTGGGCAAATGCGAGGTATGCATTTTGGAAGACCAAATTCAAGTGCGAACTATACGGTAAATGGAAAAGCCCTGGGGAAAATTGATGAACAGAGAGATCTGGGTGTTCAGGCCCATTGTTCCCTGAAGTTACCAATGCAGGTCTATAGGGTGGTCAAGAAGGCATATGGCATGCTTTCCTTCATTGGACGAGGTATTGAGTACAAGAGTTGGTAGGTCATGTTGCAGTTGTATAGGACTTTGGTTCGGCCACATTTGGAGTACTGTGTACAATTCTGGTAACCACTTTACCAAAAGGATGTGGATGCTTTGGACAGGGTGCAGAGGAGGTTCACCAGGATGTTGCCTGGTATGGAGGGTGCTAGCTATGAAGAGAGGTTGAGTAGATTAGGATTATTTTCATTAGAAAGTTGGAGATTGAGGGGGGACCTGATTGAGGTCTACAAAATCATGAGGGGTATAGTCAGGGTGGATAGCAAGAAGCTTTTTCCCAGTGTGGGGGATTCAATTACTAGGGGTCATGAGTTCAAAATAAGAGGAGGAAAGTTTATGGGAGATATGCGTGGAAAGTTCTTTACACAGAGGGTGGTGGGTGCCTGGAACACATTGCCAGCAGAGGTGGTAGATGCTGACGTGTCTTTTAAGATATATTTGGGCAGGTACGTGGATGGGCAGGGAGCAAATGGACTCGGACCCTTAAAAAATAGATGACAGCTTAGGCAGACGATCTCGATTGGTGCAGGCTTGGGGGGGGGCCGAAGGGCCTGTTCCTGTGCTGTAATTTTCTTTATTCTTTGCTCTTTGTTCTTACTACCCTCTGCCTAATGACCTTCCAGAATGCATTGTTTGTATAGTACAACCTAAGATCATTAAAATGAAAATGATTTGTCAAGATTTTTGGATAATTATGCTGAATCTATATTCTACTCCTCAAGGCAACAATTCACCCTCACCAGTACCTCTCATGTTGTGAGTCAGATCCATGCAGTTCTTTCCTCTCACAATCTCTACACCCAACTTCAGGCGTATAATGCATTGTTGGAAAGGATGGAGAGAATGGCACAAAAGCATGATCAATGAGTTTGAAGACAGTTATTACAAGACAAACATAATAATTTGAGAATTTTATATGGACAAATGAGATCATGGTAATGTACTATGTAATTGCGTCAAGTTTAGGCCAAAATATTATAATGAGCCTTGGAAAAGTCCTGTGAAGAAACTGGAGACACATCCAAAGTTCATGAATCACCTGTCACACAGTTTGATGACTTGGATACTGAAGGTATCGTGCCAGACAACAACCATACAAGTCCGACAATTTATACATACCCATCCATGATGATAGACTGCATACCATAGCGATATGCTACACTGTTACGTTATGATAACTACATTAGATCCAGTTGTTTAAATGTGCAGAGACACTGTGTTAGTATGCATGTACGTGTTATTGGAAAATAGTTCCTATTCTTGAAAAGGAAGAAGGGGATGTTGCATTATTGCAGAGATTTCAGACCAGAGAAACAGTGTATGCAGTTATATGCCATGATACATGTCATATTCTGATATAAGGATGTACTTCACCTTCCGTCACACTATCAGTTGAATGGAGTCTGTGTAATGTGCTCAGCTAATCAGTTATGTTTGTGTCATATACAGTAACATTGTTAAGCATCAGAACATCAGGGCTAAAGGTAATAATGTATCATCTGTGATTCTATTACAATGTAAATAGTTAGTGCTGTTAAATAACTTCAAGATATCTGACTCAACAAGAATCTAATTATTTTATTTTATGTTATGTGAGCTGACATATCGGACAGCCCTCAGACTATATGGTCCTGGCAGAGATGTTTGAACCAAGAAACAAAGTCAATCACTGCTTTAGGCATTTGATTTGAAGGTGGTATGAGAGTAAACTTAGAAATCTGTGTGTCAGATCATGTCCCTGATATCTATGCGTCTGTCAGGAATAAACAGACATTTGGGCTAACTCAAGGAGAATCTGGAATTTTTGAACCAAATAGCATATAAAATGGTTGAATAGAATGTAAGTGAGAATGAGAACTTATGAGTGATATAAAAAGATGCTCCACCATATCCCTCCAACAGTGACAGAATGGGCCCCAAACAAATGACAGGAGGCAGTCTTGAAGTGGGAAAGCACAGTGTCATTAATGTAGAGGGTACTGAGGGTGTGTTCTATGGAAGAAATGCAATCTATCCCTATTGGAGTCTTGCCACTGAACTGTGGGATATTGGCATCGCATAGTTCCACTCACCATATTTAGACATCTTTTCAGGTATTCTATGGGTGCTAATGGCATGGCAAAACCTCTCTGTATCTACCAGTCTAGCTCCTAACAGTTCTGAGGAAGGGTCACCGGACCCGAAATGTTAACGCTGATTATTTTCTTCGCGAATGCTGCCAGACCCGCTGAACTTTTCCAATAATGTCCGTTTTTGTAGATTTTAGCTGTTCTCCCCATGGCAGTTGGGGGGACTGGTGGGGGGAGATGCAACATCCTGTACTTCCACCATTGGAATGTGTCTGTCATGCTGAACTGGACAGCAAACAGAGAGGTGGTCTTAGAATTGGCTGCCTTCTGCAAGATTCCTCCAGTTGGCACGTTTCTGACAAAGTCGAGTACCGGCCTGGAAATGAAATGGTTTCCTGAAATGTATTTAAGACCAGAAGTTGCCACCAAAGGATTGCACAAAGGAGCAGGAAACCTCAAACCAAACCCTATGAGCGTAGCAGCTTGGTATGTCAATTCCCAGAGGCTGTCCTCAAGGACCAGGCAGTAGTGCTGTAGATGTTTCTAAACTGTTCTGACATGTTATATCGCATATCTAGACAAAATGAACCTGTTCAGATATCTTCCAGAGTGAAGCTCAGTGACCTAACTTTACTGATATATGTTCCAAGTGCATGACAAAGTGCTGGCGTGGAATATCAGGCCAAACTCTTCAAATCTTTGATTGGATTACAACTTTTAAACCTCTCCACTTATTCGGTATTTCACATATACTGAAGATAGCTAGCAGTGTTTTTTTAATACCATGTTGGTCATCTGTTCTTTTCAGTTAGTGTTTACGCCAGTGCACTTTTCTGCTGTGGCTTTTGGCTTGTCTGTATTTTTAAAATACTGCTAGTATTTCCCTTTTACGTGCAGTGCATACGGTTGTTGCCTGCACTCTAATATTATAAATTCAATGTCCTGGTGGTTACCACTGACCAGCAATTTAACTGATCCAGCCAAGCTAATGCTGCGGCTACAATCACAGCTCACAGACTAGGAGTTCTGCATTGAATAGCTCAGCTCCTGATTCCCCAATGCCTGCTAGCCACATGTAAGACTCAAGTCAGGAGTGAAATGGAATACTCTTCACTTGCTGGCATGAGTGCAGCTGCAACAACATTCAAGAAACTCAATACTTATACAGGACAAAACAGCCCACTTGATCTGCACCCCTATCTTAAATATTCACTCCCTTGACCAATATCATACAGTGGCAGCAGTATGTACAATATACAAAATGGATGATGAAATACACCTAAATTCTCTTGGCAGCTCTGTTCAAAACCATGACCCCTATCATCAAGGACAGCAAACACATAGGAATGCCTCCAACCACAATTTCTCCACCAGGTTATACCAAATTCTGATATGGAACAATATTGCTGGGTACAACATTCTGGAACTGCTTCCCTAAGACCCACAGAGCTGCTATGGTTCAAGAAAGTGGCTTACTGCCACCTTCTCAATGGTAATTAGTGATGGAAAATAAATTCTAGCCTTTCCAGCAATATTCAAATCTCATAAATGAATGTAAAACCGTTCAGATTTAGTTTATGTGCAGTTATTTTGAAATTTAAATCTGAGACTCTGCTCCTGACATATTACCCTGGCTATTGTTTGTTGTCTGCACTCATCCATGCAATGCTGAATATCACAGTAGGCAAGCAGCTGAATTGGAGGACTGATGTGAACTGGAGCGGATCTAGATAAACTATGGAACAAGAGTGAAATGAGTGGAATAATTGAATGATTCTAAGTCCTTTTGAAATGCTAATACTCCAAATTAAGAGACAGACTGTTAAGAGCAGTTAGTTTACAGACTGTGCCAATTTTGTATTTCTGGTAGATGAACTTGCAGGATAAAGTATTCTGGAAATGACAGACAATGTATGAATGAGTCCTTCATCCCTCTGATAATTTTCAGTTATCCTTTATTGTGTAGAATAAATTTTCCGCTTGCTCACTTGAAGCATAGAGTCATGCCTGCTGGATGTGCATGTTGCAAAATCACATGTACACAGTGCATTATTTTCCATGCATTAAAATTAATGTTTAGAAAAACTGATTTGCATGTTTTCCCTATGTGTGCTCTTTATGGATGATGCTCTGCATTGGGAGTATGCAAATAGAAGCTTTCCCCTTTATATGTGAACCATCCGAACTTTTGGATTAAATTCCAGCTGTGTTTTACAGCTCGAAGTCCGCTATGCCATATGTAGCCTGGACAAACTCTGTGATGAGTTTGCAGCCTGTAACTCCCATCTGAGTATCCATCACTCACATAGAAACCATTCCAACTCCTCAGTTAGATTTTGGCCCATGATTCACAACTTGGTATCTGTTATTAAATTAAAATTACCTAATTTCCTCTTGGATGCTTCATCCTGATCTGGCATAATAGGGAAGGAAAAGCATGGAATGCAGGCAAACTCTAAGGAATGACCTATGTCATCATTGAATCTTTAATTCCAGGGCTCCAATGAGCTATGTGTTGGAGATTTGTTCTTTTACAGTACGGATTAGGTAAGTGCTTAACGTGCGGAGGTTCACATGGCAAATAAATTGAAGTGGTGAAGGAGCTATCAACTTATATAAAATCAGGTTTGATTTTTTTCCACTGGATCCTACCAGTGCAGGTTGTGTGATATAGAAAAGGAAGGGAAAGAATCTCCAACACAATTCCGATGAATTCACATGACCATCGGAGGATCTATAGACAGAAGTATGCCATTAAGCCCCTTGAGCCTGCCCCACCTTTCAAGTTGTTCATGGCTGATCTGTATTGCAGCACCATTCAAAGCCTTTGATCCGAATCACTTGAAAACCTTACTTAATAAAACTCTATTGATATTGATATTGAAAACCTTCATTTAGCCATCATCCATTCCCTTTTGAGGAAGAAAGTTTCAGATTTCCTTTCTCTTAGTTACAGAATAGAACATAGAATAGTACAGTACAGTGCAGGACCTTTGGCCCACGATGTTGTGCCGAACCTTTACCCAAAACCTAAGGTCTATCTAACCTCCACCACTACCTTATACTATCATCCATATGTCTATCTAATAGCTGCTTAAATGCCCCTAATGAGGCCGACTCCACTACCCTCTCCGGCAATGCATTCCACGCCCCCACCACTCTCTGAATAAAGAACCCATCTCTGACATCTCCCCTATATCTATCTCCACTTATGTTAAAATTATGCCCCCTTGTAATAGCTACCTCCACCCCAGGAAAGAGTCTCTGGCTGTCCACTCTATCTAGTTCTCTGATCATTTTGTACACGTCTATTAAGTCACCTCTCATCCTTTGTCGTTCTGAAGAGAAAAGCCCTAGCTCTGCCAACCTTTCCTTGTAAGATCTTATCTCCATTCCAGGCAACATCCTTGTAAATCTGCTCTGTACCTTTTCCAATGCTTTCACATGTTTTCTGTAATGAGGTGACCAAAACTGGACACAATACTCCAGAGATAATGGGAACTGCAGATGCTGGAGAATCCAAGACAACAAAATGTGAGGCTGGATGAACACAGCAGGCCAAGCAGCATCTCAGGAGCACAAAAGCTGACGTTTCGGGCCTAGACCCTTCATCAGAGAGGGGGATGGGATGAGGGTTCTGGAATAAATAGGGAGAGAGGGGGAGGCGGACCGAAGATGGAGAGAAAAGAAGATAGGTGGAGAGGACAGTATAGGTGGGGAGGTAGGGAGGGGATAGGTCAGTCCAGGGAAGACGGACAGGTCAAGGAGGTGGGATGAGGTTAGTAGGTAGATGGGGGTGCGGCTTGGGGTGGGAGGAAGAGATGGGTGAGAGGAAGAACAGGTTAGGGAGGCAGAGACAGGTTGGACTGGTTTTGGGATGCAGTGGGTGGAGGAGAAGAGCTGGGCTGGTTGTGTGGTGCAGTGGGGGGAGGGGACGAACAGGGCTGGTTTAGGGATGCAGTTGGGGAAGGGGAGATTTTGAAACTGGTGAAGTCCACATTGATACCATTAGGCTGCAGGGTTCCCAGGCGGAATATGAGTTGCTGTTCCTGCAACCTTCGGGTGGCATCACTGTGGCACTGCAGGAGGCCCATGATGGACATGTCGCCTAAGGAATGGGAGGGGGAGTTAAAATGGTTGGCGACTGGGAGGTGCAGTAGTTTGTTGTGAACTGAGCGGAGGTGTTCTGCAAAGCGGTCTCCAAGCCTCCGCCTGGTTTTCCCCAATGTAGAGGAAGCCACACCGGGTACACTGGATGCAGTATACCACATTGGCAGATGTGCAGGTGAACCTCTGCTTAATGTGGAATGTCATCTTGGGGCCTGGGATAGGGGTGAAGGGGGAGGTGTGGGGGCAAGTGTAGCATTTCCTGCGGTTGCAGGGGAAGGTGCCGGGTGTGGTGGGGTTGGAGGGCAGTGTGGAGCGAACAAGGGAGTCACGGAGAGAGTGGTCTCTCCAGAAAGCAGACAGGGGTGGGGATGGAAAAATGTCTTGGGTGGTGGGGTTGGATTGTAGATGTCGGAAGTGTCGTAGGATGATGCGTTGTATCCGGAGGTTGGTGGGGTGGTGTGTGAGAATGAGGGGGATCCTCTTTGGGCGGTTATGGCGGGGGCGGGGTGTGAGGGACGTGTTGCGGGAAATGCGGGAGACGCGGTCGAGGGCGTTCTCGATCACTGTGGGGGGAAAGTTGCGGTCCTTGAAGAACTTGGACATCTGGGATGTGCGGGAGTGGAATGTCTTGTCGTGGGAGCAGATGCGGCGGAGGCGGAGGAATTGGGAATAGGGGATGGAATTTTTGCAGGAGGGTGAGTGGGAGGAGGTGTATTCTAGGTAGCTGTGGGAGTTGGTGGGCTTGAAATGGACATCAGTTACAAGCTGGTTGTCTGAGATGGAGACTGAGAGGTCCAGGAAGGTGAGGGATGTGCTGGAGATGGCCCAAGTGAAGTGAAGGTTGGGGTGGAAGGTGTTGGTGAAGTGGATAAACTGTTCGAGCTCCTCTGGGGAGCAAGAGGCGGTGCCGATACAGTCATCAATGTACCGGAGGAAGAGGTGGGGTTTGGGGCCTATGTAGTTCGCCCCCTCCCCCCACTGCACCACACAACCAGCCCAGCTCTTCCCCTCCACCCACTGCATCCCAAAACCAGTCCAACCTGTCTCCGCCTTCCTAACCTGTTCTTCCTCTCACCCATCCCTTCCTCCCACCCCAAGCCGCACCCCCATCTACCTACTAACCTCATCCCACCTCCTTGACCTGTCCGTCTTCCCTGGACTGACCTATCCCCTCCCTACCTCCCCACCTATACTCTCTCTACCTATCTTCTTTTCTCTCCATCTTCTGTCCGCCTCCCCCTCTCTCCCTATTTATTCCAGTTCCCTCTCCCCATCCCCCTCTCTGATGAAGGGTCTAGGCCCGAAACGTCAGCTTTTGTGCTCCTGAGATGCTGCTTGGCCTGCTGTGTTCATCCAGCCTCACATTTTGTTGTCCACAATACTCCAGATGTGGCCAAACAGGCTGGTTTAGTGGTGTTTTTTTTCCCCCTTTTTAGTGATTACACTCCTAATTGGTCTAAATCTAATTGTTAGATTACATTCCCTCATTTGGATTCCACATCTGGGAAAATAGCTTCCTATTACAACGCTTCATCATTTTACAGAGCTTCATGAGATTGAGTCTCAATCTTCTAAACACAAAGGAATAAAAGTTATGTTTATACAACCTATTCTCATGATATAATTTTTCAAGCTCTGGTGTCATCCTGTTCAATCTATATCAAGGCATGTGACCAATGTAAATATGTAAATAAGATAGCTGACATTATCTTGGGAAGTGATGAAAGAATACAGGACAACATGACTATGTGACGACTTGGTGATTTGTCTACTTTAAGATATGTTCCACTTAGATATGTCTTGTGTGCAGCCTTTTCATGTACATAATTCGTTGTTACCATGTTGATTAAGTTTTGCTGATGACCAAACAACAATGACAGAACAGTAGATGTTGGCAGCTGGAAAAGACCAGCATTTGAAATTTTGAAAATTGATAAACTTAGGATTATAAGAAAATGCAAAACGTAGAGTGCACCAACAGTCCAGAGAAGTCCACTTCACACATCGCAGGCCTAAACCAGACTGAGTAATGGCTAAACTGACCCATAAATTTCAGACCATAAAATGTAGGAGTAAAAGTAGGTCATTCAACTCATTCAAGTCTGCTTTGCCATTCAATGAAATCCTGGTTGCTCTGATAATCCTCGGCTGCATTTTCCTGCTCTTTTCCCAATAACTTGCGGCACTCCACTAGCTACAAATTTTGTCATCCTGAAAGTGCCTCCCTTACTCTAAATCTCGCTTTTATATCAGTTAGCCAATCCTATATCTATGCTAACATACAAACTTCCAATGCCATGGACTCTTGTCTTATTAAGTAGCCCAACATTTGGTACCTTGTCAAATGTCTAACATGCTGCTCTACGTTGGGATTGGACACAAAGTCAAGTAAGGAACAGGTTAGTATAGTTTTATGGCATGGGTGTTAGCAAAGACGACAACTTATCAGACAGAGATCAATGCAAAAACAATTGCATACAGTAAAATACTTAATACAAGATACAATGTTTGTTTCATTCTTAGGGGAAACACCACAATTGAGCAGGCACAGTTCAATATGCACACCCATGCCTGGGAGAGAGTGACAGCTCCCTTTATTGATGATTCATGCTAACAGGTAGATAGTTGTGAACACAATAATTTAAATGAAAATTTAACATCTGACTCAAAACTTTGTGGGAGTTTTAAAAGAGACATTATCAGAATTCTTGTTATGGAGAGATGGCTTGACATCACCAAGGACTGAAAAGTTAACCAGGCAAATAGAAATTGTGAAAATAAAATACAGTCACTCAAGATGACTAAAGATGCCTTGGACAAAATGGCTGACTGTACAGTTTGTTGTTGTCTGGAGTGGAAGCATGGCTGAACAGGAACAGGATAACTACAAAGAGGATGTCTCGACCCCAGTAACACTGTGTTCTCAGTGTCAAGAAAAGGCTGCATTGGTGCATTTCCTCACATACCACCCCACCAATTTCTGGATCCAACGCATCATCTTCCGACACTTCTGCCATCTGCAATCCAACCCCACCACCAAAGACATTTTTCCCTCCCAACCCTTATCTGCTTTCTGGAGGGCCAACTCTCTCCATGACTCCCTTGCCCACTCCACACTCCCCTCCAGCCCTGCCTCAACCGGCACTTTTCCCTGCACCCGCAGGAAGTGCTACACCTGCCCCTACAGCTCCTCCCTCACCCCCATCCCAGGTCCCAAGAAGACTTTCAACATCAAGCAGATCTTCACTACCTGCACATCTGCTAATGTGATAGACTGCATCCGCTGCATCCCATTGTGACCTTCTCCTCATCGGGGAAGCCAAGTGGATTCTTGGGGCCCACTTTGCAGAACAACTACGCTCGGTTCGCACCAAACAACTGCACCCCCCAGTTGGGAACCATTTCAACTCCCCCTCCCATTCCGCAGACAACATGTCCATCCTGGGCCTCCTGCAGTGCCACAACGATGCCACCCGAAGATTGCAGGAACAGCAACTCCTATTCCGCTTGGGAACCCTGCAGCCCAATGGCATCAATGTGGACTTCACAAGCTTCAAAATCTCCCCTCCTGCTACTGCATCGTAAAACCAGCCCAGCTCGTACCCACCTCCCTAATCTGTCCTTCCTCCCACCTGTCCCCTCCTCCCACCTCAAGCCGCACCCCTATTTCCTGCCTACTAACCTCATCCCATCCCGTTGACCTGTCCGTCCTCCCTAGACTGACCTATCTACTCCCTACCTCCCTACCTACACTCACCTTTGCTGGCTCCATCCCCGCCTCTTTGGCCAGTCTTTCTCCTGTTCACATATCTTCTCCTCTATCCATCTTCTATCCACCTCTCCCTCTCTCCCTATTTATTTCAGATGCCCCTTCCCCTCTCCCATTTCTGAAGAAGGGTCTCGGCCTGAAATGTAAAACTTCCTTTTCCTCTGATGCTGCTTGGTCTGCTGTTCTACCCCTTCATATCTCTTGCATTGGTGCAAAGATTGTGCAACTAAAAATGCAGAATACAATTCCTGTAAAAAGTCATGTCAATTTAAAGCAACATGTTGATGGAGAAAACTAACACTGGAAAACAAAATGAAAAATCCACAATGGCTAGCCAAAATCAAGTGATCAAATATGTCAATAAAATGGAACATCTGTTCCATACCAAGATTATTGGTTTACTGGAAGCTGCTGAGTGCAGAAATTTTATTTGTTGGACATAAAACAAGTTTTAAACTGGATGCTGGAGATAGAGTTTTGGCTCTTTCTGATACAGAATCAGGGTTGAACCCCAACCTCACCATCAAACCCGCAGTCTCAACCTCTCCACACCTCTCACTCACTCCAATCTTTCCCCCGCAGGACAGGCAGCCCTCCGCTCCAACCCCAACCTCACCACTGCAGCAAAGGAGGCGCAGTGGTAGTATGGCGCACCGACCTCTACACCTCCGAGGCCAAACGCCAACTCTCCGACACCTCCTACTACCGCCCCCTTGATCATGACCCCCCCCCCACCACCGAGCACCAACCCATCATCTCCAACACCATCCATGACCTTATCATCTCAGAGGACCTCCCACCCACAGCCTCCAACCTCATTGTTCCCCAACCCCACATGGCCCATTTCTATCTCCTTCCCAAAATCCACAAACCTGCCTGCCCTGGTCGACTCATTGTCTCAGCCTGTTCCTGCCCCACCGAACTCATCTCCACCTATCTGGACTCCATTTTCTCTCCTTTGGTCCAGGAACTCCCTACCTACATCTGTGACACCACCCACGCCCTCCGCCTCCTCCAGAATTTCCAATTCCCTGGCCACCAACACCACATTTTCACCATGGACACCCAGTCCCTATACACCTGTATTCCTCATGCAGATGGCCTCAAGGCCCTCCGCTTCTTCCTGTCCTGCAGGCCCGACCAATCCCCCTCTACCGACACCCTCATCTGCCTTGTCCTCACCCTCAACAACTTCTCTTTCGATTCCTCCCACTTCCTACAGACAAAGCGGGTGGCCATGGGTACCCGCATGGGCCCCAGCTATGCCTGCCTCTTTGTAGGTTACGTCCCTCTTCTGCACCTACACAGGTCCCAAACCCCACCTCTTCCTCCGTTACATTGATGACGGTATCGGCGACACCTCTTGCTCCCCAGAGGAGCTTGAACTGTTCATCCACTTCACCAACACTTTTCACCCCAACCTCAAGTTCACCTGGGCCATCTCCAACACATCCCTCACCTTCCTGGACCTCTCAGTCTCCATCTCAGGTAACCAGCTAGAAACTGATGTCCATTTCAAACCCACTGACTCCCACAGCTACCTAGAATACACCTCCTCCCATCCACCCTCCTGCAAAAATTCCATCCCCTATTCCCAATTCCTCCGCCTCTGCCGCATCTGCTCCCAGGATGACGCATTCCATTCCCGCACATCCCAGGTGTCCACGTTCTTCAAGGACCGCAACTTTCTCCCCGCAGTGGTCGAGAATGCCCTTGACCGCGTCTCCCGTATTTTCCGCAACACATCCCTCACACCCTGCCCCCGTCACAACTGCTCCCAGAGGGTCCCCCTCATTCTCACACACCACCCCACCAACTCCGGATACAAAGCATCATCCTCCGACACTTCCGACATCTACAATCCGACCCCACCACCCAAGATATTTTTCCATCCCCACCCTTGTCTGCCTTCCGGAGAGACCACTCTCTCCATGCCTACCTTGTCTGCTCCACACTCCCCTCCAACCCCACCTCAGCCAGAAGCTTCCCTGCAAACGCAGGAAGTGCTACACTTGCCCCCACACCTCCTCCCTCACCCCCATTCCAGGCCCCAAGATGGCCTTCCATATTAAGCAGATGTTCACCTGCACATCTGCCAATGTGATATACTGTATCCATTGTACCCGGTGTGGCTTCCTCTACATCAGGGAAACCAAGCGGAGGCTTGGGGACCACTTTGCAGAACACTTCTGCTCGGTTCGCAATAAACAACTGCACCTTCCAGTCGCAACCCATTTTAACTCCTCCTCCCATTCCTCAGACGACATGTCCATCATGGGCCTCCTGCCGTGCCACAATGATGCCACCCGAAGGTTGCAAGAACAGCAACTCATATTCCGCTTGGGAACCCTGCAGCCCAATGGTATCAATGTGGACTTCAAAAGCTTCAACATTTCCCCTTCCCCCACCGCATCCCAAAACCAGCCCAGTTCTTCCATCCCCACACTGCATCACAAAACCAGCCCAGCTCGGCCCCTCCCCCCACTGCATCTCAAAACCAAAGCAGCCTGTCTCCGCTTCCCTAACCTGTTCTTCCTCTCACCCATCCCTTCCTCCCACCTCAAGCTGCACCTCCATTTCCCACCTACTGACCTCGTCCCATCCCCTTGACATGTCCGTCTTCCCTGGACTGATCTATCCCTTCCCTTCCTCCTCACTTATACTCTCCTCTCCACCTATCTTCTTTTCTCTCGATCTTCGGTCCGCCTCCCCCTTTCTCCCTATTTATTCCAGAACTCTCTCCCCATCCCCCTCTCCAATGAAGGGTCTAGGCCCGAAACGTCAGCTTTTGTGCTCCTGAGATGCTGCTTGGCCTGCTGTGTTCATCCAACTCCACACTTTGTTATCCAGGGTTAAAGTAAGTTCTTTTCTAACCATCAAATATAATGCTCCATGGACTAGGAGGCATATAGTTTAAAGTCATAGGATGGATGCACTTTAATACGAAGAGAGAAAAAAAACAGAAACATTACATATAATCTGGAACCAGAACTGTTCACTTTTAAGTGGAAGACCTTGCACAAATATACACTGAATTTACAAAATGGAAGAATTAGAAAGCCAAGGGAAGCCCTAAGGTTTTCGGCTGAAATTTCCACAATTGCTCAAAGGGCTGGCTGGGATGCTTAGCACATCACATTATGTCCAAAAAAACAAGCCGGTATGTTTGTAGTTTCAGTGGTATAATCAATCAGTCATTGCGAATCTGTGTGACTATCACATAGTTAAAAAAAAAGTTACAAGGAATTTTCTTCCAGATACATTTGAATGAGAGCATAGCAAAACTGGAGAGAGTTCAATTTAAACCAAGCCAGATGTGAATAGTGGCTTGTGACAATGATCTTTTGATCAGGAATCAATATTGATTCCAGTTTTCATTTCTCCATTTGTGAGATATTGTTTCATTTGATCACCTTTTGATATCATGACTGCACCAGAGAGTTTACAATGGATGATGACAAGTCTCCTGGAAGAACTGGAGGGAGTAATCTATCACATGTATGATTTCATTTGAGTGAAATGCTTGAGTGAAAGCAGTGGTAGAACATCTACAAGAGGCAGTACTTACCATCATTAACAAACAACTGTTAAATTCCTAGGGGACATTATACATGTATCAGGTATCAGAGTCAATCTCGGAAAACCAGAGCATTGAAGAAATTTCCAACGTTTGTAATGTCCCAGAATATCATTAATTTATGACAGTGGTAAATCAGGTGGATACAATCATAATCAGCTTGGCAAATATAAATGAACCAATTGTCAGTTACTAAGACAAGGCCAAGTGTAATGCAGGGAAGATGTCTAACAGTTATTGTTTGAAAGGATTTTTTTTCAAATTCATTCACAGGATGAAGATGTTGCTGGCTAGGTCAGCATTTATTGCTCATCCCTAATTGCCCAGATGGCCATTAAGAGTCAACCATATCGCTGTGAGTCTGGAGTTACTTGTAGGCCACAACAGGGAAGGATGGTAATTTCCTTTCCGAAACAACATGAGTGAATCAACTGGGCCTCGCTGACAATTAGAAATGGTTTCATGGTCATCATTAGAATCTTACTTTCTGATTATCATTGAATTCAAATTCCACCACCTACTGGAGCGGGATTCAAACCCAGGTCTCTAGTACATGAGCTGAGTCTCTGGATTCACAGTCCAGTGATAATAACATTAGACTATAACCTCCCATAATCAAAGAAATGTTAACTTCTTTGGTTGGTTCACTGCGACCCAGAAATATATATGATTGTTGCCCTTGATTTCTCATTGTCTGGATTAGGAGCTATATTTTTCCAGATTCAGAGGGATGGTAAAACAGAGAACACACAGGCAATCACAATAATTGGGGTTTACTATTGGACTCCCCACAGCCAGAGGGAGATAGAAGAACAGATATATGGGTAGATTTTGGCAAGAGTATAAAAGTAACAGGGTTGTTGCCGTGGATGATTTTAACTTCCCATATATTGACTGGGACTTACTTACTCCTTTGGGTGCAGAAGGGGCGGAGTTTGTAAGGAGCATCTAGGAGGACTTCTACAAACAGTATGTAGATAGTCCAACAAGGAAAGGGGCCATGTTAAACCTAATATTGGGGAATGAGCCTGGCCAGGTGGTTGATGTCTCAGTAGGGGAGCAGCGCTGGAACACTGATCACAATTCAGTAAGCTTTTAAGTATTGATGGATAAAGATATGTGTAGTTGTCTGATAAAGTGCTAAATTGGGGCAAAGCTACTTACAAGAATGCAGATTGGAGACAGATGTTTGAAGGCAAATCAACATATGGTATGTGGGAGGCTTACTAGTGTAAGTTGCTGGGAACTCAGGACTGGCACATTCCTGTAAGGATGAAGGATAAGTATGGCAAGTTTAGGGAACCTTGGATAATGAGAGATATTGTGAGCCTAATCCAAAAGAAAAAGGAAGCATTTATCAAGGCGAGGAGGCTGGGGACACATGAAGAAAAGATGGAATACAAGGAAATTCAAAAGAAACGAGAAGTCAGGAGGGCTAAAAGAGGTCATGAAAAATCATTAGCCTACAGAATTAAGGAAAATCCCAAGGCTTTTTATACATATATAAAGAGGACCAAGGCAGCCAGGGAGAGGATTGGCCCATTCAAGGGTAAGGAAGGGAATTTGTGTGGAACCAGAAGAAATGGGTGAGGTATTAAATGAATACTTTGTGTCAGTATTCACCATTGAGAAGGACTTGGTAGATGATGAGTCTGGGGAAGTGTGTGTAAGTAGTTTGGGTCATGTTCCAATCAAAAGGTAGGATGTATTGGGGGTCTTGAAAAACATTAAGATAGACAAGTTCCCAGGGCCTGTTGGCATATACCCCAGAATACTGAGTGAGGCAAGGGAAGAAATTGCTCAGGCCTTGAGGGAAATCCTTGTATCCTCACTACCTACAGGGGAGGTCCCAGAGGATTGGAAAATAGCTAACGTTGTTCCTTTGTTTAAGTAAGGTGGCAGAAATAATCCAGCTAATTACAGGTCGGTGAGCCTATGTCGGTAGTTGGGAAGTTATTGGAGAGGATTATTCAAGGCAGGATTTACTCCCCTTGGAAATAAGTGGGCATATTAACAAGAGGCAACATGGTTTTATGAAGGAGAGGTCGTGTCTCACTAACTTGGTTGGGTTTTTCTGAGAAAGTGACCAAGATGATCGATGAGAGTAGGGAAGTAGATGTTGTCTACATGGACTTCAGTAAGGCCTTTGACAAGATTCCTCATAGCAGACTGATACCGAAGGTAAAGTTGCATGGGGTTAGACGTAATAAGATGGATAAGATGCAAGATGGATAAAAAAACTGATGCGGTCATAGAAGACAGAGAGCAGCAGTGAAAGCTGTGTTTCTGAATGGAGTACTATGACTAGTGGCGTTCGTCATCAGCGTTTGCTATTTGTGATAGAGATAAATGATTTGGAGTAACTGATCTGATTAATCAGTTTGCAGAAGACACAAAGTTTGGTGGAATGGTGGATAGTGATGAGGAACGTCAAAGGATACAGCTGGATATAGTTGGTGACTTGGGCAGAGAAATGGTAGATGGAGTTTGATCTGGAAAAAATGTGAGGTAATGCATTTTGGAAGGTCTAATCCAGATGGAAAATATACAGGAAATGGAAGAACTATTAAGAGTGTTGTTAGGCAGAGGGATCTGAGTGTACAGGTACACAGGTCACTGAAAGCAGCAATGCAGTTGGAGAAAGTAGTCAACAAGGCATATAGTATGTTTGCCTTCATCAGCTGGGGCATTGAGTTTAAAAATTGATAATGTTGCAGCTTTATAGAACCTCAGTTAGGCTGCACTTAGAATATTGTGTTCAATTCTGGTCGCCATACTATCTAAAGGATGTGGTAGCTTTGGAGGGAGTAAAGAACAGATTTACCAGAATGTTGTGCAGTATAGAGGGCATTGGCTATGAGGTTGGAGCAGGTTGGAGCAACTTGGGTTGTTCTCACTGGAACGACGGAGGTTGAGGGGTAACCTGATAGAAGTCTGCAAGATAATGAAGACCATGAACAGAGTGGACAGTCAATAGCTTTTTCCCAGGGTTGAAGAGTCAGTTACTAGGGGCCATTGGTTTAAGGTACAAGGGGCAAGGTTTAAAGGTGATGGATGAGGCAAGTTTTTTCACTCAGGGTGAGTGTCTGGAACACACTACTGTGGAAGTAGTGGAAGCAGATGCAGTAGTGACTTTTAAAGGGTGTCTTGATAAATACATGAATAAGATGGGAATAGAGGGATATGATCCCCAGAAGTGTCAGGGGTTTTAGTTTGAGGGCAGCATTTCGGTGCAGGCTTGGAGGGCTGTAATTTTCTTCGTT
The DNA here is from genome assembly GCF_030684315.1 of Stegostoma tigrinum. Taxonomy (NCBI): domain Eukaryota; kingdom Metazoa; phylum Chordata; class Chondrichthyes; order Orectolobiformes; family Stegostomatidae; genus Stegostoma; species Stegostoma tigrinum. Next base: position 36,945,966 of record NC_081368.1, read on the forward strand.
CTTTGTTCTAACAGTGTACTGTGCATCTCACTTTTGACTCAAACAGATCAAAGGTTCTTGAAAGAAAGTGGCAGTAGCTGCTATTTGGTCTTCTGAGAAGTTTTCAGGTAATGCTTTGGGTTCACAATTGAGATAAACTGAAAACATTGGGTTATGTGATTCAATGATAAAGAATTGGCAAAGAGCTGCCATTGAGAGGGCAGATGGGTAGACAACAGCTAGTGGGCAAAAGCTTTGCAGATGGAATATAATGTGGAGGAATATGAGATTGAGCATTTAGTAGATGTCGTGGATAATTTTGGAGCTGAATATTATTTAAATAGAGAAAGATTGCAGAAAGCTACATAACAAAGGGATTTAGGGGCCCTTGTTCATCAATCACAAAAAGCTACCATTCAAGTTCAACAGGTAATGAGGAAAGCAAATAGAATGTTGGCCTTTATTTCAAAAGGAATGGAATATAAAAGTGGAGAGGATTTTCTAAAACTGTACAAGGCACAAGTCAGTTTAAAGCTCTCGTACTGTGAACAGTTTTGGGCCCATTATCTGAGAAAAGTATTAGTTTCGCTGATGTTCTTAAGATGCTGCTTGGCCTGTTGTGTTCATCCAGCTCCATACTTTGTTATCTCAGTTACAAAGGGACTTTCTTATGAGGAGATAATGAGTTGATGGGACTGTATTCATTGGATTATTGATGAATGGGAGTTGACTTCATTGAAACATATAAGATCCGTAGAGGACCTGACAGGGTAGATGCAGAAAGGCTCCCTTGTGGGAGAGTCTAGGTCCAAAAGGTGTGATCTCAGAATAAGGGATCACACATTTAAAATGCAGAGGAATTTATTTTTTCAGGGGGTTGCGAATTTGTGGAATTTTTTTTACCACTGTTGAGGATGGATCATTAAGTATATTCCAGGTTGAGATAGACAGATGTTTAATCAGTAAAGGAATCAAAGGTTATGAGGAAAATGAAGTTGAGGATTATCACATTAGCCTGGGTTTCACTGAATGGCAGAGCCAACTTGATAAGTTGATTGACCTACTTTTCCTCCTATATTGCTGACACTACTGAGTCCTCCACCTGCCTGATGCTAAGCAGGTACCCGGTGTCTGGCAAGGCTCCAAGTGCCAATGGTCTAGGATATATTTTCATTGTCAAAGGCAAAGCTGTCGCAGAGAGATACTAACCAGATCATGCTCACAGTCTTGGTAAGATAAATGTCCCCTTCAAATGGTTAGAATTAGCATTTTATGAATGAGTTTGATTGTGGAGTTAATAGGAGACTTGATTATGCATGGATATCTCAGCAAGCCTGCAGGTGTCACCATGATCTTCTCCTGAGAGGATTCTCTTCTTGTAGGATTGAGGGGCTTAATGGAAAGCCCTCTCCACTTGTCTAAGCCCTGTCTGCCCTATTATATGCTGCCGTCTGGGAGGAATCAAGTGAAATTGAAGTGGTGGCAAATCCATTAGTTCTAGTGTAGATAGGGGAAAGGGGCTGAGGTGGTCTGAGAGAGTGAGAAAGCAACACTGAGACTATGCAGGTCTGGGAGACTGAGGGGATTTGAGAATGAGCAGGGGAAGATATTGCAGGCAATAGTGAGAGTCGTGGAACATGAGCCAAGTCAGGAGGTCGGTGTTGGAGAAATAATGGAGTGAATGTGAGGCATCAGAGAATAGAGGGCAAAGGTTATTGATCTTCCATGGCACTGCTGGGCATTTCCTGATTATTAAAATGACACTGACCCGCTTGGTAACCTCAGACAAGGCTGTCAGGGTCTGGTATTGCAGCATCTCTCCTGGAGCACAAGATGCCTCTCCTCTCCATCTAGATCACTGTTGTAGATTCAAAAAGTCATAGATTCATAGAGCCATGCAACTTGGAGGCAGACCCTTTTGTCCAACCAGGCCATGCTGACCATAACCCCAAACTAAATTAGTCTCATGTGCCTGCACTTGGCCGATATCCTTCCAAGCCTTTCTTATTTATACAGCTGTCCAAAAGCCTTTTAAATGTTGTACCTGCATCCAACACTTCCTCTGGAAGTGCATTCCAGACACAAACTACTCTCTGTGTAAAAATGTTGCTTCTCATGTACTTTTTAATTCTTTCTGCTCTCACCTTAAAAATAAGACCTCTAGCCTTGAAATCTACCACTGTCAGGAAAAGACATCTGCCATTCACCTTATCTATAACCCTCATGATTTTAAAAACCTCAAGAGAATCATGGCACTATCTTCCCCTTCTCCAACATGTGCAGGCTCTGTCTGTCACTGCACCCAACAACTCTGAAAAGCCAGTGTTCATCAGGATGCACAGAGGGCATGACGTGGGCACCGGGCTTGCGATCTTTTGGTGGATAATTGCTGAGTGGCAAGTTGTCCTGGGTATGCTGAGTGATAAGATGAAGATAGTGTCAGATATAAGTGACACTACGGGGGAGGATTAAACAATCAGTAATGCAGGCTCGGTGAGATACGCCCAGAAATCCGGTTATTATGAGTGTTAGTTTCTTTGCTTTCATGATCATAGTTACTTTCCGAAGGCAGTTAACTATTTCTAAGCAATTTATTGGGCTCATTAGGAAACAACAGTTTAGCTATTGTTCGATTGGAAAGGCAATATACAACCCATTACTTCGTCCCAAATGATCTTTTACTTTTTTGTTCACGGAAAAGGCTGCATCCATTGACTTTTGTTTTAAATTCAAATTTAAAATGTGTTTGCTTCCTTGACTTCATAAATTTCCTATTGAATACTTAAGGTAGCAATTTGTATCATTATTTTATCAATCCCAATTTTGAGACAATTATCTCCAGGTCTGGTGAATCTAAATAGTGCTTTTAATATCAAATACACAAATGATCACAGTCAGTTGAGTATTCTTCCATTTTCAAGCACTTTGTCTGAGAAGATAACAAGTGGTCTGACTGGTCAAGGCCAAGACTCTGAGTCACAAAGCATTTAGTCCAAACTTGATGTGTGTAAGTTCTTGAATCTGCAAGACTCCTGGCTCTGTGGCTCTGGTATTAGTACTTAGGTGCCTCTTGAAACCAGTGTGTAAGTTCTTGAATCTGCAAGACTCCTGGCTCTGTGGCTGTGGCATTAGTACTTAGGTGCCTCTTGAAACCAGCTTAAAACACTAAACCAAAATCCACTGTGGTTCTGGCTGCAAGCCCGATGGGTCAGGAATGGCCAATCATATCTGTAAATTTAGTAATTCCCAAAACTACACATCAAGTGATATGGAAGGCACAGAGTAAAATTAAAAATAAAGCAGTCAGCAGAAAGAGTTAACTCTCTGTTGATCTGAGAGGGGTGAACCCAAGCCACCAAGTGAAGTCATGTTGCAATTTTATGTAGTTTGTTTTAAGAAATTCCTCAAAATCTCCTGATAGTTTCAACTGTCTTTTTCAATTTTTATCGTCTTTTCTTTGATTTTGCTCAGACATTCCACATCCTAAAATCTTCTTGGATTGCTTTAAGACCACCCTCAAATACACGCAAGCATATGGACTAAAAATTTTACATAAATCTTTGGTTTGCTATTTTCCTTCCTTAAAACAATTTCCACATTCTGTGTTCAAATTGATTGTCTGCCAACTTCATCTTATTTGTAGGTTCCAGGAACAAATTAAGCTTTTAACAGCATGAAAAGCTTGTGTTAGAAAAGAGAGGTTGAACCACTCTGATAAGTAAAATCAAAACACAAGCCCCAAGACTGTTAAAGCTGGAGTAGAGGTCCCCTTCTAATAATTAAACTTGAACCAACCAGGGAAGCTTGCCTCACCTTGACTATTCTGTTAAACTGCTACAGAGAAAGGGAGGTTAAATAAAGAAAATCAAGAAATATTCACTTTATAAATAACAAGTAACAATTTATTTATTTAACTTTAACCATGAACAAGTTAAGAGAATTTTTAATAAACCAAACAATTCCCCTTTAACTACTAACTATTCCCTAACTGAACTAAATTCTACTGATGCATTGTTCCAATAAACATAAGTCCTACTTATATAAGTGAAAGAAAAAGGAAAATAAATTTAAACTTATTGTCTCAAATTCTCTTTCTCCTGCTGTTGTCAAGTCATAAACACCTTTCATCTGCTGATCCGGCTGTCAGGGATGTGTTTTCTGTGAATTCTTCCAGGAGGACTCTTAGCCAGAGGTGACATATACCTTTTACGGATATATGTTGCTTTCTTAGAGAGCTTAGTGATTTCTTGTGAGAGCTAAATGCTTATTTCTCAGACGGTGGTTCATTCTCACACTAGCTTTCAAAAATCCTCTCCTTATATACCTTGGATGACATATCAATTTTCTTACAATAGCATTATTCTGAGGTTATCAAAGTCATTAGATTTAAATTCAATTGGCTTTTATTCACTAAGTGTTTGGTTTAAATTAATTGGCTAATTCCAGCTCGTTGCCAAAAGCATCAAAACAAGCTTAAGGTTTCCAATCACAGCTAACTGATATATGTTTCAATTTTTGAGCTGAATGTACCTCTTCAGCTGTTTTGACACATTTTCTGTTTAAATTTCTAAGTTTAGAAAAGCATCTTACCTGACAATGCCAGGGGCCTGAGCTTGATTCTACCCTTGGGCGAGTGTCTGTGCGGAGTTTGCACATTCTCCCTGTGCCTGCGTGGGTTTCCTTGGGGTATTCCAGTTTCCTCCCACAGTCTAACGATGTGCTGTTTCGGTGGATTAGTCATGCTAAATTGCTCGTAGTGTTCATGGGTTTGTAGATTTGGTGGGTTATTGGGGGGAGGGGGACGCTTTGAGGGTCAGTGTGGACTTGTTGGGTCAAAGGGCCTGTCTCCACACTGTAGAGATTATAAGAATAAGGACATGAGGAGGTAAATGTTGGAGCTCATATTGGTTGCGGTACTCAGTTCTTCCCTTGAGGTGTTTGCCTCAGCTGGTGACAGAGGTCTGTGAGTGATTGTGAACTCCTCTTTAATCACAGCCGGTGCTCCTTCCTCACCTCCTCCTTGTTCAGTTTTCATCATGCATCTTGTGACCACACACAATGGCTTGGCTTCACTGTACAAGAGAGGGGAGGGATTGTTTTCAACCATACTGTATCAACAAACCTGAAATATCTTGACAAACCATTTTCTTTCCCAGCACCTATCAATGTGGCTTATCTTACGATTTGAAAATGCAGTTATCATCGCTCTTTGTTGGCTAATTTGTGTCAAGAGTTGTTTAATTTTGGCTGTACAGAAAATGTGGTCGGCTTTAGGAGTTGGCAACACCCTTTTTGTCGAATTTATTTGCTCTGAGTAGCCCTTGTACCTCCAGTTCTCCCCTCAATATTTCATTTTCTGCTCACAGCTCAGTGTTTTGTTTGAATATTTTCACAATTTGTTTATTTTTAAAGTTTACCTCATTACATGCTTCTAGCTCCCTTCTTTACTGTAGCACTCCTAATACACCATTCCTTCCAGCTGCCCCAGTTTTTGTAATCAATTTCTCTGTCAACTGATGTCTAGCAAGTGCCAAACCTGTTGTACCTCACCTATTTCACTTAATAATTACTGAACAGATGTAATTACAATCGAAGACCACTGCTTCTCAGTTTCTCAAGTTTAAAACCAATTAATCTTCAATGTCTGTCACCTCAGTGATATCTCACTTCTGACACCATTGTTAGCTTTTCAGGATTCGTGATCACAGCTATTTAATATAGGCAGACAACTACTCATAAACAATTTCCAGATCATTTACTGAGTTTCTTAAGAAGCAGTATATTAGGTATGATAGAACTTAGTATATAGAACATACAATACAGCACAGGAACAGACCCTTTCTTCCACAATGTTATGCAGAACACAACGCCAATTTAAAGTAATTCCTGCTGCCTGCTCTTGATCCATATCCCTCCATTCCTTCAATATTTGTACGCTTATCTATAAGTCCCTTAAATACCCTCATTGTATCTGCCTCAACCACTGTCCCCCAGAGTGTGTTCCAGACACCTACCACTCACTGCGTAAAAAACTTGCCCTTCACATCTCCATTGAACTTCCTCCCTAAAACCTTAAATGCACATCCCTTTGTACTAGACATTCCAATTCTGGGAAAAAGGTGCTGACCTTCAAACCTATTGGCGTGTCTCATAATTTTATAGACTTCTATAAAGTCTCCCCTCAGCCACTGCCACTTAAGAGAAAACAACCTGAGTTTTGCTAGCCTCTCCTTGTAGCTAACACCTTCTAAACCAGGAAGCATCCTGGGAAATCTCTTCTGCACCCTCTCCAAAGCCTCCAAATCCTTCCTGTAATGTGGTGACCAGAAATGAATGCAATACTCTCAGTGTGTGACCTAACCAAAGTCTTATAAAGCTGCAACATGTCATTCTGACTCTTGTATTCAGTTCCCTAACCAATAAAAGTAAGCAAGTCATACACTTTCTTTACTAACTTACCTATTTGCGTAGCCACTTTCAGGAAGCTATTGACTTGAACCCCAAGATTCATCTGTACATCAATGCTGTTCAGAATCCTGCCATTAACTGTATAATTTTTCTTAACACTTGATCTCCCAAAGTGTGGCACCTCTTCACACTTACCATGATTAAACACCATCTGCCATTTCTCCACCCATATCTGCAACTGATCTATATCTCGCTGTACCCTTTGACAAACTTCTGCACTGTTCACAATTTTGTATCCTCTGCAAACTTACGAACCCACCCATCCGCATTTTCATCAAAGTAATTTATATGTATCACAAACAGCAGACACATCATGTAATAAAGGAGAACAAAGAGATTTCTGATGAAGTGTCACCAAAGTTGAAATGTTAATTCTGCTCCCCACAATGATTGTAATGAAGTCAACCAAATGCACCTCATCAAATATGAGTTCTCTGACAGGAGTTGTTAATGTGGTCCAATCAGGGAGCCCTGGCTGACAGATAAGAACAGGAGTGTCAGATATCCTGTTCTTTCTGAAAGTTGGCTCTGAGGGGAGGTGGATCAGTGTCAAGGACTCTCCATGTGTAAATAAAAGGTGACTTAGTGATGGCATACTGGCCTCTGTAAAATTATTTCACTTTTTGCTGTAGCAATTTCTGTTTTTGATACATTGTGTAATTGGAGAGGAAATGTATGACCTGTCATAGATAAGATTGCTTTATCAGTCCCAAAGCTGCCCTGTAGAATGGAGAAGCAAAGGCAGTGGACCCCTATGGTTTTAAAGTGGTGGAGGGTTTTCTTTGGTGGTAGTCTTCAGTGGTAACAATCTTTTTTCTGCCCTCAGGATGATGTAGGAGAACTCCTGGTCTTCTCTGATGAAGGTGATGGCTCTCTCCCCTGGATCCTCTCTCCTTCTCTCTCTGTCTATTCACATCCCACCTACCCTCTCAGTAGATCTTAATTTGGGTTCAGCCAGTCGATGCTGTGTTAGTCACCTATCTGAAGCCTTTTGGCCAGTGACCAATGGTGCATAATTGGCAACTCCCTGCTGCCTTGAGAAAAACATGTCCTGCTACTTCGCAAAATCATAAAAGATGGTGATGCAAGGCTCCCGACATCAAGATTAGCTTTGCCTGACTTCTCATCTGATTCCGCTACAAATCTCACCATTGACTTTGTTGCTCAGACCCTTATAAGATTCTGCCCATAATGCTTACCAACACAAAGCCTCCTGCAATCTTTATCAGCCTCACTTCTAGATGCAATCAAACTAAAACATCAGACATACAGATAATGCAATCCTTCCAAGACAAATATGTTTTTCTGAGTTGTAGTGCCAAAACTGAAAGTAGTATTCCAAGTGGAGTGGGACCAGGAGTGTGTCAAACGGAAACATCTATTCCGCACATTTCAATTTCAACACAGTTTTGATCAAGGTTAAAGTTCAAATAGAGTTTCCATTTAAATTTTGCCATGGTGCACGAGCTTCCAGTGATGTGTGTATGCAAACACCCCAATTCCCTTGCTCCTCCACAAAGCACAGTTTCTCCCTTTATGAAGAAAATATGAATTCAAAGTGTGTGCTCTAAAACTGCTTCACAAATTAGTCCATCAGTAGCAATTTACATTTTCACTTAATAGGTCTATATCTCTTAGGAACTTCTTCCTCCCATCACACAGATAAGCAAGTACTGGAAAGCACTTTCACAGTATCTGGTGTTAAATCTGAATATCTTGCCTTATTATTTGAGTATGGAACAGGGAATTTCTGAAGTATGAATGGAAATTTACAAATCTACACTTATTTATTTGGAAAAAATAGTGGCTAGATGGAGAGCATGATCCTAGTCTTTTGAATCATGGTTATTGTACACAGACGGATTCAAGGGAGGGTCGAGGTATAGATAATACAAACTAATACTCAGGGTAACATTTATCATTAGCATCATCAGAGTTAAAAATTAGAACTCCAAATATTTTTATAATTTCTCACAACTCCTATGGGGCTACTCCTTATTAAAACTGCATTTCTCTAAACTGTCCTATTAGATCAATACACTTAAATATAAGCATTGAAGCTCATGAGCCTTGCTGAATTTTTATCCTGTTTATTCAGAAGATGACCACTGTACAATTTATACATGATAATAAATCACAAATGCAGTGGTCATTTTCCGGTGTGCCTTGTTATCTGATTACACAGTGGAGTGCAGACTGATATGCAATGTGAGGCTTTTCAATACACTATTTTTGTAACTAGAATTACCATTTACATAAACATGAAATGAGTTGACAGACCAAAAATATACTAGAAAATGTTAAAAAGCAAAAATGTCTGGAGGCATTGTTTGACGGAATTCAGTACTAAATATTAATGTTCATGTTTGACATGAATGCTGCCCCCCCCGCCCCCCCCCCAACCCCAACCAAAGATTGGAAGGAGAAACCAGTCAGAGAAATCAACTGCTCTATTTAACACAAAGCAGTAATATAAGAACCATGGCAAAATAAAGGCAATTCTCAGACATGTTTCAAGCAATTCACCAGATGCACTGCAGGCAGGTTTCTATGTGTAAGTATGGTACAACAAGGCTACAGAGTCATTGTAGAACTGATCCTGCCAGTCAATAGTTTGGCCAACTGACCTTGTCTTTTGCTTCTCTGTATTTGGGGCAGTAAGAGAGATCAGTGTTTCTGTGCACATTTTCTTCAAGGAAATGTAAATTACCTTTTCCATGCGTTAACAACCAAATGAGGAAAGACTGATGAATGATCACATTGTAAAAGTGGCAGAGAATTTATCCGTCAGTGTATTTTCACACAGAATCAGTGTGACTCTGGAGTTAGGCTGATGTGACTCTGGAATCCATCAGTGGCTGTGCTGCTTAACTTCAGACAAGGCAATACCCTTGAAATCTGATATCATCAGTATTGTGGCAACAATGACTGAATCCTGTACAGGAATTGGTACAGCACTCAAATCTAACATTTATTCCATGGAAACAGTGAGAGCTCAGACTGAAAATGAACCAAAGTCAGCATCAAACATAACCCTTTTATGAATCGAGAAGAAAGTATTCATGTAATGGTCAAAACGGAGGAACTAAGCCTCACATTCCACTTCTGTTGGGGTCTGTGTTGCCATTGTTGAAGCTCCTGATTCTGACTCCTGAAACTTGTTTAACATTGTTAAAGTTATATAGCGGAGTCTGGTGCTTGGTTTGCTTACATTTTGTGCATTTTGGCCCCGGAAAGACAATTTATCATTGTCAGTGTGAATGAACAAACTTACAAACTTACATTTAATAGGAAGAACCTAGATGTTGGACAGATACAGTGCATATAAAGGCACCACAATGTCAGACTTTGGTTTTGTGTTCACTGTCAGCACAGACATGGCCTCTGGCAGGGCCTTGGGTCAAGACATTAGGATAGAAACAAAAAAATAGCTATAGGTGTGGATATAGTAGCAAGGAAGACACACTTTGTTTCCATGAAGAATGTTGTCAAGCCACCACGGGTCTAAATTTGGACATTCTAAATTGACCCACAGCTGGATAGATCAGACCTGACAGGAAATTACCTAAACTAAATTACATAGCAGCCAACAGTTATCAGCTAAAGAGAACAGTGGAAACCAAGGTCAAAGAGGTCACAAAGGTACGAGGGGTATGAGTTATAACCATCCCAAGGTTGTGTATTGGAGAAGAATCATTCAAACTTTCTGGCACCTTGACTTTAGCAGACAGAATGAAGGACTGAATATTTAACACTGTTAAGGAACTGTTAACACTTCTCATTGCCTTAGGAATAAAAGTTAAAGCAAAGATCATGAGGTCCTAGGTCTCATACTTGGGCAACATTGATAGCTCAGGGGAAACATGAGATAGAAAGGAAGTGCATTGAGGACATAACACTTTGGCTCCTCCCCAGGGATGTTCCTTCTTGAGCTCAGTGGGATACTGTCAGAACCACATTGATGATTTGACCAATAAACTTATCTCACTCTCTGACATCCTTAAAAGGAATGTCACGTGGGAATGGACTGGACAGCATAAGGGTGCTGTTGCTGAATTACAACACACCCTAGTACAGGCTCCCACTGTGCAGGTACGCGACCCAGATCTTTCCTCCACCTTAAAAGTTGCAGCCACCGATGTCAGGTGGCTGTACTTCTTCAAGAATGGCAAAATAAACTCAGAGATAATAGGAACTGCAGATGCTGGAGAATGCTCCTAAGATGCTGCTTGGCCTGCTGTGTTCATCTAGCTCCATGCTTTTGTTGTCATAAAATAAACTCAGGCTGGTAGCCTATACCTCCCGTAGTCTTTCACCAGGAGAACAGGGATTTTCTCCACGTGAGAAGCACTTGCTAACCATTTTACAGTACAACATTTTGCTAATATTATTGATTTTAATCCCCTAACTACTCAGAGAGAGCACACTTCCGTTCAACTTTTGCTGGGCGGCAGAGTTAAAGATGGTACAGTCAGCCAAAACCACATAATGGACTGGGCCTTAATGTGACAGAGTTGTGACATTGTTATGAAATGTACCAAAGTGCCCACCTCTCTAGCCAACAATTAGAGCTACAGAGGAGAATTCCAGGAGTGTAAGATAATGGTAACAAATATCCCTAGGGGACCATTTGTGCTGAAACAAAACAGGGGAAAATCCAAGGGTGCCTGGGGAGCATAAAAGAGACACCCCTTAAGAATATTCATAGATGGATCTTCTATGTTGAAGGATGGACACTGAAAGACAGAACGTGGTATGCATATGGAGAACCACAGAGAAGAATCCCTAAAAGAGTAAGCACTGCATGTTCCCTGCACTAAGGCTGCTGAGCTAGCAGCCATAGCTTGCTTGTTCAACCAGCCTGAAAAATGCCCCCCATCAGCAGGCATTAATTTAGACAGCACGCATGTCTGCAACAGTTTAACTAACTTCCTACCACTGTGGGAAGCTAGAGGATTCAGCCTGGCAGACAGGAAACCATTACCAGCTGCACCCCGACTTAAATGCAATCTCCAAACTGCCCAAGGCCATTAAAAAGACATCATTAAGGTTAGAGCCCATCACCAACTTCCTCGTCTGGGAATGTAAGGGCAGTTGAATTGACTATGCAGAGTGCTCACGATTAACATTGGTTGAAAGAGGCAAGTATTTTTATTTGGTTTGATTTATTATAGTCACATGTATCTACATACAGTGAAAACCTTTGTTTTGTGAACAGTGGAGACAGACCATAGCAAACAAGGATGTACAGATCATTGGGTTCTTAGACCGAAGCATACAGGTTACAACTGCACAGGAGGTGTGCAAAGCAAGATCAGCGTGAGCAAGATCAACATTATTTGAAGCTCTAAACTCCATACATCAGTCTACCAGTGGCAGGGAAGAAGCTGTTCTTGACCCTGTTGATGTGTGGGTTCAGCTTCTGTATCTTCTGTTCGATAGAAGAGGTTGCAGAAGAGCATTGCTGGGTTGGGAGGGATCTTTGATGATGCAGGCAGTCTTTCAGCAGCAACGAGAAGTGTAAAAGGAGTCCATGGAGAGGAGGTTGGCTATTGTGATGGTCTGGGCTGTGCACACAAGCTGCTGGTTTTTTATGGTCCTGGGCTGAACTGCTTTGCAATTGTATTGTATGCCTTCTATGGTGCATCTGTAAAAGTTGGTGAGAGTCCATATTGACATGTTGAACTTCCTAAGCTTCCCGAGGAGGAAGAGGTATTGTTGTGCCTTCTTTACCACCACATCTATGTGGGAAGTCTGTGGGAAGGCACTCTGCAGGACAGGTTGTTGGTTATCGTCACTCCGAGGAACCTGACTATCTCAACCCTCTCAACCTCCGCTCTGTTGATGTAGATGGGATCATTTCCTATTCCTTTCATCTTGACGTCAATGACTCGTTCTTTTATTTCGCCAGCATTGAGAGAGAGGTTGTTATTGTTGCACTGCAACACCAAGCGTTTTATCTCCTATCTTACAGTCATGGTTGTACAGCGAGTACAGTCGGGGGCTGAAAGCACATCATTGCAGGGCTCCAGTGTAATGGGTTATCATGGAGGCAGTGCAGTTGTTGATCTTCACTGACTGTTGTCTCTGGGTCAGGAAGCTGAGGGTCTAGTCACAGAGGGCAGAGCCAAGACCTAGGTCTCAGAGTTTTGAGATTAGTCTTGGGGGGATTGTGGTGTTGAAGGCAGAGCTGAATTCAATGAGTCAGAGTCTGAGGTAGGTGTCCTTGTTGTCCACATGTTTCAGGAATGAGTGCAGGTCTAGGGAAATGGCATCCACAGTGAACCTGTTATGTCAATTGCTGAGGATCGAGGCAAGATTGGAGAACAGAGTTGATGTGAGCCATGACCAGGCTCTGGAAGCACTTTACAATTACTGATGTCAAAGATACTGGGTGGTAGTCATTAATGCACTTTTCATGTGCTTTATTAGGTATTGGGATGATGGTGGTCTTCTCAAAGTAGGTGGGGACTTTTGCTTATAGGAGGGAGAGCTGGAAGATTTTGGTGAATACCTCTACCAGCTGATCAGCACAGGACCTAAGTGCATGACTGAGCACTCTGCCTGTGCCCATCACTTTCCTTGGGTTGACTCTCAGGAAGATCGATCTGATGTCTGCAGTGGTGACTGATGGAACATGATGGGTGACTGGGGCTGTCGGGGCAGGTAATGTGATGCTGGCGTACTGCTCAAACCGAGCAATCAAAGCATTGAGTGCATTAGTGGGGAATGTGTTTTTGTCTGCTATCTTGTTCTGCTTCATTTTGTACTCCATTATGTTGAGTAGGTCTTGCCACAGGCAGTGTGCCCATGTAGTTGGTTTGGGCCTCTACCTTGTTCCAGTACTGCCTCTTGGCATTTCTGATAGCATTGTGGAGGTCATATCTGGATTTTTTTGTATAGGCTTGTGTTGTCCAACTTGAATGCTACATATCTGGTCTTCAGGAGACAGTGGATTTCCTGGTTCAGCCATGAGTGATATACTGGTATGCGTTGGCATTCAGAGGACTTTGAGTGTCCTTATTCATGATTCAAAAAAAGCTAGCATTCGGGAACAGCAGGCAATCAGGATTGCATTCGTATGCTCGCCTTTATTGCAAGGGAGCTGCAGTATGTAGTAAGGAGGTCTTGCTGTACCTGTATAGTTGTTTGGTGAGCCCAAGCCTGTACTATAAGTTTTGGTCTCCTTACCTATGAATGAATATACTTGACTGAGAGAGATGGTGCAACAAATTTTCACTAAATCGATTACTGGGATAAGAGAAGTGTCCTCTAAGCACAGAAGAAGTAAATGGGTTTAATAATCTTTAAGTTTAGAAAAATGAAAAGTGATTTAATAGGAATACATAAAACTCTACTCAGGGTAGATACTGTAAGGTGGATTCCCTTGTCTCAGGAGCCTAGATATAGTTATTATCTCAGGCTATGAGGCTAGTCATTTAGGACATCGAGAGAAATTTCTTCATTTGGGATTGTGAACATATAGGATTCCCTGCCTGACTGTCAGCATGCTCAGCCATTGAGTAAACTCAAAGCTGAGTTTGAAATATTTCTGAATATTTAGGAGAATGGAGTTGATGGATCAGTCCAACCATCCTTTTATTAATTGGCAAAGCCAGTTTGAAACATTACATGTCCTACATTTACTGTCTTCTCGAACTGCCTCTGTATTTCAACCAGGTCTTTCACTCAATTTAGGAGCTTGTGCCTGCGGTCCACACCTTCTGTTCTCAACTTTTTGAGAGTTCAGACTGATCATTGACCTGCCAAACTGTTCATTAGGTCCATTAAATAATACTACCAAGTATCTGTTAGACATGCCCTTTAAACTGATTTTGCCATCTCTATATAACCATGAGCCATCACAGGATGGTGATCAGATACAGGGCCATTTCCCCTTCCTGGCCTGGGTATGCCCATTTTTATAACTCCAAACACTGCTCAGATAATGACTAACCGATAGATTTCACTATTCCATTCTGCCCACAAAGAAACACAATGATATTGACCTAAAATCATCTCAGATTCTTTTCGAGCATGTTCATAACTGATAAAGAGCAATATAATAGAATAGGAGAGAGGAGGTTTGTCACAAAAATTCTTGGTATCCCTTTGGTAAATGTTTAAAGGTTGAAAAGATGACTCCACATAAAACATGCATTTAACCTCGACTTAGTGTGAAAGTAGATATGCTCATGTCGGCAATCGGGAATAAATATTGGATTCTCCCCACTGAATATTCTAAGCTACAAACAGTGGAAGCAACTTCAGACGTTTTTTGCTTTTTTAATAGGATACTGCTTAAATTTATGTTCAATGCCCACAAGGCAAAGTATCAAGCACATTGGTGATTTAAAATTCCACTTATGAAGAATTATAACTGGTGTCTCCAGGCTAATTTTGTTAAATTAAAAAGGGTAATAAGCCCAACTTCCGATACTGATGAAAGTAGCTAATGAATCTCAAAGAATCAACAGGGGGATGAGAACAGAAATAATATTATCCAGGATGCTAGGTCCTTACAGTATTTTCACCAGACACTAATACCCCTCCCCCACTTTCACCCTTTGGATTTACAGAGCTTTGGAGGTCATAAACAATCTGGCATTATGTAATATAGGCCGCAGGTGTCCCAGGTACTTCCTATCTATATTAGTGGAGATAAAACCTATTACAGGCAAAATGAAGCCATTCAGCAGAAATGATCACTTCACCCATTCCTGGAGACACATTCTTAATTGCCCTCCTCTTTTATGTATTTTCTTATAATAGCAATTATTACACATTACCTCTTTTGCTTGAAAAACAAACAACCTCAAGATTAACTGTCCTGTGGTATAGAGTTAACCCCCTCATGGTCCCAATGTAAGGGATTCAAATAAAAAGAAACTGGGCTAATTAGAAAACACATCTGAAAGAATGCTGTTGGCACCCTTCATCGCTCATTACTGTAAAATATCTCCCCACTCATTTGTCTATTTACCTGATAAGCCAATGGTTTATTGAACGGAGTTGAGAATGGTAGACAGGAGTTCACTGTTCACATGGCAAATATGTGAAGCTGAATTTCCCCCACAGGTTTTAAAACCTTGATGCTAGGTTTCGCCAGCTGACACTTGACAGGTGCCAAGACCATAATACCGTAAGATAAAGGAGCAAAATAAGGACATTTGGCCTACTGAGTCTGCTCCATTATTCAAACATGGCTAATATGTTTCTCAACCCAAGAAGGAGCTATCTGTTTGGCGATAACTTATGAATTGATCATCTCCAAGCACACCATCTGAGGACAGCAGGATGGCTCCCAATGTAATTGGCCCAATCTGTGAAATGGGCATTACTGAGGTAGGCTGAAAACAAAGAGGCTTAAGATATACATATAAAGCAAAAGTTCAGAGATGCCAAGCAAGCAGATTACTTGGTGCAGAGAACCCTCAGGTGGTAGCTCTTTGGCTGCTGGAGGCCCCGTCTTTTGAGCATGGAACCTTTGGATCTCATGGGCCACCACTCTACTGCAGGAAGACTGGATCCAGTGAGGTGATGGTCCCCACGTGTTGCCAACAGAGCTGCTTCACCACTGGTGACATTCCAACAGGCCATTCCAATTGCTCTGAATTTAAATTGGCCACTCACCTATAGCATATCAATATCCTGAGCCGTTTTCAGGACATTCCCCAGTGACAGAATGTGTCAAGGTCTCCTATGATCACAGTTCACTGCCAAGCACCCCCCTCATTGCTTTCATACCCACTGTCTCAAGATTAGGGAAATTCTGCCTCTGGGTACAGAGAACGGAAAGGGGCCTGAAGAAACGAGATCAGAGCTAGTGAGAGCAAAAATCTTTATTCTGGTAAGTATCCATTATTGCATTCCGGTGTTGTTTTTCTTAACACAGAATTCCCACCTTCATGCCGGATTTGTGTGTGGAATCGTTCCGTTTACTTGCAGCAGATTTACTTAGCAGACAAACTGACAACTTGCAGTGAGAGAAATTTCTCTACATATCTTTAGCCTATCATGTTGATATTCAGGCTCATCATGGCTACTGCCTTGCCATACCTTATGGTGGATTTTTGCATTATTAACATATTCAGCTCTTAAAGCAGTAAGACAACATGCCACTTTTCTCTAAGATAAAATTACTTGCACTGAATGAAATTATGTGTCTGTAAGGCAGTTGCAACCTACTTACACAGAAACAAATATATAAAATTGAGGGTTAGTAAGAACTGCTGATGCTGGAGTCTGAGATAACAAGGTGCAGTGCTATATGAACACAGCAGGCCAGGCAGCTTCAGAGGAGCAGGAAAGCTAACGTTTCAGGTCTGGACCCTTCTTCAGAAAATGATTACATGTTTAAGAGGCTTAACTCCAAAGTGGTGTTTTGACAATCCTCTCAGATCTTAGCATGGTACAATCTTCTGGAGATCTACATTTCTCACTTGTTTGTTTCCAACTTGCATGTGGGTTGGTTACTTACATTTAATTAGCACTGACTGTTGTTAAGAAACTTGACACAATTCAGGACAAAGCAGCCCCCTTGATTGGCACCACATCCACAAACATTCATTCCCTCCACCACCAACACTCAGTAGCAGCTGCGTGTATCATTTGCAAGTGCACTGCAGAAATTCACTCAAGATCCTTTGACAGCATCTTCCAAACCCATGACTACTATCTGGAAGGACAATGGCAGCAGGTGCATAGGAACACATCTCTTACAAGTTTCCTTGACTAGCCACACACCACCCTCACTTGGAAAGGTACCATCAGCTCTTCATATTCACTGGGTCAAAATCTGAAAACTCCTGTTCCACTTGCACTCACCCACTTTGCACTCTACCTCCACGACATCTTCAACTACCTGTCTCCAAATTTCTACCACCAATTCTCATGGTCACCGCACTCAGTACTCACTTCTCGACCAGGCATCCTACCAATTTGCTTCAGGACATGGTCGAGCAGTTTCAAGGCTGAAGAGATTACAAGAGAGTTGCAGTGGGTTCACCCTAATCTTGTACATACCTTCTTTCAATAGCTGCCAAAGTAGCTACAAGGCATATGAATTACAGAATAAGTCACTAACTGCTGAAAACAGTGGTGTGGTTTCCATTTTTATGTTCCCTGTTCCTGTCTTTGTGGACTTTATGGCTCAATTACCCTTCTTCAGCTTGGAAGGATCCTAGGTGAGAAACCCACTCAAAAATAGCACAAAATGTAAATGGGTACTTTTTAATCTGGTCTGGATCCGAACAGACATTTCAATTCAGACCAGAAGATTCAGGCCAATGTGACAACTTCACAATGTGGAAATCTCCAACCTTATGAGTTCTTTTAGCTCTGAATTAAGAACATAAGAACCAGGAGTAGGAGTAGGCCATCTGGCCCCTTGAACCTGCTCCACCACTCAATAAGATCATAGCATTTTTATGGGCATAGCTCCACCCCCACCTATTCACCATAAACCTTAATTCACTAATTGTTCAAAAAATTATCTATCTTTGCCTTAAAAAACATTCAACAAGGCAGCCTCAACTGCTTCATTGGGCAAGGAATTCCACAGATGCACAAACTTTTGGGTGAAGAAGCTCCTCTTCAACTCAGTCCTAAATCTCCTCTTTATTTTGAGGCTATGCCCCTTAGTTCTGGTTTCAACTGCCAGTTAAAACAACCTTCCTGCTTCTCCCATATCTACTCCCTTCACTCTAAATTCCATTGAGTATAGTCCCAGTCTACTTAATGTCTCTCCTTAAACCACTCTCAGTTGTTCCAGAATCAACCATGAACCTCCTCTGCACTCACTCCACTACCAGAACATCCTTTCGCAACTAAGAAGACCAAAACAGCTTCCAAGTGTGGCCTCACCTGTATCCTATGCATCTGCAGCACAATCTCCCTATTTTTTAAACTCCATCCCTCTAGCACAGAAGGACAATATTCAATTTGTTTTCTTAATTACCTGCTGCACCTGCAAACCAACTTTTGGTGATTCATGAACAAGGATACTCAGGTCCTTCTGCACAACAACAAACTGCATTTTTTTCAACATTTAAATAAGAGTCCATTTTGCTGTTATCCCTACCAAAATAGATGACCTCACATTTACCAACATTGTGCTCCATCTGTCAGACCCTTGCCATCTCACTTAACCTATCTATATCCCTGAGCAGATTTTCATGTCCTCTGCCCACTTTGCTCTACTATGATTTTACTGACAACTGCAAACTTTGACACACTGCACTCGGTCCTCAACTCTGAATCATCTCTGTAAATTGTAAACACTTGCAGCCCCAACACCAATCACAGAGACACACTACTAGCCACTGATGGCCAACCAGAAAAACACCCATTTATCCTCACTCTTTTCTTTCTGTTTTCTCTTCTCACTTTGGCCCATCTTGCTGCCAAGCTTATATGCAGTACATTTTTTTTGTTTGGTTTTGTCCTATTTTAGCCTTTGGTTGCAACTCTGGAAGTAGATTCCTGTCATATGAGTGCTCAATATCTTTCCCACTTCATAACTTGCAAAGATCTTGAAATGCCAGACACTTTTGAGGTGGGTACAACAGAATACACTTCTCACATGGCTTGCTTCCTTGTTGTGCCCTGCGCCAATAATGTGATATTACTGGATCTAATGCCTGCGAATGTTATTTTTCGTTGTCTTTTAGCATTATGAGGATTTGGGGGAGGTGACGGCCTAGTAGTACTCCTGCTTGGCTAAAAATCCAGAGGTGCAGACAGTATTTTGGAGGCATATGTTCAAAGTATACCAGGACAGATGATGGAATGTGAATTCAATAATAAGCTGGAACTAGAAGTTAAATAATGACCACGAATCAATTGTTGTAAAAATCCATCTGGTTCACTAATTTCTTTTAGGGAAGGAAACAAACATACATACATACTTAAGTGTGGACTACATGTGACTCCAGACCCAACAGCAATGTGGTTGAATCTTAACTGACCTCTGAAATAGCCTAGCAAGCCATTCAGTAGTATCACCTGTTAGAAAAAAATACAATAGCTTTGTTTTTGAGTAAGAAGTCTTTGTGGGGAAATTTAAAGGGCATTAAAGCTGTAACTGTCTCCATTACCTGTTCAGACAGCTGACCATCTGAGAAGTCATAGTCCTTGACCATGCTATGTCCCCGAATGATGAACAAATGAATTGATATTTCCGGCTGATAAGCTATGCTTATCTGCTTGAGCAATATCTAAGTCTGAGAAAGATAGCTTAATCCTTTGTTTTAATAGCCTAAGTTTGGTTTGGACATCTGTAGCCTTCCAATTCATTCTATGGCATTTGGAAGTCCCTTCCCAATGAATGCCGACTTTCATAAAAAATATTCTTGATGTTTAAGGGATTTATAATACCGAGACTACGAGAGATTCAGCAATATACATGCTGTGCTTCTCCTTTTTAAAATTCCCTGCTATTTTCTGATGTAACTCTGGCATTTTGGTGGTACATTTTTCTCTTTTTGATTTTTGTATAGAACCCACAACTGTCTTGATGATTCTGCAGCATCCATTTCTTAATTCGGGATTGACTCACTGCCTGACAAATTGTTGATCAAGCCAGATCACTGTTCAAGTAGTCACTGCTTAACTATTAGTATTTTTGCAATAGCTTTTCTTGTTTTCCAGGGTACCAGTGCAAATGTAACTTCAATACTACTTCAAATCATACCTAAGGCCTTCTTTTGTGGTTTTCAAGTTCTCCTTGCTGCCTTTTCCCCAGAAAATTCAAATAACGATCACTCCATTTGTATGTCTTTTTTGGTTTGTTTGTTTTTCCCTTTTTCCAGAATTACCATTCTCACACTGGTAAATAGCATAGAAATGCTTGAAAATCCCCGACAGGATTATTTAATAGAAAGATTGATAACTTGATGGGAGTGAAACTATATCCTTACTCTAGCGCACTGGTCTTTGGACTCCTCATTAGCTGTCCTGGTTTGTGTCTCATTCAAAAACTCAGCTCCTAAAATAGTTAAAATCATGACTTGCTTAAAAATGTCCATGTTAAGTAAATAGTTGAACACAACTTCTACCCCATTCAGTTTAAGATGCCAACATTCACTGATGAGGCTCATATGTGACCAAATTGTGTTGTACAAGCAACTGCAAAGCCTTGCAGCAGAAATTACAAGATAGTCTAAATCAAATATAAAAAATAATAAAAGCACCTTTCAACATACCGGCATCCACATTGAACTTGCCATTTCTGCCACGTCCAGTGGGATGCCACCACCAGATACATGTTCCCTTCTTCTCTCTTTTCAGCAATCCACATATCATTTCTTCAAGGACATTCTGGACCATTCCTCCTCCACTCCCAACACCTCTCCACACCCCCATGGCACATCCCCATCCAATTGCAGAAGGTGTAACACTTGCCCATTTGCTTCCTCCCTCCTCACCATCCAAGCTGCAGACACACAACTTCCAAGCAAAGCAGCAATTTACCTGCATTTCACTCCTTTCAGTCTACTATGTTTGCTGTTCACAATGCAGTCTCCTCTACACTGAGGGGAACAAAACGCAGACTGAGCAATTGCTATGTTATGCCCATAAAAATGACCCTGAAGTTCCAGTTGCCTGCCATTTTAACACTCCACCATGCTCCTTGGCCAAAATTCTGACACGTATCGGCTACAGTTATCCAGTGAAGCTCAGAACAAGCAGTAAGAACAACATTTCACTTTCCACTAAGGGATCTTGCAGACAACAGAACAACAATATCAACTTCAATGAATTTTGCGATGTGAACAGCTTCTATGTCCTCCAACCACCCCCAAATCATTGGTCCTCTCCGGACATGGGTTACTTTCATCATAGCCAACTCATTTTCACTTACTCATAGCTCCGATTATCAGTTTTGTTTTCCATTTGGCTCACCTTTATCCATCCCTTTGTCTGCCTAACTGCTGTTCTCTCCCTCTCTGGGCTTTGTCTCCACCTATCATGTAGTCCTCCTCACAACAAACCTCCTCCACACTGCAATCTCCATCACCCTTGTCTTCAACATATATAACAGATATCACTTTTTGCTTGCTGCAATGAGGTCTGAAGAAGGGCCACTGAACCAAACATGTTAATTCTGCTTTCTCTCCACAAATACTGCTGGACCCGCTGATTTTTGGCAAACATTAAGATTGATAAGTCCCCAGGGCCAGACCAGATTGATCCTAGGTTGCTCCGGGAAGCGTGAAAGGAGGTTGCTAAGCCACTGGTGAAGACCTTTGCTTCCTCATTCTCCACAGGAGTTGTACCGTAAGATTAGAGGGAGGCAAATGTTGTTCCTCTTTTCAAGAAAGGGAATAAGGAAATCCCTGGAAATTACAGACCAGTCAGTCTTACACCTGTGATCAGTAAGGTTTTGGAAAGAATTCTGAGGGATAGGATTTATGACTATTTGGAAAGGCATAGCGTGATTAAAGGGAGTCAGCATGGATTTGTGAGGGGCAGGAAATGCCTCACAAATCTTATTGAGTTTTTTGAGGAGGTCACGAGATAGTTTGACAAGGGTTGAGCAATGGATGTGGTGTACATAGACTTCAGCAAGGCATTTGATAAGGTTTCCCACAGCAGGCTCATTCATAAAGCCAGAAGGTATGGGATACAGGGTGATTTGGCTGTCTGGATTCAAAATTGGTTGGCTGACAGGAGGCAGAGAGAGGTTGTAAATGGTAAGTATTCTGCCTGGAGGTCAGTACTGAGAGGTGTCTCGCAGGGCTCTATTCTTGGGTCTCTGCTCTTTGTAGTTTTTATAAATGACTTGGATGAGGAGGTTGAGGGGTGGGTTAGTATGTTTGCTGATGACACAAAGAATGGAGGTGCCATTGATAGTACCGAGGGCTATTGCAGGCTTCAGCGAGACATTGACAGTATGCAGAGCTGGGCTGAGAAATGGCAGATGGAGTTCAACCTGAATAAATGCGAAGTGATGCATTTTGGAAGGTCGAACTTAAATGCTGAATATAGGATTCTCAGCAGTGTGGAGGAACAGCGGGATCTTGGTGTTCAAGTGCATAGCTCCCTCAAAGTTGCCACCCAAGTGGAAAAGGTTGTTAAGAAAGCATATGCTGTTTTGGCTTTCATTAACAGGGGGATCGAGTTTAAGAGCCGCAAGGTTTTGCTGCAGCTCTACAAAACCCTGGTGACCACACTTGGAATATTGTGTCCAGTTCTAGTCGCCCTATTATAGGAAAGATGTGGAGGCTTTGAAGAGGGAGCAAAGGAGGTTGACTAGGATGCTGCCTGGACTGGAGGGCTTGTCTTACGAAGAGAGGTTGACTGAGCTCTGGCTTTTCTCTCTGGAGAGAAGGAGGAAGAGATGTGACCTGATTGAGGTATACAAAGTAATGAGAGGCATGGATAGAGTTGATAGCCAGAGACTTTTCCCCAGGGCAGGATTGACTGCCACAAGGAGTCATAGTTTTAAAGTGTTAGGAGGAAGGTATAGAGGAGACGTCAGAGGGAGGTTCTTCACCCAGAGAGTTGTGAGCACACGAAATAGTTTACCAGTGGTAGTTGTGGAAGCGGAGTCATTAGTGACATTTAAGCGACTGCTGGACATGCACATGGACAGCAGTGAATTGAGGGGAATGTAGGTTAGGTTATTTTATTTTTGGATTAGGATTATTCCATGGCACAACATTGTGGGCCGAAGGGCCTGTACTGTGTTGTACTTTTCTATGTTCTATGTTCTATGTTCTATTCTCTCCAGCAAAATATTTTTTGAGTCTGATCTGTGAATGTATGAACTAGGCTGAAACTCTCCAGTATATGGTTAAAGGAATGCTACATGATCAGTGCGCAGTCTTTCAGCTGAAATGTTAAATCAAATATTTCAAGGTACTTTCTGGATGAGTTTGAAGTTAATACATTTGATGCCCAAAGAGACTTAGGTGTTCAGGTGTGGAGATCTTTAAAATGTTAGTGCAGCTGCAGAAAACAATGAAGAAAGCTTATGGAATGCTGGTCTTTATATCCAGAGGTCTGGAGTACAAGAACACCAAGGCCATGCTGCAGTTATGCAAAATTTTGTTTAGACCCCACATGGAAAACTGTGCGCATACCTGGGGTACCACAATTTACCTTGGAGGGAGTACAACATAAGTTTACAGGAATGATACCCTGGACTTCAAGAGTTAAGGGGAGAGATTATACAAATTAAGCATGTTTTCTCTAAAAGTTTAGAAAATTAAGGGGTGATTTGATCAAGTCTTCTAGATACCAACAGAAAAATACAGGGTAGTTAAAAACAAACTATTTCCCCTGATTAATGATTCTAGAATAGGGAGCACAGTCTAAGTAAGTTCATAAGAGATAGTAGGAAGCCCTTCTACACACAAAGGGTGGGAAATTTTTGGAATACACTTCCATAAATGGCAGTGAATGATAGATAAGCTGTTAACTTTAAATCTGAGATAGATAAATGTTTTAAAAGGTATTAAAGGGAATAGTTTGAAAGCAAGTATATGGAGTTAGGTCAAAGATCAGCCAAGATTTTATTCAGTGGCAGAAGAGGTAGGAGAGGTTGAATGGAAACTCCTGTTCCTATAGGCACTGAGGAAGGGTCACCGGACCTGAAACGTTAACTCTGTTTTTTTCTTTCACAGATGCTGCCAGACCTGCTGAGCTTTTCCAGCAACTTGGCTTTTGTTCCTAACTTACAGCATCCGCAGTTCTTGCGGTTTTTAATCCTGTTCCAATGTTCTGATGTTCCTATCTGTCCTTTCATGTGCATATAAAGGTAATATATTTTGGAAGAAAAACAGTGGAGTTTTTCCTGTTGTCCTGCGTCAATGTGCATTCTCATTGCAGATTATCTGCTGTCATATGATGTTTGTGGAAAATTGATTTACGTCCATTGGTTGGTGCATTTATCTATATTACGACAGTGGTGAGATTTCAAAATGTTTCTCTTTG
Source organism: Stegostoma tigrinum (assembly GCF_030684315.1). Taxonomy (NCBI): domain Eukaryota; kingdom Metazoa; phylum Chordata; class Chondrichthyes; order Orectolobiformes; family Stegostomatidae; genus Stegostoma; species Stegostoma tigrinum. The sequence goes on from NC_081368.1 coordinate 36,970,353, forward strand.
GTTCAAGAGAATATTGAGATGCCCTGAGGTCATGCAAGGTGTTACCTTTTTATTGAAAATTTGGGAATCACGTGCTTTCTGCCCCAAGTTATTCCAAGCTCTGTTAATTTCTTGCCAGAGTGCCCACTCTGTAGTCAACTGGGGCTATCACATCTGAGCTCAACTCAAAGTTTGTCCCTGGCCTAAAATATTACTCAGTAGGATGCAAAATGGACAATTACTGGAAAAAGGAACTTTTACAGAATTTGTTTACTGTCTTATTGCAGACAGACAGGACCCAATCATTTCGCCCCCATTTGCCTTGGCAGATATCAGCTCAGTGAGGCTAGACCAAAGTTAGAACCTGAGAACTAGTCTCAGTTCTGAGCAGGTACAGCACTTACCCATTGAGGCATTGCATGTGCTGTCTCAATGGCTTCTTTTCGTGCATCTGTGAGGTGGAGATAATGTTTTAACTAAGGCTGTTACCAGAGGCAGTGATTGAAAGAAATTGGAAGTTTACTTTTCTTTCATATTGCAATCTAACACTTGAGTGAATTTCATTCATATGGGTGAGATACATTGGTTCTTATCAACAGCAAGCACATCCCATGTGCAGGAAGAAGCCATATCGTTACGTGTGGATCTAGAGAAACTGTATTTCATAAATATTAAGATTTTTTCATTATTTTCTTTGGAAGTGGTCACAATATTTAAAAGAGGACTATACTTAATTTCAAAAGCTGATAAAATATTTGGAAGATTAGTCAGTAATGCACTTCGCCTTGCTCTGTTATTTTTGACATGCTTTGGGTTTAAGAGAAAGTCAGCTGTTAACATTTCTGTGTAATGATTTTGTTTCCACTTTTCTCTCTCTTCTCCTACAACTTACTGGGGTATAGTTCATCAAACGCTGGCATTTCTCCAATGACTCATTCTAGTGTATGGGAACTTCAACAGAGTAACTGAGTGATTACAGCTGAGGCTGGATCTCTTCTCACCAGATATCCCCACACAACCTTTTCCAAAGGTTCTCTGGGGAAAGTGATCAGGTGTGGGATACTGGGTAGTCACTTACCTCTCCTAACCCAGGGATGCTAAGGGAAACAGTCCCACCTCATTACATGGCTTATAAAATTCTATTTTTAAGCAATTATAAAGAGGTCTTTTCGGTCAGACCCTCTTTGAGTTAGTTGTAAAGTTTACTTTTGCCAGTAAAAAACCACTCAAACTTATAATACTATACTTTTAGAATGGCATGAACAAGTCTATCAAGATCACGGGCAGAAAATGTGCAGCTGATTCATCAAGTGACCCTGATAACTGTGGTAGCTAGAGATTTTTGTACAGACAATTGCTATCACCACCATTTGCAGTTTTGTGCCCCCTTCAAGCTTCTGCGAATGGAAAGCAATACGATTTGCAGTGAAACCGATTGATTTTATTTTTGCAATGGACTCATTACTACAGTATGATGCATCAAAAATATAGGTAACCATATTGTTGATATAAAATGTTACATCCAACAATTACTCCCAGAAGTTTTATACAACCATAATTTCAGACACAAATATTCTAGTTTTCATCATTGCTTTTTTTGAAATATTATCTTGAGGAGCAAAATGATATAATAATACCTTGGCACGTTGTCATGCAGTAGTTCCTGTTTTGGCGCTCTGGACACAGAGTGTGTACATACATATAGTTCCCAGATAAAAAAAATGTTGTAGAAACTTAACAGATCTGGCAGCAGCTTTTGAGAGAGAAGCAGAGTTAACATTCCAAGTCCAATGATTCTATTTTGGAATTCCAAAGAAGAGCCTTTGGGCTCAAAATATTAACCCTCCTTCTCCTTTCTCAGACACTGCCAGATATATTGGGTTTCTCTAACATTTTTCTATTTTATTTCTGTTTTCCAGCATTTGCAAAATGTTTTCTTTTGATTAATGCCCTCTTTTCAAATGATACACCAACATAAGATGTCAAAGGATAATCATCGTACCCTCTTACTTCTTCACATCATAATCTTGCTTAATCTCTTGATCAAACTGCACATTCGCACCATGCATTTTGATCCAACACTAAAAAATCACACTATGCATATTGACACACACCGTACTTCGATTCACTCACACTGCACATTCACTCCCACTCTATATTGATTCACATTGACTCACACTGTACTTTCACTCATATGGTACAATGACTCATTTTGCACATGCGCTCGGCCTGCACATTCACTCACGCTGCACATTGACTTACTGCATACTGACCACTTATTATGCATCAACTTACAGCACATTAATTCACAATGTACATTGACTCACACTGCATATTGGCTCACAAGCACTGCATATTGACCTTGCACTGCACAACGGCACACACTGCACATTGATTCATACTGTATATTGACCCTGTACTGCGTATTGATTCAGAGTGCACATTGACTCATGGAACAGTGAATCACACAATGCATCAAGACTCAATCTGGAAGATGGCACCTAAGCTTGTCTTGATTGTCTCCAATTACTGGGGGTCACAATTTCAAGGTGAGAGGGGAAAAGTTTAAGGGGGGTGTGCATGGAAAGTTCATTACGCAGAGGGTGGTGGGTGCCTGGAATGGGAGGCATGATAGCTTCATTTAAGATTTATCTAGACAGGCACATGAATGGGCATGGAGCAGAGGGTTACAGATCCTTGGAAAATAGGTGACGGGTTTAGATAGAGGATCTGGATCGGCTCAGGCTTGGAGGGCTGAAGGGCCTCTTCCTGTGCTGTAATGTTCTTTGTTCTTTTTGATGGTTCTGCATGGTCTGTGTCCCAATTTGGAACTGACTCTCCACACACCAGATTAGTTAGTTAACCAGTTCACAGATCAAGTGCTCACTGTTTAGCTAGTACCACTTTTGTGATTGCTTATCTGTTTCCTGGTGTGGTGGTGCAAATGTAACTTCTGTTCTGCTTCAAGTTGTGCCTGAGTGTTTTCATGTGGTTTTCAAATTCTTCTTATTACTTTGTTGCTCAGAAAAATCATCAAATATCCTCTATTGCTACTTTTTTTTCGTTCTTCAATTCAGAAGTACCACTCTCTTACTGGTAAATAGCAGCAATTACTTGAAAATCCTCCACAGGTTCATTGAACAGAAAAACTGATACCCTACAGTTCAAGTACAACTCATCATCCATGACCCCAGCTTAATACAGAATTACCACTCTCATACCGGTAAATAGCATTGATTTACTTGAAAGTCCCCCACAAGTATATTTGAAAGAAAAACTGATAACTTGCATTTAGAGCACAACCCATCATCATGACCCCAGCTTAAAAATGCATATATAAGTAAATAATTGAACACAACTTCAATGCCCACTATATTCAAGTTAAAGTGCCAACATTCACTGACAAAACTTATATGTAATCAGTTGTGACATACAAGTAACTGTATAAACCTTTCAATAGAAATTACGAGGTAGTCTGAATGAAATATTGTGTATGCAAGTCCCATTGCAGAGTACATGATATAGGTTGAAACTCCAGTGCGGGATTAAGGGCCTAATGCACTGTTCAGCTGAAATGTTAAACCAAGGCTCTATCCATTTTTTCAGAAGCTTGTAAAAGAAATATGTTCTTGAAAAACAGTGGAGTTGTTTTTTTCAGTTGTCCTGAGCCAATATGCAATCAGTCAGATGTCATTCAGATTATCTGCTCTCATATGATGTCTGTGAAATATTGATGTGCTTCCATTGGCTGGTGTATTTACCTACAATATCTCAGAGACGAGATTTCGAAATTACTTCATTGGTTACAGAGAACATTGAGATGCCTTGAGGTCATGCAAGGTGTTCTCCTTTTATTGAAGTTTGGGATTCAGATTCAACCTGAGCTAAATTATACCAAACACTGCTAATTTCTGGTCTGAGTGCCCACGCCACAGTCAACATATTGTCTCACATTGAGCATTGAATCACATTGCACAAAAACTCTCAGCACATTGAGATTCACTTGCACTGTACACTGATTCTCATTGTACATTTACAGCAGCTGCACAATGTCTCACAATGCCTGCATATTGCCCTCAAGTTGCACATTGGCACCGACTGTATATTGACTCACGCTGAATACAGACACAACCAACTTGACCTTTCACTGCACACTCGCTTACACTGCTCATTCACCAACATTGAGCAATCACTCACTGCACACTCGCTTACACTGCTCATTCACCAACATTGAGCAATCACTCACTGCACACTCGCTTACACTGCTCATTCACCAACATTGAGCAATCACTCACTGCACACTCGCTTACACTGCTCATTCACCAACATTGAGCAATCACTCACTGCACACTCGCTTACACTGCTCATTCACCAACATTGAGCAATCACTCAGTGCACACTCGCTTACACTGCTCATTCACCAACATTGAGCAATCACTCACTGCACACTTGCTTACACTGCTCATTCACCAACATTGAGCAATCACTCACTGCACATTTACTCACACTGCTCATTAATTTACACTCTACATTGAAACACTATACATTGAGTCACACTGTACAATGATGTACATTGATTAACTATGTACGTTGACAAATCGGGCACATTGATACACTGCACATTATTTCTAACTCACATTAACCTGGAGTTCCCAATGGCCAGATAACTGTTTCTGAAGCATAGCTAAGAGTTGAGTTTGGCAACCCAAAATCCCCATTATGTCTAACTCCATCAGTATAGCCCAGGAATTTGCAAATTCTCAAACAGACATTACTGGAGAAACTCCACAGTTCTGGTGCAATTGTGGAGAAAAAACAGAGCTAAAGTTTCACGCCCAGCAAAGCATATCTCCAGCAATTTTTATTTTTGTTTCAGATTTCCAGCATCCACTGATCTTTTAAATATATTTTATTTTAAATTTCAGATTCTGCTGGACACTTCCCCCTGCTCAGAAACTCAAAAGTATCCACTTAAATCAGAAAATTTGGATGGTCTGCTGAAATTTAGTAAATAGTTACTTAGGAGAATTTAGACTATGCAGTACCTAATCTAAGTCATAACTATTAAACTGATCACTAATTTACCTTGCACACCCTGAATTACACCTCTCCAGGCCTTTAAAAACCTACACCCCCTCATCTGAGACTCGCTTTTCTCTGGATCCCACAGTCCCATGTCACCAGAGCCAACATCTCCATTCTATGCCAAGGACTCTATAACTCCAGCCAGGACCTGAGCCTTTATCCTCACCACCAACTCCTTTCCTTTTCACTGCTCCAGAACAAACCTCCTATCTTTTTGTTGCTTCAGGCCCAAATCTCTACTTTATCTACTCCGGACTGGCATTTTCCTGCCCACTATTGATTCAACCCCTCAGCCTCTGCTTCAGTCCTGATATCCCTAGAGACTCATTACTGTTTCCTACTGCTGAAATGACACTCTCTCTGCTATTGTCATAACCGAACCCCCTTCCAGGACCAGCAAACATGATCTCACAGTCCTGTGGATTCAATCTCTCTCACCCACCCTGACCGACCCTCAACACTCCATTGCTGCCTCTTGACACAAAGTGAGTTGATGCTTTACACCCTTGACAGCCTACCCACTTTGCACCCTACCAGCCTGAAACCTCTCTCTTCTCACTTGGCATCCTATCCACTAGGTACACTTTTTACTGGGCATACTACCTACTTGGCACTGTATTTTCCCAGTGAAACAGGCATAATTTGTCTCTCTTTGACAGTTCTGAATAATGAGGGAACTTTCCGAATGAAAGCATGGCTCCACATTTCCAAAGAAGCCATATTTGCAATCTCCTGTCAGAAAAACAGAACCCTTTCTTGTCATAAAAAACAAACAGCAGTGACAATTTACATTAGATTACTACTCCTCGGAAAATCCAGTTCACTGACTCACATCATATGTTGGTTCACGCTTACATTCACTCACATTCATGTTCACTTCCATTCATGTTTACTCACACTGCATATTCACCTTAGACTGCACATTGACCCACATTTCATGTTGACATACCATGTATTGGCCTCACGACTGTATAAAGACTCATTACACATTGATTCACACGGCAGAGTAGTCATTGCACATTTACTCACATAGCACTTTGCCCTACACTGCACACAGTTCACATTATGTCCAGACCTCACCACTGCACATTGACTTTTAGTGCGTTGACTTATAATGAACATTGACTCAAATTGGATATTGACACATACTGCAGGCTGATCACTTCACAAATGCTTATGACTTGGATTGGAGAATCATTTCAAGTGTTGTACTCTGGGGACAGCAGTAGACCCGTTTTCATTCTTGAGGTTTGTCCAACGTGTAAACCTGTAAATAGTGAACATAATCTCAAATCTCGTGATGGCATAAAGGCAAGAGGTTTCCCGAACACCACTGGGAAACATGGGGAATGAGGGTCTCCATTTTGAATGGTTCAAGGCAACATCAAAGGATATGCAGACTGAGTGAAAATAAATTTAAAGGTGGCCTGAGTGCTTTAGAATGGGACAGGATTGTGCGCTCATTGTTAAGAGAATGAAGGTTGTGGCTGAACACAAGAGATTTTTGCAGCATGGAGTATTGTGCCAAAAATAATGTACTCTGAGATGAAACAACGTGGAGACCTGGAATGAATGTGCAGCTTTATCATTCATCATGGCTCTCCTCCTCCATGCTTTCAGACAATGCTAAGTCTCTGTGCTGTCTCTCTTATCTGTTCCATTTTAATCTCAGCCACCAGGGAACATGATATTTTGTTGCCAAGCAACAGGCCTTATTTCAGCAAAGGAATACCATGTTTATAGGTTAAAAAAGGTTCATTTTGATTTCATATTCAAGATCTTGAACAATACCCCCCAATTAAGGTAAAAGAACAAAGCTACAGTCTGAGGATTTATTGGCCTGAATTATATTAGTATTTCCAGAAAGGCCCAAAACCTCTAGCTAACAAAATACGTTTACACACATAAGGTTTGACAGTCAAGAAGAAGACTGCCCCCTCAACTTTCAAATTCATGTTCCAAGCCCCAGTGATGCAATTTTCACTGCTCATGGGCAAAATACAACCACATTAATTAATTAATCCTCCCCTGTATTTTTATTCTCCTCCTGTCCTAGCTCTGTTTCTCAAATTTCTCAAAGGGTCATAAGATAAGGCAGAACCTCTGTTTACGTGCTGTGATCAGCCCAGAATTCAAATCAGGTGATCACCAAGAAACTCGAAGGCATAACCAATATCACTGTTGCTGCTTTTCCAGGCATGTTTCAGACGGGGACATCCCGGTATCAAACGGATATATTGAACACGCAATTTAAAGCTCCGAAACAAAAGCAAAGAATAATCAAAGATTCTGCCTCTGTATCTCTTCAGATTTCTCGCTCAGTGACATCAATTTAAAATTATTCACTAGATGAGTAAAGAAAGAATGGTGAAAGTTAAGAAAATGCCTCTAACCAGAGGATTACTGTGTATGGTTGTGAGATGGAAAGTGGTTGATGTGTCATTTAAAGGCAAATGGGACAACATTTGAAGATTAGTAAGCTTCGCACGGTCGGAAAGGAGAGATCATGCTCAGAGTGAGACACAGCCTGAAAGAATATAGTTCAGGGAGCGTGGGCATTTGGTGTAGAGGGCAGGCAGTGTTTTTTGCTATTTTTTTGGCTCATCACTTGTAAGGATTTTTTTTACAGGATAATTGAATTCAAGGATCAGGGACGCAGAATAAAGGAGTGACATCACAGGTAAACTAAAAGTTTGTGGGTTGGTGATCGCTCCTATTTGACAGTTAGAGGTTACTTTCAGGTTGAAGGTGAACAAGAGAAATATTTACAGGCTACAAACTAACAGGCCAGTCCATCAGTTGTAAAAATCAAATTAAGAACTGAGTGATTAAAATAGTGATTCTGGGCCAGGTGATGCGCTGTAATTGCATGCTGTGGGAGTTGGTGGACCCCATTGCAGTTCATAGTGATCACTTGTGCAGCAAGGGTTTGTTGCTTGAGGAACTCCAGCTCAGAGTTGATGAGCTGGACTCTGAGTCTCAAACTCTGCCACACATCAAGGAAGAGGAGAATTTCCTAGATGCTATGTTTCAGCAGACAATCATACCCCTTAGATTAATTACCTCAAATTTAGTCAGCAGTCAGGGTCAGGAGGGCTTGACTATGAATGACATCGGGAGTGGGATCCAGCAGATAGTGCTGAAGTAGTCTTAAGCTTGTCTGACAGTTTTGAAATTCTTGTTCCCAGTGTGGATGAGAGAGTGGCCTGTAGGGAGGATGGCAAACTATTTACTCAGAGAACAGTAAGGTCGTGGATGCCCTGCCTGCAACAGTAGTAGGCTTGGCAAGTTTAAGGGCATTTAAATGGTCATTGGAAAAACATATGGATGACAATGGAATAGTGTAGGTTCGATGGGCTTCAGTTTGTTTTCACAGGTCGGCGCAACATCGAGGGCCGAAGGGCTTGTACTGTGCTGTAATGTTCTATGTTCTCTGTTCTATGACCACAGCACTGTGGTACACAGAGCCAATCAAAAGTTCAAAACAAGGGAGAAAGGAGAAATGTAATTATAATTGGGGATAGTACAATTAGGGGCATAAATATTGTTCTCTGTGGCCAGGATTGAGAGCCTTGAAGACTGTGTTTCCTGCCTGGTGTCTGGGTTCAGGCTATCTCATTTGAGCTGCAGAGAAATTTGGAATAGGAGGGGAAAGATTCAGTTGTTATGGTCCATTTAAACATCAATGATATAGGTGGACAGAGGAAAGAGATTCTGCTAGAAGGAGTATGAATAGCTAGGGGCAAAATTAAAAGACAGAACGAAAAAAGTTCATAATCCCTGGATTGAGAGATAGTAAGAATGGCTGATGCTGGAGTCAGAGATAACACAGTGTGGAGCTGAAGGAACACAGCAGGCCAGGCAGCATCAGAGGAGCAAGAAGTTTAAATGCCAAATTTCCTGCTCCTCTGATGCTGCCTGGCCTGCTGTGTTCCTCCAGCTCTGCACTGTGTTAACTCATAATCTGGATTGCTACCTGAGCCGCAAGCAAATTTGCACAGGGCCCACAAGGTTAAAGAGGTAAATGCATAGCTCAAAGATTGTTTTTGGAGAAACGGGTTTGAATATATAAGATACTCACATTAGTCCTGGGAAAGGGAGGAGTTTTTCTGGGCAACGAGTTGTATGAAGATTATGGAAAAAGTAAAGTGTGGCAGGGCTCAAGACAAGTTATTAAAGTTTACAAAACAAGTAATAGGACAGAGACAAAAACAAAGTTGCTGGAAAAGCTCAGCAGATCTGGCAGCATCTATGGACGAGGGAACAGAGTTAATGTTTCAGGGCTGGAGACCCTTCCTCAGAACCGGACCCGAAACATTAACACTGTTTTCTCTTCCACAGATGCTGCCAGACCTGCTGAACTTTTCCAGCAACTTTGTTTATGCTCCTGACCTACAGCATCCGCAATTCTTTTGTTTTTTTTAATAGGACAGAGAGTTTGGAAAGGGTCAGGAATCTAACTTGAGTCATGGCAGATAAGGGGGCAACCATGAGAAGGGGATGATCAATGTGGGACTGAAAGTGCTGTACTTAAATATACACAGTACATGAATAAGGTAAATGAGTTTATAGTGCAGATTGAGATGGAAGGTACAATGTTGTGAGTATTACAGAGATGTGGCTGTAAAGGGATCAGCGCTGGAAACTAAATCTACATCATAGTGAAAGGACAGGCAGGTGGTCAGAGGGTGCAGGGTTGCTTTGTTAATAAGAAATGAAGCTAAATTGATAGCAAGAAATGATATGGAGTCAGAAAGCATAGAATATGTGTAGAATATGTGGGCAGAGTTAAGGAACCACAAAGGACAAAAGACCCTAATGGGAACTGTGTACAGACCTCTGAACAGTAGTCAGGATGTGGGGAAAAAAAAATCAAGAGATAAAGAGGACATGTAAGAAAGGCACTATTACAATAATCACTGGAGAGTTCAATATGCAAGATTTTGGAAAATCAAGTTGGTCGCATATTTCAAGAAAAGGCGTTAGTGGAATGTCGGCAAGATGTTTTCTTTTTGGAGCAGTTTGTGGTAGACCCCACTGAGGAGCAGGTAATTCTGGATTTGATGATCCATAATGAGGCAAGCTTGATTAAAGAGCAGAAGATCAAGGAACCTCATGAGGGCAATGACCATCAGATGTTAGCAGTTTGAGAGGGGATAAGATGGAATCAGATGTAAGAGCTGGCCAGAATTGATTGTAAGGGGAGCCTATCAGGGAAGATGGCAGAGCAGCGATGGCAGGAATTTCCAGGGTTAATTCGGGAGGAATGGCAGAAATTCACCCCATGGAAGAAGAAACATGATAATGGGAGGATGAGGCAATCATAGCTGGTAAGGGAAGTCAGGACAACATAATAGCAAATGAAAAATCAAACATTAGTGGGAAGCCAAAGGATTGTGAATCTATAAAAAAACCAGCAGAGGATAGCTAAAAAAGCAGTAGGAGGAGAGAAGACAAGATGAAATATGAGAATAAGCAAGCTAGTAACATGAAAGAAGATTGCAAGAGGTTTTTTTTAAGTATTTAAAGGATAAGAGAAAGGCTAGAGTGAGCATTGGAAAATGAGGCTGGTGAAAATAGCAGTCGGGAACAAAAATGGGCAAAGGAAATGAATGCATACTTTGTGTCTTTCCTCACAGTGGAAGACACCAGTAATGTCCCAAAACTTCAAGGAAGTCAAGGGACAGAAGTGAGTGTAGTGGCCATTGCCAAGGAAGAAGGTGTTTAAGAAGCTAAAAGGCCTGAAGGGAAATAAATCACCTGGAACCAGATGGACTATGCCCCAGAATTCTGAAGGAGATAGCTAAACTTTTTATAAAGACATTGGTCGTGATCTTTCAGGGTTCACTTGGAGTCAGAGAGAGTCACAGAGGACTGAAAAATGGTTAATGTAAAACCTCAGTTTAAAAAGGGAGGGAGACAGAAGAGAGGAAACTGTAGGTTGTTAGCCTGACCTAGCTCGTTAATAAGATTTTAGAATCCATTATTAAGGATGAGATTGTGAAGTTCTTGGAAGTGCATGGGAAAATAGGGCTGAGGCAGCTCTGCTTTATAAAAGGGAGATCATGCTGACAAATCTGCTAAAATAATTTGATGAGGTTATAGGCAAGTTAGACAAAGGAGAGTCAATAGATATAATCTATTTAGCTTTCCAGAAGGCCTTTGACAAGCTGTCACACAAGAGGTTATTAAATATTATTAGAGCCCATGGTGTTAGGGGCAGAGTACTGATGGAGGATTGGCTGACTGGCAGAAGACAGAGAATGGAGATGAAAGGAGTCTTTTCAGGATAGTAGATAATGACTAGTGGATTTCTATAGGAGTCAGCTTTCAGACGACAACTCTTTATGTTAAACATTAACAATCTTGACTAGGGAATTGAGAGCATTGTTGCTTAGTTTGCAGATGACACAAAGATGGGTGGAAGACAGGGAGTATTGAGGAAGTGGAAGGTTGCAGAAGGACTTGGACAAACTAGGAGAGTGGGTAAACAAGGTACAGATGGAATAGAAGAGATAACAAGGTATAGAGCTGGATAAACACAGCAGGCCAAGCAGCATCAGAGTAGCATGAAAGCTGATGTTTTGGGTCTAGATCTTTCTTCAGAAAAAGAATAGAATGTACATAGAACATAGAACATTACAGCACAGTACAGGCCCTTCGGCCCTCGATGTTGTGCCTACCTGTCGTACCAATCTGAAGCCCATCTAACCTACGCTATTCCATGTACATCCATATGCTTATCCATGTAGCTAATGTAGCTAAATATGGGGTTATACATTTTGGTAGGAAGAATCGTACCATTTACTGTTTTGTAAATAATGAAAGACTTCAGAAATCTGAAGCATAAAGCGACCTGGAAGTCCTAGTTCAGGATTGTCTTCAGGTTAGCATGTAGGTTCAGTTGGTAATTAGGATGGCAAATGCATTGTTAGCATTCATTTCAAGGGGGTTATAATACAAGAGCAGAGATTTATTGCTGAGGTTGTACAAGGTTCTGGCCAGGCTGCATTTGGAATATTGTGAGCAATTTTGGGCCTTACATCTAAGGAATTATGTGTTGGCATTGAAAGGAATCCAGAGGAGATTTACAAGAATGATCCCAGGCATGAAGGGCTTGTCATCTGAGGAGCAGTTGAGGACTCTGGTTCTGTACTCAATGGAGTTAAGAAAGATGAAGGTGAATCTGATTGAAACTTATAGAACACTGAGAAGCCTGGGTAAAGTGGACATGAAGAAGATGTTTCCACTAGTCGGAGAGGCTAGGATGTGAGGGCACAAGCTCAGAGTCAAGGGATGACGTTTTAGAACTTAGATGAGGAGAAACATCTTCAGCCAGAGGATAGTTCATCTGTAGAATTTATTATCACAGAAGGCTGTGGAGGCCAAGTAATTAACTATACTTAGGACAGAGTCAGATAGGCTCTTGATTGGTAAGAGGAACATTGGTTACAGGGAGAAGGCAGGGGAGTGGAGTTGAGAAACATGTCAGCCATGATCAAATGGCAGAACAGACTCGATGGGCCGATAGGCCTACTGCTGCTTCTATATCTTATGGTCTTATGGTACTTAATATTTTAGATGAGTAGGCCAGTATGATTAGTATTAGATTGTTTTAATAAAGAGCTGACATAGAAAACATGGACCTAATGGCCTTTGTTTCTGCTCTGATGCTTAATGGCCTGCAGTAATAAAACGGATGACAATTTTTCTCCCTTCTTCTTTCTGCAAAGGAGCCATCCCCTGAGATAACTATTGTAACAGATTGGCTCGAGACAAACAAATTGACTCCAGACATGCTTTGAGGGCTGACCAGCATTGAAACTTTGAACCCTTTCAAATTATGTGGCCATATCCTTATTTTGATCCAGTTAACTCATTAATTTCAAAGAGCTAAAACCTTTGGCTTCCAGCATAAACCTTTTTCTCCATTGCAAGCTTATCTTTCAGCCCGCTTTTAAAATTCACAATATAATACAATGTCCTCTGAATGCACTTCCTTTATTCCTTCTAAACTCCAAATATGGTATCATGTATAATTTTACCCCTCACAATAGAATAGTGAAAATCAGGCTTCATCACATAATCCCTGAACCTCAAAATATTTACTTCTTCCAATATACAGATTCTTAGGATCCTCAGCAAAGTGCTTTGTTGTCATTGTCAATTACATGATCATTTTTCACACTGCTTTCAGACTTGATAGTGACCTGCACTATGGGACCTTACCAAACACAGATGCTTCTCAATTAGGAGAAGCAGAATCCTCAAAGATAGGCTGATTGATCAAGTTGACCTCCATGAAATACCTTCCCATAATCTGCCTTAGAAACATAATTCAAATTTTTAATATATATGGTGTTGTGTGCTGGGTGCTGAAATTGATCTGTGCCAGCAGCATAAAACAGGGTCATAATCAATGAAACACTCAGGGACTGTATGTGTGTGTGTTTCTTTTTCCTTTATTCATTAACGGGGTAAGGGCATCACTGACGAGGCAACATTTATTGCCCATCCCTAATTGCCCAGAGGGTAGTTCAGAGTCAACCACATTGTTGTGGGTGGAGTCACATGTAGGCCAGACAAGATAAAGATGGCAGTTTCCTTTCCTAAAGGGCATTAGTGAACCAGGTGGGATTTTCCTGATAATCAGCACTGGATTCACAGTCATCATAAGATTCTTAATTCCAGATATGTTATCGAATTCAAATTCCGCCATCTGCCATGGAGGGATTTGAACTCATGTCTCCGGAATATTACCTGGGTCTCTGGAATGACAGTCCAGCGATAACACCATGAGGCCATCACCTCCCCATTGTTCAATTGTGCATGCATGTGTGAGCATGATCATACATTCAATGGTGGTAGTCACTGACAGGAGCCCCACTCAGGTTTGCCTACAGTGCCGTCCAAGGCTGTTCCACATACCACTATATACCTTGAGCATTCCCTTGTCACTTCCTTCTGTATAAATGTGTAAACTCTCAACAGATCAGCCAATGTCTGTAAGAAGGAGAAACGAAAGTAACATTTCAAGCCTGATGTGACTCTTCTTCAACACTTATTCAGATCTTATTCTCTTGTCTGAAGAAGAGTCATATTGGACTCAAAATGGATTGTAGCAGACCTGCTGAGTTTCTCCAGAGTTTTCTCTTATTATTTCAGATTTACAGCATCTGCAGTATTTTGCTTTTACTTGACCATTCATTGTCATGATTGTTTTTATTTCTGTTGATTACTGTTTCAGTCATACATATTTTAACTTTTCAATGAGGAATATCTTGTTTACACAGACAATGGCTAACTACCAGGCCTTATCGTCTTGACATAGACTTGCTCCCAGACACTGGAGATAGAAATAGATAGATACTGCAATAAGAAGGTGATAGGGTTAGTATCCTGGATGAATCATATCAAATTATTTAATCCAAATCTACCTTACCTCAATAGTATCATCCTGACTAGGCTGACTCCTCGGTAGATATGCGTGTTCCATCACTGAGATCGTGACTAACGTGATAACCCTCTTCCTCACTTTCCTGTCTTTTCTCCATAGCCCTTAATTCCATAACTGATTAAATATCTGTCTGCCTTAGCCTTGACTATAGATAATCACCCAGCCTCGACAGCTTTCTGTGGTAACAAATTCTCAGATTCACCATCCTCCTCATCTCTGTCTGTAATGGCTGATCCTTATTCTGGACCTAGATTCTCAACATCTTCCCTACCAAGTGTTTTCAAAATCTTTTCTGATGAAGGGTCTAGGCCCAAAACATCAGCTTTTGTGCTCCTAAGATGCTGCTTGGCCTGCTGTGTTCATCCATCTCTACACTTTGTTATCTCGGATTCTCCAGAATCTGCAGTTCCCATTATCCCCGTTCTAAAAATCTTATAGATTTCAATGAGGTCTTCCCTTATTCTTGCCGCCCAGGTTGACAGACTTGTTAAGAAGGCATATGGTGTGTTAGGTTTTATTGGTAGAGGGATTGAGTTTCGGAGCCATGAGTTCATATTACAGCTGTACAAAACTCTGGTGCAGCCGCACTTGGAGTTTTGCGTACAGTTCTGGTCACCGCATTATAGGAAGGATGTGGAAGCATTGGAAAGGGTACACAGGAGATTTATAGGATGTTGCCTGGTATGGAGGGAAGGTCTCTTGAGGAAAGGTTGAGGGACTTGTTTTCATTAGAGAGAAGAAGGTTAAGAGGTGACCTAATAGAGACATACAAGATGATCAGAGGATTAGGTAGGGTGGACAGTGAGAGTCTTTTCCCTTGGAGGGAGATGGCTAGCACAAGGGGACATGGCTTTAAATTGAGGAGTGATAGATATAGGACAGATGCCAGAGGTAGGTTCTTTACCCAGAGAGTAGTAAGAGCGTGGAATGCCCTGCCTGCAACAGCAGTAGACTCGCCAACTTTAAGGGCATTTAAATGGTCATTGGATAAACATATTGATGATAATAGAATAGTATAGGTTAGATAGGCTTCAGTTTGGTTTCACTGGTCAGCGGAACATCAAGGGCTGAAGGGCCTGCACTGTGCTGTGGTGTTCTATGTTCTATGTTCTTCTCAACTCAGTGAGCACAAACCCAAACTATTCAACCTCTCCTCATAACTAAATCCGTCCATGTCTGGGATCAATCCAGTGAATCTTTGCTGGTTTGCCTGCAATGCCAGCATATCTTTCCTTAAGTAATGAACCTGAATGTTCACAGTATTCCAGGCGTGGTGTGACTAGTGCCTTATATACCTTTACCAAGACCACCCAACTTTAGTGCTCCATTCCTTTAGAAATAAAGGCCAACAGTCTATTTGACTTCACTATTACCCACTGAACCTGCATACCAGCATTTTATGACTCATGCTTGGTGAACCTTAAATGCATCTGTGCTGCTGGTTCCTGCCCCCATTTAAACAACATTCAGTTCTTTTTATCTCATTCAGAACTGCCGATGCTGGGACTGCACCCATTCTCACTATATCCTCTCACCCACCTTCCTGCAAAAATGCTATCCCCTATTCACAATTCCTTCGCCTCCGCCACATCTGCTCCCAAGATGAGGCGTTTCACTCCCAAACGTCCTCATTTTTCAAGATCCACAATTTCACCTCGACAGTGAGCGAAAACACCCTCGGCTGCATCTCTTGCGTTTCCCACACATCAGCACTCACACCCCTCTGCCCGCAATAACAACAAAGACAGAATTCCTCTTGTCCTCACATATCACCCCATCAACTTCTAGATTCAACGCATCATCCTCCACCACTTCTGCCACCTGCAATCTGACCTCACTACAAAGGATATATTTCCCTACCAACCCTTATCTACCTTCTGCAGGGACCACTCTCTCCATGACTTCCTCGTCTGCTCCACACTCCCGACTCACCCCACCACTCCCGCCGCCTTTCCCTGCAACCGCAGGAAGTGCTGCACCTGCCCATTACACCTCACTCCATCACCCGCATCCTAGGCCCCAAGAAAACCTTCCACATTAAACAGATGTTCACCTGCACATCTGCTAATGTGGTATGCTGCATCTGCTGTTCCCAATGTGACCTCCTCTACATCGGGGAAACCAAGCAGAGGCTTGGGGACCACTTTATGGAATATCTACACTCAGTGCGCAACAAACGACTGCATCTCCCAGTCACAAACTACTTCAACTCCCCCTTCCAATCCTTGGACGACATGTCCATCCTGGACCTCCTCCAGTGCCACAACAATGCCACCCGAATGCTGGAAGAACAGCACATTATATTCCGCTTGGGAGCCCTGCAGCCCAATGGTTTCAATGTGGACTTCATAAGATTCAAAATCTCCCCACCCCTGAGCTCATCCCAAGACCAGCCCAACTCATCCCTGCCTCCTTGGCCTGTCCATCAGTTCTCCCACCAATCCGCCCCTCCCACCTCACTGACCAAACCCCACCCCTGCTTCCTACCTACTGGCCCCATCCCTGCATCCTTGACCTGTCTGTCACCCCTTGCACCTATCCACCCCTCCCTCCTCACTGACCAACGCCCATCCCAACTCCCTACCTACACTCACCTTTACTGGATGCATCCCTGCCTCCTTGACCTGTCCGTCTTCTCTTCACCCATCTGCTCCACTATCCATCATCACCTCCCCCTCGTTCTATTTAATTCAGAGATCCCTTCATCTCCCCCATTTCTGAAGAAGGGTTCAAACCTGAAACATCAGCTTTCCTGTTCCTCTGATGCTGCCTGGCCTGCTGTGTTCACCCAGTTCAACACCTTATTATCTCAGTTCTTTTATATTTGGCTATGTGGCTAACATATTACATCAAAAAGAGAGGGTTTGCTGTGTTTTCATTCCTTACCCATCACACTGGCATATCCCCCATGAAACCTGTATTTAGTAGAGACCGCCATCCAACTTCCACATAGTGTGCAGCAATGTTCTCCTTGCCCAGCTGCGCCCATAGAAGATACATAAGTGATGAGACATTTTTGATCAGCATTCATTTCCTGTTGTGTCATTGCCACTAACTTCTGCATCATTGTGCTACCAATGTTAGTTTTGCAAACACCATTTCCCTGGTGAAATCAATATTTGACCAACATCTGATGTCTAATCATGTTTAATCTGCATGTATTGGAAATGAGTCAAGAAATTATTGAAAACAAAATGTAGCTACAGTTTGAAAACTCATGCTTGACATTACTTGCTTCAATGTCTTAGTGTCGAGCAGACATTGAGTCCATGTTTTCGCCCAGCTGAGTGAAACTGACCACAGCCATCTTGGTGTTGTCCCAGCTATTTTCTGGTTGCGTTTCAAATCTAGAGAACAGCAAGGGAACACAGCTCGTGGATGGCACCATCAGCACTGGACTCTGCCTGGTCATCAGGTAGCTCAAACTCCAAAACATCCATTCCTCCTATTACCTTACTCCAGTCCGTTTTCACTCATTTTCCTATATGGAAACCCACCATATTGGACTTTCCCTCCAACTGTCTTCCCGTCCCCCTAAACCTTGACATTACACCTTAATGATGCCCACTCTACTCTTCTACATCACTTCTGTGAAGGCCATGATAGTAGTCACTGGCAACAACCCAACTCACATAGCCTACTGTGCCCTCCAAGGCTGTTCTTTATACCGCCATGTATATATCTTATCAACTTCAACAAACAGCCCCCAGACATAACTGACCACAGCCCTGGCCACTGTCTTTGTAGCTTCCCACTAACAGACGACTGACCGCTGCTAAATCCCAGGACTGTTAGTGGACAGTGCATCTGACTGGTGGTACTCCCACACCCTGACCAATTGGTGCCTTTCAGAGAGGCACGGTGACTCAGTGGTTAGCACAGCTGCTTCACAGTACCAAAGACCAGAGTTCGGTTCCAACCCCAGGTGAGGGAGTGGGATGCCCTTCAGAGGGCTAATGGCCTGAATGGCCTGTTTCCACACTGTAGGGATTCTATGAATCCTTGACTGGATTGAGGACTATCCCCCACCCCGTTGGCCATTTGAGTGAACGAATGCACATACAATCAGCTGACACATGTTGTACATACTAAATTGTTATGCTGCATAAGAGCAAGATGGTAGCCCTAATCCCACTCTCACAACAGAATGTGCCTGTGCATGTATATGCACGTCAACCTAGCAATGTTGAGGACCTTTTGCTTCCATGCTAACTGCTCAAGCCCTAAGAGAGCAAGTGAGTAGTCTGAGATGCAACCTGGTCCAATTTGTGAGCTGGGTGCCTAACCCTATGTGCAAAACCTCCTTGCACCAGACTTTCAATGTTAGGTTGTTACTGCATCCTGCACAGTTAGTCTGTACTTCTAATGTGGCCTGTAAGTGGATCAGACAGATGCCATCATGGTTGTGAGAGTTTGGCAAATATTGGGTGCCAATGTCCATGGACAAAGAGTGTGTAATTGGTGGCCATGGATCATGATTTGAGATGCTGTTTGGAGTTGAGCAATATGGAAATCCGTCCCAGCGAGAGGTGAGCTAAAATCACTGGCTAACTACATTGGTTTCCATGTCAAAAATTCATGACATATAGCTTGTTAAGTATGTTAGGTAAGATAGGAAGCTGAATATTAATGAGGCAAGTGATATGTATTAATAATGCATTTAACAAGCTGCGACCTCCCTTAATTGATGACTCACCACTCTTTAGCAACAAACTTTCCTCACCACTTGGCAAATACATTAAAAGATGCAACAAGATACTCCCAGCATTGAGTTAGCTCTCGTCAACCATCTCACCCGATTCTGCTACAAATGTCTGCATGATCTTTATTGTTCAGATCCAACATTCAGATTCCACCAAACCCAGGTAGATTGTGATAGTTGTCAGCAGTATTCAGTCAAGGAGGTGTACATTTTGATGCATAGCATCATTCTACATCAAAGTCACACCTACAACACATGCCAGCAGTTTATGTGGCAATATACCACATGTGCATCAACCAAATTTCCGTACCTCAAATACTAATGGGAATAGTCCTCATGGATATGTCTGATTTCAATTCAGGGTTTAGACACAGTGAGCCGCTTTGAGCTTCCAGGTCATACAGTCCATATGATTACAATTTGGGGAGTACTCCACAGTCAGTTCTCCACAGACAGTTCAACCATATGAAACCAAAATACTGCAGATGCTGGAAATTTGAAACAAACACAAACAGTGCTGGAGAAACACTGAAGAACTGGCAATATCTCTGGAAAAAGGAATGTAGCTATCATCTTGAGTCCAGTATGACTTTTCTTTAGAAGAAGGCTTCATTGTAATGTTTAGCATAACAGTGGTATATACCTGGGACTCAGGTAGTGAAAGTGGGGAGATAAGCAGTTAAAGAGTTAGATGGGAACATGGGCAAGGTCAAAGCCAATAGAAACCTTTTGGGGGGTTGGAGGTGTTACTGAGATTGAGCTGCCAAGTATAAGACACACTCACAACGTGTTACCTTCCATCCTTATCCAAACAGCAACTAGGTCCTCAAAATGGAAACTAGCTAAGACCACACCTCGAGGAGATGGAGTAAGTTTATAATTTTCTGAGAAAGGTCTTCTAATTTTGTGCAATGTGAGGATTTTCTTAAATACACAGATGAAAGACATCTATTATCACATTATTCTGCACATGACCCCAGGGATCTGTACTGTGAACCTATATTGACCTACCATGTTATCTAAAAAAAGCCTGGCCACAAGGTCACATGATTGTATCATTCAACATTACAAATTTCTCCCACTAATTGCAAGTAATGTAAGGTGGGGAGTAAAAATTCACTTTGTTGACAAAATAGCAACCACCAACTAAGGCTCCATGACCTACATAATTGTCAGAAACTGTTCAGTTTACATTTTGGAATATAAATTGTTTTCCACATCATCCCACATGCAATTTTGCCTTTCCGTATGACCATAAGACATAGGAGTGAAAGTAAGACCATTTGGCCCATCAAGCCCACTCCGCCATTTAAATCATGGCTGATGGGCATTTCAACACTACTTCCCTGCACTCTCCCCGTAGCCCTTGATTCCTTCTGAGATCAAGAATTTGTCGATCTCTGCCTTGAAGGCATCCAACATCCCGGCCTCCACTGCACTCCGTGGCAATGAATTCCACTAGCCCACCACTCTCTGGCTGAAGAAATGTCTCATTTCCGTTTTAAATTTACCCCCTCTAATTTTAAGGCTGTGCCCATGGGTCCTAGTCTCCCTGCCTAACAAACAACTTCCCAGCATCCACGCCTTCTAAACCATACATTATCTTGTAAGCTTCTATTAGATCTCCCCTCAACCTTCTAAACTCGAATGAATACAATCCCAGGATCCTTAGCCGTACATCATACGTTAAACCTACCATTCCAGGGATCATCCGTGTGAATCTCCGCCTGGCACGCTCCAGGGCTAGTATGTCCTTCCTGAGGCGTGGGGCCCAAAATTGGACACAAATGGGGCTGAACTAGAGCTTTATAAAGTCTCACAGACTTGGTTCTATGGGGATTGGGGGTGTAGCTGAGAAGTTCCCATTGTTGATACCATACACACAATTTCCTTCAGTAGTTTTATGGAGCATGGTTAACTGAAATAAAGCTCACACTAAATGTATGGACTTTGACTCCCTTTGTGTACAGTTTTCTTCTGGTGCATAAAACAATGGCCACAGAGGTGAAGGATATTTCCTTTATTCTGTATGGCTATGCACCTTGTAGCTGGGCAGTTGCTGACAGTCATCTGCAGAGTGTTGACATACTGAGTTGAGGCTGTGCACAGATATTGGATTTTGGCACTGTAGAGGAAAAAAATACAGGGAATGTTGGAGATAACTACAGCTTCTGAGCTGGCTCCCAATTGGGAAGGTTCCTGTGAATCCATCTAGGCAATATCAGAAACAAAAAGATTTGAAAGGAAGAATTTGAATCAGGATGAAAATGTGCATTGTCCATGTTGAGGCTTTCCACTAGCCTCCTTGTCATGGGCATCCATGTCCCAAAGCTGAGAGGACACAGTTCAATTGCTATTTGTATTGCAGTGACTGTTGAAAGATCATCTTCAGGAGCTGTTTTATTTCTGTACTGTCCAGATGGGCTCAGAATGTCAACAGTCCACACATAACCCCAGCAACTGTGCAACTGAATGGCTGCATAGCCTTACAGCTTACATGGAATGTTTTTCAACCCTGTGGCCATTGTTTTCTCCACTAGAAGATAACATCTACCAAGAAAGTTGAAGTCCAAGCATTTAATGAGATCTTTATTTCAGTTAACCACGCTCCGTAAAACCTACCTACCAACGATTACTTGTTGGCCATATTTATGCAACCAATTCACATCCAATCAATCCTTAATTAATATTTCGACTCACTGTTCCCTTGCTCCATTATGCTTCAGACACCACTTTAAACCTTATCAGCTGATAAGAGTATCCTTTCTTCTCTCTTCAAATAAATCAAGACATATAATAACATTAAAAAACAAAAATAAAGACCTAATACATTCCTTTATTCTTTCCTTTGTGAAACAAAATTCTAAGTGTAATTTTTCTAGTATGTCCAGCAGTTTTTTAAAACTTGCTATTTTCTTTGTAAAATAATCAGCGAGCTGACTGGAACTATCTATTGATTTCAATTTGGAAATTTCTCCATTTTCCAGCATCTGCTTTCAAACTGTAATATTGATTTTTCATCTTTTATCATTCATATGTTTCACTATCTGTATGTTATGCCAAAATGGGTTATTGTCAATATAGCCCTCAACACAGGCATTGTTGCTGAGTCACCTTTTAGATTTTTTTCCAACATTTTCATGATTTTACTGACTTACTAAGAGTTTCTTCTGCTAAGGTACATTTTACTATTCTTCTGATTTTTTCAGCTACCCCAGCTAAAGGACAACATTTGCTTTCCATTCTCATGAGAAAATAACTGTAAATCTTTCTGGTTTACAAGAGCCCATCACAGGGGTTTGCAAAAGAAGTATCATTAAAAACACGTTCCATGTTTTCTGGCATTTTCTAAATTTGGAAACTTCAAAACACAATGCTCATTTTTAAAAATGTTGTCCATATTTTGCTCACCTGAATAACATCTTGCACCATGGGGATTTTCATAGTTGTATTCAACTCCAATGCTGCAAAGCTGTCTCTGACCTTTGTTGGGTGCCCAGCTACCTCAGTGGCCAATTAGACTTTTACAGGTCTTCCATTTCTGTTTTCCAAGTCACTGTATCTTTTTGTGAGGCTTTACTTTGACTAATGACAATGGGGCAAACATTTGTTCAATAAGATTGCTATGCCAAGTGACACTTGATTCATTCTGTTTATTTTCCAATCCAATGGCTTAAAAGCCATTGACACCTGACTTCTTTTTGAAGTCTGGTTTAAACAAATTTATAGCAATATTTTCAAATTCACTGTTTCCACCCTATAAAAATGATATGTACATTCATCAGAAAGATCTTTGAAAGCCACCCTTTATGGTGCCAGTAAAACATGGCAGAATCTGCTTTTCACTGAGAACCGCTCAATTTTATTAAGACAGGCCTTACTGAGAAGTACTGAACTGTAGAGATATTATTTTTCATACTCATTCAATTAACTTTCAAAATGTCCCCATTATCTTTGGTGCCTGCTTTGGGGGGACAAAGAAATATTTCCTGAGCTGATCAACCTACAGAAATACAGATTTAATATAAATTGACCTGCATTTGTTGCTAACAAAGCCAACTAATTCTTGAAAATTGCTTTTTCTGCCACTGGTGAATTTACCTAAATACCTTGGTCTCCCAGTTCTTCTTCAAAATATCACACCATTAGCCTTATTTTAGCCCCATAATCACATAAGGAGACATTTTTTCTGTGCATGTCTATCATTGTGATGGGGATAGTTGCTCCCTTTTGACCCTTCAACATACAACTCAAATTTTCTCCATCTTTGTAGATTTTGAGGTTTGACATTTTTCATTAAGTTAACCTGTAGTTTGCACTTGGCCACAAAGACTTCCTGATGACATAGCCTGCTCAGGGTGGTATTCCTGGCTTGTTCTACAATTCTCGTCCTTGTTAATCTGTATCCTCTATCTTGCCTGCTATATTTTTTGGATTGTCACTATTTGACTTTCCCCTCCTATTAATTGGAATTCTTCCAACATTTCAATAGTAACAAAGGATGTGAAGTTGTAATATCTGCTCACTAATGAACCATTATATACATAAGAGAAAGCCAGGATTTGTGTCCAAATTTCTAAAAGTGTGATATATCTTAATCACTACCAAATTACTTTTCTAGTGCTGAAAATCTACATTTTCAGTTGTGAAAATTCATTCCTATACATTATAATTATTGTTGGAAATTACAAATTTATTCTTGACTTTTATTTTGCTACTTCTTTATGTCATTATCTTCTTAACCCAATTTTTTTTCCCCTGTTTATTTCACATTTGTATAAGACAGTGCTTTCAATTAAACAATCTAACAGACTGGGTTGGACTCTGAGCAGTATTTAATGGAGGTGACGAGGATCTCATCTCCCTGCTGCATAGCAACCAAGAGCCACATGTCATTTCTTTTTGTGGAGATCTGCCAAATTAAGCACCAATCATGCACTTAGTTATGTATCAGCTGGATTCCAAGACTTGCAAAGTGAATAAAAAACACACTAATACTTGTAAATGAACATACCAGTCTAAAGACCTCTATTTTGACATGTATAAGATGAGTTAGACCAACGTATTTTATTAACCAGTTTTATTGGCTTTCCTCCTGGACTTCTCTGGGATCAGGGACCTTCTGTATGGAACTTGAATCTAACAATATCTGCTGGCTAATCATAAGCTGACAATCCTTCATTGCTTGATAACAACATTGGGGAGGTGGAGGCCACTGCTGATCCTTCATGTACACAAACTCAGCCTGATGCTTTGATCATTAATCAGACACTAAATGCCTCTGAACAACGAACTATTGGCCTCCTGGAAGCCCGCAAGCAACTCTGGCTGAGTTTACCTTTCGGCCTTCATGCATGGCAATGCCCTGATCTGCTGTGGGATGGATGCCAGTGATAACATTGGCTTTGGGGATGAATTGCCCAGTTAATGATCTCTGTTGACAGTGGGAGAAGAAGGCCATCCCTGGGGAAGGGGTGGGAAGACTGCAGGTGTTCACCTCACCCTTTTACCCAACGAAATGCTTTCCCACCATCAAATAAACCATTGGGTAGGAAATTAAATTCTGCTCTGCTTGCTTCAGCAATAATTAATCCATTTTATTCAACTCAACTGCTAGACTGCCACCAGCCTTTGCTTTTTGCAACATGCTGCTGGCAAACACTTAAGGGTGACATTAATCCTAATGTTGAAAACTGTGTTCTAATCTTTGGTTACTCTGACCTGATAAAATAGTCCTTATTTTGGAGAGAGCCTGATTCTGTGCCTGACACACATTCCCAGTCCTCAGTACAGACCTCCACTGGCAAGGCAGTGTTAGCACCAGAGTATAAACACCACATGGTAAATATTAAATAAGAGAAATGTTTTAGTCCTTTACAGCTGTGTGTGCCACCACGCCAGCCTCTGCACTCTCAAAATTAAACTTCCATGTTCTTTTTGCAAGAATTTATTTTTCATAACCCATTGTAAATTCTTTGCCATTCTTACGCACAGATGTTTGTGATCTCAATCCTGCCAGAAGTAACAGGATACAATCTCTGATAAACACTGCAATACATGGACTTGCATTATTCTGAAATGTTGAACAATGTGTGATATATTTTAGCCATCAGCGGGAACAAATAGAATTCATAAAGTTCTTGGTTTATTTCTTTGCCCAAAGCTGCTTTCATTTCCTTGAACCCTGTGTTTTAGTCAATGTGAGATTGCATGTCAAATTGAAATTCAGTTCTTGGTGTGCTCTGTCCTCCATTGAACTGTAAACATTTGATTAATGATACAAGTTCTAACCACTGAAAACATTCCCTCTGACGTGGATGAGTAACAATCCTTTTTGACCAGTTTGATCAAAAAAAATGAAGATGATCCATCACCAAACTTTGTTGGCTCAATTCTGAGGTGTCTAAATTGTAGTAGTCAAATGCATGTCGTGTTTGACTCCTAAATATTTTGCTTGTAGAACTTCAGAAATAGTGTCAATTAACTCTTTGCATGGGGCAATATTACAAATTCCAAGCTCTGAGTGAAAAGTACATTTTGTAGAGTGTACATATTAATCATTCAAAAACATATTGCCTCGATTTTTCAATTATTAGTTTACAACATTTATAAAATTATTACTTTTCTTCTGACTTTTTGTTTTGTCCTATTTAACTCTCACAGATCTAGTAATTCTCAATGTTGTTTCCTGATTAGTGAGTAAACTCAAACTTGTCCATTTTAATCAATCACCAACAGAAATATGTACAAATCTAACCATGGTAAACAATCCCTTTTCGTGATTCTTCAGTGGTTTGTATGATCCTCCTAAAATACTTCTCCACTGAGTGGCCAAGTCAAGTGTTAATTATACTTTCAGTCTAGGAATAGCTAATAAGCATGTGCATAAAGAGCGATGTTATTGTGCTGTCAGATCACATGGTACTGGTGCTTACACCTATGTGGTTCCATAAGATATAATCGTTTAACATTCCTAATGCACAGTTAGGTTTAATAAAGAACGTTAATATTTAATTGCAATTAGAGTGTAAACCTCATCTTACTATACAAAGGCATGATAGATGAGAGAAATTGAGATAAATGGCAAAGAGAGGCTGAAATGAAGATCAGAGGCAATAACATACTAGAGATGTAAAACTAGGCCAGCACAGTGATCTGAACACAGAAACAGTGAAGACATAGATCATAGTTCATTGAATCCCTACAGTGTGGGAACAGGCACTTCGGCCCTACAAGCCCACGCTGACCCTCAAATCATCCCACCCAGACCCACCTCTCTATAACCTAATCTACATATCCCTGAACACTAGCAAATACATTTTATTCTGTTCAAAACGCACACAGTTTACAGACAATGTGGCTTATGATAAAATCTTACTTTAGAAATAAAACCAGTTTGATTCCAAACTAAAATACAAACATCTGAAGGGAAAATGAGCAGTGATAGAAAGCAGCAAGTGATGGACTTCAAGGTGCACTCAGATATCAAACAGCAGAGAGAGAAATCCTGTACTAAAGCCAAGTATGTGAGAAAGCCCACAGCATAGAATATGGGAAGCAATGACAAATCGCTCAGCCATACTGAATCATAAATTAGCGTACATCAGAAATAGGAAATGGTAACTGAACACACAAAAAGACTGAAAGATGTTGGAGTCAGTGATAACACAGTATAGAGCTGGATGAACACAGCAGGCCAGGCGGCATCAGAGGAGCAGGAAAGCTGATGTTTCAGGTCGGGGCCTTTCTTCAGAAATGGGGAGGGGGAAGGGAGCTGGGAAATAAATAGATTGAGGAGGGGTGGGGCTGGGGAAGGTAGGTGGGATGGTGATAGGTGAGTGCGGGTAGGCAGTGGTGGGGATTGGTCAGTGAGATGGGAGGAGCGGGTAGATGGGAGTGAAGATAGACAAGTTGCATCAGGTCAAGGAGGTGGGGGTGAGAGGGAGGGTTGGTTATGGGTGTGGGAGATTTTGAAACTAGTAAAGTCCACATAGAGACAATTGGACTCTAGGCTCCCAAGGCGGAATATGTTCCTCTATTTTCTGGGTGGCATCGTTGTGACACTGGAGGAGGCCCAGGATGGACATGTTGTCAAGGGAGTGAGAGGGGGAGTTGAAGTGGTTCATGACTGGAAGGTGTTGTCAATTGTCACGAACTGAGTCTAGGTGCTCTACAAAACGGTCTCCAAGCCTCTGCAAGGTCTCACCGATGTAGAGGAGGCCACTTTGGGAACAGCAGATGCAGGAGACCACATTAGCCGATGTGCAGGTGAACATCTGCCTGATGTGGAAGGCTTTTTTGGGTCCTTGGATGGGGGTGAGGGGGAAGGTGTAGGAGCAGCTATGACATTTCCTGCAGTTGCAAGGAAAGGTGCCAGGGGTGGTGGGGTTAGTGGGGAGTTGGAGCGGATGAGGGGTTCACGGAGAGAGCAGTCACTATAGATGACAGATAAGGGTGGGGAGGGAAATATGTCCTTCATAGTGGGGTCAGGTTGCGCATGGCGGAGAATGATACATTGAATCCGAAGGTTAGTGAGGTGATACGTGAGGACAAGGGGAATGACTGCATGGACTGCACAGAGAGAAAGCCGACACTAAAGCTGAAGAGCATGAGAAAATGGAAGAATTGTTTTGGTTGCCATTGTCCAGAAAGCAAATACATTTAATCTTTTCGAGACCCTTGTCATGAAGAGATATGTTTTTTTTAAATTATAAGGACCAATATTGATATATAAATATATCTTGAAACATCAAACTTTGCTAAAAGTTTTAGCTTTGCTAAAAGAAGGCACTGTGTACAGCACCAACAATGATGCACATGGACTGAGTCATGGAGTCTAAAAAACTTTTGAGACAGTTCACATGACTCAATTTGTGAGAGGAACAAGATTTTTTGCATTTTTGAACTCAATTTGAGGACTTTCTCAGAAGCAATAGCTCAGTTTTCCCTGTCTGTTTCTTTGCATCTCCTTTGACCATCGATATCAACCATTTTTTCTGAAAATAAAAGCAGCTCTGTGGGAATTTAGCTAATTACATCCATTCTATCTATGGGTTTGGAGTCACATGTAGGTCAAATTAGGCAAGGATGGCAGTTTCCATCCTTAAAGGGTATTTGTGAACCAAATGGGTTCTTCCAATAATGGATTTGTGGTCATCATTTGACTCTTAATTCCACATTTTTATTGAATTCAAATTCCACCATCTGTCTTGGTGGAATTCAAACTCAGGCCCCAGAACATTACCTGGGTCCCTGGATTAACACTTCAACAATAATACAACTAGGCTGTGCTCAGTAGCAGCAGTGTGCACGATCTACAGGATGCATTGCAGAAATTCACCTAGTGTCATTAGACAGCACCTTGCAACTGCATGCCCACTACCATCTAGAAAGACGGGGCAGCAGATACATGAATTAATCAAAACAAAAGGCATTGGGCACAACTTTTAGCTATGTCCATGAGTATGGAGGATCAAGCTGAGATGAAGTGCAATACATAGGGTAAGTATCCACATATTATGAGTTTTTTAGGAGAGGTCAGTTTCAATTTCACTTTATTGTAACTTCTCGGTTCTCTTCTAAGGGACCTAAATCACATACTGAGATGTGGAATGAAGATGAGGAAACACTACGATAGATTCGGTAGGATCTAGCATGCTGTTAGGCTGGTGAGTGTATGCCATTCTTTGTCAGGGCACTTGTGAGGCCTAATAGTAGAATTAGCAAACTGATTTGTGTTTCTTAACATTGAGGCTTTAGTACAAACTTTTGGATTGGTCTCCTTGCTCAACGGATCTGAGGAAACAGTGGTAGGGTTCAAGGTATGGGGGAGACTGGATGCTCAAGACAGATTGGTGGCTGCCAAACAGTTTGAGAATCACAGGCAAGTAACGACCGTTTGTTTATAACAAAATTGCACTTAATGTCCCTATGTCTACAATTACACGTTCTGCTTTTAACTCCCAAGATTCTGTCAGGGTCAGTGTTGCAGGGCACTGTGATGGTCCACAAAGGTTCCCCACACAAACCTTGCACACTTTCCAGCAAAGGCCACATGATGTGAGTAAAGGACATAATCAATCCACAGCCCTACCTAATCCCTACTTGGTTGGTCAGAGATTTCAACACATTGAAGGTAAGTATCGATATGTTTAACGTTTGATCTGTGACTCCTCTGCTGATTTTGGCTGTGCAAAGGGATCAGAGAGGAATATTGTAGATTTTTGTTCCCTTTCTGCCTGTTCTTTTCATGTTGGCCTCCCAAGTAATTACATGGCTGCAGGGGTGCGGAAAAGGTGGGGAGGAGGAAACAAATCATTTGCTATGATTGTCTCATCGTCATGACATGGGGGCAGACTTGACAAATGGCTGCTGTTCTTTCTCTATAGGTGTGAGGCTGCAAAAGGATGGCAGGTCAGACAGCATCAGAGGAGCAGGAAAGTCAATGGTTTCAGGCTGAAACTCTTCGTCAGGACTGGGCTTTTGGCCCGAAACTTTGACTTTCCTGTTCCTCGGGTGCTGCCTGACCTGATGTGCTTTTTCAGCCTCACACCTACAGATGCTGGCTGGCTTTCAGCCTCTGCAGTCCTTATTGTCTCCTAGCTCCTGTTCTTTTCCAGTCTGTTAATTTCATATTTGTGTTTATTTGCCTCGGTATCACAGTGGTCGTATTTTTCCACAGTGGCATTTGAAGGAGGATCTCTTGAGCATTTAAAACCTGTAACACCAGAAACTTCTTTAAATAATCTGGAATACGAACATTTGTCATTTTAGAACAAAAAGGTTGACTTTTAAAATTTGGATAAAACACCAGGTGTGGACTAAATGTGCTTGCAACAATGAGAAGGAATACAGATTCTTCATGTCTCCAACTGACACTAGAAAAAAACACACACACATTTTGCTATAAGTTAATGATGGTCCCATTTTACAGACCGTGAGTACTTATTAGCTAACAGGGATCATAATATTTATTCTTTATTTTATTCAACAGAGTATTCTGGAAATAGGATATGAGATTTTCTGTGGTCCTGAAGCTTTTAAACATTTTATTAGATTACACGATTCAAATTATGGAATGTTAAGCTTTCCAAAATGCATGCAATGTGAAAAATATTGATGGGATCTTATTCATCTTCCTTCCTGCAAGCTTTATTCAGTAATGTCCAGAGAACATCGTGCGGTAAGAAGAAATGTGAGATGAAAGAAACTTTTCATTGTGTAACAAATGTATTTAGGGTGCCACGCCCTTTTATTCACAGTTTTTCTTCAAAGTAGATGAAAACAAAGAGCTATAATAAACATCCAAAACTTATGTCCTATTTTCTTATGTGAACTCTGCATATTTAGATTGAGCCAATCGCCAGGAATGATTATGGAAGACATTGCTTGTTGGAGTGACCTTGGTCTCTGAGGCAAGAAAACTCTGAAAGCGTTGGGAATTCAGCAGGAACAGCAGTTTATTTGAGTGGTAATCGATTACAGCAAGGAGAGCAGCTCAAATCATCAAACAGGACAATCAAGCTCACCCTGCAGATACCCATATTACATTATTTTTTATACTTTCTTACATTGAAATTATGTGAGGCTGCAAGATATCTGTTACTATGCAGTTAATTATATTAGGTCAATTGATTAGGCGGTAACTATATCAAGTTTGTAAATCAATTGAGTAGACCATTAATTACATCAAGACTGTACCTAATTATGTTACATTTATAATTTAGTTAACTAGGCATTTTAATTACATCAAATCCCTGTACATTACATATCTATTCATTGGATTTAAGCATGCGGCACCTGTTTGCTTATGTGACCACTTGCTTATCTTGTAACTTGGGCTCCTGAGCACCCTGTGATCTAGCATTCTGCCCTGCTTATTCATTAGTCAGCAACTAACTATGTTTCAGAGGTCAGGGTGGCAATTACTGTAAAACATCTTATTCTATGGTTTTGTGAGATATTTGATTATGAGTTTCTTTACTTCTGTATTAAGGGCCCTGTTTTTACCAATCCATTTACAAGAGTTCTATATTTACTACTACCATGTTCTCACTCATTCCTAAATTTCACTGACCACTCACAAGCACACTATGTTTACTGTTAACGGATTTCACTCATTCATTCATTCATTAAACCGTTGTGTTATAATGCAATTAAAGGTAGACTAAATTTAAATGTCCTTTCCAATCCATCATTGCTTCGACCCTTACTGGACCTAAGCTTCAAGCAGTGTTTCGCACTGTTTCTACATCAAAGGCTACCCCTGAGTATGTGTTAATTTTGTAATCTATTCAGAACAATATCTTACCAGACATTATGTCATCTGAAAAACGAAAGAACTACAGATGCTGTAAATCAAAAATAAAAACAAAGTTGCTGGAAACGCTCACTAGGCCTGGCCTCATCTGTGAAGGAAAAAACAGAGTTAATGTTTCGGGTTAGGTGATTCTTCCTATGTCACCTTAAACTATGAAAAGATTATCATGTTAATCAGCCCTTAGAATATCTACCAGGACTTGAATAGTTTGCAGGACATCAAACAAGCTTTTTCTATTCGCATGTGTCTGTTAGATACATATTGAATAAGGCCTCTGTCCCCTTTAAGAAAGTTACTATCAGAATGATCTTTCCGTGAAATTGCAAAAATGAATGAGTAGACCGGCAACAGTAAATGAAATCCTAAGACCCAGCTGCAGTAACTGGTTTACTATCCTCTCCACTTTTACTAAGTACATGTATAATTCCCAACCTAGTCAAATCACATAGGCCTGACATTCTTTCTAGTGGTCTCCAACGTTAAGAAGAATAAAAGGGCCCATACCCTTCATTCCCGTATGACAGAATTGACATGAGTACAGAAAAGAGCAGCAAGATTCATTACTGATATGAAAGGATGCTATGCTCAATGACTTGATAAGCTTTAGCAACATAATAAACAGTGTCTCAGAGAAGATGATTCTGAGACATAAATTATACTTTGAGGATAAAGCTCATATACAGTAGAACAATAATTTAATCGATCAGCCATCAGGGTGACAGAGCACAAGTCTAGAGTTGTTAAGGGTCATTTTTGACAGGTGTCACATTGCATACCTTGGATTGCTTAGAGGGAGCTGCACCAGGTTGATGGGAGGGACGCTCTGCTCAGAAACACTGCCTCCTATTGTAATACTCTCCATTGCCTTGGTTCTGATACAGAGAAGAGGGTGAGAGAATTAAAACATTAAAATGACGGAGCCCAACACCAAACCAAACCCATTCACGTTAGTTTAAAATATAACAAAAAAGATCTCTAAAGGTTCAAACTGAGGAATACGATAAGCACCATTCATTATGTTGAAGGCAGGTGGGCTTCAGGCAGAACAGCTTAGACTCTTGAAGGAGTGAGACCTAACACCTCCTCAAAGTCTCTGGAACAGTGTCTTTTAAATCAGTGTTACCAGTGGCTTCTTGTTAACATTCAATAAACTATATCTTCTTAAGGACAGAAACTCTTCTAGTTAGACCAAGGAGTGTTTTCCATGACCACTCTAGACCGAGGAGACCCTTTGGTTTCTGACTGTTGAAGAGGATGGTAAGAACACCTTTTATCAAGAGCCAAGGAATAATCTCTTTCCACTTCAAACTTTTGGAAAGCCCTCCAGTACAGCAAGAAGAAACAGCAGAACTATGATTACACTGAAACAAAAGTATTTTAAGCCACAAAACGCATAATCACTTAAGCAACAAATGGCAATAATAGTGGAATAAAAGAGAAATACTGTGGATGTTGGGTATGTGACACGAAAACCAAAAAAAACTGAAGAAACTCAGCAAGTCACACAGCATCTTTGGAGAGAGAAACAGAGTTAACATTGTGAGTCTGATATAACTTCTTCGGAACAGAAAGGAGCAGGAAATTAACGTTTTTTTACACCGTTGACACAGGAGAAGGAGTAAGCCAAACAGATTCTGAGGGTGCAAGTAGCAGTATTCAGTATTAATGGATATTAAAGAGTATTACTTGGAATTCTTAACATCAAATCAGTTCTTGTTTTCCCCAGGTTGTCTACAAATTTGCACATAACATAATTTGAAAATGTGTGATTAAATAAATCTCTTTACTATCCCAACACCATAATTATACAGCATTCAAATATCAGAGAGAGTTCCCATCTCTATTATGTCCAAAGATTTGGCTCGTTTCATTCAATTACAAGATTTGAGACTTTGATTGCCCCTTCCTTAATTATTCACATAATTGATCTTAGAATTTCTCAGCTTCAAATAATTCCATTCTGGGATGTAACCAAATACTTCTGGTTTGGAACTTTGAAACTAAAACGCTTACACTGAATTATTCTATTCCCTAACTGTTCTGAACTAATTCCTTTTTGAGAAGAATCTGTTCTTACATTTAACTTCAATCAGGTTTTCTGCAAAGTCTTCACTTATTTTACATAATAAATGTCTTTTTTTTAAACAAAAAACCAAGAATGCAATGCATTTTTGTGTTTCAATGGAAGTCCATCTTGTAACATAAAAAAAACACATAAATTTTGATATATCAAGCCAGATTTCAGTCTGGGAATTGATTTGAAACAATTGAAATCACCTAATAATTAAAATCAATATTTAAAAATGACAGCTACGTGCACACGTTTTAGTACTACAACAATGCTCTTTACAATAGTAAAGATCCATCAACAACTTTACTCAAAAATAGATAATATGTTATGCAATGAGAATGAGCTAATTAATAACTTTCCTGGAAAGGACCCTTTACAAAATAGTGACCATAATATATTCAAATTTTACATTAAGTTTAAATATGACAGATTTAATTCTGAAACTAAATTCTTAAGTTTGAAGAAAGGAAACTGTGAGGGTATGAGAGGCAGATTGGCACAGTACTCTAAAAGATTTGAATGTACACAGGCAATAGTTAGTTTTAAGAAAATATTACCAGGTCTATAACAGATATATATTTGTTCAAGGCACAAAGGCCCAAATACTCAGAGAAAACTTGAATCAGCATTATGGTTAAAAAGGAAAATAAAGATTGCATTAGATCAAAGGAAACGACTTATAAAAATGCCAAAAGTAGCAGTAAACAAAGAACAAAGAACAAAGAATCAGAATTGCTAAAGTTGTCCCCTTGTTGATGAAGGGTAGCAAGGACAATCCAGGTAATTATAGACCGGTGAGACTGACGCCTGTGGTGGGGAAGCTGCTGGATAAGATACTGAGGCATAGGATATAATTACATTTGGGAGAAAATGGGTTTATTAGTGATAGGCAGCATGGTTTTGTGCAGGGAAAGTCATGTCTTATCAGCTTGATAGAATTCTTTGAGGAAGTGACAAAGTTGATAGATGAGGGAAGGGCTGTTGATGTCATATACGTAGACTTCAGTCAGGCATTTGATAAGGTTCCCCATGGCAGGCTGATGGAAAAAGTGAAGTTGCATGGGGCCCAGGGTGTACTAGCTAGATGTATAGAGAACTGGCTAGGCAGCAGGAGACAGAGAGTTGTAGTGGAAGGGATTTCTCAAAATGGAGAACTGTGACCAGCGGTGTTCCACAGGGATCCGCGTTGTGACCACTGTTGTTTGTGATATACATAGATGATCTGGAGGAAGGCTTTGATGGTCTGATTAGCAAGTTTGCAGATGACACTAAGATTGATGGAGTAGCAGATAGTGAAGGGGACTGTCAGAGAATGCAAGAGAATATAGATGGATTGGAAAGTTGGGCGGATAAATGGCAGATGGAGTTCAATCCAGGCAAATGCGAGGTGATGCATTTTGGAAGATCCAATTCAAAGAGCGAACTATACGGTAAATGGAAAAGTCCTGGGAAAATTGATGCACAGAGAGATCTGGGTGTTCAGGTCCATTGTATGCTGAAGGTGGCAACGCAGGTGGATAGAGTGGTCAAGAAGGCACACAGCATGCTTTCATTCATTGGCTGGGGTATTGAGTACAAGAGTTGGCAGGTCATGTTACAGTTGTATAGGACTTTAGTTCAACCATATTTGGAGCACTGTGCACAGTTCCAGTCGCTACATTACCAAAAGGATGTGGATACTTTGGAGAGGATGCAGAGGAGGTTCACCAGGGTGTTGCCTGGTATGGAGGACACTAACTATGAAGAGAGATTGAGTAGATTAGGATTATTTCAATTAGAAAGATGGAGATTGAGGGGGGGCCTGATTGAGGTTTACAAAATCGTGAGAGGTATGGACAGGGTAGCTAGCAAGAAGCTTTTTCCCAGAGTGGGGGACTCAATTAGTAGGGGTCATGAGCTCAAGGTGAGAGGGGAAAAGTTGAAGGGAGATATGCATGGAAAGTTCTGCACACCGAGGGTGGTGGGTGCCTGGAACGCATTGCCAGCAGAGGTGGTAGAGGCAGGCACGATAGCGTCATTTAAGACATATCTAGACAGATACATGAATGGGCAGGGAGCAGAGGGATCCAGATCCTTGGAAAATAGATGACAGGTTTAGGTAGAGGATCTGGATCAGCACAAGCTTGGACGGACAAAGGGCCTGTTCCACTGTTGTAATTTTCTTTGTTCATTGTTCTTTACTCAATAGCTGATGTGGCACATTCCCAAGTTAGTGCATGAGCTATGAACAGGGCTCTGGTGGCACTGTTGAAGATACAATTCTGCAGATTGGATCAATCTGGGCATGCTTTCCATTTCAGCCCAGAGAGAGTGTGCTGCACTATCCTGCAATGTTGTCCTGTGCATAATTGGAGCTGATAATGAGGCAAAGTGAGTGTTGATGAATTGGGGAGCAGAAGCAGTCTTTTGTGGAGGAGGGTGAGAAAATTGGGAAGAAGTAAATTCTCCTTGTGCCTTACAGAGCTCACTGAAGTGGGCATCTGGTTCCAGTAGATGGGAGCTGAGTACAGCATGCCATCATGGAATATTAAATAGTTGTTGGTCATCATCCCAGCATTTTGTTTGTATGTGTGGATAAAGTGTAAACCTCTGTTTGACATGCTGTATTGGCTTGAATAAATGTTTGAAATTGATTGCTTGTTGTATTTGATATTCCCCTCCTGGAGAATGACAAACTGCTTGTCTCCAGAAGACACTGGGCTCAGAGTTACTGTGATTTAGAGAGAGCGTTTAGATAGGATGCAGCTCAGGGTAAGAGAATGGGGTTGTGGGTGTAATAGGATGTCAGTCACATTGGCTCAGTACCGTGAGATACATGACTTTGAGGCTGCTGTGCCATGTTGTTGCTGGCGAGGGGTAACAGTGCATTTTCTTGGAGCATAGTAACAATGGTGTAGTTGCAAAGTGTGCTGATCTTTTGATGAATATTTGCTGAGGGTGAAATGTTCTAGGAAAGGCATATGGTAAGATAGGGCTGGAATTGGATTTCATTGGGGTAATAGGTAGTTAATGAGACAAGTTGGGTAACATGTGGGTAGAAATTTAGATCGGAAATTGGCTTGCTGAAAGAAGACAGAGGGTGGTAGTTGATGGGAAATGTTCATCCTGGAGACCAGTTACTAGTGGTGTACCACAAGGGTCGGTGTTGGGTCCACTGCTGTTTGTCATTTTTATAAATGACCTGGATGAGGGCGTAGAAGGATGGGTTAGTAAATTTGCAGATGACACCAAGGTTGGTGGAGTCGTGGATAGTGACGAAGGATGCTGTAGGTTGCAGAGAGACATAGATAAACTGCAGAGCTGGGCTGAGAGGTGGCAAATGGAGTTTAATGCAGACAAATGTGAGGTGATGCACTTTGGTAGGAGTAACCTGAAGGCAAAGTACAGGGCTAGTGGTAAGATTCTTAGCAGTGTAGATGAGCAGAGAGATCTCGGTGTCCATGTACACAGATCCTTGAAAGTTGCCACCCAGGTTGACAGGGTTGTTAAGAAGGCACGCAGCGTTTTAGCTTTTATTAATAGAGGGATCGAGTTCCGGAACCAAGAGGTTATGTTGAAGCTGTACAAAACTCTGGTGTGGCCGCACTTGGAGTATTGTGTACAGTTCTGGTCACCGCATTATAAGAAGGATGTGGAAGCTTTGGAAAAGGTGCAGAGGAGATTTACTGGGATGTTGCCTGGTATGGAGGGAAGGTCTTATGAGGAAAGGCTGAGGGACTTGAGGCTGTTTTCATTAGAGAGAAGAAGGTTGAGAGCTGACTTAATTGAAACATATAAAATAATCAGAGGGCTGGATAGGGTGGATAGGGAGACCCTTTTTCCTAGGATGGTGACGGCAAGCATGAGGGGGCATAGCTTTAAATTGAGGGGTGAAAGATAAAGGACAGATGTCAGAGGTAGTTTCTTTACTCGGAGTAGTGAGGGAATGGAACGCTTTGCCTGCAACGGTAGTAGATTCGCCAACTTTAGGCACATTTAAGCCATCATTGGATAAGCATATGGACGTACATGGAATAGTGCAGGTTAAATGGGCTTGAGATCGGTATGACAGGTCGGCACAACATCGAGGGCCAAAGGGCCTGTATTGTGCTGTAATGTTCTATGCTCTATGTTCTCTGTTCTGCTACTGTCTTCCCGGTTAATCAGCAACGATATACACAGAAGACTTTGGACAACTCGAGATACATGCACTGTGCTAGTATATAGAGATGGGAAAACAACAGCAGGAAAATATAGTTCACCTGGGAATAAAAATAAAGTTGCTAGAAAAGCTCAGCACATCTGGCAGCATCTGTGAAGAAAAATCAGAGTTAATGTTTTGGGTCTGGTGACTCTTCCTCAGAAACTATGGTGGCTGGAAAAATGTCAGGTTATATGCAGAAAATAGGGAGGGGGGTAGGGTAGAGAGTAAGTGATAGGATAGAGCCTAAAGAGAGAGATGAACAGTTGGTCAGGCAAAGGAGTTGTTAACGATCAGGCTGGGAGGGTGAATAGTTGTTAATGGGGACTCTTAGTGACTAACAACAGGGGGTGTGTAATGGCAGGCAATGTGGTAACAAGGCTTAGTGGGTGGGGTAGGGGGCTGGGACATGGGACAGTTTAGGTCCCAAAATTATTGAACTCGATATTGAGTGCAAAGGGCTCCAGGGTCCCCAAGTGAATGCCTCAGTGAAATCTTTCTGTTGTTCATCCTCATCCTTTACATGTGTGAAAGGGGAAGTTTTTTTCATTTGTGAAAGTTGCTGGCTGGCCAGCATTTATTGCCCACTCCTAGTTGCCCTTGAGATAGTGGTAGTAAGCTGCCTTCTTGATCTGCTGCAGTCCACCTACTGTAGGTTGTCCCAGGGGGTGGCGCGATGGCTCAGTGGCCAGCACTGCTGCCTCACAGCACCAGGCACCCGCATTTGATTCCACCCTCAGGCAACTATCTGTTTGGAGTTTGCATATTCTTCCTGTGTCTGTGTGGGTTTCCTCTAGGTGAGCTGGTTTCCTCCCACAGACCAAAGGTGTGCAGGCTATGTGGATTGGCCATGTTAAATTGCCCATAGTGCTCAGGGATGTGTAGATTGTAGAGGTTCCAAGGGATGGGTTCTGGGTGTGATGTTCTGAGGTTTGGTGTGGACTCATGGGGCCGAAGGCCCTGCTTCTACGCTGTAGGGATTCTATAATAATGTTGTTAGGGAGGGAATTTCAAGATTTTGTCTGAGCAACAATGAAGAAAAGGCATTGTATTTCCAATTTAGAATGGTGAGTGGCTTGGAGGGATACTTTCAGGTAATGGTGTTCCTATGTATCTGCTGCCCTTGTCCTTCTTAGTGGAAGTGATCATGGGTTAGGAAGATGCTGTCTGAGGATCTTTGGTGAATTTCAACAGTGCATCTTGTAGATAGCACATACTGCTACTGCTGCTGAGAATTGGTGGTGGAGGGAATGGAAGTCTGTGTATGTGATATCAATCAAGTGGGCTGTTTTGTCCTAGATGGTATTAGGCTTCTTGTGTGTTGTTGGAGCTGCATGCATCCAGGCAAGTGGGGGGTATTCCATCACACTCCTGACTTATGACTTGTAGATGATAGACAGGTTTGGGGAGACAGGAGGTGAGCTACTCACTGAGTATTCCTAGCCTCTGACTTGCTCTTGTAACCAATGTGTTTATATGATGAGTCTGGTGAGTTTCTGGTAAATTGTAACCCCTAGGAGCTTGATAGTGAGGAATTCAGTGATGGCAGCACAACTAAATGTTTAAGGGCAGTATTTAGATTGTCTTTTATTGGAAATGATCATTGCTTGACATTTGTGTGGTGCAGACATAACTTGCCACTTGTCAGCTCAAGCCTGGATATTGTCCAGATCTTTTTGCTGGAGTCATGCTGAATATTGTGCAATC
This sequence comes from Stegostoma tigrinum, assembly GCF_030684315.1. Classification (NCBI taxonomy): domain Eukaryota; kingdom Metazoa; phylum Chordata; class Chondrichthyes; order Orectolobiformes; family Stegostomatidae; genus Stegostoma; species Stegostoma tigrinum. The sequence goes on from NC_081368.1 coordinate 37,009,853, forward strand.
ATCAGCGAACATCCCCACTTCTGACCTTATGATGGAGAAAAGGTTATTGATGAAGCAGCTGAAGATGGTTGGACCTAGGGAGCACCCTGTATGGGTTCATGAAGGGTAGGTCATGTTTACCTAATTTGGTGGAATTCTTTGAGGACATTACTTGCACAGCAGACAATGGGGAACCTGTGGATGTGGCGTATCTGGATTTCCAGAAGGCATTTGACAAGGTACCACACCAAAAGCTGCTACATAAGATAAAGTTGAATGGTATTACAGGTAATGTTTTGGTTTGGATAGAAGATTGGTTGACTAGTAGAAAACAAAGAGTAGGGTTAATGGGTGCTTTTCTGGTTGGCGATCAATGGCTAGTGGTATGCCTCAGGGATCAGTGCAATTCCCTATCCAGTGAAGCGGTTGAAGATATCTCACTGAATGTTTCTAAGGCAAGGCGAGATAAATTTTTTTGAACAGTAAGGCAATTAAGGGTTATATTGAGCAGGTGGGTAAGTGGAGCTGAGCCTCAAAAAGATCAGCCATGATCTTATTGAATGGTGGAACAGGCTCGAGGGGTCGGATGGCCTACTCCTGTTCCTAGTTCTTATGTTTATATGTTCTGGGACATCACCCTGAGGAACTCCTGTAGAGATGCCCTGGAGCTGAGATAACTGTCCTCCAACAACCACAACCATGTTCCTATGTGCCAGGTATGACTCCAACCAGTGGAGAGCTTTCCCCCACATAACCTTTGATGTCGGTATTGGTCATGTTCCTTGATGCCACACTGTCAAATGTAGCCTTGATATGAATGGGTGTCATTCTCACCTCATCTCTGGAATTCAGCCCTTCTGTCCATGTTTGGGCCAGGGCTGTGATGAGGTCAGGAGTTGAGTGGCCCTGGCGGAACCCAAACTGGGCGTCACTGAGCAGGTTATTGCTGAGCAGGTGCTGCTTGATAGCACTGTTGATGACACCTTCCATCACTTGACTGATGATAGAGAATGGACTGATGGGGCAGTAATTGGCCAGGTTGGATTTGTCCTGCTTTTATGTACAGGACATGGGCAATTTTCCACATTGTTGGGTAGAAAACGGTGTTGTAACTATACTGGAAGAGCTCGGCTAGAGGAGTGGCAAGTTATGGAGCACAAGTCTCCAGTACTATAGCTGGAATGTTGTCAGGACCCTGAACATTTGCAGTATCCATTGTCTGTAACCAGTACATCATTGAGGATGGGGTTATTTGTGGAGACTCCTCCTCCAGTGAGTTGTTCAGTTGTTCACCACCATTCATGACCAGATGTCGAAGGACTGTAGAACTTAGATCTGATTCATTTGTTGTGGGATTGCTTAGCTCTGCCTATCATTTAGAGATAGTAGGAACTGTCAATGCTGGAATCAGAGATAGCACAGTGTGGAGCTGGAGGAACTCAGCAGGCCAGGCAGCACCAAAGGATCTTTTCTGACGAAGGGTTCAGACCCAAGGAGTCGGCTTTCCTGCTCCTTTGGTGCTGCCTGGCCTTCTGCGTTCCTCCAGCTCCACACCTTGTTATTTCTGTCTATCATTTTCAGATTATGCTGTTAGCCATGCAAGTGATCCTTTTGGGTAGTTTCACCAGGGTTACAGCTTATGTTTAGATATGCCTGGAGCTGCTCTTGGCATGCCCTCCTGTTGTCTTCATTGAACCAGCGTTGATCCCCTGGCTTGATGGTAATGGTTGAGTGGGGGATATGAGGTTACAGATTGTGCTGGAGTACATTCTGCTGCTGTTTATGGCCCACAGCACCGCATGGATGCCCAGTCTTGAGTTGCTAGATCAAAGCGAAGTCTGTCCCATTTTGCACGGAGATAGTGCCACACAACATGATGGAGGTTATTCTCAATGCGAAGGTGGAACTTCTTCCCCACAATAACTGTGTGATGATCAGTCTTATTGATACTATCATTGACAGACACATCTGCAGCCAGCAGATTGGTAAGGATGGGGTCAAGTATGTTTTTCCCTCTTGATATTTCCCTCGCCACCCGCTGCAGACCCAGTCTAGCAGCTATGTCTTTTAGGACTTGATCAGTTCAATCAGTAATACAGCTGCTGGACAACTCTGGTGGTGACATTGAGTTGCCTCACCCGCAGGGGATTTTAAGCCCTTGTCATCCTAAGAGCTTTCTCCACGTGTTGTTCGAGTACCAATTCATTAGCTGAGAGAAGATGGTACACAGTTGCCAGCAGGAGGTTTCCTTGCCACTGTTTTATCTGAAGACAGGAGACTTCCAGTGGTCCAGAGTCAATGTTGAGAACTCCCAGGACAGCTCCCTTCTGACCACAGTGCTGTCACCTCTGCTGGGTCAGCCCTGTCAATGGAATGAGACATATCCGGGGTTAGTAATGGTGGTTTCTGAGACATTATAATGTATGATTCTGTGTGTACGGATATGTCAGGCTGTTGCTTGACTCATCTGTGAGACAGCTTTCCCAATTTTGGCACTAACACCCAGATGTTAGGGAGGAAGACTTTGCAACATTGACAGGGTTGTTTATAGCATTATTCATTTCAGTGCCTAGGTTGATGTCAAGTTGTCCATCCAGTTTCAGTTCTTTGATAAGACTTCACAACAATTGGTAAAATTAAGCAGTTTTCTGGGCCATTTCAGAGGGCAACTGAGAATCAACAACATTGCTGTGGGTCTGGCATCACATATCAGTCAGGATGGCAAATTTCTACCCTGAAGGACAATAGTGAACCAGATGGGTTTTTCCCCAACAATCAACATTGATCATCAGTAGGTTCTTACTTCCAAACTTTTCAAATTAAATTCAAATTCCATCATCTATCATGGTGGGATTCAAACCCTTGTCTCCAGGCCATTAGCTGAGTTTATGGAATAATAGTCTAATGATAAGACCACTATGGCCATTCCCTTGCCATTTGGAATGCTAAATCCCCTGCCTGAAACTAATTTTGGCAGCACTGAATTTCATGGTACAAACATTGTCACTGAGTGGGCGAAATAAAACATTAATCAATGAAATGCATGAATTTACAAATTTGTATTTTAAACTCAGGCAATGCTTGAGCTGCCTAGCAACCCAGGATGTCAGTTGTAAAGATTGTCTTTTTTATGAATGAAGAGCGAACTGGTGTAAAGCTGAGACAGAACGGCATGTGTAAATAATGCCACCCCACCCTCAGTGAATGAGGAAATGAGCACCTGCTTCTTTGATGCCGATATTCCATATTTTTCTTTGCTCCATGATCTTGTTTATGAGACATAATGAAGCCTGATGTTTGTTTTCTCTGTTGGCTGTATGGGTCCTACTAGAAATAAGCCTGAGGCAGATTCAATCCATCTTGTAGACAAGGGTCCACCGTGTGAAGTGATGTTAATTCCGCACAAATCATCATTTCTGAAGGCTTATTGTTCAGAATAACTGTGGTAGGCATTGAACAACAGCACTCTTAATAAAATAGGGGTGCTATTCTGAGGTACATTTTTGTTGCGGGAAATTTATTCTCAATTTAGCCATTATAACTGAACTGGCAACTTTTCTTGTTGACATTAAGTCGCTAAAAAGAAGTACCATAGATTAGTACGATTTTGCCTCTAATAGAGAATTCCAACTGATGTGATAATACTTATGTTTTTCCTTCTAATGTAAGAAACTGAGTGTGGATATTGTAATATCGAAGAACGCAAGAACAGACATTTATTACAGCTATTTTAAGAAAACATTAAATTCACAGGTATATAAGTGTCTTCACTAATGTTAAGCTGTTAGATTGCTATTTAACTGCATATTTCCAGTGGAGGACCATCCGTGAAGTGGCTCTGGGAAATGAGACCTTTATACCATCTGGTCACATGCTATGAAGGAGTTATTATAAGATATTATGAACACGTCTCTTTAAGTTTTAACAGCACTACTGATTACGAGACATAACACATTAATGTTTGTCGGCTTCATGAGTGCAAAAAATAATTAACAAATTAGTTAAGAATAAAGACTAATAGTCTTGCCTGGACGTGTTTGGAAGTCATATTCACTGCTGAGATTTCCACTTCAACCTCCAATGCTGTTGCCACCATTTTGGGTTCCGAGTGGAGAAGGGTCATTCAATTAATTCTAAAAGATGCCGATGTATAACACAGTAATGATTCAAAGCTTCTGAGGTGTTGCTGTGGTAAATCTTTATGTTCTTTTCATTCCACCATACTCCCTTTGTTAGCATTGCATCTTGCTTGCTATTGTCTCAGCCACAGTGTGTGCAATAGAAATTCCACAGACACTACTCCTGTTCGATCTGACTTGACTCAATAACTCCCAACCCCTCACCTGATTGTGATCAGAAGTTCACTCATTCTGAAAGAATTGCAAGCATTTTGCCATTTATCTCTGATGCGGTTTACGAGTCCACTGACATTTTGTTCCATTGAATGCTTTGCATCTTCAGGAATTTTAATATGTTTCACTATAGTAGGATAGTGAGCTGAATAGCATGCTAATCTATAAAAAAAACCTGTAGTGCATTTCCATGCCTCTTAAAAATCCATCAAGTAGAATATGTATTCAAATCCAAACCTTTACTTGATATTTTCAGGAGCCTCTCTTATCTCAAGCTTTCCTATTGTGTTCACCATTTAGGGTTTCAAACCTTATTGAGACCGACAAAATGGAAATGTGCAGATGTGTTTTTTGTAGGTATTACAGCTGTCACTCAAAGATAATCACACACTGACTACATCATTTACATTCCCTGTGTGTTTTGTTGTGTCGTACCAGTCACTGCAGGGAAATCTAACTGAACCTATGTTTCAGGAAGTTTGCAGATACTTCTACTGCAGTTTAGCAAGATCTGTTCTAAAAACTGCTGTGCAATCTAGACATTCCATTGAAACAGCACACTAGGGTATGGTGCAATTATACAGCAAATTGTTGCTTTAGTTCAAATGCTATCACAGTTAACACCTGGAGCAATATTTGTACTGACAGAGTGAAAGATAATGAATAGATACAATTCCATGTATAGAGAGTGAAACGGATACTGAGAAGATTACAGATAAAATAGGACCGGGAAAAAAAAAGCAAGAGAAAGACAAAAATATGAAATCACACAGGCAAGTCACAAACTGCAGTCCGATCAAATTACTTAGGAAGTTATGTTAAGACTAATGGGTAACTAGAATGAATTACAGTCCAGAGTCAAGTTGAACATTACAGGTGATACTACAAACCACTGAATAATACTTCAAGATGTTTAGGAATATCATCTAACTGCCTTAGGCCGCTCATAAATTACTTGTGGAGGATATCCCTTGGCCTGAACTTTAATGTCAAACACAGTGACACTAAGAGAAGGGGGGTACTCCTGTATGGGGAAGCCTGTGACTATGTGGTAGACTGGATGTAAACACATCTATTAATGGCTTTTTTAAATTCATCATTTACGGGTGATTTCTTGGCTTCCCAACTAATTGGCTTCAACAAGGTGTGTTGATGTGAAGAGTGATATACCAGAGTAAAGCAAAATGAGTGGCTTTGGTTGATATCCACAGTAGGCTGTAAATGTACACACCATGACTGTTACCTTTTATGTCCTGCATGTACAATTTGAAAGAAATTGGTTTTGGGTACAAGGACAAGTAAATGGAGGAATGGAAACAAGATGGACAAAGGCTGTGCTTCATTTTGGTAATGCACTCCTGGAAGTGCTGCTGGTGGTTTGGATGACCTGGAGTAATGCATCTCAATGATAGAGGAAAAGGCAAGCCCTGGGATCACCAAGAAAGCAAGGTGGAAGGTAATGATGAGGAGGTGAGCTGCAGCACTGTGGTATTTTCTTCCTGGATCCAATGTTTGGAGGCTTTAAATCACCCAAGCAGGACATAAAAGGTAACAGTCATGGTGTGTACATTTACAGCCTACTGTGGATATCAACCAAAGCCACTCATTTTGCTTTACTCTGGTATATCACTCTTCACATCAACACACCTTGTAGTTATATCTATTCCTCTTTGTTTACAGACTTATTCACATAACCATCTGTTTCTTCATTACTGACATTCCCTCAACTTTGTCAAATGCTATGTTATTCATTGATAGTCAAATTAAACTAAAGCTCTTAATCTGTCTATTCAACATGTGTTATAACTTTCATTTGTGAAGCTTTCCCATTCTTTCTTAAAGCAGGTGAAAGCACAGACCATCAGAAAGCCAAAAGATTGGAAGTGAATCTGTTGCGTGAATAAAACAGCGTTGCTACATAAGCAGTAAGAATCTCTTTGGGAAACAGTTTAACACAACATTAGAGTATTGCAAAATTAAGAAGCTTTAAAGTCAGTAGAATGAAGAATCACAACTGGAATAAAAGGCAGATGAAAAATACTGTCTGGCAGATTTAGTTGGCAGGTGGACCAAATAAATCACAATATTCTACAAATCTGAAGAAAGTTCTAAAATACAGAATTACTTCTAATCTAATCACAAGCTGAACAAGTAAATATACTATTGTATTCATTAGGACCCATGGTTGATGACATTAAGACATCAAAGAAGGAACAGATAGTTTTGATGAAATTATACAAGCTTTCAACAATTAATTAATCTAAGAACAAACAAATTTTTTTTAAAGCACAAGATTTAACAGTTCAGCATGATGAAGAATCAATAGGTAAGTTTGTCAATGATCTCAATAGATCAATCATAAATTGTGGGTATTAATTTGGAAAACAGACATTATAAGAGACAGAATTATTATTGGAATTACGAATGAGTCATTGTCAAATTCATTACAGTATAAAGATGATTTTGAATTTAGAGAATGATAGTGCTGGAAGTAGAAGGAAGAGAGAATCACTTAGAAATCCAGAGAGGAGAAGGGCAAACTTCTGAGAGGAGACCAACAGAACGACTTCAATTTATACATTATAAAAATCCAGAAGACATGTGACAAGTCAATACACAAAATAGGCCAGACAGCAGATATTAAGAGTAGGTATTAGTATTGTAGATCAAAGAAACTTCATAGGCACACATGTACTCACCTATTGAAGAGGAATACTTCCTCCGTAAACCTGGAGGTCTCTTCTAGAAGATGTGTGTAAACATGACATAGTTACACAGCAGGAAAGTATCAAATAGCTACCAATAGAAAGATAAGGTGTTAGAGCCACCAGCATTTAGAAAAATACACAATATATTCCTGAAGGAATTTGGCGATCCAATATACTTGGATTTGACAGAACCTCTCTATGTCAGTGGATATCTCATTAAGTTTGAGCTTGACACAAGATGATTGTCACATCAGATAATTTGCCACAGGTGAAGAAATTACCAAGAAGTTACAATCCACAAAGATGAAGCTTTATGGCTGAGATGGAAAATATCTTAAGTTAAAGATAATGCTGACTTAGATCTGTTACTGACACAGATAGTTCTTCCTTGGGCAACAAAGATTTGGAATATTTCTCTTGAAATTGTGTAATTTCATTATCTTACTTTCCTTCAGTGATGTTAGAATACTTCCCACTCTTGGCAATCCTGTGCAATCACATATTTCACAATGAGTTTTAAGACCTTTGATCTCTCTTTCGATTTCTGACCAGAATACTACTGAACATCCAATGCTACAATCAACGCTTTGACATAAAGGATGTGAAATATTTACATATATATTTGTATACTTATATAAATAAAATTCATAATCAAGAAACCTCATTCTTGATCTGCACATATGAATTGGTCTCAACATTCTTGAAGTAGTATAAGATTTAAACTAGTAACAATGGACTGTGAGAAGGTTGCAAGTGGCCCAATTATGTCCTATCTGTCCAAAGGCAAAATGATCAGACAACAACAGGTTGAGGAATGGTTTAGGAATAGTCAGTTTGTTGAGAAACTGGTCAAAAGGCAACCAGCAGAAGATTTTATTGGTCTTTTTAGACTCTCTTTAGAACACAAAAAGAAGAAAGTCTCTTTTGAAGTTAATTATAGTGACTTAAGAAATATGTTTGAGATCCCTGAGAAGAACCAATGGGCAGCAAGCTAAAATGAGTTTAATCAAATTTATTAAAAAAAAAAGACTGGCTCAGAATGTGCTACCATTTCCCTGCAAAATGTACGAGGATGATCAGACCAAAAGTCCAGTGGTTTGGATTAGAGAATATACTTTGAGCGCTAGCAACATTTCACAATCAGAGGTAACTTACTAGTTTGTGATGGAATATCAGTTCTTCTGGCTTCACTTCAGGAAATTGTTTAAGAAAGCATATACTTTAGACATCACAGGGTCACCGAGTGTACAGTTGGATGGTCAGTAGTATTCTGGCCAGAAATCTAAAGAGAGATCAAAGGTCTTAAAACTCATTGTGAAATATGTGATTGCACAGGATTGCCAGGAGTGGGAAGTATTCCTAACATCACTGAAGGAAAGTAAGATAATGAACTTACACAGTTTCAAGAGAAATATTCCAAATCTTTGTTGCCTAAGAAAGAACTACCTGTGTCAGTAACAGATCTAAGTCAGCAACAATTCTCAAGAAGAATGACTGAGCATGTGAACATGTTTAGTAAAACGACAACAGAAAGAAAAAAAAATTGTACACTTCATCATAGCTGTAAACGCTGATGAAGAATAAGATCTGGTTAAACAGATTGAAGATCTGTGAAAAAAACTTCGTGGGAACCAATACTTAGATAGGACAACCAACATCTAGAGATCGAGAATATTGTCAAGAAGGGATTTTTCTGGCTCAGGTATCGAAAATATTGCAAAACAGTATTGTTTCAACAGCCAATTGCCTTCCATAAATGGAATTCATAAGATTAAAAGTACCCTTGATGATTTAATGGAAATTGTCTGACTCGGCTAGAAAGAGTTCCACTAGAAAGAAAGTTCGGAGATAAAACTTCTTCCTGAAAAGGTAATGGAGCAACTATTTGGTTTAGTAGGATTGAAGTCCTCAGTAAAGAACATCTTAGAAATAAAAATATTTCCAGTGAAAAACAACTTTATAGATCATGAAAGGCCATCGATAGAAACAAGGTCAAAGGCCCTTAAGCCAGAGATTGATCAATTTTCTATGTTTGAGAGAATTGCAAAGCCTCCAGAGAGACCTGGGGAAAGATGTAATGGTAAATGTGATCACATACTTTAATGCTAAATGTTAACCAAGAGTGGAAAAGAAACTTGGGGAAGTGTTATCTAAGGTAAAAGTTCATAAAGTGATACAGATTGCTTCAAGCTTTAACCTTTCTGACTTGACGGCTAAGGCAAAATATTAGGATTCTTGAGTGAAGATCTATATCCTAGGTCTCCTCAGTTTTATTGATGATACATAAATTACTCATGTAACTGCATCTCTTGCATTTCCTGTACTTCCACGCTCAAACTCCCTACCCCCCAGAAAAGGGGCAGAGGACCCTGAGATAATGGGAACTGCAGATGCTGGAGAATCCAAGATAACAAAGTGTGAAGCTGGATGAACACATCAGGCCAAGCAGCATCTTAGGAGCACAAAAGCTGACGTTTCAGGCCTAGATCCTTCATCAGAGGACCCTGGTCCTCACCCACCACCCCACCAAACTCTGCCTCCAGAATGTCATCCTCAGCCACGTAAGCCACTAGCAATCCAATCCCATTAACAAAGAGACATTTCACTCCCCACCCCAACCTGCCTTTCACAGGGACCGCTCACTCCATGAATCCATCATCACTCTACACTCTCCACTAACCCCACCACACCCGACACATTTTCCCTGCAACTGTAGATGCTATAGCTGCCCCATATCTCCCCTCTCACTTATGTCCAAAGGCCTACATAATCTTTCCAAATCTGACAAGGATTCACCTTTGCACCCTCCAACCTGATCTACTGGAAACGTTGCTCTCAATGTGATCTCTTCTACATCAGTGAGACCAAGTGCAGGCTCGGTGACTGATCGCAGACCATTTGTGCTCTAATCAACAACACCTTCTAGTTGCCAAACATTTCAACTCTCTCCTCACTCCCTTGATGACACGTCCATGCAGGCCTCCTCTAGTGTCACAATGACACTACACACAAGTTGGAGCAGCAGGACCTCCTATTTTGTTTTGGGAGCCTACAGCTCGATGGCCTAAACATGGAATTCACCAGTTTTAACATCTCCCCACCCCTGATCTCAACCCATGTCCAACCCTCCCTCTCATCCCCACCTCCTTGACCTGACACTACCATCTTCTTTCTCATCTTTTTGCCCCATCCATCCCACTGACCAATCTCCAGTGCCCCCTTCCTGCACTCACCTATCACCATCCCACTTGCCTCCATCCAGTCCGACTCCCCCTCCCTCTTTTTATTTCCCACCTCCCTTCCCCCTCCCCAGTCCTGATGAAGGATATAAATCTGAAACATTGACTTTCTTGCTCCTCAGATGCCACCTGACCTGCTGTGTTCCTCCAGCTCCACACAGTATTGATTCTTTTAACTTGTACCTATTTTCTATCATATAATAAACTACATGTTGCTTAACGTAAGAGCCTACCTCCCTCAAGTCTCAGTTGGGCCTGCAAACTAAGCTAACCACAAGCTGTCATGGCATCCAAATCCAAATTCAACAGCATCTCTACAGATCTCAGAGTGAACAAGTGTTTGGGGAAGATGCTGAATATAAGTGGAGTCCTGATTTTTCTGGTGCTTGGTGATTACTGTCTCTCAGATTTTTTCTGTTCATTCATGGGACATGGGAAACTGTCTATTCTTAATTGCCCTTGAGAAGGTGGTAGTGAGCTGCTTTCTTGAACTTGTGTAGTCTATCTTCCTGGTTAAATACTGAATGTGTTAGTTATTACACACTCATATGACATGCATCATATTGTTCTGTTACTTTGATGTTAACGGTGAGTAAGAACATGTGCATCATGGCAATTGTTGCTTTTTTCTAAATTGACAGTACATATCTGTGTTTCTTGTCTGCCATTGAGCCTTCAAGAATCCTTCTGAATTAATTGCCCTTGCCACATTGTAGGGATTCTGTGATTTTTGATATTTTGCATCACATTTATTTTTTTTATCCAGCTTTGGGTGCAAACATGCTTGCAAGAGGGATGGACTGCAGCAAGACTGAATGGCAGTTGCTTAAGAATCTTGCACACACCCAGCTAGCCTGCTTCCATCCTTCTACGCTGAAACCTTCTACTTTAGTAGCATCTCGGTACAAAGTTTTCAGTGTGGACTGTGTGCTGAATTGGTTTAATTGCATTAACTTAGTCCGATTGTTTTGGCAGCAGTTAATTTGAATAATTCTGGCAGGCTCGCCCCTCCACCACTAGATTGCATTCTGTGCTGAAATTCTGATTTGAATGAAACAGGGCCAAAACTGCCTGAAGCAACTGAAAAGGATGTTCATATTATTTTCTTTCAAATTATTTTCTAATTAACTGATCACTGAGTTCCAAAACTGTAATCTGTCATTCCATGACGAACAGCACTTATTAATGGGAACATTTAGCTCCTGCCTCAACCGTCCCTCAGCATGTTGGAGGTGATTCTGAAAGACAGTGTTTACTGCGTTTGGAGAGGCAAGGAATGATTATGGATAGTCCGCATGATTTTGTGCCAGGGAAATTATTTCTCACAAACTTGATTCAAGATTGATGAGGGTAGAGTGGTAGACATTGTTTACTTGGACTTTAGTAAAGCCTTTGACAAGATCCTGCATAGTAAACTAATTAGTAAGGTTAGATCACATGGGATTCAAGGTGAGCTTGCCAATTGGGTACAAAATTCGCTTAATGGCAAGAGGCAGTATTGGTAGAGAATTTTTTCTCAGGCCTGTTACTAGCTGTGTTTCACAGGGATCAGTGCTCTGCCCACTATTTTTTATCATTTATGTAGATGATTTAGATGAGAATATAGAAGGCATGGTTGCTCATTTTGCAGTTGTATAGTTGATAGTGAAGAAGTTTTCAAAGATTGCAAAAAAATCTTGATCAATTGGGTCAATGGGCTGAAGAGTGGCAGATGGAGTTTAATTTTGATAAATGTGAGGTATTGCATTTTGTTAAAACAAACAAGGGAAGGACTTAGACAACTAAAAGTAGGGCTTTGGGCACTGTTATAGAACAGAATTAGGGGTTCAGTACATAATCCTTTGAAGTTTTGTGTCACGTGCAGACAGGGTTGTTAAGAAAATGTTTGGCACATTTGCCTTTATTGCTCTGAATACAGAAGTTGGGACGTCATGTTGAGGTTGTACAGGATATCGGTGAGGCCTCTTTTGGAGTCCTATCTCCAGTTCGAGTTGCCCTGTTATAGGAAGGATATTATTAAAGTAGACAGTGCTCAGAAGAGATTTTTCAGTATCGTGCCAGGAATGGAGGGTTTGAGTTATAAGGATAGGCTGGATAGGCTGGGACATTTTTTCACTGGAGCATAGGATTGTACGAGGTGACCTTATATGTGTTTATAAAATCACCAGAGGTGTAGATAAGGTGAATGGCAGCCATCTTTTCCCTAGGGTAGGGGATTACAAAACTAAGGGCCATAAGAGGAGAGAAGAAAGATTGGAAACAGCCATGAGGGGCAAATGTTTTTTGCACACTGAGTGGTTTGTGCGTGGAATGAACTTCCTGAGGAATTGATGGACGTGGGTACGATTACAAAGTTTAAAAGACATTTAGATAAAGACATGAATAGGAAATGTGTGGTGGCAAATGGGTCAAGTGCAGAATGGTGGAACTAGTTTATTTTGGGATTTTTATCAGCATAAGCTGGTTGGGCCAAGGGATCTGTATATGAGCTGTATGACTTTATAATTCTGTGTGACAAAATGGGCATTAGGAACATACTGGTATTCCTTGTAACAAAGTGTGAAGCTGGATGAACACAGCAGGCCAAGCAGCATCTCAGGAGCACAAAAGCTGACGTTTTGGGCCTAGACCCGTATTCCTTGTGCCTGATTATTCAATGAGAGAAATTATGAAAAATATGTAGCATATTCTTGCCCCATCATTATTCCTCAAGTTGAATTTGGAATGTTGGCTCGGATGTAATTACTAACTATTGTCATTCTGTGGAAAACCCTCGAAATTATTGAAATTAATGGAATTCTGGATGAACATCTCCTCAGCCAACTCTGCCCACTTCATATTCGATTACATAGCACTTTAGGGTTATATCAATATCAATAATGTTTCAAGAAGAATCACCGAAGATCAATCTGCAGAGATAAAACCTGTCTGATTTATTTCGCTTCTTGTTTCAGAGCCACTAATTCCAATTGGTTTGAATGAGATCACTTTTATAAGTAGCGATCATGAATTGCGCTTGCTCTGTTACAGCATGGCTGGTTAACACGCTACAGAGTATAGCTTAAAGTGACATTTTCTGGTTGGTGAGCTGTAGATTGGTGTGCCACAGGGACCAGCACTGAGGCAGCACTATTTATATTCTACACAAATGGCTTGGATAAAGGTAGTGAAGAAATGGCTGCTAAATTTGTCAATGACGAAAAGTTAATTGTAAACTACATTGTGAATTTCACTTAAGGGTTGTCAGGGGTAAAAAAAAGACACCTGGTTCACTAATGTTTCTTCAGGATGCAATCTACCATTCTTAGATGGACTGACCTATGTGTGACTCTCGATCCGCAGCAATGTGCTTGACTGTTAACTGCCCTCTTGGCATTCGGGACATGCAATATGACCACATCCAACGAATGAATTAAAAATGGTTAAGTGAGTGGGCAAAGATCTGACAGATGGAGTATAATGTGGGAAAATGTGATATTCATTTTAACAGTAACAATGGAAAGAAGGGTATTATTGAAATGGTGAGAGACTGCAGAGCTCTGTGAAGTAGAGGGATTTGGATGTTCTAAATGAGTATGTTTGAATAGCAAGATGTTAGTATGCAGGCACAGCAATTAATAGGAAAGAGTATAGAAGTTATTAATAAGTGTGAAGGGAATTGAATACAAAAGAAGCTTCTACTTCAGTTAGTAGAGATTTGGTGACACCATGTCTGCAATAATGTATACTGTATTGTATTTAAGGAAGTGTAACAAAGCATTGGGAAAGGGTCAGAGAAGGTTTGTTAGACTAAAATCCAGAATGGGTGGGTTATTTTCTGAGGAAAGGTTGGACAGACTAGACTTGTATCTACTAGCATTTAGAAGAGTAAGAGAGACTTAATTGAACATTTAGGATGTTGAAAAGTTTTAGCAGGGTGGACATAGAAATATTAGTTTATCTTGTGGGAGAATCCCAAACCAGTCACCGTTTAAAAATGGGAGGTTAGGAATTTAGGACAGAAATTGGGTCTTTTTATCCTCAAAAAGTTCAGGTTCCTTGGAATTCTTTTTCAAAAATGGGTGGAAGCAGAAACCCTTAATATTTTAAGTCAGGTAACTAACCTCCTGATAAGAAATGTTATGAATATTTATTTGGTGGATAATGGGAATATGGAGTATAGGTTGACCATGATCTTATTGAATGGCAGAGCAGGCTTATGGGGCTGAATGGCACCCTAAGGTTATGTTTGCCAAACATAATTAGCTGAAGAATACAGAGCTTTCCTTTTTGCAACTGAAGTCTTAGCATGGCTCTCTGATCAGAATATCTATTCCAGACCAGAAATTGCTCTCTGCTCTATAGAAATATATTTCTGTCCTCCTTCACCATTATAGAAACATCTTTATTTACAATCGGTTAAGAAAAATGCTCAATATTTATTCATCAAGGTGAGATGTTAGCTTTGGGAATGGAATGCTTTGCAGTTCACAGATCAAGGGCACTATTATATATTTCCAGGTCAAATGCAGAGTAGAGCAGTCTGTGTAATGTGCCATCAACACTCTAAGGTCAGAGAGAACTCAAGTTAATACACATTAAACTGTCATTACATGATTGCATCAAAGGTTCACTGTTTAGATTCAGTGCAGGTTAGATGCACAGCAAGATTCACTTTACACTGTCACACTAACTCAGCAGCCATAGCATAAATTTGACGCTGAGCAAAATAGTCCCCCCTGTTTATTCCAGGCCTCATATATGAATCTGGACCACTGACTACTGAAGAGATGTAGTTGTAAATATGTATTGTACATTTCCAATTCTACTTTCTAAGAGCTGCAAATTATTGAGCACAAGCCAAATCTTAGAGACAAATATTCATTAAAATTCAATAATTTTTACAATCTTTGTGCTGAGTCTTCAACTGTAGAAATTTAGACAGAGCAGAAAATTATGTTTTTACAGGTGCTTAGAATTGAAAACATGTGAGTATACTCAGTAATGGCCTTTCACCTTCAACACTAAAGTTAACAAGCAATCCTTGGCCGTGCATTAATTATCTTTAAAAATAGCTGCTGGGTCTTTCAATATTCCTCAGATATACATTTTTTTTTGTTACTTATATCCTAAAATATTTGACTCTTCTTTACCTTAGGCATCACTGCCGGTAGGCTAGCGACGACTTGTCAAGATGTCCACTCTTCACTTTTGAATTGCTCTTCCTTTCAAACTTTTAAATAGCATTGAACTTTTAAGTTTCATTTATCTGCTCACGAGGAACACTAAGTTATAAAGCAGTACAGGAAAATGTCAGGAGGCTTTCCCGGTGTTCTGGTCAACATTTCATCAAAACAATTAACAGGCCACTTATCTTAAGGTTGTTCAAGGCATATTCCTAGCAAAGAGTGACTATCAGGCTTGTTTGCATTACTATTGTTTTATATTCCAAAATTAGCTCAGTGTGCTCTTCATTAAGCTCTCTCAGATGATCTAATAAATAATTGAGTTTATATGTCCAAAATGCACATCATGAACCAAATTTGGGCAAAGTCCTCAGAAATCCAACTGACATCACCAAAGTATTTTCAAACAACTTCTTTTTGCATTTCCCACAAACATTAACAATATAAATGCAGCAATGATACTGTCGTAACATGTCTTGTCATCGGCAATCCACCAGACAGGGCAAGAGAGATAGGCAGGTAGTGCAGGAATCTCCTATGGCCATTCCCCTGTAAAACAGATATACTGTTTTGGATAACAAAGTGTGGAGCTGGATGAACACAGCAGGCCAAGCAGCATCTCAGGAGCACAAAAGCTGACGTTTCAGGCCTAGACCCATCATCAGAGAGGGGGATGGGGAAAGGGAGCTGGAATAAATAGGGAGAGAGGGGGAGGCGGACCGAAGATGGAGAGAAAACAAGATAGGTAGAGAGGAGAACATAGGTGAGGAGGTAGGGAGGGGATAGGTCAGTCCAGGGAAGATGGACAGGTCAAGGAGGTGGGATGAGGTGGTAGGTAGGAAATGAAGGTGCAGCTTGAGGTGGGAGGAAGGGATGGGTGAGAGGAAGAACAGGTTAGGGAAGCAGAGACAGGCTGGGCTGGTTTTGGGATACAGTGGGGGGAGGGAACGAGCTGGGCTGGTTTTGGGATGCAGTGGGGGAAGGGGAAGAACTGGGCTGGTTTTGGGATGCAGTGGGGGAAGGGGAGATTTTGAAGCTTGTGAAGTCCACATTGATACCATTAGGCTGCAGGGTTCCCAAGCAGAATTTGAGTTGCTGTTCCTGCAACCTTCGGGTGGCATCATTGTGGCACTGCAGGAGGCCCATGATGGACATGTTGTCTGAGGAATGGGAGGGGGAGTTGAAATTGTTTGTGACTGGGAGGTGCAGTTGATTATTGCGAACCGAGCAGAGGTGTTCTGCAAAGCGGTCACCAAGCCTCCGCTTGGTTTCCCCAATGTAGAGGAAGCCGCACCGGGTGCAATGGATACAATATTCTGTTTTGGATACTGTTGAGGGGAACGATCTATTAGGGGAAAGCAGCAGCAGGCAAACTTATTGCGCCATGGCCGGTTCTGTTGTAGAGAGGAGGGGTAAAATGTGTCCCAGGGCAATAGTTATACGGGATTCAGTTTGAAAATGGAACTGACAGGTGTTTCTATGCCTGCCAACAAGAGTCCAGGATGGTTCCAGGGTCAAGGATGCCTTGGGGTGGGTAAAGGACATTCTGAACAGGGAGTGTGAACAGCTAGTGGTCATGGTACACATCAGTACTAATGACATAGGTTAAAAAAAAGGATGAGGTCCGAAAAGCAGTACACAGGGAGCTAGGAAGAAAGTTAAGAAATTGGACCTCAAAGGAAGTGATCTCAGGATTGCTACTGGTGCCACATACTAGTCAGAGAAGAAATGACAGGATATATAGTGGATGAATATGTGGCTGAAAAGATGGTGTTGGGGTGGGTTTCAGATTTCTGGGGCATTGGGACCAGTTCAGGTGGAGCTGGGGCCTGCACAAATTGGATGGGTTACACTTGGGCAGCACTGGGACTGATGTTCTGGGGGAGTGCTTGCTAGATCGGCTGGGGAGGGTTTAAACTGATATGCCAGGGGATGGGAACATACTTAAGGAGTCATAGAAGAGGGGAGCACATATAAAAACAAAAAGGAGAAAAGAGAATAAGAAAAGTAATAGGCAGCAGAACCAATAGCAAAATTCAAACAGGGCTACTGAGAAAAATAAGAATGAGGCAAACAATGTTAAAAAGACAAGTTTAAAGGCTTTGTGCCTTAATGCGCAGAGCATTTGCAATAAAGTGGATGAGCTAATCACGCAGATGGATGTGAATGTGTATAATATAATTGGGATTACAGAGATATGGCTGCAGGGTGACCAGGTTTGGGAACTGAAAGTCCCAGAATTTTCAGTATTTTGGAAGAACAGGCAAAATGTGAAAGTGGTAGAATGGCTTCGCTGGTTAAAGAGGAAATTAACACAATAGTGTTAGCTCTGACAATGTGGAGTTTGCATGGGTGGAGTTGAGAAATACCAAGGGGAAAAAAACATTTATGGATGGCATATATAGACACCCAAACTGCAGTGGTGATATTTGTGGTATTGGGAAAGGCACGAATCAAGAAATTAGAGATGTTTCTGATAAAGGAATAGACATGACCATGAATTATTTTAATCTGTACATAGATTGGGCAAATCAAATGAGCCACAATACTGTACAGGTGGAGTTCCTGGAGTATATACGGATGGTTTTATTGATCAATATGTGGTGGAATCAACCAGAGAGCAGGCCATCTTAGACTGGGTACTGTGTATTGAGAAGGGAATCATTGTCAATCCAGCTATGCGAGATGCCTTGGGGATGAGCAACCATAACATGAACAAATTTTTTTTATCAAGGTGGAGAGTGAAGTGGTTGATTCAGAGATTGAGTGCTGAATCTGAATAAAGGAAATAATGAATATATGAGTTGTGAGTTGGCCTTAATAGACTGGGGAGATTTACTTAAAGGGATGTCAGTGGATAGGCAACAGAAAACATTTAAGGAGCACATGGGGGAACTGTAGTAGCTGTTTATTTTTATCAGGCACAAAAACAAAATGGGTAAGAGGGCCAATCCACAATTTACAAAGGAAATTACGGATAGTATCCAATCCAAGGAAGAAGCATTCAGTTTGGCTAAGAAAAAGAATATGTCTTAGAATTGGGAATAGTTTCGAAGTCAGCAATGAAGGACCAAGGGGTTGATTAAGAAGGGGGAAATACACTACAAAAGTAAGCTTGCAGGGGACATAAAGACTGATACTAAGAGTTTCCAAAGGCATGTGAAAAAGAAGAGATTGGTGAAAACAAATATAGTTCCCCTACAGACAAAGAAAAGACTGAGCAACTGAATGCGTACTTTGGTTCTGTTTTCACTAAAGAGGACACCAGAACTGATGGAGAATGCAAGATTTAGTGATAGGGAAGAATTCAGGGAGGTCAATACTAATAGACAAATGGTGCTGGAAAAATTGATGGGATTGAAGACAGATAAATCCTCAGGGCCTGCTAATCTACATCTAACAGTACTTGAGGAAGTGGCTGTAGAAATACCAGATAGATTTGGTTGTCATCTTCCAGGATTCTATAAACTCTGGAGCAGCTCCTGCAGATTGGAGGGTACCTGATGTCACTCGAATATTCAAAAAGAGAGGTAGAGAGAAAACAAGGAATTACAGGCCAGGAAACTTAATATCGGTAGTAGGAAAGATTCTCAAATCCATTATCGAGGACTTTATAGCGGAATATTTAGAAAGCAGTGGCAGGATCAGACAGGTTACCATGGATTTAGAAATGGGAAATCAAGCTTGACAAATCTGTTGGAATTCTATAAAGATCTAACGAGTGGTGTTGCCGAGGGGGTGCCAGTTGATGCAGTATATTTGGACTTTCAGAAAATGTTTGATCATTTCTTCAACCACATGTTCATCCATGATATCCTGTTATTTCTTCTCTGACTAGCACGTGGCACCAGTAGTAATCCGGAGATCACTTCCTTTGAGGTCCAATTTCTTAACTTTCTTCCTAGGTCCCTATATACTGCTTTTCTGACCTCATCCTTTTTTTAAAGGAGATTATTGTGAAAGATTAAAGCACATGGGATTGGGGAAAGTGTATTGAAATGGATAAAAAGTTGGTTGCCAGAGTAGAAGCAAAGAGTAGAAATTAATGGATCCTTTTCAAATTGGCAGTAACTGGGAGTGGGGGATGCCACAGGGATCAATGCTGGAACCCCAGCTATTCATAATATACACTAATGATTTGGATGAGGGAAAATGTAACATATCGAAGTTTGCAGATGATACCAAGTTGGGTGGAAGAGTGAACTGTGATGAGGCTGCAGAGATCCTTCAGCATGATCTGGACAGGATGGATAAGTGGGCAAATCAATGGCAGATGCAGTAAAATTTGGATAAATGTGAGGTTATCCTCTTTGGAGGCAAAAACAAGGCAGCAGATTACTACCTGAATGGCTGTAAATTGGGAGAGGGGAGTGTGCAGTGTGACCTGGGTGTCCTTGTGCGCAAGTCACTGAAAGTAAGCCTGCAGGTGCAGCAGATGATAAAGAAGGCCGATGGTATATTGATCTTCAGTGCGAGAGTTTTTGAGTACAGGAGCAGGGGTGTGTTGTTGCAGTTATACAGGACCTTGATGAAACCACACCTAGAATATTATGTACATTTTTAGTCTCCTTTTCAGAGGAAAGATGCTCTTGCTCTTGAGGGAGTACAGCAAAGGTTTACCAGGCTGATTCCAGGGATGGTGGGTCTAAGGAGAGAGATTGACTAGGTTGAGATTGATTTTACTGGAGTTCAGATGAACGAGGGGGATCTCATCGAGACTTATAAAATTCTAACAGGACTGGACACGGTAGATGCAGGAAGGTTATTCCTGATGGTGGGTGTATCCAGAACCAGGAGCCGCAGTCCAAGGAATACGGGTAGAACATTTAGGACAGAAATGAAGAGATATTTCTTCACCCAAAAGGTGGTGACCCTCTGGAACTAATTACCACAGGAAGTAGTTGATGTCAAAACATTGAACACGTTCAGCAGGCAACTAGATATAGCACTTGGGGTAAATGGGATCAAAGGTTATGGGGAGAAAGCAGGATTAGGCTGTTGAGTTAGATGATTAGCCACAATAGTGAAGAATGGAGGAGCAGGCTCAAAGGGTCGAATGGCCTCCTACTGCTCCTATTTTCTATGTTTCTATGTTTAATCACTTGTGGACGAGAATGGTTGTCTACCTGGGAAATTCTGTGTCACTGACCATGGGTTCTGTGGATCTTAGAGCTACATCTCCAACCACTCATTTGGCAGATGTGGAGATGGAATTGGTCCTTAGCCTTGAAGTTACTGGCATTTCTTTCTTATGTTCCTTTCTCACACTTTGTCTTTCCAATGAGTGTTCTCAAAGAAAGGTCTTCCTTTACACAAGAAGTTCCTCCAAGTCAGTTCCATGTGAGTGAAGATCACCCAATGTTGTATTTCTGGAAATTAGCTTTCAGGGATACTTTGAAGTATTTGCTTAGTCATCCTTTCATTTACATGCCTTCTTTAAGCTGGGAGAAGAAGATTTGCTCTGGAGTCACAACTCAGCCATCCTGAGAATAATGATTGTAATGAGGTCAGCCAGACCTTACGGAATTTAAGTTCCCTGATTGGTCAGTAATCTGGTCCATTCAGGGAGCCCTGGCTGACAGATAAAAACAGGGACGTCAGACATCCTGTTCACATAGAGCTGGCTCAGTGTCAAGTACTGTCCACATGTAAATAAAGAGTGACTTGGTGATGGGATACTGGCCTCTCCTTCAGTTGCAATGAGAAAAAAAAATACAATCCTGAAAAAAATTATTTGCAATAGTCGTCTTTGATTTGGAAGGAGCATTTTTGGCATCATGCCACTATTTGGGAAGCTAGGCTTGATCAACCCTGTCAATGAAGACTAGGCCCAATATGTGGAAAAAATGAATTATTTTTCTGCACAAATAACATTGGGACAGATTAAAAATGAAGTAATTCTTCTGACTGCTTGTGGACCCGCAGTACTTTTGGTTAATAGGAGCCCAGTTTTCCTGAAGCACTAGGTATTGAAACCCTTCTAGAGTTGACAGATATTAAGGAATATTGCAGCCCAAAGCCACCTCTAATTCTGAGATATTATCAGTTTTACTCAGCATTTTGAGAACCAGAGGAATCCATTTTGGGATTTTTAACCCAGGGAGTCATAGAGATATACAGCACAGAAACAGGCCCTTTGGTCGAATTCATCCATGCCGACCAAATATCCTAAATATTTCTAGTCCCATTTGCCAGCATTTAACCCATATCCCTCTAAACCCTTCCTATTCATATACCCATCCAGGTGTCTTTTAAATGTTGTAATCATAACAGTTTCTACCATTTCCTCTGACAGCTCATTTCATACACACACCACCCTCTGTATGAAAAAGTTATCCCTCACATCCCTTTTAAATCTTTCAAATCTCACCTTAAACCTATGCCCCCTAATTTTGAACTCACCCACCCCAAGGAAAAGACCTTGACTATTCACTCGATCCATGCTCCTCACGATTTTACAAATTTCTCCAAGGCCAACACACAGTCTCTGAAACTCCAGGGAAAATAGCCCCACTCTATTCAGCCTCTCTCTATAGCTCAAAACCTCCAAACCTGGCAACATCCTTGTAAATCTTTCTGAACCCTTTCAAGTTTCTCAACACCCTTCCTACAACAGGGAGATCAGAATTGCATGCAATATTCCAAAAGTGGCCTAATCAATGGATCATACAGCTGGAACATCACCTTCCAACTCCTATACTCAATGCACTGACCAATCAAGGTAAGCATACCAAATGCTTTTTTCACTATCCTATCTATCTACGTCTCCACTTTCAAGGAACTATGGGCCTGCACTTCAAGGTCTCTTTGTTCAGCAACATTCCCCAGGACCTTACCATTAAGTGAATAAGTCTTGCCCTGACTTGCTTTTCCAATACGCAACGCCTCAAATTTATCTAAATTAAACCATCTGCTACTCCTTGCCCATTGGCCCATTTGATCAAAATACTCTGAGGTAACCTTCTTCGCTGCCAACTACACTTCCAATTTTGATGTCATCTACAGACTTACTAACCATACCTCTTATGTTGACACCCAAATCATTTATATAATTGATGAAAAGCAGTGGGCCCAGCACCAATCCTGTGACACACTACTGGTCACAGACCTCCACACTGAAAAGCAACCCTCCACCACTACCCTCTGTCTCCTACCTTTCAGCCAGTTCTGTATCCAAAATGCTAGTTATCCTTCCATTCATTGTGATCTAATCTTGCTAACTGGTCTACCACAAGGAATCTTGTTGATCACCTTGCTGAAGTCCATATAGATCATGTCCACTACTCTATCCCATCAGTCCTCTTTGTTACTTCAAAAAACTCAATCAAGTTTATGAGACACAATTTCCCACACGCAAAGCCATGTCGACAATCCCTAATTAATCCCTTCCTTTCAAATACATGTAAATCCAGTCCCTCAGGATTCCCTCGAACAACTTGCCCACCACCGATGTCAGGCTCACTGGTCTATAGTTCCCTGGCTTTTCCTTACCACCTTTCTTAAATAGTGACACCACACTAGCCCACCTCCAGTCTCCCAGCACCTCACTTGTGGCTATCAATGATGCAAATATCTCAGAAAGGGGCCCAGCAATCTCTCCCCTCACTTTCCACAGAGTTCCAGTGTACACCTGATCAGATCCGAGGGATTTATCTACCCCTACGCATTTTAAGAGGTCTACCACCATCTCCTCTGTAATATGAACATTTTTTCAAGATGTCACTATTTATTTCCCCACATTCTGTAACTTTTATATCGGTCTCCACAGTAAACACTGATGCAAAACATTCATTTAATATCTCCCCCATTTGCTGCAGTACAAGGCATGGCAGCCTTACTGATATTTAAGGGGTCCTATTCTCTCCCTAATTACTCTTTTGTCCTCAATGTATTTGTAGAATCCCTTTGGATTCTCTTTAGCCCTATTTGCCAAAGCTATCTTATATCCCTTTTTTGCCGTCCCGATTTCCCTCTTTAGTATACTCCTACTGCCTTGATACCCTAAGGATTCACTCAGTCTCTGCTGTCTATACACATGCTTCTTTCTTATTCCTGACCACATCAGTTTCCCTAGCCATCCAACATTTCCTACACCTATTGGCAATGCCCTTCACCCTAACAGGAACATGCTATCTCTGGACTCTCATTATTGAAGGCTTCCCATTTGCCAGCTGTCCTTTATCTGCAAAGATCTGCGACCAATCAACTTTGAAAGTTCTTGTCTAATATTATCAAAGCTGACTTTCCTCCAGTTTAGAACTTCTAACTTTTGGTTGTTTATCTTCTGCAATTACTATTTTAAAGAAAGAAAGAGTTATGGTCACTGCCCCCAAAATGTGACACTTTAGTCACCTGCCTTGCCTTACTTCCCAAGAGTAAGTCAAATTTTGCACCTTCTCTAGTAGGTACATCCACATACTGAATCAGAAAATTTTCTTGTACACACTTAGTAAATTCTTCTTCATCCCTCAGCACAATAGCAGTTCCAGTCCATGTTTCAAAAGATAAAATCCCTGACCATAACCAACCTATTATTATTACAGATAACTGAACTCCTTATAATTTTTTTCCCCTCAATTTCCTGCTAGCTACTGGATGGCCCATTGCATAATACCAACAAGGTGATCATCCCTTTCTTATTTCTCAGTTCCACCCAAATAACTTCCCTGGATGTCTTCCCAGGAATGTCCTCCCTAAGTACAGCCGTAATATTTTCCCTAATCAAGAACACCACTCTTCTTTCTTCTCTCTTGCCCTCCTTGCTAACCCTCCCGTAGCATTTATACCCTGGAACATTAAGCTTCCATTCCAGTCCATACCTGTGCCACATCTCTGTAATTGCTATGATATCTCAGTCCCATGTTCTCACCCATGCCTTGAATTCATCTGCCTTACCTGTTAGGCTTCTTGCATTGAAATAAATGCAGTTTAATTTATCCATCCTACCTTATTCTCCACTTTGTTCCTGTCTACCCCGACTGACTGACTGACTGACTGACTTGCTCCTTTTCCCAATCTCTTTTCTCACTATCTCCCTGCTCCAATCTCCTTACTAATTTAGATCATCACAAGCAGTCCCAGCAAATCTTCCTGACAGTATGATAGTCACCTTCTAATTCAGGTGCAATCCATTCCTTATACCGGTCACTTCTACCCCAGAAGAGATTCCAATGAATCCTTCCAGTGAAATCTGCTCCCCTGCACCAGTTACTCAGCCATGCATTCATCTGCTCTGTCCTCCTATTATTACCCTTATTAGCTTGTGGCACCAGGAATAATCCAGTTATTACAACTCTTGAGGACCTCCTTTTTAATTTCCTGCCTAACTTCCAATATTCTCTCCTCAAAATTTTGTCCTTTTCTGTGCCATTGGTTCCAAAGTGTACAACAGCCTCCTGCTGGGCCCTCTCCCCTCAGAGAGATCCTTGATCCTGGTGCTAGAGAGGCAACACACCAATCTGATGTCTCATTGTCAGCCACAGAAATGTCCACTTCTGGCTTTGACTAGACAGCCCCCTATCACAATCGATCATTTGGAACCAGACTTAGCCCTCATTACATTAGAGCCAGTCTCAGTGCCAGAAACCTGCCTGCCAGTGCTATATTCACCTGAGAATCCACAACCCCCTTCATTTTCTAGAATAGCTTACCTGTTTGAAATGGGGATAGCCACAGGAAACTACTGCACCACCTGCCTCCCTCTCCTAGAGGTAACCTATCTACTTGACTGTATTTTTGGTTTATTGCCCTCTGAGCATCCACCATTCACCACACCCACTAGCTCCTGCAAATTCTTTATAACCTCTAATTGCTGCTCCAGCCAATCTATTTTAGCTGATAGGGTTTACAACTAAACACACCTCCTGCCAACATCATCATCAGTAAAATGGAAACACACCCTACTCTCCCACATCCAACAAGAGGGACAACTCTCTCTACTAAAGGCCATCTTTACATCTTAAGGGTCTACATTCAGAGAAAATAGCACAATCTTACTGCTCTGAAAATACTGCTCCAGGCTAGCTTAATGCTTTTTATATTTTGAAAGTTTAATCAAGAGACAGATCTCAGTAAAGCATAACAAAAAAAAATCTACTCACTATTGCAAATTCATACAAGAAAAGCAAGGTTACACTTTAAAATGAGCCTCTTAAGCCCTCCTCCACATAGGTTTCTACAAGGTCAGCTGTGAATTTCACTGTTTGCTTATTTATTTTAAGGACAAACTCAAATGTCCAGAGAATCTTGAAACCAAACAATAAAGGCAGTTAGCTATGTAGGGTACTGCTGGGTCAGACAACTGTGCAGGCTTACTGCTCCTTTTGAATCACTTCTCATGTGGCCACTACCTATGTCTCTCTTCCTACTTTTTTAAAAATGAGATTGCTTTGATTTCCTTATCCCAAAGTTCTAAAACAATGCAACAGCTATTAAAACAGTAATTTCTGCTCCTCAAATTCAAGGAAATCAGCTCCAACATTGAAAATCACTCTAAAAAGGAGTAGCCATTATAGCAACAACTTTTTCCTGTCCTCCATCTTGGATCACCCAGAATCTTTTTTAAGTTCAGACAGCTGGCAGAGGCATGTGACTTTGATTTGACTCTTAATTGAGATACTTAGATACCATTTGGTATGTGGGATTAATGATGAAACCATGCAAAATCTTGTATTAGCTGAAGTACAACCAGACTTCAAATAGGCGTTACAACTGGTTTTATCATTGGAAAATGCAGCATGTGCAGCATAGGAGTTACAGGGAATATGACGAAAGTGACCACTCTTGCCAGTCCAAATGAGCCTGGGAAATATCACTTGAGTGCAGACTATTTTTTTCCCCTCACTCAGGACATATGCTGATCAGAAGAAGTCCAGGATAGCCCACAGCAAAAACTTCAAAACAAAGTCAAGCCTCAGCTAAACAGTTAATTTTTTTTTCAGGATCTGGGATGGAAAGCTGAAGTATGCAGACTAAAGGCAGCAAAAGAGTCACGCTAGACCTAACTTGAGTTAGAGAACTCATAGCCTGGTATCCAGGAGAGAGCACACCCTGGAACTGACATAACAATGTATAGAGTTGGATGAACATGCCAGACCAAGCAGCATCAGAGGAGCAGGAAAGATGACGTTTTGGGCCTAGACCCTTCAGAAAAAACACCCCGGAAAGTGCTTGGAACAGTTAAATTGCTTAGCAACATCCACATCAGAAACAAGCAAGATAAATGTCTGGTTAAATGGTCACCCAGTACTAATAGATGTTGAAACCAATGCGGCTGTATCAGTGATTACAGAACTAGTCTTTAACAAAATTCGCTCTGGACTCCAACCCTTAAGTTTGCGCAAGACCTCAGTGAGATTGTGAACTTATACCAAGGAAGTGTCTTACAGATTAAGGGCACATCTTTGGTTCTGGTCTCTTATGAGAAGCAGCTGGTTCAGTTACCACTGATTGCAGTAGAGGACTCAGGCCCAAGCTTGATGGGGAAAAGTTGGTTGTGAAAGATTCACCTAGATTGGGTCTACATTTTTTGATTAGAGAATAGCTGCCCAAGTAAATTCCTAATTAAATACCGGGAGATTTTTCAGGAAAGTCTAAGGACTATCAAAAGATTGAAGGGCACCATGCACTTTGACCAGGAAGCAAAACTAAGGTCTGCAAAGCCCTCCCAGTGCTATTCACCTTATGGGCCAAAATAGAGGGAGAAATCAGAAGGCTGGAAAACAAAGGAATCATCAAATGAGTCTAATTTGCAAAGCAGGCTGCACCTGCCCTACTGATTGTGAAGCCCAAAGAGTCAGTTCACCTTTGTGGAAATTTTAAACTGTTTTTGGCAGCTGGATAAATACCCAATTCCACACGTAGAGGATCTATATGCAAACCTGGCAGTGTGCCTGCCCCTCACAAGTTGGACATTGGCCATACGTACTTGCAATTGGAGTTAGATGAGGATTCCTGGAAGTTTGCTGCAAATCAATACCAATAAGGGTTTGTACCAATATATGAGACTGCCTTTTGGGGTATCGTCACCCTGTGCAATTCTTCATCAGATGATGGAAAAGATTTAACAAAGCTATCATTTATCTAGTTGACATCCAAATTACAGGGAAGACCAATAAGGGGGACTTAGAGAATTTGGACTTAGTCCTTAGATATTTCTCCCAGGTGGCTGCACACCTTAGAAGGGAAAAAAAAATGTTTTCCAGATATCTCAAGTGACCTACTTGGGCTACAGAGGTAACAAGACCAGGTTACACCTGTTAGAAGATAAAGTGAGTGCTATCAAATATGCCTGACTCCCACATCTGCACCAGAGCTTAGGTCTTTCCTTAGGCTGGTCAGTTATTACAGAAAATTACTACATAACCTGGCCTCCATCTTGGCACTTTTGCATCAACCCTTAAAATATTGTCAGCCTTAGAAACAGTCACACAGCTAAGTCAAAGATTTCAGGAAAGTGAAAAAACAGCTAGTATCCTCTAAGATCTTGAAACACTATGATTCTATGTGAGATGTTGCTATTGAAATGCAATTCCTCTTGTGTGGCATTGAGGTAGCATTAGCTCGTAGTGGCCCAATCGAAAGGAATGTCAAATAGAGTATGCATTCTGGACTTTGGCGATGAAGAGTGTAAATACACCCAGATAGTTTAACTTTGTTTAAATCTAAACTGCTCCCAATCCTCTGGTCTGCTACATTTTTGGGCAATTTTTATATCTCTTCTTGGGCTCTAATTCTATCCTTAATTTCCTTAGTTAGCCATGGTCAGGCCACCTTCCTGTTTGTTTTCATGCCAAATGGGAATGAACAATCATTACCATTCATTCACGCTCTCTTTCAATATTTGCTATTGCCTATCCACTCTTATCCCTTTAAGTAACATTCCCCAATTTATCATAGCCAGTTCAATATCATAGCCATTCCCCTTAAGAAAATGACAATACCAACCTTCATCAATGGTCTTCATGCAGTTTAATGAACTGGCATGCCATTACAACATGGTAGGCAGTAATACAGGTTTGATTTCATAGCTCAACTTTGTTATCTGCTCATTTAATTCGGCAACAGTAAAGAGATAAAGATTTAATAATCTTAAGAAGAAATCCTCATTACAACAAGGAAGAATACTCCAGTGGATGGTAAAATCATTTCAGATCTGGTAAAACAAGACAGTTAGCAACTCCCTGGAGAAGGAGGCTCCAAAATGGAGACAGGCTACGCCTTAAGGCAGTGGTCTGTGGAAACAATCCCAAATTGGAGTTCAGCAATGAGCAAACAGATATCGAAGCCTCTGTGAATAAAGTCTGAAATTCCTGATAGGCCAGGGAAAACATTAAAATAACACAATAATCCAGGCTGGAAAATCGAGAAGTTAGAAAATT
This sequence comes from Stegostoma tigrinum, assembly GCF_030684315.1. NCBI lineage: Eukaryota > Metazoa > Chordata > Chondrichthyes > Orectolobiformes > Stegostomatidae > Stegostoma > Stegostoma tigrinum. The sequence continues at coordinate 37,038,675 of NC_081368.1, forward strand.
ACCTACAGCTTAGATGGAGCATATGAGGCCCCATGACAAAAAATGGAAGTAAAGAGACACAAAAAATTAATCTGAGGCAGCAAACCTGGGAGATTATGAAACCACTAATTAAAGTGATAATGTGGGGCAGATTAAAATCCGAAACTAAATTGATCTGACAGGGAAAGAAAGCTTGGAAGACTTTATTCTGGCATCGATAAAGGAAGGGGATCTTTCAGAGAAGCATCAATCAAGCCAGGAGTCAGTTACTTGAACCGTGAGGAGCAGGAATCAGCGTGAAAACTCATTAAAGATGCAGGTGACATTTAGTAAGTCAGGAGACAATTAGTAATGTCAGGAATAGTGGGACTCATACAAAGGCAGGAACTCTCCTTTTACGCAGAAAGGGTGGGAATTGTCAATTTCAGCATAGGAAAACCCTAAAGTACAACAGAAAAAAACAGTAGATAATAGGAACTGCAGATGCCGGAGAATCCGAGATAACAAGGTGTAGAGCTGGATGAACACAGCTTGGCCTGCTGTGTTCGTCCAGCTCTACACTTTGTTATCTCGAAAAGAACAGTAACTGGACCAGTCTGAGATAGGAACAGAGGAACAAGAAGGTGTCTTCTGAAGGCCCCCTCCTTGCCTTGCTTCTGACCCACTCACCATACAGACTATACCCTGTGAGACCCCCAAAGGAGAAACCCAACTTCTTGCTATGTAAACTAGGGGCCTCCAACAACAATCCCTTGTACCTTGAACCTGCAGAGCTCTGAATGTCTGACAGATTCTGGGACTGCAGTATCAACATTCACCATTCACTGAGAAGTTTGCAAGTCAGTTCTCAGGTAGGTGTTTTGAATTTAACCCTGTGAGCATGCTTCCTAGTCAGGGCAGGGAGTGAGTCATCCTTGAATGCATTCCTGTCCCCATACTTAGTGCATGCAGCACTAATTCGAAGCCAAAGATCTAATGGGGAAGTATAGACTGAAGCAGAATTTTTGGAATATATGGTCCAAACATTATAATTAGCTATCTAATATTTAAATCAATGGACAGTACTCAAATTTCATATTTTACACTCATGGCAAATGTCGTCAGATGATGAGCCATGATTAAGAAAACACCCGTCCACAGTTGAAAACAATGGAACTATATTGCCTAAGAGTCATAGCACTTAAGATTAACAAGACATTGCTGGCAAGTCTCCCATATAGGGGATGAAAAATTTTGCATTCATTCATAGGATATATGTGTTGCTGGCTAGGCCAGCATTTATTACACATTCCTAATTGCCCAGTTAAGAATCAACCACATTGTTATGGATCTGGAATCACATGTCGGCTGGATCAGATAAGGATGGCAGATTTCCTTTCCTGAAGGACATTGGTGAACCTAGGCTTTTCCTGACAATTGGCAACAGTCTCATGGTCACCATCAGGCAATTAATTCCAGCTGTTTTTAAGATGAATTCCAATTCCAGTCTCTTCAAATATTAGAAAATCTGGGCACACTTTACAATCAAAATTTTCATTCTTGTAAAGGAAGCCTTGTCTTCTTCTCAGTCTTATTCAAAATGTGGAAAAGATTAAGGAGTTGAAGCTGGGGGACTCTTTTGAACAGGAATGCCCTCAATTATTTAAAGGCAAGGGACGCTGAATACTGAATGCAACATTATACTGAAGAAAGATGTTAATCTCTTCAGTCTCCAGGCACATCGGAAGAACTTGCATCCTTTAATAAACAATTTGCAGAAATTACAAGAATGCACATCATTTGTCTAGTCACAAAACAACTAAGTAGAGCCCAGATAACAAAGTGTGGGGCTGGATGAACACAGCAGGCCAAGCAGCATCTTAGGAGCACAAAAGCTTTCATCCAGCCCCACGTTTTGTTATCTCAGATTCTCTAGCATCTGCAGTTCCCATTATCTCTAAATGGAGCCCAGGCATCGAGTTTGTTCTAACCTAACAACATCGTTCAATTTTGTGTTGACCCTACACAGCACAACTATGATGAAAGAAATTCACCTTATGTCAACAAGTGATGAGAGGTTAGCTAAACTGCCCAAAAGTAAAGATTTCCCAAAGCTCAATGGAAATAGTGCATTGTGACATGTTCCACTGGATGAACAATCAAAATTGTTTATTCCATGTATAATACTTTAAGGGAGATTTTATTCCAATAAAGTTGGAGGACAAAGTTCATGGCGTGAAGTTGTTGAACTCAATCTTGACTCCTGAAGGTTGTAAATTACCAAAGCAGAAAATGAGGTGACGTTCTTATAGATTGAATTTGCTTTTGCCAAAGACACTGCAGCAGGTGTTGGACAGAAATATTTGCATGAGAGCAAGATGGTGTGTGATTTGACAAGTGACCGAAGGCTGGGGTAATTCTTCACTTTGAGGTTAGTTAAGAATCTCCAGAGACTTTCAGGAATGGTAAATTGGGTTGCCTCACTTGGCATTTACTGCAGAACCCTTCAGACAACTCCTCAAGGAGACTTAAGAATGGAATTGGAATGCTCATCAAAAGAATGTTTTTCGGAGGATCAAGGACATGTTGATAGCCACTGATGTCGAAGTACACTATGACCTTTCCTATAGCTACAGGATTAGGAGCAGTGTGTGAATAGATTTCAGCCAGTTGAAGAGAGAATAGTTCAGACACAAATGGCCCTTCTTTTTTGGACTAAACTCGTTGACTTCTTCAGTCTTAGATTTTCATTCCACACCTCGTGCTACAGGTGATCTTTACATTATATATTTATTCTTTATCAACCTATTTCTTTCTAATCAACATATTACACATTCCTGGAGCAGATGGCAATTGGACCCGGGCCTCCTGATCCAAGGGGTGGGGACCCAAGTGCCACAAGAGGGCCCCACTTTATAATATGTACTCCCAACATTTAATATCATCACGTGTTTCTTAGGCAAATATATTAACAAACTTAACAATGTGTTTAGCCAGACAATAACAGGTTACCTTCATTTCTTCAAACTCAAACTTTTGCTAAATCTTCAAAGTAAATAAAATATATTTTTTCTATGGCACAATCTATAGTACAACTAACTACTAACAGGTCTGATAGATCGATTGTTTAACAATTTCCTTTCCACGTGTAAAAATAAATCATGTAGAAAGTGATTGAAGGAAACACATGCTTGTAACAAAAATATTCAATGCCCTTAACTGAATATTCCATGTTTTCATCATAATGCAAGACATCTCAGTTCAAGGACTTTTTGTTTTGATTTGTACAAGGGGAATTGTTGACAAGGCTAGCATTTATTGCCCATTTCTAATTACTCTCGAGTAGTTGGTTTTGAGGTTTATTCTTGAACCATCTAAGTATTTGAGGTAAAGGCACATCAACAATGTTGCTGGGGAGGGTGTTTCCAGATTTTGACACATCCATAGTGAAAGATCGCCTTTTTCAATGGAGTGTGATTTTAAAGTGAAAGGCAGAACATTTAGAGGGGATTTGAGGAGAAATGTTTTACCCAGGTGATGGTGGAGGACTGGAATGCACTGCCTGGGAAGGTTTTTGAGGCAGGAAACCTCACAATCGTTAAAAAGTACTTGGATGAACGCTTGAAATGTCATAAAATTCAAGGCTATGGGCCTAGAATGGTAACTTACGTCTAATGTAGGTAGTAGTATATTTTTAGCAGTATGAAGGGCCTCTGCTATATGGTATGTCTCTATGTTCAGCGATATGGTTTCAAGTCAGAATGGTATGTGACATGGAGGGTAATATGCAGGTTGTGGTGTTCCCATGCATCTGCTGCCCTTGTCCTTTTAGATGTAAAAATTACAGTCTTGGAAGGTGGAATTGAAAGAGCCCTGATGAGTCATTGAAATACATTTTGTACGTAGTGATACGGATGTCACCGAGCATCGGTGGTGAAGGGAGAAAATTATGAATAGGTGGATGTGGTGCCAATTAAGTAGACTGCTCGCCTCTGGATGGGGTTATTAAGACTCTGAAGCTTCTTGACTATTGTTAAAGCTGCCTTAGCCAGATCTGGCAGGAGCTGTTATGCCAGTTTGAGTCAATGAATGACTCAAAATTTGTTCATATAACATTGAAGATTGGCCAGCCCAAAGGCCCAATAAGTTGCCCTTAGTTTGAGTTATAACAGTATTCATATGTGCAGATGAAATACTTCTGTATGTAGGGATACTCATTGTTTCAGCTTCACTGTGAGAGGATGTCCTAGGTTAACTATGCTGGGAAGAATGGAAATCACCAAATACAGAGCCAGAGTTCAGTCAACTGTGTCATGACCTGGATCCCCAAGAATCTATCACCAATTATGAGACATATGCCTTGTACAGAGCAGAGATATGACAGTTGTTGTTAACCATCTTGCACGAGGTGTTAGCAATGTACAGTGCCCTTGATGTGATTTTGGACAATGGATCACAGTTCATCAATGAGTGCTTCCAGTCAGTTTGCACTGAGTTCCAGATTTAAACATGTCACAAGATTGCCAAGATACTCAAAATGGTTAAGTTGGTCTTGGAGAAGAATATTGTCCTTCAAATGATACTGCTACAGTATAGACATACCCTGCTCCAATGTGGTCTAGCACCATCAGAGCTGCTGATAAGCAGGACCTGAAGATTCAGCTCCCTGTCTGACCAAAGAAGTTGATTCTTGCACAAGGTCATGGCCATCCATTCTTTTAGTTCTGATTGACTTACATTGATTTTCAAATTCTCAAAACACCTTACTTAAAATTCTCATCAATATATATACACCCTTATTTCAGAGCCTTGTCTTTTCCTAATTTACTTAATTAACATTAGCAGTGGCAATATGCAAAGGAAGACCTGCTAAAGATGTTACTGACTTTGGTTGTAAGAATGGACCTGTGTGACGTGATTCCACATGGTGTCAGCAGTCTGTGATCTCTCTTGTGGAGTGGCTTGTAAAGGAATGCTGTCAGTCAGATATGGAGAGTTGTTCTCAGCAGCCATATTACAATGTCCCTAGATAGGTGGAAAAACAAAGGAATGGTAAATATCATACAAAAAAAAGAAACTGATGTAGACTTGTAGTATCAATCTGTGGAGGCCATCAGCTCGATGAACATTGGTAGAACCAAAATTCATCTCATTGGCAGAACCTGCTTACCTTATAGTATTATCTTATAGTGTCCCAAAAATGTCAAACTTATCCCAATCTGGCACAGGTGAAGATAAACATTGTGCAAAGACAAAGAATAGTGGCAAATTTAACATCAGCTGGGCCTGCATTTCTCCTCTGAAATATCTAAAAATGTAAACTATGGTTAATGGTAGAAAGGCTTTTTATTGGTGGTATTAGTGTCAAAAAAAATACTGGAGCAGTTAATAGGACTGAAAGCTGATGAATCCCAAGAGCCTGATAACCTACAATCAAGGGTACTGAGAGGTGCATGTGGAAATAATGGCTGTGTAGTTTATATTTTTCCAAAATGCTGTAGATACTGGAACACTCCCAGCAGATTGGAGTGTGGCAAATGTAACCACAATATTTAAGAAAAGACAAAGGAAGAAAACCTGGAATTACAGACCTGTATGCCTAACATTAGTGGTCGGGAAAAGAGTGGACTCTGTTATAAAGGATGCAATAATAGATACCAACAGTGTTACAAAAACGGATTTATAAAAGGAAATTTGTGTTTGACAAATCCACTGGAGTGTTTTGAGGCATAACTATTAGAATAGATGAAGGAGAATGAGTGGAATTGGTATACTTGGATTTTCAGAAAGCTTTCATGACGTCTTAATAAGAGGTTATTGTGCAAACTTAAAGCACATGGAATTGGTGATAATAGTATGGCATGGGTTGAGAACTGGTTAGCAGACAGATAACGGAGAGTAGGAATAAATTTCTATTTCTATTTCTATTTCTGTCTATGTTTATATTTATATTAATATAATTCATGGACTAGATTAATTCAGGATATCTGGTCATGATGAGTTGGACCGTAGGATTTGTTACTGTGCTCTACAAATCTATGACGCTAAATGGTTCATTTTCAAAGTGGAAGATGTTGGCAAATAGGATATCTCAGAGATCAGTGCTGGGACCCCAGCTACTCATCAATGATTTGAATGAGAGAATCAAATGTCAGAATTCAAAGTTTGCAGATGACACAAATCTAGGTGGGATTGTGAGAGGTGAAGTGGATTTAAAAAGGCTCAAGGCAATTATGCAAGTTAGGGGAGTGGGCAAATGCATGACAGATGCAATATAATGTCGATAAATACAGGGTTATGCACTTTGGTGTGGGTTCAATTCCAGTGCTGACTGAGGTTCCCATCAAGAATAGAATTTCTCAATCTTGCTCTTCCCCAAGGTGCGGTAACCCCCAGTTTAAACATACCATCAGTTGTCCCTCTCTGTCTGCTGAGAGTTTAGGCATAAAACCATAAGAAATGGGAGCAGTATTAGGCCATTCAGCCAATCGAGTCTGCTCTGCCAATTGACCATGGCTAATATGTTTCTCAATCTCATTCTCCTGCCATCTCCCCATAACCTCTGAGGCCCTTGCCAATCAAGTGCATTTTATCTCTGTCTTCAACACACTTAATGACGTGGCCTCCACAGCCTTCTGTGGCTATAAGTTCTACAGAGTAAACGCCTTTCTGGCTGAAGAAATTCCTACTTATCTCAGTTCTAAAGGGTCATGCCTTCAATCTGAGGCCTCAGGCCTAGTCTCTCTTACTAGTGGAAACATCTTCTCCATGTCCACTCTGTGCATGCCTCCCGTTATTCTGTAAGATTCAATGAGATCTCCCCTTCATCCTTCCAAAAACCATTGAGTATTTACCCAGAGACCTTAAGTGCTCCCCATATGATAAGTCCTTCATCCTCAGTATCATTTTTGTAAACCAGGTCTTGATCTCCTCCAAGGCCAGCACCTTCTTCCTTAGATACAGGGCCCAAAACTGCTCAAAATATTCCAGAGATAGTAGAAACTGCAGATGCTGGAGAATCCAAGATAACAAAGTATGGAGCTGGATGAACACAGCAGACCAAGCAGCATCTGAAGAAGCGCCTAGGCCCGAAACATCGGCCTTCTTGCTCCTCTGACACTGTTTGGCCTGCTAAGTTCATCCAGCTCTCTGCCTTGTTATCTCAAGATATTCCAAATCTATTCCAATCAGAGACTTATACAGCCTCAGCATTACATCCCTGCTCTTGTATTCTAGCCCTCTTGATTGAATACTAACATTGTATTTGCCTTCTGAGCTGCCAACTGTATCAAGAGAGTCCTGAACTAGGACTTGTAAGTCTCTTTATACTTCAGATTTCCAGAGCCTTTCCCCATTTAGAAAATAGTCTACAGTTCTATTCTCCTTAATAAAGTGCATAAATTGACACTTTCCCACATTTTATTCTGTCTTGCACTTCCTTGCCCACTTTCCTAGCCTGTCAAGTCCTTTTGCAGCCTTCCCACTTTCTCACTATTACCTATCCCTCCACCTATCTTTGTCTCATCTGCAAACTTAGCAAAAATACCATTTGCTCCTTTGTCGAGAGCATTAATGTATAACGTGAACTGTTATTATCCCAGCCCTGACATCTGTGGAGATCTAAAAATCACTGGTTGTCATCCTGAAAAGGACCCTTTTATCCCTACTCTCTGCCTTCTTCCTGTCAGTTAATCCTCCATCCATGGCATGCCTTGCCATTAATTCCATGAGGTCTTATCTTACATATCCCTCTGCTCCCTGACTCCCTTCAAGTTCTAGTATGCTACTGGTGTCTTCAAACCTGTTGTCTTCTGGAAGTATGGTGAATTTCACTGGACTTGGAGCAGACTCCGTTGTTTTAAAAAAACACAATTTCGAGTGAAAAGTTCACAGTGCCCACAGTGCTTTGGGGTTCTGATCCATCATCGCGACACCTATTATGAGCTGTATCTTTCATGCCAGGACTCCAAATGAAAATTTTATTGAAATGCTTAGTGTGACTTCATAGAAAGTGAGCTCCAAGACATGAAGGTGTACTGTTTAACCAATTTGACAATAAAAGATATTAGAGAGGGATTGAGTGGGTTCTTGAAATTAGTGAATTTGTAGGGCTACAGGGATGGAGCAGGGGAATGGGACTCGATGGATTCTGCCATGGAGAACTGGCAGGGGCTGGATGGATTGATTTGTAGCTCAGATTACGGATGCTGTGGTCGGCTTGCTCGCCGAGCCGGTTCATTAGTTTCCAGATGTTTTATTACCCTTCTAGATAAAATAATCAGTGCAGCCTCCGATGAAGCGTAGTTGTATTTTCCCATTTGCTATTCACACTCTGGGATCCATTTGAGTTGATTACTTCATTTCTGGTTTATCTTTGCAGTGGTGTGTACGTAGGGTATAATTCTATGCATTTATTGATGGCGATCTTGGTGGAGAATCAGGCCTCCGGGAACTCCCGTGCTTGTCTCTGCTCAGCTGTCCTAGGATCCTGACATTGTCACAATTGAACTGGTAGTCCTCCTTGTCTGTATGTATGGAGGTGAGTTGGTTGAGTCTTTTTGTTGCCAGTTGGTGTTCACATATTCTTGTAGCCAGTTTTCTTCCTGTCTTTCCAATGTAATGTTTGTTGTAGTATTTGCATGAAATCTCCAAGCAAGAAGCTCCACTTGAACCTGTTGGTACTTCCATTCAAGCTTCTGTATCTTCTGCTTGACGGAAGAGGTTGGTAGAGAGTATTATCAAGGTGGGGGGGGGGCGAGTTCTTTGATGAGGTTGACAACCTTTCTGCGACAACAAGGAGTATAAATGGAGACACTGGATGGGATGTTGGTTTCTGTGATAGTCTGGGCTGTGCGCACAACACTCTGAAGTTTCTTTCGGTCCTAGGCAAAACACTTGCTGTGTTAAGTCATTAGACATCCAGAAAGAATGGTCTCAATGCTATGTCTGTAAAAGTTGGTGAGGTTACTGATAGATATACTGAATTTCCCAAGCTACATGACGAAGAAGAGGCATTGTTATGCCTTCTTGACCATGGCATCTATGTGGGAGGTCAAGGACAGATTTCTGGGTATCGTCAATCTTCGGAATTGGACTCTCTTGACCCTCTCCACATCAGTTCCAATGACATAGATAGGGGCACGTCCTCCTCCTTTATTCCTGAAGTGAATGATCGGTTCTTTTGTTTTGCTGACATTGAGAGACAATCACATTTTTTCTATTGCACAGTGAACAGGAATCCACCTCTCTGGCTTCTTCCTGCTGCATAAATGAAGACTCGTAATTTACCTCTGGAAGTATAGCTCTGCATGATAAGCTACTGTAACATTTACTGAATATTGGTTTGCTCATCTGAGTTGCTGCAGTAGCAATATTCAGAGTTAATGGGCAGATAGGAACCAGTCCGAAGAAGTTGTTGGCCGCACTTACTCCAACAGCAATTTCTAGGCCTTAAAGACTACAAACTATTTATTTTGCATGTGTGAGCCCGGATGTAAGGTTTGACAGGCTACTTGACCATCAGGAAAGTGTCATAACGCAGTCCATTCCTGTTCGCATTCAAAAGCCACATATTGCGTATTCATCTAGATTCATCAGATTGTAATCTTGAGCAGGAACTCAATTTTTCCCTCCCAGCTAAGTCAATTCCTGTTTAAAACCTACTGCCTACTCTAACAATTACTCAAATAATAGAAGCAAAAAAAAATCAATCATCATCTTTTATTTCACAAACATACTGCATTTGCACATTTTGATTACTCTTAGTTTGTTGCAGCTTTGTATAACATTGAATAAACAGACAAAAATTGTGTATATAGATAAGGAGCATGAGTGATGTAAACAGGATAAAGCTGCAGTGCAGAACAACCGGTGTCAGTTATTATTTCTTGTGAAGTTAAAAAGTAATAATTTAACTTTCTTTCAATCAATCTTTTGTCTTTCTCAAAGGTTAGGATATCTGTGCTAGAGACTGTGCGTGCGTAAGTGTCAACATCAGGCACACCTAGGTCAGGTCCAACATGGCTCAACTCAAGTGTAAAGGTTACTCTATACTGTTGTAACATATATCTTATACTGTCTTACTACTTCTCTTTGCCACTTTAATACTGGCTATCCTTCTGACATTTTTATGTAGGATTGTCAATTTTGAGGTTCAGGTTTTGTCATTGTAGGGTAAATACATTTTACTTGGCAAATTTTACATTGCCAACACACAGAGACAACTTCAAGGCTATTTCCCCTTCCCTCATTTAAATGTAATTGGTGTGCTTTTTAACACAACTGTGTGACATGTGTAAGTGTGAAGTTGTGATTTCCTGGGCAGGAGCAGATATATGCTGATGAACTGCACTTCCTAAAGGTGGAAACAGTTTGACGTTGAGCTTAATGTTGTGATGAGGCAAAGCAGGAGGGTGTGTGTTGAGTAAGATTCAAAGAAGATTCTTTGAAACAAGCGCTATTGTAATGCGAAGAAAGTAAAAATGTCAAACAAAGAATCAATTTCATCAAAAGGTCATTCAGGTCAGTTGTAAAACTACTTATGGCAGTTCTACATGTCACATTCTAGTTTACTCTGACTTTTGTAAAGTATTAAACCACCAAAGTACCTCTTGTGCTCTCCCCATGTCCTTCACTACTAACATCATTCAGGATCTCTTCCATCATGACTGCTCAAAGTTTTTTCTTTATTTCAAACATATACTTTATTCATAAAAAGAGCTCTTTGTGTATTTATAAAATAAATACAAGTATTGGACTTTGACTTTATCCAAATAAAAAAGATTTCTCTTACACTTACAATACTTATATTTACATATATTTCCAGCACTGAACGAACCCTACTTTACATTCAGCAGGAAGACCTCAGACAGTGGTCTTTCCCCACTGAACTTTGGCTGCAGCAGCCCCAAGCTTTAGTGCGTCCCTGAGCACGTGCTCCTGGACTGTGGAATGTGCCTGTCTGCAACACTTGGTTGGAATCAACTCCCTGTTCTAGAAGACCATCAAATTTCAGGCAAACCAAAGAGCTTCTTTCACACAGTTGATGGTCTTCCAGGCGCAGCTGATGTTTGTTTCGGCGTGTGTCCCAGGAGACAGACCGTAGAGCACAGAGCCCCCCGTCATTGAGCTGCTCAGGACGAACCTCGACACAAACCACTGCATCTTCCTCCAGACCTCCTTTACAAAGGCACATTCCACAAGTAGATCTGTGACAGTCTCAACCACACCCCCAGCTACTTTGAGGGCAACGCATACTGGCACAGACCCACTGGATGGGCGTAAAAGGTCTCACAGGTAGTGCCCTTCTCACCACTTGCCAAGCATAGTCTTGGTGTTTGTTACAAAGTTCTGGTTATGAGGCATTCGGCTAAATGACTGGTAGTTGCCACAGTCAGATAGTTTCAGCTATAGGGAGAGGCTGAATAGGCTGGGACTATTTTTCCCTGGAGTTTCGGAGGCTCAGGAGTGACCTTATGGATGTTTATAAAATCATTATGGCAAGCATAGGGTGAATAGACAAGGTCTTTTCCCCTGGGTCGGGGATTCCAGAGGTAGAAAGCATAGGTTTAAGGTGAGAGGGAAAGATTTAAAAGGGACCTAAGGGGCAACATTTTCATGCAGAGGGTGGTGTGTGCATGGAATGAGTTGCCAAATGAAGTGGTGGAGACAGGTACAACTACAAAATTTAAAAGGATATGTCTAAGAATAGGAAAGGTTAAGAAGTATATGGTCCAAATGCTGGCAAATGGGACCAGAATCATTTAGGATATCTGGTCAGCATGGGTGAGTTGGACCGAAGGGCCTTTTTCCGTGCTATACAGGTGTACGACTGTATGATTGTCTGCTCAGGGAACCACGTGGCAGGATCTCCCCTCTCCTTTTCCCTCAGTGTATCGAGGACACTGTGTGCTGGCCACTTTCTGATGGGCTGGTGGTCAAAGCTGTTTCTCTTTGCAAATTTCTCAAAAAAGGACAGGTGACACAGAGTGGTCCGACTACTTGGAGCTGCTCAAAGTCTGTTATAGGCCTAGCTGTGCTTACTGTTGGATGTTCTGCAATGTCACCACTACCAGATGTGATTGCCACCTTTTTTCTTGCTTTAACTTTGTCTAAGTGCCTACCTGGTTTAGAGAAAAAGAGAAAGAAAAACTTCAGTGTGTCTTAAAGCAAAGAAACTCTTGTCTCAAACATGATGCAGTTTATTTGGTGATACATAACCCTTCTCCAGGGTGATTGGGTATGTGCTAAATGATGGCCCAGCCAGAAATGACCACTTTCTCTCGATGAAAAAAAAAATCAGGTACAAATTAAATTAGCAAGATAGACTTTGCAATGATGAGGAGACATAGGAAGTAGGCCTTCCTTCTACAAGATACTAGACGAGTCTAATTTTCCCCACCCACAACCTTATGCCATCATCAGATCAGGCAGTGCTTCGAACATGCTCCCCCATTAAGTACCATTCCAGAACCTTACACAGGATTCCCTCCAAGGCATTTTCCCCATCATTAGCATTTATATATTCCTGATATGGTTACACTTATCTCAGACTCCCACTCCTCCATCCCAAGTCTCACTTCACAAATCCAGGAGGATTGAGCTTTCACAAGTCTTCCAGGATGCATTCTCTTTAGACTTGCAAGATTTGTAAGTCTTTGATTTTCGGATTAACATAAATCATAGAGTCATAGAATCATAGAGTTCTACAGCATGAAAACAGGGTGCTTTGTCCTTTTCATCTATGCTAACCAGATATCCAAAGTTAATCTAGTCCCGTTTGTCAACATTTGCCCGTATCCCTTTAAGCCCTTCCTACTCCCAAACCCATCCACAAGCCTTTATAATGCTGTAATTGTATCAGCCTCCATCATTTCTTCTGGTAAATCATTCCAAACATGCCCCACCCTCTGTGTAAATATGTTGCTCCTTTTGTATCTTTCCCATCTCACCTTCAACCAATACCCTCAAGCTTTGGACTCCCCCACACTTGGTGAAGGACCTTGGTTATTTATCCTCTCTATGCCCTTCACGATTTTGTCAAGCTCTGTAAAGCCTCCTCTCAGCATCCAATGCTCCAGGGAAAATAACCCTGGCCTATTCACCCTTTCCCTGTAGCTCAAACCTTTGTTCTTTTCTTGATCTTTTATGGTCTGCAAAGTCTCGCTATACAAGGAGACTTTCTATCATTTGGATGTCCTTCACTGAGGCTGCTTTTCCTTCTGAATAAAATAGTTGGTCCATTACTTTATCTGGTTGACACTCAGACTCCTGAATTTGTCACTGAAATGAATGACACTGGATAGGCAGTGGTAAACATTCAAAGGACAAACGGGTGAACTACAAACATTGTTTATTCTTGTCTGATGTAGGAGTGGAGATGAGAACAGTGACCAAAGCATCCCGTACAAGGGGAATTATAGATAGTATTAGGTGCAAAAAAGAGGCATACAAATTGTAAAAAAATAGTAGACCTAAAGATTGGAACAGTTTAGAAGTCAACAAAGGAGGACCAAAGGATTGCTTAAGAAAGGGAAAATAGAGTATGAGAGTAAGCTTGCAGTGAGCATAAGAACAAACTGTAAAACTTTCTACAGATACATAAACAGAAGAAAAACATGATGAAAACCAATTTAGATCCCTTACAGTTAGAAACAGAGGAATTTATAGATAGAACATAGAACATAGAACAGTACAGCACAGAACAGGCCCTTCAGCCCACAATGTTGTGCCGACCGTTGATCCTCATGTATGCACCCTCAAATTTCTGTGACCATATGCATGTCCAGCAGTCTCTTAAATGACCCCAATGACCTTGCTTCCACAACTGCTGCTGGCAACGCATTCCATGCTCTCACAACTCTCTGCGTAAAGAACCTGCCTCTGACATCCCCTCTATACTTTCCACCAACCAGCTTAAAACTATGACCCCTCGTGCTAGCCATTTCTGCCCTGGGAAATAGTCTCTGGCTATCAACTCTATCTATGCCTCTCATTATCTTGTATACCTCAATTAAGTCACCTCTCCTCCTCCTTTTCTCCAATGAAAAGAGACCGAGCTCAGTCAACCTCTCTTCATAAGATAAGCCCTCCAGTCCAGGCAGCATCCTGGTAAACCTCCTCTGAACCCTCTCCAAAGCATCCACATCTTTCCTATAATAGGGCGCCCAGAACTGGACGCAGTATTCCAAGTGCGGTCTAACCAAAGTTTTATAGAGCTGCAACAAGATCTCACGACTCTTAAACTCAATCCCCCTGTTAATGAAAGCCAAAACACCATATGCTTTCTTAACAACCCTGTCCACTTGGGTGGCCATTTTAAGGGATCTATGTATCTGCACACCAAGATCCCTCTGTTCCTCCACGCTGCCAAGAATCCTATCCTTAATCCTGTACTCAGCTTTCAAATTCGACCTTCCAAAATGCATCACCTCGCATTTATCCAGGTTGAACTCCATCTGCCACCTCTCAGCCCATTTCTGCATCCTGTCAATGTCCCGCTGCAGCCTACAACAGCCCTCTACACTGTCAACGACACCTCCGACCTTTGTGTCGTCTGCAAACTTGCTGACCCATCCTTCAATTCCCTCATCCAAGTCATTAATAAAAATTACAAACAGTAGAGGCCCAAGGACAGAGCCCTGTGGAACCCCACTCACCACTGACTTCCAGGCAGAATATTTTCCTTCTACTACCACTCGCTGTCTTCTGTTGGCCAGCCAATTCTGTATCCAAGCAGCTAAGTTCCCCTGTATCCCATTCCTCCTGACCTTCTGAATGAGCCTTCCATGGGGAACCTTATCAAATGCCTTACTGAAGTCCATATACACCACATCCACAGCTCGATCCTCATCAACCTTTCTAGTCACATCCTCAAAAAACTCGATAAGGTTTGTAAGGCATGACCTACCCCTCACAAAGCCGTGTTGACTGTATTTGATCAAGCCATGCTCTTCCAGATGGTCATAAATCTTATCCCTCAGAATCCTTTCTAACACCTTGCAGACGACAGACGTGAGACTTACCGGTCTATAATTGCCGGGGATTTCCCTATTTCCTTTCTTGAAGAGAGGAATTACATTTGCCTCTCTCCAGTCCTCAGGTACGACTCCAGTGGAGAGCGAGGATGCAAAGATCTTCGCGAGTGGCAAAGCAATTGCATTTCTCGCTTCCCAAAGCAGCCGAGGACAAATCTGATCCGGGCCTGGCGACTTGTCAATCTTAATGTTTGACAAAATTTTCAGCACATCAGCTTCCTCTATCTCTATCCATTCCAGCATGCACACCTGCTCTTCAAAGGTTTTATTCACTACAAAGTTGGTTTCTTTCGTAAAGACAGAAGCAAAAAACTCATTTAGGGCTTCCCCTACCTCCTCAGGCTCCACACACAAGTTCCCTATGCTATCCCTGATCGGCCCTACTCTTTCTTTGACCATTCTCTTATTCCTCACGTAAGTGTAAAATGCCTTTGTGTTTTCCCGGATTCCTTCTGCCAAGCCTTTCTCGTGCCCCCTCCTGGCTCTCCTCAGACCATTTTTGAGCTCCTTCCTTGCCTGCATGTAATCCTCTCTAGCTGAACTTGACCCTAGCTTCCTCCACCTTATGTAAGCTACCTTCTTCCTTTTCACTAGAAGCTCCACCGCTCTCGTCATCCAAGGTTCCTTAATCTTACCCCTTCTTGCTTGTCTCAGAGGGACATATTTACTCATCACTCCCAACAACTGTTCCTTAAACCATCTCCACATGTCTATAGTTCCCTTACCATGGAACAACTGCTCCCAGTCCATGCTTCCTAACTCATGTCTAATCGCATCATAGTTTCCTCTTCCCCAATTAAATATCCTCCCATTCTGCCTAATCCTCTCCTTCTCCATAGCTATGTAAAATGTGAGGCAGTTATGGTCACTATCACCAAAATGCTCTCCCACCACAAGATCTGATACCTGCCCCGGCTCGTTTCCGAGCACCAAGTCTAGAATGGCCTCTCCCCTCGTCGGCCTGTCAACGTACTGCGTTAGGAAACCCTCCTGAACACACCTTACAAAAACAGCTCCATTCAAATCTTCTGCTCGAAGGAGGTTCCAATCAATATTAGGAAAGTTAAAGTCACCCATTACAACAACCCTACTGCGTGCACACTTTTCCAAAATCTGTCGACCTATGCTTTCTTCAATCTCCCTGCTGCTATTGGGGGGCCTGTAGTAAACCCCTAACGAGGTGACTACTCCCTTGCTGTTCCTAATTTCCACCCATACTGACTCAGTAGGCAGATCTTCCTCGACAATGGAAGCTTCTGTAGCTGTGATACCCTCTCTGATTAGTAGTGCTACACCCCCTCCTCTTTTTCCCCCCTCCCTATTCTTTTTAAATGTTCTAAACCCTGGAACATCCAGCAACCATTCCTGCCCATGAGAAACCCATGTCTCTGTTATGGCCACAACATCATAGCACCAGGTACTGATCCATGCTCTAAGTTCATCACTTTTATTCCTGATACTCCTTGCATTAAAGCAAACACACTTTAACCGATCCCTTGGTTCCTTCCCAGGAAAATCCTTCCCACTAGCTGGTCTACCTCTTGCTACTGCCTCACCTGCATCAACGCTCACCTCTGGTATACAGCTCAGGTTCCCACCCCCCTGCCATACTAGTTTAAACCCTCTCAAACTACTCGAGCAAACCTTCCACCCAGGACATTGGTCCCCTTCCAGTTCAGATGAAAGGGAACAAAGAAATGGTTGACAAACCAAAGTCGTCATTCACTTCACAAAGGAGCACATGAATAATGTACCATAATAATTGGGAACACTGGGTTTAGTGAGAGGGAGGAGTGGTGTTAGAGAAATTGATCTGACTGAAGGTTGATAATCTGCATCGTGGAGTACTTAAGTAAGTGGGCATTGAAATAATGGTTGTATTGGTTGTTATCTTCCAAGATTCTTTAGAGTCTCGAACAGTTACTACAAATTGGAGGGTAGCCAATGTAACCCCATTATTTAAAAAGGGAGGTAGGGAGAAAACGGGGAATTATAGACTAATGAGTCTTACATCAGTAGTAGGGAAGATGCTGGAGTCTATTACCTAGTATTTTAAGCAGAGCACTTAGAAAGTAGTCATAGAGTCAGACACAATCTGATGTGGTTTACTTGAACTTCAGAAGGCTTTTGACAAAGTCCCATATAAGAGATTAATATGTAAAACTAAAGTGCATGGGATTGGGAGAAGTGTATTGAGATGGATATTTTTTTTAAATGATTAGCAAGCAGTAAGTAAAGAATAGGAACAAAAGGGCTTTTTTTCTGAATGGCAGACAGTGACAAATGGGGTACACAGGGATTAGTACCAGAACCACAGCTATTCATAATTTATGTTATTGATTTAGATGATGGAACTAAATAAAATATATCAAAATATACAAGTAATACAAAGCTGGGTGGAAGGGTGAGTAGTGAATAGGAGATGTGGAGATAGTGCAATGTGATTTTGACAGCCAGAGAAAGTGGGTAAATGCATGTATAATGTGCCGTGTAACATGGATGAATATGAGATTATCCACTTTGTCGCTGTAAATTTGAGAGAGGAGAATGCTTAATGAGAACTGGGCTTTCTTGTGCACCAGTTACTGAATGCAAGTGCATAGGAGCAGCAGGGAGAAGAGAAGGCAAACTATGTGCTGGTCTCCATAGCAAAAGGATTTGCGAACAAGAACAAGGACGTCTTGCTGAACTGGTGAGAGTACAACTATTGATGAGGAAATACTTTGTGCAGTTTTTGCCTCTGAAATAACTCCACAGAGGCCAGTATCCTGTCACCAGGTCACCCTTTATTTACACATGAACAGTCCTTGACTTTAGCACTGCCTCTTCAGAGTTAGCTATCAGACGGCCAGTGTCTCTGACACTCTTATTGTTATAAAACAGAGGCTCACCCCTTCTCCTCTGATAACTAAACTGAAACACCCAGACAGGCTTGCCTTGCCCAATAATCTGATAAAAAGAAGTGTGAAAAATGGTGTAACCTGCCTCTCACCCTCAAGCTGATATCAAGGAGTGATTAAGTGAAATGACTCTTTTCACTCACTCCACAACCAACACGTAACAATTTATTTATCTAACTCTAATGGTGAGCAAATTAGCTGAACTGTTAACAAACTGAACAATACCTCCTTAACTACTAACTATCCCCAAATAAAACAAAATTTGAGTGGGATGCTGTTCCAATAAATACAAATCCCACTTACGTAAACCAAAATGCAAAAGAAAATTAAAATTTAGTGTCTCAAACTTTGAGCCAAGATTCATCTTCCAGAATGTTCTGTGCTTTCACCACTGATCTTCAGTCAGGACCACCTTTCTTCTTCGAATTCTTGTGTCAGGAATATTAGCTGAGAGTGCCTCTGTACCTTAGTTAGATGATGGCTACTCTGAGAGTTCAGAGAGCTCTGAGACAACCAGTGATTTTCTTTTTAGAGATGATGGTTATTAAATCTGTTATATAGCAGTTGCTGTCACACCAATTTTCAACTGCCCTCTTCACTTATACCCTTGATAACATATCAATTTCTTACAATAGGATTGGTCCTATATTGTCAAAACTATTAGATTTAAATTTAACTGGTTTTCAATCTCTAAGTATCTGGTTTAAATTAATTGGCTTACTTTCAAACTGGTTGTCTTGCTAATAAAACAAAACTTCTGCCTGGATTGCTAACCATACAGCCTTTGATACAAGTGTTTCAATTTCAGGAGCTCTCTGAGTACCTGCAACCCACAAGCTGCCCACAGACTTCTTTTTTGAGTCTCTAAGCACAGAAAAAGAACATCATCTTTTAAAGGGACCACACACTCTTCCCCCTATCATTTTATAAACATCAATATGTTAAAAACACCAAAATGTTAACGCCCTGCTTTCCAATTCACAAATACCCCACACAACTTCGCAACATTATCTGTCAGCCGTATCCCTGATTGAATCAGATTAACAGATCCAGTCAGAGAATTTACATTCTATGTAGTCCACCTGGCTGACCACGTTACCATTACTACAGTCTCCATATCTGGGGAAGGATGTTCTTGCTATTGACAGAGTGTAACCAAGGTTTACCAAATTGATTCCTGGGATGGCATGATGTGAAAATATTGAGTCAGTTAGGATTATTTTCACTGGAGTTCAGAAGAATGAGGTGGTGGAGATCTCCTAGCAATAAATACATTTCTAAGAGTACTAGACAAGTAAGATGGAGAAAGGATGTTCCTGGTGATGGGGGAGTCCAGAACCAGGGGTTTAAGGACAATGGGCAAAACTTTTAGGACTGAGTTGAGGAGAAATTTCTTTCACTCTTTTCACTACCACACAAAACCACTGAAGCCAAAGTGTTGTGCTTTCAAGCAGGAGATAAATATAGCTCTTATGGCTAAAGGGATGAAAGAATGCTGGGGGAGGGTAGGATTAATATTGAACTAAATGATAAACCATGACCATATTGATTGGTGGAGCAGGCTCATGGGATTGAACTGCCTAATTCTGCTCTTGTCTTCTATATCCCTCTCTTTCTATGAATTTCACAGAGATACTCTTCCCTGCTGAATCAGGTAGTTGTCAGATAACATTTTCTGGGAGACCTTTACCCATAAGAATTTCCTTTATTGAAGATGGTGAGAGAAAGAGTGCATGAACACTGATTATAGACAGTCATCAACTCTCTGAAAATTTGAAAAGGATGACAAGAGTGAGTTAGCACAGAGCAGTGAACTTGTTGGTAGGAAATACTTTTGCACCACAACGGAAAAGCAGCTAGCTGTCTGGTGAATCTCTGTTAATTGGCTACAGGCTATTCTACTGCCAAGTTTCATCACAGTATACACTTTAGTGATACAATTAATACAATATGTAGATAAGAGTTATATAACTAAAGTAATATTAGCTGTGGGATGGATATGCTAAATGGCCACAGTACCATGGTTCATAAAGCCATTCAAATAGGATATGCAAATGAATGCAGTGGGGACAGGGATGGGATAGTCAACTTCATTGACACTATTCCCTGGAGCAAAAAGCATGAGTTCAAATGGGTGTGTTGCCTTCCCAGTTCCTTAGACCAACATGTTATGGCATCAACCAGAGAGAATGCGATACTAGGCCTAGTTTTGACTAATGAGACAGGATTATTACTGATCTCATAATGAGAATGGCCCTGTGTAGCAGCTAGTATAATATGGCTGAATTTTACACACTGTTTAAGGGAGAGAATTGTGGCAATTATGAGTGCATGAAAGCAAAATTAGTGAAAGTGAATCAACAATTTAGGTTAAGGATTAGGCCAATAGAAACTCAGTGGCAAACATTTCAGGGGATATTCCATGTTGCACAGAATAGACCAATTCCAACAAATAAGAAAATTTCTAAAGGTAGAGTCCATCATTCATGGTTAACAAACAAAGTCAAAGATGTTATCAGTTTGAAAAAATTGTACAGTTATTGTATTTTACAGTCTGGAAGGAAGCCATTCAACTCATCATGTCTCTACCAGCTTCTGAAAGATTTACCCACTTAGTCACATTCTCCAGCCTTACATCTGTAGCCCTCTAAATTCATCACTTTCAAATATATATCCAGCTCTTTGTTGAGACTTCCTACAGAGTCGGCCTCTTCTACTCTCCCAGGTAGCGCATTCCAAATACTAACAACTCTCTGAGAAAATACATTTCTCCTCATCTACTCCTAGCCCTCTTGTTGACAGCTTTGAAATTGTAACTCTTAGTTACTGACTTACCAATTAATGGAAATGGTCCATACTTTTCTACCTAATCAAAATCATTCATAATTTTGAACATTTCAATAAGGTAATCTCCTTAATCTGCTCTGCTCCAAGGAGAATTGGGATAATTTCTCTAATCTCTTTATACATCTAAAAATCTCTTATTCCTAGCATCATTCTATCAAATCTCCTTTACACTCCCTCCAGGGCTTTAGCATTCTTCCTTAAATAAGGTGGCCAGAACGAAACATATTAACTCCAAATGTGGTCTGACCAATGAATTGTAGAGGTATGACATCACTTAGCATTTATACTCCAAGCCTTTATTTATAAATCCAAGGATCCTATAAGCCTTTCTAAAAATTTGGCCACCTTCAGAGAATTATGCATATAAACTCTGAGGCCCCTCCGTTCATGTACTCTACTCAAAGGTTGTCTGAATGAGCCTCTATTGTCTCTCTGTGTTTTTTTCTCTCAAAATGCATAACCTTACATTTCTCAGCCATGTTGCATCTGTCATGTTTCTGCCCATTTGGCCAACTCAAAGTCCTTCTGAGGTCTATCAATATCGTCCTCACAATTCAGTATTCTTCCTGGCTTAGCATCACATCAAAAATTTGGAGAATTTGCCTTCAACACCATCTCCAAATCATTTACAAAAATCGGAAAAAGCCAAGGTCCCAACACTGATACCTGGGAACGCTACTTTCAATTCATCTATAATCCAAGAAATGCCCATCTACACATGCTTCAAAAGAGATATAATTGTGCAAAGGCAGGTGGCAGCTAAGCAGATTGGATAAAAAAAGACACAAAGAATTATCATAAGATTAATAAAGGGAGAAAAATTAGAGCATGAATGTTAGCAAAAGAGAGAAAAAGTGTTTCTTGTAATATTTAAGAAAGAAAAGCATTAACAAAGTTAATATTGATCCTATAGAAAATGTGTTTGGGGGATTAACAACAGAGGATACTGAAATGACAGACAAATTGAACAGGTTATTGCAGAAAACAAAAGCTGACATTTTGGGGGTAACAATTTGGCATGGACAGAAGATTAGCTTCGGCACAGTGACTCAGTAGTTAGCACTGCTGCCTCTCACAGTGCCAGGGACCCGGACTCGATTCCATCCTCGAGCAACTGTTCTCCCCATGTCTTTGTGGGTTTCTGCTGGGTGGTCCGGCTTCCTATCAAAGTCCAAGGATGAGCAGGCTAGGTGGATTGATCATGCTAAATTGCCCATAGTGTTCCGGGATGTGTAGATTAGGTGTTAGCCGTGGGAAATGTTGGGTTACAGGGGCTGGTGATGGGTCTAGGTATGATGCTCTGAGGGTTGGTGTGGACTTGCTGGGCCAAAAGGTCTGCTTCCAAACTGCAGAGATTCTATGATTGGCTTGATAACAAGAAGCAACGAGTAGGATTAAGTGGGTCTTTTCAGGTTGGCAGGATTTTACAAAAGAAGTGCTGGGGTCTCAACTCATTACAATTTATATGAATGATTTGGATGGAGACCAAAGATATGGTAACTGCATTTACTGATAGCATAAAGATACTAAGAAAGTGAGTTATGAAGAGGGTGTAAGGAGTTTACAAAGGGTTGTAGGTAGGTTATGTGTGTGAGAAAGATCTGGCAACTGGGGTAAAATGTATGAAAATGCCCATTTTGACAGAACAAATAAAAAAATTATTATCTAAATGATGACAGGTTACAGAGCTCTGAGACACAGAGTTTTTTTTATTGTGAGGTGAATTGAATGCAAGAGTAGGGAGGCTATACTTCATTTATGATGTGGATGTGCTGGTGTTGGGTTGAGGTGGACAAAGCCAGAAGTTACACGACACCAGGCTACAGTCCAACAGGTTTATTTGAAACCACAGGCTTTTAGAGTGTAGCCCCTACATCAGGTGAAGTGAGAAAGAAGCACCCAGACACAGATTTTACAGGCAGAGAGATCAAAGATCATACAAATGAGTAGAGTGCCGAATAAGAAGTCTTTGCAGGTGATCAAAAGTGTCAGACCGTGTGAGTAGAGTGTCAACAGCTAATTAACAAGCAAACAGATGACCTATAATCTAATTAAATGAGGCAGAGAAATAATTACAAAAATATAAAGGTAAGGTGGTATTGGAGACAAACCAAATGTCAGGAATTGCATGATAGGTATAAGCGTTGCATGCCAAGGATCTACAAAAGTATTTAGTAATCCAAAATTATATACCTTCTGAAGAGCAGTCCATGGTAAGTCTGATGGTGGGATGAAACTTGTTGATATCACTACGCAGTTGTTTCAGTGATTACTCGCCGTGATTCCAAAGGAAGAAAATATCTTTGATATATCTGGTGCATAGTATTGGTTGGAGGTCCTGCACAGCAAAGAACTCTTGCTCAAACTTGTGCCTGAACATGTTGGCATATGTGTCTGGATGAAGAGCTTGTTATCTAACGTGAAGACATTGTGTTCTAGAATGGAATGGATGAGTTGTAGCCTGGAAAGTGACAGTTATTGGTATTGAGTACTAAGGCTGCTGCATTGATGCTGTCATTGTGGGGGAGCTGGTGTAGAGTGCCAAGATGTTCATTGTGATGAGGAATGTTCCTGGTTCGACTGGTCTGTGGGTGCTGAGTTTCTCAAGAAATCCGTAGTGCGATGACAGAAGCTGGGTATTCCTTGTACAAGGGGTTTCAAGATGCACTTGACATAGCCAGAGACATTCTCACTCAGGGTCCCATTGCCTAATATGACGTGACGTCTAAGTGTGTTTGGCTTTGTGTATCTTCAGAAGGCAGTAGAATTCCCCTATGTGAGGAGTATGTGTATTGAGACTGCATAGGGTACTCTGAAGGTCTAGATCCAAAGGCCTTGATCAGTCTGTTCAGTTGACGTGTGTGTTCTTTGGATGGATCGCCAGGTAGTTGTCTGTAGTGTTCCTGGTTGTTCAGTTGTTGGTACACTTCTTTGCAGTAGTCCATTCTATTCTGTATGACATTGGCTCCTCCTTTGTCTACTGGATTAATGATGACGTTGTGGTTAGTGTTTAGGGCATGGATGGCATAGTGTTGTGGTTGGGTGATGTTCTGTGCTATTTTCTGAGTGCGACCAATGAAGCTGGCATTAATGCATCTCCTGACAGCTTGAGCATACATGTCTAGCCTGCAGCAACGGCCTTCTGAAGAGGTTCAGTTCGACTTTTTCTTCTTTAAGTGTTGCACCATGGAGCTCTGTGTCAACTGTTCCAGTTTGTTGGTTGTCTCACTGGGCTCACTGCTGACATCTTGGTGTTTGTAGAAGAATTCCCAGAGCCTCATTTGCTTGATGAATTCCTCTGTGTCTACTGTGAGGCCAATGGGATCCATTTTGGTAGTGAGGCAGAAATTGAGCCCTCAGCTGAGAATTTTGATTTTGTCTAGTTGAAGGATGTAGTCAGGCAAGTTAATGATGGATTTCCTTGTGCTTCAACCATGGCACCAGGGAAAGCTTGGTTGCTGCTTGTGGTGATGTCAAGTTTCTGCAGCTTCCTGTTTTTGGTGTACATGTAGGTAGCATTGTTCTGTTGCCTTGTCTGCTTGGCATCTGGGACATTTGGAGAATATGGGATGCACAGCGACCTGGAGCATGTAATGCACATTTGGTTAGTAACCTTTGGTAGTAATGCCAATGGAGGTGATTAATTGGAGTTGTTGATGGAGAACAAAGACCACAGAATGTAAGGGAAGCTCAATAACAAAGCCATCTTGACTAGAGAGATTATTTCTGTAAGGAATAGAATGTATATCTTGGGTAACATGGAGTGGTGTAGGAGGGAAAGCATGGGAAGAATCGAATCACATTGGAGTGACATGGAAAAGAGAGATGGCATTGAAGTGATAGATACAATGATGAGCTTAGTAAGTATAGCAAAAAGCGGGAGCATTTTTTTTTGTCAGCATGTATGGTCTAAAATCCATCCTTTATGCTAACAATTGAGGTTTGCCAGATTTGAATGAACATACTTTAGAAAATTTGTCAAGTGAATTGAAAATACATCAGCATTGATCCTATAGATGAAGAAGATGGCAACAGTCTATATCCACCAAATGTCAGCATGGTCTAACTCCAAAGGATATGTTGCCACACAAACTTAGACTTAAAAGGAAGAAGTTTTAACGTTGGTATGAAACTTGAATCCTAAACAATACCTTTGTCAAAGACAAACCTTGGCATCTAGGACACTATTTCTTCGACACACACACGTGCACACACACACATGCACTCACGCACACACGCCCTTTATCCCATCCAACCAACCTTATGTTCTCAGACCTTCCCAAAGACCATTATGTCTCCATGCCAGTTAGAAATTGACAGAGAATTTTCAGAATGGAAACATCATGAGGAATAGTTGGGAACCCAAAACACCATTAATCAATCAAAATACCTGAACCCCTGCTTGACACCTCTGGTTTTCTGATCTCTGCTTTGCATTTTTTAATGTTTGTTTACACAACATTAAGTGGCTTTTACTGCCTTGTGATTTCAGGTCTTTCACGTAAAGTTCCATGAAGGATCCAGTTTGTTCACATTTTGTTATTTGGAGGTAGTGAATGGAGATATTTTTAACATAGTGGTTTTAACTTGATGGAAAGTCATGAATAAATCTCTTTCTTTAAAGTCTTTAAACACGTTCAACTGTCGCTATAGGTTTCATTGTTCCTACACAGTCTATGAGCATGAATGTGCCTGACATTGCAATGGTCATGTGAATCCATTAGGATTGGGAGGAGAAGCATTGTTTGTCATGTGGGACATAAAAGGCCACGTGGATGTTGGGAGCAGGAGCATATCTTTGCTTGAGACCATGAGGGATCATGGGGACTGTTGGGGAGTATAACAAATCTTGGAATGGGAAGCATGATAATGACATTTTCAACTAATCTTTAAAAAGATTTCCCCTTTCAGTCAAATGTTTATAACATGTCTTATGTACTGTGTTTTAAAACCCTTTAGAAAACAGGCCCAACTCTCTGAAAACTGTAGAGGAGCCCACCATGCTGAAATTGCAATGGAGCCGGACAGGTTGGGAACACTAAGTGGGTGCTTGTCACCCAAACCAGCTCACACCCTTAAAACAGCACTGATGAAAGTCTAAATTCTGGGATTGGGACTCAGGTATAATGGAATTGGGATTGATC
The DNA here is from genome assembly GCF_030684315.1 of Stegostoma tigrinum. Classification (NCBI taxonomy): domain Eukaryota; kingdom Metazoa; phylum Chordata; class Chondrichthyes; order Orectolobiformes; family Stegostomatidae; genus Stegostoma; species Stegostoma tigrinum. The sequence goes on from NC_081368.1 coordinate 37,064,559, forward strand.
ACCATTTTTGAGGGTTACCACAAGAAAAATCAGTTCCCAATTAGGCTTTCACCTTCTATAACAATTGGCTACAAGGCCAGTCTCTTGAAAAAAATGTATACTTACATTCCTGAACCTTCTTTTACATCAGCACAACTTTTATAGCTTTTTCCAGAGTAAGAAAGTTTGATGTCTTTTTAATGTTAAAAATCTTTCGTAAAAGAATACTAGACAACCTAAATTTAAGGAAGTTCTGTGACAATGCAGATACTGATATGACCCCAAATGTTTTGGGGCTTTCTACTAGCTATTATAGAGTGCAAAGGGACATGTTTGAGCTGCAAAAGGTGAGAAAAGGATTTTGGCTACCAGATGAGAGACTTTTTCTTGCTTCTTGTTAGAGCATGACTGTTGCACTGGTAAACTCTTGCTAATATGCAGTAATTCTTAATTCTCTGAGTGAATTTTAGCTCTGCAGAAAGTTGTTAAAGGAGTTATGAGAGACCGTTAAAATAAAATACAGTTCATGTAAATGGGTCAACATTAAACTGGACAGACACTTAATCTAATGCAGACGAATGTTCTGAACTTGCATTTATTTAAACTTCACTAAGGACCGGTAGTGAAGAGACTTGAGTATCCCGTAGCGCCCCTAGTTAATTTGGTCTTGCGGACAGCATTCAAAGTAGAACCAGGCCTCAAAGTACTAACTTCAAATAAGATGTGGTCTGAATCATTACATTTCTGGGAATGATGCACCACATGAAAAGTATTTAATTCTACACTACAGTTAGTAATCTTTCCTCTACTCCCACACAAAAGCCTGAAGGCAAATACAAGTCTGGGAATGTCTACACTTAGTTACATCTGAAACACAGGAGGACAAAGTTTGCATAGATGAACAAGTAATCAGTGCCTATCAAACTCTCGGATTTGGTCAGCATCTCACCTGTCCATCTGTAATCCCTAACTTTCTGCTTCACATATGTGTGTGCAATCTGTATCATGCTTCAGTGTGTATTTTGCAAGTAAACCATGACCTGAAAGAAGTTAAATTCTTCATATGGAACCTTGAAAAACAAATCAGGCGAAAGGTCACTTGGCTGTCAGGAATCTGTGGAGTTTTGTTTTTGAAACGCGTCATGGATCAGCATTTTCAAAATGAAAGTTGACTTCCAAAGAGTATTGTACAGAAAATGTTTTGGTCTTTAATTGTCCCTGGGAGGAAAAGTAGTATTTGTGATGAGACATGAAAATTGAAAAGACCATCAACAAAAGCATGGCCACAGATTGTTACATTATTATTGCTACATTGTAGCCAGATGGACAAAATAGCAGCAGAGTTACCGTATTATTTTTTACGTATTTTGTGTGTGTGTGTGTGTGTGTGTGTGTGTGTGTGTGTGTGTGTATGTGTGTGTGTGTGTGTGTGTGTGTGTGTGTGTGTGTGTGTGTGCGTGCGCGCGCGCGTGTGTATGAATGCACAAGTATGAAAACTACAATAAGAGGAAGAAAGAAACTATATCCTTCGAGTGGAAGGAAGAAAAGGGATGAAATAAAAGAATATTTAAGGAAAAGAGATAGATACTGAAATTAAAAATGTTTTTTAGACCGTATGTAATGCGTTGACATTAATTTAATTGTTTTATATATAGCTCAATATAGGAGCACAGAACAACAAAAGAGTCCAAACAATTGTGTAAAAAAACAGTGAGAAGTCGGAATGACAATGCTCTTTCTCATAATTCTTGCCCTTTGAAACTTTAGCTGCAATGTTTTCACTATAGATTCCTTTAACACCCAACAGGATGAACCACAGCAAGAAAAGACTGTTAGAGCAAAGAGAAAAAGATAGGGAAAAGGTGGACCTTAAGAGAGACATACTTCCATTGGCAATATGAAAAACATAATTGGATCCAGTCCCATCTGGACCTCACTAACACTAATGAATGAATCAAATGGATTTTGTCTGAATATAATTGGGGCCTCTAGTCTATAGGCTATCATAAAGCAAAGGCAAAAGAAAGAAGGGCCAATTAAAAAATTCATAAGAAGTGAAAACAAGACAGGACTGAAATGCAGTATATTCTGGTTAAGAGCAATGGACCTGATTTGAATTTCTCACCAGAAATCATTTGATTTTGCATCAGTGAAGTATACAAAATCATTTCCTTACAGTAGGCAAAATTTCAACCAGTTCACCACTGACATTCCTCTGTCATGAGCACTGACAAGATCCTTAGCAGACACTGTCCAAACTCATGTTAAATTTACAACCTGCTCCAGAGGATTCAATAGATAAAAGGAAAACCTATAAACCATCTTGGCAAATTCAGTAATGTTTTTGAATGCTTGCAATAGAGTAAACTGAAGTTTCATTCTGACAGAATTTTTTTATAAGTTCATAATTCAATGCCCAATCATGCTTTTTATTAAACACAGATGAGAAAATGTAATTGATTAGCATTTTATAATCTTGTACCAATTACCTCATGTAGGACACGACACACATAATTGATTCACTGAAAAGAGGTTACAATTAATTGTCAATTAAATAATTTGAGTAGTTTATCAGTTGTAAAGCGCTAGCAAAAAATTAGAGATGAACACTGATATCCAGCAAATTGGAATCGACGAACCATGGTTGAAGTGCTTTGCTCTTTGCAATGTTATCTAGTTTTGATTTAAGAGAGCCAGCGGTACGTTAGGAATTAATCTAAAGACATTTACAGATCTTTGGCAGGCACATTTTACATTTGGTTTTGCATCTATTATAAAGAGAATGTGATGTACAGAAAGAAGAGATAGACATGTTTATATTAGGCTAGACACATCTCTCAAAACTTACAATAAATTCCCATTATATGTGTAAACATGGCAACTAATTGCTTGAAGCAATATCACACAAATAAGAATCAGAATGAATGCTAGTAAATGTGATCTGTAACTGCTAATTCTAACTGAGAGAGCATTGTTGACTACAATGCCAGTACATTTTTGGTCTTCTTCAAGAACTGATGGGTGATCTTCAACTTGAAATCTAATCACTTGTAAGCAATATTCTCCCGAAGCTTTGCGATTGCGTGGATCCACAGCAATTGGGAACGAGTTGCGCAGACAACAACCCAAGTCACGCAAAAGCATCATTCACTTTATCATGGGTGTGTTGGTAAAGTGACTATGCAGTACGGTAAAGAAAAACAATACAAAGGATACCAATTTAGTGATGGAACATTTCTGGCGTAGTGTACCAACACAAATACACATCTTTCCACCCTTTTCAATATAGTTACAGCAAAGGTGCCAAAATAGCACAGATCTCAACGCAAACATTGTGGGAAAGTTAATTTTATGGTGCCTACAAGAGTGGGAAATATGAAATTAGGGGTGACTGAATTGGGTGAAATGAAAATTTAAATTTCCTGAAAATGGGTTGGGATGCAGAGATAGAACAGCCTGACCAGCATCTTACCAGTCCATATGAAGAAACAAAGTGCCGGATGCTGGAAATCTGAAACAAAAACAAAAATTGCTACAGAACCAGAACAGGTCTTGCACCATCTGGAGAATGTACACAGTAACTTTTGAAGAAGAATTGCTGGACTCTATACATTGACTCTGCTGAGATTCTGCAATAGTTTCCGTTTTTGGCTCATGCCAGCCTGTGGCAGGTTTCTATTTGTAATACATTTGCATGTCATTAGCAATACTCATAAGAAATAGTTGGTTGATAATACAGTACTTGAATGTTGCTGAAAAAAGTTATTGAATCTTATCGTCTGGCATTTATCAGCACAATTTGCATGAAATACCTATGCTACCTTTGTACTCCATAATGTTTATATTAACAATGATGTAGTTGGCAGGAATGTTGCTGAGGAAACATCCTGTTGGAGCAGGAGGGCTTTTTTTGTAGTGTCTGCTGCATTATCAGCTGACGACATGTTACACCATTGTAAAGTTTCCCTCCACTGTAGAATCTCATGTGTCATCTGCATGATGCCAGCACATTAAATTTTAATTGTAGCCATGTAGGAAATGGGAAAAACAATAACAGGAGTATGGATGAAACATATGCTCCTGATTCTGCCATACAGAATGGCAGGTGACCGAATAAATTCTGCCCAAAATGCTCATATTTGATCATTGGGCCTGGCAGTGGGATCAACAGCAAATGGGTAGAAGTTAGCAGAGATGTGGTGGTGTAGTGGTAATGTTACTGGACAAATAATCCAGGAGCCCAGAGTAATGCTCTTGGGCCATAGTTCCCAATAGCAGCTGATTGAATTTAAAGCCGATTAGTAAAATATTCTGGAATGTAAAGCTAGTCTCAATAATGGGGCTGTAAACTATCACTGATTTTCTGAAATGACTTTCAAGTCATTAATGTCCTTTAGGGAAGGAGGTCTTTTGTCCACACCTAGGTTAATGTTCTGGAGATATAAATTCAAATCACACCAGAGTCAATGGTGAAATATGAATTCAATAAAAATCTAGAATTAAAGTTAGTCTAATTATGACCATGAAATCATTGTCAATTTTTAAAAAAAAATGTTAAATTCCCTAATGTCCTTTAGGGAAGGAAATGTTATCTTTATCTGGTCTGGCCTCCATTTCAGATCCTCAGATCCACGACAATGTGTTTAATTCTTAACTGCCCTCTGAAATGATGAGCAAGTCACTCAGTTCAAGGGTAATTAGGGATGAACAACGAATGTTGGCTTTGCTTGTGACACATGCATCACATGAAAAGAAAAGCTGTTTGCCTCATCATATTTCCAGTGACATTAAGAAACTCAGTATTCTGTTATGTGTCTGGATTAGAGATTTTTCTTTCCAGCTGAAGCCTTTTTTGAAATTGGACAAAGTTAGAATTAAAATTATTATGAACAGTGACTTCACAGGTGAGATGCACAATTCAGTGCTTAGCAAAGCCTCATTTGATAAAAGCACAGAAATGGATATTCTTTGTAGAATGCTAACACTTTGATTATTTTTCACCAGGGGTTACAAGTTATAAATGAAGAGGAATAATAGACAACTGAGAAACAGTTGCCGTATTAAATGTATCTTTCTGAAGATGGAATGAGAGGCATGAAATGCCTATGCCACCTTTGTACTCCATGTTTTTATTAACAATGATGTAGCTGGCAGAAATGTTGATGGAGGAACCAAACGACCAGTTATTCTACAGCAATCCCCTGAAGGAAAGAACTGATTGATCACCATACACAGAATACAGACACAGAATTCTCGCAGCATGGAATTAGGCTGTCAGTTTACTGTGCAAACACCACCTCTCCAAGAGAGCATCTTGTTCAATGCCAATCCTGCACCTTCTCCTGCAATCTTGCACAGTCTTCCTTTTCAAATAGCCTTAATTACCCTTTGAATTCAAGAGAGAATTGGATCATTATTTAAATCCAAAAAAAAGTGAGGTTGTGGGTAAAAGATAGGAGAATGGCACTAAGTCAGTTCATAAACTGGTGCAGGCATGATGAGGTGAATGGCTTCCTTCAGCAGCGTAATAATTTTGCAGTTGTTTGAAAGCTTCAATTGAACCAGCCTCCACCACACACTAAGGCAATGCATCTTACAGCCTAACCAAATACTGTGTGAAAATAATTTTCCTCATTGGGCTTTTAATTCCTTTACTACTTACAATAGATCTACACCTTCTTGTTCTTGATCCTTCCATAATTGGGGATATTATCTCCCTATTTACACTCTACTGACCTCTCATGATTTGAATACCACTTTCAGCCCTCTGTTCTCCAAGGAGAACAATTCAGTTTCTCAAATCTACTTGCACAACTGTCATCTGCGGAGCTATTCTCATAAACATTTCCAGTATCATAAGTACACTTCTGCATTCTCTCTAATACCTACGCATCGTTCGTGAAGTGCATCACCCCGAAGTGGATACAATACTCTAACTAAGGCCAAACTAGTGTCTTATATAAATTCAAAGTACCTCCGCCCTTACTCTTGTATGATATTCCCAACACTGACCCCTGAGCATTTCAAATAAAAACCTTTCCCAAAATAAAAAATACCCATTTAACACTATGTTTTGTTTCTGATCACTCAGCCAGTTTTGCATCCTCATTGCTACTGACCCTTGCATTCCATGATCTGTAACTTGGCCCACAGTTCTTTTGTGTGGCACTGCACCAAATGCCTTCTGGGAGTCTACGTACACTACATAAACTGCATTATCCTCATCAATGCTCTCTGTTACCTCATGAAAAATGTCAATGCTTGAATGAAATATAATATTCCTTTAAAATATCCATGATGGCTTGAGTGAGAGAGGAAAAAGAGGAGGCATTTCAGATAGTGAAAGTAGTGACGATATTTAGCTGAATGCACTGGTTTTTGTACAATCTTGTTGTTTGACCAGAGTAAGCATATCAAAATAGCATGGAAGGAGTAATGGGTAATATTGGTAACAGCTCTGCTTTAAAGGAATCCTGTCAGTAAATGTCATTCTTCTAGTAAAAAGTCTCATCCATTCTGTAGGGAAGCCATTGCTGATTAGCTAAAGGTGAGAAATGGATTTATCCCTGATACCAGCTCAGCTGCAAAATAGAGATGTTGAATTTTCATGCAGCTCAATTCAAGTTTCTATTACTTTTCTGCTCATATTCAGCTCTGTAAGATGGAAACAGAAATGAGCTGTACTTCATTTGTTTCTCCGTAAACTTCATCACATCTGCTAACCAGGTGTAAAACTGTTGAGACAGTAGGGTGAAGACGTGAGTATTAAAACATGTGAAATCAAGTGCAGGAGGAAACTGAAACATTTAGTGACACTGAGGTTTTTGCTACAGTGGTTTGTCCAGGATGAAAATTCCATTGGAAATACTGTCGGAATATCTGGAGCTACTTATTGCCTCTCTTAATGGCTATGACTGCTGATAGTGCAGGGAACGCCACCTTTCATTAACTTTTACTGATATTTGTTTCATTATAAAGAACCACAAGGGTCTTTTAAATACTACACTAATGTAGACCATTTATTTGGCCCAATTTTCTGCCCTTATCATGTAATGATATTGCTGATTAAGGCTCCATAACTGTTGATTATCATCCAATACTTTGCTCAAGTCATCATCCATCATCTGTGAGTTCATATCTCAAATAAGCAAGGTATTGAACCATTGTGGGTGTTACTGCAAGCCCAATTCAAAAGAACTTTTTTTTATTTGCGGTGGCTAAATAGTGATAGTGATCGGCAATAGAACATAGAACATAGAACATTACAGCACAGTACAGGCCTTTCAGCCCTCGATGTTGTGCCTCTTCCGCACTACACAGGACCCAAACCCCACCTCTTGCTCCGTTACATTGATGACTGTATTGGCGCAGCCTCATGCTCCCAAGAGGAGCTCGAACAGTTCATCCATTTCACCACACCTTCCACCCCAACCTCAAGTTCACCTGGGCCATCTCCAACACATCCCTCACCTTACTGGACCTCTCAGTCTTCATCTCAGGCAACCACCTACAAACCAATGTCCATTTCAAGCCCACCGACTCCCACAGCTACCTAGAATAGACCTCCTCCCACCCACCTTCCTGCAAAAATTCCATCCCTTATTCCCAATTCCTTCGCCTCCGCCGCATCTGCTCCCAGGGTGAGGTATTCCACTGCCGCACATCCCAGATGTCCTCGTTCTTCAAGGGCCGCAACTCCACCCCCCACCCCCGCCACCACCCCCCCCCCCCCCCCCACCCGCAGTGGTCAAGAATGCCCTCGACCGTGTCTCCCACATTTTCCGCACCTCATCCCTCACACCCTGCCCTCGCAATAACCGCCAAAAGAGAGTCCCCCTTGTCCTCACTTACCACCCTACCAACCTCCGGATACAATGCATCATCCTCCGACACTTCCGCCATCTACAATCCGACCCCACCATCAAAGACATTTTTCCCACCCCACTCTTATCTGCTTTCCAGAGAGATGGCTCTCTCCGCGACTCCCTTGTCCGCTCCACACTCCCCTCCAACCCCACCACACCTGACACTTTCCCCTGCAACTGCAGGAAGTGCTACACCTGCCCCCACACCTCCTCCCTCACCCCCATCCCAGGCCCCAAGATGACTTTCCACATCAAGCAGATGTTCACCTGCACATCCGCTAATGTGGTATACTGCATCCGCTGTAACCGTTGTGGCTTCATCTTCATTGGGGAAACCAAACGGAGGCTTGGGGACCGCTTTGCAGAACACCTATGCTTGGTTCGCAGTAAACAAATGTACCTCCCAGTAAAAATTTCAGATTTTTCCTTCTCTGCAATCTGTGGATTTTGTGTGGGCTTCAGGTTATAGCAGGATAAGTTCTAGCCCTGATGTGCTCTGTGTTTGAATAAACTGGCAATGTCCTAAAACCAGGCTCAGACTGACATTGGCCATGGACAGTGGTGGGTAACCATCTTCTTAAGTGCAGGGATGGATGTTGGAATAATTAAGAATGCAGATGCCTTGCTGATCTTAATGACGTGCATATTAATTATTGTATGATATGGCAGCCAACCAATTTGACAGCTTAGTTAATAGACAAAAGAAAACAGATGTGTCATGATGATGGATCAGAATCCTGAGTTCAAACTCTTGATTCCAAAGTGTGTTTTTTTTAAAACTGAGGACTGCTACAGACAAAAAGGTGATGGCAGATGTAAATTCAATGGTGTCAGACAAACCTCAGACACAGAGACGTAACAGAAAGAGAAAACAACAGCGCTGGCCATCTCCCACTCATGTCAGCAGAATGCCAACATTTGCAGACATTTTTTTTGTGTTTTGCCTTTCCAGGAACATCAAAGAAAGGTTACAAACTGACTACTGACAAACAAGTTACAATCCCGTAGTACGTACATGCTGGTGAGAGAAGATATGCTAGTGGACAATAGTTAGCATGCAACGAAGATCTCAGACAAAGAACCACTTACTAGTCACTCCGGTGCGGCAGATGGAAAGGTTCTCTTGCTGTGCGTGCTAGAAGCCAAATAGCCAGTCAGAGAGTCAGAGGAAACAGAATAACAGAAGGAGTCTCTTTCTCTTAGGTCTGTTGGCCAGAGGCCATCACAGGACTAAAGAATTTCAACTAACTGCAAAAGTCAAGGGTCCAAAAAATGACTGTTCAACTCTCAACCTTCATGAACCACCCAGAGAGACTGATCTATTTATCTTTTACCTTTTGATGTTTTGGAATCACTTCATAGAACATAGAGCATAGAACAGTACAGGCCCTTCATACCACGATGTTGTGCTGACCTATTATCCTACTAAGATCAATCTACCCTGCATACCCTACATTTTACTATCCTCCATGTGCCTATCCAAGAGTCGCTTAAAGGTCTCTAAAGTGTCTGACTCCATTACCACCGCCAGCAGCACATTTCACACGCCCACCACTCTCTGTGTAAAGAACCTACCTCTGACATCTCCCCTACACCTTCCACCAATCACTTTAAAATTATGCTCTCTCATAATAGTATTCTTATAGTTAATCAGAGTCAATGTGTATCGCATTATTCTTTCTTTTCATTCTTAGTAACCAATCCTCACCCCTTTGTTAACTCAAGAAAGCCTGATTAAATGAGGTCTTTTAAAGCACACTGACTGAAAGGCATTCCACAAAGGTATCTTTTTTAAAACAACCTTAATATGGCTAACTGAGGGAGTGGGCAAATAAAGATGGGAACCAGTTACCCCTCCTCACCTGGAAGCTTTACATTTGAGCCATCTATCTGGAACTGTAAAAACTTGGGAAACCTTGTCCAGGATTTGATTGCTTTTTTTTGGAACCTTAGTGCAATGGAGAAATGCTGACGCCAAAATGTCAGACTTTGCACCATTCCTGCTTGACAGTGGGATATATCAGCAATTTTACCCATACAGTTCCTTAATGGCTGGTGATATCACAGTAGTCTCTGACAAATCTCCACGTATCTTTAACAATCCGCATTTTACAGCTTTTTACAGATTAGTTGAGAGAGGGGAAAAAAACCATTGTGCTTATCATGAAAAGCCCCAAATGGCTATAGCATCATATAAACCATACACCTACCACTGTGATTAAAAGGCTTAGCTCCTGTTTAACTACAGCTTAGCTCCACCTTAATTACTGTATAATTACAACTATTTACTGTGCTTGTTATTTTTCAGTGTGAATAATTCAAGATTTTGTTAAAGCTGTAAAATTGGTGTCCCAGACACCATTCCTCACTAAGTGGCACAGCAGAAGGCTCACTCACAAAAATTTCTGGTATCTCTCAATTCTTTCAAAGTGAGTTCTTTTCTTCAACTCTGGACAGGTATTTAATGGCATTTTCAGATTCTCCTCAATGATCTGAAATGAACGAAGTTGAATAAAACGAAGAGGCTACAGAACCAAAACAAAACATTGTTTTTGCCCTTGATAAGGTGGGAAAAAAACATACCAGTTGATCAGGAAAGACCCAGAATTGATCTGTGCTGGGTACAGGCTTAGTTGAATACAATAAAGTTAGCTACATGAGTGCTCAAATGGATTTAGTGTCAATAGATTGTGGTGATCAAGGATATTGGGGCAAATTCAAACAGAATTGCCACTCTTAATCATCAGTTCATGGTCCTTTAAAAACACATCCATAGATATAGGTCAGCTGAAGAAAGAGTTAGGATCTGTTGCGATGCATCCTTTTATAGAATTACTTCCTGATATGCATAATGTCTGTATGTGAAGAACAGTGACTTGGATAAGATACTAGAGGCTGTTTTGAACATTAACTCAACTAAAATCATCAGCTTTGGAACATGGGGAAATCATCAACGAAAGCGCTGAAACTGAATGAACAATGTTTACATTTCTCTAGTCTCTGTGAGATAATGCAGTTGCAGAAGCACAAAGCTAACAGCCATTCAGAATTGGGGACTCCTACCGTTCACTCTGATCAAATTGAATAAAAGAATGGATGAACCTTACATCAAGGGTAGTAGAATTTTGGACGTCCGTAAGTAACAAAGGCATGGATCAGGATAACCACAGCAGATGAGTTAAGGCAGGAACAGAGAGGTCAAATTTGATATTAAACCCTGCTATTGTCCAATGTGATTATGAAGGCTGTAACTGTGCACTCTAATATTAAGTACTGCTGTTAATCACAGTGATGTTAATCCCTGCTCTTACACTTGGATAAGATGTTGAATATTGTTACTATCTAATGTGAGAGTAAATTCTGATCTGGCCTTTATGATTTTGTCCCTGGTATACCAAGAATTATTTGAAACTTTGTTATGATTCTATTCCATTTTCCTTGTGTATGGTATTGAACTGCAGAAAATTATAGAGTTGTGAGCATAGGCCAGTCTGTCACAAAACCAACCTCCTTCCATTGGCTCCGTCTACAATTGCCACTGCCTTGCGAAAGCAGCCAAAATAACCAAAAGCCGCTCCCACCCAGGTTATACTCTCTTCTACTCTCTTCCATCAGGCAGAAGATACAAAAGTTTGAAAACACGTAATGACAGATATAAGAACAGGTTCTTCCCTGCTGTTATCAGACTCAGGAATGGACCTCATATATCAGAGTTGATCTCTCTCTGTACCTTCTCTGTAGCTATAACACTATATTCTGCATTCTGTTCTATTCCCCAGATGTGCTTATGTAAGGTATGATTTTCCTGGTTAGCATACAAAACAATACTTTCCACTGTATCTTGGTACATGTCACAATAATAAATCAAATCAATGCAATTCTTCATCCAGTGTGCTCCTGGAATAGCATAGAGTTCAGTTTTCAAAGCTTCTTTTACGATATATCCACTATTCCTTGCTGTGTACAGCATCAAACTGTTCAATCTGTGCACTTCCATTTAGGTGAGTTCACCCTGAAGTACACCTTTTAAGTTAGACAGGTCTCCTTTTGAGCCTCAGTATTTAATTCATGCAGTAGTCCTTGTTTGAGACACTGTTCAAGCTATTAAGTTGTTCCTCTGTCCCACATTGTTTAGTATCGACTGTCCCCTTTATTTCTATTGCTTCATGCAATTTATGTAACTCTTCCTTGTGGCATGTCTCTATGAAGTATTACTGCCTTATGTTTCTGATTGACACTGTTGCCAATTATGAAATAATGCCTAAAAATGCTTGAAATGCATCACTGGTTAGCCGTCATCTGTAGGGTAGCAGAAAAGCTCGTCCTTCCATTGAAAAGCATCATAAAGAGAAAAGAGAAATCTTGGTAAGCATTACATTATTGAGTTATTGGACCAAAATCCTGGAATGTCCTCGCCATTTTCTTTTATTTTTTGTTCCACAACACAGTATCTGATGGCACTGGCGATATGCAATTTAGGATCGGGCTTGCTCTTCTCATCACCAACTGAGGATTAAGTTACCTTCGTACAGTTAATTAGATTTATTAAGAGTTTAAACAGTGAATGTGGAGAACTGACACCTCAGACCACACACAGCTGGCACGAATCAGGATCCACAATCATCACTGATTCATTAATCGAGCCTAACCAGACGCATTGTTTTACATTTATGTCTATAAACATTTGTTTGGATACTGAACAGGTCCCATTGAGTTTACAGACCTCCCTATGCTCTTCTAAACAGCGCTCCTTCAAAACTGACATTTATTGTAATACACAGCAATAATTTATCTCGCCAAACATTCGGCACTTTGTCTTGGTTTCCCAGATATTACCATGAGATGTACATCAATTCAATATTCAGGTCAATCTTCTGGGGATAAATTTTTAAAAGATTAAGAGTCATACCTACTCATCGATAAATCGCTAGCTTGAAGGTATTCTGTAAAGAATAAAATCCTTACAGTGTGGAAGCAGGTCAGTTGGCCCATCAAGTCTACACTGATTCTCCAAAGAGCATCCCACCCAGGCTCAGCCCCCTACCATATTCTTGCATTGCCCGTGGCTAATCCACTGAACCTACACATCACAGAGTAACTTAGCATAGCCGTCCAACCTAACCTGCACATCTTTGGACTACAAACTGGAGCAAACGAAGCAGACACGGTGAGAATGCACAAACTCCACACAGGCAGTCATAGAGTCATACAGAATCCCAAACGAAACTAGTCCCATCTCCCTGCTGCTGGCCCATATCCCTCCAAAACTTTCCTATTCACATATCTATCCAAACGTCTTTTAATCATTGTAATTGTACCCTCATCCACCTCTTCGTCAGGAAGTTCATTCCAAAAGCAAACCACCCACATGATTTTTGTTTAAATTTCTCTCCTCCCACCTTATAAATGTGCCCCCTAGTCTTGAAATCCCCCATCATGGGGAAAGACAACTACCATTAAATCTATCTGTATGCCTCATTGTGTATATAAATTTCTATTAAGTTGCTTCTCAACTTCACTCCCAGTGAAAAAAGTCCCAGCCTTTCTATAGAACTCAAACCTTCCATACCTGTCGACATCCCATTAAATCTGTTCTGAACCATCTCCAGCTTGATGTTATACTTCCTATAACTGAATGCCCAGAACGGACACAATATTCCAGAAGACGCCTCACCGATGTCCTGTACAACCACAACATGACTTCCCAACTCCTATACTCAAAGGAGTGATCAATGATGGCAAGTGTGATATATATCTTTTTAACCAGCTTGTCTATATGTTATGCAAGCTTCGAGGAATTATGTACCTGCACCCCGACATTCCTCTGTTCTCCAAAACTATCCAAGGCACTGGACCCATTAATTGTATAAACTCTACTCTTGTTTGTCGTATCCATATTCATCCAAGAGTGGAAATGAACCCAGGCCCCTGGTACAGTGAGACAGCAACGCTAGCCACTGAGCCACCATGCCATTAATGTGGTCACTTTGCCATTAAGAACACTTTTGAGTAGGACATATTTCTATTAAGGATCTATAAAAGCATGGGCGTCACCGCACTTCGGAAAAGAAGTCTCAGAATCATAGGAATCGGTCAAAATGGACGGTCATTTGCCCATTGCACGCGTGACTGTGCTAACCTGTCAATTAGAGCTTGCTTACTCAATTCAATTCACTGTTATTTCTCTGTAATCTATCGCATTGAATTCTAAAACTGAAAGGCATTAAGGGAAATGGGGGTTGGGCGGTCGCAGAGAGTTGTAGCACTTCATTGAAATATAGAATCAGACACGAACATAGTGAATGATGGAAATAAATTCAATGGGCAGAATGGCCTAGCCGCTTCTGTTTTCCATGAGCCAGATTTTCCAAAGACTGGCAATCTCATATGTTTCACAAAAAATCTCAAACCATCTATTCTGATGGCTCTTCAGCAGTTCAGAACTGTGCGGCAAAGGAGAAACTACAGCCCCATTTAACAGCAGTCAGCCAGCATATTCTAAAATTTAAAGGCCAAGGCTGCCACTTTGACAGCTGCTGTTAAACAGGGAGCATATAAGGTAAGTGTGATGATTAGGTATTGTGTACTGAGAGGTTAGGGTGCCAAATGTGTAGGGGATAAGGTGCCAAGGTTCCAGCTAAGTGAGATGCTAGTTGGGCAGGGTGCCAGCTGGGGAAAGTGTCAGATGCCAGGTAAATAGGATGCTGACTGAATAGATGCTAGATGTATAAGGTGTCAGTTTAATAAGATAGCAAGTGAAAAGAGGATAGGGAACCAGTTGCTAATGGGGCCAGGTCAGGATGTGTGTGGGGCTAGTTGAATAATCCACCTTTTCCTGAGTAACTGTTTTACTTAATTTAATTGGAATCCATTGAAGTCTCTAACTTAAATGGAGACTTTTGGAGCATTCAGCGGTAGAGGAATTTCCCAAATAATTTCCCTGGAGTCTGTTACAATGTAAATTTTGCAGTGTTCTCATGTATAATCTCCATTTTTACTAGAATAACACCTCTGTGGTCATCAGAATGTCCAGCCATATGTTTCTACATCTCTTCAACATTCTTTTCTAAAATATGTTTAGGACAAGTCAAGTGAGTGGGCAATTGTATGACAGATAAAGTATAATGTGGATAATGTGAGGTATTCCACCAACTAGAAGAAAGAATAATTTGATGCATTGGAACACCACTAGCTGTGAGCTCCTCTCCAAGTTACTCACCACCCTGAATTAGAATTATATCATCTTTCATTAACTGCTGCTGGGTCAAAATCCTGGAGCTTCCTTCCGAACAACAGAGTGTCTCCACCCAAAGCATTGCACCAGTTTAAAATGGCAGCTCACCCTCACCTTGTCCAGGGCATTGAGAGATAGGCAATTTATTTCGGCTTAGCCTCTGACACCCATATCCCATATCACTTAAATGAACAAAAATATTTGATCAAAAGGTCACTTATTCTTTATAATGCGCAATACTCCACTTGTAATTTCAGTGGGCAATTGTATTGCCCATCCTTAGTTCACTATATTCAGGTGGATGTTATTGAAATCCAGCGACTGATTTGTTAAGATGATTTTGATCCCTTTAATGATGCTAATGCACTTTCATTCTTGTTACTGAATCCATTTTAGCTGTATAAGACCAGGAGTTTTTCGATAACAAAGTGCAGAGCTGGATGAACACAGCAGGCCAAGCAGCTTCCTAGGAGCACAAGACTGACGTTTCCGGCCTAGGCCCTTCATCAGAAAAGAATTTCTAGACAGAATATTGAGCTCCTAAATGCTCTAGTGTTAAATGCTGCATGGATTGTATGTTAATTGACTTCATTTATCTTCTTTGCATATTTTCAGTTTACCAACATTCAGCATCTGTTGTGCTCTGTCTCTTAAGAGTGCATTAGCGCCACCATTGCTATTTTGCAGCTACAAGAGCACTTGGCTGAGTCAAAAAACAGGTTTCAATGAGTTTGATTTCTCTTAACTTATAACTGTGTTCTAAAGAATAGCCACTGAACTTGAAACGTTAATTCTGATTTCTCTCCACATTTGCTGTCAGACCAGCTGACTTTTTCCAGCAATTACAGTTTTTCTTGGACTTGTGTGAATGTTATTATTTAACTTTTCACTTCAATGCTCTGTTGATGATCATGAGGATACAATTTGAAACCAATTACTTGACCTGCAGTAATGATTCTCATTGTTAAGCAAATCAAAATGTCTGTTAAGTTTGTATAGTGATTTTAGATTTTCCTACAGCTTTCACTATTTCAGTGAGAAAGAACCTAATTTTGAACATTTTTTATTAATTATAAACTGTAAGTTCAGTGTATTTCGAGTGATTCCTCATTGTTTCACACACAAGAGCGAGAGTTATAAACAGTGTAGTTATACACTATTGATGTTGATTCAGCAAAATGAGTGCTATGCTGTAACCATTGGACAATGTTGAAAGGGTTATACTCTGTGATAATACAGTCAATGCAGCAAAATAAGGGTAAACGTGCATGATGTATTTACCTTAACAGAGATATCAGCCTTCAGATATGATTCATTTCCTCTTCAAAAGCTCCAGCAAGCATCGTTTGAACCGTTTGGTCAGAGTTCAGTCACAGGGGCAAGGATGAGCTCATCACACATGCCTAACATGTAGGGAAAACTAATGTGCAAACAAGCTTTCTCAACTCTGTAAATGCGAAACCCTTTTGTTCAGCTTCATTCTATTTACTGATTATTACCCTAAAATATGTATATGATTGACATGATCCCCAATGCGTACTGAAGAACAAACTTTTAAGTTGGATCATTATGTTGAGTTTTCACTGCAGCAATTCAAAGATGTCTTTTTCTTAAATCAAGAGTCAGCTGGATAACATGACTCAATACTTTTAACCTTGCTGACTCGTTGATTAGAACTGATAGACTGACCATTCAGCCTCAACTCAATCCCTTTCATATGTTTAGACAGACAAGGAGATAGAGGTCTGAATTTTTCCATTTTCAGTTTTAAAGTATTATGTCTAGGAAGATTCACAGAACCCAGTTTGCCATGGAGTAGAGTGACTTTTTGTTACAACCTTCCAGTCTTTACCTCACTAGTTATGCAACCCAGCTCTTGGATGCCTTTCTCAGGGAACGGTGTGGCCAGAGGGAATCTGTCACAGTGCACTGACAGGCACAGGAATGTCAGGTGGGATTTCCAGAGAAACCCAGTAAGCGCTGTTGAAGGGTAGAGGAAACAAAAACAAAAATTGCTGGAAAAGCTCAGCAGGTCTGACAGATTCTGTGGGCAGAAATCAGAGTTAACATTTTGGGTCCAGTGACCCTGCCACAGAACGGATACAGGAGTCCATCAATGTTATCAATATCAGACTGGCTCTGGCATGTGTACGTCTGGCTGTTGGCAACCACCATGGACAAACTGGTCCAGCATGCGCAATGCCTGGCAGAAAAACCTAGGATGGGGTTGGAGGGGTTGGGGTGGTGGCGGGGGGGTGCGGTGCAGGGTTTCAATCAGAGTGCCATAACTGAGGTCTGGGCTTTAGCAGTCTGCCATGATCAGCTTGGGAGCTGGGGCTGACATTTCAATTTGTGCCGAGGCCAGGAACAGCACTGGGGCCCATGATTTCTGTTTCTGTCCCTATCTATAAGATTTACACTTGGATTTGCAGTCCATTACTGCAACCACAGCTGCTCAGCTTCAACGAGAAGGGGACAAGGGACATTGATCTCAATCTAAATGCGCTTCTTCTCAGGGGGACAGCATGGTGCAAGAAGACAGGAAGGAGGATTGATACATAGGCACTCTGGATACTTCTCCTCAGGACACCCGAGAGATAACCAGCACCTTGACCTGCCTTCACCCGTGATCCTAAGGCCTGCAGCAGGACAACCTGAGGAAAGTGAGTTTGCATTTGGGCACAAGACTGTCAAATTCCCTGGCCCTGGGGCCCAAAGTGAGCAATTGCCCAGATCGAGCAAGACAACAAGGTGAAATACAGAGCTGGCTCCTTCTGTTCCAGGTGTAGAGTCAGGCCAGGACTTGAACATATCAGTAGGGAGAGAAAGAAGAAAACATATTGAGAACAAATAGATGCCATTCATTTTGATTAATCGTGCTCTTTTACAAATGTCTGTTAGCTTGCACTGTTATAATATCTACTAAAATATAAGTTTTGCTATTGAGACTGGTTCAGGCACACCCATGTAAGAGATATGTAGTCTCTTCAGAAATCTTTAGGATGAAAGAGGTTGTAATGGCTAAACATTGCTGATCCCTCACAAGCAACTGACTCCTTGACTGCAGATAGCATCAGACATCAGGGGTTCTTAAATTATGACATTGTCGACTGCAGCCGAGGTGTTGCAAATTAATGTATAATGAGGCTAAATGCAACGTGTAGGAATGTACTGGAGGGTGGCCTACACATATTCTTTCATACTTATGCCCACCTTATGAGAGTACAGGACCAGTGATGATTCCACATATCTCTGGATGTTACTTTTTTACATAAGCTTTTCAAGGAAGTGCACTGCCATATAAGGCTGCAAAATTTACAATGGACAGATTTCATGGCTATTCTGTTAACTATTATAGTGGTCTGCAGAGAAAGCTGCGCAAACTGTTCCCTCCAACCGGCTCAATACTGCCCTAGAGGACACTTAGCCGTCAATGATTCTATGATTTATCTGTCTATAAACATGCTGAACTGTGTTGGAAGTGTCAAGCGCAGTTTCTTCATGATTCCTCTTAACTACCTGCAATCATAGAGACTTCATAACATTGCACTTGGATATAAGATCAACAACTGCAAAAATAACAAAGATTCACATTTCCTTTGCACTAAGCAAGGGCTATTTGCTGGATTAGCAGCATATTTGCAGACAATCAAACTGAACCAGAAGTGGTCAGCAACTTATGGAATATCATTTTTCCTTATTCACTCATTGAACATGTGCATCACGAGCTGGCAGTATTTTTAATGCTCATCTCTAATTGCCCTTGAGAAGGCGATGGTAAGCTGCCTTCTTGAACTGCTGTAATCCATGTGCTGCAGGTTGACTAGCGATGCCCTTAGGGAGCGAATTCCAGGATTTTGACTCAGCGATAGTGAAGGAACAGTAATATATTTCTAAGTTGGGATGGTGAGTGCCATTGTCCTTCTGGATGGAAGTCGTTGTGGTTTGGAAAGTGCTGTCTAAGGATCATTGGTGAACGTTTGCAGTGCGTCTTGTAGATAAGACACACTCTGCAACTGAGAATGGGTTGTGGAGGGAGTAGATCCTTGTGGGTGTAATGGTAATCAAGCAGATTGCCTTGTCCTAGATGGTGTCCAAGCTTCTTGAGTCTTGTAGGAGTTGCACCCTTTCAGGCAAGTGCAGAATTATCCATCCCATTTCTGCCTTGTTAATAGTGACCACAATTTGGTTTGTCAGCAGGTGAGTTGGTTTGGTAGTATCCCTAACCTCTGACCTGTGCTTGTAGCCACTGTGCTTATGTCACTGGTACAGTTGAGTTTCTGGTCAATAGTTATTCCAAGGATGTTGAGAGTGGGAGATTCAGTGAGGGCAGTGCCACTGAATGTCAACGGGCAGTGGTTAGATTGTCTCTTACTGGATATGTCATTGCCTGGCATTTGTGTGACGCAAATGTTACTTGCCACTTCTCAGCCCAAGCATGAATATTGTCTAGACTTTGTTGCATTTGAACAAATACTGCTTCAAGTATCTGAGGAGTTGTGAATGGTGCTGAACATTGTGTAATCATTGGCGAACATCCCCATTTCTGGCCTTATAATGGAGGGAAGGTCATTGATAAAGCAGCTGTTAAGATTGTTGAGCCTAGGGCATCACTCTGAGGAACGCTCGCAGAGATGCCCTGGAGCTGAGCTGGCTGACCTTCAACAACTACAACTATCAATGTGGGAAAATGTGAGGCTATGCACTTTGGCAAATAGAACAGAAGAACCCAATATTATTTATGTGGAAAAAGATTACGGAAAGCTACAGAACAGAGGGATTTGGGAGTCCTCGTGTATGAATCCCTAGCATCTCAGTTCAGCAGGTAATAGGTAAGACAAATGGAATAGTAGCCTTTATTTCAAAGGAAACAGAGTGTAAGGTTTGCTACAATTATTCAAGGCAATCATCAGGAAATGGTTTTGCAGATGGCTTGGCTTGGAGACTGCTTTGTGAAACACCTATGCTCGGTTTGTGTCAAATAACTGCACATCCCAGCCGTGAACCATTTCAACTCCCCCTTCCATTCCTTGGACAACATGTCCAACCAGGGCCTCCCCCAGTGCCACAACGATGCCACCCGAAGATTGCAGGAACAGCACCTCATATTTTGAGATAACAAAGTGTGGAGCTGGATGAACACAGCAGGCCAAGCAGCATCTCAGGAGCACATAAGCTGATGTTTCGGGCCTAGACCCTTCATCAGAAAAGTGGGATGGGGAGAGGATTCTGAAATAAATAAGGAAAGAGGGGAAGGCGGACTGAAGATGGATAGAGAAGAAGATAGGTGGAGAGGAGATTATGGGTGGGGATGTAGGGAGGGGATAGGTCAGTCCGGGGAGGACAGACAGGTCAAGGGGGCGGGATGAGGTTAGTAGGTAGGAAATGGAGGTGCGCCTTGAGGTGGGAGGAGGAGTTAGGTGAGAGCAAGGACAGGTTAGAGAGCCGGGGATGAGCTGGGCTGGTTTTGGAATGCAGTAGGGGGACAGGGGAGATTTTGAAGCTGGTGAAATCCACATTGATACCATTGGCTGCAGGTTTCTCTCCAGGGTTCCATCTCCAACATATCCCTCACTTTCCTGGACCTTTCTGTCACCGTCACAGGCAACCACCTAGAAACTGATGTCCATTTCAAGCCCACCGACTCCCATAGCTACCTGGAATACACCTCTTCCCACCCACCTTCCTGCAAAAATTCCATCCCCTATTCCGAATTCCTTCGCCTCCACTGTTTCTGCTCCCAGGATGAGGCATTCCACTCCCATACATCCCAGGTGCCCTCGTTCTTCAAGGATTGCAACTTCCCCCCAACAGTGTTCGCGAGCGCCCTGGACCGTGTCTCCCGCATTTCCCGCACTTCATCCTTCACACCCCACCCCCCGCAATAACCGCCAAAAGAGAACCCCCTTCATCCTCACATACTCCCCTACCAACCTCCGGATACAACACATCATCCCCCAACACTTCCGCCATCTGCAATCCGACCCCACCACTGAAGACATTTTTCCAACCACACCCTTGTCTGCCTTGTCCGCTCCACACTCGCTCCAACCCCACCACACCCGGCACTTTCCCCTCCAACCACAGGAAGTGTTACACTTGCCCCCACACCTCCTCCCTCACCCCCATCCCAGGCCCAAAGATGACTTTCCACATCAAGCAGATGTTCACCTGCACATCCGCCAATGTGGTACACTGCATCTGCTGTACCTGGTGTGGCTTCCTCTACATTGGGGAAACCAAGCAGACGCTTGGGGGCAGCTTTGCAGAACACCTCTGCTCGGTTCGCAATAAATAACTACACCTCCCAGTCACGAATCATTTCAACTTCCCCTCCCATTCCTTAGACGGCATGTCCATCCTGGGCCTCCTGCAGTGCCATAATGATGCCACCCGTAGGTTGCAGGAACAGCAACTCCTATTCCGCTTGGGAAATCTGCAGCCCAATGGTATCAATCTGGATTTCACCATCTTCAAAATCTCCCCTCCCCCTACTGTATCCCAAAACCAGCCCAGTTCATCCCCGCTTCCCTGACCTGTCTGTCCATAATCCCACCTATCCACTCCTCCCCCCTCAAGCTACACCTCCACCTCCTACCTACAAGCTTCATCCCACCTCTTTGACCTGTCCGTCCTTCCTACCTTTTCCCACCTTAACTCCCCACCTAAACTAACCTTTACTGGCTCCATCCCCACCTCTTTGATCTGTCTGTCTCTCTCCACCTATCTGCTGCTTTATCCATCTTCTATCTGCCTCCCCCCCTCTATTTTTTTCAGAATACACCTGCCCTTCCCCATTTCTGAAGAAGGGTCCAGACCTGAAATGTCAGCTTTCCTGCTCTTCTGAGGCTCCTTGGCCTGTTGTGTTCATTCAGCACTACAACCTGTCATCTCAGATTGTTGTCTGTACTTTGAAGAAAATGACAGTGGCATGACCATTAATTCAATGCAGTTTTTTTACAACACGGCCAGTTGGACAGCTAAAAGATGTTTTCAGATCTGAAGTGATACGTTTTCTCCCTGCCCAAGCAGGACATTTTTCTCCAAAACTAGGAGCCCCTTAATGTTAAATGTACCAGTAATTAACAAACTACAGAGGAAGCTCGTCTCTACATTTGAAAAGTACACATGAGTCAATAATGGAGGTTCCTGGTTCTTGAGGTAGGCTGTTTCTCCACCTTCATCCATTATCTTTTCAGATACTTCACACACTAAGGAAAACATTTATTACTGAAACTTTATCACTGTGTTATTCAACCTTCTAAACATGACAGGAAATGCAAATATACACAAAGCTAAAAATGGGAATGGAAAGTGCTGTCAGCTGTGAGCTATCATACTTGCTTCTTAGAGAAGAATTTATATCTCTGTCAAGTAATGGAAGATGGCAATGTCATGTAACCATAATGTTATACTTTATAGAAAGACATTTCATTGACAAGATTACAAGCTTTGTTTCTGGGTGCTATTATCTCTTTACATTCTGCCTAAATATTTGGCACTGTTCCAGAAGCCAATAATGCTGAATCGTATTGAAGTTTCTGGGCTTTGCAGCTGCCAAGAATGCCATGCATGGTTTCTTATGTAGATGCCATTATCACACCAGCACCTCATTATGCTTTGTGCCCACTACAGCTGTACATATCAGCTTTAGTTACAGACTATTAGCTACAGCTGGGCTAACAGTGAAGGATGATGTGCTCCCTGCATGCAAAAAAGCTCCACCTTCTCATAAGAAGATGAGCTAAGCGTCATACTATTCAATTACAGGATTTGGAATGCTATTTTCTTGTTACTATTGGTAACGGCATCCACTGGCATTGTTCATGGTAATGCATGAAGTGGGCTTTAATTGACATGGAATATCAAATAATGCATTTTAATGCTATCAACACTTCCAACACAAATGCTTTAATTCATTCATTTAGGGGATTGTTGGGTAAATCCTGAAATATAGGCAACCTTGAAAGCTGGATCTTGATTGTGTCTTTTTTTTATCCCCATCTGCCTGTTTCCTATCTCATCCTTCTGTCTCTCTTCTAGCCTTTGTCTGTGTACATTGAACTTTGTGTCTGTGGAGCTTTATGCCTCAGTCTCCCTTGCTTTCTGCTTTTTTTATTTTAAAGATTCTGGTATCTAATCTCTGTACGATTACAGTTCAGTCCATTTTCTTTTCCTTCTGGCCAGAGGTTAAGTAACTGCTTTCAATGATACTTCTGGTTATTCTGTATGTTTGTCATTCAGCCCCGTGAAAAAAAAATCTATGCTTCACATCACATTTTGCCCCCAAACTATTTTCATCCTATCAACTTCATAATACAGTCATTGTGATAATTCCTCACTCATATACTCTACTGCCAAAAATAAACATGCACAGAAAAGATATCAGACCTTTACCAGAATGTTTGTATCTTATCCACTTAAAACAATTATTGGTGGAGCAATTTATGGATGCCACCCTTAAACCTGCTGGGAGTGATCCTGTCCTGGCCCCCCTCAACTCCTCTATGACCTTATGAGAAGCACCATTTTAATTCCCCACTCTGTTATCCAGCTAAGGCTGTCTACCAAGTCAGAAGGACTGCATCCATGGAAAGCCACAGCTGCACTGACAGTGGTGGGCAAATGTAGGCGAATCACAAGGTTGTGTCCAGCTTGAGATGGCCCCTGAGAGGTTTCCACTTTTCCAGACAGACTGTGACCACAGTTTCTGGGTCCCAGGGAGGAGCTGAAACCACTTGACTGGATGTATCACTGCTGCAGCTGTGACCCTTCGTTCCTGTGGGTCCTGTGGAGGTGGATTGAATGTGGCATCTGGTGAACATTGTAGTCAACTGTCCCAATCCCACTGTTGGGTTTTGACTCCAGTGGGGTGTGTCCATCTGACACTGGGAAGTTGCTGGCGTCATTCCCAAATTTCGAAACGTCCAGCTTTTTATATGTTCAAATTTGATCCTTATGACCCATCAGTTGTGGGGCCATGCTGCTTTCACGACCTGGATATACACATTATACCGTATATTATAAAAAATAAAGTTGTCATAGAATCATTGGACCACAGGGCTGCTCTCTCATTAGAGAGAAACAACTAGTGATGGTTGTTTTAACCTGAGGGCCACCATGCCTCAGGCAAGGGGAGAGGTTGAGAAGGAGAGTCCTTCATGGGAACATCAGCAAGTGCACGAATATTGTTGGCAATTTCTAATCACTATGTTTAATATTTGGGTAGCACAAGATGACTGAAAACTTCCAGGAGAGCCAGCAGGTATTAGAGATAGAATGATCTAGCTTGTAAGAGCAAACAATGTCCATTGGTTCCTGTGGAGAATAGAAGCCATTGCAGAACTACACTATCGTCTATCTGCAAGATCTATGGCATTTCCAACCCATGGTTGAAACTGCAATCACAGTTAAGTTCTCACAATTTTCTCATGTTATTCTGTTGCCTCCTTCCAAGTTAGAAAAGTGGTCAACAATCAATTGGCTAAACTCAAAATATTGTGGATGCCAGATATCTGAAATAAAAGCAGAGGGTGCTATAAAAATTCAGCAGGTCTGGCAGCATCACAGCAGTGAGAAACAGAGATAACATTTCAAGTCTGAGATGATTCTTCTCCAGATGCTGTCAAATCTTCTGAGCTTCCCCAAGAGTTTCTCTTTTTATAGCAACAAATTAGGCGTATTAACAAGACAATTTGTTTTCTTGCAATCAAGTGATTAATCCACTATTAAATAATAATTATATGTGTTGATCTAATTTCCACTTATGGTCAACATCCAAAAATAATCGCTGCTCACTTAAATCGTTCTCATGTCCTGTAGACTTTCATAAGCACGAAATGAATTGTAGCTTCTAAGTAACCTCATCCCTTGCAGCTTCTTTAAGTTCTGCCACCTTCTTCTTCATTTGTTCTTAGGTCCACTTGATAACACATATAGCATTTAGGCTGACCAGTAGCCCTTGCAAGACATGCTGCGGCGTAGGGACGTAACCTGGAGTACTAATCCAGTGGTCCCATCCTCATGGCGAGATAACTCTATTTCATCATCATCTGATAAATACAGGCATCTTACACTGCGGACCATTTGACTGGAGATTATTTTTTCTATCTTCATTCATTTTTGCTTACTCAAAGAATTATGTCACTCCCTTCAATTGGCCATCCTAGCTTTTTCAGCAGCAAATATTCTATCATTGTTCCTTTAACTGGGTTCTGCATCATGTTATGAAGCTGTAGCCAGACAGAATAAATAATAACACAAAGCCACAGGGACAGACGCTGAGACAGGTTAAATGCCAAAGAGGTTCCAAGCTGCAGGAATGTATTTGAAGATGAAGATCTATCTGATAGTTGATTTTTTGGGGCATATAAACCACTGGAGTTTGACAGGGATGGCTGTCCTTTGGCTGAAGAGTCTTCAGGAAATAGAGTTCTGAAATAACTGGAGTTTGTGAAGATGGCAGATGAAGTAATCAGTAAGGAGTATAGTGAAGAATCAATCATCAAGGTAATGAAGTTATGGATTAGGAAAGACATATGTAAGTGGAAATACTCTAGAGACTGAAAGACATGGTGTCTGGAATTTAACTGCCAACAAGAAATTGCACAGGCTTGTTAATTTCCTAACTGCCTGCAGCAGAGTGAGAGCCAGACAGTTTAAACAGCTGGATCTCATTTAAATCCTGGCAGTAGGAAATTGCATAGCCTCCCACTGACACCAGGTAGGTGGTGGAATTGTCTTCCAGGGCTCTCTTGCTGGGGTCTCAAGCTCAATAACTGGGGGAAGAAATGGGTCCAGAGCAAGGAGGTCAGAAGCTTTCCTCATGGACTCCAGAGGACCACTCCTGTTACCCTATATCTGACCAGGAAAGTACACGGACCTATCTGTTCTTACTGCAATTCTCTTCCAACTGTCTCCATCTATCAAGCAAACTAAGCAGATCACCCCTGCTCAGATCAATTAATATTGCTGCCAGTTCTGAATGGCACAGTGTGTTTTGACATATACAGGTGAAAAGGGAAGTTGGCGCTATTTTGTGGGTCCCCATTTCTCCTTGCCACTGCATTGCAGCAGATTCCTGTTTTGAACAGCAGATTTTCTACCAGCTTTAAAGAAGGTAACTTTCTGAATGACATCATTGATCTGAAACCTAACTGGTCCAGTCATAAAACTGTTATGTATTTAAGAGCTGGTCAGAAGCTGGAAATTCTGACTTCCCAAGTCAGGAATGTGATGGAATACTCCCTTCTTGCCTATATGAGCTCATCTCCAACAATACTAGAGAAGGTCCACACCATCCATAACTAAGCTGTCCGGTTGAGCAATGACTAATCTGCCACTTTCAATTTTCAAACTATCTACCATTGATACAGTGCTAGTTGGTTACAAGATGTACTGCAGTAAACCACCAGGCTCTTTCAACAGCATTTTCCAAGCCTGTAACCACTTACGCGTAGAAGGACCAAGGTAGCTGGTGTATGGGAACACAACCATCTTGACTTGGAACTATGTTGTTCTTCCTTCACTGTTGTTTGTTCAAAATCCTGGACCACCCTTCCTGACAGCTCTATGGGTCTTTATGACACAACAGGAATTACTGCAGTTCAAGAAGGCAGCTCACCACCACCCTCAATTAATTCTGGTGTAGCCAATTGCTCACACAACATATGAAAGATCTTAATAATAAAAGTATCTGACTGTTTTGAGCTGCCTACAGTTCTGAAATCTGCTAAAGGGAGAGAGTTAAATCAGAGGAATTTTTTAATGGAAACCCCTCAAAGAATTCAAAATTATGAAGACTATTTGTTAAGTAGCCAAAACCTACTTGCACAGTTTAGTGACTTAGCAACACGGGGGAAAAAAAACCTTACCATTATAATCAAAAGAAAAAAGAAAAATAGTTAGATAATGAGCAATTATAGGGCATTTCCACTTTAAGCAGATTGATTCCCTGTTATGCATTGGCCAACCTTTAAACTTTTTAAACTATTTGGCGAATTAAACATTCCCCCTTCGGCTATGTGGGTTGGAGTCGGGCATCAGAAAGCAATCAAAACTAAATTTAGAATGTGGTCACACTGCCAACAGATTTTTGATTTTTTTTTCATTTTCCTACAAAGTTGCATAAATCTGTCAAAACACACGCACCCTAAATGGATTTAAACTCCTCTTCTCTAATGCTGGCATAGCCCAATCATTAGAATCAATTATGTCGTGTTGTTTGATTATTTTATCCTTCAATGGTAACCAGTGTAAAATTTCATTCAATGACATATTCCCTAAGTTTCTGATGCCACTGAATCCTGGATTAATTAACTTGGATGCTTCCTTTCCAAATTAATAAGGATGTGCTTCAGAGAGCAATTGTAGCAATATTTAAGGTCAATATTTTTAATGCTTCATTAGATCGGAAGGCCAGATGTTTCAGTGCTTGAAAGTAATTAACTTCGTGATTGCAGAATATGTACCTAGTTGTGAGTCATAATCTTCCTTGCATATCCTTTCATCCCACTACAAACATGGAGTACATGGCAATCTTCAGACTTAGAATTTGAAATATTTTTATGTTACAATGTTAATTAACTAACCTTATTTTGAGAATGCGGGAGGGAACATTTATACTGATTTTGTTCACTACTCCCTCCCCTCCATTCCCACCAGCACTGATTCTCATGTTGCCTCTCATAGATGTTGCCATTTGTTAGTGCTTTTTTTCACTCATTCAGGGGATGTGGGTGTCACTCTCAAGGTCAGCATTTATTTCTCATCTTTAATTGTCCTTGAGTTAGTCATGCTGAGCTGCATTCTTGAACTGCTGCCGACTGTGTGATGTTATTATTCTTGTGGTCCTGTTGCTAATGATTTCCAGGATTTCAATCCGGTGACAATGAATTAACAGCAATACTTTTCCAAATCAGGATGATGTGTGACTTGAAGGGGAATTTTCAGGTAGTGGTACTCCCGGGTGCAGCCCTTGTTTGTCTAGGTGGCAGAGATTGTGCATTTGGAAAGTGCTGTCCAAGAACGTTTGGTGAGTTATAAGACCATAAGACATAGGACCAGAAATTAGACTATTCAGCCCATCAAGTGCTCCGTGAATCAATCATGGCTGATAAGTTTCTCAACCCCAGTCTCCCACTTTCTCTCTATAACCCTCCATCCACTTGACAATCAAGAACCTATCTATCTCCTTCTTAAATATACCCAATGACTTGGCCTCCACAGTCTTCTGTGACAACGAATTCAATGGATTCACTGTTCTCTGGCTGAAGAAGTTTCCCCTTATCTCTGTTCTAAAAGGTCTTCCATTTGCTGTAAGGCTGGCCTTTGGAAACATCTTTGCAATGTCCTCTCTGTCCACACCTTACAGTATTCTGTAAGTTTCAATTTGACTCCCCCTCATCCTCATAAACTCCGTTGAGTACAGATGCAGAGTCCTCAAACATTCCTCATATGTTAAGCTTTTCATTCCTGGCACCATTCTTGTGAACCTCCTCTGAACCTGCTCCATGGGCAGTACATCCTTCCTGAGATATGGAGCCAAAACTGCACTATACTGCAAATGTGGGCTGACCAGAGCCTTATAGAGCCACAGAATTACATCCTTGCTTTTATATTCAAGTTCTCTCAGAATAAATGCTAAAGTTGCATTTGCCTTCCGAACTACTGTCTCAACCTGCAAGTTTACCTTGAGAGGATCCTGAACTCGAACTCCCAAGCCTCTCTGCACTTTAGACTTCTGAATTTTCTCCCCATTTAGAAAATAGCCATACTTCTATTCTTCTTACCAAAGTGCATGACCTCATACTTTCCCACATTATACTCCATTTGCCACTTCTTTGCCGCTCTACTAACCTGTCTAAATCCTTCTGCAGCCTCTCCACCTCCACAATACTTGTTGTCCCTCTACCAGTATTTGTATCATCTGCAAACTTAGCCAGAATGCCCTCAGTTCCATCATCTCGATCATTAATCTATAAAGTGAAAAGTTGTGACCCCAACACTGGCCCTTGTGGAACACCACTTGTCAGTAGCTGCCCATCCTGAAAAAGATCTTTTTAACTCCACAGATAATAAAATGTGAGGCTGGATGAACACAGCAGGCCAAGCAGCATCTCAGGAGCACAAAAGCTGACGTTTCGGGCCTAGACCCTTCATCATTAACTCCACACTCTGCTTTCTGGCAGACAGCCAATTTTCTATCCAATCTAGCACCTTGCCTCTAACATCATGGGCCCTTATATTACTCAGCAGATTCCTGTGCAGTGCCTTGTCCCCAAAGGCCGACTTGAAGTCCAAGTAGAAAACATCCATTGGTTCTCCTGGGTCTAACCTGATTATTACTTCCTCAAAAAATTCTAACAGATTTGTCAGGTATGATGTTGCCTTGATGAAATCATGTTGCCTTTGCCCTATTTTGCCATCCACTTCAAAGAATTCAGGAACCTCATCCTTTACAGTGGACTCTTAAATCTTACCAACAACCAAGGTTAGACTAAGCAGTTTGTAATTTCCCATCTTTTGCCTTACTCCCTTTTTAGACAGGGTTGTCATGTTAGTGATTTTCCAGTCCTCTGGGAAACTCCCTGACGCTAGTGATTCCTGAAAGATCACCACTAACACCCTCATTATCTCTTCAGCTATCTCATTTAGAGCTCTGGGGTGTAGTCCATCTGGTCTGGGTAATTTATCTACCTTCAGGCTATTCAGTTTTTGTAGCACCTTCTCCTTGGTGATGGCCACGATACTCAACTCTTCCCCCTGACTCTGTTGAATTTTTGGGATATTACTCGTGTCTTCACTATGAAGGCTGACGCAAAATACTTGTTCAGTTCCTCAACAATTTCCTTGTTCCCAATTACTATCTCTCCAGCATCATTTTCCAGTGGTCCAATGCATGCCTTTTGCCCTTTATTCATCTAAAGAAACTCTTACAGTCTTCCTTTACATTGCTGGCCAGTTTACCCTCATATTTAATCTTCTCTGTCCTTATTTCTTTTTTTACTGCCCTCTGTTGGTCTTGGTAAGCTCCCCAATCCTCTAGATTCGCACTGCCTTTTACCACATTATATGCTTTTATTTTTGCTTTTATGCTATCCCTGGCTTCTCCAGTCAACCATGGTTGCCTCATCCTCCCTGTACCTCCCTATTTTTCCAACGGGTGAATTTTTGGTGTGTGTCCTGAATTACTCCTACAAACTACTTCCATTTCTGTTTGACTGTCAATCCTGCCAGGCGCCTCTCCCAATCAATTCTGCCCAATGCATATTGTAGTTGGCACTTACTGCTCCTACTGTAAGTCAGTGGCAGAGGTAGTGAATCTTAAAAATGATGGACAAATGCCAATCAAGCCAGCAGCTTTATTCTGGATGATATGAGCCTTCTCAAGTGCTATTAAAGCTGTGGGCATCTAGGCAAATGGAGAATATAATTCCTGACTGTTGTCTTGAATACAGTGAATGGTTCAAACCATCACAGAATGTGCATTCTCTGACTTAGCAGCTACAACGGGTTGGTTCATTTAAGCTTATGGTTGATGAGAGTTCCCAGAATGTTGATAGTAGGAGATCAAACAAATCTGAATTTTATTGCTCATTTAATAATACAGAAGGAAAACCAAGAAGTGACACCTGCTAGAAGAGACAAAGTGACAAACAAAGTTTTTGGGATGTCAGAAAACTAATTCAAGTGCTCCCTCCGACATTCTCATAATTATATGAGTTAATTAATGTTATAATAAAAATATTTCACATTCTAAGACTGAAGATTGCCATGTACTCTATGCCTGTAGTGGGTTGAAAGAATGTCCAATGATTCACAATTAGTTGCACATCGTGTAATCAAAAAGTTAAATACTTTCAAGCCCTGAACCATCAAATTTTAAACAGAGGTGGTCAGGCTTTTTCCAGTTGGCTATGGTCATCAGCTGGTACTTGTGGCATGTCACTTGCCATTTATTATCCGAAGCTTGAGAGTTGTCCAGGTCTCGCTGCATATGAGTTAGTTGCAGTTTTGATTCTTTGTGTCCCTTATCCAAATTCAAATGGCTAATTTTTCTTACATGAGCTTAGATGATGTTGTAGGATATTTGATGATCCATGTCTGAGGTGGACATTGTTCTTACTGGATATCTATTCACGTGCACAGCCAATGGGAATGACTGTATTGTGATCACAAATAAGAGCTTTCCAAAGCTAGGGATAAAGCCTAGTTTTGGTAACCTTATTGCTACTCTGACTGAGATCAATTAAAGACAGTGGGCTTGGCATTCAGCTTAGGGCCTTCAGGTTTCAGTGATCCAGCCACTTATTGACTTGATCAGTCAAGTCATCTGGAGAGTTTTTGCACACTTTTTAACACTTAGGATATCATTATTCTCTACGTCCATATACACATTCTTTTAAATTAGTTTTATTTTCACTATCTGTTTGCTGCTTGCTGTGCCAACTCAAGCTTGTTTCAAACATCTGAAAAAGTCAAGAAACACTTGCTTTCCTGGCTTGTCCAAGCATTAATTAGCCAGGTACCACTTGTATGTGTGGAGGACCTGGCATGTTTACCATCTTTAATTTTGGAAATGAAACACTGTTTGCATCATTTTTAGAACATCATATTCCAACCTAGGTCCGAGTTGAGACCATGGAATTCCCAAGTGGTTATGAAATGTCCAGTGACTGGCTGCTGCTTTGTTTATGAATCTCTCTGCCCACTGTAAACATTTCTTATTGGCAAGACATTGTCACCACTTCCAGAAATTCAGGATCCACCTAACTCATTAACCATGCACAAGTTTGTGGGGAAATATGAAGGAGCTCGTACGTACAGCACAAAGCAGTCTATTGACTACAATTTTTTATATATGTATATGTCATGACAAACTCAGTCATATTAATATTAAAATTCATTTACATAAATTTTACCATTAAGTCTGAAGGAGGGAGCATGCCAATGGCACAGTGGGTAAATCACTGGCTGAGACATGCCATAGCAATTAACGCTAGCAACTAAGAAAGCCCCAGACTTGATTTGTGACTTGGTATGGAGTTTGGTAATTATAAAACTGCAGCAGTTTTAAGAGTTCTATAATCAGACTTGGTCCTTGGGCTCAGGAGAGAGAAAAATCAGTTTGGATTTCCATTTCTGATGGCTCTGGAGAAAATTATGCACATGATCCAGGATTGGGCTCAAACATGATTTATTCCTTCTTCTGATCTGATCGGAAAATTTCACAGTGCTTTCTTGTCATGGTGTAAGAAACAAAGAACAGTCACATGAGTAAAGTCTCTGCAGTGGTGCTGGAAAATGGGACAAACGTATATGTTGAGTAATTGTTCTTGTACAGACTCAATGGACCTATTTGGTACTGCCTGAATCTCTTTTTTTATCAAGGGCTTGGGAGCACCTGCCTGTGAGAGAGTCTTAACTTGTGGAGCTATAATGGTGCCCAAAGATTTGTCAGGAAACAATCAAGAAAAAATTGGAAAGAAAAACCATTGGATTAAGTTACTGATTTATTTTAAATCAGGTGTGACAAGTGGTGAATAATTACAGACTTTACTGTGGGGCATTAATTAGCAAAGGCTGCAAATTGTATTCAGTATTAATCTACAGATGGAATACCTACAAGATTTTACATGACCCCTGTGAGAGATAGTAAAGTGGAATTAACATTTCTATGATCCAACTTTAACATAGCTGTATAAATGAGTGATAATGGGAACTGCAGATGCTGGAGAATCCAAGATAATAAAATGTGAGGCTGGATGAACACAGCAGGCCAAGCAGCATCTCAGGAGCACAAAAGCTGACGTTTCAGGCCTAGACCCTTCATCAGAGAGGGGGATGGGGTGAGGGTTCTGGAATAAATAGGGAGAGAGGGGGAGGCAGACCGAAGATGGAGAGAAAAGAAGATAGGTGGAGAGGAGAGTATAGGTGGTGAGGTAGGGAGGGGATAGGTCAGTCCAGGGAAGATGGACAGGTCAAGGCAGTGGGATGAGGTTAGTAGGTAGGAGATGGAGGTGCGGCTTGGGGTGGGAGGAAGGGATGGGTGAGAGGAAGAACAGGTTAGGGAGGCAGAGACAGGTTGGACTGGTTTTGGGATGCAGTGGGGGGAGGGGAAGAGCTGGGCTGGTTGTGTCGTGCAGTGGCGGGAGGGGGCGAACTGGGCTGGTTTTGGGATGCGGTGGGGGAAGGGGAGATCTTGAAGCTGGTGAAGTCCACATTGATACCATTGGGCTGCAGGGTTCCCAAGCGGAATATGAGTTGCTGTTCCTGCAACGTTTGGGTGGCATCATTGTGGGACTGCAGGAGGCCCATGATGGACATGGCATCTAAAGAATGGGAGGGGGAGTGGAAATGGTTTGCGACTGGGAGGTGCAGTTGTTTATTGTGAACCGAGCGGAGGTGTTCTGCAAAGCGGTCCCCAAGCCTCCGCTTGATTTCCCCAATGTAGAGGAAGCCACACCTGGTACAATGGATGCAGTATAACACATTGGCAGATGTGCAGGTGAACCTCTGCTTAATATGGAAAGTCATCTTGGGGCCTGGGATAGGGGTGAGGGAGGAGGTGTGGGGGCAAGTGGAGCATTTCCTGCGGTTGCAGGGGAAGGTGCTGGGTGTGGTGGGGTTGGAGGGCAGTGTGGAGCGAACAAGGGAGTCACGGAGAGAGTATTCTCTCCGGAAAGCAGACAAGGGTGGGGATGGAAAAATGTCTTGGGTGGTGGGGTCGGATTGTAGATGGCGGAAGTGTTGGAGGATGATGCGTTGTATCCAGAGGTTGGTGGGGTGGTGTGTGAGAACAAGGGGGAATCCTCTTTGGGCGGTTGTGGCGGGGGCGGGGTGTGAGGGATGTGTTGCAGGAAATGCGGGAGATGAGGTCAAGGGTGTTCTCGACCACTGTGGGGGGAAAGTTGCAGTCCTTGAAGAACTTGGGCATCTGGGATCTGTGGGAGTGGAATGCCTCATCGTGGGAGCAGATGCGGCGGAGGCGGAGGAATTGAGAATAGGGGATGGAATTTTTGCAGGGGGGTGGGTGGGAGGAGGTGTATTCTAGGTAGCTGTGGGAGTCAGTGGGCTTGAAATGGACATCAGTTACAAGCTGGTTGCCTGAGATGGAGACTGAGAGGTCCAGGAAGGTGAAGGATGTGCTGGAGATGGCCCAGGTGAACTGAAGGTTGGGGTGGAAGGTGTTGGTGAAGTGGGTAGCTGTTCGAGCTCCTCTGGGGAGCAAGAGGCAGTGCTGATACAGTCATCAATGTAACGGAGGAAGAGGTGGGATTTGGGGCCTGTGTAGGTGCGGAAGAGGGACTGTTCCACGTAACCTACAAAGAGGGAGGCATAGCTGG
The DNA here is from genome assembly GCF_030684315.1 of Stegostoma tigrinum. Taxonomy (NCBI): domain Eukaryota; kingdom Metazoa; phylum Chordata; class Chondrichthyes; order Orectolobiformes; family Stegostomatidae; genus Stegostoma; species Stegostoma tigrinum. Next base: position 37,098,983 of record NC_081368.1, read on the forward strand.
GGCCCATGCGGGTGCCCATGGTCACCCCCTTTGTCTGTAGGAAGTGGGAGGAATCGAAAGAGAAGTTGTTGAGGGTGAGGACGAGTTTGGCTAGGCGGATGAGGGTGTCAGTGCAGGGGGACTGGTCGGGCCTGCGGGACAGGAAGAAGCGGAGGGCCTTGAAGCCATCAGCATGCCGAATACAGGTGTATAGGGACTGGATGTCCATGGTGAAAATGAGGTGTTGGGGGCCAGGGAATTGGAAGTCCTGGAGGAGGTGGAGGGCGTGGGTGGTGCCACGGACGTAGATAGGGAGTTCCTGGACCAAAGGGGAGAAAATGGAGTCCAGATAGGTGGAGATGAGTTCGGTGGGGCAGGGACAGGCTGAGACAATGGGTCGACCAGGGCAGGTGGGTTTGTGGATTTTGGGAAGGAGATAGAAACGGGCCGTGCGGGGTTGGGGAACAATGAGGTTGGAGGCTGTGGGTGGGAGGTCCCCTGAGGTGATGAGGTCATGAATGGTGTTGGAGATGATGGTTTGGTGCTCGGTTGTGGGGTCATGATCGAGGGGGCGGTAGGAGGTGGTGTCGGACAGTTGTTTGGCCTCGGCTGTATAAACGCTGTTTTAGAAAACCATATTCAATTTGCCAGGCGACTCTAAATTGCCCTGTTAAACATTAGCTAAGAACTTTACTTAATGCCATTGGTATTGTCAACAGACTCAGCTCATCCTTATACTCGAGTCTGCTAAGAATAAAAATGTTCCATTAACTATTTTACTTCTTTCAGTAATATCCACACTCAATTAAAGTTTGTGTGTTAAGGATGCATCTTTTAGAACAGGAGCCCGAATGTGTCCATGCATTGATAGCCTACGAGTTTGTCTCTGCAGATACCATTTTCTTAGATGCTAACCAGCTTACTAAGCACCCAATACTGCAGGCATGAAACATACTACCTGCTATATTGGGAGTAACATACACTGGTAGCATTCAGTAAATTAAGATCCTCCAATTCTTACAGAATCATTGCAGATTTTGAATGGCCCAACTCTTCACTTACCATTACACAGAATTGTGATGTCAACCAGCAGGAAGGACCCTTCACCATTACTATTTAAAGGAAGCATGTGGTAGTTCCAGATTAATTGTTGGTTTCTCACTTCAGGCTACTGTTAGTATCTGGGGTCTATTTTGACATGTTACATCACTCGAGAAAGTTCATTTTGTTGAAACAAAGATTTTGTTTCTCTTACACTGCTTTGTTCTTTTTTTTAACCACAAATAGTCTGCCTGCCGATATGGGTGGTCTCATACAGCTGCCTTTGATGCTGGAGGATGAACTCAAAGATCAAGGAAGACACCAAAGAGCGGAAGCAGTTGCCAAGGGAGGGAGGAGGAGGAGGAGGAGGAAGACACTGAACAGCAGGCTCACAGAGGTGATCCAGCGAACAATCCTCCAGCATTAATGTCAGAGCTATAAATGAAATTCCTTTGATTTGCTATCATTGAACTGTGCCACCTCCTACTGCCACAACTCACACGTTATACCAAGAGCATGGGCAGCATAGCCTGTGGCTGTCAAGCTCAATGTAAATGGTGCTTGCTTGTTTCAGGCTGCTACTGACATTGGACAAGGCTCTCTGTCTTCTAATAAGTGAGCAAAGCCAAATGACACAGCAATAGATGTTACCCAACTAGAACCCTTGGCTGAGAATTTTCATCTGGTAAAAGTTTACCTCCTTCATATGGTGAAAGTAATGGCCCACAAAGTGAAAAATTAGGACAGGAATGAAAAAAATATGATTCTCAATGTCAAAAAAAAATTGTACAATTATCCCTTTAAGCCTTGGATGACAACTTCAGAATATTGCCCTTCAGAGGCAACTAGTTTATTTCCTTGCATGCGCATCTCATTAAAACCCGAATGGGCCCCAGTCAAATCACATTTCTAATTCTCCTCTCCTCCCAGTGAGAGGCTAGATGTCACAAAACCTGCCTGGTTACACAGAGTGAGTGTAATTTGACGAATGCCTGACAAACCAACATGCAACTGCCTTTTCTGTCCAACATCACTGCATATACCATGGCCACCAGCCTTTTCAAACTTCACCCATGTAACTCAACATCAGCGAACAATGGGGCTCACCACATTGTCATAGCTGGTCTCAGGCTATGTCTGCAGTAATTCTGACCATCAGCTTACCGATTTGGAGCCTCTTGCTCCTGCCAGGTCCTGGTTTGTGTTTGGTTACATCTGGTAGGGGGTTTCCTTTTAAAAGCAAGGGCAGCAATTCCTTCTAAAACTGTAACTCAATCCACAACTTTATCAGAAAACAGGTAACTTCAAAACTTTGTGGTGTCATGGAAATATGTTATTGTGTTTCAACAGCTATGGTAAACCTGTTAGCCCACTAGTTGTGTTTACATGTCAGGAAAAAATAGGATTGAACAAGCCTTTTAATTTAGTTCAGAGGCACTAGAGTTTAGCTACTAGTTTAATTCTTTCCTGGGAATAGTTAAGACCAATTCAGGCACTGCTTTCCTCAGCCAAATGTGTTTAGTCCAGTTGTGGACCAGTTTTTCCTGCAATGAGACAGAACAGTAATAAATGGAAATAGGTGGAAGAGCATTTAGACATTATAAATGTTTAACCATGATGTTGAGAAGTGCAGGCAAGGTGTTGCACATTAATGTGTACAATAATAAGGCTAAATACAATCTACAAAATTGTGCTCGAACCTGACTTATACACATCATTCCATATTTACTCCCAAACTTATGAGTGAGAGCACAGAATCAGGGATGATTTCACACATCTCAAGAGGGAATGATTCATGCTATTTATCAGCTTTTTAAGGGAAGAACCCAGTATTCAAGGCTGGGAGATATACAATAAGTAGCTCAGATGTTCAGAATCTAACTGAGACAATCTGCATAAAATACTGCCTCTACAGGTTTGATGCCATCCTAGAGGATGTGCAATTATTTCAAGGCAGGTTAGTATTGTACACCCTCTCTGAAACATTGAATTGATGTAGATAAATGGAATGGTGTAAAGGAGATTTCTTTCAATCTGGTAGTTATCATGAAGAACATAAGTGCACAACACTCAGATATCATATGTTGATAAACACCTTAAAGAGCTACCTAAAGGTGGCTGACTGCACTATCTCACTGGTTTTTTACTTAATGGTCATGTGGGGCATGTTGCGTATATGAAGAGTGGAGGTGTCCACCAACATTGTCAGTACAATACTATTACCAGCATGCAGTGTCTGCCTACCACCATTCTACACATACAGGGCAAGCCACTTGGAACTGAGTTGAGGTTAAGTTCCTGCACCCAGAGAATGGTGAGCCTGTGGAATTCTCTGCCACAGAAAGTGGTTGAAGCCAAAATGCCAACTGTTTTCAAGAAGGAATTTAATATAATTCTTTGGCCTAAAAGGATCAAAGGGTATGGGGAGAAAGTGAGAACAGGTTACTGAGTCGGATGGTCAGCCACTGTCATCTAGAATTGCGAAGCAGACTCGAAGAGCTGAATGGCTTACTCCTGTTCCCATTCTCTATGTTACTATACCTTCGTGGACACACTGGTGACTACGTTGGAGTTCCAGGTCCAGCAGAGTGTTCAGTTTCTGCAGGACACGCATGTGGACTTGCACTCCATTGCTTTAGCCAAGCATGCTCAGGATCAATGGCAAGCCAAGATGATAGTTAAATGGATGGCACAATTAGATTTTCCATTTTAGTATTTTTTTTCCAACAGACTAAAAGCACCATTAACAGTTGTGCCACAGATAAGTTATACTTTAAACCGGTCCGTACTTTCTCTTACTAATTTTCACACAACTGAAATGCTGCTTGGCCTGCTGTGATCATCCAGTTTCACACTTTATCTTGGATTCTCCAGCATCTGCAGTTCCCATTATCCCCGTACTTTCTCTTTCTAATTTTCACACAACTGAAACCCCACATCACACTTCCTAATTTACAAAGTCTCTAATGTAGTTGTTCAGGTTTTCAGACCCAGAGCAAACTGATTCTTAGCTCCTGAGGGTTTATTTAAGATCCTTTCCTTTACCAACATGACAATGCCCTTTACAGAAGCAAATCTGCTGTCCTTACTAGTCTGATCTGCATGTGACTCTGGATCTACACCGACATGGTTGATTCTTAATGGTGCAGCAAGTTACCCAGTTTAAAGGCAATTAGAGATGCTGGCCTCACCAATGATGGCCTGACCCAATGAGCTACTAAAAACTGTTTAACACCAGAACTGTCTTTCACGGTGAAGAATTCTCTCTTCTACGTACATTAGATGTTTCAAATCATCATGAATATGCTCTTTGCCAATTTGATAGTGACGTCCCAAATGCTTTCCTGTGCAATGACTGAGAGACTTTAAGGCTTTCTCATGGATGCTGATAGACTGTTTCAGTCTTCAAAAATATTTTCAAAAAGCCTCCCTCTCTCACGGTCCAACTGTGTTGCAATGTGAATCACATACAACTTTTAACCAGGCAGAAGTATTCTTTAGGCCTCAACTCTATGCCATCTTGAAAATAAATAGACAGTCTAAAGTGTAACTGTTTACAATATGAAATTCCCAACACCTTCCTGTGCTTTTAGGAACTAACAGTTTAACCTTTAGAAAGATAGGTGCTGCTGTAATTGTCTTCAAATGTGAACACCTTTTTCTTTCTCTTTTGCAAAACAATGAAGCCTAGCTTTTTCACCGTTAACAGCCGTATTACGCAGTTTGTTGATAGGCAGGCTTTACAACAGGTCACATGACACCTCAGTTTACTCTATATTAATGACATAAAGTATGTAAACATAATATATACAATCATGTAAACCTCATTTTTGTAACAGGCTCATGATATAGATTGTCTTATTCTGGCCTTAATTCTCTTCCTTATATTGTGTACCATGTTTCTCTGTAGCAAACAAGAATGAGAGCTTCTGAGCATTTCCTACAGATATCTTGAAGTTCTACATGCTGGGCTGCTACCAAGGAGGTAAAACAACAATATATTTTATGGAATAACAGATGAGTTTCTAACTCGCTCTGCCAAACACACACCCCAAAATCTTCCTCCAGTTAAAATCAAGGATCGCCCAGTTTCAGGTACCTCAGATTGGAGTGGAGATCATCATAAGACTGAATAAATTCACTTTGGAGTAATTTTTACCTTCATCGCCTGGGCAATAAACTGCCAAAGACACCTGACTATGAAATCAAGAGAAATGAAAATTAAATGGATTCTATAAGGTCTGCAGCACTAGTTTACCACCCAAACAACAGAGGTGAAAATTATCCATCCTTGTTTCTACTTTTTCATTTGCTTATTTGTACTTCATCATGTTCTTCTAACCACATAATTTCAAGTCAGGGATCATCGATTGAAACAACATGCTGCTGGAAAGACTCCCAAGCAGACACAGGTTTATAAGGTTTGGAAAGAAACAGAATTTACTTTAACTTTATTTATGGATTGTTTGACAGCGCTGATCATGACAGAGTACAGGGAAGTTTAACTTTCCACTGGGTGTGTGGATGGTATTAGTGATTGAGGAGAGGAAATGTTCATGCACTAAAAGATCATTCTAACATCACACTTTCAATTCCTGTTCTCAGTTCTTGTTCCATTCTACAAACCCCCTAAAAACGTAGAGTGCGTTGCATAAGGACACATGTTAAATCCTATTACTGTGTCATTTCATGTCTAATAACTTCAAAGGAACAACTGATTGTCTCTTATTAAACAATTGTATTACTTTTCTGAAACAAAAACAACTCCGTAACTCCTTGAAAACTGCCTACATTTTCTTTGGAAAGGGCATCAGTCTATCCATTGTCCATTTCCCCATATCTTTTCCCCTTCTCTTTCCCTGCTTGTTAAATATATTTATTCTATCAAGTTTTGTTGCTCACCTTGGAAGACGCGTTGATATTGTACTCCATTAAAGGCATTCTCAGGCCAGTTGCGCAACATGATTCTGGCAAAGGATTTTGCACTCCATCTCTCTCTGAGGTAATCTTTCCTATCACTGTTGATACTGTGGGGATCTTGAGGAACATAGAAGGTCAGGCAACATCAGAGTGGCAGGAGAGTTGGCATTTCAGGCCTAGACCCCTCATCAGGCCTGGGGAGTGGGAAGGGAGGTAGGAAATAAACAAAAGAAAGAGTGGTGGGGCTGGGAGAATGTAGGTGGAATGGCGATAGGTGGATGCAGGTAGGCGTAGTGTGGATTGGTCAATGGGAAGAGTGCAGTGGATAGGTGGGGAAGGAGATGGACAGGTAGTGTCAGATCAAGGAGGCAGGGACTCTTCCCATTGACCAATCCACACTACAAAAGGCAGATAGGGGTGGGGAGGGAAATATCTCTTTAGTGGTGTGGTTGGATTGTAGGTGGTGGGAGTGGTGGTGAATGATATGCAAGATGTGGAGGTTAGTGGTGTGGTATGTGAGGACCGGGGGCACTGTCTTTAGTTTTGTTGGGGAGAAGGGTTTTGAGAAAGAAGTGTGGACATGCAGGAGATGCATGGGAGAGCATTTTCGATCAACAGAGCGGGCACGCTGTGGCCCTTGAAGTGGAGGACATTGAGGAATTTTGTGAGTGGAATGTTCCTTCTTCTGAGCTGATGTGCCGAAGGCAGAGGAATTGGGAGTAAGGGATTGCATTCTTGCAGGAGAGTGGATGAGAGGAGGCGTAGTCAAGATCACTGCATTGCTTCCTCCAATGACAGTTGGACTGAACTGAAAATACAAATTTCAAAAAGTATCTCCATTTTTCACCATTACTCTTACATCTAATTTTTATTTTGTGGCCATGATATTGCGTCTCATGGGTGCAAATATGCAACCGGTTTTTTCCCACAAATTCCAGGCTTTGGCTCTCAGAAATACAGTGGAGGCTATAAGGGGCAGCTTGGAAAGGAGTGAGATCAGGAGGGCTACTTGAGAACTTCTTATTCAACCCCAACAAATAGATTTGTTAGGGGCAGCAGTAAAAGCAGTCTGATAGTAGAGATCAGAAAAAGTTAAAATGAAGGACATATCCTGAAGACAGATTTGACAAGAAAAATATAATTAAAGTAAAAAGTACTTGTAATCCAGAATTCAAGTCCCATTTTCCTTATACCCATGTAAATATAAGTCATACAGAAGATCTGTTTGATACTCAAAGACTAATATCAATAATGACCCTGAAGAAAATGTGCATCATAGGTTTGGTCCACTGCTACCAACACTAACCTTCAGCATCCCGTTGATATTTTCCAGACACACGAATAAGAATTTGATGCTCAGCAGGATAGGGTGCAACTCAGACTTGAGACTACAGACGTTGGCAGGAAGAGGTTTTTACATTAATAAGAAAAAATCAATATGATACAAAGAAACAGCATAACACTGAGAATTCAACAGAAGTGATGAATAGCAGAAATACACTCTGTAAAGAGAAAAGAAAAGGCAAACTTTCAAACGGGGCTCATTGTCAATGACAGGGCCTTGAACATAAAATCATGTGTACAATCCCTACAAATGCTGCCTAACATGCTGTATACTCTTCAAAATTTCTATGCTGACCTCAGTTGAGCTGTTTAAGCAATATTGTAATCTTATTGATTTGGCTTATTTCTATCTGAAATGATTGTTACAACTTGGAACTGAATTGAGCAGGTAACATAGAATAACAGGTTCTGCAGTGTGAATTAAATACTAACAGAAATGCCCAGCCAGTATATCACCATTTGAAAATACAGCATAATGTTTTGGTTGTATATCCTCACCTGAGTTCAACGTAAAGGACTCAATGTGCTATCACAAACGAAATGAGTTTAGAAAGTAGTGGAGATGGGAGAACAATACACAGATTGAGAAGTATAATTTTGATTGCTATCAAAGATTTGAACATGTTAAATGGTCAACAATGGTCCCAGTTACAACATGGTTACACACTGGAAGCAACTTGCAGACTGAAAATCTAAACAAGGAGTTTAAAAAGGATTTATCGTTAAAGTTTGCAAGGATTCATGCCAATGGCAAGACTTGCACACACTCAGTGAATATCAGAAAATGATATGACTTTACCTTCATTAAATCAATGAACTGTATATGTTCAAGAACCTCTCCCACTCTCAATCCTATTTCCCATCAACAAAAGTATACTCCCTTCACAAAGCTCACTGATGTCAAATCAAAAGAGCCAAATGGGTTGAATGTGTTTGCCAAAATATTAATTTATAATTTCTATGATTGGATGTATTAATATGTGCAAACATAAAACTGAATATTTTGAAAAAAAATAACACTTCAAACCAAAGGACATATAAATTTACTGTGACAGCAACTAAACTGTTGAATCTGTGGATGACACAAGCTGTTTGATGGAAACTCCTTTATGAGTATCAACATATTGGATTTTAGCTAAGGGACAGTTGGAGACAAATTGTCATGGGTGTCAGCTTTGCCCACATCATCCCTCCTCTCCACCCCCAGCCCCTTAACCTTTCTCAGTCTGAAATTTCTCTCATCAAAGTTTTCAAATTGGAAAAACATCAGATGATTTCATTGTAGCATGTCCAGAATTCCTAAACGGAGAACACTGAAATAAAACCATGGTATCCATGGGGAGAAAGTAAATCAACCAACGACCACTGTTCTAATGAAAAGCACTGAGACCAGCGGTTACTATGAAAAATGATAAGAAAATTTCTGGACAATCCATAAACAAATTCTTCCCACCTTTAAATTTTACTGGAACAATTTTTGAAGACCTGATACAGCACAGAATTCCACATCCTCCATTTGGTGATTGCAATATGTATTTCTTGCATTAGTAGGCAGGTAGATACATTTGTATATATTTGAAACCGTTTGTTAATAAATTCTTCATCTTTGCTTGAGTGAGTTTTAGAAAAAAAACCTGTTCTTTACTGAACTGAAGGATCTCGACTGGCTAATTTCTTACTCCAAGTTATACAGAAATAAATATTTTGTTATTAATTTAGCAATAATATCTCTCCTTAAATTCAAGCCTTGTTGTCACCATCTCAATCCTTTTAGACGGGTTGTAAGAGTAGAATAATGTTATGAAGAATAAGCTTTGAAGGTGAAATTGAATCAATAGGCTTGAATAGATTATGTGGGATAATAACTATATACAACACATTTTAATTTTAATAATATTTAATCATGTTTGTTTATTTTATTGTTTTAAGGCATATTAGGAAAGTCATATTGGCAAATTAGCAGTACTGAACTGCTGATTTATTTAAAAATAATTCCAAGACAGTTTTAATAACAGTTATATAAAACAGTAACATAGTTGTGACTGTATGGACAAATTATCAATGAAGAACTCTCTGAGTCTTAGCATAATATTTGTGCATTGTGGTTCTTTGTACATCCATCATTCTATATATAGCCTGCAAATAAAGCTGTTGGTTCTCTGTGCTGTTTTAACCTACTTTTCTATATTATGGCCAGACTGCTATTAAGGGGGTGACTGCACAGGGCTAAAGAAATATTATTCCTCCATCTGTTCACCTGGGCTTCCTTCCAAAAAAAAATGTCAAACCAAGCTGTCCTCACCTATAATGTTATGATGGGCATTGGGAGATTTCAGGCTGACCAACTTACTAATGTTAAAACTTCATGAAATCAGATTCATGACTTGGTGTATTTATTCTTTGTGCACTGATGCTTTGTTTTATTTGGGTAAATGACTGAGGTTAATATATTCCATAACTGTTTCCTTAATTAACTCTTTGGCAACTGAAATGGTCAAAATGGACCCTAATTTGAACAAAGTCAGAAAACCACCTTCCATTTCCTTTTTGTGGCCAGTACTGTGGTAAAGTTCTAAAGATCCCTTGTCAATTATGTGTCAATTATAATTTAATCAGTATAATTGTATTAATTTTGGACTCACTTATGCCGATACATTTAGGAGCAGGTGAAAACTATGATTGTCGAATTTTAGTGCATGAGAAATTCTGCGTCCCACTGGATGTAAAAGCTTGTAACAGCACAAAAACTGGGCTCCAATTCTTTTCTTCACCACTCAGTTACCTGAGCTCTAACAGTCTTGAATAAAGCATGCACTATAAACAAAATTGGCCAACTATTGTCTCACAATAGGAGGAATTGTTGAGTAACAGAGCAGAGCTTCATTTAGCATTGAAGCCTGTGCAAAATTCAGCAGGAGTTACTGGATAGGATAAAGAAGAGGCACTATTCTCAGGAGGTTAACATTAAAAACGTTAGCACAACATTGATACAACACTAACCAGAAATTCACATTAGGGATATCCTGCTTTCCATGATTCATCAGTCAATATTTAAGTATAGTGTCAACTGTGCAGTTCAACCCTCAAAGCAGCAAAGGTTATTTTAACATTGCTACGAATTAAGTCATATCTCTTTGGTGAGATGCATGTTTCATCTTTGTCTGGGAGAGTAGCCTTTATTCATAATGAGAACTGTGATTTTGAATACAGTTTGTGCTTCACAATTTAATCTGCAATGATATACAGACTGGTAGTTGAATTGTACAGCTCAACAGTGGCTTCTTATAAGTGTTACTTTAACTATGAGCCTGGCACATGAAAAAAGATTTGCTAAGAGCAAGTCTGTTGACTGGAAATGATATGCTGAATCACCTATCTGTAAGTGTAAAGGATGAGAGAATCAGTAAACCAGCCTCCAGTCTTATCAGTCTGGGTCACCATTATCTCATCAGCAACCAGATAATCTTACCTCAAGGCTCCCCACAAGGACTATGTTAAAAAAGTAATGATTGAACAATGGTCCTCACTCAATAGTCCTTTCTGATAAAAAAAGCAACAAATATACATTTAAGAAACTACAATTACACAAAGCATTCAGTTTTAAATTGTTTGCACATGGAGGAGGATGTGTGTCATTGAAGTACCTGTTAGAACGTTTTTAGTCACAGTGGCTGAGCAAGCAAGTAAAGAGAAAATGTTAGATCTAGAAAATGTTCTGGAAGCATATTTTCCCAAATATCTTGAGGTGCAACATCATTAGGGTTAAATGGCCTTTCCTGTTTCATGTGGGACATGTATCCCCAATAATTCATAAAATGCTATTAAATTAATATTCCCTTTGACTGAAAGGTTAAAATTTGCGAGTGTGCAATTCAGTAGGGAACTGTGTTCATAGGAGATGCAGTTCAGAGCCTTGAAACTACACTAACATTGTCCTTTCTCTGACCCATACTCCTTGCCAGTGTTCTTCCCCACTGAGAGTCTGGGGTTGCTAAATTAGCACTTAAATTCCTGTAGCTCTCTCTTGGCATCTGTTATTCTATACATGAACACTCTATGTCTTGTTATTTAAATCCAATCTGTAACTGACTCATAGTATTCCAGCTAAGTGCCAGCTAGGCTTTGTCACAGTCACTCTGTTGGAAGAGCCTTATCATGACAGCAATCCTCTCTGGCCTATGGGTTGTTTTGATGCAGTGTAAAAACAGAAGCAAGCAGGATAATTCAGGATAGATCATGAAGTAGGTGGAGATTTCAGCAACCTGAAGTTCGAAAATGAAAATGTGTAAAAGGCTTCTTGGAAATATATTCTTGAGAAGATAGATGGGTAATTAATTAACCATACTCCAAGAGAAATCGTGAGGATCACTCTTCAGTATGATTACGTAGCTTGAGGGACACCATTCTACATCAAGCTAGGGCATGTTCAGGAAGTAGCACTCCACAAATGACTACAGTCAGCACAGAGGTTCAATCTACACTGTTGGCATCATTCTACATCATACTCTATGCATATCTAGCCAACTGATGTGACCAATCCCACGCTTGAAATGTTCTGATTGTAATCCCTCTTAAAATGGGTCATGAAAGAAACATGGGAGCTCTGATACTAACAGGTGAGAATCCAACATCATATTGCTATTATTCTTGGCAGGTAATGAAATACTCAGCATCTCATGCCACTTTGATCAGGCATGGTCAGTGCTAAGAGTGAGTTGCATATCTAAAGGGAGGGAAGGTGGATGCATCAGCTTTACTCTTTTCAACATCCTCAGTTGTCATAACAAAGGTTTGTTCTTTTTTCAGCAAATGGATATACTTTCCTCCAATTAAAACGTAGTTAACTATATTTTGATAACAGTAAGGAGCCAATCATAAGGCTTTCTTGAGTTAAAAATGCATGTTTGTTACCTGCTAGACTCAAGAAAAATAATATACACAACTTCAGGAAGTCTCTCGCTCTCTCATATACATTAAATGTATTATATATTAGTTTAAAATCTTTTGGCAATTCTTGACATGTATCTTGAGTATTGATTAGAAATAAGGAGGGGCAAGGGAGCTGGGAAATAAATAGAGAGAAGGGGTGGGGCTGGGGAAGGTAGGTGGGATGGTGAAAGGTGAGTGCAGGTAGGTCATTGGGATGGGTGGGGCGGTTAGGTGGGACAGAAGATGGACAGGTTGTGTCCATAAGACCAAAAGACCATAAGACATAGGAGTGGAAGTAAGGCCATTCGGCCCATCAAGTCCACTCTGCCATTTAAATCATGGCTGATGGGCATTTCAACACCACTTCCCCGCAATCCCCCTGTAGCCCTTGATTTCTTTTGAGATCAAGAATTTGTCGATCTCTGCCTTGAAGGCATCTGACTTCCCGGCCTTCACTGCACTCTGCGGCAATGAATTCCACTAGCCCACCACTCTCTGTCTGAAGAAATGTCGTCTCATTTCAGTTTTAAATTTACCCCCTCTAATTTTAAGGCTGTGCCCACGGGTCCTAGTCTCCCCGCCTAACGGAAACATCTTCCTAGCATCCACCCCTTCTAAACCATACATTATCTTGTAAGTTCCTATTAGATCTCCCTCAACCATCTAAACTCAATGAGTACAATCCCAGGATCCTTAGCTGTTCATCATACATTAAACCTACCATTCCAGGGATCATCCGTGTGGATCTCCGCTGGACACACTCCGGGGCTAGCATGTCCTTCCTGAGGTGTGGGGCCCAAAATTGGACACAGTATTCTAAATAGGGCCTAACTAGAGCCTTATAAAGCCTCAGAAGCACTCTGCTGCTTTTATACTCCAACCCTCTTGAGATAAATGACAACGTTACATTTGCTTACTTAATTACGGACACTACCTGCAAGTTAACCTTTAGAGAATCCTGGACCAACACTCCCGGATCCCTTTGCACTTCTGATTTGCGAATTTTCTCACCGTTTAAAAAATAGTCCATGCTTGTATTCTTTTGTACAAAGTGCAAAACCTCACATTTACTCACATTGAATTTCATCAGCCATTTCCTGGACCACTCTCCTAAACTGTCTAAATCTTTCTGCAGCTTCCCCACCTCCTCAGTACTACCTGCCTGCCCACCTATCTTCGTGTCATCAGCAAACTTCACCAGAATGCCCCCAGTCCCGTCATCTAGATCATTAATATACAAGGTGAACAGCTGTGGCCCCAATACTGATCCCTGCGGGACACCACTTGTCACCGATTGCCATTCTGACAAAGAGCCTTTTATCTCAACTCTGTGCCTACTGTCAGACAGCCAATCCTCAGTCCAAGCCAGTAGCTCACCTCGAACACCATGGGCCCTCACCTTGCTCAGCAGCCTTCCGTGAGGCACTGTATCAAAGGCCTTTTGGAAGTCTAGATAGATAACATCTACTGGGTTTGCCTGGTCTAACATACTTGTTACCTCTTCAAAGAATTCTAACAGGTGTGTCAGGTACAACCTCCCCTTACTAAAACCATGCTGACTTGTTTTAATCTGACCCTGCACTTCCAGGAATTTAGAAATCTCATCCTTGACAATGGATTCTAGAATTTTACCAACTACCGAGGTTAAGCTAATCGGCCTATAATTTTCCATCTTTTGCCTAGATCCTTTCTTAAACAAGGGAGTTACAACAGCAATTTTCCAATCATCTGGGACTTTCCCTGACTCCAGTGACTTTTGAAAGATCACGACCAAAGCCTCCGTTATTTCCTCAGCCACGTCCCTCAGAACTCCAGGATGTAGCCCATCGGGGCCAGGAGATTTATCAATTTTTAGACCCTTTAGCTTTTCTAGCACTTTTTGTTTTGTAATGCCTACTGTACTCAACTCTGCCCCCGGCTCTCCCTAATTGTTGGCATACTACTCATGTCTTCCACTGTGAAGACTGACGCAAAGCACTTATTAAGTTCTTCAGCTATTTCCTTATCTCCCATCACTAGCCTTCCAGCATCAATTCGGAACGGCCCAATATCTACTTTTGCCTCTCGTTTGTTTCTTATGTATTGAAAGAAGCTTTTACTATCATTTCTAATATTACTAGCTAGCCTACCTTCATATATGATCTTCTCCTTCCTTATTGATCTCTTTGTTATCCTCTGTCTGTTTTTGTAGCCTTTCCAATCTTCTGATTTCCCAGTGCTCTTGGCCACTTTATAGGCTGTCTCTTTCTCTTTGATATATTTCCTGACTTCCTTTGTCGGCCATGGCTGCCTAATCCCACCCCGAATAATCTTTCTTTTCTTTGGGATGAACCTCTGTACTGTGTCCTCATTACACCCAGAAACTCCTGCCATTGTTGGTCTATTGTCTTCCCCGCTGGGCTCTGCTTCCAGTAGATTTTTGTCAATTCCTCTCTCATGCCCCTGTAATTACCTTTATTTAACTGTAACACCATTACATCCGATTTTGCCTTCTCTCTTTCAAACTGCAGACCGAACTCTACCATATTATGATCGCTGCCTCCTAAGTGTTCCCTTACTTTAGGGTCTTTTATAAAGTCTGGCTCATTACATAGCACTAAGTCCAGAATAGCCTGCTCCCTTGTGGGCTCCATCACAAGCTGTTCCAAAAAGCCATCCTGCAAACATTCCATGAATTCTCTTTCTTTGGATCCACCAGCAACATTATTCACCCAACCCACTTGCATATTGAAGTCCCCCAAGATCACCGTGACCTTCCCTTTCTGACATGCCCTATTTATTTCTCGGTGCATCTTGCGCCCCTGGTCCTGATCACTGTTAGAAGGTCTGTACATAACTCCCATTATAGTTTATAAAATGTGAGGCTGGATGAACACAGCAGGCCAAGCAGCATCTCAGGAGCACAAAAGCTGACGTTTCGGGCCTAGACCCGAAACGTCAGCTTTTGTGCTCCTGAGATGCTGCTTGGCCTGCTGTGTTCATCCAGCCTCACATTTTATTATCTTGGAATCTCCAGCATCTGCAGTTCCCAATATCTCTCTCCCATTATAGTTTTTTGCCTGTGTGGTTCCTCAATTCCACCCACTCAGACTCCACATCTTCTGACCCTATGTCATTCAGTGCTGTAGATTTAATTCCATTCTTAACTAGCAAGGCAACCCCACCCCCTCTGCCCACCTCCCTGTCTTTTCGATATGTTGTGAATCCTTGGAAGTTTTAACTGCCAGTCCTGAACTCCCTGCAACCATGTCTCTGTGATGCCTACCACATCATAACCATTCAAGAGGATTTGTGCTGTTAATTCATCTACTTTGTTGTGGATACTATGAGCATTTAGATAAAGTGTCTTAATGCTAGCTTTCTTATCATTATTAGAGAGGTTGGAAATCCCAAGGTCTCTTAAGCTATCCTTCCTTTTTGCTGTATTCCTAGTCTGCCTCCAGTTTAAATCCACCTGTACACATGCTATCCTGTTGCTTATCTTTCCATTTAACTCCATGCTCCCTCTCTCTTTCACTTTCCCTTCCCCCGACTCACTAGTTTAAAGTCCTACTGACCACCCTATTTATCCTTTTCGCTAGAACACTGGTTCCAGATTGGTTCAGGTGGAGACCGTCCCAATGGTACAGATCCCCCTGGTTCCAAAACTGATGCCAATGCTCCATGAAATGGAATCCCTCTTTCCCACACCGATCCCTTAGCCACGTGTTTACTTCCCTAACTTTCTTTTCCCTATGCCAATTGGCACTTGGCTCGGACAGTAATCCGGAGATTATGACCCTTGAGGACCTGTACTTCAATTTCTTTCCTCGTGCTTGTCAAGTCAAAGAAGCGGGGATGAGAGTGAGGGTCAGTCATGGGATGAAGCTGGGGGTGGGGAGTTTTTAAAATTGGTAAATTCCATGTTTAGGCCATGGGGCTATAGGATCCCGAGGTGGAATCTGAGGTGCTGTTTCTTCAGTTTTCAGGTGGTGTCATTGTGACACTGGAGGAAGCCAGGGTCACAATGCTTGCTGACTTCATTGCTTTGGATAAATGTTACTTTTACCTCAGGCTGCCTCTTACCTAACATATGCTGGTGTCATGAAACATGGCTAACATATAGGCCAGGTGATGCCTGTGCCATTTCAAGTCAGTGTTTTCTGGAGGAGGCTAGTGCCATAATGACACCATCCGTAAACTGGAGAAGCAACACCTCATATGGTTGGGGCTGGTAGATATAGACTGGCTCTTCTTAGTTTGGGAATGAAATCTAGAAAATTGCTGCCCTGTTCCGTGTGTGCATCTTAGATGACAAAGTGTGGACCTGGATGAACACAGCAGGCCAAGCAGCATCTGAGCAGCACAAAATGCATCTTCTGTTTATTTCATTCCTGCTTTACAAACTTTGCCCTTGTGGCACATCAGAATTATTATTTTGCATTCTTAAATCATGTAGCGAATAAAGGAAGTTATGAGGATCAGAAATGATTCCCTACTTTGCGATGTCTGCTTTGGCATACATAGACTCACAGGTGCCAGGTTAGTCAGGCCATTCCATACCTCCCTCTTTCTGAGAGCTTGCCCCTGGCAGATTTTAAAATACTCATTCTGCTTAGGCTGTATTTTAAATTTATCACTTTAATTGCTGGATTAATTTGGTGATTTTCTCTTTGCCAAAGACTTGTGTGAGAGGAAGCGTCTGCAAAAGATGGCTTTCAGGAGAGCAGCTCAGAGGTGCTTCAAGCATACGCAGCTATGGTACTTCATTTCAATTCATCAGCTATAGCTCTTTGACACTAATACATCATTTTTATTCAGAACCATTTAACACTAAACTTCTTCATTCCACATTCTTATTAGTAACCCAGGTGGACAACCTATTTTGGGGGATTGACATCTCTTTATCTATCAAGTCAGCATTGTGATCATGTACCAACGCTGATATCTGTTCATGCTTCTCCACTGCAGGGAAGAGCTCGCACAATAGAAATGAACATGCTTGGACAGGTGGTTTGGTGTCAGACATTAGGCTGCTGAACTCCTTCAAGAAGCAGACCACTGACCTGACAGGGGACCAAGGGGAATATATCTGTGTGAAGGGAAGATTAGATATCAACAGCCATCTGGTGAGATTTTTCTAATGTGCTATTTCCTGCACATAAGCACCAATTCCTCACTGAAACATTTGCTAAGGATGCCAGTTCTTTATACAAACAAATCCGTGAGATTTTCTTTGAAGTTTCTAGATTTTGTTCCCAAATGAAGAAGAGCCCCAGTGTATACCTACCAGCCCCAACCAACCATATTCCTGAGTTATCAAAGAGTATCTGCAGTGTGGAACAGGCCATTCAGCCTGATGAGTCCATACTACCCCTCTGAAGAGCATCACACCCATTCTTCTACCCCTGCATTTCCTATGTCCAACACACCTAACCTAACCATCCCAGAGTGACAATCTTAAAAAAGCCTGGACATTATGGCCAATGTAGCATGGCCAATCCACCTAGCCTGCACATGTTTGGACTGTGGGAGGAGGCCAGAGCACGCAGGGGAAGGCCACACAGACACGGGGAGAATGTGCAAACTCCACACAGACAGTCGTCCGAGGGTGGAATCGGACCTGGATTCCTGGCATTGTGAGGTAGTAGTGCTAATGGCTGAGTCACCATGCAGCTCTGGAACAGCTGTGGGCTTCAGAGAGCGCACTGTGAAGACTTCCATCTTCCTTCCTGCATAAGTACAGAGGCATTCACCTTTGTGGATAATCGATCTAGAGTAGACTAGGGTTGGGTAATAATTGCTGACCCAGGCAGTGACATCCACATCCCAGTAGATAATATCACTTAAGGACTATTGATTGTTGCATTCCATCATTCAATTTAACACTTTGGACTTTATGGACTGAATTAATTTTTGAAAATGTGCTAAAAAATACCAACTTGAAATAGCAACAGGCATCACCTGACCCATTGTTTAGCCATGTTTCATGCCACCAACATATATTAGATAAGAGGCAGACTGTGATAGAAGTAACAGTCCCCCAAAGCAATGAAGCCAGCAACCAGTCTCTCACCCATTATTTCCAGGGTGATATGAAAGAGTGCTCATTAGAGATTGGATTTTCATCATTATGAGAATCTTTACATGCTGGGGTGAAAACCTCACCTGCAAACAGAATCTATTAGAAAGATGCTTCTTTGAGAAATGCATACTGTGACAAAAGCAGAGAAGATGGGTTTTTGACCACAGAATTGAAAAAAGCTGGAAAACACGCTTCCTTTTCCTGTCACTCAAAATGTAGAGCCTGATGGGTTAGTACGGTTTGCTCAGTGGTGAGCACTGATGCCTCACAGCACTAGGCTTCCAGATTCAATTCCAACGTCAGGCAACTATGTGGAGTTTGCACATTCTCCCTGTGCCGACATGGGTTTTCTCTGAATGCTTTGGTTTCTTGCCACAGTCTAAAGATGTGCAGGTCATGTGGATGGGCCATGAGAAATTGCTCATAGTACCCAGGGCTATGTAGGTTAGGTGGATTAGCTACAGGGATAGGGTGAGGGGATGTATCTGGATGGAATGCTCTTCAGGAAGTTGATGTGGACTTGTTGGGCCAAATGGCCTGTTTCTACACAATGGGAATTCCATGATAATGCTGACTGTGAAGAGACACCAGGAAATTGAGAACTCAAGAATAATTGCAATTTTCTCTACTACTGACAGCACAGAAAACAACTAACCAATCATAGTGAGATAGCAATAACTGCAGATGCTGGAGTCAGAAACATCATTATGTGGAGCTGGAGGAACGCAGCAGGCCAGGTAGCATCAGAGGAGCAGGAAGATTATGTTTTAAGTCAGGACCCTACTTCAGAAGTGGGGAGGGGGAAAGGAGCTCAGAAATGAATAGAGGAGACGTGGGGCTGGGGAAGGTAGATGGATGGTGATAGATGAGTGCGGATTGAGGACTGGTCAGTGGGATGGGTGGGGCAGATAGGTGAGAGAGAAGATGAATATGTTATGTCAGGCCAAGAAAGTGGGGATGAGAGAGAGGGTCGGTCATGGGAAGAGGCCGGGAGAAGGGAGATTTTAAAACTGGTGAATTCTATGTCTAGGCCATTGGGTTGTAGGCTCCCAAGGTGCAATATGAAGTGTTCCTCCACTAGTTTGCAGGTGGTGTAATTGTGACACTGGAGGAGGCCCAGACGGACATGTCACCCAGGGAGTGGGAGGGGAGATAAAATGGTTCGCAACCAAAAGGTGTTGTCATTTATCGTGTACAGAGTGCAGATGCTCTACAAAGTGGCTTCCGAGTCTACGCTTAGTCTCACCAACATAGAGGAAGCCATATCAGGAGCAGTGAATACAGTAAACCAAGCTGACAGATGTGTAAGTGAACCCTTGTCTAATCTGAAATGTTTGCTTCGGGTCCTTGGATGGAGGTGAGGGGGGAGGTGTAGGGACAGTTGTAGCACTTCCTATGGTTGTAGTGAAAGGTGCTGGGGGTGGTTGGTTAGTGGTGAGTGTGGAGCGGATGAGGGAGCCATGGAGAGAATGGTCCCTGCAAAAGGCAGTTAGGGCTCGGGAGGGAAATATCCCTTTGGTGGTTGTGTTGAATTGTAGGTACCGGGAATGACGGAGAATGATACGTTAGATAAGGAGATTAGTGGGGTGATAGGGATAGTCTGTCTTTATTTTTGTTGGAGGAGGGGATGTAAGGGCAGAAGTGCAGGAAATGCAAGAGAAGTAGTTGAGGGCATTTTCGATCACCAGAGGGAGGAAGTTATGGTCCTTGAAATAGGACGCAATCTGTGATGTCAGGAGTGGAATGTCTCATCTTGGGATCAGACAGAGTGGAGGTGGAGGATTTGGGAGTAGGAGATCACACTCTTGCAGGAAGGTGGGTGAGAGGAGGTGTAGCCCAGGTGGCTGTGGGAGTTTGTGAGCTTGAAATTGATGTCGGGTTCAAGGCAGTCACCAGAGATGGAGACAGAGAGGTCCGGGAAGGGGAGGGAGGGGTCAGACACATCTACCATTTTTGGCTGTGTCATTTTTTTCTTCAGTTTCATTGACAGTTACTCGCCACGTCTAAGAAAAGTTGCTTCTTTAACAATCTAGCCCATTCCTATCAGGCAGGTCCCCCACATTTACAACAACGATTCACACTCACTGGATGCCCGCTGAAAGACTGGCTCCCCATGCTATCTTTGAAAGGCTGTTGTGCACCTAGAAAAATGTTGGCAAACTAATGTTGCCCTTCACCAACAACATCATGACACAGCAGCCCCAAAACCATGATGCTCATGACATATAGTCAGCATGGCTGACACTCCCTCATACCTTCAAATTCATTCTCTCACCTGGTCACTCTAATCACCAGGCCGCACAGTTTTATAGCCCTTAGCTACATCCCGTCTAAGCAGTCATTTTAAATCGCCACTCCTCTGTCCCCCAATACTCTGTAACTCGTGCACACTGGACACCCACAATATATCATTGTCCAGGAGGATATCACATGCTGGCAAACAATTACATAATTCCAAACATGGGAGTTTGTTGGCTGGCAGCAAATGTCAAAACAAACAACACAAATATAGGCTGAAGATTGCACCCCCTCCCCAATACAAACTAAATGCTGGCATGATGACTATTGATTATTTATCATTTCATGATGGTTTGCTACATCCAGCTCTCATCAACTGAAAACGAGTGTCAGCCAGGTCCTGTCTGATTTGTAGTGCTGAGCTGCACACAAGGAGAACTTTCTCCTTTCCAATGTCTTCTTCCTCACCCTCAAAACACTGCTCCCAATTCCCTTGTTCCTCCGCATCTACCACATTGCTTCATTGCATGCTGGCGCACTTGACTGGACTATAGTGGAGGGGTCCCCACAGACCGGTCTAATTGCTAAACTGTATCTTCAACAGCCTTATTGACTGTTCAACCACATTATCAGTCACATTAAACCTGCACTGCACATCAGACAGGGGTTGCTCAATGGTATCATGAGCCATAGTCTCAGTGAATTGTTTTTGCCTGCCAGTATCCTGAATTGTAAGGCAACTAGACCCTCAAATACCAAGTACATGAGATTGCATTAGGCCACAGGAGATGTGGCAGCTGCAAAGGTGGGGGTAAAATGTTTGCATTGACTACACATGGCAGAGTGCCAAACTGAATGTACATTTATCCTGAAGTGTTAATATGTTGAAGTTTCCTTCCCTCGTTACCTCGGCAATGTGGTGTCTGGAATATTTTAAAGGGTTATTAGATGTGGGAGATCATGGCCCAGAATTAGATATCACCCTACGAACTGAATTAAGAATGTTAAATTTCTCCCACTTTATTTTAATCAAGCTCCGAGATAAATGGTGTGATTTATAACTAGACTATTTTCTTCAGTTACTTTTGCTGTTTGCTTCTACATTCAGTTTATACCTGATAAGCTCATTACACAACATTCCATTGTCTCTGTCATATCTGATCATTATTATGAAGATATAAGAATTCCTCATCATTGTTAGATCAATTTAGATTTTTTTTCATGTTCGTACAATTCAGGTCACTATAAAAACCGCAATCAATTCACAAGGATGAACTGAGATCATTGTTAACATAAAATTATGCAAATATAATTTAAACAATTAATATGAATTATTTTGTTAAATTTTCAGTGATCTGTTTGCCTGAATGATAGTGTTTAATATTCGATCCCTCCTCCAGTTAGTAGAGTATATAAACTGCAGCTCCAATGGCTAAATTAGTTACATGCCATTCAAGTAGATGGAATGCAAATACGTCCATGCCTGTTTCAGTTTTGCTCTGTGTTTGCTTCTTTGTCATTAGTACAAGGGGCAGGATCAGAGATGCAGCCATTATCACACAGGTCTTAACCTTTCAAAGAAATGGCTTAAATATTGAAATACAAAATAGATCAGCTTTGCAATAGGATGAATTACACCAATTCTGCATAATCATTGGGCGCGATTACATTTTTGTGGCTCATTTTTCTGCATCTGTGGCAAGCGAATAAAACAGGCATTTGGCATAGTAAATACACAAATTAAGACCCTATTAAACACTGAGGATCCTTTTTCAAAATTTTTGTCCAATATATAGTTCAAGTATTGGGACATTTCAGAAATCTTCCTGGTGTGTCAGCACACTGTCATATACTCAGCAACTAACAAGGCTTAACTAACCTTGGATGCCATTTTTTGTTGGTTACTCATGCTGCTTGGGTGGGAACTGCTGAGGATCTAGATCCTGGGGAGTTCCACTCTCCAGTCCCAGGTTACTCTCATGCTGGAGGTGGGGTGCAGATACGGGTGGTTTTTGGTGGTGAAAGTGTAATGGCAGGGAAGAAAGATCTGATAACAATGATCAGATTTCCAACTGGAACAAACAATCAGTACAGGAACTGGCACTTTCCTTTCTCTCGTGTAGGAGAAGGTGCCCCACAACAAGAGGGAAAGCCTGAGAAACAGCACCCCGTGATCTCCTCAAACACGTTTCAAAAATTTCTCCAAGGGCTCATTAGCACTGATACCACAAAGCCAGTGGCTCCCATAATTTAGAAGATATTTGAGGCATATGGTAAGTGCTGCCATCCATCTTGTTCACTCGAATCTCACCTTTATCTTAAAATATGTTACAAAGTGGAAACTGCAGATGGTGTGACGATGAGCCATCTGTTTTCCTCTCCACCTTCCCTTCCATCACCTTTATTGTCCACTGATTCCAGACAGTCAGGAACTGTTATTTAGTCAGTCTTCAGAGAGTTGTGAGAAAGAGAAAGAATAAGCCCATGACATTGAAGAGGAAGTGCTATCACTAGACCTCACTTTGTTTCTGTTTATGATTAGACGTCGGGCAAGGCTCTCTGATTGTTATTGTTCTAGAAGGTGCAGCCTGAATCATTAAGCTCCTAGGTAAGAAGGCTGAACTGACTCCCTTCTTTATTCACCAACCACCCTACATCAGCTGGCTGCACAAAGTTTATCCCTTCACTTGTGGGTACTTTTCTCTCAGACCCAAATTAACTTTTTTTTAAACAATGCTAATTTAACCAGACTTCCTAGACTGAGTTTGTCATCCACTACACTTCAAAAGAAATAGTAATGCAACACACATAACACACAGAGGCGAAATATGGGGTGAGTTCAAAAAGATAAAAGTAAGAAAAGTTCAGTATCAAAATTGTTTATGGTGCCCACATAAGATCATGTCAAACCCATTATGGGATTGCATGATAATAAAATGTGAGGCTGGATGAACACAGCAGGCCAAGCAGCATCTCAGGAGCACAAAAGCTGACGTTTCGGGCCTAGACCCTTCATCAGAGAGGGGGATGGGGAGAGGGAACTGGAATAAATAGGGAGAGAGGGGGAGGCGGACCAAAGATGGAGAGTAAAGAAGATAGGTGGAGAGAGTGTAGGTGGGGAGGTAGGGAGGGGATAGGTCAGTCCAGGGAAGATAGACAGGTCAAGGAGGTGGGATGAGGTTAGTAGGTAGCTGGGGGTGCGGCTTGGGGTGGGAGGAAGGGATGGGTGAGAGGAAGAACCGGTTAGGGAGGCAGAGACAGGTTGGACTGGTTTTGGGATGCAGTGGGTGGGAGGGAAGAGCTGGGCTGGTTGTGTGGTGCAGTGGGGGGAGGGGACGAACTGGGCTGGTTTAGGGATGCAGTAGGAGAAGGGGAGATTTTGAAACTGGTGAAGTCCACATTGATACCATATGGCTGCAGGGTTCCCAGGCGGAATATGAGTTGCTGTTCCTGCAACCTTCGGGTGGCATCATTGTGGCACTGCAGGAGGCCCATGATGGACATGTCATCTGGAGAATGGGAGGGGGAGTGGAAATGGTTTGCGACTGGGAGGTGCAGTTGTTTGTTGCGGACTGAGCGGAGGTGTTCTACAAAGCGGTCCCCAAGCCTCCGCTTGGTTTCCCCAATGTAGAGGAAGCCGCACCGGGTACAGTGGATGCAGTATACCACATTGGCAGATGTGCAGGTGAACCTCTGCTTAATGTGGAATGTCATCTGGGGGCCTGGAATGGGGGTGAGGGAGGAGGTGTGGGGACAAGTGTAGCATTTCCTGCGGTTGCAGGGGAAGGCGCCGGGTGTGGTGGGGTTGGAGGGCAGTGTGGAGCGAACAAGGGAGTCACGGAGAGAGTGGTCTCTCCGGAAAGCAGACAGGGGAGGGGATGGAAAAATGTCTTGGGTGGTGGGGTCGGATTGTAAATGGCGGAAGTGTCGGAGGATGGTGCGTTGTATCTGGAGGTTGGTAGGGTGGTGTGTGAGAACGAGGGGGATCCTCTTAGGGCGGTTGTGGCGGGGGCGGGGTGTGAGGGATGTGTTGCGGGAAATACGGGAGACGCGGTCAAGGGCGTACTCGATCACTGTGGGGGGAAAGTTGCGGTCCTTAAAGAACTTGGACATCTGGGATGTGCGGGAGTGGAATGTCTTATCGTGGGAGCAGATGCGTCGGAGGCGGAGGAATTGGGAATAGGGGATGGAATTTTTGCAGGAGGGTGGGTGGGAGGAGGTGTATTCCAGGTAGCTGTGGGAGTCGGTGGGCTTGAAATGGACATCAGTTACAAGCTGGTTGCCTGAGATGGAGACTGAGAGGTCCAGGAAGGTGAGGGATGTGCTGGAGATGGCCCAGGTGAACTGAAGGTTGGGGTGGAAGGTGTTGGTGAAGTGGATGAACTGTTCGAGCTCCTCTGGGGAGCAAGAGGCGGCGCCGATACAGTCATCAATGTACCGGAGGAAGAGGTGGGGTTTGGGGCCTGTGTAGGTGCAGAAGAGGGACTGTTCCATTGCATCCTTACCAATGACACTGGCAATTCAACAGTAAATTTGGAGACCTTTCATTCTGCAGGTTGGTATAAATTTTGTTTTCTGGTTGCTTTTGACATTGGCTAAATTTTGGTGTTCAAAATGTTTAAGATCCTTTGATTTACCTGTACTGTAGGATGTTAAAAATGGCTATTCTTAAAGCTGTGGCCCTCTCAGCACTTTAGTCCATTTGTTATGATGTCTGGCCAAAATACACATGGACAAGCATTACGGTCAATTTTTAAACCTTTTTGTTTGTTAATTCCTGGATAATGAAATGGGCTTGTCTGCAAGAGACAGCGTTTCTGCAAATGGGTGGGCATTGTTGGGAATTATTAACTTCAGGGCCATTTCTTCTTGTTAACTCTATCCTGATTTGAAGTTTCTCTACTACTTTACAGGTGCAACACTCATTGATCCTCACACAAGACTTTTCCAGGCAGCCACTTTATTTTACATTTTCTATCACTGTCCTTTAAAAGCAACACTATTTGGCATTAAAATTAAATAATATTGATAAATACTTCAGGGTTTGGGTTCTGAGCTGTCATTATAATCTTCTCTGACAAGACAAATGGAATTAGATCCATTTCATCACAAAAGAGAAGGAAAAGTTAAACATAAAACAATAGACATATGCACACATTAATTTATTTCTTGAGTTTTTCAGTTCTAACCAGGTCTCTGTATGTTCTAAACAGGGCATCTGCAATCACATTTGATTTCCCAGCCATATGGGGGAGTTTTAAATGATGCAGTTGAATGAACAAGCTCCCATGGTATAAATTGGTATTCTGGGTCTTAAACTTTCCCACAAAAGTTAATGTGTTGTGACAAGTATGGACTAAGGTCTTACTGTACCCATTTGAAAAGTAGATTGCAAGTGTTTGAGAGCCAGCAAAATACTGAGGCTTTCTTTCCTACCATGAATACAGCTTCTGATGTTTCGTTACCTTTTTTTTTTGGAAACATCCAAGATTGGTCTCTCTGTTTCAGATTTGTCTCCACAAAGAAGGAAAAGCCCTTCGTCGATGTCACTCACATTGAGGGCAACTTTAAATGTCTGCTTAAAATTTGGTGCTGCAGGCACACATATTAAAATGACCTTCAACTGTTCAAACCTGCCCTGAGTTACAAAGATAGAAATCACAGTTGTGTGGCAGCTAAGGGAGCCTGCCACTATCTTTTGAGTAAATGTATCTTTGTAAGGTAAAAAGTTAAAATCAACACAGTCCAACTCCCTAATTGCAGAGAGCTGATGAGGGTGGTTTAATCTAAGGATCATCATACTTCAGGTAAGGGGAGAAATTTGAAAAGGTAGGGTGTGTATAATAACTCAGCTGAGACAGGAATTTAATTCGTACTGTTGGCATCACACTGCTTTGCAAATTCAACTGAGCTAAGCAGCCCTCTTTCGTGGGGATGTAAGCTGATTCACCCACCATATCTATGCAATCTTCCAGGGAGCATATCAAGTCAGAGTTGGGTCTGGTCACTTTCCAGTAGTCAGTGCAGCCTAGTGGAGCCATCCAGCACAACCAGGGGGCTCCAGCTACTACCGCTACACTGTACCAGTTAGTGCTCCTGCACATCATTAAACGCCTCCAAAAGGTGGGTTAATTTTTATGGCCTGAGCTGATAGGGATGTATTCTTATGAGGCATGAAACTTGAAACATGACCCAACAGAATATTGTTGAGCAAACCATACTGAATGAAGAGTTGGGACAGTCACATATCCTTGGCAGATATGATGTTTAATGGAACAGCCTCTGTTAAATTGGTAGCAACACTCATGATAAAGGTATGCTGGTAGCTCCCTTTTGTTGTGGGTAGGGATAACACACAGTCCACTAACAATTTGCTAAATGAATCCCCAAAAGCCAGCACAGAACCAGAACTCTTTGTGCTCCTGAGATGCTGCTTGGCCTGCTGTGTTCATCCAGCCTCACATTTTATTATCTTGGATTCTCCAGCATCTGCAGTTCCCATTATCACAGAACCAGAACTGTAAGTTTCATTGCAGGCCAGGGTACTTCTACAATGTTGCAGGCGGTCAATAAAAATGATGACTGATGATATTTGGATTTTATATGCACTGATATAACCACAATCAGAATTTCATGAGACAGCTGTAATATTTGTCACAGTACCTTGGTTTATACCAGTGCTGCTGTAATAATGTAGCACAGATATAGCATATTTAAATGCAGCAAGATGAACAAATAAACAGGGCTGATAATTGTAAATTAGTACAACGTGATTGCAGTATGGAGATACAGAGACTCAGCACAGTGACCAAGTTTGGGATCTAAACTCAGTCTTTAAGAATGACAGGCAAAACAGAAAAGGCAAGGTGGCGTTGTTAGTGAATGTTTAAATCAGGGAATAATGAGGAATAAAATCAGTGCACTATTGGCATAAGACATCTAGATGCAGAATCAGTTTGAGTGGAGCTCAGAAGCAATAAGAGGTCGAAAACATTTGGGAGTTGTCTATTAGTCTCCAAACAGCAGGGATATGGTAGGATTTGGCATTAAACAGAAAACTAGAGATGCATTCAATAAGGATGCTACATAGAGACTGAACAAATCGCATTAGCAATAATAATGTGGTATTTGAATTCCTGGAGCGTGTCCCAGATGCATTGTACATTGAGGAACCAATTCAGGACCAGGCTATCCCAGTTTTGGATTTTTGCGATGAGAAAAGCTGAATTAATAATCTTGTTGTGAGACATCCTTTAGAAAAAGTGGCCTTTACAGTGGGATAAAAAGTAAAGTAGCCCAATCCAGAACTAGGGTTCTAAATCTAAACAAAGGAAACTACAATGGTTTGGGATTTGGATTGGCTGCAGTACATTGGGGAACTTCATTTAAAAGGCATGACAATGGATAGGCAATTATTAATTTTTAAGGAATGAATGTATGCATTGTAGCAGTTACAACAAAACAAATGACCCAACTATGGTCAACAAAGTAAATTAAGGACAGAGATAATGGGAACTGCAGATGCTGGAGAATTCCAAGATAATAAACTGTGAGGCTGGATGAACACAGCAGGCCAAGCAGCATCTCAGGAGCTCAAAAGCTGACGTTTCGGGCCTAGACCCTTCATCAGAGGACAGCATTAGATTCACAGAGAAGTCTTTTTCTGCAAAATATAGCAAACCTAAGGACTTGGAACAGCTAAAAACTCAGCAAAAGGGGACCATAGGTCAATTATGATGGAAGAATAGCCTATCAGAGTAAATTCATAAGGAACTTATTAACAGACTCTAGAGGTTCTACAAGTATGTGATTAAAAAAAAGACAAAAAGCGAAGGCCATTTTCCAGCCTGAAACAGGAGAATTGATAATGGAGAACAAGAAAACTGCAAGCAATTAAAGATAATGGGAACTGCAGATGCTGGAGAATTCCAAGATAATAAAATGTGAGGCTGGATGAACACAGCAGGCCAAGCAGCATCTCAGGAGCACAAAAGCTGACGTTTCGGGCCTAGACCCTTCATCAGAGAGGGGGATGGGGAGAGGGAACTGGAATAAATAGGGAGAGAGGGGGAGGCGGACCGAAGATGGAGAATAAAGAAGTTAGGTGGAGAGAGTATAGGTGGGGAGGTAGGGAGGGGATAGGTCAGTCCAGGGAAGACGGACAGATCAAGGAGGTGGGATGAGGTTAGTAGGTAGCTGGGGGTGCGGCTTGGGGTGGGAGGAAGGGATGGGTGAGAGGAAGAGCCGGTTAGGGAGGCAGAGACAGGTTGGACTGGTTTTGGGATGCAGTGGGTGGGGGGGAAGAGCTGGGCTGGTTGTGTGGTGCAGTGGGGGGAGGAGACGAACTGGGCTGGTTTAGGGATGCAGTAGGGGAAGGGGAGATTTTGAAACTGGTGAAGCCCACATTGATACCATATGGCTGCAGGGTTCCCAGGCGGAATATGAGTTGCTGTTCCTGCAACCTTCGGGTGGCATCATTGTTGCAGTGCAGGAGGCCCATGATGGACATGTCATCTAGAGAATGGGAGGGGGAGTGGAAATGGTTTGCAACTGGGAGGTGCAGTTGTTTGTTGCGAACTGAGCGGAGGTGTTCTGCAAAGCGGTCCCCAAGCCTCCGCTTGGTTTTCCCAATGTAGAGGAAGCCGCACCGGGTACAGTGGATGCAGTTTACCACATTGGCAGATGTGCAGGTGAACCTCTGCTTAATGTGGAATGTCATCTTGGGGCCTGGGATGGGGGTGAGGGAGGAGGTGTGGGGACAAGTGTAGCATTTCCTGCGGTTGCAGGGGAAGGTGCCGGGTGTGGTGGGGTTGGAGGGCAGTGTGGAGCGAACAAGGGAGTCACGGAGAGAGTGGTCTCTCCGGAAAGCAGACAGGGGGGGGGGATGGAAAAATGTCTTGGGTGGTGGGGTCGGATTGTAAATGGCGGAAGTGTCGGAGGATGGTGCGTGGTATCTGGAGGTTGGTAGGGTGGTGTGTGAGAACGAGGGGGATCCTCTTAGGGCGGTTGTGGCGGGGGCGGGGTGTGAGGGATGTGTTGCGGAAAATACGGGAGACGCGGTCAAGGGCGTACTCGATCACTGTGGGGGGAAAGTTGCGGTCCTTAAAGAACTTGGACATCTGGGATGTGCGGGAGTGGAATCTCTTATCGTGGGAGCAGATGCAGCGGAGGCGGAGGAATTGGGAATAGGGGATGGAATTTGCAATTAAACATTACTTTTGTTCTGTGTTCCTAAAAGAAGGCATAAATATGTTCCCAAGACAATGAGGTAAGCAAGGATGTTTTATGAAGAAAGAATTGAAGGAAGTTAGTGCTAGAAAAAAGAAAATGTTGAGAAATTATGGGATCTGATATCTGTTAAATTCCCAGGACCTGAAAATCTATATCCCAGGACACTAATGAAGACGCTCATGGAATCAATGTTTGCATCGGCCTTCAACTTCCAAAATTCCGTTGATTCTGCAATAATCCTGGTAGATTGAGGGTGAACAATGTAACTCCATCATTTAAAAAAAAATGAGGTAAGGAGAAAACTGAGGATTACAGATTGGTTAGTTTAACATCAGTCGCCGAAAAAATGTTAAAGTCTATTATAAATGATGTGATAACAAAATATCGAAAGTATCAACATGATTAGACAAAATCACCACGGATTTCTGAAAGGAAATTGTGCTTGCCAAACATACTGGAGATTTTTGAGGAGATAACAAGTAGACTAGATGAGGGAAAACAAGTGCATGTGATTAATTTGGATTTTCAAAAACTTTTCGCAAACTCCCACCAAAGTGGCTAGTATGCAAAATCAAAGTCCACAGCATGATATATGGTGATATATTTACATGGATTGAGAATTAGCTGAGAGGAAACAGAGAGTGGGAGTAACTAGATTGTTTGTGTTTTGGGAGGTGGTAACAAGTTGGATCCCACATGGATCAGTGCTTGGGGCCCATTATTCTCAACATGCATCAGAGATTCAGATGGGGGAATCAAGTGTTTCCAATTTGATGATGACTTAAAATTAGCTGGGAAAGATTTAAAAACAAAACTAGCTGAAAGTGTATGGAAGAAATAAAGAGGTTTTAGAATGACTTAGACAAGTTGAATGTAAAGGTAAATGCATGCAGATGCAGTAAAACATAGAAACATGTGAAGTTGCCTGCGCAGATGAGAAAGAACAGAATGGCAGTATTTTATTAAAGTGATGAGAGATTGGGAAATGTTGAACTACAAAGGGACCTGGGCGTCTCACATACTGATGATTGAAAGCAAGCATGAAAGTGCAGCAAGCAGATAGGAAGACAAATGGCGGATAGCTTTTCATTTCAAGATTTTTGAGTACAGAAGCAAGGACATCTTACTGTAGCTCTAAGTGTTCTGGTAGATAACATCTGAGTGTTGTATGCAATTTTGGTTTCCTATCTTAAGAAGAAATATATTTGCCATAGAGGCAGCGCAATTAGGTTAGTTCATCAGATTGATTACTGGGATGGTAGGTTTGGCCTGTGAGGAAAAATTGGATTGACTGGGCCTAGGAACACTGGGCTTTAGAAGAAAGAGAGGGGGTCTTATTGGAACATATACATTTTTGCCAAGGACTGACAGACTGTATGCCTTGGCTGGGGGTATCCAGGACAAAGCGTCACAGCTTCAGCAGATTGTAGGCGACTTTGAACTTGGATGAAAAGAAATGTCTTCACTCAGAGCATGTTCAAACTGTGGCATTCACTTACACATAAAGCTGTGGAGGTGAAGTCACTGCATATATTTAAAAATGAAACAGGTTCCTAGATGCTAAAAATATCAAGGGATGTGAGAAGTGAGCAGGAGCGTGCAATGAAATAAATGATAAGACACAGCAGAACATGCTCAATTGACCGAATGACCTCCACCTGGTCATATTTTCTATATTTCTATGCTTCTTTCATTGTTCACACTCTGTTTGCAAATCTTTGAGGAGATCTCCAAGTCTTGATCAGCACTTCATTTTTAATATTCTGGAACTGTTTCTGCCTCTTCAGATTCAGTATGAGCAGTCTGAGGTCATTTTTTAACAATGAGTCAGTCTGTTGAGCTACAACTAAAGAAGTTCTATTTATGGCCATCTTAGACACTGAAAAAGGTTTCAGATAACCAGATTGGAGTATCTCCTGCTTGCAGTGCCACCTCAGTATCCACTGGTTGAGATTGAATGGCCAGACACCATGTGATTATACAGACAGGGAAAATATCAGGCACTTTCTCCTACAGTTGTTTGGTCTCCCTAACCTCAATACACTTCCCAGAGATTGCAAAGGATGTTATTAATTTTGACCTATCCAGGCTGTTGCTGAACATCTAGTTGATACCGCTTACAGGCAAACTTGGTACGACTCCCACAGTCACTGCCCAAGACACAATGTCATGCTCAGATACACCCAGTAAAGCAGTGATAGGCATGTAGCCTCTTTCAAACAATTTATGGTGCCTTGGCACTTCATGAACTTTCTGGTGCACTTCCCACTGAAAGAGTTTGAGTGACCCCCTATTATCCTTCGTATGAGTGCAGGCTTGCTCACCTCCCTCTGGGAAATGCAACCACCCTTTCTTCACATATAAAATCTCAGTTAATTTCTGTGATTTATTTACCCACATCCACACTCACAGGAGTGTATCTACGAGAATTTGCGGCTGTAGTCAGAGCCATACTCTGGTATACTTGCCCCATTTAATCCCTCTGGCTTTTCTATTGCAGTCCAACTGGCCCGGACCTATCCTCCCTTTTGGCAAGTTAAACGCAAAGCATTTTCGGCCTCAATTTTGATCTCAGCACCATCCTTTCTGACCTAAGGAGCATTTCCCTCTCTGTCATGAGTTATCAGTTTCCAATCATGCTCTCCACCTCTATCCTTTTCAGTTGTTGGGTATGACTTGGCAAGAGCTTCATCTTGAACAAGGATCAATTGATCAGAACAAGGTTAATTTGAAAAGAATACCTTCCTTTCTGGATACCTTTTGTCAGATTTAAATGAACTTAAGTTTGAAAAGGAACCGGTTTATCCTGGGTTTCTTGAATTAATTAAAAAAAGTGAGTTTATGAATTAAATGCGAGAAGAAATAATAACATCATAAAAATGCATACTGAGTAAAAATGAGGTGAGTGCAAAAAGATAAAGTTTTTTTTTAAAAAAGATCAATTTCTGAATTGTTCATGAAGAGCTGATAAGATTGTGGCCATTATTGGATGTCAGCAATCGCATTGACATTGACAGCTGAGATGCAGGTTTTGAGATTCTTCCTTTTGCAGGTTAGTAGAAACTCTGTTATTCTGGTTCCTATTGACAGTGACTGCATTTCACCATTCAGTGAAGGATAGTTCCCTTTGTTTTACCTGTGGTTTAGGGATATTTTAAATGTATTTTCTTGAAAGCCCTCACAACACTGATCCACACAGCACAACATCTGGGCAATACTCTTAGTGTTATAGTGTTTTTTGTAACCTCTTTGCTGTATAGTCCTGGAAGGTGGAACTGATTTTTCCACGGTGAAGGCTCTTCTTGTTAAATCTCTCCCTGTCTGAAGATTCCCAGGCTCATTACAGGTGCAATATTCCATGTCCGTCGTACAAAACATTACGAGGCTGTAACTGGATTTGCATTTGTGTTTTTTTTCTCTCTGAAACAGTTCCTCATTATAAAAAACCCATAAATTTTGAAATTAAAAGTAAAATTGGTTTATTAATATGTCAGCATTCTAATCCATCATTAACACTGTCATCAATTCGGAGATTGGCACTGCACATATGTTAGAAGCTTGTATGAGTTTGTGATCCACTTATATTAAGCCAGGACAGTGGTTAGATCATTTTAATTTATTAAAGTATATACCATGGGGAGTGAGTTTAATGAGAATGCAATCAGAAAAATTATGGCATTGATGCACGTCAAATATATGCTGGATGTTACAGTATGCCTATGACAAATGCTCATCACTGTTAAGGATCATGGAGGAATATGGCTTCAACGTTGTGGAAGACATTGTGCAGAACTTTGAGTCCATTATTTCTACTGTAGAAATAATGGCAAACAGCAGTGCCAGGCCAATCCCTTAAGCTGTGTCTGGGGCAGACTTTGCCGCAAAACAGGTGGAGAGTTCAGTGAAAATTCAGCTGGAAGCCATGAAAGTCATGCTTACTGCAACTGATGCTGTGGATACTAGTTCTTGGTGAGTTATGCAAGCTGTTCCTGCTGCAAGCTATCTGTCCTCCAACAGATAACTCATGTTGCTGATCACCAACAGGATGACAACATTTATGGTGTCCACACAACATTCTGTCAATGCCCTTGCTTGCTCCTCAATCAGCCAGCCCAAAATTCTGCCCCCCATGTCAAGATGGTGCAGTACAAAGCCAGGTCCCTGAGGGCCCAGAGCCAGCTGTGTGTGGGACTTTCTAAGTGGTTCTAGAATTGTGCCCATTGTGCTTAAGTAGCATTTTCCTTCAGGACTGGACAGTTGGGACACTATGTGAACATTCGTTATCCAAACTTGAGATCCTGCCATTGTGTCAGCTTCTGATGTAACACTGGCATGCATCCATGAACTCCCCATATCTGCAGCAATGCCAGGCAGGAAACAACCCATTGCATGCATTTGAAAATCAACGATGGGTCTCAGTTCCGGTGCAGCAAAGTGCAACTTTGAGCCTTTGAGACCTTAGCATCCTATTTGTCCCAAATCCTTCTGCTTTAGTGGTTAAAATCCCTAGTGTCTGTTCTATGCAGAATTCACTAAGAACAGTAACATTCATAATATGCCATCTCTCTCTTTGAGTTTGACATTTCTATTTCACACACACAAGAAGATTAGTGAATCAGTGCTGGATTATATTAATGTATAAAACAGGAGTTTTGTTTCAATTGTGCTGAGCAAATCTAGTTATGTTACACAAAATGATGCATGCTGCATTATCTATCTGTCTTGGATAAACATACAGAAAAACTTAATTCTTTGTATATTTAAGAAAAGATGGAATTTCATAATCACACCCTCACTTTCTGATGAATTTGCTAAATTTCAATCAAGTTATTCAAGGAAAGACTGGGGTGATTTTTCTTCCTGAGTGCTTTGTCAGCTTTCTGACAATACCAAAACAAGGATTTGGCCTGTTTTCAGAGGATACCAGGGGCTTCCTGTGATTGATGAGCATTGTGTGACAGTCATAAACCAGTTCTTCCCCATATTTTAGCTGCCAGACACTTGCCACAACTGCTATGGAAATAAGAGCTGACGCAAATTGCTTCTCAGTTCTGAGAGCCTGGGAGTGAAAACATTTCAATAACTGCTGTGCCCAGGAGCTGGACAAATGGTAGGCATTAGCAAACATACAGGGATAAAAAAAATAAGCATTTTGTATAATTTCTATTAGATGGTGTTATAGCTCCCTGCATTAATCAAGCTGCAACACATGCTTACAAAATGTGAAAGTTATTTTAGAGCTTGTTTCATCTGGTGCAAAAGAAAATGTTGCAGAGATGGGAGTGCAGTTTAATCAGAAACTGTTATAGCGAGTTTTGAGAAGATTTGTAGCTCAGGTTGAGTTTCTGGATGTGAGTTTGCTCGCTGAGCTGGAAGGTTAGTTTTCAGAAATTTCGTCACTTTTTTTTATTTGAGAAAATATACTTTATTCATCAGAT
Source organism: Stegostoma tigrinum (assembly GCF_030684315.1). NCBI lineage: Eukaryota > Metazoa > Chordata > Chondrichthyes > Orectolobiformes > Stegostomatidae > Stegostoma > Stegostoma tigrinum. The sequence goes on from NC_081368.1 coordinate 37,134,167, forward strand.
GTACAAAAAATAAAACATTTATACACCTACCCAGTCATGCAAGCCACTCTGGGTTACCCAGGGGGTACGTACACCAACTAAAGGAAAAAAAAAGCAAAGAAAATACCCCGGCAGTCGTCACCCGGCACAGTCCCTGTTGGCCCCCTGAGCAGTTGGGGGAGACGCCAGCTGGGCCCAGTTACCAGATAGGGCCATTTTTTCCATTCTAGACGAGGGGTTTCATACGGTGGTCTTTCCCCACCGCGCCTTGGCAGCGGCTGCCCCAAGCTTTAGTGCGTCCCTCAACACGTAGTCCTGGATCTTGGAGTGCGCCAGTCTGCAACACCCAGTCGGGGTCAGTTCTTTCAGCTGGCAGACCAGCAAGTTGCGGGCAGACCAAAGAGCGTCTTTCACCCCATTGATGGTCCTCCAGGCGCAGTTGATGTTGGTCTCGGTGTGCGTCCCCGGAAACAGCCCGTAGAGCACGGAGTCCTGCGTCACGGAGCTGCTCGGGACGAACCTCGACAAATACCACTGCATCCCCCTCCAGACCTCCTGCGCATAGGCACGCTCCAGAAGGAGGTGATCGACAGTGTCGTCCCCCCCGCAGTCACCTCGAGGGCAGCGTGCGGTGGCGCAGAGATTCCGGGCATGCAAAAACCATCTCACTGGCAGAGCCCCTCTCACCACCAGCCAAGCAATGTCCTTGTGCTTGTTTGAAAGTTCTGGCGATGAGGCATTCTGCCAAACGACTTTGGCAGTCTGCGTGGGGAACCACATGACGGGATCCACCCTCTCCTTCTCCCGAAGTGTCTCGAGGATACTACATGCTGACCACTGCCTGACGGCCTTGTGGTCAAAGGTGTTTCCTTTCAAAAATTTCTCCACGAATGACAGGTGGTACGGGACGGTCCAACTGTTCGGAGCGTTCCGCGGCAACGAGGCCAGGCCCATCCTTCACAACACCGGGGACAAGGAGAACCTCAGTAAGTAGTGACACTTGGTGTTTGTGTACTGAGGATCTATGCACAGCTTGATGCAGCCGCACACAAAAGTAGCCGTCAGGGCGAGGGTGGCGTTCGGTACGCCCTTTCCCCCATTTTCCAGGTCTTTGTACATGGTGTCCCTGTGGACCCGGTCCATCCTTGACCCCCAAATGAAGTGGAAGATGGCCCGGGTGACTGCAGCGGCGCAGGTCCAGGGAATAGGCCAGGCCTGCACCACATACAACAGTACCGAAAGCCCCTCACACCTGACAACCAGGTTCTTACCCGCGATGGAGAGGGACCGGAGTGTCCACCTGCCCAGCTTCTGCTTCAATTTGGTGATACGCTCCTCCCAAGTCTTAGTGCACGCCCCAGCTCCACCAAACCAAACACCCAGCACCTTCAGGTAGTCTGTCCTGACGGTGAAGGGGATGAAGGAGCGGTCGTCCCAGTTCCCAAAGAACGTGGCCTCGCTCTTACCCCTATTGACTTTGGCAACCGAGGCAAGTTCAAACTGGCCGCAGATGTCCAACAGCCTACTCACCGACCGACGATCGGTGCAGAAGACGGCGACATCGTCCATGTACAGGGAGGCCTTGACCTGAAGGCTTCCACTGCCCGGGATAGTCACGCCCTTCAGGCTCACGTCCTTCCTGATGGATGTGGAAAAGGGCTCCACACAGCACACGAACAAGGTAGGAGAGAGCGGGCAGCCCTGCCTGACTCCAGATCTGATGCGTAAACTGTCCGATTCCCACCCATTGATCGAGACTGCGCGAACGATGCTGGAGGAGAGCAGCCGGATCCAATTGCGGATGCCCTCCCCGAACCCCAATTTGGAGAGGACGTCCCTCATGTAAGCATGAGAGACCCTGTCGAAGGCCTTCTCCTGGTCCAGGCTGACGAGGCAGGTGTCCATCCGCCTGTCCTGTACGTAGGCGATTGTATCCAAGATGAGCGCGAGGCTCTCAGCGATCTTCCTGCGCGGCACAGCACAGGTTTGGTCAGGGTGAATCACCGACTCCAGGACAGACCTGATCCGGTTGGCTATGACCTTGTCGCTCCCAGGAGTCTTATTCCTCTCCAAGGACTTGAGGGCTCTGCTCAGCTCATCCAGGGATATCGGCCAGTCTAGCCACTCCCTTGTGCCGTCATCTAACACCTCCGTGATAGGCGACAGGAATGACTCAGAGGCCATGCTGTCCGTGGGCTTCGTGTCGTACAGTCCGGCGTAGAAGGATCTGCTGATCCTCAAAATTTTGGGCCATGACGACGTCACCCAGCCGTCCTCCTCCTTCAGCCAGCTAAGCACAGAGCTCTCTTTGTGCACCTTCTGAAAGAAGAAACGCGAGCATGTCTGGTCCTGCTCCACGGAGCGGACCCTGGACCGGAAGATTATCCTGGAGGCCTCCGCGGCGAAGAGCGAGGCTTGCTGGCCCCTCAACTCGCGGAGGTCCTCCCTGACATCGACCCCCATCAACTGCAGAAGGAGCAGGTTCTACACCCTTTTCTGGGGTCGCGACAGCTTTCCCCGCCTCTCTCTCGCCTTCCGAACACCCTTGAGGACAAAGAACCTCTTGATGTTCTCCTTCACTGTCTCCCACCAGTCGCCTGGAGACTCAAAGAGGGGTTTCACGGTTCTCCAACTGGGGTACTCCCTCTTAAGCTCCTCGACGTTCTCTGGGGTCAACAGAGTCGTGTTGAGCTTCCACGTCCCCTTGCCGGCTGGCTGGTCGCCCTATTAATGACAGTCGGCCAGCAGGAGGCAGTGATCAGAGAAGAACACCGGCTCGACGCCGGTGGACCTGACCAAGAACGCCCGTGACACAAACAGGAAATCTATCCTTGAGCGAATAGACCCGTCTGGCCGCGACCAGGTGTACCTCCGCTGCACTCCGTCTGCAGGGGCGCTGAAGACGTCGAGCAGCTTGGCGTCCTTCACCGTGCCCATCAGGAATCTGGACGTGACGTCCAGTTGACTCCCCCCACCCGCTGTCCCCACTCTGGATCTTCCATCTGCATCAATGATGCAGTTGAAGGCTCCGCTTAGGATGACCGGCCTGGACGTAGCCAGCAGGGGCGGAAGCCGCTGCAGGACGGCCAACCGCTTACTCCGTACCACTGGGGCGTACAAGTTGATCAGCCTCAGGGGAGCGTTCCTGTAGGTGATGTCAGCCACTAGGAGGCGCCCCCCCACCACCTCCTGAACTTGAGAGATGGTGAAGTTGCGCCCCTGCAGCAGAATAGCCAGGCCCGAGGAGCAACAGTCGTTACCCCCCGACCAGATTGAAGGCCCACAGGTCCAGGAGCCGGACGATTTCCCGTACCTGCTAAGGTGCGGTATCCCGCACTCCTGCAGAAACAGGAGGTCCGCCTTGATGGTGGTCAGGTAGGCCAACGTGGACACACATCTTGTGGTGGACTTGACGCTGCGCACATTAATGCTCGCAACTCGTATCCCCATTGTGGGCAGTGACTGCAGTACCCTCCCCAAGTCCAAGGTCCAGCCCCTCCATCTGACCCTTCATGCCCATTGCCCGGGCTAACTGCTGGACGCTCTCTGGGCTCACGAAACCATCCGTGCTGCCTTCCAGGTGGCATCCCCCCATCGGGGGTACAGAGGCAGGAGAGTCGGGCTCTGGGTCAGGCTGGGGACGCGCTGTTTCCTCCTTCCCGCCTGGAAGTTCCGGGGGGCCCTCCAGTGCCCCAGCGGCACTTGACTGGGTGTCGGAGGGAGCCTCAGGACGCCTCCCATCACCTGGAAGCGTGGTGCTGCTTTCCTTCTCCCTTGAGATCTTTAGCTTCTGCTTTGGGCGGGCCCCCTCCGAATCTCCCTCGTCAGAGGGAGCTCGTATAGCCTCCTGTAGCTGCCTCTTTCCGCCTGATGGTTGCGGTTCCTGGGCCCGTCGACGCACCTTCCTCCTCGCTTTCCGGACCGTCGTCCACTCCCCTGGGTCACCTGTCACCTCCTCCATTGACCCTGGGTTGTCGGGGCGGAGCGGAGCCTGCAGGGGCGCTTTGCTGGCCTCGGGTCCATCCCGCGGGGCTGGGCCCTCCTTCACGACCTGGGGCTCCTGCACATTAGTGGGGTCCTTGCAGGGCCTGGTGCCTTCCTCTCCTCTGGGGGGGGGCTTGCCCCGCATTGCCCCTGCTGACGAACTGGGTGTAGGTGGTCCCCCGCTGCGGGTATGCCCTATAGAGTTGGCCCGCTTCCCCGCAAAGGTTGCAGCTTTTTGCTTTTGGGCAATCCTTTGCAAGGTGTCCCTCCTCCCTGCAGTTCCTGCAGATGGTAGCTTTGCAGTCGGCTGCCACCTGACCTGACCTACCACAGGCATGGCAGACTTTAGGTTGCCCTGCGTAGGTCAGGTAGCCCTTGCTCCCGCCGATCGCGAAGCTGGACGGTGGGTGTGGAATGTTCCCGTCCGTACCCATCCTCAGCGTCACCTTGACCTGCCTCTTACTGGTCCAGATGCCAACGGGGTCCATGGTGTCGGTTAGGTCCCCTTCCACCTTCACGTACCTTCCAAGGAAGGTCAGGACATCAACTGCTGGCACATGCGGGTTGTACATGTGTACAGTCACCATACGGCTCCTCTGCGCTGGCATCACAAACAGCGGGACAGCGGTCAATACAGAGAGGGGGCCCTCACCTCCTTTCTCCTTGAAAACCTCCAGGAAGCGCTCGCAAAGCTTGACACTCCTGAAGGTCACATCGTAAAAACCTCCTCCGGGGAAATCCTGCAGGCAGTAAATGTCCGCAGCAGCGAACCCACAACAGTCCAACAGGACCCTCTTCACGAAGAAGGTACAGTCCACAGGTGCACCTTCATCCACCTTCTTCACGGAAACACGGATGGTGTTCCGAACCCCTGACCTTGGGCACGAGCACTTGCCGCAGCCATCGTTGCAGTTTGGCTGCTCCCCTGAACCAGCGTTAGGCTGAAGCCAGCATTAAGATCCACCGGTTGCAAGGGTGCACAGCCAACCCAACGTCTTCCTTCCACCTCCAACACAGCGCTCTCCTCCTCTCGCTCCACAAAAGAGTGGGTCTTTATTGTGTTCCGGATGTAAGCTGGTTCACTGAGCGTGAAGGCTTGTTCCTAGACGGTTCGTCAGTATTCTAGGTGACATCAACAGTGAGCATCCGACGAAGTGCTGGTTTTATGTCCCGCTTTCTATTTATCTGTTTACGTTTCCTTGGGTTGGTGATGTCATTTCCTGTGTTGGTGATGTCATTTCCTGTTCTTTTTCTCAGGGGATGGTAGATTGGCTCCAAATCAATGTGCTTGTTGATGGAATTCCGGTTGGAATACCATGCTTCTAGGAATTCTCGTGGGTGTCTCTGTTTGGCTTGTCCTAGGATGGATGTGTTGTCCCAATCAAAGTGGTGTCCTTCCTTATCTGTACGTAAGGATACGAGTGAGAGTGGGTCATGTTGTTTTGTGGCTAGTTGATGTTCATGTATCCTGGTGGCTAGCTTTCTGCCTGTTTGTCCAATGTAGTGTTTGTCACAGTTCTTGCAAGGTATTTTGTAGATGACGTTCGTTTTATTTGTTGTCTGTATAGGGTCTTTTAAGTTCATTAGCTGCTGTTTTAGTGTGTTGGTGGGTTTGTGGGCTACCCTGATGCCAAGGGGTCCGAGTAGTCTGGCAGTCATTTCGGAAATGTCTTTGATGTAGGGGAGAGTGGTTATGGTTTCTGAGCCAGTTTTGTCTGTTTGTTTGGGTCTGTTGCTGCGAAACCGGCGGACTGTGTTCATCATGACCCACTATCACTCGTATCCTTACATACAGATGAGGAAGGACACCACTTTGATTGGGACAACACATCCATCCTAGGACAAGCCAAACAGAGACATGCACGAGAATTCCTAGAAGCATGGCATTCCAACCGGAACTCCATCAACAAGCACATTGATTTGGAGCCAATCTACCATCCCCTGAGAAAAAGAACAGGAAATGACATCACCAACCCAAGGAACCCTAAACAGATAAATAGAAAGCGGGACATAACACCAGCGCTTCACCGGAGGCTCACTGATGATGTTACCTAGAATGGTAACGGATTATCTGGGAACAAACCTTACAGCTCAGTGAACCAGCTTACATCCGGAACAAAATAAAGACCCACTCTTCTGTGGACCGAGAGGAGGAGAGCGCTGTGTTGGATGTGGAAGGAGGACGTCGGGTTGGCTGTGCACCCTTGCAACCGGTGGATCTTAATGCTGGCTTCGGCCTAACGCTGGTTCAGGGGAGCAGCCAACCTGCAACAATGGCTGCGGCAAGTGCTCGTGCCCAAGGTCAGGGGGTCCGGAACACCATCCGTGTTTCCGTGAAGAAGGTGGATGAAGGTGCACCTGTGGACCGTACCTTCTTCGTGAAGAGGGTCCTGTTGGACTGTTGTGGGTTCACTGCTGCGGACATTTACTGCCTGCAGGATTTCCCCGGAGGAGGTTTTTACGATGTGACCTTCAGGAGTGCCAAGCTTTGCGAGCGCTTCCTGGAGGTTTTCAAGGAGAAAGGAGGTGAGGGCTCCCTCTCTGTACTGACTGCTGTCCTGCTGTTCATGATGCCAGCGCAGAGGAGCCATATGGTGACTGTACACATGTACAACCCGCGTGTAGAACATAGAACATAGAACAGTCCAGCACAGAACAGGCCCTTCAGCCCACAATGTTGTGCCGACCATTGATCCTCATGTATGCACCCTCAAATTTCTGTGACCATATGTATGTCCAGCAGTCTCTTAAATGTCCCCAGTGACCTTGCTTCCACAACTGCTGCTAGCAACGCATTCCATGCTCTCACAACTCTCTGTGTAAAGAACCCGCCTCTGACATCCCCTCTATACTTTCCTCCAACCAGCTTAAAACTATGACCCCTCATGCCAGCCTTCTCTGCCCTGAGAAATAGTGTCTGGCTATCAACTCTATCTATGCCTCTCATTATCTTGTATACCCCTATTAGGTCCCCTCTCCTCCTCCTTTTCTCCAATAAAACAAGTCTGAGCTCAGTCAACCTCTCTTCATAAGATAAGCCCTCCAGTCCAGGCAGCATCCTGGTAAACCTCCTCTGAACCCTCTCCAAAGCAACCACATCTTTCCTATAATAGGGCGACCAGAACTGGATGCAGTATTCCAAGTGCGGTCTAACCCAAGTTTTATAGAGCTGCAACAAGATCTCACGACTCTTAAACTCAATCCCCCTGCTAACGAAAGCCAAAACACCATATGCTTTCTTAACAACCCTGTCCACTTGGGTGGCCATTTTAAGGGATCTATGTATCTGCACACCAAGATCCCTCTGTTCCTCCACACTGCCAAGAATCCTATCCTTAATCCTGTACTCAGCTTTCAAATTCGACCTTCCAAAATGCATCACCTCGCATTTATCCAGGTTGAACTCCATCTGCCACCTCTCAGCCCATCTCTGCATCCTGTCAATGTCCCGCTGCAGCCTACAACAGCCCTCTATACTGTCAACGACACCTCCAACCTTTGTGTCGTCTGCAAACTTGCTGACCCATCCTTCAATTCCCTCATCCAAGTCATTAATAAAAATTACAAACAGTAGAGGCCCAAGGACAGAGCCCTGTGGAACACCACTCACCACTGACTTCCAGGCAGAATATTTTCTTTCTACTACCACTCGCTGCCTTCTGTTGGCCAGCCAATTCTGTATCCAGACAGCTAAGTTCCCCTGGATCCCATTCCTCTTGACCTTCTGAATGATCCTACCATGGGGAACCTTATCAAATGCCTTACTGAAGTCCATATACACCACAACCACAGCTCGACCATCATCAATTTTTCTAGTCACATCCTCAAAGAACTCGATAAGGTTTGTGAGGCATGACCTGCCCCTCACAAAGCCGTGTTGACTGCATTTAATCAAGCCATGCTCTTCCAGATGGTCATAAATCTTATCCCTCAGAATCCTTTCTCACACCTTGCAGGCGACAGACGTGAGACTGACTGGTCTGTAATTGCCAGGGATTTCCCCATTTCCTTTCTTGAAGAGAGGAATTACATTTGCCTCTCTCCAGTCCTCAGGTACGACTCCAGTGGAGAGCGAGGATGCAAAGATCTTCGCGAGTGGCAAAGCAATTGCATTTCTCGTTTCCCAAAGCAGCCAAGGACAAATCTGGTCCGGGCCTGGCAACTTGCCAATCTTAATGTTTGACAAAATTTTCAGCACATCAGCTTCCTCTATCTCTATCCATTCCAGCATGCACACCTGCTCTTCAAAGGTTTCATTCACTACAAAGTTCATTTCTTTTGTAAAGACAGAAGCAAAAAACTCATTTAGGGCTTCTCCTACCGCCTCAGACTCCATACACAAGTTCCCTATGCTATCCCTGATCAGTCCTACTCTTTCTTTAACCATTCTCTTATTCCTCACATAAGTGTAAAATGCCTTTGTGTTCTCCCTAATCTGTTCTGCCAAGCCTTTCTTGTGCCCCATCCTGGCTCTCCTCAGACCATTTTTGAGCTCCTTCCTCACCTGCCAGTAATCCTCTAGAGCTGAGCTTGACCCTAGCTTCCTCCACCTTGTGTAAGCTACCTTCTTCCTTTTGACGAGAAGCTCCGCCACTCTCGTCATCCAAGGTTCTTTTATTTTACCCCTTCTTGCCTGTCTCAGAGGGACATATTTATTCATCACTCGCAACAACTGTTCCTTAAACTGTCTCCACATGTTTATAGTGCCTTTACCATGGAACAATTGCTCCCAGTCCATGCTTCCTAACTCATGTCTAATCGCATCATAGTTGCCTCTTTCCCAATTAAATATCCTCCCATTTTTTCCTAATCCTGTCCTCTCCATAGCTATGTAGAATGTGAGGCAGTTATGGTCAAAATCACCAAAATGCGCTCCCACCACAAGATCTGATACCTGCCCTGGCTCGTTTCCGAGCACCAAGTCTAGAATGCCTCTCCCCTTGTCGGCCTGTCAACGTACTGAATTAGGAAACCCTCCTGAACACACCTTACAAAAACCATTCAAATCTTCTGCTTGAAGGAGGTTCCAATCAATATTGGGAAAGTTAAAGTCACTCATTACAACAACCCTACTACATCCACATTTTTCCAAAATCTGTCGACCTATGCTTTCTTCAATCTCCCTGCTGCTATTGGGGGGCCTGTAGTAAACCCCTAACGAGGTGACTACTCCCTTGCTGTTCCTAATTTCCACCCATACTGACTCAGTAGGCAGATCTTCCTCGTCAATGGAAGCTTCTGTAGCTGTGATACCCTCTCTGATTAGTAGTGCTACACCCCCTCCTCTTTTTCCCCCTCCCTATTCTTTTTAAATGGTCTAAACCCTAGAACATCCAGCAGCCATTCCTGCCCCTGAGAAACCCATGTCTCTGTTATGGCCACAACATCATAGCACCAGGTACTGATCCATGCTCTAAGTTCATCACTTTTATTCCTGATACTCCTTGCATTAAAGCAAACACACTTTAACTGATCCCTTGGTTCCTTCCCAGGAAAATCCTTCCCACTAGCTGGTCTACCTCTTGCTACTGCCTCACCTGCATCAACTCTCACCTCCGGTATACAGCTCAGGTTCCCTAAATGAGTTTTTTGCCATACTAGTTTAAACCCTCTCGAACTACTCGAGCAAACCTTCCACCCAGGACATTGGTCCCCTTCCAGTTCAGATGCAACCCGTCCTTCTTGTACAGGTCCCACCTTCCCCAGAAGGCATCCCAATTATCTACATATCTGAAGCCCTCCCTCCTACACCAACTGCGCAGCCACGTGTTAAGCTGCGCCCGCTCCCTGTTCCTCGCCTCGCTATCTCGTGGCACCAGTAGTAAACTAGAGAACACTAATCTGTTCGTCTTGCTTTGCAGTTTCCATCCAAACTCCCTGAAATCACTTTTTATATGCTCAATCCTTTTTCTGGCTATATCATTAGTGCCAATATGTAACACCATTTCTGGCTGTCCGCCCTCCCCTTTTAGAACCTTATACACCCAATCGGAGACGTCCCGGACCCTGGCACCAGGGAGCCAACATACCTTCCGGGAATCCCGATCCTGACCACAAAATCTCCTGTCGATTCCCCTAACTATCGAGTCCCCTACCACGAGTACTTTTCTATTCTGCCCCCTTCCCTTCTTTGCCACAGTGTCAGGCTCAGTGCCAGAGAACTGACTACTATGGCTTTCCTCTGGTAGGTCATCCCCCCCAGCAGTATGCAAAACGGTATACTTATTGCTGAGGGGAATTCTCACAGGGGATCTCTGCACTGTCTGTCTGTCCCCTTTCCTCCCCTTAACTGTAACCCATCTATCCTTGTCCTGAGCCTTAGGAGTGACCAACTCCCGGTAACTCCTCTCAATTACCCCCTCTGCCTCCCGAATGATCCGTAGTTCATCCAGCTCCACCTCCATTTCCCTAACACGATTTTCAAGGAGCTGTAGTTGGGTGCACTTCCCGCAGATGTAGCCAGCGGAGACGTGTGCCACATCTCCCACCTGTGACATTCCGAAGGAGGAGCAAGCAACGGCCCTAGCATCCATACCCCACTTATCTGAACACCCACTCAGTACTAAAGTAGAAAGCTTAGTTCAAGTTGCTATAAAATTAGTAACAAACTTATATTCAATGGAGAAAGTTTAGAATGAACCTTACCTTATTAACTAGGTTAGAGGAGGAGGGCGGGTGGGAGACCTTCCTTGGAAGGTATGTGAATGTGGAAGGGGACCTAACCAACATCATGGACCCCTTCGGGATCTGAACCAGTAAGAGGCGGGTCAGGGTGACGATGAGGACGGGCTCGGACGGGAACATCGTATTGGCGGGAGCAAGGGCTACCTGACCTATGCAGGGCAACCTAAAGTCTGCCATGCCTGTGGTAGGTCAGGTCACGTGGTGACCGACTGCAAAGCCACCATCTGCAGGAACTGCAGGGAGGAGGGGCACCTTGCAAAGGATTGCCCACAAGAGAAAAGCTGCAACCTTTGCGGGGAAGCTGGCCACTTCTACAGGGCATGTCCGCAGCGGGGGACCTTCTATGCCCAGGTCGCCGGCAGGGGCAATGCGGGGCAAGCTCCACCCCGGAGGAGAGGAAGGCACCAGGCCCCTGCAAGGACCCTCCTATTGTGCAGGAGCCCCAGGTCGTGCAGGAGGGCCCAGCCCCACAGGATGGAACGAGGCCAGCAAAGCACCCCTGCAGGCTCCACTCACCCCGACAACCCGGAGTCGATGGAGGAGGCGATAGGTGACCCAGGGGAGCGGACGACGGTCTGGAAAGCGAGGAGGAAGGCGCGCCGGCAGGCACAGGCACCGCAACCATCAGGCAGGAAGAGGCAGCTACAGGGGGGCTATAAGAGCTCCTCTGAAGAGGGAGATTCGGAGGAGGCCTGCCCAAAGCAGAAGCTAAAGATCTCAAGGGAGAAGGAAAGCAACATCCCGCTTTAAGGTGACAGGAGGTGTCCTGAGGCTCCCTCCGACACCCAGTCACGTGCCGCTGGGGCCCTGGAGGGCCCCCCGGAACTTCCAGGCGGGAAGGAGGGAACAGCGTGTCACCAGCCTGACCCAGAGCCCGACTCTCCTACCTCCGTACCCCGAACGGGGGGAAGCCACCCGGAAGGCAGCACGGACGGTTTCCTGAGCCAGAGAGCGTCCAGCAGTTAGCCCGGGCAATGGGCATGAAGGGTCAGATGGAGGGGCTGGACCTTGGACTTGGGGAGGGTACTGCGGTCACTGCCCACAATGGGGGTATGAGTTGTGAGCATTAACGTGCGCAGCGTCAAGTCAACCGCAAGATGTGTGTCCACGTTGGCCTACCTGACCACTGTCAAGGCGGACCTCCTGTTTCTGCAGGAGTGCGGGATACCGCACCTCGGCAGGTACGGGAAATGGTCCGGCGCCTGGACCTGTGGGCCTTCAATCTGGTCGGGGGGGGTAACGACTGTCGCTCCTGGGGCCTGGCTATTCTGCTGCGGGGGCGCAACTTCACCATCTCTCAAGTTCAGGAGGTGGTGGGGGGGGCGCCTCCTAGTGGCTGACATCACCTACAGGAACGCTCCCCTGAGGCTGATTAACGTGTACGCCCCAGCGGTACGGAGTGAGCGGTTGGCCGTCCTGCAGCAGCTTCCACCCCTGCTGGCTACGTCCAGGCCGGTCATCCTAGGCGGAGACTTCAACTGCATCATCGATGCTGATGGAAGATCCGGTGTGGGGACAGTGGGTGGGGGGAGTCAACTGGACATCACGTCCAGATTCCTGATGGGCACGGTGAAGGACGCCAAGCTGATCGACGTCTTCAGCACCCCTGCAGATGGAGCTCAGCGGAGATACACCTGGTCGCAGCCAGTTGGGTCTGTCTGCTCAAGGATAGACTTCCTGTTTGTGTCACAGGCGTTCTCGGTCAGGTCCTCCAGCATTGAGCCAGTGTTCTTCTCTGATCACTGACACCTGCTGGCTGACTGTCACTTACAGGCCAACCAGCAGGCCACCAAGGGGACATGGAAGCTCAACACGACTCTGTTGACCCCAGAGAACGTCGAGGAGCTTAAGAGGGAGTACGCTGGTTGGAGAACCGTGAAACCCCTCTTTGAGTCTCCAGGCGACTGGTGGGAGACAATGAAAGAGAACATCAAGAGGTTCTTTGTCCTCAAGGGTGTTCAGAAGGTGAGAGAGAGGCGGGGAAAGCTGTTGTGACTCCAGAAAAGGATTCAGAACCTGCTCCTTCTGCAGTTGATGGGGGTCGATGTCACTGAGGACCTCCGCGAGGTGAGGGGGCAGCAAGCCTCGATCTTCACCGCGGAGTCCTCAAGGATAATCTTCCGGTCCAGGGTCCGCTCCGTGGAGCAGGACGAGACGTGCTCACATTTCTTCTTTCAGAAGGTGCACAAAGAGAGCCTTGTGCTTAGCCGGTTGAAGGAGGAGGACGGCTGGGTGACGTCGTCACGGCCCAAAATTTTGAGGATCAGCAGATCCTTCTATGCCGGACTGTACGACGCGAAGCCCATGGACAGCACGGCCTCTGAGTCGTTCCTGTCGCCTATCATGGAGGTCTTAGACAACAGCACGAGGGAGTGGCTGGACCGGCCGATATCCCTGGACGAGCTGACCAGAGCCCTAAGGTCCTTGGAGAGGAATAAGACTCCCGGGAGTGACGGCTTACCGGTTGAGCTGTATTCCGCTCTGTGGGACCTGGTCGGCCAGGACCTGCTGGAGGTGTACGATAGTGCATTTCGGGCAGGGGAAATGTGCAAGTTCATGAGGAAGGGCATCATCACCCTCATTTACAAGAGGAAGGGGGGGAGGGAAGAAATTAAGAATTGGTGTCCCATTTCACTATTAAAGGTGGACTACTAAATCCTGGCCAAGGTCATTGCAAACCGGGTCAGGTCTGTCCTGGAGTCGGTGATTCACCCTGACCAAACCTGTGCTGTGCCGGGCAGGAAGATCGCTGGGAGCCTCGTGCTCATCTGGGATACGATCGCCTATGTGCAGGACAGGCGGGTGGACACCTGCCTCGTCAGCCTGGACCAGGAGAAGGCCTTCGACAGGGTCTCTCATGCTTACATGAGGGACGTCCTCTCCAAATTGGGGTTCGGGGAAGGCATCCGAAATTGGATCTGGCTGCTCTACTCCAGCATCGTTTGTGCAGTCTCGATCAACGGGTGGGAATCGGACAGTTTTCCCGTCAGATCTGGAGTCAGGCAGGGCTGCCCGCTCTCTCCTGCCTTGTTCGTGTGCTGCGTGGAGCCCTTTGCCACATCCATCAGGAAGAACATGAGCCTGAAGGGCGTGACTATCCCAGGCAGCGGAGGCCTTCAGGTCAAGACCTCCCTGTACATGGACGATGTCACCGTCTTCTGCACCGAACGTCGGTCGGTGAGTAGGCTGTTGGACATCTGCGGCCAGTTTGAACTGGCCTCGGGTGCCAAAGTCAATAGGGGTAAGAACGAGGCCACGTTCTTTGGGAACTGGGACGACCGCTCCTTCATCCCCTTCACCATCAGGACAGACTACCTGAAGGTGCTGGGTGTTTGGTTTGGTGGAGCTGGGGCTTGCACTAAGACTTAGGAGGAGCGTATCATCAGACTGAATCAGAAGTTGGGCAGGTGGATGCCCCAGTCCCTCTCCATCGCGGGTAAGAGCCTAGTTGTCAGGTGTGAGGGGCTTTCGGTACTGTTGTATGTGGCGCAGGCCTGGCCTATTCCCTGGACCTGTGCCACTGCGGTCACCCGGGCCATCGTCCACTTCATTTGGGGGTCGAGGATGGACCGGGTCCGCAGGGACACCATGTACAAAGACCTGGGAAATGGGGGAAAGGGCGTACCGAACGCCACCCTCGCCCTGACGGCTACCTTTGTGTGCGGCTGCATCAAGCTGTGCGTAGATCCTCAGTACGCAAACACCAAGTGTCACTACTTACTGAGGTTCTACCTGTCCCCGGTGTTGCGAAGGATGGGCCTGGCCTCGTTGCCGCGGAACGCTCCGAGTAGTTGGACTGTCCCGTACCACCGGTCCTTCGTGGAGAAATTTTTGAAAGGAAACACCTTTGACCGCAAGGCCGTCAGGCAGTGGTCAGCACGTAGTATCCTCGGGACCCTTCGGGAGAAGGAAAGGGTGGATCCCGTCGTGTGGTTCCCCACGCAGACTGCCAAAGTCGTTTGGCAGAATGCCTCATCGCCAGAACTTTCAAACAAGCACAAGGACATTGCTTGGCTGGCGGTGAGAGGGGCTCTGCCAGTGAGATCCTTTATGCATGCCCGGAATCTCTGCGCCACCGCACGCTGCCCTCGAGGTGGCTGCGGGGGGGACGAGACTGTCGATCACCTCCTTCTGGAGTGTGCCTATGCGCAGGAGGTCTGGAGGGGGATGCAGTGGTATTTGTCGAGGTTCGTCCCGAGCAGCTCCGTGACCCGGGACTCCATGCTCTATGGGCTGTTTCCTGGGACACACACCGAGACCAACATCAACTGCGCCTGGAGGACCATCAATGCGGTGAAAGATGCTCTTTGGTCTGCCCGCAACTTGCTGGTCTGCCAGCTGAAAGAACTGACCCTGACCGAGTGTTGCAGATTGGCGCACTCCAAGGTCCAGGGCTACGTGCTGAGGGGCGTGCTAAAGCTTGGGGCAGCCACCGCCAAGGCGCGGTGGGGAAAGACCACGGTATGAAACACCTCGTCTAGAACGGAAAAAATGGCCCTATCTGGTGACTGGGCCCAGCTGGCGCCTTCCCCAACTGGTCAGGGGGCCAACATGATCTGTGCGGGGTGACGACTACCAGGGTATTTTCTTTGCTTTTGTTGTTTTTTTCTTCTTTGTTTTGTTTTTATCCTTTAGTTGGTGAACGTACCCCCTGGGTAACCCGAAGCGGCTCGCATGACTGGGTAGGTGTATAAATTTTTTTTTTGTACATTTTCTGAATAAAGTATATTTTTTCAAATAAAAGAAAGGTGACGAAACGTCTGAAAACTAACCTTCCAGCTCAGTGCGCAAACTCACATCCAGAAACTGTTATAATGAGGAAAGTGCCATATCAGACTACATGAGGAGAGCGGAGTATATTAAATGTAAAAGTGAAAGATATGAACATATCAGACTATTACAGTGAACACAACTTATAAATAAGTAGCATGAGATAACAAGGTGTAGTACCGGATGAACACATCAGGCCAAGCAGCATCAGAGGAGCAGGAAAGATGACGTTTCGGGTCTGGACCCTTCTTCAGAAACCAGGGTCCAAGGTCCAGGGTTCAGACCCAAAACGTCAGCTTTCCTGCTTCTCTGATGCTGCTTGGCCACCCCCTCCCTCCAAACCAATGCCAAGCTCTTTGACCAGCCTCAGGGTGTCTGACTATGAACACACCACTTCTTCCTTCCCTCCCTCTCCCACAAAAGGGATTTCTGGGCAACCTTTCTTGTTTCACCAAGAAATTGTGGTGGACTGATGGAAAATGGGGCTAAATGTCATCCCACCACCGGCAGTCAGAAACTACAGTCAACTGTTTCAATCAAGGGACTGGCCCAGGGCCTATGCCACGATGAACTAGGCTTGGCCAATGTATCTTCATATTTGATGGGCTATGTTATTAAACCTAGCCCCTTCAGTCGGATGAAAGTAGTATGTCTTAAGCAATGTATTAAAAGAAGAAAGTGAGGTAGACAGGTGGAGAAATACTCATATAGTGTTTCAAAAATCTCGGGTCTGGGCGAGTGAAAATGTGGCAAGCAATGATGGAACCACAAAAACCAGGGAAGCTTTAGATGCCAGAATTAGAGGAGTACAAATTCCCGAAAGCTGCAGAGTGCATTGGTGTCTTACAGAACATATTAAGCTAATACAGTGATGGATATATTAGTCAGTGTTGCAGAATAGGGTGTCGTATTACATAGCATTATAGTTAAAATAGCAAATACAGTTACAATAAACAGTGTTGTATATAGCAGATCACTGCAAGGAGAGAAGATGGTTAGAGGGTGTTTGAATTGTATGGTTTATAAAAGAATTTTGTAATGAAGGATAGAAGTTATTGTATATTATGATAATGGCAAACATAGACGATTGATGTTTGATTCCACCCTTTGGCTTTAATATCTGAGACCTTTCATGAATTAAAAATAGTTTTCAGAAAGAAAGAATACTGCCCCAAATAGCCTCTATGCTTACCAGACCTAGGTTGAATCAAACTCATGAAACCAACAGCGCACAAAGATCCATCTGACCTGAAATTAACAACATTTTAAGAGAGCACTGAAACTCAGATCTGTATTTCCTAGTTGATTCACACCTCTCTGTAAGTTAAGCACATTATGATGGAAGGCAAGCTGTGGTGAATTCAGCTTAGAAAACCTTTCAGCAGACTCAAGAATATAGAAATGGACCTTTGTCAACAGCTGCTTCTGAACAGCAGAGCAAAGGCAAAGAAAAATGAACTTGTCATGAAGAACTTTCGACAGTCTCTTAACTTGTTTCACTCTCAGAATTTTAACAGTCGGTGTCTGGTAAAAAAAAAGTCCCTGGGAAACATACTGTTTCCCCCAAACACAGCTATCTCTGAGCTTCATCACTCCTTAAGAAACAGGACAACATCTAAACTGTTAAGACTGTCACAACTCAACGACTCTAAGAATTTTAAAATGTGACTGCATGAACCTTCCTGAATCTGCGGACACCCCGTCCACTCCTCTTTTTAAGTTTATTATCTGTTTTGTGTGTATGTGTTCTGTGCTATGTCTTTGTATTTTCCTCAGGTTTTAATATATATTAAAACTTGACACTCTTTCACTCAAGAGCAGCTTGGAATTGGCTCTCTTTCATTTTTGATCTGGTTAATTAAGTTTAACAAAGAATAAACAAAACAAGAGGGTTTAAGAAAAAGGGAGCCAATCACCTCTCCTCAACTGGTTGTACATCATACAAGGCATTACAGAGCAGAATGTACAACATATTAAAGATTCATAGTGAAAGAGAGTCGCACTTCACAGTGTTACTGTGAAAGGTGGGAGATATATCAGAAAGTGTAACACTGTGGGGATTTTGATAGATCAGAGATTATTATTTGAGCAGCAGAGTACAAGAAGAAGCATTAAAGTGAACGTTATTGAACATCAGAGAATGTTTCAGTAAAAGCCGTAGGGAATAAAATCAAATGATTTTTCAGTCAGAGGTGAAGTTGCAAATCTCCTGGAAGTCTTCAGTACTTCATCTCAATGAGCAGTTCTCATGTATCAGCCTGGATGTTAAGAAACGGATGATGTTTGACCTGATGGGTTAATAGCATCACAAGGTTACCAACTATTCACATTAGCGTGGTGAGGATTCACTGCTTTTTCCTCCCGAGGCCTTCTTAAGTTATGCAGAACAGGTATTGTAACTGCCCATGCATTTAGCACTCCTGGGCATAGAGACATTTAGCAATGCAATAAGATTGCAACCAAGGTAAGGAGAATATATTTATTGGAGACAAGTGTGGTCTTTATGCCACAACAGCTATTGATGGAGCTCAAACAATTGAAACTCTCTTTAGGGATTTATGTAGGCCAATGGACGCCTTCTTTGCAGAATTGAAAGGAAGATAAAAAAAAAACTGGCATCTAATTCCATAAGTAGATGTGTCTGGCTTTGAATATAATCACGTACAAATATCCTTCCTGGCTTGCTGTCTTCATGTGACCCTGCCTTGAGGCACACTCACTACAGGCAGATATATTATTGGCAGTTGAATAAAGACACAGTACAAAATACTGTTATCCTGTGGGCTTGTAACATGTTGTCTGTGTGGATTGAGATTGAGTGGTGAAGAGCTGGACAAAAGCAAAACTTTAAAAATGGAACATGGGAATTTTCAGAACTGCTAAAATGTACTGAAAGCCACAAAAAAAGGGCAAAGAAACAGGCCCAGCTAAAGGAACTAGGTAGGTCAAGAAATGGCTGTGCATTTTCCTATCCCTGGCCCTAATCAAAGTGGAAAATGATACGGAACACAACGGACAGTTTTTCTACTCTCAATGGCAAAACAGTGAGATTCCAACAGATTTGACTAACAAACCCGATATAAACTATGATAGCTATGTTCCTATCACTTTTGGGGATGGAATGCTACAAAGCATACTGCGCTGCTAATCTCTCCTAAAACCAAAAAAGAAACAGATTGCAGAAATTTTGAAAGCCTTGAAGGCACATTTTGAATCATGAGTGAACATAAGTTATGAATGGTATATGTTCAATGTTAAAGGTCAAGTTGAAAAACAGCACATTGATATATACATGACTGCATTAAAACAGCTTGCAAAATCCAAGTACAAGAAAGCTGATCTCATCAAAGATAGAATTATCTTAGGCACAAGAGCTCCTAATATTGCAGCAAGATCACTAAGAGAAAAGGTTCCGAATCTAGAATAAGTTATATGAAGTTAGGTACAGAAGCCCTGAGCTTGTAAGTCAACATGTCTGGCATACACAAAAGAGAACAGGCGAGTTTGTCCACAATGTGGAGAAGCAGCTCAGACCTGATCCCTATTTGATAAACAGCTTAGACCAGTCAACCATGTTGATTATTGATAGACTGTTTATGAGGAGAGGTTGAGAAGGTTGAGAGTCGGTACTCATTGGAATTTAAACCATGAGAGGCAACCTTATTGAAACATAAAAGATTCTTAGGGGGCTCGACAGAGTCGGTACAGAAAAGTTGTTTCTCCTTGTGGGAGCATCCAGGACCAGAGGACATAATCTCAGATGACGGGAACTCATACTTAAGACAACGGTGAGGAGGAATTTTCTTCTCACAAAGGTTGATGAATTTGTAAAATTCATTAAGTATATTCAAGGCTGGGGGAGACAGATTTTAATCAGTAAGGGATTCAAGAGTTATGGGAAGAAGACAGGAAAGTGGAATTGAGGATTGCCAAATCAGCTGTGATCTCACCGAATAGCAGATAATTGAATGCACTGAATATTCTACTTTTGGTCCCATGTCTTATCGTCTAATGATTGAAAAGCAGCCTACATCTTGCAAGCAGAATAATATTGACAATAGTGCAGATCTAAGAGTGAATCCACAGATAAGGCGAGCTGCCACAAAATGAATAAAAGATTGAAACTAAAGACTTTGTATCTGAATGCATGATGTGTCTGAGACAAAGTAGATGAACTGAGGGTGAAAATAGATATAAATGAGCTGGTAGCCATTACAGGGACATGAGTACAGGGTGACATAGATTGGTACCTAAATATTGAAATGTTAATCTACGCACTGACCAGAAAAATCAGATGGATAAAGGTAGCCTGCGTGAAATTTATGGAATGTTTCCAGGATAGTTTCTTAGAACAACATGTTCTGGAGCAGCCCAGAGAACAGGCTATTCTTGAACTGTTATTATCCAATAACGTCGGATCAGTTAAGAATCTCACAATGAAGGTGCCCCTAGGTAGCAGCAATCATAATATGATTAAATTCTACATTTTACTGAGAGGGACAGTGATGTAAAGCAGTGGCTTTTTTTTCACCCTGCAGAACAGACTAAAGTGAATTGACAAATTAGGTGAAACAATATGTCAATACAAATATTATGACAGATATCTAAGGGATATTTCCGAATAAGTAGAATTAATATTTGCAAATGTATCCAAAAATTCCAAGGACAGACCCAACCTCCATGGTAAATTAGAAGGATTAAAGATCATGTCACTTTCTGAAAAAATACATATAATGCTGCAAAGAAAATGGCAGTTTAGAAAATTGGCCATAAAATAAAATACAGTAAAGAATGACATATGAGGAAAAATTACTGTTTGAAAGAAAACTAGCCAATATAAAGTCTGCATTTAATTTTTTTTCTGTATTTTGATTGTTGATTAAAATGGTAAATGGACTGTTTTAAAATAAAGGACTATGGAAGGAATTGCTGGCACTTTTGAAAATAAGTTATTGGAATTCATTGTGAATTATGCTTATCTGCTGCTTTGTAAACAGTGGAGGAGGTGTGATAATATAGCATGACACTGGGGTATGAGCCCAAATTGAGGTGTGGCCAGCAATAGGTAGCTAAATGCTTTGTGCACATGTGACTAGTTGTGAATGCAAAAGCCTGATAAGAGCTCTCTGGTTGGTTCCTGGGCAGCTGAATAGTTTCTGGGTATGAATAATACAGCAGCAGACATTTACAGACTGGGAGAGTGGACTCTGTCTCCATCTCTCTGTCGTAGAACTATTAGAAACCAAGAGAACGCCAGTGTGTTCTCCCACCAGTTTCTATAATCTATTGCCTTTAACTAGTAACTTAGAGACTTTCTTAGAGAACCTGTGAAAAGGAAGTCATGGATCTGAAAATCTTGGGAAACAAAGAGATCATTTCATTGATAATAAAATGTGAGGCTGGATGAACACAGCAGGCCAAGCAGCATCTCAGGAGCACAAAAGCTGACGTTTCGGGCCTAGACCCTTCATCAGAGAGGGGGATGGGGGGAGGGAACTGGAATAAATAGGGAGAGAGGGGGAGGCGGACCGAAGATGGAGAGTAAAGAAGATAGGTGGAGAGGGTGTAGGTGGGGAGGTAGGGAGGGGATAGGTCAGTCCAGGGAAGACGGACAGGTCAAGGAGGTGGGATGAGGTTAGTAGGTAGCTGGGGGTGCGGCTTGGGGTGGGAGGAAGGGATGGGTGAGAGGAAGAACCGGTTAGGTCTTCCCTGGACTGACCTATCCCCTCCCTACCTCCCCACCTACACCCTCTCCACCTATCTTCTTTACTCTCCATCTTCGGTCCGCCTCCCCCTCTCTCCCTATTTATTCCAGTTCCCTCCCCCCATCCCCCTCTCTGATGAAGGGTCTAGGCCCGAAACGTCAGCTTTTGTGCTCCTGAGATGCTGCTTGGCCTGCTGTGTTCATCCAGCCTCACATTTTATTATCTTGGAATCTCCAGCATCTGCAGTTCCCATTATCTCTGATCATTTCATTGAACCCTGCAGACTAGTGCTATTGAGTATCCCCCAGTTTTTCCCCAATCCATCCAAAATACCATTTTTTTTGTTGCTCTGTGTCTGCCTTACATAGGTGTAGGGATTTAAAGGAAGTTAGAATTTCAACTAGGTAGAGTTAAGTTTTAATAGTTCAGTTTTGTTTACCTGTGTCTAAAACTTATTTGTTTGTAATGCACAGTAGTTTTTGTTAAGTCCAAGAACTGGGTCAGATTTTTTTGCCAACCGGAATCCATCAGACTCAGACTTTGCATGCTTGATTAAGCTTCTGTGGTAACCCAAGAAGTAGTAAGGCTTGAGAATGTGTGCACTTTCCCAAGTGGATCATATTAAAAAACATTTTTAAAAAAGGTAGTAAATATTTCCATAAAAATTAAAAGAAATAGTTTACAAAGTAAGCATTGATCGCGTAGAAAATGAGTTTGGAGAAGCAATACTGGAAAATAAGGAGACAAACAATAAACTGAAACAATTTTTTAAATCTATCTTCATTATAGAGGATACAAGTAACATAATCAGAAACAGCATCAAAGGCAGAAATGAAAGGGAGGAAAGGACTCGAGAAAATCACAATCACAGATCACACATGTCCTTCTTGGCTTGCTTTCGTAATGTTACCTTTGCCATAAGGCACGAGTGTGCCTAATGGCAGGTAGCCATCTCACTGGCACTTCAATTAAGACAGTGCATACAAGACAGTGAGCCCATAACACGGCGGTGTTCACGAGATCTGTCAGTGCAACATCAAGTGCTCCAGAAATTACAATGCTCTACAGAAAGAGGGCCACTGAATCCTCAAAGCTAGGCATAATAGGTTAGGTTCACTCAATTCCTGACATCTTATGTGTTTCTCTAGATGTCAAAGAAAAACACTTATGCAAATAGCAAGCACTGCAAATACTCAAGTGCCATCTTTATTCAAAATGAGCTTGCCCAACATATTACCTGTTAATCTTCAAGGGCAAGTTCATTTAAAAGGAACAATGCACCTCTGTTTCTCATTAGCATAGAATGTGAGCACTCATGTTGATGTGGTTCATAAGATTTGAACATTGTCTTTTCTTCTTCCATCGGGGATATGCAGTCAAACTAGCGTATAGGAGATGATGAAGTGCAAGGACTCATCAGCAAAAGCAGCAAAAAAGTTTATCATATACTGTATCTGCTTTGTGATTTTCTAAAGTGATTCAATGACTTTACATGATGCTATTATTTCTTCAAGGGCGATTGTCATTGGGTGCACAGCTATACAAGCTCTTCTGTTTTTCACATCTTAAAGACTGCCTTTCAGGAAAAGCTCAGATACTCAGATGGATACTCATGGGCCTCATTATATCTGTTGACTTCCTCTGGCTGCAGAAACTTTGCTAGAATCTTAAGTCATGACTTCAGGGGATACACTAGGTCACAAAACAGACACAGATACATGGACTTGAGTTACAAAAGCTGGTGTAATGTATTGTCAAAGAATGAAAGAATCATGATAGGATTTATGTATAGGATAAGGTGATTGCTATCACGCAAGAACTACAAGCTAATGGCATGGAAGTCTTTTCTGTTAATGAAATGGAGCCGGTTACCACACAACACTTTAATTGCACAGGCA
Source organism: Stegostoma tigrinum (assembly GCF_030684315.1). NCBI lineage: Eukaryota > Metazoa > Chordata > Chondrichthyes > Orectolobiformes > Stegostomatidae > Stegostoma > Stegostoma tigrinum. Next base: position 37,157,187 of record NC_081368.1, read on the forward strand.
TTCGGTCAATTTCTCTTTGCAACAATGTCTCTTGGAATTTTGATCATCATTTGAACTGTAGAGCTCTCTGTCTTTGTGTCTGTGGTTTCATGGAAAAGAAAGTGAAGTGTGAAGCATGTCTCAAGAGAGCATGATTCAAATTCTTAGTACACCAGTGAAATACTGTCTGATTAATATGGCAAAAAAAAACTCCAGGTGGTTCCTGGAAGGATGTATTGGCAAAAAAAATTCAAGGCACTGTTGATTTTGAGTTTCAATAAATATGTGCTGTTCAGATCTTCAACCACCAGGTGATATTATCCCAGAAGCATCTGGAATGTGAAGGAAGGGGCAAGCACTTTCTTCAGTGATATACGTAAGCAGAAAAGTCCCAAGTTCTACTGATTTGAAAATTCCATGGAATGAATGCCTATATTCCATTATATCTCATTTTAAGTGTTCACAGTACAGCAGATTCTCATGTCCTCAGTTTCCTTGTTTTATAACATGGGAATAGAAAAAATTCCATTTCCAAACTCATAACCACAGTTCAAGAGAGCACTGTTTGCAGAGCTGGCTAAAATATCAACAAAAGTTCTTGACAGAACTGCAGTTCAATAAACAGACAAAGGAATACCAGCTTCCAGTTATGAAAGAGAAAATGGTTTCTGCCGCATCATGCTTGCCTCAAGGGACTTTGATCTGTGTTCCTATCACTGGTTATGTGGAGGAAGTACTCATTGGAGTAGGCTTGTGACAAAAATTGGGCCAGAATGGTTTGGATGAGTTAGTCAGTCGCACATGATTCCAGTTGAAAGTGATGGGTTGACTCTTGACATGCTTTAAAAGGCTGTGGAAGTTTTTAATAAGAAAATTCTGGTGCAATCTTAGACCAACTGGTATCATCATTTTACCTTCCATGCTACTCCAAACATGCTACTAAGATGATGGTAATACAGACAAAAGCCCATTGTTGAATTTTGAAAGATCTGCAACAGGTTCAGCTTTACAATCAGCACAAAAAAGACTGAAGTAATGTATCAGCCCCCTTCAGAAAGTTCTTTCTAAGTTCAAGGTTTCAATCTATGATCAGAATTTGCCAACAGGAAATAAATTCACTTTTCTCAGCAGCACATTCTCTCGATCTATCTAGAAACTCAGTCAATTTGGCTGAAATTTGAAGGGGACAAAGAGCTTGCTTTCCCCTGAAGAGTAGTCAGCTGGAAGTTGATTCATCTATTGAAAGCCTGCTCCACAAACCCAATGAATCGAGGCCAAATCCAACCCACTAACTATACTCAAGACAGAGATCATCAGATTCAAAACATTCAAAACTGAAGATATATTCAAGGTATGTGAGAATAATGTTAAGACAGAAGATCTGTTATCGTCAAATTGAACATATAGGGTTCTAAAGGGCGTTGAGTGGGTTAATGCAGAGAGGATTTTTCCCCTTCATGGGACCAGACTGCATAGTCTCAGAACAAAGGATCATCAGTTTAAGACTGAGATGAGAAGGAATTTCTTCTATCAGAAGGTTGTGAGTCTTTGGAACACATTGCCACAGATAGTTGTACGGGCTGAACCCTTCAGTATATTTAAGACTGCGACAGACTCTTCATCAGCAGGGGAAATCAAGGATTGCAAGGAAAGGGCGGAAAGTGAATGTGAGGCATGTCAGATCTGCTAGGATCCTGTTGAATGGCAGACCAGGCTTGAACGGCCTATCAACCTACTTCTGGTTCTATTTTTATGGACTTCTGATGGTCTCATGGTGGGCCAGGCTACAGAGGCTGAATGTCTTACCGTGCTCCTGTTTCCAACATTTCTGTGTGACTACATTGGCAATGCCACATATATGATTTGGAAAAGCAAGTGCAGTTCAGCTGTCTTCAAACATTAGTTAGCAATGAAGAAGAATTAGTCTATCCAGCAAATGGAAAATGAATACAGCAATCATCTTGCCCGCTGTGCTCTAGTTAACACTGGTTAACATTGGTCTGCATGGTTAGCACTGCTGTTTCACAGCACCAAGGACCCAGGCTTGATTCCAGCCTTCGGGGGCTGTCTGTGTGAAGTTTCCACATTCTCCCCATGTCTGCTTCAGTTTCGAGAGGGTGCTCTGATTTTCCCCCACAGAGTAAAGGTGTGTAGGTTAGGTGGATAGGCCATAATAAATTGCCCTATTGTGTCCAGGGATTTGCTGGTTAGGTAGATCAACCATGGTAAATGTGAACAAAGAACGAATAACAAAGAAACCTACAGCACAGGAACAGGCCCTTCGGCCCTCCAAGCCTGCACCAATCCAGATCTTCTATCGAAACCTGTTGCCTATTTTCCAAGGATCTGTATCTCTTTGCTCCCTGCCCACGCATGTATCAGTCTAGATGCATCTCAAATGGCGCTATTGTGCCCGCCTCTACCACCTCCACTGGCAATGCGTTCCAGGCACCCACACCCTCTGCGTAAAGAACTTTCCACGCATATCTCCCTTCAACTTTTCCCCTCTCACCTTGAAATCTTGACCCCTAGTAACTGAGTCCCCCACTCTGGGAAAAAGCTTTTTGCTATCCACCCTGCCTATACCTCTCATGATTTTGTAGACCTCAATCAGGTCCCCCCTCAACCTCCATCTTTCTAATGTAAATAATCCTAATCGACTCAACCTCTCTTCATAGCTAGTGCCCTCCATACCAGGTTCTGATGAACCTCCTCTGCACTATCTCCAAAGCATCCACATCCTTTTGGTAATGTGGCAACCAGAACTGTGCACAATATTTCAAATGTGGTCGAAACAAAGTTCTATACAAGAAGTTATGAGGATTGGGGTGGGATGCTTTTCAAAGGGTCTTTGCAGACTCGATGGGTCGAATTGCCTGTTCTGCATTGTAGAGATTCTATAATTCTATGATATGTAAGACCTGGATTGTGTATGAGTGTCAGGCCAAGAACCTCAACAACTCTCTCATGAGTTGGCTTCCAATGTTTCTGAAGATTGAATGGCAAAACAAGATAACAAACACTAAGGCGTTCATGTGAGATAGGATGCCACTGTCCATAGTATACAAAGACAGTAACAATGAGTTATGATGGTCAGGTGTTCAGAAGACCTGACTCCTGCAGAAGAGATTAAATCTGGGATGAGCTTTCACAGACATTGAGAGGAGTGCTACAATGGTCCTCTGAAAGTCTCCCTCAGGAAATCAGAACAAAATTTGGCCAGTATCACTGCACCGGGTGCAATGAAATAAAAACAAAACCGTGTAATCTCTTTCAAAAGCAATCATGTATCAGAGGTAGATCAAAAAAAGCAAGGAAAGAAAATCCAAACCAACAATTATCCAATATTCAATCATCCATGGCATCGAGTTTCACTTGCAGCAGGATCTTCTGAATGCAGATCAGTTTTAGCAGTCACCTGTGTATCCATTGGAAACCTAACATACCAGATGATGAAAATGGCCATCTTCACCTTGAAAAAAAAAGACAGAAAAAGACATCTCCAGGCATCAGTATAATGTTCAGATGCAACACAGTTAAAGCTAATCCTTCTCTAGATGACCACTGCCTCATCATGCATGTGTAGATACACAGGCATAGATACATGCATGTGCATATGCCCAAACATATACAAACTGCACAAGTGCAGTTACTGAATAAGAATCAACAGTGTTTCCTTTGATTAGCCTAGATACCCCAAGATCAATTACAGTTCTACTAATACTACACTAGATCCATGAACACAGCATAGTATGGAGGCAAAATTTAGACAGCAGTGGTCTACATTCCTCAATGCAACACGAGCCAATTTTTTTACTGACTAAATTGCTGAGAGAAGAATGTTAAAATAAAATAGTTGATGTATTTCCATACCGCTGGATATTTTTCATTAACATAAAACCATCCAGACAGACATTTAGAAAATGAGGAATATTTACTTGTTGGTTTCTGAAGTTAAGGTTCCTGTGTGAAAACTGTAGCACATTTACATTCTATTGATTGACAGTGAGAGCTACCTTACCTTTTAGTTAGCAGTTTGAGTAACCAACTTTGACAGATGAACCAATTGTACTAAGGGTTACATGAGTATGTACGAGTCTGCAAAAGATATCACAACACCACCAGTTACAAATATTATAGCCCAACATGTCTGAGATACTTGTCTTTCGAGTTGTTTTACAAGCAACATATATTTTCCTGAAAGTCGGTTGATATAATCAGTCTCTCTGTAAAAGATCCACTCCCTATATTCGCCAAACTTGTCATTTTCATCTTATCTTGATTACTATGGGAATGTTTACCTTGGCCATTTTAACTAGTTAATAAAATTAGCTAGCATTGCATTGTTTTCATTTGGCTAGTCCTCCTTTGTACTTGCCTCTTCAGATTTGTATATCTACACTAACAACATTGGACGATGAATTAATTTGACTGGATCTCTATGAGTTTAACTTGCCTGAGAGTCAGTGAGGAAGTCTTTCATTTCCCAGCAGTAGTCTCTTGCTAGCTGACATTTGATTACTATGCACTGGCCAGCTGCCAATTTCTGCCAGGTTTGGCCAGAAAATTTGCCAGAGACTTGGAGATTAGGCCCAGAAGTAGAATTCTTTTGAGCCTCACGATGCTGAGACCAAGATGATTTGCCAGTTACTCTTCCTGAATCATAAATCATTTTGAGATTATGAAGAAAGACTTTAGGGTGGCACGGTGGCTCAGTGCTTAGCACTGCTGCCTCACAGCGCCAGGGATCTGGGTCTGATTCTACCCTTGGGTGAATGTCTGTGTAGAGATTGCACATTCTCCCAGTGTCTGTGTGGGTTTCCTTCAGATGCTCTGGTTTCCTCCCACAGTCCAAAGATGAGCAGGATAGGTGGATTAGCCATGCTAAATTGCCCATAACATTCGGGAATGTGTAGATTAGGGGGGTGAGTCTTGGTGGGATGCTCAGAGGGTTGGCACGGATGTGTTGACCTGAAGAGCCTGTTTCCACACTGTAGGGATTCTATGATCTATGAACTTCTATTTCAAAGAGGACATCTGCGTCTAATGGGATAGAGGTTTCAATAATGAGGAAGAGATTAAGACAGAAAATGAAAAAGAACAAATCCCAAACTAACAAAGTAACAACTTAGAACAAAAACAGAAATTGCTGGAGAAACACCGCAGATCTGACAGCATCTGTGGAGAGAAAGCAGAGTTAACTTTTGGGTCCAGTGACCCTTCTTCAGAACTGATAATAACTAGGAAAAAGTGGTATATACGCTGGAGACAGGGTTTGTAGAGGGCCTGGAAGGAGATGGGAGTGGGGGGGAGGGGAAGGTGGAGATAGATCCCAGGGGAAGAGTAAGACAGTTAGACAGACAAAGGGATTTATAATAGTAAGTCAAGGATAAAGAAAACTGATGATGGGAGTAAAAGTAAAAGATTAGGGCCTGGTAGGAGGCTCTTCACATAAATACTTATTGATGTGTGGAATGAAATTAAGTGATATCAGTGGTGCCAGTATTATGTCTTAATAGCTAGGTGCTGCAATAGAAAGGTCAATGTAATCTTATAGTAGACTGAATTAAGATGGGCTAAGCAGCCTTCCTCATTGTAAGTGGTATATATTTTCACTTTTCCACTATAAAAAATTATGAAGCAATATATTTTGAAAGCAAAAAAGAGAATATGCCTCAAATTGTATGAACAGAGAAGCAAAGAGATCTTCATTTGCAAAGGCACACTATTAAAGTTGACAACATAAGTACATTACTTTAAAAAATGACAAATGAAATCTTTTGATTCTTAATCTTGAATCATAAGAGAGTAGTGAAAGAAGGTAACTGAATATCTGCTCCAAGTGGTTAGTTAAACTTTTACATGTCTTCAGTTATGCAAAGTTGGAGCTATTTATATCTTGAATATTTCCTTGCAGCCTGTGTTTAACTTCTTTGGAATTAGTTGTTTCAAATCATTGTGTTAATTCAAATCTATTAACTCAAATTGCAAGAGAAAAACAACTCCCATCCTTTTGATTTAATTCATACACTTTGAGTTGCTTAATATTTCAACTTACTTTGAGCATGAAGTCATTTTGAATTGATTGTAGATTAGATATTCTTTTAGTTCCACATAACTGCCAAGCAATGATTATCTCCAACAAGAGAGATAACCTATTTTGTTGCTATTTCATAACATTACCACTGTTGAATACCTTATCACATCCTGCTTACCGTTGGCCATATAAATGCTATGACTACAACAGCAGAGCAGAGGCTGGTAATTCTGTGGAAAGCAAACAACCTCATGTCTATCAAAGTCTGTCTACTATCTCCACAAGCCAGCATTATAATGAAGTAATTACCACTCTCCTGAATGAATGCCATTCTGACAACATTCAAAAACCTGCATAGCATCCAGAGCAAAACAGCCTGCTTTATTGGCACCCTGGTCGCCAACTTAAACATTCACTCTATCCACCATCAATGCAGCGTGGCAGCAATGTGTAACCTCCACTGGGTGTACTACAGTGACATATCCAGACTGCTATGACAGCATCTTCCAAACTGCATCTACTACAAAGAAAATCAAGGACAGTATTTGCCTCGGAACACCAACCCCTCTGTGCTTTCGTCTCCCTATTTGAAAGAAAGAAATTTAATTGTTTTCACGCAGTTCAGAGAAGGTTCACTTGACTTATTTCTTGAATGAATGGCTTATCTTTTGGCAAAGGGTGAACCTATATGCATTGGGGTTAGAAGAATGAGAGCTTATTTAAACATATAATAATCTAACAGGGTGCATATAAGTAAGATGCTTCTTTTTCTGGGGAGACTGAAACTGGGGTATATGGTTTCAGAAAAAGGGGTTTCCATTTTAATACAGAAATGAGGAGAATTTGTTTTCTTTGAAAGGGTACTTAAAATGTAGAAAACAAATTAGTCCCCCTCACACTGCCTAAATTGATCGCCTACAAATTAGGCAGGGTTCTGTTCTTTCGGCTAAAGGAATTGTCCCACTTGTCTTGTTAGTCTACAGACGGGTTGACTCTCCCAGTTCCTGGGGGCAATACAATTTATCTGTATCCAATTCAGCTCACATGATCAATCCTGCTATTGTCCAACTAGGATGATTTAGAAGTTCAAAGCTATTGTTACAATGAGGAACTGGATGGTTTATTCATACCTACTCATGATAAATTAGTTTCTACACAAATCTTAAGTCAAATTTTAAACTGGAGACATGAAATGTGGACTTGAGTTTCTGGTATGTCAACAACTTTCAGAATTCCACCTATGCATGTCAGTTCAAACGGAGCTCATGCCGCCCATGATCATTAACTAGGACGGTCGTGGAGATTTAAAATCAACCTGAATCTGTGCAAAATTTGTGAAAGCCTCCTGATATTCAGCAACCATCTTAGCAGTCTTTCAGAGCATGCCAAAAGAAAGTTAATTCCTGAAAATTCCAAACCTATTACAATTCATATTTTTAAGTTAGGATACTGGGCCTGAACTCTGTGCTCATGAAGAATAAGGACTTGTGTTAAGAAATGGGAGCTCCTAGTACCTCTATCATGAGACCATTCTTCGTGTGTGATGCTGGGTAATGACTATGAGCATACTGTTCAAGACTAAATGAGGTAACATAGTCAAACTGGATATGGTTCTTGCAATACCCACTCAAACATACATTCCAGCAGGTACCAATAAATTACATCACAAGAAGGAAATCTGCCTGATTTTCCACTTCCTAAAACAAAGGTGCTGAAGCTGATTGTTGTAACCAAATTGCTGCCACATGCAGTGTAGCATGGGCAAGAAACCTGAAACCTTCTGGTTTGAATGGCTCAGTGACACACCAGGCAATCTACTGAGCCATTGTGTGAACCGGTTCTGAAAGTGTACACGCAGAGTTGCCTCAAGGCCAGTTGATGTGTCAAAAGGTAATAAATGAACAGACCACATTATTTATGAGACAGAACCCAGCTACTGACTGTAACAATCTGAAGAATTCAGAAACCAAATAAACAGTTTCCAATCTGCTTGAGTTCGAAAGGATTTTTATCTGATTGCTGCTGAACTCTTAACTTTACAAGGTCAGGCTCTATCTCCATTGCCATTAGAGTCTGAAGAAATGCAGGATAAGAGAGGGCTGGGAAACAGCTAGAGAATGGAATTCAACTGAGGAGTTTTGAGGTTGTTATAAACCAGGAAGAAGGATTTTAGACTTTGAAGCTGTTAAATTTAGAAGAACAAAATATTTCAATCAACATCATTAACAAATTATCAATCACATACTACCATGCTGCGTACTTTTTAAAGCTTTGCAAATATTGACTACTTTAACAGTTTTTCTTCCCAAAATGTGCATTCCAAACAACATTCATGGCTTCCTTTGCTCTACTCACACCATATATTAATAGCATTCTCATCTCATTCCTAGTACATGTACGGTTATCAACTTCTTTCAACATTCTTTCATCATCACATTCCAGAGATTTGGTTTGACATTCTTCCCCACCCTGTTGCCCTGCACATCTCCAATTACCTTTCTAACAGACATGGGATAACTATTTCTTGCTTTGTTCAGAGTATTGCCCATAATGCATAGCTGAGCACTAAGACTTGTGGAGGTGTACCCAATCTCATGCTTACTCAAATGGCATTTGCACATTTGGTGACCAATGTTTTGGGCAAAGCAATGAGCATCACAGAAATTGAGGCTGGTGTATTATCTGGGCTACATTTCTGCATATTACCTTTAACTCTTTGTTCACTTCAGTAAATATTCAACAGCCTTCATAACTTCTCAAGCCTATTACCTGCCTTGCACAAGCAAATGCATCAGTATAATGTGAAAGTTAAGCACAAATTTAAGCACTGTGTGAAAATTGTAAACCAGGGATTCTTGCCACTGACATCAGATCATTATAAGCATTAACAGAGAAGCTAACGTGGTTGAATGTATTATTCATAGAGGATGTTCGTATCTGATGTTTCAGTTCCAGTAGGAGACAGATAAGAACTTAACTTCTGATCTCTATTCGGCAGAGTGGCAGGGTTAATTTGCTGGAGTTCCTATTGCTAATTTCCCATCGTCATGTGAGCCAGATAACCTGGCATCCTCGGACATGAGGCAAATCTTCACCTTCAAACTCTGGGACTCAGGGATGCTGTCACCATGGGCTGAGTATGTCTTCAGCATCTCTTTGCCATCTTCTCTTTCACTTGCCTATTCTCAAAACACTGAGATTTCTAGTTACCATATCCACAGCCTTAGATCTTACCACATGCAACTCACAAATCCTGAACTGCTAATCTCTCACATTCCTCAGAGCATCTCCCTTGGCCCCTCAGAAATGGAGAGCTTCACTGAGTTGACAATTTCCCTGTTAGGTGCTGTCTCCCATTCTTGCCATCTGCTGCTGGAGACTCTGTTACATCAGATAGTGTGTGGCCAGTTAAGGAAATTCCAGGAAAATATGCAGCAGTTCTTTTCCAATCTCTGTGTTATTCTGCCTCAACCCTGAATGAGGTTTCTCAATTTGTTACAATTCCAGAGGGGACACCACAAACCGTTAAGATCCTGGATAAGGATGGGTGATCTAGCTCCTCTTCTTTATTCATTTTCTTCCCTCCCCACCCCACTCCAGTTGGTCATAATGTTTAATTTAAAAACAGATACATTCCCTTATGCATATCATTCTCGCAGGTCGAAATGAACTTATGTTTTAAAATAATCAAATTTGACCAGACTTTCTTGAGTTAACAACTAGTGAGCTTATTAATTATTAAACACAAGAATAATTATTTATGCAACACACACATAGATTTTATATAAGAGGTGAATGCAACTGTCTCTGAATTGTTCACAAACATCAGATAGTTAAATGTTGTGATCTTTGTAGTGGAGACCACTTGAAATGGAACGTTGGTAATTTAGCAGTTAATTTCAGAATTCTTGGTCTTCTAAAGTTGGAACAATAGAAGCAGCCTGGAAGGGTGGGGTTAAGCTCCCATAGAACTAGGATTTTTAGTTTTAGCTTTCAGTAGCAGTTGTTAGGGTCTTGAAGCTAGATGTGGAAGCTCTTTTTCCTCTCTCTGTTACAGCTAAAAGTTGGGGTATTCTTTCTAATGCTAGAATCGCATGTGAGGCAATTTATTTTACAGACTTTCTTTGCCAAAGGCATGGTTATGCAATGTTACTATATTGGAACAGTTAATGAGTAGTTTAGCATTTTGTTAAGTATTTCAATATGATACAATTAAGCCAATTCTTTTCTTTTACTTTGTCTGTATTTTAACCATAGTGTATGAATAAAGCTTATTTTGCTTCAAACCTGATAGTTTGACCAATCAAATTACATCCCAAATGCAAGGCATGACACTTGCCTTTAAAATAAGATAAATTTAAGGCCTAGGCTATCTCCTTGGCATGTTTTGACAATGGGGTTTGTTCTGGTCCTTAACAGCTATTTGGGGCATAATATGCAGAGGGTAGTTGCTGTTGAACAGGGAGTCTTCAGCTCCTCATTTTCTTTATAATCAAAAGAGTTTGTTTAGAATTGCTTCTTCCATTTTGAAGAGTTGTTGTTTAAAGTTCCCTTTGCATCCTCTGGTGTCATATAAGTAGATCTCTGTTTCCTGTGAGCCACTTAATTTACATCAATGGCAATTATTGGCTGTATCACCTTTCTTTTGAGAACATAGATTTTAGAAGTACAAGTTCAAAATATCCGTAGTATTTTGGGCTTCTGAACCATTGTCATGACAGTGGTGTCATTTCACAGCACATCAGCAGTCTTTAGTTTGTTCTGGGCTAAGGATCTCTTCGAGGGACATTGCACCTGTGCCTCATGAGATCAGTCAGCATCTGATACTTTAGCAGTTCTGATGTAAACATTCATAGCTGCCCTGGGACTTTCAATTCAGATCTGTTTCCTACCATTCACAGATGGGTGCCTGCTTTCCACAACTCAACCCAAAACCTATAATGATGAAAGAAAACCTGCTGGGTCACATTGTTCCAGTGGTAGCAGATATGCTATAATCTGCAATATGGCCCACTCTGGTTTAAGTACCCAAGAATGGTCAGCCATAGCTATTTCAAGGGGTCCCCCATGATGTAATAGCATCCAGCAGCACCATTGGAGCTGTTAGGAAATCATAAAAAGAAAGCACAAGAATTGACATCTGGGTAAGAATTTATAATGGTAATTCAACTAACTGCCTTTATTGTAATTGGCACTTGATCAATAATATCATTAAATCAGATGACAACAGTGTTATCAGTCCATTTTTGAGATACAGCTATTGGCTAAATGATTTGTATTCTTTGGAGAGAAGGGCTCCATCAGAAATAATTATAAAAATGATAGTTTGAAGGGTTAAGAACAAATTGCTGTTTGCAGAGACTCAGATACTTCAGGTGAAGGGAGTATAAAAATTCCTCAAATAGTTAAGTCAGGAAGGGCAAATAAGAGCTGTTCAAAAAAGTCAGCATTAGGACAGAAGGATAGATGAACTCTAGTGTAAAAGATTCATTTGCTAGTGCATGGAGTATAAGAAATGCATTATGAATTAAAGATTCAAAGATAGCTCAGAGTATTGCAGTGTCACTATTGCTGAGGCTAGCTGTAACTAGTCCTGATTTGGAGTTAAATTTCCAGGTTATCAACGGATTCTCACACCATCTTGATGGTCAAATGTTCAGCAAAATAAAAGAAAAACCTGTTTACAATTTTGGTCGATGTTGTCTTGTGTGTCATGTCAGACCAAGTCTTGATTTACACAATCGATTGCGAATGCTACAAATGAAATCAGTGTTGGAGGGATGGAGGCATGTGCGCTAAACAAAGGGTTGTTAATAATGGATCTGGAATCCTAGAGTACCCGCTGGAAGTGGTGATCCTTGTCTCTTCAGACATCTTGTCAGACCAAAGCATTCTGAAACAAAACAATTAACAGGCACTGAATGCCTTCCAGAATATGGGCTAAGAGAGCACAGCCATCCACAAACAAAAGGTCTTTCAGTAGTTGTTCTATAACTTTTGTGCCAAGCTTAAAGACTTTTGCAAGCTGAAGATTTTGCTGACTGTCCCGAAATAGATGTCCACTCGTGTTTCAATGGCCCAGATATTCTAATGGCTACGTTGTTATTAGGGCAATGTAAACTGGAGTTGTACATCAGGAACCTGCAGAATCCTTGACACACCAGACTCTGATGGAATTGGCCAGTAAGTTGAGGATTCTGATAGGCCATCCTGCCCCTTAATGTCAGAGAATTTGGAGAGTTTTGTTTCAGTTAAATTAACAGTTATCCAAGAAATGTTAGGGGATTAAAAACCCACTCCAGTTCCTGAGTAACTATTAAGCTGAACATTCACAACTCACCTCTGGGCCACCCAAGAGAAAACCTTCCCTCACCTTTGACAACTCCAAATCCCTGATAACCATCTCCATGATCAGTCGCCAACCATAACCAAATGCAATTCCATTCCACTGCACACATAACCCTGCCCTGGGACCTGACACTACTCTCCTCATTGGACGCAGCACTCCCCTCCCCAAATCTCACAACTCCGATCTTTTACAGATTTTACAGAATTTATATTCCCCTTGACCATTGCCAAACCTAACACCCCCTTTCTCCACAATAGATCCGATCTTCTACAGCTCCTGTTGAACCTAACATCCCTCAACTCAAACAGAACACATATCCCCCCACAGCCCTGAGCTACCCACACCAATCCATCACCTACGTTGCATGCTGGCACGATGCCTATCTAGCTTCTTACTGCCTGGCATCCTATTTACCTGACACGCTACCATCACACTCTAATTCCTTAACCAACTGTCACCCTCAATCCACACTTACCTATATGCTTATCATTTCATAGGACCTGTCAAAGTCATTGTTTGTGTTGTCGGATATCCAAATCACAGAATACAATGTACCTTGCCTTGAAAAGAAGGTGAGGTTTGACTTCTGCCAGGCCTCCTGCACTACGAGGGTACAATTGAGTTTCAAATATGCTCTGCTTTTCTGAAAGAACTGGGATTGGAATTGTTGATCAGAAATGCAAAGCTCAGTCCAAGCAGAAAAAGGTAGAAGCAGAATCGCAATCTACCTGTGAATGTCTCTCCTCAACATTTCCAGAGCAATATCTTTACATCTGTTCAAAAACATGGCTATGATATATATGGCAAAAAGAGATGGAATCAATTCACAACCTTGCTTGGCGCCATTGCAGACAGGAAAGGCAAGTGGTAACATCCCACTGTGCATCATGTTGACTAGCATGCCGTCATGAAATGAATGTATGACACAGATCACCTTTTCAAGGCAAACACATTTGTTCAGAGACAGCAAAGAGTGGAGCTGGAGGAACACAGCAGGCGAGGCAGCATCAGAGGAGCAGGAAAGCTGACATTTCAGGCAGGACCTGTCTTCAGAAATGGGGGGAGAGGAAAGGGAGCTGAGAAATAAACAGAGAAAGGAGGGGTGGAGCTGGGGAAGGTAGGTGGGATGGTGAGGGGTGAGTGTAGGTAGGGAATGATGGCATTGGTCAGCCTGGTGGGTATGGCCGATAGATGGGAGAGAAGATGAGCACGTTGTGTCAGGTCAAGAAGGTGGGAGGAAGGGTTGTAAGGGCTGCGGAAAGGTAGGTGGGGTAGTGATAGGCTGGATGCATGTAGTGGGTAGTGGGGATTGTTCAGCAGGAAGGGTAGGGTGGATAGGTGGATAAGAAGATGGATAGGTTGTGTCTGGTCAAGGAGGCCAGGCTGAGATAGAGGGTTGGGCAATTCCTACAGACTAAGGGGGTGCCCATGGGCACCTACATGGATCCAAGCCATGTCCGCCTCTTTGTAGGATACATGGAGCAGTCCCTTTTCTGCTGTTACACTGGTACCATTCCCCACCTCTTCCTCCATGACATTGATGACTGTACTCGTGCTGCCTCATGCTCCCATGAGGAGATTGTACAGTTCATCAACTTGACCAACACTGTTCACCCCAACCTCAAATTCAACTGGACCATCTCCGATACCTCCATCCCCTTCTGGATCTCTTCATCTCCATCCCTGGTGACCGTCTCAACACCAACATCTATTTCAAGCCTACTACTTTCCACAGCTACTTGGACTACACCTCCTCTCACCTATCCTCCTGCAAGAATCCAAACACTTACTTCCAATTCCTCCACCTCTGCTGCATCTGCTCCCAAGGTGGAGCATTCCAATCCCGGACATCCCAGATGTCCTCTTATTTCAAGGTCTGTAACTTGCCCCCCTTCAGTGATCAAAAATGCTCTCAACTGCATCTCTTGCATTTCCTGCATTTCTGCCCTCAAACCCCCTCCCCGCAACAAAAATAAAGACAGAATCCCAGTGGTTCTCACATACCATCCCACCAACTTTCACATCCAGCTTGTCTTTCTCCGCCACCTACAATCCGACCTCACGGCCAAAGATATATTTTCCTCCCCACCCCTATCTGCCTTTCATTGGGACCACTCTTTCCGTGACTCCCTTATCTGCTCCACAATCCCCACTCACCCGACCACGCCAAGCAACTTCCCCTGCAGCTGCAGGGAGTGCTACACTTCCCCTCTTATATCCATTCAAGGCACAAAGCAAACCTTTCATATTCAACAGGACTTCACCTGTACATCCTCCAACTTGGTTGATTGTATCCATTTCTCCAGATGTGGGCTCCTCTACATTGGTGAGATTAAGCGTAGACTCGGGGACCGTTTTGTAGAGTGCCTGCACGCTGTTCACTACAAACAACAGCACCTTCCTGTCGCCAACCATTTTTTAAACTCTCCATCCCTCACCCTGGGTGACATGTCGATCCTGGGCACCCTCCAGTATCGCAATGATGCCACATGCAAGCTGGAGGAGCAGCACCTCATATTCTGCGTCAGGAGCCTACAGTCTGATGGCCTAAACTAGAATTCACCAGTTTTAAAAACTCTCCGCCCTCCCTCTCATCCCATGTCCAGCCCTCCTTCTCATCCCTGCTTCTTTGACCCAACATAACCTGTCCATCTTCTCTCCTAACTATCCACCCCACCCATTCCACTGACCAATCCCCACCACTGCATACCTGCACTCACCTATCACCATCCCGCCTCCCTTCCCAAGTCCCAACCTCCTCTCCCTATTTATTTCTGAGCTCCCTTCCCCCACCCTATTTCTGAAGGAGGGTCCCAACCTGAAACATCAACTTTCCTGCACCTCCGATGCTGCCTGGCCCACTGTCCTCCTTTAGCTCCACACTGTGTTGTCTCTGACTCCAGCATCAGCAGTCCGTATTATCTCAAGGTTCTATCTCAAGTGCGCTCAAGGTTCCAGAATTTTCCAATGTGCAGTCCATTACAGTAATGGTAATGGTATCAGTAATGAGCCAAACTCAATCAATAATCTAAAAGTAAAGGACCATTTAGTCAGCAGTGATTGTAACATGACAAATTCCATGATACATTTGAAAAGGGTGAACGTAGCACAAGTGCCAAAATTCTAGATTTTCGTAAAGCCAACTTTTTAATGGGGATCCAAAAGAGACAACACAATTGATGAAAAATAATTCAAGTAGTTACAGCAGGAGTGGCAAATAAGAAACACAGTAAGGTAAATGGTGTTGAAAAGCCAGGAACAAGTCAAAGCTATTATTGGATAAATTCACAAAAAAGAAAAGTAAGAGCTGCAGAAAGGACACAGCATAATTCAAGACCAATATACAACAGTAAGTGGAAAGAGCTCCACTATATAAATAAAAGAGTTACAGCTGGAAGAAGAGCTGAAAGATACCATAAATCTAAAGTGCATCTAAAAATGAAAATAGTGTAAATTCAGTTGACTGGAAAGGGTATAAAGTACGGCAAATAAAGATTTTAACAAAGATAGTAATAGTTACACAAAATTAACATGAAGAAAGACTTAAGAGATACTGGATTATCACCAAAAATGGTTTCACAGTTATATATAAAGAAAACATGTTTGTCAACATTAAACATAGAACATAGAACATAGAACAGTACAGCACAGAACAGGCCCTTCAGCCCACAATGTTGTGCCGACCATTGATCCTCATGTATGCACCCTCAAATTTCTGTGACCATATACATGTCCAGCAGTCTCTTAAATGACCCCAATGACCTTGCTTCCACAACTGCTGCTGGCAACGCATTCCATGCTCTCACAACTCTCTGCATAAAGAACCTGCCTCTGACATCCCCTCGATACTTTCCACCAACCAGCTTAAAACTATGACCCCTCGTGCTAGCCATTTCTGCCCTGGGAAATAGTCTCTGGCTATCAACTCTATCTATGCCTCTCATTATCTTGTATACCTCAATTAGGTCCCCTCTCCTCCTCCTTTTCTCCAATGAAAAGAGACCGAGCTCAGTCAACCTCTCTTCATAAGATAAGCCCTCCAGTCCAGGCAGCATCCTGGTAAACCTCCTCTGAACCCTCTCCAAAGCATCCACATCTTTCCTATAATAGGGCGCCCAGAACTGGGCGCAGTATTCCAAGTGCGGTCTAACCAAAGTTTTATAGAGCTGCAACAAGATCTCACGACTCTTAAACTCAATCCCCCTGTTAATGAAAGCCAAAACACCATATGCTTTCTTAACAACCCTGTCCACTTGGGTGGCCATTTTAAGGGATCTATGTATCTGCACACCAAGATCCCTCTGTTCCTCCACGCTGCCAAGAATCCTATTCTTAATCCTGTACTCAGCTTTCAAATTCGACCTTCCAAAATGCATCACCTCGCATTTATCCAGGTTGAACTCCATCTGCCACCTCTCAGCCCATCTCTGCATCCTGTCAATGTCCCGCTGCAGCCTACAACAGCCCTCTACACTGTCAATGACACCTCCGACCTTTGTGTCGTCTGCAAACTTGCTGACCCATCCTTCAATTCCCTCGTCCAAGTCATTAATAAAAATTACAAACAGTAGAGGCCCAAGGACAGAGCCCTGTGGAACTCCACTCACCACTGACTTCCAGGCAGAATATTTTCCTTCTACTTCCACGCGCTGTCTTCTGTTGGCCAGCCAATTCTGTATCCAAGCAGCTAAGTTCCCCTGTATCCCATTCCTCCTGACCTTCTGAATGAGCCTACCATGGGGAACCTTATCAAATGCCTTACTGAAGTCCATATACACCACATCCACAGCTCGACCCTCATCCACCTTTCTAGTCACATCCTCAAAAAACTCGATAAGGTTTGTAAGGCATGACCTACCCCTCACAAAGCCATGTTGACTGTATTTGATCAAGCCATGCTCTTCCAGATGGTCATAAATCTTATCCCTCAGAATCCTTTCTAACACCTTGCAGACGACAGACGTGAGACTTACCGGTCTATAATTGCCGGGGATTTCCCTATTTCTTTTCTTGAAGGGAGGAATTACATTTGCCTCTCTCCAGTCCTCAGGTACGACTCCAGTGGAGAGCGAGGATGCAAAGATCTTCGCACGTGGCGAAGCAATTGCATTTCTCGCTTCCCAAAGCAGCCGAGGACAAATCTGATCCGGGCCTGGCGACTTGTCAATCTTAAAGTGGACCTTTTTAACCTAGATCTGGTGATATTACGAATGAAGATAAAGAATGAGCAACAATAGCAAATTACATTTATACATAATACCTTTACTGCTGAAAGCATCCCCAAGATGCTTCACAGGAATGTTATCAAAGAAAATTTACCAGCAAGCCCCATAAAAAGATATAAGTAAGATGACTAAATGCTTGGATAAAATTAGAGGGTAGGCTCTAAGTAACACCTTTAAAGGGTAAACAGAGAGTGAGAAGTAGAGGTGTTTGAGGAGAGAATTGCAGACTTTAGGACCTTGGAGCTGACAAAGGGATTAAAGTTACAGAAGCTCAAAAGCTCAGAATTGGATGAGTGCTGTTATCTCAATTAGTTATTGGGCTGGAAGAGATCACAGAGATGTGAAAAGACAAGAATGAAGGAGGATTTGAAAATAATAATTTTAAAATTAAGGCATGGGAGCCACTGTAGGTTATTGTGCAAATGGATGATGGAACTTGATATGAGTAAGGGCACAGGCAACAGACTTTGGATGACCTCATGTTACAATAATTGATTGTGGAAGACTGGCCAAATGTATTGTATTAGCAACAACATTGGCTGGATGAAGTCTTCACACATGAATGAACCAAATGACTGTTGGAATTAAGTGATTTTCGAGAGTCATAAGGACAGCCTCAGTGATGATACGTAATCAGAAGCTCATCTGGAGATCAGTATGCTACAAGAATTGTCAACAGTTTGATTCTGCTTGAGATGGTTGTTAGGGAGAGGCTTAGAGTTGATGCCGATAGACCAGAGTTTGTGACTTTAACTTTTGAGAAGGGTGCCAAGTGGGTGGGGACCTAGAATGCCATGGGATAGCATGCCCAAAGGCTAGGGGTCTAGGTAAGCAATGGGTATCTAGGATAGTTGAGAGTGGTGGGGTTATCAATTCCAACAGAAAAAGAGGGCTCTGGTCCAGCTAGAAGAAGGAGGTGTGCCAGTGAGATGATGGTGGGAAGGCGATTGATTTCAGTTAGTCCCTTGAAGGAGGGAGATGTCATAACAGTGTCCACGTGATGTAAGGGGTCTGGGCAGGTGTAGTTGGGGTCAGTTTCATAGTCACCCAAAATTAAACTAAATTTTCAAGAGATTAATTTTTCCTGGGTATCTGTCAACTACAACAGACCACTCCAAATTCTCCAATTTAAATGGATACCTTTAAAGGGTTTTAAGCACAGGGAATTGCCCATCAGAATCTACAATTTTCTCAGCAATTCTCTTGGAAACTGCTTCTTCAGAATCCTGACACATAACCCGAACCTATGCTGCAGAAGTGACTGCCTTGCTATTGGAAAATCTGGACCATTGTCTTGGACGAGTATAATTTGCTCACAGTCACAAAGAGTGGTTACTTTTATAGGGCTCATTTCAGTGTTGATACAGGGTTAGAAACTGGTTTCAAAAATTGATTTGTGAGTATAATGGGTACGGTTTTAAAAAACAACAACATCTTCTTAGATTTTGGAGTGAAATGGGAAATTGAAAGTGGGAGTGGCAATGTAGGAAACAATGGCAGATTTGTAGGTGAGGGTCAATATCCTAAGCATGAACCATTTATCATACCAGCTCATCTGCAGCACAGAAAGGCAGGCTGTTTTGATCAACCCTTTGGTTGAAATGTCATGCAGGGAGCAAAGGAATCTCATGGACATGATGGCTTAGAAAGAGCAAGGGCAGCATGGTGGCACAGTGGTTAGCACTGCAACCTCACAGTGCTCAGGACCTGGGTTCCATTCCACCCTTGGGCAACTGTCTGTGTGGAGTTTGCACATCCTCATGGGTTTCCTTCGGGTGATCTGGCTTCCTCCCACAGTCCAAAAATGAATTGGGTAGATAGATTGGTCAGCCTAAATTGTCCATAGTGTTCAGGGGTATGTAGATTAGGTGGATGTGTCTTGGTGGGATACTCTGAGGTCAGTGCGGACTTGTTGGGCTGAAGGGCTTGCTTCCACACTGTAGGGATTCTGGGGCGTGATTAAATGTGGAAAGAGCTAGGGAAGTGCAATGGGATATGTGAAAGGGTTAAAAAGATGCCCACAGTCTATTGACAAAATAATCCATGAGCTCCTTGCACTTGCTGCCAAAGGTGAAGCTAAAGAAGGCACTGAAAATTAAAGTAAAGAGACAGCTTATGGTGAGGGAATGCAACTGTGGATTATTTTTGCATATCTTTGAGTTACAAATAGTTTTAGCTTTGGAAATCACTCGACAGGGACATGACTGTTCACAAGTGAGCAAACCCTCCTTGAAGGTGAGGGTCAGCTACCTAAGCACATTAAATAGCAATTTAGATGCAATTTAATCTTCTAATCCTTTGACTTGAACAATAATGGTTTAGATAGCACTGGCCTAGGCTCTTGAGATGTGGTGGTATTGTCTCTACCTTAGAGCCAGGAGACTTGGTCTAAGTTCCTCCCATTCCAGAGGTATGTGATAACAACTCAGAACAGGTTGATTGAAAATATCTAAACTGATCTGGTGGAACACGATAACAAAATGTCAAAAGGTCAACAGAAAGTTACCAAAGAAACTCTGCTGTGACACAATTTCTAATGTGAGTTACTGCACCCACAATGGAGTGTACTCAGCCACTGGGGAATCACAGCACCATATATCAAGTGCTGCCAATTTCAACCTTCCATCCTGGCATTAACAGATGAATGGTGTAGTGCTGCAAGCCACCAAAGGTAATCCTATCTCCAATTACAGAAAAGCCTTCCCTTCCTGGCAATGGAGAGTTTGCAGAAGGGAAGGGAAGTAAATCAAGCAGGGTGGTAACAGACCCAAACCCAGCTGCCTTTCCAACTCAGCCTTAAGGTGTGGATAGAAGACCCACCAGCAAATGAGGTCCTTAAATGGTCAACGAAGGACTACCAGGGCCACAGCCTACTGCTGTTCTGCTCATTCTAGCCCAGCTGCTGTTTAGGCCTACTGCATCATAGAATAAGAAGGTAAACCTAAAGGGAAAGCAAGACTGGAATTGAAAATTCTTCTTGAAATAACTCCACAGAGGCTGAATCCTGTCACCAATTCACATTTTATTTACACATGGAGAGTCCTTGACACTGATCCAGCTTCCTCAGAACCAGCTCTCATTGAACGGAATGTGGAACACTCCTGTTTATATCTATTAGCCAGGGCTCCCTGTTTGGACCACACTACCAGCCCCAATCAGGGAACTCGTATTCTCTGGGTCTACCTAGCTGAACTTGTTACAATCACTACAGTTCTAGCAATCAAAATTGTACAGCAATCCTCTATTCTATGTATCCATCTTTAAGTGTGTTTCCAGTGGCTCTGATTGACCAATCCCAGATTTTGCTGGCAAATCAAACACAAGGTGATGATCTTTTGAGGTTTTGCATTAAAGTGGCCTTTGGGTCTTATATAGATCAAGGGAAGCAAAATATTCATGTATTCACAATGACATATAGATATATCATGAACAAGCTGGGATATTCCCTCCAAGACTGTTTGTGTTTTTGAGTAAGGAAGGGTTTAAACTGTAAATCAGTGAAACCTCATAAGGTATATTTAAACAAGTTGATCACGTTTGCTCAGTTCAGATAGGTCAGAGTTGAATATAGTCCCATGTTGTTCATAAATGTACAGAATGAAAAATGTCTTGATAGAATGTTACATTGATGATGTTGGGTAGGCTAGCTGACAGTGGAGAAATCATGCATTCATTTAAAATTTTACTCCCTGGCTGCCATTTTCTTCTTCACCATCTGATCTTGGAGCACTTCTCCGTCACTAATTTCTGCCATTTCTCTTGCTACCTACCAGCTTTATATTCTTTGTTTTAATTTATCGGTGATGGAGCTATCACAGTACTCATAGTGACAGTGAAGAGATTCTGTTAACACATTTACACACACTATAAATTACACAGATAAAAGAGCCAGTCTCCAATATATTCCTTCCTTTCTCAGGCTCTGCAGCCAAAAAAAAACATGTAAGTACTCGTTACAAATCCTGTTATGTGGGCTTTGATGAGTGAAAAGATGGAAAAAGCATTGTTTTTGGAGGAGGCGACAAGTAAGGTATTTTCCTGACTTGTATCTGTTGATCTTAAAATAGGTTTTTGGGCCAATGTTGACAGATCTGCCATCAAATACCAATGGTGGAAGCAAAGAAGATTGAGGCACACCCTAAAAGCATCAGAAATAGGTGCTGGAATAAACATACAACATGTTGAACCTGCTCCACCATGCTAGGTGTTTGTAATTGATCTTCTGCCTCAACTTCATTTTTCAACTCATTTCCCATATCCCTTGATTCTTATCCAAATCTTGCATATACTCAATTTTGGAATACCTCCAGCCATCTAAAGTTAAATATTTCAAAGATTCACAGCCCTGAGTGAAGAAATTTCTCTTAACCTTTGTCTAAATGATTGATACCTTACCTGAGGCTTTCAACTGATTTATTTGTTTACCCATCCAGAGAAAACAATTTCTCAGTGTATACCCTCAGTGACTGCCCCTTCAGGACCTTGCATATTTCAAAAAGACCATATTTCTTCTTAACTGCAAAATTAGGCCTAATTTACTCAACTTCCCATCAGTTGGAAACTTTATAATCCCAGGAACCATGCCACATCATTTGACTTTCCAAATAATGCTTTTACCTATATGTTAACATATTTTCCGAATTTTGCTAAAAATTGACTTGGTGTTAATTTCAGGGAATTTCATAAATGGTTTCTCTCCACAAGCTCTAACAAATTCTCAAATGCAATTGTCTGCTGTTTATGTCATGATATGTAGACTATGTCTCAATGACAACACCCTTGCACTAATATGCATTCACCAGTGGCAAAAGTACTTGTCATCGCCAAGACAATCCAGGATTTCTGTCATTGGCACCATAATTAAAACCCAGATGTGCACCAGGTCAAACACTGCCAGGCAGGGATAGCCATTTTTATAGCGGGAAGGGAAAAAAAGCTTCTGAAGGCACATATGTGGCATGGATGATACTTTATTGAAGACAGAGTTTCACACTTGTAACTTGCTACTTTACATCATCTGTCTGACTGACTGTCATAGTAACTGCACTGGCAAGAATCCAGTTACATAGGGTGTCCATCATTGACATGACGCCATGTCTAAATCAATGCTACTCTTTCCCCAATGCCTAGGGTAGTATAAGGTCTTATCATTGCTCAATGTGGGTACATTAAATGTTGGAAAGCCTTTTGAGTAGTTCAAGCATTAAGTTCTGTTGAGCATCAGGAAAAGCAAAGACAAAAACAAATGTAAAAGCTGCATTTTCTTCTGGGAATAAACAGCGGTTGCTTACTTTTCAAGCAACAACAAATCTGCAGTCAAGAAATTGTATCAGAGATAATGGGAACTGCAGATGCTGGAGAATCCGAGATAGCAAAGTGTGGAGCTGGATGAGCACAGCAGGCCAAGCAGCATCTTAGGAGCACAAAAGCTTTTGCTGTGCTCATCCAGGTCCACACTTTGTTATCTCTGCAGTCAATAAATAATTGCTCCAAATTACTCAGATCTAATGGAAACAGAAGTCAGTTCAATCTTGTCTAGTTTGTTGAACCTTATGCTGCAGCGGCCTATCATTCTGAAGGTGAAGTTCTTCCTCTTCAATGTGCTCATTTTCCTCCTCAGAGGGCTGTTGCCGGTCTCCGAACTCTTCAGTTGTACAGAGTACCATATGCAAAGGCAATGCAGCACAATCTGACTGACAGTGCATCGCAAGGAACCCCCAGCTGATCCAAGCATCAGGATCTTATCTTCAGAGGCTTATCATCTGCTCAATCATGGTCCTGGTAGAAAAAATGGCTACATCATATCCACGCTCAGCCTCAATCAGGAAGCTGTTTAACGGAGTCATCAGTTATAGTCACTGAGAGTAGCCATTGTTCCCCAATAGCTATTCTCATCAATTGTCAACCCTCCAAATGAAACAGGAACCTAACAGTTCTCAAGGATATAGGCATCATCACAACTTCTAGGATAAGGTATGCAATTTTAAGATACGGTATTGATAATCAGAAATGCTGTCTACATTTACAAATGGAAATCTCTTCTGTTGATGAAGTCAGCCACATTATGAAATGGTGCTCTCAGCACAATGTGTGTACAGTTTACAGTGCTCTGCATTTGTGGAAAGGCAGTGATTTTAGCAAAGCCTATTGCCTGGCCTCCAGCACAGACCTTGTCATGGAGAAATGAGATGAAGTGATGTGAAATGTCTCAAATTCAGTTGGTAACAGCCTTGATATAGCTGTAGGTTGAGGATTGAGAGATCCCACAGTGATTTCAAAACTTTAATAACTGTTCATAAATTGAAAAAGCAGCAATAACTTTGTCTGGGATAAACTGTTAAGGGATAAGGACAAACTGAAATGGGAATTGAAAGCAATTAGCCATGTCTGGGAGAAGAATAGAATCGAAGCGATGTGAACAAAACTGGTTTAACAACTTTTTGATAAATGACTGCCTTATGCCACAAGAACAACTGATTGCCCTGCAGAATAATTTAAGGAGGTAATTTCAGGAAAGCTATGCCTTGAAACAGTCAACGCCAAATGTTACAAGGAACAGAGAAGCTACTTCCGATAAGAAGGCAAGCTGCACACTTGCAATTTTGTGGATGACAGAATCTAAAGGATCATCAAAAATGTCACATCACAAACTCAAAGAATGGAAAATTGTTTCACAATTCAATTCCAGGATTCCTCAGGAGCAGAACTCTAGGTCTAGCCCAAAATGTCAAGTTTTCCTGCCCCTATGATGCTGCTTGGCCTGTTGGGTTCATCCAGCTCTACACCTTGTTATCTCTAGTACTGCACATGGATCGAATTCTGGACACATTCAGAGACAGACATTGTTGGTTAGAATTGTAGCTAAATTCCACCTTTACTCGGGTAATAGCTAATCTGAGATAATAAAGCGTGAAGCTGGATGAACACAGCAGGCCAAGCAACATCTCAGGAGCACAAAAACTAATCTGAGTTGTGAGGCTTACCTTGCTTACTTGAGGGGTCTTATTTTATTTGTTACACACAATAAAATTTAAATATTTAATTACCTGTGAGATTTCTTAGAAACTAACTAATTTAAAGGCATCTTGTGGTAATTTACATGCAACGACACACAGGTATCCAGTGCATTAGTAGTCATGAATAGTCCCCATTAACAACTATTCACCCTTCCAGCCTGATCGTTAGCAACTCCTTTGTCTGTCTAACTGTCTTTCACTCTCTTTGGGCTCTATCCTATCGTTTACTCCCTACCTCACCTACCTCCCTATTTTCTGCATATAAACTGATGTTTTCCCAGCCGCCATCAGTTCTGAGCAACGGTCACCGGACCCAAAACATTAACTCTGTTTTCTCTCCCACAGATGCTGCCAGACCTGCTGAGCCCTTCCAGCAACTTTGTTTTTGTTCCTGGATTATTAGAAGGAACCAGTTACACAAAAATTTAGCAGAGTTGTCACCTAGATAGCCACTGGAATAAGATGGCCACCCACATCTTCAAATTGTATGTCCCATTCCAGCAGATGACACAATCTGTGATTGTGTCCAAGGACATCCTCAGCCTGAGATGGCAATGCTCCTGGCATTGAGGATGAAATACCCTGAGCCCCCGTCCCTCCTCTGCATTCTGAGGGATCTTTCAGCTGCTCCTTCTTCATGTGGAGGCTGTTCAGCAGCTGCTGGTCCTGGCCTTGTCTGTGCATTCATTTTTTCTCAATGTCTCTGCACCTTCATCGCAGGGATGACAACTCCTGCTGTGGCTGGATACACTCATCATGATTCCGATGAAACAGTGTGGGGAACATCAGAAACAGAACAGGTCCTTAACAACGTGAGCATAACATTCACATCACTCACAAATGTCAATTTAGCATAGTCCGCCATACAGCGGGGCATTGAGTACTCCCACAAAGAGGACTATTGAATGACATGACATGGACCTATAACATGGGAAGCTTATTCACAGGATGAGTTGGATAAGTAGAAGGGGAGATTGCAAGTGTGATAAGGTGACTGAAGTCTTGTCTACACCACCTTCATCTTGCATTACCCAAGAAAAGCATCGTTGCTTATAAGAACATTTTTGTCCAATACTTACAGTTTAATGTGAGAGGAATTCAATTCCGAGACCTAGTGTAGCCAATTAGAAATTGGGTTGTCTTGAGAATTGTTGCCGAGATAACAATTTAAAGAATGCCCGCAAATACTCCTGCTTCCCAGAGATGACTATCTTCAATCTGCAATGACCAGTGACAGGATCAAGATTGATTATGTGGCTAAGATTTGTATTTGACATATTTGGTCATTGAATGTATTTCACATGCAGATTCCTATGATCATAACTGCCTTAAATATGTATGGTGTAAGTGCCTGATAAATGTAATTCCTTCTTGAAGGATCTTGCACCATTCACAGGGAGAGGCTGCACCTTCAGACATAAATTGAAACTTTTACTCCACCCATTCTAGATGTAGGGGCTGCCAATTTTAAGTTACATTGCACATTTATAACACAGATGAGGATGGAGAGGAACACAGGTTGTGCTTTGGAGAGTGAGTCACTGGCTCTGACTGATAATCTAGATGATCCCCTCCAAACCTTCTTGTTCCTTACTACCTTGACCCCCTGTTGGCCCTATCAGTTCTGAGTCTCTATGTTTTTCTATCCAACTCTTTCATTTAGATCTTTGAACTCCAACATTTTCCCTAAGTTTAGTTCTGCCAACTATCTAATATACACTGTCTCCCATTGAAGCCGTTGTTGATGGCGACGATCAATAACCACCCCCACCCCAATTCACTATTGTCCCTCACCCTCATATGCTGAGTATCCCCTCCAATCAAAAATTATTGTCACCTCTGCATCCCAGCATGCTGCTTTCAATCCTCAGACTTATCTTCCTTGACTTGCCCACTAGAACAGTGGCCCCAATAACTCACCTTGACTTTCAGTAAAAAGACCCCTTGATAGAAAATGATACACGATCCTGACCAATTTAGGACAGCCCTAAGCGATGAGTGACCCGATCTCTGACTTAACCCAGCGCAGCTCCCCAATTAATTTAGCCCCAATCCCTAGACTGTTTTCAGTGGAGCTGCAGGTTTGACCAACGTCTACATTCTGGATTGAAATGAAATTAAACCCCTGATCCTGACTGCCCCAAGCAGCCAACCAACTGTGTCCACGCCTCTTGGATTTGAGAACAGACTTTGTTCCATTTTGCATTTTGCCTTTTAAAATTAGTGTCAATTTTGCTGTGATGAGACATAAAAAATGCAACAAATTTCTCTTGTTGTATTAACAACTACTATAGTATATGATAACAGAAAAGGATGCACCATGGTCACTCGGATAAAGTGTGGAATCTTACATGAGTCTAAGCAATGTGGACTACAGGAGATTTGTGGCAGAATCAGACAAGCCCAGTGAGGCATATCTTGATGCGGGGAGAATCTCATGCCATATTTTATGCATTTCACGAGAGGTATCAGAATCGTGTGAGTTACCTATTTAGGTGAGTTAGTGTTAGTCAAATACTATGTCCATAGACCAGCTCACCTCATTAATATTCTGCTTACAATCTTACCAAACATGCCAAGCAAGCTGGACTTCAAGAATGTTTGACATGGAAATCAAAGCAGGTACCTGGTCAATTCAGCATGCCACTGGCTTCAAAGGACTTTCATGTTTTACTCTGGGCACTAACAGGGCATGCTCAATAATCACATATCCCACGAATATAGACATTGAAATCCAATGTGTGCTAATTCCTCAGAACCTTCATGGCACAGCTCTAATTCACTAACAGGATACTTCTGCATTTCAATGCACTAGCAACTATTATTGTAATGCTGCAGCAAGAACACTGTGTGCTCAGGGACAAACACACCCAGGTCATGGACCTGGCTGCATCTGTGGGCTCATCATTTGCTGCCACAGGACTCAGTCACTCTGAGCCTACCTAGATCTCCATAGCATCCATGTCTTGTGTTGCTTTTCCTTTTTGCTTTTTGCGTCCTCAGCCAGGGATATAAGGCTCATATTAATTCTGTCTTGCTTTGCTATTTAGTGAGGCCAGAAGGCAACGAAGCTTATCATGGGTGTTAACAAACCTCAATTAAGTCAAAGGAGATAGCCTTTGCCCAGGTGGTCAACACAGTTAGTCAAAGGCAGCCTCTGATTCCTGTCCAGGGGCTTGGAAATGGTCAGTCAGCTTCTTGGGACAGCCAGAGTCAAGATCTCTCCTTGTAAAGAGTGAGGAACTGACTGTGAAGCAGTCCACCAACCATCTTGAGTTTTTCTATCCTTTTGGAGGGTCATTGCTTCTTGGAATGAGAGAGAGGGCGATATTAAAGGAAACAAACGTAGGTAGCAAAACAATTACATTTAGTGCAGATGGGGAGGCGTCCCAAGCGGGCAATTATACACCACTGAGGCCATGCAGGATTTCTGATGTTGGGTACTGGGGTGGGTGACAGGAAGGAAGGTGTTGCAAAACTAGTCAGAGTGGTAGAACATGAGCATTGGTGAGATGTGGGTACAGGAAAAGAGACAGTGCATTTGAGGTATTGGAGAAAAACTAGTGCCATTTGCGCTCGTGAAGTAGAGAAGATCAATGACCATCTTCCAATTACTCTCAGTGTTCCTGCAGAAGGCTGAGATTGTTTTAATGCAGCGGGCAACATCGGATCAGGCTGGTATGGTCTGGTACAAAAACAAAGTTGCTGGAAAAGCTCAGCAGGTCTGGCAGCATCTATGGAGAAAAAAAGAGTTAATGTTTCGGGTCCAGTGACCCTTTCACAGTTCTGAGGAAGAGCCACTGGACCCGAAATATTAACTCTGTTTTTTCCTCCACAGATGCTGCCAGACCTGCTGAGCTTTTCCAGCAACTTTATTTTTGTTTCAGATTTACAGCCTCCACAGTTCTTTTGGTTTTTATTTGGTATGGTCTGGTGTTGCAGCCTTCACCACTTGTCCTGGTGGAAGAGGAAGTCCCGTCCTCACACCATCCCATTCGGGATTTCTGCACTCACAGCAGGGTGCTGATTTCCCTACCTACCATGTCACGGCCGAATGTCTGGAACGGTGAAGGACGGCTCTGACACTTCTCATTTGAGTGGGCTGTGGTCTTTTAAAGATGGCATGGATGCAAGGGATGTTGGGATATCTGCTCAGTGGTAGGTTTTCTGGGAAGACGCTTGATAAGCTGAATTTTTGGCAAGTCTGCGAGAAGGCATTTTGATGTAGCATGTGGTAGAGCCCACCTATGGAACAGGCAATTCTGGACTTCATAATGTGCAATGAGGCAGATTCAATTAGGGAGCCTAACGTAAAGGAATGCCATGGGGGCAATGACCATGTTAGAATTCACCCTGCAGTTTGCGAGGCAGAAGCTGGACTCAGATGTAAAGGTATAACAATTGAAAAATGTAATTATAAAGACATAAGGAAGGAGCTTGCCAGAGTTGATTGGATGGGGATCTAAACAGGGAAGACCGTGGAGCATCAAGGTGGGCACAGCAGAACTTCATTCCAAGGACAAAGAAACATGAAAGGGAGGATGTGACAACTGTGGATGACAACGGAAGTCGGGTCAGCATAAAAGCAACCGAAAAGAAAGAGCATACAACATGGTGGTGTTTAATGGGAAGCCAGAGGGTTGGAAAGCCTTTGAAACCCAATTGTAGTGACTATAGCCAGGTGGATCTATTTGACTGTGAGATCCTTGAGTAGGATTGTTAATCTGGGTCAATCAGGGAGCCCTGGCTGAAAGATATAAGCAGAAGATTTAGGCAGTCTCCTGACTTCAGGGAATGAGCTCGGAGATGGCTGGCCACAGCCAGTGTAATGTGCATATTTAAATAAACGTGACTTGGTGACAAGATATTGGCATCCCTGCAGTTATTTCATCAGCAGAGGACAAGTAATAAAGCAAAAGGGGAGAGAAGACGGAATATCACAGCATGCTAGCTAGTAATATAAAGAAGATTGGAAGAGTATTTTTTTAGACATCTAAAAGATAAGAGAGACAAGAGGGATATTGGGCAAGTGGAAAAAGAGGCTGGAGAAGCAGCAATGGAGAGCAAAGAAATAGCAGAGAAACTATCAGTTTCATAGTGGAAAACTCCAGTAACATACTAAAATTTAAAGAGAGTCAGAGGTGAGAGGTGAGTGTAGTGGTCATCACTGAGGAGAAGGTGCTGGGGAGGCTGAAAGGTCTGAAGGCAGATAAATCGCCCTGACCAGATTCGTTACACCCTAGAGCTCTGAAGGAGATAGCTGAGGAGATTGTAGAGGCATTGGCAGTGGTCTTTTAGGAATCACTGGAGTTAAAGAGGATTCCACGGGACTGGAAAATGGCTAATGCAAGACGTCTATTTAAGAAGAGAGGAGACCCAGAAGACAGGAAATTATAGGCTGCTAAGCCTGAACTCAATCAGTGTGAAAATTTGAAGGTCCATTACTAAGGATGAGTTTGCAGAGTGTTTGGAAGTACGTGGTAAAATAGGCTAAGTCAGCACAGCTTCATCAAGAGAAAGCCATGCCTGATAAATCTGATAGATCTTTGAGGAGATAATGAGCAAGTTAGACAAAGGTGACCCAGTAGATGTGATCTATTTGGATTTCGAGAAGGTCTTTGTCAAAGATGTCACATAGGAGGCTGCTAAATAAGATAAAGGGCAAGATATTAGCATGGAGAGAGAAGTGGCTGATTGGCAGAAGGGATAGAATTGGGATAAAGGGGTCTTTTTTCAAAATGGCAGCTGGTGGCTGGTGGAGTTTGGCAGGGGTTAGTGTTGGAACCACAACAATTTGTGTCATACATTAACCATCTAGATGAAGGAACATTGTTACTAACTTTGCAGATGGCACAAAGATGGGTGGATGGACAGGTGGTGTTAAGGAAGTGGGGAGACTGCAGAAGAACTTGGAAGACACTTCAGGACAGAGATGAAGAGGAATTTCTTCAGCCAGAGGGTGGTTATACTGTGGAATTCATTGCCACAGATGGCTGTGGAGGCTAAGTCATTGACTGCATTTAGACAGGAATAGATAAGCTCTTGATCGGTGGGGGAATCAAAGGTTACAGGAAAAAGCAAGAACAACAGGGTTGAGAAACAAATCAGCAATGAATGAATGGCAGAGAAGAGTTGATGGGCTGAATGTCCTAATTCTGCTCCAGGGTCGTACGACCTTGTTATCCTGAAAACGCATGTCAAGGTAACTGGTCTGTCATTCCTCTTTCTAATTATTAAACAGCAAAGAGAAGGTATGTGCCTGGCTAACATTAGGTCAAATACATATAATCCTAATTGGAAAAGACAAGCAGGAGATCCTCTCCCCCTTTCTCTTTCTCACTATTTCTTCCCCCATCATGGTGTCTCATCATCTGTCTATGTGAATAGGTTTGAAACCTTCGGCTGACTGTTATAAAAAGGTTATAAGTAATTGCTCACATAGTGCTTAAAAGGCCTGCTATGTCATCAATCAGTGTCTGTAATGAAGCCTGTGGGCAGTGCCTGGCTATTTTGCACAAATGTAGAGTTCATTTTCTGACGTTTGCTCCATTTTGTCCAAAGCATTGCTTCTAAAAGGCAATCAGTTCATAGACACCTCTGAATGACCTAAAGGTTGAAAGGCTAAGATTGAAAAACCACTGTACCACCCACTCTTCCCTTCAACAGAGGAAGCTCTCATTGCATCAACCCAGACTGCATTCGAACCCAGCTCCCACAGGTGAAAGTTCAGAGTCCATTCAAATAAAGAACTCTTACAATAATACGTCGACAAAGTTTTGGTATAATGCAAGCAATATTTTAATTTGTATTACTGTTGAAATATTCGATGGAACTTAGAAAATCAGTAATTTTCAAAGTTTACAGTCAACAGAAGATAGAATTCTTTATTCATTTGACAATAAATACATTTACATTCATGGTGTTGGCAAATATAATGATTATTGACTTCTGATTTGTTTATTTTCAGTATAGTCAGTGGGTTTGATTATAATCTATTCAAAAATATTTAGTATTATCTGATTGGACATAAATTTTTATAGAGAACAAAATACCTGTGGGCTTAATATGGAAAAGTAAATAAAAATACTTATTCTGGATGATTAGAAAGAAAATGATATTCTTACACAGCACCTTTTCTAAGTCAGGATGACAAAAGGGCTTTACAACTGATGGGTTATTTTTGAGGGGCAAGAGAAAGTGGAAGGAGAGAGGAATGGGGTGAGGGATAGGATTGAAGGAGAGAAGATGGAGAAGACATGGATGGAGGAGAGGGACAAAAACAGAAATGCAAGAGACCAGTGAGCCTTACTTCGGTTGTGGGTAAAGTGTTGGAAAGGATTATAAGAGATAGGTTTTATAATCATCTAGAAAGGAATAATTTGATTAGGGATAGTCAACATGGTTTTGTGAAGGGTAGGCCATGCCTCACAAACCTTATTGAGTTCTTTGAGAAGGTGACCAAGCAGGTGGATGAGGGTAAAGCGGTTGATGTGGAGTATATGGGTTTCAGTAAAGCGTTTGATAAGGTTCCCCATGCAAGGCTATTACAGAAAATATGGAGGCATGGGATTGAGCGTGATTTTGTGTTTTGGTTCAGAAATTGGCTAGCTGTAGGAAGACAGAGGGTGGTGGTTGATGGGAAATGTTCATCCTGGAGTTTAGTTACTAGTGGTGTACCGGAAGGATCTGTTTTGGGGACACTGCTGTTTGTCATTTTTAGAAATGACCTGGATGAGGGCGTAGAAGGATGGTTAGTAAATTTGCAGACGACACTAAAGTCAGTGGAGCTGTGGAGAGCACGAAAGGATGTTGCAGGTTACAGAGGGACATAGGTAAGCTGCAGAGCTGGGCTGAGAGGTGGCAAATGGGGTTTAATGCGGAAAAGTGTGAGGTGATTCACTTTGGAAGAAGTAACAGGAATGCAGAGTACTGGGCTAATGGTAAGATTCTTGGTTGTGAGGATGAACAGAGAGATCTCGGTGACAATGTGCTGAGATCCCTGAAAGTTGCCACACTGGTTGATAGGGTTGTTAAGAAGGCGTACGGTGTGTTAGGTTTTATTGGTAGAGGAATTGAGTTTCGGAGCTGTGAAGTCATGTTGCAGCTGTACAAAACTCTGGTGCGGCCACACTTGGAGTATTGTGTACAGTTCTGGTCGCCGTATTAAAGGAAGGATGTGGAAGCATTGGAAAGGGTGCAGAGAAGATTTACCAGGATGTTGCCTGGTATAGAGGGAAGGTCTTATGAGGAAAGGCTGAGGGACCTGATGCTGTTTTTGTTAGAGAGATAAAGGTTAAGAGGTGACGTAATAGAGACATACAAGATAATCAGTGGATTAGATAGGGTGGGCAGTGAGACCCTTTTTCCTCAGATGGTGATGGCTAGCATGAGGGGGCACAGCTTTAAATAGATATAGGATAGATGTCAGAGATAAGTTCTCTACTCAGAGAGTAGTAAGGGTGTGGAATGCCCTGCCTGCAACAGTAGTAGACTCGCCAACTTTAAGGGCATTTAAACGGTCATTGGATAAACATTTGGATGATAATGGAATAATGTAGGTTAGATGGGCTTCAGATTGGTTTCACAGGTCAGCGCAACATCGAGGGCCGAAGGGCCTGTGCTGTGCTGTAATATTCTATGTTCTCTGTTCTATGATGGACCGAGTACAATGAGGGATGTAGGGGTGAGGGATGAGGAGAAGCGTGGAGAAAGTGTCTGGGGAAAGGGTTGAGAGACAAGCATGGGAGAGAGAAGGAAAGAAGAGAGAGAGATGGGGAGAGTAATGAGACAGAGGGACAGGGTAGAGGATTGGGGAGAGGGGACAGGATAGACTGATATGGGAAAGGGATGGGGGAAGTGGGACAGGGGAGAAGAGCAGAGAGAAGGATGAAAGAGAGTAGCGAGGAGAGGAATGGAGAATGGGATGGGGTGAATGATGGTAAGAGAGGAACAGGTGACTAGATAATTAGTGCACACAAACAAAATCTCAAAGTATTCCATGTCATGTATGTAGGCCAGGATTTGATTAATTTAACATTATCCCTAACATCTTAAGCAGAACTGTGAACTACCTGTACCTTCTTTTTGCCCTAGCTTTCTCGTGCGATTGCAAATCACATGCTAATGCCAGGAGTGTCTTTGCAAAATACCTAATTTAGCAGTGGTGGATGCTTTCCACTGGTGAATTTGATGTCAGCTGAAAATGCTGCTTTTATGTTTGGGATCAAAACGTGATCTGTACCAATATTTCCTCTGTATCAATGTACAACTGTCCCCCATCCCCTCCCATGTATGCACTCCCAAATGTATCAGCCCACTTAACTTTCAGAGGCTAGAAATGAGACAGATGCAGTTACATTCAAAACACCTGAACACATAGTGCTGCATCAGATATTAATGGGTAAGGTCAGCTGTTACATGGAGGTGCACACACTTCTAAGATGTCCTTCTTATCATTATTCACTAGTCAATGTGTATATCAAAGCTCAGCTTTCCATTTATCCTAAGTCGCAAAGTGTGTGGGTTTAGAATTTACTCACTAGGGGAGGATGGCAGGCTGCCCCAAGGATGGGATGAAGATCAGGCAATCGTTGGATGGCCAGGCAAATGCATCATTGTGTGAACCTTGCATAAGTCCGGCTATCTTTGGTAAGCCTAAAAGCTTTATTTTGATTTATGACTTCCTGCTCATGCCTTGACAAACCCTCATCATCTTCCTTACATTCTTCCCCTTTCAACATCTGGTCATATTGCAGCACCAGTTTTAGCAGTGAGCTGTAGATAACCAGTATTTGTTACACCTTCCAGGGTGTGTATTGCAAAGATCCTCCAGACTGCTCAAGGCAGAAAAAACACATTTTGTGGTGGACCCGTTAGCATTATTGTAGGGCTCCTCTGACTCATTGGTGTTAAAATATAAGCAGAAATAACTCTTGCCACCAAGGACTGATCCATCAACCTTACCTGGGGCTTTGGAGATCTGGGGAGCTGTGAGTTGTTCAGGATTTAGGCATCATGGTCTTGCACATTAGTTTTATATTCCTGGAGTAACACCCTTTATGATATACAAGCGCATCTGGCTGTTTCCAGGGAGCCATAATGGCCTCATTGGTACAATGAATGCTACTTTGCACTTGAAGAAACGTAATGATAACACTGAACACGGCTGAACTTGTAGCCTGGCTGTCTTCATCACTTGTGAAGTGGATAAAATCATTGGTACTAATAAATAGGGCACCTCTCAAATTTATGTACCTACGTGAACCAGCCTGTGAGACAGCATGCATATCATCTCTCACGCCCTGGAGGCCGCCACCAGTGTAGAAATTGAATGTTGTTGTAACCTTAAGTGACAGTGATATGCAGTTCCTTCCAAAACCATGTGGCTACACATCTTGAAGACCAGGTCAACGTATTTTAGTATTCATTTCCCAAGATATTCTAAGATGTTTCAGGCATTGCCTTTCTGAAATTTAAAGGTAATTTGTTCTTATACAAGTATAAAATGCACCAATGCCCACGTCACAGATGCAGTTCCTCATGTCCATGTTGAGACAAGCCTTCTGCTCTATTGCTGCCTTCTGTTAATTTTGTTGGACACCAACTTCTTTGGATTCTCTCCTTGTAAGGCTGCAGAAAGATCAGATGAATTCAACCTATGTCACTAGTGGTAATGACACTGTGTAAAGGATGCAGTCATACATATGAGTGTATGCTCATTCTTTGTTATCATTCATTGAACTTATTAGAAAGCTCTTTTAATTGTCCACTTCGTCACAACATGAGCTCCATCCACACAAAAAGAATCTCTTTTCACAGTAATCTTATTCAGAAAAGCTGAAAGAAGAGATTTCGATTACGGTGCATGTCAGATTGCAAAAGTGATCCTGCACCTTCTACCTTCCACCTTTCACCCTTAAGCTTTCTTCCCATTGACCCATCTATCACAGCAATTCCTTTCTTTTCTAACTCTAATCCTAACTCTCAGTCTAACCCTCTTCCTATTACTCTGTTCCCTATTATCAGTTCTTTGCATATTCCATCATTCCCCTCATGCTTATTCTATGAGCATACCAATACCCACGCTATCCCTGAACTTTCTCCTTATCAAGTCTCTGCTTTTGTTTGTTACCCTGAGCCACCTCATGAGACTATTCAAGATCTTGACTCTGGACGTGAAACGCATACAGAATACACTTCCCCGTTTGACATTAACAGTTCATTCTGCCACCAAGCAGACTGACTCAAGGCTCCTCAACTGACCCTACCGTTGAGGCCCTTCATGCACCTTGCAAACACTGCTTAGTCCACCTCTTACAGGAGAAACAAACACAGGATGTAGTGCCCTTCCCTCCACCACATCTCTTTGTTGCCAAAGCCTTTGTTCAGTGCCCCTTACCGTCACTGCATCTACCTGTATCTAAACATTCACCATTCGTTACCCCCATCTTGTGCCACAGAGTTCAATATAGCCAACTGCATATCTTAGTGAGAGCTACAAAGTTGTCGCTGCACACTGCCTTTAAACAACTGTGATTCAGGTGCCATGAGATTCCCATATACCATGAACTTTATCCAAATGGTAAGACTCTCTTGAAAACTTTCCCATTAAAATGACATTTGGCATACAAGTACATTACAAGTCTGAAGTGCCACAGGCCATTGTAATTTTTGACACTGTTTTTGACACTGTTTGTGCATCATAAGCTCTATTTATAAGTTGAAAGTTTACATCCTAGCTAATCAATGGATCTTCCAGTCTTGAGACCTCTATAAAATCCCTCTTCCCATACTAACTGCATGGAGTGTTGAATTTATTTAGGAATTGCTTCAGGCCTATCAAATGCATTGCCCTGGTAGGTTGACTACAACCATGTCATCACTGTCATGTTAATGATAATAGGCTAATAAACATTCAGTCATCAAAGACTGATTATCTCTGTGGGGTAATTGTTTTTTAAATGGTAAAATTTACCATTAGTTATGAAATGGATATTAAAGCAAATCGACTGATTTTGATGTGTGCAGCTTGCAGACCACAGCAGGCTAACAGCTGGGCAGAGTTGCAACATTGTATACACACAGCAAATGGAGTCCTTAAATCTGAACTCTCTTAAAGGCAGTAAAAATGCATACATCAATCACTAAAACTCATCATTTGACTATAAAATTAGGTAAGTTCAGTCACAAAGACGACAGCTGTCTGTAAACCATGTGAAATAAAATGGTTGCTCGCCCTGAGAGAACAAATTCTATTTGTCACCTGAAAAGTCATCCTAAAAGTAAGATTTAATCATTCTTTTTAGAATTAAATGCAATTTTTACATTGTTTACATTAGAAGAAAATTTGCACTATTTCTAACTGATTATTCTGGAGAACCTCTGCTGGTATGTCAGTTGTCATGATGTCATTTCGTCATTGAAATCTTTCACCATGAATGGCAATAACAAGTTTCTTGTAACATTAGTTGCCATTAAATTTACAATAGATTATCCTGTCAGTAATGTCTGAAAACTTGTGTCCAGAAAGTAGGCAGAGTTCAGTTAAGAACAGGAATAGGCGAACAGCCTAGGATAATTACTGATCAATCAACATTTGGAACAAACTAAAGACTTCGTCAGTTTTGTTTGAATAGTAATCCCTATCAGATTTGCAGAGAACTGTGAAGTAAAACAGTGTTTGATGCAACAGCTTAGGAAACTTTTGTCCTGCATCTAATCCGTATTGTATCTGAATTTTGAATTTGCTGGGTGCATTGCACTGAGATCTTTATTTTGTATTTAGACTCAAATCTTACTGGGAGTGTTTGATCAGAGTTTAGAAGCACTAGACTCTTTACTTAACCAAAGTGCCTGAAGTGGTTCATTATTTCATCCACTGTACAGATCCCATTCTCTTTGAGGAAGGTTTATGCTATAAAAGTAATTCAAAGAAAACACATAATCTCTTACATGTGAAGTATTTGAGGCCTACTCTTTGTCCTCTAAATATTTCTATCTGGAATAGCTAAGGCTTGTTTAAAATCGGATAATCCTTTGTAAAATCACAATTCTTTCAAGTTTACTGTGTGATAAAAATTCAGAAACATTGCCTTATTTTCTCAAAAGGAGCAACTAATTGAGCAGGCAATGAAATAGTATTGAGGTTTCAGAAACTGAGAGCAGATCCATAGTAAGAGCTCAAGAGACTCTAATTAAATGTCACATTCAGTAGAATGAGATAGCACAGTTCTGGGCCTGCCATATAAGGGATTTTCTGAGGTGCACTGTGTAGATGGTTACTTTTCGTGCTGTGCCCCTTGTATATCTCATGCAACTAATTAAAGCATGTGGGGATTAAACCAATGTCTTCCTATCCTAATTGCCTAACTTACATTAATCATAATGAATACAGGATGTTACATCGAGCACCATTGTGTTCATAAAGTGTAATAGGAATGTCAATAGAGATGACCTTCATGTTAGACTCAGGGGACTAAATTTTGAATCCTCCTTGCATTCCAGAATAGAGGTGGACGGCCTGAAAATAGCAGCAGTGGCTGGCATTTCAGTTTTAGAACACTGTATCTGACATTGTCAAACAGGGCATGGGAAAGACATCACTATGATCCCAAATGCTTCAATATGTACATCAATTAAGTTTATTGAAAAGCATTTTAAATACTTGTTAACTTGGAGGGTGGATGTTTTAAAGGGATGGGTTTCAAGAGGTGCCTGTTATAGATCAGCTGAATGGAGGTGAGTACAGAGTGAGGAGCTAGTCATGATGCCTCAGGAAGTTACTCCAGCCTCTTATGAAGGTCAGCCAGGCAAGGGAGAACTTAGCACCTTGGCAAGGAGGTGGCAGAGAGTGTGGGCACTCAGCACTCAGGCACCAGAGAGATTTATTTCCCCTGGAGCATGAAAGGGAGATTTGTGTGGGTTCGGAGGGTTGGCTGGTTTGAAAACATGAAACATTGGACAGCAAGAAGCCATTGACTAGGAACACAAACGAAGGCCGTTCCCTTCATGTAGGATTGACTGCTGATGATGGAACTACCTGGAGATGATCAAGACCCAGTGTCACTGTGGATTGCAGCTTTCCAGGCAGATGGTCATGGACATCCATGCCCTGGTTGCTGAACACCTCTTACTTTGCAAAAACTGTGTACCATGCTCTGCCAGTAGCCATCACAGTCACTGTGATCTTTAACTGCTTTGCTTCTGGTTTCTTTCAAGGAGCTGTTGACCATTGATATTCCCGAGATACAGGGCATCATTGATCACATCCATGTGACTATTAAGACAGTCAGTGACCGAACAGCCAGAGTCAAATACAAGATTATCTCCCACTCTCTCAGTGTCCAACTGATCAGGGATCACAGTGAGAACTCCTTGGTGTGAGTGCTGGCTTTCCTGGCAGCAGTCAGTCTAAACTGCCTCAGATCTTCACCCTAACCTCAGAGCCCATGGCCAAATCATTGAGATAGATATGTTTTAAAAGATAAGGGGATCAAGAGTTACAGGGAGAAGGCAGGAAAATGGAGTTAAAAATTATATCAGCCATGGTCGAATAGCAAAGCACACTAAGTATTTAATTCTGTTCTTGTGTGTTATGGAGTTATGGGACAATAAAGATGCCTCGAAGACAATTCTACTTATGCCTTTACAGAAGACCCAGGCAGAGGCACTGAATCACCTACTCAGTAACTAATCAGTGTACAGCACATCAAGCCTCTGAAAATCTGATTAAGGTACCTGGATAAGTCAGGGTGCATCTTCCAACACGTTCCTTAAAGAATGGCATCATTGTTTTGGATCAATATGCTGTCTATGGCATGGCTCCTCAAAGATGTGGACCTTAAGGAAGATGAAGGAGACAACTCATTCAGTAGTGACATGATGACAAGAAAGTTATGAGAGAGGAAGAGGAAAGTGAGATGGAGGTAGGTGAGGCAAATAGATGAATGTTCCTGCTTCACAATGAAGTGTCTTCTTGTTGTCCTCCACGAAGAGGACCTCCCTGTTTCTCCTACAGTCTCTGACATTGCATCCAGGTTGGAACTGATGAAATAAAGAACTGCATTGCACTGTCTCCAGCTTCATTCTAGCACTGTGGAAGGCTTCACCACAATTAGCAGATTTCTCCTTAAGGTCAACCAGTGGCCTCAATGATGATTGCAATGAGGAGTCCAAATCAATCCCTCACCTCATCTAAACTGTCTCTATTTTTGATCAGACTGGGTCAAAGTGGCGTATCAATTAATGGCTCAGCCCCCATAATAATCAGAACTTTATACAGCTCCTCAATGGATTCAGGCTTTTGACCTGAAAAACAAATCCAGCTCCCATTTCCTAACTCCTTGATAAACAATCAGCCCACAGAATCTGTAATATGACAGGAAATTTTGTATCTGCCGCAATTTTCCCTTCAGTCCATTGGAACTAACAATGGTACTTCATCAAAAGTTTAGTCATAACAACATTGAAGAAACAGTGATATATTTACAAGTCAGGATGGTGAGTAGCTTGGAGAGAAACTTGCAGCTGATGGTGCTCCCATGTATCTGCTGCCCTTGTCCTTGGAGATGGAAATGCCCATGGGTTTGGAAGGAGCTGTTTTTGCAGTGCATCTTTTGGTAGTACATATTGCTGCTACTGAGCGTCAGTGGTTGATGGAGTCGATGCTGGTGGATGAGGTGCCAAGCAAGTGGACTGCTTTGTTTTGGGTGTAATCAAGTTTGTTGAGTGTTTTTAGAGCTGCACTTATCCAGGCAAGTGGGGAGTATTTCATCACACTCCTGTTTTGTGGCTCGTAGATAGTGGACAGGCATTGGAGAGTCAGTAGGTAAATTCCTCACTGTAGTATTCCTAATCTCCGATCTGCTGTTGTAGCTGTGTTTATATGGAATGTCCAGTTCAGTTTATGGTCAATGGTAACCCCCAGGATGTTTGTATTGGAGTAATTCAGTAATTGTAGAAACACCAATTGTCAAAATGTAATGGTTAAATAGTCTC
Source organism: Stegostoma tigrinum (assembly GCF_030684315.1). Taxonomy (NCBI): domain Eukaryota; kingdom Metazoa; phylum Chordata; class Chondrichthyes; order Orectolobiformes; family Stegostomatidae; genus Stegostoma; species Stegostoma tigrinum. The sequence goes on from NC_081368.1 coordinate 37,197,789, forward strand.
TTACTGGAAATCGTCATTGCATGTTTTTTTTGTGGTGTGAATGTTCGTAGTCATTTTCCAGCCCAAGCCTGGATAACGCCCAGGTCTTGCTGTACTTGGACATGGACTGCATCGGTATCTGAGGAGAATTATTTTTGAAGTGAGAGGAGAAAGATTTAAAAAGGACATGAGGGGCAACTTTTTACAGAGAGAGTGGTTCATGTGTGGAATGAACTGTCACGGTGGTGGATACAGGGACAGTTATAACATTTGGATGACACCTGGAAGGGTTCCTGAGTGGGAAAGATTTGGAGGGATATGGGTGGCACAGCGTCTCAGTGGTTGGCGCTGCTGCCTCACAGCTCAGGGACACGGATTGATTCCGCCCTTGAGTGGCTGTCTGTGTGGGCTTTGTGCGCTTTCCCCATGTCTGCGTGGGTTTCCTCCGGGTGCTCCGATTTTCTTCCACAGTCCCGGGGATGTGCAGGCTAGCTGGATTGGCCATGGGAAATTGCCCGTAGTGTTCAGGGGTGTGTAGATTAGGTGGGTTGTGGGGGTATGGGTCCAGGGGGAAGCTCTCAGGGTCAATGTGGACTTGTTGGGCTGAAGGGCCTGTTTCCACACTGTAGCGATTCTATGATAAGACTGGCATCTGTGATGCTGGGGATTTCAAGAGGTGGCCTTAAAATGTTGGCTTTTGTTGAAAGAAAATTGGCGTACAAGAATAAAAAAGTCTTACTCCAAAGGCTTTGCTTCGACCACATCTAAGTACAGTTTTCACCTTCATGTCGAAGGAACGGTTTACTTGCCTAAAGGTGGAGTTGAGAAGGATCATGATATTTATATTTAGGATCAGAGGATTGGCATTTGTTGAGAGGCTGGATCTTAACCCAATTAAGTAGTGGGGCAGACTCAAAAGGCAGTAATTTTTTTACTTGTTTGTGGAATGTAGGTATCATTGGGAGGCCAGCATTTATTTTTATTCCCAATTGCCCTGGTGAAGGTAATGACGAGCTGCCTTCTGGAACTGCTGCAGTCCTTCATGCGTAGACCTACAGTGCTGTCATAATGGGAGTTCCAGGATTTTGACTCAGTGGCAGTGAATGAGAAGTGAACTGGTTCTAAGACAGAATGGCATGAGACATGCAGGGGAATTTGCAAGTGGTGTTGTTCCCATATATTTGCTGCCTTGTCCTTCTAGGCATTAGATGTTGTTGTTTAAGAAGCTGCTGTCAAAGGAGTCTTGGTGAGTTGCTGTAATGCATCTATGGATTGATACTTGCTGTTGCCACTGTGTGTCATTGGTAAAAAGAATTGTTGAAGCTGTTTGATCGGATGCAAATCAAATAGACTGCATTTTCCTTGATAGAGTTAAGCCTTTTGAGTGTTTTCGAAGCTACAGATATTCAAGAATGTGGACATTATTCTATTACACTCCTGATCTGTGCCTTGTAGATGATGATCAGGCATTAGGGAGAAAGGAGATGAGTCACTCAATGCAGAATTTCTTGCCTCTGACTTGCACTGATTGCTATATTGTTTATGTGTTCATTTTGTGATCAATGGTAAGTTCCAGAATGTTGATTTTCAGGGCTACAACAATGATAATACCATTGAACATCAATGAGTGATGCTTAGGTCCTGTCTTATTGGAGATGGTCATTGCCTAGCATTCCTGTGGCTCAAATAGCACTTATGACCTAATATCTCAAGCTTGGATTTTGTCCAGATCTTGCTGGCCATGGATATGGACTACTTCCACAATTGCTCCTACTCCTTATGTTTAAAATGTTTTTGATTCCAAGGGTCATGAGGTTATGCAGGAAGGTGAAGTTGAGGTAGTAGACCAGGTATACTTTTATTAAAGGCTAACTAACCTACTAGTGTTCTGATTTGTTGTGTTAATGTTCTTATGATTACAACATGGGCAGAAAGACTCAACACAACAACAGAAGATAAATAGCATGTACAAGTAAGAAGGCTAAAAATATAAAATGTTCTGAATAAGAATATTATTAAAGTTGTTGCCTTAACCAATGTTACTATAGAATGAAATTGTCAGCAACAATGAGTGAGGTAAGATAATTCCTGAAAAGTTTGCACTTTCAGCCCTCTCCGTTCCTTTCTAAGACATAATTAGGTCTTGTCAGCTTATCACAGCCAGCGATTGTCAGTGTTTTATATAAAAGCAAAACGGCCTACATTTTAATTAGTCTGGATTCAGCACCTGTCTCCCACCACTTGAAGCTAATTGATGTCTGGCGAGCAATTTCGAGGTGCATTCCTGGAAACCGTTTTAGATGACAGTTCATAATTGTAATCATGTCTCCGCATAATTTTGAAAAAAACAGAATTGAATAAAAGCTTGGTGCAGTCCTGAGTAATGCAAATGAATCTTGTTTAATTGGAGATGCAGCAGCATATTTCATAACAGGCTGATGTGACTCTCAGATCTGATGGTGCAATAGCTTCAGTGCCCTTTTTCTATAGAAGTTAGAGACGATAGGAATCAGAACACAAAATTGAATATTTCACAAGTGTTCCCATTATTTTTCTTTTTCCGGAGCTGAAGTTATGCCCACTATACAAATATTGACATTTAACTTCACCTATTTATTCCATTATCGGAAAAGAAAAATACGGTTTTTATTGTCTCGTTTTCTCAACAGCATTGATTCAAACTGGACATGATTATACAGGTTTCAGAGCTTTCTACCTTCTTAACATTGACTGACTTATCCTTCAAGAATATTTCTGGGTGTGATGCATGGGTCAGGTAGACGGGAAAATAATATTGGTCAGCACAGGATAATCAGATAAATTTATTTCCCTCTCTGTAAACAATGGATGCTAAATTTAATTGTACAGTGATTTTGTTTTTTATTGTTGCATGCATTTTGTTGTATAGTGTTGCAATTCTCCGTGCCATCTTAAAACACGGAAAAATAAACGAAAATGTAGAATATATAGGCCAAAGAACAAAGAAATAAACAATAAGTGTTCGACTGTACAGTCTTTCTTGTTGAGTGCACAGTCATGGGCCTGGAGCTGCCTTTCCGCACCACCAGAACAAGAGTGACCACTCTCCTGCACCATCACACCTCCACCAATACTGCCTCCATCATGAGTCCTCACTGGGCCTTACCAATGCAGCCAGCGCTGATGCTACTGGGTCTATCTTGGCCCAAACTTTAACCCTATTGCAGGCAAGAAATCTCCTCAATGCGGATACCACTGTGAGTCTACGCTGGGTGCAGAAGCCATGGGGAACCCAAACTTGCCTCCAGCGTGGCAGCCATGAATCGGCAGTGGGACTACCTCGTCGATACAGAAGCCATTGTGAACCCAAACCAACCTCTGATGCCTCCACTATAAGTACCCTTGGTTCACCTCACTACCACTGTGTTGTCACAGCCAATGCCTTCGCCGCAAATAAGCAAATGGGGAGGTGATGGCCTCGAGGTATTATTGCTGGTCTGTTGACCCACAGACCTAGATAACATTCCAGTCGTGGCCATGGAAGATGGTGGAATTTGAATTCAATAATATATCTGGAATTAAGAATCTAATGATGACTGTGAATCCACTATCGATTGTTGGAAAAACCCATCTAGTTCATTAATGTCCATTAGGGAAGAAAACAGCCATCCTTGCCTCGTCTGGCCTACATGTGGCTCCAGACCCACAGCAATGTGGTTGACTCCCAACTGCCCTCTGGGCAACTAGGAATGGGCAATAAATTCTGCCTAACTAGCAACACCCTCATCCAGTTAATAAAGAAATAAAGAGTACTCGTCAAAAGATGTAAGCAAAAAGAAGAAAATAGTCGGAAAGGAGGAAATAAAAAAGAAAAAAACAGCAGGCAGAGTGGACGAGACCCAGGCTCAGGACCTCTACTGAGCTGCCATCCCAGATTGAATGGATTTAATACAGGGATCAGAGGAACATGGGAAGCGGAGGAGGTCATTCAGGCCCTTGATCCTATTCTGCCATTCAATGAGACCATGGCTAATCTGTGACCTAACTTCAGTAGCTGAACTCGATATACTCATCTTTGCTCTTGTCCCTTAATACTTTGCTTGACAAAATATTATCTATCTCAGGTTTAAAATTTACAAGTAATTTAGCATCATCTGCCACTTGTGGAAGAGAATTCCAATCAACCACCACCTGCTACATGTAGAAGTGCTTCTCAACATCTCTCCTAAACAGACTGTCTTTTCACATTAACACTTTGAAGACTTCAATCATGCCACCTTCTAAATTCCAGAGAAAACAGGCATAATTTGAATAATCTTTTCTCATGATTTAACCCCTAAAGTTCAGGTATTATTCTTGTAAATCTACTTTGTACTCCCTCCAAGGCCAGTATAAACTTCCTGAGATGTGGTGCCCACATCTATTCACAATATCCAAGCGGAGACTAACTAGGGTTTTGTATAACTGCAGCATAACTTCTGTATCTTTATACTCCAGCCCATTAGACCTAAGGAGGCCAGTATTCCCTTAGCCTTCTTGATTATTTAATTGTAACATTATTTCTGCAAACCCTGAATAAGGTCAGATAGCTCAGCATATGCTTTTAATATGGTAGCTTATTAGTCTACATGGTTTGAATTCCATAATGATTTGAAGACCAGTTTGATAACTAAATTTGTGACATTTTTCATTCAGTGCCTAGCCTTGTCTCTTTGAGTGTCATCAAAATTGTGGCACATACTGAAAATTTCAGAAGTTATTTGGGTGCTGTGAGGACAAAAAAACATTAGACGATGATTAGATAAAAATAGCTGGATTTATGAATGAAACAATATAACTATTGAATGATATTTCACATTATTAGGGCGGGACGCGTTAAAATGGAATGGCATTGAAGTGATGTAAATAAGTACAACATTGGATTGGAAGGCAATCTCATACCAGGTTGAGACATTCTAAGCACAAAAGTGGCAGCATTTGCTATGTGCATTGAAGGTTTTTTTGGCATTATGGATGGGTCTTAGCAAACTTCTGTTCAGGCCTTCAAAGGAAAAGCAGCTGTAGACCCAGAATGGTGCGAAAACTTGAACAACAATTACGTGCAGTTACTGACACATGTTAATGCTCATGTGTTGATCAGTGTACCAGGCTGCAAAGTTTGCAGAGTGATGAGTAGTCACCTAACCACAGCACAGAAATTTGGAATTTTCTATTTTCTCCTTATATGTATAAAAACAGTTTCTCGTCAAAGAAGGTGGTACTGGAAGAAATTATCAGCTAGAAAGTCACACTGCACAGGGACAGAGTAATGTAAGAGCAATGCAATGCATTCAGTTGCCTTCCAGTGAGTTGTATGATATTTGACACATCACAGAAAGTGAAAAATGAAGCTTGGTGGCTTCATTCTGAATAGCTTAAACCAACCATATCCACATATCTTTTAATACTGAATGGGTCTAAGTGATATTTTGGCACAAACCAGAGCTGAGTACCTCCCTGACAACTCCTGGAAGGACACTTTGCACAGAGTTAATAGCAATTTCAGGTATTAAATCTTTGATTTGCAGCCTGTAACCCACAAAGGACCCTTCTGTTATTCCTTCAACTGGCTTTCCATTTGTTTCAGCTGCTATTGCATATTGAAAGATTTTTCTGTGATTCCTCTGAGGCTCATCAACATTTTCAGGGTAGAAAGGAAACATTCTGACATCAACCTTACAACTTCGATAACTTGTTTTGCTTGCCTGTAATCAGGACAACCAAACTCCCCTTTGGAATGAGTCATATTCATGATGTTAGCTTTTATGGTTAAATCACAAGTTTTATACTGGGGGAATGTCTTTTCATTAATTACATTCAAACATAGAAACACAGAAGATAGCAGCAGCAGGAGGCCGCAGCAGGAGCCATTTGGCCCTTCGAGCCTGCTCCGCCATTCATTACGATCATGACTGATCATCCAACTCAATAGCCTAATGCTGCTTTATCCCATTCGCCCCAAGTGCTATATCTAGCCACTTCTTGAATACATTCAATGTTTTGGCATCAACTACTTCCTGTGGTAACGAATCCCACAGGCTCACCACTCTTTGGGTGAAGAAATGTCTCCTCAGCTTCATCCTAAATGGCCTACCCTGAATCCTCATACTGTGACTTCTGACTCTGGACACACCCAGCATCGGGAACGTCCACCCTGCATTTACCCTGTTCAGTCCTGTTAGAATTTTATAAGTCTCTATGAGATCCCTCCTCATTCATTTGAATTCTAGATGCAATAATCGCTCTTCACATCAGAACCAAATACAAAGAAAGTTCCAATTTTATCGTGAAGTAGCTTCATGCACTATGTTCTTTCTTGAAACTAAAGATTATCAAGGATAACATTGTCTGATTTCATTCTCTTATCTGGGAGAAGCTCATTCATAATGAAATAAATTCTTCAAAATCTGCATGGACCCTTGAACCTGAAGAACTATGCCCCATTAACATGCTACATGAATGATATGGGATTATGCTTAGAGAAGAATGTACCAGTGGTATTTCCAGCCTTGGGTAGAATGCTGCCTTCGATGTCATTTATGGCACCTTAGCCTTTTTCCTGATAGTGCAGCTATGCAAGAGACCGCGATGAAAATTAGTTCACTTGAGTAGATCTGTCAGCTGTTCTTGGACTGGAATTTCAATACAGAATGACAGCTGCTCAGCTTTATAAAATAATGTCCCACAGCTAAGTTTTTATATAATCCCTACAGTGTGGATGCAGGCTATTTGGCCCATCGAGTCCACATTGCCCGTCCAAAGAGCATCGCACCCAGCTCCCCTCCCCCCCACCCCCTGGTTTCTGAAACCCTGCATTTCCTATGGTTAATCCACCTAGCCTGCACATCTTTGGACTGTATGAAGAAATTGAAGAAACCCATGCAGACACAGGGAGAATGTTTAAAATTCATACTGTCTGCCACCTGAGGCTGGAATTGAAGCCAGCGGTGCTGACCACTGAGACACTGTGCCACCCCATATTTTGTATATTAATATCATTGCAGTCACTTATATATGTGTCACAATAATTGCAAACATGAGTGGAAATTTCAGTCTCGTGAAGTGGTTCCAGAACATGTACAGGTTTATTTTGAAAGTCTGGGGAAGCACAGAGCAATTCAATGAGGCAACGCAAATCAAGGAAGCCTGTGCCTGAGTCCAAGTGCTAATATCAGTAATGCAGCTTCCAAGACTATGACATGAGTACATACACAAGGAAGCAAAGCTACTTCATCAACTGTGAGATTAGGAAAACTTCATCTGCTGAATCTAGTTCCAGCAAAAGGAACAAAAACAAAGTTGCTGGAAAAGCCCAGCAGGCCTGGCAGCATCTGTGAATGAAAAAAGAACAGGGTTAATGTTTCAGGCCCTTCCTCAGAACTTCAGTTGCCGGACCTGCTGAGCTTTTCCAACAACTTTTAATTTGATCCTGATTTGCAGCGTCCGCAGTTCTTTCGGTTTTTATCCAGCAAAAGGAGGATGTCTCATGTTCCATTAAAGTCACCTTCAGTGTTGGTTACGGGGAAAAGAAATGGTTGCATGAATACATGTTGAAGGGGAATGGTACAGATCACCAACAGTCACGTTACTGTCAACGACATGATCAGGGTTCAAGTTGTAGTTAATGATGAAAACTTGTGCACTAGAAATTCACACACTTGCGATGTGATTTACAGTGTGGGAACACAACTCATAACCAGCCTTCAGGACTACCAGTCAGGGCAGGATCCCAAGCTAAACAAAGGGTCATTTTAACATTACATGAGCGGCAGTACATTACAATCGTTTTACTTTGTTCCCAGCTAGACAGAGGCTGCTGAGCTTCCAAATATCTTTTGTCAATAGTCAAAATAATAATTGGTAGTGATTCTGATGTCAGTATGTGACTGATCTACTTGACTTCAAGTATCCAGAATTGTGAGGGGGGGCGGGGGGAGTCTAAAAGAGACGTGTAGGGCAGGTTTTTCACACAAAGGGTGGTGAGTGCCTGGAACGCATTCCCAGAGGAGGAGGTGGAAGCTGACACAATAGCAGCATTCAAGAAGCACCTGAATGAATACATGAATAGGAAGGGAATAGAGGGACATGGATCCTGTAAGTGAAGACAGTTTTGTATGGAAGGGCGAAATATGTCAGCACAGGCTTGGAGGGCCAATGGCCCTGCTCCTGTGCTACATTATTCTTTGTTTTCATTTGTTCTTTGTTCATCTGCTGACCTTCTCCCGCAGTCGCACCAAATTCCGATACTGATCCATGATGGCTTCTTCCATTGTGTTTCCACAACCATGGAATGGCAAATCATTTAAAATAGCTTGTACTCCAGGAGGATCACTAACTATCCATGCTTTCTGCATTGATAATCTTCCAGAGCAGTGGAAATACCAACTGGCATTTGAAACTGTGATTTGTAGATAAACTAAATTTGAGGTTGTAGTAAAGCGTTTGAATGTTAAATATAAGGCCTTAATGATATTTTGATGTGAGTGATTGAGGTGTGCTGAATTGAGCAGTATCAGTGGCTACTAGTGTCATGTTTGGATATTGTATATGAAGAGGCATTTATTGATTTCATTCATTCTTGTTTCATTAAACTTCTTCAATGCTCAGAATCCCAGTCTCAGGGCTTGATGTCTAGTATTGACCTCCATTGTTATATGCTTTCACCGCTTTCTGACTGTGTAGTGTCAGTCTGCTGACCGCTGCTGTTAGAATACATCTGTCTCCTTACCACTTTTTCCACCAAGGCTTGCATTGTGAAAACATTGAAGCTTCTTCATTGTGTCACTTTTTCCACTGTTTCTCATGTCAGATTTGTGTTCTGCACCATTTCCAGCAACTGCTCTAGACAAAATGCATCTGCTCTTTGAGGAATATAGTTTTCAGTAGTGTTAGTGCTCTCAAGAAGAACCAATATAGAGATTATTGAAATATGCAAGCAATTCCAAGTTGGCATGCTGCCCATAACACTGGCTGGTCTAATTGTGAATTGTGCCTGTTTTGAGGAGCTATCAAATTTAGTCCCCATTATACTCAGAAGTCACAATGTGTTGAGGAGCTGCTATCAGCTCATAAGCCAGAACCACAAACAGGCTCCTGTCTGGGTTCTATTATTCCGTTTTCTCCACGTGGTCCCTTATAAATCCTCATATTACTATCGCAGTGCTGAAATTTCATCTGTCACTGATATTACAAGTGGTCCTGAGGGGTGCAATAATGTTCAGGGTGAAATCTCCAGGAGGTATTAACTTCTCATTAAGCCATGTCGTGGAATATTTTGCTGAGGAATTCCATGTTCAGCCAATCTCTGAGTTGCTACATCATTAAAACGATACATGACTTATTGATTTAACTGGTGCATTACAAAAATATAGAATTAATATTTACTCAAACAGGCTGTTTTGCATTCCCTTGAAAGGACAATTTATGATTGCATCAATACACAATTAACACCAACGGTTTTGAGGATTCTTTGAGAATAAAAAACATATTTTAAAATATCATCTTAGTGAAAGGAACACTAAGAAAAGTAGAATCACTGGTGAAAGATGGATTGCCATTCATTTAGCTTTAGCTGTTCTATGCTTGCTCCTTCATAGACCTTGATCAATTCAGTGGTCCTCAATTTATGGAATTCTAGTAGACTGTCAGTGGCCTTTAAGAAAGCCACAGTGAGTAACAAAGTAATTCTGCAGTGAGGGAGATACGTCCGGTATTATAGCTTTGCTTAAGAACAAAGAACAAAGAAACCTACAGCAAAGGAACAGGCCCTTCGGCCCTCCAAGCCTGCGCCGATTAAGATCCTCTGTCTAACCTGTCATCTATTTTCTAACGGTCTGTGTCCATTTGCTCCCTGCCCATCCATGTACCTGTCTAAATATATCTTAAAAGACGCTAACGTGTCTGCGTCTACCACCTCCGCTGACAACATGTTCCAGGCACCCACCACTCTCTGTGTAAAGAACTTTCCACGCATATCTCCCTTAAACTTTCCTCCTCTCACTTTGAACTCATGACCCCTAGTAATTGAGTCCCCCAATCTGGGAAAAAGCTTTTTGCTATCCACCCTGTCTACACCCCTCATGATTTTGTAGACTTCAATCAGGTCCCCCCTCAATCTCCGTCTTTCTAATGAAAATAACCCTAATCTACTCAACCTCTCTTCATAACTAGCACCCTCCATACCAGTTTAAAAGGGATTCACAGTAGGGTGCTTAAATGATGTCTTCAAGCTGTCAAAGCAGCCACTCAAATGAAAGTATTCTCACAGATAACCAGCAAGAACTTAAAGCCACTAAAGTAAAATTAACTCTTAAATTTTATGCACATGAAGGAGGAAGTTGAATTATCATGCAACTAACTTTTAAAGGAAACATATTACTTTAAGCACATATTTAAAATATCTAGCAATTAAGTATGACAAAAACATTTAACGACAGTCTAGGCATATCAAATTATTCCCTCCAGAATGGGGGAACAGGATATAGTCTGAGAATTTTGATAGCAATGCAGGTTTTCTGATCAATAATATGATTCGATCCATTTGTTTATTTATTTGTCTCATGACAAAATATATTCCAGTGAGGAAGGAAAATTCTAGAAAAGGGATAAATGTACTCTTGCTCACCAAGAAAGTGAAAAATTGCCTCAAATATAAAAAAAACACTTTGGCAAAGATTAGTGGTAGACCAGAAGATTGAGAAAGACTTAAAAACTAACAAAAGATAATTTTAAAAGAAATCAAAGAAGAAGATGAACTATAAGTGTAAAATAGATGATGTAAAAATGGAAATTAAGAGTTTGTTTAAAAAGGAACACAGAGGCCAAAGTGTTAAAAAACACATCTTAGAGAATGAGGCTGGGGAGAAAGCAAGATGGAACAAGGAAATAGCTAAATAGTTAAATAAATATTTTGCATCATTGAAGGCATTGAAGGCATTAATAGCATTCTAAAAATAGTTTGCAAACTGGCAAAAGGTAGGGAGAAAATAAATACAATAATTATCACTGGAGAAAAAGAAAACTACCAGGGAAACAAGTCGGGCTAATGGCTGTGAAATCCCTTGGACTGAATTTGTTGTATCCCAGGTTAGTAAAAGAAGTAGTTACAGAGATAATGGGTGCACTGACAGTAATGTCCAAGAATCCTTCGACCCTGAAAATGCCCCAGTGGACTGGGAAACTGCCAATGTAACGCCCTTATTTTAAAAGGGAGAGAAAAACAAACAGACAACAATAAACAAGTTAGTGCCTGCCATTGATAAAATGTTAGAGTATTATAAATGATATAATAGCAGATCATTTGGGAATCTATAGTATAAACAAGCAAAGTCAGCATGGCTTCATGAAGGGAAAATCACGGCTGACAATGTATTAGAATTCTTTGAGAAGGTAACAATCAGGAAAGATAAAGAGGAACCAGTGGATGTAATGTTTGTGAATTTCCAAAAGGCTCGCACATAAGGTTATTTAATAAGGTGAGTCCATAGTGTCACGGGCAATAGATGAACATGAGCACAGATTGGCTAACTAATAGAAGATAGAAAGTTGGGATAAAGAAGGCATTTTCAGAATGGCAACTTGCAACTGTTGGAATGCTTCAGGGATTGATACTAGGGCCACAGTTATTTACAATATTTATTAGTGATTGGATAAGGGATCTGACTGTACTATCAGAAATAGTAGGAACTGCAGATGCTGGAGAATCTGAGATAACAAGGTGTAGAGCTGGATGAACACAGCAGGCCAAGCAGCATCAGAGGAGAAGGAAAACTGACGTTTCGGGCCTAGACCCTTCTTCAGAAAATTGTACGATCACCAAATTTGCAGGTCGCGCAAAAAGAGATGGGAAGATTAGTAGAGAGGATGACATTAAAAGTGTACAATGTTAAAAATATAGCTTAAGCGAGTGATAATAACATACCAGATGGAGTATAAAGGTGAGGTTATGCACTTTGACAGAAAGAATAGAGGAGCTGAATATTAAATAGAGAAAGAATGCAGAAAGTTGTGGAACAAAGGGATTTGGGAGCCCTTGCCTGCAAATCATAAAAAGCTGACATCCAAGTTCAGTGGATAATAAGAAAGGAAAACAAAATGTCAGCCTTTATTTCAAAGAGAAGGGAATTCAAAGATTGGTGATTCCTGTTAGAACTCTACAAGACAGTAGTTAGACCATATCTGGAATAGTGTGAACAGCTTGAGTCTCCTGGTTTAAGGAACCATATACAGGCATCAGATGCATGGGAGAGTAAGGGGGTCGTCCTTTCAAAACTAAGATGAGTAGGAAATTCTTCTCTAAAAAGGTAGTGAACCTATGGAATTCTTTACCACAGAGAGCTACAGAGACTGGATCGTTAAGTATAGTCAAGGCTGAGAAAGACAGATGTTTAATCAGTAGGGAAATCAGAGGTTATGTGGGAAAAGTAGGAAAGTGGAGTTAAGGATTAATAGATCGGACATGATCTCATCTCGACAGCTGAATAGCTTATTTCTGCTCTTACGTTTTGTGATCTTACAATCATCATTTACCCTGTCCCTTTGCCCATTTGTCATTTACTCATTCTGACTCTTTCAAAGACCTTACCCTTTTGTTTAGTCCCTTCCCCCCCCCCCACCCCAACACATTCTTTTTTACCTGTTTTGTAATTGTTTCATACTTGTTACAATTATATTTCAAATTTCCAGCATTGATACAAGGTTGTTGACCATAAATGGTACTTCATTTCCTTCATTATGGACGCTGCTAGCCCTGCTCAGTACTTGCAGCAGAGTATCACTTTTTCAGATTTCCAGCATCTGCAGTGTTTTGCTTTTACAGTGAAACTTTTCCATCTTGTAACAGATCCCGATATAATTTCCAGAAAAAAAAATGTATGTTACTGTATAAACAAAGGAGAAATTACATTTATAGATTTTATTGGCAATTTCTCCAGAATCAATCAAATTTATTCATTCTACAGAATGACTCACAGCAATATGAGAGGTGTTGGATAATGAATGAGGTGATTTTTTATTCAATGGACTGTCTGACAATGGATTTGAATAACCGTAACAAATAGTCGTCTTGTTATAATTTCAGAGGTCAAACAACTTTTTTCTAACATTCTGCTGACTCCAGGAAGAGGACAGGGGGAAGATCTGTCGGATGATTCCACAGTCTGTGGCTTGGATTCTGCTGATCTCTCCAGAAACTGGGAGCAGCAGGTGGTACCCTTTGCTCCTTCCTCCTACAAAGGAACACTGGCTGCCTTCCAGATACATAGTCAGCTCCAGGCACCAAGCCCTACAGCTCCGAGGCAGCAGCTCAAAGAATGGAAATATTCACTCCACTGGTGAAAAGCTATAGTTAGGTTTGAACAGCCTGAATTCCATTCAGCCTTTAGCTGTATTTATCTATTCCTGCTGTGTTCACTGTATCATTTTTGCCAATTCTCTGTTCTTCTCCTAAAGGCAACGCCTTCTTGGTGAATACAATTGTATTGCTACCATCTGTTCATCAGTTAACTTGCTGAAGTGGCTTTCACAAATTAATGAAGGAACACAAACTTGGGACAACTGCTGCAGAAAGGTATTAGCTGGAGGCCAGAAACAAAAACATGCTTTCAATATATCCAGAGCTTACAGATGGGATTACAACTATTGATGAAGATCCTATGCTTCAAATATTGAAATCAATACATCATAAGGAGTATTGTGTGTTTTTGTTATGGTTGATGGCAAGGTACATGAGGGGTCTAGACAGGGTGGATAGCAAAAAGATTTTTTCCCAGATTGGGGGACTCAATTACTCGGGGTCATGAGTTCAAAGTGAGAGGAGGAAAGTTTAAGGGAGATATGCGTGGAAAGTTCTTTACACAGAGGGTGGTGGGTGCCTGGAACGCGTTGCCAGCGGAGGTGGTAGATGCAGATACGTTAGCGTTTTTTAAGATATATTTGGACAGGTACATGGATGGGCATGGAGCAAATGGACATAGACCATTAGAAAATAGATGACAGGTTAGACAGAGGATCTTGATTGGCGCAGGCTTGGAGGGCTGAAGAGCCTGTTCCTGTGCTGTAGGTTTCTTTGTTCTTAGTTGTTCTTTGTACTCATATCATTTCAGAGTTATGTAGCTCTCTGTGTATTCATGACAAACTCTGGGTATCTACAATTTGCCTATCAGAAGCTCAAAATTATGCTCAACATTGATCATAGACCACAGAATCCCTACAGTGTGGAAGCAGGCCGTTCGGCCCATTGAGTCACACCAACCCTCCAAAGAGCATCCTACCCAACTACACTATCTCTGTAGCCCTGCATTTCCCATGGCTAACATATCTAGCCTGCAAATCTCTGAACACTATGGGCAATTCAGCGTGTCCATTTCACCTAACCTGCACCTCTTTGGACTGTGGAAGGAAACCCGAGGATCTGGAAGAAACCCATGCAGAACCAGGGAGAAAGTACAAACTCCATACAGAGAGAGCTTGGAACTGAACCTGGCTCACTGGTGCTGGGAAGCAGCAGTGCCATCCACAGAGGTCAGAAGTTCTGAACAAAATTAACCCTTGGTAAAATACTTGGTAATCAGAACTTGAACCCCAGAGATTTGCAGAACTGCAGAGCACTGTTGACATATTTAGTTCTTTAATAGAGTTTTGAGGAATGGATCAGACGCGGAGACAGATTGTCCTGCTGAGCTCCAGATAGTCAGTAGGCCAGAAACCTTGTTAGAAATGCTGTCACATTGGTAAAATCAGCAGGAAATGTATCAGTGTCCTACTCTGTGAAGTAGGCTCTTTTAAACTGATTAAATGCAACAGTACCAAAGATTATACCTGGGAAGCCTTAAATCTTGGTTTTATTTAAATGTACCCCAATTGTGAAAGATTTAGATATCAGCTATGGTTCAGTTGGGAGCACCGTTGCATTACTGAGCAAGAACTGCTCTGTTGGAGGGACTGTGTTTGCGATCAGAAGTTAAACTGACATCCCAATTGTCTGTCTGGGTGAATGTAAAAGATGCCATGGCATTGTAAGTCAGAGAGTTATTCATGGAGCCTTGGCCAATACGTAACCTTCAATCAACACCATAGAAACAGATTATTTGATTATTATTACACTGCTGTTTGTGGGCTGTAAAGTGCTTCAAAACATCCAGTAAATGAAAATGATTCGATACGTTATTTTTCTTTATTGTACACTCTATATCAGATAAATAGAATGCTACCGAAATGTGTGTGATGAACTGGAGAGAAATAGATAGAAGAACCATCTCAGGCTAGATTGCCTACACAGACTTTGTTGCATTCCTTAGCTTAAGACTCATTGAGTTCAGTGATCCCCTGACCTTGAAGATATTGCTGGATATACAACCATTGCTTACATATACTAATGTCAGTACCACCTCTTCAGGTTTACTGTGTTAATCAAATATGTTCTTGCTAGTTGAATAGAAATTCACATATCTATTTCAAAAGGAGAATCCATTTATTTGTGCTTTGACCATTTTTGCTGATGTAGTAGTTATACTTCTGCATGTCTGTGTGTTTGCCTTTGCATATTGCAAATCTAAGCAGCAATCATGGTGCAATTATGAAGTGCTGCATAATCAAGTATTATAGTTCAAATACACTGTTAATTTGAACACTTGTGTACGTGTTTTGGTGGTTTTAGAAGTTTCCCTGACATGTTTTTTCAAAGAGCAGCATGGGTTTCGCCTGATGCTTTGACCAATATTCATACCCCAACAAGAAGTTCAAAAATAAACAAAAACAAAAGAATAAGGGGTGGGGAAAATGACCAATAAAAACCAGCTGGAATTTCAGCCATTGTCTTCCTCCATTTCCTTAGAATACTGCTAGGATTGAACCTGCCAGCAGCCTTGGATTGAGTGTCAAAGTCAGCACCTAGTTCTCATTAGCACTAATTAAGGTGAACATTGATAATCTTAAATTACATGCAAAGTGGATTGCCTTATTGCCTTTGTCAACGTTTTCCCCTGCATTTCCATGAAGCATGGGTTCACAAACTGCAGCTACATTTCATTTACAAACATTTTTTCACACATATGCTATAAAAAATTGCTATAAAAATTGCTAAAACTGTACAGCAGAAAGTTTGCATTATCCAAACACTGTCCACTATTCATCAAACTCGTTACAGCCAATTCCCATTAATGAAACACGCTTCAAGCAGAACTGCCTGTATGTCCAAGGGAGTATCAGCCATGCAGTTATGTACCATGAGCAGCCTGCCTTTGTGACAGAGATAGTTGGAACTGCCGATGCTGGAGAATCTACACAAGGTGTGGACCTGGATGAACACAGCAGGCCAGGCACAATCAGAGGAGCAGGAAAGCTGACGTTTCAGGTCTAGATCCTTTTTTCAGAAATGGGGAAGGGGATTCTGAAATAAACAGGGAGAAAGGGGGAGGCGGATAGATGATGGATAAAGGAGAAGATAGGTGGCGAGGAGACAGACAGGTCAAGGAAGTGGGGTTGGAGTAAAGGTGAGTGTAGGTGGGGAGTTAGGGAGGGGTTAGGTCGGTCCAGGGAGGATGGAGAGGTCAAGGAGGCGGGATGAGGCTAGTAGGTAGGAGATTGGGGTAGGGCTAGAGGTGGGAGGAGGGGATAGGTGGGAGGACAAGTTAGGGAAGTGGGAACGAGTTTGGCTGGTTTTGGGGTGCAATCGGGGAAGGGGAGATTTTGAAGCTTGTAAAGTCCACATTGATACCATTGGGCTGCAGGGTTCCCAAGCGAATTATGAGATGCTGTTCCTCCAACCTTCAGGTGGCATCGTTGTGGCACTGCAGGGGGCACTGCATCAACGCAGGTTGGACATGTCCAAGGAGTGGAGGGGGAGTTGAAATGGTTTGCATCTGGGAGGTGTAGTTCTTTGTTGTGAGCCGAGCATAGATGTTTCACAAAGCAGCCCCCAAGCCTCCAGTTGGTTTCCCTGATGTAGAGGACGCCACATCGGGATCAGCAGATACGGTATATCATATTAGTAGATGTGCAGGTGAACATCTGTTTGATGTGGAAGGTCTTTGTGAGGCCTGGGATGGGGCGAGGGGGGAGGTGTAGGGGCAGGTGTAGCACTTCCTGCGGTTGCAGGGAAAAGTGTTGGGGTGGTGGGGTTGGTGGGAAGTGAGGAGCATACAAGGGAGTCATGGAGAGCGTGGTCTCTCTGAAAAGCAGATAAAGGTAGGAAAAGAAAATTGTATTTGGTGGTGGGGTCAGATTACAGATGGTGAAAGTGTGGGAGGATGATGCGTTGGATCTGGAGGTTAGTGAGGTGGTACATGAGGACAAGGGAGATTCTGTTTTGGTTGTTGTTGAGGGGAGGGGGTTGTGACTATTGTGCCATTATATTGCCAATAAAGTCAATGTCAGCCTGCCAGGATCTGACTCGGTGCACGGCAGACTTTTAGCAATGGTGAAGGGACAGGAATGTTAGTCTTTCATTGGATATCTGGTTGGTGTTGTTTTGTTTTGGCTATGACATGTGGTAAGATGGAAATAAAATTGGATATGAGGATACACAGGGGCAAGGTAGGTAGCTAAAGAGGTGAGTTTGGTAAGATTGAGTGAAAAATCTTGCTGGATCTCATGGCGAGAATTACTCCAAAAAGTTCCATTTAACTTGTAATTAGCTAAAACAAAGTAAGATTCTTTCCAATGATTCAGTATCTATGAGATCTTCTGTCACTCCCTTCAACTCAACAAAATGTAAATCTAATTTATTTAGTTTCTCAACATCCTTTCATCTGAGTACTGATGTACTGTCTCCAGTACAGGTTTCTTACACCTGAACATCAAAACTAAAATGCACCCAGCATTGTTGTGAGAGCATGGAATGCGTTGCCGGCAGCAGTTGTGGAAGCAAGGTCATTGGGGTCATTTAAGAGACTGCTGGACATGCATATGGTCACAGAAATTTGAGGGTGCATCCATGAGGATCAATGGTCGGCACAACATTGTGGGCTGAAGGGCCTGTTCTGTGCTGTACTGTTCTATGTTCTATGTTCTATGTTCTATTTCCAGGTGCAGTGTCATCAAAGGCACATATACACTTAACAAAGATAGCAGGAACTGCAGATGCTGGAGGATCTGAGATAACAGGGTGTAGAGCTGGATGAACACAGCAGGCCAAGCAGCATCAGAGGAGCAAGAAAGCATCAGGCCTAGAACATTTTCTGAAGAAGGTTCTAGGCTCAAAACGTCAGCTTTCCTTCTCCTCTGATGCTGCTGTGTTCATCCAGCTCTACACCTTGTTTTCTCTTATACACGTAACAAAACGTCTTTATTCTTGAACTCCAATTCCTTTGCAATAAAGGCCAACATACTATTTGTTTGCTTGAATGCTTGTCTTATTAAATACTAACTTTTTCACCCTTTGTACACCCAAGTATCTCTGAACATTAACATTTATAAATTTCACACCTTTTCAATCAATGTGCTTCTCTACTCATGAAGAAAGTGAATAACCTCAAACTTTGCGACATTTTACTTCATCGGTCAATTTTTGCCACTCACTTAGCCTGTCTACATCTCTTTGTAACCTCTTGTGTCCTCCTCACAGCTTGCGCTCCGCCTAGCCTTGTCACATTAGCAAACTTAGACACATTACTTTCTGTCTCTTCACCGAAGTCATTAATATTGACTGTAAATAGCTGAGTCTCCAGAACAGATCCTTGTAACACTCCACTAATCACAGTCTGCCAAAATGTCCCATTTATCATTATGCTGTGCTTTCTATCTGTTAACCAAACCAACATCCATGCTAACATATCACTCCCAACTCCTGACGATTTACCTTGTGCAGTAATGTTTTGTGTGGCACCTTATCAAATATTTATCTCGAAGATCGATCACATTTGGGTGAATTTTATATTTTTTTTGGTTAGGTGTGAATCCCATCAAGACTTTTTTGGAGTGATTCTCACTACAATGCAAGATTGCTCACCAGCAACAAAAACAAAGTTGCTGGAAAAGCTCAACAGGTCTGGCAGCACCTGTGGAGGAGAAAACAGAGTTAACGTTTTGGGTCCGGTGACCCAGTTTATAAACTGATGTTTTCCCAGCCACCATCGCTTCTGAGGAAGGGTCACCGGACCCGAAACGTTAACTCTGTTTTCTCCTCCACAGATGCTGCCAGACCTGCTGAGCTTTTCCAGTAACTTTGCTTTTGTTTCTGATTTACAGCATCCGCAGTTCTTTTGGTTTTTAAGATTGCTCACCAGATCTTATCAAACATACTTCATAAATTACCTAGCCAGCCTCTATGACATTCCACACATCCAATTCAATTCCCATCTTACTATGCACATTTCCAGAATAGGTTACTCAGCAGGTAGCCACAAAAAGACAGCATCCTTTGTACCTGCTCCATTTTTAATAGCCTAATGTGCACCTGGTCAGTTCTACAGAGTTCCTGATATTTGACTTGGCATGATAGACAGCGGGAGATATATGGCCTGCTTTGCTGGAAAGGGACCTGGAGGTACAAGTAGATATGGTAGCACAAAGGCAGGATGTCCTCTTCTTCCAAACTAACAGTGGATACCATAATGCAAGATTATGCCAGCCTGCCCTGAGGTACAATCGCAGCTGTCTGGAGGAATGTACAATACTGTTGAAAGTAGCCTAAGTGCCGCTATCTTCTTTGATACCTCATACACACTAGCTCTCCCCTCCCACCAAGGTTAATGCTCTACCACTCACATTCTTGACTGTAATATCTTCTCCTCTTGGTCTGACACACCCCAAATGCTGTACCACCTGTTTGCATTGAAAGGCTGCAGTGGGATTCTTTGCTTGCAGAGACTGGTTGAGGCTGCAACCAGCAACACTCACTTGCTTTCTTAATGCCCATTCACTGCATCCATGCCCTGTCTTGTGATACCAAGATGTGCCAATTAGCACAGTCACAAAAACAGGCAGCTTGCCTCGTTGATGGGCAGCCCTGAGTCAATGGGAACTTGTCCTATTGTGTGGCAGTGTACTATGTCAATCATACACCTGCTGTTTGTGCCAGCAGCTTAATTCGTGCATACACTGCATGTGCAACAATCAGGCAATCATGCATCCAACTTTTAGGGGAGTAGTCCTTAATGAATTCCATGGAGGCATCAGTCAGTCAGAGGGCCCCAAAAATAGTACGTCAGAAGTAGCCTCCCATACTGCTCCAAGGGATTGGCCATAGCCAGAAGCCCAGTCTTGGGCACATTGGTCTGGGATTTGTGCTGTTTCATTCAAGGAAATGGGGCACACTTTGTCCATTAGCCCTATTGTGTCAAATCCAGGGTAAGGCTAATGCAGTTAGGGAGGTGTATAAGCACCGGCCAGGAGTCTGACTGTTCTGTCATGTCAGAGTCTGGGCTGGCCAGAGTCAGTCAGTCTCAGAAGCAGACAAAGGGCGTTGAGGGTAAAATTGCAGCTGCAGTCACTGTGCAGAATCAAGGCAGTTGAGTCTTTGGGGCTGGGCCTGTAGGCTTTGGGCAATTGCTCAACACAACTGTGAAGATGAACAACAGGTATTGAAAAAAAGGGAGTTACTGTAAAGTATTGTCAGAAAGGGTGTGATAAGGGAGAGGGGCCATCCACAGTCAATAGCAGCATGGGTTCAAGGTATAAGGGAGCATCAATAATCCACACCAGATGTAGACACCTCAAATGTCAGGTCTGGGTGGGAAGGATAGGCTCGAGTAAGCAAATGTAAATGAGTTGAGTAGAGACTTGTGGGAGTGTGAATCCTATGGAGATGACAGGACGAAATTGAAAGTGCAAAATGCAAAGAAAATGATAGTAACAATACTCGAATTGTGTAGAGTGACTCAACCTGGAAAGGAAGGGCACACCCTATTCATATGGTTTTTAAAGGAAAATAGCATATGTCACCAACCCCTGCAAAGGTCTAACACACAGACCTACACCCTGCCTACTCACTAGCTATTCTACAGCATTCACCCCCTCCATAGATGCCACGTCCCTGGCACAGCTATGGCTAGACATCTGTTTGGCAACTATGCCTTCACACACAGAAGACTCTAAATATTAAGGATCTTCATTCATGAGGGTCAAAGCCAACATTGTCACGTCGCCTTGTGAGATGACATCTAGACTGGGGTCAAGGTTCGCTGCCCCCTCCCACCATGGCTTCGATCCTGGAGACCAATAGGTGGTTCGTATGTGGTTCTCCACCGGCCCCTGAGAGTGTTGGCCCTATGACATCCACCATTGGTTGCTTGATCCCACTGCATTGCTGAGGAGGCGATGAGAGCCATCGCATCTCACATGGCTGTCAGCTACTCCCATTTCTCACTGTGCATTGGATAAAATCTGACATAGCTGAAACCACAGAATCATCTCCTGCCTGAGCCTGAGTTGGTGCCTTAACTCCGGCAGTCTTCCCAGTGCCAACGAACTGGGCTGTTTCTTTCTTGGCCAACTAAGGAGCTGTTGCAGTGAGGTTTCAGAGAGACAATGACAATGTGTGGACAACTGTCTCTTTGTTCATTACCCAATTCCACATCCCTCAGTCCTCTTCTGTACAGGTTTCTCTCAGCACAGACAATCCAGTCTCAACTATTTATGCTAAAATACCACCATTTCACAGCCGCTTTCAGTTCAGATGAAGAGTCACTGGACTCGAAATGTTAACTCTGTTTTTCTCTTTGCAGATGTTGCCAGATGTGTTGAGTTTCTCTGGCAATTTATTTTTCTGTTGAAAATCTCCAGCATCTATGAACATAGAACAGAGAACCTAACAGCGCAGAACAGGCCCTTTGGCCCTCGATGTTGCGCTGACCTGTGAAACCAATCTGAAGCCCATCTAACCTACACTATTCCATTATCATCCATATGTTTATCCATTGACCATTTAAATGCCCTTAAAGTTGTCGGGTCTACGACTGTTGCAGGCAAGGCATTCCATCCTTACTACTCTCTGAGTAATGACCCAACCTCTGACATCTGTCCTCTATCACCCCTCAATTTAAAGCTATGTCCCCTCTCCATCATCCCAAAACGTTGGAGTGCTGGTATAGCAAGTAACAAGGAGAGCAATGTTATTAAAGAAGGGAAATAGAATATAGAAGTAGGGATTGTTTCGCCACAACTGGAGAGGGCATTAGTGAAGCACATCTAGCATATTGAGTACAGTTTAGTGTCTTTTTCTAAGGAAGGACATAATTGCATTAGGAGCAGTAGTGACAGGAAGCCTTTGCCCAGTGGCATACTGTGGGGTTCCGCTGTGGATCATGTTCAAAATAAAAATGACGGACGTTTGATCAGCAAATTTGCAGATGACATGACACTCGTGTTAAGATCGACTACAGCACAATATAATCAGGCTGGTCAGAAGGAAGTTAATTCTAATATGTGGGAGATTTGGAAGGACTAAGAAGGAAATGGAGTATACAATGATCGGTAGGACCCTAGGAAGTATCAAGGATCGAGCTAGTTGATCTACAGGACAAAAGGATGATGTGGATAAGAAGGTATATGGGACATTTGCCTTTACTAGTTGAGACATTGACAAGGTCAGGGATGTTATGATGGAGCTGTAATAAAACATTAGTTAGGCCACATTTGGCTCACCAAATTATCAGAAGGAAGTGATTGCACTCAAGAGAGTTAAGAGAAGATTCACCAGGATGTTACCTGAGCTGGGGCATTTCAGCTATGAGGAAAGTTTGGTTACTCTGTCGCTGTTTTCTTGAGAACAAGAAGGCTGAAGGAGGAACATCATTGGAAGCATCATAACATACAAGGCAATGGGGTAAATGCTGGGAAATGGGACTAGAACAGATATGTGCTTGATGACTGGCGAGGACATGATGGGCTGACCTACTTCTTTTTGTGCTGTAAACTCTGCGACTTCTTCATTCTATCATATATATCTCACAGTCTGCATTAAACATGTCAGTGGTACTCTTCTCACCGGAGGTAAAAATTATTTTGTCTTTGCTTTCAATCCCTGGTTACTTGAATACAGAAAATAAACTGTTTATTTTAAATGGATTAATTCCTTTACTAGTGTAGTAAAGATAAAGTTACAAGAACACATTAAGCATTCACTTATTGATATTATTTACTATTATTTCTAGATTTATATGTCTTTCTTCTTCATGGGCTTCATTTTCTGAGATTAAAGACCAAAGAATTAATACATTAGTGAGCAAGAAGTTAATGTGCTCAATTTCTTGAAGCAATCAGAATAACAGGAAAACTCAAAATATTTTGACAGTGTAAATCTGATCACAGTTCAGTCACACATGCTAACCCATGATTTGCCATTCATTAAGCTTGTCTATCTAGTTAGGCTAGGTTAATGCATTGCATTTTTTGACCTCAAATGTCTCTTTATGCCATTCATTCATCAATTTTCTTTTGCTAAGGAGCAACAGGGTCCTTGGTATACTGATTGTTGAGACATTTTGATTAATGTTACTTTTAATCACAAGCTGTCACTTCTTTAACTAGAGTCATGGAGCTATACAGCACAGAAACAGACCCTTTGATCCAACTCACCCATGCTGACCAAACATCTTAAACTAATCTAATCCCATTGCCAGCATTTGGCCCATATCCCTCTAAACCCTTCCTATTCATATATCCACCCAGGTGTCTTTTAAATGTTGTAATTATACCAGCCTCCACCCACTTCCTCTGGCAGCTCATTCCATGCATGTGCCACCCTCCTTGTGAAAAAAATTGCCCATTATATCCCTTTTAAATCCTTCCCCTCTCACTTTAAATCGTCACCCTCTAGTTTTGGACTCTCCTACCTTGGGTAAGAGACCTTGACTATTCACCCTATCCATGACCCTTATGATTTTATTAACCTCTATAAGGTTGCCACTCAGCCTCCAACACTCCAGGGAAAATAACCCCAGCCTGTTCTGCCTTTTCCTACATCTCAAACTCTCCTACCCCAGCAACATCCTTGTAAATCTTTTCTGAACCCTTTCAAGTTTCACAACATCTTTCCCATAGCAGGGAGACCAGAATTGCACTCAACACTCCAAAAGTAGCCAAACCAATATCCTGTACAGCAACAATGTAATCTCCCAACTCCTATACTCAATGCACTGACCAACAAAGGCAAGCACCGAAACGTCAACCTTCCTGTTCCTCTGATGCTGCCTGGCCTGCTCTGCTCGTCCAGCTTCACACATTGTTATCTCTGACTCAAGCATCAGCAGTTTTTACTATCTCTAAGCGTATTGAATGCCTTCTTCTCTACCCTGTCTACCTACGACTCCACTTTCAACGAACTATGAACCTGAACTCTAAGGTCTCTTTGTTCAGCAACACTCTCCAAAACCTTACCATTAAGTTTACAAGTGCTGCCACGATTTGCCTTTGCAAAATACGGCACCTCATGTTTATCTAAATTAACTCCATCTGCCACTCCTCAGCCCATTTGTCCATCTGATCAAGGTCCTGTTCTACTTTGAGGTGACCTTCTTTGCTGTCCAATACACTACCTATCATCTATTCCTGTTCAAAAGTGTGGTAGTTATGAGAAGCTGAGGGGGTATCCCATCACAATAGCACACATTAAGTGGTTATTGACCGTAAATTATGAAAAGCTAATGTTTGGTGATGAGGTCTTTGTCTCAAATTTCAGCTTGGACCAAGTCACCTGTCCAAGTTAGATAATGATCTTGTCAAAGATTGTTACCATTAATATACCTAGACGTTTATAATGCTACAACTGAATCCGCAGCTACCATGAAATTTATACAAGCCACACACTAAGGAAACTGAATGGAGGGTAAATTGGTATTTTGACTGTTAGAAAATGTTTACAAGTAACTCAAACTGATTGATGGAAATATTATTTTCTTGATATTTGTAAATTAATAAAGTGACCTTCAGGAATTTTGATATAGTTTCTAGTGGCTCCAAAGAAATAACATCGCACTGTTCTTAACTAATAATACAATAGGAAGTAATTTACTGAACTCGAGGGAACACATTATGGGGCAAAGGAGTTGGCACCTTAGTTCACTTGTCTAGTATCTGATCGGTGAATGTTTGATACCAAAATTGAAAATTGCCACATGCCCCTACACAAACATCCCTCTCTTTGATAAGAGCAAGTATCACAGAAAGAAAAATCATATTTTGTGTCAAGAAATGGTGCCAACTTCTTTTCATCCAGATTATTTAATTTAGAGAGGTGGAAAACATAAAAAAAGTGTCATCTGCAGCCACAGTATGTAACTGAAAACATTGTCACTATAATGTGACACAGATGTCCTTATGCATAATATATGTCTCACTTAGAAACCCTGTTGTTCGCCATTAAAATAAACCACTCGAAAGATTTACCATCCACTAGGCGAGTAAAACCACAGTCAGTGAGGGCCACAAAGGGCCTCATTATCTCCCACAAGATAATGGCTTTTCTCTAGCAGCATAAACAGCTGTGCACTAAGAGAGATGATGGATCCCAACTCACTAACAGAATGTGGAATTCATTTCAGTAAATCTTCCTTTTCATTAAAATGATTCTGGAAATAGAAGCTGAATCCATATTTTGAATGAAGTGAAATTGGAAAAAGGAATAGCTCATTAACAATTAAATGATTAATTTTACTCAAGTCTAGTATGTGGTGTGTGTTGGGGGAAGGGGGGAAGCTGGGTGTTTGTGTGTGTGTGTGTGTAGGTTTGTTTTTACAAATGATTGCATGTGTATAACAAAGAGATGGGTCATTCATTCAAACACAGTGCTCTAGCACATAGATTTCTACACTATGAATGCAGCATTACAGAATTGCAGCTTATGATTCTACCTTTCATTTCTGAGGCTGATACATTTAACCCTGATAAAATTCCAGGACATTCCAGTGAGGGAATGGTCAGTGACTGTGCAAACAACAGCTGTGCCCAAATGTTTCATGCAAGGAATCACCAGAGATATTTTAATACATGTGCCGAACAACTCAGCATATCTTTAGCAAATGGGTGGGAAATACCTAAACAATTGTTTGTTATCTCTGGTAAATTCATCAGTTTCCTTGTGAGAAGTGATAGCAGCACTTCGGCTTCTCCAGTCTTACAAAATTGTCCAGTATACAAAGCATTACATTTTGCTTCTGCATCAGTACGATTCCATTCATGAACAAAACTGACTGACACACTTCTTGCCACATATTTCATTGACCGTTCTGAGGAAAGGTTAACGAACCCAAAACGTTAACTCTGATTTCTCTTCACAGATGGCGCCAGACCTGCTGGACTTTTCCAGCAATTCCTGTTTTTGTTTCTAGTCTACGCCTTATATGATTCTAGATATTTTCCAATCAATCTGTTCAGAGATGTTATTACACACCTCGGGAGCAGGTGGAATTTGAACGTGAGTCTTCTAGACCAGAGATAGGGACACCATCATTTTGTCACAAGAGTCTCTACACCTTTTATAACAGTGACCTGCAAAATCTTATTGCTATCGTTCCGGAAACCAGCACCAACCAGTAACAGTAAGGAATGTCAGCTACAAGCTAGAAAATTGTTTCAAAGTCCAGTTGTTCACTCAACGGAGCTTTAAAACCAACTGAAATGAATTAGTTATTTACTCAAATGTCTACACTATGTAGTCATCCAATTGTATCCTTTCAGGTACAGCATGTATAATCAGCACAGTTTACACCTGTGGTTCCTCTATCTGACATTCCTGTGTCTTCAACATTCCTTTCATTTTAAATGTTACCACAATAAAAGTCAGAACTGACAATGTTGTTTGCTGCATGGTTGTGTCTGCTTCTAAAGCTGGAAGTGGTTCATCAAACCCTTATGCCAAATCAGCAGCTTAGCTTACAAGCACATATGTCATGAGTAATACTGTAGCAGCTGAAGAAATTTTCCAAACAGAATGATGGTCACATCATCATGAGCTTGTTTATCGTCTCATACAGCAGGATGAAAGTCAAGTGGGAGTTGAGAAGGGGCATAAGGCAGTAACATACCATCATACTAGATATTCTTCATAATGCCAAATATTATGTTCCCATTGCAGCTAGTCCTATGATATGTTTTACCATCTTTTCCATGGGGAATGGAGGATGAAAGCATGTGGGTTCACAGTCTTAGCCTCATACCCTTCAATTGTACTGTTATTGCTAGATGGAAGACAGAATGTCTGTCATGGTATAGCTGGTGTTGATACATTTCATAGAATCCCTACAGTGTGAAAGTAGGCCATTTGGCCCATTGAGTCCATCTGACCTTCTGAAGGGTGTCCTATCCCCCTACTCTGTCCCTGCAACCCTGCATTTCCCATGGCCTAACCCACACATCTTTGGACTATGCGAGGAAAACGGAGTGCCCAAAGGAAATCCACACAGACGTGGGAAGAATGTGTAAACATCTACACAGACAGTTGCCGGACCATGGCATTAAACCTGCGTCCTGAGCACTGTCAGGCAGCGGTGAGGCAGCACTGAGACATCGTGTTGCCCTATTTTTTGTGTGTTGAGGATTGACAGATCCCCAGTGGCTCCTTAGAAGCAGACTGTTGGATAAAAAATGAGCGCAGCTGTCCCTTTGACATCCATTGAGAGAGGATGGCCACCATTCTTTCATGTCACAGTCCCCACTCCAGTTGTTAACATAGTTTGGCAACTGTATCCCAGGATATCCTAAGTCTGTGGTGGCAATGCACCTTTCTCATCTGGTGGAAATGCCACAAAGCTCCTTCCACCTTGGAACTCCCTGGACAGTCCATTAGTATTGAGCTGCCACACATTCCTACACGTCACTTTGACTTATGTTTTGAGTTTTCCTTATTACCATGGCCTCCAGCTGTATAGTTTAGCCATGCCAATATTGTCACCACATCCCTATTTGTTGAGCTATCCCTTCACTATCTTTATCCACTCTGCATCTAGCATTCCATCTCAAATCCTCAGAATTGAGTTTGTCAATGTCCAGCCCATGATAACCCCATTTGATTTCCACTGAGCTGGCGCTCAAGGCTGACCATCATCCAATCCCTGAGTAGTTTTGATGGATAGCTCTGACTGATAACTGATAAGACCACTGTCTAATTTGTCAGCAGCTCCTCACCTGCCTTATCTCAACTCCCTGCCATTGGAGTTGCACTGGAGCCACTGGACTGACCATTACCCACTGCCTGGATTATAGTCAAACTGACCATTGATCATGACTTTCCTGAATGATGACTGACCTTGTTCAATCCCCTCAGCTGATGTTGAGTACTGTCCTTGACCAATTGTGCTGGGACACCTGACTGAAGGGTGTCTCCCTTGACATGGCAGGACTATACCCCTGAGACTTTATGATTTGGCCACTTGGACGAAGCACATATACGACCAGCACTCAGTACAGGTGTGAGATTGACATAGCACAATGCTGTATGGCACGATAGCCGCTCTCGTCATTGACCACTGCTGATAACCATGACAAGCTGTTTGGCTCTTTGTCATAAGAACTTAACAAACGGGAGTAGGAGTAGGCCAGTCAGCCCATCAAGCTTGCCCTGCTATTGAATAAGATCATGGCTGGTCCACCTCAGGCCTCAACTCTACTTTTGTACCCACTCCTCACAGTACTGAACTCACCATAATTTCAAAAATCAATTTGCGTCCTCGAGATACTTCCACTGATCTAGCTTCCACAATTCTCTCTGGTAGAGTATTCCTGACATTCATGTCTTTCAAAGAAGAAATTCTTTCACATTTCAGTTTAACTTGGATGTTCTCTTACTCTGCAACAATTCACCATGATTTGAGAGTCTCCTACTAATGGAAACAGCTTCTCAATATTTACCTTGTAAAACCTCCACAGAATCTTGTATGTTTCAATAATGAACAGCCCGATTCATCTGAACTCTAATGAATTCTCAATTACTCGCTGTAGGTGCCTGCTAACTTTGTGTGTTTAATGCACAAGAACCAGCTTTGTCAGCGCAGTACTTTTATGTAGTCTCTCTCCATTTAAATAATATTCTGCCTTTTTGGTTCTTTTGACCAAAATGCATGTCCTCACTCTTCCCTGCTTTAAATTTCACTGGCAAAATTTTACTCAATCAATTTATCCATTCCTATTTGCAGATGCTTCAAGCCCTCATAACAACATGCTCTCCCACCTATTTTTGTATCCTCAGCAAATTTATATACATTAATCTGTGCCGCCTCCTCCAAAACATCAATACACATAGTAAATAATTGAGACCCGAGGACTGATTCTCATGGCACTCAATGGATTATATCATTCTAACTTGAAAATAACAATATTTTATTGATATTATATTGTTTGCCCTTATTTAAGTTGAGGTCACTGGTTCAAGATTCACGTTGCTCTCCCTCAAACTGAATTTGAAATTCCATGTTATGGTCACTAACACCAGGAGAATCTTAACTTTGGGGTCTCTTATTGAACCTATCTCATTTTACATTACACGACCTAAAGTAGCCTGTTCCTGGGCATGTCCTATGACATATTACCCTAAGAAACAAACCCTACTGCATTCCAATTTTTCCTTCATTGTTACCCTTATCTGTCTAAAGTGTCTAGTCAATATGCAGATTAATATCATGAGTGACATTTCTGGTGCCCTTCTCACATGCCTCCGTTTTATTTCTGATTTAAATTTGGCCCTGCAATGTAGCAACACTTGGGGGGACCAAGCACAACTTCTGCGCATAATTCATATCCCTTGCCATTCCTTACTTTCCCCCAGACTGACTCCACATCATGATGGATTACACCCATATCACTGCTCATCATTGCATTGATAACTTTCTTTATTAACAAACCTACAACAGCTATTCCTTTTCCCTTCTGTCCATTCTTCAGGAACATTGAATGTTGAGCTTTCAGTCCTGACTATGTTGTTAACACATTTCTGTCATAGGTAAGAATTCATAATCATTTAATTCTATCTGTGCTATTAACTCACGTATCTGATTACAAATGATGCATGTGTTCAGATAAAGAACTTTACCCTCTGACTTTTGACCATTTTTACTTACCCTGATGATAATTTCTGTTGCACTCCTCTGCTTTATTTTTCTGTCCCTGCCTGTCATACCTTGATTATTTTTTGCCTTTTCACCGCCCTTCACCTCTGCTTTCTTATTTCTTTACTTATTTCTGTTTCCTACACAAACCTATGCTTTTTGTAATCATGTGGACACGACTACTGGATCCTTCCCCCTCTCACTCCAAGTTCCTCTCCAGTCTTTTGTCTTGAATCTTAGCACTGTGCAGGCAATGCAGCTTTCAGGAATCTCTGTCTTTGCTATCGAGAACAATATGTAATACCCTAACTTCTTTAACGACTACATTTCTTTTTACTCCTGCTATCTGAGTGGTGTTCTGTTTCATAGTGCTGTGATTAGTCCCCACAATCTGTGCACACATCCACACTGGGAAGAAGAATCTTACACCTATTTGGACAAGAGTAACTGACTCAGGCCCCTCCGGAGCTAATTTTGGGATCCCTGTACCTGCTTCACTAACAGTCAAACTCTCCTATCTCTAACCACAGACCAAATGGGATGTAATTAATCTGAAGGGTGTGACTGCTTCCTGAAACACTCTCCAGATGACTCGGCGTTGCGGTGTCACCAGTTCTGAGGCAAAGTTTCTGAGCAGCCTGCTGCAGATATGTGCCCTGTGAACCACACCAACACCCAGCAGCTCGCAAATATTGCAACTGCAACACATATCTGCTCAGCCTCCTCTACTCTACTGAACTAATTAATTTGGGACATAATATTTTAGAAGTGATTATGTTAACTGTACTCATCACCTGTATTAATGTCTCCAGTGTTAAAATACTTGGCCAATCTAAAGGGACATGGAAAAATACCTACCAATCACCTACATACCCTCCAGTGACATCACACTTTGGTTCAGGCTGTCCAATTAAAATCTTCCATTGTGAGTGTCCTTTTCACATAGGAATGCACACTGTCTATGGGGCCTCCCTCTCTGTTCCCAGTTAAAATTTCCTACTGTGATCATGCTTCTCACATAGGCCAGTGCTCCTTCTGCCAGGCCACCCTCTCTGCATCTAGTTAAGGCCTCCCACTGTGATTGCAATTCTTATATAGATGTGCTCTCCACCTACCAGCCCTCCCTCTTTGCCTCCAGTTTGTATCTCCTCCACCCCACTGCCCTTCTCATGTAGCTTCATGACCCACATGTGGGCCTCCTTCCCCGCTGTCAGTTTTTTTTTCTCCAGCCACAATGCCCCGTTCATACAGGTCTGCTCTCCAAGCAGCTGCACTAAATAGCAAGGCATGTTTGAAATATTGTTTTCTCAATAAAACCTTGGTTAGACCACACTTGGATTATTGTGTTCAGTTCTGGTTGCCTCATTGTATGAAGGATGTGGAGGCTTTAAAGAGGGTGCAGAGGAGATTTACCAGGATGCTGCCTGGACTGGAGAGCAGGTCTTATGAGAAAGGTTGAGGGAGCTAGGGCTTTTTTAATTGGCATGAAGAAGGATGAGACATGACTTGATAGAGGTGTACAAGATGATGAGAGGTATAGAATGGATAGTCAGAGACTTCCTCCCACGGTGGAAATAACTATTACGTGGGAGCATAATTTTAAGGTGATTGAAGGAAGCTATAGGGGAGATGTCAGAGGTAGGTTCTTTACACAGAGAGTGGTGGCCGTGTGAAATGCGCTGCCAGCGGTTGTAGTGGAGCCAGGTACTTTAGAGACTTTCAAGAGACTCTTGGATACGTACATGCATGATAGTAAAATGTAAGGTATGTAGGGTAGTTTGATCTTCGTAGGATAATAGGTCAGCACAACATCGTGGGCCAAAGGGCCTGTACTGTGCTGCACTGTTCTATGTTCTATGTTTTTAGGGTCTGGCTCAGTGGGTGCTGTGTGATAAGACACAGCAAGGCTGGATAGGGCGGCAAGATACGCCATATAAGGCATATGTGCTGTGGGCAAAGTATGCTGAAAGTAAGAGAGCACAGAAGACAATGAGGTGCGCCATGGTCAATTCCCTGAGGTACCCACCCCTGCATGAAAAGTGATTGGACTGCAGTATTTCAATGAATTGTGCCAGTGTGCTTCGAAGCTTAGTGTGGAAGTACAGAACCAGGTTACACGTGGATCAGGGATATGCCATAAGAGGGCAGTGAGGCTGGTATGCATCTGGTACCAATATGATGTGCACACATGGCTGCTGTAAATAAAATGTGCCCTGGGATGTTGGTGACTGATGCCTAAGATGGAAGTCCAGAGGAGAACATGTCAAGTTGGAGTCAGTAGGTAACCACTCCAACTTTCATGTCATTAATTATTGCCATCTAGATTCTGCATTTAAATGAAGCCAAATTAAATAATAATGAGATGTTAACACATACAGATCAACTTCTCACAGCTCACTCACTTGTTTGTTTATCATCTGAATGTCCAGAAGCTCTTCACTGCTGATCTCAAGATTTTCTCGACTTTGTCACCAAATCCCACATTGTTTGATGCCTGGGAAGATTCTACACAATGTATCCTGTTGGATATGTTATGGAGAAATGTGAAGTTATCCACTGAATTATGAAACAGTAAGTTAACACACAGGTACAGCAAGCACTTAGAATAAAGGTTTACTGCAATTGCATATGTCCTTCGTTAGAATATTGCATAATTTTGGTTTACTCACCTACATAAAGATATATTGTCATTAGCGGGAGTGCAACATTAACTCACTACACTGTTTTGTGAGCTAGCATGTTTATTCATTTAGGAGTGATTGAACAGACTGAGAACATCTACTTCCCTCAGAATTGAGAAAAATATGAACTAATCTCCTTAAAGTATATAACATTCTTAAAGTTTAAGCATATCAGCCATTTTATTGAATGAAGGAGCAGTTTCAAAGGGTCTGAGCTTTTCTTTTTTTTTGTTCTGATCTATCGTGCCTGTGATTGTTTCTACAATTAGTAATAACATATTCAACCTATCATGCTTCCTTCGTTTTAAAAAAATTGTTTTGTTGACATATTTGTGATAAAAGTAAATGTGTTTTCTTTGCTACAAAATACCTCAAAATTAGGTCTTGTTTTCCTTTATGCAAGCCCTGGAAATACAATTGCCAGAATATGACAGATGAGCTCAAAAGCCTTAGTTAGCAGTCTGACAAGGTTGGCAGAGAGTTGATCCTCTCAATCATCTTGCTAAGAAGGAAAGGGATAGTTTAGTTTTCTGCTAAGTAATGTGTTGTCACGCTGTCTGGTTTAGTGTTCTTTTTAGCTTTTCATTCTCTCATTGGAATGCTGACAAGCCGTGAAATGGATCCTTGCTCCTTGTCTTTCGATATTAGAACCAGCAAGCAGACAATTAGTATTGTGTTATTCCTCCAGTGTCTCTGTATTATTATCAAAATGGTTCCAATATGCCGCAGCATTGTCCAAAAGAATTAATCTTTCCATAGCATGGCGCTGCTTCCTTATTCGTATTCTTTTTCTCTTCTAGATGATGGACAAGGGTATTACATCCTCTCAATACTGACCATCTTCCAATGAAAGGATGCTAGTTTGGGGAATACTTTCATTTGAACAATTTGGTTAATCACCTAATGGACTGTGAATTGCAAACTAAATCTAATGGTAATTACCTGTTTCCAGTGAAGTCTTCAAAATGGCACTGTACTTTTGGAATGTTTAATTGATTTGGCTTATTTATTGAGACACATATCTTGTTACAAAATACAATGCAAAGTGTTGTATAGTGTCATCACTCTCTGATGCCATCTTAAAGCACAGAAAAATAAATCAAAACAGAATATGAAGTCAGAAAACTTAAGAAATAAAGAAAGAAAGTCTCCAACTTTGCAGTCCTTCTTGTTAAGTGTTCCATCATGGACCATGGCCTGATGGGCAGGCACGAGACCCATTCACCACTCTTCAACACCAGCTCACCTCCACCAACACCCTCACCACTAAGCCCTTGCTGAACATTGCCAATGC
Source organism: Stegostoma tigrinum (assembly GCF_030684315.1). Lineage (NCBI taxonomy): Eukaryota > Metazoa > Chordata > Chondrichthyes > Orectolobiformes > Stegostomatidae > Stegostoma > Stegostoma tigrinum. The sequence goes on from NC_081368.1 coordinate 37,231,736, forward strand.
AGATGCCACCGATGCCATTGGGTACTGCATCGGTTCAAACTTGACTCTGCCGCTGCCAGAGTCTGCTTTGGGCCCATCTCACCAATGCAGTCTTAGTTGAATTGATTTGACCTGATTTATTGTAGTCACATGTACTTAAGTACAGGTAAAAGCTTTGTTTTGCAAGCAGTACTGGCAAATCATAGCAAACAAAGGTATACAAATCATCGTGTGCTTAGACAGAGTGAGCCTTCCAGCTCCGCAAACTTGCCTCCACTGAAACAGCCGTGGGTTGGTCCGAGGACTGCCTCATCAATGCAGAACGACTGGGAACCCAACAGTCTCTGATGTTGCCGCCCGAGTTTGTGCTGTTGCACCTACTTAAGTCTGCAATGGGTCCACTTGCTGCCATCAATGTATCAATCCCACAAGTGACCTCTTCATTAAGAGGTAAGTATAATAAAGTAGAAGGGAAAAGAAACGCGAAGAGAGAAAATAAAGAAAAGAAATAACAAGAAGAGCAGATGAGCTCCGGGCCCTCAGATGCCCTACTCTATTACCATCTTACCAGAAGGTTGGAGCAGAATTTTCTGAATCGTGCATCCTACTGAACCATTAGATAAAATGTCATGTCAATGATAATGGCCAAATAATCAGTTGCTCATTAGGGATTAGTTAACTTTGTTGATTTATGTAAAACAGCAAAATACATTATAATTATGAAGCAGCCATGACAACAAGCCATCCAATTTGTGAATGTGCTGCTTGCAGAGCTACAGCAGACTAACTGCTAAGCTGAGTTGCAATATTCCATTAACACAATTCTTATGGACCACTCAATAAGCACTCTCAAAAGCAACATCCACATACAGCAAGCCCCACTTACCAAAGTAAAGATTAGTTATTTAAAACAACTAGTGAGCCTATGCGTTACTTTGCTGATACATCCAGATTTCATGGTAAATTGTCTGGAAGAATAGTTGATCGCCCAGTCATCAATGATATTATCCAAGGGTCTTTTTTGTAATCTGTCTCTTGTACATGACACAACTGGACTGGGAAGTGAAAATGCCAATATAGTCTCATGTTTATGGGCATGTTGAAATGATTGGGCCATCTTTCAATCACATTTTTCCATATTCTCCATAATGTGGAATCTGCTTGTGGCTACTGACATCTGGGTTGGGCAATATGTACTGAGTCAATATAGAGAATAGCTTCAAGTTTGATGTTGATCATATCAATTTATGTGTCAAGGTTGTATTATCTGTTTTCACCAGTTTGAGCAAATGCTAAGTGACCACCAGATGTCTACAAAAATTAAAGCTAACTTTGCTCTCAATGTTGAAGAAGCTGGACTGCATGACAGAAAGAGCTTTTGAAGTAAATGTAACAGGTGCAGGTTCCACATTCCCATGCACGGTGCAGTGCTACATGAACTGAAATTCCCTTCTCCCACGCCAACCTTTCAGTCATACATTTAGTTCTCTCATTCATCCTTTGCAGTTTGCTGACATAATCTGGTGGTTGTTATCTTTGAGGTTCTGCTTTCTAATTTAGTGCCTAACTTCACATACTGACTCAGCAGAGCCTCTTCCCCAGATCTACCTATGTTATTTATAGGATGAGGACTACAACCATTGAATCCTCTCCCTTCCCACTCCAATTTCCTCTCCAGAAGAAAGCAGTTATCCTAATCTCTGATGCAGGACAGGCCACACAGCTTTGTGATAGATTCAAAGACAGAAGATATTAAATGTCAAGTGAAATATCATAAGAAAACAAAATTGGAAAAAATGAGGAAACAAGAAATGGAACTATAGCTGCTGATATGGCAACTATGTGATAAAGGTCATGAAATTATGCTTGTAAATGCCAGCCGCTATGCTAGAAGTCTTAATGCCTTAATTTTATATCAGTACTTCAACTCACCATTATTTGCAAGGCCCGGATGGTCTCAGAAATTAAGGATTATCAGCCTCATTGATTATAACTCATTGAAAAAATGCTTAAAAAGGGTTAAAAGCAACACAATAAGATAGTCAAGCAATTGATGGAACATACCACTGCAGTATTGAAAGGAAAGTTCCAATATTTAGACAAGTTGCTAGTTGTTGCTGAATTTTTAAAGCTTTCAAAGGTCTTAATATTTTCTGAAGAAGGGTCCAGACCCAACACGTCAGCTTTCTTGTTCCTCTGATGCTGCTTGGCCTGCTCTGTTCAGCCAGATTTACACCTTGTTATCTCAGATTCTCCAGCATCGGCAGTTCCTACTATCTCTTAATATCTTACTACCTACTTCATGGCTTTGCGGATAACAAGAGTAAGTGAACAGCAGTCACAAAAACTGGTTAGGGAAGATTCTACACCCGAGATTGAGAATGACTAAGGCTGAAATTGAGACTGAATACATATTACAGAATTCCTGGTTGTAAACGGGATCATTTACTTTTTCTATGATGGTATTTGGCCATCATAAATTGTGTGCAGGAATTCCCCTCATCTGACCGCATTGCCCTACCTGTATTTTCTCGGTTAAACCTAATTAGAATTTACTGGATGAGCTCCAGGCACTGGAGACAACTTGATTGTCAGAAATGGTAATTTCTTCAATGTAAAAGGCATTTTCTAAAAGCAAATAACCCAGTATTTTAGAACATGCTGGAGAAACCCATTGCAGGGCAATGAAATGCAATTTCATGGCGTTGGTCACTATGTGCGGATCCTGGAAACAATTGCATGTACTTCTGGTTAAAGAACATACAAAAGATATAGTGAGAGAACTATGGGTGATTCAGAAAGGATAGTGAAGCATATTCATTGAGAATTTCGCTGATAATTTAGGACCTAATAGCCATCACAATTCATCTACGATTCCCTTAGATTGGGAGATTTGTAAGTTATATAGAGTTGACAGAATAAAATTGATCAATACTGAGATAAAAACAAGATAGGCTGGATGTCAAATGTGAAGGAAAAAGATTTCCACATGTTGAAAAGTATAATTTACTCTGGTAGAACATTTTTATTAACCTGCTGATGGATTTATGTTTTCTTTTCTAATTGTGAAATTGTCCAAAAGCTTTCTGTTATTGTTTCCTTTATTTAGCTCTCTGTTGGTGAACCAGGACTTCAAACCCCAAAGGAAAAGCATATGACAGGTCAAAGAGAACTGTGGACAAATCATCCAGAAATGACCACCTGTCATTGTCTCTGTAGATTGATTTTTAAACTTAAAATACAGCTACATCTAACCAGAGCCAAAATAACTTGAGCCAATGCAAATATGATTCTTTCCAATTTATTGAACTGATCTCTGCCTGGGTCCTGACTTAGTGGTGAAGGAGCTGAGCTCCCAGAATGCTTTTGTCAAGAACTGATTTTGATTGACAAGACTGTGGCAATTTCTCAAAACAAAAGAGACAAAAAAATGCATATTTAGGTAATATAACTGAATAAATGCATACCTAAAAGTTATGAGGGTATAATCCATAAATGTCCATATTTATTCAACCAGTCCTAAATAAACAAAAATAAATGATTTAGTCCAATGACACATAGGTCAGTTGGTAGAATGCTCATGTCAGTGTTAGGCAATTGCACACAAAGTTCTACGTTAGTGAAGTACTGAGAAATTGCTCTATTTTCAGAAGTCCCAATCCTCAGAGGAAGATTGAAGAAGATTGACCCATTCTTAAGAAGGATCATTGGACTTGAAACATTGACTCTGCTTTCTCTCCACAGATGCTGCCAGACCAGCTGAGTGTTTGCAGCAATTTCTGATTTTGTTTCCTAGAATCATAGAATCCCTACAGTGTGGAAACTGACCCTTCGGCCCAACAAGTCTACCCCGACCCTCCAAGCATCCAACCCAGATCCATCCCCCTATAATCCACCTAATCTACACATCCCTGAATACTTTGGGCAATTTAGCATGGCCAATCCACCTAGCCTGCACATCTTTGCACTGTGGGAGGAAACTGGAGCACCCGAAGGAAATCCATGCAGACACGGGGAAAATGTGCAAACTCTACACATACAGTCACCCGAGGGTGGAATTGTACCTGGGTCCCTGGATTTTCACATCCAGGTTGGCAGCGTACAGATAAGATATTTCAGGGTTCTAAAAACATAAAGCCTGCCTCCAGCTACTGGAGCTATATTGCAGGTTAATAACAAAAAATGAAACCCTACACGTACCTTTAAATCTCACCCCTTACAACATTCTCGCACAGTCTCCCCACATCCCACCCATACCATCACAATGCAACTTGTTACCCTACATGCCACCTTCTGACCCTCTATCCAATTCAAATACCCCTCATATTTCTTATGCTGACTAATTATCCTGTACTCACTAATGATCTTTTAAATCATCAGTGTAAACTTCATAGAAACACATGCCCATCTATGAATCTACCCGCCATTCTTTGCCCTTGCCGCGCCACACCAATTCTTCTAATATCCAACATGGGGCAAACATCAGGAATTGTTATATTGATATGCCCATCTTTCAGGTCACTATTCTTTGCAGGGTCAAGATGGGCTCAAAAATTATGGATTTCATCTTCAATATGGAATCAGAGCATTGTTAGCCTCTTCTGATATGAGTCTATTGATACCCAACACCAGGTTATAGTCCAACAGGTTTATTTTAAATCACAAGCTTTTGGAGTGCTGCTACGTTGCCAGATGACGTGGAGGGAAGTGCACAGGTACAGAATTTATAGGGGGAAGAGATCAAGATAATTCTTGGTAATTAAGAGTGTCAAAAGATAGCACAAGTAGTGTGAGTATACTATGAATGCGCAGAATAACAAGTCTTTGCAGGTGATCAAAACTGTCAGATGGTGTGTGTAAAATGTCAATAGCTGAACAGCAAATGAACGGATGACCCATGATCTGATTAATTAAGGCAGAGAGATAATTACAAAAACTCAAAAATAAGGTAGTGCTGGAGACAAACCAAATGGCTGAATTAACATCAGAGATAGTAAGAACTGCTGATGCTGGAGTCAGAAATAACACAGTGTGGAGCTGGAGGAACACAGCAGGCCAGGCAGAATGAGAGGAACAGGGAAGTTGACATTTCAGATCGGGACCCCTCCTCATAAGCTCTTCTTCACAGCTCCACACTGTGCTATGGCTGGAATAACATGATAGCTATAAGCACGATGAGGGTCTACCAAAGTAACAAGCAATCCAAAACTGTACAAACTAATTAAGATGGAGAGATCATCACAATTTATCAAGGTGATGGTGTCAAAACAGAACAGCAGGGAAGATGTTACAAACACAGAACAGTGTGGTGAAGTGACATGTAACATGATATGAACCAAGATCACTGTTGAGGCCGTCAACATCGGTATGGAACTTGGCTGTCAGTTTCTGCCCAGTGACTCTGCATTGTTGTGCATCTCAAAGGCCACCTTGGAAGATGCTCACCCGAAGATCGGAGGCTGAAAGTCCATGACTGCTGAAGTATTCCCTGATTGAGAGGGAACACTCCTGCCTGGCTATATGGGTGTGTTCTTTGTTGGATTGGCAGGTAGTTGTCTGTAGTGTTCCTGGTTGTTCAGTTGTTGGTACGCTTCTTTGCAGTAGTTTGTTCTATTCTGTATGACAATGGCTCCGCCTTTGTCTGCTGGTTTGATGACTTTGATGTTGGTCTTGCGAGCACGGATGGTGTTGTGTTGTGCCTGGGTGACACTTTGTGGTACCTCAGGTGCACGGCTGATGAACCTGGTGTTTAACATCTCCTGACTCCTTGAGCGTACAGGTCAAACTGAGGGAGGTGGCTTTCCAGAGGTGCCCAATTCGACTCTTTCTTCTTTGGTCACTGAACTGAGGTCTCTCTAATGGCTGTTTCAATTCATTGGTCATCTCATTGGGCTTCCTCCAAAGGCTTGTGATTTCAAATAAACCTGTTGGACTATAACCTGGTGTCATGTGACTTCTACTTTGTCCACCCCTGTCCAACACCGGCACCTCCACATCAAGTCTAATGATGGCATCATTATTTTATAATAGAACTCTATCTTTGTTAAAGAGAAAAACAGTACTTCAAAAGTCCTTCAACTAATTTCTTGTAAAAATGAGCATTGTATTCTGAGTGGTTCAAAGAACTATCAATGTCATTGACAGCTATAGCAGTCTTTGACTGTTCCAATGGGTTTACACACTTTAGGCACATTCCAACTGAACCCCCATGCTCCACTAATGCTCCCACCCACGGGTCCCACAAGAAGTGCCCTTCACCTCCTTTCCCATTCAGGACACCTGAACCACTTATGGGGTATTTGATCCCTTCCCTAAGGATCTTAGGACTGTACCTACAGGTATACCTCACCTCTCAAAGAGTTACCCTGACTATTCACATAAACACACTAAATCAGACCTGATTTGACCTGGTCTGCTCTGCACACCCCAAGTCACAGATAGCAAGGATACCAAAATGCAATTTAAATGGAGACATGCTCCAGGAACTGCTCGGAAAGCCCACAACACTTCCCCCATGAAAAACAGGAACAACATGAGCAGGCTTGGGCTTCCAATTCCTAGGGATTTTCAAATTTTGTCATGGAGGAACGACTCTTCACATGACAAAATCCGGACAAAAGAAAAATCAGTCAATCTAGATCCTATTCAGCCTTCTATTGGGTTCTGATACATAGATTTCCTAAAAGCATTTACACTGTCTATTGAGGGGAAACAAATACATAACTGTTTTATACAGTGTCAAAGTACAAGCAAGTTTCCTTGGTCCTTTGTATCACATCTGAGATATGTCCTTTCATCTTCTGCCATTATGTTAATAGCTCTACCTTATTGTAAACAGTCAACACAAAATATTTCATGTGTTTACTCCAGCAATATATACTGGCATATATTGTTTGTATATCATTAACATTGACCACTCTATTGTGTGAAGGTCTACACACGATCACTCATCACGGGTCAGTTTTGCTGTCAGTGTCCTCTTTCATAGGCAGCATATACAGGGCCACATGATGTGCTTTTGCAGTTGAAAAAAAAACTTGGTCTAATGAGAAGAGACCCAAACTTAAACAAGGCACAGTTTATTGCATGTTAGCAATAAAGTCTAGATACACTGATATGATGGACAGGGTTGCAAAGATTCTGAGAAGAACCTGAATGGTAGCTCATACTAATTTGAGACCCTAAACTTGTCCCTCTTTAAGTCCTTATGGCATCATTATAGTCAGTAATGCTTAAAGGATTCAGTATTAATCCTTTCAGACCTTTACACACAGATAGAGTGTTTCTCCCCACCCCAAACATTTTCTTCTTCACTATTCGTATTATACATTTATTTACATTTGTCTCTACCCCAACTCCACTCAAACCTCTGATTTGACAAAAGTCAGGTGGATTAGAATTTTCACTGTTATCCCTTGGAAGTGTGGTCAATCTCTGGATTGAATGCTTCTGACTATGATTCTGTTTCTGATAGTGAGAGGTCTGAAAGTTCCTTTAGACTAGAGGATCCTTAATCTCTTAGGATTTCTTTCACAGAGGATCTCCTTCCTGCTGGAGGAGGGGTAATGGCTTCATTGCAGAATCTGGAGGCTGTTTAGTTGAATTATTCCCTTCCCAGAGGATGGGTGTATTGATGTAGCAGACAATTTCTTGTTTCTCAGTATCTTGGATTATTAAAACAGACAATTTCTTCTTCATCATATCCTGGATTTTTGAACGTTGGTCAGCCCTATTCAATATAAGCATAGAAAATAGAAACAAGAGTCAGCCATTCTACCCACTGAGACCACTCTGTCACTCAATATGATCATGATTGATCCTCCGTCTTGATACAATGCTCTGGCTTTCTCCCTATACACTGTGATGGCTTCAGTGCTAGAAGTCTGTCTTCCTTAAAAATATTCAATAACTTAGCTTCCTTAATCTAATGTAGAAGAAAATTTTTCAGGTTCACGACTTGTTGAGTGAATTGACTTCACATCTCAATCCTAACGTACCTACCCCATTACTTATGCCTATCCCACTTCGTACTAGACACCCCAGACAGGGAAACATCATCTCAAAGCCAGTCTATTCAGCCCTGTCAAATTTTTAAGCTTCAATGAGACTTTTTCTTATTCCTCTAAATGTTAATGAATACAAGCCCAAACAACCTAATCTCCCATCCTATGACAAACTTGCCATCCCAGGGATCAATCCGATGATCCCTTCTTGCACTTCCTTACTGGCAAAATATCCTCTCTTCGATAAGTTCACCAAAACTACACATAATACTAAAGATTTGGTCTCACCAAGGCCCTTTACAGTGCCATTAAGACATCCTTGCTCCTGTACCAAAATTCTCTTGTAATGAAGGCCAACAATAAGTGCTTGCTGTAACTTCATGCTTACTTTCAGTGACAAAACCACCAAGTCCTTTTGTATTTCAGCTCTTCCAGTAAATCATCATATAAATAATGTACTAACATTCTGTGTTTCTTACCAAAGTGGATAATTTCTCAATTCCTTACATAATATTACTTCTGCCTTGTATTTTCTCACTTGCTAAAATTGTTTAAATGACCTTAAAGCTTCTTTTCTTCCTCCTCATTACACACAATCTAAGCTAGCTCTGTGTCATTAGCAAACTTGAAAACTCCCCAGAGAGATTTTTAAAAATCTAGTAAAAATTAGCATATGGTCACACTAATCCTCCATTTTGAAGTATATGGGCTGAGTCAGATTATTATGTGTAACTTGCTAGTTTTAAATGTTCTTTTTATTTCTGGGATAACCTTTCAATTTCCTCCTCCTAATCATTGACATATATTGTAAATAACAGACATCCAAGCACCGATCCCATGAATCACCACTTTTGATTCCAAAACTGACCTATTTATTCCTGCTGTGGTTCCTATCTGCTAACCAATGCTCAATCCATGCCAATATATTAACACAGCTTCCATGTCATTTGATCTTGCATACTGATCTCTTAAGTGGGACTTTATCAAAAGTTTTCTAAAAATCCAAATATGCTTTATCCATTGGATTGTCCCTATTGATTGTATGTGATCTGTAATCAAAACTTCTTGGGCATACTTGGCAAACATGATTTCTCTTTCATAAATCCATGTTAATTTTGTCTAAACTTTGTAATGTTTCCTATGTGCCTGGTTAACATATCTTTTACGACAAACTCTAATATTATCTCCATTACTGGTGTTAGACTAACCAGTCTATAATTCCCTGCTTTCTCCTTCCCTCTCTTTCTAAGCTGCAGGGTTGCATTTGCAAACTTCCAAATCTGCTGGGACTGTTCCGCAGTCTACAGGATTTTGGAAGATGGCAACTAACATATCCATTATTTCGATGGCCACCTCCTTTAATACCCTGGGACGTAGGTTATTAGGTCTTGGGGATTTATTTTTTATCAATTTTTATTCCCATTAATTTCTTCATTACACTTTTTTCCACTAACATTAATTTTCTTCTACTCTCCCTTCACATTGGATCATTGTTTCCATAGCATTTCTGGAAAGTAATTTATGTCTTCTCCTGGGAAGGAACTAAAATAATTGTTTCATTGCTGTGCCATTTCGTTTCTTATAATTAATAATTCTCACTTTTTGGAATGTAAGGAGCTTTCATTTGTTTTCACTAGTCTGTTTCTTTTCACTTACCCATACAAAGTGTTATTGTCAGCTTTAATGTACCTTACATGTTTATTCCCTTACTCTATTTTCACCTCTTAATCAATATTTTGCTTTACCTTTCCTGAATTCTAAACTATCCCAGTGCGCAAAGCTTGCTACTTTTTCAAACAACTTTACGAGATTGTTCTTTCGATTTAACATTATCGTTAAATTTATTTTATTATGCTTGGTTGCAACACTTCACTTGTTATGTTTTGCAGTAGAAATTAATGCATAGCCAAAGCAAAACATGAATTTCCCCCTAAATATTAATTGGTCACGCCAGTTAATGATGCTATTCAATCTATTATAGCCGAATCACCCCACATACCTCTCTAGTTTCCTTTCCTTAAAAAAAAGTTAGGATCCTAATTGTTTTCCCAACAAGCCCATATGACATCAGCATAGTGAATAGTACTTAAGGTACTCCTTTATATTATTTCTTTCAGACATTTACACCTTCAGACAGTGTAGAATTATATTAAAAGGTTTTATTGCAAGAGGGCTCAGAGTCAACTGAAAACAGTGTGACTTAAATTTGAAGAAATGTAATCAAGTTTCAAAAACTGTTTTAAAAGACTTGGTTTTTAAACTGAGATCTACACAGTATCTAATTGAAATGCCGCCAGCATCTTTGAGACAAAAAGATTGCATTGATACAGTTCTAAAGAAGGGTCACTGAACACAAAATGTTAACTCTGATTACTCTCCTCAAATGCTGCTAGACCTGCTGAGATTTCCCAGCAATTTCTGTTTTTGGTTCTGACTTCCAGCATCTGCAGTCATTTTGGTTTCTCTTTTGATATCTTTCAAGACCTCACGATCTTGAAACACTTTGAGGCTCCTACTGTTAAAGCATTGTCATGACTGCAAAAATTAATACCTTTGCTCCTTGTGTAAGAAAACAAACAATTTGCTTTGTTTTTTAGAAAGAAATTCATGCCACTCAGCTGACCTGAACCATTGAAACTATATCTGATTATTTGGAAGGAGTTGCACCTCACCTTATTCAGCATTACCATGCCCAGAGATGTTCCTCTGCCAAACTGAGCCACTGAAACAGAATGTCCCACCCTGTTTAGAATAATGGCATCAAAACCCCAGATCATTTAGAAACCAAGTGGATGTTGCAGTGCGAGTACCTCATAGTCCTTCTGGATGGATGAATGATGCTGGGTTAAATAGCCTACCTTAGCTATTAAACTGCAATTATCTGGTGTGACTAATGACCATGTTTACAAAATCAATCCAATGGGAGAGATTAGTCCCAAGGGTTCAATACTTTATGATTTATTGCCATTCTATGAAACTCCAATGAAACAAATTGTTTATTATTTTGCCCATTACGCAGAATTCCAAAAGATCAATCCGCTGCACAGAATTCACAATCATTATTTATTTCTACATTTCTTTCCTTATCTCTTTATTCATTATTTTATAAAGTTCATATGTGCTGGCTGCCCCTCAGTGCTTCATGGAGTCATAGATCAGGCTGCATGGTAACAGACCCTTCGGTCTAAACAATCCAGGCCAAACGTAAACCCAAACTGAATTAGTCCCACCTGCCTGCTCCTGGCCCATATCCCTCCAAACCTTTCCTTTTTGTGGACTTATCCAAGTGCCTTTTAAATGTTGTAACTGTGCCCGCATCCACCACTTCTTCAGGAAGTTCATTCCACACACAAAGCACCCTGTGTGTAAAAAAACAGCCCCCGTGTCTTTTTTAAACCTTCCTCCACTCACGTTAAAAATGTGCCCCCGAGCCTAAAAATTCCCCATCATCTTAGAAACATTCTTCCTGAGACATTTGTGCTAGTGAGTAAAGGCTCATGTTCAAACAATGGCAACCACAGCAGCCAAGTACAAACTTGGCCTCACCTGAAATACACATTTCCACAATCCCTGGCAGTGGTGATTAGATATTGACCAGGACCATGAATGCTGGCCAATGTTTGCCCTACCTAAGTGGGACATGAAAGTAAATTGAGCCTCTCCCCTTCCCAACTCTGCTATGGATAATATTACCTAAGTAAGTACAGACAACAACATAATCTCTAACCTAAGCTTATAATTAAACAAAATTTGAGTCTTTGTGTAAAATACATGACTCACTTTATTTGTTAGCTTTAATTAAATGAGCAGTGGGACAAAGATTTGTTAATTGCCTATCATTATCTGCATCCAAGCATAACAATTCTTGGCTAACTGAATCTGTACTTAGAATTTGGAGTTCCTCAGCCTTGTGCACTATCTGCAGCATCAGTATTTTTTTGAAAAGTGCAGCAAACACAGTGAAAGATATCAATTGCATTTGTTGAATTAGGCAATCAGTTGTCTTAATCAAGTTTAGTCCAGATGGAATTACAGTAAGAAACCTTCACACATAATTTATTTTCCCCATGGAGTTTTCAAATGTTAACAATCTCATTGACTCTAATTCACTGTCTCATATGCCGAAGTTCAAGCTCTGACTTTTTCATCACTTCCTAATGCAGGGTAATTGTATCTCACATTATAGAATCTGAAAAGTCTTGACTTTCTTGTTGGCATATAATCAAATGCCCAAAGGTTCCCTGTAGCAAGTTGTTTGAAATTTGTTCGACCAATTTATGAGTCGCACAAGTTGGTACTCTGCACGACTAAATCCATCAGCCTGGTGTGTTAATGGAAATGACTGTGGCGCTTGCAGAATATAGTCAAGCATTCTCACTGCACATCCGTAGTGTGCAGAATCAGAATCATTGTGAGCAAAAGACAGCAGCAGTTTCACGTCAGAGTACTGGTGAGGAGAAAATAAAGGAAGAGATACATGGCAGTGGTAGGGAGAAAAAGTGGAAATGGAGCATTTATACATAACACCTAGAAGTCAATACCTAGAAGGTTTCACTTTGGCAGCCAACATGAATCTGGGGAAGATAAAGCATAGGAGATCATGGCCCTTACTTGGCCTGCTAAGATTAAATTTACACTCAAAAAAGCAGCAAAAAATGACCAATTTCTTCTCCAGTACTATATTTTTCACAAATGCAATTACAGAAACTTTTCAACTTTTAACATAATACATTTTAATGGCTTGCAACATTGAACAGTAGAAGTATCAGTGAGAAGAAACAAACTAAAATATTAAAACAGAATAAAACATCAGTCTGAATAATAGAATCATTGAATCATAGGATGGTACATCACAAAGGAAGGCCATTTATAATATCACACCTGAATGTCCCTGTAGAGGAAGTTCTGAGGAAGGGTCACCGTACCCGAAACGTTAACTCTGTTTTCTCCTTCACAGATGCTGCCAGAACTGCTGAGCTTTTCCAGCAATTTTTTTTTTGTCTCTCTATAGGAACTGCTCCATTTATCCCACTCAGTTTTCCCTATAGCTCTGCAAATGTTTTCCCTCACGTATTTATCCATGTTTACCTTTGAAAGTTCTTCAATTATTATTGCATGAAAAATGTTTCCTCATGTGGGCTCTGGCTCTTTGGCAAATTACTTTAAACCTATGTTGTCTGGTCACTGACCCTTCTACACTGGAAACAATTTCTCCTATTTACTTTATCAAAACCCTTCATGATATGGAGCACAGCCATTGAATCTGTTGCTAGCCTACTTCACTGTAAGGAGAACAAGTCTCTCTACATAACTGAAGTATCACCCTCGCTTTCAAGCCCAACGTCCTTGATGCTATTCAAGTAAATCTCTTTGGTACCTCCTCTTAAAGGATATTTTTCTGGAACTTTATTGCCTGGAATTTGGCATTTTACACCAGAAAAGACCTAATTAGTGATTTTTAAAGACTTAATAAAATTTCTGAATTTTTATACTCAAGAGCTAAATTTTCATTTGGCTGTGAAAGCTTATTCTGATTCATCAAAAATGTAGACTTAAAAGTTTTTGAGGAAATTTCAATCTTCCTCCTGTTTCCCAAAACTACACTATTTTTGTATGGCTTTTTCACACAAATACACACAGAAAGAAAGTCACATTTCCTAATCTCTGTTTTTTTACAGGACGTGCACAGTTAGCAAACTGAATAACTCTAGATCTTTTTTGTTGCAGTTGTGAAGATTCTTGACAGGTGAGAAAGAGTTTGTGAATGAAATGTAGCACTTGTTTGACTGTAATATTTAAGCTATCAAATGTTTCGAGCAAGTAATTGTGTGTCTGGTAGGAAGTGGGTAGTGGAAGGAAGATTCCTATAAAGCCACATCCAGCCCATCTGAACACCATCAATAAGGAAACTTGTGAGGTCTTAGGGGTACACCAGTGAGTTGTTAGTTAGCTGCCTTCTCTGAGGGTAAATTTCTACAAGGTGCTTGCTGTGAAAATGAGACAAGCTGAATTAGATTGGCAGGTGCAGCAGGTGAAAAGTGTTGCTGTGGTAATTTCAGTGCATTGAGAGGATTTGTTGGTGGTGGATAACAGATGAAAAAGCACCACAGGTGATTTGGTGATGGGGAGAAAGAAGATAGTTTTGTGTAAGAGCACTTTAGGATATAGAAAAGAATGCATTCTGTGTGATAGGACTCTTGTGACAGTGGTAATGAATCTACCTTTGGAGTAGGAAGCCTGGGGTCAAGTCCACCTGTTGCAAAGGTGTGCAATAGTATTCCTGATAACAAAGTGTGGAGCTGGATGAACACAGCAGGCCAAGCAGCATCTTAGGAGCAGGAAAGCTGACATTTTGTGCCTAGACTCTTCCTCAGAAATTAGGCCTGAAACATCAGTTTTCCTGCTCCTAAGATGCTGCTTTGTCTTCTGTGTTCATCCAGCTCCACCCCTTGTTATCTCAGAAATCTCCAGCATCTGCAGTTCCTATTATCTCTGATACAAAAGTATCCCTGAACTGGTTGATTAGAAAACATGCTGAGCTTTATTGGCTGCTGCTTGACGTTTGTTAAAAATTCAGGGGCTAACAGCAGTAGGAATCTCAAAAAAAAGCGCAGCAGAGAAGACAAAGGATAATAGCAACATTGGCAACAAACAATGAAAACATAAATAACTAAAGACATGCCAGCAATACGGTAGTACACACAGGACTGTAAAATATCTGGAGGCAAACAAATATCTTCAAAGGTTCACAGATCACCTCCTGTGGGGTGTCAGTGTGAAGACCAGATATAAGGGACAATTGCATTTATCGATCGAGGCAGAGATGTTACATAGGAACAGTACAGAGCTTTGCTTGGGTCACAGCTGCAGGAATGTGTGCTGCGCTGGCCACTACTCTGTTGTTAGGATATAATTGTACTGGAGGGCATGCAGACTAGATTCATCAGGATGTTGCCTGAGATGAAGAATTTCAACTAGAAAAGAGGATGAAGATGTTTTATTTGGAGCAGACAATGGTCCTGGTAAAGGGTTAAGAATGAAGTGGCATACTTTTAAAGTAAAAGGCAGAAGTGATCTGAGGAAATGATTTTTCACCCAGAGCATGGTGGATGTCTGGAAAGCACTTGAGGTGCAATTTTTAAATAGTACTTGAAAATAACATAACACTTAAGTCGATGGGCCCAGTGCAGGCAAGTGGGACTAATGCTGGCAGTAGATTTTTTCTGGTGGTACAGATTTGATAGGTCAAAGGCCCTGTTCTGTATTGTATGATTGTCTCTGCGCCTGTTACATTGATCTTTTTATGTTCTCCTACATTCTCTTTCTTCCTCTCTCCTGTTTATTACACTTCAGAGTCTTATGTCATTTGCTAAGTTTGAAATTATTCCCTGCTTCCTGAGTTTAGGTCATTAATATGTCTCAAAATAACAATGTTTCCAATACCACTCCCAGAGGACCATAACTGTATATATCCTTTCAATCTCACCAGTACTCCCTGTTTATTCTGTTCCTTAGCCAATTCCATATCCATGTAGTCGTTATCACTATAATCTCATTGGTGTTGAAGTTACTTACATTGTCAGACTCGAGTTGTCAAAAAATAAAAATAAAAAATGCTTCATAAATATTATAAATTATTATAAAATTTGACCCTAAATATACAGCCCGCTCAAGATTGAAAGATACACTGGAAATTCATGTTCTGTCAATTGTTGATGGGTGTGCAGCTCTATTAATGAACATCATTGGGTTTTGGTTTAGATTTTGCTGAATCAGGGCAAAGAATTCTGAAATACAAGGGCATGTCACACGCCAGTTTAATAATTTCTCTAAAACAAAATGTCCCCAGTGTTGTGTGTTGGCAATTGACATATCAGTAGTTGTTGTTTTAGCAAATCATTTATGACAGCATCAGGAGTTAGGTGATGGCACAGTCTCTGAATTTTAATGTTGGGGTAAGGCACCTCTGAGCTGGGCTTTGGAGAGAAATCATGGGCCTTGGAGAAATTGTTTCTCCAATGCATAGGACCCATATCCTCCCTCCACCAACACCCACTCCTCACCATTTCCCACACCCCTACTCTCTTCAGCAATGCCAATTAGCTTATAATATGCATCAAATGATAATTGCTAGAAACGTAGGGTAATTATTTTTCTAGAGAAAAAAATTTGCACCGTTATTTTACACACCAAAGTCCTTATATACCAGTGCCAATAGTCAGACATTTAATGCAACCAGGTGAAGTCTTAAGTGTTGCCTCTTGACTTATTTTTGAAAAGGTAAGTACTACAAGCCACTTTCAAAGTGTTGAGCCTTATATGCTTGCTTCAGATGGTTCCAAATCATTAACTAACACGGGGACAGATCAAATCAGCAAACCCCGCTCTTGTGACTCCGACCTCAATGGACACAAAGGCTGACATGTGGTGGAGTTTTACGATCAGATGAACAGCATGTAGAACATTAATTAGTGTGAATGCCTGGCAGCGCAGTCTGCATAGCACCCAGCGGAAGGAAAGCAGAAGTTTCTTACCTCCTTTCACATTCTATCCCCTCCCCAGCTCATCATTAAAATCTAAAAGGCATTTCGTTTAAACCTAAAAAAGAGAAGAAATCTAATTAATTCCGAAGTATGAAAAGACTTAAAATGAAATAGAATGTAATGTTCTGAAGTAAAGATTCCAACTTCTTCAGGAGATTATACTCCTTCATCTAATGGAAATGTACCATCTTTTTTTTTCTATAACTTTATGCCTCTTTTTCAATTTTCATATGCTTTTGTTGCTTTCTTGTATTAAAATTATTCAATTCCTGCATATCTAAAAGTTAATTTACAAATTTCACAAAATGATTTTCACATGGTTTATAATCACGGTTATTTGAATTATTATCTTATAGAGGGCTCTATTTTTGTAGTGGTCTTGGTTGACATTGGGTTATACTTCAATATATGCCACATCCCCTTCCTCATGTTTGACTGACTCATCAAAGGGTGAAATCAATCCATTTTTATCTTTGAATTAAAGACCAGGATAGGTGGTTGTGAGTAATACGAAAAGAAAACAATGTCGCAAATGAACAAACACACAAGCATCTGAGGTGACAAAATGGATTAGTCCACTATTTTCTCCACTTTGCATTTAAAGCTACCTCCGACTGAGACTAAAGGTGCCTTTCTTTGCTAACTGTCTCATTTGGGCAAGGTGGCTTCAGTTTCTAATGATTACAAGCACATGGCACCTAGCACTATAGAATTCAAAAATGCCACTTGTTTCCAATGAAGTTAGACTTCTTTTCAACACTTAATAAAGACACATTAATCAAGAATAGAAACCTTTTTTCAACATAATGGTTCATTTTGGGAGCATTTGATGAAAAATATAAAAGGCACTTTATTTTTATACTCTGCTACTTATGACCTGAGAGTGGAGAGGAATTTTACAGTTACAGGAAACAACAGTTTACAGGAATGTGTATTCAGTACCGAGCATGAAAGGTACCTAGCGACTAGGACTATTCATATTCTATTCCATCCTCTACCATTAGGTAGAAGATATCATCATCGAACCCCTACAGTGCGGAAACAGGCCCTTCAGCCCAACAAATCCACAGTGGTCCAACCCGCTACACATCCCTGAACACTGTGGACAATTTAGCATGGCCAAACCACTTAGCCTGCATATCTTTGGACTGTGGGAGGAAACGGGAGCTCCCAGAAGAAACCCACGCATACACAGGGAGAATGTGCTAAGTCCACACAGACAATTGCTGGAGGGTAGAATTGAACCTAGGTCTCTGGTGCTGTCAGGCAGCAGTGCTAACCATTGAGCCACCGTGTCACCCAAATGTGCAATTGCTCCCAGAAGGCACAAACTATGGTGCAACCTGTCAGCTAGTAGGGCCAGAAAACATTCCTGCAACATTCTATCCCTTCCCAAAATGCCTTTAAATTCTCTCCTTTAGCCCTCTTTGTAAAAAAGGAAACATTGGATATTTAAATAAAAACCAAAAGCACTGCAGATGCTGTAAATCATAAACAAAAACAAAAGTTGTTGAAAAAGCTCAGCAGATCTGGCAGCATCTGTGAAGACAAATCAGAGTTAACATTTCTAGACCGGTTCTGAAGAAGGGTCACCAGACTCAAAATATTAAGTCTAATCCTGCCAGACCTGCTGAGCTTTTCCAGCTACTTGGATGCATGGATGTTTGGCGATCCAGGTCACAATCCACATCTACATTCCAAAATAGGGACTGCATTTGACAATTCACTGACTAGTGTATCTAGTTTCAGTCAGTATATGCACTACTGGCAAGCAACTCAGTTTTTGACATTACATTACCAACCCGTAATTCAGGAAAATTGCCTGTTTTGGAGTCATAGAGTCATGTAGCATGGAAACAGACTCTTTGGTCCACTCAATCTATGCTGAACATAATCCCAAACTAAACTAATCCCACCTGCTTGCTCCTGACCCATATCCCTGCAAACCATTCCGAATCATATATTCATCCAAATGTCTTTTAAACATTGAAATTCTACCCACACCCACCACTACATCAGGAAGTTCAGTCCACACATAAACCACCATCTGTTTAAAAAAATTGCTTCTTGTGTCTTTTTCAAAATCCCTCTCCTTTCACCTTAAAAAAATGCGTCCTGTTGTCTTAAAGTTCCCCATCCTAGGGAAAAGACAACTGCCATCAACTCTATCTATACGTCTCATTATTTTATAAACGTCTATCAGGCCATCTCTCAACCCCCTAGGCTCCAGTGAAAAAAATGACCCAGACTTCCTATATCAAACCTCCCATAACCTCCATTGACATTTACCTATTTCACACGACAGACATCCCACAATCTCCATATAAGATTTCCAATTCAGAATTAATCAGGTCTGAATTAGAGCTGGTCTCATGCATCTCTTGCACAAATGTTAGGAATGGGATGAGAATAACTTTGACTTTCAACAGTCTGAAAGAATCTCATCGAGTTTGATTTGAAGCAGGCCCTCCAGATAAATGACTGATGAAAATTTATTCTGAAAACTTTTCAAAATGTATCAACTAATATACTGTTAAAACAGATTAATATTTTTTGAAGACTTAAGTTTTGAAGAATTGTGGAAAAATAGAATTATTCGAGGTGAAACCTATTTTGTCTTTTTTAAAATGTGATTGACAGAACTTCTCAATACTGCATTTTCTGCACAAGCTGTGTCTACCAAGACAGGAGAGTTAACTTGTGTGATTAATGACTTGACTACACATGCCAGAACATTGGAGCAAAAGACTTATGAGTGCTACAAACCTTATCATTTTCACATTGAACAAAAAAACCTTAATGACCAGAAACTATTTCGCTTTTATTTTGAAAGTGAGTCCCAACTAAGAAAAATTCAATATTCTCATCTTATCCTGAAGCATACGTGTTGAAATGTATTTTGGGTTATTTAGAGGGTTTGCTATTTATACTTCCGTATTACCAACTTATTAACAAGTTGTGACATCTTCAGTGAATAGGTTTTGTTTTGGTAATAAGTCAATAATTGTTTAATTTAAAAAACTGATTAATATATCTTTTCACTTAAAATTTAAGACCATAGATGTAGGAGTGGAAATAGGCCATTAAGCCCATCACACCTGCTTGACTGTTCAATGAAATCATGGTCAATATGATGCTCCTTAGCTCTACTTTCCCACTTTTCCCTTCATAACCCTTGATTCCGTTCATGATTAGAAATCTTTCTATCTCAACCTTGAATATGATTAATGACTTAGCCTCCCCAATCGTCTCCAGTAAATAAATCCACAGGTTCACTACCTTCTGAGAGAAAAAAATCCTCTTCATCTCTGTCTTAAATTGGTGACGCCTTTACTCTGAAGTTGTGTCTGCTGTCCTTGATTCTCCCTCATGGGAATTGTATCCCATAACTGTTGCATATTTTTCAATAAAATCATATCTCACTCCTCCAAACTCCAACCTATTCAGCCTCTCCTTGTAAGCCAGTCTCTCCATAGCTAGTATCAGTCTACTGACCCTTCTCTGACTGCCTCCAATGCCTGTGAGTCTTCTCTTATTATGCCCCAAAACTGTTCACAGCATTCTAGTTTTGGCCTGACTAATAACTTATACAGTTTTAACAAGACCTCCCTATTTTTATAGTTAATTGCCTCTGAAATAAAGACCAATATTCCATTTACCTTTCTTATTACCATCTGAACTTGAATGCTAGCTATTTATAATTTTGCACAAGGACTCCTAGCTCCTTCTGTTCTGTTGCTTTCTGCAGTCTCTCTCAACTAACATAATATTCAGCTCCCTTATTCTTCCTTCCAAAGTGCATAACATCATATTTTCCCACATTATGTTTCATCTGCCAAGTTTTTATCCAATCACTTAACCTCTCTATATCCCCCTGCTGACACTTTGTATCATCCTCAATGCTTGCTTTCCCACCTAATTTGTGTCATTCACAAACTTGGCCGTAATATATTCACCTTCATTGTCCAAGTCAAAAGTATAAATTGTGAATAATTTCAGTCTTAACACTGATCCCTGTGACATTCCACTAATTACAGGTAGCCGTCCTGAAAACATTCCTTCCCCCTCCAGCCCAACTGTCCAGCTTCCAGGAGTTAGCCAATTCTCTAACTTTGCAAACACACAACCTCCAAAGCCACCTTATTTTATTGTGTAGTGTAACATGTGGTACCTTTTCAAACACCATCTGAAAACTCCAAAAAAGATTCTCATATGCATAAGGTATTTAATTGACTATCTCAGTAACCTGGATATATATTTTTATTTTACGTTGTGACCTACAGAGTAGTGGACTAGAGCAACAGTATACTTTTTCAGCTTTGGCTGTAACAGTTTGAGAACATTCTAGACAAACAGCAGAACAGCCTTGAAATAGCCACACCAAGTCCCTTTGGTTATTCTGTGTTTGAGATATTAAATCTTACATTGCAATTGCGACAGATTGGTCATCAATGGTTGACAACAGGAAGCCTTCATTATGTAAGTAGTTTGTAGCATCACGGTTTCACTTTTGCTGTCATCCAATTCTAGTGAGACAGTAAATACTGCCTGCAAAGTTGCTATTTCAATCCAAATTACATGTTTAGTCAGGGACAGCATAATGACTAGACATGAATCTCCTCCAAATAATTGTGACAAATTCTGAAAATCAGGGAAAATGGATTCAAGAAATTCACCGATGTCTCACAGGGGATAGGAGGTCACCCCAGGGGAGCTAGTAGTTATCACGTTCTGTTGTCTTGGTGACAGTAAATATCTGATAAGTGTGACAGGTTCATGATTACATGACCCTTTGTAGTTTCAACAAGTGTGTACCAATCCATTAGATGTGAACCCATCAACAAAACAAGATGATTGGTCAGTGACATGAAGTTTTATTGATACAATAATGTAACATGATTTGCGTGCTTATTATTCCCTAGACATTTGGAAGGCTTGACTGAAGGGCACAGCAGCTGGGCTAGGCTCTGTTATTTTAATTCTCATGCTATGAGAACAATTGCACTGAGCTCTCCTCAGAGTCACAGAGAACAGAATCTGTGCACATGCCAGCTACAGCAAGTTTTACTTTGCAGTGAAACGTAACGTTCTGCCTGGGAGGGTAGTTGAGGTAGAAAACCTCATAACCTTTGAAATGTACTTAGATAAGCACTTGAAGTGTCATCACATTCAAGCCTATGGGTCTAGTGTGGAAAAAGGGGATTAGCGTAAAAAACACTACATTTTTGGCTATTCAGATCTAATGGGCCCAAGACCCTATCCTGTATGGTATGATGCGATGATCAGCGTTCATTCTTTTAAAAATCACTTCGTCCTCAAAAGGTTTCAGATATAAAAAACAAATAGTGGAAGTTGGATACTGGTAGCCCACATTTACCACTATCATAACACCACTACACCATGAAGAACAAGTGTAGGCAATATTTTCCCTTTGTTTAGGTGAGCAGTACAAGATGAATACACAATAATAATAATAATACAAAAATTGGGATAATGACACACACATCCTGCATTCATTCTCTGTCCTGAAATGGAATTGCAACTCGCTTTGGAATCAGCAGTCAGACGTGTTCACTTCCCTAAGCCTTAGCCCTTCATGAGCCAGTTCTATAAGCCACATACTGGATTCATAGATTTTTAGAATAGTGTACTACTTTACTCAGATTTAAAATTAATTTTCAGACAATCCTGTGTCTGAAAAACTGTCATGACATGATGCCCAATCATGTATTCTGTATGGTCCTTCTTTGTCTTTGAATCTGCTAAGAAGTATTTTCCCTTTTCCCATTTCTTCTCAAAGTGTCAGTTAATAATACCATTGTAAACATGCTTTAAACCTGTATAATTTCAACTGTACTTTATGTTTGCTGTTCCTTAAGCTCATATCTTTATATTTACCAATGCAGTTTTAAACCAAATTACCGAAAAACATACAAAACTCTGGCTCTGAGCAATGTTGCAGTATTTCCCTTATTTTTTAGTCTTCCTAAATCTGCATTCCTGTACTATAGTATTGAATTTAAGAAATCCGTAAATTGTATGACAAGTTGTTCTGTTGTCATTCACACTTTCAAGGTTTTAAAAATCTGTTTCTCTGTGATACTGTATCTATGTACTGCTTGCTGGATCTTCCTGTCATTTTGAGGGGTTGTTCACCTTATTTAATTATCAAAATATGACCCCCTTGCTTCTTCTAGGGTTTTTCTATTTTCTGCAGCCAAGATTGGGTTTTCCTGCTCCTTGAGTAAAACAGATGTTTTTTCCGCCTTTTATGTATAAAACACAAGGATTTTCCCTTACACAATTGTGCAAATCACCCCATCTGGCTGTTGCCATTACAAAATCTTTTTTTCTAAAATCATGGCTTTATTACAGAGACCTGATCCTTTAAAATTTAAATGTTCTTGACTTACCTCTTAATAAACTTCTGATTCAGCTTCAATAAATCTAAAAGATCTTCCCAATTCTATATGCCCAGCATACATTTATTTCCTGTCCTTTCTAATACTCTTTGCAGCTGCACCCCATACAGGCTAATGTGATGGCAATAATGCACGCCGAGAGAGGTGAAGACTCTCTTTCACACTCCCTTGCTTCCCCTTTCCACTCTTTGTGTCATTTTTCATAATATTGTTCTATTTTCTTTCAGAAATCTCTAACCTTACATCCTGATGGCTTCAACTGCTCCTCACAAAGCCTCCTTTGCCAAGGTCTCTGTATATTCTCACTAAAAAGGGCTCTTCTCTCTTTTCCAGAGGACTTTTCTTCCCCAACATTTCACTCTATTTTCTGAATGAAGATTTGCCTTTGGAGTGCTGAGCTTACCTTTTGTTACTTCCACAGGTAGTGCAGTCTCTCTGTTGGTAATTGTGGTTCAGTTGCTGACTCACAGTCTTCCTTCTTAAAGTGGCAATAGTCCAAAAATAGTAGAATCACCTGCTTTAACACTTTTTTTTAGACATTCCATATTTCTTCTGTTTAGGGTGAGGGTCCTATGTGCACTGATGATAACTGATTTTGGCACCTTGTGGTATTTTCCACCATGACTTAAGTGCGGCACTGGATCAGGGTTTTTGAGGCAGTTCGCTGCTACAAATGCTCCTTACTCCCAAGACAAAACAAGGACAATCTAGTGATTAGTACTAAGAATGCGCCACTATTGAATAGAACATTGACAGAAAGAGCTCTGTTCTTAGACCACAAGAAGATTTCATTGTGTTGGTGGGTAAATGCACGCTGTCTAAACTTGACCAGTTAGCAGTAATCCTATTTTAACTCAGGGAGATTACATGGTGAGGTAGAAAAAAGGGACAAGACTCAAGGCAAGTTCCAATGTAACTTTACTGAGCACTTTATCAAGGAAAAATAATTTTTAATTGGACTCTACTATTGTACTCAATTAAACTGTATTAGTCTCTTCGCAGATTTTTCAGTCTTAAATCTTGATGCAAACAGTATCAAATCTACTCTAAATCTTTAGAAACATGGGAGCATAGGAACAGGAACAGGCCATTCAGCCCCTCAAAACTGCTCTACCATTGAATGAGTTCGTGGCTGACTGGTGACCTGATTCAATCTGTCTGTCCTGTGAGCATATCCCCTGATAATCTTTGTGCATTAAAACATGTCTCAGTTTTAAATTTAACAGTTGAATTAGCATTGACTACTGTTTGAGGAAGACAGTTCCAAACCTTTGCTACTTTTTGTGAGTAGGAATGCTTTCTAACGTCTCTCCTGTACGGCCCAGTTCTAATTCTTAGACAATACCCCTGGTTTCTTCAAACAGTTGAAATAGTTCATCTTTATCTACTCAGTCCTTCCCTGTTAGTCACCTGAAAACCTCGAGTCGATCACCCCTTAACTATTTAAATTGTTAAGTGGAAAGGGCTTAATTTGTCTAATCTCTGCTCATACCTGGAATTCAGGGATTAAGTTATCATCCTTACAAAGTTGTGTTGAACTCTGTCCAGGGCCAAAACATTTCACGAAAGGTATGGTGCCCAGATTGGCTCACAGTATTCTAAGAGGGGTCTAACTGGGTTTTGTATAACTGCAGCATAATGACTGTATCCTTATGCTCCAGCCCTTTAGATATGAAACCCAATATTCCATCAGACTTCTTGACTATTTTCTGCATCTGTTTATACTTGCAGATCTTGTTGGATACCAACTGATTTTAACTCAGTGTCTTCTAAACAATACCCTGATTTATCATTTTTCAGTCCAAAAAGATTGACCAACACTTGCTTATATTAAAATCCATCTGCCACAGCTTTGCCAATCCACATAATCTATTAATACCCTCCTTAATCCTGGGTGGAACGATGGCTCAGTGGTTAGCACTGCAGCCTCACAGCGCCAGGGACCCAAGTTCAATTCCAGCCTTGGGTAACTGTCTGTGTGGAGTTTGTACATTCTCCCTGTGTCTGCATGGGTTTCCTCCCACAGTCCAAAGATGTACAGGCTAGGTGGATCAGACATGCTAAATTGCCCATAGTGTTCAGGGGTGTGTGAGTTATAAGGGGAATGGGTCTGGGTGGGATGCTCCAAGGGGCAGTGTGGGCTTGTTGGGCCAAAGGGCCTGTTTTCACTCTGTAGGGAATCTAACCTAATCTTAATTTTATGGTGTCATCAGCATCATCTATAATGCTGTTCAATTCTGCACTGACACCAATTTTAGATATTGATATTTTATGCCATCATCCAAGTCATTATTGAATATTGTGAAATTGAGGCCCCAACACACATCTTTCCAGGACACCACTAGTCACATTCTTCCAGAGAATACTTACCCATTGTTCTAACTCTCTGTTTCCTGCCTACAACCAATTTCCTACCCATGTCAATAATTTGCCTCCAATTCCATGGGCTTCCACCTCAGCTAACAGTCTTTGTACATAACGTTATCAAAAATGTTCTGGAAGTCCGTACAAATAACATCCATTGACATACCTCTGTCCAGAAGTTGTCACCTCTTCAAAAAGCTATGAGGTTTGTTGGGCATGCCTTTCGCTTCCTGCATCCTTGCTGCCTTTTCCTGAGCAACTGAATTTTGCAAGGTAATCAGCGAGCATATCCTTGATTATAGACTCTAACAAGTTCCCCACCACAGATATTAGGCCAACTCAGCTATCATCTGATATGCTCTTCCAAAGTTTCTCTACACCCTATCACGACACTGTATTTGAAATTTGTGTCTGAAAAGGTCTGTTAAAACCCATTCAGTCATGATGGGACAAGCTGTTCTTCAGCCTTGAGGGTCGACAGATGCTTCAGGGTCTGCAGTTGTTGATTTAAGCTCCCTCCCTCATCTAGGGCTGGTTCTGACCTTCAGGTCATCTCACCAAGGTGGTTTTCTGGGTCTGATCAGTCTGACGATGCTTGTCATAGGATACTATGAGCTGGAAACGCTGTGTAGTTCAGCTGCTGATTGAAACCTCTCCCTAAAGATGTCGTTGAAGAAGGTACAAAAAGCAGAAAAAGCTGGGACTCTTGATTGCACCTTATATTGTCCTGTTCCCCTCTTCCTGAAGATTCTGTGGCCTGTGTGCAGCACTAGCATTAAGCAGGGGCATGACTATCTACAGATATGACTATTGTCTATATTTGAAGGTTTTGAATCTTCACCCATTCAGTGCTGTCCTTGTCACTATATGCACAGCATTCTTCTAACAAAGCAATTTCACTAGGGGTGGAAACAACAGTTCATTCTAAAACATTGTGGCTGTTACCACTTGGTCAAGCAATTCTAGGCCTGTCTGATTGTCCAAGGCCTAGCTGCATGAAGACCCTCTGTTCCAGGTCTGCAGTTTGCTGCAAACTTCGCTTCTACATTGAGTTTTTAATCCATGCTCAAGAAAAATATCAATATTTTTGTAACATTCCTGGACGTCATGGGGCACCTGATCATAATAGCAGTAACTACAAATACATTTGATCAGGCATAATTACAATGACCTTAGGGAACTGCTACACTTGGATCTGTTTCCTCTGCAAGGAGGAAATAGAACTTCTTGAGCCCATCCAGAGACTGTGAGACATTGGTAAAACAGTGGGAGCCAACACAATATGATCATTAACGCTCTTCAGGACTATTACATTTTACAATTAATTTCACCTGGGGCAGTCCTTTAGAATGGGTGAAAAATGAATGGCTTTACTCTTTCACACTATCTGACTGTCTGATCCTTTGAAAACATTACTTTCACTGCTTTCTGCATTTTTACTCCCCCTGGCTCCCGCCTTCTTGTTTTCTTTTTTTATAAACCTAGTTTTGTTTTTCCTTTCATTTCTGCCCTTTCAGATACATGGCTTCCCTCCAAATCCCTTTACAGATATCACAGCTATGTTCTAGATTCTTTTGATAGTTCAGGCTTGGGAATCATGCTGGTGCCAATTGATGAACATTTGTCAGATATTCCATCATTTACAGGGGCAGACTAACAAGACACCACTAGAATGTTCATTTCTTAGGTTCCAGTCCATGTCATTTGATATTATTGATGGTGTACTCAAGATATTAACTCATTATGCTACAATCCCTACCTTAATTGTTCAGTTAGATGGCACCTGGTGTCTTTAACCTATTGCTGTCTCTTTTTGTCTGCAGCCTGTGCCCTCCCGCAATGAATAAAAGCAGCTCATAGAATGTTGATTGTCTATTCAGCAGATAGCTTATAACTGTTCCTGAATAATTTATTAATTTACCCCCATTTTACCAGGCTGCTCAAACACCAGATCCATCTTCAATCTTGCCCATGGCGGACACAAATACATGAGCTTCACAACTGAAGTCACTTGATACTTGTCAGGTCCAGAACCTTGTATATTTTCATACCATCACAACCTGAGCCCTGAGATTAGTTGTAACATTCCACAAAGGACCAGACTTAAGACACAGCAGTCCTGTATGGAAAATGCATTCATCTAATGAACCGTTTAGTGTATCTTTTATTATTAGATTTTAGAGCAATGAGATTATTATGTACATTGGCAATGACTAGGTAACATCAATAATCTAGAATTGTGATAAATGACACATGTACAGGGTGTAACATCTAATAACCCACTTGTGGTTGCTTCAATGAGTTGGGGTCAGTTCTTTTCCTCCAATGTTTTGGCAGGGTCTGCAATGGCAGTGAAGTGAATAATATCTCAATCTGCAGGAGTTTATTTGGACAGCCAATTGTTTCTTGGAAGTTGAGATGAGCCCCGGTGCTCAAGAGTTGGGACAGCCTCCTGTTTATGGCAACAGCTGGAGTATCAATGGCAATAAGGCGGCTTAGACAGAGGTGATCGTCTGGGTCTGGTTAGTGGCAGCAGGAGCTGTTTCAACGTGCTTCGTCTTTGATGTTGCATCCTCAAGGAATGTTTTGGCTCCAGAATGTGGCAGCATCTCACAGCCACTTAGGAAATCGAGACGCCCTGTACAGGTCAAAAAATATACTGTGCCCTAACTTGTATGATTTATTTCTTTTCATAATTTATGTAATTATAATGGTGTCAGCTTGTGGTGGCTTATACACATTTTATTCTATTTTCATAAATATATAAGCAAGGAATTAGTATTACTCCAGATTATTTCTTGATCACAGTTAACAATTCTTATTGTAACGTAATATCCAAGATTCATCTGGACGGTTGAATACCGTGCCATAACTTGATAAAAGTCTCTAATTTTAAAATATAGGTGCAGAAGGGGAGGTATGGAGCTTAGTGGTAACATATTTATTGAGCAGAATTTAATGGAGCCCACCAGAAGAGCCATGAATTGTAGGAGTATCAACAATTGATTGCTAGCCTCAGGAAAATTGCCTCCAATGAAGTGGAGGGCAAAAAATGCTTCCTGCTGGTGGCCGGATGTCAATTAGGCTCATAATGAGCCATTTGATACTAATTATCTGAGCCCAACTGAATACAATCTTGGCACAAGGATTCCACAAAAGTCATTGCCTCCCTATGGCTACCCAGAAGCAAACCATGCCAGGCTTGTCTACAACCTGGTAAGGAGTGGGTGCGAAATAACATCACAGAGGTTGGTATTATGTCACCAAGTCACCCTTTATTTATATATACATTGTACCTGACAGTAATGTGACTCCTCAGAGCCAGCTGTTAGAGTGAACAGAACCTCTGACACTCCTATTCATATCTATCAACCAGGCGCTCTAATTGGTCCAGATTAACAGTCCCAATCAGGGAAAACATATTCTGAGGTCTACCTGGCTGACCTCATTACAATCACTATATCCTTCCTCCTCTAAGCTCAAAGATTTAGGCTGGTCCAATTTTTTTGTAGCTCCTCTCAGGGTGTTTTAGCACTGGGGCAGGTTCCTCTAACTCCACATCTAATACAGGCAGTGTGAAACACACAGTATTTGAACACTTGCTCCTGTAGCATTTCAAAAGAAATTCATTCTTTTCTTCAGGCAGCAAAGGTGTTGAGATGGCAAAATCCACCATGTCCATTAATTGCACATAACCAATGATCTCTCTGCTTCTCATTAAGAGTTAAGCCAAAGTTACATGCCTCTGCCAGTCATCCTAATGTAGTCAAAAATCCAGATAGGGATTCCCATGGTTCTCAAATTACTGAGTAAAACCAATAGCATTCACAATTGGAGGAGTGTTGGGGGTGTAACATTCCTCAATTAAATCCACCAACTCTTGAAAGGTTTTAGTATCTGGTACCTTAGGGAAAGTTAGGCTCCTAATAACTGCAGATCTGTGAGCTGTCAGCAGAATTACTCCTTGCCTTTAATCTCCCCTCGTGTCATTTGCCCAGAAAATAAAAACACATTCTTTCCAAATACTGCGCCCAGTCTTCAATGTCAGGATCAAACAAGTCAAGCTTCCCAAATAACAGCATGATGCGAGAAATAAGATAACAAAGTGTGGAGCTGGATGAACACAGCAGGCTAAGCAGCATCTCAGGAGCACAAAAGCTGACATTTCAGGCCTAGACCCTTCATCAGAGAGAGGAGCTCTCTCTAATGAAGAGTCTAGGCCTGAAACGTCAGCTTTTGTGTTCCTGAGATGCTGCTTGGCCTGCTGTGTTCATCCAGCACCACACTTTGTTATCTTGGATTCTCCAGCATCTGCAGTTCCCATTATCAATGATGCCAGAAATGTTTACCTCGACTCAAAGAAGACTATTGTGAGAACATATTTTCGGGAGCATTTTTTTCTCTTGTCATCACTAAACTAACTTCCAGAGGCTGGTATCCCATCATTATTTATTTATATTTGAAGAGTCCTTAACACTTATCCAGCTTCCTCAGAGCCAACTCTCAAAGTGAACTGGATGTCTCACACTCATGTGAATATATGTCAGCCAGGGCTCCCTGATTAGACAAGGTTATTAGTCCCAATCATGGAACTCATATTCTATGAGGGCCACTGAGCTGACTTCATTACAATCACTACAGGGGTGGATCCCTAATTGGCAAATACTCAGTGTCTGATCAAGGGACTTAAAGAAATGAGGAGGTGGGGGGATGGGATGGAATTGGTAGCCCTGGAAATGACCCCCATCCTGCTCTCACTCATCCATGTCCAAAGATTCAGTGATAATTCTCTTGTTGGATCTGAGTGTATTGAGAATTTGAGGAGAGGTGATGGCGTAATAGTAATGCCACTGAATTAGTTGTTAAAAACCCCAGGTTGTTATTCTGCATATGCAGGTTCAAATCTCACCACAGCAGAAAGTGGAACTTGAATTCAATAAAAAGCTAGTCTACTGGCAACCATGCAGCCACTGTCAATTAATTGGTGGATATTTCTTATGAATGAAATTTGTGCCCAACTTTATGGGCTTGATGCTGACCTATGAGTGCTTGTCAGCAATTAACTCGTATAGATTTCCCCCAACAGAAGATACATGGAGTGCGTAGATTGTCCGTCACTAAAGTAATACAGCACTGGAACTGACCTATCAGCCCTACTTGTCCATGCTAACCATGTTTCCCAAACTTAACTAGTCCCACTTGTCTGCATTTGGCCCATGTCCCTCTAAACATTTCCTATTCATGCACCTATCCAAATGTCCCTTAAATGTTGTAACTGTACCTGCACCTATCACTTTCTATGGTCATTCATTCCATATATTAAACACCTTCCATGAGAAAAAAATTGCTCCTCAACTCCCCTTTAAAGCTTTCTCCACTTACCATAAAAATATGCCCCCTAATTTTGAACTCCTCCAACCTAGGGAAAATATCTTTGCTATTCACCTTATCTATGTCCCTCATCATTTTATAAACATCTAATACATCACCCCTCAACCTCCTACACTCCAGTGAGAAAAGTCCCAGTCTATCCAGCCTCTCATGACTCAAACCCTCCAGTCCCAGCAACATCCTCACCAGAAGCTCTTATGAAGCACACATTATGCAACTCCTTCAATCTGGTCTTTATAAACATTTTATAATCAAACTATTCAGAGGTGCTATTACACACCTCTATAGCTGGTGTAACTCGAACCTGGGCCTGCTGACACTAACACTGTGCCACAAGAAACCTCCAAATCTGAATCCTCAGCTAGTGTCCACCATCTGAATACAGTTATACAGACAATCACTACATGACTGATAGGTGTCCTAGTGTCCTCTCTTCTTGCTGCAGGTTTTCTCTCCTTGGCTCCTCTCTGAGCCTGTGGCCTTGATCATAATTGAGGAAGCTGTGGGTAATGGTGGAACTGTTTTAACCAGGTTTCCCTGAACTCTATGCTTCAACATTGTGACAGTTTTTCGTTCAGTGGTATCTCCATTTGACCAGGCTGAGTAATTAGACTGGCTGCCTGTCAGCTGGGGAACCCTGCAGAAGAGCCTACGTCCCAGAAGAATGTAAAATTATGCTGCTGGAGGTGAAGTTTACAGGTGGGGATTGGTGAGGGCAGGGGATTGATCATAGGAGGGTTGCTTTCATGGGAAGGAGATTAATCAATGATATTATGGAGCCAATGTGCAGGTGGAATCTGATCACACTTGGAGGCTTTGGGATCCGAGTATACATGAGGAGAAAGTTAGGTTGGAGATTGGAAGGAACCATTTCTGCTGTTTCTGGACATCCAGCAGTACTGAAAATGCATTTACTTATTCCATTAAAAAGCATCCCATGCCTCCCTTTAGCTACCAGCTTCTGAGGTCTGGAAAACACATCCAGCTAGGCTTAAATCTCTAAGTCAGAAGAAAGAAAAACACATAAGCATACAACCTCATTAAAATATTTAAATGTAATAGCTTGAGAGTAAATTGGTTGCCTAACCCCATAGTTCTATCTTTTTACATTTACCCTGGAAGCTGATGGGTATAACATGAGTTGGTTTTAAAACTGCATTTTAAAAATGTCCACATTCTGCTCTCATTTTGCGAAGATAGAATTCTCCTCCTTATTTCCCCTGTTCCTGATAGGTTTGTCTCACTTCCTCATTCCTAGTTTTTCTGAGCTGACTTTCCTCTCTACTACTTATCAGAATCTTGTTTTCTTCACAGTTGTGACATATTGATGTAATTATCATTTTGTGAACACTTGGATCATCACTTAATAACCAAATTTTACATTGCAGTCAAGTAAAAGCACATGCAATTTTGTGAAAAAAAATCAAAAACTGCATTTTTCATGGAAATTTTAGCAACAAATTGCATAGTTTGCCAAAACCTTTCAAGGGTCATAAAAGTAAAGTTTATTGGAAACTACTATTGAAAGAAAAACAAACACTAATAATGCCAAGATAACAAAATGTGAGGCTGGATGAACACAGCAGGCCAAGCAGCATCTCAGGAGCACAAAAGCTGACGTTTCGGGCCTAGACCCTTCATCAGAGAGGGGGATGGGGAGAGGGAACTGGAATAAATAGAGAGAGAGGGGGAGGCGGACCGAAGATGGAGAGTAAAGAAGATAGGTGGAGAGAGTATAGGTGGGGAGGTAGGGAGGGGATAGGTCAGTCCAGGGAAGACAAGAGAGTTGCAATGGGTCTAATAATGCCAGAGGCCATCAACTTTGGAAGACTCTTCTCTGAATCTAACTTTTCTCTTCATGTGGTATAAATGCTGCTGTGTATTTTCGACATCTACATGCTTACAAAAACAAGTTACTTGTTCCAACAGGGCCGGGCCGATGATTCTCCTCCCACTGTACTTCATCTAATTCTATCCATTTAATTATCTAGCCCCTTAAATGTACCTATGCTATGTGCATTGACTTGAGGTAGCATGCTTCACGTTCCAAAAAAATTTGCTGAGTAAATATGCTTCTTTTGAATGTAGAATTGAATTAATTAGTGACTATTTCATATTGAGTCCTTGAGTTTTAGACTTGCCCTCGAGTTGAAACATTTTCTCTATGTCTACTCTTTTAAGCTCCTCCACGATTTTAAATATCTCAGTTAGGTCACCTCTCACACTGCTCTTCGCATGAGACAAAACAGCTCCAGCCTATTCAGTCCTTGAAGATATTTATAACTTCTCAGGTCTAGTATCATTCTTGTAAATCGTTTTAACACCTTCTCCAGTGCCTCTAAACATTTTTTTACAACATGGAGTCCAGCATCCTGCACAGTATTTCTGAAATACTACCTTGATTGGCTTGAGTTTGAGCTGCTGTATACATGGAATGCTCTGTCTGGGTGACAGGCAAATAAAATAAAAATGTAGCTGAGTCCATGTTTAGTCTGTAATGAGAGAACACTCACACTAGACCAGCCATCAAATGAATGGTTTCACTGTAAATTACTACTTTTACATGCTTGGATTAGTAAACTTCAAACACTGTCACCTCTGATTAGACATGAATTATCTCAATATAAAATGCACTCCACATCAAGTCTAATCTAATACAATAAAAGCTCTCTTTTCTGATTTTAAACAGTTGATTTATCTGAGGGCTGTGATAAACATGCATGCATGAGAGATTCACCTATATTTTGGTGAATAACTGGATTTAAAAATGACTTGAAAAGAAAAACATATACAATTTGTCTGTGTTCCCTGCAGTCAAAATGTTCCAATTATCTGCTGGGGTAAATCTGGAGGGATAAAAATTAACTATGTCTTAACTATAACTATAACTTATGTCCCTCGGGATGCAAAATGTAAAAGTATAGACATTAATTCAAAACATAGATAGTAGAGTTTCTTCTACAAACATATTTGGCAAAGAGAGTGCAAATTGTGTCAAAATTACACTAATTTTGAGATGCTTTCTTTGACTGTGTTTTCATTTACTCATATAATTGAACTCAATTTACCAAGAACTAGCAAAGCCAAACAGCATTTTAAAATACAATTAAATATTCGTGCTAGATCTAAGAACGGTAACTTGGCAGTTTGATTAATATAGCTGAAAATGGATTTGCAAAAAAATGCATAACATCAATTCATAGCTTGATCTTAAATTACGCAAAATTGCTTATAAAAAATTGCTAGCCACATTGAGAAGACAGTTTAAGATATTAATGCAAAACTATATTCAATAGTGTTTAAAATCTGCCTGTTAGTCCCTATTGGAAGAAAACAATTGGGCACTAATTCAATACTTAAATTGTGCTTCTGTCTTCATCTTCACACTTCTAAGGAGCATGATTTTAAGAGTCCCTGGTGCTTTAATTGGTTTCAAGATAGGTTTGCCAAGATGGGTTTGCTAAGATGGGCTAATTCCAGACAGGATAGGTGAAAAGATTTTCTTCAGTTTCTGTCTCTTCACAAATGCTTCGACCTTGATATCAATTGCTCTGCCCCTGACATTGAGCTGTACTGAGAAGACCTCAAAATCTACTCAAAGAATATGCAATCATATGAAAAAGAATAGAAGTAGGCCATTGAACACCTCAAGCCCACTTCATTATTTATTATCTAAGGACTATGTCCTTTTATGTCTTTTCATTTTCTATTTTTAAAAACTGAACTGAAGTGAGAAAGCTGTTCGGAAATCAATATTAGAAAGAATTTCAATATGCCACCCAGTAAGTCTGACAATTAAAGGTGATGGCTGTGTTGATTGTGTCTCAAATACCGCATTTCTAGCTACACTCAATAACCCTTGAATTTTGCTAAACAAGAAGCTATTTATCTTTGCCTTAAAATATTTGATGATCCACTTCTACTGCCTTCTGAGGCAGAGAGCTCAGCCAATCTTCAAAAAAAAATTCTCCTCATCCGTTTTAAAAGGGTGGCTAATTTTAGAACAGTGTCCGCAAGATCTGGACTTATGAATATTGTCTCTGTATCCAACTTGTTAAGACCATCACGGAATCTTTTGGACTTCAAGCAAGTTGTCCCTTACTCTAAGCTCCAGTGAAAACAAGGCCAGCCTGTCCAACATAGCTTCAAAAAACAATCTACTCACTCCTGACATCAGTGTGGAGAATCAGCCTAGTGAATTTCCCCTGAACTGCCTCCAGTACATTTACGTAGTTCTTTAAATATGGAGACAAAACGAGCAGAGTGTTTGGGATATGTTATTACCAGTGCCCTATGGAACTGAATCATAATATTCTCACTTTTAGTTCAATTCCTCTCCTTATAAAGTATAACACTACACTAGCCTTCTTAATTATGTTCTGTGCATGTCCACTAACATTTTGTTATTTATGCATCAAAATACCTAAAGCCTTCCATACCTTTGAATTGGGGCAATCATTCTTTATTTAATTAACACTTTGCTTCTTATTCTTCTTGCCAAAGTAAACGTTATCACACTTTACCACATCATACTCCATCTGTCAGACATCTGACACTTTGCATCTGTACCAGTCTGCAACTTCTATATCTTCTTCGAAGTGTACTGTTCTACCTGTCCTGGTGTCACCTGCAAATTTAGTCACCATGCCTTCACTCCTTTCATTCAAGTCATTGATGTAAGTTGTAGAAAGCTAAGGCTCCAGCACAGATCCCTGTGGGACCCCATTCATTACACCCTGCCACTCAGAGCAAGGCCAATGTATGCACACTGTCTTCTACCAGCCAATCTTCTATCCATATTAATGTTACCCTCTACAAAATGACCTTTAATTTTAGACAATAAGACATAATTTCAGAAAGAGACCCCAAAGCATGCTAAATTTTGAGTGTAATCTCCCATTCCAATCCAACTCATCAGAACTTAGGAAAAAGGAGATGCTTACTGTACAAATCACTGGTGCCCAATCTGTTTAGCATAGGCCCTGATTGGACAGCATTGAGGCCATTGACAGAGGTGCAATGTGCTCACAAAACGTGTGTGCAATGGGCACTTCACTTTGAACTGAGCTAAAAATTCAAGATCTAAAAGTCATGGAATCATTGGCTATTATTTTTGACAGGGACGATTCTGAGTGATTCAGTCCACCAAAGGATGACAGAAGTTGCATGACAATACTATGGCTTTAAGAGGTGTATTGTGCCTTTTTTAAATGAAGAAAAATTGAAAGAGAGGTATAGAGCAGTCTGCTCAAAACTAATAAAGTAAACAGCTTGTGAGGCCTTCTCTTTTTAAGTTTGAATAGTAGAAGTAGCCTGAATGGGTGGTATCAAGGTTTCACAGAACCAAGATTTTTAGTGTCAGGTTTCTGCAGTTGCTGCTGTCTTAAAGCTTGATGTAGAAGCTCATACTTCTCTCTCGCTGAGGTCCTCTTCCTGCTGCTTGAATAGCATGTAAGACAATCTATTTTATTGAATTTGCCTTTGCCAAAGTTGAGTTTGTGCGTTATTACTGTATTGGAGCAGTTAATATGCATATATAATTAATTCTATAGACGCGTATAAAATGTTGAGGTTTCTCTTTTTTTATCTCTTTTAACCTACAACACAGGAACAGGCCCTTCAGCCCTCCAAGCCTGCACCAATCGAGATCCTCTGTCTAACCTGCCATCTGTTTTCTAACGGTCTGTGTCCATTTGCTCCCTGCCCATCCATGTACCTGACAAATATGTCATAAAAGACGCTAACGTGTCTGCGTCTACCACCTCCGCTGGCAACGCATTCCAGGCACCCACCACCCTCTGTGTAAAGAACTTGCCACGCATATCTCCCTTAAACTTTCCTCCTCTCACTTTGAACTCATGACCCCTAGTAATTGAGTCCCCCACTCTGGGAAAAAGCTTTTTGCTATCGACCCTGTCTATATCCCTCATGAATTTGTAGACCTCAATCAGGTCCCCCTCAATCTCCATCTTTCTAATGAAAATAATCCTAATCTACTCAACCTCTCTTCATAGCTAGCACCCTCCATACCAGGCAACATCCTGATGAACCTCCTCTGCACCCTGTCCAAAGCATCCACATCCTTGTGGTAATGTGGCAAGCAAAACTGCACACAGTACTCCAAATGTGACTGAACCAAAGTCCCATACAACTGCAACATGACCTGCCAACTCTTGTACTCAATACCCCGCCCAATGAAGGAAAGCATGACCCCTCGTGCTAGCCATTTCTGCCCTGGGAAATAGTGTCTGGCTATCAACCCTATCTATGCCTCTCATTATCTTGTATACCTCTATTAGGTCCCCTCTCCTCCTCCTTTTCTCCAATGAAAAGAGACCGAGCTCAGTCAACCTCTCTTCATAAGATAAGCCCTCCAGTCCAGGCAGCATCCTGGTAAACCTCCTCTGAACCCTCTCCAAAGCATCCACATCTTTCCTATAATACGGCGACCAGAACTGGACGCAGTATTCCAAGTGTGGTCCAACCAAAGTTTTATAGAGCTGCAACAAGATCTCACGACTCTTAAACTCAATCCCCCTGTTAACGAAAGCCAAAACACCATATGCTTTCTTAACAACCCTGTCCACTTGGGAGGCCATTTTAAGGGATCTACGTATCTGCACA
The DNA here is from genome assembly GCF_030684315.1 of Stegostoma tigrinum. NCBI lineage: Eukaryota > Metazoa > Chordata > Chondrichthyes > Orectolobiformes > Stegostomatidae > Stegostoma > Stegostoma tigrinum. The sequence goes on from NC_081368.1 coordinate 37,269,062, forward strand.
CCAAGATCCCTCTGTTCCTCCACACTGTCAAGAATCCTATCCTTAATCCTGTACTCAGCTTTCAAATTCAACCTTCCAAAATGCATCACCTCGCATTTATCCAGGTTGAACTCCAACTGCCACCTCTCAGCCCATCACTCATCCCATTCACTATCAGCTACTCCACCAATCTTGGTGTCATTAGCAAACTTGCTGATCAGACCACCTACGCCTTCCTCCAGATCATTTACATATATCACAAACGACAGTGGTCCCAGCACAGATCCCTGTGGAACACCACTGGTTACAGGTCTCCAATGTGAGAAACTCCCTTCTACTACTACCCTCTGTCTCCTGTTGCCTAGCCAGTTTTTTTTATCCATCTAGCTAGCACACCCTGGACCCCATGTGACTTCACTTTCTCCATCAGCCTGCCATGGAGAACCTTATCAAACGCCTTACTGAAGTCCATGCATATGACATCTACAGCCTTTCCCTCATCAATCAACTTTGTCACGTCCTCAAAGAATTCTATAAAGTGGGTAAGACATGACCTTCCCTGCACAAAACCATGTTGCCTATCACTGATAAGCCCATTTTCTTCCAAATGGGAATAGATCCTATCCCTCAGTATCTTCTCCAGCAGCTTCCCTACCACTGACATCAGGCTCACTGGTCAAAAATTAGCTGGATTATCCTTACTACCCTTCTTAAACAAGGTCACAACATTAACAATTCTCCAGTCCTCCGGGACCTCACCCATGTCTAAGGATGCTGCATAGATATCCGTTAAGGCCCGGCTATTTCCTCTCTCGCTTCCCTCAGTAACCTGGGATAGATCCCATCCGGACCTGGGGACTTGTCCACCTTAATGCCTTTTAGGATACCTAACACTTCCTCCTTCCTTATGTCAACTTGACCTAGAGTAAGCAAACATCTATCCCTAACCTCAATATCTGTCATGTCCCTCTCCTCGGTGAATACCGATGCAAAGTACTCGTTAAGAATGTCACTCATTTTCTCTGACTCTGCGCATAACTTTCCTTCTTTGTCCTTAAGTGGGCCAATCCTTTCTCTAGTTACCCTCTTGCTCTTTATATATGAATAAAAGGCTTTGAGATTTTCCTTAACTATGTTTGCCAGCAATGTTTCATGTCTTCTCTTACCCCTCTTAATCCCTCGTTTCAGATTCGCTCTACATTCCCAATATTCTTGCAAAGCTTTGTCTGTCTTCAGTTGCCTAGACCTCATGTATGCTTCCTTTTTTCTCTTGGCTAGTCTCACAATTTCACCTGTCATCCATGGTTCCCTAATCTTGCCTTTTCTATTCCTCATTTTCACAGGAACCTGTCTCTCCTGCACGCTAATCAACCTCTCCTTAAAAGCCTCCCACATATCAAATGTGGATTTACCTTCAAACAGTTTCTCCCAATCTACATTCCTCAGATCCTGCCAAATCTTGGTACAGTCGGCCTTCCCTCAGTTTAGTACTCTTCCTTTAGGGCCACTCCTATCCTTGTCCATGAGTATTGTAAAACTTACGGAATTGTGGTTGCTATTTCCAAAGTAGTTCCCTACTGTAATATCAACCACCTGGCCGAGTTCATTCCCCAGCACCAGGTCCAGTATGGCCCCTTCCCGAGTTGGACTACATACATACTGCTCTTGAAAACCCTCCTGGACACACCTTACAAATTCTGCTCTGTCTTGACCGGTAACACTGAGTGAATCCCAGTCAATGTTGGGAAAATTAAAATCTCCCATCACCACCACCCTGTTTCTCCTGCACCTTTCCATTATCTGTTTATATATTTGTACCTCTATCTCACGCTCACTGTTGGGAGGCCTGTAGTACAGCCCCAACATTGTCACTGCACCCTTCCTATTTCTGAGTTCTACCCATATTGCCTCACTGCTTGAGTCGTCCATGGGGCCCTCCTTCAGTACGGTTGTGATATCGTCTTTGACCATTACTGCAACTCCTCCACCCCTTTTACCTCCCTCTCTATCCTGCCTGAAGCATCAATATCCTGGGACAACTGTTTTGGAGGGAGATGACCACAGGGGACACCTGCACTGCCTTCCTGCTCTTCCTCTGCCTTCCTGCTCTTCCTCTGCCTTTTGGTCACCCATTTGCTATCTCCCTCAGCAATCCTAATCTGCGGTGTGACCAAATTGCTAAACATGCTATCCATGACCCCCTCAGCATTGCGTATGCTCCAAAGTGAGTCCATCCGCAGCTCCAGAGCCATCATGCGGTCTAACAAGAGCTGCAGCTGGACACACTTCCTGCACGTGAAGGAGTCAGGGACACCAGCCCTGTCCCTGAGCTCCCACATTGAGCAAGAGGAGCACAACACGGGTGTGAGATCTCCTGACATTATTATACTTAACTTAGATTAGTGAAAAAGGAACCAAAAAGTTTTTGGCAATCACACGATATATATAAAGAAATGTGAAATAGAAAAAGCCTTACCTTATCTACACACCACCGAGTCTTTTTTTTGGTTAGAGGAGGAGGGCGGGTGGGAGACACTACACGTGTAGTGTCTCGGGTTCAGCCACTGCCCAACGTTGTTGACGTTGGTTGGCTCGCTGAGTAGGTTTCTTGTTTTGCAGACGTTTCATTACCGTGCTTGGTAACATCCCTAGTGCAGCCTCTGATGAAGTGAAAACCGCCTCGTTTTATCAACTCTGGGGTCCGTTGAGATGGATTGCGCCACTTCCAGTTTTCCTTCGCAGTGGAATGTATATAGGGTCGAGCTCAATGTGTTTATTAATAGCCTGCTTCATGGAGTGCCATTTTTCCAGGAATTCTCGTGCTTGTCTCTGCCTAGCCTATCCCAGGATCTTGGCGTTGTCCTAGTCAAAACTGTGGTTCTCCTTGTCCATGTAGATTGACATGAGTGAGTACTGGCCATGACTTTTTGTAGCCAGTTGACGTTCATGTACTCTTGTTGTTAGTTTCCTTCCTGTTTGTCTGATGTTGTGTTCCTCGCAGGGAGTGGGTCTTTAGTTCGGGTGGGCAGCTGTTGTAGGGCTGATGTGGGCTTGAGTGTCATTCTGATGCCCAGCAGTCATAGGGCGCTTGTGGTGAGTTCTGTGGTGTGTTCCTGACGTAGGATGGCAAAGGTGTCATCTATGTAGTGTGTCCACATGTCATCATTAAACGGACCAAATTACAGGAGATACACAAACTTATAAACAACACTCCTCACTGGAATAAAAATTCACCAGAGAGGAGGGGAAGAACAAGCAGCTCCCGTTCCTGGTTGTCATGGTAGAGCACAAGACAAATGGGGAACTCCAAATGAAAGTACACTGAAAAGCCACAGACACCGACGAAGTATTGAACTTCAATAGTAACCACCCCAGCACACACAAATGAAACTACGTGTGAGCACTATTTGAACAGGCAACAACGCACTGCAGGAACACGGAACTACGCCAAGAGGAAGAAGAATATCTCTTCCAGGTTTTCAAGGATAATGGATATCCAAGGAACTGGGTCAAAAGATGTCTATACAAACATAAGAAAGATACTACATTCTCCGACGCACTCATCACACTACCCTACATCAGGAACACACCACAGAACTCACCACAAGACTCCTCCGACCGCTGGATAGCAGAGTGGTACACAAGCCCACGTCAAGCCTACGACAACTGCTCATCCAAACTAAACACCCACTCCCCACCAGGACAAATGTCATCTACAAGATCCCCTGCAGAGACTGCGAGAAACATTACATCAGATAAACAGGAAGGAAACTAACAACAAGAGCACATGAGCACCAACTGGCTACAAAAAGACACGACCAATACTCACTCATCTCAGTCCACATGGACAAGGAGAGCTACCACTTCGACTGGGACAACACCAAGATCCTGGGACAGGCTAGGCAGAGACAAACACGAGAATTCCTGGAAAAATGGCACTCCACGAAGCAGGCTATTAATAAACACATTGAACTCGATCCCATAAACATTCCACTACGGAGGAAACCTGGAAGTGAGGCAATCCATCTCAATGGACCACAGAGTTTTAAAAACCAGGCAGGAAAACACACCGACGCTTCATCGGAGGCTGCACTGAGGATGTAATCAAGCATGGTAACGAAATGTCTACAAAACAAGAAACTAGCTCGGTGAGCTAACCACCCTCAACACCCACAACCTGAGCTACAAATCGACCCCAAAATCTTAGATACATATAAAATTTTTGAAGCATTTTGACAGAGTTAGTGTTAAGCCTTTTAAATTTTGTCTAAATTTTAACTGTGGTGTAAAAATAAGTGCGTTTTGCTTAAAGGCGAGTAGTTTGACCAATCAATTTGCATCTGGAACACAATTCCTTACACTCACCTTTAAAAGAAAAAAAAGGTTCTATGTTATCTCCTTAATATATTTTGAGAGGACTTTGTCTGATACGTAACAGTAGCCAATCCTCAGAATATCTCCAACTCTCCTGAAGCAGAACTCAGGAAATTTTGAACACTGGTGTTAACAATCCGTAAGTAGAATCTGTCATCAGGAGCTCCTTCTCCAATCATAATAAACGTGAAAGAGAGGTAGCCTATGAATATTTTTTACAGTGAGCCTGTCAACAGGAGTCAAGAATCAGCAGCTAACTTGATGATGAGAGAGAAGGGGAGAGGAATCACTGTAGAGGCCAAGAACAAAGTATCTTTCACCCAAAATCAGAGTAAACTGGAAGACATCTGTGGTTTGTTGAGATCGGGGTGAGAAAAAACAACAATGAGAGATAGTCTTTCGCCAATTCTGGGAGGGGTTGCATTTTGCTCAGCCGAAGGGGAAACTCGATTTTGCAGACTGAGGGAAATCTATAGCCTCTTGGAAACAATCTGGCTTTTAGCATCTTTATAAGCAGTGACAATCTTTATAAAGATGCTGTCAAGTATGTGGGAACATAAAAAAAACTTGGATTGCATCCAAGAGACCATAAATCCCACCAAATAAACAATTTCACCTCAAAACAGTTAAGAGCAGATGTCTGACTGAAAACACAAAAACAATTAAACGTACTTAAAAAGATTACTTACTTTTAAAGTACCTTCTGTTTAGGTCCACTTCAGAGGAGATGCAGCCAGCACTTGCTAAACTCTGACTACCTCACACAAAATCAGAAAACTTTCCTGAGATGAGCACTTAATGAGTCCAACAAAATGAAAATAAAATTCTTAACAGAAGTGGGACTATTCAGGACCCACTCCCTCCCTTTTTGATGCAGCAAAACAAAAGAAAAATCATTGACTCTTGAAGAGTGGAACTGTTTTGAGAAAGTACAGGCACAGATCCTTTGGAAGTGCATCAGCAGTCTTGAGGAAAGAATATCTTCATTAATCTCTGTGAAGCTGTTATTCTCATAAAAAGAAAACCAAACTTTACGTTGAAAACAGCATTTAGAACAGCAGAAACATTAACAGATTTGCATCTTAGTTTTACAACAATCTCTTTAACACAGATTCAACAAGAACTTTAATTGTCCAAGAATACTTATAGACAACAAGATGAGTATATTACAAGGATATCAAAATTTTGACAATATTTTTCCAAACAAGACTTTACGTTTCTTGCAGCACATGGGCATGTGATGGCTGACACTATTACAGTGTAGTGGTCCACATTAGCCCTCTAAAACACAGAGACCAGGGGTTGCTGTTGGTTTTTAAACCATTTTCCATATTTTCTTGGAAAATAAAACTAATGTGCCTGCAGTTTGGGACATAGTCACCAGGAGTTGGCTTTCTGCTGAAAGGAGATATGGTTAACTCCTCATTATCTCTTACTTCACATCCTTAGATTCATTGAGTTTCTGATTGAATGGCAGTTAGTAGAGAAAATAAATGATCCCCAATTTTATATCAAGTGTTTTTATACTTTAACTTATACACCTAAAGAAATAGATGAATCTGATGTCAAAGTAGAGATAAGGCAAAATGTGCTGGAAAAGTAGCAAAGCAATCTAGATAATTCATTTGGAAATGTACATAGTTGTTAATCAATGTTTAAGACAGGAAACAAAGCTTGGGGAGCTTGTTAAATAATGACTTCAGGACCCTGGATCAATTTTGAGCCCGCTAAGGATGCATCCCTCAGCCCCCTTTTGTACTCCCTGTACACCTACAATGGTGTTGCCAAATTCTGAATGAATGCCATTGATGAGTTCACTTACAATACCACCATAGTGGGATGGATATTTAACAACGATGAGTCAAAAGCAAGATGGGAGGGCTGGGTGACACGATGAAATGAAAACAATCTGTCTCTCTACATTGGCGAAAGTAAACAACCGATTAACTTCAGAGAGAAAGGAGGAGAGCACGCCCCCATCTATATCAATGGAATTTAGGTTGAGACAGTGGCGAGCATCAAATTCCTCAGTGTGACCTTTCCTAGACTTTCCACATAAATACAGTGGTCAAGAAGGCATACCAACGCCTCTTCTTCCTAAGGCGGCTCAGGAAATTTGGCACGTCCATAAGGTCACTCCCCAACTTCTACAGATGCACCATTGAAAACATACTGTCTGGGTGCATAACAGCCTGGTTTGGCAACTGCTCTGCCCAGGAGTGTAAGAAACTACAGAAGATGATGTGCACAGCCCAGAGAATCACGAAAGCCAACCTTCCGTCCATGGACGCTATTTACATGGCTCGCTGCTGCAGAAAGGTGGCCAACATCAAAGACTCATTGCACCCTGGTAGTGATGCCCTACAACCTCTTCTATCAGGTAGAAGAAACAGAAGCCTGAACACACACAGAAGCAAGTTCAGGAACTGCTTATTTCTGGCTGTTATCAGACTGTTCAATGGAGTCTAGTCTCAAATAATGTTACATGCAATGTAACCTGAGATAACAAGGTGTAGAGCTGGATGAACACAGCAAGCCAAGCTCTACACCTTGTTATCTCAGATTGTCTAGCATCAGCAGTTCCTACTATCTCTGCAATGTAACCTGAATGCCTTTAAGTCTTTTTGATCTGCACATCCTTCGCTTACTGTGATCTGCCTGTACCGTTTGTAAACAAAACTTTTCACTATATTTCCAAACGCATGACAATAACATCAAATCAATGTCACACAGATACAAATCATTAAACATAAAATGCATAATGTGAATAGAGTTAGAATGAACATACTACACTAGTCTTCAATACATTGGTCTAAGTATATCCTAGAATTAAAGAAAATCTTAAGAGCACATGGATAGGAACACAAAAGATGGAATCTTCTTACTTTCAAGGCTAAGCTTGAAGGCAATTCCCAACTTTCCTTCTCCTGAACCAGTCACTCTTGAACACAAATTTATAGTGTGGCATTAAACCTCTCTATAAAGAGAAATGGGCTAAGTTTTCAGCTTTGTGCTCAGGGGTCATTTACGTCATACCTCCATTTCTATCTGATGCAGAATGAGAAATTTCAGTCCTGTGTGCAAAAGAAATAGCCTAAATTTTGAAAGCCTCCTTGAAAGCCCTCAAACAAATGAAAATGCCTTTAGTAATCCCGTGGAGGTGTAGCCAGATAATGGTTCTAGACATTTTATAAAATAGTATAGAAGGATAATCAAAACTTGTGGTTCTAACACAATTTTATACAATAAATATGGAAGATCATGAAATAACACAGTGTAGAGCTATACAGTGTGGAACTAGAAGAATACAGTAGGCCAGGCAGCAAAGGAGCAGGAAAGCTGACCCAAAACGTTAATTTTCCTGCTCCTCTGATGCTGCCTGGCCTGTTGTGTTCCTCTAGTTCCACACTGTATTATCTCTGATCACAGCATCTGCAGTTCTTACTACCTCTGGAAGATCATGAAAACTTGATTTATGTTGAGTAGAATTTCTGATTAAAGTTCCCTAATATTTTGCTTTGAATACTGAATAAACCAAGGTCCCAGGCCAACAATGATACCAAAACGTATTTAGGGAAGGGAGAAAGAAAGATACAATCCCATGAGAACATCATAAAATTGTCAAGATAAACAAAATATTCAAAAACAACTTCAAAAAAATGTCTGATTAGGAGATCATAACAAAATGTCAAAATAACCAAGTTCATAGTCCCCTTGTCAGTTATATCACACAACTGAATCTATTCATGGATTTGGAAGTCAACCAAGTATTCATAATGAGATTCTATTACATATTTTTGTCAACCTACATCCATAGCTGTCTATGTTAAAGCCTTTGAAAGCATTCAAACAGTTCATCCATGTTATTCAAAATTTGAAGCTGTGAAATAGTTGATTGTGTCAAAAATTATATTAAAGGTTACAACAGAGAATAATTGGCCCAATGTAATCAAAATTTCAATATTGTATAATGCAAAACAAAAGAACTCAGTAGATGATGTGAAATAATAAGACTTGTCCATTTTCACAATGCAGCCCATGTAATGACCACTTGTCTTTTAAGAACAAAGCCCTATAACAAACCAGTGAAGTCAGCAATGTTTTTTGAACTTGTCGTTAGATTCCCAAATCCAGTTCAGTCATCTCCCTATTTCCACAATTTGTCCACATTGGTTTAAGCATTATAACTTTCCAAAGTTGGTGCAGCTCCCTCAAACAATGGGGTGGTGACTCGGGGTGGAGGGGTATAGAGATGTCTGAGTCACTCACTTCCACAAAACAGTAGTAAGACAAGGGCAAAGAAGAGGGAGGAAATTAAAACAAATTATTATAAACAGTAAAAGACTACTGAGACTAGAGGTGAACAAGTCTCCTGGACCCAATGGCCAACATCCTAAGGTCTTAAAAAGTAGCCAAAGATATACAGATTGCATTGGTTGTGTTCTTTGAATTTTCCCTTGATTTTGAAAATGTCCCAAAGGTTTGCACAATAGAAAATCTTCCATTCAGTAAAGGAGGGAAAGAGAAAGCAGAGAATTGCCAGGCAGTTATCCTCACATTTGACATTAGGAAAACTCTGAATCTGTCATGAAGTTTGGGAGGACATTTACAAAATCATTAAATTAGGAGAGTCAACATGGTTTCATGAAAGGGAAATCATATTTGGCAATGTTATTAGAGTTCCTTACAGAATTAGCAAGCAGGATTGACAAAAGGGAATCGGTTTCAAGCGCGCATTTAGATTTCCAAATACATAAGTGTAATATCACATAGAATGTTGCCTTATAAGACAAGACTTTGTAATGTTGTCATTACTTTATTAGTGTAGAGTGAAGACTGATTAATTAACAGGAAACAGACTCAGGATAAATTGGCCAGTTTCAGATAGGCAAGATGTAGTGAATAGAGCGTGACAGGTTTAATGTCGGGCATTAACAGTTTACAAATTTATATTCATGAATTATATGAAGAAACTGAATGTTTTGTGACCTGATTTGCTAGTGATATAAAACATTGATAGGAAAGCAAGTTTTGAGGAAGATTGAAAGAATCAGTAAATGGATATGGATAGGTTACTTGAGTGCCCAAACCTTTTTCACATGCATTATATAATTTGGGAAAGTGTAAGATATCCACCTTGGTCGGAAGAGTAGATGAACAGTATATTATTTAAACAGAAAAGTTACAGAATGCTGCAAAGCAAGAGTGAAGAAGGGTCTAGGCCCGAAACGTCAGCCTTCCTGCTCCTCTGATGCTGCTTGGCCTGCTGTGTTTGTCCAGCTCTGCACCTAGATGTCCCATACCAATGGAATATAGGCTTATGGGGAATGAGAGATCTTTCAATGTCTACCTTAAACATACTCCATGATGGAGCTCCCACAGTCCTCTTGGTGGAAAACTCCGGAGGTTAACATCCACCTTATTTAGCCCAATCTCTCTTTGTAAGACTAACACGTCTGGTGAATCCTTGTTGTACTTCCTCTTTGGCAAAAAAAATCTTTCCCAAGAAAAGGAAACCAAAACAATGCCTTAAGATGCAGTCCAACCAAGCTCCACTTCGGTTGAAGCAAGACATCACTTTTCCTGTACTCAAATCTTCTTGTGATCAAAGCTCAATATTCCATTATTCTTCCCACGAATTTGCTGCATCTGCTTGTAAGCCTTCAGTGACTTAATTGACAAGGGCACCCAAATCCCTTTGTACGTTTTACTTTCCAACCCCTTAACATTTAAGAAATACTGTGCACATTTGTTTCTCCAACCGAAGTGGATAAGCTCACTTATGTTTTCTCATTATAGTCAATCTATCATGTTATGCCCAATCACTGAGCCTGTCCAAGTCATCTTGTAACCATTTTACATCTTCTTCACAACAAGCATTCCCACTTAACTTCATACCATCTGCAAATTTATAAATATTACACTTTGTCCCCAACTCAAAATCATTGATATACATTGTGAACAGCTTGGTGCAACTATTCATCCTTGCAGTACCCGACTAGTCACAGCCTGCCAACGACAGTGTGTCACCTTCTGAATGTGTGGGACAGATACAGAAACTAATTAAGCAACAGATTAGTCATTCTCAGTCAGTCAACCAGGCTTTTCAGCCAGTGTCTCAGACTCTACCATTACCACTGACAAGGCAAGTCAAGACTTTTCTTTTGTAGTTGAACTGAATCCTGGCATCAGTTTGTAGCTTTGACAACAAGGTACTTCTACCCAGTGTGACCCACATGTTCTAGAAAATAAAGGGGAGCATTTTCTGGAATAACATTCCCATTTCTCCAATTAACTTCGGTGGGTGGAAATCCACAGGTTAGGATTAGACATTTTCCTGGGCTTAATCTCTTCTGCAATTCTTGCCAAAGGAAAATCATTCATTTTTAAAGAGTTCTTTTTCATTTTCAATGTTGGCAAGAGCTACTCAAGTGACACAATTAACATGTCTGTTCAAAGCTGCTGTGACAACATCACAAACTATCATTAATAACCACTTGTGAGGTTAAATCACCTCCAACATAGAACACTGCACTGTTTATGTAAAATGTCAATGACCCAGATTTTGCAATCATGAAAGTGTTGAGACGATGAGTGTTTGCCATTATTAAGCAGTAATTGGGCAGCACATTCTAACAATTGTACATGCGCAGTAAGTTACAATTCAAGTTGCTGTTATTCCAAAAACTTTTTAATTCTGGTGTCATAGATGCAGTCTATTGAAACACTTAAAATACATAAACTTGCTGTTCTTTCCCACTAGATATTCATGAAACTCACCAGAAAAAAAAATGAGTTTGACTATTCCTGTTTAAGTAAACTATTAATAACATACCAAGTCTTAATTATGACCAAACACGAGCCTAACACGATAAATTTGTTTTTGATGGCATGTAGTCCACTTCCTTTCTTTTGTTTTTATCTTTCTCTCTCAATCCAATCTTTCTTTCCATCACTCTTTATTCTGTACATGATCTGACATTGAATTAACAATTTTAACATAAGTTTCCTGGTTCTTACACTGCATTGCACATGAACCATTCATCAAGTCTTATTGGTGATGGAAATAGACAGTTGTTTGCCTTGTTAATACAGGTACCATTATCCCTGCCAAACAGTGGCACTAAAATAGTTTTCTGATCGCAGCAAGTTGCAATACAAAACTCCAAGGAAGGTCTGAGCATAGCTACAGATGTAATAAGCAGATAATGTGGTTTATTTGCTATCAATTGCAAAATTTGGAACATTATATTCATGAAGGTCCTTCGTTACATACCCATTTCCTCATCAATTCCCAACAACTCATAATCCTTGGTTTGTATCCAAAACCAAGTAGAATGCTAACTGCTGAAATTGACGGGACCATCCTTCGGAGAGAGATTGAGCAAACTGAGACTCTGTTCTATTGAGTTTCAAAGAATGAGAGGTGATTTCATTGAAACTTACAAAACACTTAAAGGGATAGACAGACTAGCAACAGGCAACAACTGAAATTGTTGAAGAAACTCAGCAGGTGTGGTTGCACCTCTGGAGAGAAAGCAAAGTTAACATTTCAAGTCCAGTGACCGTGCTTCAGTTCTTTGGAATCCTTTACAACAGAAAACTGTGGATGGTCAGTCTTTGTAATGATGGATTTCTGACTGCCAGTAGAATGAGGTTATGGGGATGCAATAAGTAAAAGACATTGAATTGTCTGATCAGCCCTGTTAGTACTGAATGGTTGGGCAGACTTGACTTTGGTCTACTCGTGTTCTCATATTCTTAAAATATCTGCCTGATTAACTTGTCTGAAAGTTCAGTGCATGTTGGGGCACAGAAGAAGTGGAGTAGCACAGATGAAGTTACCTTTTTCTCATTCAGTCAAAGTATGTAAATTCAATTTATGGGGAAAGAAAAAGTGACCGGAAGGAGCAGGATGATTCTCTGCTGGTTTTGTTTCTGAGCATGGGGAATTGACTTCCATGTTCATCTCACTGATTAGGAAAGAACAAGTAACAAAGAAAATTACAGCTCAGGAACAGGCCCTTCAGTGCTCCAAGTCTGTGCCAATCCATATCCTCTATCTAAACCTGTTGCCTTTTTTCCAAGGATCTGTGTCCCCCTGCTCCCTAACCATTCATGTATCTGTCTAGATATATCTTAAATGACACTATCGTGCCTGCCTCTACCACCTCCACTGGCAAAGTATTCCAGGCACCCACCACCCTCTGCGTAAAGAACTTTCCACGCATTTCACCCTTCAACTTTTCGCCTCTCACCTTCAAATTGTGACCCCTAGTAACTGAGTCCGAAAACTCTGGGAAAAAGCTTCTCGCTATCCACCCTGCCTACACGCCTCATGATATTGTAGATCTCAGTCAGGTCCCCCCGAACCTCCGTGTTTCTAATGAAAACAATCCTAATCTACTCAACCTCTCTTCATAACTAGCACCCTCCATACCAGGCAACATCCTGATGAACCTCGTCTGCACTTTCTGCAAAGCATCCACATCCTTTTGGTAATGTGGTGACCAGAACTGTACGCAGTCTTCCAAATGTGGTTGAACCAAAGTCAGAAACAACTGTAACATGTCCTGCCAGCACTTGTACTCCATATCCCGTCCGATGAATGAAAGCATGCTGTATGCCTTCTTGGCCACCCTATCGACCTGCGTTGTCGCCTTTAGTGTAAATGGACCTGAACACCGAGATCTCTCTGTGTATGAATTTTACCTAGGGCTTTTCCGTTTACCATATAGTTCGCTCCTGAATATGATCTTCTAAAATGCATCACCTCGCATGTGCCCGAATTGAAATCCATCTGCCATTTCTCCGCCCAACTCTCCAATCTATCTACATTCTGCTGCATTCTCCGACAGTCCCCTTCACTATCTGTTACTCCATCAATCTTAGTGTCATCTGCAAACTTGCTAATCAGACCATCTATACCTTTCTCCAGAGATATTGCAAACTGCAGATGCTGGAGAATCTGAGATAACAAAGTGTGGAGCTGGATGAATGCAGCAGGCCAAGCAGCATCTCAGGAGCACAAAAGCTGACGTTTCAGGCCTAGACTCTTCATTAGAGAGGTGGTTAGAGAAGTAAGCGTGGTGACGAAGGCGGCAGAAAAACTGCTTGATACCTTCAGATCATTTACGTATATCACAAACAACAGTGGTCCCAACACGGATTCCTGTGGAACACCGCTGGTCACAGTTCTCCATTCTGAGAAACTCCCATCCACTACAACTCTGTCTCCTGCTGCTCAGCCAGTTCTCTATCCATCTAGTTCGTACACCCTGGACCCCATGCGACTTCACTTTCTCCATCTGCCTACCATGGGGAACTTTATCAAACACATTACTGAAGTCCACGTTTATGACATCAACAGCCCTTCCCTCATCTATCAACTTTGTCACTTCCTCAAAGAATTCTATCAAGTTGGTAAGACATGACCTTCCCTGCACAAAACCATGCTGCCTATCACAAATAAGCCCATTTTCTTCCAAATGTAAATAGATCCTATCCCTCAGTATCTTCTCCAGCAGCTTCCCCACAACTGACATCAGACTTGCCGGTCTATAATTACCTGGATTATCCTTGCTACCCTTCTTAAACAAGGGGACTACATTAGCATTTCTCCAGTCCTCGGGACCTCACCTATGTTCAAGGATGCTGCAAAGATATAGTTTAAGGCCCCAGCTATTTCCTCTCTTGCTTCCCTCAGAAACCTGGGATAGATCCCTTCCGCACCTGGGAACTTGTCCACCCTAATGCCTTTTAGAATACCCAACGCTTCCCCCCTCCTTATGCTGACTTGACCTACAGTAATCAAACATTTATCTTTAACCTCAACGTCCGTCTTGTCCCTCTCCTCGGTGAATACCATTGCAAAGCATTCATTAAGGATCTCACTCATTTTCTCTGACTCCTCACATAACTTGTCTCCTTTGTCCTTGAGTGGACCGACCTTTTCTCTAGTTACCCTCTTGCTTCTTTTGTAACAATAAAAAGCTTTGGGATTTTCCTTAACCCTAATGGCTAAAGATATTTCATGACTCCTTTTAGCCCTCTTAATTCCACGTTTCAGATTGGTCCCACTTTCCCCCATGTTCTTCCAAAGCTTCGTCTGTTATCAGTTGCCTAGATCTTATATATGCTTCCTTTTTCCTCTTTGCTAGTCTCACAATTTCACCTGTCATCCATGGTTCCCTCATCTTGCCCTTTCTGTCCCTCATTTTCACAGGGACATTTCTGTCCTGCACTCTAATCAACCTCTCTTTAAAAGCCTCCCACATATCAAATGTTGATTTACCCTCAAACAGCTACTCCCAATCCATATTCCCCAGCTCCTGCTGAATGTTGCTATAGTTGCCCATCCCCCTTCCCCCCGCAACAATTCAGCACTCTTCCTTTAACACACTTTCATCTTTGTCCATGAGTATTCTAAAACCTACGGAATTGAGATCACTGTTCCCAAAGTAATCACCTACTGAAACTTTAATGACCTGGCTGGGCTTATTCCCCAACACCAGGCCCAGTGTGGCCCTTTTCCGAGTTGGACTATTTACATACTGCTCGAGAAAACCCTCCTGGATGCTCCTTACAAATTCTGCTCCATCTAAATCCCTAACACTAAGTGAATCCCAGTCAGTGTTGGGAAAATTAAGATCTTCCATCACCATTACCGTTTTGCTCCTACATCTTTCCATAATCTGTCTACATATTTGTATCTCTATCTCACGCTCGCTGTCGGGACGCCTGTAGTACAGCCCCAACATTGTTACCACACCCTTCCTATTTCTGAGCTCTGCCCAAATTGCCTCACTGCTCGAGTCCTCCACAGTGCCCTCTTTCAGCACAGCTCTGATATCCTCTTTGACCAGTAGTGCAACTCCTCTACCCTTTTAACCTCCCTCTCTATCCTGCCTGAAGCATCTATATCTTGGGATATTTAGTTGCCAATCTTGCCCTTCCCTCAACCAAGCCTCAGTCATAGCAATAATATCGTACTCCCAGATAGTGATCCAAGTTGGGATAACAACCGTAAATTCGTAGAGCAAAAAAAAACAAAATCTGTCAACAGTTGGCGTGGGGATGATTTCCGAATATACTCAATTCCCCAAATGGTCTGAAATCAAATATATCTAAATAGCTGTTTAACACAAGCCATGTGCACTCATTCAGCCAGTTCAAGTGAAAAAAATGAAGGAGGTCAGATCTCATTACTTTGTTTGAACTGCAGCCCATTCTGTATACAAGTTTTTTTTGTAAAATGTTATGGATGTCCTTTCTATAGAGTTCGCACTGGAAGATTGTCACAAAGTATTTTGCCAAAGTGTCTGATTTTTCTTTGAACAGTATAAAATATTTATAATTTGTATAATATCTTCATGGTGTGTTCTGATGGCTTTAGGCTTAGCCTCCAACAAGAAGAGGCTTGAACAAATGGACAGACAGCTAAAAAAAAGAGATAAATACTAACCTTTAAATGGTACCTTTTCAGCACTGCTGGACTTGTGAAAATACTTTGTAGCCAATTATATATTTTTCATTAATGATTACTGTTGTAATGTCGGGAAGATGACAGCCAACTTATACCCAACAAGCTCTGATGAAAAGCAATATGGCAATGAGTAGATAATCCTTCTAAGGATATTAGTTGAAGATAAAGTATTATTGTGGAGACCAAAGAGAATTCCAGTTTTATTATTTTGGAGTAGTATTGCAGGATCTTTCATATTGACCCAAAAGGCCAGACCGGGCCTTGATCTAACATTTTCATGTAAAGTATATAAAACCACAGGGTAATGACTGGAAGGTACAACATGGAAATGTGCTGGGATTCTCCCCACTGTATTAAAATGAGACTGGATATGAAAAGGAGATGGTTGTACGTAATGATGTTAACACTAACATCCTCAGTCATGTGCGAGACACTGAAAAAAATGGGTGGAAACAATTCATACTGGTCAGTGATGTACTTAGAGAGCACTATTATACACAATAGTGTTAAAATGTTTGTGGAAATCTACCACTTACTCATAGGTACAGAGCAACATTTCTGATTACTAATCACTGGGAGAAATAAACACATCTATCTTTCCACTGTGCAAAATAGAACCCAGAATCACAAACCTCACAGCAAGCAAATCAAAAACCTGCTAAATTGGGAATAGAAAATATGTGACTGTCTAGAGCTGTGACATTCAAAAAAAACAGAATGCCTGAGTTAAATATTTCTGTATCTGGGCTTATTGGATCCCTAAGTACAGTGTCCAGAGGAAGATTAGCCAGGAAAGATTTTCATACGATTAAAAGGAATCTGCCTGATTTTCCATCCGTTTGAATTAACACAGAAACATTCCCTATCTCACTTGAAGACCCTGTATCCTGGAATATTGGGCCAATCCTGCACCTATCACACCCATGTTTAAGTGACAGAATAATCCCATGTTTTAATTTGTGCCCTGAACACATCATCATTTGCCTTATTTGTCAGACTCCTGCCGTGAAAATAAACGTCATCAAACCTTGCCAAATTCCCTTGTGCCTTAATTGGATTATATTTCTATGCTTTCTTCATTCCCTTGCTGTCTCTTGGCTATGCACCTGCCCCTGCTGAACCTTTCCTCAGGACCCTGTAACCCCTGCCAATTTAGCTTAAACCCTCCCCAACAGCACGAGTTGCCACAAGGTCCCATTCCAGGTGAGGTACAACCCATTTACCGTGTACAGGTTCCACCATTCCCACCTGTATCATCTTTCATTTCACTTATTCATCCAAATAATCCTTCTATTCCTGCATTCTCTCAATAATAACCCAGACATTACAAACTTTTGGGTCTTGGCATTTAAGAAAAAAACTTCCTAGCTCCCTACAATCTGGTTTCACGATCACCTCCTTTTTCTTTTCTTCCTACATTGGTACTGACATGTACCATGATCTGGGTCTGCTTGCCTTCCCTCTTCAGTATGCCTTGGAGATGTCTAGTGACATCCTAATCTAAGCACTAGATAGAGGCAATGTGCCATACTGGAGTCTCATTTGCAGCCATAGCAATGCCTCTGTTACCCTTACAATGAATAACCTACCACCAGAACACTGCCGTTCTTCTTCCTCCGGCCTTGTGCAGCAGACTCACTCACAATGCCAGGAAGTTGGCTCACATGGCTTTTCCCTGCACAGTCAACCCCTCTAACAGTATCCAAAATGCTAAACGGGTTAGAAAGAGGGATTATTACAGGCAACTCCTGCACTACCTGCCTTTGAGTACTCCGCCTTGTGGTCATCATGTCCTTTCTGTTTGTTCAGTCTTCAGCTGTGGCATGACCACAGGATTTTGACTTAATGACTGTGATAAATTCCCAAGCCAGACCGGACAGTGGCTTGGAAAAGAATGTGTGATGGTGGTGTTCCTATATGTCTTTCTAGATGGCTGTTGTCATGGTTTTAGAATGAACTGTTGAAGCACACAGATTCACATTGCACCTATTCATGGTAAGATAACAAGATTCACAATCTGGTGAACATTTCACAGAAGCTAGTGACTGAGGCTGGGACAGTTGGGTCCGCTTGGTGTTTCTCTGATATGATGGCAACAGCCATCTGTTCAACTCCAGAGGTCTTCTGGACTTTGAGGAAAATGACTTCTGCACTCAGGGAAAGGTCTTTTTCAAAGCTACCAAGGCAGCTCCTTTATTTAAAATGCCAGAACCTGACTTTGAGTGAGTTGATGCTGCCAATTGGTGGCTTGTTGACATACTCCATTCTTCAAATTAGATAAACCCCGTGTTTGCATTTATATTGCCGGTTGTTTTGTGACCATGTTCAACAAGTGCATGATGCTTGCATGGAATTGACACCCGCTCACAGTTCAACTGTGACCTCTGAGCAAATGTCATCCCCAGCATCTAAACTAATCTATACCTGAGCAGCAACTTCAACGAATAAGAATGAGGATAAGCAGGATTGAGGTATTTGACATTGGTAATCTCCTGTGTGGGAATAGCAATGTATATGTCTGATAACAGATGCTTTGTACTACTGACAACTGAGAAACATTTTCGCCAGTCACTGCAAGCAAAACCAATATTTGAGATTAGAATCTGTCAACAGTTAAAGATTGAACAAACTCCACGTTGGTCAAGAATCTTATTCATCTTTCCTGCAGATTTAAGTTAGGTGCAATTCTGCTGGAAATATGATGTAATTTTTGAAATTGCAGTTTTTCCCATTGATTTCCTGACTTTTGCATGTGTATTCCATTCTGGGAAAGGGCAGAATTCCAATTCCACTTGGAGGTAATGGGAACTGCAGATGCTGGAGAATTCCAAGATAATAAAATGTGAGGCTGGATGAACACAGCAGGCCAAGCAGCATCTCAGGAGCACAAAAGCTGACGTTTCGGGCCTAGACCCTTCATCAGAAAGGGGGATGGGGAGAGGGAACTGGAATAAATAGGGAGAGAGGGGGAGGCGGACCGAAGATGGAGAGAAAAGAAGATAGGTGGAGAGAGTATAGGTGGGGAGGTAGGGAGGGGATAGGTCAGTCCAGGGAAGACGGACAGGTCAAGGAGGTGGGATGAGGTTAGTAGGTAGATGGGGGTGCGGCTTGGGGTAGGAAGAAGGGATGTGTGAGAGGAAGAACCGGTTAGGGAGGCAGAGACAGGTTGGAGTGGTTTTGGGATGCAGTGGGTGGGGGGGAAGAGCTGGGCTGGTTGTGTGGTGCAGTGGGGGGAGGGGACGAACTGGGCTGGTTTAGGGATGGAGTAGGGGAAGGGGAGATTTTGAAATTGGTGAAGTCCACATTGATACCATTAGGCTGCAGGGTTCCCAGGCGGAATATGAGTTGCTGTTCCTGCAACCTTCGGGTGGCATCATTGTGGCACTGCAGGAGGCCCATGACGGACATGTCATCTAAAGAATGGGAGGGGGAGTGGAAATGGTTTGCGACTGGGAGGTGCAGTTGTTTGGTGTGAACTGAGCGGAGGTGTTCTGCAAAGCGGTCTCCAAGCCTCCGCTTGGTTTCCCCAATGTAGAGGAAGCCACACCGGGTACAGTGGATGCAGTATACCACATTGGCAGATGTGCAGGTGAACCTCTGCTTAATGTGGAATGTCATGTTGGGGCCTGGGATAAGGGTGAGGGAGGAGGTGTGGGGGCAAGTGTAGCATTTCCTGCGGTTGCAGGGGAAGGTGCCGGGTGTGGTGGGGTTGGAGGGCAGTGTGGAGCGAACAAGGGAGTCACGGAGAGAGTGGTCTCTCCGGAGAGCAGACAGGGGTGGGGATGGGAAAATGTCTTGGGTGGTGGGGTCGGATTGTAAATGGTGGAAGTGTCGGAGGATGATGCGTTGTATCCGGAGGTTGGTAGGGTGGTGTGTGAGAACGAGGGGGATCCTCTTTGGGCGGTTGTGGAGGGGGCGGGGTGTGAGGGATGTGTTGCGGGAGATACGGGAGACGCGGTCAAGGGCGTTCTCGATCACTGTGGGGGGAAAGTTGCGGTCCTTGAAGAACTCGGACATCTGGGATGTGCGGGAGTGGAATGTCTTATCGTGGGAGCAGATGCGGCGGAGGCGGAGGAATTGGGAATAGGGGATGGAATTTTTGCAGGATGTTGGGTGGGAGGAGGTGTATTCTAGGTAGCTGTGGGAGTCGGTGGGCTTGAAATGGACATCAGTTACAAGCTGGTTGCCTGAGATGGAGACTGAGAGGTCCAGGAAGGTGAGGGATGTGCTGGAGATGGCCCAGGTGAACTGAAGGTTGGGGTGGAAGGTGTTGGTGAAGTGGATGAACTGTTCGAGCTCCTCTGGGGAGCAAGAGGCGGCGCCGATACAGTCATCAATGTACCGGAGGAAGAGGTGGGGTTTGGGGCCTGTGTAGGTGCGGAAGAGGAACTGTTCCACGTAACCTACAAAGAGGCAGGCATAGCTGGGGCCCATGCGGGTGCCCATGGCCACCCCCTTAGTCTGTAGGAAGTGGGAGGAGTCAAAAGAGAAGTTGTTGAGGGTGAGGACGAGTTCAGCTAGGCGGATGAGGGTGTCGGTGGAGGGGGACTGGTCGGGCCTGCGGAACAGGAAGAAGCGGAGGGCCTTGAGGCCATCTGCATGCGGAATGCAGGTGTATAGAGACTGGACGTCCATGGTGAAGATGAGGTGTTGCGGGCCAGGGAATTGGAAGTCCTGGAGGAGGTGGAGGGCGTGGGTGGTGTCACGGACGTAGGTGGGGAGTTCAAACCAGCCCAGCTCCTCCCCCCCACCCACTGCATCCCAAAACCAGTCCAACCTGTCTCTGCCTCCCTAACCGGTTCTTCCTCTCATCCATCCCTTCCTCCCACCCCAAGCCGCACCCCCATCTACCTACTAACCTCATCCCACCTCCTTGACCTGTCCGTCTTCCCTGGACTGACCTATCCCCTCCCTACCTCCCCACCTATACTCTCTCCACCTATCTTCTTTTCTCTCCATCTTCGGTCCGCCTCCCCCTCGCTCCCTATTTATTCCAGTTCCCTCTCCCCATCCCCCTCTCTGATGAAGGGTCTAGGCCCGAAACGTCAGCTTTTGTGCTCCTGAGATGCTGCTTGGCCTGCTGTGTTCATCCAGCCTCACATTTTATTATCTTCCACTTGGAGGTAGGTGTGATGTAAGAAGTCATGTAACTTTGAAGTCAAACTCTCAAGTTCTCCATATCAAGTTCTATTTATCTCATTATCTTCGCTGAGTTTTTATCCATCAGCTATTACTGTCAGCAACAGAAAAATTCACCAATATGACTATTGATCATCTCAGCTTTCTAATATGTAAGAAGCAAGAAAATATTTGTGGGTATTTAATCAGATGGAAACTCACTTTAAGATGAAGTATGCCCATTAGTGTACATGATTGTCTATCTCCATGCTCATCAATCGCATTGTTGGGCTTAGTGACATATTTTCAAGGATCTCCCATGAACAAGAACAAATTTGAAAACAACTGAATTTTCCTCAATATTTCATTTCCAAGTAAATCAAAGTGTCAACATCCACTTTTCATTTTCCAACAGCTGTTTTGAAAGAGCTAACTGATACTAGGTTGTGTGCGCCCAAAGTATCTCTTCATGAGACTGTGTTTCTTATGCAGTAAATGTCAGCAGACTATTTTCCAGGGTAGTTTGCTAATGCTTGATAAGGACTCAATCTTTACAAAGAACAGAACTCAGTTGGTCATTAACCTGTCCAATGTGGTACAGACCAGAAAAGATCTCAGGGTTGATTCCAGTCAAACTGCTGTTAGGATGCTACAAATAATCTCGAACCTGTGGCCTCTGCACAAAATCCAGCAAGTTGAATTAAATTTGTGTGTTTGTTGTGGAGAAAAGGAACTCTTTTACACAAACTGGAAAGTGCAACATTCTTCAGCTTGGTTTAAATGCTGTGACGGATTGTACTTGATATTGCTGTTAAACGTGTCTGGAAAACATTAATTTCTCGGGTGCTCAGAGGGTGGATCCTTGGTGCATTGCTTCACAATTGTCTTTTTGTTCTTCAGAATATCCAACATTTCTACAATGGGTAACAGCTGGTCTTTTCAAATATTGCCCAAGTACTCCCAACTTAATTTTGTCTGTCTGTAACAAAGGAGCATCCACTTTAAGTGATGATCTGAGAAACAGCCTTTGAACAATGATCCCTTCAGATACCATGATAGAAACAAAGGTTACAATTAGTTCTATAAAATATTAATGAATATATTATTTACAGGGATCCTTTCCTTAATTCACTCATCTTTGTTCCTGCAACCAGTGAGACTACTGAACATGGTTGGACAGAAATCAGTAGGACTTCAGCATGTTCCCTCTATCAGTGATCTTTGTACTAACTTAGAAAATGGGGTCTCAGAGATTTTATCTACTCTGTTATTTTCCCACATAACTCTGGCAAAGGCCCAAAAGGAATCCTGTGCAAAGCAGAAGACTGCTGAATGTTAACTCAAAAGACAGAATCAGCAACCTCTACATATGGTACAGTTCTGGAGAAAAGTCATATGGAACTGAAATCTTAATTATATTTCTCTCCATCAATATTGCCAGGCCTGCTGTGTATTTTCAGCACAGTTTTTATTTTAGATTTCCAGCAACAGCAAAATTTTGCATTTGAAATTAGATAGTACTGGCCATGATTACAAGACAGCATTTAATGGTTTTGGCACCAAGGAAATTGTGAAACATTGATTTTCACACTTTTCATGGTGCTTCGTGCATTGAGCCAAAAAAAAGTGTTATCAATGAAGGCCAATCATTTCAGTCACTGCACATTGCGACAGGAGTTCTCCAGCAGACTGCATTAGGTCCACAGTTGCTCTAGAAATCGTGTTCTCTGAGGGGCATGACTGTCTCCAGAAGCAAAGTGTCCAAGTAACCTCCCTTCCCTAATGTAAACATAACATCTGCAGCTCGGACCCCAGCTCTTCAACTTTGATCTAAAGTTGCTTGAGCTGCAACTGCTTGCTATAGATGGGTTCATTCTGGATTATCTTGATGTCCAAAAGCTCCAATATGCTTGAGCAGCAAAACGCCACACACCCCGTAATCCCTATTAAAATTTATTTACTCTATTAATCACACTTATTTCCCTGCCCGTTACCTTTTCTTGGAATATCTTTGTTTTACAAGAGGATCAATCTCAATCTATCAAGGAAAGGAGAAACAAAGGATGAGACACCAAAACATGAACTAAAGTCAGAGATAATGGGAACTGCAGATGCTGGAGAATTCCAAGATAATAAAATGTGAGGCTGGATGAACACAGCAGGCCAAGCAGCATCTCAGGAGCACAAAAGCTGACGTTTCGGGCCTAGACCCTTTCTGACGAAGGGTCTAGGCCCGAAACGTCAGCTTTTGTGCTCCTGAGATGCTGCTTGGCCTGCTGTGTTCATCCAGCCTCACATTTTATTACCATGAACTAAAGTATTTGCTTTTACTACTTTAAAGACTTGAAATACTCAAGTAACACTCACTGATCAGCTGCTTTCTTTTCACAGGAACAACAAAATATCTTTCCCCTTCCTCCGCTTAAACTTTTCTTCTTTAAAAAAAAGAGAGGTCACTAGTGGATCTTGCTGGCTGGCCAGCATTTAATACCCATCCATGTTGCCTTTGAGAAGGCAGTGAGCTGCCTTCATGAACTGTAGTGGTTCATGTATTTTGTTTCTTTATTGAGACTTTGTAGTGATTGATACAACCGAGTGGCTTGCCATTTCAGATGTTATCTGAGAATCAACTACAATGTTCACGTGTAGGCCAGACCAGGTGAGGATGACAGATTTCCTTCCCTGAAGGACATTTGTGAAGCAGATAGATTTTTCCTAACAATTCAAAATGTTTTCATGGTCATCAACAGACTCTTAATTCCAGATATTTATTGAATTCAAATTCCACCATGGACTGTGGCAGGATTCTAACCTGGGTCGCCAGAGCATTAGGTCAGTTTCTGGATTAATAAATCTCACGGTAATATCACTACATGCCATTAATCGCAACTATAATATTTTGCTTCCATTTTCAATGTTACAAAAATAAATGAGCAATTGCCAAAAGTAGAATGGTTTGACCATTAATCCAGTTATTGATCCATTGCAACCCTATGATGAGACGATAAGGTCTGTAATTCACTCCTGAATGAGATAATGGGAGTTTCCTGGCCCATTCTGTCTGCCTTGGCAGAAACTAATATGAATGATAGGACTATCACTCTAAGTCATTGGGGATAGTTTGGGATACAGTTGGGCCCACTGTTGCCAAGTGCTTATCAGAGGCAGCCGCAGGAGTAACTGAGGTTGGCTTGTTAAAATGTCTGCCTTGTTCTTTTAAACACTGTCCAATCATTTTCATAAATATTAGTCCCAGTAGCCTTAATTCCTTATATCGCTTCATGTCACTTACTCTCCATGCATCCCAATTCATGCCCACAGACTCATCCAACTAGTCCTTCACTTGCTATAAGACATCTTAATACATCCCACCCACTCCCATCATCCCTTTTTAATCCATGACAAAAATGATGCCAGCTCATGCCAATCCACCCGATGCTCTTTCCCCCTTACACCCTCCATGCTAAATGTATCTATTTTTCTCTGTTTTGGTTGCTAAAGTTCTAAAATTATAGCTTTCATGATGGAGATGTTATGGTTTGATATGGGCTCAGTGGGGTGTAACAAAACACAAGTTGAATGATTCTAATTAATCCACTTTAGACAATAATACTAGAAACATATGTAAAGTAATAAGTGGAGCTGAGAGATAATGGGAACAGCAGATGCTGGAGAATCTGAGATAACAAAGTGTGAAACTGGACGTACACAGCAGGCCAAGCAGCATCTTAGGAGCACAAAAGCTGACGTTTCGGACCTAGACCTTTCATCGCAGAGGGGGATGGCGAGAGGGTCCTGAAATAAATAGGGAGACGGGGAGAGGCGGATCGAGGATGGATAGAGGAGAAGATAGGTGGAGGGGAGAGTATAGGTGGGGAAGTAGGGAGGGGATAGGTCAGTCTGGGGAGGACGGACAGGTCAAGGAGGCGGGATGAGGTTAGTAGGTAGGAAATGGAGGTGCGGCTTGAGGTGGGAGGAGGGGATAGGTGAGAGAAAGAACAGGTTAGGGAGACGGAGACAAGCTGGGCTGGTTTTGGGATGTGTGGGAGAGGGGAGATTTTGAAGCTTGTGAAGTCCACAGTGATATCATTGGGCTGCAGGGTTCCCAAGCGGAATATGAGTCGCTGTTCCTGTAACCTTCGGGTGGCATCATTGTGGCGCTACGGGAGACCCAGGATGGACATGTTAGTTTAACCTACTAAAACATGTTCAACAATGTATCTCACTCTCGCCTGTCTGTCAGGGACTCAGTTTTATGATGACTGGTCTAGAGAACACATGGTTCCTGACACCATTTGTGAGGGAACAGCAAAGTTGACCTCGTCCTTACCAATCTGATGGCTACAGGTGTATCTGTCCATGACAGTATCAGTAAGACTGTCCAAACAGTAGTAGTAGCGTATGGTAGAGAAGGCTAAGTGATTCAATATAAGCTCTGCAGTAGGGCAAAGACGCTGATATCAATACAATCCTGAATCTCAGATTACAATCTGCATCATCACTCAATGGTACATTCAGCATTTTCCTAGACAATCCAATATAGAGAAAAAAACACCTCCAAGTGGCTCTGTGTGGAGGCCAAAGTGGATAATTCTCACTGTGTAGAATCACGTGTTCATTCCCCAGTCAAAACAAACGGCTTTCACATTTCAGCCTATTTTCGACATACATTTCCAGTTTATTTTAATTGTTCTTCATCGTGTCAAATTAACCCCTAATGATCTAGTTTGGAGATATAATTTTAAATTTTACCACTACAAGGCTGGGGGTGTAGCACCCATTCATGAAAGCTCATTCAAAACATTTAAAATGCCCACAAGCACTGTATCATTTACACAAAAAAAATCAGATTTGTATTTAACATCCCACAAATGATAGCTTTTCTTTTAATAAAACCTAGGATCACCTGAGAATTGTAGATTGTATCCAAATGTAAATATTACATAATGTTAGCCCTTGTAGTGATGGCTACCTCTAAATATTTTACTTGCTGAACTTTTTAAAAAAAGGCTCTCATTGACACAGAATTTCTATTTAACAAAAGGACTTGGGAATTAAACAACTTCAAAGCTGGAACCCTCTACAGAACCTATGCACTGTTCAAGAGCATTAACGGCTGCCTTTAAAGTTTCCAAGCCCAGGGCTGCACGTTAAGGCCCCAGCTAAAGCAAAATGGGGTGTGATTGAACTTTATACCAAATTCAAATGGCCTGCTGAGTTTGAAGACCATGCCCCACTTTCTTTCTCCTACCGATAAAAATGAGTTGTTTGGAAATAGGGTGGCTACCAGTTATAAAGGTTCACAGATTCTCCACAACTTGGACAGATTTAGCCACATAAATGGAGATAATATTGAAATCATTCCAACTGTAACCTGTGCAGGCACTTCCTCTGCCTGCACACAAACCCTGCTGTCAACACAAATTGTTACATTTCTACTTACCTGCCCATTAAACTTGCCCTCACAACTACTTGTCATCTCTATATTTATTTAGACATTTTGATGATAAAACACAATCTCAACGTTCCACCCAAGAAATTGTGATATAAACATTTTAAAAGAGCTGTTAATTGTAGACTTCCTTCAATAACAACTACACCATGGTATGTTTGCAAGTATTTGTTTTGCTTCCCAGTTGACTTAAAATTTATCCCTCGACTTGGATTCACCGATGGAAAATACCGAACATGAGCACGTTCTTTCCTGCTTGAACTTTGCTCTTTGAATGTACTTACTGCATCAGAAAGGTCCTGATAGCAACAAAATAACCTTTGTGTTGCATGTAAACACCAGGGATTTAGAGATTATAAAAGGAAGTAATAGTAGGAAGTAAATGTATGTTGGCTTGGTACTGTTAAGCAAATGACTGGAATTACAGTCAGTTTCAACTGAAGGAATGCAGCCCCTTTGTCAGGAATATTCTATATTTTAGATTTCAAATTTTATAAAAGGTGAAAATAAATTACTTTAAGATTCATTTCTATTTTAATCAGTCGCTCAGTAATGTCAGTAAGCATGATTAGAAGCCCGAACCGAAAGCAATCCAGATTCACTTGAGAAACAGCAATAATTTAGATTCTAAAACCAATCAAATGCTCAGGTGGACAATTGGCTTGAAGAGACATTTCTATTGTCCTAAGATCATTGCCAAGGCCCATTGCCAGGAGGAAATTGCACGTACATCTGAAATCCTCTCCGAAATGAATTTATTTCAGGTACTACAATAATCCCATTACTCTGCTAGCAGCCTCCATCTGATTTTAATTGAGGGAGCACAGACGAAATAAAGGAAAATTTTATCCTATATTTCCAATTATAACAAAAAAAGGCCTATAACAAGATGGAAAGAAAAAAAATCTACTTCTTCAAAAGGGGAAAATATGACATGAATAGTAATGTCACTGATCAAGTATACCGGAGGTACAGGCAAAGGCCCTGCAATTCTGGGTTTTAATTCCACTGTGGCAGATGGTGTAATTTATATTCAATAAAAACTTGGAATTTAAAACCACCTGTTGGTAGCAATGCAATCATTTTCATAAAAACTCACCTAGCTTTTCAACACTCTTTAGAGAAGTAAAAATGTTATGCTTGGAGTGGCCTAAATGCAACTCCAGGACCAAATTGATATTGTTGACTCTTAACTGCTCTCTGAAAAGACCTAGCAAGCCACTCCATTGCATTAAAATTGCTACAAAGCCTAAAGAAATCAATGGAACTGGATGGACAACCGACCAATAACTAAAGCAAACATCACCCTGTCAACTCTGCAAAGTTACCCTGACAAAAGTTAAGAGGCTTATGTCAAAATTAAGACCACTGTCCCACAAACTAGTCAAGCCTGACATTGCCTATGTCCCTCGGCACTATGTCTGTGGATGTGCCATCTCACCAGTAGAACAAACTCCCCGCAAGCGATGATAATACAGAGATGTACATTTAGGAGGCTGCTGTCTTTACAGTACTCAATATTGATTCTGGATCTCATGAAGTCTCAAGTTTTCAAGTCAAAACAAGGGCAAGGAAACCTAAAGAATCGTATACCCCTCCTTAGCAGATGAATCAGTACTCCTGCACCTTGAACGCCAATTGGTTGAAGCACTGCAGGCAACAAAGACACAGAATGTACTCTGGGTCAGAAACTAGCAGAGCCCAGAAAGGACCTAGTCATTTGTTAGTGGCAGCAACAACCTTCTTGACTTCAGCCTCTGCTACTGAACTATCTCAGATGGATCCATCCATGACAGTATCATCAAACTGACAACAGTCATTTCAGAAAAAAAAATCCTATCTTGTGCTGTGCCACACCAGCACCATACCTAAAAGGGGCAGACTTTGGACAGATCAAGCAACTCAACAGGGCATCCGTAAGGCACCGTGGGCTTTTTATAGTAGATTGTGTTCAATCAGGGTAGGTGATGGCCTAGTGGTATAATTGCTGGGCAATTAATCCAGAAACTTAGCTCACATTCTGGGGACCTGGATTCAAATCCCACCTCAGCAGATGGTGGAATTTGAATTCACTTAAAGAAGAGTAGAATTAAAAAATCTACCAACCGCCATGAAATCAGAGCCAATTGTCGGAAAATTCCATCTGGTTCATTAATGTTTCGGTGTCTTTCCCTTCAGGGAAGAAAAATCTGCCACCTTTCCCTGGTCTGGCCTATGTCTGACTCCTGACCCACAGCAATGTGGCTAACTCTAAATTGCCCTCTGAAATGGCACAGCAAGTCATTCAATTGTACCAATCTCTACAATGTCTCAAAAAAATGGAACCAGATGGATCACCTGGCATCACCTGACCTAGGTACCAGAAGAGACAATGGCAGAAACAGTCCAGTTGACCCTGCAAAGCCCTCATTACTAACATCCAGGGGCTAGTGCCAAAATTGGGAAGGGCTGCCTCATTGGCATTTTGAGTAACGGCCTGACATTGTCTGTAGAGTATGATTCTGTGAGTATGACTATGTACCAGATACCACTATCACCATCCCCAGATATGTCCTGTTCCATCGACAGAAGTGGGAGGTACAGTGGTACCCAGTTGGAATGGTGTTGCTCTGGGAGTCCTCAACATTAATTCTGGGCCCCATGAAGTCCCATGGCTTCAAGTTAACCATGGGAAAGGAAACCTCCTGCGACTACCACATACCATCCTTCCTCATCTGATGAATCTGTACTCCTCCATGTTGAACAACACTTGGACAAAGCACTGAGGATAGCAAGGACACAAAACCCACTCCAGGTGGGGATTTCAAGGGTGGCTTGGCAGCTCTACTACAGAGTGAGCAGGTTGGGCCCTAAAAGGACATAGCTGCTAAACTGGGCCTGCGGCAGTGGCTAGGGAACAGCATAGTTGGCTTCATCCTTACCAATCTGCTGGCTACTGATGTATCTGTCCGGGGCAGTATCAGTAAGACTGTCCAAACAGTGGTAGCAACATATGGGAGAAAGTGATTCAATAAAAGCTCTTTGTCCTGCCACATCCAGCCATGAATGATGATGGACAATCAAACAACGAACAGGTGGTTGAGGCTTCATAAATATCCCGCCATCCTCAAAGATGGGAGGAGGCCAGCACATCAGTGCATAAGACAAGCGTAAAAGATTTGCATCCATCTTCATCTAGAAATGTCAAGCGGGTGATCTGTCTGGGCTTCCTCATAAGGTTTTCATCATTACAAATACTGGCATTAACTAATTGAACTCACTGTGATTTCAATTTCAAGAAGGCAGTGTATGTTGACCCAGACAATGTTCCAATAATAGAATGACATGCTTGTTTTCTAATACTAGCTACAAACATCGACATTTATCTAACGGAAAATTGCCTGGGCACATCCTGTGCACAATGAGAAGGTCAAATCCAACTTGGCTAATTATTAACTTAATAGCATACTCCTAATCAAAAATGTTGTAAGAGTTTAGTGGAAATGCTATCAAGTGGAACTTGTAAAGGAATAATTCACTCAGTAGTAAGTGATAATGGGAACTGCAGATGCTGTAAAATCCAAGATAATAAAGTGTGGGGCTGGATGAACACAGCAGGCCAAACAGCATCTCAGGAGCACAAAAGCTGATGTTTCGGGCCTAGGCCCTTCAGTAGTGCTTAGTTTGGGTTCCGCGAAGGCCATTTGAAACCTGACCTCAATTGAGTTTGAGTCACATGACTGAAAGAGTTGAACTCCCAGAGGGAAGTGACCATGGCTCCCCTCGACAGCAAAGCAAAATTCGACATGAAGGTGCATGGAAAAGTTCAGAGTCAATGGGATTACGGGGAAAATCCTGTGCAGATCAGAACCATATCCAGGGCAAAGGAAAATGTTCATGGTGTTGAAGATCATTACCCCAGCCCAAAGGTATCAGCACAACAGTTCCTCAGAGTAGTGTTGTAGGCCCAACCTCCATCCAGTTGCATAAAGGCCTGTACAAAATCCAAGTTTGATTTAATTAGTGGCAAATAATATTCACATGCCTGGAAATGACTGTATGCACCACTCATTGATATTCAATGTCAGTTCAGAATCCGACACTAATATTATTCTAGGGTAACTTCTGATCAAAAACTAAGCTGGACTAGCAACAGCACCCCCCCACCCCCCTCCCCGCTGCCCCCCCCCCCCCCCATATGAATAATATACCTGTAAGAACAGATCGGAATCTAGGAATTCTGCAGCAAGTTCTGCACCTGCTCCTATCTTCCCAGTGCCTGTCCATCAATTACAAAGCAAAAACAAGGAGTGCAATGGAATACTCTCCACTCATCTAGATAGTTGTAGCTTCAACAACACTCAAGAAACTCCACATCATCCATGTTAAAGCAGCCTGGTATCCCAGCAATTGGCTTGAAAATTCACTCTCTCCACCACCAAGTGACATCTGTGAGTAACATCTGCAAGATGCAGTGCAGGACCTTACCAAGGCTCCTGCTAAATCATCTTCCAAGTCTGAGATATGCAGTGAATAGCCCAGCAGTATCTAAGATGTAAGAGCATCTGATTTCAAAGCAGACTATTTGTACTTTTACTCAAGCATTAATGATCATACACGTGTAAAAGGTTCACCAATTCTACACTGAAATATTTCTTTTTTTAAAATTTAATGGTTTCTCATGTCACTGGGCAATGATTTTTGGAGTTCAGAGATATTGTACTGGAATTCGTACCTCTATCAAACTTGGTCAATAACTCAGCATACCGAGTACAAATAATTTGAATTACTCCAGACACAAGGTGATGGCTGTCCATCTTGTGAAAGCATCAAAATGAAACATCAGTCTTTGTCTCATTATGTACATTGTCAGAGTTTGGTTTGTTGATTGCTTGATGCCTCTGGCAGGATACCAGATGGTCTTTATTGTAGCTGGGATATCTTCCTTGGGTGCAGTCTGTTTGGTTTGATGCACAGCTCTTTGTAGCTATATGGTGTTATGATCCCAGGTGATGCTAATGCTGGACAAATCAGATTCCAGAACGAAACCCAGCTTAACAGATCATATCTTTTGATTTTTGCAGTTGGTTACCATGGTGGTAGGTTAATGAAATGTATTTCAGACGAGGCTCCGAGTGATACTTAAAATTAGAAAGGAAAGAAAACCAACAGGCCTCTCTGTAGTTATATATATATAAAACATAGTATGTTTAGAAAAGAAGTTACCAAAATAAGCAAAGTTACTACTTTTTTTGCAACATCAACCAGTTCAGATACTTAATTCCAGAAAAATAAAACACTTTTCTTCCCCTCAATCTTTATGTAACTGCATCTTTTCAGTTTTTCTTTCCCTTGGATCACAGATAATTTTACAATTCTTTTGGGTAGTCTGGTTTGAACCTTTCAGAATTCTTATGGCCTAACTTTTTTCTCAGATCTAACTTGAGGATTTTTCTAAAATGCATTGGTGGAACTTGGGTATCACTGGCTGGTAAAGACTTTTACTCAAGCTCTCCTGGATAGAAGTTCCACACACTAGAATCCACTTTTGCTGAGACACTGGCTTCTGTGAACTAAAAGTTAAATTTTTCCTGAACTGAGACTTTGAACCTTCTTCTCTGAAAACAAAATTAAACACATGACATTGATGAGTTTACCCTTTCATAAATTCAATGAGATAAACATTTATCCATTAACATTATAGGAATTTCCCCAGACGCTTGGCTGCAAGCTTAGTTTCTGGGACCTGATGCAATTAGCTCACTGTCCAAATGATAGGCTCAGCTCTTATTTTTTTTAAATAAGCTGCATTCACTTCCTCTGTTGTATTACAATTCTTTGGAAATTCATTCTGACAATAGGCCTTTCATTATGCCTTGCTTACTATTTATCCACAACACATCCTGATCACTGGTTAAATTGGTCCCTTGATAGGAACTTGTTTGCTTACCAGGAAGGAACACTTTGCTTTAATAAACAAAGATTTTGTGGTATGTCTCACCTATTTTCCTAATCAACACATTCGGAGATGCTATGACACATCCCTACTGCATGAATCTAGGTGTCTTGGTTCAGAGGTAGAGATACCAACACTGTACTACAAGATCCTAAGGCTTAGCTCATGCACATTAGCATGATTTGAAACTGCTGACCTTATTTAACCTGTTGAATGATTGGCTTGCTGACTGTTCAAGCAAAATAGGCCTTATCAGCACAAAGGAAGAAGAATCATATTGAACTCAAAATTCTCTGTCTCTCTCTCCCCACAGATGCAGCCAGGCTAGTAAAGTTTCTCCAGCAAATTGAAATTAAAAAAAACACATTACAAACATCTGCAGCAATTAGCTTTTATTTCAAAGTTTTTGCTCTTGTTCAATTTATTTGATCATGATCAAGAACATTATAGTCAATTACTTGTCAGGGATTGATTAACTATGGACTAGTTCATTTTGAAAAGTTGTGAAACAAATGTTATAGTGATCCACAACAGGCTGTTTGCCAGGAAGGTTCACAAAATTGTATGCACAGGGCACATAGGGTACTTAAAGAGAAGATAAAATGTAAGACGAGATAAAATGTAAGTGGCTACTCTGACTGTAGTGAATTTGTCCTAAGTAGCTTCTGTATCATTATTACACACATTTGCCAAGATTTTATTGGCCACAATTGAGTTTGAAGCACGACCAAATTACTTTCTCTGCAGAAGGTTAGAAAAATATGACAGAAATTGAGAACCGGTTTATATACTGTGAGTATGGACAAGTTTCTTACAGCTAATGACATTTAAGATGAACACAAAGCGTCATTGCAAACCACACATTGCTGACCAATCACAGAAGGTCTGAAGTACACTGGAAGACACTTAATGCTCCTTCTCAGAGGACACCTTGGCACGGTTGCAACCAAAGAATAGTGGAAAATTTCAGGCATAACAGCCCACTCCATAGATTGTAGTGAGGATCAGGATCAGACCCATGAAAAGTTCCTTTAGTTTGCTCATCACTCGCTGCCCAAATATTGGGAGCATGGGGCTGAAGTGCAACTAGAAATTTAAAGGGACCTTAAATAAAAGCAAAATACTGCAGATGTTGTTTTTGGACAGGAGCCTAAGTACATCAGTTCGAATAAAACATGTTTGCAGTCAAGTGCCTGGGCTCAAGATGTAGTTTGTTACTAGGATCCAACTTCTATATGCTACTGCAATGTAATGAACTAAGACTAAAGGGTCCTTGACAATTCCCCTTTTCTTTGGGAGAGAAGTGGGTCAGGTCTGCCCCTTGTCTGGCCTGCAATAATCATGTGCTCCTCATATTCACAAAATCGGGTTGAACTGTAGATGATGAGGATGTTCCAACAGATCCCTTGCACCTCCTCTGCAAGGATCTATTTGTCAGAGTCAGAAGTCACACCTCACCAGGTAAATAGTCCAACACATTTATTTAAAATCACAAGAGGTTAGAGCGCTGCTCCTTGGTTAGGTGACGTGATGAAGGAGCAGCACTCTGAACGCTTGTGATTTTAAATAAGCCTGTTGGACTATAACCTGGCGTGGTGTGACCTCTAACTTCATCCAAACAGGCATCTCCACATCAGGATCAATTGGTGAAAGAGTTTCCGACTCCTGGTCAGTTTGTTAAGGATAGATTTCCTTCTGGAAGAGCTCAGGCCCTTCACCAGAAGCACTATCCATCTCCTTTGCTTGGGAGTCAAACTGAAACCCTCTGGAGAATCCAGGTTGGTGAAGTCACAAGAGAAGGAAGCTAAACTCACCCAGAACACTGAAATGGACTAATCCCAGTTTTATCCCATACGGACAGAGTATTGATCATAAAACAACGAGCCACTACATTGTGATAATGGTTGGCTTTTAAGGTTATCTGGTTTGCCAACAATTGGCGTATGGCATAGGATGTGGGAAAATGTGAACTTGTTCAATTTGGAAGGGAGAACAAAAAGAACAGAATTTTACGTAAACAGCGAAAAGCTGCAATACAAAGGCACTTCAGGGTACTTGTGCACAAAAGACAGAAAGCTAATTCAGAGGTGCGGTAGGTAATAAAGGCTAATGGAATGTTGGCCCCTAATTGGATTGGAGCATAAGAGTTGGGAAGTGTTGCTGCAACTGTACAAGTTGTTAGTGAGACCACATCTAGAGAAGTATGAACAGTTTTAGTCCTTCTCTTTTTATTTAATGAAAGATATCATTTTACTGGATGCAGATCAGAGAAATTTCACGAGGATTATCTCAGGTATGGAGGGTTTGTCTGATGAGCTAAGACTCAAAACGTTGGAACTCTATTCACTAGAATTTAGAAGAATGAGAGAAAATCTCCTTGACATACAAGATTCCTAAGGGGTATTGCAGCGTAAATGGTGAATGGATGTTTCTCCTCATGGAAGATGGTACAACCCAAGGGCATAGTCTCAGAATAATGGAGTACTAATTTAAGACTGAGATGAGGAGGAATTTCTTCTCTCACTGGGAGTGGATAGGTAATGTTTTACTCCAAGATAGTTAAAGAAAGCACTTCCCTGCCACAATTCAGCAGAATTCTTGCTTTCAGCTTCCTCTCCTTTCCCTCCCAGCCTGCAAACCAGCAAAATCTTTGTTGGTGGTAGTACGTATTTTCCTCTGAGAAAAATGTTGGACATTTTCTTGTTCTGCCTTCGGTACGATCCTCAAACTCTCACATGTATCCTTTCCCTCTCCAGGCAATTTTAGCATGGAGTCTACTACCAGTGCCTCAGAAAAACTGTTGGTGCTGCTGCTGCTGATGATGCTAAATGAAATAACCAGGCTGAAGAGAAACTGCTACCTCCAAAAACAGTGGTACTGTCAGAACACTGAAATAGAACAAAATACTGGCTCAATTTTTCCCTCCTGTCTGTAACCAAGCACTATTGACTCGAACTGTGTGGACTTTCCTTCCATGTCCACACAGCACAGTATTGTTACTCAGTCTAAGGACCTAAATAATTCGCAGTGATAGAGTATAAAGCACTCATGGGTATTAATGAGAAGAAATATTGCCTGAACAAGGAGATGTAATTTATTGTATGATATAAATGGGTAAATGTTGCAGTGGTGGTTTTGTACAGCTGTCTTCTCATGTTAGATAGTCTTTCAGCAGGGAAGAGGCAATGCAACATCATCAGATTGGGTTGAGCTTATTAACTCCATCAAAACTATTATCTTATACAACATTTGATATAGTTGCAATTTTCTACCATGCACAGCAATGTGCAAGAGAGCAGATTCAATGACATAACTTTAATGAGAATAGAGTTTAATTGAACATTGATGAAATGTTAGGCGTGTGGTCTTTTTGCCATGGTGGGGGAATCCAAAACTAGACAGCATAAGTGAGATGAGAAAGGCTTAGAAGTGTCCCAAGGGGCATCTTTTTCACATTGAGTGTGATGCGTGCTAGCAGAAGTGGTGGTGGCTGGTACAATCATGACATTTAAAAGGCATCGAGATAGATAAATGAATAGGAAGGGTTTAGAAGGATATTAGCCAAATGTTGACAAATGAGACTTAATTTATTTAGGATATCTGGTCAGCATAGACAAGTTTGACTGAAGGGTTTGTTTCCATGCTGTATACCTCTATGAAATCAAGTTCAGCGTATGAGTCAGTTTCTTTAAGTTATCCATTGTTTCAGCAAGATATGTCAACCTACTAATATTAGTGGTATAATCTAGTTTTGTAGATATTTTCTAACCAATCTGAAGGACTATATTATTACACACCTCAGGGATAGGTGGGACTTGACACCATGTTCCCTGATTCAGAGTTAGGGACATGACCACTGTGGCACAAGAGCCCTTCCATCTAGATGTGTACGCTGAGTTTGGACTGGCTGTGTGTTTTCTAATATAAGACAACAAGAATCTTAATCAGCCATGAATAATCACAGCAGCATTTTCAAAGACAGTGATGAAGATATATTTGGTGTGAAAGCACATACCTAAGTCAGGCCTGATGCAAAACTAATATATTGCAAGGCTAATCCAATTCCGTTTGGTCTCAAAATCAAGTTGAGAAGGAAATAAATAAGTTGAGAAATATAATGAGCTTATGTAAACTGATTGCAATCATTGAGCAACACCAATTGCAGATGTGCCAAGTCAGATAGGACTATGTGGCTATGTGGAAATGACAAAATCACAGGGAACCAGGCAGTTTGTGACTAGTAGAGGCCGTGGGATCCACAGGGTGACAAAGTTGGACATAGCACGTACTTACCACGGCTCAATTTGGATTGAGAGAATCAAAAGTATCTTATAATAAACATTCCCACGAGTTTACATTCTGTATAAAATTGCCTTATGACATGAAGTTTTCCCTAAAATTCTTCCAAGCTAAAATAGAAAGAATTCATAAGATATTGTTTGTGCAATCAAGATAATGTGTTCATTGTGATGGCAATAGAGGGCAATGCAAGATTTCATTGCCAGACTAAGAGCCTAAAATACCCATTAATCGCATGGTGAAGTTGGAAGAAAGATTACATGCTTTTCTGCAATCCAGAGTTCTATACCTTAGCATAAAAGTCAATGATAAAGAACAAAGCCAGTGGCAGAGAAGATGCAGGTTATAATCAATACTTCAAACCAAAAGATGTGCCTGAACTTGGGTCTTTTCTAGACTTTTCAATATTATCTGTGATTCTGTTTGAAGGTTGCAATCATGTTAGCTCTGCTACATGATGCATTGAGAAAAAGAGACAAATGTTATTAGTTCAACCCACAACAAGTGCTTATGATGCGTACAGGAGAAGCCTGGCCAGTGATGCACTACACATTTGTTGGACACAAGCCATGACCTGAATCTAGCATCTGATGTTTCAAACTACACAGTGTTACACACTGAGGTAGTGCACTGGAAATCAAGGCCTGCAATTCCATTATTCATTACAAAAGTCAAAGATTCTAAGAAGTGTGCAAAGATTTCCCAATTTACCTGATTTTCAGGTACAGGTTGCCAGAAAGAATCAACCATATTTCTGCTCTTAACAAAAATTACTATTTATTACAAGTAATTAGAATCAAACTGCAGGTAAACTGTTAGAACCATTGGCATTATTACTAATTAAAACTCTAATTGCTTAATGAACTCCCCCTTACATTCATACTGACAGAAAAAAGAAGATGGGTGTTTTCACTGGAGGGATAATTGGAAAGACGATTTGGTGGCCTTTGTTCTCAGATTTGCTGCAATGATTCTTGTGTTGATCAAAATGCTACTTCTTAGTCTTTTTTTTAAGATTGCTTCCACTAGTTTGCAAGAGGCACAGGGTGGCTGGTGAACTGATAAAAGGTCTCTGATTTACTGACTAAAAACCAGAGCTTACAGCAACTGCTAAATGAAAGATAAACTGGTTTCCATCAGGCTTAGAGTAGCTTTATTTGCAGAGAACTGAGGGAGCTCTTGGGTTGGTGGTAGTCAGAATTTTTTTATCCTGCTTAAGGTCATAAGATGTTCGACTACCT
This sequence comes from Stegostoma tigrinum, assembly GCF_030684315.1. NCBI lineage: Eukaryota > Metazoa > Chordata > Chondrichthyes > Orectolobiformes > Stegostomatidae > Stegostoma > Stegostoma tigrinum. The sequence continues at coordinate 37,306,945 of NC_081368.1, forward strand.
GAGAACTGATCACATAGTTTTTGATAGGACTTTGCCATTCATAACTAGTCACCAGTCCACAAACCAATCCATTACTTGTTGCTAACCAAAGTTCCATTTGTACACAACCTTTAGGCACCAGTTTATCAGCAGCCACTGTGGTACCCCCAGCCGTGTAAACAGTATTCACAATGAATGTCAGCTTACTTGCTTTCAAACCATGCAGCAATTCTTACAATCCTTGCTTTTAAAACAGTTCTTTTTTTGTTTCAGTACACATTTATTTTCAAAAAAGAAGCACTAAAATAAAAAGTTACAGTCTTCACAGAAGAATTTTGTGTCTGGCAGAGTGATCCAAAGTGAATGAAACTATGTATAGGTTGAAAAGCAGGTGCTTGGAGTCATCTTCAGAATCAAAATAGGTTTTTGTTGGTAGAGTCTTTGTGCTATTTATAGACCATAAACATAAAGTAATCATTCTGCATCCAAACTCTAAATACCTATAATTACAGAGTCAAGATTTTAGTGATAACAGTACATCTCTCATCGCATGACTAGATCATCAAATATTGTGATTTCAAAGAGTTATTTTATAGCTGTCACACAGTTGTGTTTGGTGTATTAAAATTGAGAATTATTGAAAGAGGGTGTTACCTTCACAAAATAAGTTGTGGTTGAAGATTTTCCAGTCACCACGACTGAAATTTCTGAAACTCAAAGTCTGTGTTTAAAACAAAATCCTTGTGAACAAATGAAAAAAAAACAGCAGATGTCAGTCATTAAGCCATTGCAGCCTGCTCTGCCATTCAATGAGGCCATGGTTGATTTGAATGCAATCTTAAATCCCCATTCCCTGATAACCTTTCACACCTATACTTCAGAATCTATATCTCTCTGCCGTAAAAATATTTAAGGAATCCGATTCTACCACTTTTTGTGGAAGACAGTTCCAAAGAAGCACAACCCACTGAGAGAAAAAGAATTTGCTTCATCTATTTCAAGTAGATGACTTTATTTTTATATCCGTAAATGATGCGTACAGGAGAAGCCTGGCCAGTGATGCACTACACATTTGTTGGACACAAGCCATGACCTGAATCTAGCATCTGATGTTTCAAACTACACCGTAACCGTAAATCTAAATACTTTGTTAAGAGAAAACATCTGCTTCATATCTATCCTATAAAGACCTTTCAGAATCCTATGTATTTTAATCAAGTCACCTCATATCCTTGCAAATTTCAGTTGTATGAGTCTAACCCATCCAACCATTTTATTTACCATTCATTCTAGTTATTAGCCTGGAAAATGTTTTCTGAAATGCTTCCAATGTATTGACATCCTCCCTTAAATAAGGCAACCAACACTGTGCTCATTTCTCTAATGTGATCTCACAGTGCCTCTACAACTGAATCATAACTTCCCTACTCACTCCATTCATTCCCACTCACAACAAATGGTAAAATTCTATTCCTGTTCCTATCTTGCTGTGGGTGCTGGGACATTGAGCATGCTGGGACATTAAGGAAGAGCCTGTATTTTTTAGGCAGCAAGAAAGTGGAGTTTAGGCTGAGATGAGATCAGCCATGATTGTGCTGGTGACTAGGTGCAAGGGGCTTAATTGCTGATCGTTCTCAGTTCTTCTGTTCTAATTGTTTGTTATATCTGCTTACAAACCTCCAGTGATTCAAATACTATGACACCCAGCAGCTCAGATCTCTGCAATCTTGTTCCACTTAGGTCATACATTTTTTTATTCTTCCTGACAAGATAGACAATTTCACATTTTCCAACATTATACTCTATTTTCTGGACCTTGGCTCACTAATTTTCCCCAGTCTAAAGCTCTCTATACATCTTTATGCCCTCTTCACCACCTATTCTCCTGCATATCCTGTGTCATCAGAAAATTTGGCAACCACACCTTCTGTCCTTTTATCCAAATCATGAAAGTAAATTTTTGGAAAGTTGAGGACACAGCACTGGTCCCTTTGCCACTCTGCACCTTATACCTTACCAACCTGATCAAGACCCATTTGCGCTCACTTGTTGCTTACTGTTTGCCAGCCAGTTTTTCTGCCCGTGACAAGATGCTACCACTTATGCTATGAGCTTTCATTTTCTGCAATTACTTTTGATGTGGCCCTTTATTAAATGCATTTGGAAGATCTAAGTACAAGATATCTCCACCAGCTCCCCTTTATCTGCAGCATGTGTTACCTCCTCAAACAACCTCAACAGATTGCTAATACATAAATTCCTTTTTACAAAAATATATTGATTCTTCCTGATCATCTTGAACTTAGAATCATAGGTTCCCTACAGCATGGAAACAGGCCATTTCGCCCATCAAGTCCACACCGACCGTCTGAAGAGCATCCCACCCAGCACCAGTCCCCTGTCCTATCATGCTGTATTTTCCCATGGCTGATCCAGCAAGCCTGAGCATCTCTGGATACTGTGGGCAATTTAGCATGGCCAATTCACCTAACCTGCACATTTTTGGACTGTGGGAAGAAACCGGAGCAACTGAAGGAAACCCACACAGACACGGGGAGAATGAGCAAATTCCACACAGACAGTCACCCGAGGGTAGTATCGAGCCCAGGTCCATGGCGCTGTGAGGCAGCTTGCTAACCACTGAGTCATCGTGCCGCCCATTAACATATCTAAGTTCCCTACTATAACCTCTTTAATAATAGTTTCAAATGTTTTTCCTATGATAGATGTAAAACAAATTTGTTTGTAGATTTCTGCTTTCTGTTTATCTCCTTTTCTTGAATAAAAAAATAGCACATGGTATCTTCCAATCTCATGGGACCTTCTCAAAATCAGAAGACTTTTGGAAACAAACTGAATTTGAACGGTTAAACATGTTTGACATTTGTACAGATGAGAAACTGAAGCAATTCCATAATCATCACAGTGAGTTGTCAACTAGACAGGACTTGATTAGGAGTGGTCACAGAGAAGGAGTGCCTAGTTCCTACAGAGCAGCTGCCTCAACTCTTTGGTATGTGGCTGACCCAGTGTGTGTTTCTTGCACCACACCAAAGACCCAGTGTAGCTCTGCAATAAACTCTCAAGTGGTTCATTAACTCTCATAATTCCTTGCCCACATTTCCTTTCCAGTCACTGCAACCCAAATCCCTGATCAATTGCCACAGCCTCCCCAACAGACATTTCAACAGAATTGGTGGGAAACAGGAATGTGTTGTGGAACCAAAATGCAACTAATATGAATGCCTTTCATTAAAGTAAAATACTGCAGATGCTCACAATCTGAAACAAAATCAAAAGCCAAGAGCACACTCTGCAGCGTTCAACCTGACATTTTAACCCCGGTCTTTATGTATTCTTGAAAGCGAAAAGCGCAAAATTTGTTAACAAAGTATGGAGCTGGATGAACACAGCAGGCCAAGCAGCATCCCAGGAGCACAAAAGCTGATGTTTCGGGCCTATCTGGGCCCAAAACGTCGGCTTTTGTGCTCCTATGGTGCTATTTGGCCTGCTCTGTTCATCCAGCTCCGCACTTTGTTATCTTGGATTCTCCAGCATCTGCAGTTCCCATTATCTCTGAGCACAAAATTTGTTTGTAGTTTGGGACATAATGCACAGGGGTAGCTTGCTGTTGAGCAGGGGATCATCAGCCCCTTCAGGTTATCTTTGTAGTCATAAGAGATCGCAAGCAATCCTGTCTGAACTTGCCACTTCTTCCCTTCAAAAGTTTATTGTTTAATATTCTCCTTGCATTCAAATGTATGACTTATATGGGTCTTTCTGTATCCAGTTAGCCACTTAATTTACAACCAAAGTCATTTTCAGCAGTTTTAACCTTCTTGAAAAATCACATTTTTTAACTACAAGTTATAAATGCCCTCAGCCCTTCAAGGTTCTGTTCCATGGTTGCGACACTTTCAAATGAAAAATTATGCCAAGTTTTTGTTCAGTTAGCTCATTTTGTAAACAGTAAAAGATTCTCTTCATATCCCAAATAATGTATTTCCTGTAATAAATACTCAAAAACAGATTCCTTGGTCATCTGTTTCTGCAATTTGTCATAATTCTGTTGATCCTGCATCACAACAATGTGAACACTTCAAAAGTAGTTACTTGACTGAAAAGTGATCGAAAACTTTTTAATGATGTGCAAGTCATTATGAAGTTCCTTCTTTCCCGACATAAAGTTTGTACACAGGCCGTGTTATTTGTAGGCTGACCTATGGGTTACAAAGCACTGATTCCTGTTCATTTTACACCCCAAAATGGAAACGGATGGATCATAACAGAGAACTGCAATGATACTGTACTATTTGAGGAAGAAGCATTTGACTTCCTGATAAGGCGTCTGACTACTGCTGGGACTTACACCACACATGTTTTTTTCAAAGTAGTGTTAAAGGGATGGCTTTCATGTGGTGAATCATCAACCTCAAGTTTGTAGCTGCAAGGGCATCAGGATACAATTCCACGCATGCCAGCTTGTCAGATTATAAAATCACATTCCAACTCAATTGTAGGGGATGCACATGTAGACAGTGAGTGCCAGGTTACCAGATTATAAACTCAAAGATTGGTTACTACACAAGAGAAGGCCTATGTGTCTGCGTGGGCCTTCATGAAGAGCAACTTGTCTAATTTCACTCCTCTGGCCCTTTCTTGACAGCCCTGCGTGTATTTTCACTTTAAATAGTGATTCATTTCCAGTTATAAAATCGTGTATGACTCTGCCTCCACCACATTTTCAGACAGTGCATTCCACGTCCTAAACATTCACTGCATAGGTGCATTGCATAACTTGACAGCAAACTTTCATAAAATACTGAGAGTGTGGAAGAGGTCAGTTCCACTTCAGCATCACAGAAAGCATGGAGACTGTTCTCTCTGAGATGGATCACATGGCTAGCTCTATTAATATGCTTCAATGTAGGGCCCACCATGATTCAATATCTGCTGTCAACTATGGCAACTTACACTGCTAATTCAGAAGCTCAGATGACCATGCTGTGGGAAGCAGTGCTTCCAAAGTGCCCCTTCACTCCTACTCTCTCTTCATTAGCAATACAAAGGGACTCCCAGCTGAGTGCTCATAGTCTAACGGCAGGGGGCACTCTTTGGAATGGTAGCTTGACTGTACATCCTCTATCCACTCCATCAACACCCTTGTAATGCCACATTGCAAATTGGTCTCCTTGTAGTTATTTATATACTGCAATGTACAACCTGGCCCTCAAGGCTCGAAACTGCTTGTAGTCACCCAACATGGCAACAAGAAATATCTTCAATGGAAATTCAGTTAACTTCTCTCTGCCAAGCTCTAGCTTAGATAAATATCCATCAAGGACACTAAAATAAATACACAGAAACAAGATGATAACTGAGGGAACACCTCCTTCATTACATTTTATTTCTTTGCATCTCCAATTACCAGCTTCCTTGGCATTGAAAACTTTTCATTTTGTCATTTAATGTTTCCCATCTTCCAACCCATTTTTTGTTCTTTTCTGTATTTCCTTATCGTCATTTCCTCATCTTCCTTCTAAACTATCACATCTCCAAGCCGTTGCAGTTGTGACATAAAGTAATTGACTTGAAACGTGAACTCTTTTTCTCTTTCAAAGATGCTGCCTGGCCTATCAAATATTTCTAATAGTTTTTGTACTAATTATGAGCATTAAGGACTTACACGGGAAAAATTCTTACTTTTTCCAATTAATTTTTTTTATCGAATACCCACGGTGTGGAAACAGGTCATTCAGCCCAACAAGTCCACATTAACCCTCCAAAGAACATCCCACCCACACACATCCCACTACCCTATAAACCTGATCTTCCTAGGGAAGCACACCTAACCTACACATCCATGAACACCATGAGTAATTTGGCATAGCCAATCTGCCTAACTTGCATATCTTTGGACTGTGGGTGGAAACCGGGGCACACAGTGGAACCACTTGCAGACTCCACACAGACAGTCACCCGAGGTTGAAATCGAACCTGGGTCCCTGGTGCTGTGAAGCAGCAGAGCTAACCTGCAGAGTTGGGAAGTTGGAATAAGTTTACAGCGTTGGAAAGAAACTGCTGGCTCATTTCTTTTCCCTCCAAATTTGAAGAATAATTTGATTAGGGATAGTCAGCACGGTTTTGTGAAGGGTAGGTCATGCCTCACAAACCTTATTGAGTTCTTTGAGAAGGTGACCAAACAGGTAGATGTGAGTAAACCGGTTGATGTGGTGTATATGGATTTCAGCAAGACGTTCGATAAGGTTCCCCACAATAGGCTATTGTACAAAATGCCGAGGAATGGGATTGTGGGAGATATAGCAGTTTGGATCAGAAATTGGCTTGCTGAAAGAAGACATAGGATGGTAGTTGATGGGAAATGTTCATCCTGGAGACCAGTTACTAGTGGTGTACCGCAAAGGTTGGTGTTGGGTCCACTGTTGTTTGTCATTTTTATAAATGACCTGGATGAGGGCGTAGAAGGATGGGTTAGTAAATTTGCAGATGACACTAAGGTCAGTGGAGTTGTGGATAGTGACGAAGGATGCCGTAGGTTACAGAGAGACATAGATAAGCTGCAGAGCTGGGCTGAGAGGTGGCAAATGGAGTTTAATGCAGACAAGTGTGAGGTGATGCACTTTGGTAGGAGTAAACGGAATGCAAAGTACTGGGCTAATGGTAAGATTCTTGGTAGTGTAGATGAGCAGAGAGATCTCGGTGTCCATGTACACAAAGTTGCCACCCAGGTTGACAGGGCTGTTAAGAAGGCATACAGTGTTTTAGCTTTTATTAATAGAAGGATCGAGTTCCGGAACCAAGAGGTTATGCTGCAGCTGTACAAAACTCTGGTGCGGCCGCACTTGGAGTATTGCATACAGTTCTGGTCACTGCATGAAAAGAAGGATGTGGAAGCTTTGGAAAGGGTGCAGAGGAGATTTACTCGAATGTTGCCTTGTATGGAGGGAAGGTCTTACGAGGAAAGGCTGAGGGACTTGAGGCTGTTTTCGTTAGAGAGAAGAAGGTTGAGAGATGACTTAATTGAGACATATAAAATAATCAGAGGGTTAGATAGGGTGGATAGGGAAAGCCTTTTTCCTAGGATGGTGACGGCGAGCACGAGGGGGCATAGCTTTAAATTGAGGGGTGAAAGATATAGGACAGATGTCAGAGGTAGTTTCTTTACTCAGAGAGTAGTAAGGGAATGGAACGCTTTGCCTGCAACGGTAGTAGATTCGCCAACTTTAAGTACATTTAAGTCGTCATTGGATAAGCATATGGATGTACATGGAATAGTGTAGGTTAGATGGGCTTGAGATCAGTATGACAGGTCGGCACAACATCGAGGGCCAAAGGGCCTGTACTGTGCTGTTATGATTTATGTTCTATGTTCTATGATGTCACTCTTTAGAATTAAACTGAATTATGGCAAAAGAAAGGAAGCCAGATTCTGATAGGAAATAGTCGTGAGAATTTTGGGATAATTGCAGGATTTGGGATGGAAAGGAGGGTGGATGTGAGGCTCCCCTGATTGAGTAGCCCTCCAGCAACTCTGACAGCTAGGTGAACTGTGGTCAAGGCTGCTCTTCCTCCTCTTTCGGTTGTTCTTAATCCTGCTCTAACTGGACTTCCTACTGTTCAGGTAATGGTACAGGCTGCATCCTCTTTATTACAGTCATGTGGAAGGTAACATGTGGCAACAAATCAGGAAGTGAGATCAGAAAATGACGTCAAATGTAAAGATGTCACTTTTTCTGGGTTTTAATTTATTCATTAGTATTGAGTTTGTTTCAAGCAGAAACGCCTGTAACTAGGATTGTTAACCCATGCACTATCTAACCCACTGTAAATGCAATGGTAAATAGGTGGAACAAAAAGCTGTTTGTTTTTTTTATCCAGTTTTTGAAAATAAACAGAGCAGCCAAGAGTTGAAACAGGTAGCAGAATGGAGTATGGAGAACTGAAAAGTTAAACAAAAACCGTTCTGATTATAGAGATTATTTTTTTCCTATGAAGCCATCAAGTATGGATATCAGCTATCAGGTGGATTACGTAAAGTATCAAAATAACAAGGCTGTTTTGCACTGTGATCATGAAGCTAATTTAAAGTCATAATTTACGATGAGCTGCAGTTGCTTCACAATTATGGGAACAAAGAGCCCTATGTATCCAACAGTTCTTTGAAGGATTTTTGAGACCCACCCAGATAACTTTACAGATACTTCAGTCACTGATCTGGAAGGCTGCTTGGGGATTTAACATTTAAAATGCCTCTTTTTTCAACTGGATGAGGCGCTAAATTTTCACTCCATTTTTGGGGGCATACAGTTGGGAAATGCCAACTCCTTCTTTGCAATCAAGAGGAACTTTGCAAAAGGTTAGATTTTAGCTATCGGTGCTCACTGCATTTGGATCACCATCAGAAACAGCACTCCAGAGACCTCTTTGTTCTGGGGTTTTGTCCCAGCTTTGTTAGAAGCAGTAAGACCCTCTAACCCTCACACCCACTCACTCATACACATTTCTCATACCCCATTCATGCCAAGTAATGCACCCTCATGCTAGCCATTCAACTTCTACAATCCATCACTACACGACAACCTATGACCTTATACTCACTTCATTGAACCCTCATAGCTTTCATACAAATTTAATGCTCACTCATATCAACCTCAGAACACCCTCATCTCTCCGGCCCTTTTTTGTCTATGTCAGTCAATATTCCCTTTTTAGCATATTTTGGGCTTATAATGTCCATGCTAAATCGCCTTATATCTGTGATGGGCAGACCTTAGGGCCCTGCTAAGATGAAATACCTTGCTCGTTGACACTCAGTTTGGATTGAATCAGGGACAACCCACCCCTGTCCTCATTACAGTTTGTCCAAACATAGACAAAAGAGGTGAACTTCAAAGGTGAGATGAGAGTGATTTACATTGATTGACATCAAGACAGCATTTGATCAGGCATGGAAACAAGGCACCATAGAAAAATTAAAGTAAATAGGGGCTTGGGAGAACACTCTAGTGGAAGGATTTGAACCCAGCACACAGGAAGATGGCTGTGGATGTCTCAGGACATTGTTAAAACGGTTCCATAAGGTGGTGCCCACACCCTGCAACACTAGCGAAGGTGCAACACCAGCCCATTTATTACCTCCCTCCCCACTATTCAAGGGCCCAAATATACCTTTCAGGTGAAGTAACACTTCACCTGCCCTTCCCAGATACTAGTCTACTGCATTCACTGCTCACAGTGTGGGCTCCTCTACATTGGGGAAATGAAGTGCAGTCTTGGTGACTGCTTTGCAGAACATCTACGTTCTGCTCGCAAAAAAGACCCTGAACTATCTGTTGCCTGCCACTTTAATGCACCACCCTGCTCCCTGGCCAACATCTCTGTCTCCGGCTCACTGCAGTGTTCCCGTGAAACCCACCACAAGCTAAAGGAGCAACCCCTCATTTTCCGTTTGGGGACCCTACAGGTCTCTAGAATCAATATTGATTTCAATAATTTTAGAGCCTAAACTCTCCCATGTCCCAGACCTCTTCCTCACACACCCGGCCTTGTTACCACATATCCTGCCATTACACACCCCCTGTTGTTAGTCACTAACAGTCCCCTATTCACCCTCCCAGCCTGATCATTAGCAACTCCTTTATCTGTCCAGCTGTCTTTCTCTCTCTTTGGGCTCTATCCTATCGTTTACTCCCTACCCACCCCACCTCCTTATTTTCTGCATATAAACTGACATTTTCCCAGCCACTATGAGTTCTGAGGAAGGGTCACTGGACCCGAAACGTTAACTCTGTTTTCTCCTCCATAGATGGTGCCGGATCTACTGGGCTTTTCCAGCAACTTTGTTTTTTTTTCTAATCATCTTCAGCTGCATTATCAGTGATCTTCTTTCCATAAGGTTAGAACTATCTTTTCATGACACTGTTTCCTTAAATTCATAAAACCCATATGTTTCTGGATCACGAGGGATGAGAATTGCTCCTGGCTGAAGGTAGCTGGACTTTGAAATGTGCTATTGCCTCCATGAAATGTGCATGTGTGAAATATGTCCTCCCACCCTAATGAGAAACCCTGGTGCCAACTTCATGGGCGGTGCTTCTGGAATCAGCGCTGCACGCGTTTTGGCTAAGGCTTTATCCATCTTTGAACATTTGGATCCGGTCCTCCTATGAATATTTTTGAATTTTACTGTGGGTATACCAACAATAAACATAGATTACGGTTTATTTTTTATGCTTGGGATCAGGAAGATACAGCAGGGAAATGTGAGAGCTGGGACAGGAAGCTAAAGATAGAAAATGCAATTGTGTATTACTGGAAATCAATTGTTTACATTGTCTTACAATTTATAATTAATAGTTAGGATAAATAGTATTGACTAAAACAATTGATAGAGAAATATAAATGAAGAATTGTATCAAATGTTAGGTTAAAAGCTCATTGAATTTGGACATAGTGGTCTGGTAGTTATAGTGAGGACCCAGCAACACAGAGTTGCTTGTTCAAGTTTTAAAATAGTTCAAATGGGAAGAGATGAAAAATCCAACTAATTGCCTTATATGTTTTAGTGAAAGTTATCTATTGACATTCCCTTTTCTAGTCTGCATAGTTCTAAATGGTATTGTCAATCTTTAATATGTGTAAAATATCTGGATTGGTTAATAAACACTGCCTTGAGTATGTACACAGCAAGAGTAAATAGAAAGAGAAGCTGAAGCGATTTAGAATTGCCCAGTGTTGGTATTTTATCATGGAATTTGATTTCAAATTCAGCATATTCTAGAGACGCAAAAAGTGCTTCTCAGACATATTGAAATAATTTTACACTGCTACGAATCTCAAACACTGGGATGGTCTCTCTTTCCCTCTCTTTCTTTCTCCCACTGGATAAGCACTTGTGCATAATGTTATTAACATAAATTTAATACACACATTTTCAAAATATCTTTCTTCAGTACATAATAAATACTTGGGCTAATCTGCCAAAGTGGTGGCTAACAGAAGATGCTAGTAGCTTTCAAGAAGCAACTGTAATTTAGAGATAATAAAATGTGAGGCTGGATGAACACAGCAGGCCCAGCAGCAAGTATTTCAGGGAGGTGTTTAAGGGATGAATAGAATTTTATCCTTAGCTTTATCTTCTTAATACAAAGTTGGCACAAACTAACAAGATGAAACACTGTAAATGCTGATATGTGTCTCCATCAGACTTAATTTATGGCAATCTCAGTTCAGTTCTCAGATAATGGCAACTGTGCATAAGGCCACCACTAGGTGACACTTGGTTATCTTAATCAGAGAGGTTACACAGTCAGAGAGGTCAGAGACCAAACATAGAAATCACTATTGCAGGCAATATTTTCACTGATCAGATTAAGAAACCATGCTCAATCAATCATTGTTAAACTCACAAATGTTTCTAAGATATGCTTGTGCTGATCTATGATTGCTCACCCCTGTCATTCGATGCTTTGAAAAGGAATATTTAATTTCACAGTATCTGTCACTTATTTTATTAATAATTATACGCTCAGAGAGAAGGAAACACAACTTAAGCTGCTTAGGCCTGTGTGACATTGATGTGTGGCCAGCACTGCTCAGAATCTGCTCATTTCATCATATAATCACATAGCTCAGCAGTCAGATTGCCACTGATTCAGAGCAGGAAATAATGCTGGGGTGAGTTGAATCTTATTTGTCACAATTGGGGGTAGATAGGATAGCAACGAAGCCCTGAGGGAACTGGCCTTACAGGCAGCATATTGAAGGCACTGATGCTTCTGAGATTGAGTGGGTTGGAGAACACTGAACAACATCAGAAAATTAACAGAGTAAAACACGTTTTAAGACTCCACAGCTGTTGTAGTGTAATGCTAATGTTGTAGTTGCACAGTGTCATCTGTTCAGAAACCTTACCCTGACAGAATTCTTCTCAGAGTCTGGCTATAACAAAGACACAAGGAAAACAGTTCTGCTTCAAAGGGTAGAAATCTGCTGAGATTGCAGAGGACTTCTATAAAAGAACAAAGAGGGTGAGCGTTCCTGTTGCTCTCTTACAATTTTGAGATAGGAAAATTGGAAATTGTTGATATTTGCCAAACTTTGCTCTGCATAAGCGTTTTTTAAAATACTTTGGGCATTTCAGTGGGATGAGTCATGCCAATGTTTCAACATTAATATAGGATTTGTCCACATCAATGTTAAAAAGAGGTGCTTAAACTAAGTTTTTGGATTAACTTTTTTTTTGCTGGATCATTGAACTAGTCATAGTATTAATAACAATGGTATATTGTTATTCCTGGAGGTCACAGTTATATATAAATGGTGTATTCACATGATACAACAATAATCTCTGAGATGATGATTATGGACATCGTCATGTAACGATGAAGAATGAAATGTATTACCATATTGTAAAATGGGTAGTGGATGCAGCACACATTCTATGCTTGGAAATTGAATGCAAGGTCTGTTAGGTGACATGTGTTTTCTGACAGTCCACAATGACCATTGCAACAGAGGTAGAAGTCAATGATCATACAATCCAGCCATACTCTAAGTCTAGGTATATTTCTCCAAATTCCTTTCTTCATAAAAATATTTTGCATGTACTATCAATTACAGCAACCTGTTAAGCAATTACTCCATATGCAAGGTCACAGAAAATTATTATTTATTAACAAAAATGTCTATAAACTCTAGTCAGTTCCACTTTCATCAGTTGCTGCACAGGTCCCATACATGCAGTCTTTAAATCGTGCAAGTCTCCTAATAGCATATACGTGCATTGTTATCAACTGTTCATCTGGCATCTGCTCATTCTTAGGGTAATGTTCCTTGTCCAGAAGAGGTATATTTCCTGTCAAAAGTGTTGTTGTCATGGTAACATTGCTGATGCATTTCTGTTACTGGGAAACAATAGACCTTTGGGACTCATACTTGCTTACTTTCAAGTGATCAGATCATTTTGTCTTAATTTGTTTCTCTACATTGTTACTCTAGTCATATGTACATGCCTGTTGTTGTGATGATATATCTCATCATCCATGTTCATTGTGTGTGATTGAGACTCGTCCTTGTTGCATACAGGTGTTTCCAAGCCCTGTTCTTTTGTATCACACCGCAAGGTGATTTTGTCATTGAAATCATTGTGTTTTAGCATCGGCATTGTCATCATTAGTTCACTCATGAAATCTGCTTCTTTTTGTGCCCCAATACCACTTACATCCTTAGTAGTGAGCTTGTGTAGATGTCAACATTCTAATGACAAATTTGGTTGTAATTTTGCTATGGAGCTCACAGATCCGACTAACAATTGCATTGCTTGCTCGTCTCTTTGGCTGTTGCAACTCTGCCACTGTTCACACCGTGTCAGAATTAGGAAAAATCTTTTTGCTGCCAGTGTGTGCCATAGATGCATAGATTTCAGGCATCTTCAATTGTATCTCTTTCAGGTCAGTTTCAGGCTCATCTGGGTGAGTTCTTTTTAGCAGTCACATTAGATGCCAATCATGGTCTGTGATGTCTTCTTCTATTGTGTCTCCACATCCATTGATGAGCAGATCATCCATAAGATCTTTCACTTCCGGAATATCACTGATCCTTAGGAGTATCAATATGCAGAGTGATCTGGATGTGAAGGTCCACAGATCGCTCCAGTTAAGGTAGTCAAAAAGCTGTTGGCACGCTTGTCTTTATTAGAAGGGGCACTGAGTACAAGGATAGTCAGGTTATGCTGCAGATTTGTAGAACTTTATATATTATGGAATATTGCATACACTTCTGATCACCACACTACCAGGAGGATGTGGATGCTTTGGAGAGGGTACAGAAAAGGTTTACCAGGATGTTGCTGGTATGGGGGATTTTAGCTGTGAAGCAAGGTTGGATAGACTGGGTTTGTTTTCACTGGAACACAGAAGGCTGAGGGTGTGACCTGATAGATGTTTATAAGATTGTGAATGGCATGGATAGAGCAGAAAGTATGAGGCATTTTTCCAGGGTGGAGGATCAATTACTAGGGCACACAGGTTCAAGGTCTGGTGGGTGGGGAAGGTTTAAAAGAGATGTGCGAGGCAGGTTTTTCACGCAAAGGGTGTTGAGTGCCTCGAATGCACTGACAGACGAGGTGGTGGAAGCAGATGCAATAGCAGCATTCAAGAAGCGCCTGGAAGAATACATGAATAGCAAAGGAATAGAGGGATATGGATCCTGTAAGTGAAGACTATTTAAGTGTGGAAGGGCAAAATGTGTTGGTACCGGCTTGGAGGGCCAAAGAGCCTGTTCCTGTGCTGTATCGTTCTTTGTCCTTTGTTCTTTGACCCGCTCCTGCTGTTGGGACCAATATTCTCATGGAGCAATGAAAATGCTAAATGTTATTGGCAATCATCTGTATCTCATCAAAAGCATCCATGAATACATTTAGAAAACTTTTCCTTACATCCAGTTTCATTTAACAGCAACCATTGTTTGCACAAAATGGAGTAAAGACCGTTGCCTTATCAAATTGTAACAAAATTTATCCGATGTTTGTGTGAAAGTGAATTCCCCTCAAAGTTTCATTGAGATCCTTCAGATCTATGTATGCCGTTAGTTTCCCAGGATGTTAGTTTCCTCTGCAGTAATTGTCACTTTCTTGATTGTTCCCTTCTTTGTTAGGTCTTGCATCTCATCTTTCAGGCTGGATTGAGCACAGCTGGAAACTTCTTCAGTACATAACTGGCACTCTCACCCACTTCAAGATGGTATTCATCAGGAAGACACGTAAAAATTTCTTTGTAAACTTCTGGGATCTCTTTAGCAGTCAATGGCTTAGCGGGCTACAAAACTCTGCAAAGTTGCTCTGGCATATTTAGCTTTCCAATTTTTCTGTATTTCAAAGTTTCATGATATATTGTTGTTTTGGAAAATTGAATTCTAAAGCGAACAGAACCATATATTACCTTAAGTTTGTTTTCTCTTTCTATATCGTACACATTTAGAAGAAAAGGTGTAGCTTTGGTTTTGTTTTTGAGTTCTGTGAATGGAGTGCGGTTGTCTAGAAAGTTGTTTGCATGCATTTAAATGAGGTGTTTTAAAACAATCTGGACTTGTGTTATGAGGACAGATTAGCAGAACACCTCCGCTCAGTTCGCAACAAACAACTGCACCTCCCAGTCGCAAACCATTTCCACTCCCCCTCCCATTCTTTAGATGACATGTCCATCATGGGCCTCCTGCAGTGCCACAATGATGCCACCCGAAGGTTGCAGGAACAGCAACTCATATTCCGCCTGGGAACTCTGCAGCCTAATGGTATCAATGTGGACTTCACCAGTTTCAAAATCTCCCCTTCCCCAACTGCATCCCTAAACCAGCCCTGTTCGTCCCCTCCCCCCACTGCACCACACAACCAGCCCAGCTCCTCCCCTCCACCCACTGTATCCCAAAACCAGTCCAACCTGTCTCTGCCTCCCTAACCTGTTCTTCCTCTCACCCATCCCTTCCTCCCACCCCAAGCCGCACCCCCATCTACCTACTAACTTCATCCCACCTCCTTGACCTGTCCGTCTTCCCTGGACTGACCTATCCCCTTCCTACCTCCCCACCTATAGTCTCTCCACCTATCTTCTTTTCTCTCCATCTTTGGTCCGCCTCCCCCTCTCTCCCTATTTATTCCAGAACCCTCATCCCATCCCCCTCTCTGACGAAGGGTCTAGGCCCGAAACGTCAGCTTTTGTGCTCCTGAGATGCTGCTGGGCCTGCTGTGTTCATCCAGCCTCACATTTTATTATCTTGGATTCTCCAGCATCTGCAGTTCCTATTATCTCTTATAAACAATAAGCTGTTTCTCGGAATTTAGAAGGTTAAGGAGTGATCTGATCAAAATCTTCAGGATATTAACAAGAAAAAAACTGGTTAGACAAAGATAAATTATTTTCATTGATTGGGAGTTTTAGCACCAGGGGTATGGTGTGAGATTCAGGGACAGCCCATTCGGGAGAGATACACTAGTATACATGAATTGTGGTAGAAGTTTCGAACATTCTTCCACAAATAGGTGTGAATGATGGATCAGTTGCTAATTTTAAACCTAAGATAGATAATTTTTTGCTAAACAGAGGTATTAAGGGGTATGGGCAAAAGAGAGATATATGGCATTTGGTCACAGCCAGCCATGATCTCATTGAATGGCGGAACAGGTTCAAGGGGTTGAATGGCTTACCCCTGTTCTTTTACCCCAATTAGCTCATTGCTTCAGAAAACAAGGATGGCAGAAAGAAGCAAAACTGGGCTATTGAGCAAACAAGGGTTTATTGGCTTGTAAACTGCTGCAAATCTCTTCAGGCACATTTGTTGTGATTAAAGTTTAGACTTACATTAACTCAGATAATTAGATTTTGCTAAATGTCAATCAGTCATCAGCCTCTCAGCTTACCTTCCCATCATGGCATGAGTATAATTTCATCATTTAGCCTCAACCTTACTTTTGACAGTTTATACTTTGGGTCCAAACTTGAATCACTTTGCACAGATTTGTGAAGCTTATGATATTGCATGAAGTGCTATATTCTATCTGAAACTTCACATTCACTTGATACTCTTCTTCTGCAGACATTATTGCAAAAGTCACTTGTTATTTATAAACTTTAAGCCTCATAATGCAAACCTGTTGCATGTGTGACATCTCTCCAGTTGCCATCTGTATGAGCCTGATTTTCTTCATTCTAGCAAAACATTGCATGCAAAGTGATTTAGTTTCTTGCAGTAACTGCATTGCCTTCCCCAAACTGGATGTGATTTTTATGATGGTCTTTCGCAAGATTTATTTTCCTTGATCTTTCTATTAGGTTTTTGTTTTGCAATCTATGGTCCTTATTCAGCCTGGGATGTCTATTTACATAATACAAAACTTGATGCATTTACTTATTAATCTGCTGTGGCTGATGATTGACAGTCTTAGAGCTTCTGTACATGTCAATAGGTTTCTTGAGAGTAGATTTCCGCTGTCTCATCAGATGTGATTTTGCATCAGGACCTCTTATGCCTAAATAATCCTATCTCTGATGACATCATCTTTCAGTTGTCCAGGTTCACAGGATTTGACTAAATGTATCAATGTGGTCACATACAGATACAGAATCTCCTTCTTGCCTTGAGCTCTAATGGTGAATAAATATCATTCATAAATAACATTAATATGGGTTTTAAAGAATGCCTTCAAAAACTGCAAAAGCTCTTCTGTCTGTCTTTTTTGTTCTTCAATGATCTCTGGGCTTCAATTTAGCTTGTAGTACCCTTTCCCCAACATGGATAGCAGGGTTGTTAACTTTAATTTACTCAGTCTTTTCATGACAAAATTCTGCAGCTATTTCATTGTTTTACTAATGAGTGTAGGAAGAAGTCTTCTTCTGATTCATATTGCTATTCATTTCCACCAGTAGAACATGGACAGTCATTTTAACTTAGCCAGTAATTCAAAGCTGCGTACTACACTTTATTTACTTATTCCATCTTATTTCTGTCAGTAACTGGATCTCTTTCAGATATGAATATCCACACAATTTCACCTGCATCATTTTTCGAATGATGCGTCTTTACAAATTGCCAGATAACACACAAAGACATATACAGCAGAAGGGGAAGTCACATGACTACAGCAAGTCAGCTGGTACAGAGGTACAATTGCATTCCTCCATACAATGCATACAGTAAATAGGTATGTTTTTGATGGTGGCTATTTAAGGTGAACAGTTGTGTGCTTTAAAATATGCCTTCAACGCTTTGATTAAGAAAATAGAACTTTGTTGGATGCTTCAAGGCTAAAGTCTCCTGTTGTAGCTAAGCCTTGTTTAGGACAGTAATCTTTAAAAGCCAGGGGCACTAGTCTCTCAGTTTGTTGCCAAGGTTCAATGGCTTAGGGTTATTTTCTTCGAATTAGAAACTGAGTGGGCCCAATCATCCCTTTGAGGCATATTCATAGTTTGAGGAGAAATATGTGGTATTTTGTGCAATTTCTGGAAGAACTCCCAGCATCATTTCAAAAAGGCTGCCTCATTGTAAGTTTACTTTTGGGTTTGGCTTCTTCAATGCCTAAAAATGAACATGATATAGAGCCATCTGACAGAATCTTATCTGGAGATTTTGAACAGTCAACTTAAGCATGAATTTTGGACCTGTTAGTAGACACAGTAAATTAAAGAAAAAGTGAAAAGGTGGATTCAAGGCAAGCATGGGTTGTATTAAAATTCATCATCACATGCACAGTCAGAGAGAGAGAAACTTTTCACAACAGTGCGAGGAAGCAAACTGTTGCTGTAATGAAAAGGTTGTGGCTGGGGGTGGCTGAGGTCAACAATAGAATCACCGTGATTGTGGATTCAGTGCAGGAAGTGCTTTATTGACCTAATTAGGTCAGGAATGGCAAGTTTTGTTGCACATTTATCTCTATCCTGTTGTGCATGTTATCCATCCCAGAGTCCTCTCCATTCTGTCTTGTCAAGACTGCATCATAACATAACTCCTCATATCCATTTACCTTGCAAGCACACCCTATGCCTTCCTTCTATACACTTTCTTGCAACTCTATCTACTCACGATTGCCAGTCACTCTTATTTTTTGTAATTTGCTGCCGCTTCCTGAGAATCACCCGCAGAACTGGGTGAACACATGCCATTACAGTTATCGAAATGTTCTTTCTGCAGATGCAGAAAAAAGACCTAGAGCACAAGGCAGGGCCTGAGGACAGGATGAGGTCCTGCACAGGTTGCTGAGATGACATCTGCACAGGGAAAGCAATGGAGATTAATGGCTTCTTGGTGTCCCTGGACATCAGAGATGGAAGGGGCTGGGACCTTGCAGCTGCCTGTTGACAGTATTAAATATCAGTGGCATACAGTCTATAAAATATTTAGTCATGTATACCTGATTGCAACAGCAAGATACATATGATCTTTCTATAATGGTAAATTGCATATTCCTGCTTTGCCAATACTTATATTTTGTCTCAAATAAGAACAGCACATATAGAGCAATTGTGTGCAGATCTCTTGGATAATGGTTTTTAGCAGAGCTAATTTTTCTCTAAAAGTGCACCCACAGAATTCACATTTACAATGCACCAACTCAGAAATTCACACAACAGTAGATATGGTTAGGCAGTTGGCTTTCAGTTGTACCTGTATGGAGGTGAAACAGACTGTAGCAAAGGTACATTGTGGAGATAATGAAATGTGAGGCTGGATGAACACAGCAGGCCCAGCAGCATCTCAGGAGCACAAAAGCTGACGTTTCGGGCCTAGACCCTTCATCAGAGAGGGGGATGGGGTGAGGGTTCTGGAATAAATAGGGAGAGAGGGGTAGGCGGACCGAAGATGGAGAGAAAAGAAGATAGGTGGAGAGGAGAGTATAAGTGGGGAGGTAGGGAGGGGATAGGCCAGTCCAGTGAAGACGGACAGGTCAAGGAGGTGGGATGAGGTTGGTAGGTAGGAGATGGAGGTGCGGCTTGGGGTGGGAGGAAGGGATGGGTGAGAGGAAGAACCGGTTAGGGAGGCAGAGACAGGTTGGACTGGTTTTGGGATGCAGTGGGTGGAGGGGAAGAGCTGGGCTGGTTGTGTGGTGTAGTAGGGGGAGGGGACGAACTTGGCTGGTTTTGGGATGCGGTGGGGGAAGGGGAGATTTTGAAGCTGGTGAAGTCCACATTGATACCATTGGGCTGCAGGGTTCCCAAGCAGAATATGAGTTGCTGTTCCTGCAACCTTTGGGTGGCATCATTGTGGCACTGCAGGAGGCCCATGATGGACATGTCATCTAAAGAATGGGAAGGGGAGTGAAAATGGTTTGCAACTGGGAGGTGCAGTTGTTTATTGCGAACCAAGCGGAGGTGTTCTGCAAAGCGGTCCCTGTTTTGGAGCAATCTTACCTTTCAAAGTCAGAAATCACATAACACCAGTCCAACAGGTTTATTTGAAAATACTAGCTTTCAGAACTCTGCTCTTAGCCAGTGCTTTCAAATAAACCTGCTGGACTATAACTTGGTGTCATGTGATTATTGATCTTGTCCAGACCAGTCCAACACCGGGACCTCCACTTCTGGCCTTTCAAGTTTGCTCAGCTGGACGCAGATGCTGCATCTTAAGGACCGCCAATGAAAAACATCACCTGTGAGGATTACAGAAAATCTGAGAGGTACAGGCAAGATTTTATGCATGATCTTCACAATACAATGTGAATTGAGAAATCCAACTCAAATATATTACACAGCATTCCATCAATAAAGGGATTTGCCCCATGCAGCATCGATCATAGCAATTCAGTGAGTCCATGGGACTTTGACCACATTCATGCACACTTTGGATGCCAATATTTCTGATGTCTTAAACTGAATGATTGACAACTCATCTGTGATTCAATGATGCATCATTGATCTGCCTCAAGCTGTTCTCCACATAGTGGTGGGAGTGAAGGATCATTGGTCAAAAGAGAACGTTGATGGAAGAGAGGTTGAAAGTGACATTTCAACTCTCACCTGTTGCATGCCTATCAACCATTACTTGATCAATGAGCCTGTCTCCTAAAGGATTAGTCGGTCCGAGCACTGGGCTAATCCATTACATTTCGCGGCTCCGGCATTCGGACGTCATCAGCCGAAAATATGCCTACTATTGCAACTGAGTTATGAACAGCTTGCCTCTCTTTGTCCTGAAGCCATGGAGTTTGGACCATGTAAAGTGCAAGGAAAAAGAAAAGTGTTCACCAAGGTTTAGATCTGGGGGTTGATGCAAATATTGTTAGTTGAGTTCCAATTGTTTGAGTGATTCAAGAAAAATGTATTACCCCGTATCACTTTATCCATTTTAAATATCCATAGCGGCCAAATAGTATCTCACCTTTTCAATTGTTTGTTGATGAATGGGAAAACATGAATCTACAGACATGAATGTGGACATGTGCAGTGGGATGATGGTTGATTGTATAGCTTCTTTGTATCAATGGAATTGTGAAATGAGCAGCCCCATATTACCCGGATTCTACACGACAAGCTAATTTATAGGTTAACTGGTTAACTTCAACAATACTTTCCCATCCCACTATTTCCTCTCACCTCAATCATTGGTAATAGTATTGTCCCTTTTCTGATGTTATGAAAATAACGTGCATTTTCCAATCCAAAATGATAAATTAATGCATCACGTAATTCACAGGAAAATAAACTAATCGGCCTTGTGTATTTTTTTGTGCCCCTTCTCTGGTCTTTTTGTCATTCTTCACTTTGGCATTCTTCGCCTTCCTATGAGGTCCTTTCCCAATGGCTGCAGCTAGGCTGGTTGATCTTTAATATGGGAAAATCGGGATGTGGAGATGCCAGTGTTGGGCTGGGATGGATGAGGTCAGAAATCACACGACACCAGGTTATAGCCCAACAGGTTTATTTGAAAACACAAGCTTTCTGAGCCTTCCTCCTTCTTCAGGTGTTAATGGGAGTGTGGTATCAGACCCAGAATTTATAAGTAAAAGATGAAAGGGTCATACCACTGATGAGGATGTATTAAAAAAACCAAGCATGCTGTTAAATCTTTAATCAGTTTAATTGATTAATATGTATATGTAAATCTTGAATTCCTTTCAGGTCACTGCCCTGAGAGAACTGAAGGTTTTACCAGTGTAAAGAAGAGATAACGTTTTAGGTCAGACAATGCATGTTAGATATAAGGCTTTGTTTAGTATCTGTTTGCATTTTAGTTTGGAGTCAGACTGGTTTTATTTCTAAAGTAGGAATTTATAAAATGCCACTTTGACTGAATGACCTCTTCTTTACACTGATAAAACATTTAGTTCTCTCAGGGCAGTGACTTGAAAGGAATTCAGGGATGTACATATACGTTTTAATCAATTAAACTGATGAAAGATTTAACAGCATCTTAGGTTTTTTCATTCGTCCTCATTAGTGGTGTGACCGTTTCATCTTTTACTTATAAATTCTGTGCGTGATACCACCTCACTAACACCTGAAGGAGGAGGAAGGCTCAGAAAACTTGTGTTTTCACATAAACCTGCTGGAGAATCAGGGCAACCGTGAATAGTAGTCTCGAGCAGCTTGCAGTTTAGAAGATGTGATACCTTTCAGGACAAACTAAAGACTGTACATCACATGGAAAGTCAACAAAAATCAGTTTATTCTGGTACATACATTAATAAAAATGGTTACAAATGGGTGTTATCACACTCCTCCATCTTGAATGAATATGTTACGCAATGTTCAATATAATTTATACACATCTCTTGCTTTCCATTTATTTACAAATCCAGTGGAACAACTGGTTTCATTTTTTTTGAGAAAATACCCCCTGTCTTGACACAAATATGCAGAGCTTCGGAAAGATCCTTGACCCAAGAATGAGGAGACATTTTCTTTAACAAGGACTGATTTTCCCATGGCCTCCATTTCAATGTTCCCATTCAATTAGTCATGTCTGTCTGACTGACTTAGATGTAACTGGTTTCAGGCTGAACTTACATGGATGAATTCTTAGTATTTTTCTCATATCCCAGCTACCCAATTCATCACACTCATTTTATTCTTCTTAACATCCTTCTTCTTCATGAATCTGTGAAGGTCTATGTATATCAGCATTACCTTTTCATGACTGAATATTTTGATTAAGTATGTACAAGTAGCTTAATATTTTAATAATTCTCCCTCGTAGGCTTATAACTGTGCTTATGTAACTAGTTATGATCACATTATTTCCACTTAACCTTGTGTTTCAAGTTCAAAGTGATTTCTCTTACTCTACCCCTATAATGATTCTTTCTCCCCAGACTGTGCTACATATGGCTTTAGCATAGAACAAAATTTTCATTTTCTCAGAAACAATTCAGCTTGCATTCTGTCGGTAGTAGTAGAGAGGAGTTATAATAAATAAACAAAAAATTGCCAATTTGTGATTCAATGACACCTGACATTTCTTCTAGCTTGTAATATAGCTTTTGTCTAACAGAAGCACACTTATCCATTTGTACTGTGCACTCTGCCGCTCAATTTGAAGCAGGATGATACGATGGAAATGTGTGTGTTTTATCTCATTTATTCTCAAGTAATTTAAAAACTCTTTTGAAAAATTCTCAGGTCCATTGCCAGACACAGTGCCCTCTGGAAGCCCATAAGCACAAGTATACAAGATCTCTAAAGTTTTGGGCATTGTTGCCCAATCATCCACTTCAAATCACTCTATATCACTCTGAAAGGCTATTGTCCTTAAAGTTATTGGGCATACTCAAATTGACTATTATTATGTTTCCAAAAGACTAGTGGTGAGTTTCTCCTGCATGACATGCTCTAGGCTATTTTCATAGAATCCCTAGAACACAAAGAAGCCATTAAGCCCATCGAAACTGCACCGATTCTCTGAAGAACATCACTGCCAGACACACTCACCCCATTCCATTCCCGCAGGGGATTTTTTTAACCATGGCTAACCCACTACACATTCACATCCCTGGACTCTATGCGCAATTTATTTTGGCATGGCTAATCCACCTCACCTGCACGTCTTTGGACTGTGGGAGGAAACTGGAGCATCCAGAGAAGACCATGCAGAAATGGGGAGAATGTGCAAACTTCACACAGGCAGTCACATATTATTTTGTTGTCCCACTATTCAGTGAGATCATGGCTGATCTGACAATCGTCAGCTACATGCTTCTTGTCCCATAACGCTTGATTTCCTTAAAATGGTTAAAATCTGCTTCTCTCAGCTTTGAATATACTTAACAAACCAAACTCTTTAGTTCTCTGCAATAAATAACTCCACAGATTCATTAGTCTCTAAGAGAAGAAACTCAGATCTCAACTTTGGCAAGTTATCAGGTGAATTACATTCATGCATTGGATTTCCAGCTGCTTTATAATCCTCACATAATCTTACAATTTTTTTGTGCTTTTAGCACTACCATTATTGGAGAAGCTCAATTACTCTGTTAAACTTTTGCAGTACTGTTCTCTGTCTCTAGTTATTTCAATTTTGGGCTATTTCCTCTGTTAGCAAATAGCACATTGGACAAGGTCTGCAGAAAACTGGTCTGCGTTCGTCTGAAGTCAAATATTTACCTTATATCCTTGAATCAGCTTCACTAACTATTCAAGAATACTTGGCAATTAGATCATCTTATTTCTTGAGTTTCACTTGCAGGTCATTTGCAATGACTGCTATTTCTTTCCACTGATGATTCTTTCGTTTTATTCTCTCAACATCCTTTGTCAGGATTGCCCTTCTTGCAAATGTGGCAATGTGTGTTCACAGTGCTGTCCTATGCATCAGTAACAGGACTTTTTAACAGCCTTTGTTGTGGCGTTTGCCTCACTTAGTTGCAGTTTATTTACTTCACAGTTGACTGACAGTTCTTAACTGTGATTTGTTTCGAGTTTGTTCCACCATATCCAAGGACAAAATTTTTTGGCAAGCTATGTTGAAGATTAACTTCAGCAATAACAGCAATTACTGCAATTCCCTCACTTTTTAAACCAACAACAAATTTGTCCTGTTGTGCTTGCTCTTAAAATTCTTCAAAATGACATTGGATGGACAGCTTCTTGAAAGTCACGATAAACTCTCCGATATCCTCAATAAGTAGCTGAACCCAATAACTTTCTGCACTAATCAAGCTTACTGTCTGACAGCAGTGTGTCTTTTGTTTCAGCTGGAGATTATATACTTGAGGGTTTTATACACTAATGGGCCTGTTTCTGTCAAGAGTCTTTCCTTGCCCCCGCCACCTTATTAACATCAAATTGCCAGAAAGGTCCAAGATATTACTAGCAGTGAAAAACGTCTTAAGCTGCTCCACCAGAAGACTCTTGGTTGTGCTCTCCTGGTCTCCAATAATAACTGTTGATGCAATAACTTTAAAGATCAGTGTATTAACAGCCTTTTCACAAAGGCCAATCTGTGCAGCCAGGCTTTTGTATAATAACATGGCAGTCTCTCCACCCAATAATGGTAATCCTGCACTAGTACAAAGTTAATGTGTTGGCATCTCTTAACAGGACTGGTATTGGGTAGTTCACAAATTATGCTCCCCACACCCTAAAACCAGGCCAAACTAATTTTTAGTTCACTTAGCAGTAACCCACCTCTCTGGAGGGAGTTATACTTGGAAGTAGACGAGTTGGAGCTGGTCTCTAATCATGTTTCCATGTTTGACAGCTTTAACCACTAGCGTGACACTCTACACCATGTTTGAGCAACAGATTATGTAGATTTGATCATTACAATTTCTCTATTGGTTCCTCAGACTCAATTTTGGGATTTTATACAGTAATGGAATATGAATTAATATTCTACTGTTAGAACAAATGACCGAGATTTGCCATGAGGAAAATAAATATTGAAGAATTAAATTTCTGTAAATTTGGACAAGAAAATTTCTTTGGATCTCACCTCTTCCACACAGCATGTATGTTTGGGTATTAGTTAGCTTAGTTGGCCATGAAGAACTGTCCTTTTCAACTTCTCCCCTCATCCGAGGCATGATGGCCCTCAGATTAAACCACCATTTGTTACCTCTTTCTAATGAGACGGCAGCCTTAAAGTCCAGTAGGACAATGAAGATTTAATTTCCTTATAATGCAACCCATTATGAATCCTACCCAGATAATAAAATGTGAGGCTGGATGAACACAGCAGGCCAAGCAGCATCTCAGGAGCACAAAAGCTGACGTTTCGGGCCTAGACCCTTCATCAGAGAGGGGGATGGGGGGAGGGAACTGGAATAAATAGGGAGAGAGGGGGAGGCGGACCGAAGATGGAGAGTAAAGAAGATAGGTGGAGAAGGTGTGGGTGGGGAGGTAGGGAGGGGATAGGTCAGTCCAGGGAAGACGGACAGGTCAAGGAGGTGGGATGAGGTTAGTAGGTAGCTGGGGGTGCGGCTTGGGGTGGGAGGAAGGGATGGGTGAGAGGAAGAACCGGTTAGGGAGGCAGAGACAGGTTGGACTGGTTTTGGGATGCAGTGGGTGGGGGGGAAGAGCTGGGCTGGTTGTGTGGTGCAGTGGGGGGAGGGGATGAACTGGGCTGGTTTAGGGATGCAGTGGGGGATGGGGGGGGGGAGGGGATGAACTGGGCTGGTTTAGGGATGCAGTGGGGGATGGGGAGATCCCCCTCCCCCACTGCATCCCTAAACCAGCCCAGTTCATCCCCTCCCCCCACTGCACCACACAACCAGCCCAGCTCTTCCCCCCCACCCACTGCATCCCAAAACCAGTCCAACCTGTCTCTGCCTCCCTAACCGGTTCTTCCTCTCACCCATCCCTTCCTCCCACCCCAAGCCGCACCCCCAGCTACCTACTAACCTCATCCCACCTCCTTGACCTGTCCGTCTTCCCTGGACTGACCTATCCCCTCCCTACCTCCCCACCCACACCTTCTCCACCTATCTTCTTTACTCTCCATCTTCGGTCCGCCTCCCCCTCTCTCCCTATTTATTCCAGTTCCCTCCCCCCATCCCCCTCTCTGATGAAGGGTCTAGGCCCGAAACGTCAGCTTTTGTGCTCCTGAGATGCTGCTTGGCCTGCTGTGTTCATCCAGCCTCACATTTTATTATCTTGGAATCTCCAGCATCTGCAGTTCCCATTATCTATGAATCCTACCCATCCATTTAATTATTGAGGAATTGTTTGTGAACATACTCATTAATCCCCAAAATCAATCAAGCAAAACTTTGAATATCCAAACATCCTCCTACTTCACTATTTAATCTTGGTGTATGTCCTCTTTGGACAACATTCTGCCATACCAGTTAAATCTCTTTGGCCACCCAGAGCCATTGGTTCTTGTGAAAGCTTGAGCATACAAGATCTGTGCACTGATTTAAGTTGTTTTCTTATTTAAAACGTTTAGCTGAGAGGTTACTCAAAATCTGTGCATAACTTGTTAATCAACAACAATGCATTGTTAAAATATCTAACAAGAAATTTCCCAAAATCATGTGAACATATTGATTGTTATGGTGGGATCTTTCTACAAAAGAGAATATCCTTGTTTGCATGATGTGCTGTAAAGGTTTGTGAACATTTTAGCACAAATTACTTTGATAAATCTGAAAAGGATTAGAATAATTTAATTTTAAAAAAACAAAGGAACTGTGGATGCTGCGAACCAGAAACAGAACAATTTGAGTGCCTGGCTTTTAATCTCTTCAATTGCAATATGGTGCCATTTTCTTTCAGGAAATGTCACCATTCAATGCATAAACCAAATGCATTGAGAATGTTTCATTGCAGGTCACAGTAAGAAGATCTGGGAGAGATGGATAGTGCTTCAGAGATTTGTGTACATGAGAAATTATAATGCCTTGTCACACATGTAATGGGCTGGATGAAGGACATGCCAAATATATTACTAACAATCCTGCATGACAGGTAATTCCAGCATCAACTGGAGACAGGCAGATTGAATCCTCTGCTCCTGTTAACAAAGTTAACCGTAGTGGCAGCTGCAAAATCTGATGGAGATTCATTCAGAAGAAACATCCAATCCAATAATCAACTCAGGGTCTTTCTGAAGAATAGAAATGCTTTGTGTTTCATCAATTTTTCTTTATTTGAATGAAATAAATCCGTGCCAAATTGGCTGGGAATTAAAATTCACATATTTTAATTTTTTGAATATACTCATCCGAGCAGAATAATTAAGTTCTGACCTCCCAAATGACTCAGTTGGTAAATGCAGCATCTAGTTCCAAGTTTCAGTCTCTAATTTGTACTGCGATGAGAGAAATGAAAGTTTCAATAGTGTCAAAGAACCATTGGTTGCTCCCTCTGGTAGACTGTTTAACCTGAGCGTCACCATGTCTCAGGTAAGGAATGAGATGGAGTAAGCAAGGCCTTCAAGGTGATATAAACCAGTACAGGAACTGAATGCACACTGTTGACATTACTAACCAGCTGGATTGATTATCTTAAACTTAAAATTGGCCTCAGTACCCAGCGTCAGAGAGAATAAAAATCTAACTAGATTTTGACCTTGGCAATACCCAATGATAACTATTGGGATATCTGTTTATGGATATGTTGTGAAGCTCTATAGAGTTTGCACCAGATTGATTGGTGCCATTTTCTGAAAGACAATGTATTATGTAACAAATCAAGACATTAAAGGTGTCAAGGGCTTTATTTCGGATTTGTATTAAATTAGAAATGGAAAGAGTTGTCATCTCCCTGACTAATCAAGGCATGTGTCGGGAGTTAAGTTGGTAGGCTGGTAAGTCTCCACTTGGGATGGATGGCTGTCAGGACAAAGTAAGGTGAAAGGGGACATAACGACTCTGGGGTGGTTCAACTGTAGTGTGTCCAGACAACTTAGGTGGACTCTGGTGCTGACAATATCCACTATGAGCTGCATTCCAAGCAACTGGAAAAAGGCTAGGGTGACACCCAGGGAGAGCGGAGTCAGTGTCAGCTTTTGGACAAATTGACAGGCTACTCATCTGCTGTATATGAGGATATTAAAGAAGCAAGTACATGAAGCAAACATGAGCAAGTTACAGCTATATTTCATTTATAATCATTTCATCATCCATTTTCAATGCATGCAGAGTGAATTTGGAATTTGCACCATGTCATCGATACTTGCAAATTGAACATTGGCATTTCATTGATTTTGACATTAGCAGCAATGACTTAAAAAGAGGTAAATGCTGACTAGAGGCAATCTATTAATACTGAACTTCCAATGGGTGCTGCTGAAAGTGAAGACCATCACTTCATCATCTGTCATGGAGTGTTACATTGGTCTATACTAACTGCAATGAAAAGTTAGATGATTGATTTAATCTAGTTGTATGATTGGTTTGGGTCTAGGATGAGAAAGTGGTCAGAATTCATCAGGAACTCCCTTTTGATGCAATGACTCATCACTCAACTTCTACGGTACTTTCACTCTGGAAGTGTCAACACTGAGGCTGAAGCTAAATAAATGATGGAGGCATTGTCCGCATTATTGGGGTACAGCACGTCGCTCTGTATGGAGGAGTATGTGCAACCCCCACCTGCAATGTATGGTCTGCTGACTCTTCTGAGATCAAAGAAACGCTTTCACTCCTTATGTTCTCAATGTAGGTCAATTTCAGCAAGAATTGCGTGCCCAGTCACGAGGGGAACATCAGTCACATGTGGCTGCCTTCCTAAAATCAAACTCCATAATAACCAATTGGCAGTGCAGAATTTGAATCCTGCTGAAGGAAAGGAATAGATTTTGAAACCTTTTTGTCTTGTACACAACCATGCAGAATTGCAATAATATTAAAATTTAAAGGGAATAATAATATATACTGTATGTGTAAAGGTGTTTGGTTCATTGACAAGTGTGTTCCAAATGGTCAGTTTGTTACCATGGAGAACATCAACCCCCAAGTTAACAGTTATTCCAAAAGTCTTTAAATTCAAATCAGGCAAGTCAACACAGATTGATCAAATTCTTACCATGAGGAATTCCCAAGGAAAATATTGTCTCTCAAACTTTTGCTCAGTTCAAAAAGGTGCAATGCCTGAACATGTTCTTTTGTTTACAGGTGGCCATGTCCAGTGAATGTATGTAGGCTAAGTAGGAACACACATATATTTATGGACTATGAGAAACTGGGTCATAGTACTATTTGGACATTTCTGGGTTATATAAGAGTCTAATTTTAGCTGAAAGGTTTCACTTTCTCTCAATGAAGTAGTTTGAAACCTGCTAAAGTTTTCAATAACAGGACTCCTAACTGTTTCCATATTTTCCCAAATTTGATTCAATCCTATCCCTACGAGTCTCCTCCAATAATTCCCCTACTACTGATGTTAGGCTCATTGGCTGTAATTTCCCAAATTACCGCTTTTGCCCTTCTTAAGCTAAGGGGTAACATTGGCTATTCTCCAGTCCTCTGGGACCTCTCCTGTGATTAAAGAGGGTACAAAGATTTTTTAAGGCCTCTCCAATTCCCTCTCTCGCCTCCCTCAGTATTCTGGGATGGATCCCATCAGATCTTGGGGTCTAGTCTACCTTAATGCTTTTCAAACACCCAACAGCTCCTCCTTTGCTCACATAAACAAGCCACTTTGAGGTTGCTAAAGAAATCTAGTGGAATCTGATTCTCGGTAACAGTGATAAAGAAAAACAAGTTGACTGCATTGGCCACTGAATTAAATATTTAGACATTTTGTATGACTCAGGGACTACTGAGCTTGACTACCAGCACACTCCTTTCATGTACTAACACATATATTGGACACCCAACTGAGGATCATGTGCTAGTTGTTGGTGTATCCCTTGGCACATTTGGGACTGTTACATAGTTGGTGATCAATGGCGGAATTATATTTGACCTTAGGTTCTATGTTTTGCAAGCATGAGCTGCCTTATAATGTTTTGTGCTTCACCTGTTGTGAACAGCAAAGGGTGCTATTTGGTACAACCCAGAAGCCTTTGGGATATACATATCTGGCAAGTGATTGGCACCAAAATTCATGAACCTTATTTGTGTGGTTGACAGAATATGCCTCTGGCTTTGAGACAATTTCTTTATTAATAGTAAATACCCAGTCTTGCTAATGTATCATCACAGCACGAAACAGCTAGCTTCATTTGTTGCTCAAGCTTTTGAGACACAATCTGAGTTCGACAAAGTATACTGGAACACTGAAAGTGGTAACCTTAGGCCTGTTCATAAATTTACATGATGTAGAATGAACATTGATCTAATTGGGTTAGCTATTATCTCACTGGATCTCTCTGGTGCACTCTATTTCAACATTGAGTTTGCATGGTGAGTGAATAGCTGGGGGTATATTTACTAGATTGCCAACAAGGCCAGTGTTATCACTGCCAGCCATTACTCACGTGTGAATCTATCAGCATCAAAAATTGGAGAGAGGAACAGCAGGGAAGGTTACAGGGGGCAGTTGCTGGGGTTACTGTGAGCCAGGCCTCAGGAATTATCACTGGCCTCTGCACTTGGTGGAGTTTGCTGGGTCCAGGCTTTATGTGCTACTGGAATCCAGGTACTGTTCTTGGCTTTTTCCAGGGGAGGCTGCATCGACATGATCCTGATGAGTGAAAGGCAGAAAGCTTTAACAGCAGTTTCCACTTTACAGCATACTATTCACAGTAACATAGCCAGACTAAAAATTGATTTTAGAGAAAATGGGGAGAACTAAAATGATACGTGACCATTTTCTGCATTTTACACAAATCGTCAGATCCAATATGAGAGTGGGGCAGCAAATAAATATTTTCATAAAACCCCCAAAGATGCAGAAAATGCTTTGAGGAAGCAAGAACAAGCAAACTTATTTCCAATTTAAGCAAGCTTTGGAAAGTGAGCCATTGCCGTGTATACGACATACATAGCTTTTAAGACATGAACTCTATTCAATGTGGATTCTGAAACAAATCTTCCCTTTTTTAAGTGAACAAAGTGCTGCTACAAAACATGGTTGCTCAAGGTCAACTGACCTGGTTTATGTATACAAAAGCTACCCCAATATCTAATAGCAACAAAAGGGCACTTCCCAGTTGAAAAGGTATCCACCACGCATATCCTGATGCAGTTATAAATTGTAAGGAACTTTTTTTGAAACAGAGGAGGTGGTTGTCTTAATACCCTCAGGGTGAATATCTCAAAACAAAAAAAGGATGTGGCTCATCAACTTCAGACCACCACCATTTTTGGAAAAGGAACTGAGGAATCAAATGGTAAGGCAGCCATAACTGCCTCATTTTAATCTTTAAATGCTGTGTGCAACACAGACAGAGCGGAAAAGCCAATAACATCTACACCTTAAGAATAGGAAGCTTTCTCAACATAAGATCTCCAAGCTCATTCCATTTCAGGACCACCAACACAGCAAACTGATCTCTTGGCAACAAGGCTGCAAATAACTAACTTTATGTGTTGCAAAAAGTTCATCTCTTCAATAGAGCACTGAAAACAACTTTAGGATATGACTTTAGCTGTTGAATTCATGCAAACTGACCTTTAGGAGTAAAGACATCTTTCTCCAGGCCTGCAGTACATGTTTTAGAATACAAGAATCGTATGAATTATGAACTATTCTCATTGTTTATAATTTGTAAAGGTGCATATTCTCTTTAGCTTTACTACCCTTGCATGTGTTTCTGTATATGATTATATGAGTGGATGCCATAACATTAATTTCAGCAATTAATCAGCATTCTTTATTTAGACTTGCTTAATGCTGCTGTTAGTTATTCAACATGTCTCAACATTCAAGGGTTAACTAAGGCACATACAAACATCTACCACGCAAAAGTGTATTAATTAGGGACAGTTGGGCAGGAACAGGGATTTCAACAGATCCTTCTCACTATGTCTGCAAGATGAAGATATATTATATTTCAATAAAATTAATTTATGAATGAAGCTTGTAATTCGTAGCTGACAAAACCATTTGACAATGCCTCTCACTATCAAACAGTTGGGATTGGACTTGCTTGGTTCCATTCTTATCTATCTAATCATTGGTGTAGAATCATTGACACCAATTTCTCTTCTCCTTCTTCCAAAGTTACTCTGATGCCCCTTAAGAACTTACTCTCAGCCCTGCTTGTTTCTTATCTTTATGTTGTCCCTTGGGATTATCATTCAAAACACAACCATTGGTTTCCACTTAAGTGCTCCTGACACTCAGCTGCAACACACCACCAGCTCTCTTGAATTCCTCTGTTGTCTCTATATTGAAATACTGCCTGTCTGACAACCAGTTCTGGAGGCACAGAGATTAAATGCTTAGGGCAGGCATTGCAGAGTACTCTAGATGGAGTGAGCCACATAATCTGACCATGTTTCACTTTGAACAACCGGACCCACCAAAGAGGGGATGTAAAGGATGCTAAAGAGTTAGGATCGTAGTGACAGTCTTCTGGGGAGGAAGATGATGGCATTAAGCAGGAGGAAAATCCCTTTCATTATAAGTACAATTGTAATCGACACGACTTTTAGAGTATTCTTCCGCAGAGCGAAGAGGAGGCGAGGTCATTAAATTTATTCAAGTCTAAGTTAGGCAAATATTTGAACCACAAGAATCAGAGATTATGGGGGTAGGCAGAGATGTGGAGTAAGGGCCACTATCAAATCTTATTGAATGGCTGAACTAACCCAAGGGACCAAGTGGTTTATTCCTGTTTCTCTTTCTCATGATCTTATTGTGCATCACATAAGCATGATTCATGGTGTTTGACAGAAACATCTTACAGCTGTTAGTAATATTCATTAAGCAATTGAATGGCTGCGTTTTGTAACTTCTTTAAAAATGCATGTCATTTGGGTAGAGAGTGTATCAATATTAGATGTTGCCTTCCACGGTAGAAGTGACTTGCCCAAGTTGCATTTAATTTCGGAAATATTAGCAAAGTAGCAAGCATTTGGTACAATTTACCTGGACTGGGACAACTCTTGCACAGAGTTTACTATCTCTAATCCCTCAATCCTTTTATCAGCATCCTCTAAATTATTAATCCAGGTCTCTTTTAAACACTATGGTTGATTCAGGTTCAATAGTCACTTGTGTTAATACATTCCATATTTTAATAACGTTGTGAGTGAAAGAAGAGTACTCAGTAAGTAAGGTACCAGATGACATGAAAATTGAGCACCTGTTGATTGTCAGTCCTCATGGGGCCATGCCCCAAGCAAAATTCAATGCTTTTGAAATAGAAGAGAAAAAAATGGGAAAGAAAGCATTGTCAGGTGAGGTGAAGCACTGCTGTGCATTGGAGCAATGTTGCAGCTGAATTGCTTCCTCATGCTCTTCAAAATATTTGAGGATGTCCCCAGTGAGTCAGGAGCACAGTCTCAACTGAAAGGTCACTGAATTCAATTTAATATCCAATGGCCATTAACAACCAAGCAATATTAAACATTTGGTGTCGGTATTGTACCACAATGTTTTAAGTAGCTATGTCAAAATAAAGAAATCAATGCCTGTTTGGAGCTGAAAGGCATGAGTGTATTCCACAGCCTGAGAGCTGTCAAGTGGATATTTTTGAAAGTATTTATTCAGCCCATCAGTAATTGGAAACTATTTAGAGGTAAACAATGTCAGATAAATAGGTTTAAGGCGGTAAAACATCAGACTGTTTCCGTTGAACTGCAGACAGAGTGAAAACTGGCAGGTGTGAAAGTCATTCAAGAGTGAAAGCCTGTTGAAGTCACAGGGCTATAGGCTGTCAATGTTATCAGGAAGCAAGGAAAAATTGTCATCCAATTTAAAAAGCAAATCTCATCTTAAACATGGAGGGATTGCATCATGAGTAGCCAATTAATAGTGGACTCTACTTATCAAGAAACTCCACCTAAGGGGTAGTAGTCTCACTGAAAATCTTACCAAATATGAGATAGTCACAATGAGGATAGAACTTTGCTAACACTCATTTTCGTGAGAGGAAATCTCAACATATGAATTATTTTAAGGAGCGATTCTCATTTTCAGGATGCTGGTCACTGTTGAAAGTCCCTTTTATAAAAGTATCTTACTTACAGCTTTCAAGTAGGGCTGTCAAAATTAACAGTAACTTTTTAAAATGGAAGATTTGATTTGAAGGGTGTTTTTAACCATATTTTCACTTAAGAGCTCTCTTTGAGTGTATCTCCAGATGATTTATTATTAAAACTAGAAATAATTAGACAGTTTGGCAGAGTATGATAGTCTCTCACTTTAGAATGCTGGGATGTGAGTATTGCTGGCAAGGTTAGATTTTGTTGCCCATTCATAAATGTCTTTGAGAAGGCCATGGCGATGAGTAACTTTCTTGAACCACTATAGTCCATCTGCTGTAGGTATAACTACAGTGCTATAAGGAAGTATTAGGGATTTGAAACAGGATCACAGAAGGAACAGTAATATTGTTATAAATCTGGATAATGTGTGGCTTGGAAGGGAACTTGCAGATAATAGTATTCTCATGTACCTACTGTCCTTGCCTTTCTAGATGTTAGAAGCCATGGGTATGAAGATGTTGCTGAAAGACACTTGCAGATAGTTGTAATGCATTCTAACCTGTTGCCAATGTGCAAGTACATCGATGAAATGAATGTTTAAGTTAGTAGCCGGGATGCCATCAAGTAGGATGCTTTGTCTGACATTAAGCTTTGTGAGTGTCGATAGAGCTGCACTCATCCAGGTAAGTCTGTAGAGTATTCCATCACATTCCTAACTTATATTTTTTAGACAGTGGATAGGATTTGGGGAGATAGGAGTTGAATTACCCGTCAGGAGATACCCAGTCTCTGATTTACTCTGGCAGTCACTGCCATTAGTCAAGGGGTGATGTTTGGAATCTCATTCATTGTAGATTATCATTATTTGGCATTTGAGTGCTATGTTTCTTACTTGCCTCTTCTCAGCCCAAGCCTGCATGCTATTCAGGTCTTGCTGCATACAGAGACAGGCCGATTTGTACATGAGGAGTTACAAATGGTACTTAATGCTATGAGGTCTTCATGAACATGCTCATCTCTGTTTTTCTAATGCATGAAGGTCAATAATAATAAGCTGTAAGCTGATTGGGCTTTAGACTCTGAGTAACTATTGCAGTTATGTCCTGGGACTGAGATGAGTGATCTCTACAACTGCAAGCAACTTCCTTCATGCTAGTGACTCCAACCAGTAGAAGAATATTTCACTGATTCTGACTGACTTCAATTTTATTAGGATTCCTTAATGCCACACTCAATCAAATGTTTTCTTTATGTGAAGGCTGGTCACTCTCACCTTATCTCTATATTTCACCTCCTATGTCCAAGTCTAGATCAAGGCAGTAATAGGTCAGGAGCCAAATGCCCCTGACGGAAATCAAACTAAGCATCAGCCAATAGGTAGTCCGGAAACATCAATTAATAGCGCTGTAGATAACTCCTTCCATCATTTTGTTGTTAATTCAAAGTAGACTAATTGAGCAGATATTAACCATATTGCAATTTTCCTGCTTTTTATGGACAGTCCATTTTCTACAGGATCAGCTAAATACCCCTGTTGTAGGTGTACTGGAACAGTTGGGCTAGAGGCGCAGCTTGTCCTAAAGCACAAGTCTTCTGTACAACTGCCTGCATCTGGTTCTTTAATCTACCCTTGATACCTTCTGGACAGAAACTAACTGGCTGAAATTTGAAATCTTTGATACCGGAAACCTTAGGAGGATCTCAAGAGTGATCTCTTCTGGCTGAAAATCAGTGCAAGTTTGGAGCATTGTACTTTGCACTGATGTTCTTGATTGACCCTTCATTAAGGATTGGAATATTTTTAGAGCTTACTTCCTCCTATTAATTGTTTGATTGTCTACTGTGATTTATTACTGAATGTGGCAGGACTGCATAGTTTTCATCTGAAATGATAGGTATGTTGTTTGACTCTATCAAATTCCACTTTTACTATTTGCCAGGCAAGTGTTTCTGCTACTTTCAATGGGTAGAAATTTCTCTCTTAGTTACGAATATTGCTTTCCATGCTCCATTGCAAATGCAAATCTTTCCATGCTCCATTGCAAATCCCTGGCTTGATGATAATGCTACAATGAGTGATTTAATAAATCAGATTGTAGTGAAATGCAGTGGCAACACAGTATGGAGCTGAAGGAACACAGCAGGACAGGCAATATCAGAGGAGCAGGAAAGTTGACATTTCAGGTCAGGACCCTTCTTTAGAAATGGGATGGGGAAAGGGAACTGGGAAATAAACAGAGAAAGGAGGGGTGGGGCTGGGGAAGGTAGGTGGGATGGTAATAGGTGTATACATTGAGGGAGTGTTGATGATTGGTCAGTGGGATGGACGGGGCGGATAGGTAGGAGAGAAGATGGACAGGTTGTGACAAGTCAAGGAGGCGGGGATGAGAGAAGGGTTGGATATGGGTTTGCCTGAGTATGTGGTCGAAGAGTTTCAGGGCAGAGGAGATCACCAGATGGTTGCATCAGGAGAGAGATCCACTGAGGTTTTCTTGACCTGACACAAACTGTCCATCTTCTCTCCCACCTATCCACCCCACCCATCCCACTGATCACTCCCCATCACTCCCTACCTGCACTCACCTATCACCATCGCACCGCATTGAACTCCATATGCCACCTTTCAGCCCAATTCTGCAGTTTATCCAAGTCTCCCTGCGACCTGCAACATTCTTCCACACTGTCCACTACTCCACTGACTTTAGTGTCAACTGCAAACTTACTAACCCATCCACCAATGCCTGCATCCACGATAAGACATTCCACTCCCGCACATCCCAGATGTCCAAGTTCTTTAAGGACCGCAACTTCCCCCCCACGGTGATTGAGAACGCCCTTGACCGCGTCTCCCGCATTTCCCGCGACACATCCCTCACACCCCGCCCCCGCCACAACCGCCCCAAGAGGATCCCCCTCGTTCTCACACACCACCCTACCAACCTCCGGATACAACGCATTATCCTCCGACACTTCCGCCATTTACAATCCGACCCCACCACCCAAGACATTTTTCCATCCCCACCCCTGTCTGCTTTCCGGAGAGACCACTCTCTCCGTGACTCCCTTGTTCGCTCCACACTGCCCTCCAACCCCACCACACCCGGCACCTTCCCCTGCAACCGCAGGAAATGCTACACTTGTCCCCACACCTCCTCCCTCACCCCCATCCCAGGCCCCAAGATGACATTCCACATTAAGCAGAGGTTCACCTGCACATCTGCCAATGTGATATACTGCATCCACTGTACCCGGTGTGGCTTTCTCTACATTGGGGAAACCAAGCGGAGGCTTGGGGACCGCTTTGCAGAACACCTCCGCTCAGTTCGCAACAAACAACTGCACCTCCCAGTCGCAAACCATTTCCACTCCCCCTCCCATTCTCTTGATGACATGTCCATCATGGGCCTCCTGCACTGCCACAATGATGCCACCCGAAGGTTGCAGGAACAGCAACTCATATTCCGCCTGGGAACCCTGCAGCCATATGGTATCAATGTGGACTTCACCAGTTTCAAAATCTCCCCTTCCCCCACTGCATCCCTAAACCAGCCCAGCTCATCCCCTCCCCCCACTGCACCACACAACCAGCCCAGCTCTTCCCCCCCACCCACTGCATCCCAAAACCAGTCCAACCTGTCTCTGCCTCCCTAACCGGTTCTTCCTCTCACCCATCCCTTCCTCCCACCCCAAGCCGCACCCCCAGCTACCTACTAACCTCATCCCACCTCCTTGACCTGTCCGTCTTCCCTGGACTGACCTATCCCCTCCCTACCTCCCCACCTACACCCTCTCCACCTATCTTCTTTACTCTCCATCTTCGGTCCGCCTCCCCCTCTCTCCCTATTTATTCCAGTTCCCTCCCCCCATCCCCCTCTCTGATGAAGGGTCCAGGCCCGAAACGTCAGCTTTTGTGCTCCTGAGATGCTGCTTGGCCTGCTGTGTTCATCCAGCCTCACATTTTATTATCTTGGAATCTCCAGCATCTGCAGTTCCCATTATCTCTAATGCCTGCATCCAAGTCATTTATAAAAATGACAAACATCAGTGGTCCTAGAACAGATCCTTGAGGCACACCACTAGTAACTGGACTTCAGGCTAAATATTTTCCATCAACCACCACTCATTGCCTTCTTAGCTTGCTTGGTTAGTTTAGAGAGCAACTAAGAGTCAACTATATTGTGTACATCCAGAAATAACTTTCAGGCCAGGTCAGTTAGCAGAGCAGATTTTGGTTCTTAATGGGCATTAGAGAACCTAAGGTTTTACACAAAGCCAATTGTTTAATGTTTAGTGTAACTGAGACAAGGTTTTAAATCTCAATTTATCAACTAAATGAATTTAAATTCTGCCAGCTGCCATAGTATATGAATCCTCATCCCCTGGACATTTATCCAAGCCACTAAATAGGCCAGTAACATAACATCGCCTATTATTCTCATGGTTACTCATCATGCCATTGCTTTGTTGCTAGTTGGATAGGTGAGAAATGGAGACTATGCTAGTGAAAACTATGAGCGATTATTAACTATTATGGACAGTGACACGTTTAGACTTGATTTTACTAGAAGCGACTTCCATCACTTAGAAGTGAATGTGATGTGTCATTATCTGCAATCAACGACAGTCTTGCAAAAGTTATTAATTCCAAATACTACACAAGTAAATAGGGGCCACTGCACTCAGTCAATCAATCTGAATGATTTCTCTACGTTAGTTGGGGAAACATAAATGAATGTTATTGGGTGAGAAAGCCCATGGCCCAGGCTAATGCTTAGGACACAGATTTGAATCCCATTGTAGTAGCTGGTGGAAATAACATCCAATGTGTGAGAATCTGGACTTGAAAACTTGCTTTAGTCCATTTCCCAAAGGCAGACTAAACTACTGTTATTAAGTTTTCAGAATCTTTCAGGGTGGCTTTCCCAACCTTCATGGTTAAGGATTTCTTTTACTTTCATTAGCATGTCATGAATGCACATGAACATCCCAGCTCATTAGAATTATATTCACGGACACAACTTTGTTAGTGAAATACA
Source organism: Stegostoma tigrinum (assembly GCF_030684315.1). Taxonomy (NCBI): domain Eukaryota; kingdom Metazoa; phylum Chordata; class Chondrichthyes; order Orectolobiformes; family Stegostomatidae; genus Stegostoma; species Stegostoma tigrinum. Next base: position 37,346,449 of record NC_081368.1, read on the forward strand.
GCAAACACGAGTTCACAAACCTCACAATACTGAACAGCGGAAATAATGCCAATCACTCCAGCAAACCAAGGCATATAAATAACAAATGGGACAGAAGGCCAGCGCTTCACCGGAGGCTCTCTGACGATATAACCGAGCAGGGTGATGAAATGCCTACAGTCAAACATACTGGCTTGGCGTGCAAGTCTACAAACCTCATCCACAAACCGAGCTAGAAGTCTTCTTTAAAACTTTAAACTTCATTATACAGTCAAGGCATTTACTTAATGAAGTAGACTGCATCCTCCAAACTCCAATGTATACACACATCTTCACTAACTTGGCTCCTTTAGAAACTCATGTCTCTGTCCACAAACCCTTCAGAAGTCTCAGTCATGTTTAGTCTACAATGACAGTATAAGAATTGAAGCCTGACTGGGCCAACTGCCCATCTAAGAAAAGCAGCCACACCAGCGCTTTCAGCAAATCTGACCAGGGAAGGCAAGCAAGGCTTCACTTAAGAACTAGGGAGGGAGGGAGAAAGAACATTAGAACTGACTAAGGGGAGCTGCAACCGAAGAGTGAGATTGGGCATGAGGATCTGAGTGGGATTCAGATCAGGGGGCAGAGCAAGAAAAAAATCCAAGATCAGTAGCCACAAGGAGAACTTGAAGAGGGACAAGAGAGATGAAAGGGGAATGGAGAAGGCCATCAAAATTAAAATGGGCAGTGTATTCTAAAGGGAGAAAGTGTAAAACTGGAATAAAATATTCACTACTACTATTTTGTGCAAAAGCATTTTCCAAATAACGATTCTGAGATTACGCAATGCAAAAGGGAACGGCCACAGATTTGTGTGAACATATCAGTGCGCAGCACATGTGCACAGTGCAGACAGGCACAACTGAGGCAACTGAAACAGAAAGTGAGAAAAGCTGCTGTGCAATAGAAATCTTCCATCCCAAAACTGATATTTGTCTCCCAGCTCAATACTGCCTTGTCACATGTTTAATCTACCTAACCCAGCAGCCTTTGTGTGTTGATAAGAATGAGAGGAAGAAGAAGGAGGAGAAGAAGAAGGGAAGCGTAATGACAGGACAATCTGAGATAGGAAGTCGATGTTTTGGGGTCAGGACCCTTCTTCAGAGAAGGGGCTTTCTGAAGAAGGGTCGTGACCTGAAAACTCAACTTTCCTGCTCCCCTGATGCTGCCTGGCCTGCTATGTTCCTCCACCTCGATAATGTGTTCTCTCTGACTCTGGCATCTACAGTTCTTGCTATCTCACAATCTGAGATGAGTGGCGCAGGAAGCTGCATCCGGAGGTGGACAAGCACTGAATGAAGAAGGGAGCCAGCAACTCCAGGAACAGTGAGCAGTCTACCAAGAAAGGCAGTATAACAGGCAGAGATAATGGGAACTGCAGATGCTGGAGATTCCAAGATAATAAAATGTGAGGCTGGATGAACACAGCAGGCCAAGCAGCATCTCAGGAGCACAAAAGCTGACGTTTCGGGCCTAGACCCTTCATCAGAGAGGGGGATGGGGGGAGGGAACTGGAATAAATAGGGAGAGAGGGGGAGGCGGACCGAAGATGGAGAGTAAAGAAGATAGGTGGAGAGGGTGTAGGTGGGGAGGTAGGGAGGGGATAGGTCAGTCCAGGGAAGACGGACAGGTCAAGGAGGTGGGATGAGGTTAGTAGGTAGCTGGGGGTGCGGCTTGGGGTGGGAGGAAGGGATGGGTGAGAGGAAGAACCGGTTCGGGAGGCAGAGACAGGTTGGACTGGTTTTGGGATACAGTGGGTGGGGGGGAAGAGCTGGGCTGGTTGTGTGGTGCAGTGGGGGGAGGGGATGAACTGGGCTGGTTGAGGGATGCAGTGGGGGAAGGGGAGATTTTGAAACTGGTGAAGTCCACATTGATACCATATGGCTGCAGGGTTCCCAGGCGGAATATGAGTTGCTGTTCCTGCAACCTTCGGGTGGCATCATTGTGGCACTGCAGGAGGCCCATGATGGACATGTCATCAAGAGAATGGGAGGGGGAGTGGAAATGGTTTGCGACTGGGAGGTGCAGTTGTTTGTTGCGAACTGAGCGGAGGTGTTCTGCAAAGCGGTCCCCAAGCCTCCGCTTGGTTTCCCCAATGTAGAGAAAGCCGCACCGGGTACAGTGGATGCAGTATACCACATTGGCAGATGTGCAGGTGAACCTCTGCTTAATGTGGAATGTCATCTTGGGGCCTGGGATGGGGGTGAGGGAGGAGGTGTGGGGACAAGTGTAGCATTTCCTGCGGTTGCAGGGGAAGGTGCCGGGTGTGGTGGGGTTGGAGGGCAGTGTGGAGCGAACAAGGGAGTCACGGAGAGAGTGGTCTCTCCGGAAAGCAGACAGGGGTGGGGATGGAAAAATGTCTTGGGTGGTGGGGTCGGATTGTAAATGGCGGAAGTGTCGGAGGATAATGCGTTGTATCCGGAGGTTGGTAGGGTGGTGTGTGAGAACGAGGGGGATCCTCTTGGGGCGGTTGTGGCGGGGGCGGGGTGTGAGGGATGTGTCGCGGGAAATGCGGGAGACGCGGTCAAGGGCGTTCTCAATCACCGTGGGGGGGAAGTTGCGGTCCTTAAAGAACTTGGACATCTGGGATGTGCGGGAGTGGAATGTCTTATCGTGGGAGCAGATGCGGCGGAGGCGGAGGAATTGGGAATAGGGGATGGAATTTTTGCAGGAGGGTGGGTGGGAGGAGGTGTATTCTAGGTAGCTGTGGGAGTCGGTGGGCTTGTAATGGACATCAGTTACAAGCTGATTGCCTGAGATGGAGACTGAGAGGTCCAGGAAGGTGAGGGATGTGCTGGAGATGGCCCAGGTGAACTGAAGGTTGGGGTGGAAGGTGTTGGTGAAGTGGATGAACTGTTCGAGCTCCTCTGGGGAGCAAGAGGCGGCGCCGATACAGTCATCAATGTACCGGAGGAAGAGGTGGGGTTTGGGGCCTGTGTAGGTGCGGAAGATGGACTGTTCCACGTAACCTACAAAGAGGCAGGCATAGCTGGGGCCCATGCGGGTGCCCATGGCCACCCCCTTAGTCTGTAGGAAGTGGGAGGAGTCAAAAGAGAAGTTGTTGAGTGTGAGGACGAGTTCCGCTAGGCGGATGAGAGTGTCGGTGGAGGGGGCCTGGTCGGGCCTGCGGGACAGGAAGAAGCGGAGGGCCTTGAGGACAGGCAGCCCTGTTCTGTCTGCAGATAATTTAAAGGGAATATGGCAGGTTTTATCACAAAACTGGAAAGCCGTCATCTACATATTCTACATTCTGCACAAAGATCTTCTGTTACTCAGCTTTGAAGGAATCACAATGCCAGTTGTTCTGAAGATCAGATCTGCATTGGTTCTTTTCAGCAGTCCATAGGTGTATTTGTAAGTTCACTGTGCCTTTTACAGGAAAGCAATGGTTTCTCCTGTTCATAACAGTGCCCAAGCTGTCTGACCTTCAGCCATTGCTTTGCCCCTGAGGGCCATTAGCTGCAAGTGTATGAGGCTCAGAGCTCCCTGGCATCATCCAGTCAAATACCTGGGCAGAAAAAGATTCTTTCCCTCAATATCCAGGTTGCTTGTGACCATAGGTATCAATTCCTATAGGTGAGTGCTCACTATCCGGGGAGCTACCACAACAGTGTTTCAGCTTTTATTAATAGAGGGATCTAGTTCCGGAACCAAGAGGTTATGCTGCAGCTGTACAAAACTCTGGTGCGGCCGCACTTGGAGTATTGTGTACAGTTCTGGTCACCGCGTGAAAAGAAGGATATGGAAGCTTTGGAAAGGGTGCAGAGGAGATTTACTAGGATGTTGCCTGGTATGGAGGGAAGGTCTTACGAGGAAAGGCTGAGGGGCTTGAGGCTGTTTTCATTAGAGAGAAGAAGGTTGAGAGGTGACTTAATTGAAACATATAAAATAATCAGAGGGTTAGATAGGTGGATAGGGAGAGCCTGTTTCCTAGGATGGTGACGGCGAGCATGAGGGGGCATAGCTTTAAATTGAGGGGTGAAAGATATAGGACAGATGTCAGAGGCAGTTTCTTTACTCAGAGAGTAGTAAGGGAATGGAACGCTTTCCCTGCAATGGTAGTAGATTCACCAATTTTAGGTACATTTAAGTCGTCATTGGATAAGCATATGGACGTACATGGAATAGTGTAGGTTAGATGGGCTTGAGATTGGTATGACAGGTCGGCACAACATCGAGGGCCAAAGGGCCTGTACTGTACTGTAATGTTCTATGATCTATAATAATAACAATTACACTCTGCACAATTTACAACATCTCCAGGGCTAGTTTATGCTTGGCAGAATGTACCGGAGAAGACGTGTCCAATGATCCCAGTGCAAAACTCTCAGGTTAATGGGGATCAGAGCTATAACACATCACAGGAAGGGTCATCAGGTGGAGCACTCCAGTACACACTGGACACATTCCCCAGAATAGTGATTGGTTTGCTACAGCCTTTCACAACAACAGGGTGAGAAATTAGAAGTGGGGAAATGGTCCAGCCACCTGACTCCTCAGATAAGGAAGGCAATGGAGATGTTGAAGGAATGAACACTGTAAGACAAGGCAGACAGGCTTAATAGAAAACATAATGTGGGAAGATTTGAGAACGATGACTTTGAACGAACACTTACTGAGAGTAATAGCCAAGAGTAGTGCAGAGGCATTCTTTCCCTCGAGGAATGCTTATTTTATATACTGCAAAACATGACGATTCTCTGTTTGTCATAGATTATAAAAGATTTATTCCCTTTGGACTAATACATTCTGACCAGTTTGCAGGCCAGTGTATCAGTATAGAGTCTTCAGGTCTATGTGTGAGCTGCACCTATGTGACATAGAATTCCTTCTTTAGCAAGGTGCATTCGTCTGTCAGGGACGTACCTGCACCACACTGGGCTGATTGACTGCCAAACTCAATCATACCTCTGAAGTTCCTACTTTGCAGAAGTTATGTTCTCCCCAGAAGACAGCAGTGAATAAGAGCCTCAGATTTAGTTGTACTGTTTCACATGATGTGCATGTGAGCCTTTAGCATAATCATCAGTCCTTAAGGGACTCTATATAGAAAACACCAAAAGTCAAATGCCTTAGGAGATAAAGAATTAACACAAGAATGTGGTACAGTATTTATTTCAAATGTAGTATTTGTCTTGGGCCCAGAGGGCTCCAGTCTGCTTGGAATCTCCTGTAAGGATGCAACTTCCTTAGCCTGACCTGCTGGAGATATTTAAGTCCCTGGCAGAAGGAAGCTGATGTAGCAGTGCATCTCTGGAGTGATTTGTGATGGCAAAGTGTCTTCTTCCATGTCAGGGCACCGTGGCATGTTCCTAACCTGTTGAGGGATGGGGCACTGGAACGATATCAGGGTCTGTCAGCACTCTCTCTGTGAATTAAATCATCGATATCTTGTGCAATGAAGTGAAGATCCAAAAACATATCTGACAGACATTGATTGTTCTGCCTGACCTGGCCGTCTATGGCAGGTTTATAGATGCAGCTTGATGCTTGCATGGTTTAGCCACAATATCAAACAGACATTAGGAAGGCTCCTTTGTCTTTCACTCTGGTCTGTGCGTGATCTCTAATACATTTGCCAAATGCTCCCTACTTCACTCTGTATCTCCATCTGATTATTAATGGTCAATTTCAAAGCTAGAGCCTGCTCTCCAGAAAATTCCAAGTGCCAGAGACCTCAGCCATTTCTTCTTTCTGTACGCAGACATAGGGGCTGGGGCTTCTCCCAGGCTTTGCTTGGATCTGGGATTGGGAGGCTGGAAGGGAAAATATAATGATTGTTTAGCGTTATGAGCCATGAATCTTATCAAAGGCTTTACTAATTGACAGGCTGCTTGTCTTAATGGCTCAGATGATTTTTCACTAGACAGTTGCACATGTCCAAGTTCCCCTTCAGCACAGGCACACTCCTGTTTTTCCCTGCAATTTCTGCAGCCTATTCATCAAATGTGGTGAGCATCCTTCTATCAGGCCATCTGCATACGCTTGTCTGGGAAAGCTCATGCTGATTTTAGGTATTCTTCTGCTGCAGAGGGAAAGAAGCTTTAAGATGCAGTAACTTGGGTACATGAATACCTTATCTACAATGATAGAAGATAGATAGAGAGAGAGAGAGAGATGGTTGTCAATCTCCAGGGCTATACTTTTACATGTACCGTACTTACAAAAATGATAATGTATCAAAAAAGTTATGAGTGCTTTGAATAGAAGGTAGTTCAGTGTATCCAAAGAGCTACAGAAGATGGAAATTCAAGAAAGCTTCATATGAAATTTGATGTGTTTGTTTGCTGTTTCTTTGAGGTTGTGGTTGTGTCCTTGGTCTATGTGAGCATTTGGTGAAAAGCTGTTACATATGTACATTCCTTTGTTGTGATGAAAGGTCAGTGAGTTGGTGGTACATGAGCTGCTGAGTGGAGAAGTTCTTTTTACGTCTTAAATGTAAACCCTACCAGATGTGAGTGATGCTATAGCATGGCAGTGCTACATTATTATCTGTTATAAAATGACAGAAGTTGATAGGACGTGTTGTATCTGAATTCCATGTCTGGCATCGAATCTTCTACATGATATCCACATGCAGTGACAGGCTTACAATGTTAACTCACACTCACAGGGGTATTAAGCATTGAGTAATTCATTGAGTGGTTCTTATCCTAGTAATGCAAATCATTCATCCTTTTGTGGCATTTTATCCTCAGCCTCTTCTCTGGTTCCCATGGATACTGACTTGCAAAATCACCCTTGTCCAAGTTGCCTTGGTCAATCAGGAAGACATCCTTCAGAAGCAGCATATTCCATCTCTTATGAAAACTCTATACAGAGGTATTAGACAATAAGATCATAAGACATCGGAGCAGAAATTAGGCCATTCAGCCCTCAAGTCAGCTCTGCCATTCAATCATGGCTGGTAAGTTTCTCAATCCCATTCATTCGCTTTCTCCCCATAACCTTTGATCCCTGTAACAATCAAAAACCTATCTATCTCCATCTTAAGTATACTCGATGACCTGGCCTCCACAGCCTTTTGTGGCAGTGAATTTCATTGATTCACCACTCTCTGGCTGAGGAAGTTTCTCCTTATCTCAATCTAAAAAGTCACCCCTTTACTCTAAGGCTGTACCCTTGGGTCCTAGTTTCTCCGACCAATGGGAACATCTTCCCAACATCCACTCTGTCCAGGCCATTCAGTATTCTATAAATTTCAATTCGATCGCCCTACTACATTACTAAAGTGTGGAGCTGTTTTCTGTCCTATCTCTGACATCACCAGTGTTAGGTAGCAGTAACAACCTGATACCTGCCAATGGTCCTGGATTTCAGGAAATGAAGTGCTTTTTAAGTATTGCACTCAGATATTGGAACCTGAAAGAACCCAGCAAGGAGCAGAATTTCTCCTTGTCCAGCACGTAATTCGGCTTTTTACTCTGAATATGTACTGAGCTCTGAAGAACTTAATTGTGTGGGGGAAACCTGATTTCTGCTGAGCAGAAGCCTTCCCCCACTTTTACACACACCTCCAAGTATAGTCTCAATAACGAAACCTCTGTCCCATGATCTTATCGTCAACTGCTGTAGAATGTTGCATCAGATTCACACCTTCCACCTTTGCCTAAAGTCTGACCCCAGTAATATTAACATATACCCAACCTTCTGAAATATCTAGCAGTTATTCAATTCAAGGATTATTTGGGAGGGACAATAAATGCTGGCCTTGTCAGCAACACCCACATCTCATGAAAGAATAAAAAAAAGTAGCATCCCAAATCTGCCCTTTTAAATCAGTGTAATGTAAATAGATATGCCACAGTGGAGAACCTTGCAAAACTTTTTGAATTGTATATGATTGCTCTTCTTTTAAAACAAAGCACCTCTCGAGCTGCACTAAGGAGTGATTTCTCCTGACATTTAAAAATCAGATGAAATTTGATCATTTGAAATTTTTAAGTAGAGAACTGGTTTTCCAAATGAGAATCACATTCCGTCCTAAGGAGGAGACAGGTGAGGATCAGCAAGAAGCTAGGAAAGAATTAGAATGAGGTGTAATTTGTTTCTGACTCATCATTACAACTTCACTGCTTTTTACTGGTATGGGAATATCTGGGACACCACAGTGAAATGGGTGAGTATGGAAGTGAACTGTGCAGGTTGTGTTTCTGGCAGCTCATCTAATTTTTTCTTGCTTCATGGAAGCCTAAAAGAATAAAGAAATACATTTTCAACTGTTGTAAATACTCCTCAGCCTCCTTGAAGAAATATTATCTGAGTCATGGCTCACTAAAATATTTTGAAATTCAGCATAATGCTGAAACTTACCATGCTATTCCTATTCTCTGCTCTGGCTAAACTCTACATGACAGCTTACCACTGATTTTCTCAACTATCAATGTCACCTCTATGACTTCAGAAGTGCTGCTATGTTTCCTTCTTGGGCAGCCTCAAGATTCTTAGGCAAGCTTTTCCTTCTGCTGCCATATTTCTTTAGTGTCATTTCTGAGCAGCCTTTATCCTTTGAAAAGAGAAAACAAATTGGCAAAGGAACATGATATGCCATTATTCTTTTTTTTCTTCCAAGTGCCTGCATTCATGTCATTGTAATGATGTGGCAGGTGCAGGATTGCTTTAATTGCTTCTTTAAGATTAGCAGAACACCTTTAGGCAAGCAAGAAATTGGTACAGGGTTAAAAAGATGCATTATTGGTTCCAGAGGTTTCTTGTGACTAAATCACTTCCTTTCACTCTGCTAATGTCACACTGAGGATGTGATATGTAAGGAAATGAGTCATCCCTATCATTTTCAAGGATGTGTATGGCGAACAGTGCCTTACTTGCACAGTTTGTGAACAGTGTCAGCTGTGTAACTGGCTGTGCACAGTATCGTGGAGAATGTAAAAACATAAAATCAAGAGAAGGCCACTTAGCATCTCCAGGCAGTTCAGTGAATTAAAAAGGTTGTGATTAACCTGAAACCTAATTTAGTAATCGGTTCAAAAAATATATCGAGCTCAGTTTTAAACCTAAAGATTTATAGATTGTAGACATGCTCACCGAGCCGGTGGGTTTGATTGCAGATGTTTTGTCACCGTGCTAGTAATACCATCAATATGTCTCAGGTGAAGGTTTCACCGCGCACTGACAATGTTACCCGGCAGGGTGATGAAACGTCTACAATCAAACACGCCAGCTCAGCAGGCAAGTCTACATCCTCATCCTCAACCTGAGCTACAAATCTTCTGCAAAATTAACAATCAGCTGCAGCTTATGAAGTTCACTGCCAAATTCTTCCGTTTTCTACAAGCATATATAACTTATGTGCACTAGTGTATATGTGTTTCCAAATTCACCCCTGAAAGTTTTGACTCTTATTCTTAGGTTGTGCTTTCTTGCTCTAAACTTCCCTTCTAGTGGAAAAGACCTTTTTTTGAGTTATGCAGTACTGAACTGCTCCCACAATAAAGTCTATATCACTCTTTTACTGATAACCTTGTCCTTAACAGGAATGATCTTCATCCTGCCTATACTTCAGTAAGACATTAAGTAAAAACTTGAAACACAAGGTGCAATCTTCTTGTTCATACCTGCCCCTCTATAAATTAAGTTATTGGCTTTTTGTTATTTCTTCCAAAAATTAACATGAACAACCTTCAATAACTTGCAAATTACTTTCTGGAAGCAATTTTACTGCTCAAAACCCACTCTGAATGTGAAACAAAGGATGATTCAGCAAGTTTGAGCATTTTAAGATCTGAAATCTTACTGGAGCAAATGCCAGAGCACATTTGTTAGAATTCATGTTGGAGTCACATGTTGGTCACTGTGGTGCTCAAACAGGAAGAATGATCTTCTCTCTGGGCCTCAGCGTTACCTTTGCTTGGTTTGAAATGAAAAATCTTGATAATGTTTTCCAAATCAATGTAAACAAACTCTAGCACAATGCAAACATGCTGCCTATTTACTTCAAATCAAATCCGTTTCACACAACTGGCAGACACCATTGCCATTGATTCATACCTGTCTTCCATATGTACAATGAAGGTACACAAATAGACAAATACACTGAATTGACACTGCCATATTTCCCCTTATGAAGTTTAATGTCACGTCTGTGTCAAGAAATAATTAATTTCTGGTCTTCCTGCTGGGTAGAAGAACATATATCCAACAGATTTTTCCATCTTTAATTGTAGAGAATCAAAAGAATAAATTACCAATAAAATTGTTTCTTTAAGGTTCTTGAGTAGATTTGCAGCTCGGGTTGTGGATGCTGTGGTTGGTTGGCTCACCGAGCTGGTTCATTAGTTCATGACCCTGCTGGGTATCATCATCAGAGCAGCCTCTTGTGTCTTGCTAGTTCACATGAACTATCTCAACTGTTGCAGGTTCTTTTACCTCTGGCAAAAATAAATCCTACTGCACAGTCTTTGTGAGTGATTTAGCAAAAAGACAAGAAAGTAATAGTTAATGAGAGACCCACACTACTGCCTGGCATCTATAGAGTAAGCCTTCAAAGAAATTCTTACAAATCAGCCTTAATGCTTTAACCTCACAGAATAATGACATGCATCTTCCTCAAAAAGTTTGATTAGTATTCCAAGACCTTTACAAAATGATTTAAGATTGCAGTAAATTTACAGCAAAACATATCCTGCTGCGAGCTTGATAGAATTTGATAGAGAATTATCTTTGAAATGCTACAGTAGTACTCACCCCAGCAGCTCAGTAGCAGAATATTGAATGTCTATTCAGAGAACTTTAGATGGCCATTAGAAGACCGATCATTAACGATATGTTTTGAGTGAGCTTATGAACCAAGTTGTAAATAAAGAGTCAAGTACAATTAGACCATTTGACACATTGATGTTCATCCTTCTACTTTGAGCATTCAAATGTTTAGAATGCAGATTGGTTGTCTTAGTAAAAAACTGACATCCAAACTACTCCTGCTCATTCCTGTTTGACCTGTGCTGCATACCATTCTGGTAAAGCCTTGGAATTGTGCAACAAAGATGGACTGTGAAGTCAGTCAGCTTCTAACACTGATTTGATAGTTTCACCGTCAATTTGGACCCTGTTTCTTTGGCTAAAATACCCTCTGAAACAAGCATAACTTTGAATGTTTTCAGCAGAAACGAGGGGATTATCAACACTTGCAGGTAGTTGTTAATTACTTTTTCATGGTTTGGTTTGAGTTTGTGGAAATGGTGCTGCTTGGAGGAGTTGTTTGCTATTGGTGATGGAGTGGTATTGTACATGGGAAAAATGCAAGGACCATGGGGCCCTGATTCTTGCTCCCAATGATGGATTCCACAGCAGCAAGCCCCCTTGAAATGTAGTGTGCAGGATAAAGACGTATCAATTAAGAAGACAAGGGAAGTGGAGCTGGAGGATGCTCTCAGCATGAAGCCTAAATGACTGAGGGTGGTCTGAGAAGATTTTTCTTATTTTCCCAAGTTGGGAATAATGGGCCATATTGAGAAATCATTGCAATGGGCCTGTCCATCTGCTGCAGAGCGGATGCCAACCCTGCTGATGAAATTTCTAAACATTCTGCTGTGATTAGAATAAGCTTCCAGGATACTGTTGGGGTTCTTGACTCCTGCATAGTACATCTTCCGCCTCCAAGAGCTCCAGTCAAGCATAGACCAGCATCTCTATGGTGTCAGCTATACACCTTGGGAAGTGGTCACTGCTGGTACTGCATGTGATCCCTCAATGAGGAACATTTCTGGAGCCCTGGAACCTAAGTTGGTAGACTGCAGTAGAGGTTTGAAACTCTTTTCTACAAATGGCAGTCGAATCCAGATCAGTTGGTAATTTTTGATCTGAAATAGATAACATTTTGTCAAGCAAGAGTATTAAATGATATGGACCAAAGGTAAGTATTTGAGTCAGACTACAGATCAGAATGATCTCCTCGAATGATGGAACAGACTTGAGGGGCTCCTGTTAAAATCCCTAATAGTTATTGCAGATCCTTTTGTAGAGGTCTTTATTATTTCTTGATGTATACTTTGCCATACACAAAATATTAGAATCGTACAGTACAGAATAAGCTCTTTGGCCCATCAAATCTGAACTGACAAAACTCTAAATCTAATTAATCCAACTTTCCAGTACTTGACCGCAAGCCTTGGAAGTTCTAATATTTCAAGTTCTCATCCAGGTACTTTTCCCACTTCACAGATGGTGCATTCCAGATTTCCACCACCCCTCTGGGTGAAAAGATTTTTCCTCAAATCCCTTCTAAACTTTTTGCCTTTCCCCTTAAAATTATGCCCTACTGTTATTGATTCTTCAACTTTGGGGGAACAGCTGTTTTGTATCCATCCTGTATACACTTCTCATAATCTTACACATTTCAAACATGCCCCTTTACAGTCTTCTCTAGCTCTAAAGAAACAATCTGTGCTTATCCAGACTCTCTTCTACAATGTAGCTACCATTAGGAAGCTTACGATATATTCCCAGCAGTGACTTCTGGCATTTGTTACCTTTTATCTCCACCCTCATTGATGCTGCATCTTAATCTTTTGAGCCCAGGCTCTTGCTTCCTACTCTGCTGATTTCACTGTGTTTTGATTAATCAGAGCTACCCCAAAACCTTTTTGTTTCTTTCTCTTCCTGTCTTGAATATTTGTTTCTCAGTTTGAGTAACTTTGCCATAGTTTAAAGACATTAGTGGAAGTGAGTGACGAAACTATAATGTATTAAACAGTGCATGGGGCAGTTAATATAGAACATGGAACAGTACATCACAGCAACAGGCCCTTCATCCCATCATATCTCTGTCTGCACATGGTGTATATCCCGCTATTCCCTGCCTCTTCATGTGTCTGTGTAAATGTCTCTTAAATGTTGCTATGGTATTTGCTTCGACCACATCCCCTGGCAGTGTGTTCCAGGTGCCAACCATCTTCTGTGTAAAAATAATTGCCTCACTCATCTCCTTTAAACAGTCTCCCTCTCACATTGAACCTGTGTCCCATATTATTTGACATTTTCACCTTTAGGAAAAGGCTCTGACTACCCATTCCTCTCATAATTTTATGTACATCTACCTGGTCACCCCTCAGCCTCGGACGCTCTCGTGAAAACAATCCTAGTTTGTTCAATCTTTCCTTATGGCTATTCAGGCAGCATCCAGGTAAACCTCTTTTGCACCTTCTCCAAAGCCTCTACATCATTCCTTTTGTACATCGACCAGAACCAGATACAATATTCCAAATTTGGCCTAACTAAAGTTTTATACTAGATAAAAACTGGGTTCTGAGGAAGACCCACTGGACCAGAAACATTCACTCTGTTTTTTCCCTTCACAGATGCTGCCAGGCCTGCTGAGCTTTTCCAGCAACTTTGCTTTTGTTCCTGTTGTTAAAGTTTTATACAGCTGCATCATGACTTGCCAACTTTTATTCTCATTGTCCTGACGGATGAAGGCAAGAATGCTGTATGCCCTCTCTACCACCTTATCTAGTTCAGTTACCACTTTTAGGGGCCTACGGGTTTGCACCCCAAAATCCCTCTGAAAATCATTGTTGCTAAGGGCTCTGCCAATTTCTATATTCTCTTTCCCTGGCTTCCTCAATATGCTGGGGTAGATCCCAATAGGCCTTAAGGATTTAGCTACCAGAATACTGATGCAAAATATTCATTTGACCTCACTTACTTATTCTGATTCCAGGCATAATTCCCTCCTTTGTCCTTGAGTAGACCTACTCTCTACCCGGCTACCCATTTGCTACTAATATATGTATAAAATGCCTTGATATTCGCCTTAATCCTAGTTGCAAAGGTCATTTCATGTCCCTCTTTAGCCTTCCTAAATCCTTGTTTAAGCTCTTTCTTGTTTCCTTTATATCCCTTATGAGTGTTATCTGATTTCAATTTCGTAATGCAAATGCTTCTTTTCCTTTTTGACTAAACTTTAAATATCTTTTGACATCCAATGTTCCTGAATTTTGCCATTGTTATCCTTCTCCGTCATAGGAATCTGCTGGCCCTGAGCTCTGGTCAGCTGGTATTTAAAAGACTTAGACATATCAGATAGGATTTACTCTCAAACAGCCACCCTCAATCTAATTTCTCCAATTCCTACCTAATAATGTTGTGATTAGCCATCCCCCAAATCATAACTTTCACCCAAGGACCTGTCTTATCCTCATCTTAAAACTTGCAGAATTATGACCATTGTTGTCTAAATGTTACCCTGCTGGATCTTTGATCCCTTGGCCAGGCTTATTTCACAATACAAGGTCTAGTGTAGTCTCTTTCTGTGTTGGACTATCTACATATTATTTCAAGATGCCCTCTTGGATGCACCTTAGAAATTCTGTCCCACCTGAGCACCTAGCATTAAGGGAGATCCAGTCAATATGGAGAAATTAAAATCACCCACCAAAATAACACTGTTGTTTTCATATCTTTCAATGACCTATCTACACATATGTTCCTCCACCTCCAGCTAGCTATAGGAGAACTATAGTATAACCTCATCGTAGTGATAGCTGCACCTTTCTTACTCCTGAGTTCGACCATATAACCTCGCTAGAGGAGCCCTCCATAATTTCTTCTTTTAGCGCAGCTGTCACATTCTCCTTAATTAGTAGTTTCACCCTCTCCCCCACACACGTTTTACATCCCTCTCTATCACATATGAAACATCTAAACTCTGGAGAGTTAAACTGCCAGTCCTGCCTTTCTCTCCACCAAGTTTCTATGATTGCTACAACACCATAGTCCAATGTATTAACCCAGGTTCTAAGCTCATCTGTCTTACCTGTTATACGGCTTGCATTAAAATAAATACACTTCAGACCACTCGTCACACAGTGTTCATTAACCTCGTTCTGACTGTTCTCCCTATTAGACTTACTTGGCTTAACCTTCATTTTCTTCTCACTCATCCTCATGATGACCTAATGCTCTGGTTCCCACCCTTCCTACCACACTAATTTAAACTCTCCTGAGTGACACTAGCAAAACATCCCTGCAAGGATATTCGTGGCCCACCAATTTAGGGGCAACCTATCTTTGCCGCAGTTGGTAAGATATAATAAATGAAAATGAATTTGGTAGCCTTTACTCATTGTTTGATGCCATGAAAAGTCTCCCAGCACTGCACCCACAGAGCCACTCCGTCTCAATATGCCACTGGCTTTTTTAGTGTGTGTATGGAACTCTTTCTGGTCCCTGAGGGAAGATAGATTCTCTCCTCTCGTACTCGTCCCGCAGTAAGACCTCGAGTAGTGCATGGGTCAATATTAGGACATGCTCTCTGATTTGTGATGTCATTTTTCAATTTTCTTCCTCCTCTTTAATTATTCTATCACTACTTTCAGCTCCTGCTGCAGTGAGAAGGTACCTAACATTTGAAGTGTGATGCCTGGTTTTAAGTTGTGCAGGCTAGCTTTAAGTGACAAGAGCCTGACAGGAACTGGGGTCATCTGCTGAGTCACACAACAGCCCATTCAGCTCTGGGATTGATTCCACAATCATTTTTACAATACCTGCACCTAATTTCTGAGGCGTACCAATTTAATCCACACTGATTTTGTGCAATTTTATAAAAGACATGATGGCTGATCTCTGCATAATTGGCTGCATATAAAGAAGGCTGTGTTTTAGCTGTGTTTCTGTAGTATAGTGGTTACCACATTCTCCTGACATCTAAAATGTCCGTTGTTTGAAACAGGCCTGAAACATTATTAAAGCTCGGGTATCAGTGTGTGAGGAATGGGCACATGGCTCTAAAAGGCTCTTGTAGTGCAGTGATTATGTACTTAACTCAGAGCTGGGGGCCCGGGTTTAGCTCTTACCACCTGCAGAGGTGTGCAATAACATTTTTCAACAGGTTGATTAGAAAATGTCTATGTAATAATTATTAGCAAGTCACCAGCTCATTTCATTTTTCTCCTATGATTTATCCATTAACTTTATTTAGTTCCATTCACATGTTAACATCACACATGTGTCTCCTGCAGGGATTAACCCTTCACTAAATGAAGTGAAGTAGGTTCTGTGATCAGTATTGGTGAGCATGGGTGACAGGATGGCTTGCTTGTGCTGCAGAATGATGACAATGGTGCAGCTTCAGTTCCTGTATTGGCTGAGGTTTCCATGAAGGTTCAATTTTGCTCAATAAAAACCAAGAGAACTGCGGATGCTGTAAATCAGGAATAAAAGCAAAGCTGCTGCAAAAGCTCAGCAGGTCTGGCAGCATCTGTGAAGGAAAAAACAGAATTAACATTTCAGATCCGGTGACCCTTCCTCAGAACTCAGTTTTGAGGAAGGGTCACCGGACCCAAAAAGTTAACTCTGTTTTATTCCTTCACAGATGCTGCCAGACCTGCTGAGCTTTTCCAGCAATTTTGTTTTTGTTGCTTCATTTACTTTTGCTCATCGCCTGAGTCGTGGAGTCACTCAGGCTAAACCACCATAGCTGCCTCTCTCTAGTCCTCAGTGACTTTCTGTGAGATAGGCCTTGAAACAAAATAAATCGTTTGGCTTGATACCCATTGACTTTATCTGGTCCCATTGGCTTTATCTAGTTCCTTTGGAAGCAAAGGAACCCTTGCCAGAGTTTCATCAGTAATTTCTATAGGATATCTCCTGATCTCTTGTCTTAACTTCAGTAGAAACACTGCAGAAATGATGTAGTATGTTCCAAATATAAGATCTCAGATTCCTGGGTCCAGAGGCAGTGAATAGTGTGAGCATAATTTGTTAAGGGGTGATGAAAAAGTCCCAAACCTTAGACAGTCTATATTAAGATCTTGGTGGATCACTTATGTGAAATCTTTATCCTTCCCTTTGGAACTAAAAAAGTACTAATCTATTCTTTTATCTTTCAGTATTTTCAATGATTTCATCTCTAATTAACTGAATAACTGTGGTTTGCTTAACTTCCACACTGGAATTAAGGGATGGTACTGGTGTGTTTGTGTTGGCAGCTAACATCAAGTAAGTTCGTCCTTCAGAACTTTTTTCCTTTTCTCTTTGTGAGCTACTGATATTGGTGATGTACAGATATTGGAGCAGGAGAGTGTCTTACAAACAGAAGTTCTGCTCTGTGAACTAGTGACAGTGAAATGGGATTTCACATCAGTTGTAGGATATTTTGTCTTGTCAGACCACACTTAGTCCTGGATCATCAGTTCTCTACAATTCTTGTTGCAAATAATATTTCCTACATTCTGTTTTTACTAGCTGAAATAATTTAGCAGCCTTCTTTTGTTGAGATAATTATGAAGCTGGTCCTTGTTGACCTTCTGCCAGCTCTTAGAATTCACTCGCTGCACTCTTCAGTCTCCTGCCAAGGATTAACAGAACACACAGTATTGATCTCCTGTTCATTTAGGATCACTGTAACATAAAGCAGCAAACAGTCCAGCTAATAATGATCCCTGCGGGAAGCTCCCATTAGAATCCACGTGATTTGCAAACAGAGAAACAAAGGCAAATGATGAATATATTTAGATACTTCTCATGTATCCCATTGTTACACTTCTTCATTATTTGTAACTGCAGGATGTCTGCCTTCAACATGTACCCAGACACGCTTGAACACATTCAATCATTTTGATGAGTTATTAAGTTAATTAATAATGCCCTTGCACACTAATCCTCTTGTAGTGTATTAATTAAATGCTGGTAGAAAATCAGTACATAAGTCATCTCATATACTGCAGCGGTTTAGGTGGAGTCTGTGGAAATATATACAGTAGAACTGTGACAGGAACCTGTTACACAGCATAAGGAACCTTTGATGACTTGACCTAGATTGTATAATGCAGAAGCCTATTAAAACAGGGTCTTTCACCTCCATTCCATTTCTAAAGAAGAAGTCTCAATTTCGTAAATATTGCAGTCTTAATAGAAAAAAAAGCATATTAAATAGTCTGGACATAATGCAGAGGGCATCACCAAATAAAAAATGTATGTATTACTGATTACAATTAGATAAGGAAACAGATATACTACCTATAATGGAAACATGGCTTCAGACAAGACAACGCTGACAGTTAAACATTGTAGAGTATAAAGCATTTGGAAACTACAGAGCAGAGGTAAGGGTGTACCTGTGCTAATCATTGTAAAACAATGGCAGTCTGCTTCATGACTTGTAGTGTGTTTCACTGTTTTGAATAAACTAACCTATGGCGTTAATAAATCCCTGATGAGTAACTGAATGGTAGACCATAATCTTTAACATTACACAGTGAGTGGCAATAGGAAACTTTGCACTGGAACAACCAACAAGCCAGTTAACCGACAGGTAAAACATATCATCAACAGTAATGAAATGTGAGGCTGAATGAACACAGCAGGCCCAGCAGCATCTCAGGAGCACAAAAGCTGACGGTTCTGGCCTAGACCCTTCATCAGAGAGGGAGATGGGGAGAGGGTTCTGGAATAAATAGGGAGAGAGGGGGAGGCGGACCGAAGATGGAGAGAAAAGAAGATAGGTGGAGAGGAGAGTGTAGGTGGGGAGGTAGGGAGGGGATAGGTCAGTCCAGGGAAGACGGACAGGTCAAGGAGGTGGGATGAGGTTAGTAGGTAGGAGATGGAGGTGCGGCTTAGGGTGGGAGGAAGGGATGGGTGAGAGGAAAAACAGGTTAGGGAGGCAGAGACAGGTTGGACTGGTTTTGGGATGCAGTGGGTGGAGGGGAAGAGCTGGGCTGGTTGTGTGGTGCAGTGGGGGGGAGGGGACGAACTGGGCTGGTTTTGGGATGCGGTGGGGGAAGGGGAGATTTTGAAGCTGGTGAAGCCCACATTGATACCATTGGGCTGCAGGGTTCCCAAGCGCATTGCAAACCAGTCCGACCTGTCTCTGCCTCCCTAACCTGTTTTTCCTCTCACCCATCCCTTCCTCCCACCCCAAGCCGCACCTCCATTTCCTACCTACTAACCTCATCCCACCTCCTTGACCTGTCTGTCTTCCCTGGACTGACCTATCCCCTCCCTACCTCCCCACCTATACTCTCCTCTCAACCTATCTTCTTTTCTCTCCATCTTCGTTCCGCCTCCCCCTCTCTCCCTATTTATTCCAGAACCCTCACCCCATCCCCCTCTCTGATGAAGGGTCTAGGCCAGAAACGTCAGCTTTTGTGCTCCTGAGATGCTGCTGGGCCTGCTGTGTTCATCCAGCCTCGCATTTTATTATCTTGGATTCTCCAGCATCTGCAGTTTCCATTATCACTGATATCATCAACAGCATTAAGTTATGTTAAATGCAAGAGACAGGCCACAACATCTTTTCTCATTTGGTCATCATTATTGAAAAGGCAACTTGCTGATAAACAAACAAATCTCTATCGAAAGGCTGAGATAATTGGAACTGCAGATGCTGCAGTATCCGAGATAACAAAGTGTGGAGCTGAATGAACACAGCAGGCCAAGCAGCATCTTAGGAGCACAAAAGCTGATGTTTCGGGCCTCGACCCTTCATCAGAAAAACGGGATGGGGAGAGGGTTCTGAAATAAATAGGGAGAGAGCGGGAGGCGGATCAAAGATGAATAGAGGAGAAGATAGATAGAGAAGAGAGTTTAGGTGGGGAGGTAGGGAGTGGATAGATCAGTCTGGGGAGGACGGACAGGTCTAGGGGGCGGGATGAGGTTAGTAGGTGGGAAATGGAGGTGCGGCTAGAGGTGGGAGGAGGGGATAGGTGAGAGGAAGAATAGGTTAGGGAGGCAGGGACAAGCTGGGCTGGTTTTAGGATGCAGCGGGGGAGGGGAGATTTTGAAGTTTGTGAAATCCACATGGATACCATTAGGCTACAGGGTTCCCAAGCAGAATATGAATTACTGTTCCTGCAACCTACGGGTGGCATCATTATAGCACTGCCGGAGGTGCGCATCCCCCCCCCACCCCGCAGTGGTTGAGAACGCCCTCGACGGTGTCTCCCACATTTCCCGCCACTCATCCCTCACACCCATCCCCACAATAACTGCCAAAAGAGAATCCCCCTCATCCTCACATACCGCCCGACCAACCTCCAGATACAACGCATCATCCTCCGACACTTCCACCATCTACAATCCGACACCACCACCAAAGACATTTTTCCATCCCCACTCTTGTCTGCCTTCCGGAGGGATCACTTTCTCCGGGACTCCTTTGTCTGCTCCACAGTCCCCTCCAACCCCACCACACCCAGCACTTTCCCCTGCAACCGCAGGAAGTGCTACACTTGCCCCCACACCTCCTCCCTCACCCCATCCCAGGCCCCAAGATGACTTTCCACATCAAGCAGATGTTCACCTGCACATCTGCCAATGTGGTATACTGCATCCATTGCACCCATTGTGGCTTCCTCTACATTAGGGAAACCAAGCGGAGGCTTGGGGTCACTTTGCAGAACACTACACTCGGTTTGCAATAAACAACTGCACCTCCCAGCCGCAAACCATTTTAACACCCCCTCGCATTCCTCAGATGACATGTCCATCCTGGGCCTCCTGCAGTGCCATAATGATGCCACCTAAAGGTTGCAGGAACAGCAACTCATATTCTGCTTGGGAACCCTGCAGCCCAATGGTATCAATGTGGATTTCACAAACTTCAAAATCTCCCCTCCCTCCACTGCATCCCAAAACCAGCCCAGCTCGTCCCCGCCTCCCTAACCTATTCTTCTCTCACCTATCCCTTCCTCCCACCGCAAGCCGCACCTCCATTTGCTACCTACTAACCTCATCCTACCCTCTTGACCTGTCCGTCCTCCACGGACTGACCTATTCCCTCCCTACCTCCCCAACTATACTCTCCTCTCCATGTATCTTCTCCTCTATCCATCTTCAATCCGCCTCCCTGTCTCACCCTATTTATTTCAGAACCCTCTCCCCATCCCCCTTTTCTGATGAACGGTCTAGGCCCAAAAGCTCAGCTTTTGTGCTCCTAAGATGCTGCTTGGCCTGCTGTGTTCATCCAGCTCCACACTTTGTTATCCTTGTTATCTCATTTTCTGCCATTACTCACTATCTATTGTTAGTCATGAACCGTTTCCATTAACAGCTATTCACCCTCCCAGCCAGGTCATTATCCACTCCTTTGTTGTCCAAATGTTGTCCCCTTTCTTTTGGCTCTATCCCCACCTGTCATTTAGTCCTTACTCCCCCCTGCCCCCACCTCTTATCTTCTGCATATAAACCGATATTCTCCCTGCTACCATCAGTTTTTAGGAAGAGTCACCAAACGCAAGCACTGACTTTGATTTCGATTCACAGATGCAGCCAGATCTGCTGAGGTCTGAGGTATTGGGCAGGAGCGCAACCTTGAATTGTGAAACAGATTATTTTATGCTAAATACTATTTTCCTTGTTATAAATCAGGTTTTATGGTAGGTGAGGTGATGTATGATATGATTGCTTAATTAATTTTTCTACTTCCAATTTTCTCTCATTCTGTGTGAAGGTATTAAATTCTTCCAGTTCCAGAGGAATTTCCAGCCCCTCAAAGTCTCATCCAAACAAATGTTCTTAATAAGTGAAATAAATCGGTGACTGTCCATACACTTATCTTCCACACATAGACAGTGGGCAGAAATGAAACTCAGGAAATTTGTTTGATCCCAGGATGTGGGGTCTGAATTTCAATTATTGCAAGTAACTCACCAGAGACACAAAAACAAATTTGGAATTCTTCTGTTGAGTAGAGCTCGGCGCCTCGTTGGTGTTATAGTTACTCACTCAGTCAACAGGTTAAATTGGCAGTTTTTATCATTTTGTGCAATGCTCAGTAAAATGCCTGCTTAGAAAACATCGTGCTGCAGTATATTACAACTTAATTTCTGAGTTGTGCAAAGCAGGAAGGCAGTAGTTTCCAACTGTTGATTATGCCAAGTTTATTCATTTTTGTTGGGACAAGACTAGAAAATGTGGCTATGTGACCAGCAGATGAGAACCATGCAGAACTCAGCTTTGTTTTCTTTCAAATTCTCACCAATGTGCATCAAAAAGTTTCCGTTTCAAGAAAGAAAGAAAAACTTGCGTTTATATCATATCTTTCATAAGCGCTAGATGTTCCAAAGTATTTTACAGCAAATTATGTATTTTTGAAGTGTAGTGCCTAGTGTAGGAAACTCAACAAAAAAAACCCCTCAAACAGCAATGTAATAATGACCAAATAATTGGCTTTTATAATGTTGATTGAGGGTCATCTATTGCCAGGCACGAGGGTAACATTCCTGATCTTCCTCAATATAGTACCATGGAATCTACTACATCTACCTGAGAGCTTTGGCTTCAAATGTTATTGAAAAATAATACCCTGGCAATGCAGTAGTCACTTAGTACTACACTGAAGTATTGACCATGATTTCTGCACTCAAGTCCTGGAGCCTTAAAACTTACAAACGTGTGCATCAAAGTTAAGTATGACACCAACTAAATCGCGGCTGGCAGAAAGCAATTTAAAGACCTGTGCGCTTGCCTTTCATTATATATTCCAGTGCAAGTTTTTGCGTATTGGGAAGTAGAGGAAGGAAATGAAAGGAAAAAAAAATTACACTCTTTCTCACTAACTTGGTCTCATACAGTAAGTGATTGATGTGTCTTGAAAATAGGTTTGTCTTTCACAGGACAGAAGCGGTGTCATATTGTGAGCCTGTGGAATTCATTACCACAGGGAGTAGTTGATGCCAAAATATTGAATCTATTCAAGAGATGACTAGATATAGCACTGGGGGGCGAATGGGATCAAAGGTTATGGGGAGAAAGCAGGATTGGGCTATTGAGTTGGATGATCAGCCATGATCGTGAAGAATGGCAGACTAGGCTCAAAGGGCCGAATAGTGTCTTCCTGCTCCTAACTTCCATGTTTCTATGTTTCTACATCTGTTCTCATTGGTGATACATTTGATATCTATGAAAGAAAAATGTTGCAGAGGTTCCAATCTCAAAATACCCTCATAAAATCCATCCCTCAAAGACCAACAAATGGAAGAATGCCTTGGCTTGATCTTGGAATTATTATTTCACTAAGCTGTGCACTGCAAGTCCTTTACCAACGGCAGGCCCAGCTACAGATGAAAGGGAAGCTGAAAGGCTGAAAATTTCAGCAACCTGAGGCTAAATGTGCTGAGGGTTACAGGAAGGACACTATAATAATGATGTGTCATCTTTAGAGATTCTGATTCCCATTAAACGGCCCTGAGTGGGCTGAAACAGAAGAAAAGGCAAGCGTATTATTAAAATCGGCTTGAAATCTCAAAGGGGGTAACATTGCAGGGATTTAAAGGATGCAACTACTCTTCCAATTGTTCATTTTTAGTTAATCTGTAATTTTATGAGGACTTAATAGCCTTAGAAATCAGGAGTCCTCAGTTTTGTGCTACTGCCTGAGTACCATATTAGTTGCCCGGTGGCAATGGGGAAGGCAGAGGAGTCTCAATCTTGGGTTTAACTCAACTGCACTAGCAAAAGGCAGACAGTGGGAAGAAAGGGGTCTTTTTCAGCATGGCAGCTGGTGATTAGTGGAGTTCTACAGGGGTCAGCAATGGGACCACAACTAATCATGTAATACCTTCACGATCTAGACAAATGAACTGAGGGCATTCGTGCTAAATTTGCAGATGACACAAAGATATGTGGAGGGGCAGGTAGTTTTGAAGAAGCAAGAAGGCAACAGAAGGACTTTGAAAGGTAGGAGAGTGGCAGATGGAATATAGTGTGGGAAAGTGAGGAGTTATATCCTTTGGTAAGAAAAATAGAGGCATGAATATTTTCTAAGCAGGCAAAGGCTTTGGAAATCTGAAGCATAAAAGGATTTGGGAGTCCTAGTTAAGGGTTTTCTGAAGGTTAATGTGCAGTTCAATTGGCAGTTAGGAAGGCAGAGGCAACGTCAGCATTCATTTCACAAGGGACAGAATACAAGAGCAGAGATGTATTGCTGAGACTGTAGAGGCTTTGGTCAGACCATATTTGGAAATTGTGAGCAATTTTAGGCCCTGTATCAAAGGAAGAATGTGCTGGCATTGGAGGGTGTTTAGAGCAGTTTGACAAGAATAATCCTGGGATGAAAGGCTTGTTATATGAGGAGCGGTTGAGGATTCTGCGTCTATCTTCAGTGGAGTTTAGAAGGACTGGGGGAATCTGACTGAAACCAGAATACCGAGAGGACTGTACAGAGTGAGCGTGGAAAAGGTATTCCCCTAGTAGGAAAGATTAGGGCCCAAGGGTATCGCCTCACAGTGAAGTGACGACCTGTTAGAATTGAGATGAGGAGGAATTTCTTGAGCTAGAAGATAGTAAATCTGTGGAACTCATTGCTGCAGAGGGCTGTGGAGGCAAAGTTGTATTGTTAATTGTTAACTGT
Organism: Stegostoma tigrinum; assembly: GCF_030684315.1. Taxonomy (NCBI): domain Eukaryota; kingdom Metazoa; phylum Chordata; class Chondrichthyes; order Orectolobiformes; family Stegostomatidae; genus Stegostoma; species Stegostoma tigrinum. The sequence goes on from NC_081368.1 coordinate 37,370,777, forward strand.
ATTTAAAACAGTGCTTGATTGGTAAAAGGGTCAAGGGAGGCTACAGAGACAAGGCAGGAAAGTTGCTTCGACAAACAATCAGCCATGATTAAATGGTGGAGCAGATGCAATGAGCCAAATGGCCCAATTTCTGCACCTGTGTCTTATGGTCTGATAGAATGAAGCAGCAAGGGTTGAATGGAAGATAACAAAGTGTGGGGCTGGATGAACACAGCAGGCCAAGCAGCATCATAGGAGCACAAAAACTGGCATTTCGGGCCAAGACCCTTCATCAGAAAATGGGGATGGGGAGAGGATTCTGAAATACATAGGGAGGGGGGCACGGACTGAAGGTGGATAGAGGAGAAGATAGGTGGAGAGGAGAGTATGGGTGGGGAGATAGGGAGGAGATGGGTCAGTCCGGGGATGACGGACAGGTCAAGCGGGCAGGATGAGGTTAGTAGGTAGGAAATGGAGGTGGGGCTTGAGGTGGGACGACAGTTTAGGTGAGAGGAAGAACAGATTAGGCAGGCGGGGACGAGCTGGGCTGGTTTTGGGATGCAGAGCAGGAAGGGGAGATTTTGACAAGAGAGTGGCAGTGGGAGAGACATCCCCTGAGGTTGGTCTAGAGGGAGGAGGGTAACTTCTTCAGGTTAAGCTTCCTGGAAGAGGCTTCGCACTGAGGTTAAAATTGTGATCAGAGGTAATGGGAACTGTGGATGAATGGAGTAAGATTGGGCTCCTGTTAAGGCTACAGTGACCCACAGCTAAGTGATGTTTTTGGGACTTGAGGATAGCTTCAGGAAAGATTGTTGCCCAAGGTGTCGAGCAGCAGCAGCTGGCAGAAGCCAGTGATGTTGAGGGCCAGGAATTTGGAAATTCCAATGCCAGGAAACCTCGAATATTGGAACTCTCAGGATTGGAAGGTCAGGAACTGTAGCAATCAGTCATTGGATTACCACAATATTAGTAAGTATTGTCTTCCTTCTGGTGGAGGAAATACATGCGCGTACACAGCTACTGTGTATTATGGCATTGATTGCAGGCCTTCAACTTCATGGCAGGTATGTAACATCGCAGCTTGTGGCATACTGACATAAGGGTACATGCCTCCCCTTCAATCACTTCTTCTGTGTGATAGAGTCAGTTTAATACAATCACTCAGTCAGTTATTTGTATGTAACGTACAATAACATCAGTAAGCTCAGAATTCACACTATGTGTATCAGTCTGTGATATTGTAGCTTTGCAAATCATTTGTGATATAAATAAACTTCAAGATCTCTAACTCAACAAGAATCCGACCATCTGTGGCATACACAATTTAAACTGATATATAGAAAACCACAAACCTCATTATGGGGCATTAAAACTAGACATGTCAGCCAGTTAGTGGCAGTGCAAGGGAACTAAAGGCTGAAAAGGTGACACCATCATGGCAGTTGTAAAATAATTTTCTCAATGGTCATCGGTCAATTTGTTTGGGTTCAGAGCTGAAGTTATGCTACAACCAACATTAAAGTGCTACACCAAAATGCAAGACTACAAACTTTTACCTCTCTCTGTCTTTCTTCGTAAGTAAAGTACAGTTTACAAGAAGTCTATAACAGCTCTGATTTACAAAAATAATAGCCAGAAGTGCTAGAAAAATGTTTCTACAGTGAATTACAGATAACAACATTAAAAGTAATATTTTGCATACTAACAAGGTCTTACTTGTGTCCAGATGGATTGTGGAAGAATAAGGATGTGACATTATTACAGCTTCATTTTATGTGCAAATAGCAATTATAGGCAAAGTTTCAACTGTTAAAGGAGGAGTGACTTTTTAAATCAACAACAACATACACTAAAAGGAAACAACTAAATGAAAGGTAAGAGCAGTACACTGGCATTTTACAGATTATAAATTGATACACTAACATTCTGTCAGAACTTGGATTACTTCAAGAAAGAGTTCATCTTTATAGAATCATAGAAATATACAGAACAGAAACAGATCCTACAGTCCAGCTCATCCATGCCAAACAGAAATCCTGTGTGAATCTAGTGCCATTTGCAAGCACTTGATCCATATTACTCTAATCCCTTCCAATTCATATCCCCATCCAGGTGTCTGTTAAATGTTGTAATTATTCCAGCCTCCACCACTTCTTCTGGTAGCACATTCCTTACAGGCACCAGCCTCTGTGTAAACAATTTGCCCCTAGGTCCCTTTTAGATCTTTCACCTCTCACCTTAAACCTATGCCCTCTAGTTTTGGACTCCATCACCCCGAGGAAAAGACCTTGCCTATTTACCCTAACCATGCCTCTCATGATTTTATAAATTTCTATAAGTTCACCCCACAGCCTCTGATTCTCCAGGGGAAATAGCCTCAGCCTAGTCAGCCTCTCCCTATAGGTCAAGCCCTCCAACCCCAGTAGCATCCTCATAAATCTTTTCTGACCCCTTCCTCGGTTTCACAACATCTTTCCTTTGGAGGGGAGATTAGAATTCCAAACAATAATCCAAAAGTGGCTAAACCAATATCCTTTACAGTTACAACATGACCTCTCAATTCCTACATGCAATGCACTGACCAATAAAGACAAGCATACCAAACTCCTTCACTATCCTATCTACTTGTGACTCCACTTTCAAGGAACAATGAACCTGAACTTCAAGGTTTCTTCATTCAGCAGCACTCCCCAGGACTTTACCATTAATTATATAAGTGTTGCCCTGATTTGCCTGTCCAAAACACCTCACATTTAATTGAACAAAATAGCATTGAGAACAACAAGATACTTGCACTTGTAGCAAGCGTAAAAGTGCATAAACCCACATGCCAAGATAAGATGTATTCCGGATTGCTGTTGGAGGCAAGGGAGGAGATTGCAGAGTTTCTGACATTAATTTCAAAATCCTCTCTTGCCTTAAGAGGTGTGCCAGAGGACCTTAGCCCAATTATTATTCAAGAAGGGTGGTAATAATAATCCTGGAAAGTAAAGAGCAGCGAGTCTAACATCAGTGAAATGATTAAGAAAAATTTCAAGAGGTAGAATTAATCTCCAATTAGTAAGGGTAAATTGAGGAATAAGTCTGCTTTCTCCTGAGCGATGCTGCCAGACCTGCTGAGTTTCACCAGCAATTTCAGCTTTTGTTACGTGCTTTTCTACGTGCTAGATGCTACAGCTGCAGAATGGTTGGGCTGTCCCTACACAGCAAAATGCAGCATGGTAATGCTTGATCGGGAAACTAAAGTCATTGTATCTAGTCTCTGCCATTACAGAGGGTGAGCAAGTGCAAACGTTGCCTACTCCATATTCCAGAGATGGACAGGAAGAAGTTTTGTAGATTTAAAGCAGGAAGTGGCACAGGGATGGAAGAAAATGCTTTCCATTTTTGATCATGACTGTCAGTAATAGTAGAGTCTGCAAATGAAGCTGCAGCACACATGTTTTTTGGCTTCATTTAATCACAGTTTTGAACCTAATGTAAAACAAAACTGTGGAGAAGTTGAATGGGTAGAGAATCTTTCACTTTGTAACTCCATAATTAGCACAGAATATAAAGATAGATAGCAGAAGTTTCTATAAAAATATAAAATGAAAAAGAGTGGCTAAAGTAAACATTGGCCCTTTAGAGGATGGGAAGGGGAATTTAGTTATGGGATATGATGAAATGGCTGAGGCATTGAATTCGTATTTTGTATCGGTCTTCACAGTGGAAGACACCAGTAACATGCCAGTAATTGACAAAGAGATGAAGGTAGGTGAGGACCTGGAAACAATCATTATTACGGAAGAGGTAGTGTTGGGAAAGCTAATGGATCTAAGGATTGCCCTGATGGAATGCATCCCAGGGTGCTAAAAGAGATGGAGGAAGAAATAGCAGATGCATTGGTGGTAATTTCCTAAAATTTGCTGGACTCTGGTGCAGTCCCAGCAGATTGGAAAACAGCAAATGTGATGCCACTGTTTAAAAAGGGAGGTAGACAAAAGGTGGGAAATTATAGACCAGTTAGCTTAACCAGTGTAGTGGGGAAGATGCTTGGGTCTATTATCAAGGAAGAAATAGCAAGGCATCTTGATAGAAATTGTCCCATTGGGCAGATGCAGTATGGGTTCATGAGGGGCAGGTCATGCTCGACAAACCTTTTGGAATTCTACGAAGACGTTATGAGCAAGGTGGACAATGGGGACCCAGCAAACGTGATGTACCTAGATTTCCAAAAGGCCTTTGACAAGGTGCTGCACAAGAAGCAGCTGCATAAGATAAGGATGAATGGTGTTGGGGTAAAGTATTAGCATGGATAGAGGATTGGTTGACTAACAGGAAGCAAAGAGTGGGTATAAATGAGTGCTATTCTGGCTGGTGAAGCCACACCGGGAGTACTGTGTGCAGCTTTTATCTCCTTACTTGAGAAAGGATGTACTGGTACTGGAGGGGGTGCAGAGGAGGTTCACTAGGTTGAATCCGGAGTTGAGGGGGTTGTTTAAGGAGGAGAGACTGAGTATATTGGGATTATATTCATTGGAATTCAGAAGATTGAGGGAGGATCTTATAGAAACATATAAAATTATGAAGGGAATAGATAAATAGAAGAAGAGAGGATGTTTCCACAGGCAGATGAAGCTAGGATAAGAGGGCATAGCCTCAGGATTAGAGGGAGCAGATTTAGGATTGAATTGAGAAGGAACTTCTTCACCCAGAGGGTTGTCAATCTCTGGAATTTCTTGCCCAGTGAAGTAGTCGATCCTACTTCAGTAAACGTTTTTTTGAGCAATAAAGGAATTAAGGGATACGGTGAGAGTGCGGCTAAGTGGATCTGAGTCCTTGAAAAGATCAGCTTTGATCTTATTGAATGGCGGAACAGGCTCGATGGGCCAAATGGCCTACTCCTACTCCTAGGTCTATATTCTTATGTCCTTCAAACTTCGGATATAAGACCTCTTTCACATCATATCCTGCTTTGACTCCCAGTTAGGCTTTGAAACCCTGGTTTGCACCGCTATTTGGCTGCCGTCATGGGTAGTAATTTTCCAGTGTTTGATTAGCAGTGCTCAGACTATGGGAACAGGAGCAACCACTTTACTCACTCACTGCCTTCTTTATCCCAATAAAATCCATCCCTTTCTCTTTGCACTTTGATTTTTAATCTGTCAACTATAAAATATGTACACAACTTTTCACAGGCGATCCACAACTTTCAAGGATGGTACACTTTGATATAAACTGTTGGATAGATACACTTCATATAATTTACCATAAATTTGTATTTTTATTTTTGAATTAGTAACCTGTAAGTTTTTCTCTGTGTCTGAAATTAATAAACTTGTAAGAATTTCTGTAGCCAATCCTTTGGTTTCTTTTAAAATAGATTTGAAGCCTACCCTTAGATTGAATAGGTTAATATTCACTACTAATAGATTTTTTTTGAGCATGCCTTAACCTTTTTGTGATTCAACAAGATTAATAATAGAGCCTCAAGGTTTGTTAGGAATTTCTGGAGCCTTTATTCAAGCTTAAGGGAAAAACCTATTTCTTCAAGATGGAGAATTTTGGTTTACTTTGGTTTTACTTTGAATTTTAGGCAGTCGTGTGAAGTGCTTGGAAAAGGTTGGCTGTGTAGTTAAGCAGCCCTGATAAGGGAAAGATATATAATGAGTGACATTTCTTCAGAGTAAGAAGTTGGTTTTAGTCCCTGAGCATTAATGTTGGAATAAAACCATGAAGAGGTTACTTAAAGTTGAGTTCATTGAACCTCAGCTGTAAAAAAGCTCTAAGAAAAGAGCTATTTGCAGTTCTAGTTTAAACGTTGAAGTCACAAGTGACTTTAACATAACAAGTTGTCAAACGTAGGAAATCTGATATGAGTATTGTATATGTGTGTGTGTTTTATACAGTCTCAGGGATGTGTTTTAAGGTATTATACAAAATATTATTCATTTCATTTCAAGTTATGAAGGAATGTTGTGGGATTAATGGGACTAGGTTTTTATTGTATGCTTAAAATCTATGAATTTGTTTTATAATTATATGCTTTGGTTTATTCAGTGTTATCCCCATTTCTTCAATTAATAAACTTCTGTTTTATTATTCAAGCAAACTCTGCAGCAAGGTGCATCCATGTTTCAGCAAGAGACCACTTTGTTAAAATCAAAACAAATTAAAATTTGATCGATCAAGCTAAGTTCCTGTCTGGGAATCGGCTTGTCCAGGAATAACATCAGTTGGGATCATTGCAATACCCCAAGAACACATTAAGAAACAGAAAGGAATTAACTCTGTTGTTAATTAGCATTCCAGTTGAAAGGCTTGAGGATAGAAAGGATTGGTCTAGCCAATGGCATTTTTTGAAAATAAAATGAATGAAAACCATTCTTTCCTGCAATTGAAGTTATGTTACTTCAGGGAGAAAGAAACTTTAAAGCGTGTAAAAAATAATTAATTCCTAAACTGACAAACTGAATCTATTAATATAATTGAGTAAATTTTTTTTGCAGATCAAAGAAAATACAATTCAATCGTCGATTACAGATCCCTGATTTTAACAAATAAATGTGAAAAGTCTTAACTGTCCACGGTGTGCATGTAAAGTAAATCATGTGTTGTCATGACTTTGAATTCTCCTTTGAAGTTCATTTATAATTAATGGACTGTCAGTAACTAGAGGGCAGAGTTCCCTGACCTTTTCTGCACTGTCATTTCTGTTATGTGTTCATGTTCTGCAAAGTTCTTCACTGGAAGCATGAATTCATAAATCTACTACATTGTTTTCTCCCCAGTGCAATTCAAAAAATACTGGTTTACCTGCTGCTTTATTGACAAAGATCTTTTGTTATCACACGTCATTTTTGGATTCTTGTTTAGAAACAATTAAACAAGTTTTGCTGGTATTTGCAATTATTGTGTGAATAAGAAGAGATGTCTGCAGAAATTTTCACTGTTAAGGGTGGAGTAGCTATGGAATAATTTACCAGGAAAAATGATTGAAGCAGACAGCACAGTAAATTGGAGAAGCATTTGGATATGTTGATGGGATAATGGGATCAGGGATATGCTAAGAATAATGAATTAGAATGAACTTATTACACTCAACCTGACCATTCTAAACTTTATTTGTACGCACAATTTAAATCTAAATATTTTATCTCACCTTTGCAAAAATTATAATGATTTCATTCACAATGAGAACTGTGAAATGAATTGTTCTGCACACAACATCTCTGTCTCTCAGCTTTTGTATAAATCTTTCCTTTTAATGTGGAATGAGGCTCATACAAGTTATAATTGTTAATAAAATTAGTGTTAATATAGAAAAGGCCCAGGTTGATAGATATGTGGCCCACAAAAATCCCAGTCTGCATGCACAGCATACATTACAAAGGATAACACAGAAGTGGATACACAGAAAAATCGAATTAATGAGTGATACACAGTTACTGAAATGTAGAACATTGCAAAAATAGATCGAGACATATTGAAATAAAGACAGAATGATGAATAAAGAAATATAAACTTAGAGGTAGAAAACTAGACTGAATACAAACATGGATGAACAAAGATAGGGAAAAATAAATGAAAGAATTCAAATCTGATTTAAATAGAAAACAAACAATAAAAACCAATGAGAAAATAATGGATAGCTGAGATAGTAAGAAGAACAGAGGGGTTGGTTTTAACTAATATAAATGATAAGCAGATAGGAGGAAAAGTGAGTTTCATTAACGCCAAAATAAATTTGAAGCATGGGCTACTGTCACTCATGTGTAACTGGCCACCTAAAGCATGCAAATAAAGTTCACTGTGTGTGCAGTGGCCAACTAATTGAGGTCAAATAGCCCTGTGGCTGCATTCAGCTGGAGAGTAAATGACAACGAGGAGTACCTTACCAGATCCTCATGCGTGTGAAAGTAGGTATGAGGTTGAGTCTGGGAGAGGCTGAGGCTCTTCTAGACACTCAAAGAAAATTTTACCTTTTACTTTTTTTAGCTCCTTGAGCCCTTAGAGCAGTTTTCACAAAATGGGACAAGCCATTCGAGATTCAGTTTAAAAGGCCATTACATCCTATTGACAATTGTGATGATATTGTGGCTTTGAGAGGTTATTTGGTCTTTTTGTTTTAGGAGATATTTCAAGGCAGAGTATCAAGCAGTCTACCAGTGCCACTAGGGTAAATAGTTTGTGAGGCCTTGGGTTTTTTTTAAGTTAGAAAAGTAAAAGCAGTTCGCATGGGTGTGGTCAGACTCACATAGAACCAGGATCTTGAGTTTAGCTTTCAGCAGTTGCTTTTGGGATCGTGAAGAAGTGGAAGCTTTATTTTACTCCCTCTCTCAGTTACAGCCACAAAGCTAGGGGTTCTCTGCTTGCTGCAGGAGTTGCATGCAAGACAATATATCTTCTGATTTTTTTTCCCAAGGGTGTGTTTATAGTACGTTACTACATTGAAATAGTTAATTAGTGGACATTACTGCCTCTATTATTCCTTTAAGTTTTCTAATAGTTAATTTATTCCAATTCCTTCTTTCTTTTGTTGTATTTTAACCAAAATGGATGAATAATTTGTGTTTTCCTTTAAATCTGATAGACTGACCAATCAAATTATATCTGATACATAGCACCTTACATTTACCTTTATAATAAGAAAAAAGTTAAGTTCCAGACAATCTTCTGAATATTTTGAGGGTGTTAGGTTTGGTTAATAATATACCATAGGTCCAATGTGAACAAATGCATGCTGCATCTGTCTGATTTAAGTGAGATTTCACTTACTGCCTAAAGCAGTGGCATTAAAATTCCCAGAGAGCAGGAACAGAGTGGGTAGTTGCCCTTTCTTCATTATCTCTCGCTCCAGCCAGGTCTTTAGCAGCTAAGGAAAGTTAAATTCTGATCAGTCAAGCACAGGCACTTTTGCATTTAAGAGAAGGCCTGAGACGAGTCATTTTCATTATAACCAGGTTTGATCTAAGCTATCTAATCTGTTATGTGTATTCTCCCTCTGTTTATTTCTAAGATTCAACTCCAGATGGAAATTGTTCATGTTCTGGCTAATTGGTATTTTTTTAACATTGTTTACTCAGTGGAATGAAGAGGAAGCTCGGACATTGCAGGTAACATATCCAACTGTCAATGATCATTGTTGTGGGTTACTATGTGGTTTATCTGGCTTCCTTATTGACAACCACATGCCTGCAAAGCACTTTTATCTACTCAGATCTGCTGTACAATCAATTAGAAACAGCTGAAAGGGGAATACCATATCTAAACAACTGTCCTTTTGGAGATGTAAACTCACAATTGACAGGAACTAATTATGTTTACTCATTGTACACAGTATATAAATGCATTTGGAAGTTTGATATACAGGAGACATCTGTGAGCCTACAAAATTTCTCTGAACGCTGAAAATTAAATTAATAGCAAATTCAAAATATCTTATTAGTAAGATTGTTAAAGGGATTCATCTTTCAATACTGAGGGATGTAAGAGAGGAGATAGTAGAGTCTACAAGTGCAATCTTTCAAACATTCAGGATAAACTGTGTTGCAAGGTTGCAGGATAATAAGTTTGTTTGTATATGTCTTTATTGAGCTAGTTGCAAGTGGATACCTACAGTGAATGTCTCATCATGGAGATCACATGACTATGCTAAGCCAGAAGCATTTTATTACAGTTTTGCATTGGAGTGGGTGTCATGTCCTGAGGTTAGACGGTGGAGTTGGGAGCCAGGGTAGATGGAGGGTGGCCTGATCGAAGATCAGAGGGGGTTACTGGGGATTTGGAGGCTGTAAAGGTCCACGGGAGGTGTAATTATGAATGACTGTGGTAACTGGGGTGGGTATCTATTATAGTTAACCAAAAGTTAGACAAAGTTTCTAATTGTAGAACCTTTCCTGAGTAGCTATTTATTTAACACCTTCTAATTTTTTAAAATTCAAATGTATGCTTGAAATATAAGGAGCCTTCAGGTAGAGGATTGCTCATTGAAATCTTCAATTTTTTGCGCAAATCTTTTGGAGCCTGATATGTCTGGGATTCCACAGTGTTCCAACATTTATGGTTCAGAAATAGCTGTTTGGAAAATATGGACCATTTAAACCCACCTCTCCCTTCAACTATGATCAAGTATGTGTTGAATTGAGGTTGTTTTGGCTGTTGAACTTGTAGCAGAATTTATTGTGGCTGATCTGGCATTGTTCATTAGGTTGTAGTCATGAGAGGTTAGGTTTTCTAAGGGAGACAGGGTAAAAGGAAAAGTCGAGATTATAGATGATAGCAGAGTCTGAAAGTGGAAAACACAGACAGTGTATATTTACTAGAGATAACAAGATGTAGAGCTGGATGAACAGCAGGCCAAGCAGCATCAGAGGAGCAGGAAAGCTGACGTTTTGGGCCTAGACCCTTCTTTAGGCCTGAAACATCAGCCTTCCTGCTCCTGCGATGCTGCTTGGCCTGTTGTGCTCATCCAGCTCTACACCTTGTTATCGCAGATTCTCCAGCATCTGCAGTTTCTACTGTCGTTGTATATTTACTGGTATTTACAAAGTATGTGTTAACCATTCAAGATTTGAACACACGATGATTGGATAGGATGATACAGTAATGTGTACTTAGAACTATGTAAATACGAGTGGGTGGAGATTGTATTGAGTGTATGTTTAACCAGTGATTGGAATCTTATTTCCTTTATTGTAAGAAAATTTGATCTGTATGCCATCTTCTTGAAATGCACAACTTCCATGAATGCATGAATGAATGTTTAAACAAAGCGTCCTGAGTCTCGGCTGGTCTATCAGAAAATAAAGGGTTAAACACACCCTTTCACAGGGTGTCTGCAATTCCAGTGTTCAATTTTTTCTGATTTGTGAATGTGGTTCTATCATTACTGATTTGTTATGTGTTGCATGACTGCACTAGTCCTTTGAAATCCTTGATTCAGACTGCTTGACCTTGTTCCACACTTAGCATTGTTTTGGTGTGAAAACATTTATTCTAGTTTGTGAGAGACTTGAAACATCAACTTTCCTGCTCCTCTGATGCTGCTTGGCCTGCTTTGTTCTAGTTAGTGACTTGTTGTTGTTGTTGAAATTTTTGCTATTTCTGACAAATGCTTTTTTAAAAAATCCACGGGATCAATTTGTGGAGTCAATTCACTGGTAAGGATATGGAGTTGAAGGTTTCATTTAATCTCCATTCCTTTTTCCAATGGTGAATAAACACATTGGAGAGCAATTGAGTGGAAATTCAGTGAAGCTGTGAAGAAGTGTGTTCTTCAGAGATTTTAAATGCTTGGCCATTGTCCAGTTTCATTATTTGACTGAAGATACTTTAGGGAACCAGTGATGTATTGGAACCCTGAAATGGTCACAAAGTACCTAAATGTCTTGTTGTCAAATTGCGTTCCATTATTGATATAACCACATCTGGAATTCCATGGTTGGCAAATATTTCAACTGTGGCTTTGATGGCTGTAACCACAGAGGTGGAATATAACTTCTTTATGTTGATATATCTTAAGAAATACTTGACTACCATTAGATAAGAATGACTTTCATACTTGAACTAATCAGTCTACATGTTCAGCAGTCTGGTGGGAAACATGGCAGAGACTAACACTTTTCTTTTATCATGGCTATGTATGGCACGTGTGTGACAATAAGCCTTAAGACTTTCTATCCATTTAATAATTCCTTACATACTGAAGCTCACCATCTTGCTCTACATTTGGCATTGCTCAGATGGCCTTAATAGATCTTGTCAAGGATATTAGTTTTTACTGATAGAGGGTAAATAAGTTTGTTGTTGAAAACTAATAAGACATCTTCAATTGTAAAATATTGTCTGTTTTAAATAGGATTTTCATAATTAAGTCACTAGCTTTCTTTTCTGGCTGGCTTTCTAGACAAGATTGATTCATGGTGAACATTTCAAGACCCTTTTTTTTGTTTCTCTATGAAATTACACTTCATGTTACTGGCCATTATTGTTTTGTTGCTTGAGTGTATGAATTGTGTTTGACAGTCAATTGTCTATCTGCTGGTATAAGGTTGTCAAAATGGCCCTGCAGAGGATATTTGTAATTTTCCTTGATTTTGCGAAATCACATGAGCTGAAGTCAAACTTGTATTCAGGGAACATTTTTCCCAATTCTTTTTCATCTAACAGTGATAGTTGCGGTTTACGATCAATCTCCTTAAGAACCATAAGACCCAACGTGTAATTTAAAAATTCCTTACAAGCCGATTTAGCAAGAGAGAATCCCTTTCAATAACTACATATTGAGTTTGTATATCGGATGTTTCTCAGGATGTATATGATACAGATTTTCAGTATCCTTCTAGCGATTCTTCAAAAAGAACTGCCCAATACCTGTGGCCATAGCATCAGCGACAATGGTAGTTAGGAATGATGAATTGTAGCAGGCAAAGAAATCTGTGGAAGGTCATGACTCTGAACTCCTGAAAGTTCTCTTCTCAATGTACGTCCTAACCACTGTGTGAGACTTTTTGAATAAGTACCTAAAAGGTTTTGATAATGATTGTCAGGTTGCGTAAACATTTTGGTAACTGATTGACCATTCTCAGAAAACTTTGAATGTCATGTACTTTGGAAATGGAAACTCTTTCTCTGCTCTTTTTTGGGACTCTATATTTATACTACTTTTGTCGATGGTAAGTTCCAGAAATTGAATAAAGTCCTTGGAGAGCTACATTTCTCATTAAAGGTAAGCACTGATACTTACAGTTGTTTCAATACTGTATGTAATCTTCTGTCATGAATTTCTGTCATTTCTGCAAGAATTAAGATATCATCTGTAGACATATAATGCCCTCTAACTTTTGCAGGATATTGAACACAGAACATCAGAGGATCTCTACTGCCAAATGGATTCTAAAAGGCAATCTGTTGAAAATAGATTTCTCAAATGGGATGCTGAATGTGGTAAGCAGTCTGGACATTTCACTCAATGGAATTGGTCTGAGACCACTGTGGTATTAAGCTGAGTGAAGATCTTGCAAATGGAGAGATTTGATAAACTACCATCCATATGTCTGGGGGGTGAATTTCTCTAATCACTGCCTTATTGAGTTGTGTAAAGATTAACATACATCCTGATGGAATCATTAGGTTTTGGCGCATTGACTGTGCCCAAACACCATCTTGAAGGTCTTGTCACCTGAAAGATGATGCCTGTGTTGGTCATATCCTGTAACCATTTTCTTATCTGCTCAAATAAAGGATAAGGGATTGTCCTAAGGGTGCGCAGACACAACGGTTTAGCATCTTTTCTTATTGTGACGCTATATTCTAAGTTAGGTATACCTAAACCCATGAATAATTTAAGATATTCTTTCTCAAAAATACTCCTTCCTCATTTTGGGAGTTCTTGGTGGCAAAGGTTCAGAGCTAAACACGCATCCTTGCTCTCTAGTGAACTCTATTGATAATGAATGATATATACTTTGCATAGAAAAAAAATTCCTCAAATGCAACTTCTTTCCTTTCGTTCTGGAGGTAGTTCCACTCAAAGGATTGTAAGACATTTTGCATTGCCCTATCACGTGATGCTTTAGCTAACTTGAAAAATTTGACAAAACGTGAATATCTTGAGCTGGATTGGCTTTCCACTCTCATCATTCTGTTGAGCTGTTTTCAGGCTTCAGCTTCCAACACTATGTGGATAGATCTTTCTAAAATGAGACCATCTTTTAATTGCAACATATCTGCAAGGGATTTGACAGAAATTCTGACCGCAACAATTCACAAAATTCTACTAATTTGTAAAAATCATGAATAAGATGCCAACAGGTTCACCTGGAACCTGCATTCCTCTATTAAATTTTGTTCTCTCCATTATATGATTATTACTTACGGTAATGCCATTATTGAATAACCTTAAAGTATTGTCAAAGGTATATGTCTCTACTTTTACATTTCAGTCATTTCAAAACATGATATGCCATCAGACTACAGAATGAAGAAACATATTTGGTTGGTCTTTTCTGAGCTTATTCTGTAGTCCTGACACAATTTGATATTTCAGGAGCTAATTGTTCTGTACAATCCATTTAAGTGCTCGAGATGAAAGATTTGGGAATTCAGTCTTCTTGGAAATGTGATATTATTCTCCACTGTTATTATATATAGCTGCTGTTGATTCTCCTATTTAAATGTTTTTTTAAATCTGTTTCAGAATTGTTTAACTTTTCTTTGTGAATGCAAATTATTTCACTATTTAATATTTTAAATTGTACTATCAATTGAAATGTACTGAATCTTTTTCTTCAGCGAATTCTGTTAACTACTAGAATTATTTTCTTTAGTTACTAGAGAACAATGAACTTTAATGAAAAAAGACTTCATTAACTTAGTTTCTTTTCCGGAAATTTTCTGTACTTTCTGTTAATTAAAATTGGAAAGCTTCAAAATGTTTGAGAATTATCCTCCAATTCATGTTGCAAGAAATGTTGAAACATTTAAAAAAAATTAAATACTTTAAAATGAAGAAATACCATATTTTTAGTTTCTCCCAAGACTAATGTCATACCAGACCCCTTTATTGTCCATGGCTTTCAATTCAATAGTATGGATGATTTATGTCCTTTCTGCATCAACTCCATATCATGCATGCTATTTTAGATTTTAAAAAGTGGTGTCATACTGTTCATTAAGAGCATTTTTGTTTAATCAATAAAGATTAGAGTCTTTTTCATGAAACTCTAAATCTTAATAAGCTTATCTTTTATGCCACCTGCCAGTTGTGTTCATACTTCCATTATTTGAATAACACGACTGATTTAAAAATTTTCCAACGTGATTCCTTTTGTCCAAAAGATTTTTTCTGCAGTTCTTCCAAGTCATTTTAAATGATTTTAATAAAATTCATTTATTTAAAAATTGATGTAAATCTCTTTTTAGGTTCTCAGTGTAGAATTTCTCCTTAGATGTGAAAATGTTCACTCTTTGTCTCTCTTCAGGAATCTGCTATTTCCCCTTGTTCCTGGGTTTATGATCATATTTATTTCCCCTTGTAACCCAGCAAAGAATCTCTGTTATCCATTCATGATTTTTCTTCCAATATTTTCACTTGCTTTCACTGTGTTAAGCTTTTACAGGTCGGCCTAGTAATGCTATCAGAGATACTGGCTTTTTAACTTGTAAGGAACATATCCTTTTGTGTTGTGCTTTCTTTAAAAAAATCTGTCAACTGAAATGAAAAGAAAACTGTTTTACGACCTAGCGTTTGAAGGGATTTGGTTGGAGTTTTGAAAAACTAGTAACCTGATATCAATGGGAAGCTTCATAAACAACAGTTCGAACAAACAGTAATTGAAGTTTGAGTTGCAGATGAATTGGAGCCAAGGGAGTGTACATATCCAGATTCTGTTGGCAACAAGAAGTTGATTGATCTGTGGACTATCGACCAATTATCAGTGACAGATATCTTTATGTCTGCCAACATCTGTGGCAATGGCTCTCAGCCATGTGGACATTTTGGAAACAAAAACAGAAATTGCTGGAAAAGCTCAGCAGGTTTGGTAGTATCTGTGGAGAGAAAGCAGGGGTAACATTTTGGGTTGAGTGGCCCTTAACATTTTCAGTTTTTTCTCTTTGTTCTCTGCAGTCAAAACTCCTTGTAAACTTGAAGAAAAATAGATTATCTTTCCTGCAACGGTTGTTTAATGCTGTGAAACACTTTATGAATGGACCAGCTACCTTTTGTTTCTTACTAGCCAACAGAAGCATCTAGTGAAAAATGACTGAATCAGTGTGCTGGCCGGCAGAACATCTCAGGAACAAAATTTGGAAACAAAGACTATTGAATTGACTTACTATTTTATTCCTCTCTGTGAACTATTTTATCTATTTGTTTTTCTGTCTTTGTGTGTACAAGAGAGAGGTTTGGTTATTAGAGGATTAGAGGTTTAATTAGTAGTGTTATATTCAAATGGTTTATAACTGATTACTTGCAGCTAGAGTCCAATCACTAGTAACAAATAAGAAATCTCATTCAGCTCGCAAGCCTGGCGAATGCTCTCTATCAATCTGACTCTGGAAATCAGGTACATTGGGGAACTTAGTGTACTTGCTAAAGCATTTCACATTTGTAATGACTGTGCTAATAGCAAGGCTTGGTTCGCAGTGCGGTACTCCAGCAAGCAGCCGCAAACTGTTGTTTGTTGCGTTCACAGAAACAGGCAGGTTCTATGTGCATTTGAGCTGCTGAATATTTATACATAAACTTACATTTTTCTGACAGAATTTTTTTCTGCTTTCTTCTTCCCAGATGGTTGTGGTTTTTGAAGAATATATGAATATCTGAATAAGGAGCAGTGAAAAGCCGCTCAATCACCTGAAACTGTTCCACTATTTCATAAAATCATGAGTGATCTGACTGAAACCTCAAATCACATTCCCATCTACCCTGGTGACAGGTCACCTTCTTATTTAACAACAGTCTATCCAGTTTTGTCTAAAAAATTTTTCAAAAGCATTGCTTCTACCACTTTACAGAAATATTTCCAAGTTTGATTAGCAAGTTTGCAAATGACACAAAGATTGGTGGAGAAGCAGGTAGTGAAGGGGACTGTCAGAGAATGCAACACAACATAGATAGATTGGAGAGTTGGGTGGAGAAATGGCATTTGGAGTTCAATCCAGGCAAATGCGAGGTGATGCATTCTGGAAGATCCAATTCAAGAGTGAAATATGTGAGAAATGGAAAAGCCCTGGGGACAATTAATGCACAGAGAGATCTGGGTGTTCAGGTCCATTGTACAATGCAGGTGGATAGAGTGGTCAAGGAGGTATATGGCATGCTTTCATTCATTGGATGGGGTATTGGGTACAAGAGTTGGCAGGTCATGTTACAATTGTATAGGACTTTTGTTCGGCCACATTTAGAGTACTGGGTACAATTCTGGTTGCCACATTACCAAAAGGATGTGGATGCTTTGGCGAGGGTGCAGAGGAGGTTCACCAGAATGTTGCCTGGAATGGAGGGCGCTAGCTATGAATAGAGGTTGAGTAGATTAGGATTATTTTCATTAGAAAGACGAAGGTTGAGGGAGGATCTGATTGAAGCCTACAAAATCATGGGAGGTATAGATAGGGTGGATAGCAAGAAGTTTTTTCCCAGAGTGGGGGACTCAATTACTAGGGGTCATGATTTCAAGGTGAGAGGGGAAAAGTTGAAGGGAGAAATGCGTGGAATGTTCTTTACGCAGAGGGTGATGGGTGCCTGGAACGCGTTGCCAGTGGAGGTGGTAGAGGCGGGCATGATAGCATAATTTAAAATGTATCTAGACAGATATATGAATGGGCAGGGAGCAGAGGGATACGGATCCTGAGAAATAGGCAACAGGTTTAGATAGAGGATCTGGATCGGCGCAGGCTTGGAGCGCCGAAGGGCCTGTTCCTGTGCTGTAATCTTCTTTGTTCTTTGTTCTCATAGCGGTCTGAGAGCAATAAACAGTCTCAAATCAGTTTTAAATGGGTGACTGCTTATTTTAAACAAATTCTTTCTTATGCCTTTTAAAGGTGGACAGGTTTTGAAATGTCAGGAGGCGATGCACATGTCACAGAATTTGCAACAATGGCCTTTCCACGGCTGCTGTATTTATGTTTCTGATCATCGGTAACCTCCATGCAAATGTTGCTAAACACTGCATAATCAGCAGCTGATTTCCCTTTTTCTGACCTTATTATGGAGGAAACACCATTGAAAAAGCAACTGAAAATGGTTGGGCCGAGGGCACTATCTTTTAGAAATTCTGCAATATTCTCCTGTGATACCTGACTTCCAACAATCTTTGCACAATGGATGATTCCAGCCAAGAGAGGGTTTTCCACAATTCCCATTGCCTTCTATTTCGATAGGGCTTTGCACCACAAAGTCAAATGCACCCTTGATTTCAAGAGCAGTAATTCTCACTCACCATTAAATGAGTGAAAATTTCCCCAATTAAATATTGGGATAACTGAAGCAATTATATGGTCCTGGCAACAGAATTCATTCTCTGGATACTGACCACATTCCTTTTCTTGTCAATACTATGAAATTACATCAGTCTGTTTGCAATCTTGGCATCACACTTGATCTTTAGATGAGCTTCTGATCATATACTTGACCCATTACAAGGACTGCCTATAGGAGCTCTTCTAGCTCCTTGACATCAACCAGTTTCTGAGGAAGTTCTGGGGAAGAGTCATTGGACCCGAAACGTTAACTCTGTTTTCTCCTCCACAGATGCTGCCAGACCTGCTGAGCTTTTCCAGCAACTTTGTTTTTGTTCCTGATTTACAACATCTGAAGATTTTTTGTTTTTTATTCAACCAGTTTCATTCTTCTCTCAGCTCATTTGCTGCTGAAACCACAAATCACACCATTGTTACCTCTGACTTGATTACACCCCTGTACACCTGACTGACCACCAACATTCTAGCCTCAATATTTCAGATCATCAAAGTTTTATGTAACTGAAGATCCTATCGAAATACAAGTTGTGGATTGACAACAAACTGGGTAATTAACAACCAAAATCTATGAAAATCAGCAAGGAGAAATCTGCAAACTTATACTTCCACAAAAAAAGTTTCTGCACCTTACCCACATGCCTCCTTTAAGCATTTTAGGATCTAGCCTTTGACTAGGTTGTTGGTCATCTGTTCTACCACCTTTCTTTTGGGCTTGTTGTCAATTTTTATTTGTTAGTATTTCCCTGAAGGGGTTTGGGAATTTTAAAATGTTTTAGAGATTCTGCATAAATGCAAGCTGTTGATTTAGTTGCTTGTTATTCATTGCATCATTAGGACTGAGTTAAGACTTCTCTCAACCTCCTTGTGATTGACCCTTGATATAAATCTGACATGTGGTGTAACCAGTCTCAACCTGGTTTCCAGCCATTTTGACAGACACTTGACAAAAATGCAACATTAACAGCAGTGGTTTTATGGGATCCTTGTGTTCAAGCTTTGAATCTACAACTTGTTGACTCAGAAGTTAGAATGCTAATAATTCAGTGACGCTGACACAAGAGAAGATACACTAGTTGTGAAACACTAGACAAGGTTTGATTATCATCAAAACTCAAAGGAAAGTAAAGGAGAAAAGTGAGAAAAGGACTGAGTATTAGGTGTCTGACTTGCTTAATTTTCTGCCTAAAAGAAGTCAAAATGCTAGGAATGCCTACTCTTTTGGGCCACATGCTTCAGCATAAAATAAATGACAATGTAAAAGAGATGTTTGCATAGCTTTGACTGTGAATTTGTTTGGCCTTTTTATTAATGGACATCAATCATAAAATGAGGTGTTTTGCATCATTTGGGAAGATTTCTTATGTTTGAATATTTAAGCCAGCTTTTGCAGGCTGTCTTCTTAGTAAATGCTTTTTTCACAATGAATAACATAACATATGGTTATGAATGTTGTCGACAGACAAAACAGTTGTTGCTATAGCAGGCGATCTTTCTTACAAATCAACTTTGCAATATGCAATATAAAGCGGAGAGGTGTGAAGAGGTGACAGTTACCAGTATCAGCTTGACACTGAGCCACAGCCATCTGTCTCAATGCAACAAATCACTTGTCTCAAAATGATGGTGAAAAATTACACATTGCAAAAATTCAGCATGCTCTTTGTCAAACATAATGTTCAGATCAGTCCAAACTTTAGTTCTTTTTAATTTTTTTTGATGAAATTTGAATTTTGCACTCACCAAGAAGCTGCAAAAATAGAACTTTGCTGCATTTCAAGTACCAAGTGTCAAGCAGTCAAGCAGCGGATACACTATGGTTATATTTATACAAAGGCTCATCTTACAACACTCAAGAAAACAGTTCCAAAAGCAACATGGAATAAATCTCTGTCTTCTGCCTCAAAAATATTCCTCAAAGCAAACCTCAGAAGAGCATATAAACTGTATTTTTCATTCCAGTGTGTACCAGTCTGTGAACTTTGCCAAATTGCAATTTAATGACAAATTGGGATAGTTGTGTACCATGATTCCATGTGACCAGGGACTGGATTAAGTCTGCTGAAACCAGTTTGAAATCATGAAGCTCATATGTACTACTAACGACAGTGCCTGATTTTCTGATTTGAATTTTAAATAGCTCTGACAATGCTCAGAGTAAAAATGGATGACATGTTTGAGTACTGGTCCTAGTGCTCGGTGTTACTGTAGTGCAAATGATGGAAAGTGTGCCACATGATACATTATAGTCCAGCAAAGAAAACATCAAACAATAAGCCAAGATCCTGCCTGAGCCTCCTCTGGTATTTTTCTAATTTCTAAAAATTTTGATGGTAGAGCTCGATGATTCTACTAACATACTAAATCAAATTGAGGTGATAGTTTACATTATGTTAGGTTCATTTTCATGTTGAATAGTATTTGCTTAAAAATAAATTGGTCCCCTCTGAAAATTATCATAGAATACTTACTGTGTAGAAAGAGGCTAAATGGCCCACCAAGTCTGCACTAACCTCTGAAGATCAGCCCACCTGGACCCCTATCATATCCCTGTAACCCAGCATTTACCATCACCAATCCACCGAGCCTGCACATCTTTGGACTGAGGGAGGAAACTGGAGCGCCCAGAGGAAATTCATGCAGACACAAGAAGAACATGCAAATTCCACACAGCCACCTGAAGCTGCAATCAAACCTGGGTCTCTGACACTGAGGCTGCAGTGCTAACCACTGTGCCACCATGCCAACCTATTCAAAAGTCTTGTCCTATCTATGGGCAGAATTTGTCATATGGTTTCAAGAACTTTATATCCCTGTGGATTTCTGGCACATTTGAACGTGGTTGGAAGGTATGATTTTACATTAAAAAATGATACAGAATGTATTTGCACTTTAAAATGAGTCAGATGTGCTGTGTATGCCGTTGTTTACAACATCATCTTCAAACATGTTCTACTAGCTCACAAGACTCTATAAACACTTCCTGAGGGAGCATTTTTTGCGTTTCCTACAAGTAAACACATTCTTTTTTTTAATGTGTGTGTTGTCACTGCACATATCAACAAGATGGATTCATCCTCCTGTGTCAATCATTTTGCTGAATGCATCTGTTACAAGATGAAACAAATCTGTCACACAATACGGAATGGATCTGTCATGTACTGTAGAATGCAATTACAAAGAAGATCTATCAGCAATTAAGAACAAAGTCTACTATTAAATTGTAGAATCCCTACAGTGTGGGAGCGGGTCGTTTGGCACATTGAGTCCTCACCAACCAACCTGCACCCCATCCCCCTTAACGCTGCATTTCCCATGGCTAATCCACCTAGCATGCACTTTCCTAGGCCCTACAGGGCAATTTAACATGGGCAGTCCACTTGACATGCATATCTTTGGACAGTGAGAAGAAACCCATGCAGACACCAGGACTATGTGCAAACTCCACACTGGCAGTGAGCTGAGGGTGGAGTTGAACCCAGGTTCCTGGTGCAGCAAGGTGGCAGTGCTAATCACTGTGCCATCATGCCACCCTCCGAATCAAAAATAAGGTCAGGAATAGAGCCTCTAACAAAATGTTAAGCAAAGACAGAAAGTATTAAAGACCTGAGGTAGGAATATAACTTGCTGAAAGTTTTCAGCAGGTTGGTCAGTATCTAGAATGGAAACAAAAAGGAAATTTGAAATTTGAATGGCAATCTATGATGTGATTTGCCTCTTGTGGCAAGGTTAACATTATCTCTTGTAACATAATCTTGAAGAACTCAACAGGCATTTATTACAACAAACCATTCTGTACAAACATTGCATTTCTGAGACAGCTTTGTGTAGTGATTTGCGCCTATGAATTTACATAGAGCAAGAAGCTTCTTTTAGCATATTATGTTTCTCGTGTTCCAAGTGTAGTTTGAGATCTTTATGCCTTCCAATGGCATGCTACAATGCAGTAATGATAACATCAGTATCTCTCTTAAATATACACTGATATATTGACCATAAGACATACAATGAGATCTGCCTTTATCCAAGGATTGAAACATTACCCCAAGCAGATACGTATGGTTGTATCTAGACAATGTGTTGTCAAGTCAGTGATTACAAAAAGCTTAACAGATCAAATCATTTCAGTGTGTCACTTTGTAGGCCTGACAACTTGTCCTGATCTGGTGAGTGTATATTCGTGTACTGATGTATGTGTTGCTCATCATTGCACTTGTCTGACAGCTTTACTGTCTTGCTGCTGTTTGCTATCACTCAACATCACTACACAATCATCATCTTTGGAGTGCAATCTCTTCAAGTAAGATTGGTAAGCTGTGCATTGGTCTGAGCTGTCTTCTGCTCCTTTGTAATGGAGTACCATGTTGAGTAATAACACCATCTCATCTGGGTTCGTTAAATATTTTAGGAAATTTTCACTTTCAAGTACTTGTATTGGGGCTCCTAACTCATGGTCTCTGTCCATGCTCACTTCTGTTTGTTCTCTACCCAGTCATTTTGCAGTTCTTTCATGCTCCTGCCTTTGAAGAAAGATGTCCTATGTCTCAGATTTGTTTGAAAATATGTTGTCTGTCAAAGTTGTTTGACTTGCCTACTCAGCATAATTTGTACTGAGGATTGTAATGCCTTCTCCATTGATATAACATGAAAATGTAGAATGAATTGTGAAACTCATGTTTTTTTACTTAACATCCAAAGGTCATTTATTTCATGGTACAGACCGTATGGTCTACAAATTTGTTTGAACATAAATAATGGGTGATGTTGTGACATAGTTCATTCCCTACTTAGTGTACCTGTCTCTAAACGCCACAAATGTAAAACATATAGTAGTCCATAGTCAGACACTGTCTGATCCAGGACACTACATTAACTCAACAAGCTATTCATTGCATCAGCAAAAGTTGCATTCATTCTGTCATTGATCAATGGGAAGTTTGAAGAAGCAATCTACAAAAGGATGTAATCTTCACTGTGCACTCTGAATAGGTGTGTTGCTATTTTTGTGCAGAGCATGGATGGAATTTTATGTAGACATAGAGGCTCCCTGTACTGCTGGGATTGATATGTTTGGTATGCCTTACATACACTCACAAGTTTTTAAATATCTTGATTCATCGCTGTCTAATACACAAATTAATGTACTAGTCTTCTTGTGCATTCACTGCCCACATATTGCTGTGTAATGTAATGCAGAGTAACATAGACATGACTTCTTGATGCAATATTTTTGGAATTAGGATGTGTTTGCAGTTGAATATGATTTGTCATGATACACTAAGTTTACCTCTGTTTGGAGAAAATAAGCAAATCTTCTCAGGTATTTCCTTAAACTATGAAGACATTCCCATATAATGAACTTCTGCAACTCTTGTCATTGCTTATCTGAGGCAATTACTGAATGTAACTTTCCACACTGCCTTTGGCCATGGTGTAACAAGTCAACATTGGGAGCATTTTCAATTGACGAGAACATAAATGTGTAAACCAAAAGGAATGTCTTGGTCTTCATTTGGGTTGAATAATCTGCTCAGCATCTAAAGTGTAATCATCCTTTTACACAGATTATATCCCAATTCAAATTAATATTCGTGAAAATCATTAACTGACTCAACTTCATCATGAATGGTGTGTTCTGCCACAATGGTTGTGTTTTAAATTGCAAAATTGTAACTGTACCGAGATCTGTACATACTGTTAATCCTGCCACTGCTGGGCTATTGGTATCTTCTAGATAAAACATTTCAGCATGCCATGATGCACTTGCTTATTGAAACTGCAGTTTGACTTTGCCACTCAATGGAATTGGTGATTCCTTAGCCTTGCATAGGCTGTACCATGGAGTATTACTTGCTGAAGTAATATATTTCAGGATGCCTCATGGTAGTATGTTGGCACTAGCACTTGTGTCTGGTAGTGTGTATCATCTTTCCTTTTAGGACATGTAACATTAATGTTTGTAAAAAGGCTTTTTGTTACCTTATATCACCAATTGTGTGTAAAGTTATCAATATGGAAAATTGGTCATCTTCTGAAACTTGTTTTTTGCTTGGTCAGCTCTGAACCTCATTTGTGTGTTTTGCACTCATGTATCTGCTTAACGCCTTTGTTGCTGCTAGCACTGTGGTGTTGTAACAGCTTGTTGGACACCTGGGTTTTGCTTGAAGTTTTGGCAAAGATCTGTAGCTAGGATTGTCGATGACGTTGTTGAATTGTTTGCCGAGCTGGCTTGGTTTTGTTCGGACATTTCATCACCATGCTAGGTGACATCACCAGTGAAGCATCCGATGAAGGATGTTATTCTACTCCGCTTGGAATTTATACTGTTTGGTCCATTATAGTGAGTACTATCATTTCCAATTTTGATTTGTAAGGGTTTGTATCTGGGGTCTGATTCTGTATGTTTGTTGATTGCATTACAGATGGAGAACCATGCCTCTAAGAATCCTGTGCGTGCCTATGTTTGGCTTGGGCTACTATGGTTACCTTGTCCCAGTTAAACTAATGGCCTTCATTGTGTGAGACTAACGATATTAAGGAGAGCTCATCGTGCCATTTTGCTGCTGGTTGATGTTCATGTATTCTGATGGCTAGTTTCCTCCCTGTCTGTCCAATTCAATGTTTGTGGCAGTTGTTGCATGGTGTTTTGTAAACCACATTCATTCTACATGTTGTGGGAATGGGATCTTTAGTCTTTGTAAGTATTTATCATAGAGCGGCTGTGGGCTTGTGGTCCACGATGATTCCTAGTGGCCTTAGGAATCTTGTTGTCAGTTCCATTGTGTTCTTGATATAGGACAGTGCAGTCAGTGTCTTAGGTCATACTGTGTCCTGTTATCTGTTTTGTAGGCATCCATGGATAAATTTGCGGGATATCCATTTAAAACAAGGATCTTCTGTAAGTGTTCATCCTCTTTCTTGTGTAGTTCTGGAGTGTTGCAGTGTGCCCTGGCCTACTTAAATAGTATCACAATGCAGCTTTGTTTGTGGATGTTGGGGTGGTTGCTGTGGAAGTTGAGGGTTTGATTGGTATGTGTTGCTTTTCTGTATACTGAGGTTTGAAACTCCTCGTTTGTTGATCACTCCACTTTCATATCCAGAAACAGAAGTTGATTGTTGTTTTCATCCTTCCCTTGGGAATTTAATCCCTGTGAATACACTGTTGATGAAGTGCTGGGTCTCTTCTGATTTATTGTGTTGTATAAAGTCCAAGCAAAGTAGAATAACAGCGCTTTATTGGAGGCTTCACTGAAGATGTTACCTAACAAAACGTCTGAACAAAAGCAAGTCAGCTCAGCAAGCAAGTCAACAACCCCACCTGCATTTTGTTTTGTGTTCACATTTAGACTTTGGAATGAGATTTCCTGCAAATGACTTTGAGACATTTGCTTTATAGGTATCAGGAAAAGCTGGATACATCTGAATTGGTGTGCCAAGCCATACATGTTGCAGATTTTCTTGGTTTAATGCACTCTGTTGACCACAACAATATTGTTCAGTGCATCTAAAGCATGTCAGTCCTACTACAATGATTTCATTCTCACATCCACTAAACTATTTTCTTGCCTTTATGATTCTTTCTAAAGCCTTTTGTTGGTGTCGAGATGATGACTTGCTCAATGAGCTTCTCTGACAGTTCTTCTTTGGAAAAGTCTCACTAGTGTTCTTTGCTGTGGAATCTTCTGTCAAATTAGTCAATATTCTCTGGGTGTCGCTATCTATATGACATAAGTTAGAGTCTGTTAATCCTGAAGTTAATACTTACTTTGAGCAAGACTTGCAAAAATCTTTTCTTGCAACCATCTATCACTTGGTCTACATAGTAGAACTGTGTACATTGTTTGAATTGGTGCAATTCAGTAAAAAATGTCACTGGATGCCCATTTCCTAATGAGGTTTCAGACGTTCATGATTCAGCCCTAAACTATTGTGGGTTTTTTTTTCTCCCAGTGTAGGCAACTTAATCTTAAGTGATAACTTAAGATCTGCTTTTGTTCCAATCTGTGAACTATGATTCAACCTTTAACCTTTAAATCCTATGCTCTGACTTTATATTTTTATAAGTTAAAAACACTCCTTCCTTACCCCAGAGAATTCTGAAAAGCTTGTTCTGTGAATGATGGTTACTTGATATCACTGTCAGAAACAAAGATTACTGAGCTTACATCTCTCTATTTCAGTTCAATATTGGGCTGCAGTGTTTTTATTTTTCATTGAGGCAATTTTCCAATTTCTTTATGTTGTAAATGCTTACATTCCAATCGAAAGAAATTGGTTCTGTCTTCTAAAAACAAATCTGAAAGAACTGCAGATGCTGTAAATCAGAAACAAAAATAGAAGTTGCTGGGAAAGCTCAACAGATCTGGCAGCATCTATCGAGAGAAATCAGAGTTTCTGATTTCTGAGGCAAGGTCACTCGATCCAAACCATTAACACTGATTTCACTCCACTGGTGCTGCCAGACCTGCTGAACTCTTCCAGTAATTTCTATTTTAGTTCAATCTTCTTGCTGGTCATTGCCCAATCTAAGATCTTTACAGCTGTCCGCACTCACAGAATTGGATGCTGCTGATGGTCCAGTTCAACATCAATTGGTTTGCCAAATACTTGAAAACTACATCACAGAGTTTGTCTTTAATAGAAGGCCACTGCTATTCACCATGATCTGATGTTGCCTCCAGCAGCGTATTCTGTCTGATGCAGCAACATTTATATTATTCTTCATAAAGTAAGAAATTGGATGTGGATATTGTGGCATTAAAGAATCAAATATGTATTTGTAATAACCAGCTATTATATACAAGCATTTCCTTGCTCAGAAAGCCAAGTATCTGGCTGATATTGAGTTATTAGCTTACACAGAGCAGCATACCTTTTGTGGTGTAGAGCACTTTAAGGGATCCAAGTTAACTTGAACTCTGACCTCTTTATACCTTCATGTCATGTGCCACAATGCCCTGATGATGTCATGAGCATATCGCTTAAGGGTAATACTGACATACCCCTGTCATTTAAAGCTTGTTGACATACTGACCATGTGATACAGCATACATCCAAAATCAGGAGAGAATTACAATGAGGAACCCTGATGAAACCGTTACTACACATCTCAGTTTAGTTCCTGAATGATCTCCTGTCTGGGAGTTTTTGTGGGTTTTTTTTGGTTTATCACAAAACATAGAATAAATCTGTTGCAATATATGGAATCTGACAGCAATGCATTGCAATAATCCACATTCTTCCCCTTCTTAGAGTAGCACCCCTTCCTCATTATGCTGTTAAGGATATTGTCCCTCCTCCTTATTCCAAAAAGCTGAGTTTTGTCAAATTTAAATCGTACATTGCCATGACAGACAACTTCACTGCTCAGTGTCCTTATTGCATATGTCACTGGAGTTAGTTTCAGGGACCCCAGAAACCAATGACTACAGTGAATTCCAGCTGTTTGGTGGGCTTCCAGCCAACTGGTAACTACTGACATAAAGAAGCTTTTGTAAAACCCATCTGGTTGATTGACAATTTATTTTCACTGTAAGGGCTTATAGCTGTGTAGGTGGAACCAGGATAAAGCAAGCTGGGAGAGACCAACGAGAAAAGAGTCTGTTGATGTTAGGATCAGAAACACCACAGAGTCCCATCGCTACACATTAGACATTGTTAATCTACATGCTGAATGAACAATGACACATCGGTGGATACACTGGGCTGGAGTTTGTTAGAGACTGGCTGGTTTAACAAAGATGTTTAGATTGGAATAGTGAAAGATCTTAAATTACTATTGAAAATTAAAATATGTGTGTGTGGAAGGAAAGCCACAAATTGTATTAAATTACTACGGAGTTATACTTGGTAAGATGTCCCTTTAGGTATCCTTTAAGGTCCTCTCTTTAATTTCTCCCGTCTCCAGCCTAGCGCTTTGTCAATTCTTATAAAGTATTCTGGGGCATTCATGTAAATATAGAGCTGGCATATTAAATTAAGTTGTGTAGGGTTTGCAGGCAGGTTCTGGTAATATAGAAATGGAATCTTGTGGTGTGTTGGTTTCATTGATTATATTTTCCTACCTGACACATAATAAATGTGTATGGGTTGAATTGGCTGCATTAATTTTGGGGAAATTTGAGGAGGGTTTTTCTCTGTGAGCTCCAATGAGTTTTCTCATGCGATTTTATGCTGTTTGCCTCATTATCAATGCACTACAATGCAGAGGGCCACTCTCACATTATTTTACAATCACCAGCAGCAAACGTGATTGGTACCTGCTGCTGGGGACCTTCCAGGCTTCTCAATGCTGGCTCCATATTTAAAATTCAGCTGTGCACTGGGTTAAATGCTACAAGTCATACATTGCCTTTCTAAGCTCCAGCTCAACAGAGGAGACAACATTAGATCTTGCCAACCTGGCCCAAATTGCCACCTGAGTCAGTTCGTTTTCATTGTGTGGAGAAATGTGAATCAATTCTACAAGGGGCTACTATTTACAATCTATATAAATGATCTGTCAGCAGGGATAGAGTGTAACAAAGCAATGCTCACAGATTATACTAAAGTAAATGGGAAAGCAGGCAATTATGAGGAGATAAAATTTATAGATTGATACTGATAGGCTAGGAGAATGGGCTACAATCTGGCAGATGGAGTTTAATGTGGATAAGTATGATGCTGTTCAATTTAGCTGGAAATATAAAAGGACACATTATTATTTAAATGGGAAGCAGATTCAAAGTGCATCAGTGCAGAGGGATCTTGGCATCTTTGTATATAAATCACAGAGGGGCAGCATATAAAAAGAAAGACAGCTGGAATCTTCACATTTATTATAAAAGTAAAGATGTGCTGTTACAATTGTATGAACTGTTGGCGAAACCAGGTCTAGGCCTGAAATGTCAGCTTTCCTGCTCTGTTCATCCCGCTCTGCACCTTGTTATCTTGGGAATATTGTTTCCCATTTTGGTCTTGAGGAAAGTTGTGGTGGCACTGGGGGTAGTTCAGAGGACGTTCACCAATTTGATTCCAGGGATAAGAGGGCTGTCATATGAGGAGCAGTTGAATGACTTGGACTTTTACTCACTGCAGTTCATAAAAGTGAGGGGAGATCTGTTTGAGGTATATGTCATGCTAAAAGGGATTGATAAGAAGGATGTTGAAGAGATGTTCTCCCTTATGAGACAGTATCAAACAAAATGGTATAAAAATAGAGTCAGAGGAAATAGATTCAAAACTGAGATGAGGAGAAATGACTTCTCTCAGAGGGTTGTGAATCTGTGGAAGTCACTGCCATAGAGTGTGGTGGAGGCAGAGTCAATTAACAGATTCAAGAAAGAAATAGATAGGTATCTGATGTAAAGTGGGATAATGGGTAATGGGGAGCAGGCAGGAAAGTGGAGTTGGGACCAGGATAAAATCAGCCAACATCACATTAAAAGGCAGAGTGGGCTTGAAGGGCTGAATTGACTACTCCTGCTGCTGATTCCTATGCTTCTATGTTCCTAATGACCTTCTGCATTCCACAAGTGTGACCCTCTGACAGTGCAGAGCTCCCTCTTGTGTAGAGTTTGCATATTGTCCCCAAGACTGTATGAGATTGCCATGGGTGCTCCAGTTTCCTCCCACAGTCCAAAAATGTGTAGGTTAGGTGGATTGGCCATGCTAAATTGTCCCATTGTGTCCAGGAATGTATAAGTTAGGTGCATTACCATGGGAAATGCAGGATTATAGGGTAGGGAGATGATTCTGAGTGAGTAAATGTGAACTTGTTGGGCCAGATGGCCTGTTTCCACACTATAGAGAGTCTAAGGAAGTGCTACCATATCTTTGCTACCTCACACTCACACTAACCTTTCTGTACTTTTCCAGCCGGGCTCATTTTCTCTCTATATCATGTGCAACATGTTCCCTCAATCACTCTTGCCTACTCCAATGCCCCACAGCTATTAACCCTGCATGTCCTTTGCACTTCTTACTGACTCACCTGGGACAGTTCACCACCTTTCCAGCACATGCACTAACAAAAACTACTATGCCAGCCACTTTCATCTCATTCAATTCCTGCACATATCTCATTGTAGGTGAAAATGAGGTGGTGTTGCTGTGACTCCCATCTCCTGGCAAACGAGTAAGACTCATTGTCATGCGTTATGCTGCTCTCCCACTTGCACCACTGAGTAAGCTTCCACCTCTGTTTCACAACTCATCCCCTCACGTGTCATCTGCAGGCAGCAGTGGCATCCACACAGCCTCCACCCTGAGGACAGCCCCTCTAATGAACACCTCCCCCTCCACCTTGGAGGAAGAAGAGGGAAAGCCCTTAGAGGAAGGACTAGCAATGCTATTTTCTACATCCTCCACCAGCTTAGATACTGTCGCCTCAGTGAGTCCTTTAGCCAGAATCATTTCAGGAACTTATTCTGCTCAGTATGTCTTCACAGCTAGCCAAGGAAGAAATACCCCAAATCACTGGCACTTAGATGACTGCAGATAACTGCTTAGGCCGAGGCTAGAAGAGGATCCTGTGGGATTGGCCAATAATAAGTTTGCCAAAATGCACAGACATAAGAACAACAGATGAGTTTGTCAGGCACATGCGGGAACTTGATTGGAGGAGTCCACTAACACCACCTGTAATGTGCTGGCTTTGGCAGGCCTGAGTCTGGTTGTCGCCATGGAGAGGTTGGTGGCTACCATAGACAGCTAGGTTCAGTGCACTCAGTGTTTGCTGGATGTACACACAGATTTCCATTCTATCAGTCAGTACCAACAAGATGGCAGGAGATAAGGCATCTTGACCTCAATCCAGGTGCCCTTTTCTCACAAGGTGGTGCGAATAGGCACCCAACAGTGAAAAGACTACACGCAGGCCTCCAAGAAGTTTCCTGTCAGGGCAGAGTCTAAGTCCCCAGCCTTTCCATCTCAACCCAGCCTGTGGCCTTCACCCGGTGGAGCATACACCTATGTCTGGCCAGGACACTCACAGCATCCCTGGATCATCTAACCACCAGCATTCTCAGGGTCACCGAAATAAAACTCTGAGCCCAACAGGCTCCTAGCAGTGGACCCTGCTACTTCTTTTATATGTAGTGGGGAGAGAAAGGATGGAGAAAAGCTTCAGAGGCACAAAGATGGCATGGTTGACCTGCAATGTAAATAGAATCTTACATTTGTAAATATATGTTCACTTTTCATCATCGGCTGTTTGATTAACTATCACTTTAGCCGCAATGACTAGAATGAAGGTCAGGAATGATTGTGTTTTTATAGCTCTTCTCCAGGCCACTTAACTATGTCTTCTCTGTTCTTTCTATAATTACATTGAACCCCTATTGTATTCACCCTTCATCATCATTAACATTAATGTAAGTGTACTGGACATTTCTATTGCCTTTTGCTAAATGTTGTGTTTTATCAATCCATTATTATAACAAACATAATTAACAGTTTTATGTTGCTCCTGCCTTCTACCATTGCACAACGGCACTGGAGAAGTAGGGTAGGTGTTGCGGGATCCTTCCCAACTACCAGACTGAAAGTGTGTTGGATGTACACTTGTCATTTTCTGGTCTTGGTTTTTATGTTTATCTTTGGGGTTGGAATTGTGTCCAGGCACTTGGCATCAGGGCAGATGGACAGGAATATGGATGTGTGCCCACGTAACCAGCAGTGGCCAGTATTTCAGCTGTTCACAAGAACTGGGTAGAGGTGTGGGTGCAGGACTGAACATTTTGATTATAGATCTTTTACCTTGAGGTTTAGGAGCATGTTCAGTGAGATATGTACATTGAAGGCTTTAAACTCCTTCACAGAATATATTATATTTTCAATCTAATTCAAAACAACAACCAAGCTTGTTGGAGGAGCTTTTGTCATGTACCTGGATGAACTTTTGTTTAAAAAAAATGACAAAAATGTGAGGTCCACATGCTTAATAAAAGAAAACACAGAATTCCAAGGTTTGGAATGAATAATGATAGATTCTATGAAACAAAGCTCAGAGAGTGTGATACAATCTACAATATATTGTTATGATTCAAGATGAATCCCCAATTTATGTTATAATCTCAGACCACCAACTTTATGTTACGATTCTGGGCAAGATCACCAAATCATGCTGTGATATGATGAAAGACCTGTCCTTTTATTGTTAAAGTAGACAAAAGGTGATAACCAAGGCACATACTAAGAGCCACAAGATTCTATGGCTTTGAACAAACACACTACCTTACTACACAACATAACAGCAGTAATATATGCAATTTATTTTCAACACCCACGGGTAAACATGGGTAATATACTACAATCAAACACTGAACAATGAGCATCAAAAATAAATGCGTTCAAGATGGATCCCACAGATTTCTAAGCGACCTCCTTGAGCCATTAGTGACACGATGGGTAATCAAATCCCATTGAAGTTATGTTCTGCACTATTGCTTCTTTCAAACTGCTGCAATCATTGTTCTTCTCAAAAAATTCTAATTTCTCCAAATATCATCCTACTTTAACCTATCTTTTTCCTTATTTTTATGAGCACTATTGCTAATCAGCTCTCCATTTATTAAACTCTTCAGTCAATTTCCTCCTTGCCGACTTCTCTTTCTTACCAAATCACCATGGTTAATGTCAATTACAATATTTTGTGTGGCCACAATAATAACATACTCTTTAAACTCAAACTCTCATGGCCCACTATTCAATATTTCTGCTACTTTTTCATGTTTGAATTCATATTTACTCCATCTCCTAAAATGCTTCTGTTTCTCAGCTACATAATCAGTGCAAAATTATTCTCAAGGTTTGGCCCTTGGTGTCTTCCTAGTTTGTTTGCCTACTACTTCCTCATCTGTAGTTTTATGGTCAACTTACCCTCTGCCTCCACTTTCGACTTCGCAATGTATACTTTACAGAGTGCCTGTCTCTGATAGAGATATCCGAGTGAAGCCAAACCCTGTCTAGATCTAAACTATTATTTCCTTTCTCAACTGCTCACTCAAGCTGCACTGGATATTGGGTATTTTTGAGTGTCATATCACACATGCAATCAATCACCTCAGTCAGTAAAAAATATGACGTTAGATTTTGATCTGGCCCTATATTTGGTGAATTGCGGCCGTAGGATTAAGGAGTTTGGTTTTTTGTGATATTTGATGCAGAGTTATTGCCACTGGTCATGTTTCCCCAGGCAGCACACCCAGTGAAGCAATTGATGTTGAAATAGTTCTCATATTTTAACTCTTTCAAGTTAAAATATTACAGCAGGTTACTCCCAGGGAGGCAATCCTGTTGTGTCTCTAACTTACTTGTCTTCTTGCTGGTAACCGTATTTTTCTTACAGTTACACAATCTTCCACTGAGTCCTCAACAAAATAAAATGTCAGCGCAGGGAATGCTCTTTAGAATAACCATCAACTCAGCACAGTGCAACAAATCCTATTCAGAGGTGGCTTTGGGGTCATGCATTAGTGATAGATCAATTGCCTTTGTTCTTGTACAAGGTTCGAGCAAGGAACCAGTTGGAGGGGTGGAGAGGAACCAGCTGGATAGGGGGGCCCTGTGACCCTGCTGGAGGCCTTGACGATCCAAAGGACAGTTCCAGATGTTATAGTGACCTAGCAAAATAGAAGCACACAGTGTAGTGGCTGTAGTACTACAGAGGAACAGAGAAGCAAAAGGAAAATACAACAAAGAGACTGATTTCTCCATGTGGGTTAAGTACCCATTAAGTTAATGTTGTAATTACAATTAAAAATGTTTCTACATTACCTCATGGCAAAGACATTCATTACATACTCTGCAAAATGAATAAGCAGCTCCACCATCAGGATATCTTTAAGAGAGGAAATTTCTCCATCAGGACGGCCGACAAAAATGAAATGTTGACAAAGAATTGCAATTAATCCAACCATTCTTTAATATTTTCTGTTGACACATTTTATGACTCTGCTAATTCCGCAATTATGATGTAATTCTTAAGTTTATCAGTGGAAATTTCATGCCTTCTCAGTCAGCTAGACAGAACACTAGTTGTTTGCATCTTATGCCATCACAAGACTGTGCTATCAAAGATTATAACAGCTTGTACTTAAGGTGTGAGTGGATTTTTATAGAAACTCATCACTTTTTTGTGGACTGTGAATGAATGAAGAGGGGTGAAAAATGATTGATTAGACATTTCTATACGCATATGTTCTAAGTTTCAGTAGATGGCCAGGTTAAAAAGAAAACAGCACTTACTAGAAAGAAAGTAACGTAAATGGAAAATAAGTAGAACTTCTCAATGATTACCAAGGGTTAACCCTCAGTGGCTAAGCATCAGGCTAAGTAGAACTTCTCAATGATTACCAAGGGTTAACCCTCAGTGGCTAAGCATCAGGCTAAGTAGAACTTCTCAATGATTACCAAGGGTTAAACCCCAATGGCTAAGCATCAGGCTAAGTAGAACTTCTCAATGATTACCAAGGGTTAACCCTCAGTGGCTAAGCATCAGGCTAAGTAGAACTTCTCAATGATTACCAAGGGTTAACCCTCAGTGGCTAAGCATCAGGCTAAGTAGAACTTCTCAATGATTACCAAGGGTTAACCCTCAGTGGCTAAGCATCAGGCTAAGTAGAACTTCTCAATGATTACCAAGGGTTAACCCTCAGTGGCTAAGCATCAGGCTAAGCAGAACTTCTCAATGATTACCAAGGGTTAAACCCCAATGGCTAAGCATCAGGCTAAGTAGAAAACTTAACAGGCACTTTGAGGGAGATAGAGAGAAACTCTTCCTTTTCTTTATAGTGTTTACAAGACCAAGATAAAGTGCATTGAAATCTTTGTGTGGTACAAGGGAGGTTGTTTCAGCTGCAATTTTCTGCTTAAGAGCTTTCCCAGCTGAAGTCAGTGCCAGGACAGAAACAAACTAGGAGTGTAAACAGAGAGCCAACTGTGCAGACTGGTACCCATGCACATTCTTGAAAAGTACAATTCCAGTTTTCTTTTTATACCAGAACTGGAATTATTTACAAGGAAAACAAGCTGAGTAAAATTTAAAATATTTTGATATCATTCTATATGCTGGGTTTTCTTTTGGAAAGGGTAAGAAGTTCTATGCTCATCAAATGAAGAATTTAGGAAAGGAATGTCTTCCCAACTTTTGCACATGGTTTCTGAACCCAAAATTTCCAAGACAGATTCAGGAGAGGTTAGACTTAGAGTAAAATTTTCTGTGTACTCTCTGCTAAAACAGTCCGAACTCACATTCTGTGCACAGTACATCTCACGTTATTTCACCCTGACAACATATTACATCCTACCTGAGTAGTGTAATAGTTGCACACCTGACATTTGTGACTTTTCTATGTGAGACTGCCAAGTAATGTCAATTTAATAACTTGGTGCTAATTTAGAATTAAATTATGAGCAATTTTGCACTGTGGACTACTCCCAATAAAAACCTGCTTGGAATCAGCTCATTTTACTTTAGATCCTATCATCCAGAAGAGAGTGAGGAGACTTTTATCTCACCATTTTGAGCTGCTTTCAAAGTCAACTTCCAATGGTGAAACGTCAGTACGCTAAATGAACGCAGTTTCTAAATTCTTTTGAAAATTTGAAATTACATTGTTGAGTAAACATTTCTATGATTTTTACATTATCTGAAGAGAAATGGCTTGTGTATATCTTGTGGTGGGGAAACCAAAGACTCACAGGAATTTACAACATACCCAAAACATTTTGACCCATCATGTCCATGCTAGATCTTTGTGAAAACAATCTAATTCCAATGTCATTGTTTTGCTCTTAACCAATCACCCAGCATCCTGCTTTGCTTCAACTATTCAACTCTTCTTTTTGTTTTACTTTTACTTCCTCCTTTGCTCTTTTTTGTTTTCTTTTCTTTTCCTTTAAAAGCCTTTTCAGGGTCTTTGGCAGACAGAGAACAAGCCTGGCTTCCTGAGCATGTGCAGCAGTGGAAGCAAGAGTCAGCTCCTGGGGGAGAAGGAGCCTTCAGGGAGCTCATGACGGCAGTGAGTATGGGCCCAATGACGAGAGATGGCTCCAGAAGGTGGTTATTTCGGCGTCGGTGGGCCCACCAGCAGAACTCCAGGTCTCAGTGGAATCGGGATATTGGGCATCAACTGTAGCGAAGCGGTACGCTGAATTGGTACTCCTGGTGGATCGACAGGAGCAGCGGTTACATCAGCAGCTGTGTTGTAGGTCAGGTGTGGCACTCCTGGAATGTAGCAGTGGCGATGGCGGCCCCAGAGTGTGACTCTTGGAACGGACTGTGATGTTGGTGGGGGGTCATTGGTGGGCCTGGAGCCCTCTGTAGAGATGCCCCCACCCCCCAACCTGAAGTCAAGTGGAGATCAGGAAGGAAGGAAGAAATCTAATTTTAGTTTTATTTTGGCTTTATCTTAATACCTTCTATAACTCAAAATGGTGTCAGAACATAATGACATATTACACTTTTCACTCGACTTATTTGTTAAATACAAGTGACAATAAGTCATTCAATTCAAGTTTCTCCTGTAAAAGATTGAATAACTGAGGTCTCTGCCTCAACCAAAGCAAGAGGAGGACTGAATGTTGGAAGTTGATAGGTCAGAAAATCTTAATCCCTATACACAGATCTAATTTTAATTGAAGTTAACACAGGATCAAGATGTACAGCTTAAATTCTAAAGCTGCCAGCTGCAAGCAGCATTTTATGAATTTTATGCAAGTTTCCAGTGGAAGAGCATTTGGGCTTTGTTAATCAAAGGGGCGGTTAAACTAGCTCATCTGTAACTGGGATAGCTGGGTTTTTTTTGTTGGGAACATATGAAACCAGCCAACACAGTGAAACACAGCATTTACGTGTAACTTACAATAGAGTGCATGCAGCCATGAGAGCAAGGGAAGGCAGTGCTCCTTTGTTTTTGTTTTGTCTTTTTCTAACTGCTTCAGACTCCAAGAATTGGTTCCCACTCTGCTGCTGGAGAAGAAGGTTGTGTTTTGGTGAGTTTCTGGTAAGTGACAAAATTTAATTTCATTTGTGACATACAAAATAATGCAAAAATGGGTGGCAATATTAATAAAAAATGTTTTAAATCATCCAATAAAATAATCAAGTAGTTACTGAGAGCACATTATGAGTAGCAGGGCAGGTGATCTCTCACAGAGGACATATTTGAAAACTCCTGGATGTCAGTGTTATCCAGGGCAAACACATCTGCCCTAAGAGTTTGCAATTTAAGCAACGCTGATTCAGAGTTTATGTATTGCAAGGTGAAATACAGACACTGTGTTGCATCAAGGGGGTGGGGGGAGAAAAGCTACCTGTACTTTTTTTTTGTATCAAATGGCATTCTCACCTCTTAGGAAAGAGTATAGTGGTGACCATGAATCCATTGTTGGAAAAACCCATTGGTTCACTGACCCTCTTTAGGGAAAGAAACTGTCATCCTTAACTGGTCTGATCTACGTGTGACTTCAGACCCATAGCAATGTGTTTGACTCCTAACTGCCCTCTGTCCAATAAATGCTGGCCTAGCCAATAACACTCTCCTTCCGTGATTTAAGCAAAAACTAATTCCAGCCAGCAAAAGTGAATATAAACAACAACATTTGAAACTATAGATTCATCAAACAAATTTTGGCATTATTACCGAAGGATATTTGACATTCTACGACATCCACTGCATCCATCTATCATCTACTGGAGCTGAGTGTCTGTCAGATTTTGTCTGGCTTGTTGTGACTAATGTAGCAGAGCTCTATCATGAAAAGGGACAGCTTCTTCCTCTGCGTTCTCATCTTCATCTTCTCTAGAGTTCTGATCTTCTTTCTTGGAAGACTTTTCCTGTTTCCTAAATTCCTCAGCATCTATCACATCACTTTATCCCCTACTCCAATTGTGCAGAGCACAAGCATGCTGCTGGACTATACTGGGGGGATACCCCTGACTGGTCAAAGCAGTCAAACTGCACTTTCAACTGTCTCTAGCATTTGTTCCACTATGGCCCTGGTCACAGAATGTGCACTGACTTGGCAAAAGTGCCATTCTGGCTGAGTGAGCAACGCAGTACATTGAAAGGGAGTGCCGGTTGCATTCTAACCCCATTCCCACCACATCAGTGATGAAGCTTATCATTGAGATTAGTGGAGTCTGTCCTCATGCTTAAATTCCAAAGATACAGTGATGTTCCCTCATTGTCCCCTCATTCTACTGCACCTCGGAAGTTACACAAGTAATGAGATAGCTTTGGGCAGCATTTCACATCGCATTGCATTACATGCAACATAAATGTGTGAAGAATTGATTGCCAATTAAATAAACCACAGTTTCCAGATACCTGCTTCAAAGATTTGTCACTTCAGCACTTCTTAGCATCCAACAAATGTCAATCACACATTTGCTCCCACCAAACTGACTAACTTTGCCAAACCTGGGCATTGTCTCAGCCATTTTCTAGTTGTATTCCACATCCAGAGAACAGCAGGCTACAGCAGGGAATTCAGCTCATGATGCACACTGTCAGTACCAACCTTTACCTGGTCACAAATACACTCCAGTGTCTGCTTTGCGTTGTACTATCCTGACAGCCCATTTCTTTCCATTTCCTCACGTAGAGACTCACCACATTGAACTTTCCATCCTCTGCCATCACTGCCCTGCGAGGGGCAGCCTTATACCTTAAGGGTAATCATTCTGCTCTTCTACATTCCCTGGACATGGGTCACTGCCAATGTCAGACCCCCAACTCATAACATGTCCTTCCAACGCACTTCCACTTACCCCACATTCACATTGAGAGACCCTGACATCATGTTCGTTCCCACTCCTACAAATCTCTCTCTCTTCTTTCCCAAAATTTACTAGACCCCCACTTTTGCAGTGAACACCTTACCCCTACTTCACCAATGCCCCTTCAGATATCCTCCTTCGCAATCAACAGATGGACCCACCAGGACCATTTTTGGCCTAAACCTCTGACTGAATTCAATGCCCCCAGACATGGCTGACCAAATCCTTGACACTGTGCTTATAATTCCCTGATTGATGTTACACGATTCCCTCACTGCTATTGTCCTTACAAGATGGACCATTGCCCATTGTCTGGAGTGAACTCAAACAGTTCCCCTGACCATTACTGGCCCAAGCAGAATGCTGGCAATGCCAGCCTCTGGTTGGCATACACATTGTACCAGTAGCTGACCATAGTTGTACTCTCTGACAGAGAGTGCCCTCAACCCCCTCCAGACTAGACTGACGTCTAGCTCCATACATTTTCTAGCTTGAACTTTTGGTTGAATGACCATGCAGTGTGTTTGTAACTGGTACATACCGTAGGTGTTAGATTGCCATCTTTGTGTGCCATTCATAAAGACAGATCCATACTGACAAGCATGACAAGCAGTCCATCTGTGTATCTGCTCTAAAGAACATATCAATATGGCAGGGCTGATAGCTCTGGCTGAAGGGCTAACATGCTAGCAAGCACAGTAAGGCAAGGCATGGATACTGCAAGTGTGCAGGCAGCTGTTAAGTTAGTGAGTGCTAAGAGAGCAAGTGAACAGCCTTGCGATGCAGGCTGGTGCGATCCATGCACTCAGTGGCCATTTCTGCATGCAAAGAGTCCTTGCAGTGGCCTTACAATGTTAGTTATGTTACAATGTACTCTGCAATGCAGCAACAGAGCAAATCCTGTGCTTCCAATGTGGATCAGAGAGGTGCCATGGTTGTGAATAGGGGGTATGTGTGGCTAGTGCTCAATGGCCATACCTGAAATGCTGTTTGGTTCTGGGCAATGTGGAGGATCCTTGGGTCAAGCTAATGTCATCAGGTATCCACTCTGACTTGCTGTAGCAAACTCTCAATATATAATATGTTCAGAGCATTTTGTAAGATAGGAATTCGAATGAGGTGAATTGTTGTGTTAAGGCATTTGGCAACCTATAATCTCCCCTTAAACTGGCAACTCACTGCTGCCACTTAGCAAATGCACAACTGATACAAAGTGTAGCATCTGATGTTGAGATAGGCCTTGCCGGACTTCTCATGCATTCTGCCACAAATCACGCCATAGCTCACATCTCTCAGCCTCTTATAAGATTCTATTCTCTGTATCTGAATGCACATAGCATTTGAAACAAATCTGATTAGCCGTTAGTGCAAATAGAAGTAAGCTCAATGCAATAGCCATTACAGAGATGTGGCTACAGGATGGCATGGAGTAGGAATTGCATATTGAAGGATATAGAACAATTTAGAAGGACAGGAAAGTAGAAAAAGCATGGCTCTGGTATTTAATAATGGTATTAACACTATAGAGAGGGATGATCAAAGTTCGGGAAACCAGGATGTGGAAACAGTTTGGTAGTGACAAGACAAGATGAAGATAAGAAGACATTTGTGACAGCTACAGTAAACACATAGTAGCATAGTTACATAGGGAAAACTAATGGAAGTTGACAGGAATGTGCAAAAATGATCATGAAAGATTTTAGTCTGCATATGGAGTTCAAGAAAAAAATCAAATGGGCAAATACAGCCTAAACAAGGTGATCATGGAATGTTTCCAAGATAGTTTCTTAGAATAGTATGCCTGGAATCAAACAGAGAGCTGGCTATGCTGTATCTGGCATTGTGCCCTGAGATAGGATTAAATAATGATCTCATAGTGAAGACACACCTAGTTTACATTGGCCATAATATGTTTAAATTTTATATTCAGTTAGAGGGAGAGAGTTGGGGGTTTGAGTCACTTCTTTTCAAAACAAACTTAAACAAGGGCAATTGTGAGAAGCAGAGGTGGGTAAATTGCATTGACAAGTTATATTTGAAGGATAGTTCAATAAAGTGGCAGACATTTAATAGGATATTTCAGAATATACAAAATAGATACATCTCAATAAATTGGAAAAGTTTCACAAGATCAACACCATATTTGTCACTTATTAAAAGGGTTATTTAAAGGCAGTGTCAACCTTAAAGAAAAGCATATAATTTTGCAAAGACAGGTGGTAGAGCAGAAGATGGTAACCATATATAACAACAGCAAAGAATTACCAATAAGTAATAAGAAAAAATATACTGTATGAGAGAAGGGTTTCCTGGAAACGTAAAAGCATATCGTAACTGTTTCTATGCATATAAAAGAAAACCACCAATATGAGCAATGATCCTTCAGAAAGTGGATAGGGAGAGTTGATAATGAAAAATAAAGAGTCAGCAGATGATCGAGCAGATATTTTGGATCAATTTTCACTCATAAAATGCAAGTTACATCCCAGAAACAACTATAAATTAGAAAATGGCAGTTATGAATGAATGAAGGAAAATTTCAATTACAAACTGAATAAATTGTCGAAAGTGAGGATTAAAAACATTTGCATTCTGATGGACTCCATCCTAGGTTCTTAATGAAAGAGTGACCAGTTGGTGCATTCTTTTGAAATTCCAAATGCCTCCCGAGCTGTGGAAGATTGGAAGTTTTTTGGATTGGAAGATAGCAAATTTATCTTAAGTATTTGGAAAGGGAAGGATTTGGAAACCAGGAAACCACAAGCCAGTTGGTTTAATGTTTGTCATAGGGAAACATTAAAAACTCTTAGCAAACAAGTTATAGTTGGGCAATTAGATGTGTTCAAATTTATCAGACAGAGTCAATATGATTTTGTAAAAAGGAAATCATTTTAACCATTCCATTGAAGTTCTCTGAGGAAGTAACAATTGTTGTGGATAAAGAGCACATAAATACTGGATATACTATGCTTAGATTTCCCATTGACATTTGGCGAAGTGTCAATCTAATGTTATTGCAATGAGTAAATCTTCATAGTATAGGGGCAGTATGCTGACATGAAAGGAGACTGTCTAACTAACACAAATCACAGAGTAACATACCAGAACTTTTTCAGGTGAAAAAGGTATAGAGAGTGGTGTGCCACAGGGTTTGGTCTTGGTACCTGAACTGAGCACAATTTGTATAAATGACTTGTATGAAGGAATGGAAAGTTCAGGAGTGAAATTTTCTCATGACACAAAGATAATTATGTAATAATTTGTGAAGAGGTCAGAAGGAGGTTACAAAAACAACATTGATAAGTTAAGTGAGTGGGCAAATGGAGTATAATGCAGAATTGTTCATTTTGCAGGAAGAATGAAAAAGAAGCC
This sequence comes from Stegostoma tigrinum, assembly GCF_030684315.1. NCBI lineage: Eukaryota > Metazoa > Chordata > Chondrichthyes > Orectolobiformes > Stegostomatidae > Stegostoma > Stegostoma tigrinum. The sequence continues at coordinate 37,412,856 of NC_081368.1, forward strand.
TATTATCTGAATGGTGAGACATTATAGAGCTCTGAGGTGTAGAGGGATCAGATCTCCCAAAGCTTGAATTACAGAAGTCCAATATGAAGAGGCAGCAAGTATGTTGTTTATTGAACGATAGTGATCAGGTATGAATTACATTCATAACATACCATTGTTACTAAAATCAAGGAGACCTGTGGATATATGTCTGCATGCAACACGATCAGAAGATGCTCTGCTTTATCCTGACCCAGGCCAGTGAGACATCATCAGATTGGGTGGACTTATTGCAATCTTCAATATTAGCTTCTCCTCAAAGTTGTGAATACCTGTAGAAGACTTGACTGATGCAAAATGAAGGCAGTTCCCTGGGAATCTTGCAGAAGCATGGATGGAAATCTTTTGATGCTTATAATTAAGTTTGACATGAATAGAATAGCATCCTTTCCATTTGATGAATATTGCAGATTGATGCCGGGGCATTTTTGATTGTAAAATGCGCGCTGTCTCTGATTCCCTGTACCCATAGCAGTAAATTCAGAACTCTGTCACGCTGACTGGCTTCCCTCATATGGAAGCTAAAGAAAGTCAAGGCAATTCTGACTGATGGGTCATGGGAATAGATACCCATATGGTCTGCTTGGCAGGAAGTGATCTTCCAGGCGGTGGTAAGCACCAGGACCCACCTGTTACAAAAGCTTCAGTCTCCTCAGACACTGGTATTCAGTCATATCCAGAAAACCCACCTTCTCTGCCTGTCTATCCTGTGTGGTGGATAACATTTCCTGTGAGATGGAGTTCTGCATTTAGTCCCTGTGTTTGCACAGAGCCTAGGGAGAAAGCTGTTACCAATCTAATTGTTACTCCTGCTGCAGTTGCAGCTGCTACTTCAAGCGTTGCTGTTATTGTTGCCAATATTGCTGTTCTTCTTGCTCATCTAAAGTCCACGGTACAACTGCATAAATGATTATTCTTTCAGTGATAAAGCTGACAGCTGGAAAGTGCAGCTGAAAGTCTAAAAACTCCAGGGTGGTAGAAATAACTACCAAAGCAGTGAAAGCCCACTGTCTTAAAATGTTCTTGGAACAAAACTCTGACAAAGAAACAGCTGCTGTATCTCTGTATTTAAAGGTTTTTCAGCTTGTCAATTGCTCAGCCTGTCAATTCCTGCTGTCTGTTGTTTTGTTCAGCAAGGTGAGTTCAATGAGATGCATGAAACGCTTGCTCTGAAAACTTCAGTCAGAATCCATGGCTAGAAATGCAGCCAATTGACGTTTAGCATGTGTTAATTACTTGTACCAAAGGAGTTTCTGCATGTTCACTAATTCCAATCAGAAGTCAGTGGATTCCTGTTGATTTTCCAACACACTGGAATTCCTGGCATATTTTAATGTTTTAACATTTCATATGCATTTCCAGGTTAAAACTCTATTCCTCCTCACAAGTCTCTCCAATCCACTTTTAAATTATTAATGGTATTTTCCTATACTTTCTCTTAAAATGTATCAATATATTTTATCCAAATATCTAACTCCTCAATCTATTAATTTGTCCACCCTGAAGCCAATCTTTTCCAGTATACTGTGTTTCCTTTTATTGAGGTTTCCAAAAAATTTATACTTTGTCCCTACGCCGAAATTCAAGTAATTTATATCTCAGAAACAGCAAGAATGCCAAAACTAAAACTTATTTGGGGTACTACTGCTTTATTTTGGGTGTCCCTGTGCCTAAATCATGCAAAGCTATTAAACACGTTCAGCAGGCAATGGGGAAGTTAAATAGAATATTGCCATTTGAAGAGTGTTTCAAGGAGAATTAAGTATGACAACAGGGAAAAAAAAAACAAAAAAAAGAACTGAGGATGCTGCAAATCAGGAGCAAAAATGCAGTCAGAGATAATGGGAACTATAGATGCTACAGAATCCAAGATAACAAAGTGTGGGGCTGGATGAACACAGCAGGCCAAGCATCATCTTAGGAGCACTAAAGCTGACGTTTCGAGCCTAGACCCAGAATGGTCTAGGCCCGAAACGTCAGCTTTTGTGCTCCTAAGATGCTGCTTGGCCTGCTGTGTTCATCCAGCCCCACACTTTGATAATAAAAATGAAGTTACTGGAAAAGCTCAGCAGGTCTGGCAGTATCTGTGAAGGAGAAAACAGAGTTAACGTTTTGGGTCCGGTGACCCTTCCTCAGAACAGTTCTGAGGAAGGGTCACTGGACCCGAAACGTTAACCCTGTTTTCTCCTTCACACATGCTGCCAGACCTCATGACAACAGGGAAGCCTTGCAAAACCCGTACAAGGTGCTAGTTATACCTAACCTAGAATATGTGAGCAGTTCAGGTCTTCTTACAGTCATAGAATCATGGATTCATACAGTATAGAAGAGGTCCTTCAGCCATTCAACTCAATACCACCAAAAATATACTTACACACATTAGACCCACTTTCCCACGCTAGACCCATAACATTGAACATTATGATATTTCAAGTACTCTTTTAAAGGTTGTAAGGTTTTGTGCCTCAATTCCCCTTCCAGGCACTGCATTCCAGACTATCACCCACTCTAGGTGAAAAAAATATTTTCTCAGGTCCCCTCTAAACCTTTTACATTAAAATTATGCCCCCTTATTATTGACCTTTTGACTAAGGGGAACAGCTGCTTTTTATTCACTCTGTCTTTGTCCCTCAATCCTATATGCCTCTGTCAGGTCACCACTCGAACCCTTGCTGCTCCAAAGAAAACAAACCAAACATATCCAGTTTCTCTTCGTAGTTGAAATGTCCTTTCCCAGGTGACGTGCTGGTGTATCTAAGAAAAGATCTACTGGCTTTGGAGGCAGAGAAGTTTCAAAAAGTTAGTCTTGAGTATGGAGGGACTGTCTTATGAGGAAAGGTTGTATAGATCGGGTTTGTACTCACTGGAGTATAAAAAAATGAGAGGTGACCTTATTGAAACACTCAAGATTCTTAGGGAATTTGACAGGGCAGATTTGGAAGTGTTGACAAGGTAGATATGAGAGAGTCTCGGATCAGAAGGTCTAAACACTAAGTAAAGACTTGACCATTTAAGTTAAAGATTGGAAGGAATTTCTTCTCTCAGAAGATATCAAATCTGTGGAATTCTCGGAGGGTTATAAGGCTGAGCTATAAAGCCACGCTCAAGGCTAATAGACACATTTTTAACCAGTAGGCGAATCAGGGATCATGGGGAAAAGACAAGATATTCATCTTCTGCTGAACAATGAATCAAAAATTATCAGGTAAAAATGGTAAAATTTACCTTCTACTGAATTAAAGCACATATATTGTGATCTGAGTCAAGACTCCAAGGAAAATGAGTTGATAATTATCACTTTATCTGTGATCCCATTCAACGGCAGAGAAGATTCAATATGCGGTAGATTCTACGTCTACTCCTACATCTTATGGTCTCATGATACGAAGTCAAAGCAACACATCATAAATTGAGGTGCAAATGATACAGGGGGGATTTTACTTATGCAGCATATGGTAGTCTCCTAGAACTCACTGCCTATAAGATGGCAGAAGTAAAGGCAGTAAAAGATTGCAAAAGGGGTATAAAATGCAGGGCTACATCTTTGTTTGAGATTAATTTGATGATTGCAAAGCCAACCAGCATATGTTGAACAGGGTGAATGGTCACTTCCTGTGAACTAGCCTCTATGATCGGGATTTTAATTTCTGGGAGAGTCAGAAATGGAGATGGGTGCAATTTGGAAATCTGAAACATGTTGTGCTTTTTGAACAACGTGGCAGGGAGCTGGGAATTTATTTGCTTCCAATTAATGAGCCATTAAATTCTTTGAGGAGCTTGTTAATATTTGGAGATGTTACGGATACAACTTTCAAAACTGAAATCAGCATGGTGCAAATTAGTGGGCTGCTGTGGGGATTAAAGGAATCAAAAGTGAAGGTACTTCTTGATGCTAAAACTTGAGGAACTGGTCAATTTTGCCTCAGATAATGTCCTTTACCTGTCATCTGGCAGTTTGGCCACAGTGTTCATTGAGCTAGCTGGCCTTGTGACATGCTGCCTCCTTTCATCTGTGATGCAATGTCAGGCTCCAATGTGCCTGCTCTCTGCTTTTGCCATTTGTGTTCTGCAAGAGAGTCCTGTCTCCTTATGGGGCTCAGCATGACTAAACAATCTCAGTATCAAGCTCACCTTCTACTTGAATCAGGGCATATATATTGTAGTTTGGGGCCAAGGCCTGGAAACTATCCAAGCATTGGATTCCCAACTCCAAGTCGAAAACTCAGCCTAATCATTTAATCTGGTGGGTAAGATGAATAATGATGGGTCTGACAATCTTTTCCCACTCAATTTCTGTATGTTTGTAAGATCCATACATTCCATACCATTTCTTTATCATTCATGACTTTTTTGTTTAATTTGCAATTCTGCTTGCTACAATTCAGCAATGGAAACAGGACTAAGGTAATCAGTGGTAGTTATATTTTGTGAACATACCAGGTTCTAGCTTTCTTAAGAAAAAAATTTGTTTGTGAAGAGGATTCAGATGAACTTCAGAGAAACGTAAGTTAAGTTTAACTGGGAACAAGGAAGGAAGCAATCTCAACCAAGAAGAGAACTTTAGAATAAATGCCTTACAAACCGAACAAAGCAAGGCCAGTGCTTTTGCTAAGAATACTCAGAACAATGGCTTGGGGTGCGGCACTCAAAGATGACTAATGAATATTGCCTTCTTCCTTTGTAGTTGCTTTTTAGATATGAATCGACACTGACTTATAGTTGTTCATTGTCAACTGTTTCAATTATTTATGATAAAAATTCAATGACCAATAAATTGTCTATTCATAACTGAGATTTGACGAGGTTTTATTTGTTATTAATAGGCCGAAGCAATGTCTTCTCATCAATTTACTGAATGATTGCACATTTTGAAACAATGACCTTTACATTTGCTGTTTATTACTGTGATTTAAAAAAAGTTCAGAGGATATAAATATCCCAGGCAAGGCCACCATTTATTGTCCATCCCTAATTGTTCTTGGGAAGGTAGTCATGTCATCTTCCCACTATGACAGGACTTGAATTTGTGTTTTTCACTCACTTATCCAGTAGCAAAACCATTATGCTGTTACAAGAAGAATTCTTTCTGTTTGGAAAGTTTATTTAAAATCAGAAACTATCATAGAACTTGCAAATTGTTGTGTTTTTTTAATGAGTTTTACTTTTCGGCCTTTGTTAAATATGTAGTCAGCAAGTTGGGATTGGAATGCTTCTTATATTAGGGAACCAAAAGATTAGGAAAATTTTAATTCCACTACTCTAGGCTGCCCTTCAAACCATGTGACATGCCAGACCAGTTAATGTTCTGTGACCCAAATGTTACTTGCTGCTTATTATCACAAGCCTGAATGTTGTCCAGATCTTTAGCATACTGACATGGGCTATTAAGCATCTGAGAAGATGCAAATGGTACTAAACATTGTACTATCATCAATGGACATGCCCGCTCCCAACCGTATAATGGAAGAAAGTTCAATAATGAAGTAACTGGATATGTTTGACCCTAGGATACTAGCCTGAGAAGCTTAGGGATCTTATGGCACAGTGGTAGTATTCCTGCTTCTGAGCCAGTAGGTCTAGGTTCAAGTCCTGCCTGCCCTAGAGCTGTGTAATAATCATTACTGGATTGATTTGAAAGTATCTAGCCTGAGGAACTGCGGCAGCAATTCTTTTAGGCCTTTGATGATTGACCTCTAACAAAATTGGTACACCTCCAAACAGTGGAGAGATTTCCTCCTTATTCCCATTAGCTTCAGTTTTGCAGTTCTATGAAGCCCCAGTGTGTGAAAAACTGCTTTGATATGAATAGCAGTCACTGTCACTTCACCTCTTAAGGAACAGGAATAGGCTCATTTAACCAAATGAACTTGCTGTACCATTCAATGAGATATCTTTACTCCTGGAATCAAACCTTTTCAATGAAGGCCAAAATATCATTTGCTTTCCTAATTGGTCATTGCATGTGCATGCTAATTTTAAGTGAGTCTTGAACACAAACACCCAGGTCTCTTTGGACACCTATGCTTCCCAACATCTCACTGTTTAAGAAATATTCTCTCTGTACATTTTTGTCTACCAAAGCAAGTAACTTTACACTCATTCACATTATATTGCATCTTCCATATTCTAGCCCATTTACTTAGCCTGTCCAAATGGTCTTGAAAGGATCTGGGAAAAATGGGCTGGCAGCAGCTACTTTTGGAAAAGATCTACATAGAAGAGTGGTGAGCCATTTAAAAAATGAAATAGTGAGACTGTAATATCAACATGTTCTTGTAAAGGTGCAAGGTTGTTAGGAGGAGCGACATGTCTGGGGAGATCTAGATGTTGAGGATTGAAAAGAATGGGGTAAGGAATAAAATGGAATCTTATTATATAGTAATGTGGATTAAAAATAGGATAAAAGTATAGAAAATGCAGGCAGTTACTTAAGAGAAAAACTAGGAGAATGAGGAGGGGACCTGAAAGAATACTGATGGGTAAAATAAATGATAATTCAAATGTATTTCTTAAGTTAATTACTAGATTGGAGATAAGAGAAGAACCAGGGAGAGAGTAAGGCCCATTAGCAAACAAAGTGGCAACCTGTATGTGGATCTAGAACACATTTATGAAGTTTTAAATTATAACTTTGGATATGTATTCACCTTTCAGAAGAACAGGGTAGGTATACAAATCAGAAAGAGCAGCTGTGAGAAACCTGAAGATAGTAACATTGAGAGGGAAGAGGTATTAATGGTTCTTGTAGGTTTAAAATTGCACAAATTACTAGGCCTGGATATAATGTATCCTAGATTGCTGAAGGAGGCAAATGAGGTGATTGCAGGCACTTTGACATTAAATTTCATGTCCTCCTGGACACAGGATAGGACAGCTGATATGGTACCTTCAGTCAAAAAGGTTGTTAGGGATAAACTAGGGAAGTACAGAGTATAACATCAGTGTTAGGGAAGAATTTGAAAAAAATTCTGAGGGATGGAATTATCTTCATTTGTATAGACAGGGATTACTTACGGATAATCAGCATGGCTTTGTCAGGAGGAGATAATGTCTGACAAATCTGTTCGAAGTTTTTGAGGTGACCAGAAGTTTAGGTAAGGGTAGAGCAGTTGATGCAGTCTATATTAACCCCAGTAAGGCTTTTGACAAGGTCGAGCATGGCAAACGGGTTAAGAAGACAACAGCTCATTAGATTCACGGCATTTTGATCAATTGGATCCAAAATTGTCGTAGGGGCAGGAAGCAGATGGTACTGGTTTAAGATTGTTTTTGTGAGTGGAAGCCTTGTCCAGTGGTGTTACAAGGTTCAATGTTAGATCCTCTGATGTTAGTTGTGTACATTAATGATTTATACATGAATATAGGATGTTTTATCAGTAAGTTCATTAATGACATGATAATTTGTGTGGTAAATAGAAAGGAGGAAAGCTTGGGGAGCACTAACGAGTATGCAATCAGCAGCAGGACCCTGTGTAGTACTGAGAAACATCAGGATATTCAGGTATGGTGGTTAGGAAACCGTATGGTGTTCATGACTTTATTTGTTAAGTAATACAAGAACTGAGAGGTTATGATGGAGCAACACTTATCATTCGTGGGCCACAGCTGGAGTGCTATGTGCAGTTCTGGTCACCGCACTTTAAGAAGGTTAGGATTGCACTTGTGAGGGTACAGAGGAAATTCACCAGGACGGAGCTTTTCAGCTATGAAGAAAGATTAAATAATGAGGGTTGTTTTCTTTGAAGGTTGATTGGGGAATTATATGGGGCAGGATTTTGTTTTTTTTTTACCTTAGTAAATGAATCAATAACCAGGGAGCACATTTTTAGGTTTAGAGCTTTAAAGGTGATTTAAGGAGATTGTCCAACCAGGGAGTGATAGAACATAGAACATAGAACATTACAGCACAGTACAGGCCCTTTGGCCCTCGATGTTGTGCCGACCTGTCATTTCGATCTCAAGCCTATCTAACCTACACTATTCCATGTACGTCCATATGCTTGTCCAATGACGACTTAAATGTACCTAAAGTTGGCGAATCTACTACCGTTGCAGGCAAAGCGTTCCATTCCCTTACAACTCCCTGAGTAAAGAAACTACCTCTGACGTCTGTCCTATATCTTTCACCCCTCAATTTAAAGCTATGCCCCCTCGTGCTCGCCGTCACCATCCCAGGAAAAAGGCTTTCCCTATCCACCCTATCTAGCCCTCTGATTATTTTATATGTTTCAATTAAGTCACTTCTCAACCTTTTTCTCTCTAATGAAAACAGCCTCAAGTCCCTCAGCCTTTCCTCGTAAGACCTTCCCTCCATACCAGGCAACATCCTAGTAAATCTCCTCTGCACCCTTTCCAAAGCTTCCACATCCTTCTTATAATGCGGTGACCAGAACTGTACACAATACTCCAAGTGTGGCCGCACCAGAGTTTTGTACAGCTTCACCATAACCTCTTGGTTCCGGAACTCGATCCCTGTATTAATAAAAGCTAAAACACTGTATGCCTTCTTAACAGCCCTGTCAACCTGGGTGGCAACTTTCAAGGACCTGTGTACATGGACACCGAGATCTCTCTGCTCATCTACACTGCTAAGAATCTTACCATTAGCCCTGTACTTTGCCTTCCAGTTGCTCCTACCAAAGTGCATCACCTCACACTTGTCTGCATTAAACTCCATTTGCCACCTCTCAGTTCAGCTCTGCAGCTTATCTATGTCTCTCTGCAAACTACAGCATCCTTCGTCATTATCCACAACTCCACCGACCTTAGTGTCGTCTGCAAATTTACTAACCCATCCTTCTACGCCCTCATCCAGGTCATTTATGAAAATGACAAACAGCAGTGGACCCAACACCGACCCTTGCGGTACACCACTAGTAACTGGTATCCAGGATGAACATTTCCCATCAACTACCACCCTCTGTCTTCTTTCAGCAAGCCAATTTCCGATCCAAACTGCTATATCTCCCACAATTCCATTCCTCCACATTTTGTACAATAGCCTATTGTGGGGAACTTTATCGAACGCCTTGCTGAAATCCATATACACCACATCAACCGGTTTACTCACATCTACCTGTTTGGTCACCTTCTCAAAGAACTCGCTAAGGTTTGTAAGGCACGACCTTCCCTTCTCACTGTTTGTAAAGACAAGAAGCAGGAACCATGACAATACTGAAGAAGTATCGAGATGAGCACTCGAAACACCACAACATAAAAGAATTCAGGCCTAGTACTGGGAAATGGTATTAAATTAGATAGGTGCTAAGAAATGATGGGCCAAAGGTCCTTTATCTATGCTGTAATACTCGATGACTCGATGGCTTTTTTTTTGTACATGTTTAGACCAAGGCTGTAGTGAGGTCAGGAGCTGAGTAGCCCTAGGTGATGTCAAACTGAGCATCAATGAGAAAGTTATTGCTGAGTAAGTGTTACTTGGTCATATTGTCCTTCCACCATTTGCTGATAATCAAGACTAGACTGATAGAGTTGGCTTGGATTGTCCAGTTTTTTTCTGTGATCAGGACATAACTGGGCAATTTTCCACAATGCAGGGTAGATGCTAGTGTTGTAGCTGTACTGGAACAGCTAAGGCATGTGCTTAGAATTGGATCAATACGGCACAGGAAACAAATACTGGGACAAAATCCAGATCCAGTGTGTTTCCAATAGAAGAATAAACTGTAAGTATCAGTAGAGATCCCTAATTGGGCTTCCTTTTGGGGGTTAAGTCTGTAAATAATGCCAGGGTCACCTGAAGACTTAATCAGACACTTGTACTATACTGCCTAATGGTACAATGGTTGCAAGGGCAGACGAAGGTGCCCAATCAATAATCAGTAACCATATAGATCCCATAAAGCTAAATTTCAAAACTAATCCATAGCTAATTAAATTGGAGGCCAAACATCAACACAACCAAACTGAATAGCTGACTAATCCTGGGCTGCTTCTTTGGGAATAACCACTTGGTGATCTTGAATTATACCAGTTTCTTTGGTTTCTTTGGTTACCACTTGTAAGTTGCTTCAGGCTCGGAAAACCTCGAGTATGGAAATTACCTATTTCCTGAATTTTTTAATCTGCCCTCAGGGCACATGAGATAGCAAAGCTACATTTATTGCCATCCTAGTGGCCTGAGAAAATGGTGGTAAGCCTTCTGCACAAAATGCTACAATCTTTGTTCTGATAATGCTTGCAGAATAGTGCTGGATAAGGAGCTCCAGATCTTTGACTAGGTGAAGATAAAGGAACAATGATGTATGTCCAAGTCAGGATGCTGCGTGACATACAATGGGAGTTTGGAGGTGATTCCCATGATCTTGTGCTTTTGCTTTTTGGCAGTAGACATCACAAAGCTCGGAAATGCTGTCAAACTACACTTGGTGAGTTACTGTGCAGTACATCCTGTAGATAAATCATTTGCAGAGACTGCGTGAAAGCATGGGAGAGAACAGATATTGAATTCATTGATGCGTGTTTATCATGCAGACTGACCTGGATATGTCATGTTTCTTGAGAGTTGTTCTGGTTGTATCATTCAAGCACGCAGTGAGTTTTCCATTATACTGTCAGTCTAAGATTTGTACATGTCAAAAGGTGTTCAGGGATTAGGAGGCAAGGCACTTGTCCCAATCACCCAGCCTCTACTCTTTCCTTGTAGGCATCATAGGCCCAGATATTCTGAGGACCAAATAGTCATTGGAGCACCGAAGACTGGGGTTATGCCTTGGAATCTTACACACCCAGTAGAGTCCTGTGCTGAGAGAGTGGATATTCTGATGGGCATTTCCCTTATGTCTGGAACATCGGAAATAACTTATTAAAATCAGAAAATCTGGGGGGCTCTGCTTCAGTTAAACCAATAGATACTCAGGAAACAGGTTACAGAATTAAAAACTTAGCCCACTTCCTGGGCAACTATTAAATTGACCTCACTCATCATTTGCACCTCCCACTAGACCTTCTCCGAACCCATATCCACTGGATCCCCTGACAACCATCTCCCCATCAGATCCCCCAGCTTGGCACAATTCCATCACCCCAACCCTGGGACCTGGCGTGATCCTGGCTGGACCTGACCTCCATTCTTTATGATGGATCCCAACACTACCCATCCAACTCTAACCACGGCATGTGACAACACCTCCTTCCAGAACTGATATTTCCCTCCCTGCTAGACCCACTAATCCACCTTGATGGACACAACACACATGCCTTGCCAGACCCAACAAACCCCACCTCTCTCACTGGGCCTATAATCTCAATTTCCAGACTCAACAACACTTCCTCTCCCACCTGGAGCCCTGCATTCCCTCTCAGACCTGACACCGCCCTTACAACCTGACTCCACACTCATGCCTCCATCCCCCTACCTCCTCCCCTGATTGGACCCAATACACTTACCCCACCCAACCTCCCATATCCACTTCCCTGCCATCTGATACACTTCCCATCGCCATTCCCCCACTGTCTGTACACGACCCCAGGTGTGATCATCACGACCCTGGTGACAACCCCTTTGCCATGATCCTGGATCTGAACACCTCTTACATCCCTAGTCCTGACACCTCTCAGCTGTCAGTAGTCTGACATGAGCCCAGATGACAGCCATCTTGATGACAATCCATCCCCCCATCCCACAACTGATTCTGACCACCTCCCCTGCTGCCAGACCTGATATGCCAACCAGCCTGATCTACCATAAGCACTATATCACTTACCTGGCATCCTCTCCACCTGGCTCTCAACGCACACGTTACCAGGGGATCCTGTCAATTGCAACCTTTCCCAACCAACATCCAAATCATCTGGCACCTTGGCTTCCCAGCAGCTTACCCAGGTGGCACCCTGCTGCGTTATCCAAGAGCCAATATAACCCCATATTTATCTATGACGTAACTTTTTACAAGAGTTGTCAGAGTGTTTGGATGTTTAAATCACAGAACATGACACACTGACTGATGCAAAACGTGGTTTGCTTTCATTTTGTCTGACTTACTTGTACTACAAGGCAACTGTATTGATTTTAAATTTTTGATGGAATTGGGATTGTAATTGCTAGCTGGGCATACAGCGTTCAGTCCTAATGGAAAAGAAGGAATGGAATGGTGGCCTGACTGTGATTGCCACTCCTTGGCATACCGACCCTATCAAATATTTACAGCATTCTTGAATGATGCAATGTTGCTCCCTTCCAGGCTATCATCTTGGACTTGAGTCTTGCAGATACGTTGAACTATCTGGATGTAAGTCACTCATCCCGTATTCCACTTGGAGTTTGGAGTTATGGTCTTAATACGAAATAAAAACTGAAAGAACCATGGATGCTATAAATTAGAAACCAAAACAGAAATTGCTGGGAAAGCTCAACAGGTCTGGCAGCACCTGTGGAGAGAAATCAGAGTTAATGTTTCAGGTCGAGTGACCCCTCGTCAGAGCTGAGGAAAAGAAACTGAACCCAAAATGTTAACTCTGATTTCTGTTTATGGAGGCTGCCAGACCTACTGGGCTTTTCCAGCAATTTCTGCTTTTGTTTATGGTCTTAGTATGGTTGGTCCAGTTAATTTTCAGTTCAGTAATGATCTCTAAGATATTTATGGCAAGAATTTCAGTCGTGATATTTTTGAAAGGCATGTACAGGGATAATGGGTTTGGCAAGGAATTGACATTCATTCTTTGAACATAGAAATTTCCTAACGTTTATGGGCTGTTTTCCAGTCCAGGGATGAATATATTCAAGTACTGTTGTAGGCGTTTACAGGCTGTTTCTTCATCCGCTGTGTACAAATATATGTGAATACTGCTGAATTCTCAGCAGTATTGAAGCAGTTCATTGAAGCAGAGTTTTTTTTTGTTATTCCTCATGGACTGTTGCTGTTACTGAGAAAACCCACACTTGTTGCCCTTCCCTAATTGCCCTTGAACTGCCTGGTCAGCCATTTTAGAGGGCACTTGTGAGTCAACAACATCGCTGTGGGTCTGGAGTCACCTCTTCAGCAGATCAAGTAAAGATAGCAGATTTCCTTCTTCAAAATACATCAATAAACACAATGGGTTTTTACAACTAATAATAAATTCGTGGGACTAGGACTGAGAGTAGATATCAATTCCATACATTATATCAATCAATTGAATATTAATCTTACCAGCTCTCACAGTGGGAATTGAACACAATGATTATCCAGGTGTCTGGATTATGTTAACATTAGCATTCTATCATAATTTCCACTTTACAAGGCCAGCAATTATGTCAATTTTACCAGAATGTTGTGAGTCAGAATGAGCAGGTACTTGACATTCTGACTCTGGCTGGATTCCTTCATCTGCAAGACACCATTGACTGTACACATATGCCAATATTGAGGCCCCTAGAACAATGAAGAGTGTGAACTACAAGGATTTCCACTCTATCAGTTTATTGCTGATGCACAACACAAAAGACAGTGTTTATTGTAAGACTATGCAAGATTTTTGGGCAGTTGCCATGATGCTTCTGACTTCTGCAATCCAAACTCTCTGGTAATTTTCCAGCTGGAAGAAGGTTTAAAAGGTCACTGCTCAAAACTATGGATAACTAACTCTAATCTGGCTCTTTATTATGATCAGAAACGCTAACGCTGAAATCCAATAGCACGACCATGAATATCAACATCAAGTGTGTGATTAAACAGACTAATGATATAATGTAAATGTGCTTCAGGTCCCCGAACAGATCTCGAGGGTTCCTTTGGTACACACTAACCAGTGATCTGGTGTAATCTACTAACCACATGTTTCCATTTTTTCATTCAAAATAAATTAATACAATTTCCTCTTAATCTAATTAATATTATCCCTCTTACTGTCCTTTTCCAGTAATTTGTACCACAATTATGGATGAAATCGTTGCTCTTGAATTCTTTATCTTGACTTTTCAAAAGGACCTCTTTTTAGATTTCAACTATCTGCCCTTGTGAGCAACTTGCTTGAATTAGTCTGCTGCCCATTATAAATGGCACGAACACTCAGCTTCAGTTCAGAGAGAAAATCCATGTCAAATAGATTTATGTCAAGTAATGGACTCTCATCCTCATTATGGTGGAAATTAAGAGTGATTACTTTGCAATTCTGGTCTGTGGTTAAGATGAAATATATGTGTAGGAAAATAATCTATTAAAAGGGTAGCTGGTGATCCAGTGCTGGGATCTGTCGCAGGGTATTAACTGGCAGAGTCCTGACAGACTTGAATTCACCCACAACAAATTCAATTAGCTCTGTTGAGATTAATTCCAGTTAACATCGTTTGTAGTCTTTAGAAAGGGTTGCCTGCTAAATCAATGAGTTCATGATGGCCCAGAGGAACAAGTACAACACTGGACACTGACATGATTATTTAATGTAGGTTGAATAAAATAAGCATTGTCTCTTCAACAAGAAAGGAAAATCCCCCAAACATCTAATGTGTGTCAATTACCAGGGGTACCAGTACCTATAGTTCTTTGACGCAGTCGGTCTCAGCAAATATTGATGACGCACATATGAAGGAAGTGAAACCATTGTAATGTGGGGAAGGCACCTGTGTCACCTTTGTGCTCTTGAGTATTAAGTTATTGGCAATATAGTTGAGCTGGAAAGTTGTGGCAATGACACAGTGACTCCCTGTACGACCAGACGCATCTTTTAGAGCTCCCCCAGGTGATGCTGCTGGATCAGCTTCTGGTGAGTTTCAACATTGAAAAGCTTCCCCTGCAGCAAAACCATGTGCCTAATGTTCACTGATGGCAATTTAAATTTTAATTGTAAAGTGTGGGAATCAGCAAAAAGCAAGGGAGCAGAAATGGTGTCTTCTGGCTATTCTTTCTGGAATGGTGTTCCACAGTTAAAATCCATATTAATTCAACAGAATTGAATGCCCTACAATATGTATGTGGCTCAATGGTGTCTCCAGGTAGCCGGATGTTCCTAATTCCCATTGCTGACAATCAGAGGCACCATATCTCTAATTATTTCCATTACCTTTGTCTCTGTAGTTATGAACTGCATGCACCATGGAGGAGCCCAGCCTTTTTCCCTGGTGCTCAATGGATTCTAGACTTTAGAAGAGGAAGGACATTATCAATTAGCATAATGGTATGTTTTCATCTGATAAATGGAATGTATTTGGTGACGGTGGCTTTGAGTGAGAAACATTAACATTGTAGAAGGGTAAGGATGAGTCGGAGAAGTGGATTGATAGTGAATACATGAGAAACTGTAGAGGGTGAAATTTGGGTGCAACTACAAAACAAGTATAGGTGAACAGACTAAGCTCGAGAAAGAAGGGTGACAGGGTAGCGTACAGCAGGATGTAGGCAAATTTGCCATTGTGCTCACCTTTCCCTACCTCCCTAGATCATGCAATTAATCCAAGACCGTGCAACAAGAATTCTGTGCTGACCTCATCTCCCACCCCCAGTCGCGCTTTCTTTTACTCAGTAACAAATTTCTTCCTGTGCTTGCTAAGAGTGAGTATTTTTCTGCCACTTTTTACAGCCCACAGCAGCATCTTCATGCCAGAGTGACTGAGATGATGCACAGTGTTTGTCCACTTGGATTTAATTCTGACATTTTCAGTTCTGTGACATCCATTTCTCTCTCCTTCAACTTGCACATTTGGAATGTACTTTAAATGTTTGCAGGCATCACCTATTTTATATCACTAATATTTTCTTCAAAGATTGTAAAGCTATTCCATAAGTTCAAATAGTAATCAATGTTAACATTCTTCATTATGTTGTATCATACAAGAATCAGTTTTGAAATGAGATAATCCAGTCATTCATTCTGCTTTAGTCCATTGATGAGTCTACGTTCAAGATTTAATCAGCTTATTTGCTGCTTTTTTCACTGATCCAAATTGAACTACTTCTGCTGAATTAGGAATTGATCCAATTCCTTTTGAGCCATTTTTCACTGGCCCAATTAAAGTCATAGGCTCACAATCAAGAAGATCTTTTCTTCTTTTGAGCTTGCTGCTGCTTCAATGTATAATTACGTGCTCTGTTTTCATTGTTCATGTTGTTCACCAAAATAAATTCTTGGCCTCCTTCTTTTCATTTCGCATCTTTTTTTGGTCATTTCAGGTTCTATCCTTCCACTTTCTAAAATTACAGTATGGCTCCATTTTCATCAGAACCATAATGGTGGCTTGTGTAAATATTTCATCCAAAGAGAAACAGGAATATCTGGTAGTTATGCCACTGCTGTAAGAGCTGGATACACTTTTGAGCCAAGGACTAAATGACACCACATAACCAGCAATCATGAGCACTCCAAGCAGCATGCTAACCTAAGAATGTGTTGTTTTAACACTGCAAGTTATCACTTTGCCTGTATTTAAATTTGTTTGAGATTTTTAAATAAATTAAACCTACATCACTTACCAAGCTAGTGTGAGAGTAGTAATTTTGAGTTTAGCAAAACGACGTAAGAATATGCCCTGGTGATTAGCAGTGACTTGTCCGAAAAAACAAAGAAAGTGATGTGAACTTGAAAACCCCAGGAAAACAAAAGTATCAGGCAAGATTTGGAGCAATGCAGCAGTTATTTATGCCAGAAAGTCAGAAGGAAATCATTATATAAATAGTGCTGGTTGATTTCGAGCTGACCAAATTGGTGGTTTGTGTAAGTGGCAACTTGGTTCTGGTTTAGCTTACAGAATGTGCAGATCATTTAAGAAAACCTCTAATGTATCTAATGCATAAACAGAAAAGAAAATGCAGAAGAACTTGGCAGAGAATGAGGTAAGATTGATCAGTTAAACTGCCTTTACTTCAATGCAACAGGCCTGATCAGGCCTAAGCCAGATGTATTTAGGGCATGGTAAAGAACATGGTACTGGGTCTGAGGACCTGTTATAGCTGAAACTTGGCTCAGGGATGGACAGGACTGGCAGCTAAATGTTCCAGGGTATAGACATTATAAGAAGGATAGAAAGAGAGGTATGAGATGTAGGGAAGTGGTTTTTCTGGCTCGGGATAACATTACAGCTGTACTTAGGGAGGATATTTCTGGGAAATCATCCAGTGAAGTTATATAGGTGGAACTGACAAATTAGAAAGGGATGATCACCTTGTTGGGATTGTATTATAGGCCCCAAATAGTCAGCAGGAGATTGAGAAACAAATATGTAAGGAGATCTCAGATATCTGTGAGAATAAAGGGTTGTAATGGTCGGGGATTTTAACTTTCCAAACATAGACTGGAACTGTCAAAGTGTTAAGGGCTATGTAGGGGAGGAATTTATTAAGTATGTACAAGAAAAACTTCTTATTCAATGTGGATACGGATACACCTACTAGAGAAGGAGGAATACTTGCCTTTCTGTTGCAAAATAAGGCAGGGCAAGTCACAGCGGTGACAGAGGCAGAACTTTGGAGCAAGTGATCTTAATTCTATTTGTTTTAAATAGTTATCGAAAAGGGTAGAACCGATCAAACATTAAAGTTCTAAATTGGAATAAGGCCAATGTTGATGGTTTTAAAGGAACTTTCAAGAATTGATTGGGGGAGGCCATTCATAGGTAAATGGGCTGTCAGAAGTGGGAGGCCTCTAAAAATGAGATAATGAGAGTTCAGACACAGTATGTTCCTGTTAGTGTGAAGAGCATGGTTATAGGTAGAGGGAATGTTGGATGATAAGCAAAATTGAGGCTCTGATCAAGGGAAAGAAGATGACATATATCACATATACACAGTTGAGTTTGAGTGAATACATAGAGAAGTATACAAAACATGAGATAGCTTTGGCAAATAGAGTTAAGAGAACTCCAAGGATATTCTATAAATACATCAAGGGCAAAAGGTTAACTAGGGAAAAAATAGGATCCTTTAAAGATAAATGTGGTCATCTACATGTGGCCCCACAGGAGATGGGAGAGAGATTAAATAAGTATTTTGTGTCAGTATTAATTTGGAGAAGGACATGGAATCTAGTGAACTTAGGGAAGTAAATAGTGATGTCTTGAAAAGCGTCCATATTACAGAAGTGGAGGTGCTGGAAGTCTTAAAATGTTTAAAGGTAGATAAGTCCCTGGGACCTGATTAGGTTTTCCCAAAGCTTTGTGGGAAGCCAGAAGAGAGATTGCTGGGCCTTTTGCTGAGATATTTGTATCATCAACAGCCATGGGTGAGGTGCCAGAAGACTGAATGTTGGCTAATATGGTGCCACTATTTTAAAAAGACTGTAAGAGAAAGCCAGACATTTATAGACTAGTGACACTGACATCATTGTTGGGTAGGTTGTTGAAGGGGATTCTGAAGAGCACAATTTACATGCATTTGGAAAGGCAAGGACTGATTAGGGAGTTTCTTGAAAGTGGAGTTGCAGATAGACAGGGTGGTGAGACAAGATAGCTTTGTGTGTTGGAAATCATGTCTCACTAACTTATTTAGTTTTGTTTTGAAGAGGGGACAAAGAAGATTAGCAGGATAGCATGGGAGACATTATCTGTATTGACTTCAGAAAAGCATTCAACAAAGTTCTGCATAGTAGATTAGTTAGTAAGTTCAGATCACATGGGACCCAGAGGGAGCTAGCCAACTGGGCACAATTTGGGTTGAAGGTAGGAAACAGAAAATGGTGGCAAAAGGTTACTTTACAGACTGGAGACCTGTGACTGTCAGTGTGCCACACGGATCAGCGTTGGGCCCATTGCTTTTCATCATTTATATAAATGATTTGGATATAGATAAAGCATGGTTAGTAAGTTTGCAAATGACACTAAAATAGGTAGTACAGTGGGCAGTGAAGAAGATTGCCTCAGATTACAAAGGACCTTGATCAGATGGGCCAATGGGCCAAGAAAGGTAGATAGAGCTTAATTTAGATTAGCATGGGGTGTTGCATTTTGGTAAGACAAAAAAGGGCATGGCTCATACAGTTAAGGGTAGGACCCTGGGAAGTGTGTCGAACAAAGACACCTTGGGGTACAGGTTCCTAGTTTCTTGAAAGTGGAATTGCAGATAGACAGGGTGGTGAGAAAGGCTTTTGGCACACTTGCCTTTATTGATCAGGACATTGAGCACAGGAATTGGGATGTCATGTTATGGCTGTACAGGAAATTGGTGAAGCCACTTTTAGAATACTATGTACAATTCTGGTCGACCTTCTATAGGAAGAATGCTGTTAAACTTTAGATGGTGCAGGAAATATTTACAAGGGTGTTGCTGGGACTAGAGGATTTGAGTTATAGGGAGAGGCTGAAAAGATTGGAATTTGTTACTCTGGAGAATTAAGAGGCTGAGGGGTGGCCTTAGATAGGTTTGTAAATTCATGAAGGGCATGGATATGGTGAATAACCAAGGTCTTTAGGGAGAGAGAGCCTAAAACTGGAGGACATAGGTTTAAGGTGAGAGGGGAAAGATTTAAAAAGGACCTGAGGGGAAATATTCTCATGAAGAGGGTGGTGAATGTATGGAACAAGCTGCTAGAGGAAGTGGTGGAGACAGTTAAAATTATAACATTTAAAAGGCATCTGGATGGGTGTATAAATTGGAAATGTATAGAAGGATGTGGGCCAAATGCTGGCAAATAGGACTAGGTCAAATGGGAATATCTGGTCAGCATGGATGAGTTGGACCGGAAAGTCTGTTTCAGTGTTAAATGACTCTGTGATTATAACAGTGCTGCGAAGTTGGGTAGAATATTTGTGGATTGGGAGACAGGACATTAGAATTTGGCACTTGTAAAATATTGATGTTTGTAAAATGTTCGCGGGGAAAGCAATATGTGGTCCCATTGAAAAATGATGTGCTTTTTTGATGCTGAAGAGATTCAAAAAGGATGCCTGCGGGTGGCAACTCATGAGTTTGCAGGTGCAGAGAAAGACCTGATCTGAAACATTTGTATCAAAGGTCCACAGAGTTGGCAGGTCAAGCAGCAGTTTTGTTTCGTTACCAAGACACATGTTTTGAATTTAGCCAATTAGTTTGAACTAGGCACTTAGATACCAATAACCAACTAAATTTAAACATGATGTTTTTGACAACATAGAGCCAAGACTATTGTAGGAAATTGTTACGTGATCAAGGGTACAAAAGTATAGTTGGACAAAGGCAGGAAAGTGAACTGCCATCTGCCAGAGTTAATAGCTTTCAGCTCTCAAGATGAATCACTAGTGCTCACAGCCTTACCTAAGCTTTAGAGGTAGCGACATCTAAATCAAAGGTACGTATGGCATAACGTCCTGACAAAAGAATCGAAGGAGAAGGCATTCCTGACAAAACATTCAATGGAGAATGCACAGAACATTCCAGAAGACAAGTAACCTGGCTATAGTTTTGAGACACGAAACTTTTAAAAAATTGTATTTTGTATAAGTGGAACTTGTATTTATTGGAACAGCATACTATTAGAATCTTGTTTTATTCAGGAATAGTTAGTAGTTAGAAGGGATTCATTCAGTTTGTTAACAATTTAGTTAATTTGTTCATTGTTAAAGTTAGATAAATAAATTGTTACTTGTTCATTGCAAAGTGAGTACCACCAGAAGTAGCCACTAGAAGTTGTTCAAAGGCAGTTTACACCACTTTTCTCACTCTTTTTACAGATTATAGGGCAAGGTGCTCCTCTTCGAGTGTTTCAGTTTTAGTTCTCAGGGGTAGTGGGGCGCCTTATAACAAACATAAAAACTTCAGGCACATCCAAGAACAGCACAAGGAAGGAAGAATGAGAAAAAAGGAAAAGAAATATTACTGAATCTCCATAGGGAATAGGGTTATCGTCTTGCTCCTGTAAATCTCCAAAACATTGATAATATTTGCAGGAGACAGGAACACTGGATGCATGACAAACAAATTGTCTGGCATAAATTACAAGTCCACAGATACCCTGTGTGAATTCAAGCTTTTCAAGCAAAGAATGCAGCTATACTTTTCAGGTTTGAAAATTGCAGAACTAAATAAGCGAGTAGTGAGGTGAGGAGGGGGTGTCTGCTCAGTCTTTGTAACTTGCTCTCAGCCAATCACATCAAATATTTTAATTTCTGAATATTCTGAAGAAGGGTCTCTGGGTCTGAAGCATTAACTCTGCTTTCTCTTCACAAATGCTGCCAGGCCTTTTGAGCTTTTGCAGCAATTTTGGTTTTCAGGTCTGACTTCCAGCATCTGCATTCTTGGGGGTGTTTTGGGGCTCAAATCCTGTTTTGGAGGAACATCTAAACTTGCTCCCTGTTTTTAGCCTACACTTATCCTTTCTCTATATAATGTGTTCAGACTTATGTTTTTACAAATTTGATTGCCAGGAGTTCTGGGGAATGTGCTGGAACTAAGGTGATCTTAATGTAAAATTGCATGACCTGCATCCTGCACTTTAGTCTCATTTGACTTTACATCAAGCTGACAGACTATTTGAGATTTGAAACTGGTTGTCTTCCTTCAATATCCCAATAGACAGCATTTGTTTTAACCTCGTTAGTATGCCCCTGGCCTCGACCATCTTTTGTCTGCTATAGGATATATTTTCTTCCATTTTATCTTTGTTTTGGGAATACATTATTCTCTAACCTGTACCACATTGTTAGAAACACTACTGTAATCAGGTTCAGCTACTGCTACACAACTTACAGCTCTTCCACTACATAAGTCTACACCTTCACCTTCTCCTCGCCTGTCTATGAACTTAATTGGTCCCACTATAATTTTACCAGCAATGCATCTACATCCATATCTCTGCTTTTGTTTGTCATCTTACTGTCACCTTTCCTGGCCTTTTCTTGCCTTCATTTCTGAATAATAGCCTCACTCTAATCTTGACCTATTCTAATATGGTTCACCTGCCCTCAGATCACTTAATTCAAATGGATTTTGAACATCCCAAACCTTACAGATTTTACTATGTGCTATGGGGGTCTGAGCCTCTTTCAGTATCCAGCCTTTTAGCCACTTTTTATTGGTTTCTCCAGTCTTTCTGGATTGCCCTTTTCTGTTTGAATGGTATGCCTTGCTACCAGTGAGTCCAAAAATGGATAAAAACTGAAAGATATGTGTATAAGTCTCTTTGGAAGGCTTGTGAAAAGTAGATAGTGGAATGTTGATAATTGAACAATTGATTTTGGGATTGTTAGCTTTTGCAAGTTAGTTAAAACTTTATTGTCCTTTTTACACCTGGAAGCATTAATATGATGGTTTTGTTGAAAGCACTAAGGGAGAGAGCCCTCCTGTTGTCCTTTCTCCTTTTTACTGGCATGTTAGCTAGCTAGATTATAGCACACAGTTAGGGATAGAATTGCCTGACACTGTATGATGTGAAAGGTTGCCATTTGTTAGCCCAAACCTGGATAGTGTCCAAATCCCATTATCTCTGATCACAATTAGTGTCCAAATCTTGTTGCAATTTTACCACCAAAACCCAATACAGTTCATAGATGTGCAAATAAGTTAAATATATAGGTAGATATGATTTTCTTTTAAATTTGCTCATGGGACGTGGTGATTGCTGGCTGACCAGCATTCATTGTCCATCCTGATTACCCTTCAGAAGGTGGTCGTGAGCTGCTTTCTTGAGCTACTGCTGTCCAGGTGCTGTAGGTTGACCCACAAAGCTCTTAGGGAGGGAATTACAGGCTTTTGACTCAGTGACATTGAAGAAACAACAATATATCTAGAAGTCAGAATGACGAGTGGCTTGAAGGTGGTGGAAGTCCCCTGATAATCAATGGCATTACCAACGGCACAAACAGTCCTGTCAACTCTGTAAAGTCCTCCTTTTTAACATCTTGTGCCAAAATTAGAAGAGCTTTCTCACCGACTTGTCAAGCAATGCCCTGACATAGTCATACTTACAAAATCATACCTTTACAGATAATGTCCTAGACGCCATCATCATCATCATTCCCAGGCATGTCCTGTCCAACTGGCAGGACAGACCCTGCAGAGGTGAAAGCACAGTTATATGCAGTTTGGAAGGAGTTCCCCTGGGAGCGCTCAACATTGTCTCAGGGCCTTATGGTATCTCATGGCATCAGGTTAAACATGGGCAAGGAAGCATCCAGTGTTGCTGGCTTAAAATCCTGGAACTCCCTTCTTATCAGCATTGTGGTGAACCGACATCAAATTAACTTCAGTACTTGAAGAAGACAGCTCACCTTCCTGAGAATAACGAGGGATAGGAACAAAATACTAGCCCTGCCAAAGAAACCCAGTCTACCAGAACAACATTTTTTTTACATCTGAAAGAAGAAGAGAATGAAGATGACAGACGATAGACATGCCAATGCAAAGCAGCTTAATTAATTCGTAGGGTAAAAGGCAAGAGTCATACAATCTACCCAGAGAATCTGGTTATCTATAGAACCATACAGAGTGTGCAGCAAGTCTAAATCACATGGACCCACAACAGTTTATAAAGCACCTGTGCAACTTTAATGAGAGTTAAAAATCTGACTATTAACTCAGCCTGCACCTTGCCCAGTCACTCTCAACATGCGAAGAAACAAAAACTCAGTGAACTGTAAAGTAGTCCAGCTGTGCACAGATAACATATAGAAGATAGGCTTAGGTAATGAAGGTGTGGAAGATCATCATAGCAACAACCAGCAATATCACGGAAGAGAACAGCACAAATTGAAGTCAAGAACAAGAGTGAAGTGTCAATTTCAGTAAATTATAACAACATGGGATCAAGAAAGATTGTCAATCACCTCTTCATTTGACCGAATATAGTTTGGCAACGACGCAATATTTAAATATTTTTACTCAATGCATACAAGTTTTATCTTCAAAGAAGAGGATGATGCATCACTGCTTTAAGAGCTGCATATGTTAATAAACAAGGAAGAGGATGGCATTGCATGGCCAACAACCATGAGCCAAACAGCAGCATGAGAGATCAGGGTCATTTATATAGTTTGTTCCGTAACGGTGGTTACCAGGTTTTATTTCAAGTAAATTTGCTTGAGACTTCCAAGTAAATTGAACGTATGCTACTTACCAATCCAGCATAAAACTGATAGATTTGTGTTAATGAACACAATACAGGAATATTACAATTGGTAGTGCACGGGAAACCCAGAAGCCTGTTTTCCCTTAATCATTTGTCGTTTTAACTCCACAAGTTCCATACCTATGGGTGAGCTTTCTTGAAAATGTTTGCTTCCAGTTTAGGGAGAAATCACAGGAGAACGTGACACTGGACCAGAAAGCTGCAAATGCTAACTACGGGATAGGAGTTCCAACCCAAAGGTGGCAAAGTTCTTTTTTTGAGTGGTGTCTGATCCATTTGTGGTGTACAATCTTGGGATGGGGATGACAAATCTTTGTAAAGGGATCCAGTCTATGAGCCTGGGGTGGGGTGATTCGAGTGTCTGATTCAGAACTGCAGTGCAGTAGACTTCTCCACAGAAAGGGTGTGATCCCAGAGGAAAATCTAATTCAATGTCCTGTTGAAGATGAGCTGGTAGAGAAGGGAAAAGTCAGTCTATTGAAAATGGTGACCTAAGGGTTTGGAAACTAGAGGTAAATATGTTTGGATGCCTCCAGGGAGAAATTTGAAGCCTGGGTAATAGTGATGTCAGAGATTTTAGAGTAGATTTGGACACTTCAGGGTAAAGGTTCGAGGTTAGTGGGGGATCAGAAGAGTGGACAGAAGTTTCTGTTCGTGGGAGGTTGACAAGGCAGGTACATTGGATCCATAGGGCAAGTGAAAATACACTTTCCTTTGGAATCCAACACTCCCTTAACCAGCCATTTCTCTGACCCTTCGAAAACCTAATGGTCAGAGTTAAATTTGAAATAGTGCATAAATTCCAGGCACACTATCTTAGTGTAATAGTTCATCATTAATCTACCTCTAGATGAAAATTGTTTCCCCCTCCTCTGCCCTAGCTCCCCTTCCAGTTCAGACTTTGATAGAATTGAGAGTGACTGGGCAAGATGTAGGCTGAGTTAGAAATCCGATTTTTAACTCTAGTACTCCCACATAATTGACATTTTATTTTTGGGACAATCTCCCAAAAATACTTCCGAAGCTAGAACTTTCCGCAAATGTTGTCCATTTATGGAATTATGTCAAATGTTGGACAATGTGTTATACATGTTGCAAATATGAGCTGGGAGGGTGCTGTCAGTATTGGTTGCAAATGGTTGAAAAAATATTCACCAGTCTTTTCTGTGTAAAGTCTGTATAACTTGACAACACATCGCAATCTCTTCGCGTGCAGTGTAAATTGGTTTTCCCCTTAAACTGATACTGTCATAAATTGTTCTCATGAGTACAAGGCAAAAAGCTTTCGAGACATAGAGTGATGTAGCGCAGAAACAAATCTTTCAATCCTTGCTGTCCATAATCCTAAACTAAACTAGTCCATGAACTCGGCCCATATCCTTCTGAACATTTCTTATTCATATACTTACCAGCATGTCTTATAAACATTGTTACTGTACCCACATCCATCACTTCCTCTGGAA
Organism: Stegostoma tigrinum; assembly: GCF_030684315.1. Taxonomy (NCBI): domain Eukaryota; kingdom Metazoa; phylum Chordata; class Chondrichthyes; order Orectolobiformes; family Stegostomatidae; genus Stegostoma; species Stegostoma tigrinum. The sequence goes on from NC_081368.1 coordinate 37,438,319, forward strand.
GTTCATTCCATGCACAATGCACTCTCTCTGTAAAAAAAGAATTGCCCCTCGTGTCTTTTGAATCTTTTTCTCCTCACTTTAATAATCTGCCTCCTAGTCTTGAAATCCCCCATCCGAGGGAAAAATACACCTGCCATTCACCCTTTCTATACCCATCATAATTTTATAAACTTCTATAAGGTCATCTCTCAACCCCCTACTTTCCAGTGAAGAAAGTGTTGAACTATCCAGCCTGTCTTCATTTCTCAAAACCTCCATTCCTGGCGACATCCTAGTAAATCTCTTCTGAATCCTCTCTAGCTTAATAATATCCTTCCAAGAACAGGGAGACCAGGACTGGACACAATAATTCAGGAGAAGCCTCACCAACTTCCTAACTCCTACACTTGAAGGCCTGGGTTCGAATCCACCTTTTGGTGACTTGTCTTTGTGGAGTTTGAATGTTCTTGCTATGTCTCTGTGGGTTTCCTCTGGCTTCTCTGGGTTCCTCCCAAAGTCCAAAGACGTGCAGGTTAGGTAGATTGACCATGCTAAAAATTTCCTATAGTGCAGGTTAGATGGATTAGCAATGGGAAATGCAGAGTGAAAGGGATAGGATAGGGTTATGGGACTGGGTGTGGTGCTTTTTGGAGCGTTGGTGTGGACCCTATGGGTTGAATGGCCTGCTTCCACACTGTACTAATAAAGGCAAATGTGCTCAATACATTCTTAACACCCTAACTATATGTGGTGTAAACTTCAAGGAATTATCTACCTGACTTCCTGGGTCTCTCTGTTTTACAACACTACCCAAAGCCCTACTTTTAATTGTATAAACCCTGCCTTTGTTTGTTTTATCAAAATACAATACCTTGAATTCATCTAAATTAAACTCCATCTGATGCTCTTCAGCCCATTGAGCCAATCGGTCAAGATCTCTCTGTAATCTTTGAGAACATTCTTCAGTGTTCACTATATCACCAGTCCTTGTACTATCTGCAAACTTGCTAACCATGCTTTCTATATTCTCATCTAAATCATTTCTCTAAACCACAAACAAAAGATGACCCAGCACTGATCCCTGTGTAACACCACTGGTAACAGGCCTTCAGTCTGAAAAACAACCCTCCACCATCACAGAGATAGGAGGAACTGCCAATGCTGGAGAATCTAAGATAACAAGATGTAGAGCTGGATGGACACAGCAGGCCAGGCAACATCAGACGAGCAGGAAAGCTGATGTTTCGGGTCAGAATTGAAGAAGGTCCTCCACCATCGCTCTCTGTTACCCGCCGTTAAGCAACTTTATTATCAAATTGGCAAGCTGTCCCTGAATTCCATGTGGTCTAACCTTATTAATTAGTCTACCAAACGGAGCTTTGACAAAAGTCTTGGCCTTTCTTCTGCAAAATAAAGAAAAGTGTAGGAAATTAGCTAACACTCTGCTTACCTCCCCACATGCCACATCTCCTGCTTGTTGCCTCTCCCATTCCTGACACCTGTCCATACCAACCTTCCTGCTCACTGCATTTGCCACTACCGGTTGCCAGTACCCCCAGACATTGACCCACCAACTCACAGCTTCTCCCACTCCCATACCCTTCTTTCATCACATCTCTTACTCACTAACCCTGACACTCGCCACACCTCTCGTACAATCCATCTGCCACTCATCAACACCCCCACTCACCACCTCTTCCCACTCACTAACATCTGACTCACCACCTTTTCTACTGTCTCTCCTACTCTGGATCCTCTCACTCATTCCCACTGCCATTCATCAGCCCTCCTGCCCTCTGATCACCAATTGTCTCTCACCAATTTTCCCAATCACCAAATCTTCTGCTCACTAACACCGTCACTTGCTGACTCTTCTGCTTGCTACCTCTCCAACTTGCCAGCCTACTCACACATTGACTCTCTCAGTCATTGCTTTTCCTGCTCATTGACCTCCTTTCTCACCAAATCTCTGACTGCCTCAACTGCTCATTGACACTATTGGAACCAAATGCCAACATGCACATAGCACTGTCTTTGGCTATGAGGGTAACCTTAGCTATTATAATGATTCATTCCATGAGGAAACAGCTGCTATCGACAGTACCACTCAGCCTTCAGCTCATACCACCATAGGCAAGTATAACTATCAGTCTTGGAGAGATTAACACAGGTGGTTATCAATATGAACTCTTGGATCTGCATAGATCATTACATTCCTCCAATGTTATAACTGACTGTAAGAATATTGTTCTATATTCTGCACAGTATGTCTCAGCCAAGATTTATGACAGGCAGAGCTTCCACTTTCAGAATGTACAATTTATGTCAGATCACAAGCAGGATAATGAAGGTGGGTGCTATGATAAATAATTGCGACAATCCCTAATCCCATTGTATTCCACACAGTCCAATCAGTGTTCAGCTATTCCTACACACTAGTACTTTGTGAGTCCTTCAGTGCACAAACATTCCAATTTATCCTGTTAGCAACATAAATGCCAGTCACTGAAATAATGTCACTAGGACAAAGTCTAGCGATACTACGTTTTCTTGAATTTGGCTCTGTTCCAATTTCCCAGTATCTGGTACTCCTCATTTGCTTTACCTTAAGTCAAAGATGAATAAAGACACATTATTAGTATCCTTCGTCATGTATTGTATGAGAGTAAGATTGCAAAGAGAAATGAAAGAGTGTAAGAGGGTCAAAAAGATTGTAGCCTTGACATTCATCAAACAGTGATGCTATTGCAAATTCCTTCTCCTTTTGCCCTCAAGACCTGTCCTTCATAAAATTAATGCAAAATGTTTTTGCTTAGTTCATATGTACATCAAGGTGGAATAGTGTTTGCAGTTTGAGAAAAGAGGAAGGGGAAGAAGAAGTCAAGGGATTTAGCAATGAGAGAAAGGCAGTTTCTGGTATTAGGGCTAGTGGGGTGTTAAATAAAATGTGCTTCTGTAATTGGAATAAATTATTTGCAATTGAAGGAGTATAGATTCATGAGTGCTAGACTATCAGAATGAAGCAGACAGTAACATAAGATTTGGGTTTAAGAGTCATACCATAGCAACATTCATCAATTCATTGCAGTCATTGCTGCAGGCACTGCTCACTACCACTAAACAGTTTGTCTGAAGACCTTCCTGTCACTTAATTGCTAAGAAATAAAAGTGCTTCCTTGTGGCAACCTGCACTGTCAATACCTTCAATGTGGTATCTAAGAGCTAGGCAATCCTTGCAAATTGCCTTTTATCTGCAATTATGAAAATCCTCCATGACAGGGGTTTACAGACAAAGTATGCCTCCAGTTTAGGAAATGCAGGCTGCCTTTAAATAGCATCAGAGTTGTTAAGGATATTCATACCCTCCATTAGGAATGCTGCCAATGATTAGAGTTAGTAGTGTTGGCAGCATGCCAATTGACCGAATATAAAGGATCCTGACCAACTTTGCTTCAGATTATGCCCGTTTGATTGGTCTCATGCTGTCTAATTTTGCTGTACTAATTTGTATCCCAATTGCTTTTTGTGTTACACATATTTCCCAAGCAGAAGTTACCATCTATGAAATCTTCTTTATTATTTGATGAAAATAGTATAAAAGAATTGGATTTTACACAGGAAGTGGCTGTTCTTAATTATGTCAGTCACCTGGCAAGATAGTATGGGAAACTATATGCTAACAGTCAATGCCTGCACGCTCTGGCTAATGTCTGCAGGAATGTGGCAACAAATAGAAGAAGCTGACAATACTGGAAGGGGCACTGATACTTAATTCAATCAACTTTTATGGTGGTAAATAAATGGACTGCAAGAAAAGATTACCACTTGTTAGTCTTCAGAGTTTGAAAATAATTAAAGGTTTTCCTGTTGCAAATTCTCAACTGAAATGAAAGGTTGTAATTTAGTCTAACACTTGTCATAGAGAAACTTATTTCCATCCCTTTGACCTAATCACTTGAGCTGACCTCCTACTAAATGGTTGGCCTTTCCCACTGAATTAGAAATGCTCTAAAATTAGATTGTAAACATTAATGCACTGAAAAAAAATGTAGCCTTAGAAAAGAGTAAGACTTGATATTTTTTGGCAACTTTCCAGTGCCTGAGCAATCTGTTTGACTTACTGAAAGCTTTTGTCTTCACATTCCTGTATCAGACTTGTTATTGGAAATGACCTCAGCCCCCACCCTCATTTCCTAAATCTTGGGTTCTGCAGCTGCAGGAAGAGGTCCTAAAGCAAACATTTTGGGCTGTAATTAAAACAAAGCAGCCAGGATTCAAGAGAACTACCAGGTCTCTAATAGCAATAATGGGCTTGTCCCTTGTTTTAAATCTTGAATGTCCTGTAGGAGATGAATTGATGTTAGTTCTTAACCAGGAGAAAATTATATTAAAGTTTGTACAGAGTGTCTCCCAAGCAATCATTACCCTACTATTTAAAAAAGCTTTGCTGTTATATGGTACTGGCGTTCTTACTTTTTTTGCCGCATCTGAATGCAATTTTGTGAATAATGCACAAACCATGTCTCATTCATCAGTACCACGAAGAAAGTTAAATTTCCTTTTCATCTCTTCCTAGTGCTCAACTTCATTCTTTTCCAGGGCTGTTAGATTATGGAATCTTTTACTTTCCTCAATCTTCCCTGTTTTTATAAACCAAAGACTTTAAAATCGAGGCTTGGTGCTATCCCTTGGTTTTGTTACAAATCCCGGTCTGTTGTGGATAATTTCTCAGGTCTGAACATTTCATTTTGACGAGACTTTATAATGCTCTACATATGTATTTGAATTATAGAATCTTAGGATGGTACGGCATTGGAAGAGGCTATTCAGCCTGTTGTATTCATGTTGGCCCTTTCAAGGAGAATTCAGCTACCTGGTTTATTTGTAAGTTCTTAAAGATAAATCATTCTAGAGATAAAAGTACAATAGCAATAGCCTTGCAAAGTCTCCTTTTCAGGTAATTACCTAATTCCTTTTTAAAACCTCAACTGATACAGCCCCCATCACACATTCAGGCAGTGCATTCCAGATATTGCCCATTCACTCTCCTCATGCTTCATTTGTCAATTATTTTAAATTAGTTTCCTTTTTTTCACAATATTTCTTCCAATGAGGAATGTTTTTCCCTATCTATCGAGACTTCTCATGATATTGAATACTTCTTTCAAAAACTCCTTGCAAACTTTTTTCACCAAACAGAACAATCCCAACTTCTGCAATCAACCTGTGTAACCAAAGTTCTTTGGCCCTGGAATCATGCCCGTAAATCATTTTTAACTATCTCTAAGACCTGCATATCTTTCCTAAAATGTCCTCCCTTTGAGAGTAAATTATATCTGTTTCCGATATTTGGGAGACTTTTAGCTTGCAAACTAATCAGGTGGTTCTGGCCATTTAGAGTCAGAGTCATACAGCACAAAAACAGGCCTTTCAGTCCAACTCCTCTATGCCAACCAAATTTCCCAAACTAAACTAGTCACATTTTCCTGCCTTTATCCTACATCCCTCTAAACCTTTCTTGTTCATGTACTTCTCCAAATGTTTATAACTATCCCTGCATCTTCTACTTCCTCTGGTAGATCATTCCACATATGAACCACCCTCTGTGTGAAAAAGTTGCCCCTCAGGTCTCTATTGAATCGTTCTTCTCTCACCTTAAAAATATGCCCTCTAGTTTTGAACTTTCCGATTCTAGGGAGAAAAAAAAACCTTTGCTATTCACCTTATCTATGCCCTTCATGACTTGATAAACCTTCATAATGTCACCCCTCAACTTCCAATCCTCCGGTGAGAAAAGTCCCAGTCTTTCGTTATAACTTAAGCTTTGCTAACATCCTTGAAAGTCTTTTTGCACCCTCTATGATGTAATTTGTAGCATTTGTACAGAATTTAGTGCAAACCCAGTATAGACCAAAATCTAAATGGGCAGTTTGAGGGGTTTGTAAAAAGACTTTTATTGATATAAGTTGTAGGCTGGAGTACAAGAATTTGTGCTGTTAATACTGACAGTAATAAATTTCTAGCAGTGAGTTAGATGCTGCATTTAGTTTTATTAATAGAATAGCTTCCACCCTTGAGCGAGCGATAGCCTGGAGTCTAATTGAGGAGTTCAAAGTGAAAATGCACAGAGTCATAGAGTCATTCAGCATGGAAACAGATCTTTCAGTCTAATTCATCCATGCTGACCAGACCCTCCCTATTCATTTACCCATCCAGATGCTTTTTACATGTTGTAATTGTGCCAGTTTCCATCACTTACCCTGGCAGCTCATTCCATATACACACCAACCGAGCAACACCAGGGAATTTCCCCACAAGGATATTGGTCCACTTCCAATTTAGGTGAACCCATCGCTCTTATCCAGGCCACTTCTCCTCCTGAAGAGATCCAGATGATCCAAAAATGTGAATCCCTGTCCCTACACTAGCTCTTCAGTTACATATTCATCTGCTCTATCCTTCTACTCCACTCTCACTAGCACGTGGCACTGGTATTAACCCAGATATTTTTAACCTCGAGAATCTATAATTTAACCTCTCGCCTAGCTTCCTATATTCTCTCTGCAGAACCTCATCTCTTTCCTTCGCAACGTTGTCAGTACCAATGTGCACTATGACCTCCTGCTAGCCACTCTTTCATTTCAGAATATTCTGCACCTTCTCTCAAACATCCTTGACCGTGGCACCAGGGAAGCAAAACATTATCCTAATGTCTTGCTGACAGCCGCAGAAACATCTGTCTGCGCCCTATGTGAGAGAGTCGCATATCGCAATTGATTGCTTAGGACCTGAAATAACCTTCATGTCATAAAGCCAGTCTTGACTCCCGAAACCTGCCTGTCAGTGCTATACTCCCCTGAGAGGCCATCCCCACTATAGTATCCAAAATGGCATATCTCTTTGACATGGGTACAGCTGCAGGATTCTCCTGCACAACCTCGCTACCTCTCTACCATTCCCAGCAGTTGTAACGTAATAGAGAATTACAGATACCTAGTTATGACATTGAAAGTGATTTACAGGCTGAGATTTATTTGAATGGTTCAGGTGTTTGAAAGATGCAATGGATACTTGTGGTTGAGTTACAGGCTAGAATCCAATTGGCAAGGTTTGGTCATTCTTATATATGGTAACATATTTCCAGGAGTGAATTACAGTCTGAAATCTAATTGATGAATCAAGGGGTTAATGGGGCTTACAGATGACATTCAAAAAAAGATAACGAAGGGTAACTGGCATGTTATTCAAGGTGACTCCAAGAAAGTTTCATTTTATATACAGGTTTAATGTACCTTCCTTGCTTTTGTACTGTACACCACTATTAATAAAGCCCAGGATGACTTACTCTTTATTAACCATGTAGTCATCCTGTTTTGTCACCTTCAAAAATTTATGCTTGTATCAAACAAGGTTCATTTCCTCCAGGGTCTCTTTAGAATTGTGCCCATTATTTGATAACTTCTTACTATGTTTGTATCAAATTGCCACTTGTTGCCCATTCCCAGCCTATCAATGTACTTTTGATACTGTAAGCCGTTCATAGTTAACAATACTGCCCAGCTTAGTTTATCTGCAAATTTTGAAATTGTACACCTGGGTCTTGATCATTAATATATGTTAGGCAGAACAGGGGCCCTAACACTGACTGCTATGTATCTCCACTATTAACTTTCCCCAGTTAAAAAACAATTCCCATCTCTCTGATTCCTGTCACTCATCCAATTTCATATCTACACTGTTACTATTCTTTTTATCCTATAGATTATAGCTTTTCTTTTCACAAGTCAGTTACTCGACAGCTACCAAATACTTGTATCAAGTCCATGTGCATAATATCAACAGCATTACTGTTGTTAACACTAACTGTTACCTCATCCAAATAATTACACAAGTTGTCTAAACATGTTTTCTGTTTTAAAAATTGTATTATGGCTTTTCCTAATTAACCTGTATTTGCCCAAGTGGCTATTATTTTGCACCAGATTGTCATTTCTAAAGTTTTTCTGACCACCAAGTTTAAACTGATTGGCCTTTCATTGTGAGCTGATTTTTACACCTATTTGTGAACTTCCAGTTACACTTAGGAAGATTCTATTCTCACTCTCAACAGTTCCTTAGATACATCTCATTTAATCCTGGTCAACCTCATATGTAAACAACAAAAACAATATTCCATCCTTAACAATTTTAAATGTTGAAAATGTCAGAACCATTTCCTTTTCTACCAAAAGTTGGTTAGCATCCTGTTGTTTGGTAAAGACAGATACAAAATATTCATCTAATTTACTGCCCACTGTTTCTCTGTATAAATTCCCTTTGTGGATCTTAATTGGCCTCATTCTTCTCTTTCTGTCCTTTTACTATGTCTAGGCCTATAGCAAACATTTCAATTCCTTTTTATGTTAACTGTCAGATTTGTTTGCTGTATGCTTCCCCTTCATGGGAAAATAACTTGAGTTCTTCTTTGAAGGCAACATATTGTTCAGCTACAATTTTGCTTGCCAATGCTTGATTTTGAATTATCTAGAACATTTGTGCTCATTGAAGTTAGTTTTCCCCTAGTTGATTATTCTTATTTTGAATTGTTCCATGTCCTTTTCCTGTGCCAAGACAAACCTTAGGATGCAATAATCATACTCTCCTAAATATTCTCCTAGAGACACCTGTTCAATTGGCATACCTTAGTCTCAAGAACCAGGTCAAGCACCACTCCCTTGCTTTGTTAGACTGAAAATATATTGCTATCGAAAATTCTCCTGAATACACTCTAGGAAATCTTGCCCTGCCTGGCACAACCATGTAAGATAAGGATTATTGATCTTTGGGCCCCATCAGCTCATTTAATACCTGCGAATTTCATGGGCTGAAATGGTTTAAAAAGGGACCAATGCACTGTCATTAAATGGCCACAGGAATTACATAACCCATTCAGCATGGACCACATTTTAAGAAGCTGACCTGGATTTGCTGAAATTAATATTTCCCCAAGGAGAAAACATAATCATTTAATCATGTACCACCTCCCAGTCCCCACCCTTCCAAACCATGGGAAGTGTGAAAGGGTCCTCTCCCCTATTTGGTTTATACCATTATTGGAATCTTCACATATTGGAGTGAATCATCACCTATAATTTTCAAGGTTAGTTACAATATGGAGTAGGGTGAACAGACTATATTCTGTTCTATGTCAGTGCTAACAACACAGTTAGAAAGACTGAGGTGACATGCATGTTTCTATTCTATTCCCTCTAATTCTGTGTACAACCAGCTGCTATTTCAAGGATAGTAGGAACTGCAGAGGCTGGAGAATCTGAGATAACAAGGTGTAGATCTGGATGAACACAGCAGGTCAAGCAGCATCAGAGGAGCAGGAAAGCTGACATTTTGGGCCTAGACCCTTCTACAACTACAGAACTGAACACAGAAGAGAAGGATCTCTCACTTTAAAGTTAAAGAAATTTGCCTATCTTGAGAGCATTGATTAGAAAGGAACGTCTGAAAACCAAGAATTTGAAAGATAACATCAGTGCTCGCAACTGCTGATGGTGTAGGAAACCAAGCATAGTCTCAGATTAAAACCTGATGTATCAAGGATAGTCAAAGCACTACAATCTGTCTACTTTAAAGATCTCCTTTTATATCAAATACTATCCACTTTTAACTTCTTGCCTGTGCATGTGAGTGCCCAAGTGACAGCTTGAAGGCTGCATATTTGACATGGTATTCCGTTATTGCTCATGGCTGTACCTGTACTTCATTGTTTTTTATATCATACCCTGCACCCTCATATACATAAAATGTAATCTTAAATTTTGAATTTTTTACTATCAATTTACTTTTAAATTGAACCTTACAAAGATCTAACTATTTCCTGACTTAGTATAATCAAGACTCTTCTGATATTTCTGCAATTTTGTATCCTTCTCTTGTATTATCTCCTGGTTCTCATGCCCCAGATTATTTTATAACATCTCAACAATACTAATAAATCTCTCTACAAATATTTTTCGTTTGATTCTATTAAGGTACAACCTCTTCTGCTTTTACAGGCTCTAGCTCCTCCATAATTGATCTCAGTGCCTCAAGAATCTAAACATCTCCTTCTATACCATCTCTCCATTCATATGTCTACTCTGCTTCCTATTTTAGTAGACAGTTGGTACTAGGAGTATTTCAGAGATTTATACTTTTGGGGTCGTGCTTGCTTAGTTCCCACCTAGCCTTTTAAATTCTAACAGCAGGACCACATCTGTCTTCCTAACTATACTGTTGGTAGCAATGTGGGCCAAAATTACTCTCAGTTCACTCTACCCTCTTTGGGTGCTTTGCAGCTGTTTAGTGACATTCTGGCACCAGGAAAATAACATACCCTTCTGGATTCACAACAGTGGTTTGGTGAAATACTTGTCTGTTTGCTCAATAATTGAACCTCTTATCATCATCGCTCTTGCATTCTTTTTGTGTTCTCCCCCACTCACTCATCCTCCAACCCAAACCACCGATCCCACCCAACTTTCTCTATATAGCTGAGGCAGTCATGTTGCCATGGGCTTGGCTTTGACTGCATTGTCCAAATGAACTGTCGCTTTCAAAATTCAGAACTGAATACTGGGTTAGAGAAGGAGATACACTTCAGGAGACACCTGCACTAATTGCCTACTTTATTTCTTGATTGTCTGGTGGTCATTCTTCCCACCCTCCCTGCAGACTCTTAAGCTGTGGAGTGGTCACATCTACTAATGTGTTATCCATGAAGCTCTCAACATCACGAATGTACTGCAAGCTTGTGCCCAAGACCCTCAACCCAGAGTTTAAATTCCTGTAGCAGATGATACTTCTTACACAGTTTTGTCCCATATACAAGGAATGCCCCAAACACAGGGAATGTCCATACAGCCAGAAGATATAGGGGCAGAGAGAAGCAGCATCTTAGGAGCACAAAAGCTGACGTTTCAGGCCTAGACCCTTCATCAGAAAAGGGGGAGTGGGAGAGGGTTCTGAAATAAATAGGGAGAGAGGCTGAGGCAGATCAAAGATGGACAGAGGAGAAGATAGGTGGAGAAGAGACAGACAAGTTAAAGAGGCAGGGTTGGAGAGATCCCCAGGGGTTTTTCCAGAGGGAGGAGGGTAACTTCTTCAGGTTAGGCATCCCTGGAAGAGGCTTCACAGTGAGGTTAAAATTGTAGCAGAGACAATTGGAAATGCAGATGCTGGAGAATCCGAGATAACAAAGTATGGGGCTGGATGAACACGGCAGGCCAAGCAGCATCTTAGGAGCACAAAAGCTGACGTTTCGGGCCTAGACCCTTCATCTGAAAAGGGGGAGGGGGAGAAGGTTTTTGAAATAAATAGGGAGGGAGGGGGAGGTGGGCTCATCCTCTCCCCCTTTTCTGCTGAAAAGTCTCAGCCCGAAATGTCAGCTTTTGTGCTCCTAAGGTGCTGCTTGGCCTGCTGTGTTCTTCCAGCGCCATACTTTGTTATCTCGGATTCTCCAGCATCTGCAGTTCCAATTATCTCTGATATAGGAGCAGAATTAGGCCACTCAGCCCATTGAGCCTTCCCCACCATTCTATCATGGTTGATATGTTTCACAATATGTGATATCTTGGAGTTCCTGTATGGAGCAGGATGTATGTGCACCAGGGGTCATAGCTGCTTTGCCATTCTTCAGTCTAACTCATAATAAAGCCTGTTATTAAAGGAAAAGATACATCTGTTCCTGACTTCTCTTCTTTTGTTAATGCTAAAACACAAAATGTTAATTGAAGTATTTTACTCAAGCTTATTATCACAAAATATTCAAAGCATTAATTATTAATGCATTAGGTTAATTTTCATATTTTGAAGGAAAACGAAACAGAGCAAAATTAATCCTCAACCAATCAGCTCCTAGTCTCTTTGTGATTTTGCTTTCTCTCTCACAGGTCACTGGTACAATAGCATAACCCAGGAGTAGAACTATAGTAACCACTTTATGATCTAGGCTGGATATTCCCATCTCTTATAGTGTATTTCATTTATCTATTTCGTGATTGGAACCAGGTGGACCTTGTTAACTACAAGGTTCTTGATGGGTGTTGTTAACCTGGGGCAATTAGGAAAGGCCTGGCTGACCAATATACCCAGGAGATTAGAGTCTCCTCAGTTGAGGGCTGACTCCAAGCTGGCTGGCCTTAGCCAGTGTACTGTGCACATGTAAATAAAGGGCGATTCGTTGACACGATACCGGCCTCTGTGCAGTTATTTCAATCTGCCTAAAGACAAAAGAAAGTAATGTGATAAAGTGAGATTCAGCTGGAATTGTTAAATTACTTCATGCCAGTCAGGTGAGTGCACAGCACCATTCCTATTTGGTTTATGCATATATATCAATATAACTTAAACATGGCTAATAACTTATCTTTATTTTTCCACAGGGTGTGGGCAAGCTCTATATTAGATGCCTATTCTGAATGGACATTGAGCTGCTTGGCTTGCTTAGCCAGTTCAGAGGACAGTAGAGACATGACCATATTGCTCCATGTCTGGAGTCACATGTACACCAGACCAGATTTCATTCTTTAAAGGTCATCAGTGAATCATCAACAAACCAGAATTTTGTGACAATTGATGCCAGTTTCGTAGTCATCATGGCTGAGAGGATAGTCTTCATTTCCAGATGTTTTAATTAATTGAATTTAAATTCCACCAGTTGTTGTATCAGGTTTTGAACGCACCCCAACACGTTAGTCTAGTCCTTTGGATGATTAATCCAGTGACAGTATCACTACATGTCTATCTTTCTCCTCTGAAACATAATAGTAATGAACTGAGTACAATACGCTCGTCTACTTCATTAAATCATCTTACTTGTACAAAACAAACAAACTTCTCTGGATTCAGATTGAGTGAGAATATATTTTCTTGGCCCTTTCTATCTTAATAGTTTCATTATTGCAAAAGCTAGGTTGCCTTTTGGTTATTTCTTTTTATTCTTAATTTTCACAGTCTGAAAACAATCATATATTTTAATAACAATAGACATGGGATATACGTCAATTATAGAAGTCAGCTAGCAAAAATAAACTTGAAGTTTATTTGAAAACTATATTAAACATGGTTTATAATCGCTGTAACTATTAACCAGTTGAGACTTATTTTTTAACTTGCAGTGACTCCAAAACTATGAAGTAGTTTTCATAGTCTCCTGCTGTAATTTTGGATAAAGACCAGTACAGCCCCAGAGAGATGGCATGAATAGTCGTTATGGCTGGAGCCCAGAAGAACTCCCCACTCAATATCAGGGGGTCTGAATGTTACATTTTATTTAGCTTTACCAGTGACAAACCCTTTCTGCGAAATAGAAACTAATATAAACCAAATTGTGGTAGACCCTTCCTAATCAGCCTTTGTCATCTATTCTCCTGTTTTAACTTTGACAAATAGCTTCTCAAAAATAATAAAATGTCTTTCTCACTCAACTGAGCTCTTTTTAGGCTATCTCAACATCAGATTTCCTAACTGAAACATCCAGAATGCATCTAATTCTCGCTGCTAAATAACTGTTAAAGATATTCTCAGAGTTACCAGCAGTTACTATTGTTTTAGATGTTTTTAGAAAATCTTGACCCAGAGGTAATCAAATTACGGCTTCTTTAAAGTAGATGGATATTTTATACGCTAACCATGCAACAACACACACCAAAGGTGTTATTTCCAACTAATGTATTAAAAATACTAGTGACAGAATCTGTCACTTCCTTTATTTCTCAGGATGTAATCACTTTAATTAGGTGTTGAGAACCAGTGCAAGTGGGAAGTGTGAACACCACCAAGCAAAGACTTATTTTCTGCACCAGTAATGCACTATTTGCATGTGTTCATTAAGACAGAGTTGCCAAAGGGTGATTTTGTTTTGCATCAAAGATTAGTCCATTTACCTTCTTGGAATTTTCAGTCCTCTATTTTACCATGCCTCTGTTCTACTGAGGGCACGAAAGAATCTTCATTGCAAATAAACTTGGGTAGTTGGTCACCAAAGAACGGTGTTACAATTATTTGCAGCAAAAGGCTGCATCCTTTTTAGACTCAGTATTTTCATGTGTTTTATCAGTTATTTTATACATCATCAAGTTTTTATTGTCATTCTTTATTGGTAGTTGTGTCTTCTGGCTTCAGTCTAATACATCATCACGACATAAATCTGACTTTGATTGATATGATTTGAATTGGATTTGAAAAGCAATGACCATCTCGAAGAAGACAGAATCTAACGATTGCCCCTTGTAATTCAACAACAACACCATTGCCGAATCCCCCACTATCGACATCCTGGGATTTAGTATTGTGGCTACAAGAATAGATCTGAGACGAAGAGCGAGTGAGTAATTGGCCTCCTGTCTCCCCAGCCTCTGTCATGGAATACTCTCCACTTGACTGGATGCATGCACCTCCAACAACATTCAAGAAGCTTGACTTCATCAGATCACTCAGCTGCCACTCCACCCACCATCTTCAATATTCCTTTCATTACTCCAATGCAGAGGCAGCTGTGTGTACCGTCTACAAAGTGTATTGCAGTAACTCACCAAGTCTCCTTAGACAGCACCTTCTAAGCCCATGTCCTCTATTATCTAGAAGAACAAAGTTAGCAGATGCATGAGAACACTGTCACCAGCAAATTTCCCTCCAAGTTGCGCATAATTCTAACTTGAAACTAAGTTGTCTCTTTTTCACTGTAGTTTTGTTAACAGCCTGAAAGTCCCATTCTAACTCCACTGTGAGAGTCCCTGCAGTAGTTCAAAACAGCAGCTCAGCCACCAATTAGGAAAGGGAAATAAACACTGTCTTGGCCAATGGCATACCCCTCCTATGAGTGAATAAATAAAACTGCTATTTTATGAATAAATATTAACATTTTGGCAGGGATAACAAGGGTCTCTGATTATCAGAGATAATGGGAACTGCAGGTGCTGGAGATTCCAAGATAATAAAATGTGAAGCTGGATGAACACAGCAGGCCAAGCAGCATCTCAGGAGCACAAAAGCTGACGTTTCGGGCCTAGACCCTTCATCAGAGAGGGGGATGGGGGGAGGGAACTGGAATAAATAGGGAGAGACGGGGAGGCGGACCGAAGATGGAGAGTAGAGAAGATAGGTGGAGAGAGTGTAGGTGGGGAGGTAGGGAGGGGATAGGTCAGTCCAGGGAAGACGGACAGGTCAAGGAGGTGGGATGAGGTTAGTAGGTAGCGGGGGGTGCAGCTTGGGGTGGGAGGAAGGGATGGGTGAAAGGAAGAACCGGTTAGGGAGGCAGAGACAGGTTGGACTGGTTTTGGGATGCAGTGGGTGGGGGGGAAGAGCTGGGCTGGTTGTGTGGTGCAGTGGGGGGAGGGGATGAACTGGGCTGGTTTAGGGATGCAGTAGGAGAAGGGGAGATTTTGAAACTGGTGAAGTCCACATTGATACCATATGGCTGCAGGGTTCCCAGGCGGAATATGAGTTGCTGTTCCTGCAACCTTCGGGTGGCATCATTGTGGCACTGCAGGAGGCCCATGATGGACATGTCATCTAAAGAATGGGAGGGGGAGTGGAAATGGTTTGCGACTGGGAGGTGTCGTTGTTTATTGCGAACCGAGCAGAGGTGTTCTGCAAAGCGGTCCCCAAACCTCCGCTTGGTTTCCCCAATATAGAGGAGGCCACACCGAGTACAATGGATGCAGTATACCACATTGGCAGATGTGCAGGTGAACCTCTGCTTGATGTGGAATGTCATCTTGGGGCCTGGAATGGGGGTGAGGGAGGAGGTGTGGGGACAAGTGTAGCATTTCCTGCGGTTGCAGGGGAAGGGACCTCACCAGTTTCAAAATCTCCCCTTCTCCTACTGCATCCCTAAACCAGCCCAGTTCATCCCCTCCCCCCACTGCACCACACAACCAGCCCAGCTCTTCCCCCCCACCCACTGCATCCCAAAACCAGTCCAACCTGTCTCTGCCTCCCTAACCGGTTCTTCCTCTCACCCATCCCTTCCTCCCACCCCAAGCCGCACCCCCCGCTACCTACTAACCTCATCCCACCTCCTTGACCTGTCCGTCTTCCCTGGACTGACCTATCCCCTCCCTACCTCCCCACCTACACTCTCTCCACCTATCTTCTTTACTCTCCATCTTCGGTCCGCCTCCCCCTCTCTCCCTATTTATTCCAGTTCCCTCCCCCCATCCCCCTCTCTGATGAAGGGTCTAGGCCCGAAACGTCAGCTTTTGTGCTCCTGAGATGCTGCTTGGCCTGCTGTGTTCATCCAGCCTCACATTTTATTATCTCTGATTATCAGTTAGATTAATTGTCTTTCAAATTCTATCTTATTTATATCTAGCCATTCAACAGTGATAACTTTATTGGGCATCATGGTAACGACAGTATCTCTGTCACCCTGCTTATCATCCCAATCAATCCTTATTGACTTCCGAGTTGCAAACATTAATCCAGACATTCACACTCTGGATCTGCTGTAATCCACTGAGAGCACTGTGGCTTTGGTAAGAATTCAGGGAAGGGGTTGAGAGGAAGCTTGCATAGGTGATCTGGGAGCATTGTCCTCTTGCCTCAGAGTTTCAACTCCATGCCAAAATCAGATGAATTTCTCTTCTCAGTCGGTGGTAAGGAAATTTGTGTGAAGTGAATTTCACGCAGTCTCTTTCCAGGTTTTAATTCGTAACATTACGAAGAGAAGTTGTATGGATGATTGACTTGGTGCACAGCTGTGATTCAGTGAAGCTGTAAACATACTAAATACCTTTGAGACATTTTTCCCCCTTAAGATTTACTTAGTATATTGTTCTCATACTGACATGAAATTACCCACTGTCTCACTGAGCAGAAATCATCCTATTTCAGAGAATTTCTCCAGAGTTCTAAAATTGTGGAATTCTATACTCCTCCTCCTACTCTGCTGCCATTCACATTCAAGGCTGGTGTTAACAACACTGATTTTACTCCTCATCTTCCAATCTTGGAGCATGTTGCTTTTGGAACTTTGGGTCTTTATCCCCATAAATATTGGGTTTTGATTTTGTAAGCAATATTAACAGTACAAAACTACTTAGGGTTAAAAATTCCTACAATTGCAACCCTTAGACCTGAGTGACATTGCAAGATGTAAAGCCATCCAGTGACTTAACGGGACAAGCACTTTGCTTTTTGAAATGTGGGACTCATTAGCTTGGATAATCAATTCCAGAAAGTGTCCTCAGTCTCATCTTCTTTTGAGCACAACAAAAGATTCACTATCAATTAAGAAGAAACCCTCAAAATTCTAAGAAGGCAGTTTACAACTAAATTGCTATAATCCCACATGATCTTAGGATTGCCCTCTCATTAGAGAGAGATGACTAGCGGTGAGTTTAACCTGACGGTCACCACATCTCAGGCGAGGGGAGAGTTTGAGAAGGTAGGACCTTCATGGTGACCTCAACTGGTACAGGAATTGAATCCATACTGTTGATATCTCTGCTTTGCAAACCAGCTGTCCAACCAACTGAGCTAACCAAAAAAAAATCAATTTTGCTTCCAACAACCACCGTGCTCGCAACATCACCTGGCCCATCTCTGATTCCTCTTTTCCCTTCTTTGACATCTTTGTTTCCATTTCTGTGAATAGGCTGGCCACCAGTAGTCATTATAAACGCATTGACTTCCACAGTTACCTTGACTAAACATCCTTGCACACTGCCTTTTGTAAAGACTCCCTTCCATTCTCCTTGTTTCTCTGACTGCGCCACATCTGTTTTGATGGTTCAATGTTCTGCAGAGAAGCCTTAGAAATGTCCATCTTTCTCATTGTCAAGGATTCCCTAGAGCTCTTACCTGTTTCCAACCCATTTCCTGCATTCCTGTTTTCACCCCTTTACTCCCTTCCCTCACCAATAATAGTATCTTCCTTGTTCTGACTTTCCTTCTCACCATATCTAAATAACGATTAGCCACTATTTCTACCATCTCCAGCAACATGCCACCACCAGACTCATAGTCCCATCCCCTTTCTTATCACCATTCTGCAGGGACCACTCCCTCCAGGACACCAAAGCCTGCTGCTGTTCCACTGCCAACACTTCCCCACTTCCCCAAGGCACCTTCCCCTGCAATCAGAAAAGCTGCAACACTTACCCATTTATCTCTTCCCTCTTCGTGATTCCAGGCCCCAGACCCACATTCCACGTGAAAGAGCAGTTTACCTGTACTTCATTTAATCTAGCCTACTATATTTACTTCTGACGATGTGGCCTCCTGTACATTGGGAAAGCAAAATGCAGACTGTGTGATGACAGGATGTAGAGCTGGATGAACACAGCAGGCCAAGCAGTGTCAAAGGAGCAGGAAAGCTGATGTTTCGGGCCTAGACCCTTCTTCAAAAAAAATGCAGACTGTGTAACCACTTTGCAGAATGCCTATAGTTTGTCTGTCAAAATGGCACTGCGTTTCCACTTCAAAACACCACCATGTTCCCTGACCAACATTTCTGCCTTTGTCCTGCTGCAGAGCTCCAGTGAGGCTGAACGCAAGCTGGGGGAACTACACCTTATCTCCTGCCTAGGTACCTTACAGGATTCAGGACTTAATATTGAGTTTAACAATTTCAGGTTTGAACACCCTTCTCCAAGTTTGTTATACCAACCCACCCACCAACCCCCACCCCCCAACGCCTCCACCTGCATGCGTAGGCTTTGTTTCGCATTGGTTGCTCCCAGCATAGACAACCAATTTACACTTCTTGTTAGCACACTAACTAGCATTCATCTGTCTCTTGGCTTATCATCAGCAATCTTTGGGTTTGCCTATCCCTTTCTCTCCTTTTCTTTCTCTGGAGTTTGTCTCCAATGTGCGCTACATGTCTCTATGTCTCCATTCTCCCCAAAGCATCATCACATTTCCTTTCCTAACAGCTTTATACAAATGAAGAAAAGGAAAAGTCACCAGGTGTGAAATGTTAACTATGCTTTTCTCTCGACAGATGCTGCCAGGCTTGCTGAATTTCTCTCACACTTTCTGTTTATGATTGTAGGTATTGTTTTTCATCTCCAATTTTTGTAACTTGCCATATAGGAACAAATCAAAATATGATATGCTGGCCTTTTTAAGCCTGATGTGGTAAACTGGATTCAGTATCTTTTGGAAGAAAATATCGATTTCAGTTAAGATGATTTTGAGTAGCTTAAATTGGTATCATGAGTATTCAGTTATCTGTGTGATCAGATATTTGTTGTGGCCATTTTAAATCTGAGTTTTTAAATCAATTTCAGTCCATGAAAGTCCCAGATATTAAAATCTAATGATGAAATTTGAAAAGCAATACACTGTAATTCATATTTTATATCTTCATTGCAAACAGAAAAGAGATCCAATTGATCAGCTTCTGTTTTGTACACCCGTATATTTCCATTACCTATGGCCTCTGCAGTGCTACTAGGTTCTTGCTGTACAACACATTAACTAGTTACCATATCTCCAATTAAGCTATAATGTAATATTTTCAGTGGCTCTATTTCCACATATTTTGTAGGTATCTGCTCCCCAGGTAGAACCTGTCTAAAGCACCAAATCAGACTGCCAAATACATAGATTATAAACTCTCAATCAAGACTCATATTCGTTAAAAACCTGCTACTAAAAATGTTGACATGTGCAGAGAATTTCTGCTAAGTTTGCCACTTGACTCACCAGATATGAATGGATGATTTGTGAGCTGTGTGAAAAATGTAAACTAGTGTAGGTGAAGGCAGATGCACAGGTATGGAAGGGTACTAACAGGACTGTTAGTACACTTTTACAGGCAAGGGCATGTACTTTATGAAAGTTGGTGTTAGTTAAGTTCTGCATACTCTTGTTTTTAGCTTCATTGATGCATTTGGAACAATTTCTGCTCTGGATTTACATGATTGTATCTCTTCAGAGAAAAGTTGTGAAAATGTAACACACAGCACAGCATGAGCCTTGAAATCTGAGCAAGATACTTCAAGATCTATGCAGGCACCTGAAATTCTTCAACATGCCACCAACGTCCTTGATGGCTACTTTGGTGAATGCAAATACCTGGTATAGATATCATTCCTGTTGACATAATATACCTAACCATTGTCTTAAACCATGGCTGAGGAACAGGATAGATTGACAACTTAACCTTATTTTTGTGGGTCAAATATTGATGGTACAGAAGAATGCCCCAGCAGGCATTATGATAATTAGGTGGTGAGTGAGTATTCACATATATAGTTTAGTGCTGATGGTTGCAACTAAGATGAGCATCAAGAATGTAGGATCCTTCTCTGTTCAAGTGAATGGGATATTACATAAGGGAGTGTGTAATTCATTTGAATGGAACTTTAAAACTTTTCACAAGATTTGGGAATCCTGCCATCTGTTGTCAATTGTCCACAGAAGAGATGAAATTGATTTCTTGAAAAAAGGACACTTCTTGCATTATATATTTTTCTGAGTTCTCCAGTCTTGGTCTGAAATGATCACAATACGTAAAGCACAGGATGTTTAAGAAATTGATAGCTGATTGAAGTGGCATTACTGTAAAAGAGTTTGGCTATAGGTGATTTTGAGTAAATGAGGTGACCTTTTCCCTTGTAAATCACTGCCTTCACAGGCGGCACTCCTCTGATCAATGTCATTGATCTGTCAATAGAGGCTGATTTGGGAATACCAGTTGGTGAATGTAAACCTCTAGTGCATATAAACCCAATTGATATCAGTCTGTTGGCGTAGATTCTCTTTCTGTTTAGGCCACAGAGTCTCAGAGGTGATGGTACATGCCAGATTGGGCCTATTTTTCTTATCTTTAATTATTTCATTCCTCCTCAGACTCCGTGGGATATTTCATCTATGGAACGATAAGTCAAATGCTTCCAAGAATCATTTTACTCTCTCATTTTTCTTCCTCAATATGGCCAGTAATTTGGATAAGGCTCCAAGCTGTCAGTAATCTTCAGAAAACCATACAATACTCAGCACCAGGTACCAAGAATTTCCAAAAAAGCAGGTGGTTCTTACCTAATATTATGTAATTCTTTGAAGATATAGCAAGTCAAAAACAAACACTAAACTTGGTTTAAATTGGTTTCATGTGGCACATCAGAAAATAATGGTACATGGGATTTGGCTAAAGGGAAAATAAAGCAATTTTTTGGCATGGAGAGCAGTGGCATACAATAATCCGCAGAGATGAGCCTAGAGGCTGTGTTTATTTACAATATGAATAAATTATCTGAATTTAGGAACAGAATAAACTATATTGAAATTTATCCATAAGATTAAATTTCATGGAAGAAGTATAGTGAATTCTAATGAGCATTGCGAATGACTTAGGTTGGGGATAGATAAGCAGATGGCATGCAGAAGTTGAATGCTGAAACATGTGAAGCAATCCATTTTGGTATAATGAAGGAAATGCAGTTTAAATTGTAGGGTTTTAGATGGAGCTCAAGAGCATGAAGAATTTGATGCACATCGGTCATTAAACATTGGCACAGCAAGCAGCTAACTTTATAAAAATGTCAAATGGAATTGTATCTCAAGGAATTAACAGAAAAGATATTGTTGAACTTAAAACACTACAGCTGTGTTTAATATAGAATCTTAGAATCCCTACAGGAGAACAGGCTATTTGGGCCATCAAATCCACATCGACCCTCCCAAGAACGTCCCACCCAAGCCCATTCCTGTAACCCTATATTTCCCATGGTCAATCCATATAACCTTGAACATCTTTGGATTGTGGAAGGAGACAAGAGCAGCTGGAGGAAACCTCCATAGACATGGGGAGAATGTTCAAACTCCACACAGACAGTCGATATTCTGATCCCTTCAGTGGAAGGATATAAAGACAATAGCAGAGATGTGATTTAGACTGCCTATTGTTACCAGGAAATATAAATTAAAGCTCTGGCAAAACATTGGCAGGTGCTTGGTATTTCCATGCAAATTCCCTTGAAGTATATCAATGGAATCCTGCGTGAAATTATGTAAATTTCTAAAATCTGTCTTTTCTCCAAAGTTTTTATATTTAAGATGCTGCATCATTTTTATTAAATATAATCCACTTAGATACAGCCCCACTTGTGTGGATTAACAACCTTAGCTACACAATCAAAAAAGTGCTTCAAAGCATTTAATTACTAAATTCACTGTCAGATTCTCATTCTTTTCTTGTAGACCAGTAAAAAGGTTCTCAAGTTTTGCTCTGGTGCAGGAATTATGTAGAACAAATGTTGTGCGAAATTCTGATCAAATCCCAAAGTGTTAATTTTTGATGACTGTGAAAACTGTAATATTGCAAAGCAAAGTCTCTATTTAAGCAGTATGTTCAAGTACCACGCTGGAAGCTTTTGCCTTCAGACTGCATTTTGACATTGGTGGTTTCAATGTCTGCTCATTCCCACTGTTGACTATACGGAATGCCATTTCAATTAGGACATTAGAGTGGACGTTGTAAGTGCTAACCAGAAATATTCAGAGTAGACAACATGTGATTTCAGACCAAATCTAACTCAGATTTAACAATGCCTTTTTCATTTTGAGCTGCACCGTTCTAATTAACCTCCTCTCTTGAACATGTTCAACCGTGTTTGCATTAGCAGCGTGGAAGACACCACCAGTGCAATTAAATTTAAATCAAAAATTTGTTGCTTCTATGCTTATTAATTTTTTACTGTGTGTGCAAATTCTGAGTGTTTGGTGGAATTACTTTCAGTTGGCAAAGACTGCAGGAAATAATGCTGTGTAGGATGAAGTTGGCTTCAGTGATGGGGTGAACATGTGCAGCCCCCATATGCCTGCCGTTTGTGACTTATTGGTCATTTTCTCTTGCAAGTGATAGCAAAGTGTATTGCTGAGTGCGATTCGGTGTTTTTGGTGGATGTGTCTAGTATATTTATACGTGCAAGTTGTGAGATGTGCTGTATGATTTGCAGCAGCGCTAAATGTGTATGATGGTGAAGTGACGTTAATTTGAGGTTAGACTTATTATTGAGAGGGATTGAAATTAAGCAACTAAGAGCACTGTGTTGAATAGAGCCGTGTATGAGGCTAGTGATACGACAGGCAGGATATAGCATATGAAAATATCATTCAGTGATCTTGCTCACTTACTCATACAGTTCTATAACTTGTTTTGGCACTGCTTCCAGGTACTTGGGGCTAGATTGCTGGCACTGACTATAACTAATTGCTTACTTAATCTCTCAAGAGGATCTCCATGCCTCCTCAAGAAGCTTGGTTCATGCTCTCTGGCCCGTTGCAACATTCTCATAGGCTCTTCTTCCTCTTCAACTCTGCTTTAATCATTTCCAGCCCATGCTGAAGTCAAAACGCATTTGCTGTGGCCTGATGTTACAGTTGGCTTTCAGAGACACTTGTTGTATGCAAACTTTGCCTTTCTGTTGTGATGTGTAGTCGTTCAGCAGTGAATTTCAAACTGGGCTGCATGTCAGAGACACTTTAATTGCCTAGCAGCACAAAGCTTGAGTGCTGTCTGCATCATTGTGAAAAGTCATTTACTAAGTGCATACCCCAATTCATGTGCCCAGTTTTGGTGACCTCTTTTGTTTTATCTTAGACAGAACAAGTTGCATGGATACTGTAGAGAATGGGCAAGAAATTCTGGCAAGGCAGCGACGCCCACATCTCACACAATGAATAGAAAAAGAAATTAGATAAATTTTGGAATATCGCAATGCATAGTGATTACTCAGAAATCAGAGAAAATTTGCTGAGGCTTTTTAAAATTTGTTAGATTTAACCCCTTGTCAACATCGGAAATTTCCTTTGTGAGCTTCTTCAGTCATTTTTTTAAAAACTCTTTGCTCTACTTCCATGTTCTGTCCTATAGTGGTAAGGCATACATTGCAGTTTTCTGCTTAATTACTATGAAACTATTGAGAATTAGGAGTTAGTCCAAATATTTACAAGCTACCTCGTGACAGCTCTAATACCAGATTGGTGTAACAATGATAAGGTAACAGTGATGCATGTCAGCTGAAGTTAGCAAAAGTCTGAAATAGCTAGTTACAAGCCTCAGGACTGTAACATGCAGAGAGATCATAAACAGTTCCAGTCTACCTAAAGACGAATATTACAAAGAAAAGTACAATTTTCTACGGCAGTTTTAATCCTACCACACAAATATGACTATATACACATGCCCTCCAACACACACAATTATACATGCCATCTTAAAGACAGGCATCATTTTTTTGCTGTTTTCAATGACGTAACCTTTTATACTAGCTAGCTAGTGTCATTAGGATTTCAAACTGATAATGACAATTTGATAGATAAGGTGTAAGATGTATGATCGTCCACTTTGTCAGGAAGAACAGGAGAGTAAAATATTATTTAAATAGAGAGAGTCTACAGAAGTTGCGCTGCAGAGATGTATGCATGGGTGTCTTTGGACATGTATATGATTCGTGATTAGAAAGGGAAAGAGAATGTTAGTTCTTATTGCAAAGAAGGGATGGTGAGTCAAAGTATGGAAATCTTACTATAAATACAAAGGATATTGGGTTGATTTCTGAGATGGGTGTTTTGCCTTGTGAGGAAAGGTTGACACTGTTTTAAGAATGAGTCTTTCCAAAACACATAAGATTGTGACAGAATGTTTTCTTTCATGAAGGAATTTCAGACCAGTGTGACAAAGTTTAAAAACAGAGGGTCTTCCATTTAAAACATACATTTTGATTGACAAGGAACTTGAAGGTTATTGGGATCAAGCAGAAAAGTAGAGTTGATGCTACTTTTAAATTAGATCAGTTATTTTCTTATTATAGGTGGAAGTAGGCTCAAGGGGCTGACTATTCTATTAGTCTGAAGGGAGAGCAGAGGAATGCGAGTAGTTCCTGAAAGCAAGAAAACTAACAATATTGAAGACTAACTTAGGAATGTAAGAACATAAAAATCAGGAACAGGAGTTGGCCATTCAGGTCCTCAAACCTTCCCACTGTTCAATCAAATCATGATTGATTTACCTCAAATCTTATCTACTCTTTCCAATGCCAATTTCCTCATTGCCCTCAAATCTTCAATATTCCAAAAATCAGTTTACTTCCTTCTTAAATATTTTAAGTGATCCAGCCTCAAAACTCTATGGTAGAATATTCCAGGCATTTACTACCCTTTGAGAGATGAAATTCCTTCGCATCTCAGTTTTGAATGAGTGTTCCCTTGTTTCCTAACAATGTCAAAAGAGAGCCACACAAGAGGAAACACCTCAACATCCATTCTGTCAAGTCCCTCAGTTTGAAAACATTCCAGAATCCAGAGTCGGAGTTCGTGCCGCCAGTTCACGTCCTACAGACATGTTTATCTGGGATACATAGTATGTCCATGACTTCACACGTACTATAGCATGTAACTCTACAAACATTTTGTTATCCTCAGAATAAATATAGAAATATAGTTACTATAGAAACTTACTGCTGTAATAACTTGACATTACTTCACTTACATTGTTATTATTTTCCTTTGGTTTGGTTTTGTTATTTTAGTTGACTTTTGCTTGATTTAATTTTACCTCCCTTTTGCTGTGCTACTCACTGAAAACCAAATAACTGCTTCTTTTGTATAAATGATGCCTTTTTTTGTTTTAAGCCATTTTAAACTTACTCACTAGCAGCAGATTCTCACCAATGAATAAACATATAGATTTTTTGTGACATTCGTCTTGGATTTTTTTTCACTCTCTCTCAGTGCTGTGTTCACACTTCACTCTCCGTGCAAGTTTTTGAACTTGTTGCCTACTTTTTCAGAGCTGTGTTTAGACAAAGTCGCTCACTGCTGCCCGTGCTATTTTTAAACATTCTGCCTTTTCTCTTAGCGCTGTGTTCAGAATATTTTGCAATATCTGTGTACCAATCATTCTGTGATCTCTGCAGCCACTTTTTTTAAAAACCCTTGTTTGCAGGCCATCAGGTCCTGGCCATTTGTCTGTCTTCTGTCCTGTTAGGCAGTCAAATACTGTGGGTCTCATGATATAAACAGTTATAAGATATTTCCTCCTATTAGCACCTTGCTTATCTGATATCTTTGCAATGTTTATAAGCTCCTCCATCGTGAAGACTAATGTAAAAGATAATGGTTTGAGTTATCTGCCATTTCCTTGTTCATTGTTATCAATTCCTAAATAGTTATTCGTCAACAGTGCCATACTTACTTTGGCTGCTCTCTTGTTGCTTGTTTCTATATTTCTTTTGAATTTACTTTCATGATCAATTCTCTAATTTTTTATTAGTTATTTTTAGTTAGTCATTGCCGGTTACTTAAATAAATTCCCAATCATTTGGGCTACTATTAGCTTTCACTGCTCTGCATGCCTTAGTTTTTGTTTGGATACACACTTTGACTGCCTTTGTTAATAATGGGTGGTTCATCCCATGCATTGAGTCCTTCTTTTTCACTAGACTACCTTTTTTTTCTGTGCATTTTGAAATATCTGCTTAAATGCCTAAAACTACTCATCCGATGCCCTTCCCCATCATCTACTTTTCAATCCCAATTCAGACAATCCTTTCCTCATGCCACTATAAATGACCTTATTTAAGTGGATGATACTAGTTTAAGACTCGAGTCGATCTTACTCAAACTCAGTTAGAAATTCTACCATGTTGTGGTCATTTACCACAGAAGAATCGTTAACTACAAGATCTTTTACTGATTCTACTTCATTCCGCAATATTGATCTAAAAAAGCCTTGTCTGATAGATTGTGCAATATACTGCTCTCAGAAACAATCCATGATGCACCCTACAATTTTATTTTCCATGTTTGCCCTGCCATCTGGTTTGTCCAGTCAACATGCAGATGAAAATCACTGAGAACAATTGCAGTGACCCCCCATTCCTGCATTATTTCTGATTTGTATTTTGTCCCACAGTGAGACAGTTCCTTGGGGACTTATGGATGACTCCCACCCATCACATTTTCCCTTGTTTTCCTTATTTCTCCCTAAATTGATTCTACATTATAATTGCAATGATATCACTACTTATCACCATACTACATTCCTTTATGAACAATTTTACCCCACATCCTTTGCCTTTTTCCCTAATTTTTCAGAAAGTAGAATATCCTTGGATATTTCATTCTGAATCCGGATTACCCTGTAACTATGCCTCGAGGTTATGCAGTAGCTATCAAATCATTTTTATTTGTTTTTATGCTGTCAATTCATCTAACTTGTTACAGATGCTGCATACATTCAAGACTTTTATGCTTTGACATTTTACAATTATTACTGATCAGTTTCTAATCTCTGCTGCACTGATCTGTTTATGTTTTCTGTCTCTTCCTGCCATGCTTCAATTATTGCTCATCTCTCCACTATCCAGTGTCTTTGCTGTTTAACTTCCTTTGAATTTTCTTTTAAACTTCCTTCAATTGCACCGTCTAATTTACTTCAGCATTAACACTTATAATGAGTGGCAGGTAAATTGCTTTTTAAAAGTACAGCAACCCTTCAACAGTCCTTGACTTTGAAAGCAGTTCTTTACCCATTTCAGTCCATTGTCAAAAATACAGAAATATAAAAAGAAACAATCTTTACATAATAGTCACAGCTCAGACTCCAACTCATCAACTCTGAGCCTAAGGTCCTTGAGTAGCAAACATTTACGGCCAATGTGGTCAACACAGACTGTACTGGGTCCACCAGCTCACACGTACTCCAGCTGCAACATTTCATCTGCCTAACCATCTCTATTCTATCCAATTAGTTACTTTTGAATGTTCAGTATTCTAAAAGTGAATTTCCTAGCTGTACCCTTCAGCTGTAATAACATCTCCAGATTTAAACCACTTGCCTAATCAAAAGACGCATAGAAGAAATACCACAAACTGCTTACCTGTTTTCCTGTAACATCACATTTTGGCTCTGACAGATAGAACCAGATTGAAGGGACTTTCTGTTATTCATGCAGAACTGCTCTCATATTTCCCCAGACGTGAAGGTATGCATTCTAAAGGATTCTGAACACAGTGGCTGCAGAAAAAGTGAAGTAATTGGCTTTATTTTTCCAAAACTCCCTAGATTCTGGAAGAATCCATACAGACTGGCAAGCCTCAAACATGTAATGTCATTTCAATAAAGTAGGGAGAAAGCAAGGGGAAGCAGTAAGCCAGTCACTTGAACGTTTGACTTTAGACAAATGTTGAAATCCATTATTAAGGAGTTTGTAGAAGTATGTTTAGAAAATAATAATGATATTCAGGCAGATTAAATGCAGTAGTGTGAAAGGCAAATTGATGTGATAAATTCATTATGGTTCTTTTGATGATATAACAAGCGGTATGAATATTAGGCAATGAAGTGTGTTTAGATTTTTAAAAGGCATTTGATAAGGTTTTACATAAGAGATTACTGCAGCAGTCAAGAATTTGTGGTTTTGTGGGTGATATATTAGCTTAGATAAAGGATTGACTAACTAACAAGAAATAGAGTATCAGGGTCATTTTCAGGTACACAAACTAAACTAGTGGAGTGCTGAGGCCCCAACGCTCCAAGATCTGTCTTAAAGACTCTTATAAAGGGCTGACATTATTGCTAGCTAAATTTACTGATGATATAAAGATAGATTCCAAAATCACAGAATGGTGACAGCACAGAAAGAGGCTGTGTCTTTGCTGGCCCTTAGGAGAAGCAATTCACCCAATGCCACCCATTCCGTCACCTTCTCCATACAACCCAGCACAACCTTCCTTTCCAGATAAGAATCTGATTCTACCTTAGATTCCTTGATATAACCTGCCCCCTCCATCCTCTCAGGAACTGCAATCCTAACCTCCTGCAGCATGAAAGTGATTTTTTTTCTCAAGTTGCCATTGTTTCTTTGGTCAATTAGCATCTCATTCTCAAACCTTCCATAATGGGAACAGAGCAGTTTTTTCCATATCTACTCCTTCCCAGTCCTGCATAATGTTGAATATCTCTATCAAAGCTTCTTTAGACCCATTCTTCTAACAAGGTAAACAGTGCTAACTTCTCCACGACATCCCTGTAATTGAAGTCCCTTGCCTCAAATTTGATTCCTGAGAATCATTTCTGCACACTCAGGTTGGAACACATGTTTTCAACCTATCTAAAATGTGGAAATGGACACAATGCTCCAGTTCAGGCTGTGCAATTGTTCTATGCAAGTTAACATAACTTCCTTGCTTTTGTTGTTCACGTTCTTGTTGACAGAATTGAAGATGCAGTCTGTTCTATTAAGTCGCATTCTCAACCTGTCTGGCAGCTTCATTGATTTATGCTTTGCTGAAGTCCTTCTGCTCCTGTACCCCATTTAGAATTGTACTTTTACTTTAAGTTTTCTGTCAGCTTTCTTCTTTACAAAATGAATTACTTCACACTTCTCTGTATTAAATTCCATCTGCTGCTTGTTTGCCTTTTCCATTAGCCTGTCAACGTCCTACTGAAATTCCACATTAGCCTCTTCACAATTCTAAATAATTCCAAGTTTTGCAGTGCTTGTAAATTTTGATATTGTGCCATATTTCACCTGCAATAGCTAATTAGAAATACATAATGCTGGCAGTACGTTTATGATAATAGTGTTGCAACTCAGAAATTGGACAGTCTTTGCAGCAATGTGAACAAATATGTATAACATGCACTCCAACCCCCATCTGTCCATTTTCAGGCATGATCAAGTCTATAGTCAACAACAAAAACAGAAATTACTGCAGAAGTTCAGCAGGTCTGGTAGCATCTGTAGAGAGAAAGCAGAGTTAATGTCTCATGTCTAGAGACCCTTCTTCATTTTACATTTCTGTGGGTTTGGAATTTCATGGAAGTCAGACTGTGTAAGGGCAGCAGATATCCTTCTCTATGGACATTAGTGAAGAGAATTGTTTTTTCTAAAAATAGTTGACTCTAGTTGTCATGGCTACTATTACTGAGACTTGCTTTATATTCCAGAATCATTAACTGAATTCAAATCCCACCAGCTGCCGTGATGACTTTTTAATCCCTGTAGCCAGGCCATTAGCCTGAGCCTCTGGGTTACTAACCCAGTGGCAGATCCACAACACCACCATTTCCCCCTTTACCCCCATTTGCTCTTATTTCTTCTGTTCAACTGTTCTGGCAGAATTATTTTGACTAGTTTTTAATTTGACTTTATTGTAACGCATCACTATCAACCAATAACATTGTGGAAATTCCCAGAATTTACTAAATATCATTGTAATGTTTACTGAGGCATAGACATTAACATGTTTGTGGCTGTACTTTATCAATTCCTTTGAAAATCAAAGGGAAAAGTATCCATAAAAAAAGGAATGTACAAGGCTAAAAATTAGCTTTTGCAGGTTTTCAGGTGTAAAAGTCATTATTTGTGACCTGCTTGTGCATATTGAGAAGAAGTAATAAGCATGCATTTTTGCCATTTTATTTCAGCTTATTGTCGCACAGGTACTGCTGATTGTGTAAGTAGACAGCCGAAAACCTTGTGCTAACTCTGCTGTTCTCAGTGGAAGTTTAATCCTCCGAAATGAAAACTGCCCTAAATTACAAAAAAAATACTGCTCAATACGAATGCTGCAAAAAGACATAACATCAATGAAACACTGACAGAAGGAGCCCCAGGATCTTGACAGGTAGTGGAAGCTTTATTGTTGGAAGAAAAGTAGGAGATATATCAGGGCGCTTAAGGGGTGCCAGATGACCCTCAAGGACCATTCTCAGAAGAGTTGTTTAGAGCAGGCAGCTAGGAAGATCAGTTTCCTGTCTGGGCCTGAGGACTTGGGAACCATGCCCTTGGGAACCGGGAACCGTGTCTAATGTCCTGATACAGGTGGTTAAGGTCAATGAAGCATTATTCACATTACTCACCACTAACGGCTCATGACGCTCAGCGCACAACCACAATATTCATCCATCTGAAGATCCTGAGATTCAGGATTCAAGGCCAAGCCCACATACTTCACTTTGCTCTCATATGCATTCCAGTTATTATCAGTTTCATTTGCAGATTTTCCTACCTGTACACAGCTCCAGATTTTCAGCTATGGCAGGCATATCACTAACACAAGCACAGTGCAACACAGATGCCAATATTCTGCCTTTGTTCTTGCAGGATGAAGTGTCACAGAGGATTTACTCATATGTGGAAAAGAATGCACTTATGAGGGATACTCAGCGTGGTTTTGTACAGGGAAGGTTTTGCCTCATAAATTTGATCAGGTTTTCTGGAAAATGACAAAATTGATTGATTAGTGTGGGGCAGTGGATGTTGTCTACATCGACTTTACCGAAGTATTTAACAAAGTTCCTCGCGGTAGGCTCATCCAGAAGATAGGGTCACATGGGATCCATGGTGAGTTGGTAAGTTGGATGCAAAATTGACTTGATCATAGAAGACATGGAGTATTTGGGGAGGGGTATTTTTCCGACTGGAAGTCTGTGACCAGTGGTGTTCCAAAAGGATCAGTGCTGGGATCTCTGTTATTTTTAATATGTATTTAAATGATTTGAATGAAAATGTAAGTTGCCTGAATAGTAAGTTTGCAGATGCCACGATACGTGGTGGAGTTGTGGATAATAAGGAAGGTTGTCAAAGGGTACAGCAAGATATAAAACAATGTACAGTTGAGCACAGAAATGCCAGATGGAGTTTAATCCAGACAAGTGTTGGGTGACGCATCTCACAAAGTCAAATGCAAAAGGAAAGTAAACAGCGTATGGCAGGACCCTTAGGAGCACTGACATACAGAGAGATCTTGGGGTGCAAATCCATAGCTCCCAGAAAGCAGCAGCATCAGAGGATAATGTGATAAAGAAGGTGTACGGCATGCTTACCTTCATTAAGTGGGCTATTGAATATGAATGTTGACAATCCATATAAAACTTCAGTTAGGTCACATTTGGAGTATTGTGTGAAATTCTAGTCACTACACTATAAGAAAGATGTGGGGGCTTTGGAGAGGTGCAAAACAGGTTTGCGAACATGTTGCCTAGATTGGAATATGTTAGTTATAAGGAGAGGTTGGACAAACTTGGATTCTTTTCACTCGAGCATTGGAGTCTGAGGGGTGACCTGATAGAAGCATATAAAATTATGAGAGGCAAGGTTAGGGTGGATTTCTGGAGACTTTTTCCCGAGGCAGAAATGTCAGCTATTTGGGAGCATGGGTTTCAAGTGACAGGGCGGACGTTTAAGGGGGATTTGCAAGGCAAGCTTTTTATGTAAAGAGTAGTAGTTGCCTGGAACGTGCTGCCGGGGGAGGTTATAATAGAAGTAGGAATGATAGCAACATTTAAGAAGCATTTAGATGTGCACATGAACAGGCAGAGTAAAATAATGTGCAGTCAGATGGGATTAGTTTAGAATGGCATCATGGTTGCTAGTCATGGTGTGTCAAAGGGGCTGTTCCTGTTCTACGTTCTAAATGCTGATCTAAAGGCAATTGTAACTGTAGCCCTCATAACCTTTGCAACCATTGTTCAGACAGGTCAATAAATGCTCTGTCCTCACTGTGGGCTGCAGTAACACTCCCTGCCAAATCTATATATATACTGCAACATCCCAAAAACAGCTGAGGATTCTTCCACTTGCAAAAGTTGATGTTATTTCAAATTAACTTACCTACAGTTGGCAGCCTGTCCCTTAAGTAATGTTAGTGTTTGGCACCTTCTGCAGCTTAAAGCTAGTTCCTTGGTGATTAAGAGGTGAATTAATTCAGTGGTCCTGCATGGACTACATTTAGCTAGTTGGGTTAAAAGTTACAATTGATAGCACTGTTTTCTTGTGTTTCCAGCAGGCAGTTGATACACTCAGCCAGACACTTTCCTCAGCATGGGATATGGTGCAGATGCACAACACAGGAGCATTACAAAGTGTTGAGCTGGATGAACACAGCAGGCCAAGCAGCGTTTTAGGAGCAGGAAAGCTGACGTTTGGACCCTTCATCAGAAATGGGGGAGGTGGAGAGGGTTCTGAAATAAATAGGGGAAGAGGGGGAGACAGATCAAAGATGGATAGAGAAGAAGATAGGTGAAGAGGAGACTGACAAGTTAAAGGGGCAGGGATGGGCAAGAGAGTTGCAGTAGGAGAGAGATCCCCTGAGGTTTGTCCAGAGGGAGGAGGGAAACTTCTTCAGGTTAGGCATCTGTAGAAGAGGCTTCAGAGTGGGGTTAAAATTGTATCAGAGATAATAGGAACTGCAGATGCTGGAGAATCCTATCTTCTCCTCTATCCATCTTCGATTCGCACACCACCAACACCACTCCACCCACCCACCGCCACCACCTTGGATTCTCCAGCATCTGCCATTCTTATTATCTATAAAACAGGAGCATGTTCAGTTTTTGAAGGGACAGTATGGATCCAAATTTTGTACGCATCAAGGTCAACATTTCCACTAATTTTTGCTGTCACATTCACAACGTGTACAAAGAGTGGCAGTCAGGTATTTATTACAGCAAGGATCTGCTAAGAATGATTCTTTTAAACAGTCATCTCAGCTCTATGCATGGCAAGTTGCTGTCAATCTGGCTTGAGAGCCTGTGTCATTGAATAATGTTATTTGTAAATAAATTAGGGCAATAATTTAACCTGCACAAATTGATTTAGCACTGTGAATATTTTTCCACCTCCTGAATTGATGTAAGAAGCTCTCTCCACCACCAATTTGCCATGTTAGGCCTCTAGTAATTCAATATGACAGAATAAAAAGGTGCAAGTTTCAGCTTGTTAAAAATCTAGTCTGTTCACGAAAATTGTCAGCAAGTTGATTACATTGGGGAAAAAAAACTCATTGCTGGTAGCTCAGACTTAACCAATAGTTCTGGCTTAAAGTGATGACCTTCATCTACTATAATGTGAAAGCTTGCATGACAACGCAAGCACTATATAGGTTCCTCTTTCTACTATTTTACGCAAATAAATTAAATAAAGCTACAGCAGGCAGCCCCTAAGGAGCATCAAAGATGAACTCACAAAAGAACTTAAAAAATGTAATTTTTGTTTACTTTTCTAAAAGAAGGGACTAATTCATAAACCAACAAAACTCTAATTGTCCAAACTAACCTTATTTGAATCAGCTAAAATTGTATTCTAATTTGGGATGTGTCACACCTGCAGCTCCAAATTACAAATACACGCACCATCCTCAAACTCAAGATCTCACCCAATTCAAAAGTAGTTATCAAGTGCAGTGTATTGCAGAAGAAAATCAACACACAGACAATACTGAGGTGCAATTGGCTTTTCCTGTTGAGTGAAAGATGAGTTTCTCCACACTGTTGAGTTCCTGGGTTCAGCAGTAATCTTTTTAAACAGTGGACAGAATCTAGGAAGAAAAAATTAACAGAGAGCAATCCCAGCTCCACTCATGCCCTTTATATTGTGTGACAATACTATGACTTTAAGATGTGTACTTTGTCCTTTTCCCCATGAAGAAAGGTTGAGATAGAGGTAAACAGTGTTCTGCTCAAAGTCAAAAACAGCTTATGAGGCGTTGGGGTTATTTTTAATGTTGGAACAGTAGAAGCAGCATCAATGGTGGCATTGAGCTCCCACAGAACCAGAATTTTTAGTTTTAGCTTGAGAGGTCTTGAAGCTAAATGTGGAAGCTCTTCTCCTCTCTCTGTTACAGCCAAAGCTGGGGTTCTCTTCCTGCTACTCAAATTGCATGTGAGACAGTCTACTTTACTGAATTTGCCGTTGCCAAGGATGTGTTTATGGGACGTTGCTAAATTGGAACAGTTAATTAGTAGCAGTTAATAGATTTTTTTAAACCTTTCGATAGAGTTACAGTTAAGCCAATTCTTTTATTTTTATGTTGTCTGTATTTTAACTATAGTATGAAAATAAAGTGTATTTTGCTTAAAGTCGAGTAATTTGACAAACCAAATTGCATCTGGAACACAACTCCTTAAACCTCCCTTTTAAAATAAGGAAAAATTAAGGTCTAGGCTATGTTCTTAATATGGTTTGAAGAGGTTTTTTCTGGTCCATAGCAAATTATATGGCCGCATTGGAAGAATCCTGATGCTAGGTTAGCCGTACGTTTGTAAGGACTGAAAGGAAAAAGAGAAAGAAAACAGAAAAGGTGGAAGGCAGAAAAGGAGGAGGCTAAACAGCCCAGCTAGCCTCCTGTACCATTCAGTAACATCATAACTGATCTGATCCCATCCTTATTCTACATTCCTGCCTGATTCAGAATGAAATCTCCCTATTGCTTTTTCAGACAATTTGGCAATCACACTCAGAGATGCTATGACAAGAGACAAATGGTGCTGAAAATAAAAATGTACCACCAGCACAGTCTCTGATTGTTCATGTGTTGTGTAGTGAAATGTCATGGGGCATTTCACAGGAATGGTATAAAGCAACATTTGACACAAAGACACATAAGATGATATGGGAGCAGATGGACAGAAACCTTAAAAATGAGCTTTCATGGAGTGTCTTAAAGGAGGAACCATAAAAAGGGCATCAAAGAGACTTCTAACGGGACATCAGAGATTAGGGTTCAATTAACTGAAGGCATGGCCACCAAAAGTGGAGAAATTAAACTTGGGTATATGTGAGAGCCAAGAGCTGAATGAATGCAGGTATCATGTGTCTGTAGGAGATTACAGAGATGGGGATGGGGGCTTCAAAGTCAAGGAGGTATTTGAAAACAAGGCTTAGCATTGTAAAACTCGGAAGTTGTTTGACTTAGATAAACAAGCATAATGGTGATGGATGAATCAGACTTTGTTCCTGTTGGGATGTGAGCAACCATTCTGATTGACCTCAGGTTTGTACAGACGGAATGAGAGAGACAAGTCAGCAGTGCATTGCAATAGTCAAAAGTGGAAATAACATCACAGTTTCAGTAACATATTACCTAATGCAAGGGTGCAGTCAGTTGATATTATGTGGATAGAATTGGACATCTGTTGCAGACAAGGCAACAGGCCAAATGGTGGAAGGTGAGAATAATTAGAAATTTCATGGCTGCCTAGTCTCTCACTTGAGAGAGAGAGAGAGAGAGGGGGAGAGATGATTTAACCAGAGGGTCAGTACACTGCAGGCAAGGGAAAAGGTTATGAAGGTAACTTCACTTGGTGTGGAGGAACTGAACCTGTGCTATTGGCATCACACCACAGTACAAACCAGTCATTGCCAACTGAGCTAAGAGAGATAAACTGAAATATTTGAGTGCTGTCCTTCTGTCCAGAATCAGTTTAGTTTTGTCTATTATAACCTGTGTCAGTGTTTCACCAGTTCAAGATTACTAGCAGGAGACTTTCATGATTTTAAATAAATTATTATTCACACAATCACTACAAAAGTTCAATTCGAATTATTTTTGAAGCACAGTAGTCTAAATTAAAGTTTCAAAGATTACCTGACACCCTCATAACTTGAAAGCTATCTTTACTGTTCATCAATGCAATTTTTAAAAGTAAATCTAGGCCCTTTGGTAAGCTTCCCTTTTATAGAATTGCTGCAGTGTGAAAGCATACCATTCAGCCCATCAATCAGCACACCCTCTTGCTATAAATTGCCTTAATCAAAATGATTGACTACTTCACATTTAGTGCCAGCTTCTGAGCCAAGTTTGAGCTTAATAATAGTAGGGAGAATCCTGCCACAAGTGTCTGAGAAAATAAACTCATTTCCCAGCAACCCTCACATTGGTGAGTACTGAATTCAAACAAAGAACGGCAAAAAAGGAACTATTTTATGGAAATCTAGCCAGTCACATTTTATAACTTCAGGATAATCAACCAACTCTTGTAGTCTGATTAGGATATAGGAACCTTGGCGAGTATTTCAGTACGGTTTTGTTTTGACTAATCTTGCCAATGGCAGAAAGGAAAACAGGAAGAAAATACAGGCTTAGTTACAGGCTCAAAAGAACCATATAATTTCAGTACATTGGTTGACTAAAAGGAGAAGAAGGGGCATGTAATCTATGCAATATAGCCCAGTCAAATTGCTGGTGTTGAGAAAGTCTTATCTATGCATAAAATACAGATGAACCAACCTACTTCCCACTAACTCCCAATATATTGAATCTCAGTGGGTCAAGCTGGTACCAGAATAGACACCTAGCAAACCAAACAATTTCCTTTTATTCTCAATGTATTGAATCTGAATGCATCACAACTCTGAAGAGAATTCAACAGATGATGGCTTCTATTGACAATCTCAACTGACAATTACTTCCCATTTCTTATTGTAAGCTTCATGTGGGGAAAGTGAGTTTCTAAAATGTTTCAGCGATGGATTCCCAAATTTGCCAGCTATTCCATAAATAGGGAGCATTAAAATTTGCCTTTGCCAATCTTCATCAACAAACTGCCCTCTACGATTGGTGGTAAGTCAATAAAACAAGATTTGTACAGAAGTTAATGATAGAGGATTAATATGGAAATAAATCCCTTTCTTGTTAGTTTTGATCCGCAACTAAGTTCTAAAACTGACAGAGATTACATCTATGACAGCATATGGGTATTGTATCTCAATTAATGTGCCTGAATTCAAATGTACAATGGCTTTGCCAATTTTTGTATTGCATTTTAGAAGTGCTTTGAAGTGCTCTCTCCATCAATTTTATTTGAGATGGATTCCCCGTGTCTGTTGGGAGAACAGATGTATAACGTCCGCATCCTTGAAGCAGTCAATAGCATCAGCAGCGCCAGCACCAGTACCAGACACCAGCTCCACCCCAAAGCATCCTTTGATGCTCCAAT
This sequence comes from Stegostoma tigrinum, assembly GCF_030684315.1. Taxonomy (NCBI): domain Eukaryota; kingdom Metazoa; phylum Chordata; class Chondrichthyes; order Orectolobiformes; family Stegostomatidae; genus Stegostoma; species Stegostoma tigrinum. The sequence goes on from NC_081368.1 coordinate 37,476,015, forward strand.
ACCCAGATCATCTGCCTGACTCTTTCTCAGCCTATCACCCTGCCATCTCACCTGATGGGAGCTCATTGATCCTTAAACTCTGTTGAAGTGGCCTCCTACCCATATTGCCGCCCTACCCATCTAACCCACTAAAATCAATTACTCTCAATCACTAATGAACTGAGAGCCTGTTTAAATGTCCACAAGATTTTCAGTGAATTAAGACTTACCGGCATATAGCAGCTAGTACTATAAAATGATGGAGTGTGGCTTGTCTTCCCCTGAACAATCCTGTGATATGTAAAAGGACCTCAATGGAAGCCTGCTTCATGTTTCCATTGAGGTTAGGTTCAAAAGTACCAGCTAATAATGAGGAGTTCCTTCAATGTGTGAAAAAAAGGGACAAAATGAAAACCAATAGTATTTCCCACTCCTCAGAAGATTTGGCCTGACATAAACACATCTTTGGATCTGACTTTCAGCAAGAAAAGAAATGAAGGTTGGAGAATTTGGCTTTTTTATTTCAGAAGAAGTAAATATTTTTTAAACACTGATGTTAGGTCTATTCTTTACATTGCAACAAACATTAGCCATACATTAGTAATTGATTATTGAGCAAGTATTGATGAGCATTAACTCAATTATCCCACCAATATTCCCTTGAACTTTTTTTTCATCAGTTTGTGGGATGTGGGCAGGTCTAGTTCAATTAGCATTTATTCCATATAAAGGGAGAAGGTGGTAGTCAGCTGCTTTCTTCAGATGCTGCAGTCCCTAGGACGAAGTTATACCCACAATGCAGTTCAGAAGAGATTTTAACTTGTAACAGCAAAGGGATGGCAATATTGTTCAAAATCTGTATGGGATGTGGCTTACAACGGAGCTTGTAGGTTATGGTGTCTCCATGCATCTGCTGCCCTTGTCCAACTAGGTTGTAGAGTCCACAATTTGGAAGGTGCCATCTTTGAAATCTTGGTGAGGTTTTGCAGGACATTTTGTTGATGGAATACACTGCACCCACTGTAAGCCAGTAGTAGACGTGAATGTTGAAAAAGTGAAAATAAGCTGCCACCATAGCAGACTGCTTTGTCCTGAGTGGTGTTGAGCTATGTGTTGTGCTGTACTTCATAGATCATAGAATCCCTACAAGATGGAAACAGGCCCATCGGCCCAACAAGTACACACCGACACTCAGAGCATCCCACCCAGACCATCCCTCTATAATCTATTTAATCTACACATCCTTGAACGCTAAAGGCAATTTAGCTTGGCCAATCTACCTGAGCCTGCATATCTTTGGACTGTGGGAGAAGATTGGAGCACCCGGAGGAAGCCCACACAGACACGGGGAGAATTTGCAAACTCCACACAGACAGTCGCCTGAGGGTAGAATCGAACCCGGGTCCCTGGTGCTGTGAGGCAGCAGGACTAACCCTAAGCTTTGAGTCTAAATTGGAATCAGAAGAACATGAGCTATGAACTACATTTGTTTGCACGTACTGTTTAAATCCTACAATACTTCACTGGAAAAGAGAAATTGTTTGAATGAATATGAAAATACCATATACTCGACCATGTTAATTTATCATTGATTATACTGGAACAGTGACCAAAATTCCTAAACCTAGAAATAGAATAAACAGTAAGTTAGAGAAGAATTGCAGTAGCTCAGATTGTCATTGGACAGGCCAACGAGGGGAGAGGCCATTCTAGACTTGGTGCTCGGAAACGAGCCGGGGCAGGTATCAGATCTTGTGGTGGGAGAGCATTTTGGTGATAGTTACCATAACTGCCTCACATTCTGCATAGCTATGGAGAAGGAGAGGATTAGGCAAAATGGGAGGATATTTAATTGGGGAAGAGGAAACTATGATGCGATTAGACATGAGTTAGGAAGCATGGACTGGGAGCAATTGTTCCATGGTAAGGGCACTATAGACATGTGGAGACTGTTTAAGGAACAGTTGTTGCGAGTGATGAATAAATATGTCCCTCTGAGACAGGCAAGAAGGGGTAAGATAAAGGAACCTTGGATGACGAGAGCAGTGGAGTTTCTCGTCAAAAGGAAGAAGGTAGCTTACATAAGGTGGAGGAAGCTAGGGTCAAGCTCAGCTCGAGAAGATTACAGGCAGGCGAGGAAAGAGCTCAAAAATGGTCTGAGGAGAGCCAGAAGTGGGCACGAGAAAGGCTTGGCAGAACGGATTAGAGAACACAAAGGCATTTTACACTTATGTGAGGAATAAGAGAATGGTTAAAGAAAGAGTAGGGCCGATCAGGGATAGCATAGGGAACTTGTGTGTGGAGTCTGGAGGTAGGGGAAGCCCTAAATGAGTTTTTTGCTTCTGTCTTTACGGAAGAAACGAACTTTGTAGCGAATGAAACCTTTGAAGAGCAGGTGTGCATGCTGGAATAGATAGAGATAGAGGAAGCTGATGTGCTGAAAATTTTGTCAAACATTAAGATTGACAAGTCGCCAGGCCTGGACCAGATTTGTCCTCGGCTGCTTTGGGAAATGAGAAATGCAATTGCTTGGCCACTTGCGAAGATCTTTGCATCCTCGATCTCCACTGGAGTCGTACCTGAGGACTGGAGAGAGGCAAATGTAATTCCTCTCTTCAAGAAGGGAAATAGGGAAATCCCCAGCAATTACAGACCTGTAAGTCTCACGTCTGTCGTCTGCAAGGTGTGAGAAAGGATTCTGAGGGATAGGATTTATGACCATCTGGAAGAGCATGGCTTGATTAAATGCAGTCAACACGGCTTTCTGAGGGGCAGGTCATGCCTCATAAACCTTATCGAATTCTTTGAGGATGTGACTAGAAAAGTTGATGAGGATCGAGCTGTGGATGTGGTGTATATGGACTTCAGTAAGGCATTTGATAAGGTTCCCCATGGTAGGCTCATTCAGAAGGTCAGGAGGAATGGGATACAGGGGAACTTAGCTGCCTGGATACATAATTGGCTGGCCAACAGAAGACAGCGAGTGGTAGTAGAAGGAAAATATTTTGCCTGGAAGTCAGTGGTGAGTGGTGTTCCAAAGGGCTCTGTCCTTGGGCCTCTACTGTTTGTAATTTTTATTAATGATTTGGATGAGGGGATTGAAGGATGGGTCAGCAAGTTTGCAGACGACACGAAGGTTGGAGGTGTCATTGACAGTATAGAGGGCTGTTGTAGGCTGCAGCGGGACATTGACAGGATGCAGAGATGGGCTGAGAGGTGGCAGATGGAGTTCAACCTGGATAAATGCGAGGTGATGCATTTTGGAAGGTCGAATTTAAAAGCTGAGTACAGGATTAAGGATAGGATTCTTGGCAGTGTGGAGGAACAGAGGGATCTTGGTGTGCAGATACATAGATCCCTTAAAATGGCCACCCAAGTGGACAGGGTTGTTAAGAAAGCATATGGTGTTTTGGCTTTCATTAGCAGGGGGATTGAGTTTTAAGAGTCGTGAGATCTTGTTGCAGCTATATAAAACTTTGGTTAGACCGCACTTGGAATACTGCGTCCAGTTCTGGTCGCCGTATTATAGGAAAGATGTGGATGCTTTGGAGAGGGTTCAGAGGAGGTTTACCAGGATGCTGCCTGGACTGGAGGGCTTATCTTATGAAGAGAGGTTGACTGAGCTTGGACTCTTTTCATTGGAGAAAAGGAGGAGGAGAGGGGACCTAATAGAGGTATACAAGATAATGAGAGGCATAGATAGAGTTGATAGCCAGAGACTATTTCCCAGGGCAGAAAAGGCTAACACGAGGGGTCATAGTTTTAAGCTAGTTGGAGGAAAGTATCAAGGGGATGTCAGAGGCGGGTTCTTTACACAGAGAGTTGTGAGAGCATGGAATGCATTGCCAGCAGCAGTTGTGGAAGCAAGGTCATTGGGGACATTTAAGAGACTGCTGGACATGCTTATGGTCACAGAAATTTGAGGGTGCATACATGAGGATCAATGGTCAGCACAACATCGTGGGCTGAAGGGCCTGTTCTGTGCTGTACTGTTCTATGTTCTAAGTTCTATGTTCTAGAACTTCCTGTAGTTGCAACAACATGCAAATTGATCCAAATTTGGCAACAGATATAAGATTTGGGGTCATTACAATGCTGGTTGATGACTATTTTCTTACCCTCCTGACACTCACCTGCTTCTCATCTAATTCCACTGTATGGAATTTTTGTCCATGCTTTTAATTCACCTGGTCTTGCTTCAGCCCTTTCTCTTTCCTCCTGACAGTTCTAGTTTAATTCTCTTAAAGGTATTTGTTCAACAATGGAGCATTGTTTCTTATCCACTATAAATGTATAAGCATCTTTATACCCACTGAGTAGCATGGGCAAAGTCTTCACTTGGAGGCAGCAACGGCTCTCGCCCTGTGGCAGAGGCACTACTTCTTGCCTGTGCATGAGAGCAGGATTTAATGACCACCTGCAACTCCTGACTACACTATCAGGTCAGATTCCTTTATTGTTGTTGCTGCCTCACAGTCCGTCAGGCAAGTGAAGAGTGTTCATTGAGACTCCTGCCTGGTGACCTATGGATGATGGACAGTATTGAGGATTCAGAAGGTACGTTACTCAACACACACTTCTCGGCCTCTGATCTTCTCTTGTAATCACCGTAGATATATGGCCGGACCAGCCCAGTTTCAAGAATGTTGATAGTAGGGATTTTAGTGATATGCAATCCAATGTCAAAAAGTGATAATTGGATTCTGTCTTATTCAAGATGATCATTGTATGCACTTGAATAGTGAGAATGTTACTTGCTACTTATCAATCTAAACCTGAATGATGTCTAGGTCTTGCTACATAAGAAGATAAGTGCTTCAGTTTCTGAGGAGTCGCAAGTGGTGCCGCACATTGTGCACACATCAGTGAAGATCCCACTTCTGACATTATGACAGGGAGAAGGCTATTGATGAAGCAGCTGAAGATAGTTGGGTAGGGGACATTACCTTCTGATGTCCTTTGGTTGAAATAATAGATGCTTAATGACCATAACCAACTTCCCTTCTGCTAGGTACAACTTCAATCAGTGGGGAGTTTTCCCCTTGATTTCTGTTGACTTCTGTTTTACTAGGGCTTCATGATACTGCACTCAGTCAAATGCTGCTTTCATTTTAAGGATGATCACCCTTGTTTCTCCGCTTCAGCTCAGATCTTTGCATGAAGTTTGGGCCAAGGATGAAATTAAGTAAGGAAGTGTCTGGGCCTAGTGTAATACAAACTTAGCAACAGTAAGTAGGTTATTGTTAAATAAATGCCACTTGATAGCACTGCTGATAACCCTTTCCACTATTTTTACTAATAAGCATGGACTAGAAGGACAGTAATCAGTCAGGTTGCATTCTTCTTGCTTTTTCTGGACAGTACATTGCTGGGCAATTTTCCATATTGTCAGGTAGATGTCAATGTCGTAATTGTGCTAGAACAGCCCTCGGTGATCCTGGAGCACAGTTTCCCAGCACTACTGTCAGAATGTTGACAGGACACATAGCTCAGTCGGTACCATATGCATCACCTGTTGCTGAGCACAATCCAGGATAAAGCAGGATACTTGCTTGATTGGCAGCCCATTTTCATATTTTTGACATTTGCTCCTTCTACTACTGATGTACGGCAGCAGCAGTACGTACCATCTATAAAATGCATTGCAACAACACATCAAGGCTTCACGCAGAATAAAGCAAATTGGTTCAAGGTTAACATCTTTGATATATAGGACCTCAGGTTGACATCAACATGGACCATCCATTTGACATTTCTGGTTGTAGATGCTTAATAATATTTCAGCCTTGCCTTTTGCTCTGATGTGCTGATCTCCCCCTTTCATTGAGGTTTTGTGTATCTGGGCGTTTTCTCTGCCAGCGAATTATGTAAATATTTTTACCATTCACAACTGGGTGTGACAGGGCTATACAGCTTGGCTCTGATCTGTTTGTTGTGGTATCATTTAGCTCTTTTGCTGTTTGGTATGCAAGTAGCCCTGCCTTGTATCTTCACCAGGCTGATACCTTTGTTTTCGGTACGACTGGTGCTACTCCTGGCATGATATATTATACTCTTCATTGAACCAGGTTGATCTCCTGGCTTGGTGTCAATGATAAATAAGAGATATGCTGTAACCATGGGTTTAAGATTGTGATTGGATACAATTCTGTTGCTACGGAATTAAATGGATACCCAGTTTTGAAATGCTAGATCGATTTTAAAATCCTTCCCAACCAACATCATGGTAGTGCCACACAACACAATGGTAGATATGCTCAACATGAAGTAGGATATTGGATAAACTGTACAATTATCATGCTTAGCTGATACTGTTGGAGACAGATGCAGTTATGAAAACTAGGTTGGTGAGGTTGAAGTCAGTATATTTTTCTTTCTTGATCGTTTTCTCTCAAACTGCGACAGTCCCAATCTAGCAATTATACCCTTTAGAACAGGATATAATCCATCAGTAGTGGTGCTGCTGAGCTACTCTCCATGATGAATTGAAGATCCCCATCTCGAGTACAGTTTGTACCTTTGTCACCCTAAATGCTTCCCCAATTACAGTTCAACACAGATGAAAACTGATTCATCTGCTAAGATATGATTCATGTGATAAGATATGATGGTAGGTGCTTATCAACCAAAGATTTCATTGCTCATGTTTGACCTGATTTTATGTTATTTCATGGGGTTCTGCATGAATGTTGAGGACTCCCAAGGTAATTTGTTCCTCTCTGTGTGCCACTATGCCAGGACCTTTATCCAATTCGTTGGAAAGGACGTACTCAGGGATGATGATGTTAGTGTCTGTGTTATTGTAAACTATAATTCAATATGAATGACTGTGGTTAGGCTGCTCCTTGACTGGTCTATGGGACAGCTGACTAATTTTGACCTAAGCCCATGGATACTTGTAAGGAGGACTTGCTGAGTTTACATAGATTTATGTGCTGTTGTCATTTCCAGTGACTTGGTTGATGCTGAATAATCCATCTATTTTTGTTCCATTTATCAGGCTTTGTAGCACTGAGATACGCCAAAGAGGAAATTTTAGAGGGTAGGTAAGTGTCAAGCCTGCTTCACCATTCGATACGATCATTGCTGATTTGACATTCCTCAAGTTCATTTTCCTGTATTTTCTCTGTAAACGGTCATCAAGAGTCTGCCTGTCTTAAATTTACACAAGAACTCTGACCTACAGCTGTCTGTGGCAAAGAGTTCCAAAGACTCTCAGTCCTCTGAGAGAAGAAATTCCTCCTCATCTCAGTTTTAAACTGGGGGTCCTTTATTCTGGTCCTAGATTCTTTCATGAGGGGAACCATCCTCTCATCATTTCCCTCTCAAGCTCCTTAAGCTTAATGTTTCAACGAGATCACTCTTTTATTCTTCTAAACTCCAGTCACTACAGTCCCAACCTGTTCAGTTTTTGTTCATAAGATGATCTTTCCATATCAAGGATCATGCTCGTTAATCTTTTCTGAAATGTTTCTAACGAAATTGCATCTTTCCTTAATGAAATAACGCACAAAGGCCAGACAATGTAAAAGTGAAAATTTCCTTTAATGAGCATCACTGGGTATTTGTAACAATTGTCAATGGTTTCATGGATGCCATTAAGTCAGCATTTCATTCCAGACTTTATAAATGAGTTTAACTTTCAGCACTTTCAACAATGGCATTCAGATCCATGTTACCTAGATAAGTGGCCTGGTGACAAAACCTACGCTACTACCCCTGGTCAAACTTTGTCGAGCCTTTTATGATATTCCAGCCACTTGTTTCTTTAATAATATGAATTATTTGTCTATACCACTCTTTGTGACCTCAACACACTCTTTCTTCTTTTTGGGTTCAGCCATGAACCTAGGAAGCCCAATGAAGCCTGGTGCTGGTTGTCCGTTGATCAGTTAGCTCACAACAGTTGTTTCCTGGGCCAGTTGCTCTTTGGGATGTAGCTGAACTCTCAACTCTTAAGAAGTTGTGTTGTGTTTTCAGGATCAAAAGTGAAGTTTGCTGATTGTGAAAAACATGAACATTTTAGGCAATTGTCGTGCGACTTGTGGCATTCCTGTGGTCTTGACAATTATTCCATGTAACCAAATGTAGCACTTTTGCTTCTGCTCCTTCAACTGCAGAAGTTGTCACACAACACAATGGCAGGTATGCTTAATGTGAAATAGGATATTGTCACTGTACAATTGGTCTCATAGGAAAGTGACTTGGTATCAAGCTTAGATTTAACAAGATGTCAATTAATGTATTAGAATATTGGAATCACTTACTTCTCTATGAGTGTCTCAATGATCTGTTCCAAAAGAGACTGTTTTACTATATTGAACTATTTGCATGTACAAACTTCTCCTTTTCTAAAGCTTCTGCATGTCCTACTTCTGCATATTACGTTTGGTTTTGAGAAATTCTGCATTTGAGAGCTATCACCTCCATTACTTGTGTTCTGTAGGGTACTTTTCTGATCTCAGAATCAGATAGGAAGTCTTTTGTCATTTTTTGCATTTCTTCACAATGTGCTAAGTTAAATTAAGCCTGTAAAGCTGTTTTAAATCTGGATCTTGGATAACAAAATGTAGAGCTGGATGAACACAGCAGGCCAAGCAGCATCAGAGGAGCAGGAAAGGCGACCTTTCGGGCCTAGGCCCTTCTTCAGAAAAACAAATCTTGTTCATTTTACTTTTAAGTTTGTTCTTCTTGAAGCCAAAATTAGCAAAAGTAACAAATCACGCAGCACTGACCAAGTTCTGATGGCTATAGAACATAGTAGAATTTATCCCAAAGTACTATAGCAGTCCTTTTTTTACTTGCCTGTCCTTTTTAAATTGATGTTTCTGAAACGTAGTCTGAAATTTTTCACTGTTAAGCAGCACTGCCCAAAGCAATGAAAATCTTCAAAGTTATATTATCGGCTGTGCTATAGTAAATGATTGTTTTTGAGATTTTTGAATATTTTTCTTTGAAATGCTATAGCAGTGTACTGCTGGCAAGTTTTTTTTACCCATTTTAACAATCAATAAATTGGCTAATGACTTTTTCTAGGGTTTTCCAATTTCTCCCAAGGTAAAATGGACATCTTCCTGCTTTGATGAAGGGTCCAGGCCTGAAACGTCAGCTTTTGTGCTCCTGAGATGCTGCTGGGCCTGCTGTGTTCATCCAGCCTCACATTTTATTATCTTGGATTCTCCAGCATCTGCAGTTCCCATTATCACACATTCCTGCTTTTCATTGCCCAGAACATCAAAAACTTACTTGTACAGAAACTTTATATGATTTTCTCCGGCTATGGCTTTTATGTATCTTCCCACCAAAATTATGATTAATTTACTGAATCCCAGTTCTTTAAAATCTTTACATTTTCCTGACAGCTTTCTTCTGAGATTCTTTCAGTAGATTTGCATTTTAAAAGTTTTCATCTGAAATGAATTCTAAATCTCAGTTCTGTAGCTCCGGTCACAATTTTTTTAAAATCCAGAAGTGTTATTACACATAACTGAACTTTTTGTTTGCCCAACACCAAATCACCCCTGGTAAAACGCTCTTTGTTCAACCTGCACATCAATGTTATTAAACACCATTGGAGCAGCTGAGATTTGAACCTGGGCCTCCTGGTCCAGAGGTAGAGGCACTACCACTGAGCCACAAAAGGGCCCTTTCCAATTCCTTCTTTTTAACAAACTCTTGAATTTCATTTCCTGTGGTTCCATTATTTTTTGCCTTAGGTGTCTCTAACTGAACCTCATGGGACCTTCTGTTGTTCCTTTCAGAGCCTTCAGAATCCAAGTTGCACTGTCTTCGCCATTTCCCTGAACTACATTCTTTTTCCAATACCTCTTTTTTAGCTTCTCAATGAGGTTTTGTCTTCGCAGTGCTGAGATTGTCTTTTTGCTGCTTCCAGGGCTGCTTCCGTTTCTTTCTCTGTCTGTAAGCACACCTCTGTTGCTGACTATGTCTTGTTAACACCATATTGCTGTTAAAGTGCTAAACCCAGTCAATTACAATTGCTCTTTTCTTCTGGAACTTCTGAATGTCCTCACTATATGGTGGATGCCAGATCAGTGCCAAGCTTTAAATGTGCTTTTTCTTACCATTCATTTTGAACTGCTCATTGCTCCTCTGCTCTCAACTGTTTCTTCCTGTGATTGGAAGAGTTGCTTCTTGCAAAATCTTACCACTGTAATTACATGCATTTTGAGCAGTGGCTTGGTGGGCCACGTAGAGCTCCTCCATGGGCCATTTGTTGGACAAACCTGATTGAGGGAAAAAAGTTGAAGGAATGGGATTTGTCTCGTAGAGCCACAAAGAGTATTTTCATTTAATATAGTAATTAAGAGAAGGGGATTTTTTAAGAACCTTAACAAGTTAACACCTCTTTTTGATTAGTTTAACAATGCGTCTCATCAAGGCATAAAAGGCAACAGACACTTTTGATCAAAGTCTGTAAACTTGAACTTTAATCCTAGAACAAATGCAATTCTTGAAGTACAAGGTTTAACAGAAGACATCAGCAACCAGGAGATCCGTAAATAATTTTACGAATCATGTCTACACATTTATAGAAATATGTGACTATGGAGCTTTAAAATCAGAATTTTTAAGAGACGGAAATGTTGTTGAAATTGCTGATGAGTCATTGTGAAAGTTACCACAGTCCATAGATGATTTGATTTTGATGCAAGCAATGCAGATAATAGATGAAGCAAAAATCCATTGGCATCGCAGATCAATGCTAAGAGGAGAGCAGAAAGCATATTACTGGAGGTCAGCAAAATCCATTCACTTCTGAGTTTACCAACAGCATAAAGGCTCAAGTGAGAAACCAGCGCAGAGAATATGTCAGCCAGCATATGCTGTGGCAGTCTCAGAACAATGAAGCAAGAAAGTCACACAGGCACAAGCTCTAACCAAATGTCTAAAAAAGAATGTTTTAGCTGTAAAGTATAAGTCACTTTCAGAAAATGAGGCAAACTTGGACATAGTCACAAAGCAACAGGAAATCAAACAGCTACTCGCACAAAGTTCATGTAGTAGAACAAGCTACAAAGCAGAAATGTTAAAGATGTTGCTAGGGGAAAAGTTGATCCAGAATTTACTTCGGACGAGAAGATATATCTGACAATGGATTCCCTGCAAATTTTAATCTTGCTTCAGTAACAGGAGCCACTACAGGGATGAAGAAACACTAGTTACAGTCTACAGGAGTGCAACTGCTTGGTTCAGGAGGTAAACAACTTAAGGTTAGGCATGTACTAGGAGCACCTCTGCCATACAAAGGGTATCAGATGGTTGAGAATTTATACATATTTCACCAACAAAGATTCTCAATCTTGACTTTGATATTCCTCAAATGGCGGAAAGAGATAAAATAGCTAAAGTCAAGGAAAAGCCAGATGGAGCATAACGGGTCAAACAAATCTTTATTCAGGGATAACTAGAATGGATTTCATTAGGATTTTTTGACTTATGGTGAAACCAACATTCCCCCTAATATTTTTCTCACTTCATTTTCTGAAGTTCATGCATAGCAGTCGCTTTGGGAATTGAAAGTCAGAGGTTGGCATGTCGTTTAGCATGTGTTGAACCTCCCAGCCTTTGCACTGCTGTGTGGCTTAGAGGGTACATTAGGTGGAACCCAAAGAAAGACCCAATCCAATGAAATAAGTTATATTAGCATTAGAGAATCATTTTATACTGATATCAGGGTGGAAACCTGTGACTTACATAACTTGGAGAGCAGCACAGCTTGTTGAACAACTAGCATTGACAGATTCATGTCTGATGTCAGATTCTGAGGGGTCACAGGTTCAAGAAGGACATTTCATTTATTTTTCTGACATTTCATTTATTCATTTTCAATGGAGAATCTGCAGTACCAATAACTGAGATCACAACTAGAAAAAAAAAGCAATCCTGAAGTGTTATGACTGAGGAAATGGACATCTTGGTTTCACAAAGGATGGAATTACAAGCACAAATGAAAATGTCAAACGTAATGAATGAGTTAAAGTAAGTAATCTATAGACTTCAGCACAGATTTTCCAGCAGATTGAAAATAAAAATCAGCTTAACACAGATTGTAGATGTTGTACATATGATTTTGTGGACATATAGAACATAGAACATAGAACATTACAACATTACAGCACAGTACAGGCCCTTCGGCCCTCAATGTTGTGCCGACTGTCATACCGATCTCAAGCCCATCTAACCTACACTATTCCATGTACATCCATATGCTTGTCCAATGACGACTTAAATATACCTAAAGTTGGCGAATCTACTACCCTTGCAGGCAAAGCGTTCCATTCCCTTACTACTCTCTGAGTAAAGAAACTACCTCTGACATCTGTCCTATATCTTTCACCCCTCAATTTAAAGCTATGCCCCCTCGTGCTCGCCGTCACCATCCTAGGAAAAAGGCTTTCCCTATCCACCCTATCTAACCCTCTGATTATTTTATATGTTTCAATTAAGTCACTTCTCAACCTTCTTCTCTCTAACGAAAACAGCCTCAAGTCCCTCAGCCTTTCCTCGTAAGACCTTCCCTCCATACCAGGCAACATCCTAGTAAATCTCCTCTGCACCCTTTCCAAAGCTTCCACATCCTTCTTATAATGCGGTGACCAGAACTGTACACAATACTCCAAGTGCGGCCGCACCAGAGTTTTGTACAGCTTCACCATAACCTCTTGGTTCCAGAACTTGATCCCTCTATTAATAAAAGCTAAAACACTGTATGCCTTCTTAACAGCCCTGTCAACCTGGGTGGCAACTTTCAAGGATCTGTGTACAAGGGCACCGAGATCATGGACATCACCATGTATCAGATAACAAGTCTCCACAGATTCAAGAATGGTCAGAACAAATATTGCCTTACTTAGACCATCCTACCATACATCAAGGACACATCTGGAATGACCACCAGATTACTCTGTCCCTAGGAATCATGGTAGCCCACAAACTGACAGCTACGCTCCAATGGAATAAAGGCCTACTGACAAGAATAAAGGATCTGACAGAACCAACATTAGTTACAAGATACCATACAAAGACTGCAAGAAACATTACAGAGGGCAAAACAGAAGGAAACTAGCTATGAGGATTCATGAACATCAGCTAGCCATCAATAGACATGACCAACTATCACTCATTTCAACACACATAGACAAAAAGGGACAGCAATTTGACTGGGACAATATAGCCATCCTAGGACAAGCCAAACAAAGACATGTATGAGAATTCCTGGAGGCCTGGCACTCAAACTGGGACTCCACTAACAAACATGTAGAACTGGACCCCATATACCAACCACCGAAAAACAAATCCAAGACACATAATTAGCAAGTGAATTAGAAAACTGATGCTTCACTGGAGGAGCACCGATGATGTTACCGAGCATGGTGACAAAATGTCTGTAAACAAACTAACCACTCAGCGAGCAAGTCAACAACTCCATCAACAACCCAAGCTACAAATCTTCTCAAAAACCTTGAAAAAAAAAGCTCTTGCTGTAATAGGACAGTTATCCTCTGAGAAGGAAATTTATGAGATTAAAAGTTCTCCAGAATGGAATCGATTAATTGCCTGAATCAGCAGGAAAGGAGGCCCCCAAGGAAAGCCAAGTAATTAAATGTCCTCCAGTTTAAAGATGCACATACCATCAAAAACAGAATCAAAGTCAACATACTTCAACCCAGACACACACTAATCTTCCAATTCCAAAGAGAACATCTTCTGGAAGAATACTAAACATTCCATACTCTGTTAAGTCAGAGTCTTAGGGATAGTAGCCTAGTGGTAAATGTAATTATATACACAAGGACATTAAATATTGACATTGGGAAGAAAAACTTGCGATGATGTTATCTAAAAAAGTATGAGTCTAAAAGGGTTCATGCTGAAGAGTGCATCAAGTATTGTTACATATGGTGTTATATGGAGTTGGGTAGGTAAACAGTTTTGGATCTTGAATAGATAAGACCAAATATTAAGGTCTGCCTCATAGCCTCAATAACAATAAATATCGTACCAATGGTAGTTTTTCCTATTTGTTGTCATGCAAAAAATTACATCTTGTTTAAGACAAGAAACTGCTGTTGTTAGATTACCAGGCGATTTATCTCAACTTAACGAGACAAACCAATCCCTATATGGAACCTACCAAAAAGTGTATGGTGGCTACAAATACACCAGATAAAGTTTACAACATTATAGGCTGTGATGAAAACTCAGTAACAGCATAATCCTTCATCATATGGAGTATTGCGTCTGAGGTGCCTAAACACATGGCAACACAACGATCCAGAATAACCTGTGTAGTGCAACTAATAGGCGACACACATTCTCCTCAGATAAACACTTGCTTGATCATGCAGCAATCCAGGATGCATCATGCAATGCAACAAATTGGAGAGACCAAAAGGCTGCACACAGCAAAATATTTTGGCAGGGAAATATGTCATATTTAAACACTTATGTTTCTTTGCAGACAGCAGTAGGCAAATTGTGTGTATCCAAAATTTTCCAATTTTATTTTTTTGTACGACCAGGCAATGCCTGAGGTTTTTCCAGCACCATCCCCAATGCGCAAAGAACTAACCGAAATATTAAAGAATAGAAATATAGAAAATAATGTTTCAGCTAAAATGGACCCTATACATTGATGTTAATTGTTCCCATATTAATGACAACATGTAGAGTACTTATTATTCCATCAACATGTTTACAGTACAAACTTGATGTTGTTTTAAATTAAAGGCATTTGCAGAATGAATGGCTAAAGGGTGAAGTCCAACCTAAAGAATAATGTTATATGTGTGTAATCTAATCCTGATATAGATATAACCTCAATGCAGGCTTGATTTGTTTTGGCAGTATGAGTATATGCTTTATAAAAGTTGAAATTAACAAATCCAGACAAGGGCCTGCCAATGCAAAGCAAGGATTATCTGAGGAATGCTGCAATTCAGCCATGAATGTATATAATCTGTTTTGGCAATCAAGTTATTGCTATATAATTAAAATAAAACATTTGTGAACTATGCAAAAACTAGCCTTGGGTTCAAGCTATTACATCAAACATTGGATTCCTCCCCAGGGGGTTGGTGTGGAATTGTCTCTAAATATATTGCCATTGAAGGAAGATTTTAATTTGGTCCAGTGGTAGAACTCCGATATGAGTCAGGAGATCAGAAGATGAAGTCAACCCTCAAGGGAAGGCCACGTAGTGTAGACTGAAACCTCGCTCAATGCAGAGCTGAGGGGGTGGCTCCCATCCCTGGTCTATAATCTGGACCCAATTTTGTAAATGGCCACAATGTGCTGAGTGAGTTGAGAGGTAGCAGCATCCACAAATATGTACTTGAGGTCAGACAGTGAAGCCCTAGTCAGACAAATAGCATCTGTCCAAAGAAAGTAATTTTAAATATTCAGTACATCAAGATGTCAGGGGAAATATGCTTTGGGGCCAGATAAATCAAACATTGCCACCTCCCCCTCCCCCTTCGCTCACTGTCCCCGTTGCTGCCAACAGGACGTGTGTTTTTTGAACCAAACAGCAGCCCGGCTAACGTTTAAGGATGCTGTTGGCCAGGATTCCAGTATCAATGTTAGGATCACAACCAATAATTCTTGAGGCTATTAACTGGTTAATTATCCTAAATCTGTCCTGGACCCACACCGTGCACACATTGATGCCACATTTCTCTACAAAAGTCAATGGCTGTACTTCAAAAGTGTACTTCAAAACAGTGAATCGCTAGGGATGCTGTGAGGACATGACAGACACAAAATAAATTGCAAGTTCTTTCTCCTTTCTCTCTTTAATTTATAAACTTAGTTTAGCCCATTGAGAACATGGTAATTTGATCATTCATCTCATGATTCTGTTCAATGACTAAAAAAATTCCCATTTCACTATTTCAAAGAACAACATGATGTTATCCCTGGTGTCTTAGACAATATTCATCCTTCAAACAACATCAAAAAAACTGATTTATCTGTTTGTGGATATTAGTATGCACAAACTGACTACTGCATTTTCAACATTACAATAGGTGATTACACTTCAATGGTATTTCATTGACTGTAAATTGTCTTGTGATATTCTATAGTCATGAAAGGTACTTCTTTCTTTTATAAGCTTTCGACCAACTAGCCTAAAGTGAAAGGAGGCATTAAATCTTAAGTATATGTTCAAATTGTTAAAATTTCTTAAGGTATTACAATCAATGCTAACATTGAATCATTATGGAAATAGAGTATTGACACTGGACACTTCTTTATTATCTTGGCTTTAGGGAAGTTCACCCTTAAAGAGTTCAAGTGCTGTGTGTATATTGGTCCAGATATTCCAGTCAAAGTCAGAAACATTATTTCCATTTCTAATCTGATTAAAATTTGCCCACTTACCTACAGGTGTCTTCTGCACTGGACATTGCTGGAGAGGAACCTCCTGTTAAGAATCTGTATGGAATTTACAAATCCAGCTGCAAAGAAAATCTTCACAGAAACCATGCCCTGTTTTGCCGCAGTCAGTGTGCTGTGATCTGTGAATTAAATATGGAGCAGCACAGCCAAACACCTTGATAGCTCCGGTGAAAGGAAATTATGTAAGTTAAGCGTAAGTTAAGAGATGGGTAAAGCTACCTTTACCATTCGTGATCTTTTGTAGCTCACCTTGAAAATTATCTTCACAAAATTAACAGATGAAATTGAAGCGGAAAATATTTATACTTATATCATGTTTAATCAGTTTGCTGAAACATCACAAAACATTTATGTGCAGTGAATTAAAAGGGATCTCTTGTATTACCTTTTCCCAGTCTTTGCTACACATGAAGGGATAATGATGCACCCTTTATTTTAGTTCCCACTACATTTTCCTTAGACAGAAATTCAGTATAACTCAATTCCACCTTGATTACCATTACCATATGCTCAAAAATTATTTGTTTTGAGCCCAGCATTTCACGGCTAGCATCTCATCTAAACAATGAATCCTATAACAATGTAGTACTCCTTCAGTGCTGGATGGAAGTTTCAGCCTGGGTTATGAGCTCAAGTTCCGCTGTGGGGCTCAAACCAACAACATTCCAACAAAAGATAAGAATAATAACAACTGCACTAAGTTTGCAGATGTAACACCAACTAAAAGTTGGATAAATATTCCTTCCGGATACATTGGCACCGGAATAATCTAAATAAACACAATCAAATGTTGGCACAGAATTCAATTCTAAGTACCAGTCATCAGGAGACAGTCCTTACTTCACTTCCTTCTCAAGCCTTAAATTTACAGTCACAGAGATGTAATCTAAGTTTTATGATAGATTATTAAAGTAAATCATGGTTAGAACACTGACAGAGGTGGTTCTGAGAAACTCTATGACGTTTGGCAAATCAAATTACCTTCTCTGTAAGAATAAATTATGTGATTAAGACACCAAATGCTCTTTACCTGCACAGAGGAGGTATAAGCTGCCAAAAACATGCTGCCTACAGTTCTCCAATATACTGTAGAAGAAAAATCTTTTATGTAGAAGTAAAACTTTATTTCATTGCTGGGTTCAGAACCGATAATAATCTTGGATTTCAAGTTTCACCTGACTGTCAATGAATATTGCTTACTGTGATAAATCAAATCTTAAATGTAGGAAATTCTCAGCAGCTCTGGCTGAATTTCCGGGGCAAAAATGAGTTACTGTTTTAAGTTTCTTCAGAAACTTTTCTTCAGAACAATGAAAATTAAAAATGGAGCAAATACAAAGGCAGCAAAATGATAAAAATGAGGAAAGAACAAAACAGAAGATAGCTAATGTTCAGTGATAATGGGAACTGCAGATGCTGTAGAATCCAAGATAACAAAGTGTGGAGCTGGATGAACACAGCAGGCCAAGCAGCATCTCAGGAGCACAAAAGCTGACGTTTCAGGACTTGACCCTTCATCAGAGAGGGTCTGATGAAGGGTCTAGGCCCGAAACGTCAGCTTTTGTGCTCCTGAGATGCTGCTTGGCCTGCTGTGTTCATCCAGCTCCACACTTTGTTATCATAGCTAATTTTCAATCTTAAATCAGGTGCACAGGAGTGGGGAAACTCCTGGCTCCTGTGACTCCAAACTTTAAAAGTGGCCATTTGTACTGTCAATCTTTTGTCTGGGAATGTGATACTATCTATCAAATACTGTGTCCTACATATCACCAACTGAATTTCTATAATGCTCATATCTGTGATGATGCTTATTGCAGTAGCCAGACACTATGATGTGAATTGAAGCACGTTTTACACTCTACTGTCCTCACAACAGAAGAATTCAGTTTCTGCTCCTACACCAAAAGACTTCAGGCAATGTCCTTACATCAGCAAGATGTAGATACTTTTTATATAAGGAGACATCAAATACATTATCTGGAATCAGACACTGTTCTTCTGTCATTCAGGGTCTCTTCCTTCTGCATATGATATGGCTGTTAAGGAGGTTGTACTGTCATATGAATGTTGTACTTGGGAATATGCATGAATAAGAGCAGAACGAGAAGGTTGGACTGGGGTAAGCAGGTTGGGGAAGAAAGCAAGAGGTCCATGGTCACACCAACTGCAACTTCATTAATTTTATGCCACACAGATGAGATGCGAACTAAATGTGATATAAAGCACAAACAGGTTCTGTCAGAAACAGCTCCAATCAAGACAGCACCATCTCCTCTATCTGGCTGAGGGGCATCTTCTCCATCTGGTTAAGGTGGCACCTCTTAGACTCTCTGGAGTTTCTGATTTGATGGTTTCCTGTTCTTTCTACCATCACCTCCAACTCTATGTAGAGCTATAGACTTTCTCAAAAGGAACAGTCTTTAAGAGCTGGGGGTTATTTGGAATGTGTCCTGGACTTGCACTTGTTCAGTCCACTGTTGTTTGTGAAGACATTTGGCAGTGTGGATTATGCTGGGCGCACACTGAATTCATTCAACATAGGAAATGGCCTCCACATCAACAGTTCTAGTCTGATCATTAATCAATTTTTCAGTCCAGGTACAGCTTCTAGTTCGTCATAAATCAGGCACTACCATTACAATGGCAGAGATTAAGCAATAGATTTATCCAAGATAATAAAATGTGAGGCTGGATGAACACAGCAGGCCAAGCAGCATCTCAGGAGCACAAAAGCTGACGTTTCGGGCCTAGACCCGAGATCAGAGAGGGGGATGGGGTGAGGGTTCTGGAATAAATAGGGAGAGAGGGGGAGGCAGACCGAAGATGGAGAGAAAAGAAGATAGGTGGAGAGGAGAGTGTAGGTGGGGAGGTAGGGAGGGGATAGGTCAGTCCAGGGAAGATGGACAAGTCAAGGAGGTGGGATGAGGTTAGGAGGTAGATGGGGGTGCAGCTTGGGGTGGGAGGAAGGGATGGGTGAGAGGAAGAACAGGTTAGGGAGGCAGAGGCAGGTTGGACTGGTTTTGGGATGCAGTGGGTGGAGGGGAAGAGCTGGGCTGGTTGTGTGGTGCAGTGGGGGGAGGGGACGAACTGGGCTGGTTTTGGGATGCGATGGGAGAAGGGGAGATTTTGAAGCTGGTGAAGTCCACATTGATACCATTGGGCTGCAGGGTTCCCAAGCGGAATATGAGTTGCTGTTCCTGCAACCTTCGGGTGGTATCATTGTGGGACTGCAGGAGGCCCATGATGGACATGTCATCTAAAGAATGGGAGGGGGAGTGGAAATGGTTTGCGATTGGGAGGTGCAGTTGTTTATTGCAAACCGAGCAGCGGTGTTCTGCAAAGTGGCCCACAAGCCTCTGCTTGGTTTCCCCAATCTAGAGGAAGCCACACCGGGTACAGTGGATGCAGTATACCACATTGGCAGATGTGCAGGTGAACCTCTGCTTAATGTGTAAAGTGATCTTGGGGCCTGGGATAGGGGTGAGTGAGGAGGTGTGGGGGCAAGTGTAGAATTTCCTGCGGTTGCAGGGGAAGGTGCCGGGTGTGGCGGGGTTGGAGGGCAGTGTGGAGCGAACAAGGGAGTCACGGAGAGAGTGATCTCTCCGGAAAGCAGACAGGGGAGGGGATGGAAAAATGTCTTGGGTGGTGGGGTCGGATTGTAGATGGTGGAAGTGTCGGAGGATGATGCGTTGTATCCGGAGGTTGGTGGGATGGTGTGTGAGAACGAGGGGGATCCTCTTTGGGCGGTTGTGGCGGGGGCGGGGTGTGAGGGATGTGTTGCGGGAAATGCGGGAGACGCGGTCAAGGGCGTTCTCGACCAGTGTGGGGGGAAAGTTGCGGCCCTTGAAGAACTTGGACATCTGGGATGTGAGGGAGTGGAATGCCTCATCCTGGGAGCAGATGCGGCAGACGCGGAGGAATTAGGAATAGGTGATGGAATTTTTGCAGGAGGGTGGGTGGGAGGAGGTGTATTCTAGGTAGCTGTGGGAGTCGGTGGGCTTGAAATGGACATCAGTTACAAGCTGGTTGCCTGAGATGGAGACTGAGAGATCCAGGAAGGTGAGGGATGTGCTGGCGATGGCCCAGGTGAACTGAAGGTTGGGGTGAAAGGTGTTGGTGAAGTGGATGAATTGTTCGAGCTCCTCTGGGGAGCAAGAGGCGGCGCCGATACAGTCATCAATGTAACGGAGGAAGAGGTGGGGTTTGGGGCCTGTGTAGGTGCGGAAGAGGGACTGTTCCACGTAACCTACAAAGAGGCAGGCATAGCTGGGGCCCATGCGAGTGCCCATGGCCACCCCCTTTGTCTGTAGGAAGTGGGAGGAATCGAAAGAGAAGTTGTTGAGGGTGAGGACGAGTTCGGCTAGGCGGATGAGGGTGTCGGTGGAGGGGGACTGGTCGGGCCTGCGGGACAGGAAAAAGCGGAGGGCCTTGAGACCATCTGCATGTGGAATGCAAGTGTATAGGGGCTGGACGTCCATGGTGAAAATGAGGTGTTGGGGGCCAGGGAATTGGAAGTCCTGAAGGAGGTGGAGGGCATGGGTGGTGTCACTGGAGTTCCTGGACCAAAGGGGAGAAAATGGAGTCCAGATAGGTGGAGATGAGTTTATTGGGGCAGGAGCTGGCTGAGACGATGGGTCGACCAGGGCAGGCAGGTTTGTGGATTTTGGGAAGGAGATAGGGCCGTGCGGGGTTGGGGAACAATGAGGTTGGAGGCTGTGGGTGGAAGGTCCCCTGAGGTGATGCGGTCATGAATGGTGTTGGAGATGACGGTCCAGGATTGGGCACTAGCACAACCTTCACAACACTCAGATTATTCAATATTACACTCAGTAATTTTGATCCATCATGTAATAAATAGCTGTTATCTTGCACGTGGAGAATATAGGATTTGTCCCACTAACATGAGCTAGCATGAAAATTTTCCATTAATCAATACGATCTGAAAAGCCACCTTTCCTCATATTCAGTTTCATCGAGTGAAAGCTGCAACCATAGCAACCTAATACAGATAATCTTCATACTTCACCTTCACAAGAATAAAGATTATGAGCCAAAACACTAGAGCTAACATTCATTAGTTCCAAATAATATGCAATACAGTATGAAATGGAAAAGCTGAACTGGCATAGATTTGATTCAGCACAAACAGATTTGCAAAGCAATTGTTATTCAGCTTTTAATTAATGCATCTCCTTGACCTATAATGTCAACAGTACAATTATCAACTTTCAATTCCAGATCTTTGATGAGTTCTACACTGCTAAAATATTATATAATTATCCCCAGTGTGTGTTAATTGCCTATTAAGCCAGTGTGACAATGTGGACACCATAATTGCAGGGAAAATAAAAATCACTCAAGTTTCTTTTTATTTATCATTGTCTAGAAACATACCCGTCCCATTCCCTAATCACAATCTTATTGCAGAGAAGCCCTCTGACATCACGGGCTAACACAAAAGTTGAATGTGGGACTTTTAAAAAAATACACTTCTGGCATGTCAAGCCAAATAGGAAGAAGTAATAATAGTAGTGAGATGTAACATAGGAAGAAGATCAGAGGCCTTCTCTCCTCTGTTGGCATTTGTGCCACCATCTTCTATCCAATACCTCAAACTCACTATGTCTGCTATTGTACCCACTTACCACTGAGGCTCATTCTCTACCACTCTCACTATTGCCTACAACACCTTCCCCCATCATTGTTACCCATCCCAATCTCTGACATCACTAAGTCTGTGTGTCCTGTGCACTATTTACTCATTTGATCAGGACATCTCCTTGCCTACACCAAAATTAACAGCTGTGCCATCCGCTTGCATCCCCTGTAATACCTGACATTTCTCAGTTCAGGAGGAAAACAACCCACTACAAAGCAGAAAGACTCAAGATGCTACCCAATATTTGGTTCCACACCTCTTATGTAGAGAGTTCTGACTGATCACTCTAAGGACTGTCTGACTATTTCCAAGTTCCGAGATCAAGGTTTCCCTTAATCTGCATGGCTGCACATTCACGCAGCCACTCCAAGGTTCTGCAAGACCTAGATCTGCAAGTGTCTGTACGTCGATCATGACACTGACTTCCACTACCAAACTTCACTGCTACATACAAGCCTTGGAGGCCTTAGTAACCAGAAAGAAAATTATGGGGAATGCTGCCCTGTGCCCCATTTCTCTGGACTTGAAATGAAGCCTGCTGACAACTACGATAAGCTTTCCACCTTTGTGTCTTACTAAACAGCACAGCAAGGTAGCAATGATATGAACCTGCTGCAACATTAAAGTGCAGAACTGCACTGCAAGTGGATAAGAAATATACATAAGGATAACTATAAGGTTGTACAGGTCTGATGACAATGTCTGCATGCCTGAGGTCGGTGTGATGAGTATCCAAGGGCCATGTACCGTTGTTGGTGCCTGGTTTCAAACAGAAAGGTTCATCAGAGCAAGCAACAAGCCAAAATCTGACTTCAATGTCGAGAATTCTTGATGTCCAGCTTGTTTGGCACATATTGTAAGATATGATACTAAATATTAATCAAGTTGGTTTGGTCATTTTTAACGAGCGATAATCCTCCTTAACTGGCAACTCACCACTGCCTCGCAAATAACTCAGCTCACTATGTATAAATGTTGTAGAGAGGAGCTCCTGACCTTGAGATAAGCCTTTCTGGACTTATTGCTCAATTCTGCCATCAATCTCACCATAACTCATGTCACTCAGCCCTTTATAAGATTTCACATTCTGTTTCCGTTCATATCGTTGGTTCTTTCATTTCTGATTTACCACATTACAACAGGAGGCAGTATCTTCAGGCATTGCAACGTGACATTCTCTTTGTGAACCACTTTGCATTGACATTTTTCTCCCACTCATATATGCAGCTGAAAATATTATCTAACTAGTGATCTTCTTCAACTTCTCCCTGTTTATTTCAATTTAATTCCTGGCATGCCAGCTATGCAATTTGTGAAATGTCATGTAATGCATTCACTATACCAAAGGTGCTATATGGATGTAAATTATTTCAAATGATCTTTTTGGAGAATGCATGGAGATGTAAGGTAGTAATAAGAATAAGCAGAGCTCTGAAGCATCTAATATGGAATAGTTTCATAATAATTACTTTTTTAAATTTATGCATGAAAATGGTAACCGCGTCAAGGTGTCTCAGAACTACGTGATGTACTCGAACATCAGTTAGTGCCTTCAAGAGAGAAGAGGACAATGCTGTAAGGAAAAAACCATTATATTATCTTTGTCAATTCTTTGAAACTATGGTAACTTTCCTGTTAAATGTTTAGTTTGGAATTAGAAATAATAGAGTCAAATATTCCTTTCACAGAATAGGTGCAAAATCTTTGTTAAAATATTTATATCATGGGGCAAATTAACAGTAAGCTGCATTTATCAAGCTCTTCCAGCTGGAGACTTAGTCAAATCATGTGCACCACTCTCATGGGTCAGTGGTGCAGTTTGTTTTATTGTCTCTATATAAAAGCTCCTAATTAATAATTACTGTGGATTTACAAATGCAAAGTAGAAAGAGAAAGATTGAAAGATGAGGAAACTAAGGGGGCAAGGCAGAGCTGCTCAGTATTGTTTTTAGCTATTGACTGGTTAGATTTGTCTTAAAATTTGAAGCCCATTTTAGAACATAGAACATAGAACAATACAGCGCAGAACAGGCCCTTCGGCCCTTGATGTTGCCCCGACCTGTGAACTCATCTAAATCCATCCCCCTACACTATCCCATCATCATCCATATATTTCAACATTAGGAGGTCACTTGTAAAATTGCTCACCTTCAATTAAATAGCTGATTTCATATGCAGCAAAGACTTAAAAAGAAACAAATACTGTCCTTCAGCCTTTGCATTCTCTTAAAAAGAATTTTATTTCTTCCTTTTTTAAATCTTCTGCACCAATTCCATCCCAGGCCTTTGCAAATGCCTGTTTACAGCTGGCCACTAGATGGGGCAAACACAGAGCTCTAGTTAATCTTCTCAGGATAGTTCAGACATTCTCAGAGGGTGAATGGTAGCAACAAAGACAAGAAGTATCTCACATTTATAAAGAACTTCCAACATTGATAAACATACTCTTGTGCTACTGTCCGCAGTTTACTTCATTAACTATGTACCATGCTCCACGGCACCCGCTCATCCCATTCTCCCGCTTGCCATCGGCTGAAGTACTCACCATTGCTGGACATCCTGGGATTTCTGGCACAGGTGTCATATTTAAAAGGCTGCTGTGATCCAGGTCAAATGCACAGTTTGATTTATTTGGCCATAAGGTGCATAAGGGGAAATGGTGCCCAACTTTGTGAAGAGGGACTTTGAGGTTCTGATGAATGGGTGGTACAGAAGAGGAATTCCTATTCCCCCAGAGAATGGCAGATGGGATCATGACTCTAGACCCTGCCGGCCCACTCCAGGTTGCTGTTTGGATCAGTGCAAGCTCGATGGTCATGGAAATACTGAGCAATGCAGGCAAAAGGTCATGTTTCATTGTCTTTTCCATATTTCCTCATATTCTCTTTGACTCTGATACCGCAAAACATCCTATTTTCCCACCAACTGTTTAACAGGGGAGGTGATATTCTCACTTGTGAGCAATGAGAAACATATTTGCGTGCATTAATATCCTCATGATTAGACCATCTCATTTATTGGTCTGTAGGTTCCATTCTGTCACCCAACTGGATAGTAACTGGACAGTGACAATTGCTGACATGACAGGCAGAGCAGCTTTACTGAATAACTTCTGCTAACTGCCTGCTTCTTAGTCTCCAATTTGAACACCAGGCAACCATCACTCCACCAAACCCCCTTCTCCTCCATCCACTAGGACATCCAGGAGCCCGTTGGCAAAGCAAGGTTCCAATTCCCCTCTCACTTGACATGCCTCGAGCAATTTTGGGCACTTGAAACCAATATCACTGTTAACTAGTGATTTCTTAAAGGAAATGATTTAAGAAAAACCCCTTCGAAAAGCAATGTGTGGCTCAGTTGCTATAGGAAGAGCTGGTTCAACATTCTAAATAATACACAAAATAAGAAAGTGCATAGTTGATTACATGTTGAGCTCATGGGCTCAGCAAATGTTATAATCACGGTGTTGCAATTTGCCTCAGCGCCTCTGCACTAAAAAGTGGAAAAGAGTGTTATGGGTCTAGGCCCGAAACGTCAGCTTTTGTGCTCCTGAGATGCTGCTTGGCCTGCTGTGTTCATCCAGCCTCACATTTTATTATCTATAAAGAGTGTTATGTGTCTGATTACTGCTTCCTGCTCGAATGAATGTGTTCACATGTGTTTGTTTGGTAAGAGCAGGATTAGGTTCAGTTATTTTTAAACATTCATTCACAGGATGTAGGTGCAACTGACTGAACTTGCATTTATCGCCTATCACAAATTGTCCTTGAGAGGGGGGTGGTGAACTGCCTTCTTGAACTGCTGCAGTGCATGGGGCGTATATAAACCCACAATGTTAATAGGAAGGGACTTCCAGAATTACGACCCAGTGACACTGAAGGAATGATAATACAGTCCCAAATCTGTATTGTGAGCGTTTTGAAGGAGAACTTCCAGTTGATGGTGTTCCCATGCATCTTGTGGCCCTGTCTTTCTGGGTGATAGAGGCTGCAGATTTTGAAGGTACTATTGAAGGATGAGTTGTTGTAATGTATCAGGTAGCCAGTGCATACTGATGCTATTCTGCCTCAGTGGTGAAGGGAGTGAATATTGAAAGTGGAGGAAAGGATGTCAATCAAGTGGCTTCCTTTGTCTGGGATGGTATAGAGCTTCTTGAGTGTTGTTAGAGCTGCTGCAACCAGGCAAGTGGAAAACATAACTTTATAAGTTATAGGCAGACATTGGTGAGTAAAGTGGTGAATTAATCAACATAAAATTTCCGGCCTCAGACCTACTGTTGCACCAACGGTATTTATATAGCTGTTTCTGTTAAATTTATGGTCAATAGTAACCCCAGAATGTTGATAGTGGGAGTATCCAGTCATGGTAACATCATTGAATGTCATTGCATGAAAATGGGAACAGTATAAAGGTGTCTAAGAACTATGTGATGTACTTGAACATAAGTCAGCGTCTTCAAGAGCAAAGAGGACAAAGCTGCATGGGAAAAACCATTATATTATCTTTGTCAATCCTTTGAAACTATGGTAACTTTCCTGTTAAATATTTGGTTTGGAATTAGATTAGATTCCCTACAGTGTGGGAACAGGCCCTTCGGCCCAACAAGTCCACACTGCCCCTTGTAACGTCCCACTCAGACCCAGACCCATTCCCCCCCCCGCCCATAACCCACACACCCCTGAACACTATGGGCAATTTAGCATGGCCAATCCACCTAGCCTGCACATCTTTGGACTGTGGGAGGAAACCGGAGCACCCAAAGGAAACCCACGCAAACACGGGGAGAATGTGCAAACTCCACGCAGACAATTGCCTGAGGCTGGAATTGAACCTGGGTTCCTGGTGCTGTGAGGCTGCAGTGCTAACCACTGAGCCACCGTGCTGCGCCAAAATAGAAATAATAGAGTCAAATATTCCTTTTACAGAATAGGCGCAGAACCTTTGTTAAGGGGCAGAGATTGGATTTTCTTTTGCTGGAGATTATCTGGCCCTTGTATGGTACAGATGTTACTTGCTGCTTATCAACCGGTGAATGTTGTCTGGTCTTGCTACATTTGGTCATGAGCTGTTTTTGCATTGGAGAAGTTATGTACAGTGCTGAATTGCATGAAGTCATCAGCTAACAGTCCCGCTTCTCACTTTCTGCTGGAGGGAAGGTCTTCAATGAAGTAACTGAAGATTATTGAGCTGAGGGCATTATTTTAAGGATCTCGTGCAGGGATGTCCTGTGACTGAAAATATTATGAGAGATATCCCTGTCCCTGAACTTGCAGGATTTGGTTAAATACAGTTCTGCTGCTGCTAATGGCCCACAAAGCCTCATGAATGTCCAGTCTTGATAAGCTAGCTCATTTGAAAATCCTATTCTGCATGGTGCTCCGTACCTCACAACATGATGGAGGGCATCCTCATAGTGAAGGCAGGAATTACTTCATCTTCACAATGACTGCAATTCTCATTCCGAATGACACTATCATGGACAGATGCATCTGTGAGAAGTACATTGGTTATGATAAGATCAAATGCACACAAACATACAAAATAGGAGCAGAATTAGATCCTTCAACCACTCTAGGCTGCCCCACCATTCAGTAAGATCATGGCTGATCTGTTTATTTCTTAAATTCCACATTCCTAACTACTCTCAATAACCCTTGACTCCCCTGCCAAACAAGAATCTATCCATATCTGCCCTCAAATGGTCAGTGACATTCAATGGTTTACAAAGTTGCCAATCTATTTGAGAAAAAGGATGACATGTAATTTTAAAAATGGTGCTCCCTGATTTTACATTGACCTACCAGAGGAAACCCTCCCCACCTCCACGATGTCAAGAATGCTCAGGATTTGATACACTTCAAGCAAGTCAAGCCTCACTTTTATCGACGCCAATGAAAACAAGTCCAGTCTATCCAATCTATCCTCAGAAGTAAACATACCCACTCCAGATGGTAATCTAGTAAATTTCATCCCCCCCTTAGCACTTCTAATGTATTTACTTCAATCTTAAATAATGAGACCAAAACTGCATTCTGTGTTACAGACATGCTGTCATCAATGCTTTGTATAACCGAAGTGCATTGTCCACACTTCAATGCCCAATACTTCTCGTAATAAAGGATAACATCCCAATCAGCCTCTTGATGACATGCTGTACCTGCAGACTCCTCTTTTGTGTATGCACCAAAGATACATACACCAGAACACTTAAATCCCACTGTACCTGGAAATCTTTAATTGTTTTTGATTTAAGTAATACGCTTTTTTTATTCTTCTTGCCAAAGTAAACAGCTTCACATTTTTGCATATTATACTCCATCTGCCAGATCTTTGCCCACTCACACAACCTATCTATATCAATCAGCAAGCATAGGAGCATTGAAGATAGGAGCAGGAGGAGGCTAGTCAACCCTTCAAGCCTGATTAGCCATTCAATACGATCATGGCTATTCATCCAACTCAATAGCCTAATCCCTTTTTCTCCCCATTACCTATGATCCCATTTGCCTCAAGCATTATATCTAGCTGCCTCTTAAATACATTCAATGTTTTGACATAAACTACTTCCTGTGGTAATGAATTCTACAGGCTCACTACTCTTTGGGTGAAGAAATGTCTCTTCATCCCCATTCTAAATGATCTACCCAGAATTCTCAGACTGTGACCCTGGTTCTAAACACACCCACCATTGGGAACATCCTCCCTGCATCTACCCTGTCTAGTCCTGTTAGAAGTTTATAAGTTTCCATGAGATCTCCCCCATTCATCTGAACTCCAGTGAAAACAATCCTAACCTAGTCAATCACTCCTCATATGTCAGTCCCACCATCTCCGGAATTAGCCTAATAAATCTTCGCTGCACTCCCTCAAGAACAAGAGCGTCCTTCCTCAGAAAAGGAGACCAAAAATGCACACAACATTCTAGGTGTGGCCTCACCAAGGCCTTATATACCTGCAGCAACACAACCCTGTTCCTGTACTCAAAACCTGGGGTTGGAGGGCAGTGTGGAGCGAACAAGGGAGTCACAGAGAGAGAGGCATTCCACTCCCGCACATCCCAGATGTCCAAGTACTTCAAAGACCGCAACTTTCCCTCCACAGTGGTCGAGAACGCCCTTGACCGCATCTCCCGCATTTCCCGCAACACATCCCTCACACCCTGCCCCCGCCACAACTGCCCAAAGAGGACCCCCCTCATTCTCACACACCACCCCACCAACCTCCAAATACGACGCATCATCCTCCAACACTTCCACCATCTACAATCCCACCCCACCACCCAAGACATTTTTCCATCCCCACCCTTGTCTGCTTTCCGGAGAGACCACTCTCTCCATGACTCCCTTGTTCACTCCACACCACTGCCCTCCAACCCCACCTCACCCGGCACCTTCCCCTGCAACCGCAGGAAATGCTACACTTGCCCCCACACCTCCTCCCTCACCCCTATCCCAGGCCCCAAGATGACTTTCCATATCAAGCAGAGGTTCACCTGCACATCTGCCAATGTGGTATACTGCATCCATTGTACTCGGTGTGGCCTCTTCTATATTGGGGAAACCAAGCGGAGGTTTGGGGACCGCTTTGCAGAACACCTCTGCTCGGTTCGCAATAAACAACTACACCTCCCAGTCGCAAACCATTTCCACTCCCCCTCCCATTCTTTAGATGACATGTCCATCATGGGCCTCCTGCAGTGCCACAATGATGCCACCCGAAGGTTGCAGGAACAGCAACTCATATTCCGCTTGGGAACCCTGCAGCCTAATGGTATCAATGTGGACTTCACCAGCTTCAAAATCTCCCCTTCTCCCATCGCATCCCAAAACCAGCCCAGTTCGTCCCCTCCCCCCACTGCACCACACAACCAGCCCAGCTCTTCCCCTCCACCCACTGCATCCCAAAACCAGTCCAACCTGTCTCTGCCTCCCTAACCTGTTCTTCCTCTCACCCATCCCTTCCTCCAACCCCAAGCCGCACCTCTATCTCCTACCTACTAACCTCATCCCACCTCCTTGACCTGTCCGTCTTCCCTGGAATGACCTATCCCGTCCCTACCTCCCCACCTATACTCTCCTCTCCACCTATCTTCTTTTCCCCCCATCTTCGGTCCGCCTCCCCCTCTTTCCCTATTTATTCCAGAACCCTCACCCCATCTCCCTCTCTGATGAAGTGTCCAGGCCCGAAACGTCAGCTTTTGTGCTCCTGAGATGCTGCTTGGCCTGCTGTGTTCATCCAGCCTCACATTTTATTATCTTGGATTCTCCAGCATCTGCAGTTCCTATTATCACTGTTACAATTTGTACAGGTCCCACCTCCCCTTGAACTGGTCCCAATATCCCAGCAATCTGAAACCCACCCCCAACATCATCTTTTCAGCCACCTATTCATCTACTATATATCCTGTCATTTCTTCTCTGACTAGCATGTTTCACTAGTAGTAATCCTGAGATCACTACTTTTGAGGTCTGATTTCTTAACTTTCGTCCTCGCTCCCCATATTCTGCCTTTAGAATTTCGTCCCTTTTTTAAGTATGTCATTTGTGTCGATATGTACCACGGCTTCTGGCTATTCACACTACCCCCCCCCCCCCCCCATAATGTTCTGCATCTGCTCTAAGACACTCTTGACCCTAGCACCAGCGTGGCAATATATCATCCTGGAGCCTTGTTTGTGGCCGCAGAAATGCCTGTCTGCTCCCCTTACAATCCAGCCCCCTATCACTATTGCCCCGGCAGACTTTTTACCCCTCTCCCCTATAGTAGAACCAACAGCGATACAATGAGTTTGTCTGCTGCTGCTTTCATAAGGATTCTACACAGGGAAATGAACAGTTTAGATGAGTGGACAAAGACTTGGCAGATACAACACAATATGGGGAAATATAAGATTGTGCATTTTGAAATTCACCTCAACAGTATAACACTTTTGCAGGGGAGTGACCATAGGAGATTTTTGCACTGCCTGCTAGTCTCTCTTGTGGTCACCCATTCCTGTCCTGCCTCCAGAGTCTCACCCTGAATTGTGACCACCCTCTTTAGATATGCTATCCATGATACTCTCCACCTCGCAGATACTCCCCAGCGTCCCCAGCCGCTGCTCCAGCTCTGAAACACGACCTTCCAGGAGCTGTAGCTGGTGACGTTTGCTGCACACATGCTGACCCTAAACACTCCCTCCACAAACCAGTGATAATGGGAACTGCAAGGGTGGCGCAGTGGTAGTATGGCGCACTGACCTCTACATCGCCGAGGCCAGACGCCAACTCTCCGACAAGGGTGGCGCAGTGGTAGTATGGCGCACTGACCTCTACATCGCCGAGGCCAGACGCCAACTCTCCGACCAAGGGTGGCGCTGTGGTAGTATGGCGCACTGACCTCTACATCGCCGAGGCCAGACGCCAACTCTCCGACCAAGGGTGGCGCAGTGGTAGTATGGCGCACTGACCTCTACATCGCCGAGGCCAGACGCCAACTCTCCGACACCACCTCCTACCGCCTCCTCGATCATGACCCCACACCCGAGCACCAAACCATCATCTCCAACACCATTCATGACCTCATCACCTCAGGGGACCTCCCACCCACAGCCTCCAACCTCATTGTTCCCCAACCCCGCACGGCCCGTTTCTATCTCCTTCCCAAAATCCACAAACCTGCCTGCCCTGGTCGACCCATCGTCTCAGCCTGCTCCTGCCCCACCGAACTCATCTCCACCTATCTGGACTCCATTTTCTCCCCTTTGGTCCAGGAACTCCCCACCTATGTCCGTGACACCACCCACGCCCTCCACCTCCTCCAGGACTTCCAATTCCCTGGCCCCCAACCCCTCATATTCACCATGGACGTCCAGTCCCTGTACACCTGCATTCCGCATGGAGATGGCCTCAAGGCCCTCCGCTTCTTCCTGTCCCGCAGGCCCGACCAGTCCCCCTCCACCGACACTCTCATCCGCCTAGCTGAACTCGTCCTCACACTCAACAACTTCTCTTTTGACTCCTCCCACTTCCTACAGACCAAGGGGGTGGCCATGGGCACCCGCATGGGCCCCAGCTATGCCTGCCTCTTTGTAGGTTACGTGGAACAGTCCCTCTTCCGCACCTACACAGGCCCCAAACCCCACCTCTTCCTCCGGTACATTGATGACTGTATCGGCACCGCCTCTTGCTCCCCAGAGGAGCTCGAACAGTTCATCCACTTCACCAACACCTTCCACCCCAACCTTCAGTTCACCTGGGCCATCTCCAGCACATCCCTCACCTTCCTGGACCTCTCAGTCTCCATCTCAGGCAACCAGCTTGTAACTGATGTCCATTTCAAGCCCACCGACTCCCACAGCTACCTAGAATACACCTCCTCCCACCCACCCTCCTGCAAAAATTCCATCCCCTATTCCCAATTCCTCCGCCTCCGCCGCATCTGCTCCCAGGATGAGACATTCCACTCCCGCACATCCCAGATGTCCAAGTTCTTTAAGGACCGCAACTTTCCCCCCATGGTGATCGAGAACGCCCTTGACCGCGTCTCCCGCATTTCCCGCGACACATCCCTCACACCCCACCCCCGCCACAACCGCCCCAAGAGGATCCCCCTCGTTCTCACACACCACCCTACCAACCTCCGGATACAACGCATTATCCTCCGACACTTCCGCCATTTACAATCCGACCCCACCACCCAAGACATTTTTCCATCCCCTCCCCTGTCTGCTTTCCGGAGAGACCACTCTCTCCGTGACCCCCTTGTTCGCTCCACACTGCCCTCCAACCCCACCACACCCGGCACCTTCCCCTGCAACCGCAGGAAATGCTACACTTGTCCCCACACCTCCTCCCTCACCCCCATCCCAGGCCCCAAGATGACATTCCACATTAAGCAGAGGTTCACCTGCACATCTGCCAATGTGGTATACTGCATCCACTGTACCCGGTGCGGCTTCCTTTACATTGGGGAAACCAAGCGGAGGCTTGGGGACCGCTTTGCAGAACACCTCCGCTCAGTTCGCAACAAACAACTGCACCTCCCAGTCGCAAACCATTTCCACTCCCCCTCCCATTCTCTTGATGACATGTCCATCATGGGCCTCCTGCACTGCCACAATGATGCCACCCGAAGGTTGCAGGAACAGCAACTCATATTCCGCCTGGGAACCCTGCAGCCATATGGCATCAATGTGGACTTCACCAGTTTCAAAATCTCCCCTTCCCCTACTGCATCCCTAAACCAGCCCAGTTCATCCCCTCCCCCCACTGCACCACACAACCAGCCCAGCTCTTCCCCCCCACCCACTGCATCCCAAAACCAGTCCAACCTGTCTCTGCGTCCCTAACCGGTTCTTCCTCTCACCCATCCCTTCCTCCCACCCCAAGCCGCACCCCCAGCTACCTACTAACCTCATCCCACCTCCTTGACCTGTCCGTCTTCCCTGGACTGACCTATCCCCTCCCTACCTCTCCACCTACACCCTCTCCACCTATCTTCTTTACTCTCCATCTTCGGTCCGCCTCCCCCTCTCTCCCTATTTATTCCAGTTCCCTCCCCCCATCCCCCTCTCTGATGAAGGGTCTAGGCCCGAAACGTCAGCTTTTGTGCTCCTGAGATGCTGCTTGGCCTGCTGTGTTCATCCAGCCTCACATTTTATTATCTCCACAAACCAGTGCTTGGTTGTGTGGTGACTGTGCCGATGCTGTAGCATTCTTATGTCATCTTCACAGCATACTTTCCTACATATTGCAGTGTTTTCTGTGAATTTAGTTACCATGCCTTCACACTGATGTCAATGGTCAAAGATTGAGGTCTCAGTACTGACCCCTGCAGGTCAATATTTAGCACATCCTATCAATGAAACAAGGGTAGGGTCTAGGCCCGAAACGTCAGCTTTTGTGCTCCTGAGATGCTGCTGAGCCCGCTGTGTTCATCCAGCCTCATATTTTATTATCTCCCATTTATGTAGACTCTGTTTTTTGCCAGGCAGCCAATTTTCTATCCATCCTAATATGTCACCCTTATATCATTGAAAAATACCAGAGTATTGCTAAACAGACAATATAACATGCTGATTCAAAAAAAGATGGAACCGAAAGGTTGATGACTGGTGGCCATTTAACCTGGCATTTGTCATTGGGAAGATGGTAAAGTTTATTATATCGGATTTAATAACAGAACATTTAGCAATACAAAATGTAATCAAACAGAATCATCTTGTAAAGGAGAAAAGTGCTGAGGATTTAACAAGCAGGATAAAGGGTAACCAATAATTACCATTTATTTGGATTTCAAAAAAGTAGTGACTAAAGTACCATATGCTAGGATATTCCATACCATAAAAGCTAATGGAATTGGGGATATTATGTTCGCACGGAAACAGGCGTGGTTAACTAATAGAATAAAATAAGCATTATCAGCATGGTGACCTATAACAAATGAGGTGGTAAAAAGATCAATGCTGGGTCCACAGTTATTTATCGCATATGTTAAATGACTTGGATAACAAAAGTGAATGCGCTATTGCCAACTTTACAGATGACACAAAAAAAGTTGGGAAGGCAAGTGGCAAGGATGACATAAGGATTCTACATAGGGAAATGAACAGTTTAGAGGAATGGACAAAGACTTGGCAGATACAACACAATACGGGGAAATATAAGATTGTGCATTTTGACAGAAAGAATAGAGGCAAATAATGTTTTATTGGAAAAAAAACTTGCAGAAAGTTGCAGCACAGAGGCATTTTAGATTACTCATGCACGAATCACTGAAAAGCAAGTATCCAAGTGCAATAGTTAATAGGAAAGGCCAATGAACTGTTGGCCTTTATTTCAAAGGGAATGGAGAAAATAAAATTAAGGAGGTCTTGCTTAAAGTATTGAAGGCAATAATTATGATATATAGTGAACCATTTTGGTTGCCTTACCTAAAGAAAGATATTCTGGCACTGGAAGCAATCCAGAGAAGGCTGATTAGGGTGATCCCTGGAATGAAGGGACTTTCCTATGAGGAGAAATTGAGTAGGTTGGGCTTGTATTCATTGGAGTTTAGAAGAATGAAAAATGAACCTAATTGAAACATATGACAGGGTCAGTACAGAAATATATTTTCTTCCTTATGGGAGAGTCTAGGATCAGAGGGCATAATCTCAGATTAAGGGGTCATAGAGAGAGGGAGGAGTTATTTTTCTAAGAAAGTATTGAAGACATGGGATTCATTACTGCAGTGGACTGCTGAGGCCTGGTGAATAAATATACTTAAGGCTGAGATAGACAGATTTTTAGGCACTAAGGGAATCAAGGGTTATGGGAATAAGGCAGGCAAATGGAATTGATGGTGATCACATCAGACATGATGTAATTGAATGACAGAGTGGACTCAACGAGTCGAACAGCAACATCGTCTCCTCTGTCTTATGGCATTACGATTAATAAAATAGAAGACTGATGCATGGAGCCCACGGGAGTCCATTTAAATACATAAATAGCACATACAGTAAACTTTTTATTGTCCTGCACCTGTGGAAACAAGAGTGTATTGATTCATCAAATATTCCAGATAATCAAAAAATTCACATAATCAATGTAAAAACACACACTAAGTTACAAAAACATAATACAAGGGTTATACACATCACTGTTACACCTTATTTGCAGCCTAAATCACTTAATAATAGTGCAGCTTGCCTTAAATAAAACTTACCAGCACAGAGCCTTCTCACTTGCACTGTCAACTGACTGCTTTGAAATTATGGTGGGTCACGGTATTTGAGGAGAAATTGACATGAAATTGATTCAACTGTTCACATTTCATATGGCCATTCTTTTCAACATCAAGTACATTTACATTGAAATAAATAAACTAAAAACATTATATTCAAAGGGCAGAATAAGACAGTAAACTTCATGGTATTTGAGGTATATGGCATTTGCCAGTTTAAAAAGAGTGCCAACTCATAAGGTGTTGACTAAACAAAGCGTGTTGTACCTGGTCAAATATACAAGTGTCTTAAAGTCTTAAAGTTTCCCATAGATTCTTTTGCTTCCTCATATCTCTCCCCACAATTACATCCACCAAACCCACCACCGTTCCCTCTGACCTTGGGGAATAAAGGGATAAAGATTTCCAGTTACTAAAATGCTCCCTCTATGTCAGAAAGCAACAGCGGTAATGATGAAGGAAAAGTTGCTCACAATAGTTCCATTTCAATCAGCAACTCCAGAAACACCCAAAGCCTGAACATTTATATTTGGTGTTGTTTCAAAAGCTGTTTGTTTGACTGACATTTTCTTCTCCACAGTATTGTTATTTCTGCCAAGTGCAGTGAGTGATGGGGATCAGCAAATGGTTGACAAGTGTAACAGATTTTTATGTGATTTCAAGCACCCTTTCTAAAGATTAATGTTTCATATTTCCTTTCCTTTGCCTGTATCGCTGCCTGAGTTATAGCTGTGTGCCTTAGTCAGGCAGACTATATGTAAATGTGACATTTTATTATAACATCACATTGTTACGTTGAAAATTTCATAAGCCAGCTTCTAAGCTATGCCTAAAGGACCAGCAGGATTCAAGAAGATGTAAAAAAGGCTTAGATTCACAAGCTCTTTTTAGAGAGAGTTTATAACTTACATTTTGATGAATTGATTTTATTTCTGAGAGTCTCATAATTTTCCCATTCACCATTTAAACCTTTACATCTTTATAGTTCTGAATAGTGGCAAGGTTGCATGGTCTTCAGAAGAAAGACAGCACTTGTATTTGAATTAATTTGACTTATCTGATCATTTGGACTGTGTTTGAGTCAAATCTGCCCATTTTGCTGCAATTAATTTGCTCCTTTGAAAAGACTGGACTACTCAAAAGTACAGTGGCACAAATTCACAAATAGCTCATAACATATTATCTATTTTAAAACATGACAATGGCTGCAAAATCCAAACAAAACTTTGAAATATATTCACTAGGCAAGCCTGACAGCAACATTCTGTGCTGAGACTCCAATCTGACATGTTGTGTTTGGGCACCAACCATTATTGAGTAAGGACAATACATCAAAATCACCAGCAGTGTTGCTCTTCTCTACTAGGTGGACAGTCACCGAAATCTGTAAAAATTATCCCATTGTGCGAGAGCATCCCAGTTGACACAATTTAGATCAGGACCAAGCTACATTGCAATTCCACCGTTCATGTTCATATAGCTTGCATATAGTCAGTATCAAGTGCATTCATGATAAATAGTGGCTGGGACAAAGTAACAGTGGGTTAATGAAGTCGATTGAATGACAATCCAACAAGGAGTCAATACCTCAGATAAAGCTGGAAAATGAAAATCAAGGGGGAGAACTGTTGGAAGGAAATGCTCGTAATTGATACTTTTTGTGTGGCGGAAATGAGGAGGGAGAAACTTCAGAACGTTGAGACACATCTTGAATAACTAGGATTAAAATCCACATTGTTTTGAAGTTGTAGCACAGAAAGTTGTGTCAAAGTGAATTCAACGGGACCCGAAGCTCTGTTCTCCTCTCCATTTCAGCCTCCAGCTCATCAGTCATGTCAGTGTGCTGCATGTCAAGGGACCAGATCAAACACTCTCTTTTCCTTTTCTTTTGGTTAAATACATAAACAAAACGTGGGTCAAACACATTTTTTCATTTCTTCTGTGATCTCAATGGATAGGGCTAAATTACTACGATGGGAACTTCTGTTAGAGAGGTAATAAAGAAAAAAATGTCGCAGCATAAAAATGGTTTGCAGCTGTTTAAGGGAATATTTGTTACTGGACCAGTAATTTTCAAAAAATGCAGTGAATTAAATGGTGTCCTCTTAGCCATAAACAAAGTAAAATATGTATCTCTCTTCCTGTTACTGTGTCTTTGCTTTTCTCCCACTCTCTAATTCTTTCTATGCCCCTCTCTTTAATTCATTCATTCTAATTGTTTCAGTATTCTCTCCCTAATTGTTCTTGTTCTCTGCTTTCTAATTTACTTTGGGTTGCACGTTCTAATTAGTTCTGTAACCTTGTTTGCTTTTCTGGATGTGTTTCATTCTCTTAGACCTGGTAGAAACCGAATGGGTTGACAGTTAATATGGCTATGGAAACTTCCACCCTGCCGCTCCCTCCAATGTGTTGTCACTTTGAGTGATCTTTATTAGCAAATAAGCTGAACTCCTGGTGGAGACAAGTGGGCACTTATTCATGCAGTTCAAGCTCAAATAATGTGGTTATCAAGATTGTCCAAAAGCAGCTTCAACTTTAAAGTATGTGCCTATTTGATCAGAGACAGTGGAACTACAATGTATCTTGATCCTGTCCTAAATTGTGTCAGCTCCCTATTTGAGATCTTGTAACACTGTACAGACCAGATATTTTAAAAGGTCCCTATCTCTGGACAAGGGGTATTGAGTCAAGTCCCAGCTCCTATAGCATGTCATAACATGTCACAACAAAAAAAAAACCCTCTGAACAAATTTTGACTGATTTGCCTGCGCAGTTAGTTTAGTTGATATAGTGTGAGACTACATGATTTAAGCATACAAGCTCTTGACGGGACTGGACAAGCTAGAAGTAGAGAGTGATCCTTCCTCATTGCAGAATCTAGAACTAGAGGCAGAATCTTTTCAGCTGCTGAATTGATTTGGGCAGCAGTGAGTCAATTGGGAAAACATGGTCAGATTGGAAATATAAGACTTGTGATGTCAAGAAAAAAAAGGCTAATTTTCCAAACAAGGTTTAAATGAATGGATGAGAATCCCACTGATGTTGACAAGTGGACTATTTGCATGAAATAACATTGCAGTTTACCTAATCTTACCACATTCATGTGCAAATTACTGGCTTTTACAGGTAGCAGAGAGAACCTAGTCTGTGATAATACCTAGTGATAGTGGGAACTGCAGATGCTGTAGAATCCAAGATAACAAAGTGTGGAGCTAGATGAACACAGCAGGCCAAGCAGCATCTCAGGAGCACAAAAGCTGACTGACCATAGTGTCTAGGGTGGGAAATGGAAAGATATGGTAGAGGTGGGTGGGGGTAGGATGCTCTTTGGACATTTGGTGTGGTCTCAATGGGCTGAATGGCCTGTGTCGACACTGTGGAGATTCTATGAATGCTAAGGCGCGAGGCATTAGGGAGAGTATAGTGGCCTAGCAGCCCTCAGGGCTTTCATTCTTGTAGCTGCATTGACAGCCAATCAGATTTAATGGGCCAATAACATTACGAATCCAATGTGCTATTTACAAAGCAGTATCACCTGTCCCACCTATATGTCCTCAGAAGTTTTCCATATTAGTTGCTCTTTCACTATGTCTGCTGTAATGAGATTTCCTGGCTGGCAGTGTTTGACTTGGTGAACAGCTGTCTCCTAAATAAAGTGATGGCAGCAGATAAGCTATAAGGTCCTGGCAGCAACCGGTACTGCCGCCACTGGTGAGCTCATAGCACAGGAGTGGTGTCTGAAGGAGTGGCTTGGATCTAATGAGGTGAGCAGTGGAGAATTGTACCAGATAATTCAATAGATGTCATGGAGAGAAACCCATCTGGAAACACTACTAAATTAACGTTTCGCCAATATTTTGGGAAAATTCAGTAATAGAACCACTGTTAAAAAAAGGGGTCACTCATTTAAAACAAAGATGAGGTGTTTTCTCCCCCACCCCCTCGCAGAGGTTTCTGAGACTTTGGAACTGTCCTTCCAAGCAGGCAGTGGAAACAGAGTCTTTTGCATGTTTTAAGGCAGCAGGGGATAGATTCTTGGGAAACAAAGAGGCTATAAATTATCAGCATAGGTTGCAATGTGGAATTGTAGTTACAAACAGATCAGCCATGATATAGTTAATGGCTGAGCTGGCTCAAGGGGCTGAATAGCCTACTTCTGTTCTTTGTTCAAGTGTAGGACTAGATGGGGAAGCTGCTGTGGGTCTGCTTTGACAAGCCAACCACAGGGAAGGTTCATCCAGAGTCACAAGAGGTCTGGACAAAGAAAATATTTTTAAACATTTTTTTTCTTTGTGAAATAGGAGGAACATTAAAATGCTCAGATCACCACAAGGAAACTTCGATCTCCACCTGCTTCCCTGAAAAATATGAGATAGCCTTGAGCCATCCCACCTTCACCACATTGCCAGCACACTGTAGTGCTTGAGAACCCATCCCTCAGTTCCCCAGGATATTTCCTACAGTCTGAAACCTTAAAGACCTGCCAGCTAGTGGTTGTTGATTTGTTTGGTAGGATAGTGATGAGGTCATAAACAGAAATTGCTGGAGAAGCTCAGCATGACTGGCAGTATATGTGGAGAGAAAACAGAGTTGATGTTTTGGGTCCAGTGACCCTTCTTCAGAACCATTCTTAAGAAGTGTCACCAGACTAGAAACATTAACTCTACTTCCTTTCCACAAATCCTGCCAAACTTATTGGTCCATAACTTTTGTTTATAATTCCAATTTCAAACATTCGCATTTCCTTGATTAATTTTAGTGATGGAGTCAATATAGATAAGTTAAAATCTCCTGGGCTTCATCTCCAGCTCCCCACATAAATGATTCTTAATTGGTGTGAAGATTGGCTTTTGATATTCCTTTCTGATATTCACTGACAAAAAGACAGCCTTTTTTAAAACTTTCTTTTTAATTGTTCCACCTTTCTTCTCAATTGGCACTGAGTTACTACTCTGTAAATTACATTATTTTGCTTCAAAACAAATTTTGTGTGTTCCACACATTCCTATTCTGTGACAAAAAGGTTGCTACCTTCTAAATGTATTTGATTGTAAAACTTCTTCTGATCGAGAGAGATGGAGGAGAACTGATGCTGGTTATGTATTTTTGCGTAGATCAGTTGGGCTGAATGGCTTGTCGTTATGCTATACATTATAAATAATTCAGTGTAATTTCCTCACACGGTTCTAAGCACAGAAAGCTGCCAAAAATCAGGCCTGCACCATGGGAACATCAAGCTGAGTGTAATAACTTGAACCCAAAATTTATGGTCAGTTTCAAATTACATTCGGATTGTGCCCAGGTTGGAGAGCAAAGAAAATCATCCCTCCGATACTTATGTATATCTATACAATCCAACTTTGCTCCAACCATTCAACACGTAGCAACTCAGTGCTCCAATTAAGCATACTCCCTAGTTTCAAATACAATGACTTTCCAGGTCTGGCCACATCATCAATTCCTACTTAAAGCCTGTGAATTGCACAAGGGCTCAATTCTAACCTGCATTCATTGTTTATGAACTTGCAAGTTATTTGGCTAGCAAAGTTCACTTTAATTATATGTTTGGTTAGAGACAAAAATAAACTATTGATACTGGAATCCAAGTGTCCAACTATCACCACCATTCTGCACCCCCCCTCACCCCACTTTAGCTGCAGCACCCCTACCTCCACATCCAGTCCTGAAGAAGGATCATACCTGAAACTTCTCCTTTCCTCCTGATGCTGCCTGGCTTGCTGTGCTCTTCCAGCCTCCTGTTTGTCTACCTTAATTATATCTTTCATTGGTTCATTGTTATCATTTTCAATCATCATTCCTTCAGTAAAAAAAAAATTACTTTTTGTCCTCCAGGGCTTGGAATCACATTTCAACTCATTCTGAAGTACCAATAATCTTTTTGAAGGAAGGGACAGGGCCAAAATGAATCACAGGTCTTCTTTAAAAGTCAGCAAAAGATAGTGAGGGAGTGAGGAGAGGTAGACACAATTTACAGTGGAGTGGAACCCTCTGCATCTCAAATATGGTGACAATGACTTTGTGAAACTTAAGATGAAGTCATTACCAGACCATTGGGCTGATCTCTCACAAAAGAGAGATGACTTGTGTTGGTTTAATCTGACAGTTAGAGGTTGAGAACGAGAGTTCTTCATATTGACCCCAGTCGCTGTGGGAATTGAACTGGTGTCTCTCTGCATTGAAAACTACGTACAACTAACTGAGCTGTGATATGGGCCGGTTGAATCTCCATACAAATGAAGCATGGAAATTAATTGATGCTGTGTATTGTAACATTCCCAGACGATGATTATAATTTTATTTTATACTCACAGAAATGAAAAGCCATCAAGGAAAGTCTGGAAACAATGAACTCACTCTGCTAAACTGTACAGAAATACAATAGTTCTGTCTGCTTGAAGCTGACATTCTTCATTAGTTCAACTCTCACATTGCTTTCCATGCAATATGGCTTGTTACTCTGGTGAAACCTGTCATGTCCCCCTAGGAGGCAGACTTCTGACCTGAGAATAAAAATACATGATAGCAATCTGGAATGAAAACGGTGGATAACCGAGAAAGAATCAAAGGTTTACAGTGACAATGGAATGGATGGAGGCTTGTGAGCTGTATAAGCATTAGCATGGACCAGTTGGACTGAAGGATCTACTTCTGTGCTACAGAATCCATCCCCAAGGAGTCAAAGCAGCTCCAAGTTTCAAGCAAGTTTCCTTGCAGAACTTTGTGTAGCAATTGTGTTCAACAAAGTCTTAGAATTTCAGCTGTCCAGTGAAAGCCTTTTATTCATTTACAAGGTACTAACAAATATAAACAGAAAGCTTTTTTGTGCTTTTTTAATATCTCCCATATTCACCCACTACCTTTGGTACAATAATGTAAATAATGTACTGAAGAGAATTAGAGGTTGGAGGACAAATGTAGACCAAAGGGTTAATGTTAATGTATAAACAAAATGGTGATGAAAGATCTATCAGAATGCCTGTGAAATGGTTCAATCTAGGAGACTTGTGTAAAGCCTTGCACTAGGAAAAAAGATGTTCAATAAAAGGTAATGCTTACTAACAGCCAGGTCTCCTGTAGTCAATCACAATGATAGACATAACTAAACAAATTTCACAATCGATGATAACAGACCTTTCGACTTACAGTATAGATAAGTGTTGTGACAAAATGCAGTAATTTTTATGGGAATTTCAGTGGTAAGTAAGTTTGTGTGATTAAAATGCTCCTTTTCTTTAAAAAATGTTGAAGAAGAGTCAGTTAAAAAGTAGGGAAGTACAGCTGAGTTTTTAATTTAAAATATTGGAGAAAAAACTTTTTTTCCACGACAGACATTAGAGATGAATTCAAGAAATGATTTCAGACATTTTTTGGAGGCAGCCATGTGAAGGATATGATGACGAACAACAATTCATAATTACAAGGTGCCTTTAAAGTAATGAAAAGCCTGAAAGGTTCTTTCACAAATGCACTGTGAAACAAAGTATGGCAGTTGAGGAGACATTATGTCAGATAACCAAAAGCTTGTTCAAAGACAAAAGTTTTAAGAAGTGCCCTGAAGAGAGAAAGCAAGGACATGTGTAGGGAGTATATCCGTGAGTTTTGGGCTGAGACAACCAAAGACGCAGCCACCAGTCGCAGCCGGACGAACTGATTGACTTCTGAAAAGGAACAAACTTGTTTGGTCTATGAGACTTTTCCTGTTCTGAAACTGGTCTGGATTTTCCATTGTTGACTAGCTGATTAATACAAGATATTCCGGTAGACAAATTTTGCCTATCTAATTTTCCATCATCTTTTTTAACCAACGACAATTGACATATTTGAATCAGACTATAATGATACACATCTCATTTTACCTCAAACTTTCCCATTAAAGATGAGAAACATGCTGCAATGTACGTACCTGGCATTAACAGCTGGTTATGTAAACAGTAAGTAAATTTGAATTGAATTTACAGGGCTCAGCAGATGTGAAGGAAAGTATCATTTCAGTCAATGCAGATGATATCTGAAATTAATTTTATGCTCTTGGCAATCTCTTCACCATCTTTTGTACTTTTTCTTGTGAGGTTTTCAATGTACCCCTGCCCAACATCAAGCATTTGAGCCTTTAGTAGTATATCATTGGGCACCACAGACAGCAGGCTCCCAATCTCCGAGAGGTATTATCAAAAATTAGGTCTTTTGCC
This sequence comes from Stegostoma tigrinum, assembly GCF_030684315.1. Taxonomy (NCBI): domain Eukaryota; kingdom Metazoa; phylum Chordata; class Chondrichthyes; order Orectolobiformes; family Stegostomatidae; genus Stegostoma; species Stegostoma tigrinum. The sequence continues at coordinate 37,519,992 of NC_081368.1, forward strand.
AAATATTCTAATTAGGTAGAAACATGGATAAGGTCAGCACTGCTTTAGAGTCACATGGTAGAAATCGCATAATAGCACATTTATCAGAAAAATAACAACCCCATCACATTGCATTATCACATTAATTGTAAAATGGTCCAAAATGCTTGAGAAGAGCATGAACAAACATATTTGACACTGAGCCACACAAGAAAATATTTAGGTTAGGTGGTGAAAAGCTGAAAGTGGTGAAAGATTTAGGTTTTATAGGGAAGAGAGACGTAGAGGGGCAGAGTGGTTTAAGAAAGGAATTCCAGAGCCTGGAGCTACATTGCTAAAGACAGGGCTGTGAACATTGGAGTGATTAAAATCTTGAATACTAAGGTTGTAAAACTGCAGACAGTTGTGGGGTTCTGCCCATGGCTGTATCACCAGAAAGCATAACAGAGGAAAGTAGAGGCAAGACTTTGGAGGGATTTGAAAACAATGTGTGATTTTTAAAGATTTTCTTTACGTCACTGACAGCCAGGTCAGCTAAGTGAGGACAGTGGGTGAAGAGTGAACAGGATTTGGTGTGAGATAGAATATGACCCAGCTTATTGCGTCAAACAAAATGCAAGACAGGAATATAGTAGTTAACAGGAATATATAGCAATATATCAAACAATATAGGAATATTGTTTGGTAAATCATTCTCCCTCATTTGAATAGACTCCCTACACATAAGGTTTCTGGAGTGAAAGCTGTTTGGCTGATAGTTGCCAAACTGGGTAAATTGGCAGCTCTCAAAGGTTACCTCTCAACCTTAATGGAAGTTTCCCATAATCATTAAGAGTGAATGAGGACAGTAATGCAATGTGCATACCAGATCATCGAACATTGGTAGGGACTAATCTGCCATCTTTTTACTCATCTAGCACACTAGGCAACTTTTTGTGGGCACCAAGCAATCTTTCTTTCATTTTTTTTAGCATCTCATCCAACAGAGTTTATAGGTTGGCATCATTGATCCATGGAGAGGTGATAACTTAGCAGTGTTAGCACTAGGCTTTTAATCCAAAGACTCAAGTCATGCCCTGGGGACCTAGATTGGAATCTGCCATGACAAATTGAATTTAAAGGCAATAAAACAAATCTGAAAATAAGAACCTAATGATGACCACAAAGTTGTTTCTGTTTGCTGGGGGAACCCCATTGTTTTCATTAATACGCTTTTTGGAAGGAAACTGCTGTCTGCACCTGGTCTATGAGACTCCAGATCCATACCAATTGGTTGACTCTTAGAATTTTAAAGTGCAGAAGAAGTCCTTTGGCCATCAAATCTGAGCTGACAAACACTATCAACTACCTGTACAGCCCCACTTCCCAGCACTTGGCTGCAAAGAAAAATGATATGATATTTCAAATGCTTATACATGTACTTTTTAAATGTTGTGAGTATTCCACCTCCACTACCCTCTCAGGCAGTGCATTCCATATTCCCACCACCCTATAGGTGAGAAAAATTTTCTTCAGACCTCTTGTAAACCTCCTGCCCTTCAAACTAAAATTACATCCCATCATTGTTGACCCTTCGACGAAGAGAAACAGCAACTTTATTGGCCTGCTGTGTTCATCCAGCTCCACAGCTTGTTGTCTCCTATCCATGCTATCCATGCCCCTCTTAACTGTCCTTTGGCCAATTAGGATGGATAAAAATGCTTACCCAGCAACATTCATATCCCCTGAATGAGGAGAAAAAAAATGAAAACATCTGAAAATTATAGAATGACTAGCAGAGAACCACAAAACACTTGTGGTCAAATTCATAAATTCATCCCCACACCACTTCATTAACTGCATATTTCCAGTTATTCTTTCACAAAACGTAATACAATTAGAATCTTCTCATTTTGGAAGAAAAACCTCAATAGAATTCTGCTCATAAGTACAGAAAAGACTGAGAAACATTGTTGTAACAAGACGAGGAGGAAGAACCGTTCCCTTATTTGCTACCAAATTGTTTGGTAGCTACAATTTTTTTAATATTTCTTTTTAGCATGTAGTTATCACAATTAAATTGAAATAAAGTTTGCTGAAAATTGTAGGAGCCATTTACAAAGATCGTACATCCCTCTGAGATAAGAGCTTTCTCCTAATCTCTATCATAAAAGGACAACATCTAATTTTAACCTACACTGTCCAGTTCACGGTTCATCTGTAAGAGTAATGTCCATTATGTCAAGACTGTTCAGGATTTCATGCTTCGATCAATTGCCCCTCCTCTTCTAAACTCCAATGGACAAAAAAGCCTAATCTATTCAACTTTTCCTCTGAAGACAACACAGTCATTCAGGTTAATAAAATGTGAAGCTGAATGAACACAGCAGGCCAAGCAGCATCTCAGGAGCACAAAAGCTGACGTTTCCGGCCTAGACCCTTCATCAGAGAGGGGGATGGGGAGAGGGTTCTGGAATAAATGGGGAGAGGGGGGAGGTGGACCGAAGATGGATAGAGGAGAAGATAGGTGGAGAGGAGAGTATAGGTGGGGAGGTAGGGAGGGGATATGTCAGCCCAGGGAAGACGGACAGGTCAAGGAGGTGGGATGAGGTTAGTAGGGAGGAAATGGAGGTGCGGCTTGAGGTGGGAGGACGGAACGCCACCCACAGCCAACGCCGACGGGACCCTGCCCACAGCCGACGCCAACGGAACCCCGCCCACAGCCGATGACCTCATCGCTCCGCCCACAGACTCCACAGCCAGCAACCCCAGAGGACACAGCCACACTGAGCCCTGCCTAATCTTCACTATTCCCCCAGACCTCCCACTGACTGAGGACGAACGGTCAGTCCTAAGCAAGGGGCTCACCTTTGTACCCCTACAACCACACATCAACAAATACCAGTCACGTTTGGACATCAAGCAGTTTTTCCGCTGCCTTCGCCTCCACGCTTACTTCTTTAACCGAGAGCCTAACCCTCCCTCCACTGACCCCTTCACCCGCCTCCAACACAAGTCCACCTCCTGGACACCACCCCCAGGCCTCCTACCCTCCCTCGACCTCTTCATCTCCAACTGCCGTCGAGACATTAACCGTCTCAACCTCTCCAACTCTCTCACCCACTCCAACCCCTCTCCCGCAGAATGGGCAGCTCTCCGCTCCCTCCGCTTCAACCCCAACCTCACCATCAAACCCACAGATAAGGGAGGTGCAGTGGTAGTATGGCGCACTGACCTCGACATCGCCGAGGCTAAACGCCAACTCTCCGACACCTCCTCCTACCGCCCCCTGGATCATGACCCCACCCCCGAGCAGCAAACCATCATCTCCAATACTATCCATGACTTCATTACCTCAGGGGACCTCCCACCCACAGCCTACAACCTCATTGTTCCCCAACCCTGCACCTTCTGTATCTCTTTCCCAAAATCCACAAACCCACCTGCCCTGGTCGACCCATTGTCTCAGCCTGTTCCTGCCCCACCGAACTCATCTCCACATATCTGGACTCCATTTTCTCCCTTTTGGTCCAGGGACTCCCAACCTATGTCCGTGACACCGCCCACGCCCTCCACTTCCTCCAGATCTTCCAATTTCCTAGCCCCCAACATCTCATTTTCATCATGGACGTCCAGTCCCTATACACCTGTATTCCTCATGCAGATGGCCTCAAGGCCCTCCGCTTTTTCCTGTCCCGCAGGCCCGACCAATCCCCCTCCACCGACACCCTCATCTGCCTAGCCGAACTCGTCCTCACCCTCAACAAATTCTCTTTTGATTCCTTCCACTTCCTACAGACAAAGGGGGTGGCCATGGGCACCCGCATGGGCCCCAGCTATGCCTGCCTCTTTGTAGGTTACGTGGAACAGCCCCTCTTCTGCACCTACACAGGCCCCAAACCCCACCTCTTTCTCCGTTACATTGATGACTGTATCGGCGCCGCCTCTTGCTCCCCAGAGGAGCTCGAACAGTTCATCCACTTCACCAACACCTTTCACCCCAACCTTCAGTTCACCTGGGCCATCTCCAGCACATCCCTCACCTTCCTGGACCTCTCAGTCTCCACCTCAGGTAACCTGCTAGAAACTGATGTCAATTTCAAGCCCACCAACTCCCATAGCTACCTAGAATACACCTCCTCCCACCCACCCTCCTGCAAAAATTCCATCCCCTATTCCCAATTCCTCCGCCTCCGCCGCATCTGCTCCCAGGATGAGGCATTCCACTCCCGCAAATCCCAGATGTCCAAGTTCTTCAAGGACCGCAACTTTCTCCCCGCAGTGGTCGAGAACGCCCTTGACCGCGTCTCCCGCATTTCCTGCAACACATCCCTCACACCCCGTCCCCGTCACAACCGCCCCAAGAGGATCCCCCTCGTTCTCACACACCACCCCACCAACCTCCAGATACAACGCATCATCCTCCGACACTTCCGCCATCTACAATCCGACACTACCACCCAAGACATTTTTCCATCCCCACCCTTGTCTGCCTTCGAGAGAGACCACTCTCTCCGTGACTCCCTTGTTCGATCTACACTCCCCTCCAACCCCACCACACCCGGCACCTTCCCCTGCAACCGCAGGAAGTGCTACACTTGCCCCCACACCTCCTCCCGCACCCCCATCCCAGACCACAAAATGACTTTTCATATTAAGCAGAGGTTCACCTGCACATCTGCCAATGTGGTATACTGTATCCATTGTACCCGGTGTGGCTTCCTCTACATTGGGGAAACTAAGCGGAGGCTTAGGGGCCGCTTTGCAGAGCACCTCCGCTCGGTTCGCAACAAACAACTGCACCTCCCAGTTGCAAACCATTTTAACTCCCCCTCCCATTCTTCAGACAACATGTCCATCATGGGCCTCCTGCAGTTCCACAATGATGCCACCCGAAGGTTGCAGGAACAGCAACGCATATTCTGCTTGGGAACCCTGCAGCCCAATGGTATCAATGTGGACTTCACCAGCTTCAAAATTTCCTCTCCCCCCACTACACCACACAACCAGCCCAGCCTGCCTCAGTCTCCCTAACCTGTTCTTCCTCTCACCCATCTCTTCCTCCCACCTCAAGCCACACCTCTACTTCCTACCTACTAACCTCATCCCACCTCCTTGACCTGACCGTCTTCCCTGGACTGACCTATCCCCTCCCTACCTCCCCACCTATACTCTCCTCTCCACCTATCTTCTTTTCTCTCCATCTTCGGTCCGCCTCCCCCTCTCTCCCTATTTATTCCAGAACCCTCTCCCCATCCCCCTCTCTGATGAAGGGTCTAGGCCGGAAACGTCAGCTTTTGTACTCCTGAGATGCTGCTTGGCCTGCTGTGTTCATCCAGCCTCACACTTTATTATCTTGGATTCTCCAGCATCTGCAGTTCCCATTATCTCTGACACAGTCATTCAGGTATCAATCTAGGAAGCTATCTTCAGCTACCTCCAGTGAATTTACATCCTTTCTTAAATAAGAAGATCAAAACTTTCACCAATGTTCTGTGTAAATAAGCAGAACATCTTTATTTTTATGTTCAGTTCCCTGAGTAGTAAGGACAGAATTCTATTGGCTTTCTAAATTACTTGCTATACCTGCATACTAACATTTTTAAATTCATGAAACAGAATATCTGCATCCCTCTCTATTTCAGCATTGCATGTGATACTCCTCTTTCTTTTATTCTTCCTGCAAGTGATCAACTTCACATTTCCCACATTATTCTCCATCTCCAGATTTTTCTCCACTCACTCCACCTATCTGTATCAGTTTGCAACCTGTTTCTGTACTCTTCACAATACATGTTCCTACCTACTTTTGTGGCACCTGAAATTTAACCACTATGCCTTCTCTCCCACCATCAAAGTCACACATTTAAATTGAAAAAGCTGAAGCCCTAATGTCGACTCCTAAGAATGCACTTGTCACCTCCAGCCAATCAAGAATATACCCAATTTGGCATGCTCTCTGTTTTCTGCCAGCCAGCCAATCTTCTATCCATACTAACATGTTACCCCTGTACCATGACTTCTTTCTTTGTGCAATAATCTTTTAGGTAACACCTTGTTTAATGCCTTCTGAAAATCTAAATACAGCATGTCTACAGACTTTGTTTTATCCATGTCATATTATCCTGCAAAAAACGCTGATAAATTGATTGAAAGTAACTTCCCTTTCACAAAACTAATCTGACTGTTCCCAATCACCTTGAGTTTTCCTAAGTATGCAACAGTAACCTCCTTAACGATTGATTCTAACAATTGACCCATGATAGATTTCAAGTTAACTGGCTTATAATTTCCTGCTGTCTACCTCCACCCCAACTTTTCTTAAATTATGCTATTATACTTATACTACTTTTCAGCTGGGCAAACATTTCCAAAACCTTGCGAATTTTCGAAAATTAACAGCAATGTATCTGCTTCCTCATTAGGCATCAACCTTAAGATCCTGGGATGAATTCCATCAGTGCCTGTGGATTTATAAGTTTGCCCTTCCATCAGTTTATTTTGTACCACTTCATGTGTGATTGTAATTTCATTAACTTTCTGTGTGTCTTCCACTTCAGGATTCATAGCTACTGCCAGAACTTTTTCATTCTCCATATAGTGAAAACAGAACAAAATATTTCTTCAATTCATCCGCTATTTCCTTAATATCTTATTAACTCCCCATTCTCAATCGCAAGAGGATTAACATTCATATTAATTACTTGATCATTTTTAAATACCATTAGAAACTCTTACGATCCACTATTATATTTCTAGCTAACTTTCCCTCAAGCTCTTCTTTTTCCTGCTTAACTTTTTAATTATTCTCCACCCTTCTATATATTCTGTCCAATTACCTACCCTGCCATGCATCTTTGGGCAATTTTTTTTTCTTAGGATGGTTCCTTTCCTTTTTTTTAGTTAATTAGTGATGGTACGTCCTCCCATTAGAATTTTTCTTTATGGTTGTAATGTGTTAATTCTGAGTATCTCATTAAGTATCTGCTGTTATTTCACTATTGATCTGTCTTCTAGTCTAATATCCCAGTTCTCTTCAACTTGTTTATCTTTCATACGGACATGGTACCTACATGTAAACTTAAATATTAAATTTAGTCCCATTTGTCTCTCTTTCAAACTGTATATAAGATTGAATTATATTGTAGTTGCTACTACCTCAGGGGTCTTTGCTCTGAGATTATTAATTAATCCTATCATATTAGACAATGCCAATTTGACCACAATCTGCTTTTTGCTAGTTCCAAAATGTGCTTCTTTAAGTAAATTTTTCAAAAGCATATGCAGGTTTCTGTTGTAAATCTGACTTTTCAAGTTTATATGTAGATTAAAATCAGATCAATTAATTTAAGCTTTAGTCTCACCTTTTGTCCTGTGATTTGCTATTTCCTCCTTAAATGTCTCCCACTGCTGTGACAGGTCTAATTACAAGTGGCTACTCACAGTTCACTTGGTCCAAATCATATCTTACCTTAAAAAAAATAACCTTTCCCTAGTTTAGAACATTTATTGCTGGCCCATGTTTATCCTTTTCTGTAACAATCCGATATCTAATTGCACAATGGCCATTATCTCCTAAATGCTCCCTGTTGGTATGCCTTCCACCTGCCTGGACTAATTTCCAAATACTAGACCTAGAACTGCCCCTGCCATTGTTTGGCTTTCTATTTATTGGCTAAAGAAATTCGCCTGAGTGCAGTTTTAAAATTTTGCCCCCTTCCTACCTTGTGCTCTAAAACTATGCCAGTCAACATCTGGGTAGTTAAAAACTTCAAGTATTACTGCCTTGTCATGCTTGCACACTTCTGAGATTCGAATTTGATTATATACTTGATCCTTTATCTCTTCCCTACTGTTTAGAGTTCTCTAATACACATCATCTATAGCATGTTTGTCCCTTTAGTTAACTTCTACACATGAGGCTTCATTTGATAAATCTTTCAAGATATTATCCCTTCTCACAGCTATAATTGAATCCTTGGACCAATGTTGTGAACGTCCTCACCCCTCCTTTTCTATCCTTCTCTCTAGCTCCTCTGAATACCTTATAACTAGAAATGTTTAGCTACTAATCCTTCCAAATTTTCAGCCATAGCTTACCCACATCTATGATGTCATATTTCCAGCAGTCGATCTGTGCCCTTGGCTTGTTTGCCTTATTCCTTATGCTCCTTGCATTAAAATGTGCTCCATTCAGCCTTGCTAATCCCAATTCTTTTATATCTTGCCTCTGTTTCCATTGCCTTTGAGACTGTCTTGTTTTCCAAGGCTGAATAATGGTTTTTGAGAAAGATGCAGTTGTAGATTCCATCACTACCTGCCTGGTATCGTTTTTTTTCAGTTTGGTGGTCACCCACACCATCTCTGCCTGTGCTTCCTTGAATGTGGGGTGACCACCTCTTGAAATGCGTTATATCTGAACTTCTCAGCCTGTGAATACCATAGTATCCTGGGGTGTCACTCAAATTCCAAATCCAGAGTTTGAGTTGGTCCAGCTGAAGACACAACCCACACACATGGTCATCCAGACTGCCAAGAGTGTCTGAGGTTTCCCATATAGTGCAGGATGTGAAAATCATGGGCCCAATCTCCCCAAACATATCTAACTAAATAGAATATGGAACCTTGCTTTTACTTTACCCTCATTCCTACTTAAGTACAGACTCGAAAACTTTTTTCTTGTTTACTTCAGACAAACTACCGGAACACTTTAACTCTATTAAGTCAAGAAATTTCATTTCAAAGTTCTAAAATATTAATCATGTAAACTTTTTAACTGTAGTTACGCCTTAACATATGCTAATATCCAGTCACAAGAGACAAGAGCAAAATACCAACCTGTTCTCCTCTGATGGTCCCTCTTGATTTTGTTGAAACAGCTCCAGCTTTGTCCATGTGCTCCTGGGAGCTCTCCATTCTTGCTGCTCCCCTTCCCTCACTGTCACCACTCCTAGCTTACACATAGCTCCACCTGTCAATGTGGACTTTGCATCAGGTTTGATTCCAACCTCTGGCGATCGTCTGTGTGGAGTTTGTACATTCTCCCCATGTCTGTGTAGGTTTCCTCCAACTGTCCAAAGATGTGTGGCTTTGGTGAATTGGCCATGGGAAATGCAGAGTTACACAGACAGGGTAGGGGATTGGGTCTAGGTGGGATGGTCTCCAGAGGGTTGGTGTAGACTCGATAGGCCGAATAGCCCGTTGGTACAAGGTAGGGGTTTTATGTCTATTTGCTCCTGGGACCTCTCCACTCTTGCTGGTCCTTTTACCCTCACTGCTAGCACTCCCAGCATCCACACAGCTCCACCTCCACCCATCGAATTCAGGACCTCTCCACCCTCACTGCCCCTTTCAATCTCACTGTCACCAGTTCTAAGTCCCACACAACTCTTCTGCCAGTCTGCCTTTCTTTCATCAGTTGGCCCCTACAACTATGTTCTTTTGTCATTTCAAAACCACTTCAATCCATGAAAGATCTTGTGTATTAAGAATTAGATGATGGAAATGAAAATCAACAGTTCGTATCCACTAGCTTCATGACAACTCCCCACCATAAAGAATGAATGTAAACAATATTTTTCATTTTATTTCTGGGGGCAGTTTTAAATAACGCTGCAGAAATCGGGATAGCAACATTCCACATTTACTTCCTTTGTCCTAACCTGGGTTCAAAACTTGCTTTGGGTCACAAGCCACAATTGATCCTTGAGCAATCCAAGTTTAATCCTTCACTGCCCAGTTCTATAATCCATGCCCTGGATTCAGGAATTTTAAAATTTTCGTTCCTGGAAGGTTGGTAAATGGCAGCCTCAATTTTGCCTCCTGTGGGGCCTCTCGACTTTTATCTGGCACCTCATTTAATTTTACATTAACCTGATTTGACTGGTTGATGTTTGAGAGTCAATTAATATCTCTGGTATACTTCTCGTGGCCTCCACCACTGGTTTTTGCTCCGAGGCATTTTCCTTTCTGTTACGGGAATAAGTTTTCCCCTAACTTGTTCCACTTTCCCTGGAACACTACTGCCATCAGGTGGATGCCTAACTTCTGCTGTACCTGTGGCTCTCCCAGTAAATGAGGTGTCCCTTCATTTTCCCTGGCCTGTCTGAGAATTTCTCCCCCCACCCTCTGCAGGAGCTTTGCAAAGGAGACATCTGTAAATCAGATGTCAGGACCTTGCCTGTCATCTATTGTCAACTTTCCTGGCCCGTCTTTGGCTTCTTTTATGACTCCTGGTCTAACTCCAGCCCTGACCCTTTTTTTAAATACTGATGGCCTCTCCACCGTACTGCTTCATTCAAATGACCCTTTTTCCATTACTCCAAACTTCATGGAATTTCCTGACCACTGTGGGGCTTTACAAACTCTCTTGGCTCCTGTCCTTTCTACCATTTATTACTGACTTTTCCCAGCTTTTCCATCCTTTAGGGACTGCTGTTTTTTTGTGGGATTATGTAACTATTCAACAGTAAGTTATCTATCCTTGACATAGACAAGCTTGAGACAAGCCCTACACTTACTATACCTTTTAATAAGCTCACTCTCTGAGTAACCTTAGACCAGGCAACTGTATTCTCTTTGTCATGTGATCTTTCAGCAGTGCGCATGGAATTTAATTTGCTTACACATGAAAAATCTTTTATTTCTCCTATGGCTGAGCGCCTGGACGTGGGCAGTGAAGGGTTAAAACTTGGGAAGATGTCACTGCTCAGGGATCAAGCGTGGCTGGTACCCAAAGGCAAGTTTTGAAACCAGGTTAGGACAAAGAAAATTAATGTGGAATGTTTCTGTCCCAATTTCTCTAGTGTTACTTAATACTGATAATGTAAGAAAACTGTGAGGAAGAAAATTCAGCTTCCTCTTTGTAACCCTTCTTTGTTGGTCACAATCAATATTTTTGTTTATTATGAGCATGCAAAGTATGATCCAGTGCATGGCAAATGCAACATAATATGGATAAGTAGGAGGTTATTCACTTTGGTAGAAAAGACAGCAAGGCAATTTTTTATTTGAATGGCTATAAGAGGAGAGAGGAATATGCAGTAAGAGCTGGGTGCCCTTGTACACCAGTCACTGAAGGTAAGCATGCAGGTACAGCAGGCAGTAAAGAAGACAAATGGTATGTGGCCTCTACAGTGAGAGGATTTGAGTATAGGAGGAGAGATGTCTTTCTGCAGTTATAAGGCCTTGGCAAGAACGTATCTGGAAATATTGTGTGTGGTTTTGCTATCCTTACCTGAGGAAGGATGTGTTTTTTCTGCAGTGGGGATGCAGCTAAGGATTATGAGACTGATTTCTGAGATGGCACAACTGATGTATGAGTAGATATTGAATTGGTTAGGATTACATTTGCTGGAGTTCAGAAGGATGAGGGGGGTCTCAGAGAAGCCTACAAAATTCTAACAGGGCAAGACAGGGTAGCTTCAGGAATGGAGGGGGAGTCCAAAGCCAAGTCATAATCTAATCATACACGATAAACAAATTAAGATTGAGATGAAGAGAAATTTCTTTACCTAGAACATGTGCAATTCACTACCAAAGAAAGCAATTAAGACCAAAACATTGTATGATTTTAAGATGGAGTTGTACATAACACTTGGGGCTAACAGGATCAAAGGATATAAGGAAAGATTGAGAACAACCAATTGAAATGGAGGATCAGTAATGATCATAATGAATGGCACAGCAGGGTCTACAGGCTGAATGGGCTACTCCTGCTTCTATTTTCTATGTTTCTGCATAATATTAGACTTCAATTAAAATGCAATGCGCTGATAAAGGTAACAGCAAGATGTGTGAATCTGCCATGTTTCAGAGAATGTTGAATTCTCTCACTAGCTGTTCAAAAGTGTCAGCGGTCACTGTTCCTTTGAACACAAACTGCTGGCAGCTCTGCTGGCCAACAGTCATGCCTGGGCAGATACAGACCACCTTAGTGGTTTAGACATGGTCCATCTTACAGGTGGAGTTTCTAAGAACTAATAACTTTCCTTTACATGACATGCTTTCCTGCAGTGAAAACCCCTGTGGTAGCTTTCCACTAGTCTCTGATTCACATCTCGCAGCATCTGAAGAATGAGAAATAGAATTAAAATTTTGAATTCAATTTGACCTTCTTTTGAAGATGTAACAAATTCGATTTGAAGCATTAGCTCTGTTTCTCTCTCCAAAGATGCGACAAGTCTCGTTGACTTTCTCCAGCATTTCTGGGTGGTATTTTACAATTTTGTTATCTAATTCTGAGTTGCGTTGAGTTTTTTGGAAGGATTTGTGCTGAAAGGCCCAGCAAGTTCTCTCACACTATCTTACTGAACTTATCTCACTAATTTCCCATCCCACCCCATGTCATTGAGCCTCTCACCTCATTATACCACATGCTGCTCCAGAACAACTTTGCACTCAGCAAATGTATGCAGAGCTGGGTGAAGAAGGCTTTCTTGTTCATCGAACCTTGTACATAAATGCTGATAATTTTAACTTTCATATGTCTGCTTTTGAGTCTGTCTGTACAGGTGCTTAATGCAGTTTCATGTCAAGTTTAATGGACAGAGGTCAGTGCAGATGGCTCACTGTACTGACTATGAAGGGGGGTGGGTGGGGGGGCAGCGACACATACACGTGGCAGCATATACTGTTGAAACCTTTAGCTGTCCTGATGAAGATCCTGAATGTTTGGCTCCCTGTGCATACAAAGGTGTAGTTTCCAGCAGTGACCATATCACCAAGGTGCCACATACATTGGGTCATTGCCTGTTTGCTGAAGCCTGTTTCCCTTTAAAAGTCTTATGAATGGTTTGTGCTGCAGCCCCTTCCCTCCAGGTCAAGTCACTGACCCCGGCCCACATTAAGTGATTGTAGTCATCTTCATTGCATTGCACAGCTTTGATTTGCAGCACGATGGAAGCCAACTGTGAGTGCTCCTCCATCAGCGGCTCCCAGGATTTCCTGGTTGCCCATCACATCAATCCCATCTGGTCCACACTTCCACAAATACACATTTATACACACCTGCTTACCCTTCCCACGTAGACCCTGGCATATGTGGTGCCAATGGCTGGTGTGATTATTCACCGCTCACCCACCTGAAGTTAAGATGCTCCTGACTGTGCACAACCTCCACTTCCTTCCCACCTATGCTTTACTGTACTACCCTGCTTCTAACTCCTGCTGCACCCACTTCACAATTGTATTGTACCCTTGCAACCCCCAGCCCCAAATGTGAACCTATCACAGCCTACTGCCACTACTGTGGCCCTACCCCCTCATCCACTTTGTTTTGATGGATTGATAGTTGTCCACACTCTCGAGGGAAGTGCTTGACAGTCTCAGCCAAGATATGTCCAGATGCCAATATATCTTCCTAATTCTTTAACCCTGTAGCCTGGACTTACCACTACAGAACAAATGGATTAACCATGGCTCATGCCCTGGGCATCGGAGGCATTGGGTTGCTAACCAGAAATCCCTGCCCATAGCTAATGTACTTGACCGGTATGGCAGGCTGTTCTTGGACCCCTGAATGATGAGTGCCTGCATGGTCTTCATTAACGGCAATTCCCCTAAGACTCTGGGGCATTGCTGCTTGCTTGCTGCCCGTGCAGTTTATTTGCTGCATAAGCTGCTGGTGCATGGAGCAGGTGTGAGATTTTTGTAGCACACTGCCATATAACATGATGTACACCCCCAAGGCTAAGGGCTGCTCAGGAGCAAGCAAGCTGCCTGTTTTTGTAGCAAAGCAAGGCATGGCAAGACATGGCTGTGGTGTCTGTGAGGTAGGTGTTAAGCGAGTGACCACTAAGAGAATAGTGGGCAGTTCTGAGATGCAGCCTGATACAGTCTGCAAGCTGAATGCCCATCCCTTAGTGCAAAATGTTCCCACTGCAGTCTTTCATTGCTCACTGCTGGTGAGCCTATATTGCAAATTTGTGGTTCCAGAGAACATTGCCAGTGTATAATACATACTCTAAGAAGGTTGCGATGGAAGGTAGATGCTGAATGCCAATATCCATTGAGGAGGTTTACCTGCAGCTGGTACCTGAGGGCCATACCATGTGCTGGAGTTGGTTGCAGACAACATGGAGTTTGTCTGAAGCAAGCAGCTGAATCTACCAGCTTCGGTTTCCTTGTTGTGTTTTTCTAACATCAAGCTTGTTTGATGAGTTTGGCCAGATGGCAGTGTGAATATTGAAGAAGTGAGTTGTTAACAAGGCATTTAACAATCAACAATGACTGTCAATTGGCATTTTGCCACTTCCTAGTGAGCATCTCACCACACCACTTGTGAAAAGCATAAAAGACGGAGCAAGAGGACCTCGACACCGAGATAGGTTTTGTCATACCTGTCGTCCAATTCCGCCACACATCTTAGGATAGACCACATTGCTCAGATTCCTGTCGGATTCTGCCCTTTTTTTCATATTTCCAGCATCTGCAATATTTTGCTTTTATCCCATCTAGATCTCTCTTTTTTTGATGCTCATGGATAGTTCTGTTTATTCTACTGAGCTACTCTCTTCTCTCCAGCTTATCTCAGGATATCTACCTCACCCTCACCCTCATCCTCATCCTCACCTTCCTGTCTCTGGTCTGTGACAGTTCACAGATCCAGCATGAGAGTTTTGAGCTCTTTGTGTTAACTCAACCCTGCCAGTTTCAGCTCCTTTACATGTGTCTACATTGAGAAAAGAGTTGAGATTTTAAGTTCCTTGAGGAGAATTATCTGACAAAACTTTTCACTGGTCACCTCAATTTCCAGTGCCCATATCTACAAGATAAGGAAGTTCATCAAAGATCCTTACGAAGCATCTTCCGAAGCCATGACCACGATAGGGTTTTGGTTTGTAATCAATTAGTTTCCTGATCTTTAAGCAGTTTGAATTGACCCATTCTGAACTCTGGACTTATTTATGGGAATGTAAATGAAGAGGCAGCAGACAGGTGTTTGGGGAAAAAAAGAATTTCTGTATTTATTTAAGGTACAAAAGGTAATTATAATACAAGGAATAGGTAATTCAATGAATTAAGGAAACTAACACAATCAGTTGATTGTTAAGTATCTCTATTGGCCCCAAACTATCTGCTATGAGTAGCCTGAGGTGTAAAAGTTGTCTCAAGCTAGGATCTGTTACAAAGACAGTCGAAACTGCCAATGCTGGAGAATCTGAGATAACAAGGCGTACAGCTGGATGAACACAGCAGGCCAAGCAGCATCAGAGGAGAAGGAAAGCTGACATTTGTTTTCTGAAGAAGGGTTCAGACCTAAAACGTCAGCTTTCCAGCTCCTCTGATGCTGCTTGGCCTGCTGTGTTCATCCAGTCCTACAACTCGTTGTCTCAAGCTAGGATCTGTTAGTTTTGCTCGATTGTTCTTGTACAGACAAGGTGTTAACTGGGATTCAGGCTGAACAATAGCCCCCGACAGCAATCTCCATTCCTAGACCTGATAGTTATGTTGTATATTTCCTGCAGACTCTGTCCAGCTGTCCCATTTCTTTGAAAAGTTTTGGAAATCCAGGGTTCTGCCCAGAAATCCAGGAATTTGTCCATATGTTTTATATTGGGGGTTTTTACTTGATTTTACACTACTTCTATCTAAAAAAAGCAAGTGCAGCAGATACATGGGAACACCACGACCTGCAAGTTCCTCTCCAAACCATTCACCATCCTGACTTGGAAATATATTCCCATTCCATCACTGTCGCTGATTTAAAATCTTGGGATTCCCTTCCTGAGGGCATTATGGGTGAACATACAGCACATGGACAACAGGAGCTGCAGAGGATATATCACCATCACCTTCTCATGGATAACGAGGGACAGGCAATAAATTTTGGCCTAGCCAGTAATGCTCATGAGTAACGAGTGAATAAAAAGAAATTGACCAGTCAAAAGCAAGCTCCTTTCTCCATTCAAATTTCAGGTATGTTTGGTCCGGCCATGTCTTAAGAGTACAGATTTTTTGCCTGAATGCCTCTGGGACTAACTGGTATGAGCCTACCTCTCTACCGCTCCATAATGACAAGCTTATCAGGTCCAAGGGAGTAAACTGTGAGATTTTCCTGTCATCCTCAATAGCAGTGCCATTGCTGGACTGGCAACTTTTACTCTGGTGCTCACCTTTCAAAAATAATACAGAAGACAACCATCTCTTCCTCATCAAATGTGGGCATTGAATGAGCAATCGTGAACACTTCAAAC
The DNA here is from genome assembly GCF_030684315.1 of Stegostoma tigrinum. Taxonomy (NCBI): domain Eukaryota; kingdom Metazoa; phylum Chordata; class Chondrichthyes; order Orectolobiformes; family Stegostomatidae; genus Stegostoma; species Stegostoma tigrinum. Next base: position 37,536,146 of record NC_081368.1, read on the forward strand.
ACTTCAACCTTTAAATCCAAACTCAAAGTAATTCCCACAGCAGAGATAATTTCATTCTCCCTTCTCAGCTCAAGCTGTTGCAATTTAAACTCTTCCTCTCTTTCAGATTTCTCTTTCCTGGAACTCTGGTTCATTCCATAATTGTTGAAATTTTAATATATCTACTTCACTTTCCTCAGTTTCCATTTCTAGAAAATTCATCTGCCATTTTGCAAACCATTTTTTTTGTCGGGTTTTGGTTGGAGGTCGGCTCTGAATACATAATTAATATTTCAAATTTTCCAAGGGCAGGGATTTTAGCTTTTCATAAGTTTATTTGTCCTGCTTTTTGAAGGCATGCTATCATGCAACTCAACAAGTTGATACGGGATTCATGAAATCAGGTCAAATGATTGTTTATTTTCATGCATATGCAAGGAGAACGAGTCTTATCATTGTGAAATGCAAAACCAATTCTGCTAGATTACAGAGACCTCCAAACTTTACAACTTACGTATTATGATTTCCACATTTCTTTGTCCAGGTGTCTTACATTATCTACTGTTTTCTCAGAGTTTGCAAAGACTCTTGCTGTATTTTATATCCAAGGCTGGTGCTATCTTGCTGGTAATGCAGCTCCTACACTTGTAGCCTGCTTTATGCATCTGCAGATGCCATTTGGTTTTACAATATGACTTAAAACTTAACCCTTAACTAACTGAAACTGGTGTAACCTCTTCAATGTTAAATGTGGACGTCCTAGTGCTTTTAATCATAGGGACTCAGGATAAAACATTTTGCAATAGGTTTTTAGACAGCTTTCAAAGGAACAATTTATTTTCCTCCACTCTAATTCTGTTGTTCACCTCTGCTGACATCACAGTGCAAATTTGTTATGACTAGTTTTGAAAAAGGAATCAATTCTCCTTTTAACTTCCTCTTAATCGATCGCATACATATTTTATTTTCTTTCTAGCATGCAACTATCATCCTTCAATTTAAATACAGTTCAGTGAAAAATAAAGAGTACAATTACCAAGCCTTTTTTGATTGGAAGAAAGAAGAGATTTGTTATCTCGTACTGATAAAAATAAGAAATGCAACATCTCATGGACGAAAGAAACACTGGTAATATGTTTAATGGCGAATATGTCTGGTACTGACGTACCAGACATTTGCTACTGCTTTTCACTTTGAAAGCTATGCAGCAGTTGAAGCCAGGTGCTGTTCTTGTAGGGCCTGCATAAAATGTTGCCTGTGCTTAATCCTACGATTTCTCCTTTGGGTATGTGGCAGTGGCAAAAGAGCAACTGCATTGACCTTGGTCATTCTTTCCTCAGTTGAAGCAGACCTGTGAGAAACAAAACTGAGATTACATATGTTATTGAAGGCAAGTCTGAGCCCTGATATCTCTTGTAATAAAACTGAATGCTTTGCCCTCACAGAAGGTAATCTGCAGGCACTACGGGGGTCCAATGTAATGTGCTAATAAAGAGTTCAGTTATTTATCCTTCTTTTATTTAAGGGGGCTGAACAAAGTATCTGTGTTCCCTTGGCATTAGAAGGCATCCTTCTAAAACCATCTCTCCCCACAATAACATACTCTCGACAGCCATGTCTGAGCAGGCTTCTTATTGTGTTGAGAGGATATGACAGCCACAGTGCATTGGCTTACACCTGCCCTGAGGACTGCACACCTTGGCCAGAGGGAAAACAAGGCTGTGATAGAGTGTATCTTGTTCCATTGAGTCTTATTGATCTCAGAGGTTGCAAGGTGTTGCTTATCATAACTTCATGAGTGCATTTCACAACTGCATGCTCTAATGAATGCTGACTTTTAGATCCCTTTTGAATTTAACCTAACTTTCCCCTCATCAACATCGGAATGTAATTACACAGCTCTGAAGTAGGTGGGAATTGATCCCGAGCCTCCTAGTCCAAGCGTAGGGACAGTACCAATGTGCTACAAGAGGGCTCTCTGAATTGAGGGCATGTGAATAGTGTTGTTGAACCAGACAGTCATGATTTCTGAAGAAGGGTCTAGACTCAACATACTGGCTTTCCTGCTCCTCTGATGCTGCTTGGCCTGCTGTGTTCATCCAGCTCTACACTTTGATAACTCATGATGACTGGGGCCCCCTTGTGGCACAGTTGAAATGTCCCTACTCCCAGCCCAGAAGGATTGGGTTCAAGTCCCACATGCTCCAGTGCTATATAATTAAATCTCTGAACAGGTTGATTAAGGGGAGATAAAAAAGGTTAATTCAGGAAAATAAATGAACTGCAGTTACTCACATTTCATTACTACACCCAGTTCCCTTTTGGAAGCACTGTTCAGCACATTGAGATCTTATTGCACAATTGATTTTTAGGCCAATCTTCTCATTCCTTACAAAGCCAATCTCTCTAGGAGTGCAACTATTTTTGGATCTCCGTTTACTCCTGCTATGTTCATTCTCCACCTAACAACAGCCACCCCAGTCCTCTATGTGTGCCATGTGACAACATGTGCCAGCTATTGCCCACCAAATAAATCTACTAGCATACATACCCTTGGACTAACCAATCAACATAGTACAGATGGACTCATCTGAGTATTTTTACTATGCACCGAAGAATAAAAGATGCTATGCAGCCCATTATGCCTGTGCTGGGACATTCAAAATAGTAATTAATGCCATGCTTTTAGCCTATTATGCTGGAAATGCTTCTCATTTCAAATTATTCAAATTCTCTTTTTCTATGTTACTGTTGAATCGACTTCTGTCACTCTTCCATGCCAATGTATTCCAGATGATAACGACCTGTAAAAAACTACTGTTACTGTTTGCAGCTTTCGTGTATTGCCATGCTTTGTGTGTCATGCCAGTTCTTCTACTTACTGATGCAGTTGGCCAGCAGATCAGACGGATTGAAGGCCAATTTGCAAGACACTGTTGTGAGCACCATTGGAAAAAAATCACAGGAACAGTAAAAAACAATTCCTTTTTATTCTAGAATCATAAGGTCATAGAGGTCTACAGCACAGAAAAAGGCCAATTGGCCCATCAAGTCTACAACTAACTATTCTAATCCTATTTTCCAGCACTTGGCCCACAACTCTGCATGCCTGGGCATTGCAAATGTACATCTAAATACTGCTTGAATGTTATGCGGGTTTTTGCCTCTCCAACTCTTTCAAGCAGAGAGTTCCAGATTCTCACCACCCGCGAGGTAAAAGCTATATTCATCCCTTTCCCCCAAACCACTTGCCCCTTTCCCTAAATATATGCCCCCAGTCATCGATCCCTCCATAATTTTATGCTTCTCAATTATGTCCATCCCAAACTCCCCAACCCTACCCATCTCCACTGTTCCAAGGGAAACAATTCCACTCTATCCAAGATAACAAAGTGTGAGGCTGGATGAACACAGCAGGCCAAGCAGCATCTAAGGAGCACAAAAGCTGACGTATCGGGCCTAGACCCTTCACCAGAAAAGGGGGATGGGGAGAGGATTCTGAAATAAATGGAGAGAGGGGGGAGGCAGACCGAAGATGGGTAGAGGAGAAGATAGGCGGAGAGGAGGGTATGGGTGGGGAGGTAGGCAGGGGATACATCTGTCTGGGGAGGACGGACAAGTCAAGGGGGCAGGATGAGGTTAATAGGTAGGAACGGGAGGTGCGGCTTGAGTTGGGAGGAGGGGATAGGTGAGAGGAAGAACAGGTTAGGCAGGCTGGGACAAGCTGGGCTGGTTTTGGGATGCATTGTGGGGAGGGGAGATTTTGAAGCTGGTGAAATCCACATTGATAATGGGAACTGCAGATGCTGGAGAATCCAAGATAATAAAATGTGAGGCTGGATGAACACAGCAGGCCCAGCAGCATCTCAGGAGCACAAAAGCTGACGTTTCGGGCCTAGACCCTTCATCAGAGAGGGGGATGGGGTGGCGGTTCTGGAATAAATAGGGAGAGAGGGGGAGGCGGACCAAAGATTGAGAGAAAAGAAGATAGGTGGAGAGAGTATATGTGGGGAGGTAGGGAGGGGATAGGTCAGTCCAGGGAAGACGGGCAGGTCAAGGAGGTGGGATGAGGTTAGTAGGCAGGAGATGGAGGTGCGGCTTGGGGTGGGAGGAAGGGATGGGTGAGAGGAAGAACAGGTTAGGGAGGCAGAGACAGGTTGGACTGGTTTTGGGATGCAGTGGGTGGAGGGGAAGAGCTGGGCTGGTTGTGTGGTGCAGTGGGGGGAGGGGACGAACTGGGCTGGCTTAGGGATGCGGTGGGGGAAGGGGAGATTTTGAAGCTGGTGAAGTCCACATTGATACCATTAGGCTGCAGGGTTCCCAAGCGGAATATGAGTTGCCATTCCTGCAACCTTCGGGTGGCATCATTGTGGCAGTGCAGGAGGCCCATGATGGACATGTTATCTAGAGAATGGGAGGGGGAGTGGAAATAGTTTGCGACTGGGAGGTGCAGTTGTTTGTTGCGAACCAAGCGGAGGTGTTCTGCAAAGCGGTCCCCAAGTCTCCGCTTGGTTTCCCCAATGTAGAGGAAGCCACACCGGGTACAGTGGATGCAGTATACCACATTGGCAGATGTGCAGGTGAACCTCTGCTTAATGTGGAATGTCATCTTGGGGCCTGGGATGGGGGTGAGGGAGGAGGTGTGGGAGCAAGTGTAGCATTTCCTGCAGTTGCAGGGGAAGGTGCCGGGTGTGGTGGGGTTGGAGGGCAGAGTGGAGCGAACAATGGAGTCACGGAGAGAGTGGTCTCTCCGGAAAGCAAACAGACTAAGGGGGTGGCCATGGGCACCCGCATGGGCCCCAGCTATGCCTGCATCTTTGTAGGTTACGTGGAACAGTCCCTCTTCCGCACCTACACAGGCCCCAAACCCCACCTCTTCCTCCGTTACATTGATGACTGTATCGGCGCCACCTCTTGCTCCCCACAGGAGCTCGAACAGTTCATCCACTTCACCAACACCTTCCACCCCAACCTTCAGTTCACCTGGGCCACTGCAGGAAATTCTACACTTGCCCCCACACCTCCTCCCTCACCCCCATCCCAGGCCCCAAGGTGACATTCCACATGAAGCAGAGGTTCACCTGCACATCTGCCAATGTGGTATACTGCATCCACTGTACCCGGTGTGGCTTCCTCTACATTGGGGAAACCAAGCGGAGACTTGGGGACCACTTTGCAGAACACCTCCGCTCGGTTCGCAATAAACAACTGCACCTCCCAGTCGCAAACCATTTCCACTCCCCCTCCCATTCTTTAGATGACATGTCCATCATGGGCCTCCTGCACTGCCACAATGATGCCACCCAAAGGTTGCAGGAACAGCAACTCATATTCCGCTTGGGAACCCTGCAGCCTAATGGTATCAATGTGGACTTCACCAGCTTCAAAATCTCCCCTTCCCCCACCGCATCCCTAAACCAGCCCAGTTCGTCCCCTCCCCCCACTGCACCACACAACCAGCCCAGCACTTCCCCTCCACCCACTGCATCCCAAAACCAGTCCAACCTGTCTCTGCCTCCCTAACCTGTTCTTCCTCTCACCCATCCCTTCCTCCCACCCCAAGCCGCACCTCCATCTCCTGCCTACTAACCTCATCCCACCTCCTTGACCTGTCCGTCTTCCCTGGACTGACCTATCCCCTCCCTACCTCCCCACCTACACCCTCTCCACCTATCTTCTTTCCTCTCCATCTTCGGTCCGCCTCCCCCTCTCTCCCTATTTGTTCCAGAACCGTCACCCCATCCCCCTCTCTGATGAAGGGTCTAGGCCCGAAACGTCAGCTTTTGTGCTCCTGAGATGCTGCTGGGCCTGTTGTGTTCATCCAGCCTCACATTTCATTATCTTGAAGTCCACATTGATACCATTGGGCTGCAGGGTTTCCAAGCGGAATATGAGTTGTTGTTCCTGCAACCCACGGGTGGCATCATTGTGGCACTGCAGGAAGCCCAGGATGGACTTGTTGTCTGAGTAGTGGGAGGGGGAGTTAAAATGGTTCGTGACTGGGAGGGGTAGTTGTTTGCTGTGAACCAAGTGTAGGTGTTCTATAAAGTGGTTGCCGAGCCTCCGCTTGGCTTCCCCAATGTCAAGGATGCCACACCATGTATGGCGGATGCAGTATACGACATTGGCGGATGTGCAGGTGAACATCTGCTTGATGTGCAAAGTCAGCTTGGGGCCTGGGATGGGGGTGAGGGAGGAGGTGTGGGGGTAGATGTAGCACTTCCTGCGGTTGCAGGGGAAGGTGCCGGATGTGGTGGGGTTGGAGGGGAGTGTGGGGCGGACAAGGGAGTCACGGGGAGAGTGGTGTCTCCGGAAGGCAGGCACGGGTGGGGTGGGAAAAATATCACTCATAGGTTGCAGGAACAGCAACTCATATTCCGCTTGGGAACCCTGCAGCCCAATGGCATCAATGTGGATTTCACCAGCTTCAAAATCTCCCCTCCCCCCACTGTATCCCAAAACCAGCCCAGCTTGTCCCAACCTGCCTAACCTGTTCTTCCTCTCACCTATCACCTCCTCCCACCTCAAGCCGCACCTCCATTTCCCACCTATTAACCTCATCCCGCCCTCTTGACCTGTCTGTCCTCCCTGGACTGACCTAAGTCGTCCCTACCTCTCCACCCATACTCTCCTCTCCACCTGTCTTCTCCTCTGTCCATCTTCAGTCTGCCTCCCCCTCTCTCCCCATTTATTTCAGAATCTTCTCCCCTTCCCCGTTTTCTGATGAAGGGTCTAGGCTCGAAACGTCAGCTTTTGTGCTCCTAAGATGCTGCTTGGCCTGCTGTTTTCATCCAGCTCCACACTTTGCTATCTTGGATTCTCCAGCATCTGCAGTTCCCATTATCTCCAGTCTATCCAATTTGCCTTTATAACATGAACACTCCACCCTGAGCATCATTCTGATAAATGTCCTCTGCACTCTCTCCGGCGCAGTCACATCCCTCCAATGATGTAGATTCCAATGATGCACATAATGCTCCAACTGTAGCATAAACAACATTTTATACTGTTCTAGCGTAACTTCCCAGCTCTTAAATTTTATGCCTTGGCTAATGAAGGCAAGTGTCCTTTATGCCTTCTTAGCCACTTTATTCACTTGTCCTTTTACTTAACAGGACTTGGACATGCACACCAGGATCCCTCTGAACCTTGGTGCTCCCTGGCATCCTACCATTCATGATGTACTTGTTTGCTTTGTTTGTCCTCAAGAGCGTCACCTCATGCTTAGCAGGATTGAGTTCCACTTGGCATGTTGAGCCCATCTGATCAGGCTGCCTATGTCCTTCTGTAATCTAAGGCTATCCTCATCCTCACTATTTACTGCCCTACCAATTTTCATACCATCTGTGAACTTACTGATTAACCCTCCTACTTTTAAGTCTAAATCAGTTATTTATGGCACAAAATGGTAAGCACTCCCTACACTGACCCCTGTAGGATCCTACTGGATACAGGCTTCCAGTCACAAGAAAATCCCTCTAACATAAATTTCTGCTTCAGCCAATTGTGAATCTAATTAGCCAGCTTTCTTTGGATCCTATGAACTCTTACCATCACTATTTGTCTCCTATGTGGCACTTTATGAAATGTTTTGCTGATGTCCAAGTAGACTGATGTGAATTGCATGCCCCTCATCTGCATACCTTATTACCTCTTCAAAACCTTCATTCAATTTGGTCAGACATAACCTCCCTTAAGAAAACCATCCTGACTATTCTTGATTAATCCCTACCTCTCCAAGTGCAGATTAATTGCATCTCTAAATTGCTTCCAATAGTTACCCCACTACTGAGGCTAAACTGACTGGCCTGTAGTTTCCTGGTTAATCCCTTGCTCCCTTCTTGAATAATGGTATTACATTGGCTATCCTTCAGCCCTCCTATGACCAGACAGGAAATGAAAATTATTTCCAGGGCCCTTGCTATTTCCTTTCTTGCCTCACTCAATAGTCTGGGATACATTTCATTGGGACCTGGTGATTTATCTACATTTAACCCTGCCAGACTGCTCAGAACCCTGAAGAAGCATTATACCTGAAACCTTGACAGCTCCTTTCCTCCAGATGCTGCCAGGCTGCTGTGTTCTTCCAGCCACCTGTTTGTTTACCATGGATTCCAGCATCTGCAGTTTTTTTTGTCTCTAACTCAGAATCTCCTCAGTATGTTAATTTCTACAATTATATCGCAGTCCTTCTCCCTGACTTCTATAACCACATCATCCTTCTCACTAGTAAATACCAACACAAAGTATCCAGCTAAAAACATATATCTGTGTCTGCTGGCTCCATGCACAAATTACCACTGTGTTCAATAATGGGCCTCACACTTTCCTTAGTTATCCTTTTACCTTTAACGTGCTTGTAATCAGGATTTTCCTTTATTTTACATGCCATTATCATTTCATGTCCCCTTTTACTCTCCTAATTTCCTTTGTATATTCCCTCTTGCACATTCTATATATTCCTCTTGGACAGCTGCTGTTTAGAGCTGTCATCATCTGGCATAAGCTTCCCTTTTCTTTCTTTAGCCAAATCTGTATATCCCTTGACATTCAGAGTTTACAGCATTGTTTGGTTCAACCCTTTGTCTTTATTGGAACATATTGGTCTAGTACGCTTCATTTCTTCTTCTTGAATGCATCCCACTGTCCTCACACAGATTTACCGAAGAGTACCTGCTGCCAGTCTCCCCTGACCAAATCATAGCTAATCTTATTAAAATTAGTCAAAATCAATTTTTTACCCTTCCATAACCTTTTCCACAACAATCTTGTATCTAGTAGAGTTGTGATCGCTGCCTGCGTAATTCTTCATTCCATAAAACTAAGCCCAGAACAGTACTGTCTTGTAGAGCCTTTATTGTTCAAGCTTAAAAGGCTCTCCTAGATGAATTTTAAGAATTCTATTCCCTCTGAACGCTTCACTTTATAAGTACACCAGCGAATGTTGAGTAAGTTAAAATCCGCTACTGTCACTACCATATTACTTTTAGTCTTCTCTGAAATTTGTCTCCATATCTGCTCATCTATTTCTCTCTGACTGTTTTAGGGACCTACAGTAGACAACCAGCAATGGGATTGCTACTTTTTGGGTTTTAGGTTCTACTCATAACGCTTCATTTGATGTCTAAGATGTCCTCCCTCCCTATTGTTTCAGAGATAGTAGGAACTGTAGATGCTGGAGAATCTGGGATAACAAGGTGTAGAGCTGGGTGAACACAGCAGGCCAAGCAGCATCATAGGAGAAGGAAAACTGACATTTCGGGCCCAGATCCTTCTTCAGAAATGGGGGAGGGGAAGGGGGTTCAGAAATAAATAGGGAGGTGGGGAGGCAGATGGAAGATGGATAGAGGAGAAGGTAGGCGGAGAGGAGACAGGCTGGTCAAAGAAGCGGGGATTGAGCCAGTAAAGAGAGTGTAGGTGGGCAGGTAGGAAGGAGATAGGTCAGTCCAGATAGGATGGTCAGGCCAAGGGGGCAGGATGAGGTTAGTAAGGAGGAGATGGGCTTCACATAAGCTTCAAAATCTCCCCTCCCCCTACCGCATCCCAAAACTGGCCCAGCTCATCCCTGATAACAAAGTGTGGAGCTGGATGAACGCAGCAGGCCAAGCAGCATCTTCGGAGCACAAAAGCTGATGTTTCGGGCCTAGACCCTTCATCAGAGAGGGGGATGGGGTGAGGGTTCTAAAATAAATCGGGAGAGAGGGGGAGGCACACCGAAGATGGAGAGAAAAGAAGATAGGTGGAGAGGAGAGTATAGGTGGGGAGGTGGGGTCCCTTCCTCCCTAACCTGCCCTTCCACCTATTCCCTCCTGTCACCTCAAACCCCAGCCCCATCTCCTACCTACTAACCTCATCCTGCCCCTGTGTTCTGTAAAGATCTCCACTTGCAGTTTCCAATTCCCCTGCATAGTCTACAGTTGTGAGGCTGGAATAGCTCAGCAGGTCAGACAGCATCAGAGGACCAGGTAAGTCACCGTTTCGGGCTGAAACCTTTCGTCAGGACTGGGTGACTGCTGTTTCTGCCAACATCGACAGTCACGTGACTGCTGCTTCCACTTACATCGACAATCATGTGACTGCTAATGTCAGTGACGATTGCGTTACTTCTATTTCTGCCCACATGTCCACTCCAGCGTTCACACCCACTCCTAATGAAATCTCCACTCCCGCTCCTGGCTCCAGCTGTACACCCGGCCCCAGCCCCAAGACCTGCTGGGTACTCACTCTCGCATTTCCCCCCTCCCCGGGCCTCCACCTCATTGACCCTGAATGGTCAGTCATCAACAAAGGACTAACATTCATTCCCCTGTGCCAATATATAATCAAATTCCACGCAAGCCTTTTTCCACTGCCTCTGCCTCCACACTTATTTCTTTGAACAGGAATCCCACTCATCCCCTAATAACCCCTTCTCCCACCTCCAGCAAACTCCATCCTCCTGGACACACCCTCCCGGCCTCCTACCCTCCCTCGACCTCTTCATCTCAAACTGCTGCCATGGCATTAATTGCTCAGATCTCTCCAGTCCTCTCACTCATTTCAAACTCTAAAACCGGTCCTGATGAAGGGTTTTGGCCCGAACATTGACTAACCTGCTCCTTGGATGCTGTCTGACCTGCTGTGCTTTTCCAGCCTCACACCTATTGACTCTAGCTTCCAGCATCTGCAGTCCTTATTGCCTCCTGCATAGTTTCTTTTTTGTCATGTGGCCATGCAAAGAGCTAATAAAGATGTTAATCAAATAAACTGATTACACTCTGTGTGACAGTGTAGTTTAACCTAGCATGTTGGCTTCTAAAACAGTGAGAGGAAAAGCAGCCTCTGCGAGAGTCTGCTGTCTCTGCTTTATTTTCTTTTTGCTATCTATTGATAATGTGTTAATAAATTGTACCATGGATGAATACGTCAGACTTCAACTCCATGGAAACACCAGCAGCATTGAAGAACAGAGCCTAAAACCGCTGAAAAACAGTTTCAACAGGACACATCCTCACAAAGGCAAGCAGCACCCAGGAAATGAAGATTGAAAGAGGCTTACGATGGGCTGCCGACTTGCTCTCACCCGTTTTGTCCCACTGCTGACATCAAATTTCATCTCCCGGAGAATGTTGTCTTAATAGTTATTCCAAAGTAGATGGGGCCCAATTTACTGCCTTGCACCCATTTTATCTGTGCCAGGAACATGCTGTAGGCAAAAATTGATCCTACATTGTAAAATTCAGTTTTGGAACCCAAGTCAGAAGCATTTCAGTGAAATAAAATTTGCCCAATCATGTATACATACAGGCTTCATCTGGGTCCATCATTTGTCCATTTATAAATGCAACTCTCTGCCATCTGGGCACCACATTTTGAAATCTGCCACCAACAGAGTTCATCAGGCTTAATGTCAGTCTTCTAATGGCCTTGATTAAAGGCATTATCTTACCGCATCATGTCCATACCCGAACAAGGAGGGGCAGCATATTAGCACTGGCCGAGTAGGAGGTCACGGCTTATATTGTGGAATTTGCTTCACTGCTGTTGAAAGTTCACTGAAAGCCTTGTAACTAGGGTTCCACTTTCAACAGCAGCCATTTGTTGTCTTACAGAAAGTTCCAGGCACTCTGCGCAACAAATGAACTGGCCTCAATGTGAGTCAGCAGGCATGTTGTCTTGAGGCTCGTTTTGGCATGTTGCCAACTGGAGTCGGAATAAATACATGCACACAAAGCACCATATGAAACAATTATATACAAGATGGAATGAACAGGCTGATCCAGGGTCACAGGAACCAGAAACAAGACTTTTTTAAAAAAAACATCTTTTCTTTCCTCATTCCGTGTGAAAATTTCCTTAAGTAAATTGGTTTAAAATATGATTTATTTATTTGTCTTGGCTGACAGGCTCCAGCACTTCAGGCTGCAGCTTTGCACCAAAGTCAACAATCTTTTTCCCCCAGTTTCTTTACATCTGTAGGATCAACAAACTTAGAATGTTTAATGGAGGGAATTCTGGGGAAAGGAAGCTAGTCTCTGAAAAACTGCTTAACTTACTGACCTCTCAATAGTTCTCTTTTACGAGAGACTGTATCTCCTCTTATTTGCATTGCTTACAACTTGTAATGTAAAACTTAAAAATAATCAAACCTACTGCAGAGATAATAGGAACTGCAGATGCTGGAGAATCCAAGATAGCGAGGTGTAGAGCTGGATGAACACAGCAGGCCAAGCAGCATCATAGGGGCAGCAAGGTTGACATTTCGGGCTTAGGCCGACTGCAGAATGGCTTGGAATATTTCACCCATTTGCTTTCTCTATTTTGCATTATACTCGGTGAATGGAGTGGCATGAATGCTGGGGAGTTCTTGCATCCCGAGTCAGTTTCAAGCACTCTGGGGTCAGGGATAGTATGGGTGAAATGCAGAATCTACACTGCATTGTTAAACACTACACATTTTCAATTCAGCAGCCAATTGCTTGAGTGGTCTGACCCATCTTTATCAATATCATGAACATTTCTGTGTCTGCAATATTTTAATATTTTATTTTAATCGTGTATGAAAGCAGGCGACTTGATATACATTTAAGTTGACTGAGATGGCATCATAGACTAATCATATTGTTAGAAATCGCTTTCAATTCATTTTAAGATTCTAATTGTCTTCACTCATTGAATTCAATATCTTCCTTCAGTAAAAGAACATATGATAGAGGAGCAGAATTAGACCATTCAGCCCATCGAGTCTGTTCTGCCATTTGGCCAGAGCTAATGTGTTTCTCAACCTCATTCTCCTGCCTTCTCCCTGTAATCCTTGATTCTCCTAATAATCAAGAGTCTATCTATCTCAGTCTAAACACACAATGTGTTGGCTTCCACAGATCAATTACCTTCTGGCTGAAAAATTTCTCCACATCTTATTTCTAAGGGCTCATCCCTTCAGTCCAAGGCTGTGCCTTCAGGTCCTAGTCTCTCCTGCTAGTGAAAACGTCATCTCCAAGTTCACTCTATCCAGGCCTCTCAGTATTCTGTAAGTTTCAAACAGATCCCCCGTCATCCTTGTAAACGCCATCCAGTACAGACCCAGAGTTATCAACCACTCCTCTTATAACCAGCCCTTCATTCTTGACATCATTCTTGTAAACGTCCTGTGGACTCCTTCAAAGTCAGCACTTCCTTCCTTATATATGGGGCCTAAAACTGCTCACAATATTCTAAATGCAGCCTGACCACAGCCTTATCTAGCCCACCATCATTGATAAAAATTATTGGAGGACTAACAAGTGTGGGTGACAAATGTGTTTTGAGGCTTGTATCTATTCTGGCAGATCTTTGCTTCTTTCACACATTTCTGCTCCAAGTTCTATACCATCACTCTCTCCCATTGCCATCTATCTTCTGCACTGTATCTCCATGACTATTTTAAATTCCATACCATCCTGTACCAAAAGCAGCAATCAGAATCCTATTAATATGTACTACAATTGTAGCAGCCAGTTCTTTGTACAGACCAGAATACAATATCCTGGTCCTTACCCAGCCCAACTTACAGCAACTAGGACCAGTCTAGACTCACACAAGGGATTGCCGTTTGTGTGCATTACTGGAGACTTCTGGCGTCTGCAATACTGCACTCCCATGAGGATCAGAAGAGGGAGAGAAGGCAAAAGGGGAAAAAAACAGCATCATTCACCAAAAAAAACCCTGTACTTTGATAAAACAGGTTTGTCATTGAACACAAAGTGAGTCTACTAATCAGACAGTGTCTGGGCTTGTAATGAAGCTTGTTCAAAGCTCACAGAGACCAGAGATCTTAACTGTTGCGGGTGGGAAGCACGAGCCAGGCTTTCTAAGACATTCCAGAATGATTTCCTCTATTTTACTTGTTTGCAGACTGTTCTGTTCTGCATCAACAGAAGCAGTACCAAAATAACTCTCACCCTAATCAACAGTAACCATTCCACATTAAACATCTCTTGAGTCTGGAATAGCTTGGAGTAGACAAAACTTGAATGCATGTAAAAGGAAAAATATGACAATGCTATTGTTGAGTGGTGTCAAGAGACATCCTCACAAGAGTGGCAGAAGTTTATTATTGAGACTTGTCTATTCACTTCACTTACTGCCCTTGGTTTTTTTGCTTGTTTAAAAGGCTTTATCACCTAATTGTTGGGATCATCCAAATTTATCAGTACACCCAGGAAAATGATAATAGAATCAGTCCCTTTCTGTTCAGTTTAATCTTACTTTACTCAAGGCTTGAATTTAATTTTCACCCCTTTGATGTTATATTGCTTGTACATATCTCAGTTTCAGTTTTCATACAAACACGATACAAGCCAAGTGAAAGGGATGCCAGTCTTGGCTTGATACTGTGTATTTTATTTGTCTCAGTCTTATCTCCTATCTATATATAAGTAAATACAACAGGGATTGTGGTTAATAATGTTAATATTTTTATATCAAGGATAGCAATATGTGATTACCCCACATCTAATAAAAGTACAGGCAGCACACAAGTTTTGTGCTTCCTGGTTATTTCCATCATTGTTCCATCTAGCCAATGCTGAGTGTGTTAGTGAGTGGCTGCATGCCTCAGCAAGTGGTCAAGTTTCATTCACATTTTATACCATGTAAAATTAACTTGTGCTACTTAGACTCATTGAGTCATACAGCACGGAAACAGATCCTTCAGTCCAGCTAGCCCATACCAACCATGTTCCCAAACTAAACTAGTCCCACTTGCCTGCACTCGGCCCATATCCCTCCAAACCTTTCCTATCCATGCACTTATCCAAATGTATCTACATCCACTACTTCCTCTGGTAGCTTATTCCACACATTAACCACTGCTTGTGCAAAAAAAGTGTCAGTCTGAACTCTTTCTCCTCTCACTTTAAAAACATTGCCCCTAGTTTTGAACTCTTCCACCTTAGGGCAAAGACCTTTGCTATTCCCGTTATCTATGCCCTGCATGATTTTATAAACCTCAATAAGGTCCCCTCTAAAACTCCGATGCTCCAATGAAAAAAGTCCCAGCCTATCCAGCCTATTCTTATAACTCAAACCCTCCATTCCCAGCAATATCCTAGGAAATACTTTTTAAAACCTTACACTTTAATCACACCCTTCCTATTGTAGGGTGACCAGAACTGCACACAGTTTTCCAGAAGATGTCTCACTAACATCCTGCACAACCTCAACATGACACCCCAACCCCGAGACTCAAAGGTCTGAGCAATGAAGGCAAGTGTGCTAAACACCTTCTGAAACATTGTGTCTACCTGTGACACAAATTTCAAAGAATCTTCAAAAAGTTGAGATGTAGTCTAGCTGTAACTGCTTTCATATCTTTTAAAGATCTTCACAAAGAACCCAAAATTACACAACAAGAAAGAGAGATCACCAAGTTTATAAACAATGTGCTGGAGACATTGATGAAGGAGGGTGACTGGAAGTTCTTTTCCCTCACAGTGCCCTCCAGGAGGGTGTTATGATAAGTGACTGTAGTCTAACTCTGAGGCTCGCTGTTGTTCTACAAAAAGTTTGATGATCTCACATGATTGTCAGGTTCAGTGAATGCATCTTGACATTCCAAATCTTTACAAGTAAATCACTAAACTTAAAACCCACTTATCTATCCTCCATTAATGTTTATCAATCATGCTCCATGCCTAACATTCATGTCCTCACACATTCCTCATGTGCAATGCATGTCTACAAGCTCAGACTTGCAGCTTACACATACTGTCAGCTATTCAACTATGACAGGAACATCACACAAATACATGACACATCACTAACTGACCTGTTTCACTCTGTCTTAGGTAATGAGACCCATAATCAGAGACAGCACAAACTAATCACAAGGGGATATGCTCAACTCCTTTACCCATGGATGGCTAATTACTGAAGCACCCAAAAATGAGACTGTATCTAATGACAGATCTGAAACCATGGAGGTTTACACTATGTTCCTAAGGCAATATTTTACTTCCCAATCCCTAGTTCTAATCATTCCACAATCTTCTTCGATTTACAAGCTGCAGATGGGTGTGAGCATGCTTTCTCTTACATCCATCATCCTTATTCCATTAACCTTGCATATACCTAAGTATTGCAAATTTATAAGCACCGCTACAAGATCATGCAAATTAACAGAAATGATGAAGAAATGTTAACATTCAATGTCACAATCATAGCAACCAGATCAGATATTGCTTGGGAACTTGGGATTTTCCTGGGAGTGCAAAGCATGGTAGGTAGGGGAATTTAAATGTGTAGGTGACCACAAATCAGCTTCTCAATAGAGGGAAGAAGCTCAGAAATCAAGTTCTTTAAATTTTAAATGCAGGTCTAGCTTCCAAGTGGTACGTATTTGCAAGTTATGCATTCTCCTTTAAAGAGTTCACTACAACAATTAAGTTTCTCTTCCCAATTGTGCCCTCTGCATGGGAGCAACACAGGCCTTCCATTTCCTGCCTGCAGATAAGATTGCAGCCCAAATTGTGTGCCTTTTGTTCCATGCCCATTGTAAAAGCAGGTTTGCAACATTGCTTGTTACATTGGATTCCATATGCAATTGTAATTTGTTATAGAAATACTCATGTTGCACTGACTCATTCTCCAAATGGAAACAATGCTTTGCAAATAACTGTCATATGGACGCCAGCGACACATGTAATGGCTCAATTAAAGACACGGCATAGACAGCAGCTTCAGAGAGATAATAACTGGGTGAACGCTGCTTACTGAGTTTCGGAATGTGTTGCAAGCCCCTAACTTCATAAATGCTGCTCAAGATTTTAGCCTGCAGAGGTAAGAATACTCAAAAATCCCATTACTGACGATGTGATGTCATAAATATTGTATCTCAAGGTTACATAGCATCCAGAACTGATCAGGAATGAGGTGTAATGCTCGAATGCATGTAACCATTTGCAGCAATTAGCAATGAAATTAATACATAACAACCATGCTTAAAATGAAAGGAAGTGCACTTATAATTAATGCCTGCACTACATATAGGCTTTGAGTAAATGGCAGGTAATTGCTACTTTGTCAGCAAGGTTCCATGTTTCTAAGTAGCCAAACATTGCTAATGCATCACAGGCATTAGTGGGATTCATTCATTATACTTATTCCCTTAACCTTGCAGATACCCAAGAATGACATAGTCATAGTAGTCATAGTGCACTATCATAATAGCTGCTTCTTTTAAGATCCAGAGATGAATGGCATCAGAACTTGGGGACTTGTCGGCTTTTATGTCCATTATTTTCACAGCATCCCTTGGTGGTCATAATCAAAACGAGTTTTAAGTTCTTCCCCACCTCACCTCTTGATTTATAACATTTGTGGGAAGTTATTTGTGTCCTCTATAGTGAAAACAAATGCAAAATATTTGTTCAATTCATCTGCCATTTCCACATTTTCCATTATTAATTCCCAGACTCACACTCCAGAGGACCAACCTTTGATTTACTTAACTCTTCACTTTTTTCAACACCAAATGTCTGTAGCTGCTGTATCTTTTACATATATTTCTAACATATACAGATTTATTTCTCCATCCTTAATATTCTTTTAGTCCTCTTCCCTTTTTAAAATATATTCTCTCCAATGTTTTGACCTGCCACTTTGTGGAATTTTGGACTTTTCCTTTCAGTTTGATACTATCTCCAATTATGTTAGTTAGCTATGTATAGCTCTGTGTCCCCAGAGCTTTTCTTTCCCATGAGAACTTATTTTTGCTGAATGTTATAAAATATGTCCTTAAATACCTCTGCATCTCTATCGTTACTTTAGTGAGTTCTACGCCCACACCTCAAAATTGTCTGTAGTAACGTTTAAAACAATACTTTTAAGTCCACAATTCTCTTCCACAAACTGAAGGCAAAATTCAAACATTTTATGATCATTGCTCCCTATGGACACCTTTAACATGAGGCCATTAATTAACCCTGTCTCTTTGCATGTTACCAAATCTTGAATGGACCACTTCCAGGTTGGGTGTAGACAATTTTTCAACAAGAAACTGTTCCTAACACCTTTTCCTCATATCTGTCTTAAATTGATGACACCTTATTCTGAGATTATGCCTCCGATCCTATACTTTCCCAAAAGGGGAAGCAAACTTTTACGATATTCTGTTAAGCCCCAATAAAAATCTTGTACATTTCAATAGGTCCACTTCTGAGTCTGCTAAATACCTAGGAATACCAACCTGTTCAAGCTTTGTGCAAATGAAAGTCTCTCCATACTCAGAATCAACTTAGTGAACCTTGTCTGGACTCCCGCCATTGTCAGTATATCTTTCCTTAGAGAAAGTAGGCAAAGCTATTCACAATATTCTAGGTGTGGCCTAACTAGTGCCTTCCACAGTTTTGGCAAAACCTCCATATTTTTACACTCCATAGCTTTTGAAATAAATTCCAACATTCCATTTGCATCACTCTAACCTGCTGAGCTTGTGTGCCTGCTTACTGTGATTTATGCATGAGGATACCTAAAACCCTCTGTGCTACAGCTTTCTGCAGTGTTGCTTCAGTTAAATAATATTTAGCTCCTTAATTCTTTCTGCCAAAGAACACTACTTCACATTTTCATCATTAAATATGTTAAATTTTTGCCAATTTTTTTAACCTCTCTACTTCCATGCACAGACTGTTTCCCTTCTTATCCATTTTGTGTCATCCACAAAATTAGCAGTAGTAAATTCTGATTCCTGTAGCATTACACTAGTTCCAGGTTGTAATTCTGAAAAATCCGCTAATCTGAATTGCCTGCCTTCTATTAGTCTATTCTGCAGCGTGGTTATTTTAGTAAGCCTGTAAATTACAATCACATCTTATCTTTTCATCTTTCATACCCTTATCTCTACTCAAACTGATTCTACACTTGATCTTTAGAACTAAGGTCGTCTCTATCCATTGTACCAATGTCATCCTTAAAACAGACCTAACTCTCCGCCTTATTCTCGCATCATTTCTTTCCAAAGCGTAATGTATCCTTGAATGTTTAGGCTCCAGCCTTTGTCATCCTATAGAGCTGTAATGCCTATCAAATCATGCATATGTGTTTATAGTTAAACTGTTTGCTCATCCATTTTGTTCTGAATCCCATATGCTTTCACATGCAGAGCCTTTACATATTACAGATTACTATTTTTGCAAACCTCTCGCTTTAACCGCCTGTGCACTCTGTTCCTTTCTGCCATGCTCTGATTACCATTATCCTTATTGCTATCTTACTCTACTGCTTTGTTGTATTTGTTACTTTGTCATATCTCCCCTCACTCGATCCCTCACTCCACTATTTAGCTTTAATTTCAAGCTAATACTATGATTATATGATTTACTAGAATACCAGTCCCAGCATAGTGCAGGTGAGGACCATCCCAACGGTACAGCTCCCACTCCCCTCAGTACTGATGCCTGAGCTCCATGAATCAAAATCTATTTCTCCCACATCAGTATTTGTCATACATATTCAATTCCATAATTTTATTCACCCCTTGCCTATTTCCCCAAGGCTTAGTTAAAAACAAAATAATCCAGCAGTTATTACCTTTGAGATCAAGTTTTTAATTTAGCCCATTATATAATCCTTAAGCAGAGACCTTTCCTATCCTCTTGTGTGTTGTTGACACATCCTCACTTCTTATCTTATGAAGAAGGGAATGTCATTGATGAAACAGCTGAAGCTGGTTGGTCCTGAGGAACTCCTGCAATGTTATCATGAAGATGAGTTGATTGACCTCCAGTGACTACAACAATCTTCCTTTGTCTGAAGAAGGGTCCCAACCCAAAACGTCAGCTTTCCTGCTCCTCTAATGCTGCCTGGCCTGCTATGTTCCTCCAGCTCCATGCTGTGTTATCTCATCTTCCTTTGTGTTAAGCCCAGTTCCAGCCAGGGAAGAGTTCTCCCCATAAATCTAACTTATTTCACTTTTATTGGGGGTACCTAAAGCAACCTGATGGTGAGAATCTAATCACAGCACGAGTACTCTCTATCCAAGATCTAATGGATATTTCATGCAATTTTAGGGCTTTGGAGCCAACACTGGGTATGAGTGAAATAGACATTGAGGGCTATGTTGAGAAATTGGACAGGATTAGAACCTATCACAAAAAGGATATATTAGACTAATGATAAAAATTAAGTTCTTAGTCAAATAAAAGTTAGGGAGCTCAATGCTGACCCCTGTGATACGCTACTGGACATTGGCTTCCAGTCACTAAACTGCATTCTGTCATCACCCTCTGTCTCCTACAAATGAGCTGATTTTGAATCTTATTTATCGGAGATCTTGATCAACTGGGATAATGGGCTGAGGAGTGGCAGATGGTGTTTAATTTGGATCAAGGTTTTGGTAATACAAATAAGGATAGGACTTACACAATTAATGGGGGGCCCTGGGTAGTGTTGTAGGACTGTGAGACCTAGGGGTTCAGGTTACATAATTCTTTGCAATTTGCATCACAGGTAGACAGGGTGGTTAAGAAGACATTTAGTATGCTTAACTTTATTTTTCAGATAGGAGTTGGGACATCATGTTGAGTCTGCACAGGATGTTGGTGAGGCTTCTTCTGGAATACTGAGCCCAGTTCTGGTCACCCTGTTATAGGAAGGATGTGATTAAACTGAAGAGGTTTTAGAAAAGATTTACCAGGATGTTACTGGGAATGGAAGGTTTGAGACATAAAAATAGATTGGAAGGGCTGAGACGTTTTTTCACTAGCACATAGGAGGTTGAGGGGTGACCTTAGTGAGGTTTATATAATCATGAGTTGCATAGATAAAGTCTTTTCCCTAGGGTGGGTGGTGTTCAAAACAAGGGGGCATGTTTTAAGGAGAGAGGAGAAAGATTTAAAAAGGACATGAGAAACACCTTTTTACAGAGTGATTAGTATATGGAATGAACTGCCAGAGGTGCATGTGGATTTAAAAGACGTTTGGTTAAGTACATAAATAGGAAATGATTGCAGGCATATGGGTCAAATGCAGGCAGGTGGGACTAGTTTAGTTTGGGTCCCACCTCGGTGTGGACCTATTGGACCGAAGGGTCTGTTACCATGCTCTATGACTCTATGCTCTAAATTACTCTATATCCATGTGTATCTTCCTTCTTGATAAGTCTCCTATGTGGAAACTTGTCAAAAGCTTTACTGAAATCCTTATAAACTACGTCAATTGCTCTACCCTCCTCTACATACTTGGTCACCTCCTCAAAATATTCAATCAAATTTGATGAACATGACCTCCTTCTGATGAAGCCATGCTGGCTATCCCTGATCAAGCCCTGCCACTCCAAGTGATGACAGATGTTCTCCTTCAGAAATTCCTCCAAAAGGTTTCCTACAACTGATGCGTGAATCAATGGTCTGCAGTTCTCTGGCTTATCTCTACAATGTTTCTTAAACATCAGAATGACATTAGTCCTCTAGCATCTCCCCTGTGGCTAGGGAGGAATTAATCATTTGAGTCAGCGCTCCTGAAATCTTCTCCCTTACCTCCCACAGCAGCCTGGGACACAATTCATCTGGATGTTGGGATTTGTTCACTTTTAAGCCTGCCATTATCCTGTCCTTCCTTATGTCAATTTGATTAAGCATGTCGCAGTTTCTCCCCTAAATTCCATATATTCATCCTCTATCACTTGGGGGAAGAGAGATGTGAAGTATTGGTTCAGTGCTTTTATCAATGTCCTTTGGCACCACCCACAGTTTGTCCGTTTAGTCACTAGTAGGCCCTACACTTTCCCTGATTATCGTCTTCTCATTGATATACTTGGAGAATGTCTTGGGATATTCCTTCCTTTTTTTTCATTCTTATATCCCCATTATGCTTTCCTAACTGCTTTTTCAAACTCCACCTTCCATTTTCTGTGCTCCACTATTGCCTCCACTGATTTGTTCCCCTTGTACCAGACAAAAGCCTCCCCTGTACCCGGTGTGGCTACCTCTACATTGGGGAAACCAAGCGGAGGCCTGGGGATCGCTTTGCAGAACACCTCCGCTCGGTTCGCAATAAACAACTGCACCTCCCAGTCGCAAACCATTTCAACTCCCCCTCCCATTCCTTAGACAACATGTCCATCCTGGGCCTCCTGCAGTGCCATATGATGCCACCGGAAGGTTGCAGGAACAGCAATTCATATTCCGCTTGGGAACCCTGCAGCCCAATGGTATCAATGTGGACTTCACAAGCTTCAAAATCTCCCCCTACCCCACTGCATCCCAAAACCAGCCCAGCTCATCCCCGCCTCCCTAACCTGTTCTTCCTCTCACCTATACCCTCCTCCCACCTCAAGCCGCACCTCCATCTTCTACCTCCTAACCTCATCCCACACCCTTGACCTGTCCGTCCTCCCCAGACTGATCTATCCTCTTCCCGGACTGATCTATCCCCTCCCTACCTCCCCACCCATACACTCCTCTCCACCTATCTTCTCCTCTAACCATCTTTGGTCCATCTCCCCCTCTCTCTCTATTTATTTCAGAATCCTCTCCCCATCCCCCTTTTCTGATGAAGGGACTAAGCCCGAAACGTCAGCTTTTGTGCTCCTAAGATGCTGCTTGGCCTACTGTGTTCATCCAGCTACACACTTTGTTATTTCTCTTTTTCATCTCATTGTATCCTGAATATCTCTGGCCATCTTTGGTTCTCAGGGTTTGTTACACCGTCCTATCACCCTAGAGGGAACATGTTGGACTTGTACTCTCTCTATTTCCTTATTAAACGCCCCAACACTGTTGTTCTGAGCATTTTCCCATGAGTAACTATTCCTAGACCACCTTAGCCAGGTCCTGCCTTAGTTTACTAAAATCCTCTCCTCCCTAATCCAAACGTTTTAGGCAACTTGTCTACTTCTCTGTCCATAATAAGCTTAAATTATATCACAAAAGCTGAAAGGACTGTGGATACTTTAACTTAGAAACAAAAGTTGCTGGATAAGCTTAGCAGGATTGGCAGCATCTGTGAAGAGAGGTCAGAGTTAATGTTTCGGGCCTGGAAACCCTTCCTCAGAACCATGTTGTGATTGCTATCATGAAAATGCTCCCTCGCCATCACCTCAGCCACCTCTCTAGTTTTATTCCCCAGAATTAGGTCCTGAAGAGCTTCGCCCTTATTGGGCCTTTTTCATATTGACCTTAAAAGTTCACCTGTCCATGTTTCAAGAAATCTACTCCATCCAAGCCCTTAGCACTATGTCTATTCTAGTTTATGTTAGGAAAGTTGAAATTGCTTAATATTATTCCCCCTTTCAGGAGGGGGGTTAGTGGATGCTTGACTACCACACGATACCAGCTTGGTCAGAGGACACCATCTGCTGGGTCAGTGAGGTCTTGAGGTTCAGTGCCTTTCTCTGCTCCAGCTGGATACGTGCTATCCTCTCCTCTCTGTTTCTTCAGCTTCACTCTGTGGAGTTTCAGGAGGGATTTATTCACACTCCCTCTATTGCATACAACGCTATCCCTCAGTTGTCCTCTCCTTCCACCCGCTTTCTCGCTCCCTTAGAACACATTAATGCTTTCCCCAAATGCATCGGTGGTAACAGCTATGCCACTTACTTTTATCCTACTTATTCCCCTTTTTGTCTGTCAATATTGGAAAAGAGAGCCCACAATGGGGTAGAGTGAGGCTGGACTGATGCAGCTGGTGATTCATTGTCAGTTCCTCACCTTGTCTGATGAGAGGATCCTTTCCCTTGCAGGAGAAAACCTGGCCTGCTCCTCTGGGTGATACAGGGTCACCCATATCCCAACAACAATTGCCATCATTCCACTGCAAACCTCTGAGTAACTAGACATAATGAATCTGATGATGAGAGGCGTGGATAGTGTAGGTAGCTAGAGACTTTTTCCCAGGCCGAAAATGACTGTTACAAGGAGGCATAATTTTGAGGTAATTGGAGGAAGGTATGAGGGGATGTCAGAGGTAGATTCTTTACACAGAGTGTGGTGGGCGTATGGAATGTCCTGGCGGCAGGGATAGTGGAGTCAGATACATTAGGGATGTTCAAACGACTCTGGGATAGGCACATGGATGATAGTAAAATTAGGGTATGCATGGACGTTTGATCTTAGAGTAGGATAATAGGTCAGCACAACATTGTGGGCCAAAGGGCCTGTACTGTGCTGTACTGATCTATATTCTATGCTCTATGCTGTAGACTGTGAATGTCATTCATCATACATCACTTCAAAACACTGGCCACAAAGCCTTCTGCCTCTCGTGTCTTACAGATGCAGCCAGCTTCCCTGCTACATCTGTGGAGAAATGTTTGGATTCCCCAGAAGCCATGGTCTTGAACACTGAGAATGAAAGCGGAGAGTATTGAAGTCTCAGAGGAAGCATTGGCAAAGCTGCCTTTTACACCCAGTCTTCTCCCCCAACCAACTTAAATACTGATACCTTGGTGGAGATGATAGACGTAGATAGAGACCCTCACAGTGACAGCTGGCTCAGATGGAAACAATCGACTGCTAGTGCTTGGAAAATTACCAGAGACCAGATACCTGCTCATCCCAGGAAGAAGATGACACTGTGGTGTTAGCAATCAGGGATTTTAACAACATGCACAGGAGCAACAGACAAGCATCTGAGACATGATCGTCCTCATTGTCCAGTTGCGTGAGTCATGCAGACATCCGTCTGTCTCCAAGGACAGGGTGGCAGCTGCCATGGACGGACAGACAAGCCTCAGGAGATGCTGGAAATGCAGAAAGATCTGTACTTCACTACTACAGCCATTTGTCCTCTGGGCCAACAGCATAGCAACAGGGGTGCAGGGAACCTGGAAATCCAGGCACTCCTTTCTTACAAGGAGAAAGTCAGTGCCACGATGATCCACTGGCCAATATGTACTTAGACCTCCGAGTGGTGGCTCCACATTCCCATGTCTGTGACAGCAGCACACACCATCCCACCCCTCCCCCAAACACCAGACTGAATGCTAAGGAGACAGATGGCTGACAGTGACCCACTTCTTGAACCACACAGGCAAATATCCTCAAAATAAAGCCAACCTGACTGGGCTTCTGAACATGGCTGAATCCCTGGACTGGTACAGGAGGTTGAGACAACACAGCATGGAGCTGAAGGAATGCAACAGGCCAGGCAGCGTTAGAGGAGCAGGAAAGCTGGCATTTGTTTAGAAATGGGGAGGGGGAAGGGAGCTGGGAATAAATAGAGAGAGGAGAGGTGGGGCTGGAGAAGGTAGGTGGATAGTGATAGATGAGTGCAGTTAGGGAGTGATGGGAATTGATCAGTGGGGCGGATAGGAGTGACAGAAGATGGACAGGTTGTGTCAAGTCAAAGAGGCAGGGACAAGAGTGTTGGTTGGACATGGGATGTGCCTGTGCGTGGGGAGATTTTAAAACTGGTGAATTCCATGTTAAGACCAGCAGGCTGTAGGCTCCCGAGGTGGAATATAAGGTGTTGGTCCTCCAGTTTCTGCGTGGCATCATTATGACACCAGAGGAAGCCCAGGATAGACATATCACCCGGGGAGTGGGAGGCTGAGGGTCAACTCTCCTGCTCCTCTGATGTTACCTGGCCTGCTGTTTTCCTCCAGCTCCACACTGGTTGTCTCTGACTCCAGCATCTGCAGTTCTTGCTACCTCTGGTACAGGAGGTTGCCTTGTCTTACTGTGTTCGAGCCTCCTAACTAAAGGCTAGCACTAAGACTTTAATACACTGTCAACTGCAAGCTGCACAAATATGGCTGCCACATGGTGTGGGTGCGACATTGATGCTGCACACTGATAAACAACAAGATGTTTGTCGCCTTTACAGAGGAGTGCTGACCCGAAAGTCAAGCTGCCTGGTTGTGTGACTGTACTAATTAGCGTTGCAAGGCAAAATATGCAGTCCAAAGATATGCAAGTTAGGAGGAATGGCCATGCTAAATTGTCCATATTGCCCAGAGATGTGCCGACTCGGTGGAGCAGCCATGGTAAATGCAGGATTACTGTAAGGGTTAGTAGCCGGATTTGGATTGGATGCTCTTCAGAGGGTCGGTGCAGACTCGATGGGCTGAATGGGCTCTTTCTGCACTATGATTCTATCTTGTGGGCATGCTAGTAGGTACTAAGTGAATGCCTGCTAAATGAACAAGCAAGCAAACAGCTCTAATATGTAACCTGGTCAAGGCCATGAAGTGAGGGCCTGACCGAGTAAACTAATTATGTCGGCTGAAGTCTTTCTCTGCCAGTTCCTGGTGGGCTCTGCAACGCACATTTGTGTTTCCAGTGCACATCAGAGAGGTGCCAGGGTGGTAAAGATTTGCGGAATGTCAGTCGGAAAACATCCGTGGAGGAAGTGTACATGTGTCTGGTATCCATCATGCCCTTGCCTGTAGTTTGTTTATAGGAGCCATGGAGGTTGTACAGAGGTAATGGCAGGCGGAATCAGCCAGGTGTGCCTACTAATCTCGACAATGGGTTTTCCCAACTTCTAGTTTGGTTGCACAAGTTTGGTAAGATGGAAGTGTTAATATTACTGTGGTGAGTTAGATTGTTAACAAGGTATTCAACAATCAATAATCACCATCAGCTGGCAGTTCGTTGCTGCTTGGCAAAAATTTCACAATGCCACTCGCAAAAACATAAAAATGGAGCAAGAGGTTATTAATGTTGGGATGGACTTTGTCTGCCTCCTTCAATTCTGTCAAACATCTACCCACGGCCCATATCACTCAGACTCCTATAAGAATCCACCCAAAATAAATCATGATCTTTCTGAATTTTTTTTTATATTACATAGTAGTTAGCTGCATTTCTCAGGGTGCAATGGTAGACACTTAAATAAGAACCGATCATACTACTGGGACACTCATATTGATGAATAACAACTCTATTTTTGCTCTTTATGTAAGTGATATGATTATTTGAAATGTCAGTATTCTATTTATAAAAATAATCTTTTTTGTTCCATCAGATACTACATTTCAGGGTAGAGATTGCTTTGTGTATTAATCAGCTCCCCCACTGCTTCATGCTAAATGGCAACAGACATTGGAGACTAATGAAGCAGCTCATTGTGGGAAATTATCAGAGCGATGCCACGATTTTCATAATTACTTCATTACAGTCTGATTATTTCCTCCCTTTTATAATACTCACTTGAAGAATTTGGTTTGTAATAAATTTGAACTTTGTGTGCCTTCAGCCTCCGTTTCAAAGCACAAATTGAGAGAGAAAAAAACATTTTACATCTGGTTAAAAAAGATAACTTTATGCCATTGAAAATGAAGCAAAGAGTGAAAAAAATGGATCTAGCTATTGAAGAGTTCACTTTTGACTTTATACTTGAAGTAGAGACCATTGCCCACTGGTAGTACAAAAGTGACATTTAGGTATGCATTATGCATGATTTTCCATGTCAGAAAAATCAGTGTCTGCAAAGGAGACTGCAAGATCAAGTCAGGGAGAACAGCTACAAAAACGGGTGCAAATAACAAGAAACAATGGTTGTGTTTGTCTCTATCCTGTCATGTTCTTGTTCACTGTGTTTCTAACTCTCACGTACATCCCCAGCACCCCCACCACACCCAACCTCTAGGTTAAACCATTTGCAGACAGCCTTTGCATAGTTATTAGTGATAATTACACTGTATAATTTTCCACTGTTTATTGCACCAAAGCCGAAGATGTTAAAATTGAACTTTAAAGAAAATAAGTAGTGCATCTGAAAAAAAGCAAGTCGGCCAGACAAGGCCATTCAAAACAGGAGGTCAGACCATGCCGTCAACCCAGGCCAGGTCACGCAAAACAGCAAACCAAGCCAAAATATGCCAGAGATAACAAAGTGTGGAGCTGGATGAATACAGCAGGCCAAGCAGCATCTTAGGAGCACAGACTAGGCCATACCAACAATGACAACAAGACAGTCAGGTCGCAAAAGAGTTCAAACCTACCAAGTCTGATCAACAAAAGTAGGAGGCAAAGTTATCTTGTTCAAAAATGACACCGAGATGGACATACAAAATAGAATAAGTCTCTGTAACAAATACATCTGTGTAAGACAGGCCAACAAATACAGTAATCTAAGAGAGGCTGCTAAAGATAGAAACAGATTAGAGCAAGTAAGAGCAGGTCAAGGTAACAAGGATGTCTCTTGAGCCAGACTATGTAAGGACAGGTCCTGTGCTAGATCACGGCACACAGGAAGCTAGGCTGAACCAATCAACAAAAACAAACAATAAAGTGTGGAGCTGGATGAACACAGCAGGCCAAGCAGCATCTTAGAAGCACAAAAGCTGACGTTTTGGGCCTGGAGCCTTCATCAGACCAAAATGTCAGCTTTTGTGCTCCTGAGATGCTGCTTGGCCTGTTGTGATCATCCAGCTTCACACTTTATTATCTTGGATTCTCCAGCATCTGCAGTTCCCATTATCTCTGATCACAACAAAACCATACAATGGCCTTCTTCCCATTTCATTATAATGTACTTATCTGCAGAACAGTGATTTGTAGGAATTCTTTTTCTTTAATTTGTTTCCTGATCGATTAGATTTACAGGGAATGGAACCTAACAATTACAAAATGTTTTAGCTACATAACCTTTATTTTTGCAAACAGCTCATCAGATTACCTCCCTGTATGATTTCACTTTTTCCTGGGGGCCTCCAGAATTTAATCTCTAAAGAGGTGATGAGAGTCTCATTCCTCCTCATCACATAATGGTGTCTTCCATGTAGTGTGCGTTGTCTGTGTATATTGTGTGTGTGTGTGTGTGTGTGTGTGTGTGTGTGTGTGTGTGTGTGTGTGTGTTTTCCTCGCAATTACAGTCAAATTTCATCATTATAAACACTGTTATCATAAACTTATGTTTCTTTCAATTCTGGCAGTTCCTGACTGCAGTGTGACCTTGCATTGAAATCAAGTGCCTTATCATTAGAAAACAAGAGACAAATGAAAAGCTCAAGTGACTTCTGCAATGGCATTATCAATTTATCAGTGCATCACTGATCTACAGAAACCTGAAAGGTTTAGATTCATTCGCTGGTTTATTCCCCTTTAGGGAAAGCAAACAAAAAAACACAGTTTTTGGTATAGATAACATCAAACTTATCTATGTGGTTTTCATGGGGTAACATCTTGTTAATACTCACTGTCCAGACTCAGAAGAAAAGGCCACTTAATTAAAATTACAAATGGCAGCTGTATTCCCTGAAACATACCCCTGCAGCTGAGAGAAAAATGTATTTAGAAGTTGTGAGCAAGAAAATGAACCAGATACAATGTGTTGCGTTTGTGGCAAAGTGACACTCTGGGATCTGAAACATCTACAGTAGTTTCAGTGTCATAAGCCTTGAGAGCCAAAACAAGTGTCCTGCCCACTGAATAAGGTCTCCTGGTTCAACCTGAAAGTTTCCTTCTCCCTTCTGCAACCTTTTTCTTTCAGATATTCAGTTCTAGGCTCCTGCTCAGAGTCTGTAGTGATGACTTCCCTTCCAAAGCTTTCAATCCTACATCTCTGCCATGAACTTCTTATATATCTATAATTCACATTTTATACAGGCACATTTTCGTGGTCAGAGGTCATCTCTGCAATTATGAACAAAGTTAATGGCCACTTCCTGCTCATTGACCAGATGAATTCTTCCCTCTCACCAGAATGTGAGTTGCCGTTGTTCAAAGTGATCTAACATTGCTATGTAATGTGGCTAGTAATTCTCACAACACTTATTTGGGAAAAAATGAATTCCCCACGAACCACCCGGCAGTTTTTCAGACTCCGGGAGCAACAGCAGCAGGCGCAAGTTAGAACAAGAGAGCAAGGAGCATGAATTAAGAAGGGGAAGAAAAGCCATATAAGTTAAGGGAAGTGGGAAAAGGAATACACACTTAGATCCAATGAAGAACAAGTTAAAACCTTTGATCTACCCAGCCTTCCCTACATTATGGTGATACCTTGTGATAAATCACAATATATACATACATGTATGCATTCACATACCCAGAAAAAAACCCTGTGATCACCTGGAAAAGATGAAAGCCAGATAAAAATCCAAATTAATCTGACGGAAAAGGATCTGATGATTGAAATTAGACCAGGAGGTTATTCTGATCCTGTGTGACTGCTGTTCTATTGCATAGGTTCCAAGCCAGACAGACAACACGCCTTTCGTACCTTCATGTCAGATTAAGGGCTTTGTGATATGTGATGTCAAACAGAAGTACAATAGTACCCACCTCACCTGTTGCAATCTTAATTGCAATAGTAATGACAGCAACAGCAATAAATATAGTACTCAAGACTATGTGTCATTTTGCACTCTTACAACATTGCAAATGACATTGTTAACCAATTTCAAAATATCTGCTTCAACAAGGACCTAGTCTTTGTGATAAATGTCCCAAGGGCTAACTAACAGAGATCACTCAGACCATCCCATGCTGGTGGCAATGTTTTACCCAGAGACTATGCCAGTGATCACCTAAACTGATTGAACTGTGTTTGAAGACAGTATTTTGGAAAATACAAGAACTTCCACTAATAGCTTAGCAGTATTCTAGGCCCCAGGGACAGCAGCAATTGTATCAGGTGAGCCATGCTGATGGGCAGGAGGGAAGGAGGAAAAGAATTCTGGCATGAAGCGCAGTGCCTCTGCATATCGTCTACTTTTAAAGATTTAAAGGGGGAGCTAGGGCAGCGAATGATGGGTGTTATATTCGACACAGCATAGAAAAGATAAACAGCAGCCAGAGAAGTGATGGAAATCCAGATTCTGGATCCCACCTGTTTTATGTACCTTGTGTTCCTTTAATGGTTCTAATTTAGATACTGAAATGAATGGTAAAGACAACATATTGCATACAAACACAAGCCCCAACTGTGGGCTTGAATTGCTCAAAAGGAGGAAGGCAGTGTCTAAATATACATTTAGGATAATTGTTCAAAGAGCAATCAGCTGTATTTTGCATATGATCATTCCCAAAATGGATTTTTAGCCACAAATCTCTGAAGGGCAGACTTCAAATGTTTGCTAGTTTTTGCAATCTCATGATTCATATTTTATACCTGAGTTTTGATAACAATTAAATATCCAAATGTGGGAATTACAATAAATTGTGTCTTCTGTTTATTTAGAGAAGAATGAGAAGGGAAGGTAAAATATGAGACCTATGTGTATTGTTTATTCATGGGCTGCTTGTTCCTATTTTTTTCCAGATTGCTTTATGGTATGAACTATTACACATCTTGGGAATATTGGAGAAAATCTACCCTTGCAGATTTTAATTCTTAGAGGAAGAAATGCCACACAAACATGCTGCCAACTCGCCTCTGCTCTGTGAACATCTCATAAAATGTACCTTCTGTTAATCCCTTCAGCAAATGTAGCTATGCACGTTTTTACCATTATTCAAATGGTTTTTATAAGGTGCCCTGAGATGTTGGATCATCAGTCGCCAGATGCAAGTTTAGAGAATTGTCTAAAGAAATAAGAGGCTCATATTTTATAAAGGCCAGCTGACTGACTGAGTGAGTGAGAGAAAAATGAGTGAGTGTATGAACAAACCAGTAAATGATTATAAATAATGGAGAAAGAATGATTGGAAAAGAGTATCTCTTTACCCTTAGCTTTAGGAAAACACTAGCCATTCCATGCATATTTATTTACCCCGAAGTGTTCGGTAAGACTTTATGGAGGAACATAAATATTTATTTTTACAAATCCTCCTCCCATTCCAGTTTCTAGGTTAATTCTGCTGTGCCTCACAATGTCCTTCAAACTGCTGGAAGATGTTGGAAGTCTGAATAGCACAGAAAATGAGATCTGAATGTCCACACTATTAACAAGTAACTGAACATCCCTTATAGTGTGCTATTTTGTGGAAAAGCTTACAGACTCAGTTTTTTTTTAATAGAATTATGATATTTCAGTGTTTCAGTGTTAACTGTGTCTTTTAGCAATATTTGTACCATTGGGAAACTTTTGCAACCATCTTGTAACAAGTTGAAGGAGAACATTTATAACTTCATCCATTGCATTTTTAGTGTTACACAAAGCACCATGTCTTTGCCTAACATCTTGCTCAGCTAAATGCACACTTTTCCTCTTGGTAGAGGGTCCGAGACAACCAATAAAAGAAACTTTGCATTCTTACCAGAGCGTGAATTAAGAAGACAAAGAAAAGCCATGCAAATTGAGGGAAGTGGGAAAAGAAAAACATACGAACATCAAATGAAAAACAAGTTAAAACATTTGATCTTACATTGATTCTTACATTTTGAATATGACACAAGGAGATAGGACATGCGTCAAACTCTTTTACTCATTTCAGTGTTCTTTGAATAAGGCAGTTTCAGCTTTTTAAAAGCTGTTGCTACCCACGATTGTCTAACACAGTGATAACTCCTACTGGTGGACTTAACCTGTGATGGGAGCTTACTGAATATTTAACTTTACTAGATATTGCAAAGGCTGAAGTAGAATATTTCAAGGAGCCAAGTATGGCCTAGGCAATAATCACAAGACTGATTCAAACATTGGTCCCACAGGTTAAAAGGCAGTATCAGTTACATTTCATCTCTCAGTTCACCATAGGTTCCTTTTTTCAAAAGCGCAATGACAGCAAAGTACCATCTGCAAGAGCTATAACACATAAACATTTCACAGTACTAAATAATGCACAGTAATGCGCATGGCAGATCGGACATTTCCAATTAATTAAGTTAATAAAAGAGTTTAAAAATTTCTTTAAACATAATCATGCCATTTATCGCATTCAGGAGATCTAGCCATGAAATTATTACAAACAGAACATTACTACTTTTTTTCCTTTGTTCGAAACATCAAATCTAAAATTCTTCCATCTGTTTTTTGTTTCATCAAAAATATTTACGCCAGCCCCTGATGTTCATGTATCTCTGATCCCTGGAGCTTCACTCAAGGACTAATGTAGCAATATTTAATTCTATTGAGATTATAGGTATATACTAGTGGAGACAGAAAGCCTGCTACGTGCTTTTAAGTGTTGGGTGATAAAAGTTGAGCTGTATATCCCAAACTATGTCCTCTTCTGTTATGCCCAGCTCAATAATGTGATTGTAAGACATTTGCCATTTCAACCTCCAATGCAATGTTAGTTACATTCATCATTTAAGGTGAAGTTAAATGACTGATTCGAATTTATGCTAGTGTTGCTATCTTGTGAGGTCTTGGAGGAACCATCTCGGTAATGACTCACTCAGAGATAGTAAGAAGTGCCGATGTTGGACTCTGAGATAACACAGTGTCGAGCTGGAGGAACACAGCAGGCCAGACAGCATCAGAGGTGAGACGTTTCAGGTTGGGACCATTCTTCAGATTTCTGATAATGGCTGATCATCTAACTCAGTGGCCTGTTCCCCCTTTCTCCCATATGCTTTGACCCCTATTGTAATTAGCCCTAAGAATGATATCAAACTCATTCTTGAAGACATTTTTAATGTTCTGGCCTCACTCACTTTCTGAGACGGAGAATTCCATATGCTCACCACTCTCTGGATGAAGAAGTATCCCTTCATCCTAACCAGCTTACCCGGTATCCTTAGACTGTGACCCATGATTCTGGACTCTCCGGCCATCAGAAACATCCTGCACAGAAAGATGCTAATGAGGGCACCATGTCTATGCTGATTGAGAAAGAACTATCCAGTTTAATACTGTTTTCTAACTGCTGATTTGTAACACTGAATTTTGCAACAGTTGAAGTGTATTTTCTAGCATTTTTTACAAATGCAGCAAGTACTTTTGCCTCTCTCATGCTTTTGGGTTGTGGATCCTAGACTTCTGAAAATCTCCAGCTGAAATGTTTTCTCCTCAACTCCCTAGCTATTGATCTTGCTGTTAAAAGAATCACAGAATTGCTACAGCACAAAAGCCTACTCAATTCACATTTGTATTGGCTCTTTGAATCAATATTTCACCTCATGCCACTTTCCCATCTTTACCCTATATCCCTGCACGTTCTTCCTTTTCAGGTAATATTCAAATTTTGCCTCCATCACATTCTCATACAACGTATTCCAAATCTTAATCACTTGCTAGTGAAAAGATTTGTCCTCATGTCAACATTGGTCCTCTTGGTCAATTACCATAATTTGCCCTTTTTTTCCTGATCTCCCATACACATCTACTTGTTAGGAGCAGAAGAAATCAATTTGACCCTTCAAACCTGTTCTGCCATTCAATAGGTTTGTGGCTGATCTGTTGCGTTTGAAATTTTGCATTCCTATCTATCCCTGTTAATCTTCAATTCCCTTGACTAACATGGATCTATCTACCTCTATGTTAAAAATAAGCCGATGGCTCTGTCTCCACTGCTTTCTGAGGCAGAGAGATCCAAAGTCACACAAACTTCTGAGAGTAATAAAAAAAAATCTCAGCTCTGTCCTGAAAAGGAGATTCTATTTTTTAGACAGTGTTGCCTGGTTCTGGACATACCCATAAGAGTGAACCATATTTTCCTTGTCCACCTGGTAAACAGCATTCAGGATATGAAGCTATAATCAAATCAGCTTCACTCTTCTAACTGTCAGCTCAGCTTGTCCAATCTTTCCTTACAAATGAAGCTTCTAATTCCAACTGTCAATCTAGAAAACCTCATTTAAACTACCTCCAATGCATTTGCACCCTCGTTTAAATAAGAGGACCAAAAATGAACACAATAATTCAGATATGGTCTCAGCAATGCCTTATAAAATTGAAGCATAAACTCCTTACTTTTATATTCAATCCCTCTTTTAATAAAATATAGCATTCCATCAGTCTTTTTAATCACTTGCTTTACCCATTTATTAACTTTCCACCCATGGGTATAGGTTTTCACTATGTACCCTATCCAGGTCTCTCGTGATTTTAAATACTTCTGTCAAATCTACTCCCAACCTTCCCTTCTGCAATGAAATTAGTCCTAACTTCTTCAATCTATCTATATAGCAATTAACAGATCTTTCGGATCCACTCTATCTTGGCCTTTCACAATTTTATACACTTAATTAAATCCACCGTCAACATGCTGTGTTCCAAAGAAACAACACAAACTTTTTCAATATTTCCCCATTGCTAAACTGTGCCATCACCGTCATAAATTTCCTCTATAATTCTCTCTAGTGTGCTCACAACATTTCTTTAACATTGTCATCAGAAATATATGCAGTAGTTTAGCTATGGCCTAACTAGTGTTTTATACATTCTCTGCTTTTATATAAAAGTTTTGGCTAAAAAAAACACTTTGATTGGTTTTGTACACACCTTATGCTCCTTTCCTGCTTCGTTCAGAATTCATTGGAAATGTTTATCTACAATTGTCAGTATCCTACCAGTCTATTGATACTTTCCTGCAGTTTACAGGTTTCTTCCTCACTGTCGATCACAATGCCAATTTCTGTATCATCTACATACCTCTTCATCATACAAACGTGGATTGAAATTTTGCAAATAGTAGAGAAGTTGAAACTGGAGTAAGAAGAACAAAAAAAAAGGATGGAGGTAGACCAACACATGAATATAGAGATGAAGAACAATAATGCATACAGAAGAAGCAATAATAATAAACAAACAAGTTAAGCAAGGCCCTGAATTTGACTTGTCTGGCCCAGCAGATTGATAGAATAAGAAGGGAGCAAAACATGTTACCAAACTGAAGGATTCCCATGGGGATGGGATTCATCACATCCACTGACCAAACTGAAGGATGGTAGAATGCAAAGGGTTAGTGGTTCCTGACATTCATATTTACTTACTTCACCTCTCTGTTCAAGATCAGGTACTAGTTTAAGCCCTGTGTCTGAATGGGTGCATTTTGAGCTTCTGCCAAAATTGCAACTCATGTGAATATAGTTTATCGCATGACCATCAAGTGTAACATTGCCAACAGAGTCCAAACTTTCCAGAGTAGACTACAGTGCTGATGCCATGTATGATAAACATAAATAATTTCACAAAGATTGGAGGCAGAATCTGCTACAGACATGAAAATCCTTAACAGCATGTCTATTGCCTTGTAATACAGCATGTGCACGGCAAGCAATTTTCTGTCCTCAGGTGTAATTTCCAAGACATTGGGCATAATTTTCCCTGAGTGTTTCCAAGCCCTGCCATAAGGTTGAGGTATAGTTCTACATCCGTATGGTGTGAAAACAGTTAGATACTGTGATTTTCCCCGGGACACCTTTTCAGTGACCAATAGGAAGGCTTGTCATCCTAGTAAAAGCCGCAGGCAAAACTTCAAAGCTGGCAGACTAATCAGAGGCCTTCCAGCTTGAAAGCAGCAATAACCTGCAATGTGAAGTAAGTGAGGTAAAGGCACCCTCTCTCCGATGGGTTTTACTGCCGGGTCACTGCAGGGTGGCCTATAACTGTCATAGCAACTAAGCAGGCAAAGAGGGTCCTAGGCTTTCCTGGAGCACCTGCCAGTGCTCTGCCCTGATCTTCTTTCAACCCCCAGACTTCAATGATAATGTGGGCCATGATATGTAATTCAGCCTTTCAAAGGATTGTAATTTCTTCTCTTTCGAAGACCTAACTTTGGTATCAAAAACCCCTCTGTCCCAGACTGTATTAATGATTGCTCATGTTCTGGTACTTTGTCCACCTTTCCTGGGACTTTGCTACCCAGAGTTCTTTAAATTTCACCCCAGTATCTTGTCATACATACAGATCATACTTTTTCACAGACAACCAGTTTCACCAAGCTGGCACTACACCTACGTTTCTCAAAGCTTTAATATTTCTCAGCTACACAAAACAAATAATGTTCTTAGGATTCCTTCCTTCTCACTTACAGCTGCAAAATAACTAATGCCATACACCTTTTTCCATACCATCACAGATTTGAGGACCTTTCCTGAGCCCTAACCAATATTTAGCTACACCTCCTGGAGTCCCAGATTTCTCCTGAATTCTAATGGATTGGAGACTATTTTTGTCAATGTTGCCTCTTTTCCCTGCTCCTATGTATATGACTGAGCAGGTGCCCACAGGTGGCAGCCTTCTTCTTGAACTGCCCCTGCCCAACTGCCTAAAATTAACTATTCAGCAACCCTTGAACTATTCTGAGTCAAGTATTGGAAACCTTGTAACAAGCCCCAGCACTAATTCGAGACAATATCGATTGTAACTAACATTTTGGAAGAGTCACATGTAGCAATCCCTTAGAACAGTTTGTTTCCTTGAAAAGAACAATACTTACAGATTGCTGACTTCAAGGTCCAAAACGGAGACAGAAAGAGGATTTCATTACACCTTTGACAGAAGTTTAGAATTTTCTTTGCCACCACTTTCCAAACCTATCACCTAGGACAGGGCAGTCAATGTGCTGGAACATCACCATTTGCAAGTTCCCCTTCAAGTCACAACAATCCTGACTTGGAGTTTTATTGTCATTCCATCACTGTCATTGGGTCAAAGTCCCTGGGACTACCTTCCTGCAGCATTATGGGTGTACCTATCCCCAAACACTGCAACAGTTTAAGAGAGCAGATCACTACCTTCTCAAGGGTAGTTAGGGCTGAAATAATGCTGGTCTCACCAACAAAAACTACACCCTGTGAACTAATAAAAATATAACAGACAGAGTCAACATAATTGTGTGAAATGGAAATCATCTTTGCCAAATTTATTCGTGTTCTTTGAAGATGCAACGAGCTAGTTGATTAAAGAGGAACCAGTAGATGTGATATATTTGGATTTACAAATAAATGCCGCATCAAATATCACTGTAGAAACAATGAAGTTGAGGTATTAGAGTGATATTTTAGCACTAATAAGGCCTGGCTAACTAGTCAAGATAAATGGATCGCTTTCAGGCCATCAACCTATAACTAGTACTGCGTGTTTCAATGTTAAAGGCACAACTATTTACGATCTATGTTATTGACATATATAAACGTACAAACTGTATTGTAGCCAAATTTGGCATGTTAGAAAGAAAGATAGGAAAGTAACTTTAAAGGACAACACAAAGAACCTGTAATGGAATATATAGATGGGTTCAGTGAGTAGACAGAACTTGGTAGATAGAACACATAACGTTATATATCAACTTTGGCAGGAAGCAGATAAAGGCAGAATATTTGATCACAGAAAATTATCGAATGCTGCATTATTAAGTGACCTGGAAATCCTTGCATATGAATCAGCATGCAGGTACAACAAATAAGTAGGGAGGCAAACAGAATACTGGATTTTACTACAAGCAAGATGAAGTAAGAAGCAAAGATAAAGCTAAAGTTCTCATATTCCTACCAGACCATGGAGCTGCTCTCTCGTTAGAGAAATGACTGGTGGGTTTAATTTGAGAGTCACCGTGCCTCAGGCAAGGGAAGACGTTGTGAACAAGATTCCTGCATGGTAATTTCAGCCAGGATGAGCATTGAACCCACACTGTTAGCATCACTCTGCATTGCAAACCTACCATTAAGCCAACTAGATAGAGTATCAAAATAAAGTCTTGCTTTGGCTGGTAAGAAGACGCCCACAGGACAGGGTACAATTTTGTTCTCCTTATTTAAGAAGGGATGCACTTGTATTGTAAGCAGTTAGTAAGAAATCAATTAAGAGACTCCTGCAATGACGAAATTGTACAAAGCAGCAATGTTGAGCGGATGGGGCCTCAATGAAATTTAGAAAAATGTGAGGTGATTTTACTTAAGCATACTAGAGCAGATGTTTGGAGGGTGTTTTCCAATGATGAGTCTAGAAGTATGAGGGACAGTTTAAGAATAGAGATTCTCCTATTTAAGACAGGGATGAAAAGGATTCTCTTCTCTCAGAGGGTCATTAGTGCTTGGAATTCTCTTCCCCACAGAATAGTGCAGGCTAGGTCAGTGATTACATTCAAAATGAAGTTAGATCGGATTTGACCAACAAAGGAGTCAAACGTTATGTGAGGCTAGAAGAAAAGTGAATTAGGGCACAGTCAAATCAGCCATTGAGACAGAGGTATAATGGGCTAAATGACCCAATCCTGTTCCAATTTCTTATAATCTGATAAACTTTTGAGTTTTACCGCTTGCATAAGTTCATCTGAATAACAAGGTTTTCAGTTAGAAAACTTTCTATTATATCCCAACTTTGTCACGCTATTAAAATACCTTCTCCACACACATGGTACCCCCATTATAAAGTTTCATGTTAGCATTGTGCATGCAATGGAACCCCATTTATTACGAGTCTCATTTCTGATACCCTTTATTACACATCTTGCCTTATTACAAAATCTCAGTCACATTATTCCACTATTAGCCTACTGAACCTCAACTAATGTGTTGCTTTCTTTTATGGAAAGTCACCAGACAAGCAGCAAATGCCTGGCTGCATAAGACTGTGCTATATTGAAGGTGACTGTATGATATAAAACAGCAGTTACCAAGGAGAATAGCACAAGGCTGTAATATAATCTCTGGCTCCAGATGAGTTTCAAGATCTGTATAATTTTTGGTCATACACTTTGGTGTTTCACCAGATCCCTCTCGACTTGCAGTCCCTGTTAAGCTATCAGTTACTTTACATCGACTTTAATCATGATCGATGAACATTGAGCATGAAAAGAACATCTATGCCTGGGATCGGGACTACCATAGACAGAAGCTGAAAATAACCCTCTAGTAGACTGTTGTATACATGTTCCAATGAATTTTTTTAAAAATTCACATATTACAATATTTTCAAATACAATGTTTAAATCAGATCAGAATTTTAAATCTTCTTTCATAATCTGTGATTGGTTAAGGAACGCACTCCATCCAATAAGAAGAAATGGTTTTTTTTTTAATGTTCAAATTGCAAAGAATCTATAAGACCATAAACAGGCCATTTAACCCAAAATGCTCTGTGCTGGTCGTTATACCCCGTGTAAAGCTCCTGTCTTCCACATTACCTCTCTCAATCCTATCCTTACATCACGTTAGTCTTTTCTCCAGGATTTATACATGAAGCCATCGTTAACCAAAAAAATCTAAACGTTATGTTCTTCAGCCACTACATGTGGCAGTAATTTCCAGTCTCTGTTTAAAGACATTGCTCCTAGATTATTCACTTCATCTCTTGGTGATTGTATTTTATATATGTCCCATTGTCTGAACTTACCCACAATAGACGCAGAGTTACCACATCTACTGTAAATTGAAAGACCCCAAACCGATGTCCTTTTCCAGACAAAAGTGCCCCAGCCTACTCAATCTTTCCTGACAGTTGCACCCTCTTAAGCCTTATAAATTTGTTTTACACTGTCTAGAGTGTTTCAATATCCTTTTTGTAGACTAGGAACCAGTGCAGTTCACAGTATTCTATGGCCTAACCAGGGTTTTATGGCCATGCAATTTGATAAGAACCAGAAAACA
This sequence comes from Stegostoma tigrinum, assembly GCF_030684315.1. Lineage (NCBI taxonomy): Eukaryota > Metazoa > Chordata > Chondrichthyes > Orectolobiformes > Stegostomatidae > Stegostoma > Stegostoma tigrinum. Next base: position 37,576,448 of record NC_081368.1, read on the forward strand.
GCAGGCGGAATGGAAGGGGGAAATGGAACGCACAGTTAACCACTGCGTTTCAATGGACAGACAAACTTTAATTAAATAACTGCTACATGCAGTCTGTGCTAAGCTGCTGCTCTGTGGTCAAATTCCCAAAAGTTGATGGGAAATCATAAGACGTTAGTACCACCCAAAGTGAGAGGATTGGGGATGGAGGTGGTGGGCAGTATATTCTGGTTGCACAAGGCAGTGGAACTTGTTCCAGGCAAACACTAATTGGCATCAAAGCATGTCAGTGCTCCAAGCTTTTTCAATGATCTGATCTTTCAGTGTAGATTCAAGTAATTTTATCAATCTTAATCTTATTTTAATTTTAATTGTAATCTTATCAATAATGTTAGCTCAACTTTTTAGGGGGAGATTAGAATCACATTTGTGAATTGTCAATTCTTTGGCGCAATTCTTTTATCTTTTAATATGTTATATATAGATACCAACGTTTCTGGTAAAACTTCCATAACTTACTTGACTGCCTGTTCTTTTGTAGTATCTTTCATAAGTTTTACAATGGTAATTTCCTCATTGTTAGCCTTGTCAATTAAAATTGCTTCATTAGGCTATTTTAACCAGCAGAGGTTAAAAGCACATCAGGGACTAGGCTACAACATTCCACCTTCCTCCTTTACCTCAAACACGATAGCCAGTTTTCAGGAATCCTCTTTGGGAGAGGTGGTTTGCCTATTAAAATATGCTAATCACTCACATTAGGGTGACAATGGAACACACGTTTAAATTTAACAGCAAATCCACATGTTTCCCAGGATTCCTGAAACCTGTCAGTTAAATTCAGTCAAGTATAGAATGAAAATTGAAGCATTCTATGGAACTCAAGTAAATATGGTATAAATATCAATGTGTAAGAATAAATATGGCATAAATACTCTTGCCTATAAATGGAAACTGGTATGCTTGCAAAATTTTAGATGAGAGTGAACTTTCTACACTTTGGAGGTTTAATGGATCAGAGTAAGATGACTAACATTTTGATTGTCTTAAGATTAGACCTGAAGTGAGGAACAGCATCAGAGAGAGATGTAGCAGAGAAGGAAGCACTTAAAACAAAATGATGCCAAGCGAGCAGCAGACATGATAACAGGGAATAGGAAATCAGAGTAGTGCAGCTTATCTCATAGACACAATTTATGACAAAGGCTGAGGTTCATATTAATAATCTAGAACCAAACCAAGACAGAGATTGCCGGACAAACTCTACAGGTCTGGCACCATCTGTCGAAAGAAAGCAGATTTAACATTTTGAGTCCAGTGACGTGTCTTCAGAACTAGAACTAAAATAACTCCACAGAAGCTGATATCCCATCACTACGTCACCCTTCATTTACACGTAGGGAGTCCTTGATACTGATCCAGCTTCAACAGAGCCAGCTCTCAAAGTGAACTGAATGTCTGACACTCCTGATCTTATTTATCAGCCAGAGCTCCCTAACTGGCCCACAAAGCAGACCCAATCAAAGAACTCATATTCTATGAGGTTCACCTGGTTGACCTCATTACAATCACTGCATCCTTCGCCTCTCTGTCCAAGGATATAGGCCAGTTCTTTTCAGTGTAGCTCCTCCTGTGATGTTTTAGCAGTGGGTTGGGTTCCTGCAACTCTACCTCTGATACGAGTGTCGTGTATTTGCCTCTTACACCCAGACTGTCCTGGAAGAAATTCATTCTCTTCTTCAGGTGGCAAAGGCATCAAGGCAGCAACATCCACTATGTCCATCGCAAATTCTGAGGTATCTTCAAACCTTGGCACAGAGGAAAAACCCACAGGATCTGGAACTGTTGGAAAGCCTGATGAAAAGCTGGGCAATTTTTACTCCCACACCATTTTGAAGTTTTCAGCTTTCATATGCTGTGCATGCTTATTCAGGGCTGTCGCACCTATCCAAACTTAATACATCTTTGCCCTGATCTCGCGTCAACCATGCCTGTTACCCATGTAGGGTTATTCCCGTGGTTCCTACACCAAACTTGTTCCTGTGAAGTAAATTTTCTACCTCGCTTAGTGGAGTATTGTGTCTGGCATTGGCATTCCTAGTGCTGTTTCACACTCCCTCCACCCTAGGTCCAGGAAGATCAAATTTAACCTGGTGCAGAGTCTTCTCCCTTTTAGTAACTCTGCTGGAGCTATCCCTGCAGTTGCATGAGGTGTGATCCCATAATTAAAGAGGAATTTACAGAACTTGGTATCTAGTGAAACTGGAGGCTGTTTCTTTAAGCCTGTCTTTACACTATGGAGCTGTTCCTTAATGTCAAACACCATGTAAACTTGGGAAATACTCAAACTCCCTCCTGGTAAACCAAAGGCCAGGTATCTGTGATGAAAACTTCTGAAAGCCCATGTATTGCAAAAGATGCATGCTGTTTTTCTATCATCGTGCCCATTTTTAATGAGTAAACTCTATGCATGTCCAGTTAATTTGAGTGGGCATCCGCAATGACTGAGAACATTGACCTCACAAAAGGACCACAAATAGTCGACGTGCAACTAAGTCCAGGGTTTACCCAGCCATTTCCATGAATGTGGGGGGTACTGCTGGCAGCAATTTTTGTCCTCGTTGGCACTTTGGGCACTGCCCTATAAATGTGGCTATGTCTGCACCCAATCCCGGCCAACAGACATAGCTTCACACTAACATTTTCATTTTGGAAACCTGTCAATGACCCTGGTAGATTTCAGCCAGTATCTGGCAGCAACATTTGTTCAATCCAATAACTCTCACTCCCCAAATTAATATGCTGCCCTCTACTGTGATCTGGCCTCTGCGGTTGCAAAGAGGTTTCAGCTCTGGTTGTAATGGCCCTTTGGTTTCCCCCGTCACCACCAGCTGTTTTGTCCAGATCTTTCTGCATCCAAAGTTTGATATTGTCAGCTGTGGCTGGAAGTGTGTCCACAAAATTTTAAATCATTATAGTGTCTTCCAGTGGCAGTACCACCAGTAGTGTATCTGCCATTGGGAGGCAGCTCATTGCATCTGCATTTGCTGCTTGGCCTCCTGGATGGTAACCATCTTAGAGGATGATAGCTGTTCCTTCACTTCCCTGAAAACCATGGCTTGGCTAGGTGACCATTTTTAAAAACTTGATGCAAAGATGCCATGATGAAGGCGAGGTTAAGTATGAACTTTCTTTCACAATTCACCAGCCCAAGGAAAGACTTAGGTTCCAATACAGATGTGGGAGCTGGGGCACATTTGATTGCCCCCACTTTACGTTCCAACAGTTGTAACCTGGTCTTTTTTCTCTTTGAAGGCATATGCCTGCCTGGGAGAAATGTCTAAGGATTATGTACAACATCTTTGAGTGCTCCTTATTGGTCTTCCCTGTTATTTCTCCCACAGCCCAAAGATGTGTATGTTAGGTAGATAAGATATAAGATAAGCAGGTTTACATGGATAGGGTAGGAGCGGTGAGTCCGGATGGGATGCTTTTCAAAGAATCGGTATGGACTCGATGGGCTGAATGGCCTGCTTCTACACTGTGGAGTTCTATGGTTTTATCATAATTCAAAGACTACTGATGTAAGTGAATTAGTTCAGGACTGTGCATTTCTCTCATCGCCACTGAAATAAGTCCAAAGAGGCTGGCATCCCATCACCAAGTCACCCTTTATTTCCATGTGGGGAGTCCATGACTCTGGTCTAGCTCCATCAGAGCCAGCTCTCAGAGTGAACAAGATATTTGACACTCCTGTTCTTGTCTGTCAGCCAGAGCACCCTGACTGGGGATGTTAATTTGATCTAATCAGGGAACTCATATTCCATGCGGTTCACCTGGCTGATAATCACTATAATCATTATAAGAAGCAGCTAGGAAAAGGGAGTATTTATGCTCATGGAGGGGGTGTTGTTGGTGGAGGAGAAAGGAGCAAATGCTAACTAAGAGACTATGCCAAAGAGTACAAAGGTTATGTAGACAAAGTGATTGTTGATAGTAAGCCAGGGAAGAAGATAAGCTTGATAGATGCTAATAGGTGTTATAAGTGGGTGAAAATAAGTTGGCTATTTTGAAAGCAACCCATGGCATGGTAGGTCATATGACTGTGTGGGTGGTAATAGACAAGGAAGGAGGTGGACATGCTCAGAAATTGCAAACTAAGTCCTTTGCTGAGCACAAAATGTTCAGCATCAGAGAGTGGAAGGCCAGAAGATATAGCAAATGCACTACAAGAGATGACGTGATGAGAAGGAATAGACTCAGAGGGATAGGAGGGAGATAGAAGGAAATTTTCAGAGAGGCCTGGCTACATTTGAGTTGTGGCAGCTTGTGTTCCTTAATACCTGAAAGGAAGAGAAAAGTTTTTTTATGTTAAAACATTGAACAAGCTGAAGAATGAAGTGCAACTGAGGTTCAGGACAGCTTTGACATAACATGAGGTGGTGCGGAAAGGTTAAGAATGTGCATATGGCAGTGCATGGCACTGAGTGCAGACTCCAGGATGTGGTGAGAACAGATGTCTGAGGAACATTGAACATCACGGAGGTTCCAGAGATTGTGGGTGGATTTGAAGCACGAAGGCTGAAACTTGAGTGGGAACCTACGATAGGTAAATCTGAACTAGAGGCGGTCACTGAGGAATGAGATATGCCTGTGGGTTTTGACAAATACCTTGTAAACACTAGGAGAGAAAAAGAAAGTGATGGTGAACAACAAGAAAGATTTACACAGAAACCCTGTCATACAGGAGCAGAACCTCTTCAGGGCGGACAGACCTGAGAAAGATATGGCAGTGCATTATTGACAGTGCACCAAAATAAAACAAAGATCTGAGACAAACAGAACATCTCCTTCCTTGTCTATTACATACCCCCATAAGCTCAGGTCTTGTCATGACATGGATAGCAGGAACTGCTGATGCTGGAGAACCTCAGGCAACAAGGTGTAGAGCTGGATAAACAGGTAGGCCAAGCAGCATCGGAGGAGTAGGAAAGCTGACATTTTGGGTCTCGACCTGGCCTTGGCCTGCTCGGTTCATCCAGCTCTACACCTGTCATGACATGGGTTGTTTTCAGCATAACCAACCCGTTTTCATCCACTCATAGCCCCCATTGTCACCTATCAAGCTTCTCTTCTTCCCTGAATTCCTATCATCAATCCCTTTGACTGCCTACCCTTTTCTCTCTCATTCTCTGGGCCCTCTCTCTACCTATTTGCCCACTCCTTTTCTATCCGATCCCTCAGCATCAGCATAAATACCACCATTTCCTAGTTGCTTCTAATTCTGAAGAAGGATCATTGGATTGAAACTGTTAATTGTATTTTCTCTCCATAGATGCTGCCAGACTTTCTTATTATCTCCAGCAATTTTGTTCTGTTTGTTGCAGCCACAACATTATTTTATCTAGATCTTGGTGTTCAGTAGACAACTTCACAGTTTGTGGATGATAGAGCATTTGGAGCCATGTAAGCTGTCACGACCATGTAAAACTTCAAGAAGACATGGACATGTTAGGGGAGTGGGTGGATAGGTGATAGATAAGTTCAATGCTGAGAAGTGCAAAGTGATAAATTTTTGAACAAAGAACGTAAAGGACAGTGTAAAAGAGAGGGTACAATTCTGATTGGTGAGCAGCAATGACACCTGGAGATACATAGCATAAGTCATTATGCATAAGCTGTAAAAGGGGGTAGCGCAGGTAGAGGGACCTGGCATAAAAAGGCAGACTGTCTTCCAGCCTTCATTGATAGGGGCATAAAATACAAAAGCAGGAAAGATATTGCTGAGATAATAAAATGTGAGGCTGGATGAACACAGCAGGCCAAGCAGCATCTCAGGAGCACAAAAGCTGATGTTTCGGGCCTAGACCCTTCATCAGAGAGGCTGAATTTATATTGGGCATTCGTTAGACCATCATCTGGAATATTGTGTAATGTTCTGAGTGCAACACTCCAGATAGTATATAAATCCTTTGGAGTGAATGCAGAAGATACTTATAAGAACAATTTCAGGAATGAGAAATTTCTTTTCTAAGGATAGATTGGAAAAGTTGAGATGGTTTGCCCAGAGAGGAGAAAGCTAAGAGGAAATCTGATTGAACTTTTCAAAACCATAAGGGGTCTGGACAGAGTACAGAAACTCCTTCCACTTGTAAGAGGATTGAAAAACAAAGGGAACAAGTTTAAAGTGTTTTGTAAAGAAGCAATTGCAAGTTGTTAGGGTTTAGAATGGATCAGTGATAATGGGAACTGCAGATGCTAGAGAATCCAAGATAACGAAATGTGAGGCTGGATGAACACAGCAGGACCAGCAGCATCTCAGGAGCACAAAAGCTGACGTTTCGGGCCTAGACCCTTCATCAGAAAGGGGGATGGGGTGAGGGTTCTGGAATAAATAGGGAGAGAGGGGGAGGCGGACCGAAGATGGAGAGAAAAGAAGATAGGTGGAGAGGAGAGTATCGGTGGGGAGGTAGGGAGAGGATAGGTCAGTCCAGCGAAGACGGGCAGGTCAAGGAGGCGGGATGAGGCTAGTAGGTAGGAGATGGAGGTGCGGCTTGGGGTGGGAGGAAGGGATGGGTGAGAGGAAGAACAGGTTAGGGAGGCAGAGACAGGTTGGACTGGTTTTGGGATGCAGTGGGTGGGGGGGAAGAGCTGGGCTGGTTGTGTGGTGCAGTGGGGGGAGGAGACGAACTGGGCTGGTTTTGGGATGCAGTGGGGGAAGGGGAGATTTTGAACTGCATCCCAAAACCAGCCAGTTCGTCCCCTCCCCCCACTGCACCACACAACCAGCCCAGCTCTTCCCCTCCACCCACTGCATCCCAAAACCAGTGCAACCTGTCTCTGCCTCCCTATCCTGTTCTTCCTCTCACCCATCACTTCCTCCCACCCAAGCCGCACATCCATCTCCTACCTACTAACCTCATCCCACCTCCTTGACCTATCCGTCTTCCCTGGATTGACCTATCCCCTCCCTACCTCCCCACCTATACTCTCCTCTCCACCTATCTTCTTTTCTCTCCATCTTCGGTCCGCCTCCCCCTCTCTCCCTATTTATTCCAGAATCCTCACCCCATCCCCCTCTCTGATGAAGGATCTAGGCCCGAAACGTCAGCTTTTGTGCTCCTGAGATGCTGCTGGGCCTGCTGTGTTCATCCAGCCTCACATTTCGTTATCTAGGGTTTAGAATAGATTGCCTGAGATTGTCTCAATTGAGCCATTCAACAGTACATGCAATGATTATTTAAATAGGAATGTAGATGATTCAGTGAAAAAGGCAGGAGATTGTCATTAAGCTGAGCTGGTTAGACAGCCAGTACAGATACAATGGGATGAATGGCTTCCTTCAACACCATAATAGTTCTATGATTTAGTGATCCTTGATATGTCTGTATGCCAATGTTTCAAAAGGGACTGTTTACCATCATTGGTATATATGAGGTTATATCCACCAGTACCATGTAAGATGTCTTGGGTGGATTTACTGCCTTCAAACTTTCTTACTCTATTAGCTTTAGCTTAAATTACAGATACCAAGTGAGGAAGAATGTCCACACAGAATCCTCAGCAGAAGAGAATCTCAACTATTTTGAACAGATATGGTTAACACACGACCTTTAACAGCTAGTTACATTTAATCTGACCTTTATATAGTCTCTTACAAGACTTCAGGTTGAGCTTAAGCTAAGAACACATTGCTATTTAGCTACATGGAACTTAGAAACTGGCAAAAAATGCTGGTTAACTCCTCCCAGGTGCAGTCCATTATGAAAAAACAAAAAAAAACCCAAAGAAAAATGGATGCTGGGAATCAGAAACCAAAACAGGAATTGCTGCAAAACCTCAGCAGGAGGTCTGGCAACATCTGTGGAGAGAAGGCAGAACGAACTTTTCAGGTCTAGCTTAGCATATATACCAACCTTTTCCCAACCACAATCTGTTCTGAAGAATGGGCAATCAACACTGCTTTCTTTGCACAGATGCTTCCAGACCTACTGAGTTTTTGAAGCCGTTTCTGCTCTTGTATAGTCCTTTTTATCTGGATGGGCGAGATGGAGCCTGTGATTATATTTACTCCTTTCAGGTGCTAAATGCTTTATACATCAATTGGAGATATCATTCATCAGCTGAGCAGAAGAAACCTGAAGCTTGTTGGACCTGGAGGACATGGATTACTAGTGATTGTCAAAGTCACTGCTGCTGTCAACCTTCTACTCTCTGGGTCCTCCCAGGGGTCTTTCAGAGATATATTTAGGATTTCCCAATTAGCAGCTGACAAATACATAATACGGGCGACTGCTGCTTTGTTTGCCTGATCTGGGAATTATTATCAAACTTGCCTATGATTACATCAATCAGAAATAGAGAATGCTCAAGCTTCCAGCTTTGACTGGCCTTACACACTGTATGATATCATCGACTGTGTGCGATTGGCATTGCTTCAGATCAGCCAGGAGTATTAGTGAAAATGAAAGAGCTTCCACATCATGAATCATGAAGCTGGTGGGCAACCACAAATAATACTTATGTTAACATGTGCATGATGCTTTCCCAGGTAGCTGCGTGATGCTTGTATCATGTGGTACTCTAAGCTCCATGATGTCCTTGGACAGGAAACTGACTTAAGAAGTGGGAGTGCAAAGACAAGAGATCCTATTGCAAATTTAGCTCTTAGAACTTTTAGAAATCTCAACACAGAGGGAAAGAGTGAAGCAGTGAAAGCTAAGTGATCATCAAACAAACCCTGGCGTGTTATTGACATATAATCAGATGCCTTGACAGATCTGGGGGCACGTTTTATCACCACAAGCCAACATGTGGGTTAAAATGCACAATGGGACATACACAAAGTCATTGGCAGTTCTGCAAACTGCTCCTAACATTGTTGAGTTCTGTTCAGGGCTAGTGGCATTAGTTTCATGAAGCACAAACCTGCTGCCTTTTCACAGGATTGCAATTTTTTTTTTCTTCCACCACTGCCATTCTGCCAGCACTCATGCTGTTTCCTGATAGCCTGCCAGCCCAGACTTGCAAGGTCAATGGTAAGCTAACACAGTCCAAATTCAGACCTCCTGGGCTCAGACCTGTTGCTCTTGCTACTGAAAATCAGCAACCTTCCAACAGCCATACTGAGGGCATTGGATTAGCCTAGAATCCCATCAATAGCCTAAGACATGTAACACATAAGTGTTAATACAAAAGGCAAACTGACCATCAAACAAACACTGCCATGTTAATGACATATTGGAGAAGCTCAACAGGTCTGGCAGCATCTGTGGAGAAGAAGCAGAGTTAACATTTTGAGTCCCCTGATCCTTCTTCAGAACTGATCAGACTCAAAATGTTAAGATAACAAAGTGTGGAGCTGGATGAACACAGCAGGCCAAGCAGCATCTCAGGAGCACAAAAGCTGACGTTTTGGGCCTAGAACTTTCATCAGACGGTGTGCTCCTGAGATGCTGCTTGGCCTGCTGTGTTCATCCAGCTCCACACTTTGTTATCTTGGATTCTCCAGCATCTGCAGTTCCCATTATCTCAGACTCAAAATGTTAACTCTGGTTTCTCTCTCCAGGTATTGCCACAACCACTGAGCCTCTCCAGCAATTTCTGCTTTGTTTCAAGCTTATAGCTTGCAGTTCAGTGTTTGATTATACAAGTATCAATACTGCAGTTTTGCAAGAATCATTTAAAGCACTACCTGATAAAGCTTTAATTTGTTTTTATTGATGGTTTTTAGTTCATTATTTTGGTCAAGCTAACATTGATAGCATATAGTAGAATTTTGGAGCAGAAGTAATGTTGTGATTCTGTCTCAGACAATGAATGTTTCAGTCACTGCTCACAGAGAACAAATCTGAAGTAAAGGGATCCAAATTGTCACCTGGTTTCCAACTCTTATTCCTCCTCTTTTTCTCACTCTTCCTCATGAAGCGGTTTTCATTATTAGCACAGTATCCTCATTTGATTGAGTGGCATGGCTTTTATTATACATTATTCAAAAGGGGGATAAGGCATTCTCTGTTATCCAACCACCAGCCACTGATTCTTATTTGTAGAACAAGGATGGCAAATATGAATGACTATTGGAGGATTAGGGCTTCATTTCTATTTTCAGGCTAGCGAGGATTGATCAGGCAGATTTTTGGCTATGGCAACATATAAACTGGATGTTGAAAAAGTGACCCTTGCAGTTATAGAACAGCCAGCTAATAGTACATCTGACTCAGGTCCTGAATCTAAATAGAGGAAACCATGATGGTATGAGTCCATGAACTGACTGATAAATTGGGGAATGTCCTTTAAAGAGATGATGGTGGATAGGCAACGATAAGGATTTAAAGAGTGCATGGAGAAACTACAGTTGCTCATTTCTGTCTAGTACACAAATAAAATGGGAAAGATGGTCAGATCATGGTTAACAAGAAAATTAGGGTTTGTATTAGATTTAAGGGAGAGGCATGCAAATTAGCCAAGCAAGAAGCAAGTCTGATAATTAGAAGCAGTTTAGAATATAGCAAAGGAAGACAAAGGGTTTGATTAAGAAGCGGCAATAGAATACAAGACTAAGATTGAGGGGAACACACAAACTGATGGTAAAGCTTCTGCAAGCATGTGAAGAGAAAAAAATTAGTGAAGACAAATGGAAGTCCCATACAAACAGAAACAGGAGAAAAGGGGGATGGCAGAATAGTAGGCTAATTCAAAGCAAATTTTGGTTCTTCGCGAAGGACAGAAAAAATATCCTCAAAATGTTGTGGAATGCAAGATCTAGTAATAGGGACTAATTGAAGGAAATCAGTATTATTTAGGAAATGGGGTCAGGGAATTTGATGGGCTTAACATCTGATAAGCCTCAGGATCCAATAATTTACATTCTGGATCATGACCCTACCCCCGAGCACCAAACCATCATCTCCCAAATCATCCAGAACGTCATCACCTCAGGTGACCTCCCACCCACTACCTTCAATCTCATTGTTCCCAAACCCGCACTGCCCGCTTCTATCTCCTTCCCAAAATCCACAAACCCAAATGCTCTGGTCAACCCATTGTCTCCGCCAGCTCCTTCCCCACCGAACTCATCTCCACCTATCTGGATTCCATTTTCTCCCCCTTGGTCCAGGAACTCCCTACCTATGTCCGTGACACCACCCACGCCCTCCACCTCCTCCAGAACTTCCAATTCCCAGGTCCTCAACACCTCATTTTCACCACTGACGTCCAGTCCCTATACACCTGCATTCCCTAAACCCCAGCTCTTCCTCCGTTACATCGATGACTGCATCGGCGCCGCCTCATGCTCCCAAGAGGAGCTTGAACAGTTCATCCACTTCACCAACACCTTCCACCCCAACCTCAAATTCACCTGGACCATCTCCAACACATCCCTCCCCTTCCTGGACTTCTCTGTGTCCATCTCAGGCAACCACTTGGAATCCGATATCCATTTCAAGCCCACCGACTCCCACAGCTACCTGGAATACATCTCCTCCCACCCACCTTCCTGCAAAAATTCCATCCCCAATTCCCAATTCCTTCGCCTCTGCGGCATCTGCTCCCAGGATGAGGCAGTCCATTCCTATACATCCCAGATGTCCTCACTCTTCAAGGTCCGCAAATTCTCCCCTTCAGTGGTCGAGAACACCTTTGACCGTGTCTCCCGCATTTCCCGCAACTCATCCCTCACGCTCCGCCCTCGCAATAACCACCAAAACAGAATCCCTCTTGTCCTCACATACCACCCCACCAACCTCCGGATACAACGCATCATCCTCCGGCACTTCTGCCATCTACAATCCGACCCAGCACCAAAGACATTTTTCCATCCCCACCCTTGCCTGCCTTCCGGAGAGACCACTCTCTCCGTGACTCCCTTGTTCGCTCCACACTGCCCTCCAACCCCACCACACCCGGTACTTTCCCCTGCAACTGCAGGAAGTGCTACACTTGCCCCCACACCTCCTCCCTCATCCCCATCCCAGGCACCAAGATGATTTTCCACATCAAGCAGATGTTCACCTGCACATCTGCCAATGTGGTATACTGCATCCACTGTACCCGGTGTGGCTTCCTCTACATTGGGGAAACCAAGCGGAGGCTTGGAGACCGCTTTGCAGAGCACCAATGCTTGGTTCACAATGAAAAGCTGCACCTCCCAGTCGCGAACCATTTTAACTCCCCCTCGCATTCCTTAGACGACATGTCCATCCTGGGCCTCCTGCAGTGCCACAATGATGCCATCCAAAGGTTGCAGGAACAGCAGCTCATATTCCACTTGGGAGCCCTGCAGCCCAATGTTATCAATGTGGATTTCACAAGCTTCAAAATCTCCCATCCCCCCACTGCATTCCAAAACCAGCCCAGCTCGTTCCCCCCTCCCTGACCTGTTCTTCCACTCACCTATCCCCTCCTCCCGCCTCATGTCGCACCTCCATTCCCTACCTCCTAACCTCATCCCGCCCCCTTGACCTGTCCGTCCTTCCCGGACTGACCTATCCCCTCCCTACCTCCCCACCTATACTCGCTTCTACTAGCTCCATCCCCGCACCCTTTAACTTGTTTGTCTCCTCTCCACCTATCTTCTCCTCTATCCACCTTCGATCCACCTGCCCCTCTCTCCCTATTTATTTCAGAACCCTCTCCCCATCCCCTTTTCTGATGAAGGGTCTAGGCCTGAAACGTCAGCTTTTGTGCTCCTAAGATGCTGCTTGGCCTGCTGCGTTCATCCAGCTCCACACTTTGTTATCTCAGATTCTCCAGCATCTGCAGTTCCCATTATCTCTCCGATACTTATTGAAGTGGCCCTAGAAACAGTAAATGTATTGGTGGTCACCTTTCAAGATTCCGAGAACAGTGGAACAGTTTCTACGGATTGGAGGGTAACTATTATTTCATAACAATTTATTTAAAAAGAGTTAGAAATAAAACAGGGAATTGAAGACTGGTTAGTGGTGACATTGGTAGTGGAAAAAACATTAGAGTCCCTTAAATAAGGTTTAATCACAAAGCACTTGGAAAACGGTGACAGGATCAGACAGTGATTATGGATTTGTGAAAGAGAAAACGTGCTTGACACGTCTACTGGAATTTTTTGAGAATGTAACTAGTAGAGTTGATGAGACAGAGTCAGTGCATATGGTTTACGTAGACTTTCTGAATACTTCTGATAAGGTGCCATATAAGAGATTAGCTTGTAAAATTAAAGCAAATGATAGTGTATGACACAGGTAGAGAATTGCTTGGCAGGCTGGATGCAAAAGTTAAGAATAGTCAGGCCTTTTTTCTGATTTGCAGCCAATTAACAGAGTACAATAGGGATCAGTGCTTGGACCGCAGCTATGCTCAAAATATATTAATGATTTAGATGTGGAAATAAAATGCAATATTTCAAATTTTGCAGATGAAAGAAAGCTGGCTAAGAGAATGAGCTGTGGGGAGGATGCTGAAATGTTTCTGTTTGCTTTGGGCAAGTTGAGTATTTGGACAAATACATGGCAGATGCAGTATAATGTGGACAAACGTGAGATTATTCAATTTGGTAGCAAACGTAGGAAGGCAGCTTATTATCTGAATAGTGATGGATTGGAAAAGGGGGAGAGCTCACTTCTCTCTTTCTGTGAGAAAATGTTGAAATCCTCTCTTCTTCTGAACAGTGTCTTCTAATAATGATGTAATATTGCTGAAGCAGTAATGAATTGTAAACTGTGAAATGTTATTTCTGTCAGCTGATCCAGCCCGCCAGAGTCCACAGATGGAGACATTTAGGGTGACAAAGACCTTGGCAACCACTGGCTATGATGTCCTCACCATGCTGTGAGGTTGTAGTTTGGGGGTTTTGGTGTTTACCTCTACTTGCCACCCTGTATGAGCAGCCAGTTGGTCAGAGCAATGTGCAGGGCTGGCCTGATGTAGCCAGTTGAGTTCTGGCTCTCATTACCTGACTTTGAGGATTGTACTTCAACTGCACCAGCAGCATTAATTCTGCGTTTGCCCAGTGCATTCAGAGCTAAAGGACTATACCAATGGGGAAGGTCATTGGGCCCACCCAATACTTGTTTCCAAGTAATAAACAAAAACAGAAATGGCCTGAGAAACCCAGCAAGTCTGGCAGAATTCTGAAGAAGGATTATTGGATTGAAATGTTAACTCAGTTTTATCACCACAAATGCTGCCATACCTGTTGAATTCCTCCTGCAATTTCTGTTTATGTTTGAGACCTCCAGCTTTCCCAGTTTTTTGTTTGATTTTAATGATTTCAAGTAAACCTGCAGTCTCCTTCTTCTATGACCTAAATGATCCTAGAATATTCACCTTCATTATCTGATGGATGAATTTAGCATCTGAAAAACTCCCTTTAGGATTCTTGGCAAGAGGATAAAATTCTGTCTAACACTTCTACAAAGGGTGGCACCTCCAAAAATGCAGCATCCCTACAAATTGCACTGAAAATTTCAGATTATTTTCTCAGTTTAGTACTTTGAAACCCATCCTTCTGACCCAGGAATGAGAAACAATCTGATGCCTCTCATCCAATGCTCTGAGCTCCCCAAGAAAAGTTTAAGCCCCCACAATCTCCTAATCTCAATTGCCATGTAGGACAGGTCAACAACAAGTCAGCACTCATTGTCAACTGGAGCCTCATCTTTTGTTAGCATCACGGAGACTTCCAACTCAAAATAGGAGCAAAATCAGTTGGTGCAATTCAAGTGAGGTTCTTGTGCAAGGTTGTTAAAATTGGGCACATATCACCCTGCTTAAGGTGAGCAGGGAAATAACTTTGCAGCATGGCTTCCCATTGGAAGCCCACTGACAGTCAAAATCCAGACCTATACTTAACATTGAAACCATGTCAACTAAAGATTGTGCCCTACCCCCAATTCATAACCTGCACTGGAGGCCCAAAGCAGATTTGGACATAACACACTACATTGGACTTGAACTCAGTTAATTGGGAACAGATTGAGAAAGGAGCAACTCTACAGTTCTGCGGCTTAGGTCAAACAAAACATTCACACATCACTCACTCTGTCATCCTCAGTGGGCAGCTAGCTCAAAAAAAGGGGTTGTCACAGGGAAGAAATATGACACAAATTCACCCAACACTTAAAACCCAGTAGGTATGATGTCAGGATAAACCAAAACCAGACTTCATGTTGCTGTGCATCAAATGGTTTCTGGAAGGATTATCTGGGTGTTTTAAATGCAGTTTTCAATAACTAGTTGATAAAACACATAATACCCTTCAATACATTAAGAATTTGTAGGATTTCTGATGATTTGCAGTCTTTGAAGCAGAGCTGGTGGAGATGTTCATTTTATACTGTGACCCAGGTACTGCAGTTTGCAGGAGGGAAGGGCACATATCGTGTTGATGAGTTTATATGTGCTAGGCATGTAGTTATATCCTGATTCTCCTCCTGTGATTATGTACTTCTTTACAGCAAAGGCTATGTTTACATTCACCACTGGCACAGCACTACAGCTCACAGTCAAACCACATCAACCCAAAGCAAAGCAGTATTCTGGCACCTTGAAGGTACAGTTTTCTCCACTGCTGATTTGTGGAGATGTGTTCCTTTGCCTTCAGAATCATTGAAAGTTTTGAAATCAACACAATGTGGAATGGCTTTGCTAGTTTCAAGGTTTCTGTGTAAACTGCAAAACACAACATTCACCAATCCCTTAATTCAAGTATTAATTTCAAATTAGCACAGAGGCAGAAAAGCAACACAATTCATTCTGTGAAAGAAATAGTATGTGCAAACAGTGTCCTTTATTATTCATATCATTTTCTATAAAATTATTCTGTTCTGAAAAGGATTGGCATTTCCTAGCACATAGCACTTCTTTCATAAATACCTCAAAGAACTTTGCATATAAAGAATGATGTACCAAGTACAATGTGCCATACAAAAAAATACAAAACACTACTTTGAAGCACAGTCATTGTAGTCAAACATAGCAGGCATTTTTCACACAGCCTAACTCTACTGACTCCAGCAAGATGTAAGGCCAATTAATTTATAGTTGGTTTTGTTTTTGAAGGAGAATGGCAAGTTAGGAGACACGATTAGCGCTTTTTTGAGTTGCACCATGGGAGATTATACATCAGGTAGGACGGGCAAACAGGGCTGTGTGCCATGTAAAGACTGGAACTCTGACAATGAAACACACCAACATCTCCAACCGATTTCCCCGGCCCTGTGCCATATTGGAGTCTTAACTTGGTTAACTTATTCACCTTGAAACAGGGCTTGAACCTACAACCATTTGGTCTGGTGGGAGAGCTACAAACTGAGCAAAACTGAGGGGAATTAATGTCATTTCTTGTAACTCTTGGGGTAATGCCAATGCCACTTTTCATAGATGCTGCTCAGACCCACCAGATGTTCAATTATCCAGTTAAAGCTGCCAAATTGTTTTCTCCTGTTTCCTATTCCCATCTGTTCATGTACATAGCCATTCTCTGGAGTTCCCTTAACTTCCTTTTTCTTACCAATCTCCTGGTTTTCCAACCCTTCACATAATGTTTCACCATTCTGCATTCTCTCAACTCACCATCCGTATTGCTTTAAAACCCCCAAAGTACCTTTGAATTTATCTTGAATTCTCTTTTCTCTTCAATTCTTTCAATGCTGTATGATTGACTTTGGCTCTGAGTTAAGTTCCTAATTTTCAAATTTAATGTCTATGAATTGTATCTCGACTGTTTGCATCATTAAATTGGCTGCAAGATAGTGAATAATAAATAACCCGTTTTTATGTCTGTAATTTATTGGAATTATGACCCAAAATGGAAGTTTTATTTGCAATCTAACCAATGCTGTAAGACTTAACTCTATTACCAGCCCAAAGTCATCATTTGAATCTGAGACCATGCAAGGTAATGGTACTTTGCCTCTTCTCACACTCTGACTTCTTGTAAGGATTCTTTAAATAGACTGATTTAGGACATATTACTGCAGTTCATTCTAGCACCTCTGCACTGTACTACTAGATGGAATAGGTCTATAACTATAAATCCTACCAACTATGCCCCCAGTATGACAAAAATACTTCTAATTTAACTAACGCCTTGACAAAGGGATATAATTGTCAGGCAGAAAGTTTCTCTTAAGGTGGTTGGTCTGTTTTTGAGTGGAATAATTTTGAAACATGCAAATAAAGTGGTACCGGGAGGTCCAGATAAAACTTTGCCACACGTGGTCTTGAGACTACGTTAATGCATTGAATATATATCAGGTACAGCGCAAATATTTTCAATATGTCTCCATTTATTTGATTCTATATCTGAAAAGTAATTACCTCTCAAAGAAAATGCAGCTTGTGCAATGATGATGTCACCATTCATCTGGTTACAGGCTGAAGAGAGAAATGTGTCAAAGCAACCTACTCTTAAAAAAGATTTCTGGTCCTGTTATCCTATAAATTCAGTTGTTCTGGAATCTCTTCCTTCAAGTTGTAGACATAGGCCTGAACTGCTACTTTGCTTGTGAAATTGATTTAATCATGGATTTGTTCCAAAAATATATTTGATATGGGATTCTATCCTTTCCCTTTGAGTACAATAAGGAACAGAATTCCTGCAGCACATGGCGTAACACAATTAGTTTCAGAAATTAGCAACATTTGGACCCCATCCCCATTTCCAAAGCAGAGTTACGCCCTTTTGTGCTCACTCACATCCAGATTTAGATGGCAACTTCATTATTTTGTCCAATCACTTGGTATCCTTTTAGGGCCCTGATTGGGTTACTAAAACAGCAAGTTATATTCGCTTACTGAGATTGCCAGGCCTCAATTTAATATCCAATGTTACTGTCTCCATTTATTCAAAGTTATATCTCATACTATAAGCAGCCGGCTACAAAAGTGGATGTGTGATTAGGTTCCCTTTCTCTTTCTTTCAGGCTGGGAATCATCCACAGTAAAGCTTTAACCAGGCTAGACGGCTGCTTGCTTTCAGGTTTTCTTTGTCTGCTCGCCAAATTCAACTTGGATTTTTAACCATCTCATGTCTGGAAGAAACATCTTTACTTCACCATTCAAACTAAACATCTGCCTTTATTTTAAGCTAAGCTAAACATGACATTTGCCTGCATCCTGCTTATTACTTTTCTGGTGTACATTTATCTCCTTACTTACCATGCACAATACCTCAAACAACAGCTTGTGCCAGTGTGGCTGTAGAAATCATGCAGAAGCAGGCAAATTTTAGTCAAATCTCACTTTATTTTAGATGGGATTTGAGCAGAAACAACTGGCAAAAGGGCGATGAGGCTTATTGCCTCCTCACTATCCTGACAGGTATTTATTTTCCTCAACTCTGCTAAAACCACGATTGATATTTCTGAAGAAAGGTCACTGAACCTGCAATTGATTCTGTTGATCACTTGACTCTGTTGCCTCTCCCCAGATAATGCTAGGTCTGCTGAGTTTCTCCAGCAATTTCTGTTTTTGTTTCAGATCTCCAGCATCTGCAGTTCCTTGTTTTGTTTTTAATTGCTCTTTTCTTCCATACTTTAGGATTATTAAGTCTGGGTCATCAAAATAACTATGTTATTTTGATCATGCTAATGTGATCCTTAAAGCCAAGCACTTTATAAAGCTCTGAAGGTTAGATCATAAGTGGAAGTTAAATTCTACCACTCTGCAATGTTTCTGACCCTTTCAATACAGGAGGAGCGGTTTGTTGTAGCATCGGCAGGATTCAGTTTTATTGCAAAGGAAAAGGTCCTCTTGATAATGGGAACCCTGTCAGGAGCCACCTTCTCAAGGGCGATTTGGGGCAGGCAATAAACACTGACCAGTCAACAACAACAATGTACCATGAGAGGATAGAAAAAAAACAGCATCTTGCCTACTTATTAAGCTCAGAGAAAAAATGGGTGCTGGCTGGTTGAGGTGGATATGGAATTTGTCTCTGCAGGACTGAATTCCCTTACCCCCTTTCACTTTATCCCATACATTTCTCTGAGCTTTACTGCCTCTACTGTGCCCCCTTGCTCCTTCACTTTTAAGTGAATAG
Organism: Stegostoma tigrinum; assembly: GCF_030684315.1. Lineage (NCBI taxonomy): Eukaryota > Metazoa > Chordata > Chondrichthyes > Orectolobiformes > Stegostomatidae > Stegostoma > Stegostoma tigrinum. Next base: position 37,595,451 of record NC_081368.1, read on the forward strand.
TGGAAGAGCCTCGATGAGCTGAATGGTCTACTTCTAACCGTACATCTAATGGATTTATAGTCTGAAGACTCTACTTCTTGGGTCTGGTAGTCCTTTATCAAGCCATAAAATAGAAAGTCATGAAATACACTCTCAGTTCTCCATTCACCAGCAGACAAATAGCTTGCTCTATCACTAACCATTGCAATGTAACCATTGGATACGGACCTCATATTTTTCCCTTTTGGATTATAAATTGGAATGGAGGCAAACCACCATTATATAGCTGGAATATTAGAAGGATTTTGAAAATTGGAAAATCAATTTGTGCATATTTTCAGTTGTGCATGACATTGGGCTTAATCTTGTCATGCATTAGCTGTTAACAAAGTTCACCTGGGGATCCATTCTATGAAGCCGAATGACTTTTCTCATGCTATTATTGCAAATTTGCTTCATTGAACATCTACCATGCACCCATGGTTCCCCTTTCATCTGATGCCAGCTAGATTCTACCTTCCTTCCATACCCAGAAGAACTTTCCACTGCCATGATTTCTCAGAATAGACCATCATCCATAGTACCTGTGCCATCTTTAGAAAACTATGAAGTATCTGAACCAGAACTGTCAGAATGGAGTAGCCCTGCAAGGTTTGTGGCATTTTCCCCTGAGATGGCATACAAGGGGAAACTGATGTCCTGCTGAACTGAACTGGTGCCTAGAGGTCCTGGTAGACCTGATGGTGTAAACCAGGGACATCCTCTTCCCCCAGAAATGGTAAAAGACATCACACCATCAGAACCTTCCTGCCTGGTCCAAGGTTGCCACTCAGGAAACTGAGCAATGTCAGGACATTTGGAACATTAATACCAGGAGCAGGAGGAGGCCATCTGGCCCTTTGAGCCTGCTCCACCACTCAATAGGATCATGGCTGGTCTTTTCATGGCCTCAGTTCAACTTTCTACCCTCTCACAATAACCCCCAATTCCTTTACTATTCAAAAAAGTATCTTTCTTTCTTAGCTTTAAAAACATTCAATGAGGAAGCCTCAAATATTTCATTGGGCAGGGAATTTCACAGATGCACAACCCTTTGGGTGAAAAAGTTCCTCCTCAGTTCAGTCCTAAAATCGGTCCTCCTAGTTTTGAGACTATGCCCTATTGTTCTAGTTTCACTCATCAGTGAAAACAGCCTCTCTGCTTCTAGCTTATCTAGTGCCTTCATAATGTCATATGTCTCTGTAACATACACCCTCATTCTTCTAAATTTCAATGAATATAACCCCAGTCTATTCAGCCTCTTTTGATAAGTCAACCCTCTCAAACCCAGAATCAACCTAGTGAACCTTCTCTGCACCTCCTCTAGTTCCTGTGCATCCTTTCTCAAATAAGGAGACCAAAACTGTACACAGTACTCCAGGTGTGGCCTCACCAGCATCCTATACAGCTGCAATATAACCTCCCTGCTTTTAAACTCAGCCCCTCTAGCAATGAAGGACAAAATTCCATTTGCCTTCCTAATTAAATGTTGGACCTGCACACCAACCTTCTATGATTCATGCACAAGGACAACCAGGTCCCTCTGCACACCAGCATGCTGCAATTTTTTTTTACTGTTCAAGTAATAGTCCCTTTTCCTGTTTTTTCCTACCAGAATGGATGACTTTACACTTATCAACATTGTATCCCATCTGCCAGGCTATCACCCACTCACAAACTATCTATATCCTTCTACAATGATCAGCCATGATCCTATTGAATGGTGGAGCATTAGGATCGAGGACTCTAATGGGCTACTCTTCTTCTCATTTCTTATAGTTGTATGGTCTTAGTACAGTGTCAGCCTTCTGGAAGTTCCCAATTGTCAAGAGATGGCGGTCAGGTTAACTGCCTTGATATTCTAAAAGCAAAATACTGTCGACATTGAAAACATGAAATGAAAACAGAAATTGCTGGAGAAACCTAACAGGTCTGGCAGTATCTGTGGAGAGAGAAACACTTTTGAACAAGAGTCATATTATGCTTGCAGCATTAGTTCTGTTGAGTGACTTGAGAATAGGTGCAGTCTTACTTTAAAATGGTAAATAAAAAATAAGAGATGTGGGTAATATTCTAAGCAATTAAACCACTGTCAAAAGAAATACACTATAATGGAAAAGGAGAGTTTGTGATTATTGTTAGTTCATCAACATTTTAAAATCTAGCCCACCAAAGATGTTAAGAAACAATTATGCACACTGCTCATAATCTCTTAGCTTTTGTAGAAAAAAATAAGACTAAAGATATAAGATTGTTCTAATGAAGCTCATCAATTCAATTGCTCATATTGTTGGAAAAGTGCTGGAATAGTTTAAGAATTTTGGGAGAAAAATGGCAAGAAATTGTTTAAATTCTGCATAAGGAATAAATGAGTGAATGAAAGTAATTCAAGTGTGTTGCTTTGCATATATGTTATGTTTACCTGGCGATGAAAACATTCTAAAAATATGCTTTATATCTTTAAGATTGGTGGAATGCAAGGGAAGCATGTGTTCTTTTTTTGGACTACAAACTGGAATGGAAGTTGCGCACTGATATAGTTGAAATACTGTGAGTGTTTCTCAATTTGGGAATTCAAGTGGTGCATATTTCTAGCCATTCTTGGCAATGTTACTTTCAGAGCAGTGAAATTGTTATTGTTGAGTCAGAGCAGCATCAGGAATTTTTGAGTTAAGGAGAAACTGCTTGATGACAGCCCTTGAATGGGTTGAGCAATAGTTTGCTACAGACTAGTGGGAGCAATACGGCCAACCCATCCAGAAACAGGAAACAGAAAACATCTTTCTCCTTTCTTACTGTGTCAGTGAAGAGATTAATAAAAACAGAAACAAACAAGAAAGAATTCTAATACAAGCAATGATTTCAATCAACCTAATTGATTAACAAACTGCAGAATGAGCACTGGTCTACAGCCAACAGCATATTGTCATTGCTAAAATCAAAAGAACTGTTATAATTAAATCTTCAGCTTATAGCCTGGGCATTTGATCTTCTGAATTTTAATTTTAGCGTCTGTATTTCTCCACCTATGATATTTCTGTAAATTGTCTGTCTTTTGTCTGTCTTGTCCATGAACGAGTTTTTTTTTGCATGGGGATTTTAAAAGGACACAGTTTAAGTTTTGTATTAATAGAAGTTTTTTTTTCCCTGACATTTGTTAAAGAATAAATGAGTTTGCAATCAATAATGTTATTGCCTGGTTAATGACCAAACTTGATGTGAATTCTTTTCACCCTTAATGGAAGCCAGTCAGGTAAATTGATCACCTCAGTGGTTTAATTGGGTATCTACATATTTGCGATGGCTCGTGGAACAATGGGTCTTGATTATTGGTGCATTTTCCCAGTTAGATCATAACAAGGCCACAAATTTACAATATAAGCTGTCAAAGATTAACATTCTAAACCAAATTTACTAGATCCTTTATCATGCATGCAAAAGTTAACCAATAACTCTGCTGTATGTCTTTAGTACTTGTCTTCCATATGCTGCCTAATGTTCCTACAAAACACTTAACTGTATTAACTGCAAAGCAACTGGTGGAAAGGCCAACTACATGTAAGGGGGTGTTGGGGCAGAACACAGATCTTGCAGGGACACTTTGAGCAGCTCTGGAATTAGAAGTCCCAGCTTTGGAACAGACCATTTTGGTGTAGATTGTTACAGTCTGCACTTGCTAGCTGATAGACAACTGCAAATGCACTAGCAGAGTTGCAATGCTGACAAGATTAATACTGTATCAATCAGAGAAAGGACAGTATGTGTGTGTGTCTTGGAGTCACCAACAACTTTCTTGGAGCATTGACTCAGAAATTCTCGAAAAATGTGGCTGTTGTGCTGTGCGACTTTGAACATTGACATCTGCATTAATGGTGGCACCATTCTAAGCTTTGGAAGCAAGCTGAGCTAATATAAAAACATAGTTGTTAATAGCACTCAGATTTGTGTTGACTTCTGCTTATGCTGCAACACAGGCTGAGTCATTGGGGTGGACCATGGGGGAACAAGGTCACAACACTCAGTCCATGCTGATTACTGAGAATCATACAGGGAATCATGATTTTAAACTGGTGCATAGCATTAATAGTTTACAATGAAGAAGTAGAAATCTTAATTTCTCTCGCCTTGCTGGTATTTTCCACCCAATTATTTCAGCTTTCCCCATCATGCATGAATTTTTCTAAATGAAAGAACAAACAGCACTATTAGCATTTTGGGGTTTCTGAGCACCTTATGCCCAATGGAGAGCTTGTCATTCGCCCATTCAACCAATTCATGTAATATCTGGAGAACAAGCAGAGTTTACTGAAGTTAGCAGGTGGAATAATGTTTTCTGTTCATGTTGAGTAAACCAATATCAGATCAATTTCCTTCTCTGAATCACTTAAAATCTTAATATCTTGCTCTGTTTCATCAGTTGTAAAACCAGACAAAATACAGCATATATTTTAAAAAGAGACCCTATCAGCTACTGCACACCACCATTACTATCCACTACAACTAAAGCTTACCCCAAACTAAATGGAGAAGTGCACTGCTTAATATAATATGAAGCTATACAAACCAGTAAGATCAGAGGTTTAGTGACTGGTTGTGTATTGAGTTAGCTCTTCTCAGTTGGGGCTGCAGTAAGGCACCATAGTTGGCCTCAGAATCCTTGATGAAAATACAGGGAAAAAAACCTTATGTTGAACTTCCTAATCTGACAAGTCCCGGGGTTAAGAAGAAATTCATCCATTGGAGAGGAAGAGGGGCAAGGAACGAGGATAAGTCTTGACTATTGATGTTGTTCATGAAGAGCCTACTGCCACTGTTTAGAATTAGTGAATGAATAAGGAATAGTTGGTAAGGCAAGGTGCCAAAATACAGGTAACCAACTGGTTAAAAATAGTGCAATTGCAAGCTATTTTATCTTTTCTCAACCTTGTCAACCACCATCTGGCACCGTTGCATAACATTACTTAATGCACTATCCTTTTTACAAAGGACAAAATGTTATCTCTATTTTAAAGTGAGCTTACTGGTAATACTTTCAAAAAGATATACTTTTAAAAATTATGTTTCATACCGTTGAAGAATAAATGTACAAACATGAGGATGCGCCTGTGGCATGGCTTTGAAGTTGTGTAACTCTTGGAGGGGGGACTGTCACTCTCATGGACATTAATGGAGTGCCTAAAATACTTGCGCTTGTCTCAGCCTGCATTTCATTAATGTGGACGACTGGTTACAGTCAGGAAAATACAAAGCAGCTTTTGAGTGCTTTTGGTTGCTGTACTCAAGGGATGCTGGCAACAGGCTTAGCAGGGAACAGCTAAAAGCTTGCAGTGTAAATGGAGAGATCTTTACTTTTATACCTCGTCATTGAATGTTTAAAGAGATGGTGAGGAAATATACAATTTATTGAGCTGGAAGACAAAAGAGTAAACATGAAGAGAAAAAGAGACCTACAGCACCATCTAGAGTGACTTCTGAGTAATAATTCTTTCAAGAAGAGTATCCTCTACTAATCTTCTCCCACTGTCGGTACTTTCAGTGTCTTCTGTTGTTATGTGTATCCTTGTCTCAGAATGTTTTTATAATATCTATGTTCAATGAGTTTTCCCTCTGAATCGTCAGCTGAATGGACGATAAATCTCAGGAAACGATTCTAATTCTATATAGAGCAACAGTTCAGCTCCACCTGGAGTTTTGTGTGCAGTAAGGTAACTATGTATGTGTAAACCATTTAGGCATTGGAGAGACTGCGACGAAGGGCTACCAAATTGATATCTGGGATTGGACACTCAAGTTATGAAGAGAGGCTGGAAGGTTTTACACGCAGAAATGAAGGTTCAGGGCAATCTTAAAGGCCATAAACAAGAAAATATCACTCTGTTCGAATAGTTGTCAAATTTATAAGAGGTCAAAATCTCAAGCTTGTAAAAGAGAAATTGGAAACAGTTTATATTTAGCTGGCATGATTTCTAACTATTGTGTTTGATTAGATTAGATTAGATTAGATTAGATTCCCTACAGTGTGGAAACAGGCCCTTCTGCCCAACAAGTCCACACCGCCCCTTGGAGCATCTCACTCAGACTCATCCCCCTATAATGCACACACCCATGAACACTATGGTCAATTTAGCATGGCCAATCTACCTAGCCTGCACATCTTTGGACTGTGGGAGGAAAACCACGCAGACACGGGGAGAATATGCAAACTCCACACAGACAATTACCTCAGGCTGGAATTGAATCCGGGCCGCTGGTGCTCTGAGGCTGCAGTGTTAACCACTGAGCCAACGTGCAATCATAGAGCTTTAAAACACAGAAGGAGGCCATTTGATCGATTGTGTCTGTACCAGTTCCCGAACGAGCTACCCAGCTAGAAACATTCTCCAGCCCTATCTCCACAGCCTCTAAATACATCATTTTAAATATACATCAAGCTCTCTTTTGAAGCCTTCTACAGAATCCACCTCCACTACTCTCCCAGGCAGTACACTCCAAATCCTAAAAACTCTCTGAGCAAAGAAGTTTCTCCTAATTTCATTTTCAGCTCTCTTGTTCACAATCTTGAAATTATGACCTCTAATTACTGAGAAAGGAACTAGTGAAAACAGAGTATGCTTCTTTACCCTATCAAAGTTGTTCATAATTTTGAACATCTCAGTGAGATCACCTCTCAATCTTCTATCACAAGGATAATAAGCACAATTTCTCAAATTACTCTTTGTATCTAAAATCCCTCATTCCTTATATCATTCAAGTAAATTTTCTTTGCACTTTCTCCAAGGCTTTAACATGCTTCCTTAAACACGTTGTATAGAACTGACCACAATATGCCAAATGTGGTTTGACCAATAATTTGTAGAGGCATCATATCACTTCCTTGCTTTTATACTCTTTGTCACTAATTATAATTCCAAGGGTTCTATAAACCATCTTAATAACTGTGCGGAGTTTGCACATTGTCCTCATGCCTGCCTGGGTTTCCTCTGGGTGCTTCGGTTTCCTCCCACTGTCCAAAGATGTGCAGGCTAGGTGGATTGGCCATGCCAAATTGCCAATAGTGTTCAGTGATGTGTAGATTAAGTGGATTTATAGGGCGATGGGTCTGGTTGGGATGCCCTTTGGTCATTGTGGATTTGTTGGGCCAAAGGGCCTGTTTCCACACTGTAGGAATTCTAAGAACTATGAACTGAATTTGCCTAGCCGAACTCGTCCTCACTCTCAACAACTTCTCTTTTGGCTCCTCCCACTTCCTACAGACTAAGGGGGTGGCCATGGGCACCCGCATGGGCCCCAGCTATGCCTGCCTCTTTGTAGGTTACGTGGAACAGTCCCTCTCCGGCACCTACACAGGCTCCAAACCCCACCTCTTTCTCCGGTACATTGATGACTGTATTGGCACCGCCTCTTGCTCCCCAGAGGAGCTCGAACAGTTCATCCACTTCACCAACACCTTCCACCCCAACCTTCAGTTCACCTGGGCCATCTCCAGCACATCCCTCACCTTCCTGGATCTCTCAGTCTCCATCTCAGGCAACCAGCTTGTAACTGATGTCCGTTTCAAGCCCACCGACTCCCACAGCTACCTAGAACACACCTCCTCTCACCCACCCGCCTGCAAAAATTCCATCCCCTATTCCAAATTCCTCCGCCTCCGCCGCATCTGCTCCCACGATAAGACATTCCACTCCCGCACATCCCAGATGTCCAAGTTCTTCAAGGACCGTAACTTTCCTCCCACAGTTATCAAGAACGCCCTTGACCGCATCTCCTGCATTTCCCGCAACACATCCCTCACACCCCGCCCCCGCCACAACCGCCCAAAGAGGATCCCCCTCATTCTCACACACCACCCCACCAACCTCCGGATACAACGCATCATCCTCCGACAATTCCACCATCTACAATCCGACCCCACCACCCAAGACATTTTTACATCCCCACCCCTGTCTGCTTTCCGGAGAGACCACTCTCTCCGTGACTCCCTTGTTCGCTCCACACTGCCCTCCAACTCCACCACACCCGGCACCTTCCCCTGCAACCACAGGAAATGCTACACTTGCCCCCACACCTCCTCCCTCACCCCTATCCCAGGCCCCAAGATGACATTCCGGACTGGTTAACTAACAGGAAGCAAGGAGTGGGGATAAATAAATGTTTTTCTGGTTGGTGATTAGTGACTAATACTGTGCCTCGGAGATCAGTGCTGGGACTGCAATTGTTTACAACTTACATCGATGATTTGGAGTTGGGGACCATGTGTAGTGTGTCAGTGTTTGAAGATAACACTAAGATGAGTGATAGAACAAAGTGTGCAGAGGACTCTGGAAGTTTGAGGAGGGATATAGATAGTTTAAGTGAGTGGGCGATAACTTGGCAGGTGGAGTACAATGGTGATAAGTGTGAAATCATCCATTTTGGTAGCAAAAACAGGAAAAGGGACGAGTATTTGAACGGTAAAAAATTGCAGCATGCAGCTATGCGGAGGGACCTGGTTGTCCTTGTGCATGAATCACAGAAGGTTGGTTTGCAGGTCCAACATTTAATTAGGCGGGCAAATGGAATTTTGTCCTTCATTGCTAGAGGGGCTGAGTTTAAAAGCAGAGAAGTTATGTTGCAGCTGTATAGGACGCTGGTGAGGCCACTCCTGGAGTACTGAGTGCAGTTTTGGTTTCCTTACTTGAGAAAGGATGCACTGGAACTAGAGGAGTACAGAGAAGGTTCACTAGGTTGATTCTGGATTTGAGAGGCTTGGTTTATGAGGAGCAACAGAATAGACTGGGATTATATTCATTGAAATTTAGAAGAATGAGGGGTATATTATAGAAACATATAAAATAATGAAAGGACAAGATAAGGTTGAAGTGGGGAGGTTGCTTCCAATGGCGAGTGAAGCCAGAACAAGAGAACATAGCCTCGAAATTAGGGGGACCAGATTTAGGACTGAACTGGGGAGGAACGTCTTCACCCAAATGGTTGTGAATCTGTGAAATTCCCTGCCCAGTGAAATAGTTGAAGCTTCCTCATTGAATGTTTTTAAAGCGAAGAAAGATAATTTTTTGAATAGTGAAGGAATTAAGAGTTGTGGTGAGAGAGTGGGTAAGTGGGGCTGAGGCCATGAAAAGACCAGCCATGATCTTATTGAGTGGTGGAGCAGGGTCAAAGGGCCGAATGGCCTACTCCTGCTCCTGGTTCCATGGTATGTTCTAAAATGCATTACATCACCTTTCTGTGGATTGAAATTCATCTTCCAGGTGTCTGCCCTCTGAAGTCACTCAGCATTATCCTCACAATTCACTATTCTCCCAAGCTTAGTATAATCTTCATATTTGCCTTCAATGACCATCTCCAAATTGCTTATACAAGTCAGTAAAAACAAAGGTTTCAACATTGATCCTTCGGGAGCACCACTTTCAACTCACCTCCAGTCTGAGAAATTCTCACCTGTACCTACTCTCTGTTACATATCTTTTAGCTAACTTCTAATCCACGCTGCCAAGGATCCAAGTGGCATCAGATCAAATGATTTCTGAATGTAATCACTAACACAGCCTGTGACACATCGTCAAAGAACTCAGTTAAATTTGTCAAACATGACCTGCTTTTGACAAAGCCATAAAAATCTGAAGAACTGCAGATGCTAGAAAGCAGAAATCAAACCAAAAATAGCTGTAGAAAGAAAGCATGTGGGGCAGCACCTGTGGAGGGAAAGCAGATCCAACATTTTGGATCCAGTAACCCTTCTCCGGAACACGTTGTAGCTGGGAAACCAGTCTAAGTCCGAAACGTCGGCTTTTGTGCTCCTGAGATGCTGCTTGGCCTGCTGTGTTCATCCAGCCTCACATTTTATTATCTTGGAATTCTCCAGCATCTGCAGTTCCCATTATCTCTGCTTAGTATTAACTTATTTTTGTTTAAGTGTATACTTACCTTATCCTATATTACAGTCTCTATCCATTTTCCCATTCTTAAAATACTGTCAAACTGACAAGCCTATCATTTACTGGGTCGTCCATGGCCCCTTTCTTAAACAATGGTGTCACATTAATAATCCTCTAGTCCTCTGGGACTAATCCTGTGTTCTGAATAAAAATTCTGTCAACAGCTCCACAATTTGCTCCCTGATCTGTCTCAAAAATCTGGGATGTATCTCATTCAGGACTGGTGGCCTCTCTACATGGAGAGCTGCCAGACTTTTTAGCACCTCTTCTTTATTTATTACAATATTGCTCATTCGTTTAATTGCCATATTTTCAACTGGGCCATTTTATGTACATCAGTTTCTACCTACGGACTGCAAAATCAGCACAGATGTACCTTTAAGACACAAATTATCCTCGTAATGCCCAATCTTGTTAACATAGTCAAAGAAGAGCATTGGAATTCTCAATGGTTTATTGATATTTATCCTTCAATCAACACCAATAAAATGCAGAGAACCTGGCTATTATCATGTTACAATGAAGGACAATTAGGCTTGGAAAATAAGTGTTGACATCACCAGTGATGCTCACATCCCACAAATGACAAAAAAAAATGCTGATTGTGAAATTCCACTGAACGCAAATTGTTTGCCGCATTTGGTACATTACCACATTTTGAAAGTACTGAATTAGCCATACAACTCTTTGGGATATTTTGTTGTTGTGAAAAGTTCCCTAAAAACACAAGCTCATTCTTGTGTTCTTGTGCTAGTCCTAAAGGAATCACTATCAATGAGGGCAGGTTGCAGTGTTTCACTGAATCTTTCACAGGTTGAGAGGAGATCCGATTGTAGTTTTCAAAATTATGACTGGGCTGGACAGAGTAGGTAGGGTGAAGCGGTTACCATATATGAAAGAAACAATAATGAGAGGACATGGATTTAAACTGAAGTGTAAACAAAGCAAGTGTTGTTAGGGTATTGCCTGGAAATGTGGCAGAGGCAAGTTTAATTGAGGCATTCAAATCAGCATTGCGTTCTTTTGAATAGTAATTGTGTGCTACCGCAAGGGAAAAGACAAGAGATTGGCATAAGACATTGGACCCAGACCAGATAACAGAGGCACTGCAACAGTCTGTTCTTTCTAGGAAGAGCAGTTTTTATTTCTTCAATGTAACCTCATAGCTGAAGTTTTTCAAATGGAAAACCATTTGAGTAAATTGCTTCTGCACTCTCTCCAATGCATTTGTATCTTTTCAGTATTGTAGTGCCCACAATTTTACTCCAGCTGAGGTCTAACAAGCCACCATTAAGACAACGATTTCCCTTGAAAAGGCCAGGAGAGCAGAATTTCAAAGGTTTGTTGTATCATTGCTAATTTCCAATTTATCTTGTGTTAATGTGATTCGAGTCCCTCTTGGAACTTGAAAAACCCACCATCTCTAAAATTGATGATTCTATCTTGCTGTTACCTTGTTGTGCAGCAAAGGAGATGAATACCCCTATATTCCCAAAAAGCACATCAGTCACCTGACCACTGAATTCTAGTACTGCATTAAATAATATATTACAAAGGTCACATATGCTTTCCAGAAATGGACCTCTTGTAATAAAAGCTGGTTGCATCCAGTCACCACATAGCTGTGCTATAAATAATGGAAATGTTTGATAATGGCGGACATGTCCTCATTTAACATGGCCAATCCACTTAGCCTGCACATCTTTGGACTGTGGGTGGAAACCAGAGCACCCGGAGGAAACCACGCAGACACAGGGAGAATGTACAAACTCTGCTGGAATCGAACCAAGGTCCCTGGCGCTGTGAGGCTGCCCCACTGTTTGCTTGGTACAACTAACTCTTCTTACAAGATAATAAAATGTGAAGCTGGATGAACACAGCAGGCCAAGCAGCATCTCAGGAGCACAAAAGCTGATGTTTCGGGCATAGACCTTTCATCAGAGAGGGGGCTGGGGAGAGGGAACTGGAATAAATAGGGAGAGAGGGGGAGGCGGACCGAAGATGGAGAGTAAAGAAGATAGGTGGACAGAGTATAGGTGGGGAGGTAGGGAGGGGATAGGTCAGTCCAGGGAAGACGGACAGGTCAAGGAGGCGGGATGAGGTTAGTAGGTAGATGGGGGTGCGGCTTGGGGTGGGAGGAAGGGATGGGTGAGAGGAAGAACAGGTTAGGGAGGCAGAAACAGGTTGGACTGGTTTTGGGATGCAGTGGGTGGGGGAGAAGAGCTGGGCTGGTTGTGTGGTGCAGTGGGGGAAGGGGACGAACTGGGCTGGTTTAGGGATGCAGTAGGGGAAGGGGAGATTTTGAAACTGGTGAAGTCCACATTGAAACCATTAGGCTGCAGGGTTCCCAGGCAGAATATGAGTTGCTGTTCCTGCAACCTTCGGGTGGCATCATTGTGGCACCGCAGGAGGCCCATGATGGACATGTCATCTAGAGAATGGGAGGGGGAGTGGAAATGGTTTGCGACTGGGAGGTGCAGTTGTTTGTTGCGAACTGAGCGGAGGTGTTCTGCAAAGCGGTCTCCAAGCCTCCGCTTGGTTTCCCCAATGTAGAGGAAGCCGCACCGGGTACAATGGATGCAGTGTACCACATTGGCAGATGTGCAGGTGAACCTCTGCTTAATGTGGAATGTCATCTTGGGGCCTGGGATAGGGGTGAGGGAGGAGGTGTGGGGGCAAGTGTAGCATTTTCTGCGGTTGCAAGGGAAGGTGCCGGGTGTGGTGGGGTTGGAGGGCAGTGTGGAGCGAACAAGGGAGTCACGGAGAGAGTGGTCTCTCCGGAAAGCAGACAGGGGTGGGGATGGAAAAATGTCTTGGGTGGTGGGGTCAGATTGTAGATGGCGAAAGTGTCGGAGGATGATGCGTTGTATCCGGAGGTTGGTAGGGTGGTGTGTGAGAACGAGGGGGATCCTCTTAGGGCGGTTGTGGCGGGGGCCGGGTGTGAAGGATGTGTTGCGGGAAATACGGGAGACGCGGTCAAGGGCGTTCTCGATCACTGTGGGGGGAAAGTTGCGGTCCTTAAAGAACTTGGACATCTGGGATGTGCGGGAGTGGAATGTCTTGTCGTGGGAGCAGATGCCGCGGAGGCGGAGGAATTGGGAATAGGGGATGGAATTTTTGCAGGAGCGTGGGTGGGAGGAGGTGTATTCTAGGTAGCTGTGGGAGTCGGTGGGCTTGAAAAGGACATCAGTTACAAGCTGGTGGCCTGAGATGGAGACTGAGAGGTCCAGGAAGGTGAGGGATGTGCTGGAGATGGCCCAGGTGAACTGAAGGTTGGGGTGGAAGGTGTTGGTGAAGTGGATGAACTGTTCGAGCACCTCTGGGGAGCAAGAGGCGGCGTCGATACAGTCATCAATGTACCGGAGGAAGAGGTGGGGTTTGGGGCCTGTGTAGGTGCGGAAGAGGGACTGTTCCACGTAACCTACAAAGAGGCAAGCATAGCTGGGGCCCATGCAGGTGCCCATGGCCACCCCCTTAGTCTGTAGGAAGTGGGAGGAGTCAAAAGCGAAGTTGTTGAGGGTGAGGACGAGTTCAGCTAGGCGGATGAGAGTGTCAGTGGAGGGGGACTGGTCGGGCCTGCGGGACAGGAAGAAGCGGAGGGCCTTGAGGCCATCTGCATGCAGAATGCAGGTGTATAGGGACTGGACGTCCATGGTGAATATGAGGTGTTGGGGGCCAGGGAATTGGAAGTCCTGGAGGAGGTGGAGGGCATGGGTGGTGTCACGGACGTAGGTGGGGAGTTCCTGGACCAAAGGGGAGAAAATGGAGTCCAGATAGGTGGAGATGAGTTTGGTGGGGCAGGAGCAGGCTGAGACGATGGGTCGACCAGGGCAGGCAGGTTTGTGGAATATGGGAAGGAGATAGAAACGGGCCGTGCGGGGTTGGGGAACAATGAGGTTGGAGGCTGTGGGTGGGAGGTCCCCTGAGGTGATGAGGTCGTGAATGGTGTTGGAGATGATGGTTTAGTGCTCGGGTGTGGGGTCATGATCGAGGGGGCGGTAGGAGGTGGTGTCGGAGAGTTGGCGTCTGGCCTCGGCGATGTAGAGGTCAGTGCGCCATACTACCACTGCGCCACCCTTGTCTGCGGGTTTGATGGTGAGGTTGGGGTTGGAGCGGCGGGAGCGGAGGGCTGCCCGTTCTGCGGGGGAGAGGTTGGAGTGGGTGAGAGGGGTGGAGAGATTGAGGCGGTTAATGTCTCGACGGCAGTTGGAGATGAAGAGGTCGAGGGAGGGTAGGAGGCCTGGGGGTTGTGTCCAGGAGGAGGACTTGTGTTGGAAGTGCCGAGCTGAACTCGTCCTCACCCTCAACAACTTCTCTTTTGACTCCTCCCACTTCCTACAGACTAAGGGCGTGGCCATGGGCACCCGCATGGGCCCCAGCTATGCCTGCCTCTTTGTAGGTTACGTGGAACAGTCCCTCTTCCGCACCTACACAGGCCCCAAACTCCCCAGAGGAGCTTGAACAGTTCATCCACTTCACCAACACCTTCCACCCCAACCTTCAGTTCGCCTGGGCCATCTCCAGCACATCCCTCACCTTCCTGGATCTCTCAGCCTCCATCTCAGGCAACCAGCTTGTAACTGAAGTCCATTTCAAGCCCACCGACTCCCACAGCTACCTAGAATACACCTCCTCCCACCCACACTCCTGCAAAAATTCCATCCCCTATTCCCAATTCCTCCGCCTCCGCGGCATCTGCTCCCACGACAAGACATTCCAATCCCGCACATCCCAGATGTCCTAGTTCTTCAAGGACCGCAACTTTCCCCCCACAGTGATCAAGAACGCCCTTGACCGCGTCTCCCGCATTTCCCGCAAGTCATCCCTCATACCCCGTCCCCGCCACAACCGCCAAAAGTGGATCCCCCTCGTTCTCACACACCACCGCACCAACCTCCGGATACAACGCATCATCCTCCGATACTTCTGCCATTTACAATCCGACCCCACCACCCAAGACATTTTTCCAACCCCACCCCTGTCTGCCTCCGGAGAGACCACTCTCTCCGTGACTCCCTTGTTCACTCCACACTGCCCTCCAACCCCCTTCCCCTGCAACCGCAGGAAATGCTACACTTGCCCCCACACCTCCTCCCTCACCCCTATCCCAGGCCCCAAGATGACATTCCACATTAAGCAGAGGTTCACCTGCACATCTGCCAATGTGGTACACTGCATCCATTGTACCCGGTGTGGCTACCTCTATATTGGGGAAACCAAGCGGAGGCTTGGGGACCGCTTTGCAGAACACCTCCGCTCAGTTCGCAACAAACAACTGCACCTCCCAGTCGCAAACCATTTCCACTCCCCCTCCCATTCTCTAGATGACATGTCCATCATGGGCCTCCTGCACTGCCACAATGATGCCACCCGAAGGTTGCAGGAACAGCAACTCATATTCCGCCTGGGAACCCTGCAGCCTAATGGTATCAATGTGGACTTCACCAGTTTCAAAATCCCCCCTTCCCCTACTGCATCCCTAAACCAGCCCAGTTCGTCCCCCCCCCCCACTGCAACACACAACCAGCCCAGCTCTTCCCCCCCACCCACTGCATCCCAAAACCAGTCCAACCTGTCTCTGCCTCCCTAACCGGTTCTTCCTCTCACCCATCCCTTCCTCCCACCCCAAGCCGCACCCCCATCTACCTACTAACCTCATCCCACCTCCTTGACCTGTCCGTCTTCCCTGGACTGACCTATCCCCTCCCTACCTCCCCACCTATACTCTCTCCACCTATCTTCTTTACTCTCCATCTTCGGTCTGCCTCCCCCTCTCTCCCTATTTATTCCAGTTCCCTCTCCCCATCCCCCTCTCTGATGAAGGGTCTATGCCCGAAACGTCAGCTTTTATGCTCCTGAGATGCTGCTTGGCCTGCTGTGTTCATCCAGCCTCACATTTTATTATCTTGGAATTCTCCAGCATCTGCAGTTCCCATTATCTCTAACTCTTCTTACATACATGTCTTAAGGTATTTATATATTTCTAACTGGCAGAGGGGAAAGGGATGTCAATATCCTGTGATGTGCAGATTTTGTGAAGACTGCTTACTTTCACTTTGGTCCAACATGTGCTCATTCTCATTCCCCATAACACAGGCATACAATGATGCATCCATGGAAGGTGACATACCTACTCCCAAGAAGGTTGCAGTAGAGTTTTGATTTTTTTTAAGCAAACTGTTCAGAGGAGACATTACACATGTCTGGAGTAGGTGGGGTTTGAGACCAAGTCTCCTGGGCCAGAGATGGGGATGTTAACATTGTACCACGAGCTCCCTCAAATTAGCAATACCTGTGAAGGGAGTCAGGCAGGGTTCAGCAATAGTCAGTGTCATTTTTCTTTGAAGCAACCTATTCGGACATTTCCAGCGCAGGTGGGATTTGAACCTGGGCCTTCTGGCCATGAGGCATGGACACTACCAGGTGCACATAAACACCCTAGGCTTCTCATGACAACTAATCTTTTATCACTCTGTTCTAAGATGTTATGACATATCTCTGGAGTAGGTGGAACTTGAACCTGGCCTCTTGACCCAGAGGAAGGCACACTGCCATTGCACAAGAGCCCTTATGTGTTCCAATGAATTTGAAAACTGATAATTTGATGCACTTTTGCCTCTGCTCAAGAATGGAGTGAGGCAGAAAGCAGAAAACCAGGCCAGTTAGCTTAAAGTCTATTGTTGGGAAACTCCTAGGGTCTATTTATAAGGAAGAAAAGTAGAACGTTTAGAAAATGTGAACACAAACATGTCAACACGAGTTCATGAAAGGGAGATCACGGTTAACAAGTTTGCTAGAACTTTTTTGAGTATATAACAGGCAGAATTGATAAAGGGGAAAAAAATAAATGTGGCATATTTGGGTTTCCAGAAAGCATTCAACAAGATGCCACATAAAAGATTGAAAGACAAGATAATAGCTCACGGTATTGGGGGGTAATCTATTAGCATAGTTTGAGGGTTAGCTAACACAACAAAGAAAAAGCAGAAGTATTAACGTGTCTTTTACAGTTTGAGTGGCATTAGGATCTGCCCTCAGTTATTTATTACCTATGTTAGTGACTTGGAGGAGGTGGCAGAGCAATGTATTTTCACCAATTATGTTAAAACAGTTGGGAGAGCTTCTTTTTTAATTCATTAACAGGATGAGGGCATCACTGGCTAGGCAGCAGTTATTGTCCATCCCTAATTGCCGAGAGGGCAGTTAAGAGTCAACTACATTACTGTGGGTCTGAAGTCACATGTAGGCCAGACCAGGTGGGGATGGGAGTTTCCTTCCCTAAACAATGTTGGTGAAACAACAATCAGCAATGGGCTCATGGGCATCATTAGATTGTTAATTCTAGGTTTTTTTTAATTGAAATCAAATTCCATCAGCTCCTGTGGCAGGATTTGAACCCAGGTCCCCAGAACATTATCAGGGTCTCTAGATTAACAGCCCAAAAATCATACCATTAGGCCATTGCCTCCCCTTGCTGTAATGTGAATGCAATGAATCTGGATGCAGATATAGATAGATTGGGGGAGTAGATAAAAGTGTGGCAGATGGTATTTAAAGCCAACAGTTATTTAAATTGAGATGTTCCATAAAGTGCAGCACTGAGAGATGTGGGTTTTCTTGTGCATGAACAGACAATGTTAACATGCAGGTACAGCAAGTAATTAAGAAGAGAAATGGAATTTTGACCTTTATTGCTGGGTAGCTGTAGTTTAAAAATAGGGCATTCTTGTTAGAATTACATAGGCTGTTGGTGTGGCAGATATGGAATAATCTGTATAATTTTGATCCCATATGTAAAAGATGTTCAAACGTTCAAGACTGTTCAAAAGACATTCACTAGGCTACTCCTGGAGTGAAAGAGTTCACTTAGCAAAAACAATTGAACCTTTGGGCTTTTATTCATTGAAGTTTAGATGAACAAAAGGTAGTTTTATTGAAACATACATAATTCTGAGGGGGATTGACAAGGTAGATATTGAGAAGATATCTCCACTAGTAGGGGAGTATTGAACTCGAGGAGATAGTTACAGAATAAGAGGACACTCATTTAAAACTGAAATGTAAAGAAATTTATTCTTTTAAAGAGAAATAGGTGTTTGGAATTGTCTACAATGGAACAATTGTGAAAGCTAAAACATTTAAAGTATTTAATGAATTAGTGGACAGATTTTTGAAAGATCACTGTGTTGAGGGCAATGAAAAGTGGCAGGAAAGAGGATTTGATGCCATCTGATCAGTCATGATATTGTTGAATGGTGGAGTAAGGCTTTTGGGGCTAACTACTGCTCCTATTTCTTATGTCTTAAACATAGATTTTCGGTAGGGAGTAGAATATCGTGAAGGAGCAAATATTTGTTAATGATCTGTCAGAACAATTGAAAAGCAAGTCTAGATCTGCAAAGGAAGAACAGAAAAGAAAAACACATTGTAAAATTTGTTGCTCAGCTGCAAAAATTTCTAATCAAACTCTCAAGAGTCTTCAGTCTCAGAAACTCTTGCCTGTTTCAGCTGAGCCTAGTAACAGCTGTGCCTTATAATTCTCAGTCAATATTTACAAGAGAGGATAAAAGGTCAATGCCTTGCACATCATCAATTTCACTTTGTTGGGCTTCCATAAGAATAAAATAGTCTTTTAGACCATCTGCAGTTGGAGTGTTGCAA
Source organism: Stegostoma tigrinum (assembly GCF_030684315.1). Lineage (NCBI taxonomy): Eukaryota > Metazoa > Chordata > Chondrichthyes > Orectolobiformes > Stegostomatidae > Stegostoma > Stegostoma tigrinum. Next base: position 37,614,065 of record NC_081368.1, read on the forward strand.
ATGGGGTAAGGGCAGATTTAGCTGATGAAAGGTTAATGAGGAATCTGAACAGAGGCAGAGTGGGGTATTCTGGAGGCATCACTGCTTCACCTTGCTGGTGCTCCAGGCTGCTGCCATGGCAACAAAATTTCTGCTATTCTGCATATGCATCAAAATGATATTAAACCAGAAGATGTTCACTGTCTGAACTGCCAAGCCTGATTCAATGCCACAATCAGAAGTGCCAAGACCTGTCTGAAGACTTATCTTCATCCTTTGTAGAGATGGTATCAGAGATATGATAGGGAAAGCAACAACATAAAAACCCTTGCACAATCCTTGCAGTCACTTGCAATACAATTGTTGATTTTATATGTTTTCTTGCCATCCACAAAATTGCTTTGACAGTTTATGCAGGTGAGCTGTGCTCTTGGTTCCACATATGAGCACCATATGAGGTTCCTTTCAACTTCAGATGATGGATGCTGTAGTTTTGTGATGTTCATGGAAAACTATAACATATTTATATTGTCTTCTGTGCCTACTTGAAGTGGAATTAAGCTTTTTAAAGCTAAATAAGTTAGTTGCTCTGTAAAAGTAGCACCAAACGAACATCAGCCTAACCTTTAACAGCTAATGTCATCACTAATCATTGAAAAGCTTATACTTATAACATACTTATACTGCCATTGAGTGCTTTCATTGCAAATTCCTTTCATGATAAACGTTAGGCCATCTTAAAGCTACTGTGACATCTCTGGAGTCTGTATGAGATTGATATATTACCTCCTCTCTAAAACGTTTCCCAAGTTTAGTGCATCAATTTTTGTTCTTTTAACTCACTTTCAATTTCAATTGTACGATCAGCTTCTCAGATGAAAATATTGTTTGCAATTAGATTATCCAGAATGTTCTCATTGGCCAGTGTGAATTAATTTCTAACGGCATAAGTCCTATGTACCATATATTGCTGAGAGTATGCAACATCAATTTTGGTTTTATATTTGTGTCAATGCTACAGAGTAAGAGGCCTTCATTGCTTTGATGTTTGATATAAGCAGCTTTGAGGATGATGCCATCTTCAAGAAATGTCTTGAACTTTGAAGGAAAAGCTTTCTTTAATCTCTTCTGTTGCCAGTTTTCATCTTTTCATCACGTTTCTGTATTGAATGAAATGAAATATGAGCTTACAGATGTATTCGTCCTGAAAAACATCAAAATAGTTTGTTACTGAAAAGTACTGTTGCAGTTTTACATCATGTTTCCTCTCTCAGAGGTGACACCAAGCGATGCTTCATTTTTTTAAACTTCATCCCACTTATTGGGGTTATTTAAGAGACTGCTGGACATGCATATGGTCACAGAAATTTGAGGGTGCATACATGAGGATCAATGGTCAGCACAACATTGTGGGCTGAAGGGCCTGTTCGGTGCTGTACTGTTCTATGTTCTATGTTCTATGTTCTTATCTGCGTTCCTGATCATCATGTTATTGTGAACGATTTCCTCACTTCTGAAAATGTACCCCTCTTACTCGGAATGCTGTCACACACATGTTTAAAAAAGGGGGTATACCCTGTAACAATGGCCCTGATGCATCAGCTTTCATCATCCAACACCTCTCTGCAGCCTTTGTCAAGCCATTCCCCTCTAATCCACATACTGCTTGTCAGCAACAACATATGAAGATCTGAAATCAGGTTCTATACATATGCAAGTGCTACTCAGTTTACTCCTTTGTTATCAATTTGCTTATCAAGCACCCATCTGAATGAACTAGTTTCCTCTCCATAGAACATAAAACTTAGAGCAGTGCAGCACAGGAACAGGCCCTTCTTCCCACCGTGTCTATGCTGACCATCATGCCATTCTAAATTAATCCCATCTGTCTGCATGTGGTTCATATCCCTCTTTTCCCTGCCTGTTCATCTGACTGTTGAAATGCCTTATAAAAGCTACTATCATATCTGCTTCTACCACCTGGTACTGAATTTCAGGCACTTGCCACCCTCTGTGGAAAAACGTTCCTTGCACGTCTCCTTTAAACTTACCCCTCTCACTTGAAACCAATGATCCCTAGAATTTGACATTTCCATCCTGCATAAAAGTCTCCAACTATCCACCCTATCTATGCCTCTCATAATTTTATATTCTTCTATCAGTCCATTCTTTTCCAAATATAACTAAATCCTGTCCTGAGAATCTTCTTCAAATCCCTACCATCAACAGAATGCCCTCTGGCCTATAATGTCCTGAATTATCTCTGTTACTCTGCTTAAACAAAGGAAAAATATTGACTATGCTACAGCCTTCGGGGACCTTGCCTATCACTAAAGAGGATACAATGATCTCTGTCAAGGCCCCTCCTTTGCTCCTTTGCCTCCTTCAATATCCTGGGATAGATACCATCAGGCCCTGGGAACTTAATGTTTTTCAACATCTTTTCCTTTTTCATATCAACATGCCCCTCCTATTCTTACCATTACCTATGTCCTTCCTGTGGTGAATACCAATACAAAGTACTCATTAAGGACCTCACCCACTTCCTCTGGAGCAACACATCAATTCCATCCTTTACCCTTGAGCGAACCTACCCTTTCCCTAGCTATTCTCTTGCTCTTAATACACGTAAAAAATGTTTGGTATTCTCCTTAATCTTACTCGCCAAGGACACTGCATGCCCCCTTTAAGTCTCCCAATTACCTGTTTAAATTCTTTCCTGCTTCATTATATTCCTCAAAAGCCTTGTTTGATTTCAGCTTCCTAATCGTTAGAGGTGCTTCCTTTTTCTTTGACTAAATTTTCAATATCTCTTGTCATCAGGGGGTTCTGAATTTTGCCATCCTTATCCGTAATTGTTACAGGAACATGCTGATCTGATCAGCTGGCTTTTAAAAGACTCCCACTTGACAGACATGAATTTAAACTTAAAAATCCAACTCCCCTGTCTAATTTCTTCTGTTCCTGCCTAATACTGTTTAATTAGCCTTCCCCCAATCTAGCACTGGTTAAACATTTGAAGGACAGAAGCCATTTTTTTCAGCCCCAGCTGCAACTTCTGTTCCCTCAAGGTCAATTCTGTGCACTGGAAAATCATAGGCCTGCCATCCCATTTGACCCTGACCAAAGTTTCCAATCCTAAATCCTCTCTGTCATATAGGCCATGTATCACACACACCTACATCCATTGCCCCTCAGCCCAGATGTTGCTAAACCCTTCTGTTATCTTCAGACCCCATAATTTCAATATGTCCCTACCCAGCTTTCCACCTCCTACCCTTCATAAACTTCAACCCCTGCGATTGTACCTGGCCTCGCCCTGTATTCCCTGGCTAATGGTGGATCCTGATGCAAACATTAATTTAAAATTCTGATCTACATGTCTAAAAACCTTCCATCTGATTATTTCTTTACCATTACTCATCTGCAAAAGAGCACAACAATCCACTAAGTCTAGCACTTTAGCCATTCCTACTCCCTTTTTCTCCCCACCATTAGCAGCTCCGAACACTAGAATTACATTCAGAAACCTTTCTGCCTTTCCGTATCTTTCTCCTACATTAAACACAGATAAGTAAAATTTCTTTGGCCCAGAGTTTAGTCACCAATATTTCATCTAATTACTTTTTGTTAAATTCAGCCTGTTTACTTAAGTGCACTGACCCGTTCAATTGCTTTGCATGAATGCATGCATGAGTGATGTGAAAGGATTGACCTGTGCTTGGCGTGTGAAACATTCTACACCACTATGAGATATGCCCCTCTCGTGACTGGAAGCTCAGTGTTGACTTATGGTCAGGGCATCTTGGATCATTCCTGACCTTTTACGTGGGGTCCATATTTCACTTTCTGTCTCTCTCAGGAGTATGATGAAAGAGCAGGGATGGTAAGCAAATTTTATAAGATTAAGGTTTGGCTTAACAGGGAATTGATTTTGAAAACTTATATGTTGATAATTAAATAAATGCATAACTATTAAAAATTAACAAAAGCTACAAAGCACCAAACAGCAGAGCTAACTCATTAATTATTTTGCCTTGTCAGTTAAGAGGCAGAGATAGAAAGAGACTGACGAATCCACAGTCCTGAACAGGAAGGATGGGCTGAACTAAGAAATCGTGTTCAAGCAACAGCAAACTTACTTCCATTTCTAAACACCCCAAAGTGGTGGCATCATTCAGCCTTGGATTTCCTCCTCTCACAGTTTGCTTTCAGGATAGGGTTTTGGGTGAAGAGAAGAATAAGGGGCAGGAGAAATCTGGGTATGTATGTGGCTCACTCAGTCTCATTGTTCGGACACATTCTTCTTCCACTTCTCACTTCCTCTTCCCAATAAACATATTCATTGTTCGCTCTGTCTCTCTCTTTTCTCCACATGCCCTCGCTCACCATGTCCTTTTCTTTAACACATTTCCTATCTCCCTTATTTTCTCATTCCCTCAATATTTTTGTCATCCACATTCCCTCACTACACATCTTCTCCTTTCACAATATCCTCATTACCAACACTACCACAACACCTAGCCTCCACTTGCTTCTTCCTTCTCACTCACTCACTCCCTCACCTGGACCTTCCTCCCACTCTATCATCTTTATTACTCTTCCACTGTATCCCTCCCACTCCCACCCTCACTGTCCCTATCCCACGCCATAGCTTTCCTCCCACTCTCTCACTATACATTCTGATCACCCCCTCACTATGTCTCTCCTTTACTCTCCATGATGCTGATTCCTCTTACCACAAATAACAGACCATTTAATCTTAACTGCCTTACACATTATGTAAATAAGCAAGGAAACCAGATAAATATCTTTATAGCAAATATTAACCCTATCTAACCAAGACTGCTAATACGTGGCTAACGCTTGTAAAATAGCTGCTATCTTAGATGATGATGATATAAAGACTCACAGATATTCCTTTAGTCAAGGGAGATGGGCTGTTTATTAAGTGCATAACAGCCCAAGTTTCTGGTGAATTGAGAAAGTCCCCAAAGGACCAGCACTTTCCCAGAGTTAAATGCTGAACACTGGGTATTTAGCCAACCGAATAGACACAATGGGTACAATTATGTACTTGATGTAGCCGGATGAGTTGACCTCAACAGGACAGTTGCCTCCTCTTTTGCCAGCTCGAGGTAGGGGACTCCATATGTCTACTTAGTTGGTCAAGTGCCCAGTACTAGTAGCTGACTGCATCAGTTAGGACTCGGCTTCTCATCCTTCCTCGAGTCTGTGCAGGGTGTTATAAGCCCACATGCTTTAACTGAGGTGATCCTACCTGATGATCCTGTCAATCTAATGACATTGCAGTTGAACAATCATCTTTTTCTTTACAAGACCTCCATCATACATTTTCACAAGTGTCGCTGACTAGGTTCACGTCACAAATCTCTCCAGTGAACTACAAATCCTGTCTGGAATGAACAGGTTTTCATTACCACAGCAACCAGGATTCTCAGACATCTCAGGAAGACATAATACCACCACTTACCAAGAAAAGCAAATGAGAGTACCAACAGTTGTTTTCTGAATCTGTTCCATAGATTTGGTCACACAATGGCACACAACACAGGTATTCAGTTCCACAAAAAAAAACTACGGATGCTGGAAATCAGAAATAAAAACAGAAATTGCTGGAGAAAGTCAGCAGCCTGGCAGCATCAGTGGAGAGAAAGCAGAGTTAACACTTTGGCTCCAGTGGCCCTTGATCAGAACAGGTTCTGCAGCTGTCAGACCTGCTAGGTTTTTCTAGCAATCTGTTGTTATTATTCAGTTCCACACATTTGTTCAGAGGTACAATGCATCTTTAATTCCCAGGTTACAATGCAAGATTGTACCTTTCATGGATAGTTTCACCATAGCACCCCTAAAAACGCCATAATTAAAGAGTCACATCCTGCTATTTTCCAGAGGTAAATGTGTTGAGTAGCAATGAACCGATAAAAAAGCAGGCCACTACGGAAATGGTTATGAATGAATCTTATGAGCTATGAGTGTTCAATATTTGGGGCCAATAGAAAACGGAACTCGTTGACCAATATGTGATTGCATGAACACCACCCATTGAACCTTATGAAATTCCTCACAACTAAAAGATGATCTAATTGAAAACAGGATTATATTAGGCATAAGAGATATCATACTGAGAGCGATTTACAAAGGAAGGAGAAACTCACACTCAGGGAAGCAACCAAAATACTCAGAAGCACTGAGGTTGTAAGCTAGACCATTTTCACAGCAGAACTAACCATTGCATTAAGTTGACAGACATTCCATGCTGAAAGGGCAGAAAGATCAGGGTTAAAGACAGGATACAAGTACTGCGGAGAACATTACATAGAGGAAAATAAAGCATGTACATAGGGGGAAATCAACATCTCATTGCTAGTTGCCAAATAATTTTGCGCAAAAGTGCTTGCTAGAAGCAAGCACAATAAGCACAAAAAGACATCCATTAATGAGCTGCCAGCTGACCATTCTACAAATCATTCCTTGCATATCATTGTGTGATTTTATTCTTGATCAGATTGGTGACCAGTCAATGGAAATTTATAGCCACTGTCAGAAACCATTGTTTGAATAAATAATTTGGCCCATTGTATGAACTCTGCCCATTAAGGGATTGCAGCACCTCACCCCTGCCCCCCACCCCCTGCCCAGCACAGCATAATGGTTCCATCATCCAATAATATCATAAACATTTTTTTGCAGTCAATTGCGATGTGGTTAACAGATAGTCAATGAAGGAATTTGTACTGTGGATGAGACAAAAGAAGGCATTCCAAGGAAAATTGACTCCATGTCTTTTTAATAGGGTGTCACTCCTATCGGAAGCTTTTATAAATGCTTGTTTAGATTTAGTTGATGTTCAAAACTTTACAAGCCAAATCCCAACTGATAAATAGTGGCCACCTTAAAGAGGTTAGTGGAACATTGAGAATTTGGAGGCTCTTCCAAAATGCCTTATGGGACCATTTGGTTTGTAGCTTTCAACACAAAGCCATCAATGGAAGAATCTTACAGAATCAGACCTGGATTTCAAGGCAACTTTCGAAATAGCTATCTTGATGGAGTTGGCCACCAGTAAGCAATACAGCTGATAGACAACACCCAGGTGCATAGACTGGAGGAAACTCAGCAGAGTATGGTCTCAAACATAAAATGTCATCAATGCGGCAAGAATGGCCTTAAGGAGTCCATGTGTTGGACTTGAGAAGCTAAGTGCTGCAGGTGTAAGCAAACAGGCCACATTGTCTGAAATTGCTGGGTACAACTCAAGCAGGAGACAGCGTGTCTAAAGAAGAGAATTAAGAGAACAATGCAGAAGGTACGTACCAACAGCCGGGCAGTAGACTGGGAATCAGTCGGGTCAGCGGGACAAGCAAAAGGCCCAGAATCAGCAGAGTTTCGGTTAAACATTCTATCAGTATGGGGTGAAACTGATTGTTTCTGTCTTCTTCCCAAAGTAGGTGGGGAAAAAAGTAAAGAAGGAAGTGGATACAGGTTCAGTGATGTCTCTGATGCCTGAATAAATGTTTACAGAAAAGTTAAAGGCACTGTCATTGAAGCATATCAAGATTACACGTCACAGACCTACACAGAAAAGGTGGTGCCACTGAAGGGCTCTATACTGGCAGAAGTATAGCTATGGGACCAGTGTGCCAAACTGCCTCGGTGCAGAGTGAAAGGCAGTTACCCTGCATTATTTGAATTTTCCTGGTTACAGAAATTTTAGTTAAATTGGCACATGTCTAATAGGCTGGCAGGCTCAAAAACGAGTTTGCAAGAGATTTTGGGCAGGTATAAGGATGTCTTCATGAGAACCCTGGAGGAAATGAAAGCAGTAGAAATGGAACTCCGGTTGAAGTGGGAGGCTCGCCCAAAGGTGTGTCAAGGTGCACCTAGTACCGTATGCCATCTGGCCTAAAATGGAGGTGGAACTGGAACGGCTGGTGAAACTGGGAATGTTAGAAGCAGTAACCTCTGGTGAATGGGCCACTCCAGTCGTCCCAGTCTTTTAAACAGATAACACATGAGGATTTGTGGTAACTTTAAGATCACATTCAGTGTAGCCCTGAGTGTAGAGCAATACCTACTTCCAGATATTGAGAAAGCCGAAAGAACTGTGGATGCTGCAAATCAGGAACAAAAACAGAAGTTGCTGGAAAAACTCAGCAGGCCTGGCAGCATCTGTGAAGAAAAACACAGAGTTAACATTACAGGTCCGATGACCCTTCCTCAGAAGGGTAAGTGTGTCCTCCCAGAGGCAGGTGCATCCTTCTCGGCTTGAACCCCCAACTGAGTCATGTGGCTCCAAGGAAGGGTTGGCCGTATCCAGAGAGGAGACAACAGCAGTGTCACAAGGCAACAGCAGCCAAACAGAGAGGGATGTACCTGCAGAGTAACAAGAACTGCCCGGAAACCTGGGTGAATACACCAGAAAAGGTTCTAGAGATGAGGAGACAGTCTCCTAGGAATCAGAATCCCACTGCGAGACTGATCATGTCAATGTAAACTATGGAAGATCCATTTTCTTTTCCATTTTTTAAAAAAATTCCTGATGATGCACGAATATTAGCTACAATACTCGTATAATAGCTATAATTGCAGGCTGTGTAGATAAGCTAAGAATGAAAATAAAGGGGAAGGGGTGTTACATCTGTTTTTGAGTAGTGTTGCCTCTTCAAGACAGTGGGTCAGGTGACCCAGAGGCAAGAGTTACCGGGATAGTAAGAACTGCAGATGCTGGAGAATCCGAGATAACAAGGTGTAGAGTTAGATGAGCACAGCAGGCCAAGCAGCATCATAGGAGCAGGAAAGGTGACGTTTTAGGCCAAGACCCTGCTTCAGAAATCTAGGCCCGAAATGTCAGCTTTCCTGCTCCTCTGATGCTGCTTGGTCTGCTGTGTTCATCCAGCTCTACACCTTGTTATCGCAAGAGTTATAGGGGCAGGTTAGGACTGATTGTGGAGCTGAGTAGATGCACTATAAAGGTATTTTGTAAAGTATAAAACTATTGGGGTTTGCCCTCCTTTTACCTCATGTTCTAGCTGGTTCTAGTGAGACACAAACACACCGAGAGTTTACAGGGAGCATCTAGCAATCAGGAAGACACTTGTGCTGACAATGTCCCCCTGCATTCCATGCCATCAGTTTCTATTCTCCGGAACCACTCTTTCACTCTGACAGGTGAAACTACAGGATTCATTGTGTGTTAATCTTTCAGATATTGAAAGGGTAAATACTTGAAATATGCATTTACATATGGAATATCTATTATTAAGTAAATATAGAAAATGTTAATGCAAGAAAGAAAAGCCAACATTAGGTGGAGGAAGCTAGGGTCAAGCTCAGCTCTAGAGGATTACTGGCAGGTGAGGAAGGAGCTCAAAAATGGCCTGAGGAGAGCCAAGATGGGGCACGAGAAAGGCTTGGCAGAACGGATTAGGGAGAACACAAAGGCATTTTACACTTATGTGAGGAATAAGAGAATGGTTAAAGAAAGAGTAGGGCCGATCAGGGATAGCATAGACAACTTGTGTGTGGAGTCTGAGGAGGTAGGGGAAGCCCTAAATGAGTTTTTTGCTTCTGTCTTTACGAAAGAAACGAACTTTGTAGTGAATGAAACCTTTGAAGAGCAGGTGTGCATGCTGGAATGGATAGAGATAGAGGAAGCTGGTGTGCTGAAAATTTTGTCAAACATTAAGATTGACAAGTCACCAGGCCCAGACCAGATTTGTCCTCGGCTGCTTTGGGAAACGAGAAATGCAATTGCTTTGCCACTTGTGAAGATCTTTGCATCCTCGCTCTCAACTGGAGTCGTACCTGAGGACTGGAGAGAGGCAAATGTAATTCCTCTCTTCAAGAAAGGAAATGGGGAAAACCCCGGCAATTACAGACCAGTAAGTCTCACTTCTGTCGTCTGCAAGGTGTTAGAAAGGATTCTGAGGGATAGGATTTATGACCATCTGGAAGAGCATGGCTTGATTAAATGCAGTCAACACAGCTTTGTGAGGCGCAGGTCATGCCTCACAAACCTTATCAAGTTCTTTGAGGACGTGACTAGAAAAGTTGATGAGGGTCGAGCTGTGGATGTAGTGTATATGGACTTCAGCAAGGTATTTGATAAGGTTCCCCATGGTAGGCTCATTCAGAAGGTCAGGAGGACTGAGATACAGGGGAACTTAGCTGTCTGGATACAGAATTGGCTGGCCAACAGAAGACAGCGAGTGGTAGTAGAAGGAAAATATTCTGCCTGGAAGTCAGTGGTGAGTGGTGTTCCACAGGGCTCTGTCCTTGGGTCTCTACTGTTTGTAATTTTTATTAATGACTTGGATGAGGGGATTGAAGGATGGGCCAGCAAGTTTGCGGACAACACGAAGGTTGGAGGTGTCGTTGACAGTATAGAGGGCTGTTGTAGGCTGCAGCGGGACATTGACAGGATGCAAAGATGGGCTGAGAGGTGGCATCTGATAAAGGGTCTAGGCCCGAAACGTCAGCCTTTGTGCTCCTGAGATGCTACTTGGCCTGCTGTGTTCATCCAGCTTCACACTTTGTTATCTTGGATTCTCCAGCATCTGCAGTTCCCATTATCACAAGATAAAACAGAACTTGGGGGTGTGCTTTATTTAGATTTCCAAAAGGCATTTGACGAAGTACCACATGAAAGTTTACTGAGCAAAATAAGAGCTCATTGCATTGAGCATAACATATTAGCTTGGATTGAGATTTGAGCAGCTAAAAGGAAACAGTTGGCATAGTCATTTTGTCAAATTGCAACATAGGAATCAGTGTTGGGACTTCAGCTATTTACAATTTATCCCAATGACTTACTGAAGGCAGTGAATGAAACGTTGCTAAGTTTGCCAGTAATGCAATGATATGTAAGAAAGTAATTTGTGAAAAGGATTAAGAAGGCTGCAAAAGTATATACTTAGATAAATTGAGGCAGCAAAACTTTGGCAAACTGAGTAGAATGTAGGAAAGGGTGAACTTGTCCACTGTGGCAGGAAGAATAGAGAAACAGGGTATTATTCAGATGGAAAGAAATTTCAGAAATCTGGCCTACTACAACTCACAAAAATGTTGTTATGCAAAAAGAAACTGATTAGGAAGACCAATAAAATGGCATGCTTTATTAAACTGGTGGTTATTTCTATTTTGGTTATTTAAGAAAGACAACAAATCCATTTAACACATTTCCATTCACTGGGAGGGTAAAAGTTTATCAATGAAGAAAGAGTGAACAGTCACTAGGATTTGGTCTGATGTGTCTATACTAAGGGAAGCTCAGAAGAATGAGACATGACCTTTTTGAAGTATATCACATCTTGAATGCACATGACAGGATGGATGCTGAAATTATGTTTCCCCTTGTGAGACTGACTAGTTTAAGGGATTAAGTTCAGAAATAAGGGTTTGCCCATTTAAGATTGAGATGAAGAGAATGCTTCCCCCTCAGAGGGATGTTAGTCTTTGGGGCTGCTTTCCCAGAGAAGTTGTGGCCACAATCAGATCAGCCCCAAAATTATTAAGTAGTAGAGCAGGCTAAAAGTCACCAAATAGCCTGCCCAAGTTCCTAATTCATATATTCATAGGCAAGTAGACAAGTTCAAAACTTAAAGGCTCAATGAAGAGTCATTTTACAAAAGCTCTGGCATTTGGAGATGATGGGGAACATGCTGACCATGTGGGGAGGTCATCAACTGAATAGGAGAGGCCTTTCTGTGGTAACCTGATGAGACAGGCAGGGCTGATGAAATGATTTAACAGAAGAAAATGAGACCCACTGGCAGGCAAGGCAGCCATGCAGCTCTGACAATCTTTGAGGAGGAAATTTCCCATCCAGCCACCAAAGTTTCTTTGTTAATCCTGTACTAATGCTGCTGAGATAGTGATCCAGTTGGCCCCATCGGGAGACTGCCACCATCCATTATTGGACCAGTGTGCCTACAGCCAATCAAATTAACAGGCTGCTAGTGGTCAAATTTCTGGAAACTGTAGGGCTTTTTACCCTGATGTCCATATCCCAACTCCCTTCAGAAAGTTCAGCTCATTAGGTCAGATGGAAAAAAGTCTTGTCAAAGAGTTAGACTTGAAAGGAAGAGTGAGTCAAAGAAGTGGAGCTGCATTGGGAGGGTAGAAGTGTTTAATATCTAGGCAGCTGAAGGCAGGACGACCAATTCTAATCAAGGATTCACAAGGGCCTGAATTAGAAGAGCATAAATAGTCTTGTCCATATTGTGGCTGGAGAAATGATAGAGATATGGGATGTGTACATGGGAGGAAGAGTGATGATGCCATGGAAGGATTTAAAACTACGAATGAAAATTTTAAAATAAAGACGTTATTTGACAAGAAACTAATGTAAATCAGTGAATATGCAAACATACAAACAAGGAACAAGGTTAGGCTACTCAACCCTTCTAGCTGGCTAAACCTTTCAATAACATAGTGGATGGTCTGATTTTAAGCCAACTCTACGTTCTTCCATGTTCCTGATAATCTTTCATCCCTGGGTAATAAGAAATCCATCCAGCGCTACCTTAAAAATGTTTAAAGGTTCTGTATTCACTGCCTTTTGAGGAAGGGAGGAGCATAAAGAACAAAAGTGAACAGGGCTTAGTGCAAGATAAGACAGGCAGCAGAATTTTGGATGACCTCCAGATTACAGAGGGTAGAATGTGGGAGACCAATCAGAAGAACATTAGTTTAGTCTCAATTTCTATTTCTTAGTCTCTCATTTTCTATTTTCTTTCCTTGCCTCTCTGATTCTTATGTACCTCTGATCTATGCTATCCTTTCTCCTGCTGTCCCTGCCTCTTTCCTTCTCAACACTTGTAACTAACCACATAGTAATAACAACAACTTTCACTTATATAGTATCCTTGACATAAGAAATGAGGCCACAGGGAGATTTGAACATACTCCACAGAGACTTTGGCCCTGAAGCCTCCCAGCAACTGGTACGACGCAGGCATACTTGGTTAACAATGAAAGCTTTAGAGGAATTACTTGCCTGTCAGAATTTCATTTAAAATTAAATTTCCTGGCAGAAGTTCTGGAATTAGTCTCAGCTGCAATAAGCAGATATGCTGTGACCATAGCTGTTTGACTGACTTCCCTTTCTTCTCCAATTGTTTTAATGAATTGGAATCCCAGACTTTCCTCAAGATGAAATAGACACGACATTCACATTTGCCAAGATCCAGCATCAATTTGACCCAGAATTTTGAGGGCAAAGTGAAACACTCCTATCCTGACCTCACAGTCACCTCACGTAAATGATGTGAGATTGCTATGTTTTAGTAGGCAGCTATTCCATTACTTTATATTGAGCGGTTCTGAGTATTTCTCCCTGTACTTAATGTTTCACTTCTATTTTTATGTACCCATTACTTTTACAACAGCTGTGGCCAGAGACCACTACAGACTACACTAAACAACTGGGTATTCTTCATTGCTGTCCAGCATGGCAAAAAATACCATTACTGACCAATTTTTACTTTAATATATACAATACCAAAGCTTGACTTTATGCTCCCCCCTCAATGCTGCATCCTCAATTAAGATTCACCATCCTGCTCATAGCAGCCCTACACCCTCCACAACCTCAGTAAGACTCATGCACTACTACATTATTCAGCAGTGAATCGTCTGTGCTCCCAGTAAGAACTCTGCTCTGAAATCAACCAGACTAAAGAATCAAGGATTTCAGGTAATGGTGGGATAGTAGTTGAGCAATTCAAGGAGTGAACAATGACAGTCTGGAGTGAAGATTGAGCATTCTGGGGATAATGAGGGTGGAACATTATTGAAGATGGAAAGGAGGACGAAGTGACAAATAGTTTCAGGGAATGCAGGGGTGAGTTTTGTTTGTAATGCAAGAGGGGGCATTTCTGGAGATGAGAATAGCCAGGTGTGAGTGGAAGGGTCAGAGGTGCAGAGGGTGAGCATTGTTGATGATATGATATGGCTTTTAAATAGAAGTCTATAAGAAACAATGTACTGAAAAGCTAATCTACTTAAATTTGCATGTTCATTGATCCTGAGGCAATTTCTTTATTCATTAACAGAATGAGGCATTGTCGGCCAGGCAGCAATTACTGCCCATTTCCAATTAGCCAGAGCACTTCAAGAGTCAACCACATTGCTGTGGGTCTGGAGCCACAAGTAGACCAGACCAGGTAAGGACAGCAGTTTCCTTTCCAAAAGAACATTAGTGAACCAAATGGATTTTCTAACAATCGACAATGGATTCATGGTCATCATTAGGTTCTTAATTCTGGATTTTCATTGAATTTAATTTTGACTATCTGCCATGGTGGGATTTAAACCTTGGTCCCCAGCACATTACCTGGGTCTCCAGATTAATAGTCCAGTGATAATGCTACTAGATCATTGCCTCCCCTACACAGCTCCAACAGTATCATATCAAGATGTATCAGAAGTTTCAAGTCGAAAGGTAAATTGGTTCCCTGGAGCATCCAATGCCATTTTTTTTTAAATCATGCGCAGGATATGTGCATTCCTGATATCTATATATTGTCCATTTAAACGAGGAGAATGAAAAACAGTAAAACGTACTAAATCAACTCATTTTGCATCTTTCATAATGGAGTTCCAATCCAACTCAAATCTTCTGGTTGGAAGTGAAGAGGCAACCACACCGCTGTGGTTCTGTAGTTACTTCTAAAGCAGACTACACATGGACAGCAGATTTCCTTCATAAAGAACATTAGTGAAATTGATGCCTTTTAGATTAAGTAATGGTGACTACATGATTATCAATAGGTATTCCAGATCATTATTGAAATTTGCATTTCACCATCCATCATAGTGTGACTTGAACCTACATCCAGAGGCCTGGATTATTTGTCCAGTAACATTACTACAACACCACCATCCCCCGACATTAGTAGTGAATGACCCAATGGTTCTTACAATTAGAATCAAAAGATTTTAAGGCATAATACCTAACCTAGAAGTAAATGAAAAAGACATTGGAGATATGTTATATATTGCGTTACATCATGCTTGCATCACTTAATCTGAAACTACCAACAAGTATGTAAAGTTAACATCTTATTAAAGCTTGATTGTAATTCACTTGTGTACTGACTTGAGACTATAAGTCAAGCCATATCTTCTATTCATAAGAAGCCTGTAAAAAAAAATTGTTTAGTTAGGTGTACAAGATAGATAAGTATGAGCCAAGAACTCGGCAATATATTCGAAAAACTAAAATATTCTTATGTTGCACTGTTAACCATAAGCAATTCTGAGCATTTTGGAAGTGAAATATCAGTCCGACCCTTGGGGTATCAAAAAAAATTAAGGTCATAGATGTTGAAATGCAATGGAAAGACTTTCATTACAGCCACGGTACCTACAATGAGAATGCATTTTTAATCTCATTTAATCCTTCTGCTTCTTCTTTCTATTTCATTTCCTGCTGCCAAACTGCAAGGGAAAGCACTGTGCCAGAGAGAAGCCTCTGGATCTGGCTTGTTAACCACTCTTGACAGGATTAGAAACTCATAATGGGGGTGAATTGTGGATTTATAAGCAGATGACAAAAAAAGTGTTCGATTAAGTGTATGTTTAGAGGAATTAATTTTTGAAACAAAAAATGTGAGGCCCTAAAAATAACTATTGGTATTCGTAGTTGAACACATTGCCAACAACCTTCCTGTCATCAGATTTTACCCAATTTTCACCACATGCTGTTCTCAGAACAATAAGCTGCTCAGTCGATATCCACTAATAGATTGTGAGTTTGGCAACCACGCCATCTTTAAAAGACTGTTGTGCAATCAGACAAACCTTAGTGATCTGACATTGTTCCCTAACCAGCAATGACATGGCAGAGCAGCCTCAAAGCCACGCTTTGTACAGATAGCCTGACATATGGCTCACACTCACTTGCATGTTCAACTTCATTGTCTCACACTAGTCTAACCATTAGGCCACACAGTTAACCTGCCCTTAGCTATATACCATCTAAACACACTGTCCCTAATGCTCACTGGAGACCCACAGCTTGTCATTATCATGTCGGGGAACATTTTATTCACAGCAAGCAATTGTACAAGCCCAAACATGAGCTTTTATTTCCAGCCAGCAAAAAGGAACATAAGTAAAATGATTAGAGGCTGCAGTTTGCCCTATAAGGTAAACCAAATGCTGATGTGAAGACCAACTATTATTTAACATTCCACATTGGCCTGCTGCATCAGCTCCTATCTACTCGAACCAGATGTCAATCAGTTCTTGATTGGCTAGTGACGCTTGGTGCAGCTGATCTCTGATGCGTACAATGGCAGCTTTGTCCTCCCCAGGGTCCTCATCCTCATCCTTGGAAGACTGCTCTCATTGCCCCAGTTCCTCACCATCTGTCACAGTGCTTTGTTGCTTTCTCCAAATGTGTAGAGCACAGCATTTGGAATAGTGTGGCACATTCATTCCAGATTACACTGGAAACCATCCACAACTAACCCCACTCCCTGCCACCACACGCCACTCCCTCATCTCAGACCAGTCCAATCAGTGGAACCATATCTTCAGCAGCCCTGTTGTCTGTGTCATCAGAGCCATGCTCACAGCTGATGCAACAACATAGGAAAGTGCCGTTCCAACTCAGTGCCCAAAATTGTACATCAAAATGGAATATATGCTGCTCTCTGACCCTTTCCCATCCCAAACCCACAACAATAATTCAAGTTTTCACTGTATTCAGTGAGATGTATTATCATTCTTACATGATGTATGATGAAGCAATGTTCCCTTCCTTCCACAGCACCCAGGGGCAGCACGGTGGCTCAGTGGTTTGCACTGCTGCCTCACAGCACCAGGACCTGGGGTTCAATTCTGTCCTCGGGTAACTGTCTATGTGGAGTTTGCACATTCTCCACGTGTCTGCATGGGTTTCCTCCAGGTGCTCCAGTTTCCTTCCACAGTCCAAAGATGTGCAGGCTAGGTGGATTGGCCATGCTAAATTGCCTGTAATATTCATGAATGTGTAGATTAGGTGGGTTATGGGGGTGGGGGGGTGGTGGGGGGTGAGTCTGGATGGAATGCTCTCAGGGCCAGTATGGACTTGTTGGGCCAAAGGGCCTGTTTCCACACTGTAGGGATTCTACCATCTATGATGACTTATAAGTGATGGGATACTTTTAGCCAGCACTCACGTCCTTTTAAGTCATTGTTACTAACTTCTGCATCATTGAAGAGATAATGTTATATTTGAAGCACCGAAGTCATGGTGTAAATGGCCTTTGACAAACATTTGTCACTTAAGCACATTCAATACAAAAGCTTTGCAAACCAAAGATTTGGCTGGAATTTGCAAACACATGCATCATGTACATAGACTTCCAATGTCCTAGTGTCCAGCCGACATCAATCCTGCACTTTTGCCTCATCAACTTTTTTTTTGATTAGATTCCCTACAGTGTGGAAACAGGCCCTTTGGCCCAACAAGTCCACACCGCCCTTTGGAGCATCCCACCCAGACCCATTTTCCTATAACCCACACACCCTGAACACTACGAGCAATTTAGCATGGCCAATCCACGTAGCCTGCACATTTTTGGACTGTGGGAGGAAACCGGAGCACCCGGAGGAAACCCACGCAGACACGGGGAGAATGTACAAACTCCACACAGACAATTACCCGAGGCTAGAATCGAACCTGGGTCCCTGGTGTTGTGAGGCTGCAGTGCTAACCACTGAGCCACCGTGCCGCCCCATTATATTGACTTTGCCCACCTCATTGCCCCAGCTATTTCCAAGTTGCATTTCATGTGTAGAGAATGACAACTGGTATCAAGGAATGTAGTTTGTCTTGGACACCATCAGCATCGAGCTCTGCCTGGTCACCAGGTCAGCCACCCAAACCTCCATGATCTCTTTAATTTCACAAGACTCTGACAGCCTATTGTAACAACCACCACAATGCCAAGCCCTACATTTCTGGAGACCCACCACATTGGATTTTGCTTACAACTGTCCTCCCTGCTGTCAAAATCCTAATGTTACCCTTTAATGATGCCTATACTGGTCCTCTATGCTCCACATGTGGAAGCCGTGGTGGTGGTCACTGGCCCTGTGGAATGTTATGCCCTCCCATGCTGGTCCGTTTATTGTCCATGGAAGTTTCTTCCCGTTACAATGACGGGAGTTTCTCCTGTTTCAATGAGTTTCTCCCGTTACAATGTTTGTCCCCACCTCAGCTCACTGTCTCTGTTTTACCCCAAGCTTTGATTCCCCCACCCCTTTCTGGATTTCCTCACTATCCATACAGAATCTCTTTGCAGCCTCCTCACCAATAAATAAATTGGCCCTCGGATCTCTGACAGGGCTGACTATTGCCCACAACCCAGACTGTGCTCAGACAGATGCCCTGAGTGCAATCACCCAGAACAGACAACTGATGGTAGCTAAGTGTCTGGGCAGTGTGCAGACTGTGATACATGACTAACAGCACTGGGAACCTCTAATTAACAGTGGTTCCCTCCTTGACATCTGAATGTGCAGTAAAACAAGATATTGTCCCCTTGCCCCCACTCTGACAGATCCCCAAGGACAAACAATGCAGGCAGCCCATCTGTGTTTTGGCAAATAAAAGGAACACCAAATCAGCAGTACTGATAGTTCTGCAGCCAAAATCTGATGGTGAAGATGCTAACAGACATGGCACGAAATCGTGAGGTCAAACAAGGTATGAATGTTGCGAACACACAGGTAGGTGCTAACTGAAAAGACAGTGTAAGTGGAAGCAAGGAGCCCTGAGTTGCAGCCCACTGCAGTCTCTGAGCTGGGTGTCTGTCTTTGCAGCAGCTTTTCAATGCCACTTACTGATGTGCTCTGCAATGCCTGTATATGCTTCCTATGCATCCTGCAAGTGGATCAAAGAGATGCCATGAGGATCCGGGAAGGTTGGCAATTATCAGATGCCAACATCTGTGGAAAAGGAGTACATGTGATTAGTGTGCATGGAGAGTGCCCTGAGATGCTGTTTTGTGCAAGCAACATGAAGGGTCTTTGCAGCTAGCAGGAGCCGACTTCCATATTGAAAAGTTTTATGAAAGAAAAGTTTCCTTACCTTTTTTTGGGAAAATAAGAAGCTGCATATGAAGGAGACAAGTTGCACAAAAATAAAGTGCGTAACAAGTTATAATTCCCCTTAATCGTTCTTTGAGAAGGTGACCAAACAGGTAGATGAGAGTAAACCGGTTGATGTGGTGTATATGGATTTCAGCAAGGCGTTCGATAAGGTTCCCCACAGTAGGCTATTGTACAAAATGCGGAGGAATGGGATTGTGGGAGATATAGCAGTTTGGATCGGAATTGGCTTGCTGAAAGAAGACAGAGGGTGGTAGTTGATGGGAAATGTTCATCCTGGAGACCAGTTACTAGTGGTGTACTGCAAGTGTCGGCGTTGGGTCCACTGCTGTTTGTCATTTTCATAAAGGTAGGAAGAGAGATGGGAATTTAAGGCAGAAATTCAGGGAGCGAGGATGGAAGCTGAGAGCTTGGACGAACAGAGTTGTTGTCTCTGGTTTGTTGCCCGTACCATGTGCTAGTGAGGCGAGGAATAGGGAGAGAGAGGAGTTGAACACATGGCTACAGGGATGGTGCAGGAGGGAGGGTTTTGTATTCTTGGATAGTTGGGGCTCTTTCTGGGGTAGGTGGGACCTCCACAAGCAAGATGGTCTTCACCTGAACCAGAGGGGCACCGATACCCTGTGGGGGGCGAAATTTGCTAAGGCTGTTCGGGTGGGTTTAAACTAATTCAGCAGGGGGATGGGAACTAAAATTGTAGTTCGACTATAGAAAAGGTTGAGAGTAGGGTAGTCCAAAATAAAGTTTCAGGACACAAGATGGCACCGGCAAGCAAGAAGTTGGTTTGAAGTGTGTCTACTTCAATGCCAGGAGCGTCCGGAATAAGGTGGGTGAACTTGCAGCATGGGTTAGTACCTGGGACTTCGATGTTGTGGCCATTTCGGAGACATGGATAGAGCAGGGACAAGAATGGTTGTTGCAGGTTCCGGCATTTAGATGTTTCAGTAAGAACAGAGAAGATGGTAAAACAGGGGAGGTGTGGCATTGTTGGTCAAGGACAGTATTACAGTTGCAGAAAGGATGTTTGGGGACTCGTCAACTGAGGTAGTATGAGCTGAAGTTAGAAACAGGAAAGGAGAGGTCATCCTGTTGGGAGTTTTCTACAGGCCTCCAAATAGTTCCAGAGATTTAGAGGAAAGGATAGCAAAAATGATTCTCGACAGGAGTGAGAGAGACAGGGTAGTTGTCATGGGGGACTGCAAATTTCCAAATATTGACTGGGAACCTATAGTTTGAGTACTATAGATGAGTTAGTTTTTGTCCAGTCTGTGCAGGAGGGTTTCCTGACACAGTATGTAGATCGGCCAACAAGGGGCGAAGACATATTAGATTTGGTACTGGGTAATGAGCCCGGCCAGGGGTTAGATTTGGAAGTAGGTGAGCACTTTGGTGATAGCGATTACAATTCTGTTATGTTTAATTTAGTGATGGAAAGGAACAGGTGTATACCACTGGGCAAGAGTTATAGCTGGGAGAAAGGCAATTATGATGAGATTAGGCAAGATTTAGGGAGCATAGGATGGGGAAGGAAACTGCAGACGATGGGCACATTAGAAATGTGGAGCTTATTCAAGGAAAGGCTCCTGTGTGTCCTAGATAAGTATGTACCTGTCAGGCAGGGAGGAAGCTGTAGAGCGCGGGAGCCGTTTTTTAAGAAGGAGGTGGAATCTCTGGTCAAGAGGAAGAAGAAGGCTTGTGTTAGGACGAGATATGAAGGCTCACTTAGGGCGCTTGAGGGCTACGAGGTAGCCAGGAAAGACCTAAAGAGAGAGCTCAGAAGAGCCAGGAGGAGACATGAGAACTTGTTGGCGGATAGGATCAGAGTAAACCCTAAGGCTTTCTATAGGTATTTAAGGAATAAAAAAATGACGAATGTAAGATTAGGGCCAATCAAGGATAGTAGTGGGAAGTTGTGTGTGGAGTCAGAGGAGATAGGGGAAGCACTAAATGAATATTTTTCAACAGTATTCACTCTAGAAAACGACAATGTTTTTGAGGAGAATACTGAGATACAGGCTACTAGACTAGGTGGGATTGAGGTTCGAAAGGAAGAGGTATTAGAAATCCTACAGAGGGTGAAGATAAATAAGTCACCTGGGCTAGACGGGATTTATCCTAGGATCCTCTGGGAAGCCAGGGAGGAGATTGCCAAGCCTTTGGCATTGACCTTTAACTCGTCATTGTCTACGGGAATAGTGCCAGATGACTGGAGGATAGCAAATGTGGTTCCCCTGTTCAAGAAGGGGAGTAGAGACAACCCTGGTAATTATAGACCAGTGAGCCTTACCTCAGTTGTTGGTAAAGTGTTGGAAAAGGTTATAAGGGATAGGTTTTATAGTCATCCAGAAAAGAATAAATTGATTAGGGATAGTCAGCACAGTTTTGTGAAGGGTAGGTCGTGCCTCACAAACCTTATTGGGTTCTTTGAGAAGGTGACCAAACAGGTAGATGAGACTAAACCGGTTGATGTGGTGTATATGGATTTCAGTAAGGCATTCGATAAAATTCCCCACAGTAGGCTATTATACAAAATGCGGAGGAATGGAAGTGTGGGAGATATAGTAGTTTGGATTGGAAATTGGCTCACTGTAAGAAGACAGAGGGTGGTAGTTGATGGGAAATGTTCATCCTGGATACCAGTTACTAGTGGTGTACCGCAAGTGTCGGTGTTGGGTCCACTGCTGTTTGTCATTTTTATAAATGACCTGGATAAGGGCGTAGAAGGATGGGTTAGTAAATTTGCAGACGACACTAAGGTCGGTGGAGTTGTGGATAGTGACAAAGGATTCTGTAGGTTGCAGAGAGATATAGATAAGCTGCAGAGCTGGGCTGAGAGGTGGCAAATGGAGTTTAATGCAGACAAGTGTGAGGTGATGCACTTTGGTAGGAGTAACCGGAAGGCAAAGTACTGGGCTAATGGTAAGATTCTTGGAAGTGTAGATAAGCAGAGAGATCTCGGTGTCCATATACACAGATCCTTGAAAGTTGCCACCCAGGTTGACAGGGCTGTTAAGAAGGCATACAGTGTTTTAGCTTTTATTAATGGAGGGATCAAGTTCCGGAACCAAGAGGTTATGCTGCAGCTGTACAAAACTCTGGTGCGGCCGCACTTGGAATATTGCGTACAGTTCTGGTCACCGCATTATAAGAAGGATGTGGAAGCTTTGGAAAGGGTGCAGAGGAGATTTACTAGGATGTTGCCTGGTATGGAGGGAAGGTCTTACGAGGAAAGGCTGAGGGATTTGAGGCTGTTTTCATTTGAGAGAAGAAGATAGAGAGGTGACTTAATTGAGTAAAATAATCAGAGGGTTAGATAGGGTGGATAGGGAAAGCTGTTTTCCTCGGATGGTGACGGTGAGCACGAGGGGGCATAGCTTTAAATTGTGGGGTGAAAGATATACGACAGTTGTCAGAGGTAGTTTCTTTACTCAGAGAGTAGTAAGGGAATGGAACGCTTTACCTGCAACGGTAGTAGCTTCGCCAACTTTATGTACATTTAAGTCGTCATTGGATAAGCATATGGACGTACATGGAATAGTGTAGGTTAGATGGGCTTCAGATCGGTATGACAGGTCGGCACAACATCGAGGGCCGAAGGGCCTGTACTGTGCAGTAATGTTCTATGTTCTATGTTCTACGTACACTTGCTGGTACAGAGCAATAATCTTGGCTTGAAGCCCAGCATTACGAAAAAGATGCAGCAAATTACTCTGATGTTAAGATCGGCCTTGCTGGACTTCTCCTACAAATCTTCCAAAATCTCACCATACCCCATATTGCTCAGGTCCCAATAAGGTGTCGTGTTTTGTATTTATATTGGATGCTGTATCAGACCATCATCCTATGCCCTAAAACTCTGTTTCTCTGTAAGAGGTTCTATATTTTGCTTTTCCAATCACTCACTAGTCAGTCAAGGAGGTTATTGCTTAATGCTCACAGTTAACATGCTGAAGGAAAGAAGAGGATATAATACACCCTGAAGTTCACCATCAATAACAGAAAGATGGGTGAGTAGAAGTCATGTGACTAGAATGCCAGCTGGGAACATTCCTATTCGGGCTACCGACTCGTGAGAACCAGCATTAAATCAAAACGTGCCCTCATAAATAAAATTCCAAAATCTGCTGTAAACTGCAAGTATAGAGAATGTTGAATTATTTTATAAGGCCTTGTTTTGAAGATTCAGCAAAAACTGAGACTGTACTTGCCCATGATACAGATGCACATGAGTCAACAGTCAGGGTTTGTGGGGCATGCTGGGTGGTTCATCAAATGTTGTTGCACACGTCTTTTCTCTTCACTTTCCATACGTCCCCTGTGTGAAACAAGGCAAGCCCTCATGTGTTTAGCTGGATGTCATAAAACCTGATGAGGCAGCAACACTTGAAAAGCCACAACTCACAGTTAAAGGACCTATTGTTTTCAATTCAGCTGCCGAAAGAAAGAGAGTTTATGTTGTCAGGAAATGCATTTTTTTGTATTTTCAAATGGTTAGCAATGTTGCAACATGTATCATTGGAGAAGAATTCTCACTACCTTTCCATGTTCTGTTACAGGAATGGAGAATGGCATTCTTTCAACAGAAGTCTGCTCTACTGTAAAATTATGCATTTACTCTGCAAGGATGGAGATTAAGGCAAACACAGAAATGATTGGTGGATAAAGAAAAGCCTACAGATGACTCCAAAATTAAGGGTTACTGCTTTAAAATTAAGGTTAGGATCAGGTTATGGTAACCCTAACCATACTCTTTAAAGACAGAGATGAGGAAAGTTATATTTCTGTCAGAGTGTAATGTTACTTTGGAAATATCTACTTCAGGAAACGAATGAGGCAGGAATCTCTAAATGGTTTTAAGGAGGAGTTCGGTTGATTTTGTTCCCTTCGACAAGAACTTAAGGTTGTCAGCCATTCAGGAGAATGTAGAATTGAAAGCGCAAAAGGATCAGCCATGATCTTATTGCTTCACAGAGAAGGCTCGAGGGGCTAACTGATCTACATCTGTTTTAATTTTGTTGTTCAAATGTAAAAGAATCAAGATAAATGTGTTCACCCTTATGAATATTATTAGTGCTCACCAATAGTGGCCAAAAAACATATCTAATTGTTTATCCATTGCAGCCACAAAGAAAAACAGGGAACAATTCTAAGAGCCCCACATGCTCATTTAAAAATATAACTTCAAATAAGCATTACCTCCGCAAACAGAATTCACGCTGCTTGCAAATATTTCACAGAACAGAGAGACATTAAATGAGTGAAGAAGTGTTGTGTGAGGTGCACAACCAGTCTCCAAGATTTTTGCATATTTTGTGTGCTTCTTCAAGGCAACCCACAAACACAGGGATCAGGTCAGGCAGGAGACAATCATGTTGATGCAGCTGTCTTTTGAGATGACTCATATCTTGTTTGTATATGAATCCATGAACAGGAATGTTTAGAACAAGTTTGGAAATGCAAGTACCATTCAGTGATCATTATTCTTTTCAAATCTGATTCACTTTTATAACTTTCACTGCAACAGTTATTTTGCTTCATCGAAGCTATTATAATCAAGCAACACGTGTGCATTTGGCAGCAGTGTTCATTCTGAGTCAGTAAATATGTTGCAGCTTTGTTTCACAACTTGGGTTTCTGGATCTAAATGACACTTTAGTATAGTAGAACCATAATGCACGTGCTTTTTATAAGACCATAAGATATGGGAGCAGAATTAGGCCACTGGCCCATTGAGTCTGCTTCGTCATTTGATCATTGCTGATGTGTTTCTCAATTCCATTCTGCTTCCTTCTCCTGATCACTTTAGTAAGAGTCTTTTGAGATCTTCAGGTACATGAAATATGTAAACTATTAATAAGAATGCCATTGATACCGTCAAGTTGATGGCACCAACCAAAAAGATCAAAAAGATTAGAAAATCTCTAAACTTGTATACTTTAGAGTTGACACAGCAAAAAACACTTAAAAATAGGAGCAGGAGTATGCCATTGGGCCCGTCATGCTTGGTTCCTCATTTAATAAGATCAAGGTTGTTCTAATTATAGCCTTAACACCACTTTCCTTTCTGCTCCTGGTATGACCCTTGCATCCCTTATGGATCAAAATATCTGTACATCATAACTTAGACATATTCATTGACTGTGTTGCTATTGTAAGGTAAAGAATTTCAGAGATTAATGATAGCCTGAGAGAAGTTTTTTTTTCTTTCGAATATGAGATCTCCAAAAGACATATTTTCAGAAATGATTTATTGAGGTGCCCAGAACAGTTTGAATATCATATTCAATGTTTGAAATTGTCTTTACCTGCCTAAAAATTAGAAATTTGGAGAAATGATCAGTAACTAAGATGAAGTCATTTCCATTCACAGTAAGTAAATCAGCGGTGATCTGCGTCCAAGAGATTGAAGAATCACATGTGAGTGTAAGAGTTCTCTTTCTTGCTGTGGCTGGTAGCTCTGGTCTCCCTCACACATTCTCGTTAACATTTTCATATCACCATTAATCCTCTGTTAATAAAGCATATCATGTACTCGTCATCTCATCCAATCCATGCTCAAAGGTCCTTGCAGTTGAGGCAACATGCTCCAGCCGAGAGCTTTGAGTACATGTATCTATTTTCTTTTGAAGAAAGCACCCGATTGAGATACCAAGCTCATCTTTGGAAGGCCAAAGTGTTTGAGAGTGCCTACTGCCTCTTTTATCATGCTAGGTGATTTTTCAATGCTAACATTCTACTGTATGGGTGGTTAAATGTTTAAGCTTGTCGATCTGTTTTGCTTATCTAAGATGGCTGTTCTGGTACCAGCTTTGTAGCAGAAGCTGAAGTCATGTTCCTATTCCTTTATCAGAAATAACTGAGAGTCCGCATGGTGTACTTGGACAGGAGTGCAGATTTTCCATTGGATCAACAAGTTGACAGCATGGAGATCTAGTATATTCTTCAGTAAATAAGAACACCAGGGAAAGTTGAAACCTTCATCATTCAGATCAGTCACCAGGTTGTACTGGTGATATTTGCAATCAATCAGGATCTGTGCCATTCTGAAGTGAGGCTGCCATGAGTCTCTGAGCTTGGACTGTGTTTCAGTAGGACTTATTGGATTTCAGATGAGCCTTCAAGTTCTTGTTTAATCCAATGTGAATGGGAATGCCTCATATCAACGTTACAAGCTAGTGGTGTTATTTGAAGAGAATGGTGTACCTGTCAGCATCAGAAGGTTTATTTTTTGCTATCAAAATTCCAGAAATCCATGAGAGATATAATCCCAGTGGCATCACAACCATTCGTATTTCACCAAGCAATGCTGGCACAGTTTTGGAAGCGTAGGGATTCTATGATTGCAAAGATTTGAGGTCCCATTACTAATCCTTGTGACATCCCATGAGTGTAACGATTTGCCCACCTGAAAATTATTCTGATCTCTCTGTCTCCTGCTAATTTGATAATCCCCTTATATTCTAATATATCACTATCAACATCATGGGCTGTGCTTTGTTTATTGGTCATAAATGTACTGTCTTACTTAACAATTTTTAGAAATCCAAAAACTCTGCATCTGTTGCATTTTCTTTATCCACCCTCCTTGATAAAACCTCAAAGAACTCAAATCAACTCGTAAAACATGATTTTCCTTTTGTAAAGGTCTTGTTAGCCATATTATGACTTTCTACTGCCCTACTTCTATTCCCTTCATAACAGATTCCAAACTTTTTCCAATGATAATTGTTATTACAACTGGCCTACATTTTTTGATTTCTGACTCCCTCCTTTCCTTAGCGTGTTTCATTTACAATTTTGCAATCCAATGAAATCTTTTCAGAATCTAGGGAATTTTGAAAGATTACAAGCATTGAATTCAATTTCTCTGCAACCAATGCTTTAAGACCCAAGGATGAAAGCCATCATTCAGGAGAATTGCCAGTTTTAGTCCCACTAACTTTCATAGTTTTTTTTTGTCTAGCATAGTGAATACTTTCAGTTTCTCCCTCCCTTTTGTCTCTTTTAATTCTTCCAAGCATGAAAATATTTTTTGTGATTTTTTTTCCTCAATTAGAATTATCAGCATCAAATTTGGAATTAACCCTTAATAGTATAGACCTAAGAAAATATTTTTGATATTTGTTATAAAAAAGCCTTTCCAGGAAAAATTTACTATCGTCGTTTCAACTCCTTTGTTAGTCTGTTGGTCTACCTTGAAAACGAACCCTGAATGTAGTTACTAACAAGTGACAAGATATGAATCAACTCTTTTCATCCTTCATGTTTGGCCATAACAACGATTTTATGTTCTTTTTCACATGAGGCTAAA
Organism: Stegostoma tigrinum; assembly: GCF_030684315.1. Classification (NCBI taxonomy): domain Eukaryota; kingdom Metazoa; phylum Chordata; class Chondrichthyes; order Orectolobiformes; family Stegostomatidae; genus Stegostoma; species Stegostoma tigrinum. The sequence goes on from NC_081368.1 coordinate 37,641,483, forward strand.
TCTTTCCAATTAAAATGTTGCTAATTAATTCATCAGAAATAATAAGAAACCAGTTGTAAGGTTTTTTTTGAGCGAAAGAGGGAGCAACTTTATTGTCTGCTAGCCCTGAGAAAAATAATTAGGTCATGACATCCAGCATACACACACAGAGGTACCAAGCTGAAAGGGATCATTGTCCAGGACAACAGGAAGATGAAAGAAACAATTTGCAGCCTTTAGGGTGTCTTTAAACCTTAGACCATGGATGGTTAGTTAACGTCTTGTATCCTTAGCAATAGCAAACATTTCAAGTTCTTAGTGCCCTGATTTTATCTGTCAGTGGGTGCTGTCCTTCTTCAGAGCCTGAGAGAACACTTTCTCCAGCTGATTCCCTCTGTAAATTCATCTCCCTGCTCTGCCAAAGCAGCTATCTGAAATATACCCGGTTTGTCTATTGCAATGTCTGTGGGCCTTTGTGGCACAATGGTAGTATCCCTATCTCTGAAACAGGAGGCCTGATTTTGAATCTTATATGCTCCAGAGTTATGGCTTAACATCCCTGGACAGATTGATTAAAAATACTTGTTACAATGTCAGACCTTTTCATTGCCAAACTTGATATTTATAGGTGGTGTCTTTTTATCTCTGATATATGAAAATGATTATACAAGTATAAATGAAAATAGGAGGTGAGGATTTGTTTCAGGACTGGCTAGTTTCAGAGTCTTTTGATAAAAATGCTAATTTCATTTCTGATTGTATTGCTGATTCCACATTGGCTGCAAGAGTTATGGCTAACCTGTACTGTGAGCTGAGTGGCAGGACCACTTTACATTATTGTATCAGAGATAATGGGAACTGCAGATGCTGGAGAATCCAAGATAATAAAGTGTGAAACTGGATAAACACAGCAGGCCAAGCAGCATCTCAGGAGCACAAAAGCTGACATTTCCGGCCTAGACCCTTCATCAGAGAGGGGGATGGGGTGAGGGTTCTGGAATAAATAGGGAGAGAGGGGGAGGCGGACCGAAGATGGAGAGAAAAGAAGATAGGTGGAGAGGAGAGTATAGGTGGGGAGTTGGGGAGGGGATAGGTCAGTCCAGGGAAGACGGACAGGTCAAGGAGGTGGGATGAGGTTAGTAGGTAGGAGATGGAGGTGCGGCTTGGGGTGAGAGGAAGGGATGGGTTCTTCCTCTCACCCATCCCTTCCTCCCACCCCAAGTCGCACCTCCATCTCCTACCTACTAACCTCATCCCACCTCCTTGACCTGTCCGTCTTCCCTGGACTGACCTATCCCCTCCCTACCTCCCCACCTATACTCTCCTCTCCACCTATCTTCTTTTCTCTCCATCTTCGGTCCGCCTCCCCCTCTCTCCCTATTTATTCCAGAACCCTCTCCCCATCCCCCTCTCTGATAAAGTGTCTAGGCCCGAAACGTCAGCTTTTGAGTTCCTGAGATGCTGCTTGGCCTGCTGTGTTTATCCAGCTTCACACTTTATTAGCCACTTTACATTATGTTTTGTTTTATTTTGTGAAGACCTTTTTCATCCATGAAATTACAAAGTATTAAAATTAGATGATGAAATTTGAGAATCAGTAGTTGATTTCTTACCACTATGTGGGTAATGCCTTAAACAATTGGTATTATATCCTTACCAGTACTCATATTGGTTTCATGTTCTCACCAGTTGATTTATCCTTTCCTGTCAGCAAGTGATGCAGGTTTTTCCTCCGGAAATGACTAATCAGGTAACTTATATTGGTAAGAACCTGACATTGTCATGTTAATAATAATAGTTTCATAGTCAAGCACTTATCAGAGATTAATTACCTCTGTGGATTTATTTATTTAAAACAGTAAAGCACATTACAAATCATGAAGTAGACGTTACAGCAAATTTACTGGCTTTTTTTGTGTGCAGTTTAAAAATTAACTGTAGACTAATTGCAATCCAAAGTTGTACAAACACAACACATAGCAACTTTAAAGGTGTCTTAAGTTAGAAACAAGGGACACATAAATCAGCTATATTTAGCAAATATTCCTTATAGTAACTTCAGCACCTCATACATATTGTGTTATAACTTTAACAGTAGAAATGCACTGGTCTTCATCTCCATCGCTCCATTGGCCATACCAGAGGTGTAAACATTCCCCTTAATCAACAAAATATTCCATTTATTCCTGTTATCCGGAACAACATCAACAACAACAAAGACTTTTGCCCAGAAATCTTCCATAAACTCAAAAATAACTTATTTATTGCAAACAAACATATTCTCACAATAAGTGGCAAAACTCATTATTAACTAAATTACAACTCAGTGTCAAAATATGTCAACATAATCCCAAATACATACATCTATACAACAAAAAAAATATGATTTTGCAAAAGCAATATGGGTCATTTTTAAAAAGGTCAAATGGGAAAAAGCACTGTTCTTTTCAATGATCTGCCTATGGTCTGTACTCAAAGGATAAAAGAAAGATTTCTCATGGTCCAGTCAAAATCACAGTGCTGCCAGCCATAGAATTAATGGGGGATTCTTTAATCAAATTTCAATTCTGGTGAAGGGTTGATCAGAATTAACAGTTCACCTTTCAGAGCTTAAGAGGAAGTTAAAGATCTTGATTTCTGGAGTTTGTCCAGGTTCCTGGGTGAGACTTTATTGAGAGAGATATGTGAAACTTGTCTTTCTGATTTTTTTTTTCTTTTTTCAGGACAGAGAAAAATATTTCTCTATGTGCTATCAGTTTCTTGGGTGTTTGTTCCTTGAAGTGAATCCTCTATATGTGTACAGAGAAAAACTAACTTCAGTTCAGAGATGGTTGCCACAAAATCTTCATCACACTGGCCCCATATCTTCAAAACCAGGTTTGTCAAGGATGTAAAGCCATCAAACCTGTCTCTAATTTCTTTTGAAAACCTTACCTGTCTGCCTTTCACAAAGTGGACTGATATGCAGTAATCAACATATGAACTACAATGCATTTTCACTTTTTAGTTCCAAGAACTACATATTAAACCCTCTTTCCTCAAGAAATTGTCAAAATCCTCCCAATCATTTCTAGCTTCCTTCACATAATTATATTTAAAGATTCTGTATTCTCAATATTAAGTTCCAGTGTGACCTACACAGCTGCAGGAGAAGGAATTCAATTCTCAAAGCTCTCTGCAAGTCAATTTGCAGCTGATGCCACAGCTCAGCTAGTACCGTTGTAGTAAAGTACATAGTACCATTGTAGTAAAGTACAGACTGTGGAAAAAGTCTGTTTGAACATGTTCAGGGAATTGTGTCAGTGGATCTGAAGATTTTCCCTCTTCTCAAAATCACCATCTTCAATTTCATTTAATCCAAGCAGCTCAGTAGAAAAAACTCAAAGCATTATCATCTCACCGCCAGCTTTTTGAATGCTCTTTCTATGTATTTTCAGCAAATTGTGGTGGGAGTCTGGGAGTATCACATGTTGCCTCATTTAGATGGATATGTAGAGTGCATTGGAAAGCCCAGAGCAGCAAATAAGAGGAGAATCATGACTAAATAACTTTCTGCCTTCTTTTCCTGAAATCTCCATCTGGCGATAGCATTCTCCATAGGCACAGATCAGGAAACCCAGCAAGAAAGAGCCTTGTCTCATATTTCACACTTTATTTTAATTTAAATTCAATTTCCCCTGTTGGATTAAAGATTAGTTTTAGAAAGCAACTCTGTAATTTGGTTACATGTCCATTTACATCTGAAATGTTATAATAATCAATTGTTAACTTCATGCATTTGGTAGCTGTATTGAATCTGCACCAGTAGGCTGGTGAGAAAGCTTTATTCCAGAACATGGGATTCTAATCCAGGAAGACTTTTCAGTGTAGTAGTGGGGGATGTTTCATATTTTAGGTGTGATGTTAACTGCTTTCTCAGATTAAAACTCTCATGACACTACTAATATGGACCAGACCAAACCCCACAAAATATATGAAGAAGATAGTCTAGACCCTAAATTTTTCTTATTTGAAAGGTCAGTGTAAAGTGTTGCATTCCAGATGCAATTCGATTGGCCAAACTGCTCAATGTTAGACCAGAAAACACCTATTTTTATGTAACTGTTAAAGTACACACAAAATAAAAATGAAAGAAAAGAATCGGCTTAACTGTGTCTCTACTGAAATCTTTAGCAAAGTAATATAAATATTAACTACCGATTAACTGTTCCCAATATAGTTACATTCCATAAACACACCCTTGGCAAAGGCAAATCCAGTAAAACAGATTGTCTCACATGCAATTCTAGCAGCAAGAAAATAACCCCAGCTTTAGCAGTAATAGAATTAGGAATAAGAACTTGGCACATCCAGTGTCAAACCCTAGCAACTGGAGAAACCCAAAACAAAAAATTCTCATTCTGTAGGAGCTTGACTCTGGACAATTTAAAAAATAATCTGTGGCCTCACAAGCTGTTTACTTTATTGGCTTTGAGCAGACTGTTCAACACTCCTGACACAACCTTTCTTTCATTAAAAAAAGGACAAAATACACCTCTTAAAGCAATAGTATTGTCACACTGGTTAAATAGAAAATGTCTAGCCAATATTCGTCTCTTAGCTAACATCTTCAAAAATCAGAATTGCATGTGTAATGGGGTGCTACAATAGAGACATTTATAATATACAGAATACTGCAAATGAGAATGTTATGAAATGAGTAAAGTATATCAACAGAGGGGATTACAACCATGAGCCTCAATAAAAGGATGGAGTGCAACAGAAAGGGTGACTGAATGCAATCTATCTATGATGAAACTACCACTTATAGATAAGTACGACAACGTTGTAATTTCAGAATGAGAGTGGGTTTAACAGACAATTCTCTAACTGAGATTCTTGTACTGAGAGTGGATGTTTTACAAAGGTTATAACTCTGATATTAAAGTATTGAATTCTACAATGTTACAGACCAAAAACTGAACACGATAAGCTGAATAGTAATTCTTTGTACATTTAAATGTTTTTATGTTACTAAAAGCCATATGTCCAAAGTGACGCAGCAGAGAGAAAATGGTTTTACTGAGAACTTTATAAAGTGAAATGATTACGGAATCTGTGTGTTAAATTAAGCTAAACTGAATCTGTTCTGATGAAAAGTCAAATTCCTGAAGCGATAACTCTATTTCTGTCTCCACAGATGCTGCCATGTTTGCAGAATGTTTTCAGCACTTTCAGATTTCAAATTGATGGGTACTATATCTAGGAGTTTCATGGCTAACATGTATGACAACAGAAGAAATAAGAGCAGATTAGGTCTGATTGCCCTTTATTCCTGCTTTAGTTCTGTGTGTGGTTATACAAATTTAGCAACATCACATTAGAACTGGTAAATTAGGCGTAGGCACTATTTATTTGAAGATATGTTGCAGGATTACCTAGCATTCAGTTTTGTTATAAATATTCAGTAACATGCTACAGGAAAGCACAGATGCATGCTTATCATTGGAGATAATCACTGCCTGGCATTTATGTGGCACTGAAAATTTGCCACTTGTCAGCCCAAGCCTGGGCATTGTTCTGAATGAAGAAGAGCCTCGGCCTGAAATGTCAGCCTTCCTGCTCCTTTGATGCTGCTTGGCCTACTATGTTCATCCAGCTCCACACTGTGTTATCTCTGGGCATTGTTCGGCTTGTTTGGCAATTGACTACTCCTGTATTCGTGCAAATGATACTGAACATTCTGGCATCAGCAATGAACATCTCCACTTCTGACCTGTTGGTGGAGGGAAAGTCATTAATGGAGCAGCTAAAGATGATCGTGTCCAGGTCACAACACTGATGAATTCTTCCAGAGATGTCCCGGAGCTGAGATGACCAATCTCTAACCAGCACAACTATCTTCCTTTCTGCCAGGTACAACTCCGAACAAAAGCAAGTATTCCCCTCAATTCTCATTGACTTCAATTTTGCTGGAGCTCCTTGATGCTACGTCTAGTCAATTGCAGCCTTGATGTCAAGGGCAGTCACTCTCATCTCATCTCTGGAATTCAGCTCGTTTGTCCATGTTTGAGCCAAGGTGGTAATGAGGTCAGGAGAAAAGTAGCCCTGGCAGCATGATGGCTGAATGTCCATTATTAGTTTATTGTTAAGCAGGTGCTGCTTGATAGCACTGTTGATAACTCCTTCCATTGTTTTTACTGATGATCGAGAGTAGACAGATGGACTGGTAATTGGTCTGGTTGGATTTCTCTGTAATTTGTGCACAGGACATATGTGGACAATTTTCCACATTGTTGGATAGATGCCTGTGTTGTAACTGTTCTGGAAGAAATTAGAACAATAAAATAATCATTGCACAGCATGAAAACAGATTGTTCAGGTATACTCTTCAAGGTTGCAATTTGTTGCTGATAGTTGGACGGTTTGGCCCATATCAGTCAGTTTTCAGTGAGAATCCTACCAATAAAGTGCCATCCATTAATAATGATCTCTCCCCATTTTGAGAAGGGAGAATAATTAGCTCCGTATTTTCAGAGTAGTAGAATACATTCTACGCAGGCAGAAAGGTTTCCATCAAAGCCCAAATCTTAGAAAGGGTTCAGTAAGTATTGATATATAAGGTAGGACCATCAAAAATCAGTTTTAGAGAGATAGGGTTTATTATAAGAGAGAGGGGCTTAAAGAGTAGAAAGACCTAAGAAAAGTTATTTGTGAAGACAGAGAAATGTTCATTTCATAGCATGCAAAACAGACTGTTTTGCTCCACTCCTCAATGTTGCTTGGCATGAATTACTAATTTACAAATTCTAAAGAAATTATAGAAAATAAAAAGGAGCAGGACTCTTCTCATACCCAAATGTTACACAACTGTAAGGATCAAACTGGTGCAGTTGACAATTTGTCTGACAATGAACAGATCAGTTCAGATCATCAATAAGAGGTCATTGAAGGACAACTGACAAAACTAGGTGCTCAAGAGAAATCTCTACCAGAACAGGCTACTCAATGGAGAAATGCAACTATTCTGTGTAGACCAGGGAAGGTCATTGGAAGGCATAAAAGCTGGATAAATGAACAGGATGAGAGGTGGTTGATTAAACTGATAGATTGGGAACATGAAGCATAAAGACATGAAAATACAGAGTAAGTTTAAACTGTGGATCTGAGAATGAACATGTCCCTCGAAAGAGATATTAGACCATTAAAGGGATTCCTACTAATATGAGAGGGAGCTCAAACAGTAGCAGTCCAGAAAAAGACAGATGCAAGTAAAGGACATAGAATACCAAGATTAAGAAATATTGTACAGCCCAGAAATACCCACCAGGAGCAGAAGCTTATATGATCAGAGAGTCTTAGTAGTCATGAACAAACGAGAAGTCAACGACAATCCCAAGCTACAAGGATTACAAAATTGGAGAGAATTTGCAGTGTACACAGAGTTACCAGATAGATGGCAACTAGCCCACCCACTTAGCTAGACATGGTGCAAAAAATGTTTCCCTTTGTGACTCAGAAGGCTAAAATAATTCTGGAAGTACAAGATTTCAAAGAAAACCAGGAGACCAAAATACAAAAGTATATTCACTGAGAGCACAGAAAAAAACTTTTAAAATATTCTTGGCTTTATGACCACTATCCAGAAGCTGATTATGGATATTGTGGTATTGAAGAATCAAACAGATGCTACTACATCTCAGTATTACATTCAAATATTACATTCGCAAGCACATAGGTGTCCAGGCTAATGGCAAGCCATTAGATTTCGGCTGAGACACATGTCATGTTTCAAGTGATCAAAGTAAGATGGAGTATGAGGCCTTTATAATATCAGGTCACATATTGTGATACAACGAGGTTGTCATGAACTTGTCTTTTGAAGAAAGATGCACAGATGCATTTGTCTGTTAAAGGCATGCCAACATACTGACCTTGAGACATAACACAATATATCAAAGTCCTCAGGGCTACATTCCAAAAATTTATCTCTTTGATCACCTACTCTCACTTCTTTCCCTGCTTGTTTTGATGGTTTTCTTATCGACCTGAAACAGTTTAAACACTCAAAATCCTGTGCATAAACAGTGCATTACCATCAAGGTTATGTAACCAACACAACTACCCCACTTATCACCTACTAAACTCTGAAACCTGTGCATCCTTCAACCTGTTGCACCTTTGAAGCACTTTCTTCTGCCTCAGAAACACCTTTGGATACAGTTTGCCCACTTATTCCAGGAAGTATTCACCTTTCTTTTAAGAACTACAAGTATAATTTTAAGGAATGAAGGATATATTTAGCTCCTGCAGGACTTGTAAACACCTGGACTCCCTGCTGAACAAGCTGACAGTAATCAGTATGTTAAGTGATGGGCTGCATGTTGCTATCACAGCAATGAGCAGGCAACATTAAAGTAATCAGACATCATGATCCACCCTACCAAAAACTACCACAAACCAATTTTTAGCCTTCTATTTCTTCCTTACTCATTGTTTATTTGTATTCAGATTGATGCTGTGATCTGCAGTCCTGATATTTTGCTTGTTCCTTTTCAATTTATCTGCACCTGAATCTTCATTAAATTTTCATGAACGTCTGTGGAGTATAATGGAGACAAAGTAGCATTTATAATAATGTTTGAGAAATTCCTCAGAGGTGTTCCTGCTTCACTCACATCCTAGCTCGTAATGCACTGTTCATGCACAGGTTTTCTGTTCCCTTAAAAAAAAATTGTAGTATTGGGGGCTATTTAGAGCACTTTCCCAGCCTATGACGTTAATACAAGCGTTGGTTTATTTTTACCATTTTTGAGACAAAGTTTGTAACTATCACTGGGGTTTAGAACAATAAAATTGGATGATTCAGGTGTATGGGATTCATTTAGATGCCTCTGCTTCCTCACTGTCCAACTATTCCTCAACTAATTTTCGTTGGGTGAGAAACACTTAATTTTGATCTGTAAGGTATTTCAACTGTACTTTGGTACACTTGATTTTGATAAAGTATTCTAAAGGATAAGTCTCTGTGTGAATGAGTTTAAACAGAACCTACAACAACAGTGGCATTATGCAACCAGCTGCTTTCCATTTGATTTTTTCTCTGTCTTGCTTAGAAGCATAATGTTGCACTGCAATTTGGATTGGATGGGTGACAATGTTATTCACTTTTTTGTAGGGGTGGGAGGCCTGGCAATGTAATATGTGTACATTTTATTCCTGATGGGGAGTGAGAGAGGAAAGACTATGTTAGGGCATTAGAGCAATAGGTATAGTTTGTGTAGTGATTGGAACCAAGTGGACACATTGACTGTAAGATCCTTGATTAGGGCTGTTAACTTGGACCAATCAGGAAGCCCTGCTGACCAATCTCAATGGGGGATTTAGAATCTCCTCAGTTCCGGGTAATGACTCTGAGCTAGCTGGCAGGTTTCTGTGAAGTATTTTTCAGGCAGCAAATTTCCCATTAGACTCAGGACCTAGAGGTGATATTTAATGAGCAGATTACCTGATCCTGAGCTCAGAAATTATAGCTTAAAATCATCAATTATTAGTTTCTCCAAAAATTCAATGCATTCATTTCTTCCTTGCTTGTACATTCTGGTGCTACTTTTCCCTTCATCACTTGGATTTATACTGGCTAGGATTTGTCAGCATTTATTGTCCATGCCTAGTTGCTCTTGAGAAGTTGGTGGTGAAATGCCTTCTTGAACCATTTGGTATAGATAGACTCACAATGTCATTGGGGAGGGAACTCCCAGATTTTGACCTGCTGATTCTGAAGGAACAATGATATATTTTCAAGTCCAGATGGTAAGTGGCTTGAAGAACTTACATTTGGTGACATTGCCAAATATCTACTGCCCTTGCACCTACTAAATGGAAGTGGTCAGAACTCCTAAATTATGTCCTGGTCTTGTAGCCAAAGCATTTATAAAGCCTGTCCAGTTCAATTCCTGATCAAAGGTAAGCATCAAGATGTGATAGTGGGGGATTCAGTGATGGTGATGCTATTGAATGTCAAAGCTCAAAGGTTGGATTCTCCCTTTTTGGAAATGGTCCATGTCTGGCTCTTGTGTGATGTGAATGTTACTTGCTACTTGTCAGCCCAAACTTGGATATTGTCCAAGTCTAGCTGCATTTGGACATACACTGCTTCAGTATCTGAGGAATTGGAAATGGTTCTGAACTCTGTGCATTCATCAGCGAACATCCCTATTTGTGACATTGTGATAAGCAGAAAATCATTCATGAAGCAGCTGCAGATGTTTGGTCCCAGGACATTACTCAAAAATTTTTACACCGGACTTTGTTTGTGATTTCTACTATCATGTTGAATCCTATGGGCAGCAATGAGATTTGTGGCTTTCCATATCTTAGGCTCCATAATAAAAGTCACAGAGAATCAAGTTTTTGTCATGACAAAGTCTTGAAGTTTATGAACAATACTATTTACACCATAACGGCACAGACTTATGCACATAATTTGAGTCCTGTGCTTACTGACATTGGGTACATTACATAAACATAGCTGACTGAAGATATTGCGCTGAGTCCATGGATCTGATAAGTTATACCCTTGAATATTAAAGGAGTTAGCAACAGTGATAGCAGTTGCACTGATAATAATTTTCTAAGAATTGTTAAATTCTAGAAAAGTTCAAGGGCATTGGAGACCCAGCGTAAAACCCCATTCAAAAGACAGCGAGACAAAAAAGCACATAACTATGGCCAGTTAGCTTAACAACTGTTCTGGGAAAATATTAGAGCCTATTACAAAGTGTGTAATTGCAGGGCATTTAGAGAAAGGTAATACAATCAAGTAGCATCAGAATGGCTTCAAAGGGGAAATCATGCCTGACAAATTTATTAGATCTCTTTGAGGATGTAACAAGTAGGATAAAGGTGAACCCTTTGATGTAATATATTGGATTTTCAAAAAGTGCTGGATGAGGTATTACACATAAAGTAAGCTAATCAATTGGGTGACAGCCCAAGATATTGGAGGGGGGTAGAGTACCGGCTAACCAATAGTACTCAGTGAGTTGAAGTAAATCGGGTATTTTCAGGGTGGGAAGGTGTAACTGTTAGAGTGCTACATGTTTAGACCCACAATTATTCATGATATATATTAATGACTTGGATGACAGGATGACACAAAAACAAAGAGTCTACAAATTTAGAAAAGTTGAGTGAATGGGCAAATAACTGGCAGATCACATCAATGTGAGAAAATGTGTGATTGTGTATTTTGACGGGAAGAATAGAAAAGCTGAATATTATGTTAATAAGAAAAGACTGCAGGATGTTGTTGCATAGAGAGATGTATGGGTTTCATAAATGAATCACAAAACCCATCATCTAATTGTTCTCCATATGTGATGATTATGAACTTTGTTAAACATCTGGTCCTGTCTAATATGGAATCTATGTCATAACAAAATAGGTGGGAATGTGGTGTAAGCCTATTTAGGATGATTTCTTTCTAATATTTAGCATTTGCCTACAACTCGGGAGTCAATACAAGCTCACTGAGCTTCTTTTGGACATATTGAGAAGCTTAGAAGGCCGGAAATTATAAAAGTTTTTACTAAAGATGGAACATCACTGTTTTGGAAATGATATGTATGAAATGAGAGAGGCTGACAGCTTTAGAAAGATATTGGTTTTATCCACATGCTGCCCTTCATGACTTCAGGTTGTTCCAAAGCATTTTATAACTAATACAATCAAGCTAATCACTATAATGCTTGCATATAATCTGATGTCTTATCCTAATTGTACGTGTCCAATTACCTCTCTTGACTTCACATTTGTATCACCCCAATAACTCAGAAGCCAATTCCATCATTGTTAGTGAGTTTTCTTTTACGCTTTATTTCTATTATTCCTAGTTCTGAGGAAGGGTCGCCAGACCTGAAGCTTTAACTCTGTTTTTGCCTCCACAGATGCTGCCGGACCTGTTGAGCTTTTCCAGCAACTTTCCTTTTGTTCCTGATTTTCAGCATCAGCAATTCTTTCAGTTTTTATTTTACTGTTAGTCCATTGTCTAATAACATGTTTATTCACCATTTTAAAAGGTGTGAGTCAATCAATAATAGAACATTTTCTTTGTTCTTTCCATAATATCTCCTTAAAGACTAGTTCAAAATTTACATATATTTTCCAATTAATTCTATACTTAATTTAGAACTAGCGTACATTTTTTGAGCAACGTTGTATGTTAAGAATTTGCTCCCATTACATTACACTTTCAAAAAGATTGTTGTGCTCTTGGATCTTATGAGTGTTTCTCTTATAATGAAGCAGTTAATGGATTGACTATTGTTGGTTAGGTAGAAACAGATTAGGTGCAATACTTACTAATTACATGGATATTAGTGAAGTACAGTGATAATAGCGAAATGAACAGAACAATTTGAATTGTATCGGTCAGTTAATTGTATCAATCATGTTAAAATCAGTGGGAAGTGATTGAAACCAGGCAGGCAATCGCAATAGGATAAGCAGAGGTATTTGTATAGCTGACCCTGTTTAGGAATATGCTAACTAATGAACAGTAAACTAACCAATCCATATCCAAAAGAGGACTATTTTCAAGCTCTTTCAAAGGCTGCATTCTGCGTGTTTTCTGTAAAAAAGACCTGTATAACAGTGCTGTAGGAGGAAGATGCGTATCAAACACAGAGAATTTTGGAGAAACTCAATATATCTGGCAACATCTATGGATAGAAAAATAGAGTTAACATTTCAAGTCTGTTACAACTCTTCTCTAGAAAATACATACGGTCGGGATATGTGCTAGTGAACCAGGCAGGAAGATCTCAGTCAAAGAACAATTTTTAAATATTAATTCTTGGGATGTAGGTGTCACTGATTGGGCCTCATCCCTAGTTACCCATTATTGCCCAACCCTAGTTATCCATTATTCCCAACCCTAATTACCCTTGAGGAAGCATTGAAGACATGGCTTCCTGAACTGCTGCAGCCCATTTAATACAGATGGACCTACAATGATGCTAGGGAAGGAGTTCCAGGATTTTGTTCCAGCAACATTGAAGGGTCACTGAGGTGTGGCTGTATGACTTAATTGAAACTGTGAATTCTCAATAAAGGTATTTGATTTAGTATGTGTTGTGTTCATTGTATTTCTCAGTCTCTGAATTTAAGCAAGAGGTAAACTCAACTACAGATCTCACCAGTACTACTGAGAAATCATACATCTGAAATCGGATTGACTGGCATTGAACTATAAAAACCCATGGCTGTAACCCTTATGTGAAAGATAATTGCTTTCTATCCAGTTAATACTGGCCTTACAATTTCTAACTTGGTGAACTATAAAATGAGACATTTTCCACCACCCACTAAGTAAGAACACCTGATCTACTGTGTGGGATTCTTCATGATCCCCAAAGAATTGACCACCAGGCGTACAGTGTTCCAAAGATTTTAAAGAGTAGGTCTTAGTCAGAAGAATGAGACCTTCTTTCAGCTGTATCATTTTATTCTTAAAATTTCGAAGTGGTGACAGTTTAAGCTTTTCCTCTACTTTATTACATAATTTACTGTAAAATACAAGTAACAATAAATCATCTTTCATTCACTGAACTATGTCACCTTCTACAGAATGAACATCAGAAAAGATTGCTGCCCATATTTATAAAAGGATCAGTAGTACCCAACTGTTACTCACAGCCTTATTTCAAATAACTGTAGTCGAGCTGTGTGCTATCACCCAGATGTTTTGGAAAGAAGGGGAATTCATTCTGTTTGATTTATAATGCAACAATGTGAAAAAGTGAAATAATTTTAGAAGAGAGATAACCTGGTATAGAGCTGGATGAGCACAGCAGGCCAAGCAGCATCAGAAGAGCAAGAAAGCTGATGTTTCAGGCCTAGACCCTTCTTCTTTGGGTTGCAATAGATTCTAGTCTTTCAGTTTTTTAAACTCCTACAGCGTATTCCAAAAAAATCTTAGAAAAGAAAGGGCTTACAATTGCTAGATGTGCCAACATGTGCCTACATCACATAGAAATTCTATCCTTGGATATTTGCCTTTTTCAACTATTCTTCTTCCAACTTATCGAGGCCTTGTGAACCACAGAGACAAGAAATATGCTTTGCCATTTATATATCATTCAGTTAATGAAAGTAAAAAGTACGGGAGAGGTTCAACAAGTCTAGCAGCACCTATGGAAAGAGAAAAAGTTATCATTTTGTGCCCAGTATGATCTGTAATTACTTAAATTCAACTTTGAAGTGATGAAGGAGGGTAGCATTCTAGAGCTGAACTAAGTGATGACAACCTTGTAACAAATTCTGTATTAGCAAGCAGGATTTTAAGCTTATGGAGAGATGGATTTAACAACAAGAGCCTAAGAGATCATAATATAATTATAATGTAAGCTTCAGGCAAGTGTCAGGTCAGGACTGAGGACTTCAGCGGATTATGAGATCATTCTTATCATTTCAAAAGAGAATAAAAGAACAAAGGAGAAGTACAGCACAGGAATAGGCCCTTTGGCCTTCAAAGCCTGTGCTGATCATCATACCCTAACCAAACTAAAAAACAAACCTTCTACCTTTATTATTCCCTCCCTATTCATGTAACCATCCAGATGCCTTTTAAATGTCGTCAATGTGCCTGTTTTCACCATCTCTTCTGGCAGGGCGCTCCAGGCTCCTACTATGCTTTTGCTGTATGAAAAATTTTCCTCGCACATCACCCTTAAAATTTTCCATCTCATTTTGAATCTGTACCCCCTTGTTATTGAAACTTCAACCCTGGGAAATAGACTCTGACTATCCACCTATCTATGCCTTTCATAATTTTGTAAGCCTTTATCAGATCTCCTCTCAGCTGCCATCTGTCTGGTGAAAAGAATCCTATTCTTTTTAAAAACCAAAAGAACTGTGGATGTTGTAGATCAGGAACAAAAACAAAGTTGCTGGAAAAGCTCAGCAGGTCTAGCAGCATCCGTGGAGGAGAAAACAATGTTAACGTTTCGCGTCAGGTGACATTTTGGGTTCTGAGGAAAGGTCACCAGACCCGAAACGTTAACTCTGTTTTTCTCCTCCACAGAAGCTGCCAGACTGCTGAGCTTTTCCAGCAACTTTGTTTTTGTCCCTATTCTTTTTAACCCTTCATCACAGCCAATGCCCTCGAGACTGGGCAACATCCTGGTGAACCTTCTGTGTACTCTCTCTGAAGCTTCCATGTCCTTCTGATAGTGTGGTGACTAAAACTGCACACAATATTCCAAATGCAGCCTAACAAGGGTGTTATATAGTTGCAATGTGGTTTGCCAGCTCTTAAACTCCATGCCCTGGGTAATGAAGTCAAGCATGTCATATGCCTTCGTAATCACCTTGGTCACCTGTGTTACTACTTTTACGGAACTGTAGAGCTGTATTTCCAGTTCCATCTATGATAATGTTCCTAAGGGTTCTGCCATTAACAGTATAATTCACACCTTAATTTGATCCTCTAAAATGCATCATATCGCATTTATAAGGATTAAACTCTATCCGCAATTTCTGTGCCCAAGTCGGCAATCTATCTGTGTCCTGTCGTATCTTTCTTTAATCGTTGGCACTATCAGCAACTCCACCAATGTTCATGTCACCTGCAAACTTACGAATCAGACCACACATACTTTCCTCCAGGTCATTTATATATGCTATAACAACAGAGAACCTAAGGCTGATCCCTGTGGAACTCCATTAGCTACTGATCTCCATTCTGTAAAACACCCTTCCACTGCTAACATCTGTCTTCCATGACGAAGACAGTTTGTATTCATCTAGCCAGTCCACTCCAAATCCCATGTGATTTCAGTTTTTACACAAGCTGCTGTGTTGGACTTTTTCAAACGCCTTACTAAACTCCATATAAACTACATCCACAGCCCTTCCCTCATCACTTATCTTCATCACCTCTTCAAAAATTTGATCAGGTTGATGAGACATGCTGCCTGTCACTAACTAGTCCATTTTCTTCCAAATGTGCATATAATCGTGTCACTCAGCATTTTCTCCATGAGTTTCTCCACTATAGATATCAGGCTCACTGGCCTATAATTTCCTGGATTATCCCTGTCTACTCACTTAAACAAGTGAACAACATTGGCTAATCTCCAGTCCTCTGGAAACTTGCTTGTGGTCAAAGAAGACATGAAGATAACTGCTAATGCCCCAGCATTTTTTTTTACTCTTGCCTCTCACAGTAATCCAGAACAGATCCCATTTGGTCCTGGGGACCTGTCTACCTTAACGCAATTTATAATACCTAAAACTTCCTTCTTCAATATATTGACATTCTCTAGAATATTTGCTCACTCATCCCTGACGTTGAAATCAGTTGTGCCCTCCTCCCTGGTGTATACCAATACAAAATACTTATTAAGGATCACTGCCACTCTAGGTTTCTTGAAAAAATTCGTAGCTTGGGTTGGGGATGTTGTGGTTGGTTGACTCACCAAACCGATTGGCCAGTTTGCAGACTTCATTGCCCTGCCAGGTAACATCATCAGTGCAGTCTCCAATGAAGTGTTGTTGTGTTTTCCTGCCTTGTATTTAAACTCTGGGGTCCATTGGATGTGATTACCTTATTTCTGGTTTTCCTTAGCAGTGGGTCTAGTTGTATGTGTTAGTTGATGGCTTTCTTGATAGAGAACCAGGCCTCTAGGAATTTGCGTGCTTTGTCTCTGTTTGGTCTGTCCTAGGATCCTGGTGTTGTCCCAATCAAACTGGTGTTTCTTCTTAATCTGAAGAAGGGTCTAGGCTTGAAACTTAGCTTTCCTGCTCCTCTGATGCTGCTTGGCCTATTGTGTTCATCCAGCTCCACACCTTGTTATCTCACGCGTTATAGAGACATGGCTGCGAATGACATGGATCGGCACCTGAATATTGAAGAGTATGGGCAATTCAGGAAGGGCTATAAGCTAGGAAATAGTGGGGTGGGGGGAGCTAGACCCTTTTTCTGAAGAAGGGTCTGGGCCCGAAACATCAGCCTCCCTGCTCCTCTGATGCTGCTTGGCATTCTGTGTTCATCCAGCTCTACACCTTGTTGTCTCAGATTCTCCAGCACTACAGTTCCTACTGTCTCTAGAGAAAAAGCTATCCTTGACTAGGGGATTGTGCATTGAGGAAGGAATAAACACCAATCTAGCAGTGCATGGACCTTTAGAGAAGACTGACCACAATAAGATAGAATTCTTCCTTAAGATGACAGGTGACATAATTGTTTCTGAGGCTACCGTCCTAAATATAAATCAAGGAAATTATGATAGTATGAGATGCAAGCTAGCTATAATAAATTGAGGATTATTCTTTTACGGAATGATGGCTCATAGACGAATAGACAATGATGAACATTTCAACAACACACGGACTAACAACAAGAGTTATTCATCCCAATTCGGCATAACAATAAAACAGGAAATGTGGTCAGACCATGGCTACCAGGGTAACTTAGTGATTGTATTAAATCTAATGAAGAGATATAAAAATTGGCCAAGAAAAGCAACTGACCTGAGGACAAAAAAAAATTAGATACCAGCAAAGGGAGACAAAGAGATTAAGAGAGGAAAATGGAGTATGAGAGTAAGCTTGGAGGCAATATACAAATGGATCGTAAAATCTTCTATAAATGCATGAAAACGAAAAGATTAGAAAGGACTAATATAGATCCCCGACAGTCAGAAATGGGGGAATGTATAATTGGGAACAAAGAAATGGCAGACCAATTAAATACATATTTCAGTTCTGTCTTCATAAAGGAAGGCGCAAATAACATCCCAAAAATACAGCTCAGCTCAGAGCCTGACACTAAGGAGGAATTAAAAGAAATTAATATTGGCAGGTAAATGATGTTGGGGAAGCTAACTGGATTAGAGGCGGATAAATCCCAAGGTTTGATAAGCTTCATCCCAGACTACATAAGGAAGTGCAGAAAAAGAAATAACAAATGCACTAGTAGTCATCTTTTAAAATTCTACATACTCTGTACCGGTTCCTTTAGTTTGGAGTGTAGTTAACGTAAGGGAGACAGAGAGAAAAAGATGAATTATAGACTAGTTACTCTGACATCAGTAATGGCGAGAATTATAAGTCTATTATAAAAGAAGTAATAGCAGAGTGTTTAGAAGATATTGACAGGATCAGATAAAGCATGGATTTACAAAGGGGAAATTGTGCTTGACAAATCTGCTGGAATTTGTTCAGAACATTATTAGTAGAATGGATAAGAGGGAGCCAGAGGATTCATTTTACTTAGATTTCCAGAAACCTTTCAATAAGACCCCATACAAGACGTTAACATGCAAAATTAAAGAGCATGGGATTAGAGGTCATGTACCGAATAGAATGAATCTGAACTAGTCGGAAACTGAAGTTAGGAATGAATGAGAAATAACAAAGTGTGGGGCTGGATGAACACAGCAGGCCAAGCAGCATCTTAGAAGCACAAAAACTGATGTTTTGGGCCTAGATCAAGGGCCTGTTGCGTTCATCCAGCTCCACACTTTGTTGACTTGGATTCTCCAGCATCTGTGGTTCCCATTATCTCTTAGGAATGATTGAGTCTTTTTCCAAGTAGCAAACGCAGGGAGACAGATTATTATCTGAATGATGGTAACTTGTGAAAGGAGAAGCTGCAATGAGATCTGTTTTATACACCAGTCACAAAAAGTCAACATACAGGTGCAGTAGGTAGTGAAGAAGACAAATAGTATTTTGGTCTTCATTGCAAAAGGATTTGAGTAAAGGAGCAGAAATGTCTTGCTGCAGCTTTACAGGACATTAGAAAGACCCCACTTGAAGAATTTTATGTAGTTTTGGTCTCCTTACCTGACAAAGGATATTCAAGCTGTTGAAGGAGTGATTCTGGTATGGCGGTACCTACGTAGGGTGGAGAAACTGGATTGGTTAGGCCTATATACACTGGAGTTTAGGAGCATTAAAGAAGATCTCATAGAAACAGGATTAGACAGAGTGCATGGTTGCAATGACTGGAGAATCTAGAACTAGGGATCATAGTCTAAGGATAACAGATAAGTCTTTTAGGGCAGATAAGAGGGGTTTCTTCACTTAAAGAGTGGTAAGCCTGTGGAATTCTCTCCCACAAGAAACTGTTGAAACCAAGACATTGAAGGCTTACACAAACAATACAGATTTGTTCTTAGTGCTAAAGCAATCAAAGGATATAGGGAGAAATGGGAACAGGATACTGAGTTGAATAACTAGCCATGATCACATCAAACAGTGGAGCAGGCTTGAAGGACTGAGTAGCATAATGCAGTTATGTTCTATGTTCCTACATAACACTAGCAGATATTGATCATAATCTCATTACTTTTGTAGAGAATTTTAAGACATGAAGCGCAAGAATGATCTGATGGCGATTATTGATTCAACCATTTAATGCAAAGTTGTTTATATTGCTGGAAAAGATCACATAATCACCGATGCATTGTCAAATATGTGATTGCATTGAAGTAGGCTAATTAGTAAGGTTAAAAATGAAGAATTTGTAATGTAAACAGCAAGGAATTGTTGAATTTTTGGTCAGGTATAAATGAAAGTGAATAAAGGTAATTTTTGTATTGTATATGTTTCATATTTTCCTAGCGGTGAAGCACATTTTAACATGCTATTTTATTTTCTTTAAGGGACTATGTAAAAGACCACATACTTTTTCCATCCATTGATATTATGAACTGAAGTGGAGGTGGGACTGTCAGAAGTGAGAAAACAGAAAAAGTTTTGGAAATTGAAATTCAATTGTTGCTTTTTATTGAAGTTTACAATACAATGTTCCTTTTTGGGAGCAGGAAGAAGGAGAATTCATGCATGAATGTCTCTGATAATTTTTATAGAGTTAAGGAAATTTTGTACAACAGCCTTCTGATTGTTTCAGGAAAACCAAAGAGTGGAAAACTCTCTCTTTCTCTCTTTCCCAAAAAAAGGATTAAACAATCCCAAAAAAGGTTAAAAGAAAGAAAAGTCTTTCTTGACCAATCATTAAAATGAGAGGTAACAATTACCTGACAGGCAACAGCCTATCATGAGAAGGACTATAAAAAATATATAATTTTCCACTTCAATAAATGGACTTTAGATGTTTGGATTTTTTGTTGCCATTACCTTTTTTGATGTATAGCATTTGAGTTGAATTTTTTTCCTTGTTTCTGACTTAATTGTGATTCAGTTTGTGTATATTTGTGGTTTGGAGACGTACAGTGTAAGTTGCATAAATTAGAAATCCTTTCTATTGACTGCTCTTGTTAAAGCTAAGTGTATTATAATTTTTATTCCATTTATGAAGCAACCTGGTGTGAATTGCTTTTGTACTAAGCAGAAGTTTTTAGGAAAATTGGTTATTTTGATGTGTTCATTCGGATTTTATACATATATATATTTTGTGATGACTTGTAAAACAGTGGGACACAATTATCAGTGCACCCTTCTCAGTTGAATCATGACAATATAAAGACTTGGAGGAATGAATGGAAGGTATTGTTGCAAAATCTGCTAATGATATAATGATACATAATAAAGTAAGTTGTGAACAGTCTCAACAAAAGCCACAAAAAGATATAGATAAGTTAAATAATTGGGTAAATCTCGGGTAAATAGAGTATAATGTGGGAAAATGCAACATTGTCCATTTTCACAAAACTAAAAGGAGCATATTATCTAAATGGTGAAAGATTGCAGAGTTATAGAGTCATAGTGTCCTACAGCATAGAGACAGGCCCTTCAGCCCAAATGTGTTCACACTAACCCCATTTCTTTGCACTTGGCCCATATCCTTCTAAACCTTTCCTATCCATGTATTCGTCCAAATACGTTTTAAATGTTGTTTATGCAGCCGCATGAAACATTTTTGCTGGCAGCTCATTCCACATGCATACCACACCCCATGTAAAAAAGTTGCCCCTCAGATTTCCATGTTCCCTCATACCTTAAACTAATGCCCTAATGTCACCCTCAATTCCCCAACCCTGGGAAAAAGACTGAGTGCGTTCACTCTATCGCCCTAATCACTCTAATAACATCCTTCCTACCGCAAGGTGGCCAAAACTGAGCACAATACTCTAAGTGCAGCCTCACAATGTCCTGTACAACTTCAACATAACTTCCTAACTTCTATACTCAGTGCCCTGACTGATGAAGGCCAGTGTTTCAAAAACCTTTGCTGCCCTGTCTATCTGGAAATCGACTTTCAGAGAAATGTGCACCTGAACTCCAAATTCCATTACATTCCTTACGGCCTTGCCATTCACCATGAAACTCTTATCTTGATTTGACTCTCCAAAATGCAACCCTCACACTTATCTATATTAAACTCCATTGGCCATTTATCACCCCACTTCCCTAGCTGATCAAGAATCTGCCACAATTTCTAATAGCCTTCCTCACTGTCCACGATACAACTTATTTTAATGTCATCCGCAAACTTACTAATCATGCTTTGGTACATTCTCATTCAAATCATTGATATAAATAACAAACTAGTTCTGAGATGTCTATCACATGTGTTGCATGATGCTAATTTGCCGATACAGCAAATAATAAGGAAAGTAAATAGAATGTTATAATTATTGTGAGGATAGATTAGGGAGCTTATGCTTCAGTTAAGCAGGAATCACTAAGGCCACATCTGGAGGACTGTGTACATTATTTATCAACTTACTTAAGGAAGGATGATAACATTTTGGGAGCAATTTAGCTATGGTTTCCAGATTAATCTCTGGAATGGGAAGATTGTTATATGAGGAAAGGATAGACAGTCTATGCTGGTATCCCCAGGGATTTAGAACAGTAATTGCAACCTGACTGAGACATATAAAATCTTGAAGAACCTTGACAGATTACGTGTGGAGATGATGGGCACTCATTTCAGACAGAGGTGAGGGCCATGGGTCTTTAGGACTTTTCCTGAAAAGATAGTAAGAGCAGAAACTTCAGATGTTTTGAAGGCAGAAGCAGAAAACATCATGAGAAACAACAGGATTAAAGTTATCAGAATAGGCAGGAATGTAGATTTGAAGTTCTAATTAGCAACAGCTATGACCTTATCTTTTTAAGTAGCAGAGCAGGCTTGAGGGGCCAAAGGACTTACTCTTGTACATTGTGTTGCAAAGTTGGGTATAGTATTTGATGTTTGTAAAATGATAGGGGAGAAGAGTGTGTGATTACTTTAAAAGATGATGCTTTTTTAAGATTTGGAGATTTAAAAAATGTCTGCAGGCAGCATCAGCTGCACAGAGAGCTCTTCAAATTTAAACATTGTATCAAAAGCCTATACTGTTAACAGGCAACACAGCCTTTTTACCAAGACAACAGGTTTTTGAATTTAGCCAATTAATTTAAACCAGTCCCTAGATACCAAAACACAGTTAAATTTAAAATCTTATGGTTGTGACAGCCTAGGACCAATCCTAATATTAGAAATTAATAGCTCATCGAGAGTACAAAAGAAGAAAGCACTTGAGAATCACATGAAAGTCAACTGTCATCAGTCAAGATAACAGCTCTCAGCTATAAAAGAAAGAGTCACTGACTCTCCCAGAACTCTCTAATTCTCAGAAAACCTTCATCTAAACTAAAGGAACAATGGTACTATCAGGTAATATTCCAAACAGAAGATTTTGATGGAGAAAAATGCTCCTAATTGGGGATCAGTGGAGAGAACATGGATTATTCTGGAAGATATATCCTGGCTGTAAATTTGAGACATTGAGTTTTTTTATTATTTAAATTTATATAAATGGGACTTGTACTTATTGAACCAGCATAGCTTCAGAACTTTGTTTGATTTGGGAATAGTTAATAGTTAAGGAAGAATTGTTTGGCTTCTTAGTAGATCTATTAATTTGTTCATGTTTAGATTTAGATAAAATAAATTGTTACTTGTTGATTATAGAGTGACAAGAAGGGCTTCATTTCATTCAACCTCTCCTTGATAACAGGTTAAAAGTTAAGAGGCAGATTTTCCTACTTTTCACATTTTGTTTAATGGATTATGAGGTAAGGTAAAGTTCTCTGGGTGTTTTGGTTTTAGTTATCAGACGGAGATGATCAACCTTTGCTTTGTAACAACTGTTTGTAGGTTCATATGTTATAAAGCCTTCGCATCTTTGAAGAGAAGTCTGTAAAAATATGGACATACTGTTCTGACTTTAAACAAGAGCAGGAACCCACACAAGCTCTGTAAGTATGCTAAGAAATGTATACACAAGATGAAAGCTGGGAGATCGGGACAGATTGTTAATTTCAGAAATAACTCTAAACAAGATTAGGGAGAATTGTAGAATCATCTTGCAGACTAACACTGCAACTGTATTTCTCCCTAAGCCCATCATCCACTTGGTTTCTGCGAGCTGCATGCAAATAAGGGCAGGAAATGAGGCCTGGGTTCTGTATCAATTTTCCCTTCTCACGCCCTGGTTATATAAGGGTCTCATAATCTAGATGGTGGCAGAGAGCACATGTATTGTGCCTAAAGTTTCCCCTGTTGAATGAAATGATGATGCTTGAGGCAGTCTCCTTTCTGTGCTGTCACCCTACTGAAGTCAAAGCCCTTGATAAAATTCAGATATTTTAATTCTCAGGGCACTTCTGTTCAGGTAAGGACTCTCACCGCCTCCTAAACTGCAGTGGCACATTGACTGAACCAAAGGATGGGTTCTGAATACAGTTAGAGGTAGTAAGAATGCTGGATTCAGAGATAACACAGTGTGGAGCTGGAGAAACACTGCACGCCAGGCAGCATCAGAGGAGCAGGAAAGCTAACGTTTCAGGTCGGGACCCTTCTTCAGAAATGGGGAAGGGAGAAGGGAGCTCTGAAATAAATAGAGAGAGTGGGGCTTGGAGAGGTAGGTGGGATGATGATTGGTGTCTGCAGGTAGGCAGTTATCAGTTTCAACAATCTCCTTGAGATAGCAGCTATCATTGTAACATCACATGTCTCTTGTAATCATTATAGCAGTCCATGATTATTATAGAAGAGAAGGATGTATCTACTTGCAAGGCATATTACATGGGTAAATGTTACAGGTTAAAATAAATCTGTTTACTGCTCTAATTTTGTCTGCAGCATCAAAAATGCTTTATTTATCATTCTGCAAAATAAAATGCAAGAGAAAGGCATAAGTACATTTCCAGAAGAATTTAATTGTCTCTAATGCACTTTGGCAAGTCCTGATATTGTGGAAGCTGCTATGTTATTGTAAGCATTTCTTTTTAGTATCAAAATTTCAGTTGATGTGCACACTCAAAGATTGTTTTAACTGGCTGTGTATAGATTTGCAGTTCTTCAAGCATTCTTCTTTTCTAGTGAGTAATAATAGGTTCCATTTTGTAGTAAAAATAATGCTGAAGCTAACAATATTCACTGTTATGAACACATGAGTTGGACAGCAAGTTCCAGGAATAGTACATGCATGATTAAATGTGTAAATCAAAACACAATCCGAGATACCCTGCTTCGAAAGAAAAGAGTCACACCATTTGCATAGGAAAGCTTGAATTTGTTCTAATTACCTAATACTTCGAGGCTGCACTCACCAGAAAACATCAGGACTTATCAATTCACATGTAAGCATGCTATGAATGAATAAGGCAACATGTACTAATGATTGTGAAACAACATCCTGGCATTGAAAATGGACTCTTACATTTGTGAAGTACCCTTCCTTCCAATATTTGTTATCTTTGGAGATAAAAGAAAGTTAAAATCACCTTAATATTTAACTTTCAATGTCATGTTCTCTCTTTTATTGCCATTTCCTTTCTCTTTTTTGTTTTCTGCACAGTGAATTATATATTTTAACTGATACCACTTCTTACTTAATTCTCATAAGTGATGGGATAAGGAATGAGATACTTCTTTCTCCTATTCGCATTGATAAGCTGTAAAGGAGACCCTGTTCTCTCCATAACTGGCTGACAAGAACATCCAGTGCAAAAGGTAATGAGTATATGTAATTGTAACAAGTTAGTTGCTGACTGCAAAATCTACATTGAGTCCTGAGTCTTGAGTCCTGGTTCTGAGCACAGGGGCAACTTTCTTTATTGTGCCCTCCAGAAGGCTTTGTTGTAAATTTCCTTTCACCTTAGTGTCTAAAAAGAAACCTCTCACCCGAGATCCTAATTGGTGTTTATATTGTGATGATATGAACATACAGATTATTAATCTTTAATATGCCAAGAACTATCTTGAAAATGTCAGGCTTTAATGTTGAGAGAAGCCAGTTAAAAATAAACTAGGACACACACTCTAAATGGCAGTCAGTCACCTGGCCTGAAAGTAGCCAATGTAAGAGGAATTTACAAAGGAATATCTGATGGCTGGGACTGAAAACCACACCTAGAAAAGGCTGTTGAAGGATAATTACTTGGATACCAATTTCATTACCTAGAACACGGAGCTCACAATGGGACCCACAAAAGTCTCTGCAGTAGGATTAAATTTCCATACTGCAGGCATTTGAACAATATTTGAAACCCATTATGCAATGTGGGGGATTGAACCCTACCTGTCTACCCACATCTATATTAAAGGATAACTGGGGAAATTCTGCCAAAAAGCTATCAAATATCTTTGTAAAAATTAATTTGCCCCATTGTGCCAATAGCCAGGTTTTCACTCATAAAACATATCACAGAGTCAGCAAGGCATTAACAAATGCAACATATTGGACATTGACAAAATGTTTGTCACAGACAGACCAACTCAAGTAACCTCTTGGATATACATACTGGAATCAATAGGGGAGTTTCAAAAGCATATAATTGAAGATAAACCACTGTCTCCATGTTCACTTGCTGAAAAAGTTGACACCTGGCTCCTACTGAAAAACATCATCAATGCTCTGAGAATTTTTGAATACTGCATTGTTTGCCATATTTGACTGTATTCAATAAATCAACTAATCAATGTTGTCCTCAGGTTAAAATCTTACATTTTAAATTCATTCTATCATTCTGGACACTATTCCCCTTGAATTGTTTGATCAACCAAGGAGGTTAAAGAGAGGGGAGCCAGCTCTGCCGTTCTCACTTGATTGTAACATTAGTTATTGAATAATCTAAGATCATGAGATGTTGAGTTTTGAGAGGGACATGAGTAATAAAGATGTGAGGATGGATGAGTATTCTAGAATTTCAGTTAAGAATCTTTAAGGATCAGAGTATAGTTTGACAGGATATTCCCTGTGGAAATTTCCCGGCTGGGTTAGAAAACCATGGGGGAAGAGATTGCATCTCATATGTATAGCCTATGGGAGGATTAATCCCAATGTACCACGTGGTCTTTTCTCATTTCCATGCTTCCTTGTTTTCTTGTGAATTTTGAGAACTACATTGTAGTTCTAGTATTGTAACTGCAATGCTGTCAACAATCTTGTGTTCATTAACATTCAGTGATTGAGATTATTTGCCCAGCCCCAGACGCTACTTAAACTGTCAGCATCAACTAAACAATAATTGATCCCAATCAGACCGGACATCCAATACTTTCCTACATATCCAGCCTCCTCCCCACTTCCTCAACTCCACTGCTTCCCTTATCAACAATACTATTATCCTCACCAAGGGCACCATGGCTATTAAATTATATTCAACAATTTTTTTTATTAATCCTAACCATACTTATTAAGTTTATTTTAGACAGAGCTCATTTTTTTTAGCGCAGCCCTTCACTAGTAATTTTCCCATTATTGTCCAAGATAATTATTTGTAAATAATAGATTGTACTTACTCTAAACATTCTAATTATCCAAACCAGTTGCAAACTAAAATGAGCCAATATCTTTCTACATGGTGCAGCCAGTATTAACCTATCCACAGTTAGAAGATGTTTGGAAATGTTTGAGGATTTTTCTGGTTTCTTGGTAGAATACATGAGTGCCTCTCTCTCCCTCCCAAACCCATGATTCACATAACACTATTGTGCCTGAAAAACATGTCATGAATAGTGCACTACCACTCTTGTCACTGTACTTTCACCCCATATGGATTCTGCAAACTTCTTATTTTATGTCTCTGAAATATTGTGGTGTGTGTATGCACCATAATAGACAGAGTCACTAGTGACATCCAGCGGTCCTTTTAAGTGAAAATCATCTGTCTGAATGACTGTAAAGCAGAAGTATCTGATTTGCAAGTAATAGAGCTTCCAACAACAAGAAACCCTTTTCATTCTCTAGATAACCATTAACTTTCTGCAGTATGCAACAGCAGTGAAATTGACGTGCAGGTTTAAACAGATAGATTTAGTGTGCCTCATTTTAATTACCACACAGCAACAAAATATTTTTGAAACAGCAGATATAAGCTATTCCTAATTGCCTCAAACAGGACTGACATCTCTTTTGCGCTATCTCCAAATTATTCACAATCTTGACAGGATGCAATTATTCAATTGGATGTCTTAATTTACATTTGGACAGTCTGGCTTCTCCAGTTTGCTGTGATAAGCCAAGTGATTCAGAAATGAGTTTTATGTGTGAAGATGTTGTTCCCCAGCTCTTTGAGAGAGTAAAAAGTAGTAAGAGTTTGACAATGATGCTGCTTTGCTGTTAATTGGCTGTGTTTCAGAACAAAGTCTTTTATAAAAAGACTGCAAATCTAATCATATAAAATTTAATTTTTCATAGGTACGCCAAAGTTGAAGTGCTTAATGGGTATGTACACGCCCTGGTCGGTCAGGGTCAGAGATCACAGGTTCATTTGCTGACACTGTGCTGAGTTAGCTTGCCTGAGCTGAAGATTCCCACTGTGAATAAAATTCATTGAAGGAGGACCATGATAAAATGGATGCAGCATAACCAAGAAATTATATTTGACATTTCAATTTTGGTGGTCATCGAGCTGTTAACTCTGTTTCTCCCTCCACAGATGCTGGCAGTCCTGTTGAGTTTCTCCACAATTCTCTGCATTTTTTTTCAGATCTCCAGCACATGCAATACTTTGCGTTTAACTAAGAAAGGATATTCTTTCAACAGGTTACACTCAAGCTAATTTTAAAAGGAGCATAGCTTGCTATGCTCCAAAATGTTACACTTGTGCTGGAATAAAAATGAATATGTTGCCTGTACTCTATTATCAAACATCATTCACTTTTGAACCTCGTTGATGAAGCTCATTCTTGGCTGAGATACTGGAGGCAAGGCAATGCCTGAGGAAATGGATCTTGGCAGGAGAGAGCAGGGAAAGAAGAAAAGAAATGTGAAAGGTTCTGTAATAGAGAAAAAGCTTTTGTTGGAAATATACACTGGACAATATTCATCAACTAATTGCCAACCATGAAACTAATTTCCTCTCATGCTAACAGTCAGTACAGCTACCCTGAGGTTGCCATAAAATCATGCAGGAAATACTTTATGTACACTAATGGTTGGGTGATTAGCTATTCCTGCACAGACTATTGACCAAGGTGAGGGAATGTAAACTACCTAAGATATGCTATTTCCTACACTGCTGCCTATAAAGACCTCAAATCTTTCTAATGTTCCTTACACATTGTCAATTTTATAGCCTTTCATCAGCATTTTGGAGATGCCGTCCATTTCCCCCAGCTGCACATATTTCTCTTCATTGTGGCCACATCATTTTTCTTGATCTCTGCTCACAACCATTCCTTCCTCTTACAATGATGAAGTCACCCCATCATCTTCCACATTCGCAAGACCATCTGCCATCTGAAACATAATCCTACTCTAAAGTATTTTCGCCACTCTCCACTATCAGAGATAGGCTGGCACACTAGTTATTCCACTTTCCAACTTTAGCTGAGGAGTGAATGATAAGAGCAGAGAGAGCTCAACACTATATTAGCCAGATTACCTGACAAGACCTACCATACCTCATCTTCTGATAAGTAAAACACAAAGTTTTGCAACTTGAATTTTGTCAACTGCGATGCCTAATTTCCTATGTTGAATCTGAATTTTTCAGATTATTGATACCAAAAACAGAATTACAACAGATTTCAAAAAGATCTTTCCAAATAGTATCTAAGTATTATTTTTGGCAAGTTTCTTGGAGGATTCTCACATTGAGTCCTCGTATGTTTTCTCAGGCCATCATTCTAAATTCACTTCATTAAGTAACAATGGCACCCTCTTTAGCATATTCTCCCACTCTCTGTGGTTGGACTTTTACACTGTTGCTGGGACATCCCGAGATTCTGAGCTTCAGCACCATTTTTATAAGGGTAATGTGCACTCAGTCAAGCACTGGCAATCTGGACCTGCCCTGTGAAATCTAATTAGCTTGACACTATACTTTCCGGCCAGAGTCCTTGAAGGTCTAGGGTGGGACGATGCAGAAGAGGGTCACTTCCCACTGAACCAGAGCAGGAGGCCACGACCTGTAGACCCTGCTAGTCTAGTCTGAAGTTACCATCCAGGACAGTGCAGTCCCTACAGTCCAGAGAAATGTCATTCAGTATAGAAAGGCTAATGATCTATGCTTCTATGCCAACTTAAGTACTGCACTCTTCTCTCTGTTACCTTAATCTCACCCTATCTCTGCTATTGCATCGTCTTTCCACCAAGGCTCATTATTCAACTCTCCCATTATTGTAGGAAACACTCACTCCAATACCCCACGTTAATAAATCTGCAAAGCCTCAAAGCTGTCTACTTGGGACACCTTTCCATCCTTCCTCCACCTGTACCAGCACTTATAGCTGTGCCATTCACTTTCAACTCACTCAATCCTTTCCATTGTCTCTTCAGGAGGAGATACCCATAATACTGTGAAGAAAGACAAGACAAGTGATGGGCCACCCGACATTCAGCTCCTCATCCTCTGAAAGAGCAGGTTATGCCTGTGGAGATGTTGAAACCTCAGTGGCCTGGCAACCAAGTGAGACGCATTGTGCACTGCTGTGCTACTCTCCAATTACCACAACTGTGAATGTGCTGTTAACATAGGTAAATGTCTACCCCCTATTCATGATGCATTCTCTCCTTGTTCTCCTCTGGTTAGTGAAGCCAGAATGGTGATACCAGCCAAAAGACCAATACCATAAGACATCTATTCCTCCAGCTGCCAAGAAGAAAATACAGATGACTTGGGGAGGCACTGATAAGTTTGCCTCCTGCACTCTCCTCCACTAGCTCCTACACTGACACCCCTGCGCTTAATCAGGTAAATTAAACTCAGATGCACATTCTGGTGAACAGATCTTTTCACATTTCCAAGACTGGCTGAGGGAGAAATGCCAGAGTTTGCTGGCACTCAGAGGACTGCCAGAGACAATACAACTGTCCAACCCCAGATGGGAGAGGACCCCATTGTGTGAACACCTTCATACAAATGCACAAGCAGGCAGATTTGTCCAGGCACTGGGCCAGCTGCGTAAAGTCTCCAGGTCTGTGAAGAAAACTATTTACACCAAGCTAACTAAGGTACGTGACCTACTACTTGCCTCCATGATCAGGTTAGTAGATGCCATGGACAGTCTGGCCCAGCATTGTCAAAATGCAATCCATTACCTAATCATTAGTGCAAAGCCCCAACAACAAAGATACAGGGATACAAAGGACCTTGACCTCGCTACTGGCAGCCTGCCCTCACAAGGCGACAGTGTGGTGCCAGGGGGCACCGAGCTGGAGGAGGAACCACTTATAGAACCCCACAGAAGTCTCCTCTCAAGATTCTCCAAAAATGGCTGGGCTTTCCATCTCCTCACTGCCTGCTGCCCTCAGTCTTGTAGGGGTTCAAGCCGAGGAGGATGCACCTGCCACTGGGAGGATACACTCACCCTTCTGAGGAAGGGTCACCAGACCCGAAACATTAACTCTGTGTTTTACCTTCACAGATGCTGCCAGATTTGCTGAGCTTTTCCAGCAGATTTGTTTTTGTTCCACACTCACCATGCTTGAGCCCTCCAGACACAAATGTCCCCAGGGTCACCCAACTAAACACTAAAGCCAAAGAGTTCTAATGTAGGTCAGGACTGCAACAAGGTGTATTAGGAAGGAAAGAAAGAGAAAGATTTTATAATGGCATGCAGGTGATAGCGACATTTAATTGTAAATACATTGTCACATCTGTTAATAAATGCTCACTTTTCATTATCAGGTCTGTGGCTAAATATCTGTGAAGGTGCATTACTACATTAAAGGTGTAAAGCCTAGCCATTCTCAGCACTGCACAATGTCTTACGGTCCAAGGTGTAAAGAGAGCAGCTCCCTCACAGGTGCATAATGTGCCGTGATGTTAGAGGGAGGCTGATGCCAAGATTCTTGGAGGGGCTGTGTGCAGTAAAACGTCAATGTCTGGTTTTCAAGATGAAGATACTGTGGAGGAAGTGACAATCTGAGGTTGACTTTCATGACGGAAATTACCAGCATTTAGATTGTATCCAGCAGGTGCGAGAATGTGAAACCACCTATTGATTTCAAAAATCCAAACATGCAATTTAATGCCCTGGAACATCCTGAGATTTGAAAAGGGTATGAACAAGTGTGTTTATTTTTCTTTTGAATGTCATTTTTGGATACTTTAACATTATTTAGTTGTGAACGACTGCAACTTGTGCCATACACAAACAAAACCTTCAGTTTATAGTAGCCAAACTCATAACAGTAATTAAAAGGTTCTTTAAATATATGTTAAAAATTCATTTAAAATATGCTCATCTCAACATGGAGCCAAGAGGAACAGGAAAGTTTTCACATCACATCTGAATTTGGGACTGAAATAATTTTGAAGCCTTTATTTTGAGAAACGCATCCTACAGACCGGAGAGTTTAGATGTTATAGCTTCCCTCAAACCTGTGCAGTTCTGCACTTGGTACATTGCTCAACTCAACTGATTCTAGTTTCTTCAGTATATATGCAGCATTACCCTTCTCTGTGGCTCAGTGTTGTATTTTTACGTTGTGAGCGTAGATATAGAGGAAGTGGGAGTTGTGACATAATGAGAAAAAAAGAGAGCATGTGCATCTCATACAGCAGGCTTCCATTCAAACATGGCCCAGGTGCAAGACTCCAGGGCGCAGGAATTTTGACATGTGTTATGTGAGAAAATCTGCCTTGACCGCTTTTGCTTGACAAGAGAGTTTGGCACCAAGTTACCAGAGTCCCATCTGTGGATCAAGCTAACACAGGAACAGCTGTATCTGTTGTTATTTTCATCCTAAAAGCATTGAATATTGACTCCATGAGTTTATTCCAAGACACCAGTGATGATATTTGCAGATTAGTCAGCCTTAAGTCCTCAAATGTCAAGAAAACACTTCTAGCAGCATTCCAATGGAAAATGTATTCATAAGCCTATGCACTTAATTTCAAAGGTTTTTTACCCATTTTGTTTTTAAAGGGGATCTTTGCCATTCATAAACACAGATTTTAAGGAAAAATAGTAGGAAATGTGTCAAATAATTTATTTGCATATTTAATATCAGATTAGGATGGGAAACAATTTAAAGTCAAAATAACTATATGGATAATGGAACTCACTAATTTAAGTGCAAAAGAAACCCAGAACTCTCTGTCCAAAACATTCACCGTTCTTCCAGAAGGTTCCTAAAAGCAATATTTTGCCATCTGAAACTCTGTTAACATATGGTAGGAGACTCCTGTGATTACCTTAGAGTTAAGGCGTAATCATTCCAAAAAAGAACTAGACTTGTCCGTTATCATCTAACCATCCTATAACAGTCTGGGGAAAATGAATAACTGCAAAATAACCTATCAAACACTAAGAAAGGTATTTTCTCAGATGTTGGCATTCATTCCTTCTGATTTTAATTACTGGAGATTTTGAATTTTGGCTTTATTTTATCTTTGTTTGTTCTCAATCCAGTATTGCCCTCTTATTATTGTCTTATTTTCCTGCTTTAACATTAGATTACACATTCGAACTGGTGTATCCTGGTTCAGTATCTGTGTTGTTAGTTAATGTTTCTTCAGTCTGATTAGTTAAGATAGTACACACTTGGCTGTCTTGTTCATACGGTCTAAAATACCCTATTGATTTTGCTGCACTGATTAAATGTTTGTCCGACAGCAATTCCACAGTAAGTCTATGAACATACTCTATTTTTTATAAGTCTAACAAAAGACTGGTATTGCTAATTTGTAACTGTGAGCAAAATCCAGGCAAATGTTTCTGCTCTCATTCACAGAAATGCATTTTATGTTGAGTGTCACAATCAAGGGAAACACTGGAAGTGGTAGTCTTGCACAGGGAACTTTCAGAGCAATTTCTGAACAATTATGAACATGATCTGTGCTAATTTTTGTTGTAATATTATTTTGTACAAAATAATGACAATTTTCAGCTGCCACCTTCCAAAACCAATTGACTTGTTCAACAGAGATTTCCTAATACAGTGATAGGTTAATATTGAGCTATATGAACTAGAAATATCCCTGAATTAATGGCAAGCCATGTAATATAATGTCTGAATAGAGTCTGGACATTATAGAATTGCAAGCTCTGAATTGTAAAACAATCTGAACAAATTATTTTCAGCTTTCAGTTAATTACCTTATATCAATGAATTACCCATTAGATAATATCTATCATCTGTAGCTCTACATTGGAATATTTACATTTGTAAATGACTGCAGACCTAAGCCAACTCCGGTCACTTGTTTTCTCTGAAAATACTCGAGAACTGGGTCTAGAAAGGTGAGTGATTTGAATGACTGTACCTTGGTCATTAAAGCTGCTTTGCTTTTCTGACCCTGATCCCTCAGTATTTTCAGAGGAAACTGATGTCCCAATTCAGAAGTCTCCATGGGCTTTAGATTTCAATGTTGATGCAATTCCATCGCATCTGTATTTAATCAAAAAAAAATTCAAAGGGAAAGAATATTGAATAGAAATGAGTGATGTATTGTCCGTCATGTTGTCAGCAAGTTACTTAGCTTTGTGCCTACAGTGAGCCATAACAGCAGAAGTGAAAAGAGTGATACAAAGTGAAGGAAAATCAGACTGAACTTATTCTTCAGCACTTCTGCCTACTGCTTGGCTTTGAATTATGAGATAGAGTTGGTAAAGACAGGCAGTACATAACATTCCCAGTAGCATTATGTTATATTTGTCTAGTTTTGTATTTGCTTGTGGGATTTAAGCATCACTTTATTGCGGTTCTTAATTGTGGTTGAGAAGCTGGTGGTGAAGCACAGATACGCAATCTAACATGTAATGATCATCCACCTTTTCTAAAAAAATTTCTTTGATTAGTTTCACAGAACCTCGCACCTTACCTCCACAAATGTATTCAAAAGGACTGAATTTAGTAGAATTGTTATTTGAATCCCAGTTGAGAAACAAAAGAAACTCAGGCGCTTTTTCCCAATCATGGTTATATTCATGACATCCCTGATCATTGTTTTGAGGATTTGGTGGGACAGTTCCATAGCCCTTTATGTCAATAGTTATGTTGAGAACTTTAACTGTTATACATCTGGCTCCTAGTAACTTCCTGAAATTTTTTAAAACATTAATTTGGAACTCTGATCTGAGTAGTTCTGAATCTGGATCTGCTATGGTATTCCGTATCAGGTGAAGAGCTGGCTTAACTTCTCTACCTTTGTCTGGACAGAAATTGTTTTCACAGGAATGGCTTCTGGGAACCAAGCAGCAATATCCACGTTTGTAATACTAATAAGGCTTTGTTTTCAGTAAAAGTCCCATACCATCCACCAACACCCTGAGGACTAGCACCCCGAACACCACTATGGGAATTAGAGATTTGGTTATAGTTTGCCAGTTTTCTATAATCTGGCATTTAGTTGCACATTTTACAAAACTGTACCATGTTTTTGTCCAACTCTTGCCAATAAGTGGTCAGATATATGTGTTTTTGGGTCATTTGAATCTCTACAAATTCCAGCACATGAATTTCATGTGGTATCCACAATATATTTTGACAACATTTGGTTGGGGCCACTATCTGGTGAACGATTGTTCTGCTCTTCGTACACAGGTCTATAAGGTAATCCTCACTTCCTCAGAATCCCGTTGGTAATATAGTAACATTGTAAGACTCCCTCTGCCTCAGCTTCAGTTTGAACTGATTGTGCTGCTTTACTTAACTCTAGAAAAGATTGCTTAGCCTTGATCTGAGTAGCCTAACTGAATATTTATTTTGGATTGTCCAAATCCCCAAAAATGTTTCAAATAGCCAAATATCTGTCTGTTGTGTCAATTTGAGCTCTGACTAAGAAACTATTTAGCCATTGCTAGGGTCGCTACACATGAAGGAAAAACTCTAGGAACTGTTTCCTGCATCTTTTCTGTTTCCTTGAACTCATTTGGCCTTTCATGACTTTTGGAGAAGCTATCACTTTTGGTCTGACCAAATGATTCCTCAAGATTAGGTCAATGGTGTTTACATGTAAAGTATGACCAGTCCTGATAGTTACCATTCCAGAGATTAGGTTACACTTTAGGGGCACCTCTATACATCCTACTGACACTGTTTACTAAAATGTAGGCATTCAATGCACTCTTCAGCGTAAAAACTATACCTTTCCCCAGCAACAGGTAGCTTTCATGTCTTTAAATATAACAATCGATTTACTTGCCTTTGAGATGTAAGGAAATATGTTTTCCTTTGACAATAATTCTATTTGACCCTCAGATATCTTTTTCACCTTTCCAGAATCCAGAGTTGTCCTCACAGCTATAGTCAGAGCTACAAATTGAGCGTTTTACTCAGTCATAACCCCTTTCCCTGCACTGGCCTTACGAAGACCAAAATATTCCAAGGGTTTACCACACAAATTTAAGGTATCTATACTAGATGCCCAATCTAATAATGATTGAAACACTTGGCTTAAAGGTGTTACATCCACTGTCAGTATCTTCTTCTCTGACTGAAGAGGAGATCCTAGTGCCTTCCTTACTGTCCTTTGACATTTCTGGCTGCATGTCTTATTTTCACCCTCCTACCTTCTATCTTTCTTGGATGTGTGGGAGAAATGAAGAAAGATTTTCAATTTTTTAATTAGAGGGAGGCAATGATTTCATGGTATTACCATGAGACTATTAACCCAGACACCCAGGTTATGTCCTGGGGACCCACTGTGGCAGATAATGGAATTTGAATTCAATAGATATCTGGAATTAAGAACCTAATGATGACCACGAACCCATTGCTGATTGTTGGAAAAACCCATCTGGTTCACTAATGTCCTTTAGGGAAGGAAACTGCTGTCTTTATCTGGTTTGGCTACAAGTGACTCCAGACCCAGAGCAATGTGGTTGACTCTTAAACATCCCTCTGGGCAATTAGGGATAGGCAATAAAAGTTGGTCTAACTAGTGACACCTTCATCCTGTGAATGAATAAGAAAAAAAAATTGTGGGCAAGCTCATAATCATCAGCTTTCTCAGTTGCTTATCTGGCAATGGGAATGTTCAAATTCTCCATTTGGGTTCTTAATAATGAAGGGAGCAAATTGATTCAGTTTCTCAAGTTGAATTATTTCCCAAAGGGTCTTAGATGTGATCTCTATTGTTAATGTCTGCAACTAACAATCAAAGTTAATTTGCTTTAACTTCTCAAATCTGATATGTCTTCCAAAGCCATTTCCAGAAATTCCAAAACTTGTGCCTGTAAACCTCAGGGATGAACTCATAAGCTGTGGGTACAGGCTCTATTGTCATCTTATAACTTGTAGAAGCCTCCTCAGAAACCAGTGCATAAATCTCATGAGTTCTGATTTGCACGAGAAGTACCACTTTTCATTTGGCCACCTCATCTGCTTAGTCACCTTTTCAAAAGAAATAAATCTACAGTATTTTCTTCAAACTTTAGGAGGATTTTCACAAATTTAAATAACTACGCTCTGAGCCCTGAATTGGTGCCAGATCTTTCCTCGATCAAGTTTAGTTCAAAGTCAAGGGCTTTTCTCCATTTTTGGTTATGTCATTTTAAGCCTTTACACCTCTCTCTCTCCTTTCTGCCTTCTACCTCTCCCATTTTCCTTTGCAGTTCTAGTTCCAGTTTCTTAAATCCTCACTCTGGAATGCTCCTCTCTCTCTAGCAGTAACTTCATTTTGTCCAATTAAATCTGTGTCAGCTTAACCTCGCCTCTTCCAATCCAACTCATCTGTCTGCCTCTTTCAATTTCATCTTTAAATTCCCAAGCACTAGTTTCTGAATTTCAGATTC
The DNA here is from genome assembly GCF_030684315.1 of Stegostoma tigrinum. Lineage (NCBI taxonomy): Eukaryota > Metazoa > Chordata > Chondrichthyes > Orectolobiformes > Stegostomatidae > Stegostoma > Stegostoma tigrinum. The sequence goes on from NC_081368.1 coordinate 37,678,600, forward strand.
CCTGGCTTAACATCTAATGTCTAACCACCACACTCTGCATTTGTGCAATGATAAGTCCTTTAAAATTTGTAGTCTAGTCTGCTGCATAAGTTCACTTGCACCAAAGTAGTCATTTTGTTAATAGAAGCTTTACTCCAATACACACAAAAATCTAGCATGATTCCTTTTGTCCTTTTCAATTTTCATTATATCACTTCCAATTAGATATTTTGACTTTGGGTATCCCACAAGCCCTCAATCTATGTTACTGCCAAGTTTCTCAGTTGTTTTTCTCTACTCCTAGTTCCACCATTCCAACAATTGCAACATGAATTTCAATACATAACCCTGTAATCAAAATGGCGAGTTATGGACTTTTTCTGTATAAAGTGCATGAACAAAACAACAAGGTTTCTTTAATAAATAACAAAGTTATAGATTTATTTTGAATGCAGGATGTATTTGTCAAACATTAACACATTGCCTGAAATAAGAATATCTGAATATTTACTCTTCCAGCCAACACATAGGCTCAAATTAAAATGAAAATAAAAATTTCAAAACTTATCGTCAGAGATTAATTTTGAGGAAACAACAACATTTTAGCCAATAATTATTACCTCTTGATGGAAAAGATGATAAAGTATGAGAGGTTCATCATGGTTTTCTGATGTTATCCTGGCACAGATACATGCGTATTACTGAATACTAGTAGTCGTTACTAGGGCCTGTACAACAAGCTCATTTTAGGATTCATTACAAATTCAGAGACTTTTCAGCTGAACAGTTGCTACACTGGACTCTTCAAAAGTTTTCTCAGAAAAAAGATGATGAACTTGCAGCAGGCTGAACTACTGACTGAAGTCCAAGCAATATTCTAAAACAAGCCAGAATCCCAGGCATGTGATTTCCAGTGAACAAGTTCAAGTAATTAGCTTAAGCAATGTAAATTACAAGGTATGCTTAAATATAAAATTGATTTCTGATTTAAAAATAAACCATGTTTGCATATTCAAATAAACCTCTGCCTATAAGAGAGAGTAATGCTTCCCATGAGCCCCAAATGGCAGTGCAATTAATGTGGCAAAGAATAATATGGCCTGGGATGCATCACATGAGTGCTAGACAACAACAAAAGTGTTTTAGGTGATAACAAAGTGTGAAGCTGGATGAACACAGCAGGCCAAGCAGCATCTCAGGAGCACGTGTTTTAGGTGATGATGTATTTGCACGGAAGGTGACTATGTTTGAAATAGTATTCAGATATAACTTATTTGCTGTACTGCATAGTTGGGCAACAAAGAGTATGAAGAAATGTTATTGGGTGAGTAAGACTGTGTAATAAGGATTTCTAATGGCCATAACATCACTTGGGTAGCAATTGAATCTCTGTAGACATGCTATTCAATTTTAACACATCCTTTGTTACACTCTACCGAATATTTTACTTCTTGTGGAAATTTTGGCGAGAGTACAGTAAAGGTTTACCAGGAGGTTGCCTGGTTTAGAAGGTATTAGTTATGAGAAGAGTTTGGTAAAACACTTGTTTCAGAGATAGCAGGAACTGCAGATGCTGGAGAATCTGAGATAACAAGGTGTAGAGCTGGATGAACACATCAGGACAAGTAGCATCAGAGGAGCAGGAAAGCTGATGTTTCTGGTCTAGACCCCTCTTCGGAAGTGAAGGAGGTGAAGGGCATTCTGAAATAAATAGGGAGAGAGGGGGAGGTGAATAGAAGATGGATAAAGGAGAAGATAGGTGGAGAGGAGACAGACAGGTCAAAGAGGAAGGGATGGAGCCAGTAAAGGTGAGTGTAGGTGTGGAGTTAGGGGGGATAGTTCAGTTCAGGGAGGATGGACGGGTCAAGGGGGCTGGATGAGGCTGGTGGGTAGGAGATGGGGTGGGGCTTGAGGTGGGAGGAGGGGATAGGTGGGAGAAAGGACAGACTAGGAACAGGGTCAAGTTGCGCTGGTTTTGGGATGCGGTGGGGGAGGGGAGATTTTGGAGCTTGTGAATCCACATCGATACCATTGGGCTGCAGGGTTCCCAAGTGGAATATGAGTTGCTGTTCCTGCAACCTTCGGGTGGCATCATTGTGGCACTGCTGGAGGCCCAGGATGGACATGTCGTCTGAGGAGTAGGAGGGGGAGTTGAAGTGGTTCGCGACTGGGAAGTGTAGTTGTTTGTTGTGAACCGAGCGTAGGTGTTCTGCAAAGCAGTCCCCAAGCGTCCGCTTGTTTTCCCCGATGTAGAGGAGGCCACATCGGGAACAGTGGATACAGTATGCCACAATAGCAGATGTGCAGATGAATATCTGTTTGATGTGGAAGGTCTTCTTGGGGCCTGGGATGGGGGTGAGGGGGGTTGGCGTAGGGGCAGGTGTAGCACTTGCTGCTGTTACAGGGAAAAGTGTTGGGGGTGCTGGGGCTGGTGGAGAGTGTGGAGCGGATGAGGGAGTCATGCAGAAAGCAGGTCAGGGTGTGGAGGTAAAACTTCAGCTATTATAATTGAGCCCAGTATGCAGAGATAGGATTTTAACTACATCAAGGGGAATTGGTTATTTCCGCATGGTTGTAGCTTCTTGCCACAGCTGATCAGAACTTAAACCTCAACCTTTCAAATGTTTCTGTTTTGTTTTAAAGTTTAATTTAGATGTCATCTTTTATAGGTTTTCTTAGATGGGAAGCTATGAAATGTCATACATTTTTATTTAATGCTTTTATCATCCCAGGGGGATAGGAACCTGGTGACTAGGTCAGCCCACCCTCATGATAAATAACACAAACAAAAGCATCAGATTCCCAGTCCCATCAGGTTTTTGCTGAAGGTGACAACATCACTCAGCACTGTTCAATGCGTCAGAGCTCAGCACTTGGTTATGATGGTCTCTTCAGCAGGCCTGGGACACAACTGACACATGACATTTTCACAAAAATAAAAAGGATGCATTAAATCGTCATAAAATTAAATATGCAGGAGTTTTTGTTCCTACCAACAGTATATGATTAGCCATTTCTAAACTCAGAGTGTTACCTGAGACACCAAGCAGCACATTAATGACGTGATACAGCAGAATCTATAGTAAACCTATTTATTTTAGAGAAAATAAAAAGAGAGGTAAAGGAAACAGTCTTTATTTTTTCGTCATCGCTACTTCATTCTATCCACTTTTACTTTCCTTTATTTTCCTCCTACTTGTTTTTTTTTCCTGACCACACTCAGCAGGCAAGCTAACTCCAGCTACAGCCTGTCAAAATTAATCACTTAAATATGACAAACAGTATAGAAATAGTTTTCGAAATGGATTTCTTTTGGGTGTAAGCTTTCACTTTCTGATCAGCTTCTGTTCACTGAAATGTAGATGAAATTTAGTACTGAGTAGGGAATTTTACAAGAGTTAGTACCTCATCATAACCAGAATTAACCACTGGAGCTTGTATTTGCATTGTCATCATGTGACCAAGGCCCCTATTGTCACTGTGAACAAGTAACAATTATTTCCCAACAGTAACATTGATTGGCTAGCTAACTGCAGGCGATCTCCATTGGAAACAAAGTTGAATTATATGAAGGAACTAAAAATGAGAAAGATAATTTAGACTCAAGATCCTGAACACTAGTCAGAAATCACTGATGGAAAGTGAACTTATGTGAATATGTCAGGCATGCTACAATGCTCTACATTTTCAAATGTCTTTTCAACACACTATTGTGAAACAAATAGCCACTTGTATAATATATTAAAGGGTAGTATTAGCCATGGTACCAATTTCAACAACCATCTGCACATCAGGCAACCTAAGTAGAAGGGATTTGTTTGAAAAAACAAATAACGCAACACCTTCAGTTGTCTTAATGAGATGTTTCCTGAACTTTTCGTGTTTAAGGTTTGCAGTCATCACTTCAGAATCAAAGTAATAGAAGGTGGCAAGGAAACGATTCTGCTAATGTGCTAAGTGGTTTGAAAATGCCAGAGACTTTGCTTTCTCTTTTGTTTTCTGTGGCAGTGTGTAGTTTCAGGATAAGTCCGTCACTTTCTATTTGAGAAAGGTACATACTACTGAGCAATTTTCTCCTGGACATTACTGGTAAGGAGAGGTGCACTGGTTTTCTTTGTACTCATTTCCTATGTGATAAGGTTACTATAGCAGACCCTAATGGTGCTAACACACATGTTTTAGATCAGCTTCTTTATTTATCTTGGTGGCAATTTTATGGAGAGGGTTTTGACTACAAAAAAATGTCAAATTATGGTTTTGAAGGTTCAGTGGATGAATATATCATTTGATGCAAGCTTTGAGATACACCACCTAGAAGGACCTTTTACTGCTTTTAATTGTGTTAATGAATAACAGGTAAAATGAAAGTTTGGGATTATAACTGAATGCACCACTCCAGGGCTAGAGACAGGAAAACAAACAAGTCAGCACTTCTAATTTTCCTTGTAAGTGTTTATGAGAAGGTTAAGCATAGCTGTGCTAGGCCTGCGATGCACTGGACTCAAGTTCCTATTTCTTGGCTAAGCCTGAGTTACATCTTGCCTTTTGGAGACCTTATTGCTACGAGGCTCAGCAAGTTCTCTGTCCCTATCTTACCAAACATGCCTAATTAATTACCTATCATAGCCCCATGGCATTTCTCACACTTGATTTCTGCCCCAACTTCACAAACATCTTGCCTGGATCAATTCATCATGAAGGATATCTGCCGAAACTCCACCATCACTTGCATCTGCATCATCTTTAAAAGTCCATTATGCACCGGGAGAAACACTGTCAGTTCAGAGCTGCTCTCGTGGTTGCTGATATTTGCCCTGGGCACGGTAGACAGAAGGTAATTGCAACCCAGCTTTACAGGCAGTGTCCCGGAGGTGCCACTGGATGGGGTGTTGCCAGCGAGTGACTCCATCATCCCCCATGGCCAATTGTTGAGGGTATGACAGCAAAGCGTTTCTGCCTCCCCGGGGTCATGCAGTCTCAGCCATTTGGAAGAATACTCAATACTGTTGGAAGAAATTCACTATCTTTCTCCACTTTACCAGTGTAAATTCTACTCTCATCCTTTTGATGCCTCACACTCACTCTATCTCTGTTCCTGAAGCCACCGCCCTCCAAGACTCCCACTCTCACTATTGCCTGCAACACCTTTCCACTTGCTCTCACCCATCACAATCTCTGGCACCTCAGGCCTTGCATGCCCTCTGTGTATTTAGTCATTTGTCTGGGATACCTCCCTATTTTCACCAACACTGATAGCTGTGCTACTTACATTTATCTCCTGTAATATCCACCCCTCTGTCATTCCATGAAAAATCATTACACAAAAAAGCAGTTAGAGTTAAGATGGGTAGTGGGTTGTCAACATTAAGCTCCTCATCCCTTATGAGGAGAGGATCCTGACTCTGACCACCTAAGCAGTGCCTGGACTGGTATTTTAGGCTGTCTTTCCTGCTCCAGGATCTCCTGAGTGATGGTTATCACTTGGACTTCCCTGGTGTCTGCTGACAACCATGACATGTTCCTCGTCTTTGTATTTGTGCTAATGTTCAGCTTAAAACTGTTGTAATATCATTTCTGGCTGGAGGATCAAAATTCAAAAAGGCAAGGCAAGACAATGCTGGGTAGGGATGCTGTGAGCATCTAGGTGGGCTCAGAATGACTCAGCCCTATAAGAGCAAGCACAAAGCCCAAGCGTGCAGACTGGTCCAGCCCATGAACTTGTTACATGTCTGTGAGTGCAGTTTGCTTGCTGCAGCATTACAGTGGTAGTTACTGCTTATAAAAGCACAGAAAACCCTGCTGAAATGGAACATTAGTTATTATTGCACACCAAAATAGACACACCATTCAAGGCATACAAAGGCTAGTCCCCAGGTCCGGACATTTCTGCAGGCCAGTTAGCTGGCTCCCGGCAATTTTTTGTATATCCAGAAATACCCTTACACACAACTGAATGGTTTCATTTCTCCCTTCAGCAAATCACTCTAGCAATTTTATTTTTGATTTGTTTTTAACTACTAACGACCACTGAGCCTGTTTTTTTTTCATTTTCACTTTATATCCAGACGTGCTATCACACACAACTTAATGGTTTGTTTCCCTATCACAAAATCTTATTTCTCAATCTGGGCATACTTCCTTTCCGCCTCAGCTAGGATTCATGATGGATTCTGTCCCATCGTCCCAATAGTGAGATAATCAGGGATGTGTAGATGAAGTGGGTTTTAGAGAGAGGGGTTTGGGTGGGATGCTCTGAGGGTCAGTGTGGACTTGTTGGGCTGAAGGGCCTGTTTCCACACTCTATAGATTCTGTGATCTATGATCTAATGGCACCCTATCCCATAGGACGGAGACGTTGCAGGTTACAGTGAGTGGTCTCGAGGGTCATAGTGACCTTATATATTTGTCGATAGTAGCTGCTGCGTAATGCTAGTAAAGGCATTGTTTTGTGGCATTTTCCATGAGCATTTCTTTTCAGCAGGGCATGGGGAATTGTTAGTAGGGTCGTGGTTGTTGGCCATGAATTTCCCAGAGGAATTTATTACAGCTAGAAAAGACTTCAATTCTTAGAGTCAGAGCCATTTTATGGCCATCACTTTCTCTTTGACGGGTTGTAATTCATCCTTGTTACCCTTGTATGTACCTGAGGTTTATTGCCTTGTTTACATATAACACATAGTTTTCCCCTTTTGGCTGGATACTAGCCACAAAGAAATGCACAAAACCTCTTCCAAACTCTCCAAATGGACCATTGCTGTAGCTCCTGAGATTAAAATATCATCTTGATAGATGTCACTCTTGGCACTCCTTGGACGATGCTTTCCGATACGCTTTGAAAAATGGTACAAGGTGATGTCACCCCAAGAGGCAAGCAAATATACATCAAAATCCTTTGAAAGTATTTATAGAGATGGGTTTCCTGGATGAAACCTCAAGCTCAAGTTGGAGGTAGCTGTGGCTCATATTTGGAAAATACATGCTCCCTAGCCAGCATTGTATAGAAGGCTCTATGTATGGCATAGGTTATCTGTCTAAATGGAAAACTCGTTGACTGTCAACTTATAATTCCTACAGAGATGGATTGAGTTGTCCAATATTACAACTGGGTTTACTGGCAAGGTCCATGCAGCAAATTGCACTGGGTGTATGACGCCAAGTTCCTCTAGACTTTCAAATTTGGTATCTATTATGACAGTTGGAACATAGGAGACCAGCATGCCTTGATGTATTTACATTGGTTCTCTGCATTTACATAGATCTTGGCCCAGGCACCTTTCATCATCCAAAGGCCCTCTTGCAACACTGGTATATGTCCCAATAACTTTATAAAGGTCACATTATAAGGATCTTTTGCCAATCCAAGCAGATTTTCTCTAGAGGCCCCTTCCCAAAATGTTGGGACCTAGCCCTTCAACCACAAGTAAAGGCAGTCAGACTGTCTGTTGCCCTTATATAACTGAGGTTACAATGCTATGTAAGGGCTTCCCAGTACAGGTGGCCAATCTAGCCTAAGTGTCTCGTCGACTTAAAGGAATGATTCCTCCTCAGAGTTTCCTCAAGGCTTTCTACCCATCAATAGGCACAGCAGTACCTCTGTGTCTAGTGGGCGGCCATTTTCCTGAGGTATTATCTTAATTGAAGCCACTTTGAGAGCAGTGATGTAATTTAGAAACATCACCTCCTCATCCTTGTCTGATTTATTTGCAAATCCCTGTCTTAAGGTGTCTTTGTCCTTAGGCTTGGACTACACACACTTTGCTTGGTAGACTTTCGGTAGACTTGGCTGGGGTGGACCCAATGACTACAAATTCAGCATTGGTGTTCTTGCTCCTCACTGTATTATGGAGAAACTTCATATCCAGTTCTGGAACCTGTGGCCTCTAACCCCAATCTCCCATCCTTGACAACCAATTGGAGCGGCAAGCATTGACCGTTGGGACCTTGGATCCATGGTATGGGGGCCCCCAAGGCTGAGAACGATGCTGTCTATGGACTCCTGAAGCTCCCAAGCCCCTTTCTTCTGTGTTTTCATGGGAAGGGGCCTGTTCTATGGCTTTCTTGGTGCCCTGACTGGTTCAGTCGGTAGGTTCCCTTGGATTGCAATGTTATTAATTCCACAAAGTAAGCAACCCCTGAATATTTCCCAGTGTGCTAATTTATACTCACAGTGTTCTGCCAATTTCTGCAGTCTAATTAAGAATTCAGTAGCTATGCACCTGGGGCAGCCTATTTACCGTGTTAATCCTGTATTATTGTAATATAACAGATAGATTGGGGTAATAGTGTTCTGCTATCATTTCTATCAGTTCAGCAAAGGATTTTGACTCCAGGGATGCCATGCAGTTTAAAGGCTTTATGATGCTGAAAGTCAAGGCCCAAAATTGGTCAGGAGAATGACTTTATGTGATCCCTTTCTCTGCTGTTTGACCAAGAAAAGTGTCTCATCCTTTCAGTGTACTGGGGCCAATCCTCCACATCCACATCAAAATGTTCCAGTTTCCCAAACAGCAACATTTCCAATATTTCCCTATATGCCCTTCCCTTGTTACATCCTTCAAAGTTCACTAATGGTAATAATGATTGTTGGGCTTCTTCCAAACCGGTTTGCAGCACTAACTGATGAAGTAGGAGTCTCTATTCAAGTAATGTTCAAGTTTACTAATGTCAAGACGTAATGCAAAGGTTGATTGACAATTTAATGATCCCCTGTGTGAAATAATGGAAGCAAAATCTTTTGGGTTATTCAGAAGGTGAAATAACATGATGAAGTAATGCAAACTTTTATTCTGGATGGAGGAGCATATTCCCTCACCTGCATTTATTTTTTCATCCTGAAGTTTATGTTCTCACCTACACAGATGACAGGATGGCCAGACGTGTATCAGACTGTTCCTTTTCTTTTATTCTTTCATGCAGTTTGATTGTTGTTGGCTGCACCAGAATTTGTTGCCATTTTCTCAAGGGCATTAAGGAAGAGCAATGAGCTGCTTTCTTGATTGGCTGCTGTCAAAGTGGTATAACCCCCTCCATAATGTTATTAAGGGAGGAGGTTCCAGGATTTAGCCCAGTGACAGTGAAGGAATGGCAATACAATGCTAAGTCAACACGACAAATGACTTGAGGGGAACTTTTAAGTATTGGTTCCCCCATTCATCTGCTGCCTTTATCCACTTTGTCATAGAGTTTTCAGGATCAGAAAGTTCGACCAAAGGTATCTCGATCAGTTACTGCAGTGCATCATGTGTGCTGTACATATTGCAGTCACTGTGTATGAAGGGCAGAGGGAATGAATGTCGAATGTGATGACGAAGCTATCAAGTCAGCTGCTTTGCCTTGCACTGCAGCAAACATCTTGAGTGTTATTGCAGCTGCAGTCTTTTAGCCAAACAAAAAGTGCACTTCTCAGATTTAAGATGGGTTGCTAGAACTGTATGCAACAACAAATTATGTTGACATAGTACCTTCAAAGTATCAAAAGCGGCCAAGACGCTTCACAGCTGATGAAAAACAAAGGCAGATGGCACCAAGTCACATAAGGAGATGCTTAGTCAGATGACCAAAAGCTTGGTCAAACAGATAGATGTAAGGATTGTCCTAACGAAACAAAGTGAGACAGAGAACTGTAGAGAATGAAGTCAAACTCTTGCGGTCTAGGTAACTGAAGTCACTACCACCAAAACACAGCATTACAATTGGGAAACCACAAAATGCCAGTACTAGTGGAGTACACATATCTTAGAGAGTTGTATAATATGGAAGATTACAAAGATAGGGAGGGGCAAGATCATGAAAATTTTTTTAAAAAAGGATAAGAATTTTAAAAATCAAGATGTTGGGAACCAACTAGGCTCCTCAATGTGGGGTGGATAAGAAAACAGGTTTTAATGTGTATTCTAGCACAAGCTGTAGATCTCAGGCTGTGCTGAAATTTACCAAGGTTTAGAATGTGGGGAAAATCTGCAACCAAGGACAGACTGGAATAAACAATCCATACGTAACAAAAGCAAGAATGAAGACTCCATCTGCAGATACCCTAAGACAGTAGCAAAGTTTGGTGATGCTTTGGAAGTGAATATTGACAGTTGTATTAAAGGTGCAAATAAAGTCTGTCTCGTGATCAAATAAAAAAGAAAGGCTATGAACAGACTGATTTACTCACAGACTTTTGCTAGAGAATGGAATGGAATCAATAGTCTCAAGGAACAGAATTTGTAGTGGGAACTTAAGGGAAATGCCTCAGACTTCCAAATATGTATTTGGAGGAAATTTCTGCTCATCAATTACTAGATAACAATCTGATAATTTAACAATGTTGAATGATTTGAGAAAGATGATAGTGAGGCATACAACCTGTTGCCATCAGCGTACATGTGAAAAATAACTTTGTGCCTTTGGATGTTGTCAGTGGAGGGAGCATGTAGGTGCGTAATGGAATGGAGCCAAGAATAGATTCTTGGGGTCACCAATAATAATGTGAGAGTAGGAAGAGAAACCATAGTACATGATTATCTGGCTACAACTATATAAATGAACTGAGCAATGTGATAAGATTCCCAGCTGGGGAATACTGCAGGGACTTGATGGGAACTGCGTACAAAGCTGAGGACAGGCTGAGAAGAATGACAAGGGACAGTTTATTTTTGTCACATCAGCATGCGTTACTATGAAAAGAACAGTTTGGATATGGAGGCAGAGGCAAGTTCAAAATAGAGTTCAAAGAAAGATGGGAACACATTTTATTGCTGAATACATGGCCTTGGAAAAGAAAGGGGTATTAGGAGATGGGACTTAATTTGCAAAGACTGCGGTTTGTTTTTTGAAAACAGGAGTGATAACAGCAGGATTAAAGTGGAGAGTATCAACTCCTGAAGAGAGAGATGTTAACAATATTGGCTAACTTGGAGCCAAGAAGGTAAGTTGGGTGACCAGCAGCTTGTTAGGAATAGGATTGAGGGAACTGGAAATGAATCTCATGAGGGTAGAGAAACATTACTCAGTAAACAATCTATATGGTACCCGACTTGGATTTTCTTGCTGAAAGAATGGAGAGAGAACTGCATATCTTATCCTTCCTTTAGTTGCACTGTTTGCAAATTCTGTGCTTGGATTCTTGCCCATTGCAAAGTACTTTGAGTCTGCCTTAAGCTCATTTCCCACAGGACATCTGTAAGCAGCTGACAATTCAGAAACAGCTCTGAATGAAGGCAGTCTAAGCCAGAGAATCTTTTATTGTAATTCAAGTTTATTAAACAAAAACAATGAACATATAAAATACAACTCCTGAAAGGTTTAAATATAGAGATCTGCATTGAAGGAGTGCTGCTTGAGGGTATCCGTAACAAAGTGAAAGGTCACAAAACATCAATAATCAATTATTGGTCATGAATGTATGTGGAATTTTGTGAATCTATTGCAGTCAATTACCGGCTCCTTGAATTCAGTAGCATGGGATTGCTGGTGAAAGGAGGGTGCTCAGGAAACTCTCACATACCTTCTCCACAGCAATACCCTTGTGTAACTGAGTGGCAAGGCTGGCCTGTAGGTTATGCTAGGGGACAAGTCTGTTTTGGCAGTTAATGATGGGTGACCCGTTAATTTCACCAGGCAGCCTGTTCCGGAAGAATGTTTGAAGTGTGGAACATTTGTACAAACAAACAGGTCTGACAGCCAGGCTGAGGTCATGTTTGAGAACCTGAAATATGAATACTCCCATCATTCAGCTTTCATATTCCAATCCTCACCTCACACAATCCTCTGCTTTGAAACTCGCATGTTAAAAAAATCTGTTAATTTCATGATGTTCATTCAATTTAACTTTTAGTTGAAGCTCTTTAGATTTGATCATTTATGACAAAACTACAAACTTTCTGTGTGATCAAATTATTTGTCTATTATCATATTCTGACGTTCAAAGCACCCAGATCAACCATGTTGTTAACAATTTCTTACACTTTTAAAGAGACATTCTATTCATTGTCAAGCTGGGAAGAAAATTAAGAAGCATACTGATTTATCTCTCCAAATTCTTGAGTATTTGCAAAAGCTGTGATACAAACTGCACGACTGGCCAGAGAACCTGTCAGCTAATCAATGATCAGGACATCAAATAGCTATAAATAATGTCTGCTCTTGTCATTTTACATCTTTCTTTTTGCCATAAATTATTTTGAGTCAGTAACTAATAAGTGGATACACTTCTCTGATTTTCATGTCATTGATTTTACACTCCCCTACTGCTAAAGTACAGTTATAAACTAAGAAACAAAGCTGCTTACATTTCAAAAATATCTCTGCTGCAGCACCACTGTAACCTATTCAGAAATGCGGCAGAAAACCCACTCATGTATGTAAAGCAGCAGCTGCTGCACCTTGCTTCTGCTTTATTTTTTTTAAATTTTTGTTGATTTTGGAAGAATCTGTGAGGTCTTAGGACTTTGGAGGGAATGCCCAAGAAAGGAAAACTAGCAATTCAAACATCAAATGCTGGAAATGCCCAGCAGGTCAGGCTGCAACTGGTTCTAGGGTAGGGTGATTATTGACCTAGAACAATTGGCAGAATCCTCTGCACTCTCTAGTGGCAAGCTAAGTGAGAGGGCATTTTATTAGGTGGGACAGGGACGAACCTGAAGCCCACCGTCTTCCCACCTCTGTCAGAGTTAAGTGATAAGTAGGAAAGCCTGACATGACCTTCTCACCTTGCTGCCAATTAAAGCCCTTGTGCCATTGATTAAAAGGCCTCATCCTGCTGCTACTGGTAAGTTTCCTGGAAAGAAGTACTTGAATTAGTTGGGGAGGGGTTGCGGGAGTGGGGGTGCGGTTCATTACATTGATTCTTGGAATGAGGACCTGTGTAAATTTAGCCAATATTTTACGGAGTTTAGAAAATTGACAAATGATCCAATTGAAGCAAACCAGACAATGAAGCAATGTGACAGGGCAGTTCTAAAAGGTTGTTTCTCCTGGTTGCGGAACTCAAAACATGGGGGCGCAGCTTCAGACTAGGGAGCTGATCATTTAGGATTGAGACAAAGAGAAATTTCTTCACTCAGAATGTTGTGCATATTTGGAATTGTCTATCCTTGAGGATTGAGAATGCTCCATTGTTGAGGATTCAAAACTGAGATTAATAGATAATTAATCTCTCAAGAAATCAAGAGATGTGTGGATTCAGCAGGGAAATGGAGTTGACATTTATAATCAGCCACTGTCATATTGAATGGTGAAGAAAGTTTCAAGCAGTTTATGGACAATTGCTTCTTCTATTACTTGTATTCTGATCTTCTTAAGTTCTTAAATCTTAAAGTTACAGAGACTTGTGATCTTTGGGCTAAAAGTACATATTCCTCATCTTGCAGCCATCCAAGTAGGATGGGAAAATGTTTCAAAACAAAGTCAGCATATTTTCTGTGGTCATTTTCTGTGCCACACCTCATGACAGTTAACAGCTCGAAGAAGTCTGCCTGCTAACGTCATTTCTTTTCAATCCTTTGGCATAACATGTCAGTAACAGCGATTTTTATCACAAACAGGTACAGTCTCACATGGGACATTTTTGATTACCATAAACAATCTTTTCATTGACCCAAAAAGTTCCACACTTATGCACGACTCACCTTTCCCAGGAAATTTCTTACGGTTGGCTTGTTATGCCGCAGAAAATTGTGCCAGCAACTTCCATTATGCTCCAGAATCTTGTAATCTTGTTTTGGGGGACACACAGCAATGATAAAGCTAAGGAACCGATTCTTAATATATTAACATTTCCAGAAAAAGAACGACCCACACCTCAAAGGAGAGGCTGAAAATTACATCAACTATTTCAACCTGAAAATATAAACACCACCTGCGGGAATTAATCACAGAAAGTGAGCCAGAACAGCTTAAAACCATAGAGGCACAACTTAAAGATGGACAACACCAAGGCAGTTTTTTTTTCATGATTGCTACCATACTCCCCTTGAAGGAATGTGTTTCCTGTTCAGGCACACTGTCAAGCAGAAATCGAGCAGGAATTCTGAAGTCAGCATGAACCATGTGTTGGCTAGTGACAGGTATGACAACTGTATTGCAAATGTTAATGAAATCTTCTCACTATATTTCTGTAGGTACATTTAAAAGCCATGGCTAATGAAGCCTGAACATAAGGCCAAATTCCACCTCATAACATAAGGTATAACATATTCTATCTGAAAAAGTCAAATTTATAGTTAAAACTCATGCTGGAGTTAGACCAGGGGATATCAGGTAATATATAATGCATTTTACACTTACGTGAGGAATAAGAGAATGATCAAAGAAAGAGTAGGGCCGATCAGGGATAGCATAGGGAACTTGTGTGTGGAGCCTGAGGAGGTAGGGGAAGCCCTAAATGAGTTTTTTGCTTCTGTCTTTACGAAAGAAACGAACTTTGTAGTGAATGAAACCTTTGAAGAGCAGGTGTGCATGCTGGAATGGATAGAGATAGACGAAGCTGATGTGCTGAAAATTTTGTCAAACATTAAGATTGACAAGTTGCCAGGCCCGGATCAGATTTGTCCTCGGCTGCTTTGGGAAGCGAGAAATACAATTGCTTCGCCACTTGTGAAGATCTTTGCATCCTCGCTCTCCACTGGAGTCGTACCTGAGGACTGGAGAGAGGCAAATGTAATTCCTCTCTTCAAGAAAGGAAATAGGGAAATCCCCGGCAATTATAGACCGGTAAGTCTCACGTCTGTCGTCTGCAAGGTGTTAGAAAGGATTCTGAGGGATAAGATTTATGACCATCTGGGAGAGCATGGCTTGATCAAATACAGTCAACACGGCTTTGTGAGGGGTAGGTCATGCCTTACAAACCTTATCGAGTTTTTTAAGGATGTGACTAGAAAAGTTGATGAGGGTCGAGCTGTGGATGTGGTGTATATGGACTTCAGTAAGGCATTTGATAAGGTTCCCCATGGTAGGCTCATTCAGAAGGTCAGGAGGAATGGGATACAGGGGAACTTAGCTGCTTGGATACAGAATTGGCTGGCCAACAGAAGACAGCGAGTGGTAGTAGAAGGAAAATATTCTGCCTGGAAGTCAGTGGTGAGTGGAGTTCCACAGGGCTCTGTCCTTGGGCCTCTACTGTTTGTAATTTTTATTAATGACTTGGACGAGGGAATTGAAGGATGGGTCAGCAAGTTTGCAGACGACACAAAGGTCGGAGGTGTCGTTGACAGTATAGAGGGCTGTTGTAGGCTGCAGCGGGACATTGACAGGATGCAGAGATGGGCTGAGAGGTGGCAGATGGAGTTCAACCTGGATAAATACGAGGTGATGCATTTTGGAAGGTCGAATTTGAAAGCTGAGTACAGGATTAAGGATAGGATTCTTGGCAGCGTGGAGGAACAGAGGGATCTTGGTGTGCAGATACATAGATCCCTTAAAATGGCCACCCAAGTGGACAGGGTTGTTAAGAAAGCATATGGTGTTTTGGCTTTCATTAACAGGGGGATTGAGTTTAAGAGTCGTGAGATCTTGTTGCAGCTCTATAAAACTTTGGTTAGACCGCACTTGGAATACTGCGTCCAGTTCTGGGCGCCCTATTATAGGAAAGATGTGGATGCTTTGGAGAGGGTTCAGAGGAGGTTTACCAGGATGCTGCCTGGACTGGAGGGCTTATCTTATGAAGAGAGGTTGACTGAGCTCGGTCTCTTTTCATTGGAGAAAAGGAGGAGGAGAGGGGACCTAATTGAGGTATACAAGATAATGAGAGGCATAGATAGAGTTTATAGCCAGAGACTATTTCCCAGGGCAGAAATGGCTAGCACGAGGGGTCATAGTTTTAAGCTGGTTGGTGGAAAGTATAGAGGGGATGTCAGAGGCAGGTTCTTTACGCAGAGAGTTGTGAGAGCATGGAATGCGTTGCCAGCAGCAGTTGTGGAAGCAAGGTCATTGGGGTCATTTAAGAGACTGCTGGACATGTATATGGTCACAGAAATTTGAGGGTGCATACATGAGGATCAATGGTCGGCACAACATTGTGGGCTGAAGGGCCTGTTCTGTGCTGTACTGTTCTATGTTCTATGTTCTATGTTCTAGGAGTGTAAGAGAGTGAGTAAAGATAGCATGAAAGGAGCTGTGAAGAGTGGATTAGAGGTCTAACTTGAGGTTATCCTCAAATGTCAAGTTCTATGAGTAGTAATTGTAATGAGGTCAGCCAGGTGTACCTCATAGAATATCAGTTCCCTGATTGGGGCTGTTAACCTGATCCAATCAGGGAGCCCTGGCTGACAGTTATAAACAGGAGTATCCGAGGTTCAGTTCACTCTAAGAGCTAGCTCTGAGGAAGCTGGATCAGTGTCAAGGACTCCTTGTGTAAATAAAGGATGACGTGGTTATGGGATAGTGGCCTCTGTAGAGTTATTTCACTTATACATTCAAATCTCCACAGGAAAAAATGTTGCTTCTGAACACTGGCATTATCCTGATGAGAGAATTCGAAGCACCTGCATGGGGTGCTTGTAGCATGTAGGATTCAAATGCCCAAAGGGCTGAATCTTCTGTTGGCAGAATAGAATCTTGCCTACCAGCTCAAGAGCCAGCAACAGACCCATGTTTCCTGTTTTATTGAGGGCCAATCATGCTGTGTCCCAAACAAATCAGCAGGCCTTCCTCTGGAATTAGGGGTCTCCGATGGCAAAAATGTTGCCTCTCAGGAGTTGCCAGTCAACCAACAGCAGGAGGAGGAGGGCATTGCCATAAGAAGAACAACCCTGGAGTCTTAGGATCCAGGAATTTTTTTTTTATTCATTGATGTGATGAGGGCATCACTGACTAGGCAGTGTTTCTTGCCCATCCCTAACTGCCCAGAGGGCAGTGAAGAGTCAACCACATTGCTGTGGTTCTCGAGTCAGAGGTGGCAGTTTCCTTCTGTAAAGAACACCAGTAAACCAGATACTGTTTTCCCCCCTGACTATTGACAATGGATTCACAATCATCATTAATTTCTTAATTCCAGTTATTTATTGAATTCAAATTCCACCACCTGCCATAGCAGGATTTGAACACAGGTCCCCAGAACATTATCTGGGTCTCTGCATTAACAACCCAGTGATAATATCAATAGACAATTGCCTCCCCCCTGATGTGTGAGGGGGATCATGGGGAGATACCACTAAAGGGCCAGAAGCAACATTAAGGATGTGGCTCTGAGCAGGCAATCCCCTGCCTGATGCACTGCCCCAATTAGGCAATGAGTACCTTTGATTGAAGCCCACCGCTACCCCTTCTACTGCTAACAAGTTGCCCACAAGTCATTTTTATCCCAGAAACACTGCATCGTGGTTTGCCCACCCACAGCTAGATTGGAGTGAGCAGACGCAGGCAGAAGCTCTTCTTTGGTATTGATCTGGCCAATTAGGGTCTCAACTGGTAGCAAGATAGGAAAATCAACCATTGACATTCCCTCTCAAGAGTAGTTCTGGTAGAGTCAGGAAACCAGAACAGATTTGTGTACGCCACCAGCCCACCTCATTAAAAAGCCTGCCCAATTTCTACCTCTGCTCCTCTTAGAACATAAGATTCCACCCCATATCTATGCAACATATTTAACTATAGTGATATCCACAGGGGCTTCAATTGTTCTCCATTGCAGAGAAAATAAAACATAGGCCCAGGATCTTTCATGAATTTCAACATTGGCACTAAAGACAGATTAATGCTTTGAATCAATTCCTTGATGTGAGTTTGCAACGATGTGCTAGAGTCTTCTTGCAAGCTAATATCATGATATGCTAATGAAGTGCCCATCAGAAGGAGGTGGAAACCAATCTATGAGGTCTCAGATAAGTTTCCAACCAAAATATTTCACTGTACCATTCCAATAACATTGATAAATTTAGTAAGTGAGAGACCTAGGCAGTCAGTAATGAGTTAGCTGTGGTACCTTGTAGCTGCAGGAATAACTAGAGACCTGGCAAGTAAAGCCACTAGAACTTTATCAGCACAACCATTGTGCAACCATGTTATTTATTTTTCTCATAATGAAACCTGGAAAAAATGCAGGAACATGCTGCAAGATATAAATTCAACAACAGCTTGTGCTTATATTGTATTTTAGTATGATATAAGAGGTTTCCTAAGATATCCCACATATTGGAATTGCAATAACAAAGTGGATCAAGCAGTGTAAGACATACATTGAAGGGAATTTTGAGGCAGAAAACAGGAGTTAGATTTGGTTTTAGGTTCAATATCTACCTCTAGTGGATACACTGTTGGGATCAGGCCCTCGTTGATATGGAGATGGGTTTCATGCCCAATGAAAGCATGAGGGGTTGGGAACAGAAGTGACCTGATGAAGTGTGGGACTGATTTATATTCCTGCAGCAACACTCACTATAAGCCGTTGATTTCTCTGAGAGAGAAATCTGTTGAATATGCCAAAACTTTCCACAACACTGCTAGAAGTAAGATGGTCCAGGAAAAATAGACTCATACTAGAGCAAAACTGCAATCCAGATGCCAAACAGAATCTAATATTAAGTATCTGAGAGAACTGGAGGAGGTAGAAGGAGGAGGCCACTGCTTTACACTGAGATCTGAGTGGTTCACTAAGGTAATTTCTGACCCTGTCTGTCTGTTGTTCTCTTTTTTTTTCTCATGTTAGCCAATATCATTAGTGGTTTTTATTTTTCAGATGTTGGCCCTCTCACTTAAATCTGTCACCATCACCTCTCCTCAATAAAAATGTTAAACATATTGTCCTTGCAAGTTACCAACCCTCTGATCAACCCTTCCTAACCAAAATTCTTGAACATGTTTTTGCTACTTAAATTTGTCTCTATTTTTCATGGAGCTCCATGTTTGAATCCTTCCAATCAGGTTTCTGCCCTGTCACAGTCACAAAACTGCTTTTATCGAAGTCTTAAACAACATCTTATGTGACTGTGATAAGGATAAATTTTCACTCTTCATTCTCCTCAGCCTTTTTTCAACCTTTGACATCATGGTCTGCATGATTCTCCTCCAATGCTGCTTCACTGTTGTCCAGCTAGGTCA
Source organism: Stegostoma tigrinum (assembly GCF_030684315.1). Classification (NCBI taxonomy): domain Eukaryota; kingdom Metazoa; phylum Chordata; class Chondrichthyes; order Orectolobiformes; family Stegostomatidae; genus Stegostoma; species Stegostoma tigrinum. The sequence goes on from NC_081368.1 coordinate 37,697,599, forward strand.
GGCAGCTCTTACTCAGTTTCATTCTAAACATAACCAGTGATTCAAATGCCATGGCATCTCTTCCTGGTCTTGTACAGTTACCTCAGGTAGTCCCCAAAGATCTGTTCTTGGCTTCTCCTATTTCTTATTAGCTTGCTGTTATATCATTAAGTACTCCATAACTTTTACATATAGGCTAAGGGTGCCCAACTCTAGCTCAACAGTACATTTCCCACCTCCCTCTGTTTGGCTAACTTATCAGTTTTTGTAGTTGAACATCTAGTAATGGATAAGCAGAAATTTCCGAGAGTTAACTAGTTAGAAGACTGAAGCCATTTCTTTGAGTTCCAGCACCTAAATCTATTTCCTAGTTGCCAATTCCATACGTGTCAGTGCAACATTTCAAAGTAAGCCAGTCTGTACACAAACCTGATATCATCTCTGATCATAAGATAAGCTTCTGACCTTATTTCATGCCATCATTAACACTATTTATTTCCATCTTCATTACACTTCCCGACTATGCCCTGTCTCACCTCATGTGTTGCTGAAATATCCTTTCATTTCCTATTTCTTCAATTTTATCCGGTTTCAATTGTTCCATCACACTCCTGGCCAGTCTCTTATATTCCAACCTCTGCAAATTTGATCTACTCTACATGATATCAAGAGACAGTTGCAGGCATTGGATACTGCAAAGGCTATGGGACCTGACAACATTCCAACAATAGAAATGAAGATTTCTGCTCCTAAACTTACTGCTCCCCTTGACAAGCTGTTGCAGTGCAGTTACAATACTGGCATCTACCCGACAATGTGGAAAATTTCCAAAGTATGTCCTCTGCATAGAGAGAAGGACAAATCCGACCCGGTCAACTGCTCCATCAGCCTATTCTTGGTCATCAGTAAAATGATAGAAAGTGTCATCAACAATGTCATCAAGCAGCACCTGCTCTGTAATTACCTGCTCAGCGACGCCCAATTTGGGTTCCACCAGGGCCACTCAGTTCCTGACCTCATCACAGCCTTCATTCAAACATGGACAAAAACACTGAATTCCAGAGGTCAGGTGAAACTGACAGCCCTTGATATCAAGGCTTCCTTCAACTGAGTATAGCATCAAGGAACCTGAGCAAAACTGGAATCGATGGGTATCAGGGGGCAAACATGTGGTGGTTGGAGTCATACCTGACTCATAGGAAGATGGTTATGGTTTTTGGAGGTCAGTCATCTCAGCTCCAGGACATCTCTACAGGAGTTTCTCAGGGTGGTGTCCAAAGCCCAAACATCTTCAGCTGCTTCATCAATGACCTTCCTCCATCATAAAGTCCAAAGTGGGAATGTTTGCTGATGATTGCACTATGTTCAGCACCATTTGTGACTCCTTAGATACTGAAGCAGTCCGTGTCCAAATACAACAAGATCTGGTCAATATCCTGGCTTGGGCTGGCAAGTGGCAAGTAACACTCGAGCCACACAAATGCCAGGATATGACCATCACTAAAAAGAGATAATTGAACCATTGTCCCGTGACATTCAATAGTTTTATTGTCACTGAATCCCCCCACTATCAACATTCTGGGAGTTATCATTGATCAGAAGTTCAACTGGACTCACCACATAAACACAGTGGCTACAAGAGTGGGTCAGAAGCTAGGTATACTGTGGCAAACAATTCACCTCCTGACTCGTAAAAGCCTGTCCACGATTGACAAAACACAAGCCAGGATTGTGATGGAATACTCTCCAGTTTCCTGGATGAGTACAGCCCCAAAGACACTCAAGGAGCTTGATGCCATCTAGGCAAAGTTTGATAGGCACTGCATCCACAAGCTTCCACTTCGTTGACCCCCAATGCTCAGTAGTAGCAGTGGGTGCTATCTGCAAGATGCACTGCAGAAATTCACTAGAGATCCTCAATCAGCACCTTCCAAACCCACAATAACTTCCATCTAGAAGGACAAGGGCAGCAGACATATGGGAACTCCATTACCTTCAAGTTCTCCTCCAAGCCACTCACCACCCTGACCTGGAAATATATTGCCATATTCTTTACTGTGAGTGTGTCAAAATCCTGGAACTTCCTCTCTAATGGAATTTTATGTCAACTCACAACAGGTGGACTGCACTGGCTCAAAAAGGCAGCTCATTACCACCTTTTTGAGGGAACTATGGATGTACAATAATTGCTGAACAGCCAGTGATGCCACATCTGACAAAATGAATTAAAAAATGTTGAGAGATAATGGGAACTGCAGATGCTGGAGATTCCAAGATAATAAAATGTGAGGCTGGATGAACACAGCAGGCCAAGCAGCATCTCAGGAGCACAAAAGCTGACGTTTCGGGCCTGGACCCTTCATCAGAGAGGGGGATGGGGGGAGGGAACTGGAATAAATAGGGAGAGAGGGGGAGGCGGACCGAAGATGGAGAGTAAAGAAGATAGGTGGAGAGGGTGTAGGTGGGGAGGTAGGGAGGGGATAGGTCAGTCCAGGGAAGACGGACAGGTCAAGGAGGTGGGATGAGGTTAGTAGGTAGCTGGGGGTGCGGCTTGGGGTGGGAGGAAGGGATGGGTGAGAGGAAGAACCCCTATTCCCAATTCCTCCGCCTCCGCCGCATCTGCTCCCACGATAAGACATTCCACTCCCGCACATCCCAGATGTCCAAGTTCTTTAAGGACCGCAACTTCCCCCCCACGGTGATTGAGAACGCCCTTGACCGCGTCTCCCGCATTTCCCGCGACACATCCCTCACACCCCGCCCCCGCCACAACCGCCCCAAGAGGATCCCCCTCGTTCTCACACACCACCCTACCAACCTCCGGATACAACGCATTATCCTCCGACACTTCCGCCACTTACAATCCGACCCCACCACCCAAGACATTTTTCCATCCCCACCCCTGTCTGCTTTCCGGAGAGACCACTCTCTCCGTGACTCCCTTGTTCGCTCCACACTGCCCTCCAACCCCACCACACCCGGCACCTTCCCCTGCAACCGCAGGAAATGCTACACTTGTCCCCACACCTCCTCCCTCACCCCCATCCCAGGCCCCAAGATGACATTCCACATTAAGCAGAGGTTCACCTGCACATCTGCCAATGTGATATACTGCATCCACTGTACCCGGTGCGGCTTTCTCTACATTGGGGAAACCAAGCGGAGGCTTGGGGACCGCTTTGCAGAACACCTCCGCTCAGTTCGCAACAAACAACTGCACCTCCCAGTCGCAAACCATTTCCACTCCCCCTCCCATTCTCTTGATGACATGTCCATCATGGGCCTCCTGCACTGCCACAATGATGCCACCCGAAGGTTGCAGGAACAGCAACTCATATTCCGCCTGGGAACCCTGCAGCCATATGGTATCAATGTGGACTTCACCAGTTTCAAAATCTCCCCTTCCCCCACTGCATCCCTAAACCAGCCCAGTTCATCCCCTCCCCCCACTGCACCACACAACCAGCCCAGCCCTTCCCCCCCACCCACTGCATCCCAAAACCAGTCCAACCTGTCTCTGCCTCCCTAACCGGTTCTTCCTCTCACCCATCCCTTCCTCCCACCCCAAGCCGCACCCCCAGCTACCTACTAACCTCATCCCACCTCCTTGACCTGTCCGTCTTCCCTGGACTGACCTATCCCCTCCCTACCTCCCCACCTACACCCTCTCCACCTATCTTCTTTACTCTCCATCTTCGGTCCGCCTCCCCCTCTCTCCCTATTTATTCCAGTTCCCTCCCCCCATCCCCCTCTCTGATGAAGGGTCCAGGCCCGAAACGTCAGCTTTTGTGCTCCTGAGATGCTGCTTGGCCTGCTGTGTTCATCCAGCCTCACATTTTATTATCTAAAAAATGTTGAGATCACCTTGAATTTTGCTTCTTCTTTGTCTTAACTCGTACAAAGACCTGATCCTTAATTATTTCTAGGGTGACATGGTGGATCAGTGTTTAGCACTGCTGCCTCACAGAACGAGGGACCTGCATTCAATTCCACCCTTGGGAGACTGTCCGTGTGGAGTTTCCACATTCTCCCTGCGTCTGCTTGGGTTTCCTCCCACAGTCCGAAGATGTGCAGGTTAAGTGAATTGGCCATGCTAAATTTCCCATAGTTTTCAGGGATTAGGGGATAAGGGTTGGTGGGGACTTGTTAGGCCAAAGGACATGTTTCCATTCTGTGGGAAGTCTATGAAATTTCTGTGCTAGCTGATTTATTTTGATTTTTAGCCAAATAATGACTGGATTTTAACATTCTTATCAGTGTTTCCAATTCCTCCATTGTCAAATTCCTTCTTATAATCTCTTTAAACCTCACAACACTAAGATATCTGCACTGTACTGATTCTGGTCTCTTGTGCATTCCCTATTAAGATTGTGCCACCATTGGTAGCTGTCTTCCATTCACTAAGAATCAACCCTTCAAAGCGCCTCCCTACAGTTCTCAAACTTTCTAATTCTTTTCGTCCTTTAGGACACTTTCTCATAACCCACTCTTTAACAAATATTTCAGTGATCTGATCTGATTTCTCCTGAAGAGGTTTGTTGTGATTTGTTATCATGTGTACATAAGTACTGCAAAAAGCTTTGTTAATGAGCAGTACAGGCAGATCATAGTAAGCAGGGACATATTGATTATAGGGTGAAAAAAAACTTGGACAAAGTAAGGCATATAGTTTACACCACACAGAACTTGAGCTAGGCAAGATTGATGTTAACAAGATCACCATAATTTGAAGTTGTAAAGTCCATTTATCAATCTAAGAACTGCAGAGAAGAAGCTATTCTTGAACATGTTGGTGCATGTGTTCAAGCTTTTGTATCTTCTGCCTGACAGGAGAGGTTGTAGGAGAGTATTGCCTGGGTGGGATGGCTTTTTAAAGGTATTGGCAACCTTTCAATGGCCACAAGAAGTGTAAATGGAGTCAATGGATGGGAGGTTGGCTTCCATGATGGTATGGGCTGTGCACACAAAATTCTGTAGATCTTAATGGTCCTGAGTGGAGCAGTTGCCGTACCAGGCTGTCATGTAGCCTGACAATATTATTCTTTGATGCATCTGTAAAAGCTGGTGAGGGATCTTATGGGCATGGCAAATTTCCTGAGCTGTCTGAGGAAGAGAAGGCATTGTTGTGCCTTCTTGACTTTACCTGGGAAGTCCAGGACAGGTTGTTAGTTACCATCACCCCTAGGATTTTTTCAAGCCTCTGCTCCATTGATGTAGATCGGGGCGTGTTCTTCCCCTTTCTTTCTGAAGTCAATGATCTGTTCTTCAGGTTTGGTAACATATTTTGTTTTATAATGGTGTGTGAAGAATCTTGAGATATTTCAACATGGTAAGGACATTAACAATGTTTATTGCTATTGGTGCTGTAAAAAATGACACACTAAATCAAACATCTGAGATTTGTTTTACTGCTACCATTGCAAGAAAAGTGTGAGAGGATTGTAAAAAAAATGAAATGTAATGGAAAGGACAAATTCTCTTAAACAGTTATGTTTCCTTCCTTCCCACTAAGTGATTAGATGTTCTAGGCTACATCTTCTCATCCCATTTTCCAGCACTTGGCCCATAGCGTTGTGTGCCTTGGCATTGCAAGTGCACATCTAAACACCTGTTAAATGTTATGAGAGTTTCTAACTCTATCACCATTAAAAACAATGAGTTCCAGATCCCCATCACTCTCTAGGTGAAAATGTTTTTCACCACAACTCATCTAAACCTCCTGTTTCTTGCCTTATATCTACACCCTGGTTATTGATCCTTTCATCAAGGATAAATTTTTGCTCCTGTCTAGCCTATTTATGCCCATCATAATTTTATATGTCGCAACCATGTTCTGTGTCAATTTCCTCTGCGCTAAGCATATCAGCCTCAGCCTGTCCAATCTCTCTTCATCTGGGGGCGGCACGGTTGCTCAGTGGTTAGCACTGCAGCCTCACAGCCCCAGGGACCCGGGTTTGATTCCAGCCTCGGGTAACTGTCTGTGTGGGTTTCCTCCTGGTGCTCCGGTTTCCTCCCACAGTCCAAAGATGTGCAGGCTAGGTGGACTGGCCATGCTAAATTGCCTGTAGTGTTCAGGGGTGTGTGGGTTAGAGATGAATGGTCTGGGTGGGATGGTCCAAGGGGCGGTATGGACTTGTTGGGCCGAAGGGACTGTTTCCACACTGTAGCGAATCTAATCTAACTGAAACTGTCGAGCTCAGGCAACTGATATCAGGACACTCAACCAGCATCAGAAAGATGCAGGTGAAATGTTCCTGAATCAGGGCGTCCCTGATACTCATGGCATATTCATGACCTCCACGAGTCCCAATTCACTCTTGGCCATCTCTTTGTACACCTTTATTCAGCGTCGCCTCCACTTACATCCACTTCTGTTCTATATAGTTCTGAAAGAATTTATACATGACTTAGTGTGATAACTGCCACCCACTTTGAAGACGTAAAGAGGACGAGGAAGTTTTAAGATCGGATCTCATGGGAAACAGAACTTTGGTTAAATCCTCCCGCAGGCATTGTAGTAATGTAGAGTTTATTCTTATAGTGTGTAAGAGTTTGCTGAGAAGGAATAAACTAAATTCTGATCTAAAAACGGGATCTGAGGATTTAATTTGCAGCCCATACCAACAAGGCAAACACACAGGTGATGCAGAAAATTTTAAAGAAATTCTGCTGGTTGCTGAGGGCAACAGATTCTACCTACTTGCCTTCCCCCCCCAACCCTGCCATTCACCCCCCCAACCTCACAAAAATGAGTTCAACGCTTAAAATGCATAAAAGAACCATTTAAAAGCATTTAAGAACTGTGAAGAGAAATACTGGGACAGAAGAAATCTCCAAGAGCAGGGATACAGATTGCATAACAAGGTAGTGGTCTGTGGGAGCAGCCTGGGCCAGTGTTCATTTGGTGAGTGTACAGGCAGCAGAGAATGCTCAAGACAAAACTAAAAAGCCTAAGCAAAAGAGGAGACTTAAAAACTTGAAATAACATGACAATTTAGGCTAAAAGATCAAGAATTTTAAAAGAACATTGCAGGTCAGATCAAGTATTGCCAACATAGTATGCAGACACAAGGCAGGGCTAGCAAAAAAGAAATGGAATAGGGTCAAGAGAGAAACTAGCATAACCCTGGAGAGCAAGTGAAATCTCCTACTGAGTAATTTAAGGCAGATCGACATTGGACGATTTAAAGAAGGGAGTAATTCCAAACTTCACATGGAAATGTATTCCCGGAGACTCTATTATAGGCACAAAGGTGAGGATTCTCCTTTGCAACTGAGAAAGGTGGGAAATACTCCATTAAAGTGATTAAAAAATGAGAAATCCTCCCAACTGTCCCTAGGAGAAGATAAAACCAAAGTGGCCTCAGCCAAGTATTTTGACAAGTCATCATCCAATTCAATGGATATCTCATGAATTTCACAGGAACACATGTCACAACGTTATTAGACAGTAACCTTATTTGACAAAACATATTTTGGCTGACAGAAGTTCAAACACATGGGGCCAAAGGTAATTACACTTAATTTCAAATACATGCTCCACAAAATTCTCCAACTTAAGGAATAACAAATTGGAGAAGGCCATACATACTTCACAGTAAGAAATTCTAAATCTTGGGTAAAAAGGCATGTATTGGCCATGATCTCATTCAAAATCTTAAAGGTATGAACAATAAAAGTTCAAGTGACAGCAAGTCAAAGAACTACTGGTCGGAGATTTTACAGAACTCCCTGAGTTCTTTACAGGCCCTAAACAAAAGGCATGACTTCCTGAGGTAAATTATATTGGAATATGAAATTTGGTTTACACTATAAATGATAAAGAAAGCTGTGGCTATACTGGTTTGGAAGAAATGCCTTCCATGGCTATTAAGATTGTTTAGATTTCAATTCAACAAATTTTGAGAACGAAGGCAAATAAGGACGAAGTAACTGAAGAGTATATTCCACTCAAGGCAGCTCAAGAATGTCTAACTGCTGAGAGTTGTCGCTAATCAAAGTCACATACTGGATGCTGAGGTCACCAGGAAGAGACAAGGTCAAGACGAATTCCCTACTTTCCACAGAAGAATCAGAAATGACTCCACAGAGGTCAGCATCCCATCACCAAGTCACCATTTATTTACAAGTGGGCAGTCCTTGGCACTGATCCAGCTCCCACAGAGCCAGCTCTCAGAATGAACAGGATGCCTGACACTCCTGGTCTTAGCTGTCAGCCAGGGCTCCCTGATTGGACCAGATTAATAGCCCCAATCAGAGAACCCATATTCTATAAGGTCCATCTGGTTGACCTTGTTGCATTAACTACAAATCCTTCACAATCATAACAGATTTTGCACCAACTAAAATGAAATCTTCAAGTAGCTCATAGATCCTTGAACATGAGCCTCAGGTAGTTAGCACAGTGAAGAAGATATTTGTGTGCTTGCCTTTATTGATCAGTGCCTTGAATAGAGGAGTCAGGAGGGCATGTCGTGGTTGTACAGGACTTTAGTTATGCCACTTAGTTGTGAAAACCTGAAAGGGTGTGGTAAAGGTTTACAAAGATGTAACTGGGATTGGAGGGCTTAAGCTATTGGGAAAGGCTGAATAGACTGGGGCTATTTTCCCTCGAGCATTGGAGGCTGAGGGGTGACCTTATAGAGGTTTATAAAATCATAAGGTGCCTGGATTGGATAAATAGCCAAGGCCTCTTCCCTGGGGTAGGAAACTCCAAAACTAGAGGGCATAGGTTTAAGGTGAGAGTGAAAGATTTAAAAGGATCTAAGGGGCAGCTTTTTCACACAGAGGGTGGTGGATGTATGGAATGAACTGCCAGAGGAAAGTAGGAGGCTGGTACAATTACAACATTTAAAAGCCATCTGCATGGTTATATGAACAAGAAGCGTTTAGAGGGATATGGGTCAAATGTTAGTAAATGGGACTAAATTTATTTAGGATATCTGGTCGGCATGGACAAGTTGGACCAAAGGGTCTATCTCCATGCTGTACATCTCTATGATTCTAAGCAGCATAATTTAGGAAATGAACAATCAATTTCATAAATCTTTTTATCTTTTTATTTTACTTTATCTTTGGGGATTGAATTGGGGGAGAAAATCCTGTTTTACAAAGGAGTATTGAGGAAAGAAATGAGTAACATTTAAAAAGCCAGTTATTTAAATTCAGTGTGGACACATTTACACTGTCACTTTGTAAGCAGTGGGGAGAACAGTGCAAATCGATAGCATGGTACCAGGGCTTATGTACAAAGTGATATTTTGCTGGCAACACGTAACTGATTGGTTTCAGCAAGCATAGCTAGTTGTATATGTCAAAGCCTGACAATAAATCTCTGGTTCCTGGGTAGCGGAGCAGCTTGTAGGTGTGAACAATACAGTGACAGCCTTCAGACGTCTGGAAGGACGGTGAGGTGGTGCCCCTCTCTCACTTGTCAGTAAAGTAGCTGAAGCTGAAGAAAGCTATTGGCTTTTTTTCCACTAGTTGCCATGAGCTGTTGCTTTTTACCAGTAAGCCAGACACTTTATGATTTGTGACCCAGTTGCTGTTTGAATCCTTTGAAGAAGTGAAGGAACCAAAAAGTAAAACTTGGAGAGCTAACAGATTTAGGAAACAGAAGGAATTCTTTCATCAAATTCTGAGGAAAAGTGCCATTGAACAATTTCCTCTTTGCTTTTTATCCCTTCATCCATAACACAAATGTCTACATAACTTTCAATCCTGGCATGACATTAGACGTAGAAGTTATACTTCCCAAAGGCTAGTGCAACCTCTCAATCAGCATGTCCCTTTTGCTGTTCATGACACAAGCAATGTACTGGCCATACCTTACCAGCCTGTGCTTGTAAAATACACAGTCAGTCTGTTTCTACACAGTAATAGTTGTGACATACATTTCTGAAGGCAATCCCTGACTAATCAGAATCAACCTGATTGTTTTAAAATGTAAACAAAACATGACAATTAAATGCCAGTCAATTAACTGGGGAATTCCCTATGGAAATACCTCCACTAATCAGAGATCACTTGTCAGTAGTCTCATATAGTTTAATCTTGTTTTCTCTTTACATCGGTATGCTTGCAAATTGTCCCACTGAGTGTATGAAAATGAAAAGCTTTGACAAAGATAATAAAATGTGAGGCTGGATGAACACAGCAGGCCAAGCAGCATCTCAGGAGCACAAAAGCTGACGTTTCGGGCCTAGACCCTTCATCAGAGAGGGGGATGGGGGGAGGGAACTGGAATAAATAGGGAGAGAGGGGGAGGCGGACCGAAGATGGAGAGCAAAGAAGATAGGTGGAGAGGGTGTAGGTGGGGAGGTAGGGAGGGGATAGGTCAGTCCAGGGAAGACGGACAGGTCAAGGAGGTGGGATGAGGTTAGTAGGTAGCTGGGGGTGCGGCTGGGGGTGGGAGGAAGGGATGGGTGAGAGGAAGAACCGGTTAGGGAGGCAGAGACAGGTTGGACTGGTTTTGGGATGCAGTGGGTGGGGGGGAAGAGCTGGGCTGGTTGTGTGGTGCAGTGGGGGGAGGGGATGAACTGGGCTGGTTTAGGGATGCAGTGGGGGAAGGGGAGATTTTGAAACTGGTGAAGTCCACATTGATACCATATGGCTGCAGGGTTCCCAGGCGGAATATGAGTTGCTGTTCCTGCAACCTTCGGGTGGCATCATTGTGGCAGTGCAGGAGGCCCATGATGGACATGTCATCAAGAGAATGGGAGGGGGAGTGGAAATGGTTTGCGACTGGGAGGTGCAGTTGTTTGTTGCGAACTGAGCGGAGGTGTTCTGCAAAGCGGTCCCCAAGCCTCCGCTTGGTTTCCCCAATGTAGAGAAAGCCGCACCGGGTACAGTGGATGCAGTATACCACATTGGCAGATGTGCAGCTTTGACAAATGTGTCTTTTTCAACAATAGTGAATCAAAATTATGACACTTTGGTGCTCAAGATTTTTGATTAGGATGTGAAATTTTAAACTTCTGAATCAGAAGCAAGAGTGTTAATCATTTTGCCAGAACTGACACAGCTTTGTTTACTCATTCATTTCCTGATTTTTCATTTAAAACCAATTTCAGTTGTGTTTTACAGCTTTCTAAAAGTTAAGCTATATTGTCTTCCCTAGGAATATTTGCCACGTAACACAGTGCCTTTTTTGTAACACACGTGAAATTGACATGGGAGAGTTTGATTTTCAGTGTGAGAAGCTTACTCTGTTGTACTGTATTAAACAATGAGTATTTGGTGGGGTATTCAAAGATTAAGCTTTCCTCTACATCTAATATATACAGTGTCTACCTACAGGTACTTGATTGCACAGTAAGAGGTGCCTGTATTTTGCATGTAACTCATTTACCTGACCATGGAGGCAATAGTGAGAGTTTTTCTCCTCATTGTACTCACACTGCCTCTGATTTAGGTATACTTTATTTTCTTTGCAATGAAATGAATTTCAGATGGAAGAGTAAGGAGGAAAACTATTTAAAGATCAGGTTGCAGGCAGTGAGAGAGTTAAGAATGTTCTGCTTTCCAGTTACATTGTGCGAAAGGATTGTACAGCAAGTTAACAACTCAATCTTCAGCAAAACAGGATCATTCCCCTAATGAAACTGAATGTCTTGTTCCAGTGAGTTAAGCTGTAATTAGTAGTAATGATGTTTAATTACATCAATTTCCATCACTTCTGTCATGCTCTTCATTTAATTTGGAAACGGCATTAGCTTAATGGAAGACAACAGGTCAGGAATGCTTTGCTGTAGGCAACTGCCAGTCCTCACGTTGCACACTACTCTGTGCATGTCTGACATCTCCCTGTTGTGCGGAAGAACTGCAGAAAATTTCATTTGTATACATTCTTGTACAGATCAGATACAGTTCTGGTGTATGATTTTTGTGTAAAGCAGTCTTCATTTATGAAAAATACCTGTGAAACAACATGATCCTTCGTACAATAGCATCACCAAAAAAATTGTTGTTTAGATAATTCTTATGTGCAGTACTTTCTACAAATAACAGTATAATTTATTTTTAAAAAACACTACCTTCTACATAATTTACCCCACGGTATAACATTTTCTATACAAAAACCAGCTTCTAAAAACTGCATTACATGATTTAACAGAACCTTGTGTAGAACACAGTCCATTATAAAAGCTAATGTCACAGTAGTTCTGCCTGGCCATATGGCTGCTCTTCCATTACAGAAAGCCAGCTGCTGGTGGTTTAACCTAAGGATCGCCATACCACAGGTGAGAGAAGAGGTTGAGAAGCAGGGTCCTGGTAACCTCAGCCAGTGCAGGGATTGAACCCATGTTGTTGGTATTAATCTGTATTGTTAACCAGCCATGCCAGCTAACTGACCCAGCATTCTGTTATACATGCGTGCTATAATATAATGTACCTCATAAAATGTAGACTTGTATAATAAACATTGTATATATTATGTTAGAAATCACATGACACCAGGTTATAGTCCAATGGGTTTATTTGAAAACACAAGCTTTCGGAGCATCAGTCCTTCTTCAGCAACCTTTTTATGTTCACTTACGTTATGAACCATTCCCCATCCACAACAAATCATTATATGCAGCATTAATTGTATGTAAAACATCCTTCCACAATATATCATTTACACAGTCATGATCACGAATAACACTTCCAAATATTTTAAAACACATTACTGAATATAATAAATTCTGTGTAAACAGTTCCTGTGCAATTTGTTATTACATGAAGCGGAGTTGAATCCAATGCCCCGTTTACGTGGCATATGCTTCTGTATGGCAAAACACGTAAAGAGAGGTTCCTTGAAATACAATATTTAGTACTAAATAGATAACCATCTCTCATGTGAGGTACTTCTAAATGGTATCCTCTTCATCACCAATATGGTTTATAAAATTCACCTTCTATAAGACACCGTTTTTATAATAAAAAGTCTTTCACATTGCTTTTAACACTCTTCCTTATATTACATCTTTCTAAATAACACAGTTCTTTTAATAAGCCCCCTCTATGTAATGCTACATAATACATCCAACCGAACATAGCACAAACTCTTAACGTAATAAACCCTGAAATAACATTGGTTCCAACGTTATATTTGTGATATCTCATGCCAAATTTCATGTTCTACAATTGACCTGTCTTCTCCCACCTCCCCTTCCCCACCACATATAGACTCCCCTCATTCAAATTTGTTTAAAAGAACATAATCATGCTATAAATATTTGGCAAGAACTTTGTCTATCACCGAAACTAATGAAATTAAAATCACCTATTAGAGAGGTTGGAGTAGAAAATGAGGTGGCTCTATTTAATTGCCACAACCCCCAACCCCCTGTATCCTAATAATCAGGTAGAACAGAAATCACCCGTTAGGTTCCTATAGCAGTTGCAACAATGGCAAAAGCAGCTGTAAATGCATCTGGGTTGGAATTTTATGAATAATTTAATTATGTAGAATAGAAAGGAGAAACAGGCTGTAGGATTCATTTTTTTAAATGTATTTAGGGGATGTGGGCACCGGTGGCTGAGCCAGCATTTATTGTGCATCCCTAGTTGCCCTGAAGAATTGACCATAAGCTGTCTTCTCGAACTGCTGTAGCCCATGCCCTGTAGGTGGAACCATAATTCTGATAGGGAAGTAATTTCAAGCCTTTGACCCAAAGACCCTGAAGGAAAAGTAATACATTTCCAAGGCAGCGTCTGGAGGAAAGGAAAAGTCAGCAGTTTTGGATATTTCCCTTCCTCAGGACTAGATGTGATGGTAGGGGGAGCTGCAGATAAAGAGGAGGGGTTAGGGTAGCAGAATGATGGTGATAGGTGGACACAAGTAGTAGGTACGGCCTGGTTGGTCAATGGCTGGGGTGAATCCAGTTGGCAGCTGTTAGTGGATCTTGGGGAGCAGGTTGCACTGGGCAGTACGGGCCTGGAGGATAATGAGGTAGGAGGCGATGGATACAAGATCACTGCAGGTGATGAAGTCATGGATACTGTGGGAAACGTTGGCTTGATGGGCCACGGTATGGTCGCCCTCAAGAAGGAGGTAGGACACGGTGTTTGAGAGTTGGCCTCTGCAACATAAAGGTCCATCCTCCAGACTACCATCACCCCGCCTTTGTCAAAGGGTTTGATAGTGAAACAGGGATTGGCATGTCGAGAGTGAGGTCAGAGTGAGGGAGGGAGGTGGAGAAATCAAAGCCATTGATGATACATTACTAACTTCCAATGAAGAGGTCCAGGGCAGGTAGGAGACCATGAGGGGGTGCCCAAGAGGAGGAGAAAGATTAGAGGTGGCAGAGGTGTCACTGGAGGGTGGTTGGGAGTCTTTATTGAAGAAGAAGGCATAGAGGCTGAAGCAGTGGGAGAAAAGCTCCATGTCATGGCAGACACAGAACTCATTGAGGTGGGGGCAGAGGGACACAAATGTGAGCCCTTTATCAAGGGCAGACTATTCAGCCTCAGAGTTTGAGGCCACGGGGAACGGTGAATACATGGCAATATTCAGTGGTAGAGTTTGAGGAGGAGGCTGCATGGAGGGAGGAGCGAAGGGTGATAGCATGTGATGGGTGAGGGTTGGATGCAGCATGGTGGGGGGAGTAGCTGTGGGAGTGAAATGAGAGTGGGAGAGGAATGGCCTGTGGACTGGAATAGAGGTTTGCATGGAAGAGGGGTCTGGGAGTGATGAGGTAGGGAGGGGGGAGGCGAGGTGGAGGGCTAGGGTGTATTGTGGGGTGGGCGGATAAGGAGAGAGAGGTTTTCTCTTCTCCCTCCCCAAAACCCCATCCTAGACCCACAAACTCCCCCATAGCTACCTGAACTATGCCTCCTCCCACCCTGTAACCTGCAAAATCTCCATCCCATTTTCCCAATTCTTCCATCTGCGTCTTATCTGTTCTGATAAGGAGACGCTTCACTCCCAAGCCTCCCGGATGTCCGCCTTTCTCAAACAATTTTCTTCTCCCCCTCTGTCATCCAGACAGCCCTCCACTGCACCTCCTCCATTCCCCATTCCTCAGCTCTAAACAATGCCCCAAAATAATAAAGATAGGGTTCCCCTTGCTTACTTTCCACCCCACAAGCTTCCGCTTTTAACATATCATCCTCAACCCCTAACTTCCACCAACTCCAATTGGATCCTACCCCCAAGAACACTTTCCACTCCCCACCCCTCTCTGCCTTCCTAAAGGACCCAATTGCCATCGCCACTTCTTAGTTCATGCCTCTCCCCAACCACCACTCTAACGCGTCCGGTACCCTCCCCTATAACTGTAAAAGATGCAACACCTGCCCACTTAAGACCTCCCTCACCTCCATTAGGGCCCTAAACACTCCTTCCAGATGAGACTGAGCTTCACCTGCATCTCCTCCAACTTAGTATACTGCACCCGGCGTTCCTGATGTGGTCTTCTCTATGTCGGTGAAACCAAACGTAGGCTAATTGACTGATCAGCTTCGACCGAAATGGTCACCCGAACCTCCTGGTCACTGCCCATTTCAACTCGCCCACATACCCCCACTTCACCTCCAACATGTCCATCCTTGGCCTCTTCCACTGTCAGAGTGAATCAGATCACAAATTTGAGGAACAACACCTTATTTTCCGCCTGGGCACTCTACAGCCCAGAGGACTTGACACTGAGTTCTCTAACTTCAATTAACCTTCCCACACTTCCCCTAGCTCCCTTTCCTACCCGAATCTCCTCCCTTCTATTCCAATCAGATTCATCCCTCCCATTGACCAATCAGGTTGTACCTACTATCGGTGCCCAGTATCACCACTATTCTGCTACCGACCACCCTTTATCTGCAGCTCCCCCGTACCTCCCACACGCAGTTATGAAGAAGGGTAATACCTGAAACAGTGACTTCTCCTTTCCCCTATATGTTGCCTGGCTTGCTGTATTCTTCCAGCCTCCTGTTTGTCCACCTTGGATTCCAGCAGTTTTTTTTTGTCTCTAATATATTTCTAAGTCTGTACATTGAGTGGCTTGGAGGGATACTTGCAGGTGATGGTGTTCCCATTTGGCTGCTGCACTTGCCCTTCTAGGTGGAAGTGGTCATGGGATTATAATTACTGTTTAATTAGCCTTGATGAATTTCAGCAATGCAACTTGTAGTTAGTGTACATTGGTGCTACTGAACTTCAGTGGTGGAGGGAGTGGGTGATTGCAGGACTGGTGCTAATCAATGGGGCTACTTTGTCCTGGATAGTGTCAAGTTTTTTGAGCGTTATTGGAGCTGCACCCATCCAGACAAGTGGGAGTATTTCACCACACTCCTGACTTGTGTCAGGTAGATGGTTGGAGTCAGGAGGTGAGTTACTCACTGCTGGATTCCTAGCTTCTGAACTGCTCTTGTAGCCATTACATTTTTATTTGGCTGGTGCAGTTCAATTCTGGGCAATAGTAATTCCCCCAAGATGTTATGGGGGAGGGGAGGGGAATTCAGATATCAGAACGCATTGAATATAAATGGGCAGTGGTTTTACTGGAGTTGTTCATTATCTTGCATTTGTGTGGTGGAAATGTTACCTGCCATTTTTCAGACCAAACTTGGATACTGTGCAGGCGTTGTTGCATTTGGGCATGGAAAGCTTTCATAGCTGAGAAGTCACAAATGGTGCTGAATATTGTGCAGTCTTTGACAAACACCCTAATTCTGTCTTTATGATGAAGGGAATGTCATTGGATGAAATAGCTGAAGATAGTTGGGCAAGACACTAGCCCCTTATTCCCATTGACAACCATTTTGCTCTGGCTGCTTGATGATAGAATTGTTTAAATGCTGCCTTGATGTCAAGGGCTGTCACTATCATCTCGCCTCTAGAACTCGGCTATTCTGTAAATAACTGAACCCAAGATGTAATGGAATCAGCAAGTAAGTGGCCCAGGTAGAACCAAAATTGGAACTCAGTGAGCAGTTGTTGTTAAGCAGGTGCTGGTTGATAGCACTGTTTATGAGCCCTTCGTTACTTTACTGAAGATCAAGAGTAGACAAGTAGAGCAGAAATTGGTCTGGTTGGATTTGACCTGCTTTCTATGTACAGGATATACCTGGCCAAATTTCTACATTGTTAATTGAATATTAGTGTTTTAAATGTACAAGAACAGCCTGGTTAGAGGTGTTTCAAGTTTAGGAGCAAAGGTTTTCAATGCTACTATCAGAATGTTGTGAGAGCAATAGCATTTGTAAAATCCAATGCCTCGAGCAATTCCTTAATATCACATGAAGTGCATCAAATTGGCTGCAGACTGAAGTTTTGTGATGCTGGGAACCTCTGGAGGAGGCCAAAATGGCTGAGGATAGCATCCAGTAAAAATAAACCAGCTAGAAGCTTTTCAGGAAAGGAATTTGCTGCTGTCTGCTCATTGTAAAGCCCACTTTTGCCCATCTAACTAATGCTCCCAGTAAGTTTGTGAAGTACCCACAATTCTGACTTGGAACTATATTGACATTCCTTCACTAACAGCACTGCAGTGTCCCTATGCCCTGGGACCATGGAGGTTCAAGAAGTCAACCCAACACCACCTTCTGGACTGGTCACATTTGGAGTATTGTGATCAGTTTTGGGCCCCACATCTCAGCTCTGGCCCTTGCCCTGCAGCAGGTTCAGAAGAGTTTCACGAGGATGATCCCAGGAAAGAAAAGCTTAATATATAACAAACAAAGAAAACAAAGAAACCTACAGCACAGGAACAGGCCCTTCGGCCCTCCAAGCCTGCGCCGATCAAGATCCTCTGTCTAACCTGTCATCTATTTTCTAACGGTCTGTGCCCATTTGCTCCCTGCCCATCCATGTGCCTGTCCAAATATATCTTAAAAGACGCTAACGTGTCTGCGTCTACCACCTCCACTGGCAACGCGTTCCAGGCACCCACCACCCTCTGTGTAAAGAACTTTCCACGCATATCTCCCTTAAACTTTCCTCCTCTCACTTTGAACTCATGACCCCTAGTAATTGAGTCTCCCACTCTGGGAAAAAGCTTTTTGCTATCCACCCTGTCTATACCCCTCATGATTTTGTAGACCTCAATCAGGTCCCCCCTCAATCTCTATCTTTCTAATGAAAATAATCCTAATCTATTCAACCTCTCTTCATAGCTATCACCCTCTATACCAGGCAACATCCTGGTGAACCTCCTCTGCACCCTCTCCAAAGCATCCACATCCTTTTGGTAATGTGGCGACCAGAACTGTACACAGTACTCCAAATGTGGCTGAACCAAAGTCCTATATAACTGCAACATGGCCTGCCAACTCTTGTAGTCAATACCCCACCCAATGAAGGAAAGCATGCCATATGCCTTCTTGACCACCCTATTGACCATTTGTGGAATCTGGGTCTATATTCGATGGAGTTTAGAAGGATGAGGGGGGATCTAATTGAAACTTACAAAATGGCCTGGGCAAGTGGATGTTGGGAAGATGTTTCCATTTGTAGGCCAGACTAGGGCCTGAGGGCACATCCTTAGAGTAAAGGGAAGACCAATTAGATCGGAGATAAGGAGAAACTTCTTCAGCCAGAGAGTAGTGAATCTAAGGAACTCAGAGGACTGTGCAGGCCAGGTCATAGGGTACTTTTAAGACAGAAGTAAATAAGTTCTCGATTGTCATGGCGATCAAAGGTTACAGGGAGAAAGCTGGAGAATGGGTTTGAGAAACCTATCAGCCATAATTGAATGGTGGAGCAGACTCAATGGGCTGAATGGCCTAATTTCTGCTTCTATGTCTTATGGTCTTATGGTCTTCTCCAGGTATTTAGGGATGGATAGTAATTGCCGGCCTGGTCAGCAAAATCCACACCCCAAAAACAAATACAAAAGGGTGATAATGGAAACAGTAGCATAGTGGATGTGTTACAGGTCTATGAAATCCAAAGCCATAATGGCGTCTTGTCTGGACTTGAGTTCAAATCCCAGTACCAGCAGTGGGCGAATTTAACTTCAATGAACTAAATAAGTACTGAATTTTTAAAAATCATCTCAGTGACCATGAAACTATTCCCATTAAAAATGGAAATCTAGTATCCTTGCCTGGTCTGGCCTACTTGTTACTGCAAACCCACTGCAATTTGGTTAACTCTGCATTGCCCTCTGAAATGCCTAATCAGTCAGCTAATGGTATCAAATCACTATGGAAACGGCAAAGAATAACAAAACTAGGTGAATCACCTGGCATGAACCTAACCAACAGGTATATCATAGGCACACTGAACTTAGTAGACTTGCAAGGTCCCTCTAACTAACATCTGGGGATTTGTGCCACATTTGGGAAAGCCAGCCCACAGACCAAGATAATCATACTCACCGAATCACACATTATAGCAAATGTCCCAAACTTTCTCCATTATCAGTACTGGGTATTGTCCTGTGCCAATAGTAGGACAGCTGACCAGCAGGGCTGGTACAGTCACCACAGCGTACTCAACATTTACTCTCAATTCTATGAAAGTTCATGAAATCAGCTCAAACATGGGCAAGGAAACCTCTCGCTAGTTATTACCAGCCACTCTCCACCAACTGTTAAATCAGTCTTCTTCCATACTCTGGAGGATGGTCCTCTACTTCCGTCACTAAGCATGACTACTGAACAATCTGGCTGATTCTAGCAGCATATGGTTTATAGCTTTAAATTGAGGGGTGAAAGATATAGGACAGATGTCAGAGGTAGTTTCTTTACTCAGAGAGTAGTAAGGGAATGGGACGCTTTGCCTGCAACGGTAGTAGATTCGCCAAGTCTAGGTACATTTAAGTCGTCATTGGATAAGGATATGGACGTACATGGAATAGTGTAGGTTAGATGGGCTTGAGATCGGTATGACAGGTCGGCACAACACCGAGGGCCAAAGGGCCTGTACTGTGCTGTAATGTTCTATGTTCTATATGGTTGCGAGGCAGAGTCTGCAGCAGGTAATGAGAGAAAAAAACATACTTGACCTTGTCCTCCCCAATTTACCTATTACAGGTATACTTATCCATGGCAGTATTGGTAGGAGTTGCCATCACATGGACAATATAGAGATGAAGTCCTAACTTCATACTTTGATGGTGTTGCGCAGCCATACAATAATGCTAAATGGACTAATTTCTGAACAGATCTGGCAGCTCAAAACCGGTATCCATCAGATAACTTGTACCATCAAAAGTAGTAGAATTCAATTCCACCAAAATCAGAAAATTCATAGGCTGGCTAATCCCTCAGCCTGCTATTACTAACAAACAATGGGGCAATCCTAGTTCTAAGAGAATATTGGAGAAAATGTTAGGGGCAATAACAGGCACTACCAAAAAATGTGCCAAACTGCTGAAGTTACAACATAAAATTATGGTTTGCTTAAAAAAAAGGGCCACAAACAGAGTTGAGCAATGCCAACATTTCACAAAGCTATTACGTGGGAACCCTGTCAATCTTCTCAAAATATGACAAGCGCAACCATCTAATAGAAGCCATGAAACCCTTGCTCTATGCCAGATTTCTGGAAAATATATAGCACTAAATTGACCATCTCGATGTCAGCCCTTGCTCTCCAACAGAGGCTTACCACTTTTCACAAGAACAAGTTAAAACCATCCCGATGTTCTTCGACAGCCTTTCCACACCGCCTGAGTTTTCTCAATCAGACAATCCCCATTGAGGCACACCGCTCCCTCAGATCATGTCAGCAGGATGATTTAAAATTCCAGAGATTCAAGAATCCCACTCCATTAAAATTGTTTAATCAGTTCTAGGAAAACTTTTTTCCACAAATAATTTTTCTTTAGCTCCCCATCATTTCCTGCTAAATGGAAAAGATCTATTCGTGAAAGAGTCCCAATTGTTTTCTTCCTGACTTGCAGCAGTATCTTTGCCACTGTTCTGTGAGTTTTTGTGAAAGTTAGTTAAAACTGTCACTCATCAACTCAGTGGATTTCTTTTGACTTCCTCTCCCTTCCGAGCTCCCTTTCAAATGGCAAGCTAATGTTATATATAGACATTTCACCAGACGCTCTCTATCCCTCTTTTCAGAACTATTTATTTTACTTTGTGCTACAGGTACAGATTAAAACACAAGCGTTTTGCAAAGTTCAGCAATCACATCACTTGTGTGTTCAAATTTTCCTCGCCTCAGGCTGGTGAAGTCGTAACAATTTAATACTTGCTACTATCCCCCAAGTTAGACTCCAGCGACTGCCAGACTATTGCTTTAATTTATTACAGGGTTTTATAGTTTCAATTCTGATTTCAGCAATTAGCAGGCAATATTTTATCCCAACAATTAGAGTTCATCTTTAAACACTCTAAGAGATTTGTCACTTTATGTAAGGAAACTACACCTCTCCACAGGTCCGCAGGCTCATACATTGCATCCTTAAGCAAGTTCTCCCAACATCCTGCTGTCTGGAATTGCAGGATTCAGAAGTAAGTTGTTTCAAGATAAAGACTTTTTTTAAAAAATAGATCTGCTTTAAATTTAGTTTCCTGGCTGTATTATTGTCAAAAGGGATGAATAGCTTTCTGTCTAATCAGTGACAGTTTAGTGAAACACCCTGACAGTGATAGCATCCTAAAAAATAAATAATCTCCACCTGACAGGTCTATCGTTTTGCCTGCCTGGGACAAAGGGGAAGCAGAGAATTACACTCTTGGCAAAAGGAGATGCAAAGAAAGAGCAAGAGTGTAACCTCATACAGTCTGCGCAATGTGGGCTATGGCAAGTTGAGAGTCAGAATCAGACCATAAGTCCAGTGAGGCCTGCCTCAATGTTGGAAGGATCTCATTTATATTATATGCTTTCCACTAGAGGCATTGCAGGTTTCTTGATAGGCAGCGGTGAGTTGCCATTTACAGATGATTATCGCTTGCTTAACACCTTGTTAACTGCCCAACTCATCTCATTGATATTTAGCTCTCTACTTTACCAAGTGCACCAGACAAGCTACACATTGAGAAAACTCAACATGAAAACCAGGGCAGGTACCTGGTTACATTAGCTCACCATTTGCTTTCAAATGACCTCCACAATGAATGACAGGCACCATCATCAAAAGACATACTTCTTGGGCACCAGCCGTAAACACTCCATGACCCGTGGATGTTGGTATTTGAAGTATACCAGCCTCTGAGAGCACTCATGACACACCTTCAATCCACGTACAGGATGCTTCAGCATTTCAATGTTGCACTTCAAGCTATAATGGCAATGATCATTGCAATATCAGCAAGCACACTGTGTGCCCAGGAACACACACCCCGCTCATGGACTGGACCAGACTGTATCTCCAGGCTCTTTACTCACTGACCCTACCTAGATGCACAAATCATCACCTGCTTTCCTTGCTGAGTTTTTTTTTGCACTTTGCCCTCCCAGCCAAAGATACCAAGCTTAGATTCCCTCTGCCTTGTCTGGCTGTTTAGTGCAGATACAAAGGAAGGACGTTTATCGTAGTTGTCAGCAGACTTCAGTCAAATCAAAGGGTTAGCCTTTGGTTAGTACATCCAGTCACTATAAGGTAAGTGCAGACTCAGTACTAGCTCAGGGGCTTGGACGCAGTCAGTCTACCTCTTGGGCTGTTCAGAATCAGAATTCTGTGTACACAAGGGGTGACTTGCTGAATGTCAGGCAGCCCACCACCCATGTTGACTCTTTCTGCCCTATAAAGTGTCAGAAGATGATTGTCCTTAAGCTACCAGAAGGTCATTGACCTTCTTATCTTCCTAGTCATTCTTCTAGATGGCTTCCATTGCTTTAACCTGAATGGCACCCTCAGAACAGACTGGTATGGTCTGGCATTGTGCCTCCACTGCTGCTTCTGGAGGATAAGAAAGTCCCATACCATACTACAGGACTTTCAAGTCCTGGTCAGCACAGAGAGTACTGATTTCCCCAGTCTGCCACATCCAAGACAAATGTCAGGAACTATGCAGGGCTGTTCTAGACTGACAGTGTTTTTTTCTAGCTACACATTGGGCATTTAAATATGGTGCTGGTGCAAGGGATACGAGTGAATTTCAGGATACGCACTGACAGGCAATTTGTTCCAGAAATGTTGTGTTGTAAGATGGGCCTGGAAGCTGGTGTAAGAGATCCCATAGCAGCATGTTATGTAATTAATGTAGCACATGTGGTAAGATATAGTAAGAAAACTTGTTAGGCCTCACTATAAAAATTCTGCCATAAAAATATAATGCAACTTAGATTTAGCTAAAAATATGCATGTTTCACCCCCAAGTACGTAATCCAATGAGGATAGGATTATTTTTCCTGATGATGTGTTGTTAGCCAGGTGCTAAATTTGAGGGAATGAGCATTGCAAAATCACATAACTGTCATGACTAATTTTCTCTGCATTAGATTAAACAGATGAAAAATCAGGAGATTGTCAGTCTGCTGTTTCCTCCCTCATCCCCTGATAGTGTTGATCTTTGCCAGCAGCTCCTGAGCAGGGAAGCAGCCACATTAAGGTAAATTTAAAACAATCATACTTTAGATTTATCTGTAGATTGTGTGTGATGCTGTTGAGATTGCAGTTCGTCATTGACCCATTATTGAGAAGGATCCATTGCATTTCTTGTAGAGATGGTCCTTCCACATAGTGTTGACTAGCAAATGTCAGGGCGTTAATCCACAATAGGTAGTATTCATCAATGATGTAGGGCTCAAATTAGGAATTAGTGTGACATAGGAGAGAATTTAGAGTTGATCGTATTCCCATGACAGTTTTACTCATACATGATTTATTCATGTTTGAAATGTGGTGATGCTAATGAATTTTGTAGGAATGTTTGATATAAAAGTAGGTATTAATGGATGAAATAGAGGGAGGCTGCCTGGACATTGGCAGAGCACACAATCTATAGCAGTATGCTAATTCAGAGGTGATCCATTGGCAATTCCAATTAATCCTCACTCTACCATGTAAGGACCAAATTAGCCCTGATTTCTCAGGTGGGGTTGGAATGAATAGAAGTTTAAAACAAAGGGCCACCCAACATCAAGCTAGGCATTGGAAATGATAGCAACAAATACAGAGCTGTTGACCATGCAAAGTCTTCCTCACCAACATGTGGGGTTTGTGCCAAAATTCGACAGATTTTCCCGAGACGAGTAAAGAAACAGCCTGACATGGTTAGTCTCACAGAATCATACTTCACAGACTACACGGCAGACAGAATCATCAACATTTCTGGACTTGTCCCTTCCTATGACAAGACAGACGTCCCAGGGTGGTGGCACTGTGGTAAACAAGATAACAAAGTGTGGAGCTGGATGAACACAGCAGGCCAAGCAGCATCTCAGGAGCACTCTCTGATGAAGGGTCTCGGCCCGAAACATCAGCTTTTGTGCTCCTGAGATGCTGCTTGGCCTGCTGTGTTCATCCAGCTCCACACTTCGTTATCTCGGATTCTCCAGCATCTGCAGTTCCCATTAACACTGCGGGAAACAGTTGCTTTGAGAGTTCTCAACTTTGAACTTTCAACCCCATAAAATTTTATGGCATCAGGTTAAACACAGGAAAAAAACCATTTGATATGGCAAGGGCACAGAATGATGGCCATCAGTCAATGTCCATCACCAACAGTGCGTCGGTAGCATCACTACCAATTGAGTTGGCTGAGTCCTAAAGGACATCTCAGCTCGATTGTATAGTAGCAACTGATGAAATAAGCAAGGGAAAATCTACTTGGCCTCATCCTTACCAATCTGCCCGTCAAAGATATGTCTGTCCATGACAACATCTGCAGCACTGAACACCACACGGTCATGGTGGAGATTGTGGTGATTGTAACAAGGTCAGGCAGCTGAACGTCATAGAATATAAGTTCCCTGATTGGGGCTGTTAACTTGCTCCAGTCAGGGAGCCCTGGCTAATAAATATAAACAGGAGCGTTAGAGGTTCTGCTCATTCTGAGACGTGGCTCTGAGAGAGCAAGATCAGTATCAAAGACCAATAAAGAACGCTTAGAGGACTTGGACATTGTCCTTTGACATTTCTCTCAGGCATGAGTATGCCTTAGAAGGGAAAAGCTGTGCATGTTTCAGGCACCCCAACTGACTGACTTGGACTACAGACTCAACAAGACTGGGTTTCACCCTTTGGAAGATAAAGTGAGGACGAGTAAGTGTGCCCTGGCTCCCATGACAGGAGATCAGGTCTTTCCATGGGCTGGTGAATTATTACAGAACGTTCATACACAACCTGGCCTCCACCCTGGCACCTTTGCCACTCAACTATTAAAAAGGGGTCAGCCTTGGAAACGGATGTACAGCCAAAACGTAACGCCTAGGGAAATGAAGAACCAGCTCTGATTGTCAAAGGTTTTGGCACGCTGTGATCCCAAACGAGCTCTGATGCTGACATTGACACCAGTCTGTACAGTCTCAGGGCAGTGTTGGCCCACAGGTGGCACAGTAGAGAGGAATGCCCGATAGACATATTTCCCAGACTTTGTAGACTGACGAAGAGAGCAAATACGCCAAGATAGAGAAGGACATTTGACAGGTATCTTTGGTGTGAGCAAGTTCCACCAATACTTTTATGGATGTAAATTTGTAATAGTGACAGAGCACAAATCCCCACTAGGGCTACTCAAAGAGGACAAGGCTGTGGCCCATAGCTTCAGCTCGAATTCAGCAGTGGGCTCTAATACTAAGTGTGTACAATTATAAATTGGCAGACTGACCATGGGGCCAAGTAGCAAATGTGTATGTATCGAGCCACCTCTCACTGGCAAATACACCAGCAGTAGTACCACCATTGGATCAATTACTAATGGTTTTAATTTTTCTGGACATGCTTCCAGTCACAGCTGACAATATCAGACATTGGACACAAAAAGATCTGGTCCTGGCAAAACTTAAACAGCTGGTGGTGACGGGGGAAACCAAAGGGCCATCACAACCAGAACTGAAACCTTTCCGGACCCAGAGAGACCAGACAACAGTAGAATATAGCACACAATTAGGGGAAGCAGGAGTGATTGTCCTGTGTAAAGGTTGCTGCCAGATACTGGCTGAATTCCATCAGGGCTATCCACGGGTTTCTAAAATGAAGATGTTGGTGACAAGTTATGGCTGTTGGCTAAGATTGGTTTCAGATGTAGCCGCGTTGGTGGGGCATTGCCATGAGTGCCAACAAGGACAAAAATACTGCCAGCATCTCCGCTGCATTTATGAGAATGCCAGGTAGATCCTGGACTCAGTTACATGTTAAATATGCTGGTCATTCATAGTCTCAATGATCTTAGTTATTGTGGACATTCACTCAAAATGGCTGGATGTGCATACAGTTCATTCATCAAAAACAGGGATGATGATAGAAAAACTGAGTGCATAGTTTGCAATACATGTACTCATGAGAGCGTCAGTCACAGACAACAAGCTGCCATTTACCAGTGGAGAATTGAGTATTTCCTAAAGTCACATGGTATTATCATATAAGGACACATACCATCCACCATCCAATAGCCTGGTGGAAAGAGAAGCCCAAACTTTGACTGCGTGCTTAAAGAAACAGCGTAAAGCTTCACGAGATACCAAATTGTCCTATTTCCTACTTGATTATGGGACCACTCCTCATGCATCTACAGGGGTAGCTCCAGCAGAGTTGCTAATGGAGAGAAGACTCTGCACTAGGTTAAATCTGATCCCCCCAGACCTGGAGGGAAGGGTGAACTGGCATCAGAAACATTAATCCCAGACATGATAAGCAAGAGAGACTATTTATTTCAGGGGATGAAGTTTGGTACAGGAATCACAGGAATGGTCTTGCATGGGTATAAGGTCAGGTCCAATGACATTTAAAAGTTGGGTAGGTGCAACAGCCCTGGAAAAGCATATGAAAGCTGCAAACTCACAACACTGCTGAAGCAAAGGATACCCTCGACTGCATTTCTGACTGTCCTGGAAACCCAAGGGTTCTCCCTCTCTATCGAGTTTGAAAGTACCTCAGAATCTGAGGTGGACACTATGGATGTCACTGCTTTGATGATTTTGCCACCTGAAGAGGAGAATGAATTTCTTCTGAGACACTCTGGGCACAAAGGTGAGCTACTGTGCATATCAGAGACAGAGTTGAAGAAACCTGACCCCAATGCCTAAAAGCCCAGGAGGAGCTACAAAAGAAAAAGAATCAGCCTAAGCCCTCGAACACAGAGGGGGAGGAATTAAGTGATTGTAACAAAGTCAGCCAGGTGGTCCTCATAGAATATGAGTTCCCTGATTGGGGCTGTTAACCTGGTCCAATCAGGGAGCCTTGGCTGACAGATATAAATAGGAGTGTCAGAGTTGTTTACTCTGAGAACTGCCTGTGACAGAGCTGGATCAGTGTTGAGGGCACTACACATGTACATAACGGTTGGCTTCATAACAGGATACTGGACTCTGTGGGTTATTTCAGAAACAAGTCCCATCTTCACATTAAGTATTTCCTTAATTGCATTGTGTAACACTACCACCATGCTAAATGGGACAGGCTTTGAACAGACATAGCAATTCAACACTAGGTATACCTGAGTGTGGGCCACCAGTAGCAGCATATTTTTATTCAATTATAATATGCAATCATGTGACCCAACATAGCCTCCATTCTACCATCACCATCAAGTTGGAAGATCAAATCTGCTTCAGTGCAGAGTGCAGGAGTAGCATAAGACAAACCTAAAAATGGGTGTCTCCTTTGGGAAGCTACGGCACAGGACCACTTGCTTGCGAAAGACTAGAAGCAGAATAGGATACAAAGAATACAAAAATACAAAGAAATACTACAGCTAACAAATCAGCTCTAAATGCTGAGGACCTGCCAGATTCAGTCATGCACAAATGCATAATTAATCAACCAGCAAGAGATGGAGGCTGTACAAATATGCCCATGCTCAACAATGAGGGGAGCCAGCACATTAGTGCAAAAGGCAAGGTTGAAGCATTTAAATCCATCTTCAGCAAGAAGTGCAGAGTGCATGATCCATTGTGGCTTTCTTTGGAAGTCCCCATTATCAGAGAAACCAGTTTTCAGCCAATTCAATTCCATCCACTTGATATTGAGAAAACATTGGAATCAGCAAAATCTGTGGACCCTGGCAACTTGACAGTGTCCCTAGCAAAGCTACAACACTGGCATCTACTTAACAATGTACAAAATTGCCTAAGTATTTCCTGTGAGTAGAAAAGAGGATAAATTCAACCAATTCAATTGCGACCTTATAAACTACACTCAGTTTCCAGCAATGTAATGGATGAGGTTGTTGATAGTACTAACTAAAAGCACCTATAAAGGAATAATCTGCTCATTGACGATCAGTTTGTGTTCTCCCAGAGCAACTTGGCTTCTGGCCTTAGTATAGCCTTGATTCAAACAGAATCAAAAGAGCTGAACTCAAGAGGTGAGGTGAGAGAGACTGGCTTAGGGATTTCTTAACATTAAGTGGCCCGGCCTGTTTTCTAAGATTATTATTTTGAGTTTGAGATTTATTAATCAAAGAAAATATCTTCCCTATCTCCGAGCTATCATGCCCTGTAAGAATTTTGTAAGCTTGAATAAAATCACCTCTCATTCTTTGAAATCTTAGAGAATGCAGGTCTGGTTTCCTCAATCGTTTTTTCTTCTTGATAGAAAAGTGAGCTCTTAAAAGCCCTCATTAACTAAATATTTGATGAATTTTTAAATAGGAATTGTTCAGTTTTTCTGTTCTCTTGTTCTTAATACAACCTTTCTTGGTGTTGCATCACTGTTAGCAATGTTGCAATGGAAACAAAAATACTAAGTATTGAATTTTTAAAAATCTTGGGAACCCACTACGATTGAAACACAAAAGCTTTCAGTAGAATTCAATGATGGTAAAAGATTAGTGGAGACACAGAAGACCTGAAATATGAGTTTACGTTCCAGCTGACAGAGTGACAGTCATTGAGCTTAGAAACCTCTGTTGATGGGTAGGACAATTTCATGTTTGGAATAGTACAAGAGGGAAGAAGACATTCCAAGGATATCAGCTGGCACCAACTGTATTTGCAGTCAAAGCATATCGTATTGCATAGAAGTGCATATCTAGTTGGCAGGGACCAATGGATCCTTCTTCTACAAGTATCAATTCAGGAGAGACAATGTACAATAATGTACATGAGTAGGTTAAATTGCTTGGCAGAAGGAACTATCATGATGAAATTGTTTGAACCTAATCTAAAGGAACAAAGAGTGTACATGCAGTTAAACAAAACGAATTACCCAAATTTGACTGAAGGAAAATTTAAGGAAACAAAGACAAGGTCACCTGGTGTAAAGGTTGGTAATTCTCTAAGTGTATTTAAATTTAAGTGCTATATAAAGCACAGTGAGTGTTAGATAATCTTAGAATTATGATCAGATAATTATAAAGTGGACAATATGAAATCAGCGCTGAAGTAAATATAACATCACATACAGAAAAATAGTGGAAGTTGAGTTCAGTATTAAGTTAATGAATACAGGTTCAACAACCCTTAGAACTGATATGGTTAAGAATTGTGCTACTGGTCTACAGTTTTGCACCAAAACTAAATGTATGACATCTTTTGAATGGACATGAGAGACTGTTACAAGCAAAGAGACAGGACAACAAGTAAAGCAATTGTTCATGCTTTTGGTAACAGTAAGAAAAGACAGAATTGAAGAATAGCTCCTAAGAGTCCACAAATACAGTCTGCCTCTTTGGTTATTAATTACATTGGAAGATATATAGTCAACACATAAATACAGATAAAGGAAGACAAGTATGTAATAAATCTGCTAGGTAGTTTGGAACCTAGGCTCAGTCCAATAGGATATTTATACTACCTACTTCTGAGGTAGAGAAAGTTCCTGCAATATAGACAGTAGCCAAAATGCAAATGTAAAAGCCTTTATTTGACCTCCGAGCTCACTACAAATTAACTGTGTGTGAACTCCACCAAGAATGGGATGGTCCGTGAAAATCAGCCTCTGTTTCAAGCCAGGTTGTCCTATTTAAAGTCAGGCTGCATTTTAAAACCAAACATACATTATTTAAACTGTGACTGTCAAATTTGGCAGCCACTGTTTAAAGCAAGCCTGCACTGTTAAAGGTTAATCTATATAGTTTAAAGTAAGCTTATACTATTTGAAGAAATGTTCAAAGCAAGCCAACACCGTTTAAACCTAGCTTGCATTGTAGCACCATTCTGGCACGGTAAGTCAAGGACACACCATTCCCACACCTGTCCAGGAGATTGACACCATCAGGTATCGGTTTGGGATGTTCTTGTTCTGGGGTGTCTGACTCTGCAATCTAGGGAGTGGGCTATAATCAGTCCGCTGGCTCCATAGCTGCCAATCTGGGGGCCAGTGTCAATGCAATCAATGACACATATAGACATTGTTCAGGAGTCTGGGCACTTCTTATTCTAGCCTTCCCTTTTAGATTGCACAGTGAGTGGGCCGTGGACAATCTGTTGACCCACAGAAACTGAGGGGAAAGGGGATTTGAGACATTGTGCAGGGCTGATGGGAACGTGGGTTGGCAAGAACAGCCACTGGCACTGAAAAGAACATTCAAGATATTCTTTTAGACTGGGAGCTGCAGGCTGGGGCGCGGGAACTGGCGATAGTGAAAGGGGCAACACAAACTGCAAATAATGACAGAGTATGACATTGATGGAAAAGGGTTCAGGTAGTGGGGAAGTTCAGCAACATCTTAACTTTAAAAAGGGGGGCAGTGAATGACCACACCTTGCATGGTCACCTCAGATGGCAGTGCCTGGAGGACAATGTGAGCAGGTGCAGACTCACATAGGCAGATTGGATGGGATCCTGGGGAGGCACCAAGCCTATAATGCTTTTGGGAAGGGTTACCATTGATGGGATTTGGATGTTTGGGTACTCACTGACTCATTGAAACAAAGGCTGAAAGCCACTTGACAAGGTGAGCTCACTAACACCCTCCATTTTGCTGGAAATTAGAAGTGTGTGGTGGGAAAGAAAGTGGCTGTGACCACACTCAGAGTTGATTAGGTAAATTGACCTGTAAGGGAGGGGGCTCAGCACCCACCAATCAAAGAGCAAGAACATTGCAAACAGACCCGCCTACTGTACAGGACACAGACCTGTGAGATCGCTATTCTCTGCAATTTAATGCATTATACCTCTTTTTGTGTGTCACACCTCCCCACCACAGATATTGCAGAACAATTCATTCACATTTATACTATTCTTTCTTCTACTCTTTCTTCTAGAAAATGCAGCAGGCTTTCAGCACAAACCCCATCCATCAAACATTGTGTGTGGCCATGAATTCATGCTTGATGCTATAACAACGACATTCAGGGCTACACAAAGGGCCAAACAATCAAATTTATGATGAAAACAGTAATATTTGTGAAAAAGTTCAAAATCACAAGTGCATCGTCACTCGTGCCACTAAAGTGCTTAAAAGTTTCCTTACTGTACATCTCACTACATCTTACTATACTTCCCGATTCCAAACCTAGGCCTGAGGTACCCAGCTCAGCAATGGCCATTGTTGGCCCTGGACGTTTGCCTGGTTGACCCCAGGACACTTGTGTCTGAACAGGTCAGACCTCTTCATCTCCAACTGCTGTCATGACATCACTCGCCTCAACATCTCCACTCCTCTCTCACACTCCAACCTCTCCCCAAAAGAACGTGCAGCCCTCCGCTGCCTCCGCTCCAACCCAAACCCCTTTCCCCGCAATAACGACAAAGGCAGAATTCCCCTTGTCCTCATGTATCACCCCATCAGCCTCCAGATTCAACATATCATCCTCCACCGCTTCTGCCACCTGCAATCTAACCCCACTACCAAGGACATTTTTCCCTCCCTGCCTTCATCTGCCTTCTGGAGGGACCACTCTTTCCATGACTCCCTTGTCCACCCCACCACCCCTGGCACTTTTCCCTGCAACTGCAGGAAGTGCTACACCTGCCCCCTACACTTCCCCTCTCACACCCATCCCAGGCCCCAAGAAAACGTTCCACATTAAACAGATATTCATCTGCACATCTGCTAATGTGGTATACTGTGTCCGCTGTTCCTGATGTGGCCTCCGCTACATCGGGAAAACCAAGCAGAGGCTTGGAGACCATTCTGTGGAACACCTGTATTCAGTTCGCGACAAACAACTGCATCTCCCAGTTGCAAATCACTTCAACTCCCCTTCCCACTCCTTGGATGACATGTCCATCCTGGGCCTCCTCCAGCGCCACATCAATACCACCCCGAAGGCTTTATGAACAGCACCTCATATTCGGCTTGGGAACCCTGTGGCCCAATGGTCTCAATGTGGACTTCACAAGCTTCAAAATCTCCCCACCCCAACCTCATCCCAAGACCAGCCCAGCTCACACCTGCCTCCTTGACCTGTCCATCTTTTCTCCCCCTATCCGGTCCTCCCGTAAGACCATAAGACATAGGAGTGGAAGCAAGGCCATTCAGCCCATCGCGTCCACTCCGCCATTTAATCATGGCTGATGGGCATTTCAACTCCACTTCCCTGCACTCTCTTCGTAGCCCTTAATTCCTTGAGAGATCAAGAATTTATCAATCTCTGCCTTGAAGACATTTATCATCCCGGCCTCCACTGCAGTCCATGGCAATGAATTCCACAGGCCCACCACTCTCTGGCTGAAGAGATGTCTCCTCATTTTTGTTTTAAATTTATCCACTCTAATACTAAGGCTGTGCCCACGGGTCCTAGGTTCCCTGCCTAACGGAAACAACCTCCCAGCGTCCACCCTTTCTAAGCCATATTTTAGCTTGTAAGTTTCTATTAGATGTCCCCTCAACCTTCTAAACTCCAATGAATATAATCCTAGGATGCTCAGCCGTTCATCGTACGTTAAACCCACAAGTCCAGGGATCATCCATGTGAATCTCCACTGGACACGCTCCAGCGCCAGTGTGAATTGAGGTGCAGGGCCCAAAATTGGGCACAGTTTTGGTCGCCTCTCACTGACAAAACCTCATCCCCACTTGCTACCTACTAGCCTCATCCTTGCCTCCTTGACCTGTCCATCTTCCCTTCCACCTTCCTTCCCCTCCCCCCTCACTGACCAACCCCCATCCCAATTCCCTACCTACACTCACCTTTACTGGCTTCATCCCCGCCTCCTTGACCTGTCTGTCTTTCTACCTATCTGTTCCTCTATCCACCTTCCATCATCGCCTCCCCCTCTCTCTATTTATTTCAAAGCTCCCTTCCCCTCCCCCCATTTCTGAAGAAGGGTCCAGACCTGAAATGTCAGCTTTTCTGCTCTTCTGATGCTGCTTGGCCTGCTGTGTTCGTCTAGCTCTACACCTTGTTATCTCAGATTCTCCAACATCGGCAGTTCCTTCTGTCTCTGAGACATACCAAGGGCATTCTTTCCAGAGGTAAGATGACAGTCTTCTGCTTCAACATTCAAGGGTCAGCAGGGTGGATGTTGAGGGCCTAATCATCTCTGGAATGGCCTGAGTAGAGTCTTCTGAAACGTCCACATTTGTTTCCTCCTCCGGCTATGTGCCTTGTGATACCTTGCGCCCCAGTGAGGTTAGGGCACCTAGAATGTGTGCCTTGTAACTTATAATCCTGTCTCCATGCCTTCAATCCTGAGGGCCAATGGGCTGGTGCATAGAGTCATAAAAGATGGGAGCAGGAGTAGGTCACTTGACCTTTTGAGTTTGCTCTATCCTTCAATATAATCATGTATGATCATCCAACTCAGTAACCTGTCCCCACCTTCTCCCTCTACCCTTTAGCCCTAAGAACTATATCTAACTCCTTCTCAGAAACATTAAGTGCTTTGGACTCAACTGTTGTCTAAGGCAGAGAATTCCACTGACTCATCATTCTCTTGGTAAGGAAATTTTTCCTCATCTCAGTCCTAAATTGACTTTTCCATATCCTTAAACCATGACTCCTGGTTCTGGAAATCCCAGTCATCAGGAACATCCTTCCTGCATTTACCCTGTTTAATCTTGTTGTAATTTTATAGGTTTCTGTGCGAACTCCTCTCATTTTCCTAAAATCCAATGGATGCAGTCTTAACTGATCCAGTCTCTGTTAATATAGCAGTTCTGCCATACCAGGAATCAGTCTGGTAAACCAATAAAGGGCAGGTGCATGTACCTCTTCCATGGGCCCTAAGAGTGCTGCACTTGGGTCTCCCTGACAAACGTCAGTTGACTTATTGTCCGGTGACATTTCTGCTTCTACATCCAAGTCACCAGCATCAATTGCTATTTTAAAAGTTTTGTACAGTCAGGGGTGCTGACTCTGTTTTGTTTATTAGAATTGTTTTGTGCTTCCCAAAGGCTGCCTTTTGCTCGCTGATCATACCAACTTTGCTTGTTTTCAAAACAAATTTATCAAAGGTACAGATGATGTGCTGAAGTTATACACAAATTTCAATTAGAATTCACGTATAACCAAAAACCTCAAGATTTCTCTTTTAGACTTAGTAATAGGAATTATATCAGGATCTTTACTGTTGCTGTTCTTGGCAAAATCTACCATTGACCTGTGATTCGTCTGGGTACATTACCCCTACTTGTTAAAAGTGTTCTTGGTAAGACTAACTATAGTTGTTTGAAAATGTCCTCTAATTGCTTTACATATTCTTCTCGAGAGTTGCTGTATATCAGAATATCATCTACATAGCCTACATAGTTTGCTAGGTAGCAACAATTCATAAGCCTTTCAAGTAACATCATTTCATACGCACCAGATATCTTGACTTGTGTTCCCAAAGTCAGAAACAAATCTTTGCAATCCCTCCTTTTTAAAACTATGTCAAAGTTTCCATATTTTCAGTCTATAATCCAAGAAAAGAAGGATGTAGTCCCTTAAATTAAACAGTGTATTGCATAATCCTATATTGTGCAGGAGTGGGCAAAGCGATGATATTATGATTGCTGAAGAGTTGGAAGATTGGCAGTAGTTTTCCACTGAGAAAGATAATGACATTAAGGAGGGTGTAATATCACCTCAGTGTGATAAAACACTGCAGCATTGTGAGCAACAAACCAGACAGGAATTAATTGATGATAACAAAGTGTGAAGCTGGATGAACATAGCAGGCCAAGCAGCATCTCAGGGACACAAAAGCTGACGTTTCGGGCCTAGACCCTTCCCCACTTCCAAATAATCTGATTTGAGTTAAGCCATCCTTCATTGATTTTGTGATGAAACTATGGCTTTACGCGATGTATTTTGTCATTTTTTTTCTTGAAGAGAGGTTTCGTGCCATAGGTACTGAGCTGTCTCCTCCAAGCCACTAAAGTATACAACTTATGAGGCTTGTTCTTTTTTGTAAAAGTTAGAACCAAAGAAGCGGCATGAATGGGTAGAGTCAAGTTCCCACAGAACCAGGGTTTTTGTTTAGCTTTTAGCAGTTGTTGGGCTATTTTGAAGTTGACAGTTAAATCTGTCACTTTTTTCTCTGTTACAGCTGAAAGCTTTCTGCTGCCAGAATCACATGTGAGACAATCTGTTTTACTGATTTTGCCATTGCCAAAGGCATGTTTATGAGACGTTACTATATTGGAACATTGCTGTTTAATAGTTAAATAATCTATTATTCTGTTAAGCTTTCCAATTGAGTTCAAGTTATTACCAATTCTGATTTCTTTACTCTGTATTTTTTAACTGGGGCAGGAATAAAGTGTGTTTTGCTTAAAGTTGGGTAGTGAGATCAATCTAATTATATTTGGAACACAACACTTTACACTTGCCTTTAACTCAGATAAAATATATGGTCTTGGCTATCATCTTGATATATTTGCAGGGAGTTTGGTCTGGTTCATAATGTTGTAACTTTTTTGTTGGTCAAAAGTAAACAGCTCCTATGTGTCCGCAGAAATGAATACAGTTGTTTATTGTTTGTTTCTCTCCATGACTAACGTACCGTAGCAACAAGGTGCAGAGCTAAAAACATGAAGTGAACAGAATAGTGAGAATATTCACTAAGTTTCATGGAAATAAACCCTTCATAAAGCTAATCAAAATTGGCACAGCCATTTTTTGTTCAAATTTATGTTTATTGCATATTAGCAACTCATTAAAGATTACATTAATATGGTACACATTGTCACAAAGACTTTGAGGAAAACCAGGCAATAGGTATCACTCCTTCAAGATTCTAAGATGCCCTGTCCACTTTTCAATGATATGGGGCGGCACAGTGGCTCAATGGTTAGCACTGCTGCCACACAGCACCATGGACCCGAGTTTGATTCCGCTCTTGGGCCACTGTCTGTGTGGAGCTTGCACATTGTCCCTGTGTCTGCATGGGTTTCCTCCAGATGCTCCAGTTTCCTCCCATAGTCCAAAGGCGTGCAGGCCAGTTGGTTTAGACATGCTAAATTGCCCGTAGTGTTCAGGGATGTGTAGATTATGTGGATTATAGGGGGTTGGGTCCGAGAATCTGTGTGGACTTGTTGGGCTAAAGGACCTGTTTTCATACTGTATGGATTCTATGATCATTTTAATGGATAATGCTTATGGAATGCCTCAGTGGTAGCCATTTTAGGAGCACACTCAACAGCCTGCACTGTTTAAGAATATCTATACTACTTAAAGAATACCTGTGCTTTTTTATAGTGAACTTGCACTGTACACCTGATTGCATTTTAATCCAAACAATATTCTCCTCGTCTGCCATAGTGATGTAACTTTTAACATGAGCCACACTCGCTGTGGGCAGACAGTTTAAAATTACTTCAATAAATATCTTGTGTAGAACAAACTGCTGAGTTGTACACTCAAAGCATGGAAGTTTTACAGACCTGTATCAAGCACAATTATTTGCACAGAGATAGCTATGAACAAAGATCTGACCTTCCACTAAAACAAATTTTAAACAAACAATGAAGAAAACCACAGTTGAAAAATTGCTTATGAGAAAATGACTGCAGCTTTTTCCCCTCCAGTTCCCATTCACATGACAGGGCATATGAGGCAAAACTGGAATTTCCCCCATGTGCAATGGCAGAAAAATGAAATAACAACACTTTTGTTGGTCATGCCATAATAGTTACAAGTCACAACATTTTACCACTATTGGCAAAAGACTGTTTCAAAACTTACATCTCAATCTTCAATCTCTCTGAAGAGCAGAAACAAGAGAATAGAAGTTACAAAACTTTGAAAGCACACAATGAAACCAAGGAAGCAGTGCGTGTTCAATGTTAGGGTCGAAGAGGAAAAGTAATCCATCCATTAATAGATCAGATTATTAACACAGATTATATAAACCAAAGATTATCTAATTCAATTGTTCATTTTTGGCATTTGAGACCCTACCATGACCACATAGAACATAGAACATAGAACATAGAACAGTACAGCACAGAACAGGCCCTTCAGCCCACAATGTTGTGCCGACCATTGATCCTCATGGATGCACCCTCAAATTTCTGTGACCATATGCATGTCCAGCAGTCTCTTAAATGACCCCAATGACCTTGCTTCCACAACTGCTGCTGGCAACGCATTCCATGCTCTCACAACTCTCTGCGTAAAGAACCTGCCTCTGACATCCCCTCTATACTTTCCACCAACCAGCTTAAAACTATGACCCCTCGTGCTAGCCATTTCTGCCCTGGGAAATAGTCTCTGGCTATCGACTCTATCTATGCCTCTCATTATCTTGTATACCTCAATTAGGTCCCCTCTCCTCCTCCTTTTCTCCAATGAAAAGAGACCGAGCTCAGTCAACCTCTCTTCATAAGATAAGCCCTCCAGTCCAGGCAGCATCCTGGTAAACCTCCTCTGAACCCTCTCCAAAGCATCCACATCTTTCCTATAATAGGGCGCCCAGAACTGGACGCAGTATTCCAAGTGCGGTCTAACCAAAGTTTTATAGAGCTGCAACAAGATCTCACGACTCTTAAACTCAATCCCCCTGTTAATGAAAGCCAAAACACCATATGCTTTCTTAACAACCCTGTCCACTTGGGTGGCCATTTTAAGGGATCTATGTATCTGCACACCAAGATCCCTCTGTTCCTCCACGCTGCCAAGAATCCTATCCTTAATCCTGTACTCAGCTTTCAAATTCGACCTTCCAAAATGCATCACCTCGCATTTATCCAGGTTGAACTCCATCTGCCACCTCTCAGCCCATCTCTGCATCCTGTCAATGTCCCGCTGCAGCCTACAACAGCCCTCTACACTGTCAACGGCACCTCCGACCTTTGTGTCGTCTGCAAACTTGCTGACCCATCCTTCAATTCCCTCGTCCAAGTCATTAATAAAAATTACAAACAGTAGAGGCCCAAGGACAGAGCCCTGTGGAACCCCACTCACCACTGACTTCCAGGCAGAATATTTTCCTTCTACTACCACTCACTGTCTTCTGTTGGCCAGCCAATTCTGTATCCAAGCAGCTAAGTTCCCCTGTATCCCATTCCTCCTGACCTTCTGAATGAGCCTTCCATGGGGAACCTTATCAAATTCTGCTAAGAGAAGAAAATCTGACTCTTGAAAAAGTTATAAAGATGTGCAAAGGATCTGAGCTTGTAAATTGACAACTGCAGTGCAAACATGGGAAAATAGGTGAGTTTGTCTACTATGTGACGATACAACATAATCCATGCGGTCTGCTGATAAGCAGCTCGGACCTGCCTAATATGTTGCAAAGCAGCCAACACCCTCTAAGTACAAACAACAGAGAAAAGCAGCATGTATCCACAGAACGACCGACAGAAAAATCAAAATCAAAGGACAAGTTGCAAATCATACAGAGGTCATCACAAAAACAAAAGCAAGCATGTTGAGGGTGAAGAATAGGTGTTTTAACTGCAAAAAGCCAAGCCATTTTTGAGACAAACTTATAAGATGATAAAAAGCCGATTGCTACAAAGATGTCAGATGAAGATTCAGACAAATTGTGCAAGGTTCTGAGAAATGTTGGACAAAGTTTCAGGCAATTCAATATATACATTAAAGCAAATTGGGAAAAGGAGCAAAATGATCTGTAACTATTGTGATGACAACATTAGAACAACAGCATAATTGATTACAAAATGCCAAAAGACATGTACCACTTTCTTCAGCATTATGAGCTGCACAGATCTGTGAAAAGTTACTCTTGATAGCATTCATAAAGTGAAATTCTTGATGGTACAGTTGTACCTTGGTAATGAAACACTGCTCATCCTGAAAGACAAATTAATCTGAGAGCCCAATGCTATGCCAAGTCTGAAGTACTGGAATTCCACATATTAGACATAGAGCTAAAGCTACTCATAAAAGCAGAAGCAAGTTGAAAGCTCAGACTAATAACCCTAAACATACCAGATAAGATTTACATTGTTTTTCAGGTCCTTTTGACTGATAAACAAACAAGTACAAAACAGAGAGATGTCAACAGCAGTAACACAAAAGAATCTTGATACTGAAGTCACAAAATCTAAATAAAACAATATAAAAAAAAGTGAATATAAATTCATCAAGCCTCCAAAAATAGCTAGGTATCACAACTCCATCCTACCTGCCACGCGCAGCCTTGTGGGAGTTCAAGTTGAGGAGCCCAGCAAGGAGACATTGAGAATGATTGGGCCCTCGAGACAAAAATACCCCAATGATGGCCCAATTAAACCTCCAAGACCAACAGGCTGTGCTGTAGGGCAGGCCCTTCCATGCCAGCTACCAAATCCATGTCTTCACCAGATAGGGAAAGAAAGAAGAAAACCTTCTGATAATATGTAGAATCAGAGTCACATAGCATGGAAACAGACACTTTGTTCCAAGTAGTCTATGCCAACCATGTTCCAAAACTAAACTAGTCCTACCTGCTTACATTTGACCCGTATCACTCCAAACCTTTCCTATTCATGAACTTAACCAAATGTCTTCTAAAACATTGTAACTGTACCTGCATCCATCACTTCCTCTGGAAGTTCATTTCACACATGAATCACTCTCTGTGTAAAACGTTGCCCCTCATGTCCTTTTTAAATCTTTCTTCTGTCATCTTTACAATAGGGTAAAGACCCTTGTCATCCCCCTCATCTCTTCTGCTCATGATTTTATAAACCTCAGTAAGGTTACCCCTCAACCTGCTATGCTCAAGAGAAAAAATGTCCCAGTATTTCCAATCTATTTTTTTCTCTCAAACCCTCCATTCCCAGCAATATCCTGGTAAATCTTCTTTGAACCCTCTCCAGATCAATAATATCTTTCCAATAACAGAGCAACCAGAACTGCACACAGCACTCCAGAAAGAGGCCACACCATCGTCCGATACAACCTCAACATAACGTCCCAACTCCTATACATATGGGTGGTACAAATAACACCTCATTGTAAATAAATTACCTTTGTAAATAGGTATCCTGTTCTCATCATCATCTGTGTGTGAGTCTCTGTACAATCACAGATGCAACATTGACAGTCATGAACCTACCCATCCTTAACACTGATCCATGAACCAAGTTTGAATTAAGCAGTACCTGCATCGTGTGCAAGCGATGGGTAAATCGTAAGTGGCTGAGACTTTGACAACCAGGCTCCATCCCTGCAGCTGCATTGATATTGCTATTGCATCTTAGGCTCATTAGTGAGGTTCAATTGTTATCCTGCATGAAATGAATGGGACTGTTTGGGGAAAGGGGTTGGACAGCACACTGTGGACAAATGCTTAAAGATCACGAGAAATGTACTTCTCATGGGTGTGGTTCAGCTTCAGAGTGTGAGCTGTCGTGGTGCATTGGTGTGGGTGTAATGATGTTGACCTTTGAAGGGGCTCACGCCACTCAAACTTACCGTCTCCTTCCTCACAGAACTAAGTTCTTATGCGGGCATCTCCGGCTGTGAGTGCAGCCATTTTTGTTTCCATTGTGCACTTACAAGATGATGGAAGGCAACAGCGACAGTGAGGTCCGGCTGTGAAGCGAGGCTGGATAAGCCAGATTGTTTC
Source organism: Stegostoma tigrinum (assembly GCF_030684315.1). Taxonomy (NCBI): domain Eukaryota; kingdom Metazoa; phylum Chordata; class Chondrichthyes; order Orectolobiformes; family Stegostomatidae; genus Stegostoma; species Stegostoma tigrinum. The sequence goes on from NC_081368.1 coordinate 37,738,461, forward strand.
CTTTGGAGCAGAAAAGGTTGAGAAGGGACCTGATTGAGGTGTATGAGATCTTGAGGGGCATCGACAGGGGAGAGACAACAGCTGTTCCCCTTAGTCAAAGGGTCAAGAACATGTGGGCCCACTTATGGCACAGTTGGTAGTGTCTCTAACTGGACCAGGAGGCCAAAATTCAAGTCCTAGCTGCTCCAAAGGTGTGTAACAACATCTGTGAACACGTTGGTGAGAAAAATAGGTTCAAATAAAATTGTAAGCATTTTTTTAGAAAGAAAAGGGAATATGCTTTTAAAGTGAAAGACAGGAGTTTTAAAAGGGGATTTGTGGCCCTTTTTTCCAACCTCTGCCTGGAAGGATCATTGAGGCAGGAAGCCCTACAACCTTTAAAAAGTACTTGGATGAACACTTGAAGTATCATAACTTCAATGCAGGGAAGTGGGACTAGTTAGTAGCGAGTTTTTGGTGTTACATGCTCATTAGACTAAAGGGCCTTTCCTGTATTGTACGATTCTATGATTCCATGAAATTTTCTGTCCTGTGTCTCAGAAGTACAACCTCCATGGAATAACAGCCTGCTCCCCCAGGAGCCACTTCCAGGACCTCAAAGCTCTCAAGTACCAAGACCTCAGAGGAACCATTCGCAGGCCTGACTCCTACACCTCCCACCAGCTCAGACACTGGCATCTTGGTGCAGAATTTAGGATTTGAGTATGTGGGACCACAGGCTGGTGAGAACTCACTGTGACAGCACTACAGCTGATCAAGGAAAAAATGCCCCAGGCTGCTGACACTCAGAGGACTGCCAGTAGCTAGGTATCTGCTCAGGTCTAGGAGGACACAATAGTTTCAGAAATCAGGGACTTCATCCACATGCTCAGGGAAGAACAGGAGGAGGAAGCTGTTGCAAAATGATAGAATCCATACCGTGCACATAAAGGCCATTCAATCCATCAATTCTGCACTGACCTTCTGAATGACATCCCACTCCATACTTTACCTCTGTCACCCCTATTAACCAAGACAAGTCCACAAAATCTGCACATCTTTGGACTGTGGGAGGAAACTGGAGCATCTGGAGGAAACCAACTCAGACATGGGCAGAATGTGCAACTCAACAGAGACAGTCGCCCAAGGATGGCATCAAACCAAGGTCCCTAGCACTGAACCACAGTGCTGTCTGCATAATCATGTGGTTAGGATGCAATAGTTCTCATTGCCCAGAAGCTGTAGCAGGACAGAACATTATTCAACTGACTGTCTACCTCCATGGACAGCCAGGCTCAGCACACACAGAGTCCATGGGAGAGATGTATGCACTCTGCAGTCCATCGCCCCAGTCATAGGTCCTCATGATTGAATATATGGAGACAGGGATGGGGGAGGGGCTGGGAAGCTGGCATCAACTTTATCACAAGGAGACACGGTGGTGCCAGGCATTGGGACCTCACAGGCCTGTGTCAAGTACAGTGCATGGATCTGAGTGCAATGATCTTCCCTTTAAAAGCCCTAACATCGGTGGGTCCTGCGATCCGCTCCTTCACAGATCAAGGCACTTACCCTGTCTACACCAGGTATGTTCACAGTATTCTCCTCCCCATTGCGTAATTTTGATGACCCGTGCAAAGGAAGAAACAAGGAGAGCTCTTCAGCCAGTAGCTTCCAGACTTCGCTTGAAAGTAACAATGATCCCCCAGACATCGAAATCATTTTCCTTGTAGCCCATCCTGTAAACCCCGCAGGCTTCCCAATCCAACCCATCCATGAGCCTGTACCTGCCTATCGTTCCCATCCAGCCCCTGACATATGTGGTGACCCCTCCAGAAACAGGTCCACAGCCAAAGCATACAGGGTAGGCCCTTTAGGGCTGGGATGAGAGAGAGGTGACCCTGTGGAATTCTCTGCTACCGAAAACAGTTGATGCCAATACATGTCTTTGAGAAGGAGTTAGATATAGGTCTTAAGGCTAAACACTTCATATATGGGCAGAAAGTGGAAACAGAATATCGAGTTGAATGATCAGCCATCATCATATTGAAAGGTAGAGCAGGTTCAAAGGGCTGAATGACACACATCTGCTCCTTTTTTCTAAGTTTCTGTGCTTCTATGCCAAGTGCCCCCTCTTGAATCAGTGGATGCTCCTAGCACCCTGTTCTGCAATGCCTCCTTATGCTTCAGCCTACCTACCATCCGCCCCATGCATACTGTTGCCATTCCTCACAAGCATAATCTCCCTTTCCCAGAGCCTGCTATCCTGGAGGCTAACATGCCATGTCGCATCCAAACTGCAGTAGCTACCCATGCCTCCTCCAGACCTCTTTTCACTCAATTTCTGTGGATGGACCAAATGGACTGACCGTGGCCCACTCACAGGGCAAACTGAACAAATGGCTTTGAATAAGAGATGCCCATGCCCCTGGGTGTGGGGACTGTATCTTTCCCTAACGGCTTTAGCTCTAATGCACTCCTGACCATCAACATCATTGCTAGGGAGTCACAGGACTGGCCATAGTGCGCTCCATGGCCTGCAGTGGCTTAAATTCACTGACTGAAATTAGTGGCATCCACTCCCTCCTCCACTGAAGCTCAATAGTAGCCGCATGTACTATCCACATGATGCACTGGAGAAACTCATCATTTGGCTAGTCACACCCTGAACAGAGCTTGGACTGGCATTGGAGACTGCCCTTAACTGCGAGACCCTGAGCGAAGGCCTGCTGGCATCGATGATAAGCTTCCTGGATTTGAATCTGTAATAAACAGTATGACAAGACAGCAGCAATATAAGCATGGTGCTTTTGGCTGAGGGGTAAAGCACTAAAAGGCAAAGCAAGGAAGGAATGCTGTGGACATTCAGATAGGGTGAAAATGAATGGGCATTATGGCAGGGAGCTACAAGCACAGAGATGTAGCCTGGTCCATTCTATTAGATTCTACGTGTCCTGTCCTTGCTGACATGTTGCAATTAGAGATGCTGCCCGCAATACATCAAAGCAGTGAAGTGAAGGCACATGAAGCAATTTGTAATTGTATCAGATATGAGCCTTAAGGATTCTTAGAGGCTGGCATAAGTTGGATTCCAATGTCTACAGCCATCGGGTGCATGTGGTCAGCATCTAATGGACATTTAGAACATAGAACAATGCAGCGCAGAACAGGCCCATCGGCCCTCGATGTTGCGCTGACCTGTGAACTAATCTAAGCCCATCCCCTTACACTATCCCATCATCATCCATATGCTTATCCAAGGACTGTTTAAATGCCCCTAATGTGTAGGATTGCATCTAAATGTGGCTGCCCCTACACTGGCAGGCATGGCATTCCATGCCCTTACCACTCTCTGAGTAAAGAACCTGCCTCTGACAATTGTCTTAAATCTATCATCCCTCAATTTGCAGCTATGCCCCCTCGTACAAGCTGATGTCGTCATCCTAGGAAAAGACTTCCACTGTCCTCCCTATCTAATCCTCTGAGATTATCTAATTTGCTGAGATATTGTTGCCCAGTTTCCAAAATAGAGGTTATTTAGAGCAAGTGGCAAGCTGAATCAGCCAAGTATTCGCTCTCATTTTTTTGTCAAATTCTCCTGTCATCAAGCTGTTTGGTGAGTATGATAAGGCAGGAATGTGAATATCGATGAGGCAGGTTGTGACATTTGACAAGACATTTAACAATCAATACTGGATGCTACTTGGTATCTCACTGCTGCCTAGTGAGACAGCACCTTTAAGGCACATGCTCATAAAAGACAGAGCGAGATAATCACGATGTCAGACTGGTCCTCACCATACTTCTGATTCCAACATATATCTTGCCATAGGACAAATGACTCAGACTTCTACAGGATTCCTCCCCACTTATCAGCTGAAAAAAGAACAAACTTAAATTGATCTAACTCTTGATATCCAAATGTGAAGCTGGATGAACACAGCAGGCCAAGCAGCATCTCAGGAGCACAAAAGCTGATGTTTTGGGCCTAGACCCTTCATCAAAGAGGGGGATGGGGAGAGGGTTCTTGAATAAATAGAGAGAGAGGAGGAGGCGGACCAAAGATGGAGAGAAAAGAAGATAGGTGGAGAGATGAGTATTGGGGGGAGGTAGGGAGGGGATAGGTCATCCAGGGAAGACAGACAGGTCAAGCAGGTGGGATAAGGTTAGTAGGTAGGGAATGGAGGTGCAGCTTGAGGTGGGAGGAAGGGATAGGTGAGAGGAAGAACAGGTAAGGGAGGCGTGGACAAGCTGGGCTGGTTTAGGGATGAGGTGGAGGAAGGGGAGATTTTGAAGCTTGTGAAGTCCACACTGATACTATTGGGCTGCAGGGTTCCCAAGTGGAATATGAGATGCTGTTCCTGCAACCTTCGGGTGGCATCATTGTGGCACTGCAGGAGGCCCAGGATGGACATGTCATCTGAGGAATGGGAGGGGGAGTTAAAATGGTTCACGACTGGGAGGTGCAGTTGTTTATTGCGAACCGAGCGGAGGTGTTCTGCAAAGCGATCCCCAAGCCTCCACTTGGATTACCCAATGTAGAGGAAGCCACACCGGGTACAGTGCATACAGTATACCACATTGGCAGATGTGCAGGTGAACAGCTGCTTAATATGGAAAATCATCTTGGGGTCTGGGATGGGGGTGAGGGAGGAGGTGTGGGGGCAAGTGTAGCATTTCCTGCGGTTGCAGGGGAAGGTGCCGGGTGTGGTGGGGTTGGAGGGCAGTGTGGAGCAGACAAGGGAGTACCGGAGAGAGTGGTCCCTCCAGAAGGCAGACAAGACTGGGGATGGAAAAATGTCTTGGGTGGTGGGGTCGGATTGTGGATGGCGGAAGTGTCGGAGGGTGATGCGTTGTATCTGGAGGTTGGTGGGGTGTTATGCGAGTACGAGGGGGATCCTCTTGGGGCGGTTGTGGTGGGGCCAGGGTGTGAGGGATGTGTAGCGGGAAATGCGGGAGATGCGGTCAAGGGCGTTCTCGACCACTGCGGGAGGAAAGTTGCGGTCCTTGAAGAACGTGGACATCTGGGATGTGCGGGAGTGGAATGCCTCATCCTGGGAGCAGATGCGGCAGAGGCGGAGGAATTGGAAAGAGGGGATGGAATTTTTGCAGGAGGGTGGGTACGGGGAGGTGTATTCTAGGTAACTGTGGGAGTCAGTGGGCTTGAAATGGGCATCAGTTTCTAGCTGGTTACCTGAGATGGAGACTGAGAGGTCCAGGAAGGTGAGGGATGTGCTGGAGATGGCCCAGGTGAACTTGAGGTTGGGGTGGAAGGTGTTGGTGAAGTGGATGAACTGTTAGAGCTCCTCTGGGGAGCAAGAGGCGGCGCCGATACAGTCATCAATGTAATGGAGGAAGAGGTGGGGTTTGGGGCCTCTGTAGATGTGGAAGAGGGACTGTTCCACGTGACCTACAAAGAGGCAGGCATAGCTTGGGCCCATGCGAATACCCATGGCCACCCCCTTTGTCTGATCACACTTTATTATGGTTACCTATAATTTCATGAGTAAAGTTAATCTTAATAGAAGCTTTAAATTGAGATATGTAGAATAAAGACAATTCTCCATTGATTATTTTGATACCAGTTTCTAATAGCAGACTCCAAATAATTTATCATTTCTGCCTTCTTAGAAGCAGTAATGGCCACTAGCATAAACTGTGTTTCTCGACTCAAAGACATTATCTATAACCATGGTGTAGGTATGCCATTCAAGCAGGTTTATTTGAACCATGATTTGGTGCATCTCATTATCCTAGTCATTTGAATACGTAGATTTTCAGTAAAAAAATTTAGTCTCTTATCCTCATTATTTTTCTTGACTTAATTGTTTTAGACTTTTTTCAGATTAATGTTATCCACTGCAAAGGTTGGGAGCTGGAACTTAAATGTTAAAGAGCCTGTTGTGGTTCTGTAACTTAAGGTTGAAGACCCTGGTTTCAGACCAACAGTGCCCACAATGGGGTCTTAACTTAAAATGCTACTTCAGCCTGCATTTAGTCCAAGTACTATCATCCTGAAGGAATTGAGCCAGCATGAGGAATAGCTGCCCAGACGCTCATTATGGGAATGATTGCCACTTACAATGACTTCTCACAGTACTTTGGTAGGTGAAACTTTAACTGGTACTTTCTCTTAACAGTAACCAGCTGTTTAAGAATAAATACAGCTTTGATGTTGATTTCAAACACTATATAAAGGGGTCCCCAGTGCTTTATGGTTGTTGCTACTGGAACTGTAAATGAGGACATCTGACACACAATGGGAGACTTCCTGAGAAATTTTGTCATGCCTGCACCATCATTCTGGAAACATTTATTCCTGAATTTGTCTGAGCACCTCATCTGAAAAGAATGAGTGCTGTGTTAATCCAAACTCACGATAATGGTAATACTTAGCCAAAAGCATCTTCAGATGTCCCTTTTGATCTGATAAAGGAATGAGAGGATAAAAAGAAGCCAACAACTGTTGAAGGAGAGAGGGATAGGAGTGCAAGGAAGCCATGGAGATGTCCTTCTTTCTTGTAGGTGCAAGACATCCCAGCTTGTCTGGTATTCTTCCAGCAGGACTTCTAGGATTGCATCTAAAAACTTGCAGAATCTTTTTCTTGTACCTGGAGCCATCCTGCAAAATGTCTTTGTGCCACTCAGTGCATAGCTATCTATGGAAGAAAAGCAGAAAGAACTGGAGAAATTCTGCAAGTCTGGAAATATCTGTCAAGAAATAAATGGAGTTGATATTTCAAGTTCAGTACGATGCTTCCTTGAAAGAATATTTCTATATTAAATATATATGACCTATATTGAGAATTACAGTATAATCTGGCAACAAGTGCATCAAGGCTGATGTCAGATTTTAACATAAAATTATCATTTTTATAACTAAAACTTTTTATAACTTTTTTTACAAATTTTAAAATTTCCAGAAGCTGCACTATTTTGGCTTCTGTACATTTTGGTATGGATCTGAAAGGGTTAATGCCTGAATGAATGCACTAAGCATCATTCACTACAACGATAGCGTGAGGATGTCGGGGGAGAATTAGAAAAATTGGTTCTTAACGGAGGTGGACCCAAAGTTAGGCCCACTTAAAAAATCTTTTTATCAATGTAGGCCCTGTTCTTAGAACATGCAAATAGTTGTAAAAATGTAATATATGATGTCTTGTTCTCTACAAGTCTCCTGAAGCTAGAAGTTAACTATCAATATATAAGATTCCAAAGAGCCCACATAAATGGTAGATACATTGGCAGTGCACACAACATGGTGGCCTGACCATTTCCTCAATCAGAACCTCCAGATCCCTGTTGGAGAATCGTAGTGCCATCACCCCCTTCTCTGACATCATCTGCAAAGATCCCTAACCATACGGCAGCTTTGAATTGTCATTACTCATGCAGGTGCATAGTAACCTTTTAAAGATGGCACAGTTGCAAGTGATTACATTAGATTAGATTAGCTTCCCCACAGTGTGGAAACAGGCCCTTCAGCCCAACAAGTCCACACCGCCCTTTGGAACATCCCACCCAAACCCATCCCCCTATAATCCACACACTCCCCTGAACACTATGGGCAATTTAGCATGGCCAATCCACCTAGCCTGCACATCTTTGGAATGCGGGAGGAAACCAGAGCACCAGGAGGAAACCCACGCAGATACAGGGAGAATGTGTAAACTCCACACAGACTGTTGCCCGAGGCTGGAATTGAACCCGGGTCCCTGGTGCTGGGAGGCTGCAGTGTTAACCACTGAGCCACCGTGCCGCCCCTCATGATACTGTCATCTGGTGGTTACCACTGTGTGGTGGGTTGTCCTGATAATGCTGCATGGTAAGATCTGATGTGATGGACACTATAAGGGAAAAGTAGGTAGTAAATGAGGCGAATTTGGTAAAAGACAGTGAGAAAACTTGCCAGGCCTCACAGAAAAACATCGTTTGACTTGAGTGTCATTTCAGATTTAGCTATGCAACATAAAATCCAGCTCATTTAATCACAAGAAGAGCAAATTTTGAAGCTTGCACAAAAGTTTGCAAATGCTCCATTATTGCTTATGCAAAACATTTAGTGCTTCTTGCTGCATGTTTTATCCTTGAGCTTGCTTCAATATACAAAGCAAATTAAAAGTTTTCATATATTTGGCGCCAATATAGTCAAAGGGCCAAAGGATATGTATTTGAAAAACAGGAAAGATCCTAATACTTTGCAATCATACTCTTTTCATTATTGTCAAAATGGATTGACATTTTAAACTTGTTTCAAATATTTTTGATTGCATTTAGCAGGTCAAGTCAAGGATTTATTTTTCTGTTAAAGCTTGTTAATGATACATTTCTGGCTCACTTTATTGTAGAGGATTGGATAGACAAGACTTAAGAGGGAACTGTAGTGTAAAGAAAGGAACTTGGCAGAAACCTTTGAAGTCAGATTCTAAGGTACAGAAAAGCCTCCTCAATACAGACATTGACACAAGCTACCTGAGGATACATCCAAACATGGGTCAAAAGTGGAACAAAACCACAAATTAGGTACCTCCATGCCTTATAGAAGCATAGCACCATACAGCATGGAAACAGACCCTTCCATCCAACCAGCCCATGCCGAACATGTTCCCAAACTAAAGTAGTCCCATTTCCCTGCATTAGGTCAAAATTCTTTGCAAACCTGTCCTACTCAAGTATTTATCCAAATGTCTTTTAAATGTTGTAACTGTACCTGCGTCCACCACTTCCTCTGGCAGTTCATTCCAAATATGAGCCACTCACTGAATAAAAAAATGTTGCCTGTGCTTTTCTTCTTAAAACTTTCTCCTCTCACCTTAAAAATAAACTCCTTAGTTTTGAACTCCCACACCCTAAAGAAAAGACCCTTGCTATTCAAATTGTATATACCCCTCATAAATTTTTTAACCTCAATAAAGTCACACCTCAACCTTATGCTCTCCGGTGAAAATATCCCAGCCTATCCAGCCTATTTCAAATCCTCCCTTCCTGGCAAAATCGTAGTAAGCCTTTTCTGAATTCTGTCCAATGTAATAATATACTTCCTATAGTGAGGCAACCAGAGCTGTACACAGTTCTCTAGAAGAGGCCTCACCAACATCCTTTACAATCTCAACATGATGTCCCAACTCCTATACTTAAAGCGATTTAGGCAAATGTGCCAAATGCCTTCCTAAACACCCTGTCTACCTATGACACAGATTTAAAAGAATTATGCACCTAAACTCCTAGGTCTCTCTGTCCCACAACACTACCCAGGTCCCTAAATTTATAGCATAAGTCCTGTCCTTATTTGTTTTATTAAAATTCAATACCTTACACATACCCAATTTGCCACACCTCAGCACATTGGTCCAATGGATCAAGATCTCTTCATAATCTTATGCTGCAGATATCATGTTCCAGTCATTACATTATCTTGATATCATCCAAAAAGGCATCCCACTTGATCAGTATTGTATCCAAAAGCTTAAACATTCACTTCCTAATCGACTGATATTCACCTTTTGCAATGTATATTGTATGCAGAACTCACTCCTATAAATGCCTTCGATATTTTTGCATCTACCAAAGTGGCAGCTTCCAACATCCCAACTGATAATTTCAAAATTATTTCAATTTGCACATAAGATTGCCATTCCTTCAATGTTGTATTTGTGTCAAAATCGTAGAAGTCTAAGCATAAGAGCACTTTGGGAGTTCCTTTACCACACGATAGTAGGCATGTGCGTTTGACTCCAGCAGGATATTTTACCCGATAGGGCAATGTTTAAGTTGTCTGTCATAACATGAGAAACTAGGGTGGATATTAAGGTACTGAAAAGTCCGACAAACATTTTTTAGAGCTAACTGTTACACACAAAAAATTCTCAGGTACCTGATGTCTGGGCTAACGTTAAGATGACAGATTAGAATAGAGCTGAATGGAGCAGCATGCTTCTGCAAGTATGTTATGCTTCAACCAACCCTGAGGGAAGGTGGAGTATGAGACCTTTACTGCAATTGCAGTATAATTTGGATAAATGTGAGGTTATTCACTTTGGAAGCAAAAACAAGGCAGCAGATTACTACCTGAATGGCTGTAAATTGGGAGAGGGTAGTGTGCAGTGGGACCTGGGTGTCCTTGTGCATCAGTCGCTGAAGGTAAGCATACAGGTGCAGAAGGTGGTAAAGAAGGCAAATGGTATTTTGGCCTTCATTGCAAGAGGTTTTGAGTACAGGAGCAGGATGTGTTGTTGCAGGTATACAGGGCCTTGGTGAGGCCACACCTAGAATATTGTGTGCAGTTTTGGCCTCTTTTTCTGAAGAAGGATGCTGTTGCTCTTGAGGGAGCACAACAAAGGTTTACCAGGCTGATTCCAGGGATGGCATAACTGACATATGAGGTGAGATTGATCAGTTTAGGATTGTTTTCACTGGAGTTCAGATGAATGAGGGCAGATCTCATAGAGACTTATAAAATTCTAACAGGACTAAGCAGTGTAGGTGCGGCAAAGATGTTCCCGATGGTGAGTATGTTCAGAATGAGGGTTCACAGTATGAGGATTCAGGATAGACTATTTAGGACAGAGATGAGGAGACATTTCTTCGCCCAAAGAGTGGTGAGCCTGTGGAAGTAGTTGATGTCAAAACATTAAATGTATTCAAGAGGCAGCTAGCTATAGCACTTAGGGTGAATGGGATCAAAGGTTACGGGGAGAAAGCAGGATTAGGCTATTCAGTTGAGTGATCAACCAAGATCATGATGAATGACAGAGCAGGCTCAAAGGGCTGAATGGCCTCTTCCTGCTCCTATCTGCTATGTTTCTACATCTTTAAGTCACATGTTATGAAATAATAATGATGAAATGAACACACCTCTTAAAGATACATTGACATACTGATCAGAGGATGTAAAGCAAAAGGTAGGGGTTCAAGAATTAAGCTCAGGAAGAGTTATGGATGTTCAATAAATATTAGCCTTGCCAGAAATACCCATATTCCAAGAATGAATCCATTTTAAAAATCCAAGTTGAGTATGCTTCATGCTAACACTGAGTGAAAAGAATGGAAAAAGGTTTTGATTTAATCTCTTACTTTGACTAACTGAAAATGAAAGAACATGACACAAAACACGTCAAGCTCCTAAAATAATTTGACAGCTTGTGTCAGCTGTTGGACACAGACAAGATCAGAGAGAGGACTAGAGAGTAAGCTAGCAAATGACTTCCACTGTGATCTTATTATGATGTTCAAACAAAGTGACAGTTAAAACCCTCAAGGTCTTTGCTGCATTCATTGCTTTTGCTTATTTTACCAATAAACTTCATAACTACCTAATGGATGTTGATGGCTGCTGGCATGTTGGTATGATCCTCATAGCTGCCTCTTTTAATGGGAACAGGACATGGTTACTAGGTACTGTGCATCAGCATATCCTACAAGAAGAAATGACATCTGTTAGTTTCTGGTTTGGTGAACATTTGTGAAGATGCCGATGCAAGGGTGAACGCTGCTGTTGGTACAACAAAGGTGCGTAGATGTGGGGAGGTGAGAAGCTCAATGTGAGGAAAGTGGCAGGTTTACAATGCACAAGCATCACCACAAGGAAGTTAAGTTGAATGTGCTCCTATAAGTCATGGACAGTGTTGGGAAACAGAGGCAGGTAGGTTTGCAAGTGTTGGTTTATAGATATAGTTAGCAAACCCTACTTTGGCAGATCTAGAATATTCATTAAATCAATTCTCATTGTAGCCAAGCTCTGTATACTCAACTTTGGATGGACAGCTTCTGTACCATTTATGCTCATTGATGGGTTGCAACTTACCAAGAATGTTTCTGTTCTCAGGGAATTTCCTCCTTCTTGATTAGCAAGTTTATTAAGACCATCAAAATTGACCCTGAAAACCATCTGCCTGAACAATAATCAAGAACAATTCTCAGTCATCATTAGACTCTTAATTCCAGATATTGTTAAAAATTGATTTTTCAAATTCCACCATCTACCATAGAAGGATTCAAGCCCAGGTCCCCAGGGCCTCCTAATTAGCAGTCTGCTGACAGGTGATCACTTTCCTAAGTGCTGGGACTGTTCTACATTTGGACTTTCAGAAAGCATTTAACACAATGTCACATGGCAAATGACTTAGCAAATTAGAAATGCTTGGGATTGATTGGCCCTCAGTCGCATGGATTAGAAGTTAGCCAAAAGACAGGAAATAGAAGGTAGGTATAGATGAGCATTTCTCAGAGAAGAGTTGAAAGTGGAGTTCTCCAGGGATGAGAGTTGGTAGCCTTGCTTTTTCAGATTTATATAAATGATTTGGAGATGGGTGTTGAGGAGCAAAATGCCTAATTTTGCAGAAGATAAGCAGGGAGAATAGTGAATTTTGAGAATGATGTTAAGTAACTTCAGAGCAATATTGTCAAGCTAGGCAGATACCTAGCAGATGAATCTCAATGCAAAGAAATGTGAAGTAATGCATTTTGGCGGAAGAAACACAGAGAAACAACATAAGCTCAATGGTACAACTTCTGAGTGGAATGCAGGAGCAGAGGGATCTCAGGATTATATGCATAATTTTCTGAAGTTTGCCAGGCAAGCTGAAATTGTTGTTAAGTAGATTTACAGAATCCTTGAATTTATTATTAGAGTATAAAAGCAAGAAAGTGATGCTACACCTCTTTAAATCATTTGTCAGACCACATTTGGAGTACTGTGTTCAATTCTGGATACCTTATTTAGGGAAGGATGGTAACGACCTGGACAGAGTTCAAAGGAGATTCACAGGAATGAGACCAGGGATGAGTGATTTCAGATACAAGCAATGATTAAATAAATTGAATTTATTCTCTTTAGATATGAGAAAATCAAGAAGGAATCTTACTGAGGTGTTCAAAATTATGGATAATAATTCGTTGAGGACCATTCCAAACAGCTCACTGCTCTATGATTTGTTTCATTGACATACACAGAATCGGACATCAGCTGCACATGGAGGACATACAACTTTGTGAAAGATGCTTTTTGGTGTGCCTGAAACCTGTTGGTCTCCTAATGTAAAGGGTTGAGCTTGACTGAGTGTGCAGAATGGCTCTTTCCAAGATCCAGAACTACGTGCTAAGGGAACTAATGAAGCCTGGTGCAGCTGCTGCCGAGGCACAGTGAGGAAAAATCACTGTTTAGGATCTTCTTGACAAAACATAACAAGGGTCTGTTAAGTTGTCACCTTCTTGTGCCTGAAAAATGACATAACTAATTTCCTGCATAAGAAGAAAATTATTTTGTGTTTAGCAACTGTTTGGAAACTCTGAGAAATGTTAAAATTCTAACACGTTGCTTGTTTTTCTTTCTCTGCAAAGATGGTACAGAACTGATTTAGAATCTTTCTATGTGCTAAGAGATGAATTTTATGAATGAAGCATATTTCTAGAAAAATGTAAGCATCATGATGCATAGGATATCACGCACCTTCATGTGGGGCACAGTCTTCAAAATGGGCTTTGCGAAGGGAATCCGCAATTGGATCTGACTGCTCTACACAAACATTAACAGGGCAGTCTCAATCAATGGGTAGGAATCAGAAAGCTTCCTGACCAGATCCAGAGTCAGGCAGGACTGCCCACTCTCTCCTGTCTTGTTTGTATGTTGTATAGAGCCGTTTGCTGAGTCCAACACTAAGGAAGTGAGCCACAGAGGGGTGATTATTCCAGGCAGCGGAGGCCAGCAGGTCAAAGCTTCCCTGTACATGGACGATGTTGCCATTTTCTGCTTGGATCCATTGTCAGTGCGCAGACTCATGAGCATCTGTGACTAGTTTAAAATAGCCTCGGGAGCCAAGGTAAATTGAGGCAAGAGCAAAACCATATTCTTTGGGAACTGGACAGAGCAATCCCTTCACTGTCAGGTCAGATCATCTGAAGGTGCTGGGAATATAATTTGGAAGGGCAGGGGCATGTGTCAAAGCTTGGGAGGGGCCACACTGCCAAAGTGAGGCAGAAACTGAGCTTGTGGAAGCAGCGCTTCCTCTCCATTGTGGGTAAAAACCTTGTCATCTGGTGTGAGGAACTCTCAGTTGTTGTATGTGGCACAGGTCTAGCCCATTCCCCAAACCTGCTCAACCAAGCCATCTTCCACATCATCTGGAGGTCTAAGATGGGCTGATATCATGCACAATGCTCTGGGTAAAGGGAGGAAGAATATAGCCAACACCGCTCTCATCCTGATGTGCAGTTGCACCAAGCTGTGTGTAGGCCCTCAGTATGCAAACACCAATTGTCACTTCATACAGAGGTTCTACCTGTGGTCAGTGATGTGAAGGATGGGACTGGCCTCGTTGCCACAGAACACTCCAAGTAGTTAGATTGTTTTTTGTCACTTGTTGCTTGTGGAAACATTTGCAAAGCAAAACACCTTTGAGCACAAATCCATCAGGAAGTGATATGTGATGTCCTTAGGAAAGAAAGAGAGTGGATCCTGTCACATGGTCCCCTAAGCAGACTTCCAAAATCATTTGGCAGAATGCCTCATTATCCGAACTTTCCAACAAGCACCAAGATATAGCTTGGCTGTTGGTGAGAAGGGCACAGCCCGTCAGATTCTTCTGATCCTTAGCTCACCAGCTTCTATACTCCACTACACGATGCCTCTGAAGTGGCTCCACTGGTGATGAGACCATCACACATCTCCTTCTGGAATGTGCACTTGCAAAGGAAGTCTGGAAAGAGATGCAGTGGTTTTTGTCAAGGTTCAGCCCGAGCAGTTCCATGAACAGGGCTTTATGCTCTATAGTCTGTTCCATGAGACACACACCGAGATAAACATAGACTGTGCCACAAGGACTATTAACTCAGTGAAAGACACACTTTGGGTTCCCTGAAACTTGTTGGTCTTCCAGTATAAAGAGATGACCTCAACGAATTGTTATAGACTGGCACATTCCAAGGTCCAGACTACAGGCAGAGGGACACACTAAAAGTTGAGACGGCTTCTGCCAAAGTGCAGTGGGGAAAGATCACCTTCTAAGGCCTTTATGCCAAGTGTAACAAGGATCCATTCAGTTCGCAGATACTCTCGTTGCCTCAAAACAAATGTGAATATTTTCCTGCATAAGTAGCAATTGCTTCTGTTTTTGTAAATGCAGAGAAGCTCTGAACAATGTCAAAATTCCAATAATTTGTTTTCTTTTCTCTGCAAAGACTGTACAGAACTGATTAAGAAACTTTCATTGTACTTACAGATGACTTTTATTTATGGATAAGGTATATTTTAAAAATAAAAGGAAAATAAGCATCAAGATGTAGCTTGGCTGATGATGAGAAGGCACTACCTGTCAAATTCTTCATTTCAGTCCAGACTCTTTCTGCCAACAAACACTGCTCTCGAAGTGGCACTGGGTATGAGCAAAGAGACCGTCATACATCTCCTTCTGGAATGTGTTTTTGCAAAGAATGTCTGGAGACAGATGCAAGGTTTTTGTCTAGGTTTGTCCCGAGCAGCTCCATGACTCAGGACTCTGAGTCGGATTCCTGGAATGGACACTGAGACAAATATTGACTGCACCTCAAGGACCATCAACTCAGTGCAAGTCACTCTTTGTTTTGCCCAAAACTTGTTGGGTCTCCAACGCAAACGGTTGACCTCAACTGAGTGTTGCAGACTGGCACATTCCAAGACTACATACTGAGGGACTCACAGAAGCTTGGGGCAACAGTTATCAACATGCATTGTTGAAGGAACACCGTGTATGGTCTTTCTGCCAAAGTACAACAAATGTTGTTAAATTTTTAGACCCTCTTGTTGCCTATTTCGGAATGCAATTAGTTTCCTATCATGGTTAGATTTTTTTTGCTGCACACGGATTGAATCTCAAATAAGGAATGTATATACCAGCTTTTTATTCTCTCTGCTAAGTCTGTTACAGAACTATTTCAGACCTTTTTACTTGTAGATAATTTATTTGTGAAATATAAATTTGCAATTGAAAAACAAATAGCCAAGAAAACACTCACGCACATGGACCATGCACCCATGCTGCACCACAGATTCCAACAGAACCCTTCAGGCAACCAACCCTCTGATATCCCTTCTGAACATCCAATCATCCTCTGAACACTGTCTCCTCACAGATACCCAATCAGCACGTTTCTTTACTGGAACTCCATGTTTCAACATCTCCAATTATATTTTCACTTCACTATAGTCCTGAAATGATTCATCACAAAGGCATAAATGTCATCCAAATGACTGACAGAGGCCAACAAACCCTTGCCACTGAGATAACACAATGTGAACCTGGATGAGTACAGCTGGCCAAGCAGCACCAGAGGAGCAGGAAAGTTTGGCGTTTCGGGTCGAGACCCTTCTTCAGAAACAAAAACTATTGCCGCTCATTCTTTCTGAACTCTCTTTAACCTTTGTTATAGTTGCTCACCTATGATCAGCCTCTTCTATCCTCCACTTAAATGGGATTAACTTGTCAGGTTCTATACTTATCTATCAATTGTAGCCAGAGAAGCACCCACTGCTCTGTCTTACCTGTTGCCCCCTAGGAATTGACCATTGGCCCCTTCTTATTTCTTATCTCATGCTGTTGCATCCAAAATCAGCTGCAGTCTCCACATGCATGGTGGTGACATCCATTTCAAAATCTTCATCACCTCTCTTGATTCTTCCTCTAATCTGCTGAATGGACAAGATTTCCTCCACTAAATATTGAAAAACAGAAGTAATTGGGCTGGATATTAACTTTTTTGGGCTCACTGCAAGTTAGGTTTTGTCTTTTTCAAGGAATTCTCACCATGCGGCCCAGTGAAATTTCTCACTGTAGCTTACTAAAACATCTTATTAACTGCCTAACTCACTCCAATGGTGTCCCTCTTAGCTGATCCTAACCTTGCATTACCGCACGCTGTTGCCAGAACAACTCACTATTCACTAGGAATCAACCAAAATGGCGGTACTTCTTGTTCCCATGCCTTCTTTAAAAGGTCACAGTGCACCTGGAGAAACATTGACAATCTCGTGTTGCTTCTCGCCAGCAGCTTAATTGCACAGCACACACAAAGCCATGTAACTCACAGCACATAGCCAATGTGGCCTCTTACCTACACTGCCATTCTCTCACAGTCACTGTTTTACCATCACATTACAAAATTTACAGCATCCCCTCTAAGTTAGTGCTACTCTATCTCCAAAGCCCATTGTAGGCATGAAGCTGACCATTGTCCCATAGCAGATCATCATGTACAGGGAAACAGTTGGGCAAGAATGTGTACATGTTCGCCCTGTATACGTTGCATACGTGCAAGGAAAATGATTAAAAATCAGATGTACCTGCAGTTTGCAAATGAATGCTTCATGTAGTGCCTCTCCAAATTCCTAACACCCAGCAAACATTGATCCTGTGTTCACTCATAAAAGTGACATTGATTCTACCTACCCTGGATACTATCCCAGCCGTTTTTCAGTGGCATTTTCCATCTAGAGAATGACAAGCGATGGCACAAAATGCAGCTCACTGTGGACATCCTCAGCACTAGCTTCCATCTGGCCACCAGATAGTCCCCCAGAGTCACCATATCCCTTTTACCTTCTACAACCATGAAAGCTACATCCATTCATCTTCCCCTGCCATGTGGAGACCCATCACATTGAACTTTGTCTTCATTTTAATTGCTCCAATATTGGTAGCAATAATTTCAATTGCCAAGGCACTAAGCTCAGAAGCTTTCCACAAACTTCTCCACCTGTTTACTTGCCTGTTTTACTCTCTTTCTCTGTTTCATTCTTTTTCTCCATTCTACTCTCTCAATTTTAAGTATCGTCCTCCCTATCTGTGTAGGGAAGAAATTTTTCAGATCATCATCTGTATTGCCATTGTAAATGTGCTCATAAAAATTCAAATAGGCAGTCTTTCTAGTGAAATTTCCATTCAACATAGCAACTGGAGCATTAGTTTCCCTCCATCTGATTAAACAAGCTTGAGAAAATATTGATTGATTTCTCCCACCGCCCCAAATAAAATATTATTCTATACTCACATGGGATAATTGTATTAACTAACTCGTACTATGAAAAAATTGAGTTCCACCTGCCAAGTATCATGTCATTAATTTAAACCTGTAAATTTGAGTTTTTTCGTGCCTCAGCCATTCTATTGTTGCTCAGTGCATTGTGTAAATACAGACTCTCTCAAACAGAAGCACATGGACCCACAATCCAAGAGCAATCTGGAATGAGTTAAGTAAGACGGGCATGCCATACAATTTCCTTTGAGGAAACAAGACCTGGGGCTGTAATTAGTGTTTCATTACACACAATTCCTCGCTGTAATCCAAACATATATTAACCCTGTCCACTACTGCAAACAGTTCTCAATTCTAAAGTATGGAGATAAAAATCAAGGATCAGCTTCTATTTTGCTGGTTTTTGTACCATCTTTCATTGATGAGTCCTGTCACCAAGGAATTTAACTTTTGGGATATCACAGTTGAGCCAGATACTGTCCTCTCTGAACACACAAATAAGTTCAGCAATAATCATTGGTAACAATCAAAGGCAGGAATCCTCATTGATGGCTTCCCTCTCTAATTAGAAGGTTCTAAGGACATTCGTAGTACTCCTACTAGCTGAAATCAATTAGTAGCACGAACTGAGGATCAAAGCCAGTTGATTTGTATACTTCAGATCCACCATTTCATTTCATCCTGAGTGCAGAATTGATTTAAAATTGATACGTGACTGTTAAAAAATTCTCACCATGATGCTCATACTTAGAGAGAGTCATTTCTAGCTTAAAGGGTATTATGTGGCTTACAATCCTTACTGGGTCTGCACAGGGTTAAGAGAGTTGAGTGGGAATGTAAGCTGAGGAAACATTCCTGTTTTGCTATGCTGTGGCATTCTTTTCAGTGTGCTTGAGTTGCCTTAATGGCGACAAGACAATGGTGGGCAAGTTTAAATAGTATTACACTGTAAATAAGGTATGAAAAATATCAAAACTATTACTTGAAATGTAAAGTACCTTTTAATCCAAAATGACATCTTAAAAAATAACCATTGTGGTTTAATACAAGATACTACACTATATAACTAAAATGTGTCTTGGCAAAAGAGCTAAATGAAATCATTATCTGCATGAGCAGTAAGGGAAGACAGGAGAAGGTGTCTGTATTCAAACACTGAAGAATTCTGATGTAAAGTCATCTTTAGCGCTGCACAGAGGAAGAAATGTGTCAGACTTGGCATTTCTTTTCTTCTCTCTCCTGCTGCTCTCACAGTTAATAACCTTCTCTGAGTGTTTGAATGGGACTTTGTTTCTAAGCAGAAATGACAAAGCACTTCTCATAAACAGAGGAGTAAGCAATGATATTATTGGGTTTGGTGGTGGTTTGGTATCCGGGAACTGTAATAAACACTCACACATCAGCTATTGAGTAAACCTTTACCTTAGTGTCCCATGAAACATTCTAAGTCAGGTAGTGCATGTTAAATTCAGATTTCAACTCCTTTACAGTGTGTCAATGCCTTAATAATTTGCTTTAAGCCTGCCAGCCATAGATATACCAAAATTTGACATTTTTCATCATCCTTGCCAGATATGCTTACCCCTGTTTGAATGAGACTAATGATGTAGCAATTTATTTTCAAATTGGAAGCAATTTTGTGACAGTGGAGTGTCTGAAATGCATCTTTTGACTCTGTAATATCATTTCACAGACCCTGAGAGCCAGCAGAGAGTAAACTTTTGTCTTACCTGTCTATTGCATTTAGGTCAAAAACTAAGGATGTTTTGATGTTTTAACTCATGTTATCCATCCCTTCATTTATTAGCTTTGAACATAATTCTTTTCACAAACTTCTGAAAGTTTGAGAGCAACCTAGAGACTTAGAAATTTCATTGCAATGTGTAGATCACCCAATCAGGTGACTTGGCCATGATTCATGTGCCCGTTTGCCTGGTCCCATCCAGCATTGTAAATTTAGTACCCCTACCTTACTAATATGTGGCTGACAGCTGCCAATACTGCCCATGTTGCACAATGGCTACATATCCTGTTGGTGAAGATGTAAATCAGGCGACTCTGTCGCCACATGAAGACATCCCCAAATATTGAATGTTGATAATGTTCTGACTGAAGACAAGAGTAAACGCCTGATAAATGGTGGAGAAAGAATGAAAATGTTACCCAGATACTCTGATGCTGCTTTGATACAAGAGAGAAGACAGGAAATGAAATACTGAGCCAGATTTTTGCTCCTGGTATTACAAGCATGGGAACTTTCTGGATTCACACACCTATCCCAGGAAAACAATCCCCATGAGAGCTGATTTTCACTTTTGGATGGGACAGAATGGACAAACACATTAGCCTTGGATGCAGATTGCAGGTAGCCATGGGTCTCGACAAGGACCAGGCTGGGTATAATCAAGAGACCACCTCAGTTCTTTGGGATCTGGTCCCAATTGTTTTGTTAAATATTAGGACCTCTAGTCACAGTCTGTCACCCACAATCCCACACCCCACCCTTCCACACCCCACGTAGCAATTCATGTCTCCACCCTCTTGTTCCCTTATAATCCCCATGCCATCATAATGTCAACTCACACTCTTGCCAATCCCTTTAGGTCAGTATTGCATCCACTTCAACTTATCCAATATCAACCATGGGCAGATCTCAGAATTCATGTTGACAAGAACTGAAGATCTAAATATCTATTACAGCCTTTGCTATAGAACAAAAAAAAGTGCTTTCATGGAAGTCTATTCAGAACTCTAAATGCCCCTCAAGTACACAATTCTTTACAAAAGCAAACAGACTTGTACTCAATACTCCATATCAAAGATAGCTAATCTTTTAATAAGTTGTTTGGGCTGTCAATCATAGCTAAAAATTGCAATTCACCTGCTGGGATAATTGTAGATTGTAGACAGCAAACAAGACATAATGACAGCACTGAGAATAATATTAACAACGGCTATTGTAAGAATTGAAACAGATTTTTTCAATTCCTACTTAAACAAGCAGGGTTTTTTTTAAATTGCAAAGGGATGAACATTTCTACTACTTCATACATTGACAGTTCTACAAACTTTATTGTTTGTCTAACATCTTTGAACAGGAGGATGCCATTAAAACAGATTGAGCTTGTATACATTCCTTCTTGTGCATCAAAGTTAGTATGCTGGAAATCACAGATTGATATAGAGTTAGGACACTGCTGATTGACTACTCTGGAAAAACCCAGGCTTCCTGAAGATGCACCGTTACCCAATCTGACACTGGTTCAGCATTGGGCAGGAAACATACAATAGGGGACAGGCAATAGACAAAAGACAATTGACAATAGGCACAGGTGTAGGCCATTCAGCCCTTTGAGCCAGCACCATTATTCATTACGATCATGACGGATCATCCACAATCAATATCCTGTTCCTGCCTTATCCCCATAAACCTTGATTCCACTATCTTTAAGAGCTCTATCCATCTCTTTCTTGGAAGTATCCAGAGATTTGGCCTCCACTGCCTTCTGGGGCAGAGCATTCCATATATCCACCACTCTCTAGTGAAGAATTTTTTCCTCAACTCTGTTCTAAATGGCCTACCCCTTATTTTTAAACTGTGTCGTCTGGTTCTGGAGTCACCCACCAGCGGAAACATGCTTCCTGCGTCCAGAGTGTCCAATTCCTTAATAATCTTATACGTCTCAATCAGATCCCCTCTCATCCTTCCAAACTCAAGTGTATACATGCCCAGTCACTCCAATCTTTCAACATATGATAGTCCCGCCATTTCGGGAATTGACCTCGTGAACCTACGCTGCACTGCCTCAATAGCAAGAATGTCCTTCCTCAAATTTGGAGACTAAAACTGCACACAATACTCCAGGTGCGGTCTCACCAGGGCCCTGTACAGCTGCAGAAGGACCTCTTTGCTCCTATACTCAATTCCTCTTGTTATGAAGGCCAGCATGCCTTTAGCTTTCTTCACTACCTGCTGTACCTTCATGAGTGCTACCTAATGCGTTACTGAACTCAGACGTGTAATAAGGATAGAACATTAGACAAAGCGGGAAGGCAATCGAATGTCAGTGAGGAAGATTGTGGAAGTGTTGATGTATTTGGGTAAGGAAGGATGTTTCAGGTGAAGTAATTATTTGCTGAGCACCTGACTGCAATTCTGACTACTGTACTTACTCTTCAATCTTATTCTCCACCTCATTTTCCGAATGCAGACACAGAATCTTATTTCAGTGTCTTATTCAGCACCTGAAATGGCTTGGATGTATATCCTGAATGCCTACGGAGCAGCCTCATCAACTCAGATACATGGGACATTTTCAACTTATAATGAGCTTATACTGTTATGGGCGGTTTGCCACTCATTTTGCAGCCTGACAAACATTGATATAGCACAATATGACCTCCAAAGGAGCGAATCACAGAACTACTTCACTTCATTCATTGTTTAGTTTGTATAAATTATTTTGGATATCACTTAAAGATTAATTTTTAAGATAACTACCCATTTGAAACATATTCAAAGCTAGCGAACAGAGCATAACGCATGTGATAAAAATGAGGATAAGAGTGCTGGGAGTATTTACAGCAATTTATTTTAATAAGGTTCAGTATTTTTATACTTGGACATTGGTGAGGGCTCTTCTGGAATACCGTGTGCAGGTCTGGTCGCTCAGTTATAGCAAGGATATTGTCAATCGGGAGAGAGTTCAGAAGAGAATTACTAGGGTGTTGCTCAGTATGGAAGGTTTGAATTACAGAGAAAGGCTGGATAGGCTGGGACATTTTTCACTGGAACAAAGGAAGTTGAGAGGCTGCTGGGTAGAAGTTTATAAAATGATGGGAGAGGTAGATAGAGTTAATACTAGTTGTCTTTTCCCCAGGATGGGGAATTTCAAGACTAGGGGACACATTTTTAAGGTGAAAGGAGAGAGATTTAAAAAAGAAAATGAGGCAACTTTTTTATGCAGAGAGTGCTTCGGGTGTGGTATGAACTTCCTGAGGAAATGATGGATGCAAGTACAATTACAACATTTAAAAGACATTTGGTTAAGTACACGAATGGGAAAGGTTTGGAGTGATATGGACCAGAAGGCGGTGGGACTGGTTTATTTTGTAATTATGTTTGGCTTTGACTGTTTGGATCGAAGGGTTTGTTTCCATGCTGTATGACACTGTGACTCTATGGGAAAGTGGAATCATTCAACTAGCATGTTAAACGGGGGGAAATGCCATTAATTCATCTTCAATTGAATCTTTCTGGGACTTCGTACAAGTATAACAGTATACATTAGAAGTGGGATTTTGACAGCCCACTATTAGAATAACAGTTCAGAATTCAACTTTAGGCATTTTCATCTCATCCTTCAGCTCAAACAGGTTATACCCATATAGCCTGCTTGAAGTTTT
Source organism: Stegostoma tigrinum (assembly GCF_030684315.1). Taxonomy (NCBI): domain Eukaryota; kingdom Metazoa; phylum Chordata; class Chondrichthyes; order Orectolobiformes; family Stegostomatidae; genus Stegostoma; species Stegostoma tigrinum. The sequence continues at coordinate 37,761,852 of NC_081368.1, forward strand.
AGCTGATAATATCAATAACCATTAGTTATAATTTATAACAATTACATGAGTTATTAATAAATTTTGTCTTATGCTGTGAAAACACTTTAGGAGTGAAGGAAGAGGACTGTTGTGTAGCTCATTGGCAGATTATTTTACCTTTTCCAGCCTTCATGTTGATTATTGGATGCAGAAATAATTTTGCTGAATGTATTTTAGTCCATCAGCAAAAGACTTTATCTATTTTTTGAAGCCTGCAATACTATGATAATTCAACAAAGTCACATATCAGTTGAATCAGTACATCATTGTGTTGGACCGGCATGCCAAAATAATGCACCGAGCATTTTTCAAGAAACACAGTGCTTTATAAATCAGTTTGTTGAAGTAACTGTCAACATATCCTGTTTTCTATATTTGCCAAAGTAAATATTTTTTTTCTGTCCAAGTCCAGTAAAATCAACCAGTGCCAATGATTTTGCAGATAATGTTTTTTCCATCTAATTTACTGTTGTGGTGAGATGTCTCATGGCAGGGGATCTGGAGAGAAGCCAATTAACATTAGCAAAAGCAGTCCACCTTTTGAATGTAATAGTTTATAATAAGAGAATCAGAACTGAGTAAATGGTTTTGATCACAGAAAAAAAATAGAAACAATCAAGATCAAGCTTCTACTGTTGATTCATCACAGTGGCATGTGAACATCAACAGAATAGCTTCTACTTATTCTGAAGGTTATTTCAATCACATCTTTAATGACAAAGTCTTTTAAGTAACATAAATAAAGGAGCAACCCTGGAATTCTAGAGAGCTTCACAAGTATCCAACTTGTGAGGTAATTTCTGAGCAGATGTTTCTCTGAATGAAATGCCACGTTGCAGTTGACAAGAAAATGGCAGCTGCGAGACAGTGGTCACAGCACTTAACTCCCCAATAGAAATGCCTAAGCAGTCATGTAGCATCTGGCCTCCTGCTGGAAGGTATATCATTATGATCTGAAATAAAAGAGTTTCAGTGGGACACATTGTTAGATTTCCCCTTGAAGAAGCAGCAAAATAAATAAAACACATTTCATGATGTTAGAACATTCAATATTGTTTAACAGCAAACAAATTACTTTTAAGTAAAGGCATTGTTGTAAAGTGGCAACGCAGCACAATTTGTGCAAAGCAAGTTTCCGCAAAATGTGATAATGACCAGAAAACCCATTTTGTGATATTGATACAGCTAGAACACCAGAGCTAATTGCTTTCTCTTCTTCAAAATAATTTCATGGGGTGTTTTGGATCCATCTAAGAAATAGGCAAGGCTTTGCTTTAACATCTCAACTTAATAAACGCACCTCCAACAAGCAGCACTGATAGTACTGTATTAGGTTTCTAATTCTCTGGAGTGGGGTCTGATGATCTGACTCAAAGGCAAAAGTACTATAAAATGAACCAGATTATATACTTGAAACAATGGTTGCTTGCTGATAAAGCAATTGAAACTGGATTACACATGATAAGTTATTAACAGCTTTTACTGACTTCCTGTTGCCCACCAGCCTCTAAACTTGCCCTCTTCTATAATATAATTTGTCTACCCTCCCATAATTTAAAACCTCCTGTAAAGTGTGTAACCTGAGCATTATTGCTCCTTCCCAAATTCTTCATTTTTGCACTGGTTATCAGTCATCTTTACATTTGGAAAGAGAAAAGATTATTTTAAAGGCATATGCGAGGCATGGGAAATCTCTACATGTGTTGAATGATAATGAGGGTAGAGGTATATTGGCCCTTTAAATCAAGCATCCTTGAAGACTAGAAGCAGCTATCTGAGGCAAACACTGTGACTTTACAAGTAAGTTTTGAGAAGCAAATCGGAGAATCACAGAATCCCTATGGTGTGGAAGCTGGCTATTCAGCCCATTAAGTCTACACCCTCTGAAAAGCATCCCACCCACACCCACCACTCTACCCTATCCCTGAAACCCTGCATTTTCATTGGCTAATCCACCTAGCCTGCACATCCCTGGTGGACACTATGTGCCATTTACCATAGCCAATCCACCTAACCTACACTTTGTTGGACAGGTATTAAATTGGACAGAAGGCAGGTATTAAATTAGATTGTACCTATTTATGGATACAAACCTGTGGTGTACATGTTGCAGGTGACAAAAGAGAATATAGCTTCAAATTAGTGCCTTGATCCGGTTCACTGTGTCTGCCATGCCTCTATATGCAACTCTTCCAACTTGTACTATTGAATATGAAGTTCGTTGATTAATCAGCAATATCACTAAGATCTTGGAAGAGTTTCAACTGACTACAGTTAAACAATCTACCACAGCACTGTAAACTTGGGGAAGTGCACCACTTTTCCCAACTCCATCAGAAGTCTTTATCTTTATGTCTACCTTTTGAGTGCATTTGCAGCATCTAGGTAAGAGTCCTGATCACAGTCCAGTTTGGTAGATAGGGTCTAAAACAGGCATTCGGCCCATCTTTTATAACCAACAAAAACAGATCTAACATCTGCTTAAGGCTCCTTCAGGTATTTGAAAAGTTACTCAACTGAATACTGGGGCAAATTTTTCAACTATCTTTTAGGCACAGGAGGTCAGACCAGGAAGTAAATATTCATTTTCTCTCTCTATTATATGGTCCATTATCTCCTCCGGTGTTTGAGTGATTTCAGAGGTTTCTTATTGAAGGACGGAGTTCCTGTGATTCTTAATACTGGAACAAAACAGAATAAAAAGTAGGTACATTTAAGTCATCATTGGACAAGCATATGGATGTACATGGAATAGTGTAGGTTAGATGGGCTTGAGATCGGTACGACAGGTCGGCACAACATCGAGGGCCGAAGGGCCTGTACTGTGCTGTAATGTTCTATGTTCTATGTTCTAGGTGAACGAAGTCGATCTGAGTGGTAGCTGATGTACAACAGTGCAACAGATTACATTGTTTACCATTCGATTGTCTTCGCACTTCTCTGTTTGAGGTAACATTGTTATCCTACAGGACCCTCTCATTGGGATCATTACTTCAAATTCTAAAAATCTTCTGTCTGATCTACCAAACGAATCTCTAGGGATGAGTCTAGCAATCTGGGAGTACTTTCAACTAATGATATGCTTGAAAGTGTTATTTCAAACGTTCATGCAAATATTTGATGTTGGCCTTCAGCAGGTGCCTGATGATAAAAGCTGTCCCAGGACTTGGTTTCACTGACTCCCAGTTTTAAGCAACTTCTCAGGACCAATGTCATTGCTCTAAATTGATCATGGGTTGCAAATAAGATCGATGGGGAAAAAAGTTGCAGACATACATTTGCACTTCATTTTCACTGCTACATTACTAAAGGAGTCGGAATGAGGGCACACTTTCTGAAACATAAACTCAGAATAAACTTTAGGTCAAATGTAGGTCTTCGGAAACAGATCATAAAATGGCCAAATTCATTCTCATTTTAAATTCGATATTTGATTCCAATGGTTGTCATTAATTTCACATATCAGAAGTAATGAATTTATTTAAATCCCGAATGTGTTGTTTTTTCTCTCTGCTTCCAGATTTATCTTGCTCTCCTTGCCCAACTCTCAATATTCAATCACTGAAATTAAAAAATGTGTGAATGAAATATGGACAATAAAATTAATGATGGAAATTCTGCACTTGAACTCTGGAAAACTAAGTTCTGATAATGGATCCATTAACTGGCAGACTTTAAATGTATGTTGTTAGGTCAGGTATTTATTGCAAGGCTATTGGCTTCAGGCTTGTGACCTGTGATGTCTATAAGTTAATGAGATCCTTGTGACCTTTTAATGGTTTTCTGTCATTTATAATGTCTGTAACATTTTTGAGAAATATCAAGATGTTGAGGTCAAAATGTAAGTAAAACCATTAAATAGAAAACATTCACCATCAGTTTCTATTATGCCTGTAATAAGCTCTGCTCTGTGTCAGTATTTGGCCTATTCTTTCCCTTCTGATCTCTCTTTTCCAAAAGCTTCTGTTGTATTTGTGCAACCACACTTAGAACTGAACAAACAATGTGTGGAGAAGTCATAGTTGCAGTTTGGATCCTAAATATTGATTTTTTTTTTCATTTTTTTCAAAAGTCAAAGCCCAAACCCTTGCATTGCCAGTTGATCTACCAGTCTCATCTAGACAACTGTATAGGACGGGCTGAAGGGCTACACTTGTTGATGATATTAACCTTGAATGCGTTCTGTGAACAGCCTTGTACGTGCTAAAGATGGTACGTGTTTTTCTACAGTGTTTTTTACTACGCTGGCTGTTTGATACACTGTGTAATAGAGAGAGTTTCATTCCAAGTCGCTGGATTCCACTTCAGACAGGGATTGTGAATGGAGCCAGGAACAACTTCAGACCCCAGAGCCGCCGTAGATCGAGGGGTCCCTAAAGGTCAGAAGGCCTAGTTGTCTTTTTCCTCTCTTTATCATTCATTTTACTAACTTAATAAATGTTCCTTTCTCATTCATCTTTGATTATTACTCAATAAATATTCATATTTAAGCAAATTGCTATTGTCGAGTCTTCTCATAACTACATTTAACCAAATCCAAAAAGAACCGTTTGGACACCCTGTGATCCAAGACAACAACAATGCTGTGTATGAGTTTGTTTCCAGGCACATTGCTGAACTCAGAATATCACTAGAAGAGTAACACTTTGTGCTGTACTGTCTACACATTTCTTCTTGACATTCAGACATTTCTTTTTGATGGTTGTTTCCTCATCGAGACTATCCAAACAAACCATATTCTACAATATTCGAAATCTGACTTGAAACTTGATCTTCCTACACACATTGCTCAACCCCAGTCCATCATTAGGAACATATTTATTTACAATGTAGCACCAAGTTCCTCTTCACAGAATAGAGGTAGTTTACAGTCAGCCACCTTAGGCCAAAGAAACAGAGTACTAACCATAGTATCAGAGATAATGGGAACTGCAGATGCTGGAGAATTCCAAGATAATAAAATGTGAGGCTGGATGAACACAGCAGGCCAAGCAGCATCTCAGGAGCACAAAAGCTTTTGTGCTCCTGAGATGCTGCTTGGCCTGCTGTGTTCATCCAGCCTCACATTTTATTATCTTAGAGTACTAACCATTCAGTGTATTAAAGGTTTATTAATGGAGAAGAAAGATCTATGCATTAATCCCTGAGCATGTCATCAGGACACTTGCCAAAAATGTTACAGAATTAAAGAAATGTTGGTATAATAATTGTACTGTTCATAATGCTGTCGCTTCTACTCTGGAGAGATGAAACACAGAACCTTGCAGCCTTCGGGACACAATACTAAGCTCCATAATTTTGAGGCCTGAACACTTTTTCCATGTCCTTTACCCACCCCTACACCACAAGCCCCATCATGACATCGGTTTCTTACAGCCTACTTAGAGCCTACAGCCAACTCATTCACACCCACCCTTTAACCGCTCTTCTTTCTTTCTGGCTTTCCATGACTCATCCATTTGCCTACTGAACTGTTTTTTGCTTGATGTGGGCTCCATCGCTATCTATCACTTACTCCTTTACTCCCACCAGATCTGCACCCCCTCTCTACAACATATATATCGCCTTTTCCTAACCACCTTCAGTTCTGAAGAAGAGTCACTTGATGAAACAGTAGAACATAGAACATAGAACATTACAGCACAGTACAGACCCTTCGGCCCTCGATGTTGTGCCAACCTGCCATACCGATCTCAAGCCCATCTAACCTACACTATTCCATGTACGTCCATATGCTTGTCCAATGACGGCTTAAATGTACTTAAAGTTGGCGAATCTACTACTGCTGCAGGCAAAACGTTCCATTCCCTTACTACTCTCTGACTAAAGAAACTACCTCTGACATCTGTCCTACATCTTTCAACCCTCAATTTAAAGCTATGCCTTCTCGTGATCGCCATCACCATCCTAGGAAAAAGGCGCTCCCTATCCACCCTATCTAAACCTCTGATTATTTTATATGTCTCAATTAAGTCACCTCTCAACCTTCTTCTCTCTAATGAAAACAGCCTCAAGTCCCTCAGCCTTTCCTCGTAAGACCTTCCCTCCATACCAGGCAACATCCTGGAAAACTCCTCTGCACCCTTTCCAAAGCTTCCACATCCTTCTTATAATGCGGTGACCAGAATTGGACTCAATATTCCAAGTGTGGCTGCACCAGAGTTTTGTACAGCTGCAGCATAACCTCTTGGTTCCGGAACTCGATCCCTCCATTAATAAAAGCTAAAACACTGTATGCCTTCTTAACAGCCCTGTCAATCTGGGTGGCAACTTTCAAGGATCTGTGTACATGGACACCGAGATCTGTCTGCTCATCTACACTACCAAGAATCTTACCATTAGCCCAGTACTTTGCCTTCCGGTTACTCCTCCCAAAGCGCATCACCTCACACTTGTCTGCATTAAGGTCCATTTGCCACTTCTCTGCCCAGCTCTGCAGCTTATCTATGTCTCTCTGCAACCTACAGCATCCTTCGTCACTATCCACAACTCCACCAACCTTAGTGTCATCTGCAAATTTACTAACCCATCCTTCTACGCCTTCATCCAGGTCATTTATAAAAATGACAAACAGCAGTGGACCCAACACCGACCCTTGCGGTACGCCACTAGTAACTGATCTCCAGGATGAACATTTCCCATCAACTACCACCCTCTGTCTTCTTTCAGCAAGCCAATTTCCGATCCAAACTGCTATATCTCCCACAATTCTATTCCTCTGCATTTTGTACAATAGCCTACTGTGGGGAACCTTATCGAATGCCTTGCTGAAATCCATATACACCTCATCAACTGGTTTACTCTCATCTACCTGTTTGGTCGCCTTCTCAAAGAACTCAATAAGGTTTGTGAGGCACGACCTTCCCTTCACAAAACCGTGCTGACTATCCCTAATCATTTTATTCTTTTCTGGATGATGATAAATCCTATCCCTTATAACTCTTTCCAGCACTTTACCAACAACTGAGGTAAGGCTCACTGGTCTATAATTACCAGGGTTGTCTCTACTCCCCTTCTTGAACAGGGGAGCCACATTTGCTATCCTCCACTCGTCTGGCACTATTCCCGTAGACAATGACGAGTTAACGATCAATGCCAAAGGCTCAGCAATCTCCTCCCTGGCTTCCCAGAGGATCCTAGGATAAATACCTTCTGCCCCAAGGGACTTATCTATCTTCACACTCTGTAGGATTTCTAATACGTCTTCCTTGTGAACCTCAATCCCACCTAGTCTAGTAGCCTGTATCTCAGTATTCTCCTCAAAAACATTGTCGTTTTCTAGAGTGAATACTGTTGAAAAATATTCATTTAGTGCTTCCCCTATCTCCTCTGACTCTACACACAACTTCCCACTACTATCCTTGATTGGCCCTAATCTTACTTTCGTCATTCTTTTATTCCTTAAATACCTATAGAAAGCCTTAGGGTTTACCCTGATCCTATCTGCCAACAACTTCTCATGTCTCCTCCTGGCTCTTCTGAGCCCTCTCTTTAGGTCTTTCCTGGCTACCTCATAGCCGTCAAGCGCCCTAACTGAGCCTTCACATCTCATCCTAACATAAGCCTCTTCTTCCTCTTGACCAGAGATTCCACTTCCTTCGTAAACCACGGCTCCTGCGCTCTACTGCTCGCTCCCTGCCTGACAGGTACATACCTATCTAGGGCACACAGGAGTTTTTCCTTGAATAAGCTCCACATTTCTAATGTGCCTATCCCCTGCAGTTTTCTTGCCCATCCTACGCTCCCTAAATCTTGCTTAATCTCATCGTAATTGCCTTTCCCCCAGCTATAACTCTTGCCCAGTGGTATACACCTATCCCTTTCCATCACCAATGTAAACATAACAGAATTGTGATCGCTATAACCAAAGTGCTCACCTACTTCCAAATCTAACACCTGGCCGGGCTCATTACCCAGTACCAAATCTAATGTGGCTTCGCCCCTTGTTGGCGTAGTTACATACTGTGTCAGGAAGCCCTCCTGCATACACTGGACAAAAACGGACCCATCTATTGTACTCGAACTATTGTGTTCCCAGTCAATATTTGGAAAGCTGAAGTCTCCCATGACAACTACCCTGTCTCTCTCACTCCTGTCGAGAATCATCTTTGCTATCCTTTCCTCTACAACTCGGGAACTATTCAGAGGCCTGTAGAAAACTCCCAACAGGGTGACCTCTCCTTTCCTGTTTCTAATCTCAACCCATACTACCTCAGTTGACGAGTCCCCAAACATCCTTTCTGCAACTGTAATACTGTCCTTGACCAACAATGCCACACCTCCCCCCCTTTTATCAAGTTCTCTGTTCTTACTGAATCATCTAAATGCCGGAACCTGCAACAACCATTCCTGTCCCTGCTCTATCCATGTCTCCGAAATGGCCACAACGTCGAAGTCCCGGGTACCGACCCATACTGCAAGTTCACCCACCTTATTCCGGACGCTCCTGGTATTGAAGTAGACACACTTCAAACAACTTCTTGCCTGCTGGTGCCATCTTGCTTCCCTGAAACTTTATTTCGGACTACCCTACTCTCAACCTTGTCTGTACTCGAACTGCAATTTTGGTTCCCATCCGCCTGCTGAATTAGTTTAAACCCACCCGAACAGCCTTAGCAAATTCCGCCCCCAAGGATATTGGTATCCCTCTGGTTCAGGTGAAGACCATCTTGCTTGTGGAGGTCCCACCTACCCCAGAAAGAGCCCCAATTATCCAAGAATCCAGAACCCTCCCTCCTGCACCATCCCTGTAGCCACGTGTTCAGCTCCTCTCTCTCCCTAGTCCTCGCCTCACTAGCACATGGTACGGGCAACAAACCAGAGACAACAACTCTGTTCATCCTAGCTGTCAGCTTCCATCCTAGCTCCCTGAATTTCTGCCTTAAATCCCCATCTCTCTTCCTACCTGCGTCGTTGGTGCCAATGTGGACCACGACATGGGGCTGCTCCCCCTCCCCCTTAAGGATCCCAAAAACACGTTCAGAGACATCACGCACCCTGGCACCTGGGAGGCAACACACCAACCATGAGTCTCTCTCATCCCCACAGAACCTCCTATCTGTCTCCCTAACTATGGAGTCCCCAGTGACTAATGCTCTGCTCCTCTTCCCCCTTCCCTTCTGAGCAGCAGGGAAAGACTCTGTGCCAGAGACCTGTACCCCCTGCTTTCCCCTGGTAGGTCGTCCCCCCCAACAGTATCCAAAATGGTATACTTATTGTTGAGGGGAATGGCCACAGGGGATCCTTGCACTGCCTGCCAGTTCTCATTCCGTCTCCTGACTGTAACCTATCTGCCTTTTTCCTGTACCTGAGGAGTGACTACCTCCCTGTAACCACTCTCAATAACCCCCTCTGCCTCCCGAATGATCCGAAGTTCATCCAGCTCCAGCTCCAGTTCCCTGACGTGGTTTTCAAGGAGCTGGAGTTGGATGCACTTCCCGCAGATGTAGTCAGCAGGGACACTAGTGGTGACCCTTACCTCCCACATTCTGCAGGAGGAACATTCAACTGCCCTGACCTCCGTTCCCATTATTCTAAATTCCCAAGGCTGTTAAAAAAAAAGAATAAAAAATAAACTTGTTACCTTACCAATCAGGCACACAGAACCTTTTTTTTTGGGTTAGAGGAGGAGGATGGGTGGGAGACACTACCCGAGTAGTGTTTCGGGTAACGCAACCACACACATATATTACCTCACTCACTCACCACTCCCGTGTCTGCTCCTGCTCAGCGTACCTCCGCCTATTCACGAGGTAAGCTTTTTATAAATTCAAAAACAGTGACTCACCAGCTTCCCGACAAGCTCCTGCACCAAGCTTCCGTTCACGCTGCTGCTCAAGCAGAAACGGATGACACCGACACTCGAGGTAAGCTTTTAAGCTCTGCTTTCTCTCCACAAATGCTGCCAAACATTGCAGTACACCTCCGCTCGGTTCGCAATAAACTACTGCACCTCCCAGTCACGAACCATTTTAACTCCCCCTCCCATTCTTTAGATGACATGTCCATCATGGGCCTCCTGCACTGCCACAATGATGCTACCCGAAGGTTGCAGGAACAGCAACTCATATTCCGCTTGGGAACCCTGCAGCCCAATGGTATCAATGTGGACTTCACAAGCTTCAAAATCTCCCCTTCCCCCACTGCATCCCAAAACCAACCCAGCTCGTCCCCTCCACCCACTGCATCCCAAAATCACCCCAGCTTGTCCCCGCCTCCCTAACCTGTTCTTCCTCTCACCCATCCCCTCCTCCCACCACAAGCCGCACCTCCATTTCCTACCTACTAACCTCATCCCGCCTCCTTGACCTGTCCGTCTTCCCTGAACTGACCTATCCCCTCCCTACCTCCCCACCTATACTCTCCTCTCCACCTATCTTCTTTTCTCTCCATCTTCGGTCCGCCTCCCCCTCTCTCCCTATTTATTCCAGGATCCTCTCCCCATCCTCCTCTCTGATGAAGGGTCTAGGCCCGAAACGTCAGCTTTTGTGCTCCTGAGATGCTGCTTGGCCTGCTGTGTTCATCCAGCTCCACAGTTTGTTATCTGAGTTTCCCATATTTGTTTCAGATTTCCGACATCCACAACTCTTTCTTTGATTTTTAGTTTATGAAAGTGTTACAAAGCCAGTTAATCACCAAGGTGACATGCTAGCCAGCTTGCCATCAGTCCTGGCAATAGGGTAAAGTCAATATTGGTAAAGTTCCTTGTATTGTACTTTCACAAGATGGATGCAGCTGAGGAAAGGTGAAAAAAGTCACACTTGGTTGTTTTTAGAAAAGTACAATCCAGAAGTCAATTCCATGTGCTCTTTATTTCTAAAAAAGCCTCTTACATAAATTATTACCTCCCATATGTTGTAGAAATGTAGAAACATGGAAAGTAGAAGCAGGAGTAGAACATTTGGCCCTTCAAATCTGCTCTGCCATTTAATGTGATCATGCTGATCCAACACAGTGTTTTATTACTGCTTTCTCCCCATACCATTTGATCTCTTTAGCCCAAAGAACTAAGTCTAACTCTTTCTGTAGCACTAAATTCCACAGGCTCACCACATTCTGAATTTACATCACTGAGATAGGCCATTAGGTCTGATGAGCTTATTCCCACTGTTACGCTCCATTCAATCTACTTCATTTAAAGATATTATTATATCATCATCCTGGTTATTTCCTTACTTATCAATTTGACTGTCCCTCATTATAGTTGGTTAAATTCTCACTGCTGTTGTAATCTTAAAACATTGGGTGTGCAGGCACCCGACATAATAAAATAAATGTAACAGAAATGTCTTAGATAAATTCATTGAAATTAATTCTCATTATTATTGTTAGACAAAGATACTGCTACTAAAAGGGAAGGATTAGAAGGTCAGTTCAATCTTGATATTGGTTAAAAAATTTACAACAAAGTACTTATTATCCAGTTACATTACTTTTGAGATTGAAATTAAAGTATACATTAATATTATCTGCAGTGACTTAGCACCAGAACAACCTCAGCACAATGAGCACTGATACATACAACACTCTGATTAGACTCTCCCTGAATACATCCTTTACATTCTGAGGAGCAGAGCTTATCTAGTGTTGTCAGTTAATCATTTCAGGTACTAACTGCCTTTTACAATATCTTACACCAATATCTTTCTTCAGGATATTAAATTATTTTTACAATTAATTTACGTTGGTAAAGTAGTTTTACCACTAGATTTAAAAAAAACCAAGAGAACTGCGGATGCTGGAAATCTGAAACAGAAACAGAAATTGCTGGAAAGTCTCAGCAGATCTTTCAGCACCTGTGGAGAGAAACCTGAGTCAATGTTTCAGATCTGGTGACCCTTCATCAGAACTGATGGTGGCTACAAAAAGGATTTTTGAAATGCAGAAGATGGAATGAGGGAGTGAGGAGAGTAAACAATAGGCGGATATCGAGCCCAAAAAGAGAGAAAGACAGTTAGACAGACAAAGAAGTGATTAAATAAAAACCAAAAGAACTGCAGACACTGTAAATCAGGAGCAAAAGCAAAGTTGCTGGAAAAGCTCAGCACGTCTAGTGGCATCAGTGAAGGAAAAGAAAAGAGTTAACGTTTCGGGTCCAGTGCCCCTTCCTCAGAGCTGGAGTGGTTAAAGGTCAGTCTGGGGTAGTGAATAGCTGCTAGTGGGGGCTATTAAGGACTGACAATGGACCGTGTGTGGTAGCAGCCCATGTGATGGCAAGGCCTGGTGTGTAGGGCTGGGGCAAATCAAGGGGAAAGGTGCTCAAACTTTAAAACTATTGAGCTCAATTTAAGTTGAGAAGGACACAGAGTTCCCAAGCAGAAAATGAACAGCTGTTCTTCCAGCCTGCACTGAGCTTCACTGAAACACTGTGGCAAGCTGAAGGCAGGGATGTTGACCAGACAACATGATGGTGTGTTGAAGTGTTCAGCACCACCCCATCTCTCCACCCCACCCCAAATTCTTTGACTTTATAAATGGCTTATAGCTTGTGTTGCATTGAAAGCCTGTTGGTTGAAGACAAAGCATTCATGTGCACTTTATTGTTATATTGGAACATTGTGGCATTGATGATAATATTGAACATTTGTTTCCCTTGGAGAATCTTTAGTTTCATTTTGAATCATTTTGAGAAGGTGGTTATAGCTATGAAAGAAATAGTCTCCTCCCATTAACTTTGTAATGAGATAGAATCAAGTGTGTGTCACCCCTCTATTTGCCAGCATATGCTTTAGGTTGGCATTGTAATTTTCAAGTTTAACAATAAACAGTAAAAATTCCATGAACTGTTTTAACCCTCAGAGCATCCCACCCAGACCCATCCCCCCTAATCTGAACATCTCTGAACACAATGAGAAATTTAGCATGGCCAATCCACCTAGCTTGCATATCTTTGGACTGTGAGAGGAAACGAGGGAGAATGTGCAAACTCCACACAGACTGTTGCCCGGGGGTGGAATCAAACCCGAGTCCCTGGTGCTATGAGGCAGCAGTGCTAACCACTGAGCCACCGTGCTGCCCTCAGATTCTTTCTCACACTGTAGAATTTAAATAATAGAGTGCTTTTTTGATCAAAAGTGGAAAGAATTGGTTTCTGATGATGTAATATGTCCCACATAGCATTCATCTCTGCATTTTATGAGAACTCAGATTTTGAGTAGTTTTCTTCTGTGCCATGTCCTCCTCTCTCAGCCACCAGCCTCTATACTATCTGGATATCTCTTTCCATGCGAGATCCTCTTTAGATTGATTTTTTTGGACACATTACAATCAGGAATGTCAACATCAATTTTGTTTTGAATTATTTCATGTTGTAATTCACCATAATCTCAAAATTCTGACTATTTGTAAAGGTCGTGAATCAAATCATTTAGATGCATGAACGGAAAGCAAACAGGGATAGAAACTGCACATGGCCAATAAACTGGGGGTGTAAATAAGGATTAAGAATTGGCCCAGGCTTTGTATTGTATAAGCTGTTACTGAGTTGTTGAGAATGTTGTATTTTAGTGCTTGATGTAAAGTAATTATTAAATGCTCTTACAGTTCTATTAGTAGTGATCATTTCCTGTTTTACATTTTGTCATTTCAAAACATGACCCGCTACTGCTCTTACAGGGTAAAAATCATGTTAATTTGTTCTCCTCTGGGCATCTTAGTGTCATAGAATCATACAGCATGGAAATGGACCATTCAGTACAACCAGTCCATGCCGACCATAATCTTCTGTAATCATGAGGCAATTCTGTATTGCTGGAATTGTCTCTTCTATATGGATCAGTTTTATTCTCAAGCTGAAGGTCTCTGATTTTTAAATCTGCTGTCCATCTTCATTATTTTTAATTGCTGTTGTTTCTATTATTTGAATGATTTATTTGACAGCTCTTGCAGAAATATTTTAGCTTTTTTCAAGGTGTATAGCTTTGTTATAAAGAACCTTGGCTCTTTTAATGGAAATTTATAATTCTGTCTATTTATTTCCCTTTTCAAAAATTTTTAATTTCTGCTCATTGTAGTTGAAAGGTTTTAACTGTTTCAGATTGTGCTACAAAATATTTTCAAACATTTAAAGACCTATGAAATGCTTTAAAGTGAGACACTTTCTTTTGTGGTGCGTGGGTATCGCTGGCTGACATATTTATTGCTCATCCCTAGCTGCCCTTGAGAAGGTGGTGGTGAGCTGCCTTCTTGAACTGCTGCAGCACACCTGCTGTGAGTTGACCCACAATACCATTAGGAAGGGAATTCCCAGGGTATTGAACCAGCAACTATAAAGGAACAGCAATATATTTCCAAGTCAGGTGATGAGTGGCTTGGAGAGGAACCTGCAGGTGGTGGTGTTCCCATGTAACTGCTGCCCGTGTCCTTCTAAATGTAAGTGTTTATAGGATTGGAAGGTGCTGTCTAAGGACCTTTGGTAAATTTCTGCAGTGCACCTTGTAGATAGTGCATTCTGCTGCGACTGAGCGGCAATGAAGGGAGTGGATGCTTGTGGATGTGGTGCCAGTCAAGCAGACTGCCTCACCATGGATGGTATCAAGTTTCTTGCGTGTTGTTGGAGCTACACTCATCCAGGCAAATGGTGAGTATTCCATCACGTTCCTGACTGTTGCCTTGCAGATGGTGAACATGTTGTGGGGAGTCAGAAGCTGAGTTACTCACTGTAATATTCCTAGCCTTTGATCGTTTTTCCTAAACTCTCCTCAGGTTGGAAAAAGAACTGTTAATTCATACCATTTTTCCTCCTTTTCCATGGTTTTGGGGCTCTTTAGACAATAAGAATGAGTTTTGCTCTTCATGCTTCTTTTCCATGATTTTTGCACTGGCTTAGACTGAAAAAGATGAAACCTTGCTGTTATTAGGGCTTTACAGAAATTTTCAATGGTACAATAAAATCTTGCATTTCCCCACAGATTGATATTTTGAATCTAAAACCAAACTTTGTCTGATTTTGATTTTATCCTCTCATTTATCCAATTGTATTGCCACATTAAGGGTTTTCTCAACAAGTGTCTTTATTCCAAACATTTTTGTAGCCTCTCTCAGTGACCTTAATTCATTTTGACAATGTTCATTTACTTAATGTAATAATTTAAGCTTTCTTTTAGATTTTAGATTTAGAGCCCAGAATTTCTCCTTACTTGCAAGGATTTTCACTTTTCCTATAAGGGATTTAAACTCACTTCAACATGTCTAATATCACATGCTTTTCCAAGGCTTATGATGTTGATTTTTCTACTTTGTAGCTCGGGTAAGACTCCAGGGTCTACTCAAGCTTTTTCAATATTTTTTACTATTTCTAGCAGTTTTATGCTTTTATAGGTAGATTTGGTACTGCTGTCTTTGAAGATGCTTTTCTATTTGATGGCCGTAGTATTCACAAAAATTGGCAGGCTTGTGTTCTTTCAAGCTGATGTACATCTGAAGAAACAATTAGTTTTCTAAGTTTTTCTCTAGCACTTTTTTTCTGCTCAGATGGCTATGGAATTTGCAGATCTGTAGGTTTCCTTAAGCCGTGCCACTGCTGGTTATCATATTTATAAGTGTCACAGATAAATTGAGTCTTCAGATGACTACTACTCCTATCATTTTATTATTAGCAAAATCCTCATTACTATCATCACTTTATGACATTAGGTGCTTGGTGTATGAGCACAACATAATGGTGTGACTGAGAAGCCTTGGTTGCTCTTAATCCTTACTCTAAACTGCAGATACCAAGTGGGGAAGAGTGTTCACACAGAGTCATTTGTAAATATGGGCTCAGGCTCGGTAACCACCCAAAAGTTTACTGCAGAGTATTTGTCATCTAACTATATAACATCTTAAATGCAGGATAGAGAAATTGGGTGCTACTTTAGATCAAATACAGATTACAATTAGTTAATTGAATTAGCACCAGCATAACATACTAGTTTTCTCCTCTCTGTAGCTATCCTTTATGTCTTGTTGGACAGAACTTAGTTCATGATTTCGGTTAACGTTTCCAAGTACAAACTCTTGGATACAACATCCCTTAACTGCAGCTATGCCATATATTTCAACTGTTCGATTCAGTAGCAAGCTTGACTTCCTAACCATTCTCTGAGTAATGAAGTTATTACTTTTTTTAATGGATTTATTGCACCAGATCTTCCTATTACTATTGGAACAGATTCAACCAAAGGTAATACTATTAAAAATGCATAATTATTTGTTTGCAATTTATACTCAGATTTCTGAGTCTGGCTGGTGCACAGGATGGGCCAAAGGGCTAAAAGTTAATTATGATATTCGACAACTGCATGAGAAAATAAATTGTATGCATGAGCTGTAGGGCTAAAGTTGTTGATGATTCTTGACAAGCTGCATGACCTTGAATGAGTCCTGTGAACATTCCTTTACGAACCACCAGTTTTGTCTTTCTGTACCTGCTTTCTTTGTGCTGGCTGTTTGTTACACTGTATGAGAGACAGAGAGAGTTACATTCCAAGGAGGGACTTTGCCTTGGCTCGGAATTGTGAACTATGCCAGGAACGAACCAAAACCTCCAGACCAGCCATCGATTGGGGGGGGGGCGCAGAGGGTGTGAAACTTGCTGCTTTTTTCGAGGAAGGGCATGAGATTTGTTGGTTTGTTTTCTTCCATTTATTATTATCACTATACTCATTCATTATTACTTAATAAACATTCATATTTAAGCAAATTGCAGTGGTCGTGCCTTCTCTGAGATATATTTACCCAAACCTGAAAAGAACCGTTTGATCTCATGTTGTGATCCAAAACAGCTCGTCTCTGATACCTCCATCATTGGAAACTCACTTGAAATCTTCTCAGTGCTGATCAATGTTTGAGGGCAGTCCCTTTTGACAATGGCTGCTAATTTCCAATAAATAGGATGTTTAAAGGTCCCAAAGGAATTTTGCCAGCTCCTGAAAAAAAGTAACTGTGTAAGATAAATTGGAGAAGAAGTAGGATGTCGAGTGGATGGGTCATTTTGTGTGATTGGAGTGTCAGTTTGAGAATTACCCAGGAATTTTGTCCCTCTACTGTTTCCCGGCTTATAGTCAAGGTATGTAAGTCAAAAGTCCCTGATGTTAACTCTGAACTGGGGACTTTTCAGATGGTTCCTAATGCCAGGTAATGACCTATCAGAATGATATCAGATGATTCTCGATAGGAGTGAGAGAGATAGGGTAGTTGTCATGGGGGAATTCAACTTTCCAAATATTGACTGGGAACACTTTAGTTCAAGTACTATAGATGGGTTAGTTTTTGTCCAGTGTGTGCAGGAGGGCTTCCTGACACAGTATGTAGACAGGCCAACAAGGGGCGAAGCCACATTAGATTTGGTACTGGGTAATGAGCCCGGCCAGGTGTTAGATTTGGAAGTAGGTGAGCACTTTGGTTATAGCGATCACAATTCTGTTATGTTTACATTGGCGATGGAAAGGGATAGGTGTATACCACTGGGCAAGAGTTATAGCTGGGGGAAAGGCAATTACGATGAGATTAAGCAAGATTTAGGGAGCGTAGGATGGGCAAGAAAACTGCAGGGGATAGGCACATTAGAAATGTGGAGCTTATTCAAGGAAAAACTCCTGTGTGCCCTAGATAGGTATGTACCTGTCAGGCAGGGAGCAAGCAGTAGAGCGCAGGAGCCGTGGTTTACGAAGGAAGTGGAATCTCTGGTCAAGAGGAAGAAGAGGCTTATGTTAGGATGAGATGTGAAGGCTCAGTTAGTGCACTTGTCGGCTACAAGGTAGCCAGGAAAGACCTAAAGAGAGGGCTCAGAAAAGCCATGAGGAGACATGAGAAGTTGTTGGCAGATAGGATCAGGGTAAACCCTAAGGCTTTCTATAGGTATTTAAGGAATAAAAGAATAACGAAAGTAAGGTTAGGGCCAACCAAGGATAGTAGTGGGAAGTTGTGTGTAGAGTCAGAGGAGATAGGGGAAGCACTAAATGAATATTTTTCAACAGTATTCACTCTAGAAAACGACAATGTTTTTGAGGAGAATACTGAGATACAGGCTACTAGACTAGGTGGGATTGAGGTTCACAAGGAAGAGGTATTAGAAATCCTACAGAGTGTGAACATAGATAAGTCCCCTGGGGCAGATGGGATTTATCCTAGGATCCTCTGGGAGGAGATTGCCGAGCCTTTGGCATTGATCTTTAACTCGTCATTGTCTACGGGAATAGTGTCAGACGAGTGGAGGATAGCAAATGTGGTTCCCCTGTTCAAGAAGGGGAGTAGAGACAACCCTGGTAATTATAGACCAGTGAGCCTTACCTCAGTTGTTGGTAAAGTGCTGGAAAGAGTTATAAGGGATAGGATTTATAATCATCTAGAAAAGAATAAATTGATTAGGGATAGTCAGCACGGTTTTGTGAAGGGAAGGTCGTGCCTCACAAACCTTATTGAGTTCTTTGAGAAGGTGGCCAAACAGGTAGATGAGAGTAAACCAGTTGATGTGGTGTATATGGATTTCAGCAAGGCATTCGATAAGGTTCCCCACAGTAGGCTATTGTACAAAATGCAGAGGAATGGAATTGTGGGAGATATAGCAGTTTGGATCGGAAATTGGCTCACTGTAAGAAGACAGAGGGTGGTAGTTGATGGGAAATGTTCATCCTGGAGACCAGTTACTAGTGGTGTACCGCAAGCATCGGTGTTGGGTCCACTGCTGTTTGTCATTTTTATAAATGACCTGGATGAGGGTGTAGAAGGATGGGTTAGTAAATTTGCAGATGACACTAAGGTTGGTGGAGTTGTGGATAGTGACGAAGGATGCTGTAGGTTGCAGAGAGACATAGATAAGCTGCAGAGCTGGGCAGAGAAGTGGCAAATGGACCTTAATACAGACAAGTGTGAGGTGATGCACTTTGGTAGGAGTAACCGGAAGACAAAGTACTGGGCTAATGGTAAGATTCTTGGTAGTGTAGATGAGCAGACAGATCTCGGTGTCCATGTACACAGATCCTTGAAAGTTGCCACCCAGATTGACAGGGCCGTTAAGAAGGCATATAGTGTTTTAGCTTTTATTAATAGAGGATCGAGTTCCGGAGCCAAGAGGTTATGCTGCAGCTGTACAAAACTCTGGTGCAGCCACACTTGGAATATTGCGTACAGTTCTGGTCACCGCATTACAAGAAGGATGTGGAAGCTTTGGAAAGGGTGCAGAGGAGTTTACCAGGATGTTGCTTGGTATGGAGCGAAGGTCTTACGCGGAAAGGCTGAGGGTCTTGAGGCTGTTTTCGTTAGAGAGAAGAAGGTTGAGAGGTGACTTAATTGAGACATATAAAATAATCAGAGAGTTAGATAGGGTAGATAGGGAGAGCCTTTTTCCTAGGATGGTGATTTCAAGCACAAGGGGGCATAGCTTTAAATTGAGGGGTGAAAGATATAGGACAGATGTCAGAGGTAGTTTCTTTAGTCAGAGAGTAGTAAGGGAATGGAACGTTTTGCCTGCAGCAGTAGTAGATTCGCCAACTTTAAGTACATTTAAGTCATCATTGGACAAGCATATGGACGTACATGGAATAGTGTAGGTTAGATGGGCTTTAGATCGGTATGACAGGTCGGCACAACATCGAGGGCCAAAGGGCCTGTACTGTGCTGTAATGTTCTATGTTCTATGTTGTTCTATGTTCAGAAGTTAAACAACACAGCAGTTATAAAAAAAAATTAACAATGTGTTGCGACTTCTGATGGTCCCTGATGCAAATCTTCCAGTGAATATCCAGTCTCTGACTATCCAGGGATCATAGGTTCAGTTATATTTACTACATTAGCTTTATATTCCCTAATTTTGGACTTCTATTGATGGAAATATCCACATCTACTCTATTAAACCTCTTCAAAATTTTAAAGACGTTTTTTACACCACCACGCTAACTTCACTCTTTTGGAGTAAAATGCCCCAAAGTTTCCTTTTGGTTTAACCTTTCAATTTTGTTTTTTTTTCTGTTTTTTTTACTTGAATCTCCATCAATGTCTTCAGAGCCATTGCGTGCAACGTCACCAGCAGGCTGCATAGTGCCACTGACATTTCTGGGTGCTTGCCGTTGTCTTTATTGGAAATAAATAAAAGATACACCGACATGCATATACAACAACAGTTTCATTCCTTGTATTTAGATATTTTCTAAGCAATCTGCTCAGAGATGCTGTTACACACCTCTGGAGCAGGTGGGATTTGAACCCAGGTCTCCTGACACCATCAATGCACCACAAGAGCTCTTCGTTCCCTACATTTGAATTTCTGTTCTGTCATATTTACAGCTGCTTGCCCATAATTCAATTTCTTTTCTCAGTGAGCACGCCCAGGCTTAACTAACTATACACAGTGAACAGCCAAACAGAAATCATCAAATACCACCAACTGAACACTAAATATGCCTGTTAACTTTCTTCCATTGCCTGAACACTCAGATTCTGTACACGTTTGCTTGATGGCTCACAGCAAGGAGAATGTCTAACCAGCAATATGAAGTATGTGTGGTGCCAGTGCCTACGCTGGTGTTTATTAATTCAGATTGAGTGACGTGATCTCTTCAATAAGGCTGGCCTCCACTTTATATAATAGCACAGGGACCTCAATGTTTTCAGCACCTGAAATAAAAGAGAGGAGCAGGATTAGAATTGAATGTGCAGGAAGGACAGGAAAATATTGAGACTTATCCCTTGGGGAACTTTGGCTGTTCGTCTCAAAGTCCATATGAAATAATCATAGTGGATATTACTTAAGGAACCACACAGCATTAACTGTTTCAGACCTTTAGATTCTTATACAACACCTATATGGAACACTGGGCTTATAGGGTTAACCTTCTCTGCTCACAGCCCCCTTTTAGAGGCACAGAGCATTCAACTGCCATTGCCCCAATGATCAGCCTCATGGAGGCAAGGACCATCACCACAGGACAAGACATTACCAGTTGGCTGGGAAAATCAGCCAATTAGGACCAGAACTATGTAAATAAACTGGCCACCTCCAATCAGCAGTATCACGTGCATGGATGGAAAACTCCCTTGCTGGTAGGACTGCATCAGGGAGCTATCCAAAATTGGCTCTCTATTATTTTCTCAGCTGCACAAATACTTTCTCACTCTGGTCCCTGCCTCCCAACGTGTCACCTTTGAGAAGGTATCTGTGCCACCTATATGAGTATGTCCCATCCCTTTACAATAAAACACAGCTGACTTTAAGCATAGACATAGCCAGGTGTAGAGCTAGATGAACACAGCAGGCCAAGCAGCATCAGAGGAGCAGGAAGGCTGACATTTCGGGCCTAGACCTTTCTTCAGAAAATTTTCTCTGTGAGTTTGTAACTGAGAGGTGAAAGATGTTATTCCTGACTGCTGGTCCAATAGGCAACACAACCAGAAACATGTTTGATGCAGCAATTGGATCCAGGTGGATCTCATTGGCAATGACAATTGTTAAACTGGGCCAATCAGGAAGCCCTGGTTGACCAATATAAACGGGGGTTTAGCGCCTCCTCAGCTTAGGGACCTGACATGGAGCTGGATAGCCATGGTCAGTTTACCGAAAACAAGTAAATAAAAGGTGCCTTGGGGACATGATACTGGCCTCTGTTTAGTTATTTCATTCAAACTTGGTTGAAAAGGGCAGCATTTTCAGCCTGGCCAGGAGGCCATCAGTCCAATGATGCAAGCATTTTAACATACCCTGAAATCTGAGAAAATGAGTACCCAGCAGCATACAGGTGACAGGCTTTCAATTGTGATCATTTAGTAATCACTTAAGGCCAGAAGACCGTGTGTCCACAGTACCCTGTTGCATCACTAAAATGCCAGCCACCCCCACATTTGGAGTGAAAATGAGAAAAGGATATCACTGTGAGCTAAGGGAAAGCTGCCTTCTCATGCATCAGTCTAACGCCTGGGAAATGGCATATTCAGCATGCCAACTGTTCTCTCAGCACTATAGGATGACGGGAATTGTACATTTAATTGGGCAATATTTGCAGTATGTGTACCTTAAGAGCTGATTTATAACGGCATCAGATCATGTTGAACTGGATCCTGACTGCCAGGCTCTGAGTAGGATGTAACTTCCTCACATCCACTACACATATTTCCTTTCAATATAGTCTCTTGCTGTTCACTCACAAGAGTGCAGGTATATATGTTTATATTCAGATAACAGTGACTAGATTCAGAGAACTGGAGGTGGGTAGTAAGAACCTGAGATGAAACCCAGTGACAATAAAACACAAGGCTCGTTGAACTGTGCAAGTCCAGAGAAAATGCCCTAAGTTAAGCTCAGGAGTTTTATGATCAGTTAGCATTAGATTTTGTGGCATACCTAGGATATAAACTGCAGAATGGGAAAGCTAAGCTGCAGCTGACAAAAGCACAGAAGAAGGCCTAAGGCAAGTACGCAGTTAGCAATAAGAGGAAATCAATTGGCCACAGTAAGTAAAGCATTACGGAACAGAAATACAAACAGAGTTGGGAAGAAACAGGCACTCAGAAAATACTGGATGCTGGTGAGACCATAAAGAAGGCTGAGGCAGGATGTGTGGAGTCTGGGGGTGGGGGAATATGACCTTGTGAAGTTATGTATTCTGTGATGTGAAGCTGTGGGGTTTGGAAATCCCATGATCCAAATCTTTGGGTGGGTTATTCTGAGTGCAAGCACGCTGAATGATTTATCATTCCAATGGATGATGAGTTTTACAGTCATTTCCAATACACTGGGGGACCTTCAGCATTGAGGCTTTGCTGAATTAGAGAGGTCCTAGTAGTCAATCAGCCCTGCAACGACCCAAGGCTTGGAATGGCATCTGTGAGCTTCCTTTAATGTGTGGGCGCTGCGGACCTTATCGATTCCTCATTCATTCTTTTTCCCATCCTCTTAGAAGAATCATGGAATCGTAGAATCCCTTTGGTGTAGAAGTAGGCCATTTTGGCCATCAAGTCTGTAACAATCCTTTGCGTAGCATCCTACCCAAATCCAGCTTCCACCCTACTCGCTAACCCATAACCCTGTATTTGCCTTGCTAATCCACCTACCTCACATATCCTTGGACACTATGTGGCCATTTGCCATGGCCAAGCCACCCAACCTGAATTACTTTCGACTGTGGGAGGAATCTGGAGCACCCAAAGGAAACCCACACAGTCACAATGCAAACTCCACACAGTTACCCAAGTCTGGGTCCTTTTCGCTGTGAGGCAGCAGTGCTAATCACAGAAATATTGTGCCATCCTCCATGCAGGGAGATTGGTGTGCCCGTCCTGCTTCCTTGTCCAGTTCTCAGCCTCTTTCTAATGACATTCTGTACATGCAAGCAAAATACAGGAGGCATTCAGGAGGCACTGCCTGAACAGTTAAATCAACAGCACAGTTGAGGGTGGCACGGTGGCTCAGTGGTTAGCACTGCAGCCCCACGGTACCAGGGACCCAGGTTCAATTCCAGCCTCGGGCGGCTGTCTGTGCAGAGTTTGCACATTCTCCCCGTGTGTGCGTGGGTTTCCTCCGGGTGCTCTGGTTTCCTCCCACAGTCCAAAAATGTGCAAGATAGGTGGATTGGCCATGCTACATTGCCTGTAGTGTCCAGGGGTGTGTGGGTTACAGGGGGGAGGGGTCTGGGTGGGATATATCAAGGGGTGGTGTGGACTTATTGGGCCAAAGGCCCTGTTTCCATACTGTAGGGAATCTAATCTAAACAGAAGAATGTCTTCACTGCGTCAATGATTTATTCAATACCGGTTTGTGTTAGAAGATGGTTCTAATGCTAGTAACCTCCAGTCCTTGTGACTTGGTCCAGAATAGGCTTAGGGTCCACTTCTTTATGAGGATAACTTTCATCCCCCAGAAGCCAAGTGCAGATTTTTGACACTAGCCTGAAGAAGCACCTCTGAGACTTTGGCAGGAGGAAAGAATTAAGGCAGCTGCTTGAAAGCTAAGTGCAGACCTGCAAGATGTGTTTCCTGTGGTCACAATTCAACTTAACATTTAGTGAATGAAAGATTATTCTGTTGAGGAATCTGAATATGAAGGTCACTGCCTTGTTTGATTTGATTTGATTTATTTATTGTCACATGTACATAAGTATGGTGGAAAGCTTTGTTTACAAGCAGTACAGGCAGATCATAGTAAGCAAAGGTATACAGATCAAAGGGTAACAAACCTTAGGCAGAGGCATACAGGTTACATCTCACAGGGTGCATGCTCGGCAAGATCAACATTAGCAAGATCAGCATTATCTGAGGCTAGAAAATCCATTCATCAGTCTAATAATGGACAGGAAGAAGGTGTGTTCAGGCTTCTGTATCTACTGCTTGATGGAAATGATTGAAGCAGAGCATTAACTGGGTGTGTTGGGTCTTTGATGATGTTGGCAGCCTTTCCACAGCAACAAGCCATATAAATGGAGTCCATGGATGGCAGGTTTACTTCCATGATGATCTGGGCTGTGCAGACAACCTCCTGTAGTTTCATACATTGCTGGGTAGAGCAGTTGCATTACCAGGCCATTATGCACCCAAGAGTATACTTCCAATAGTGCATCGGTAAAGGTTGGTAAGGGTCCTTATGGACATGCCAAATTTCCTGAGCCACCTGAGGAAGAAGAGGTGTTGTTGTGCCTTCTTTGCTGTCACATGTACACGGAAAGTCCAGGACAGGTTATCCTTTATTGTGACTCCTAGGAGCTTAATACTCCCCAACCTCTCAACCTCAGTCTGTTCACGTAGATGGGGTTGCATCGTCCTCCTTTCTCTCTGAAGCCAATGATATTTTGGTTTGCTGGCATTGAGAGAGGTTTTCTCACTGTACCATGTCAACAAGCCCTGCATCTGCTTTCTGTCGTCTGACATGTCATTGTTAGAAATCCATTATTTCACAGTGGTGTCATCAGGAAACTTGTTGATGGCGTTTGTTCAGAATTTGGCAACACAGTCATTGGGGGACAGGGAGGACAGTAGCAGGCTGTTGGCTACATGAGAGTAATCAATGATTGCCAGGGGGAGCCTGACATGAAAGCTAAATGTGCTCTATGGTTACACAGGCTTCTCTAAGTCAAAAATTGTATATTTATCCATCCTTTGGAATATTCACGAATTATACCAACTGCTAGATGCGAACCAAGTCAGATCTTCAAAAAAACCTGAATGCGTAAACATTCAGAGCTATGATGACCTTGATGATTGCAGGCTGGGGTGTGCCACAAAAAATTCAAGGCATCAGATCATTGTGGACAAGAGCACAAATATCTGAGACCATCAACTTGGAAACTTTCAGTCTACTGTAGCCTTGGCTTTCTATTAAATGAAGGTAAATGACATGTAGGGAGCATAGCTTTTGTCTTGGGAAGAACATTCTTCCCTATGTAGCCCCTGTCTATGCTTCTTTGGCATCCTCCTGACCATGAGAATAGCTCAGCTAAATCATCCCATTTCTAGTCAATGCAATGTCAGAGTAGCCTGTCCTCATCTCCAGTCACTGAGGGTCTGTTTGTGCAGCCAGCCACTGTTAGCCAAATGATTACAGCAGTCCAACATCTCTCAGGACTCCCACCTCTCGCTGCTGAGAAATATATGCTTCTTAGCAATCTGCAGCAGTAGTTCTGCACCATTGGTGGAGAAGCTAAGCATGATTCTTCATTTTTAACTGAGTTGACCAGTGTCTCCATTAGTCACTCCAGCTTCTGCATACCTGGCTCAGCCTGATGTGTTGTAAACATTGTGAGGTCCTCATGCCTGCTGATCGAAAATCTGAAACAGGCTCAGTGAACCCTTTTAACGAACTCCACAACTCACTGAGCAGGAATCGTGCTCGGTTCCAGACAATCCCTCTGCTCTCCCATTAAAAATTGCACTATTTTCCAGAGACAGTAGGATCTAGTTTTGCCCACCTATAATACAATTTCCAAATCACCCGCACACTCATTTCCACCCCTATTGGTAATTAAAAGTTCATCCCATATGTCTGAATGCAATTCCAACACTAGCAGCATGGATGGAGGGAACAATCTAGGAAAGCAAGCTGGAGAGAAAATGTCTGTGGCAGATTACAGATTTACAGTATAGTGAGATTATGAAAATAAAGACAAAAATATGACGTGGAAATTAAAGCACTGAAGGATAACGAATTAGGGAAGTTCAAAAATGATTCATTTTTAAATTTTAAATGGGTATTCTTCGGCACACAAACTTAAAAAAAGGAAATCATAAGTTTATGTTCAAATGTTCATTATTGATCATTTTCTAAAGGTAGGCTGTGAGACAGGATGGGCATCATTCCAGATGTAGATGTCCTCACTGCCTGCTCTGGTTTCAGTTGTTGCCACTCTACAACGGTGACCTCAAGTTTTTTCAAGTTTAAACATTTGGAAAAAAGATGCCTCAATCTTAGGGTGACCTCTGCCTCACTCACCTGAAAAAGCATTCTACTCTTTCTTTTGGACTGGAAGGCCTCCTATTGGCTCTCAATTCAAGAGACTTCCCACCATCCTAAATTAAACAGTGAGTCTATCCTCTGGTCATTATTTGACCAATTCACAGTCTGGTTATTGTTCTCCACATAATGCAGTTTTCTGACCATTGTTTGACTGAATGCAGGGGTCCTGAAGCTGAGGGGAAAGTCCTGCTCATGGTTTCTCACTGTTTTGGAAAGAAATTATAAGAAGAGGATCTAATTCTCAATATCCGTCAAGAGATACTACAAAAGATCCCTTAGGAACAACTCTTATTCTGTGAGATAAGGTGAATTTGTGTGCGGAAAACGGCAGTGCAGGATTCTTTGGCAGAGCTCCGAGGTTGCATGAGCACTGTAGTTTGTGTGATTACCTTTGTAGATCAGATGATATTTATGCAGGCCTTTCCCTCAGGAAATTAATTCAGTGGAGTAGAAAGAATTGCCAACACCAACAATTTTCTATATTTATTGATCCTGTGCTCTTTTAATGTGTGTCAGAAATGGAATGGAAATAGTAAAGTAATTTCTCCACATTTCTATCCTCCTATCACCATAAATCAAGGATATTACAGCAATTTTGTAAAATCAACTAACTAAATTACAAGTGTGGGTTATGTTGGGTAGACTCTGTGATAAGATAAATTATCACTTGAACTTGATGGACTACTCAAATGACTGTTTTTCATTTTATGTTTTCATTATACTATTTATGCCAGCCTACTCTAGGACATAGTTTGAACGTGACCCTGACTCTTTAGCATCAGCCCTTCAATTAAATTTCAATTTTAAAAAATTACAAACATTTAATGAAAAATTGTAAAAATCTGAATCCACTTTACTATTAAATAGTGCTATGTTGAGTGTGTCTTGTGAGCATTCTTAAATGGGGACCAAGGGAATGGAAGTGCATGGAAGGTTAAGTTGGTAACTTAAGTGTTTATGTTCTGTAGTTTTGCACCTTCAACAGAATTAAAGGGGACTCTTGGGATAACAATTGAATCAAAAATCTCCTTTTAAAATGAAAACTTAATTACCTTCCAGCCTTGAGGTCCCAGTGTTTTGCTTTCACTGTGGCAGCACCAAATCAAAATTTAGCCAATGGAGCCATGTTGTTTCTCATTTTGATCTGCTTTTGCTTTGTTGGTTTAATAATTCTCTATAATTTAGTTAATTAACGTTCATACTTTGAGAAATGTTTTTGCAATTTCCTTCAGTGTTTGTGGTTTTCAAATCTTCCTCTTTGGGCCTGAGGCTTGGATTATGTTGCTGGTGGGAGAGTTCAGGATCCTTTCCCAGCTGAAGTGTTTTCTTAACAATCACCCTTAGAAATTAACCCCTTCTCACATGGAATCTTTCACAGGGCACAGCCGCAGTGTCACTGCCTCCAGGCCAGTTAGCTTGAAGCTGAGCATATATTCGAATGTTTTCAACATATAACTGCAGTAGGCCATTCAACCCATAAAGCCAATATCACGATTCGATAAGATCATGGATAAATGAACACTTTAATGTCTTTTTCTCACCCCACCCCTGTAACCCTGTACACACTGATGATGAGAAATCTATCAATCTCTATCTTAAACATACTCAAAGACTGAGCTTCCTCTGCGGTAGAGAATTCTAAAGGTTCACAACTGTCTAACAAAAACAATATCCTTAAGTAACACCTTCCTTATTTTTAAAAAGTACTACCTGGTTCTAGACTTTCAACTAGGGGGAACATTTCAATTGCACCTACATCCCTTTAAGCATTTTGTAAGTTTCATTCAGAGTCAGTCACATTTTTGGAAACTCTGAACAATACAGGCCCAGTTTGCGCAATTTCTCTCTATTGGACAGTCCCGCCACCCCCCAGAACAAACCTGGAGAACCTTCTTTGTACTCTCTTTATAGAAATAATAGCTTTCATGACATAAGAAAACTAAAACCACATGCAATGCTCCAGATGTTATCTAACCAAACTCCTGCACAATATTCAAATCCTCTTGCAACAAAGGTTCACGTTCTGTCAGACTTCCTGTAAGCTTGCTGTACCTGCATGTTATCCTTCAGTGACTTACCATCAAGGGCTGTTAGGTCCCTTTGTATACATGCACTTTCCAACCTCTTATCACCTCCAAATTATTGATATATAAAGTGAACAGCTGGGCCTCAAGTTACAATCTAGCATTACCTCACTAGTCACAGCTTGTCAATGCAAGAATGACCCTTTTATCCCTAGTCTGAATGTTAGCCAATCATTAATCCATGCCAATATATTTATACCTTATTCCATGTACTTGATTTTTCTAATCTGTGTGCTGTGCAGGGCGTTATTGAAAGCTTTCTGAAAATCTAAGTGTACTACATCAATCAACTCTCCTTTATCAGTTTCATTAGTACCATCCTGAGTAAACGCCATTAAATTCATCAAACACAACCAAAGCTATGCCGACTATGCCCAATTAGATCAATATTACCTGTGTTTATTTATCACATTCTTTGTAATGAATTCTAGTATTATCCCTGCCACTGATGTAACACGAACAGGTCTCTAATGTCTAGTTGTCTATGTCAATCCTTTCTTAGCAAGTGGGGGAACATTTTTTACCTTGGATTCTGCATAAATCATTTCAGAATCTAAAGAATTTTGTAAAATAATCACGAATACATTGAATATCTCTGTAGCCACCTCCTTAAAAACATTGGGTAGGTGACTCTTCAGGTTCCTGAACCTGTCTGCTTCAGCTGGCGGCATCCTTCCCTTTCTCTCCTTGCTCTTCTTTCTCATTCTCTTTCTTCTTCTCTTCATCTTCTAACATTGCAGGGAAGCTGGATTGGTGCTCAATGGATCGTTGGCTGCAATGGTGGCAATGTTTTGTGTGAGGGCTCCTGAAGTGTGGACTCGGTATGTTGTCACCCTGTGGCAGCACTTGGCAGATTGTCAGTTACAGTGATGGCAGTGTCTGGAGCAGGGGCTGCTGGCTGCAGTATACCCAAAGTACAAGGACATCGTAAGGCCTGGGACACCTTGCAGAAGCCCTGGAGCAATGTTTGAAGATCCCTATTGTCGGCATATGAGCTCTATTTATGCAATTTCTTTTTATTCCTTTTCTAACTCAAAATGGTGGCGGATTGTGGCAGCAAAACACTTTTTGCTGTAACTTTCTAGATTTATGTAACAGTAAATAAATAAATGTACGCTATCAGATCCTGTGGGTTTATCAGCTTTCAGCCCTATTATTTTTTCTACAGTATAATCTTCTTACTAATACTAACTTTCTTCAACTCCCCAGTCACTTGGATCACTGGTTCGGGGAGAGTTCTTATATCTTCCTCAGTGTAAACAGACACAAAGTAATCATTTAACTTCTCTGCCATTTCCCTATTCCCAGTTTTAAATTCCCCCGACTGCCTGTAATTGATCCATATTTATTTCAAACATTATTCTTTACATTTTAGATACCTATAGAAGCTTTTACAGTCTTTTTTTTTGTTTATTACGAGATTGCAGTCATATAGTATTCTCTTTTCTTTCTGTTCTTTTTTGATAGCATCTTAAAAACCTCCCAGCACTCAGATTTGCTGCTATTTCTGGCAACTTTACAGGCATTTTTTTTTCATTCATGGGTTGTGGGCATCACTACCTGGCCAGCATTTATTCCCCATTCCTAGCTGCCCTGGAGAAGATGGTAGGGAGCTACTTTCTTGAACTGCTACAGGTAAATCCACAATGCCCTTAGGGAGGGGTCTGTAGAATTTTTGACCCAGCAACATTTTTCCAGGTCATAACGGGTGAGTGGTTTGGAAGGGAACCTGCAGGTAGTGGTGTTTCCATGTACTTGCTGTTCTTGTCTTTCTGGATGGTAGAGACTGTGTTTTTTATAGAATCCCTACATTGTGGAAACAGGTCCTTTGTCCCAACAGACCCATACCGACCCTCAGAGCATCCCACCCAGACCAATCACCCTATATCCCAACTAATCAACACATCCCAGTACACTACAGGGAATTTAGCCTGACCAAACCGTCTAGCCCTGCACATCTTTGGATTGTGGGAGGAAACTGGGGCACCCGAAAGAAACCCTCGCAGACACAGGGAGAATGTGCAAACTCCACACAGTCGCCTGAGGGGGGAATTGAACCCAGGTCCCTGGTGCTGTGAGGCAGCATGGCTAACCACTGAGCCACTGTGCCACCAAAGTGTTTGGAAGATGTTGTCTCAGGATCTTTGGTAAATTTCTGCCGTGCATTGTGTAGATTGTACACATTGCTGTTACTAAGCATATGTCGTAGAGGGAGTGGATGCTTATAGATGCTGGTGTCAGTAAATGCAACTAATTTCTCCTGGATGGTGTCAAGTTTCCTGAATGTTGCTGGAGCTGTATCTATTCAGGCAAGTTCTGTTATACACCTAACTTGGGCCTTGTAGGTAGTGGAGAGTAGGGAGGTGACTTGCCATGATATTCCTAGCCTTGGTCTGTATGAGTTTCCAGTCAATGGTTACCCCTAGGATATCGATAGTGAGGGATTTAGTGAGATTAATGCCATCTAATGTCAATGCGTTATGGTTAGATTGTCTTTTATTGGAATGGTTTTGGCCTGGCACTTGTGTGGGGTAAATGTTACTTACCTCTTGTCAGCCCACACCTGGATATTGTCCAGATCTTATTTAGCTGTGAAAGTGGACTACTTTAGTGTCTGAGGAGTCGTGAATGGTGCTGAACATTGTGCAATAATTGACAAACACCCCCACTTCTGAGTTTATGATGAAGAGAAAGTCATTGATGAAGCAGCTGATGATGGTTGGGCCTAGGATGTTATCCCGAAGAACTCCTGCAGAGATGTCCTGGAGCTGAGATGACTGACCTCCAACAACCATGACCATGTTCCTATGTGCCAGGTATGACTCCAACAGCAGAGTTTGCCCTCCAATGTTCTTTGTCAGTTTTGCCAGGGTTCCTTGATGCCACACTTTGTCAAATGCATTCTTTGTTAGCCATAGTTGACTGAACTTTTTTTTGAAGTTTTGTACCCTGAAAGACTGTAATAGTTCTTTAAAGCTCATCCGTTGCCCATGTAGAATCATACTCTTTCAAGTATTTTCCCATTCAACCTGAGCCAATTTGCGCAACATCTTCATAATTCCCTTTTTTTTCAAATTTAATACTCTTGCTTTAGACTGAATTTCCTCACTTTTAACCGTAATGTAAAATTCTATCAAATTGTGGACAGTCATCCCTGAAAGAGATTTATAACACAGTTTTTAATTAGTCCTATTTTCTGTGCTTAATACTAGATCTAAAATGACATGCACTCCAGGTGGGACCTCAACATACCGCTCTAGAAAACCATTCCACACACAGTCCAGAAACATATCCTCCATAGCATTAGTGTTCAAGATAACAAGGTGTGGAGCTTTCTAATGAAGGATCTAGGCCCGAAACATCAGCTTTCCTGCTCCTAAGATGCTGCTTGGCCTGCTGTGTTCACACAGCTCCACACCTTTGTTATCTCAGATTCTCCAGCATCTGCAGTTCCTATTATCTCTGATACAGCATTATTGTTCAGTTGGCTTACCTAGCCCATGTGCAGGTTGTGTCCTCCATGATAACTATGTTCCTCGTGCCAAATGCTTCTCTCATCGCCTGATTAATCATCTACTGTTTGATGGCATATAAATAACTCAAATGACTGCTGCTCCCTGTCTTTTTTTTTATTCCATCCAAACAGATTCTACACATTGATTTTCCAAACAGATATTTCCCAACCAATCCACTAATCAGATTTCTTAGCCTAATTTTCTTGTATATTCAGTTCCCAGTCCTGATGACCACGCAGCCATGCTCTCTAATGGTCATCCTTCGTCATTCTCCTCTGTACAGCTGAGTAACCCATGGTTGGCTGGCACAGTTAGAGTGAATGGGTGATGGGTGAGTCTAGAACCAGAGGACACAGTTTAAAAATAAGGGGTAGGCCATTTAGAACAGAGTTGAGGAAAAACTTCTTCACCCAGAGAGTGGTGGATATATGGAATGCTCTGCCCCAGAAAGCAACGGAGGCCAACTCTCTGGATACTTTCAAAAAAGAGATGGATAGACCTCTTAAAGATAGAGGAATCAAGGGTTATGGGGACAAGGCAGGAACAGGATACTGATTGTGGATGATCAGCCATGATCATAATGAATGGTGGTGCTGGCTCAAAGAGCCGAATGGCCCACTCCTGCACCTATTGTCTATTGTCTATTGAATGTGTGGAGTGGGAGACCAAGGAAAAGATTCTCTGAGGGCACACAGCATGGATGACACATTATCACTGTAAGCACATTTTCATATCTGCAAATATATATGAACTTTCACTTCTCAGATTTCTGACTACCATTTTAGCTGGAAGATTGTTTAAATAGCTACCCATGTCAGAAATACATTTGTCAAGGATGATTGAAATTAAACTGGTTAGGTTTTGTTCATCTCTGAGAATCATTCTTATAGCAGCAGATGTTAGAAATCCTCCAATCCTTAAGCTCATGAATACAGCCGAGACTTAGCACGATAGTGAGAAGATCACTGAGGCTAAAGGTAACATGAATGAAAAAGGGCCTTGACCACACTTGTGTTCCACACTTAATGCTGTGCGTATGATTATCTGACCATTCATCTCAGGGCAATGTTCATTCTATCTATGAGCTTAAGAAGAGAGTACAGGTATGTTCAAGGATAGATGACGAATTGCTCAATAAATATCTAAATTCTGCCTCAGAATGCAAACATTTCCACACCTCACCTGCCCCAGATGAATAAAAGAAATAATTTTACTCACTGTGAATGTATTGGTGGCTTTTTTCCTTTTTATTGCTCCATGAGGCTTGGTCAAAGCTGGCTTGCTATCCACATGGTACTCTTGAGTGAATGGCCTGTGTTTTCCTATTTGAAGTTACTCCCTACACTGTCATAATTCAATCAGTGCCATAGCATAATGCATCCTACCCCCAGGCTTGAGCTCTCCAATTTTAAATACGCTGACCCCTGACAAACCTCCTTGATATTTACCACTAAAATCCCCATGGCTGACAATGTCTCTTACTCTGCACTATCATGGAAGGACAGAAGCAACTGAGCATGGCCCAATCCCTGGACTGATTTTTCCAGAGCTCTCTGACTGACATGCCTGCAATCTCCAGGCTGGTGCCATTGACCTGCTGTATTGGCAATGACCCAGTCCTGGAAATACAAAAAGACAGATCCCCAAACCCTGGTATCTCTAAACACCAAATTGGCAATGGTCAACCACTAGGCTAGTATCAAATGATGCCCTGGACCAAGTACTATGGTGCCTTTAATTGACCATAAACCCCTTCACACCATGAAAGATAGCTCCCCTTTGACCTTCAGACATGGCCATTTGGTTGAAGTACATGCTGTAGATACAATATTAACGTTACATGGTAGCATACTGCAATCTATCCAACCCCTTGGCTCTTTAATTTGGGTAACCACAACAAGCTGCCCACCTTTATGTGCACTAAAACAAACAAGGCAAAGTAGAGCCTGTGAGTTCTCAGTGAAGTGACAAAGTGCTAATAGGTAAGGCAAAGCAGAGACGCTATAGCAGTCCAAGTAAGTACAGAGTGAGGTAGTTCTTAAAAAAAAGCAGGCTAAGAGCCCTGCAATGCATTCTGTACAAATACATAAGATGAGTGTGTTCTTGCAGACAGATCAACCTAGCGGGAGCATGGAACTGCAAGGTGTTCATGAGCTCCCAAGTGGTGAAGCGGTGAAGTTCGTTATGAGTTAATCCAACTGTGGCCGCAATGACGTGGTCAGGCTGGTGTTTTGCCAATGCTAACTTCTATGGCCATTGCCCATACCACTCAGGGGCTGGGAAAATTCCACCCTATAAACTTGCTTTTCCCTGCTGTTTAATGCCAGTTTCACCTACTTTGTGATTTTGGTTTTGCAGAAATGTAATAATGTAGATGATAGAGTCCTTCAACATTGCTGAGGGTTTATCTCATATGTGAACGTATAATTAAAACAGTAAACTGCATTTCTAGAACCAACTACACAAGAACACAACATATTTCTTTTGTAGATAATAAAATGTGAGGCTGGATGAACACAGCAGGCCAAGCAGCATCTCAGGAGCACAAAAGCTGACGTTTCGGGCCTGGACCCTTCATCAGAGGGTCCAGGCCCGAAACGTCAGCTTTTGTGCTCCTGAGATGCTGCTTGGCCTGCTGTGTTCATTCAGCCTCACATTTTATTATCTTGGAATCTCCAGCATCTGCAGTTCCCATTATCTCTGATATTTCTTTTGTACTTTGCTCTAATTCCATTGTTTTCACTCCATTTCTCTCATTTTTAATTTTTAGCCTTTAAGTTTTAATTTAAG
This sequence comes from Stegostoma tigrinum, assembly GCF_030684315.1. Classification (NCBI taxonomy): domain Eukaryota; kingdom Metazoa; phylum Chordata; class Chondrichthyes; order Orectolobiformes; family Stegostomatidae; genus Stegostoma; species Stegostoma tigrinum. The sequence continues at coordinate 37,796,675 of NC_081368.1, forward strand.
TTTATAGTTCTAGTTTGATTTTCCTCCTCCTGAATGCTCATATCCTGGACAATACCATTTTTCTTCTGTAGAAGTATCAAGATTAACCTTAATCTATGAAAAAAATTTGCTCAATCTTTCTGTTTTACCAATCTGAATCTGCTTCCTCCTTCAATCTGCACCTGTATCTCACATTTTATTCCCAGCTTCTTGAAGTATAGTATGTTTTCCAGACAACAAAATTCCTTTTCCTTTACCACGCAGCAAATACACTCTGAGCATTTTGGGGGAAGAACTCAATTTGCATCACCATTTATGTAAAGAAGGTCTTCCTGATTTCCCTCCTAAAAGGTTTGATTTTACTTTGAAAAGTGTCTGTCTTTTCCTTGATTCCCGCACCAGAGAAACTAATTTTGCTTTCTCTTTCCCATAAATCCATTGAATATTCTGAATACTTTGATTAGATTACCCCTCTTTCACACGTAATGCTTTGTTTGAAGTCTAACATCAATGCAGTGCTGTGCCCCCTTCAAACAGGTAAAACATTCTAACTGATTAAAGATTTAATCCTTAGGTTTATTTAATACATCCTCATCAGTCGTGTGACTCTTTGATCTTTTACTCGTAAATTCTATGTTCTGTGTGCTCCTTTCTCACTTCACCTGACAACGGGGCTATGCTCCGAACACTTGTGTTTTCAAATAAATTTGTTGTATTATAACCTGGTGTTGTGTGATTTCTGATCTTGTCCACCTCAGTCCCACACCAGCACCTCCACCTCTAGTAGGATTGATATGGAGCACAAGATGAGTAAGAAAAACAGTAGCAAGTTCAAACGGCTAGATAAAATTGCAATGAGGAAGAGTGGAACAAGGTATGTCACCACCGAAAGAGCAAAGGAGCTTTAATGTAGAAGGAATTTGCAAATAGTATACGTCTCCTTCTTAGCTGTAAATTGTATGTGTCAAACAAAAAGCAGCTTCACGAGCAATTAAGATACATGTCAATCAAAACAAAAACCTGCAGAAAGCAATCTGGAAATTACAAAACGTATTTGTTTTGAGTGATAAATGAATAATACCATCCATTCATCTGACTTGCTCTTATCTACAGGCTTTCAATTGACTTTTGCATTATAAATGGTGTTGGTCAAGAATAAGAATACAATATCCTTTATTGTCACTTGTATTTCAATACAGAGGTATAGGAACACGGTGAAAAGTTTTTACAATGGCTGACTTTTAATCATGCCACCTAAGGCACAAGTACGTAGGTACAAATCATGCAGAGTGACTAAAATATTGTGCTCTTACAAGAAGAGGATTATTAGAAAGTGTAAGTATTATTTACAGAGGTAATTACCACATAGTGTAAAATTACCACATAGTGTTAAATTACAGCAGCTCAGCACATGGCACCAGGCCCAAGTCCAGCAATTGTCCCACATCACTCTAGTCCTCTCCTCACCAGCACTCTGCAACAACAAGGTAAGTCGGGCTGTACCAGATTCGTACCTTGGCCCCTCCATCGCTCCAGGGACTTGGCCCATCTGTTGCTCTCGGGCTGCCTTCTCCCACTCACCTCGGCTGCCTGTTCCTGCTCTCGCCGCCGGCCCCCATCAATCGCTGTCTGCGCAATATTCCAACACTGCTTTCCCACACGTTGCTGTGGGGTTGTCCCTCGCACTGCTCTGGGGCTCAGAGCCCTTGCACTGCTGCAGAGTTCGCTGGTCTAGACTTGCTGGCAGCTCCAATCCTGAGGGGACAGAAGAAGAAAAAAAGAATAGAGAAAGGTTAAGAGATGAAAAGGAAAAAGGAGGAAAAAGAACAGGCAGAGCAAAGGGACTCCAACATGAGCATACTACTCTATCGCCATCTTGCTTTTGAAGGAAGCATACGTCAGGAATAGATGGCAGGGATCAAGTGAATCCCTGGAAAATGATGAAGGCAATAGGATTATACTTAAAATGGAAATCAGGATGGCAAAAAGACGACATGAGATGGCTTTAGCAAATAGGGTTAAGGACAATCCAAAGGGATTCTACAAATACATTAAGGACAAAAGAGTAACAAGGAAGAGAATAGGGCCCCTTAAAGATCAACAAGGCCACCTGTGTGTGGAACTGCAGGAGATGGGTGAGATACTAAATGAGTATTTTGCATCAGTGTTTATTGAGGACGATGATAATGGAAGCTAGAGAACTTGAGGAAATAAATAGTGACAACTTGAAAAAGTTACAGAGGAGAAGGTGCTGGATGTCTTAAAACACATAAAGGTGGATAAATCCCTGGAACCTGATCGGGAAAGCTAGAGAAGTGATTGCTGGGGTCCTTAAAGAGTTTTTGTATCATTGATAACCACAGGTGAGGTGTCAGAAGACTGGAAGTTGGCTAATGTGCTGCCACTATTTAAGAAAGGTGGTAAGAGAAAGGCAGGGAACTATAGTCTGGTGAGGCTGGCATTGGTGGTGGGCAAGTTGGAGGGAATCCTGTGGGACCGAAGTTACATGTTTTTGGAAAGGCAAGGACTGATTAGGGATAGTCAACATGGCTTTGTGTATATGAAATCATGTCTCACTAACTTCATTGAGTTTTTTTTGAACAAGTAATGAAGAGGCTAGATGAGGGCAGAGCAGTGGATATGATCTTTATGGGCGGCAGTGAGGCATTTGACAAAATTCTTCATGTTACACTGGTTAACAAGTTAGATCACATGGAATACAGGGGGAACTAATCATTTGGACACAGAATGAGCTCAAAAGTACAAGACAGATAGTGGTACTGGAAAATTCCTTTTCAGACTGGAGGGTTATGGCCAGCGATGTGCCACAAGGATCTGTGCTGGGTCCACTACTTTTCATCTTTTATATAAATGACTTGGATGTGAACATAGGAGGTATAATTAGTAAGCTTGCAGATGACACCAAAATTGGGAGACTAGTGGATAGTGAAGAAGATTACCTCAGAGTACAACAGGATCTTGGTCAGATGGGCCAATGGGCTGAGGAGTGGCAGATGGAGTTTAATTTAGCTAAATGTAAGGTGCTGCATGTTCGAAAGACAAATCAGGGAAGGACTTATACACCTAATGGTAAAGTCCTGGGGCATGTTGCTGAACAAAGAGATCTTGGAGTGCAGGTTCATAGTTTGTTGCAAGTCGAGTCACAGGTAGACTGGATAATGCAGAAGGTATTTGCTATGCTTGCCTTTATTGATCAGTGCATTGAGTGAAGTAGTTGGGAGGCCAAGTTGTGGTTGTACACGACATTGGTTAGGCCACTGTTGGAGTATTGTGTGCAATTCTGGTCTCCCTGCTGTGGGAAGTATGTTGTGAAACCTGACAGAGTTCAGAAAAGATTTACAAGGATGTTGCCAGCTTTGGAGGATTTGAACTATAGGGAGAGGCTGAATAGGCTGGGCTAATTTCCCTGGAACATTGAGGCTGAGATGTGATCTTATAGAGGCTTCTAAAATCATGAGGGATATGGATAGGGTGAATAGTCAAGGTCATTTCCCCGCTGTGGGGGAGTTGAAAACTAGAGACTGTAGGTTTTAGGTGAGAGGGGAAAGATTTAAAAGGGATCTAAGGGGCAACTTTTTCATTCAGAGGGTGGTGTGTGTATGGAATGAGCTGCCAGAGGAAGTGGTGGAGGCTGGTACAGTTACAACATTTAAAAGACATCTATAAGGGTATATGAATAGGAACAGTTTAGAGGGATATGGGCCAAAAGCTGGAAAATAGGACGAGATTAATTTAGGATATCTGGTTTGCGTGGACAAGTTGGGCTGAAGAGTCTGTTTCTGTACTCCATGATGCTATAAATGGCTGTCAACTGAATAATTAAACTGCAGATTGTCCTCCATTAAGGAACTGAGTACTTGCTTAACTCTCAGATTGAAGAATTGTTAATGATCATCTGAACCAGGAAGTTAAATTTATAAAATTTAATCCAATGCTTGTTTGGGTTTTCATAAGTGAGTTCTGTCTTTTATTACATTTTGAGGATCAAAAATGTTATTAAAATAAATAACTTTGAAACTGAGCCCAACTAAGCCTGTCCTGAAGTAAACATGATCACAGACAACAAGCACAGAGGGATAAAGCAGAATTACTAACAAGAAGAGAGTAAGCATGACAGTTTAGGAAAGCACCCTGAAATTTACGCTACTTGCACACGGCAATCTGTCATTTTCTGTAATATGGAATATCACGTCAACGTCATTGTGAAATATCACCCCGCATTTATGAGCTCCCTTTCTGATAAATTGGTATTAGAATCATTCACTACCATGTTATAGATTCAGTTGTCTTCATTGGTGGTCCTCCCACAAAGTAACTTGACTGCCCTGGGAAAAATTTAGGGTATGTTTTATTTTATTCATTCCTGAGCATTGTTTGGCACCTGTACTGTTTTGTTGCAACAGGTTTTCAAGGGGGAATCTGAAATTATGCTGTCACTATTGTTTCATTTCGAATGCAAGTGTTTGGATTTACCCTGGCATTTCCAGGTTCTGAAAGATATGATTAAAATAAAAGTTGCCACCTGTGTGACAATAGCCTGTAACAGGAACCTGTGCTCAATTTTCCAGCCATATCTACTCAGGTACTAAAGACTTTTAAGCAACTCTTGGGTAAGCACATGGAAGATGGTAAAATGTAGGGTATGCAGGTTAGTTTGATCTTAGTAGAATAATAGGTTGGCACAATATCATGGGCCGAAGGGCCTGCACTGTGCTGTACTATTCTATGTTCTATGTCTATGTTCTATGTTAAATGTCAAATCCAAAAGAATGTCTACACCAGGGTTTTCATCATTATAGTGAAAAGTCTTCCTGACAAAAATTTGGAAGTGGACCCTCCAGAATTATATGCTAAATTTTAACAAACCGAAAATCAAGGACTTGCCAGGCCTAGAATATGCCTGGCTCTGATGACTAATTTTTTGTTAACCCATTTTATGTTTCTTTTTTGCCTAAAACTGATGATCAGAGCAATTAGGTGTTTTGGAGATGACAGAAAAGGATTTAAAAGTAGAATAGGCAGTGGTAAATAATTTATGAAATTTTCATTGTTGTTTTTCTATACTCAAACAACTGAATATTTCCTTGGGCTTCAGGTGCCTGATGTCAAGGACAGAAGGGATCCCATGCCCCACCTTGCCAGCAGCAGGGCTGACTTGGCAGGTTTAGCTGAAGAGGCCTCCCATCAGTTGGTCCACCTCCAAGCCAACAGTCCAATTGAGGATGGTATGCAGGATCATAAAGTTGCCTTCTTTCATTCAGGAGACCAGCAGTGCTGAAATCTCAGCAGTACCAACAGAAGTGCTGCGTGCTGGTGAGGCAGGAGGGAGCCTTAGATGAGCATCCAAGTAAATTAATTAAAAATAATGATTTCGGAGGTGATGGGTCATTTGAAAAATCCAAATGCGGGATAGTTGGGGCTGCTTTCCCTTCCCATCACCTTCATTTTTAATCATGGAACAACAGGGTCAAATGGGCCCCAGGCAAGTGACCTCAGAGAGCCACCTCCACGAAACTGGCAGCCTCACCATCTAGTAGGAACATGCTGGAGGCCCCAGTTAATGACTCCTAATTGGGACATTAATTATGGCAATTATATGCCCACCTTTCAGAACAAGCAGCCATTTCACATATCAAGTCCACCTCTGTGGAACTGGATGAACATAGCAGGCCAGCAGCATCAGAGAAGCAGGAAGGCTTCTGAGATAACAAGGTGTGGAGCTGGATGAACACAGCAGGCCATGCAGCATCAGAGGAGCAGGAAAGCAAGCTTGTCCACCTTCTGCTTGTTGCTGGGAAATACTTCAGCGGTGGACGCGTCTCAGTGTTGAATCCTCACATTTTCTTGATCTCCCGGTGACTTCTGTTCCCAACACCCTGAGGTTGGCTAACTTGTATTTTTCTCAGAGATAATGGGAACTGCAGATGCTGGAGAATCCAAGACAACAAAGTGTGGAGCTGGATGAACACAGCAGGCCAAGCAGCATCTCCGGAGCACAAAAGCTGATGTTTCGGGCCTAGACCCTTCATCAGAGAGGGGGATGGGGAGAGGGTTCTGGAATAAATAGGGAGAGAGGGGGAGGTGGACCGAAGATGGAGAGAAAAGAAGATAGGTAGAGAGGAGAGTATAGGTGGGGAGGTAGGGACGGGATAGGTCAGTCCAGGGAAGACGGACAGGTCAAGGAAGTGGGATGAGGTTAGTAGGTAGGAGATAGAGGTGCAGCTTGGGGTGGGAGGAAGGGATGGGTGAGAGGAAGAACAGGTTAGGGAGGCAGAGGCAGGCTGGGCTGGTTTTGGGATGCGGTGGGGGGAGGGGACGAGCTGGGCTGGTTTTGGGATGCAGTGGGGGAAGGGGGGATTTTGAAGCTGGTGAAGTCCACATTGATACCATTGGGCTGCAGGGTTCCCAAGCGGAGTATGAGTTGCTGTTCCTGCAACCTTCGGGTGGCATCATTGTGGCACTGCAGGAGGCCCATGATGGACATGTCATCTAAAGAATGGGAGGGGGAGTGGAAATGGTTCGCAACTGGGAGGTGCAGTTGTTTATTGCGAACCGAGCGGAGGTGTTCTGCAAAGCGGTCCCCAAGCCTCCGCTTGGTTTCCCCAATGTAGAGGAAGCCACACCGGGTACAATGGATACAGTATACCACATTGGCAGATGTGCAGGTGAACCTCTGCTTAATATGGAAAGTCATCTTGGGGCCTGGGATGGGGGTGAGGGAGAAGGTGTGGGGGCAAGTGTAGCATTTCCTGCAGTTGCAGGGGAAGGTGCCAGGTGTGGAAGGGCAGTGTGGAGCGAACAAGGGAGTCACAGAAAGAGTGATCTCTCCGGAAAGCAGACAAGGGTGGGGATGGAAAAATGTCTTGGGTGGTGGGGTCGGATTGTAGATGGCGAAAGTGTCGGAGGATGATGCGTTGTATCCGGAGGTTCGTGAGGCGGTGTGTGACAACGAGGGGGATCCTCTTTGGGCGGTTGTGGCAGGGGCGGGGTGTGTGGGATGTGTTGCAGGAAATGCAGGAGACGCGGTCAAGGGCGTTCTCGACCACTGTGGGGAGAAATTTGCGGCCATTGAAGAACTTGGACATCTGGGATGTGCGGGAGTGGAATGCCTCATCCTGGGAGCAGAGGCAGAGGAATTGGGAAGAGGGGATGGAATTTTTGCAGGAGGGTGGGTGGGAGGAGGTGTATTCTAGGTAGCTGTGGGAGTCGGTGGGCTTGAAATGGACATCAGTTACTAGCTGGTTACCTGAGATGGAGACTGAGAGGTCCAGGAAGGTGAGGGATGTGTTGGAGATGGCCCAGGTGAACTTGCGGTTGGGGTGGAAGTTGTTGGTGAAGTGGATGAACTGTTCGAGCTCCTCTGGGGAGCAAGAGGCGGTGCCGATACAGTCCTCAATGTAATGGAGGAAGAGGTGGGGTTTGGGGCCTGTGTAGGTGCGGAAGAGGAACTGTTCCACATAACCTACTAAAGAGGCAGGCATAGCTGGGGCCCATGCGGGTGCCCATGGCCACCCCCTTTATCTGTAGGAAGTGGGAGGAATCAAAAGATGAAGTTGTTGAGGGTGAGGACGAGTTCGGCTAGGCGGATGAGGGTGTCGGTGGAGGGGGACTGGTCGGGCCTGCGGGACAGGAAGAAGCGGAGGGCCTTGAGGCCATCTGCATGACGAATACAGATATATAGGAACTGGACGTCCATGGATCAAAATGAGGTGTTGGGGGCCAGGGAATTGGAAGTTCTGGAGGAGGTGGAAGGTGTGGGTGGTGTCACGGACGTAGGTAGGGAATTCCTGGAGCAAGGGGGAGAAAATGGAGTCCAGATAGGTGGAGATGTGTTCGGTGGGGCAGGAGCAGACTGAGACAATGTTTTTCTCTGTTTGTTCATGTACCATTTACTACTGTCATTTTCCTTGTACCTATGAAATTTCTATTGACAGCATCCTATGTCTTTGTTTCGTAAAACTGTGTATTTTATTTTTCCAGATTTTTGATTTTGGTCTGAAATGGGAAAAATACTATTTATAAACTAAGGATTGAAGAAAAAATTGCTGCACCTATTGTTTTATAAATGGAACATACCTGGCAGATATTGTAAGTGCTATTTTCTGTACACTGTTGTCTGTTCAAGCAGTGTGGAGAGTTCAAGTTGCAAATGAACTGGAGTCAAGAGGTGTGTATAAGTTTCCATTCATTTGTGGGCTGTGGGTGTCACTGGTTGGTCAGCATTTCTTGCCCATCCCTAGCTGCCCTCAAGAAGGTGGTAGTGAGCTGCTGTAGTCCACCTTCTGTGGATTGACCCACAATGTCATAATAGGGGGAATTCCAGGGTATCGACCCAGCTACAGTGAAGAAATTGTGATAAATTTCCGAATCATGATGGTGAATGGCCTGGAGGCGACCTTGCAGGTGTCCCCATATATCTGCTGCCCTTGTCCTTCGAGATGGAAGTGGCCATGGGTTTGGAAGGTGCTACCTGAGGATCTTTGGTGAGGCTTTTGTGTGGTGTGAAACTACTTGCCACTTGCAGCCCAAGCCTGGATATCATCCAGATCTTGTTGCATTTGGACACGAACTGCTCCAGCATCTGAAAAGTTACAAATGGTGCTGAACATTGTGCAATCATCAGCAAACATCCCCACTTCTGACCTTATGATGGAGGGAAGGTCATTGATAAAGCAACTGAAGATAGTTGTATGTTGGACACTACCCTGAGGAACTCCTGAAGTTTAAATGAATGACCTTCAACAACCTTGACCATTTTACTATGTGCCAGGTATGACTCCAACCAGTGGACAGTTTGGCCCTGATACCCACTGATTCGAGTTTTGCTTGGGCTCCTTGATGCCACACTGAGTCGAATGCAGCCTTGATGTCAAGGGTTGTCACTCTCACCTCACCTCTGGAATTGGCTGTTTTTTTCAAGATCGAACCAAGGCTGTAATGAGGTCAGGAGTTGAGTGGTCCTGGTGGAACCCAAACTGGGTGTCACTGAGCAGGTTATATCTGAGCAGGTGCTGCTTGAAAACCATAAAACCATAAGACATAGGAGTAGAAGTAAGGCCATTCAGCCCATCAGGTCCACTCCACCATTTAAATCATGGCTGATGGGCATTTCAACTCCACTTCCCTGCACTCTCCCCGTAGCCCTTGATTCATTGAACACTGTTGATGACACCTTCCATCTCTTTACTGATGATCAAGAGTAGACTGATGGGTGTGTAATTGACTGGGATGGATTTGTCTGGCTTTTTATGTTCAGGACATATCTGGGACTTTTTCCACAATGTCAGGTAGATGCTAGTGTTGTAACTGCACTAGAACAGTTTGGCCAGGAGAACAGTAAGCTCTGAAGCTCAAGTCTTCAGCATTAATGCTGGAATGTTGTCAGAGCCTACAGCCTTTGCCATATCCAATATCTCCACACATTTCTTGGTATTCCATGGAGTCAACTGAATTGGTTGAAGCTCAGTATTTGTGTTGCTGGGTACCACTGAAGGATATTGAGATGCATCACGTACTTGGCATTTCTGGATGAAGATTGCTACAAATATTTCTGGCTTATCTCTTGCATAGATGTGTTGGGCCTTTTCCCTCATTGAGAATAGGGATATTTTTGGAGCTTCCTCCTTCAGTGAGTTGTTTAATTGTTCACCACTATTCATGATAGGATGTAGCAGCACTGTCAAGCTTAGATATGTTGGTTTAGGGATTGCTTAGCTCTGTCTATCACTTGCTGCTGATGCTGTTTTGCAGTCAAGTAGCCTTTTTGATAGCTTCTCCAGGTTTACATCTCAGTTTTAGGTATGCCTGTTGTTTTTCCTTGCATGCCCCTCTGTACTCTTCTTTGAAACAAGGTTGGTCCCCTGGCTTGATGATAATGTTTGAGTAATGGATGTGTTCGCCCATGAGGCTGCAAACTGTGGTGGAGTACAACTTTGTTGCTGTTGATGGCCCACAGCAGCTCACAGATGTCTGATCTTATGTTGCTAGATCTGTTTGAAGTCTGTCCCATTTGGGATGGTTATAGGAGGTTATTCTCAATGTGAAAGTGGGATTTCATCTCCACAAGAACTGCACAGTGGTCACTCTTACAGAAGCTATCATGGGCAGCTGCAGCCAGTGGATTGGTAATGTCAAGGTCAAGGTCAAGTATGTTTTTCCCCTCTTGTTGGTTCCTTCACCACCTGCTGCAGACCCAGGCTAGGAGTTATGGCCTTTAGGACCCAGCCAGCTCAATCAGTAACACGGCTGCCAAACAGCTCTGGTGGTGGACATTCAAATCCCCCACCCACAGCATATTTTGTGTCCTTACCATCCTCTATGCTTCCTCCAAGTGTTGTTCAACATGGAGGTGTACCAGTTCATCAGCCGAGGAAGGACGGTGGGTGATAATCAGCAGGAGGTTTTCTTGCCCACATTTAAACTAAGTTATGAGACTTCATGGTTTCCATGGTTTCAATATTGAGGACTCCTGGGGCAACTCTCTCCTGACTGTATACCACTGTGCCACCATCTCTAATGGACCTGTCATGTTGGTGGGATAGGACGTACCCAGGGATGGTGCAAGTGGTACAAAAACAGAAGTTGCTGGAAAAGGTTTGGCAGCATCTGTGAAGAAAAAATCAGAGTTAACATTTCGGGTCCGGTGACCCTCCCTCTGAACCACTGGTGATAGTGGTGTCTGGGACGTTGTCTGTAAAGTATGATTCCATGAGTATGACTGTGTCATGCTGTTGATTGACTAGCCTGTGAGGCAGCTGTCCCAGTTTAGGCAGTAACCCCCACATGTTCATGCGGAGGACTTTGTAGGGTCCACAGTCCTGCTTCTGCTGTTGTCTTTTCCAGTATCTAGTGTGATGCCAGGTGATCCATCCAGTTTCATTCCTTTGAGACTTTTGTGACGATTGTTACAAAAGAGAATCAAAGTCATTGCTGCGGGTCTCGAGTCACATGTAGGCCAGAACGGGTGAGGATGGCAGATTTTCTTCCCTGAAGGACGTTAGTGGTCCTGATGAGTTTTTTGATAATTGATAAGGGGTTCATGGTAATTTGTAGACTCTTAATTCCAGATTTTTTTAATTGAATTCAAATTTCATCACCTGCTGCGGCAGGATGCAAATCCAGGCCCCGAGAACGTTAGCCAGTTTCTGGGATTAATAATCTAATGTTGCCTCCCCTTAAATGGAGATTCAGCCAGAAATAAGTAGCTGATTGATCTGGGTAATGGAGACCTATTTCTACAACAAAAGCCTTTTGCCGTCTAACAATGATATAGTAGGCTCCTTATGGTTGGTGGATGAACAGCTTCTGGTTGTACAAGTTTGGCAGATGGGATCAGACTTCTGAAAAGGAAAGAGCTATCCTTTTAGCTTCAGAAAAGCAGAGACCTAAAGAAAACTAGTTTATTTCTCTAATCAGAGGGAAAATGAATCAGAGACTTCAAGTGTGAGCCAATCACTCTTTGCCTCTTGCAAGTAAATGAAGGCCCCTGCAGCAAAACAGGCAAGGAGCAGCAGGACCTGACAAACCAAAAGGATCAGCTCAGCAAACGTTGTGAAAAGGGAGCATTGAACTGCAACTCAGTCTTCCCATCTGCCCATGACATCCTTTATTTCTATGTTGTGATTGTCTGTATGTCTGATTCTATACGCGTAGGGAGAGTTTTATAAGGATGTTAAGAGTTTTAATTAGTAGAGCTGTATGTCGAGGATTTCTAATTATTTATTTACAGCTAGAATCTATTTATTTGTTATAAATAGTCATTCTTGCTGAGTACTGAAATCTGGTACGTGCTTTCTGTCAACCGAGGTTTAGGAGAGGTAAGTTGGGAAATGTTGCATACTTTTGTCAAATCGTTAAGTTTTGTGATGATGCTTAAATTTCAGTGCACTATCCCAGTGAGGTGTAACAATTTTCAGATCAAAGAGAAGCAGTATCTGACCAATGCCAGCCAGTACCTGAATCACACAGTCCCCATTCTCAGATCTGCCCACATTAACAGTTATAGTCTGCAGTGCAAATGCTTCTTATTATGCTGCAAGCTACAAACTGACCTCTAACCCATCTCCACAAAGGCAGAGTGCACTGTCAGTGATTGTCAAGATCTCAACTTTCCTTAACCTTCATGCTAGGAGTTCATTCCAGACTACTGCTGGAGACATCACTCATATTAAGCAACCAGCTGCACACAGATGCATGAAGCAACTAATGGTTATTATTTGCTACAACAAGCCAGCTTATCTCGTTCCCCACGGACAAGAAGGGGCACAATGAAAGGGCACTGTAAATTTATAGAGCAGCAGAATTTCTTATGGCCCAAAGAATATCTGATTGCACTTACAGTCTCCCTTAAACGAGCCAACCTACTAGCCATCAAAAGAAAGATGCTGTAATCTCAATTCACCACTCGTTGTCAACTAGCAAAACAGTTTATTATAAGTGAATATTCACTTTCTTAGGAACTGTACTGATGCCCTGTGCCAAGTTGTTCTGGAATCCTCCACACTTTATAACCTGCTGCCACTGTTATCTAACAGGCCTGTCAATGCACCAAATGTTTCCATCAGCCTTTAACTATATACCACTTGAGTCCCTGCTGTAGTCTTCCTAGGAGTTGATACCCGTGCTTGTCTTTCCTTGGCCTCATCATTTGTTGATCCTCCTTTACAGTCTATGCAAAGCCAGTCTGTGAGCCTGTGTCTGTGAGTATGAGTTTGAGATGTAGTGCTGCTTCATCACCAGTGCCCTATTGCGCATCACATGCCTACATTAATGTTTGATCAGGTGGCAATCCTTGGCTTGTAGAATGGAGAAAGACACAGAGATAAAGTTGTGGTGTAGGAAGCAAAGATGCATGCTTACACCATCTGTAGTTTGTGTAATAAAAGATTGTGGAATGAAGCAAAGTGGAATACAAGAAGATAGCTTGTTTCCTACTTAATCTATCATCCTCAATAGTTTCAGCTTCACCACCAGACATAGCCTCAGTCATGGCCACCCAGTGACTGCTGGCACTGTCTCCTACATGGGGCTGAGGATGTGTAACCAATCCAATCCCCTACTGGTTACAGGCTGCTACAGTACTTAGGGCTCACATTGTCCCGCAAAATAAAGAGAGGCATGTCAGTACATGTGGTACAATGTACCTGCTACATTTGAATACCCAATACTGTGCACGGACTGAGAGATGTATGTGAGTCTTGCAGCAGTATTAGTGATGGTTATGGTGCGATAAAGTTAGTACCGTTTGGTAAGACTCATAATTCATAGAGCGTATATGTTGATTGCTATGAAAGCTTCCTATTTTGAGCATGTGTTTTGAAGTATCTGAGGGGAAATGGATTTCTTTCATGGTCTTTGGGATCCTGAATCTTTTCATTTGAAGAATCACTGAAAAGTCACTGTGAACATGGGACTTCATTTTTAACTATGGGCCAAGAAATCAAATGGTTTCAGCTAATTGTTGAATTTATTTTCTGGAGTTCGTCTGGCTAGGTTTTATGACTACCAGAGGGCTTGTTTCAGCTTGGATGCAGTTGGAGTTGGTGTCTAGCCTCCGGAGCAAGAGAAGCTACCCAGCTTGGCTTTCCCATTTCTGGAAAAGCCCTTGTTGTGCATCTAGTGTGATGTTTGGAAAACCGATTCAGCTATTTTCCAAACATCACACTAGCTGAGAAGCTTTTGAAGGAGTTTCCCTTAATATTTCCTTAAAAAATTGCATCTGTAAAAGGATGGCTAGGAGGAAAATAGGTCCCCTTAAAGATCAGTATGGCCTTCAATGTGTGGAGCCACAGAAGATGGGGGAGATTTTTAACGAACATTTCTCGTCAGTGTTTACTGAGGAGAGAATCATGGATGCTAAAGAAATAAGTGAAACACTTGGAATGTTTTGGACCACAATAATGATAGTAAAATGCAGGGTATACAGGGTAATCGGATCTTAGAGTAGGATAATAGGTGGGCACAACATCATGGGCCGAAGGGCCTGTACTGTTCTATATTCTATGTTCTAAACACCTTACCAGAGAGGTGGTGTTTGCGGCCTTAAAGCACATTAAGGTGGATAAATTGCCTAGTCCTGATCAAGTCGATCCTCAGATGTTGTGGGAGACTGGAGAAGAAATTGCAGAAGCCTTTGTAGAGATTTTTGCTTCATCTTAGCCACTGGTAAAGTTCCAGAAGACTGAAAGGTGACTCATGTTTTTCCATTGTTTAAGAAAGGTAGCAAAGACAAACCAGGGAACTATGGACCAGTGAGTCCGACATCAGTGATAGACAAGTTATTGGAGAGAAAATACTGAAGGACAGGATCAACCAACATTTGGATGGTCAAGGTTTGATAAGGGATAGTCAGCATGGTTTGTGTGCAAGAAATCATGTCTGACAAATTTTTTTAGAGTTTTTCGAAGATGTAACCAAGAGAATGGATGATGGTAAAGCAATGGATTTGTCTTTATGGACTTAAGTAAGGCCTTCAACAACATCCCACACTGTAGGCTAGCCATGAAAGTTAGGCCACATGGGATCCAGAGAGAGCTAGCCAATTGGATTCAAAATTGGCGCAATGTTAGGAAGCAGGGGGTGATATTTCAAGATTGCTTTTCAGACTGGAGGCCCATGACTAGTGGTGTGTGACAGCAGTTGGTGTTGGGACCATTGTTATTTGTTATTTACATAAATGATCTGGGTGTGAATGTACAAGGCATGATTAGTAATTTTGTGGATGATACAAAATTAGGAGTTATTGTTGATAGTGAAGAAGGTTATCAAAATTACAGAGGGATCTTGATCAGATGGGGAAGTGGGCTGAGGATTGGCAAATGCAATTCAATACAGATAAGTGAGAGGTGTTGCACGTTGGAAAGTCAAAGCAAAGTAGGAAGTATACAGTGAATGGTAAGATCCTGAGGAGAGTTGTGCATCAGAGGGACCTAGGAGTACAAATACATAGTTTATTGAAAGCAGTGTCACAGGTAGACAGTTTGGTGAAGAAGGCATTTAGCATGCTGGCCTTCATCGGTCGAGGCATTGAGTATCGGAGTTGGGACATTATGTTACAGTTGTACAAGTCGTCAGTGAGGCCGCACTTGGAATATGGTGTACAGTTTTGGTCATCCTATTATAGGAAAGACACAGTTAAACTGGAGCGTATGCAAAGAAGATTTGCAAGGATGTTGCCAGAACTAGTAGGCCTGAGTAATAGGGAGAGGTTGGCTGGATGAGAATGAGGATTGACCTTATTGAGGTGTACAAAAAATAAGGGGTATGGATAGGATGAATACATATAGTTTTTTCTTACCCAGGAATGGGGAATTGAATACTGGAGGGATCTTGGACCAGATGCATGTAATTGACTAGCTGAGTGGGCACCATGACCAGCATGGGCCTGTCTGGACCAAAGGACCTGTTTCCATGCTATATTACTGTTTGACTCTGTCTCAGAGGTAGTTTTGTGTAGTGATCTGTCAATTTGTGCCAGGACGCCAGACAACAGCCAGCTGAATAGTTTACACCTTGTCCACTTTGCCGTCAAGAATGAACAATTAGCGTTCTTTCATCTCAAAGTAAATCTGCACAGAGAAATCCATCATCCTATTTCCTTTACCTGTGGTATATATTTTAATTAGTATGTTACATAGCTTTCCAACTTTGCTGAATCCAAACAACTTTGTTTACATAATAAATGAATAATGTTGGCTTTTTAAAGAAATCCAGTTGATGGATGTTTCATTCAAAACCTATAAACATAAAGTATATAATTCACCATATCTGTAACTGCTATCTATAAATGAGAGAGACACCATGCTCTCCTTCCATTTCAGTTATAACAAAATGATTGAAGTGGATGTGAAGCCAATGGTTCACATTTTTTTTGTTCATTCAGAGAGTTTCGGCATCACTGGCTGGGCCAGCGTTTATTGGTTATCCCTAACTACCTAGAGGCAGGTAAGAATCAGCCACATTTCTGTGGGTGTAGAGTGATATTTAGACCAGCCCAGGTCAGGCAGGCAGATTTCCTTCCCTAAATGATTTTGGTGAATGAGATGGGTTTTTTCCTCAACTAATAACAATGGTTTCAAGATCATAATTTTAGTCTTATTTCCATGTTCTTTGTTGAATTCAAATTCACTTTCTGCCATAGCAAGATTCAAACACAGGTCCCCAGAACATGACATGGGTCTCTGAATGAATAGTCTCATGATAATGTCTTGAGGCCGTCATCCCATGTTATGTCGTTTGATGATACTTTCACTTTCCTTTTCCACTCTCAAAGTTATTAAACCTTTTGCACTCAATCCATATCCTCAGAGCTAGTCTACCACACTGATCATGACAATTATCTGCTCCAACTGACTTCTCAGTATCTGTCTGCAGGGCCTTCTGGATCCCATGGAAAGTGGACCTCATGCCTACTTGTCATCGCCTGTACCCAGGGTTCCAATGATACATCGTATCTTTGCAACATAGTCTGCCCTCACATATCACATTTACTGTTATTTCTGCATAAGAGCTCTTCCACCAACAGTTCCAGCTACTCTGGCCACCAGAATTCACCTTCTCTTTAAGAGATGCTGATCAATTCTAAGTAGTGGGAGTTAGATTTAAGTAGTATTCACCTCACTTAAACCTGGGACCTCATCTGCGACATATGTACTGTCACTCATCATTGTGTATAGTGTTACCCTGCCTGCTACTGTCATTTAAAAATATCAGGCAGCACAATGTTTGTATTCTGCCCATATTTCAACAAATAGAGGAAGGTTCATCACAGATTATGATTCCTGTGCCAGTTATCATGCTTTATCAAACTCTGCACCAATGATTGGAATAAAAATGTGTTATTGGGATTAGATAAATTGGGAAGCAGGGTATCCAAGGCAATATTTCTGGGCCCAAAAGGTTGTTCTTGGCACATTTAGACGGTTAGGACTTGGGCACAGTTAGTGAGTTTTGAGAAGATTTGTAGCTCAAGTTGAGGTTCTGGATGTGAGTTTGCTCGCTGAGCTGGAAGGTTAGTTTTCAGACGTTTCGCCACCATTCTAGTTAACATCATCAGTGAGCCTCCGACGAAGCGCTGGCGTTATGTCCCGCTTTCTATTTATCTGGTTAGGTTTCCTTGGGTTGGTGATGTCATTTCCTATGTTGGTGATGTCATTTCCTGTTCTTTTTCTCAGGGGATGGTAGATTGGCTTCAAATCAATGTGTTTGTTGATGGAATTCCGGTTAGAATGCCATGCTTCTAGGAATTCTCGTGGGTGTCTCTGTTTGGCTTGTCCTAGGATGGATGTGTTGTCCCAATCAAAGTGGTATCCTTCCTTATCTGTATGTAAGGATACGAGTGAGAGTGGGTCATGTCGTTTTGTGGCTAGTTGATGTTCATGTATCCTGGTGGCTAGCTTTCTGCCAGTTTGTCCAATGTAGTGTTTGTCACAGTTCTTGCAAGGTATTTTGTAGATGACGTTCGTTTTATTTGTTGTCTGTATAGGGTCTTTTAAGTTCATTAGCTACTGTTTTAGTGTGTTGGTGGGTTTGTGGGCTACCCTGATGCCAAGAGGTCTGAGTAGTCTGGCAGTCATTTCGGAAATGTCTTTCATGTAGGGGCTATTCTGATTAACGTGTACGCCGCAGCGGTACGGAGTGAGCGGTTGGCCGTCCTGCAGCGGCTTCCACCCCTGCTGGCTACGTCCAGGCCGGTCATCCTAGGTGGAGACTTCAACTGCATCATTGATGCAGATGGAAGATCCGGCGTGGGGACAGCGGGGTGGGGGGAGTCAACTGGACGTCACGTCCAGATTCCTGATGGGCACGGTGAAGGACGCCAAGCTGCTCAACGTCTTCAGCACCCCTGCAGACAGAGCGCAGCAGAGGTACACCTGGTCGCGGCCAGACGGGTCTATTCGCTCAAGGATAGATTTCCTGTTTGTGTCACGGACGTACTCGGTCAAGTCCACCGGCGTCGAGCCAGTGTTCTTCTCTGACCACTGCCTCCTGCTGCCCGACTGTCACTTACAGGATGACCAGCCGGCCAGCAAGGGGACGTGGAAGCTCAACGCGACTCTGTTGACCCCAGAAAACGTCGAGGAGCTTAAGAGGGAGTACGCCGGTTGGAGAACCGTGAAACCCCTCTTTGAGTCTCCAGGCGACTGGTGGGAGACAGTAAAGGAGAACATCAAGAGGTTCTTTGTCCTCAAGTGTGTTCGGAAGGCAAGAGAGAGGCGGGGAAAGCTGTCGCGACTCCAGAAAAGGGTGCAGAACCTGCTCCTTCTGAAGTTGATGGGGGTCGATGTCACAGAAGACCTCCGCGAGGTGAGGGGCCAGCAAGCCTCGCTCTTCGCCACGGAAGCCTCCAGGATAATCTTCCGGTCCAGGGTCCGCTCAATGGAGCAGGACGAGACGTGCTCGCGTTTCTTCTTTCAGAAGGTGCACAAAGAGAGCTCTGTGCTTAGCCGGCTGAAGGAGGACGACGGCTCGGTGACGTCGTCTCAGCCAGACGTTTTGAGGATCAGCAGAGCCTTCTATGCCGGACTGTACAACACGAAGCCCACGGACAACATGGCCTCCGAGTCGTTCCTGTCGTCTATCACGGAGGTCTTGGACGACGGCACGAGGGAGTGGCTGGACCAGCCGATATCCCTGGACGAGCTGACCAGAGCCCTCAAGTCCTTGGAGAGGAATAGGACTCCCGGAAGCGACGGCTTACCGGTCGAGCTGTATTCCGCTCTGCGGGGCCTGGTCGGCCAGGACCTGCTGGAGGTGTACGATAGTGCACTTCGGGCAGGGGAAATGTGCAAGTCCATGAGGAAGGGCATCATCACCCTCATTTACAAGAGGAAGGGGGAGAGGGAAGAAATTAAGAATTGGCGTCCCATTTCACATTTGAACGTGGACTACAAAATCCTGGCCAAGGTCATAGCCAACCGGGTCAGGTCTGTCCTGGAGTCAGTAATTCACCCTGACCAAACCTGTGCTGTGCCGGGCAGGAAGATCACTGAGAGCCTCGCACTCATCAGGGATACAATCGCCTACGTACAGGACAGGCGGGTGGACACCTGCCTCATCAGCCTGGACCAGGAGAAGGCCTTCGACAGGGTCTCTCATGCTTACATGAGGGACGTCCTCTCCAAATTGGGGTTCGGCGAGGGCATCCGCAATTGGATCCGGCTGCTCTACGCCAACATCGTTAGCGCAGTCTCGATCAACGGGTGGGAATCAGACAGTTTTCCTGTTAGATCTGGAGTCAGGCAGGGCTGCCCGCTCTCTCCTGCCTTGTTCGTGTGCTGTGTGGAGCCCTTCGCCACCTCCATCAGGAAGGACGTGAGCCTGAAGGGCGTGACTATCCCAGGCAGCGGATGCCTTCAGGTCAAGACCTCCCTGTACATGGACGATGTCACCGTCTTCTGCACCGATCGTCGGTCGGTGAGTAGACTATTGGACATCTGCGGCCAGTTTGAACTGGCCTCGGGTGCCTAAGTCAATAGGGGTAAGAGCGAGGTCATGTTCTTCAGGAACTGGGATGACCGCTCCTTCATCCCCTTCACCGTCAGGACAGACTACCTGAAGGTGCTGGGTGTTTGGTTTGGTGGAGCTGGGGCATGCACTAAGACTTGGGAGGAGCGTATCACCAAATTGAAGCAGAAGCTGGGCAGGTGGACGCTCCGGTCCCTCTCCTTCGCGGGTAAGAACCTGGTTGTCAGGTGCGAGGGGCTTTCGGTACTGTTGTATAATGGCGCAGGCCTGGCCTATTCCCTGGACCTGCGCCGCTGCAGTCACCCGGGCCATCTTCCACTTCATTTGGGGGTCGAGGATGGACTGGGTCTGCAGGGACACCATGTACAAAGACCTGGGAAATGAGGGAAAGGGCGTACCGAACGCCACCCTCGCCCTGACGGCTACCTTTGTGTGCGGCTGCATCAAGCTGTGCATAGATCCTCAGTACGCAAACACCAAGTGTCACTACTTACTGAGGTTCTACCTGTCCCCGGTGTTGCGAAGGATGGGCCTGGCCTCGTTGCCGCTGAACGCTCCGAGTAGTTGGACTGTCCCGTACCACCTGTCCTTCGTGGAGAAATTTTTGAAAAGTAACACCTTTGACCACAAGGCCGTCAGGCAGTGGTCAGCACGTAGTATCCTCGGGACCCTTCGGGAAAAGGAGAGGGTGGATCCCGTCGTGTGGTTCCCCACGCAGACTGCCAAAGTCGTTTGGCAGAATGTCTCATCGCCAGAACTTTCAAACAAGCACAAGGACATTGCTTGGCTGGCGGTGAGAGGGGCTCTGCCAGTGAGATCCTTTATGCATGCCCGGAATCTCTGCGCCACCGCACGCTGCCTTCGAGGCGGATGCGGGGGGGGACGAGACTGTTGATCACCTCCTTCTGGAGTGTGCCTATGCGCAGGAGGTCTGGAGGGGTATGCAGTGGTATTTGTCGAGGTTCGTCCCGAGCAGCTCCGTGACGCAGGACTCCGTTCTCTACGGGCTGTTTCCGGGGACGCACACCGAGACCAACATCAACTGCGCCTGGAGGACCATCAATGCGGTGAAAGATGCTCTTTGGTCTGCCCGCAACTTGCTGGTCTGCCAGCTGAAAGAACTGACCCCGACTGAGTGTTGCAGACTGGCGCACTCCAAGGTCCAGGACTACGTGCTGAGGGACGCGCTAAAGCTTGGGGCAGCCGCCGCCAAGGCGCGGTGGGGAAAGACCACCGTATGAACCCCCTCGTCCAGAATGGAAAAAAGGGCCCTATCTGGTGACTGGGCCCAGCTGGCACCTTCCCCAACTGGTCAGGGGGCCAACTGGGACTGTGCGGGGTGACAACTGCCGAGGTGGTTTCTTTGCTTTGTTTTATTTTCTCTGTTTTGTTTTTATCCTTTAGTTGGTGTACGTACCCCCTGGGTAACCCGGAGTGGCTTGCATGACTGGGTAGGTGTATAAATGTTTTATTTTTTGTCCATTCTATGAATAAAGTATATTTTTTCAAATAAAAAAAAGGTGATGAAACGTCTGAAAACTAACTTTCCAGCTCAGCGAGCAAACTCACATCCAGAACTTGGGCACAGTACTGAAAGTTGATCAAATAAAAGTAAATTACAGCGAGTTGACACAAATCATTAATAAAAACAGAGTTAGGCTTCTTTCTCTCTCTCTACTGAAGCTGGAAATTGTTGAAGATATCAAACTAGGGAGCTAACAAACATTGCAGAGATTTTCAAGAACTCAAGAACCGGTTTATGTGATGGTGACAGAGAAAAGGTGAAACTTTAAAAGATGCATTTTTGGAAGCAAAACAAAAATGGACATATATCTTTAGTGAGAAATGTAGATTAACCATGATCTACGGGTTTAAATACATTACGTCTGAAATTTTGAGTACAGCTAAATAACACCTTAAAAACTGATCATTTTGGATTTTAAAAAAATTGAAGTACAAAAGTAAATAAGTAACAATATTGTCTGGGCCTCAGTTAATTATGTGTACTTTGGATACTTTACAATCAGAGCTTATTCGTGATAGGAGAGTACAGCATGGGTTCACCATAATTCTATAACTGGAGAAATAACGTTTTGAAATGATACTTCAGATTCTGGGACTGTTTTGTTGAAGTAGAGCAGGCTAAAAACTGACTTAATAGAGGCATTAAGAATTGACTTCTTAATAGGCTGAAATATGAGGTTATTTCCTCTCATTTAAATTGCTATTAAAGAAAGACCAAAGCAGCTGGGAGAAATTTCTGTACACAATGGTCACTCGAGCATGGAATACTTTGCTGCAGAGAAAGTTTGTTTGAGGCAAAGATCAGCACACTACTTCAAACTTTATATAATTTTTCTTTAAACATGACCTTGTCTATGCGAGAGAGCAAGGTAGTGGTGTTAGTGTTTCAGTGGCTCAAAGCACTCAGAGACTTTATGGGCTAAATAGGCTTCTTCTGCAAACTATTAAACTTCTACATATATTGTGGCCAAATTGAGCTAAACAGTTTCATGCAACTTTAAGGTAACATTCAAAACTAATTTTGCAAAACCATGTACCCTCCATCCCCTCAAACCCCGACATCTACTCCTACAGCCTTTTAGTCCCTCACCTCACAGTGTGGTAAACTGCTAACACAATGTCCAGTATGAACCAGAAGACCATCTGAACACGTTACTCATGCTGACCCCGGAAATTAGGAGCTCAATCTCCCATTAAAATGATGGAAGGAAAGTTTTCCGCATTCTGGCCCTGCAGTCTTTTGCCAAGAATTTAAAATTCAGGAAAACACCTCATCAGCAAAGTGATGGTATGAATTCTTGTTTGTTCATCAGAATAATTGCTGTGTAACTGCATGGACTTGACATCTACAGAGCAGATATCATGTACAATTTGCCATAACATCAAATTTTTAATATTTTAATATTTTTAAATATTTATTTAATTACCTGAGGGAAGTGTTTACCTCAATATTTATTTCACCTCCCCTTCCTCTACTAAGAAAATAGGCAAGCAAAATGTCAAAATATCTATCAATCTCCACGACTCTACTCTGGCCACTTTTCTTCTGCAGATGGTGTTTCATTGATCCCAGCATGACAAGTACCATTCCTGCCCCTAGGGCATTTGATCATCTCACTCTCTTTCTATGCCCTGTAACCTTCAATTCTATTCAAGTACTTACTCTGTGAATTACTATTTTTCTTGATGGAGCTAATCAGTGTAGCATTAATTGCTTTGGTTGAGACTCTGTTCTATTTTTTACTGAAATAGCAGGGGGCATTTTTCGCATACTTGAGGTTTGCTAATTTTATGTTCATGTCCTTGGCTTCTGTATTTATTGTCCAAGATAAATATCCTGCTTCCATCCACATTAGCCACCCCCCTCAGTGTTCTGAAGATGTGAATTATATGCTCTTTCAATCTGTGTATTCTTATGAATTTTCAACTCAAACAGCCTCTTTTAATATCTTGGAATACAAAGCCCAGAATCAGCCAGGGTATGCGTCTCTAACGCATAATGAAGGTCAGGTGTCTGAGCCTGCACACAATACCCATGTGGCCTAATCAATTACCCACATATGCCCATCATGTATCAGCTAAAAAGTGATTTCATCTAATGCAGGTGAAAATGATGGAATCAGCAAAATGATGTGTCTTATTAGCTAGAATGTTATTTTTCTTTTAAGACTTACCAAACTAAAACAACATTTGCCTTTTCAACACTAGACTATTTTCAACCATCTTCAGCTGGAAATGCTAACAGGATGGCTCATCCTAACTTGTTCCTGAGATGCCCATCATCAATTCTATTCAATTTGTGTGAAAGCAAGAAACAACTGAACACTGTCAATACAAACTAGATACGGCGATACTTTGGGTCCCAAGAATATCCCAGCTGTAGTAAGGCATAAATCCTCTCAAGAACATTAGCCTGGGGTTCAGGACCATGAGTCCAGTGGCATTACCACTACATCACTACCTCCCTCAAACACTGGGGCTCGGTGTTTATTTCAGTTTCATATAAGTTCTTTCCTTTTAGTATGTAAGATGCTGGGACTGGTAAATTTCTCTGCCAAATCTTAAAAACTACATTGCTACCATTCTGCTCTATTTTATGTAAATGTACTATCTCATTGTCAAGGATTAGTAAAAAATTCATGTGAGCTCTTTATTTGCAGGTAAGGATATATGCAGAGAGAACTAACTGGGTGAGTAAGCATATATATAATCTGATCCTGCTACATTTTGGACTGCTTACCGGCCATGGGACTAATCCACCACATCCTATCGAGGTGATCATAATTGACAACAATTTAAGATATGATCCATAAAAGTGTAAGCAGCTCACATCACAGCTCCTGATTGCTTGGGTACAATTCTAATAGTGGCCAGTGTTCCTGCTGGTACATTAAGAGCTGCCACCCTTTAATCAGTTGGTAGCTCTGAGGGCAGGACATCCCACCTACAGCCTACTGATTGCTAGGCATTTGTCCTTCTTCTTGGCTGGTCTCTCCCTGATCTTTTAGTCAGGCAAAGTGGGAGTAGAGACCAAATTATCTGGTATAATTCAGCCTATTTGGGGGGTGGGGGACGGGGAAATGAGATTTCCTGCCCTTGAAACCAAGCCCAGGAGGACCCCATCAAATTTGAAACCTTTGGGGGCCATTGGAAGTCACTGGCTGGAGTCATATCACACAGAAACGAGATGATGTGGGTTGTTAAAGGGCAATCATCTCAAGCCCATCTTGCACCATCTACACATCCATAAGGCACCATGTGTTCTCCAGAAACACCTTCTAAAATGCAACCTCTATCCATTTAAGAAAAAATACAGAGCAGCAGACCACTGCTACCCGCATGTTGCCCTCCCCGTCTCATGTCGTCTAGATCTGGAACTATATCACTTTTCTTGCAAAATCAGGAACTCCCTTTCGAATATCATTATGAGTGTCCCTGCACCTCAGCTACTACAGCATGTCCAGAAGGCAGCTTATCTCTGCCTTTGCAACAGTAATTTGGAATTTTGGCCATTCTTTGAGTGAGTATTAAAAAGAATGATTAGAACTATTTGCAGTGTGCAAGTTAAACACTGACATAAATTAGTAGGGTTGAAGTGTAATGTCCATACATTTCTGTGCAGCATTTAACCTGGAATGTTCATGAGAAATCATATTCAATCTTTATACTATGTCTAGCTGCTTCTGTGCCTGACCTTGAAGCGTTCCTTGTAACAGATAAATTTAACACATGCTGAACCTAAAATAAGAATGTTTGATGAGACAACATAGTTTTATGCAGTACATAACTCATGCAGAAGTGAAAAACACACGGGCCCTTCGGGAGAAGTTCAGTAGGTACATGACGGAGAAAGGAAAAGGAAGCACATAGGTATGATAGACGATGTAATATGGAAAGAGACTCATGTACAACATGAGTACTTGCATAGTCTAGCTGCACAGAACAACATATAAAAAACAAATAGAATAAAATAATGAACATATTTTGGAGAACTTTAAAGTATCTTCCTGAAGTATGTTTGGATAAAAGTTACATGTAGAATGCCATGCCTGTTTGTTATCATTCTGATAGGTGCATCTGTGCAGGTAAGCCTCACAACAATAAAATGATTTTAGGATTAGAATTTTGCATTTATTGCCAAATAGTCTTTATTCTGTACTGTGTAGCTACATGTTTGGAATGTTGAAGTGTTCACCTTTAAAGTCTGCTTCCAACACAATATTCACAATCCCTGCCAGTACTAAGTTACACCCATAAATACTTGCAATATTAATTTTCAGGTTTTTATGCAAAATAAACTTTTTTTTAATCTTCTGATGACAGTACTTCCTGCTGATTCCAAATGCATTGGTCAGCTATTCTACTTGCACTATGAAGTCTTATCTCTGTAGCTTGTAAATTCTATTTCTTCAAACAGGGCAACTGCTCTGATAGGACGCTAACACTTGCCCCTGAAAGAAGCATAAAATCAACAGGACATTAAAAACAAAATCTACACTAATGAAGACAAGTTCCATCTCTCCTGATTCATCTGGATTAGTTAGTTCCTGTATAAAGTTTTGGGTATCTTTCCTATAGTATTATCTCATCAAATGTACGTATCTTTTCAACTGATACTGATGGTTCTACTTCTAGACGTCTTTATGTATGTGACCAGCACTTCCTCTGTTCTGAAACTGTCTGTTGACTTAGCAGGGATAGTAGAAACAGCTGATGCTGGAGAATCTGAGCTAACAAGGTGTAGAGCTGGGTGAACACAGCAGGCCAAGCAGCATCAGAGGAGCAGGAAGGCTGATGTTTCGGGTTGAGGCCCTTACCTTAGCACATCTTTTGGAACCAGCTTGCAGTTCTGAGAAAATAGTTCCTTAGTAATAGATAGACAGTGGCTGTGCCTGTGAGGCCTCGTTGACCCCTGTACTAATAACAGAAATTTTACACCGTGTTTGGCTTGTTCACAGTGTAAGATTGTAACATTTTCTCTAGTGTGTTCATACTTTCTAAATTTAATAGATTCTTTCCCCCTCTTAAGACAGTTTTGGTCTTCTCACCTCAAGTGGACAAGGGTCTGTTTTCTGCTTCCTGCATCGTTTGAACTGATTTCTCCAAAGTGAAAACTTCCTTGGATTGTAGCAAATCTGTCATGGTATCATCCAGATTTCCAAGAACAATTCTGTTTCATATTTCCTAACTTCAAGTTTACAGTTTTCTACGAATCTTTCAAAATTATCTGGAAAATTATCCATAAATTCTCCTGAAAACAAAACACTTCTTTTAAATGTGGTTTAAGAATTTTATTTATTCTTAAACTAAAGTAATTGTCAAAAGCTTTTAGGACATCTTCAAAAAACTCTGCATTCTTTGATTTTTTTTTATCTACTGTTAGCATCATCTGGGTTCAAAGCTATTGAATATAATCGCATGCTCACCTTCAGCCTTGGTGTTAAATTTCTAGGCAAGGTCGTATTTTAAGAACTGTCACCACCATGAAAGCCAATCTTGTGTTCTGTATTGTCTTTCTCTGGCCAGTAATCTGCTTGGAAGTATTATTCCCTTCTTTCTCCATTTCTCCTCAACATGCTGATTAATTGTTTCACAGTAAAGGTATTTTAAGTAGTATTATTCCAATATATTTTAAGTCTGCTGTTAAAAAAATTAAGCTTATATTCTTGTCTTCAAAAATTTTTTTTTAAATTGAATAACTGGAAAACTTGCTATATTCTGTGCAACATTTCCTATGTCAGCCATTTGTTAAACTCTGCATTGCTGTTCTAGTGCAGCAAATTATGCAAAAATGTTTTAAATTGTATTAAGACATCCATTCTGAGTTGATTTATTGCTTTCAAGCTTGTAAATGCTATATATTTGAGGTAATGTATCATTGTACTGCTTACTGGAATTTTCCGCCATTTTTGGAACACACTGCCTTTTTTAACAATCCAAAGTTGTTATTCATTTTTTCTCGGGTTTTCATGCCTTCTGCTGCAAAGGTGGCATTTTCCTGCTTCGTCCTATGTAAATTGGATGCTTTCTCATATTTCACAGTCTGAAAAAAATCAAACACTTTCTTCTGCACAACTTTTTAAATAAAGTTCTCTGGATTTGGCATTCATAGAATAACATTGAAAGACAATATTAAATACTGGGTATAATTCTGAAAGGAGTCAGGAACACAGGGACCTGCAATTATGAGGCACAAATCATCGACAGTAACAAGACAGGTGGAGATAATTAATAAAGCATCATGATTTTATAGGGGCACAGGGTATAAAAGCAGGGAGATGATGTTGAGTGTGTACAAAGCTCTAATTCAACTTCAGCTGGAGTGTTGTGTACAATTGTCAGTACCACATTTCAGGAAAATGTGAATCCATTGGGCAGAGCATGGAAGTGATTTACAAGAATGGTTCTAGGAATGAGAAACTTCAGTTATGAGGATAGATTGAAGAGGTTTTTTTCTAAATTCATTATCAGGATAAGGATGTTGCTGGCTCGGCAGCATTCATTGCCCATCCCTACTTTCCCAGAGAGTCAATCACGTTGCTATGGGTCTGGAGTCTCATGTGGGTCAGACCAGGTAAGGATGGCAGTTTCCTTCTCTAAAGGGCATTCTTCCCTAAAGAACGGTTTTTCTAACAATGGACAATGGATTCACAGTCATCATTAGACTCTTAATTCCAGATATTTATTGAAATCAAATTCCATTGTCTACCATGGCAAGATTCGAACCTGGGTTCCCAGAATATTATCTGGGTCTCTGGATTAACAGTCCAGTGATAATACCACTAGGTCATCACCTCCCCCAGTTGGAACTGTTCTTCTAGGGAAGACGGCTAAGAGGAGATTTGACAGAGATTTTCAGAGTCATGAGTGGGATGGACAGAGTAGATAAGGAAAAGCTATTCACACTCTTAGGTAAAACAGAACAAGAGGGCATTGATTTAAGGTGATGTGCAAACAAAGCAAGGGTAATGTCAGAAAAACATTTTCACTTAGTTGCTGGGTATGGAATACATTGTCTGGAAATGTGGCAAAAGCACATTCAATTGAAACATTCAAGAGGGCATTGGATGATTATTTAGATAGAAATGATGTGTAGGAATATGGGGCACAAGGTAATCAAACTGGTACAGGACAGGCATAAATGGACCAAATGGCCACCTTTTGCATGGTATCAAATCTGTGATAAATCTTCCTGCTAAAATCACAGCCCCAGGCCTTTCAAATCATTAAGTTTTATCGTGACTCTTTTTTTCCTTCTTTTACTAAACTCTTTCACAGGATTTCTTTCTTGGAGTAAATAAATGCAGTGGCCTTCCTGATTCTGTAACCCTAGCCTAGGTTTACTTTTTGTCCTTTCCCTGCTCCTTTCAGCTGTGCCTCATGGAGCCTAATATCAATGGCAGCGATGCTCATTGTATGAGGTGAGAACTTTGTCTTGCTTTACTGGCCTTTACACTTTTTGTTTAATCAAATAGTTTCCTTTTCCCTCAGGGATCTCTAACTTTACCTCCTGGAACCTTCAGTTACTTCTTGTTGGGCCTCCTTTGCTAAAGCTCTGTACTTTCAAAAGATGGGCTTTCACCTTTTTCTCTGGCCCACACTCTTACACCAATGCTCCTTACCAGCTTCTGAATGAAGTTTTGCCTTTGGAAAAAACAAAACTTGCCTTTTTGTCCTTCCATGACTGCTACTGTCTCTCTCAGTTAGAAATCAAATCCCAGCTGTTAATGTAGTAAAGTCATTTACTTGAGATTTTTGCTCTTTTCTATTTTTTTTAAATTTCTTATTTAAGTGGCAGCAGATCTATACAACTACAACTATGTGGTATTTTTCCAGATGACAACTTGTGGCAACTTGTGACAATTGCCACTTCTACCAGTACGTGGTACTGCTAAGGGTTGTCTGAGGTCTTTGCTTTGTCTTGGACTTATGTAGTGATTATTGTTAGATAATTCATACCATAGAGTATCTACAGGGGAGACTAATTGGTTTATTGTATGTGAACAATACTAACGACTACATGTTGTCAGGCACAATCACGAGGACATCAAGGAGCTGGTACAAATCGATTGGCTCTTTCCATAAGCTATGACATCTGTAGAATAGTTACATTCAAAGCAACATGAAAATTAATCCCTTCAGAACTATTACCCTAGACAACGGCTTTTGTATTTCTTATTACAATCAAGTGATGCACAGTCACAGATAGAGGAAAGTTAAGGTGTGGAGTTGCAAGTGAATGAGAATTTGAGCTTGGAATTATTAGCATTGTATGAGTTCTTCATAGAAAATCCAACCCATAATGTCCTGTCCTCATGTTCCTGCTCCTTGACATCTTGTCAAATTCTTAAACAAGGAGAAATTTCACTCCCTCAATGCCCAGTTCATTAGTGACCACAGGGAACAATTCCTGCAAGTATGCATGTACCATCCACTAAGCTGTCAGGACACTTATATTTTGAATAAATCCGAGGTTCCTTACATGTTTGCCCAAAAACATCATTTCCAATATCGGCTCATGAGGAACAAGGTTGTCCCCAGAAAGCATAGCCAATGAACCTGATTAAAAACCATCAGGCTAATTATGACAAGCTATCAATCATCATTGAACTGACAATTGTTTTCTGAAAGTATGCTTTTGTTTCCTGGACTGCTCAGGAGGACAACTCCACTGGACAAGATTCTCAGAATAGTGTTTGTTTCCATTGAACAAACTTACTCAACAACAGTTTGAGAACTTAAATAAGGAGGAGATGGTTCTGTTTTCTTAGGTGAGTAAGTACGGGAACTTGATGGAGATGCTAGTGGAGCCAGGGCAGTAGCACGAGGAGACAGACAGACCAGAGAGAATCTGTTAACAACTAGAGTTGACAATGAATGAAATTTGCATGAACATATGTAGACACTCAAATAATAGCCATTTTTGGCATTGAGTTATTCCTGTCCTAAAGTGAATGCTTATTATGCAACTGTAGAACTTTTAGATTGTCTGCTTGTTCCAGTTTGTAAATGATTTTGTTTCCTTTGCGCCAATTACCTCCTATCCAGTTTTCTGGTCAGAGTGCCAGTATGGAGTTGTGGAGGCTGGCATGAGGCCTATATGGCATAAAACTTAGCTTTCAAAGGATATTCATCTATTTGAGAGGCTTCCAATGCTCTATAACTTCAAATACATGACAGTCTAGGTTACTTTGCCACTTTACAAAGGTTGTATTCCTAGCTAAAGAAAGCAGTGAATGAGACCCTCGTTGCTCTTTATACTGCTGCATATGATGTGCACGTGAGCACCTAGGACAAGCAGCCGTCCTCAGTGTAGGGCATGAGGAAAACCTCACGAGTCAAAAGTCTTAATATTAGGATTGGACCATTGAAATATAGTTCAAAACAATATTTGTTTTGAGTGTAATCTGCATAGAAGGTTAACACTCAACCATGCCTAGAGATTTCAAAACTGCTTACCTTTCTTCTCAGGCTGCTACATCTTGTTGCCACCTTGGCAGCTGCAGGTTAGATCATGAAATCCTGCTGACTTCCAGATGGCTTTCCTCAGATAACTTTGGTCATGATGTGTCCGGCCTATAACTAGAGGGCTCTGGCCTGCTCAGGGGCAGGTGTCACATTCTTGACCTGACCTGATGGAAGCAGTTAGGTGCCTGGCAGGTATGATTGGTGCAGCAGGGGACCTCTGGAGCAGCCTGAAATGACATATTACAGAGGACAATAAAACTAAGCAGGTTCACCCCTTTGCCTGGAATGTTAACAAATTTTATTTCAGCAGCTTGATACCATAATGATGGAAGAATAGTATGTAAAAATAGTGAATGCTAATTCTAATATTAATAACATTAACCTTTATTCTGTATTTTAATAAAATTACTTTTTTATTCAGTATGTTTTTAGTTAAAAGTTTTAATGTCAATTGATTTGGAAAAGAAGAATTAACCTATTGTTTTTCTTAATATATCCCTTTCAATTTAGATTTGAGATAAGAGTTTATGAACACTTCCCTCGGTTTCAACTCAACATGCATTATTAAAATAATCTGCACTGAATCTTCAACAACGACAGAAAGTAAACTTTCTTAATAAGTGTAACTAACAACAGGAACTGAACAAGTGGAAGTATGGTGAAAATTGTACATTTTTCTGTGCTTGCTGTCCTCTTTTGTTTTAATTCATTCACAGGATGAGTATGTCACTAGCAGTTATTGCCCATCCCAGCGAGCAGATAAGAATCGCATTTGGCCATAGAGACAGGGTCACCATCCTTAAAAGGGCAAGAATCCAATGTCATGTGGTCATACAATCAGGTTGTTACTGATAGTTTACAATTGGGTGAGCTGGGAACCTGACAAAATTCAGTGCAATGTGTCTAATCTTACTCCCCCACTCATCAAATCCTCATATGTTTTAACAGAATCATTCTCAATCAACTAATTTCCTTTTAAATGGCAGCATTGATTATTTTTCAAAAATGCTATGTGACAAGATGTGAGTGATCTTGAGGGGGTCCCCCCACCCACCCAACAATCAGATTGCTAATAATCATAATATTCTTAATTCCAGATTTTCATTGAATTCAAATTCTGCCATCTGTCATGATAGAACTTGAACCCAGGAACATTATCTGAGTCTTTGGATTAACAGTCCAGTGATAATTCCACTAAGGAATTCCCCTTCCCTGCCAATAGTACCTTGGTCAGAAATGTCAGCAGTAAATGAACCACTTCAGATTTGATCGGAGTATTGAACTCCTGGGCTCTATAAAGAGTAAAGAGCCATTGACAAGAATTGCAATTGTCCAAGAAAAGAAGAGCATCAAACATTTCAACAAAAAAAACATCCAAAATGGAAAGTAAAAAATATGTTAGCAAAATTCTAGAAATTAAATGTCTGAATCATTAAGAAGAAGTGGTTTGATAAAAATTTGCTTGAGTCAGGAATTCTTTCACATTCGATACATGTAGACGGAGAGCATATTCAAGAAAAAAAAAGGGAGAGAGGAAACAGCTCCATTATGAATGCCAAGGATTAATCAGATCTGTTACGCTCTCCATTTAAAATAAATGCAATGAATATATCCTACAAATAGCAGTTTATATTAAACAGGGAAGGAAACAGAGCCAAGTAGCCCTTGGCGATCATAAAGGAAACGCTTATCTCAGTTTTTTTTAACTCTCTGCCTAGTTTCATTAACAATAGCATGATTTGAATTTCTGAAAAACCGAAGCTATCCAGTTTTCTGTGATAGTTTTGAATAGTTGATTATTTTCTTACTAAACACCAAGATCTTTTACAATAGCTCACCTTATAGTTTGAATTCTGTTACGTCATTCACAAAATGTGGACACTTCTGCAAAATCCAACTTTTCTCGATTGCCCTTAAGGCAGTGAGCCAGCTGCTTGAAGTATTGCAATCTAAATGGTGAAGGTATTCAGCATCTTGTTAGAGATAAAGTTTCAGGATTTTGTCCCAGCAATGATGAAGGAACTTTCACTTGGGTTTCAAGGCAGGATGGTATATAACTTGGAAAGAAACTTACAGGTGGTAGTTTTTGTTTTATGCATTTGCTACCCATGTCCATGCTACTGAAGTTTGCCAATATTGTTGCCTCAACTCTTATGCCTTTTGACTTGTTACATTATTTCCTCCCTTCCTTTCCCCTGACATTGGTATCATCCTTGGATTCTTTGTACCTAAGCTTACAACAAATGGACAGAAGTGCCAGGTAACGACCACCTCCAACATGAAAGAATCTAATGATCTCCCCTGACATTTAACAGTATAACCATTACTGGGTGACAGTTCAAGTAATTTACCGTTTTGGATGCCATGTATTACGAAGGCCGTGATAACAATGGAAAAGATGTGGCATAGAGTCACAGTTACACCAACAAAGCTGCAGGCTTAGGAGATACGAAAGAAGATTTGAGTATTTAACTTTTTTTAAAAATTGTAATAAAGAAGGTGAAAGTATGAATTTAAGGAGGTGCTTAAAATTTTGGAGGAATGCGATGACTGAAACAGCCATTGATGGTTTCTACTAGTCAGCAAGACATTGACATAAGGGCCTAAATGTAAGATAATGACTGAAATAATTCCAAAGGAAGTTCAAAAGTTCTTATGTAACAGATAGTGTGAACATAAAATTACCTGTCACATAGCATTTTTGAAAAATAATCAATGCTGCCATTTAAAAGGAAATTAGTTGATTGAGAATGATTCTCTTAAAACATATGAGGATTTGATGAGTTGGGGAGTAAGATTAGACACATTGCACTGAATTTTGTCAGGTTTCCAGCTCACCCAATTGTAAACTATCAGTAACAACCTGATTGTATGACCACCTGATATTGGATTCTTGCCCTTTTAA
The DNA here is from genome assembly GCF_030684315.1 of Stegostoma tigrinum. Lineage (NCBI taxonomy): Eukaryota > Metazoa > Chordata > Chondrichthyes > Orectolobiformes > Stegostomatidae > Stegostoma > Stegostoma tigrinum. The sequence continues at coordinate 37,830,036 of NC_081368.1, forward strand.
GAATGGTGACCCTGTCTCTATGCAGGGGTGACTAGTCGGAGAATCAAAATGTCTACAGTTTCAACCATGTCACTTGGAGCAGTGGCCTCTACTTGGACCGCTTTGGCTGACAGCAACAGCATGGATGCTGCCTGAGAAACCTTGGTTACCTTGAATTAGAACGGCAACAAAAAATGAACTAGAACTTCAAACAGAACGAAGGATGACTGCCTAAAAATGAAAAGGCAGATAGAGATTCAGACAATATTTTTCTCGAGAGCATCATAATTCTTTGGAACTCTTCTTCAAAAGACAGAAAATAGATTTTTGGTAAGGAAGTAGTGGAAAGGTTATTTAATGGGGGGAAGATGGGAATATGAAATAATCTTTTTGACCTTCCTAAATGGCAGGGCAGGCACAAGGTGCCAAACAGCCTACTCCTGCTCCTAGTTCTTATGATCACGTCTGTGGTTGTAAGTGAAATCTGGGTCCCTGGACAATCTGACATTATATAAGATTGTGGTTGATTTTCAACCTTAACTTTGCTTTTCCATTCTATTCAAATATCCTTTGGTTCCCCTAGTGGTCAAAATTCTATGACTCGCAGTCTAGACTCAAATCAATATTTGACAACTGACAGCCTTCTTGGATATTGAGAATTACAATGATTCACAAGTTTTTCTGGGTGAAGTCTTTTCTTTCTCCTCAATTCATTGCCAACTGTTTGGCCCTTTATCCTGAGACTACTAGACCTAGTTTTACACACTGCAACAAAGAGAAGCAGCCTGGCATGCTTTTTAAAATATTTAAGTAAAATTACTTTTCATATTTTTAAATTCCAAATAATATATGCCCTCTGTTTTCTAAATCATTATATATATGATTTGAAATCAATTCTATCAGATAATTCATATGCAATTTTTCCCAATAGTTTGGTCTCCTTCCAAGTTCCAACTCAACCTTTGATTTCTTACTTAAAGCACCAAGATCCTCTGCCTCCCATAAAGAAAACAATCAAGCTGTATTATTAAGTAGCTCTACAATCATTAATTGCTCTTCTCAACCAAGATCAGTCTCCTTTAAAAAGGGGTAATTTATTTTTCAAGTTATTGGCTCATCAAGAGCCAGATGGAGTTCTTTAAGCCCACCTTCAAGTATGGTTAGTTCCTCGACAAACTAATTCATTGTTTGGATTGCATGACAGCAGCCTTGGCAATCCCACTGATGTTAGGTGGTTGCATTGGGGCCTTGGGCATCCAGAAGTTAGAGTAAAAAGGAACACTGTTATCAGGGAAGATTAATGCAGACTAGACAAGATCCCCAGTAAGCGAACTGATTCTGGTAGATGCTTTTATGCTGCCATAGGTCTTTAATGGATACTCTTTAGTGTGATGGGTTTAACCGTATAGGATGAAATGAGGGAAGGCCGACCATTAGTACTTTGAGGAGGCCATTGAATAAAGGCAGGCCTGAATTGGTGTACTGGAGCTTCTCCGATAGTTTTCCTGCTGTGATTACCCTGGGATGAAGAGGGAGAAACGTTGCTGAGAGCCGGGCACCAGGGGAGGTAGACCATGTTATTTGAATAATACCTCTGATGATGCACATTGTTGAGTTGAATTGAATTGCACAATGATAAGAATGATGTGGACAGATTGGTACATACTAAGTCACAGTGTCCTATAGTCGCTGGCAATACCAAAAACTCTTATGGCTTTGGCCAGGGATCCTCACGACTACTGCTAATGCGCCAAGACTTTTTTTGTAGGTTTTAATTCTTCCTGAAGTCTGAGGAGGTGCAGTCTGTACATGAAGGTGCTCTTTTATTGGGGAAACCAAGGTAAAGATATTAAGGATTGCACTTCAAGTTCTCACCATCTAGGGTGATGTTCTTAGTGCTGGAATTATGAAGATGGAATGTGTAAGAATGGAGTCCAGTTGCAGACAACATGTCTTGGGATAGTCGGTCAGCTTTGCTGTTTCATTGTTTATTGTATCTTCAAGCTCTGGAAATGAGTTCCAGGCCTGAATGCCACAGCAGATGTTGCCATAGCAAGTGTTGCCAAATTGATAAAATCCAGGGAAGGGCTGGAAATAGATCGTTGGGATATAGGTTGAACAGGGGGTACTCCATTCTTTTAACACAATGTAGATCTTATCATCCTTACTCACTATGAGCCATCGACCCAATAGTAGTAGTTCAGCGGAGTGAGAATTCCGGGAAGAGAATATTATTTATATTTTGATGAATAGGCCACTGTTCCAGATTGTATTGTACATTTCAGTGAGGTCAAGGAAAATTGTCCTTATCTACAGATTCCTTTGAAAGCATTTTTAATTTAAGTGATTAATACAAGCACCTGATCAAATGTATTTCTTCCTTGTCAAAAGGTCACACTTAGCATGTTCATCCAGCTCTACACCTTGTTGTCTCTACATTTAGCATGCTCTCTACTTCTGGCTTGATCCAATACAGGATTAGATGCTCTACTACCATGAAGCATACTCAGAGCAAGGATAACGCCTGTCCTGTGATGGTAACTTGAGGCAAATGGCTTCGGAATGTTTGCAATGTCCCCTCGCACATAAATATTGTAAAAAAAATTGTGCCAATCATGCTCGGGGCTGGCTTTTCTCAGGAATTCAGGGAGAATATCATTACCAGCAACAGTACCCAGCTTGATTATTTCTATTATTCTGTCAAATTCCAAGATGATGAAGGACTCACGGCAAAATCAAGAGTTTTTTTTCCTGTGGAAGGATTTTCCTTCATTCTGGATTTTATCGACTCTTTTTTTCTAACCGTGTCTTTCACTGGGCAGCTTGGCATTAACAGTTACTATGCTGCTCCGAGTTCATGCAGAACTTTCCAACATTTCAGACTTCGGTAGTTGAAGTCCAAAGTTCTTTATTGCCCGGATAAAGTATAAACACAGGACAATGTAGTAAGATTGCAATATCACTCATGTGAATGAACATTAACATGCTTTATTGAACTTAACTGTTTGCAAATGTTGGTGAAAGAAGACATTGCTGGAAGCCTTTGCTTCCAATATCATGTGATTTGATATTACACTGGCATATCTCCTTATGCTCAGTAGCTTTTCTTGAAATAAAAATAGCTTTACTCCACATTTCTATCCAAGTTCTTTCACTGTATCCTCTTTAAACACGAGCATTAAACTGCATAAATTTAACGCTTTATTCCCTCCATCCCCCTCTCCCATTTATTTCAGCTGAGGTGTAGATCCTCAGCAGTATTTCTCAGCTATCTCGGATAAAGTATATAATGTATGTGCTCTATTATCTTGTCTGCAGCGCAGAAGTGGAGTAGTAATGTCACATGACTGCTGATTCCTGGGTAGTACAGCAGAGAAGACCTTTAAAGGAAAAGCTTTTTGACACTACGAGGTTCTGGCACTTAAACAATTCCTTGAAGAGGGAGTTGATGAACTGATGTTCCCCCTCTTCTGTCATGTGTGGTGCCCTCTGAGCCATGGATAAATCTTCCTTATTGATAATTGTTTCACACTGCTGCAGCATGAGGCTCCTCCTCTGCAGACGAGACTCCTCATGAACGACTATGCCACATTGAAAGGTATGAACTGATCTTGAATCAATTACTTTCTTCAGCAGCTAATTCCACACAAATATTAACCTAATGTGTAAAAATCTCCTTTTTTCCTCATAACAAGTATGGCTTTTGAATGTTCTACTTACTCCATTTGCCAAATCCAATAATCTGATTATTCCATCCTTATCTATTCCTTTTATTTCTTCAAAGACAATACCTTTTTCTAAAAAAAAGAAAACAGCCATTCATGGGAAACAAGCGCAGAAATTGCTGGAAAAGCTCAGCATGTCTGGCAGCATCTATAAAGAGAAATCAGGGGTAACATTGACTCTGATTCTCTTTACTGATACTGCCAGGCCTGCTGAGCTTTTCCAGCAATTTCTGCGCTTGTTTCTACTACTTTACAGCATCCGCAGTTCTTTGGATTTTTAATCATTCATGGGATCTGGGCATCACTGGCTGGGGCTTATTTATTGCCCAGAGAGCTGTTAAGAGTCAATCACACTACTGGAATCAAATGCAGACCAGGTAAGGACAGCAGTTTATGTCCCTAAATATCATTGATGAACTAGATAGGTTTTTCCCAACAGTCACATGGTCATCATTAGACTCTCAATTCTAGTTTTTTTTAAAATTAAAGCCAAATTCTACCATTTGAACTCAGGTCTCCAGAATATTACCTGGGTCCTTGAATTAATCGTCTGGTAATAATATCACCTCCACTTCCTTCGGAGATACTTTTCATTAAGTTTGAAAGTGATCTAGTCCAATCTAAAACAAAGGTCTTAAATCTAAACTAAGGGAACTAGGAGGTAGGAGAGACAAATTGCCAATAGTGAATTGTGAAACAGCCTTTACTGGGGTTAAGTGAAACCAGGAACTGCAGATGCTGGAAATCTGAAACAAAAGCAGAAATTGTTGGATAAATTCACCAGATTTCTCTGAGCAGAGAAAGCAAAATCAATGTTTCAGAACACGGATGAAGGATGTAAACTCAAAACATCAACTTTCCTGCTGATCTGATGTTCCCTGACCTGCTGTGTTCCTCCAGTTCCACGCTGCACTGAGCCCTATGGGGCTATGGTAGCCTTAACGTTTTAGAAAAAATGACAATAGATGAGAAATGGCTAACATCTTTTTTAAAAACTAATAAGTAATTTTCAACAAAACTACATTGATTTTAAAGAAACAAAAACTCCTCAAGACAAATGTTCCAATGATGGTCAAGGACAGAAATCAAGGACTGTATTAGATTTGAAGCTGTATATAAAATTTTCAAAAAATAATAAACTGAGGACTGTGATAAATTTTAGAATTCTGCAACAAGCACTAAGAGAAAGTTTAAGATAGGGAAAACAGAATGAGAGTAAGTTAACAAAAAAAATACTATAGAAGCTTCAGAAGAAGAGTCACTGGACTCAAAATATTAACTCTGCTTTCCCTCCACAAATGCTGGCAGATCTATTGAGTTTCTCCAGCAATTTCTTTTGTTGTAAAAACTTCTAATTATATGGGAAAGGAAATATCAGTAAAAGAAAGGTTGGGTCTATCACATCTGATGTCAGGAGAATTTATAATGAGGAAATAATAAAGAAACTAAATAACTACTCATGTCTGCTCCAAGCAGGAAAATACTAAAAGCCTCCCAGAAATAGTAGAGAATCAAGGCACCAGTTTAAGCAAGGAACTGCAAATAATATATATTTTTTTAAAATGCTAGAGAAATTAATATGACGTCATGTAGATAAATGGCCTGGACATGATGATCTAGGATCCAGAGTTTAGAAAAAGCTGGTCATAAAGATGGTAGATGTTTTCATGGTAATTTTTCAAAATTATGGGATTGTTGCTAAAGATTGAAAGGTGGCAAATATAATGAACAAAGGGTGAAGAGAAAGAATGGGGCAATGCATCCCTGGTAAAATGCTAGAATCTAAAGCTAAGGATGTAATAATAGGATATTAAAAAGAGAATAGTCCCAGAGTACTGAGGAGATTCAATCATTGATAATGTACAAAAGTGAGATCAAAAGATTGCTAATAATTAAAAACATGAAATTATTCGGGATAGCATAGAAAATTGGTGTTGGAGGAGATTAGTTTCAATCTTACTGTCTGGCAGAACTAGCTTCAAGGGCTATTTCGCCAGTTCCTGCTCTCACTTAAGCCCTTACCTTTTTAATATTAAACTCTAAAGAACTTGTTAGGAAGAGAAACAATGCGGCATATTAACCCTCCAAAAAAATGGCTGGGTTGGGACGAGGTAAGAATTAAATTATTTTAAATCTCAAAACCAGCCCTGCATCCTTACACCCCTTTGATGGTTAACAGAGTGGAACAACAACTGCGCACAAATTCATTCCAAGGAGATGGAGAAATTTAAATACTTTAATCAAAATGACAGCTTCAGAATTATGCTATTGAATAGCCAGGTTTCTTATTGCATTGGAAAATCCATTTGCTCAAGGGTACAAGGATTGGTAAGTGCTTTAACAGCACTTCCAGCGGCCATGCCCCTTCAAGCTACATTTTGCCTTGGCTTGACCTTTCCCTATTAGGTACACCCTAACACCACACTCTCAGATGAAGTATCCCATGAAATCACATAGAATGGGGTCTGGGATCAAGCGCACACACTCACAGCGGCAGCTCTCAGCTCCATTATTGGGCCTGTGACGTGGTCTATAGTGCTCTTGACCAGGTAGAAACCAAGTCTGTCCATTGGGTTGGCCTCTAGGTAAGAGTCTTGGTAAGGAAATAAAAATGAATGCAGTGAGGTTAAAATGCTAGTTTCTCTGCTTCCCTTACAATAATTGGGTTCCCCTCTACATTTTGTCTTCTCACAAACTGCACCCTGCAACTTACCCATTTCATCTGTATTTTCATCTTCAGGCTGCACCGATATCCAGTTATGGCAATCTGGTATGATTGAGGAAGGAGTTTTGGTGGCAGTGAGGCAGTGGCTAAGCCCGTCATTTTAGTTTTCAAACTGTTTGTATGGAGTTGTGCAAGAAAGTACAGTAATAAAGTTTAAATTTCATCTGCAAGAAATTAGCAGTTTACAGCTAAATATTTAAATAACAAGTTGAAGAGATTTCTACATGCTTTTAACGTTAACTTGAAGAATGTTTGACTAATTTAATAATATTTCATGTAAAATTGCAGGATAACTGGCATGAGATTTGCAGTAATTTCACTGCTGTAGAGATGTTGCGCCATCTTCAGGCAATGCATTACAATACTTATAATGATAATAAAATGTGAGGCTGGATGAACACAGCAGGCCAAGCAGCATCTCAGGAGCACAAAAGCTGACGTTTCGGGCCTAGACCCTTCATCAGAGAGGTAGTACAGATCTACCCTCTCTGATGAAGGGTCTAGGCCCGAAACGTCAGCTTTTGTGCTCCTGAGATGCTGCTTGGCCTGCTGTGTTCATCCAGCCTCACATTTTATTATCTTGGAATCTCCAGCATCTGCAGTTCCCATTATCTCTAATACTTATAATGATCCTATTTGAGAAGATATTAACTGTGGGAGAGGCAAAAAGGCTTGAGTGATGCAGTATCGCAAGTATTGTCCTTCACCTTTACAGCTTGACTTCAAATGCAGCCCGACTAGTGAATAACATTCATTTTCTATAGGCTGAACAGAAAATAAACAAGAGCTGTATCAACAAGGTTCATAACGTGGCACGGCTTCAAAATATAAAACTGATTCACAGTCTGATTCAGAAAGGCCTCAAAATGGATTAGAATTTCAGAGCACTTCATTACAGAGTGATCTTTAAGGGAACGATTGAAACCCCTTGTTAGAATAGGGCAAAGAGAGCTTTATCCTGGATAGAGCACTGTGATTGTACTTGATCAGAGGTGGATTGGCCTTGCTAAATTGCCCATTGTGTGCAGGCTAAATGGGTTAGCCACGGGAAATGCAGAGTTACAGGGTCAGGGTAGGGGGGGACAGGTCTTCAGATGGTTGGTGCAGACTCAATGGGATGAACTGCCTGTTTGCACACCGTAGGCATTCTCTTCTAATGCTTGATGGAATAATATGATGTGCAATCTGTAGTCAGAGCAGACAGAGACAGTTTGATTAGGCAGAATAGAAGGAATGTTACTTTGCATCTAGTTGCTGCAGCTAAGCTTACAAACAAGTTAGAGCCTTGCAGAAGTTGGGAGGGGACTAATGCTGACGCTAGGAGTGGCAATTTGCTGATTGTGCAGATTGCCCACATTGGTCAGAAAAGTAGGTTGCCAGCACATGAGTAGGCAGTGAGACTTCATGCACAGTTTCACAGGAAGCCCATCCTTAAGAGCAGCAGGACCAATCAGAGGAACAGAACTACTTGGGAAGGGTGTGTACAATTTTGGGAAGTCTGGGGGTTGAGGGATATCAGGAGAGAAGCCTTGGCAGCAAGAGTGGGCTCAGAGTCTACTCCACAGTTCTCAGCTGAGTTCCTCAGTCATGCAAAAATAAGTACAGATCTACCTCTCAAACTGACGGCCTACCCTCACTGGTTTACCAATCAGGTTGCTGGATCTTGCTCGCTCACATATGGTTGAAATAATTGTCTGCAGGCAGAATGAGATCCTTTACGATGGCGGTACTAGCATGGTTGGTTGTCTTTGGGCTCATTGGAGTCCATCTGCTCCAGGCCAAAGGCATCTTTTTTTATATGTACTTTTCTTTATCTTCTTTTCTTAATCTTTCTTTATCTTCAAGGCCTGACCAGTGCCTGCAGCATCAGTAGTGTGGACCGGGAATCCGAACTGTGGTGGCAGTGCTGAGAACCTGGACCCTTAATGGTGGCAGTGTCCGAAGCGGGCATTCCTGGTGAAGCTAGGTCCAGAGCCTGGACTCCTGAAGGTGTCATATGGCAGCAGGGCCAGGGTCTCCTGGGGTACAGCATCATTGTTGCTGTTCCAGGAGCAGGACTCCTTGAGAACTGGAACACTGGCAGAGACTCAGCAGATGCCCTGAAGCTGTGCTTCAGACCCCATTTGAATAGAATGTGAACCTTTATTTAAGTAATTCCTTATTATTCTTTTCATAGCTCAAAATAGTGCTGGAATGTGGCAATAAGACACTTTTCACTGCATCTTCCACGAATAGGTGAGTATAAAACCATTCATTCTTTCAAGTATTTGCTGTTTAACCACTGAAGGGCCTTAATCACTAGCATGTCTGAAAGATGGCCCATAGGCCTTTCTACTCATACTTTCATTTCTGGAGTGGGCAAAAGGGGGAATGTGACAACTTGCCCAATGATAATGTCCTTCCCAACATCTTCTCCACCATTCCTATGAAGGGAAATATCCCAGCCATGATAAGTTGAAGTTAGCTGCCCACATCCTTGGGATGGGCGACTTGCCTGATTCTGATCCTGCTACCAATATTATTTGCTGTCAGTTGGACATGAAAGAGACCCAATCCACCAGGACTCCAGTGGTTTTTATGAAATCTCCGCCACCTTTCCTGTCTCTGGGGAACTGGTAAATATGTTCCCATGTGTATTTTAGCTCAGAACATGTTCCATTTAATTGAACAGCAGCTTTTCCATTTTCGGAGCGCGATGATTAAAACAGTCTTTAATGCAGGAAAATGGCTCAAGGTTCTGAAACATCTGAACTGTTAAGCCTTGATACATTACCAAACCAAAAAATGTTTGTTGTATCAGGACACAATCATTTCTGAAATGACATATTTCTTGAATAAATGGACAAATACTAAATAAACGAACATTCAATTATATTCAATTGCTTGAACAGAGCTAAAGGAATTCACACTAACAATTATGAACTGTAATTTAGTCAATTAATTCTCTGAAACTTCATTTATGCTTTTCCAGCCATTCAGAATAAACCCACGAATAGTTTATTCAACATGCTGGAAATTTCTGAGCCTAACTTTAATTAAGCCATTGATTAAGTGAACTAACTTAGATTCAAAAGATAATGTCAACCGCATAGTTTAAGAAACTGAAATATGACATATAGATCTTCCTCCCCGCGCCCCTCACATCTAGGTTCCTGCAGGTGTCACGAATCTGAGTGAATTTTAACCTGTAAGGGGATGAAGCCAATGAGGGATTAGATGCCATTGTACTGTATTGGGAAAATGGTGCGAAGTATAAAAATTCAACTGAGCCTACTGTCATCAAAATTTAATTAGTGCTGGTTTGAAGGTATGCTGGAAGCCCTCGATAGTACAGATGGAAGAAGTTAGAGAGGATAGATTATTGAACGCTGGATTCTGACTTTAACTTCATGGAGTGTGTGAAATTTGTTTCGGCCAACAAGATGAGAGTATAATGAGGATTGTGGGGGCTGTGAAGGTGACAGTGTTAAAGTTTTCCAGCCTAAATTGAGACAACTGCTTCTTTAATTATTTGAATGGTTTTCACACACAGGACTTGGTCTAAGCATGTTTTGTTTTCTACTCTACAATTGATTCTGTTATATTTCGACACCAGTTCTGCTGACACTTGAAGCATAAGTGGGTTGTTACCACTCTCTGGGTCCATTTAAATAAGTAGAATTGTATAGGTTGAACAGTGCAGAAAGAAACCATTCAGTCCAACCAGGCCCATGCCAGTGTATTTTTTCCACTCAAACCTCATCATATCTTTTTTTTCATCTAAAGCTACCATCATAAGCTTTCCATTCTCCCTCATATACTTATCCGGTTTCCCCTTGCATACATCTACACTACTCACTTTAGCCACTCTCTGTGGTTGCAAATTTCATATTTTTAACATTCTCTGAGTTAACAGGTTTCTGCAGAGCTTGGTGACAGTAGCTCAGGTAGCCAGGCATAACTGTCTGCAAAACAGAGTGATACTAACAGCACAAGACTAATTCCCATACTAATTGAAATTACCATGAGGGTCCCAACTTCTCAAGCTTATCCCTTACCTGAAGTCTGGTAAGCCTCGGGTTGAACCACCACTCGTTGTGTCTCTCTTTCTAATGAGAGACTGGGATTTTGGTGACTAACTTATTTGAAGGCATAAAGTTCTGCTCTTTCCACATGAGGAAATATCCACCCTGTGTCCATTCTATCAAAACCTTTCAGAATTCTAAAGACATCAATTAGATCATGTCTCAGTCTCCTTTCATTGAGAGAAGAGATCTGGACTGCAAATCCTTTTTGGGTATGTGTACCACTAATTTCTAGTGTGACCCTCGTGAATTCTTTCAATGCCTTTCTAATGGAACATTCAAAACTGCACATAATACTCTGTACATGTGGCCCAACCAAAGTTTGATACAGGTTTGGCACAACTTCCCTAATTTTCAATTCTATCCTCCTCAAAATAAAGCCTAGCACTTGCTTTGCTTTATTGTGATCTTAACCCAGCGAGATAAAACAATATTGTCATCTTGCCTATTCCAATTGAATGAAACACCCAGAATTACAAGAAGTCATGCTCAAATTTAAAAGTCATGGAAAAGCCAGCTTCTAGATCCTTTGACTCTTGACTGTAGCCAACCTGCTCTCCTGTTCGTAGGTATAAACATTCATATTTTACCCTTGATATCCACACAAGGCAACTCTGCAGAGCATTCTTCTTGTTTACTCATTACTATCCACTGTTCCCTTCCTGTGTATAAGAGCCATAATAAATGCCTGTTAAGAAGGTAATCTGAAATAGTTTCTGATGAGATTTTCTGAGATCAATTTGCTAATTTTATAGTTGTGATCAATTTCTAGAAATATGATTGGACTCTTGTTTTGTTCACACTAATACATTTGCTGAACACACCAAATTGTTCAGGTGATAGCTTTCAGCCTAGTTACACGTTTAAACGTAACTCCTTTAGTCATTCACCTGACTCAGTATTGCTCGTGTACTCTTGTCTGATGCATCTACTTGAATCATAAATTTTCAGCTAAGCTAAAACTAGATTCAGGGAGAGTGTCTTTTCCTTCACTTACTTAAAAATATTGTTGCAACCTGGCAATCTAGAGGTCTACTCTAGTAAAACTCTGAGGTTGTAATCCATAATGTATTTCCAACAACAACAATCCATATTGACGAACATCTTTTTCATGGGTAGGATTATTCTGTTATATACACACAGTCTTCCCTCACCAAGAAAATGAGGTATACCACCCCAACTGTATTAATCTGGTATTTTTTCAACACAGTCTTTGTAACTGCATCAATATATCTTGGATGCAAAAATCCAGTTTTGAATTTCAGTTGAATTATTTAGCAAGGAAGAATATTAGCAACATTTGGATTTGCATAATACTTTAATCACATTCCTGAAGAATTTCCTTTAGGAATTACTCTATCGTGCAGACACTGCATTATTGAAACTAACAAGGGAGCCAGCACATAGCTACATCTCACAAAGAGCAAGTTGGTGAAAGACAATAAATCTACATTCATGCTGTTTGAAATAGGTATTTTAAACAAAATCGTTCCTGATCTTGTTTGAGTAAAGTATTTGCTTTTAAGAGGACAACACAAATTTCACCAAGAATACAAGATGCAATATTTAAAACACAATTACCTGTCTGATCAACTGAATTTTTAAAACAAGATTGTCCCTAAACTCAATGGATAATACCTGAGATTTTTAGTTTGATTTGCTGCCTAGGTTTATTTGTATTCTTCCATCAAATTACAGCAGTACCAAAAAACTTCATCCCATCTCAGACCTGTCAAGTTGAGTGAAGGGTAGAGAAATAAATAGCTCCTGCACCAGATGATCAGAACACTAGCCTCTGTTCCTGTTGTCAGAGGTTTTCATAGGACAAGGCCCTATTTTGTAATTGAGGATTATACCTAGGTACTCTCCACTTAAAAAGGTGCCTTGTGTTGACGACATTGTTACACTGTAACTAACCTTGTAACTAACCTTTGTGCCTAAGATGGTACTGTAAATGGCGACTTATAAACTTTTCACTATATTCATTTGAATACATGAGGCAATAAAGATAATTCATGTGTGAACTACCTTGTCTGACTATTCTGAAACACAGGACATTCTTCTTTAAAGACAGAGAATGAAAGAGATACATGACAAGCGAGCATGTAGAGAAATCCGCAAATGTGCACTGGGCAGTACAACTCAGAAGTATGAGTACAAATACTTAAGAGTTAGATAATACCAGTAAAGGTTACTAGAATATGCTATGTGTTGTCTTATTTCACTGATTTAGGTTCTTATGAAGTCTGTTACTGTTCTGTATGGGTCTGAAAAACTTGATACTGAGGAGTGCCATAAGCACCACCCACTGCGATGATATTATAAGGACTTGTAAGGAGGGCATCTTAGGATCTCAAAGAAGTGAGACCTAATATCTGATCTTTCTCAGAGTGGATATCTGTAGTAATGTCTATCATATCAAGACTACGGTTTGAAGCCCATCCATAATTGCTCTTGAGCTGATTGGCCTGTGAGGCCATTTCAGAGTGCAGCTAAGTATAAACCATACTGTGTTGCAATCTGACCAGGTAAAGATGACAGCTCTCCCTTCTGATCGGACATTAGAGAGCAAGACAACCTTTTATGGCAAGCAATAATAAATTATTTTGATTCTACCGGTACTATGGTGAGATTTTAACCTGTGTCCCCACAGCATCAGCCAGGACACCTGGTTTATTACTGCTCCGGATTATTACAACATTACCACACCACCAGCAACATATCCCTTAACATCTGTCACATCAGTCTCTCTGTACTATTTTGCATCCTGAAATAGCTTGAAAATACCCAACACTGAAAGTATTACCACAACAGCAAGAAGAAATAGACCAGCAACTAAATTGCCAATACTTAATCATCCCTGTGCTGGTTGTCCTTCCTGTTGTTGAACACATGTTCAGCTCTGCAAGATTAAGAGAATGGTAGCTAGCATGTTGAGATACAAGATTGGACCACTGGCACCACATCAGAGCTGTGCACTGTTTGACATTATAATATGTCAACTCTGTACTTCCAGTAGACATTCACTGTGAATGTATTATGCCCTTACCAATAGTACAGCCGGTGTTACTTGCCCTATATGTTTTGCATGAATCTGCTGACATCATATTGGAGCTCATACGGTATTGTTATTATTCATAAATGTGCTAATGAAAACAATTTCTCACCACTTATCTCTCAACTTGTCTCTTCTTCTATTGCCCCAGTCCTCGGTATTAACAGTTATTTGGTAGTATAGAAATTGAGTATTATTCATAAATACACATTTTGTTGAAGTTTTTTTGTCTTGTGCTGATCAGGACAATTTGCAAGATATATCAATGTAAGGTGACAATAAACTATTTATACTGTTTTACGAGAGAGTGCTGATTGATAAGTGGAATTGAACTGGTCGAGGCATTGAAATGGGAAATGAGCTCCCTTTCCGTTACATCTTACTTAGAACTATGACATCCTGGGTCGTGGACCACTGTCTATCACAAGTCAAATATATGTGCTGGTATTCCTATAGTTACGTGTGCAATAAACATAGTCAACTTAGTTTTCAGAAAGGCTTTTGATAAGGTCCTGTAAGGGAGACTGGAAAGTGAAGGTAAAAGTCCATGGGATCCAAGGAAATTTGGCTAATTGGATCCACAATTAGCTGAGTGGCAGGAAGCAGAAGGTAATGTTTAAGGGATGTTTTTGTGACTGGAATTCTATGTCCAATAGTATTCTGCAGGGATCAGTTTATGTGCCTTTGCCATTTGTGGTAATATAATAATAATTTAGACTTATGTGTTGGAGGTTTCACCAGTAAATTCATAGTTGATATGAAAATTGGTGAGATGGTAAATTAGTGAGAAGGAAAGCCTTAGATTACAAGAGGACATCATAGAATAGAATCGTACAATCCCTACAGTGTGGAAGCAGGCCCTTTGGTCCACCAAGTCCACACTGACCCCCAGAGCATCCCACCCTCCTAAATAGGTGCTAAGCCATTTTCTCACAATCTAAGCTTGATGCTGAAATAGGGTGTATCAAGACATCGACGGGATGATCAAATCATTTCTCATTGTGTATCGTACAGACCATGAAAAGCCTAAGGACGTCTCTTTTTGTCCTGAGAAGTGTCTGGTCTACCTTAAACTCTAGCTCAACTATTTGAAGAACAGACGAAGCTAACAAAAGTAAAAATTGCTGGCAAGTCTCAGCAGGTCTGGCAGCATCTGTGGAGAGAAATCAGAGTCAACATTTCAGGTCAAGTGATCCTTCCTCAGAACGGGTGAAGCTAACTGTTTGACGTTGCTACTGTGTATTAGTGACATGACTAATATTTGCCATATATGTATTGGTACTTAGCCAAACAGATGTAGTGCCTATCCCACAATTGAGTAATATTCTATATGATTTTCAGTATCAGTGAATGCCAGATATCTAGGCTGTATGTCCCATAGACTTGTGGATTGTATCAAACAACGCATCCCTTTGGTTGTTTACAAGGCCATACATAACTAGAAACTAAAGCAGGAAATACTAATAATTTGGTATGCTTGCCTTTAAAAGGCAAAGTATTAAGTGTAGGAGTTGGGAGGTCATGTTGTGGTTTTACAGGACATTGGTAAGGCCACTATTATAATATGATGTGTAATTCTGGTCTCGCTCCTGTCGAAAGGATGTTATGAAACTTGAAGGGATTAAGGAAATATCTACAAGGATGTTGCCAGGGTTGGAGCATTTGAGCTATAGGAAGACATTGAATATTTGCCCTGAAGCATCGAAGGCTCGCAAATGAACTCATAGAGGTTTATAAAATCATGAGGGACATGGATTGGATAAATAGACTAGGTCTTTTCTTCAGGGTGGGGGAGTCCAAAACTAGAAGGAATACATTTAAGGTGAGACAGAAAAGACTTAAAAGGGACCTAAGGGGCAACTTTTTCACATAGATGGTGGTGCATGTATGGAATGAGCTTCCAGAGGAAGTGGTACAGGCTGGTACAGTTACAATATGTAAAAAAACAACTAGATGGGTACATGAACTAGAAGGGTTTAGAGGGTTATGGACCAAATGCTGGAAAATGGTATTAGATTTATCAGGGATATCTAGTTGGCATGGATGTGTTCCACTGTAGGGTCTGTTTCCATGCTGTACTTCTCTATCACAAGAGAAGCTCAGCAGGTTTGGCAGCATCTGTGGTGACAGAAATAGAGTTAACATTTCAAGACCAGTATGATTCCCCTTCAGATTTAAAAGGGGATGGAAAATGATGGCTTTTATGTTGTTGTCAGAGGAGGAGGAATAGTGAGTAGGACAGATGTTGAGGGTGCCTAGTGAAAAAGACAATGGGAGTTCTTATGGTGAAAAAGGAAATACTGAAATGTAAAATAGATGTAAATTATAATTGGATAAAGGAGATAATGGTCCACTCTTCTAAGAGCAAAACCGACCAAAATTATGCAATCAAAATGGAGGACTAGCTTATGTTCTGAAGTTGTTGAACACACAATGGAGTCCTGAAGTGTCTAAAATGCCTCAGCAGAAACTGAAGTGGTGTTCCTCCAACTTGCATTGAGTTTCAATGGAACAGTACAGCTGACCCAGAATTGAAATGCCAGCAATGAAGTAAACTGTTTTGTTGAATTATCAAGCAACCAGAAGCTCAGGGTCATTCTTATGGACAGAGCAAAGTTGTTCTCCAAAGTGACCATCC
This sequence comes from Stegostoma tigrinum, assembly GCF_030684315.1. Taxonomy (NCBI): domain Eukaryota; kingdom Metazoa; phylum Chordata; class Chondrichthyes; order Orectolobiformes; family Stegostomatidae; genus Stegostoma; species Stegostoma tigrinum. The sequence goes on from NC_081368.1 coordinate 37,846,222, forward strand.
AATCTATGTTTGATCCCATCAATGTAAAGGAGATGATACTCAACGAGTCAATGCATGTAAAATTTAAAACACAATCTCCAACATTGTGATTCCACAATTTGACAGCATTCGCTAAATAATCCTAAATTTGCTAAGAATTACACTGCTAACTAATTGGGGCTTATCAGTTAGATGCAAGGTGCAGTTGTGGGACAAATGTAGCTACTGGAAACTGTATAAATAAATGCATAAGGTCCAGTTCTTTGCAGACAGAAAAAATATGTACACATTTAACTCAACTCAATTCAACAAAATAGGTGACAGTCATTCTCTGATTCCTTTCCCATGTAATGCTTTAACCAGTCAGGGTGAAACTGCTTGGTTTTAAGTTAAACAAAGTTTGACAGTTAACTGTCAGTCAACACCTATCTTCTAATACAACATAAGAAAGTGTTTTTTCTTTATAAAGTTATTTCTTGTGAACCTTCCTCTATAGCAGCAGTGAATACACATGCCAAGGTTAACATGTGAACACTTCCACTGCTGATATCACATCTGCAGATACTTTTTCAGTGAAAACAAAATTAAAGGCATTCGTTAGAAGTATCTAAAGTTGGCCCCTGGACACACACACTATCAATTCTGATGAGTATGGAGTATAAAGAATGGACCCTGCTTGTTCCATAGATTACATCGTTATCAAACTACATTCTTAAAGTGGAAAAATAGAGATGAATAGCTGTGATTTTCCATTGTCCTGTCTGGATGGTGACAGATTAACATTTTAATTACGATAGATTTAAATGTTTCTGATATATATGAACTAGGTTCTGATCTTTAGTGTTGCATGAGAGCCTTCTTGGAGAGAAATGTAAAGACTATAGGGTCCCATTGAGCAATGAAGGATAAAATTAACTCCTTTATCAAAAGCATTTTCAGCAGTAGAATCATTGGAGTCTAACTGCCTTAGAAATGGGTGATTGATTAAAAACAGCTCCACTTAAATCAATAGTCATCATGGAGGCATCAACATGCTTGACAATGCCACAGGAAGTATTACAGAAATAATAATAGAGATGTAAACTTGACTAGAATGCTAACGGCAAAATGCACAGCCAATCTTTGAAGAAGCTATCTCGCCCTATGATTCATTTTAGTATTGCAACTGTTGGTCATGGATGGCGAGAGGAGGTTGGCGAAGCTGGGACTGTTCACTTTAAAACAGAAGGTAAGGGAAGACCAATTAAGGGGAATCAAAATTGTATGGATTCTGATACAGCAAGTAGGAAGAAATTGTTTCCTCCAGGAAGTTGTTTGGAAACTAAAGATTGCAAATTTAAAATAATTGGTGAAAGAATTAGAGGCAAATAAGAAGACATTTCTTTGGACAGTGATTTAAAATCTGAAACCAGTCACTTGAAAGGCTACTGGAAAAAGATTCCATGTGAATTTATAAAAAAGCAATTGAACATATGCTTGAAGTGGACAAACATGCACAGACCTGGGGAGTAATCTACGCTAAGGACCTAAATTCGTTAGCTTTTACAAAGAGTTAAGCAACTTCTGAAGACATACTGAAGTGATTGTCTTCCAAATTTGAACTGTTTGCACAGTTATTGGTGTCAAAATATACAAGTAAAGAATGGTGATTTGAGCAAGATTCCAAGTACTTACTGGTGCATATGTAACTATAAGGAGGCAAAGCATTGAAGAAATGGAGAAAGTTAAGAGGTTTCAGTTAGCAGAATACAGTAATTGACAAAAGATAGATAATGAGCCTGTAAATGATAGCTTTCGTGGTAGTGGGACCAGGACTGTTATACATAACATTTAGTTAGAAACTCACGAGAAATTTGTTCAATTGGTTAAAATAGACTTTTTTCTACAATATAAATTTAAATCTTAAAGGTTGCACAACTCCAACATAAAACATATGCTGCTTTTCCAAAATGCACATGTACACAATTATATCCTTCCCATAGTTTAATCAAAATTCAAATATCTAACATCTTGTGACTCCTGTTCTTGATAATAAAAAAGGTATACTGTTTAAGTGGTTGGAAAGATTATAGTTAAAACCTTTGACATATAAATAAATTTCATAAGTCTCCTCAATGAAATTAGGAATCATTTAAATGAATAATCAAATTCTGGATAAAGAATCTGCAATTATCTTGCTCGCCAAAAGCATCTCAGATTAGCGTGCCTCTTTAGTCTACAACGTTCTTGCTGTCACTGACCTATATGGCAATAACTTCTGTCACTTACCAAGTGCACGACCAGACACCATAGCATTTCGATCGGCAGTGTCAGCACAGGATTTCAAGTGAAAGACAGGAGACCAAACGTGAATATCCTTATTGAAGCCAATTCTTCCATCATTACGACAATGATCAGATAAAATTATCCAAGATGATCTGGGTCAAAGCATCTGAATCGGCTTGTGAAAGCAGATCATTATTTTCAGAACTCAATTGTGACATTCAATTTCAAGAAATACAGAGAAGTGTTTGAATGACACTCTGAAGACCACATTGAAAATGGGAAAACATTGACATCAGTGTACAGGAGGGATTTGCTTTTAACATTGCCATGAGCAGCACTCATCCACCAATCAATGCCATAACTTTGCAAACTGACCACTTGAACTCTACTGCAAAGAAAAATCAGAATTCTAGATCAAAGATCCCCTTCAAGCCCTTTTCCTCAATGCATCCCTTGACCTGTCTGCACAAAAATCTGTGGCTGGTAGGTTAGCCTGCTAACTCATCACAAATTATGAGTGGTAGATATTATTACACTGCCAGATATCTTCATTTTGGGTGACTGGGAAGAATGATGATAGAAGGATGGCTAAGGTTGTACCTGCAGTGCCACTGAAGTGAATTCCTTTATCCTGAATAGTTGTAAATTTCTTGAGCTACAGCCAGGCAAGTGAAGATAATTGCACAATAAAGTAGAAATAAAGTGACCAAAGATTGGTCACAGCACAGAATGAAGCCATTCAGCCCAAATTTCCATGCTGACTTTCTGCAAAAACATTTTACCTAGTTTCCTCCACAGCTCTTTCCTTTAGGGCATCACTGGCTGGGCCAACATTTATTGCCCAACCCTAATTGCCCACGGGACAGTTAAGAGTCATCCACATTGTTGTGAGTTTGGACTCACATGTAGGCCAGGCCAGGTAAGGATGGAAATTTCCTTCCTGAGAGGGCATGAGTGAGCCAGATGGGTTTTTCCCCAACAATTGGCAATGGATTCACTGCCATCATTAAACTCATAATTCCAGATATTTATTGAACTCAAATTCTACCATCTGCCGTGGCAGGATTCAAATCTAGTAGTCCAGAACATCATCTAGGTCTCTGGATTAACAGTGCAGAGATAATACCACTAGGCCATTGGCTCCCCATACCCAATGTTCATCTAATTCCCTTTTGAAAGCTAGGATTGGATCTACCTCCATCATACTCACAAGCTGTACAGTCTTGATCTTAGGCATTCAGTGCCTTTAAAAAAGCACTTCCTTATTCTTTGATTGTTTTATCAAATAAATCTGCATCTTCTGGTTCTTCTGCCAGTGGAACTGATTTCTCTGCCTCTGTCTCTATCTAAACACCGTAATGATTTCAAAAACCTCTGTGAAATCTCCTCTCAAACTTCTTTTCTCTAAGGAGAACAAGCCTAGCTTGTCTCACTTAAATCCTTCATCTCATTAAAGAAGCTATCGCATAACTCCTTTTAGCACTCTCTCTATAACTTCCTCATCTTTATAAAGTACTCTAGCTGAGGCCAAACCAATGTTCAAGAAAGATTGATTATAACTTCAGCTGGCCAAACAGCATCATGCAGCTTGGGCTGATGTGTTCTTCCAGTTTCACACCGTGTTATCTGAGATTCTCCAGCATCAGCAGTTCCTACTATCTTTGATTATAACTTCCTTGCTTTTGTACCCTAAGCCTCTATTTATCAAGCTCAGAATCCTGTATCCCTTTCTTATCACTTCCTCAAGCTGCTTGACATCTTCAGTGTTCTGTACATATACACTCCAGCTGCACTTGCTTTAGAATTGTACCTGTAAATTTATATTATTTCTCTTCGTTCTTCTTACCAAAATATATTGCTAAGCATTCATCCTTGTTAAATTGTTTCTACTATTTGTCTACCCATTCCACCATCATTTTGAAGTCTATCGCCATCCTCTTTACAGTTCACCACACTCCTGATTTATGCCAGATTGTGCTAGAATGCTACACTTCACCAGTTTCAGAAAATATAAATTGATTGACTATCAAATTGCTGTGGCTGGTAATTGGATACACTTGCAATTTAATTGCAAGTAGAGGGAAATGGGAGATAGCTGAATGGATTTAAGTATTGGATGGAAACTGTGTCTACACAAGTAAGAAGATCAACTGATAGCCTTACTTCTACTCCAAATTAAACTTTCTGCTTGGCTGAAGTTGTCTAGAAAGTTTTCTGATACCTAACGGATAAGTAAACAGTCTGTTCCAGTGCTTCACATGTGCCTGCTATGATATTGAAATTGAGAAATTATATCATAAATGGCCAACTACTTCCCAAATATATAAAATTGAGAGTATATTTTTGTTTTAAAGTGCTGGGTGTTCAGTTTTTGGTCTTATGTAAATAACTTGCCATTAACCATGTACCATTAGGTATCAGCCATAATCTCCTTGTAGTTTTCCAAATCACCGGCAAAAGTGTCATAAGTAGAAAGAGGCAGAGATAACCATTCATTCTGGAGATAATTTTTCTAATCTTGGTAGCATTGATTTTCCCCAAGATGCTAAATGTCCAATGTCAATATTCAAAAACTTCATCTCACAATTTACCTTTAATTGACCCTCGGATGGGTCCTTCAGGAAATTTTCTGGCGTGTCCCTTATTTGGGGCTTTAAAGGAACAGACATGCACACTTCAGCAAGCATAGCTCTAAACCCAGGCTAACTGTGAGCAAAAATATGGGAAGTTCACACCGGATATAGTCAGGCTCCTGGTGGGTCAGAGAGTAGAGAGCTATGTTGCCCAACCATATGGTGCAGTGGTAATGTCCCGATCCCTGGGCTAGGTGGCCTGGGTTCATATCCTACCCACTCCAGAGGCTTGTAACAACATTTCTGAACAGGTTGATTAGAAAAATAAGTTAATAAAATAAATGTAAGTGAAGGTATATGAAATGGTCTGAGTGCCTACTATATTTGGAATTGAATGCAGGACAAGCATCTTCATCTGAATTTTGTTCTTTGCTAGCTAACTAGCTATTAAAAGTAATAACATGCCAAAATAGTGACTAAATTATATTATGCCCTGTTCTCCAGGCTTCTTTAATTGGGGTGGACAATGTGGTCTAGGAACAGCAATGATGGCTCATTTGTTCTTGAGGCGCTGCAAACATCTCTGGCCCCCATGATATAAAGGCAGTCAACATATTGAAATACATTGTTGAAATCTGCAACACATAGTTCATTCATGATTCTTTCAGTGTCACTGGGTCGAAATTCTGGACCTCACTCCCTAACAGCATTTTAGTATGAAGGGCTGCAGTGGGCCAAGGAGGAAGTGCATCACCACCTTCTCCAGGGGAACTAAGGATGGGCAATAAATGTTGGCCTAGCCAGAAAAGCCCACATCCTGCAAAAGAATTAATAAAAATAAAATCCCATGAAGCAGAAGGAGCACAGACAGGTTTTCCACTGATAGCAATCCTTAAGGATCCTGAAGGGACAGTTTCAAACATAAACTATGACTGAAACAATACATCAAGGTAAATCATCTATGCTCCAAAATGTTAGTTTAGCAGATGCTTTAGAAAAGGAGGAGCCCATTGGACAGGAAGGATACTTGCCAGTCTTTGACAGCAGGAATTAATATTGTCTCATCTGTGACTAAAACTCAAGGAGCAGGTTTGGAAGGGAGTTACCAGATAAGCAAATTTAAGGTGATATGTGTTCACAATTTTACTTAACAGTGTTATTTGACGGCACTTCAATATAAACTTGTAGAATATCACAGATTGACAACTCTTAACTTTATCAAATATTTAGATGCTTCCTAAACACACAAACATCTATTCCAAACATTCACAGACCCATTCTAAATCTGGTAGGCCGCAGGATTGGGAATCATGTCAGGCCTATAATTTCCTCCCCTCTCTGTGACCAGAATCAGAGTGGCATCTATGATTTTATTAATTTCAATTTGCTCTCATTCCAGTATGAGCACAAATTTGGTATTCAAATTAATGATGGGCTATAGTTCAGGGAAGTAAGGTTGTAGCACTTAACAGGCTTCCAAGGGATCAAAGCAATTATCTCAAATGTCATTTTTTAAGTGCGTGAGAATCAGTCTCTGTTGTCTTTAAAAGACGACTAATGTACCTAATGCTGCTGGCAATGTCCTGGGGAATTCAAAGCCTATACCTAAATCTGGACTACTCCAGTGTGATCAACTTGGCGTCAGTACTTTTCCTAAGTATCCGTTCAGTGTCCACGTCGCAGGGTGCTCAGACAGTAAGGGCCAGACGAATTCTAATTGGGAATTCAATCTTTTTGGCTTCCATTCCTTTTGATGTCAGAGCTGATGAAACTTTTACCTGTTCTAACCTCTTCCAGAACCACACTGTGATAAAGGATCGGTAACTAAAGCACAGCCAAATAAATCTAAAAATCGACAATAACACAGTGTGGACCTGGAGGAACATAGCAGGCTAGGCAGCATCAGAGGAGCAGGAAAGCTGATGCTTCAGGTCAGGTGATGCTGCCTGGCCTGCTGTGTTTCTGCAGCTCCACACTGTGTTATCTCAGACTCCAACATCAGCAGTTCTTACTATCTCTAAAAATCAACAATGTTCTTTCAACACAAAAGATCCAAATTAAAGGAACCAACATAACAAGCATTTATTTTATATGGTGTGGATATTTAGGCCACTGTTAAATGCATTATGAGGGCAACTCCTAATCCATCAAAACCATGGAATCCTAATGAGTCTCAAAACATAGCAAGTGTGCAAATTCTAACTGCCAAAGATATCCTAGATTATGCTATCAGTCTCCAGGTACATGGAATGCTTGCAAGACAACAGACATATGTGTAGCAGAATAAATAAGCAGGTGCCCAATGCATTGCAACACTGTATATACAGACGACTGCATTCTTACCCCCAAATAAATGGTATAGAAATACATGATATAAATTGCATTCTTAGCTTTAAATGATAGCAATGCAAAAGATTTGGGCCCGATGACCGTATCTGGTTTTCTGTCAACTTGAGTAGAAATTATTAAGTCAGCCTTTTCTAACAAACTGATATACTGTATTTTAATTAATTATTAGCCTATTAATTTTACAATGGCACTTTCCAGATATTTACTAACGCACTCACAGGTCATCAATCATAGGAGCTACTAAAAACAAGGTAGAAATTTCGAAAATTCAGAACATATTCTTCAGGAAAGAGATAGATGGGTTAACATTTCAGCTGCAGAACAAACAACAGAGGAACACTAACACTCAAGCTATTTCTGAGTCCAGGTTGTTACTGAAAAACACACCATATCAGTTAGAATGAGATATAGCTTATTTACTTTTGTTTCCTCAGTGACCACTTTACTCATGACCTTGTCAAAAGAGCAATCAGAGACAGTGCACCTGAACAGCAACACAGGCGAGACGGATTGTCTAATGCATCATGTCAGCTGTGCTATGTTAGCCAGTCATTTATACTCCCAAGCAACCAACAGAGCAGAGCGTGAAATCAGTATTGACAATGCACTCAATCTCACTCAGTCACAGATCAGCAAAATGGAACGTTACTTCTAACAAGCTAATCTCACTAACACCAGCCCATCAACCTCTGAGTTCTTTTGTACTTAGCAGCATGACATGTTGTTTAGTGGAGGTCACTTGAAAGCTGTACTTGATTATGAGAAGCCTCTGGAGTCTGAATAACTCAAGGAAGATCAATACCTTCCTATTCCCAAAACTGGCACTTTCCTTCCTGGAACTGGGCTGCAATTTTCCATGCTTTTTCTGTGTAATACTATCCTGTTCAGCTTACTATAATCACTGCATTTACATCCATTCCATTAACTTCCATTTAGAGGGTTCCATTTATAAAGATGTTGATCCGTGCTGTACATTGTACCGTCATCAACTTGACCATTGTTAACTGTGTGCACTGCATGCTAAGACAGTTGGCAGACTTAAATTTAAAATTCTCATCCTTCTCTTGAAATCTTTCTGTTTAATACAGTAGGACAGCACTCCAGCTCTATCAGCCACTTGCACTTCATTGAAATCTCCAACTCACTATATTTGATGCTTTCAAATATTCAAAACAAAATTCTTGGCTCGGCCAGCATTGTTTCTCATCTTGAATTACACTGATGAACGTGGTGGTGAGCCACTTTCTTCAAACACAGCAATCCATCTTGTGCAGGTACAGCCACAGTACTGTTAGGAAGGGAATTCCAGGATTTTAATCCAGTTTCGATGAAAGAAAAGTGATATTGCGGGGTGCAGCTTGGAAGGGAACTAGCAGTTGGCAGATGTGTGCATCTGATGCTTTGTTCTTCCAGGCGACAGGGGCTGTGAATTTGGAGGATGTAACAAAGTCTTGATTACTTCCTGCAGTTCATCTTGTATGTGGAACATGCCATATCCTCTGCATCTCAGAGGCAGAGGGGGGTAAATATTTATGGCGGCAGATAAGATGCTGTTTAAATCACAGAAGTTGCTGGAAAAGTTCAGCAGGTCTGGCAGCATCTGTGAAGGAAAGAACAGAGTTAACGCCTTGGGTCCGGTGACCCTCCCTCAGAACTGAGGGAGGGTCACCGGACCCAAAACGTTAACTCTGATTTTTCCTTCACACATGCTGCCAGATCTGCTGAGCTTTTCCAGCAACTTCTGCTTTTGTTCCTGATTTACAGCATCTGCAGTCCTTTCAGTTTTTATTGCTGATCAAATCAGTTGTTTTGACCTTATTGTGTTAAGATCCTTGAATGCCATTGGAAACGCACGCATTCAGGCAACCGGAGAGTATTCATCACATTCCTGGCATGTGATCTGTCAATGATGGGTTGGTTTTTGGCAATCAGGAGGTTAGTCGCTCACTTCAGAATTGCCAGCCTCTGACCTGCTCTTGTAACCACATTGTTTATAAAACTGCTCCAGAAAAGTTTCTGATCAATGATAGGATGGTGATAGTAGAGGAGTCTGTAATGGTACTGGCTTTGAGTTTTAAAGGGAAATGGTTAGATTCATGCATTTTAGAAATGATTATCATTTGACACATTGGTGGTGCAAATGCAAATTACCAGTAATTACAAAGGAATATGAGACAAGAACAAGAGTAAGCCATTTCACTGCTCAGGCACCCCCACCAACATCATGGCTAATCGGCCTCCGGAGGCAACTTCTCTTTCATGCCAGCTCATCACAGCCCTCGACTCCCCCATATTCCAAAAATCTATCTGCATCCTCTTAAGATACTTTCAGTGATCTAGCTTTCACAACTCTCTGAAGTAGAGAATTCCAGGTATTCAGTACCTTCTGGGAGAAGAACTTCCTTCATATCTCAGTTTAATCCTGTAACTATGTCCCCAGTTGGAGAAACCCCCATTAATTGAAACACCTTCTCAACATCTACCCTGTAGGCTTCTCTCAGATGTATGTTTCAACAAGACCATCCTTCATTCTTCTAAACGCTAATAAATAAAGGACAAACGTGTTAGCCATTCTTGCTAAGTCAACACCTTCATTCCAGGAATCAGCTGAGTGAATCTCTTTAAACTGCCCCCAATACATCCTTTCCTTAATATGAGGGCCACAACTATACACCATGAAGACAGATACAAAAATTAGTCTAACTTACCTGCATTTCCCTGTACCTCATTGTCAATTCCACAATTGCATCCTCTGAGGGTCCCAAACTTACTTTAGTTGCTCCTTTTCTTTTTAATTACCGCATTTAAGCCAATGCTGTCTGTTTTTATAACTCTTGCCAATTTACTTTCATATTCAACTTTCTCTCTATTCATTTTAACAGTCATCCACTTAGAAAAAAATCTTATTTGAAAATATTCGTAATTTTCTTTCGGGTGGGAGAAATTATTACCAGCACAACTTTGGTCATCTTCAACCAGTATCTTAGAATGGTTTATGTTCATTTGATCATATGGGTGGAGTTTAGTTAACTTTTTTTTCCATAAGATGGCTCCTCTAGTACTGCATTGAAGCATCAATCAGGATTATGATATACCTTGAAACTGTAAACATATGATACAGATTTGACAGCATTACTTACTTAGCCACTCAATAGCAGAGAAAAAGGTTTCCATACTTTGACTCCCTACTCTGACAATGACTTATGCCTCGCTGAATTGACAGATTAAATCACGTCAGTCAGAGCCGTGAAATTCATGAAAGAATCCATACTTGCTGTTCATTGGAAACAGTAGAGGAAATTTTTTTAAAATTGTGTTGGGCACAATTGTCGGATATGGTGAATGCTGACTGAATTTATAAATGCACATTATTAGGTCACGCTTCACTTTAACTCAGGTTAGAGATTAGAAAACTCTAGAGCCGATATATTCCTCGATTGACAGAGGTGAACTTGAACGTGCTGTTAGCATCCTGTAGAGCCCACTCTTAGACAAGGATGAGTAGCTCCAATTAAATATTTCATCAACCATTTAGTATACATTATTTATTCCATTATTGGTGCATGTTATTTGCTAATTCTCTGTTACAGAGCATTTGCATTTTAAGCAAGGGGGTTGTTCCATTTTACAGTTAATACCAGTCCATGTACTAAAACTTACATTTTTAGAGCCCTTTCAGAATTTTTGGCTGAGGCTAGGGAGTGTATATCCGGCAATCATATCTGAAGTTTCTGTCACTGTTCTTCTGTACCAGCATTGCACCAAATCAAACCCCCTCAAAATATATGAAGATAGACCTCAATTTTTTCTTATTTTTGAGGCAGGTATAACGCACTATGTTTTGGATGCAATTTGATTGGTCAAACTACCAGGCTTGAAGCAAAACACAGTTTGTTTTTATATTTAGTTAAAATACAACTCTCAAAATAAATGCCAAATTTGCATTTGTGTTCCTAACTACTGACCCAACCTGCAAGTTTGCCTTGAGAGAATCCTGGACTAGAATTCCCAAGTCTCTTTGCACTTTAGACTTCTGAATTTTCTCCCCATTTAGAAAACAGTCCATGCTTTTGTTCTTTTTATCAAGCTGCATGACCTCACACTTTGCCACATTGTACTCCATCTGCCACTTCTCTGCCCAATCTCCTAACCTATCTATCTCCTTCTGCAGCCTCCCCACCACATCAATACTGCCTGCCCCTCTGCCTATCTTTGCATTGTCAGCAAACTTAGCCAGAATGCCCTCAATTCCATCATCTAGATCTTTAATGTACAAAGTGAAAAGTTGTGGTCCCAACATGGACCCTTGTGGAACTCCACTTGTCACCAGCTACCATCCTGAGAAAGACCATTTTTTCCCCTCTCCCTGCTTTCTGCCAGACAGCTAATTTTCTATCCATGCTAGCACCTTGCCTCTAACACCATGGGCCCTTATCTTACATAGCAGCCTCCTGTGTGGTACCTTGTCAATGGCCTTCTGGAAGTTCAGGTAGATAACATCTGTTGGTTCACCTTGGTCTAACCTGCTCATTACTTCCTCAAAGAATTCTAACAGATGTGTCAGGCATGACCTTCCCTTGACGAAGCCATGCTGGCTTTACCCTATTTTACTATGCACTTCCAAGTATTAAGAAGTCTCATTCTTCATAATAGACTCTAAAACCTTATCCATGAACAAGACTAGGCTAATCGGCCTATGACTTTTCTGTCTTTTGCCTTACTCCCTTTTTAAACAGGGGTGTCATGTTCGTGATTTTCTAGTCCTCTGGGACCATCCCTGACTCTAGCAATTCCTGAAAGATCACCACTAATGTCTCCACTATCTCTTCAGCATTGTCCCAAATCCTATACTAAATACACTGACCAATAAAGGCAAACGTACCAAATGCCTTCATCACTAAATAAAACCCAAAAGAACTACAGATGCTGTAAGATGCCTTCTTCACTACCTTGTCTACCTGTGACTCCACTTTCAATAAACTATGAACCTGCACTCCAAGGCCTCTTTATTCAGTAGCACTGCTCAGGACCTTACCTTTAAATGATTAAGCCCTGCTCTGATTTGACCTACCAAAATGTAGTACCTCAGATTTATCTAGATCAAAATCTACCTGCAATTCCTTGGCCTATATGATCAAGATCTTGTTGTACTCCAAGATAATCTTCTTCATTGTCCACTGCAGCACCAATTTTCGTGTCATCTGCAAACTTGCTATCCATGCTTCCTATATTCACATCCAAATCATTTATATAAATGACAAAAAGCTTTGGACCCAGCACTGATCCTTGCAGCACACCTCTGGTCACAGGCCTCTGATGCAAAAGTAACCCTCCGCCAGTCTGTCTCCTACCTTCGAGCCAATTGTGTATCCAAATGGCTAGTTCGCCCGTGTTCCATGTGATCTAACCTTGCTAACCAGTCTACCATGAGGAACATTGTTGAATGCCCTTCTGAAGTCCATATAAACAACATCCACCACTCTGCCTTCATCAGTCCTCTTTGTCACCTTCTTCAAAAAACTCAATCAAGTTAGTGTGACACAACTTTCCGCACGCAGAGCCATGTTGACTATCCCTAATCAGTCCTTGCCTTTCCAAATACAAGTAAATCCTGTCCCTTAGAATCCCCTCCAACAACTTGCCCACCACTGATGTCAGGCTTACTGGTCCGTAGTTTCCTGTTTTTTCTTACCATCTTTCTTAAGTAAAGGTGCCACGTTAGCTAACCTTCTGCATCTCACCTATGGCTATCAATGATGCAAATATCTCAGCAAGGGGCCCAGCAATCACTTCCCTAGCTTCCCATCAAGTTCTAGGGGACACCTGATCTGGTTACGAGGTTTTACCCACCTTTATACATTTTAAGATGTCCAGCACTTCTTCCTCTGTAATATGGACACTTTTCAAGATATTGTTAATTATTTCCCCAAGTTTTCTAACAAGTTGGTCAGTGACTCATCAGTTATTCCTACAACAAATCTGTTTCATGAATTTTGACTTGGAAGCTCTCAAGGCACTTTGTTGCAGCAAAATGTAGAGATCATTCATAAAATTATCAATGGATTCTCCTGGAACATTATCATGATGCTGTCAATAACATTAAATAATCTGCATTTATCTTTCTTTGCTTGTCTGTTTGTTTGATGTTTTGTTCTCACATGTATCGAGATCTTTGGCCCACAATGCTTGCATTACAAAATTGCAAGAAAGGATAAAATTCAGACATGTGCCCACAGATAGCAAACTGTAACTTTCCACTTGCATTGGCATTAGGTAATGCCATGTTTTAATGAGACTTGAATACTCTAAACCAATAACATCACAACAATATCACATTGATAAAAGATAATGACTGTTTTTTTCCTTTAAATTCTCTGACAATTCCTTTCATTTTCTTTTGTTTCCTCCTCTTTTTAACTCATGCATCATTCTCCACCATCTTCCCTAATTAGCTGTTGTTCATTTCAATATTGACAGGTAATTATTATGACAGTCATACACAAGCAGGTCCAATTCTGTCCTCAATAATAACAAAGTGTGTAGCTGGGTGAACACAGCAGGCCAAGCACCAGGTGCTGCTAAGATGCTGCTTGGCCTGCTGTGTTCATCCAGCTACACACTTTGTTATCTTGGATTCTCCAGCGTTTGCAGTTCCCATTATCTCTGATCCCAATTCAGTCCTCAACCAGCTTACAATTTACAACAAATGTATGTGAACACAAACGTGGTGATTGACAAAGTCATTGGTATTGCTGAAGATCTGGGAAATACCAGTCTTCTACAATGTCCAGCATTCACCAACAAATAGCAAAATAGGTGAGTGAAAAATAGCAATCATCTGCTGTGGCTTAAATAGGATAACACTGAAGAGAGAATATGGCTGTGGGAGAAGGAAAGTGATGACTGCTCTGAAACTTTGGAGGGAAAGAGGAAGAGAAGCCACAGGAATAATACCAGGACATGTCTTCTGAGGTAGTCAGGGTGAATGCACCTCTTTACCTGTCTGTCAGAGAAGCCTGTGATGGATTCAACAATGCAAAGTTCAAATACCCTATGTGAAGCCATACCACACAAAATTTCTGAACCTACATTGCCACCCTGCCTTCCCCAAACACAAAAACAAAAATCATTCCTACTGTTAATAATTAGTTCATCTTCTCCTTTGCTCATCTTCTTTTCTAATCATCTTATTGTTGTCATGGTCAGCGGCCATTTGGGAAATGAGAGACAACAATGGAGATGACTAAATAATAAAGACTTAAAACAAATCTTATGATGCATTGATATTTTCAAATGTAGTAAGCCAATGAGATAGCCATGAATAACCACGTGAGGTGTCATTTCCTACTACCTGAATTAGAACTAAAATGGCCCAAAATTATCATTACAGATGACATATCTTAGTAAAAGGTGACAGAAAGTCCACATTATTCATTGCTATTACCATGTGCCAGTCTTTTATCTAGTTGTGTAGCCAGTTATTTAGAAAATCTCCCATCAATTCATTACTAATTGCTATGCATTCTATTGTCCTCTGAATGGTCATTGGCCTCGCGTCCACAGTGCTCAGTGTGGCTAGCATTGGAGGGTCATCTCCAGTCCTCTGACTGTTCCTGGATTTCTGTGCTTTCTTCTAGAAGGGAGAATGACAGAGTTTGGAGTGACTTTTATGGGCAGCATCTATGAGGGGTGGGAATAAGATTTGGGCTCCTGTTATTGTTAGTTGCTCAGATGAGAATGTGAGGAGCAAGCCAATGGGCAATGAGCAGAGAGGCAGGATATTGGTCTGCAGCACTGTGCAAAAGACTGTCAAAGTGAGCAGATTTTAACTTGAAGATTGAATGTACCTCACCTTTTTGGTCCTAATGAGGTCAAAGAATATATAGGACATTGCATCCAGCTATCAAGCATCACAATTCTCCTGCTCACTTCATCAGTTACTTCCAATCAAGTCTGTTTGATCTTTTCATTCTATCTATAGGGACCCCCTTGGCCCACAGTTTTTCTTGCAACAATCAGAGAATTAAAGGTGAGAGACAAACTTTTTACCTTATGCTTCCGTCCTTTCTGTTTGCTTCAGCTTTCCTCAGTGGGAGACCTGCAATGGAGTCTTTCTCACACCTGTTGGACACAGTCCGATGTTCAATGGTATTTTCTTTAAAAATAAGCATGCCACCAGCTAATATGAACATTATGCTGGTGATCTTTGCAATATGCAAATTAACAGACCCAGGAATAATGTGAGCAAAGTCCCTCGGCTAAATTTCAGTAATAAGTTTGATTAGGAGTTCAGGAGTTTCTCTGTGCACAAGAATCAAACAAAAGTTCTACCAGAGTATTTCTTATCTATCATGTGGGGTAGGAAAGCAAAATTTCCATCAAGTCAAATGACGTTTGCACATTTTCTAACAATTTTCTCTGATAGAATGTACCAAGGATATGCCGACAAAAGGACTTTTAGTGCGAACAAGGAGAAAATGAAGAGTCTTCTTCAGTTCTGAAGAGTCATATCGGACTCAAAATGTTCGCTCTGTTTCTCTCTCCACAGATGCTGCCAGACCTGCTGATTTTCTCCAGCATTTTGTTTTTTTATATTAGATTTCCAGCATGTGCAATATTTTGTCTTTATCTCAGAATCATAGTCCTTTACTTGAGGGACATTGATAAGTTGTGGTATTGTCTGACTTTATAGTTTACGGCATGAATAGTAAACAGATGCAACTGGAGAGAAATATTCTTTTAAACCTATAATTAAATCTGTGCTATTGAAAGGCTTGAAGCTAAATCAAACTGACCATTGATGCAATGGTGCATGAGCCTCTTCAACTTGATTAAATACTCATATTTTACTCTCTTGTACCTTTTACTCTTTAGTTCATGCCATATTAGATTACATTTTTTAATGAGATATCTGTTCTGTTTGATATCTCCAAGCAAGGCCATAAGGTCTGTTAGCTACCAGTTTTGCTGTCTGAATCCTGTCTTGTTAAGTTTGTTTATCACACTGTTATTAGCTTATGGTTGACTGGCAAATTCAAGGAAATAAAATGAAAAGTACCAAAGAAGTATAAGCAGTGACATTACATTGTTTTACCCAAAGGCTGATTCTTTTTTAAAATCAAGTTGAGATCTCAACATGCCACATGCAAGTTTATCTTTTCTAGTATAGGCATGTTCCCCTTGACCTGACAACTATAGCTCAGTACAAAAGGATGGGGATGGCATGGGTAACTGATTCAACGTGAGATGTGATGCATCAATAAAAAGCAAGCTAGCCCGAAGTCAAAGCATTTGTCTGTGAAATGGGACAACATGAGATAGTCGACAAGGGAGGGTTCAGCTAGAGTCCAAGGAAAAAAGTTTAAACAGATTGATGAACAAAAGCTGCATTTTCCTTCAGATGAAACAAAGGTCAGCTGATTATGACTAGAACTTCACTACAGGCAAAAACTACGACATCAACAACAATGCCACACAGAATCAAATTTACCATTTGCTGAAAATTGAGATAAATGCCTTTTACATAATTATTCCAATTCACTAGCACAATAGTAGAAGTAATCAGTTTTGAAACATAGAAGTTCGTCATTACCGGATCCAATAAAAAAAAACAAAAGTACACCAGTAATAATAAATTTTATAATAATTCAGTAGCAACAAAAAGAGGACATTTAACCAGTAGGAGTATGAAACATCTTATATTTCAGGTAGAGAAAGTTTATTTTTTTAAAATGAGATGACTATTGTATTTCAAACACTGTTAACCTGTTTTGCTTTGCGTTTATGAATTTCTTTATTGAGAAATACAAGAACATTTTGCTTTGAAAGGTAGACTCAAAGGCTTTTCAGGCAGAACTTATCTCACAGGGACTGAAACCTGTGCATCTGGACTTAGCATAGAGTACAGAAAAAGGTGCAAAAAATCAAAGTTGCAATGTTACATGTTGTCGAGAAAGGTGACAGATAAGAGGAAGTGGGGTGATGAATAAGACTTTTTTTTCAACCAGGAGGAATTTGACAACATAATTAAGGATATAACAGGAGGTGATGGACAGAGAAGAATAAAAAATAAGACCTGCACAACATTAGCTCACAAAACATAAGGAATGAACATTTCCAAAAATAAACAATCTATCTTCCATCCCCAGTATTAACAATCTGAGGTTACTACTGAAGTAGATGAACCATATAAATATTGCGGCTGCGGGTCAGAAATTATGAGTTCTATGGTGAGTAACTCCTCCTATTACCCTGCTGCCCATCCACGATCTACTGCGCGGTTCTAGGTGACACACTTCAGGAAGGATGTGAATACACATTTTTTACAAAAGGGATTTACGAGAATGATTCCAGAGATGAAAAACTTCATTTATGAGGATATATTAGATAGGACGGTTTTCCTTGGAGACGAAAATGTTAAGAGGAGATTTACAAGAAGGTTTCAAAATCGTGAGAGATGTGGACAGATTAAGCAGGGAGAAACTGCTTCCACTCAAAAACATTTGGAATAACAGGGCACACATTAGTGAATTTGCAAAAGAACCAAATGCAATGTGAGAGAAAACATTTTCATACAACAATTCATTCATGTCACGAGTAAACTACCTGGAAGTGTGGTGGACACAGGCTCAATTGTGGCGTTGAAGAGGGCATTAGAGGATTATTTGAATAGAAACAATGTGCAGAGTTACTGGCAATAGGCAGAGGAACGTATCTAAATCATAATGCTTATTTGGAGAGCCGAAGCTGAACTGATTATTGACTTCAGGAAGAAAGGAGAAGGACATGCTGGTATCTACATTAACTGAACTGAGGTTCGGAGGATGGAGAGCTTCAGGTTCCTATGAGTAACAATGACTGACATTCTGTCCTGGGCCTCCCATGTAGATGTGACAGTCAAGAAGGCACAATAACACCTCTTCTTCCTCAGGCGGCTTGGGAAATTAGGCATGACCATAAGGACTTTCACCAATGTTTACAGATGCACCAACAGAAAGCATTCTATCCAGGCGCAGAATGGCCTGGTATGGCAACTGCTCTGCCCAGGGCCATAAGAAACTACAGAAAGCTGCATGCACAGCCCAGACCATCACAGAAGTCAACCTCCCATCCATGGACTCCATTTACACTTCTCATTGCTGTGAAAGCAGCCAACATCATCAAAGACATCTCCTACCCTGATAATACTCCTTTCTAAAATCCTCTGTCAGGCAGAAGATACAGATGTTTGAACACACGCACCAACAGGTTCAAGAATGGCTTCTTCCTTGCTGTTAATAGACTGCTTAATGGACCTCTCTAACTCTAAATAATGTTGGTCTTGCTAATGTTGATCTTGCTTTGTGCACCTCATGTGCAGCTGTACCCATTTATGCCTGGCTCCGTCTAAGAGCCCTATGACCTGTAAGTCCTTGTCTGCTGTGTACTGCTTGTACTGCTTGCAAAACAAAGCTTTTCACTGAGCCTACGTACATGTGACTACAATAAATCAACTCAAATCAAATCAAATCAAGCAGGTACGCTGGGATGAATAGTCTCTTCTGCATCTCAACAATTCTGTGATTCCGTGATTCAAGGCATAAATCAAGAATATAATGAAATACTGCCAACTTGCCTGGATGAGTGTAGCTTCAACTACACTCAAGCAGCTCCATGCCATCCAAGACGAAGCTGTCCACTTGGTTAGCACCCCATTCAGCACCTTCATTATTCACTTCCACTTGCTGCACGATATCAGCAGTTCATACAATTCACAAGATGAACTGCAACACCTCACCCATGACCTTCCAAATAACTTCTTCCAAACCTGGAACATTTACCACCTAGAAAGGCAAAGGCAGCAAATGATGGACGACTATCACCTATAAGTTCATTTCCAAGTCACACACCATTGAACTGTATGAATGTTTCTTTTCTGTTGCTGATTTAAAATGCTGAAAATTGCATCCTAACAGCACTGTGCATGTTCGCACTTCCCAAGGACTGCAGCAGTTCAAGAAAGCAGCTTAGTATCATTTTCTCTTGGGCAATTGGGAACAGGCAATAAGGACTGTCTTAGCCAGTGACTCCCAAACTGTGAAAAAAAACTTGGGAGAAACATTTTAATGGTGCAAATTGTCTATGGCCAATTTAGTTGGCCTAAAATAACTTCTATACTCTTTTTATAGCAATACGTAAAATGGTGAAGAAATTCATCCTAATATCTGTATAATTTTTCAAGTATCTTAAATTGTTGGTGCAAAGCTATTTTTCTTATGATTGCAACCTGATCATTGTTAGGTTCAAATCTACAGCCTGCACGTAAAATTGCCTGTAATGCATTCATGTGGAAGGGATGAAATCGGACCACTGAAAAGTACCAATAAAGCAACATGAAATTGACCTCCGCAGCATTAATTAGATCTGCTTATGTCAATCAGTGAAACTGTTTAGCTTGCCAACGACTTAATTGATACATTAAATAGAATCTACAATCCTTTCCTATTGAAGGAAAATCTCTCAATAATTATTGTGAAAATATTATGGTGAATGTTTTTTGCTTTATTAATGTTTTCACTGATGGGAACCAGGTTTAAACTGAGTCCAACAAATTCTGCAGTGTATCCTTTCTTTTATCAAATTACTTTTCTAATCAACCTGTTCAGAGATGTTATTATGCACCTCTAGGGCAGGTGTGACTAAAAACTGGGTCTCCTAATTCAGGGTTAAGGACAGTATCACTGCACCACAAGAGACCCCCAGTGTTTCTATATCATGTAATTACACAATGAGGTGAAGGTGTGTTATGTGAAACTATATTTGATGATGAGCTTGACACCACTACACACAACTCATTAATATCGTACCTGTTGCACAGCAAACTTGCAATATAACTTAAAGTGACATGCTCATGACATCATTGCTTTATCATGACATGTGGCATAATGGTATAAAGCTTGCAGTCTTCACCTTACAGAGCTATGTGCTCTTGCAGCATGAAATGCTGAGGGAAGGTGCGACTATAAATTTGAATTGTTTAGCATATGTCCGGACATACAAGTGCTTGTGATTACACTGTGTGTATTAGATACTGCATGCCATAATAAAAGCTCATTGGAATTCTTCAGTACTATGTGACCTACATATCATCCTTCTGTTACAAGATCTAAGGTAAATATCACAGCATGATAGTGGTAGGTCATCAATGTATTATGTCATAATATTACATTAGTACTGGTCAGTCAATCTGAATAAAATTTTGGATCCTGGGGAGGCACTTAACTTCATTGTATAATCGCTAGATTATTAATCCAGAGATCCCGATAATGTTCTGGGAATGCTGGCTAAATACCACCTAGGGCAAATGTCAAAATTCAAATTCAACAAAAATCTGGAATTAAGAATCTAATGATGACCATGAAACCATTGCCAGTTGTTCGGAAAACCCCAGGTGGCTCTCTAATATCTTTTAAGGAAACTTCCAGTCTAGTCCAATTGTGACTACATACCCACAGTAATGTGGTTGACTCTTAACTGTCCTCTGGGCAATTAGGGATGGGCAATAAATGCTGGCCTAGCCAATGACACCCCAGTCCTGTGAATGAATAAGAGAAAGGTTAAGTGGGAAGAAGGGACATGACTTAAAATATCACACACTCCTACCATGCAAGGCTATTGTACATGATCAAGAGGCCAAATAAAACTGCACTACACCTATAATCCACCATATGTTGCATTATCCATTCCTGGGCAATGTATTTCCTCATTTTTATAAACACATTAGGAATTTGATTATATCTATACTCAGGTCGTATCAAATTGAGATTTACCTCTCTCAAAGTGCAATACTGGAGTTCTAACATCTTCCCACCCTACTTCTGCCCTCAATTCAAGCTTCCCACTCTAGGTTCTTGTTCAATAGGTTGATTATTACTGTAGGCGGCACATACCACAACATGTTGCAATTGGTTATACTTTGTTAAGTTCATAGCTATTCTTTACTGAACTACATATCAGCACAAGAATAATGTCAAGTTTTACAGAAAGGTTATATTGCCCCGGGTGTCACATGAAATTAACTACACGTGAATCAAATGACATGCCCCTCTTAAGAACACAGCAATGTCTTCAATAAGAAAAAGGTGTGATTAGGACTGCTTCATAAAGCTTGTGAATTTCCTACTATCAAACAGTTTGCATAATTCTTCTTTTAAAATGCACCATTTCATAAGGTGAAAACTGCTGATGAGCAGAGATTAAGGTTATCCTCTGTGCCAATTCACTTCTCTGTCACCCTTACTGAGCGGGGATAAAGCTCACAGCATGGTAATTATATCCCACTATATCCTACAAACAGCCTTATGTCTTTGATAGATGGAAAAGCTGAAGCTCTTTATATACAATCCAGCCAAGGTGTCTTGAACTCTTACATTTTGCTGGCTACTAATAAATTTTGCTAATAATAAATAACACCTGATTGATGCCTCAGATGAGGAAAAGGAAGGTGAAGAATGTTCCCTGTTTTACATGTGCTTACCTGGTAGTCTATATATTGAAAAGTTATCTCTCAGTTATGGCAGAAAATGAAGAACACACTTTAATATTAGGTGTGACAAAGTCTTTGTGCAGAGGGCACAGTGTAGTCTTTATCAATCTTACAGTGTGAAGTCACTCCTTGGGAGTAGATACTGACAATCAGTGCAGAAAATTATCTTTTAATGAGTTTAATATAATGGTAACTCCTCAGGGGGATAATTAATCACAGAGCGAGCTAAAGGTGCCCAAATCAGTCTCTGCAGAGATGGTGGAAAACCAGCAAATCTAGCAACAAGGTAGGAGTATCCATTATTCAATGTGCTCCTCAACAACCTTTTCTCTGCAACCTTGCTATAGCTAATTATCAAATAAGTTAATAGCAGTGACAACCAATAAGCTATTTTCTGTCTAATCAAATATTATTGTTGTTTAAAGAAAGTGGGGGATAATTGGGTACAGTACAATCCATTTTAAACTGTTCTACTTTTGTTTCTACAAATTGATATAAAAATACAAATAGGGTATTCATGTTGCTATTACAGTGAGCTCCAAGGTGACCTAACTGAAATATTGAATATAATGAAAAATATTGCTGCTTAACAGGGAGAGCAGGGATTTCAATTGGTCAACAGACACTGATACAGATTTCCAAAGTTGAATCAAGCAAATTACATAAAAATATTTGAAACTGGCAGTAAGAAGTGATGTAATTCATAAAAAAGAGAGTTAATATAAGAGATGGTAAGTTTATCGACACTTAGAATCATACAGCATAGAAATATGGCCCACAATGTGTACACCAAACACAAATACCAAACTACACTAATCCCATTAAACTGCACTGGATCCATAGCTACTGCACCCCAGCATTTAAGGACTTGTCCAGATAATTCTGAAATTTGCAAGAATGCAAGCCTCTAACACCCTTTCAAGCAATGCATTCCATATTTCTTCCCCACTCTGGGTAAAAAAAAATTCCTCAGATCTCCACTAAACCATTTACTCCCCACATTAAAGTTGTGCCCTCTGGTCATAGACACATTCGCCATGGTGAAAAGATTCTCATGATCGACCGTATCTTTGCTTCACATAATTTTGTATACCTCATATGGATACACCCTTCAGTGTCCTCTGCTCCAAGGCAAAACAAACCCAGTCAATCTCTCCTCATAACTGAGACTTTCCATCCCAGGCAACATCTTGGTGAATCTCCTCTGAGCCTTCTCCAGAGCAATCACATCCTTCCAACAGCATGGCTACCAGAACTGCACACAGTATTCCCTTTGTGGCCTAATCATTGCTCTATAAAGTTGCATTAAGACTTCCTTGTTCCTATATCCTAAACCCTGGCTAATGGAGGCAAGCATCCCATATGCCTACTTCACCACCCTGTCTATCTGTGCTGACATGTTCACGGATCAATGGACTTGTACACCAATACCCCTTTTGTTCCTCAGTATTCCCTAGAGATCTACCATTTTATTGCAAAATCCTTCCCTTATTAGGCCTCCAAAAATGCATCAACTCACACTTATCAGAAATAAATTCCATCTGCCATTGCTCTGCCCAATTTACCAGCTGATCAATAACAGGCTGTAGCCGAATACCATCCTCCTGACTACCAACACCTCCAATTTTCATGTCATCTGCAAAATTACTAAATATACCTTCCACATTCACATCCAAGTTGTTAATGTAAACAACAGACAGCAAGGTCAAGCATCAATCCATGTGGTACACCATTGGACACAAGCTTCCAATGGCAAAGACAACCCTCCATTTTAATCACTTGCCTCCTATTTGCAAGGTAATTTTGGATCCAGTTTGTCAACTTGCCTTGGATCCTACAGGCTGTTACCTTTTTTGATGAGCCTTCCATGTGGCCTAACTAATACTCTAAACTACAATAAAAGTAGTTTTGTTGTCCTTTAGTCTCGAGTTTGATCCAGGATAAAGCATTGCTAATTGACATTCAAATGGCACCATAACCTTTCATTTCTTCCACCTGGGTGTACTTTATCTGCATTGTGTACCATTTACAAGATCACTAGGGCAATGCAGTAAGACTTCTGCATGACCACCTTCCAAACAGAGGACATCTACACTCTAATGGAATGAACATCACTCACAACAAATTCACCTCTCAGTCAGATAACATCCTGCTTTGGAATTGCTCATTCTTTCACTATCACCGGGTCAAAATCCTGCCATCTTCTACTAAACAACACTATGGGTGTATCTAAACCGCACACACTACAGTGGCTTAAGAAGCCAACTCACCAACACCACCTCATAGATAATTAGGATATGACAATATATATCTGCCTTGCCATGCTCACATTCCATAAGCAAAAAAGTCAAAAATTGTGTGATAAGTTAATCGAGGTCTTTGAAGTGGTCACCATAAATGTGTTAAAGGGGTAACTAAATAAATTCACCTAAAGTGAATGCATTTGTGGACACAGTGAAAAGAAAATGATGGCACTCACTTAACGTAGAATAATTTTTTTATGTCTTATTGGCATTTCTTGTAAAGTAAAACTTACGGTTTTCTGTTTGATGACAATCCAGGAATCAGGCATTAAGTGTGCAGTGTATTTAACAAAGAATGGAGTCTTAAATTTGATGTCATATTGATTATCTGCCATTTGTAGCTGACCATAACCATGCCAATGCCATGTTTTAATCATTGACCATTTATTGATACAGAGATAATATAAAAATTGTCACAATGTCACAGCTAGACCAGCAGGAATTTAATTTATCCACACACAGGATGACTGAAATTTGCCATCAGTTCCATTAGCCTTCCATTATAACCTGGGAGAAGCTTCAAAAATGATGGAACTGACCAGTTCCTTTGGGGTGCTGGTGGTTCCCTCAAAGTTGAGGCAGCATTATCCATGAAATGCTTGGAAATTTTCAGAATTAACATGACAAATGACAGTTTGTCACACTTGTTTATAACAGTAAATTTATTTATACAATGTGAAACGCGCCAGTTTATCACAAAGGTAGTTGTCAGTGAATTCATTTGTACAACGTGAGAAATGCCATCTCTCATCCAACTAGATACTTTTGATTTATGTCAATTTTTTTAGATTCATTTCAGTTGAAGTTTCAGCCTCTATGGAATTGAATTTCAACCCTTATCTGCCAAAAAGAGATAGTGCAAATTACAGATTCTTGAGTCTTTTCTTGATGGAGGCCAGTGGCATGTCTCTGATGAACATTGTGCTAATGGATTATTGCATTGCAATTCTGAATAGTATTGTTGCCTTATTAGTAGCATTTCATCCCAAATGAATCATCCTTCCATTTCAGTAGCAATGGGTTTAGGGCACTCCTCCACATTATCTAACTGTTTAATAAAGTGCTTCTGAAAAGTAAAGGCACAGTTTTGGATGAGTTTAAGTCTTGGAGCATGACAATGGATGTTGAATTTGTAAAGTCCAGCAGTTAAAAATAAAGGAATTAATGTCAGCTTCAGCAGCATATCAGCTGAAGCTGGGTGGAGCCAAGTAATGTTATGGGTGGAAAGAAAGAGTTTCAGTAATGACATAGATATCTCTTAGGAACTTAATCTCAATGTCAAATACCTCACCAACCTTATGAGCAGTGGTTCAGCTTCACATAAATGCCAGGGACAGAGATGGCATCACTGTCAAAAGAACAAATCTCCTGGAAGAAAATGAAGACGATCTTGGTATTTAATTAAGGTAAGTTTTGTTCAATTATACTAATTGGTAATTTAAAAATCCAACAATTGAGAGAAAATTGATGGTCAGAGTTGGGTAGATGTGGAACATGAATTTATGCTTTTGAAAGATGTCATTGACGAGCATTTGAGGACATATGGAGAATGATGGTGTTGTCAACTATGACAAACGTTACAGACAGATCAAGAGTGAAGGGATATTTTTACCATTGTATTTATGGAAAATTTAATTTGTTATTTTGATAGTTACCATTTCAGTTAGTGTGGCAGGGACAGAAATCTAATTGAAGAGATTTTAACATAAAACTCTGGGAAAAATTGGCATGATTTTAAGACATTACAAATGTTCAAGGAGTTTAGAGAGGAAAGGAGGTGCTAATTTACAGAGATATGTGTCATGTGCAATATGGTCGACTCCAGCTAACAGTTAGCAATGTAAAACTGTCCATTTATATGCACATATAATACATTGTATGGATATACATGCGTATAAAGTAGCAAATATATACAACCCTGAGTGATTGATGTCAGTGAAATAGAAGTAGGATTTTTTTTAACTTTCTCGAAGTAATTAAGTTTATTTCAACTTATGCAGTGATGATAAATATGTGAAGCTATCACAATGTAGGTAAACAATAAACTGAAAGAACAAAAGTTAAAAATTGTAAACTTATGCATATTCTTTTTGATAAGTATTAAATTATCTAACTTAAACATTTAAAAGATGTAACTTGTGTTGCTGTTAATTTTTTTTTTGCAACTTGCTGCCTCATCAACAATTTCCCTTTTCATTCAGTCTTTGGACATGCTAAGATAACAAAGTGTGGAGCTGGATGAACACAGCAGGCCCAGCAGCATCTCAGGAGCACAAAAGCTGACGTTTCGGGCCTAGACCCTTCATCAGAGAGGGGGATGGGGGGAGGGAACTGGAATAAATAGGGAGAGAGGGGGAGGCGGACCGAAGATGGAGAGAAAAGAAGATAGGTGGAGAGAGTGTAGGTGGGGAGGTAGGGAGGGGATAGGTCAGTCCAGGGAAGACGGACAGGTCAAGGAGGTGGGATGAGGTTAGTCGGTAGATGGGGGTGCGGCTTGGGGTGGGAGGAAGGGATGGGTGAGAGGAAGAACAAGTTAGGGAAGCGGAGATAGGCTGGGCTGGTTTTGGGATGCAGCGGGGGGAGGGGAGATTTTGAAGCTGGTGAAGTCCACATTGATACCATTAGGCTGCAGGGTTCCCAAGCGGAATATGAGTTGCTGTTCCTGCAACCTTTGGGTGGCATCATTGTGGCACTGCAGGAGGCCCATGATGGGCATGTCATCTAAAGAATGGGAGGGGGAGTGGAAATGGTTCGCGACTGGGAGGTGCAGTTGTTTATTGCGAACCGAGTGGAGGTGTTCTGCAAAGCGATCCCCAAGCCTCCACTTGGATTACCCAATGTAGAGGAAGCCACACCAGGTACAATGGATACAGTATACCACATTGGCAGATTTGCAGGTGAACATCTGCTTAATATGGAAAGTCATCTTGGGGCCTGGGATGGGGGTGAGGGAGGAGGTGTGGGGGCAAGTGTAGCATTTCCTGCAGTTGCAGGGGAAGGTGCCGGGTGTGGTGGGATTGGAGGGGAGTGTGGAGCGAACAAGGGAGTCACGGAGAGAGTGGTCTCTCCGGAAGGCAGACAAGGGTGGGGATGGAAGAATCGCTTGGGTGGTAGGGTCGGATTGTAGATGGCAGAAGTGTCGGACGATGATGCGTTGTATCCGGAGGTTGGTGGGGTAGTATGTAAGAATGAGGGGGATCCGGTTGTGGCGGTGGCGGGGTGTGAGGGATGTGTTGCGGAAATGCAGGAGATGCAGTCAAGGGCGTTCTCGACCACTGTGGGGGGAAAGTTGCGGTCCTTGAAGAACATGGACATCTGGGAAGTGCGGGAGTGGAATGCCTCATCCTGGGAGCAGACGCGGCGGAGGCAGAGGAATTGGGAATAGGAGATGAAATTTTTGCAGGAGGGTGGCTGGGAGGAGGTGTAATGGACATGTAATTGGACATGCTGCTGCCTCCCAAGTCCTACAATTGTATGCTTGAATTTCTCCAATCATGTTTCTGCCCCTTCTACCACATGAAAATAGTTATAAGAGTCTCAATCAATCTTCAGCGACCGAGACATGACCATGGTTCTTTTTCCTTCCTTGACCTCTGTGCAGCCTTTAATACGGTCAACCAAACAATCCACTTCCAACAGCCCTTCTACATTATCTTGTTCAGTAGGCAAGCTCTTGAGAACAAACTGAAAATGTAAAAGTTAATATCATTATGAAAAGAAACAGAAAGTAGCAAAACATTCCAGAGAACTGGTTATGGGAATTTTAACTAGCTGAATCTTAGCCTGAAGTGTTACTTTTTGTAAAGGAGGGGAAAATGGACACATTATGCATTCTCTGGTCTCTCATCCTTCACTCTAAGTACACATCAGTGTGTTAGGAAGGATTGAATTACTCGGTGTGATATCTCTTCCTTTCACCCCTGATGTAAAATGCCTTCCAGTGTCTCATTTTTAACTCAGTTTCAGGTCCCACTGTTCCCATGTGAAATTTATATCAGTTACAAGCAATTCTTCCAGCTGACTTGAAATCACTTTTTGTTTTCTTTCCTGAAGCACTGCCTGCTCTGATCCTATCAAAGTGCATCAGCATTATCATTGTCTCACTTTTCCAGGAGGTTGGCAGCCTCCCTACAGCTTGATTCTATGAGGCTCTTAGTCTTCCAGCAATGGCTTAACCCTGCCAGGTCTGCAAGGTCACTGTTGAGAGATGCAACATTAAATCACCCTCAATGCGTCATTGCCAATCCATCACTGAATACAAAGGTTTTGAAATACCACAAATAGCACAAATGCAAGTTGCATAGCACAAACATATTGTGCAGAATCTTCAGCTCTTGGAACATTTGCACATAGTGCATCTTGGGATCCTGAACTTACACAAGCCAGAGATGCATTGACTTATCCAGCAAACAATGAATTAAGAATATCGGATGAGTACTCGAATCAGAGGGACTAGAGATCATGGGCCACTCCAATGAAAACTAACAGTTCCCACCATGACACCAGCAAGAGCACTGCTGAAGGTCAGACTGAAGGAATGGCAGAAACGGTATTGAGCTGCTATTAGCATCTTTGCAATTGATAGAAGGTCAGCTGCATACAGCCATCAGAGACACACATCTTCACAACTTGTAGGGGAATGGAGGTTGTGATGTTCTCATGTGCCTGCTGCACATGTTATTCTAGATGACAGAGGTTGTGGGTTTGGAGGATGCTGTTAAAGAAAAACACCTGGGTAAATTGCTGCAGTGCATTTTTACATGGAACACACTGCTGCCATATACACCAGTATTAGAAGGAGTGAATATCTAAGCTGGTAGTACAGTACCAATGAAGGAAGCTGTTTTGTCTTTATAATAGGCCTCTTCAGTACTGTTGGAGCTATATGCATCCAAGCTAGTGGACAGTAAATCATCAAAATGAAAAGACTGCATGATTTTATTTTCACTCTTTATTTGATTGTGGGTCCATTTGGAGAAAGAGCTGTTTTGCAACAAAGGACTAAGGAAAGACTTGCTGTACTTCCATAAGTTATTGAAACTCATTGTGAATGGTTTTTATAATGTTGCTTTGAAAACTATTGGGTAAGATGTAAATAGATGACATGGCACTAGGGGCATGTGTACAGTGAGATTCTGCCACGACAAATAATTGATTGGATTGTGAAATTATGACCATTCATGGATGCCAAAGCCTGAAGAAAGCTCACTAATTGGTTCCTGGGTAGCCGAACAGCTAATGGGTATGAAAAATACCGTGAGAGTCCTTAGACCTCTCAAAGGGGACGTGGTGTCCTTCTCTCTCTGGATAAAATAACGATAGCTAAAGAAA
Organism: Stegostoma tigrinum; assembly: GCF_030684315.1. Classification (NCBI taxonomy): domain Eukaryota; kingdom Metazoa; phylum Chordata; class Chondrichthyes; order Orectolobiformes; family Stegostomatidae; genus Stegostoma; species Stegostoma tigrinum. Next base: position 37,875,546 of record NC_081368.1, read on the forward strand.
GCCAATTGTTTTCTCCCCCATCAGCTGCTGTGAACTATTACTTTTAACCAATACGTCAGATTTTATAATTCATGAACCAGTTGCTCTGTGAAGAAATTAAAGAACCTGAAGGTAAATCTCAGAGAAATGAAGGACTTACGGAACAAAAGGAATCCCTACCCCCGTGGAGTCTGCTCTGCCAGTCAATCATGATTGACATGTTTTGGAACCTGCCTTCTCCTCATAACCCTTGACCTCCTTACCAGTCAATAACTTGTCTACGTTTATATTGAATATATTCAACTTGGCCTCCTCATCCTGTAGCAGCAATGATTTCCACTGATTAACCACCCTCTGGCTGAAGAAATTCCTCATCGTCTCAGTTCTACGGGGTCATCTCTTCACTCTGAGGCTATGTCCTTGATCTTGGTCTCTCCTAATAGTGGAGACACCTTCTTCACATCCAATCTATCCAGGTCTTTCAGTATTCTGTAAGTTTCAGTGAGAATTCCCTAATCCATCTAAGCTCCATAAATAGACTCAGAGTCCTCATATGACAAGTGCTTCATCCCTGGGATCATACTTCTAAGCTTCCTCTGAACCGCCTCAAGAGCAGCATATCTGTTCTTACATACCATAGTTGGCCACAAGCCATAGCTGTTTCAGAGACAGTAGGAACTGCGGATGCTGGAGAATCTGAGATAACAAGGTGTAGATCTGGATCATCCAGCTCTACACCGTGTTAGCCTTAGCTGTTTACCTGCAATTAAATCAAAAAACATTTAGGAATCAATCAGATTATTATGGGCCTGGAGTGACACAAAGACCACTCATACTACCTTCCAAGGACACTAAGCAATCAGTTTAATTTTTATGACAATACAATAACTTCACAGTCATTAGTGAGAACTTATATTCCAGATTATTTAGTAAACTGAATTGACATTCACACTACCATTTAGTCTGTAGATTGGAACTCAAATCTCCAGCTAATTAGTTGGGGCTCAGATTTAACAGTTCAATAACATAACGATTTTACTATTTTAACTAATAATATTAATAAATAATAATATAAGCACCTTAATATGCTTGTCTGAAATTGTCATGTATTAATATCTTATGGTACCTGTAATGGGGTGACCAGAACTGTATGCAATATTCCAAGTGTGGCTGCACTAGCGTTTTGTACAGTTGCGGCATGACACCACGGCTCAGGAACTCATTCCCTCTACCAATAAAACCTAAAACACCATAAGCCTTCTTAACACCACTATCAACCTGGGTGGTGATACCCACATCCTACATATGAATAAAATAGAACAGGTCTTCATGGGTAGAAAGCTGGCAATTACAGATCAAGTGACTCATTATATTTCACCCTCTTCTGGATTTTGCTTTCCATTGATTCAATAGAACTGAAAACAGGGAAGAATGCATTATGGACAGCAGACAATTTATTGCCCAGACTCAAAGTTAATAATCAGGTCAAGAGCGTGGTAGATCTTGGGCTTGTTTCATAGACATCAGGCCTTCAGCCTTTTCTTTATTTGAACATAGGCAGTGGCCAAAAAAAATTCAACTGCAGATAATTATTACTCTGTCCACAAAGTGCCTGTTCCAGATCACTATACTGAAGGTAAGACAGGATTTCCCTCAGTTAGGATGTCCTAAGTTTTAGTAGCCTATTGAGACTCATTCTCCAGTCTCTGGTTATTTGAGAGAAGTATCAAAGAAGAATTTGAAATTACATTTTGCTCAGTTCGTCCAGAAAATGTGCAGGAAATTTATCATTCTTGTAATGGGACCATTCAATATGATTCTGCACAAACATTTTGATTACACCCAGTGCTGCATACAGCTACAGTACCCCCACGTACTAAGCTCTCTTAATATAGAAAAATTTCTAACAATGTGATGACTACTCATGTAATCTTTCTTCCCTGACCCCTTTTTCTACAAAATGCACTTTAATCATAAACTTGTAGAAGTGTGTTCCAAAATATTGACTGGAATCTCAGACAATTTGGAATAAAACTCATACAGCATGTTCCATAGCATTGTAATAGATCAATATTTACAAAATACACTGCAGGCCAAGTGTACAGCTCATTTCAAATTTGAAATTACATGAAGTTCAAGGGATATAAAAATGTTGTCTGAATACTTAATTCCATTTTGCCATGCCGCAATATATTTTCAGTGTTCTTATTTTGCTGCGTATGTTTTCTTTCTAAGGCTCAGTATCAACATTTCCAGGGCATTTGTGGCATGTAGTTGAAACATCATAGGCATTGACCTATCTCCAGTTTTACAATGGCTGCCCCAGGTTCTCGTGCCGCCATCAGTTCATAGGGCTGAACCTTGGAACGTGCCAGTTTGCAACATTCAATCAAGGAAAATACCTTGCCCTGCAAGACTAGCAAGCCTTAGATAAATCAAAAAGCATCTTTCACTGAGTTGTTGGACTTTCAGGGGCACAGTTGATGTTTGTCTCAATGTGAACACCTAGGAACAGCCTTAGAGCACAGAGGCCTATATCAAAGAGCTGCTCAGGATGAACTTAAGCAAAAGCCATTGCATCTCTCCCCACAACTTCTTTTCAATGGCATACTTCACAAGGAGGCCTGTTATGTTCATCTGCAATGTATATCCTGAGGCACTCCTTCTCCTCCCTGCATTCATGTAGGAGTTATCACACTGAGTTGAATTTCAACCTACCCTAACCCTTTTAAATAGGAACAGGGCAGTTGCACAATTAATATGCAACATAGGATATGTTCCCTCTGACACCTTTGTTACAACCATTTTGATTTGCACAATGAAATTGCCAGGACATTATAACACAAGCAACTTGAATCTTCATTAGCCTGTGTAAGTCAAGTTTCTTTCATGGCAAAAGATCTTTAGTGTTTAGTTATTCAGTATTCAATTGTGTCGGTCTTTTGACCCCTCTCTATTCTATGTGCTGTTGGTCAAGCCTGGGTATGGTTACTGAAGAAGGGAAACTAAACAGAAGGATGTAGCCAGAAACATGACAAAAGATTTTTAAAAACACTTCAAATAGTAATCCTGGTTAGACATATAAAATGGTGTCATCTGTACCTATCTCTACAACAGGATCATGATCCATTTTGAAGCAGTGGAGCCTGTACAAAGTATATACTCTGTTCATTGGTATTTCGCATGGAGCAGACTAATGCAGCAGTCCTAAAAGGCACTGCAGCAGGCCACTCAAAAGAAAGTAAGAGATAAGTTTTCAAATAACATATGTGGGGCTCCAAAGAAACCTTAATGCTGCTTCAGGTCCCAGAAACATGTTTTCCAAAATGCCTGCCACTCTGCATGCAGTCCTCCATGCAAGGGTCAACTCTCCTCCTTTTAGCCCTGCTGGATGGACTGGAATCCACAGTGTTCCGTTATCACAGTCACTTCCTCTCATTGGCCAGCAGAATCAACCTCTGGCTCTAAATCCCCAATAATTAAAACAGGGCCCCAATTTCCAAGCAGTAGGAGGGTAGATACCAGTTCTGGTCTTTAACACCACAGCATGAACATTTTTTTTTAAATAGGAACCACAGCCTGATTGCTGGCTCAAATCCTATCAATCACTGCAGCAGAGACCACAGCTCAGTGTCAAGTAAATTTGTGGTGTTGGTATAGAGATTGCAGGACCTGTGGGTGCAGGGGAGTTATAAAGTGGCATATAGTGTCAAGAGCTACTGTGTGGCATTGGAGACAGTTTGTGAGCAAGGATGTGGTTATTGAGGATGGGTGGTTATGATACCTGAACTCTTAGGGTCTGTTTCTGAGGTGAGCAAACTATGATCAATGGGAGTGCAGCTGGTTAGTTTCTTGGGGGCAGGGGAGTTGATTTGGTTGTTGGATGGTTGGATTATGGGAATGGAAGCAGTGCCGCTCCTCAAGCATCACTTGAAAGAAACCTAACTTTACCATGCCACAGTCTTTATTCCCCCCTCTAGTTGCTAACTTTCCTGAGACAGTTTTATTAAAATATTTAAATGAACATCCATTACCTGGGAATGCATTGATTGCCTGCCATCAGTCTATAAAATTAATAGTATAGGATGGAGGTAGGTAGGTAAGTAAATCCCAATTCAACATTCATTATTTTTGAGACTTAAGATGAACAAATAACTGTCCCAGTACATGACAAGTGCAGAGCTTCCTGCCTCACTCAGCCTTTCTATAATCATTTGATGTTCAAATGTAAAATTGTTGCTAACCAACCACCATACTGAATTAATATATCTTCTCTCCAACTGTTTTCCACCTTGGTGGTGTCATGCACTTTAAGCCTCAGTTCTTTACCAAGGTCTCTAAAATAAATAAATGAATAAGTTGCACATGTGAAACTTGCTGGGAGCTAAAATTCAGATATGGTGAAAGTCATCTGCAAGATTTCATGGTGATTTATGAAGATCGGTATTCTGTCTGCCGCAGGCAGGCTGAGAATCGGATACACATGTTATTTTAAAGCTGAGAATCTGAGGAAATATTAGGACACATCTTTATTCTTTCCCACCATTAAGTTATCCATATCAATAATTACATCTTTCATTAGCAGTCAGACTTGTTATTGTAAATGATGCAGAAAGGACAGACAGCAAAATTTCCGACACCACTGACAATTCAGTATTCCTCTGAAGTGCCAATGCACGTCATGTGTTTAACTCTATACTCGGTTTAAACCCCTAATTGTTTGTCTCAGTGGCAAGTTCCAAGCCCGCATTTAACATTGATTCCGAGATAGTGCAGTGGTTCCCAGCCTGTTCAGAATTAAGGCACAATTCATTGAGACAAACAATGCCAATCCACAGAGATAGTAGGAACTGCAGATGCTAGAGAAACTGAGATAACAAGTTGTAGAGCTGGATGAACACAGCAGGCCAAGCAGCATCAAAGGAGCAGGAAAGCTGATGTTTCAGGCCTCAACCCTTCTTCAGAAAAAAAAAGTGTTTTTTTCTATGCCCCTTACATGCAAGGTTTGGCTGAGGAGGTGAGGTGAAACCGATCCCTGGGCCCCATCTACCATACTCAACTTGTTCTCAGCTCTGCTACATTGCATCCCTGCAGTCACAGTGGCACACTTTCTAATTAGCTCAGCCTAAGTAAAGGCCACCAGCCATGTGCAGTAAGTGACAATGCCATGCACTAATCAAATGCTGGAAACTGGCCTAGCATCCACACCTTCACAGTGAGTGACAGTGGCATTCACCAATCAGGCTTTAGGAGCTGTTCCCACCACCCCCCCACCCCGTCCTTACAATGTGGACACTCGCTGTCAGAGATAAACTAGTGCTGCTTCTGGAACATTTTGTGGTATGCATTTCATCGTATTGCAACACACTAGTTAAAAGCCTTCGATACAGTCAATAATAAGAGCTACAGCATCTTGAGCAGGGAATCCAACCACAAAAATGTGCCATTACTTAGAAAATGTTTTCCATTTCTATAAGATTGCTTGACTTTAATCCTTCCTCTGCCCATCTGCTGCTCCTCCAATCCTTTGTTACCCCAAACATTTCTGATCTAATACACTGTTGGCTGATTTCCCATATTCTATCCTCTAAGTTTTGATATCATCCAAATCTTTCCTTCCAAGGTCTTAGCTCATATCTATCCTGTGCTCAGTGGCCACTTTGGATTCCAGTAAAGAAATGGCTCAATTTTAAAATTCCCATTCTTGTTTCCAAATGGTTCCATGGCTTTGGCCCTCCTTCTCTCTCTCTGTTACAACCTGCATTTCCACAACTCACCAGGCTCTCTTCATTCTTCTAATTCTTACCTCCTGAACATTTCTAGTTTTCAACTGTGACACCTAGGCTCTGAGCTTCAAAATTCAATCCCTAAACCTCCCTTATGAATGTACAAAGATATGCTATGAGTAGGAATGGACCATTGTACCCCTCATGTTTGTTATACAATTTGCTAAGATCATTACTGATCTAATTGTAGATAACAAAGTGTGGACCTGGATGAACACAGCAGGCCAAGCAGCATCTCAGGAGCACAAAAGCTGACGTTTCGGCCCTAGACCCTTCTTCAGAGAGGGAGATGGGGAGAGGGAACTGGAATAAATCGGGAGAGAGGGGGAGGCGGACTGAAGATGGCGAGAAAACAAGATAGATAGAGAGGAGAGTATAGGTGAGGAGGTAGGGAGGGGATAGGTCAGTCCAGGGAAGACAGCCAGGTCAAGGAGGCGGGATAAGGTATTGGGTAGGAAATGGAGGTGCGGCTTGAGGTGGGAGGAAAGGATGGGTGAGAGGAAGAACAGGTTAGGGAAGCAGAGACAGGCTGGACTGGTTTTGGGATGTAGCGGGGGGAGGGGACGAGCTGGGCTGGTTTTGGAATGCAGTGGGGGAAGGGGAGATTTTGAAGCTAGTGAAGTCCACATTGATACCATTGGGCTGCAGGGTTCCCAAGCGGAATATGAGTTGCTGTTCCTGCAACCTTCTGGTGGCATCATTGTGGCACTGCAGGAGGCCCATGATTGATATGTCGTCTGAGGAATGGGAGGGGGAGTTGAAATGTTTCGCAAATGGGAGGTGCAGTTGTTTGTTGCGAACCGAGCAGAGGTGTTCCGCAAAGCGGTCCCCAAGCCTCCACTTGGTTTCCCCAATGTAGAGGAAGCCACACCGGGTGCAATGGATATGCAACTGATCTAATTGTGTTGTCCATATTTCTGTATATCCTGTATACCTCAGTCAAGTCAAGAATCCATCTAGATCCACTAAAAACATATTGGCTTTTGCTTTGTGGCATTCTGGGGAAGCAAATTCCACAGACCCAACAACAATCTGCGAGAGAAAAAAAAAATCATCTTCTGCATCTTAAACAAGAGATCCCATATTTTTAAAGTGTGTCCCTGGTTTTAGTCTCCCCACACAGGGAAGCATCGTTTCAACCTTTATCCTGTCAAGATCTTCACCTTTCCATATTTCTCTCATTAAAACCTTTCTCTTCAACCAGCTTTTATCTTTAGTCTGATGTCTCCTTACATGGCTCAGTATCAACCTTTGTTTACTATTGTTCCTGTGAAACGCGTTGGATATTTTATTATATTACAATGTTACTCTTTGGAAGCTAAACTGGAGCCAAATTGAGGAGCAAAATGAAAAGTGCAAAAACAAGTTCTACCAAACTGCTCCAATGCAAGACTACCTTATTGGGGGTTTTGCTTGAAGTTCTGCTCTAGAAAGGTTCTTACAAACCTGAGGCTTTCTAAAGACTGCAACTTGTCACTGGTTGTAGGAGGCATCAGTTTCATTCTGTGGCTAAAGAGATGTCAGTGTTCCAGTGATGCAAATGATCCAGGTCTGGAATTTGCATCTGATCTCTGACTTACATTAAGACCTGGTGGTGGATCCCCTCCACCATGCTAACAGAGCAAGGAGCAGAAATATTTTCAAGTTACTACGATATACAGGAATATTTTCTGCACAAAATGTCTACTCCTGTCGCAGAAGATGTCCAAGAATTCAAAACTCCGTGGCACATGTCCCATAGCCAACTTGACTTGGACTCCATTTCCAGAATCTCGGTGCTTAGTTAAAATTGTGCTTTCATTTTGAAGAACTCAAGTTGCAGGTAGGAGAAAGAGCTATGTATTTGTAACTTAGAGAATATAAGAGGAGAATATTGAAGAAATGCTAACTGTCACCGCATTGATAAAATACAGTAGTCCTTTTCTGCTTACCCGCATAATTCAAAACAATTCAGATCTCTTAAAGAAAAAGAAAAGGACATTTTTTTTTCAAAAATAGAATACAGTGATGAGTTTTTTTTAACTTTTCAGGCATAGCCAATTGGAGACTCATTGCAGATGATGACTGATTTGTACATGAATTGTTCACTCACATGACTGAATAAATTGAATACTATTAAGGTAATTTATGTCAGGCCTGTCTGGTGCGTTGTGTTCATGCTTTAAGATATAATCATTTCCATTTTTACTGGCACAGCAGTATCCTGTTAGATAACTCTCTCCTGTAATTTACCAAAAGGTTTGTTGTAAATGAGGTAATGCTCTGAAGGAAAACAGGACTGATTTCAATCCAAGTCAAGAGCACCACCATTCCTCAAACCCCACAATTAAACACCAGACTGTCTCTGCCCTGCTCCAACTTACACTTTGTTCTGTGTACAAGTAAATCTATTGAGCTGCTGCAAGGCCTCAGTTTCTGGTCAGAACTCAAGTTGATTTATCCAAGCTGATCTCGTTCCTCAACCAAAGAATAATATGAAATATACATCTGGTGCTAACTGCCAGGATATCTCACCATGGTTGTTGTTCAATCCATAATTTCTTTCATTCCCCATTCTTATTCAGAAAATATATTATCCGATGTATCTCCCAGGGTTAAAAACAAACAGATTACTTGTTTGATTTACAGAGGAACTAAAGAACTGAATCCAGTCAGTAGGTCTATTCCCAATATCACTCAAGACTCAAATATTACAAGATCAGCCAATCACATAAAAATGAAGTGTATTGCTGAGGAATGATCAGACAGTCTCACACTGAACATAGAACATAGAACATTGCAACACAGTACAGGCCCTTCGGCCCTCGATGTTGTGCCGACCTGTCATACCGATCTGAAGCCCATCTAACCTACACTATTCCATGTACGTCCATATGCTTGTCCAGTGACGACTTAAATGTCCTTAAAGTTGCCAAATCTACTACTGTTGCAGGCAAAGCATTCCATTCCCTTACTACTCTCTGAGTAAATAAACTACCTCTGACATCTGTCCTATATCTTTCACCCCTCAATTTAAAGCTATGCCCCCTCGTGCTCGCCATCACCATCCTAGGAAAAAGGCTCTCCTATCCACCCTATCTAACGCTCTGATTATTTTATATGTCTCAATTAAGTCACCTCTCAACCTTCTTCTCTCTAACGAAAACAGCCTCAAGTCCCGCAGCCTTTCCTCGTAAGACCTTCCCTCCATACCAGGAAACATCCCAGTAAATCTCCTCTGCACCCTTTCCAAAGCTTCCACATCCTTCTTATAATGCGGTGACCAGAACTGTACGCAATACTCCAAGTGCGGCTGCACCAGAGTTTTGTACAGCTGCAGCATAACCTCTTGGTTCCGGAACTCAATCCCTCTATTAATAAAAGCTAAAACACTGTCTGCCTTCTCAACAGCCCTGTCAACCTGGGTGGCAACTTTCGAGGATGGAACTATATCGGCAGACGGTCAACAAGTCACAACTGATGACACTGTATTTGCAGGGAATCAGTGAAACAGTAGAGTCACCTTTACTCCTTGCAAGATAATAAAATGTGAGGCTGGATGAACACAGCAGGCCAAGCAGCATCTCAGGAGCACAAAAGCTGACGTTTCGGGCCTAGACCCTTCATCAGAGCCTCTGATGAAGGGTCTAGGCCCGAAACGTCAGCTTTTGTGCTCCTGAGATGCTGCTTGGCCTGCTGTGTTCATCCAGCCTCACATTTTATTATCTTGGAATCTCCAGCATCTGCAGCTCCCATTATCTCTTTTACTCCTTGCAAATACAGTTTCATCACTGCACGACTGATTGACTTACTGCAGCTTTAATCCCACTACCGTGTGACTGACTGACTCTCTGGTAATCCAGATACACTGAGTGACTGACACTCCCAGTAAATATAACCCCCTACTGTGGGACTGACCGACTCTCTGAAAGTCAATCACAGTGATATAGCTGTATCATCAGAGAGTCAGTCAGTCACACGGTACTGGGATTATATCTGCAACAAGTGATGGAACTGCATTTGCAAGGGGTATTTGCAAGGTTTGACTTTCTGAGGGTTGGTCAATCCCACAGTAGGGGGTTATATTTGCAGGGAGTCTCAGTCGCTCAGTGTATCTGTATTATCAGAGAGCCAGTCACAAAGTAATGGCATTGTATTTGCAGGGAGTCAGTCTTGACTGTCCCTGCAAGGGAAACATCCTTTCTACGTCCAAACAGGATCTCATATGTTCCAATCAACTTGCCTCATACTACAGTGGCTGCAAGCCTACCCCATCGACTTTTCCTGATAAAACAGCTCTTCCATTCTAAGAATTGATTTGGTAATCCTTTTCAGAACTACCGCTAATACATTTTTATCCTTTATTAAACAAGGTGACCAGTATATTACGCAAGACTTTGGGTGTATTCTCACCCATGCTCGATGTAACTGAAGCAAAACCTCCGTAGAAACCAAAAAACATGTGAAATAAGAACAGAAGTAGACCTTTCAGCACCTTGAACCTGCTCCAACATTCAATTAGACACTGATCTGTTTGTGTTTTTCCACATTCCCCATTAATCTGGTAACTCTTGATCCCCCTGCCTAACAAAGATCTATTCAACTTATTCTTATAAATATACAATGAGCAGCCTCCACCACCTTCTGATGCAAAGAGTTTCAAAGATGCACACCGTCTGAGAGAAGATATTTCTCCTCACTGCATTCCAGAAAAGGGAAACTCCTAATTTTAGAATAATGCCCCTAGTTCGGACTGACGTAGAGAGCAAAGACCCTTTAGACATCCACCATATCAAGGGAAATCAGAATATTATGTACTTCAATCAAGTCAACGCTCACTCTCCTAAATTCCAGTAGAACCAAGCCCAACCTGTCCAATCTATCCTCATAAGACAAAGAACACACTCCAGGTATCAATCCACTAAACCTCTGAACAACCACCATTTACATCCTTCCTGATATGAGTAAATTAAAACTACACAACATATTTGAGATGCAGTACCACCCTGTATAACTGTAATGTAACATCCTCACATTTTTTATGTTCAATTCCTCTCATCATAAAGTATAGATCATATTAGCCTTCTTGATTACATGCAGTACTGATTAACTTTTTGTGACTTAAACGCCAGAACACCTAAAACCATCTACACCTCAGAATTCTGTAACTGTTCTCCGCTTATTTGTTTTTCTATTTAATTCTGCCAAAGTAAATAACTTCACGTTTTCTCACATCCTACTCCATTCATCAAATTTTTGCTCATTTACACGATCCATTTATATTAATATGCAACCTTTCTGTCCTCTGTACAATGAGGACACTTCCTGACCTATCCTGGTGTCATCTGTGAAATTAGCTGTTATGCCTTCACTCCCCTCATCCAAATCATTGATGTAAGACATGACTGCTGACCCCATACGCACCTGTGCTATGCAATGCTTAACTATGCAGATTGGGTTTTAAACTTGGTGCAGCTTGAAGGAGTGGGAGTTTGAGAGTGTGGGAGGTGGCTGTTAACGGGGGGAGGATGCAGTTGTGAAAGCGGGTGGTGGGAAGGGAGAGAGAGAGAGAGAGATGGGAGAAGAGGAAGACCCTCTGTTCTCATTCCCCTCTCACTAGCATTGTGCTTACTCTTCCCCTGTCCTCCCTCTGTTCACTCCCATCTCACACACCACCCCTTCACTCACTTGCCCCCCATCAACTTGTTTCTATTTCAGTCATCACTCCCTCCTGCTGACCTCAGCACTCCTCCCTTATTCTGAGTACTCTGAAATATCCTCAGAGGTGGAGGGGGGGGGGGTGCTTTTTGGAAACAATTCTGAAAGACAGAATTAATCTGTATTTGGAGACACAGGGAATAATCAAGAAGAGTCAATATGGTTGTGTTAGCGGGAGGTCATTTCTGACCAACTTGATTTAGTTTTTCACAGAGGTAACCGTACGTGTGGGTAAAGAGAATGCATTTGACACGGCCTCCTTGGACTTCGGCAAGGCTTTTGATAAGGTTCCACATGGGAGGCTGATAGCAATGGAATAGTCCAAAGGATCCAAGGAAATTTGATGAATTGAATCCAGAAATTGCTGAGTGGCAAGAAGCAGAGACTGATAGTCAAAGGGGCTTTGTGACTGATGGTCTGTGCCCAGTGGGATTCCAGAGGGGTCAGTGTTGTAGCCTTTACTATTTGTGGTTTACATAAAATGTAGGCATGAATGTAGGAGGGTTGATCAATAAATTTGCTGATGTTGAGGGGGCGAATAGTGAGAAGGATAGCATCAGGCAGGAAAATATAAATAGGCTGACCATGCAAATGGAATTTAATCTAGATAAATGTGAGGTGATGCAAATTAGCAGAATAAGCAAGACAAGGGAATACATAATGAATGGCAGGACCCTGGAAAGCACCAAGGATCTTAAGTACCTTGGTGTGCATGTACACTGGTCCCTTAAGGTAGTGGGGCAGGTAAATGAAGTGGTTATGAAGGTATATGGGATGTTTGCCTTTACTAGCTGAGACATAGAGTTTAAGAACTGGGAGGTCATGCTGGAACTGTATAAAATGTGTTTTAGGCCACATCTAGAGTATTGCATACAGTTCTGGAATCCATATTACAGGAACGGATGTGATTGCACAGGAGAGAGAGCGGAGATTTACGAGGATGTTCCCTGGTCTGGAGAGTTTTAGTAATGAAGAGAAATTGGATAGATTGGGATTGTTTACTTGGAGCTGAGGAGGCTGAGAGAGGACATGATTGAGCTGTATAAAGCTATGAGGAGCATAGATAGGGTAGATGGGAAGAAAGTTTTCCCCTTGGTGAGGGGATCAACGACCCAGGGCATACGTTTAAGGTAAGGGCCAGGGGATTGAGAGGGGTTATGAGGAAATAATTTTCACCCAGACGTTGGTGGAAATCTGGAACTCACTGCCTGTAAGGGTGGGGGAGGCAGAAAACCTCATAACGTTTAAGAAGTAATAAGGACTACTTAGGATCCAAGGCATACAATGTTATGCACTATGTGCTAGAAAATGGGATTAGAATAGTTAGGCAGTTGTTTTGGTCCAGCGCCGACTCGATGGGCTAAAAGTCCCTATGACTCTATATCCCCTTTGATGCCTGCCATGGGTCTATTGATCTATCCCCTGGTTTAGAATTCCAGTTCAGTTCAGCTAGCTCAGCTTTCATGATTATATAATTGCATTTATTAAGGTGCAAAACACTAATATCAAACCCAATCTTTTCTCTTTTACTACAGATATAAAATTGAATCATGTTATGCTTGATGTTATGTAGGAGTACTTTAGCTCTGATATTATTAATTAATCTTGTCACATTACAAAATAGCATGTCTATTATAACCTGCTGTCTGTTCAGTTCCAGAATGTGTGCTGCTCTTGGAAAACACCTTGAAAGCATTCTACAAATTCCTCGACCAGGCTACTATGCCAATCCGATTTTCCAGGTGATATGTGGATTAATTGAGTATTGCTGTCTATTTATCTCAAGCACTCAATATTTCACTTCAGTACTTTATCCATCATTGCAGACAGCCCAGAAAGCTTTTGTGCTCCTAAGATGCTGCTTGGCCTGCTGTGTTCATCCAGCCCCACACTTTGTTACCGTGTCAGGTTTGCTTGTGAGCTTCTCATGGGGATCTCTCGTTGCTTAATCAGAGAACATGGCACTGAGGAGAGGTCCACAGCAATTCATGCTGCTGAGACCCCTCACCCCTTAAACTCAACACCTATGACAACACAGCTTACCTGCAGGCTGGGTCCCTCACCCTTCCTGGCTCTCTGGTGGCTGCAATGCTAACAATTACCACCATTCCCACTACTACTGCTTGCAATGTAAATCAGTTGGCCAGCAGGCCTCTGGGATCCTAGGTCGCAAGGAAGGTCAATGCTACCCAGTTAAGTGCCTGCTACTGAGAGTGAGGGCCTTCTCCTAAGGAGGTGACAAGGGGCTCCGAGCAACTCTGCAGCTGGTGGCAGAAACTCCATTTGTGTGGATTAAATTGTCCTTCAGTTAGTCACTCACAAAGGGGTTTAAAACCACACTTATCCAGAAGCCCATTTGAAAGAATATTTTGACTTTAACTATAATAATTGCAAAGACACTTCTCAAAAATAAATAATCAATTTTGTCTCTTTTCCAGCTTGTGATAGGCTTCAGAGGGTTTTTTTTTTGTAATTTTTGTTTTAATACCCAAAAGTCGATGATGGATGTTATCCATCTGTTGTCAGACACATGTAATAATGCTGAATATTTGAGGATCAATCAGTCAATCTTGAAGTGATGGAGATGCTTCAAAGAATTAGGGGGAGGGAGGTATTGTTCCACAATTGTCAGCTAGTTCACCAAACGGACCACATTTTATCTGTGAGCCTGAAGAGGAAGTGGCATTTTGGAAGTGTCTGTGACCTGGAATAAGATGCAAACTATCTTTCCTCCATACAATTCAGATCCATCGCTTCCTACGTCCAATAAGTTCAGTTCGGCACCCTGGCCCACCAAAGTTATCAAAATCTCCTCAATAGCAAACACTGCACCCTTGCTCTGGGGTCACCTCAGCAGGGTCCACACTGAGAAATGTGCGGGTGTGGCTCGTAACATGCATCTGTATTTAACAGTACCAAATAATCTGTAACATTGCGCCAAATTAGTTGTTAACTCAGCAAAGCAGAAAGAATTATTATTGTGGGAAATGGTGCAGTTGGATAATCAATGTTACACCTAATCAAAAATAAGTATATGTAAAGGACCTTTTATTCTGCATCGCGTCTACGCTACTCTTGACCTGAGAGTGTTTAATAGGTTGCACAGAGAAATTTGTGTTAGCTTATGTTATACCTGACTTAAGAGTTCTTAATGGGAAAATATAAAGGGAAGCTTATTGTACAGCCACCCATCACTGTGCCTGTGTCTGATTGATTGATATTGGTTCTGAGGTAAGAAAAAGGAATAGAATTTCCATGCTATAATATTAGCATCTCATTCATCAATATGCATCGAAATTCACAAGAAAGAAAATAATGGTCAAGGATTCAGAGCCTGAAGGAAAATAAAATTAGAAGAAAGTAATGTAATGCAACCTAAACCTGGACAGAATATTCCCACCTCCTGATGCAACATTACCAATTGGAATTTACAAGCCCAATTAAGAAATGATGTGAACATTCAGGAGAAAAAACATATATCAGTAATTATAAATAGAACTACTGCAAAGGTTTGATAAGCAAACAGTTTGCCCAAACAGCGATGTATAAATCTGACACAGTTCTCAAAATAGTACAGGATGGAGAAAGTAAGCATCCTACTGAAGGAAAGGCCACAGAGTTCATCAGTACTGGAGTCAGCAGATATTCTTAGCCATGTTTGGAGATGTGGTAAAATCATCATTATTCGGACAAAATGATTTTTGTAAGGTTGTAAACCATTATTCAATGGAACCAATTAAGTGTTACCAGGAGTCAGTGGGTGCCGCTAAATTGGAAGCAGGGAGAATAAATTAAGATCTCAAGTCATTTTAGTGCTGTAGGAACAAAGAACCTGAGAAAAATCAATACTACATGGAAAGACAAACTAAGAAAATACACATTTTCGTTGATATCATAACAAGAAAGGGGCAACAAAAATTTATCTCCTTCAATAGAATAAAAGGCATTATATTTGATTTGGAGATTCAGATTTGATTTTGCAAGAAAAAAAGCTTTAGAAAATTACAAAATAATAATTTCAGTGAAAATAATTCCAGACATGCACTACCAATTCTTGTTAAAAACAGAACTCAGGTGAAAGAATGGTCTGTAACTATAGTTCCAGACAAAATTTCCTTACTAATAGGTTGAGGTTGGTTGTGGAATCTGACGTTAAACTGTGCAACTATTACAAAGATAGTAGAGTCTGAATATACTTACAGAAAAATATACGTCATTTTTCAGTGAGAAAATTGACCAGCAAAAGCTGCCTTCACTGTAAAGGAGCATTGACCTAATTTAAAGGCATCACAGCGGCCTTTACAGCAGTTGTCCTGAGAGAGTCAAAAATGCAAGATAAATGAATCAACAATTGAAGCAGAAACCTGGTACCTGAACTTTCTCCAATGCTGACCTTGAGATCTTCCTGGAATCTGTTCAGGAGGGGAAGGAGGGTATCTTCCCAGAGTTATAAAACTAAGCTGTACATGAGCAATTGGAAAGAGTGGAGGACCTCAAGTAAATTACAATCACTAGGAAAGTGTGTTGATAAAATTGTTGGAGCTGCAGACTGACAAGCCATTGGATCACAATAGATTTTGTCCTAGAATCTTAAAAGAAATGGCTAGTTAGGTAGTTGATGTGTTGGTATTAATTTTCCAAAATTCATTAGTTTTTTTTTGGTAAGTTTCCTTTGAATTGGAAAATAGTGAATGTACTTCCTTTATTCTAAAAGAGGAGACAAAACAAGGAAACTACAGACATTAAGATTAGCAAACATCCTAAAGATTTTGGAAGCTATTTGTAAAGATGCTACAGTAAGGCAATTGGATAAGTTCAAAATAATCCAGCAGATTCAATATGGTTTTGTAAGAAGATAGTCATGTTTCACCAATTTATTGAAGTTATTTAAGGATATAAGACATGCTGTGAATACAGGGAAACCAATGGATGTGCTTTTCTTACATTTCCAGAAATCACTTGATAAGATGTCACATCAAAAGTTATTGGGTAAAATAAAAGTCATGATGCAGGAGGTGGCCTGTTGGCATTGGGAGAAAATTGGCTAGCTAACAAGAAACACAATTGGCCATGAGTATGTCATTTTCCAGAACAGCAGGATATAACAAATAGTATGCCACATGGATGACTGCTGGAGCCTCAATTCTTTACAATTTATATAAATAAGCAAGATGAAGGGTTTGAAGATATTTTAGCTAAATTTGTTAATGGCACAGAGATAGGTAGGCAGGTAAGCTGTGATAAGGAGATAAGGAGGCAATAAATGGATATAGATAGGCTCAGTCAGTGGGCAAAGATGTGGGAAATGCAGTTTAACATAGGAAAATGTGAAATTGCCGATTTTAGCAGGAAGACTAAAAGCAAAGTTTATTATCTAAACGTGAGAGCTGTAGACCTCTGAGATGCAGAGAATCTGGCTGTCCTCATGCATGAGTCACAAAAGATTAATATACAGGTACAGTATGTAATTATGGGAAAGCTACCAGAATATTTCTGTTTATTGTGAGGGAAATTGAATATAAATTAAGGAGGTTTTGATTCTGTTATACAGGTCACTTGGTGAGACCACATTTAGAGCACTGTACACGGTGTTGGTCTCTTTAGTTTAGGAAGGATGTAAATGTGTTGTAAGGAATTCAAAGGTTTACTACACTAATATCTGGAATAGATTAATTATTTCATGAGAAAAGGTTGTACAGGCTAGACTTGAATGTGATGTTGTTTAGAAAAGTTTGATGCAACTTGACTGAAGCATATAAATTCCTGAGTGTCTAGACAGAGAGCATATGAAAAATGGTTGTTTCCTATTGTGAGAGAATCAGAACTAGGGACCACTGCAAAAAATAATAAAATACACATTCAAGGAGATAAGAAGATTTTTTTCACACAAAAGGCTGAGTATCTTTGGAATTCTCATCCTCAAAAGGTGGTGAATGCAGAGTGTTTGAATATTTCTACGACAGAGGTCAATAGCTTCTTGATAAGCAAGGCGGTTAAAAAAAACAAGGAAGCAAATGTAAGGATCAAGAAACTGAAATCAGATGAAGTCCTTGAGGAATATAAATGAAGCTGTAAAGAAATTAAACAAGATATTAGGAGGGCTAAAAGGGGCCTGATTGTCCTCGATAAGTAGGATTAATGAGAATTCTAAGATATGTTATATATATATCAAGCACATGGATAGGTAGGTCCACTCATGGACAAGGGAAGGATTTTATGTGCAGAGCCAGAGCAACTGGGTGAGTTTTCTAATGAGTACCTTGCATTGGCATTCACCAAGGAAAAGGACATGGATGATGGTAAGAATAAGGAGGAATTTGTCACCAAGCCCTACCAACAAGAATGGTGTTGTTGTTGTCTGACGGACTGACCTCTACATTGTGAAGGCTGACTACCTGAGTACCCGAGTACTGGATATCTCCTTTTATCTCCTCCTGGACCATGACCCCACCATCAAGCATCAGGCCATTGCTTCCAGGATTGTCATCAACCCCGTCTCATCTGGGGATTCTCCCGTCAACAACCTCTCAGCTCATAGTCCCCTAACACCGTACAATCCACTTCTACCTTCTCCCCACATTCCACAAACAGGGCTGCCAGGTTTCTGCTGGCTCCTGCCCCACAGAGTTCATCTCTTCCTACCTCAACATGATTTTTTCTCTCCCTTCCCACTTACATCTGTGATTTTTCTGATGCTTTACATCAGTTTCAGAATTTCCAGTTCACAGCCTCCAGCCATCACTTCTTTGTCGTGGATGTACAATCACCCATCAGGATGGTCTCAGGGCTCTCTGCTTCTTACTGGAAAAATGGCCTGAACTGTTTCCATCCAGCACCATCCTCCTCCATTTGGCCATCCTCATCTTCACTTTGATCATCTTCCACTTTATAACTCCTCTCACTTTTTCAGATGAAAGGTGTGGCCATGGGCCCCAGCTCTTTGTGGAGTATGTGGAACATTCCTTGTTCCAGACCTACTCCAGCCCCCACTCAACTCTTTGTCTGGTATATCAATGACATCATCAGTGTTACTTCTCCCTCTCATTCTGAACTGGAACAATTTATCAATTTTACTTCCAATTTCCAAACTGCCCTCAACTTCACATGGTCCACCCCTGACTCGTCCCTTCCCTTCCTCGACATTTCTGTTTCTATTTCTATGAAACATTATGTGCTTGAAGTTTGACATTCCAGAGGTTTCTGCATTGCTTTCCATGTTTGTTTTAGCTTTTGGAACAGCTTTCTTGCATTTCCAATTCCACCTGACCGTCTGCCATTATTTGAGCATTCGATTTAAACTGTTTTTTATCCCCGGGACAGTCTGTCTGCTGTTTTCTTAAAGGAGTATTTCATAAACATAAATACTCACTGTTCTGCAGAATTTTCTTTTGCTGCTTCTCTTTAATCTTTTCATGAACTCTTCATGTTTTTTTCAGTTTCCATGCTTGAAACAACATTGTCCACCACTGGCACTGTGCCATGCTAATGATGTTGGCATTGGATTAATACTGCAGCTTAGTTTATTTAAGACAGAAAACATATTATAAAACAGACATTACAAGAGAGCAGTTGATTTCTGCATTTGCTGCCTGCACATTCCAGTCAGACTGATTAGTAGGTGGAGATGCAACATTATATGTACACGGCATGTAGAGTCTTTAAAAATGACGTTTCCTGTTAGTAAGGTACACTTACAACAATCAGATCAGCCATTATCTTACTGAAGGCTGGAGCAGGCTCAG
The DNA here is from genome assembly GCF_030684315.1 of Stegostoma tigrinum. NCBI lineage: Eukaryota > Metazoa > Chordata > Chondrichthyes > Orectolobiformes > Stegostomatidae > Stegostoma > Stegostoma tigrinum. The sequence goes on from NC_081368.1 coordinate 37,894,750, forward strand.
GACACTGTGTAGCCTGCTTGTGCTCCTAATTTTCACTTTTGTATGTACGTTCTCTCAGGTAAAAAAAAACAGTTGGCATGGTTGGAGGTATTTGAAATGGCCATCAGTCAAAGTGTGGCTACACGAGCTTGATCTGGCGCTATAAAAAATTCAATTTTTTTTGGATCTGATAGGAGGCTCTGACAAAATGTTGCTGATTATTCAACCTCCATCAGACCCTCCAGCTGAGGACTCTGAGGGTACATGATGGTCCTGAACATGAGACTAATGTGTGCCCAGGACACTTTGTTATCCCTGAACTAATTCTAATTATGCCTATTTCATCAATCTATCTACAGATTGGCAGATCTGGCAGCATTATGGAGAAAATGCAGAATTAACATCTCAAGTCCAGTGACTCTTCTTCAGAAATTTTATTGTCTGGAATACTGTTACTATCATCCTCACTGTTTAGAATATTTCTGAGTTTTGTGTTATCTACAACTTTCACATTAATCATTGCATTGAACCTAAAGTTATTAATAGACATCCAAGTGAGCAGTGGTCCCAACACTGATACTTGTAAAACATCACTATAGATTTCCCTACAGTTTCAGAAATGACCCATTCACCGCTACTGTCAGCTATCTGTCACTTAGCCAATTTTGCAGTCTGCAAATTTGCAATCCCATGAACTTCAGAGAATAATGGTGGACATTACTTAATTCAATGAGCAAGAAGGAATATAATTGTAACTTCTGTTTCATTTCCAGTTTGCACTAACTCTTTGGAGCAATTACAATATTTTTCTTAAGGAAAAATACAAGGCCTTTGAACTCCTCACAAGCGATGTTCAGGAACACAGACTAAACATTATCTGATAGGATTTTATAGATACTTATGAAGTCAACGTAATGAGTTCTTGAAGATCTGAAAATACAAAACTATTCCAAAAACAGTTGCAAAGCCTGACAGAATTGAAACTAATCTCAAAAAGTTACATTCCACTACCAAAATAAGATTATCAATTGTCAATGCTATTAGATGCTCATAAAGGTTCAGGAATTCTTCAGATCACTTGGATTTGTTAAACTTGTGAATGTGATTTGGTTTTAATTATGGCTCCAGTGTTGACATCATCCAACTTTTTGAGTTGGTCAGAGCACAGTGTGGGTAAAATTCTGCAATGGAACTAGAAACTGCCAGAGAAACTCGGCAGATCTGGCAGCATTATGGAGAAAAAGCAGAATTAACATCTCAAGTCCAGTGACCCTTCTTCAGAAATTTTATTTCATTTTGGGTTAAATTCTTATTATGACTGAGGTAGTTTTAGGTGCCTGCCTCTTTTTGCCACATTGTGATATTATGAAATCATTGAGCCATGATTAATAACTGGTAGAACAATGAGGTCAGTACATAGAGAGAGAGAGAGAGAGAGAGCGAGATGATCCATCTTTTATTGACGTTGGACCCACTTGAGATTGCAACTCTTAGACAGTAATAGGTGTCATGGCACTTCAGCTGAATGAATAGTGGCGAGGCAGCTTTAAATCCTGACATTTATTTCAGACTTTATTGACTCAACCTCAAGACCTGACCCCCTCAAGAATTAAAATCGTATAGGCTTTACACTTTTTTTTTAATTGCATGAATTGTCTTTAAAATTGCCTCTACTTCATGCTCTTGCTTTTACAGGCTCCCAGCAGCTCCCACCACACTTATATATTTCTCACTGAGGCACCTTGACAATTTTCCAACCTTGCAATCAGCCCCTGGTAGGAAAATATTTGACAAACCTTGCTATGGAGTTTTTAAAATCACATTATTAGCTGCAAAGAAGGAGCATTCCAGGATGCCAACTTCAATGTAATGAGAAATAAATCTCACCCAGGTAAATTGGAATGAAAGACTGGAAGGCAAGACTGTAACAGTGCAGTCGGATTCCCTAAACGAAATTGTTGAAGTACATTCCCATAACAGGCAAGGGTGAAAAAAACAAAACCTGAAAACCCTGGACGACAATAAGAGACTAAGCAGAGAAGATTTGCCTATAAATGTTCAATTGAGAATTGGGGTTCCCTTAAATATTTATTAATTCAGATTATATTTTTGGTATTCCTCATGTACTAGGAGACGTTATCTACCTGTGTCACATTAATAACTAGCTTTCTGCAACATAAACAAATCTTGATTTGAAAGCAAAGATGAGGTCAAGAATCAAGCTCCTGATTATACCCCATTATCAATGTAGAAATAAGAAGGATTTTGGTTCCAAACCTTCAGATAGATGTGGGCAAATGGACATTAGTTTTCTGACATCATGAGTAGCTATCCCATGATTATTGGCCAAGAGGGATTAGACATATGATTGATAAAACATTGATGAACAGGCCCCTGAATAAAGAATATTAACAAGGACAGGAGGAGAGGAAAGGGCAAAGAGATCCACGGAAATGATTAATCGCATGACCTTGGAAATGCTTGGGAATTCTCCTACATCCATCCAAAGGAAGAAAAAGGGCTGTTGGTACCAAGACTACTGAAGACTATAAGAGACCATTGCAAAAGAACACTAGATGTTGGAGGGCACTGCCTCTACTCTCTATTTTATAGAATGACTCTAGGATGGCTAATGCATTCTCATCCATAATGGGTCTTATATATTGTGTAGACACTCCATACCAATTGGTATGCGGAGTCATTGATTTCTGGTTTCAGAAGTTTCTGAACATTTCTACCATACACAGACCTTAAGGATCCACATAGAAGAACACAAAATTGAGGGAATACAAATGCCTATGGCATAAGTCAAGTGTGTAATATAAGTGTAAGCTAGGGTGGATATAGTAGGTTAAGAGGGGAAATGCACATATTAATGAGAACCAAAGCGTGCATAAAAGAAGAGACTGGCAGCTAAAATAAAAATAGGAACATGCATGCTAAAAGAATAGCAAATGTAGGGGATTACCACTTTGACCAAAAATGTAATTTATGTATTGAAATAAAGAAAATGGCTAAGGTTCTAAATGAATAATTTACATTTCATAGAATCCCTACAGTGTGGAAGCAAGCCAATCAGCTTATCAAGTCCACACTGACCCTCTCACCCAGACTCATTCCCTATCCTATCCCTGCAATTTTCACCCTAGACACAAGGGGCAATTTACCTAACCTGTACATCTTTAGACCATGGGAGGAAACTAGAGCACCCGGAAGAAACCCATGCAGACATAAGGAGAATGTGCAGACTCCACACAGACAGTTGCCTGAGGCTGGAATTGAACCTGGGTCCCTAGTGCTGTGAGGCAGCAGTGCTAACCATTGAGTTACATGCCACCCCCTTGTCCTTTTGTCACCAAGGGAAAAGATGCTGCCAAAAGAGTGAAAATAGAAACTGAACAGGGTAAAAATTAAAATGGGAGGATGTACCAAAAAGGCTGTTAGTGTGTAAAATTTAATATGTCACCAGAATGGATCAGATGCAATCAAGGATGCTGAGGAGGTTATAGTGGAAATTATAAAGCACTGGCAATAATCTTTCAGTCTTCCTTAGATACAGGACGCTACCAGAGGACTGAAGAATTGCAAGTTTTACACCCATGTTCAAAACATGTGTGAGGATAAACCTAGAAACTACACACAAGCCAGTTTAATATTAATGGTAAGAAAGTTTTTAGAAATAACAGTTCAGATTGGAATTAAAAGTTAATTGTGTGTTGATTAACTGAGAAAAGCCACCACTACTTTGTTGAAGGTAAATATTATTTAACTATCTGGAGATAATTTTTTTGACCGAGCAAAGAGAGGGTTGTAAAGTTAATATGGTTCATGTAATGTACATGGGCTTCCAAAAGGTATTTGCTAAAGTGACATTTAACAAAAATTTGTCAGGGAAGTCGCTAGCCATGGGAGAAAAGGAACAGCCATATTACAGTCGTAGTTGATTGAGTTATAGAAAACAGAGCAGTGGTGGGTGGTTACTTTACAGACTGGAGAAAGGAATGCATTGGGTTCCCAAGGACTAATATGAGGACCATTGCTGCATTCTTGACATATTTTATTGAACTTAACCTGGGTGTACAATGTAAAAATTTGAAGTTGAAAAAGCAGTCCATATATTTTGGGCTATAAGGAAAATAATGACATACTTCAAGTAAACTTAAGTTACTGGCATGATTTAATGCAGAGATTTGTGACATTGTACATTTTGTTAGGAAACAGGGAGGGGCTACATGAAATAGAGGATAGACTTTGAAAAGGCGTGCAGGAAGAAAGAAACCTGTTTGCATAAATTGGTTGAAGGTAGAAAGACAGACATTGGAGTCAAGGTGGCACTGGTTTAGACAGCAAGTTTATTTTCAAATTATTCATGAGAATGTGGGCATCACTGGCTAGGCCAGCATTTATAGCCCAAAGGGCCAATCACATAGCTGTGGCCCTGGATTCACGTGTAGGCCAGACAAGGTAAGAATAGAATTTACCCTCCCTAAAGGACATTAATGAAACAAATGAGTTTTTAAATCTCTTGATCATTAGCCTCTTAATTCCAGTTTTTTTTAAATTGAATTCAAACTCCGCCAACTGCCATAGCAGGATTTGTACCTGGTCAACTGGCTCATTAGTATCTCTGGATTAATAGCTCAATGATAATACCAGCAGACCATCACCTCCATGTTCAGATGGGCTGTAACTACAGACCGGTAAAGTGTATGTCCTGGTGGTCAAACAGCAACGACTGTTAGAGAATAAGGTTCTACAAGAGAGGATCTGTCAGCTACGTGCTGTGAGCAGCATGATTTCATGGCTGCTGTACCACTGTTGTACCAGTAAGGGGCAATATTGATTGCTAAAGTTTGTACAGGTATACAATGTGTTTTCAAAGATAGCAAGGGAGCAAGGGATACCTGTCTTTCAGCAAATATCTGCTGAGTGACAAATTATCAGGGAACAGCGCTGGTTCGATGGGGTTAGAATCGGATGTGAGGGATACCATAGAAGGAGGGTAGATAATTAATGAGGTAAGCTTTATAACATACAACAGAAAAACTCACTAGGCCTCATGGTGGAAATCCCTCCAAAATACTCAACACAACTTGGAATTAGCTAAAAAAAATTCATAAGATTCAGGCCTATGTTTTCTTAGGTAGGCACCTTATAATCCCAGAAGATTTAGCAGGTTCACTCTATGCTGAAGATAGCCATCAGCTAGTGTTTTCATTAGAGTACTGTGGCCACTGGGTGCAAGGTGGTTTAGCGGAGAGCTGAAATTGAGTTTGCATCAACTACACTTAAGTGCTTCAAAGTGGCTCGGATACTTGCAATGGGCCTTCCTTTTTAACACTCCACTTCATTCCTTTAGTACTGATCACTTTGCAGTGTAAATAAATTGATGGTTTGTGTTATAATTAGGGGCATATGGATGATTGGAGACATTCTATTAAACAAGTTCCAGCTGTGCTTGAAGATGGGTACAAATTGCTAAATGTTTCTTGTCTGCTATCTGCTACTGCCACCCAGAGGATACATATGTAAATATGTGTTTGTCAATGTGCAGCTCCATAATAATTCAGCTTTGTCCAAGGCTGTAAAATTTGGACAAGCTTATCTATAGCTTTTCTTGGCCACCTGCATAGGTCACAAAGCTAATCACTTAATTGTAAAACCTAAGTAACCTTCCGTTTTTAATTTGTTTCCCTGTACTATCAACATAGCTGTGTCCTTTACTCTTCTGAATTCTCTTTTCAGTTGGAGGATTGTTTTTCAGCTCCTTGAATTCATTCTCCTCCTGCAAGAGCATGCACACTGTCTTGCTATTAATCCTGTATACTCTTTACTTATCAATATAAACAGAAAAATGTTTGGCTCAATTCTACTCCGGTGAGAATCATCAATGGTGCTATCGTGTTTTGAAATGGCAATTTGTATTTGGTGTCCGCTTAAAGCTGCCAAATTAAAAGAGACCAATATCATAGATCTCTAAGAAGAAGTAGACGTAAGGTAATTACTGTGTTTGAATAAAGTGACCATTGTTCCATTCTGGTTTGTTCGTAGCCACATCCAGATTACCCAAGCATCTCACCTTGACAAAAGGAATTAGGAAAAATAAGAAGAACTGAATCTTTTTTCATAAGTTTTACTTATCATTTGCAAAGAAACCCCCATTTTATATTGCAGATGTTGAGCTGCAAGTCAGGCTGTGTTCAAAGGTATAAAAGCTGCACAGGTTTAGCATGTAGGCAAGTTTTTAATATTATTTTTAATCACTGCTGCTGAAGGGAATAAACACTGTCTGTGCCTATCTTACCCACATTTTGAAGAACATCAGGATTCGTGTTTTGAATTTCAATGATGAAGAAAGTGGTTAAGGTAGTTTGAAGAGGCAGTGGAGAGTTTTCAAACGACAGAGGAAAAATTGAAAAAAAAAATTTCAATTATGCCAGCAAAGAATTTAAAAATATATTTGAAACCCTTGCACCCAGGCAAAATGGCTTTGAATCAGTTACAAAGGCATTAATAACTTGCTTCAATCCAAAGGAAAATACAAAAAAGAGACAATCATTTTCAGATGCATAAAGCAAAAAGCCAATGAGATAATCAACCAGTACAGCACACGATCAATGCTGCCGTCAGCCAAATATAATTACGGTGACTTTGAACAGGTAGAAGAGGAAAAACAAAGACAATCATTGATGGGTATCTCTCCAGCAACCTGTGCTGGAAAGCAGTGGACAACAATAGAAAGTTATCTCAGAATCTGGATCTTTCAGACCCATTGCAGTCAAGACTACCAAAAATTACACTCTTAAGTTCAACTCCTGAGAATGCTATTCACGACTCACATGCCAGAAAACAAAAACAGCAGTCACACAGACAAAGAAGCAATGTGTTCAAACATTGCATCTGCTGTGGTTGCATTTACCTACTGTGGACAGAGTGCCTAACTACTGGTAAGCAGTGCAAAGCCTCTAGAAAACCCAACGATTTTGCCCATGTTTTGTCTCTCATCAGAAAAATCAACTGCTAAGATTACTGCACCAGAAGGGAGTCACCTGTGTCGGTCATATTCAAGGCAGTGACACTGAACATAATTTAGCACTGTATTTTTAAAATCAGCAAAGGTTCACAGGACAGTGATCACTGCCTGCTCAGATTTAGATGCTCTCACGGTTACAGGAGCTGCTGCCAAAAAAAATGGGAAGGAAAGAATTCAAAAAATTTGAGGATTGTACCATTCTCCACAAAACCAAGGAATGAAAATTTACAAGTAACAAATCACTGAAAATTCTCAGGACTTTGGAAATGCCAATTTCATTCAAAGACATCAGAACAAGGGTTCTAAAGAATGTGGTACAGTCATCAGGCACAATGAGGGGATGTAAGAGAGGTGGGGGTGTTGCATTTTGAAACCACCTCGCTGCAGTAATGATGCAGGACATCCTAGAAGGGCCTTCAAGTAAGGCCATCTGGATTGTGCTTAAAAATAAAGAAGGGGCGATTACTGGCTGGGATTGTACTGCAGAACTCCCAGCAGAGGAAGGTAGAGGATCAGACATGTGGGGAATCATATCAAAGTGTCAGAGAAATGGGATTATAGTTGTAGCGGATTTCAACTTTGTTAACATGAACTTGGATTGCCTTAGTATGAAAGGATCAGGCAGGGTGGGATTTTTAGCTGCATCCAGGAGACCTTTCTGTGCCAGTGTGCATATAGTCCTAGAAGTTTTGGGACAGTACTAGACCTAATTCTAGGGTATGAAGCCAGTCAGGCAGTTGAAGTACCAATGGGCCTGCATTTTGGGGATGGTGACCATAATTCGTTAAATTTCAAAGTCATTCTGGAAAGGGTTAAGGATCATGCAGGAGTTAAGTGTGTTAAATGGGGAGAGGCCAATTTCAATAGCAGTAGACAGGAACTGGCAAACATAGAATGGGTGCAGCCACTTGCAGGTAAGTCTACATTTAGACAGTGGGAATCTTTAAAAGGTAGTGTAGTGAGAATCCAAGGTCAGCATCTCCCTCTAAGAGAGAAGGGCAAGGGCAGCAGCTCCAGGGAACCCTGAATGTCAAGGGATATCATGAGTTAGGTAAAGAAGAAGAAGCAAGTATATGTCAGGTACAGTGCATTAAAAACAGGAGAGGGTCTTAAAAAGTCTAAAGAGAGTAGGGGATTGCTTAAAACGGAAATTTAGAGGGCGAAGAGGGGCCACAATGTATCATTGGCAGATGTCATCAAGGATAACCCCAATGCTTTTTATAAGCTACATGTTAGATATAAAGGAATTACCAGAGAAAAGACTCATACTTACTAGAGACCAAAGGGGCAAACTGCATGGAGCTAGTGGATGTGAGTGAGCTCATCTGTATTCGCAAAGAGGAAGGACATTGTAGTTAGGGATTTCACTTAGGATCATGATGTTGTAGAACATGTTAAGATTAAATAGGAGAAGGTATTTGATGTTTTACATGTGCATAAATCTCCTGGGCATGATGCCATGTATCCCAGGCTGCTTTGGAAGGTAAGGAAGGAGACTGCCAGCCCCTGGCAGAGATATTTAATAATTAGTTGGCCATAGGCAAAGTGTCAGCTGGCTGGAGGATACCTAATGTGTTTCCTTGTTCAAGAGGGGCAGCAGGAATAAGACAGGTAATTACCGACCAGTTAGTCTGACCTCACTGGGAGGGAAATTATTGGAAAAATTCAGAAGAACGGGATGAATCAAAACTTGGAAAGGCAAGGATTAACCGGAGAAAGTTAACATGGATTTGTAAGAAAGAGATCCTGTCCAATTTAAGTGACTTTTTTTAAAAAACATGACTAAATATATTGATGACAGTAGTGCAGTTAATGTGGTTTATCTGGACTCCTGTAAGACCTTTGTCAAAGTCCTACATGGAAAGCAGGGGATCCAAGGCAAATTGGTAAACTGGATCTAAACCTGGCTTACAAACAAGAGGCAAAGGATGGAGATCGAGAGTTGATTTTGTGATTGGAAGCCTGTGACCTGGAGTGTACCACAAGCTTCGTTGCTGGACCCTCACTATTTGTTTTGTTTAACAACTTGTACACAAGTGTAAAAAGTATATTTAGTAAGTTTGCAGATGACAGGAAAATTGGTGGTGTTGTTGATAGTGAGGAGGATGGTGTCTGACTTCAGTCTGATATTGATCAGTGGGTAAATTGGGCAGAGCAATGATAATCAGAATTTAATCCTGATGAGCGTGAGGTAATGCATTTTGGGAGGTCTAATAAGGGAAGAACATACACAATGAATGATAAATCCCTAGCATCTAGATGAACGCCTAAAGTGTCAGGTGATTTTGGGTTATGGGCCAAGTGCAGGTAAATAGGATTAGTAAATTTGGTGTTTGTTGGTTGACATAGACATTTTGGGCCAAAGGGCCTATTTCTATGCTGTATGACTCTATGACTATCACGCAACAACAGAGAAACACATCATTGCTGTAAAGCATCTTGATACATAAGCCTACACTCGGTGCCCCATTCACTAAAACTAAATGACATCAAAGCAAAAGCAAGAGCTTTAGCAGTAATATGTGACAAACAGATTTAAGAGCAGAGCAACAATCTGTTTTATTCATGATCAGAACCCCTATTTCCTATTGCAATGGGAATATTCGAGCCTGTGCTTGAATAGAGCAACTATTGTTAAATACTGATTTTTCTGCTTCTTAGTGCCAAGAACATCACGCTTAGCCAAGAATCTCACATCATCCAACAGAGAAATGAGTTGCTAGACCAAAGATAAAGCCATCGATACATAAAATGATCATTGTATTGAGCATCAGTGATTTTCTTATAAATTTCCCCAGCATGGTGGAAAAAAAATCAAATCTGTATTCTCCTGATCATTATCCAGAAGTATTATGTTTTATACAAAGGATGTTAAAGTGTAAAATTTAGACTAATTGAAGTAAATAGAATCAATGTTTTAAGGGGAAGCTAAAGAAGTATCAAAGGGTAGAAAACTTGGAAGACTGGCATTGAGTGTAAGGTTTAACCAGGTACACACCAGAATCAGCAGCTTTTGTTCTGTATTTTCTATGTAGTTCCATATAATATTTGGAATGTTGTGTGAGAGCAAAAATGGACTCTACATGAGTGTCCCTTATAACTTAATCTGCTCAAACCATTATAGCTCACAAATGGGGTTGACCACTGGACTGAGGTGAAGGAGGTACATAGAACTGTACCCCATAGTGAATAATTAGATGATGAAATAAAATAAAATGACTTCTCATTGAAATAGATGCATGCTGTGGGATTGCCAGTACTGTTAAGGAATAGTCTTAACAACTCAAACAGTCTCAAAGCCTTAAGCAAAGGTAGACTGCAAACAGTTGTAAATATAACCAAACCAAAGAAATATTATTAGATGATGAACAGAATTTCAATGAAACTCGTTCAAGCTCTCAGGAACGCAGACAATTCAGGAAATGGGAAATGCCAGATACAAAGAAAACCTCACTATTATCAGTTTGCAGATAGTCTGCTGTCTGAATTTCAAAATTGATTTTTTTTTATCAATCCAGCAAATTTCAGGAGTTTTAATGGAAAAGCCCTTTACAGACATGGGGTCACTTTGAATTGTGGCCTTAAAATTGTTAAGTATTCCTCCTTGTGCAACTGGGAAATAAAGAACATAGATGTTGACTTCACAATCAAGAAAATAAACATGTGATTGTGGTAACAAAGTGTGAAGCTGGGTGAACACAACAGGCCAAGCAGCATCTCAGGAACACAAAAGCTGACGTTTCGGGCCTAGACCCTTCATCAGAGAGGGGGATGGGGAGAGGGAACTGGAATAAATAGGGAGAGAGGGGGAGGCGGACCGAAGATGGAGAGAAAAGAAGATAGGTGGAGAGAGTATAGGTGGGGAGGTAGGGAGGGGATAGGTCAGTCCAGGGAAGACGGACAGGTCAAGGAGGTGGGATGAGTTTAGTAGGTAGGAGATGGAGGTGCGGCTTGGGGTGGGAGGAAGGGATGGGTGAGAGGAAGAACAGGTTAGGGAAGCAGAGACAGGCTGGGCTGGTTTTGTAATGCAGTGGGGGGAGGGGAAGAACTGGGCTGGTTTTGTGTTGCAGTGGGGGGAGGGGAAGAACTGGGCTGGTTTAGGGATGCAGTGGGGGAAGGGGAGATTTTGAAGCTTGTGAAGTCCACATTGATATTATTGGGCTGCAGGGTTCCCAAGTGGAATATGAGTTGCTGTTAAATTCATATTCCGCTTGGGAACCCTGCAGCCCAATGATATCAATGTGGACTCCACAAGCTTCAAAATCTCCCCTTCCCGCACTGCATCCCAAAACCAGCCCAGTTCTTCCGCTCCCCCCACTGCATCACAAAACCAGCCCAGTTCTGCCCCTCCACCCACTGCATCCAAAAACCAGCCCAGCCTGTCTCTGCTTCCCTAACCTGTTCTTCCTCTCACCCATCCCTTCCTCCCACCACAAGCCGCACCTCCATTTCCTACCCACTACCTCATCCCGCCTCCTTGACCTACCCATCTTCCCTGGAGTGACCTATCCCCTCCCTACCTCCACGCCTATACTCTTCTCTCTACCTATCTTCTTTTCTCTCCATCTTCGGTCCGCCTCCCCATCTCTCCCTATTTATTCCAGTTCCTTCTCCCCATCCCCCTCTCTGATGAAGGGTCTAGGCCCGAAACGTCAGTTTTTGTGCTCCTGAGATGCTGCTTGGCCTGCTGTGTTCATCCAGCTCCACACTTTGTTATCTCGGATTCTCCAGCATCTGCAGTTCCCATTATCATGTGATTGTGGTTGCTGGTGACTCATGATTCCTCCTTGTGGTAGGGATTCATTGACGTTAACAACACAGGAGCATTTTGCTGGCTGTCTGCTTCCCAAGTCCCACTTGCGTGGTGCTGTAAGGGAGAAAGTCAGTGGCCTGATACTTGCCTTTTCTGAGATACACCAGCATCATAGAAATGGACATCAGTCAGCACAATTCCATTGGGCCCAATTTCCATTACCTCACTGATTATTCAAAAGACTGATTTATTAATATCTGTCAAATCCAAATAGTCCTGATATCTGTCAAATCCAAATAGCATGTTCACAATATGATGTGCGCGCCATTTTATCGATCACAATGTGCTTCCATGGAAATGAAGGTGCCAAGCGCTCTTTTCATGTTTTCCTCGCTGGGATCTGCTTCACGATCCAATGTAGCTTGGAGTGCATTTGTTCCTACAATGAAAACAAAGTTCCCATTATATTTCCACAACTTCAAACTGTAGGCTTAAAATCACACCTATCATTAATGCACATCATTGGAGCCTGATGTCAAAGCCCATATGTTAGTTCTAATGCTTCTTGCTTATTCATCTTTTCAGCTGCATACTCTTAAGCTCTGGATGGCACAATTTTGACCCCATAGCCTGTCTTCTCCTTAGCCTACACTGAGATGATATCACATCCACTGAATTGCTATGAAATCATCCCCTACTGGGAATAAAATCAAAGCTTGTGCTTGGAATTGAGAAAGCAGCTCAGGAGACTAATGGAACATGGATCATGAATGGTAATATTACCAGGTGGCTGGTCTGCCTGTTGTCAATTCTGCCTTTTTGTCATCCCATTGAAATAAATCAATCTCTCTTCTAAAAACTAAGTTGAACCATTGTTACCAAAGTATATAGGAAATTTCTGCATAATTATATTTACTGATAATCAAAAGCCACCAACATTTTTTTTAACTGTTTAATGATGACAGAACTCACTCCATGAAAATTCTCCCCCAAAGTTTTAGAGGAGATAATAGTCACAAAAAGTGAGGGCATGTGTGAAATAAATTTACAATAAAACTACAATTGATGGTTAACAATTTTTGTAATTAATTTATAATTTGTAAATTATATAGCAATAAACTTTAATAAAGCACAGATGTATGAAGTATTTCAATCAATCAAAATTTATGGGACTTCTGAAAGACTTACACAAGTAATACATTTGGACACTTAAATAGGCTGTGTAGGAGAGACCATTAACTGCATAAAAGATTATTAACGTTGCAATATGATGTTGGTACTGAATACTAGACTCAACCATTTTACAGACAGAAACTTTGTTCTGTTACTCTAATTCACCTTGCTCTGCTTGAGAAGAACAATGCCAGTGTGTACGACTAAGAGCAGCAGCTGTTAAGTAAGCATGTCTAAGCTGCTATTATTATCTTTTTCATTCGCTAAGCGAAATGTATGAGCTCCTTTACTTGTGTAAATACACTGTCCACCAAGGATGTTACTGAGCCAAACAGACCAACAGTGACCAGTAGTCAGCCTGACGATTGCATAAGATGCTGAATAGTTGTAATCAAAGACATTGGCCAGACAACAGGGTCGCCCATTTATAGGGAAAATAATGTAGAACTGGAAACAGCAGAAAGGAAAATTAACATTTATATAGAAAACCGTAACGTATTTCAGGAATTCTCAAAGTCACACAATGAATTAGCTTGAATCATGTTGAAAATTTCAAGTGCCTGACTTCAGTGTGCTATTAACTATTCCAGGACTCCTGTAGAACACATCAGTCTGGCTACATTTTGGGAGGTTCAAGGTAGCTGCAACTCACTCAATGGCTCTTGAGCTGATTGTGACCTCTCCAAGCTCAGAGTTGTGAACTTCCCACAATATTTCCACTGCTAACAAAAGGAGGAAGAATGGTGCAAAATGGTAATATCACATCGCTAGCAATCTAGAGACCTTGGCTAATGCTCTAGGGACATGAGTTCAAATCCCACCAGGGCCCATGGTGAAGTTTGAAATCAATAAAATCAAAGTCTGGAATATAAAGATCCAGCACCAATTGCTGTAAAAATCCATCTGGTTCATGTGTGCCCTCTAGGAGAGGAAATCTGCTGGCCTATATGAGACTCCAGACACACAGCAGTGTGATTGACTCTTATCTGCCATCTAGGCAATTAGGGATAGATAATAAATGCTGGTATAGCCAATGATTCCCACATCCCACAATAAGATTTTTAACAACAGCTGACCCATCTGGTGATAGTCGGAACTGCAGATGCTGGAGAATCTGAGATAACAAGGTGTGGAGCTGGATGAACACAGCAGGCCAAGCAGCATTAGAGGAGCAGGAAAGCTGACATTTCGGGCCTAAACCCTTCTTCAGAAATGGGGGAGTGGAAGGGGGTTCTGAAATAAATAGTGAGGTGAGGGGTGTGGATAGAAGATGGATAGAGGAGAAGATAGGTGGAGAGGAGACAGACAGGTCAAAGAGGTGGGGATGGGGCCAGTAAAGGTGAGTGTAGGTGGGGAGTTAGGAAGGAGATATGTCAGTCCAGGGAGGACAGGTTAGAGAGGCAGGACAAGCTGAGCTGGTTTTGGGATGCGGTGGGGGAGGGAAGGTTTTGAAACTTGTGAAGTCCACACTGATACCATTGGGCTGCAGGGTTCCCAAGCGGAATATGAGTTGCTGTTCCTGCAACCTTGCCTCCATAACCTGTCCTTCCTCCCATCTATCCCCTCCTACCACCTCAAGCTCCACCCCTATCTCCTACCTACTAACTTCATCCTGCCCCCTTGACCTGTCTGTCCTCCTTGGTCTAACCTATCTCCTCCCTACCTCCCCACCTACACTCACCTTTACTGGTTCCATCCCCGTCCCTTTGAACTGCCCATCTCCTCTCCACCTATCTTCTCTATCCATCTTCTATCCGACTCCCTCTCTCTCCCTACTTTTTTCAGAACCCCCGCCCCTCCCCCATTTCTGTGGAAAGGTCTAGGCCCAAAACTTTACATGCTGACATTTCAGGGCATCTCGGAGAAGTAGTTGTCTACTGTCAGCAATTGCTACATTGATGGCTCAGCCACAGAATCCTTTGGCTAAATACATGTTGGATAGATGACATATTGGAATATTTTGATACAGTGTATCAAAGCTCACAGAAGTTGATAACAGATTACTCATCATTTTCCAAGGGATATTTCTGGTTTTCATAATTTTCAGTTGTGATAATTACATAAAGCAGCTGGAGCTTGTATTCTTAGGAAACATTAGGAGAAATTTCCAAAATTGATCCGGGAAAAGTCTTTACCAAAATAACACAATCTATGTTGTTACTTATATAAGATTATTATTGTGATTGTTTTTCCATTTGAAGGAATGTATTCTAAAATATTACAGGAATCTTGCATTGGAAATGAATATATTTAATGACCCATGAATGAGTGATAAAATGTAATTGTATCTGTGGCTTAGAAAGATCATCAGGGCCAGTACGTGAAAACCTGAGCAATTATAGCCCTGCCAAATGCAACTAATCTGAGCATCACATTTATTGAGAGGTGGATAAGGAATGCTGTGACGGACAAATTGCATCAATCACTGAGGTATTTGACCTACCACCTCAGTTATTGCCAAGACTGGAGAGGAATTTGAGTAGGTGAGTAGGAATTTTGAAACCTATTTCTATTCTGACAATAATTCTACTAATTGTTCTCACATCATTTTTTCTTTAGTACTGCTTACCAGCATACCTACTGTCTTAATTAGTTAATATCTTTCTGCTGAGCTGCCTTCCAAGTTACAGCACAAAGACAAGCTGGACAAAGTTACCAAGACAAACTCTGAAAATGCTTCATATTATTTTCAATTTAATTATCATTGATAAAATCAACTATTAGCTCCTCTTCCAATGCATTGAGGTACCTCCAAAACTTATCTCCATGGAACAGCTTTGCCTTACATATTTTCGGTCCAATTTACAGTGAGAAAATTGCTGCAAGAAAGATTTACTGCTGATATACATTGGGGTGCTGCATGAGTAGGTGAACAAATAATACAGCAGAGAGCCTTTTTCTTAAAAGTGTGCTAGAAGCATGCATTCTAACTGTGTCATATTGTGTGTTTGAAGATATTAAATTTTCAAGACCGTCATCTTGCTGAAACAGGGAAATAACCTTTCGCATACGCCCAAACAACTCAAAAGATATCTGTATATCCACTTCACCAGCTGACATTGGAGTTGGTTCAGCCAATGCTCACTGCAGACATGCTTGCCTTTGATCATTCGGTGATATTACTCACTTTTTCCTTAACTGGTGAGTAATTACCATAGAAATATCTAACTTGCCAGTTAATACTTTTACTGACACTGCATAAGTCAGATACAGTGTCCTCACAGTTGTAACAACCACAATCAGATCAAGCTTCAAGAGAATCCTTCCAGGCCATTTCAGGACAAGGTGACAAAAATCAGTACTTTTTGTCTCAGCGTTACCATGTTCTTGACTACTTCTACAAATGGTTAAAAAGAAGTTCACTAGCAGAAAACACTCCATTTCCCTTTTGTTAAACAATATTTCCAGGTGGATATTAAGTGGGATATCAATATAACTCTAGCAAACAGTTAGTAAGATAGGTTTGCTTTGGACACCATACATCCCAGTCAATTTTACAGGGCTCTTCCAATAATTTTAGCAGGTCCCTGAGAGAATGCCATGGGAAACCCACTTCAAAAGAGGGAGGAAAATCCCTTTTGTTGGACTTGAGCATCAGCTGTAGACAAGAATGGCTGGCTGGCTCCAAACTAGCTGAAAAAGCAAATTGGTAACAATGCATCATTCCATGAATAGTAACATACAATTAGACTGAATTCCTAATTCCCTCCAGCCCATCAGATAACACAGTACTGTAGTATTGTACCAATATTTCAAATGACTACAATGGCCCATGTATTAATAAAGGAAATTTTATCCCAATATTTTTCCTGCTATTAGCATGTACCCCTGTGGAGTAAAGAAAAAAAAATCAACATCCTCATTCTTCTTGATGGAAAATTGTGGAAGAGATGGTGAGCTACAGAGAATTGTTTGAATAACACAAAACATATCCTTCTTCCTCCTCTCTCTGAGTTATTCCACAAAACTGATAAAGTTTCATTAAAAGAATCTTTCATACTTTGAATTGAATTTCCAGCCTCTTCCTCAGACAGATTGGTACATTTTGATTGAAGGTCTGTTTCAGTGGCAGTTTGATTTGAATTCAAGAGATATGTTTAAATTTCTTCTGTCAAATGAAAGTTTGAAAATTTACCCAAACTTTCTTATCCCAGCTAAGTAGTCCATCCATGGCCATAATATTAACATGCATCTAGTTATGATAAGCAACTAATATGAACAGGAGACTCAACAACTTTCCCTTTCTTAATGGTGGGCAGTCCAATATTTCAATGCAAAAGTCAAGACAAGTTAACGCATTTGCAACATTTTATGGCTACACGTGCTGAATGAATGATCTGTTTGACCTCAAACTCCTTCAAAGTGTTAATATCATAGATGACAGTCTTCACCAAATTCAGTTTAATCTAAATATTACGAAGAAAGTACTGAATGTAGTAGATACAGAAAAAGTGAGAAGTTTGCCAACAACCCAGCTATAAGACAATAAAATCCTGATATTTCTGAAGGCATGTACTCCAAAATTAACTGTGACCTTATCCAGGCATTTTGAGTGCTATTATAACAGCAACATCTACTCAACAATATGGAACATTTCTAAAGCATGTTCTATGTACAAAAAAAGAGAAATCTAAACCATCCAATTCTGACCCAATTCTAACTCTATTTTCAATCAGAACAGAGAGTTTCATTTGTTGTGCTATCAAATGGCACCTACTCTTTGATAGCCTACTTGTCAGCACTCGTTTTGGGTTCTGCCAGGCCCATTAAGTGCAGTTCTCAATGCAGCCTCCATTCAAACGTGGAGGCAAGAGTTGAATCCAGAGGAGAGGTGAGAATATCTTCCCTTGACATCAGAGCAGCAGTTGAGTGAAAGTGCAATCAAGGACCCCTAGCAAAACTGAAGACAACAGAAGTTGAGAGGTATTTTTCCACTGGTAGAATCCAAATTAGCACAAATGAAGATTTGTTAGAGATCGATCATAATTTCAGTTCCAGGATGTCACTGCAAGAGTTCTTCATGGTTAATACACAATGCCCAACCACCTCCAGCTCCAACCACCTCACTAATGACCTTCCCTTCACCTTAAGGCCAGAAGTGGGGATGATATATCACAATGTTCAATAAAATTCAAAACTGTTCAGATTTGGAAGCATTCCATGTTCAATTTCAGCAAGACCTGAATAACATTCAAAATTAATCTGACAAATGTCAAGTAACACAAGTGCCAGGCAATGACCGCCTCCAGCAAGAGAGGATCTAATTATCTCCTCTTAATAGCATTGGCATCAATGAACCTCTTTTAATCAACTTCTTAGAGGGCATCATTGACCAGAAATTGAACTGGATCTTCATCTGTTACATTAATGGCCTTCCCTCCATCATAAGGTCGGAGGTGCTTATTTGCATAATGTTCAGTGCTTTTCACTACTCCTCAGTTATTAAAACAGCTCATGTCCAAATGTAACAAGACCTGGACAGCTTCTAGCTTGGGCTGAAAAGCAACAAGTAGTATTCACGCCAAAAAAAATCAGGCAAATAAACATATCCTACAAGAGAGAATCTAATCATTGATATTCAATTGCTTTACAATCACTGAATTCACCCAACCAACAATGTATCTTATTGACCAGAAACTGAACTGGACTAGCCATATAAATATAACCGTTACAAGAGCACTTGGAATCCTGCAGCGAGTATTGACG
Source organism: Stegostoma tigrinum (assembly GCF_030684315.1). Classification (NCBI taxonomy): domain Eukaryota; kingdom Metazoa; phylum Chordata; class Chondrichthyes; order Orectolobiformes; family Stegostomatidae; genus Stegostoma; species Stegostoma tigrinum. The sequence continues at coordinate 37,913,394 of NC_081368.1, forward strand.
TCACTTCCACAAACATTCAGTCCCTCCATTACCTATGCTTAGCAGCAGCAGTGTGTACTATCTACAGGATGCACTGCAGAAATTCACCCAAACTCCGTAGGCAGCATGTTCTAAACCTATGATCATGACTATCTATAAGGACAGGGCAGTGGATACATGGAAACACCACCATCTACAAGTACCTCTCCAAGCATCTCATCTTCTGACTTGGAAAATATTGTTCTTTCTTCAATATCTTCGGGTCAAAATCCTAGTGTTCTCTTGTTAATGACAATATCTACCTACAGCACATGGGCTACAGTAGTTCAAGAAGACAGCTCACCACCAGCTTCTCAAAGGCAAATGGAATAGGCAATAAATGCTGGCCAGCCAGCAATACCCAATCCCATAACTGAATAAAACTAAAGACCCTGGGTTCTAATCAACTTCATGTTAGGAAGTGAAAAGAACTGTATAGTAAGGTATTTGCTGCATCTTTTTTAGTTTTCCAAAGTTTTCTAAATTTGGTGAAGCTCCTATTGCAGTGGAAATAATGAATATATCTCTTGTTCAAAACAAATGACAGAAACCAAAAGTGGGAAAATTTAGAGCAGTTATTTTAACATCTATCATCGGGAAGAAGTGAGAAGCCTTTATTTAAGATATTGTAGCAGGGCATTTCCTGTTAACCCCATCAGTCTGAAGGTTCCACCCATGCACCATCCACCCCTTTATTGTACAATTAATATCCCTATTTTCCCCTTCATCCCCTGGCCTACCACTAACGTTTGTGCACTACGCTATTCACTCTCATCCCCTGTAGACTGAGTGATGGTAACTTATTAAAAATCAAAGGCCTCCTGCAGTATTCTGTGACTTCCCATGCTATATAAATCTCACTATTATATTTGCAGTCGCTCCCCTTCACGGTCATTATTCCCTCTGCATCACAACATAATGTGCCAATCCCTAAGCGTGAGAATGCCAACTTCCAAACATGACTGCCCCATGATAGTCCTCCTTGATATTTACTGCCCAAACCCACTGACTGACAAGTGAGGAAGTCTGACTGAGGATAGTCCAGACACCTAAATGATACCTCGAGAGCTCCCAACTGCCCTACCTTTAAATCATAGGCAGTTGTACTTGACCTTCAGGACTAACAATAACCTAATCTCTGGATTGGAATGGCATGAATCCCTAGGTTCTGATCACACCAAGTGACCTATAGTTTCTTTTATTCTACTAAGGACTACACTCCTCAGAATCTTGGCATGGCCATTTGATTGAAGCACATGCAATATATTTGCTGGAGAAGTTGCTGGCACGTAAGATCATTTGACTCTAAAAGATAGGAACAGAATTAGGCCATTCAGCCGAATGAGGCTGCTCTGCCATTCAATCATGACGATATGTTTCTCAACTCCGTTCTCCTGCCTTTTCCCCATTACCCTTGATCCCATTTCTAATCAGGAACATATCTACCTCTGTCTTAAATACACTCAATAATTTGGCCTCTACATTTCTCTAAGGAAACAAGTTCCACAGAGTCACTACTCTCTGGCTGAATATTGCTGTGATTTAGCATGGTGCCATGCAGCAGTATGTCCACCTGTTATGAAAAGCAACCCTGGCACGTTGCTGGCATTTCTGTTTGCACTAAGGAGTAAAGCAAGACAGAGATGCTCATGTGTGTAAGTTTTAATTGAAACAGCCATGCACTAAAAGGCAGAGATGCTGTAATCCAGCAAGTGAATTTTATTGAAAGAAGACCAGGAGCTCCCAAGTGCTTCCAAGTATTGAAGAGCTGACATGTGTTCTGAATTTACCCAAGGTCACCCAAGTCATAGTACCGTGATGGTGCTGATGTGTTGCTGAATCCATGGACAAAGTAAGGAAGTGCTTGCTGTCCATGGGACATACCACAAGATATTGGGGAATGAAGGTAAACGTGAAGGTCTGGACAAGTAACTGGTAAGTTTCATCCACTGAGCCACTCAGACTTCCAAATTGGGAACTGGTTCATCAAATTTCTCTCCAGCACGTGGAAGAATTGTGAATCACACAGAACTAAGGCAACAATAAGATGTATTTATAAGATATATGAGATGTAAGCTAGTAATAAGATGTAACTACATGAAAATAATGTCATTCACCAGTGAAATTCTCACAGATTCATGGAGAGAGATTCAGAGTTTACGGCATGGAAAAAGGCCATTCAGCCCAACATATTCACACCGGTCATCAGGGATCAATCTAATTTAATCCCATTTTATAGCACTTGACATATCACCTTGTAGGCATAACATTTCAAGTGCTCATGAAAATACTTCTTAAATGTCTTAAAGGTTTGCTGCCTCTGCTATCTTTATACACAGTGAATTCCAGACACACACCACTATCCATGTTAAAATATTTGTCCTCAAATCTACTTTAAATCTCATGCTCCTTACTTAAGATTGTTTCCTGTCTATTGCTATCTCAATAAAGGGAAACATTTATCTTTATCTATCCTATCTATGCCCCACCTAACTTTGTACACTTCAACCAGGTTCCCCTCAGCCTTCCCTGCTTTCATGTAAACAACCACAGCCGATCTAATCTCTCCTCATAGCATCCCAAAACCAGCCCAGCTCGTCCCTGCCTCCCTAAACTGTTCTTCCTCTCACCTATCCCCTCCTCCCACCTCAAGCCACACCTCCATTTCCTACCTACTAACCTCATCCCGCCTCCTTGGCCTGTCCATCTTCCCAGGATTGACCAATCCCCTCCCTACCTCTCCACCTATACTCTCCTCTCCACCTATCTTCTCCTCTATCCATCTTTGGTCCGCCTCCCCCTCTCTCCCTATTTATTTCAGAACCCTCTCCCCAATCCCCTTTCTGTTGAGGAGATTTAGTGGGATGTTGCCTGATATGGAGGGAAGGTCTTACGAGGAAAGGCTGAGGGATTTGAGGCTGTTTTCATTAGAGAGAATAAGGTTGAGAGTTGACTTAATTGAAACATATAAAATAATCAGAGGGTTAGACAGGGTATATAGGGAGAGCCTTTTTCCTAGGATGGTGACAGCGAGCGCGGGGGGGCATAGCTTTAAATTGAGGGGTGAAAGATATAGGACAGATGTCAGAGGTAGTTTATTTACTCAGAGAGTAGTAAGGGACACGAGGTGGCACCGACAAGCAAGAAGTTGGTTTGAAGTGTGTCTAGTTCAATGCCAGGAGCGTCCGGAATAAGGTGGGTGAACTTGCAGCATGGGTTGGTACCTGGGGCTTCGATGTTGTGGCCATTTCGGAGACATGGATAGAGCAGGGACTGGAATGGTTGTTGCAGGTTCCGGCATTTAGATGTTTCAGTAAGAACAGAGAAGATGATAAAAGTGGGGGGGGTGTGGCATTGTTGGTCAAGGGCAGTATTACAGTGCAGAAAGGATGTTTGGGGAGTCGTCAACTGAGGTAGTATGGGTTGAGATTAGAAACAGGAAAGGAGAGGTCACCCCGTTGGGAGTTTTCTATAGGCCTCCGAATAGTTCCAGAGATATAGAGGAAAGGATAGCAAAGATGATTCACGATAGGAGCGAGAGAGACAGGGTAGTTGTCTGGAGTCTTCAACTTTCCAAATATTGACTGGGAACACTATAGTTCAAGTACTATAGATGGGTCAGTTTTTGTCCAGTCTGTGCAGGAGGGCTTCCTGACACAGTATGTAGACAGGCCAACAAGGGGCGAAGCCACATTAGATTTGGTACTGGGTAATGAGCCTGGCCAGGTGTTAGATTTGGAAGTAGGTGAGCACTTTGGTGATAGCGATCACAATTCTGTTATGTTTACTTTAGTGATGGAAAGGGATAGTTGTATACCACTGAGCATGTATTATAGCTGGGGGAAAGGCAATTATGATGAGCTTAGGCAAGATTTAGGGAGCATAGGATGGGGAAGGAAACTGCAGGGGATGGGCACATTAGAAATGTGGAGCTTATTAAAGGAAAAGCTCCTGTGTGTCCTAGATAAGTGTGTACCTGTCAGGCAGGGAGGAAGCTGTAGAGCGTGGGAGCCGTGGTTTATGAAGGAGGTGGAATCTCTGGTCAAGAGGAAGAAGAAGGCATATGTTAGGATGAGATGTGAAGGCTCAGTTAGGGCGCTTGAGGGCTACAAGGTAGCCAGGAAAGACCTAAAGAGAGAGCTCAGAAGAGCCAGGAGGAGACATGAGAAGTTGTTGACAGATAGGATCAGGGTAAACCCTAAGGCTTTCTATAGATATTTAAGGAATAAAACAATGACGAAAGTAAGATTAGGGCCAATCAAAGATAGCAGTAGTAAGTTGTGTGTGGAGTCAGAGGAGATAGGGGAAGCACTAAATGAATATTTTTCAACAGTATTTACTCAAGAAAATGACAAAGTTGTCGAGGAGATTACTGAGATACAGGCTACTAGACTAGGTGAGATTGAGGTTCACAAGGAAGAAGTATTAGAAATCCTACAGAGGGTGAAGATAGATAAGTCCCCTGGGCCGGATGGGATTTGTCCTAGGATCCTCTGGGAAGCCAGGGAGGAGATTGCCGAGCCTTTGGCATTGATCTTTGACTTGTCATTGTCTACAGGAATAGTGCCAGATGACTGGAGGATAGCAAATGTGGTTCCCCTGTTCAAGAAGGGGAGTAGAGACAACCCTGGTAATTATAGACCAGTGAGCCTTGCCTCAGTTGTTGGTGAAGTGTTGGAAAAGGTTATAAGGGGTAGGATTTATTATCATCTAGAAAAGAATAATTTGATTAGGGATAGTCAGCACGGTTTTGTGAAGGGAAGGTCGTGCCTCACAAATCTTATTGAGTACTTTGTGAAGGTGACCAAACAGGTAGATGAGAGTAACCCGGTGGATATGGTGTATATGGATTTCAGCAAAGCATTCGATAAGATTCCCCACAGTAGGCTATTGTACAAAATCTGGAGGAATGGAATTGTGGGAAATATAGCAGATTGGATCAGAAATTGGCTTGCTGAAAGAAAACAGAGGGTGGTAGTTGATGGGAAATGTTCATCCTGGAGATCAGTTACTAGTGGCGTACCGCAAGGGTCAGTGTTGGGTCCACTGCTGTTTGTCATTTTTATAAATGACCTGGATGAGGGCGTAGAAGGATGGGTTAGTAAATTTGCAGACGACACTAAGGTCGGTGGAGTTGTGGATAGTGATGAGGATGCTGTAGGTTGCAGAGAGACATAGATAAGCTGCAGAGCTGGGCTGAGAGGTGGCAAATGGAGTTTAATGCAGACAAGTGTGAGGTGATGCACTTTGGTAGGAGTAACCGGAAGGCAAAGTACTGGGCTAATGATAAGATTCTTGGTGGTGTAGATGAGCAGAGAGATCTCGGTGTCCATGTACACAGATCCTTGAAAGTTGCCACCCAGGTTGACAGGGCTGTTAGGAAGGCATACAGTGTTTTAGCTTTTATCAATAGAGGGATCGAGTTCCGGAACCAAGATGCTATGCTGCAGCTGTACAAAACTCTGGTGCGGCCGCACTTGGGGTAGTGCGTACAGTCCTGGTCACCGCATTATAAGAAGGATGTGGAATCTTTTGAAAGGGTGCAGAGGAGATTTACTAGGTTGTTGCCTGGTATGGAGGGAAGGTCTTACGAGGAAAGGCTGAGGGACTTGAGGCTGTTTTCATTAGAGAGAAGAAGGTTGAGAGGTGACTTAATTGAAACATATAAAATAATCAGAGGGTTAGACAGGGTGGATAGGGAGAGCCTTTTTCCTAGGATGGTGACGGTGAGCACGAGGGGGCATAGCTTTAAATTGAGGAGTGAAAGATATAGGACAGATGTCAAGGCGGTTTTTTTACTCAGAGTAGTAAGGGAATGGAACGTTTTGCCTGCAATGGTAGTAGATTCGCCAACTTTAAGTACATTTAAGTCGTCTTTGGATAAGCATATGGACGTACATGGAATAGTGTAGGTTAGAACATAGAACATAGAACATAGAACAGTACAGCACAGAACAGGCCCTTCAGCCCACAATGTTGTGCCGACCATTGATCCTCATGGATGCACCCTCAAATTTCTGTGACCATATGCATGTCCAGCAGTCTCTTAAATGACCCCAATGACCTTGCTTCCACAACTGCTGCTGGCAACGCATTCCATGCTCTCACAACTCTCTGCGTAAAGAACCTGCCTCTGACATCCCCTCTATACTTTCCACCAACCAGCTTAAAACTATGACCCCTCGTGCTAGCCATTTCTGCCCTGGGAAATAGTCTCTGGCAGGTTAGACAGGCTTGAGATTGGTATGACAGGTTGGCAAAACATCGAAGGGCCTGTACTGTGCTGTAATGTTCTATGTTCTATGATGAAGGGTCGAGGCCTGAAACGTCAGCTTTTGTGCTCCAAAGATGCTGCTTGGCCTGCAGTGTTCATCCAGCTTCACACTTTGTTACCTCCTCATAGCTGATTCTTTCCAGTCCAGGCAACACCCTGATGAACCTCCTCTGCAACCACTTTGGTGCAATCTCATCCTTCCTATAGTATTGTGTCAGAACAGTACTGCAGCTATTGCCTGACTGACGTTTAATACAGCTCCATTATTAACCTCCTTGATCTTCAATTCAGTGCCTTCACTAATGAAGACAAGTATCAATTGGACCTTCCTAAGTAGATTCACTTTTAACCATACCCTTCAACTACCACCTTCTGCCTCCTGTCACTGAACTGACCTTGGATCAAATTTGCCAAATTACCCTGGATCCCATGCACCACTCAATCATTCTTCCATGTGAGACCTTATCAAAAACCAAACTGATTTCCATATAGACGACATCAACACCACTACCTTCATCTATGCACCTCTTAACATTCAATCGAATTTGTTAGGCATGATTTGTCTGGACAAAGCCATGCTGAGTATTTTCGATTAATTTATGCCTCTCCAAGTGGGAGATTAATCCTGTTCCTCAGAACTTTTTTCAATATTTTCCCCACCACAAATGTTATACTTACCGGCCTGTAAATTCCTGGTATCTCTGCCATCCTTTTTGAATAATGGTACCACATTATCTGTCCTTCAATTCTTTGGCACCTCTTCCGTGTCCAGAGAATATTTGGAATTAAATATCAGGGCCTCATCTGGATTTGGGATTTATTCACATTAATGTTTGCTAAAGCTGCTGATACCTTCTCCCTCTCAATGTTAAGTTGTTCAAGTATATCACAGTTCCCTCTTGGTTTAGTGATAACAAGGTGTAGAACCGGATGAACACAGCAAGCCAAGCAGCATCAGAGGAGCAGGAAAGCTGACGTTTTGGGTCTAGACCCTTCTTAAGAAAGGCCTGAAATGTCAGCCTTCCCGCTCCTCTGATGCTGCTTGGCCTGCTATGTTCATCCAGCTCTACACCTTGTTATTGCAGATTCTCCAGCATCTGCAGTTCCTACTATCCCTCTTGGTTATCCAGTTAACACTGGGGGAGTTGAAATCCCTTGCTTTTGCTACACTTTTTCAATACTTCTCTGAGATTTGCCTACATATGTATGTTTTTATTTCTCCCTGACTATTTGCAGGTCTATTGGACATCCCCAGGAAAGTGATTAGTGTTTTCTGATTGTAGGTTCTACTTGCATGGACTCATTTAAGGGGCCTCCTAAGATATCATCCCTCTTTCCTGTAGTAATTGACTCCCTGATGAATACTGCATTGCTCCTGCAATTCATCGACATTACTTGCAAGATTCTTTCTGTTAAGTAGTGCCACCCAGCCTTACAATGTTCCCTCATGCCTTAACTTTTAACTATATTTGCACGCCTTATAGACTAGCTTGGCTCCATTTCTATACTCATCTATGCATGACTCCCTCCTGTAACTCCACTCCATACCCACATAATCCTGTCAAATTAATTGAAACCACAACCGACCACACCAGCAAACCCCACCACAAGGATGTTGATCCCATTTCAGCTCACATACAACCTGTCAGACTTGTACAGGTCCCATCCCTCAGAAATGGGTCCAGTGAGCCAGGAATCTAAAGCCTTCTCTCCTGCTTCAACTCTTAGCCATGCATTAACCAGTCTATCTACTTTGTCCTACACTCACTAGCACATATACTGGGAATAAGCCAGAGATTGCACCCTTTGAGGTCCTGCTTTTTAATCTGCTATTGTGCTTCCTAAATTGTTGTTGCAGGATCTCATGCCTTTTTCTCCCAATGTTGCTGGTCCCAATGTGAACCACAATCTTCACCTGTTCACCAACCCCTTTCAGAATGCCCTGTTGCCATTCATTGACACAATTATCTAGCCGTTGAAACTTTAAGGGGAAAATTAGACTCTTATTCTCAACATCAAGCACCTCATTTTTCATGTCCCATTGTAATATAGAGTCATTGAGTCATTCAGCATGGAAACAGACTCTTTCATCCAACCAGTCCATGTTGAACACAATCCCAAACTAAACTAATCTCACGTGTCTATTCCTGGCCCACATCTCTCCAAACCTTTCCTATTCATGTATTTATCCAAATGTTTTTTAAATGTTGAAATTGTACCCACATCCATCACTTCCTGAGGAAGTTCATTCCACATGCAAAACACCCTCTGTGTAAAATATTTGCGCCTCATGTCTTTTTTACATCTCTGTCCTCTCATTGTCCCTCATTTCTTGAAATTACTGATCAAAGGCTATGAATATTCCATTGTTTGCCTCTAACTTGCTTTAAACAAGTAGAGAAATACTTGGCACTAACACTGGGTGCAATGATGGCAAAAGTAAGATGGAAGTCCACTTCTTTAAAGAACATCCCATTGGAAATGATCGACAATGGAGGTCCGCGCTTGAATTCCTTTGTCCAATCTTTAGTAAGCTAAATATTTTAAATTGATTGCCATTTGATATAAGATAGTACTGAAAGCAGTTTTGTATGAAAATTTAGACAGGCAATGCGATTTTGAAGTGTGTTTCTTCCCCAGAAATGTATGTTAAAATAAACTGACAGAAGAAGTCAGAGTTTTCATTCAAAAGGAGAAAAGTAAAAGGACTGATATGGCTAAGTGACAAACTTTACAATCTCTCAGAAAAAGCAAACTGATTTAAACTCAGTTTCCAAAGGAGACTAGACTCTAGACTGGAAATATTGAGTCTGTTTCTCTATCCACTGTTGTTGCCTGACTTACTGACTTTCTCCAGCTTTTTCCATGTTCTTTTTTAATCTCCATGTTGTCCTGTAAAGTACCCATGGGGCTACGCATAATTTTAAACAAGAGTCTGAAACTATTGTCTGTGGGAAAACTCCACTAGAAGCCATTTGGCAAAGCACTTTATAGGCATAAATAGAGCCTTAGCTTATAGACACAAGGGAAGCCTTTCTAAAATTGTATACCAGGATCTTTCTGTTGCTACCAGCTGCTCTGGCAGTATATGAAGGAGCAATTTTGTTTCAGTAGGTAATATAATACAACATTATGGATGAACACCCATCAGGGTAATTTACAAACCCATCAGGGACACAGGAGCACAGGCTTTGAATGAAAAATGTATTAACTCATTCATGTATCAACCACAAGGTCTGACATCACTTCACAGATGGACAGTGTACTGAGAGGACTAACAGCAAAAGGACTGAAAAAAAAATAAATACTTGAAACCTGAATTGTGGTTTCTTGTTTTTCAATGTCTGCAGAGATTCTTGAAATAATTAGATCATTTTTTTAACACAACGATGATCTTGAGTTCCCAATATGATGTTATATGTAACCATTACGCCTGTCACCTTTTTCTAATGAAGAGTTTTAACCCTTTCACTCAAATATTATAAGAAAGCAATACTGTTTAGGCTAGAATTTGTTTGGAAAGTGGTGAAGGGAAACAGGACTGGCCTTTGTATCAAAGCAGCTTGCAAACTTTCAGCCTGAATCCCAAGGGTAAAAACAGTTCATGAGGCCAGAAGTGCCCTTTCCAGCACCTCTATTTCTTACAGTAGATCCATAATTTTTCACAAACTGAGGACTTATTCTCAATTAGTGTGTCCAGTGAAAGCAGCTATTTGCTAAGGGGCTTCCTCAAAATGGATGAAAAGACAAGTCAACTGTACCCCCTTTATCAAAAATCTGACACAACAACCTGAGTATTCTAACATTTAACTGTTGACTATTCCAAGGAGCAGAATATGAAAATGCAAAATGGTGAAAAAACTTAAAACCAAGGATGATTCACTACAGTTTAAATTTTAGAAAACATCTATTTTTAAAACTGGCACAATGTCTCAAAACTAACAACAATTTTGTTGCAGAAAGGCCACAAGAGAGCTGAATTTAAAGAATAGAAGTAATACGTTGGTGCCATAGCGGTTCGTCTAATGAAGGTGGAGCTGAGACATGGTGCAGTTATTACAATCTACCTGCTGCTTCTGTTAGAGAAAAAAACAGTCACAACATGTTCCATATTCTGAACTGAGTTTGGATAATGGGTTTTATAAATTGGATACTCAATTAAAAGGGTAATATGCTTTTAGCCACACACCAGTAATAGGATCATTCAAACTGCTTTGGTTGTCAGACAGAACCACTGAATCCAGAGCCCCTCAATCAATAATTCAGACAACATATGATGCCACCCTGTCACTCGATCTACAAGCAGAAAAGTACATTACACTGGTAAAAATCACTCACTGGCAGTGTAGTGATCAGCTTTATCTGTTAGTACATCTGAGTGTGAAGCTCATGTTACTAAATCAAAGCAAAACGTGGTGTTGTCATGATTACCATGGTCCCAACAGCACATCCTGAGTGACTCAGTTCAACCCTATCACAGAATCCACGGACAAAAATGTTTGCTTTTAGTTAATTAAATTTTTATTTTGTTAATTCCTGCTTTCCTGACAGAATTATTCAAAATGTTCTGATAGGTATTATTTTCATATCAATGTAAATCTCTTCAAAGTAGGTATCTTAATGCCAGTGATCCATGATTTTACACAGTAAACCAAAGATTTAGACAAGGCCAGAAATTGCTGTCTATACCCACTGATCTCATAGGGAGGAACTTAACTTAAAAAAATAGACAATAGGAAAACTCTAGCATGATGGTAGTGTTTCTTGACTTGTACCCCAAAGACCTAAACTAAAGATCCACAAATTCAAATCACAATTTAGCATTTGGAGGAATTTAAATTCAATTAATTAGTAAATTTGAAATGAAATACTAGTCTTATTAATAATGAATGTGAAACTACTGGATTGCATAAAATTTCAGTGAGCTCACTAAAACCCTTTAGGGAAGGAAATCTGCTACCCTTACTTGGTCTGACATGTATGTGACATCAGACCGACAGTGAATGGTTCATCTTGAGAGCCACTCAGTTGAAGGTGGCTCATCACTACCCGCTCAAGGAGGAACAGGCTAAATGCTGGTAAAATGATATCCACATCCCAAGGCTGAACTAACAAACAATCCAGATAATTATGAGTCTTGCTTTGTGGACTGTATCATGACATTTTTACCATGCAAAGTTTTGCACCTTTGGGGATCACAGTTGCTTCATTGTGTACGTAATATAAGTTGCCAGACCTACTGAGTGTGGCATTTTTGATCCAAATAATACAAGGCACCTGGAATTAGGGAGAAAGTTCTTTTGTTTATGGTAGAGACATGTCCCTTCTAATTTCCATCATGCTGCTGTAAATCAAATTTCCAACCACCAATGAATTTTAGCTATCATTCGAGCTCAATGCTCCTAATTCCCAATTGTTATCTTGGCACTCCTCAGACTCTTTTCTCTTATCCTTTTTTGTTCTGTATTCCACCTTTGGTTTCATCTCTTTTGGGAATTGCTTTCTCATCCAATCTCTATCTCAAACCATCTCTATTCCACTGACCTAATCATGGTGAAGTTATTCTAGGTTTGCTGTAAGTCCACGCTTTAAACCGCTAATCCTCTTTGGCATTCTTCTAAAGACCTATTGAGGCACACATTATAGGCTTCCTTATGGACAGAAATCACAAAAGGCACATAATTCCATGACGCTACGCTTCCTTCCCAAATTGCATCCAGGCACAACCCTGAAAGTGCCTTGTCAAATGAGCACAATCCTTTCTTTACCCAAAGTCTACCAACTTGTAACTTTCTAGCAGTTGTCACTAAACACTGATCAGGAGCAGGAATGCATCATATTTCAGCAGTAATTTCAACAAACACATTAACTTATAGATGTGAGTTTGCTCGCTGAGCTGGAAGGTTAGTTTTCAGACGTTTCATCACCATTCTAGGTAACATCATCAGTGAGCCTCCGACGAAACGCTGGTGTTATGTCCCGCTTTCTATTTATCTGGTTAGGTTTCCTTGGGTTGGTGATGTCATTTCCTGTTCTTTTTCTCAGGGGATGGTAGATTGGCTCCAAGTCAATGTGTTTGTTGATGGAATTCCGGTTGGAATGCCATGCTTCTAGGAATTCTCGTGCATGTCTCTGTTTGGCTTGTCCTAGGATGGATGTGCCCACAAACCCACCAACACACTAAAACAGCAGCTAATGAACTTAAAAGACCCTATACAGACAACAAATAAAACGAACGTCATCTACAAAATACCTTGCAAGAACTGTGACAAACACTACATTAGACAAACTGGCAGGAAGCTAGCCACCAGGATACATGAACATCAACTAGCCACAAAACGACATGACCCACTATCACTCGTATCCTTACATACAGATAAGGAAGGACACCACTTTGATTGGGACAACACATCCATCCTAGGACAAGCCAAACAGAGACATGCACGAGAATTCCTAGAAGCATGGCATTCCAACCAGAATTCCATCAACAAACACATTGACTTTGAGCCAATCTACCATCCCCTGAGAAAAAGAACAGGAAATGACATCACCAACCCAAGGAAACCTAACCAGATAAATAGAAAGCGGGACATAACACCAGCGCTTCGTCGGAGGCTCACAGATGATGTTACCTAGAATGGTGACGAAACGTCTGAAAACTAACCTTCCAGCTCAGCGAGCAAACTCACATCCAGAACCTCAACCTGAGCTACAAATCTTCTCAAAACACGTTAACTTATGCCTGCTAATTCAGCGCAGGAGAGATTAAATTTGAGACTTACTGGGTAGAAAGGCATAGCTATTCATTACATTTTTCCAAGATGGCACTGGAGTAAGTGGGCTGAGCCCGGGGTACATCTGATCCCATCGGCTTTCTTTCTCTTTCTTCTTTTTTTCAGTCTTTTTTCTTTTCCATATTTTTCAATTTTCTTCATTTTCTTTTATTTTAAGCCTGGAGAGTTGGGGGTGAAGGAGGGTGTCTCCGGCAGCAGCAGAAGTGACAGCAACGCCAGAAGAACCAGACACCGCTCCACCCCAGCCTGGGGTCTCCCAGGGAGCAAGAACCAAGTCCCAGCCTGGCTGCCCCGGCTCAGACGTGCCGACTAGGCCAAGACTCCAGATTCGCAGCTAGGCCTGAAGGAGGAGACGAGGCGGTCTTAGCACAGCATGGCCCCTGTGGAGGTCTGCTCCCAGTGTGGAGGTCTGGTACCCATGTAGAGGTCTTCTTCTTCTTCAATTTCCAGGTATTCCAGTGACCTGGCAGGTGGTCTTGTCCATGGATGGCAGACTCAGCACAGCATGGCAATCTTCTTCAGCGGAAGCTTCCAGCTCAGTATTCCTGTGGCCCAATGTGGTGGTCTTGTCTCGGAATGGCAGTCTCATCCCGGCTACATTTTCAGGATATCCCATCGTTCCTTTATCAGCTTTCTTCAAGCCCAGGAGCCAGAAACTGAATTGTGATGAAATTTGTCTTAATTTTACATTTTTCATATTGTTTTGTATGACTTGTGTCATTGATAAAGATGTGATATTGAGACAACTTATAAAACTTTTTGCTGTATTTTTCATGTAAAAGTACATGTGGCAATAAATTTCTTTTCTATTCTATTTATTGTAACTTCACCTTCGGCAGAGCTTTATGAGTTTGTCATTTTATTTTCTGTTTATTGAATTAAATATTTATTAGCTAGAAAGTACTTCTCTTTATTTTTACATCCAATGACAGTATCACAGGTCTTGGGTCAGATAGGATTCAAGCCAGAAGTACAATGAATCTTCCTCTACAATGCAATTGCGTGCAAGCCAGCGAGAAAGGCACACACATTCACCTCAAGAAAAAGATTCCTTTTTCTTGGCTAAATGCAATTGTCTTCAGCAACCTTGTAATTTATTCAAGATGATGGGGAGGGTCATTCTATTTTGCATAAGTTAGTCATAGAGTACTTGTAGAATATGGAAATGGAACTGAAATGCAAGAATATAAATTGTCAGTGGAATTCAAATCAATCATTGATAACTTAAACAAAAGCTCCTGAAACAAGGGCCACCATGCTTTCTGAAGCTCTGCCCTCATGCAATGAATGCGATGGAAAAGGAATCTATTCCCCATATTACTTTGAGATAGGCTGCATTATAAACTTTAAATGTTTATGTTCAATTTAAATAAAGCCAAAGCTTTGAATTGAAAACTTTTAAAATACTACATAAAAGACTTAGAAATCAAAAATATTGATATATATGTTAAATGTGACTTGAATATGTTTGATGGAAAGTGTGGAAAGATCTTTACTTGGGAAAAAACTTTACTATTGGCATCAGTAAATACAGAATATGCATTGAATGTTATTGCCTAAAAAATAACGGGAGGGATTACGTGAATATTTTGTATGCTCTACCAGAATGAGTGAAATTAGAAATCAGAGCAGCTTTCAATAGGGAGCCCTTTACATAGGGAAGTAGAAAACCTTCAACTTAAAGAGATGGTACATTTGTAATGGGCTAAATGTTGCCTTCTTGCTGTAAAAATCTATTATCCTGAAGTTCTGATAACCCTGCTCCATCAACAGCAGAATGTGCTGTAAATTCATTAACATCTACGGTCACGTACTCTTCCCCAGTTGTGGATGTAGGGCTGTTTAGGTAATTGAAGCTTACATCCCACACATATACCAGCACATCAACAGTACATGCCTTTACCCTCAGGCAACATTGCACGAGGTCTACAGACTCTCATTAAATAAGCCTGAGGTCCCTCCAGGACTGAAGTCAAAACTCAAGGATCATTTTTTAAAAGCTTCTGCGAGAGCAATTAGTTTTGATGTTTTGGTAATTGAAAATGATCACTGTAGGCTGGATTACCTAAGGTTGGTGTAGTTTTAGGGCTGCAACAAACCTCACATTGGCTTCTCACAGGGGGTCTTTCACAGGGCCTGGGATAGCTGTTAAGTTCCCTCACACGTACAGTCTTAAGATGGTGGGAATAGGAATGGGCAAATGATACATTTTTGTTTCCCACAGTCTCAATTACAAATATTCACAGTAATGTGTCAGTGTGAAATGTAGCTAAACCTGTGATATGTTTTTGAAATCAATACTTATATTCATAGAACAACTTATTACATCACCCAAACTCAAGCTCCACACACTTTCCCCAGTTTTTGAATCCAATGACTATTAGATACATGAATACATCAGATAGATTCCACAGTCCTCCATAAAATGAAAGATTACATAATCCAGTTTGATGAAGTTGTCTGTGGAATGTTGGTTCAGGCCACTGAGAACTCCCAGGTCTTCTTCAAATAATAAACAATTTTAACACCTAGCTGGAATGACAGATAGGATCTTCAGTTGAATCATATGCCTGAAGATTAGCACCTCTTGAATGTTGCTGAAAACTTTCAGACATGAAAATTGCCAAGTCTTCCAAATGGAAAGGCAAAGTATGTTTTAGAAAATTGAACAGGCCAGGCAAGCAGTCTCACATTGTTGCTTCAGCAGTAGCTACAGGAATGGAATTTTCCATGAACAAAATGTTGCCATCAGTCCAGAAAGACATTCAGCCAACCACACACCCAAGCAATATCATGCGTTAATTTCAGTGTCAGTGCAATGCTAGGTATGCAGGTGATATATCTGAACTATTGTTTGATAAAGTTAAACAGAATGGCCTTACAATTAATTGTAACAGGAAAAGTAGGAAGAATGGGAAAAGTCACTATTGAGAGGGAAACCAGGCTTGATAAATCTACTGAAGTTCTTCAAAGATGTATCTAGTCAAAGTGATGAAGGGGAGCCAGTGGAAGTAGTTTACGTTGCACTTTCAGAAGGCTTTTGACAGAAGTCCCATATAAGAGATTAATATGCCAAATTAAAATGCATGAGATTGGAGGTAATGGGTGGAAGGAATAGAGAACTGATTGCTAGACTGGCAACAAACAGTAGGAGTGAATGTGCCTTTTTCTGAATGGCAGGCAGTGTCTAGTGGGATAACACAGGGGTCAGTAACAGGACCCCAGCTATTCACAATGACATTCACATAATAATGATTTAGATGATGGAACTAAATGTAATATCTCAAAATTTTCAGATACACACCAAATTTGGGTGGGAGGGTGAGCAGTGGGGAGGATACAAAGATGTTTCAGTGTAATTTGGACAAGCTGGGTGATTGGGAAAATACATGGCAGATGCAGTATAATGCGCATAAATGTGAGGTTATCCACTTTGTTAACAAAGACAGGAAAGTATGTTACGAATGGCTACAAATTAAGAGTGGGAAATGTACAATGAGACTTAGGTGTCCTAGCAAACCAGCCACTGAAAGTAAGCATGCAGTTAGAGTAGATTGTGGAGTAGGCAAATGGTATGTTGTCCTTCACAGTAAGAAGATTCTGGAGGAGCAGGAATATTTTGGTGCAATTATACCATACCTTGGTGGGACTTCACTTCGAATGTTGTGTCCAGTTGTGGTCTCGTTACCTAAGGAAAGTTTTTCTTGCTATAGAAAGAGCACAGCAGTGGTTTAACAGACTGATTCCTGGCATGGTTGGGCTGACATACAAGGAGAGTTTGAATCTATTAGGAGTTTCTTCACTGGAGTTTAGAAGAATGAGGGGGAATCTCATGGAAACCTATAAAATTCTGACAGAGCTAGACAGGGTAGGTGCAGGAAGGATATTCTTAAAGGCAGAGAGTCTAGAATAAGGGGGTCACAGTCTGATGATATGAGGTAAAACACTTAGGACTGAGATGGGGAGAAATGCCTTCACCAAGAAAGTGGTGAACCTGTGGAATTTGCTACCACAGAAAACAGATGAGACCAAAACATTGTATGAGTTCAAGAAAGAATTGGATATACCACTTGGAGCAAAAGAAATCAAAGGAAATGAGGGAAAAGCGAGATTAGGTGAGAGAGTTAGATGATCAGTAATGATCCCAATGAATGTGGAGCAAACTCAAAGGACCAAATGGTCTACATAGAACATAGAACAGTACAGCACAGTACAGGCCCTTTAGCCCACGATATAGTACCGAACTTTTACCCTAATCCTCAGGTCTATCTAATCTCCACCGCTACCATATACTATCATTCTAAGAGCCACTTAAATGCCCCTAATGAGGCCAACTCCACTATCCTCTTTGGCAATGCATTCCACACCCTGACCACTCTCTGAATGAAGAACCTACCTCTGATGTCTCCCCTATACCTACCTCCACTCACTTTAAAACTATGCCCCCTCATAATAGCTACCTCCACCCTAGGAAAAAGTCTCTTGCTGTCCACTCTACCGATACATCTGATCATGTTGTACACCTCTATCAAGTCACATCTCATCCTTCATCGTACTAAAGAGAAAAGCCCTAGCTCTCTTAACCTTTCCTCACTTCAGGCAACATCCTGGCAAATCTCCTCTGCACTTTTTCCAATGCTTCCACACCTTTCCTGTTACTAGTTTCTTTGTTTCTTTTAAGTACAGATCCAGCCTAAACTGACAAAGTTCAGAACAAATTATCTACCGTTAGAAAAATAGAAACTATTAGAGAAACTCAGCAGGCCAGGTAACATCTGTGGAGAGAAAGCACATTAACATTTCAAGTTCAGTGATCCACCTTCAGAACTGATGACTGTTAACTTTTCATTCTCATTACAGATCCCGCCAGAGTCTCTCCAGCAATTTCTGTGTAGGTTTCAGCTCTTCAACATCCTCAGTTCTTTGTTTATCTAATGCCAGATATGAATCCATGATTTTCTAGCAGCTCATTCAAAATAATCAACTGAGCTCAAAATATACAAGCATTTTGTTTATGCTTATTAAAACAGACATAAATTCAAATACCGGGATCCATCCTCTGGCAAACAAAAGAATGTTCAAGCTTTGGATTAGTAAAGATTGCAGATGCTGGAAGCTGGAGTCAATAAAATGTGGAGCTGGAGAAGCACAGCAGTCCCGATGAAGGGTCCACACCTGAAATGTCGACTTTCCTGCTCCTCTGATGCCATCTGAGCTGCTGTGCTTCTCCAGCTCCACATTTTATCCACTATGTTCAATCCTTGTACTTATTCTTAATAACTCAAAACCTTTAACAGCCTCAGTTTCCCCTCTGATTTTTTCATGGCAGAACCTTGACTTGCTAGAGTTGACTTAACCAGTCAGTACCCTTTTTTCTTGCAACATACATTATCATTAATTGTTTGAAATTTTGCATTCTGAGATATATCCTGTTGAATGCGGTACATCAAACTTAGGTAACATAACTCTCTTTTCAGCAATATTCAAGATAGCAGCTCTAACAACAATATATTCTCTGCTGACTGAAATATCAATTGTATTTCCGAGTTGATTCAATCCAATCCAGAGTTAATGTAATAGGGCTTCTGCACAGTGATGAAGTTCCTACTTCACATCTAAAGCCACTGTCTAAGTTAAGTAGAGATCCTGATCAGTCCTCAAATTCCTGCTACTTAATTCTTATTAATACCTAGATATTACTAGCAAGCTGTTTGATTATTGGAAGGTATCAAACCTGGTCATAGCTGATGCGGTATTTATGAGTAGAGGACATTCTGATTCCTTGGCCACGATATTCTGTCTAGGTTTAGGAACTGTGCACCTGGATAATTTCTGGGCTCTTACCCCAAATCAAGTTTGCATCAGGCAAGTCACGCTATCTTTACATGCAGATGCCCAAATTGGGCTAGCGGCAAGCTAGGTGCTAGTACTGATAGGAAGCAGGAGCTGACTGCTCAGCACCATCTCCAAAGGCAGCCATAGCTTGCCTGTCACTACCATTGAAAATAGAATAGGCAGGATAGAGATGTGGCCATTTAATGAAAAGGAAATACATTTCATATGAGACAATGAGCAATAGCAAGATAATAATCAAACTTTTTTCTTCAGCAAGTACATTGTTAGATATTTTCCTCTATTGAACCCAACAGCTGTGTGTTTCTTTTTGCATCTATGACTTGAAAATTGCTTTCTGGTCCTCCCCTACCCGTTAGAAAACTCAGAGTATTTATCAGGCAGTGAATTGGACTTCAGTGGCTACCAGGCCCCCCTAGCTGACCTCAATGTGAAATTATCAACACAATCTAGAGGTATCATGACACTGACATTCCATCCACACGTAATGAGGTGTGGAGCTGGATGAACTCAACAGGCCAGGAAGCATCAGAGAAGCAGGAAAGCTGATGTTTCACATCCGGACCTTCTTCAGAAATGGGCGGCAGGAGTGCCGGAGGATGATGTGTTGAATCCGGAGGTTAATGGGGTGATATGTGAGGACGAGGGGAATTCTGTCTTTGTTGTTATTGCGGGGAGGGAGTGTGAGGGCTGAGTTGTGGGAAATGCGAGAGATGTAGTCAAGGGCGTCTTTGACCACTGTGGAGAGGAAATTGTGGTCCTTGATAAACGAGGACATCTGGGATGTACAGGACTGGAATGCCTCATCTTGGGAGCAGATGTGGCGGAGACGGAGGAATTGTGAATAGGGGATGGCATTCTTGCAGGAAGGCTTGTGAGAGGAGTTGTATTCTACGTAGCTGTGGGAGTCGGTGGCCTTGAAATGGATATCAGTTTTCACATGGTTGCCAGAGATGGAAACAGTGTGGTCCAGGAAGGAGAGAGAGGTATCAGAGGTGATTCAGGTGAGCATAAGGTTGGGGAGGAAGGCGTTGGTGAAGTGGATGAGCTGTTCGAACTCCTTGTGGAAGCATGAGGCGGCACTGATACAGTCATCAATGTAACAGAAGAAGAGGTGGGGTTTGGGGCCAGTGTAGCTGCAGAAGAGGGATCGTTCCATGTGTCCTACAAAGAGGGAGGCATAGCTGAGGCCCATGCGGGTACCCATGGCCACCTCCTTTGTCTGTAGAAAGTGGGAGGAGTTGAGGGAGAAGGTGTTCATTTTGGGGGTGTTTGTATTTATTCTCACCCCCAAAGGTAATTGAAGATCAGGCTATTATTCCTCTCTTTAAAGAGAGTCACAGAAAACATTTGTAACATCCTTACATGCACTACAGATGAGATCACTTATCTTCGCAAAGTTGTTATTTATCTAAATATGCCAGACATTTATTGTTACGAAAGATTATGTAAAAAGCAATAAAATCAATCTGTTTTATTGTTGCTGACTGGGAGAAGTCAACCAAATCATTAAAGAATTGGCTTAAATGGATGATTCTGGAGGGTTTTAACGGGCAGTTTGAACTACAGATATAGATGAAACAGCTGGTCCTGGAGAAAGCAGGAGAGGTGGAGCTGGGAAGGAACAGAGGTGGGGAGGTTAAAGAAGAAAGCGATTGGAGGCTAGACAAAGATAGAGAGAGGAGGGGTTGGAAAGAATCAAAAAGAAGAATTGTGAATGAGGGGTGAAGTGAGGGAAACTTGAATATTTCTTAATAACAAAGTGTGGAGCTGGATGAACACAGCAGGCCAAGCATCATCTTAGGGTTAGGGTTAGGGTTGTGCTCCTAAGATGTTGCTTGGCCTGCTGTGTTCATCCAGCTCCACACTTTATTATCTCAGATTCTCCAGCACCTGCAGTTCCCATTATCTCGAATGTTTCTTAATTTGTGTGAAGGCTGTTGTGGACAGATTTGTCTTCCTGCTTGTTGCATTGTTGTGAGAGCGTCTTTGCTTTAGTTAAAGGGATAGAAAAGTGATTTCAATCCAAATCCTGCTTAGATTGGAGGATAGGAAGATTGTTCAGGTGCAAGCTGTCACTTGTGTAATCTTATTCAAGGGCAACTGAAAATTCATGTTAATATGCGTATTTCTGACAGACCACCTGTGTCTGGTTGAACCAATCAGCTATGTGAACCTACAGTTCTCTAAATGTCTGAATATCTGCACATCTTTTGCAAGCTTGAGGGGATTTGTGGTGAATTCAAAGTTATAATAGACGATGCGATTGAAATACATCCTTGTGGGATGTTAATGCTAACAATTGAATTCTGCCACCTGCACTAATTTACAAACCTGACTAAAAAAATCCTTAATAATGTTTTTTGTTACGTTGCTACAGAGTTCATAACATTAAGATACCTAGTAGGTTTTGTCCTGATATACAAACAAACTACTTACAAACTGTAAGGAAGGATGTTTCCGATGGGAATGTCATGTTACGTTGCCAGAGGTGCAAGGTCATTGCAATGTTGTAGTTACTCAGCATTTTTAATAAATGATGTATAAACTGTGACTGGGCTGGTTTTTACAGTACAGAATTTTGTTCTTTCCTAAATTTCAATTTACATGCTGTTCCACGTAGTATTTTTGAATACTTAAAGAAGTGCTATTTATGTTTATCTTTATTATTACCCTCATTAGAGGCTATTGGGGAGTAGGAAACAGTAAGGTATTCTTTTAATGTTCCATGTCACTCACAGACTTCCTTCTTCTAATCTTGCCTCTGCTATGTCTGGCTTGTATTGCCCACAAAGAAGTGAATCATTCCTTGCCTATTTCTTAACTCCATTCCCCCATTTAGATTTTGTCTTAAAACAGTTCCGTCAGATATCTATATATTCTATGACAGTGCCAAAGTCTTTTGCTAACACCACCATGCATCCTTTTAGTGCTTCCCCATCTTCCAGAAATTTTCATAATCTAGAAATATTAACTGCATTAATGCCAATGCAAAATACTGTGGACTATGGAAATCTGAAATAAAAGTAGAAAATGCTGAAAATACTTAGCAAATCAGGCAGCATCTGTGGAAAGAAAATCAAAATTAACGTTTCAGATCAGTAATTTCTCTTCAGAATTGGAAAACATTATACATTTAACAGGGGTTGGGCCGAAAGAGTGTTCAGTCCCTGTACATGATAAACGCAGATCAGTATCACAGATGATAAAATGTGAGGCTGGATGAACACAGCAGGCCAAGCAGCATCTCAGGAGCACAAAAGCTGACGTTTCGGGCCTAGACCCTTCATCAGAGAGGGGGATGGGGGGAGGGAACTGGAATAAATAGGGAGAGAGGGGGAGGCGGACCGAAGATGGAGAGCAAAGAAGATAGGTGGAGAGGGTGTAGGTGGGGAGGTAGGGAGGGGATAGGTCAGTCCAGGGAAGACGGACAGGTCAAGGAGGTGGGATGAGGTTAGTAGGTAGCTGGGGGTGCGGCTGGGGGTGGGAGGAAGGGATG
This sequence comes from Stegostoma tigrinum, assembly GCF_030684315.1. Taxonomy (NCBI): domain Eukaryota; kingdom Metazoa; phylum Chordata; class Chondrichthyes; order Orectolobiformes; family Stegostomatidae; genus Stegostoma; species Stegostoma tigrinum. The sequence continues at coordinate 37,935,832 of NC_081368.1, forward strand.
GGTGAGAGGAAGAACCGGTTAGGGAGGCAGAGACAGGTTGGACTGGTTTTGGGATGCAGTGGGTGGGGGGGAAGAGCTGGGCTGGTTGTGTGGTGCAGTGGGGGGAGGGGATGAACTGGGCTGGTTTAGGGATGCAGTGGGGGAAGGGGAGATTTTGAAACTGGTGAAGTCCACATTGATACCATATGGCTGCAGGGTTCCCAGGCGGAATATGAGTTGCTGTTCCTGCAACCTTCGGGTGGCATCATTGTGGCAGTGCAGGAGGCCCATGATGGACATGTCATCAAGAGAATGGGAGGGGGAGTGGAAATGGTTTGCGACTGGGAGGTGCAGTTGTTTTTTGCGAACTGAGCGGAGGTGTTCTGCAAAGCGGTCCCCAAGCCTCCGCTTGGTTTCCCCAATGTAGAGAAAGCCGCACCGGGTACAGTGGATGCAGTATACCACATTGGCAGATGTGCAGGTGAACCTCTGCTTAATGTGGAATGTGGAATTTCCCCCACTGCATCCCTAAACCAGCCCAGTTCATCCCCTCCCCCCACTGCACCACACAACCAGCCCAGCTCTTCCCCCCCACCCACTGCATCCCAAAACCAGTCCAACCTGTCTCTGCCTCCCTAACCAGTTCTTCCTCTCACCCATCCCTTCCTCCCACCCCCAGCCGCACCCCCAGCTACCTACTAACCTCATCCCACCTCCTTGACCTGTCCGTCTTCCCTGGACTGACCTATCCCCTCCCTACCTCCCCACCTACACCCTCTCCACCTATCTTCTTTGCTCTCCATCTTCGGTCCGCCTCCCCCTCTCTCCCTATTTATTCCAGTTCCCTCCCCCCATCCCCCTCTCTGATGAAGGGTCTAGGCCCGAAACGTCAGCTTTTGTGCTCCTGAGATGCTGCTTGGCCTGCTGTGTTCATCCAGCCTCACATTTTATCATCTTGGAATCTCCAGCATCTGCAGTTCCCATTATCTCAGTATCACAGAATTGCTTTAATACAGAAAGAGGCCATTCCACTTGTGTCCACATTAACTCTCTGAGTATTTTAACTTTGTGTCCATTCCCCTGCGCATTGTTTCTATTTAGGAAATCATCCAGTAACTTCTTGAATGCTTCAATTGAACCTGTCCCACTGCAGTTCCAGGCAACGCTTTCAACTGCTTCGTGAAAAGGTTTTTTTTTGAAGTTGCATTTCCTTCTTTTGCAAAACATTTTAAAATTGCATCCTTTGGTTTTCAATCATTTACAAGTGACAGCAGTTTCCCATTTTCCACTCTGTCCAGATCTCTCATGATTTCGAAAATTTCTGCAAATCCCTCCTTAGTCTTATCCCCAAGGATAACCACCCCAACTTTCCTCAAAACTGAAATAACTCATCCCCGCAATAATTTCCATGAACAATTCTCCCAGCAATTTAGCTTTTCTAACTTATCTTTATTATAAAAACAATGTACCTTTTCAAAGACTCTAATAATTCTCTCCACCACTCTAATTAGAAAATCATTTAAAGTATTCATTACTTCTTAGGTTTTGAAGTGTTTCCTGACATCAGTCTGGAACTTACCTTTACCCAGTTTTGTGTATGGCCATGGTGTAATTTCAAAATGAATTCAAGATTAATCTATTCATTTTTATATAGCTTTATACTTGGATTTACTTTTCTGCTCAAGTTGGGGGGGGATCAAAAATCTCTTGGCACTCTTTAAAGAGCAGGGAATTTTTCTAGTGCTCCAGTCAATTCTTCCTTTCTTGATCAAAACTACCAAACAAACAGAAAACAAAACATTGTTTGCTCATCTTATAGTTAGCCGCACGTCTCTCCTGGTCAGAAAATCTTTGCAACGTTCTGTATAAAATTACTGCAATTTGAAATACCTCACTGTACAGGAGAAGTTTTACAGTATTTTTGAGAAAGGTGTTAGGCAAATAGAGGCCCTTTAGCATATTTCAAAACTGTTCACATTTGCTTCTTATTTCCAGCATTCTTGATATTTCCTTTTAAGCCAAAAATTCAACTTTAAGTGATGAAAGACAGAAGCCCAATTTGACAGCTTGCTATGAACCCTGTAATAAATGAAGTAGCATAGCAACAGTAACTAACTGCAACATTGCAATGACAATTCTTTGCTGCCACCCATTGTATGCAAGGGATATTTCAGTGAGAATGTTCAAAGGTGTCAGCTATCGACTGTGCCAGTATCAATAACACAAAAACAGTAGAATTTAAGATAAAATCATTCACAGACGTCTGAACATGTTGAATCCTTCTTCTCCCCAAACATCTGTCTCAGGGCATTATCCGATACCGTCTAATAGCTCACTAATGTCCTCCAAATTCACTTTTCATTTCATTCCCTAAGAGCCCAGGCCAGAGTGAATAATTGTCTCAATTAGTGTTGTCACTTTTTGCAGTGTACAAAACAGATCAGTGAAGAAAATGAGCAAGAGCGCCCACAGATTGAACTTGCATGTTTGTTCCAGGAATGATCAAAATTAATTAATGAAAAACTAAGAGACTAACTGCAACACATCATGAGAAACAGAATAGAGGAAATGGAGATTTACTTTAAAAGGCAGACTTTTGTGCCTGGGTTGCTCCTTCAAGATTTTGAGCTAACACTCAAAAATCATATTATCCAATTTAAACATCAGACCCTCAGAAATATCGGTGCCAGGAACTAGTTGTGGGTAGATTCTGTCAGCAGCACTATCACAATAATTAGTATATGCACAGGCTAATAAATTTGTACAATTATTGTATCGTTAGAATCAATTTAATCATTCTATCCATTTTATTTATTTTATCCATTCTATTTTGATCAAATATCTTGTTGCCCAGATTCTGTATTCATGGGCTGTTCCATCTGGTGGGTGGTAGAAAAGAAGTGTGCATATTGATGAGGCAAAATTAAGTAATATTGAGGGTGATAATGAGTGATAATAATACACCTAATTCCACTTAAATCGTAAGTGAAAACCTAATCATGACATCTGGATCCTTGTTGGAAAATGCAACTTGTACCCAATGTCAAGTCCATCTTCAACAGTTTTCCATGTTTCTCCGCACTGTCAATGGAAAATTGTACCCTGTAATTATATTTTTTAAAATCTTATTCTTAAAAACTTGAAAAATCTTTCTTAATAACCATACCTTATTTACCTTTTGCCTGAATGACAGAACATTTCTTTATTTCTACTCTGTACTCTGGAGACCAAAAACATAAAGCATCTAAATGAATGAGAGACAGTGCAATAGTCTGCTGGAAAATATATATGTGAGGACGGAACACATGAATACTGAGACATTCATGGTTAAATAGCTTGCAATGCTGCCTATTTAGACTGCCACAAAACAAACTGTTTCTGGAGCACGATAATGGAAGATGCCAATGCACGTGCACCCAAGCAGAACTCAGTTTTTACTGCAGAGATGTGAAGGAAAATCAGTAAAATGGAAACAGAGCAACATAATTAAACTGCATCAGAACTTAATATTGCATCTATTTGTTCAAATTTCAAATGATTCTTTGGACCGCAAGCCACGTGGCATTCAATACTATTTCCAACAGCAGTTATGGCATGTCTCCATGATCACATCTGACCTAAATATTAATGTGCTGAGTTATCTAGACTCCAAGAGGTAGTACTGTGTTTAGGCATAATTTCAGCCAGGTGTGCTAACAAGGACAATTCCAACGAGGTGTGGGCATCTGTTGATCCTCCCCAGACATTTTGGCAATATCCTCTGAACCAGTTTGGGTCAGTTGCAACAATGGACAGTGGTCCCCAGTTAGTTCTAACAAGGTAATCATTTCTAGAATTTTAGAAAAGCTGGGTAGTGAATTTCTGGGAAGCCACCATTGTTTTTTTGGGTGGAGACGCAAAATAGAATGATGATTCCATGACGCATTTTTGTGCCCATCCAAAATGCCTTCGGAATTGGGAGCAATCTCTGCCCACCCCCAAACTTTGAGCAGTTTTCTTTAATGATAACTTAAAGCTAAGACATAGATATCTTACTTTATTTTAAATTTATGTTTTAGCAGCACGAGTATAAAGGTTACCTGCTTAATCAAGCGTCTAATCATAGAATCTCCACAGCATGGAAGCAGGCTTTCCAGCCCATCAAGTTGCACCAATCCTCCAAAGAGCATCCCACCCAGACCTAGTCCATCCCTGTAATCCCACATTTCCCATGGATAATCCACCTCACTTATACAACCCTGAACACTACGGGCAATTTAGTGTGGACAATCCACCAAACCTACACATCTTTGCACTGTATGAGGGAACTGGAGCATCCACAGGAAACCCACGCAGACACAGAGAGAATGTGCAAACTCTACACAGACAGTTGCCTGAGAGTGGAATCAAGCCTGGATCCCTGGTGCTTTGAGACAGAAGTGCTAAATACTGAGCCATTCCAATGCCATTTTGCCTCATGTTGCAAAATATCTGTTTGGTATCTGAATATCCATGGGCAAGTTTCGACTATTTATTTATTCCAGTGCAAACTATCCCATAATTGCATTCAGTCCTAGTAGGTGGAATTTTCTGCTCTCACCCTTCGCTTTTAGAAGATTGAGAGGGAGAACTTGTTTAAGTCCTTAGGTTCTCAGCATCTTTCAGGAGGGCATTGGAACCCGTTTAACATTCATTAGCAGGTAATGAACACTTCAACCTCAAGGAATTACATTAGCCATAAACAGAAAATGTGTGCTCAATAACTTGATTACATGTACAATCCATGGATGTGGCAGGGTTGTCTGTTTCCTCGAATTTCCGGGTGTGAACAATCATTTTCAGGAACAAGCATTTTTTTGGTGCATTAAGCATACAGTGTTAGTGTTGAGTGTCCTCCGCGTTCACCATCTCATGAGAAGTCTCATTCATGTGTGCACCTGTTAGAGCTGAAGTCTGACCAAGCTCACTGAATTGCCCATGTCAGCTATTCACACAAGTGACCTCAATAAACCTGACCAGGCAAGACAAGTGGGGATCAGCTTAAAAAGGACAGCAAATAAAATGGGGGACTGACCCAAACACAGGATCTACTTAAAAGAGACATTAATAAAAAAGGTGGACAGAAAAGTATTTTCCTTTGGATAGAAAGCTAGGAAAGCATGTTTGGGGACATGGGACGGATCTGGAGAATGGAGCAAACTAGCATACGGGGGGACCACAGCATTCATAGAGCAGCGGGGACAATGAACAGTAGGAGCTGCATATTAATTATTTATTCTGACTGTGATCTGGTACCTGCAGAGATAACCAAGATTTGTTAGTACTGTGAGCCTTCGCCATTACCCAAGCCATTATTAAGACACATTTGCTTGATATGCTCTGGGAATGGCAGGTCAAGTGCTTTCTCACCTGTCTGGCAAGATGTATTCATTCTCAACTTCATCAGCATTGACTCACCTGCAATCTCCATAGCCTCTTCCTCTATCATGGTAATGACCCTTATGTTAGACCATTTCTATTCCCATCCTACTCTCCCCATAGGGGCTGGGCATGTTAATGCTGATCATGCGCATTCTTCTCCTGTCGAATTAGTGATGCATTCATGAACATTAACATGGGTACATAAGTATTTTACCTGCATTGGTATTTAAAGAGAGAGATACCAATCCCCAGAGACGCAAGAACTACAGATGCTGGAGTCAGAGACGACACAGTTTGGAGCTAGAGGAACACAGCAGGTCAGGTAACATTTTACCAGTGGGATTCTGTCTTTATTTTTGCTGGGGGTGGCTGGGGGAAGTGGTTTGAGGGCAGAAGTACAAGAAATGCCTGAGATGCAATGAGAGCATTTTTGATCACCGGAGAAGGGATGCTGCGGTCCTTGAATTAGGGGGACATCTGGGATGTCCGGGAGTGGAACACTCCATCATGGGGGCGGAGGCAGAGGAATTGGGAGTAGGGGTTCACATTCTTGCAGGAAGGTGGATGAGAGGAGGTATAGCCCAGGTAGCTGTAGGAGTTGGCGGGTTTGAAATAGATGTCAGTGTTGAGGCAGTTACCAAGGATAGAGACAGAGACGTCCAGGAAGGTAAGGGAGGTATCAGAGATGGTCCAGGTGAATTTGAGACTGGGGTGTATGGTGTTAATAAAATTGATGAACTGCTCAAGCTTTTGGTGGGAGCTCAAGACAGTGCCAATACAGTCATCAATGTAGCGGAGGAAGAGGTGGGGGTTAGTGCTGGTGGAGCAGTGGAAAAGGAACTGTTTCACGTATCTTACAAAGAGACAGGCATAGCTTGGGCCCAGATGGGTGCCCCCTTAGTCACCCCCTTAGTTTGGACGAAATGGGAGTTACCAGGAGGATTCTGTCTTTAATTTTGTTGAGGGGATGGGTCTTGAGGGCAGAAGTGCTGCTTGACCTGCTGTGTTCCTCCAGCTCCATGCTATGTTATCAATCTCCAGAGCTGCGATTGTGCATGTGTCATACATGTAAGAAGAACATGGTATGGGGGGGAGCTGTGAGTTCAAGGGCTCAAAAAGCAAGGTAATTCTGTTAACCAAAGAGCTATAGATGATGGAAATTCAATGAAGCTTTGTCTGGATTTGCCTGTTATTCCTCTAAGTAATGATCCTGAAATCACCTTTTGCAATTGTATCTTTGTTTTAGTCAAGCCTTTGATGAAAAGCTGTCTTGATGACAGAGGTAGATAAGTTCTTGATTAGGAAAGGGATCAAGCATTTTGGGGAGAAGGCAGGAGAATGGGTTTGAGAAATATATCGGCTATGATCAAATAGCAGAGCAGACGCAATGGACTGAATGGTCTAATTTTGCTCCTAAACTTGCAGTCTGTACTTTTATCACCTATCAAATGTATACATTCCCTACCTGTGATGAAAGGCCTGTGAGCTGGTAGCGCATTAACTTCTGAGTGTTGTCACTCCTTTTATGTTTTAAATGCGAACCCTGCCAGATGTGTGAGAGGCAATAGTGCAGTGGCACTTGTAATGCAACCTTGTAAGGTACAAATAAGTGACAGATAGCAATTGTACATGAGGCATCAGATGGAGATGTCTGGCACCCAAGCCTGTATGTGACAGTCATGTGCAATTACAAAATCATACCCAAAGGGACATGAAGCACTGAGTTGATAGTGACATTTTGAAGCAATAGGACAATTGTCAGTTTCTAACCTGGGCTTGTTAAGCCACTCTTAGGGGTTTACACTAATCATGGTTATGTACAAGTGTTACAGGAAATTCTAGAAATTACGCTACTTCCGTTTAGGGACAACACTAATTAGCATCTTTTAAGGATGCTCAATGTATTTTTTAAATATATTTATGATGGAACAGAAAACTGTACCCAATATAGCTAGATGATGTCATTTAAAATCTAGCTGCTTATGGCCATTGGAGTGACACTGTGATTGGAAAATGTTTATTTTTGTGAATAACCCAATTTCAAACTGCACCAAGTTATCATCCTTAAATAGATCAAGCAATTGTTCTCAAAAACAGAATTTATATTTTAAAATACTGTTAGATTGCGTCAACTCATGACAGATTTTATGCCTAATAGGAAACAAATACATTCCAGCAGAAACTAGTGCAATTCTGAATGTAATTTGCACTTGGATCTGCCCATTGCATTGATCTTGCCAGCAGAAACTCTACTTCTTGTGTTTGTGAGCATACCTATGCAATCAACTGCTGCGGGCTGCCTAAACCCTTCCCTGGTATTTATTCTGAAACAGTTACTTTCAAGATCCTGTTTATCAATCTGTGTCTTAACAGCTGCAAATCTCTTTGCAGAATGTAGATTTCATTTTTCGCTGCATCATTAGTTCTGTCACAGACTCAACTTCCTAGAACACATACATCAATTCTTTTCAGACTTTCACCCTGTCACCTGGGAGGCAATGAATTATCCAGGCTCACGTTTACAGTTACATTGCAATCTTCCACTTCATTTTCTGTTGAGCTCCGCAGATACTGTTGCTGCACCTCTTTTCTCAACTCTCTCCCTTAGGTCACTCTGTTGTTCTGCGGTTCCATGACACTATGGCTTGAAGCAAATATCCAGTGCTGAAAACTTTCTTGAGACCCAAGAATGAACTTAACCCTCAATTAGAAAATCCAAGAATTGTGAAACAGTACTTGCCTTTCATCCATTCTGAAATGCTATGAAAAAGAAGGCAATTGATTTACCTGCTCACACTCCTAAGTGGTGGTGACACTGTATTTGAGTTTCAATTTTACGTGCCTCGCTGTATCCTGCAATCTGGGAACTCCATCAATGGTTTAATTGATAGAGACAATGCAGACCAGAGGAACCAGATGATGAATCTGTGTTGAGTTAGCTCGTTTCAATTCAAAAGTAAGAGAAGAGACTGAAATTCTTCTGTGCTGAATTTCAGTTGGTTATAAAGTTACAATAGACCACACAGAAATCTGATGCAAACGTACACAAAAACTAATTGAGAGGAATAATATCACCATGCCTTTGTTGCATTCATGTGGCAGCATGGAGTGGTTGCACCTTCAACCCCGGACTGGTAATTCTGTTAAAAATATCTACGTGACACAAATAAGAATGGAGAGGAATCGGGGGTTGGGGGGGGTGGGTGTGTGGTGGTGGGGTGGGTGATGCTGCCATGGGGTCAAGGGGGTTTGGGGAGTAGGGACGATAGTGTCTTGGAGCCCACAAAGGCAGAATGACTTACTTAGAATGGATGCAAAGTCTTTGTTACCAGATGGTAGATTAGGATGCATAGATAAAATCCAGCATATCCAGGCTTGTGCTGGCTTGTAGCAGGTTCCTACTTGTTACATATTTGTATGCTATGAATATTCATTTGTGGGAAACTATTTTTCAACTACCAGCGAGATGAAGTGAGTGGTGCATGAGAATTTTGTGGCTCCCGGTTCACATTTGATTAAAAAGGTGATGTACACAGGTGTATTTATGCAGATGCTGTCAGGTCAGTGGTTTTCCTTGTTTCACCCTAAGGGGCAAGGGGGGGGAGAATAGAATGGCAGCTTTTATGGAGGATGAGGGCCAGCGTGGGTGGGGCAATGATGGGGCTGGGAATTTGGAGTGTGAATACGAGCATAGGGGAGTGAAAGATGAAGAACCTGGCTTCATGGTGCTGGTGTCTGTCGTGTTCGAAACAGGCAGAATGTAAGAAAAAGACGGCCAAAGGAATTGTGTCTGAATGTGAGCCTATCTTGGGATGTTAGTTGGCAGAGTTTTCAAGAGATTTGGGTTCACCCACAATATTTCAATTATCATCTTTGAGTGCAATCTCAGATAATGTCTTGTGCAGTGCAAAGAAGGGAGGTCGAGCTGAGACTGCAAATTCAACCTTGTACCTGAGAGTGACAAGTGAAATACTGAACAATAATTCAAAAAAGAATAAACAAAAAAAAATGTTTCTTCCACACAGTGGAAATGTGCCCTAACTCCCCTGTAACCACCAAATTGTACCAGCCATGAGATATGACAATTGTATTGAGAATGTGTTATCTAGACCATTAATTTATAATATAAGTTACCGGGAACATATATATCTTGAACTTCTTGAAAGAAGGCTTTTCAAAGCAAAGGGTACTAGCCACAGTGGTAATAATGTTGCATTTGCAAAGAGCAAGCTGCTTGAATGGAAACGCTGAGTCTGCAGCACTTACGAGAGAGGACACATGACTCAGTTGGACAATGTGGTTTTGAACATACAGTCAGACAGAACAGGCCACAATGCCCTCTTTGAGCCCTCACTTTCTGTTACTTTGAAGCCTCTGTCATCACAGTTTGAGAGTTGACGCTCCATGAGATGACCTCACTATTGCCAGTGAGGAGGGTTCTTTGAGGAGAAACCTGAATCTACATCACTATCTTCAGGGAAAGCGAGCTCAGCCAACCACAACTGATCCAGGAAGAAACACGAGAGTACAATTATGTTGTCAGGTCAGCAATGCCAGTAGTATGCATGCACACTGACTTTGGCTACAACAAAGATTTTTGGACAATGGAATTTGGCAAGAAATTGTGGCCATGATGAAAAGCTTTGCTGGGGACCAGAACACTTTTTTAAATAACTCAGTCTTATCTTTACATTGTAAGTCGACGGCAAGTTTCACAACTAAAAAGCTTCCCTTGTTTCGTGATCACACGTCTCCCTTGCATGCCGCCAGCACTTTTTTATTTTAATTACAATTGCAAAAAGCAAGTGTGGAAGTGGAACCCACATTAAGTTCCACTGTTGAGAATGGCACATTGTTAACAAGCGACCTCTTTCTTCCATGTTTCACAGTCGGAGCGTCTCAACTGAACCGTTTTCAAGTCTACAATATCGAGGCTATAATGTCCTTTTCTCCCCAATATTTTTAAGACTGAAGACTTTAGCCACACAGACCACAAGAATAAATGACCATCAACTGTTTTAGTGATGTTAAGTGAGAGATAGACGTTAGTTAGGATAGTGGGAGAACTCCCTTACTCTTTTGTTACACCAGCTGAGAGGATCTTGATCTGAAGCCTCAACTCGAAGCCAGCATTTCCCATGATGCAGAATTCCCTCTGCTTAACAGGGAAATTGTTGGCCTATGTTATGAGATCACAGCAGGATTTTAGAGACTTTTAATCATCTGTTCAAACTTGTTACTGCACACCTCTGGAGCAGGCAGGATTTGAACACAAGCCTCATGATTCAGTGGTAGAGACATTATCACTGTGCCACAAGAGCCTCAGGAATTTGTGCACCCAGAAGTGGCGAGAAGCATAGTGGGCAGATGAACTTAATTGGGAGAGAGGGCAAAAATTAGATTCTTATGATGAAATAAACTGCAGTGATAAAGTTTTCCTGCTTATGTCATAGATTGACAAACTTACCAGCAGGTATCAATAAAGTTGTCTTACTTGTTAAGTATGCATTGCATCTCATTAAAACTATCATTAAGACCCTGATGGTTATCAATATTTTGACACAGCTTTAAATGATGCTTATAGTAACTTGATGTGAAGGTGCCAGAGTTGGACTGGGGCGAACAAGGTCAGAAATCGCACGACACCAAGTTATAGTCCAAGCTTTTGGACCCTCACTCCTTTTTCAGGTGTTAGTGAGAGAGGCAATATCAGACACAGAATTTATATAAGTTATGTGTATAAAGAACAGGTCAAAGGCGGGGAGAAACATACCCAGTTGCTACCCTCATCCTGATGGCCACCTTTGTGTGTGGCTGTGACAAGTTGTGTGTAGACCCTCAATACACAAACACCAAATGTCACAAGTTACTGAAGTTCTACATGTCCCTGGTGTTGCAAAGGATTGTTGCCGCAGTACACTCCAAGTAGTCAGATTGTCCTATACCACCTGTCCTTGGTGGAGAAATTTGTAAAGAAAAACATCTTTGACCACAAGCCCATCAGGCAGTGGTCAGCGAGTAGCATCTTCAAGACACTTTGGGAAAAGGAGAGAATGGATCTGGTCGTGCAGTTCCCTGCGTAGACTACCAAAATCATTTGACAGAATGCCTCATCACCAGAGCTCTCCCACAAGCACCAGGGCATTACTTGGCTGGTGCTGAGAAGGGCTCTGCCTGTGAGACTCTTTACGCACACCTGGACTCTCTGCGCCACCACACACTGCTCTCGAAGTGGTGCAGAAGGGACGAGACTGTCGCACACCTCCTTCTGGAATGTGCCTTTGCAAAGGAGGTCTGGAGGAATATGCAATTGTTTATGTCGAAGGTCATCTCAAGCAGCTCCATGAAGTGAGACTCTGCTCGACGGGCTGTTCCCCAGGACGCACACCAAGACCAATATCATCTGCACTTGGAGGACCATCAACACTGTGAAAGACAGGCTTTGGTCTGCTGAAACATGCCAGTCTTCCAGTCGACGCCAACTGAGTGTTGCAGGCTGGCACATTCCAAGGTCCAGGACTACAGGCTGAGGGACACAATAAAGCCTGGGCAGTTGCTGCCAAGGCGCAAATGGGAAAGACCACCATGTAAGGCCCCTCTGCCAAATCATAATGGGTGTCCATTCAATAACCAGGCCCAGCTGATGCCCCAGCTATATGCCAAGAGGTTATTTGTAAATATAGAGAAAGATGAACTCCAAAGTTTATTTTATTCTCTGTAAGTAATGACAATACAGATTGGAATGGCTACATTAACTGTGCATGTACAAAAAGACTTCCTTCTATGAATACAGTATATTTTTGCAATGAAAAATCTTGCTAACAATGTGCCATTCCCAACATTGGAACTGAATGTGGGTTCCACTTCCATGCTTGATTTTTGTCATTGTAATTAAGAATGAAAAGTGCTGGCAGCATGCAGTGGAGGAAGACAGCATGTCCCTCTGGGCTATCGCTAAGCCCAGCCATAGGGCAAACAGGGGCAGCTTGTAGGTGAGGGGCATGGAAGCAGTAGCAGTGCCTGAGCTGCATGGAGCTGTTGAAGTGATAAAGAGAGGGAGATAGTTCTTGACGGTATGAAACCTCAAAAGTGGTGAGGGGGAGGAAAAATATTTGGGGCAATGGTACACTCAGTCGTTCTGGGAGCTGTGCTGTGGTCTGTCCAGGAACTGTGCCATGGTCAGTCCAGGAGCTGTACTTTGGTCAGCCCAGGAACTGTGCTGTGGTCAGCCCAGGTGCTGTGATGTGGTCAGTCTGGGAGGTGTGCTTGTGGTCAGTGTTGGACATGTGCAATGGTCAGTCTTGGAGGTGAGCTGTGGTCAGTCTGGGAGCTGTGCTATGGTCAATCTGGGAGCTATGCTGTGATCAGACTGGGAGCTGTGTTGTGTCCAGTCTGACAGGTGTCCTGATGTCAGACAGGGAGCTGTGCTGTGGTCACTCTGGGAGCTGTGCTGTGATCAGTCTATGAGCTGTGCTTTGGTCAGACTGGGAGTGGAGTTCTCCACTCAGTTCAGGAGCTGGCTGGGTTTTGATTTGTTTTCAGTCTACTAGCCTGCAGTCAGTCCAATACAAAGCATAGCCAGGAATGTGATGGAATGCTTGCTACTTGCTGGTTGGGTGCAGCTCCAACAACAGTCAAGTAAGAGTGGCACCATCCAGTCAGCCCACTTGGTTGGCAAAGATCCACCAACGTCCACTCCCTCAGCAATTGATGATCATTAGCAGCAAAGTGTAGCATCCACAAGACGCACTACAGAAATTCACCAAAAATTCTTAGAAAGCACCTTCCAAACACATGTCAACTTCCAACTGGAAAGATAAGAGCAGCAAATACTTGGGACACCACCAATTGCAAATACCCCTTGAAGCCACACCCCAGCCTGATTTGTAAATATATCACCATTCCTTAAGACAGAATCCCTCTTGCCCTCACATATCACCCCACTAACCTCCAGATTCAATGCATCATTCTCCATCACTTCCGCCACCTGCAATCTGACCCCAAAATGAATATATTTCCCTCCCCACCCCTATCTGCCTTCCATAGGTACCACTCTGTCCGTGACTCCCTCATCCACTCCACATTCCCCACTAACCTCACTACAGCCAGCACCTTTCCCTGCAACTGCAGGAGGTGCTACACCTGCCCCTATACCTCCCCCCTCACCTCCATCCAAAGGAGCAAAAATACCTTCCACATCAGACAGAAGTTCACCTGCACATCCATCAATGTGATCTACTGTATCTGTTGTTCCCGATGTGGCCTCCTCTACATTGGGGAGACCAAGTGGAGGCTTAGAGACTGCTTTGTACAGCATCTGCACTCTGTTTGCAACAAGCAACAACACCTTCCAGTCGTGAAACACTTCATCTCCCCCTCCCAGTCCCTGGATGATATGCCCGTCCTGGGCCTTCTCCAGTGTCACAAGAATGCCACCCAGAAACTGGAGAAGCAGCATCTCATATTCTGCCTTGGGAGCCTACAGCCCAATGGTCTCAATGTGGACTTTTCTAGCTTTAAAATCTCCCCAACCCCAGCCTCATCCCATGATCAACCCTCCCTCCCATCCCCACCTCCTTGACCTGACACAACCTGGCCATCTTCTACCCACCTATCCACTCCTCCCATCTCACTGCCCAATCCCCACTACTCCCTACCTGCACTCACCTATCGTCATCCCACCTACCTTCCCCAGCCCCAGCCCTCCTCTCCCTACTTCACAGCTCCTTTCCCCGTCTCCTATTTCTGAAGGAAGGTCGTAACCCGAAAATTCAGCTTTCCTACTCCTCTGATGCTGCCTGGCCTGCTGTGTTCCTCCAGCTCCATACAGTGTTATCACCATTCCTTAAGTGTTGCTGGGTCAAAATGCTGAAATTCTCTCATTAATGGCATTATCAGTTTGCCTATAGCATACAGACTGTAGTAGTTCAAGAAGGCAGCTCCGACAGCAGTTGGGGAATGAGCAATAAACGCTTACTCAGTTAACAATGCATCCCATGAGTACATTAAATGAATGAAACTTCTACAGTTGCTGTAGGATGAAGGGAACAATGCTGTGTCATATGTCATGTTGTATTATGACAAACTGCAATGAATTCAATGATAACATTTGTGGTTGGTATGGACCTGGGATGGTAAGGGGATCGGAGAGCAGCAGGTACTCCTGGTTTGAAGTAATATGTCGTCACTCAGCTTTCACCAGGTTAGTACACCCACTGTGAGCAGGGCCATGGTGAAGAAGTGTATAGGGCTGCTGAAAATGTAGTTCTGTTGTTTGGAGCAGTCCAGGGGGGCCCTTCAGTATAGTCTGGAAAGAGTATGCTGTTTCAGACTGTGTCCCTGTATTCTGCTCAATTGGAAGAGGGAATGAAGTGGCGTGAAAGACGCTGAGGAAATAGGAGCAGAAGCAGTGTCCCATGGAGGAGGATGAGGAACTTGGGAAGGAGGAAGCTCTCCTTTGTATGAAAGAACTCAGCTGTGACAGGCATCACAAGCCAGGCAGGACCTGATTGACACCCAGTTCCAGCAGATGGGAGCTGGGTACAGCAGGCCATCATGGAACATTCAGTAGTTGTTGATCAGCATGCCCAACTTTTGGTTTGCATTGTGAGGTGATGTGCAACCTCTACTATCAATGCCTGAGGAATACAGAGTGTCATTCCTCAAGTCTGCATTGTCCCCCTCGTAAACAGAAAATATGCAACCTAAATATAGAAACCCCAGATAGGGGAAAGAATATTGTAGATGACAGCCATTTCTCTGCATCACTTCCATTCATAGTCATTGTGGTTCACAATTGATAGCTATCCCAAGCACGGTACCCTCTTGTTGATTTAGTCAGTCAAACTGAGCATCCTATCTGTGGAGTTTTGACTGCATTCTTCAAATAAAAGGCCTATGATTCACTGGGTTATGGGAAGAAGTACAGACACACACGTTGCTGATGCTGGGACATGATCAAAGGTGTTCCAATGAAGGAACAACATCTTCTTATAATAAATGAAGTTAACAGCTATTGGGAAATACACTGCAACAAAATGCTAGAAGAATGGAAATGAGCATATGTTTACATTTGTGAGAAATAGATACATTGATGAAACACTCATGCTATGGATGTGCCCTGAAAAAGCACTTGTCTTCTGTCACTGCGTCCCGCGTATAACTTGGTGTTGCCCTGATATCTACAGCATGGGCTGAGATAGCCTGCTGACTGGTTTGCCCTCACGATGGTTAAGACTTAGGGGCTCAAAACCTTGAGGGCCCCGGACTGAGGAGAATCTCCTGTACAACTACAGATGCAGCGTCCTTGACCTGAGCAGCTTCAGACGATTGAATGAAATGGAAGAGGGAAGGTAGACAGAGATAATGGGAACTGCAGATGCTGGAGATTCCAAGATAATAAAATGTGAGGCTGGATGAACACAGCAGGCCAAGCAGCATCTCAGGAGCACAAAAGCTGACGTTTCGGGCCTAGACCCTTCATCAGAGAGGGGGATGGGGGGAGGGAACTGGAATAAATAGGGAGAGAGGGGGAGGCGGACCGAAGATGGAGAGTAAAGAAGATAGGTGGAGAGAGTGTAGGTGGGGAGGTAGGGAGGGGATAGGTCAGTCCAGGGAAGACGGACAGGTCAAGGAGGTGGGATGAGGTTAGTAGGTAGCGGAGGGTGCGGCTTGGGGTGGGAGGAAGGGATGGGTGAGAGGAAGAACCGGTTAGGGAGGCAGAGACAGGTTAGACTGGTTTTGGGATGCAGTGGGTGGGGGGGAAGAGCTGGGCTGGTTGTGTGGTGCAGTGGGGGGAGGGGACGAACTGGGCTGGTTGAGGGATGCAGTAGGGGAAGGGGAGATTTTGAAACTGGTGAAGTCCACATTGATACCATATGGCTGCAGGGTTCCCAGGCGGAATATGAGTTGCTGTTCCTGCAACCTTCGGGTGGCATCATTGTGGCAGTGCAGGAGGCCCATGATGGACATGTCATCAAGAGAATGGGAGGGGGAGTGGAAATGGTTTGCGACTGGGAGGTGCAGTTGTTTTTTGCGAACTGAGCGGAGGTGTTCTGCAAAGCGGTCCCCAAGCCTCCGCTTGGTTTCCCCAATGTAGAGGAAGCCGCACCGGGTACAGTGGATGCAGTATACCACATTGGCAGATGTGCAGGTGAACCTCTGCTTGATGTGGAATGTCATCTTGGGGCCTGGGATGGGGGTGAGGGAGGAGGTGTGGGGACAAGTGTAGCATTTCCTGCGGTTGCAGGGGAAGGTGCCGGGTGTGGTGGGGTTGGAGGGCAGTGTGGAGCGAACAAGGGAGTCACGGAGAGAGTGGTCTCTCCGGAAAGCAGACAGGGGAGGGGATGGAAAAATGTCTTGGGTGGTGGGGTCGGATTGTAAATGGCAGAAGTGTCGCAGTGTGGGAACCCTGCAGCCATATGGTATCAATGTGGACTTCACCAGTTTCAAAATCTCCCCTTCCCCTTCTGCATCCCTCAACCAGCCCAGTTCGTCCCCTCCCCCCACTGCACCACACAACCAGCCCAGCTCTTCCCCCCCACCCACTGCATCCCAAAACCAGTCCAACCTGTCTCTGCCTCCCTAACCGGTTCTTCCTCTCACCCACCCCTTCCTCCCACCCCAAGCCGCACCCCCCGCTACCTACTAACCTCATCCCACCTCCTTGACCTGTCCGTCTTCCCTGGACTGACCTATCCCCTCCCTACCTCCCCACCTACACTCTCTCCACCTATCTTCTTTACTCTCCATCTTCGGTCCGCCTCCCCCTCTCTCCCTATTTATTCCAGTTCCCTCCCCCCATCCCCCTCTCTGATGAAGGGTCTAGGCCCGAAACGTCAGCTTTTGTGCTCCTGAGATGCTGCTTGGCCTGCTGTGTTCATCCAGCCTCACATTTTATTATCAGGGAAGGTAGACAGGTGCCTCTGGAGTATTCTGAGATGAAGCTCCCAGTGTCTATCTGTTATTCCTCCTCTTTGTGAGCACCATCCTGTCTGGTTGAGAGGAAGGAGTATCTGGAATGAGATCAAGGTGCCTTGCTCCCCTCTTGCCTTGTCATTGACACTGAGCATCCATGAGCAGCGAGATGAATGCTGAGCCAAATATGTTTCTAGTAGCAGCTTAGACATTCTGCAGCTCGTGGATCTCCATGCTATTCCCACTTTTCCATGGAGGTGGCTGAACATTCACATGCTGTGGCTACAAGAGCAGACCAGAAGCTGGGAATACTGCAGCAAGTAACTCACCTCCTGATTCCTCAAAGCCTATCCACCATCTACAAAGCCCAAGTCAGGAGTGTGATGGAATACCTGCCACTTGCCTGGATGAGTGCAGCCCCAACAACACTCAAGAAGTTTGACACCATCCAGGACAAAGCAGCCCGCTTGATTGGCATTACATCCACAAGCATCCACTCCCTCCAACATCGATGCTCAGTAGCAGCAGTGTGTACTATCTACAAGATGCACTGCAGAAATTCACCAAAGATCCTCAGGCAGCACCTTCCAAACCCACGACCACTTCCATCTAGAAGGATAAGGGCATCGGATATATTGCAACACCATCACCTCCGAGTTCCTCTCCAAGTCACTCACCATCCTGACTTGGAAATATATCACTGCTCCTTCACTGTCTCTGGGTCAAAAACCTGGAATTCCGTCCCTAATAGTATAGTGGATCAACCGACAGCAGAAGGACTGCAGTGGTTCAAAAAGGCAGCTCACTACCATCTTCTCAAGGGCAACTAGAGATGGGCAAGAAATGCTGACCAGCCAGCGACACCCACAATCCACAAAATGAATTTTAAAAAAGGCACAAAGATGCACATATTCTTCCACAGTTTGCCATCGTCAGGGCCCCCAGTATCACTGTTATATTCCCATGCCTGTTTCTGTGGGTTGAGTCTGTCACTTATGGGCTAGTGCAGAGGCACATCTTCTGCATAAGCTCTGCAGATGTCTGGTTTTTGGAAATTCTCAGACGCTAGACACCTCGGTATTTCTTCCTCCATTAGCTGTAGTCACATTTCAGTAATGTGTTCACCAGATGGTGCTCCTGAGCTTATTCTGGCAAGTACCCACTGGGATGAAAGACTCTGAACTGGTGAGGAATGCAACTGCATTATCATACACAGAGCTGATGCTTGGCAAAGGCTGCGTCTGCATCTGTTGGTCACTTGAGCTTGTGAAAGAGAAGACACAGAATCAGTGAAGGCGCACAAACATTTATACATATTATTATGCATATTTTTTGTTGCTTATAAGAATTGAGAGAGAGTGAAAGAGAAATCTGGTTTTGATGAGTACTGAGTGAGGTTGTGTATTTGGCTCCTAATTTGTTTTTTGTAATATGTAAGGTTCACAATGGCAGGAGAACTCGGCCTCATGGAATGTTCATCTTGCAATATTGGGAAATCAGGGACATGCCCAGTGTTCATGGTGTCCGCACATGCAACAAGTGTGTTCAGCTGTAACTCCTGATTGGCTGCATTGAGTAGCTGGAACTGTGGATTGACTCACGACGTAGCATCTGTGATGCTGACGGTGTCATGGATTACATGTTTAGCAAGCTGGTCACACCAGAAGTAAGGGTACACAGGAGAAAAGCATTGAGTGACCACCAGGAAGACTAGTAAGTGTGGATAGTCAGTGCAGGATTCCACTGTTACCATTCCTCTCCCAAACAGACATACCATATTGGATACTATTGGGAGGATGACCTCTTAGGGGAAAACAGCAGCAGCCAAGTTTATGGCATGACTGTTGGCTGTGATGCAGAGCAGTGGAGGAGAAAGACTGGGAGAGCTTTAGCGACAGTGTTCAACTGTGAGAGGAATTGACAGACAGTTCTGTAACAACAAACAATACTCTCAAATGGTATGTTGCCTTCCTAGTACCATGGTCAGGAATGTCGTGGAGTGGCTGCAGGATATTCTGAAGAGGATGATGAACAACCAGCTGTTGCGGTATATGTCACTACCAAAAGCATGGGTAAAAATAGAAACGAAGTCCTGCAGCAAGAGTTTACAGAGTTAGTTAGGAGATTAAAGAGGAAGGCTACTAAAGTTGTAATCTCTGGATTACTTCCAATACCACACATGACTATGTATAGGAATAGGAAGTTAGGTCAAATGAATGTGTGACCAAAGAGTGGTGTTGGAGACAGGGTTTGGATTTTTGGATCATGGGACATCTTCTGGTGTAGGTGAGACCTGCATAAACTAGATGGTTTGCATCTGAATGGGTCTAGTATCCTTGCTGGGAGATTTCCTCATGCCATTTGGGATGCTTGTAAACTGATTTAGCAGGGGCATGGGGCACAGAGCAGATGTAAAGTCGAGAGAAAGACCCAATCAGTGATAGAAGGAATACCAGGATATCCCAATAGGTATTGAAGACACAGGCTGAATAAGACACATCCTAATTTGTAAAAGCTTCACTTGTAAAGCTAAATTGTATCTATTTGAATGTGAGGAACTTGACACATAAAGCAGATGAATTTAGAGCATTGATCAGCACGTGGGGAAATGAAATTGTCACTATCATTGAGACATGGTTCAAGAAAGGGCAGGATTGGCAGTATGCCATTCCACGGCATAGAAGCCTCAGATTGGAGAGCTGGGCTAGTAAGGAGATGGGCGCATTCTATTATAGATGAAGAAAACCATCACTGCAGTAATGAGGGAGGATGTTATAGGAAGGTCTTCAAATGACGCCATCTGGGTAGACCATAGCAATAAAAAAAGGGACAACGACCTTGCTGTGATTATGCTACACGCCTCCCAAAAGTCAGAGGGACACAGAGGAGCAGATATGTAAGCAAATCACAGAAAGCTGTGAGAGAAACAGGGGTATAGTTGTAGGGGACTTCAATTTTGTGAGCATTAACTCAGATTGTCTTAGCATCAAAGGATTATACAGGATGAAATTTTAAAAGTGCGTCCAGGAGAGATTTTTGTGCCAATATTTAAACATTCCTACTGGAGATGGGGCAGTGTTAGGCCTAATCCTAGGGAATGAAGCCGGTCAAGTGGTTGAAGTTTCTGTGGGCAAGTGTTTTGGGGATAGTGACCACAACTCTCTCAGTTTCAATGTCATTATGGAAAGACGTAAGGATCGTGCGGAAGTTACGTGCCAAAATCAGGAAAAGGCCAATTTCAATGTTATTAGTCAGGATCTAGCAAGCATAGACTGGGAACAGCTACTTACAAGTAAGTCTACATTTGGAAAGTGGGAGCCCTTTACAAGTACAAACAGTGAGAATTCAGGGCTAGCATGTTCCTCTGGTTAAATATATTGACATTGGGTTCTGAAGCTTCAGAAAATCACATTGCTATACCTTTCTATGAGATTATGTATTGTTTAATGCAAAGGAATGTGTCTTGCTTATAGAATTGGTAATGATGCAGTATTAGACATTGTACTATAAAGGGGTATAATTCAAGAGGTATTTACAATTCAAACAAAATATGCTTGCATTTGGATTTGTGACCAGCCTTGTATTTTTGTAACAATGCTAACATTTTAATTTCTGTTTTAATAAATGCAGCATTTAAGTTGGCCAAAATAAAAAGTGAAGAGTAAGGGCAGCAGGCCCAGGGAACCTTGAATGTCAAGTGATATCGACAGTTTGATAAAGAGAAGAAAGGAAATATATGTCAGGTACCACGCATTAAAAATATGGGAGGCCCTTCAAAAGTATAGAGTGTGTAATGGGTTGTTTAAAAAGGAAATTAGTGATCAAGGAAACCCTGAGGCTTTTTATAAGTATATAACAGTAAGAGAATTACATGGGAAAGTTTGGGACCTATTAGAAACCAAAGGGGCAACTTGTGCATAGAGCTAGTGGGCGCGAGTGAGATCTTAAATTAATACAGCTCATCTGTATTCACAGAGGGGAAAGACACTGTAGTTGGGAATGTCAGTTGAGATGGTGAGGTTCTAGCTCACATTAAGATTAATAAGGTTAATATTAGATTGATAAGATTAAAATTAAATGCTTTAGAGGGTATACAGGTGCATAAAGCATCAGGGCCTGATGAGATGAATCCCTGGCTAACATCAGAGAAGATAGCTGGGCCCTGGCAGAGATATTTAATTCTTCATTGGCCACAGGCAAAGTGCCAGATGACTGGAGGACAGTTAATGCAGTTCCTTTGTTCAAGAAGGGCAGCAGGGATAAGTCAGTAATTACAGACCAGTTAGTCAAAATCAGTGGTAGGGAAATTACTTGAAACATTCTGAAAGACAGGATTAATCAATACTTAGAGAGGCAGGGATTCATCAGGAATAGTCATCATGAATTTGTTAGAGGGAGCTCCTATCTGATTAATTTAAGTGAGTTATTTGAAAAGGTGACTAAATATACGATGAGGGTACTGCAGTTGATGTGGCTTACATGGATTTCAGCAAAACCTTTGGCAGGGTGTCATGTAGAAAGCTGGTCTAAAAGGTAAGAGCCCTGGGATCCAAGGCATATTGGCAAACTGGATCCAAAACCAGCTTACAAATAAGAGACAACAGGTGATGGAGGAGCATTCTTTTTGTGACTGAAAGCCTGTGACCAGCAGTGTATCACAGGCTTCATTGCTGGGACCCTTGCTGTTTGTAATACACATTAATGACTTGGATGTGAATGTTGAAGGTATGTTTAGTAAGTTTGCAGATGAAGTGAAAATTGGTGGTGTTTTTGAAACTGACGAAGTTGGTCACAGGTTAGTCTGAAATTGATCAGCTGGTAAACTAGGTGAACAATGGCAGATAATTTTGACGGGTGTGAGGTGCTGCACTTTAGGAGGTCTAAAAGGGTAAGGACAGACAAAATGAACAGTAGGTCCCTGGGGAGTACTGAGAAACAAAAGGATCTTGGTGTACAAGTCCATAGATCCTTGAAAATGTCAGAGAGGTAGACAAGGTAGTGAAGAAGGCATATGGGTTGCTTGTCTTCATTTGCAAGAACATGGAATATTTTATTTCAAAAATATACTTTATTCATAAAAAAATCTTCATATACATACATAATCACCAGAACAGTTCAATTCTGTACAGTCTTTGCATATTGAGAACAAACAAAAATCCAAGACATTTCTTACTTTTACAGGACTATACTTACATTTATTTGACGGACCAGGAGGGTCCAATACCCATTTAACTTTGGCTGAAAGAAGTAAGATTGTGATCTTTCCCCTCTGCACCTTGGCAGTCCCCAAGCTTTAGTACACCCCTCAGCACATAGTCCTGGACCTTGCAATGTGCCAGTCTGCAACACGTTATCAAGTTCAACTCCTTACTCTCAAAGACCCACAAAGTTCAGGCAGGCCAAAGAGTATCTTTTACTAAGTTGATGGTCCTTCAGATGCAGTCAATGTTTGTCTCAAACTGCATCTTAGGGAACAAACCACAGAACACAGAACACAGAGTGCTGCATCACAGGCCAAGCCCCAACAAAAACAATATCTCTCTCCAGGCTTCCTTTGCAAAGGCACATTCCAGAAGGAGATATGTGACAGTCTGTATGCCCCCACAGGTGCTTCAAGGGCAGTGTGCAGTGGCACAGAGAGTCTGGACATACATGAAGGTTCTCACAGGCCCTCCTCACCACCAGCCAAGCGACATCCTGGTGCTTGTTGGAAAGTTCTGGTAATGAGGCATTCTATCAGGGACAGATAGTACATAGTGACATTCGATGTTTACGTATGGAGAGTCTACACACAGCTTGACGAGGATGAGAGTAACATTGCGTACATCCTTCAACCCCTTATCTAGAGCTTTATACATGGTGGCCCTGGGGACATGGTCCATCCTAGACCTCCAGGTGAAGTAGAAGATGGCTCAGGTAACAGCAATGACACAGATTTTGGGAATTGGCCAGACCTCACATCTGATGACCAGGTTTTTATCCCCAATGGAGGAGAAGTGCTCCCAGACACCATTTTGGCAATACGCTCCTCCCAGGTTTTTACACGCACCCCAGTCCCTCTACCTTATTCCCAGCAGCTTCAGGTAACCTGTCCTGACGGTGAAGGGGGTAAAGGACCGGTTAGCCCAGCTCCCAAAGAACATGGCCTCACTATTGCCTCAATTTACCTCCCAAGACCAGTTCAAACTGATCGCAGATGTTCATGAATCTGAACACTGACAATGGACCCAAGCAGAAAATGGTAATGTCATCAATCTACAGGGAGGCTTCGACTTGCAGTCCTCCACTTCCTGGAACAGTCATCCCCCAGGCTCACATCCTTCCTGATGGACTCAGCAAAAGGCTCCATATAACACACAAACAAAGTGAGAGAGTATGGGGACAAAGATGTCTTGATACAAATTTATAAAACATTGGTTAGCCCACAAATTAGACATTGCGTGCAGTTCTGGCCACCATTGTATTGGAAGACATAATGGTAGTGATGGTACATAGGAGATTCACCAGGATGTTACCTGGGATGAAAAGCGTCAGTTGTGAGGACAGACTTCATAGGCTGCGTTTGATTTCCAGCAGAAGAGGCTGAGGCGCAATCTCATTGAGGTATGCAAAATTATGAGATGTATAGGCAGAATAGATTGTGAGAATCTCTCCCGCATGGCAGACATGCCTAAGATCAACAGGCATAGGTTTATGGTGAGGAGCAAGTGGTTTAGAGGAGATCTGAGATTTTCTTTTACCCAGGGGTTGGTAGCTATATACAATGTGCTTCCTGAGAGGCAGTTACTTTCGCAACATTTAAGAAGCATCTGGCTGAGCACTTAAAATGCCAGGGCATGGTAGACTACGATCTAAGGGCCGACAAATGGGATTACTGTAGTTGGCTGCTTGTTGGTCAGCACAGAGATGCTGGGCCAAAGATCTTGTTTCTGTGCTGTATGCCTCTATGAATGTGTGAGACTACCTGCACATCTGAGATGAGCAGACGACAATGTTCCTCACTGGGCTCTCCTCCCGTTCTGATCTCTCTACTGGCACCAGGCCAACTCTGGACCTGTCAGTTCCAATGCCTGCTTCTTAAAATTGAAGAGGCTTCAATAGCAAGCACCTCTGCTCTGCTCTTGATCTCTCGAAATTGTTGTGAGCCAGCTTTTCCCACAATGAGAAAAACAGAAGGTTTGAGCCTAACTCAAATGTGTGTATGAGTACTTGATGAACATAGCCCTGCCGAGTGGTGATCCTTCTCTAATAAATGACTAGGAAGGGCAATGTCCAGGAAGTGTTCAAAAGTCAGCAGAATAAGGTGAGTATGGACCCTTCAGTGTGCATTATGCATGTGATGTTAAGGTTAGAATGCCTGTGTGATAAGGTGGTGCAGTGCCAGAGTTAGATTGAGTGGTGGCCCTTTGAGAATGAGCTTGCAGTGTGAAGGTGGTGGTACCTTCTCTTGCAGACCACAGGAGACCATTTATCCTCATCCTACACTATGTTCTGGTTCTTTGGCAAGGGCCAATGGCACTGATCTGTGAGGTGGTGTTGGCATGGAGACCCAGGGTGGCTGGGAAAAGTTCACTCTGCCATCACTTCCCCTGCTTTCCAGGACAGCCTGGAGCGTAATGCCTAGTGAATCATCGCTAAATGTAGGAGTGACCTTGTGCCTGCTCTGCAACATCTCTGTGAGATGTGAGGGCAAGCAACACTGGCTCCTACATTGCTCCTAATTTACAGGAGTGGTTAGCTAATGTGACTTGAGGAAGATTGTATCAGAGATAATGGGAACTGCAGATGCTGGAGAATCTGAGATAACAAAGTATGGAGCTGGATGAACACAGCAGGCCAAGCAGCATCTTATGTGCTCCTAAGATGCTGTTTGGCTGCTGTGTTCATCCAGCTCCACACTTTGCTCTCTTGAGGAAGGATACCTACTGTCCTGATCTGGTCTGGTCAATGTGTGGTCCAGACCCACAGCAATGTGTTTGCCTCTTAACAGCCCTCTCGACAATTAAGGATGGGAATAAACGCTTGCTTAGGCAGCGATGTCCATACACCATGAAATGTCTTTTTTGTTTAAAAAAAAA
Organism: Stegostoma tigrinum; assembly: GCF_030684315.1. NCBI lineage: Eukaryota > Metazoa > Chordata > Chondrichthyes > Orectolobiformes > Stegostomatidae > Stegostoma > Stegostoma tigrinum. The sequence goes on from NC_081368.1 coordinate 37,961,205, forward strand.
GTTATCTGAATGACCTTGAAATAGTGCCCAAATGTTTCAACTCAGAAGGTCATGGTGGGGGAAAGACTTACAACCAGCAAACTGCCTAAGGTCTGTTGTTTAATTCATGCCACAGCGCACTTGCATATGGAAAAGCAAGAAATTGTGCAGGAAAACATGCAGAAGTTACTCCCTTGATGATGCCCAACACCAAATGAAATTTCCAGTGCCTAGAACTTACCACTTCAATCTAATCCCTGGTACTGTTAGTAATTCCCCCAACTAAACTGGATTTCCCTTCAAGTTTCTTATAGTCTGCAAATTTAAACAGTTAATTTCAAAATTCTTTTGATTAATATGCATAATTATCAGAAACCATTCAAATATCAATCTGTCCCCTACACTAGGGCTGGTAGCTCCCACCCGACCTCTTTGTTTCAATCATCCTCTGCAGTTCAACAGCTTTTGTTCAGTCCATGTTCAATATTTTTATAAGCAATAAGTAAAGGTGTTAAAATGAAATGAAAAAAAAAATTTTTAAATATTCTTGGGATTTTTCACTCAAATTGCTCACAGGCACGTACCTAAGTTATTCTCCAATTATTAGAATCTCTAGTACAATCCTGGAGAGTTAATAATACTACCCTCCCACAGTCTGCACAAGTGGCTGAGTGCAAAAAAATCACTCCGCCATCATTACTGTCTGCAAATCTCGAAAAAGTCAAGGGTGCAATTGTTAACGTAAAAACTCCTCCCCGTCGGGGAATTGAACCCCGGTCTCCCGCGTGACAGGCGGGGATACTAACCACTATACTAACGAGGATTGAGCATCAATTGTAAACCTAAATGTTATAAAGGTTTCCGTAACATCCTTAGACCATGAAATAAAATCATAGAATATTAGCGTCTTTCAACATATCATTTCTATGCAGCTCCTTGAAAGTCTTTGTTTGCATTTTGCCAGAGCACCTATTATTTTGCAAAAGGCAGTAGCCAGTGTTGCCAGTAGGGGATGCTAGAGGTCCACTAAGTCTGGGCAGCTTTTGACACATGCTTGGTGCCCGGTTACAGATATTTCACCGAACTTCCTGAGCCCATTATAGAACGACTGCTACCTTTCATTCACTTTCAGTAGGATTTTCAAAAAAAAAGCTACTTGAAAATAAGACCTGATGGTGTAGGGAGTAAAATACTAACATGGAGAGAGAATTAGTCAGCAAACGTGAGAATGAGGTCAGGCATGAATGATTCATTTACAAGGTGGCAAGGTATGTCAAGTGGAGTACCACCAGGGCTAGTGCAGGGCTTCAGCTGTTCACAACGTCTCTCTCTAACAAAGGTGAAGGGACTCGTATTAGTGTTGCAAAATTTGCTGATGACATAAATGTTGTTTTGAAAACAAGTTGTGAAGAGGACAGCAGGAGTCTATACTGGGCTTTAGACAGGGTAAGTGAATGGGTAAAGTTTTGACAGATGGAGCATCCTGTGGATGAATATGAACTTGCCCACTCTGGCAGAAGATTATAGAACTCAAAGGACATGGATGCCCTGATTGACAAAAAGTTAGTGCACAGGGTAGCAAGTCACTAAGAAGGCAAATTGAAGGCTGTTATTTATTGTGAGGGCAATGGAATGTAAAGGTGTTTTGTTACAGTTGTGGAGAGTATTCTTGAGACTCACCTGGAGTGCTGCGTGCAGTTTTGGTCACCTTATTTAAGAAAGGACATAAATGCATTAGAAACAGCTCACAGATGGTTAATTTGATTAATACCTGGGGTGGAAGCATTATCTTATGGGGAATATCAGGATCCGTTAGAGATTATAAAAATGGGGGTAATTGATAGGTTGGATGCTGGAAAGAAGTTTTCCCTTTTGGGGGAACGTCAAACCTGGAGAGAGAACTTAAAAATTAGGGATCTCCAGTTTAAAACAAATATAAAATTCTCTCAGACGGTCCTGAGCCTCTGAAACTTTCTTCCCCAAAGAATTGTGGAGGCCAGGTTGTTGAGTAATTTTAAAGCAGAGTGTGGATCAGCCAGGAAATCAAAGGTTAACAGATATAGGTGGGAATGTGGAGTTGAGGCCCCAATTAAATCAGTCATGATCTTATTAAATTGCATTGAGCTTGAGTAGTCAAACAGCCTATTTTAATTATTGAAGAACCACAGCAGTTGCAGTGAACTATCCAACATAATTAAAGCAAGGAACAAGATAACTTCTTCAGCACATCATGTAAATATATATCTAGTATGCATTATACTCCATATATTGAATGTCATAGCCTTGGTTTGTAACATGCTTGAAGCAAAATGAACCTGTTTTCTCTTTTAATCGTTCAAAACAAATACATAAGTTGGTGTTGTTCCCTCATTGGTTCGACAGGTGTGTGCATTTTCTGAAGCTGGATTAGATCCTCTTCGAGTCAAACTGGTACAGGTGCTTTCAGCTGGTAAAACAAGAAAAGAATTAACCAGCAACAACCTTTGGATTGGTTTCATGCAGCAAATTATCACAGTATGGAAAGGAAAGAGAGAGGAACGATTGAGCTTTCATTCCTCCTAAAGCCTGCAAACAAGTGAGAACCCTTTCTCCCTCTACATGTGAAAAAGAATCAACATTCAAAGATGACAAGATGTGAAGCTGGATGAACACAGCAGGGCAAGCAGCATCAGAGGACCAGGAAAGCTGACGTTTCAGGTTGAGACCCTTCTTCAGAAATCTCCTCAACATTCAAAGACTTTGCAAAGAGAAAACTTCTAATTCAAGCAAAGACCAACATCCAGCTGATTAGCTACCAATTACAGGGTCACTACAGTCGAGAATAATGTGATACCATCACCAAGAACCAAAAAATACATTTCTCTTTGTGGCTTAGATTCTTGATCCACAGATTTTGCTTTTATTTTCCACGAACAATATTCCTGAAAAATAATTTGTCTTGCCTGTCCTATCCATTCTATTTGCAAATTAATTAATGCACGTATGCTTGGACTTAAAGAAGATGTACTTTGGGTTTGGATATTTGTGAATCATAGAAAGGTTTGTAAATTATGGAAGATTTTTTTCATTAACCTATTTTTCTAATCAACCTGTTCAGAGATGCAATTGCATACCTGTGGAGCAGCTGGGACTTGAACCAAGCCTCCCTATTAGTGATTAATAACCCATCTTACCACATGTTACAGAGTAATTTTGTTATAATACATAACCTTTTGCTGATCTTGTTCATTGATGGAATTTGGTATGAATTTCTTTTATCTTGGATAGTGATCGCAGTTACACCTTAACCAGCCTACAGATTAATATCATCATATTTCACATTTATAATGATTTGTGAAATACGGGGCCTGATTTCCAGTGCACACTTCTCATCGGTACACAAGGGTAATATTGTGTCACAATTGCTGCAGAGACTGGTTCTTGAAGAAGGAGCACTTTTAATTTCCAATGATGCAAAGTCAATGGCCATTTATTTTTTGGGGGTATCAGAGATAATGGGAACTGCAGATGCTGGAGATTCCAAGATAATAAAATGTGAGGCTGGATGAACACAGCAGGCCAAGCAGCATCTCAGGAGCACAAAAGCTGACGTTTCGGGCCTAGACCCTTCATCAGAGAGGGGGATGGGGGGAGGGAACTGGAATAAATAGGGAGAGATGGGGAGGCGGACCGAAGATGGAGAGTAAAGAAGATAGGTGGAGAGAGTGTAGGTGGGGAGGTAGGGAGGGGATAGGTCAGTCCAGGGAAGACGGACAGGTCAAGGAGGTGGGATGAGGTTAGTAGGTAGATGGAGGTGCGGCTTGGGGTGGGAGGAAGGGATGGGTGAGAGGAAGAACCGGCTAGGGAGGCAGAGACAGGTTGGACGGCCATTTATTTTTTTATGTACACACATTCAAATATTTCTGTGTAATATTTCTGAGTCTGAATCATGGAAAAAGCATTTTGGAATGGGAATTCAGTGACATCTGAGAAGAGGGCTCATAAAATCTTGAAGCTGTCGTAGCAGGCTGACTATAACTACATAGTGGCACGATGGCTCAGTACTTAGCACTACTAACTCACAGTGCCAGGGGCCCAGGTTTGATTTCAGCCTTAGGTGACTACCTGTGAAGAATTTGCACAATTTCCCCATGTCTGCATAGGTTTCCATCAGGTGTTACGCTTTACTCCTACAGTCCAAAAATGCGCAGACTAGGTGGATTGGCCATACCGAACTGTTCTACAGTATCCAGGAATATGCAGGCTGGATGAATTAACGATGGTAAATGTGGTGTTTGGGGATAGAGTGGGGGGGCGTGTCTGGGTAGGTTGCTGTTTGGAGGTTTAGCTCAGCCTTGATGGGCCGAATGGCCTCTTCTGCACTGTAGGGGTTCTTTTCATGATTTAGGTACAGCCAACACTATATTTATCATCAGAGAAGTGCCCAAAATCAACAAAACCTTTTAACGGATATGCTTTGTTGCACAAAAACGACAGCTGTTGTGGTTTTCTGCTTACCTGGATGTGGCACCAAGAGACATTGTGTACATATAAGCAGGAAATGTGATTCCAAAGGCCAAGTCAGATCTCTAATTTAAACACAGGCAACCAACAAGACAGTGCCATGTCACAACGCTGAAAGCAAAGAAAGTGTAAAGTTGTAAACATAAATACATTAATGAGATTCAGAATCAATCAAGTGAAAGTTAAATTAAGTTTAATAATTATGATTAAGTTTTCCACACTGTTAATTTAAGTCACCATGTCAATAGCATGAAGTGATCAGAAGCTTTTATGACCGCTAATATCACATGTCCTGAAAAGCTGGCACAACACACAGTATAAGTTTAAAATTAACACAGGGAGTTTTGCCATTGTATTATCGTTGTACATACGTACCTCAGCAATTAGCACTCCACGGTGCAACCTACAACAGACTGTCTCAAAGCATATAAAGGATCACCAATTTCATGCATTAGCAGATTGCAGTGCCAATATGCAAGTTTATCTTGGCTTCCTGAAATCTTCCGTCTGGTTCACCAATGGCCCAGCACTGGTAAGGACTACGTATGTGCACAGATATTGTGTAGACACAGTTCAAGAGACTCAAACCGAATACGCTGTGATAAAACAGAGCATGTGATCCAATCAGATGAGTCAATGATCTACAGGGATATGACATTGATATGTTTTATTAATTTATGGGATGGGGGTGTTACCTGCTGGGCTGCATTTATCGCACATCCTTAGATGCTTTTGAGCAAGTGTGATTAGCTGCCTTCTTGAACTGCTGTAATCTATTTTGTTTATGTCAAACCACAATGCCATTAGGTTGTGAATTCCAGGATTTTGACCAGTGGCACTGAAGGAATAGTGATATGTTTCTAAGTCCGGATGGTGAATGGCACCCTGATAACTTGGCACCCGACACCATACTCATCTGGTATCCTACCACTGGCACTGCAGCCCCCTTCCAGCTGGAACAATTCAAAGGTGGCATCCTCCTTCCCTGGCAGTCTGTACACCATGTACACCATGTTTATTACGTTTGGGAGTGCATGGGAATGAATTTATTCAAGATCAAAGAGATCTTCGTTATTGTTGTGAACAGCCACTGAAAATGGATCAGGGAAAACCATCTACACAAAACCGCAGTAGAAGCTGTAATAGAATCACTCAAGAAAATCTCGGTTCACAGCATTCCAGATATTATAGTTTCAGATAATGGTCCATGATTTGCAAATAAGCAGCTCAAAAGATTTGCACACAAATACAATTTTATTCATTTCACAAATTCGAACCAGACACCACAAGTGAATGGAAAAGCTGCACAAGGAGCTTGTACAATCAAGTTTACACCTTATTGAAAAAAAAGTGAAAATTAAAATCTTGCATTGTTATGACACAGATTATCACCTGGCATCCTCCATCCTAATAATCTACCATCCTAGCACTGGCACACTGCCCTCTAGCACCTTTCTCAGGTGGCATCCTATGCACTGGGCACTGTAGTTACCTAGCACTTTATCCACCTACCAATCTGGCACCCTAATGTCCAGTCAACCTAACATCACACATATCTTATAGAGTCATACAGCATGGAAATAACCCTTTGATCTAACCAGCCTATGCCAAACATAATCCCAAACTAAACTAGTCCCACCTGCCTGCTCCTGGCCCATATCCCTCCAAATCTTTCCTATTATATCCATCCACATGTCTTTTGGACATTGTAATTGTATCCGCATCCACCACTTCATCAGAATGGTCATTCCACATACACACCTCTGTGTAAAAAAAATGCCTCTTACGTCTTTTTAAATCTCTCTATTCTCACCTTAAAAATGTGTCCCCTAGTCTTGAAATTCCCCATCTTAGGGATAATAATAACTACCATCAACTCTACTTGTACCTCTCATTATTTTATAAACTTCCATCGGATGTCAAAGTGGATGTCTGGACCTTTACATACCAGAATATGGCATGTGAAAATGGAGCTTCCCCTCACAGTTCTGTTCTACAAAAGAACTGTCAGAATGGAGACTCTGGCCAAATGCTGTATACTCCCGAGGGCAGCCTGAGCAGTGTCTTCTCTCAGAAATGCAGAGCTCACTGCTTTCATAAAAATGTACATCATGTTTATTACCTCTCAGAGTGCATGGGAATGAATTTATTCAAGATCAAAGAGAAGGTCTTCGTTATTGTTGTGGACAGCCACTGAAAATGGATCAGGGAAAACCATCTACACAAAACTGTAGTAGAAGCTGTAATAGAATCACTCAAGAAAGTCTCAACTCACAGCATTCACAGACATTATAGTTTCAGATAATGGTCATGATTTGCAAATAAGCAGCTCAAAACATTTGCACACAAATACAATTTTATTCATTTCACAAATTCGAACCAGACACCACAAGTGAATGGAGAAGCTGCACAAGGAGCTTGTACAATCAAGTTTACACCTTATTGAAAAAAAGTGAAAATTTAAATCTTACAACACAGATTATCATTCACTGCAGAATTGGATTATTGATGGATATGACATAGAGATTACAGCTTCCATTTGTGTCACAAAAGCTACAGTCAGACATCACTCAGAATTATCATAACGGACAAAATGGCATAAGGAACAGCAAAGAAACAACCCAACCAGCAATTTATAATTTAAATTTAAATTTAGATTCAGAGCATGAGAGTTATCAGAACTATAATCTGGGAAGAAATTTTGGACTAGAGATCAACAGAGAAGGAATGATCATTGGAAAAGCGCAGCAACCAATACTGCATGGGGTTGGAGCAGATCAAGGAATGAAAAATTGAAATTGAAATGCATTCACATCTTTAGGAAAAGAAGTAATAGAAATGTTGAACTATTTCACAGAAGAAGAAAGTGAACATCAGAGCTCAATGGTTATTCAGGAGGGGAACTCTCAGAAAAGAAAGGAGAATTGCAGAACAATCCTTGATCCCAAAGTGAGACCAGAATCTGATCACAGAAATTGACGAAAGCACCATGAAAGCCTCAACTTGGGTGGAATGAGATTTTGTGGGCCAAGATGTTCAGAAGCAGTGATAGAGACATAGGGAAGTATATAGATTGTTGACATATCAGCTAAATGTATAAGAATGCAATGATGCTGTCATGTCACCTGATTATTGAGTGAGAACTGGGAGACAGCAGAAGTTCCACCAGAGGGAATGTGTTTATTTACTAAGTTGTAACTAAGGGATTCTTAAAAAGAAGTAGCTTGGATTCTCGAAGCGGTACTTGGGCAACTGATGAGACTAAGACCCCATTTACGTGGCAAAACACCCTCAAAAATAGCAATACAGCATCTTTATTATAATCGGTCATCATGCAACATGAAAGGAAGCAGGAATTTCACATAAAGGGATTCCATGGTTATTGATATAATTTTCCCAATATGGAGATGTGTCTGATGAATAGAACCAACTCCAGGCTAAATGATGAATTCAGCAATAAATGGAATGTATTGAATAAACTGGATTTTCATGAATAATGTGCCCTATAACAGATTAGCAAATGAGACCAGAGAATATTGAGTCATGCGAGTGGGAATGGAGAGTATTTATTCCAAATGACAGAAGATGGGTGAGGTGTTCTCAAAGGATGGATGCTGATGGATGGGGAAATCACTTATTACGGGCAAATCTAGGTGGTGTTGAGGAATTGAGGAATATTAGAGTATAAATACATAAAGTCCTAAGGCTATATTTAAAAAAAGCAAACCAGGCATTGGGCTCTATTTCTCGAGAATTGAAAAGTAGAAGTCTATGCGCGACCTGTCTGAAACCTTGGTTAGAGTACACCTGGAGTATTGTCGGCAAATTTAATTCCCATATTATAAAAACAATATGTAGGCATTTGAGAGGAACTGGAGAAGAAATGAACATCTACTCAGTGTTTTTCTTTTTTGAAGAATCGAGAAGGAAAAGGTATAACCAAATAGAGTTGCTTAAAGTTATAAAAGATTTTAGTGGAATGCATACAGATAGGATGAGCCCTTTTGTGGGGAAAGTCCCCAATGATAAGATAGTTACCATAAACTATAATAGGGACAAATTTATTCTCCAATCTTACTACCATTGGTAGTGGCTGAAGTGAATATTACAGATGAATTTAAAGGGATGGACATGTGGGAGAGGAACTTTAGTGCTATTTAATAGATTTAGATGAGGAAACATGGGATGAGGCTCAACTGGAGCACAAACGCCAGCCTGAACTACTTGAGCCAAACAGCCTGTTTATTTTCTGTATAACCATATGAATCAATGCCTAATGGAAATGAGAAAAAATTGCCCATAAACTTAGCTTTGTGAAGATAGTGAGGGGACTGTCTCTGTTCCTTCATTAACCCACAACATTTTTTTAATATGTATTTCTCATGTTTTGTCTTACCAGTGGAGCAGAGTGAACCACATGAGTGTACCTCTGAGTGTACTTGCAATCTGTAGCTTAATGCTTTACAAGTTATATCTTCCTCGGAATGTTCCCAAGCTTCCCACAAAGGATATTATTTATAGTTTATCTTCAATGGACTGTATCTTATTGGTTGTGTGTTTCTGCGTGTGGGTTGCAATAAACCAACTTCAATCTCCAATGTATAGGTTACTGAAGGTTCATAACTGCAGGAACTGTGCTAAAGTTAACAACTTACTAGATTGTATTAATAAAACCATTCAGTTTAAATCAAAAGAGATTATATTGATGCCTTGTGAGTCACAAGCAGATAAAAACAATAACTTGGAATTTGAATCTTACATTTTTTGGCAGTGTAAGTCATTTTGAATTTTCTTAACGGGGTACAGACAAATACCAAAAACTGCCCACTGGACCGAGAGCCCAAGGTAGAAGAAATCCAATACAAATTCTTGGATACCAGGAATCGTTTCTAAAATATATAACCTGCCAAAATCACACAAAGTCATTACAGAACATGGTGCTACATTGAGAAGAAACAGAAACCAGCGCGGACCAATGCACAGACCATCAATCATACACAATGAAGGTGATGATGAATATTCCAATGAAAGTGGTTGTACGGTAATATTGAGGAACAACAATGAGGAGCAAGGCAAACAAATTGTCAAACAAGAGCAACAACAAACAACATGTCCCGCTCCAGACTTGTATAAGGTCACCAGATCAGGGTGATTCGTTAAAATTACAAAGCACTACATTGAACTTTTAAATATTAATCTTTTAATCTCTTATAGACTCCTTTTTATACATAACATGTGCCTATATAGTTACATGTCTATCTGTTTGGGATAAATTTTTATCTACTACTTCAGTGCACTTTTAAGAGACATATACTGATTACATATCGTCACTGCACCATATTACAAGATCTGATGTAGAAAGATCTTATACTTTATTTTGCCTTAGATCTCTTGATGTATGGCACCTATTGACGTCATTCTGCTCTCTATTAAAATCTAATTGTTTAAGATTACCCAGACAGTACGTTCCTGTGAATGTAACATTTGTTTATAACAGTTAGTTGTAATGAATGTGTGTTGGATTCTTCAATACCATATATTTCTTTATTCATTCATGGGATGAGGACATCACTAGCCAGACAGCATTTATTGCCCATCCCTAATTACCCAAGAGTCAACCACATTGCTCTGAGCCCGAAGTCTCATGTGGGCCATACCAGGTAAGGACGGCTATTTCCTTCCCTAAAAAACATTAATGAACCAGATGGATTTTTCTTGACAATCAGCAATTGATTCATGGTCAGAGTCATCATTAGACTCCTAATTTCCGGAGTCTTTTTTAAAATTTAATTCAAATTCCAACATCTACTGTGGTGGAATTCAAAACTAAATCCCCAGAACGTTGTCTGGGTCTTTGGATTGACAGCCCAGTGATAGTAACATTAGGCCACCACCTCTCCACCAATATCTACACCCAATTTTTCATCTTATGAGGAATAACATATGCACTGAAGTATCAGGAGTCAATCTCACACCAAGGATTAGTTTGGTTTTGATATTGACACCACTGTGGTCAAATAACATGGCAACACTCACTGTCCATATTGAACAATGAAGGATGGTCATTTGGTTGAGGTGATGCATTGCAACAGTTCAAGAAGGCAGCCCACTATCACTTTCTCAAGGGCAACTTAGAATGGGCAATAAATGTTGACCCAGCCAGTAACAAGCGTCCCATGAATAAAGAGGATTGGCACTCTTGACAAAGAAATGATCAATCAGTATCTTCCAGAAGATGAGATTTGATGGGAAAGGTAGAAAAATGTTTTATTGAATTAACCCCTTACAAAAATATGCACAGTTATTATCGGCCAAAGAGTCCACTTTAGATTTTGGCCCCTAGCACAAGCAAGTATAGCCTGACAGATGGCTCCATTTAGCTGTGCAATGGCTATCACGACTCCTGCAGTTTTTTCTCAATAATTCTACTGGCAGAGAATTAACAGACTGGATCATAATAGACAACATTTCAAAAAGGCAATCTCTACTCCTGTAATGTGCAATGGCTTGTTGCAATAAATCTGTTCACAGCAGATGATCTACCTCCCTAAAGATTCATATGCTTTCAGCGTTTCTTGATACATTTGTCAGGCACTGGTAAATTCTTTCAGAAGTCTTTTGTAATTATCTTCTAAATTTTGTTTTTCATGATCTAGCACATGCCATGAGGTTAAATAAGGAGCCTGGTTAAACCTATCATTCCTACAGTGCATTATGACTAATAATGTCCCATGGTTACTGTAGTTTACAGTAGGGCCAGAGAAAGAAGTTTTGGGCTCAGATGCTTCTCCCTTGGTCTGGTAGCCACAAAAGAGTTGGCCTGTTTTATATAAACTTAGCTAAATAGTTTGACTTTGGTACTCTGCATTTTACTTATAAAGGTAATCAAAAGCTCAGAATCTACCATGAAATATTTCACAGTTGTGACTTTGTCAGACAATTGCATACAATGTGGTCATTCATATTGTGCATCCAGTTCTGTTCCTTTGAATTTGACTCCGGGCAACAACCAGATACCAACAACATCCAAAGGATTTGGCCATCATAACATCACCCTAAATAATATAGCCTTGCACAAATGAGAATATCTTGAACTAACTGTGACATATTCTAATTGCAAGACTCCTGGCTTCACAACCAAGTTTAACATGGCAAAAATCTTCCTGTAAATTAGTACTAACCCATTCACCAATAATAATATGCTTTTTCTATCCACACAAATGGATACTCTTAGCAACTGAGTGATAAGCATTTTCTCATTTTAAATTCAAATCAACCACACTTATAAAGTTCCTGCCGATGCTAGAATCAGGACACAAAATATTTTGAGAGTTACTTTCTGCTTTTCAATGGCCCCTTTATCAAACTCGTTGAGCCATTTATTAGGTGTTGCAGTTACACTGTAACATTAGCTCAGTTGACATTTTGTGTACATGAATGCACAAACAAGTGGTAGAAGGATCAGCAATATCCTCAATAGCCACTATCTTGTCTTTAAACTAAAAGCCATACAACACAGGAAAGCCATAATTTCAAGGAAACACCAGTGTTTACATTGGCACAAAACAACAGGTATTAATTAACAACAAACCCTTTTGATCAAAATAACAGGCACTCTAATCGTACATTCCACAGAGTGGTGAAATCACAGCTAATATATTTCTATCGCAGATACATAAAGATGGAAGACTTTAACTAGACAGGTACTAATCTTCTTACTACATTTCAGATCACAAGCTCAGAATCAAATTTAACAATGGTTGCGGTGTGGTTGTTGACTTGCTCACCAAGCTGACTTGTTTTCATTCAGACATTTCGTCACCATGTCAGGTGATATCATCAGTGAGGCCTCTGATGAAGTGATGTTGTTCTCCTCCACTTGGAATTTATACTGTTGTATAGTATAAATTTATATTGATATACAGTATAAATTCCAGGCAGAGTAGAACAATATCGCTTCATCGGAGGGTCCACTGATGATGTCACTTAGCATGGTGACGAAACGTCTGAATGAAAACCAGCCAGCTCAGTGAGCAAGTCAACTACCTCACCCGCAACCCGAGCTACAGGTCTTTGCTAAAACCTTAAATTGTCATGGTGTTCATTACAATAACATCTATTGAATTTTCCCCAGATCGTAGCTCATGAATTCTGCATCCTTAGGGTACAAAATCCACATTCATTTGCAACCACTTCATTGCCTCAGTCAGTTTATGTTTTCCTGGTTCTCAGTTAGTTGAATGGTCTTTTTGTTGACAGTTTTGAAAGTCTTTTTCAAATTGTCTTTGTAGCCTCCCTCTCTCTCCCACTGTCCTTGCAGCCTCCCAAATGACAAAGGTTTACAGCCATTTGCGTGAAGTTGTTTCTCTACATTTCAGCTGTACATGGTCAACTCCTTATTCTGAGACTGAATTTATCCTCTGGATTCCCCAATGAGCCGAATACTTTCCCAGCATTTACTGTTTCATGCACTATAAAAATGCTGTGTTTCAATTAAATCATTTCTCATAGGTCTGAACAATTCAATTTTTTTATAGGACAAACCCTTTAGCTCAGGAACCAGCCAGTGAATCTACAATGTTCTTCTACTCAGATAAATATATCTTACCTGAGGTAATGAAACCAAATCCACCCCTAGTCATTCAGGTGCAGCCTCAGTAATGCCCTATGTAATTGTAGTAAGATTTCTTTGCTCTTACACTCCAAATCTTTTGTAACAAAACTAAATTGTTACCTTCCTAATTGTTAAGTGTGACTGAAGATTAATTTTCTATAATTCATGTACAAAATGCCCAGTTCCCTCTGAATGCAAACATTTTCCAATCTGTCACCATTCAAAACACACACTTCTTTAAATTTTTTCTCTAATTGATATTGATAACTCCACACATTGCCACAATCCATTCTGCCTACCTTGTTCTTGTCCATTCACCCAACTTCTCCTTATCCAGCTTTGTCACCTCCTCTGCCGCCCTAGTTTTCATAAATTTAATAGTTTTTGTTCAGTTTCAGTTTAAACTGATTTCCACTTTGACAAACATAATGAATTTAATTTTTAAAAAGCCCCCCAACGTTTCATGTGAAACAAGGTAAAATTAACTGAAATTTGCCATGGAGATTAACTCAGTTAGGTAATATGCTCAGCATGTAGGAAGGTCAGATTCCAGCAGAAACCTTCTTAAAATAAAATAAAGTAAACAGAAATTTGATTTGTGCTAGATGTACTATATGTGGAAATTTCCACAATCTGTTCCACTGAAAATTATTCTCTCTCTCTGTCTCTGTCTCACATAGTTTTCACTTCCACGCCTCCTCAGTTTGACTTTCATTCTTTCTGTATGTGTGTAGTATGTAAGCTCCCTCTTATTGGTCAATGTCTTTCTTTCTGTAAATAAATCTCACTATGGGCGGAATGTTACCAATTCAAACTAAGTCCAGAAGCAGGAGAGATTTTTGGGGGAGAAACCTATGCCTTGATTGGATCTAAATGGCTTCCAAATCTTCTGGCAATATGGCACATAATTGGAGGCCATCAGACTTTCTACCAGATTGGGATCCTGATTAAGGATGTCCCACCCACCAAGGTTGGAATCAGCAGATCAGCAATATCTCAGAAGGTTCTGTGACTGCCGCCCATACAACAACCCTGGGCTCCCAGCCTGGAGGACAATGCTTGAAACCAGTGTTTGTCGATGAGGGATGTGAGGCAAGAGGATCACCATGAGGTTTGGAAGCAAAAGCGGGGTTATGGCTCTAAGTGGTTGCCTGTGCTCCAGTTAATGCGCAGATTATTGTATGTGAGAAATGCACATCCTCCCACTTACCTGCAAACACACACACACACGCACACACACACTCTCTCTCCAAACCTCCCCACCACACACACACAAAACACACACATACACACACTGTCTCTGCCCCACACCCCCAACAGACACACACACACACACACACACACACACACACACACACACACTCTCTCTCTCTCCCCTCCAACACACACTCTCTCTGCCTCAATCACACCCCCCAACACACACACATATGCGCACACACTCTCTCTCTGTCTCTCCAAACCTCCCCTACACTCCACGCCCCCAACACACACATACACTCTCTCTCCAAACCTCACACGCACACGCACACACACACATACGCGCATACGCACACGCACGCACTCACTCACTCACACTCTCTCTCTCTCTCTCTCTCCCCCCCCAACACACACTCTCTCTGCCTCAATCACAAACCCCACCCCACCCCACCCCCCCACCGCCAACACACACAAACTGGCAATTGCCTGTTAGCCCACACTGACTTACCAGTGTGGTAGGCCAACTCTTATCTGTCCCACCTGGAGCTGTGATAATTGCAGGTCCAGCAGGATAGTGTAGAACTCCAAAAGGTCATTGACTAGTTGGTGGAGAAGGCAGATTAGCGCAGATAAGATTCAATGCAGAGAAGTGTGAGGTGATGCATTTTGATTAGGAGAACACTAGAAGACAATGTAAAATCAGGGGGTACAATTCTGATGAGATTGCAGGAGTGACCTAAGTGTGTATGTGCACATATCGCTGAAGATGGCAGGACAGATGAGAAAGCAGTAAATAAAGTGCGCCATTCTTGGCTTTATTAATTGAGGCATAGAGTAGACGAGCAAGGATGTGACATTGTACTTATACAAAACACTTACTAGACCTCATTCGAAGTATTGTATATAGTGTGGACACCACATTACAGGAAATTGGAGAGAATGTGGAAGCAATTTACTAGAATGGTTCCAAGTATGAGAAATTTCAGCTATGAAGACAGATTGAAAAAATTGAGGCTGTTCTTCCTGGAGAGAAGAAGGTTGAGAGGAAATCTAACTGAGGTTTTCAGCTGGACATAGCAGGTCAGGTGAAGCTGTTTCCACACATATAAAAGAAACAAGAATGAGAAGCCATAGATTTAAAGTGAGGTGCAAATGAAGCGAGCATGTGATAAAAAGCTTTTTCCCACAGCGAATTGTTTAGGTATGAAATGCATTGCCCAGAAATATGGTGGGGGCAGGTTCCAATGAGGCATTCAATAGGGCATCGAATGGTTTTAGAAATGGGCGGGCAGGGATAAGTGAATAGGCATGAGATTGGCACCAGATAACAGAGCTGGCTCAGGCACAATGAGTTGAATTGCCTCCTTCTGCACCATAATCATTCTGTGGTTCTGTGAACAGTCCTATAAGTATTCATTAATCGGCCACTTAACAGCATCAATTACCATGTGGAATGGAAGACATGTGCTTTCCTCCTCAGAACTAATTTTGGTGGAAGTTTGGCAAAGTGACAGGGCTCTGATATGTCATCAATCCCTCCCTAATGAAATTGTCTTCTGTCTTCCAGGCCAACAGCTTCCAGACCGGAAGAGTCCAAGCTAAATGTTTGATGTTTCCATTGTTATATCTTATATTTTGTATGGGTCTTAGACATTTCCAATAATAAACTGTCTTTGTTTTTCTATATGTTTCACAATGACTGATTTCCCTCTGTCTTTTCAGATACTGGAGCCTGAGTCAAGGTTCCAAAACTCTGATAGACATTGAGAAAGTGATGGGGTGAACATCACAATTATGGGAGAGAATAAAGATCCTGGGGCTATATTTGGTGGGAATGGAGAGTACAAGTGTGGAGCTCAGATAGGAAGCATGAACGGTGATAGAGCAAGGGTCACCGGACTCAAAGCGTTAATTCTGTTCCTCTCTACAGATGCTACTGGATGTGCTTAGTTTCTTCAGCACTTCCTGTTTTTGTTGTGAATGTCTGTTGGTATTGTTTATTAGGTTTAATATAAATGTCATCGCAAACTGCTTCTTATTTATTACTGGGCTGCAGTTCTGATTGTATTTACTCTATCAATAGTTATAAAAATTATATGTTAGCTATGTATTTGTTGCACATCTCCAACATGCACTTAAGACACATTTCCATTCACAATATATCAGTTGTCACATCTCAAACATTACATCTGGCATATTGTGCTTCAGATATCACAGCTGGGGCATCATGCCCTCAGATTCTAGAACATAGGACACCATAGCACAGGAGCAGGCCCCTCAGCTCACCATGATGCCATTCTAAACTAATCTCAACTTCCTGCACTTGTTCCATATTTCTTGGTTGCCTGCCTGTTCATGTATCTGTCTAAATGTCTCTTAAAATTAAGCCAGTTTAACTGGTCAAAGGGTCCAAAGCACAGACAACATGATATCTAAAGTATGTGCTACAATTGCTCATAATTTTTTAAAATATGAACAAACTAAAACTGAGAAGATCAGGACTGCAACAAAGCACAAATAGGAATTAAACCTACCAATAAATAGTTTTCAAAATTTTAGCTTCAAAAAATAAGCAGCTCTGCAAAACAAAAAGAAAAATATCACCAATAAACTCATAGCAAATATCTTTAGATTTTTTTTCACCTGCTATCATTTATACAAGGCATGCTAGCTGCAACATTGTGAAGGTATAATTCACAAGAAAGCTTTTAAATTTGTTTGCACTATATTATTTTCTGTTTGAAATATCTCTAACAACATCATTCATTAGAATCCTATACTTTCTTTGAGAGACATAAGGCATGAGATCACAGGCTTTCCAGGATATTCGGCAGTTTAATGAAAATGGATTTACCAAACCTCCAAGCTGGCCCTGAAGTCTCCAGTAATTACACATTAATCTCCAGGGCACTACTGCAAGCAACCAAAAAGAAAAATCAGATGTGCATTAAAGATTATTTTAAAACGTTCTATGGATGCTCATTTAACAGTTATCAAAATATTGAATTTAAGGGGAAAAAGCTACTGAATGACAGTGATAATGCTTGCAAAGAGGTTGACAGCAATGAAGCCTGTGGCAAAAACCATTGGTACAAAACAAAAATTGGCTTTGTAAAATGAGAATTTGGAACAAAGCAAAGTGTAAGTTTCTGAATAAAGTATAACAAGGTGTGGAGCTGGATGAACACAGCAGGCCAAGCAGCATCAGAGGAGCAGGAAAGCTGACATTTCGGGCCTAGACCCTTCATCAGAAATTTCTGAACGTTATTTAAGTATGCTTGACAGGAAAAGTTGCTATAGTCAACAAATTGTTTGTTGTTAATTCTGCACTTTTACTTTGAAACTTTGTTTACAGATAACATATTTCAAATTGTCTCCTGTAGGTGTTTTTCCCTCATTTATGATTGCCCCAGACCTACAAAAAGAAAGAACATTCTCAGAGAACTCTTCCATTATTCAGATTTTGAAGGAGGTTCTAAATTAAAATCTCAATATACTCAATTGCATACAGTGCATTCTGCTAATAGAATTTCCACAATGTTACAGTTTATGGATAAGCTGCGACATTGTTGAGACATACAGTGCACTGGTGATGGAGGGAGTCAATGTTGAATGTGGTGGCTATGGTGCCAATCACCCTAGAGGATGCCAAGACTCTTAAGTATTGTTAGAGCTGCACTCGCCAAAGCATGTGGAATGTATTCCATCACTTCCTGACTTGTCCCATATAGACAGGCTTTGGGGAGTCAAGAGGTAAGTCATTCAGGCTGTCCAGCTCTGATGTGGTCTTCATTGTTGCTGAAACTGTGAGAAGGACTCCTTAAGTATATCAGGAGACTTTCTCGAACACTTTGTCAAGAAATTATGAACGTGTCTGCATATTATTTCTGAAATCCACTAAAGATTTCATGTAGAAAACATGTCTTACTTGGAGCCATGAGGAGAAAAGGATCTTAAGTGTGGCATCTTGTTGGGAATGGCCTTTGGTCTGGAGAATAACATCTGGGATATATGAGACCAGGCAGAACAACAGCAGCAACTGCCGGAGAAAGGTTCAAGAGGACAAAGTGGCACCTTCACCTCTGCACACACAGGACACCCCTCCTCCTCTGGACCTCCTCCACAAAACTCTCCAGTACAGAGCCAAGGTCATGCGCACTTGTTTCTTGTGCCATATTGTAACCTGCTCCTATGCATCCCAGAGAATATCACACTTTCTGTGGAATTCAATGTGAGAATCTCACGCTGAACTGCATCTAATCATAGAATCACACAGCACGAAAACAGGCCCTTTGGCCCAACTCGTCCATTCCAATCAGGTTTCATAAAGTGAACTAGTCCCATCTGCCAACATTTGGCCCATATTCCTTTAAACATTTCCTATCCATGTTACCTGTCCAAATGTCTTTTAAATATTGTAATTGTACACGCCTGTACCATTTCTTCTGGCAGCTTGTTCCATATATGCACCACTCTATGTGCAAAAAAATTGCCCTCAGGCCCCTTTTAAAACTTTCCCCTATCTTTTTAAACTTATCTCCTCTAGTCTTAGAGTCATGCAGTATGGAAACAGACTGCTCGGTCAAACTCGTCTATTAAATATTGTTATTATTTTGCTTGTACCACTTCCTCTGGCAGTTCATTCCATATATACACAAGCCCCTGTATGAAAATGTTGCCCCTCTGACCCCTTTTTAATTTTTTTCCTCTCACCTTATACCTATGCCCTCTAGTTATGGACTCCCTTCCCCTGGGAAAAGACCTTGGCTATTCACCCTATCTATGCCCCTCACGATTTTATAAACCTCTATAAGATCATCCCTTAGCTTCCTTCACCCCAGGGAAAAAAATGTCCCAGCCTATCCAGCCTCTCCAGCCTCTCCTTATAACTCAAACCTTTCAGTCTCAGTAACATCCTTGGAAATTATTTTTGCAAACTTCCAATTTAACATCATCCTTCCAACAGCAAAATTGTCCAGAGACTCTTGCAAAGTAATTGTTAAAGGGCAGCATACAGATGGCCAAAATTGTACACAGTGCTCCAAATGAGGTTTTACCAATGTCTTGTACAGCTGTAACACTATGTGCCAACTTCTGTACTCAGTGCCTGACTAATGAAGGGAAGCATGCTAAACGCCTTCTTCAATCAGCACTCAAGTGCTAAACCTGCAAGGCAATTTCATACATTTTAATCTGTATTTAGAATCAAAATTGTGTGCCAAACCTACAGTTTCACATGGTTTTGTTTTATTAACATTGCAGTCATTCAGAGCCAGTTTACACCATTTTCCTAAACTAATCTCTTCCAAATGCAGGCAGCATTTTTTTGAACTTCTGGCCACAAGCCCTTTCATATCAATATAAAGAAATGAGCTGTTATCACGTTGCTTACAGGTAAGCTAGGATCTCAAATCTGTGTTTTTCTGTTAGAACTAAAACTTATGATTGTCAAGTGTTGTACCTGGATTTGCATGGAACAACCAAGTTATTGTAGCTCCACAGGAGAAATGATAAAACTGGTACCTTGGTGGTGCTTTGTTCTAAAAGGCTTATTTTACAACTTAGAAGAAACTTAGCATCTTTGTCTACCTACACTGTGCATTAATGCAAACTGTGCAATACCGTCTGGTATTTAATTTCTGATAAATGAGCTTATAAATTTGTATTTAAAAGAGCTAAGTAGATTGTGCTTCAAGGTCCGCAGTTGACAGCTGGCAGCCAGCCAGTACTTTCTCCCCTGGTGTGTCATATTTTCTTTCATTATCTAATCTCACTGTCAACTCCACTTTCTGATTAAGGAAGCAAATTAGACAGTATATGTCAGATGCTTTCTCTGACACATCAATCAGGTGCACACGTTACCAAAAATATCAGGTAGCAGATCTCTCCAAAAGGACCCATTGGAGATTAATCTTTCAGTTTTGGCAGTTCTTTTCTGTTTGTATTTATTGTTGAATTTAGTTTTTGCTCAAAATTAATTCCCCTGGCAAAATTGGCAGATAACTTGCCCCAAGGCTTTTCTATTATATCGGTGTGAGATCCAGGTTCTGGCTAACTTTCCCTCGGTGTTACTGGATAACATCAGATCAGAGGCTTAAGGATGCATGGTACTGCTTGTGCTCTACCTCTGTAACTCCAGTGAAGAAGGCATCATAGATTAAACTGAAAAGAAGCTGGAAACTGCTGAGGTCAGGTCATTTGAATTAAACAAGATGTTGCTCAAACCAATTCCAGCTGATCTTAGATACCTGCTTGGGAGAGACAGCAAAATGCAATGTTTTCTAATTTCTTAAGTAAAATAGTATAAGATCAAATTAAATTTCAGAATACATTTGAAACTGGTCACTTTTGAGAGAATTTTTTTTTACTGTTATGTGTATCTTACAGTGAGGAATCCTGCTTGGCCGGAAGGGAAGCCATTGCATGTCCTGCTCTAGGATAGGTAAGAATGGTACAATGCAAGCATAGTTTAATCCTGCTGGATGACAAAGGAACAGGAGTGAACTTGTACTGCATCAAAGACTGCAGGCTGAAAAGCTTTCATTCATTGCCATGATACACCATCATTTGATAGTTTAAGAAGAAGATAAAGTTAAAAAGACATAGCTTAAAGAGAAGTCCATCTGATTTTTTTGTCTATATATTTGGTCCCTTCAATTCATTTAATCTTAATATCCAGAGAAAGGATCAATAAATGTAAACAATTCCAAATTAGTGAAGAGTTTTATCCTTATTCTGCCCTTTCCTTCTCCAGATTCTGCCCATATAATGTACTTCTCATTTTCAAGGTAAACAGCGTACAATGGTAATTCGTAGGCTCTCCTATTCTTTCTATAAATTCCACACCTCTTCAAATTGTAGAGTCATAGAGTTGTACAGCATTGAAACAGACCCTTCAGTCCAACTCATCCATGGTGAACCTATAGATGTTTGTAAAATCATGAGAGGCATGGATAGGTGAATAGTGAAGATCATTTCCTCAGGGTAAAAGAGTCCAAAATTAGGGTGCATTCTTTTAAGATGAGGGGGGAATGACTTAAAAGGGACCTGAGGGGCAACTGTTTCAGATAGAAGGTGGTGCGTATGTGGAATGAAGTTCCAGAGGAAGTAGTAGAGGCAAGTATAAATACAACACCTAAAAGTTATTTGGACAGGTACATGAATAGGAATGATTTGGAGGGAATCGGACCGAATGCAGTTTGATTGGAAAACCTGACTGTAAGGATGAGTTGACCAAAGGGTCTGTTTCTATGCTGTATTACTCTATGACTCTAAGGTAATGGTGTGATAGTATTGTGTGTCACTAGTGTCCATGTGGAATCTGATTTGTGATTATGGATGATGATGTTGAGGGATAGCTGGTAGCTGAGAAATAAGAGTTGGGAAGCAGATGGATCTTAAACTGACTCAAGTTAACAGTGCTTGGACAGGAAGAGAGGACATTGCATGTCTGGCTTTGGGCTAGGTAAGAATGGAACTATGCAAGTGTAGTTTAATCCTGCTGGATGACAAAGGAAAGGAAGTGAATTCGGCCTGCATAAAGACTACAGGCTGAAAAGAATGAGGAGAGACATTTTACTGTGGTCAGTCATGTTTTGGATGTAATTTGTAACCTAATGAAGAGACATTTCTGTAAGGTCTGAGTGAAAATATGTAGCTCAGATAGTGGATACAGTTGTTTGTTTGCTCGTTTGTTCATCGAGCTGGTTGTTCCATGGTTGTGCAGACATTTGTTGCCATTCTTGGTATCATCATCTGTGCGACCTCTAATCGAAGCATTCGTGCTCTGGTCAATTCCAAACTTATACTTCAGATTATGTTCTGCAGCAGTGGTCCGCATACGGGGTCTATTTCTATGTATTTGTTAATGGAGTCCTGTGTTGAGAACCAGGCCTCCAGAAATTCCCTTGCATGTCTGTTGTTTGCTTGTCCCAGTTTAATCACTTTGTACCAGTTAAACTGACGGCCTTTGTCATCTCTGTGTATCAAGACAAGTGAATATTGGTCATGTCTTTTTACTGCCAGCTGGTGTTCATGTAGCCTGGTTGTCAGCTTCCTCCCCTTTGTCCGATGTAAGCATTGGCAGACGAAACATCTTGGGTATCTATTGGTGGTAAATACTTTGTGTATGTGTTCCTCTTCCGACCTCCGGTGTTCTGAGGTTTTTCAGAGTGTAATGGTTTGTGTAAATAGTGTCTTAATTCAGATCTGTTTGTGTATGGTGGGTTGGTTGCTATTGAAGTTCAGGATTTGGTTTGTGGGTGTGGCCTTTCTGTACATTCTGGTCTGGAATTCTCCATTAGCTAGTTTCTCTACCATTAAGTCTAAAAACAGGAGATGTTTGTTGTTTTCTTCTTCCCTGGTGAATTTTATGCTTATGAAGATGCTATTAACAAGTTGGTGGGTTTCTTCTTCTTTTATGCATTTGATTATTACAAAGGTGTCATCTACATATCTTACCCACAGTTTCGGTTTGATTATAGGAAGGGCTGTGTGTTCCAGTCTCTGCATCACTGCTTCTGCGATGAGGCCTGAAATGGGTGATTCCATTGGGTGTGCCATTGATCTGTTTGTATATTTGGCTTTAAATATAAAGTATATTGTGAAGCATAAACCTTGTAGTTTCAGTAAGCTGTCCTTGTTGATGTTGTTGCTGGCATGCAGGGTCAGTGCTCCTGGTCCTTCTAATGGTGTGGCTAGTGTCTCTCTGGCTAACAGTATGTCAATGGGCATAAATAGTACTGTAATATTGAAGGAGATCATGATTTCATCTGCATCAATTTTTGTGTCCCTGAGCTATGTGGAGCTCTGCTACTTAGATGTTTAAGTCTCTGTTGTAATTCCTTCGCTAACTTGTGTGTAGGTGTGCCTGGTAAGGGCACTATTGGTCGGAGTGGATTCCAGCTTTGTGTACCTTACAGAACCCATAGAAGCGGGGGCTGTTTGAGCCATCTAATTTCATTCGGATATAGTCAGTGTTAAGTGATCTCTCCTGCATATTTAAGTTTCTTGCGTGTCTGGGGTATCCTGTTCTCAAGCTGTAGTGTGAGGTCTGATGCCACCTGTTGGTATGTGGCCGTATCTGCAAGTAGTGCCTGTGCCTTCTCAATGTAGTCTATTCTGTTCAGAACAATGGTCATTCGTCCTCAGTCTGCTGTTAGGATTGTGATTGTTTTATCCTTTTTCAGTCCTTCTAGGGCCTACTTAAACAAGCCATGTCACACTGCAACACCCCAGAACTCCAGAGAATGGAAGAGGAACACCTGCAAGAAGTCTTTTCTGACAATGGATACCCAAGAATTTCCATTCACCAAAGCATATAAAATAAATGAAAGTTAAAGGAAACACTAAAATAGAACTCTCTAGTAACTCTACCCTACCTCAGAAATATATTGGACACTTAGACTGCATAGGATCAGGATTACACACAAACCTACATCAACACTGAGTCAAACGCTATCAAAGACTAAAGACCCCATACTGACAGTAAACAGGACTAACATGATATACAGAATCTCACGTAGCAAGTGCAATGGACATTACATTGGACAAAGGGGAGGAAACTGATGACCAGGCTACATGAACACCAGCTGGCAGTAAAAAGACATGACCAACATTCACTTAACAAGGTGTAGAGCTGGATGAACACAGCGGGTCAAGCAGCATCATTGGAGCAGGAAAGCTGGTGTTTCAGATTTCCTGCTCCTCTGATGCTGCTTGACCTTCTGTGTTCAACCAGCTCTACACCTTGTTATCTCAGATTCTCCAGCATCTGCAGTTCCTACTATCTCTGAACCAATATTCACTTGCCTTGATACACACAGACAATAAAGCCCAGCAGTTTGACTGGGACAAAATGATTAAACTGGGACAAGCAAACGGTAGACATGCAATGGAATTTCTGGTAGCCTAGTTCTCAACACAGAACTCCATTAACAAACACATAGAAATAGACCCCATATTCAGACCGCTGCTGAAGAGCAGAACTGGAAGTGTCAAGACCCATCACACCAGAGGATCATATAAATTTGAAACGGAGCAGAACACCAATGCTTTGATTAGAGGTCGCACTGATGACGTTGCCAAGATTGGTAATAAAATGTCTGTGCACCACCGAACAACCAGCTCAGCGAGCAAACAAACAACTGCACACATTTCAGTACGGTGACAGAGGAAACATGAAGGGAGGCAGGAGGGATAAATACAATTTCAGAGATAGGGCAGAAGTCAAAGTCACCTTAAAGAAAGTTTTGTTTTGTAGAATAAAAGAAAGGCATGGAAGCTGATATTATAGCGCCTCACAGGTTATAACAAACTTAAGTGACACAGATTGCAGCCATGATGTCTTGCCTGAGGGTACCAAACTTGATGGAAATCAGACCCTGTATGAATTGTTACAGTGGCACATGTAGAATCAGAAAACACACATACAGGTACACTGTTGCCAAGTGAAAATACTGACAGTATTAAGAAAATATTGAGAGGGACATTTATTTCTAGAAGATGTGACATTGCAAATTACAACTGTGCATTAGATATAATGGAATGTATTGACTTTTAAAAATCATGGTCACAAAGTAGGCCACAGTTGTAAATCAAATTGACTACTATCACTCCTAATGAATTAGGCTGCCCGATCATAAGTAATTCCTGCTCCTCTAATGCTGCTTGGCCTGCTGTCTTCATCCAGCTTCACACCGTGTTATCTCAGATTCTCCAGCATCAGCAGTTCCTACTATCTCTCTAATCCTACACAATCATAAATAAATGTTACTCAAACTTTTGGGGCACCACATTTACTATTTAGATTATCCTCCTTTTTAAGATGTTCTTCATCGGAAAGGAAAAACAGATCTCAAATTTGGATTAAAATTTAGATACTATATAATTAGTGTATCTGTAGGTATACCATTTTTGATCAGTATTAAATATCAATTAGACATTTAATTAACTGCATTAGCAACATAGAATTTGTAAGCAAAGCTTGAGATGCTGCTGTATACACCAATGCTTAAAATCTCAATAAAGTTATTCCTCTTTCATTCAATGATTATATATAAATAGCTTTAAAAAATGTAAAGAAAACATTTTAGAAAATAATCATTTAATCTTAGGGGAAATTTTCGAGTCCATTGGGCCAGGAAATTTTGCGTGTTTAGTGACTTATTTTGTGCAACAGAAAATTGTAATTACTCTATGGCAGGTGAAAATGCGCTGGTACAAGTGACACCGTCTTTGCAATGTGTCCTGCATTACATCAACCTATCTCTGTATATAATAATAATCCTACTTATAAGAATATATTTGCAACATTTAAATATCCATTAGCATAAAATATTTTAATTTTTTTTTAAATGACATCCTACCATGTAGATCAAGTCTGTGGGCACTTAAGAATCATGTGGTGTTTAGTTCACACTTATTTAATGATGGCATGCACCTGTTGGCTTTGTGTGGTAGTGTCTGAGGTTACTGGTTCCCCATAATTAATACAACAGCACAAAAGTGAGATCCTGAATGAATTAATATTGCAATTGTTTAAGTTCCACCCAAGTTGATGTGCAGTGCAAACTTGGGGCAGAAAGTTAGGCAGTCTTGCTTAAGGCCCTGAAAGAGACTTGTGTCTCTACTGTGGCTCCTGATATTTGTAATTATGTTCAACTATTTAATTTCACTGTACCTATTGCCATCGTGCAAGAAACAAATTCCTTGCTATGTAAGAAATTTCTTCTCCTTGTTAAGATCTTTAGTGGTTTATCTTACACTGATAATCAAACAGGTCCGAAGACTCATCATAGAATGGAAGACTGTTAATGGAAAGCTACCACAACTACAAGCCACCATTTGGTAGTTACTTTAGCCCAATATGACAAAGCAAGAGGAAGAGGCGAATTCTAGAGAAACATAGAAAACAGGTGGACTAGCCCATTTGGTCCATTAAGTCTGCTCCACTATTTAACAGGATCATTGCTAATCACCCAACTCAATATTTTGTTCCCACTTTCTCCCAATACCGTTCGATCCCTTGATGACAGCCAGAATGGAGTCTTGGGATCTGCAAGGAAGTGTCAGTGACTAAAAGAAGGGAGCTTGCAAGGTAGGGGGAATACAAAAATGAAGTGGGAGGTTTTTAGCTTAGATATGTAGCTCAGGTTGTGCCTGGAGTTGGTTGGTTCACTGAGCTGACTGGTTTTCATGCAGATGTTTCGTCCTCCTTCTAGGTGATATCCTCAGTGCTGCCTAGCCTCTGTTGAAGCGCTGTTGTTCTGTTCCATTCAGAATTTATATAGGTCAGTCTGTCACGGTGGGTAGTCTTGTTACCGGTTTTGCTCGGTAGTGGTATGTAGCTGGGTTCTATTTTAATATTTTGTTTATGGCACCAGTGGTTAAAAACCGGGTTTCCAGGAATTCTTAGGCTTACCTTTGTTTTGCTTGTTCTAGTACTGTTACATTGTCCCAGGTAAACTGATGCCCTTCTTTGTCGGAGTGAATAGTTAGGCATGCCGCTTTGGGGCGAGTTGGTGTTCATGTATCCTGGTGGCAAATTTCCTGCTCGTCTACCCTATGTATTGTTTCTCACAGTTGCTGCATGGTATTTTGTATATTACATTTGTCCTACGCATTGTGGGCATGGGTTCTTTTGTCTTTGGGAGCAGGTGGTGAAGAGTGGCTGTTGTTTTGTGTGCTGTCATTATTCCAAGGGCTCTCAGGAGTCTTGCAGTCTGTTCCGATGTGTTCCTAATATAGGATAGGGTGGCCAGTGTGTTGGCGCATACGGTGTCTTCTTCGTGTTGTTTATTTGCCAGGCCTCAGCAGATGGAGCTGTTAGGCTTGTTTGCAAAGACCCTGTATAGGTGTTCCTCTTTGATTTTGCGCAGCTCTGGGGTGTTTCAGTGAGTTATTGCTCGTTTAAACAGAGTCTTGACCCAGCACTGTTCAAGGACACTGGGATGGTTACTAATGTAATTCAGGATTTGGTCTGTGTGTGTAGTCTTTCTCTATACACTGGTAAGGAATTCACTGTTGTTTGTTTGTTCCACTATTATATCTAGAAACGGGAATTGATTGTTGTTCTCTTTCCTGGTGAACGTGATCCCAGTGAATATGCTGTTAATAACGTGATGTGTTTCTTCTAACTTTGCTCTTTTACTGATCACAAAAGCATCTTCCACATACATGACCCATAGTTTAGGCTGCATCTGGGGCACGGCTGTGCATTCAAGTCTTTGCATGACTGCTTCTGCTATGAGACCCGAGGTGAGTGAACCCATGGGTGTGCCATTAATTTGTTCATATACCTGGTCATTGAAGACAAAGTTTTGAAGTGGGATGGGCCTGACGTTCTCGGTGTATTGGGGAGATTGGTGTAAGCAGTCAGTCATGGTGAGAAAATGAGACATCTGAAGGCCAGGCTCAGTCTTGCTTACCTGCTGCACAAGAATAAGAGGTGAAAAGTGTGTGAAAAATCTATTATTGATAATTTAATACATGTAGGAGTGTAGGAACAGAAGCATTTTGATTTTTAAAAGAGGAATTGTGAATTCTTTTTTCAAGTGCTCCACAAATGCCATAGAATATAGGATATAGGATAGTACAGCACAGTACAGGCCCTTCGGCCCACCGTCTTGTGCCAGCCTATTATCCTGCTAAGATCAAACTACCCTGCTTACCTTACATTACACTATCCATCATGTGCCTATCCAAGGGTCATTTAAAAGTCTCTCAAGTATCTGACTCCACTACCACTGCTGGCAGCACACTTCACATGCCCACCACTCTCTGTGTAAAGAACCTACCTCTAACATCTCCCCTATACCTTCCTCCAATCACCTAAAATTGCAATTTCCATTGTAATTAAGGACCAGGTTTTCACTCTCAATGCAATAGCAGGAATTGAGAATTTTCTACTTAGTTCATTCTCCTCAGAAGGAAGATCCTTGCCCACAGGGACAGGGTCTACATCTCTGAGTGATGGGTGCTGGCTACGGTAGAGCCAGTCAACCCTGGATAAAGTTCATAGGCAGCCTAAGGGTGGCCAGGTGCTAAGTTGACTATTCAAAAGGCCAGCATCAGTGCTTTCGGTCAAATCTCAACAACATTTAAAGCAAAAAGACCATCAAGCCTTATGCCTCCCAACCCCTCAATGCCTCAAAGTCGCCATGCCACACCCATGTCACTTCATGGACCAATCCAAGGTATATCCTCACAGACACATCCAGTTGGCTCATCATACTCCCATGTAAAGATATGCTTTCCTCCTAACTCATGTCCCCCAGTGCCCCAAATGCCAAGATATTGCCCTCTAAAGGGAGCCCACATGTCCAGTGCCAGGTTATTTCATTCAACACCCATCCCCCATACCTCTCATGCCTCCTCTACCAGGCAGTGGCACGCCCATGCTCATTCATCCATATGAAATATCACTCTTATCTTCATTTTTTTAGGCTCTTGATCAACTTCAAAATTGCAAGTGTTTCAAAGTTTCTGTATATTCACCGGAGGTGATGCACACAGATGCAGGTGAACTCATTGACTTTTCTCATCAAATATTGAGGAAATAAATATCAGGGATTCTTCCAGTTATTTCATGACCTCATGAAATATTTAAGACCGATTTTATTCTAATGAAATCCAGGAATCTGATGAATTCTGTAAAGGACCCTGTAAGACGACTGCCCAGGAAATGTCATCAAAAACACACACTATTAAAAGTAGGACAATCGTAAAATAAAGTTGATGGTAGAACAAAATGCATCAGTGGTCAGTGCTTAATGGCATGACCATGAGTTACTGCTTTTCGAGTAACCTTTCGCCTTAAGCAAGTGCTAAGATTTTGTATTTGAGCTGTGAAAATGAGGCAAAGATAGACACAATGAGGAGAGGAGCTGTTCACCAACATAAACTGCATAATAATCTGTTGGCATACACTGCTTCTCAGCCCCCCTCAGTGTTTTTGAATTCCTTGACCTTCAATAATTTAATTTATGCTGCACAACTCCCTCTAATATCATTATCCATCAGCCTTGGTGTAGAATGAGGTTATAGTGGACATGACAAGTGAAATCCCTTCTGGCTCAAGACGTTCCTAGATTGGATCCAAACAGGAACTTGAATCCTGACCCTTAGTGATTTAAACAGGAAGAAACTCAAAAGATGTCTCTTGCAGCTGGTGTATTAATAATGCAGTAACATGTATCACCCGAGTGATGTTACAAGAGATCACCAGTGGCAATCTGGAACTGGCCAATGGCAAAGAAGTTCAAAGCAGTGATAATTCTGTCAACCACTGAGAGAACAGGACCAATCAAGAAGAAAGGCACAATTCATTCTGGGTATTTTGTTTTCAACTAATGCTGCAGAAACGTCACATTTCAACCACATTTGTCGTGGTCACTTTATTTTCCAATTTACATAAGGTAATAAGATTCAAATACATCATTCTTTTCTTTTCTTGCACTTAATTGTGTATGAGGCAGGCAGACAAGCTAATGTATGTTTTTATAACTATTTTGGCCAGGAACAGCAGTCGCTAGACTCTCAACCTATCGTATCAGAATTTGTAAATTTTAGGGGAATGCCGACTACTGTGTAGTGGCCCCTCTCCATGAATATGAACGTAATTGTGAAACTTCCAGGTCCTATCTACTGCTTCAATAACTTCAAAAATACTGAAGAAGGAAAAAATGTCAATCTCTCCAGGCAACGTAATAACATTGCTACAAGAAAAAATTTAAAAATTGCTTTTCTTGGGATCAATTATATCTCATATAATCCAACTCTTACAATTCTGAAAAAAAATAGCAATTTGGTTGAAAGTTTCAGAGCTACAAGCAGCAAAAAGTAGGACAATAGGATTCTAAATAATCTGTATGAACCTTTCCTTTCGCCCATACCACCCCTTATATCGACTAAGATTAGTTGGATCTGCTAAAGGAATGCCTGCTTTATGAAGGTGTTCAATACATTGAGCATAGTAACTGCATAGGCTTTTAAATGGATTAGCCAACAAATCCAAATTGATAGGAACCAGAAACAAACTCTCTCTGCAAATCCCACAGGGAGCATGTGAGCGAATTGGATGAATATAAATTAATGCAGAATCCTGTTCAAGATGTGATTGAAGGCAAAATGTAATCTTTAAAAAGTGGCTTAGAATAAAGGGCTAAATAGAACAGTTGAAAAAGGTCATTCAAGAGTAAATGAAGGGGAACATAGTCAGAAAAGTTGGAAATAAAATAGTAAATATTCTATATGATTCTTTCCTAGTAAATTGTGATTGCAGCCTCCCCATTTTAAGTCAAATAATCAGTAAGAAGCCTCACAGTTTGACACATCTAAATTTTCATAGGCATTCATGAAAGTTTTACGCAATTGGCTTTTAGTTCAATTCAAAGCATTGAGTGTTCACAACAAATTCTGGGAATGGGCAACAAATTGACAGAAATGTAAAAAGTGTGAAGATGTTGGAAGAGTTAGGTTAAGATAGGATCGTATCCAGGACAGTGCCTGAGGACTGTTTGTTGTGGTCACTTTATCTTCCAATTTACATAAGATAATAAGATTCAAATACATCATTCTTTCCTTTCCTTGCACTTAATTGTGCTTGAGGCAGGCAGACAAGCTTATGTATGTTTTTATAACTATTTTGGCCTGGAACAGCAGTCGCTAGCCTCTCACCAGAGGGTATAATTTGAAGGACGCTGTTGCACAAGGCAATTGTTCTAAAAGGGCTAATGCTGAAGACTGCATTGTGGTGTAGATAATAAAATGTGAGGCTGGATGAACACAGCAGGCCAAGCAGCATCTCAGGAGCACAAAAGCTGACGTTTCGGGCCTAGACCCTTCATCAGTGGTGCTCCTGAGATGCTGCTTAGCCTGCTGTGTTCATCCAGCCTCACGTTTTATTATCTTGGAATTCTCCAGCATCTGCAGTTCCCATTATCTCTGACACTGCATTGTGGTGTACTGTATCTAATGATTTCATAAGGACCTGTGTAGAGAAAGGCAGAACATCTCTAGATTGAGAATTGATTGTTATAGAAAATAGAATCCCTACTGTGTGGAAACAGGCCCTTTGGCCCAACAAGTCTGCACCAGCCCTCAGATCATCCCACCCAGACCCATCCCCCTATAACCCACCTAATCTACACATCCCTGAGCACTATGGGAAATTTAGCATGGCCAATCCACTTAGCCTACACATCTTTGGACTGTGGGAGGAAACCGGAGCACCCGGAGTAAACCCACGCAGACACGGGGACAATGTGCAAACTACACACAGACAGTCACCTGAGGGTGAGGCAGCAGTGCTAACCACTGAGTTTTTGTAACAATGTCTGTTTTACTAACAAGCTAAATCATATATGTTAAGCAGCATTTTCATCAAGCTCCATGGGGTGTTTGTCTTTGTAAGGCCTAGCAAGATCTCTCACCAAACCCATGTCATTAACTACCACCCTGTCCCTAACATGGCCATTGCTCGATCACAGGCCCAAATCTTGTCCACTACCTACAAGGCACAAGTCAGGAGTGTGATGGAATAATCCCCACTTGCCTGGATGAGTGCAGCTCCAACACTTATGCTTTACACCATCCAAAACAAAGTAGCCCACTTGAGTGGCACCACATTAATAAGCATTCATTCTGTCCACCATTGACACTCAGTAGCAGCAGTGTCTATCTGCAAGATGAATGGCACAAATCCAAAGACCTTGAGTCATCACTTCTTAAATCCATGATCACTTACATCGAGAAGGAGAAGGGCATCAAATACATAGGAACAGTACCAGCTGCAAGTTCCCCTCCAAGCCACTCATCATCCTGACTTGGAAACATATCACCATTCCTTCAGTGTCAGTTGGTCAAAATCCTGGAATTCTCTCCCTATGGAATTGTGTGTCAACCTACAACACAAATAGGCTGCTCACCACCAGCTTCTCATAAGCAACTTGGGACAGGCAATAAATGCTGGCTAAGCAAGCAATGCCCACACTCTGAGAAGGAATGAACAAAAAAAGTGATCTCAGTAACTCAGCTTAAATAATATATGCATTTTCACAATTAAAAGATAATCCAATTAACTTTCCCTCTTTCAGAGCATGTCTACTGAGAGAGGAGAAGCTCACTCTCAGGAAAGTAATTGACATATGCAGAAATACTGATGCTGTAAGTCAACAGCCAGACCATATACATGGCAGAACAGACCATTACGTTGATACATACAACAGTCCCACCAAGAAAAATCACAAAGGACAGGGTGCAAGTTTTGCAGAGGACATCATGCAAAGAAGAAGATAGTTCCAGCATTGGCAAAACAGTATTCTTATTGCAAGAAACTGAATTGTTTTACAAACAAGTGCATGATTAGAAACAAGCACAAAAAGCAGGCTCAGAGGGCCACTGGAGAGACATCAGCTGAAGGTTCTACAGCATAAAACACATTAATTTAGCCAAGTTAATAAATGATATGTGGTCTGTGATTGTTGGAATGATGACTGTAGAAGGAGCACATCAAGTCATCATGATCTGTATGAACACTGGTGTATTTGCAACATCATGACTTTTAACAAGATATACACAGTGGCTCAACATGGCAATTCCAAAATCAAGCCTTCAAAAGGAAGATTGAGAACACGTGATGGCACCATAATTGTGTAAAGAGGACAGACTACTCTGCAAGTCCACTACAATAATGTGAACAAAGGTCTGGAGTTCCAGATTATTGTTAGCAAATAACAATATGCTCTGTTCTCAACCCGAGCAAGTTGATAGCTTGGACTGATAACCCTCAACATGCCAAAAAATATTTTCAACATGTCACTGCATTCTACAGCATTGACATTTAAAAAGATCCTAGAGAAGTACAACGATAAGTTTGCATAGTCAGGATGCCTTCCAGAAGAATATTATCTGAAGTGGACAAGAATGTGATCCCAATTCAGCATCCGCCAGAGTAAGTTCCAGCTGCCCTTGAGGTCAGCCTGAAAGACAAGTTAGAAGAGCTGGAAAAGAAGAAATTAATCACAAATGTGATAACTCCAATGGAATAGATTAATGGCACAGTCGCAACGAAACAACCTGGACAGTTGACTGCGTGTATTGACCCAGAAAATCAACACAGATCTCTAAAGAAATCTCATTACCCCATGCCAACCATTGAAAGAATTTTGCCACATCTTGCAAAGATAGAAACCTTTACCAGGCTGGATGTGAAAGACAATTACTCACAAGTGAAGATGAATGAAAGTCACAGTTGTCTGGTAATATTCTGGATATCCTTCAGGAGACATCAATAGTTACGCATGCTATTTGGCATATCCACACCTTCGGACAAATAAGAACACAGACAACATAAGATTGTTTGTTATCTTCCAGTACTGAAAGTTATAGTGGCTAATCTGTGAGGCTTTGGGTGCAAAGACACAATGAACAAAACTATTGTATATCATGACCAAAGCTACTATGACTGCTGGACAGAGATCATTAGATGAACCTGAAGGTAAATGCCAAAAAATTGTAATTGAAGAAGCCAATGTCAAGTACATCGGCCATGTACTGATAGCAAAATGTCTCTGCCCAGATTGCAAAAAGCTGAGAGATATATCATCAGTACCATGACCAACAGATGTAGGGCAGTACAATGATTCAATGGATTTGTCATCTATTTAACAAGATTCTTGCCCAATATGTTGTCAGAATGTGGACCATTATAACAATTCATGACTAAGGCTTTCAAGTGATATTGGAACACAAAATAAGAAACAGAATTCAGTAAAATCAAGCAACTAATGATATCAATCCCAGTGTTGAAGTTGCTCTGCTGTGCGACACCAGTGAAATAGGACTTACAGCAACTCTAATGCTAGTGACACTATGCTCAGATCAAGAAAGAGAGCCTAGTCATTGTCTTTGCTTGTGAACCTTTACATTGCTACCAACTTGAAAGGGGCACCATGACAGTCAAGTTTGATTACAAGTCATTTTAAAGCATGTTCTTGAAGCTGCAACTATCTATTCCAAAAGCATCTTCAAAGAATGTTACCACAGTTACACAGATGCTGTCTGGATTTATAAACATATAAGGAAAGCAGACGTCCACTCCAGACATGTTGTTGAAAGTAACACTCCTGATGAAGAAAACAGAGAATGATACAACAAAGTGTGAAATCTCCCGGATTCAATGTGAAGCAGAAGCCCATCATGCTGCATCAACCTGAAGAGAAATTGAATCAGACAATTGCTCTGTTCACTTCAAACAAATCAGTGTCAAGATGCAACTCTGAACTGTCTGAAAACCATGGTTATGAAACAATGATGTAAAAAATCAAGAACATTCCTGTTACTGTCGGACCACATTGGGCATATGGAGATGAACTGACAGCTTCAGATAAAACATTGCACGACTCCCGAAGGAGTTTCGAGGACAAATGCTAAAGTGTAAACCATGCAAGTTACCAAGGAACTGAGTCAATTCTGTGAAAGGCAAAAGATGCTGGTCAAACATGAGAACAGAATCAAGGAGCACATCAACCAATGCAGTGTTTAGAATAAGGACCAAGCTAAGCCAGATACAGAGCTGCTATAGCTCATTGCATTGCATACCATGATTGAAACTTGGTGTAGACTTCTCCAAACTCACATTCACTTATTACCATTTCATTGTAGACTACTATTCTGATTACTGGGAGACGGACCAGTTGACTTTGACAACTACTATTGAGATTGTCAAATACCCAAAGCACTCTTCAGCCATTGTTTCACTCTCAACATTATGATGATCAATAATGGTCTCAGTCCATGAGAGAAGAATGTAATCACTCCATGAAAGATTAGGGAATTCAACACCGCACATCATCTCCACTCTCCCCTGTCAAATGAGAAGACTGTAAATCAATGAAAATTGCTAAAGGAATATGGTCTGTATTTTCCAATGGCCAGGTAATCATTTTTTCAAAGAAAATTTATAAACTATCCAATTGGATCCAACTAGGAGAAAATCTTTCCAATAGACTTCAAATGCTGAGTTCTTCACATAGTTTACAATAGTCTGTTATATTCATAACGTTTGTAAGAAGAATGCAGGGAATTTTACAACTCACATCAAACATATTAAAGACAATACGATTGTGGGTTAGAAACTTACAGTTAGTGGTAGCCATTAAGTAGTGTTTTCATGGTATGGACATAATTAATGTCACAACTGCAATTTAACGTCGACAGTAGTAATCTCTATTACCATTACAATTGTCACTAGATACACATCTCTTTTCATTTAAGGATATATTTATTTATTTTGCCATAATTTACTGTACAAAAAATGAAGCATTTTTGTTTTCATGCTTTAAGCTGATCTAAACCACCATGATAGAAATTTTGTTAAAATTTCCTCAGAATCTTTGGGGCAATGAATGGAAAAGTGCTGAAGCTTTTGCTCCTTTTTATTATTTAGTGAATAGTGAGGGCTAGTGGAAGCTTTGCTGAGTGGATATGGCACAGGAACAGGATGAGTCTTGATTGTAATGTCTCTTCCCAATTGAATATTCCCTGCAGTTCCGTTGCTCTCTCCTAAGTGTCTCCAATGCCCATTTAATTCAATTAAAATCCCATCATTACCATGAACTAATGCTGTGAACAGTTGTACTAATCATGTCCAAATGATAACGAGCAGGTTAATCGCATATAGCCAAATGTGTCTGTTAAACCCTGAGGAAAGAACTGGAGCTGGATAGCGTTGAATAAAACAAGGGTTCTGAAACAGTTAATGTTTGAGTTATGCTGAACTTTGCCCATCAGAAGGTATCACATAGTCTCTGGGTAGAGAATCATTTGGAGCCTGACACAACCTCCTGATACAGGCAAAATGTGTATTTTCTGTCTTTTGGTAATAAATGTCATTATGCCTAAGAGTTTATTAATTTTCCAGTAGCCATTCATTATGCGGGCATGGAGCAGAATTATGCATGGGGACTCTGTGAAATACCCAACATTCCAGACTCTAAAGGAATTATTTGGGAAATTGAGATTCTACTAGGCAATTCCTCTTCACCTGGAACCCTCCAAAATTTCTCTATTTAAATTGGAGAATTTGAAGGGTCCAATGAAATTAAGTGAAATAGTTACTCAGGAAAATTTAGATTATTCAATTTACACTCCAAATCCTGAGTAACTAATACCTGACCCCATATGTAACTCACCCCCAAATACATCTCCTCTAGAACCCTTACACACCCAAGACCCTAACGTGACAATCCCACACCTCATGACCCAAAACCCATTCCTACCCAGTGGAGCTGGCCAGAAACTTCCACCATTCCTGTCCAACCCAACTTGGCACCCCTCTCTCCCAGCCAGGAAAAACTCAAGGTGTGTATCAGTGAGCAAGCTATTGTTGAACGGGTATTGCTTGATAGCCCTGTTGATGACACTTCCATCAGTTTACTGATGGTTGAGTGTAGATTGATGGGGCAGAAATTGGCCAGGTTAGATTTGTCCTGCTCTGTGCGTAGAGGACGTGCATGGGCAATTCCCCACTTTGTTTAATAATTGCCATTGTAGCTATACTGTCTAGGAATGTGGCAAATTGAGGGGAAAATTTTGCAGTATTCACTGCCTTCAATTGTTTCTTGATATCACGTGGCCTAATTGGAAAAAGCTGAAGACTGTCATCAATGGTGGTGGGGAGGTCTGGAGAAGACCAAGATGGATTGGCGGTACTCAGCACTTCTGACTGAAGCATGTCTCTTACACTGATGTGCTGGGCTCTTCCACCATTGAGGATGAGGATATTTGTGGAGACTCCTCATGCCCCTCCAGTGTGTTGTTTAATATCTCACCACCATTCATGACTGGATGTGGCAGAGCTTATATCAGATCTGTTAGTTGTGGGATTGCTTAGCCCTGTATATCACTTGCTGCTTATGGTGTTTGGTGCGCAAGTCATCCTGTTTGATAGTTTCACATGTGACACCTCATTTTTTAAGTATTCCTGGTGTTACGCTACGTAGTATTCAGCAAGAGATTTCCTTGCCTATGTTTGACCAGTCTTTATTGGCTCCAAAGTCAATGTTGAATATTCCTAGGACACCTCCATCCTGACCACGCGTTACTGTGCCACCACCTCTGAACAAGTTGATTTAAAATACCCATAAAGTAATGAATATCAGATAACAGAGAATACATATGTAATTCAGATTCAGCAAACCTCACTCTTAAGCATGAAGTTCTGTTTTGGCCTCAATCTTTTTCATAAGATTGTGAACTGCATCAGCACAGGAACAAAGGTTCCCAAGAACATACTGACAAGGGTGATGACTAGGCCTCATGGCCTTCAATAAAATCATGGCTGAATGAATTTTAACCTCAAGTTTACGTTCCTGTATAACGCTAATAATCTTTCAAGACAACAATGTGTGAATCTGGATGAACACAGCAGGCCAAGCAGCATCTCAGGAGCACAAAAGCTGACATTTCGGGCCTAGACCTTTCATCAGAGAGGGGGATGGGGAGAGGGTTGTGAAATAAACCCTCTTCCCATCCCCCTCTCTGATGAAGGGCCGAGGCCGGAAACGTCAGCTTTTGTGCTCCTAAGATGCTGCTTGGCCTGCTGTGTTCATCCAGCTTCACACTTTGTTATCTTGGATTCTCCAGCATCTGCAGTTCCCATTATCGCTAATAATCTTTCACCCCTTTTTAAAATAAGAACCTATCTACCTCTCTCTTATAAACGTTTAAAGATGCTGCACCCAATGCCTTTTGTGGAAGGGAATTCCAAAGACTCACAACCTTCTGAGAAAAAGAATTTCTCACCCCTGTTTTATATGAGTGCCTCTTATTTGTAAACTATGACCCCAGATCTAGATACTTCCACAAAAGGAAACATGCTTTCAACATCCATCCTGTCAAGTCTCCTCAGTATCTTAAATATTTCAATTTTGTCAACTCTGACTCTTCTAAACATCAGAGGACAGAGGCCTGGCCTGTCTAGTCTTTCTGCGTAAGACAATCCACCCATTCAAGCTATCAGTCTAGCAAACCTTCTCTGGACTGCTTCTAATGCATTTACTTTAAGTACAGTAACCACTTCTGTACAGTACCCTAGATCAGTCTCATCAATATCCTGTATGAATAAGCATAACCTCCCTTACGCTTGCATTGAATTCCCATCACGATAAACTACATTCTGTTAGCTTTTTTGATTATTTCCTTTGAGATGGAATTCCCCAAATTATTCACAGAATTGTGCAATACTGAATACAGCAACAGGCTAAGTAAAGATACTGAGGTATTATATCTGTGTACACCCAAGGAGATTACAAACAAAAACAGAAATTGCTGAGAAAGCTCAGCCGGACTGGCAGCATCTGTGGAGAGAAATCAGAGTTCATGTCTTGGGTCCAGAAGAAACATCCTAAAAGATTACACAACTCATAATTAATCAAACTCAGAAACAACTTCAGGGAATGACCAAAATGGACATGATTTCTCAGGTGACCAAAACAACAAAATGGTGCTGGGATATAGGTGCAATTTCAGTAATCTTGCATTTTCTATAGTTAATCCACCTAGACTGGACATCCCTGAATAATATGGACAATTTAGCATGGTCAATCTTCACATTTTTGGACTGTGGGAGGAAACCAGAACACCCAGTGGAAAGACCCACAGAAGAAGGGAGAAGAAACAAACTCCACACAGACAGTCACCCAAGGCTGGAATCAAACCTGGGTCCCTAGCACTGTGAGGCAGCAATGCTAACCACTGAGCCACCGTACCACCCCTAAGGGTTTCCTCAGGCTCAGAAATCTTAAAACATACCATGTCAAGTATATTGCAATGTGAAGT
This sequence comes from Stegostoma tigrinum, assembly GCF_030684315.1. NCBI lineage: Eukaryota > Metazoa > Chordata > Chondrichthyes > Orectolobiformes > Stegostomatidae > Stegostoma > Stegostoma tigrinum. The sequence continues at coordinate 38,000,338 of NC_081368.1, forward strand.
GACAAACAGAAATCAAGGGATATGACTTGATAGCTATTACAGAGATGTTATTGCAGGGTGACCAGGGCTGCAAGCTTAATATTCAACGAAATGTGATGGCCTGGAAAAATAGGCAAAAAGGAAAAAGAAGTAGCACACCATTGTTAGTCGAGGAATGTAACAGTGCAATGGTAAGGAATGATATAGGTAAAAGAGATTATGATAGGGAATTGGTTTGAGTGGTAGTGTGGGACAGCAAGGGAAAAGGCACAGATATGAGTTGCCTAAAAGCCCACAAACAGTGCCACACTGTAGGACAAAGTATAAATAAGGAAATAATGGAAACATGTAAGAAGACAATTGCCATGAATGGTTTTAATCTGCATATTGATAGAATAAATCAGATGGACAAGGATAACACTGAAAATAGGTTTGTGCAGGTCATCAGGAATTGTTTCTTCAAGCAGAAGTGCTGAGCATACTTGGGAAAGGTAAAGCCACCAATGTCCCAGAGAACCACCAGGCTGCTCTCTCATTAAAGAGAGATGACTAGTGGTCAGTTTAACCTGAAGGTCATTACACCTCAGGGAAGTGATGAGGTTAGTGTAACTTTTGCATGCAAATGAGACTGGGTTATTTCAGATCTAGCAATATGTAAAGAGATAGGATTAATTAGAGACCTCAAGTGAATGATCCTCCAGGGATTAGTGATCACAACATGGTAACAGTTCAAATTCAGTTTGAGGGAGAGGAACTCAAGCCTCAAACCATTGTCCTCAACTTATGAACAAAGAGCTGCTAAAGTGGACTGGAAAAATAGACAAGGCAAAGTCAGTGAATGAGCAGTAGCAACCATTTAAGAAGATATTTTATAAAGTTGAGAAAAAAGTATTCCAGTCAAAAAGGGCTCATGGTGGTAAACTAAGGAAATCAAGAAGCGCATCCAATCAAAAAATTAGCAAAAAAGGTCAAAATAGATGTTAGAGTCTGTGATTTGAATTTGTTAAACTTAATATTGAAAAGAAGCACAGAAATATATAATTGGTGAATGAAGTGCTGTTCCTCACATTTGCATTGAGTTTTACTGGAATATTGCATCAAGCCAAGGAAAGAAATGGCATAAGAGCAAAATTCATTAACATCCCAAATGATGTAAAGGTTAGGATTATGTTTGCAAAGTAATTGGAGTTGGCTCCTCTCACAATGCTGAGGACAGATATAAAAGGGGAGAGGAAAGAATCAATCCTCCTGCTGGAATACTGAAAAGGGACAGGAGACAAAAATGTCCCTGGTCATGTATCTTGATAGAGGTGGTGGAAATGCCAGATGATTATCTTTTGAATTTAGAAAGTGGTGAGGTAGAAAGAGTCCTCTTCACTCATGCCTTCCCTTCCTTTCCAGAAGGATAACAAGATTCTTTTTGCCCTCACCTTCCATGCCGCCACTCTCTACATTCAAAGGAAAGTGCTCTCCCATCTCCACAGTAAGATGTGAACTGTCCAGAGGGTTGTCAGTCTGGTGTCTCAACATGTATGGATGGGTGGCATGGAATATAGACAGTTGCCGTGGAATCTTTGAAAATGCAGCTTCCCTGGAAAACACAGCATTAAGAACTTTTCTGGAAGCTCTTCAAACTGACAGTCAGGTTCCACAGTGGAGTTATAACATAGAACATCTCCACAAACATGACCATGTTGGTTGTATATATGTACATATACATACATACATATATATACATACATAAATAAAAATGATGTCTAGAGTATTCCCTGATCCCCTATTTATTGAGGACCTCTCTCCTCTCTCCAGTCTTGCACCAAAATTCCAGTGCAGCATCTAAATACCTTAAATAACTCTTTCTGTTACATGATCTTTGACCTTCTTTCTGCTCAAAGATTAATTCCCAGTTATTCCTGTCACTTTTAGAGAAATTTGAGTGATGCTCATATCAGAAGCAATGGGTATGTAATAATTATGCATCACAATCCTCATGCCCCTTTGCAGGGGTTATTCAATGTTCCCACTAAATGGTTTATCTGCTCTCCCAAGTTACACTTTCTTTACAATTATGGCAACAGCTTCATTCTACAATAGAAATGATTTGATGAGGACTGAATTCTGTGATTTAATTGGATTCTTTTGGAATGGTTCCAATAGGGGAATGGCCCAGTAGAATCTTAAATTTCCTGCAATACATTTGTAGTAATTTCACGATTTCTATTACTGAGACAAGTATTTTATATAAGATTTATTAATTGAATACAAGTTTCAAGAGCTGTTCTGGAGGGATATGTACTTGTGCCTCCAGCATGTTAGCACAGGCCTTTGGATTACTAATCTATACCAACGCATGGTGGTTAGCGCTGCTGCCTCACAGTGCCAAGGACCTGGGTTCAATTCCACCCTTGTGTGGCTATCTGTGTGGAGTTTGCACATTCTCCCCATGTCTGCATGGGTTTCCTCCCACAGTCCAAAGATGTGCAGGCTAAGTGGATTGGTTATGTTAAATTGCCCGTAGTGTTTATGTTAGGTGGGTTAGACATGGGAAATGCAGGGGTATGGGAAGGGATTTGGATGGGATGTTCTTTGAAGGGGTGGCATAGATTTGTTGGGCCAAATGGCCTATTTCCACACTATAGGGATTCTATGAACATTATCGCTGCTCTACTATTTCAGAAATGTGACAGCACATGCACTGAGCTCCTTAGTAAAGCAATGGAAATATATGTAATTAACAATATGTATCATCTTGTGTGACTAAAACTATGAAATAACATTTGCAACCTATGTTCAAGCAAAATTAGATAACCTTTATCAAGGCAGAATGGCTGGCAATAGAACAAATTATGTGGTGTGAATAATTGCAACTCCTTCGTAATGCAACCAAGTTTTTGTAACAGGCTGGCTATGAAAAGGCTTTAGGACTTTATACTCTGAAAAGGAGTTGTATCTATGAAAAGTAATAATGAAAAGTATAATAAAATATTAAAGCTATTAAACTCATGGAAATTCTTTCTCCTCTGATTAGAAAATATTTCTCTCCTCACATTTTCAGGGCTCTTAACTGTCAGTTTTAACTGAGAAACACATTGTCTGGGAGGTACAACTGAAAACAAAATATTTGCTATTTTCTGTTGCATTAAATTTGAATATAACTTTTTTTCACTTGCTTCTGAATGTTTATTGAACTATGGCACCCCTAAATACTTCTTGTCCAAACAATGAGAAGTGAATGTGGGGCTCCAATTCTATATACTTTTGCTCACCAATACAAAGAAAGAGGCAATGTTTGAGAAGGATACATGGCTGTACTCGAAGTTGGTAAGCCATCAGGACTAATGGAATGCCTTTGGAAATGCTGATTGAGTTAAAGTTGGAAATTACAGGGTCTCTGACTATAGTCTTCCAGTCATCCTTGGATAAAGGAGTGATACCAGAGAACTGGAGAATTGTAAATGTTGCACACTTTTTCAAGAAAAGATGTCACAATAAACCCAATAACAACAAGGCAGTCGATGTAAACTCTGTGGTGAAAAGCTTTTAAAAACTTGAGATAAAATTACCAGTAAACTTGCGCAAGTATGAATTACTTAAAGGAAAATTACACTGTAATTTGTTAATGATAAATCATATTTAACTATTTTTGTGCTTATTGGCAAGCTAACAGATGAGGAAGTAATGTGTTATATGTGGTGCATTTGGACTTTCAGAAGTCATTTGTTATGGTGCTACATAATAGCTTTGCTAGGAAAGTTGAAAGTGAGGGAATAATAGAAACAGTAGCAGCATAGAAACTTGAGTGATAGGCAACTGAATACCGGTTAATGATTTTTGTTTGGATGTAAAGAAAAGCTGGGACTTTTTTCACTGAAGCATAGCAAGTTGAGAGGTGACCACATGGAGGTTTGTAAAATCACGAGTGGTATAGATAGGGGGTTATTAATAGTTGTCTTTTTCCAAAGAATGGGGGGTTGCAAGACCAGGGACATATTTTTAAGTTGAGAGGAGAGAGATTTAAAGAAGTCAAGGTGACAACATTTTTACACGGAGGGTGGTTATCTTGTGGAATGAACTTCCTGAGGAAGTAATGGATATGGACATAGTTATAATATTTAAAAAACACTTCAATAAGTACATGCATAGGAAAGATTTGGAGGGATATGGGCCAGGAGCAGTTTAGTTTGGGATTATGTTCAGCATGGACTGATTGGACCCAAGGGTCTGTTTGCATGCGGTATAAGTCGACAATGATGATCCCTTAAAAACATGGCTTCTGCCTTAGCATGCACAGCTAACACGTGAGTCACACCGTACTAAGTGTAATACATCAGACAGACATTAGGGGAGCTATGTCAGGAACTGTTTGAAAATCTGCAGCAATGATCATGTATCCACTTATCTCTCTGGCTACAAAAAGCAAAGCATCACTCATCATCTAAGATAGCAGGTGATATTAGACGGCCACAGAAGAATCACTTGCTTGGGGCCACAGCAATTTGGTGATTGCACAACCTGCAGATCCCAATAAAGAAATAGAAAACATACCACAATGAGTTTTCATTTATGCTGTTTGGATTTACTGTAATAGGTTAATAGTGATGATACACCACAAGCAACTAAAATAATGAGGCCCAAATCCAACCACAGGCTTTGGTGAGGCGGAATTTTAACACTCCTTGTAATTTTTGAGCTCACCACTGTCCCTCAGAGAAGGAAACTCACCACCTCTTTTTAGAGTCATGTCATTCAGCTGAGCAATAAATATTGCCTTTTCCACATCAAGATTAAGTTTCAAAAAAGAGCGTACAAAAAATGTGTTCAAAGGCACAATGATCATTGCAATTGTCATAGAAAAGAGAGATAAAATCATTTGCGAGAGAGATTGGAGAGGATTATGTGTCAGAATAGAAGGATTTTCTTTAATAGAATAGCAGCCAATTCTTTACTTCAATCAAGATGGATTTCGGCGGCAATGATTGCCTGGTCCCTCAGATCCCTGTAACATGACTGCATTCGATTTTGCTGTCACAGCTAAATTTTTAAAAAATGAAAACTCCAGCCAGACATCCAAATAAGAGAAAAGGTGTTTGTCAAATAAGTGCAGTCTCAGATGCCAGTCTTCAAACAATTTATTTCACTCCATGGAATATCAAGCCTGAAGACACTAGATACTGCAAAGGCTATGGAGCTCAGAAACAGTTTCTAATAATGCTGAAAGGGATAATGTGAACTGCAGATGCTGGAGAATCCAAGATAACAAAGTGTGAAGCTGGATGAACACAGCAGGCCAAGCAGCATCTTAGGAGCACAAAAGCTGACGTTTCCGGCCTTCGCCCTTCATCAGAGAGGGGGGTGGGAAGAGGGTTTATTTCACAACCCTCTCCCCATCCCCCTCTCTGATGAAGGGTCTAGGCCCAAAATGTCAGCTTTTGTGCTCCAGAGATGCTGCTTGGCCTGCTGTGTTCATCCAGCTCCACACTTTGTTATCTTGCAATAATGCTGAAGACATTTTTAAAAACTAGCTGTGTCATTAGCCAAGCGGTTCCTGTACAGCTACAGGTATTTTACTGTTGCCTCCGCACCTATTTCTTTGACCAGGAGTCTAACCCATTCTCTCCAGACCCCTTCTCCTGCCTCCAACAAATTCCATCCTCCTGATACCACTCACAGCCTCCAACTATCCCTCGACCTCTTTATCTCCAACTGCCACCACAATATCACTTGTCTGAATCTCTCCACCCCCTCACTCCTCTCCCCCACGGAACACACAGCCTTCTACTCAAACCCCAACCTCACCATCAATTCTGCTGATAAGGGGGCGCTGTGGTGATATGGCATACTGACCTCTACATCACTGAGGTGAGGTGCCAACTCTCTGACATCTCCTCCTACCGCCATCTCGATCATGGCCCCATTGCTCATCACCAAACCATTGTCTCACAGATCATCATTAGCCTCATCACCTTAGGTGACCTCCAACCTGATTGTTCCCTAACCTCACACCGCCCATTTCTATCTCCATCACAAAATCCACAAACCTGACTGCCCTCGCCAACCCATTGTGACTGCATACTCCTGCCCCACTGAACTCAGCTCCGTTATCTCGAATTCGTGTTTTTACCCTCTGGTCCAGGAAATCCCCACCTAAGTTTGGGACACTATCCATGCCCTCCACCTCCTCCAAGACTTTCAGTTCCCGGGCCCCAATAACGCATCTTCACCATGGATCTCCAGTCCTTGTACACTTGTAACCCCCACACAGATGGCCTAAATGCCCTCCGCTTCTTCCTCTCCCACAGGGCCAACCAGTCCCCCTCCACCGATACCCTCATCTGCTTACCACAACCTTTTCTTACCCTCAATAACTTTTCCTTTAACTCCTCCCGCTTCCTACAAACTAAAGGGGTGGCAATGAGCACCCATATGAGTCCAAGCCATGCCCGCCTCTTTGTAGGATACATGGAGCAGTCCTTTTTCCGCTGTTACATTGGTACCATTCCCCACCTCTGCCTCCACAACATTGATGACTGTACTGGTGCTGCCTCATGCTCCCGTGAGGAGCTTGAATAGTTCATCAACTTTACCAACACCTTTCACCCCAGCCTCAAATTCACCTGGACCATCTCCAATACCTCCCACTCCTTCCTGGAACTCTCTGTTTCCATCTCCAGTAACTATTTCAGCACCAACATCTATTTCAAACCCTCTGATTCCCATAGATACCTGGACTACACCTCCTCTCACCCACCCTCTTGCAAGAATGTGGTCCACTTCTCCCAATTACTCTGGCTCCGTCTCCTCTGCTCCCAAGATGGAGCGTTCCAGATCAGGGTTGCAACGTCCCCATTCCAGTGATTCATTAAGCCCTCAACTGCATCTCTTTCATTTCCTACACTTCTACCCTCAAACTCCCTCCCCCAACAAAAATAAAGACAGAGTCACCCTTGTCCTCACATACCATGACACCATCCTCCACATGCAGCACATCAGGGGGGTGACACGGTGGCTCAGTGGTTAGCACTGCAGGCTCACAGCGCCAGGGACCCGGGTTCGATTCCAGCCGCAGGTAACTGTCTGTGCGGAGTTTGCACATTCTCCCCGTGTTTTCATGAGTTTCCAACAGGTGCTCCGGTTTCCTCCCACAGTCCAAAGATGTGCAGGCTAGGTGGATTGGCCATGCTAAATTGCCCGTAGTGTTCAGGGGTGTGTGGGTTATAGGGGGATAGGTCTGGGTTGGATGCTCCAATGGGCGGTGTGGACTTGTTGGGCCAAAGGGCCTATTTCCACTCTGTAGGGAATCTAATCCAATCATCCTCTGTCATTTCTGCCACCTGCAATCCGACCCCACCACCAAAGATATATTTCCCTCCCCATCCCTACTGCCGTGCGTAAGGTCCACTCGACGCTATCTACCAACTCCACCATACCCGGCACCTTTCCCTGCACCCACAGGATGTGCTATACCTGCCCCTACATGTTCTCTCCCACCACTGTCCAAGGCTGCAACAATCTTTCCAAATCCAACAGGGATTCACCTGTATGTCCTCCAACCTGTTCCACTGTATTCATTGCTCCCAATGTGATCTACTCTACATCAGTGAGACCAAGTGCAGACTTGGTGACTGATTTGCAGAGCATCTGCACTCTGTATGCTTCAATCATCAACACCTTCTAGTTGCTAGCCATTTCAAATCCCCTCCAGCTTCCTCGGTGGCATGACCATCCTGGACCTCCTCCAGTGTCACAATGATGCCACAGGCAAACTAGAGGAGCAACACCTCATATTCCGCCTCAGGAACTTATAGCTCAAAAGCCTGAACATGGAATTCACCAGCTTCAAAATCTCTCCACCCCTGGCCTCATCCCATGTCCAACCCTCCCCCTCATACTCTCCACCTTGACCTGACAAAACCTGTCCATCTTCTTTCTCAGAGATAGTAGGAACTGCAGATGCTGGGCCCGAAACGTCAGCTTTCCTGCTCCTATGATGCTGCTTGGCCTGCTGTGTTTATCCAGCTCTACACCTTGTTATGTCCACATATCACCATCCCACTTACCTTGCCACAGCCTGACCCCCAATTTATTTCCAAGCTCCCTTCCCACTCCCAAGTCCTGATGAAGGGTCCCAATCCAAAACATTGAACGTCCTGCTCCTCGTGATGCATGACCTGCTGTGTTCCTCCAGCTCCACACTGTATTGACTCTGGCTCCAGCATCTGCAGTTCTTCCTATCTCCTAGCTATAACCCTGACATTTACCGGAAAATATAGAAAACTGCCACAAAAAGCAGGATAAATCCAAAATGGCCAATTACCACCCTATTAATCTAATTTCAATCATTGGCAAAGTGATGATAGGGGTCATTAAAAATATTGTCAAGTGACTCTTGAAAAGGAGTAAGCTATTCACTGACAATATGGTTGTCTTCCACCAGGACCATTTGACTCCTGACCTCATTACAGCTTTTTCCAGCCATGAATCAAAACAGCTAAATTCCACAGATGAGGTGATAGGAACTGCCAAGACACAATGGTGGAAGTCAACCAAACACATTATTAGGAAGCCCAAGAAATAGTGGAGTTAGTAAGAATTGGAGAGAAACTGTTGAAGTAATACCTAGCTGGATGGTTAAATGGTTTTGATTGTTTCTCAATCATCCCAGTCCAAAGACACCTCTGCAAGAGTTTTTCAGGAGGGTATCCTAGGCCCGATCATCATCAACTGCTCCCCTCTATCATAGGTTCAGAAGTGCTGATGATTGCACAATGTTCAGTACAGGGGAGGCAATGGCGTAGTGGTATTATCACTGGACTGTTAGTTTAGAGGCCCAGACAATGTTCTGGGGACCTGGGTTTGAATCATATTATGGCATATGGTGGAATTTGAATTCAATAAATATCTGGAATTAAGAGATTAATGATGGCCATGAATCCATTGTCTATTGTCAGAAAAACCCATCTGGTTCACTAATGTCCTTTATGGAAGGAAACCGCCATCCTTACCTGGTCTGGCCTACATGTGACTCCAGACCTGCTGCAAAGTGGTTGGCTCTTAACTGCCCTGTGAGCAATTAGGGATGGGCAATAAATGCTGCCTAACTAGCGACATCCTCATCCTGTGAATAAAAATGGAAAGAAAAATATTCATGATTTCTCAAATACCCGTAGCAGTCTGAGTTCATAAGCAGCAAGACCTGGATAACATCCAGGCTGGGGCTGCTAAATTAATAAGCAATATTTAAAAACTAAAGTAATATTTGTGCCACAGAAGTGCTAGGCAATTACCACCTTGATCAAGACAATGCAACAATCACCCTTTGATATCAACAGCGTTACCCTCACTGAATTTCCCACTATCAAAATTGTTCTTTACCACTTTCAGCACCTGCTAAGACATGATCCCATGTGCCCAGAGCAACAACCAGGTGTACTGGATTACTGGCCCAGTATATTACCTCTACATCATTTCATCCTTGGGATTACCATTGATTGTAAACCAAACTAGATTAGCCTTTTAGATAAATACTGTTGTTGCAAGACCAGGGCAGAAGCTGGAAAATTGCAACAAGTAAATAACATCCTGACTCCTCAATGCTTGTTCACCATCTTCAAGGCACAACTCATGAGTGTAAATGAAATACTCCCCACATGCTTAGATGAACACAACTCCAATAAAGCTCATGAAGCTCAACAACATCCAGGGCAAAGCAGCCTATTTAACTGGCACCCCAAACTTGAGAATTCACTACCTTCACCACCAGCCCACAGTAGCAGCCGTGTGCACCAACTACATGATATATTGAAGTAACTCAACAAAGCTCCTTTAACAGCAAATTTGAAAGCCACAAGCTCTACCACCTATAAGGACATGTACTGCAGATGCATGGGAACATTATAACCTACAAATTCCCTTCCAAGTCACATACCTTCTTGACTCAGACCTTAAGCTATTGCTTCTTTGCTGCTGCAACTCCTTCATTAAGTGCAGTATTAGTGAGCCTACCCCACACGGACAGTTGTGATTCAGGAAGGCAGCACACCACCACCTTCTCCAGGGCTTTTAGGGATGGGAAATGAATGGTGGCCTAGCCAGTAACATTAGACAGCATGAAGAGAACTCCCAAAATAAACTGTATTTTCCTTTATATGTTCATGTTTAAATTTTTTTCTTTTAAAAGTAGACAACCTTATTTTGGAATTATAAAATGGGGCAGCCTGATCACATGATCATATTTCTAGAAGATTCCAAACTGCTACATTGTATAGATATTCCAGTTTAAAGCTGGCACAAAGGATTTTGAGATGTGCTATCTGCTTCCAGACAGCTCTGGGCAAAAGAAAACATGAAAATCCATTATGCCAGAAAGAGCACATTTAACTTGTTGTCTCATAATGGAAGCTTTCAGACTGTGTTAGCTGAGATGGGTCATCAACACCCGAAATACCTTGTGAATGTCACATGGCTGAAATCAGAACATAAGCATAAAACCCTGGAAGTCTACGCAGATGCTGTTTGACCTCCAGAGGGATAGCCGGACTTTCGGCTGAATTGACAGCCTCTCTGAGATCATTTCTCTCGTCGACAAGTTGCTATCTTGGAAGAAGCATAAACCTTAACTGCAAGAATGAAAGAATGAAACTTACTCTACCCAGCACACCAAGGAAACCACAGTTGGCAATGGACCTACCGGAAGTTGATTTTTTTAAATGCTTTTGGATTTACAGACTTATAATTTATAACCTACCGCTCTCTTGTCTCCCTTAATTTCCTGGATAATTATTTGTGTGGATGGTGCAGTGAAACAGTTTTCTTGTATTTAAAGTTTTGGCAAAGATCTGTGGCGTGGGGTACGGGTGATGCTGTTGACTTGCTCACTGAGCTGCCTTGTTCTTGTTCAGACATTTCGCCACCATGTTAGGTAACATCAGCAGTAGAACCTCCGATGAAGCAATGTTGAAATCAAACTCCGCTTGGAATTTATACTGTCGGTTCATTATGGTGAGCAGTGTCATTTCCAGTTTTTATCTGAGTGTGCTTGTATTTGGAGTGCAATTCAATCTGTTTGTTGACTTTATCAAGGGTAGAAAACCATGGCTCCAGGAATTCTCGTGAATATCTATGTTTGGCTTGAGAGATAATGAGAACTGCAGATGCTGGAGAATTCGAGATAACAAAGTGTGAAGCTGGATGAACACAGCAGGCCAAGCAGCATCTCAGGAGCACAAAAGCTGATGTTTCGGGCCTCGGCCCTTCATCAGAGAGGGGGATGGGGAGATGGAACTGGAATAAATAGGGAGAGAGGGGGAGGCGGACCGAAGATGGATAGAGGAGAAGATAGGTGGGGAGGAGAGTATAGGTGGGGAGGATGATACAACGCATCACTCTCTGACACTTCCGCCATCTACAATCTAACCCCATCACCCAAGACATTTTTCCATCCCCACCCCTTGTCTGCCTTCCGGAGAGACCACTCTCTCCATGACTCCCTTGTCCACTCCACACTCCCCACCAACCCCACCACACCCAGCACCTTCCCCTGCAACCGCAGGAAGTGCTACACTTGCCCCCACACCTTCTCCCTCACCCCCATCCCAGGCCCCAAGATGACTTTCCATATCAAGCAGATGTTCACCTGCACATCTGCCAATGTGGTATACTGTATCCATAGTACCCGGTGTGGCCTCCTCTACATTGGGGAAACCAAGTGGAGTCTTGGGGACCGCTTTGCAGAACACCTCTGCTCGGTTCACAATAAACAACTGAACCTCCCAGTCGCAAACCATTTTAACTCCCCCTCCCATTCCTTAGATGACATGCCCATCCTGGGCCTCCTGCAGTGCCACAATGATGCCACTCGAAGGTTGCAGGAACAGCAACTCATATTCCGCTTGGGAACCCTGCAGCCCAATGGTATCAATATGGACTTCACAAGCTTCAAAATCTCACCTTCCCCCACTGCATCCCAAAACCAGCCCAGCTCGTCTCCTCCTCCCACTGCATCCCAAAACCAGCCCAGCTCATCACCGCCTCCCTAACCTCTTCCTCCTCTCATCTATCCCCTCCTCCCACCTCAAGCTGCACCTCAATTTCCTACCTACTAACCTCATCCCGCCTCCTTGACCTTACTGTCCTCCCCGGACTGACATATCCCCTCCCTACCTCTCCACCTATACAATCCTCTCCCCCTATCTTCGGTCCGCCTCCCCCTCTCTCTCTATTTATTCCAGAACAGTCTCCCCATCCCCCTCTCTGATGAAGGGTCTAGGCCCGAAACGTCAGCTTTTGTGCTCCTGAGATGCTGCTTGGCCTGCTGTGTTCATCCAGCTTCACACTATGTTTGGCTTGGACTACTTTGGTTACCTTGTCCCAGTTAAATTGATGGCCTTGGTTGGCTGAATATACAGATATTAAGGAGAGTTCATCGTGCCGTTTTGCTGCTGGTTGATATTCATGTATTCTGATGGCTAGCTTCCTTCCTGTCTGTAATGTTTGTGGCAGTCATTGCATGGTATTTTGTAAACCAGGTTCGTTCTGTATGTTGTGGGAATGTCTTTAATCCTTCTAAGTGTTTTTCATAGAGTGGTTGTGGGCTTGTGTACCACTATGAATCGAAGCGGTCTTAGGAGTCTTGCTGTCAATTCTGATGTGTTCTTGATGTAGGACAATGTGACCAGTGTGTTAGGACGTACTGTGTCCTCCTGTTTTTCTCCGTTTTGTAGGCATCTGTGAATGAAGCTGCAGGGATATCTATTTATAGCAAGGATTTTGTTTAGGTGCACTTCCTCATTCCTGTGTACACTCAGACAATGAAAGCCATCAATTTAACTGGGACAAGGTAACCATAGTAGCCCAAGCCAAACATAGACATGCACGGGAATTGCTAGAGGCATGGTTCTCTACCCATAATGCAATCAACAAACATATAGATTTGGGTGCCACATACAAACCCAAAAAGATCAAAACCAGAAATGACAGCACTCATCATAAATTCCAAGTGGAGTACATAGAACATAGAACATAGAACATTACAGCACAGTACAGGCTCTTCGGCCCTCGATGTTGTGCCCACCTGTCATACCGATCTCAAGCCCATCTAACCTACACTATTCCATGTACGTCCACATGCTTATCTAATGACGACTTAAATGTACCTAAAGTTGGCGAATCTACTACCGTTGCAGGCAAAGCGTTCCATTCCCTTACTACTCTCTGAGTAAAGAAACTACCTCTGACATCTGTCCTATATCTTTCACTCCTCAATTTAAAGCTATGCCCCCTCTGCTCGCCGTCACCATCCTAGGAAAATGGCTCTCCTTATCCACCCTATCTAACCCTCTGATTATTTCATATGTTTCAATTAAGTCACCTCTCAACCTTCTTCTCTCTAATGAAAACAGCCTCAAGTCCCTCAGCCTTTCCTCGTAAGACCTTACCTCCATACCAGGCAACATCCTAGTAAATCTCCTCTGCACCCTTTCCAAAGCTTCCACATCCTTCTTATAATGCAGTGACCAGAACTGCATGCAATAGTCCAAGTGCGGCCGCACCAGAGTTTTGTACAGCTGCAGCATAGCCTCTTGGTTCCGGAACTCAATCCCTCTATTGATAAAAGCTAAAACACTGTATGCCTTCCTAACAGCCCTGTCAACCTGGGTGGCAACTTTCAAGGATCTGTGTACATGGGCACCAAGATCTCTCTGCTCATCTATACTACCAAGAATCTTACCATTAGCCCAGTCCTTTGCCTTCCGGTTACTCCTACCAAAGTGCATCACCTCACACATGTAGACTAACCTCACTTGATCAGAGGCTCCAGTGATGATGTTGCCTAGCATGGCAATGAAATGCCTGAAAGAAAACAAGCCAGCTTGGTGAGCACGTCAACAACCTCATGTTTCTAGCATTCTGAATGCTTTACTAATGACCTCATTTTTGATTTTTATCTTAAAGGCTTTTACTGGGCTTTTGATTTTTATCTTAAAGCTTTTCACTAACAGTAACATTAATTCCAACATTTTCAGACTGGGGTCGGTTTCAGCAGAATGCCAAGTCTATTGTTAAAAAAACATGGAGCTGAAATACTGAGAGATCAATGCCTGCTCAGATTCTTGCATCCAAAATTGAGCTCTTGAACTTGGATTTTCATCCAAACCCTTCTCATCTCGTCATTTTCATTGGCCTGGCTCAAATTCTTCCAGAGGTAGTTATGCTACTTCAACATTGTTTTTAAATCACATAACACACATATGGGCTAACAAAAATAAAAGACCTTGTTATCTAATAGATGATTCTTCTTTCACTCCTAGCTTCAAATCACAATCTTGACATCTTGCAAAACTTTTCAGACTTCTGGGTTTCGTTAATACTTGTGTCATTATTCAGTCTCTGTATTTTTCCATTTCATCCTCAGCTTCCTTCAAAGTTTTCAACCTCTTTCAATGGTCTCTTTGTTGAAATGGAAGCTCATTCAGTTTCCTACTCTAACTCATTCCTTTCCAGGACTGCAAATTGTGATTCACCTTACTGCCTGCACACACCCCTTCCCGCGTTTCACTCATTCACGAGATTTGGACAGTGTTGACCCTAACAGCATTTATTCCTTACCCTTAGTTTCCCTTAAGACGGTAGTGTGTGGTGTTTTTGAACTGGTAGAATTTATAACTGCTATCTATTGTGTATGTACATTATATTCATAGGCTTGTGACTCTCTGGGCTAAGATTAAGATAGTAGATTACAAAATAAAAGCATGCTTCTGGCACTGTGTTGTGCTTCAAAATCTGAGATAAAATGGGATTCTGAGATCTTTATCTCTCAGGCCACATGCTACGACGTAGTGATGATATCACAAGATAATGGGAACTGCAGATGCTGGAGAATCCAAGATAATAAAGTGTGAAGCTGGATGAACACAACAGGCCAAGCAACATCTCAGGAGCACAAAAGCTGACTTTTCGGGCCTAGACCCTTCATCAGAGAGGGGGATGGGGAGAGGGTTCTGGAATAAATAGGGGGAGAGGGGGAGGCAGACCGAAGATGGAGAGAAAAGAAGATAGGTAGAGAGGAGAGTATAGGTGAGGAGGTAGGGAGCGGATAGGTCAGTCCAGGGAAGACGGACAGGTCAAGGAGGTGGGATGAGGTTAGTAGGTAGGGAATGGAGGTGCGGCTTGAGGTGGGAGGTGGGGATAGGTGAGAGAAAGAACAGTTAGGCAGGTGGGGTGGAACTGGGTTGATTTTGTGATGCAGTGGGGGGAGAGGACGAACTGGGAGGGTTTTGGGATCCAGTGGGGGAAGGGGAGATTTTGAAGCTTGTGAAGTCCACATTCCTGCAACCTTCAGGTGGCATCATTGTGGCACTGCAGGAGGCCCGTGATGGGCATATCATCTGAGGAATGGGAGGGGGAGTTAAAATGGTTCACGACTGGGAGGTGCAGTTGTTTATTGCGAACCGAGCGGAGGTGTTCTGCAAAGCGGTCCCCAAGCCTCCGCTTGGTAAAAACCGCTTTGCAGAACACCTCCGCTCGGTTCGTAATAAACAACTGCACCTCCCAGTCGCGAACCATTTTAACTCCCCCTCCCATTCCTCAGACATGTCCATCATGGGCCTCCTGCAGTGCCACAATGATGCCACCTGAAGGCTGCAGGAACAGCAACTCATATTCCGCTTGGGAACCCTGCAGCCCAATGGTATCAATGTGGACTTCACAAGCTTCAAAATCTCCCCTCCCCCCACTGCATCCCAAAACCAGCCCAGCTCGCCCCTGCCTGCCTAACCTGTTCTTCCTCTCACCCATCCCTTCCTCCCACCTCAAGCCGCACCTCCATTCCCTACCTACTAACCTCATCCCACCTCCTTGACCTGTTCGTCTTCCCTGGACTGACCTATCTCCTCCCTACCTCCTCACCTTTACTCTCCTCTCTACCTATCTTCTTTTCTCTCCATCTTCGGTCCGCCTCCCCCTTTCTCCCCATGATATCACGAGCATATTTCTTTAAGTAAACCGTGAAACATTATTCAGCACAAACCATGGGCTTTTCAAATCCAATGTTGACTTAATAATTTATTTTCATATTTAGTTAGTCATAAACAAGAGGCCTTGGCCCAAAACATTATTTTCTGTTACAAAACAAAAAAGGACATAATCAAAGTCTTCCAATCATTATGCTGAATTCCATTCCAAGTGGAATGGTAACGTTTATGAAATAGGATACCATAGAACAAGAGGTAATCCATGAAAATACCTTCAAATATGCACTCCCCTGTTTACTTATCCAATTACTTTTGTATTTATATCTTATCTTCCTGAAACAGTACCTGTGACTTGCATTGGTTTTTACAATTAATGATCATTGTCATTGTTACAGAGTCTAACATTATACTTAAGTGGATTTAATTTTCATTCGCTGCTGTGGTGGGATTTTTTTGTGTCTCCCAAACATTAACCTGGGATTCTACATTACTTGCCAGGTGACATTATCATTGTGCCACTGTCTCTACATTACAAAACAAAACTAATTTCACAACAGGTACTTTATGGTTCTCTACTAGTATTAATACAATATGTTTGTAATTTATATCTAACACAAGCACAGATCAATTTGGTGCTTGCTATTTAATGCATAAATTGAATATATTTCTATATATGTGTGATGTGCCAACATGTCAAAATCAATCACAATGTCACTTGAATCTGTGAATTACAAGAGAGAAACTAAAATTAAAACAAGTAACAGACTAAGATCCCTTCTGAACTGCCAGAATGCCATGTCCATGCAGAATTTAACTAAGTTTATCAACAGCCTCTTACATCTTAAAGCCTAAATCCATCTTCTGCTGATTTGTTTCTGGAAAATACTGATTGTGGAAACATGGCATTAGGGAGTTCTATAATGGTCTAATGTCATCTACAGGAAATCTAGCAGCATCTTCTGGCAGTTCAGCAGTTCTTGCTGAGAGCTCAGTTGTGTTTACTTGTAATCCAGTAGCATAGAGAATCACCCATTACTAGACTTTTGAGGAAAAACAATGCACACCTAAACTAAACCAATATACTGCAAGTGCTGGAAATCTGGAAAAATAGAAGAAAGTGCTGGAGAAACTCAACACGTCTGATCTCATCTGTGAAGAGAGAAATACAATTAACTTTTGAGTTCATTTTGACTGTGTTTCGATAGATTAGTTTACAAAGTAATATCAGGAACCTTGAGGCACAGTTCAACAATAGTTTATTGAGCCAGCATTAGGACGAATCTACCGAGGAAAATATTCTAAGGTAGATTGGAATCTAACTCAACAAGGATTCATCAAATAGTTATACATTGTCTGTCAGACAAATTCTGAATTGGTCTGTTTTAGACAAACACTTTGATTTTCACACATTGCAAAAGTGGTAAGGCACCTGTTACCCCTGGTCTCACCATGCCCTACCTTCCTAAGTGCCATCCTATCTCCTCTCTGAAGCCCATCCTTCGTTCCCATCCTTGACTAAGCTGCATCGTTTTGCCTTTCTTTTTGTGTGGCGTACAGGTCATCCTTACATTCCATTTCTAAATAAGCTCTCAGCGTTAATGCTCATGCAGCAATGTTGTGTATTCCAGACATGATGGGTCTATCCTGCCCAGATGCAGGCTCACCCTCAACAAAATGAAACCAAAGAACTGTGAATGCTGGAAGTTGATCTCAAAAAGGGTCACTAGACCCAAAACGTGAACTCTTATTTCTCTCCACAGGTGCCACCTGACCAGCAATTTATAATTTTGTTGCAGACTCCCTCTCCTTGGTTTAAATTTCCAAACTTAAACTTACTACTGGGGTAACTTAAGAGGGAAGTACTGTGGAGCTTGTGTGCAGCCTCCGTCTTAGTGAGCCCGGGCATCATCCCGTCTCCTTGAGACAATGTTGGACCTAGAATGATGTAGAAGTCTCTTATCCCCCCTACTGCACTGCCATTGATGCTGAGCACCAACAGCAAAAGCAATGAGACACAAGTCTGTCAGAACCTCCAGCAGCCACTGAGCATTCTGCTGGGCCTAGCTCTCCATGGCAGCCTTCAATCTGTCCATGGAGACAGCTAGACAAATGCAAACCAAAACCAGCATAACACAGGTGACATTGAAGGATTTCACCAACCTTCAATCCAGCTTCCCAACTGTCTCTAACAAACATGCCTGCTGCTCCTCTCTCTGCTTGTGCATTTGTTATTAATGTATTACTGTATTAATGGTCAACACCATTGGCTCTCTCCTGCCTGGGTTTGTGTAGATGCCTAATGTCCGTGGTGGTCTAAATACAAGTGAACTGGTGCGTTTCTTTCTGGGACAGTTGTGGACATGTGCCACCAGAATACGCTCCTGAGCATAATCTAAATTAAGGATGTACCGTGGTGACTATCTGAGTCAAAGGGGGTGCAGGAGACAGGCTTTCCAGTGTTCCCTCTGAGAGACTTATGGCTGCTCCCTCAAAGGTGGAGGAGGAGATGGTGGCTGGTCAGCATAATGTATCTTATCAGGTTGCTGTGAATGTAGAGATTGCGACAAACTCACAAGAATGGTTTCAATCCTGTCTGGTGTTCTCATGGATTCTCCCCTCTGAGAGAGTGAGGAGACGAATGTCAGCCATCCCATTGCCCATCTTGGCCTTCTCAGCCCTGTTGTGAGCTGCCTTCTCCTGCAAAAATACTCAGGGAGGAATTGAGTGAGATAAAATTGGCGGGCACGACTGTGAGGGGTGGTACAATTTCAAGGAAAGTGATGAGGTGCCCCAAGTGAGTGAGTGGGATTCGCAGAAGGCAGAAAGGGTTCATAATTTTGGGACAAGGAATGGGTGAGGGACATCAAGTAAAGATGTTGGATGCAATAGTGAAAGTGGCACACCATGAGCCTTATTGCAAGTTCGTACAGTAGCAGAGATATAGTGAGTGTGAGGTAGCAGAGAAATGATGTCAGTATTTACCATTGCAAAGCACAGAAGGTCTCTAACCTTCTTGATAACATTGCTGACATTCCTCCAGGCTGTAAAATGGCACTGACCCAAGTGGTACAGGGACCAAGAAGACTCTACTCTTCACGACCCAATCCACCGGGACCTCCAGCTCCCTGTCACTGAAGTGAGTGCCAATATTCCTCTCGTGACCTCAGCCCCTTGAAGAATTGAATTATCACCCACAGACATTCAAAAACATTACTATTGCTGAATCCAGCACAAGACTCCTTGGATAGTGCCTTCCAAAAACACAAACACTTCCATCTGAAGAACTAGGGCAGTGGATAATTTGGAACATCACTTGGAATCTCCTCTCCAAGCCATTCACCATCCCAATTTGGAAATATATTGCCATTCCTTGAGTGTCACTGGGACAAAAGTCCTTTCCTAATGACACAGTGGGTGAGCTTACACAAATCAATTGCACCAGTTCAATAAGACAACTCACCAGCACCTTCTGAAGGGAAACTAAGGAGGGGCAATAAACAATGTCTTAGCCAGTGCCACCCAGGCTGAATAATAAACAAAAGTTCTGTGAGGGTCAGTTTCAGGCTTGTAGCATTTGAAATGGTGTGCAGCTGCAGTTTAAGCATGATGCCCATGGAGTGCACAGTGGAAGGCCCTGATACTGGTGAACAATTCCACACCTGCTGAATACAAGATTGCATGAGACCAGCAGTGCTATGGAAATGGAGATTTACTTAACATGGTGAGCAGCAGAGAATTGTTTGAGAAAAGTTAACAAGGATCACGGAGGAAAACATCCATAAAACTCCCACAAATTGATATCTCTCCAAAAAAATGAAAACTCTGTCCTCAGCCATATTTTCCCTGACAACAGTAAAAGATGTTTAGAGGCACGGAATATCTTGATGTGCACTCTCTGCTGATCTCATTCAGAAGGTCAGGAGGAATGGGATACAGGGGAACTTAGCTGCTTGGATACAGAATTGGCTGGCCAACAGAAGACAGCGAGTGGTAGTAGAAGGAAAATATTCTGCCTGGAAGTCAGTGGTGAGTGGGGTTCCACAGGGCTCTGTCCTTGGGCCTCTACTGTTTGTAATTTTTATTAATGACTTGGACGAGGGAATTGAAGGATGGGTCAGCAAGTTTGCAGACGACACAAAGGTCGGAGGTGTCGTTGACAGTGTAGAGGGCTGTTGTAGGCTGCAGCGGGACATTGACAGGATGCAGAGATGGGCTGAGAGGTGGCAGATGGAGTTCAACCTGGATAAATGCGAGGTGATGCATTTTGGAAGGTCGAATTTGAAAGCTGAGTACAGGATTAAGGATAGGATTCTTGGCAGCGTGGAGGAACAGAGGGATCTTGGTGTGCAGATACATAGATCCCTTAAAATGGCCACCCAAGTGGACAGGGTTGTTAAGAAAGCATATGGTGTTTTGGCTTTCATTAACAGGGGGATTGAGTTTAAGAGTCGTGAGATCTTGTTGCAGCTCTATAAAACTTTGGTTAGACCACACTTGGAATACTGCGTCCAGTTCTGGGCGCCCTATTATAGGAAAGATGTGGATGCTTTGGAGAGGGTTCAGAGGAGGTTTACCAGGATGCTGCCTGGACTGGAGGGCTTATCTTATGAAGAGAGGTTGACTGAGCTCGGTCTCTTTTCATTGGAGAAAAGGAGGAGGAGAGGTGACCTAATTGAGGTATACAAGATAATGAGAGGCATGGATAGAGTTGATAGCCAGAGACTATTTCCCAGGGCAGAAATGGCTAGCACGAGGGGTCATAGTTTTAAGCTGGTTGGTGGAAAGTATAGAGGGGATGTCAGAGGCAGGTTCTTTACGCAGAGAGTTGTGAGAGCATGGAATGCGTTGCCAGCAGCAGTTGTGGAAGCAAGGTCATTGGGGTCATTTAAGAGACTGCTGGACATGCATATGGTCACAGAAATTTGAGGGTGCATACATGAGGATCAATGGTCGGCACAACATTGTGGGCTGAAGGGCCTGTTCTGTGCTGTACTGTTCTATGTTCTATGTTCTATGTTCTATGCATGTGAATACATAGGGAAGAAATAGTTTCTATTTTACCTTACTTTAAAGGCTCCAATCTAACAACATCTTCCTTCTTTCATAACATGGAAAGAGCAGGATTTACACCCTCATCTGCTTAACAGAATTTGCCCTTACCCTTAACAGCTGCTTCTTTAACTCCTCCCACTTCCTACAGACTAAGGGGGTGGCCATGGGCCCAAGCTATGCCTGTCTCTTCGTAGGGAACAAGGAACAGTCCCTTTTCTGCTGTTACACTGTCACTGTCCCCCATCTCTTCCTCCACTACATCGATGACCATATTGGTGTTGCTTCATGCTCCCACGAGGAGCTTGGACAATTCATAAACTTTACTAACACCTTTCACCCCAACCTCAAATTCACCTGGACTATCCCGATACCTCTGTCTCCTTCCTGGCCCTCTCAGTCTACATCTCAGGTAACTGCCTCAAAACTGATACCTATTTCAAGCCCACCAACTCCCACAGCTACCTGGGCTACACCACCTATCACCCACCTTCCCGCAAGAACGCGATCCCCTACTTGCAATTTCTCCACCTCCGCCATGTCTGCTCCCAAGATGGGGCATTCCAATCCTGCACATCCCAAATGTCCTCCTGTTTCAAAGACCGTAAAGTCCCCCTCTGATGATCAAAAATGCCATCAACTGCATCTCTTTTATTTCCCACACTTCTGCCCTCAAACCCCCTCCCCCCAACTAAAATAAAGACAGACTTTCCCTTGTTCTCACATCACCCCATTGGCCTCTACATCCGTCATATCATTCTCCAATACTTCTGCCACCTACAATCCAAACCCACAACCAAAGAGATATTTCCCTCCCCACCCCTATCTGCCTTTTGTAGGGACCGTTCCCCCGACGACTCCCTTGTTTGCTCCTCACTCTCCACAAACCCCTCCACACCTGGCACCTTTCACTGCAACCACTGCAAGTGCTACACCTGTCCCTACACTTCACCCCTCACCCCCATTCAAAGTCCAAAATACACCTTACATATCGGATAAGATTCACCTGTACATCTGTCAACTTGGTCAACTGTATCCATTGCTCCTGATGTGACCTTCTCTACATCAGTGAGACTGAACGTAGACACGGAGACTACTTCATAGAGCATCTGCACTCTGTATGCTCAATCATCATCACTTTCTGTTTGCCAGCCATGTTAACTCCCCCTCCCACTGCCACTCCCTGGGTGTCATGTCCATCCTGGGCATCTTCCAGTGTCACAATGATGCCACCCAGAAACTGGAGGAGCAGCACCTCATCTTCCACCTCAGGAGATTATAGCCTGATGGCCTCAACGTAGAATTCACCAGTTTTAAAATCTCCCTCCTGGCCTCATCACATGTCCAACCCTCCCTCTCATCCTCGCCTTCTTCACCTGACACTACCTGTCTATCTTCTTTCTCACCCATCAGTCTCTCCAATCTCAATCTCCACGCTCCCTACCTGCATTCACCTTTCATCATCCCATCTACCTTCCCCAGCCCTACCCCTCATCTATTTATTTCTGACCCCCCTTCCCCTTTCCCCTCCCCAAATTCTGAAGAAGGGTCCCAACCCAAAACATTAACTTTTCTGTTCCTCTGATGCTGCCTGGCCTGCTGTGTTCCTCCAGCTCCACACCTGTCTTGTCTTTACCCTGCATATATCTTGTTCTAATGCAACACTTTGAGCAGAGCTCACAAACCATTGAAGTAGATCTTGTATACTCAACACTGGTCATTGGGATTTCAAGCCTCAGTTATTTCCTTAGTTTCTCAATAAACACTTCTTGCAATTTTTTAATAGGTAGAGTGGAAGAATATTATAAAAACAAAGAAAGCCTAGAAAAAGTAACACGTCCTTATCACTTCATAATAAAACTTGTGCTTATTTGTTGGCTTAAGGCAAATTAGCACTCAGTCTAAAATTGATATCTCTCAGCCTCTTTGATACTTTTAAACAAAAACTCTTTCGAATCATGCACAATCTTCTAGGTGCATAAAAAAATCCGCTCAATCTCACTGGCATCAGTATTAAAAAATAAAATCCCAATTATTCCTAAAACAGGGCAGTAGATTCTTGCCCCTCAATCAATTTGCCATTCATCCACCCATACACAATTCGACCAGGTACCTAACTAGCTATTTCAACATGACTCATGTTTCCCACATCATCCACAATATATCCTGATGAACATTCAGCCATTCAACATCCAGACACCCAATATCAACATCTGCTTAGACTAATTCAAATAATTCATTCGGCCTTCATCTACCTTTGGTTTCACTCATGTTTTCACTCTCCAGTTCTTCTGCCCGGTATTTTATATTTACTCCTCACAGAACATCATGGAAAAAGTCATATTCTCTAATTGGATTTAATCTTTTGAAAATTTTACAATAGAATTCATATTGTTTCCAGTAACATTGAAAGCTTTATATTTCACTCCTTTCTTTCTGTTGATTCTAGATTGTATCTTGACACAATTGTGCTGAGGATTCTGCTATCTCATGTAATGGTTTTGTCTACTATAGCTAGTCAGTATGAAGCATCTGGTATCATTTAACTTCAATTGTAGCCATATATTGACTTCAGAGTTGCTAAATGTTCCTGCTCCTCATGTGCTGTGCTTAAGTACGGCGCAGCATGATCTCCATCTGTTCTAACGTCTGGTGAGCTAGTTAGCATAACACAGCATTCCCAATGCTCAATAAATGCCATAAAACTTAGTGGGAATAGGGATACATCAAGAATCACAGTAATTCCAGATGTCAGGAATTCACGAGATAAGGGAAAGCAAAGAAAATTCAAATGATTCCTTTAATGGCTTAATCGAGATTTTCTAACCATGAAAGAAATAACAAGGAACAGTTTATCACCTTGGCTAGCTTTTATAGGCCTTCTAGCCACCATTAAGAATATGCTGCTAATAAAGAAGTAGAGAAGTGGAAGCAATCAGGGCATATATTAATACTATTTCATACATCAACCAGTTGTGGAGAAATTACAGCAGGAAAAGCTTTTAAAAGAGTTTTTTTGGATTAGAGAACAGGACATATAGTTATGAGTGATTCGTTTTAGTTCATTTATTAATATTCTTGGTTTCAGATAAAATAAATATTGGTTCAATCCCCATTTCAGGTTTTGACCATCTAAGATAGGTTGACACTGCAGTGCATTACTGAACAACTATTCCATTGTCAGTGTGCTGTTCTGTACATGAAATATTAAACTGAAATTCCATTTTTTAAATTCATTCACAGGATGTGGGCATTGCTGGCTAGGTCAACATTTATTGCCCATCCCTAATTGCCCAAAGGGCAGTTCGGAGTCAACCTCATGGTTGCCGTTCCGGAGTCGCATGTAGGCCGGACCAGGTAAGAATGACAGATTTCCTTCCCTAAAAGACATTAGTGAACCAGATAGGTTTTTCAAACAATTGACAATGGGTTCATTGTCATCATTAGGCCCCTAACTCCAGATTGTTTACCGAATTCAAATGCCACCATCTGGTGTGGCAGGATTTGAATCAGTGTTTCCTGAACATTAGCTAATCATTCTGGATTAACAGTCGAGTGATAATACCACTAGTTCATTGTGTCTCTAATTTATTTTATTTTCCTTTCAGCCTTCACTCTAATTCTTCTTCAGAAACACATCTGGTTGTCTCCCATTTATGTTATCCATTACACTAGTAAACCCTTACCTAGAAAATTACTTCACAGAGCCATTGGCCCTTAAGTGAAAATGTCTTGCTGGAATAAAATAAAGAATTGTAGATGCTGAAGATCTGAAACAGAAACAGAAACTGCAGGAGAAACTTTGCAGGTCTGGAGGCATCTGTGGAGAGAAAGCAGAGTTAATGTTTCCAGCCTAGTGACCCTTCTTCAGAAGGAAGGTCTGACAAAGGGTCATTGGAATGGAAATATTAACACTGCTTTCTCTGCACAGATGCTGCCTGACCTGCAAAGTTTCTCCTGCAGTTTCTGTTTTGTTAAGGGTCATGCTGGCTTCCTTTCTTATCTTTAACTTCCGAACCAGTAAAATATTTCAAATATTTGAATCCTTCACTATAGAAAAAATTCTCCTCAATCAATGTTGACAACCTCATTCATAATATAGAAATATTGCATTAGTGAACCAAAGAATCTATTTTAACCTCTTTGTATTCCTAACACATTATTATCTATGTTAGTGGTCCTTGTACCTTCCAGAAAGCAACAATAGTCTTCCTTAATTAAGACTCACACCTTTCCACATATCTCTGATAAGATTACAGTGTTTTTGATAGGATTGTCTTATGTGCTGGCCCTTCTGATTTTGAACCATTTTTATTAAGTGCTCCAATTTAAACTTACTTTTCTTTCTTTTCAGATATTTTCTCATCAACCTATTGAAAAATGTTGTTATACATATCTGGAGAAAGCAGGACTTGAACCCAGGCCTACAGAGTTGTACAAAAGTAAGGGTACGGCCAGACCCCCTTTCCTCCTCAATAACCTATTCCTCTGAATTATGTTCAGTGTTGCTCATCGGGTTTTACAACTGATAATCTTGATCCCATATGTGTGAATTCTTAGTACTCCAGTGCGCCGAGTGTCTCTCATTGTGAGAAAAAGACTGATTCCTGTTCCATTTCACAGAAACAGTTAGTTGCATCTTTCTGATTTCTTTGATAGAAGTGGATTTGTCTGTGTGGTAAAGCAGATGATCTAATTCAGATTCTGACAAAGTGTGATTCAAAAGCAAGACACTGCAGATACTAGAAATTTTCATTAAAATCTGAAGATGATGCTGGAAATACTCAGCAAATCATCTAACCTTTGTGGACAGAGAAACAAAGTTAATGTTTCAAGGCAGTGGTCTTCCTTGAAGGACCATTGATATAAAATGTTGAGCTAGCTTTTACATCTCCACACTAGTGGCTTTGAAAGCAGAGGGCTCATTAAATTCAGGAGGCAGCTTGCCCACTGTCTATTTACCCAACTTGGCCTTCCCTGTTACCAGCAGCGGTGGGGGCATCAGGCATTACGCCCGTCAATAGGCCTGTTAAGGCAGTTTTAAGTAAGAAATTAATGCCCACTTAAGAGATTCCACCTTGCCATTGCCAGAATTTGACGGACAGGAAAACTCCAAACCAAGTGACGAGCATGGCAGGATTATATGCATTGGGTTCATGGTATACAGGCAGTTCCCTTCTGATCGAACTCCTCAAAAGTTTCAGAGGGTGCTGTCCCTCAATGTCCCCTCATTTTCAAGCCACCCATCTCTCCTCACCAGCTATCTTACAAGGTATGCCAGCTTGACATAAAGTAAGACTTTGAAAACTTAACTAAATCCCGATCTACCAGCACAAACCTCTGTACCAAAGTGATGTGCAGCAGCTACCTTTGGAGATAGGACTTCCTGATTCAGAGAGGTGATAATCTCATCCAGAGAAAAAAAATCACCCATTCTCCAGGCAGACCTAGGTGAGCTTCCCCAACTCAGCCCTGTCTATTGTCTATTGGATGGGGAATCCAGTACTGCACATAATTCATCCCGTTAACTATTTTCTTCCCTTTAGTCAGATGCTGCTTGACATTCTGAGCATTTCAGGTATTTTCTAGTCATGTGCTTCTTGGCTCTACCCAACAACATCTCATTCAATCATGTTGCACAGAATTTCAATGTGCCAAATCATCTCATCCTATTTCATAAAATTCTTGATCCAAACATTAAAATAAAATCATCATCCTTTATGACTTAAAAAATTTAGCAGACGTAAAACCAAGCTCTGCCAAATTTCACACAGACGTTTCAACATATTTAAAAGCTTGTATTAAGGATTCATTTGTGACAAATGTTCTTATTTTATGTAAATTGAGCTGCTGATTGAATGTTTAATTAGGTTGTTTTGCCAAATTGACTGTTTCATTGCACAGTTTATGTCATGTTCCAACAAACTAGCAACGTGTTTAGCAAAATTTACCTTCGGGAATCCATTTCTCTCATTTTATCTCTTCTATAATCAGCACTACTGCATGATAAAGTGATGCCTCAAAAATATCTCATTTATCATGAGTAAGTTCATTACTGCCAAATCCTTTTTATTGCTATTAGGCTAAGTTACTAATACAAAGGGAAATGATGTTCACAATGCCTTTAGTTGAACACAGGTTCCACTTGCATGAACAGTACAGGTTTATTGCATAGTACTAAATAGGTAGTTAGATTACATCTAAGATGCAGAATATTCTCTTGTGAACCATTAAGCCCAATCTAAGAGTAAATACACACCGCTGTTAGTTACATCAACTTAGCACTAGAACAGCAACTTTCAGGTATTAACTGATTTATACAAGAGAGACCATTGCCCCTTGACATTCAATGGCATTACCATTGCTGAGTCAACCATCATCAATGTCCTGGAATTTAATATTGACCAGAAAGGGAACTGGACTAGCCATATAAAGACTGTGGCTACACAAGCAGATCAGAGGCTAGGAAATCCTGCAGTGAGTAACTCAGTTCCTGACTCCCCAAAGTCTATCCATCATCTTCAAGACACAAGTAAGGATGTGATGGAATATTCTTCACTTGCTTGGATGAGTGCAGCTACACTCAAGAAGCTTGACAGAACCCATGATTAACACCCCATTCACAAACATTCAGTCTCTCCTCCACCAGTGACATGAAGGGTCTTATATCACTGTCCTTTCCATCCATATTCAAAATATACAAGACTGTAGATGGCCCACATTCTGAGCAGTATATGATTCTTTGGATTTAGTAATCCAGAAAGCCTTGACATTTTTAAAGGTGTGGCTGGAGGTATTAAACTTGCCATCAGTTGTATTAGGGAAACTTGTAATGATATTGTACCTTCCATCCAGGTTATAAACAAGATCCTTTTCATTTCCTCCTTTCATCTACTAACAGAAAACTCACAATGTTCTTACTGTGTACCATCATCCTAAAACTGCAGGTAACAAACAGCAGCAATAGCCATCCCTTCCTGCACTTAATGTCACTTGTAATTAGCCCTAGCAGACTTCAAGCTGCAAGAATAAAACTGGATGAGTTGGTTCAAACTCCATCTTGCCAGACTGTTAGTTAAGATAAAAGGTTATAATTGCACCTAGGAAAACAACTTGATTTCATGCAGCACCTTATCAAGCCCTGAAGTAATCCCAAATGATTCACAATCAATAAATTACTTTTGAAATGCAGTCAGTGTTATGCATATGATATACCACCTTGTGCATTAATCTAATAATAAAATTCTCCAATTTGTATCCTACCATTGCTGAAACTAACCTCCTTCTTCCTCAACTTCATCTCCACTAAATACCAGACCACACAAAACCAAGTCATGATCCCTTTTCTCTCTAACATCCCTACAAATACATTCACCTCTCAGACCTGTCCACCTCCCCACGTATTCATGCTTGGATCAATGAATCAGGTTTCACATTACAGTGGCCCCATCCAAAATCATAAATAACATTTTTTTGTGACATTAACCATAGTTCCTTGCTCTTCTTAAACTCCCTACAGCCTGTTACTTAATATATTGATGTCACTGCAGTGACAGCGAGCCAGAGTGATTTTCCATTCTAGGAAGTCCTCTTCCAGTGGATCTGGCTCATTTTTGGAAACTGTTGCACCCAAAGAGATAATAAGTGTTAACTTCCACATGGAAAGCTGTAGGCCTCACACAAGGCAGGGAAAGCAAACTGAAGCGCTATAGAAAGTAACCATTTTAATGAAAAAAAAACTTCCAATGGGTGAAGATCATATAGTCATGGTGTCAGAGGCAGGCAAGGAATATGGTGATGAGGCAACCTACCCCAAACATTGGCTAGAGTTCAACATTTACAACCACTGGTAGGTGCAAACACATTACAGACATAAATATGCAACCAAGATAATAAAGTGTGAAGCTGGATGAACACAGCAGGCCAAGCAGCATCTCAGGAGCACAAAAGCTGACCTTTCAGGCCTAGACCCTTCATCAGAGAGGGGGATGGGGTGAGGGTTCTGGAATAAATAGGGAGAGAGGGGGAGGCGGACCGAAGATGGAGAGAAAAGAAGATAGGTGGAGAGGAGAGTATTGGTGGGGAGGTAGGGAGGGGATATGTCAGTCCAGGGAAGACGGACAGGTCAAGGAGGTGGGATGAGGTTAGTAGGTAGGAAATGGAGGTGCGACTTGGGGTGGGAGGAAGGGATGGGTGAGAGGAAGAACAGGTTAGGGAGGCAGAGACAGGCTGGGCTGTTTTTGGGATGCAGTGGGTGGAGGGGAAGAGCTGGGCTGGTTGTGTGATGCAGTGGGGGGAGGGGACGAACTGGGCTGGTTTTGGGATGTGGTTCAAAATCTCCCCTTCCCCCACCGCATCCCAAAACCAGCCCAGGTCGTCCCCTCCCCCCACTGCATCACACAACCAGCCCAGTTCTTCCCCTCTACCCATTGCATCCCAAAAACAGCCCAACCTGTCTCTGCCTCCCTAACCTGTTCTTCCTCTCACCCATCCCTTCCTCCCACCCCAAGCCGCACCTCCATTTCCTACCTACTAACCTCATCCCACCTCCTTGACCTGTCCGTCTTCCCTGGACTGACCTATCCCCTCCCTACCTCCCCACCTATACTCTCCTCTCCACCTATCTTCTTTTCTCTCCATCTTCGGTCTGCCTCCCCCTCTCTCCCTATTTATTCCAGTTCCCTCTCCCCATCCTCCTCTCTGATGAAGGGTCTAGGCCCGAAACGTCAGCTTTTGTGCTCCTGAGATGCTGCTGGGCCTGCTGTGCTCATCCAGCTTCACACTTTATTATCTTGGATTCTCCAGCATCTGCAGTTCCCATTATCTCTGATAAATATGCAACCAGCTGGGCAAATTGCTTGAGATAATTTTGTGGGATACCCAGTTCAGACAGTCATACCTAGGTCAGCTCCTAAAAACTTTCAAGCTGCATTGAAATGGTACGTTGCATAGTCACCTCACCCATTTCTCACATTAATCACTTTAAAGTAACAAAGCAGAATTCTTCATTTGAGGAAAAGATGTCAGAACATTGCATTTTGCCATTAATGAAGCAAGCTCCACTAAAGACTGAGTCAAGGCACTTTAGGGATAGATAATGTATTGCCCCCTGGCAGCAAATGTTGACCCAACCCAGGGCTTCAAACAAATACCCCAATAAGCCAGCATGCCAGGGGAGGCTGGTCCTGATTGACAGTTCTTTATAAATGAACAGGGATTCACACAACACAAGAAAGCAATCCAACAGTTTGACGAAAACTAATCAAAGGACTGGAGATGCTGGAGAAACTCAGCAGGTCTGGCAGCATTTGTGGGAAGAAAACAGAGTTCACCTCACAACGTAGTCTTGTCTATACAGGGAGAGACAAAATGCAGACTGGGTCACCACTTTGGTGACGACATCCACACTATCTGTAAAAATGACCTTGAGTTTCAAGTTGCCTGCCATTTCAAATCACAACCACGTCCCCATGTCAATATTTCTGTCTCAGGTCTGCTGCAGTGCTCCAGTGAGGCTCAACGCAAGCTGGAGGAACAACATCTCATCTTTCGCCTCGGTGTCTAACAGCCTTTTGGTCTGAACATTCAGTTTAACAATTTTAACAACACCTCTGTTCAAATTCATTACTGACTCTCACAGCCTAGGTCCTGTTCTGTATGGGTTATTTCAAGTAAAACCAACCCAATCTCATCTATACACAGTCCCTGTTAGTACTCATTCAGCACTTCCTTCCAGGCTTGCTCTCAATAATCTCTTTGGCTGCTTCCCTGTTTTTACGGTCTGTCACTCTGGGAACCATCTACCTCTATTGGACCCACTCTGCGTGATCAGCGTAAATACCACAGCGTCCAATCTGTTTTCAGTTCTGATGAAGGGTCACTGGACTCAAAACACTAGTCCTGTTTTTCTCTCCACAGATGCTGCCAGGCCTGTTGAAGTTTCTCCAGCACTCTCTGTTTTTGTTCCAACAGTTTGACATTTGGGGACAAAAATCTACTAAGAGAACAATTATTTCCCTTTGAAGCGAAGGAAAGGAGAAAATGGCCAAATCGTGTTAAAATAGTGATTTATTTACTTTTCCACGTTAACACATGTAAAAATTGACAATGGCTTTATTCTAATTTGCCAGTTTTTGAGTTTTGAAAAGGTTGAAGTATAAATATTCCAAGGACGGATTGAAGATATTTCTTTGTTACAGAACTATTAAGAGTGGCATCAGTCTGTCAGTGGCAAGCAACCACAAGCCTGCACAAGTTCATCCTCGAAATGTTAAAGAAACAGCACAGAACCATCATCATGTAAGGACAAGTAAATCTTGAAGTTACTGTTTGCAATGTTAGTGTTCAGATTCGTCACATTTGAGCAAATTCTTTCGTCTACTATTTTAACATTAACGTCACCTTTATCTGGTGAAAAATGACTCAAATAAAGCAGTTAGAAAAGGAATGGTCTACACTATCATTACAAAAATATTTTAGGGTATATTTATGATCATCTCAATTGCTTAATTTGTAATAATACTATTACTTCTAAAGCATATTTCAAAACTGTAGTCCAAATCATTTAATTGCACCCAATATGTTATTTGTTGCAAACACAGAAAATATTGGAGAAACCCAGCTCAACTGACAACATTAGTGGGGAGAGAAACAGGATTAATGTTTCAAGTTGGTGTGACTTTTCTTCGGGACTTTTTCATACTGAGGATGGCACATATGTGGAATGAGCTGCCGGGGAAATGGTGGAGTCTGGTAAGATTACAACATTTAGAAGGCATCTGAATGAGTATATGAAACGGAAGGATTTAGAAGGATATGGGCCAAATGCTGGCAAATTGAACTAGAGTTATGTAGGATATCTGGTCTGCATGAAGAAGTTGGACAAAAAGCTCTGTTCCGTGTTGTGAATCTCCTTGGCTCGCTATAACTGGAGTTACTTGCTTTCTTGCTACTTTTTTTTCCTCATGCATTTTCACTTTAAAATATGTGTGAGTGGAATGAAAACAGAACTCATGAATACAATTAGAATTTGAGGTGAGAAAACAACATACCAATGGAGTAATTCTGTGAAAGAATTAATCACCATTCAGTCCATTAAAAAAAATACCTACAGGCCAATTATAAGGCTAAAACCCAGGGGACTAGAAGGCTTTAGATAGAATCGCAGAGATAAATTACAATTTATTCTGAAGTTCAGGTGATTTATTTGAAGAATAATTAGTAGAATGCGTACTGGGATCAACATGACTGTGGCAAAATTGATAAGATCCATTGAGTAACAGGCTGGGTATAGTGAAAGGGTTTTGATAGATTACATGTTAGAATGATTTATTACCCAAGGGTATATTACAGGCTAGAATTTAATAAGGGAATTTGGGTTTGTTAATGGAATTCTTCATACTGCACCAAATTACAAATTGGAAGCAATCTGAGAAGGTTGGTTGAGTTATATTTGAAGTAATAACTTCCCAGGAGTGAGTTTTCAGAATTTTTCAATATATAAGTATTTTTACAATTATTTTAAATGCAGTTTGCTTGCTGTCCAGTTGATATCTACGAAGTAAAGCTAAGCAAAGATGTTACATGTGCACCTACATTTCAATTTCCAATGTGCCAAGATTGTGTTCTAACATTTTAAATATAAAGGAAATTATTCACTATTGTACTTCAGCAGACAATCTTACTCCCTGACAGCATATATTGAGAATTTATGCAAACACTGACTTCACTTTCCAACATTTATTTAAAATAATGGCTTGCAAGTACATTTTGGCCATGTTTGCAGTCAGTTGGTGATGCTTCTATCTCAGAGAAAGCAGAGCACAGTTGTGGATTGAGCTCATTCTAAAGTCCAGATTTGTTGAATAACAATACACAAATGGAGCTGGTAAATCATTTAAAGATTATAATGGAAACTGATGTTGCTTTAAGTTTGAAATGCAGATTCAACCGTGTATATAGGGTTGGGAGCAGAGTGCATGAATGATTGAGTTGGAGGTATTTCATTAGAACTAGTGTCTAAGAAGAGCTCAACCTGAAATTTTAACGCATAATATATTGACAGATCATGCAAATATTTTCAGATTTACACGATCGATTGGGAAAGTAGGCTTGCAATACTGTGGATATGAAAGTGACTTTGAAAGATCTCTGAGGCAGAATTCAGATGCAGAGAACGTATTAAAGAATTACAAATCACATCACTGTTCATGGTTTGCCTATGGCCTCAGAAGAATTTTAGAAATATTTAAAAGCCAGTTTGCATTTATTGAACTTCTGAGAAATGTTCAGAAAGAATGACAGTATATCCAGCTGCTGGTGTGGAAGAAAGTACTGTTTCTTGCAGAGGCTTTGCACTTTCTTTTGAGGCATCAAATTCTCCAATCCAGTAGTTTCAGGATGAAAGTACTTCTGAGAATTATAACATAGTAGCAGTGGGAATACTAGAGACAATGATGCTCAAGTATATTAATTGATAGCAGTAATTTTGAAGTATGTTACAGGTGAACAGTGATAAAGGAATGGTGCTTGTCTTGGAGTATAGTTAATAATGGTCAGTAAATGTAACATAATCATTGTTGTAGGAAAAATACTGTTACTTAAGTCAGTAATGTAAAATTTGCTATTAATGTAGGAAAGATATTGAGGATGAAATTGGTCTTGGAAGTTCGTGCCCAAGTGTAATCTTCAATCTTGTCTTGTTGATTGTTAGCTTGCAAATACTTTTAGAAAAATATATCACAGAATTCATAGACTCCCTACAGTGTGGAAACAGGCCATTCGGCCCAACAAGTCTACACTGTCCCTCCGAAGGGCATCACACACAGGCCCATACCGCATCCAATACTTCCCATCACAAATGCATCTAACCTACACATCCCTGGCCACTATGGGGCAACTTAGCATGGCCAATCCACCTACCTTGCGCATCTCTGGACTGTGGGAGGAAACCAGAGCACCCAGAGGAAATCCAGGCAGACACAGGGAGAATGTGTAATCTCCACACAGGAAGTCACCTAAGGGTGGAATTGAACCAAGGTTCCCGGCACGATGAGGCAGCAGTGCTGTCCACTGAGCTATCGTGCCATGTTTTAGCCTATTGTGCCGATGTAGCTCTTTGAAAGATGAATCCAAATAGTTCTGCTCTCCTGCACACTTTGACTAGGTTTGTTTCTGTAGCAACATTCCTCCTGAATATTAAAATCTCCTTAGAGACCAAAAATCTGTAAAAAGAATATATTTATACTCCCATGACATGAATTATTTCATTTTAAACGTGCTGTAATAAATGAAGTGAAAGCAATATTGATTAAACACTATTTAGTAGGGTAACTAATACCCTAAAATACAGAAGAACTAGTCCTCTTTAACCTTTTAACATGAGCAAAAACTATATGGTCACAGTTATAGTGCACTGATTACCAAAAGCGAAATTGCAATATTTGTAGGAAACAGCCCAACATCATTGTCAACGGGCTTGCTTCTTTCAGTTCCTGAAGAAGTCCTGAACTAAATGCAATCAGGAAGGCCCACTGGAATGATTCTTTTCTCCCACCTGGCTTTGTCAGGATAAATATTTTGAGTTCCTTAGATTGCTATGGGATGCATATTTTTCCACAGTATATCTTCCCATTTCTGCTTGATGACTCAGACAAAGGACATGCACACCTCTCTGCTGTCCATGTTGACTGGAATTCTTTATCTCTGTGGGATCTCTCTCACTCTCCACCTTTCTGTCCAACAGCTTGAAAATTGAATGTCTACCTACAGTCAATACAGCTGCCCTTGCCTCTCTTTCAAGTGTGAAACTGTCTCGTTTTGCTCCCATTATACCTCACCCCGGGCCATCCCATTACCACAGTAACCAGGTCACCTGATCAGAACTAATAACAAACCCCATTTCACCTGAAAATAAAGGCACAATCTCAACACATAATCATCATTTGAACACAGGAGCTAGAATCAGTAGGAAACCATTCAGACATTGTGGCCTGCTCTGTTGCTCAATAAAATCACACCTGATCTGGTCATGATCTCAGCTTTACTTTTCTGACTACAACCAATAGCCCTTGTCTACTTTGTCTATCAAAAATCTATTTAAGCCTTGAACAAGTTCAAAATGCCAGGCTCGACTACCTTCTGGGAAAGAGAATATCACTTATTAACAACTGTCTGACAGAAAACCCTCTTGATTTAACTCTCTTAAACTCTATCTCTAGGTTTGGTATCATTTACTAGAGGAAACTTCCCATGGATAACTATCTTATCCAGTTCCCTCAATTTCCTGTATGTTTCAAAATGATCACCTCTCTCATTCTTCTAATTCCCAATGGAATCAGGCCTATCCTATTCACCTTCATTCATTGCAGGAATGACTCCTACAAAACATCACTTCTGCATTGAGGGGGAGAAATTACATCTAATGTTGCCATTATTGAACATTTTTCTAATTCTTTCGATGTTGCTCAAGAGTGTAACTCAAACGTAACCTCAGATAATAATAGGTCAGCACAATATTGTGGGCTGAAGGGCCTGTGCTGAAATGTATTGTTCTAACTTCTATAATCTGCTCCTAAGACTGTGTGTATCAACCCTAGTGACAATGATCCAAATGGCATAACCCTGCAGAAACTCTTATAACTGCCTTGAAATCCATCCTACACAGAAATTTCTGGAAAAACTCAGCGGGCCTGGCATTTGTGGCGAGAAAGCAGAGTTATCGCTCTGCGTCCAGTAACCCTTCTTCAGAGCTGAAAGCAGCTCAGAAAAGGAAGAAGGATCACTGGTGATGTTAACTCTGATTCCTCTCCACTGATGCTGCCAGACCTGCTGAGCTTTTCCAGCAATTTCTGTGTTTGTCTCTGATTTCAGTCATCTAGAGCTCTTTGGTTTCAATCCTTCCCCCACTCAAAGATTCCGCTCATCTTCATCACATTCCAGTTCTGACAATAAGTGCTAGATTTTCAAAAAGCCTTGAAACCAGGCCTTGGACCTAATTACACAAAACCAACAGGGACTGTAGACTCAGAGGAGGTATTCAAGATCTTGGAGGTAAAAACAGTTTGCATGAAGGCTGCTTAATAAAGGCAAATGCCACACAGAAAATTGTCAACGGGATAAGTTAAAAAGAAAAGTGTATAGTGCATTTACTATTCACCATGTGTAAACAATGCAAGGTAGCAATAAATAGAATTGACTACCGCCAAATGAACATAGTTCAAATCCCAACAGTCTCATTACAATTGTTCTGGCCATATCTAGAAAATCATGCATTTTTCTGGTCAATGCAGCTAAGACAGGTTACCCTAGCTGTAGACATAATGTAAAGCAAAAGAATAAGCCTGATCTCCATTATGTGAGGGAAGAGACATGGGAATAATTTAATTGGCTTCTGTTGTTAAATCTTAAAACAGCAGAGAATTTTCAGATATCTTCAAGGAACTCGATTAAAAAGAAAATCCAAAACAGTGTATTAAGATGCACCGAAGGAGAAGGAAAATAAATTACAGCCTTGTGGTCATGAATGGCAAATTATGTGCAAATTTTAAAGGTAAACTTTGATAGAAAGGCTAATCAGCAGCTAAAATTGGTTCTCAGGAAGAATAGGAGATAACAAAATGTGGAGCTGGATGAACACAGCAGGCCAAGCAGCATCTTAGGAGCACAAAAGAGATGAAGGGTCTCGGCCCAAAACGTCAGCTTTTGTGCTCCTGAGATCTGCTTGGCCTGCTGTGTTCATCCAGCTCCACAATTTGCTATCTTGGATTCTCCAGCATCTGCAGTTCCCATTATCTCTGATACAATTTTAACCTCAGGAAGAATAGTTGAGGTATCAAGAGAATGTGAATATAAAACACAATTAAACTGCATCTCTACTGAGAGAGGACACTTAAAACTAAATCAACTTGTGTATTTTATAATAGCTTTACCATGGATTAACTTATTAACTATATGCATTCAGCAATATGAAATTGAGGACTACTAACTTGTGAATGAGGGACTTAAGTCTAAATTGAACTATCGGGAACACCACTTTCAACTCATCTCCAATCTGAGAAATGCCTATCTTTTTCCTATCTTCAGCCAAATTTTAATCCATGTAACCAAGGACCCAGCAAACTCAAACATTTCTAATTTGCTAATCAACCTACATGAGGCATCATATCAAGTGCTTTCTGAAAGTCCAAATATACAACATCTACACACCACTACCCTCATCCACTCCCTGAGTCATATCATCAAAGAACTCAATCAATTTTTTTCAGATATGACCTGTCCTTAATAATGTCTAACATTAACTTTTTTTTTATCTAAATGCATATTTGTTATCGTGTCTTACAAATCTTTCATTTTTCCCACTATTGGCATCAAGCTGATAGTTTTGCAGGTTCCTGGGTTATCCTTTGCCCATTTCATAAACAAGGGTATCACATTTGCAAACCTCCTGTCCAGGGACTAATCCAGTGTTTACAATCTGTTAACGTGTCCACAGTTTGCTCCTCTACCTCTCTCAATAATCTAGGTTACATCCTATCTGGGCTTGGTGACTCCTCCACATTCCCAGTGCTGCCAGTCTTTTTAGCATCTCCTCTTTACCTATCAGTATACTGCTCCATTGCTCGACACATGCTTTTTCAGTTGGGTTATTGTGAACATTTCTAATTTGGTAAAGACAGAAGCAACACAGTATTCATTTGGTACTGATGCCATATACTTTGCTTCAGTGAACATACATTGCTTGTTCCTTATGGGGGTCACTCTATCCTTCACTACTCATTTACCTTTAATATGTTTGAAGAGCATTTTATCATTTGTTATAGAGCAGCCTATGATGCTTTCTTCATGCTTCATCTTAGCTTTCTTTATTCCATCTTAAGACTCTCTCCTGAATTCAAGATACAATTCCTGAATTTAGTGGCTAGTATTATTCCAGTATGATCATATGCCTCCTTTCTCTTCCTTGTTTTCTCATCAATACCAATAGTCGTCTAAGGTACTCAAGCTTTGGGTACCCCATATTTATTTATAATGGATATGTGCCTTACTTGCACCCTATTAAGCTCTCTTTTGAAATTCTCCCATTTCTCATCCACTGTTTTATTCACAAAAGTGCACTTCCAATCAACATACTGCAATTCAACATTTAGATCATTAAAATCTACCCTTTTCCAGTTTGGAGTCGAATGAAATGTCATTTATCTCAAGACGGTTGGAATATAAAAGCAGCAATGTGCTTCTGAGACTTTATAAAGCTCTAGTTAGGCCCCATTTAGAATGCTGTGTCCGATTTTGGACCCCACACTTCAGGAAGGACGTACTGGCACTGGATCGTGTCCAGCAGAGACTCACACAGATGATCCCTGGAATGGTATGCCTAACATACGATGAACGGCT
Organism: Stegostoma tigrinum; assembly: GCF_030684315.1. Classification (NCBI taxonomy): domain Eukaryota; kingdom Metazoa; phylum Chordata; class Chondrichthyes; order Orectolobiformes; family Stegostomatidae; genus Stegostoma; species Stegostoma tigrinum. The sequence continues at coordinate 38,038,728 of NC_081368.1, forward strand.
GAGTAGCCTGGGATTGTATTCATTAGAGTTTAGAAGGTTAAGGGGAAATCTAATAGAAATTTAAAAGATAATGCATGGCTTAGAAAGGGTGGATGCTAGGAAGTTGTTTCTGTTAGGCAGGGAGACTATGGCCTGTGGGCACAGCCTTAGAATTAGAAGGGGTCAATTTAGAATGGAAATGAGGAGACATTTCTTCAGCCAGAGAGTGGTGGGCCTGTGGAATTCATTGCCACGGAGTGCAGTGGAGGCCGGGATGTTAAATGTCTTCAAGGCAGAGATTGATAAATTCTTGATCTGGCAAGGAATTAAGGGCTACGGGGAGAGAGCGGGTAAGTGGAGTTGAAATGCCCATCAGCCATTATTAAATGGCAGAGTGGACTCGATGGGGTGAATGGTCTTACTTCCACTCCTATGTCTTATGGTCTTACGGAATCTTAATCCTTGATGATTTTTTTTATCTTTTTCCAACTTAATATTGAACTTTATTGTATTCTGATTGCTATTTCCAAAATACTCCCCATTCTGATGTTCTTTATTTGGTCTGTCTCATTTCCTAGGACGAGATCCAGCACAGGCCTCTCCCTGGTAAGGCTGGAAATGTGCTATTCCAGAAAGTTCTCCTGCACACATTGTAGGAATTTCTCCCCTTGGCACCTTACAATAAATCAAAGTACATGGAATTGGTGATAGCTACTGGCATGAGCTAAGAGGAAGAATAAACAAAGAATTTTTGCATTGGAACATGGTGCCGAGTGGGATCGCGCAGGGGCATGTGCTTGGACCCCAGTCATTCACAATATATATTAATAATTTGAATAAAGGATTCAAGTATCATGCCTACAAGTTTGTTGATCACATAAAACTAAGTGGGAGTGAAAGTAGTGAGTAGTACATAAGGAATTTCAGACAAGTGGATTGAGAAGGCAAATACATACCAATCCTAAGAGGTACTGCAGCAAAGATTCACCAAATTGATTCCTGGAAAAGCAGGTTTATCATAGAATCCCTACAGTGTGGAAACAGGCCCTTCGGCCCAACAAGACCACCCAGATCCCATCCTCCTAATTTACACATCCCTGAAAACTGTGGGAAACTTACCTGGCCAATCTACCTAACCGTATATCTTCAGACTGTGGGAGGAAACCAGCTCACCCAGAGGAAACCCACACAGACACGGGGAGAATGTGCAAACACCAGACAGTCACCCAAGGATGGAATTGAACCCAGGTCCCAGGTGCTGTGAGGCAGCAGTGCTAACCATTGAGCCACCATAGTGCATTGTGCAAGGAGAGATTGGACTGATTAGGCATGTACTGGCAAGTTTAGAAAAATGAGGGCTTATCTCTCAAAACAAATAAAATTCTGACTAGGTACAGAGATGATGTTTCCCCTGATTGGGGTGTTTAGAACAAGGGGTCTCAGGATACATTTTGGGTTGAGGAGAAATTTCTTACTTTGAACGTGAACTCAGTGAACCAACGGAATTCCCTACCAAAGTGATTGTGGAGGCGAACTCACTGAATACATTTAAGCAAGAAATAGATTTCTAGACTTTAAATATGTGAAGGGCTATGGGGAGCCAGCTGGAGTATGGTGTCAAGATAGAGGATCAGATATGATATGGTTGAATGGCAGTGAGAGCTTGATGGGATGATGGCCTACTTCATACAATCCCAGAATCCCTAGTGTGGAAGCAGGCTGTTTGGCCCATCAGGTCCACACTAATCCTCCAAACGGCATCCGACCTAGGCCCATCACCCTACCCCATGCTTGTAATCCTGCATTTCCCCTAGCTAATTCACCTAGCCTGCACATCCCTGGACAATATGGCAACTTAATATGGCCAATCCACCTAATCTGCACATATTTAGGCTGCTGGAGGAAACCGGAGCACCCAGTGGATACCCACAAAGGCATGGGAGAATATGCAAACTCCCTATAGTCACCCAAAGCTCGAATCAAACCCAGATCCCCGCTGCTGTGAGGCAGCAGTGCTAACCATTGAGCCACTGTACTGCCTTCTGCTCCCATTTGTTTTATTTCTGTGCCAAAAGCCCACCAAGAAAACTGTTCCTTTCTGAAGAGCCTTGTTTTCTTCAATTTTATTAGAATGTATATTGTTTCAGCAAGTTGAACGCCAGCTATGGCCTTCACAGCTTGTTAGGTCGATTGGCAAAGTGTGGTATGAATTGCTTGGACTTCAAAAGATACAATTTTCACTACTTGTTCTTAAGATCATCACTGGCAAGGCCAACTTTAATTGCCCATTCTGAATTATCCTTGAGATGGTGGTGAGCTACTTTTTTGACCCACTGCAGTCCTGTGCTCTAGGTACATTTACACTGGTGGTTGGGAGAACATTGCAAGGTTTTAAAAACAATTCTGTTTTAAATTTGTAAGTTGATTTGTTGCAGCTGCACTAATTCACGTACATATATAGTATCCTGCCACACTCCTAACTTATTCCCCTTCTAGATGATTGACAGGCTTTGGGGAGACAGGAAATATCAGTCACAGAATTGTCTGCCAGAGACCCAATTTTGTAATCATCATATTTATATGGCCAATCAGGTGGATGGTACAAGAATTCAGTGATGATAACGCTACCGGATATAAGAATTTTGATAAGATTAGGTCCTTCTGGAGATGGCGGTGGCCTGGCAGTTATATGATACTGATGTTAACTTGTTATTTTTTGAAGGCCAAGCTTGAACTTTGCCTAGGTCCTATTGCAAATCCAAATTGAGCATTAGTAAACAAGCTGTTGCTGAAAGTGCTGTCTAATGGCACTGTTAATGAGACATTGAAGCACTTTATTGATGAGTTTAGATTAATGGTGTGGCAATTGGTCATATTGAAGCTACCTTGTCTTTTGTGTAAAGCACATACTTCCCAGAATCAAAGAATTATTGCAGTTCAGAAAGAGGTCATTTGACCTTACACCAGCTCTACACTCTAATGTCAGTCTCCTATCTTTTTCTCATATCGGTGCACACAATTACCATCCAGAAAAATACGCTTTTTTGAATTCCTCATCTGAACCTGCCTCCACATTTACAGGAACTGCATTCCAGACACGAACAACTCACTGTGTGAGCAAGTTTACTGCTTACATTACTTGTCCTTTGTGTATAGCTATACCTCTTGTTTCTTTAACAAGCAGAAATGGCTTCACTCCATCTATACTGTCCAGCCCACTCATGCTTTTGAACATCTAAATCAGATTTCCTCTCAGCCTCCTTCTCTCAGTCCTGACTGCTCCAAATTATCCCCACAGCTGAAGATTCTCATAACTGGAACCATGTTAATAAATCACTTCTGCATTCTCTCCAATGCATTCATACCTTTCCTACAATGTGGTGTCCACAACTGTACATAAAACTTCAGCTGCGGTCCAACAAGTGTTTTAGACAACTTCAAGGTCACCTTCTTGCTCTTGCATACTACACCCCTATTAATAAAGCTAAGAACACTGTATGCTTTGTTTAATATTCTCTTCACTTGTCTAGTCACCTTCAATGATAGTAGGAAGTCAGTCTTCCTGCTCCTCTGATGCTGCTTGGCCTGCTATGTTCATCCAGCTCTATACCTAGTCACCTTCAAGGATGTGGGTACATATGCACCGAAGTTCCTTTGCTCCTACATCTACTTAACATTAGTTGAAAGAACACTGAAAGACAAAGTGCATGAAACTCTCACTTCCCTCTGTTGAACTGCATCTAACATCTATTCACACATTCCACTAACTTATCAATGCCTTTCTGAAACTCCATACTATCCTACTTCAAATTAACCATTCTCCCAACTAAACTGGCCATGTACACGTCGTAATGACTATCACCAACCTTATCTGTTATAACAAGGTGTAGAGCTGGATGAACACAGCAGGTCAGGCAGCATCAGAGGAGCAGGAAAGCTAACATTTCAGGTCTGGACCCTTCTTCAGTTTCTGTTAGTTCTTCAAAAAACTCCAGCTGGTCAGTTAAATGCAATTTCCTCTTTAGAAATCCATGCCGACTCTTCTGCCCTTTTTCATGTGACTACTGATTCTATCCTGAATAATTGTTTCCAAAAGCTTCCCCACTACTGAAGTTAAACCAACTGGTCTATAATTGCTAGCATTATCCCTACAATGTTCCCTAAAAAGGTAACCATAATACTGGCAATTCTCCAGTTTTCTGGCACATCCTGGAGTCCAGACGAGGCTAAAACATTTATGGTCAGTGCCTCCACAACTTGTACTCTCACTTCCTTCAAAATCCTTGTGTGCACCCCATCTGGTTTTGGTGTCCTATCAATGTTAAATGTCCCTTATTAATTTTGATACCTTCCAGTTAAAGATTTTCTTCATTTGTTACCAAGGCCTGGACAGCTTCATCCTCTTTTGTAAACACAGATAAATTTGTTTAATACATCAGCCATACCCATTTTCTTTTATCCATAAATCCCCTTTTTGGGCTGATTGCCCCCTCTCCTTTAACCTGAACACTTTTCTACATTATTGAATAGATTGCAGTGCTCTAGTTATTGTGGAACAGCTGGATAATGGGATTGCTAGTTCTGGAGCACACGTATTCAGTACATCAACCAAAATATAGTTAGGAACCCTAAACTTTATTGTAACTTGTACCTCAACTGTTTCTTGATATTTGACACAGAATGATTGATGGCCATAATGCGAGAAGCCTCAAGAGGAACTTGTGATGGATTGTTCACTCATCAGATTTAGCTGAAGGTGGTTGAAAATGCTTCAGCCTGTTCTTTTCAACTGATGTGCAAAATTGGTGATGTAGTCTCTAAGGTTTTTGGAATAGATCTATAGCACGGGTTGTGGGTGTTGAGGTTGGCTGGCCTGCCTGCTGAGCTGGTTTATTGTTTTGCAGATGTTTTGTTACCGTGCTTGGTAACATCCTCAGTGATGTAGTGAGCAGTGACGGTATCCTCAGAGTACAATGGGACTCTGTTCAAATAGACTTAGGAGTGGCTGATGGAGTTTAATCTAGATAACTGTGAGGTGCTACATAACAGAGGGGGAAATCAGGACAGGATTCGTATAGTTAATGGTAAGGTCCTGATTAGTGTTCCTGAACAAAGAAACCTAGAGTGCAGGCTCATAATTCCTTGCAGGCACAGTCTCTGCTAGACAGGGTAGTGAAGATGACACTTGATATGTGTGCCTTCATTGGTCAGTGCATTGCATATATGAGTTAGAAGGTCATGTTGTGACTATGCAGGACATTGGTTACGTCACTTTAGGAAATATTGTGTTCAATTCCAGTCTCCCTGCTGCAGGAAAGATGTTGTGAAACTTGAAAGAAAAAATTCACAAGGCTGTTGTCAAGTTTGGAGGGTTTGAGGTAGACAGAAGAGGCTGAATAGGCTGGGACTATTTTCCCTGGAGTGTCAGAGGCTGAGCGGTGATCTTTTAGGAGTTTATAAAATCATGAAGGGCACGAATAGGGTAAATAGTCAAGGTCTAGTTTTGGGCTTCCTTACCCCAGCGTAAAGGAGTGCAAAACTAGAGGGCATAAGTTTAAGGGGACAGGGTGGCTAAGATTTGAAAGGGGCCTAAGGGGCAACTTTTTCACAGCGAGTGTGGTGCATACATGAAATGACCTGCCAGAGCAAGTAGTAAATGCTGGTACACTTACATTTAAAAGACATCTGGGTGGGTAGATTAATAGGAAGGGTTTAGAGGGAGGCTTTTTCTGAAGGAAGGTCTAGGCCCAAAACGTCAGCTTTCCTACTCCTCTGATCCTGCTATGTTCATTTAGCTCTAAACCTTAGATAGCAAGGTGTAGAGAGATATGGGCCAAATGCTGGCAACTATGACTTGATCAATTCAGGATATCGGTCAGCATGGATGAGTTAACAGAAGGGTCTGGTTCCACGCTGTATATCTCTCTGATTCTATGTTCCAGAGTCCAGCATTACCAACTGTACATTGCAGAACTGGAAAGCATGGATCTGCTCTGTTGCCTGTGGGGTTGGTTACCTGTCTTTTGATTGCTGCTTGTATTTAGCATGCAAACAATCCTGTATTAATGCTCACCAGGTTTGCACCTTACTTTTAGCAATATCCAGCACTGCTCCTGGTATGTTATCCTATAATCTACCTTGAATCAGGTTGATCCTTCACATGTTCATTAGAATAGGGTGAATACCATTCTGGGTAATAAGGCTACAGATTGTGGTTGTATGCAATTTTGTACAGATGGACAGTTTTCAGCTGCTAAATTTAGGAAGCACAGCAGTACAACCAGGTAATATGAATGGGAGCGTGTCCTCTATGCGAAAGCATGACTTTGTCTCCACAATCACAGTACAATAGTCACTTTCCCCAATATTATCAAACAAATACATTGACTGCAGGTAGACCACGTTTAAGTAGGTCTTTCCTTCGTATAAGTTATTTTACCTGCAAATAGTCTGGTAGATATTACCTTCAGGGCTTGGATAACATACTCAGTGATTGTGGTATCCAGCGACTCTTGGGTTGGACATTGAAAGACATTAGTGAATAGGATATGGATTTTTACAACAATTGTGAACTCTTAATTAAGTTGAAATTTCATTCAATAGGTTTGTATATTCTTTAAGCATGCATCTTGAGTAAGATTTTGTATCTGAGAATTAGTCTAAATAAAAAAGCTGTGGATATGTTGTTTTGAACCTTAAACTGGACCTTTTAGATACAGAAGATGCTATTAATAGCGATGTAATCAAAAATAGCTGTTCTACCCAAGACTGGCAAATTGCTGATCATATTTATATACACATAATGGTAAATTTGAAGTTCAGTTGCATGGTTTTGAGCAGTAAAATCACAGAAAACCCACAGTGCAGAGTCCATTCAGCCCATTGAGTCTGCACTGATCCTCCAAAGAGTATCACATCCAAACCCAGCCTTGCAACTCCACATCAACCCATGGCTAATCCATCTATGCTACACATCTTTGGACTGTGGGAGGAAATCAGAACACCCAGAGGAAATCCTGCAGACATGGGAGAACTTTCAAAGTCCACATTCATCTAAGACTGAATGCAGAACCCAAGTCCCTGACACTGTGAGGCAGCAGTGCTAAACACTATGTGCCCATGTCCATTTAAAAGGGCTTCAGTAAGTGAAAAGCAAAAATTATTCACTATGATAAAGGAAAGTTTTCATGCTCAAAGAATATATTCAAACAATTTACAATTATGAATTTATGAAATACATGTAAAATGTCATAAAAAAAACTGAGATCCAGGTCTGCGGATTCACTTTGTCATCTCGATCATGTTGACCTTGGTTTGTGTTTATATATATATATATATAAAAACAGCACATGTACAATTTTTATACATACACTATCTTGAATTTTATCTTTACATTAGAATATCTTAAAGAAAAAGAAATCAATTACCAAAAAATGTACATAATTTTTAATATGTGGGCACAGTTTTACAAACCAAGACACAGTATTCTTTCTATACAGTGTGATATTCTTTTATCTGTCAGGCTGACTGTACTACATCTTTGTGGGAAAGAAAGTTATTATACATTACTTGTAACCTATTCCATGAATTTTTTCATAAACAGGTATTTGGGAGAGTTTCCTGCCACCTTCCCCTCTCTCTATTCCCACCCATGTAGATTTATGCAATTTCAGTAGTTTACTTCCATGATGCTTAAGATATCTGTTAAAGCATTATGTGCTCTGCACTTTGTGCTTCTTCTGGTACCCGCAACTTTCGAAAACAAATTTGTGTGGAAAAAAAACCTTTGAAATGAGCCAAAGTTCATGCAAAGTTGAAGATCTGCATCAAGTAGAATAGGTAATCCATAACTTTTCTAAAAAAATCAAGAAAAATCAGTGGGTGGACAAACTGAAAACTGCCTTGGAGGCTAAAATTTAGAAATGCACTGGGGTGATAAATATGAATTTTCAGAAGTCGTGATGCCAACATCTGAAGTTTCTCAATTTAACCCCATCATTGAGAGAATTTTGGTAGCTCCACACTTGGAAAATAATACAACTGTTAATTCTCTACTAATAAATTTTGTTGTCAACCAGGCAAGTCATGTTAGGGAATGATAGGAGCCAATAAATGAACTACAAAAGCATTCTTGAAGAATGCAGTAACATCAACAGTACTTCATTGACTACTTTATCTCTATTATAAAAGGCCTTACTTTCACTGGGCACTCTGAATTCATGCAGATCATTGAACGTGGCAAACATATGCAATAAACTATCATGTTTATTGTCCTTATAACTGTTAGAAGACTGAGAGATGCTGTTTTACCCCCTCAAATTAACCAAAGAAACAAATACAAGCATATAGTTGAAAAAGATGCAGTGGCAACTAAAGTTTATTCTTCATCCATTATGGTCTTTCTGAACCATCATTTCTCCCCAGTGTACATACAAACTTTACAGCTCAGTTCTTAATCTAGAATGTGTTAAAATGACAAGTGATGACCTATCTGAAAACCATTTTGCATTTTATTTCTGCAAAACAGGTTGGAATATTTATTTTTAAACTTTATAAAATTGTTCCTTTTGTTAATATGCCAAGGCACATATTCTGGCTTCTGATCATTATCTAACAACCCAACGTGGAAGCTGCACTCCTAGATTAGCTATGACGGTGCATGTGCTTAAGCAGCCTATGTATAGGTTCACATATGAAAAATGGTCATGTGGAGAACTACCAAACTGATGGTCCCATTGAGTCATACCACAACAGGTCAGTGATTTCCAAGCATAAGAGAAAAATGGTCAATAATTCCTTGTGTTCTTTTGTTTAAAGAGCATCAATATGAAACATTAATGAAAACAAACAAAAATAAATGTTCATAGAGTGCTTTCTATGTATACATATACACAAATGTATAAATTTATTTATATATATATATATATAAAAATATATATATGTTTTTAAAAAAAAAAACAGCGCTGGTGTAGCTGCTGGGAGAGTCAGTCTCAATAACAAGATGATCTCCTGTGAATCTCTATCATTGGCAATAACTAGCAGACCTGCAAGGTTTACAAATTGTGCTGGATCGCTCTTCAGGTGCAAGATCTACGGCAACCTTGTCAGTTAAATGCACATCAGCTGAAGTACTGTTGTTGAGCACAGATGTCCAATGGTTCAGCCTTCCTGGTCACCTCATTGAAGAGGACAGGATGGGATGGAATAGAGGAGGAGGATTGGAAAAATATACCAGCATCTCTCAGCTTTTTAATGCTGAAAAACAATTTTTCTAATCATGAATACACATGCATTGAGAGCAACCCGTTAAGTACATGAGGATATGGTCAATTAAGGAGCCAATTCCATAAGAAAGTCAGTCTCTGTGTCCAACACTACAGCTTGAGTCACAGCAGTGACATTCCTTTGGAGAACAGTAGACAAAATCTGGCATAGGCCAAGAGGTGAACAATTATTTCAGGAGATTCCAGCATTAATAGTATGGGTTTGCATTCTTCTGTGGTTGTGAATCTGTTGAATTAAAATAACAAAAGAAGAGACAGTGGGTCAAATAGCCAATTAACTCTAGATATAGTTTCCAACTAGACTGAACATCAAAAGGAGAGAAACACTGCCCCAAAAAAACTCATGCATAATTATTAACGTCATTTATTCAATCAGTTTGGTCTCACTTCTAGAGGTAAACTGTACTCACTAGCCTCGAACCCGCTGTCAAAGCAACATTTTACATTGATTATAAAGGCAAAATATTGCAGATTCTGGAAGTCTGAAATATGAATATAAATGTTGCAAATGGTTAGCAGGTCAGTGTGCATCACAACATCTATTACTACTCCCTTAAGTGAGAAGTTGGTGGCTATAAATTCCTAACTGCGAACCGTTTCATATTTCATTTAAATTTATCAGGGCAGACAGTGAAGAAAGAAACTGTACACAAAGAGACAGCTTGGGATTATTTCACGTATCCATCAATACTGGTTACAGAAGGACAGCAAACAATGACAAGATACCTCTAGTTTCTCAAAAGCTACGATCTGTGATAAGGAGAAGACTTGAGCTCACAAAGAAGGCAGTAATGGGAATGAAGCTCACAAAAACAAAACGTACAAGTCGTTTTGTTACAGAATTCCTTCTGAATAGGGTTAATGAGCTTGGAAGAAGTCAATCTTAAAGGTGTAACAGAGACCTAGAATCATACAGCATGGAAACAAGACCTTTGGCAACACTTTTCTCTCTCATTCATTCATTCATGAGGGCACTGCTGACCAGGCAGCGTTTATTGCCCATCCCTAATTGCCTAGAGGGCAGTTGAGAGTCAATCATAGTGTTGTGGGTCTGGAGTCACATGCAGGCCAGACCAGATAAGGATGGCCGTTTCCTTCCCTAAAGGACATTAATAAACCAGACGGGTTTTTCCAACAACCAACAGTGGGCTCACGATCATCATTATTTTACTGAATTCCACCATCACTGTGGTGGGATTCGAACCCTGGTCCCCAGAACTTTATCTGGGTGTTCAGATTAACAGTCCAACGATAACACCACTTGGCCATTGCCATCCCCAGGTGCCATGCCGACCACGTTTCCCAAACTGAACTAGTCCCATTTGCCTGCACTTGGTTCATATCCCCCTAAACCTTTTCTATCCACATACCTGTCCAAATGTCTTTTAAACGTTGTAATTGTACTTGCCTCTACTGCTTACTCTGGCAGCTTCTTCGATAATATGCACAATCTGTGTGAAAACGTTGCCATTCGGGCCCTTTTCAAACCTTTCTTCTTGTACCTTAAACCTATCCCCTCTAATTTTGGACTCTCCTCAACTGATGGATTAACTAACTGAACCATATAAACAGCTCATCCAATTCTCTAAATATGTACAATTCAAAGATATTCACAGGGTGTTTCTGCATTATAACATCTGCAACCACAAGGTTGGGAATCTTACCAGTTCTAACATCTCACTCAAAAATGAAGCTCAAAAAACAGCGATGGTAAGAACTGCCGGTGTTGGAGTCAGAGATAACACAGTGTGGAGCTGAAGGAAAACAGCAGGCCAGGCAGCATCAGAGGAGTAGGAAAGTTGACATTTCAGGTCAGGACCCCTGCCTGGCCTGCTGTGTTCCTCCAGCTCCACACTGCCATCTCTTAAAGAACAGGTGTCTCTTATGTAATTTTATAAAACTTGAACATTGAATTTAAACTGAGAAACATGTAGGCTTCACTGAGTTAAAATACTGAATGAAATAACAGATATGCAAATAATTCACAGTTTATATGGCTAAGTACTAATGACATAAAGACCACACTATTAAGCTGTCAAGAGATCTGCACAAACTCAATGTTCTAACTACCCAGCGTGAAAAGCAACTGCAAATTCATTGGAATATATTGTGTATTATTCAGTATTAAAATTTAATGCATTTTCCTAAAATTCTGCAGGCCACGGACTTCTACAAGGCACTTGTGAAGGTCCTTCATAAGAGATTGTTAAGCTGAAGTACCATAAACTGTAGGGATATGGACCAGATGCAGGGAACTGGGATGATGCTGTGAAGCTCATTTTATTGACTGTATCAGACATGATGGGCCAAAAGGCCTTTTGCTATGTGGTAAACTTTCTACAATTGCATTTTCAAAAAGTGAATTCTGCATGATTCGAAATTGGAAACTCATGGATTTAAAAGCAAATTATTGATCGATCAACCGATGAAATTGGTTGAGCAGCATAGCAGGGAATATTGGCATATATTTTTAATTGGCAGCATGTTACTAATTCCAATACTTTATTTTGGGGCTTCAACTATTCTCTGTATTTATTAACTTAACTAATAGAGCTATAAGCCAGGTATTCAAAGTTGCTATTATCATCAAAATAAGCAGCATTCCATGTGGTGTAGATGAAACGTGCAGTTCAAAGAGGTGTTGATAGGTGAAGTGAACACGCAAAAATGTGACAAATGGATTTTAATAAAGCCAAATGTATGGCTACCCAATTTGGATTCAAAACTGAAAACAAAAGGTGACTTTTTAAAATGGCGAAACATAAAAATTACAGGTCTGATTGGATTTGGAGATAATGGTTTATATTGTGATGGCCTCCCAATATTATAGAACATAGAACGTTATAGCACAGTACAGGCCCTTCGGCCCTCGATGTTGTGCCGAGCTGTCATACTGATCTCAAGCCCATCTAGCCCACAATATTCCATGTACGTCCATATGCTTGTCCAATGACGACTTAAATGTACCTGAAGTTGGCGAAGCTACTACCGTTGCAGGTAAAGTGTTCCATTCCCTTACTACTCTCTGAGTAAAGAAACTACCTCTGACATCTGTCCTATATCTTTCACCCCTCAATTTAAAGCTATGCCCCCTTGTGCTCGCCGTCACCATCCTAGGAAAAAGGCTCTCCCTATCCACCCTATCTAACCCTCTGATTATTTTATATGTCTCAATTAAGTCACCTCTCAACCTTCTTCTCTCTAATAAAAACAGCCTCAAGTCCCTTAGCCTTTCCTCGTACGACCTATCACTGGACTGTCAATCCAGAGACCCAGATAATGTCCTGGGGACCCAAGTTGCAATCCCGTTATGGCAGATGGTGGAATTTGAATTCGATAAATACCTGGAATTAACAGTCTAATAATGATTATAAATCAACTGTCGTTTATCAGAAAAACACACATGGTTCACTAATGTCCTTTAATGAAAGAAACGGCCATCCTTACCTGGTCTGGCCTACATGCAAATGCAGATCCACAACAAAGAGGCTGATTCTTAACTGTCCTCTGGGCAATTTGGAATGGATAATTAACGCTGGCCATGCCAACAATACCCTCATCCCATGAACGAATTTTTAAAAATCAAAATACTAGGAATGGCACAGAATATGATCATAAAGGCTAATGAAAGTCTGCCTTTCTAAACAGAGGGCTAAATTACAAAGAGTTAGAAGTCATGCTTTAGCTATACAAAGCCTGTTTAAACCACATTTGCAGTTTCATGTCTCACACTTTAGAAAATATATGCTGGTCTGGAGGTAATGCATTATCTTCCCCAAACGACAACTGATTTCCAATCAACTTAATTTTTACTCTTATATTAATAGGTTCACTAAAAGTATCAAGGGTAATGTGGCAAGGGCAGGTATAATAAGCCAGGTCACAGATCAGCCATGGCTTCAATGAATGGTATTAAAACACTCGAAGGACTATAAGACCTAGTCCTCATTCTGTGTTTCAATTTGAGGAAAGGTGGGAATACCACTGAGGAACCGAACAGGGATTTTGGATCACAGTATATGATACTGTTAGGCTTTATTTATTCCCCATCATGATGAGTGTATTTAAACAACTGGAGGTAATTAAACTTACTTGAAAGCTGCTGTTGCAACTGCCTAACCAGTGCCGCTGTCTGTTGTTGCTGTTGTGTCTGCTGCATTCCTTGTCGCTGGAACTTAAAAACGAAAAACAAAACATGCTAATTTTCTCAGTGTCTTATTTTTGGAATAAGATGAATAAATCTAGGACTTGCTGCTCATCACAACCTCATACTTGTTTTCTAAAAAATAGATACATATTCAAAAATACAAGCTCTCCCGCACAAATGATTGCAGTTCAGGTCCATTAATAAAATAGTAACTCTTCATACGAGATGGAGAAACGCCAAGGGGATTTTACATCACAGGAACATAACACGTCAAAAACACATACACATTTTCCAACATGAGTCAAAAGTGACCTGGAGCAGGAACCCTAGTGGATGATTGGTCATTTTAGCTAACAGCAATAGAAGCACGGACAAGGGTTATAGCAAAGTTCAGCAAAATCAGCATGGGCAAGGTTTGAACCAGCAAAGATCTCAGTTTTGCTTGTAATCAGAAACATATGCCATTGGAAAAGGGGGAAAAAGATGAATTCATTCAAAAAAGTTTCTTGGCCATTACTTTGTGTAGTAACTCAATTTGAGCAATAAATTAAAGCATCAGATAGTGCTGCACTTTCTTCTGAAAGTCAAGTGTGCTTTACGTTGCTACGCATTGTAGCCAAGGCTTACCATAGACTGCTGAGGTGGGATGGCCTGCATCCCCAGTGTCTGTGGTTGGGGCTGAGCCTGTTGTTGTTGCTGTTGCTGCTGAGCCTGTTGTTGCTGTTGTTGCTGAACTTGTTGCTGCTGTTGCTGCTGAACTTGTTGTTGTTGTTGCTGCTGTTGCTGTTGCTGCTGTTGCTGCTGCTGTACCTGCTGCTGCTGCATACAAAACAAGAATTTTCATTGTGTTAAGAACATGTTGAACATTGTAAGGAAAGCTTTCCCTGGTGCACTCTGCTAATAAATACCAACATTCTGTAGGGTCAAGGTGGGAAGTGAAGAAAACATCTAATCTAGAATGAATTGATTTTAACCTGGATTTCAAAACTACTAATGCTGAGAAATCTAAAACTTTTTTGTTTGAAAGAGAATTATAAAAGTAGTCACAAAAGGGGGAGACATTGGCATAGCGGCAATGTCACTGGACTGGTTATCCAGAAACCCAGGCTAACATTCTGTGGATCCAGGCTTAAATCCCACTTTGGCAGAGGAAATTTGAATTCAACGAAATCTGGAATTTAAAATAAAGCTAACCTAGTAGTGATCATGTAGCTGTTGCCAATAGTAAGAAAACCTCTCTGGTTCACTGATGTCTTTTGGGGAAAGAACTCCACCATCCCTCCCCCATTTGGCCTACATGTGACCCCAGACCCACTGCAATGCTCTATGCGCAATAAATGCTGGCCCAACCAAACACACTCATATTCCACGAATGAATATAAAAAAATTCACCAAAAAGACAATGTTAGCAAAAGCCTCTGGCTAACAATTGTACACCCACAATATCTCAAACGGGCATTTCAACAGTAAAAACACTAATCAAAGGAGCAATGAGGCCAAATAGGGATCAAATTGGAGATTTTCCAGTGGAGGCAGAAGCCCAGACTACTTTGCATCAGTACTTACTAAAGCAATAATAAGTGAGGGGTGCCGCGATATTGGATGAGGCAAGCAGAGATCCTAGAAAGGCCAGCAATATCTGTAATAAACAAACCACCTGGTCCAAATCATCAAAATTAACTTAAGGAAATACCACAGAGGTATTGGCCTCAAATGTCCAAACATTCCAAGATATGAAGAGAGAATATACCTTCAAGTAGGGATTTTGTCGTGTGTAACCCAGCAAATGTTAGTTTGTCCACCGTCTACAATGACTAAATGAAGGAACTGTTTGAATACTATACACGTGCCTCAAAAGAACAGACAAGAGATGGGCTCACAAGAAGAGAGCGCTATCTGACAGGGGCAGGGAGGAAATCATGGACAGGCAGTATCACCTTAATAAGTGAGAGTAAGGAGGACTTGGAGATAGATGGTAGCAAATAAAACTGCAGGAGATGGGGTAGCCAGAAACTAACAGGAAACCAACAGGAGCACTTAAAATAGTCAGAGTAAGGAAGGGATGGACAACGCCATCTAAAAAGAGTGGGTATGGGGAACATCCAGATTCAGACAGCTGAACATAAAATAGTTGGCAAGAGGACGACCTGGGGCAAGTAGTATCATCTGAAATAGCAGGCGACAGGGGATCCAGAGACAGACAACAGGATCTAAAAGAGAGGACGGCCAAGAGATGGTGACTGGCACGTAAAAAAATAGATGTGACAAGAGATGGACAGCAGCATCTATCCAGACCAACCATGTTCTGAACAGAGTGCATCACAGGAAAACAGACTGTTGTAAGATTAATAGTAAGGCAAGAAGATAGATGAGTGCACTGATCACAGCATTATGATTCAAAGTGCAAAGTTAATGCGCATTAATAGGAATGTTGAGACAGTAAGGACTATAGAGTCAGGGAGAGAGACACGGTTCTCTTTAGTCAACAGTATGAATCCAGAGGCTGTGTTGTCTGCTTGGTGCAGGGGTTGAGGCCACCTGCTCCTGGCTGCAGAGGAATTTGTAATAGTAGGAGAATCCAGTGTTCATGGTTGACACAGATGCCAACACAAACAGCGCTAGGAAAATGGATCTACTTACAGTATAAGTGGCTAGGGACTAAATTAAAGTGCAGAACATCAAAGGTACGGATGAATAAAGGTTAAAGATTTAAATGTGTGACTCAAAGATTTATGTGGGAGAAATGGTTTATTTACAGGCACTGGCATCAAAAGTGGTGAATGATATCATTTTGAAAATTTTCACATGAACTGTGCTGATCTGTACAGGGAGCCTTAAACTAAATAACAGAAGTGAGGAATCAAATGTGGGAAGATGTAATAAGTTAGACGGTAAAGCAAGGTAGTATTAAGGAAATTTGATAATCTGAGTGCGGCAAGGAGGGACAAAGCATATAAAAAGTGAAGGCGGTATCAGCAGATAAAGCTAGAAAATATTAAAAGACAGAATTAAAGATACTCTACCTGAACGTGCACAGCATTTGCAGACAGTAGATTAACTGACAGCACAAACGGGAAGTAATTGATATGATCTAATTACTGTCATGACAATGGGCTGCTAAGTGAATATTGCTGGGAACTGAATGTTTAAAGATATTCACATTTAGGAAAGATTAACAAAAAAAACAGAAAGGAGGCTTGGTAGCACTGTTAATAAAGAATGAGATCAGCACAAAAGTATATGAGAAAGCAATATCAAGATGTAGAATCAGTTTGGGTGCAGCTAAGAAACAGCCAGGAGCAAAGAACATGCGTGAAAACTGTTTACAAGTCATCAAACAGTACTGGTACTGTGTGGCAAGGTATAAATCAGGCAATTACAAATGCATGCAAAAGGATAATACCATTATCACAAGGAACCTTAAAATTTGCTAAACCCAATAAGCAATAATGTCATAGAGGATGAATTCCTGGAAAGTACACAAAATGCTTTTCCAGAACAGTTATGTTGAGAAAGAAGCTAGAAAGTGGGCTATTTTAAATGTAGTACTGTACAATGCAAAAGGGCTAACTGATCTTGTTGTAACAGGGTCTTAAAAGGCTGACCTAAATATGAAGAAGTTTTACATTCAGTTTGAAAGCAGTGTAATTTATCCAAAATGGAGGTCTCAAACCTGAGCAGACAAAACTGAGCAGGTAGGAGGGGCAAATTAGCTGTGGTAGATGTGAAACTATGTTAACACATATGTGGGTCGATGGTCAGTGACTAGCCTTGATGTACACAGAAGTTAGCCTTATCCCCAATAAACTTTGGCTTCTTGTCTAACAAGAATCTATCTAGCTCTGTCTTAAAAATATTCAGAACATTAAAATATTTTACATCCATCACCTTTCTGAGACAGAGTTCCAACCCTCTGAGATCAAAGGATATGGGGATAATGCAGAAAAATGGGGTTGAGGTAAAGGATCAGCCATTGTCTTGCTGAATGATGTCAGAACCAAGGTGCTAAAAGTCTTACTCCTGCTCTTATTTCCTTCAGTTACTGAATGAATACAGCTTCAGCACACTTAAGGTCCTGAATCACTATTCAAAACAAAGTAGCTCACTTAAGTAGTCTTTCCTATCACACAGTGGCAGGATCAACAAGTTGCACTGCAGGAATCTTCCAAATCTCTCGTGACTGTACATTGAAAACCCTCAAAGCGCTACCATAAGAACAAGGGTAGTAGTTGCATGACAACACCGGCATCAGCTGCAATTTCCCCTCAAGGAGCCTAACATTGACTTATATTGCCACTACTTCACTGTCACTAGAACATAATCCATGCAATTTCTCATTTACAGCACTGTAGCTGTACTTACACATCATGGACTACAATAGCAACCAACTAGCAAATCACCTCGAGGACAATAAACAATAGCATTGCTCACATTGCAAAAGCAAAACAAAAAGCTAGTTTTTGTGTGAGTAGCAAGGAAGCTTTTAGAAACAATAATCCGAAAGAAAATTAACCTCACTTGAACAAGAAAGCAGTAATAAACAAGTTGGCAATAAATGAGTTGGCACTAAATTGCGAAGAGGAAATAATATCTCACTAATGTGATTGAATTTTAGATGAGGTAACCTAATGCATGGATGAGGGCAGTGCAGTTCAAGACACTGTCCTACAAAGCATTTAATGAAGTACCTTTTACTAAGCTTGTTAAGCAAGATGCAAGTTCAAAAGGATAATACATACAACTGTGAAATGTATACAGCATGTTTTATGGGTAGATAGGAGTTCAAAGTATTTTTTCAGACTGGAAGACTATACACGAACTCACTGCCAATAATAAAGCTGACACAATGAATGATTTCAAAAGGGCAACAGGTAAACATTTCAGGGACATAAATTTGCAATTGTACAATGGGATAATGGGGCTGAAAGTATGAGTCTGTGTAGATTCAATGGATTTACTGGCCTCTTTCACAGAATCATAGAATCCTTACAGTATGGAAGCAAGCTATTCAACCCATCGAGTCCACACTGACCCTCCAAAGAGCATCCCACCCAGATCCAACGCCAACCTTATTTGTGCATTTCCCACCCAAACATTATGGGCAATTTAGCATAACCAATGCAACTAACCTGCACATCTTTTGACTGAGTGAGGAAACTGAAGTACCCAGAGGAAACCCATGCAAACATGGGGAGAACATGCAAACTCCACACAGACAATTGCCCGAGGCTGGAATTGAACCCGGGCTCCTGGTGCTGTGAAGCAGTAATGTTAACCACTGTTCCACCGTGTTGGTCTGAACATTATCTGGGTCTCTGCATAACAGTCCAGTGATAACACTATCAGGCTACTTCTGTGTCATAATAACCAAGACAGTATTCCTTCACGTATAGTACTTGGACCAATGTTATTTTTTGATTAACTAACCACTCCAATTCATCAGCAAAATTATATTTTACCTTTGGTTGCCTAAGGGAATGCTGAACTGGACCAACAATTTGATAATCTCCCAGTGGTGCACTCTTTTTCAATAATCACTTGGTGGGTCATTAAATCAATTTTCTTGAATGCTGTTTTACTATTTGTTTTAGCAATATTCTCAAATCTTATTGATCACTACAGTTAGTATTAGAGTCAGGATGATATTTTGATGCTTTACTGTTGAATTAGTGAATAAAATATTTTAGTGTAAGTTACCCTCAGGAGCTGTTGCTGACGTAGGTACTGCTGCTCCTGATCCAGTTGATTAGTCCTCAAAGTTGAATGAACACTTTGTGGGGTCATATGACTAATTCCTGTCATCATTGATGTCTGTTGCATGGGTTGGTGGGTTAGCCTGAAAAAAAGAAGACATCTTTAAACGTTAATTTACATTTATACAACACCTTTGGCATAGGAAGGTTCTATAGAGACCTGGCATTAGGGTGATCAAAGCTGGGAACTGTACATCCAATCAATCTTTAGGAAGCTCAGGCAAAACGTAACAGGAGGGAGATGGCATTGCAAGTGAAATTTGAAATCAGTGCAAACGTGAAAATGCATATTAGTACAGGACATCCAGACGCAGAATCAGTTGGCTGGAGCCAAGAAGCACAAAGGTGGAAAATATTAGTGGGTGTTTTCTATCAAACTCCAAATGGCTCTTGTACAATAGTAGTATCGCTACCACTGAGTCAGAAGGTCAATTATAACATAGTAAAGGTAAGAAAAACATTGTGGATATGGTGATGGAAAAGTTAATAGGGACAGACTTGGGCCACCAGCACAACTTTTCAAGGATAACTGAGGAGGTGTTTGTTAATGAGGAGTTCAGAAATGACTTTGCAAATATGAACCTTCCACAATTGACAAAATAATTTATAGTCTTTTGGCATATCAGCCAAACCGCAAGTTATTGATTGCACTTAATGTGGCCTGTACATGCTAAGAATTAGTTATGCGTGAAGGGTAGATATCAACTATATCATTTAGGTTTTTGGTAGGAATCCTAAAGTTCCATTAGTAATACATGATCAGCCCCCAACTTGGGAAAGGGTGGCAATTAGTTCAACTTTTTGGAGCATTTGAATGCATTGCGTGCAGGATGAAAAGCTTTCTTTAAATCCAAAACTTCAAGGAATTCCACAAGCCTTAAGATATAAGGAAAGGACATCAATAAACTAAATTCAAACTGAGCGACATTGTTTATTACAGGAGAGGGGCTGAAAGAATGGAAAACCCCAGGAAGATTATCTGCCAAGATGGAAAAATAATAATTGTACAGCATGCAAACGAAACTGTTCGGGTGCATTCGTCAACAGTGCTTAGCATGGATCATAAATTTGCAGATTTTGAAAGACTTACAGAAAATTGAGAGTCGTCGGGTACCTACCGTACCAAAATGTTGGTACGAGGATCAACCTGCCAAAATTGACAGTTTGTCTTAAGATGAACAAATCAGTTCTGATAGTTTATGAGGCTAATAGTTGTGAAGGACAAAAGTGGGTACCATTGTCAAATATTTAACAGAAGAAACTACTTAATGGAGAAATGCAACTATGATAAGTACAGCTGACAAAGCCACTGGGAAATAAAAATGCTAGATAAGTGTATGAGGGGCAGGATGTTAGGTCACAGATTGGGAATATCAAGTAAGAAGACAGAAGACAAGAGAATAGTCTAAGCTCAAATAGACAATCTGGGAATGAACATGTCTCTTGAAAGATGAATTAAGAAACCTAATTGGACGGATGAATCAGCTAAACAACCAAAAAAGGTCAGATGCCAATTTTGAAATATTAGAGTTAATTACAACTGAAAAATCCCAAGGTGGAAAATATTATTTAGATGAAAAATGCATTAAAAAGGTAAAAATGGAGCATCATGTTGTGAAGTTTCCATCATTTGGACATGCCAAGAACATAGAACTTGCTTTTTAGTGACACTTCTTATGTGAATCTGCACCGGTTTCTTGAGTTCTGGAAGGTTTATCATTTTTCTTGTTGGAAAGAGAGGTAAATGTTTCCCTTTAGCTCAGGGAAGAAAAAAGGTCAGAGAAGTAGTAAGAAGTACCTTAGAGATGGAGGTTCTTGCTCTTTGTCAGGCACGACACTTTTAGAAAAAAGATTGGAAGAATTCTAAAAATAGATTGAGCAGCATGACAATTAGAGTGCTTCACCAACAATAAGTCACTATAGGATAGAATAGACACAACCAAATGTGTGAATGTCAACAAGGCAGGGTCAATATTGCAGTCTTGGAAACAAATGGTGAAGCATTGAGGTATCTTAAATTGAAATAAATGATTAGCAGCAGTCAGTTATCTGATTGCTTTACAAATTCAGAAGCAAGTTCTAAGAAACCGTTTGACACCCATGCTTAGAACTAAGGTGCAAAGGATGAAGAAAATATAATCTGCTGTAATCATGTCTTGTCTTTAAAACTATATGATTCATTTGAAAAGGGATCTGTTATCATCTAATACGATCTGAATAAATGTTTGAGAACTATTGGAATGAGGGAAATGATGATGGCTATATTAATTAAGAATTCATTAGTTTGAATTGATTATAGTCATATGAGGAGCAGGTCAACAGTACGATCAATTTTATGGAGTGTGGCTAACTTAACTAAACCTCACCCATAGATGTGTGAATTTGAATTCTGCTTAAATAATTATCTTTTGGAGTACAATAGAGACTGCAATGAAGTAAGAGGAACTGCAAAGAAGGGAGTGCAGTTTTAATTTTTTTTCAACAAGAGAATATTGTATTGTACAAATAGCATTACTGTAAGGAATACTACCAACTGGATAGTTTAACACTGAACATTTGTTTTCACATTTCAAAGCAGCTGTAAATGTGCCTTACTTGAAGTGCAATGACTGTTAGAGATAGACACACAACCATTTAGCTGTGACTTCACCAATTCATTGAAAACATTTTTATGGTGATGGCTATTTTTCTTTAGTAGTGTTTGCATGTGATTTTAAAAAAAATTGCTGTTAACTACTGTCTTGTTATCTTGTGGAAATTTAAACACTACGGTATTTTGAAATTAAGGCTTTCCTGGTGTGTTGTGGCTTTAAGTTTAATGGGGCTGAGATGATTATTTAGGATAAAGTTGAATTCTTCTAAATCTGCTTGTGAAAGTTAAAACGTCTCATACCTCAAACACAAATACAGAAGATGCCGTGACCATGTTACTTAACAAAGGACTTAGTGGGAACGAAGAAGTAGCACTGAAAATAAAAAAAAACACTCCAGGCTCAAGAGAAGCCCGAAAAAAGTTACTTTATCTCTGAATAATTGGCAAATGAGATTTGGTAAGAGTTCAGGGCTTGTGAAGCAGAGTTTTACATGAATTTGAGTTTATACAAGGAAGCTATCAAATGTTGGTGCAATATAATTCAGATAGACTGATGCTTGAGAAACTGAAGGGGCAACCAGTGGACGTTGACATCATTCAAGAATAACTACAAGTGAACATCTAGGGGAAAGTATTTATCAAAAGGAGACTCATGCAAAGTTGGGGGGGGGGGGTACTTGTATTGGTGAGCCAGCTTCTAATCGTGCCACTGGGTTACTGAAATGACATCAGGCTTTCTTCCTGGTATCAGATTAATCTACTCCTTATACTTAGGCAATGAAACTATTCTATTTCTATTGAAATACTTCACCAAAACTGTGTTCAGAACAAAGCAAGGAACAGTGCCAAATGTTACTTAATGAGTAAAACCATCTTTAGTTAGATTTCCCACCAAAAGTATTTTATGTTTATATTTACTTACAGTAAAACCTTTTCAAATATTAAAAAACACAACCTGAAGTGAGATAATTCCCTACTTTGCCTCCTTTGAATAGGTCTTACTCATGTATTTTCAAATGATTTACACAATTAATTCTAAAAAACAGCTGCTGTTTAGCTAGCAAATATGACAATGCATTTTTCATCATAACACAAGCGATTATAAGCAGAATGATTATGTAACCCCTTACTCGCATATTGATTGAGGAAGTAATATTGACCAGGACATACAAGGGAATAGAACACAAAGAACAAAGAAAATTACAGCACAGGAACAGGCCCCATGGCGCTCCAAACCTGCACCGACATGCTGCCTGTCACAACGAAAGCCCCCTACCCTTCCGGAGACTGTATCCCTCTATTCCAATCCTATTCAGGTATTTGTCAAGACGCCCTTTAAAAGTCACTATTGTATCTGCTTCCACTACCATCCCTGGCAGGGAGCTCCAGACATCTACCCACCCTCTGTGTAAAAAAAAAACTTGCCTCGTACATCACCTTTAAACCTTGTCCCTCGCGCCTTAAACCTATGCCCCCTGGTAACTGTCTCTTCCAACCTGGGAAAAAGCTTCTGCATGTCCTCTCTGTCCATGCCCTTCATAATCTTGTAGGCCTCTATCAGGTCATCCCTCAACCTCTGTTGGTCCAGTGAGAACAACCCATAGCTAATACCCTCCATACCAGGCAACAACCTGGTAAATCTTTTCTGTACTGTCTCCAAAGCCACCACATTCTTCTGGCAGTGGGGCAACCAGAATTTGAATACAATATTCCCAACATGGCCTAACTAAGGTTCTACAAATCTGCAACACTACCTGCCAATTTTTAAACTCAATGCCCTGGCCGTTGAAGGCAAGCATGCTATATATGTCTTGTTGACTAGCTACTCACCTGCATTGCCACTTTCAGTGACCTGTGTACCTGTACACCCAGATCCCGATGCCTCACAGTACTCTTAATGGTTCTGCCATTTACTGTATATTTTCCATCAGGATTAAACCTTCTGAAATGCATTACCTCACATTTATCCGGATTAAACTCCATGTGCCATCTCTCTGCCCAAGTCACCAACCAATCTATATCTTGCTGTATCCTTTGACAGTCCTCATTGCTATCCGCAATTCCACCAACCTTTGTGTCATCTGCAAACTTACTCATCAAACAAGTCACATTTTCCTCCAAATCATTTATATATATCACAAATAGCAAAATCCCGGACAAACACCACTAGTCACAGCTGTCCATTCAGAAACACAGCCCTTCACTGCTACCCACTGTCTTCTATGACTGAGCCAGTTTTTTGATCCATCTTGCAAGCACACCTCTAAGCCTGTGCAACTTTACCTTCTGCATCAGTCTGCCATGAGAAACTTTGTCAAAGGCCTTTCTGAAGTCCATGCAGGCAACATTCACTGCCCTATCTCATTGATGATCTTTGTCACTTTCTCAAAAAACTCAATCAAGTTAGTGAGACACGACCTCCCCTTCACAAAATGTGTTGTCTCTTACTAATACACCCACTTATTTCCAAGTGGGAGTAAACCCTGTCTTGAAGAATCCCGTCCAATAATTTCCCACAACCGACATAAGACTCAACAGCCTGTAATTCGCTGGATTAGCCTTGCCACCTTTCTTAAACAAAGGAACAACACTGGTTATTCTCCAATCCTCTGGGGCCTCACCTGTAGAGAGTGAAATTACAAAGTATACTCTCGAGGCCCCAGAAATTTCCTCCCTTGTGTCTCTCAGCATTCTGGAGTATATCCCTCAGGCCCTAGGGACTTGTCTGCCTTCATGTTTTTCAAGACCCTCAATACATCCTACCTTTTGATCAGAACATGACCCAAACTACTTACACACACTTCCCCAGACTCATCATCCACCAAGTCCTTCTGTATGGTGAATACTGACACAAAGTACTCATTTAATACCTCGTCTATTTCCTCTAGCTCCACACAAATTCCCTTCCCTGTCCTTCAGTGGGCCAATCCTCTACCTGGCTACCTTCTTCCTCTTTATATATTACAAAAAGCCTTGGGATTTTTCTTAATACTGTTGGTCAACAACTTTTCGTGGCCCCTTTTAGCCCTCCTTACTCCTTGCTTAAGTTTGTTTCAACTTTCCTTATATTCCACTCTCGTTTTGGGTGTTCCCAGCATCCTAGCCTTGATAAATGCTTCCTTTTGCTTTTTGACTAGACTGTCAATGCTTCTCATTATCCAAGGTTCTCTAAATTTTCCATACTTATTCTTCATCCTTACAGGAATGTGCCAGTCCACAGTTCCTAGCAACTTACACTTGAAAGCCTCCCACATGACAGATGCTGATTTGCTCTTAAACATCTGCCTCCAATCTACATTTTTCAGTTCCTACCTAATATTGTTGTAATTAGCCTTGCCCCACCTTCGCCTGACAACTACACTTACCTTTATCCATCAGTACCTTAAAGCTTACTGAATTGTGATCACTGCTCCCCTACTGAGGCGAACACCTGGCCAGGCTCATTTCCCATTACTAGGTCTGGCATGGCCCCTTTCCTAGTTGGGCTATCTACATACTGTTTCAAGAAGCGCTCCTGAATGCTCCTTAGAAATTCTGTCCCATCTGTGCCCCAAGCACTAAGTGAGTCATAGTCACTATATGGGAAGTTAAAATTACCCATGACAACAACCCTGTTACTTTTACATTTTACCAAAATATGCTTATGTATCAGTTCTTCTATCTCCCACTGGCTGTTGGGAAGCCTATAGTAAACCCCAATCATTCAGATTGCACCCTTCCTGTTCCTGAGCTCTACCCACATTGCCTCACTGTATGAGCCATTGGAGGTGCCCTCCTGCATTACAGCTGTGATATCCTCCTTAACATGGAGTGCAACTCCCCCACCCCTTTTATATTCCCCTCTGATCAGAACTGGGCCTAGCAAGTCAGATGTTCTACATCAAGTACCTCTGTGTGCTTTGTATGGAGTGTGCATAAGCTGGAGCTTGCTGGTGAACATAGCCACTTGGTCTTTGCTGCATCTGCCGAACTTGATCTGCCAGCACAGGGTTATTGGCTGTGTGACCACCCTGGTATGGCTGGTTAGAATAGGCAGGAGGAATCATGCCTCTGGTCTGCGAAGGGTGTGGCTGCATCCCCAAATGAGATCCATAATTTGTGTAGCCTTGGGAAATATTCTGGAAGAGAACAGTAATTCACAAATAACATGAAAACTCACCCAAATCACTACTTTATCTTCAACTGTTTACTGGGCTAGATTTGATTATCTTACATCTACCCGCACACACTATGATGTCTATTTGTTACCACTTAAAGCCCGGTCATAATTCCTTCACCACTTGAATAGCTCTTTTCAATAGCAAGCAGATTTTATTAAAAAATACATTTACATTGTGCTTTATCAAGTCCTAGTGTATTATATCCAACGATTATTTCCAAAGTATAGTCATTATTGTCATCATAGGATAAATAAGGATAAGAGAAACCAGCTGTCCTTCAGAAGAACAAAGTCCACTCACACAACATGTTTCTTATGTAATCCTAGGGTTCCATCCTAGCTGTGAAGTTTTTCTCTCGGTCGTGCTGCAAGTCCTCTGATCTTGGTGAGCAGAACTAAAAGTTCTCAAGATGGGATCTGGTCACTAAGTATTGTTAGAACATACCTTTTAGCTTACTATTTTGCCTATATAGTACAGCATTGCACTTGCTTAGCTGATTACTGCTCTGTGATGGCTGGGTGATTTGATTTTATTTGATTTATTATCGTCACATATACTGAGAAAAAGTGGAAAGTGTTGTTTTCCATGTTATCCAGGCAAATCATATCTTACATAAGTACATCAGAGTAAGAGAACAGAACGCAAAATATGGTGTTATGGTCAGAGAAGGTGCAGAGAAAGATCAATTTCAATATATGCGAGCTCAGTTCCAATTTAGTCCATCCGAACTCAGATTTTTTACACTTCAGCTTTTGTCTTTTTGACATACAAAATAGAATGCCGTCCTTTACATTTCTATAGTCAACACTTTATACTTGCGTTTATTAAAATCAACCTACTACTGGTACGGCTACTACATCAATTATATGCGCTTTGTATTACGAAGTAGGCACTTGAATACTAACAGTCCTTGTATTTGACATTACTTGTTAATTTAATCAAATTGCACCGGGTTTGTGAATCAACACTGTTGTTTGAAATTAGAAACAATGATAATTCCAATATTGATATCTAGAGTTCTATAACACCAACTGAGTTCTATATATTGTTTTTCACGTCTTCAGCAAATTTCTTCCTATTACTAATCTTGAGATGGAGCTCAGCTAAAAAGCCTTTTCGTCTGATCTTTATCCAAAGTTTTTTTTCCAAAAAGGTAAAGCAATGTTGTAAACCCTTCAATAATCAACTGTAATATCAACATAAGATCAAGCACGAGCCAGATAAGGTCTTCTATTCTGAATCATGTTGACAGAGTTATTTTTACACAAATAATTCCCAAGTTTATACTTTTTTTCTAACAAAGGCTGTAATTGAATTTTTCTACATTAGCTTGCTCTCAGTTGACTGCTGTGCACCCTAGAACTCAGCCACTCCCTAATTACAACTAACGAGCTCTTAAGTTTCTTGCCCACTGTCACCCTTGAGTGAAAATATTGATCGTGCAAATTTCTGACCATCAGTATCAGGGGATTTTTTTCGATTCTCATTGTTTTCTTTGATCACTGTTAAGATACTGAAAAATCTTTACATTTATGGGTACACTTGATTTTCCCAGCTGCTTCTTTGCTCCGGAGTAACATTCTGTTTGCTTATTTCTGTAAAAATCTAATTAAACTTTCAGTGTGTACTCTACGCTGTATAGCGGTTATTCTTCCTCTTAACTTCTTAATTACATTAATCTTAAGGTGACAATTGGTTGGGCTAAACCTGACCAACGTAGGCATAAATTTCTTTTGGTTTATCACTACTCAACTAGACTGAATTTTCTTCTTGCTGGCAAAGAATCGTGGGAAAATGCACAATACTGTGCTAGAGGGCCACAGAGACCATCTTGACAGAACATTTCTAATCAGAGCTAAGAGTCAAAACTTTGAACGGAAGAGGTTAGGTAAAGGCGTATTTGAATGACAGGTGCCAAGACTAAAATAATGTCTCAATATATCACCTGGGCTTGTGACATTGGTCCATATTGCTGAGCTGGGTTTGCTTGACGTACCTGTTGTCCATACATTCCACTAGAATTCTAAGAGTAGAAGGGATATAAAGAAAAATGAGAGCTTTAATGTTTAATTACGTCTTTTTATAACTGTACCTTAAGAAAATGAAAGCCAAGGAACTTTACTTAGGCTTGAATTCACAGTAATTTCATACAGCAATGGGTTATTACTATTTTGTTCATTCTACCTCAATCACTTAATTTCTAGTTTCAACTTGACTAATGCCACCATTTCGACAAGTCAAAATATCTCCCTCATGTGCACCAGAAATAAAAAGGCATTTATTATTTCTAACAACACATTCACAAACCTGTAGGTACTAGTGAAAAGAATTTTACTGTAAAAGAGCTGTTTTCAACTTTAACATTTCAACAACTTGCATTTGTACTGTACTTTTAATGTAGTACACCTTCAGGCATTTCACATTAGCAATATCCAACAAAGTTTTACAGAAATGCATAAGTAATTCAAAGCAAAACACTGCATTTGCTGGGGACTTGAGGTAAAAACAAGATGCCAAAAAAACTCAGCAGTACTGGCGGCATCTGTAGAAAGGGAAACGGAGTTAACATCAAGTTCTGAAGAAGCGTTACATTAGAATCAAAAATGTTAACTCTCTGCGGAAAATTCTAACAGACCAGCTGAGTTTCTTTTCCGTTATTTACTGACATTTTTACGACAAGTCTGTAGCAAGACTAAATCCTTATACAAACAGGCAAGTTTCAAGGAGTTACTTAAATAAGGAGAGAGAGATCACGAGGCAGAAAGGTTCATGGAGGGAATTTGACAGGCTAGGAGAGAGATAGTTAAATATAATACCAGCATTGGTGGAGTGATTGAAATTTATCTGGAAGACTGTCAAACTGAGGGGGTTACAGGTTAAAAAAGGATGAATTTAGAGAGATTTGAAAATAAAAATATGAAAATTTGAAAATTAGAGTTGCTGCTAGATTGAGAGCCTAATATAAACAAATGAGCAGAGCACTGACAGATGAAAAGGACATGGTACAAATTATGAAATAGGCAGAAACTTGGATGCATCTTCAGAAGCAGGGCTGGAGAAAATTTGACAGCTGAAGCAAGAACTAACAAATTCACAGTTAAGAATTTTAGCAGATGAAGGGGGTCAAGCATGGAATAAAGGTTACAGATGTGAAAATAGATGATCTTAGTGATGGAGAGCACGTGGGTCAGCGGTTCAACTCGGGATCAAATAGGATGCTAACTCTACAAACAGTCTGGTTCAGTTTCAAGGCAGGCTTCCACAAAGCTACCCAGGTAGAAAGAAAAATAAGGTATTAAAGAAGCAAGATAATAAAATGTGAGGCTGGATGAACACAGCAGGCCAAGCAGCATCTCAGGAGCACAAAAGCTGACGTTTCGGGCCTAGACCCTTCATTAAAGAAGCAAGCTGCTTCTTTATCTATGAGCTAGGCAAAAAATGTTGCTTTGTGTGACTCTGCTTGATTGAACTTCTAGCTCTCTCACTTTTAAAGCAAGGCAAGTAGATTTATGCAATAAGCCAGGGTTTGGATGCCTATTTGAAACTGCAACAATGCCAAATTGGCAGCAGCTGCTATTATTTTGTGTTACTCTGAGTCTGTTTTCCTGTTCCAGTGGGTCAACTGAATGGCAACTGTTTGGTGAAACTATTCCAGATTCAGTGGTGGTTTCTCTGATATTTAGTTAAATGTAGCCATCACTGCAATAAATCACTGTGTATACAAACAACTTCTTATACAAAATCTATTGTGACATTTAAATACCATCAAGAGCTTTGTAACAGCACCTCTGTCTTCACTCTTAAACATCACAACAGCATTTCTTTTCAGTCTAACATTAAAATAACATCAGAATCACATAAAATGGAAAATAATACAACAAAATTATAGAAAACGCAGTCTGTCCTTCCTGATTATCAATTTTTGAATGCCAAATTTCTCAATTCAATTGCTTCCAAATTCAAAATTCTGCATCACACTGAATTTTTAACCAGTCACTTTGTGGACTTGAGAAAAAAAAATGATATGCTAATATTACTCCTGGGTTAAAAATAATCACCAAAACAATGCAATTTGCATCCCCATATTGAAGGAGAAATTGAAAGAAAGAAAGGAACAGAAATTCTCCTCGACTTTTGCTCTTACAGGTGATCACCCTTCCTGACAGTAGACAGAAGCCAGTGAGCATTAATAATGTGCCAGGGTCCTGACTGGACAAGAACACCATTGCTGATTTTCAGAAGAGTTTTCAAGCTACTTCATCAGTGAATGAATAAGAACGCTGCAAGACATGTGACTAACCAAACACACAGCAAAGTAAAATGGCAAAGGCCTCCAAATGCATCAAGCGTTAACTGTCTATTGTGCAATATGGTTAATTGATAAAACTACCTACACCTTGAAGACCTCTCAGTACCATACAGCTCTCAAAGCTTCTTTATAGTAAGACTGTAGTCAGTTCAAATGTATTGTTGAGCTCCACCACAGTAATAAAAGCTCATTAACATGAATTAAGATCCTCCAGGCAAAACAGGACTCCAGTTTACATAAAAACATGAGTAGGAGGATGCCAGTTGGCCCTTTGAGCCTGCTTCACCATTCAATACGATCATGGCTGATCACCCAACTCTGCTGTTCCCATTTTAGCCTCACCTTTTGATCCCTTTAGCACTAACTCTTCTAGAAAACAGCCAATTTTGGACTCAACCACTTTCTGTGACACAGAACTCCACAGGCTCATCACTCTCGAGGTGAAGAAATTTCTCCTCAGCTCAGTCCTAAGGGGCCTACCCAATATCTTTAGACTGTGACCCCTGAATCTCGACTCCACTGTCATATGGAACATCTACTCTGCATTTACCTTGTCTAGTCTTGTGAGAATTTTATGGGCTTCTATGGAACCTCCTTCATTCGTCTAAACTCCTGTGAATATAATTCTAACTGATCCAGCCTCACTTCACGAGCAAGTCCTGCCATCCCAGGAATCAGTACTTTAAAGCTCTGTTGCACTCCCTCCACAGGTACAACCTAGTCTGCAGTAGAAATGCATCACAGGTAAAGATCTCGATAACAAGTAGGTGCCCTCAAACTCTAGTCTCTTCTCAGCAAGAACTTTGATTTTAGAATGCCATAAAATCAGAGAGCAAAGGAGGGGGCCATTCTGCCCATAATACTAAGGCCAAATTTATGCTTCTAACTTATCTTGTCCATACAGGACATCTCTGCAGGAGTTTCTCACGGTACTGTGTAAGGCTCAGCCAACTTAATCTGCTTCATCAAGGGCCTTCCTTCCTTCATAAAGGACAGGAGATGGGGATGTTTGCTGATGATTGCATGATATTCAGCACCAATCACAATCCCTCAGATATTGAAACTGTCTATGATCAAATGCAACCAGAGAGGCAATATCCAAGTTTGGGCTGACAAGTGACAAGTAATATTCATGCCAAATGAGTACCAGACAATGACTACCTCCAACAAGAAATAATCTAACCATTGTCCCATGACACTAAAGGCACTAGCCCCAGTGAATTAACATCTTGGGAGTTACCACTGACCAGAAACTGAACTCAGCTATCTGTGTAAATACTTTGGATACAAGAGTAGGTCAATAGTTCAAATCCTGTGACAAGTAACTCACCTCCTGACTCTCAAAAGTCTGTCCAATATCTAAAAGGCACAAATCAAAAGTGTGATGGAATACTCCCCACCTGCCTGGATGAGTGTAGCTCCAACAACACTCAAAAACAAAACAAAAAAAAACGTTATTTTCACCATACCCACAAGAATTCAGTTCCTCAACCACCACCACTGCACAGTCAACATTCACCCTAAGCTGTGCAGCCACTCCAAGGGTCCACGCATGCCTCAGACGGCACATTCTATACCCATGGCCACTACTATCTGGAAGGATAAGGGTAGCAGATACACTTGAAAAACCACAACCTGAAAACTCCCCAACCACTCATCATCCTGGCTTGGACATATATTGTCACTGCTTCAGTGTCGTTCATCAAAATCCTGGAACTCCTTTTCCAATAGCTCTGTGGGTGTACCTACACCAGAGGAAAGCAGCAATTCAAGAAGGCATCTCACTACCTCATTCTCAAGGGCAGTTGGGGTGGGCAATAAATTCTGGCCAGCCAACAAAGTTACATTGAATAGATTGAAAAGAAAGATACTCACCAGTCTGACATGCAGCTGCTGACGGAGCATTTGGCCTTGCGGGATTGGAGGTTGTTGTTTGTATTGGGCAGGTTTGTAAAGTGATGGATCCATCATTCCACCCATAGGGGGCATCACTGTGCTATATGGTGGTCGGTTCTGCACCATTTTGGAGAACGGAGGCCGCACAGATCTGTATGGAATTGTATCTAATCTGGGTCCACCTAAATAAAACAAACATTGGTTAAAACATACAACATTATTTTTACTTTTACTGCCTTGCTGTTTGCATATGAACTTCAACAAGTATGCACCAAATGATAAGATGATTAAAAAACTGTTAGTACTTGAATACCGAACCCAAGAATTAGCAATAGTTCATCATCAGCCTACACAGGCACAATATTCAAGAGATAACCTTGAAAGTCCTAGAGCTGTTCTATACTAAATGCAACTCTATGTCAGAGACGTAAACTTAATTTATCCCTTTTTCTGATATGTTTGTTGGTGCCAGCCTCTGATAAAAGCTTTTCACTAATCAGATGAATAGAGAATCAACAAAACATCAGGCGAAAATTTAATGATGAGCCTACAATTTATGGGTGTTCAATCTAATGAAAGCCAGCTTTATATTTTTCAATGCCTGTTACAGTGGGAGAAACATGCCCCTGCTGCTACTAACAATAACACATAAGAACACCTACAAATACAAAATCTGCTTTATTCCACTATGATGCCTTGATTTGAGTTGTTTTGTCTCATGCTTCAAAGTGCCCAGATCAAAGATAACCTGGATAATTTTATCCTTTGGATATACAAGTGTAGGATAAAGAGCTTTCCTTGTTTTCAAATTCTCCCAAGCAGCAAAAAGGGCACAACAGCATAAAAAAAAGTTATTTACTGTGCAAACCTCTAGCTTTATAAGTGGCTGTTTACCTGGATTTTAAGTAATTCCTTCTTGAACTATCACAGTAAACACTTGAATTGCTATCTTGCTGTCCTTTTACTATAGTCTGAAAGCATTTCAGTTAGTCCCCAAAAAGGCAGTGATTCCTCAAGATTTATCAACAAACATGAATAGAAGAGGACAGCAGTATTCAGTACTGCCTTCTAAGATTTTACTAGTATAGCGAAATGACTCATTTAGGGATTGCTGAAGTTCATGCTTCCACAAACAATGCCTACTTAGCATAAATACCATAGTTAATAAGGTGCCATAATTAATGTCCATCACTTGACTGCAGCTACACAATTTAAAAAAAAACCTGAAAGGAACTTCATCAATTAAGGTATGAAGTGGTTTTACACCTTGCAGCATCGTGGTTCCTTTGCTTACCTGCTGGTAAAGGCTGGTTCTGTGCATATATCCCTACACTAGGCTGTCCATATGGAAGTCTAGTATAGTGGTTACTTGTCTGATGTGGGATGAGATCAGCAGGAACACCACCACCATAGGGAGGTACTCTGTGTGCACTGGAAGGCAAATCCAACTAATCAAAGACAAAGGAAAAAAACATTTTTAGACTTTCTGCAAAATTACCAATAGCTACTGATCAGTGGTTTTCAAAGAAAACAGAATTCTCAAAACACTGAAAAATCTTTCCTCATGGCATTGTTGCTCTACCTACTGTGGTTCAAGAAGACAGTTGTCAAGGATAACTAAGGACATGCAATAAAACGCTGGCCCAGCCACCAACACCCCAGCCAATGAACAATAAAAACAAAATCCCAAATAACAAATCAGAATTTAATAGTTTCTGAAGCCAGTGCCTTGATCATCAAAAATGACTATTGAAATAATTATTTCAAATTACTGTATTAAGATTCTATAGCTGAATTACAAGCTTTATTTAAAAAGGCCTTAAACCATTTTCTGTTCTCAAATTTACAACACTTAAGATCTGCTTGAAGCCACTTCTGGTATAGCCCCTTGCAGTCTTCAGTGAACCAAAGGTGAGGGGCAGCAAGGAGCAGGTAACCTTCGATTATATTCAGGAGACTTTCCTATAGCAATCCTTGTCCAGACCAACAGAAATGAGGTACAGCTAGATCTAGTTCTTGGAAATGCGGTGGGCCAAGTAGATCAAGAAACAGTGGAGGAAGATTTTGGGGTCAGTAACCATTACATCATAAATTTTTAGGATTATCGTGGAAAATAATAGTGGCATGACTAAGAATAACCAAAAAAGCTTTGATTAGGCAGCCCACTTCAATGCAACAAGAACGGATCTGGAGTGCACAGACTGAAACCAGAAGTTGCCAAGGCAAATGGGAACTGGGCAATGGGCTATCTCAGAGGAGCTGGTTCCAACAAAGCAGACATGGTGACTTACTGCAGCATTTTCTGTCTGTACGGATTTCCAGTATCAACAGTTTTTTACTTTTCTTTGATGGCTCAGATACAGCTAAGGTATATTCCCTCATAGGGAATAGTCCAAACAAACCCAAAGCTCTCTGATGTCAAAGGAACTTGAAATTCAGTAAAAGAAAAAATTTAACTGAAAACATGGACCAGATTTCTGTACTGCATGATTCTATTAAAGCTTCAGCTATGACCCTTTATCCATTATGAAGTCAGAAGTAGGGATTTTCACTGATGATTGCACAATGTTCAACATCATTAAGAAACTCCTCATACAATGAGGCAGTCCAGGTTCATATGCAGAGATAATGGGAACTGCAGATGCTGGAGATTCCAAGATAATAAAATGTGAGGCTGGATGAACACAGCAGGCCAAGCAGCATCTCAGGAGCACAAAAGCTGACGTTTCGGGCCTAGACCCTTGAAGGGTCTAGGCCCGAAACGTCAGCTTTTGTGCTCCTGAGATGCTGCTTGGCCTGCTGTGTTCATCCAGCCTCACATTTTATTATCATATGCAGAGATGCCTGGATAACATCCACAGTTGAGTGACAAGTGACATTCACATCACACAACTGCCAGGAAGTGCAATTACCAATAAGAAAGAGCCATTGTGCTATGATATTCAACAGCTATCAATGATCAGAAACTTAACTGGGTCAGCCATGAATACTATGCCTGTAACATGAGGTCTAAAACTGGAAATTTTATGGCAGGTAACTCACTGCCCCATTTCCAGAGCCTATCCATTCTTGCAAGGCACGAGTCAGGAATATGATAGAGGACTCTATAATTGGGAGGTAGTGCCACAGTGGTCATATCACTATCCTAGCAATTTATAAGTCAGACCAGGCTCTGGTGACATCCATCTGGGCAACACGGTGGCTCAGTGGTTAGCACTGCTGCCTCACAGCGCCAGGGACCCGGGTTCAATTCCACCCTCGGGCAACTGCCCGTGTGGAGTTTGCACACTGTCCCAGTGTCTGCATGGGTTCCCTCCGGTTTCCTCCCACAGTCCAAAGACGTGTAGGTGGACTGGCTAAGCTATATTGCCCGTAGTGTTCAGGGGTCTGTAGATTAAGTGGGTAAAAGGGGGATGGGTCTGGGTGGGATGCACCAAGGGTTGGTGCAGACTTGTGGGCCAAAGAGCCTGTTTCCACACTGTAGGGGTTCTAATTCAAACCCCATTATAGTATTTGATCAAGTTTAAAACCAGTTAATAAATCTAGACTATAAAGCTAGTCACAGTAAGCGTGACCAAGAACTATCACTGACTGCTGTAAAAGTCTATCTGATTCACTAACGTTAAAGGTAAGAAAATTTGTCAGCCTTACCTGATCTGATTTACATGTGGCTCCAGAACCACAATTATGTGGCTGACATAGGATAATCAGAGATGGGAAACAAATGTTAGCTCTGCCAGTGATACCAACATTCCACAAAAGAATAAAGTACTGCATGCAGTTCTGATCTCCCTGCTATAGGAATGATGTTGTGAAACTAGAAAGGGTTCAGAAAAGATTTATGAGGATGTTGCCAGGGTCGGAGGGTTTGAGCTATAGTGAGTGGTTGAATAGGCTGGGACTATTTTCCCTGGTCCATCAGAGGCTGAGAGGTGACCTTATAGAGGTTTGTAAAATCACGAGGGGCATGGACAGGGTAGATAGGTAAGGTCTTTTCCCTGGGGTAGGGAGGTCAGAACTAGAGGGCATAGGTTTAAGGGGAGAGGGGAATGATATAAAAAGGGCCTAACTGGCAACTTTTTCAAGCAGAGGGCAGTGGGTATATAGAATGAGCTGCCAGAGGAAGTGGTGAAAGCTGGTACAATTACAATGTTTAAAAGATGTCTGGACAGGTATATGAATAGGATGGATATACATGGATATGGGCCAATTGCTGGAAAATGCGGCTAAGATTTATCTAGGACATCCAGTTGGGATGAATGAGTTGGACCGAATGGTCTATTTCAGTGCTGTATATCTCTATGACTCTTAAAAAGAAAAGCTGCAAGTTTCCTTCAAACCATACATACCATCCTAACTTCAGACTATATTGCTATTCTTCCACAGTCACTGTTTCAATAACCTGACAGTGTGGCAGATGAAGGCGGCAGCTCGCCATCACCTTCTCAAAGGCAACCAGGGATAGGCCCAGCCAGCAATGCCCATGTACCACAAGTGAATGAAATAATCTCCAATCTTAAGAGCACTTGGGTAGACTCACTGCATCAGTTCAAGGCGGTGGCTCGGTATCACTTTTAAAGGGCAATGAAGGATGGACAACAAATAGCAAACCAGTGCCCCCATTTTGTGAAAGATAAAATATAAAAAATATATACATATATACACCACACATGTACTTAATACCACACTAAATGCTATAATAAAAGATGTGAGCAATTTCAAAATGTTACTGTGAGTCTTACTGCATTTATTGCAATTTGAACCCTCAACTGGGAATTCGGTTCTATCTCACCTCAGATTTATTAGGAGGCAGTCGTTTCTTTCTGGGTGGTTTTTTTTTCTTCTCTTCAGTAGTATTAGGTTTTTCCAGCTTTGGTGGTTCTGATGGGTTTTTTTCCGGTTCTGGAATGACTGGCACAGGTGGTTCTTCTTCCTCCGGGGGAAGTGGCAGTGGTTCTAGATAGTAACTACGAGGCTTTGGTTTTAGATGTGTGTGATACAATAGGAGCCTGTGCTGTTCTTCAAATTTGGTCACTTTACGATCAACACGAACCGTTCCAAACCAGCCCCAAGAAAGAGGAGCAGAGTGCTTCATCCCTTCAAACACATCCCAAGGTGAAATCTTCTGTTTAGTGGAGACCTGTAGCCCCTACTCCAAAGGGAATAACAAATGTAAGCTGTTTTGATGCACTTTTTTTTGCTTGCTTGCAGAATTAAATGTTTATCTTCCCCTTGTTAGCGGAGTCATTTATAATCTTTAACAAAGTTAGTTTCAGGGTTATCGGAGATTTACTTTACTGACACATCTAGAATGTCATAATATAAAAACTATCTAAAAACTCCCTCCCCTCCATCTTGCATTACATTTTGCTCCATTTGAACAGAATAAAATAAAATCCTGAAAAAAAAGTAGTCAGTTTGTTGCAGGGTACCTTAGTCTAGTTTCAAGCAAACGTTAAACTCTCACTTTATGAGGGAATATCAGCACTAGTAGGTAATCAAGTACTTGCCTCTTTCTTGAATATTGAATCAAAACCAGCAATTTTGTTTCCTTTGGTATCAATTAGAGAGCCTTGGGGTTCACAAGTGATGACATCTCTTGTCTGTTTGGGAAGTGGTAACAACTGTCTCACCTTCTCTAAGCTTTCTGATTGTCGGTCCCCAAGCTCTTTCTAGGCATTAGAACGAACATAAACAAAAAGGGGAGAAATAAAAGGAGATACGACCATTTTTACTTTGATGCACTGGCTAACACAGCTCAACAGTAAAAAGAAACACTGTAAATTCTTAAGTATGAAACGTGATGCTCCTCACCAAAAGTGCTGCGCACTAAGAGTGGAAATCATAGTGGAATTCAGGAAATCATAGCTTTGGCTTTACATAATTTCACTAAAAAAGCAGAAAATCAAGATTTGCAATCTTGGGTAACACTCCTTGATGCAAACATTTGATCAAGGAATCAAAGCAAAGGAAATTAAAATTTCCAACTCATCCAAATACCTAAATATATGGTTTTACAAATGCCGATTTATCAGTTGTGCATGATTAGCATTTTTGTCACATCACTATATCACTAGATTTTTCTTGGTGTCACTGCAGCAGAAATGGGTCGCTTTGTAAAGTGCTCTGCTAATTGCAGGGCGCAGGCTTTTCTCTACTGTATGAGACAGCGAATTTCTTAGCCCTTTCACACAAAGGAGAAAGGGTTTTATCCGGAGTTTCATTGTAAGGTTCATGTAGGCTCTTTTGTTCTCCTCCATAGTGCCCTAGAAAAACGGGGATCAAGCAAAAAATCATTGGCAAGTAATGGATCCAAAAGTCCTTGGATATCTGTTTGTAGCATGTAGGTACAGATTTGAAGACTCGAATGAAAGACACCCATCAGCACTTCAGTCAGGGAATGATAAATAAATAATCCATTTGGAGTGTATTATTACTTTGTGACCAGAGACAAGATTATATTTTTTCCCCAATGAAAGTGCACAACTCTGAGGAATAAATTTAATTTAAAGTTTTTGAGAAGATTTGTAGCTCAGGTTGTGGATGAGTTTGTAGACTTGCTCGCCGAGCCAGCGTGTTGGATTGCAGATGTTCCGTCACTCTGCTAGGTAACGTTGTCAGTGTGCTTCCGGTGAAGCATCAGTGTTCTGTCCCACTTGTTACTTACATGCCTCAATTGGCAAGGGCGGTTGGCATCACTTC
The DNA here is from genome assembly GCF_030684315.1 of Stegostoma tigrinum. NCBI lineage: Eukaryota > Metazoa > Chordata > Chondrichthyes > Orectolobiformes > Stegostomatidae > Stegostoma > Stegostoma tigrinum. The sequence goes on from NC_081368.1 coordinate 38,077,551, forward strand.
CGGTTCTGTTTTTCAGTGGTTTGTATATCGGGTCCAGTTCGAGTTGTTTGTTGACGGAGTTCTATTTGGCATGCCAGGCCTCCAGGAATTCCCTGGCATGTCACTGTTTGGCCTGTGCTATTATGAATGTGTTATCTCAGTTGAATTCATATCCATCTTTGTCCGCGTGTATTCAGGCCAGCGAGAACTGGTCATGTCTCTTGGTTGGCTAGTTGCTGTTCATGTATCCTTATTGTCAGTTTTCTTCCAGTCTGGCCTATGTAATGTTTCTCACAGTCCTCGCATGGTATTTTGTATATTACACTATTCTAATTGGTTGTGGCTGTGGGTTCATCTACGTTCGTCAGTAGCTATCGCAAGGGCTGTTGTTGGCAATAGTTGGTTAAAAAGAACAGAACAATCAACCACGACACCTCCTAGACATGATGGTGGAACATACAACAGGGAACTCCAGGCTAGCACATGCAGAAAGATCACACATACAGACCAGATACTTAGTTACACCAGCAACCATAAACAAAGCTGCATCAGTACATTATTCAAACGAGCCACAACATACTACAGCAACCCTGTTCTGTGCAAAGCAGAACAGGAGCAATTATATGGAGTTTTTAAAAAGGAAAAGATACCCTAAAAGCACATTTCACCCTTACCCCATGACAGACGACAAGACGACAAGACGACGACACAACACAACACAACCAGACACACTAGTCACCATTCTGTACATCAGGGATATATTAGAAATGACCACAAGACTACCCAGACCCTGAAGTATTAGGTAGCCCACAAACCAACAACCACTCTACGACAGCTACTGACGAACACAGATGATCCCATAACTACAACCAATAAAACTAACGTAATATACAAAATACTATGCAAGGACTGAGAGGCCAAACTAGAAGACAACTGACAGTAAGGATACATGAATACCAACTAGACATGAGACACAGCCAGTTCTCACTGGTCTCAGTACACATGGACAAAGAAAGACACAAATTTGACTGGGACAACACATCCATAACAGGACAAGCCAAACTCAGATATGCCAGGGAATTCCTGGAGGCCTAGCATTCCAATTGGAACACCTTCAACAAACACATTGAACTGGACCTGATATACAAACCACTGAAAAACAGAACTGAAAGTAATACCAACCATCCCAGCAAACCAAGGCATATAAATAATAAGTGGGACAGAACATCAACGCTTCAGCGGAGGCACATTGATGGTATTACCTAGCAGGGTGACAAAATGTCTGCAATTCAACACACCAGCTTGGCGAGTAAGTCTACAACCCCAATAAATTTAATTGCCATAGACATCAGAAGGACTTATGTCATACTAGTCAAGCTGCACCTTAAATTATGTATCCAGATCTAGTCATTAAGGGACAAAGCCTGGAGGTGATTCAGAGAAGATGACCACAATTAACCTATTAACTAAATGTAAATGAAGCCAAAAGCTGGCATTTCCAGAAAAGGATTTGAGTAAATCGAATACAGTAAGATTGCAGAAATTGGTTTGTGCATCAATGGAAGGAGGTGCTTATTTACACGTTCAGATACAAATACAAATTAAATGAATGGAACTAAAGTACTGGTTAAACCAACAAAGCAAAATTTCAGTTTGTCATACATCACAGACTGAAAAACATGGCACAGATTTAGAGAGTAATAGAGCTAACATTGTCAAATCTCTGCTGTGAGAGTACTGAAGGTTGTTTTCAATGATGTAGGAAAGGTTGACTTGCTTTACTTATCAGTAGCAACCTTGTGTAAATTTTATTTAACATTTCTACAATGAAAAAAGGAAAAACAGTTTTACCCTGAGTTTCTTTACAAGATTCATGTAGGCTCTTTTGTTCTCCTCCATACTGCCCTGCGAGATGCTTGACATATCCGCTGCCAGAGTTCCATTAACCAAAACACTCAGCATATCCAAGACTGTAGTGAACAGCTCACTGGGAAACAAGATAGTCCTTTACTCTTAGGAACATTTCACAGCAATACATATACACAATGTGAGCTCCAAATGAGCTTAGCACATGAACACTAATAGTTACAACTGAGAAATGAAGGTTAAGAATTCAAGACATGTTTTCTCCTTTGTCTTTAAAATTTTAAAACTAATGGTAGAAAACCAAACTGCAGCAAACCACAAATAATTCAGCAATCAAACAAACCTCACAGCTGAGAACATCTTGGCTTGTACAACTCACCTAATCACAAATTAAATTTGCTGAATCATCACTGAAGCTCTGCATGCAAACTTGGAACTGTACTGATGGCAATTATTTCACAGTTTAAGTAAACAAACTGACCACTATGCTTCATAGTAAGAAAAAGAACATACTGTTTACTGGAAATCTGAAATAAAACCAAATATTTAAATACTCAGAAGTCCTAGCATCATCTGTGGTGACAGAAACTGAGTTACTGATTTGAACTTCCTCCGTGCTAGGAGGGATCAGTGACTTGAAAACACTCATTCTGCTTTTCTTATCACTGATGCAGCCACACTTGTTGAATACTTCCAGCCATTTCTTACTGTATGGAGGCGCTGCGTACAACATTCCATAGCTATCAATCCTTAAAGTGCATGCAAAATGCAGCGCAGCACAGATAACAGTCCACAAGTTATTGCAGAGAAGTCAGAGAATTGTGTGGTTTTGTTATTTACCACACCGCTGATAAAGACAGAAGGATCAGCAGCTGCATTGCTGCAAGTTTCAAAATAAAAACATGAGTAACAATGGTGCATACTTGTTGGACTGCATATCAACTGTTCCACTGCTAATTATGTCCAAGAGAAGAACAGCCCACTCAGTGGTGCCCTGCGTGCTACGCTGGACTGTATCGAACATCCCACCCACCTGCGAAGTAAATCAGAAACAAAAACACATAATTAGTGATTATCCTTTCAAAAATCTATTTGCCCTCAGCACTAAATTTAGTCAAATCCTAGGTTCAGTAGATTCTAAAATTAAACATTTGACTGAAGGCATTGGAAGATTATGGGGAGGTGATAGTTTAGTGGTATTATTGCTGGACTGTTAATCTACACCCTGGTAATGCTCTTGGGACCAAAGTTTGAATCCTGCCACAGCAAACAGTGGAATTTGAATTCAATGAAGTGTCTGGAATTAAGAATCTAGTGATGGCCATGAAGCCGCTGTCAATTGTCAGAAAAACCCATTTGGTTCACTAATATCCTTTAGGAAAGGAAACTGCCACCTTTACTTGATCTGGGCTACATGTGGCTCCAGATCCATAGTGGCATGGTTGACTCTTTACTGCTCTCTGGGACGGACAATAAATTTTGGCCGAGCCAGCAACACCCTCACCCATGAGTGAGATTTAAAAAACTGGCTCAATTTCCAAAGGTCAACTTTGCCATTCAGTTACTGAGTGAGAAATATTCAGAGGACCGCAGTAAGTGACCAGCCACCCTGGCTCATTAATGTGACAGCAAATATTGATCTAACGCTGGAGGCCAATAACATATCCAAATCAATATTAAATAATCCTTCAATCAACCAATGTTTTCACAAGTAGCAGCTTGAACTGAAAGTAGCTTGAAATTAAACAGCAATCTATTCTGAAATGTGTAAGTTATAGCTGTAAATTAGCATAATTTAGCATTAATTTAAAAGGCTAAAATAAACCCCAGGCCAATGGAAAAGACATTACACCAATACAAGGTATACAATGTAAACGGAACTGAAATTTGCTAACCAATAGGCATTTGAGCAAAGCGCTCCAGCTTGAGCCAAGCATCCTTGGTACAACACAATTTTCTGAAGTAGAGGCAGATACAGCATAGATTTATTTAGTATCATTTCATTAATGCCTGCTACATAATAGGATTTTTCAATGCAGTATTTTTGACACACTGAAAACATTGCATGCGATTTAACACTTTTCTATGGCCCAATGTCAGCTTGGATGATGCAATTGTATGTTCAAGCTAACAGCCATTGTTCTTTACTTGTTTCAAACATAATAAATGGAATTCATTAAAAGAAATAAAAAGAGACAAAGACTGCTCATTCTTGTAACGTGAGTTTGTAATAAAGAGGGAACCAGAAGTGAAAGCAATCTATAGCAACAGGAAAAAAGGGTCCTTTAGTTCACTGAGTCTGCGCTGGTCAAAACAGGCACCAAGCTATTTTAAGACAGATAGTAAGAACTGCCAATGCTAGAGTGTGAGATAACATAGCGTGGAGCTGGAGGAACACAGCAGGCCAAGCAGCAGGAAAGCTAACACTTGGGTCGGGACCCGTCTTCGGAAACGGTTCTGAAAAAGAGTCCTGTCCCAAAACGTCAGCTTTCCTGCTCCTCTGATGCTGCCTGGCCTACTGTGTTCCTCCAGCTCCAAACTATTTTAATCCCATTATTTGGCACTTGGGTCAGTGACTTCTATGCCTGGGCATGGTAAACGTAGATCTGCCGCTACCATCCTTACAAGTAGATAGTTCCAGGTTCTCACCATGCTTGGATCATTCCCCCACACCCCCCCTCCCAACATGCCATTTAAACCTCCTGCCCCTTAGCTTAAATCAATGCCCACTGGTCACTAATCTCTCCACCAGGGCAAAAGTTTCTTCCTGTTTACCCTACCTATGCTCCTCAGAATTTTATGTATCTCAATCGTGGCCTTTTCAGTCTTGTCTGCTTCAAGGAAAACAACTCTAGTCTATCCAATCTCTTAGTAAGCAAAACACCCAGGCCAGAAACATCCTGGAATATTCCCTCTGTCCCCTCACTGGTGCAATCACATTTCTTCTATATTGTGTTCTTGTATTGAACACAGAACAGTAGAGCAAGAACAAGTCCTTCAGTGCACCAAGCCTACAACAAGACATGATGCCATTCTAAACTAAAACCTTTTGCCTCAACATGGTCTGTATCACTATTTCCAGCCTTTTCCTGTTTCTGTCAAGATGCCTATTGCTACTGTATCCACGTCCATTGGCATTGTGATGATTTTGGATTTTTCTACTATTTTTTAAGAAGAAAATTAATGCATCTTAAGTATTAGGATTCAAACAATGCATAGAGACAAAAGATGGTTAAAAATATGTCTTCGTACTCTGCCAAATACTTTAAAAACACTATGCACTCTACAGGAGCCACTGAATACGTCATGCCCTGGGACAGGGCAGGTATTGCCTTGCAAAAGTCTTCCCATCAGGTTGTGAACAAGGAGATTTCAATGTTAAAATACAAAATGAAGTTCTTTCCTTCCAATCAAAATGACACAATTGTGTAAATAAGTTTAAGGAAAACAAAACTGAGAAAGAGAGGGAAGGAGAAATGAAATGAAAGAAGCAATGCCCAAATATAAACTGGAGAGAAAGGGTCAAAACAAAAACTACTCTGGCTGTAAGGCAAAGTACTTAAAATTATTTTTTCCTCAAACAAGCCTTACAAGATTTAAGCGGAGTTTCAGGGCTTCATGCATCATCTGTTTGGCTTTGCAGTCATCCTGGTACTGATCTTCACGCCAATTTGTTACAATCTGAGAAGGTAAAACAATATAGTTATTGAATTCATCTGCTGGTGATCAGTTATAGCTAGTGCCATTCTTTCTACAAATTAACCTTCTGTTGGGCAGATACCGTCAAGTGGACATTCATTTCAGCAGGGAGTCACAACAATTTCATAAGAAACTCAGTGTATCATCAAACTGATGCATTTTAAGAAGTCAATAAAATTTTCAGAAGCAGGTAGAAGTATCTGAGGATTAAAATGCAAATTTCAAAACAAGAACATTGAGCTAAATTCTTTAAACCCTTCACATAACCTTTAATTCTTGCAGTAGTTTTCACTCTACAATACTGGAAATGCCATCAGCACTAAAACTGATTTAATTCTTCAAGGCTTGAAAGGAATCACACTTCAAATTGAATCAAAGTCCAGTGAGTAGATGTCATATTTGTGCAGTTATATAAAATCAGTAAAATGCGAATTTCAAAACCCTATTCTGTGTTTCACTTAACTCACGTCAGAGTGAAGCTATAAATCAGAAACAAAAATAGAGATTACTGGAAAAGCTCAGCAGGTCTGGCAGCATCTGTGAAAAGAAATCAGAGTTAACATTTCAAATCTGGTGACCCTTCCTTGGAATAAAGGAAGGATCACGAGACACGAAACGTTAGCTCTGATTTCTCTTCACCCATGCTGCCAGACCTGCTGAGCTTTTCCAGTAATCTCTGTTTTATTTTTAACTCCAGAATAATGAAGATTTTATATTTGAGCTCACTAGCCCCTGATATGGATAAAATAACCTGGTTTAGACTCTTGAACAGTGTCCTGTTGGAAAGTGCATTTGTTTGGACACTAGGTGAAGCCAAACTTTGTCTTGGCTGTATTGCGTTCTACAGTTACTTAGTTTTTGGATCATACATAAAAATGGACAAAGTCAGAAGCCAGGTTATAGTCCAGGTTTATTGGAAACCAGAAGCTTTCCAAGCATAGTCCCTTTAGAAGGTGAATTGAGAGAAAAGCAGTCACAGAATTTATAGACAGAGAAATCAAAAGATCATACATGAAAATGGTCCCTTGGTTGAGGCAGTAGATGCAGCTGCAGCTGATGCAACATTTCTATCAAAGAGAATGTTTTCAGGAGCAGATAATCAACAAAACAGGAGACAAACTCCTTCAATTTGTAAGACAAAATAAGATTCTAGATTTGTTACATCTAACACAGGAAACAGTTATTGTATTATGTTTGTTATTGTTCAGTTCCTTGACAGCAGATGACAGTATGCATTATTTTTGAATCACAACAGGTTAGGAGATATTACACGCCAGTACCAAGCATTAGAGCAGAAGGACCTTTGTTGTCCAAAGCGGCATGATTGTAAGATCCTTGTTTTTTTTTAAAACACCTGTTTTTATGGTATTACATTACAAAACACCACTTGCCTTTAACAGTAAACTAGCAGCTTTAATGTGCAGTTTTACATTAAGGAGAACAAATTCAGGTTTATCAAAGTAACCTAGTAACTTAAGTCCCTCATCCCCTCATTCTTGTAACTTTCGTTCTGTGCCTCTCTAAAACCTTCACATCCTTCTGAAAAGGACCAGGAATGAATACAACTTTCCACCGAGACTGAACATTTTATAAAGTTTCAATGCAATATCCCATTTGCGTACTTGATATCTCTATTTATAAAACCCAGGGTGCTATCGATCTCCACTTGCCTTGCCACACTCAACAATTTCTATATTTGTCCCTGGATCTGTTCCTCAATCCCCATTAGAATTGTATCTTGCCCTTTTTAACCAGTTGTATCTTTTACTGTTTCTCTTTGTTCAAAATGTATAATTTTTAACTTTTATCACTTGTCCACCCATTCCATTAGCTCATCTACATTCTCTTGAAGGTCCGTCAGTATCCTCACCACAGTTCCAGGTACAGTTAAGTTTGAAGTTGTCTACAATTTTGTCCCCTCCACCAAAGCTAGGTTATCAAGATATTTTAAAATACCTCATATGGGCACTTGAGAATCCTGCCAAATGCCTTCCACTAATCAAACAATCAAACAATCCACTAATCAGAGGCCAACCAAGCGGAGGCTTGGTGACCGCTTTGTGGAATACCTACGCTCGGTTTGTGACAAAACAGCTGCACCTCCCAGTCGCGAACCACTTCAACTCCCCCCCCACTCCTTGGAATGACATGCCCATCCTAGGCGTCTTCCAGTGCCACAATGATGCCACCTGAGAACTGCAGGAACAGTACATCATATTTCGCTTGGGAACCCTGCAGCCCAATGGTCTCAATGCCGACTTCACAAGCTTCAAAATCTCCCCACTCCCAGCCTCATCCCAAAACCAGCCCAGCTGGTCCCCACCTCCCTGACCTGTCAGTCTTTTCTCCTACCTATCAGCTCCTCCCACCTCACTGATCAACTCCCACATCCACTTCCTACCTACTAGCCTCATCCCCACCTCCTTAACCCATTCCCCTTTTCCTTAACTGGCCAACCCCCATCCCAACTCCCTACCTACACTCACCTTTACTGGCTCCATTCCCACCTCCTTGACCTGTCTGTGTTCGCTCCACCCATCTGCTCCTTATCCACCTCCCATCATTGCCTCCCCCCCTCTCAATTTATTTTGGAGTCCTCTTCCCCCCCCAGCATTTATGAAGAAGGGCCCAGACCCGAAACGTCAGCTTTCCTGCTCCTCTAATGCTGCCTGGCCCACTGTGTTCATCCAGCTCTCCACTTGTTATCACAGATTGTCCAGCAGTGGCAGTTCCCATTATCTCTTGCACTGTTTCCTTATGTTATCTTCTCATGTCGTCAGCACGGTGGCTCAGTAGTTAGGACTGCTGCCTCACAGCACCAGGAACCCGGGATTAAATCCACCACTGGGTGACTGTCTCTGTGGAGTTTGCACATTCTCCCCATGTCTGTATAGGTTTCTTCGAGGTGCTCTGGCTTCCTCCCACAGTCCAAAGATGTGCAGGTTAGATGGCTTGGCCACGCTAAATTGCCCATAGTGTTCATGGTAGGTTAGGTGGGATACCTTGTGGGCCAGTGTGGACTTGTTGGGAAAAAGAGCCTGTTTCCACACTGTACAGAATCCAAGATATCAAATGGAGCGATAGAAATGGTTCTCCAAATGGCTTCACTGCCTGACTGAAACAGGATGCATTTGCTTTTTTTTGGCAAATGTCACAGAATAAAATTAAGGAAGTCATGCTGCACAAAGTATGGCCTTTGGTGAGAATACAGCTGGTATACTACATACAACTTGGTTTCTTTAATGAAGGAAGGATATGTTTGCAAAAAGACTCCATTAGATTGTTCCTTGCAATGAGGGGGCTGCGCTATATGGCGAAATTGAGTACAATGGGACCATATTTTCCAGTTGAAATTGAGAGGTGATCTCATTAATTTGCATTAAGTTATTAAGAGGCCTAAACAGGGCAGATGCCAGGCAGCTGCTTCTTACAGGTACACTATGAGATCATAGTGTTAGGACAAGAGGATGACAATTTAGGGTTGCGGGGAGCAGAAATGTCTCGTTCAAAGGGTACTGAATCTATGGAAATGCCTGTTCCAAAGTGTTGTGGATGCTGAGTCACTGAGCACAGTCATGAGTGAGGTCATGAGGTTTTTAAACAAAAAGTAAATCAAGGGGTTTAGGAAGAGTGAAGAAAGGGGTTGAGACAGCAGAGCAGCAATGATCTTATTCAATAGCAAAGCAAACTTGGTCTGTGTGAACTACCCATGCAACTATTTGTTTTCTTTTAATATCCAGAAGTGATTTTTTTTCTATCACCAAATCAGCTGCCAATTTATGTTATTCTGCCTTCATTGTTGTCCAGGTGAAAATTATATTGATGTGAATGTGAACTTTGCTGGCCAATGTTTCACAGGGTAACAGCTGTTGAAGTTACTGATTGATTCTTAGCTGTGCAGAGTAGTCAAAGTAATGGATGGTTGTCAGTATGGAACTATAGGTCAAAAGAAAAATGTCCAAAATTAATAACAGCAGACAATTAGAAGAAGGTAACTCTCAAAAAAAAATCTCTGATAGCTCCAATATGATTCTACAGTACTTGGTATTATAGTCTTTTTCCTTCTAACTGGGCAAACCAATTTAAAGTAATTTCCCTCAAATTGATTTATTTAATGTTGAATCAGAATAGTTCAGGTGACAGAGCATCTATTAGAAAGATAAAAGCAACACATTTCAAATCCTTTTCTTGTTCCTTAAAAGGTTATCAAGTTGGCCTAGCTGGTAGCATCTAGACTCTAAGTCAAAAGCATGAAAGTCCTACTTCAAAATTTGTGCATAATTTAAGCTGATATTGGTCAGAGTCGTGCAGCATAGATACGATGTTCAACCAATCGATCATCAGTTCTGATGTGCTACAGCAAAAAACCGTAATGACCTCCTCAGAAGACAGACAAGGGATTCTACCAATAAGGCAGCAGTCATCATCCATGACTTTCCAGGAGCGGAGAAACTACGCCATGCTCTAACACCCTTCAACACAATTTCAATGACCATGAGCACCTCGTCAATATCTTCCCTAGAGGTCTATTTCTTGCCTTCAAACAACCAACAAACCTTAAACAGATTATTGTTCACAGCAAACTGTCCAGCCTTCAGGACAACATCTTCCACAACACCACACAGCCCTGCCATGGAAAGGTCTGTAAGACATGTCAGATCATCAACCTGAATATTACTATCACGTGGGAACAGCCATCTATCACATGCACAACAGATACTCATGTGACTCGGCCTACGTTGCCTATCTCATATGCAGCAGGCAAGGATGCCCTAGGGCATGGTATATTAGCGAAACCACGCAGACACTATGGCAATGGATGAATAGACACCATGCAACAACTGCCAGACACAGATGCTCACTGCCAGTGGGGGAAAACGGTTCAGCGGTCAAGAACATTTGGCTTTGGATCTTTGAATAAATGTACTTCAAGACAGACTTTGGGATACATAACAACACAGGGTAGGCAAGCCGAGGCTGACAGCCAGGTTTAGTACCCGTGCAGACGTCTTCAAACGGGATCTTGGGGTTATGCTGCACCACAGGTGACCACACCACACACACTTTCTCACACACACATGCAGACAGACAGACACAGACACATATATGGGGTGAATTTGCATTTGCAGATTTGTAATTGAAGGTGCATTTTATTTTGTTCAAAAAGCACATAATTTGTAGACTGTCAATGTAGCATTTTAAAAATTCCTAGTGTGGAAATAAAACCAGTCTGACTCAAAGTTGGCACGCAGCCAGATTGTAAACAAGGGCTCACACTTACAATGCTTTGTCTTACCTGGGACGTCACCTCTGGTATACTGAGGGAACTAATAAAACCTTTAGTTATCTCAGGGCAGTGGCTTGAAGAAAAATCTTGAATTTGCATATTAACCTTTTCTAATTGAATGAAAATCTAACAGCCATCTTAGGTCTATTCAACATATTCGCATCCATTCTATGACTGTTCAATCTTTTGCTTACAAATTCGGTGTCTCTGATCCCACCTCTTTCATTGATACCTGAAGGAGGAGTGAGCTTGCACCTACCAATAAACCTGTTGGACTATAACTTGGTCGTGTGATTTTTGACCTTAGTTCACTTCAGGCCAACGCCAGCACCTGAACACCATGCAGCACAGAGACAGGTCTGCAACGTCTATGCCGACCAACAAATACCAAACTATACTAATTCCATTTACCTGCATTTGGTCCATAGCTTACAATGCTTTGGCGTCTTAAATGTTGAGAGTACCTGCCTGTGCCACTCTCACAGGCACATGTTCAATTTTAAAAAAAAGTTGTCAGGTCTCCTCTCAACAATCCACTCTTCACCTTCAACTTATTGACAATGGGCTTGAATATGACTGCCATGGGGAAGAAATATTGACAAACTACTATGTCTATACCTCTCATACTTGTGTATACTTCAGTGAGATGCCTCCTTCAGCCTCCTCTGCTCCAAGGAAAACAAACCTGCCCCATCCAGTCTCTCCTCATAAGTTAGTCTTTTCATCCTGGCAATATCCTGGTGAATCTCCTCTGCACGGTCTCCAGTCAATTCACGTTCCTCCGATAGTGGTGACCAAAACTACATAGTATTCCATCTGTGGCATATGCAACGTTTTATAAAAAATTGTAACAAGACTGCCTTGCTCCTATATCATAAACCCTGGCTAATGAAGGCAAGCATCCCACATCCTTCTTCACCACCCTGTCTACCTGTTGTGACACCTTTATAGGCTTATACACCAAGGTCCCTTTATTACTCAGTAGTCCTTAACAATCACTGTGTTCATCCTTCTTTTACTGGACATCATAAAATGCATTACATCACATTCAATAAATGGCTGCTATGGTTCTTAAATTACAATAGCGACAACATTTCAAAAGAAAGAAAACACATATTTATAATGTACTTTTTGACTGTGAATGAAATTACTGTAAGGCCAAGTAAGTACCTTTGAAGTATAGTTGCTGTTGTATTGTAGAAAAGTACTTCATCGGCTGCATGTATAAATATTTTTGATACCCTCCTTCCGTGATAGATGCTGCATAAATTATCTCCATTCTTTTTTATTCCATTAAGTTCACACAAAGTTGTTCCTTTAACATTACTAAATTAATTTCAGTGAATTACTTCAAACAGGCAGACCATGTCTGAATAGCTAATTACGGGCTATAGGAAACGTAGGCCCTGAAGGGCATTTCTCTGCAAATCTGAACTAACACCAGGGTCCTGTTTTGACAATAGCTCTTCCTCCATTTTAGATTCAATCACTTTTCCTTTAAAAATGAAATAATCCATTTCAACCAACCTCCTAAGGCAACATGTTCCACACTCCACACCCACTGTAAAGAAATTTATTTTAACTCTCCAAGCAATAATTTTAACTTGCTGACTTCTCGACACGGACTCCTCAGTCAAATAGCCTATATCCTCATGCTTGGGATAATAGGAACTGCAGACGCTGGAGAATTCGAAATAACAAGGTGTGGAGCTGGATGAACACAGCAGGCCAAGCAGCATCTTAGGAGAAGGAAAGCCGATGTTTTGGGCCTAGAACCTTCATCAGAAATGGGGGAGGGGAAGAGGGTTCTGCAGTAAATAGGGAGAGGGGGGGACGCGGATGGAAGAGGAGAAGATAGCTGGAGAGGAGACAGACAAGTTAAAGAGGCAGGGATAGAGCCAGCCGACACTCTTCCCTGCAACCCCACAAAGTGCTACACCTGCCCCCACACCACCTCCTTCACCCCACCCCAGGGCCCAAGATGACTTTCCACATCAAGCAGATGTTCACCTGCAGTATACCACATTGGCAGATGTGCATCAGCTGTACCCGTTGTGGCCTCCTCTACATTGGGGAAACCAAGCGAAGGCTTGGGGACTGCTTTGCAGAATACCTACACTCGGCTCGCAATAAACAACTGCACGTCCCAGTCGCGAACCATTTCAACACCCCGTCCCATTCCTCAGATGACATGTCCTTCCTGGGCTTCCTGGGCAGTGCCACAATGATGCCACCCAAAGGTTGCAGGAACAGCAACTCATATTCCACTTGGGAACCCTGCAGCCCAATGGTATCAATGTAGATTTCACAAGCTTCAAAATCTCCCCTCCCCCTACCGCATCCCAAAACCAGCCCAGCTCATCCCCGCCTCCCTAACCTGTTGTACTTCTCACCTATCGCCTCCTCCCACCTCAAGCCACACCCCATTTCCTACCTACTAACCTCATCCTGTCCCCTTGGCCTGTCCGTCCTCCCTAACTCCCCACATACACTCACCTTTACTGGCTCCATCCCCACCTCTTTGATCTGTCTGCCTCCTCTTCAACTATCTTCTCCTCCATCCATCTTCGATCCGCTTCCCCCTCTCTCCCAATTTATTTCTTAACCCTCTTCCCTCCCCTATTTCTGAAGGAGGGTCTAGGCCCGGAACATCAGCTTTCCTGCTCGGCCTGCTGAATTCATCCAGCTCCACACCTTATTATGTCTCATCCTAGGGCAATGTTTAGGTGGTTGGGCGAAGAAGTGCGTTGAGTCTGCATCTGAGGGCTGTTGGGTGTTAAATCAAAACTCAGCTCAAATGATTTTAAAAGCTGTAATGGAAAGCTAGCAGAACTAAATTTTGAAAGGATGAAATCATGTTCAAGCAAACCTAGCCTGTTTTCATGATGTTACCTGATGGCTCATTAATGCAAATGAACTGAAACACTCCAGTTAACTGACAACACCTACACCTGTTGATGTGAAAGTCACTGACTTTCAACAACAATAATAATAGATATAAGAATTACATTACCTGTTGGACCTGGCTGTAAAGGGATGTGAGAAGACCCTCTCTTTGCTCATCTTGCCCTTTCAGGCATGTCAAAACCAGAGAAAGAAACGGCTGTTGGCTCAGAAGAGACATACTGGACATAGAGAGTAAAGATTAAATAAAACATATTAATCTTAATAGGACCAAACTTATTTTGTATTAAAATTAATATATCATGGAACATTTCAGTGCATTGCATTGAATCAAATGCAGCCCACTATGAAGCATTCAACTGTAAATTGGAACGGACCTCTTGAATGCAGATACACGTAGAAATGAAATGACACTGGTTTAATATTGCACTGCATTTTCACACAGTGTATCAGTACGATCATAGATTTAAAGATATTTCGGTTTCTGGTAAAGCATAGAACATCAACCTTTTGCTAAATGCAGGGGGTAGGAAGAGAAGGAAATGTTGAAAACTTGCGAACAGAACAACAAAGCAGTAAAGCTTGATTTATGTCCTAGTAATGCATGTGTCTACCAAAGCATGTAATTCAATGCAAGATGCTTTAAAGAGTGATGCTCTGGCACCATTTTCCCTACCTGGAAAGACACAAGCAGTAGATGCATGGAAACAACATCTGCTTCATGTTCCTCCAGATGTATCGTTACCCACACATAGAAATATTTCACAATTCATTCATGGCTCTAGGTCAAATTCTAGAACTGACCATCCAAAAGTCAACTACAAGCACATTCCACAGAGACAGCTCACCAAATCTCAAGAACAACTAAAAATATAGGCAATAAATGCTGTTTTTTTTTGACAACAACCACACCTAAAAAATTACTTCTGCAAAAACAGAAATGAGGACTGTTCTGTTGCAATTTAGACAGCATTACTGAAGTCAACAGCTTCATTAAAGTCCAATGTCACCCCTTTTGAAGTGCAGTTCGTAATCACGACCTGCTTTAGTGGATGGTTTGAGATCCGCCCTGTTGTACCAGGCTGCTAGATGTTCTTTCCAGTGGTTATGCTGCTATACACCGGGTGAATTTGGTATTGGTAAAAGCACAAAAGCTCATTGAGGCCACATCAGCACAGATAATATCAATTCAGTTAACCGTAGAAAGCTGACAGCAAGGGGTGCACCAAATCAAGCACATTCGTTGTTCTTACTACTCATTAAGATACACTTACCTCTTCTGTTTCTGCCGGTCTCGTTCCTTCCTTGAGGATGACCCTAGATGTTGACCTTTCTCCAATTCCTCACCAGCTGCTTTCAGTACATGACCTTGGACAGATGTTGGCAATTTTGCAATCAATGGTGCCACCAGCCAGACACCCGTCCGCTCTGATGAGCTATATATAAAGGAGAAATTAAAAACAGCAAGAATACATGACACACATATACTACCTACAGTTAGATGGTCTTGATGCCTGGAGTTCAAATGAATTTCAACAAAAGACCATCTTTCTGTAGCATGACCCAGAGACCACAAGGTTGTGGATGCAATTATAAGGTGAGTTCAACTAACAGGTCCTAGGAGTCTGGAGATAAAATTTTAAATGAAATGCTCTTCCTTTAATACAATCATTAAAAATTCTTTAAACACATTATTGTCACTTTTCCTAGTATCTCATTTAATAAAAGCAGAAAATACTGTAACTACTCAAAAGGTCTAACACCATCAATAGAAGGAGAGTTATTTATGTCGACTGCCTTACAAGTGTACCAATTTGAAACATCAACTTTATGTTTCTTTCTCCTCAGATGCTGCCAGACCTGCTAAATATTTCCAATAACTTTTGTATCTATTTCAGATTTGAAACATTAGCCTCATTTTACTTTTGTTTAAGTATTTGGTTTTATAATTCTGCAAATTTTGTCCTATATTATTTCTCTGAACAACTTGGGACATTAGACATATTATAAATAGTACGCAATGGCTTACCAGATTACTGAGTCAAGAACCACTTGACAAAGCATCAAAAAGATCAGACAAGGAATTAAAAGCAAACAATTATAAGTTCAGAATTATATGGAAAGCAGATGTTTTGATTCATGGGGCAATGACACCAGTACTGTGAAAGAGGTAAGCTGTTCTATTGGGATCAGTTCATTTCACATGGGCTGGCATCAATGTTCTTTAAAATAACTAGGTTGGTGAATAGGGCTGTAAACTGAAAAGCTGTTGGTAAGGATGGTGGGATTGGGTCATGTGAAGAAAGATTCAGAAATCTAAAGAGAGACTGAGGTATTAGAGCAGTGTACAGACTTTTGGTAGGGGGAAAAAGGTAGGGATGCAGTTGGCACAGTTGACTACATGTCGAGAAGGCGTCTAAGAATGATGACAACAATATATCCTTTGAACTCTGTTCCAGTGGACTGTGTCTTGGGAAACTGTCTCATCGTTCTGTCGCATAGGAAAATTCATGGTACAAGTGATATTTGGCAACCTTTTTGTAATTAAGATTGCTATCCAGGGAAAAGAAGAAGAAAGGCTTTGACCAGTATATTAGAAGGAAGGAGAGTTCTTGAGGTGCAGTCGAAGTGTCCCACCTGTCTCAGAAGTGTGTCATAACACAACTAACAGGTTAATTAAAAAGGTGTATAAAAGGGAAAAGAGTAGCTACAGTAACTGTTGGTCCCTTAGAAGCAAAGACGGTAGAAATTATTCTGGGGAATGAGGAAATGGCAGAGACATTAAAATTAACATAGTATAGAAGACAAATTACATAACAAATAGATGGGAAGAGAGATACGGCAGGTGTTTCACATCAGAGTGGAGGACAATATAAACATGTTAAAGATAACAGGTACTAATGAGAGGAAACTTCTTATAGCCATATCTATGACAGACAAAGTATTCGGTGAATTAATGCGAGTAAAGGCAGACAGGTAGCCAGACCCTATTGGCCTGCAAAAATGTTCAAAGGAACTGACTGCAGAAACAGTAAAGGCATTAGTCATAATATTACAGAACTTTGTGGATTCTGAGAGGGTTCCAGCGATTGGAAAACCTCTAATGAAGTGCCCCTGTTCAAGAGACACAGACAGAAAGCAGGAAACAACAAGGTAGTTAACCTAACACAAATCACTGGGAAAATATCAGAGGTCATTATTCAGGGGGGAAAAAAAGAATCAGAGTATTTAGAAAAGCTTAAGCGAAACAAATGGAGTCAACATGGTTTTATGAAAGGTAAAACAAGTTTGACAAATTTGCTATAGTTCTTTCAGAATACAACAGGCTGAGTTGATAAAGGGAAACAAGTTGGCATAGTGTATGTTGATTTCCAGCAGGCATATGATAAGGTGTCACATAAAAGGTTATTGCACAAGATTGGAGCCACAATACTGTGGGCTAATATGTTAGCATGGACTAGGGTTTGGTTAACTTACATAGAACATAGAACATTACAGCACAGTACAGGCCCTTTGGACCTCAATGTTGTGCCGACCTGTCGTACCGATCTCAAGCCCATCTAACCTACACTATTCCATGTACATCCATATGCTTATCCAATGATGATTTAAATGTACCTAAAGTTGGCAAATCTACTACCATTGCAGGCAAAGCGTTCCATTCCCTTACTACTCTCTGACTAAAGAAACCACCTCTGACATCTGTCCTATATCATTCACCCCTCAATTTAAAGCTATGCCCCCTCGTGCTCACCGTCACCATCCCAGGAAAAAGGCTCTCCCTATCCAACCCTCTGATTATTTTATATGTTTCAATTAAGTCACCTCTCAACCTTTTCCTCTCTAATGAAAACAGCCTCAAGTCCCTCAGCCTTTCCTCATAAGACCTTCCCTCCATACCAGGCAACATCCTAGTAAATCGCCTCTGCACCCTTTCCAAAGCTTCCACATCCTTCTTATAATGCGGTGACCAGAACCATACACAACACTCCAAGTGCGGCCGCACCAGAGTTTTGTACAGCTTCACCATAACCTCTTGGTTCCTGAACTCGATCCCTCTATTAATAAAAGCTAAAACACTGTATGCCTTCTTAACAGCCCTGTCAACCTGGGTGGCAACTTTCAAGGATCTGTGTACATGGACACCGAGATCTCTCTGCTCATCTACACTACTAAGAATCTTAGCATTAGCCCAGTACTTTGCCTTCCGGTTACTCCTACCAAAGTGCATCACCTCACACTTGTCTGCATTAAACTCCATTTGCCACCTCTCAGCCCAGCTCTGCAGATCACACGTTCAGGATGAATCGGTGTTTTCCATGTTGGAAATATGTAATTGTCAAATGCCACAATGATCAGTCTATGGACCTTAATTACTTACTACCTATATTAGTGACTTGAAGAGCACAAAGTATAATGAATCCAAATTTGCTAATGATACAAAAATAGGTGGGAGGCATGTTCTGGTGAGACCATACAGAATCTGTGAGGGGGTATAGGTTGAGTGAATGGGTAAAAACATGACCGAAGGAATTTAATATAGGAAAGTGAGAGGTCATATAATCTGGTAAGAAAAATGAAGAGTCAGTTTATTTAAACAGAGATACGTGCCAAAAAATTGCAGGACGGGTGGATATAGGTACTTTTATGCATTAAACACAAAACATCAGCATGCAGATACAGCAAGTAATTAAGGCAAATAGAATTTTAGTCTTCACTGCTAGAAGACTGGAATTTAAAAATAGGCAAATTTTGGTACAACTGTTGGTGAGGCCACCCCTAGAGTACAGTGTTCAAATTTTGGACGCTGTATTTCAGAAATAAACACTGACATTGGAGGCAGTTCAAAAGAGCTTCATTCAGCTAAGTCCTAGATTAAAGGGATCAATTTGTCAAGGGGAGGCAATGGTTTAGTGGTATTATCTCTGGACTGCTAAACGAGAGACCCAGATAACATTCTGGGGACCAGATTCGAATCCCACCAAGGCAGATGGTGGAATTTGAATTCAATAAAACATCTGGAATTAAGCATTTTTATTTAGGTCTGCATCTAACAGTGACTTCCAGCACCAGAAGTCAGTGCAGCAAACAGCATTGCTGCTGTTGCCATTCATGGACCCTTTGACCTTCCATAAGGTAGTGACTGAAACAAGGTCTGAAATTTTCTGCAACAGAATTGTGGAGGTTAGATCACTGAAATTATTTAAAGAGGAAGTAAATATTGGGGAATTGAGGCTTTTAAGGAGGTGACATGAAAAGGGAGTTGAGACTGAGGCAGATCAGCCATGATATTATTGAACGGTAGGTCACTCTTGACTGGTCGAATGACCTAATCTTACTAATACTTATGCTCTTAGTATCCTCACAATTTAGTCAGTTTTTCCAGTCCAGCCCAAGCAAAAGGCAACAGAGGCTTGAAACAAACCTGCCAGCTATACAATACCACAGCAGGATTGGAAGAATAACAGCCTTGGACTTCAAATCATGTATGTAATTGGAAATTCTGATTTTAAAATGGATGGATTCCACTAAGTTACTGTCTTTTCATAGTGAAGTGCATAATGGTGATCAGATCAAGGGAAAAGGGTTTTCTCTTCCTCCATATTCAAACACTGCAGCCAGCACAATAAACATAGGAAAACCTAAAAAGGTTTTTACATACTTTAACATCACAGTTGCAGGAATGGGAAAATCATATGATAGCATACAAAGCAATTTACACAAAATGTTGGAAACCCCTTCCTCCTCCTCCACACCCCTGCCCTTCTCTTATGCAACCCTAGGTCTGTTCTTTCTCCAGAAAGATGGCTTGCATTCATCCTTCCTGAAGCACAGACTCTGTTTTTCTCTCTCTCTTTCACACCTTTTTGCTGAAGGCAATGTTTGACAATTTTCTGCTTTATATCAATCTTGTGCTTATTAACCTTCTGTTATGGGTATAGTTCAGGGAGGTATGGTCAAGTTGGGATGTCTGGTCAACATGGATGAGTTCGAACAAAGGGTTTCCAATGCTATATAACTATACGCTAACAAAAGCTCACAGAGCTGAGGGTAATAATATTAGCACGCATAGAAAGCTGACAGCAAGGATAATTGGAGGGGGGGGGGGTGGATTTTCAAGGAGTAAACTGATTAGTGGAAGGTCACAAGGACCAATATGGCAACCTCTGTAATTTACAATCTTTGTTAATGGCTTAGACAAACAAACAGAGTAAATGTATCCAAGTTCGCTGATGATACAAAGCTAATTAAGAATGCAAGTTGTGAGGAGAACTCCAAATATAAACAGGATAGTTGGCAACAAGGTAGCAGAAGCAGTGCAAGGTGGCAAAGTGCTGAGGTTATTTGCTTTGGTAACAAGAATAGAAAATCAGAACTTCATCCAAAGGTATGTGACTTTCACAAGATAATATTCAGAGAAATTGGCCATATTCACACAACAAACATAGAAAATTAATGTCTATCCATTTTTGGTCTCCACATTTAAGGAAACGTTGTTCTTTCTCTTCCTTAGGCAGTTATCTGGGATCAAGAATTACTGGCTTGCATTCCTATGTCCTCAGTCCTTGCAGTATAAACTAACATAACTTGTTCTTTATTTACCTTATCTTAAATATCTCCCTTTAAATAAAGTTTACATACTGATAAAACATCACTGACCTGAAACATACATCTGTTTCTCTCCACTTATGCTGCTTAATCTGTGGAGAATACCCTGTATATTTTGCTCTTATTTCTGGGCACCAAGAAGTTTGATATTCTGCTTTAACACTACTTAAATATTTGGCAGAAAACTCTCTGCTATTCAGAGATAAACCACAAACTTTTATTTGACTATACTTCTGGGCTGAATCAATCAAAAGAAAGTTAACAGCTTTTCTCAACATGAGTGTAGGGCTCCAGAACAAGACAAAATGTTCCATGCTCAAAACACAATCCCATACGATAGCCAATTGGAATTAATCAAATTTCATCATCCAGGATTTAAGCCTATATCCCCCAAATATTAATGTGGAGCACTGGATTACTCGGCAGTTACATTATCATTATGGTACCACCTCCCCCTAAGATATCACCTCGTATGTTTGAACTCCAAACATCCAAAATAAACTTACAAAAATAATCAGAAAATACTGGAAATGCACAGATCAGTCAACAAAATTAAAAAAAAGATACGTTTGTAGCTTTGATTAAAGTCTTTAACTGTGTTACCTCTTTTCAGACTTGACTGTCTTACAGTACATTTCCAGTTTTATTTTACGTTTCTGCTATTCACATGTTTAAGTCTTTCTGAAACTCACCTAAGTAATGGTTTCATTTTGCTGGTGGCATTTCCATTTATGCTGCTGGTGCTAAAAATAGGTACCCCTGCATTCATGATTCCATTACTGCTTAGATTGGAGGAATTCATTTCTGCTGATTTTTGGAATACTTCAATGGTGGCTTTGGCAATGTTTTCCAACAAAGAATTCATTTCCTAAAATACAAGATCAGACACAATATTCTGAGAGATATGCCATTAGGCCTGGGGAAGAAAATAAGGCACCTAGAAATAATCACTGTGACTAACATCTTTACGTGCACTCACTCTCAGCAGTTCATTATGTTTATGAGGTGACAAGTTTTGCAAGAGACATGCTTATATAGTCAAATGCTGTGTCCCCTCATGTTGTGTCCAAAGTAAATTCAGATACAAAATTTCCAATCTTGACGCATACCCTGGGCTTTCTAATAATCACTGGTTCAGTCAGTGCAGATTACCATTGAACTGGATGACAGTTGTGTTGTGGTTGTCTCATCCAATACACAGGGAAAGAGGAAACTTTGCATTCTTATCAACATCTGATGGACAGAAACTTGAATAGGTATAGATTTAGTACAGGTTTGGGTCACATGTTTCTGAAGTTCAGAAGCATTACAGTTTTTAATTACTCTTAAATAGCAAAAACACTCTCTCATTCACTTACAGGCATTAGCAAATAAACAAACATATGTGAATGCATATACAGAACCAGAATTGAAGTTAAACTGTAATGTCATTTGTTTTTGAAAAAGCAACTACTGCAGATGCTGAAAGACTGAAATAAAAACAGAAAATGCTGGAAATACTCATCAAGTCAGGTAACTCTTGTGAGGATATATTCAGGATGATAGGATAACAAGTTGACATTTCAGATTGACGAGCTTTGATCAAATGGATGAACTAACTTCTGATTAAGGATTATTGAACTGAAATATTCACTCTATATTTCTCTTTCTACAGACACTGCCTGACTTGCTGAGTATTTCTAGTGATTTCTGCGTTAATGTCGTTTACTTACACTGATGATGCTCTGTTTAATCATAAGCTGCAGTTCCAGTGATGACTGCCTCATTGTCCACTGATCAAGATTCTAAAATAAATGAAAAATGTCAACTCAGTATTCCATTTTAGGAAATGTGCATTTTGGGTGCTGCAGGTACCAACTGCATCCAGTGGGTGACTATCAGCCTGAACGTCTCCAAATATGGAAGCTACACACGATTACAAAAGGATATCATGACAAAAAACAGCCCATTCAGCCAACCCAGTTGATGCCAATATTTCTGTCCACTCAAGCAGCCTCCCATCTTTTCTATTCCAAATCCGCTATTATAACCATACATTTTCTTCTCCCTGACATACTTATCTACCTTCCCTGAAATGCAACTACACTGTTAGTTTCAATCATGTGGGCTATTCTGCCACAACACATTCTTGCCATTCTTTGGGCAAGTAGTTTCTTTTGAATTTCTTAGCAAATTTCATGGTAAACATGTTTAATATGTATGATCATTTAGGAAATTAGAATTTTAAAACAGAGGCTTAAGAATTTTGATTTCAGTCTCTAAAGGTAACAAGTTTATTTTAAAGGAGGTCAAATGTAATTTGAAGTAGAAACCTAAATACACAATTTCCAAGAAATCATGTGCGTAGGACAATATCTATGATGTTAATTGACGAAATGGCTATATTGCTGGGTTTAATAAAAAGAAAAAAGGGCTATTAGCTTAGTATACTTTCAGTTCAGCAGAATGAGGAGTTCACTGCAGCACTACTGTTTCCTCCTCATAGAAGATTTAAGTTTTCAGTTCAGAACAGTCATCCTAGCAAAAGGATTTTAGATTGTGAAGCCTCCAAATGATATGTATTTTTGCATAAGTTTCAAGCTCTCATATCCAAGAGGTGAATTAGAGTGAGAAGGCAACTGCAAGACTTTCAGCAGTTCAAGGAGGAGACCTAAAAATAGCTAGTTAAGTTGGCAATTAAACAGTTGAGACAGGAGTGTGAGTAAAGAATACTGCTGAGAAACAAGCTGACAAGTTACACAAAGCTATGTTTGCTTTATTTTCCTCTTCTGTGCAATAAGTTTATGTTCTTTCATTAATATTGGCAGTCACATGCAAATATGTTCAATGACCATCCACCAGGATTAACTCACAGCAAGAATTAAACTTGTGGACTACCAATACAGGTTTCGCACTGGAGTCCGACTTGTCTTATATTACTATCAGCTGGGATCATAACGCGATCTTACATTGAGGATACGATGAAAAGTGCATAATTAGGCACATCATAATTTATAGAATTTGGATTTTAAATTCTGAGGGGCAAACAGGTATTGATTACCTTTGTGAAGAATTTTCTTTTAAAATAAAATAAAGCATTTTATTAAAAGCAGGTGACTGCAGAGCCCTGTAAAATCATTGGAAGAATGTTTACACTATTGTCTTTACGACAGATAGTTAACACACCAGACCATTAGCTTTGGTTTTCTTAGTTCAAAAGAAACTAGGAACATCCAGCTTGCAAATGCTCATACTTACAAACACTACTCCATACAGGGATGCATTAATTTTAAAGATGCAATGTGAACATTTTCTCTTACTTACCAGCAGCTATCTCATGTTATCTGCAATGTAAATGACTTGGGCACATACTGATTTACAAACAGACTCAAGAATTGAACACATTTGCAATCCAGGAACTGCCAATATACAACAACAACAAAAGCAGAAGTTGCTGGAAAAGCTCAGCAGGTCTGGCAGCATTTGTGAAGCTAAAAAAAACTAGAGTTAACATTTCAGGTCCAGTGGCCCTTCCTCAGAACAGGAGGGGTCATCAGACCTGAAACATTAACTCTGATATTTTCTTCACATCTGCTGCCAGATCTGCTGAGCTTTTCCAACAACTTCTGGTTTTTTTTTCCTGATTTACAGCATCTGCAGTTCTTTTGGTTTTTACTGGCCTGTATGCAAGCTCATCCGGTCGTTACAACCAGACAAAACCCCATCATGGCAGTGCAGATCCGGCTGTACACTCTAAGTGATGCCATGCACGGAGACGCTATTTTAAGAAGATTAAGTAACACATACCTCACCTTGTAATGCTCTCCTATTCCGGTCACAGTTAAAAGTAGTACATTCGCCAATATCCCCTCAATCAGGAATAACAAAGAATTGTGGTTGACTCAAAATTGGCTTCAAGCTTTCAACCCATTCTGTTACCTTTGGAGACAAATTCTCCCTGGAAGTGCGCTTCATTCTTAGGTTTAAGAGAATTCCAAGGAGTTTTTATTTTTAACCAGTTTTTGTTGTTTTCTTTCCCACTATGCACTGTCCCTTACCTGCAGAATGCGTTTGATTCTCTGACGTTGTGGGTTGTCCCCTTCCTCACTATCCAGCTGGCGGTGTGGGTAGCAAATCAGTTGCAAGAGGCGTTGAGCTTGCTTATTTGTCAGAACTGGATCTTGCAGAGCACTGCTATCCTCACACAAACTCTTAAGGCAGCGCTCACCCACCCACTCCTGTAAGAAATGGCAATGATTCACAGAAAAGTGTTATGTTATACTCAGCAATAAATAATGCACTACGCTACCATCAATGTCAGGCTCTCTCCCTTTCAGGTCACATACTTATTGCTAAGTAAACCAACATCAGCCATTCAAAATGTAATTATTATTTGGTCAGTAAAGATCATTTTTTTTAGATCATTTGCAGGCCAGTGGCATTTCAGGGTTGTTTTGTTTTTGGAACAGGTGCAACATTTGCACAAACTAACAAGTTCAAAAATGGTGGGAATTTCAGAGACTGCAAAAGATGTAAACAGCCACAAAGGAACATGAAGAGTGTGACAAGGAAATAAGGAAAAAAAACGGGAATCAAGAATACACAGAACTAACATATTCCCCTGTGCAGGTGTTAATGCTACGTAACTCTCTTCCCACTCAACTGCATCAAATCCTTCAGCATAACCTATTTTTTTCTTCCCCACAATACCTTCACCTCAAAGGTATTTTTGTCATGTGCCTCAACTATTCCGTATGGTAGAAATTTCCACATTCTAACCACTATCTGGAGCAAGGAAGTTTCAATGAATTCCTTAACTTTATTAGTGACTTTATGCTTATGATTTCTAATTTGGATATTCTCACATGTGGAAACATCCTCCATATACATACACTATTAGATGGATCTGTACTTTGTATGCTCTTCTGACAGTTGTATCTAAACGTATCAATTGTGGGCATTCCTGCTTTAAATTTCAACAATCAACAGTGAATCCATGGCCATTGTTAGGCATGTAAACTTTCAATTCAAATGACACCACTTGCCATGGTAGATTCAAATCCAGGCCCAAAGAGCATTTCTGGTATCCCTGGATTACTAGTCCAGTGAAAATACCACAATAACATCACCTCTTCCTTAAAACTTGCTTGAATGAGTCCAGCTCCAGTAAGTTGAGAGCTTGACACCATCCAGGACAAAGTAGCCCACTGATTGGCATCACATTCTCAAGTATTCACTCGCTACACTACTGACATTCAGAAGATTCAGGTTATACCATCTGACAAGACACACTGCAGATGCACTTTGTTAGACAGCACCTTTCAAATCCCTAACTACTGTCACCTAGAAAGACAAAGGCAGCAGAAACATGGTAACACTACCACCTACAACAGCCCTCAAAGCTACTCACTATTCATATTTGAAAACATATTGCCGATACTTCAGTGTCAAAATCCTGGAAAGCCCGTCCCCATCAGCACTGCGGTTGTATCAAAACCAAATCTACTTAAGTTCAAGAAGGTAGCTCACTACCACCTTCTCAAGGTCAACAGAGAAAAGCCAATAAATGGTGCCCAGCCAGGGATGTCTTTATGTCCTGAATGAACAATATAAAAATCTCTTTTCTCTTGCGTTCCCCTTCAACATACTCCATGTTCACCTAGCATAACGTCGTCTTTTTTGGATCAGAGTATAATTTAGTGTGATTGTACTCAGTCATACAGTTACACAGCGTGCAAGCAGACCCTTCAATGCAACTCATCCATGCCGAACAGCTTTTCTAAACTGATCTAGTCCCATTTGCCAGCAATTGGCCCATATCACTCCAAACGCCTCCTATTAACATACCCATCCAGATGCTTTTTGATCACAGAATCCCTAGAGTGTGGAAACTGAGCCTTCAGCCCAACAAGTCCACACCAACCCTCAGAGCACCCACCCAACCCCATCCCTCTATAACCCACCTAATCGAGACATCCCTGAACACTGCGGGAAATTTAGCATGGCCAATCCATCTAGCCTGCACATCTTCAGACAGTGGGAGGAAACCAGAGCACCTGGAGGAAACCCACGCAGTCATGGGGAGAACGTGCAAACTCCACACAGACAGTCGCTCAAGGGTGGAACTGAACCCAAGTCCCTGGTGCTTTGGGGCAGCAGGGCTAATCACTGTGCCATCGTGCCGCCTGTTTTAAATGCAGTAATTGTACCAGCCTCCACCACTTCCACAGGTAGTTCATTCCATACATACACCACCCTTGACATTTAAAAGGTGTCCCTCAGGTCCCTTTTAAACCTTTCCTCTCTTGGCTTAAATTTATTCCCTCTAGCTTTGTATTTCCCCAACTGAGGAAAAAGACCTTGGCTATTCACCTTATCCATGCCCCTCACGATTGTATAAGCCTCCATAAAAGGTCACTCACAACCTCCAACGCTCCAGGAAAAGAAACCGCAGTCTTTTCAGTCTTTCCCAATAGCTCAAACCCTTGAGTCTCAGCAACATTCTTACAAATCTTTTCTGACCTCTTTCAAGTTTCACAATATCTTTCCGATAGCAGCGAGGCTGGAATTATACACAGTATTCCTGAAGTGGCCTAACTATTGCAGATGTACAGCTGCAATATGACATCCCAAATCGTATACTCAATGCACTGACTAATGAAGGTAAGCATGCCAAATGCCTCCTTCACCATCCTGTATACCTGCGATTCCACTTTTAAGGGACTATGCACCTGCACCTATGGGTCTCTTTGTTCAGTAACACTAGCCAGACCCTACCATTAACTATAAGTTCTGCCCAGGTTCGCCTTAACAAAATGCAAGACTTCACATTTATCTAATCTAAACTACATCTGCCAGTCCTAAGCCCATTGGCCCATCTGATCAAGGTCCTGCCCCACCCTGAGATAACCTTTTTCACTGTCCATTCCGCAACCAATATTGTTGTCATTTGCAAATTTACTAACTACACCTCCCATATTCACATCCAAATCATTTATATAAATGACAAAAAGCAGTGGACCCAGCACCAAGCCTTGTGGTACATCACTGGTCAAAGGCCTCCAGCCTGAAAACACAACCACCCACACAGTAGCTCAGTGGTTAGCCATGCTGCCTCACAGCACCAGGGACCTGGGTTCAATTCCACCCTCAGGTGAATATCTGTGTGGGGTTTGCACGTTCTCCCCGTGTCTGTGTGGGTTTCCTCCGGGTGCTCCAGTTTCCTTCCACAGATTTACAGGTTAGGTGGACTGGCCATGCTAAATTGTCTCAGGAAAATGCAGACTAGGTGGGTTAGCCATGGCAAATGTGTGGTTACAGGGATGGGGTGAGTCTGCATGGGGTGCTCTTTGGAGGGCTGGTGTGGACTTGATAGGCTGAACGGCCTGTTTCCAAAATGCACAAACTCTACAGGTCAGCCTGTCTCCTATCTACAAGCCAATTTTGTAACAAATTGGCGAGCTCCCTCGGATTCTATATGATCTAAACTTGCTAACCAGCCTACCATGTGGAACCTTGTCAAATGCCATGCTGAAGGCCATATAATCAGGGTCTCTCACTCTGCTTTGATTAACTTTCTTTGTCACTTCTGCAAAAAACTCAATCAAGTTAGTAAGAGGTGAATTCCCATGCACAAAGCCATGACGACTATCGCTAATCAGTGCTGGCTTTGTGGAAACATCTAGCCCTGTGAACATATCTTTTGGGGTGGGGTGGGGTAGGTATGGAGGAGAATGATTTGTTAAGTACAAGTTGCTTATTTAATCATCTCAGGTCTGAAAAACACAATTAAAACAGTAAAAAATGGAGCTCTCTTTGACTGTATGTTAGTCACCAATTAACGGTGTATTTTCCTAAATTCGATCTCTGCATTTTTGACAAAATATAAAGATAATTCTAACTGTTTGCTTAAAAACAGTAAAACTTTTATTTCAGTGAACATGCACGAACTTTCCAGTGTCAAAGATTTAAGGCCCTTTTACCTGCTGACAGATATTCTTCAGCACATATTTAGCATAAGCATCTAAACTGGCTGTTTCAATCGAAACAGTCCGACTGCCAGATTTTTTCACTCCTACGTCATCATCTGCAAGTTCCTCCATTCCACCAGAATGTGAAAATCCAGATCCTTTCAATTCAGCATCACCTTAAATTGATATGGAAAAGGAAATCTTTTCATTGTGTCGAGTCTTCTATATTAAATTTAATTGTATCTCAAAACATAGCGGTTTCTTTCTGGAATAAAGCCATCCCCTCTCTTAGCTCCGAGTTACTTGCCCCTGCCACAGAACATAAACCTTCCTTCAACACAGGAATGTAAACACTGTGGCAAGAAAAGATCACTTATTTGTTAGATATTTCATCAAGAGTCCAGAAATATTTATTCCACTAGAACTCTCCTCAGTTATCATCACAACCCCTAGTTATTTTGAAGATTGACAACAGCAAAGATTTTAAATATATGATTTCAACAGTGGTATGTGGTGCACAAGAGACAGTGTACTGTAAGACTGCAGGTCCACTGTGTATCCATTAAAACAAATGTTCAGAAAATTTCTGACACTACAATTGCAATATTTTAAATAATCTATTTGCTGCACGCAAGACCTGTTGAGCTACAATAAGAAAAAAAATCTGAGCTTTTCATAATTCTCCGGGAAGAGAAGCTAACCAGTATGGTTAATAATTTTAAGCCTCATGGTTTACTGCAGTGCTCTTTACTTCTTTATACAGAGTCATTGAGAAATGGCACGGAAAAATAGCACAGCACGGAAACAGACCCTTCGGTCCAACTCGTTCCTGCCAACCAGATATCCTAGATAAATCTTGTCCCATTTGCCAGCATTTGGCCCATATCCCTCAAGATTCTTCCTGAGCATATATCCATCCAGATGCCTTTTAGACGTAGTTATACCAGCCTCCACCACTTCCTCTGGCAACTCATTCCATACACACACCACCCTGTGCAAGAAAAAGTTGCCGTTTAGCTCCCTTTTAAATCTTTCCTCTCTCAGTTTAAACCTCCATTCTCTCGTTTTGGACTCCCACACCCCAGGGAAAAGACCCTGTTTATTTACCCCATCCATGCCCCTCATGATTCTATAAACCTCTATAATGTCATCCCTCAGCCTTTGAAGCTACAGGGAAAATAGTCCCAGTCTATCTAGCCTCTCCCTATAGCTTAGGCCTTCTAAACTTGGCAACATCCTTTAAGTCTTTTCGGAACCCTTTCAAGTTTCACCACATCCTTTCTATAGCAAGGTGATCAGAATTGCACAGAGTATCTCAAAAATAGCCTAATCAATGGCCGGTAGAACCGCAATATGACCTCCCAACTGCAATACCCAGTGGGTTGTTGAAGAAAGGCAAACATACCAAACGCCGCCTTCAATTATCCTACCTACCTGGGTCTCCACTTTCAAGGAACTATGAACCTGTATGCCAAGGTCTCTCTGTTTAGCAACAGTCCCCAGGACCTTACCATTAAGGGCACACGTCTTGCTCTGATTTGCCTAAATGCAACAGCTCACACTTAAATTAAACTGAATTGTCACTCCTTGGCCTATTGGCCCATCTGATCAAGATACTGTTGCACTCTGAGGGAACATTCTTCATTATCCACTACGCCTTCAATTTTGGTATCATCTGCAAAATGGCTAACCACACCGTCTATGTTCATATCCAAATTATTTCTATAAATGATGAAAAACAGTAGACCCAATACCAGTCGTTGCAGCACACCACCAATCACAAGCCTCCAGTCTGAAAAGCAGCCCTCCACCACCACCCTCTGTCTTCTACCTTCCAGCCAGTTCTGTATCCAATTGGCTAGCTCTCCCCTGTATTCAATGTAATACCTTACATTACCTAACCTTACTAACCAGTCTACCATCGGAGACCTTGTTGAAAGCCTCAATGATCATGTCCACAACGCTGCCCTCATCAATGCTCTGTAACTACTTCAAAATACTCAACCAAGTTAATGAGACATGACTTCTCAGGCACAAAGCTCTGTTAACTGTCCCTAATCAGTTCCTGACTTTCCAAATACAAGTAAATCCTGCCCCTCATTATTCCCTCCAATAACTTGCCCAACATCGATATCAGGCTCACTGATCTATAGTTTCCTGGCTTTTCCTTACCATCTTTCTTAAATAGTGACACCACATTAGCCAACCTCCAGTCTTCTGATATCTCACCTGTGGCTATTAATGACACAAATATCTCAACAAGGGGCCTAGCAATCACTTCCTAGCACCCCACAGAGTTCTCATGTACACCTGATCAGGTCCTGGGGATTTATTCATCTTTACACATTTTAAAGATGTCTAGCACCTTTTCCTTTGTAATATCGACATTTTGTAAGAGGTCACTATTTATTTCTCCATGTTCTACAACTTTTATACCCTTCTTCACAGTAAACACTAATGCAAAGTACTCATTTAGTATCTCTCCCATCTCTTGCAGTTCCCCACAGAGGTGGTCCTGCTGATCTTTAAGGGGCCCTATTCTCTCCCTAGTTATCCATTTATCCCTCATGTATTTATAAAATCCCTAACCCTATTTGCCAAGGCTATCTCATGTTCCCATTCTGTACTCCTGATTTCCCTCTTACATGCACTCCTACTGCCCTTGTACTCTTCTAGGGATGTACTCTTATAGGGATTCACTCAATCCCTGCTGTCTGTACCTTAGGTATGCTTCCTTCTTTATCTTGATCTCAGTTTGTCTAGTCATCCAGTATTCCCGGTACCTACCAGCCCTGCCCTTCACCCAAACAGGAACACGCTGTTCCTGGGCTCTCATTTTTGACGGCTTCCCATTTTCCAGTCGTCCCTTTACCTGCAAACATCTGTCGATATAAATGACATCAAGAAATATTGCATTCAAATCAGAGTCCAATCTGGGGCATACCATAGCATCAGGCCATCAAAGGGCAAGAATATGGGATAAATGCCGAGTCAAAACCAGCATCCCAAACAAAAAGGAGGTCCCATCATCCAACAGGAATCAGCATTCAATATTGACGGCACTTACCCAACATAAAAATAGCTTTCAGAACAGCAAAAACTGCTCCAACCACAATGCTGTTCTGTGATGCTGCCAACAAATGTCTGTCACAAGATGAACGAATCCCAACAGTCGGTTTATCTGGAACAAAAATGCTCTATCAGAGGAAACAAGTGATTATCAACAGTGCCAACAATTAGCAGAAGTCTTTTAACTATGGCCATTATCTTTCTCACTCTCACACACACTCGGTCATTCTCTTCTTAAACTGGACAGTAAGAGGTTTTATTTATAAATGTCGCAGCAACCAATAATGAAGGATGCAGCAATAGAGGAATGAAGGACTAGTTGTATTAAGTTATTCGACCTTTCATGTCTGTTCTCTCATTCAATAAGATCATGACCGATCTTGTGATCGCAACTATCTCAACATCTGCAGTATGTGGCTTTTAGTTTACTTTCCAGTTGAGTTGGTTTACCTTGTCTAAAGTTGTAAGAAACTAGTGTCAGTTTCTTCCTTATTCAGAGGAAACTACCAATCTCTTGCCCTTGGGCAAGACAAAATCCAAGCTTCAGCCAACATTTGAACAGTGGAGAAAAGATACACTTGCAATACATTTTACTTACGGCTGTCCTGATGACAAGGGTTCAACTGTGGTGTTCTAAACAAGTGAAGGAGGATTCTGCACGTTAGGCGAGCACCAGGTTCTGAATCTTGCTCACTGCATGCTGCAATATAAACAAAAAATACTTTAATGGTCTGAAATGTTTGTAGAACAGCCAAGCACGGGAGAAATAAAGCTCCAGCAACTGTTCTAAGCATACAATCATATAACAATTTGTCCATTCTCTTGAAATGAAATATGGAAAAAATGTTGGAGGCATACTGAAGTTCAGTTCACAACTAGAAAGGAACAGTGCTTAACATTTCAGGAACAAGTCAATTGTTATTGTTACAAATTTATTAACTCTACTGCAAATTTTGAGTAGTTTCTGACTCAGTGGTGAAGTTAAAACACAGGTTTATTTTGTTGTTGTGTATTACATTTACCCTCGTTTCCACAGTTAGGACAAAGTTACAACAATATCTCAAGATTCTTGGTTATCCTTCAATGA
Source organism: Stegostoma tigrinum (assembly GCF_030684315.1). Lineage (NCBI taxonomy): Eukaryota > Metazoa > Chordata > Chondrichthyes > Orectolobiformes > Stegostomatidae > Stegostoma > Stegostoma tigrinum. The sequence goes on from NC_081368.1 coordinate 38,110,000, forward strand.
TAATGACAAAACCAAGCTTTTACTGCATCCATCAACAAAGCTGAACAACAATAAGAACATCATAACTATATAGGAAACATATATCATGGGTATTTCAGAATTGTTCCAGAAGGTGGCATTGACTCCTTTGTGTTTGCAATGGCTCTTTGAGCATTTTAACTCAATGCCAATCTCCTGCCTTTTCATCATAACGCATAAATAATAATCGAATACCCTCTTAAACACCTCAATTGAACCTGTTACAACCATACTGCCATACAGTGCATTCTACAGTGTGAAAAAGTCTAGAATGCTGCATACTTAATTACAACTCTCTCTACCTGGCTCTGACCTTCAATGTCTAACGCACAAATACACCCAGGTCTCTCTGCTCCTGCCCTCCCTTTAGAATAGCACTCTTTATTTTATACTGTGTCTCCATGCTCTTTGCACCAAATTTGTGCATACTATTTGTTTTTCACATTTGTTTTCCCATTTCTGAATTTTCAGTATTCAGGTTGGTTCTCAATTGTATTTTATCTAAGTGACTGAGAAGGGGTCCGGCAAGGGAGGTTTTTGTTTTAAAATTCATACACAGGAGGTGCCCGTTGCTGGCTAAGCCAGCATTTATCGCCCATTCCTAACTACTCAGGTGACAGTTAAGAGTCAAATGCTGACTGAGACTCTGGGGTCACATAAAGGCCAAACCAGGTAAGGATAATAGCTTCCTTCCGTAAAGGACATCGGTAAAATCAGATACGCTCTTCTGGTAAATAATAACTAAAAGCAGATTTATTGCTTGGCACCTGTCATAAACAGCACCTCACACTTCTGTCGACTGAAATTCAGCTGTCGCCTATTTGCCCATTCCACCAACATGCTAATGTTCTTTTCCTCTTCATGGTTTATACTTCCTCCAGGTTTTGTGCCATTTCAGAACTTTAAAACCACCAAGATATAGATCTAGATCACTGGTATATGTCAGAAAAAACAAATGCCAAGACTGGCCCTGAGAAACTCAAATACAAACCTTCTTCCAGCCCAAAAATGCCCACTGAAATGTTTCTTATCCCTCAGGCAATTTTGAACCGACAGTACTACTGCCCTTTTATTCCATGACCTATAACATCCCCTACACGTTTGAGATATGGCACTGTATCAAACACCTTCGAAAGTCCATATACACCGTATCAACAGCTTTGCCTTCATCGATCTTCTTTGCTACCTCTTCAAAATTTCCAGAAAGTTAGGTAAAAATTATTTTCCATCAACAAACCCAAGATGACTTTTCTGAAGCAACCTCCAAGTTTCCACATGATTATTAATTCTATTCCAGATCGCTATTTTTTGAAGGCTTCCCACGGAAGTTAATCTAACTGGTCTGTAATTGTTGGGTTTATCGTTATAACCTTTCCGAACAAGGACACAGAACATAGAACATAGACAGGTACAGCACAGTACAGGCCCTTTGGCCCATGATGTTGTGCCATGAAATAATCCTAATCCAAAATTAAAATAACCTAACCTACATTCCCCTCAATTCACTGCTGCCCATGTGCATGTCCAGCAGTCGCTTAAATGTCACTAATGACTCCGCTTCCACGACTACCACTGGCAAAATATTCCATGCGTTCACAACTCTCTGGGTGAAGAACCTCCCTCTGACGTCTCCTCTATACCTTCCTCCTTACACCTTAAAACTATGACTCCTCATGGCAGTCAATCCTGCCCTGGGAAAAAGTCTCTGGCTATCGACTCTATCCATGCCTCTCATTACCTTGTACACCTCAATCAGGTCACCTCTCTTCCTCCTTCTCTCCAGAGAGAAAGGTCTGAGCTCAGTCAACCTCTCCTCGTAAGACAAGCCCTCCAGTCCAGGCAGCATCTTGGTAAACCTCCTTTGCACCCTCTCCAAAGCCTCCACATCTTTCCTATAATAGGGCAACCAGAACTGGACACAATATTCCAAGTGTGGTCTCACCAGGATTTTGTAGAGCTGCAGCATAATCTCGCAGCTCTTAAACTCGATCCCCCTGTTAATGAAAGCCAAAACACCATATGCTTTCTTAACAACCTTATCCGCCTGGGTGGATAAGGTTTGCTATTCTCCAGTCCTGCAGCACCTCTCCAGAGTCCAGTGAAGATTGAAAAACTATCGCCAATGTCTCCGCATTACACATTTATTTCTTTCAAAATCCTTGGGTCAACTCATCTGATCCCAGTGCCTTACTAACCTCAAGAACTGCCTCATTGGTAAAGTTAGATGCAAAGTATTTATTTAACACCTCTTATATTCCGTTTGCCTTTCTGTTGAAATCCCCTTTTTGATCCTCCAATGGTCCTGTTCCTATTACAACCTGTTTTCTATTGTAATACTGATAGACGACTTAGGGATTTCTCTTCGTGTTCGTTGCCAGTCTTTTCTCAAGGTCCCCCTTGCTTCTTATATTTATTTTCTCAACTCCTTTCTGAACCTTCCGCATTCAGCTTGGTTCTCAATTGCATTTATTACTTGACACCTTTCAAAGGCACATTTACCCCTTTTTTAAATCCACCTTCTACCTCCTTTGTCATCCAAGGAGCACTGGATTTGTTTGTCATGCTTTAAACTTTGAAGGAATATACAGTTACTGTACCCAACTTATCTCCTGTTTGAAGGTAGCCAATTGTTCAGATACCATTTTCCCCACCAACCTTTGACTCTAATCTGCCTAACTTGGCTACTGTACCATTGAAATCAGCTCTCCCTCAGATGTTTTTTCTTACCCCGGATTGACCACTGTAATCTTCCATTGTTATTCAACACTTTATGACAAAATGATTATTGTCCCCTAAATGTTTAACCACTATCACATGACCTATTTGGCCAATACCTCATTCCCAAGAAACAGATCTAGCAGTGCCTCTTTTTTTTGTTGGGCTAGATGCAACTATTCTGCTATGAAACTCTCTTGAACACAAACTAGGAACATCTGACCTTAATTACTCTTTACACTATAACTATCCTAGTCTACATACACCCAGTAACGTCCCTGCACTATGATCAGCAATCCTTCTGATTTTGTCTCTGGTTTAATGGGTCTCTGAGATATGTGCACAGCAGCACCTTCTGGAATCAGAAGTTAGTGTCACAATTGGCAGGCTAGCACAGATCCTATGTGCAGAACCTTTGAGCGGCTGTACGTACATGCAGCCTTAAAGAAATGTTGGCTAGGATGTTTATACCTCTCTGAAACTTCCTTGCAGAATTGTTGCTCTTTTCCTTTCCACTAGTTTGTAGACCAAAGGCTACACTGTGCAATGTAACTGAACCCTTCTCTTCTTTAGCTCTAGCCAAATCAATTGTCTTTTAACTATTTGAAACATCTTCCTTTCTTCATTACTGCAGTGCTGTCCTTAACGAAAACCCCCACCCCTTTTCTCTAGCCATTTTTTCCTTTCCTATCTGCCCTAAACACTTTTCCAGCACAGAGACCTGCCTTCTTTAAGCCAGGACTCCATTACTGCTACTGTATCATGATCCCACAAGACAATTGGTGTCTCTAACTCACTAATCCACTTAACTAGACTCGGTGTATTTACATACATGCAATATAGTCCTGATTTAGACTTCATTAATTTCTCCCTGACTCTGATCAGCCTAATAACTTATTATTACTTTTGTTGCTATCTACTTCTATCAGCACTTCACGCACCCTGGTATACGCTCAAGTTAGTTTAAACCCTTCTTATCAGCTCCATCAAAATGCCCCACAAGGAACTCAACTGCGGCTGTGCTCAAATGCAACCACTCTGGTTTGTACATGTGCAATTTCACTCAAAGCCGGCCCCTGTGTCCCAAAAATCTAAAAACACTCCCTCCTGCATAATCTTTCCTGCCATTTATCTATCTTCTCCTCTTACTCTTTGATTCACTAGCATGATGCACTGCAAGTAATTTGGAAATTTTGCCTTTAGAGATCCTGCTTGCTGATTTGCCAAGTAATCTAAATTGCAACTGCAGGACAACATATCTTCTTTGCTATTTATGTCATTAGTTCCAAAGTGGACCACAACCTTAGCTGTTTATCCTTTCCCATAAAGAATGCCTGCAGCCATTCTGTGACATCCCTGACTCTTGCACCAGGAAGGTAATAAACCATCCAGGAATCACATTGAAGTTTGCAAAAATGCATGTCCATTCCCCTAAGTAAAGAATCCTTATTGGTACTGCCCTTCCAATAATCTTTCTCCCTCCTGGACAGTTCAGCCATCCATGGTGCCATGAGCATGACTCATATTGCACTGTTCCAAGGATCCACCACCTTCATCAATACTCAGAATGGAATATCAGTTATTGAGCAGATCCGCTGAGAGCTTTTGCACAAACAGCCCAAGTCTTTTGGAGTGCCTGGTGGTTACCTCCTTCCCATGTGCCTACTCGTCCCTAAAAGTGCCGCGAACACCTCTCTGAACACATTATCATCTGCGAGGCCAGATGAATCTCAATAACTTGCTAGTAGTCGAACTGTGAAAACTGCAGCTTGAGTTACGCGCTGGCTGACAGTTCCTGTACATTGGCTTGGCTAGCAACAAGTGCTCACAACTCCCCACATGCCACGTAGCAGGCACTCTATATGGCAGAGCTGCACTGTCATTTCTTAACGTCATCCAGAGTTACTTTACATTGTTTAACTTGTCACTCTTATTTATTTTAACTTTATTTTTCCATTTAACTATAAACTGGACATTAGTAGAAAGCAAAAATTCCACAGCCTCTCTCACAAATTAGCTTCCCTTCCTGGTCTATTAATTCTTAATCTCCAAGTGCTAGTTTAGAAATTTACCTATTTCACAATTTATGGAATTGAAACTCACCTCCAAACAGCAGCTGTTTAACTGAAGACTTTCCTGAGATGTAGGATACTTAAACTTACTTTTCATGTCTCCTAACACTGTTTAATATGGTGTCGCACTCTGTCACATATTGGTCCGCGGTGTTATGTATTGGTCCATGCAGTGTATACTCTCTGTCACAAGCAGTTTCATATAGTGTTTGCTCTCTCTGACTCAAACTGTTTTACAAACTGCTCTGTCATATACTGTTCTATATTGTGTCTGCACTCTCCATCATGTACTGGTTCATGTGGTGTCTGCTCTCTGTCACAAGTTGTTTTACATGGCGTCTGCTTTCTGTCTTGTACTGTTTCATGTAGTACCTGTTCCTTCTGATGCACTCTGTTGTAGGTGGTACCTGCTCTCTCTGGCACAGGCTGTTTTATGTGGTCCCTTCTCGCTCTATTATGCTGTTTCACATGGTCTCTGCTCTCTAAAACACGCTGTTTTATATGGTGTCTCTCTGTTGCATGCTAATTTATTTGGTTGCTGCTCGCGCTCTCTTTCCTCACTCTGTTTCTAACTACGTCCTAACTCTTGTATTGTTTTATGTGCTGCCTGCATTCTCTCTCACTTGCACTACTTTAAATAGTACCCATTTTCTCTCTCGGCATGATACATATTTTTTGGTGATCATGCATTACAAGACTCATGGTGATATTTCTCTCATAGTAAAAATTTTCTGTACTGTTTTCTATGTGCAGAACGCATCAAAGGACAGATGGATGAAAAGAAGGGCTACAAAAATAGCACAGAACCCATTAATAGTGATCATTTTTGTTAGTTTAATGACATTAGAAAATAGAGAATATTTCTTTTGAGATGAGTCAAACACTCACTATAGAATACAATACACTGTGAAACCATTAGAAAACAGAAAATGGAAAATTTTCCCCTGCTTGTAGAATCGTCTGGTTATCAAACTTCCTGATTTCTGAACAGGATTGAAAAAGCATGTAATGCAGGAATATAAAATCAAATCAGTAAAATACTTAGAACATTTTCAAGTTTCAAAAGCAGAAGGTAACAATTTCGTTCCAGTTAGATGCCGCCATTGTTAACCAGTGATTATTGGGACAAGTACCTGAAAGGCTCCTCAGTTAACTGATAAGATTAAGGTTTAGCACTCATACCTGCATCAAAGTATGTATGTTGTAAACAGAATTTTAGTTCAATTTTTCACACCCAAAATACCCCATCTTAGCACTTTCAAAAATGGCAAGATAAATGGTTACCTGCATTAAGGAGTGATGGGATTGCCACACAACGTATCAGATCCTCCAGTAATAAACATTGCCTGGCTATTAAAATCGCTATAAATGTAGCCAGAGAGTCATGGAATGACAAGTCACTCACCTGAGGGAAAAAAAATGTGTATAAGAAAGACTTATTTCCACTCAAACATGACACCAAAGGTAATGCCTACTACTGAAAACATCAAGTAATAGCTATAGGTTCAGCAACTGCAATCACCATAAGTCAGAAGGTCACAAGATCATTTCCTTGATTTTCAAACTGTGCCCCCTGGTTGTAGACCTCCCCATTAGGGGGAAAAGTTTGACCTGCATCTATTCTGCTTATTCTTTTAAGTATTTTAAGGGTTTCCAATGAGATCACTTCCCATTCTTCACAACTGTAGAGATTACAGGCCCAACTTGCCCAACCTGTCTTCAAAAGTCAGTCCGGTCTACCCAGGGCCAAGTCTGGTGAACCTTTGTTCCATTTCCATCTAAGGATATAATAACTTTCCTCAGATAAAGAGACCAAAACTGCACACAGTAATCCAAGTTCTTAAAGAATTGAAGCAAGACTTTTCCATTTCTGTACTCAAGTGTTCTTGCAATAAATGCTAACACTCCATTAGGTGCCTTAAAAGTATTAGCCTTCTTAATAGCTTGCTGCATTGTTTTTCTTCATTTACTGGACGTGGATATCACAGGCTGGCCCTCATTTATTACCTGTCCATAGTTGCTTTTGAGAAGGTGGTAATGAACTATATTCTTGAACAATTGCAGTCCATGTGCTGTAAGTTAACCCACAAAGCTGTGAGGGAGGGTGTTCCAGGATTCGAACCCAGTGATAGAGAAGGAAGTCAGGATGGCGAGTGGCTTGGAGGGAAGCTTGCAGGAATGGTATTCTCATGGATCTGCTGCCTTTGTCCTGCTAGTTGGAAGTGGTTGTAGATTTGGGAAGTGCTGTCTACAGATCTTTGGTGAATTTCTACACTGCACATTGTAGATAGTACACACACAACTGCTACAGAGCATCAGCAGTGGATATTTGTGAAAATAGTGCAAATTAAGCAGGTTACTTTGGCCTGGATAGTGTTGAGTGTTGTTAGAGCTGCACCCAGCCCACCAAGTGGGGAGTACTCCATTACATCCATAACATCCACATTGTCGATGACGGACAGAATGCGGGGAGTCGGGAGGTGAGTCACTTGCTGCAGCATTCCTAGCCCCAGACCTGCTCTTGTAGCCACAGTACCTATCTATGAAAAGCCCAGTTGAGTTTCTGGTCAATCGTAATCCTGAGATCATTGAAAGTGGGGAATTCAATGATGGCAACACCACTGAATGTTGAGAATCAGGTCTTAGATTGACTCTAATTGGAGATGGTTTTGGCCTGGCATGTGTGTGGGACAAATGTCATGTGCTACTCGTCAGGCCAAACCTGGACAGTATCCAGGTCTTGTTGCATTTGAACATGGACAGGTTCAGTAACTGAGGAATTGCAAACAGGGTTGAACATTGTGCAATTATCAGTGAACATCTGCAGTCTGACCTTATGATGAAGGGAAGATCATTAATAAAGCAGCCGGAAGTAGATGGGCCTAGGCCACACTGGCTTTCAACATCCACAACCATTTTCCAATGTGCCAGGTATGATGCCAACCAGTGCTAAATTTGCCCACTGTTACACATTAATTCCACTTTTGCTAGGGCTCCTCAATGCCGCACTATCAAATGCAGCCTTGATGTCAACTGCACCATCTGTCAACAGCGTCACCTCATCTCTGGAATTCAGCTCTTTGGTCCATATTTGAGCCAAGGCTGTAATGAGGTCAGGCAATGAGTGGCCATGGCAGTACCCAGACTGGGCATTACTGAGCAGGTTAACGCGAGCAGGTGCTGGGGTCTAGATAGCATTGTTGATGACACCTTCCGTCACTTTACTGATGGTCAAGAGTAGAATGATGGCACTGTAATTGGTTGGAACAAAAACAAAATTGCTAGGAAAGCTCAGCAGGTCTGGCAGCATCTGTGCAGAAGAAAACAGAGTTAATGTTTTGGGTCCAGTGAGCCTTCCTCAGAACTGATGGCTGGGAAAATGTCAGTTTACATGCAGAATATAGAGAGGTGGGTGGGGTAGGGAGTAAACTATAGATAGAGCCCAAACAAAGAGAAAGACAGTTGGACAGACAAAGGAGATGCAAACGATCAGGCTGGGACGGTGAGTATTTGTTGATGTAGACTGTTAGTGGTTAACAACAGGGGGTGTGTAGTGGCAGACTTTGTGGTAACAAGGCCTAATGTGTGGGGTGGGGGCCTGGGACATGGGAGAGTTTAGGCCCTAAAATTATTGAAATGTAATTAGTTGGGTTGGATTTGTCCTGTTTTTTGTTTTGTGTGCAGGATATTCTTGGACAAATTTCCACATTGTCAGGTAGATGACAGTGTTACAGCTGTACAGGAAGAGCTTGGCTAAGGATGCCGCAGGTTCTGGAGTATAAGTCTTCAGTATTATTGCCAGAATGTTGTCACGGCCCAGAGCCTTTGCATTATCCAATGCTTCAAACCATTTCTTGAAATCATGTGGAGAGAATCGAATTAGCTGAAGGCTGGTATCTATGATGCTGGAGTCCACTGGAGAAGACCAAGGTGGTTCATCTACTTGATACTTCTGGCTGAGGATTATTGCAAATACTTCAGTCTTACGTTCTGCACTGATATGATGCATTCTTCCATCCTTGACGATGGGAATATTTGTGCAGCCTTCTCTTCAGTAGAGTTATTTAATTGTCCACTACCATTTACGACCAAATATGGCAAAATTGCAGAGCTTAGATCTGATGGTATCTTTTGGTTGTGATATCAGTTAGCTCGGTCTATCACTTGCTGTCTAGCATACAAGTAGCCCTGTCTGATACCTTCACCAGGGTGAGACCTCATTTTTAGGTATGCCTATGGTGCGCCTGGCATACTCTCCTGCACTCTCCATTGAACCAGGGTTGATCCTCTGGGCTGATGGTAATGGTTGAGTGCAGGATATGCCAGGTCATAAGGTAGCAGATTGTGCTGGAGTACAATGATGCTATTGATGGCCTACAGCACCTCATGGATGCCTAGCTGCTCAATCTGTTTCAAGTCTGTCACATTTAGCATGGTGACAGTGTCACACAACACAATAGAAAGTATGCTCAAAGTGAACCTTCAGGTCTAGGCCCGAAACGTCAGCTTTTGTGCTCCTAAGATGCTGCTTGGCCTGCTGCGTTCAGCCAGCTACACACTTTGTTATCTCGGATTCTCCAGCATCTGCAATTCCCATTATCTCTCTCCACATTTACCATAGCTAGCCCACTTAAGCCTGCGCATCCCTGGGCACTACAGGGCAAGTTAGCATGGCCAAACCACATCATGTGCACGGCCTGTTTCTGTGCTGAACGACTCTATCGTTGGGCTATGAAAGGAAACCAGAATACCCAGAAGAAACCCATGCAGACATGGGCAGAAGTGCAAACTCCACACAGACAGTTGCCCAAGGCTGGAATTTAGCCCAGGTCTCTGGCACCGTGAGCAGCAGTGCTAACCAATTCTAGAAATGAAGTCAAGTTTTAATGCCTGACTAAGAACTCAATTTAATGACACGTTTGCAGCCAATACAGATAAATTAACAATATCACATACAATCACAGGCTGCATAACTAGCTGCACTCAACAAATGAACGTGTTAGATTGAAGTGAGCAAAGGGGGAAAAATAGTAGAAATTTCAGTAACAGGACTGATTAAAAATCAAGTAGATCTCAATCCAAACTCCTCACTTTCCCAGAGAGGCAGCCTGTTGTTTCATTAACCATTGCTGGTAAAAATTATTATTTATGTATGTATTAAAAGAGTCATCCATGACTGAATAACTAATTTATCAGTGAATCTCAATTTATAAAGAGACATGCTCCCTTTCAGTATTCACCTTTTGTTTTGTGGTGATAACTGTTCATAAGCATTAGCTTAATTACCAGGCACACAGAAGTCAAAATATGACGTTAACCTCCCAAAAAATTGAGGAGGTTAAAGGCTTACTTTATGGCAGTATACTTACATCAACATTGCAGAGAAGATCATTGAAGCCACAAGTTCCATTATTAGATGAACAGCACAGTGCCTTAAGCACACCAAGCCACTCTGCGCTGAGAGCCTTGCAATAGGCAGTCAGCTCTGCACACAGGATAGCAATGTCATTCACACTAAAATAAAAAGACATACAAGTATATTTTTAAAAATTCAGAGATGAATCAGGCAATTTAAATATAGCAAATACGCTCCTAAAAAATAGCAGTTTGCAAGCGTGCGTTTGTACTTTTGCAATCGTAGGTTCGATGTTCCTATGCAGAATTAAACCATTCTTTCTTCACCCTCAAAATAAGAATTTAACACTAATTCCAAAATAGCAAAACATCAACATACAAGTGCAGGAGGAACAGGGTGATACAATAAAATTCCACCCAAAAATAATAGCAGAAAACACTTGTGAATTGCGTATCTTCTACTGAAGTGAAATAAGAGGAATTCACACAATTAAACTTGCCGCAATGTAGCATAATGTGACATCAGGTGTCTAGTCTCAGTCAAGGTGTTCTTAGGATAGCAAAAGTGAGGAACGTGTAAATGGTACTAGTCTTCGCAAACTAAAGTACAAGCACATTATTTAGATAAAGTGCAAGCTCCACTTTGCAATTTTAAAACTTGAAGTGCTTGAAATGACCGGCACATGCTCAAAATGGTGGTAAAAGAATGGTGAGGGTGTGACAGGCAAGCAAATATTCTATTATTGAACAGTGACATCCTTCAACTTGATAAGGCCATAATAAAGATAAATTTAGAAACTGAACATCAAGGTTCACTAAATCAACTGAGGATCCATTAATACCAGTGTTTGGCCCAATAGCAATACAATGCCCAAATAAGTCTAATCTAGTTGCTTTAATACTCAAATCTACATTCTCTATCCTAGTATTAAAGGTAGATAAAAAAAATTTAAACTTCAATTAGTGAAAACAACATTTACCAAGTAAACGACAGAGTTTTTGAACATGACAACACAAAAGAACTTGCTTTTATTTTTGCTTTTGAGTGTTAGAAGATTAGTTGAGAGCAGTGGAATGGAATAGGGATCAGAATATGTTTAAATTGAAGTCAATCTACAGAATATTCTTCCAGGAATTAGTTGTTCCTTCACAGGAGTTCAAAATCCTTGTTGGTCATTAAATGCCTCCCTGATCATCCTTTGGCGACACTATTTTCCACTCATTTACTGTTATGCTCATTATTTCTCCAAGACAGCTCTTGCAATGTTTCATCCATTATTCCCAGGTTAAGTGTAGCACGGCATAATGTAAAATACAGCTTCCACTGCTGTATCTCAACAAGACTCAACTTCAACTTCAAATCAGCAATTCTGTTTTCTTGGTCAGTAATACTTTCAGTCTGTTTGTGAGGATTGGCAATTCTGTACAACTGATTTTCAAGTAAATTTAATGTTGGACCGCTGAATTCACTGGAAGTCGGAAGTAAGGTTGGGCAGTGGCTGGGCAGAAAACACACATCAATTAATTATTCCGACCTGACTTCAATCTAGGCTCCAGATGTGAATGAGTGACAATATAGTATCAAGTGTACGTTCACCAGCCATTCTCTTTTTTTTAATATAAACTTATAAATATAATAAATATAATATAGCTAAGTGAATTGATTGTGAATTTTTTCTCATTGCAAATAAGTTGGTTTACAACTTTAGATGAAATAGTATTAATCTATCTTGCCACATTAACTTTACATCTACAGAGGAAACAGTCAAGTAGATATAATGTTATTTACGCACTTACCGATCAGGATCATGATGCCCCACACAGACATGCATGAGTGCATTGCAAACAAAGCTGTAGCGATTGGCTGGGTTATCATTCAGGATTTTACCAAGCATGGAGTAGCTGAAATTGTGGGCAGAGGGGTTTTCAATCGCATCAATCATGAATTCAGGTTCCCAGAGCATGTTGGAGTCAGAAGGATCTATATTACTGTAGATTGTGTTCTTGACTTTGGAACAGGCATCACTTGCAGCAAAAATAAACAATTAAACATCATTAAATTTCAAACACAGAAGCTTTCATGATTTGTCAAAACTCTGAGTAACGGACTATGGTCTGAAATGCTATTCAAAGAGTAATAGAATGGCTACTCTAAATTATGTCCATGCTAGCTTGTCGCAAGTGCAAATCAGCTAGTTCCACACCTCATTTCTTTGCTCACAGCCCAGTGAATTTACTTTAAGTGCTTATTCATTTCCCTTTTGAAAGCCACAACTGAACCTGCTTCTACATCAACATTTCAAATACTATCCACTTTTGGCACAAAAAAAACTTTTCAATATTGCTTCTTTACTAGCATTTGTGACTCTTTGCCCAACAGAAAGAAATTTTCTCTATTCACTCAGTTTACACCACATACTACAACTTTTAATATTTGTCATATCTCTTTTCAGCCTTCTCTTTGCAGAGGAGAATTAACCTAGCTTCTCTAATCTATCGACATAAGTGAAGTGAAACCATTTTTGATAACTTTTTCCCACATACTTGATGTAGTGCATTGCTCGATATTGGACACAATATTTCAGTTCCAGTTTTAGTAAAACAAAATAGCACTGGACAAATGAATGAGACTACAAGTTGATAACAACCGGAACTTCATGATTTATATCCCAATATGCTGGAAGAATTGCTTGCAGGAATAGTGGAGGCATTGATGGTTAGCTTCAAAAATTCTACCAACTGGAGGATGGCAAATGTAATCTCATGATCAAAGGAGGGAAAAAGGAAACTGGGAACCACAGACCTGCTGACTTGACAACAGTAATAGATCCTGGCATTTTCTCTGTCATAAAGAATATGATAACTGGACACAATTAAATGATGGCAGGACTGGGAAGAATCAATATGGATTTTATAAAATGAAAAGCACATTTAACAAATTTGTTATGGAGTTTTTTTGAGGATGCAACCAGCAAAAAAGAAATCAGTAAGTACAGTGCATTTGGATTTTTAGAAGGCTACTGATAAGGTCCCAATGCTGGAAATTAACAAACAAAATTTAGAGCACATGACATTTAAAGTAACATACAGAAATGGATTGAGAATTGATATGGACAGAAAGCAGAGTTGGTATAAACAAGTAATTCCCAGGTTGGCAGCTTGTGAACTAGTGTAAGGATCATTGCTAGGGCCTATTCACAACCTGTATCAATGATCTGGATGTGGAAAGAAACGTAAGATTTCCTAGTTTATTAACGGCACAAAACTAGGTGGAAATTTAAGTTGTGGGGAAACTGAAAAGAGGTCTCAAGGGAATTTAGATATTTTAAGTGAGGGGACCACAATATGGCAAACAGAATATAATGTGGAAAATGTGCTGCTCCTCTTTGGTAGGAAACACACAAATCTATATCTTAAATGGAGAGAGACTGGGAAGCACTGATGCACTCATGCAACAAGTAATTAGGAAGGCAAACAGTGTGTTTCAGACGTTTCCGCAAGAGTAAAGATGTCTTCCAGCAATCGTCTCGAACTCTGGTGAAAATGAACTTGCAGTATTGTGTAGTTTTGGTTTCTATTCCTAAGGAAAAGTACACTTGCCACAGAGGCAGAGCAACGAACATTCACCAGGCTGGATATTCCTAACATCCCAGGGATTAATGAGGAGGCATTAGGAGATTTGGCCTATATTCTCTAGGTTTGGAAGAATGAGAGGTGATCACATTGGAATACATAAAATTCTCAGTCATCTAACCAAATGGAAGAAGGATGTTTCCAGTGACTGGTCTTTCTAGAACAAGGATTCTCCATGTAGGGACCCCAAGTGTGGTTGAAAGGTGAAATTTTGGGGTCACAAGCCCTAATGTACCAACCCCTTCAACCTGCTCTAATGAGTGGTCCCCTCCTGTCCCCGTATCACACTGTTTACCAAGAGGTTGCCATGATTTTCAAGTGTCAAAATGTGGTCATAGTTGGAAATTGTTTGGAAGACATGGTATAAAACCAGGGAACAGAGTTTCAGAATAGGAAGTAAATCACGCAAGTCCGAGAGAAGGAATTCCTTCACTGAAAGGTTGGTGAAGATTTGGAACTCTCTATCCCAGAGGACTGTGGGAGACATAGTCCTAAAATACATTCAAGGCAGAGATGACATATTTCAAGATATTAAAACAAAGTTGAGGCCAGTCATGATCTAGTTGAATATTGCAGCAGGTTCAATGAGCTGCACTGCTCCAATTTTCAACATTATGTTGATCGTAAACTCACATTTTTATTAAGGTTCATCATAACTTCCTCTATTTTCCTTTCTTTGACTATTTATAAAGCCTTGGACCTTATGTATTCTTAACAATTCTAACAAGCTCCCCTGCCAGTTTCAAAGATCTGTGCATATATAACAAAAAGGTGCCTGTGCTCTTGAACCCTTTTAAGAGTAGCACCATTTGGTTTATATTGCCTCTCCTTATTCTTCCTACCAAAATGTTTGACTTCCTGCACTAAATTTATATCTCGACTACCCACCCATTCAACTAGCCTATGTCTTATTGAAGTCTACCATGATCTTCCTCACAGTTGACAATACCTCCAGGTTTTGACTCATCTACAAATTTTGAAATTGTGCCAAGCACACTCAAGTCTAGAACATTTATGCAGATCAAGAAAAGCAGCGGTTCTTGTTCTGATCTCCAAGGAACCCCACTGTATACTTCCATCAAAGAGTCATACAGCGCATAAACACACCCTTCAGTCCAAACAGTCCATACCAAACATAATCCAAAACAAAACTAGTCCCACCTGCCTGTTGCTAACCCATCCCTCCAAACGTTTCCTACGCATGTACTTATATCAAAGTGCCTTTTAAACACTGTAGCCATGCCCACATCCACTACTTCTCACAAAGTGCATTCCACACTCTGTCCTCTCAATTTAGAAATATGGCTCTTGTCTTGAAAGCCCCATGGTAGGGAAAATGACACCTACCATTAACCCTATCTACACCCATCATGATTTTATAAACCTCTATAAGATCACCTCTCAACCTCTTATGGTCCAGTGGATAGAAGTCCCAACTTTTCTTTAAATCCAAACAAAAATCTTTAACCAGTATTCAGTTCCCTATCACTCAGTTTCTATGTTGCTATTGTTTCTATTATTCTTATCTTTCAACTTTCCTGGCAAGGCTATTATGTGGCAATATCAAATTACTTCTGAAAAATCCAAGCACACCACATCTAACATATTATTTCCACCTGTTAGTTCATCAATGAGCACAAAAATAGTTAAGCACGATTCACCATTAATAAATCAGTGTGGTTTTTCTTTTATTAATCCATGCTTATGCAATTTTACTGGTAATTTTATCTCAACATTTGAGCTTAAATTGACTAAGCTGTAGTTGCTGGATTTATCATAACTTTGTTTTTTGAAAAAGGGTGCACATTTAGAATTGTCCAATTATGTGCTATTACTCGTGTAGCTGAGAAAAAGTGAAAGATTATAGTCAGATATAATGTAATTTCCAACTTTACTTACATCAGCAATTCCAGATGCGTTCCATTATCCTGATGACTTATCAACGTCAAATATACCAGCCTTTCTAAGGCCTCCCTAATCTACTTTTAATTTCTCCAGCACTGAAAGAACCTCCTCTCATTCGATATGATTTCAATAGCATCTATTCCCTTGGCACAGACAGATGCTGAGGAACTCATTAGTTAGCTCAGCATCCGTGTGAAAATCTTTTTTGGTCCCTGATCAGTTCACCTCACCTCTTGTTAAGCTTTACTACTTGCATATGGTTGGGAGGACATTTGGATTTGCTTTTACACTGACTGCAAGTCTCTTCCCGTATTTTCTTTTCCAATTCCCATCTGAATTTTGTCAGCATTTTCTTATTTCCTCTTGAATTAATATTCCGACATCTGTCACATGC
This sequence comes from Stegostoma tigrinum, assembly GCF_030684315.1. NCBI lineage: Eukaryota > Metazoa > Chordata > Chondrichthyes > Orectolobiformes > Stegostomatidae > Stegostoma > Stegostoma tigrinum. Next base: position 38,126,092 of record NC_081368.1, read on the forward strand.
ACACCTTTTCTGCTTTATCTTGTCCTTTAATTATTTTGTCATATAAGGAGCTCTAGTTTTACTTGTCCTACCTCTTTCTTCATAGGGATTAACCTTAATGTACCTGAACCACCTCCATTTTAAAGGCTCATTATTCCATACCAGTTTTGCCTACCAACACTGCATTTTAATTTACCTGTAACAGATCTATCCTTATCCCATTGAAATAGCCCTTCTCAAATTCTTCGGATTTTGACTTGAAATTATTCCATGCATTTTCCCATCACTAACCTGGAACCGGCCAGCATCACAGACATTGCAAGGAAGTTCATTACTCAGGGTTGCTTCTTATGTCAGTTTTGTTGAGAAGCATGATAACAATAATGGAGAAATGAAAGTCACTACAAAGAGTGACAAGTTCCCAAAATAAGACAGTTTGATCACAGGGTTTTAAAAAACATAGCCTAAAACATTACAGATGTTTCAATTATAATGCAGGAGGCAGTGGCATATTGGTACTGTTACTTAACTAATCCAGATCCCCAAGCTCTAATGTACAAAGTTCTTTGTTTAAAACCCTGCAATGAAAACCATCTGGTCTAATGTTCTGGGTATATGGGTTTGAGTCCACAACAGCAAATGACGACATTTGAAATCAATAAAACAATTTGGAATTAAAATTTAGTCTAATTTCAATCATCTAAAAAAACTGCCAATTGTCCTGAAACCTATCTGGCTCACGAAGGCTCTTTAAAGAAGGAAATCCAATGTCTTTACCTAATCTGACCCACATGAGGTTCCAGACCCATAGCAATGCAATTGACATTTAACTGCCCTTTGAAATGCCTTAACAATCCAAACAGTTCTAGTCTAATTAGTGCTGGGCAATAAATGCGGACCTAGCCAGCATGACATCCATGTTCTGTGAACAATTTATTCCAAGAATTCTTTCAAAATTCTCTCAACTTGGGAATCCTCCCCTCAGAATGACAGAGGGAAAGCAGTGAATTACAGACCAGTTAACCTAACATGTGAAGTAGGGAAATTCCTAGAGAAAGATGTCTGAATGCTAAATTTTTTTCTACTAATCAGGGAAAACCAGCATGGATTTGTTAAGAGTTGACAATGTCTAATAAAACAAACTGAATTTTATGAAACCGAAACAAAATAGTGGCTAGGGAATGACAATGCATGTTTTATACATGGACTTTAAGATGGCATTTGATAAAGTATCACATACGTGACTACTACCTACAGCTGACATTAATGGACTTTAAGGAAAATTAATGACTTAGTTATGGCTCTAATGGTAGTGGTAATGTCCATGCTTCTGGACTGCAGGGTCATGTTCAAGTCCCAAGTGCTCTGAAGGTATATGATAACATTTCTCAACAGATTGACTAGAAAAACATAATTGGCTGAACGGCAGGATGCAAAGGGTTCACATAATGGACGTGATTTGTATTGCGATTTCAATTATTTTCTCTAATTATTAAAAGACTTTGTTGTTAGAATCACAAAAGACATGTTCAAATTTGCCAATGACAAAAATAGATGGCATTGAAAGCAATTCAAGTGAATGCATAGGTTTACAAAGAGACAGCAAAAGAGTAAACGAACAGGCAAAATTTTGCAAATGGATTTCAAACTATGCTAATGTGAGGTTATCCAATGCAGACCTAAAAGTAGAACTGGGGACTTTGTAAATGGTGGTGTACCAAAACAGTGGATGGTCCAATGAAATGAAGAGCCAGGTATACAAGTCATTAAAATGTCAAACAGACACAGAAAATAACTAAACAGATTAATAAAATACATGGCTTTACATCTTGAGGAATAAAATACAAGAAGTCAGAAGTCACACTTCAGCCAGGCAAAGACTTAGTCAGAATTAACCAGAAGTCCTAATGGCTGTTCTCAGTATTCGACACAAGGCTGGATATGTTGAGCTGGTAGTGAATTCAGCACAGAAGGACCAGAATGACTAGAAGTTATTACAAGAACAAAGGTTGGAATTTAGAAAGTCCAGGACATTTTCAGGAAACTAAGCTGAATTGATGGACTAAGTTAAGAGGAACTATTTCTACTAATTGGGGAAGTATAGGATTATGGGCTATGGTCAAAAAATGAGAGGCAAACTAGATAGAAGATTGGATCTCTCTCCCACAAACAGAAACTGATGTTAGAATCTCGTTAATTTTAAAACTTAATTTGACAGTTTTTTCTATTAATCAAAAACATCAAAAAGGATATGGAGAGAGATAATGGGAACTGCAGATGCTGGAGAATACAGATAACAAAGTGTGGAGCTGGATGAACACAGCAAGCCAAGAGCATCTCAGGAGTACAAAAGCTGATGTTTCAGGCCTAGACCCTTCATCAGAAAAGGGTGATGGAGAGGGGATTCCGAAATAAATAGGGAGAAGGGGGACCCACCTGCCCTGGTCGAACTATTGTCTCTGCCTGCTCCTGCCCCACCAAACTCGTCTCCACTTATCTGGACTCCATTTTCTTCACCATGGCCCAGGAACTCCCTACCTACATCCGTGACATCACCACACCCGCCACCTCCTCCAGAACTTCCAATTCCCCGGTCCCCAACACCTCATTTTCACTATGAGCATCCAGTCCGTATACACCTGCATTCCCCATGCAGATGGCCGACAGGCCCTCACTTCTTCCTGACCCGACCAGTCCCCCTCCACCTACACCCTCATCCGCCGAGCCAAACTTGTCCTCACCCTCAACCACTTCTGTTTCGATTCCTCCCACTTCCGACAGACGAAGTGGGTGGCCATGGGTACCCGCATGGGCCCAAGCTATGCCTGCCTCTTTGTAGGTTATGTGGCACAGTCCCTCTTTCGCACCTACACTGGCCCTAAAACCCACCTCTTCCTCCATTACATTGATGACTGTATCGGCACCACCTCATGCTCCCACGAGGAGCTCCAACAGTTCATCCATTTCACCAACACCTTCCACCCCAATGTTACGTTCACCTGGACCATCTCCAACACATCCCTCACCTTCCTGGGCCTTTCTGTCTCCATCCCAGGCAACCACCTACAAACAGATGTCCATTTCAAGCCCACCGACTCCCACAGCTACCTGGAATACAGCTCCCGCCACCCACCTTCCTGCAAAAATTCCATCCCCTATTCCCAATTCCTTCGCCTCTGCTGTATCTGCTCCCAGGATGAGGCATGCCACTCCCGCACATCCCAGATGTCCTTGTTCTTCAAGGACCGCAACCTCCCCCCGGCATGTCTCCAGCATTTCCTGCACCTCATCCCTCACACCCCGACCCTGTAATAACCGCCAAAAGAGAATCCCCCGAGTCCTCTCATACCACCCCATCAACCTCCGGATATAACGCATCATCCTCCGACACTTCCGCCATCTACAATCCGACCCCACCACCAAAGACATTTTTCCAACCCCACCCTTGTCTGCCTTCCAGAGACCACTCTCTCTGCAACTCACTTGTCTGCTCGCCACTCCTTTCCAATCCCACCACACCGGCACTTTACCCTGCAACTGCACGAAGTGCTACACCTGCCCCCACACCTCCTCCCTCACCCCCATCCCAGCCCCAAAAAGACCTTCCACATCAAGCAGATGTTCACCTGCACATCCAAGGGGGTGGCTTGGGGACCGCTCTGCAGAACACCTACACTTGGTTTGCAGTAAACAACTGCACATCCCAGTCACAAACCATTTCAACTCCCCGTCCCATTCCACAGACGACATGTCCATCCTAGGCCTCCTGCAGTACTATAACGATGCCACCTGTAGCTTGCAGGAACTGCAACTCATATTCCGCTTGGGAACCCTGCAGCCCAATGGTATCAATGTGGATTTCACCAGCTTCAAAATCTCCCCTTCCCCCCCCACTGCATTCCAAAACCAGTCCAGCTCGTCCCCGCCTGCCTAATCTGTTCTTCCTCTCACCTATCCCCTCCTCCCACCTCAAGCCGCACCTCCATCTTCTACCTACTAACCTCTTCCCGCCCCCTTGGCCTATCTGTCCTCCCTGGACTGACCTATTCCCTCCCTGCCTCCCCACTCATACTCTCCTCTCCTCTATCCATCTTCAGTCCGCCTCCCCCTCTCTCCCTATTTACTTCAGAATCCTCTCCCCATCCCCCTTTTCTGATGAAGGGTCGAGGCCCGAAACATCAGCTTTTCTGCTCCTAAGATGCTGCTTGGCCTGCTGTGTTCATCCAGCCCCACACTTTGTTATCAAAGGATGTGGAGTTGGGTCACAAATTTGTCAGAACATCACTGAATAGCAAAATACGCTTTCAGAGCTAAATATTGTCCTCATGTTGCTATGTTTTAAATATTATATTTCCTGGTCGACTGAAGCAGCGAGGAGGATGAAGGTGGAAAAGAGCACTCAGCTAACATCGAGTATTGACCATGCAAGGATGGATGAATGTTTTGACATTCTTTCAGGGACTATGAAGTACTCATCAGTAATAATAGGAACTGCAGATGATGGAGATTCCAAGTTAACAAGGTGTGGAGCTGGATGAACACAGCAGGCTCAAGCAGAATCTGAGGAGCTGGAAAGTTGACGTTTCGGGCCTAGACCCTTCATCAGAAACGGGGGGAGGAGAAGAGTGTTCTGAAATAAAAAGCGAGCGCGGGGGAGGCGGATCGAAGATGGATGGAGGAGAAAGTAGGTGGAGAGGAAACAGGCAAGTTAGAGAGGCAGGAATGGAGCCAGGAAAGGTGAGTGTTGGTAGGGAGGTAGGGAGGAGATAGGTCAGTCCAGGGAGGACGGACAAGTCAAGGAGGCGGAATGAGGTTAGTAGGTAGGAAATGGGGATGCGGATTGAGGTGGGATGAGGGGATAAGTGAGAGGAAGAACAGGTTAAGGAGGCAGGGACGAGCTGGGCTGGTTTTGGGATGCGGTGGGGGGAGGGGAGATTTTGAAGCTTGTGAAAATCCACATTGATACCATTGGGCTGCAGGGTTCCCAAGCAGAATGAGAGTTGCTGTTCCTGCAACCTTCAGTTGGCATCGTTGTGGCACTGCAGGAGGCCCAGGATGGACATGTCATCTAAGGAATGGGAAGGGGATTTGAAATGGTTCTCGACTGGGATGTGCAGTTGTTTATTGCGAACAGAGTACAGGTTTTCTGCAAAGTTGTCCCCAAGCCTCCGCTTGACTTTCCCGATGTAGAAGAGGCCACAACGGGTCCAGTGGATGCAGTATACCACATTGGCAGATGTGCAAATGAACCTCTGCTTGATGTGGAAAGTGTTCTTGGGGCCTGGCATGGGGGAGAGTGGGGAGGCGTGGGGGCAGGTGTAGTACTTCCTGTGGTTGCAGGGAAAAGTGACGGGTGTGGTGGAGCTGGAGAGGAGTGTGGCGCAGACAAGGGAGTCACTGAGACAGTGGTCCCTCCAGAAAGCAGACAAGGGTGGGGAGAGAAAAATGTCTTTGATGGTGGGGTCAGATTGCAGATGGCAGAAGTGTCGGAGGATAGTGCGTTGGATCCGGAGGTTGGTGGGGTGGTATGTGAGGACTAGGGGGAATTCTCTTTTGGTTGTTATTGCGGGGATGGGGTATGAGGGATGAGTTGCAGGAAATGTGGGAAACATGGTCGAGGACCCATGATTAGTGACTATACATGTTGAATACAGTCCATATATTTGGTTTGTAGAAGGACAAACATCTTGGTCCAAATGGCAATTTACGGCTCATTCTTGTCCATTTTTTTAGTGTCTCTAGATTTCAAATATGCATAAGCGAGAAGTAACAAATTCTGTAAATATTCAAAAACTAAATTTCTAAAATACCTATCATTTATAGCGGACTAAGTTCAATCTATCTCCTCATTAGCTCCTCTGCCAGCTTGTCAATCAACTGATTGCAAAAAGTTGTCTACCTAAAGCTTTGCATATTAGCTCTCAAACATTTCTCCAATTCTTACCCAAACAGTTCTCCAAACTTGCTCTTTAAATGACTGCAGGAGGTGTACAGATCATAGAGGTAGGCAAGGATACAACGCTCGGCAGAGGAGCAGTCTGCTGGGTTAACACCATGCTTTACCACGCCACATAAACTGAAAAGGAAAGAGAGGTTACTCAAAGAATTTTTAATTTAACAAGGTTTCAGATGGAACATTATCAACAGCATCATATATCAGTTTATATTTTCTTTTCATTCATTTAAAGAGCTAGTCACAGCATTTTTCCAAGAATCACACGGAATCGATTTTTGAATCCCTCAGTAAGAATGCTGCCAATTTATAACACATTCAGTGCAACACTGTACACATTGTTTTAGTTCAAAACTGACATGGCCATTGCTTGGATACAAACATCCAAGTATTTAGACACAACCTGATAGCACTCTACCCTCACATAAATGGGAGGCTTTCATATTTCCGGGCTTTTTCTTATGGGCTGCTGCTGTTTGTTTTGATTTAATTTGCTGTAAAATAACAAAAACCTGGTACAAAACAGCTTTTAAAAAAAGTACTTTATTTACAAATATAGACATTGCTGGAGAAACTCAGTGTATCTGGCTGTTTCTGCGGAGAGAAAGCAGAGCTAAAGCTTCAGGTCCAGTGACCTGGGCAGTAGAGGGTTCAGTAAAGGAATAAGACAGGTGGAGACAGAGCCAAAAGGAAGAAACAGATAGTCAGGCAGACTAAGGGATAAATAACAGCAAGCCAGGAAGAAAGAAGAGCTGCTTCTCCCTCCACCCCAAAAGTCTTAAGCATGTGTACTACTTTTACCCAGCTTCAATCAGCTCTGAAGAACGATCACTGGATCCAAAACATTAACTCTGCTTTCTCACCACAGATGCTGCAAGATCTGTTACATATCTTCAGCAGTTTCTGATTTTGTTTCAGATTTCCATCATCTGCAGTTCTTTGTTTTATTTTAGCACTTCGCTTATCTTATTCCTTGATGCCCTCCAATGACACAGCTGCTTGTGAAGTATTTCAAGTCAACGTACTTAAAAAAAAGAGTCCCAATAACAAGATTCAAATGCATAACAGCCACCAAATTCATTTTTGTTCAAACTCCTTACAACATTCAAGGATCACGTTCACACAGAAATACTGCATTACATAATAATAAAAACAAAATGCTCAAATGTTGAGCTGTGGTTGCTTTTCTGATGAAGTTGATCAACCCGACTGAGCCCACTAAAATTTATTTGGTAACAACCCTGCGTGAAATATCAGGCTTCAAAAGCCACACTGAAGTTTAAGCTTAAAAATCAAGGCTGGCACTTCAGTACCAACTGAATTCTCGAGGGGAAGCAGTCTTTTGGACAGCCCCAAATATTCACTTAGGAGCTGTAAAAGATCCCACAGCACTACTTTGATGGACAACAAGGAAGTTATCCCCAGTTTTCTGGTTATCTTTATTCCTCTAAAAACTTCACAACAAACAATCATTGTCACAGCTGGCTCAATTCAAAATGTTATGCTTCCTACACAGTGCCAACACTGCAAAAATGCACTTGATTGGCTATAAAGTACTTCTAGACATTTTGTAGTCTACACTACATAAATCAGTTTTTTGTCATTTTCAATCGGCATTAAATTTGTCAATAATATTCATGTAAAGCCATGTTTGGACAAATATGAGGAGCAAACAACTGCATCTAGAAGGGAAATACAAGCCTGCATGTGGCACCTTGGATTTCTTCGACTGGGGGTGATGCACGTCCATCTTTATAACATAAATCTACGCAAAAAGTAGTATGTCGAAGTCTCACCCTTCAAATACTTGTGCTGTCTGATCAGAGTTGAGGATAAGGCAGGAGTGATAACGTCGCAGGACTGCCACAATGCAGAGACACAAACCCGTTGTGTAGCTGCCAACCAGACTGGATGACTTCAGAAGTAACTCTGCTTCCACCACACTCAATTCATTCAGCAACTGCAGGGAAAAAACAGATGCAATAAGCATAATTTCCAACCAACTTTTACATGAAAGGACCTCAGAACTAAAAACCAAAGCAATACAATACATTTAAAGAATAATGCATGTAGATGAAATTGAAGGACTGTAATAAACTCGACTTCAAAAACTACATTAGCTTTTACAACCTTAAATCTCTTTTTGGGAAAGCTGACTCAAAGATCAAGCAGACAACTGGCAATGGTTTAAGGTGAGGGTCACCATATTTCAGGCAAGGGGCCAGCTGAAAAGGAAAATTCTTCACGATAACCTTAACCAGTGGCAAGCGCATGGTGTTAGCATCACCCTGCATTGCAAACCAGCCCTCCAGCCAACTGTTCAGCCTTCTATTACTCTTTGATCCGTACCAAATAAGAGTCATCTCAAACTGCTGCAGTCCACTTCCCACAAGTAAAGGTGAAAGAAGTACTGAGGGAATATTAAGTCACTAATGTCTCAACTAATTGCTAGGGTGTACAGACTGCAGAAACTAACAGCTTTCTGAAAACAAGTTAAACAATTAGGCATATATATGGTACTGTACTGGGTGTTACTTGGCTAACAATTCAGAGAAATTAGTTCAAAAGCCACCACCACGGCAACGGAGGCATTTAAATTTAATTTTGATAAATCTGGAATAAAAAGATAAAATCAGCACTGATGTCCATGAAACTATTTAATTATTGTTTCTAACTCACTAATTCCTTAATGAAGAGGCAATGTGTCATACTGAGTCTGGTATATATGTGACTCCAGTGCCATGGCAAAATTGTTGACTCTTAACTGCCTTCTGAATTAGCCTAATAAATCACCCAATTCCATTAAAAATCTAGCTCACCATTACCTTCTCAAGAGGATGAATAAAAATACAGCCCTACATATGAAAGCTGATCAGTACAGCCCATCTCAGCAGATCAAATTACTCAATAGTGAATAACATACCATGTTCCTTTAGAGCGAAATAAACATTTGTTTTGAAAATGCATCAGTGCTTTCAGTTTACAAGATTATAGCTATTTACAAACTGAGTTGTTGGGGAAGTTGGTATTGAAATGTTCAAACCAGAAAGTCCCAGGATCCCTCCCTAGTCTGCAGCAACAAATGCATTTCAATTGACCTCAGGTACTCTTGAGCAGGGTCTGAGAAAATCAGGCACACTGCCTACTCCTGATTGCTATTCAAAGAAGTTATCAGGCTGAGGGACACATGCCTGGAGTTCAGTTGAAGCCATGATTAGGTTCAGTTGCAATATTCTTCACTATAAAAAGAAATGCCTTCTGGTGTTCACCATCTAATCTTGGCCTTAAGTTAGAACATCAAAATCCAGAGACATGAAGCAGTCCATTATATAATGTAAACAAGTTAATAGCAAAAGTCTGGAGTGCTACTTTGCCTATATTATAACCACACTAAATTTTAACAATTAGGTACAATTAAAATTCTAGCTCACCATCATGGAAACAACACAAGTTCAAATTGCCATTATGTATGCTGAGGCGTTAAGTAAAGCAAGTTGAGACAAAACAGATTAATACCAAAATTACCTGAATAGCAAAATCTATAAGTCCACTGATATTGAGGGAATACTCCATCAGATCAAAGATGAACTGAATATGCTGAACAAGAGGCAGATGATAGGACATTCCTAAGGCAAAACTAGTGATCTGTTCCAGTACATTCCGTGACACCTGTCATAACAAAGGAGAGAAGGTAAACACTCAATTACTCATATTTTGAAGAGATCAAACTTACTTTTGCACTGATCTTATTTCCTTAATAAGTAGGAACAGCCAAATCAGTGTGGAGGAATGCACACAAAACCTGCAGAGTTATCAGATATTCAAACTGCTTTTTAATTTTAAATTGTTTTCAATTACATTGCGAACAGATTATGTTTTTGATAAGCAATACCGTTAAAAAACGTTAAGACCTACAATCAATACCACCAAGGCTGAACAGAGAAGGATGAGGCAAGTCAAATAGTGGTTGTACCATGGAGCCTGCCCAAACAAACATACTGCATTTCCTTCAAATTTACATCATTTTTAATTGCATTCATTAAAGTATATACAACAATATGGAAACTGGCGATTCCTACTGCATACTGACAATGGGAACTGCAGATGCTGGAGAATCCAGGATAATAAAGAGTGGAGCTGGATGAACACAGCAGGCCAAGCAGCATCTCAGGAGCACAAAAGCTGACGTTTCGGGCCTAGACCCTTCATCAGAGAGTATAGGTGGGGAGGTAGGGAGGGGATAGGTCAGTCCAGGGAAGATGGACAGGTCAAGGAGGCGGGATGAGGTAGTAGGTAGGAAATGGAGGTGCAGCTTGAGGTGGAAGGAAGGGATGGGTGAGAGGAAGAACAGGTTAGGGAAGCAGAGACAGGCTGGGCTGGTTTTGGGATGCACTGGGGGTAGGGGATGAGCTGGGCTGGTTTTGGGATGCAGTAGGGGAAGACCAATCCATCTCCACCAATACCCTCATCCGTCTAGCCGAACTCATCCTCACCCTCAACAACTTCTCTTTCAATTCCTCCCACTTCCTACAGACAAAGGGGGTGGCCATGGGTACCCGCATGGACCCAAGCTATGCCTGCCTCTTTGTTGGTTACGTGAAACAGTCCCTCTTCTGCACCTACACAGGCCCCAAACCCCACCTCTTCCTCCGTTACATTGATGACTGTATCGGCGCCGCCTCTTGCTCCCCAGAGGAGGTCGAACAGTTCATCCACTTCACCAACACCTTCCACCCCAATCTCAAGTTTACCTGGACCATCTCCAACACATCCCTCACCTTCCTGGAACTCAGTCTCCACCTCAGGTAACCAGCTAGAAACTGATGTCCATTTCAAGCCCACTGACTCCCACAGCTACCTAGAATACACCTCCTCCTCCCACCCACCCTCCTGCAAAAATTCCATCCCCTATTCCCAATTCCTCCACCTCCGCCGCATCTGCTCCCAGGATGAGGCATTCCACATCCCAGATGCCCACGTTCTTCCAGGACCACAACTCCACCATACCCCACCCCCACCCCTCTTCTCCTCCCGCCCCCCCCCCCCCCACTACCCCGCGCTGGTCGAGAACACCCTTGACCACATCTCCCGCAACACATCCCTCACACCCCGCCCCTGCCACAACCGCCCCCAGAGGATCCCCCTCGTCCTCACATACCACCCCACCAACCTCCGGATACAACGTATCATCTACCGACACTTCCGCCATCTACAATCCGACCCCACCACCCAAGCCATTTTTCCATCCCCACCCTTGTCTGCCTTCCGGAGAGACCACTCTCTCCGCGACTCCCTTGTCCGCTCCACACTGCCCTCCAACCCCACCACACCCGGCACCTTCCCCTGCAACTGCAGGAAGTGCTACACTTGACCCCATAGCTCCTCCCTCACCCCGATCCCAGGCCCCAGGATGACCTTCCATATCAAACAGATGTTCACCTGCACATCTGCTAATGTGGTATATTGCATCCATTGCACCCGGTGTGGCTTCCTCTACATTGGGGAAACCAAGCGGAGACTTGGTGAAAACTTTGCAGAACACCTCCGCTCGGTTCGCAACAAACAACTGCACCTCCCAGTCACAAACCATTTCAACTCCCCCTCCCATTCCTCAGACGACATGTCCATCATAGGCCTCCTGCAGTGCCACAATGATGCCACCCAAAGGTTGCAGAAACAGCAACTCATATTCCGCTTGGGAACCCTGCAGCCCAATGGTAACAACGTGAACTTCACTAGCTTCAAAATCTCCCCTTCCCCTACTGCATCATAAAACCAGCCCAGCTCATCCCCTACCCCCAGTGCATCCCAAAACCAGCCCAGCCTGTCTCTGCTTCCCTAACCTGTTCTTCCTCTCATCTATCCCTTCCTCTCACCTCAAGCTGCACCTCCATTTCCTACCTACCACCTCATCCCGCCTCCTTGACCTGTCCATCTTCCCTGGACTGACCTATCCCCTCCCTACCTCCCCACCTATACTCTCCTCTCTACCTATCTTGTTTTCTCTCCATCTTCGGTCCGCCTCCCCCTCTCTCCCTATTTATTCCAGTTCCCTCTCCCCATCCCCCTCTCTGAAGAAGGGTCTAGGCCCGAAACATCAGCTTTTGTGCTCCTGAGATGCTGCTTGGCCTGCTGTGTTCATCCAGCTCCACACTTTGTTATCTTGGATTCCTACTGCACAGTTTAGCAATTTAATGGCATCTTGCCTTTTACCTGAGAGGTAACTTGATGTTGATCAAAATGTGAAAGATGCTGAAATTTCACAAATATATCCTCAGCTGTAGGAAAGGCTTCCGGTTTATTTTTTTTCCGCTTCTGTCCTTCCTCTCCACCTGCAGTCAGAAGATGCAAAACAAACAAACAAAGAAAAATTGCTATATTCAGCAAATAACCATCTAAAATTGTAGAGGAAACTTTGAAGAACACGACAAGAGGAATCACGTTAGCACCTACCTATCTCAGTTGCACCTGTAATGAATTTCAGAATCATCTTTAGCCGAGACACATCTATCTTTTCGACACAATGTAAACATTTACTCAATTCCTACTTTTTCTTCAAAAACACAATTCCCAGCAGTAATAGTTCAAATGTGAATTATGTCTACTCACAGTATAATACTTGCCTCTTGGGCACTGCACCCAAACTCAACATACCTTAACAATCTACACAATCCTATCAAAATATTACACTGAAAGGGGTGTGTCTTTCTGGTGAGCCATGAGCCAGTTCTTAGTTTAACTGTTCAATGCATTCTAAAAATCCATGTGATTATTCCAAGAAGTGTTGCTCTGTGACCTGGCAATACTGGACTCTGAATCAACACCAAAAAAAAAAGTAATATTGGTGCATTTTTGAGTGACAGTCACTGCATTTATACAAGTCATGCCATTGAATATTGTCTGATACATTGTCAATGTCATGTAGCTGAAACAACCTTGGGGCTAACAGGACAAATGAAGGATGGTGGGGTGGTGGGGGGTCTTTAATACATTAATCACAGTTCCTCTAACAATCTGTATTCCGTAAACATTGCCGAGGAGTACAAGAACAGATGCGAAATGCATCGCCTGATTACTGCAATAGCAATTTGTATTAATTTGTCCAACTTGAAACAAAGACTGCATTCCAATAAAGTATCAGACATCAGTCAGCTCTTATGGAACCATAACATGTATGGTATTCTTGGAGAATCAAATTTTAGAAACATTATTAATAGGCAACAGGGATGGGAGATAAATCATACTTGTAGCAAGCATTTGAGACAGCTGGATTAGGTCACTGATTCGAACAAAAAAAAGGAATGATAAATACCCAAGAAACCAAAGAGAGAGAAGAGGTCAAGGTAAGTGGGTTGTAGACCTGGAGAAAGTATCAGGAAAGTACTACGTACTAGGAATTTAAATATCAAGTAAACGAATTTAAACATCAGGTATATGAACTTTAAACCGGAGGCCCTGGGGGACTGAAAACAATACAGGCCATCAATGCTGGAGGCAATAGGATAGTAACTTATTCAGTTACAGATTTAGGAATTCTCTTTGAGACAAAGTAGGTGGCAAATGGAGATAAATAAGTAAGTGACATGATCTGTGCATTGAGTGAATCAAACTGAATGAAATCAAAAGGAAACGTTAAACTATCCAGAATTCAAAAAGTTTGCAAGGAAAGGACGATGTGTAAAATCTGATTTAAAGAATAGTGTAGCATTAGATTGTGACTTATTGATATATTTTTACACCAGGAACTAAATAACAGACTTTCTGTAGACATGAAATTGCATTTCATGATTGTCTAGATAGCTTATACACACACTATTTAATAAATCTGTTTCATTTGTAACTCATCAGGTCTGATGTGAAAGTCTTTTAGTTATGAAGACTAAAGCAACAGATCATGCAGAGCTATCCCAGACATACTGTGACAAACTTACATGTACTTTAAACATTGGAACGATACTCAAAGTTGTGTGGATATTGGATATATGAATTTATTCACAAATGGGAGAAAAAATCTGGATTGACTAACCAGCTTCAGCAAATTCCACAGAAATGTTGTTAAAACATCTCAGAAAATGCATATCTATTAACTCAAGTAGAGAATAATGCATAATGTAGGCTATGAGGGTTGGTCAAGGAATCCCAATGTTGTAAATAAATGCACAATGTCCTTAACTATGTTCATTCATTTTTTACATCATACAATATATCCAAATTCTTGACTGAAAGGGAACTCCCTTTAGTGTACCAACTATAGGTCAGTTGGTAACACTTGCCAGAGTCAAAATGTTTTGGGCCAAATCCTAATCCAGAGACTTGAGCATTTTGACTTTGCTGCACTGTTAAAGGAGTAAACTTTAGTACAAGATGTGAAACCAAATTTATCCTCTCAGGTCAATGTAAAAGATCCATTACATTGGCCTTCAAGCCATGCTGTTAAGCTAATTATCTGGACTAATTAAAAGCAAAACATTGTAGATGCTGGAAATCTTGAAATAAAAACAGGAAAATGCTCGAGGAATTCAGTAGGTCTGACAGCATCTTTGGAGGCAGAATCCGATTGGTTTCGAGTTCACAACTTCAGAATTACGTAGAACTCTGTTTCTGTCAAATTTGAGAGTTTCTTCAGCATATTCCATTTTTAATTGTCTGGATTGTTTTGAGACCTTCAACAGCAATTCATTGGCTGAAAAGCACTTTGAGATGCCCTTCAGTAATGAAAGACACCATATAAATTTAAATTATTAATCTTCTTATGCAGTACTCAATTAGGATAGGGCAATTCTACACCACAAAAGAACATACCTTTGGAGGAAGTGCAAAGAAAGGTATTAATCTGTCTGTCTGGCTAGTCACAAGCATATACTACAATCCTGCAACTTTGCACCCTTGGAATTTGAGATTTAAAAGTAAGCATTTAATGATCAATCTGAGGAAGGGATAAATCATAAAATGGACTTTCAAGTCAAACTGAGTTACATCTTGTAAAAGCTGCTCCCAGCCAGTTTGCAGTAGTAGACGCTACTGATCTCTGGTCTTCAGGCTATACAGTTAGGACAGAAATCTGATATTGATTTTCTAATGATTCCTACAGGAAAGTACATGCTGAAATTTAAGAAGGTAATGCAGATGAAGCATGAGGACAGTGCAGTTGATATGTATATTAAGTTTTAAAACAAGTTTAATGAACGACCATATGTTGAGTTTGTTAGCAGATCTAAGTGTATGAATGTGTCAGGATGGCTGAGTGGTCTAAGGCACCAGACTCAAGGAGTAAAGTCATTCTGCAGAAAGCTGGGTGTTCTGGTCTCCAACTGGAGGCGTGGGTTTGAATCCCACTTCTGACACACTTGGATTGGCACAGTGGCTCAGTGGTTAGCACTGCTGCCTCAAAGCACCGCTGCCTCAAAGCACCAGGGACCCAAGTTCAATTTGTCCCTCAGATGACTGTCTGTGTGGAGTTTGCACATTCTCCCCATGTCTGCATGAGTTTCCTCCAGATGCCCCAGTTTCATCCCACAGTGCAAACATGTGCAAGCTAGGTGGGTTGGCCATGCTAAATTGCCCATAGTTTTCAGGGGTGGGTCTGGGTGGGATGCTCTGTGGGTCAGTGTGGGCTTGTTGGGCTGAAGGGCCTGTTCCACACTGTAGGAATTCAATGAAAAATGATTTCCCCATCTTAATGAACCATTGTAATGATCTATTGTCTTCAAACTCCTAAGCTGTCTAGTTTCCCCTTAAATGCATCTCAACAGTTCACTTTAATTCTCTTTATAATGCCCTGAAGAATAATGGCCACTTGAACTACGTCACACTGAGCATCTGACATCCATGGACAACAGGCCCCAGAGAGAGTCAGTGCCTTCAGGAGAATAACACTGCATTTATATATGCTACATCATACAGAAGTATAAACACACAACTTGGAACAAATTATATCCAAGAAAAACGTGTTTACAAAAATTATTAGACCATGTTGGTCCATACTTATGCAGCATAAGATACTAAAGTTGCATATGACAAATGTAAAATTGATCTAAGGGATTCAAACACTGCCTACCTGTTTCTGCAGTACTCTTCTTGTTCAAAACCTTCAGGATGTCTTTGGTTATTTTTTTAATTACATGCCGAGCTTCATCACGTTGTTTCCCAACACCATACAGAACCACCAGGCGCTGATTACATTCGTGACTTGCTGATTCTTCCTGTTTTGATAAGCATCGGCAAGGCAGAAGAACAAGGAGGAAAAGGAGAATATGAGAACCAAACAGAAAATGTAGGCACATGAGTAAGCATGTTGGGTTAACTACAGGTTCTCTTTCCTAATGACATGAAGAATCACGATAAGGTTGCTTTTGTCCTATTTCAAAGGCATTGATATCAACCCATGAGCAGACAGGAAATAAGGGACTACGTGCAAGCAGATGGAATTAGTTTAGAAAGGCATTATGGTCATCACAGACATGTCCTGTTCCTGTGCCGTGCTGTTCTTTTGTTTATATTCTATAGGAAATTTGTTGAAACAGTAAGTTAAGTGCCAAAAATACATGATGGGTTAGCCAGCATCCTAAATCAAAAGTTTGTTATTATACCAGAAGTTCTGGAGGAATTTATTTGAAATATTAACCTGTTTTTTCTTTCAGTTACTGACAGAACTGTTTGTTTCCCATATTTATATACTGGATTTTCAACAGTCAACGCTTCTATACAAGATTATTAGTTTGCAACTAGATTTTCTATGATGTAACTTCGGGTTTCAATAAAAAATTGGTGCTGCAAAGGCAGCATTACAATGTTATTGTTTTCTGTTCTGAAGTTGCAAAGATGTTAATCTTTATTAACAAATTAAGAAATTGGAAAATTCACGAACACTTATTTATTAAATTTCACTTCATTAATTTATCAGTACTGAGGAATGGTTCACTTTTATTTCAGATGCAGACACACACTCCTAGATTTAGTGTAGCATAGATTATAAGAAAAACAAAACTTGCTCCTGTGTCCTAACAGTCCACATCAGTTCCAAACCAGAAAAGTACTTTACACTGAATTGAAATAACATTTTTCTTATTTCATCCCAGAAGTGGTCATTTTCTCAATGGACTACACTATGAACTACACTGGTATTGTATAGATTTTGTTTTACAAAGGAGCCTAACAGTCAGCTGAGGGAGGTTTACCACTAGAATTTAAATTCAGATGCTGGAGATGAAAGGCCATTGATTAAAATGATCCACTACCTAAAGATCAACAAAAAAAAACTACAAAATGGTTTAACTATAATATTGACATTTACTTGGCACCAATACATTCTAAGTTATTTACAAAGTATTTACATGCATTAATGTACACTGTTCAGTGAGATTGTAATGTCTGCCATGCTTAATCTGTCAATTAATTTTTTACAGAAATTGTTCTTGTAATGACGCACCAAGTAGTGTCTATGATTTTGCATCTGCTACCAAGCCCATACAAATTAGATGCTCTCAAAGTGACAGCACAAACTCCAGAGTCAGCAATACAATCTGAGATCATGGAAGGATGCTGGCATATCAGGAGAGATTGACTACGTTGGGATTGTTCTTGCTCGAGTTCAAGCAATGTGGGGGGGGAGGAAGAGAGAGAGATAGAGACAGAGAGAGAGAGAGAGAGAGAGAGAGAGAGAGAGAGAGAGAGAGAGAGAGAGAGAGAGAGAGAGAGAGAGAATCTCAGAGACTTATTAAATTCTAACAGGACTGGACAGGGTAGATGCAGGGAGGATGCGCCCGATGGTGGGTGTGTCCAGAACAAGGAGTCATAGATAATTTAGGGCAGAGATGAGGAGACATTTCTTCACCCAGAGAGTGGTGAGCCTGTGGAATTCATTACCACAGAAAGTAGGTGATGCCAAAACATAGAATGTACTCAAGAGACAACTAGATATAGCACTTGGAACAGATGGGATTAAAAGGTCATGGGGAGAAAGCAGGATTAGACTATTGAGTTGGACAATCAGCCGTGATTAGGAAGAATGGCTGAACAGGCTCAAAGGGCCAAATGGTTTCCTACTGCTCCTATCTTCTAAGTTTCTATAACAATTAGAATCCTGACATTGGACGTTTGAGCTCATTATGTTTTTCAAAAGATAACCAATAGCTTAAATAGATTGAACAAAAACACTTCATCCTGCCATTGCCTCGACCACCCAACCTTGTGCCTTACCTGAGGAATAGGAAAGTGTGTGGCATACTGTATATGCCTTGATTGGTCATACGGTGATGGAAATGTTACTTCATTTATTTTCTGTAGCAGCTTCACGTCCTTTTCTGAAGCAGGTTTTTCTGGGGATGGACTAGTTTTCGATTCACAGTGCATTGAAGGAGAAAACATCTATAAAAGCAGGGGGAATAAAATCAATTCATTTGAAAAGCTGAAATTTAATCATCAGTTGTAGCATTCAGTCAAAGTTTTCTACCATTGTATTTTATTAGATTCTATCATCAACCAACCCCAGCTTCTGTGCCCACTTTTCTGAAAACCAGTCATGATTCATTCTTTTAATTACTATCCAAGGAACCCTGCATATCTGTACATGAAATTATGCTCTAACCTGATGCATCCATGGTCAAACAGGCTGAGATTAATTGTTTAGATTCATACTTTTTTAAAAAAAGCACATGCAGTCTGACCAGTGTGGAAATGTGCCTAGAATAGATTTGGTATCTTCAAAAAGGTGAATAGAAATCAAGCAGGCTTTCCATTAAGCTCCAATATCCTGGCTACTTACAATAAAAACAATGAAAACAACAACCATGGCACAACTGGTAGCATCAAAAACTTCAAAACAATCACAGGTTCACAAATCTACCAGAGAGTCAAACCTCACTACCGCAAATCATCACAATCCATTCATGGTAGTTTTTTTCTGGAAATAACTCACTTTTTTCCTTCATTTACAATTTATATTTCATTATAAATTGTGATCTGCATGTGGCATATCTGAACCAGTGATGGACATAAACCACATTCCAGTGATCACAAAAATACCAAACATCAGCTATATACTTTTCATGCTCAAGCATGGGCAGGAGCACCTACGCAAAGCACTCATTTCTGAGTTCATAATGTCTAAAGAAGATAAATCAAATGATTTTTGTACAAAATGATTTTGCAAAAGCCACAATAAAGTTATGCTCCATATTGTGGTAATCCAACTAACAGAACTATGGCCAGGCTTGACAGAAAAAGACTTACTGCAGTTCACTTGTGAGACATTTTCACAAATGCTTGCCAGATGCTATATGGTCCTCCAAATGAGAACGGTTAGAGAATGGGTTGAATGAACATGTGCCAAAGTGAACGAATAAAGCAGGACAAAGTATGACTGAAGAGCACGGACTCAAATAAATATCAAATAATCATTTCCAGTAAAATTTGTGTCCCAAGATTATCAGAATCAGTATACTGGGAAACCTTCCACGTTGAACAACACCAAGTGGAAGAAGCAATGAGGGCAGCAAGAATACAAAACGTACTCAGAAAGGGAATTCCAATGATCATCACCAACACCACTATTTGAGTTCAGAATGACATAACTGTCAAACCGAGCCTATGACAGAAAGGGAGAGAACCAACAAGAGTGAAAGAAAATTGATCTTTTCTTCACCAATCTACTAGTTGCAGATGCATTAATTATTGCCATGGGTGGAGTGTACAGTCCTTCTGGAGGTGATGCCCTATCTTTGTATTAAGAGTTCAACCCCTTCCCCTAGATCTTATTAAATGGTGTTGAATAGATCTCATAGCTCAAAACAGGTCATTCGTGAAGAATTGTGCAGCAATAGTAGCAGAATTGCATTCAACCACAATGTCCAACTTTTGGCCCAGTAAATTGATCACTCTGCCATTACCACCATCTAGCAATAAACCCAGATGAATAAATAGTACAGAACAACACATCAAAAACAAGACTAGGCATAACTAAAAAAATGAGATTCCAACCTGATTAAACAGTGGAACAGTGAGATATATATGATAAAAAAATAGAAATAGTAACCAATTTGCTTTCAAAAAACAAAAAACAGCTGTTAAGTCACTGGATACTGCAAAATGGCAACATCCTAGCACTGGTACTGAAACCGAGTGCTCCAGAACAAGCTACACGCAAGTTACTCCAGTGTAGCAATAGCATCATGTGTGGCATCAAGTGTACAAAGTGGAAAATTGTCCAGCTCTGCCTTGTCCACAAAATGCAGGTCAAATCCAAACCAGCCAATTACTTCCCTATCAGTCCAATCGCAATCATATATTAATAACTTGGATAGATGCAAATACGGTAGGAATGCAAGTTGGGAAGAAGAGCAAAAGCCACTATCTCATGAAATGTGACCTTGCTGAATGGACGAACAGCTTTGTTAAGCTGAATGTGGCTTACTCCTCCTCCTCCTCCTCTCTTTCAATTAAAAGTAATGGAACGGGTTATTAAGTGGCAATTCTGCGACAATAACCTGCTTACAGATGCTCAGTTTATGTTCCGCCAAAGCTAATCCGCTCTTAACCTCAGAACAGCCTTGATCCAAATGTTAAAAGAGCTAAGTTTCAGAAATAAAAGGAGTGACTCCCCTTGGGTTCAAGGCAGCATTTCAGAGAGTCTGGAACCAAGGAGGCCCAGCAAAACTGGAGACAATGAAAATCAAAGGATAAACATTTTGATTGATTGGAGTCATACCTAGCATACAGAGAGACAACTGAGATTGCTGGAGGTCCATCATCTCAGCCCCAGGACAATCTTACAAGAATTCATCAGGGAACTCAGCTGTTTCATCAATGACCCATTGTACAGTCATTAGCAGGATGTTTGGTAATAACGGCAGAGTACACAGTGCCACTTGCAACTTGTCAGAAACTGCATCAGTCTGGTTTAGACATGAACACATTCAGTTTGTATTGATAATTGGCAAGTAACGTAAATACCATTGCACCCAAGTGAAAGGCAATGTCCAACAAGAAAGACATTACCATTGCTGAAATCCCTCAAAAATAGCATTCTTGGGTTATCTTTGACCATAACTTAACTGGACTACCCGTCCAAATACTGTGACAACGTGAGCTGGTCAAAGATTGGCAATTTTGTACACAGTAACTCACTTCCTGATTCTCAGAGTCTGTCCACCTTCTCATGGTACTAAACTGGCATGTGATGGCAGAGTCTTGAATTGAGGGCGATTACTGCAGCTCCAAAAACATTTAAGAAGGTTCACACTATCAGAGACAAAACAGCTCTCTTGTTTAGCACCTCACCCACTACCTTAAACATTGAATCTCTGAACCACTGGCACACCGTGGTAGCTGCACTTCATGAGTTGCTGCAATGCATCTTAAGGCTTCTTCGACAGCCCTTTCCCAAACCCCTGACCTCTTTCACCAGGGCAGCAGCTACATGGGAACAGTACCAGTTATAAGCTTCTCTCCAAGTCAAACCACGCTAACTCAGAATTACATTGTTATTCCTTTACCATCACTGGGTTAAAACCTTATAATTCCCTCCCTACTGGCACTTTTGGTACACCAGCACCACATGAATTGCAACAGTTCAAGAAGGTGGCTCACCATCAACTTACGATAAAAGTCAGGAAAGAGGATCAAATACTGGCTGTCAGCAACACTTGCATCGCATGCAAAAGGATGATTTAAAGAGAAAAAAACAGTAGCAATCCTCCCAACTCCAAATCAAGGAACAGAATTAGGGAGAATAATACTCAGAATCTGAAATTAACTTACAGAAAAATCAGAACTAAATTCACTTTTAAAGTCATTCTTTTCCACATCTTCAAAAATAGCACTAGAGTTTGGGTCTATGTCCATGCTTTCTGATAAGCCAGGATCCTGCAAGAAAACAAACATAAATCCAAAGTTAGAATTGACTGGGATCGCGTGCATTTTTGTCCGTATTAATCAGAGCAGAACATCTTTTGGTATGGCAGAAATGTACTATACCTGGTAGCGTGTTCATTGGCTAATGCATAATCTCAACAGTAAAGAATTGACAGCAGTCAAGTTAAGCCCATACAATGTCTATGAGATTGCCACTTAAAAGTTTCCTTGGAAATATGCAAGAGGGTAAACATGGTATGAAACAGAGTGGAGAAAGAGAACAAACCAGATTGCCCTTGGAAGCTGCTTTCATAACAGCAACGCCAGAAGCTTGTCAGTAAATATGCAATAACTTGACAAATTGTTTCCAATCAAAACAAAATTTCGCAAAGGAACTGCAAATGCTGGAGAATCTAGGCCCAAAACATCAGCGTTCCTGGTCCCCTGATGCTGCTTGGCCTGCTGCGTTCATCCAGCTCTACACCGTGTTATTTCCAAATTTAGCACAAAATTTGAATCATATGCAGGAAGAGGAAAAAGAAAATTCAAAAGCAATTTCATGATTTGAGCAACGTTTAAAATAAAATTTAATAGCTTGCAAAGATCGATACTCAACCATCACCAGAAATGTGCATTCAACATGCTATACCTGGCAGCACATAGAATATAGAACAGTAGAGCACAGTACAGGCTCTTCGGCCCACCATGTTGTGCCGAACTTTTACCCTAACCTTAAGGTGTATCTAACCTCCACCCCTACCTTATACTATCATCCATATGCCTATCTAGTAGCCGCTTAAACGCCCCTAATGAGGCCGACTCCACTACCCTCTCCAGCAATGCATTCCATGCCCCGACCACTCTGAGTAAAGAACTTAATTCTGACATGTCCCCTCTATCTACCTCCACTCACTTTAAAACTGCGTCCTCTCGTAAGAGCTAACTACACCCGAGGTAAAAAGTGTCTGGCCGTCCACTATCTATACCTCTGATCATTCTGTACACCTCAATCAAGTCATCTCTCATCCTTCGTCGCGCTGAAGAGAAAAGCCCGAGCGCTCTCAACCTTTCCTCGTAAGGCCTTCCCTCCATTCCAGGCAACATCCTGGTAGATCTCCTCTGCACCTTTTTCAACATTTCTACATCTTTCCTGTAATGAAGCGACCAGAACTGGGCACAATACTCCAGATGTGGCCGAACCAGGCTTTTCTATAGCTGGAGCATAACATCATGGCTCTTGAACTCAATCCCCCTTTTCATGAAAGCTAACACATCATACGCCTTCTTAACAAATCTATTCAGCTGGGCAGCAGCTTTCAGGGAACAGTGAACATGAACCCCAAAGACCCTCTGCTCCTCCACACTGCCAAAATAGGCTATCCAAATTTATCAATCAGCACTGTGGGCAAAGGAGAGAACACAACAATACACAATAATAGAGCATCCAACTATTCTTCCCTATTTAACAAGGTTTGGGGAAGGAGAAGGTATAGAAAGAGATACTTGAAAGTATAGCGTCTTAGAATAATTGCTCAAAATATCTTGGGTATTACATGCACTTTTAATGTGAAATACAGTGATGGTCCTTACAGCCAAATGCGATAGGCATTTTGCACGTAGCAGGATTCCTCCATAAAAAGCAACAATTGAACAATTGATTTTTGTTTTTATGATATCGGCTATGGGAAAATTGCCTGTTATGCTAACAGAACACTATAAAAACAATGCTTTGGAATCTGCAATATTCACCTTAATGACCTGACAACATACATGGCTACAATTTAGCATGACATCTATCAAGCAGCTCATTTCACAATTTAGCATTCACTTAAGTTTTTACCAACATATCCAGGTTTTAGATTAACTCTGAACTTATAACTTAGGAACAGTGCAACCAAACCAAGCTTGGACAGCAAGAGGAAAATAACTGATATATACAGCCATGATTCCAGCTGATGGCACTACTGGACAAGTCAGATTCCAGCACAAAACATCGCTTTATGACCATAAGTTTTATGTTTTGTTTTGTTTATTGTGGAGGTCAGTCGTTGTTGTAGTTGCCCCGGCTGAATATGACAAAATGGTTATTAGGGGTTTTATTTTTAAACTTACACAGACAAAGGAAATTTTAGCTAATGTAGCATTTCATATAGCTCAAATCATGGCCTTCACAGACAGCCAACAAAACACCTCAAAATCTTAGTTAGACCCTGTTAAGGCAGCTCAGATGGAAACCATCTGATTTGAGATTTCCAATTTTTATATGAAATAGAAAGGGAAAGCCTAACTTACCTGAGATGATACCTTTTAAATAATTATAATTACATATTAGAGTCGACACATATTTGTCCAGTAATAGAAGCTTAACTTTATTAGGTATTGGGAAATTAAATTTCTGAAAGCAATTATCCTTGGATGCTGAGACTAATTTTGATAAACACCCTTGAAGAAACATTCTTCTCCACCAGCAAAAAGATTGGAACTACAAAAAGGTATAAACAAGATAACCTTGTAAGAGCACCTAGAGGCAAACAATGTTGCCAGGGGTTCGGGTGAGGCGTAGAGGTGGTGAATTTGGAACAGAGTCACTATGACTGCGAGAGAATAAACAATTGCTGCTTGCAGCTCGGATAAGAAGGATGTTGTTCCCGAAATAGTTAGCTTAGTTGCAGAATCATTGTATTAGCTTTGACTATGTATGACTTTATAAGCAACTTTATATTAGAGCTGGTGTTATATATATTATAACAACTGGTAGAAATTGACATAGTTTTTCATCTTCTATACTGAGATCAGCACGGGATAGGACTTGCATGATCAAAATATGAGAAGTGACTAGTAATAAGTATACAATGCAACTGCAAATGTCTAGGAAGGGACATAACAATTGGCATGGAATGCAATCAAGGATCCTAAGAGCCCAAGGATAGGTGATAGGGGGTCTGGCAAATATCACAAGGTAATGGGAGAACCTAAGGTACAGCATCAAGTTGTCCATCATTGATCCTGTATTCACAGGACTGGATATGTAGGATAGAGGAGATGTGGAAGCACTGATGTTAATGTCACATGTAACCACTGTAACATGGTATGTATAAATATTCTGGACTTCATTAGGAAAGGTAGAATGTCACTGAACTCCAATCTGAGCTGTGTCTAAGAGGGTAATTGGGCCCTACGTGAAAGCCAGATTCAGAGCGGTCTCTGGCCCATCCCAGACTTGGAGTAAACAAGGTCCAAATAAAGACAGATGTGTGCTGAACACAGAACTCTGACTCCTCTTAAAACCTCTCTCCAACAGTCATTCAGCATATTCACGAGAGGCTACCAATGTGGTTTCAACAAAAGAACAGATAAACACAAACTATATTATACGAGACTAGACGTATGGAAATCAGCATAATCACACTGAATTTCCCAGGAGTTTAGAAAATTAACAGGTGATCAAACTGAAACATAAAATTCTTTAAAGAGGCATGCCACTGCCAATCTGTAGAAGATGATGTCACTTAGAAGGGATTCCAGAACTAGGGGATCACAAGTCTCAAAATAAGAGGGCTAAGATACGGAGAACATCTCAAATTCTCTACCTTTGAGAGCTGCAAATATTTAATCATTTAATATATTCAAGTCAGGGAATGTTAGATTTTTGGGTACTAAGATGATCAAGAGATACAGGGACAGTTTGGAAAAATATGAAAAAAGATGATGGGAAAGGAGAACTGAGAGGTTATTAAAGTCTTACAGCACAGACACAAATAGGTCAAAGTGTTTGGAAAGGGTCAGGAATTAAACTTCAAGCACAATGGATAAATGAATGACAATGAGAAGAGGGACAGTTAATACAGAACTAAAGTTGTTCTATCTGAACGCACACAGTTTAAGAAAGAAGGTAAATGAGCTTGCGGCGCAGATTGAAATTGGCAGATATGATGTAGTGGGCATCACAGAAACGTGGCTGCAAGGGGATCAAGACTGGGAACTGAATAATGAAGGATATACATCCTCCTATCGAAAAGATAGGCAAGTGGGCAGAGGAGGTGGGATTGTCTTATTAGTCAGAAATGAAACTAAATCAATACTAAGAAAGGAATTAGGGTCAGATGGTGTAGAATCTTTGTGGGTAGAGTTGAGGAACCGCAAAGGGGGGATAAAAATTCATAGCTGAAATTATGTACTGGCCTCCAAACAAATAGTCAGGAGCTGGGGCGCAAGATACACCAAGAGATAGAAAAGGATAGAAAAGTTACGGTGATCATGGGAGATTTCAATATGAAGGTGGACTAGGTAAGTCAGGTTGGTAGTAGATTGCAAGGAAAGGAATTTGCGAAATGTCTACGAGATGGCTTTTTGGAGCAACTTGTGGTGGAGCCCACTAGGGAACAGGCAGTACTGGATTTAGTGTTGTGCAATGACAGAGACTTCATAAGGGAGCTGAAAATAAAAAGAACACTTCGGAGACAGCAATCATAGTATGATTGAATTTACTCTGTAATTTGAGAGGAAGACAATGGAATCAAAAGTAATGGTATTACAGCTGAATAAAGACATCTACAGAGGCATGAGGGAGAAGCTGGGCAGAATTGACTGGGAGAGGAGCTTCGTAGGGAAGACAATGGAATAGCAATGGCAGG
This sequence comes from Stegostoma tigrinum, assembly GCF_030684315.1. Classification (NCBI taxonomy): domain Eukaryota; kingdom Metazoa; phylum Chordata; class Chondrichthyes; order Orectolobiformes; family Stegostomatidae; genus Stegostoma; species Stegostoma tigrinum. Next base: position 38,152,507 of record NC_081368.1, read on the forward strand.
AGTTTCTAGGAGTAATTCAGGGGATACAGTAAGAATTCAACTATAGGAAAAAGAAGCATGCTACAGGGACGATGAGTAACCATATGGCTGACTAGGGAAGTCAAGGATAGCATGAAAGCAAAAGAGAAAGCATGTAATCTGGTGAAGGGCAGTGGGCAAACAGAGGATTGAGAAGCTTACAAAGACCAACAGAGGGTAACAAAAAACAAACACAGAAATAAGGACGGAGGAAGATTTAGTTGGCAGGTAAGCTAGCCAGTAATATAAAGAAAGACTGTAAGAGTTTTTTTGCATGTGTAAAGGGCAAAAGAGAAGCAAAAGTAGACATTAGACCACTGGTAAATGACACTGGAGAGATAGCAGTGAGAAACAAGGAAATGGCAGAGGAACTGAACACTTACTTCATGTCAGTCTTCACAAGTAATATTCCAAAAAATTCAAGAGTTGGGTGGGTGGAGCTTAGTATGGTAGCCATCACCAAGGAGAAGGCATTGAAAAAACTGAACGGTCTGAAGGTGGATCAATCACCAGGAGCAGATGGACTAACTTAAGGAGATAGTTGAAGAGATAGTGAAGGCTTTAGCGGTGATCTTTCGGGAATTACTAGAGTCAGGGAGGGTCCAAAGGACTGGAAAATCGCTAATGTGACATTCCTGCTTAAAAAGGGAGTAAGGCAAAAGACAGAACATTACAGGCCGATTAGCCTAACCTCAGTCACGGGTAAGATTTTAGAGTCCATTGTGAAGGATAAGATTGTTGAATACTTGGAAGTGTACAGTAAAATAGGGCAAAGTCAGCATGGTTTTATCAAAGCAGGTCATGCCTGACAAATCTGTTAGAATTCTTTGAGGAAGTAACAAGCAGATTAGACCAAGGACAGCCAACGGATGTTATCTAACCGGACTTCAAGACGACTTTTGATAAAATGTTGCACAGGGGACTGCTGAGCAAGGTAAGAGCCCATGATGTTAGAGGAAAGGTACAAGCATGGATAGAAGACTGGCTGTCTGGCAGAAAGCAGAGGGTGGAGTTAAAAAGGTCTTTCTCAACTTGGTAGTTGTGACAAGTGATGTTCCATAAGGGTCAGTGTTAGGGCCACAAATTTTCACTTTATACATGAACGATCTAGATGAAAGAACTGAGGGAATGCTGGCTAAGTTTGCAGACAATACAAAGATAGATGGAGGGACAGGTAGTGTTGAGGAGGCAGGGAGGCTACAGGAGGATTTGGACAGGTTAGGAGAGTGGGCAAAGACGTGGCAGATGGAGTATAAAATGGGAAAGCGTGATCATGCACTTGGTAAGAAGAATAAAAGCATGGGTATTTTCAAAATGGGAAGAAAATTCAGAAGTCTGCAGTGCAGAGAGACTTGGAAGTTCTAGTCCAGGATTCCCTCAAGGTAAAGTTGCAGGTTGAGTCAGTAATAAAGAAGGCAAATACAATGTTGGCATTTATTTTGAGAGGACTTAAACGTCAAAGCAGGGATGCACTTCTGAGACTTTACAAGTCGCTCGTCAGGCTCATTTGGTGTATTGCGTGCAGTTTTGGGCCCATATCTCAGGAAAGATGGACTGGCCCCGAACAGGTTCAGAGAAGGTTAACAAGAATGGTCCCAGGAATTAAAGGCTTAACATGTGAAGAATGTTGAGGACTCAGCATTTATACTCGATGAGAGTTTAGAAGGATGAGGGGGGATGAGGGGGGATGGAATTGAAACTTACAGAACACTGAATGGCTTGGGTAGAGTGGATGTTGGGAAGCTGTTTCCATTGGTAGCACAGACTCAGACCAAGTGCACAGCCTTCAAGCAAAGGGATGACCTTTTAGACCGGAGATAAGGATAAACGTTTTCAGCCAGAGTGGTCAATCTTTAGAATTCACTGCCACAGAAATTTATGGAGGCCAGGTCATTGAGTATATTTCAGACAGAAACAGATAGGTTCTTGATTATCAAGTAGATCATGGGTATGGGGAGAAAGCAGGAGAATGGGATTGAGAAACTTATCAGCCATGATTGAATGCCGGAGCAGGCTCAATGGGCTGAATGGCCTAATTTCTGCTCCTATGTCTTATGGTTCGATAACCCCTTCATCATAATCCATCATTTAAAAGAATCATGATCGACATGCAAGCTCACTCTCAATGCACACTCAGCCCCTTATCCCTTTTATCATCAAAAAAAATTCCTACAAACTCAGATTTATTATTAATAAGAGATAACAATGTGTAGAGCTAGATGAACACAGCAAGCCAAGCAGCATCAGAGGAGCAGGAAGGCTGACGTTTCGGGCCTAGACCTTTCTTCAGAAATGGGGGAGGGGAAGGAGGTTCTGAAATAAATAGGGAGGCGGGGAGGCAGACAGAAGATGGGCAGAGGAGAAGTTAGGTAGAGAGGAGACAGACAGGTCAAAGAGGCAGGGATGGAACCAGTAAAGGTGAGTATAGGTGGGGAGGTAGGGAGAAGACAGGTCAGTCCAGGGACGGCGGACAGGTCAAGGGGGAGGGATGAGGTTAGTAGGTATGAGATGGGGTGGGGCTTGAGGTAGGAGAAGGGGATAGGTGGGAGGAAGGACAGGTTAGGGAGGCGAGGACGAGTTGGGCTGGTTTTGGGATGCGGTAGGGGCAGGAGAGATTTTGAAGCTTGTGAGGTCCACATTGATACCATTGGGCTGCACGGTTCCCAAGCAGAATATGAGTTGCTGTTCCTGCAACCTTCGGGTAGCATCGTTGTGGCACTGCAGGAGGCCCAGGGTGGACGTCAGCTGAGGAATGGGGGGGGGGGGGGCGCGAGTTGAAATGGTTCGTGATTGGGAGGTGCAGTTGTTTAGTGCCAACCAAGCCTAGAGTTCTACAAAGCGGTCCCCAGCCTCCACTTGGTTTCCCTGATGTCGATGAGACCACAACGGGAACAGCAGATGCAGAATACCACATTAGCAGATGTGCAGGTGAACCTCTGCTTGATGTGGAAAGTCCTCTTGGGTCCTGGGATGGGGGTGAGGAGGGAGGTGAGGGGCAAGTGTAGCACTTCCTGCGGTGGCAGAAAGAAGTGCCAGGTGTGGTGGGGTTGGAGGAGAGCGTGGAGTAGACGAGGGAGTCATGGAGAGAGTGGTCTCTCCGGAAGGCTGTTAAGGGTGGGGAGAGAAAACTGGTCTTTGGTGGCGAGGTCAAATCGCAGATGGCGGAACTGTCAGCGGATGATGTGTTGGATCCGGAGGTTGGTGGGGTGGTATGTGAGGACGAGAGGGATTCTGTTTTGGTTTTTATTGCGGGGAGGGGGTGTGGGGAATACGGGTGACAGGTCAAGGGCGTTTTTGACCAATGATTGGGGGAAGTTGCGGTCCTTGAAAAACAAAGAAGTCTGAGACATACGGGAGTGGAATGTCTCACATCCTGGGAGCAGATGCGGTGGAAGTGAAGGAATTGGGAATGGGGAAGGCATTTTTGCAGTAAGGTGAATGGGAGGAACAGTATTCTAGGTAGCTGTGGGAGTCGATGGGCTTAAAATAGATATCAGTTTCTGGGTGGCTGCCAGAGATGGAGATACAGAGGTCCAGGAAGGAGAGACAGGGATTAGAGATGGTCCAGGTGAATTTAAAGGTGGGGTGGAAGGTGTTGGTGAAGTGGATGAACTGTTTGAGCTCCTCTTGGGAGCATGAGGCGGTGCCGATACAGTCATCAATGTAATGGAAGAAGAGGTGGGGTTTGGGGCCTGTGTAGGTATGGAAGAGGGACTGTTCCACATAACCTACAAAGAGGGAGGCATAGCTTGGGCCCATACGGGTACCCAATGCCAGCCCCTTTGTCTGTAGGAAGTGGAACAAATTGAAAGAGAAGTTGTTGCAGGTGAGGATGAGTTCGGCTAAGCAGATGAGCACTAAGTCAGTGAGAAGTGGAGGGCCTTTAGGCCATCCCCATTAGGGCAATGCAGGTGTATAGGGACTGGATGTCCATGGTAAAGATGAGGTGTTGGGGACCAGGGAATTGGAAGTTCTGAAGGCGGTAGAGGGAGTGGGTGGTGTCATGGATGTAGGCAGTGGAGTTCCTGGACCAAGGGGGAGAAAATGGAGCCCAGGTAGGTGGACATGAGTTCTGTGGGGCAGGAGCAGGTGCAGGCAATGGGTCCAGCAGAGCAGTCAGGTTTGTGGATTTTGGGAAGGAGATAGAAGCGGGTGGTGTGGGGTTGGAGAACAATGAGGTTGGAGGCTGTGGGTGGGAGGTCACCCGAAGCGATGAGGTTGTGGATGGTTTGGTGTTTGGGGGTGGGGTCACGATTGAGGGGGCAGTAGGAAGAAGTGTCAGAGAGTTGGCATCTTGCCTCGGTAATGCTACAACTGTGCCTCCCTTGTCCACGGGTTTTATGACGAGGTTGGGATTGGACCAGAGGGCTGCACATTCTGTAGGGGAGAGGTTGGAGTGGGTGAGAGGGGTGGAGAGGTTGAGGTGATTGAGGTCATGGCGGCAGTTGGAGATGAAGAGGTTGAGGGAAGGTAGGAGGCCGTGGGGTGGTGTCCAGGAGGAGGGGGTGTGTCAGAGGTGGGAGAAGGGGTCAGTAGAGGGACGGTTAGGCTCACGGTTAAAGAAGTGAGTGCAGAGGCGAAGGCTGCTGAAAAACTGCTCAAGCGTGGCTGGTATTCATTGATATGTGGGTGGAGGGAGACAAAGCTGAGCTCTTTACTGAGGACTGACCATTCATCCTCAGTCAGGGGGAGGTCTTGGTGGGGGGAATGGTGAAGACTTGGCAGGGCTGGGTGTTGCTGTCTCCTCTGGAGCTGCTGGGTGTGAAGGCAGTGGGCAGAGCAATGTTGGCTGTGGTGGGTGGAGTTGCGTCAGCGGTGGGCAGAGCGGGGTCGGAGACGGAGTCAGCAGCAGTGACAGTAAGTGCATCCTCAGTTTCTATGGTGTTAGACTTGCAAATTAGAGACGGTGGCATTTGCTGTCCCAGAAGTGGTGTACCCAGTGGCAGAGGATGTGACATCATCTGTGGTTGTTTCGACAGTGGCCACATGGCCAATGGTGGCGGGCACAGAGTGGGGAAGGTCCTGGGGAGGGTTGGGGTTTTGGGAGGTGGAGGAAGCCCATTTAGGGTGGCAGGCACCTGTAAGTTTACTGTACTTATGGTTTTTTGTGTCCAACAAAGCTGAGTAGAATTGAGAGTTCAGGTTGTGGATCCTACGAAAAATAAATAAACAGGAGAAGTTCTTTGCAGGTCCGGGGGAGGAAGGCTCTGAGCTGGGGTAGGCTTGATTGTAGTGCCTGGAGATGACAGTGCATTGCTGAGAGTGTGTGTTTCAGGAGACACAGGGAGAAACGCTTCTGAAGGGTCTCAATGTTCTGAATACAGACATTGTCACGGTTGAAGCCAAATTGGGAAGGCTTGAATGTGGACTGTAGTCCATTGGGGATGATCTGGTTCCATAGGCAGTATTAAGAAAAGTGACGTGGCTGTAGTACCTGGTTTGCTTCAGGACGTGGTCAAGCAGTTTCAAGGCCGAAGAGAATACAAGTGTTACAGTGGGAGAGAGACCCACTAAGGTTTTTGCCAGAGGGAGGAGGATAACTTCTTCACATACCACCCCACCAACCTCCGGATCCAACGCATCATCCTCCAATACTTCCGCCATCTGCAATCCGACCCCACCACCAAAGGCATTTTCCCTCCACACCCTTTTCTGCCTTCCGTAGCGACCCCTCTCTCCCTGATTCCCTTGTCCGCTCCACACTCACCTCCAGCCCCACCACACCTGGCAGTTCTCACTGCAACTGCACAAAGTGCTACACCTGCTCCTACAACTCCTTCCTCACCCCCACACCAGGCCCCAAGACGACATTCCACATTAAGCAGATGTTCACCTGCACATCTGCTTATGTGGTATACTGCATCCACTGTTCACGTTGTGGCCTCCTCTACATCGGGGAAACCAAGCGGAGGCTTGGCGACCGCTTTGCAGAACACTGACATTTGGTTCACAATAAACAGCTGCACCTCCTAGTCGCGAACTATTTCAACTCCCCCTCCCATTTTGCAGACGGCATGTCCATCCTGGGCATCCTGCAGTGCCACAACAATGCCACCCGAAGGTTGCAGCAACAGCAACTCATATTCCGCTTGGGAACCCTGCAGCCCAACGGTGTCAATGTGGACTTCACAAGCTTCAAAATCTTCCATTCCCCCTACCGCATCCCAAAACCAGCCCAGCTTGTCCCCACCTCCCAAACCTGTCCTTCCTCCCACCTCAAGCCCCATCCCCATCTCCAACCTACTAACCTCATCCTGCCCCCTTGATCTGTCCGTCCTCCTTGGACTGACCTATCTCCTCCCTACCTCCCCAACTACGCTCACCTTTACTGGTCCATCCCCACCTCCTTGACCGGTCTGTCTCCTCTCCTCTATCCATCTTCTAAGCACCTCCCCCTCGCTCCCTATTTATTTCAGAAATCCCTGCCCCTCCCCCATTTCTGAAGAAGGGTCTAGGCCTGAAACGTCAAGCTTTCCTGCTCCTATGATGCTGCTTGGCCTGCTGTGTTCATCCAGCTCTACACCTTGCTATTTTATTCTCCAAGTCCTACTATCTCTTCATTATTAACAAGTTATCTAACAGCAATTTGTCATTTTGAGAAGAAAATTCCTAATCTCTATCTGTTTCTGTCTGGAGAAAATTGCTTTCCGAAATCACTGCTGGAAAATCTGATTCCCAAGTCCTGGACTCAACTAGTAAAAATAATGTTCCTCTACTTACCCTATCTGTTCCATTTGAAAGTTTGAAAACATTGATAGAATCACCCATAACCTACTACATTCCCAAGTACACCCAATTTTATGTAATCTCTCCTTATAAAAGACCCACTGAAAATTATTAAATCTATTCTGTCCTCTCAAAAGCAAACAACATTAAAAGAGTACTTCAAGTTGATAAACTGAAGGCACAGTGAGTACTCATCTGGAACTTCTGATAACTTGTACATGAAGTCAGGTGCTTTCCTAGATCAAACATTTTCAGGCAAATATTTAACTTTGAGCTCGATTACACTCATTTTGTTTCTGGCCTGAACTCTGATATTTTAAAATATTTGTTAGCCATGAAAGTTTTCAGAAGTTCTTTATTATGTGTTTCAGAGATCAGTATCCAATGTTACGTTCTTCAGCCTGTGGCTTGTCACACAAGGAAATCAAGCATAGGTCTAAAGCAGACAAGAAATAAATGAATATTGGCAGATTACGTAGAGCATTTAAGCTCAGTACAGGCCCTTTGGCCCTCAACATTGCTCAGGCCTGTGAAACCAATCTGAAGCCCATCTAACCTACACTATCCCATTATCATCAATATGTTTATCCAATGACCATTTAAATGCCCTTGAAGTTGGCGCGTCTACTACTGTTGCAGGCAAGGCGTTCCACACCCTTACTACTGTCCGAGTAAAGAACCTACCTCTGACATCTGACCTATATCTATCACCCCTTAATTTAAAGCAATGTCCCCTTGTGCTAGCTGTCATGAGCCAAGGAAAAAGGCTCTTACTGTCCACCCTTTCTGATCATCTGATCGTCTTGTATGTCTCTATTAAGTCACCTCTTAACTTTCTTCGCTCTAATGAAAACAGCCTCAAGTCCCTCAGCCTTTCCTCCATCCAGGTAACAACCTGGTAAATCTCCTCTGCACCCTTTCCAATGCTTCCACATCCTTCCTATAAGGCGGCCACCAGAACTGTACGCAATATTCCAATTGCAGCCGCACCAGAGTTTTGTACAGTTGCAACATGACCTCATGGCTCCGAAACGCAATCCCCCTACCAATAAAACCTAACACACCGTACGCCTTCTTAACAACCCTATCAACCTGGGTGGCAACTTTCAGGGATCTATGCACAAGGACACAGAGATCTCTCCGCTCATCCACACTACCAAGAATCTTACCATTCGTCCAGTACTGTGTATTCCTGTTACTCCTTCCAAAGTGAATCACCTCACATTTTTCCACATTAAACTCCATTTACCACCTCTCAATCCAGCTCTGCAGCTCATCCATGTCCCTCTGTAATCTGCAACATCTTTCCACACTATCCACAACTCCACCGACTTTAGTGTCATCCACAAGTTTACTAACCATCCTTCTACGCCCTCATCTAGGTCATTTCTAAAAATGACAAACAGCAGTGGCCCCTAAACAGATCCTTGCAGTACATGACTCGTAACTGAATTGCAGGATGAACATTTCCCATCAACCACCACCCTCTGTCTTCTTACTGATCCAAACTGCTAAATCATCCTCAATCCCAAGGCTCTGAACTTTCTGCAATAGCCTACTGTGGGGAATCTTATCAAATGCTTTACTGAAATCCATATATACCTCATCCACTGCTTTAACATCATTCACCTGTTTGGTCACCTTCTCAAAGAACTCAGTAAGGTTTGTGAAGCATGACCTACCCTCTACAAAACCATGTTGACTATCCCTAATCAAATTATTCCTTTCCACATGATTACAAATCCTTTCCAATACTTCACCCACAACCAAAGTAAGGCCCACTGGTATATAATTACCAGGGTTATCTCTACTTCCCTTCTTGAACAAGGGGGCAACATTTGCTGTCCTGCAGTCTTCTGGCACTATTCCTGTCGACAATGACAACATAAAGATCAAAGCCAAAGGCTCTTCAATCTCCTCCCTAGCTTCCCAGAGAATCCTAGGATAAATCCCATCCGGCCCAGGGGACTTATCTATTTTCACACATTCCAGAATTACTAACACCTCCTCCTTATGAACCTCCATCCCATCTAGTCTGATCACCTGTATCTCAGTATTCTCCTCGACAATACTGTCATTTTCCTGTGTGAGTACTGATGAAAAATATTCATTTAGCACCTTTCCTATCTCTTTGGACTCCACACACAACTTCGTACTACTGTCCTTGACTTGCCCTAATCTTACTCTAGTCATTCTTTTATTCCCAACATATCTACAGAAAGCTTTAGGGTTTTTCTTGATCCTACCTGCCAAAGACTTCTCATGTCCACTCCTGGATCTTCTTAGCTCTCTCTTTAGGTCCTTCCTGGCTGACTTGTAACTCTCAAGCACCCCAACTAAGCCTCCAGCCCTCATCTTTACATAAGCCGCCTCGTTCCTCTTGAAGAAAGATTCAACATCTTTAGTAAACCACTGTTCCCTCACTCAACCACTTCCTCCCTGCCTGAGAGGTACATTCTTATCAAGGACTGTAGCTGTTCCTTGAACAAGCTCCACATTTCAATTGTGCCCAGCCCCTGCAGTTTCCTTCCCCATCCTATGCATCCTAAGTCTTGCCTGATCGCCTCATAATTGCCTTTCCCCCACCTATAATTCTTGCCCTGCAATATATACCTATCCCTTTCATCACTAAAGTAAATGTAACCAAATTGTGGCCACTATCACCAAAGTGCTCACCTACCTCCAAATCGAACACCTGGCCTGGTTCATACCCAGTACCAAATTCAATGTTACCTCACCTCATGTTGGCCTATCTACATATTGTGTCAGGAAACCCTCCTGCACACATTGGACAAAAACTGATCATCTGAAGTACTCGAACTATAGCGTTTCCAGTCAATATTTGGAAATTTAAAATCCCCCATAACAACTACCCCATTACTTGTCCTCCTGTCCAGAATCATCTTTCTTCCACATCTTTTGTAGGCCTGTGGAAAACTCCCAAAAGGGTGACCTCTCCTTTCCTGTTTCTAACCTCAGCAGATGAGTCCTCATCAAACATCCTTTCTACCACCGTAATACTGTCCTTGACTCACAATACCACACCTCCCCCTCTTTTACCACCTTCCCTGATTTTACTGAAACATCTAAACCCTGGAACCTGCAACCACCATTCCTGTCCATGCTCTTTCCATGTCTCCAAAATGGCCACAACATCGAAGTCCCAGGTACTAACCCATGCAGCAAGTTCACCCACCTTATTCCGGATGCTCCTGGCGTTGAAGTAGACACACTACTAACCATGTTCCTACCTGCCAGGACACTCCTGTGACCTTGAAACCTTATTCATCACCTCACTACACTCAACCTCCTGGACACTGGAGCTACAATTCAGGTTCCCATCTCCCTACTGTATTAGTTTAAACCCTCCTGAAGAGCATTAGAAAATATGCGCCGCGCGCACCCCCCCCCCCCCCCACCCCGCCCCAGGATATTCACACCCCTCTGGTTCAGGTGTAGACCATCCCATTTGTAGAGGTCCCACCTACCCCAGAATGAGCCCCAATCATCCAGGCATCTGCTCTAGCATAGGGATAGGTTGATCAGATAAGAAATAAACCAAGAAAAGGCATCAGAGTCCAGGTATACAAGATATGCTACCAAGTTTATAAAAATATCAAAGACAGAACACTTTGGACTCTGGAAAAAAGATCAGTCAAGAAAGTCCCTTCCATTCTCCACTTCCAATGGCACTTGTAAATTTAATAATTCAATCTGACAGTGAAACAATAAATCAGGTTAGAGTCCAGTCAGTCAGTCTTTTATTTGCCTCCCCAAGGATAGCTGTATCCAACATGGAGCTGCATACAATAGCCACCAGATTTTCTCGCTAAACAGACAACATCACTTACATGACGCCATGTCCAGCACCTAAGACTGTGCCTGAAAGAATTGCTGAAATTAGAGGACAGAGGAAATTATATTTCAAAACATCTACCACAGCACTGTCCCAGATTTTCTCCATACCTCCAGCTTTACACTGATATTTCCTTCATGTTCCTTCCGGTCCTGTTCTTCTGCTGCATCATCAACAGGCGATCGTGGTCTGGGCACATTTTGCTCGGAGGATAAATCTCCTCTGGATATCAGCGTGCACATGTAGACATTGTGAGAGAAAACATCATGGCGGATCAGCTCACAGAACAGGAGTACCAAGTTGGCAAATTCAGCCTTTTCACTTTCACTACCAGGATCAGCTAGAAGGCAATTAAAGGGATAGTTAAGGACAACAAATGAAATGTTAATCTGTATTCTAGTGACTGATGTACAAATGACCTTCTATGGATTATATACAGCTTCCAAGTACTAACACTGCACAGAGGAGACTCCCTGCCAGATTAGGTTGCTGGTTTTTCAGTAACCTGTGGGTTGTCTGTGTGTCTGAATTAAGTAATTACTTGTAAATATTTCCATAACAACAGTGATTACTTTTTAAAAGAAAACTTTGAGAGTATAGCTTCAGATTGAATGTGTTTGTGCACACTGTTAATGGACTTTTTTTTGTTTCCCATAGGTTATTTACCATGCTCAGTTGTCAAACAATGGAGGTTCAACGTTTGATAGAAACTTATGGAACTTGCTTTTTTCAAGTTGAAGGGAAACACCCATTGCTTAAAGAGGAAACCTTCTGGTTCAATTTTACTTTAAGTTTTGGGTAGTCCGATGAAATCCTTGGAATATATGTGACAAATGAAAGGAAGGTTGTAATAAACTAGACTGCCTTGGATTAAAAAGTTAGTGTTAGTCCTAGACCAGGAGTGTTGGCATAAAACCCTGAAAGGTTACTTACAGCCGAGTACAATAAAGCTCAGGTATAAAGTTGAGTCAGGAAGAAACAATCATTTGCAGTTATAGTCTTAAAGTTGAAATCACAAGCAACCCATGTCTACAGAGGTACTGCATACAGGGATTCTTGAGAGAGTACTGTACAACTAGAGTTTCAGAAACTATCCCGGGGTTGGTTTTGAGTTACCGTACCAAAGCTGGTTGGTCTTCTACCTTATAATTTGCGATTCATGGGATTCTACTGTGTGCTTAAAAATCTTTGAATGCTCAAATGTGTATTTATAAATAGATAGTTTGGCTTATTCCATATCATCTTCAATTCTTTTTGTAATAAACTTCAGTTTTATTCTTCAAGCAATAAGCTGTAGCAATGCGTGCTTATGTTTCAGCAAGAGACCAAATACTAAAACCAAAATGAATCAAAATATGATCTACCAAGCTAGGTTTCTGTCTAGAATCTGACTTGTCCAATAAGAACACCAGCAAGGATCATAACAATGAACTAAAGGGAAAATGAAAATGCAAGCATATGACCAAAGGGGTCTTAGGCCATAGGATGCTTCATATCAAGGGCTTGTGCTGGTTAAAAACAAGATTATTTACAAGGGAATCAGATAAGGTGATATACGAAAGGACCTGGTTACTGAGTAGTTTGTTGTGGGAACACAACTCCAGCCAAACGGCTTCTGTCCCATGTCATAATTCCAACATTCAACAAGAACTGTCCTTCATTAAATAAGCCCAGGACTTCGTTTAAAAATATTGATTCGGAGATGACTAAGGTGTGTCTAGCATGAAATGTCACAAACATCAAACCTATGAAATAAATTCTCTTATTGCCAATGCAAGAGGCCTGAGAGGCAAGGCAAATAAACTCAGGGCATGGATGGGGACATGGGGCTAGGATATTATAGCCAATACAGAAACATACCCGAGGGACTGACAGGACTGGCAGATCAATGTTCGAGGATACACATGCCATACGGAGGATAGAAAAGGGGGCAAAAGAAGAGGTGGGTGGGGGGAACGTGGCATTGTTAATTAGGGAAAACATCACTGTAATACTTAGAGACGATATTCTTGGCGAATCGCCCAGTGAAGCTAAATGGGTGTAACTGAGAAATAAGAAGGGCATGATTACTTTGAAGGGATTGTACTTTAGGTCCTCCAAACGTCAGTGGGAAATTAAGAAGCAAATATATAGGGATATCACAGATGGCTGTAAAAATAACAAGGTTACATTGGTAGGGAATTTTAACTTTGATCAAGTCACCTCTCATCCTTCTTCACTCCAATGAAAAAAGCCCTAGCTCCCTCAACCTTTCCTTACAAGACCTTCCCTCCAGTCCAGGCAGCATCCTGGTAAATCTCTTCTGCACCCCCTCTAAAGCCTCCACATCTTTCCTATAATGAGGCAACCTGAACGGAACACAATACTCCAGGTGTGGTCTCACCAAGGTTTTCTAAAGTTGCAGCATAACCTCGCGGTTCTTTATCTCAATTCCGCTGCCATGAAAGCCACCACACCATACGCCTTCTTTACAACCCACTCAACTTGGGTAGCAACTTTGAGGGATCTATGGACATGGACCCCAAAGATCTCTCTGTTCCTCCACACTGCCGAGAATCCTGCCATTAATCCTATATTCTGCTTCCAAATTCGACCTTCCAAAATGAATTATTTCACAATTTTCTGGGCTGAATTCCATCTGCCACTTCTTTGCCCAGCTCTGCATCCTGTCAATGACCAGTTGCAACCTACAACACTCCTCCACACTATCCACAACTCCACCAACCTTTGTGTCATCAGCAAACTAACTAACCAACCCTTCCACTTCCTCATCCAGGTCTTTTATAAAGATCACAAGCAGCGGAGATCCCAGAACAGATTGCTGCGGAACCCCACTGGTCACCAAGCTCCAGGCAGAATACTTTCCATCTACTACCACCCTCTCTGTCTTCTATTGGACAACCAGTTTTGTATACAGACAGCCAAATTTCCCTGAATCCCATGCTTCCTTACTTTCTGAGCAGTTTGACAAATTGCCACAGTGCATCTGGCAGATATTACACACTGCAGCCACAAAAGTGCTGGTGACAGAGAGGATAAATATTTAAAGTAGTGAACAGAGTGACAAATGAGTGGGTTACATTTTCCTAGATGTTGAGATCCTTGAGTGTTTTTGAAGCTGAACGTATTCAGGTGTGTGGAGAGTTTTTAAAGTCACATTCTTGAGTTGTGCCTTACTGGTGGCAGACAGGCCTAGGGGAGTTCAGTGGCAAATTGGTCATTATGGAATTCCTAGTCTCTGACCTGCTTAGAAACTACTATAGATATTTGTGTGGCTGGTCCATTTAGGTTTCTGCTTCACAACAACTTAAGACATTGACGTTACAGGATTCAGCAATGATGATGCTATTAAATACTTAAGTCAGGCAACTAGATTAGATCATCTTGTATTGGAGGCAGCACTCTGTGGGGTAAATATTGCTTGCCACTTGTCAGGTCAAGTCTAAATGCTTATATGGTCGTGCTTGATGTGAGCAAAACTGATCTGAGGAACTGCGAATGGAATTGAACATTGTGTTTATATTAAACATGTTAGATGACCGTTACGCAGAGGTTCTTGCTCCAAAGTTTTCACTGTCCTACAGAACGTAAATGCAAGTTTATGTCCAAAGTGATTGAAAGAGAAATGTGCCAACAAGGGATCCTGACTACATGTTGCTCATTGCAAGTGGAGTCTAGCTGCAATGACATGGTGAATATCAACAGGTTACAGGATTTTTTTTTAACCAAACATACATAGAAGGGGAAAATCCACTATGACCAGTCACATACTGATAACAACAAACATACAAGTAAGGAGTCATAGGCCATTTGGCCTTTTAGCCTGTTCTGACTTTTCTCCCTTTACTGAATGGAGGAATTACATTCACTATTGTCTAATCCATGGAATTTTAGACAAAATGCATCAACTATCTTACTTCTGACTTCTGTTAAGATGAGAGGACTCAAGCATTTATCAAGCCACAACTTTGCTGGTGATTGTAATTCCTCTCTTTCAATTCCTGATTTAGTGAGGTGTTACTTGTATCAAAATGAAGATTGATGGAGATTTCATCTGCCATATCATTATTTCCCATCATCAATTCTCCTGACTTTCTTTTGCTAGGACCAGCACTCAGTTAATGCTTTAATTTTTAAATTATGTACAGAAATTCTTCCTGATTTTGTATTTCAAGCCAGCTTCTTATTTTACTGAATTTTTCCCTCCTTATTGATCTTTTAGTCATTGTTTCTGTTCTTTACATGTCATCCAACTTTCAAATGGGCCCGTCTTTACAGGATCATATGCTTTTTCCTTGATCCAAAAATACTGTTTACTTTTTAAGTTAACCACAGATGGTAGTTTCCCCCCCTTAGAATTTCTGTCTCTGCTGAAAAGTATATTTTTTGTGTATTCTGAAATATCTCCTTAAATATCCATCACTGCAACATCTATTGATCTTTCCTGAAATTTAAAATTTGCCAGTTCATATTAGCTAGTCCATTTTCATGTTCTCATATTAAATTTAAGTAAGGACAAGTACATCAGTCTTAGGCTCACCTCTCCTTCAAACTGAACATAAAATTCAATCATATTATGATCATTACGAATTAGAGGTGCCTCTGTGAGATTATTAATGAATTACAACTTATTAAGAGGTTCTTGTTCCAGTATAGCTCTCTCTCTGGTTGGATTCAGAACACATTGTTCTAAGATACTTTCTCAAAAATATTCCATAAAGTCAACTTGACTATCTTCTACCATGTGTTTTTTCCCACCAGTATACAGATTAAAACTCATGATTATTCCATGCCTTTCTGTCAAGCTCCCATTCTGTACTCCACCTTACCATGTGGGTTAGTTAGATGGCCTTTACACTAGTCTCACAAATGACTTATTGCCTTTACAAATTTTCATCTGTACCCAGACTAGATTTACATCCTCGTTTCTTGAATTTAGGTTATCTCTTTGGTAGTCACACAATACCATCAGTTATGATAGCATTGTGTCAATATCAAATAGATGTTGCCAGCAATGTCAGTAATTTACAAGTTAATACAAATAAAAGGGGTGACTTGAAACATGAACTTTGTTAATTCCACGGCTGAGCATTTTTTTTCTCATTTTACTTCAAAACACTGAACTACAAAAATCACCAAATGTTTATGGGATAAACAGTTACATAAGTCAGAGGTCAGATCATGATATGGTCAGAAATCACACAACACCAGATTACAGTCCAACAGGTTTATCTGAAAACACAAGTTTTCAGAATCTTACTCCTTCTTCAGGTGTTAGTGAGAGAGGTAGTATCAGACACAGAATTTATAAATAAAGGTTCATAGGGTCACACCATTGATGGGAATGGAGTGCACAATCCCAAGAAATCTTCAGTTAGAAGGTTTTAATTGATTAATATGTACATGTAAATCCCCGAATTCCAGGGTGACAGTTTTGGTCAGACAATGAATGTTAGGTGTGAGGCCTTGATTAGAATCGGTTTGTGGTTTGGTTTGGCATCAGACCGGTTTTATCTCTAGAGTAGGAGCTTATAAAACGCCACATTGAGTGACTGTCTATAAACTGCATGCACATCTAACATGCATTGTCTGACCTAAAACATTATCTCTTCTTTACACTGATGAAACCTTTAGTCCTCACAGGACAGGGGCTCAAAAGGAATTTGGGATATACATATGCATATTAATCAATTAAAACCTTCTAGCTGAAGATTTAACAACATCTTGGGTTTGTTTAGTATATCCTTAAGAATGGTGTGGCCCTTTGATCTTATACTTATAAATTCGTCGTCTGATACCCCTCTCAATCACACCTGAAGCAGTAAGGATCTGAAAGCTTGTGTTCTCAAATAATCCTGTGGGACTATAACCTGGTGTCATATGATTTCTGACCTTGTCCATGCCAGTACAACATGAGCACCTCCATATCACAGATCATGATATGGCATTTAAATCCTAAACTGCCCAGAGGGAAAAATATCATGGCAGAGGCATTATTATCAGCAAATTTTCTTTTAAAAAGAATAATTAGCCAATCTGAGCTTCATTGAGCACATGAATTAACACAATACCTTGTGTCAGACACGATTGATTCTGTTGGCATCTGTACAAAAGGTTGAACAGTCTCAGATGACCCAACAGACCATTTACTAATCCTTGTGTTCACAAATTCTCACATTGCACTAGATCAGCAATGAAAGTATTCCTCAATCTCTTGTTAATATGCCACTTCTGTAATTCCATTATTCTTACAGAATTTACATAGAGACAAAAGTCTGAGTTTAAGAGTTACAGTTAATGTTAGAGCATGTAATTTGAGATAACATTTTCAGATGCTATTGCATCATCCAATAGGATAGTTGCTTGTTTTAACAGAACTTATAAAAAATGTATTAAAAACTTTAGTATGAATTCAAGATATATTCAAATCAATTGCACAAATTCAATGCTAAAGATGCATAATCTTGTTCTACAACAAGATATCCAGTAATAGATCACTGCAGTAATCCCAGTCTGCCTGATCCACTGAGTGAAGATCTTACTATTTTGATCAGACATTGCTGCTTCCTGGTGCACCTGTACTCCAGAAAATTTGAATAGAAAGGTAAAGCAATTGGGTCCAATGATAATCATGTGCAGCATCTAATGGTTTAACCTTGTCACTTGCTTAGGTCGAACCTTCAGTCAAATGTCCAAGCACACACAGTTGCATGTGAGATCAAAGTTTGACTGCTGAGCATGAACTTCAGTTTATTCATTCTGGCTCCTTACAGCCACCATTGTAGAAAACAGTTGCCAGCATTTCGATGCCACCTACGCAAGTAAGCTAGGGGAAATAAATCCCACCAGAATGCAAACCAAATTACAGCATGTGATCTCACTGTGATGAAAATTATAGATTCCGGATTTCCCAGAGCAAATTTTGTTGGTCTGACACAGCACTGCATCACTGTAAAATTTCCTGCAATACACTTACTCAGCATTGGAGCTTGGGTATCCAGGAACTGAAGTAATACATCTTGGAAAACAGGAATGCTGGCACTGGTAAGAGAACCAGATGAGACAGACCCCTTCTCATCTACCACTTCAGATTCACCACATCTCTAAAGTAAAGAATACAACAGGAGATAAAATTACTTGATTTACAAAACTTAGTGTAAAGCAAAGTAAAAATCACACGGATGTTAATTCACAGTACATTTTCATTATGCCATCACTTGATGACACCAAGTTTTGGTTTTCAGACAGCACACATTTTGCTTTCTCTCAAGATTTTTGAGAATGAGTGGAACTTCACCTTCCCTTCAAAAGAACTTGAAAATGATGTTGGTTAATTATTCAACTGAAGTTTGGAACTTAATCTCAGATTAAGAAAGAAACAGAAAATTCTAAATATATTAAGAACCAATAAATCCTTGAGAAGCTTTAAAGCATTTTGAAACTAATTACAGAACAGTTACAACACAGAAGAGGCCATTAAGCCCATCATATCGATCCCGATTCTCCAAAAGGAGCAAGTTACCTCCAGACATTTCCAGTCTTTTACCCGTATCCCTGCACATTCTTTGTTTCCAGATAACAATGCAATTCCCTTCAATTGATCCTGCTACCATATATTGAAGCAACATATTCCAGATCCAAACCAATTGCTACGTAAAAGTTCTTTTTTCCTCATGTCTCCATTGATGCCTTTTGCCAATTATCTTAAACTTGGGGCCTCTTATCCCAATCCATCCACCACTGGGAAGATTGTACTAATCTACTCTGTACAGATCACTCAATCTTGTAAACAGCTAACATTCTTCCTATCAACGCTCCTACTGGGATGTTATTGGGATAGCATCCCATTTAATTTATAGAAATATAGAA
Source organism: Stegostoma tigrinum (assembly GCF_030684315.1). Lineage (NCBI taxonomy): Eukaryota > Metazoa > Chordata > Chondrichthyes > Orectolobiformes > Stegostomatidae > Stegostoma > Stegostoma tigrinum. The sequence goes on from NC_081368.1 coordinate 38,170,976, forward strand.
ATCAATGTCCTTTATCTACCTACACATAGGTATGCAGGCACTGCCTTAAAACTTCCTGCCCAACTAGAAATTAGGCGTAAAACTTTGTAACTCCTTATTTTCCTACACAGAGGTATGCAGTCACTGCCTTAAGCTTCCTACCTGAATAGAATTAGAGTTAAACTGTGCAAATCTTTATCTTCCTGCACAGGGGTAGTGGAAACTGTCTCAAATAAAGGTAAGTGAGGAGCATTTGTAAAGGTGTGAGACTTATGAAGCATGTAACTTCTGTTTCTGACAAAGGGGTCAGGGCACTGACTTTTGGTCAAGCCAGACACTTCAGCAGCTTGAAATTGCATTCTGTCACTTTGGCAACTTGGAATCGCCTTCTGTCATTAGCAGTCACTTCGCGAACGATCAATACTATATCCTGCTGTCTCTATGTTTTTGATGCAATAATTGTTTTGCATCATGTCTTTGTCTGTTGTAGTAATTGTTTCATGTATCTTACCATTGTGAGATGTAAAATTGCTTTATGTAGTATGCACTTGATAAGGTATAAAAAGCGGGGATTGTCTGCTGCTCGGGGAGAATTGCTTATGAGACTCTGCACTCTGTGCTGGGTTGAGTACAGTGATTCTCCACAGCTTGTACTTGCTTTATTATAAAGGATTTGGTGTGTTTCTAAGCAGGTCAGTGTCTTGTTACTGCAGCAAGTCTGTGAGGGTCTCCGAAAATGAACCTAACACTACCTCCATGGAAAATAATCAAAATGTCTACAAATTATCCACATTACTGAACTTCCTTGTCCCAATCATTTGCTTGAATCTTCTCTGCACTGTTCTATTCTTCTCATACTTTGCAAAGTTTAGCATCTTGAAATGAGTGTAATGCTCCAGTTGAGGCTAAGGCAGTGTTCGATACAAGCTTAGTATAGCCTTCTTGCTTTTGTACACTACGCCCATTATTAACAAAGCCCTGTACAGCCTATTCTTTCTTCTCAATTCTCTCAACCAGCCCTGCCACCTTCAATGATTTATACATACTTGTATAGCCAACATGTATAAATAAAATATTTATAATATCTAAATTTACAATTATATCAAATATCTACACATAAACATGCAAATATGTAAAATACATTCAAACATACAACTAGTTTCACTGCTCTTACACTCCCTTGGCAATTTACTTAATATGTCCTCTGTGATCTCTGTCAAGATATATCACTACAATAATCAACATTAAGTTTCATCTGCCACTTTTCTGGCCATTCCAACAACCTATGTGTCCTTTTTGAAGTTCTACAATATCCTTTTCTTCACAGCTATTCAAGCATCGCATCATGTGCCAATTTTGAAATTATACCAAGGTCTAAGTCATTAATAAGGTTCAAGGGGATAAAGGGCACAAACAACAGTTTCTAAATAACTCCAGTGCAACTATTTCTCTCAAACAAAAATATCCATGAATTTCTACTCAACCCATTTCATACCCACATTGCTCCCTTTTTGATTCAGTTACAACAATGCTCACAAGTCAATTTTGTGGGACTGTATTAAATGCCTTTCGAAAGTCCTTTTGGATGTTCTACCACATCAGCAACATTACTGTACTCAACCTTCTGTTACCTCTGTTCCAGCTAGGTTAGCTGTCCATAATTGGCCTGCATTCACCAAAGCATTAATTTTATCTCAAATTAGGGTTTCCAGAAGATTCTCCATCATGGAGGTTAAATTGAGTAACCTGTATAATTATGTCCTTCTCTGAATAAAAGTGTGATATTTGCCATTTTCCAGATCTCTGGCATCACCCTGGGACTGGGGGAGACTAAAATTTCAGCTACTGCCTCTTCAATTTCCACATTCACTTCCCTTAAATGCATCACATTTGGTGGTGCCTTACCAGATTTAAGCCCATATAGTCTATCAAAAACCTCATCAATTTTAAACCCTTCAACGTTCAAATTACCTCCTCTTCCACTGTGACCTGCACATCGTCTTTCTTGGTAAAGAGGGATGCAATGTATTCATTTACAGTTTACATGCATAAATCTATTATTGATCCTTCATTGGTCCCCATCCTGTCTTTACCACTTTCACTATTTCTATGACAATGAGACTTTAGGATCCCTCTCATGATTGCTGCCCATCTATTTTCATATTTGATTTTTCTTATTTGCTTTATTACTTCTCCTCTAAAACTTTTATATCCAGTCTGTTTTCAGTTGTATTATCCTTCTGACAATAGTATTAAGCACACAATTTCTTGTTCATTTTTAACTCCATCTCTTTCGTCACCTGGGGAGGTTAGCATTAAATTGGCCTATCTTGTCCTTTCAAAGCAGTTCATCGTTCAGTTACTGTGTTGCACATGTGGCCCAAATCCATTCTTATCCTACTGGGATCCAATTAACTATTTCTACTACAAGTATTTTCTTGCTCTATTCCACAGCCAACCTTTATCTTGAGATTTAACAATCCTAACCCTTAAACATCCCATGACTGAAATTTGATCTACTTGCCTCAGTAACTGAAAGTATCCTACCTCAGCTTCAATTTCAGCTTGCCTCTTCTCCAGCAACTTTGCCACCACCATGGCTCGGTGCCTGCCTGAACGCTTGTAGCTCACTGCCCATTCACACAGCAACGTCATAACTGCATCATCATCTGGTAACATCTGGACAGGGGAAAAAGAATAAATTCAGTGTAAACTGGACAACTAATTGCCTGGAAGCACAAAATGCCTCGAAGTATGATCTGATTTCTCTTCACCAACTTGAAAAACAAAAAAAAGTTGTAAAATCACAAATATGAATTTAATGAATTAGAAGCCACAGCACATGTACAAGGCCACATTGTCTGAAATGTGCAAATAATTTTAAAATTTAAAATAATGCTAGAAAACTTTGTTTGATGATTCCATGAGTAAATGCATAAGATTACGCTGTGTCATACCACATCATCATAAATTTCAAAGTTCAATCCAAAATCACAGCTGAAATATAAGGACCTGTCTGGGCAGCAGTGGGATGCATGGTGGTCGACAAATACACTGGCTCCAAATGTATATGTACATAATGGATTAGGTATAAGTAAAATACAGAAGCACTCTCCATTGGTTAATATGGTCTGCTAATCATGACACTGCATACCAAGAAACTTGGCAAGTATGTGTACCTTCAAAAAGGAGGAATCAACATTCCAATTCAATCTTGTGATCAGAATTCCTCTCAAGTCCATAAAGAGAATGATACACAGCTTAATTAGAAGTACCAGGTAATACAAGTCAAATAGCTAGTAAACAATAACAAACACAACATCCACAAATCAAGACAAATGAGCTCGGCAGTGATTTGTGAAAGAAGAGCCACAGGTTCAGTATTATGTCAACATCAACTTTCAACACAGCAGTGAGCATTGTCAAAAGACATCTCAAGATCATCACTTTTTTTTGGAAATGGAACAATATTTAGTGATCACATCACCACAGAAAGATATCTGATCTCAAATAGAATTGCATTTGAATAGTGCAATAAAACAGGGCCTAAAGATTTTTCAAAGCAAACTAAAAATGCATTGAAAGTATCAAACCATAAACATTTACGTCAACTGTAAATTTCCATCCTCTTCAAAATGAATGCCTAAATATTTTCTATTTTGAGCAACTAGCATCAACGTTAAAATATTCACAGGTTAGTTATGACTGAGTTGATACAAAGTAAGGTTTACTCTGCCTCAATAATCAGAGGCCAGAATGTGAAAACACACTTCTACTGTTCTCTTGTACCACATACAATTGTGTTGGCAATTTCGCTATCTTTTTTCTGAATGAAGGCCAATATATTAGAGTAGTAGAAGAATTTGAAGATATCACAAACACTGGAAATCTAAGAGATAAAGTAAATTGACAAATGTGTCAGCATCTGATTTTTTTTAAATGAATACAGCAGGTATAAACCCATTACTCAGAAGAGGATTGTTTGTCCTGCTGGTCCATGCCCATTTAGAACTTCATATGGAACACCAAAATTAATTTCAGGCGAGTTGTTATGACATGAAGCAGTACGTGAGACTTTCATTTCAGCAAATTCTGGGCTAAATTCAAATCTAGATCACCATGAAGAAGGTGAGTATTTAATCTGATATTAATAGAACAACAAGCTTCTACAGTTGCTTTGTCTTCAATTTTTTGTGAATAAATCACAGAAATACAAGATGGTTACAGCAAAGAGAGAAATCATTGGGTACTGTGTGCTGAAGTAACTTACCTCATCCCACTTTTCTCAGTTTTAAACGAAACTGTTCATTGATAACTAGTGAAACCGCCACAGTGACAAAAATGAACAATAAGACTTCAATATGTGGTGCATTTGACGTGTTAATTGTTAATTTTTTAAAACGATTCCATTTTGAATCTCTTCTAGGTAAGGGTAAACAAATTAGCCAGCTTTCCACTATCCACTGACACCTGTCAAAACATGCTTACAATCACTGATCCCCTCAAGGTCCAATAATTCGTATCTAATTCCATGCATGAAAAATGGTCACCTGGGATGAGAATGACAGCTGGAAATGATGATGAATTTCAATCCGAAAAAGGAAATACCATCTTCAAAAGAAAATCATTTAAAAACCAGGTTACAATGTTTCCTAAATGCAACAACGCATCAGATACTTTTAGAAAATTCATGAAACTCACCTCATGGCCATCTTTATTCTGCCCTGATCCAAATATCCTGTTATACAACGAATCCAACGAGTTATTAAAATCTGATTTTTCAAAACTGTGGCTGTCAAGCACCTCCAGTGTATGCAATACGCGACCAATAGTAAAACCTGCACAAATGGGATCCGAGCCATGAGACTTAAAAACTTATTATTTTCTACAAAAATGAAACAATATTTCACGTGGTTAATTTACATCAAGTATAACCAAAGCAGTTTTTTTTGGCTTTACAGCAACCATTGTTCAGTCACAACATACTGTATGAAATGAAGCACTAGTAAAACATGATTTTTGATTAGGCTGGCCTACTTGTTACTCCACATCCACAGCAATGTTGGCAGCTCTTCAATATCCTATGAAATTGTCAAGAAAGCCATGAACGTATCAAAACTCATCACAATGTCTACATATAGGATCTTAAAAAGGTGGACCACCTAACACTGACCTAGGCGCCAGAAATCACAAGGACAAGTTCCATGTCGACACTGGAAAGTGCTCCTTATTAACATATAGGCGCATGAACCAAAATGGTAAAAGGCACCCCTCGGAGCAGCGTTTCCTCCAGAGATAGTAAGAACTGCCGATGCTGGAGTTAGAGGTAACACAGTGTGGAGGTGGAAGAGCACAGCAGGGCAGGCAGCATCAGAGCAGCGGGAAAGTTGACATTTCGGCTTGGGACCCTTCTTCAGAAATCACAAACCTTATGAAGAAGGGTCCTGATCCAAAATGTCATCTTTCCTGCTCCTCTGATGCTGCCTGGCCAGTTGTGCATCTCCAGCTCCACACTGTGTTATCACCAGCACTTCCTCCTTTGTTTTAAAACTGTTGCAAAGTCCCGAGGTCCGCTCAAGCAGCGACTTCTGGAACTGGAATTCATTGCCATGATTAGCGTGCTGATACCAATCACTACACACAAAACCTTGTCGCAGATTGTTGGGAACAATTCCACAGACCAGTTAAGTAAGAGGCTGCCAGTCTCTGTAAGGTACGATTTTTTTGTGAATGACCGTGCCCCAGACACCACCATCACTACCTTTGGATATGTCCTGCCCCATCAGCAGGACAACTTCACCAGAGGTGACAGCACAGTGTGAAGAAGTTTCCCCAGAGAGACCTCAGCATCAACTCCAAACCACAATCTCACGGTTTCAGATCAAACATGAGCAAGATGTCCTGTCAATAATAACTGTAGTTCCACATGAATCAGTAGGTAGTGCTGGAATCTCCTGGGGTGCTATTCACAAATCAATTTTTCCATTTTGGATTGCCATGCTAAAATATGACATTGTGGCAATAACTGAGAGCAGGGGCTTGAAAGGGCAGAATCGGATGTTAAATATTCTTGGGAAGAGAGTATTCAGAAACGATTGCTCTTCATTTTCTTCCTGAGCTATGACGTATTTGGTTCAGGAGAACATTTTTGTGCTAATAAAAAGGTGATGCACCAGCAGCTCAAGTTCACAATCAATTTTTCAGAGCCAAAGGAAAAAAAGTGTACAACTGTTTGTTCATGTAGTCTATAAACCACTTACTAGTGGGGAGGATGTAGAGATACACATTTGGAATGATATAGCCAAGACATGCTGAAACTATAGAGTGGTTATAATTGTGGACTTCAACTACTTGAACGAAGATTGGGACCATGGAAGTGGTAAGGGCAGAGGAGGGCAAATCTTCCTCAACTGTGTTCAGGCAAGTTTCCTTCATCAATATTCATCCAATCCAACTTGGAAGGATATATTCCTAACTTTTAGAAAGGAGGTGGACTAAGATGATCAAGAGTTAGTAGACTCAGGACAATGATAGAAAAGAACAATAGGCAATCCAGCGTAAGAATGACTATGGGTTGGGGGTGGCAGGGATCTCTTCAATGAGTTAAGAAAGGTGCTGGGCCAAAAATACTAGAAAATAAAGGTTTACAATAGACACTGCGGCTGAACAACTGGTTACTTTCAAAGAGAAGATGGTCCAGCTACAGTCCAGGGTTGTATTCCCTAAAAAAAAAGGAAAGAGGGAAGAAATTCAGACCTCTCTGGGTGACAAAGAAAATAGAAATTAGGTTGGATAAGAAAATGTGTGTTTGTCACAAGTGTAACTAAAAAACACAACTGAACACCAAAAATACAGAAGCTTCAAAGGAAAGGTAAGATAGATTATTACAGAAGCAAACAGGAATTACGAGAAAAGATAGTCGACCAATATAAAATGAAATCTCAAAGTCTTCTACAGGCACATCAAAAGTAAAACAGTGATAAAGGGAGTAAGGCCTCTTAGGACCAAAAAAGTCAATTTACACATGGAGGCAAGCAGAAACTCTGAATTGTTGAATTATAATTTTGCTTCTGCCTTTACCAAGGAGTAGACGTGACCCAGGGTTCAAAATTGATCAGTGCTGCTTAGACTGTTGGTACTTAAATTTGACAAGGCACTAGGACCAGATGAGATGTGTTGAAGGGTATTGAGGAAAGCGTTGAAATTGCAGGGACACTGGCCAAAATCACAGTCCTCACTAAATTTATTGGAGAAGTCAGGTTCCTAGAAATTTGGAGGCACTGTACCCATGGTTATAAAGGTTAAGCCCAGCAACTGCAGACGAATCAGCTAAACTTCAGTAGTGCAGAAACATTCAGAAATGATTATTCAAGACAGAATTCATTGTTAGCGTTGTTAAGTTCGTTGAACAGATAACGTCGCTGAGTTTAACGCTGCTGATGTGGTGTGCGTGGACTTTCAAAATGCATTCAATGTAAGACCACATAACAGACTTTGAGAAGTTACAGATCATGAAATAAAAGGGACTGTAGTAACACAGATACAAAATTGGCTGAAAGATGGGAAACAGACAGTAATGTCCAATTGATATTTTCCAGGCTGGGAGGAAAGCTTTCAATGGAGTTCCCAGGGACTGATATTGATGGGCAGGAAACATCGCAAAATTTGCAAGGCTGCAAATCTTGATGATAGATTTGTTGACATAAAACTTGGAAGCACTGTAAACTGAGAGAAAAGATGTAGAACTAAAAAGAGGACACTGATAAGTTGCTAGAATGAGATGGAAGACAGATGAAGTACAATGCAGATAGTGGTGAAGTGATGCACTTTGGTAGAAAGAACATGGAGAGATAATAAAAAAGGGGCAGTACAATGCTTAAAGGGGTGCAGAAGCAAAATGTGCATTGAACACTGAAGTGGCAGACTGAAAGTGCAGTTAACAAAGCTTACAGTATCCTGGGCTTCATTAATATGGCATGAAGTACAAGAGTAAGGAGGTTATCATGAACTTCAGATTGTTGTTAGAGATCAGCTGGGATATTGCATACAGTTCTGAGTACCATACTGCAGCAGGGATATAAATGCATTGGAGTGAGTGCAGAAGAAATTCACAAAAATGTACCGGGGTAAGAGATAACAAGGTGTAGAGCTGGACGAACAAAGCAGGCTAAGCAGCATCAGAGGAACAGGAAAGCTGACATTTCAGGTCAAGACCCTTCCTCAGAAAATTTTGTGAAGAAATCGGCAGCTTTCCTGCTCCTCTGATGCTGCTTGGCCTGCTGTTTTCATCCAGTTCTACACCTCGTTATCTCAGATTCTCCAGCATCGGTAGTTCCTCCTATCCTAGGAATAAGAGACTTCAGTTATGAGGAGAGATTACAGAAGATGGAACCATTAATTTTGGAGAGATCTGATAGACGTTTTCAAATCCACAAATCTAGGCAAAGAAGGGAGAAAAATTTTCCACTCACAAAAAGAATTAGCAAATGTCCTTTAAAAAAAACTTTACTGACAATGAGCGCTGAAGTCTGGAATGCACAATCTGGAAGTGTGTGGAGGTAGAGTCAATTCAGGCATTCAAGAAAGCATTAGATGATTATTTAAATAGAAACAATGTGCAGGGTTACAGGAAAAAAACTACTAATATATAATGGAGAGCTGGTGCAGATTCAATGGACCAAATGCTGCTTTCTGTATTATAACAATCCCATGATTCGGTACGGTTCCATGCTTAACATCACTTGGAAGAAGCACCAAGGATGACAAAGGAACAGAACGTGCTCTGGAGGTCTTTAGTCACAAGAACAGGTTAGGAGCGCCACTATTAACAAGCTGGTTGAGCTCTGAAGAGCACTGCTGCTAGCTTTGGCCTGCAGCAGATGGGGAGGAGAAGTTACTTGTCTATGTCCTCATTAATACACTGCAATTTATCAAACATGCATCTTTCTATACTAGTATTTACAAGATAACTAATTCACATTCCTTGGAGGCCTAAAATCCTATCTTTACGATGGGCATATCGTCCATGGCGTTGCTTGACTTAACCACTGCCCAAAATGGAATGGGTTTCAATCAGATCAAGCAATTTAAAACTGGGCATTCACGAAGCACTGTCGGCCATCAGCAGCAACAGAACTGTACTCAATCACAATCTGTAAACTCAAGACCCAGCAAGACCCCTCTTCCACCATTACTATCAAACCACGGAGGCCAACCTTGGTTTAACAAGGAGTTTAGGAAGGTTTGCTAGGGGATCAGAGATACCTAAAAGCGAGGTGTCAATCTTAAGATTACAACACAGGACTACCTGCATACCAAATAGGAGATACAGCATGCAAAAGACAGGGCGGAGCAATCCTACAAAAAACAGATCAGATGTAAGCTCTGCAGTCCTACCAAATCCCGTCATGAATAGTGGTCGACATATACAGGCAACAATAGCGTTGCCCAACACAACAGTGGAAAAGGCAACTCTAAAGCATATCTGGTTGAAGTTGGTTACAAATACCATGCGGATGATTCACAACAGCATCCTCATCATGTCCCCAGAACCACAGATGCCTGTCTTCAACCAATTCAATTCACTCTTGATGTCACGTAACAGCTGAAAAGACTGGATATTGCAAAAGCTATGCATCCTGACAACATTCCAGCAATGTTAGTGAAGATCTATGCTCCAAAACTAGCCACACCCTAGCAAAGAAGTTACAGCACAGCTTCAAAATCTACCTGACAGTGGCATAAATTGCTCAGGTAGATCCTGTGCACAAAAACTCCAACCAATTACCATGCTTTCAGACTCTCAAACATAGCAAAGTAATGGAAAAGTCATCAATAGTGCCATTCAGCAGCATTTATTCAGCAGCAGCCAGATGTGTAATCTGGTTTCTGCCACAGCCATTCAGCTCCTGATTTCAATAACCCTTGATGCAAACAGATAAAAGAGCTGAACTTTAGATTTGACAGGAGAGTGATTATCCTTGATACCAAAGCAGTATTTGATTGATTATAGTTTCAATGAACCTAGCAAATCTGAAGATTCGGGTATCAGGGGAATGTTCTTTACCAGAATCATAGCCAGCACAAAGGAAGATGATTACAGTTGTTGAAGTTTGATCTTCTCAGCCTCAACTCAAGGCAGGTGGTCCTCAGTGAGTGCCCAGCCCCAACATCTTTAACTGCTTCATCAATGACCTTCACTCCATCATTAAGTCAGAAGTAGGAATGTTTGCTGATGTTGGCACAATGTTTAGCAACATGCGTGACACCTCAGACACTAAAGCTGCCAGTGTTCACATGCAGCAAAACTTGGATGACCGTCAAGCTTGGCTCGATAAATAACAAATAAAATTTCTGTCCCATAATGACAGGCAATGGGCATCTTCAACAAAAGGAGAGAATCTAACTATTTCATTTTGACATTCAATGGTATTACCATTGCTGAAATCTCCCACAATCAAATCCTGGGGCTTATCATTCAACAGAAACTGAACTGAACCAGCCATATAAATATTGTGGCTAAAAGAGCGGATCAGAGGGTAGGAATTTTGTGGTAAGTAACTTGCCTCCATTCTCCCCACTGCCTGCCCACTACCTGCAAGGCACAATTCAGAAGTGTAAAAGAATACTATCCACCTGCTTGGATGACTCCATTTGCAACAAAACTTGTGAATCTTGAAACCAGCAGGACAAAGCAGCCCACTTGACTGACAACTCACTCATCTTCAATATTCCCTTTTCTTCCATCATATAGTTGCAGTAGTACTTAACATCCACAAAATGCACTGCATCAACTCACAAAGCCTTTTCCAACAGAACTTTCCAAAACCATAAACTCTAACACCAACAAGTACAAGGAGCATTGGATGTATACGAATACCATGACCCATTTACCCCAGTCCATATATATAATGACTTCGAATTCTATCACTGCTTCTCCATTTTCACAAGGTGAAAGTCCTGTAATTCTCTTTCTAAAAGTACTTTGAGAGTCCCTATACCTTAAGGACTGCAGTAATTCAAGAAAGCAACTCACCACCACTTTTTCAAGAACAATTATTGTTGGGTAATATAGTCTGACCTATCAGTGATATCGACATCTCTCAACTAATATTTTAAACTAAGAGATAATTGCATTTCTTGAAAAAGAAAGTATTAAAACATACGTTGAAAACGCAATAGGTAAACGTTGAGATCGATCAGAAAGTCAGGCCTAATGGTATTTCCATATCTCTACAAATTATATTACTACAGTACTGGTTATACTCAATATTTAATTCTTGAGTCAGTCAACTTAAAGCTGGCATGAAGAAACATTCCTAATATTAAGATTTTCCATTACCTGCATTAGTTTCTTGACATTTATCAAATGACCACCTGACCTCTACAGCTTGACCTCGTTCTTTAATCTGTTCCTCAATTTCCCGCACTTTAGCTCGGACCTGTCAAAAGCATAAAATGAACTTTTATAACAATCCACATCTATTAAACACATCTAATGTGGAAAAACATCTGAAACCTAGACAACATTTTTATACAAGAGAATCTCATATACCTGTTGGGTAAATGTAGAGTTCCCTCCTGGCATGGGCAGACTGGATGGCGCTATGGGTAAAAGATCGAGGGGAGATCCAGTCTTATTTCTGCAATCAGTCAACGAGTAATGCCACACCAATGCACTTGGGCAACACAAAACTATGCTCTGTAAAACAAGCAGCCAATCGTCATTCACAACAGTAAATCTTCATGTCTTTCTCTGCACAACTGTCTTAACTGACAGTACCTGACGGAAGTGTTCCCTAGTTTCTTCATGCAACTCCATAACTTGTTTCTGTGTTTTGATTTTATGGGGGCCAAGTGTCCAACTGTGGCTCACTCAAATGGCAACCTGTCATGTGTGATTTAAGATAGTAAGTACCTACAGGCCATTCAATGTGCAAAGATCATAAGTAATCCTTACTGAATGTAAGAAAGGGGACTTTTCTTTTAAATTAAGGATCACTAGCAATGTTTAGGAACCAAACAAATTCTCTCTCTCTCTCTCTCTGCTACTGTAGTTCCTTATGGCTAGTGAAGAAAGCAGATGAGTCCATAGGGGTGCCATTTCTCCCTGGGGCAAAACAAAAGCAAAAACAGCTTTCTGGTGATAAAAATCAGTGCAAGGAAACTGAACAGATATAAAATCCAAGACAGTAGTGCTGCTAGAACTGTACTGGAACAAAATTGATCACAACAATCAGGTAAACACCTAGATTCATTTTCAACAGGTAATTCGCTAAAAGGTAACATCAGGCAGCACAGTGGTTAGCACTTCTGCCTCACAGCACCAGGGACCCAGGTTTAATTCCAGCCTTGGGACTGTCTATGTGGAGATGCACATTCTCCCCTGGTTTATGATGGGCATCATCGTTCCCTCCCACAGACCAAAGATGTGCATTTAGGTGGAATGGCCATGCTAAATTGTCCATAGTGACTAGGGATGTGCAGGCTAGGTGGATTAGCCATACTAAGTGTGGAATTATGGGATCAGAGTAGGGACAGGCACTGGGCAGGATGATCCTTGGCAGGTAGATGCAGACTTAATGGGCTGAATGGTGTCTTTCTGCACTGCAGGCATTCTATGATCTTTCCTTACCTAACATACATAATCTCTTGAGCAGGGATACAAACAGTCTGCACAGACATTAGACGAGTGGGCAAAATCATGCAAGACAATGTACCAAAATGTGATGTTACGTACTTTGATTGAAAGAACATACATGTGCACTGGATGTAGTCTGGCTGATCCCAGAAATATTGAAACTTTATTGTGTGGAGTGGTTAAGCAGGAGGGGTCTGTATTCATTGCAGCTTAGAAAAATGAATGGCAACCTTGTTGAAATGTACAAAATTCTTACTGGACTTGACAGGGTAGATGCAAAAAAGTTAATTCCCTGTGGGAGTGTGTTAGACTGGAGGCATAATCTCAAAGTAGGGTCTTGTACATTTAAGACATGGATGAGGAGCAATTTCTTCACTGAGAGGACAGTGAATCTATGGAATTTTCTACTGCAGAGGGGTGTAAAGGCTGGATTGTTAAGTATATTTAAGGCTCATTGACTGGCAGAACAGACTCAAAGGATTAAATGGCCTATTTCTGTTCCTGCATCCTATGGTTTTACGATTGCAACCTGGCTGATACTTGCTTTTGAACTTCTGTCCTAGAATAAAGGTCCAAACACAGATTGAGTCAGTCTTCATTGTTTCATATCTTTTAGGCAACCTCCCAGATACCAACATCACTAGGTTATGTCCTTCCCACCAGCAAGGCAAAACAAGCTGAGATGGCAGCGCAGTAGCATACAGCCTGTTCTCAACATCAGGTCTGGATCTCATGGAGTTTCACAGCATCATTTCAAAGACGGGAAAATATACTTCCTCTTCATTACATGCACAGCTGCCCCAAATCTGATGAATCAGTACTCCTTCATGTTGTTCAGTAACTGAACAAATGAAGTACCAAGCATGTCAAAGGCACAGAATATAGTCACGGTCAGCATCTTCACTGTCCATCTCCAAGGGTAGCTCAGTAGCACCACTATTGACCAAGATGGCCAAATCCTAAAAGACATAGCTACTAGACTGGACCTGGGATAGATGCCGTAATAGAAGCAACGAGAAAAACCAGTCTGGCCTCTTCCCTCATTGATCTACCTGTCCCGGAAGAGTTTGCCCACAATCATGCTGGTAGGAGTGACCACCATACAGTCCTTGTGGAGACAAAGTCCCATATTCATATTTTCCATTCCCTTCACTATTTTCTGTGGTACCACCACTGTGCTAAATAAGGCAGGTTTAGCATGGATATAACAATTCAAAACTAGCCTTCAACGAAACACCACAGACCAACAGCAGCAGAAATGTATTCAACTACAATCTGTAACTTTATGGTCTAGAATATTCTCCTCTCTACCACAACTATCAAATCAGGGGTTAAATCCTGTTGGAATGAAGCTTGTCGGAGAACTAGCCAGAAGCAAGAAAGGATATACCTGAAAAAGAGGTGCCAGCCCAGTGAACCTACAACATGCGACGTTTATCTGTCGAGAAATGGAAGCAGTATGCAATGGACAGACAGAGGTAACCAATCCTAAAACCAACAGATCAGATCAATATTCTGTGGAGCTGTCTCATCCAGCCATGAATATTGGACACAAAAATACTGCATCCTCTATGATGGGAGAACCCAGCACATCAATGTAAAAGGCAATGTTGAAACACTAGTAATTATCCTCAGCCACAAGTGCCTAGTGTTGCCCCATCTCAGTATCATATGTCAGTTTTCAAGATAAGTTGATTCACTCCAGACACTCTGGCTGAAGATAGCTTACATAATTATAATTGCTGAATCCATAGTCATTCACGCTCCAGAGGTTCATCAGTGACCAAACATTTGAAGGTTTAGCCATATAAATACTGTGGCCACAACAGCAGGGTCAAGGGTAGGAATTCAGCGGTAACAAACATAACTCCCGATGCTCAAGCTTGCTCACCATTTACAAAGCACAACATCAAAAGCACGATGGAATAGGTTCCACTTGTCTGAATAAGTATAGCACCATTAACAGGCAAAATGACAGACAAAATCCAGCTCAGTTTGTTAGGACACCATCTACCATCTTCAGTATTCACTGTCTCCACTATAGTTACACCATACCAGCAGTATGTATCATGTACAAAATACACTCCGTCATTCATTCTTACACTCCACTGACAGTACCTCACAAATCCACAACCTCTACTACCTTGTATCACAACAGCAGAAGTTGCATGGGATCAGCAGCATGTTCAAGGTCTCCCTAAGTTAGGCACCAATCAGACTTGGAGTTATATCAGCATTCCTTCAATGTCACTGAGTCAGTATCCTGGAACTCTTTTCTGTGGATGTACCTACACCACATGGGCTGCAGTGGTTCATAAAACTGCTTCCAACCACTTTCTCAAAAGTAATTAGGATTGGCAAGGAACTAAAGGCCAGCTATCGATATTCATATCCTGTAAAATAATTTTTTATTCCGGTCATAATTTTAAAGCTGAATAAAAATTGTCTTTTCGATCCATTAATAGAACTTCTGTTTCATTTTGACAATGTTTTCAATGTGAAAGTTAATGGCTATTTGGCATTAGCCCAATTAAAGGCAAGAAAAAGAAAACTAAAAACTACTGATATACCTGAAGCATGCAGCTTAAACCAAACACAACTGGGCGATGCTGTGGGCAAATATAAAAATCCATGAATGGAGATTGAGGCTGGCTAGCCCCATTAGTTGGTGGTGTTGGAGTTGGAGGCAAAGCATTTCCTGTGGGTGCTGCCATAACATGGGTCTGGTGTCCTCCTGTTACGGTATTACTACTACTATCCCCAAGCAGCAAGGACAGGCGTCGAGTACAGAAATAAGCCAAGCGTCTTGACAGGTATGCAGATTGCACAAACTCTCCAGAGTACTACAAAGAGCAGAAAAACAAATTTTAGTATCTCACAATTAGATCTTTACAGATGATTGTAGAGTAGCGAGATGTACAGTATTTGTACAGTAATATATGTAACAATATTGACAGCACTGTCATTAGGATTTCAGTGAACAGTAATGCTTGATGCTTAAAAATGACTTGCTGCTTTTCAAAAAATCCCCAATATATAACTGGAGCTCAAATAAGAGTTTGAGTATTGCAGATGCCATAAATCTGAAATAAGGACAGAAATGGTGAAGAAACTCAGCAGATCTGGCAGCTTCTTTGGAGGCAGAAACTGGTAATGTTTTAAAGTGTAATGTGATTCCCCTTCAGAGCACATATAGGTTATGTCATCTGCCTAGTGCTGCATCATCATGGTTGAGCAGTTTGAATTGATGTTTAGGACTATTTCACAAGTAGTGTACTAATACATCATTAATAACACATTGGATTAAAATAAATTCCCTTTATTATGACATCAATAAATTAAATAAGCCTGGTGATTAAACAGAATTAAAGCCTTTACATTTCAACTAAAATTTTAAATTACCTGTATTTATTTTAACAGACCGTAAACTCTAATTACTAAGAACTGCAGTCCCAATCAAAAACTTACCCACCTGTAACATCAGTGGAAGCAATAACTTAAGAAGTTCATCCTCCCCCGGCCGGATTTTCTCAAAGCATTCAAGTACCCAGGTCAGGAACTCATGCCTATCCAGCATTCCATCCTGTAGCCAAAGCAAGAAAATTACAGCTATATAAATGAACGTTGCAAACATTACATCCTTGTTGGAAAAAAGGGTCTAGAAACACACCCAACAAATACAAGCCAGTCAGTTTAACTTTGGTATTGAGGAAAATAGTGTTTAACTAATTTGCTGCAGCTCCTTGAAGTAAGAAAAAAGAGAGGGAGAATTGATCAGGGCAATGCTGTTGAAGTTGTGTACATGGGCATGCAAAAGGCATTTGACACAATGCCGCACAACAGGCCGGTGGGCAAAGTTATAGTTCACAGAATAAAAGGAACAGTAGCAACATGCTTAGCAATACACAACTGGCTGAGTGGCAGGAAACAGAGAATAGTAGTTAATGGACATTCTCCAAGTTAGAGGCAGGTTTGTAGTGGGGGCTCCAAAAGGGTCAGCAATGAAGTTACTTTTCCTGATATATATGAACAACCTAGACCTTGTCTGGTTGGGCACAATCTAAAAAAACGGAACATAACACAAAACTTGAAAACACATGAACAGTGACGAAGATAGCATTAAATGTCAAAAAGTACATAAACAAGCTGATCCAATGTAATTCATCTGTTACCAGTCTGGTCAACATGAAGAAACGCAAAGTGACTTATTTTGGTAGTAAGAAAGCTAAAACTCTAAAGGGTAAGGAAAAACAGACACGCCTTCGAGCCTGCTTGTCATTCAGTAATATTATTGCTGACTTATTTGTGTTTTAACTTCCAACTTCCCACTAACTCTCAATTCCCCTAACAAGAATCCATCTGCATCCGTCTTAAAAATAGTCCATGACACCAGCTCAAACGTCTTCTAAAGCAGAGTATTCCAGTCTCACAACCTTCATCTCTGTTCCAAAATAGTCACCCTAATTTTAAAAACAGTGCTCTCTACTTCTGGGCTGAGCACAAGAGGAAGCATCCTTTCCACATTCACCTTGTCAAGGTCAATCACAATCTTCTAGACTTCAATCAAGTCACCTCTCATTGTTTTAAACTCTAGTGGAAATAGGTCAAGCCCATTCAAACTATCCCATACAACAAGCGATGACTTCACATGTTAATCCTGTAAATTTCCTCTGAACTGCTTCCAATAATATTCACATCCTTCCTTATATAAGGGTGGCACAAAGATTCTGCAAACGTATGTAGACAAGTGAGTTGGAGAAAACTTGGCAGATGGAATAAGATGTGGGGAAATGAGGGTGCATACTTTGGCAGGCAGAATAGAGGAGCTGAATGTTATTTAAATGGAGGAAGACTGCAGAACACTACGGAACAGAGGGATTTGGGAGTTCTTGCCCATAAATCATAAAACGCCTCTAAGGGGAAAACAGCGACAGATTTGTGGCACCACAATTGGCTCTGCTGCACAGCATGGGTGGAAAAAGACTGAGCAGCTGTGGGGTATTCTGAAAGGGGGAAGATAAACAGCAAGCAGTCATGGTGCATGTTGGCACCAATAAGACGGGTTTAACAAAAGGAAAGTAGGTCCTGCAGCAGGAGTTGAAGAGACTCAGTTGATTATGGAAGAAAACTACTAAGGCTATAATCTCAGAGTTACTTAAAGTGCCAGGTGCTACTGAGTACCGGAACAGGAAGACATGTCAGACGAATGCTTGGCTAAATGGATGGTGTAGGAGGGAGGGTTTTAGACTTTTAGATCATGGGACAACTCCTGGAATAAGTGGGACCTGTACAAGCTGGGCATGTTGAACCAGTATGGGTCTAATATCCTTGCTTGAAGTTTCCTCGTGCTGTTGGAGAGGTTTTAAACTGATTTAGCTGGGGTATGAAGCACAGAGTAGAAGGAAACTCAGGAATAAGGTCTAATCAGATTATGTCAAGGCGTCATACAGCACAACAACATAACCTTTGGTCTAACATTTAAAATATATTTGGACAGAAACATGATTGGGAAAGGTTTAGAGGGATATGGGCCAGACATAGATAAATGGGACTAGTTCTATTTGGGGAAACTTAGTTAGCATTGACAAGTTGGACTGAGGAGCCTGTTCTTGTGCTGTGCGACTCTATGACTTGCCCCGTTATCACCAAGTTTCCCAAACTAAACTACCCCCATTTTTCTGCATTTAGCCCATTTGTCTCTAAACTATTGGTATTCGTGAACTTATCCAAATGTCTTTTAAATGTTATAACTGTACCTGCATCAACCATTGCTTCTGGCAGTTCATTCCACATACCAACAACCCTCGTTGTCAAAAAGTTGCCTCTCAGGTCTATTTTTAAAATATTTCTCCCCTCACCTTAAAAATATGACCATTAGTTTTGAACTCTCCTACACAAGGTAAAAGATCTTTGCTCTTCACTTTATTTATGTCCCTCACGATTTTATAAACCTTCAGAACGTCACTCCTCAACTACCCACACACCAGCAAAAAATTACCAGCCTATCCAGCCTCTCCTTAACTCAAATCCTCCAGTCCTGGCAACATCCTTGAAAATCTTTTATGAACCCTCTACAATTTAATGACATCCTTCCTGAGCAGGGCAAAAAGAACGGCATATGCTACTCTAAAAGTGGCCTTGTCATTGTGTGTACAACTGCAACGTGACATTCCAACTCCTATGCTCAGTGGTCTGAGGCATGACCACTGAGGCCTTCTTAACCACTGTCCACCTATGATGCAACTTTTGGAGAACCACATACCCTTACCCTAGGGCTCTCTGTTTGACAACATTACCCAAGGCCCTACTGTTGTTTGTATACATCTTGCCCTTATTTGTCTTATATAGAAGGAATAGTAGGACAATCCAGCACGTACAGAAGAATGGAGCAGGAATAACGCCCACGTGGGTGGGCTAGAAGTTGTACCTATTTTAATGCAATGAGCGTTACTGGTAAAGCAGAATAACTTCAGCACTGATTATCATTTGGAAATATGGCATCATTGCAATCGAAGAGACATGGCTGAAGTAAGGACAGAACAGCTCAACATTCCAGAATAAAGAAACTTCAGGCGTGATGTTGGAGGGGGGAGAGGGGAAAAGAGTAAGAGGGGTGGGGCATTGCATTATTGATAAAGAAAATCTCCCATGCAGCAATGAGTCGGTCCTAAAAGTGTCTTGAAATTAGGCCATCTGGATAAGGCTTAGGAATAAAAAGGGCAATTACTTTGCTGGGATCAGACGACAGGCCTCCCAACAGTCACACTGAGGTAGAGGAATGAACATGTAGACAAATTACAGAAAGGACTTCAGCTTTGCTAAAATTAACTGGGATCACTTTCGTGTGAAAGGACAAGATGGGGTGGAATTTTTCAAGTGCATTCAGACGAGGCTGAGGGGTGATCTGATCAAAGTCTACAAAATTATGAAATGCACAGCAGAATATAATGAGAATCTCTTGTCCATAGCTGATGTGTCAAAGACCAAAGGGTATAAGTTTAAGGTGAGGAGAAAGTGGTTTGGACATGATTTGAGAAACTTCTTTTCACTCAGAGGGTGGTAGATATGTGGAATGTGCTGCATGAGATATTCTCACAACATTTAGGAAACATCTGGATGAGTACATAAAATGCCAGGACATAGTAGGCTGTGAGCCATGTACAGGTACTGGGATTAGTGGAGTTTGGCATTTGTTGGTCAGCATAGACATGTGGGCCATGCTGTACGACTCTTATAATATCAGCTGTGAAGCAGAATCAATGGGATGAATACCCTACATTTGCTGCTATGTCTTATGGTCTTACTATCTAAGGTGGCCAAAGCTGAAAAAAGTATTTAAGATGTAGTCTCACCCATTGAAGCATAATATCCTTACTTTTACACAAAACCAAAGTGTTGGAAAAAACTCAGCAGATCCGGCAGTATCCATGGAGAGAAAGACAATGGCCTTCATCTTTTCTGGTGCTAGCCCCTAAGCTACAAGACTTAAGATCACAACATACCATAGTAGGATTTGAATTTCACAATCTGAGTTGGAAGGAAATCTTTCATTATCTCAAAAGAAAAAACAAGCATAAATCTTATTGCTCTAACTTTTAGTATTACACGACTCTCGTTTTCAATGTTACTGCTATCCCGCTGAAGAAAACTTAGTTCTTTCACTTATAGCCATTCCTCCACATCCACGAGAGTTCAGTTTCTGAGAACCCCATGAATAATGAAATTCATGAGTGCAGAGCCCATTAAAAATACAGGTTTAAAAAGAGGCTTAAAAATTGCAGACACACGAGTTTTGCTGTGGATGTTGCATTCTGATGTTAGTTACTATTTGGTACAAATAGGCAAAATCACGAGTCCTGAACTCATGGATACTGAGGATTTCCTATATTTCACATTTGTACGTACAATGTTACACATTACCCTACCTGAAACATGTAAAGGGCCAGCTTTTCATTATATTCCCACTGTTTCACGGCCTGTTCCACTTCAGGCACTGTGGGTTGTACTGGTGTCCCACAATTCTGCGAAGACATCACTCGATAAGATTCAGCAATCTTCTGTAACTGTTCCCAGAGGTACTTAGTGATGATTTGAGTCCACTCTACAGGGGAAAAAGAAATCATCCTTAAAACCACTGTTGCAAATTTTTTAACTTGGCACTGCTTAGTCCCAATACGTTTAAACTCCAGTACAAAATAACTCTCCAAAGTTACAAAACTTTTGTCTTCCAGGCTATGCATTTTAGTGTGGCATTACAGATACATGTGTAGAGACCTGGCAATAGGAAGGAGGCAAACTCGGAGTCAGGCATGCACCAACCTAATATAACATTTCCCCGCTCCAATAAATTGCACTTTATACATTGGACAACTGTTAAAGGTAGAACAGTACAGCACAAGAACAGGCCCTCCGGCCCACCATGTTGTGCCAAACAGGATGCCAAATTAAACTAATCCCTTCCACCTGTCCTGCACATCTTTCCATTCTTTGCTCATTCATGTGTTTTTCTAAAAGCCTCAAACACCTCAATCTTATCCACCTCCACCACAACACCTGGCAGTCTGTCCGAGGCATCTAACATTGTGTGTAAAAAAACCTGCCCTCACATATCCTGAGCTTTTCCCCCTTACCTTAAATGCAAGCCCTCTAGTATCAGACATTTCAAATCTGGGGAAACAAAAAAAGATTCTGACTGTCAACACTATCTATGAGTCTCATAATATTATAAACTTCATTCAGGTCTCCCCTCAGCCTCTGCTACTCCAGAGAAAACAACTGTGGTTTGCCTAGCCTCTTCTTATGACTTGCACCCTCTAATCCAGTCAGCGTCCTGGTAAACTTCTTCCACACCCTCTCCAAAGCTTCCACATCCTTCCTGTAATGTGGCAACCAGAACAGAATGCACCTGAATGAAAACATGTTAAATATTATTAAACAATATCAAGTATTTAAACACGATTTAAGTATTTCAGCACTATTAAACTGTTAAATACTGATCTTTAGTTTCTTGGTAATTCAAACTTTTTTGATGTAGAAATTTCAACTGGAGTAAAGCACTGTAATTTTGTTTTCCAGGTCAATAAATACTGGCATTTATATTCAGCTAACCATTTAATACCGAAATTGGATTGGCCAAGTTTGAAGACTTGAGCTGTCTGGGTCAGAAAGGCTGAATGTCTAGTTGAGTTGACCCAGAAAGTACATACAAAATGGTGGAGTCAATCAACACTCATTGTGAATAACAGTCACTGAAGCAATATACAAAAGCAATCAACACCTCTGAAAGATGATACCTTCAAGAAAAAGCAGAAGGAAATAAATTATAGTGGAAATAAATAACTTCCCTCTGAACTATCAGTATACGATCGGTCATTTGGTAATACAGAACTTCAGTGTCGCTGAACAGAAAACTTACTTCAAAGCTTCTTGTCTTGCACCATCTGCCATGGAGTTCTCTTCTATTGTCTACTGCAAGCCTACCTTCACTGGTCAATATTTATGGTAAGATTCCAATAGCACATGGAAGTATCAGCGTAGATTTACTGTCACCTCATTAAATAGGGTCCGAAACATTTACTCATTGCATAAATTTTGATGAAATAGAGCACATTAAAACCATGCTGCAAGGCAATAGCTGCTCTGATTGGAGCATTTTGGAGCTAATGCATGAATGAGACTAAGACTGTCACTTCTGGTCTTGAAAAATCTCTGATTACCCTGGAAGAGTGAGGTATGTCAAAAATGAGAGGAACAGGTGACAATAGCTGTTTCACAATACAGTGACAACGAGTGGTATCCAACATTACAGGATGCTGCCTTCAAACTAAACAGACATTCTGTTGGTCATGCAAATGAGTAATGTGAGAATGTCAATCTTAGGGTCTGGGAGATGCTGAGTACGTAGGCCATATGTCTCAAAGGTTGGTGGTTCAAATCAGACTGTGTTCTTTTAACCGAAAGAACTGTAGATGTTGGAAATCAGAAACAAAAACAAAAACAAAAACAGAAGCTGCTGAAAAAGCTCAGCAGGTCTGGCAGCATCTGTGCAGAGAAAACAGGTTTAATGTTTTGGGTCCAATAACCGTTCTTCAAAACTGAAAAACAGAACAGATCAGCTCTGAAGACTATGTTCTATTAGTGTTTACAACATGCAAGATACTGACTACTCCCAATCAGCCTCAAAACACATTGTTCAAAATTAAGTATGATCCCATGATTGGAGAACATGTACTAAATAAGCCAGAATGTATGAAAAATTTCGCTAACCACCTTAAGATTATCAGCCAAGTTAGGAGCATTGCACATTTACATATATTGGAAGCTACATATATTAATACACAAAGCAGGGGAACAGAACATATTAAGACAACTCAGGCAAAAGAAAACATACGCACATATTATGAGATAACAAAGTGTGGAGCTGGATGAACACAGCAGGCCAAGCAGCATCTCAGGAGCACAAAAGCTGATGTTTCGGGCCTAGACCCTTCTTCAGAGAGTGTCAGACACTCTCTGATGAAATGTCTAGGCCTGAAACATCAGCTTTTGTGCTCCTGAGATGCTGCTTGGCCTGCTGTGTTCATCCAGCTCCATACTTTGTTATCTTGGATTCTCCAGCATCTACAGTTTCCATTATCACTGATACGCACGTATTACACCTGCTTCAACTTCATAAAACAGTTGACCGCCATTCTCTGGTTCATTCATCAAGGTATTGTTTTGATGAACTACAGTCAATCTACCTGATTTAAACTTAAACAATTAACTGTTAATCACAGTCTAGCTGGTACATTCTCTATGGCACACCTCTACAATCAAAGTCTACCTGCCAACCAATCAGCACTCTTGACCCCCATCGTACTAGTATACTGCCAACACAGTGATGTCTCGAAGATGCAAAGCTTCAACAATGTGTCTGCACAATATTCAATACACAGATTAATGGAGTGCTTGCTGTTGCTAAAGCATGCTTAGCTTCAAATGTTAAATGAAAGGAATTGTTCATTCAAAGGTCTTACCAACAAAACAACAATCAATGTACAAAAGGTAGAAGCCAGATTATTAAACATGTTTATTCAAGTTGCAAAGCTACAGAAAAATATTTTTTGTTAAGCCTACCTATACAAGGGTCTATGACATGACGTTTCTTCATCTTTGTTTCGGTAATAGCAGCATAATAGGCACATGTCATTTTTATCAGCCAAGCAGCTCTCATGACCGGCACCGAATATTTGGCTAGGTATCCAAACACTTCTTCCTTTTTACTAAATATAGGCACCTGAAGAATGCAAAAAAAAATTGGTGTTAGGTGAATCTTAAGATAGGTAAATGCACATGATTTCTTTCAGAATAAGCTAACAAACTGAAATATGATCATAATAAAACAATATTTGAAAGATCAGAGACAGGGTGGCAATTCACAAAGGCAAACAGTGCAGATGGGTGTTTTTTTGGCTCGCTGTTTCAGGTGGTAATTGGAGGTCAAGTTGGGGGGGGAGGGGTGCAATAAGCTGGATTTGGAAGGAAATAGCAGATAACACCCAAGGCAAAGGGATTCCATTACAATGCCAGTTAGCATGCGGCCCCAAGAATCAATGTTAGATGGTCAGAAGATTGGTTCAAATAGGACAGAGAAACTATAAGGTGAGGTATATGGACTAATTGAACCCAAAGAGGTGAAGTAGTGGAGGCTGATGATAGTTGGAATTAGAAAATGGCATGATTTCAGGAGTGGATTCTAACATAGATGAGATTTAGCTCACGAACAAGGGATATGGCTGCTAAACAAATGGTGTTAACATTAGAAGCTGCTTGCATTTACAACTACAGGTATAGAAGACAGGGTCGTAATGCAATTGTTTGCAGTGGTTGAAGGGAGCTGGGGTTTACTTTTTTGTTTAACAGAATCATCCTGGAATAATAAAAGAAAGCATGGCCCAAACACACAATATGGCCCTGTCACAACTGTTCATCAACGATTAACCAAATTGCGTCCTCCATAAATGATTCCATGATTGGACAATATGTACTAGATAAGCCAGAGTGCGCAAAGAATTACGCTGACAACCAACTTTAGATTGTCAGTCAGATTTGGAGAATGGCACACTTACATACTGCAAGCAACATAAATTAATACACAAAGCAGAGGAAAATATTAAGACAACACAGGCAGAAAAAACATATGCACATATTACACCTGTATCAACTTAAGAAAACAGGTGACAGCCATTCTCTGTAAACTTGAAGGATGAACATGGAGTTATATTGCATTATTCAAATGGATCAGAAGAGGTATGTATTTTGCTTGAGCTGTCCAATAACACCAGCAATATCATGGAGACTGATAGCACAAAGGCTAGTAAATTAAATGCAGCTGTAAAATAAGTTTGGGATGGGGAGATTACAGATTCACCGGATTATGAGCAGAAAGAACTCATTTGGGGACGGAGTTGGGGGAAGGAGGTGGCAAGAATGTGAGGGGCAAGGGCCACTGCCAATATTGGATCAGATAAAAGATCACTGGCCACTGATCATTTTAGATCACTAAAGATTTACGTCTATTTCTCTCTCCAGACATGCTGAGAGACCTTTTAATCGTTTTCCATTTTACTTAACTGAGAAACTGCAAAGGACCATTCAACTCCTCAACCTTTTAAAATCAACTAGATCATGGCTAAATTGTAACTCAATTACATTTATCCACGTTTGTTCCATGTCTATTGAGTAAGTATCTATCTGATAAAAAATCCTGCTTATTCAGTCTTGAAGATTTCAACTAACCACTCATCAATTAGCCTTTTAGGATAGAGTTCCATATAGGGCAAGTACAGAGAAACAGAACTAGCTGAAACATAAACAGAAGTTGCTGGAAAATCTCAGCAAGTCTGGCAGCATCTGTGGAAAGAAATCAGTATTAACATTTTGGGTCCAGTGATCATGCTTCAGAACTGGCCAAGTTGTCTGTGCAAAATATGACCTGGTACTGGCATATCAAATGGCCTCCTCTGTGCTGTAATGATTATATGATCCTACATTTCCACTCCTTCAGAGGAGGAAACAAGTGAGATACATAAGATGCTTGAGATAAATAAAAATGATACAAGAAGCTAGATGTGAGTTAAAACTAAGTTATCCTTGGTAATAAAGGAATGCACTGCCGCTGTGACACAAGCAGTTCAAAGAACAAACAGAGACTCTGGCCAGATATAGAACGTCACTGTCATGAACAAATTCTACATAACTGAAGATTGAGATTTTTTTGAGATTGTAACCAAAACAATTGCTGAGGGCAGAGGGGCAGATGTTGTCTACTAGGACTTTGGTGAAGCCTTTTGCAAGTTTCCACATGATAGGTTCATTAGTAAAGTTAGATCACATAGGATTCAGGGAGTGCCTGTCAATTGGATACAAATTTGACTTGACAGTAGAAGACAAAGAATGGTGGTATTATGTAGCAATAATGGAGAAACTTCAGTTATCCTAACAAACAGGGGTAGCAACAGTGTAAAGAATAGAGTGGAGGAGGAATCCCTGAAATGTGCCTAAGACAATGTTCCTGATCAGTGCATTTCCAGCCCTGTGAGGAAGGAAGCGGTTTTGATGTAGTTCTGAGGAATAAAGTGAGGCAAGGCATTTGAAGAACATGGTATGATCAGGTTTAGCCGAGTTACAGAAAAAGATGAAGTACAATCAAAAATACTTAAATGGAGGAAAGGTAGTAAATTGATAACATGTATGGGACATCATAAGTTAATAGATTAATAGATTAAACAATAATTGTAAAACAAACAGCTTTCAAAGAACAAATGATTCAAATGAAGCAGGAGCAAAAGAAAGGACAGCCAAAGCTGGAACTCAGTGAATGACTAAAGACATAGTGGCTAAAATGAGACAGAAAAAGGGAGACATGACAATTGTGCAACTAACCCAATAGGAATTATATTCAGTATTTAGAAAACAGAGTGAAGATTCAAGAAAAGGGAATAATAAAAAAGAGAAAATGAGAATAGATGTCATAATTTAAAAAGGTAAGCCAATCTTTCATAAATGTATAAATAGTAAGGAGTAGTCAAAAGTTAGTTAAGGCCAATTAAGGGTGACAAATGCGACTTTCTTGTGGAGATGGAATGCTGAGTTACTGAATGAATACTCTGCTGCTGAATTCACTAGAAAGGTGAAGTGAAGGCATTGGTAAAAAGTTGAAGTAGTGGTTATAGTGAACAGGATAAAAATAAAGAATAGGTACTTAAAAGTTTGCCAACATTTAAGAATAGTCACAGTCCAATGAACCTCACTTACATGGAGAATAAAGAGGCTGAATTTTGTGCTTTAACAGCAGGAAAAAGGTAGAGGAGATTTGATGGATGTGTTCAAAATCATAGGTAATTTAATAACAATACATAAGGAGGAACTGTTTCCAATGGTAAAAGGGTCAGTAACCAGGATATACAGACTTAAAATTATCAATAAACAAATCAGAAGAGACATGAGGAAATATAATATTTCCCCTCAAAGCAACTTGTTATATGATGAAAGGCACTGCATGAAAGAATGGAGAAAGCAGATTTAAAGTAACATCCAAAAGAGAATTGGGTAATAACTGTCAGTTAAAAAAATTACAACTATTTGGAGCAGTGGATTGGTTTTGATTGAACAGCTTACCAAAGTAGCTGGGGGACAGGGAGGGTGGATTGAACACAGGTTAAATGTGCTGCATCATTCTATATTTGCTGTACAAACCAATTCTTTATTCTTCCTGATTTCTGTGACTCTAAATGCTTGCCAACAGCAACTGTAAGGGCATGTATTTTTTCAAGCCCCATCCATTGTAAACAAACACATTTCTAACCAACTGACAAGAGACCAGCTGATGGTGGGATAAGATTCAACAGCCCTTTTTCATATCATTTCTCTGCAATTAAAAAGAATAATAAGTTAATTTAGTGTGTCTACCATCAACAGCATCTAAGGTGTTGAAAAAGCTGCTGAATTAAGTGCTTTAATTGACACAGAAGTCTTCAATGATACTACTTTAAATGTATGTACAGAAAAGTAGACTAAAATGAATTAGAAGAAAAAAATCAAAGTAGAGTCACACCCACCAAATTGAATTTTATTAGCAGCCAGACTGGCTTCATTCGGACCACTGACCTACTTCACAACACAAAATTATACATCATGATAGGACTACAATTACTTAAATACTAGGGTAGTTGGCAGCTGAAAAATGTAACAGCATTATGAGACAATTGTATCTTTATAAACTTAAGAGGAAAAAAAACACATGGATCAAAAGTAACTTACCTTTTTGGCAAGTTGTGTTAATGGTTTGGTTCCAGACAGATCAGTAAACCAGTTATGTATTGAAGGTTGGGAACGAGCTGTGACAAGCCAGAAACTATCCTTCTGATTAACTTGAGGCTTCCGTTTGCCTGTATCCGGAAAGGTGTTACATCGTAATTTCTCTGCGATTATACTGCTGAAGTAGGAGCTGATCTATAACAAAGTTCAATACAGACTTGAGTGGATCCAGTAGTACGAACTATTTGTAACAATAAGTAGCTATATGTGTGAAGCTCTGGATGCAATAAAACATAAAAGCTTGTTGGAATATTTCTAGTAATCCAAAATTACTTTTATGCGGAAATGCCAGTGGCTTCACCTGTTGAAGGACTGGCGCTCCAAAAGCTTGAGATTTCAAATAAATCTGCTGGACTAAAACCGAGTGTCATCTGACTTCTGAAATTACTTTGTGTGAGCCCTCTAACTCATTCCCTTGTGGTAACACTTTTCTTTTAAGTTTCATTCACACTAAGAATTGTTCTTCAACAAAAATATTGAGTGGTCTGTAAGTGCATGTGGAAAATAGATTTGAATTTGTAGAAGATTGATAGCATGGTAAACCAGAAGCCCAGGATAATACTCTGGGCCACAGGCTTGAATCCCACCACAACTAAAGTGAAATTTAAACTTGATTAATAAATCTGGAACTAAAAACTGCCTAACAATGACCATGAAGTCGCTGATTTGCTTTAACAACCATTGGTTCACTGATGTCCTTGTAACAAGGAGTCTGCTGCCAGTATGATCTAGCTTACATCTCACTCAAGAAACATGGCAGTGAGATTTTGGCTCTTTAAATGCCTATTGTATCAGGCTACAACAAAGTTTATGAAAAGGAATGAAACTAGACATGATATCAACTATGGCACAATTGTTACAGTTTGTATCATCTACAAGATGCACTGGAGCAACACAGAGTTCCTTCAACAACATCTTCCAAACCCAACTATCACGTGCAAGGACAAGGGTAAAAAATGCACAGGAACATGACTACCCACAAGTTCCCCAACAAGGCACACGCTATTCAAATATTGCCATTACTTCCTGTCACTGGGTCAAAACTCTGGAATTCCTTACAGCACTGTGGGTATCCAAATTCTCCAAGGACTGAGCAGTACAGCATCACATCCTCCTTGGCAATTGGGATGGAAAATAATTGCTGGCCAGTCATCAATACTGGCATTCCATGAACAAATTAAACAAAATCAACAATAGCAAACTGTAAACTCCACAAAGTCGTTTTTACCAACATCTGCGGGCTTATGCCAAAATTGGAAAAACTGTTCTATTTATCAGTTAGGCAACAAACTAATAAGCATGTGCATGGAATTATAACTTACATGCAATATCCCAAACACCACATTTAACATCCTGTACCACAAGCAGGACAAACCCATCAGAGATGGCAAGCAGGTCTCTGTGTTTGTCTCAGATTTCAAGCATTTGCAGTATTTTCCTTTAACGCAAAGAAATCAATTCTGACTCAATGAAGAATATAGACTGGCATATCAGGATCAGCACCAGGCATACATACATACTTGTAACGAGGTGCCAACCTGCCAAAAGTGCTATCTAGAACAACTTGCATGCCAAGCAGCATGCGACTGACAGGACTAACCAATTTCACAACGAAGGGATCAGACCTAGATTCTGCAAACCCACCACATACTAGTTTTCAAAGGTAGAGGGCAATTAAACAATTAACAGTTGGCGATGGCTCCATAAATATTCCCATCCTTAATGATGACAGGGTCTATCTTACAAAACTTACACAATGTTTAAAACAGTAGATAGGGTAGATGCAGGCAAGACATTTTCCTTAGTAGGACAGTCTAGAACCGGGGTGGGGGGCAATTTAAAAACAAGGATTTTTAAATTGCACCCCCGCAATGCCACTTAAGCAAAAGAAGAAGAAATTATTTTACTCAGAGGATTGTGGATTTTGAATTCTTCTCTGCAAAAGACAGAGTGTGAAAGCCCAGTCTTTGTCTATGTTTAAGGCAGCTATCAATAGATTTCTGATTACCAATGGCAAACAGTTATAGGGATGAGGTGAGTAAAAGACATTCAAGTCTTCATTCACTTATGATCACACTTAATAATGGGGCAGGCTTGATAGGCTGAATGGCCCAATTCTGTGCCAGCACATCAGTACGAAAGACAAAGTTGAAACATTTGGATACATCTTCAGTCAAAAGTGAAGAGTGGGTAACCCATATCAACATCCTCCTGAGGGCACAACATCACTGGTGACAATCTTCAACCAATCAATTCATTCCACATAATATAAATGCATTGCTTACAGCACTGAATACTGTCAGGTTATGGGCTCTGACAAGCTTCCAGCAATGCCACTTAAGCTCCAGACCTCACCATGCATCTCGGAAAACTGTTCCAGTAGAGCTACATCACTGGTACATTGTAAGGGACCACATATCTTTCCTTTTTATACTACAAACTAGAATGGAAGTTAGACATTGCTTTATAGCTGAAATTCTAGGAGGGTTTGCAACCTGGAAAATCAAATGCACATTCAGCTATACAAAAAAAAATGCTGATTTTGGAGCAGTGAGCTTGTCACATTAAGTCAGAGTGGCACAATTTTTTTTTGAGTTAAGGAATCATGGACTGACAACTAGTACCCTCAAATTGATCAAGTATAGTCTGCTACAAATCAGTGTAAGCAGTGCAACCAGAACCAGAGTCAGCAAGCTAAAAACATTTTTCTCCTATCTGATTAAAACAAAACTATGAGTAACAATCTGAAAAGACACAATTCTAATAGGACAGAAGATCTAGATGCATCTGATCAGACATCAAACTGACGTGGTTGGTTGGCTCGCCAAGCTGAATGGTTTTCATGCAAATGTTTTGTCTCCCTTCTAGGGGACACCATTGTTGTGTTGCCTCCGTTGAAGCTTTCAAATTGTAAAATAAACCCTACTCCACATGCAACATCATGTCATGATCGCAAAAACCGGAAAAATTTAAGGGATAACTTAACCCATCCGGGTGATAAATCATGGATTCACTACTGTGTGGAAACAGGCCCTTTGGCCCAACAAGTCCACACAGACACTCACAGCATCCCACCAAGACCCATCCCCCTAATCTACAGGGCCCCGAACATTACGGGCAATTTAGCATAGCCAATCCACCCTACCTGTACATCTTTGGATTGTAGGAAACTGGAGCACCTAGAGGAAACCCACACACACAGCGAGAATGCGCAGATTCCACACAGACAGCTCCCCAAGGTGGAACTGAGCCTGGGTCTCTGGCGCTGTGAGGCAGCAGTGCTAACCACTGAACCATCGTGCTGTGCCAATCATGCCCCTAGACCAACGAGCCAATTCTGGATCTGGACTTTTGATCTCTATTTTTCTGACTATAATATCAGTGTTAAGGCACTCACCTAAAGAAACATACTGGGATTGGAAGCAGCCCAGAGAAGGTGGTCTCATGTATGAAGCAATTTTATCATGAGGAGCCAGAGTCACACAGCACAAACAGATCTTTTGGCTCAACTTGTACATGTTGACCAAGTTTCCCAAACTGAACAAGTCCCATTTGCCTGCATTTAGCTCATATCCCTCTAAAACTTAGCTATTCACATACGCATCCAAGAATCTTTTAAATGTTGTACCACTTTCTCTGGCTGTTCATTCCATACATGCACCACCCTCTGTACAAAAAAGTTGCCCCTAAGGTCCTTTTTAAATCTTTCCCGCTCCCCTTAAAATTATGCCTCTTAATTTTGAACTCCTCTACACAAGGGAAAAGACCTTTACTATTCACTTTATCTATGCACCTCAATTTTTTAACCCTCCATAAGGGCTTGAGTACGATAGGCCTGTACAAATGAAGTTCAGAAGAATGACAGTTGGTCTTATTGGACCATTTAAGATTCTTAGGGGCTTGACAAAGTAGACAGAAACTTTTTAAACCTGGTATGAGGGTACCAGAGGCAATAATCACAAAATAAAGGGTCTAAGACAGAGATAAGGAAGAGTTTCTTCTGAGGGTAGTGAATCTGTGGAATTTTTTAACCAAAGAATTCAAAGCTGAGATTGCCTCCTGCTACTGCTACATCTCATGATCTTATAGTCAGTCCTTTGCTTGTCTTACTTATGAACAAATTTGTGCACTTTAGGTTTTAAAGCAGTGCAGTTTCAGTTGCATACTTGTGCATTGATAATCATCCTTCTTTGCAACTTGTTAAAAGAATTTTATTTATTCATTTTGTGGGATATGGGTGTTGCTGGCTGGCCAGTTTTTATTGTTTGCACCTAATTGCTCCTGAGAAGCTAGGTGGCGAGCTGCCTTCTTCAAGTGCTGCAGTTCACATGCTGTGATTGACCCACAATGCCCTTAGGGAGGGACTACCAGGATTTTTACCCAGCGACAGTGAAGGAACAGCGATATACTTCCAAGTGAGGATGGGGATTGGCTTGGAGGGGAACTTGAAGGTGGTAGTGTTCCCATATACCTGCTACCCTGGTCCATCTAGATGGAAGTGGTCCTTGGTTTCGAAGATGCTGTCTAAGGAACTTTGGTCAATTTCTGCTGTGCATCTTGTAGATAGTAGCAGCTGGGAGTACTGACAGTTGGCAGTGGAGGGAGTGGATGCAGTGCCAATCAAATGGGCGGCTCTGTCCTGATGGTGTCAAGCTTCTTGAGTGTTGATGGATTGCACTCATGCAGGCAAGTGTGGAGTATTCCATTACACTCCTGACTTGCCTTGTAGATGGTGGCTTTGGCAAGTCAGGAGGGGAGTTACTTGCAGGAGTATCCCTGGCTTCTGACTTGCTCTTGTAGCCTCTGCATTTATGTGGTGAGTCCAGGCGAATTTCTGACCAATGACAACTCTAAGGACATTAATACTGGGGAAATTCAGTGATGGAGCACCATTGAACATCAAGGAGTGGTGGTTCGATTGGCTCTTGTTGGTGGTGGTCATGGCCTGGCATTTGTGTGGAGCGAACGTCACTTGCCACTTGTCAGTCCAAGCCTGGATATTGTCCAGATTTTGTTGGATTTGAGCATGGACTGCTTAGGTGTCTGAGGAATCATGAATGGTGCTGAACATTGCGGAATCATAGAGGGATGTCCAAACCTCTCACCTTATGATGGAGGGAGGTCATTGATGAAGCAGCTAAAGATGGTTGGGCCTAGGACACTACCCTGTGGAACACCTGCCGAGATGTCTTGGCGCTGAGATGACTGACTTCCAACAACCACAGCCATCTTATGTGTCAGGATTTTCACCCGAAACCCACTGATTCCAGTTTTGCTAGGGTTTCCTGATGCGACACTCAGTCGAATGCAGGCTTGATGTCAAAGGCTGTCACTCTCACCCCACCTCTGATATTCAGCACTATTTTTTCCATAGTTGAACCAAAGTTTCAACATGGTCAGGAGATGAGTGGCCCTGATGGAACCCAAACTGGGCATCACTGAGCAGGTTACTGCTGAGTAAGTGCTGCTTGATAGTAGTGTTGACAACACCCTCTATCACTTCAGTGATGACCAAGAGAGTAGACTGATGGGGTGGTAACTGGTTGGATTGGATTGGATTTGTCCTGCTTTTTATGTACAGGACATACGTGGGCAATTTTCCACATTGTCACATACATGCCAGTTTTGTAACTGTACCGGAACAGGTACAGTTAGGGAAGCAGGAAGCTCTGGAGCAGAAGTCTTCAGTACTATTACCACAACGTTGTCAGGTGCCTCAAACCATTTCTTAATATCATGTGGACTGAAACAAATCAGCTGAAGAGAAGTATCTGTTATGCTGAGGGCTGGAGGAGGCCAAGATGGATCATCTATTCGGCACTTCTGGCCCAAGAATGCTGTCTATACTTGTGTATACAACAAATTGGTGTTTTCTGTTAATGACAAAACATGGTAAGAATTGCTTTTGACCCAAGTAGAAGTCAGTCAGGCAAACAGATATTTTGATAGTTTAATTAGGCATTTGCACATTTGTGAAGCTCATGGAACACAAATGCTTGATTATAAAGTGCAGTCTTCCCAGTTAAATTGTAATAATTTACCCAGCTGAGTGGAAAAATACAAGGTATATCCTGTCCAAAAATCCCACCCTGCCAATTATTATCCCATCAGTCTACTCTTTCAACAAAGTGATGATAGAGGTAATGCCATCAAGTTTGGGTTCTGCATGTCACTGAGTTCCTGATCTCAGTGCAGCTTGGTCCAAAAATGGACAAAAGAAATAAACTCCTGAAAGGAGATGAGAATGATTGTTCTCGCGGCAGTATTTAACAGAGAATGGCATCAAGAAGTCCGAGCAAAAATAGAGTCAATGGGAATCAAGGAAAAAATTATCCACTGGTATGTTGTAAAATGGAAGAGGGCATGGTTAATTGAGGCAAATCATCTCAGTTCCAAAATATCACTGAAAGAATTCTTCAGGATCATGCGCTATCCCCAACTATTTTCAGCAGCTTTATTTGTGAACTTCCCACCTTTATAAGTTCAGAGGTAGGGGCATATGACGGTCACCTCATATTCAGTACCATTCGCAATTCCCCAGAAAGTGAGGCAGTCTGTATCCCTATCCAGAAAAACCTGAATAACATTCTGGCTTGTGCTGGTAAATGATGAGTGACATTCATGTCACACAAGTACCAAACATTGGCCATCTCCAACAAATGAGAATCTAACTACTAGTCCTTGATAATCAGCAATATTACCATCACTGACTCCGCCACTGTCAACATCCTTGAGGTTACTATCTGGAGAAACAGACCCGGACTGGCTGTATGGATATTGTGGCTACAAGAGCAGGCCAGAGGCCAAGAATCTCACAGCTAATAATTCATTTCCTTTCTCCCCAAAGCCTGTCCACCATCTACAAGACACAAGTCAAAAGTGAGCTGTAATGCTGTCCACTTGCCTAAATGAGTGCAGCTCCAACAACAATTGAGAAGCTCAATATTATCCAGGTCAAAGCAATCCACTTGACTGCTGCACTATCCACCGTCTTATATTCACTCCCTGTGCCAAAGTATAGGGTGGCAGTGTATATTGTCAACAAGATGCACTGCAGCAATTAACTCATACTCCTGATACAGTGCCTTCCAAACCTGCAGCCTCTGCCACCCAGATGGACAAGGGCAACAGTTGTAAGGAGACACCACCACCACCTTCAAGTTTCCCTTTAAGTCACACACCATCCTGACTTCAAAGTACACTGTTCTTCAGAGTCACTGAGTCAATATCCTGGAGCTCCTTTCCTACAGCACTTAGGGGAATCTACACCCCAATGACAATGCTAATTTAAGGCAACTCACCAGTATCTCAGTAGCATTTTAGGATAGAACATAGAACAGTACAGCACAGAACAGGCCCTTCAGCCCACAATGTTGTGCCGACCATTAATCCTCATGTATGCACCCTCAAATTTTTGTGACCATATGCATGTCCAGCAGTCTCTTAAATGACCCCAATGACCTTGCTTCCACAACTGCTGCTGGCAACGCATTCCATGCTCTCACAACTCTCTGCGTAAAGAACCTGCCTCTGACATCCCCTCTATACTTTCCACCAACCAGCTTAAAACTATGACCCCTCGTGCTAGCCATTTCTGCCCTGGGAAATAGTCTCTGGCTATCAACTCTATCTATGCCTCTCATTATCTTGTATACCTCAATTAGGTCCCCTCTCCTCCTCCTTTTCTCCAATGAAAAGAGACCGAGCTCAGTCAACCTCTCTTCATAAGATAAGCCCTCCAGTCCAGGCAGCATCCTGGTAAACCTCCTCTGAACCCTCTCCAAAGCATCCACATCTTTCCTATAATAGGGCGCCCAGAACTGGACGCAGTATTCCAAGTGCGGTCTAACCAAAGTTTTATAGAGCTGCAACAAGATCTCACGACTCTTAAACTCAATCCCCCTGTTAATGAAAGCCAAAACACCATATGCTTTCTTAACAACCCTGTCCACTTGGGTGGCCATTTTAAGGGATCTATGTATCTGCACACCAAGATCCCTCTGTTCCTCCACGCTGCCAAGAATCCTATCCTTAATCCTGTACTCAGCTTTCAAATTCGACCTTCCAAAATGCATCACCTCGCATTTATCCAGGTTGAACTCCATCTGCCACCTCTCAGCCCATCTCTGCATCCTGTCAATGTCCTGCTGCAGCCTACAACAGCCCTCTACACTGTCAACGATGGCAAGTAAGTGTTTGACAATTCTGCAACACCTACATTCCTTAAATAAGAATAGCTTAGTTTAATTTTCTTCACTTTTAGGCATTTTTAACAATATGTTTGCTGCAGTAAATTGACATGGTCAAGGTGCGATTTTGAATTGAAACATTCATATTAAAGAAGCCATTTTGAGATTCACAAATAAATGTTATAGCAGATTAATAACTAGCCAGCTACTGATGATTGTATCAGAAGGATACAAGTCAATTAGGTTGTAATTCTAAAGTAATTAACAAGTAGTTGACGGAGGATGGTTCTTTCCAAATTTTTGTGTCAGAAATGTATGAATTGACTGAACGTTAACATCAAAGTGTAATGCAAAGCTTCTGCAGAAGATGACAGGATATTAAGGCCATTAATCACTCTTGCTTGTCCTTGAATTAGTTAAGGCAACATTCATAATGAATAAAAGCATAGGTATTTCAAATATTTTGCCTCCTTATGACTTGCCCACATAGCCAATGTAGCTACTCTGGTGGCAGTTTCTTCAACCCAATTGCGCCTGCTAATGTTGCTACTCTTGCACCCATCTTTAGGGCACATCGAGCACTTGTATTTGTCTGTCATCCAGCTCTTGCAGTAGCCTCTACTTCAATATATCTCCAAATGTGCTCTGAAAACACAACAGCTCCAAATGTAACTGGACTCACTCAGAGTTCAATGGTGTCACAAATGACCGAGATACCCAGGACAGAGAAAAATGAGGAAGAAAAGACGGATCAGTTTTTCCAAGCCAACATACAAGCTTGTCAGAGAAATACTAAGACGTGGAAATGATCTCCTTAATATGAACAGAAGGTGAGGATACTTTAGGCAAAATCACTCAGAGTTGGAGGACAGTTAAAATCTTGCATGAGGGTTTAAAGAAAAACAGTCGCTGGAATTAATCGTCTGCCAACAGCTGTAGAATAAAGGACACAATGCTACATTGTGCAACTTTGATCCATGTAACTCAATAGAACGTCAGACTTTTCACGCCTAAGCAAATGTCACAAAGTATTCATAAAACCTGCCTTTATTCTGTAATGATATGGCAGAAGGTATAACATGAATTCTGAGCCATTGCTTATTTTAGTCCAAAGCAATTATGAAGAAAATATTTGTACCTTTAATACATTATTCTAATTCAAAAGTACATCAAGTACAATGAATAACTTTGAACTGTAATGACTATTATGCTAACTGTATAGCAGTTACAGTGCGTACCGCCAAGTCCCATAGGCCACAAAACTAACATTTTATCCATCTGTTACTTATAGAACATTCATCGGAAGATTTTTGATTGAACACCAGAATTAACTCCTCTCCAAACAGTGTAATTGGATCTTTCAAATTCAACTAAGCCGCTGGAAAATATAACATGAATTTACACCATGATGGTACTATCAGAACACAGAACCTCTTTAGATATACATCTTCATTTGAAAATAGTGTATACATAGTTATTTCCAATTGTTTTCAAACAGATGGTAATGCTGTATTTCACTATGCAGTACTAGAAATGACCTCATCTGCACTCTTATTAAACACGGTAGATTGCATGAAAGTGAAAAGTGGTATGTGAACATAAATTCTTAAAAATCCATCAATCTTGAGTAGAAAACTGCAATGTTTCTATTTTTAAACCTTGTAAATAAAATTTGAAATAGTAATGGTAAGCACACTTCCATAATTATTCTCTTTAGTTATATCATTTTTCCACTATTGACCTCCACCTCAGCAAAAGGTAGTCATAGTTCTCACATTACACCTTAGCCTATTCTCAGATTCTCAGTCAGAACAATCCATTGCACAGCTCCAATATTTAGAGGAGACTTTGATCGACAATGAGAACACCTTACCTTGCCAGGATTGAAATTTACATTTTTTGCACTACCATGTTCGTCTCCAGATACTGCAGGTTGATTGTTAAAGCCTTGTTTAACATTCAGTGCTGTCAGCTCATCCTAAAAACAAAAAGGAACATTTAAGTATGATTAAAATGGCCAAAAAATATGCTCAAAACACCATCTTTATTCCTCCCATTTTCTGGGATCACTGTCCTGTATTGTGGCAATTCACTTCCAAAGTATTTAATTGGTTTAAAGTGTTACAGGATGCTAGAGGTCATTGAAATTGTTATATAAATAGAAGGCTTTTCTTTTGTATAGTGCTACCTTTTGAACTGTTCTCACGAGCTTCAACTGATTTGACTGATATTTTCTGTCTGTTGGATTCTTTGTGATAAATCAAAATTATCTGAACATGTTTTCATTTTTGTTCATCAACTAACTTACTTGTTCCAGTCCAGTGTGGGTTCTTTTTAAATATTAACCTGGTAAAACAATTTTGTTAACTGAAAATTTTGTTGACTTGACTTCTATCATGTTGATGTATCCTCTCTAACAATTACAAAACATATCCACCATTACCCAAACTAGAGGTCACGATTGAGAAATAGTCCAGAAATCAATTTTTAACTAAATAATAATTTAAATGAAATACACATTTTGTTTTTGTCAAGTTCAAAAGCTAAACATAAAACTGAACAGAGTAGTAAGCATATGTGTGCCAAAGGACATTGCAGCCAAGTTTGCAGAAGATTTCATTTAGATTTGCTTTAACAGTGTAAACTGCTGACGCAACTCTGTCATTTCAGTAGCTTGGCTTCTATTATATCACACCATTCCAAAGACACCAATGTTTATGTGCATGATTTGACACAATAAGCTGTGACAATGGAGACAGCATTGGAAAAAGATTAAAGGAGAAAATGTAACAGCATTTTTGTTAAGCTTAAAAGAAGGAACATTATTGTTTTTAAACAGAAGATAAGGAATTGATAATGTCTGTATGCTCTGTGTTTCAAAGGCTTTTGTGATAATGTATTCCAGTCATGTACCAAGTTTAGTGAATTTTAATAAATCAGATGTTTTATTTAATGTTCAGAAAATCCCTCCAGGCACAGCCATGATCCCCAACATGCAGATTGGACAGTAAATTCCACTGCCTGCCGTGTTCCTTTGCCATGAGCGTGTCCGACAGTTGATTACACCACCTGGTATTCTCACACCACGCACATTTCTGATAGTTTACTGTCTACCCACATTTCCTCGGGTGACTGCCCTGCCACTGCACGAGTTCCATTTCAGGAAAAACGTATACACGTCCTGAGGTTTTGCCAGAATGTTGCTTTGAGTCACAGTGCAGTTGACGTGGACTTTAATTGCAGGATAAATTAGGCTTTGCAATGGCTGTACAAATAAATAAGCAAAAAAAACTTGTAACAGATCTATGAAGTCAGTATATTACAGTATTAAAAACACAGGGGCCATCCAGCTCATCATGCCTATACACACACTCTACAAGAGTAGCTCAGCTAGGCTCACTCCTCTATCCATTCTCTGTCGTCCTGCAGTCTTGCTTTCCTTCAACTGCTTTTATAATAGTTGCATGCGGAATAAAAGAACAAAATTATAGGAAATGCTGTCACGCTCTGCATCCAATACCCAAGCAAAACAAGACAATCAAGGGCCTCGGAAATAAGTCACAATGGCAGAAATGACCTTCATGTGCCTTGAAAGCAGCCAGCAGCATTCCAAATGTTGCAGAAACAGATCCAGAAGCTTACTTGCAGCTTGACCAATGGTAGAGTGAGGTCACAAACTACAAGGTGACACCACAATGATGAATGATGAACCTGGACCATTTAACAGGAAACCACAACAGTATTTCCACGCTGAACAGGAAAATGAATTCTTGTTCACAACTGCAAATGACAAGGGGTTGTCTTCTTTGCCACCAAAGCATGTCAATAAGTAAAAAGGAAAATTTGGAAGACACCAGACACCAACACAGTGCATTCAAAGATAATTTTCCCTTGAACAGCACGGTTTGGACAATAAAAGTCGAAAAGTTTAAGACAGTTTTGAGAGCTCAACAATCGTTACTCTTTTCCTACGTTACAGCAAAAAGGGAAGGCATGCACTAAAGCATCATTTTTCCGCAAAAATACAAGAAATAATTTACAGGTGGTGAAGCAATTAACGCAACAATGATAATGACGCTTTATCAGAAGACTTTCAGAACAAAGAAATAACTGCAATCCAGAACAGGTCAATCAGTGCTTCCACAATAGCAAAAACAGAGATACCTTTGTCCAAAGACATTTTTCAGTAACTACAGCAGGACCAGAAGGTTGTGAATACTTCGCACTTCAGTTCAAAGAATCCCCCAACACGGCCTTCACAGCCCAGCTGATTGTTTTTGTCCACACGGCTTTTTACAGCATAACAACTCAAAGATCTCTTCACCATTTTGCTCTCTAAAAAGAGCACAAAGAATGAGGATATCTACAAACATCAGCCCTTCTTATTTAAATCCTTTGAGAACTCTGTGCTGCCAACAATGAAGTCATCTTCTATGCTGATCTTGTGTAGTTAATAGAAGGGAATATCCTGCGAAGATTTTTAGTTCTGACACCTGAAATAGTCGCCTTTTAAAAATTCAAGAAATGTAGTGCGCAGCGAGCTGTCGGAAAATGCATAATTGCTCAACTTTGGGTTCCTGACAGATATAACATCAAAATTGAACAATCTGAACTGTAAACTACTGGGAAAGGACAAAGACTTAGAACAAATGGTCAGTGCTGTGAATGCATTCCAGATGAAACTGGTACTCCTGGTGAAAAAATAAGATGTAGCAACATTTCACAAGTTTGGAGAACCCACTAGAAAGGGCAATTCAACAAGTTACTATTGAGTGCTGGTGGAGGAGGGAACGGATGTTTGTGATGTGGTGCCAGTCAACCAGCAGCTTTTGTCAAGCTTCTTGAATGTTGTTGGAGCTGTATCCATCCAGATAAGTAGGGAGTATTCATTCCATCACATTCCGAACTTGTGCTTTGTAGATAATGGACTGGTTTTGAGGAGTCAGGGGGTTAGTTACTCACCACTGTATTACTAGCCTCTGAACCTGCACTTGTAGCCGCTGTGTTTACGTGACAAATTCATCTGAGTTTCTAGTCAACGGTAACCCTATGGATGTTGATAGTTGGGGTTCAGTGATAATAACATCCATGAATGTCAAGGGACGGTGGTTAGATTGTTTCTTATTGGAGATGGTCACTGCCTGACTTGTGTGGTGCAAGTGACTGAAGTGATAGCAGGGTAACAC
Organism: Stegostoma tigrinum; assembly: GCF_030684315.1. Taxonomy (NCBI): domain Eukaryota; kingdom Metazoa; phylum Chordata; class Chondrichthyes; order Orectolobiformes; family Stegostomatidae; genus Stegostoma; species Stegostoma tigrinum. The sequence continues at coordinate 38,212,330 of NC_081368.1, forward strand.
TTTGGTAACGATTATAATTCTATTTGTTTTAAAATAGTTCTGGAATAGGATGAGCCTTCCATAAAAAAAAATGAACTTTTAATTGCATTAAGGCAAATTTTAATGATATGAGGCAAGAACGTTCAAAAATTGATCTGAGTAGGCTATTCACAGGTAAAGGGGCATCAGATAAGTGGGAGGCTTTCAAAATTGTGATAACAAAAGTTCAGAAGCATTATGTTTCCGTTAGAGTGAAAGGCAAGGCTGACAGGATTAAAGAACAGTGGGTGAATAAAGTTATCGTGGCTCTAGTCAAGGATAAAATATAAATGAATATTAGGTATAGACAACTGGGCTCAAATGTATCTCTTGGACAGTATAAAGAGTATAGGGGAATTGACAGGGAGATCAGGAAGGCAGAGGCTATGAGATACCTGTGGCAAGTAAAGTTAAGGATAATCAAATAAGACAGAGTAAGAGCAACACAGCAACTGCAGACAGAGTGGCGCTCCTTAAAGATCAAAGATGATGTCTTTGTGCCCAACTTCAGGTGGTGGAAAGAGATATTAAATGAGTATTTTGCATTTTTTTTTAATGTGGAGCAAGAAGGGGAGGCTAGGGAACTTGGGAAAATAAATACTGATGTTTTGAAAACAGCTCACATTACAGAAGCAGTTGTCCTGGATGTCTTAGATAAAATAAAGGTGGATAAATCTCCATGACTGATCCAGTGAATCCCAGGCTGTTGTGGTAAGTTAGTGAGGAAATTGCAGAGCCCTATGTAGAAGTACATATATCATCTCTAACTATGGGTCGAGAAGCTGGATGACTAGACTGCGGCTAACGTACATTTGTTTAAAAAGAGATGTAAAGAGAAGGAACGATAGACCCGAGAGTCTGACTTCGGCGGTGATTCAGAAAGATAGGATTTATTTACATGTGGAGAGGCAAGGAATGATTAGGATAATTGGCAAGGCTTTGTGCGAAGGAAATCATGTCTCCCAAACTTGATGCGAGTTTTTGGAGGAAACAACCAAGAACACTGATGAGGAGAGAGCAACAGACATTGTTTACTTGGACTTTAGTAAAGCCTTTAACAAGGTTCCACATATTAGACTAATTAGTAAAAAGTTACATCACATTAGATACAGTGTAAGCTTGCCAATTGGATACAAAATTGGCCTAATGGCAAGAGACAGAGAATGATGGTGGATGGCTGTTTTTTGGACTGGAGGCCTGTGACCAGATAGATTCCACAGGGATCAGTGCTGGATCCATTTTATTTGTCATTTATACAAATGATTTAGATGAAAATATACAATGGCTAGTAAGTTTGCAGATGACACCAAAATTGGTGCTATAGTCAACAGTGAAGAAGGCTATCTAAAATTATAAGGGTCAAGAATGGCAGACAGAGTTTGATTTGGATAAATGTAAGATATTGCATTTTGGTAAAACCAACAAGGGCAGAACTTATACAATTAAAAGGAGGGCCTTGAGGTGTACCGTAGAATAGAAAAGGCTAGGGGTTCTGGTACATAATTCTTTGAAGATTGCATCACACATACACAAGGCATAGAACATAGAAAATTACAGAACAGTACAGGCCCTTTGGCCCTCGATGTTGTGCCGACCTGTCATACCAATCTGAAGCCCATCTAACCTACACTATTCCATGTACGTCCATATGCTTGTCCAATGACGACTTAAATGTACTTAAAGTTGGCGAATCTACTACCATTGCAGGCAAAGCGTTCCATACCCTTACTACTCTCTGAGTAAAGACTTACTACTCTCTGAGTAAAGAAGGCAGTAAGGAAGGTGTTTTGTATGCTTGCCTTCACTGCTTAGACTTTTGAGTATAGGAATTGGGATGTTATGTTGACACTGTGCAGGATACTGGTGAGGCCTCTTCTGGAGTACTGTGTCTAGTTCTGTTCTATCTGTTGTAGGAAGATATTACTAAGCTGGAGTGGGTTCAGAAGAGATTTACCGGGATGTTACTGGGTATGGAGGGTTTGAGTTAGAAGGAGAAGCTGGATATGCTAGGACTTTTTCCATTGGAGCATGAGAGGTTAAGGAGTGACTTTATAGAGGTTTACAAGGGCATGAGGGGTGCAGATAAGGTGGACGGCGAGTGCTTTTTCTCCTCTACCATGTGGGATTTCAAAGCTAGGAACATTTTTTAAAATCTTTTTCGTCTCACTTTAAAAATAAGGCACGAGAGACAATTTTTTTTTTATACACAGAGAATGGTTTGTGTGCGTAATGAGCTTCCAGAGGAAGCGGTGGATGCAGGTACAGTTACAACATTTAAAAAGACATCTGGATAAGCACATGAATAAGAAATGTTTTGAGGGATATGGGCCAAGCGCGGGTCGACGGGACTAGTTTAGTTTGGGGTTATTAACTGGTTGGACCTGTTCTGTGTTTCTGTGCTGGAACAAAAACAAAGTTGCTGAAAAAGCTCAGCAGGTCTGGCAGCATTTTCAATTGTGAGAAAGGGTCATCAAACCAGAAACATTAAGTCTGGTTTTTCCACTTCACAGATGCTGCCAGACATGCTGAGCTTTTCCAGCAACTTTGTTTTTGTTCCTGATTTACAGCATCCGCAGTCCTTTTGGTTTCTGTCCCGTGCTGTATGACTCTATGAATGTTACTTGCCACTTGTCAGCCCAAGCTTGGGTATCGTCCAGATCTTGTTACATTTGAACATGGGCTGCTTCAGTATCTGAGGTATCAAATGGTGTTGAATATTATGCAATCATCAGCAAACATCCCCACTTCTGACTGGAGGGAAGGTCATTGACAAAGCTGCTCGAGGTGGTTGGGCCAAAGACACAATCCTAAGGAACTTCTTCAGGGATGTCCTACAGCTGCGATGACTGGGCTTCAACAACTATAGCCATCCCCCTACGTGCCATGGTTGATCCCCACCAGTGGAGATTTTGCCCCTTGATACCCAATGATTCTAGTTTTGCGTCGGCTTCTTGATACAGCACCCAGTCGAACTCGGCCTCGATATCAAGGATTGTCACACTCACCTCAACTTTTCCCAGTAAAACAATTTAGGTCATGGCTAACCTCTGGGTGCCCCACCACCCAGACCTGTTGTCAGATGAGCTTCACGCAGGTAACGCTAAATTTACAGACAGTCCCAAAACGTCAATCTTACAAACATCACACCGCAACACATGATACTGTTTCTATTATGAATGAATTGCTAAGTACAATAGCCACGGTGGAACTTTGATCTCTCATTGAGCTATAAGTCAAATTCAGTCAGAAAGGCAGTGGGAACCTGTGTTTAGCTTTAATTCCCTGGTGTTAGGGCAAGGCCATGGAATAGCTTATCAGAAAGATTCAGTGTTGCTGCACAGTTTGGAAAAATCCTTTTAGGATGACGGTCTTTGTCACTTTCAATGTGTTTCCTTTCTGAAACTCGGAGATGCTTCCACAAATGTCGATAACTTTCCAGTAATTCACCTGTTGCCAGTTGTCATGTGCAAATCTTTCCAAAAAGTATCAACATTCTATAAAATCATAAAGATTTCATATTTAAGCCAGATTTTCCAATGACACTTTTATTCTAGCACAGACCACTGTAAACAGAGTGTAATGGATATTTTCCACGGGTATATTTACTTTCCTAAACTGGGGGACTGAGATATCCTCAAGCATTTCCCACTGTTGCCTCCAGAGTGAAATTAATGGTCTGGGAAATTACGTAACTAAAGATACCAGCTGAAAAACTGGTAAGAAAAACACTTTTTTTCAGCTTTTTTAGAATGTAATAAAATTCCCACAAAGTACTTCTGAAAGAACTAGCTCGGACGAACATTGTCCACAAATTTAAATGATAATTGAAATTATGGCCAATGAGATTTAAAAAGACAACTCAAGATGAAATGTTTGAGAAGAGATTTTCAGGATGCAGCTAGGATCATAAGAAATAGGAACAGGAGCACGCCATTTGGTCAGCTGAGCCTGCTCTGCCAGTCAATAGATCCTAGCTGATCTGACATGCCTCATCACCCCATCCCCCTCTCTGATGAAGGGTCTAGGCCCGAAACATCAGCTTTTGTGCTCCTGAGATGCTGCTGGGCCTGCTGTGTTCATCCAGCCTCACATTTCATTATCTTGGATTCTCCAGCATCTGCAGTTCCCATTATCACTGATACAATTTTAACCTCACTGCGAAGCCTCTTCCAGGGATGCCTAACCTGAAGAAGTTACCCTCCTCCCTCCGGACCAACCTCAGAGAATCTCTCTCCCATTGCAACTCTCTTGTAATCTCTTCGGCCTTGAAACTGCTCGACCATGTCCTGAAGCAAACCAGGTACCACAGCCACATCACCTTCCTCAGCACCTGCCTATGGAACCGGATCATCCCCAATGGACTCCGCACCTCCTTCTCCTACCTACTAACCTCATCCCACCTCATTGACTTATCTGTCTTCCCTGGACTGACCTATCCCCTCCCTACCTCCCCACCTATACTCTCCTCTCCACCTATCTTCTTTTCTCTCCATCTTCAGTCTGCCTCCCCCTCTCTCCCTATTTATTCCAGAACCCTCACCCCATCCCCCTCTCTGATGAAGGGTCTAGGCCCGAAACGTCAGCTTTTGTGCTCCTGAGATGCTGCTGGGCCTGCTGTGTTCATCCAGCCTCACATTTCATTATCTCTGACATTCCTCATGTCCACTTTCCTGCATTTTTCCCGTAGCCCTTGATTTCCCCATCAACCTATCTATCTATCTCAGCCTTAACTATACACAAGGGACACTTTCTCCACAGCTCTCTGGGTCAAGGAGTTCCAAAGACACTAAGCCCTTTGAGAAAAGAAATTCCTCCTCATCTCAAACTGGCATCTTTTTATTCTGGGCTATGCCCTCTGATCTCAGACTCTCCCATGATGAGAAACATCTTCTCAGCATTTATACTGTCAATCCCTTTATGTTTCAATGAGATCACCACTCATTTTTCTGAACTCTGGTGAGTAGAGTCCCAACCATTCAGCCTTCATTCAGCTGCAGTTAGAATTCCCTACCCTTGTACTTCAACCCCTCTACATTAAGGGCTAATATTCTATTGACCTTCCTAATTACCTGCTGCACCTGCATGTTAGTTTCATGTAGAAGTACCCCAAATCCCTTTGCCTTGCAGCTTTCAGCAATTTTTCTCCTTTAAATTATTCTGTTCTTTTGTTCTCCCTTCCAAAATGAACAACTTCACATTTTCCCACATGATACTCCATGTGCCAACTTCACCCACTTACTTAACCTATCAATATCTCTTTATAAACTGTTTGCATCCCTCTCACAACCTGCATTTCCACCTATTCTTGTGTAGTCTACAAACTTGGCAGCAGTTCGTTCACATCCTTCCTCCTAAACATTAATAAATGCCAGCTCAAATGTTCAGTACGAATGGTGGGGTGGAGATGCACAGCAAAACAGAACTGCAAACATAGAAGATCATAATGAATGTAAGACTAGAGCTAGGCCGGTATGAATCAGTGGTAGTATTTGTAATCATAGAATAGATAATGAAATCAGTGTATTGGTGAACAAGAAACCAACAAAGGTTGATAGAAACATAAGTAGTTGGTGAGTCGACTTAATCTGAAATAGCTTGCAAACACTGAAGTTTCAAGTAAGTCAGAGTTTTATCTGGTGAAGATCAAAGAACTGATAAAGACAATGTTGGACAAATAACAGCTGGAGGTTACAACAGCATGATTGAAAGCAGTATCACCTCAGTTTTGAGCCAATATCTTTCCTCACTAGCAGAGCACCCACACTCCCCAACCCCTGTCCCAAAGCCTAGAACTCCCCATCCCCCCTCACCTCCCGCAAGCACAATCTTGCTCGTTAACGAACCTGTCAGTAGACACTAAGCTTACATGAACAACAGACACTTGGGCAAAGTACTAGAGGATCACAGGTACCAATGAAATTGTACCACGTCTTTTGTTTTTAAAAGATCAGTACCCAGAAAGAATCCACAATGAAGAGGGTAAGAAACATGATGATAATTGCCCTTTTATTCCCACACCACAATGTGCAAGAGCAGGCCATTCAGCCCCTCATGTCTACTTCAGCATTCAATAAGACCATGGCTGATCGGATTGCAACCTCAAATCCGCATTCCCGCCAGGCAATCTTTCAACCCTTGCTTAATAAGGTTCTATCCACCTCAGTCTTAAAAATATTCAAGCACTTTATTTCCACCATCCTTTCTTAAAAACAGTTCCAAAAAATTCTCAAGATTCTAACAGATTCAAGGAAATCAAAGTCGTACATGAGGGGAAGAAAAAAGCAAAATATTGAATGATGGAAATCAAAAATGAAAACAAAAGTGTTGGAAATACTGTGATCAGGTAGTATCTAGAGAGAGAAACTGAACTGATGTTTCAGGACAAGTCATCTCACTCTGAAAAATTAACTCTGCCCAACTTTATAAGTACTACCAGAAATTATTATTATTAATTCTAAATGGGACTTTTTGGCCAAAAAATATTGCAAAGCTTTAATCAGGCAAGGCCCAAGAGTTACTTGAAAGGACGGGTCTCAAAATTAATTAAGGAGGACATGGAGTTCAGCGGGCAGCCAAAAAGAATCTAAATGACAGTAACGGTGTATGTTGTGCAGCTGAAAATGTGGTTCAGTGATCTTAAATAGCTTCTCATTTTGAGGTTTGAGGTCTAGTACATTAACTGAAAAGAAAAAGTACTTGATGATATAGTGTGGCGTAATTTGAGTGTGGAAGCACAACAGATCCTCAAAATTTCCCGATTATTTTAAGAGTAAAAATATATCAGCTTCAAGATCAATCGCAAACACTGTGGAAGTTGATTGCTTCTGGGTTTCTCCCAGATAGAGACAGTGAAGATTTGTACCATCTATGACGAATTTCCATATTAACCAGGTGTTATTGATAGGTCGGTCCAGTAGTTAACTGTTAAAATGGCTGAGCTGTGCTCCAGCCCAAACTCTATCTCACAGAGACAGGGTGACCAACCCACGGTTAGGGACCGACAGTACAAGAGCAGCTTATTGCTGCTGTCTGCAAGGCTACTCTAGGCCCAAGTCCACCCATACATACGGACTGTTTATTGTTTACATGGACGCTGCTCTAGGCCCGGCTCCCCGCGCCGGCTTACTCACCCCGCCGGCCCGGCTGCCTTACTGAGTGACTGGCCGTCCTCCCCTGGATTCTCGACGATTTTTCCTACCTCTTTCTGCTTGGGGTCCTGCGGATAAACGTCTGGCGGCCCGAGCCGAGGCCTTTTCAACGGCCTGTGCTCATAACTCAATATTCCGAACGCCGCCATCTTTGGGAAAGCCGGCTTGCCCCAACGAGTGGCTCCGAGCGCTACCGGAATTTGTCGATTCCGAGTGCTGACGAACATTGCCGATTCCGGGCGCTACCGGAATTTGTCGATTCCGAGTGCTGACGAACATTGTCGACTCCGGGCGCTACCGGAATTTACCGACTCCAAGCGCTAGTGGAGATTGTCGTAGCCGAAGAGGCATTTTGGTTAAAAGGACAAATGATGATAAATGTAGTATTTTGGCCTGGACCACATAAATTCCCTACTATAACCAGGGGCAACATTCCAGATAACTATTTTTCTAATGGCTGAAATAAACTATGATGTGGAGGTGCTGGTGTTGGACTGGGGTAGACAAAGTCAGAAATCATGCGCCACAAGGTTATAGTCCAACAAGTTTATTTGAAAACCTAAGCTTTGGGGACACAGGCCCCTTCATCAGGCGAAGTGAGAAAGAAGTACACGCACGCACGCGCACACACAGAATTTATAAATAAAAGATCAAAAAGTCACACAACTGATCAGGATGTATTAAACCTGCAAGGAAAGTTAAGCCTCTCAAATTATTTTTTTTTTCTTATTCAAAAATTAATGTGAATGGCGCCATGTATGTATGGCCAAGGTACACACTTTTCAGTGTATTTTTACATTGAATACACGTGACAATAAATGTTTCAATTCAAAGTTGCTGATAAAGCTCAGAAGGTCTGGTAGCATCTGTGAAGGAAAAAACAGAGTTAACGTTTTGGGTCCGGTGACTCTTCTGAGGTTCTGAGGAAGGATCACTGGACCCGAAACATTAACTCTGTTTTTGACATCACAGATGCTGCCAGATTTGCTGAGCTTTTCAGGCAACCTTGTTTTTGTTCCTGATTTATAACATCCACAGTTCTTTCGGTTTTTATTTAACATTTCAATTCAATTCAATAAGATGCTGTTAAATCTTTAATCAGTTAGAAGGTTTTAATTTATTAATATGTATGTGTGAATCTCCAAACTTCTTTCGAGTCACTTCCCTGCGAGAACTAAAGATATTATCGGTGTAAAGAAGAGGTGACATTTTAGGTCAGACAATACATGTTAGGTGTTTAGAATTTGTTCATGTTTTGGTTCGAAGTCAGACTGGTTTTATTTCTAACATAAGAATTTATAAAATGACACATTGACTGACTGTCTATAAATTGTGTGCTTTTGGACACACACACACACACGCACACACGCACACACACTTTCTCTCTCTCTCTCTCCCTCACCAACACAAACATATACATATACACATACACACTCACATATAAATTTGTGAGGTGAATTTGCATTTGCATATACATTCTATTTTGTTCAAAAAGCACACAATTTATAGACAGTCTGTCAATGTGGCTTTTAATAAATTCCTACTTTTAGAAATAAAATCAGACTGACTCCAGACTAAGGGGGTGGCCATGGGCACCCGCATGGGCCCCAGCTATGCCTGCCTCTTTGTAGGTTATGTGGAACAGTCCCTCTTCCGCACCTACACAGGCCCCAAACCCCACCTCTTCCTCCGGTACATTGATGACTGTATCGGCGCCGCCTCTTGCTCCCCAGAGGAGCTCGAACAGTTCATCCACTTCACCAACACCTTCCACCCCAACCTTCAGTTCACCTGGGCCATCTCCAGCACATCCCTCACCTTCCTGGACCTCTCAGTCTCCATCTCAGGCAACCAGCTTGTAACTGATGTCCATTTCAAGCCCACCGACTCCCACAGCTACCTAGAATACACCTCCTCCCACCCACCCTCCTGCAAAAATTCCATCCCCTATTCCCAATTCCTCCGCCTCCGCCGCATCTGCTCCCACGATAAGACATTCCACTCCCGCACATCCCAGATGTCCAAGTTCTTTAAGGACTGCAACTTTCCCCCCACAGTGATCGAGAACGCCCTTGACCGCGTCTCCCGTATTTCCCACAACACATCCCTCACACCCTGCCCCCGCCACAACCGCCCCAAGAGGATCCCCCTCGTTCTCACACACCACCCCACCAACCTCTGGATACAACGCATTATCCTCCGACACTTCCGCCATTTACAATCCGACCCCACCACCCAAGACATTTTTCCATCCCCTCCCCTGTCTGCTTTCCGGAGAGACCACTCTCTCCGTGACTCCCTTGTTTGCTCCACACTGCCCTCCAACCCCACCACACCCGGCACCTTCCCTTGCAACCGCAGGAAATGCTACACTTGTCCCCACACCTCCTCCCTCACCCCCATCCCAGGCCCCAAGATGACATTCCACATTAAGCAGAGGTTCACCTGCACATCTGCCAATGTGGTATACTGCATCCACTGTACCCGGTGCGGCTTCCTCTACATTGGGGAAACCAAGCGGAGGCTGGGGGACCGCTTTGCAGAACACCTCCGCTCAGTTCGCAACAAACAACTGCACCTCCCAGTCGCAAACCATTTCCACTTCCCCTCCCATTCTCCAGATGACATGTCCATCATGGGCCTCCTGCACTGCCACAATGATGCCACCCGAAGGTTGCAGGAACAGCAACTCATATTCCGCCTGGGAACCCTGCAGCCATATGGTATCAATGTGGACTTCACCAGTTTCAAAATCTCCCCTTCCCCTACTGCATCCCTAAACCAGCCCAGTTCGTCCCCTCCCCCCACTGCACCACACAACCAGCCCAGCTCTTCCCCCCCACCCACTGCATCCCAAAACCAGTCCAACCTGTCTCTGCCTCCCTAACCGGTTCTTCCTCTCACCCATCCCTTCCTCCCACCCCAAGCCGCACCCTCAGCTACCTACTAACCTCATCCCACCTCCTTGACCTGTCCGTCTTCCCTGGACTGACCTATCCCCCCCCTACCTCCCCACCTACACTCTCTCCACCTATCTTCTTTACTCTCCATCTTCGGTCCGCCTCCCCCTCTCTCCCTATTTATTCCAGTTCCCTCTCCCCATCCCCCTCTCTGATGAAGGGTCTAGGCCCGAAACGTCAGCTTTTGTGCTCCTGAGATGCTGCTTGGCCTGCTGTGTTCATCCAGCCTCACATTTTATTATCTTGGAATTCTCCAGCATCTGCAGTTCCCATTATCTCTGATACTATTTTAACCTCACTGCGAAGCCTCTTCCAGGGATGCCTAACCTGAAGAAGTTACCCTCCTCCCTCCGGACCAACCTCAGAGAATCTCTCTCCCATTGCAACTCTCTTGTAATCTCTTCGGCCTTGAAACTGCTCGACCATGTCCTGAAGCAAACCAGGTACCACAGCCACATCACCTTCCTCAGCACCTGCCTACGGAACCAGATCATCCCCAAGGGACTACAGTCCACATTTCAGCCTTCCCAATTTGGCCCCAACCATGACCACCTCTACACCCAGAATATTCAGACCCTTCAGAAGCGGTTCTCCCTGCGAGTCCTGAAACAGACACTTGCAGCCATGCGCCGGCACCTCCACACACTGCAATCCAGCCTGCCCCAGCTCAGCGCCTCCCTCTCCCAGACCTGCAAAGGACCCCTGCTGTTTTTTATCCTCCGCAAGATCCACAGACTGAACACCCAGTTCCACTCAGCTTTACTGGACACCAAAAATCGTAAGTACAACCAACTCACTGGCCCCTGCCACCCACAAGAGGATTCCTGCGCCTCCCAAATCCCGACTCTGTCCCTGCCCCTCCCCCACCATGCACCCGCCGCCATTGACCATGAGGACACGGCCGGAGACCCCACCGATGACGTCACATCCGCCTCCGCCGGCCACAGAACTTCCGGAACCGCTGCTGCAGTCACCACCTCCACGTCCAGGTACAACACGCCACACACCACCCTCACCGCAGCTGCTGCCACCCACCCCGATCCTCCAACCGCCGACGGAACCCCGCCCACGGCCGACGCCGGCGAAACCCCGCCCACAGCCGACGCCGACGGAACCCCGCCCACGGCCGACGGAACCCCGCCCACAGCCGACGACTTCATCGCTCCGCCCACAACCTCCACAGCCAGCAACCCCAGAGAAGACAGCCACACTGAGCCCTGCCGCATCTTCACCAACCCCCAGACCTCCCACTGACTGAGGACGAACGGTCAGTCCTTAGTAAGGGGCTCACCTTTGTCCCCCTACAGCCACACATCAACGAATACCAGTCACGGTTGGACATAGAGCAGTTTTTCCGCCGTCTTCGCCTGCATGCCTACTTCTTCAACCGGGAACTCAACGCTCCTTCCACTGACCCCTTCACCCGCTTCCAACACAAGTCCTCCTCCTGGACACCACCCCCAGGCCTCCTACCCTCCCTCGACCTCTTCATCTCCAACTGCCGTCGAGACATTAACCGCCTCAACCTCTTCACCCCTCTCACCCACTCCAACCTCTCCCCCGCAGAACAGGCAGCCCTCCGCTCCCTCCGCTCCAACCCCAACCTCACCATCAAACCCGCAGACAAGGGTGGCGCAGTGGTAGTATGGCGCACTGACCTCTACATCGCCGAGGCCAGACGCCAACTCTCCGACACCACCTCCTACCGCCTCCTCGATCATGACCCCACACCCGAGCACCAAACCATCATCTCCAACACCATTCACGACCTCATCACCTCAGGGGACCTCCCACCCACAGCCTCCAACCTCATTGTTCCCCAACCCCGCACGGCCCGTTTCTATCCCCTTCCAAAAATCCACAAACCTGCCTGCCCTGGTCGACCCATTGTCTCAGCCTGCTCCTGCCCCACCGAACTCATCTCCACCTATCTGGACTCCATTTTATCCCCTTTGGTCCAGGAACTCCCCACCTACGTCCGTGACACCACCCACGCCCTCCACCTCCTCCAGGACTTCCAATTCCCTGGCCCCCAACACCTCACATTCACCATGGACGTCCAGTCCCTGTACACCTGCATTCCGCATGGAGATGGCCTCAAGGCCCTCCGCTTCTTCCTGTCCCGCAGGCCCGACCAGTCCCCCTCCACCGACACTCTCATCCGCCTAGCTGAACTCGTCCTCACACTGAACAACTTCTCTTTTGACTCCTCCCACTTCCTACAGACTAAGGGGGTGGCCATGGGCACCTGCATGGACCCCAGCTATGCCTGCCTCTTTGTAGGTTACGCGGAACAGTCCCTCTTCCGCACCTACACAGGCCCCAAACCCCACCTCTTCCTCAGGTACATTGATGACTGTATCGGCGCCGCCTCTTGCTCCCCAGAGGAGCTCGAACAGTTCATCCACTTCACCAACACCTTCCACCCCAACCTTCAGTTCACCTGGGCCATCTCCAGCACATCCCTCACCTTCCTGGACCTCTCAGTCTCCATCTCAGGCAACCAGCTTGTAACTGATGTCCATTTCAAGCCCACCGACTCCCACAGCTACCTAGAATACACCTCCTCCCACCCACCCTCCTGCAAAAATTCCATCCCCTATTCCCAATTCCTCCGCCTCCGCCGCATCTGCTCCCACGATAAGACATTCCACTCCCGCACATCCCAGATGTCCAAGTTCTTTAAGGACTGCAACTTTCCCCCCACAGTGATCGAGAACGCCCTTGACCGTGTCTCCCGTATTTCCCGCAACACATCCCTCACACCCCGCCCCCGCCACAACCGCCCCAAGAGGATCCCCCTCGTTCTCACACACCACCCCACCAACCTCCGGATACAACGCATTATCCTCCGACACTTCCGCAATTTACAATCCGACCCCACCACCCAAGATATTTTTCCATCCCCTCCCCTGTCTGCTTTCCGGAGAGACCACTCTCTCCGTGACTCCCTTGTTCGCTCCACACTGCCCTCCAACCCCACCACACCCGGCACCTTCCCTTGCAACCGCAGGAAATGCTACACTTGTCCCCACACCTCCTCCCTCACCCCCATCCCAGGCCCCAAGATGACATTCCACATTAAGCAGAGGTTCACCTGCACATCTGCCAATGTGGTATACTGCATCCACTGTACCCGGTGCGGCTTCCTCTACATTGGGGAAACCAAGCGGAGGCTGGGGGACCGCTTTGCAGAACACCTCCGCTCAGTTCGCAACAAACAACTGCACCTCCCAGTCGCAAACCATTTCCACTTCCCCTCCCATTCTCCAGATGACATGTCCATCATGGGCCTCCTGCACTGCCACAATGATGCCACCCGAAGGTTGCAGGAACAGCAACTCATATTCCGCCTGGGAACCCTGCAGCCATATGGTATCAATGTGGACTTCACCAGTTTCAAAATCTCCCCTTCCCCTACTGCATCCCTAAACCAGCCCAGTTCGTCCCCTCCCCCCACTGCACAACACAACCAGCCCAGCTCTTCCCCCCCACCCACTGCATCCCAAAACCAGTCCAACCTGTCTCTGCCTCCCTAACCGGTTCTTCCTCTCACCCATCCCTTCCTCCCACCCCAAGCCGCACCCCCAGCTACCTACTAACCTCATCCCACCTCCTTGACCTGTCCGTCTTCCCTGGACTGACCTATCCCCTCCCTACCTCCCCACCTACACTCTCTCCACCTATCTTCTTTACTCTCCATCTTCGGTCCGCCTCCCCCTCTCTCCCTATTTATTCCAGTTCCCTCTCCCCATCCCCCTCTCTGATGAAGGGTCTAGGCCCGAAACGTCAGCTTTTGTGCTCCTGAGATGCTGCTTGGCCTGCTGTGTTCATCCAGCCTCACATTTTATTATCTTGGAATTCTCCAGCATCTGCAGTTCCCATTATCTCTGACACTCCAAAAGCTTATGTTTTCAAATAAACCTGTTGGAAGATAACCTGGTGTTGTGTAATTTCTAACGGAATTTATAGGTGGAGAGATTGTGGCATGATAATTCTAGGTAATTAAGAGTCTCAAAAGATAGTGCTCATGGTGTGAGTGGAGATTCTACAGGCTGCATAATAAGTCTTTGCAGGAGATCAAAAGTGTCAAATGATGTGAGTAAGTTGGGAATAGCTGAATAGCAAGTGAAGAAATGACCAATGATCCAATTAATTAAGGCAAAGAGATAATGACAAAAAATAATTTGGAACTTTGAAATAAACTAAGCCAGATTTAGAGTTAGTTCTAAACACAAAAGAATCCAAAGAACTGCAGATGTTGGAAATCTGAAACAACAGAAATTGCTATGAAAACTCAGCAGGTCTGGCAGTATTCTGTGGCAAGACAGCAGAGTTAATGTTTTGAGTCCAGTGACACTTTTTCAGAACTGGGCAGTTCTTCTGTTTTCTAGAGATAGTAGGAACTGCTGATGCTGGAGAATCTCAGATAACACAGTGTGAAGCAGGATGAACACAGCTGGCCAAGCAGCATTAGAGGAGCAGGAAAACTTGATGTTTCTTCTGAAGAAGGGTCCTGACCCGAAACGTTAAGTTTTCCTGCTCTTCTAATGCTGCCTGGCCTGCTGTGTTCATCCAGCTTCACAACATGTTATCTTCTGTTTTCTATTCTGTTCTATTTCTGTTTCTGTTTTAGATTAACTCCTTAAGTTCTGTGCTGGTGAATGGGCATAAAGAATTTGTCAAGCACCAGTCCATCACAATCTCTTTCACTCCAGACGTGGTGGTGGTGCCGCTCTTGAAAGTCTTCCTTATATCTACTATACCAGATCTTCTTTGGCTGGCCATGTCTTATTTTCCTATTTGATAGTGTCCATTCAACAGCCACTCTAGCAATGTCTAGTCCAATCCACAAAATCTGCATCCTGTCAGTCACAGTCTCTCTTTTTTGCACAGAAGGTGGATCGATTGTGAAAGGGACTGTCTGAGGAAGTAGTAGATTCATGGAAAATTATGACAATTCAAAGACATTTAGACAGGTACATGAATAGGAAAGACTTCAAGGGATATTGGACTAGTTTAGTTTGGAAAATGTAATTGGCTTGGGCAAATTGGATGGAAGGGTTTGTTTCTATGCTGTATGACTCTATGATTCTCTGTCACAATGTTCACTGCACACTCATGTGCAGAATTTCTTCGTTGACATTGTCTCTCCATATGATTTGATGGATCTTAGTGGTAGACGACATCTGACTTGAGCATCCTCTTTGGAATAGACTGCAGTTAGTACATGTAACATCCAGTTTCATAACCATGTGGTTTGTGTTGGATGACCCTACTGTGTCAAGATATGGGGCGACTGTTGATGCTATGTATGTTGTGTATAGCCATTGATTTTTCAGCGTTTGTTTGGCATTCTCAATATTCCTTTGCACGATAATAATGTGGGTCCTTTGAATGCCCAGACATCATTTCTCACAACTTATCGGTAGACCAACCTCAGTATTACTACACTTAATACTTGTGGCTGGGTCTCGGAGCATATGTTAGACTTTAACCGCCAAGACAATGCCATCTGCAAACTGTAGCTCTGTGAGTGTTGCCATTGGATACCAAGTGTGTACCAACCATCACCTTCCTCATGATAAAATTATGTCAAAAAAAGGAAAGGAATTGAGAGTGTATGAAAGCTTGCCATCCTCTTGTGATGATATTGAAGTCCATGGCGCCTTTCCTAGTCTTTATTCAACAGCTGGAGTCATGATATAATATTTTAAAGATGTTGGTAAACTACTCAGAATATTGTATTATGATGGAACAGAGTGATTGTTAATGAATGCTTATAGAAAGCCGTCTTGAAATCACTGAAATGGAAACCCTAGTCTTTGCTCAATTATGTTTTTGAGGGTAAAGAATCTGCTCACAGTGTGATCTAGCATCTCAGAAAGAGTACTGTGCTGAAAATAATTCCTGTTCCTGACAGCTGAGTTATACCCCTCCAGTTGTAGCTATGGAGTTTCTTTGGCAGCTTGAATATTAGTCATCACTTCCAGCATTCTGGTGTATTGTTCACACTGTCTAGATCTTGTTAAACAGGTTTGTGAGCTGTGCTGATATTTCTTAAATTTCACATGCCACGTTGTTTTTCACTCTCCTTAAAGGTTTTCACAGATGGCACTATCTACTAGGATATTGATTTGTAAAGTTTTGTGAAGCTGAGTCTAAATTGTCCCAATTTTTAGTGGCAGGTCTATCTACCATTCCCGATCCAAATATTGAATCAGGATCACTGGTCCAGTGTCAGGAGTAAACAAATCAGTTTATTCGCACTGATTCTTCTAGCCTTACAACCATTTCCAAGTCTACAGACCACTCTAGTCTCGTGCATGACCCAACTTCTGGAGATCAATGTATGGTTGGAAACTTCAGTTGAATATATTCCTGAATGATTGTTGCTGAAATGACCTCCTGGATCAACTACCTGACCACTCAAACAGGCTTTGATTTTTGTTTCCCTCAAAATTGTTACAGTTAATAAATTACATGTGCAAAGAAAATTAAAATCTTTTCAATGCCCCAACAATTTCCCTTCCAGATTTCTTGCAGCTAACTCTTCTGGATTAATGTTCAATTCATAGAGATTCCAACCAGTCCTGGAAGATTGGCAATTCTAGAAAGAATTTTCCATCATATTTGGGCAGCATGGTGGCTCACTGGGACCCAGGTTCAATTCCAGCTTTGGGTGACTGTCTGTGATGAGTTAGCACATCCTTTCCTTATCTGCATGGGTTTCCTTCCACAGTCCAAAGATGACTAGACCCAGGCCCGAAACGTCAGCCTTCCTGCTCCCCTAATACTGCTTGGCCTGCTGCGTTCATCCAGCTCTACACCTTGTTATCTCAGATTCTCCAGTGTCTGCAGTTCCTACTATCTCTGAAACAATTTTAACCCCACTGTGAAGCCTCTAAGGATGCCATTTTTCTGAAGAAGGGTCTAGGTCCGAAAACGTCAGCCTTCCTGCTCCTCTGATGCTACTTGGCCTGCTGCGTTCATCCAGCTCTACACCTTGTTATCTCAGTACAGGGCTCAATTGGGCAAAGGCCTCTTTCTGCACTGTAGGGATTCTAAGACCTCAGCTACTTTTTAAAATTCTTGCCTCTCTGTCCACCTCTAAAAATGGTGTAACTCACCTTTATCACTACATTTTCAACAACAGCTCCTAACTCTTCCACCGGACTCACATCTCAGTCATTTATTTGTCTAATCTTTCATTACCAATTGAGCATCTTTATACATTTCTAAATTAGAGGTGGTATATTGATGTTTAAAGACTTTTCTCGCACTTTTGATTGTGGACTGAAATGGGAAAAAGGACTATTCTCAAAAGCAAGGATTGTTGCATGCTTTAAAAAAAAGTTACAGAAACTAATTTTTGTATGTTGATGGCAGATGGGCTGGCACCAGGGGAACTGTAGAAAGTGAGATTCAGCCAGAAACAAATAGCTGATTGATTTGTGGACTAATAACCAACTGCAAATCACTAAGGTCATCTGCCTGCCAACAACTATGTGGTTGCTCAACACCATCCAGGAAAAGCAGTTGGTTTGTTTGACATCCAATCTAACAAATTCCACATTCACATCCTCCACCACAGAGGTAAACCAGCAACAGTATGTACCATACATCAATGCACAACAATAACATACTAATCCTTCCTCAGCAGTGCTGTGCAAACCCACTAGTTCAACCACCTAGAACGACACAAGCAGCAGACACATACAAACACAATAACTGCAAGGTTCTCTACATTGCACACAACAATAAAACCATAAGGAACAGGAACAATAGTAGGCCATTCAGCCCCTTAAGCTTGCTCCGCCATTCAACAGGATCATGGTTGATCATTCTTCATGTCTGGTTTCCTGCCCTTTCCCCATAAGTCTAACATTGAGGGTATCACCCACCATTCCTTTATTATCAATGCATCAAAATTCTGGAGCTGCCTTCTGTAAAAAGTGTACATGGGATAAATAATAGCAGTTCAAGAAAGCTTATCATTACCTTCTCAAGGTCAATTAGAGACAAGCCAAACATGTAGGTCTTGCACGTGATTCCCACACCACTTTAAGGGATTAGTTGCAGAACTTAATTTTTCAAACAAAAAAACATTTATCATCAGCATGATAGCACAGCTTTCATCCAGTTAAGCATCCGATGTTTTAGACATCCGATTATTGTAATGCACAGCAAGCTTAAGCAAGTAATTCTAAAACAGATTTGCCACCTTTAGCTCACACTAAATGGCAGCCGATGTGGTTGTCCACCCTTAGAGTTTCAATTGCAGTCAATGATGTGCAGTCACCTGGACATCTTTAAAACTACAAGCCCGCCACCAAAAGCTACTAATTAAAATGGAGGACTATTTACTACTCACAACTGTTTATTATGGGACTGTATTCGTTATTGAGTCTTTCAATCTTGTTATATTCTACGTTTAGCGAGCGGTAAACAGAAGCAACGCCCACATCCAATATATTCCCCGATGCTGTTTTCATGGGATTCTGAACAGGGGGCATAATATGCCAATTCTGGTGCAGGCAGGAGGCATAAGGGGCATTCGATTTTAGATGCCGAGCTATGAGGAAAGATTGAAGCTTTTCAACCGTGAAAGTCAGTCTAATAATGAAGAAGAGGTTGAACCTAGAAATATGACTTTAAACTACTCGAAAATAAACTTTCGAGCCGTATCAGAAAGGCTTTGATCGACATTTGAAACGGGCATTCAGTTAGAGTTCGCAAGGCAGATTTTCTGGAAGCATCAGAGAAACAGTAAGCTCGTGCCGTGGGGAACAGGGGGGTTTACAGCATTTTTTGTTTGTTGCTGTGAAGTCGGAAGACTCTCCGAACGAGCACAGGTGTCGCTTCTGAGTGAAAGATTGACGGACCAATGGGGAGATGTGAAACGTCACCTGTAGCTGCAGGTCGGGGCGGGACATTTGGCGTTGGAGCGGTCGCTTGTGTCTCGGGGTGAGCCGGCTTGGGGCTGAAATACGCTCAAGGAGTTGTACTGACGCACTGCTCGAGCTGTCACTCCTCCAGCCCCATGTCGGCTGAGCGCGACACCGTGCAGATCCCCGATGACTTGGCGTTCGCCTCGTTCAGAGAGCGCTGCGAATCGGAGCGTGGCTGGCAGCAGAAGTACAGTAAACTGGAGATAGGCGTCTGGGTGCAGGCCGCGACTGAGGGCAAAGCCGTCCACAGGATCAAGGTAAAAGAAACTACTGGGCACGGGATTGACTGACAGGGACTGGGAACATTGGGGTCAACATGAGTTGCCCTGGGAAATTAGGAAATAATGAGAAAAGAAGTCGTCATTACTTATCACCGCCGTAGAGACCACACCGCCTCATGAGCAGTGAAGTTCGTTTGCAGAATGCTCGCTGGTGCAGTGTGTGGAAACGTAACTCTGCAAAGAAGGACAAGTGAAAAAAAATCATCTGTTTAATTACACTGTGGGACAAACATTAGCCTGAACACCAAGCCAGCTCCCCTACTGTTTGTCCTTTCAAAGATCCCATGACATTAATCAATTTAACACGTCATCCAAAAGAGGGCACCTCGAACAATGCAGGAATCCATCAGCATTGGCCTGTTTCATATCTGTCTATATCCAAGCTTTACATACTGATGGGAATACAACTGAGCCAAAGCTAAACAAATAATCACTACTGAAAAGCCTAGCAGTGATAGAAGGGGTCGATGGTTCAGAACTCCAAAAGAGACTGGCAAATCTATGTAGAGGGATAGAAGAGATGGACAAATGCAATTGAAACTGTGCAACAGGATCTAAGATTTTTTTTGAAATGGTTTGGACAAAGGGGATTAAGATCCCAGTTGCAAATTCTTCATCCAGAATGCTAACCCACCTGTTGTCTTAAGATGGATGCACTGCACATTTCCATCTTTTCAATTCTCACTTTCTGGTGCACCTCTCATTTAACACCCAGTGTCATTTGTAGGATAGCATGACTACAAGGTTTGCAGTGGTTCATGGAAATAGCTGACTGTCACTTTGATTAAAACCAGCTAGGGATGAACAATAAATCGGGTGTCTGTGGCCTTGGTATATACATTTTAACTGTGGTTTTGTTACTTTATGAACAAAATATAATTATCAAGAAGGGAGATGATGTTATTTATTGCAAAGGATTTGAATGTTATTGGCCCCAAATTGGGATCCTAATGAACAGAAGGTATTAGTGGACTATCCTTGAATCTGGTATCAATAAGGTGTCTTTAAGTTACTGCAAATCAAATGGTAAAGATTTTAGTGATTTCCTTTTTATTTTAGGCATGCTGATTTCAATACTCTAAACCTACAGACAATCCTAATCTGAAATAGCAGAGTAAACTGATACCTTCCATGATATTAACTAGTATTAAGTGCCTTTGAAGATGTAGAATTTAAATGATAATAAAGACATTGCTATACAGTTGCCAATCTAAGGAATAGGAATATCTTAATTATAGGAATTTTCAGAGCTTGCCACTGAACACCTCTGCTATGATACATAAGTAACTTTATGTGGCACATCACTGAATATGAGCTTCCTTGCCTTTTTATCTATCTACCCCTCAAGTTCCTATTTCACCAAGCTATATTAGCAACATTTTTATTTATTTCTGAGGCTTCAGCCATGTGATGGGTTGGATTCTTAAATCAATAACAACAAAGGTGTTAGAATCACTAAAGCATGTTCTGAAGTTGGCTGCTACTTGCAGGAAAGGTGTTTTTTTTTTAAAAAATCTTCCCAGGTTCTGCTGTATGAATTCCATTTGTAATGCCTCAGTTACCTGTGTTACAGCAAATTAGCAAGGTGGATAAATGAAAAGTTTTAGCAAGACAGTGGTGAGGAACGCATTTTGTACGCTTGCTTTCATTGATCAAAGTGTTGAGTATAAGAGTTGGAATGTAGTGGCTGTATAAAACATTGGTGAGGCCACTTCTGGAATACTGTGAACAATTCTGGTCACCCTGTTTTATAGAAAGGATGTTCTTAAACTAGAAAGGGTGCAGGAAAAAAAATTTAAGGAAATTGCCAGGACTGAAGGGCTTGAGTTATAAGGAGAGGTTGGATAAACTGAGACTCTTTCTCTCCCTCCCCATTGGAGTGTAGGAAGTTGAAGGGTGACTTTTTTTTGAGGTTTATAAAACCACGAGGGGCATAATAAGATGAATAGCCAAAGTCTTTTTCCATGGGTAGGGAGACCAAAACTAGACAGCATAGGTTTAGGTGAAAAGGGAAAGATTTGAAAGGGACCTGAAGGGCAACGTTTTCATGCAGACTGGTGTGTGTGGAAGGAATGAGCTGCCACAGGAAGTGTTAGAGGTGAGGACGATTACAACACCTGGAAGACATTTGGACAGGTATGTGAATAGGAAGGGTTCAGAATGTTACATGCTGAATGTAGGCAAATGGGATTAGTTAAGTTTGGGATACCTAGTCAGCATTGATTAGTTGGACGAAAGATCTGTTTCCATGCTGTGACTCTGACTCTGACTCTACTTCTACTAAATTCATCATCTGCTTGTATCAGACAGCTGACTGTGATGGAGCAGTCATGTGCATTTTATGTAAAATTATCTGGTTTCTTTAACAAATTGTTCAGATTAAGTTATAGCTGTAAACTTCTTTTTTCTAAAATCCTCTGCATATCTTTTAATATCATTTGTACTTTAAGACCAGGATAAATCTTTATAGAAGATAATAAAGTGTGGAGCTGGATGAACACAGCAAGCCAAGCAGCATCTCAGGAGCACAAAAGCTGATGTCACGAAACGTGCTCCTGAGATGCTGCTTGGCGTGCTGTGTTCATCCAGCTCCACACTTTATTATCTTGGATTCACCAGCATCTGCAGTTCCCATTATCTCTAAATGTTTATAGAAGTTATCTATATGACAATGAAACAAAGTTATTAATCTGAGAAGTTGCTGTCCAAAAACATTGCTGTAAATGAATAATTCATAGTCACTTATTTGAATACAGACAATCGATTTCTGGTTTAATGCAGAAAGTTGTTCTCATGCTGGAGTGCAATATTTATCATGCCCAGAGTTTATCTTGACATGGGGCAGCCTGGACAGATTCATGCCAGTCATCACCATCTTGAAGAAATAATGGAAATGTAAGGCTCATGGATCTATATAATACTGAGCTTTTGTTTTTCTACTGCTTACCTGGAATGCTGGCCAGTGTTGTCATGCACATACCTTCAAGAATTTGCCTGCTTTTATATATAGTAAAACAGGATGATTTATGTACTATACCATTGCATAGTTTATGCAAGATGCTGCTTTTATGTCTTGCAGCACTTCATTTAGAATTGTTTTAAATTCAGAGACCAGAATGTAAGTGTTACCCACTGCAGTGGATGGTGTCCTCAGTATGAAGGGGGGGCCTTATCCTGTACAAGAACTGAGCAGGAATCACACCTGTGAATAGTGATCAAAGTCATTTATGACTGGTAAAATTGTTGAGTGTTTTTCCCCCCCCACCCACCTCTCTTCCTCATCATCAGTCCTAGGCCCAAACTGTTGGTTGTTTCTGTTTGAGATTCTGGTTGCTCAATCAGTGTTGATACCACTCGGGGACCAAATCCCTCCCCTAAAGTGCCCTTGCCACTTCCAGTTCAATGTAAAAGTGTAATGCTTGTACAAGGTCTGCCCCGATTGGGGCGGTTAATCTGGTCCAGTCAGGGAGCTCTGGCTCACCGATTATAAACAGGAGTGTCAGTTCTTCCTCACTGAGGAGCTGGCTCTGAGGGAGCTGGATCAGTGTCCAGGACTCTGTACATAAAGAGTGACTCGGTGACAGGATATCGGCCTCTGTGGACTTATTTCAGAAAGAATGATGATTTCAGCAGATGAGGGAAGGTGATTAGCGGAGATCAGGACACTTCTGTTGTGTATTTTTACTCTGAAGCCAAGTTTGAAGCAATATTCTGTCTATGCTGCAAGATCAAAGTGCATGCCATTATGCAAAAATACCTGTGCACTGCACTGCACCAAAGGAAAAAGTACCTTGGTATGGAATAGAACTCACTCAGATAGTAAGAACTGCAGATGCTGGTGTGCAGCTGGAGGAACACAGTGGGCCAGGCAGCATCAGAAGAGCAGGAAACTTGATGTCAACGCCAATTTTCTTGCTCCTCTGCTGCCTGTGCAGCTGGAGGAACACAGCAAGCCAATGTGTTATCCTTGGTATGGAATTGTACCTCCCCTGGAGGCATTCAGTCCTCACTGTCTGAGCTGATGTCTCTGGTGTTCTGCCCTGATTGTCAAACAGAACATACTCCAGAATCGTTCTAGAAGTGTATATCCTGTTAGTTGAAAGTCCTGTGCAAAAATTATATGTCGTAGATTGTGTTTCTTGACTGCCAAAGTTTGGACAAATCCCAAATGTTAGGAGTCTGCTGTGTATGGTCCTCTGATTTATATTGCTGCTTTATCCAATTTTATTCCTGTATCAAAATCACAATGAGACCCTACAACTTGGTAGGCCATTCAAAAAGCAGTTAAAAGTCAAGCACATGGCTGTATGTCTGCAGCCACATAATAGACCAGACTGCCCAAGGATATCAGACTACTCTTTCCAAAATACTACTTTGGGAACTGTATAGATGATTATGAAAATCTGAGTTTTACAGTACTTATTATTCATTCCAATTCTGTTTTAACTGAATTTAAATTCCGCTTCTACCAGCTGGGTTTTAAATTCTCTTAATCTAGGAGTTTGGTTTAAAGATTACTGTTCCAGTAACAATTGCTATGCTATTGTAGATGTTTCTGTGTCTGTGGTGGGGAACAGTGATAGACACTGTCACGAACAGATGATGGCATAAAGATGCTTATGTAATTAAGGAGGTCTAGATTAGATTTGTGTATGTTAGGAATAATTGAACAGCACATTTGCTCCATCTTTATCAGAGTATGTAATCTGTCTGTGGGAGGAAAAGAACTATGAAGTCACGTGAAAATGTTTTCATACCAAACAATAGGGTCATCAGTATTGCTCCAGATTTCACTCTGTTCGAATGAAACTATGCCCTGATTTATACACTTTAAATTCAGGTTATATTATTGACACACATGCACTTTAACTGGTATTGCCACTTTTTTAAAAAATTACAATGCAATTAGGAAGGAAAAATATTTATATGCTTTCTACATGTTAAAATGTGTCAAGAAGAGCTTTACAAGGTATAACTTACTTTAGGGTGCATTTTTACCTAATGTGGCAAAAGTTCTACCACTGCTATATTTCATTTTTCAAAAAAAACTACCTTTGTTTTTAAAACAAGATCATAGAATTATACAGCACTGAAGGAGGCCATTTCAGCTGTCATGTCTGTGCAGGCTCTTTGAAAGCCCTATCCAATTAGTGTCTCTGCCGTTGTTCCCCAAGACCATGAAAATTCTTCCTCTTCAAGTATACATTTGACTTTGTATTTGAATGGTCCTGTCAAAAGCTGTTCTTACCACACTTTTCAGATTGTGTTTTCCAGATTATAATTCACTATAGAGTTTTGTTTAAAAACAAAACTGTACATAATATGGAAACACCTGAGTAAAAATCCCCTTCTTTCCATCTTTGGGGAGAAGAACCCTGAGGATCCTGGATGCTTTTGTAATAGTCCTATCAATTTGTTCCACATCATCCAAAGGTTGATAAATGTGAACTTTCAGGTCACTCTGTTCCTACATCCCCTTTTAATTTTGTACCCTTTTTGTTTCTCTCAACTTCTTTCGATGAATCACTCTTAAACAATCAACACCTCTGCAGTCAATTTTAATCTGCCATAGGTTTGCTAATTTCAGCAGAATGAATTCTCCTCATTCTATTTAAGACATGACCAATTTTGTGTAATCTGCAAATATTTTTCAAATGCTGTGTTGCACTCAATTGGTTAGCTGGTTCCAGACCAAAAACCTTGTCCATTTGTCATTTAAAGAAATCATGATTTGAGGGGAATGTGAACAAGAATGTACTGTAGCTTATCAAGATCGGATGTGTAGTCAATCTACGTGATAACTAACTTCCATTAAACAAATGTATTTTAAATTGGCCAGATTCCCTCCTTGACCAAAATAACTGGCCTGTGGAATGGTGGTTTTCACATTATGTAGAGAAGTTGCATTCTCCTGATTTCAGAAGATGCTCAAGTTAGTGTCCTTTTAACTTGGTACTAGACCCATCCCTTTGTGTCATTCAAATAGTTATCTAACCAAAGCAAAGTTAGAGGTTGGACTTAAGGTTGTTTTGCATCTTGTTGCAACAGAGACATTGATGTTTAGGTTTTGTCAGAGTATTTAATCAGTGGCAAAACACCCCAAAGGCTGTAGAACATAACTTCACCTATGCTTTCAGAATCCTAGAGTCATACAGTGCAAAAACTGACCCTTTGGTCCAACCAGTCCATCCCAAACATAACCCCAATCTAAACTAGTTCCACCTGCCTGCTCCTGACCCATATCCTTCCAAACCTTTACTGTTAATGTACTTTATCCAAATGTCTTTTAAACATTGGAGTTGTACCCATATGCCAGCACTTCCTCAAGAAGCTCATTCCACATGTGATCCACCCTCTTTTTTTAAAAGAAAAGTTTGCCTCACATCTTTTTTTAAAATCTTTCTCCTCATGCCTTAAAATTGTGCCCCCTGCTTCTGAAATCCCCCATCCTGGGAAAAAGACGACTACCAATGACTCCTTCTCTACCTCTCACTATTTCATAGACCTCTGAGGTCGCCTCTACGCTCCAGTGACAAAAGTCCCAACCTATCCAACTTTTCTTTACAACTCAAATATTCTGTAGCTGGCAACATTCTGGTAAATAGACTCTGAACCCTCTCCAGCTTAATAATATCCTCCCTAAAGCTGGGTGACCAGAAGTGGACACAGTTTTCCAGAAGAGGCCTCACCAATGTCCTGTACAACCTCAACATGACTTCAAAACTCCTATACTCCACAGCCTGAGCAATGAAGGCAAGCCTACCAAATGTCCTTTTAACCATCTGTCTATATGTGATGTGAACTTGAAAGAATTATGTACCTGCACCCCAGGTCTCTCTATTCTATAACACTACCCAATGCCCTGCCATTAATTGTATAAGCTCTACCCTTGTTTGTTGTACCAAAATGTAATACCTTGCATTTATCCAGATTGGACTCCATCTGCCACTTTTCAGCTTATTGACCCAGTTGATCAGATCCTCTTGTAATCTTAGACAGTGAAGAAGGTTTTCTATGCCACCAATTTTGGTGTCATCTGTAAACTTGCTATCCATGACTTACAATTAGTTTGGATGAGGTGGAACACTGCTGGTGACAGGCCTCCAGTCTGAAAAGCAACCCTCTGCCACCACCCCCTGTCTACTGCCATTAAGCTAATTATGTATCCAATTGGCAAGCTCACCCTGAACCCCATGTGACCAAACTTTACTAATTAGGTCTACCAGACACAACCTTGTTGAAGGTTTTACTAATGCCCAAGTAAGCAACATCTACTGCTCTAGAAAGAAAACAAAGTTGCTGGAAAAGCTCAGCAGGTCTGGCAGGATCTGTGAAGGAGAAAACAGTTAACGTTTTGGGTCTGGTGACCCTTTCTCAGAACTGCTCTACCTTCCTCAGTCTTTTTGGTGACTTCTCCCAAAAAAAAACTCAATCAAGTTTGTGAGACATGGTTTTCCTCGCACAAAACCATGCTAACTGTCCGTAATCAATTTTTGCCTCTCCTAAATGTCCACAAATCCTATCTTTTATAATCTCATCCAACAGTTTACCCACAACCAGTGTCAGATTCGCAGGTCTATAGTTTCCTGTTTTCTCCTTACAACCTTTTCTTAAACAAAAGTAGCATTAGCTACCCTCCAGTCATCAGGCACCTTACTTGAAGTTATAGATGTTGCAAATATTTCTGCTAAGGGTCCCACAACTTCCTCCCTTACTTCCCACAACGTTCTGGGATACATTAGATCAGGTCCTGAAGATTTAATCAGCTTTATTTTCTTCAGTTTTGTTTTAAACCGTGGCTCTTGAATAAATTGCTAATAACTTCTCCTTCTGGATGTGACTGGAAGTGAAAGTAAGATAAATTTAAAGGCATTATAAGGCTCCATCTTTCCATCAGTATTTTGTACAGTAAGGCTTTGAAGCTTTTCTCCCTCACTGTTCTGGTTCACTATCTATAGAATCCTGGTAGATTTGTTTTTACTCTATAAGGATCTGTCTGAGTTGGGCAACTATTCTGTTATTACAGCAGTGGTATCTTGAGTGCTATTAGTTTCATACTGTTCTGTGTTTTGATTTTTCTGGGATGAAGCCTAGGTTTGGTGCCATCTAGTTTCATTTGCAATATCACAGGGATGGGAACATAAAAGATGTTTTTGGTGTAAAAATGCTGTGATTTTTCTCAAATTTCATTTGAGAATTGCTAATTTTACATGCCTGTCAGCAAGATCCATTTGATTGTCTCACATGGTCTGTTTATGCAATGATTTTGCCATTTTAGATGCAGAGATCATATGTTGCCTGTTCCTTCACTTTCAGTACTGGATCATGCTTGGTGGCTGGAATTGTCCTTGTCCTTGTCCTTGTTTCATTCCTAGGATTATGAAATCTCAATATCACATAGTATTCCAGTTTTTAACTAGGGTTCTAAAGATTTAATCCTGCAATTCAGCGATGAAATGGCCTTCTGACAAACCAAAGCCTTACAAAGGATGGCCAGTACAGATTTACCAGCCTCTGCTAAATAATTTGCATCACCATCACTAACACACACAATACTTAAAAATGATCCAATTTGTTCTACAGGCCTACTTCAGTCTGACGATTCACCTTTTTTATGGACGAAATTCAAACTAACTATGGAAGCAACTGTACAAGTTGCACTTTATATTGTATATATTTCGTGCAGAAAGATTGGAGAGCAGACTGATGGGTAGGAGTTCATGAAGGTGATATGAAGCAAGGAGGAGAAATAGTACAGGCCCAGAAAGGGGGTTTAGTGAACCTAAGGAAGGAGCTGATCATATGGAGGCATTGAGGGAACCCTTCCAGAGGGTGAGAACAGATTAGTCTCCTTACAGGAGTCAAAGAAACATTAAACAATAAGTAGACAGATGTTAGATGAGGGAAATAGAGCGTGTGGAGGAGGAGGAGGAGGAGGAGCAAGCAAGGTCATGTAGGGATTTAGAGAGTGGTAAGAGTCCTGGGTGATTTATTTTGTCATTTTTTTTTCTTTTTGGTGACTTGAGAAGCCACCAAAACTTGGTAAAGCTTCAGTGGCTACAGGAATGTGGAGGTTATTGCAGATGAGAAAGAAATGGAGCTACATTTCACAGCATTTTGAAGTCTCCTGGATGTAACAACGTGGTTTACAGCTACTCCATTCCTTTACAAGCATAAGCACGTTTGCTGATTTAACTTAAAGACAGCAATGTTGTGCGAACAGCATCAGACAAATAACTAGTTCTTCTTAGCAATGGAGGTTAGTTGGCTAAGAAATTACAGTAGCATTAATACAATAGGATATTTAAGGTGTAAATCATGGTTATGGTGCTAGATTAGTAGAAAAGCTGAGTGACCTTTTCAGAGACTGAATACTCTTGGTGGTGATGACTTCAAATGAGGAGGAAACTTTTTAGTTCAAGGTTTTATTGCACCAACATTTCAAGTTTAACTTTGTATCAGATAGGGCAATGATAATGAAGTTATGGACATATGTTAAAAGCACTATAAATTATAAGTTTAGCTTTTTCGGTTGGCCTTTCTCCCTTTTTGTGGCTTCAGTTAAAAGATGACTTGGTGATAAAATCTGTTTGACATTTTTTTTAAGATTTAAAACCCACAACACAGTGGAGTCTAGCTGAGCACAAAAATGTCTACAGAGACTAGATAGGAAGGAATTCATCTCAGAATGAAAACTTTACCCTTTTCACACAAAAGTAAGTTATCCTCAAGTGTGTGTCTCACATTGGGAAAATTAAAACTTTGTGATTAGCAAAGGAATAAATCCTTTATAAACCTCCTCTGTTAGAGAACTTTGGCTTTTGTTTGTAGTTCATTTAACTTGCAAAGGTTGTGAGCAAGTTTAAGAGGCATGCACCTGAAAATTTTAGACTGTCAATGGTGACAATGAAATTAGTTGCTCTGAACTGTGTTTTCTGAGACTCTATGCCCCATCTTCAGTCAGCTAATGTGTAACAACTGAGTCATTTCATTTAGTCATTTAGAATTTGCAATTAAATTTGGATAACATTGATTTCGTAGAACTATCTCATTAGGATTTTGATAGTGAGTGAATAGTAAAATATGTATCCTCCAGCATGATGATAGTATTTGGCTTGACATGTGAGGCTAGTTTACGAAAATAGTCTAGAACCAGCATTGGTTGCATGTAGAAGTGGAATACGCTTTTTAAGATACAGACAGTCCTTATCTAATGTACAAAGCTCAGCTTCTAAGATTTAAAAAATGGAGAATAGTTTTCCCAGTACTGTGATCCCAGTTGATGCTAATACTGATAGTTTTATTTTTACAATTTGGTTTCTGTGGTCAGTCACTGAACATCTTCACATGAGGTTGTCCATGTACTTTTAATAAACAAACCTCAGAAGTTGGAGGAGTCAGTCATCTGGCCTGTTGAGCCTGCTCCGCTGTTCAGTAAGATCATGGCCAATCTCTTTGTGGACTGTGGTTCCACTTACCTGCCTGTTCAACATAACTGTTAATTCATTACTGTTCAAAAATCTCTTGACTTAAAAGCATTCGCCCAAGGTAGCCCCAACCGTTTCAGGGGGCAGGGAATTCCACAGATTCATCTCCTTTTGGGAGAAAAAATCTTCCCCCACGTCAGTCCTAAATCTGCTTCCCCTTATTTTGAGGCTATGTCCCCTAGTTCTAGTTTCACCTGCCAGTGGAAACCACCTCCCTGCTTCTCTCCTATCTACTCACTTCATAGGGTTCTTATTGAAACACAAGAAATTATCATTATTCTAAATTCCAAAAGTATAGTCCCAGGCTACTCAATCTCTCTCAAACCAACCCTCTCAACTCCAAAATCAACCTAGTGAGCCTCCTCAGCACCCCTTTCTCTGCCAGTACATTCTTTTGTACATAAGGAGACCAAAACTGTACATAGTATTCAATGTATGGCCTCATTAGCACCCTTTCTATTCATATACTCTTCCAGATGCCTTTTAAATGTTGTAATTTACTAGCTTCCACTATTTATTTAGTGTCATTCGACTACGTGGACCACCCTCTGAGTGAAAACATTGTCTCTTGGGTCCCTTTTAAATCTTTTTCCCTCTTCAGTTTAAACCTATGCCCTCTAGTTTTGGATTCCCCTACCCTGTGGAAAAGACCTTGGCTAGTCATGCTATCCATGCCCCCCATGATTTTATAAACATTACACATACATTGGTTCAGCTGCCTTTGGAATACAGTGTCCGATTCTGGTCACCCTACTATGGGAAGGATGTTGTGAAACCTGAAATGTTTCTGAGAAGATTTGGAAGGATCTTGCCAGGTTTTGAGTGTTTGAGCTATGGGGAGAGGTTGAGTGGGATGGGGCTATTTTCCCTGGAGCATTGGATGCTATGGGGTAATCTTAAAGTTCATAAAATCATGATGGGCATGGACACGGTGAATAGCCAAGGTCTTTTTCCTTGGGGTAGGGGAGTCCAAAACCACAGGGCTTAGGTCTAAGGTGAGAGGGAAAATATTTAAAAGAAGCCTGAGGGGCAACTTTTTCACGTAGAGGGCATGTATAGAATGAGTTGCCAGAGGAAACAGTGGAGGCTGGTACAATTACAATAGCTAGAAGGCACCTGGATGGGTATATGAATAGGATGGGTTTAGAGGGATATGGGCCAAATGCCGACAAATGGGACAAGATTAATTTAGGATATCTTGTTGGCATGGACAAGCTGGACCGCAGAGTCTGTTGCCGTGCTGTGCATCTCTAACTTTTTATGAATGATATGAGAGTTCAGGTCAAGTGCCCTTATGCTAGTTTCTATGCCTTCGTTTTGAACCTTAACAGTTCTACTGGAAGAACCTTTTTATTTTAATATGTTCTCTTTTTCTGTCACCACCTGGTTTCCACTTATCTTACTCCTATGCTGCTCAGCTGCTTCTTGCTTTTTATTTGCTGTCTTAATTTGTATGTTTTATATGTACGTTCAAGAGCTGTAGTAGGCAAATCAGCCCCCAAAGTCTGCTGCACTCGTCAGTGTTATCATGACTGATCTGATTGAACATCAATTCATGTTTCACCAACACCCATAATTTTTTCACTCCCTTGTTTAACAAGAATCTATCCACCTCTGCCTTAAAAATATTCAAAGATTCTGCTCTGCCGCCTTCTAGAGAATTCCGAACGCTAACCATCCTCTTGAGAGAAAAAGAGCCAAATCACTGTTTTAACTTGTGTCCCCTAATCTTAGTTTCTTTAAGATTTAAAAAAAAAATCCTCTCCTCCTCAATACTTTTGAGAATGCTCTATCTTGTATGTTTCAGGCAAGTCACCTCTTTGTCTTCTAAGTTCCAGTAGATGTTAGATGTAAGATTAGTCTATCAAACCTTTCCTTGTAAGACAGAGCCCGCACTCCATAAATATGTAAAGTAAACCTTCTCTGAACTGCCTCCAGTACATTTCTATCCTTAAACAATGTGTCCAATACTGTACACTACTCCCAGATGCAATCTCAGTCAGCACCCTGTATACCTGAAGTATAACCTCCTTACTTTTGCATCCAATTCCCCTTGAGTGATAACATCCTATTAACTTTACTGAGTATCCCAACTGATGGAGCTGCAAGCATTTTCTTTTAGTGGCTTTCTGCGCATTCATTGGACATGATTCTCTTTAAATTCTCTTCACCAAGACACCCAAGTTCAGAGAAGATTTACTAGCTGTATATCTAGAAATGAGGTTTTTTTTGTCTCCTAGGGAAAAATTTGAAAGGCTAAATTGCTGGCTTTCCTTGCTGAATTCCAAGGAATAAACTCTTAGCTTTGGCTACATTTTAAGCACTGAAGGAGGACATTTGCTGGTAGAGGTTTTTTAAAAACTGCTGAACTGTCACTTGCTTCTGACTCCTGGCTTCATTTTGTAGGACATAAAAGCTTAAGTAAACCATGAACAGCCCAAACTCATTTAGTTTAAGCCACACTTCTTGAAACGGCTGTCTTGATCTCTATATTCAGAATAACTTTCTGACCCCTTCCTTCAAGAAAATCAAACCTTTTCAGCATTGAAAACCAGCTATTTTATGAACTTCTTGTCACACCTGTAGTATGTCAGCAGAAAACTGATCATTTCCACACCCTTTTTGTTCTTATTGGTGAGTTAAACAAAAATACCAAGGAACTGTAGATCAAAAACCAAAATTGCTCAAACAACTCAGCAGGTTTAACAGCATTCGTGGGGAGGAACCAACGTTAACACTTCAGGTCCAGCAACCCTTCAGAACTGATTTGTAGCTTGGGGGAAAAGAATTGGTTTATATTAGGAGGTTTGGGATGGGGACTGGGGGAAGGAGGAGTAGTAAATGATAAGTGGAGATGGAGTCCAGAGAGGGAGAGAAACACAAAGGAGTGGGTAGAGGTTAGTCTGGGAGAATCGGTAGCTGACAATAGGCTGTTTGTGATAGACTGTAATAAGGCCCAATGTGGTGAGGCTGGGAGAAGGTGTCAAGGCCTAACATTTAGTGGACTCTTAAGGCCTGAAGGCTGCAGGGTCACCAAAGAGAAAATGAGGTGTTGTTCTTCTAGTTTGTGGTGAGCTTCACTAGAGGATTGCAGCAAACCTGAGACAGATGTTGGCCAGAGAATACGTGAGTGTGTTTTGAAGTGGCAGGCAACCAGAAGCTCAGGGTCAGTTTTGCAGACAGAACATAGGTATTTTGCAGAGTAATTATTTAACCTACTTAGGCAATGTCATTTCTGCTTTTTTTGCTGCCCTGACAGAAAAGAATCTGATAATTGCTGGCATGAGTTGTTAACAGGGTAAGTGCTGGACGTAAGTCTGCTGTAATGAACAGGGAAGTGAAGCCTTGCATAGAGAATGAAGGTGTCTGAACCCTCTGTCAAGAGTTGAAATTAAATCTGAACCTAAGTGTCCTGTAGTGTAATGGTAGTTTCCCTGTCACTGGGTCAGAAGATCTGAGTTCAAATCTCACCTCGCGATATAATGGCCACAGTGTGATAACTTGTCAAGCTGTTACATAAAAATAATGAAAATCTGAACCTTTTAAGGGTTTTGGGGAAAGGAGCAGTTTCTGTGAAGTATGTCTGAGTATATATCTTTTTGCAGTCTTATCTATGTCATCTGTCAGAAGTAATTTTTATTGAGTTTAATCTTCAGTTTTTAAAAAGTCCAATATCTTGCCTTTGATATATTGAAGGATTTATTTTCAGTTGCAGCTTATCTAAAGTTAAGGTCCTGAATGTGATTTGGTTAGCAATAACCTCTTAGAAATTACAGTAAAATGATGTCAGAAGAAAAATTAAACGTTAAGGAATTACTGCTCAAGTTTTTTTTTGCAGCTTTTTCTCTTTGTATACCTTGCACATATGTATTCAGAATTCAAATTCACTTTTTCTGTTCCACTTTCTCTTGCTTATTTTCCTGGAAATATTCAGCCAGACATTAAGAGCACAGTGCCCCAAGAATTTCATTTAAGGAGTGTTTTTTTTTTAAATGTTGGTGCGACAGTGTGCTAAGAGTGCGGGTGTATTATCTTCACAATCGGAAAAAAATTATCCTATGAGACTTTAACAACTCATTCCTCTTCCTGTTTCAGTGTAGAATTGAACTTAAAGACACTTCTGCAGAGACTGTGTATGACGTACTACATGATAATGAATACCGCCTCAAGTGGGATAAGCAGGTCATCAAGACTTTTGACATTGCACGGCTCACAGCAAATGCAGATGTTGGGTATTATTCATGTAAGTGTATTCAAAGAGTTCACAAACTTATTTGGTGATTTTATGTGCTGCTTCTCCAAGAAGTGAATTGGCAATTGTTGAAAATACAGCTAGATGTACATATGACTCACTCTGTTCTGATAACCTCTTGGGTAATGTTTAACTAATATCCAGAAGATCATCATACTGGGAATGCACACATGCGCTGAAATATTATAGAAGCCCTTGGAAATGCCTATTTGTCATGTCAGTTTCAGATAAATGAGTCTTGCTGTCTTGGTTTGCTCATGTCAGTTTCTATACAGAAATGTTGAGATGCAGTCGGCAAAGTGAATCCCTGTAGAATTAAACTCTACAGACCAGAAGGCTGGTTATATTCCCTAAGTGGGGTTGCTAATTTGCCCTTGTGCTGCTAGATTGAAGGGAGAAGTTACTATATGATGAATCATCCTGGCAAGTGCCTGGATATTAACTGAGGATAGACTTAATGCTCTTTTTTGAATAACTTGTCAGGATTCACTGTCCATTCTCTCAAATGTCAAAAAGGGGGAGTTGATGCTTATTGAACTGGAGTATGCAGATTAATTATTGAATGTTGGAGTAGGCTACAGAAGTTTATATGGCCTTGATAAATCTGTGACAATTCCAGCATGGAGGGGCTATAGTAGTGAACTGCATTATCGGAATGTAGTTTCATTTTAAACAAAAAAATGACTGAAGAATCACCCATTTGGGGTGGGAGCAGAGACAGCATTAGGATCTTCTGTTTTGTCTTTTTTTTGACAGTACTGCTTGTTACACATGTGACAAGACTTAAGGATCTCTGAGATTAAACTGACCTAATTAAGAGGTTTTCTTAATTGCATCAATGTGGCTTGGATCTATCGTAGGCCTTACCCAGTCGGTGCTATCAATTTTAACTATGCTACTGAGGTGTTTGGTAGGGATGTGGCTTGTGGAAATCTAGCTATCTTACCATCAATGCACATGGTAACATTTTTAAAAGAAATCTTTTATTTATACAAGTACTAATGTTCTCAAAGTGTCTGAATGCTGTATTTAAAAATGAGTTCAAAATGTAATTATTATGTAGTGAAAAGTGGAAATCATGTTGAATTAGCAACTGATTAATCATTTTGCTTTTTTTTGCTGGTGTTCATTGAAAAAAGTATGTCAGCTAGTTAAAAGTTGCTCTTCAACTACAGTCATGGGATTTTTAATGTCGACTTGATCAGGGAGATGGGACAGAGCACTGAGTTGATATATTTTTCTCAGTATGTCAGAAGATTTGTCAGTTTTGATTATAAATTCACACCTTGCTTTGGGCCTTTGCTCCTAGTTATGTCAAGCAATTAAGGTGTATTAGGAGGTCATTTAGACAGCATTGGTAATACTGTGTGGAGGTAATCCATGTTGCCAAGGGATGCCTTTGTGCCAAGGAGAAGTGTACCCAATGCCTGCCCCCCCACCCACTGAATCCAAAAATGAAATTGCAGCCAACTAACAATGGTAGTACAACATGATATTAACAGATTTGCACAAGAGTAGGCTGCTAGATGCTGTTTTGATCAGGTATGACATGAACGACTGTGCTTCTTAACAAAAAAAAATTCAGCTCTTTATGATGACACTTTTGCTTGTGTTCCTCATAGGGAAATGTCCAAGACCCCTAAAAGACAGGGATGTGGTTATTTTGAGATCTTGGCTGGTCACAGATAATGATTACATGATTATCAACTACTCAGTGAAACACCCTGTAAGTATGTTTCAAAGTTATCTGTCTGCAATATCATCAAAAGATGAAGGGAAAGGAACTGCATATAGCAACAGGGATCTTGATATAATGTCATACTGAAACAAGAGCATCCTATTGTTTAAGAATTTGTTGTAGTTTGATAAAGCAACATCAATATGAAGTATAAAAGCGAAGTTCTGTGGATGCTGGAGATGTAACGTGATATTATAATGTGCCTGTCTTAGATTTGGTGGTTGATGCTGACCTGAGCGAGTGCTACGTTTTAACCCCAATAATGCAAATGCTCAAAGCTACTAGGTTTCATTTTCTAGAGCAGGGAGGTTTAACAGCATATTTGTGGATATTGATCTTTGCTGTTCATACTGAAAATGCAATTGGCAGCACGCTTGGGCACAGCTGCACCAGTGAAATGTAGAAGAACCTTGAACGTGCCCTGATTTTATAGTTCAAGCATCAGTAACTTAAGCTTTTTTAAGAGGAGTCTCGTGTTTTGGTAATGAAAGCACAAACTACGGAAATACTCAATCTAGCAGTGTTGGGGCAGACAGGAAAAAATGAAGTGAATCATTGAATTTGAGGCATTTGGGTTTGGGGGTTTAGATGTGGAGAGGCTGACAAAATGGTGTGGCATACGCCTGAAGACTTTGATACCAGACCAATTTACCAGAAACAGGACAGGTGGCAAATGGTTTACCTCAACTCAATTGGCCTGATTAATTGGATAATTGAGAGGGGGTGATCTCCACTTTGTTGGAAAACCTGAGCTTCTCACTGGATTCAATGGGAGAAGTAGAGGGGTTTATACTACTCTGTATACAAAGACAGAAAGATGACTCTATAGCATTCTTTCTGTGTGTAATGCTTCCAATGTCTGGTTCTGAGGGCCATATCAATGTGTGTGCTCTTCATTCAGATATAGTTCCAATATCAAGTGCTCCCGGTTGTGGTGCTGTTAGCCCTCTGTTTGCACCAGTAACTCTTCTGGGCAGCTCCCTGTGGCAACCACTTGATCACCTCTTGCCTGTAAAAAGTTTCTCCAGTTTCTACTAATTGCCAAAGAGAGGTAGCCCCAGAAGATGATAGGATCCTGGCTGCCTTGGCAAATCTCAGTTGAAGTTTCAGGAATGTAATCTTTTGTCACAACATGTCAATGAAAGGTCACAGACTTCAAACATTAACTCTGTTTATCTTTTGCCACAGACCTCTTGAGCGTTTTCTACATTTCTAATGTGTATAGTATTTTGCTTCAGCGTTAGGTGTTTAATGTCTGACATTGTGAAAGTATTCTAGGGGTTTTTAAATGATTGGCTGCTATTTTGGATGCCAGTGTAGTGTTCTTGACATTTTAAAATAATAATGGGTCTCAAACTGGTAATTTAGATTTTGATTTCTTTTTCCAAATCACGTGTAATGCTTTTAAAATAGTGGAAACTAGAAACAGTGCTCCCGAGTTTGAATAACGAATGAGGTTAGTGTTGCCATAATGCTGCACTGTCTAACAGTTAATTGTACAAATTGAAATGTGAACCAGACATTTATGTATCTGTATGCTAAAGTGTACTTTCTCCATTGTGATAATGAGGAGGAGGAGGGGAAAAAAGACTCATTATTCAATCTAGCGCCTTTTCCTTAATTTGACATCAAAAGGTGCTTTACAGACAGATCATTAAAACACCACCATTTTAAATTGGAATTTGGGGAGGTGATTAAAGGAAGGTACTGCCAAAAAAACTAAGTCATGAAGTTTTGGTAAGTAAGGAAAGGTAGCAATTAGAAAAGCCTTGAGGAAATGAATAACAACATTTGAGGTTTCATTTAAAGATTTATGAGGATGTTGAGAGATGGTAAGTTTGGAGGGTTTGAGCTATAGGGAGAGGCTGAATAGGCTAGGGGTATTTTCCCTGGAGTGTTGGAGCCTGAGGTGTGACCTTTTATAGAGGTTTATAAAATTGAGTGGCATGGATAGGGTAAATAAAGAAGGTCTTTCCCCTGGGGTGGGGAGTCCAAAACTAGAGGGCATAGGTTTAAGGTGAGAGGGGAAAAGATTTAAAAGAAACCTGAGGAAGAACATTTTTCACAGCATGGTGCATGTATGGAATGAGCTATCAGAGGAAGTGGTGGAAGCTGGAACAATTACAACAGTTAGAAGGCATCTGGATGGGTATATGGATAGGATAGAGGGAAATGGGCCAAATGCTGGCCAATGGGACCAGATTAATTTAAATTAGCATGTCTGGTAGGCATGTGTAAGTTGGACCAAAGGGTCTGTTTCCTTGCCATGCATGTCAATGGCTCTATTTATTAAGTCAGTAGCTCTGAAAATGAGGATGACTGCAGAAATGAAACGTTACTGCTGCACAGAATTCTAGGGCTAACATCCTAAACAACAAATGTAATATGGCATTTTTGTTTTCTTTCAAAGGGTATGTCTAATCCAATAAATTGAATAAATAAGTGGAAGGTAATTACTGTTTACAGATTTTTGCATGAAAGAATGTATATGGTCTGGCTTCACCTATGGATGTTAACATTTGCTTTTATTGTCTGAGCTAAGCTTGTTACCAAAGACCAGCATTCTCAACCTCAGTTCCCTTCCCTTTCACAGAAATATCCTCCTCAGAAAGATCTAGTCAGAGCTGTGTCCCTTCTAACAGGTTACCGAATCCTACCCACTGGGTCCAAAAGTTGTAATCTTGTGTATATGGCTGAGGCAGATCCTAAAGGTGAGTATTGACAGCAGTAACATTGCAATTATGAAACTTAGGATGTCAAAACATGTTGACTGTTTTACTAAATTGAGTCAAGGTAGATGGGGAATTTTTTTTTAGTTTGAGGATGTCAAGAAATATGAAGATCGGACTGCAAAATGGCTTTGTTGTACCACGCCAGCCATGATTTTATCAATTGGTGGAACAGGTTTGAGGGCTGATAACCATATTCTTGCTCCCTGATTATTATTACTTTTCTGTGTGTGTGTGTGTGTGTGTGTGTGCGTGCGCGCACGCACACACTGTCTCTGTCATCTAGTTTTCAAGTCTTGATTTCTTTCATTGGGTATAGTTACCCCATCTGTCATGATTGCCAATGAGCCTATGTGAATTTTTAGTAGCATATTTCACGAGTCAGGGGCTTATTACAGCAAGGCCTAATTCCATTTACTCTAAAAGTTGAGTAATTATTAAGAATGGAAACCTTTATTGATTTTACCTTCCAGTATTAACTGGAATTGTAGTTAAACAATAGTTCCTAGTTCAAAGCATTTAAATCAAAAATCATGATTTTTACATATCAAACATTTAAAGTTTCAGATGAGAAAAGAAAGCTCCTTTTTACCCAGTCTAATTGTCATTGTTGTTAATTATAATATTCAATTTCGTTTTCACCTTAACTGTATTTTCCCTTTGTTTTTCTGAAGGATCTGTTGACCCCTCACTTTAACATTTGGGCTTTGTTCATAGTTCCTGCAACCAGTTGAATAATTCTGGATTGTTCTTTCAGGGTCTCTTCCAAAGTGGGTTGTCAACAAAGCTTCTCAGTATCTTGCTCCAAAAGTAAGTAGTAATCAGCTTGGAGACATTTGTTTGTTTGTGTTCCTGGATTGGTCTATTACAATGTTCACTAAACAATTGGATCTGTTGAATTGAAAATGGCAGTATTTTTTTAAAAAAACAAATTATACTTGTTAAAAAATTAAAATGTTGTTTCTTTATTCCCATGAAGAAATAAATAACAGGCTATTGTCAGTCACTTATTTAAATACATATATTGCTGTTCTGTTTTGGGAATGGTGTGCAATACTAATTTTTCTTCTGCTGGAAATGTTTAGCAGCTTTTTATTTCATCCAATACTCTAACCATACTCTGGAGATTTCCTAGAATACCAACATGTTGTGTAATTCAGATGCTGATATGCCTGCATTTGTGTGTGGTTCAGGTTCTGAAGAGAATCCATAAAGTGTGTTTGAAGTACCCTGAATGGAAACAGAAGAACAGGCCAGCCTTCAAACCTTGGCTTTACCCAGAACAAAATACCTTGCCAACCATGAGCCTCTCTGAACTTTCAATCCAGCATGCAGATTCACTGGAAAATATTGATGAAAGTGGCCTATCTGAAGAGAACAATGGTAGTGATGATGAAGAATGTGGAACTAAGGGCTTAAAAGACTGAAACCATGTTGTAACGTTTTTGTTTTTCTGCAGTGTTGTACGCCCTTGATGGTTGGGGCTGCTGCGGAGGAGTCAGCAGGAGTTCATATTAGTTCTTGGAATTTGGGAGGAAAATTCTTAATTGTGGATGGATTTAATGATTGGGGAGAAAACTGTCATTGAACCAAGGTTGTGTGTGTGTGTGTGTGTGTGTGTGTGTATATACAGAATGACATTCAGGCAATAAATGAAATATCTGTGCACCCTAGGGTTAATACTAGTAGTGACATGTTAAAATGAAGGAACAGCATGAAAATGACTTCTGATTTTATTTAGTTTTGAATGCATCTTTCGGAAATGTTATATTGGGGTATTGAAAGGATTCTTTTGAAATTTCTCTCTTTTTTTTAGTGAGACTGTAGGACTCTTGAATTACATGTATACAGGGTTTGAAAGAAGAGTATGTACAAGGATTATATGGTATTGATTTCCAAGTCACTTTGAAAATGTTTGTTAAGTTACCTTGGAAACAAAATTACTTGTCCTGGTTTCAGACTGCAACATCTTATCTTCTCATGTAATAAGATTCTGATCATTGTGCACCTTTTTTTATGAACAGTAATTCTCTATTCTTTAAACTACCAAGTGGACTGAAAGTTTTTGTTTGTGTTCTGTAGGGTCACAATTTTTAAATTTTGCACTACTGTGTTAAAGTAAGTGAAGAAAACATTAACCCTAAGATTAGTTATTGATACCGTTGCTAATAGTCACCATTCACTTAACTTTGAACAACTTCTTCTTGTGGGGGGGGAAAAAACACACATTTAAAAGACTTGGGTGTCTGGTGTTCAACATGTGGATTAAGGGGATCTGTTTCTCTCCTAGCAGAGCAATTCCTTCAAAGTCTGAGGATCCCTTTTTTATTTTTATTGTTTCTTTTTCCTTTTTTATGGTTCGATATTTATTTCAATTGAAATATTCCTTCCCAAGTCCTGCCTTTTAACACCAGGTTCCCACTGCCTTTTTAAAATAAAAGTCTGAGCGTACAGCAAGGTAATGCATGAGAGAGATTTTACAATTCGCAGTGGGAATCAAGACTGAAGTAGACTGTTAATATTTAAATGTGAGACTTTGCAGCAGATGTACAACTGAGCAGGGGCATACATGTTGAAATGAAAAATAGTGGGGGCGGGGGGGAATGCATAATGGATGTCAGTTGTCAATAAGGTAATGTTTTTGATGGATACAAACTTCCTATGTTCATATCACCTTGGAAAATGATCAATTGCAGTCTTGATGGAATTGGGGAAGCCCTATATACAGGCTCATGTACATGTTACATACAATAAATATAGAGATGAGGTG
Organism: Stegostoma tigrinum; assembly: GCF_030684315.1. NCBI lineage: Eukaryota > Metazoa > Chordata > Chondrichthyes > Orectolobiformes > Stegostomatidae > Stegostoma > Stegostoma tigrinum. The sequence continues at coordinate 38,253,664 of NC_081368.1, forward strand.
AATAAAATTCTGTCAAGCAAGTTTTAGGCTGGTTTCATATGTGAAGTGGTTAGACCTAAATGAGTAATTGTTAATGGCGAAGCTTATAACCATCAGCACCCAAATGCTTTGTTTTATAATGTTGGCAGCAGAGTTAAAATTTGTTCAAAATTTGAGCAGTTAGTAGATATAACAGTACTGAAACACATTGTCCTAGAACACAGCTCTGCACTATTTTTATGATTCCTGACATGAAAGGAACTGCTCATTGTTTTATTGTTAAACCTTGATGGTTCAGTCAATCTGTAATCATTTCAGTCAGTTGAATAGTAACTAACTTTAACTGCTATTGAAGTATGTTCAAAATAGGTGACATGATTGTAGAAAATATGATCCACAATCTTTTATTTGCAAGAATGGACAGCTACTTGTTCAGAAATTACAATAGCCTTAAGAGATCAGTGTATTGTTCTTCAGCTTGTTAATGAAGCCTTACAGCAATAAATTTTGGTATGCTTGCTTCTAAATCTGAATCAGAGGAATATTAAGGCCGAACCCTAATTTTCTTTCCTGAACTTCAAAAAATATTGTCCAACAGAACTACTTAAGGTGCCTAAGGGATTGTACAGACAATGTAGATGTTACAGTGCAATAGAAGCACTGGCATTAAATAAATTAAAAGTATGAGTGAAGATGATACATTTTGAGAACAAAATCTTGGAATTGGAATTTAGGGGTATTTTTGGTATTTTGTAAAGTGGATTTTTGTAACTGTTGAAAATAAATGAGCAACTTTTGAAATAACTGCAGAGAATTTTGGGACCTCAATTCTAGTAGATGCATGAGGCGGAAAACACTTAAAGATATGCCTAGTAATTTGGTTTTGCCAATGAAATAGTCCCTGCTAAAGAATTGCCAATGCAGTTCTAATCATTGTTTCTAAATATTGTTGCCTTTTATTTCCTTTTATTGGGAATCTAATACAGCTCTCTAATTGATATAAGGCACTGATAGGAAAATGGATACCCTGCCCTGCCTCGTAACCAATAAGTGGTTGTACCCAAAAAAATGACAATTTGTATGTATTGAGAGTGATGTGTGGTTGATAAGGATCCACCTCATTTATGCGTCTGCTAGTTTTGAGGTCCCGAAATGTTTCAAACAGGCTAGAAAAAAATTTCTGTTTTTGTGAAAAGAACCTTGTTCCTGCTGAGCATTCAGTGTCATTTTGGATACAAATGTCTCTGTTTATACACAGGCTTTTTGTCCTGTATAAATGTTTTATAAAGAAATTCAGCTATCCATTGACCTTACAATATAGTCACTTCTGTAGTTTTTGCAGTGTTGTCAGGTTAGGGTTATTGTATGTAAAGCAAAAACTATGCTGAAGCCAAATCAATGTCTTGCTCAAACTTTGTTGAGGTTCACTTCAAATTGTTATGACTTGGTAATCACTGTGTCACCCATTGCTCAACTGAACCTTTTCCAGTCTAAAATTTGTGATTGCCATGCTAGGTTACTCTATTCACCAAAGGGCCAAGTGTGAAAATTTCACTGTTTTCTGAAATTTAGCAGCAATACTGCTGTGGTGCCAGTATACTTGTTCATCCCACTGATTATCAAATGTTTGTTAATTTCCTTCTAACTCCTGTAAATGTGATAGAAGTGTGCTAATTAAAAATATTAAAGTAGTAGAAAGCTGTGCCTACAATTTGCATTCGATGGAGCATATTTAATGCTTACATTTGTGTTTTTCTTAAACATTGGAAAAACCAGAGTTGGGCGGGACCTCAGTGTTTGCATGTTTATGATGTGTATTTTTCTCTTGCCTGCACCATAAATCAAAAGGGAGCTCATAGATACTATCCCAAAATGCCGGATGAATCCTAGGATCATTTCTTTTCATTTTTTTTAAAGCATACTTCCCCATTCAGAATGGGGCTGCACTCCTACCCTATCTTATTTATAGAGGATTTCCAAATCTTTGGAAGTTGCTGTAATATCTGTAGTTTCATGTTGTTATTGCTGTCAAATCTTTTCAAATTCTGTGTATCTCTTTTCTCCTCCTCCTCCTCCTCCCCAATGTGGCTAACCGTCAGCTGTTTGGGGGGGGGGGATTCATATACTGATAGTTTTATATCCTTGAATCATCATCTGATCATGGGTTGATTAAGAGATGTTATTCTGCTTATAATTTACTCTGCCTGAGTTACACTGCTGGCTGAGAAGTTTAAAACTTCCTTTTTTCTTTTTAAAGACTAGGTTCCCGCCTTGCTTCCTCTTTCCTACCCCATCTTAGCCTACTCAAGGTACCTCATGGATGAAAGACCGAAGTACAATTTTGTATTTCTTTCAACTTTTGAGAGAGGAATTATTTGCCTGTTGGATGTGCTTAGTTTCTTTGTATACAGTTTTGGTTTTGTTGTTTAAACAAAACAATCGTTTATTTCTTTTTTCAAAAACACTGAACTAGAAAAGGAAGTTATTTTCAATTCAATTAGTTGTTCCTCTGGCTGTCATGTATTTGTGAAGTTCATGTTTTTTTAATCAAATTAGACCAGATTTATTTTAATGTAGACTTTATCTCGGAAACAATTACTTACAGCGCAGAATTGGACAGTATAAAGATATTTTAACTTGCGTCTGTATTACAATGATACTGATTATCTAAGTCATTTGTATCTATACTAGAGTAGCTACTGTCTGAAAAAGTATTTGAATTAAATCTGCAACTATCAGACAGGAAATCTGGCTTCAGTTCCCTTTCTTTACATAACTCTCAGCTAAATTTCTTTATATGCAAATGATGTATCTGAGATTAAGCAAAAGCTGTATTTAGCAAATCTTGCACAATTCAAATTTTCTTAAAATGAAAATTACCATTTAACAACTGGGACTGGCAACAGTGTTTTATATGTGCATGTTGTAATAATAGACTTTTTTGAATTAATAGGGGCAGGTTGTAAGAGAACAAATTGATTTTTAAAGTGTAGCTTTTAGATCTTGGGTATGTCAATAATTGGATCCCTCAATTAGCTTAAGTGTCCTGTTAGAATGGAACACTAACCAGGGCTCCCAGTATGACAGCATAGATTTTTTTTTTCCCCCACTGTTAACGTTGGGAGAGTGGTAGAATTCCCAGAATAGACAATGCCATTATCCTAACAAATGACATCACATTTCACATTTATGTATTGGTATTTATTATTGTTCGAATAAAGATCAGTATAACAATATTCCCCTCCATTCAGAGATAATGGGAACTGCAGATGCTGGAGAATTCCAAGATAATAAAATGTGTGAGGCTGGATGAACACAGCAGGCCAAGCAGCATCTCAGGAGCACAAAAGCTGTCGTTTCGGGCCCGGACCCTTCTTCAAAGATGAAGGGTCTGGGCCCGAAACGTCAGCTTTTGTGCTCCTGAGATGCTGCTTGGCCTGCTGTGTTCATCCAGCCTCACACGTTTTATTCCCCTCCATTCACCTCACTTCTCATGATCGCGTAATTTACCAGCACACTAGCTGCACTTGAAGGAGAAAGAAAATGACCATTGAAAATATTTCAACTGTTAAAGTGAAATAATTGGACAAGGTGGCTTCTGTTTATTCAGTCACATGAACAGACTATATCTGGTATTGTTAGTTTTGTTTGACACTAGAATCTTCCAAATATAACTGCCAATATCATACTTGAATCTATTTCTGAATTGAAATACTAGTATTTCAAATCATGCTAGTATTACAAGTACTTAGTTATGTTTACATTAATTTTGTGTTGTAATGTTGCTTTTTTAATAAGTATGAACTTGAATAATATAGCTTTCATATTTGTGAACTCTTGCAATGGATCATGATCAGTATAATAATGAAGTGATTTCTAACTCCATTTCATTTTACTAAACTACTTTGTAATTCTTCTTTTAAAGCATTTTCTTACAAGTAAAATTTAGTCAGTGAAACATGGTGTCCACATATTTCCTATTTGACATTTATGCCAGGCCTGTGGGATTTCAAATGAGGCATTCATCCTGGCGAAGCTATACTGTAGAATTTGAGGGGCTGGGATAAAACTGGATGCAAAAAGGGAAATACACTTTCTCAGCTTCTCTCTCCTGATGCCATAGATTTATGGGATGTGACCCTTTTTTGCCGGCTAAACCAGCAACTATTATGTAAACTCACTGCCTCCTTTTTATGGACAAGTGAATTGCTGCCTTGAACCATTTTTGGGACATCTAACAGCACTATGGGAAGTACACAGAACAGTACAGTACAGGCCTTTTGGCCCGAGTACACACCAGTATTTGGACCCAGTGATAGTTAGATAATGTGTGGTTAACAGGTGACCTTGCAGATAGTGGTGTTCTCATGTATCTTTTGCGTTTATCCTTCTAGATGGTAGAGGCTGTGAATTTGGAAGAAGCTGTTGAAGGAGCATTGGAATTACTGTAATGCGTCTTTTGTAGATGATGTATACTGTTGCTTCTGTGTGTTGGTGGCAGAGGGAGTGCACGTTTAAAATGGTTGATAGGTTGCCAATCAAGCAAGCTGTTCAGGCCAAGATGCCAGGCTTCTTCTGTATTGGAAATGTATCAATTCCAGCAAGAATATTCCATCCTGCTTTCTATTTGTGCCTTGTAGGTAGTTGACAGACATCATACTCTGATAGTGCTGGTGGTGTCTTAGGACACCTGAACATTTAATACAGTGAGTATGACTATCTCAGGCTGTTTGCTTGTCTTGGGATAGCTTTCCCAATTTTGGTGCAAGCCCCCAAGTATTACTGAAGAGGACTATCGCAGATCAACAGGGCTAGGATGTGAGTTTGCTCGCTGAGCTGGAAGGTTAGTTTTCAGACGTTTCGTCACCATTCTAGGTAACATCATCAGTGAGCCTCCGAAGCGCTGGTGTTATGTCCCGCTTTCTATTTATCTGGTTAGGTTTCCTTGGGTTGGTGATGTCATTTCCTGCTCTTTTTCTCAGAGGATGGTAGATGGGCTCCAAATCAATGTGTTTGTTGATTTGAGTTCCGGTTGGAATGCCATGCTTCTAGGAATTCTCGTGTGTCTCTCTGTTTGGCTTGTCCTAGGATGGATGTGTTGTCCCAATCAAAGTGGTGTCCTTCCTTATCTGTACGTAAGGATACGAGTGAGAGTGGGTCATGTCGTTTTGTGGCTAGTTGATGTTCATGTATCCTGGTGGCTAGCTTTCTGCCAGTTTGTCCATTGTAGTGTTTGTCACAGTTCTTGCAAGGTATTTTGTAGATGACGTTCGTTTTATTTGTTGTCTGTATAGGGTCTTTTAAGTTCATTAGCTGCTGTTTTAGTGTGTTGGTGGGTTTGTGGGCTACCCTGATGCCAAGAGGTCCAAGTAGTCTGGCAGTCATTTCGGAAATGTCTTTGATGTAGGGGAGAGTGGTTATGGTTTCTGAGCCCGTTTTGTCTGCCAGCAATGAACCCAAACAAACAGACAAAACGGGCTCAGAAACCATAACCACTCTCCCCGACATCAAAAGACATTTCCGAAATGACTGCCAGACTACTCGGACCTCTTGGTGGGTTTGTGGGCTACCCTGATGCCAACACACTAAAACAGCAGCTAATGAACTTAAAAGGCCCTATACAGACAACAAATAAAACAAACGTCATCTACAAAATACCTTGCAAGACTGTGACAAACACTACATTGGACAAACTGGCAGAAAGCTAGCCACCAGGATACAAGAACATCAACTAGCCACAAAACATGACCCACTATCACTCGTATCCTTACGTACAGGTAAGGAAGGACACCACTTTGATTGGGACAACACATCCATCCAAGGGCAAGCCAAACAGACATGCACGAGAATTCCTAGAAGCATGCCATTCCAACCGGAATTCCATCAACAAACACATTGATTTGGAGCCAATCTACCATCCCCTGAGAAAAAGAACAAGAAATGACATCACCAACCCAAGGACACCTAACCAGATAAATAGAAAGCGGGACATAACACCAGCGCTTCGTCGGAGGCTCACTGATGTTACCTAGAATGGTGACGAAACGTCTGAAAACGAACCTTCCAGCTCAGCGAGCAAACTCCCATGCAGAACCTCCAACCTGAGCTACAAATCTTCTCTCAACTCGCTAGCAACAGGGCTAGGTTCGCAAGTGTTGCTTATGCTGGACGGTCTGTTTTGTCGGATTTTGTAGAATGATAGTTTTTTTTTCGGTTTTCTGGGCCATGGCAGAGGGTAATTGGCAGTTGATCACAGTGCAAGGGGCTGGAGTTACATATTGGCCATGCCCTTTAAGGATGGCCAATCTTCTTAAGGACATCAGTGAACCAAATTTCACAATCTGCAAAGCATTGCCTGGGCCTTGATGATTAATACCAGAAAGTACAAATCATTCCATATTACTATAATTCTCCCACTCTCTCATGCTCCAGTTTTATTAGGAAATCAATCAGTAAATGCTGTTTTACAGTACTCTTGCCAACTATTACTTTGCTTGAGTAGACTGCTGGGGCAGTAATTACTCATGCTGCATTTATCCTGCTTTTTGGGGGGCACTATGTATTTGAGAGACTTTGTCAAGCAGACAACCAGCTTTCTTTTTTTTTAAAGCTGTATTTGAACCTGGTTGCATGGTGTGTGTGTGTGTGTATCTAGTTGTAGTTTCAGCCAGAACTATAACATTTTGATTTCATGACATAAATCAAATTTGTTGAAGATTAGCATCTAGATGATTTGAAACCTGGGGAGATGGTACAGACAAATCATCCAGTCAGGCCCTTGTTTTTGTTTGCATATGCTGGGCCTTGGCATCATTTGTGAATGGACTGTTTTTTTTGTGTGGAGCCATCTTCTGTTGTTCATCTTCACCTCATCCTCACTGAAAAGAATTGTGGGTGATCTGAATTCAGCTTTTTGTCTCTGTAAACCTTTTTTTCTTTGCTTTTCCTGTACTTGGCACATTTCACCAAGTCTGAAGATGAGCCAAGCTATTAGACCATACATTTTGTACTGGCATTAAAAAATTCTGCTGTAGGTGAAAATAATATGTTCACATGTACCCAGTTTTTACTGAAGACTTATTCTCTGTCCATCTATTCAGGTCAGTGCCATCTCACGGATTCATAATGTTGCATCTAAATGGCACTGTTCAGGACTCATGTTGGACACCATTTTAACTGTTCCTCTATCCACTGTTGCCTTATCATCTTCAACATTTAATAATAACTTAATTGCTCCATATTTGCCAAAATAAGGAAAGCCACTATGACTGTTGCAGGCACACCCTTTAACATGTATTTTTTTTTAAGTTAGGTAGTTAGACTATATAGTTGTGTACGTGAGCTTCCAAAGGCTCTTAATAATGTGCCACATATAGCCTTGACAACAAGTCAGTACTCATTTTTACGTGAGCTTTAACAGGACTGTACAGTTTTTTTTTCTTCTATGGAACTGTTTGGAAATCTGAAACAAAAAATTGCTGGAAAAAGTCAGCAAATCTGGAAGCACCTGTTGAGGAAAAGTGATGCCTTGTGGTATTATCACAGGACTGTTAATCCAGAGATCCACATAATAATAACATTCTGGGGATCTGGGTTTGAATCCTGACGTGAATGGTGGAATTAGAGTTAAATTCAATTAAAAAAAATCTGAAAACTAGCATCCTTACCTGGTCTGGCCTACATATGACTCCAGACCCAAAGCACTGTGGTTGACTCTGAACTAGGAATAGAATAAGTGATGCCCTCATCCCATTAATGCTTCAGGTCCTGTGACCCTTCTTTTGGAGCTCCTGAAATTAACTGAATAACAAGAAGCAGTTATGTAAGTTCAAGACTGGAGTAAAATATATAGTGGGTTTGCCCAGCAGTTAATAAGTACTAAAAGACTCCAAATTGGGTTAACAAGGTTCAACTTCAAATTGTCATGTTATGGTGAATCTTGAAAATAATAAACTTCAAGAGGTTATTGATGGAATTTACACGCATTTAAAATGCTTCATACAGAATAGTAGGATAAACTAATCCCATTGATGGAATGATTCAGAACGGAAGATTTGGCAAAAGCTCCATGGAGGAAAAACTAATGTATACAGGGATTAGGTTATGAAATACTCTGGTTGTTAAGAGGCTGGTGGAGGCAGATTCAATTGAGATTGAGGGGGGGAAAAACTTCACAGGGTAATAGCAAAAAGAGCAGGGAATGGGAGAAAGATATTGTGCCTACTCAGGGGTGGTAGCAACATGGTAAATTGGCCTCCTGTTCTTAATCATTCTATGCTGGGAAACATGGTGTTCTGATTCAAGAGTTCGACAAATTACCTGGATATGTTTTAAAGGTTTTGATCTAAATTATTAATGCTGCTATGTTAGCAAAGCATGATGGTATTTCTGGAGTTTTCAATATAAAGACGCTGAACTCTCTCGTGTGTAAACAATCCCTTTTATAGTTAGGCATATGTCATTTTAAAAGATGCCAACTACAATAAAGAAACAATTGTAGAAGAAAAGGGTTTTTAGTAAGAATGAATTCCTCCTTTCTGATGTCAAAGGTTAGTATACATGTGGAGTAAAGATATCTCCTCAACCATTGATTCTGGCAAATAACAATTTGTGGTTCTTTCTTGATGACCTTTCTAGTAGTCAACATAGCAGCAGCCCCCCCCCCCCCCCCCCCCCAATCAATGCTGATAGTGGGATTCTCATCATTGTGTCAATAACACAATGACAATTTTTTTTTTGGGGGGGGGGGGGGGGAAACTCACTGAGCAGCTTTCCAAAAATCAGTTGCCACACAAAATGGATTTATACATGTATCTATTTTAGAAAGGAACTACTAAGCTACTATTAGAAAGTGCTAAATTCCTTTTTGGACTAAAGACACTCTCTACTTAATATCCACTGAAGTAAAGCCTCGTGGAATAATAACTGTAACAAAATTGCAACAGAATAATCTGTTCAAACTTAGATTGATGAAATAAAACCCCATGCATGCTTTGCATAATGGAAAACAAGAGTTGATTTTCAGATTGTGAAACAGTTAATAATTCTCCAGTTTGTAGTTGTGCACAGCAGATGGCATTCAAGGACAGTTAAGGCTGTTTAGTATAGAACACGAGTCAAACTCCACCTGAAATCTGCTCAATTTCACATGATGAACAAATCAAATGATTAGAAAGGGTTCAAAAGTTGAACATAGAACAGTACAGCACAGAACAGGCCCTTCAGCCCACGATGTTGTGCCGACCATTGATCCTCATGTATGCACCCTCAAATTTCTGTGACCATATGCATGTCCAGCAGTCTCTTAAATGTCCCCAATGACCTTGCTTCCACAACTGCTGCTGGCAACGCATTCCATGCTCTCTCAACTCTGTGTAAAGAACCCGCCTCTGACATCCTCTCTATACTTTCCTCCAACCAGCTTAAAACTATGACCCCTCGAGTTAGCCTTTTTTGCCCTGGGAAATAGTCTCTGTACATTAACAAATGTACACTTATTGTGTATTATCCACAGTATATCCCAAAACTATATTTACCTCATGCAACAATGAACGTTTAAGGAGATAGATAAATTAGGCTATGAAAACCCTCAGAGAAGATCCTGACGTGCATTTTTCTGAATCATTACTTCCTGTGCTTCAGGATTTCCTCCCAGAGTCAATGTTTTGGCTTTAGACATGCCAGAGGGCCTGGGTCATGGTCTTTATTACCAGATAAATCCAAGGAAGGGGGAAAAAAAAAATCAACCACGCATTGCATTCAGCCATCTGATCAAGGATTTGATTCAATACATTGTGAGGATCATGTTCTAAAAGTTTAGATGTCCAAGAGTCTTCACCATAATCCTGAAATTACTTCATGATGATACTGCAACTATAGTGAAAGAACTGAAACAGATGCAGTTAAATCCAGAATGAGGTCAAGCAATGCTGTGTGACTATGTGACAGTTTGAACTATTTACAATCTATTTGACAGCTGATATTCACCTCAAATGTCAACTGCTCTCTGATGCCCATTAAATATCAGCTGGACAATTGTAACTGTTTACATTATTGCTTTGAAAGGTATACTTATTCAGTGTAGACTACTTGCTCCCAGTGCTAAACATAAAAGAAAGAAAGACAATAGTTTTTTGGTTGTGCAACCTGTAGAAAGCATTCTATACGGTGGCAATAACATACAAAATTGTGTCTTTATTGTTGCAAGATGCAGTACTGAGTCAACAGATGAAGTCATATGTGTCTTTGAAAGATGATCTGACATAGGGATAAGCAAATCAGTGGCAGTGATTGAGCTTCTGACAATAACAGCTTTAAGACTCCTTTTACATTCCCAAGACAGTTGCAGAATCAGGCACTGTCTGAATTTCACTTCAAGAATTTGCAATCATTGCAGTTTTCCCCAAAATATTTGAAATGACTAAATCCGAGAAATGTCAAATAAATGCAGGAGGCATTTTATAAATCCCAAACAGAAAACCCACATTTCAGGATCTCTCTAGATATTGGACCATTTGACCAGAGATCTGCCAAGTACCAAACGTTTCAATGATCTCTAAGGCAGAGATCTCAAAATAGAGCAGGACCTCCTTTTAATGAACTGTCCTTTCCTTCTGCCTGCGGAAATCTGAAAGAAGACAGATAAAATTTGACAATCCAAGTTAAGAAATTAATTAGCTTCCAACCTTAAGAGTGCATGCTACAAAAAAATTTAACTATTTCCCCACTCTATCATCACAAACTCATCGTTCAAACTAGTAATGTAAAAGAAAATAAAAACCATATTGTGTGGAAGGGCTATCGGCTCAGGTTGCCTGCAACAACAGATGCTCTCATGAGTGAAACAGATTTATTTTTGTCAGCAGAAATGTCTTTCATCTATATAACGCTGCCTCCAATTCTGTGCATTACCTGATTAGTAGGAGATTTAAGCTTTAATTTATGTACGGAATATTAGCGCTTGCTACTGCCTATGCAGTAAACAACAATCTGCTACTTTAAGTGTAGTCAAGATGGAAAACAAAAATAAAAACACTGTTCCACACTCAGTTTAGATCCCTGCCAAAGACACACTGATCTCCTAATTCTGTACGCCAACCACCAGAAAATAAATAGCTTTTCTTGTGAACACAGGGTAATATAGCTGTATTTGGTACAGATAACACTGCACATTGTACTAGAGGTACACAGTAGGAGATAATTTAAGATGCAGATTTTATTTTGGTTGGGTAATTTAAGCTTCTACGTCAGAATCTAAGTGTTTAAAAAAAGTACTTTAGGAACCAGATTTTCAAATTTTTTTCAGTAGTCTATTTAAAACATAGCCCTCACCAGCAACAATTGAGATTCTACATATTATAGTACGTGTGTATAGCAGTCAAACAAGCCAAAGAGAAAATGTCAGGAGGTATGGAGGTTTGGGATACAAGGTGATTTGGCTGTCTGGATTCAGAAGTGGTTGGCTGACAGGAGGCAGAGAGTGGTTGCAGATGGTAAGTATTCTGCCTGGAGGTCAGTGCTGAGTGGTGTCCCACAGGGGTCTGTTCTTGGGCCTCTGCTCTTTGTAGTTTTTATAAATGACTTGGATGAGGAGGTTGAGGGGTGGGTTAGTATGTTTGCTGATGACACAAAGGTTGGAGGTGCCGTTGATAGGATCGAGCGCTATTGCAGGCTTCAGCGAGACACTGACAGAATGCAGAGCTGGGCTGAGAAATGGCAGATGGAGTTCAACCTGGATAAATGCGAAGTGATGCATTTTGGAAGGTCGAACTTAAATGCTGAATATAGGATTAAAGGCAGGATTCTCAGCAGTGTGGAGGAACAGTGGGAATTGGTGTTCAAGTGCATAGCTCCCTCCAAGTTGCCACCCAAGTGGATAAGGTTGTTAAGAAAGCATATGGTGTTTTGGCTTTCATTAACAGAGGGATTGAGTTTAAGAGCCGCGAGGTTATGCTGCAGCTCTACCAAACCCTGGTGAGACCACACTTGGAATACTGAGTCCAGTTCTGGTTGCCCTATTATAGGAAAGATGTGGAGGCTTTGGAGAGGGTGCAAAGGAGGTTTACCAGGATGCTGCCTGGACTGGAGGGCTTGTCTTACGAGGAGAGGTTGACTGAGCTCGGACTTTTCTCTCTGGAGAGGAGGAGGAAGAGAGGTGACCTGATCGAGGTGACAAGGCAATGAGAGGCATGGATAGAGTCGATAGCCAGAGACTTTTCCCCAGGGCAGGATTGACTGCCACGAGGGATCATAGTTTTAAGGTGTTAGGAGGAAGGTATAGAGGAGACGTCAGAGGGAGGTTCTTCACCCAGAGAGTTGTGAGCGCATGGGATAGTTTACCAGTGGTAGTCGTGGAAGCGGAGTCATTAGTGACATTTAAGCGACTGCTGGACATGCACGTGGACAGCAGTGAATTGAGGGGAATGTAGGTTAGGTTATTTTATTTTTGGATTAGGATTATTCCATGGCACAACATCGTGGGCCGAAGGGCCTGTACTGTGCTGTACTTTTCTATGTTCTTTGTGTATGAAATAAACACACCGAATGATATGCAAGAAATATTTTAAGTGAACAGTGCTGAAAAATTACTTTAAATAGATGAAGAATTAAATGTTAAATCCCTGTCAACTTCAATGCATGTGTTAACCAATCCACTAATGAGGAAGTTAAACTCACTCAAATCAATATCCATCCTGTGCACCAACATGAGGACTTGCTGGGAAGTGTTTTCATTGATCTCTAACTCTTCCTTTTAAAGTCCTTGAAAATCACTAATGATTAAGTTTTGGTCACTCTTTACGTCCTCCTTTGGCTGTGACCATTTTTTTGATCACACATTTAAAGCACCTTAATGACTTTTATGTTAAAAACATGTTATATGTTATTCAAACCTACATTTATTATAATTTGCTTTGTTACAAATTAAATTTTAAATTTTTCAAAAAAAAGGACAGATTTTGAAGCTCGGATTTGGCAGATAAATGCACTCCAATTCAGTACAGCCACATACAGACAGGAAAAACCCAGGCTTAATCTCTAATAGGTGTTGCTAAATGTTGATCACAGTTAGGGAGCTACAACTATCCCAAGACAATCAAGGAGAAAAGAATAAATATCTACTTTAAAATTACCCAATTACCACTGCTGGATAATGTGTGTAGGGACTGCTCAGGATCAGGTTTTGTTGACAAATAGTTAGCAGAGGACATCTGAATACTGTCCAAACATGTGAAACAGGCATTTGAGTGATGTAGTGGGAAAAAAACTTGCATTTGTGTAGTATCTTTCACATCCTTAGAACGCCCCACCCTGAACCCCAAAAGCACTTTTATAGTTGCTGTGATTTTTGAACAGCACAATTGCAAAGTAGGGAACAGAGCAGCCAATATGCAAAATGAAAGCTCCTATAAACGATGTGATAATGCCAGGTACAGTAGTTATTTTATTTTTAAGCCCTGATTGAGGGATAAGTAGTAGCCAGGACACTAAGAAGAGCTCCTCTACTTCAAAATTAGGCAATGGAATCTTATACATTCACTTAGTGTTATGCAGGGCAGCAATAATGTTGCATTCAAAAGCACGTAACAGATTTTGTCTAGAATTTATGCTGAAGTCTGTGGAATGGTACTTGAACCCACAATCTAGAAGCAAAAGAGCTACCCTTTGATCTACAGTGACACCGAGTACAAAGAAAATTAACTCTAGCAACGACTAGCATCTCAGAAAACAAATGTTTTTTAAAAAAGTTATGTAAACCCCAAACCAGCAAAATTCCGTCTCCTCCTTGGAACTCAAAGCATTTTTGGTAACATGATCTCTTTCCTGTTGGCATGATCCAGGTCATGAGGAATACTAATTTTCTCAGTTTTTTTTCTATTTTTCTCAAGCAGATGGAAGGTAGAATAGCATTGAGTAGTGAGACAGGTCCTGATTTACAACAAGAGTGTGCATAGCAGTCAAACAAGCCAAAGAGAAAATATCAGAAAAATGACAACAGATAGTCAGAAGAATTTAAATAAACTACTTACTTCACAATGCATAACTATTTTAAATGTATAGTTGTTTGGAAGGAAAAGTTTAATATTATTAAAGTGAAAGAGTAAAAAAACTAAACTATCAACTTTGTTCATGTCTCACCATTATTTATGATGATAGGGGAAACATAAGTCATGATACAAAAGACCTGTCAATGTAATAATTATTAGTATCTGTATTCATGCTAACTAAGAACTTGGAACAAATTTGAACCACGGATTTGTGTAGCCTCATCTAATCTGATACAAAAACGGAAATTGTTGGAGAAACTTGGCAGGTCTGGAATCATCTGTGAGAAGAAAGTCGAGTAAATGTTGAGTCCAGTAACTCCTCATTGGAAAACCTAATCTGATTTTGCTGTTAAAGTGAGCGAGTGTAATGAGGGTAAGTGATAATGCATCTAATTGGAGGCGGCCTTGCAATAATGGTTGAAAATTGCTGAGAAGAAAGCAAATCGAGTAGAAAGAGAGAGTACGTGGCCTGATTGTTGAAAAAAAAACGTTCCCGAGGTTTGAACTGGAGCCTTAGTATTTCACTATATTTAGAAATAACATAACAAAAAGAGTTGTACCTCCAAAATTTGCAAACTGTGGCACTAGAGTGGAGACACAGTAAATAGTATGTAAGAAAACAGGAAATTGCAAAGGGACAAACGAAGTGAACGGGAAACCAATCCTTCTGACTTTTTGGGTTTAAGCAGGTGTCAAAAAAGTTACCACAGGGAAAACTGGCTTGTGGCAACCAAGTTGTAGCAATGTCAACTTTTGATCCTTTGACATCAACTCTTCGTATCATTATAAAGCAGAATTCACCAAGGGTTGGATTATTCACCTGCTAATGGAGAATGTGAGCTGAGTTTAGACAGTCGGGAGACAGATTAGTTATCCTTTACTGATGATGTTTTGTTGCAATTGTAATTCTGCTCAGTGTGACAGGAACTGTAGGTTTAGACATTTGGTGGCTGTGCTTGTCTAAGGAATCTAAGGTGTGAAGTTATCATCTGTGGGATTCTGACTGAATACCTTTAAACCAGGATACTGCCTAAAAGAAACAAAATCCCTACCTCCCCACCTATACTCTCCTCTCCAGCTTCAGTCCGCCTCCCCCTCTTTATGCCAGAACCCTCACCCCATCCCCCTCTCTGATGAAGGGTCTAGGCCCGAAACGTCAGCTTTTGTGCTCCTGAGATGCTGCTGGGCCTGCTGTGTTCATCCAGCCTCACATTGTCTCAAAAATCCTAATGCCATGGAATGGCCTGGTTGGCCTGGAATAACAGTATCCAGGCAGTGTGTAATGCCACTTGATTCAAGGCAGGAGCGTGCCACGTGGGCGTTCCTGCATTTCCAATACTGATTCTGGCTCAGGGTTTCCTAAGTAACAGAGCAACTACTTCACTGTGATCTACTGAAGTCATCCGTCTAAAGAAGTTGGGACACTGGTTAGCACTGCTGGCTTACAGCATCAAGAATAAGGGTTTGATTCAAGCCTTGGGCAACTATCTGTGTGGAGTTATCACATGTTCCCTGTGTCTGCATGGGCTTCCTCCAAGTGCTCCGATTTTTCTCACAGCCAACGTCAAGTGAATTGGCCATGCTAAACTGTCCATACTGGCCAGTGATGTGCAGACTTGGCGCATTAGCCATGAGAAATGTTGGGTATTGGGATAGGGTCAGGGGCTAGGTCTTTAGAGGGTCAATGCAGACTCAAGGGGTCAACCAACCTCTTTCTGCACCAGGGATTTTAGGAACTGTGGCAAGCTAAGTTTGATAAGGAATACTTAGAGGTTATCCATTGGTTCAGAAAAGATAAATTGGAATATTTTCTAAACAGTAAGCAAATTAAAATTGTGGAGAGATAAAGGGTGTCTACGTACACTGTTATGATTTCAACTAGTGTTAATTTTGGACAGGTTGGATTCCAGAGCAAAACCTGGTTTGTTAGATCCTAATGGGATGTCAGTTATCGAACATTTCAGAAGAGATTGTCACTTAACTTTGACAAAGAATAAAATGTTTATTTAATAAGAAGAACTATGCTACTCTAAGCAAAAAAGCCTGAACAACTTAATTACAAACCACATAAAAAGATTCAAAGTTTTATTCTAGCAACATCCTTACAAACACCCAAACCTCAACAAAGGGACACTATTGCCACAGCGTGCTTTTGGTTTCCTTATGGCAAACTTCCGAGTGTTCTAGCTACTGTTTTCCTTCAGCTAGTATCTCTCCGAGACACAAGAAACAAACTGCAAACTAAACTCATCATAACTTCAGAGCAAATACCAGAGTTTACTAAACTTAGCTTCCGGGCCAGATTTCTTTTTAACAGATGAGCCTCCAATCCCTCAAACACACATACACAGACTAACTAGCTGCCATTTGGAATTATTCCATCGGTATCAAAAGGATGACACAAGGACACCTGCACTGGTTAACAGCATAAACAGAATAAGAACAACTTTTTTTCAAAAAAAAAAGCACAATTGTAAAAATCCAACTCTTCAGATTAAGGTAATAAACCTCATTTAACAGCATATAAACACAAAGTCACCTACATATCAACCCAAACCAATATTACAAAATCAAACTAAAAACAAGTCTAGATTTAGGAGTGATTTAACTGACATGTTGACATAGAAAGATTCAACAAGAATTAATTAAGAAACTTTATTCTTTCAAATTGGGAAATCCAAGGCAAGAGGGCATAAAATTAAAATTACGGTCAGGAGATTCATACTGAAACGTAAGGAAGTAGCTCCTGAAGTGAAAGAATTGTCAAAATCTGGAACTCTTCCAGAAAAGCTGTGGATGACAGGTTACCTAAGCTTTCATGACTGTGATACATTTGTGTTACATAAGCTTGTGAAGGGAGTTGGTACAAATGCAAAGATAGATAAAGCAGCTTGAGATCAGCTATATTTCATTGATGAAGGCAAAAACTGGCCTCATGGCCTACTCAAAATAGTTTTACAACTAGTTTTGTACTTACTGTACGGAAAGTAGCGAACCCTCATGGTAATTTCTTTGGCAGATTTCAAGATTTCAACAGCCTACACAACAGAAAAACATAGAACTCAACAAGAACAAAGATCTGAAGGGAAGAGGACAGACGATTGTTTAAGTCGTGAAAAGCAGTTTTGTTTAAATAATAGAAATAAGTTATCTGAACTGGAATCCATACATTAGCACTGCTATGTCTGATATTAACTGATTTAATTACTTTATAGAATAATGCGTATTCCCCCGAACTTTATTCCATTCAGCAAATTAGGACACTGGTATTATGGTCAGGCTCTGAACTGAAAAAGATCAATCATGCAGATGGAACACTATCATGGGCGGCACAGTGGTTAGCACTGCAGCCTCACAGCGCCAGGGACCCGGGTTCAATTCCAGCCTCGAGTGACTGTCTGTATGGAGTTTGCACATTCTCCCCGTGTCTGCGTGGGTTTCCTCCGGGTGCTCCAGTTTCCTCCCACTGTCCAAAGATGTGCAGGTTAGGTGGATCGGCCATGCTAAATTGCCCATAGTGTTCAGGGGTGTGTGGGATGCTTCAAAGGGCAGTGTGGACTTGTTGGGCCGAAGGGCCTGTTTCCACACTGTAGGGAATCTAATCTAATCATTAACTGTTATGATGTAACAGTGGTTCCTATTGCACGACCTGAATTAGAACATAGAACATAGAACAGTACAGCACAGAACAGGCCCTTCAGCCCACAATGTTGTGCCGACCATTGATCCTCATGTATGCACCCTCAAATTTCTGTGACCATATGCATGTCCAGCAGTCTCTTAAATGACCCCAATGACCTTGCTTCCACAACTGCTGCTGGCAACGCATTCCATGCTCTCACAACTCTCTGCGTAAAGAACCTGCCTCTGACATCCCCTCTATACTTTCCACCAACCAGCTTAAAACTATGACCCCTCGTGCTAGCCATTTCTGCCCTGGGAAATAGTCTCTGGCTATCAACTCTATCTATGCCTCTCATTATCTTGTATACCTCAATTAGGTCCCCTCTCCTCCTCCTTTTCTCCAATGAAAAGAGACCGAGCTCAGTCAACCTCTCTTCTTTAACGTTAAAAATCTTTCATCAAAGAAACTAGTGTAGCTCTATGGGCCATAAATGCAAAACATAAACATACTAGTTCTCATCAGGCTAAAAGTCTATCTTCAGTACTTTCAGTAAAACAAAAACTAAAAATATCATACTATCTTTCCCTCAAAATTAAAAAAAAACGGAATTTGGCATTGTAAAATGTTCATGAGCAAATTTCAGCCTTAAAATCCAGCCAACAGTGTTCCTCCATAGCACTCAAGTCTAGCAAGTCAGCTAGATCTGATACTGTTGTAGAGCCCCAGACAGGATAACAAAATGTTTTTGTGGTTATGACTTCACAACTATATAACTGCGATTTCTGAAACACCGAAATTAAATTGTCCATTGGTCAGTTACATTCTGCCCTAAACTGTAAAATAGGCTGGTCTTCAGATGAATAGAACTGATTCTTTCTAATTGTTTCCCCAGTTCATCATTTCTTGGCACATAGATGTTACAAACTTTCAAAATTGTTGCCCCATGTACATTTAGTGTTAAAGGTTCACACAGATACATTTCTCTGCTCTGACACCTACCTTGCTATGTTCTATGTCCTGAAAGTCAATGTCATTCACAGCAAGGACCTGATCACCCTCCTGCAGCCCTGCATGATCTGCATCGGAATCAGGAATCACCTATGATAAAAGGCAATCACTCACACTTGGGTTAGTAATCAAGAACATGCCTGCACACATATGGCCATTCTTATTAAACAGCACCTTTCATATAAAGTCATCTATGTTAGCAAGATCTGCAGAGGGTCAACAAGTGCCCTTTGCCTCAGCCATGTGTGTGTGTGTGACATTACCAATCAAGTACTGAATTCGGAAAATCATCGACTATGGCATTATGATCCCTAGGTATAGGACTGATACGGGGAGACAATGGCCTAGTGGTATTATCACTGGACTGTTAATCCAGAGACCCAGACAATGTTCTGGGGACCTGGGTTCAAATCCCATCAGGGCAGATGGTGGAATTTGAATTCAATAAATATCTGGAATTAACAGTCTAATGGTCACTGTGAAGCCATTGTAAATTGTTGGGAAAACCCATCTGGTTCACTAATGTCCTTTAGGGAAGGAAACTGCCATCCTTATCTGGTCTGGCTTACATGTGACTCCAGATCCACAGCAATGTGGTGCCCTCTGGGCAATAAATGCTGCTATAAAAGCCAGCGATGTCCTCATCCCATGAATAAATAATGGAAAGAAAAGAACTGAGATCACGCAAGATAATGGGAACTTCAAATGCTAGAGAATCCAAGATAACAAAGTGTGGGGCTGGATGAACACAGCAGGCCAAGCAGCATCTTAGGAGCACAAAAGCTGACGTTTCAGGCCTAGATGCTGCTTGGCCTGCTGTGTTCATCCAGCCCCACACTTTGTTGTTTGAGATCATCCAAATTCATTTCAATGTCAGTGGACAAGACAGACTTCCATCCATCAGCTTGAATTGGATTTAAATGTTACATTTTAACACTTTAAACAACTGAGTTTTCTTTCCAGAATTCTTCAAGCTAGTCCCTGAATAGCTGTCACTCCTTAAGCCATCAAACTGCAGGCTTATGCGTTTTTACTTGGTTGATGAAAATCTCTAAGATTCTAGTTTGGGCATAATACTTAAGAGAAGAACATAAAACTGTGGCATATTTAAATCATGAATACAAACCTTTGATATGAAGATACCAAGCTGAGAGGCCTTGCCCCCTCGAATGTTGAATCCCAGCTGCAAAAAACAAAAACACAATTAAGTTTGTGAAACATCAGATTTACAGAATTTTCAAGGCAGCATCATGTTAATCCTTTGATAAAGTTCTGCCGAGTATTCACTGCAACAATTAATATCCTGGCTGACAGTCAGCTTTAACACTGTAGGCCGGATCAGTTACAATACCAAAACAGCATCTTGCATTGCCACTGTTTTAATTTGTAGTGGATCAACTTTGGGCTGCACTCTCAATGAGAGCTATTTTCAGCTACGCATTTCCTCCCCACAAAGTCAACTCAATCAAGGATCCGCATAAAAAAAAGACAAATTGGAGCATCGTTCAAAGCAAGTTAGTGTTAAATTATAAACAGTTTACCCTCTAAGAACAAAGATATGGCTGTTTCAAACTTATTTTATGAACCCCTACAAGCATTAAACCAAGGTGGAACTGTGTTCCCAGCAACTTATTCAAATTTATTAGGCAATGGGAGGTTGGAAACCATGCTCTATGATGGGGGTCATCTCAAACATTCTTTTCTTCCTCATTGTTGGAGTAGTAACCAATGCCCTGGTATCAAACCGAAGAACTCACTTCCTGGGGCAGTTATAGTAAATCACTGCCAACCTGCAGTACACCAAATCAAGCCTTTGCAATCCATTAAATTATCTTTATAAACTTGTTGAGGACACAACCATTATTGGGTAAAAAGATTATGTAAAAAGATTAACATTAAAGCTGATTCACTCCATCCACAGAAAACAGTGCACTCAAAGCTTAATGATTTCCTTTAACTAACAAATACACACTTAGGTATGAAGAGTTAATACCTGAGCCCCAGAGGGTTTCTTCAACTGGATTATTCGAGGTAAAAACTGGGTCAGTTCATTGTTGTAATCTAAGTGATGTAACCTCTAAAAGAATCAATTAAAAATCAGTTTCAATTTTTAAAATGTTCAAATAGAAACATATTCTTCATTCCTTGAAAAGTCATAAATCAGGTTCATACCCAATTTGCGCCATCACTGACCAGAGTAAAGCTCGTACCTTGATCGCTTTGGAGACCATTAAGATTTGAAGAGAAATTCGAACTCCTAGCAATTAAGTCAACTAAATTACATTAGATTTCATGGTTTTAAAACAACTTAAAAATTATTGTATATAAAGCAAACTCCATTAAACTACCAATCCAGCTTAAAGGCCTATGCTATAAACCTAATACTCCTTGTTATTTCTATCCAAGATTGAATCAAGATTTCAAAAGCACATTTATGTTTCTCAGCAGCAATCCAAAAGCATGTTACCGCTCTCCAAAATGCACTTAAAAATCCCTCAGTGTTCCAGTTTTCTCAGCAGTATAATATTTTGAGGACTTTTCCATTAAGGTTTTAGTTAAGCAATGTTCCAACTTTCCTCTAAGACTTCATGACTGAGGATGTCTTAGCCTCTTGTTCGGATTGCTGGCAGATACCCAAGCACAATCCGAGCCTTTCAAGCTAATTCAACAGACCCTAATGGCAGAAAGCTCAAGGTCACTACAGGAATTTTCCTCATGATAATTAAGATGGGCTTCAGCCACTTCACACTCTACATGGTGGACAATAACTTTAATATTTTATTCGTATAAGACCCGGTAGCTCCCTCAATCTAGTGAGCTACAGGCTACATCAAATCAAAAACTGTGACCAAGATAGTTCTAAAGAGTCATTGGACTTAAAATAGTGGGATAACAAAGTGTGAAGCTGGATGAACACAGCAGGCCAAGCAGCATCTTAGGAGCACAAAAGCTGACGTTTCAGGCCTAGACCCTTCATCATAGTAACTCTTTCTCCACAGATGCTACCAGAACTGCTGAGTTTCTCCAACACTGATTCTGTCACCCATATAAATAATTTATATAGCCAGTACATTTTGCAATTATTTGTCCAGAATTTTGTCTTAAGCAAAAAACTCTCTTGTTGACCAACTACTCCAATCTCTCTCCTCCTGAAAATTTATACTTAATTTAAAGTTGAATTGAAGTAAATGGTGACCCTCTGGCTGTACCACAAGCCTAACAATGAGTCACTTACAAGCGTTTCCACATCACCTCTGAGCTGCCTGAATAATCACAGACTGTTTCAAATGCAATAAATGTATGGTCGTTTGTATCACATTTGTTTACCAGTTTCCTAACTTGATACCCCCACTCATCAACAGCTTAAACTCTTAAATCCTGAAACCAAATGTTACATTCAAAAACATAAATTATGAATGTGATATTCCCAACACACATACAAGCACATTTCTTCCACAAGATCCAACTTCTTCTTCCTTGATTCTATTCCCTAAATTGACAACCACCTAATTTAACCTCTGGGTCCCTATATTGATCAAAATTGCGTTGGCACTTTTTTCTCCCCCCAGGTGTTGTCCATCTTTCCTTTAAATCTACAATCAGAGCAGGAGCATGCCTACCTTTAAGCCAGGAAGGATTCAAGCCTGTTCCACAATGCGTTAACATCTTTGAACAAGCTGATTAGAAAATATTTATTGTCATCACTTTCTTCTCAAAAACAAACCTTTGACACAACTTGCACTTGCAAACTGCAATTTGATCTCTAACATTTCCTTCCTTTCCAAAGGTCCTCACAGATGTTACCATCTCGTAAACTGCTGCCAATCTTTCCAGTATGCCACGTGTGAATTCCTTCAATCAAGATTTTGCCACTTACAATAGCAAAATTACACATCAAAAAGTTACAAATGGCCTGTAATAAAGCCAGTCCATTTCTCCTTGTCCTTCTGGATTGGTCTGTTCTTATGTGGTTGACAATATGCTCCCATCCAGTTGGATGAGACTGTTCCCACCTTGTTCCATTATAACCAAAAAGTATATCTTGAGATGGCTTCTTCTTGAGCTCCCATAAGCCTCTGGTGTACCCAAATAATTTATCCTTCGAACCCACTCAATTCTCATCGACACACATTTCAGGAGACTTCTCAAATTATAATGTTAGCTTTGAATGTATTCTAACACCCCTCCCAACTACTCCAATTGTTAAATTATCAAACTGATTATCTGACATCCCGATTTTCTACAGGAGCAGAAATTTGTTCCAAATAAAAAATGGGAAGACTGAAGTCATTTTTCCAGTCTCCATAAAATCTCCATCACTCTTCCTGGCATCAAAATCAGAACAGTTGAGGTCATACTTGACCCAGTGACAAGCTTCTGACCGTTTTCACTATGAACTGTGCCAATTTCACTTCTATAATATTGGTCAATTTTATAGCTGCCTCAGCTCACCTGCTGAGACCCTCATTAATTTAAGAAAAACTCTAGATTTGGCTATCCCGATGTACACTCCTGACTGATCTCCCAAATTCAACAATCCATAAACTGCAGAATTACTTTGCTGACTGCATCCTAACTTGTACAGTATCTAATTTCAGGGGTGGAAAACCTCAGTTTTTTTGGTTAATCATCCTTGGTCTGATTGTGTCAAGATCCATTTTAGAATCCCTGTCACTACACCAATCAAGACTAGTTGACACAAAAAGATCAGGTATCAAGTCTGGCGTTTTTGACTCTATTACTCAGTACCATAACGGGGATGTCACAAGCACAGCATTAATAAAAAATGAACATAAGCAACACGCTTACCTCCTGCACAGGGATCCATGGCGGTGGATTCTCATATGGAGGCAAGAATACTACTGGATACTGATAGTCATCATAATTGCCTTTTGGGTCTGCGTATACTCGGTTTGACATTGGTTTACAATCTCTAAAAGAATTCACTAAAATCTGCAAATACAATTGCAAACTGCTATGAAAAGCTAAACATTTATACTAAATACTACATTGTAAGAGGTCATAAATTTACTAGATACAAAACAGAAGAGTGATTCAGCCTTTTTTGTGTCACTCATCCAGACAGAATCTACATCCCACTCATAAAATCAAGTTGCTGCTTTACATTAAAAAAAAATTGCCTCCATTAATGAGCAGTTTGCGATAAGAATGATGCAGTAGTTGTAAAGTTGCTTTTTTTTTGGTCAATTGAACCTATGCCCATTGTGCTTTTTCAATTTAACTGGGAAGTAGTTTCTTGAATATTTTTTCATACCATTTGTTACATTATTTATACACATAAAAATAGCCACCTCAGGAAAGAATCAACCGTGGAATGATACACAGTTGCAATAAGATTAAAATTTACTGTCTGCAAAATATAAACAATGAACCAATTTATAAGTTGGTATCTTCAGCAGTATGCACCAAGGCCCTGATTTCTACAAAATTTTAAAAATGCAAACAAAAATAAATAACCCACCCTACAATCTTCAAAATTTCAGGATGCAAAGCAACTATTCCAAAACCTAAGCACCGCCCATCTCAATCACAGGATGTTTCAAAGAATCCCACAGCAAAGTTAGTATGTTGACTGTAATGAATGTTGGAAATATGGCAATTAATCTGTATCTAGCAAACTCCCACAAACAACAATTTGGTAACCATCAGATAATTTGCAGATGATGTTGATGGAGACATTGAGCCAGTCATTATTGCTCTATTGGTAGTTTTCCTTTTCATTATCTTGTTAAACATTTTTCAGTACTAAGTATTATAAGCATGTTGCTTCTGTTAAATCTTGTAGGACATCTGTTTCACAAATGTCTTACTGTTTGAAAACAACAACCAAAGTCATAAGGAAGCTGGTCATCCATTTGCCTCCTTTTTTTTCCTGTGAATCCTGCACAGTGTAAAATTTGACATACCAAAGGAGTGCAAAATATCCCTAGCCACATTATCGCAAAATTATCTGTACATATTTTGAGGTGTAGCGCCAGAATGAGCAACTCAAGTGCATTTACTATTGTCCAACTAGTATTCTTACTGATTTGATTCTATTTGATCCTTTGAACAATTGTAAATCAATAATATTCAAAATAGAAGTGCAAAGAAATTAGACTTCCTTCAACTTGGGTGTAATTAGGCACCTTATGGTTTATCCAGAAAGCTGGGCTGGGTTGAGCTAAGCTTATAATTCCCACTGACACAGTACCTTGAGCTTTATTAATACGGACAGAGCAAAAGAGCAAGGAGGTTATGCTGAACTTGCATAAACCAAATGTTAGACCTCAACTAGACTATCATGTACTGTTCTGAGCTGTAGTAAAGATTTGAATGCATTGGAGAGTGCAGAAAACATTTATAACAATGGCTGAGGTATTTCAGTTACAAGGATAGTTTGGAGAAATTGTGGTGTTCTTCCTGGAGAGAACTTGAAAGTAAAGTTGCCACAATCATACCAGACTAAAGGGCTGTTCTCTCACCAGAAAGAGACAACTAGTGATTGTTTGATTTGAGGGCTGCCACGTCTCAGGCAAGTGGAGAGGCTAAGAAGGAGGCTTCCATCGTAACCTGGTGGACGAATTGAACCCCATGTGATCTGTATCACTCTGCATTACAAACCAGCCATGCAACCATTTGAACAAAATCGATACCTAACGACAAATGCCCATCCAAATTCTGCTCAATTTTCCATTTCCTTGTTTGAGCACTTAGTATGCCAAGTGAATTTCATAACCCTACTTTATTTCCTTTCTGCTTGTCTGGGCAAACAGTTATGGTTTGATATTGAGGTTACCAATCAATTCAATGACTTCAGGTAGTGCATCATGAATACCTGTGAGGCCACTAGGAATGATCTCGCAAGGAAGGTGTTCAGTGTGTGCACAATAGTCTGATTTGGATGTCCATAGTTGAGCTTTTCCCTTGTTTCATTTGTGCTGTAGGTGGCCATATTTTCTCTGGACCATTCTCAAACAGTTGAAGTTTATTCAAATTTTCTTTGAAAATTGATACCTGAGACTTCACTTGTGATGTGATTGAAGACAGGAATAGTTTTTAGTGAGTTATCTTGTGCCAATGACAGTGCAGGGCACAGGTAGACTACTGAAACTCCCCAAAACCTTACAGCTACTTCCATCCTCCTGGCATCTCTTGGGGCAGCATGATGGCTCACTGATTAGCACTGCTGCCTCACACCACCAGGGGCCTGGCTTCAATTTCACCCTTGGGCGACTGCCTGTATGCAGTGTGCATGTTCGCCATGTATGCATGGGCTTCCTCCCACAATCTAAATATGTACAAGTTAGGAGAATTGCCCAGGCTAAATTGCTCCAAAGCATACAGGCCAAGTGAATTGGCCATGGGAAACGCCGGGTTACCAGGTTGGGGGCCTGGGTAGGATCCTCCTCTTCGGAGAGTTGGTGTAGATCTGATAGGCGAATAGCCTGCTTCCACATTATAGGGATTCTAACTAATCACCTACCTGATCAGGCAGTTCCATGTGAAACTTCGAATCAAATCAGCTTCCCACACATAACTGCACATGCTCCCACAAGGATCAGTCCTCAAATCAGCTCTCTTCAACATATACCAATGACCTCCATCCCACAAAAGTCACACCTGGACTATCTCTAGCAACTCCCTCACCTTCCTGGACATGTCTGTCTCCAGCTCGAGCAACTACCAAGAAACCAATATCCATTTCAAGCCCACCGACTCCCACATCCACCTAGAATACACCTCCTCCCACCCACCTTCCTGCAAAAATGCCATCCGCTATTCCCAATCCTTCGCTTCTGCCGCATCTGCTCCCAGGATGAGGCATTCCACTCCCGCACATCTCAGATGTCCTCATTTTTCAAGGACTGCAACTTCCCACCCGCAGTGTTCGAGAATGCCCTCAACCATGTCTCCCGCATTTCCCACAACTGATCCCTCACACCCCGTCCCCGCAATAACAATCTAAAAAAGAATCCCCCTCGTCCTCACATACCACCCCACCAACGTCGGGATCTAACACATCATCCTCCGACATTTCCGCCATCTGCAATCTGACCCCACCACCAAAGACATTTTTCCCTCCCCACCCTTGTCTGCTTTCCGAAGGGACCACTTTCTCAGGTGACTCCCTTGTCCGCTCCACACTCCCCTCCAGCCCTACCACACTCAGCATTTTTCCCTGCAACCGCAGGAAGTGCTACACCTGCTCCCACACCTCCTTCCTCACACCCATCTCAGACCCCAAGAAGACCTTCCACATCAAGCAGATGTTCACCTGCACATCTGCTTACGTGGTATACTGCATCTGCTGTACCCGTTATGGCCTCCTCTACATCGGGGAAACCAAGCGGATGCTTGGGGACTGCTTTGCAGAACACCTACGCTCGGTTCGCAATAAACAACTGTACATCCCAGTTGCGAACCATTTCAACTCCCCCTCCCATTCCTCCGATGACATGTCCATCCTGGGCCTCCTGCAGTGCCACAACGATGCCACCCGAAGGTTGCAGGAACAGCAACTCATATTCCACTTGGGAGCCCTGCAGCCCAATGGTATCAATGTGGATTTCACAAGCTTCAAAATCTCTCCTCCCCCTACCACATCCCAAAACCAGCCCAGCTCGTCCCCACCTCCCTAACCTGTTCTTCCTCTCACCCATCCCCTTCTCCCCCTCAAGCTGCACCCCCATTTCCTACCTACTAACCTATCTCCTCCCTACCTCCCCACCTACACTCACCTTTACTGGCTCCATCCTCACCTGTTTGACTTGTGTCTCCTCTCCACCTATCTTCTCCTCACTCCATCTTCAATCTGCCTCCCCCCTCTCTTCCTATTTATTTCAGAACCCTCTTCCCCTCCCTCATTTCTGATGAAGGGTCTAGGCCCAAAACATCAGCTTTCCTGCTCCTAAGCTGCTGCTTGTCCTGCTGTGTTCATCCAGCTCTACAACTTGTTATCTCACAGTCTTTCACATTTTTGATCTGAGTTTTCCATGCTAAAGAAACTCCAGGATGTTGAGAAAACAATCTGAAGATTAATGTTTGTTGGAAGACTCAGAAAATAAAATATCCAGGATTCTAAAGGAACTTGACAGGGTAAATGCTGAGAGGATACTGTCCTCCATGGGAGAGATGGGACCAAAGTGCATTGTCTCAGAATAAAGGAACATCAATTAAGACTGGGATGAGGAGGAACTTTTTTCACTCAGAGGACTGTGTGTCTTTGGATATCCTTGCCACAGAGAGCTGTGGGGGCATTGTCCTAACATGTGTTTTAAGACTAAGATCTTGATCAGTAGGGAAATCAAGCACTTAGAGAAAACACAGGAACATGGACGTGATGAATGTTAGAGCAGCCATAATCCTATTGAATGGTGCAGTAGGCTAGAGGTCAGTCTACTGTTCCTACTTCCTTTGTCGAGGAACCACAGGAGTTTCTTATGAAATTAATTGGCATTGTAATCCCTCCATCAATAGCAAAACGGTAAACAATAATGAATTAACACAAAAGAAAAGTACAGAAGCTGTAAATCTTAAACAGTAGAGTGTACATCAAATCCCTCTGTCCTGAGGGTCACCAGACTCAAAACATTAACTCTGACTTCTCTCCACAAATGCTGCCAGATCTGCCAAGCTTTTCCAGTAATTTCTGTTTTTGTTTCAGATTTACAGCAGCTGCAGTTCTTTCGATTTCTACTGTTATGCCTTTATTGTGCTCACCTACATTTACTATTTTTAGTCAGTTGCCTGGCCTTTTAATGTCACATCCTATTCTAAAATTAGCCAAAGTGAGCAAAGAATTACTTCTTCTCCTGCAAGCGCCACATTCCAGGTTCTTTAGTTGATGTTTCAGCAATTTGACGTTTAAAATATCTATTTCCTTTCTTCGAATTTATTGTACACATTCAATTTTCGTCAGCAGAAAACGTCCGAGGAGTAGCATAATCTGTCCCCTCTACAGCCGCAAGCGTTTCCACGATTTGTTTTTTAAAATAAAATCTGCGTAGAAATCCGGCTAGCACACAGGCCGCAGCCTGTTAAAGTGCAGCAATTTAAATTTACTTTAATGCCAGTTATCAGAAATACCGAGAGGGGTATGACCTATCTTCCAAGCTGAGTGGGGCTGGCCACATAAACATAGTAACGCCGCGGGTTTGTTTATAAAGCACTAAACAAGGCAAAGAGGCGGGAATCGAAAAGGAAATTTCCCGAAACGCAACTTTTTTCCGAATTTCTGGGAAACAAGGCCTGGAGCTCAGATCAACATCATTCCGGGCAGGAGGCTGACCACAGCCTGAAAAGGACCAGGACAGCCACGACAAACTAACCGTTACCTCGGGATACCCCCGCCACTCCGTGCAGGACCCGCAGTGACCCACAGCCGGCCGTTAATCACGTGACTACAATTTGACCTCGGCGGTGACGGTTTCACCAAAATACAGGGAATGGAGGCGGGGCCTGAGTGTGGGGGCGGGGCCTGGATCGACCGGCTTGTTGTGGACAATATTAGTCTTCCATCAATATTGTCAAGCTTTCCATTGACTGCCACTTCACACGGCACGTGGTCTCATGGCCACAGTTCTGTTTATCAGCACTATTGACAACACCTGCCATCATTTTACTGATCAGAGATAATGGGAACTGCAGATGCTGGAGATTCCAAGATAATAAAATGTGAGGCTGGATGAACACAGCAGGCCAAGCAGCATCTCAGGAGCACAAAAGCTGACGTTTCGGGCCTAGACCCTTCATCAGAGAGGGTCTGATGAAGGGTCTAGGCCCGAAACGTCAGCTTTTGTGCTCCTGAGATGCTGCTTGGCCTGCTGTGTTCATCCAGCCTCACATTTTATTATCATTTTACTGATAACTGAATTAGCTTTATTGTCACAACTACTTAAATGAGTAGTGAAAAGTTTATAGTCGCTGCCTCGCAGCACCATCTTTAGTACAGATAGTTAAGATGAAACGCAGAGGAAACAAAAAAAGTAAAAACGAATAGTCTAGCATTATTTCTTTTCTTAATTTTTTTCTTCCTTCTACTCAGAGGAAAAAATTAAGAATATATCAGTCTTTCCAACCCTGTACCTGTCAGGGAGATCACTTCCTTCGTCACAACCTGTGCCAGACCCAGCACCAGCACCCTAGGAGTTACCCCACTTTAGACACCATATCTTTGTCACTGGGCCTACTTAACCCACATTCACGCTGCAACCATGACCACCTTGCACCATTGTCAGGCTACAAGTCCCACTTTACCTGATGTCACATTTCAAGATGGCACACTAGCAGGGTCACTGCTGCTAGCATCTCTCTCTCTCTCTCTCTCTCACACACACACACACACGGATTTGCTGCCGTAGGCCCTGAATGCTGACAGAAGTGACTCACTGCCCCTGGCCTTCTGTTACAAGGGAATATCCTTGCTGTCTCTGAGCACCTGGGAGAATGTTCTCAATGTCACCAACTATTGCCAGAAGTCACATCCACTACTTCACATGTACCTTGTTATGCTTCCCCCACCCCCCACCATGGCACATTGGTTGGCAGCACTGGTATGGTAGCAAAAGAAAAGAGTGGAAACAAAAACAAGACAAAGAAAGAAAGTGGCTTCAGACAAGAGATCACATAGAACATAGAACAGTACAGCACAGAACAGGCCCTTCAGCCCACAATGTTGTGCCAACCATTGATCCTCATGTATGCACCCTCAAATTTCTGTGACCATATACATGTCCAGCAGTCTCTTAAATGACCCCAATGACCTTGCTTCCACAACTGCTGCCGGCAACGCATTCCATGCTCTCACAACTCTCTGCGTAAAGAACCTGCCTCTGACATCCCCTCTATACTTTCCACCAACCAGCTTAAAACTATGACCCCTCGTGCTAGCCATTTCTGCCCTGGGAAATAGTCTCTGGCTATCAACTCTATCTATGCCTCTCATTATCTTGTATACCTCAATTAGGTCCCCTCTCCTCCTCCTTTTCTCCAATGAAAAGAGACCGAGCTCAGTCAACCTCTCTTCATAAGATAAGCCCTCCAGTCCAGGCAGCATCCTGGTAAACCTCCTCTGAACCCTCTCCAAAGCATCCACATCTTTCCTATAATAGTGTAGCCCTGTTCTCTGCCTCCACTTTGAACCAGATTGAGGGTAGACTAACAGAGCAGTTATTGTGGATGTGAGTTTGCGCGCTGAGCTGGAAGGTTCGTTTTCAGACATTTCGTCACTTTTTTTTAAATTTAAAAAAATATACTTTATTCATAGAATGTACAAAAAAAAACATTTATACACCTACCCAGTCATGCAAGCCACTCCGGGTTACCCGGGGGTACGTACACCAACTAAAAGGAAAAAACAAAACAGAGGAAACAAAAAACAAAGCAAAGAAACCACCCTGGCAGTCGTCACCCCGCACAGTCCCAGTTGGCCCCCTGACCAGTTGGAGAAGGCGCCAGCTAGGCCCAGTTACAAGATAGGGTTCTTTTTCCTATTCTGGACGAGGGGTTTCATACCGTGGTCTTTCCCCACCGCACCTTGGCGGCGGCTGCCCCAAGCTTTAGCACGCCCCTCAGCACGAAGTCCTGGACCTTGGAGTGCGCCAGTCTGCAACACTCGGTCAGGGTCAGTTCTTTCAGCTGGCAGACCAGTAAGTTGCGGGCAGACCAAAGAGCGTCTTTCACCGCATTGATGGTCCTCCAGGCGCAGTTGATGTTGGTCTCGGTGTGCGTCCCCGGAAACAGCCCTAAAAAGCACGGAGTCCCGCGTCACGGAGCTGCTCGGGACGAACCTCGACAAATACCACTGCATCCCCCTCCAGACCTCCTGCGCATAGGCACACTCCAGAAGGAGGTGATCGACAGTCTCGTCCCCCCCGCAGCCACCTCGAGGGCAGCGTGCGGTGGTGCAGAGATTCCGGGCATGCATAAAGGATCTCACTGGCAGAGCCCCTCTCACCGCCAGCCGAGCAATGTCCTTGTGCTTGTTTGAAAGTTCTGGCGATGAGGCATTCTGCCAAACGACTTTAGCAGTCTGCGTGGGGAACCACACGACGGGATCCACCCTCTCCTTTTCCCGAAGGGTCCCGAGGATACGACGTGCTGACCACTGCCTGACGGCCTTGCGGTCAAAGGTGTTTCCTTTCAAAAATTTCTCCATGAAGGACAGGTGGTACGGAACGGTCCAACTACTCAGAGCGTTCCGCGGCAACGAGGCCAGGCCCATCCTTCGCAACACTGGGGACAGGTAGAACCTCAGTAAGTAGTGACACTTGGTGTTTGCGTACTGAGGATCTACGCACAGCTTGATGCAGCCGCACACAAAGGTAGCCGTCAGGGCGAGGGTGGCGTTCGGTACGCCCTTTCCCCCATTTCCCAGGTCTTTGTACATGGTGTCCCTGTGGACCCGGTCCATCCTCGACCCCCAAATGAAGTGGAAGATGGCCCGGGTGACTGCAGCGGCGCAGGTCCAGGGAATAGGCCAGGCCTGCGCCACATACAACAGTACCGAAAGCCCCTCGCACCTGACAACCAGGTTCTTACCCGCGATGGAGGGGGACCGGAGCGTCCACCTGCCCAGCTTCTGCTTCAATTTGGTGATACGCTCCTCCCAAGTCTTAGTGCACGCCCCAGCTCCACCAAACCAAACACCCAGCACCTTCAGGTAGTCTGTCCTGACGGTGAAGGGGATGAAGGAGCGGTCGTCCCAGTTCCCAAAGAACATGACCTTGCTCTTACCCCTATTGACTTTGGCACCCGAGGCCAGTTCAAACTGGCCGCAGATGTCCAGTCTACTCACTGACCGACAATCGGTGCAGAAGACGGCGACATCGTCCATGTACAGGGAGGTCTTGACCTGAAGGCCTCCGCTGCCTGGGATAGTCACGCCCTTCAGGCTCACGTCTTTCCTGATGGAGGCGGCGAAGGGCTCCACACAGCACACGAACAAGGCAGGAGAGAGCGGGCAGCCCTGCCTGACTCCAGATCTAACAGGAAAACTGTCTGATTCCCACCCGTTGATCGAGACTGCGCTAACGATGTTGGCGTAGAGCAGCCGGATCCAATTGCGGATGCCCTCCCGAACCCCAATTTGGAGAGGACGTCCCTCATGTAAGCATGAGAGACCCTGTCGAAGGCCTTCTCCTGGTCCAGGCTGACGAGGCAGGTGTCCACCCGCCTGTCCTGTACGTAGGCGATCGTATCCCTGATGAGCGCGAGGCTCTCAGCAATCTTCCTGCCTGGCACAGCACAGGTTTGGTCAGGGTGAATCACTGACTCTAGGACAGACCTGACCCGGTTGGCTATGACCTTGGCCAGGATTTTGTAGTCCACGTTCAATAATGAAATGGGACGCCAATTCTTAATTTCTTCCCTCTCCCCCTTCCTCGTGTAAATGAGGGTGATGATGCCCTTCCTCATGGACTTGCACATTTCCCCTGCCCGAAGCGCGCTATCGTACACCTCCAGCAGGTCTTGGCCGACCAGGCCCCACAGAGCGGAATACAGCTCGACCGGTAAGCCATCGCTTCCGGGAGTCCTATTCCTCCCCAAGGACTTGAGGGCTCTGACCAGCTTGTCCAGGGATATCGACCGGTCCAGCCACTCCCTCGTGCCGTCGTCCAAGACCTCCGTGATAGACGACAGGAACGACTCGGAGGCCGTGCTGTCCGTGGGCTTCGTGTCGTACAGTCCGGCATAGAAGGATCTGCTGATCCTCAAAATGTCGGGCTGCGACGACGTCACCGAGCCGTCATCCTCCTTCAGCCGGCTAAGCACAGAGCTCTCTTTGTGCACCTTCTGAAAGAAGAAACGCAAGCATGTCTTGTCCTGCTCCACGGAGCGGTCCCTGGACCGGAAGATTATCCTGGAGGCCTCCGCGGCGAAGAGCGAGGCTTGCTGGCCCCTCACCTCGCGGAGGTCCTCCGTGACATCGACCCCCATCAACTGCAGAAGGAGCAGGTTCTGCACCCTTTTCTGGAGTTGCGACAGCTTTCCCCGCCTCTCTCTTGCCTTCTGAACACCCTTGAGGGCAAAGAACCTCTTGATGTTCTCCTTCACCGTCTCCCACCAGTCGCCTGGACACTCAGAGGGATTTCACGGTTCTCCAACCGGCGTACTCCCTCTTAAGCTCCTCGACGTTCTCTGGGGTCAACAGAGTCGTGTTGAGCTTCCACGTCCCCTTGCCTGCCGGCTGGTCGTCCTGTAGGTGACAGTCGGCCAGCAGGAGGGAGTGGTCAGAGAAGAACACCGGCTCGACGCCGGTGGGCCTGACCGAGAATGTCCGTGACACAAACAGGAAGTCTATCCTTGAGCGGATAGACCCGTCTGGCCGCGACCAGGTGTACCTCTGCTGCGCTCTGTCTGCAGGGGTGCTGAAGACGTCGAGCAGCTTGGCGCCCTTCACCGTGCCCATCGGGAATCTGGACGTGATGTCCAGTTGACTCCCCCCACCCGCTGTCCCCACGCCGGATCTTCCATCTGCATCAATGATGCAGTTGAAGTCTCTGCCTAGGATGACCGGCCTGGGACGTAGCCAGCAGGGGTGGAAGCCGCTGCAGGACGGCCAACCGCTCACTCCGTACCGCTGGGGCGTACACATTGATCAGCCTCAGGGGAGCGTTCCTATAGGTGATGTCAGCCACTAGGAGGTGCCCCCCCACCACCTCCTGAACTTGAGAGATGGTGAAGTTGCGCCCCTGCAGCAGAATAGCCAGATCCGAGGAGCGACAGTCGTTACCCCCCCGACCAGATCGAAGGCCCACAGGTCCAGGCGCCGGACCATTTCCCGTACCTGCTGAGGTGCGGTATCCCACACTCCTGCAGAAACAGGAGGTCCGCCTTGATGGTGGTCAGGTAGGCCAACGTGGACACACATCTTGCGGTTGACTTGACGCTGCGCACATTAATGCTCACAACTCATACCCCCATTGTGGGCAGTGACCGCAGTACCCTCCCCAAGTCCAAGGTCCAGCCCCTCCATCTGTCCCTTCATGCCCATTGCCCGGGCTAACTGCTGGACGCTGTCCGGGCTCAGGAAACCATCCGTGCTGCCTTCCGGGTGGCATCCTCCCGTCAGGGGTGCGGAGGCAGGAGGGTCCGGCTCCGGGCGCGCTGTTTTCTCCTTCCCGCCTGGAAGTTCCGGGTGGCCCTCCAGTGCTCCAGCGGCACTTGACTGGGTGTCGGAGGGAGCCTCAGGACGCCTCCTGTCACCTGGAAGCGGGGTGCTGCTTTCCTTCCCCCTCAAGATCTTTAACTTCTGCTTCGGGTGGGCCCTCTCCAAATCTCCCTCGTCAGAGGAGCTCTTATAGCCCCCCTGTAGCTGCCTCTGGCCACCTGATGGTTGCGGTTCCTCGGCCCGTCGACGCACCTTCCTCCTCGCTTTCCGGACTGTTGTCCACTCCCCTGGGTCGCCTGTCGCCGCCTCCATCGACTCCGGGTTGTTTGGGGGGGGGGGGGGGGGGGGGGGGGGGGGAGGAAAATCGGAGCCTGCAGGGGTGCTTTGCTGGCCTCGGGCCCATCCTGCGGGGCTGGGCCCTCCTGCACATTAGTGGGGTCCTTGCTGGGCCCTGGTGCCTTCCTCTCCTCCAGGGGGCCTGGCCCCGCATTGCCCCTGCCCGCGACCTGGGCGTTGGTGGTCCCCCGCTGCGGGCATGCCCTATAGAGGTGGCCCGCTTCCCCGCAAAGGTTGCAGCTTTTCTCTTGGGGGCAATCCTTTGCAAGGCGTCCCTCCTCCCTGCAGATGGTGGCTTTGCAGTCGGCCACCACGTGACCTGACCTACCACAGGCATGGCAGGCTTTAGGTTGCCCTGCATAGGTCAGGTAGCCCCTGCTCCCACCGATCACGAAGCTGGACGGTGGGTATACGACATTCCCGTCCGCGCCTATCCTCGATGCCAAAGGGGTCCATGATGTCAGTTAGGCCCCCCTTCCACCTTCACATACCTTCCGAGGAAGGTCAGGACATCAACTGCTGGCACATGCGGGTTGTACATATGTACAGTCACCATACGGCTCCTCTGTGCTGGCATCACGAACAGCGGGACAGCGGTCAATACAGAGAGGGGGCCCTCACCTCCTTTCTCCTTGAAAACCTCCAGGAAGCGCTCGCAAAGCTTGGCACTCCTGAAGGTTACATCGTAAAAACCTCCTCCGGGGAATTCCTGCAGGCAGTAAATGTCCGCAGCAGCGAACCCACAACTGTCCAACAGGACCCTCTTCACGAAGGTGGTGTGGTCCACAGGTGCACCTTCATCCACCTTCTTTACGGAAACACGGATGGTGTTCCGGACCCCCTGACCTGGGGCACGAGCACTTGCCGCAGCCATCGTTGCAGGTTGGCTGCTCCCCTGCACCAGCGTTAGGCCGAAGCCAGCATTAAGATCCACTGGTCGCAAGGGTACACAGCCAACCCGACGTCCTCCTTTCACCTCCAAGACAGCACTCTCCTCCTCTCGGTCCACAAGAGAGTGGGTCTTTATTGTGTTCCAGATGTAAGCTGGTTCACTGAGCTTGCCGGTTTGTTCCCAGATGTTTCGTCACCATTCTAGGTAACATCATCAGTGAGCCTCCGACGAAGCGCTGGTGTTATGTCCTGCTTTCGATTTATCTGGTTAGGTTTCCTCGGGTTGGTGATGTCATTTCCTGCTCTTTTTCTCAGCGGATGGTAGATGGGCTCCAAATCAATGTGTTTGTTGATGGAGTTCCGGTTGGAATGCCATGCTTCTAGGAATTCTTGTGCATGTCTCTGTTTGGCTTGTCCTAGGATGGATGTGTTGTCCCAATCAAAGTGGTGTTTGGTGTCAGGAAATGACATCAACACAGGAAATGACATCACCAATCCAAGGAAACCTAACCAGATAAATAGAAAGCGGGACATAACACCAGCGCTTCGTCGGAGGCTCACTGATGTTACCTAGAATGGTGACAAAATATCTGAAAACGAACCTTCCAGCTCAGCGAGCAAACTCACATCTAGAACCTCAACCTGAGCTACAAACCTTCTCAAAACTCGGGAGCAGTTATTGGCCCAGTGGATTGTCCAGCTTACGTACAGGATATATTGGGGCAGTATTCCAGATTTTGGGAAAGGACCATCATTCAAGGTCTCTCTACCAAAGTAGAACAGTGATCCCGTTTGTACCTCAAGTGTACATATAAATATAGTCTTTAAGAAAGAAACACTTTGGGGATTTGGTGCAACTGCATAGAATGCCACATTCCAATGTTTGCCTATTATTCATAGGCAAAGCCAGAACAGGAATGATTTAGTAACCATTGTACGTAACTTTACTCACTTACGTTTTGCCATAAAATCAATTGTCCACATTGTCAGGTATAGTGCTGGTAGTGCTGTCACAGCATGAGTCTTCAGTATTATTACTAGAATAGTGTCAGAACCATTGCCTTTGCAATATCCAATGCCTTCAAAGTTTCTTCCCATCATCTAGAAGAGTTGGCTGAAGACTGGCATCTGTGATGCTGGAGATTTCAAGGCGGCTGCAATAGATAATCCATTTGGCAATGCTAGCTGAAGATTTTTGAGAATGCTTCAGTCTTATCTTTTGCCTTGATGGGCTAGACTTTAATCAATGATGATAGGGATTGTTGTTGAGCTACCTCCTGCAGTTGTTTCATTGTTCACTACCTCTAGTTGTATGTATGTATCGGGGCTGCAGATGTGTTTTCCAATGTAGATATGCCTCATTAAAACAGAGGATTCTTCAGGGGCTAATGCTGAGAGGATGTTTCCCTTCATGGGAGTCTAGGACAACAGGGCTTGGTTGCAGAATAAAAGGAGTACTAATTTGACACCAATAGGAGGAAGGACTTCTGAGGAGGATTGGCAAGGAGTTCCAAAGATTCCCATACAGACCAATAGAGGCAGAGACCTCAAAGTTACTTAAGTCAGAGAGCTAGGTGCTTGATCAGTTGGGGAATCAAGGGTTCTGGGGAAGATGTAGGAAAAAAGGTCAATGTGAGCAGTGTCAAATATCTTAGGGTCTTTTACACAAACCACCAGTAAATTGGAGCAAGCACTACAAGAAAGTGTAAACATAACCAGAAAGTAGAATTTAGCCAAAAAAAAGTAGTGTAGTTCAACATTCTATTGACCTTGAAGCATTCTAACAAAATTAGAGTATCATTCATGACAACATAACACCAAGTTCACTTGGATTGCAACTACTTCAATTTCATAAAATAAATAAATGCAAAAAAAAAGTTGTGCAAGGATAAGTGAACAGAAACAGAGAAGGTATCTTAGCTGAAAAATAGCATGTGCTTCATTGCAAACTCAAATCTGAACACACAATGATATGGAAAGGGCAATGGTAGCTTCCCTTTCAAAAGAATTTTTTAAATTAGTGAAATCAATTGCAAAGTTATACTTAAAATGCCCATTTCTATTAAAAAAAATGTGCAAATATGAAGCCAGTCAGAACTAAAATCATTTCTCTTTATTTATCAACTACATTAAAAAGGAAAAAATAAAAAGAAAGAGTGCAGGAAACAGACGACTATATCCATGGAAGATCCAGTCATACTCGTGGAAATAAATTTCTTTTAAAAGTTCATCTTCCATGTACATTTATATGTAGTAAGTTTACAAATACAAGAAAAACAAAATCAACAGAAAGGAAGAATGTATCTCAGCTTTTTCCAGAAAAAGAAAAAAATTGCTAACACTTCTACATGGATCACAAGCTTTACTATTAAAAAGTGTATTTTGGAACTCAATTCCTAACTGAGCTGCAAAGGGGGGGGGGGGCAAGAGGTATGGCATCATGGTGTTGACTTAAATCACTTTCCTGTAATTAAAAATTTGAAACATTTGGTTTAGTATTCCAAAAATTACTAATGAACCAGTCACACAGACAGAACAATTAAGTATCCATAAATCAGAAAATAAAATTAAGTACTATAAGTCTCAAACTAGTCATTCCTTAACATTTTATTTCACTGCACGTGGTGAATTTGTACTTTAGCCTACTTCACTGCATATTTCTAGTCATTTTCTATTTCAGCTTTGATTAATTTCACATTTTGTGATAAATAACTAGATGAGAAATTGCCTAAAGTGCAAAGACTTTAAATTTACATCATTCTTCCATGTGAAACATTCAGATGGGAGCTAGGGTGACAAACATGTCATTTTTTTCCTTCCTGCAATGAAGGAAACTGTCAAGATAGACTCAATACTTGGAATTGTACACTATTGTTAAAAATTAAAATGCTAAATCTATTTTCCAATGTGGAAGAAACAAATGTACATCCAAAAGGTCTGTCAAAATAACACTAATTGTCTGTGTCGTGAGTTATAGTCTGGTTTGTAACCAGAATTCAAACTTCTAAGCAATTGTTCAACACACCCTGGTCAAGAACAGCAAAAATGAGAGAAAAAACCTCATGTTCCACTTCTTGATAGTCAATTGTTTCTTCCCTCACCCCCTCAAATCTTCCACAAATAGTTTAATTTCTAGACATTTTATTAGATACACTCACTCAAATAACTAAGATAGTAAAACGGAAAAGACAGGAGAAAAACAGGAATAAAAAGACAAAGACAAGCATGGTGGTCCCAAGAAAAAAAAATCATAGGTTACAGTACAGGAATTCACTTCTTGGAATGGTGGAGTCAAACAAATAAAACAAACTAGCACAATTTAAATTATTTACAGAAAGAGGTAGTTATTCTAGAGCTTCAGGGATTGAAGGGTATCCTGTAAAGAAGCTGGTGTTACAGTTCAAAAGGGTTTTCTTCTTCTTTTTGATATTTGAGCTGTTTGAATCGTCAGTCTCCATCAGTGGTTTACGAATTAGCTTCAGCTTTGTGTCTCCAATGTCAGTGATGTCAATCAGAGTCTGAAAAAAAAAATAGCAATTAGTAAATTTCCCTCTAAATTGCTCTGCACACTTTCTTCAAATTCCATTTCCATTAAACACGAAACTCCTGACCTCAGATCAGAAACAGCACCCAGACTGCCAACAAATCCATTGTTCCTAACACCACCAGGAGGAGTCATTGTGACTTTTCTTTGATCCCACTTACCGTCCTGAACACCATCCCCTCCCAAGCAGCTGAAGTCGTGAAAACTGTGCTTTTCGGAGTTACATCTGTGCAATCGTTGATACTGCCAGCTAGTCGGAGTTCATAACGTTACCAGCAGCACTCTAAGTGCACAAGTGCAGGGTGCAACCCAAGTCATGTCACTGGAAAATACAATCCAGGCAAACCCCCAAAAATACAGCAGCATCCACTTTGCTCTTGTACCCACTAACTACTAAGTATCAAATCTAGCTGTTTAAGCCATCCCTTTCCTTTACAGCTTTAAAACTGAACCAGATTGCATCAAATGACATCAACGTGGTCTGGTCTACATGCAAATCCAAACCAAAACAATTCACTTCGACTCAGAACTGCCCTCTGAAATGGCCCAGCAAGCTAATCTATTGTATCAAAACCATTGTGAAGCCTTAAAAAAAAAGGAAGAGACAACATTTGATACAGTCAATTCCTGTCCTGTCAGTGTACTCATGATTAAATTAGACAAAAAGAACAATTAAAGGGAAGAGGGGGAAGGGAAGAATAGCTGTCGGTGACATCAATATAGTATTTGGCTGTGTAGCATGGCATTAAGGAGCCCTAGCAAATCTGGAGTCAATAGATAAAAGAGAGTGGAAGAGCTCTCCTCTGGAGGAGATTCACAACTTGCACATGATGATTGAGAATGTTGGAGGAGTTGAGAGATTGTGTTGTGGAGTAATGTCAGAGGCCTGACCATTTCTAGCTGATTCAAACATATGCCCTTCTATTAAAATGTCAAAGTGAGGATAAAGCAAAGGGTTTTGCAAATGATGGAAGTTTGAAAAAAATTGAAAATGCTGGACAAATTCAGTCTGGTGGGATCTATGGAAAGAGAAAACAGGATTGGAATTAGCAGCAGAGATGGTTGTTGAGTGCAAAATATTCAGCACAACTTGTGACTCCTCAGAGTGAAGCAGCTGGACAACATGCAGACTTTGGCTGAAAGTGACAAGTAACATCACATGTTACAAATGCCAGGCAATGACAGCCAACAACAAAACAAAACCTAAAATCAATCATTGGAGGCATGGTCACCAGACCGGAAATGTTAACTGATTTTTTTCTTCAGATGTTTCCTGACCTGCTGAGCTTTTCCAGCAACTTCATTTTTGCTCCTAATCATTTCCTCTTGCCATTTCGTGGTATTAAAAAGAAACAAAAAAAACTGACTTCTTGAGGAATGCCTTGGATAAGAAACAACTAAAAAAACAGAATACTATAGCTACAGATCAGGTCAAAAGCTAGGATTTCTGAGGGGAAAACTCCCATCTTCTCAATGTGAGCTCATCAGCTACAAAAAAAACTCGTCAATTGTCAACAAACACAAAGCAACTTGTTTGACTGTACTTTGAATAGGGTGACAATGGCGGTAGTGTGGAACACATACAAGACGCACTGCAGTAAGTCACCAAGACTTTTTGGCAGCACTTTCAAACAATGTGACTTCTACCAACTAGAGGGACAAAAGCAGTGGATACGTGGGAAAATGATCTGCAGGTTCCCTTCCATGCTACACATCCTAACTTGGGAATGTTGCTGTTACTGTCGCTGAATTAACATCCTGAGTTCATCCTGAACAGCACTGATAGCACTCTCCACAGACTGCAGTTCAGAAAGCAGCTCTCCACCACCTTTGAGGCCAATTAGAGAATCAACGAATACTCACCTAGCAAGCACTATCCACATCTCACAAATTGAATAAGAAAAGCTTGTTGACCTGCTCCTGGTTCAACATTTTAGAATTCTCATCCTCAATTCAAAATCCACTGCAGCCTCACTTCCTGCACAAAAGTTTCAGCTCTCTATACTTCTGCTCTTTCTTACTTCAAAGCTGTCAAAATCTCTTCCTTTGCCCAGGATGCCAAAGTGTGGCATGGTGAAAGTTTTGCATTAGAATGCTTTTGGGAAGTATCTTGGTATGTCCATTTAAAGTTGACATGGCAATAGAGACTTATCCCATTGAAGTTTTTATTGAACACAAGTGGTATTTTCCATTAAAAGCTGAAAGAACTGCAGATGTTGTAAATCAGAACAAAAACAGAAGTTGCTGGAAAGGTTTAGTGAGTCTGGCAGCATGTAAAAGATAAAGAGTTAATATTTCAGATTCCAATTCGGAGGAAGGGTCACCAGACCTGAAAATGTTAGCTCTGATTTCTCTATAGATGCTGCCAGACTTGCCGAGCTTTTCCAGCAACTTCCGTTTTTATTTATGGCATTCGACTTCTTGATCAACAAGGCTTGATAAAAAAGTTAGTAGATACACTGCATCTGACACAATAAATTACACTGAATTTCTATCCACTCATCTCTACATTCAAAAAGGAACATCCTCTGACATTTTTGCCACCTCCAGCAGGCTGCTACCAAACATTTTCCAAATTTCTCCCTTATCAGGATTCCACAAGAACCATTCCCTTCTTGACATCCTGATCCACTTCTGACTCCTTCTTTACTCCCATGTAATACCTTCCTATATGTAAATAAGGAAATGTCACAGAAGGTGCAAACAGATATCCATTCACCTTCTTCCTCCTCACTCAAGGCCCCAAACACACTTTCAAGGTAAAGAGCATTTTATTTGTATTTCTTTCAATCTAGTCTACGGTATTCATTGCTTGTAATGCAGTCTCCTTTACATTGAAGAGGTCAAAATGCACAGTGGCTGCTTTGCTGCTCACCTCCACTCCAGGACATCATAAGCTGATCTAACCCAAATGCTGGTAAATGGGACATATCCCTCTGAACCCTTCCTATTCATATACCCATCCAAATGCCTTCTAAGTGTTGTTAATTGCACCAGCCCAGACTCTCAGACCGGCAGATAGACTCACGCAGTTTATACATCTTTTCCCTCCCACCTTAAAAACTTATGCCTCTGGACTCCCTTTATATAGTAACTCTAGGAACACAATATTATAATAGTTACCAAAACATATTTAACACTAGAAGAACCAATCTATTTCCCTCCCCCATTATAGTTTATAAAATTTCAGTGAATTAAGTAATACCTTATCAGTAGAAGTGATGCTGAGGGGCTCAAAGAAGCAAGACTCTGATTCAGTGGGATCATCTAGTTTAAATGAGCCATCTGATCCATTTTCAGTAAACACATCATCTTGATGCTTAAAAAAAAAGTGGGGGGGGGGGGGGAAAAGGAAGTTTAGTTAGAAAGAAAACCTGGGGAGGTATTTCTACTCATTGGACATTTGACGACTAATTAGAATATAGCCCTTAAGTTGAATATTCATTTCCATTAAAACAGTTCTCTTTAGGATTTTATGATATTCTGCTCCCTCAAATGATTTAAATTGAGACACTCATGACAAAAACTATATTTTCCTACAGTACTTGCAGCTCTACATCCGACTGATTAAATTTTCTACACAAGTCAGTTCAATTCACTAGGTTGGAGGTCACATCTTTACCAAAGTATAAGCAAAGATCATATCAGGATATGCAGACTGTTGATCAATAGGCTCCTTCAGTTCATTTAATTGCAGTTGAAAACAGGACTTCTCTGAATTGGGTACGAATGTGAGCCCATATGGAGGATTAAAGCATTCCATAAAAATTTTAACATTAAAAAAGAACACTAGCAATTGCTGC
Organism: Stegostoma tigrinum; assembly: GCF_030684315.1. NCBI lineage: Eukaryota > Metazoa > Chordata > Chondrichthyes > Orectolobiformes > Stegostomatidae > Stegostoma > Stegostoma tigrinum. Next base: position 38,297,009 of record NC_081368.1, read on the forward strand.
TGATACACTAAGTCATTAGTTGGTGCAACCACTAAGAGGAAGTTTTATGCTTGTACTGGGGGGAAAAAACAATGCAAATCCAAGTATTTGAGTCATGTTGCTCATTTAAAGACAAACATAAATCTTTGCTTCTATGCTTAGCTTAAAAAAAGGACCTCTTTTACATCACCTTTGGGACTTTGCTTGAGAAATTACAAAAGTTTTCATAAAGGTGAATTTACAAATTATAGCTTGTAATTATTGAAAAAAGCCCAAACCACTGCCCATTGACTAAGCACCCAATATCACACTACCAAACTAGTTACTAAGATGACAAGCAAAAATCAGAGGTTGAGACAATACCTAGCAATAGAAGTTAAAAGTATAAAAGGATTGTCTGGCAGGCTAACAACCTACAAAGAACAGGCTGAAGAATGGATTTTGTGGGTCTCAAATAGACCATACCCAGGCAGTGACTGCATCCTTCCTATTTGTGTCAGTTTACTTTAGTAAAGCAGATGGCTGCAAGATGAACAATGTTTAAGTGACAAAGCCAACTCAAATGCTACCATGCAGTCAAAAAAAAATCCGAATAAGTGTCCAAAACCAAGACAACTGTGGAAGAAATAGAGTAGAAATAGTAGGAAAACCCAAAACTGCACCATTTAATTTGAAAGTAACCTCTCAGGATGGTAAAAACCAACTGATTATGCATTTAGTTCTTCTCTCCTTAATTTCAATGAATTTCAAGAAATATTTTAAAACTAAAAGCTGAAGTCTCACCACATTGACTCGATTGTGACAATGATTGGCAATGCATTTGCAGTGGTCGCCACAATCCATTTTATTCCTCCTGCATTTGCACTGTTTGTTAGCACAACGACCTTTGCAGGAACACTAGAAGAAAAGAAGAAAATTACTGAAAATGCTCAGAACTTTGCAGTGTGGAGTTAATGTTATAAAGTGACTAAGCATCAACCAACTGTATTTTCATTTTGATTTCTACTTCCATTGACGTCACATACATTAAATTTTAGTTAATTACCACTATCAGTGAAGTGCCTCAGCACAATAATTAGGCAGTCCATCAACCAGCAAAGTCAGTCAAGATGCTTGCCAATAATGGGTATGTGTATTGATTAGCTGTCCACACATTTTGTTGTGGGGAGAATCATTTAGTGCTACACACCATACTAAACTAATTTGTTTTTAACCACACCCCTGGGTAATCCTCGACAGTGCATGTCTACAGCTCACTCAGTTGCCTTCCACAAGGACATTCACTTGCAGCATAGGGCTCCAAGTTTGGTACGAAAAACATTTTGCATGGAGTAGATATGACTGGATTTCCAGATGGCTTATCTCCCATTCAGGATGGTTTCAGTCTGATCAGGAGACAATAAAATCGGTCACTTTCACAACCCCACTTCTCGCTGCTCAGTCATCCCCTACTCTTCTACTTTCTCTCCCTCAAACTTTCAGCTACCTTCACCCTCATTTCCTATTTAATAGGCACCGTAACAGGATGTCTTTTGTTGCTCTTCTAAAGATAGTACAGTACAGTACAGTACAAAAACGTTTCTCAGCTTGTGTTGGACCATGGAAGTAGATTTTCCTGACACGTTAACAGTTAAATCGGAAACGGATTAGGATTTATGCACAAAATATACCCCTGAATTGGCTCTCTTGTTTTCTTTCATTTTACTGGGGACCCAATCATCATCTTCAGTATCACCATTAGAATCAGAGTCAGATAATAGCTCTTCCAGACTCACACGTGGCGTCATCATGTGTGGCTTCGCAGTAGTCTTCCTCCTGTTTTTCGGCTAGAAAGTAAGAGGTAGATGAGTAACAACAAAAGAATAACTAAGCCTAATAATGGGATGTGATTAATGTAGGATATCAAAGTCCGTATGGACAAGTTGGACCAAAGAGTCTGTTTCTATGCTGTACATCTCTGACGATGATGATGATGATGATGATGATTATAACAGCTCAGCTGGAACCAGACCCCTGAAAATGTTCTTTAAAATCAAGGAGGAGAACATGGCCATGTACCAGTTGTTGACTTGCTCGCCAAGCTGGCTTGTTCTTGTTTAGACATTGCCATCTAGCATGGTGACCTCAGTGGAGCCTTCAATGAAGTGGTGTCTACTCCGCTTGTTTGGTCACTTAGTGATTTGTATCATTTCCAGTTTTGATCTGTATGGGTTTGTGTATGGAGTTCAATCCTGTGTGTTTGTTGATTGCATTATGCATGGAGAAACATGCCTCTATGAATTCCATGTATGTTTGGCTTGGGCTACTATGGTTAACTTGTCCCAGTTAAACTGACTGCCTTCATTGTCTGAATGTACTGATACTAAGGAGAGTTTGTTATGCCGTTTTGCTGCTAGCTGATGTTCATGTATTCTGATAACTAGTTTTGTTCCTATCTGTCTGAAGTAATGTTTGTGGCAGTCTTTGCATAGTATTTTGTAAACCACGTTGGTTCTACATGTTGTGGGAATGGAGTCTTTAATCCTTGTAAGTGGTCATTAGAGTGGCTGTGGGCCACCACAATTCCTCGTGGTCTTAGGAGTTCTGATTCATTCTTGATGTAGAGCAGGGTGTTAGCATGTACAGGGTCTTCCTGTCATCTGTTTAGTAGGCATCTGTGGACAAAGTTGCAGGGATATCCTTTTATAGTGAGGGTTTTGTACAGGTGCGTTTCCTCTTTCCCATGTAGTTCTGGGTGTTGCAATGTGTCATGGCCTGTTTAAATAATGTCCTAATGCAGCTTTGATTGTGAATATTGGGATGGTTCCTGTGGAACTTGAGGATTTGATCAGTCTGGGTTGCTTTTCTGTATACAGAGGTTTGGAACGGGCATAAGCTCGACTGTAACATCCAGAAACGGGAGTTAATTATTGTTTTCCCTTGAATTCACAGGGATGGAATGCACTGTTGAGGTGATGGGGCTCTAATTTGCTGTGTTTAATATTGATAAGTGTGTCGTCTACGCACGGAATCCACAGTTTAGGTTGAATAAGGTGGGTGGATGGTTCTCGTTGCATTCCCACAACATGAGGAACTAACATGATTTACAAAATATCATGCAAAAGACTGCCACAAACATCACTTCAAACAGACAGGACAGGAACTAGCCAGAATACATGAACATCAACCAGCAGCAAAACAACATGATGAATTCTCCTCAATATCAGTACTCTCAGACAATGAAGGCCATCAGTTTAACTGGAACAAGGTAACCACAGTAGCCCAAAGGCAAAACAGACAATGCACAGGAACTACTAGAGGCATGGCTCTCCATCCATAATGCAATCAACAAACATAGAATTGGACACCATATACAAACCGAAAAAGATCGAAACCAGAAATGACATTACATTACTCACAATGGACCAGACAGTATAAATTCCAAGCGGACTAGAATAACACTGCTTCAATTGGAGGCTCCACTGATGATGTCACCCAGCATAGTGACAAAATGTCTAAAACAAGAACGAGCAAGCTCGGAGAGCAAGTCAACAATCTCACTCACAGCCTAAGCCAAAACTTTGAATTGCCATGTACCATTTTAATCAGTAATTGGTTAGAAGAGATGACATCGTGAATTTATCATTTACGCAAAAGGAATACAAATTCTCCATGAACTAAATCCAAGAATCACTGTTGTTCATTGGAGTAGTTTGGCAATTATTCTTTTTAACTGAGAAGCTGCAATAGCATTGTCCACTTCACACAATTGGAAATATGGAGTGAAAAAGGCACACCATATAATTCAAGTTGAGTTATATGGCACAATTATTAATGATTAGCATTAATAATTCAATTAATACAAGCACAACATTGATTGGTGCAAAAACAAAGATTTATTAGTTACTTGGTAGTACAGAACTCTATTGTTGCTTAAGAGACATCACGATTAAGCTTTTTGTCTTGCATAGATGAGTGCGTTTATCCTGGAAGGGTGAGGTATCTTAAGACTTTAAGGGAATCTAGCAATTTCATGCTGCTAGAATGCAGTAAAAGTGATATTCGTCAACAGCATACTATAGTAAAGCCAGGAGATGACAAAGAAAATGACAGATACTCTGCCAATCTTGATTAAGTGTGATACAAATTTCGGGGATAGCACAACGCTGGGCACGTAGGCTGTCTCCCCCCAACTCCCCAAATCTTGGGGAATGTATCAGAGATAGCATGTTTCACAAGGTATGACCATAACCAACCAATCCATGCTTCAGAAACAGTCTAACATTAGATTTGATTCTGCAAATGCATATTTGTGCAATACTCCCACATGTTGAGTTCCACTGACAAATTAGGGACTTGAGCTGTACTTGCATGCACTGGATGCTGCAGGTTAATACACAGGGCCCTGCTCTTAACAGACAGAATGAAAATACATTGTCATTAATTTGACTTGAAGTGGGTGCACTCATTCACTGGTTCTTTTCTCAGGCTAAAAAAACCCTTACTGGGATCAACCCTGTCTGATCTAAAAATTTAGCCAAAGCCTGGCAGTTAATGATCAATCAACATTTATTCTCCATGGCAACATTTTTACTCAAAATTCACTTGCCAAACAGCACTCTCCTCTTATTGAGTTGGTGATGTTGGTTTGCCCCTTGAATGATATGGAGAATGCTTTTGGAGAGAGAGATAAAAGAAAAAAAAACAACTTCATTTATTCCCCTCAAAATGTAAAGCAAATCAACAAAAAAAAAAACAAACTTAATCTTTTAAGCAGGTTTGTAGGTTTTTCTTATGCTATCACCGTTCCCTTGGCTCCAGAAGACCAATTCATCTCGTTCACCCCAGCAGGCTTTCCATGGGTCCTGAATGAAGTATGGGATAATAGCCAATTATATTTTCACTTTTCCCTCTGTTCTGATCAAAAAGATGTGTATTCTGAACTTAGTGCTGCTTCTGTGGAGGGAAACTAACTTGCTAAGAACTTGCATCATTGTTATTTCAGATTTTCAGCATCTACAATCATCTGTAGATACATTAATTGTATGGCACTACTTTTCTTTCAATTCACCCAATGTAGGCATCATTGGCTGAGCCAGTACATATTGGCCACCTCGAGGGGGTGGAATGGCAAGCTATCTTCTTGCAGTCCGTTTGGGGCAATTACTTCTGAATGGCACTATGTAGGACAGTGTTCCAGGAATTTAATCTAGTGTCACTTAACGTTAAGAATCTTTTGGAATTGTCTTGCGTAGACGTTTGTAGATGCTCAAATTTTATATCGAAGGAACCAACACATTGTATTTCACTGAATTTTATACACGCAGTCTCTGCACAAACCCCAGAGATCTGGGGGCAACAGAAGCTTCCAGAGCTGAAAGTCAATTGGTTGGCACCTCAGAGGCTCAGCCATGCAGCTTAGAACAACCAGTGGCAATATGTCTGAACAACTGATTAAAACGATCCTTCCTTACCTTGGGAGGGACATAGTCAAAGGGAGAAGATGAGGGCTCAGTTGGTATGCTCATTAAGTTGCTGTCACCCAATTTACTGGTCGTATATTGGAGCAGGTTCAGTTTCTGCAAAGAGCAAATATAGTCAAAACTAATTTGCACACCTACAACACACAGTTCAGGGAATCACTCATTTGCTGATTGATTGAGCAGATTCTGCTCAACCAGAAGAGGCAGCATTTCCAGACAGTAGAAAATTTTACAAAGAGACACTTATCGATAACAGTGGTGAGTTACAAGATTAGGAGCTGCACATTTACACATGCCACTTTGCAGGCAAATCTAGAACTGGGTGACAATTGACTACAAGTTGCTGCCTACAACAGGTTATAAGTTTAACATACAACTTCAAAACTAACCTCAGTTTTTTTGAGAAGGTGACCAAGCACATGGATGAGGGTAGGGCAGTTGACGTAGTGTACATGGGCTTCAGTAAAACCTTTGATAAAGGTTCCACATGGTAGGCTATTAGAGAAAATACAGAGGTATGGGATTGAGGGAGATTTAGCAGTTTGGATTAGAAACTGGCTTTCTGTAAGAAGGCAACGAGTGGTGGTTGATGGAAAATATTCAGCCTGGAGTCCGGTTACTCGTGGTGCGCCTCAAGGATGTGTTTTGGGACCACTGCTGTTTGTCTTTTTTATAAAAAGACTTGGACGCAGGCATAGGTGGATGGGTTAGTAAGTTTGCAGATGACACTAAAGTCGGTGGAGTGGTGGACAGTGTGGAAGAATGTTGCAGGTTGCAGAGAGACTTGGATAAGCTGCAAAATTGGGCCGAAAGGTGGCAAATAGAGTTTAATACGGATAAACGTGACGTGATTCACTTTGGGAGGAATAATAGGAAGGCAGAATACCGGGTCAATGGAAAGGTTCTCGGTAGTGTAGATGTTCAGGGGGATCTTGGTGTCCATGTACATAGATTACTGAAATTTGCCACCCAGGTTGATAGTGCTGTTAAGGCGGCTTATGGTGTGTTAGGTTTTATTGGTAGAGGAATTGAGTTCCGGCACCATGATGTCATGCTGCAACTGTACAAAATGCTAGCGCAGCCTCATTTGGAATATTGCGTGCAGTTCTGGTCGCCCCATTACAGGAAGGATGTGGAAGCATTGGAAAAGGTGCAGAGTAGATTTACCAGGATGTTGCCTGGTCTGGAGCGCAGGCCCTATGAAGAAAGGCTGAGGGACTTGGGTCTGTTCTCATTGGAGAGGAGGTGGCTAAGAGGGGATTTAAATAGAGAGATACAAGATGATCAGAGGATTAGATAGGGTGGACAGTGAGTCTTTTTCTGAGGATGACGACTTCGGCTTGTACAAGGGGGCAGAGCTACAAATTGAGGGGTGATAGATTTAAGACAGATGTCAGAGGTAGGTCTTTACTCAGAGAATGGTAAGGGCATGGAACGCCCTGCCTGCCAATGTAGTGAACTCAGCCATGTTAGGGGCATTTAAACATTCCTTGGATAAGCATATGGATGATGATGGGATAGTGTAGGGGGATGGGCTTGGATTAGTTCACAGGTCGGCACAACATCGAGGGCTGAAGGGCCTGTTCTGCGCTGTATTGTTCTATGTGTTAGACCAAAATATGTATAGACATCTACAATCAAGCTTTCATAAAAGGTTTATCCATCCTATTTCTGCAATTTCATTTTTCAAAAACAAAGGAACATTTCAATAATTTCTGATGACCCTGGATCTCTGCCCTTCCATCTTTACTATAAAAGACTAGGAAGTTAATAGTGGTCAGACTCTGCAATGATAATGCCATTGATGGCAAGGGCAGATGGTTGGATTCTGTATTGAGTTGGCTATTGCCTGGCACTTGAGGGGCCATGTTAATTGACACATTGGCCCAAAGCTGGAAGCTGCCCAGTTCTTGCTGTGTACACACACTGGATCTGTGTGATTTGAGAGTGGCGCTGAATATTTTAGTGAATATCCCCACTTCAGATGTTGTAAAGGAAGGTCCTTAGTGAAGCAGCTGATGAGTGCTGGACCAGAGTTGCTAATCTGGAGGAACTCCTGAAGTAAATGATCCATGAATGAATGCTTCTCATCTTAAGTCCATTTTTGACCAATGCTAAAATGCATGCAGCAACAGAGTGACCTTGGGAGCAGCCAAATGGAGCAGTGAGGTTGAGCAAGTGTTACACCATCAATTTGCTGGACTACGCTGATATGGTAGTAACTGATCAGGTTGGATTTTTCTTGCTTTTTGTGCACATCACCTAGACATTTTCCATATTGCCAGGTAAATTCCCAGTGTTCTGGTTGGAAAAAATTGGCTAAGAGCAAATGTGGACACAGGGCTGAGTCTTCAGTACTTAGTTGTATTCTCATACATAGAGTGCTGTTAGGAAATGTGTGTTCCAGGAATATAACCCAGCAACAGTTCAAAGTTCAAATGCTGCAGCTTGAAGGGGGTGTTTGCAGATGATCCTGCATCCACACATCTGCTGCCCTCTGACTTTCTGGCTGATCGAGGAAACAGGTTTGCTGGATGCCATCAAAAAATGCCTTAACAAGGAGTGTTTCACTGCAGTGCATCATCTAGAAGGCACACACTGCTGCCACAGTGAGTCAGCAGTGAAGGAAGTGAATTGTAAAAAAGGTGGAGGAGCTGGGGCCAATTTGCTGGTGGTGGAATTCTGACAACACCATTGAAATCCAAAGGCAATAGTTAGATTCTCTTGATGGTTGGGCAGGAAAGGCATGGAGAGGGGTGGGGGGGGGGGGGGGGGTGGTGGTGGGAGTGGAAGTCGGAAGAAAAGTTCTGAGCACATTCCTTCAATTTAATGCTGGGTTGAAAACCAAAAAAAACCAAAGAAAAAATTCCAATCTCTGGTATGAAATTAAACATAGGGCAGCACGGTGGCTCAGTGGTTCGCACTGCTGCCTCACAGCACCAGGGACTTGGGTTTGATTCCATGCTCGGGCAACTGTCTGTTTGGGTTTCCTCTTGTGCAGGGTAGGTGGATTGGCTATGCTAAATTGCTCATAGTGCCCAGTGATGTTTAGATTATGTGGGTTAGACATTGGGTGGGGCGGGGGGGGAAGGGAATCAGGAGTGGGATAATGTGTCTAGGTGGGATGCTCCTTGGAAGGTCAGTGCGGACTTGTTGGGCTGAATGAATGGTGTATTTCCACACTGTAGGGATTCTAAAAAAAAATAAGAATTTAAAAAACCTTCACTTTGTTTTTGGCCAGTCAAAATTATTACCTAATAATCACAATCCAACTCAAAACTGTCCACAAGGCCAACAACTTTCAAATACTTATACAGCTTTCTTTTGAAAGCTCTTTCAACCCACTCCTAGCTTTCTTGCTGACAATCTCGAAATGGAGACCTCCTAGTTACTGGCAGACCAACTACTGGAAATGGAATATTCTCTTCACCCTGTCAAAATTGTCGATAACAACATTGAATGCCTCAATAAAAATGTCACCTCTTCATCTTCTCTGCTAAAGCTAATCTGATACTAGGAATGAAGGATGTTGGATACAAGGAGTAATTCTAGTAAATCTCTTTTGCACTCTCCACAGCTGTAACATGGTTCCTTAAAAGAAAACTTGAGAAAATTCAAAGTATTCTAGGAAGAAGACAAATGTCAAGCTGCCCAATATAAATTGTATCTTAATACATCTATTTTTATTTCCCCCCATTTCTGAGCACACTAGGCAAATTAAAACAAAAAAAAAGCAGATTATGGAAATAAAAGGAAACAGATTGCTCGAAGCCCAGCATGTCTGGCAATATCTGTGGAGAGAAAGCAGAGTTAATGTTCAGGTCCGGTTCCAAAGGCAGTTCACAGGACACAATGTTACCTCTGCTTTCTCTCCACAGATACTGCCAGACCTGCTGAGCTTTTCCCAACAATTTCTGAATTAGTTTCTTTCTAATCTAGATTACTGCAACCACTATTTGCATACCTGCTTATAAGTTTCATTCTCTTCCATCAGCTGCTGATTCCTTTCACATAGCTCTTTCATCTTTTTGATTTCTTCATCCTGTCAGATTGTAAAAAAAAAGTTTAAAGTTCTCAATACATCAACTCAAAAACAGTGGCTCTCATTCCAGTTTCTTTCTCTTCCATAAATTTATATCAAAAATGCTGACTTCCACATTGAGGCTTACAGTACTAGTGAATACTTTGGTCAGAACGATCTTAACATGCAGAAGAGATAGCATGTATGCACAAAATCAGGATAATTGGAATGAAGACATGAGAGATTTTGACAGACTTACTTGGAACTTCAGCCTTTCCACAAGCTGAGACTCTTGATCAGCAGCTGACTCCTTTTGTAGGTTAGAGCTTTGTTGCAACTGGCTGAGCAGATAAAGCACCTTGGGAGCAAAATCAGAATCAGTTTTAAAAAAAAACACAACACACACCAATGGAAGTTTTAAAATAGCCATCAATTCATCTTCGTCATCTAAATATTAAAATCGGGATTCTCGTCAATTTGGTTTTTTGGTTGTACAGCTTATTCAGGTAAGAATTTTTTCAACTGCTACCAGGAACAGGAGTACTTGCATCTGAGAAGTTTAATGGTGTCCAACACTATTCTTGTACTCCCCATTCCCCACCCCATTTAAAAAAATGCAGGGAGTGGGAGGTGGGTTTGGTTCCCAAGATAACAAGTCCGAAGACAAATTGGGGACTTAGTTCCCTGAAAGTGGATTCATTTGCATCCAGTGTCAATTAGATAACGCTATATTTACTTGTCATTTTATGGGGTAATTCAGTGCAACATTTCTTGTATTTGTATTAAGAGTAGAAGAAATGGCTTTGGTTCCAGAAAAAGATTAATATTCAGTTGTTAGAGGTCAGTTACTAGTGGGGAAAGAAACAATCCACACAAAAGTTTGCGAAACAAATCTGCTTGGCGATTTTTCCAAGCTGTACTGTCCATTGAAGATATTTTAGATGCCACTATTTGGATTGAGATCAGGATAGACCTGATATCACAATTGTACGTCTTTGAGGAACACTTTTCTAGGCTTAATTACGTTTAGCTTCTTCAAAGATATCCAGCATCACATCAAGTGGGGATGATTTACAATGCAGTTTGAGCCAAAAACCTGGACTACCTTCAAGCACGTATTGATGTGTGCAAGTAACATCTGCACTATACAGAAGGATTATGAACTTCAACACAAGTAAAGTTAATTGATTAGATTTGATGTCAGGACCCTAAAACTCCCAGTGTCAATATCCTGGACTAAAAATCAATGACATTAAAACTGACAACTAAAGGCTAGAGAGTCTTGTATTCAGCACAGTGAGGTGCACCTGCTCACATCCAATTATCAGAGTCATACAAAGCAGAAAAGGCCATTCGGCCCATTATATCTGTACTGAAATAACTATCACTAAAGCAGTGTTAATCTCAACTTCCAGCACTTATCCAATATCCTCAAAATGTTATGTCAAGTGCTCATCTAACTTTTTGTTTTAAAATATTAAGGCTTTCAGCCTCCAATTCCTTCCCGAGCCATGCATTCCATCTTCCTACCATAATTTAGTGAATTTGTTTCTCAAATTTCCTCTGCATCTCCAGCACCTTAGCCTAAAAAAAAAAGTGTGCCACTTCATGATTGACCCCTCAACCAAAGGGGAACAGCTACCCTCTATTCACGGTCTGTACCCCACAAATCATGTCACTCCCTCAAATCTTTGCTGCTCTAAAGAAAACAAACCAAAGCTCATCTTGTTTCTCCTTATAGGCAACATGCTGGTGAACCTCCTCTAGTGCTATCACAAGCTTCCTGAAGCCAGGTGATCAGAAATGCACTAATACTCCAGCTGGGGAGGAACCAACATTCCATGCTATTCCAAATTTAACTCTTTGCTCTTATTCTCTGTGACTAATGAAAACAAGTGCTTCATTTGCCACCTTAACCATCCTATTCACATGCTCTGCTGAATTCAGGGATTGTGAATAATTACCTTGAGAACCCTCTGCTCCTCTGAGCTACCCAAAGTCATTCTGTTTATAAATACTTCATTTACACCCAAGCATCACATCACACCCAACAGGGTTAAATGCCATTTGCCACTGCTCTGACCAACCCATCTATATCACCTTCTTGCAATCTACAACCATCTTCATTACTAATAATACCACCCTAGCAATGTTGGTATCATCTGAAAACTTGCTGAACATTCTCCTCCACAATTTCATCTAGGCTGGACACTGGCCTGCAGTCACTAGCAGCTTTATATAACTATCCTGTGTGTCCTATTCTTAAGCCAGTTTCTGATCCATCTTGCCAAGTTTCAGAATTCAGTGCTTTAACCTTCCTAAAGAATCCCATGTGGGACCTTGTCAAAATGGACTTTCTAGATGAAGGCGGCATATGTCAGGAGTGTGATGGAACATGCTTCAATTGAGTGAATAGATGCTGCCCCAAGAACACAATATCATGGATGGATGGATATAAACCAACTAAAAAAAAAGTTACCTGAAGGGCACCCCATTGACTAATTTAAGTGCTTAGCCCCCGCAAGATTGCAGGGTGATGCACTAGTGTCACATATCAATTTATATTTGCATATCCTGGGAGGTGTTACAAGCTCAAAAAAAAATCACAATCCTGTCATGGACACTTTGCTGTTCTTGACCATAGCTAGATTGAAGTTCTAAACTTCCAATTCAATGGTATTGTAGAGTATCTTCACCAGACTCACTGGAGTGGTCCAAGAATGTAACCCACTATCGCTGCTCACCAGGCTGGCAATCTATAGACTCAGTCACTAAAAAACAAACAAAACCAAAAGAACAAAATAACATTCTCAGATATAGGTCTGTTCTGTTCTAATTAATCTTTGGAGTTAGGCTAAAGCAGCACACTGATATTTCATTAATGAGAATGATTAATTCTTCAAGCTGCAAGGTTTCCTCTCATTTAAACTTTAAGTTCACCCACCAGTTGCAACTTGTACACAAAGTATTTTACACAATAAACGCAATATTCAGTGCCTCTACATTTTGGGCAGTCGACCCAGGAACCCAAAACCTTCTACATCAATAGCAGATTGCCAAATAGCCAGAGGCCAACTACAGCCCAGCACCAACTGGGGAATTAAAAAACTAAGCAGTCACGCAAGTTAGGGAAAAATAAAATTGAAACTGTGTTAACCTTATCTTGGTGCCGCTGTTCTTGATCTAGCAGCTGCTGCTGATGGTCAGTCTCCATTTCAGCAATTCGTGTTTGCTCTTCAATTAGCGTCTTGTGCAACTCTGCATTGTCAGCTTTTGCCTGATTAAATTCACTCTCCAGTTTACTATGTGATACTTTACTTGACACCAGCTTAAAAAAGAAAAAGAAAGTTATCATTTCCTTATTAAAAAGAACAAAGGAATCACTAGCAGCAAGTGTAATATTGATGTAAACTATTGCACCATTTTGGCTACTTTTAAAATTAATAAGCTGATTTAGAAGTGCTCATGCTGGATCATGGAAAATTCAGAACACAGAAAGTAGTCAGGAACTGGAAGACATTATTTCATCCACTTGGTCTTCAATCACAATAGATTAGGAGATTTAGACACTTGTTTGTGTCCATATGCAGAATGGGATCTGTACTCTGAGCAGTGAGAGCCAAGATATTAGATCTTGAGCTACATTAACATCAGACTCATGTTGCAGAAAGTCAGTTGCCCAAGGGGGAAAAAAAAAAAGAGAGGTTGGCATGCTGATTGCTTCATAACTGCTATATATGGGTCCAATATCATAAACTTGTGACGACAATGAGCAGAAGTGTTAAATGGTAGAGATCGGAAATCCTTCAAAGTACAGTCAAAAGCAGCAGCCTGCTTTTAGACTGATTTTGCTCCGAGGCAGCCAGTGGATGCAACAAGCAGAAGTTAGGTCCCTTATTTGCAAATATAAAAATAGCTCTTTTCAGGCAGAGACTCAGTATAAACATTTTTTTCTTTTTCCAGTACAAACACGCACTGCCTTTCCAGTCAAATTTATTTGCACGTCTGTTTCTACAAAGTCCTAAATCATGGCAATTAGGACTAGCACACAGTCAACTTTATTAAATTCCTTACCTCTCCCATTAGCCATTTTAGTCCACATTTAGCCTCTACAATAGTAGCAATGGTTTCCCAACGATGCTTCAACCTTTCTTCATTGTCTGCATCCATCAATTTCTGTTGAAGGTCAGCAATTTGAGCACTCCTAGAATTAAAAGGCAACTGAATATATAAGAATTGCTCTACATTGTTTAATTTGTTTGGATTGACTACTTTTACAAGAAAATATAAAGATAAATTCTAAATTCATGATTAAATTTTTTTTTAAAACTTAAAAAAGACAATGCTCTAACAAGCCAATCAAGCAATCCTCATCAGGCCCAGACTACAGCTCTGGCACAAGGAGGAAAACCTGTCAAAGATTTGCTTCACCTTTAATTTGCATTATAGAAATTCTGAAAATCTCTCCTCAAAATTTTTTGGCTTCAAAAAGCCACAAGATTACAAAAAAAAATCTGGATGGTACAATGTTGACAAATATGAAAAGACTAGGTTGAGGGGTAGTTTAAAAAAAAACATTAAAAGACAGCAGTATTACTGACAGTAGACTTTGATCCAACATACCAAATATTTGAGGTCAAAATATTATCTAGCAATCATTGGAATTGGCACCAAGGGCAAGCTGTCAACTAAATGCTGACCGAACAATTAATATGTGGCTCTTCAAAAACAGTACTATGCAAAGTACTTGAAACAGTGCTGAATAAATGCAAATTTTTTTTAAAAATTGGCAACTTTGCTTCAAAATAAAATATGTAGACATCTCTGGATAGAGTGTAAACTGCAGCAACCATATTTGTGTTTGACTTTAAAACATATGTTGATTAGACAAGGTAATACATGCAACTAGCCATTATCAAAGCATTCAAAAGGTAGCAAGGTTATAAATAAATCTACTTAGTGAATGCAATATTTTGATTTAAGAAAATCATTCGCTAGATTAATTCAGAGCAGCAAGTGCTCCAAGAAGCCTATCCTTCATTTCAAAAGAACACTTCAAACAGATAAGATACCCAAGTGCAACTTTGTAGATTCAAGATACATCAATGTAATTTTGATTAGAGACAAATCAGGAAATTGCTTGTTCCACAAAATTCTAGTTTTAGGTAGAGATTCTCCAGAAAAAAAAAGCCCACTTGGAGAAACCGGCAAGTTCAGTGTGTTACATATACTGCTGATCTAGGATTGCCTAATGAACACAGCTGCCTTCCTACCGCCACCCCGACCCAAATAAAAGCAGCAAGAATTCTGTAGACAATGTCTAGGAGGAAGAACTTCAAAGTAATTATCATGTTGGTTATGTTACTACATAAAAGCAAGATACAAGAGATAGAGGTTCTAAATAGAAAACAAGAAAAAAAAATCCTTAAGGGTTTGCAACTTCATCCCTCCCTCAGCTTCATTGCCACCCCTCCAAGAACAAGGCACAAGACAGTTAGTTAACAAGAACATAATATATTCAAGCTTGTGGCTAACTTTAAACAAGTTAAATTTAATCTTAATCTGTATTCCAGGAATTGACAGAACTTCAAAAATATTATGAACATTGACATGTTAAATACGGCTCACGAAAACACAATAAGAAATGTAGAAGTCAAAACCATGCCAAATGCAGGCATCAGAACAAACACTATTCACTTTCTAATTACCTGAGTTCTATTTCAGTCTCGACACTTTCAATTTGCTTGTTTATAGATGGATCCTGTTCGGTGGTTTTCATTAACTCAGTCAACGTAAAGGTTCGACGCTGCAAAAGAGGAAAACAAACATAAGCAACTGGAGAAAGGTTGGGGTGGAAGGTTATCATTTGCAGCCTAGTCTTTAAAAGTTCCGAACAGTAGAGGACAAGAAGAAAAAAATGATTAGAAAATATTGTAAACACATTGCAAATCCATAAATATACAGCAAGTGGCTAGAAACAATAAAACAGTACTGAAGACTTATCGAATTAGATATTTAATGATTATGATGGGGTTGTTAAAGGGTTGCTTGATTTCTTGCAGAAAGATGGTTATTAGATTTGAACATAAAACTAAAACCATGACCGAAATAATTTGTCCCCAGAAATGACAAGCTTGACAAGAGAAAGGGTGGGGGCATTACTCCAACACTAGCACCTTTCAGACTCAGGTTGTGGGGAAGAATACCAACGGTTGACCTTCTCACCTCACCACACCATTAACTAAGGCCCTTAAAACAAGATTTTTTTTTAAAAAAATGACCACTTAAGGGCCTCAGCCATAAGATGTAGGGACAGAGAGTTACACCATTCAGCCAATCAAGTCTGCTTTGCTACAAAAACAAAATGTTGCTGGAAAAACTCAGCAGATCTGGCAGTATCTGTGAAGAAAAATAGAGTTAACGATTCAGGTCCAGTGACCCCTCCTCAGACCTCTGTTCTGCCATTTGATCATGGTTAATGGCCACGGCTGCATCATTCTCCCCTCAATATGTTCCTTCTTTCAGGCAAATTTCTGCTGCACTTCCAAAATTACCAACAAACTCTTACCATTGCTGTGCTACTTGTCTTCCCTGCTAGGCTCTCCTTCCTGAAATTAACTAAATGAGCTGAAGACAAGTCTATTGCCATGCAGGGCACAGAAGATGTCACTGGGGGAAGTGAGGGTATTTTATAAAAAAACAAAAAAGCCCAATTGAAGGACTGGGCATCAGGCAGAGGGGTGCCTGCCAGGAGCCATTCTGACACCTTGTACCCGCAATTACAACCATAGGGAAATGTTGGAATCGGTTCTGTCCTAGGATCTCTGGGGTGTTCTTCTAGTAGCATTCACTACACCTCAAAAGGACATTGCAAGGCCACTGAGCTCCAAATCTCTGGCCAATCACTAGCTGGGACTTACAACCTCAGGATTTTGAACCCTGCTTCGGTCACTAGAATCAAACAGACTTTCCCTTTCAGAGCAACAGAATCTCTCTCCCAACTGTCCTGCTGGCATACAGGACCTTAGCTGCCTCAATAAGATTCCTCCCTATTGTTCTATTGTCTTATGCCTTTGCAGTCTTAAAATTACTGCATGTTCCTGGACTAATCAAAAACTTAAAAGGAAGTGAACAAACTCAAGGTTGCATTTTTATAATATAATAAAAATTGTTTAGATTTTACGTGAAAGATTGTCTAAGACGACTTACACGAAGTTTGGATGGAGGATGATGGGCTTCTTTCTTCCCTACTAGCACAGACAACTCATGCGCCAGTATCTTCCGGTCATCCAGTAGAGAGTTCAAGTGACGACGAGCTTCCTCTATACTCACAAGTACTTCGAGCTCATTGACTAGCCAACTCTGATAAAAGTACAAGAAAACAATTGAAGGAGGAAGTATTCTACACACAAAGCATGCATCAAATGGAGTAGTCGTACGGTGCACTGATCAAGAAAGGAGTAATAAACTAAAATAATTAGAATAAATAGCAGACAGACAGTAAAGTCAAGTCAGAAACAAGTTCTTAAGAACTTTTCAGACCTCTTGAAACTCAGCTGCTTGCAAGTTTGGTCATCTGTCAGAAGAACTAAAAAAAATTCAGAAATATGAAATTGGTTGAGAAGGGGGAAATGCAGCATAGTGGCAATGTTTCTGAATTATAATTGCAAAGACCATCTCAAATTCTATCATTGCAGTTGCAGGTATTTTAAGTTCAATTAATACATTCAGCTAGTCTCCTATGACAATCAAGATAAAGAATTTTTACAACAATCCTGCATTAACTAAAATCCTCAGAAGAGCATCCAGCATCTTTATCACTAGACCGAATCAACAGAGCTGTTGATGCTCAACATTTTGCTGAAATTACCCCAAAAGAACGTCAAAACATTTTTTAAAAGAATTGTGAATAAGAAACGATCAGGTACTGAGCTAAAGCACAAGAAACCAAATGCAGAGCCGACTCAGTCAGTGTGACAATTTTGGCCTAGTTGTCACCGATTAGGTTGCACTGCTGCATGACTATTCTGTACAGGTACCAGTGAACATGACTATATCCTACACATTTTCATCAGCACCCCCAATTTCCTATTCATCAAAATGAACAAACCCAAAGATGGTGGTATAATAAAAAGGAGTCAGTCAATCTAAGAGCATCAAGTGTTACAATTTGAATAAAGGCCAACAGTTTCTCATTTCCGAAAATGAAAGTCACATTCAGATAGCCAAGAAATTAATATCACCAATACAACCTAATATGACGACATTGTGTCGTTAGAACACCTTAGGGTTTTGAACAAGGGGAATGACACCAAACATCTGATCTTCTGTAAAATCTATGTAGCAATGTCTGTCAAAGCAAGCTGCAACTTGATGCCAACATGTAATACGCTACAGTAACGTAGCTACATTCATTGAAAAGGGAGTCTTCTAGTTGGAGGAAAACCACTTCCTGGTTAGTGACATTCTATGCTCATCAGGATGGCAGCAACTTTTTTCACAAGCAGTCATTGATGCAGTGAGCCTGCATGCTCATACAACATCCCCACGGTGGAAACCATCTTCTTTTAATCTACCATCAGAAAACATTAAAGACCTCTTAATTAAAATATTGAGCAATAGTTCATCCACTAAAGTGAAGTGAACTATTCAAGGTTTGATTGTTCACTACCAAATTTAAGAGTAAAATTAAGTAATGAAAATATGCTACTTCACTAGCTCACCATGTTGTTCTTTCCACAATTACACAACATCCACCTTCAGAAAAGATGAACTTCCAATGGCAACTGTCACTCCAGAACTTTTCATGTATACACTTACAGCAAATGCAAGTGAGCGCATTTACAGAATGACGCTATCCACTCGATAGTACATGTTCACTTGCACTAGGATCATTAACCCTAACCTAGGATACAACAATTCTAAACTGAATGGCATTAAGGAATAGTAACATAATTCAGTGGATTAAAAACAGTTCTGCAACAAAGTTTGCAGCTAATTAGGTTATATTTAGATAGCCAAACTGGGCAACTACAATGGTGTCTGCAAACTAATGAACACATGTCCCTCACTCTACCATCAAGCCAGGAATTCAACTCCAGTTCAGTGATGAGTGTTAGAGGACACGCCAGCACAGGGAGATGGGTCTGAAAAGGAGGCATCAACACAGGGAAGCTACACAGTCTACCTGCAAATATCACAAATACGGAGTGATAGATAGATCAAATTTAAGCTCTGCTGTCCTGTCACATCCAGGGTGACAATTATACGACTCAGAGATAGGAAAGAGAGTCCCAACTTGAAAATTCAACAACCTATAAGGCTAGTGGATGCCTGGGAATACTGTCACCTGCAAGTTCCCCTCCATCACACGCCATTTTGGACTTGGAACAATAAATCACCTATCCTTTATCGATATTGGTCACAAATCCTAGAATTCCCTTCATAATATTGCAAAGAGAACTCCTAAGTTAAGGGCTTAGCAGTACAAGAACACAGCTCACCAACTTTAAGAACATTAGGAATGGGCAACAAATACAGGCCTAACCATCAATACCCTCAACCCATGAATGCATATAAACCGCTGCCATTTCCTCCTTCTCCATGAGGATTCCTCCTCTGTTTCTAAGGAATCAAAGTTTATTTTTTATATAGTGTTTTTATATCCCTTGGCTTAAAAAGTTTGTCCCCTCTGAAAGGGAGCATTGTTTTAAAAGCGAAAAAAAGAGTAGAGTAATCTCAATCCAGACACCACTTCTCCTTATAACGTTATAATTCTGCTAATCATTGCACCTGCACTCGAGCAGCAGTCCCTTCCATTCCTCTGTTTGATTCCTTGCGCTTCTCAGCAGCATCCTTCTGCCTTTGAAGAGCATCACGCAAACGCTTGTTAGCAGCAGCCGCCTAGCAGGAGTAAAGTAAAGGAAGCCACAGTAAATGAGTTGAGATAAATAAAAAAGTAGTGGAATCATTGTGAGGGGCAAGATTTGAAGTTTTTAAAAAAGTTACCTAATAAAATCCAGAATTTTCCTGAAGTTGGCAAATTCCAGAGCACAACTCTACTGCTCAGTTCTGTATACTTACTTATGGACCCTGATCTGGTAACTTCTCATTTCCTAAATGAGAAGTCTAAACAGTAGAACACCTTGGCCCAGAAATTAAACTGGGAAAGTGCAGAACACACAAAAAAACTCAAGGCTGAGAACATTATATCAATATTGAATTTAACACAAACTTATAACTGGATTCCAGGTCTTTATCACACCTGGCCAAATTAAGTGCCACTGTGGTTTGAGAACATGGCTACGCATTTTAGAATTTTGACCATTCACAATCCCTATCTGTTTGCTGTGGAGGGCTAACATGAAAGCATTTACTCTGGACCAGTGAGGCTCATACTTTCCTAGTGTGACTCCAGCCTTTGATTTGTATTGTAAAAGGAGAGGTAGGTGTGTTACTGGGGGATAAGAGGTTTTAAACTACACACAGTCTTTCAAAAAAAAAGACAACAACACAACTCAACTTTTGGTAGCTTTTCTGCAACAAGACCACCTTAAAAAAAACAAAAACTACCATAGGGAAAGAAAACAAAAATTTAAAGACACCTAGCAGAAGTTAGCACTCCATCCAAGCTTAGAGGCAGCAATGACTACCAGCTTAGCTCAAAACCCAAAATTTAATCTGTGGAGTTGTGGTGCAATTTGGGGAAGCCTTGGTGTAGAGATGGATGGCAGCCATCAGAATTTCATATTTCTGATAACTTCATGCTCAATTACAGGTCATATTCACCCCTTTTGACATTTTAGAAATATGTTAACCCAAGGAAAAAGGTCAAAATGCAATCTCTACAATGCTTCATTTTAAAATTTACCAGATTTGGAAACAAATACTGTGACTGAAATCAGGACTTCATCCTACATAGAAACAATTCATTTTAAGACACTGCATACATTGTGAATAAAAACAAGGTGAAAGAAGAATGAAAATAAACTCTGACATCTCATGTCTTCTGCACATCTCATTAAGTCAGAGATGTATAGTACAGAAAACAGACCCGGTGGTCCAAATTGTCCATGCTAACTAGTTACAAATAAATCTAGTCCCATTTCCCTCTAAACCCTTCCTACTCATATACCCATCCAAATGCCTTTTAAAAAATATTGCAATTGCACCCGATTCCACTACTTCCTCCAGCAGTTCATTCCATATATGCACCACCCTGTGTATGAAAAATTTGCCCCTTAAGTTCCTTTTAAATCTTTCCCCTCTCACCTTAAACCTATGCCCTCTAGTTTTGGGCTCCCCTATTTTGGGGAAAAAAAAGACCTTGTCTATTTACCTCATGGATTTGAGGTTTAAGTCACCCATCTGTCTCGGATACTCCAGCCAAAGTACTTCAGCCTATTCAGCCACTAATGCTCAAATCTTCCAATCCTTGTAAATCTTTTCCAAACTCTTTCAAGATTCACAACATCCTCCTTATGGCAGAAGACCAGAATTGCATGCAGTATTCCAATAGAGGCCTAACCAAGGTCCTGTACAGCCACATGACTTCAACTCCTGGGCTCAGTGCGCTGACCAATAAAGGCAAGCAGAACAACACCTTCACTATCCAGGCTACCCAGGACTCCACTTTCAAGGAACTATGAACCTGCACTCCAAGGTCTCTTTGGTCAGCAACACCTCACCATTAACTGTATTAATGGTGCCCTGATTTGCTTTTGAAATATAGCACCTCTTTATCCAAATTAAACTCCATAGAGCATAGAACAATACAGCGCAGAACAGGCCCTTCGGCCCTTGACGTTGTGCCAACCTGTGAACTAATCTAAGCCCCTCCCCCTACACTATCCCATCTGCCACTCCTTAGCCCAAGATACCGCTGTACTCAGAGGTAACCTTCATCGTCATCCACCACACCAATTGTGTTCTCAAATGCAAACTTACTAAGCATACCTATGTTCACATTCAAGCCATCTATATAAATGACAAAAAGCAGTTGACCCAGTACACCGCTAGTTACAGGTCTCCAGTCTGAAAAACTGCCCTCTACCAACACCCCTGTCTTCTATATTTCAACAGCTAGTTCTCCCTGTATTCCAAGTAATACAACCTTGCTAAGCAGTTCACCATCTTGAATCTTATAAAACACCTTACTGAAGTCCGTTTGGATCATGTCCATTGCTCTGCCCTCAATCCTCTTTGCTACTTCAAAAAAAGAAAAAACCCTCAATCAAGCTTGCAAGAAAGCCAGGTTGACTATCCCTCAGCTGTCCTTTCTTTTCCAAATACATGCAAATTTCCCCCTCAGGATTCCTTGCAGCAACTTGCCCAATGTCAGGCTCACTAGTTCCCTGGCATTTCCTTACCACCTTTCTTAACATTAGCCAACCTGCAGTCTTCTGGCACTTCACAAGTGGCTATCAACAATTGAGATATCTCAACAAGGGGCCCAGCAATTCACTTTGAACTTCCCACAGAGTTCTATGGCACACCAATCAGGTCTGAGGGATTTATCCATCTTTATGCCTTTTAAGCCATCCAGCACCACTTCCTTTACAATAGAGATTTTTCAAGATCTGCTATTTATTCCGTTATGCTCTTTTCCACATCCTTCCCCACAGTAAACACTGATGCAAAATATCTGCTGACATCTCCTGCAGTTCCCCACACAGGCAGCTTTGCTGATCTTGAAGCGGTCCTATTCTTTCCTTAGTTACTCTTTTGTCCTTAAATTTGTCAAATCCTTCGATTCTCCAAAGGTGCTCTCACATCCCCTTTTCGCCCTCCTGATTTCCCTCAAGTATATTCCAACTGCCTTTGTACTTTCCTGCAGAATCACTCGAATCCTGCTGTCTGTACCTGATATGTTTCCTCCTTATTCTTGACCTAAACCTCAAATTCTCTCATCAGCCAGCATTCCCTAGACCTACCAGCCTTACCCTTCACCCCAACAGGAACGTATGGTCTCTGCATTCTCATTCTCCTTTTTAGAAGGCTTTCAGTTTTCCAGTGGTCTCTTTACTTGTGAACATCTACGCCCAATCAACCAACTTTTGAAAGTTCTTGCCTAATACCATCAAAATTGGCCTTCCTCCAACTTAGAATTTGAACTTTTAGATACACACTACATCCCTTTCCATCACGATTTTAAAACTAATAGAATTATGGTCACTGGCCTCAAAGCACTCGCTCACTGACACTTCAGGTCACCTGCCTTGCCTTATTTCCCAAGAGGAGGTCAAATTTTGCTCCTAACAGGTACATCCACATAAATTGGAAAATTTAAATTCCTCTCCACCCAAGCCCTTAAACACTGTGGCTGTGGCAGTCCCAGTCTATGTTTGGAAAGTTAAAATCCCCTGCCATAATGTCATTACAATTCTTACAGCTGACTGAAATCTCCTTACAATATTTGTTTCTCAATTTCCTACTGACCATTTGCGGGGGGTGGGGGTTGATAGTACAATCCCAATAAAAGGCGATCGTCCCTTTCTCAGTTCTAACTTCGAGATGCATTCCCAGGAATATCATTCCTAAACACAGCTGTAACGTTATCTCCAAACAAAAACACCATTCGATCTCGCTCCTCTTGCTCCCCTTTCTATGCTTCATTTGGCATCTGCCCTGGAACATTGAGCCACCAGTCCTGTTCATTCCTGAGCCACGTCTGTATTATTGCTACAATATCCTAGTCCCACATTTCCAACCATGCCCCGAGTTCATCTGCCTTACCAGTTAGGTCGCTTGCTTTGAATTATATGCAGTTTTAGTCCTACTTCATTCGGCTTTGGTGCTGTCTGCTCAACTTACTCCTTTTCTCAACTGTATTAGTCTCAGGCTGATTGCTTTCCTCACTATCTTCCTGGGTCGTGCATTTTCCACCCCGTCCACTCCCTCCCTCCATTACTAGTTTAAATCCTCTCAAGCAGCTCTAGCAAAATCTCCCTGCCAGTATATCTTTCCCTTCCAGTTCAGGTGCATCCTGAATTCAGTAATCCATCCTTATTATTAGAGGTCACTTCTACCCCAGAAGAGAGATTCCAATGATCCAAAAATGTGATTTTTTCTACTCTACACCAACTCCTCAGTGACACATTTCCTTGCTCTATCCTCCTATTCCTACCCTGGCCTATTCCTAGCTCCTGGCACCAGAAGTAATCCAAATATTACTACCCTCAAGGACCTACCTAATTCCTTACAGTCAGTCCTCAGAATCTTGTTGTTTTCTCTTTCAATGTTGTTAGTTCCAATGTGTACATCCTGCTGGTCCCCCTCCCTTTTTGAAAACATTCAGCACTGAGATCTTTGACATAACATTCTATACTTTACTAAAAAAAAATGCAATAGCCAATTGGCAAGGCAATAGAGATCAGCTAAACTGTTCCAAATACTGTTGGTTGTGGGGCAAATTCTGGTCAGAACACCAGACTTTTTTCTTTAAAGGATGTGATAATTCCACAGATTAAAAAAGGAAGCACGGTGGCTCAGTGGTTAACACTGCTGTCTCAACACCAGCAGCACAGATAGACTGGGTCACACTGTAGGAATTCATCATTAAGACGATCTAATGTCTGAAATGAGAGACTCAAGCATCCTCCAAATACCTCAACTAAAAAGATATGCAACACCTACTACACATCCTGGAGACAGGTTGAAACCACACCAGCCAACTCAGATGATTACTGACTAAAGTTGATTTAAATAGCATTAAGATTAATACCAATGTTATTAGTTTCTATATTGTAGAAGAGAAGGATTCACTCTTCTCAACTACCAGAAGAACCTGACAAAAAAAAAGTGCTACACTCACCTCTTCAGTCTTGCGCCTCAATACATTTGCTTGCTGTTTATAATTTCGTTCTAATTTCAGTAGCTCATACTGCCTTTTTCGGTCCTAAGAAAAGGAATTAAATATATTGATCCTCAATGTTCCAGATTAGACAACTTCAGCGTTTTCCTTTCCCTCATGTTCCAAACTAACAAATTGAAAATAGCAAACTTTATATAGATGCAGCACATTTCCTAGTTTATTCCTTTTGTTGCTGGAAACCATGTACTGTTTTAGTGATTAATAAAATAATGAGGAAGGGTAAGCAGTTTAACAAGCCTTTCCATACAAGGCATATAAAAAAATACAACATCTTATAAAAAAAAGTGTGCTAAACAGAAGAGATTGGTCATCATGGGCTCCTTTGGCAAAGGCAAGAGAAATAAACAAAGTTTTGTTATACTGCTGTCTTCCATCACAGGAGGGAAGAAAATAAAAATTATAACATTAGGAACTAAATGAGTGACAAATGAAAAATTATAAGGGTTAGAGTAATTTAATGGTATTACAACTGTTAAATTTCCTTTAACTGCCTTCATAACAGGATTTAAAAAAAAAATTTGCATTCACTAATCCAACAGGCAATGATTTTGATTTCTCAATGGTTCCTACAGATTGGAAGGTAAAAAAGATAAGAAAGCAGAGAGATAACTAGCCAGGATCAGTAGACAAAAAAAGTGTTAGAACTTACAAATGCTATGATTTTCCACATGCCTTTTAAAAAAAAAAATAGATTAATGTCATTGTTTTATGGAATGGACACCATTCAGAAAACTATTCAGATATGGGGGGCTAGCAAACAGGGTATTTAACAGGACATCTGATGCTGTCTATTTGCACTTTTAAGAATGTCTTCATTAAGGATTAAAAGCATGCTTTAACATAATGGATGGAATTGGACTAGCATTTTAGCATGTTTAACAATTGGTTAAACTAAGGCAGTTGAACAAGACATGTCATTGTTAGGATGTCATTTTTGCAAATGACAGTAATTCAATTATCAGAACGTGATTCTCAACTATTTTCAATTTAGCTGATGAGTCAGGTGAGCAGACAGCGTTCATAAACTTGGTTCCATTACAGTACAAGATAAAGTGGGAAATTAATGGTTCTTCACTTTGGAACGAAAAAAAGGAAGTAAGTTTTTTTTAAAATCAAAAGAAAAGCAAGAGGCTAAAAAGCTAGGAGAAACATGAACAATGTTTGCAAATTACAGATAATATGCTGGTACAGCAAGCAATTAAAAAGGAAATGGTATGGTAGTTCTTTTCACAAAGTGGGCTGGAATACAAGAGAACAAACAAGTCTTATTTCAATTTATAAAAGCCTTTGGAGACACCAGAGGTCACAAAACACCATGCACACAATTTTGTTTCCTCACCCAGAAAGGATATAACTTGCCTTCAAGAGTGCTCCACCAAAAAAAAAAGGAATTTAGTGCATTGATTCTTGAATGCTGCCAACATTCCTTATGATTTTAGAAAATTGAGGCAACAGATTTGAAACAAAATGATTCTACAAGTAGTCAACTGGTCCTTAGCAACGAAGAGAAAATCAAAACAGCAAGGTATTCAACAGATTAGATTTTTTTTGCTCACAAGGCACAGAATGTGGAGATAAGAGGGGTTAGAAAAGTACAGGTCAGTGGATCACATGCTACTACTGCTCAAAATGAATGCTGACAAGTCTTCACATTATCACTGTACCAGAGGTACAAGTCTACAATACCCATTAGGAACTTGCTTTTTCAACTCTGCAGGAAGAAACAGAAAATAGATAATTGTTTGTTCATTGGAGGGGAGAGTATCCATAAATTACTCACTTTTCATCATTTATAGAAGCGATTTGGATTTTAATATAGGAGGCATGGTTAGTAAGTTTGTAGATGACACCCAAACTGTTGACAGTGAAGAAAGTTAACTCTAAGTACAACAGGACCTTGATCAATTAGGCTAAAAGGCCGAAGAGTGGCAGACAGTTTAAATTTAGATGAATGAGTGGTCTTGCATTTTGGCAAGGCAAACTAGGGCAGGACCTATACACTTAATGTCATGGTCCAGGGTGCAGATGCATAGTCCTTTGAAATCTAGGAGTTGCGGATAGACAGGGGTGGTGAAGGCAGCATTTGGTACACTTCTTTTTATTGGTCAGAGCATCGAGTATAAGAGTTGGTATGTCACGTAGCAGCTGTACAGGATTTTGAGGCCACATTTAGAATACTGTGTACAATTCTGGTTGCTCTTCCACAGGGAAGATTTTGTTAAACTTGAAAGGGTGCAGAAAAATTCACAAGGATGATGCCAGGACTGGAGGATTGAGTTATAGGGAGAGGGGTACTAAGCTGGGGCTTTTTTCACCAGAATACAGCAGGCTGAGGGGTGACCTTCAAGAGATTTAAGGAATCATGAGGGGCATGGATAGGATGACTAGCCATGGTCTTAATCCTAGGGTGGGGAGTCCAAAACGAGAAGCCATAGGTTTAGGGCAAGGAGGAAAAAGATTTAATGGGATCCAAGAGGTAGCTTTTTCCATGCAAGGGGTGATGCATTTATGGAATGATCTACCATAGAAAGTGGTGGAGGCAGGTACAATTAAACAGTTAAAAGAGGCATCTGGATGGGCACATGAATAGGAACAACTTAGAGGGATATGGACCAAATGTTGGCAAGTAGGTCTTTGTCAGATTGCGGTGTCTGTTCCAACTTGTCCATGCCAACCAAAGGGTCTCTGTTTCCATGCTGTACGACTCTCCGAAGCTGTGAAGTTTATAAAGGTAGGAGTCTCTTGAACTAAAAGAACAAAAGATGACAGGTGCTGAAAGAGATGCAGACCTCTGAAAAACGAAAGCATTAAAATGTCAGAAATGAAAAAAAACAACCAACTGGACTGGAGACATTTCTTCTTAATAAAAAAAATTTGCCACACAAAAGTGGTTAATATACATTGCAAGATTATGTGGAGTTAAGAATAACAGACTGCTGATTAACCAACACTCCGTAAGAGGAGTTGGAATAAAATTGTTCTTTTTCTGGTTGGCAGTGGAGCAGGTCCTTGGGTCCCAATTACTTACAAACTACATTAAAAATGATTTGGATGCAGGTTTAGAAGGTAGAATAACCAAATTGGCAGATAGCTGAAAAAAGGTGGGAAGGATACTATGAAAAAAAAGATATTTACAAATGGATAAGGATGGTTAGGCGAATGGGCAAGAAATTAAAGCTTAGCAGATGAAACAATTTGGACAAAAAGCATGAGGTTTAGAGTTTTGCTTTGAAGAATAAAGGCAGCTTTATCATATTTAAAATGGAGACAGCAAAAAAAACAAACAAACAAAAACAAAAAAATGCTCACACAAAGATCTGGGTATCCTTGTGCACAATTCGCAGAAAACTAATATGCAGGCACAGCACGTTTAAGGCGGCAAATGGACTTCTGGCATTTATTGCCAAAAGAATGGAGTACAAAAAAGGTAGAGAAGCACAGCTACTATTGTACAAGCTATCATTAAGACGACAGAGATACTAGAGAACACTATAGTTAACATTATGGAGCTGGAAGAACACAACAGCAGGACAGGCGTCGTAGTTGTAGTCAGTAAGATACTGATATTTATCTAGGTAAGGGGTTGAACGGCTACAGGGAGTGTGCAGAAAATATGGAGTGGAGGCAGAGATCAGACCAGCCAGGATTATATTAAAAGGTGAAACAAATTGCTTACTCCTGCTCCAAGTTAGGTTATCACTTGCTTTTCATTGCACACAATCTTTGCAGCTCAGGCAGATCAAACACTTTAAAATTAGTTTCATTTGGTAAATCCCAAAAAAAAGTGTTCAATTTAGCAAAATTGAACATATTGCAAGCAAAAAGGTCTCACTTTCTCCTTAAGTTGCAGGACCTCTTTATCTTTTTCTGCTTTCCATTTACGAGATTTCTCAGCTTCCTCTTTCATTTGTCGCATCAGCTGAACTCGCTGATACTTCAGTGCCTACAAAAGAAAAAAATAGCGGCCAGTCTAGGTTGGATCCTTTGGGAAAAACCAAAACAGAAACAACCTTGGAAGAACATATAAAAAAGGTCAAGTTTGATTGCAGGAGATACAGCTAAGATTTGGCTGACATCCAGAAACTTAGCACAAGTTTTCCACATTGGTAAATGCACATTATAGAAACAAGACAGATTACATATCAGTTGTTCAATCCTTGAACAGTACTGAAAAAAGTGAAGGTTTAAGCATGGCTTGGGTATTGGCAGAACAGAAAAAACCCTCAATTTTGATCCCACCTCAAACTGGGGCGGTGGGGGGTGGGGGAGAAGAAATCTGAAGAGAACTGAACACATTTAAAAATACGTCAAGGCACAAGGATACAAAGCCATTTTGGTTAGGCAATATTCCAATATGTTGTATAAATTTGAAAAATAGCTTGGCTGGAGAAAAGTACATTATGAAGCTTTTTATATTTAAAAACGCAGTGATAGAATCAGGGAGTTAGAGATGCAAGATTTAGTAGCCAAACTGAAATTCTATTAAACAAGTTAAAAAAAATTGTGGAAGATTCTGGATGCAAGATAATTTAAAAACATTATTTTCATTGCGAGTGTATAAACAACTTGTGTATGCCCTACCTGAATCTCTTGATTTAACTTATCAACTGTTCCTTCAGTCTTCTCCTTGAATTTCAGCATTTTTGATTGTTCCATCAACTTCCTTTTGAGATTTGCCAATTCAGCCTCCAACTCCTGTAGACGCTTCCGTCGACGCTCACTAACTCTGCAAACATGAATTTATTTTAACCCTTCATTCATGTCAGTGACTGGATTCAGAATGTCATGTCACGTCACTCGCTCCAGAAAAAGTAATAATTTGTATGTTAGAAAACACCATTCAAACCAAAAATCAAACTTACCCCTTTCACCACCCAAATGAGCAATTTCTCACACAATATTTGATTTTTAAAAAATGGAGCTATCACAAGGGTGATTGTAGCCCATGGAGTAGTAGGTAATAAGAGGGGGAATGGTGCTTGCAGTCTGAGATTAATAAACTGAATCCAGAAGGCAGTTAGTTAAAAAAGTAATTTTAAAAAGTGTCCAAAATGGGAAATTAAAAATCAGTTCTGAAGAAGGGTCACTGAACTCAAAAAAACATCACTTCTGCTTTCCTTCCACAGTTGCTGGCAGACCTGGAGTTCAGCTATAAATTTCAACTTTTGTTTTATTTCCAACATGTTGCCATTGCCATCTGCGATGGTTTTAAAAGGAAAAAGTTAACGTGCTCATTGAGTTTGCTTGCCTTGACTGGAACAATTAGTAGACAGAAACATGAGCACAAGAGCAAGATGGTGTATTTAATTGGTAGGGGCATGGTTGCTCAGGGTTAAAAACTTATCAATAGTGCAGGAGGTATATTTCAAAGCAAAGCAGTCATCAACTTACAGCTGGGTTCTCTACGCACGTGCAAAGCAAAAAATTCCAAGCATGCTCCTCAAGAAACAGCCATCTTTTGCAAGAGGCTTACTTGTTACTCCATTATTTTTAGTTTTTGCCAAGGTCTAGTGTGTCCACATCGGTAACTATGCTTATTGTTATAGACTGCGTGGGTCTCTTTCAATATTAGAAGATTCTTGTCACCAATATTAATGCTAAATAAAATCATACATACAGATATCAGCACTCCTTCCCAAGTCAACAACTGTGACAGGTTCAAATCCCACTCCAGAGACATCAGCACATAAACCTAAAGGCAAGTTTCAATGCATGAAAGGCAGGTGTTGCGTTACCACAGGTGCCATAGTTTGGCAGAGACCTTGCTTGTCATCACCTCGAGATTTAAAATATTTCACTGTTTAAAAAAAAAAGAGAAGAAAAGAACTTGTGCTTTCTTGGTCAAGATCCATCCATGAAGAATGGTTCGACGGCAGCACTACTGATCGAGCTCGCCAGGTCCCAAAGGGTTTAGCTGCCAGACTGGAAATGCAGTAGGTTGTGAAAGAACCAAGAGGGAAAAATATACTTGACCTCACCTTTACAGATCTGTCAGCTGCAGATGCATTTGACCATGACGGTAAGAGCAAACAGCACACAGAGTCCTCATGCAGACAAAGTCCCGCCTTCAGTGAGAACACTATCCATTTACTGTGCTAAATGGCACAGAATTTGAATAGATCTAGTAACTGAAGGCTGGGCAGTTAAGCGGTGCAGTGGGCCAACATCAAAAATCACATGCCACAAGTTCTGCAACCTCATGGCCCCTGACATATTCCCCACTCAGCCACTACAAATCAGTTCAGGGTGAAAACCAACCCTCATTCATTCAAGGAGGAGAACTGACAACCATGTCTGGAACATCAAGAATACCTAGAAATGGAGGTGTCAGATTTTGTCTACTTAACTCACCTTCACAAGTTGTACCTTCATAATTTACTAATCAGCTTTGTTGAACGAGTCTCAAGTATGCAATCCCAAACTCAAGAGTTTGGATGATATTGCGATTACTATTTCCACAGAGAATCTTCAGCTATGAGTTTAGTTAAATCCACCTAAACTGAAAGACCTGAACATCTCGTTCCAAAGATTATTGTAACGTATTTCTACAAAAGCTCTTCCAAATTGCTTATAAAAAACTAGACAAATTAAAATAGCAGAGATAACAAAGTGTGGAGCTGGATGAACACAGCAGGCCAAGCAGCATCTCAGGAGCACAAAAGCTGACGTTTTGGGCCTAGACCCTTCAGAGAGTGCTCCTGAGATGCTGCTTGGCCTGCTGTGTTCATCCAGCTCCACATCTTGGATTCTCCAGCATCTGCAGTTCCCATTATCACAAATTAAAATGGCATGTGTGCCATGGTCTGTATATGGAATTTTTAGCACATGCATGATCATCCAAAACTTCAAAAAAAACCCTGAATTTAACCAAATAGATTTTTAAAAAAAAATTGTCTAGGTTTGAGATATACAGGAGAGCAGGGATAATGTGGCATCCCAAGGTCAAATTTTCTGGCTGTTCACATTGTTTGCAACAGTCTATAAACTACTATTTGACTTTAAATTGGACAGATTCAGTTTCAAGCTTAAAAATAAGAACAACAGAGTCCGTTTTCAGTGGGCTAACATGTTGGAGAAGGGACCTACTTGGTTGCATTGATGTCTTTTTTAGCACTGTGTAATGCCAGCACCAGTTCTTCCTTTTCTTTTTGTAGAGCAGAAACTTGATCCTCAAGAGATTTGATGTTTACCTGAATGGAACCATGAATACTTCAGTGAAATGTCAGTTACAAGAGTGACAAAACAAAAACCCTCCCAAAATAAAGCATAATGAAAATCTAACACTACTAAAAATTGAAGATTTGCCAATATATTAATCAAAAATGTTAACTATGCATTTTATACACTTCCTGACCTGGTACAGAGAGTGCACAGGCTCCATTTCACAATCACCCTGCGACATTTTTCTGGCAAGTTCCTCTTTAATTGCTAGCACTTTATTCAACTCCATCAACTCTTTGGACATCTGCGCGTGCCTCAGTGCATGGCAGGCCATGAAAGGATCAGAATCCCTCTTTTCCTTTAAGCTGTTATTCTCCTGGTGAACAAAGGCCTTAGGTTATGGACTGCATTGCTGCAGGTTTATTCATCTAAATTGTGGCAACTTCACAAGTTGGAAATGCCTTGCTTATTGATGTAGTATTCAAAACAAGCTGCAGAAATCAAGACAGAATTACAATACTGTTTCTATCCACAAAAATCAGCATGGAAATCTACAACTAGCATGCAAAAATAAACCATATTGAAATTGTAAAACTCAATGACCAATATTTACATTCATATAGTGAAGAATCAGATGAAAGAGATGGCTGCAATTGCATATACACATTTACATGGTGGAATCTCAAAGGAAAACTATTGGCAAAATTTCTTTAGGTAGTGAAACCTGGGTTACTTACATCAGCATTTCCATCCCCTTGTTGGTCTAGGTTAATTCCTTCCATTTCTGGTTGCACTTTTAAACAGTCATTCTAAAACAGGTGGAATTTAAAAACAAAATGTTTAGGATAAACAGATGGCAATTCCAGATTTACCTTTTCTTTTTAAAAAAATAAAACAAAAAATGGTTGAGATGTTGACAAAATTTCCATCTTCATAGCTCCACTTCATCTAGCAGATCATGACATGGCCTTTTGAAAAGCCAATTAGGCAAAACTAAACAATTGAACAATAACCTGAACTCCCACCTGCATATTAGAAATGGTCTGCTGCAGACTACGTAGGATGTTGATCTGCTTGCTCATTTCTTCATTTGAAGAAACTTCTATTAGCTTGTCCAGGTCCAATTCACACCTGTTAACATTAATGACAAATATGTTTAAAATAAAACTGCAAAACTACAATAAAAAAATTAGAATTCTATAAAAAGGAGCCCTGCAGTACAGCTTCCAACTCAAAAGTGGAGTCAGAACCACACTTTCCTGCTACATGCGACATAGTCAGTCATGTCAAAAGGGAAAGCATTTCATTCCCAAAGAACGAAAAACAAAAACACACACACAAACACACACACACACACACACACACACACCCCCCAAGTTCCATAAATGGTCAGACTGACATTTCAAAAAGAAACAGAAAAAAAACACCAAGTCTGTAGCAGAAAGGATGAACATCCCCCTATGATTAAAGATTGGATGGGCTCAAAGTGCTTCTTTCCAGTATATTGATGCAGGATTCCTTCTGCTTTTATTAATATCTCTCAGTTCATCATGTTTTAAATGGATATTTTAATCACTAAAATCGTCAATTCCTGTTCTGCTTCTGTCCTTTATTTGCACATGGTCAATTTTCACAACTTTAAAACATTTTGCAAGGGTAAAGGTTTATTAAAAAAAGAGTCATTCCTAATTGATTTTTCAATCGATTAGGGCAAGATATTGGGTAAAACTATTCTGGATGGGCTGAAAATGTAGTGACTTGGTAAAAAAAACAAAGCTGCATGACAGAACATTAAAATTGCCAATCCCAAGCAGGATCATTATAAACAATGAAGAACAGGGTGGGATACTTCAAAAGGGTTGGCCAAACAACCAAACCACTCTGAACTGGAGATCAATATTTAGGGAAAGGAGACTGCTATTATTTCAATAGGAGCCTGCGGTAGTGACAAGGCAACAATGGGCAATGGCTAAGAAAGATTGAGAATTGGCAGATGCCTGAAAAGGGAATATAAACTAGATGATTTTCAGAGTTTTACAGAACAACTCTGAAAGCACGAAAGAAGACACTGCCTGCAGACTCTGAATGTTGTGGGGGACTGGTTGAAGGAATGTAAAAGGTAAAACAAAATACAGTAAACAGGAGAGAATTACTGGAGCAGAGCAACCATATTAACAACTGCAACAAGTAGGGCATATTTTGCAGCTCAATTCAAAATGATTGCCTACTAGTATATAAAAAAATTACTATAAGAATGAAGGCCACTAAGAATAATAAAAGGTTGTCAAAAAGTACTATCATAATTCTGACGATCAGTACATAAAAAACCATTCATACACGAAGCCTTGAAGAAGTGCAAAATTCTACACAGTTCTAAACTGAGCTGAAAAATGTCGTAGATACATACGCAGCATGCTGAGAGAGTTCTTTTAGCTTACACATCAATTTCTCATTCATCTGTTCAGTCTGTACAAAACAAAGTAATTATTAGCCATGTCTTGACACATGAAATTGGTTACTTCAAATTACATTGGGATTTGTAGACATGCTAGCAAAATTTTTAAAAGAAATTCACATTAAGTCCATATCACCATAGCTCCTTCCCCTAACCAGAAGAAACTATACAAATACCCAGTAGTTCAATTCTCACATTCTTCAATCCCTGACAAACAAAATCAGAACATTGAAGGAAGAAAAAAAAAAGAAGGGAGGAAGAGGTGGCACGGTGGCACAGTGGTTAGCAGTTAGCACTGCTGCCTCAGCACCAGGGACCCAGGCTCAATTCCACCCTCAGGCAATTGCGCCTTAACTTTGCACATTGTGTCGGTGTGGGTGTTTGTTTCAACACGTACTTAGATGTGTAGTTTAGGCGAATTTGCTGTACTGAATTGTCTTTAGACTCCAGGGCTGTACAAATTAGGTTGATTAGCCATGAGAACGTGCAGGTTTACAGGAACTGGGTAGAGGGGTGGGTCTGAATTGGTCGCTCAGACAATTGCTATAGACTTAAAAATCAACTTAATGTCTTGCTTGCATACTGAAGGGATTTTATGATTCTATTCTGAGATTGTAAATAAGCAGTTTTTGAAAAGACTTTTGCAAAATCACAAGTAGCAATTCTCATTGAGGGAAAAACAGTTTCTAGGATGACATGAAATCAAATTTGAAAGACCACAAGGCAAGAATGTTGCATTACTGCACTGATGCAAGTAATTAGTGGCAAACTATTCAAAATGTGAAATGCCAGTTGGAAATCTCACCACTATGACCCTTTCGCACATCTGAGTTGTTTGGCCAACTGCATCACGAAGCTCTTTACTCAAATGTTCTATTTCTTCTCTGTGCAATCTTACTGTCTCCATTAAAGGTTGTTGATTCTCAGATTGCTCGCTTCTGTAATGGGAAAAAATTCCTTATTAATAAAAATAGATACAAATAACAGTGCTGCAAAAACCAGACAAGAGGAGAAAGCAATCAATTTTGCTACCATCTTCATAATTAGAAACCATAGATTAAGTACAAGGAGAAGAACAAGTTATTTTGAGATAACAAGGTGTAGAGCTGGATGAATACAGCAAGCCAAGCAGCATCTCAGAGCAGTTTACTTCAACACAATGGAAAAGAAGTTCAAAAATTTAAAAAGTTTCCTATTCAACGAAAGGCTTCTGAATTTGCTTTTTAATTGTAAACTTTTTAGTATCTAAAAATACACAACACAAATGCAAAAGCCAATTCAACAATTCAAGCTAGCCCTGTATTGCACATTTCTGGTTTCATGCACCTTGATTTTTGAACTTTTTCTTGAATTACGTTCTTAAAAAGATAGATAAGGCATCAAAAATACTTGTAGAGATTTCTACTCTACTTAATATGTGCATTTGCTCTTAACCAGGCACTGAGATCAGACTTACCTGCTGCTTATTTGAACTGTTCCCCCATGTGCTTGCAGCAACAGCACTTGGAGTTCTTGCACCTGAACCAAAAAAAACAAGGACATTATGAACACAACTACTACGCTTTCATGAAATGAACACATTTCCAAGTGGAAAACTCCAGTCATTTATCTTTGCTCCAGTAAGTGAAATTGCATACATAATCCACTAGAATGAAAAGCAACTGATAAGGCACATTATCAATGCTTAAAATAATTTCCTTCTGGTTGATTCATGGCCATGGCATACTTAGTTACATCAAGAAAACCTAATACAGAACAACAAACTGTAAATAAAGTAAAAGTTAAACACTTAAAATCAGTCATTAAAATGCAACACCTTCATCCAATTTGATACTGACTGTTTGGCATAGCCTCTAACCACCTACACAAGTTTGTGCATTATGATTTATGTGCAGAAATAAATTAGCATTCTTTTCAAATTTTTTTTTAATTCACTCATGAGATATGAGCAACAACAGCTAGACGAGCAATTATTGCCCATCCCAAGCAGCCCTTGATAATGTGATAGTTGAGAAAGTTGCCTTCCCAAACCACTGCAATACAATGTCATTAGGGAGGTGAGTACCAAAATTTTGACACACATTGAAGGAATGACAATAAATTATTACGTCAGGATGGGGAGTCACTTTTTTTGGCAGGGGGGTGCAAAAAGGGGAGAGGAAAAAGAACTTGCAGGTGGCGTTCCCATGTATTCACTGCTCTTTTCCTTCTGGGTAGCTGTCTGTGTTTGGAACGTGCTAAGGAGTGAAATAGCTCCACGAAGGCTGGCAAGCCATCATGAAGAAGTCACTCTTTATTTACATGTGCACAGTACATGACACTGACCCAGCTGGCTCCTAGAACCCCGACACTCCCGTTTACAAAAATCGGTAAGCCAGGACTCTATCATTGGGGCTGCTAACTTGGTCCAAAATCAGGAAGCTTGTGTTCCATGAGGTCCAGCTAGCTGGCCTCACTCCAATCGAGACAGCCTGGGCAAATTTCTGTCAAGCATCTGATAGATGGTCCATGGCTGCCACTGAACACCATTGCTAGAGTGAGTGAATATTTGTGGACGCAGTGCCAAAAAAGGCTAACCTTGGAGCATGTAAAGCTGCACTCATCCATCTCACTCCCAATTGGTGCCTTATAGATGGTGGACTGGCTTAGGGGATGTCAGGTGGCAAGCTACCCCAGAAGGGTTCCTAACTTCTGGCCTGTTCTTATGGCTAGTCCAATGAAGTATTCTGGTTGATGATAATGGGGAAACTCACTTATGGCATCATAAATTCACTGAAGTGTCATACATTCTCTTGGGTATGCATGCATTCTCATGCATCTAGCACTTGGGTAGCTTGATGGTTACTTACCTTTTGTCATTCCAAACAGATATTGATTGCATGTGGCTGCATTTGGACATGGCCTGCTTCCACACAAGGATTGCAAATGGTGCTGAACATTGTGCAAAGTGTACACCCCCACTGTGACCTTATGATGGAGGGTGAAGGTCATTGAAGTAACTGAAGATGATGGTTGGGCCTTGGACAATCCCATGGAGCTCCAAGAGATGTCTTGGACTTGCATTGACTGGCCTCCAATAGTCACAACCATCTTCCTATGGGCCATGAATGGCTCCAATTAGAGTCACCACCAAATCCCCACCAGTGCAGCAATTCCAGCATTCAACTGAAGTCGATATGAAGACGCAATAAATACAGTGCTAAACAAAGGCGGCTAAATATTAATCTAATTTGTTTGGGGGGGGGGGGGGGGAAAAGAGGTTTAAAAGAAAAGACAACACTAATACTATTCCAATAGCTTTACCCTTTTACCTGGTGCTTAAGGCGCTGAAGTTCAGCAGCTTGGGGATCAAAGTTAACCACAGGTTTATTCTTTATCTTCCTTGCTCTGTCAGAATAGCGTAGAGTATTTAGAGTTTCTTCAATATTAGAATCAGCAGGACTCACGCAAGCTATCATCAATGTATGGCTATTCCCACCAAGTGAGTCTGTAAGAAGAAAAGTCAAGTTAAAAAGTCAAGTCTCAGGTCTGACTTGAAAAGGATTACATTAGTTGAAAACAAAAGTACAGGTTCCTTGCATTGAGAGGAGCAGGCAAGGAGGAGGACCTAGATACTGGAGACAGCACCACTTGGACAATTCAGAGTAAAGGGGCCATGGTGCTGCTGCTCCTATGAAAAAAGTCAATGCCATTGTCCAGAACAAAAAGGAGTGACATTACAGGCTGGAGCTGGTGATTGCTAAACATTGTTTAGAGACTGACGTCGCCATCAACTGGCAGATTTGAAAACAACTAATATTAAGCAACTTGTGAATCTTTTTGGTTTAAAATGTTTTTAGTTGTTAAAATCCTATGTTAAGTATTGGTGAGGTTTAATAGTTCTTCAGTTCAGTTTTGATGTGTTAAAAAAGAGAGAGAGAGAGAGAGAGAGACAGCAAAATTCTTAAAAAGGTGCATTCAAGTGAATCTTCGGCCATTATGTAGAGACAGCGACAAGAAAGGGCACAGCTTGCAGAAATAAAGCTGGACAGGTGGGAATGGCATTGGTTAGCACTTTGACACTGAATGGATTATGAAAAATAAGTGATACAACAGGAGTTGGAATTTCCAATTCGGGCAAAGCCAATGAGTTATTTGACAAAAGTGGACTTGAAAGGAATTCAGAGTTCAGACTAAATAGGCTTCCATAAAAAGGGAGAGGGGAAAAATGGTGGCTGACAATCTGAAGTCAATGTCAAGGAGTTTCCACGCCGCAGCAGAAGAGGCGAGTCAAGAACTTGTGTCAAGAACTCAAAACAGAAATCAAAAGGTGAAATCAAAATGGAAAACTTCAAAGAAGCAGCCATGAGAGACAACTGAAGAGCAAAAACAGTTAACCCAAATAGATTAAAATCAGAAGAGAGAGTAGGGATGGATTTAAGGGAAGACAATGGGTGATTGCCAAATGTGAAAACAGATCAAGAGTAATACTGTTGATGTGCTCTATGTCAAGATTTAACCAGTCTGTCACGTGGTATCTTGTCCAAAGCCTTGTTAAAAAGTAAAAGCCCCTGGGTTGCACCAAGCTGGATTGAATTTGGCGCCAGTGGAAGGAAGCAAAAGGTAACTGTTGGCAGGAAGATTGTTGGAATTTTGCCAATGACTGCATGATGTTCAGCATCATTCAACTTCACTTTCCTGCTCCTCCTCTATACTCTTCAAACCATTAGTAATTACAAACCTGTCTCACTCAGTCTCAATACTTTACTCAGTATTCTGGCACCCACCAGATTCTGAGGTAGTGAATTCCACAGATTTGCAACCCTTCAAGAAAAGCAATTTCTCCACATCCTAAAACTGTGATCACTTGCTCTACAATTGAACCTGAAAGTTCCTCTCCAAATCAGTCATCAGTTGGATTTTAAAAAAATAAAGCATAGTTTCCTTGTTGTCACAGGGTTAAAAACTCCAAAACCCCTCCCAGCAACATTGTTGGGAACCTACACCAAATAAACTGCAGCAGTTCAAGAAAATAGTTCTTCACCACCTTAAGGCAATTAATACTGCCCACTGAAAACAAGCTTTCATGATTGCAAAACACATCCCAGAGGCTCAAATCTCCATTCCTATGACTGCACATCAGCACCTAGTCTACAAAAGCTTCACTGCACCTAACTTCAAAAGTTAGACAGTACCGTTGGGTTTCTGAGCACCAATACTGGTCAGCTACACCAAGCAAATACAGATTGCAGGCTTCTTTGACACACTGCCTCCCCACACCCATCTCTGCTGTATTTAACTATCAACTGGCTGCCAGGGTTAGCACTATCACTTGCTCCAGACAGTCCCAAATACCTAGAGTTGGCAATAGCAGAACCTTTTCAACATGGAAGGAGAAGCGTTTTTAAGTACGCAGTTGACTGAAAGCCTAAAGACATGCAATCTTGAGCAGAAGATTGTATCAAACTGACTAGAATGGACTGACGCTTGACCTGTTGAGTAATCCAAAGAAAACAAGTCCTAGCCCTTAATCCTGGTTAAGGCTGAATGTAGCAGAAGAAAAGAAAAAAAGTAGTAAGTGGAACACAGGTTCTCAATGCTGCATATTCAGTTTGCTGGTTTACACAACATCATTAGACAAAACAAATAGGACCTAGCCACAATTAGTATGTTCTTGCCCACTGAAAGTACAAAGCTAGTCAACCTGGATATAATGTCAAGAACCAGTGAACACCACTCAACGAGGTGTCTGTCTTTTGGGGTGGGGAGGGTGCGGGATTGAAAGGGGCACAGGCTAAAATGAATCTCAAGCCACTTCTCAATTTACTCCCTCTAATTTGAAAAAGTTAGAAAATGCACATAAAAAAGTTGACTACAGATATTAGCATACCACAAACCTAATTATCTTACCTTGCAACAATCGTGTTAGTTTTGAATCTCTATATGGTACAAAGCCCTTCCGATTATTCTCATCTCCAAGTGCACTGATGACATTACCGAGAGACAGCAACCCACGGTTGATGTTGATTCCTGAAACAGACTGCCCATTAGTCACAAGCACATCAAGAAAGGCATACAAGCCTATATGACAAGCAGATACTATTGCGGAAATGGTTCAGGTGACAGGCAAAACAGTCCTTTGGCTGTCAGCCAATAGCTCCATCAGGTCTTATTAAAGAGAGAGATCCCTTCTTACTAATCTATTAGACAAGAACAATTGCATTTGTTAACTCAATTCGCTACTGGCACATTGAGGGACTACAGAATAGGCAAAAGCTAACCATACAGCATTAAAAATAAAGAGAAAAGAAAAAAGGAATTCCGGTCTTGATAACAGGATAATTTTGAAACTGATGTACAGAAAATCCTTGCTTCTGGTTTAAATGAACTTGTCTGTTGTCAGTGACTAACTATTCTGGAGAAAGGTCAGTAATTTCAAGATTTAACAGATTATGATGCAATTTAGAAAAGTCTCATATTTCCTTTGGTGCTGATAACCCAAATGATGGGCAGAAGCTTCATGATTCAGCATGCAAGCAGATCTAGCACTGCCTTGAATTCAAGAACAAGAAAAACTTCTTTTCCATTCCTAATCAACTAACGTCTCAAGTAACCTTGCCTGCTCCATTCGTGAGATATTTTGGGAGAAATAAAATAAAGCCATAACAGTTGCATTTCAATTGTAAAAAGGTCCTTAGTAACAGCGAGCTTAATCTTGTCCTTCCACACGTAATATCACTAAAATCAAACTGGTAAATCCGGTCTTAATTCTCCCCATTTCCTGCATGGTTCTGGACCTCCCAAGCCATCTAAATTGATAACATTGCTGTTGCAAGACAAAAGCATCTAAAATAAGATAATTGTCAGATTTTGGCTTTAGAAACCAAGCTACCATTCAAAAAGTTACATTAGCACATTACAACTTATGGCCACTAAAGGATTCTGTTAAATGAAAGCTTTATTGACGACAAATGTAAGAGGAGAAAAGAAAATGACTACATCAGTATCCAATAGCACTCAAATTTTCAAGGCATCCTTTACCATTGTCAAAGTGTCAAAAAATTAACAGCAGAGAAAAAGGACCTGAGACCAATCAAGTCTATGCCAGTCAGTGGAATTTTTTCAGATGCTTTATCATTTATAACTGGCCAATCACCAAAATAAATCCAAAACCTCTTCAGATGAAAAAAAATCTGAAGTTATCCAGAATTATTAAAACTAACCATACTAATTCAATCCAAATCAAGTCAGAAATTGTTTAAGAGATTTCCAGAATTCCTGCCCCTTCCAAAATTAAGGCATACTTCCAACATTCCCTCCAAACTGTACTCATGTGAAACTACTCTCATGTTCCAATCAGCATTCTAATTGAAACAGGTCCTCTGCATAAAATAGGAAGCAGAAGTCAAAGATTACCTTCCTTCAGACGGTCACCCTCTGCTTTTGTCTTTTTCTGCCGCTCAGATCCTGCCAGATCCACCAGGTGCAGTTTGGAACGGAAATAACTATTTCTGAAGGGGAAAAAAGGCAGGTGAGACAAAGTCACCTATAAAATGCCAAAAAACAGAAGCAGAAAGTAGGGCATTCAGTCGAAGAAGTCTGCTCCAACATCATTACCCTCAAAATTCACTTATCGTTTTTCTTTTCTGCTCAGTCTCTGTATCGATTATCAACCCAATAAACCTTGTCTGGACTAACTCAAATACCGGCATGTCACATTTAAAACAAGGAACTAAACAATTCAAAATATTGCAGCTGTGGCCTGATTAGGTGTCACATAGTTTTAGTGAAACCTCCAGATATTCCCCTTGAAATAAGAGGCCATCATTCAATGCATTTTCCCAATCATCTGCTGCTGACTTTTTGGGATACAGGCAAATACAGGCATGGACTATTTTCTAAATGGTGAGAAAATTCATAAAGCAGCAGAAGTACAAAGGGATCTGGGAATGTTGGTCCAGGATTCTCTAAAGGTTAACTTGCAGGTAGAGTCCGTAATTAAGAAAGTGAATGTAATGTTATAGTTTATATCAAGAGGGTTGGAATATAAATGCAGTGATGTGCTTCTGAGACTTTAAAGCTCTAGTTAGGCCCCATTTAGAATATGGTGTCCAATTTTGGGCCCCACACCTCAGGAAGGACATACTGGCACTGGAACGTGTTCAGCCAAGATTCACACATAAGATCTCTGGAACAGTAGGTTAAACGTACGCTAAATGGCTGAGGATCCTGGGATTGTATTCATTAGAGTTTAGAAGGTTGAGGGGAGATCTAGTAGAAATTTAGAAGATAATGTATGGCTTAGAAAAGGTGGATGCTGGGAAGTTGTTTCCGTTAGGTGGGGAGACTAGGACCCGAGGGCACAGCCTCAGAATTAGAGGGGGTAAATTTAAAACGGAAATTAGGGAGACATTTCTTCAGCCAGAGAGCAGTGGGCCTGTGGAATTCATTGCCACGGAACGCAGTGGAGGCCGGGGCATTAAATGTCTTCAAGGCAGGGATTGATAAATTCTCGATCTCACAAGGAATCACGGGCTACAGGGAAGTAGAGTGGAAATGCCCATCAGCCATGATTAAATGACGGAATGGGCAATGGGCCAAATGGCCTTACTTCCACTCCTGTCTTATGGTCTTATTATTGAAGAAATTCTGCAGTCTACTTAAGTAATATTCTTCCTGCCAAAGTGCATAATTTCACATTTATATACCCACTTTTGGGATAAAAAAAATTCATTCATGGGACGTGGGTGTTGTTAACTCCCCAGCATTTATTGGCTGCCCCTTGCTATCTTTGATGTGGTGACAGTGGTGAGCTGTGTCATCCACCACTTCTGGGTTGATCCACAATGCCATTAGTGAGGGAAATCCAGGATTTTGACCCAGCAGCATGAAGCAATAGCAATACCTTTCCAGGTCAGGATGGCGAGTGGCTTGGATGGAGATCTTGCAGGCGGTGCTCCCATGTAGCTGTTGCTTTTGTCCTATGTGGAAATGGTTGTGGATTTGGACAGTGCTGTCCAAAGATCTTTACTTTAACTGGTAAAATTCTCTGCAGACTCTTCTCATTAACACTTGCCTTCCACATTTGTGGTCCAAGTGCAAACCTGGCTGCAGTACATTAGTGGCCCCAGCAGCCATGCTTGTGGTAGTCCACAAGTTACAAGTTGCCATCCTGAAAAACACCTCCCCTTATCAAATCTGTCAGTTCGTTTGCCAACATTTCATATTACCGCCAACTTCACAGACTCCTATTGCAAGCAATCTGGTATGGGGTACCTTAAACTCATCCTAATAAACCAATTATTACAATTCACAGCTTGTCCTTTGTCTATCCTGTTTGTCGACTCCAAAATAATTCTCAAATCACTTCATTGTAGATCTGTTAAGCCTTTGTGAAGCCAAGCTGACTCTGCTAAATCATTTGTACATTTAAGTGCTCTCCACTATAGTTATATAGTTATCCAGTTCATCTTTCTAAGAGGTAAAAGGTGCTACACTGGCAGTTTTCCAGAGCTAAAGGATTATTGGAAGATTACTACTGCAAGCACCACCTCCATAGCTACTTTAATGTCCTAAGGCGCATCCCATCAGCACCAGGTGACATGGTTAATCTTTATCCTCAGTAATTTCCCTTATGCAATTTCTTTAGTGGTATTTATTGTATTTGTTGTTTCCTCTCCTTTTGCCCTGATTATCTAATGAGAATTTCACCAAAGCTAATAACAGGCAAAGCATTTTCTCC
Source organism: Stegostoma tigrinum (assembly GCF_030684315.1). NCBI lineage: Eukaryota > Metazoa > Chordata > Chondrichthyes > Orectolobiformes > Stegostomatidae > Stegostoma > Stegostoma tigrinum. The sequence goes on from NC_081368.1 coordinate 38,340,680, forward strand.
CCACCAACCTGAAGACTGAAAATCACGTTTCAGAATTACTCACGTGACAAAAGGATATAATTCACTCGAGCATGAAGGAAAGCACTCAAAACCTTTGACCTGCCAAAAGCAGCAGCACTATTACCTGTCATTTTTCTTTCTCTGCTCAACAGTAACTGTGAAGATGGCATGGGATCGGGATGACTGTGAATTCATTGCTGTTGCAGCAACTGTCCTTGTAGAATTCCCTTGCTCCAGGCAGTTCACCATATCCATCGCAGTTAACACTTTTCTTTCAATTAAACCTACAATCTGAGAGGTATTGTTAATTGTACTTGTAATGAGTAACTGGGGAAAATGTTGTTCTAATAAAAAAAAATTCAGGAAACTGCGTAGCAGAGCTACTAACCTAGCTCATCAGAAAGTCTCGAATACAAAATTTGTGACTATAAAGCTCTAAACAAAAACAAAAACCAGAACAGGTGATCAGATGCCTCATGCTTTTTAAAATGGGAAGTAATGAAGTAGTTAGATGCAAATTAAGACAGAATGCCAGCCCTTATACTATCTGTCCTTAGATTGATGTGGGTAGTGGAAAAAAGACAAAGAAATAAAAACAACCAACAAAAAAAAGTTAGAATGGCAAGAAAAGTTTACTTACTTAAAAAAAACACCAATCACAATAAGTCACAAAAAAGTAATTGCACTTAGTAGAAGCTCTATTTTTACAAATGTTACCTTTATACCCTCTTTGGGATCTTCTCGGATATGAATTTGTGGTTTCTCACGAGATGGATGTAATAGATCCAAAATCTCTTCATTGTAGATCTGTCAAAAGGATGACAAAAAAAATACACAACAGGAATACAGTAGGAATGATTTCACAACTGAAAGCAAGGATTTCAAAATATAATCACCTTTTAAAATAGCCCATTAAAAAACAACAACAATACTAATGACACTCATTCAAGACTTTCTTTAAAAAAATTCACTGAATGGGTTGCTGGCTAGGCAGCATTTACTGGCCATCACTAGAGGGCAGTGAAGAGTCAACCACATTGCTGTGGGTCTGAAGTCACATGTAGGCCAGACCAGGTAATGATGGCAGTTTCCCTTCCCTTTAGGCCATTTGTGAACCTAATGGGCTTTTCCAACAATCAACAATGGATACATAATCATCACTGGACTCTCTATTCCAGAAATTTATGGATTCAACTTCCGCCATCTGCCATGGCAGGATTTGAACCCAGGTTCCCAGAACGTTATCTGGGTCTCTAGATTAATGGCCTAGCAATAATAATCACCAGACCATTCCTCCAGGGAGGCAATGAATTGAAAGTGAAATTAATGAATTTTTAAACATTGACACTGGCTTAGGCTATAATGTAACAGCAGTTCAGATCTTTCCTAATCCCCTACCTCCAAACCTCACTCAAAATTTTAAAAAATAAATAAAGTGACACCAAGCCACTCTTTAGGCTGCAGCTCTGGAGATGATTGGTTCCAGCTGCTACACTGCCTGCCTATGTGATTATCTGTCAAAAACTGGACCTTATGCTAATATGGCTCTTCTCTGAAGTCACGATTCTTGATTTCGCTCTTCGGCTAAAATAATCCACAACTTTGTTAAACACGTTCCTCACTGAAAAACATACTCAATTCATGCCATTTCTCCCCCTCCCAATGAGCTTTTTAATTCAATACTCTTCCATTCAGAACCAATAGTTCTACATGGAACCCTATATGAAAAAAACCAAGCTGAAGCAATCTTCAACAATTTGCGACAATCTTCAGCTGGCAGTGCTGAATGGATGATCTAGTGGTCCCCAGCATCATGGATGATAGTTTTCAGTTAAGTCAATTCATTGTGATAAATCAAGAAATGGCAAAGGCACTGGACACTAAAAAAGGTTATGGGGGCCCTGGAACATTCCAGCAATATTTGAGAAGGCTTGCACTCTAGAACTTACAGAACCCTTAGCAAAGCTGTCTTAGCTTAGGTACAACACTAGATAATTGCCCAGGCATATCCAGTTATGCGTTCATATTGTTATCTGTGCCAATCAACACCTATTCATCAATAATTTGCTCATTAGCATCCAGGGCCAGTCATCTCCTGACTTCATTGCTGCCTTGGTTCAAATCAGTGACCAAAAAAAAAACAAAAAATTCTAGAGGTGAGGCCACAGTAACATTTGATTAAATGCAGCATCAAGGAGCCCTAGCCAAACTCAGTAGCTGTCTTCTAGTCATCTCTGCATAATGTGCTACCATTATTCAAGAAGAATAACAAGGAAAACTCAGGGAACTACAGGTCAACAAGCCTAACATCGGTTGTTAGGAACAGAAGACCAGAATTGATCTGCTTGATAAAACAAAAAGTCAGGAAAATAAAAACAGCAGCAGTCTCAGTAGTATATCATATCGAACAATGAATTAATTTTTGAGATGACTGGATTTGCAGGTGAAAGTAGCAATATGTTCTATATGGGCTTCAGGTGAGGAATTGCATAAAAGATTGATCGAGATGGTGAAAGCACTCAGACCTGGGGCAATTTGTCAAATTGGATCCAAAACTGCCTTATTGGCAGAAGAGTGTGGGTGAAGGTTTTTTGGTGGCAGGGAGTATATATTTTGTGGCATACCAGTGTTGATGCCCCTTACTGTTTCGTGTCTAAAAATCATTGCACTACAGTATGGAAGTTTTATCTGTCTGCAGATAACTAAAATTGGAGGAGGAGGAAAGCTTTAGAGAAGAGAAAGTTGTGGACAGAGCAGTAGATGGACTTTAATCCTGAAAAGTGTAGAGATGCATTTTGGGAAGAATGCACATAGTAAATAGTAGGCCCCCGGATTGTTCTGGAGATCAGCAGGGCTTTGTGGCACTGTATGTAGGATCCTCAAAAGCAAAATGAAAAGAAAAGGTGAAGATGACAGTTAAAGGTGATGATGGGATACTTGTCTTTATTAGTTGTGGCATTGAATACAAGAGTGGGATTTTATGATGGAGCTATATTGGATATTGGTTAAGCCACAGCCAGAGTATTGAATACAGTCCAGGCTGCCACATTATTAGAAGGATGGGATTATTCTGGAGAAGTTACAAAAAAAATAATTCAGTAGGAAGTTGCCCAGGCTGGAAAATTTCTGCTGTGTAGGGTCACTAGCCGAGCAGCTTTCCTTGGAGCTGAGAAAGCTGAATGGGGACCCAAATGATATTTATAGGATTATGAAGGGCATAAATAAGGTTGAGAGGAATAAACCTTTCCCCTTTAGTAGAGGGGTCATTTACCAGGGGACAGGATTTGTGACAAGAGGCAGCAGGTTCACAGGGGATGCAAGCACTGTCAGTCAGAAATTAGGCACAACTACTGACCGCTGGTGAGCCTGCAACAACCAAATCTTAAGACGTTTTTAATAAAATGCGTTAGTTTTCATACATACAGATGAGACCGAGCTCTACTTCATAACAGCTTTTAATTCAGTTAAGAGACACCTTGTTTTGGAGCAGAAATTTCCTTAAAGTACAGAAGGCTGATACAATTAAAATTTGGAGCGAGCACATTTGCTAATTCCACCCATCTTCTTGGAACAATCCAACATCAGGTTGTGAGCAGACAACCTCAGTGTAACATTCAGTACCAAGTTCATATTTCACCAAAGCCAAGGCCATAACTTCCAACCCCAATTTTGCTAGACTTCACCAATTACATTCATACCTGTGTTATGTCAAGACTCAATTTCAATAAACTCCTAATCTCCACATGCTATTTCTGAAAACTCAAATCAATATTCCACTGCTTAAGATTCGTTCCCTGATCAGAGATTCACTGAGCTAAAAACATTCCAAATAAGCATCATCTCAAATTTTCTCTCCATGCAATTCCTCACGCCTTTAGCCCCACAATGTAATGCACTAACTTCGGGCCTTTGGGCATCCACAATTTTCAATTTGCTTCACCATTGGTGACTACATAGTTAAATGCCTAGGTTCCAAACTGGAATATCTTCATCACCTCACAGTCCTTTCTTAGGAGACTCCTTCAAATCCAGCTCCTTGACCAATGTTTTGGGTAATTTCAACTAATTCTCATTATATAGTCCAGTGTCATTCTACAACACATGTGAAGTACCTTGGGATATTGCATTAAAATGTAGAGGTAAATTGTGATGCTGAAAAGCTTTATTGGAAAAAAAAGCCTCATGGTACACAACATGCAATTAAATATTTTAGTTAAGAATCTTGTATTCACAACTTGGTATTGATAGATCCTGTTGTTAATCATTCCTTCAAAAGACTGGCTCAAAGGAATCTCAGTCTATTCTTCCTGTTTGAAGATGGATACTTGCCTTTAGTTTATCCGTTTGTATCACTGCTTTATTAACAGACATTGCCACTTACCCAAGTGTCGTATTAAATCATTAAAAACTGTATAATTGAGACTATTTTGGAACTTGATGTCTTTTTATTAGATTACAGCTAGATATAGGCATGAAAGCATAGACTGATATATATATAAATGTACATGAATGGGTATGATTTTACACTTGCAGTTTCTAAACAAGAAAAGTTATGCAATAGAAAAACAAAGTAACTACATAATACAACCAGCTCACTAATCAGGTTGGTTTTTGCTCAGCTTAAGCTCAAACTAGTGGCCCAAAAAGCCAATGACAATGTATATCATTAAAACTTGGTGAGAAAGTACATTCCTAATATTGAAATATGATCTTCCTCTTACCTCCAAATAGGAAACTTTTAATGCGAATTCATCATCTGATTTCTCCTCAATCGTCCTAAACAGCATATTTATTACTCTTGGAATGACACCAACGCTTGGATCACCCTCTTGACCAGACGTGTATGTTCCTCCCATAGAATAGGTCTTACCAGAACCAGTCTGCCCATATGCCAATACTGTAGCATTATACCCTGGAATAGAAGGCACAGAGCAGCAAGTCAATCCGATCACATTTAAAAATGGTACAGTGAGTAATGATCCAATAAAAACATAGTTCAGACTTGCATGAATTCCAAGTAGTGTTGTTTAACAAGATCTGAATAAAAGAGAGACTAGGAAATCGGTCAATTTCCTAAATAAAAAAAGCATGGAAGTTCTACAACAGTTCATCCCAAATTCTCTGGGATAGAAAACTCTAGAAAATTCTGACCAGCAAAATATTTTTTTCTCAACTTATTCTTAAAGTAGACACCCTCTTACTCCAATTCCTAGATTCTTCCAGCAAGGGAAAAACTCTCAATCTATTAAGAAACTTCTCAATTTTAGAATGCTTTAAGATCATGCTATTTGGCATTCGGAAGAAATGAGGGATAAACCCAAAATTTTGTCACAAAATAAGAAATAACCACACCATTTCAGCAATGAGGTGAACTGTCTGATCTATTTCCAATGCAACTATACCCTTCTTTATAGCGAAAGAAAAACCATATGCAATACTCCAAGCGTCGCTGCACTAATACTTCGTAGGTATTTTCCAAATCAACCTGTTGGGAGGCATTATGACATTCCTCTAGAACAGGCGTGACCTGAACTCAGGTCTCCTGGCTGAGAGGTAGGAGCTCTACCACTGCTCAAGAACGCTAAAATGGATCAGATTATTGCCTGAAGCAAGTGGGGCTTGAACACAGGTTCAGAAATATGGACAGCATCAATATGCCACAAGAGCCTTACTACGGTTTTTGAAACAATTATTGCAAGGCTTCCTTACTCTGATGCTTCATCTCTTTACAATAAAGTCCAACATTCAATCGGCCCAATTACTTGCTACACTCACATATCAGGGAGGCTGTGGGATAGTGGTAACATCACTGGACTGGTAATCCAGAACCTCAGGCTAACGGCTCTGGCACATGGATTTAAACCCCACCATGGCAAATGGTGAAATTTGAATTCATCAAACTACTGTCAACCATCATAAAACTCATCTTGTTCACTTATAGCATCCTGACAGCTGGTCAAAATGCAACTCTAGACAAGGTGGTCTCTGAACTACCCTCTGGGCAGGTAGGATGCAGGGTTAGCCAGCAATATATTCGCAGTATCAAAGTTTCTAAAGTACACAGAGACCGATCCAACATTTCTCTACCAGCAACCCCACCGCCATCCCTGTTACCCTGCATTTACCACAATTAATTCACCTGGCCTGCACAACTTTGGACACTACAGGGTAATTCAGCATGACTAATCCATCCAGCCTGTACATCTTTGGACCATGGGAGGAAACCCACACCAGCTTGAGGAGAATGTGTAAACTCCCCACAGATAGATGCCCAAGGGTGGAATTGAACCCAGGCCCCTGGAGCCAGGGGACAATCGTGTTATTCACCGAGCCATGATACTGCCCTGTTTATTCCAGAAACTAAAACACCCAGATGTTTCTGGATCCTGGCAATTTGGTCCCCATCCACTAAAGAGTCATTTTCAATTCCTCCTATCAAAAAGTGGACAGTTCTCCACACTTTACTCAACTTGCCAATTTTTCGACTACTGAAAACTATCTACTTTCCTTTGCAGACAATCCTCAATTTTCCCAACCATTTCTGTGTTATCCACACATATTGGGAATGCAATGTAAATAATTTTCAAGAATACTAGATAAGCGAAGGGCTCAATGGTAATCCTTGAACTCTGTTCATCTCACATCTATCTCATCTTCTGTTAGAGGAACCTGCCATGGATATTAACAATTACCTGCAACCCAAGTTCTCATCTTGTGCAATAACCTTTGCTAAGACATTTTTCTGTGTGTTGCTTGGAATCAAATAATCATACACGCTGGTTCTCTTGTCTATACAGTATGTCATATCCTCAAAACAAGTTTTAATCAAACATTCTCCCTTTGGAAAGCCACATAACCGTTGGATTGTCTACATCCTGTTATTACCTCCTGAAGAATATATTCCAGGTCTGTCCCAATGACAGGAGTTGCAGTAACTCTTGACAAAGCAAGAAATTGTCTCCCCCCTTATTTAAAGCAGAAGGATTTCACATTTGTCACTTTCCAATCCACGGGAGCTTTTCCCAGAATCTGGCTAGTTTTGGAAGATTACAACACACACACACACAATTATGTCATGGGAACTGATCAGCATTTGGTCGCATTATTTTTTCTGGATGCTGACAAGTTCCTCCTCCCACCTGATTTTCTACCACAATGACATTACTATGATTTCCACAGCATCAGAAAAGGATACTTGCTCCAATTTCTTCAGTTTTGTTTTCTCATTTGCAATTCCTTAGTTTGAAACTTGAGAGAGCTGCTTATTTCTCTTTTCACACTGGTTTACTTTCATTCTCATTCTTTGCTGATCTACCACTTTGCAGCTTTGAATGACTTTTCATTCAATTTGATACCAGCTGAAACATTTTAGCCACAGATGGTTCATCCATCAGTCTCATTCTCAGTGGAGCACAGGTATGAGAAGCAGAGTACAGATCCATAAGTATGCTAAATTTGTTCCTCAGGGAAGGAAAAAGTGGCAGTTGGCTCAAAGACTAAAACATTTAAGATGAAAAATTAACTTAAAAAAAAAGACATGTTTCAGATTACCATAGGAAAAATAAACTGAAAATTTTGGCAACTCTTAAAATAGGATTACTGTTCTTGCATTGAAAAAAACATTTATTAGAAATGTTTCTACATGGATTAAAGTGATCAGATGTCACAGAACATTACAGCGCAGTACAGGCCCTTTGGCCCTCAATGTTGCACCAACCTGTGAAACCAATCTGAAATCTATCTAGCCTACACAATTCCATTATCATCCATATGTTTATCCAATGACCATTTAAATGCCCTTAAAGTTGGCAAGTCTACTACTGTTGCAAGCAGGGCATTCCACACCTTTACTACTCTGAGTAAAGAACCTACCTCTGACATCTGTCCTATATCTATCACCCCTAATTTAAAGCTACATCCCCATATGCTCGCCATCACCATCCGTGAAAAAGGCTCTGACTGTCCACTTTACCTAATCCTCTGATCATCCTGTATGTCTCTATTAAGTCACCTCTTAACCTTCTTCTCACTAACAAAAACAGACTCAAGTTCCTCAGCTTTGCCTCATAAGGCCTTCCCTCCATACCAAGCAACATCCTGGTAAATCTCCTCTGCACCCATTCGAATGCTTCCACATCCTTCCTATAATGCAGCGACCAGAACTGTGCGCAATATTCCAAGTGAGCTTTACTTCGGTTGTGGGTAGAGTGTTGTAATGGATTGTAAGAGATAGGATTTATAATCATCTCAAAGGGATGAATTTGATTAGAGATAGTCAACACGGTTTTGTGAAGGGTAGGTCGTGCCTCACAAACCTTACTGAGTTCTCTGAGAAGGTGACCAAACAGGTGGATGAGGGTAAAGAGGTTGATGTGGTGTATATGGATTTCAGTAAAGCGTTTGATAAGGTTCCCCACAGTAGACTATTGCAGAAAATACGGAGGCATGGGATTAAGGATGATATAGCAGTTTGGATCAGAAACTGGCTAGCTGTAAGAAGACAGAGGGTGGTGGTTGATGGGAAATGTTCATCCTGGAGTTCAGTTACTAGTGGCGTACCACAAGGACATGTTTTGGGGCCACTGCTGTTTGTCATTTTTGTAAGTGACCTGGATGAGAGCGTAGAAGGATGGGTTAGTAAATTTGTGGATGAGATTAAAGTTGGTGGAGTTGTGGACAGCGCAGAAGGATGTTGCAGGTTACAGAGGAACATTGATAAGCTGCAGTGCTGGGCTGAGAGGAGGTAAATGGAGTTTAATGCAGAAAAAAAAAAGAGAGAGGTGATTCACTTTGGAAGGAGTAACAGGGGTACAAAGTACTGAGCTAATGGCAAGATTCTTGGTAGTGTGGATGAGCAAAAAGATTTCTGTGTCCATATGCATAGATCCCTGAAAGTTGCCAGCCAGGCTGATAGGGTTGTTAAGAAGGCGTACTACGGGTGTAGTAAGTTTTATTGGTAGGGGGATTGAGTTTTGAAGCCATGAGGAATCTACTGTTCTTGACTGGCCCGAATCTTACACTAGGCATTCTTTTATTCTTGACATACCTATAGGAAGCTTTAGGTTGTTCCTTGATCCTACCTGCCAAAGACTTCTCATGTGCCCTCCTGGCTCTTCTTAGCTCTCTTTAGGTCCTTCCTGGCTAACTTGTAGCTCTCAAGCACCCTAACTGAGCCTTCACGCCTCATCTCTACATGAACTTCCTTCTTCATCTTGATAAGAGATTCAACTTCTTTAGTAAACCACAGACAGATAACATTATCAATGAGTCATTCAATAGGCAATGAACAACTGACCAATCAAGCTATTTTCAAAACATTCAGCAGGAAATGGTTACCTTTGAATATCCCCTGAATAAGAGGATAAACTGCGATATTGAACACTTCTTCTTGCTCTGCACAAGGATCAAAGACGTAATCATATGAAAAACACTTATCAATTCCCAAAAGTACCTGAGGATGGTGGAAAGAAAGCAAATTAAAAGAAAAATTGGTACAGCATATTCCACACAGGAGCAACAGGAGATTGAAGTGATAGAGTCCCCCATTGTCATAATAATCTATTTAAAATTTTCTTCAGGCATCTGAACAGAAATTATAACAATTTAAGCAATACCAAACCAACAACTAGGTTGAACTTTTACCTGTGGTTCTCCTGGGGTAAAAGTTAAGCACACTTGACATCCTTCATCAATTTCTTTCTGTACAAGGGGACGACAGCGGAGGGCTACTCGTACAGGAATAACCTTCTCCTCTTCTCGTACCATCCTGGCAACAGATAACATGCAAACAAATTAAGCACAGTATAGACTGAAATACTATGCACTGAATACACACACTTCATTAAAAGTAGCAGTGGCAACAATCAGATTTACTAGTGATGTGTGTGTCCAGGAGTACAAATAATAACATTTGCTTTTTTAAAAAAAAAGGAGTAACTTAGTAAACTCTGATCAATAACAGAGAAAGAAAGAAAGTGGGGAAACTAGATGTTAGACATGTTAGGAAAATGCACTAAAAACATGATCAAAACTATTCATAGACAAGCATTAAGGATGAAATATTGACATTTTGATTGTTCTTTTAGGACAACATTAGGTGGAAACTTGTTTTTGTACAATGCTTGTAAAATACTGGGATGTTAGAGTCAAATTTAAAATGTTGGAAAGGTCTGAAAGCTATTTCGAAATCTTGAATTTATAATTATTTACTGACTGTTATCTTTGAGGCAGCAGTGGTTAGCACTGCTGCCTCACAGCAGCAGGGGCCAGAGTTTGATTCTGCCTCTGGCAACTGTGTAAACTCAATACAGACATTCGCTCCAGTGTCCGTGTAGGTTTGCTTTGGTTTCCTCCCACTGTCTAAAGATGTGCATGCGAGATGGATTGGCCATGCTCAATTGCCCATAGTGGTCAGTGATGTGCAGATTAAGTGGGTTATGGGGAATGGATCTGGGTGGGATGCCATGAGGGTCAGTGTGGACTTGTTTCCACACTGCAGAGATTCTACAGAAAATGGCTCCACACTGAATGCACAACCTTTGATTGGTTAGATAATCTTTCAAATTGTTTATGAAATCTAGTTATCTAGTACCTCTAACAGAGAACAAAGAATTCCAAAGCATTTCTCTGGAGTATCGAGCAAATGTTATCCAATCCACATTGAAAATATTCAGGCAGATGACCAAGCACTTGACTGAAAAGCTAAATTTAAGAAACTCAACAGGCAGAATTTTAGGGAAGGAATTAGAATATTGGTTCTGGCATTTGAAGATACAGCTGTCAGTGGTATACTTAAGAAGTGCATAAATAAGGGTTTAGGGCTGGTCATTAGACATGGAAACATTTGAAACCAAGACAGGAACATTAAAATATTTAAAAAGTATTGCTTAAGCGGGAACTCGGGTAGATCAGCAAGTGTAAGGATAATGAATAAATCAGATTTACCTCATGTTACATAGTTTGTGTTACCAACACTGAATGCTAACAGCACACATTGATGCCTGAAAAAAGCATCAGTTTCAACACAGAAATGAGATTCAGGAGGGAGCAAAGAATAGTAAAGGATTAATTGAAATGCTACACTGTAGATTCAGTTGAAACACAATAAGAATAATTGTTATGAAGCACAGTCACTAGATAGTATATCACTACATAGTAATCTGGAAACTCAGGCAAATGTTAGGAGACTTAGGTTCAAATCACATGATAGTAGAAGGCAAAATTTGAAATCAAAACCTGGAATTCAAAGTTAAGCAAATAGTGACTACATAACCATTGTCAATTGTAGTAAAAACTCATCTGGCTCACTAATGCCGAGAGAAAAATCTTATATACACGTGACTCTGGAAACATATGGTCAATGGTCATTCTTAAATGTCTAATACTTAGCAAGTCACTCTTGTACCAAATTGCTAGAAAACACAAGGACTAATCTAGCATCAATCTACAAACCAGGGACAAGAACCATAACCCTGTTGATCTGCAAACTCTTCCTTTAATATCTGGAGGTGTCTCCTAAAAGTAGAAAACGGTCCCGAAGACTAGTCAAGCAACAGCATTCTGTAGATATAGATGCAGTATTATGCTACACAGTTCTCAAATACAACTACCATTCCTTGGTACCTGGAGTCCCACTAGCAGGTCAAACCTGGATGTGGAAGCACAGGCCAAGAAATTTCCATGCTGATTACTAACTACTGCTACATGAGTGTTTCTTGATGGGGAATCAAGACACCACATAAAATACCACTTGGAAGCACTGAGAAAGGCTAAGGCACGAAAACGTTCTCTGGGTGGGGAACTTCAGTGTCTATCAAGAGTGGATCAGTAGCACCGCTAAGTGACCAAGCCACTATGCAGCAGGCGATGAAAGGGAAAAAAGCCAGTGCCCGCACTGGCGACAGGGGTGCCAATGGGGGCTGCTGGGGACCAAACGTGATCTCTAGCCTCAATCTATTCATTAGAGATGCACCTGCTCTTCACAGAAAAAAATCCACAAGTGTGCCCACCACTACTCTTCAAGATATAAAGTACTCTGTCTTCACACAGAGGTTCAAAGGAGGGCAGAACAGCACTTGGTATTCAATCCCACAGCCAGTGGATCAGACTAGAAGTCTGCAGTCCTGCCACATCAAGTTTTGCATGAAGGAGCACTATAAAATCACTCACTGAAGACGACATTGCAAAAAAGAAAAAAAACAAAAACATCCAGGCACAATTACTGCCCTATCAACATACTCTAGTAAATGGTGGAATTTGAATTCAAATTAAAAATAAAACAAAAACTAGCATTAAGAGTCTAGTGATGACCATGACTGGATTGGCAATTGTTAGATAAACCCATATGGTTCCCTAACATCCTTTAGGGATGGAAGCTGCCACTCTTACCTGTTCTGACCTACACACAACTCTAGGTCACAGCAATATCGCTGAATCTAACTGCCCAATTACAGATGGGCAATAAATGCTGGACTGACTAGCAAAACCCTCATCCATAAGCGAGCTTTAAGAAGAAAAAAAAGTGGGAATTATCAAGTAGCCCCTAAAGGAATAACCTAGTCTCAAATGCAGTTGTGTGTTCTGCCAGGGGTACTATCCTCCAGACCATTATCAAAGCATGGACAAAAACGGGGGAAGGGTGACTGCCCCTGACATCAGGAGCCCAAGCAGCATTGGATCCAAATCAAAGGGAAACACCAATAGTTGTCCACATACCTAGTATAAAAGATGGCTCGATTGCTGAAGTTCAAACATCGCAGACGAAGGGCAGTGATTTAAAAAAAAAATCAAAGAACCTCTTCTCAGACATTATTGTACATCCCTAGAGCAGGTGAGGCTTGAAATCTCACCACCGGTTTCAGAGGTAGAGACACTACCTCCACACCATAAAGGACTCTTAAGTACCTCAATGTAAGCTGAAGTGGAAATTTGGCATGTCCACAGTGACTCCTACCAATTTTTATTCGATGCACTATCGAAAGCATCCTACCTAAAAGCAATACAGCTTGGTATGGCAACTGCTCCACCCAAGGCCACAGGTAATTACAACAGGTTGTTAACACAACTCTCATGAAAAATCAGCTTTCCTTCTACTGACAGCGTACATTTCCTGCTGCTGCAGAAAAGTGATCAACGTAATCAAAGTCCCCTCCCACTCTGGTTATACTTTCTTCCAACAGGCAGAAGATGCAGAGTTTGAATACACATACCAACAGGTATAAGAACAGCTCCTTCTTTATCAGATAAATTTACTAAAAACTCACTTATTAGCGTTGATCTTTCTCTGCACCTTCTCTGTTGCTATAACATTATGTTCTGCATTGTTCTATTACCATGATGTACTTTATAACAAAATCAGAAATTGATCACTGATGATTGCAAGACGTGCAGCACCATTCACATCTGTTCAGATACTAAAAATCAGCAGCCATATACAAAATGACCAAGGCAATTGCAGGCTTGGGCTGACGAGTACTGCATCTACCATTAATTTTTTTGGGTGAGGGGGCAGTATGTGCACAGTATTTGACATTGACCAAAAACAGAACTGGACCAGCCATACTAACCTGTGGTCACATGTAAGGATCAGTATCTAAGATTCCTTCAGCAAGTACCTCACCTCCTACAATTCACGTGTGAGGAGTGTGACGGAATATGCTCCACTTGCCCGCATGAATGCTATTCCAACAGTACTCAAGGAGCTTGATGTCTTCCAGGATAAAAGAAACCTGCTCAACTGACTCCTGAAATACCATCTTAGACATTAATTCCCTTCCCCTTGAGCCAGTGTGTACTATCTACAAGGTGCCCTGCATTAATTTACCAAAATTCCTGTAGCCAGACCTTTGAAGCCAGTTATCACCATGACCTAGAACACCAGGAGCAGGAAATACATAGAAACACTACCAAGTAAAAGTCTCCGTCAAACTACTGTCCTGATCTGGAATCACCAGTCCTTGAAGGACACTGGGTCAAAGTCATAGAGCTACCTTCCGAATTGCATTGTAGTTGCCCCTACAGAATGGGCTCCACCAGGTCAAGAAAGGAACTCACCACAATTCTCACCAGGACAATTACAGATGGGCAAAAAAAATGGTGGTCCAGTGACAACACCAAACATCCTCTGAACAAATGAAACAAAAAAGTTTAAAAACTATTCTTCGGTGGTAAATGCCCATATGTGCCTGGCTTTTTCACTGCCCACTTGCCAGAAATTGTATTCATTATTAACATACTAGATCAGACAAACGTAATCCAATTTCAACAAGCCCTACGGAACAATATTAGTCTTACGGCGATTTCTGTTTTTGTTTATACACAAGGGGGCCTCCTACTTAAAGCAGAAATAAGGCATTTTTAAAATTCCATAAACGTCATCACTCTTCGAAATTACCTTCCACAGCAGTGGCAATTAGCTTACTAAATACATTAATGACTGATTTAGACAGACTGTCCATCAAAAAGGGATGAATGTCCACAGGCAGACAGGACAAGTGCACTTAAAACCACAATTAAATCAGATCTTCTTGATAAGTGGGGAAAATACGTTAAACCTAATGGTCCGCTTTTGTTGCTACTTCTTGTAACCCGCATTTAAGTCAAAATTTGGCCCAGTCGCCGTAACCCAGAGAAATCGGCACTGAGCTAACCGTTCCACACAAAAATCTATCAGCAAGACCATGAAGCTGTTATCAGCCAGACTGATTACAGCCGAGTCCACTCCTGTGTTTAACCGAAAGGCTGAAAGGAAACCCTGAGCAGACGGGCTCCATGTGGAAGAGGTGTATTAAGGGCAGGAGGTAGATAAACTGAAGATTCAGCTGTAGGCCTTCTACTTTCCGCTGCCGCCAGGCATAATCCCACACGGAGATCCGAGCTCATTCCCTTCCGTTAACGTGGGCGCAAATACACACCCACTATCTCCTCAGGAGTAAGTACTTTATTCCACAAACAGATTACCTGCCGTCTCAGAAACCCCTCAAATCGAACTCCGTCCGCTCCTAATCAACAACCGCCAACTCAAAGACACATTCAAATACTGCCGCCGTCCGGGACTAGCCAATCACAGGCCGCGGCCCTGCCTGACTTTACGACGTAATCACGTAAGCCACGGCGCGCCCCCGCCCGATTGCGTTGGGCGGGGCGTTTTGCGCTCTCCGGTCACCTCGGAAATGGGCCGTCTTCGATGGCCGCCTAAGGGGAGACCTGAGGAAATTGGTCACTAGTGGTGGCGGCGGCGGCGACCGCGACCACAGAGTCAAGCTTGCAGAAAGGCACAATTCATTACATATCGGCATTCTCAACGAGAAAATGTCGGAGGCTCTAGTCTGCTTTCGTCCACCCTCGGGGCGTGGAGATGGCAGTGACCCTGTGTTTATTGCTGCCGGATACTGATGGCTATGCTTTCTTTGAACGGCAAAGTCGTGAGTGTTGTGTGAGTGCCTGCAGCAATTTTATCTCCGCCAAATGTGATATCGGAGATAGCAAGAACGGCAGATGCTGGAGTCAGTGATAACACAGTGTCGAACTGGAGGAACACAGCAGGCCAGGCAGAATCAGAGGAACAGTTTCTCCCATCCCAAAACCAGCCCAGCTGGTCCCCGCCTCCCTAACCTGTTCTTCCTCTCACTTATCCCCTTCTCCTATCTCAAACCGCACCTCCATTTCCTACCTACTAACCTCATCCCGCCTCCTTGATTGTCCGTCATCTTCGGATTGACCTATCTCCTCCCTACCTATATTCTCCTCTCCGGGCTCCATCCCCGCCCCTTTAATTTGTCTGTCTCCTCTTCACCTATCTCCATATTTATTTCAGAACCCTCTCCCCACCCTCCTTTTCTGATGAAGGGTCTAGGCCCGAAACGTCAGCTTTTGTGCTCCTGAGATGCTGCTCGGCCTGCTGTGTTCATCCAGCTCCACACTTTATTATCTTGGATTCTCCAGCATCTGCAGTTTCCATTATCTCTGGAATAGGGAAGTCCCGAAATGACAACTTTCCTGCTCCCCCCGGTGCTACCTGGCCTGTTGTGCTCCAGCTGCATCCACGCTTGTCTCTATTTATAACCAATTATGATATCCCTGGTTTCACAATAAATCCAAACGACTAACCAAGGCATTTGGGCCAAACGTGATACACAACTCCTGTATAGTGTAAACCAACCGTGTCATCTTTAAGATAATAAAATGTGAGGCTGGATGAACACAGCAGGCCAAGCAGCATCTCAGGAGCACAAAAGCTTTTGTGCTCCAGAGATGCTGCTTGGCCTGCTGTGTTCATCCAGCCTCACATTTTATTATCTTGGAATCTCCAGCATCTGCAGTTCCCATTATCTCGTGTCATCTTTAAGTTGAAGATGGACTTGGAATTTTCAAAAAGATCCGTTAACATTTAGAAATTGTGCAAATTTACCTTTCTTTTCAAGTGTTAATGATTTATTGATACTTGACTGTCAGCTCTGTAATAGGACAATCTGTTCCAAAATGTGAACGAAGTTTTCAGAGCAGGTTGGTGGTAGTAGATTAACCTAATTTGAATTGAATGAGCTTTATTGTCGCATGTCGTCACGAGTTGTGAAAACTTTACAAGTTGCCACTTATGACGCTATCTTAAGTACCTCGGTAGAGATTCTTAAATATAAACTGTTAGGGAAAAATATTGGGAAAATAAAGAAAGAAAATATTCAGTGATAGATTGGAAAAGTGGAGAAAATAAGAGTTCAGAATAACAGTCCTTCCAACTCAGATTGCGCTCTGCTTCACTTGGAGGCCAAAGGCATGGGAATCGGGTCCGTGCTGAGGGTGGGAGCTCACGTCCACGTGATCCCGTTGATATGGAAGCATCAACCAGATGGGGGAAAACCTTCAGGAAGGGTGCTGTAAAGCTCTACTGCGTACACTCTTCATCTGCCCTTGTTTCAGGATTGGAAATGCTTTGGGCACAGAAGCGACAATTTAGTGGCCTAAATCTATTTCTTACTTAATTTATCTCATAGTGCTTTATTTCAGCAGGGGAAATACAGTCCATTATAATGATATGGGCTCCTGACTAATTTTACAGGCATGTCCACCCACCTGACTGGGACACCAATGAGCAACCACCCAGTATCATAGAATCCCTACAGTGTGGAAGCAAGGCCATTCAGCCCATCAAATCCATACCAACCCTATGAAGAGCGTCCCGCCTAGACCCATTCCCCTAACCTGTCCCTGTAATCCTGCGTTTCCAATGGCTAATGCATCCAGCCTGCACATCCCTGGATACTTTGGGTAATTTAGCATGGCCAATCCACCGAACCTGCACACTCTGTGGGGAAACTGGAGCAGCCAGAGGAAATCCCATAGACATGGGGAGAATGTGCAGACTGCACACAGACACTCGCCTGAGACAGGAATCACACTGGCGCTGTGTGATAGCAGTGCTAACCACTGATCCACTGATGTGTCCCATGTTTACACAGTGTTTACAGTATACTGTCAGATGAAACATTTTAGTGAATCTAAGACAATCCAATAATGTCAAGTCCTAAACGGATGGCTGAAAATTTTATACTCCACATGTTGCTTATCAGCTGGTTCAACATTTGGTCCTTGCTGTTGCCCTGACTTAGTGACAGCATTTAAATTGTCGGCAAAGATCTGTGGCTCAGGTTATGGATGAGGTTGTTGACTTGCTTGCTGAGCTAGCTTGATGTTGCCCAGACGTCTGAACAAAAACAAACTAACTCGGTGAGCAAGTCAACAACCTTAGTAACAGCAATCTCAACTCTAAATCAGGAAGTTTGGATTTCTAATCCAGAAATACAAGTAATGTAATATAGCCTGATACTTCAGTGCAGTAAAACCAATGCCACCACCTTCTCAAGCCCAGTTACCACTGGCCTACTAATAAACACAAAGGGAAACAGTTTAGTGCTCATATGTGCTGCCTAATTGGAATGGCTGAGTACTTCAAGCATTTTCTGTTGGACAATTCCTGTATCTTCAGTACTCTACTTTCCTGTTCGCAGGTTGTTTCATAAATAGTGGTGCAGCAGAAGTGTCCCTGAACAGCTGAACATGTTGATTCGAAAAAAGGAACACTATAACAAATCAGGACACCAAATCGTATAAAAAGGTACTAGATCAGAAGAGGAAAAAGTTTGGCTAAAGTGTGTCATAAAAGATGAAAGTGAGATTGAGTGGCAAAGAGGGGTAGGGTGGGTATTCTGGTGCTTAGAGCCAAGGCAACTGAAGGTCTGACCGTGAAATATAGAACAATTAAAACCGACAGCCCAGAATTAGAGATATGTATATATTTCAGAAGAACTTTTTCATTCGTGAGATATGGGTGTCACTGATCAGACTAGCATTTATTGCCCGTGCCAAATGGCCAGAGGGCAGTTAAATGCCAGCCACATTGCTGTAGATCTGGAGTTACATGTAGGTTAGGCCAGGTAAGAGGAACAGTTTCCTTCCCTAAAGGATATTAGCAAACCAGATGGGATTTTTCCTAACAATTTCAAAGTTCACAACACCAGGTTATTGTCCAACAAGTTTATTTGAAAACACAAACTTTCAGAGTCTCACTCCTTCGTCAGGTGTCAGTGAGAGAGGTGGCATGAGAAACAGAAAAAAAGATAAGAAGGTCATAGAACTGATATGAATGTATTGAACAAATCTAAGATGGCTGTTAAATCTTTAATCCGTTAGAAAGGATTAGTATGTAAATTCCAGATTTTCTTTCAAGCCATTGGCCCAAGGTAGCAAGGTTTTATCAGTTTCTTCAGTATACCAGAAATGATATCCCAGGTCAGACAATGCATTTTAGATGTGAGGCTTTGCATAGAATCTAGCTGCATATTAACTTTGAATCAGACTGGTTTTATATCCAAAGTAGTCATTTATAAAGTGCCACACTGTCTACAAATTGTGTGCTTTTTGAACAAAATAGAAATCTGGAATTACAAATCTCACAAATGCAAATTCACCCCATAGATATGTGTGTGTGTGTGTGTGTGTGTGTGTGTGTGTGTGTGTGTGAGAGAGGGTCTGTGTGAGTATGTGTGCATGTGTGAGAGTGGATAGTGTGGTCAGGTCACTTGTGATGCACCATGAACCCAAGATGCTGGTTGAGGCCGTCTTCATTGGTACCAAACTTGCCTATTAGCCTCTGCTTGGTGATTGTGCATTGTTGTATGTCCTGAAATGATTTTTAAACATGTCCACTCCAGTCCAACACCAGAACCTCCACATCATTCTTAGCAATTGGTAGTGGTTTCATGATCACCATTAGACTTCTAATTCCAGATATTTATTCAACTCAGATTCCACTATCTGCCATGGCAAGGTTCCAATCCAGGTCCCCAGAACCTGACCAGTATCTTGGGATTGATAGTCAGGTGATACCACTAGGAATCACATCCCCCTGTTTCAGGTGCTTCTATTATCCTGACTAATATTTACTTTATTCCTCAGTCAACTTTTGTTACCTCATTGCTATGTTTAATGCCATATCTTACTCAAATTTGTTGCTACCATTACAGTATAACAGTGACTACATTTAACTTCATTACGGTAATTCATTACATGTGAATTACTTTGAAACATCTCAAAGCTCTAAAAGGTGCTATGTAAATGACAGTTCTTTACGCCACTGTCATTCCAGACACAAGCCACATAGCTAATAACGAGGACAACATTGGAAGTACATAGAACAGTACAGGACAGAACAAGCCCTTTGAGCCTCCACGTTTGCCCCAGCCACGATGCCATTCTAAACTAATCCCACCTGCATGTATATGGCCTGTATCCCTCAATTCCCTGCCTGTTCATGTATCTGTCTAAATGTTTCTTAAATATTGCTATTATATCTGCTTCTACCACTTTCCATGGTGGGGCATTCAAGCACCTACCACCCTCTGTGTAAAAATCTTACCTCATCTTTAAATTTTCCCCCTCTTCACCTATGCCCCTAGTATTTGAATTTTCACCCTGGGAAAAGGCTCCAGCTATCCAATCTATTCATGCCTCTCATAATTTTATGTACTTCTATCGGATTGTTCATTAGCCACTGATGCCCTATTGAAACCAATCCAACCCTTACTCAGAGCTAAAATGCTCCAATCTAGGCAACATTCTGGTAAACCTCTTTTGCACTTTATTCAGACCCTCCGCATCCGTTCTATAGTGTGCCATCCAAAACTGCAGACAATGAGTTTGCAGACTTGCTCATTGAGCTTGTGTGTCTCCGGTGCAACTTTGGTGTTCTGTCCCGCTGGTTATTTCTATGCCTCAGTTTGCTGGGGTGGTTGGTATTACTTTTGGTTCTGTTTTTCAGTAGTTTGCATCAGTTCAAGCCCAGTTCAATCTGTTTGTTGATGGAGTTCCAGTTTGAATGCCAGACCTCCAGGAATTCCCTGGAATGTCTGTATTTGGCTTGTGCTGTTATGGATTTGTTGTCCCAATCAAATTCGTGCCCTTCGTTGTCCATGTGTATTGAGACCCATGAGAATGGGTAACGTCTGTTGGTGGCTAGTTGGTATTCATGTATCCTTATTGCCAGTTTTCTTCCAGTTTGGTCTGTAATGTTTCTCACAGTCTGTGCATGACATTTTGTATATTGCATTTGTTTTGTTGGTTTGGGAATGGGATTCTTTACTTTCATCAGTAGCTTTCACAGGGTGGTTGTTGGTTTGTGGCCTCCTCTGATACCTAGGGGTCTGAACAGTCTTGTGGTCATCTCTGATATGTCCCTGATGTATGGTAGAGTCCAACCGTGTTGTGTCATTTTGTTGTGGTCTGTCACGGAGGTAACAGCGAATTGTGCATTTTGGGTATCAATTCTTTTTTAAAAAACTCCATATAAGGTGCTCCTGTTCTGATTTGCGCAGTTCTGGGTTGCTGCAGTAAGTTGTGGCTCATTTAAATACACTCCAGCAACCCAGAATTGTGGAGAGCAGAACAGATTTCAGAATCTACAGTTCTTTACTTTAGATTTGAAATGTTAACTTAGTTTCTCTCTTCTGAGAAACTGCCAGATCTGCTAGGTGTTTGTAGCTTTTCTTATATTTCAGATTTCCAGCATCCACAGTATTTAGCTTTTTTTTACATAAATACAAGTTGTTGTTTAAGTTTCTTTGGACAGATTATTAATTATGACCTTTGTGGAGATGGGGAAGAAGGCTGTTTGTCTGGCAGAATTTTTTTTCACTTTTCAATTGGTGGGTTATTTCATGAACGTGTTGAGAGACCAACGGCAGGAAATTAGGTTGTGGCTGTTGGAGGCAGGAGACCATGTGATGAAATCTTTGAACTAAAGTCCCAACTCTAATTCTAACTGACCTAGAACAATTTGATGAAATACTTTAACATATGCCAATGCCTAATAATATAATGCTGACTGCTCTCTATCTTCTTTTAACTTCTACCAACCACAAAGTACCACAGTAACAAAACCAAAAAATGTTGGAGATAACAGTTAAATTCCATGAACAAAACAAAGTTCCCCATTCCCACAATGAAACAGGAAATCATGACCTTCTAGGGTTGTGTGGATTCTACACAACTTCATTTCAACCTTCAGTACAGCTGCTGCCCTGCTGACAGACCAATTACAAGAAAGAAACAAAGGTAATATGGAATAATAAATGTCAGATAATTTCTGAAAAATGGAATTTTAATAGGTGAGCCTGTGGTTGTGGCTCTGAACTTCAACCATGCCTTTAAAGTATCTATTGATACGAGTGACATCATGTAGGAGCTATCCTCTTGAAGGAGAACAAATCCAAGACATTGAGACAAGTTGGGTATTTTGCGAAAATGTTAAACAAGCAACAGAAACATGATTTCCCAGTAGAAAAGAAAGCCCTTGGTTTAATGCTGTCTTTCAGATACTTTGAGATATATAACTAAAATGGGTGCAGAGACCCTGAAGTCTGTACAAATCATAACTCATTAACTATTTGTCAAAATGTTTAAGATCTGAATGATTGCCAGGAAATCAAATATAATTTTAGATATCCTATCTCGAACTGAAAAAGGCTTGGTTAGAAATAAAAAGTTACATTAGCCAAGGGTAGGAGGTTGAATGGGTGTGCCTGTGTTGTTTATATTTCACTGTTTTCCTCTTGTAATTAAATGAGATTGCATTTAGTTTACGTTGCCCAGAGGGAGAAGTGTCATGACAACATTTTAAATGCAAATTACTTATGGACATTTCCAACTTTTAAGGCAGCACATCTTTTTGTTGAAAAGAAGCAGCTAATAAATTCACTCTAACTTAAGAAAGCTTAGTTGCATTTCATTCCTTTTAAAATATAAATGTAGGTTGGCTGGGAAAAGGTATCCACCTGTTGCAAACAAACAAGGGAGGGGAGATTTAAGTAAAGAAGTGAAGCCAGTTCATCCCTCTTCGCCCAAGCATATAAACATTTGGGGATATCTCATGATAACAGATTGGGGGTCTTGTCTGGGTAACCAGTTTTAACGAACTGTGAGTCAAAGAACAAAGAAAATAACAGCACAGGAACAGGCTCTTCGGCCCTCCAAGCCTGCGCCGTTCCAGATCCTCTATCTAAACCTGTCGCCTATTTCCCAAGGATCTGTATCCCTCTGCTCCCTGCCCACTCATGTATCTGTCTAAGTATATCTTAAATGACACTATCATGCCTGCCTCTACCACCTCTGCTGGCAACGCGTTCCAGGCACCCACCATCCCCTGCATAAAGAACTTTCCATGCATATCACCTTTAAACTTTTCCCCTCTCACTTTGAAATTATAACCCCCAGTAATTGAGTCCCCCACTCTGGGAAAAAGCTTCTTGCTATCCACCCTGTCGATACCTCTCATAATTTTGTGGACCTCAATCAGGCCCCCCCTCAACCTCTGTCTTTCTAATGTTAATAATCCTAATCTACTCAACCTCTCTTCATTGCTAGAGTCCACCCTAAGTGCAGACATACATCTCTACATCAGTCTTTAAAGATTCCTATGTAGAAGAACAAAAATGACACCCTGTGTCTGAATGTACTCCTAAAATAAGGTGGTGATTCTCATTGTTCATGACACTACTTTTGTTAAAATTCTTCAAGAGCATATTTCATCAATAAAACTCAGCTCATCAAGTAATCTTCCTGCCTTTTTAGTAATCTCTACTTGTCTCCCAGACACAATCAACTGAGGCTGTCTGTTGGAGAGAAGACTGCAGAACCTGCTACTCCCAAAAGATGAACAAGCCATGGCAGTTCTCTGGAGCTTTTGCAAATATTTGTGTCATCCTCCTGTAATGTTTACTTACCATCTGTAAGGTGGGGTTTTTTTCACTGACCTGGTTTGCCACATTGTTGATCATGTTCTGGATTTTTTTTAAATTTGCAAACCTCAGCACGAAGGTCAATATTTATTGTTAACGCCCATGAACTGAATGAGTTGAGATTGAATGATAATAGACCCAACAATTGATTTTTTTAAGTATCCATGGATGCTGGAAATCTGAAATAAAAACAGAAATGTTTGGAGAAATTCAGCAGATCTGGACATCCATGAAGAGAAAGCAGAGTTAATGTTTTGAGTCCAGTGACTCGTCTTTGGAACACTTTTTTTTGTCTATTTAAGTTGAATGGATGTCTTAGAACGAAATCTTATATTTTTGAGTCGCTCTAAATGTAATTTTACCTTGATTAAAAAATAGAAATATCACGAACAGGGAAAAGTCACTAAAAATAAAATTTTGCAGTTAACATTTTAAGTAAACAGTATATAAAACCTGTGCATTTTTTAACAGCTCTTTCATCATGGAGCTTCCTTTGATCCGATCCTTCAAAGGATGCACAGGGAAAAACCAAGGTTGCAGGATTTTTGATCTGGTGTCAGATAATAGGCAGTATTTCAGGGAGTTCATTCCATAATACATCAGTTTTAAATGGTTGTGAGTGATTGGTAATCTCTTGGAACAAGGATGACACTTGATCTCATGTCAAGAACCTACTTTATAGATCCAGGCTCTGCATCTCGCATGAAAACCATTCAACAGGTCTAATCTTACTTAAAGTTCAGCTTTATGCAAAATTTTGAAACAACATTAACCTTTAAGCTGATGACAGTAGCTGTTCGTTCTCACCTGTCACAATTCACTCAAGTGAATGATTCTCAAGTCAGACAGCTATTACAGATTGCTTTAGGAAATATTGTTTTTAAATTGCCATTTTGTTCATGCTTATACTTTGTCTTTTAAGATTTTTATCCTGCAGCTCCACGTATTTAATGGAGTCTTTTAGTATGGAGAGGCTGTGTACCACAGTTACCACACGGCTCTGTTTGACCAGGAAATTCTTCTCTTCTTACCATTTGCTATAGACAGATCAACAGGATTTACAAATTGATAATCGACCTGTTTGCAAGAGTTATGGCATACCTGTAGTCAACAAGTCCTGAGATGAAATTTGGAGATTCTGGTCCATAAGCAAGGACATGATAAAGCAGCCCAATTAGACATGCAACACAGTTTTGGATACAAAGACAATTAATTGGCCCAGTGTTGAGAGAGCCATATAATTAAAAGGAGAAGCTGAGAAGAGGAAGCAGGCAATGCAGGCGATGAATTGAGCATTCATTGTGGCCACTGTTTCATGCACAGGTGGCAAAGAGAGTGTCCCTTATTCCAGGACAGCCCTACATTTTTCCAAGTACCTCTCTTGAATTTCTTCTGGAAAAAATTGCTCTTTTACTGTGTAAGTCATTGCTCAATTGGTAACACTCTTCCTTTGAATCACAAAGTTCAGAGTTTACATCCCACTCCAGTGACCAAACACAAAATTCTAGATTAATACTCCATTGCAGAACTGAGGGGTCACTCCTTTTTGGATGAGAGACCAAGGCCCCATTTGCTCAGATGGAGCAAAAGACCTCATAACACTGTTTTGAAGAATGAGGGAGTTCTCCCCAGTGACCTAGCTGATATTTATCTCTTAAACAGCTTCACCAAAATAGATTATCTGGTCATTATCACATTGTAAGAACCAAAAGAATTGCAGATGCTGTAAATCAGGAACAAAAATAGTCCCCATTAACAACTATTCGCCCTCCCAGCCTGATCGTTAGTAACTCCTTTGTCCAACTGTCTTTCTCCGTCTTTGGGCTCTAGCCTATCATTTGCTCACCACCCCACCCACCTCCCTGTTTTCTGCATATAAACTGACGTTTTCCCAGCACCATCAGTTCTGAGGAAGGGTGACCGGACCTGAAACGTTAACTCTGTTTTCTCCTCCACAGATGCTGCAAGACCTGCTGAGCTTTTCCAGCAACTTTGCTTTTGTTCCATTATCACATTGTGTTAGTTTAGCGTGTAAATTAGTTGGTGCATTTTCTATGTTACAGCAGTGACTACACTTCAAAAGTACTTAATTGGCTGTAAACCATTTTGAGAAAACTAGTGAGCATTAACCTATCTTTCTGAAGAGTGGCAGGAGAAGATCAGACAGTTGATAAAGCAGGCTGGAAATGGCTGACAATGTGGGCAGCTGCAGTGTTGCGAGGAAGAGATGGGAACAGTGCTGTAAGGATTTCACCCATGTAGCGTTTCACCTCAGACAAGATGATTGGAAAGCAACATCTAGATGTGAGGTCTTTGAGTCTGTTGTCACCAGCATACAAACAATCTGAGGGGTCCTGTAGGGCATTGGTAACGCCTCTACCTCTGAGCCCAATCTTACTTGCTCCAGAGGCGTGTAGTAACATCCCTCAACATGTTGATACAGAAATGATCTGCAATAAGCAAAGCAACTTCTGGGTGCATAGTGTTCCTGCAAGTAAAAACTGTGTGCCCATAGTGCATAACAAGGCTGTGAGCCAAGACATAATTAAGGCTAAATCAATGATGAAGCCTATTATTGGAAATAGTAGAAGAATTCAGAATGTTTTGATCAAGTATTACAAAAAAATGGACTATTAATATTCAGTTTTCACTATGTAACTTTAATATATGAGACTTTGACAGACAATTATTGATATAAATGGCTGCTGTGATTACCTGATAAGCCCAGGCAACCCACATGGAATATGTGAAACTGGCTACTAATTTAATTAAGAGGCATCTAAACTTAATGGGGTGACAAGAAATCCACAATCCTGTTTTTCTAACACTAGCATGATAATGCCTCACATTAAGAGCTGAAAGGTTGCATACAACTATGCAACTTGAAATAAAGCAGTGACATAGGCACAAAATTCACAAAGGATCAATAAAACAATGATGCGGAGGTGCTGGTTTTGGACTGGGATGGACAAGGTCAGAAATCACATGACACCAGGTTATATTCTAACAGGTTTATTTGAAGACATGAGCTTTCGGAGCCTCATTCCTCCTTCAAGTATTATTGGGAGAGGTGGCATCAGACACAGAATTTATGAGTAAAACATCAAAGGGTCACACAACTGATGAAGATGTATTAAACAGACTATGCTATTAAATCTTTAATCAGTTAGAAAGCTTTAATTAATTAATATGTATATGCAGATCCATCCAAATTTCTTTCTAGTCACAGCCCTGAGGGAACTAAATGTTTTATCAGTGTAAAGAAGAGACAACATTTTAGGTCAGACAATGCATGTTAGGTGTGAGGCAAATACACATACTTTGCAGAAACATACTATTGTGTTAAAAAAGCACACAATTTATATACAGTCAGTCAATGCAGCATTTTATAAATTTCTCCTTTAGAAGTAAAACTAGTCTGACTCCAAACCAAAATACAAACAGAGAGCCTCACACCGAAGGTAACACTATGTGGAGCTGGAGGAACACAGCAGGTCAGGCAGCATCAGAGGAGCAGGAAAGCTGATGTTTCTGATTTCTGAAAAAGGGTCCTGACCTAAAACATCAGTTTTCCAGCTCCTCTGATGCTGTCTGACCTGCTGTGTTCCTCCAGCTCCGCACTGTGTTATCTCTGACTCCAGCATTGGCAGTTCCTACTATCTGAGCCTCATGCCTAACATGTATTGTCTGACCTAAAATGTCACTTCTTTGCATTGATAAAACATTTAGTTCTTTCAGGGCAGTGACTTGAAAAAAAATCAGGCATTTAAATATACATATTAATCAATAAAACTTTCTAATTGATTAAAGATTTAACAGCATCTTAGGCTTGTTTAATACATCCTTATCAGTTGTGTGACCCTTTGATCTTTCACTTATAAATTCTGTGTCTGTTGCCTCCTATCTCACCAACACCTGAAGGAGCAAGGCTTTGAAAGCTTGTGTTTTCAAACAAACCTGTTGGACTCTAACCTGTCATGTGATTTCTGACAATATAACAACGGCAGCCTTTGGACAAAAAGAGGGAAAAAAGCTACATAGAATGATAACAGCAAGGATGCTGAAAATTCTCTCTCTCTCTCTCTCTCTCTCTCTATTGTAGAAACCAGCACCAGTTAAAAAGGCATGTTTGAATAAATCATCATTCCCAGAGAACTTAAGATATGCAAACTTTACCGCTGCTACAGAACAAGACAACAGTTAAACAGTTAGAGATGGTGGGAACTGCAGATGCTGGAGAATCTGAGATAACAAGGTGTGGAGCTGGATGAACTCAGCAAACCAAGCAGCATCAGAGGAGCAGGAAAGCTGATGTTTCAGGCCTAGACACTTCTTCAGAAAAAAACCCTTTTTTCCCTTTATGGTCTCTTTTTTCTGAAGAAGCGTCTAGGCCTGAAATGTCAGCTTTCCTGCTCCTCTGATGCTTCTTGACCTGCTGTGTTCATCCAGCTCTACACCTTGTTATCTTACAGTCGGACCTGGATCTTTTCATTCTTGTCACTGCATTTACCTTGCCTTTCATTATGTACTAGACAGCCTTTCTCCCTTTGTAAGTTGACTAATTGTATTTGTGTGTATTTGGTGTTGTATTTTATTTCTTCAGAGTAGTAGATCTTAAACTCCATTTTCTTCCATTCAAGAAAACTTTGGAATTGGCTCTCCTTTAATTTTGATCTGGTTAACTAAGTTTAATTGAAGTGTGTTATCTGCATACTAAAAAAGAAAAAGATAGAAAAAAATTGTTCTGGCTGAACAAGAAGGGATTAAAAAGGAAGTCATGGTTCCACCTCACCTGATCATAACAAAAGGTATGTGTGTTATGGATGCACTCTTTCGATCGGGAGGCTTCAAGAGCCAACTGTCCTACAGGTGAGTCCAGCTTAGATGAAACATGCCTGGATCAGAGTGACCCTCATGAGTCTGTGTTCTGATGAGTTCTTTGACTCGTGAGGTGATTCTGGTGACTTCCTAACAAATGATACTGTCCTGTGTTACATTTCTTTCCTCTTCAACTTCCTGCCATCCCGTGGAACTGTACTATCCAACAGTTTTCCCTTTTCAAGGTACACCTTGATGGCAGTCCATCACAACACACTGGATGCTGAACAGAATTGTATTTTTAAATGACTGATGATCTGTATCTCCTGTATGGCCTTTTCTGCTTTCTCTGAGAAGGAAGCGTTGTGTCACCATCTTGAGCCAGTGCAGTCCATGTAATTAAAAACTGAAAGAACTACAAATGCTGTAAATCAGGAAGCGCTCAGCAGGTCTGGCAGCATCTGTGAAGGGAAAAACAGAGTTAACGTTTCGGGTCCGGTGACCCTTCTTCTGAGGAAAATTGGTTCTGTTGAATTGGAGTGTACTTGTATGAGGGAAATGGGTTTCAATAGCTGAGGGACCTTTGACAGATGGGGAAAAAGGAGTCTGATTTTAGATTTAAAAAAAAACAATACACATTTTGTTATATAAACCCTATGCAGAGATGAAAAAATAGATATATTCCATTTATACGTTAATAAAATTTTCAAAAAATATAGATACAATGTTCCATTAATCTCAGACTTGAATTCTCAAAGGCCGCTGCAGTTTCTGTGACAACATGCAGTTATGGAGAAATGCTGACTTCAAAGTTTCATCAAAGAATAGTGTCCTCAATATTTTCTTCTCCTCTACCCACTGCAAAAGAGAAAGAATAAAGAAACATTTTTTTAATAGACTCTCTACAGTGCGGAAACAGGCCCTTTAGCCCAACAAGTCCATACTGAACTTCAGAGCATCCCACCCAGACCCATCCCTCGATAAACCCACCTAATCTACACATCCCTGAACATTACAGGAAATTTAGCATGACCAATCCACCTAGCCTTCACATCTTTGGACTGTGGGAGGAAATCAGAGCACTCAGAGGAAACCCACACAGACAAGGGGAGAATGTGCAAACTCCACATAGGCAATCACCCAAGGGTGGAATTGAACCTAGCCCCCTGGCACTGTGAGAGAGCAGTGCCAACCACTGTCATCATGCTGTGAAAGAAATAAAACACCACTTAGTCCTTGCATTGAAATAAATTCTGGAATATCCATTACTTGATCTTGTACAAGCAAAGTTACAGTGTGGTGATGCCTACAATATCAAGAAAAACAGAGGTAACGTTGTTTATTGTCACAACTAAGTTGATTTCACACCTAATGAATAATGAATTAAAGTTAATTGGTGAGGACTAATTGAAGGCGCTTTAATCAGTCCATTGCAGACAGACAGAAATAGCTCACAGCAGAGTTGATTCAGTACTGCTCTGGTTCGATTGAAGCAGAATGAAGTTACGTAGCATATGAAAAGACATCATTTTTGGGAGACATTGTAGACTATATTGCAGGGAATCAGCAGACTTGTTTTCACATCAGAATCATTGCTGGGGCCTGATGATCTTCCCAGTGCAAATTCCAGTTGACTATGGATCAGATTGCTTATGCAGTTTGGCCATTAAATGCGACCTTTCGAGCGGCGTTATTTGCTAAGAGTTCAGGGGATAATCTTTGTCCCAGATTAGCCAGTTTCTCACATTGTGCAGTGATAAAGAGTGAGGGAGCAGTGATGGGGTTCAGGACCGCTGCAATTTAAAATCATTATAAGAAAAGCTTATGTTAAAGTGATCGCATCGCTGGATGTAAGTTTGTTCGCTGAGCTGGAAGGTTCGTTTTTCAGACATTTTGTCACTTTTTTTATTTGAAAAAAATATACTTTATTCATAGAATGTACAAAAAATAAAACATTTATACACCTACCCAGTCATGCAAGCCGCTCCGGGTTACCGGGGGTATGTACACCAACTAAAGGAAAAAAACAAAATAGAGAAAAAAAAAACAAAGCAAAGAAACCGCCCCGGCAGTCGTCACCCCGCACAGTCCCAGTTGGCCCCCTGACCAGTTGGGGAAGGCGCCAGCTGGGCCCAGTTACCAGATAGGGTTCTTTTCCCTTTTCTGGACGAGGGGGCTCATACGGTGGTCTTTCCCCACCGCGCCTTGGCGGCGGCTGCCCTAAGCTTTAGCGCGTCCCTCAGCACGTAGTCCTGGACCTTGGAGTGCGCCAGTCTGCAACACTCAGCCGGGGTCAGTTCTTTCAGCTGGCAGACCAGCAAGTTGCGGGCAGACCAAAGAGCGTCTTTCACCGCATTGATGGTCCTCCAGGCGCAGTTGATGTTGGTCTCGGTGTGCGTCCCCGGAAACAGCCCGTAGAGCACGGAGTCCCGCGTCACGGAGCTGCTCGGGACGAACCTCGACAAATACCACTGCATCCCCCTCCAGACCTCCTGCGCATAGGCACGCTCCAGAAGGAGGTGATCGACAGTGTCGTCCCCCCCGCAGCCACCTCGAGGGCAGCGAGCAGTGGTGCAGAGATTCCGGGCATGCATAAAGGATTTCACTGGCAGAGCCCCTCTCACCGCCAGCCAAGCAATGTCCTTGTGCTTGTTTGAAAGTTCTGGCAATGAGACATTCTGCCAAACGACTTTGGCAGTCTGCGTGGGGAACCACACAACGGGATCCACCCTCTCCTTTTCCCGAAGGGTCCCGAGGATACTACGTGCTGACCACTGCCTGACGGCCTTGTGGTCAAAGGTGTTTCCTTTCAAAAATTTCTCCACGAATGACAGGTGGTACAGGACGGTCCAACTACTCGGAGCGTTCCGCGGCAACGAGGCCAGGCCCATCCTTCGCAACAGCGGGGACAGGTAGAACCTCAGTAAGTAGTGACACTTGGTGTTTGCGTACTGAGGATCTACGCCCAGCTTGATGCAGCCGCACACAAAGGTAGCCGTCAGGGCGAGGGTGGCGTTCGGTACACCCTTTCCCCCATTTCCCAGGTCTTTGTACATGGTGTCTCTGCAGACCCGGTCCATCCTCGACCCCCAAATGAAGTGGAAGATGGCCCGGGTGACCGCAGCGGCGCACGTCCGGGGAATAGGCCAGGCCTGCGCCACATACAACAGTACCGAAAGCCCCTCGCACCTGACAACCAGGTTCTTACCCGCGATGGAGAGGGACCGGAGCGTCCACCTGCCCAGCTTCTGCTTCAATTTGGTGATACGCTCCTCCCAAGTCTTAGTGCATGCCCCAGCTCCACCAAACCAAACACCCAGCACCTTCAGGTAGTCTGTCCTGACGGTGAAGGGGATGAAGGAGCGGTCGTCCCAGTTCCCGAAGAACATGACCTCGCTCTTACCCCTATTGACTTTGGCACACGAGGCCAGTTCAAACTGGCCACAGATGTCCAATAGTCTACTCACCGACCGACGATCGGTGCAGAAGACGGCGACATCGTCCATGTACAGGGAGGTCTTGACCTGAAGGCCTCCGCTGCCTGGGATAGTCACGCCCTTCAGGCTCACGTCCTTCCTGATGGAGGCGGCGAAGGGCTCCACACAGCACACGAACAAGGCAGGAGAGAGTGGGCAGCCCTAACAGATCTAACAGGAAAACTGTCTGATTCCCACCCGTTGATCGAGACTGCGCTAACGATGTTGGCGTAGAGCAGCCGGATCCAATTGCGGATGCCCTCCCCGAACCCCAATTTGGAGAGGACGTCCCTCATGTAAGCATGAGAGACCCTGTCGAAGGCCTTCTCCTGGTCCAGGCTGACGAGGCAGGTGTCCACCCGCCTGTCCTGTACGTAGGCGATTGTATCCCTGATGAGCGCGAGGCTCTCAGCGATCTTCCTGCCCGGCACAGCACAGGTTTGGTCAGGGTGAATAACCGGCTCCAGGACAGACCTGACCCGGTTGGCTATGACCTTGGCCAGGATTTTGTAGTCCACGTTCAAAAGTGAAATGGGATGCCAATTCTTAATTTCTTCCCTCTCCCCCTTCCTCTTGTAAATGAGGGTGATGATGCCCTTCCTCATGGACTTGCACATTTCCCCTGCCCGAAGCGCACTATCGTACACCTCCAGCAGGTCTTGGCCGACCAGGCCCCACAGAGCAGAATACAGCTCGACCGGTAAGCCATCACTTCCGGGAGTCCTATTCCTCTGCAAGGACTTGAGGGCTCTGGCCAGCTCGTCCAGGGATATCGGCCGGTCCAGCCACTCCCTCGTGCTGTTGTCTAAGACCTCCGTGATAGACGACAGGAACGACTCGGAGGCCGTGCTGTCCGTGGGCTTCGTGTCGTACAGTCCGGCATAGAAGGATCTGCTGATCCTCAAAACGTCAGGCCGAGACGACGTCACCGAGCCGTCGTCCTCCTTCAGCCGGCTAAGCACAGAGCTCTCTTTGTGCACCTTCTGAAAGAAGAAACGCGAGCACGTCTCATCCTGCTCCACGGAGCGGACCCTGGACCGGAAGATTATCCTGGAGGCCTCCGCGGCGAAGAGCGAGGCTTGCTGGCCCCTCACCTCGCGGAGGTCCTCCGTGACATCGACCCCCATCAACTGCAGAAGGAGCAGGTTCTGCACCCTTTTCTGGAGTCGCGACAGCTTTCCCCGCCTCTCTCTTGCCTTCTGAACACCCTTGAGGACAAAGAACCTCTTGATGTTCTCCTTCACCGTCTCCCACCAGTCGCCTGGAGACTCAAAGAGGGGTTTCACGGTTCTCCAACTGGTGTACTCCCTCTTAAGCTCCTCGACGTTCTCTGGGGTCAACAGAGTCGTGTTGAGCTTCCACGTCACCTTGCCGCCGGCTGGTCGTCCTGTAAGTGACAGTCGGCCAACAGGAGGCAGTGGTCAGAGAAGAACACCGGCTCGACACCAGTGGATCTGACCGTGAACGTCCGTGACACAAACAGGAAGTCTATCCTTGAGCGGATAGACCCGTCTGGCCGCGACCAGGTGTACCTCTGCTGCGCTCCGTCTGCAGGGGTGCTGAAGACGTCGAGCAGCTTGGCGTCCTTCACCGTGCCCATCAGGAATCTGGACGTGACGTCCAGTTGAATCCCCCCACCCGCTGTCCCCACGCCGGATCTTCCATCTGCATCAATGATGCAGTTGAAGTCTCCGCCTAGGATGACCGGCCTGGACGTAGCCAGCAGGGGTGGAAGCCGCTGCAGGACGGCCAACCGCTCACTCCGTACCGCTGGGGCGTACACGTTAATCAGCCTCAGGGGAGCGTTCCTGTAGGTGATGTCAGCCACTAGGAGGCGCCCCCCACCACCTCCTGAACTTGAGAGATGGTGAAGTTGTGCCCCCGCAGCAGAATAGCCAGGCCCGAGGAGCGACAGTCGTTACCCCCCGACCAGATCGAAGGCCCACAGGTCCAGGCGCCGGACCATTTCCCGTACCTGCCGAGGTGCGGTATCCCGCACTCCTGCAGAAACAGGAGGTCCGCCTTGATGGTGGTCAGGTAGGCCAACGTGGACACACATCTTGCGGTTGACTTGACGCTGCGCACATTAATGCTCCCAATTCGTACCCCCATTGTGGGCAGTGACCGCAGTACCCTCCCCAAGTCCAAGGTCCAGCCCCTCCATCTGTCCCTTCATGCCCATTGCCCGGGCTAACTGCTGGACGCTCTCTGGGCTCAGGAAACCGTCCGTGCTGCCTTCCGGGTGGCATCCCCCCGTCAGGGGTGCGGAGGCAGGAGGGTCCGGCTCCGGGTCAGGCTGGGGACGTGCTGTTTCCTCCTTCCCGCCTGGAAGTTCCGGGGGGCCCTCCAGTGCTCCAGCAGCACTTGACTGGGTGTCGGAGTGAGCCTCAGGACGCCTCCCGTCACCTGGAAGCGGGGTGCTGCTTTCCTTCCCCCTCGAGACCTTTAACTTCTGCTTCGGGTGGGCCCTCTCCAAATCTCCCTCGTCAGAGGAGCTCTTATAGCCCCCCTGTAGCTGCCTCTTCCCGCCTGATTGTTGCGGTTCCTGGGCCCGTCGACGCACCTTCCTCCTCGCTTTCCGGACTGTTGTCCACTCCCCTGGGTTGCCTGTGGCCGCCTCCATTGGCTCCGGGTTGTCGGGGGGGATCGGAGCCTGCAGGGGTGCTTTGCTGGCCTCGGGCCCATCCTGCAGGGCTGGGCCCTCCTGCACGGCCTGGCCCTCCTGCACATTAGTGGGGTCCTTGCTGGGCCCTGGTGCCTTCCTCTCCTCCAGGGGGGCCTGGCCCCGCATTTCCCCTGCCGGCGACCTCTCTTTCTGGGGGTACCCCGCCACGGGCATGCCCTATAGAAGTGGCCCGCTTCCCCGCAAAGGTTGCAGCTTCTCTCTCGTGGGCAATCCTTTGCAAGGTGTCCCTCCTCCCTGCAGTTCCTGCAGATGGTGGCTTTGCAGTCGGCCGCCATGTGACCTGACCTATCACAGGCATGGCAGACTTTAGGTTGCCCTGCATAGGTCAGGTAGCTCCTGCTCCCGCCGATCGCGAAGCTGGACGGTGGGTGTGTGACATTCCCGTCTGCGCCCATCCTCAGCGTCACCTTGACCTGCCTCTTACTCGTCCAGATGCCAAAGGGGTCCATGATGTCAGTTAGGTCCCCTTCCTCCTTCACATACCTTCCGAGGAAGGTCAGGACATCAACTGCTGGCACATGCGGGTTGTACATGTGTACAGTCACCATACGGCTCCTCTGTGCTGGCATCACAAACAGTGGGACAGCGGTCAATACAGAGAGGGGGCCCTCACCTCCTTTCTCCTTGAAAACCTCCAGGAAGCGCTCACAAAGCTTGGCACTCCGGAAGGTCACATCGTAAAAACCTCCTCCGGGGAAATCCTGCAGGCAGTAAATGTCCGCAGCAGCAAACCCACAACAGTCCAACAGGACCCTCTTCATGAAGAAGGTGCGGTCCACAGGTGCACCTTCATCCACCTTCTTTACAGAAACACGGATGGTGTTCCAGACCCCCTGACCTGGGGCACGAGCACTTGCCGCAGCCATCGTTGCAGGTTGGCTGCTCCCCTGAACCAGCGTTAGGCCGAAGCCAGCATTAAGATCCACTGGTCGCAAGGGTGCATAGCCAACCCGACGTCCTCCTTTCACCTCCAAGACAGCACTCTCCTCCTAACGGTCCACAAGAGAGTGGTTCTTTACTGTGTTCGAGATGTAAGCTGGTTCACTGAGCTGTAAGGTTTGTTCCCAGATGTTTTGTCACTATTCTAGGTAACATCATCAGTGAGCCTCCGACGAAGCGCTGGTGTTATGTTCTGCTTTCTATTTATGTGTTTAGTTTTCCTTGGGCTGATGATGTCATGTCCTGTGTTGATGTCATTTCCTGTGTCGGTGATTCATTTGATGATAACATCTCTATATCTGAGCCAAAAGCTCTGCATTCAAGTCCAATCTAAGATTGGACAGTCAAGAATGATTGTAATGCAGCCATTCAGATTGAGTCTTACTAGTAAATCTGCCACTGGCAGATAATAAGCATGGGGGGAGTCCCTAGCCAGCCATGTGATGGAGAGATATTCCACTATTCACAGCTCCAGGCTACAACATATACATAGAAATATGTTACTGTAGCAACCTGGACTACTTGGTGGGGAGGCACTTGTTTGGGTCAGATTGGTGCCTAGGTTTAATCCCTGTTGTGACTAAGATGGAATCTGAACCTGTCCCCTTACCCTACCCATGGTGGAATTCATAGCGCTGTAGGTCACACCTGCCTTCAGGCAGTGAACTCAAGAAGAAAAAAGTTACCATTGCAGTTAATAGCATTGTGGGCACAAACCACTGTAAGGCACTATCAATGATCATAGTTCAGACTTATATTCATTGAGTGTAAGCCTTTGCAGGTCATGAGGGCAGTGGATTTGTGTGAAGAAGCCAGGGGAACAACAACATGAGTGCTGTCAATAGAATTCTTTATTTGCTGAAATCTTTTGTGCAGAACATGGAAAACTATTTTGCTGCTTTCTGTTATCTACTGAGACAACAATGAATGTATTTTTGTCATAAATATGGCATCAATCTTCTGTAAAAGCAAGCATAAACTATAGACTAACCAATATCACTAATGTTCCCTTTAATTGATTAGAAGCAGCTGCAAAGAAGTTGAGAGCTGCAGTTGATTTGATCTTACTCAGCAGGGGAATGGGGTAAGAACGAGATTATATCCTTGCTGACAGGAAGGAAAATCAATAAAGCACCTCCAGCAAACGAACAAGGTGAGAGTGGAACTTTCACCCCTCCAAGCCTGGCCATCAATTGCTGTTGGCCAATCTGATTGGTCTGCTACTCTATCAGTTCCAGCAATTTCAGAACTCAGTAGCGTGCACTGTGGTACTTGAAGCCAATACATGGATCCCAGAGTGATGTAAGTCAGGAGTATTAGTAGGGGATGGATGGGATCAGGGCTGAATAAATGGGGTAATATCAGTAATATCACCGGGCACCCTCCCTCCTGCATTTTAAACAGTTTGCTTGAAAAAAAACCTCTCCACTTCCACCTGCCTTTCAAAGTCAACTGTTTTACAGTGTGGGTAGTGTGTATTTGGATTTATAACAAGTTCAAATGTTTGTTAATTATTTATTTAAAAATAGTGGTTGAGCTGCTGAATATGGCAACTGAGCTGAGAATGAATGGGAAGGTGGTGGACCAGCCACTGCCAAGCATATCTCTGCAACCAAAAAAACATGCTTGCAGACACTATAATTTCAAAAGACAATTATATGTATGTTTGAAATAGAAAAAAAATTGAAGGGATATGGGAAAAGAGCAATGGGAATAGGACTAATTTGATAGATATTTCATTATATGATTCGTCATGCCAATAGTTCGAAATCAATTGAAATGTTTACAGGGCAAAGGACTCCTTTATGTGATGAATAAGCTACCTGTGAATTACCAAGACATTTGAGGGAATTTTATTCAAAATAACTTACAGCAACGAGTTATAGGAAATAGCATAATTGATCAATGCAGTACTTTGAGTGGAGTAATGAATAAAAAATATTGATTAGCAGTTTGCAATCTAACCAAGGATTTCGATAAAAGTAGTGAAACATAAAAGCAAAATGCTTCTGAGTTCTTATTGGAGAAAGCATGCTTGAAAAGAGCACATCTTAAAAATGGAGCTGCAGCTTTGGTTTGATTGTCTGACCCTGCTATCTATGAGCATGGCTCCCTAAGATGAGGGCAGGGATGCAGAAGCTACCATCTGATTGATTTAGGATTGAATTACTAGTTGACAAGATTTTAATCTTGCACGTATAATAAAGAATAATAAGTATTCATACATAGCAAAGTACAGACTAAATAAAGAAACTTTTAATTTGGGAAGTAGATTTGAACATTGCTGGCAATATTACTGCGTGTCACATCGCTATCATTTCACATAAAACAAAGATTTTACCTTGTATCTTTCTGTGTCTTGATCTGTGAAAAAGGAACTAGATGTTAATCCTTCAGCAGATAAATAACATTCCAGTATTAGTTATGCAAACCTCAACCAAGACTGGGGTCATAGAAACATAGAAAGTCGGAGCAGGAGTCGGCCATTCAGCCTGTAGAGCCTGTTTCGACATTTATTGTGATTATGGCTGATCATCGAATGCAACAGCCTGTTCCCACTTTTCCTGCATATCCTTCGATCCCTTAGCCCCAAGTATCATATCCAACTTGTTGAAATCATATAATGTTTTGACCTCGATTGCTTTCTGTAATAACTAACTCCACAGGGTCACCACTCTCTGGGTTAAGTAAATCCACCTAATTTCAGTCCTAAATGCACACACCCTCCACTCTTTTGAAATTACTGAGATTGAATTTTAATATTTCAGTCTATGGATCAATATGTGAATGTGCCACATAAACCAGGAATGTCTAGGATGTGTATTAAGTAAGTTATTTTAAGTTGAAACTGTGGAAAGAGTTGACCAAGTATTCAGGCAGTCCAAAAGACCGTACAACCAGAAGATATAGGAGGTGTAGTGTGAAACCCAGTAAGGAGTTATGACGCAAGTTATGACCCTGAAACTTTGAGATGGAGAGCCTGTACAGAGAGAGAGAGAGGGACAAATTCTTCAGAATATGACCCGAAGTTGACACTTTGAGAAGAATATGCAAAGAAAGAACCAACTCTCCTGAAAACAGTTGAGGCTTCAAAGGAGTACCCCTGCCCCAGATCTGATCAATCTATCCAACAGAGTGTGCTGCGACTTAAGACATCAACCACTAATTCACCTATATGGCCCATTTGGATCATGACAATTAACGATAGACTATAGAGAACTTAAAATAATAGCTACTCTCTCCTCAACAGTAACCACTAGCCCTGAAAGGCTAATGAAACAAATGTGAACAGCTAAATGGTTCAAGGTTCTGGTCCTTTGGCAATAAATGCCAGAATTCCATTTACCTTCTATAATACCTGCTGTACCTGCATATCAGTTTCCTGTGATTCATACATAAGGACATTCGGATTCCTCTGTACTGAAGTGCTCTGAAGATAATAACCTGCCTTTCTAGTCCTCCAATCAAAATGGATAACCTCACACTTCCCTCCGAAAACTTCATCTGCCTAACATACATATTTTAAATTTCTTAGTTCACAGAATGGAATCCCTACAATGTGGAAACAGGCCATTCAGCCCAACAAGTCCACACTTGCCTTCCAACTATCATCCCACCCAGACTCATCCCCCTAACCTATCATTGCATTTTCTGTGGGAAATGCACCGAACCTACACATCCCCGAATACTATGGGCAACTTAGCATGGCTAATCTGCCTAACTTGCACATTTTGGGACTTCTGGAAGAAACCAGAGCAACCAGCAGAAACCCACATAGACACAGGGAGAATGTGCAGATTTCATACAGACAATGGCCCAAGATTGGAACCTGGATCCCTGGCGCTCTGCGGTAACAGTGCCAACCACTGAGCCACCATGTGGTTGGTTCATTGCAGTTTACTTTCTGATCTTTTTAGTATCATCTACGAATGTGGCTATTGTACCTTCCATCCCTGCATCCAAATCATTTAATATAGATTGTAATCAGTTGGGGCCCGACAACCGAACCCCGTGGCACCCAACTAGTTACATTTTACCAACCAGAAAAAGACCCATCTATCTCAACTCTGTTTTCTATTGATTAGCCATTCCTTTGTCTAAGCTAATACATTACCTCTAACTCCAAGTGATCTTGAGGTTCCATAGCATGAAAGGTTATGAGCTATTTGCTGGAAAATAGGATTGGAATAGATTGATGCCTGGCCAGCATGAAAAAAAAGGGACCAAAAGCTCTCTCTTCATGCTGTATCTTTATCTCTCACTTTTTAAAGCAAAGTGTAAGCCTTGGTTCTTAGCTAGATTGAAACATACATTTAGTAGTTTTGGTCTGGATCATTACAACTGAATGGGTATCAAAAAGACATTAAAAATATAGTGTCTACACATAACATCAGCCAGAACTGCATTAATACACAACAGAAAGTGGAGGTGATAGCCACTGAAGCATTAGCCAGACCATGGCATACATGTGGAAGCCAACTTGTTCACACACTATCAAGAATGAAATCTCATTATCAATCAGATTTTGTTTTGAAATAGCTGAGCTCCTTTTTACAGTCTTTTATAGCATGTATTCTTTTCTAAAAATATTATCTATTGCATTACTTAGGTGATAGTGTTTTGCCTCCATCTTGTAAATTTGGCAAAATGGCATGCCATAGAGACAACATTGATTCGGTATTGTAGGAGCCGTAGGTTAGTTATGTTTCCTCCGTTGGTGATGATTGTGTCTGGCGTTTCAGCTCAGGAGTACGTAAATCATGGATTCTGTTCCTTCTTATTTGTATACCAGCTCCTGTCTCAATCAAGTATAAATTCAGAAGCCATGTGACATTAGTTAATAGTCCAACAGGTTTACTTGAAATCACAAATTTTTACGGCACTGCTCCTTCATCAGCACCTGACACATTCAGAATACCCTCCATTATGCTATGCAGTACTATCACTGTGCTAAATGGGATAGACTTCAAACATGAGTAGCAACTTGAGAATGGGCATCCACAAGATGCTGTGAGTCGTTGGTAGAATTGTACTGCAACAGATTCTGCAATCTTATTGTCTGGCAAACCCCACTCAAGGATTCTTAAGGGCTTTGACAGGGTAAATGTTGAGAGGGTGTTTCCCCACATGGGGGAGTCTAGGACCAAAGGCCATAGTTTTGGAATAAAGGGATGCCAATTTAAGATGGAAATGAGGAGGAAATTCTTCTCACAGATGGTTGAGAGTTTTTGGAACTCCTTGTCACAGACAGCTGTGGTGGCAGAGGCCTTGTGGAGATTTAAGGCTGAGATTGTCAATCAGTTGGGGAATCAAAGGTTAAAGGGAAAACGCAGGTAAGTGGATGTGAGGGATGTCAATTCAGCCACTGAATCGAGTAGCAGGTCAAGGGGTTGAACGACCTGTTCCTTTTCCTATTCATTATTCTCTTATTAACATCAAGCCAGGGGATCAACTCTGGTTCAATAAAGTGTACAGAAGGGTATGCCAGGAGCAGCATCAGGCATACCCAAAATGAAGTATCAAGCTAGTGAAGCTACAAAACAGGACTACTTCCATGCTGAACAGTAAAAGCAAGATAGACAGAACTAAGAAATTCCACAACAAATCAGATGTAAGCTCTGCAGTCCTGTCAGGTGTAGTCTTGAATGGTGATAAACAATTAAACAACTTACTTGAGAAGGAGGGTCCACAAACATTCCCATCCTCAATAATCACAGGTCTTAGTTCAACCCCAAATGTATCCATTAAAATGAAGCTTCTAATGCCACTGGAATATACTGGGAATGAGCATGCAGAAGAGATTCACCAGGATGTTGCCTTGGATGGAATATTTCAGCAATGCAGAGAGGTTAGATAAGATCAGGTTGTTTTCCATGGAACAGAAAGGATTGGAAAGTTGTCACAGTCCTACCAGACCATAGGCTGATCTTTCGTTAGAGAGTGATGACAGGTGGTGGCTTAACCCGAAGGTCATCAAGTCTCAGGTGAGGGGAGAAGTTGAGAAAAAGAGACCTGAATGGTAACCTCAGATGGTACAAGAATTGAACCCATGCTGTTGGCATCACCCTGAATCACAAACTAGTTTTCCAGTCAGCTGAGGCAAACCAGCCCTGAGAGAAGGTTCAGAGGATCCTGATTAAGGTGTATGGGATTATGAGGAGTATGGACAGGGTGGATAGAAAGCACACTGTCCCCCTTAGTTGAAGGGTTAAGAACAAGGCGGCACATTTTTAAAGTAAAATTTAGGAGGTTCAGACTGGATTTGAGGAAATATTTTTTCATACAGAGCATTGTAGGAATCTGGAATGCACTGTCTGGGAGGGTAGTTGAGGTGGGTAACTTCACAGCTTTCAAAAAGTACTTGAATGAGCACATGAAGTCTCATAACACTAAAGGCTATGGGCCTTATGAGGGAAAGTGGAACTAATTTAGGTAGTAATGTACGTTTGGCAGTACGGTCTTGATGGACTGAAGGGCCTCTTCTGCACTATACAATCCAATGTTTACATGACTTATTAGGAACGAAAGCTTTATTAAAACAGTATAGGCAAAACCTCACTTAATTCAGGCTAAAGTCCCTGGATTTGGTTGTTACTCTTAGGTTACCTAAAACTTTTGGCCACAATATTTCTCAGATTCAGCTGATAACTTACAATCATCCATGTTGTTGGTTCTTTCAATGAGAGCTATAGGTCCATATGCCAAATTGACCATTCCTGCCCCTCCTTTACGACTGTAGATGCTCCAGACCAAAGTTATAAACTTTCTAAACAACTGGTAGCAATCTCCAACAAAGCTGGCCCATCCAGTATTGATTATAGGCCTAAGTCAGGCTGGCCTGTCCTGATTCTTCTTCCAAAGTTGCTTCAATTCACCACTTTTATTGAGGTTCAAATCAAACATCTCACAGATACATCAAACATTTTAGTGTTGTTTAGAACATATGAGACTAATCCTGTTTAGTATTTTGCACAGAGATAACAAGGTGTAGAGCTGGATGAACGCAGCAGATCAAGCAGCATCTGAGGAGCAGGAAAGCTGACATTTCAGGCCTAGACGAGAAGGGTCTAGGCCCAAAACGTCAGCTTTCCTGGTCGTAAGATGCTGCTTGGCCAGCTGTGTTCATCCAACTCCACACCTTGTTATCTCAGATTCTCCAGCATCTGCAGTTCCTATTATCTCTCTAGTATATTGCATACTCAGTCCTGCCAAGTCAATTAGTGAAACAGTGCAGTCCATTACCATGGAAAACCCAGTCCAGACAATCTGAGCAGTTCACAATAGTTCAAAACATCTCTCCTGCTGTTTGGAAATGACATAGCTCCAGAAAGACAAATGTTTGAATTATCCATTTCCCTCCTCAATGGAAACTCATCATTTTAACAATGCTAGGTCGATACTGCTATATTAGATGATCAATCTTGTGAT
Organism: Stegostoma tigrinum; assembly: GCF_030684315.1. Classification (NCBI taxonomy): domain Eukaryota; kingdom Metazoa; phylum Chordata; class Chondrichthyes; order Orectolobiformes; family Stegostomatidae; genus Stegostoma; species Stegostoma tigrinum. Next base: position 38,383,315 of record NC_081368.1, read on the forward strand.
TATGTCAGATAATGGCATTTTCCTACACTGTTGTCCTAAGACAGCAGTCGGATAGTGTTCAATCCCTCAAGCTGAGCAACTGTTCAAATTCAACCTATGTGTATTTGTCCTATGTGTTGGCCCTTATTTGCAGCTCTCTCTTCATTTTGAGTATTTTTCTTCTCACATTTCATGAAGTCCAGTTGAGAGGATTGCAATCCTACACTTCTGAACTCATTACAGTCTTGATTCGAATATGGACAAGACAGCTAAATTCCAGGAGGTGAAATGCCAATGATTGCCCTTCACATCAAAGAGCTTAACTGAGTCATGAAGGAGTCTTAGCAAAACTGAAGTCAATGGGTATCAAGGAAAAACTCTCCACTGCACAGAATCACACCTACACAAAAGAAGATGGATGTTGGAGGTTAGTTATCCCAGCTCCAGGACATCTCTGCAGGAGTTCTTCAGAATGGTGTTTTAAATCCAACCATCTTCAGCTGCTTCATCAATTATCCTTCCTTTCATTATAACATCAGAAGCGGGGAAGTTTTTGTTCAGCATCATTTGCAGCTCCTCAGATACTGAAGCAGTCCATGTCTAAATGCAAGAATATTTGGACAATATCCAAGCTTTGACTGATAAATAGCAAATAACTTTATACCATGCAGATGTCAGCCAATGACTGTCACCAGCAAGAGAGATTATAAAAATCACCCTTTGACATTCAATAGCATTGCCGTCACTGAATCACCCACTATCAACCTCCTGGGGGTTAATTTAAGACTACTGCATTCAATTCTGGTCTCCCTGGTATAGGAAAAATGTTATTAAACTTGAAAGGGTTCAGAAAAGAGTTACAAGGATGTTGTCAGGACGGAGGGATGGACCTATAAGGACAGGCAGAATTGGCTGGGGCTCTTTTATCCCTACGGTGTTGAATGCTGAAGAGTGATTTTTTTAGAGGTTTAGAAATTCATGAGGGGCATGGATAGGTTGAATAGCCAAGGTCCATTTCCCAGTGTAAGAAAGTCCGAAATAAGAGGGCATAGGTTTAAGGTGAGAGGGTAAAGATCTAAAAGGCACCTGAGGGGCACCATAATCCTGCAGACGGTAGAATGAGCTGCCAGAGGAAGTGATGGAGGCAGGTAAAATTATGACATTTAATAGGCAGCTAGATGGGTAATTGAATGGGAAACGTTTAGAAAGGTATGGTCCAAATGTTGGCAAATGGAACAAGATCAGTTTAGTATATCTGGTTGGCATGGATGAGTTGGAGCGGATGGTCTATTACAGGCCTGTACAACTCATTGGGATTTACCAGGATGTTGCTGGGAATGGAGGGTTTTGAGTTGTCAAGAGAGATCAGATAGGCTGGGGTTTTTTTTCCACTGGAGGGTTGGAGTTCAGGATAACCTTATAGAGTTTCTAAAAATCATGACGGGTATAAATAAGGTAAATGATAGGTGCCTTTTCTCTAGGGTGGGGGATTATAAGACTGAGGGTATATTTAAAAGGTGAGAGGAGAAAGATTTAAAGAAGACACGAGGGGCAATTTCCTTTTACTCAAAGTGATTTGGGTGTAGAACAAACTTTGTGAGGAAGTGGTGGAAACTTGTAAAGTTACAATATTTAAAAAGCATTTTAATAAGTACGTGAATAGGAAATGTTTGGAAAAATATGGGCCAAGTGCAGTCAGGTAGGATTGCTTTACTTTGGGATTATGTCGGCAGACTGGTTAAACCGAAAAGGTCTGTTTCCGTGTTATGTGACTCTTAAGATCTTTGACGAGTAACTGAACATGGACTAGCCATATAAATACTGTGGCCACAACAGTGGGTCAAAAAGGCTAAAAGCCCTGCAGCAAGTGATCATCGCCACCTCAGCCTGGCCACCATCTGCAAGGCATAAGTCTGGTGTGCGATGAAACACTCCACTTCCCTAGATGAGTGCAAGCCAAACAACACTCATGAAGCTTGACACCATCCAGGAAAAAGCAGCTCACTTGGTTGGCGCCATATTCACAAACATTCACTTCTTCTATCACCAATGCTCAGTAGCAGCAGCACGTACAATCCACAAGATGCATGTTAGAAATTCACCAAAGCTCCTTCAACAGCACATTCTGGCTCAGTTACATTCTGTCATTTCGTACCTTCCGTATAAAGTAGTTAAATCTACTTGTACAGAAAAGAAAACTCTGTGCCTATGGTTTGCAGGCAATGAATTTTGTCACTCTCAGGGTGACTATATGTTGCCTGTCAGCTGTAACACTTCCTATTCCTGTTTTCTTGTAATTGCTTTCCTCATAAGCACTTAGGTTGTGCGACAGGCGCAAATAATGATCAATATTCAAAAGTCATCATGTTGGACCAGATACAGACGGCGCATTTGATTTGGATGTTGATCTATATTTGCTTACACTAGTTCACCTTCCGGGTCAATGTCAACCTATACTGATTTGATGGGACAAACACTCTCTTCTGAAACATACATTTTTAATGTTATTACATGGTGCCAAATTTTATTGTACAGAAACAAAGTTTCAGGTTTGATTTCTGTTTTGTACTGAGTTTGCTGAATTCAGCTAGGACAGCAAATGTGGTTCTAAACTGGATTTAGGCTTATAACTCTGTTTTGAAAACTATTCCATGATATCAAGAATTTTGGCATGGTTGGTGGATACATGGCCACATGCTAAGACGCTGAAACAGCATGGAATTAGTTAGCCAGATGTATCACAAAACATAAGAAGAATAAAGCTGAAGGGTACATGGTACCAAATTAGGGAGTTATAATCTTTGTAAAAGATTAGAGACAATCAAAGAAAGGTCAGCAATGTGGGAAGATTGCTGGTGGATGTAGTTTTCTTCACTGGAACATTAATAGTAATTTTTAAAAAATGAGAAACAATGGTCAAGAACACTTTAAATTGATTGGAAGAACAGAGATGTAATGATTCAGTGTTCAAGGGTTTCAGTGCTGATAGAAAGGAATGTAACAAAAAATTGAGATTTTAATTTTAATACATGGATCTTGAATCCAAAAGTCTATAATTGATATAGATACTGAAGTTACAATGGAAATGCCATGACAGACAACAGAACACAAAATGGTAAGCAGAGGAACAGAGATAGTAAGAACTGCCGATGCTAGAGCCAGAGATAGCTCAGTGTGGAGTTGGAGGAACACAGCAGTCCATGCAGTATCAGAGGAGCTGGAAAGTCCTTTCTGTCCATCATGTCTGTGCCAACTCTGATGCCATTCTAAATTAATCCCATCTGCCTGCCCATAATATTTACCCTTCTGTTCATGTGTCTGTCTAAATGCCTCTTGAACATTGCTATTGTATTTAATTCTACCACCTTCCCTGGCAGTATGTTCCAAATACCCACTACCATCTGTGTAAAAATCTTGTTTTATCTCCTGTAAATTTTCCCCTCTCACCTTAAACACTAACCCCTGGTATTTGTCATTTCCACCTTGGGAAGAAAATACTGACTAACCATTGTACTCATGCCTTGCATAATTTTATATATTTTTATCAGGTCACCCCTCAACCTGCAATGATTGAGCGCAAACAATCCAAGTTTATCCAAACTCTCCGAATAGCTGATATACAATAACCCAGCCAACGTCCTGGTAAACTGGGTATAGTCTTGGTTATTGCTTCACAGAAGACCTACATTCTGTCCACAAGAAAGACCCTGATCTTCCAGTTGCCTGCCATTTCAACACAACATTTTGTTTCCTGGCCAGCATCTCAGTCTCAGGCTTGCTGCAGTGCTCTAGTAGAAAAACAGCACCTCATTTTCCACTTGGGAACTCTACAGCCTTCTGAACTCATTATCAAGTTCAACAATTTGAGGATTTCATGTACCTTCTCCCATGTGCTTACCTCAATTCCCACACAGCAGGCCTTGTTATCACATGGTCTTCCATTACACACAGCTCATTGTTAGCCACTAATAGTTCCCATTAGCTTCCATACAGTCTCCTGGGCTGACCATTATCCTTTCTTTGACCAATTGCCGTCCTGTGTCTTTAGGGTCTATCAGCACTTATCATTTACTCCTTACTCTTTCGCTCTGCCCTATCTTCTGCATAGAAAAACACTTTTTCCTAGTTATCTTCAGTTCTGAAGAAGAGTCACTGGTCCCAAAACATTAACTCTGATTTCTCTCCACAGATGCTGCCAGGTCTATCCACTGAGATTTTACAGCAATTTCTTTTTCCAATTTCTAGCACCTGAAATTCTTTCAATTTTTATTTCAAATCCTGGTAAATCCCTTTTATACCCTCTCCAACACCTCAGAAACCCATTTTGAATGAACAAAAAGGGAGAAATGAGAAATGTAGGACACAAAAGTAGATACTAAAGCAGAAATTTTTGGTGAAAACCAAAGAAAAAATAAATAATTTTAAAAATAGAACCTTCAAAATCCTCAGCTGATCTCTGTAACGTAAGGATTTCTAGCTACTTGTCCTGACATTAGAAACCACTTGTATTTGGAATTTGTAGTTCACCATCTTAATGGTTGAGATTCATTATCGGTTATTCAGAGAATCCCTACAGTGTAGAAACAGGTCATTCAGCCCAACGGGTCCACACTGAGCCTGTGAAGGGTATCTCACCAAAACTCAACCCATCTACCCTATCCCTGTAACCTTGCATTTCCCATGGCTAATCCACCTAGCCTACACATCCCTGGACACTATGGACAATTTAACATGGCCAATTCACATAACCTGCACGTCTTTGGGCTATGGGAAGAAACCAGAGCAAACCCATGCAGACACAGAGAGAACACACAAACTCCATATAGCCTGAGGCTGGAATTGAATCTGGATCCTTAGTATTGTGAGGCAGCAGTGCTAACCACTGAGCCACTCAATGGTTATCATTCATTAACAGTTCTTCTAGGGACAGCTGAGAACGCTCACTGTTAGTATTTATAAAGTCAAGGTTAAAATTTCTCAGATAACAAGGTGTAGAGCTGGATGAACACAGCAGGCTAAGCAGCATCAGAGGAGCAGGAAGGCTGACGTTTTGGGCCTAGGCCCTTTTTCAAAAATCAGGGTAGGCATCCTTAGAAGATGCTTTACAGTGGGGCTAAAATTTTTTCAGAGATAGTAGGAACTGCAGATGCTGGAGAATCTGAGATAACAAGGCATAGAGCTGGATGAACACAGCAGGTCAAGTAGCATCAGAGGAGCAGAAGGCTGACGTTTCAGGCCTAGACCCTTCTTCAGAAATGTTTCTCATATTATTATGTTTCTCACAATATTTCTCATGTGGCTACAGACTAGCATGATTAATATTACTTACCTATGTAAAACGTATATTAGGACAATCAGTAGAAAAGATACAAGATCAACGGTTATCCATATTGCTTTATATGTTCCAGGAGTCTGAAAAACAAATGTAATAACAGCAATTAGTGAAATTTGTTAAAATTAATGTAATTGAGTTCCTAGGAGACAGCAAGAGCCTAATGTTAACCATTGTACGATATCAGTTGTTGGTTTAGTTGGTTTAAGCCAACACTAACAACAGAGCAAGTATAGCAATCTTGTTTCCATTTCTCTGAAGTTAAAAGGAAAAACTAGATTACTACTTGATAAACATGAAAATAACACTTAAGATGCTCAAGAATAGAATTTTAACTCATCTTCCAGATGTACAACTGGTGAAATTCAGTAGTTATTTATTCTCTGATAGCATGTCAAAAATCTATATGTTTGAAAATTAAATTCCATTTCATATATGGTAGTAATAGCACACAAAAATCTTTGAAAAGCGTGGTCATTCCTTGTAAAATATCCAGAATCATTTTATTACCATGGACATACCATCCAGTGAAATATCCTTGTCATCAAGTAGGCAGTCAATTGAGAAAGTACAGTCAAAACTGGATATGGAAAATGACAAAGCTATTATGTTTGGAATATATGTGAATTTGTAAAACACAATCAAGACACTTTTGTACTTTTTTGTATTAAGGGAATCACCTTTTCAGTGAAGAAATTAAAGAATTGTTATTGACATCAGGGGGTAGAAATTTAAAAGACAAAAAGTCAGTTGTAGAATCAGAATTGCTACAGTGCAGAAGTAGGCTATTCAGCCCATCCAGTCACATTGACTCTCTGGGCAGCATCCCAACCAGACCCAACCCCCATCCTGTCTCTGTAACCCTGCACTTCCCATGGCTAATCCACCTAGCCTGCACATCCTTTGGCAATTCAGCATGGCGATTCTACCTAACCTGCACATCTTTGGACTGTGGGAGGAAACTGGAGCAACCAGAGGAAACCCACGCAGATACAGGGAGGATGTGCTTACTCCACACAGACAGTCATCTGTGTGAGGAGTTGAACCTAGTCCCTGGTGCTGTGAGGCAGCAGTGCTTACCACTGAGCTATTGAGTCACCATGCCACCCTATTTGTATTCAAAGTACATTGGCAAGTTGCCTATCTATCTTTCAAAAGAGTAAAAGTTTTAGTAAAGAATGGGGGAATAACGGATGGGGAGTATGGTAAGCAAATAAAATAGATAAGCGATAGATGTAAGATTTGTAAGAATACCAAAGGAAACTATCACAGCCTATTGTAATTCTGCCGTGAGCAAGAGATTAAACAAATTAGTGACTCTGGAATTAAGTTATAAAACATAGAATATAGAACATAGAACAGTATAGCACAATACAGGCCCTTCAGCCCACAACGGTGTGCCGGCCTATTATTCTACTATGATCAATCTACCCTGCATACCCTACATTTTACTATCTTCCATGTGCCTATCCAAGAGTTGCTTAAAAGTCTCTAAAGTGTCTGACTCCATTACCACCGCCAGCAGCACATTTCACACGCCCACCACTCTCTGTGTGAAGAACCTACCTCTGACATCTCCCCTATACCTTCCACCAATGATCTTAAAATTATGCCTATTTGTAATAGTCATTTCCACCCTGGGAAAAAGTCTCTGGCTATCCACTCTATCTATGTCTCTCATCGTCTTGTGCACAAAGATCTTGTTATGGGATAAGGAACAGAAATCAGTTCACATTTTGGAGATTTGGCAAGCAGATTTTGTCAGTCAACAGTAACGCATAGCAAAGATAAGGAAATAATGGTCCATAATGTAATGGAAAAGTGGATAAAGATCAGACTTGCTTATTGATAATGAAGGCAAGGGTGGGGAGGATTTGCTAATGTTGGATTTAGAGGTACGTGTGTCAAAATGAACATAATAGTTATGAATATGGCAGTAGGAAGCCTTTTACCAACAGAAAATGTGAAAGAAACCATAAAGCAATAGATGAAATCATTTGTAAAATGCCATTAGACTAGCAAACTGTAACTTATTGTCTGCACTAGTGTGAGCTGAAAATGCTAAGAATCAGTTGGAAGAATTAGTTGCAGATAATTGGAGAATATGTCCACATCAGTTAGTTTGAGGTAGAAGTCCTAAAGTTCCATCAGTAGTAAGTGATCAGCCTTTCCACAGCATTTGAATGCAGGTAGAAAGGCATTCATTAAAGTTGAAATCTTCAGCGAGCCCTAAGATATAAGAGGAGACCAGTTTCAATCAGCGATATATGGTCTATTATAAGAGAGGGGGGTTTAACGAATGTGAAGACCTGACAAGGTTATTGGTAAAGATGCAAAAATAATAATTGTATTGTGTGGTCTAGACTTTTCAAGTGCACTCAACAAAGCTGCTTGGTATGGATTGCAAATTTGCAGATTCTGAAGGAGGAATTTGAGAAAATAACGAAGAGTCAGGTACTTCTCAGATCCACTTTACATACTGTGCCTATGTGGATCAAACTGCTGTAATTGATAAGAAAGTGTGGAGCTGGATGGACACAGCAGGCCATGCAGCATCTTAGGAGCACAAAAGCTGACGTTTCGGGCCTAGACCCTTCAACAGGAAAGCTTTTCTGATGAAGGGTCTAGGCCCGAAAGGTCAGCTTTTGTGCTCCTTATATGGTGCTTGGCCTGCTGTGTTCATCCAGCTCCACACTTCCTTATCTCGGATTCTCCAGCATCTACAGTTCCCATTATTTCTGCTGTAATTGATAGTTTGCCTGATGACGAACAAATCCATTTTAATCATCAATGTGATGCCATTAGTGCAAAAGGACAAAAGTGAGTATGAAAATCAGTTATTTTCTAGAAGTGAATAATCAATGAGGAAATTGATTTATTTTAATTAGAACAGGAAAGGCCACTGAAAAACATAAAAGCTGAATGAATGTACAAGATGAGGGGCAGAGGCAGAAGTTTAGGCCCATGTATTGGGAACATGCAGTACACAGGTGGAAGGCAAGGAAAGACAGTGTAAGCTAAAACAGTAAGTCTGGGAGTAAACATGCCCCTAGAAAGAGATTATGGATGAATGAAAGGAATCATGATAATAGGATAATTAAATCTTACCAAGCATCCTGGCCACAACTTCATATATGACACATTGCCAAAGAGGGTGAATTTGCCTCTCACAGAGTGGTTTCAACTGATATGTGACTGATTTTGTTACAGAACATAGAACAATAAAGCACAGTACAGGCCCTTTGGCCCATAATGTTGCAGACCTATTATCCTACTCTAAGATCAAACTACCCAGCATACCCCACATTACTATCATATCCCATGACTTGAGAGATTGACTGTGGATATTATGGTATCGAAGAATCTAATGGAAGTTTATTGCAACAAACAATTAGATATAAATATATTCGTCAGTCACATATGTATCTGGGCTAATATTAAACTGTAATATTACACCAGGTGAATTTCCAGTCGAGTGTCAAATTTCAAATGATTCAAATTAAAACAGTCAATGATATTTTGTATCTTCTGGTTGCATGCTATGATATTATGATGATATAATAACGATGTTTTTTAAAGTATTCTGACACATTGACCATGAGTCACAAATCAGCAGAGGGGTTGAAGGCCAGGAATATCTTTCCATCATGTCTCCCAACTGAATTGTTAAAAAACATGCAGGGTGGAATCCCACGTGAATTTGGCCCCATATTCCTGGACCATTCCAGGCAAATACGCTGCTCTCTGCCTTATATGACCATGAGAATTTCAGGACAGATATCTTCATATCTGGTTACACACTGGATAAGCTGATCTGATCTGCTCCATCGCAGACAGCACATTTTGTCCTTGGATAGTTGTCTCAAGAAAAAGAAAGCTTAATTTTGCTATGTAAAAAAGAAATCACAAAAATGAATTGCCTATTATCTATATCCATTAATTACTTCAAGAATAATTGAAGGAACATATACAATTTGTGTCAGGACCAATTTCTGCTTATTGCAGGTACTCCGCCCTAGATCTGCAGGGCCCATAATTTCCCTGCTTTTTTTCCACTGGTATTAGACTCAAAATTAAAATTAAATGTTGACCTTGATTTTTGTACGCCTTATTTACAGCCATAACTTTGAATTCTTTGCCCTGTTCAATCACCTTATGATCCTTGTGTCTTTGTACATTTTGATCTGCTGTACTACATGTAAGACAAAACTTTTCACTGTACCTATGTACATAATACAATAATAAATCAAATTAAATTTTCGCTTGTTTAAAAGTCTCACTTACGATATGCCAAATAGGTTCGTGCATGTTCTTGAAGATATGACAGGCATTGGTTGTAACAGAGTTCACTTTGACACACCACAACGTGGAGAAAAGCCAACGTTCATTGACAACATAAAGGTTTATGCTGATATTCTTTTCTGCATAGTTCCTGGAGGTACATAGTAATGTGACAGTGTTTGACTTAATTAATTCTAATGAGATGATAAATCATACTAGATGAGAAAGTTTGACTTCTCTTTCATTGCAGAAATCCCTTTACTTCATTGACACTAAAATTCTTTTTCTGACGCCATCCAGTGGACATGTTTGGAAACCACAAAGGTTTCTGGCATATGGCTCCAGATTTATACAGGAACTAAAAAGTTATGTCACCTACAACCAATTTTTATATTTCAACCTAAAGAGTTCAAACAGAATATTAAACAAAACCATTTCACAATCGCTTTCTGTGCAACTATGTCCCAAGTGTTGTGATTTCCTTAACCTTGTAGTTCAAACAGAAAGTTAACTGCTACTTCCTAAACTAGATTTGCAATTACAGTACACAGGGAAATTCATGATGTGCCATTGATACCCTAGTACAATATCACTGAAGCTCTTCTAAAGGCTGTTGAAGTTGTCTTCAAGAGGGTCTTAATTGTAAGCCTTAGATAGACCTACATCAATCATATTGAGCTACACTTTTCTTTCAGTACAGTTATTAACCTTAAAAATTGTGTCCAAAACTATTAGAGATAGTGGGAACTGCAGATGCTGGAGAATTCAGCTCCTGAGATGCTGCTTGGCCTGCTGTGTTCATCCAGCCTCACATTTTATTATCTCAAAAACTATTAGCAGTCTGTGGTTTGAATTTCCCCTTTCCCAACAATAGTTTGAATTTGCTGCTAAATTTACAGGATCCTGTGCATTTTAACTAGGGATGTCTGCAAACAGTGTAAGCAACCAATCTGAATGAATTATTTTCATAGGCATCCAGCCAGGAAGTAAAGTTCACAGATTATCCTTTGCAGTTCATTTAAGTTTTCAGAAATGTAAATAAATTATTGGATAAGGCAGAGGCTAAAAGATTATAAACCTCAATTTCTATTTTAAAATTATGCAAGACGTTGTCTATTTCTGGAAAGAGACATGTTGCTGAAGATCTTTGGTTTGTGGTCGTCAGGACAAATGGAAACATACAATCACAAAACAAGAGGAAGTGGTGCTGATTGTTTGGCAAATTGACTCATTGGCAAGGCAATGCTATAGTTGCTTCATGCTAGTGAATGCTGCCATCAGTCCAAGAAAGACATTCTACCTAATGCATAACAGATCAACGTCTTTTATGAATTTCAGTGCCAGTACAATGCCAAGTATTTAGGATATCTAGTGATTAGTTGATTGAAATAACATATTATTTTGCTTGTTCATAATGAGCAGAGCAAAGACTGTATTCATTAACCTATGCCTGTAAAAGCTAAAATGAAAGGTCTACATTTGGATGTGATTCAGCACTTATTGAACAATCCTGAGTGGCGAGATAGTTACAATATGATTTTAAGAAAATCAGTTGAAGTTATAATGCAGCTCAATTACATATTCATATACAGGGACTCATTCACCCAATGGGTGGTTGGTATCTGGAACTCATTGTCTGAAACAGTGCTGAAAGTGGGGGCCATCCCAACATTTAAGAACTATTTAGATGAACATTTGAAGTACCATAGTAAATAAGGCTATGGGCCAACTACTGGGAAATAGGAATACAACAGATAGGTGCTTGACTACCAGCATGGACAGAATGGACCAAAAGGTCTCTTTCTGTGCTGTAATACTCTATGACTAATGTTTTCCCTATTACTACCACTTTAAAATCATACCAATTACTTTTTGGGACCAATGGTACAAAATTGTACTCTGGTTGCAAAACATGATCTCGTAATATTCACATTTGCTGTGGAAGCATTTAGAACAAATTCAGGCAGGTAATACTTATCATGGCCCAGATTTTCTGAGGATTGGTAATCTCATACAGAACAAAGCCCTGCCCTTTATGTTTAGGAAGCAAGAGAGTTCTGTATTTCTGGCAAGAGATTCTGATCAGGGTACTTTCAGAAAAAAGGAGCTGTACTTCCATTCTGACAGTTCTTTCAAAATACAGATTATTGACAGTAGGAGGAAACAAACCCTATCACTTTTCACAGCAGTCAGCTACTGTATTCTGAAATTTGAAGATCTAGAAGCATAGGTAGTGACTTTGACAGCTGCTATCATACAATAAGTGTAAAGTTAGGTTGACATGAAGGTAGGATTCCAGATTCTGAGGGGGTAGGGCACCTGGTAAGTAGGGAACAAGGTGGGATTGGGCACCAAGTAGGTATGGGGTAGAGTGCCAGGTGGGTAAGATATAAAGGGGGTAAGAGGTTGAGTGCCATGTGGTGGTGTGTCAAGTATGTAGAGGCAGGTTGCAGGTGGATAACATGCTGGAAGTAGGATGCCAAGTATGTAGGGGGCTGGTGAAGGTGACAAGAACACAAGGGCTGGAAAATGAGCTGGACCCTGATAGGTGGAGGCAGTTTGGGCCTGGAATCTAGAATAAAGTGCGTGGGCAATTGGTCTGGAGCTGAGAAAGGTGTGGTAGAAGGGGTTTTGTGGGGTTGCAGAAACACATTTGCTCAGGAGGGGGTAAAGATGCATGGAGGGGCAGAATCTTGTTGGTGGGGTGGAAAACAAGAGAGAGTGAGGGAGCGAGAGAGTGAGAGAGAGAGAGTGTGAGAGAGAGAGAGAGTGAGAGAGAGAGAGTGTGAGAGTGAAAGAGAGAGAGAGCGAGAGAGAGAGCGAGAGAGAGAGAGTGAGAGTGAGAGCGAGAGAGAGTGAGAGAGGGTGAGAGAGAGTGAGAGAGACGTATAGCATATACAACAGGGAAAGGGGAAGTGTGGAATGAGGAGTGTTGGAAATAGCATGGGGAAAGAGGGTTCTCAGGCCGAGAGTGGAGTCGGCTTGCTGGGTCTGAGTGATGAGACAAGCGGGTCTAGTTTTGTTTTGGGAGTGCAGGTATACTGGGGTTATATATTGAAGTTGTGTGAGGTGACTATAGTGTCAGTTGAATAATTACTCAGGGGTTAGGCCATGTAGTTAAGAGTTGAACACTTTCTGAATAAGTATTTACTTAACTAGAACCCTCTTAATTCTCTGATTTAAATGTATACTTTTGGAGGTTCCAATCATAGAGGAATTGCACAGCAAAATTTTAAATTTCATGGATAATTCCTTCTCAGTCTGCTATGACGGAGATTCCACAGGGTCCCCATTTGCAACTCCTGTCTGTGCTAGAATAATAGTTGACTCACTTCCAAAAAATCCAGACCTATGTTCTATCTAAAACAACAAAGTAACAGTGAATGACATTCATATCAAGGTGTGAAGCTGGATGAATACGGCAGGCCAAGCAGCATCTCAGGGGCACAAATGCTGACGTTTCGGGCCTAGACCCTTCATCAGAGAGGGGGATGGGGAGGGGGTTCTGAAATAAATAGGGAGGGAGGGGGAGGCAGACCGAAGATGGAGAGAAAAGAAGATAGGTGGAGAGGAGAGTATAGGTGGGGAGGTAGGGAAGTGATAGGTCAGTCCAGGGAGGACAGACAGGTCAAGGAGGTGGGATGAGGCTAGTAGGTGGGAAATGGAGTTGCAACTTGAGGTGGGAGGACGGGATAGGTGAGAGGAAGAGCAGGTTAGGGAGGCGGGGAACATTGAATTCCTATTACTAGTATTGAGGCTCTCTGCTGGGAATGTGATTTCATAAAATTATCTTTATACAATATCAGGTCACCAAAAACATTATTTCATCTTTAAAGAAACAGATCAAATTGTGGCTTTTGTGACATGTGCCTGCAGCCCTCTGTGATTATGGGCGTTTTCTGGTTAGGTTCTAACTTGTAGATGTGTTTTGGTATTTTCAAAGCATCTTACCTGATCTCCATGAAATTAATGTCACTATAACGAATATTGATGTTGTGAATGTTCTGCCTTTGCAGTGCATCTGGATCAAGCTTTTCTCCCACAATCTTCTGGAAGTCTTTGGGGGTGCTGTTCGTATTGTTGGGCAACCATAAGATCTACAGAGAATGAAGTATGAAAGGTTGTTCAAAGAAGAACATATTGACTCTGGCATTCTTTACTCCTATCCACAAGCCTAAAATTTCAAAAATACTTGAAACTTTAATTTTTATTTCCCACAATGCTCCAAAAGGTAGCCTCACACTTTTAGAGCTTGACTTCCAAATGCCTGTGTGGTGAGATCAGATGTGGATATGCATTGATAATAGGGCTTTTGAATAGTATGTTCGTACTCTGACACCTGAAGAATACTCTGTTATTTTTCCAAGTGGGATTTGAGAGGAGCTATAAACCTGTTGCCTCCAATTACCTGTAGAAGGTGATCTAAAATTTCACAAGTTATGCTGGGCAATTAATACTCTGAGGACACAGGTTCAAATCTCACTGTGGCAACTGGTGAGCTTTGAATTCAATTATTAGAGGTAAAATAAGACAATTAGTTAAAATGAATATTAAAACACAACACAGTAGATAAATATGATCATTAGCATTTTTTTCCTAAGCATGAAGGGAAATGAAGCTGATACTATAGGCACAATGGAATATGAAGGCAGTCCTGTTGGAAACTAAGAATGTAAGTTGTAAAACTAATGACTGGCATGGCTTGAGTTAATAACCTTAGGGTGATAGGAAACAGACAGCTTATGCTCACAATTATAGCATACATCCTGGAGCTAATGAGGAGATGAAAGGAACATCCACAAAGTATTGATAGCTCTGTTTATTAACAGAAATATGTGATGCAAGTGCTAAATTACTTGATTCAATATTGGAGAGAGATGTTGCTCAAGTTTGCCCAGAGTGTCTCTCCAGTTTGTGCTTCAAAATGAAGTCTGTAATTGCTGAACATTACAATGTTTGAAGTGTCTTTTAATACCCAAACAATGTGGTGCTGCAAGCAGGTCCTCATCATAACAGTCAGTGACATTGGATTGAGTGTTGACATAAAAGGAAGAGTGAGTACATTCATTTTACCAACATTAGATTGGGGGGGGTGGAGGGTGGAGTCAGCCTTTGAATTGGCAACTGATGAGCCGATTCGAGAATCTAAACCAAGGAACAGGTCTGTGGGTTCGCTAATTAGAGGCACTATTGTGGCACAGTTGCAGATTGTTTTCTTGGTTAAACAAAGAGGTATCATTGCAATTGTTCTCAGGGTAAACCATTTATAAGCAGCCAATGGGGTAAAACACAGGAGATTATTTTGTAGAGAGAACCATTAGTTGTGATATGAACAGTCTGATTTTATGTACTTTTGATATAATTTATTTAAAATTTTTGATTTAGTATGATATGAATTTTCTCTGCATTTGAAATTAATAACTACCTTATAGATATTTCAGTAGCCATGGTGATTTATTTTGAAATCGTTTGTAAGGTCTACTTTGGCATCTATCACTGGTTACTATTCCCAAACCAATTAGCAACCTGTTGCTGACTGAAACTCACTTTGTGTACAAAATCAGAAACTGCTGGTGAAACTCAGCAGGTCTGGCAGCATCTGTGAGAAGAAAATAGAGTTAATGTTTCAAGTCCAGTGACTTTAAATTAGACTCAAAATATTAATTCTATTTTCTTCCTACAGATACTGTCAGACTTGTTGAGTTTCACCAGCAATTTCCAGTTTTGTTTCCCATCTCCAGCATCCACAATTCTTTGTCTTATGTCACTTTGTCTATGCTTCCTGGAGCCATGTTGTCTCTTTTTACAATTTCTCCCAACTACTGGCAAAGAAACTGTATAACATGATTTACCATGAATTTCAGTAACATGCGTTTTAGAAATTTTTTTAAAAATTAAAGGTTTTTCAAAATTTCTTCCTCAGTCCTTTGTTTAAAAACGTCAAACTAACCCCATCCACTACAAAAATAAAGTATAATAAAAAGATAGTCTTTACAATTGGCTCAGGACTCAATTGATAACATAGAATTGGATATTGAGAATGTTAGGTTTGGAACCATGCCCAGGCATACATACTGGGAAGTTAGTGGCCTGGGTTTGATTAATATGGAACTAGGAAGGAATGAACTATTGTAAAGTTCAGGGAAACATAGGGGATTTCTCTCCAAGCAAATTGTAAAGTTACTTCCTGAGCCTTGATGGGATTGAAGCTATCATACCCAAAACAGCAACAAAGACCCAAAGCCGTACTGCTTGCCAAATTGGAAATATTGGAATAATTAAAGGGTGTGTAATGTTATGAAGTACAATGCGCTGCTCTATGCAGTCCCAAAGAAAGATAATTTGGTGGGAACTAAAATGGAGGGGTGCAGCACTCACCAAGATGTATTAGTGTGAAATCATTGGCTACATCATGATCTTGATGCAGCTTGTAAGTTTAACTAAGACAGAGGCCGGTTGTACTATAGAAGTAATCAATATTGTGTACAAACAAACAGCTCATGCTTGTGTGTGAGAGTGCTATACAACTACAAATCAATTATCTTTTAATTATACAAATAAAATCTGTGAGCTACCACACCCAATCTTCAGCTTTACAGTGAGGATCAATGGGTACAATGAATTGATCAATATATACGTCAAACTCAATGGAGATACACGGACTGCGGCAATGTGTTTAGATTTGGTGTACCACCTCCAATGGAACAATGAATGCTGCAAGGACAGTGGCAAATCTCCTTTGTTTACTACAAACTGCTGCAGAAGAATTGAGCCATTAAGAAAGACATAGAATTATTAATCTACTTGGTGGCAGGAATTGTAGAATTGAGGACTTCCTATAAAAATCCATCTTTGGATATAGATTTTCTCTATATAGGCAATTATTCAGTTGATAATAGTTTTGTAACTGCCTCCTGAAGCCTCTGTCTGAATGCATCAAAAATGAGTGGAGAAGCTGCTCAAAATAGTGGCCAAAAACAAGAAAAGGAGCAGGGCTAATGGGAACTGCAGATGCTGGAGAATTCCAAGATAATAAAATGTGAGGCTGGATGAACACAGCAGGCCAAGCAGCATCTCAGGAGCACAAAAGCTGACGTTTCGGGCCTAGACCCTTCATCAGAGAGGGGGATGGGGAGAGGGAACTGGAATAAATAGGGAGAGAGGGGGAGGCGGACCGAAGATGGAGAGTAAAGAAGATAGGTGGAGAGAGTGTAGGTGGGGAGGTAGGGAGGGGATAGGTCGGTCCAGGGAAGACGGACAGGTCAAGGAGGTGGGATGAGGTTAGCAGGTAGCTGGGGGTGCGGCTTGGGGTGGGAGGAAGGGATGGGTGAGAGGAAGAACCGGTTAGGGAGGCAGAGACAGGTTGGACTGGTTTTGGGATGCAGTGGGTGGGGGGGAAGAGCTGGGCTGGTTGTGTGGTGCAGTGGGGGGAGGGGACAAACTGGGCTGGTTTAGGGATGCAGTAGGGGAAGGGGAGATTTTGAAACCGGTGAAGTCCACATTGATACCATATGGCTGCAGGGTTCCCAGGCGGAATATGAGTAGCTGTTCCTGCAACCTTCGAGTGGCATCATTGTGGCACTGCAGGAGGCCCATGATGGGCATGTCATCTAGAGAATGGGAGGGGGAGTGGAAATGGTTTGCGACTGAGAGGTGCAGTTGTTTGTTGCGAACTGAGTGGAGGTGTTCTGCAAAGCGGTCCCCAAGCCTCCAGCAACAGCAGGGCTGTTGCACTTAAAGAGGGTTAGCTATTGGCTTTAGTTAACCCAAACTTCACCTTGTGCTAATGGTACAGGTGTGGATATAGTTAGTGTGGGAGCCTCGTAAGAATGTTAGATGTAAAAGTAACAAAATTCACAGCTTGGATCAATAATCTTAAAGTGATAAGGAAGCAGACAAGAGGATTTTGTTAGGTTCATGTTGATAACGAAGATGTTTGCACTGATGATATGAAAGGAACATTAACAGAGTATAGAAAGCATTGTTCACTGATGAGAATACATGATGCAAGGCCTAAAATAATCAACAATTATGATAAGAATTATTGAATGGAGAATAGTTGGAGGGCAGCAAGTACTGCCTCTATTTTTCCTTCGTTCTTTTAGATATAAGTGACCATGGGTTTGGAGGATTATGAAAAGAAGTAAAAATATTGCAATGAAATATGAAGATTAAGTCTATAAATTTCCAAGCCGACTTTATTCTGGGAAAGACAGTTTTGAAGTTTGCAAAAGGTGTCTCTCTGACATGTTCAAATATAAAACCTGCAATTGCTGATCTTCCCAAATCTCAAGGTGGCTGTTTATACCGCAACAGTGATGATGATGATGACATCATTATCAATTGTAAAAAATAACCTTCAAGTTCACTAGTGTCCTTTAGGAAAAAGTGATAGAAATCTACCATCCTTAATTGGTCTGGTCTACATATCAAACTTGTCACACAACAATGTATTTTATTATTAATTGCTCTCCAATGTTCCAGCAAGTTATTCAATTCAAGGACAAATAGGGATGGCCAGAAAAATGGTGCCTTTTCAAGTGACACACACAGTCGATTAAAGAAAAGGAATGTAGTGTGGTATTGGGACTCAGAAATGATCCAGATGCGAGGTTTCCAACATTGTATTGAAAATAAAAGATTCTGTATCTCTATATTTCATTGTTCCTGGTTTTTCTTCTGTTAAGAGAATGTCTTCTGTATGTATACACTATTTTTAAACATTTATCTACACATGTTTTATTACAAGAAATATACTACAAGATATATTTCCAAGTCAGGATGGTGAGTAGCTTAGAGCGTAGCTTGCAAGTGCTGCTACTCTTTTCCCCTTATCTTATTAAGTGTAAGTGATCATGGGGAGTGGAAATGGTTTGCGACTGGGAGGTGCAGTTGTTTGTTGCGAACTGAGTGGAGGTGTTCTGCAAAGCGGTCCCCAAGTCTCCGCTTGGTTTCCCCATTTCCACTCCCCCTCCCATTCTTTAGATGACATGTCCATCATCGGCCTCCTGCAGTGCCACAATGATGCCACCCGAAGGTTGCAGGAATAGCAACTCATATTCCGCCTGGGAACCCTGCAGCCTAATAGTATCAATGTTGACTTCACCAGTTTCAAAATCTCCCCTTCCCCCACTGCATCCCTAAACCAGCCCAGTTCATCCCCTCCCCCCACTGGCACCACACAACCAGCCCAGCTCTTCCCCTCCACCCACTGCATCCCAAAACCAGTCCAACCTGTCTCTGCCTCCCTAACCTGTTCTTCCTCTCACCCATCCCTTCCTCCCACCCCAAGCCGCACCCCCATCTACCTACTAACCTCATCCCACCTCCTTGACCTGTCCATCTTCCCTGGACTGACCTATCCCCTCCCTTCCTCCCGACCTATACTCTCTCCACCTATCTTCTTTTCTCTCCATCTTCGGTCCGCCTCCCCCTCTCTCCCTATTTATTCCAGTTCCCTCTCCCCATCCTCCTCTCTGATGAAGGGTCTAGGCCCGAAACGTCAGCTTTTGTGCTCCTGAGATGCTGCTGGGCCTGCTGTGTTCATCCAGCCTCACATTTTATTATCTTGGATTCTCCAGCATCTGCAGTTCCCATTATCTCTGATGGGTTTGGAAGGTACTGTTTACGGAGCCTTGCTGAGTTGTTGTAGCACATCTTGTAGATGATTCATACTGCTACTGCTATGCATCAGTGATGGAGGGATTGGATATTTGTGAATGTGGTACCAATCAAAAGTCTTGCTTCTCCTGGATGGTATTAAACTTATTGAGTATTGTAAGAGATTCACATATCCAGGATAAGTGGGGAGCATTCCAATAGAGTCTTGAGTTTTGCCTTATGGACAGAGGACTGGCTTTGAGGATTCGGGAAGTGAGTTATTTGCTGCAGGATTCCTAGCCTCTGTCCTGCTCTTGTAGCCACAGTATTCATACATTGAGTCCAGTTCAGTTCTGGTCAATTTTAACGCCCAATATATTGATAATGGGGATTTGGTCATGGCAATGCCAATGAATATTAAGGGGCAATGATTTGTTTGAGATGATCATTGCCTGGTACTTGTTTGTCATGAATGTTACTTGCCAGTTGTCAGCCCCAATCTAGATATTGTCTATGTCTTTCTGCACTTGGGCATGGACTGCTTAAGTAAGATTATCAGAAGGTCAGCTATAATGCAACTGTCCACAATATAGAAGGTACAGAAGTCAAGTCTAAGATAGTGTTTGTGGGGAGCTCAATAAATATGGAGGCAGGTGACATTGTTTCTAAACATCATCCAGAGTTGGACATGATATATTGTCATGCCAGGGTGTGACCCATCTCAAATTGTTTTGAAAGGATATTTGAAAGTGAGGCGAAAGGATACGGTCACTGTGATCCATTGTGTTGCGTTGGAGTCAGTGGCACTGGAAAGAATAGGCAAGAGGAGATAAATTTAAAGACAGAACCTCAAGGATTATAACATGTGGTTTGGGTAATGATCCAAAAGTCAATTTCCAGTGGAATAAACAACGAATAAACAATGTGTGTGACTCAAAGATTCGTGTAGTTGAAATGGATTTCAATTCACAAGGTTCAGGCATCAGTAATTGCAGATGAGGAAATTGGGTTGTTAGGGTAGGTTCACTCAAGTTTATACTTAGACCAGTGTCCTCAAGAGTCAAATAACTGAGTTGTAGAGTGAGGTCTGAATTAAAAAGTTTGGGAGAGATTTAGGTGAGGAGCGATTTAGAAAGCTAATGAGAAAGAGCAAGGAAATATTCTGGTGTGGCAATATTAATAATGATAATCATGAGTGTGACAGGAAGCAACAGTGTCTACAAATAACAACAGTGCACCAGCAAGGAGGATCACTGTGTGAAAAATACAAAAGACAAAATTGGAGTCTCTTTATTAGAATGTATGAAGTCTTTGAGATAAGATGGGTGAATTGATACCACATATAGAAATAAATCAATATGGTATGATATCCTTTGCAGAAATGTGATTGCAAGGTAATCAATGTTGGGAATTGAATGCTCAAGGATATTTGAAATTTTGAAAGGACGGGAAGGAAGGTAAATGAAATGAGTAACTTTGCTATTACAGAATAAGATCAGTACAGCAGTGAAAAATGATTTTTGTTCTAAAAATCAAGCTGTAGAATCTGTTTCGGTGAATATAAATAGAAAAAGAAGGAATTAATTGATGACAGTAGTTTATAATCCTAGACAATAGGCATACTGTAGGATAGAATATAAATCAAGAAATAAAGAAATAGGAAGAGAACTTCTATAATTGAGAGAGATTTTAATCTTCATGTAGATTGAACAAATCAGATTGGTAATGGTAACCTTGAGAAAGAGTTCATGGAGTTTATTTGAAATGCTTTATTACTTACATCAGTATATTGTGGAAGCAAGTAGACAACAGGCTGCTTTGGACTTTATAATATCCAAAGAGGTAGGATTAACTAAGAATCCCCTTGTGAAGGATCCTCCTGGGAAGAGTGTTCATATAATGTTGTAATTTTGCATTAGGTTGTAGTGAGAAACTTTGGGTCTAAAATTAGTTTTCAAACTTAAACAAAGACAGTTACAATGGCACGTATACAGAGTTGGTTAAGTTGGGCTTGGAAAATAGATTAGCAAGTATGAATGCAGAAAAGCAGGATTTAAGGAAATATTCTGTAAGTCTCAATAGAAGTATACTCCACTGAGAAAGCAAGTCTCCCCAAAAGGGATTACTGTTTATGGTGCAGTAGTGAAGTTAAGGTTAGTGTCAAACTCAAAGAAAATAATCTGCACACAGTTGCAAAGATTAATCTTAGGCCAGAGGTAGGGATCACTTTAGAAACTAGCAATGAATCTAGGCCCGAAACGTCAGCTTTTGTGCTCCTAAGATGCTGCTTGGCCTGCTGTGTTCATCCAGCTTCACACTTTGTTATCTTGGATTCTCCAGCATCTGCAGTTCCCATTATCTCTGATCACAAAGAAGGAGAAAATGGATGACGATAGAAAGCTATCAAATATTATAAAAATTGACAGTAAACATTTCTGCAAGGAATAGCAAAAATGAGTTTTGATCCCCTAGAGGATGTCAAAAATGTATTGTTAAAATATTTTGCTTTTGCAGCAAACTAATCTATTAAAACTGTTGTCCAATGTCCTGTATAAGATAACAAAGTGTGGATGAACACAGCAGGCCAAGCAACATCTCAGGAGCACAAAAGCTGACGTTTCGGGCCTAGACCTACCAATGTCCTGTGTGGTTTCAGCATTATTTAGCAGACTGGATGAATCAAACTATAATTATCACAAAAAGAATCACACAGGCACACATGGGCACGTGAAGGCACTTGAAATTCAGTGAACATTCCCACAGGATAAACAGAAACTCATTGACAATGGCTTTTCTGGAGGTGTGGCTTGCTGTTTTCTATCTCACCAAAGCTGGAAGATTGGGATCTTTTCAAGGTAATAGATGAAATAATTATAAAGCTAATTACCATTGTTCAAAGATCTAATATATTTTCATGAGTTAACAGTCTCTAATTTTCGGCAATAATTTTGTAATGTATAGGTTTTGGCTGAAACAGCCATTTCATGAAGAGATCTCTGGAAAACCAATAGTGACATGTTTAGGCCATAACTCTGAGCTGAGGTAATTGTGAACAGCATGTGGGTGTTGAATTTTTCTCTCTGTAACGAAGACTTACAGAAAGAGGTGCCCAAAAATCGCACGAGCTCTACTGAGCAGGTATCCAGGAAGATCCTGGAGGGATCATGTAGTTTTGTTTTATGTTTTTGAAATCTGTAGGCTGAAATGAGAAAGGATGTTTGAAAAGATGGTTGTATATTTTGAAAGCAAGTAACCCAATACAGAATGCATGCATTGCAATCAAGTATTTGAACACCCAGTATTGAAGTTTGAGTTTCAGATAATTTGGAGTTGAGAAGGTGTACAGATGCAAACTTTTCTGGCATCAAGAAAATGATTGCTGTATGAACTAGTGACTAATGATCAATGACATAGAATTGTAGCCTGCCAACAACAATGTAATTAGTTCTCAGGCATGAACAGCTTAAGCAGGGAACATGTTCCAAGAGAAAGAGAAGCGTCTTGTCCTTCCCCTACCTGGCAGCATTCTTTGTTCTTGACAGTTACAAATCATTGTCAAACTGAAGAAAACCAGTTTTATCTTTCCTATCAAAGTAAGGATCAGCTCAACAACAGAACCTGGTAACAAAGACTACTAAATTACGTGTCTGCGTGCAAAGGGGAGTTCATATGAAGATTAGTTTTAATTAGTGGTGTTCAAACTGACTGTTTATAACTGCTTACTTGTAACTAGAGCCTAATTACTTATAAATACCGATTCCTATTTAGTATAGGAACCTTGTGTATTCTATCAATCTGCACCTGAAAGTTAGGTAAATTAGGGAATTCAGTATACTTTGCAAAATCCTTAGAAGATGCAGCACAGTGACTCAGTGTTTAGCACTGATGCTTCACAATGCCAGGGACCCAAGTTCAATTTCACCCTCAGTTAACTGTCTGTGTGGAGTTTGCACGTTGCCCTCATGCCCATATGGGTTTCCTTTGGTCACACTGGTTTCCTCCCATAGTCCGAAGGCCTGTGTTTTAGGTGCATTGGCCATGCTAATTTGCCCATAGAGTCCAGAGATGTGTAGGTTATGTGGATTAACCATGGGAATGGAGTGTTACTGGCAGAAGGGTGAGTCTGAGTGGGATGTTCTTTGAAGGAGAGGTGTGGAATCTATGGGCTGAATGGTCTGCTTCTGCACTTGTTCAGGATTTTATGATTCAACTTTTATGATAACTTCAGGGATAATGATGCTCAATTTCTAGCATGCCCAATTTCCTCAGTGAGTCATAACTCCAAATTCTAAAATCTGCGATGGCAAAAATAGAAGGAAAAGAACTTCAACTTGCTCCCTGAAGTTTTCTACCAACTGGGTCTGTGTACAGAGGTATGCACTGAACATTCAACTTTAGAAGCCATCACAGCTGATGAACACACCTCTTCAACTTGTTATGATCCCAGCTGATGGTAATATTAGACACATTACACCAGAGTGAAACAAGGCTTACTAGACTATTTTATTTTGTTTGTTGAAATATAGCACCATTATTCAAGAGAGAAGGGAGACTAAAATCAGGAAATTACAGACCAGCTAGTCCAACATCCATCATTGGGAAATTCTAGAACTTTTTTTCCCCCCCCACTCACAGAAGGTGGGCATCTCTGGCTAGGCTCTGCCCCCCAGAGCACAGCTAAAGGTCAGCCATATGGCTGGGGGTCTGAAGTCACATACAGGCCAGACCAGGTAAAGTCAGAAGTTTCCTTCCCTAGAGGATATTAATGTACCAGGTATTCTGACAATGTTCATCATTAGGCTCTTAATTCCATATTCTTTCTGGAATTCAAATTCTACCACTTGCTATAGCGTGATTTGAGTTTAGGTCCCTGGAACATTCGCTGAGTTTCTCCGTCTATATTCTAGCAAAAATACCATTAGGCTATTGCCACTTGTTAATTATTTAGGAGGCAACAGCAGAAGATTTGGACAATCGTGAAACAGTCCAATGGAGTCAATACTCCAAAGGTACTTAGGCAGTCCATCTTCTCCCTACCTGTGATGAGAAATCCTTCAGTAGCCAAAAGTGAGAAGAGCAATCCTGCATCTGGGCAGGAGAGTCTCAGCAGGCCTGGGCTCTCCATGTGAAGTACAGGGGAGATGTATCACCCAAGCTCAAGTAACTAGATGGCACTTAGACATATGTGAGGCAAAGAAAGAATTATTTATTTTACTGAAAGCACATAGGTGACACATCAATGTAAAGTTTCTTGCACTTTTAAAAATATATATTGAATTTCAGTCTAAGAAAGCCTGCTCTCCTGTTTTTCTCATTTTTGGACCTGGTGAAGTTGCTTCACATGAGAGAGAAGCACCCTGTTCAGAAATCACACAGATAAAGAAAGTTGTAAAGACCAAACATTACTTATCTCTCACCAGCAACTAACTCCTTGACTACAGATAGACTCTTATATCAAGGATCCTTAAACTGTAACAATGGTGTCTACAGCCAAAATGTTGTACATTGATGTGGAAAACACAAACTAAAATCATGTGTAAAGTTTGTGCAAGTCATTCCACATCCACTCTGTGATTGATAGCATGGAATCAGTGACGATGCCACATGTCTTTGGAAGTAATGTTTCTTAATATTCATCACATTTTCAAGGGATTGCACTACCATTCAAGGCTTGGAGGTGTGAAATGGGAAGTTCACGGATCCAAACTCTCACATTTTCCTGTTGATGGAATCTGCAAAAAAAGACTACTTCTCTTGAGTTAAACATCCTGTCCTACAGAATGCTCAAGAATTTAAGAACAATTTAGCAGCCTACATGAACTCTGAAATATTTAAAACCAACAATGATGGAAGGGTGAAAGGTGGATGCCTTGGAATTAATCCGAACTTACTGCTGATCATGACAAAATTCACTATACAACTAAGATATACTACTGTCCTATACTGTCCACAGCCTTAAAAGCAAAGTACATAGTGCCAGGCTATGTTACTTATCCTTTCTTACTAATTGCTGCTTCCTCCCAAATGGTGAGCAGGACTTGTTGAGTGCATATGTTTGAAAGTTGGATCATCTGAAGTTACCAAGCTCTGGTCAGACTGCATTCGAAATATTGTGAGCAGTTTTTGGCCCTATATACACAAGGAAGAATTTGCTGACTTTGGATTGGGTCCAGAGGAGGTTCATGATAATGATTTAAGGGATGAAGGGGCTGTCATATTAAGAGTTGTTGAGGGCTCTTGGCCTGTACCCAGTAGAAGAGGGGGAATCTCATTGAAATTTACAGAATAATGAGAATAATTGATAAAGTAGATACGGGGAAGATGTTTCCATGAGTAGGAGAGACTAGGACCTGAGGGCACAGCCTCAGAGTGAAGAGACGTCCTATAGAACTGAGATGAGGAAGAATTTCTTCAGTTAAAGAGTGGTAACTTTTTGGAACTCATTGCCGCAGAGGGCTGTGTAGATCAAGTCATTGAGTCTATTCAAGATAGAAGTTGATAGGTTCTTGATTGGTAAGGGGATCAAAAGTTATGGGGAAAGGCAGGAGAACGGGGTTGAGAAACAAATCAGCCATGATCAAATGACGAGGCAGACATGAGGGGCTGAATTGTCTAATTCGGCTCCTATACGTTATTGTCCCTGGTCTTATATTTCATTAGCCTTCCTGCTTATGCACTGTCCCTGTAATAGTCATCTTTTGTGACTCATGCTTCCAAACAACTAAATCCCCCGAATTCCAGTTGGCCTCCAGTTACGGAAAACTCTGTTTTTAATCAGTCTTCCTGGCAAAGTGAAAAACTTCATATTTTCCCATAATTTGCTCTCTCAGGCAGAGTTTTCTTCTACTCACATCTATTTGAAACTCCTTCTGGCTTCTTCACAACACTTTTCAACATATCTTTGTATCACATGTGTGAGCCAGTAACCTGTCGGGAATGTCAGAAATTAAACGACATTTCAGCAAAGCTACTCCTGATTCCCCCACGTCAATCACAATGAAGCATTACACTATCCCTTGTCACAGTTGATGTGAAAGCTTTGTATGGAGGCAAATGTCATGTTTCAAGGGGCTCCAAGATATGTAATCTTATGTTGATAAACGTTCCAGGACCAAAGTGCCAATGCTACATTGTGATAATGAAATTTTGGAACTAATTAACCATCATAGCATCTCCTCCAAAAAGAAGCTATCCTTGAACAACACTAGCTGTATCCTTGCATTCTTACAGTTTTGTATGTGAATGAAGCATTGCCTTTCAGTTTTAGAACTAAATGTGACTCAGAAATGGGACATCCCAGGTGAGATTTCTTGGGTAACATGAGAATACATTTGCCTATCTAACATGAATAGGAAGAAATAAGTGAAAACTATATAAATGATCATGTTTGATTTGTTGATGTTTCTTTTGGTTTTTATTAATGACCACATTTATTTCATTCACTAATTTATAACGTTCATTTTTGTAGAATGAATGGCATGCCAATGAGCTGCTATTTGATTTCAGATGTTTTGCATTACAGAATCTGATAATCATGATAAATGAAATTGTCACTAGCAAGACTTCATATTCAAAGAATTACACTATGCACTCAGAAAAATGATAACCTACTTAACACAGTGCATGCTGTGGCAACAATTGCCTTTAGCTCCTGCACAGTTGCCTTTGGATCAAAATGGCGAGGTTTAAAATTTCAAATCTTCATGAGTGACTTTCAGGTTTTGCTTGAGATGCAAAATGATTACCTAAAGTTCTTCATGGTCCCTTTTCTGTTGCTGTCCGTGTCTCCAATGATCTTTCAGCCCACCCCATTCATCTATTCCCTTCTTTAAACTGCTAATGTCTCCAATTTTCCCATTGAGCCCACGGTTTTGTAAATTGCCATCCTATACACTGTCTTGTTGGCCATAGGACTCCACATGTTGAGACAAGTGTGATTTTCACTTGTAGAGTCACAGAATCATATAGCATGGAATCAGACCCTTCAGTCCAACTAGTCCACGCCGAGCATGTTCCTAAATTAGACCAGTCTCAATTGCTTGCATTTGGCCCATATCCCTCCAAATCTTTCCTACTCATGTACTAATCCAAATATATTTTAAATGTTGTAATTGTCCTGTACAAACTTCCACTCCTACAGCAACCTACCTTCTTCTATGGGCAATGAGATCTTACACTTCTATCTTGAATTTCACCTGTACCTTATAATCAGTTCCTTAGTAACTCCAACAGTAGACTTAAGCCTCCCACTTTCCCTAGATTGCAACAAATGATCTCCTGAGGACTTCTATGACTATTAGTACCTAAATCCCCAGGATTGACTGTGGCTCACCAATGGACAGGCTTGGAAGCACAATCCTGATTGAGCTTGGGGCATGCTGCTCGGCAACTAGGGTCTCCTGATAGAAGGCCGCACATTGTGATCAAGGCTGTTCTGTCATCTTAATCAGAAAATCCAAGGCAGGAGGTGAGATGAGTGATAATGGGAACTGCAGATGCTGGAGAATCCAAGACAATGAAATGTGAGCCTGGATGAACACAGCAGGCCCAGCAGCATCTCAGGAGCACAAAAGCTGACGTTTCGGGCCTAGACCTTTCATCAGAGAGGCCCGAAACGTCAGCTTTCGTGCTCCTGAGATGCTGCTGGGCCTGCTGTGTTCATCCAGCCTCACATTTTATTATCCTGGAGGTGAGATGAGATGATTTCAGATGAGTCTACTGAAAGATACACCTTGGCTGCCATATTTTTCGCAAACTCTGATGATCCTTTATAAATATCAGAAATTTAGAAATACAGATACGAGCTTCCTTGATGTTCTAAGAAATGGCCCATCCAAACTGATGCTTGTCTGCAATGCTGTCCTTTCATAAAATAATCCCCACGCCTGTATCACTCTTTTATTGAACTCGTTCAACAATAGTTTGCCTCCAATGCA
Organism: Stegostoma tigrinum; assembly: GCF_030684315.1. Lineage (NCBI taxonomy): Eukaryota > Metazoa > Chordata > Chondrichthyes > Orectolobiformes > Stegostomatidae > Stegostoma > Stegostoma tigrinum. The sequence continues at coordinate 38,411,443 of NC_081368.1, forward strand.
ATCCTTAGATCACCCTTAAAAGCGTTCTAAATTCCTTCCAAGAAGTTTTCTCACATTTTGATCTATTTCCATAGCTATAAACAACTCTTCTCACTGTAATGCTTGATCTGTCAGTTTTATCAAGATATGAACTGTTCTGTTATACTTTCCATTATTCTGCATCGTTTCTTAATTAACTTCCAAAATGTTGTGAAACTTACACTTTGGAATACTACACTAAAAGGACACCATTCTACTTCTGGGAGTTAATTCTTTGCAAATTTAAATAGCCTTAAAACAATATCATAGAATGAAACAAAATAAAATCACATTTAGTTCGTACATTTTGGAAAAAATTGCCATAGCATAAAGATATCATGCTCTTCAAATGTAGAGATGTTACAATTTCTATCTGTAATCTTTGAGAGGAGATTTAATTTCCTTACCAGATTGTGATCAATTGAGGAATTCAGAATGGTTTCCACAACAATTTTGTGAGAAGCATAGTAGTATGGATGAGATGTGTTCTTTGGAAGTCGCAGGTCAAATATTACATGCCTTTTATTTTTTGCAGCAAGAGCCAACAGCTGAGCCAGTGAACAAACGTGTTGATTGGAAGCATTTTTTTGGGATTCTTCTGATAGCAACCTCACTGTGCGGTAAGGATCTTGCTATGAGCGAGTAGAGTTAGAAAAAATGCAAAGTTGGGAGTACACAGAAATATTTTAACATTGTATTTTAACTTTATACTATAGATAAATCAACATATTCTGTTGGTTGAGAAATAGGAAGAATTAGAAGCTCTCAGATTTTTAACGAAACATATTATAGTCATAATCTTAAGTTCAAAAGACAATAAAAATATCCACTGTTTGCATTTAAACTTTTTTTGTGACTTGTGCTCATTAGATTGAGTGTCCATGTTGGCTCTTAAAAGTTAGTTATGGTGCAGGTTAGATGAGACATAAAATTCCCTCAACACCTTCCCATTCAGTATTCTCAGATAGAGCATGGCTAGATATAGACAGAAAGTGCTGTAACCTTTCTTATTGCGCTTTTACATTCAAATAGCACGCCTTACAATATGGCATTTCCATTCACTTTAACAGCCAATGGGTGATTATTGTTTGGCAGAAATTGCCACCTGGTGCAAAGTTAGGGGAGCTATATATTCTAGGTCTACCCACATTTGGAACTTGATCAAAGCTGCTCCATGAGCAATTAATGATAAGACCTAGATAATAAAATGTGAGGCTGGATGAACACAGCAGGCCAAGCAGCATCTCAGGAGCACAAAAGCTGACGTTTCGGGCCTAGACCCTTCATCAGAGAGGTGATGAAGGGTCTAGGCCCGAAACGTCAGCTTTTGTGCTCCTGAGATGCTGCTTGGCCTGCTGTGTTCATCCAGCCTCACATTTTATTATCTTGGAATTCTCCAGCATCTGCAGTTCCCATTATCAATGATAAGACCTATTGAGAGATGAAACTTAAACTATATTTCTCAATTGGTTTCAATCGTAGGGACCTAAAGATGCCAGGTTAATGCCTAATCCTGTAGCTGCATGTACTTCCTTACAATTATTTATTCTAGCATTTGTATTGCGTGAGATCATTAGCTTCTACTTCCCACTTGTTTTATAAGTTCTCACAGATCTCAATAAGAACAATGTGTTGATGATAAAGAGTAAAATAAACATGAAAAGCTGTTGCTGTTTTACCTTCAGAAACCACTTCCCTGCATTGAGCTTCTGAATCTCTGCCCATGTAAAACTTGAAACACTACTTCTGGCCCGCTTAGGAAAAACATCTGCTATGTCTGTTGTTCTTTCAAATGTAGAGTCATGCATGAGAAATGGAACTCCATCAAAACTTGAAAAAAAAAGCAAAAGTAACCTTGTCAATCTAGATTTCAGGAATACTTAATTTTTTTTCAAAAAAATATACAATAGAAATAAAATCTTTAAGGCAATATTTCAAAACATTTTGATTTGGAAGTGATAGAATATGCAATGAAATTAAATTTGTGTCCATAGAGCATGTTCCAAATTTAACTGCTTTGACATCATGATGATATTATTTTTATTTGAATTTAGTTTATCTTCCCTGTCAGGCATAAAACTCAAAAGCAGAACCTTCCATTGTCATAGAGTTCTATAGCACAGAGACAGGCCCTTCAGCCCAAACTGGTCCATGCTGGCTAAAATGTCCATCCATGCTAACCCCATTTCCCTGCACTTGGCCTTTATCCTTCTAAATGTTTCCTATCAATGTATTCATCTAAACACCTTTTAAATGTTGTTAATGTATCTTCCTCATTCCATACATGTATCACCCTCTATAAAAAAGTTGCCCCTCAGGTTTCCCTGTAGTCTTCCCCTCTTTTCTTAAACTGACAGCCTCTAGACTTCATTTCCTCAAGATTGAGTGTATTCACCCTATCAATGCCTCTCATGATCTTTTACACTTCTATAAAATCCCTTCTTCTCCTACGCTCAAAAGAAAATGCTCTAGCTTGCTGAACCTCTCCCTATTACTCAGCCAATGAGTGTTGGCAACATGCTTGTAAATCTGCTTGGCACTCTTTCCAGTTTATTAACATCCTTCCTATAGCAAAGTGACCAAAACTGAACACAATACTCCAAGTGTGGCCTCACCAATGTGCTGTACAACTGCAACTCAACTTCCCAACTCCATATTCAATGCCCTCTCTGATGAAGCCTTGTTTATTGCCCTGAATACCCGAGACTTGACTTTCAGAAAACCCTGCACCTGAACGCCAAGGTCCCTATTTTCCATTACACTCCTTAAGGTCCTACCATCATCATGAAACTCCAATCTTGATTTGACTTTCCAAAATGCAACACCTCACACTTATTTGTATTAAACTCCATTTGCCTTTTCTCAAACCACTTCCCCAGCTGATCAAGATCCTGCTGCAATTTATGACAACCTTTCTCATTGTCCAAGATACCACCTATTTCAGTGCCACCTGAAACTTACTAATCATGTATTGTACCTTCTAATCGTAATCCAAATCCAAATCCAAATCAGCACCAACCCTCACCCTCACCCTCACCCTCACCCTCACCCTCACCCTCACCCTCACCCTCATCCTCATCCTCATCCTCATCCTCATCCTCATCCTCATCCTCATCCTCATCCTCATCCTCATCCTCATCCTCATCCTCATCCTCATCCTCGAGACACACCACTAGTCACAGGCCTGGCAAGCATCCTTCAACTGTTACTCTCTGTTTTCTACCATCAAGCCAATTGTATGTCCAATCAGACAGCTTCACCTGAATTCCATGTGATCTAACCTTCTAGAGCAGCCTATCACGTGGAACCTTATTTAAGACCTTACTGAAAAAAGCCATTCATATTGAAAATTATAGTAAGTGCAATAGAATTCAACTTCTCTCCATTTATCATACTTCATTTTGAAGTGCCTTCTAATGCATGATGACTGACAGGTCTTAGACGGCAACCTTTCCTCAGTCTTCACATTCAGCAGCTGCCCCAAGTTTTTGTATCCCTCAGCATGCAGTTGTGGACTTTGGATTGTGCCAGTCTGCAACACAGTCAAGGGCAATTCTTTGCACTAGAAGACCAGAAAGCATTGGACGGAACCTTTATCAAGTTGTTGGCCTTCCAGGCACAGCTGCTGTTTATTTCAGTGTGTGTCCCTGGGAACAACACAGAGCACAGAGCTCTATGTTATGGGCTTCTATAGATGAACTTTGGCAGAAAAGTAAAAAAAACATTGCATCTCTCTCCAGATCTTCTTTTCAATAGTGCTTTCTACAAGTAGGCGAACAATGATCTCTGAGATAATGGGAACTGCAGATGCTGGAGATTCCAAGATAATAAAATGTGAGGCTGGATGAACACAGCAGGCCAAGCAGCATCTCAGGAGCACAAAAGCTGACGTTTCGGGCCTAGACCCTTCATCAGAGAGGGGGATGGGGGGAGGGAACTGGAATAAATAGGGAGAGAGGGGGAGGCGGACCGAAGATGGAGAGTAAAGAAGATAGGTGGAGAAGGTGTGGGTGGGGAGGTAGGGAGGGGATAGGTCAGTCCAGGGAAGACGGACAGGTCAAGGAGGTGGGATGAGGTTAGTAGGTAGCTGGGGGTGCGGCTTGGGGTGGGAGGAAGGGATGGGTGAGAGGAAGAACCGGTTAGGGAGGCAGAGACAGGTTGGACTGGTTTTGGGATGCAGTGGGTGGGGGGGAAGAGCTGGGCTGGTTGTGTGGTGCAGTGGGGGGAGGGGATGAACTGGGCTGGTTTAGGGATGCAGTGGGGGAAGGGGAGATTTTGAAACTGGTGAAGTCCACATTGATACCATATGGCTGCAGGGTTCCCAGGCGGAATATGAGTTGCTGTTCCTGCAACCTTCGGGTGGCATCATTGTGGCAGTGCAGGAGGCCCATGATGGACATGTCATCAAGAGAATGGGAGGGGGAGTGGAAATGGTTTGCGACTGGGAGGTGCAGTTGTTTGTTGCGAACTGAGCGGAGGTGTTCTGCAAAGCGGTCCCCAAGCCTCCGCTTGGTTTCCCCAATGTAGAGCAATGATCTCTTCCCACCATGGCTATCTTTAGAATAATGTGCAGAGGAGATGAGACCTGAGCTGAAGGATTCAACTGGAAATACCTTTCTCACCACTAATCAAGCTACATCATGGTGCTTGTTTGAAAGTTCTGGCAATAAGGCATTGAGCCAGAGATAATAGGAACCGCAGATGCTGGAGAATCCGAGATAACAAGGTGTAGAGCTGGATGAACACAGCAGGCCAAGCAGCATCTTAGGAGCAGGAAAGCTGACGTTTCGGTCCTAGACCCTTCATCAGCCAAGTGACTTCGACAAGCTGCTCATGAAATCATTGACAGAATGACCGTCTTCTTCTCCTGCAGTGCCTTGAGGACATTGTATGTAGGCCTCTACTTGATTGACTTCCAGTTAAAGGTGTTTTCCTGCATAATCTTTTTCACAAGGGACAGATAACATAGCATAGCCTAATTGGTTTGAAAATTCAGGAGCAATGTTGCCAGACCCATCCACCACAAGCCAGGTAGAACTTTAGGACGTAATGTACAATCTATATGTAAATGGGAACAAAATGTACCCAGAAACAACCTCATCCTGTTGGCCATCCTTGTTTGTGCAACTGCATCAAGCTGTGCGTGAGCCTTCAGTCAGCAAACAGCAAGTGTCACTACGTATGAAGGTTCTTCCTGGGCCCAGTATTTTTAACAAATTATCAGATCACTTCTTTGTAATGCATTGGTATTCTACAGACTGGCTTCAGTTGTGTACTTACATTTTAATATAATCCCATTAAGATCTCATGTAGCATTCGATGCAGTTGAAACAAGGAAATTTACATCAACATAAACCCACAATGAAGTAAGTAGTGGATAAATGTAGTTGTTTGTAAAGAAAGAATGGCCTCAATGGAAACAACTATGTCACTGAATAAAATACTTAACCACACTTAGCTGACATTTGTGTTTAAGTTCGAGAGACCTACGAGACAGGTCTAACTGAATACATGCAGCTACTGGGTTAGAAATTCTATTTTTTAAAATTTTGTGCAAGTCTAATTTAAATTGAACCAAAAGAACTGTAGATGGTGTAAGTTGGGAACAAAAACAGAGTTTGCTGGAAAAGCTCAGCAGGTCTGGCAGCATCTGTGAAGAAAATATCAGAGTTAACATTTTGGGTCCAGTGACTCTTCCTCAGACCTCCCTGTGCTGAGGAAGGGTCTTGAGACTCGAAATGTTAACTCTCGAACATAGAACATGACAGCACTGTACAGGTCCTTCGGCCCTCAATGTTGTGCCGACCTGTCATACCGATCTCAAGCCCATCTAACCTACACTATTCCATGTACGTCCATATGCTTATCCAATGACGACTTAAATGTACCTAAAGTTGGCGAATCTACTACCGTTGCAGGCAAAGCGTTCCATTCCCTTACTACTCTCTGAGTAAAGAAACTGCCTCTGACATCTGTCCTATATCTTTCACCCCTCAATTTAAAGCTATGCCCCCTCATGCTCGCTGTCACCATCCAAGGTAAAAGGCTCTCCCTATTCACCTTATCTAACCCTCTGATTATTTTATATGTATCAATTAAGTCACCTCTCAACCTTCTTCTCTCTAACGAAAACAGCTTCAAGTCCCTGAACCATTCCTCGTAAGACCTTAGCTCCATACCAGGCAACATCCTAGTAAATCTCCTCTGCACCCTTTCCAAAGCTTCCACATCCTTATAATGCGGTGACCAGAACTGTACACAATACTCCAAGTGCGGCCACACCAGAGTTTTATACAGCTGCAGCATAACCTCTTGGTTCCTGAACTCGATCCCTCTATTAATAAAAGCTAAAACACTGTATGCCTTCTTAACAGCCCTGTCATCCTGGGTGGCAACTTTCAAGGATCTGTGTACATGGACACCGAGATCTCTCTGCTCATCTACACTACTAAGAATCTTACCATTAGCCCAGTATTTTGCCTTTCGGTTACTCCTACCAAAGTGCATCACCTCACACTTGTCTGCATTAAACTCCATTTGCCACCTCTCAGCCCAGCTCTGCAGCTTATCTATGTCTCTCTGCAACCTATGCCATCCTTCGTCACTATCCACAACTCCACCGACCTTAGTGTCATCTGCAAATTTACTAAACCATCCTTCTACGCCCTCATCCAGGTCATTTATAAAAATGACAAACAGAGGAACCCAACACCGACCCTTGCAGTACACCACTAGTAACTGGTCTCCAGGACGAACATTTCCCATCAACTACCATCCTCTGTCTTCTTTCAGCAAGCCAATTTCCGATCCAAACTGCTATATCTCCCACAGTTCCATTTTTCCGCATTTTGTACAATAGCTTATTGTGGGGAACCTTGTCAAACACCTTGCTGAAATCCATTTACACCACATCAACCGGTTTACTCTCATCTACCTGTTTGGTCACCTTCTCAAAGAACTCAATAAGGTTTGTGAGGCACGACCTTCCCTTCACAAAACCGTGCTGACTATCCCTAATCAATTTATTCTTTTTAAGATGATTATAAATCCTATCCCTCATAACCTTTTCCAACACTTTACCAACAACTGAGGTAAGGCTCACTGGTCTATAATTACCAGGGTTGTCTCTACTCCCCTTCTTGAACAGGGGAACCACATTTGCTATCCTCCAGTCATCTGCCACTATTCCTGTAGACAATGACGAGTTAAAGATCAATGCCAAAGGCTCAGCAATCTCCTCCCTGGCTTCCCAGAGGATCCTAGGATAAATCCCATCCGGCCCAGGGGACTTATCTATCTTCACCCTCTGTAGGATTTCTAATATCTCTTCCTTGTGAACCTCAATCCCACCTAGTCTAGTAGCCTGTGTCTCAGTATTCTCCTCGACAACATTGTCGTTTTCTAGAGTGAATACTGTTGAAAAATATTCATTTAGCGCTTCGCCTATCTCATCTGACTCCATACACAACTTACCACTACTATCCTTGATTGGCCCTAATCTTACTTTCGTCATTCTTTTATTCCTTAAATACCTATAGAAAGCCTTAGGGTTTACCCTGATCCTATCCACCAACAACTTCTCATGTCTCCTCCTGGCTCTTCTGAGCTCTCTTTTTAGGTCTTTTCTGGCTATCTCACAGCCCTCAAGTGCCCTAACTGAGCCTTCACATCTCGTCCTAACATAAGCCTTCTTCTTCCTCTTGACCAGAGATTCCACCTCCTTCATAAACCACGGCTCCCGCACTCTATAGCTTCCTCCCTGCCTGACAGGTACATACCTATCTAGGACACACAGGAGCTTTCCCTTGAATAAGCTCCACATTTCTAATGTGCCCACCCCCTGCAGTTTCCTTCCCCATCCTATGCTCCCTATATCTTTCCTCATCTCATTGTAATTGCCTTTCCCCCAGCTATAACTCTTGCCCAGTGGTATACATCTATCCCTTTCCATCACTAAAGTAAACATAACAGAATTGTGATCGCTATCACCAAAGTGCTCACCTACTTCCAAATCTAACACCTGGCCGGGCTCATTACCCAGTACCAAATCTAATGTGGCTTCGCCCCTTGTCGGCCTGTCTACATACTGTGTCAGGAAGCCCTCCTGCACACACTGGACAAAAACTGATCCATCTATAGTACTCGAACTATTGTGTTCCCAGTCAATATTTGGAAAGTTGAAGTCCCCCATGACAACTACCCTGTCTCTCTCACTCCTATCGAGAATCATCTTTGCTATCCTTTCCTCTACATCTCTGGAACTATTCGGAGGCCTGTAGAAAACTCCCAACAGGGTGACCTCTCCTTTCCTGTTTCTAACCTCAACACATACTACCTCAGTGACGAGTCCCCACACATCCTTTCTGCAACCGTAATACTATCCTTGACCAACAATGCCACACCTCCCCACCTTTTACCATCTTCTCTATTCTTACTGAAACATCTAAATCCTGGAGCCTGCAACAACCATTCCTGTCCCTGCTCTATCCATGTCTCCGAAATGGCCACAACGTCGAAGTCCCAGGTACTAACCCATGCTGCAAGTTCACCCACCTTATTCCGGACTCGCCTGGCATTGAAGTAGACACGCTTCAATCCAACTTCTTGCTTGCCGATGCCATCTTGCATCCCTGAAACTTTATTTCGGACTACCCTACTCTCAACCTTTTCTATACTTGAACTACAATTTTGGTTCCCATCCCCCTGCTGAATTAGTTTAAACCCAACCATATAGCCTTAGCAAATTTCCCCCCCAAGGATATCGGTACCCCTCTGGTTCAGGTGAAGACCATCTTGCTTGTAGAGGTCCCACCTACCCCAGAAAGAGCCCCAATTATCCAAGAATCCAAAACCCACCCTCCTGCACCATCCCTGCAGCCACGTGTCCAACTACTCTCTCTCCCTATTCCTTGCCTCACTCGCACGTGGCACGGGCAACAAACCGGAGACATCAACTCTGTTTGTCCTAGCTCTCAGCTTCCATCCTAGCTCCCTGAATTTCTGTCTTAAATCCCCATCTCTCTTCCTACCGATGTCATTGGTGCCAATGTGGACCATGACTTGGGGCTGCTCCCCCTCCCCCTTAAGGTTCCCAAAAACACGATCAGAGACATCACACATCCTGGCACCTGGGAGGCAACACACCAACCGTGAGTCTCTCTCGTCCTCTGATATTTTCTTCACAGATGCTGCCTGATCTGCTGAGCTTTTCCAACAACTACTGTTTTTGTTTCTAATTTAATTTGAGTTTTCATAGTTAGCACTAAACTGAAACCTACAGTTTAAAGTCTGTAGTTGCCAGCCTGAGGCATGGTTTTAATAAGGCTTCCAGTGAAAGAGCAGCTTAATTAAGAACCTGCTGAACATCGGCCTTTTCTCTTAGGAGCAAATAAAACTATTCACCTTACGGTGAATAGTACTTGAGTGTGACTTACAACAGAGATCTGGTGATATGGATTCAGGGAGATTCGGGGAGGAACAGAATGTGTGTTCTATTGTTTTCCCTGAACATTTTCTGCTTCAGGACCTGATACTTATTCTGCTACAGGAGAATGAGCTGATTGTTTGTGTCTGTGATAAGTGACTAAACTCTATTCTATTCCTAAAGTTCCACATTGCATAGCAACTTGTGATACAGTTAATACAAGAAATAGAACTATGACTGACTATGAAATTGACAAAAATAATTAAGTAAAAGCAACATACTTGGGTAGTGGAGAGACTTTTGGAATTAGTGGTGGAGAAACTCAACTGATCATGGCAATGTGGTACAAGAAGTTATTCACAAGTGGGAAGCTGGAGCAAGGGACAGTACACTGAGGGAGATTGATAATTTTCTGCAGCAAAAAGCTTGAGACTAGATGACTGTGTCATCTGCCTGAAGCCAGGGTTTGGAACATCTGCTCAAGGCTGGAGAGGAATGTGCAGTAGGAAGGTGAAGGCCCAATCATTGTGGTCCAAATAGGTATCAAAGTATTGCAAGGACCAAGAAAGAGGTTCTGCATTGTTAATTCGTGGAGCTAGGTGCCAAATTAAGAAGAGAAGAAATCCTGGAATTCCCTCCCTAATGGCATTCTAGGTCTACCTACAGCACATAAAATCTGCTGTGATTGAAGAAAGCAGCTCATCACCACTTTCTGAGAACAAGTAAGGAAGGGCAATCAATGCTGGCCCACATCCCATGAATTGAATTTTAAAAAAAAGGAGAGATGGCATAAGTTCATGAACCTTAGATGGAGATGTAATTTGGGTGGAGATGAGAAATGATAATGGCAAGAAGTCAGTTTCAGGAGTGGTGTGCAGGGCTCCTGATAATAATCTTACAGTAGGCAGGAGCATAAGGAGGAAATACCCAGAGCTTGTCTGAAAGGCCTAGTGATAATTGTGGGAGATGTTTTATTTACAGGCAGACTGGAGAAGTCAGATGGGAACAATAGCGTAAATGAAGAGTTCACAGGTTATTTTCAGGGTAGTTTCTTATAACAGCACATTCTGGAGCCAACTATGAATCAAGCTTTACAAGACTTGATATTATGCGATGAGATACGATTAATCCATGATCTCATAGTCAGGCACCTTTAGGTAGCGGCAGAACATTGTATGATTGAATATTACATTCAGTTAGACAGAGACAGAGGGGTTGGTCAGAGACTTTTAAAAAGTAAATAAGGCATATGTATGATCAGTAAGTTCGTAGATGTCATGGTAACTGGCGGTACAGTAAATAGTGATGAGGAAGGTCTTAGACTACAGGCAGGTGTAAATGGCCTTGTCAGATGGGCTACTAAATGCTGTGGATAAAGAGGTTCTAGTCGATGTACCATGCTTGGATTTCCAGAAGACATTTGATAAGGTGTCACATCAAAGATTATTGTGGAAGATAAAAGCTCATGGTGTAGCGAGTAGCATATTGGCATAGACAGAAGATTGGCTGGTTAAAAGCAAACAGAGTCAGCATAAACAGGTCTTTTTCAAGTTGGTGTGATGTAATGAATGGAGATCTACAGGGATTGGTGCTGGGACCTCAGTTGGTTAAAGTTCATATTAATGGCTTAGATGAAGGGATGGAATGCATGGTTGCCAAATTAGCTGATGATGCAAAGGTAGTCGGGAAGGCAAATTGTGGAGAGAATCTTAAGAGGCAATGAAGAGGTACAGGTATTTTAAGTAAATGGGCAAAGATGTGGCAATGGCATATAATGTAGGAGAATGTGGAATTACTCATTTTGGCAGAAAGAATAAAAACTAAACTCACTTCAGAATAGAAATGTCTGGTGAGTAGATGTGTATGTGCCTGCTAGCAGGAGCAGGGACATAAATCACTGCCCTGGGACTGCTGAAAGTCTGGTCTCTGGTCCCATATCCAAACTTAATGGGTCCCCCCATTAGAGCTGTCGTCCAGGTTGTTGGGCCCTGTTAAACACTTGGGGTCTGTATCCTGCCTTTGCTTTTACTTATTCATTTTGTGGCATGTGGGTGTTGCTAGCTGGCCAGTTTTTACTGCCCATTCCTAGCTGCCTTCTTGAACCACTGCAGTCCACCTTCTGAAGGTTGACCCACAATGCCATTAGGGAGGGAATTTCCTGGATTTCAGAAAATTTTCTGAAGAAGGGTCCAGATCCGAAATGTCAGTCTTCCTGCTCCTCTGATGTTGCCTGCCCTGCTGTGTTCATCCAGCTCTACACCTTATTATGTACCCTGAATCATCATTTTTTGTGATGGTATGCTGCAATTTCAAAATTTAACTAACAGTTCTTGAAGATGGAAAAACCTTGCAGCTACGGGCAGAAGCCACAACATTAACTATTTAATAACTTGATAGCCATAAGCACAGTGTATGGCTTCCACCCTGGAGAGGTGAGCTGAAATTAAACTTTCAGCCAAGCAGGAACACAAATCTCACAGAATTGTCCAGCTTGTTTCTCTTTCTACAGATGCTGCCTGACCTGAGAATTTTCCAGCGTTTCTAGCTTGGGATCAGGGAGGAGCTGAGGCAGAGGTCAGAATGATTATAGAGAGACTGTGCGGGCAATGTTAGAAAATAATGAGGTCAGATTGGTGAGTTAAGTCCAATATGTGTGGTGGTTTAAAAATGGCTGCCCATCACATACCTGATCTGTACATCACTTTCAAAAGTAGTCGCCTCACATTTCACAGTTTCCTCAAAAGACATCAGAGTGTTTTCTGGAGCCAACTAAAACAATACATGAAAAGTCAACATCTAATACAATCCATGTTGAGCAACAGTATTAAACACCACAAGTCAAGAAACAACATGGATAAAGAACATGTTAATTAAATATTAACTGTGTTTAAATGTATGTAGATGCTGGCCATTCACTTGAGTCCTCACAAATAGATACAGAAAGAGTGTTTGTTGGGTTAGTAGGTGTATGCTTGTGTTGTGTAACTCTCTAAATCATTATTAAAATGTGTAAAAATTGGCTCTAGATCTATCCTTCACTAACTGGTTTTCTGTATTAAAATAGCAGATACCTACCATGGGTGCTCCACGGTGTCCCATCATAGCTGGCCGTGGTGCCAGATCTTCTCTTTCAATAATACAAGGGGAGGAAATTGCAAGAGGAATAAAATAAAGGATTATCACCACTCCGAGATAGAACATTGGTATAATCACCTGTAAAACTGAAAACAAAAAGTGTAAAGTGGCGTTACAATCTCCATGATAAAGTTTCTGATACTTTTACTATCAATTTCAGCATCCTGGCCTTGACATTTAGGGAAGTAGACAAGTGAGGGCAAATTTAGTGGCTGGGAAGCCCATGGATACAGACATCCTGGAGGCTGGACTGAATTGAAGGGCAGATTCTGATTAACATATTTGGACTTCATCTCCAGGCCATAGTCAGACTGAGGGAATGACTGGCAAACTGACAAATGGCCTTCAGCTCCAGATGCAGCAGAGAGGAAGGAAGGAGAGAAAGAATGGGTTGATATGGTTTTGAGCAGGGATGTATTATGGGCCATGGTGGCTGTTTGGAGGGTGAAGCGAGGAACGTATTGAAATTGTGAAAACTGATAGATATTAGAAGTTGATAGACATTGAGGAATGCCATTGGGATCGCTACTGAAGTAGATGGATATGAAGAAATATGGGCCAGATGACCGTAAGGAATCATGCAGATATCAGGAAGTTGTCAGAGGATTGTCTAATAATGGGATAAAGCAAATTGTCATGGAAAGGTAAGGAGGAAAAGTAGAAAACTTTCCTAGCCCATATGCAGTGCTAGAAAAACATTTACCAGTTTGCTCCAGTTGCTTTTTCCTCTTTTTACCTGCCAGTTTTCTCGATGTCTGTGAAACTAGGCCAGTCAACATTAAATCTGAAATAAAAAGAAAGTCTTAGTTCATTAAAGCCCTCCCAGTCTGCCTCCATTACAAGTGGACATTAAGATTTCTATTTTAAAATTTTTAACCAAGTTGTTTAAAACTAGCCCCTGTAACCTTTGTAATTATTGTTTGGCTTTGTCTCAATTTTGTTACTGGACGTCAATATTACACGAATGTCAGGAAAAGAAGCAAGATTAGATAATGCAATCGATGAAACACGCTCTGGCATTCATTAGAGTCATGCTTGGACATCTGCAGCAATTCTATTTTCTGCCTAATCCACATATCACTTGACATACATCCACTCAAAATGTCTCTCAATCAGTCTTGGTCTTGAAATTATTCATCGACTGAATATCCATAGCCCTTTACAGTTCGTCCACCTGGTCCTGGAAATTTATCCAACTTCAGACAATTCAGTTTTTTTAGCATCTTCTCGCTGGTGATGGCCATCATTCACAGGTCTGCCCCCTGACTCTCTTTAATTTTTGGGATATTGGACGTGTCTTCCACTGTAAAGACTGATGCTAAGTAATTGTTCAGTTCCTCAGCCATTTCCTTATTCCTGAATACTATCTCTCCAGATTCTTTTTCCAGTGATCTAATGTCCAATTTTGTCTCTTTTTTGCCCTTTACATATCTAAAGAAACTCTTACAGTCTCCCTTTATATTACTCACTAGCCTATGCTCATACTTAATTCACTCCCTCTTTAATTCTTTTCTTTTGCTGCCTTCTGTTGGCCTTCGTAAGCTTCCCAATCCACTGGTTTCCCCTTGCCTTTGCCACATTATATGCTTTCCCTTTTGCTTTATGCTATTCCTGACTTCCTCAGTCAGCAATGGTTGCCTCATCCTCCTTGTACTATGCTTCTTTTTCCTAGGGATGAATTTTTGCTGTGTATTCTGAGTTACCTCCAGGAACTCCGTCTATTGCTGTTCCACTGTCCTTCTTACTAGGCCCCTCTCCCAGTTAATTCTGTCCAGCTCCTCCCTCATGCCTCTGTAGTCACCTTTATTCAGCTGTAACAACTTTACTTCTAATTCTATCTTCTCCCTCTCAAACTTCAGAGTAAAATCAATCATACAATGATCACTGCTTCCTAAGGATTCCTTCACCTTAAGCTCGCTTATGAAGTCTCCCTTATTGCACATCGCTAAATCCAGTATCGCCTGTTCCCTTGTGAGGTCCACCACAGGCTGCTCCAGAAAACCATCTCATAGACATTCCACAAATTACTTTTCTTGCAATCTATTACCAACCTGATTTTCCCAGTCCACCTGTATAAATAAAAGCCCCCATGATCATCGTAACTTCACTTTTTTTACACACCTTTTCTATCTTCTGATGTATCTTGTGTCCCAGCTGCTGGCCACTGTTTGGAGGCCTGCACATAACTCCAACTATGTTCTTTTTTTACCTTTGCAGTTCCTCAATTCTATCCACATGGTTTCTACACTATCTGACCCTACTTCATTTCTTACAATTGATTTAATTTAATTTCTTTTAATAAGGCGACCCGATCTCCTCTGCTCACCTGCCTATCTTTTAGATAAGATGTATATCCTTGGTTATTCAGCTCCTGTTGCAGCCATGTCTTCATGATGCCCACCATGTCATACCTGCCAATTTCAATCTGTGTCACAAGCTCAATTATCTTATTCCTTACTCTGCTTGCATTCAGATATAAACCTTCTGTCCTGTATTAACTGTTCCCCTTCTCATCTGTGCATCTGAATTTCTGATATGCACTTGCTAAACATAAAAGTTCCCAGTCACCAGTGAAAAGTTGTGAAATGCCCACATTAAAGTTCAATGAGCAACTTATAGACGAGCAAGCCAGAAGCAGTACCAGGCCCATCTAACATTAAGGTGACAACAAATGAGGAAAAAACACAAGACTGCCTGCATGCCAAACAGCAGAAACAGCATGCAACAGACAAGACAAAGAAATTCCATAATCAGCAGAATAAAATAGAACATAGAACAGTACAGCATAGTGCAGGCTCTTCGGCCCATGATGTTGTGCCAAACTTTAACACTAATCCTAAGATCTATCTAACCTCCACCACTACCTTGTACTATAATCCATCTGCCTATCTAATAGCCACTTAAATGCCCCTAATGAGGCCAACTCCACTGCCCTCTCTGGCAATGCATTCTATGCTCCGACTACTCTCTGAGTAAAGAACCAACCTCTGAGGTCTCCCTATATCTACCTCTACTCACTTTAAAACTATACCCCCTCATAATAGCTACCTTCAGCCTAGGAAAAAAATCTCTGGCTGTACACTCTATCTATACTTCCGATCATTTTGTACACCTCTATCAAGTCGCCTCTCATCCTTCGTTGTTCTAAAGAGAAACGCTTTAGCTCTCTCAAACTTTCCAGATAAGACCTACCCTCCATTTCAGGCAACATACTGGCAAATCTCCTCTGCACCTTTTCCAATGCTTCCACATCTGTCCTGAGAGTTCTAAGTTCTTCAATTGTCCTAAATCCAACAGTGAAATGTGGTGAATGATTTAATGACTAACAGGAGGGGGCAACATCCAGAAATATCTCTGTTCACAGTGATGCCAGAGCCCAGCATATCAGGCCAAAGGTCAAAGCTAAAGCAGTTGCCATTAGTTTTATTCAAAGGCACCAAGTATTTGATATAACTTGGCTTCCTCCTGAAATTTCCAGTATCACAGATGTCAGTCTTCAGCCAAATCAATTCACTCCATATGATTTCAAGAAATGACTCAAGGCACTTGGTACTGGAAAAGCAATGGGACTTCAGAATATTTTTGCAATATCACCAAACAATTGTACAACAAAATCTGACAAAGGGTCGCTGGACTCGAAACATTAACCGTTATCCCTCTACATCAAAACTCAAAATTGTAGACATTATCAAAAACAAAGCAGACAATTGACTGGCATGCCGTCTATTACCTTCAGCATTTGTTTCTTCCACAATCAATGCACAGTAGCAACAGTGTGTACCATCTACAAGATGCACTGCAGCAACGCACCAAGGCTCCTTGGCAATACATTCCAAATCATTGTTTATAGTCACTGAGAACAGTGAGGAAGCAGATGCATGTCATGCTAGCACCACAAAGTTCCACTCCAATCCACTTGCCATTCTGATTTGGAAAGGCCAGCTACCTGTTGCTGCTGCCTCACAGGGCCGAGACCTGTTTTTGAACTTGCCTCGGATGACTGTCTGTATGGAGTTTGCACATTCCCCCCTCATCTGTATGTGTTTCCATTGTGTGTTCCAGTTTCCTCCCACAGTTCAAAGATCGACAGGTTAAGTGGATTGGCCATGCTAAATTGCCTGTGGTGTGCATGGATATGCAGGTTACGTGGATTATCCATGGCAAAAATGTGGGGATAGGATAGGCAGCTGTGTCTGAGTGAGATGCTCTTCAAAGGGTTGGTGCAGAACCAATAGGTCAAATGTCCTCTTTCAGAGCATGAAAAATGAAATATCTGTTGCTTCAGTGTCATTCAGTCAAAAACCTAGGAACTCCCTGCCCAACAGCAATGTGGGTGTACCAATCACTCCAGTCGATTGACATCAGTGGTTCAAAGAGGCAGCTCATTGCCACTTTCTCAAGGCAATTAAGGATGGACAATAAATGCTGGCCTAACCAGAGATATCCATATCCCATTAATGAATAACAAACCAAATCCGACTCTACCCATCACAGGAAACCTGACAGTATAATTCATTGTGAGAAATTTAGATCACAATTTCTCATTTTAAATCTTAGGCTCAAATACAGTGACTTGCAGTTCCTTTGCCATTCTATTGTCTTTGTTACTCACTTCTCTTTGACTGGAAAAATTGATCGATGACGAACCAGGCCATGATCGTCACAGCGACAATTGCACCAAGGTGGAGGAACGGAGCTGTAACCTGCATAACATCATACATCTTCAAATTTCAGAAAATATAAGTTTTAGGCAATGTCAGCAAACTATGTCTTCACTTGCAAAAATAGAGCAGGAACAGTAGTGTCGATGATTCAATCCTCAAAGTTAGGTTACATATAATTATATATGAACAAAATTACAAATTAAAAGCAGTCCATACATCCCAAACAGTAATCTGTACTATTGTTCATTTTCCACATGTGGCAGTTTTAATTCCATATGTCCATTCTGTTCATGTGTTTCTTTAACACTGTTCTCTATAATGAGCTATGAAAAAGACAGCACTGTTGACATGGCATTTGCTTCAATCACAAACTGGTATTTCATTCTAAAGCCTTATATTCTGCGACTCCAAAAACTTAGAACTCCAAGTTAACAATTATTTGAACCAAATGTAAAGAAATTATATGCCACGGCTACTGATAACATGCTTCCCATGAACAAGACCACAGAGTTTGGCAGGAGTCATGGTACTTTCTTTTGGCTATATCTCTGACTCATATGGCTGGATGTTTTGGGATGTCAGAGTCTATCAGACCTGGTTCAAAGATCAGGGATGGAGTTGAGTTGGGGGAAGACACCTATAATCCCAACAGCTGCACTGGAACAATATACCTGTTGAAAGCAGAGTTAATTGTTTTAATGTAAAGTCTCTGCCTCTATCTCGGGAGGAAGTCTTACCTTGGTGAGTTGCTGGCCATCTGATTGTCAAGCAGATCTATAGCCACAGGAGTGCCACCAGGAGATGTGAGTGTCACTGGTTAAACCAGCATTTATTAACCAGCCTTAACAGTTTTTGATGAAGTGGTGTTAATCTGCCTTCTTGAACCACTAAAGTCCATGTGTTGTGTGTAGAACCATACTGCTGTTAAGGGAGTTCCAGGAATGACAATGAAGGAATGGAGATCAGATTCCAGGTCAGGATTATTTCTGGCAAAGAGATGGTGATATTACTATGTTTCTGGGCCATTGCCCTTCTGTGTGGTAGAGGTTGCATGTCTGGAGGATTGTGTCTAGGGAACCTTGTGAGTTATTGCAGTGCATTCTATAGGACTACAGTCACTGTGTGTTTGTGGTAAAGTAGCTGAATGTTGAAAGTGCTAGGTGGGTTGGCAGTCAAATATGTCACTTTGATCTGCATGGTTTTGAATACATTGAGTACTGTTGGATCTGCACTCACCCAGTCAAGTGAAAAATATTCTATCACCCTCCTTACTTGTGCTTAGAAGATGGTGAACATGCTTTTATAAATCAGGGAAATTAGTTATTCACTGCGGAATTTCCAACCTCTTGACCTGCACATGTAGCTACAATATTTATATGACTGGCCCAGTTCAGTTTCTGGTCGGGGTTAAATGCAAGGATGTTAATAGTACAAGATTCATTTATAGTCACAACATTGAATGCCAAGAGCAGTGGAGGATGTCTCTTGATTGAGATGGTCATTGCCTCATTATTGAGTGATGTGAATGTTACATGTTATTATCAGTTCAAACCTGAATGGTGTCCAGGTCCCCTGCATTTGGACGCAAATTAGTTCAGTATCTCAGGAGCTGTAATTGGGCTCAGCATTGTCTGATCATCAGTGAGCATTCCTATTTCTGCTTGTATTTCAGATGGAAGGTCATTGATGAAGTAGCTGAAGATATTGGGGCTAGGACACTACTGTGAGGATAACACTGATGTCCTGGAGTTGAGATGACTGACCCCAACAACCACAATCATCTTCTGTTTAGCATGATTGTAATCACTAGAGAGCTTTCCACTGATTCGCATAGAATTCAGTTTTGCTGGGACCCCTTGATTCCACATTCATATGATTTTGCCTTGATGATAAGGACATTCACTCTCTCTTCCCTCAAAAATTCAACTATTTTGACCAAATGAGGACAAGAACTGTGTGAGCCTGGCAGACCAAAAACTGAGCATTGGTGAGCCAGCTATTCATTTGCAATTGGTTTTTGATAGCACTGTCAATGATACCTTTCACTATTTTGCTGATGATTAGTAGTAAACTTATAAGGTGATAATTGGCTGGTTGAATTTTCCTGCTTTCTGTGTAGTGCATACCTGATCAATTTTTCATATTTCCATGTAGATTGAGTTGTGTTCGTATTGGAACAGATTGGTTTGAGTGCATATCATTCTGGAGTACCAATTTTCTGTGATGCTGTCCGGATATTAGGCTGGCATCTTCATTGAAGGCTTGCTTTAATTATCAGAGCACTGAGTATAGGGGTAAGGATGTCATGTTGCAACTGTATATGGCATTAGCCACTTCTGGAGTACTGCGTACATTTCTGGTCACCGTGCTACAGGAAGGCTATTATTACATTGGAAAGGGTGCTGAAAAGATTTACAGGGATTTTGCCAGGACAGGGGGATTTGGGTTATAAGGAGAGGCTGGGACATTTTCCCTGGTGTGTAGGATGTTGAGAGGCGACCATTTGGAAATTTATAAAACCATGAGCGGTATAGATAAGGTGAATAGCCTAGGGTTGAAGAGTTCAAAACTAGAGGGCATAGGTTTAAATTGAGGGGATTTGAGATTTAAAAGGGACCTAAAGGGCAACTTTTTCACACAGAGGTTGGTGCGTATGTGGAATGTACTGCCAGAAGAAGTTGTAGATGCATGTACAGTTACAACGTTTAAAAGGCATTTGGTCAGATACATGAATAGTAAAGATTTAGAGGGATGTGGGAGAAATGCAGGCGAATGGGATTAGTTTAGTTTGGGGAACTTGGACGGCATGGATGAGTTGGAGCAATGGGTTGTATGACTCCATGACGCTATGACTCTTGTGTTGAAGAGGTCAGGAGGAGGAGGTGGATTGGGAACTTCTACCTGAAAAAAAAACACTTTTAATCCTTCAAATTTGTCTTTTGTTTTCTAGTTCCGGGGATGGGATATTTGTGGAGTCTCTCCACCTTTGAGTTTTTAAATTGTCTATTACTTTAAATGACTGAATGAAACAGGATTGTATACCTGAGACCAAATCTGTTGGTTATAAAATCACTTAGCTCTCTCTATTGCAAGCTTCTTACATTGATTAGCATGGAAGTAGCCTTGTGGGTTCACCAAATTGTGCCTTATTTTTAGGTATGCATGGTGCAGTATTCCGTGTTCTACAACAAACCGAGATAAATAACTGGCACTAGCTGGTAACGGCTGATCACGGTTATTTGCTGAACAAATTTTATTTCCTTGCTTGATATGTGTACAATGCAGACTATCTGATGCAGCAGATACTGGTTTAAATAATTTGAATGGGTCCATCAGTGTAGAACAGCCATTTCTGTACTAGATGTTATTATGGCAGAATTCTATGACAGATTGAATGTCTTAAGAAATAGAAACAATAACCATACTGTACACTAGATAAAGTTATCAGTGGATGAGCCACTAAATGTTAGTCCTGAATCTGAGAGAAGTGGATCAAAAAGTCTAGGTGTCACTATATCACCATACAACAGATCCTGATGCACTCTTATTTTCTCAGTTGTGAAGTGTGTGAGATTCATATATATCAATATCATTTAGTTTAAAGTTTGTATCTTGAGCAATAATTTTAAAGCTGTGTGTATCAGAGGTCAGGTGACCTCCTGGATTAATAAAGAATGTCTGTTTGCATAGTGAGAGTTTTACAATTGGAAAGAGCAAACATTGAAATGCATTAACTTGCTTTCAGTTTAGAAGAATGAGTTTTTTTTTGATTAGCAAAACTACAGCTTGTAAAACTTTTGTTTAAGTGGACAGAAGACCTGACTGGGGCCAAACATAAGAACAATTTCTACTGGAGAATGGAGTTCATTTGGAAATAGGTTATCTAGTATATGGGTTTTGGTTTGAAAAATACCAGAATAGAAGTATTTGGTTGGAACACTGAAGGGGTTACTTGAACTTAAACTTAATTCATTCAAGGAAGTGAGTTTTACGAAAAAAAAGGTTGTCAAGCTCTCAAGACAGGGAGTTAAAAAACATTAATTCAAGCCAAAGATGTGATGGAGAACGGAACTCCCGCTAGTATTTGAGTACTATAAAGGGATAGTGCTAGAATAGATGGGATGTTGTTCTGCAGTATATTGAAATCTTTCAAATTGTGTCTGTTCAAAAGTTCTGTTCTAATGTTCAAACCAAATCTGCCGCATCGTTTGCATGCTTATGGGTCAGCGAAAGATTGCTATCATAAAAAAAAAATACAAATTATGAAATATCAGCCAGCATTTGTTGGAATCTGACTTGTCTAGTGGTAACCCCAGTTGTGACCATGATATGATGCATTCAGATGTATAATTCAAAACATAATTGAAAAAAAATCACGAAATCACGAAAAAGAGTAAATAAATAGAGGATGAATGAAAATAACTACTGTATGGAAAAAATTGCAGCATGAGATAATTGAAAAATGAAAGAAAAAGTATAAACAGAAATCACCTTCCCTTTTTTAGAGGTATATTGGAGCAGATGAGGGTTCTCATACACTTCAGCAAGCTTTTGAAACAAGTCTTGTTCAATGGGCTAGGTTTGCCCAAAGCCATGAATTGAGATGTGGGATATTGTATTAGGCTATTGAAATGTGGACATTTTTGCAAGAAAAACAACAGTGGTTTTATTTCACTTCAGCAGGTGAAATTTTCCAATCAGATGTAGTTTCAATTTTTATCCTGAACCCATTTCTTCTTGGGCCTTGACTTCTGCAGGGGCTCAAATTGTTAAACCTGATAAGAATTTCAAGGGCAGGGGACAAATTTTTAAGGTGAGAGGAGAGAGATTTAAAAAAGACATGGGGGCTTTTTTTTTACAGAAGGTGGCTCGCATATGGAATAAGCTACCTGAGGAAGTAATGGATGTGGGTACAATTAAAAGACATTTGGATAATTACATGAGTGGGAAGAGTTTGGAGGTATATGGGAACAGGCAGGTGTGACTAGTTTAATTTGGGATTATATTCGGCATGGGCTGGTTGGGCTTAAGGGTCTACTTCTGTGATGTATGACTCTATGACTCCATATTTGTTAGGTTCTACATTCATTGTCACAGCATTGTGCTGCGGATTTTCTTTTGTAAAGAATTAATTGAGGAAACATGATGGAATGCTAAGATTTTTCTATTGCAAATGTTATGGAGGTGCGTTATACCGAGCATTTCTTGGACGACTTAGGTTTTGAAGGATAAAGCAATTTAGTTTCAAGTTTTGTGGACTTACTTGGAATGGTTTATTTGAAACAGGTCATTTGATGTTCTCTCGTGACTTTGGAGATTTATTTTTAGAAACAAAACTTCCTGGCAATCACAAACTGATTGCTTTGCTGTAGACGGCATGGTGGCTCAGTGGCTAGCATTGCTGCCTCACTGTGCCAGGGACCCAGGTTTGATTCCAGATTCAGGCAACTATCTGTGTGGAGTTTGCACATTCTCACTGTGTCTGCATGGATTTCCTCCTGGTTGCCCTGTTTCCTCCCACAGTCCAAAGATGTGCAGGCTTGGTGGATTGGCCATGCTAAATTGCCCGTAGTGTTCAGGAATGTGCAGATTAGGTGGGTTATGGGGAACAGGTCTGTGTGGGATGCTCTGAGGGTTGGTGTGGATTTGTTGGGCTGAAGGGCCTGTTTCCATACTGTAAGGATTCTATGAGACTGCTATTGAATAGTGACTTGTAGGGGTTTTTGTTTTTGGTTCATTTGGAGGGAAGTTTACTCAGAATAATCTGAGTTGAAGGAAAGCTTGCTACAAACAAGCTGCTGAGCTGATCTTTGCCATGTTTTAAAAAGAAAAACCTCTACATCTCTTCAGAGTGAAAGCTGTTTGATCTTTTGAAAAAAATGATTGAAACAAAATTACTGATCAAAACATGTTTGCAAGACATTAGAGACAGCCATCATAACTAGTGGCTTGACCACTCATGCCAAAATGACAGAGCAGTAGACTCAGAATCTTTAAGCTTTTGTCCTCAAGAATAACCCATTGGTTAATGTCTTTTTTTTTCAGAAGTTAGACTCTGCAGAGAAATCTATTTGTTTTCCCTGAAGAATAATTCTGTGTTTTCCCAAGCGTGCATTTCGGGATATTTAAAAAATTAAGCATTTATATTTTTATATTACTGATTGTTCTCTTACTATTTTAGGTTTTTTAAATTTTATTTTGCATTTTTACTGAAGTTTAGTTTATGTTGTTTTGCTTACAGTCTGATACATACAACGCGTTTAATTCATCATCTGGGTAACTGGAAAATGTATTATTTTATGTCATGATCTACGGAGTAGTAGGACTGGAATGAACGCCTAACCCTCCAAACCTGGTTGTAATAAAAAGTGAGGGCTCGCAGTGGGATGAAAGATGAGGACATTGTTGTATTAGAAGTGAGGTACTAATAATTTGAAAAGGGTAAAAGGAAATATGCTAGAAGTTCCTTTATATCAAAGTGGCTTCCACTGAAACTTTTCTGGAAGTGGAACATTCATCCCTGTATGATTTGCAAAAAAAAATCACAACATTTGAGCAATTGAATTGGCTGGAATATTATGGTTAGAACTAAAAGTTGGGGATTGAAAAACTGGCATAATTGAAATAATTGCACATGGTCTTTATTGGGATGAAGGGCTGTTATTTGTTTTCTGCTGGGTTCACCTAATGAATATTTTTGCGTTATAACCCTTGGGATAGTGAGACGAGGAAAATGGTACATCCTTCCAGCTTTGGTCAGAACACAAATTCTGTTCTGACCAAATAAAATGGAACAGACGTTTATTTGTAAATTGCTGTATATAGTTTATATTCAAAGCAGTCATATTATTGTGTAAACTCACTTGAATTGACAGACTTATAGTGTCCCATTCTTCCTTCCACTTAATTCTAATGACTATCATCAATATTAGGATCAGTAGGACACAAATCAGGATTGCAACCTTGAGAAAACAAGAAAAGATACAAAATGAAAGTGCGATACGCAAAAAAGCGCTGTTATAGAATTATTGCAGGATTTCATATTGTGCTACAGGAGAAGCTTAGCGATAGGGGTAGCATCCTTGACATTGCGAGCATAGGATCAAATCTCATTGTGTAACATTGGAATTAGTGCTAAATACTCTTGATGTTATAATATTCAGTATATAAAGGAGATAATTTGAACTATAAGAAACAGAAACACTTGACATTCTTGAAGAAACTTTCTAATTCACATAAACTGCAACTTCCTACAGTCAATTTTTATGCTTCCCTTCAAAATTATTAGCTGCTGTCTTTTGCTTTGGTATGAAATTTACCTACTCTTCTTTTATCTATTTCTCCTTTGCCCTTATACAGTCTTATACAATTGTCTTTCAACTTTACCTTCAGTGAAATATCTGGCTCCCTCCATCTTTCCAAATATTAACATGGTCTGTCTGGTTTGTTTTTTCTGGGTTTGCTTTGCCCCATCAAAACATTCTTCCATCTCAATGTATTTTTTTTTAACAAGTATTGCACTGAGTCTATCACTCTACTGTGAAGAATCATGATTTAGCTGTTCTTGTTTTGTAGTGAATTGATGTATTGCTTTGACATCCTCTTCACTTGCATGGAATTAGGACATTATTAACAATGTAGTTTAAAACATTTCAACTTTGTGTAAGAGATCCTGACCATGAACCCTATCTATGCATTTCAGTTTTATAAACGTCTATCAAGTCTCCTCTCAGTCTCCAGAGAAAACATCTTGAGATTTTCTAGCTTCTCCTTATAGGTCATACCCTCTAAACCAGGCAGAAACTTGGTAAACCTCTTCTGCACCCTCTCCAAAGTGGCCATATCCTTCCTGTAATGTGGCAACCAGAATTGAATGCAAAACTCTAAATGTGGCCTAATCCAAAGTCACACAAAGCTGCAATATGACTTCCTGGGTCTTGTACTCAGTTCCCCAACCAATAAAGGCAAGCATGTCATATTCTTTACCACCCTATCTACTTGCATGACCACTCTCAGGGAGCTATGGATTTGAACCCCAAGATCCCTCTGCTCATCAATGTTGTGCACAGTCCTGTCATTAACTGTATACTTTTCCTTACCATTTGATCTCCCAAAGTGCAGTAGCTCACACTTACCCGGATTAAACTCCGTCTGTCATTTCTCTGCCCATATCTGCAACTAATCAATATCCCGCTGTATCCTTTGACAACCTTCTACACTATCCACAATTCCACCAATCTTTGTATCATCTGCAAACTTTCTGACCCACTCATCCACATTTTCATCCAAGCCATTTATACATATTACAACCAGGGATCCAAGTACAGATCCCTGAGGAATGTCACTAGTCATAGGTCTCCTGCCTTCCACCTTCCACCCCAACCTTTGCTTCCTATGTGCAAGTCAACTCTGAATCCATGCTTCAAGCCACCATGGATCCCATGCTTCTTAATCTTCTGGATGATCCTACTATAAGGGACTTTGACAAAAGCCTAACTAAAATCCATGTAAACATCAACTGTTCTATTCTCAGTGATCACCTTTGTCACCTACTCGAAAAATTCAATCAGATTAGTAAGACCTGACCTGCCCTACACAAAGCCACACTGGCTGTTCCTAATTGGGCCATGCTCTTCCAAATGTGTACAAATCCTATCCCTATGAATTTTCTGCAGTAGCTTCCCAACCACTGATGTGCCACTCCCTGGTCTATAGTTTCCTAGATTATCCATATTTTCCTTCTTTATCAGAAGAAGAGCATTAGCTACTCGCCAGGCTTCTGGAGCCTCTCCAGTGGCTAATGAGAATACAAAGATCTTGGTCAAGGTTCCAACAACCTCCGCTCTTGCCAGTCTCAATAATCTGGTGTATTTACTATTGGGCCTTGGGGACTTGTTCACCATAATGCTCTTCAAGAGACCCAACACCACTTCTTTCTTGACCTCAAAATGCCCTGGCATATCAGCACGCTTCACGCTAATCTCACTATCCTCCATTTCCTTTTCCTAGATGAATACCATTTTGAGGTATCAATTAGGATCTCGCCCACATTCTCAGTCTCCAAGCACTCTTAGCCCATGCCTTTCTAAAAGACTATTTCTGATTTCTCAGGATTGATTCTAAAATTTTCTGACAACCAAAGTAAGACTAACTGGCCCATAATTGTTTGACATTTCCTTCGTACCCTTTATAAATAACAGAACTGCACTTGCATTCCTCCAGCCCTCTGGCATCTCACATGTGTCCAGTGAAGATGAAAAAACAACCCTCAGAGCATCTATTTCCTCCCTGTCCTCCTTCAAAATCCGAGGGAACAATCCATCAGGCCCTGGCAACTAATCCACTTTTACGGATTCCAGGTCTGAGGCCTCTATTTCTCATTACGATTATTTTGTCCAATATTTCACACTGTTCCTCTGGATTACTATCTCCACATCATCCCTTTTCTTTCTGAATACGGAGACAAAAAAATCATAAAATTCTTTCCATATCTTCTGCATCTTCACACAAGTTCCTTTCTTTATGTCTGATAGGTACCAAGATTTTCCTTAGCTATCCTTCATATACTGCTCTTTATATACTGGTAAAACGTCTTTGCGTTTTCCTTTATCTTGATTATTAAATCTTCATGATTAAGTAAGTAGCAATTGAGAAAGAACTGATAATGCTCAGGCTACTTTTTTGTTGCCACTTACAGAACATTACCTTATTAATCCAGTGCAAGTAAAGTGGTATTTGCAGAGCAAAGTGACACAGTGAAAGTATCTGAAATGACAAAAGCAGAAACTTCCTAAGATAAGTCTGTAATTGTCTGACACATTTCTAACGCTATATTCACAAAATCATCAATGTGTAAATGTATTTGAGTTAATGAATAGTTTTTAAAATTGGTTTTAGTTGCATTAAATTCATTGTTTAACATTGGATTGTCCCCCGAGTGTACAATCTGTAGCCTTTTACATAATGTGTTTCACTTACTTTCATTGTTTAGCAATGCTCCCCCGTAAAACTTCATTGTTAAAAAGAAATTCCTTCTCTTTATCACTTGTTTGCAATATATACTCTCAGCTTGTCTACTCTGCAGCCAACCGTTTCCACCTTTGCATTCCAATGATTTCGTACGTCTGGAGACTAAATATAACATACCCCAAGAGCAAAAATACTTAAAGGAATGGAGGAATAAAAAAAAAGCTACAGATCTCCAAATGTAGGATTTCAGGTACTGAAAGCAATAAGATTCTGGATATAACTCAACGGTGTTGAACTGAAAACATGTATCTGCATGACACATATTACAAGCAAAATTAACAGTCAGACAATTATACATTAATTTAGGAAAGTCATTAGAGATTTATTAAAGATAAATTGTGGTTAATTGAATTTTTAAATCAGATTAAATAGAAGATTAATGAGTACACTAGGGTTGGTACAGAGTGTATGGATGTCCTAAAAATATTCGATAAAGTGCCACATCATAAGCAAGCAAACTTGAAGCTCTTGAAATAAAAAAGAATCATGCTTAGAATCTAGATATACTTTGAGGGAGTAAACTGCTATCCAGTGTTTATCTTCCACATGCCACAGTTTCAGGTAGGTATTTTTTATTCCATTGTTCTCAGTGCAAATTTCCTATATCCTAAATTCCTACGTTCTATTCTCTAGCTATCAGTTGTACAGCGTATACCTGCAGATAGCATTTTCTGACTTGTCCTCCAGTTCTTACTGTTTTAGTGGGTAGAGGGTTTGGGTGACATTGAGGTAGAGGGAGTGGTCATGTGTCCAGCACAAAGATGTCGAGATTTTGGTGGTTGACCATTGGAAGTATGTGGGTCATTAAGTATCATGGTGGCTTTTCACATGACTATCTTGTAGTGCTTCAGATAATGGTCAGTTTTACAGTTAGCCAAGAGTTAGAGCTATTTAAATCCCTATATCAATTATAGCTAACTCATAAATGGAATTGGAATAGTCTGAAATCTGTGGCTCTACATTCAGATGCAGACTAATTGCCCATTTGAGGTTTTTGTTTCAATTCCATTCAAATCCATTTCACTTAGGAACAATAGCTAGTTGAGACTTTCACATGATAAATTTGAACTCAAGCTTCAAGAGACTTACCGGCTACGTCACAGTGCCCAGTAAATTTAATATGAAATAAATAACTATGAACAAATCTATAACTTGTCAGTAACTTACCATCAACAGAAGCAGGTAGCTAAAGATAATTGCTGTCAATATTAGGAGAATCACAGACCAGTCTAACCACCGATGCATCTTTGCAAATAAATGCCTGTAAGGGAAGAGGAAAGGATTATTCCTTGAATAACCTATTGTTCAAGTGTGATTCTCATGTTGCAACTGCTAACTGCTTTAGGTGATTTCAGCTTGGGTAGATGTCAAATACAATGGGATGCTCCTTTAACATTGATAATGGGAACTGCAGATACTGGAGAATCCAAGATAATAAAGTGTGGAGCTGGATGAACACAGCAGGCCAAGCAGCATCTCAGGAGCACAAAAGCTGACGTTTCTGGCCTAGACCCTTCATCAGAGAGGGGGATGGGGAGAGGGAACTGGAATAAATAGGGAGAGAAGCGGAGGCTGACCGAAGATGGAGAGAAAAGAAGATAGGTAGAGAGGAGAGTATAGGTGAGGAGGTAGGGTGGGGATAGGACAGTCCAGGGAAGACGACAGGTCAAGGAGGCGGTATGAGGTTGATAGGTAGGAAATGGAGGTGCAGCTTGAGGTGGGAGGAAGGGATGAGTGAGAGGAAGAACAGGTTAAGGAAGCAGAGACAGGCTGGGCTGGTTTTGGGATGCAGTGATGTCCATTTCAAGCCCACTGACTCTCACACTACCAAGAATACACCTCCTCCCACCCACCCACCTGCAAAAATTCCATCCCCTATTCCCAATTCCTCTGGCTCCGCTGCACCTGTTCCCAGGTTGGGGCAATCCCACTCCCGCACACCTCAGATGTCCACGTTCTTCAAGGACCGCAACTTTCCCCCCACAGTGGTCGAGAACGCCCTTGACCGCGTCGCCCGCATTTCCCTCAACACATCCCTCACACCCCGCCCCCGCCACAACCGACACCAGAGGATCCCCCTCGTTCTCACATACCACCCCACCAACCTCTGGATACAACGCATCATCCTCCGACACTTCCGCCATCTACAATCCGACCCCACCACCCAAGACATTTCTCCATCTCCACCCTTGTCTGCCTTCCGGAGAGACCACTCTCTCCACGACTCCCTTGTCTGCTCCACACTCCCCTCCAACCCCACCACACCCGACACCTCCCCTGCAACCGCAGGAAGTGCTACACTTGCCCCCACACCTTCTCCCTCACCCCCATCCCAGGCCCCAAGATGACCTTCCATATTAAGCAGATGTTCATCTGCACATCTGCCAATGTGGTATATTGTATCCACTGTACCCGGTGTGGCTTCCTCTACATTGGGGAAACCAAGCGGAGGCTTGGGGACCGCTTTGCAGAACACCTCTGCTCGGTTCGCAATAAGCAACTGCACCTCCCAGTCGCGAACCATTTTAACTCAGCCTCCCATTCCTCAGATGACATGTCCATCATGGGCCTCCTGCAGTGCCACAATGATGTCACCCGAAGGTTTCAGGAACAGCAACTCATATTCTGCTTGGAAACCCTGCAGCCCAATGGTATCAATGTGGACTTCACAAGCTTCAAAATCTCCCCTTCCCCCACTGCATCCCAAAACCAGCCCAGTTCGTCCCCTCACCTCACTGCATCCCAAAACCAGCCCAGCCTGTCTCCGCTTCCCTAACCTGTTCTTCTTCTCACCCATCCATTCCTCCCACCTCAAGCCACACCTCCATTTCCTACCTACCACCTCATCCTGCCTCCTTGACCTGTCCGTCTTCCCTGGACTGACCTATTCCCCCCACTACCTCCTCACCTATACTCTCCTCTCTACCTATCTTCTTTTCTCTCCATCTTTGGTCCGCCTCCCCCTCTCCCCCTATTTATTCCAGTTCCCTCTCCCCATCCCCCTCTCTGATGATGGGTCTTGGCCCAAAACATCAGCTTTTGTGCTCCTGAGATGCTGCTTGGCCTGCTGTGTTCATCCAGCTCCACACTTTGCTCCTTTAACATTGTTGTTTTGAGATTAATTCAATCACAGAAAATGCCTAATACACTGGCAAGCTTGGAGTTTTGCATTTAGATGAATAAGATTTAGAGCAGATATTGTTTGGATGAAGTAGATTTCTGTATAAAACAAAACCCTTTGAGTGCTCAATTATCTCTTGTTACTGTGCTTTATTCCTTAGACAGACTGGTGAGCATCAATTTGGAAGAAATATCTTCTGTTTTCAAATGCAAGCCTGGAAACAAGTTGTATTCATAATGTAATTAGAGATGAATTTAGAAATATTAGATCACGGTGAACTTAACAAAATCATCTAGGATATTATTATTCAGTGGGTGTCAGGAGGGCTCACTTGTAAATCTAGGATCACGAAAACGGATGATGGGACGGTAGTTTATAAATATTCATTTGTACGAATATTCATAAAACATGAATATTCATTCATGCAATGTGAGTTCCACAGCCAAGTCCTTCATTGATTATGCAGCCCTGATGCACATGTGCCGTTGAGTCAGTTTCTTGAGCTGCTGCTATCCATGTGATTATATACAGGCACATTTACTGTTTACTATTTTCTTAAATGTCTACCATTGCTCCTCAAGCATCCTTGGCTACTAAATTCCTTTCTCAGTCCACTCCAGCAAGCTCTGCCCTCATTCATTTGTAACTATCCTTTTTTAAGTTTAGCAGAATTGTTTCTGAACGAGATTCTTCCTTCTCAAACTATATGTTATATCTTAGGAGCACAAAGCTTTTGTGCTCCTAAGATGCTGCTTAGCCTGCTGTGTTCATCCAGCTCCACACTTTGTTGTCTCGGATTCTCCAGCATCTGCAGTTCCCATTATCTCTGAACGCTATATCTACCATGTTCTGGTTGATTTTTCCTAAGGGAACGTTCTACACTGTAATAATTTATTATACTTGCTTCATTATGCATCACCAGGTTATCCAAAGTAGCCTGATCCCTGATAACAAAGTGTGAAGCTGGATGAACACAGCAGGCCAAGCAGCATCTCAGGAGCACAAAAGCTGATGTTTTGGGCCTAGATCCTTCATCAGAGAGGGGGATGGGGAGAGGGTTCTGAAATAAATAGGGAGAGAAGGGGAGGCAGACTGAAGATGGATAGAGGAGAAGATAGGTCGAGAGAAGAGTATAGGTGGGGAGGGGATAGGTCAATCCAGGGAGGACGGACAGGTCAAGGAGGTGGGATAAGGTCGGTAGGTGGGAAATGGAGGTGCGGCTTGAGGTGGGAGGAGGGGATAGGTGAGAGGAAGAACAAGTTAGGGAGGCGGGGATGAGCTGGGCTGGTTTTGGGATGCATTGGGGGGAGGGTGCGAGCTGGGCTGGTGTTGGGATGCAGTGGGGGAGGGGGAGATTTTGAAGCTTGTGAAGTCCACATTGATACCATTGGGCTGCAGGGTTCCCAAGCGGAATATGAGTTGCTGTTCCTGCAACCTTCGGGTGGCATCATTGTGGCACTGCAGGAGACCCATGATGGACATGTCGTCTGAGGAACGGGAGGTGGAGTTAAAATGGTTTGCGACTGGGAGGTGCAGTTGTTTATTGCGAACCGAGCAGAGGTGTTCTGCAAAGCGGTCCCCAAGCCTCCGCTTGGTTTCCCCAATGTAGAGGAAGCCACACCGGGTACAGTGGATACAATATACTACATTGGCAGATGTGCAAGTGAACATCTGCTTAATATGGAAGGTCATCTTGGGGCCTGGGATGGGGGTGAGGGAGAAGGTGTGGGGGCAAGTGTAACACTTCCTGCAGTTGCAGGGGAAGGTGTCGGGTGTGGTGGAGTTGGAGGGGAGTGTGGAACGGACAAGGGAGTCACGGAGAGAGTGGTCTCTCCGGAAAGCAGACAAGGATGGGGATGGAAAAATGTCTTGGGTGATAGGGTCGGATTGTAGATGGTAGAAGTGTCGAAGGATGATGCGTTGTATCCGCAGGTTGGTAGGGTGGTATGTGAGAACGAGGGGCATTCTCTTAGGGGGGTTGTGGCGGTGGCGGGGTGTGAGGGATGTGTTGCGGGAAATGCGGCAGAAACGGTCAAGGGCATTCTCAACCACTGCAGGGGGGAAGTTGCCGTCTTTGAAGAACGCTGATATCTGGGATGTGTGGGAGTGGAATGCCTCATCGTTTGAGATGATGTAGCAGAGGCGAAGGAATTGGGACTAGGGGATGGAATTTTTGCAGGTGGGTGGGTGGGAGGATGTGTATTCTAGGTATATTGCTGTGGGAGCAGGTGGGCTTGAAGTGGACATCAGTTTCTCACTGGTTGCCTGAGACGGAGACAGAGAGGTCCAGGAAGGTGAGTGATGTGTTGGAGATGGCCCAGATGAACTTAAGGTTGGGGTGGACCCCTGGTTGGATCCACAAATATTACTCTGTCCTGAGCACTATTAAGGGAACACTATGAATTCTTCATCAGATTATGGTCCCCCATTGTTTAATGCACAATTTTATCTATATGCTCTTGTTATCGCCTCAATTTTATCTGCCCCAGTTTATAGCTACTTTTAGGAGGGCCAACAGATAGCTCTTACCAAAATTTTCTTTCCTTTTTTTTCTGACCTCGGCCCTTATGGATTCCACCAATCCAATATCATTTCCCATGCTCTTGTATTTATTATACCTGATGGTAATAATGTTACTCAATCATCCTCTCATTCTTGCCTGTCCTTTCAAAAAACCACATACCCTTAATATTTAGTTCTCAGCTTTGATATCTTTGTAAACATGTTTCTGTAATGGCTGTATGATCATATTCATTAACTTGTATTTTTTAATTCATTTATGCCATTCTGAATACTGTGTGCATTCAAGTAAAGAGCCAGCAGCATGGAGAGGAATTTGGCTGAGTGTGAGGAAACCAGAATAATGCAGTGAACTGTTGTTTTTTTGGGTGGAAAGAAGATTTACAAAGGAGCTTCCAGAGTTTGGTACTAGACAATAGCTTTTCTTGATATGTGTTCATGAACTAGACTCAGATGTGCAGAGATAACAAAGTGTGGAGCTGGATGAACACAGCAGGCCAAGCGGCATCTTAGGAGCTAAACCCTTCAAGGGTTTAGGCCCGAAACGTCAGCTTTTGTGCTCCTAAGATGCTGCTTGGCCTGCTGCGTTCATCCAGCTACACACTTTGTTATCTCAGATTCTCCAGCATCTGCAGTTCCCATTATCTCAAATGTACAGAAGGTGAATTCAAAAATTTGCATATGATTCAGAATTTGAGAATCTTGATCTTTGAGGTAGACCACAATAGACTTCCTTATCGGTAGAAAGGACAACACATGACAGATGAACTTTACTGCTGGGAAATGTGAAGTGGTACAGTTTTGAAGGAAGAAGAAGGAGAAAGGAAATCAGATAAAAGGGGTGCAGGAACTTAGATGCCTGGGGACATGCACAAATTATTGAAGGTACTACAGCAGTGTGAGAAGGTGGCTAAAAAGACATGCTGAATCTAGGCTTTATAAATACAGAAATATAACTCAAAAACGAAGAAATTACAATGAACCTCTAGAACATGTTGGGTTAACCATTGGTGTATTGTGTGTCAAATTCTGGTAAAAATTCAAACACATAAGATATGTTTGAGAAGCAGAATGAAAGGTTAAATATCACAAGGATGTTGTAAACATTTCGTACTTACTCATTTAAGTTGCTGTAGTCATTGCGCAGTGCCCACCAACAGTAAAACCAGAAAGCACTGATGCCAAAGGCACAACACAAGATCAGGCACCAGATACACGTGCTCTATAATGATAGAACAGGTACTATTAAACAAAGGAAAATGATTCTATTACACATTGAAAGCCATGAGATAAGGGCCTAGATTTTGCCATGACTGAGACATTCTTAAAGTGAAAAGTTTGGATTGACAATTATAGGAGCTTGAACCTGTAGCCTTTGGATTTTTTGTTATACACCAGAGAATGATCCAATCCCTCACAAGTCAGCTGACAGGTGTTGTCCTTGTGATGTCACGCTAACATGGACTTCAGCATGTCATCCTCATGAGCACTAATCAGAGCACCCTTCATAATTTTAGCATTCTTTTATAATTATGTAGTGTGCAAACACCTAGCAAGTCATGCATTAGTGTAAGTAAGTTTGTTCAAGAAATGCTCAAATGTGATGTGTTATGGGAAATATACAATGGTGAATGCATTAAGGTTTCGGTAAGATATGAATCTTTGCTTTTCACAGTTCTATGGAGAACCTTCTTTTTTGCCTCTGAGGAGTTGAGTTCAGATTAGTCACTTCTCAGCTTATACAGCAATGAGAATTGTGATGTCCTACCACATAATATAGTCTGCAACTCTGCCTGGGCAGTCCTGGTCACCAGTATCTTCAGAGCAGAGAAGACAATTTGACTAGGAAAGTTTAAGATAACGAAGCTACTGAGAAGCCATAGGTCCCTTCACTCTCCTGAGGTGATTTCCTTCGCCCTGGTCTGACCCACATAGGCTTGAAAGGGCTACCTGCTGGTTTGTACCAATCATCCATTCTAGCAACCACTGGGCTAACAGAGTGACCTGTAAAGGGTATGCAGCTCCTCATGAATTCCATGAATGTTAGTACATGCACCTATTCCAATGTCTTTTATTTGTCACAAATGCACTTCAAACTCTTATGGTCAGACTGCATGGAGTTGAGCCCCAGGGACAATATGGAGCTCTTCAGGCTATTAGGCTTTTCTATTTAACATGCCAGAACACCTAGTGCTTTAGAAGCTCTACCAAATACCTACATATCTGTTGCTGACTCGAAACATACTGGGCGCTAAAATGTGATCCCTGAGATTCCATGTTCCTGCTCATTGTTGACACTCTTCTCCCTTCTGCAAAGGAGATTTCAGAAATTAATTCCAGTGTTGTGGCATCACCTGGTACACTGACTCTACTTGGGCGACATCCCCCAGGTGTGCTGGTATCTGAGTTGGGAAAGTGTTGTCAAGTAAGATATGACATTGCCTCTTCACATCTCTTTCATTTCTTGGTCCCTAATCGATGAATATAGAACATTGTTGGGGTGAACATGTTAACAAGGTGTTTAACAAGCAATATTCCCTGTCAATTGGCATCTTGCCACTTCCTATTGAGAATCTTGCAATGTTGTTTGTGAAAAGTATAAAAGATGGTGGAAGTTGCTTGTAATGTTATGATGACCCTTACTGTGCTTGTTGCCTGATTCTGCCACATTAGATTACCTACAATATGGAAACAGGCCCTTTAGCCTAGCAGGCCCACACTGCCCCTTGAGGCATCCCACCCAGACCCATCCCCCTATAACCCACATACCCCTGAACACTACAGGCAATTTGCATGGCCAATCCACCTGCACATCTTTGGACTATGGGAGGAAACCAGAGCACCTGGAGGAAACCCACACAGACATGGGGAAAATGTGCAAACTCCACACATATAGTTACCTGAGGCTGGAATTGAACCTGGGTCCTTGGTGCTGTGAGGCTGCAGTGCTAACCACTGAGCCATCGTGCCGCCCCACATACTTCAGTCTGATTCATTTAGATCCTTCCAAGATTCGTCCTGGCATGTCTAAGTTCTCTCAATAGGGGCAATTGTTTTTTTTCCAGGTCAGAGATTTAGGAATTGGAGACAATTAGTTTATCTATTTGGGACACCACAGGTATGCTACACTGTTGTGGGAGTCTGTTAGCTCATTTGGGCTGGATAGCTGGTTTGTGATGCAGGTTTAATTCCTGTACCTGCTGTGGTTACCATGGGGGCCCTGCTTTCTCAACCTCACCTCTCGTCTGAGGCATTGTGACCCTAGGGTTAAACTCACCAGCAGTTTACCTCTCTCCTTTGGCTTTATGGGGATTTTATTCTCATTTATGAGATTTCAGGGTGGCATCCTTTTGTGCATATTTTTGTGATTTCTTAAGGAAACGAACTGTTGGAGCTTTCATCTGGAGCAGGCAGAGAGAGAGTGAGGAAAAATGCAGATGATACTTGGAAGTAGCTAGTACTTTTTGAAATGGATTCATTAGCTTGAGCTGGGGGCTTGCAATTGTGAAATAATTAAGGAGAGTTTGAAAAGTTGCTTATTTGGCTGCTACTGGAATGACCTCAAGAAATCACATAGTCATTAGAAAAGCACAAACATTGAGGAAAATGAACTACAGAGAACTCTGGCACACCATAGTTAATCTCAGGATAAGTAAAGGAACCTTCAAGATGTGCTCTTAGGTGGAAATACAAGTGGAGCAAGCAGTATTTCCCAAAAAAATTACCTCTGTAATACTACTCTTCATTCTGGGCGAGCAAAAAATTTTTGTTTAAAATGTAGAATTTTGCGGTATTACTCTCTCAGTTAGTAACTGGGAATTTGAACTTCTTTTTAACATTACTCATCTCTACCAAAATCATAAAGCATTCCCTGATGCAATAGGGGGTAAATTACATAGAATGGAGGATTCCATCCAATTTATTTGTACTGGTATAGCTCAGAGCTTTGACCGGCAAAGATCCTCCAGCGAGAGAGTGACCAATGAAATGGAATCTAGAAGCTTCATCACTCAGTGCAGACAGAAACTGTGTTGTGTATCCACAGGATGCACGCAACATAACAGAGCCTGGACCAGTCACAGAGTTGTACAGCATGGAAACAAACCCTTTGATCCAACTCATCCATGCTGACCAGATATCCTAAAATAAGCTAATCCCATTGCCAGCGTTTGGCCCAGTTACCTCTAAACCCTTCCTATTCATGTAAGTATCTTGACGTCTTCTAAATGTTGCAATTGTACCAGCCTCCACCACTTACTCTAGCAGCTCATTCTATCCATGCACCACCCTCTGAGTGAAAAAGTTGCACATTAGGTCCCTTTTAAATCTTTCTCTTCTCACCTTAAACCTATGCCCTAGTTTTGGACTCCCCTGCCCTGGGGAAAACACCTTGGCTATTCACCCTATCCACATGATTTTGTAAACTTCCATAAGGTCGCAACCTCCAACCCTCCAGCGAGAATGCATCCAGCCTTTGACCTGTATCTATTGCTCAAATCCTCCAACCCTGGCAACATTCTTGTAAATTGTTTCCGCACCCTTTCAAGTTTCACAACACCTTTCCTATATCAGGGAGGCCAGAGCTGAATGCAGTAGTCCAAAAGTGATCTAACGAATATCCTGCACAGCCACAACATGACCTCCCAACTCCTATATTCAATGCACTGACCAATAAAGATAAATGTACCAAATGTCTTTTTCACTATCCTATCTATCTGTAACTCCATCATTTATATAAATGACAAACAGTAGGGGACCCAGCACCAAGCCTTGCAGCACACTGCTGGTCACAGGCTTCCAGTTCTAGAAACAACTTCCCATCATCACCCCCTGCCTCTTGCCTTCAAGCCAATTTTATATCCAAGTGGCAATTTCCCACTGGATTCCATGTGATCTGACTGCTAACCATTCTACCATGCAGAACCTTGTCGAATGCCATGTAGACAATGTCCACTGCTCTACCTTTATCAGCCTTCCTTGTCACTTCAAGTTAGCGAGACATGATTTCCCATGCAAAAAGCCACATTGACGATCCTTAATCAGTGGTTGATTTTTCAAATACAAGTAAATCCTATGCCCCAGAATCCCCTCCACCAACTGACTCACCACTTACATCAGGCTCACTGGTCTATAGTTTCCTGGCTTTTCCTTACCACCTTCCTTAAATAATGGCACCATATTAGCCACCCTCCAGTCTTCTGGCACCTCACCTGAGGCTATTGATGATTCAAATATCTCAGCAAGGGACCCAGCAATCACCTCCCTGGCTTTGCACAAAGTTCTATGTCTTCAGTATTATAGCAGGAATGCTGGGACACATAGCATTTGCAGTATCCAGTGCCTTCAACTGTTTCTTGATATCACCAGGTGCTGTCCCAGTGTCACAAATTTAAAACAATAGCAAGTAGTGAGATACCAGATATATTCATGTAAATTGGCTTCAGTGACAACATGGGCAACACAGTCTGATAAAGCAAAACACCCACTCATTGTAGAATGTGTTTAATTTTACTAGTACTGAAATCAGTGGGGAATAAAGTGGGGGAATCTATAACAGACTGGTGATCTGTTCCATCAGACTTTAACTAGAAGGTGAAAATTAGCCTTATTTTAGAACAGAGAACAATACAGCGCAGAACGGGCCCATCGGCCCTCGATGTTGCGCCGACCTGTGAACTAATCTAAGCCCATCCCCCTACACTATTTGTTTAAGAAGCAACCCATGGAAATGCGCGAGTCATTTGTAATAAATGCCTTAAGCTACATGTTTTTTTAAAGGCTTTTGTATGCAATTGCACTTCAAGTACCACGAAGCTTCTGTTCCCTTTCAAATTCTAGATGTAAAGCAGAAAGAAACTAGTTATTTATTTGACATCATTTTTTTCTCTTTTCATTTTAGTTGTATGTTTCCACAATATGTACTTTACTGTTATCCCCAATGCGACAATATCTGTCTAAATATTGGAATTAGATAAAATTCAGGAATTCAAAATGAAAGAGGCAATGATTTAGTTATACCCCAACAAATAAACTATGAATGATTTAAGTTAAGACATAGCTGTTTACACATATTGAACCTCGTTACTGGCACATGATCAAGGATTTCAGCAACAAAAATCCACATGAGTAAGAATACACCCACAGTACAACCAAAACATTCCAGTCAGAACAAGGATAAAGATCCAAAGTACTTGCCGTGCCAAAGCAACACATACCACTCCTCACAACAGTCAAAATGACTGATTTGAACTAAACCCAGGGGAGAGTCTGTATTTTTTATGCAATGTGTATTTTTTTGCATCTCAGATAATTAAATCACTTATTCAATGTATCAATTGCAATGCAAACTCAAATCCAAAATAAAACCCTGCCAATGTGAGCCGTAGACACATCAAGCCCAACCTAAGAACAGATCAAGCTACAAAATGTAAACAACCTGTAATTTAAAAGATGTGTTGGTTATGAAGTATTAAGTATGAAATTATAGACTAGTATTATTTACAAGACCTCAGTCAAACCATATGTCAACCTGTCTTCATAATTTACAACTTTAAACCCTGGTGTTATCCCAATGGCATTTTACCATTGATACATTTCTAGCCCTGGTAGAGCTTATTGTTTACGTACTTAAAATACATATGCTATTTTACTAATTTTCAAGTGTGACACGACACACAGGAACCTTGCACTGAAACTGGTCACACTGTGAGGCCAGGCACAGCTGGATATGATAACCAAGTGTGAAGCTGGATGAACACAGCAGGCCAAGCAGCATCTCAGGAGCACAAAAGCTGACGTTTCGGGCCTAGACCCTTCCTCTTTGAACAGCTGGATATGACATTGTCAAGAAGTTGGCAAGAGCAGAAATTCATTGGTAGATAATGGGTGAATATTAGAAAATGAGCTGTTGACAAACCGAAATTTAACTTAGTTTCTTAAATTTAAAAAAAAGTTCTGAAAGTTATGGGGGTTAACCACACATCAACTACAAATGAGCCATATTGTATCAAAGAAAAGATACAGTCTGTTGAAATAATAAATTGGAGTTAAGGAGAACACTAATGTGACGAGAATGGTAAACCAACTGCAAGTTTGCCTCAAATCAAACCAGATTGAAGTTCAAAATATGTTAAATATCAAGTAGTTACGTTATCAAATTTAAATTGTTATTAATGAACAAATGAATAAAAGCTAGAAATGGCAAAACTGGCTGTGGCATGTGAGACAGAGTGTAAAGAGACATGCTGGCTTCTTGGTTACTTTATGTTTCTGAGTTATTTTCTGTAGACAGGATCTAAGGGAGACATGGTGTTGTGCAGCTATTCGCATGCAAGCAATTGGTAGCCACCTGAGCTTGGTAATAGCCTATGAAGACATTTTGTCAGAGACTGATTCCAGATCCACAGAGGTGTTAAGGAAAAATGCAGCTGGCTGGAGGTAGCCTCTGGGTGGGAGACCATGATGATACAGCACTCCAGGCAGGCTTTGAGACCTCACAGCTTGCCTGTTTTAAGTTACAGCTGCAGCTCACTTTGTGAGGTTGTACCCCACCATTTCTGCTCTCCTCCACTCCCACTTCACGATGATGACCTGCTGTACATTTCACTTTTTGTTTTTAATCTTTGAATTGTTGTGCAGTACGTGCCTTGATTGTTTCTCCAATGCTGGTGGGAAAGTCATGGCCAAGTGGTTTCTCTGGTGTGCACTTTGACACTCTTTTTGATCTTGGTGTTGCAGTTGTGAAGTCTCCAGGGAAAGTCTTGTTCATAATTGCGGCAAGAATGACAAATTAGAGATGTGCTAAGTTAAGCAGTATGACAAAAAGTGCATCAGAGTAGGTGTACAGATTTCTAGCCTACATAAATATTTTGCATACTAATGCATAGAACATAAGAAACAAGGAGACAAGCTGGCAAGGTGAGAATCCAAGTCAGACAGTCAGTATCACTGAGATGACCACATTCATTAGAGCTAGTTTGGAATTGGTCCTTCAGAGGCAGAGGTTTTGGCTAGACTCTGGTAAGTGTTTAATGTCTTTTCTATTCATTAAAATAGTATACAAGTTAGTGGGAGAGTTAATAAAATATATGAAACGGAAATGTGCGTAAGTGAATAATATAATAAGAACAAACGTAAGATCGGGGAGATTTCAAACAAGGTGAGAAAGTAATAGAAATTTTCAAGTTTAGGAGATGAAAATCAGAAATGTGATGTCACTGGAAAAATGCCCCATGGACAGCAGGAGCTGAAAAGCTACACAACAGCGATGCTGGAGAGAAATGTAAGTTCATCAAGTGGGACTGGGAGCTGTGTGACACTGTTGGTAAGCAAGACTAGATGGGTATTTCTACTGTCCTGTCTTTGAAGTAAAAATTGCTTTTTTTAGTTCATACTGAGTACTCAAAGCATATGGATTAATGTAACATTTCTAGTAAATATTGAAAATTGTTTAAATTACTGGAAGTAAAAGGAAAGAGTAATTTAAAGTTAAATCATGGTGATAGTCCAGCAGAATGCTCCTCCTTTACGATGTGGAAAGTTGGGGATTTTTCTAGTATCCAGGATGATAGTGTGTGCAGGAAATATTTATAGCTGGGCTATTGGAAATCTATGCTTCTGGAGTCACTGTGGAGTATCTGCAAGGCTGAGATCTTCATGGACAGCATGTTCAATGAAGTAGTCTACCCACAGGCAGAAAAGAAATTGGTGAACACCAAATGGAATACAAGCACCATGCAGGTAGGAAGCCCTGGAACCTGGTCTCTGTATGTCTGCTTCCAGATATTGCTAGGAGAATGCAGTGAAAACCAATTCCATGGTACCAGGAGTGGTGCAGCTGCGCAGGATGGATGGGATTGGGTGGGGCTGGAAGAAAAGGAATGAGGCCACCAATTGGTGATTCTATTCTCAGGAGAATGGTTGGATATTTCTGTAGCAACAGGCATGACACCAGAATGTCATGTTGCTTCCCTGGTACCAGTGTTGTGAAGCCACTGAGCAGCTGCAGGACATTCTCAAGGAGAAAGGAGAAAAGCCATAATGGGGGGATGATGTATGAAGAAGGGATTTAGATTTTTGAGGCATTGGGATCAATTATGGGGAATATGAATCTGAACAAACTGGACGAGTTGTCTTTGAGCAGGATGTTACAAATATCTTTGCAGTGGTGTCTGCTAGTACAGTGGGGAAGGGTTTAGAGTGGCAAAGAGACAACATGGTGAGAAAAATGGAAATGATAGATAGAAAAGTGGAAAGCAGAAGTGGAATTCAAAGGAAACAAGAGCTAGCAGCAAAATTGTTACACAGATAAGTCTAAATGCACTTTGCATGAAAACACAGAATATGTGCAATAAAGTAGATGAACTGACAGCTCAGATTGTTGTAAGTGGGGACAACCTGAGTGTAATTACAGAGACATGGTCACAGGGAGACCAAGACTGGGAGCAAAGCTTTCAATGAATATTCAATCTTTAGGCAGGCAATATGGAAACAGGGGTACGGTCACAGTTATTATTAAAAGATGAAGCTGATACGCTCATGAAAAAAATTGCTGCAGGAAATTTGTATGGAATTAGTTTGGGTGGAGCTCAGAAGCATAACGGATGGAAAATATTCGTGGCAGTTGGTTATAGGCCTCCGAACAGTAATGGTGAGATAGGGGATATTAATGATGCCATATTAATGGTTCCATAGCAATCATGAGTGACTTTTAATATACATATAGACTGGGAAAACCACAATTGCAATGAAATTATGCTGGTTGAATTCCTGGAGTATGTACCAGGTGATTTTTTAGATGATCTGATGTCTCAGAACTTTTCCATTAGAGACAGGCATTGCTTGAGGGGTGATAGATATGAGCAAGTTCTCTCAACTACTACGGCCAACATACAGATTGAATACATGTTGGCTATATTTTACAGGATGCTCTGGTCATCTTTCCAACCAAAATATTCAACCCCAAAAGGTCTAACTGCGTCATCATCTTTTGGTGAATGTTAATTTAAAAAGTAGAGCCTGTGTTTGAGTCAGGTGTAGCTTAATTTGCAAACAAGTGCTGTATCACAAAGCTATAATCCCTCCCTAGAAAATGTTCTGTTAAGAAATCTGTGCCCAGTATTATAACATTTGTAAGAGGGAATATAAGGAATGGACTGATATTGGCAGGGGTTCTATTTTCAGAAAGACAAAAGGCGACAACCTAAAGCTACGATATAAATTGACCACAGGTTTCATGCTAGCAACACTCAAGTGATTGAAGATATTTATTGAAAGATTAGAGAGGTTGATATCAAAAGTAAAGCTATTTTGATGGGTGACTTTAATTTTCATAAAAATAATAAAAAGCAGAGTAGATCAAGTTAGACACAGGAAGAATGTGCAAACTCCACACAGACAGTTGCCTAAGGGTGGAATTGCACCTGCATCCCTGGTGCTGTGAGGTAGCAGTCCTAACCACTATGCCACCCTACTTTAATGAGGAGAGGATATATAAACTCACTGTATTTCTTGAATATACGTGGTTAAGTGAGGACTTGATTAAGACTTTAATATTTTGAAAACAATTTATAAATTAGTTGAAGAAATACATGTTCTGCCAAATGGAGCCTAGGAGGGAGAGACATAACCTTAGAATCTAAGTCAGGTCATTCTCGATACAAAAGGTGGTAGAAATGCAGGACGTCT
Source organism: Stegostoma tigrinum (assembly GCF_030684315.1). NCBI lineage: Eukaryota > Metazoa > Chordata > Chondrichthyes > Orectolobiformes > Stegostomatidae > Stegostoma > Stegostoma tigrinum. The sequence continues at coordinate 38,455,040 of NC_081368.1, forward strand.
TCCCACAAAAAGCAATAGATGCTACCTTGATTAATAATTTTAAATCAGAGATGGATTTTTGCTAGCCAAGGGTAGAAGAAGATATAGAGCAAAGATCTAGATTGACATTGAATGCAATTCAACAGTGATTTCATTGAATGGCAGTAGAAGTTGAATTGTGTCTTGCAGTAGCTCAACTAGAATGCAATACTAAATCAACAATAAAAACCTGGAAACCATTAGGAAAACTAAACAAGTAACTGTAGCAAGCCATGGAAATTTTTCAAGCACAATTTAGCTCTCTGAGGAAGAATGAGTCAATTTCCGTAAGACGATGAATACAAATAACACAAACTTACATAAAAGTCATAAAATGTTTCCCGTATATTAACAGTAATTATCCTTTGTGTAATTCAGGATTGTACCTTTTTGTTAAGTTGCGTTCGGTACTTTCTCCACTGGCAACCATAAATGCCAGTTACACAAGCTAAGCAAAGTTTCTTCGACTGAAGCATTGTCAACCTTTCCATCATCAAGCAGTCTCCCCAATTCTTGTCAGTAAATGCACAATCTAGGGTCAAATAAAGGACGGAAAAGTAAATATTAAGGCAAATCAGAAAAATAAATAATAAGGCAATTTCACCCCGTACCCTCACACATCAGTTGACAAAGTCTCAATTATATCTGTCTCATTTCCTAAATTCTCCTCTTATCTCTTCTCTTCACAGCCAGAACCATTTCAGGATTCCACTAGACATCGCCTGCCACTTATTAACCTTTGCTGGTTCTGCCACCTCATGATTGATGCTATCCCTTCCCCTCTCCTTTTGTCATTCTAAAAGGAAAACTCCTTTCACCATTTACCTAACAAACTTAATATAAGCTCAAGGAATAGCAGCTCATCTCTTAGATTGTTTTTAACCTTTCAGGCCAACATTGACTGCAACATTTCAGACTGTAATCTTGCTCACATTCTATTTTCATTTCTTTGTAAGTTTCAGTTTTACTGTAGCTTGTTTCGTGATTTTACTTTCAGATCTTCAACATGCTGTCAGTTCCACCTCTTTTAGATACATTCTTTAATTCCTTTAGTTTTCCCAATACCACTCCCTTTGGCCCTCTGCCCATTAATCTTATGTCGCTTAATATATCTGACTTACCAGGTAACCACAGACATTCACTTCAGTTCTATTTCCACCCTACTCCTAATCATTTGCATAAAACCAGTTGTATTCCTGGTTTCCCAGAGCATTTGAAAATGAATTTAAACTTCTTTCTCTCTCCAAAGATGCTGTCTGACCTGCTGAGTATTCCCAGCATTCACAGTATTTTGCTTTTGTCAAGCTTTCACAATTGGCGACAGTTGGTAATAACTAATAATTGAATTGTTACTTCACAGCAGACCGATACATCAATTCTGAACTTAGATCTATATCATGTTTCATGAATTCTGTAAAATGGTTGAAAATATGGGAAATTACATTCATCATTACTTCATGCTTTTACTAGTTGTTCATTTGCGAACAAGATACAGATCTAAAGTAACTAACCAAATTGATCTGGGTAGTGACTTCATTTAATATGTTTGGCATCTGTGCCTTTACAAAATAATGACTTCAGTCTCTGTTAGGGCTAATCTAATTCTGTGCACTTCCTATGGCAATAATGTCTATGCTTTAGCAATTTGTATCACTGAGCTGATGTGAAATTAGTCTGCTTTCCTGAATACATGACCTCCTTAAAGTACAGCCCATTTAAGAACTGCTGTCTCATATGGAATTGGCCCTCACCAATCAAGGGAACATACCAAACTCACTGGGCAAACTATGTTTCTGCCTGTATTCTAATCAGAATAGAGACAGGTTTATAATTCCACCTCATTTCACTAACGTCACATATGTTGCATGCAAAAATGTCTCCACCCTGAGGTGATATGCAATTCCAGTTATTCTAGAATTGCAGAATCAGAGCCTGACAATAATAAATTAGTACTCTGGGATGATTTCATGCACTTCTTGTGAATACTTGACCAGACATGCCATGCTTGCTGAATTCTGATTATGTAGCAAATGACAAGGAAACAGTCTCTTGTGTGAATCATAGTAGTCTTCAAGATTGCACAATTTTTTTGGGTGTGGGAAAATCCAATTATTAATATAAATTTTGTTTTAGAGTTCTGTTCCTCAAAAAAAATTGGCACCAATTTTGATGTACTCATTGGTTCAGTGGCCACTTCCTTAGAAAGCTAAAGCACATGACTTATTATAGAACCCAGTTTTGATCTTTGGCACGTGTTGATGTATCTAATATAAGCTATGGAGTTAGCAAGAAAATTTTATTTTACTTCAGCCATCTTCCATCAGGAAGGACCAGAGTCATCGGGAGTTCATTGTCGTCAGGTGCAGTTCACTGGAGCTGCCTAATGCTATGCCTTCATTGGAAATGCCAATATAGTATTGTTTCCAGTATGTTTCTTTCATTTTTTCTGTTTTATAGAGGTTACCATAAAGAGTCAGCTTTGATTACTTAGCACATTCAGTTCTGATTCAGAAAGCCATGACTTCAAGATCTGTTCCAGATGCTTGACCCTATAGTCTTATCTGATACTGCACTATGAAAAGTGCTGTACTGTCTTCCTTGCCGTTCTTCCAAAGAATGATTAATCTGAATTCTGTTTTCTCTCATGTGTATAAATGATCCTATAGTAATTATTGAAAAAGCAGAAAGTTGAATTTTCCCGATGTCCTGGTCAACGTCAAGAAAACAACTATAAAAACAGAAATTACTGGAAAAAGTAGTGTGTCTGGCAGCATCAGTAGAGAGAAAGCAGACTTAATGCTTTACGTTCAGTGACCATTCTTCATAACATATTTTGCTATTCCTGCTAAGTTTCTCCAGCAATTGTTGTTTTTGTGTCAGATTTCTAGCATCTGCAGTTCATACCTCAGTTTTTGTTTTGGTGTGCTTTTAAAGAAAATGTGAATTGGTTGCCAATCTCATTGGTGTTTGTGAGCACTTTCAGTGTGCAAATTACCAGCAGTGTTTTCTTGTGTTACAATTAACAGTATACTTCAAAGTTGCTTTATTACTGGTAAAATGGGTGGGAATATTATGAAAGTTAGTGGAATAATTTTCCTGGGATGTGGATGGAAGAATTTCAAAGTTGTGAACATTTTCCATAATACTGTCAGTCAATCTGTTTCCCCTCATCAGTGGATACACTGCATTCAGGCTGGAAAATTCTGGCTTAAACAAATCAGTATACAATGAGTCCTCTAAACATAGGAAAGACATTATTGCTTTAACAGGATGCAGGGTTAAAAAATATTATTTTAAGCTTCAGGAAGTACATTATGAGGAAAGATGGGAGTCAGTTTTCCTTGGAAAAAGTAATGGTTTGAAGAGACAATATTTGAAGCTTTTAAGATTAATGAAGATAATTAATAAATTGAATTTGACTTAGATAAATTGCATCATGGCATTGAAAGTGGTGTGTTCAAAGTGCAGTTTTTGCAACCTCTGAGTCAGACAATAAAATTTATAGGCCATTAATACGAAATTACTTCAGAAAATGAAAATAATCCAGGAGAAGAGGGAAATTTACATTTATATGTATTGGCCCTACCAACAGCACACTTGTCCTTTGTGGATTCTCAATATACTAAGATCCCAGGTGGGGAGAAATCATTTGGCTCTGATTTTTTTATTCGCTTGCCCCCTCATTTAGTTGCAACCAGGTTAATTTAGAAAGGTTCCCTTCTCCCAGAACAAAATAAACCTGTGTTTTAAATGTAACCAACTTGACCAAGCTGTCTTGAATTAAAAGAATTAGAATTAGAATGAGGTTCCATTGTCGCATGTACTCAAGTACCAAAGTGCAGGGGTGCAGTGAAAAGTGTACAGTGTCGCCACACATGGCACCATCTTTGGTATAAAGTACCCGGTTACAAAACTTAGGTACTAAAATAGATTAGGATTAAAAAGTAAATTTCTTACTTATTAAACATGAGAAGAATGAGTAATGTAATACACCTACTCATGGATCAGAAGTCAATCCAAAAAGATAAATGCTTGCAAAGAAGGACATACATGTCAGTCTCTGAATTGTTTGCAAAAGTCAGACAGTCGATCATTGCAGCAGTTATAGTCGAGGTTACTGATAACATTGACATGGATGGTTTTATGATGCTTAGTTTTGCAGTTTGATTGAGATTCTGATTCTTTTTGCCTGTAATTGAATTGTTCATGGTGAAACAGCATTCTTTTGTAGTCCTGTTTCCTTTTTAACTGGCTTTTAGCACTCAGAGTAACCAGGGGATAGTTATCCCTCCATCTTCAAAGCAGATTAATATTCAAACCCAGCATGGTGTACTCAATGGCATTCAATCCCACTAGTCCTCTCCAGCGCAGTTGAAACTGACATTTTAATCTAGTGTTTGTGCATCCTTCAAAGGAAAACTTAAAACGTCTGCTGTTTGAGACATAATCTGCTTTCAGAGGTCTTGCTTTTGAGTATGGAGTCATCAGATTCTTTTTACTTTTGTTGGCACAAGAGATCACAGTTCAGTTTGTTTGAAGTTCCCTTGATACCTTTAGTTATTACATCTTATTACTCCCTCATAGAGTCTTTTATACCTGCAATATTCCAGGGTTCTGACCCACAGCTGTATCACTTCTTCTGGGCAATTAAATAAAATCCAATCTTAATTCCACACAAAAGGGTGCACTTTTAGTAGAACTGATTCTCACGAAGTTCATGATGTTCCATTTGTTATGGAAATGGGGACCTGGGTTACTGCTTCTACCTTTGCAGCTCTGGGCAGTCTCCATCCTTAATGCTCAATGGTACCTGATCAGTCATTTGGGCCTTAGTGAACTGGCTTTTTATGAAGGGCCACTAGGTCAGGCGAATGTATTTTCTGGAAAAGGGCTTCTTTTACTCTAAAGACATTTCCCACGTATCACTGTATACTGGGAATCAGTCTTAGTACACACTGCAATTAGATAAACCTGGATATTTCTGTCTTTGAAAGGTGTCTGGGCCATTTTGGAGTCCAAATGACATGACTCAACAACTGTATAATTTCTGGAAATATGAAGGTGGAGACTTCATTTGCATGGGTAGTCAAAGAAACCTATCATTTACTCAAGTTTATTCATTGAGTAAATCTGTCTTGGAAATGTAGGCTATTTTGTGTGCTGCATCTATGCAATCTTCTATTTAGAATATCAGGTAGGAATTGGTCCTGGTCACTATTAACATTTCAATAGTTGATGGAGAGACTTGAAAAGCTGTATGGCACGAGTACAAAAAAAACTTAAGAGCTCGAGCTCCTGCTGCTGGGCAGGATGTAATTAATCTCATCGCAAACCTGGGCCAACTTTTCTGGACCTTGGCGAGTTGGAAGTTTCCTTATGGAGGTGCCTCTCCCATATCCACATTATAGAGAGCTAGGGTGGCACAACCTGGCTTGTCTTTGCACAAGCCCTTTAATGCAGTAAGAAGCCTTGCTCAAGTCTGCTCACTGTTCTGTCTCTGGGTGGCTGAATAAGGAACTTAAGTTTACTTGTATCTCGAAATTGGTTAGCTGTGTAGTAGTGTGTTCAGACTGAGTTTTGCCCGTATCACTCTCTAATTCATCTCCATTGCTAACCACTATAGTATAGTACAGTATTGTGTGTAAACTTGGAAGGTAAAGCAGAAGGAATATTGTTGAACAGAGATAAATGCATAAATGTGTAACCTTTTTATTGAAAAACTGATGTATGCGATAGCATTGAACAGTTGCTTTGTCACACATTTGGAAGCTGTAATCTGTCTTTGACTGGTACACTTTCCATGCACGGGTGAATAAATACTTAGATAAAGAAAGCCAGGTATCATTTGGTCTTGAAGTGATTAAAGGATTAGAAATTTTCTTTTTCACCACCTATGTAGGCTCACGTTCCAAAGATTTTATCAGGAAACATGTCCCTTCGGCTGTTTGCAACAATCAAAGTTCCGACTGCACTCAACCAATCTGTGCATTCAAAATTTGGACCACAACATCTAAAATCAGATTCCCATTGACAACATCTGTTGGATAATCCTAAGTGCATGAAAGAAGTTTCGTCAGGCTCTTAGTGTGGTACACTTTAATGTACTGGAAGCTACATTTAGGCTTAGTTCTTTGCAGACAGCAAAAAACATATACAGATACTGCTCTTGTTTTACCTCAACAAAACAGTTGACAGCCATTCACTCATTGGTCAGGGCAATGCCCTGAGAAATAAGATTAAACTGCTTTGATTGAAATTTAAACAGAGCCCAGCAGTTAACTGTCAATCAGCACTAATGTATGCAGTCTCCATGGCAGCTCCTCTGTCAGAATCTATTTTCTAACTAATCAACATTCTTCAGTCATGTAATACAAATGTTAGATTTCCCCTTGATTTGTAAATTTGAGCGTTGTCCTGATCAGTGTAAAATGAAAGGCATCAATAAAATGCTTTTTTCTGGCAATACTCAATTTGCACAGGCCCTCATTCACAGTTACAAGTTATCCTTGGGTAATGAAGAAAAGTATCATTGCTGAAGAAAATTGTGAATTCTAGTCTCTCCCACTTTTGTCTCTGCGCACACATTTCATCTATGATCACTAAGGTATTCAGAATTTGTAATGGCCGATTTGCAAGTTGGTAATTGCAGTCAGTTTAATTTCTGCTTTTTCTGGGATGTGTTCCTTCACTGGAGTGCATAGTTCAATCAGGTGCTCAATCAGAGGATTATTTTGATGGAATTTTCTGGGTTCATTTGGAGCTTTGGAAAAGGTGGCCAGGGCAAATTAATTGAGAAGGCGACAAAAAAAGAATAATTGGCTGACAGTGGTTTAGAATTTTACTATAAGTTCCTCAGAACATTCCAGTCATGTCAGCTTTGAATCTTCATGATCAGGAAGATGTGTTGCATTTGTTAGCATGTTATAAATACTATTGCCACAGCCAATCTAAGTTACTATTACTGACACAAACTTGTTAGCCAAAAATGTGAAATCTGTGTGTTCACAAATGCAACGATATATGGAGCATGTATCTAGTGGAGTAAAATGTCTTTTCAAGTCTAGTGAGTAAAAACATCCATTTCTGAAGAAGAGTCTAGTCCCAAAAATGTCAGCCTTCCTGGCCCTCTGATGCTGCTTGGCCTGCTGTGTTCATCCAGCTCTACACCTTGTTATCTCAGATTCTCCAGCACCTGCAGTTCCTATTATCTCTTCAGTATCTTAGTTCCTTTCTAAATATAACATTTCTTCTTGCAGATGCTCAGTGTTAGGGTAAAGCCCCTCCATGTTGATCAGCGCTTAAGAAGTCTTAGACTGTAAATGACTGTCTTCTTAATGTTAATTGCTGACAGAGTTGGGGGTGAAGCCTGGGCCAGCAAGCCTATCCAAGAGGGCAGCATGCTGTGTGATGCCAGCAAACCTGACTGGGGCAAGCATGCAGGGTTGAATTCAAAAAAGGAGTGAAATGCAATTGCATGTGTTCTTTCTCCAGTAGTGATGAATAGTCAGTGACCTGATGGCACGTGAGTTGCTGAATGCTATGATTTTTAATAGTTTAAGTATGAAGATTGATGAATGTATGTGAGGTGGTACCACTGTGCTGCTAGTGGTATTATGTCGGCAGCTACAGGGAAGTGAAATTGATTGCACAAGAGGTATCTGATAGAGATAGCTGACACCTAGCCTTCTATGTGACAGGCCTTTATAGTGGCAATTTTGCCAAGTTCACTCCCACTAATAGGACCAACAAAGGTTCAGTAGATAATGGTACATTCCCAGGAAACACACAATAGATCACTATCCTCTTGTAGAATTGCAGCCAGCTTCAAGGCACTTATAGGTGATGAAATTTGAAGCCACTTCCTGGCCTTGTTCAGTCAAGATGGCCCTTTGTTGCCATTCATAGGGAAATAAACTTCTGTTTGCTCCTGTGCAGCTACCTGGAGAATCTTGAGAGGCATTGCTAAAGTGTTACTGTGCTTTTTTACCTGGTTTCTAACATCTCTAGTCTTGGGTGGAGGTGATTAGCAGAAGTTGAGTGATGCTCCTGAGTTTCAGGGAATGAGATGTTTTCTGGGAGCCTTTTAAATATGAAGACTGCATATTGGTGCTTGGATGATGTTGCCAGGTTCAGAACTTCCTGCCTATATAATTCAGCATTTGCCTATGTATGAACATATAGAGCTGAGAAAAATACTATCATGTAGACAAACCTGGCTGGCCACTGAGCAGCAAAGAACAAAGAACAAATAAAATTACAGCTCAGGGACAGGCCCTTTGGCCAAGTCTGTGCCGATCCAGATCCTCTATCTAAATCTTTCACCTATTTTCCAAACATCTGTATCACTTTGCTCCCTGCCCATTCATGTATCTGTCTAGATACATCTTAAATGATGCTATTGTGCCTGCCTCTACCACCTCCGCTGGCAACGCGTTCCAGGCACCCACCACCCTCTGCGTAAAGAACTTTCCACGCATATCTCCCCTAAACTTTTCCCCTCTCACCTTGAAATCGTGACCCCCTAGTAATTGAGTCCCCCACTCTGGGAAAAGAAGCTTCTTGCTACCCACCCTGTCTATACCCCTCATGATTTTGTAGACATCAATCAGGTGCCCCCTCAATCTCCATCTTTCTAATGTAAATAATCTTAATCAACTCAACCTTTCTTCAAAGCAGTGACTCCCACTTCCAAGATAATAAAATGTGAGGCTGGATGAACACAGCAGGCCAAGCAGCATCTCAGGAGCACAAAAGCTGACGTTTCGGGCCTAGACCCTTCATCAGAGAGGGGGATGGGGAGAGGGAACTGGAATAAATAGGGAGAGAGGGGGAGGCGGACTGAAGATGGAGAGTAAAGAAGATAGGTGGAGAGAGTATAGGTGGGGAGGTAGGGAGGGGATAGGTCAGTCCAGGGAAGATGGACAGGTCAAGGAGGTGGGATGAGGTTAGTAGGTAGATGGGGGTGCGGCTTGGGGTGGGAGGAAGGGATGGGTGAGAGGAAGAACCGGTTAGGGAGGCAGAGACAGGTTGGACTGGTTTTGGAATGCAGTGGGTGGGGGGGAAGAGCTGGGCTGGTTGTGTGGTGCAGTGGGGGGAGGGGACGAACTGGGCTGGTTTAGGGATGCAGTGGGGGAAGGGGAGATTTTGAAACTGGTGAAGTCCACATTGATACCATTAGGCTGCAGGGTTCCCAGGCAGAATATGATTTGCTGTTCCTGCAACCTTCGGGTGGCATCATTGTGGCAGTGCAGGAGGCCCATGATGGACATGTCATCTAGAGAATGGGAGGGGGAGTGGAAATGGTTTGCCACTGGGAGGTGCAGTTGTTTGTTGCGAACTGAGCGGAGGTGTTCTGCAAAGCGGTCTCCAAGCCTCCGCTTGGTTTCCCCAATATAGAGCACCGGGTACATTGGATGCAGTATACCACATTGGCAGATGTGCAGGTGAACCTCTGCTTATTGTGGAATGTCATCTTGGGGCCTGGGATAGAGGTGAGGGAGGAGGTGTGGGGGCAAGTGTAGCATTTCCTGCGGTTGCAGGGGAAGGTGCCGGGTGTGGTGGGGTTGGAGGGCAGTGTGGAGCGAACAAGGGAGTCACGGAGAGAGTGGTCTCTCCGGAAAGCAGACAGGGGTGGGGATGGAAAAATGTCTTGGGTGGTGGGGTCGGATTGTAAATGGCGAAAGTGTTGGAGGATGATGCGTTGTATCCGGAGGTTGGTAGGGTGGTGTGTGAGGACGAGGGGGATCCTCTTTGGGCGGTTGTGGCGGGGGCGGGGTGTGAGGGATGTGTTGCGGGAAATACGGGAGACGCGGTCAAGGGCGTTCTCGATCACTGTGGGGGGAAAGTTGCGGTCCTTAAAGAACTTGGACATCTGGGATGTGCAGGAGTGGAATGTCTTATCGTGGGAGCAGATGCGGCGGAGGTGGAGGAATTGGGAATAGGGGATGGAATTTTTGCAGGAGGGTGGGTGGGAGGAGGTGTATTCTAGGTAGCTGTGGGAGTCGGTGGGCTTGAAATGGACATCAGTTACAAGCTGGTTGCCTGAGATGGAGACTGAGAGGTCCAGGAAGGTGAGGGATGTGCTGGAGATGGCCCAGGTGAACTGAAGGTTGGGGTGGAAGGTGTTGGTGAAGTGGATGAACTGTTCAAGCTCCTCTGGGGAGCAAGAGGCGGTGCCGATACAGTCATCAATGTACCGGAGGAAGAGGTGGGGTTTGGGGCCTGTGTAGGTGCGGAAGAGGGACTGTTCCACGTAGCCTACAAAGAGGCAGGCATAGCTGGGGCCCATGCGGGTGCCCACGGCCACCCCCTTAGTCTGTAGGAAGTGGGAGGAGTCAAAAGAGAAGTTGTTGAGGGTGAGGACGAGTTCAGCTAGGCGGATGAGAGTGTCGGTGGAGGGGGACTGGTCGGGCCTGCGGGACAGGAAGAAGCGGAGGGCCTTGAGGCCATCTGCATGCGGAATGCAGGTGTATAGGGACTGGACGTCCATGGTGAATATGAGGCGTTGGGGACCAGGGAATTGGAAGTCCTGGAGGAGGTGGAGGGCGTGGGTGGTGTCACGGACGTAGGTGGGGAGTCCCTGGAACAAAGGGGAGAAAATGGAGTCCAGATAGGTGGAGATGAGTTCGGTGGGGCAGGAGCAGGCTGAGATGATGGGTCGACCAGGGCAGGCAGGTTTGTGGATTTTGGGAAGGAGATCGAAACGGGCCGTGCGGGGTTGGGGAGCAATGAGGTTGGAGGCTGTGGGTGGGAGGTCCCCTGAGGTGATGAGGTCGTGAATGGTGTTGGAGATGATGGTTTGGTGCTCGGATGTGGGGTCATGATCGAGGGGGCGGTAGGAGGTGGCGTCGGAGAGCTGGCGTCTGGCCTCGGCGATGTAGAGGTCAGTGCGCCATACTACCACTGCGCCACCCTTGTCTGCGGGTTTGATGGTGAGGTTGGGGTTGGAGCGGAGGGAGCGGAGGGCTGCCCGTTCTGCGGGGGAGAGGTTGGAGTGGGTGAGAGCCCTGGACCTCTCAGTCTCCATCTCAGGCAACCAGCTTGTAACTGATGTCCATTTCAAGCCCACCGACTCCCACAGCTACCTAGAATACACCTCCTCCCACCCACCCTCCTGCAAAAATTCCATCCCCTATTCCCAAGTCCTCCGCCTCCGCCGCATCTGCTCCCACGATAAGACATTCCACTCCCGCACATCCCAGATGTGCAAGTTCTTTAAGGACCGCAACTTACACCCCACAGTGGTCGAGAACGCCCTTGACTGCGTCTCCCGTATTTCCCGCAACACATCCCTCACACCCCGCCCCCGCCACAACCGCCCAAAGAGGATCCCCCTCGTTCTCACACACCACCCTACCAACCTCCGGATACAACGCATCATCCTCCGACACTTTCGCCATTTACAATCCGACCCCACCACCCAAGACATTTTTCCATCCCCACCCCTGTCTGCTTTCCGGAGAGACCACTCTCTCCGTGACTCCTTTGTTCGCTCCACACTGCCCTCCAACCCCACCACACCCAGCATCTTCCCCTGCAACTGCAGGAAATGCTACACTTGCCCCCACACCTCCTCCCTCACCCCTATCCCAGGCCCCAAGATGACATTCCACAATAAGCAGAGGTTCACCTGCACATCTGCCAATGTGGTATACTGCATCCAATGTACCCGGTGCTCTATATTGGGGAAACCAAGCGGAGGCTTGGAGACCGCTTTGCAGAACACCTCCGCTCAGTTCGCAACAAACAACTGCACTTCCCAGTCGCAAACCATTTCCACTCCCCCTCCCATTCTCTAGATGACATGTCCATCATGGGCCTCCTGCACTGCCACAATGATGCCACCCGAAGGTTGCAGGAACAGCAAATCATATTCTGCCTGGGAACCCTGCAGCCTAATGGTATCAATGTGGACTTCACCAGTTTCAAAATCTCCCCTTCCCCCACTGCATCCCTAAACCAGCCCAGTTCGTCCCCCCCACCCACTGCATCCCACAACCAGCCCAGCTCTTCCCCCCCACCCACTGCATCGCAAAACCAATCCAACCTGTCTCTGCCTCCCTAACCGGTTCTTCCTCTCACCCATCCCTTCCTCCCACCCCAAGCCGCACCCCCATCTACCTACTAACCTCATCCCACCTCCTTGACCTGTCCATCTTCCCTGGACTGACCTATTCCCTCCCTTCCTCCCCACCTATACTCTCTCCACCTACCTTCTGTTCTCTCCATCTTCAGTCCGCCTCCCCCTCTCTCCCTATTTATTCCAGTTCCCTCTCCCCATCCCCCTCTCTGATGAAGGGTCTAGGCCCGAAACGTCAGCTTTTGTGCTCCTGAGATGCTGCTTGGCCTGCTGTGTTCATCCAGCCTCACATTTTATTATCTTGGAATTCTCCAGCATCTGCAGTTCCCATTATCTCTGATACTATTTTAGCCTCCCACTTCCACACTAGCCTCAAAAAACAAAGAAGGCTGTGACTTGCTTGATTCTAATGAATGCTTCTTCTTGTTCTGTGGAGCAACAGCCTTGTATATCCTTAGCAGTGAAATCGTGAAGAGGTTCAAACTCTTGCAGCAAATCAATGAAGAGCTCTTCTGGAGGTTTCACAAATCCAACAAATTGTTGCACCACTTACATGTCTGTTAGAACATTTGCTTTCCCAATGCTGGACATGCTTTGTTTCCTTTGCGTGGTACCACCCTCAAGATTTATACCCTATACTCTGGCCTTGAACCTTCTGCTGGCATTTCTGTGACTATATTTTAGTACAGTTCAAATTGTGTTTTAAATACCTTCAAAATGTATTCAGTCTTTGTTCTTCAGAGAGATCTAAGCTGCCAAGCTGTTTGTAACATTATTTCTCCAGAACTGTTAGAGTTACTGCTCTTTTGTTCATATTTCTTATTCAATTTTGCAACAATGTCACTTTTTTTTAGTGCTGATGCTGGAAAATAACTTCTAATTCTGTTCCACAACACCTTCCATTGCCACAACATCAAGGACTGGAAAGTTCACAGCCATCCTGACGAATTCAAAACTGTAGACAGCTGTTCTAAAATCTTCCTTTGCTGTCATGACAGCTAACTCCAATAGCTCTGAAAATCTGCACAATTTCAGCTGGACACATCTGAAACTATGTTTCCTATTATGTGTTTGAATGTCTACAAAATAAGTCTCAGTAGAGGCCACATAACTTTGGCAATTCACAAGTGTACAATGTGTTACTGCATTTCTTCAAACAGGTTTCAACAGCAGGAAATTTCTCCACCATCAAAACTGCATTGGGTAACTATTCTGACATGTCTCCCTGCTATTTTTGTCAATTTCCCCTTGTTATTGCTTACCACCCTGGAGCTGAGAAAAATCTTACCCTTGTGACTCCGTATCAACTGCATATTTCAATAGTTTCCACTTCGTGGCATCTGACCTAATTACGTCCCCAACCATTTCTTGTGAATTGCAGCTTGTCATCCCCATTTGTTACAAATAACTAAATCAATTAGATCAGATGGGATGCGTTTGCGATTTCAAAAGTGTCAATCGCAGGCTTGCAAATTTCATCTGGCATTTCTAAGTAGTTATAACTATTGCAGCTGAGAATGTAGTTAAGTACACATGAATATTGTGAATGTACCCCATTTTTAGTTTTGAGATTCCAGGCTTCAAAAGTGCAAGCTAATTTTTCATGAAGGTCCAGAAAGCGATATGTTTTGACTCAAGAAAAGCATGGATGTCAAGGTGGCTTGATTGAGGGGTTCAAATTTAAATGCTGTATCAAAATAGATTGATTTTTTTTGAATGAGTTAGAGCGAACATGTGAACATGCACCTAAACTACACAAGAATGAATGCAAAGATCTGTGCTTGTTAAAAGTCTGAAACAAAACCAGAAATTGCTGGAGAAAGTGAAGTTCTGAAAAGCTGAGCACTAAATGATAATTATGCTTTCTCTCCATAGACGCTACCAGGCCTGTTGAGTTTTTACAGCAACCTGTTTTTGTTTCCACACAAGAATAGTACTTGTTTGAACGCCAGCTGATTTTTAATTATCAACCTTTGAAAGAATTTGTTAATTTAATCAGTGAGTGTGAAGTTACTTTAAAAGTTCAAAGTAGGGCTATGCAAATGTCTGGTGTGCCAACAAGGTTGGTTCAATGCTGGTTGATTTATCCCTGTCATTTTTCTTTGAAAAGAGATTTTTGATTGTCTTGGTCTAGAAGGTCAATTTTCTACAATTCTTCTCACCAAAATGGCTTAACGATTTTTAATTCCCTGTCACAGGAGATTAAATTCCTTCTTCTATTTGGGAAACAAAACTAATGGAGCTGAAAATATAGACCAGCTGGTCTTTTTCCATTTGTCTTTTTCATCTGTTATGTGTCTGTAAGACAATGTGGGCTGCCACTCTCTGATGTTTTGTCACATTTACCATAATGAGGGACTTTTACAATTTTTGCATTATTGGTGACTTATTTTAAGATCTGAAGACTAACCATTACTGATGACAGTATTAGTAGTTCAGCATTTATGCAGCTATATAGCATTTCTCTTCTGCAATTTTAACAGTTTGATGACAGCATTTTGGCAAAGTTTGCAAATAAAGCTGAACAAATACAATCTTACATGTAAAAGAATTCCCTGTGAATGACGTTTGGTATATTTTCCTATAGATTTGCTGCTGTACCGTTCATTAGAAAACATCTGGATAATGAGGAGTCCTAAGGGTAGATATGATTATGGTCAGAGCCTTAAGCATGTTCTTTTAAGTTTACACACAGGATGGGTTTTGTTGGCAAGGCAGTGGACCTGCAGGAGGCAGAATACTATCAGCAACCTCACTTTGGCTGCCTGGGGGAAACTCTCCCACATTATCTTGGCACTCAGGCAAATAATTCTTGAGCAACAGGTCCCCAGGCCCCTGAAAAAAGAGGAAATTGCCTGTCAAGAATAGATGGGCAATTGAAAGGCTAAAAACTTTTCAGTCTTTGCTGACATTGCTGAGACTGTAACTTTTAAAATGAGAAGTTGCCCTCACGTTGGATATCATGCAGGCCTCTGTGGAAGGAGGGAGGTGGGCTGTTGGTGAAGGCAAAGGCCTGATTCCATGAGGATAATCCTTTTCACTGGGGCATCCTTTGTGTGCCACGAAGCATATGGTCATGACAGACCCACCTCCCACAAACCTGGATGAATATTGCAAGGCATTGTGGGGCCTCAGACTGATAAATGTCAATGGCAACAGGAAGGTGTGAAGATGATGACAGACCCACTGTTCATGTTCTCTTTCCATTTTATGGCCACCCCCAATCTCCTAAATACTCTAGATGCCCTACAATTCTCTGGTCCAAACAATTTGGCTGCAAAATTTGCAATCCTTTGTTCATTTCCTGAGTGTCAAACGTTTTACCCTATGTCTCGGGATTGTTCCCTGGAGTCTTGATATTTCTAAATGTTCCTTAACTGAAATGATCTTGTATTTCATGAGAGCAAGGACACCTCAGAAGCACAAAAATTGGTAGTGAACCTGTGTAAAATTTGAGAATGGTGACAGTAAGTTTAAAAGAACCGACAAGAACGTTGATATTACTATTGATCCATGGAATTGACCAGCTGTGTTCCAAAGGGATCAGTGCTGGGTCCACTTTTGTTTGTCATTTATATAAATGATTTAGATGACAATATAGAAAGCCTAGTTCCTACATTTGCAGATGACACCAAGATTGCTGGTATAGTGAACAGCTAAAATATCTAAGATCATAAATAGATCTCGTTCAGTTGAGTCAATGGGTTGACGAGTGGCAGGATGCAGTTTAGTTTGGGTAAAAGCAAGGTATTGCATTTTGCTAAAACAAACAAAAGAACAACCTATACATTTACAAGTAGCCTTGGCTAGTTTTGTAGAACAGAGAAGCCTAGAGGTTCAGATATACAATTCTTTGAAGTTTGGATCAGAGACAGGGCAGTTAACAAAGTGTTTAGCATGCTTGCCTTCATTGCTCAGACCTTTGTGTATAGAAGTTGTGAACATCATGTTGTTGATGTAGTTTAGGTCATTTAGTGAGGCCTCTTCAGGAATACCAATTTTGGTTGCTGTTATAGAAAGGATATTATTCTGCTGGAGGGGTTTCAGAAAGGGATTTACCAGGATCTTGCCATGAATGGAAGGTTTGAGTTATGGTGTGAGACTGGATAGGGTGGGACTTACTTCACTGAAGCATAGAAGGTTGACGGGTAACCTTACAGTAGCTTATAAAATTATGAGGGATATAGATAAGGTGACTGATAGGTATCCTTGCCCACAAGTGAGGTATTTCAAGATTGGGGCTTATTTTAAAGGAGAGAGGAGAAAGATTTCAAAAAGATATGAAGGGCATTTTTTTTTAAAACACAGTGTGGCTGTCGCATAGCATGTCAACTCTTGAAAGGTTTTAGTATCGGATGTCTCAGGAAAGATCAGGCTCCTAATAAACCAAAGAAACTGTGTGTCCATGCATTGTCAAGAGAATTACCCATTGCTTTTTCTCTTCCCCAATATCATTTTCCTGAAAAAAAGTAGCACATTCTTTCCACATACCAGGTTTTAGACAGCATAATTGAACAGGTCCAAGCTTCCTAAATAGCAGCACGAGGTCAGAAATGCTTACCCCAACTCACAAGACATCTGTTAAGAGCAAATCTCTTCAGGGACATTTTTTTTCACATCATCACTGAAATAACTCCATAGAGATTGTAAATAAGTCAGCCTTATTTACACATGCATAGGATATGAAACTGGCTCATTCATTCAAAGCCAGCTGTTGGAGTGAGCAGATCCCCACACTCCTGTTTATAACTGCCAGCCAGGACTCCCTGATTTGGAGAAGGTTAACAGCCATAATCAGGGAAGTTTAACAGCCATAATCAGGGAACTGATATTTTGTGAGGCCCAACTGACTGACCTTGTTCCAATCACTATAGCGGTGAGAATCAGTTGGCCGTGCTGAAAGCAATCCATTTCATGACAGGACTTGAGTGTGGGCTAGGTGAAAGACATGGAAAGCTATAGAAATATATTCAGGTCCTTCAATTATTGAAGTTGATGTTGAATCCTGAAGGCTGCAGTGTCCTCAAGTGGAAGACAAGATGCCGCTGAGACTTGCAGGAACACTGTTGCAGTCCTGAGATAGAAATGTCAGCCAGGCAACACCATGGTATGTTGAAATGGCAGCATAGAAATTATATGATTGCACTAAATAGTTCAAGGAGATTTACCAGGTTGCCACCTGTGCTGGAGGATCTGAGGCCTAGGAATGGATTGAAAAGGCTGGGATGAACAAAAACCAAATTCCTGGAGAAACTCAGCAGATCTGGTGCATCTGTGGGACAAAAACAGATTTAACGCTTCAAGTCCAATGACTCTTCTTCATAACTAGAAGCAGCTACGAAAAGGCGGTATTTATTCTGATGATGAAGATGGAGAGTACAGGAAGGAGTGAACAGATGGTGGAAATGGGGGTTTGTGGGGTTAGGTAATAGACTTATGTCTGGCCACCCATTTTTACCTACACACAGTCTCCATTATCATCTATCTGTCTTCTCTTCCCTGGCTTACTGTAAATGTCCATTTGTCTATCAACCTTTTTTTTCTCTCACAACCTGGGCTCCCTCCCCACCTATCCACTTATTTCTCAAGCCTCAACCCCTGTCATCAGAATAAATATAATCATTCCCAGTTGTTTTCAGCTCTAATGCAGGGTCACTGGACTCAAAACATTAGCTCAATTTTGTCTCCGCAGATGTTGCCAGACTCACTGAATTTCTCCAGCAACATTTTTTTTGTTTATTTCAGATCTCCAGCATCTGCAGTTCTTTGTTTTATGTTGTTAAAGAGCCTGGGGCATTTTTGTAGAAGTAATATCGTTGAGAGGGGACCTGATTGAGGTGAATACAGTTATAAAGGGCATAGATAGGGTAGATTTGCATTCGTAGAGGGGCGAGTAACAAGGGGTCTTGGAATTAAGGTAAGAGATGGAAGGCTAAGAGGAGAGTTGAGGAGAAAATATTTTTCACCCAGAAGGTGGTGGGAGTCAGCAACTCACTGTGCGAAAGATGGTTGAGTCAGAAACTGAAGTAAAAATTAAGCAGTATTTAGATATTTACTTGCATTACCATAGCGTCCAGGATCAGCTGGAAAATAAGATTAGTGTCATCCGGGTTTTGTTAACTAGCATTGGACAAGATGGGCCATATGACCTCTCCCTGGGTTGTAAATGTCTATGAAATCAGACTCACTGTTTAATTATGTCAACAGAATTTTTAACTTGCCATGTTGCAGCCATCTGCAGTACACTCATTCTATAGAAATGTCTAATTTTGTGCACGCCTGTTGAAAATGAGAAAAAGACGGATGTATGTAGAAAGAGAGCACATTTTTTTGTGTGGTACAGAAAGTCCTGAGGCATACTTGATACAAACTTCGACAATTATTTCTCAATGTCTCTCATGAATCACTTATGTTAGCTCTTGGGATAAATTGAAATTATGCAGGATCAAGTTCAGGCAGATTACCAAGCTCCTATAGTCAATCACTGTGTTGTTAGTAGTTCATATATATATTCAAGATTTAAGATCTGCCACTGTCCTGAGGCTCGTAACTCATCTGTACTTGTACAGATCATTTGCATATCTTTTGTTTTCATCTGCTGAGGAACATTCAAGTCAATTTCTTATTTGTGTTTCAAATTGCCAGCATATCACTTCTCCTTTTTATCAAGCCTGACAAGTAACATCGAATAACAAAATACTGAATTGCTATTGGCCAACTTGATATGTGATTCCAGAGCCTAAATCAGTGTCCTGAGTTAGGGAGAAAAAGATCAGACTTTTCTGATCTTCAACGCAATTATTCCTGTGTGTGTGTGTGTGTGTGTGTGTGTGTGTGTGTGTGTGTGTGTGTGTGTGTGTGACATTAGAATAAGGGAGGGAGAAAAGTGGTAGAACAAAAAAAAATTAATTGCTTTCCATAGATTACACAGCATAGAAGGAGGCCACTTGGCCCACTGTCCTGCTCTGGTTGTTTGTTAGAACAGTAGAGTTAATCCAAATGGTTTGTTTGCTCTAAAGAGCCCAGTAAGATTTTCTCTTCATCTATCTATCTCATGCACTTTTGAAAGATACTAATGAATCTGCTTCAGTAGCTATCATATTCCAACAGTTTAATGCATGAAAATCTGGTAAGCTAGTTGAGGTAGGGTCTAACATGCTAAATTCTTTCAAAACCACAACTTTCAGCCAATATCCAAGATCAGTCCATCATAATCTCACCTGGAGAATGATAAACACTACTGTATATGAATGGCCATCCAGGACACTGGTATGCAAAACATCATTAAAAAAGCTGAGCTTCATATCTGCTGGGTTACCCATGACTGGAAACGTTTCCAGTTCTCTAAATTTACTTTCTTTCATGTGTTATTCACTCTCAAGATATCCTCAAAGTGAAAATTTTCATTCTAGTACTCCATTTCAACATGTCCATCTGGCATCAGATCTCATCTGTCTGCATAACCAGTTTAATTTGACAATAAAACTTCTTGATTGAAGCAAAAACAGAGAATGCTAGAGAAACACAGAAGGCCTGACAATACCTGTGGAGAGAGAAACAAGGTTAACATTTTGAGTCCAATATGACCCTTCATCCGAGCTGAAAAGTTGTGTTTTTTTATGCAGAGGAGGAAATAGGAACAAGTGGAACCAATGGTGAGCGTGCCTCCTGCTTGGGAGTGTTATTGGTGGTAAAGGAGAGATAGTAATGCAAAGTGTGTGGAAATGAATTGGGTGTAGTAACAGAAATGGAGTGAATGTGAGATATCAGAGAGAACATGCTGGCACTTATACTGCAGAGTGAAAAAAGGCCATTGACATTGTTCCCAAATTGCTGGGCATTCCTCCTGTTGGCTGAGACTGTTTCAGCCCTGGTGGCACCCTCAGTCCAGGCTGGCAAGATCTGATGCCATGGCCTCTGTCGCTGGTCCTGGGGAAGTTGAAGTTCCACCTGTGCACCACTTCATTTTGTAGGAGTTCTATGTACCTACATGCAAAGCTCCAGTTGATGTGTCCGGAGGAACGTCAGGAACCTTGTAGCTCAGTTCCACACTGATAGTGCTTGTCAGGTGCACAATGGACTTTTAGAGATGGTGCAACACAAGGGAAGCTGGTGAATTCTAGGATATCTGCAGAGTGGTGAGTTGTTTAGGGAATGGCGCGGAATAAGTTGGGGCCAGAACCAGACATGACTGATGCTAATGGGCCAGAGTTGCTAGTTAATTAAATGTATTTGATAAGATAATTAAGAAAACCTCACTTAGTTTTGTGGTGGAAGTTCCTCCTAAAAAAACTCAATGCAACTTTGACTTAAGCAACAATACATGAGATTTGACCATAAATATTTAAAAGCCCTTGCAACCTGATTTCTAGCGTTAATTTTTTTCATATCTATCATACATTGCTCAAATGCTATAGAAACTCCTGGCAGGTAAACAATGACATGTATAACTGAAAGCTGCCTGCTAACTTCTCTCTATGATACCAATAGAACATTTTTGGTTATATTAAAACCTGAATGCAGCTTACTTTCAGCAAGATGAATGTACCTGAGAAATACTACACCCCTCCTGCATCATTTAACCCATAACAAAACATTTGTTCTCCCTGACTTTCCTGTTATATCATCTGCTACTTTAGGTGGTTGCAAAATATTTCCCTTTGAAAATTTTCACAGTTTATTTTGACTGTCTTACGTATCTAGCTGTATGTTACTAAATGTGCTATGAAGATCTTCAAGATTACTTTCCCTACAGTAGGGGTCATCTAGTTTCTCTTCAAAACCCGAGCCTCTAGGATGGCTTTAACCTTTTATGTACCATTAAGGAGCACATTTTCAGAGCATCCGGATGAAAAGGCTGGGTTTCCCCAATTTGATACTGTAGTGTATACACAAAATACTTTCCAAGTCCCCAACTCATAGGTTTTCATTTCATATTTTGTAGCTCCTAAAACTTGATGATCATAAGTACTTCTATGTCTCATAGTATTACCAGCCTGTTTCATGATTCTTATTCTTGAAAAATATTCTACTCACCCTCTTATGTCATGATGGATAATTACCATGTGATTTCTCCCTTATATGATCAGAATTCAATTTGCAAATACACAATCTTTTCCTAGGCCATACTGATTTCCAAGTCCACTTTCAGAAATGCATCAGGATTTATGGCCTTGCACTTCTTTATCTCATTTTGCCAATCCATGGGTTTTACTGTGTCCTTCATTTTGTACAATTAGCCAATGTTTTAACTGGAGCCAGTAAGGACAGCAGATGTTGGAAGCTAGAATCAACTAATGCAAAGCTGAAAAAGCACAGCAGATCAGACATCATCTGAGGAGCAGGAAAGCCAATGATTTGGGCCAAAAGCCTTTGTCAGGATTGGAAAGGGGGAGGGGAGCTTTCTCAGCTCCACATTTATTGACTGTTCTGTTCTAAGGAAGGGTCACCGGACCCGAAACGTTAACTCTGTTTTCTCCACCACAGATGCTGCCAAACCTGCTGAGTATTTGCAACAACTTTGTTTTTGTTCCTGATTTACAGCGCCCACAGTTTTTTTGGGTTTTAATGACTCTAATGTCCAGCATCTACAGTCCTTACTGTCTCCAAGTCACTGAAATCCATACTGCGAAGTGCCTTCTAAGGATGCACATCTTGAAGAACTTTACCTCCTCCCTCCAAAGAGAGCTCAGCGATTCTGTCTCTCATCGCAACCCCCCAGAAATCTCTGCTGCCTTGAAGTTCTTCAATGTTTTAATGGGATGGCTTTCCCTGTTCTCCTTGTGATTGTGGTTTTCCTCCATTCACTAGCCCTTCTGACAAGCATGTCACTTTGGTGCCAACTTTTGGTTGTTGACTTCAATTGATGAGGCCTGACCAAAATGACCCAGGAGCTCCAGAATTCTCAAGATCATGATTGGTGCTCAGGACCCCATCAGGAGCACACGCCTTATGGAGCAGCAGGCTTCCCTCACCAATGGCCAGGATTAACTAGGAGCAGCCGCCCACCCAGGAAATGTGGGCAATATGCTGGAATTCAGGTGGACTGCACCCCTCCCCAGCAAACTACTGGCAAACATCTAAGCCATTGGAAACAAGGTGGGTGAACTTAAAGCTAGACTCACGTTCCAAGGGGAATTGAGAGATTGCTGTCTGCTCAGTTTTACAAAGACATGGCTCACTCCTGCTACATCTGACTGTGCCTTACAACTTAAAGGTTTCTCAGCCAATGAAGTACCATGTGGTATCCTTAGGCAAGTCAAGGATGGATGTGAGCTGCTTCCTAATCGTACCATCTGGCGTTTTGACATGGTTACCCTGGCAAGTTACAGCTTCTCAGCCCTGGAATACCTTACAGTAAGGTGCCATCCCTACTACCTGCCACGTGACTTCATCTCTGCTATCCTGACTTCTGTCTACATCCCATCACATACAGAAGTAAAGAGTGCACTTGAGGTACTATACAATGCTGCAAGCAGTCTTGAGACGGAAAACCCCAAAGTTAATCTGATTTAATCCCCAACCGGAAACCACAGATGAACTGGTAAATCCACAGTCTACTGAAGTCCATGGCCGAGGTGTTCAAGTTGGACAACCTTGACCCATACAACAAATCCAGGTAAAACCTTCATAAGACTATCAGAGACACCAAGAGGCAATACCAAACTAAGCATGAGTCACAGACCAACCACATAGACACCTGTCATTTGTGGCAAGACTTACACAACATAACCAGCTACAAAACAAAGTCAGCTAGAATTGCAGGAAATAGCACATGCCAACCAGATGAGCTTAAAGCATTCTACACTCACTTTGAACAGAAGGTCGGTGAAATGATGTAGCAGTATTCGTGGACATCTTTAAGCTTTCCTCACTGTTGTTTGAAGTCTCCACCTGCTTCAAGAAGACTACCATCAGCCAGGTGGCAAAGCGAAATTGTGCAGCATGCCTCAATGATTGCCGCCAGTGGTTCTGACCTCCACATCTATAAAGTGCTTTGAGAAGTTAGTTATGGCTCACATCAACTTCAGCCTACCAAATTGCCTTGATCCTCTCAATTCGCCTGCCTATGCAACAGGTCCACAGCAGATGTTATTTCCCTGGCCCTACACACATCCCCTGGAACATCTGGAAACAAGAATACCTACATCATCCTCCTACTTATTGACTACAATTCCATCTTCAACACCATAATTCCAAACAAATGCATGTCTAAGTTCTGAGACCTAGGTCTCAGCTCCACCCTATTTATCTGCATCCTCAAATTCTTGACCCATAGACCGCAGTCATTAAGAAGAGACTATAATGGTTCCTCCATGAAAATCTTTAATGCAAGTGCCCCACAAAGCTGCGTGCTCATCTCTCTGCTATGCTCCTTACACTCTCACGACTGTGTGGCCAAATTCTTCCACAACTCCATTTTCAAGTGTGCTGATGACACTAACCTTATAGGTTGAATCAAAGCAACAACAAAAAAGGATACAGGAAAGAAATTGAGTGCTCAGTGGCATGATGTAAAGACAACAATCTCTCCATTAACATCAGCAAAATGAAGGAGCTGGCCATTGACTTCAGGAAGTGGAGTGGAGGGCATGCCCCGACGACATCAATGGTGCTGAGGAGGAGGTAGTCAAAAACATCAAGTTTCTGGGAGTGATGATCGCCAACAATAAATCCTGGTCCACCCATGATGATTTGGTCAAGAAAGCACAACATCTCTACTCATTCAGAAGGCTAAGAAAATCCAGCATGTCTACAAGGACTCTTACCATTCTTTATAGATGGACAATAGAAAGCATCCTATCTGGATACACCATAGCATGGAATGGCAACTACTCTTCCCAAGACTGCAAGAAACTACAGAGAGTGGTGAACGCGCCTAGTCCATCACGTAAAACAGCCTTCCATCCATTGGTACCATCTATACATCCCTCTACCTTGGGAAAGCAATCAACATAATCAGACTCTTCCAACCCGATTATACCCTCTTCCACCCTTTTCCAATGGGCAGAGGTATTAAAGTATGAATACATGTTCAAACAAATTCAAGAACATCTTCCTCCCCACTGTTATCAAACTTTCGAACAGACTTCTCAAATGTTAATTTTGATCTATTTCTCTGCACCTTCTCTGCAGCTGTAATACTGTAATCTTCACTCTGTTCTGCTATCTTACTGCACTATGTATTGTTTCATCTGCCTGTATAGCGTGCAATAAACACTTCTTTTCTCTGTATCTCACTACACATGACAACAATAAAGCAAGCTCAATCAAAAAAATGCTGGGGAAAATAGCCTTGTCCTGCATCTTTGTATCATTGTGTCCATATTCAGTTAGCCCTTAATTTTGCTCCAATCTGTTCTTCATTACCATACATCGTAGGTGTATGTGAAGTGCATGACTTGTTCTGATTTTTTAACTGTGTGATCAGTGTCAATTAAACTTGATCAATGCATCCCAAATATTGATTGCCACACTGTAACATGACTGTTTTTTTCACCACTTCTCATAACTTTACTAGAACTTCCCACTCTTCTGTCCTTCTCTTTACTAATACGTGTCCCATAGATTAAAATTTATTTCTGATGTCCTTATATGATGCCATAAGACTTACTGAATTTTCTCTGAAATTTTACCCTTAATGAATGCCCTTCTTCCTGCACACGTAGTGTTCAAGCACCCATAAAAAATTGAATCTAGAACCAGGAGGAACAACTTAAAAATAAGGAGGTTGCCATTCAGGACTGAAATGAGGAGAAATTTGTTCACTCAAAGGGTCGCAACTCTTTGGAATTATCTACTTGAGAGGGCTGTTGAAGCTCAGTCTCTGAGTATGTTTAAAGAAGAAACTACTAGATTCCCAAACACCAATGAGGTAAAGGATTATGGAGATACATTGATGTGATCAATCAGCCATGGTTATTTTAAATGATGGAGCAGAATTGATGGGCTCAATGGCCTACATGTTCCCCCAAGTTTCTAAAATCCAAACCACGAGTCTAATTTTAATCTTATATGGCCCATCTCAAAAGATGTTTTCCTATCCAAATCCATCAGGGTGATAAAGCTGGGTGTCCACTGCTTGACATTTGGAGAGACTGATCCCTTCTAGCTATCTAGCATATTTTGTTTCACTTTTTAATGTATATGCTAATTTGTTAGCAGCCACCATAACTCCTTTGTTTAAGGGTTCTACTTCTAATGACGTTTCTAGATGGTTCTCTCATCGAAGATCTACAATTAAAATTCGCACTGTCCTGTTATTGACTTCCACTGTTCCACTCCATTTTGTTAGGTCATTGATCTTACCTCTTGTTCATCTACCTTAAACATTTAACCAATATTTGAACTTGCTTTTTGAAAAACAAATGAACTGCAGATGCTGGAAATCTAAAACAAAAATAGAAATTGATGGAAAATCTCAGCAGGTCTGGCAGCATCGGTCGAGAGAAATCAGAGAAAACGTTTCAGGTCCAATGGCCCTTCTTTTGGGCTTGCTTGAAGTTTTCCTTGTTCTCTACACCACGAGTACATTCTGTCACTTATTAGGGTCTTCTGGTATGCAAGTCAATTGAGCATCCACTTTAAGCAGTTTTTCTTTGGATACTTTGAATACTTGTATTGTTCTGCCTATTGCCATCTGACACCTTGTTCTGTTCTACATAACCGTTATGAGAACTTGAGATACATGGTGCCTCACGATCTTTTATTAATTGCTCAGATTCCGAAAGACTGCAATTAATTCAAATTAGCCATGGTCAATGAAATGTTCCAGCTCTAATATGGGTTGTTAACCATTCTGGTCCAAACAGACCAGAATGGTTAACAACCATATTAGAGAATCTCTGTCTTGCTATCGTGTCCACTCAACTATCCACTTTTATAACTTTGATGTACACACTAGATTAAAGTTTGTTTGGGTAATCTAACAAGACTCCAGCCTTAAAAAATGTCTTTCTGCCATCATGTAGCACATTCAAGTGTGAAGAAAAAAGAGTGAGCTTATTGCAAACCCTTTCAGAAAGGGTTACTACTACACAGCAAAAAAGGTATAATAGGATTCTTCCAATTGACTGTATGATAAAGAACATAGTAACAACCATCTGAAGTAAATCATTTACATGGATTGCCCTTGCCAGGACCATTGTTAACTTGTAGTTGAATTGCTCAAGATGTTATGGAACATCTCATTGACCATGGCATGATTTCTTTAACACAGTTCATTGTTAAAAGAACTTTCAGCTAATGTGTTCATAACAATGTTCGGGAGAGTTGTGTGAGATGTCCAGAGAAGCATTTCTCAAAGTCAGGCACAACAAGTCACATTTTCCAACAAAGTTCTGAATGTTGAGATAAGATTTGAGATGAGAGGGAAGCAAGATGCCAGTCTAAAGGGGTGTTTGCTTGTTATCTGCTGCATTAACACAGAATGATACTTGATGAGGGTCGAGCTGTGGATGTGGTGTATATGGACTTCAGTAAGGCATTTGATAAGGTTCCCCATGGATGGCTCATTCAGAAGGTCAGGAGGAATGGGATACAGGGGAACTTAGCTGCTTGGATACAGAATTGGCTGGCCAACAGAAGACAGCGAGTGGTAGTAGAAGGAAAATATTCTGCCTGGAAGTCAGTGGTGAGTGGGGTTCCACAGGGCTCTGTCCTTGGGCCTCTACTGTTTGTAATTTTTATTAATGACTTGGACGAGGGAATTGAAGGATGGGTCAGCAAGTTTGCAGACGACACAAAGGTCGGAGGTGTCGTTGACAGTGTAGAGGGCTGTTGTAGGCTGCAGCGGGACATTGACAGGATGCAGAGATGGGCTGAGAGGTGGCAGATGGAGTTCAACCTGGATAAATGCGAGGTGATGCATTTTGGAAGGTCGAATTTGAAAGCTGAGTACAGGATTAAGGATAGGATTCTTGGCAGCG
Source organism: Stegostoma tigrinum (assembly GCF_030684315.1). Taxonomy (NCBI): domain Eukaryota; kingdom Metazoa; phylum Chordata; class Chondrichthyes; order Orectolobiformes; family Stegostomatidae; genus Stegostoma; species Stegostoma tigrinum. Next base: position 38,482,064 of record NC_081368.1, read on the forward strand.
TGGAGGAACAGAGGGATCTTGGTGTGCAGATACATAGATCCCTTAAAATGGCCACCCAAGTGGACAGGGTTGTTAAGAAAGCATATGGTGTTTTGGCTTTCATTAACAGGGGGATTGAGTTTAAGAGTCGTGAGATCTTGTTGCAGCTCTATAAAACTTTGGTTAGACCGCACTTGGAATACTGCGTCCAGTTCTGGGCGCCCTATTATAGGAAAGATGTGGATGCTTTGGAGAGGGTTCAGAGGAGGTTTACCAGGATGCTGCCTGGACTGGAGGGCTTATCTTATGAAGAGAGGTTGACTGAGCTCGGTCTCTTTTCATTGGAGAAAAGGAGGAGGAGAGGGGACCTAATTGAGGTATACAAGATAATGAGAGGCATAGATAGAGTCGATAGCCAGAGACTATTTCCCAGGGCAGAAATGGCTAGCACGAGGGGTCATAGTTTTAAGCTGGTTGGTGGAAAGTATAGAGGGGATGTCAGAGGCAGGTTCTTTACGCAGAGAGTTGTGAGAGCATGGAATGCGTTGCCAGCAGCAGTTGTGGAAGCAAGGTCATTGGGGTCATTTAAGAGACTGCTGGACATGCATATGGTCACAGAAATTTGAGGGTGCATACATGAGGATCAATGGTCGGCACAACATTGTGGGCTGAAGGGCCTGTTCTGTGCTGTACTGTTCTATGTTCTATGTTCTATAATTTACCACTCACTGGATAGAAACTAGATGCCAAGAATTCTTGGCTTGATCAAGGATTGTTTTGTAGAAAGGGTCATTGAGTTTAAAGGGCTGATGACTAAGTTGAGCCTGGTGCGTACGGTGTCCAGTATGCCAAGCATTGCCTTCCATGATTGGATTATTGCTAACAATGAGTTTTAAATGGAAAATATCCTGGATTCATTGACAGTTTGATGGCCACAAGCACCAGATCCACTTCTGAGTCACAGGAGGCGCTTCAATGGAAAATTGATCTGTCGCATGCCTGCAGATGCATGTTCATATTATTTGTATTGTTTCATTGTGCTTGAGAAATGCATATAGTGTGCAAGCATGTGGGGATTGGTTATCCAGTTGGCTGGACAGCTGGTTTGCGATGTAGATTCATTTCTCAAATCCAGTGAGGTTACAATGAAGGCTCTGCTTCCCAGCATCAGCATATGCTTGAGAAGAAGTGAACATCAGGTTAAACTCACCATCAATAGTCTCTCTAATGAGAGAGCAGCTCAATGGTGCTTTGGGATTGTGGGAACTTTGCCTTAAAAGTATTTAGGTTTCAAATGCTGGTCATAGTTAATGTCAGATATGTTACTGGTCTTTGCATATTGCAGTTACACATCTCTATAAAGTAACCTTAAAAGAAGTAACTGTGGGCCACATTGCACACAGCTACGGCAAGACATCCTAGAATGCAAAGGGGCATGTAAGTTACTACCTTTGACTTTTGTAGTTCAGATGGAGAAGTGAAGTCACCATAGTCATACTGAACCATGGGGGTGCTCCCTTATTAGAGGGAGAGACATGAGTAATAATGGTTTAAACTGAGGCTCACCATGCCTTGCGAAGGGGTAAAATTTTGAAGGAGAGTCCTTCAATGATAATGGAATGCTCTTACATCCAGTTGTGTCTACTGTGGGTGATATAGAGCTGGGGGAGGAGGGTATAAGTTCTTCTGCAGCATTTATACTGTGCTACTAGCTCTCTGCATAACTCTTGGAGTATGTGTTGAAATAACATCCATTGGAAAATTGGCAAAACAAGCCATTCCATGGCCCTCTGTGTCAGAATGTAACACATCTGACTCTGTGGATAGGCGTGTAAAACCATTATTTAAGTGATGCAACTGTTGACTGCTTCCACTATGAAGATTCTCTTCTGCTCCTTATGTTTCTCACACAGGTTCATTACCAGTGCGACCAGTGGACCCAGCCACAGCAGGTATTATAATTGATCTTTCACTATACAACCACAGTGTAGGGAAATGAAGGAAGCATGGATATGCCAGCCAGCCATACAGCAAGAGTATCCAGGAGCAGAAAGTAAGCAGCCTCCAGTGAATGAAGAGGTCTCAACTTCAGGGTGCTTAAGAGACAGAGAAGGACCAATGTCTTTTTCCCTTGATGTCATTTCCTCCAGGTGAGTGAAGTACAATGTCAGGACAGGTTTATGGACACTGCCACAGAACAATGCCAACTGCTGCTGCAACCAGAAGGAGTGGGTGGCTAACCCATCATTTCTCCTTCCAGGGAGTGGAATCTTCCAATTTTCCACCAACAAGTGTACCAAGGCTTTTGCAGACACTATCTTCATCTCTTTTTCCCATGACAAGGTCAGTGCTGCAGCCTGAGAAGTAGCTTTCAGCTTCCCTGAGGCACAGTCACCAAAAACTGCACATAGGTCTTTGCTTTGAGAGGGCCGTGTTACAACGCTGTGAAGTTGGTCAATAGGAAAGGGTTCCATTCCATCAATGTGCAACTGATCTCTGATCACCGATGCCACTGCTTACAGGTTTGTACCTGGTATCTGGGGAGCTGCCACGACCCCTGCGTCCTCGAGAACTTTCATGTTCCTGTTGTGTTTGAGAGAGAAGATGCCTTTCAAGGAGCTGAAAGGGAGCCAACTGCCATTGTCTGCCTTCATGGCTGATGACCCCATTACACAAATCCCAGAGCGGAGATGCAATATGGCTCATTATTCAATCTGGGCTATGGTGAAGTTAACAATAGGGCTACTTAAGATATGGTTCCACTGCTTGGATGCACTTGGAAAAGCCTTGCATTACACTCCAAACAGATTATGCTACATAATCCTAGCGTGTTGTGCACTATACAACTAGAGCAGGTTCTGAGGCAATGTGATGAATGCTGAGGATCTGGTAGAGTAGGAGCAGCCATCCAAAGAGGAACATGAGGATGTTGAGCTCAAGGAATATCACGTTTTGTATGACAGAGCACAGTTATGTTCGGCATTACAGGTCTGACAAAATTTATTTGCCACTCAGTTCCAGTTAGTGGGAGCTGGTTGCAGTGATCACTCATTGAGTGTAAATTACTTGTTGCTCAAGATGCAAGGGCTTCATTTATATGTTGGGTGATAAATTCAGCCTTAGTTGTTTTGATTTCTGTTCACGTTTGGTTTCTGTACATAAAAGTTAATATTATACATTGTTTGAAAGCCTTCCTGTCTGTGATGGCCGCACATTGAACAATGATGAGATATTGGGCTCCAGTGGGCATTGTAGACAGAGTAGTAGTGACTGGGAAAAAAGTTCTATGATGGGTTGTGGCCAGTGAAGTGTGGGATTTGGTGATTAAACTAAGATTGGGGTAAGAATGTGCCGTTGCACTTGCAAGGCAGTTAAATCTGCAAAATCTGGCTTCACCAGAGGTAATGATAAATACAACTACCTGGCAACAATTCCAGATGTTAGGAAATTGAATAAATATATGTGCCACCTTTGCCTGACATCCTGAAGGGGTTATGAGCATTGATCTGAACGCTGTACTTCACACTGTGAACATCTGGAGCAAGAGATGGATACCAAAATCAAAAATAAAGAGTGGTCTCGTTAACTATTAAACTTGCAGAGAGATCATTGGTAGATCAGCCACTTGAGTATGGACTCTTGCAAATGGAAAGAAATTGCTGGTCTAATGAGAGTATGCCTGAAGTGACAATATACACTCAATAAAGATGTTTGATTAAACCATATCTTCGTTCTGCATCATTGTTGATCCAAAATAAAACCAGAAGCTGGATAATCTGGCAAGGTAATGACTGGGGCTTTTGCAAACCCCAAAGTGTTGCTATTTTTAAGTGTTTCCATCCCTGAGGAGCAATGTTTATTGTTTTGCCCCACAAATAGTTGATTTGTTACTGATATGCTTATGAACAGCTCACTGGAGCCCAGTATATCATCATTGTTCAATGTGCGGCCATCACAGACAGGAAGGCTTTCAAACAATGTATAACATTAACTTTTATGTACAGAAACTAAAAGTGAATAGAAACCAAAACAACAAAGGCTGAGTTTAACCCCTAACACATAAATAACTTGCAATTTTTCCAGTAACTATCCTCATTGATCCTGAAGCATTGATGTTCAGAGTGATGGTAATGTTTACAATTACTTGCACATCCTGGTGTCTGAGCCAGTAGATAGAGGGATTCAAAATCAGTAATGAACTGACTGAACAAGCACAGTTTCTTCACTCAAACAACAGAGCTAACCATTGATCTGTAAACCCTGTTGGGTGGTATTGCTGACTGTTGGCAGATTTCCTCATCTCTGCCTTCTGAGAAGGCAAGCTCCTTTTGCCTGGTGAGGACTTTGCTGCTGGTGTATTGCTGCTGCTCTCCTTCCTTTTTATGCTGTGCCCAGTGTAGGTAGGGCGGCTGCACACTTTTGATCTTAAACTTGTGTTGTTTATTAGGGATTAGTAATCACAGCCCTATTAAAATCAATCTTAAAAATTTAGCAAAGGTCCACTTCAAAAAACTCAGCTAGGCACATTTATAACTGACCTTAGTGCCTACAAAAGTTTCCCCAAACAGGTTAGCTAAGGTGCAAGACTTCTACTTTATCAACTAAAGTAAAACAGTAATCTGCAAATGTGTGTGCTTTCTTACCTCTGTGTTGCAGATTATCTATTTTTGTTCCAATCTACAGTCATTCTTCATTTGAGCGTCACTCTTATTCCTTCTGAGCTTGAGGTATGCCACCCTACATACATTCCCACACATTTTCTGTACTAAAATCACCACGTTCTGTTTAAATACTCCTATATTGGCAAAGGCTGATTTCCTGCAATGTGCCCTTTCTGAATTGTCCTGTCTAACAGGACCGTGGAATCAGCCTTTGTGTCTTTATTTAAATATCTCTTTTTTTTTACAGCTGTCCCCTAGTTAGTATGTGCGCTGCTGCCTTACACTCAGAATTCTAGACCATAGCTGAGTTTGCATGGATTCCTTACAAAACTACTAAACTATTTAGATTCAGCTTGCTAAAATCAAGCTTATGCTTAAATCATTACTTCATGCTCCCTACATTCCTCACTTCAACCACCTCCTAAGCTGGGAATAATTTGACTCTGCCACTGGAAAGCATATTATGAAAGAAAAATCAGAACGTTTCTACATTATGCAGCTGTTCTGTTTTGTCAGTTTTACATTTGAACACCAAGTTCAAAGTCTACCCCATGTAATTCTTATGAATCAATAGCATTTAAAATAGCAATTTTCCTGTACACTTTGTGTACTCTTTGAATATATATAAGAACCGATACTGAGACATGCGCTCACAATTTCAGAGTCAGATGTGGCTTTAAGCATTTCCTTTATATAGAATGCAAAGTATGCTGACAAGATTTGGCAAATTCATATGAATACAACATCACTAGTCGCAACTGAATCATTGCTATTTATCAGGATTACACATGCAGTTGACCCTAAAAAAATGAAAGAAATTTCTATGAAACAATAGTAATGTGAGCAGGAGACTAATACCGGGATGAATTGATTTAATCAAAATCATCACTCAGGATCATAAAATGACACAAAATTGCTGATCAGCACAGAGTGAGTCTTCAGATTATTAATAGGGATATAAAGTTTAGCACTTGCCTGTTTGTTGAGTAGATGAGGAATAGAGATTTTATTTCAGACAGAGTCCCTTTTGATCACGCTCCTTCCTATTGTGCTGGGAATGGATTACAGTTTGAGGATGATAGATTCACTTGTTGAAACCATGCCAGTTTTCTTGAGTAGAACAAACAGAGCATGTTTGCATTAACCCTTTCACTGCCCAACCATGAGAATATTAACATGGACAGTAAATCGGTACATCTACTATATAAAATAGCGATCTGGACATCAAGACCCAGAAATTTGCTTGCTCACAAAAATGGGCATGGAAGGAGAGGAGTGATCAAATGTGTTCTGTGTGCGCTGCCATCTGGATCTTCTAAATGTGTGGGTTCATTAAGGGCTTATGTTATCTAGTGTGTATGAGCATAGCCACCATCTGATCTGATGAGAAGAATAAACATGATGAAGTTTATTGCATATCTGAAACTATTTACTTTTTATAAGAACAGGATCTACATGATGCCAAAGGCAGTCGAGCAATCTAGCCTTCAGTCTGTCTCCCAGGAGAACCCACTTCACTTTCTCACCAGATTCTTATGTCATCATTGCAGAGGTTGATGCTTATTGCATTCAATCAGATGTTCAGACCCATTTGAAGCTGGAAACTTGTTATATTAAGATATATGCTCCTAAGTTTCTGCTTATTGGTTCTGAGTCTGTTTGGGAGATACAGAAAGTAAGATGTCAATCATGGTTAGACAATGGCAAGGAAGAGGGGCTTGAGTCATTTGGTGAGACTAGAGAACTTAAGATTGTTCTCCTTAGAGCAAAGCAGCAGGTAGGGAAATTTTATCGTGAAGTACCAAACATGTAATGTTTTGATGTAGTAAGTAAGGACAAATTTTATTTACTATCAGGTAAGTTAGGAGAATCATAGAGTTATGCAGCTCTGAGACAGACCCTTTGATCCAACTCATCTGCATCGACCAGATAACCTAAACTCACTTAGTCCTATATGCCAACATTTGGCCCATATCCCTCTGAGCTCTTCCTATTCATGTTTCCATCCAGATGCCATTTAAATGTTGTAATTGTACCCGCCTCCAACACCACCTCTGGCAGCTTAACTCATGCGCACACCACCCTCTGAGTGAAAATGTTGCCCCTCAGGTCCCTTTTAAATCTTTCCCCTCTCACTTTAAACCTATGCCCTCTAGTTTTGGACTCCCCCATCCTGGGGATAAAAGACCTTAGCTATTGGACCTATCTATGTCCCTCATGATTTTATAAACTTCTATAAGGTCACGCCTTAGCCCCTGATGCTCCGAGGAAAATAGCCCCAATCTGTTTCGCTTCACCCTGTCGCTCAAACCTTCTAATTCCACCAACATTCTTGTAAATCTTTTCTGAACCCTTTCAAGTTTAACATCTTTCCTGCAGCAGGGAGACCAAAATTGAATGCAGTATTCTAAAAGTGGTTTCACTAATGTCCTGTAGAGTTGCAAAATGATGTCCCAACTCCTATTGTCAATGCATTGACCAATGACAGCAAGCATGCCATATGACTTCTTCACCGCCCTTTCTATCTGCAAATCCACTCTCAAGGACCTATGCACCTGCACCCTAGGTCTCTTTGTTCAGCAATGAACTCAGGACCCTATTATGAATTAGTAGTTAGAGGGTGCAGACTTAAAATAATTGGCAAAAGACTACTGAGATGAAACAAAGTTTTTAATGCTGTGGGCACTAATGTTGGTTTGTGTTCGCACTAGGAAGATTCCCCTGTGCCTATAGCTTTAACATAAGTAGATGGTTAATAACCAGACAGGGTTGCTAATGTAGAACTCTATGTTCCTTGACAGTGACAAAGGGTTGCCCGACAGACTTGCCTTCCATAAGTGTCCTGGTGTGCATCTTCATTTGTGTTTTCCCATTGAATTCTACATTGTTATCTGCCACAGCAGAACTCTTTTCTGACCTATGGGGAAATGGCACTCAAGCCAAGACTGCAGTGCAGTCTAAGTTAAGCCCAATATTAATATCTGATCCCGTGGCTGCAACTGTCAAATCAAGTGATAGTGGCTCGTCTTATCTAATGTGGATTTTCCAGCCTCTTTCAGTCAGTCTGAGATACTGTAGGCATGTGGCAATTTTTGTGTAACCCAAAGCCTAAAAGTAAAGGGGATAATTTGAACATGGTGGAGAATGAAGTGGGGAATGGGGTGAGTGTGGTGGCTTGGGGAGGAAAGCAGCAGGTCTATGGTCACATCACTTGTAGCCTACACTTCACATTTCAGAAGGACTGTTGAGACCAAGTTGAGAATGGGCATAAGGCAGTAACAACATCGCCTTCAATGGCCTTGATAATGTTAATGTAGCTCTGACACAATTAACACCATGATTCTCAGTATTAACTTCCACTTTCAGGCTGAGTAGATGGAACTGCAGTGAGTTACTGCTCATTTTCAAGTACTTCTTTTCATTTGTGCAACTTTCTCTTGCAAGAGAGATGGCAAAATATCAGTGATTGTGTGGCATTGGGTTTGGGTAAAGATACTGCCATAGCTGAATAGTTGAAAATATGACTAGTGAGAAGTAAGTAATGTGATTTCTTAGGTCATTCACCACTATAAGTATTACATAGTGTACATGCTCTCTTATATTTTAGCTCAAGTAATATATCACACAAATACTGGGTTAATTTTTTAAGTTGTTCATGGGATTTAGACGTCACTGGCCAGGCTAGTATCTATTGTCCATTCCTAGTTTGCCCAGAGGGCAAATAAGAGCCAAAGCCATTGTGGTGGGTCTATACTCACATATAGGTCAGACCAGATAATGATGGCAGATTTCCTTCCTAAAGGACATGATTGAATGAGATGAGTTTTTAAAATAATCAACAGTGTTGCCATTAGGCTAGTTTTCCTTATTCTGGATTTTTCTTCAATTCAAATTTCACCATCAGTCATGGTGGGATTTGAATCTATAACCCTAAGATTGTTCTGTCTAGAACAGGGGAGCATTACACTAAGGTTCTAACGCATTTGTTCAGTGACATTACTGTCATGCCACTGCATCGTCTTGTTGAGAGAGATATGCTGAATTTTATGAATACTAACTTTTTACATTGAGAGCCGGTGAGAGACTCAACCTTTCTCTTTTGGAGAATGTTCAGCCTACAACAGTCAGTCAGTGACAAAGTCACTGGGGGACCTACCATGAAATCAAAACTGGGGTGGCACGGTGGCAAAGTTGTTAGCAGTGCTGCCTAGCCGTGACAAGGGCCCTGGTTCAATCCCACCCTTGGGTGATTGCCTGTGTGGAGTTTGCACATTCTATCCGTGGCTGTGTGGGCTTCCTCCGGGTGGCCTGGTTTCTTCCCACAGTCCAAAGATGTGTAGGCTAAGTGGATTGGTTGTACTAAATTGCCCGTATTGTCCAGGGATTTTTGGGTTAGGTGTGTTAGACATGGGAAATGCAGCGATAGGAGAATGGGTCTGGCTGGGATGTCTTTGGAGGGGTGGTGTGGACTTGATGGGCCGAATGGCCTGTTTCTACACGTTAGGGATTCTATGTATGTAAAACTTCACAGGAAGAAGTTCTACAAAGAAAGAGTTATTGGGTCTGCATCTCTTGTGTACTGCAATGCTATGAACATAGATGGTCTCTCTTGAATAACGTTCATTCTCGGCTGGATTTTCTGCAAATCCTCAATGCAGATCTTACATTTTCACTGAGACATCAGCCTTGATGAATTGCTGTCTCCCTGCATGTAAATTATTGGAAAGTGGAAAAATGTGAACGAATTGTACTACTTTCTCGAGCAGCAAGGTGATCAGACAGAACAGAATGGAATTTAAGATTTCGCGCATAGCCTACTTGATAAAGACAATACACTCTAACCACTTAGAGTGAATTGACTCACAAACAGTTCACAAAACACTAATTGTCAAGCTGGAATCTGATTAATCAGCTCAAACCTACATAACATTACATGATTTCTTTCAGAAACCAGATGCATGTATAGGATAGAAACTGAAAGAACTATGGATGCTATAAATCAGAAACAAAAAGAGGTGTTTCTGGAAAAGCACAGCTGGTCTGGCAGCATCTGATGCTGCCTGATCTGCTGATCTTTTCAAAAAACGTTTACTTTTGTTCATTTCTATGAAATTCTTATTTATGCATGTGACTCTGAGCTCATCATTGACAAATTTTCTTTTATCAGCCAGACAGTTTTGCTGGCCCTCAAGTCTGGTCCTTATCCTTTTCTCAATGATTTTGTGCATAATCCTGTGCCCTTAAGACAGAAATAGCAAAGCCAGTCATCAGGTCAAAAAAGTGTAGAATTTAAGTAATTCTGTTTTTGCTTCATGGCAATTAGCTGGTTGAAGTTGTGCCCCAATGGAAAGTTACAATTGGTTGTAGAGTCATTTCCAATATTTTTCACAGATTTCGCAACTTTCACTAATGCCTTCCATTAGCTTCATATATTTCACATATGTCACACTTTTTTGCTGATGTTTAACCTTCAACAGGCCGATTAGATTGCCACTGTAGCTACAAAAGCATGCATTTTTTACCCTCTTACTAATTCTCACTTCCTGATGCCAATAATACTTTTCTAACACTCTGAAAAGTACCAGGTTTTTTTAACAGAACATAAGAATGTCTGTTCTGAGTAAAATAGAGATCAATTGATTTTTCCAAACATATCTTGTTTTATGATGCTACATGCAAAGTTTATTTCTTTTTCAGAGAAGGTTTATTCAAAAGCATATATATCTCATTAGGGATTGCAACAGTACATTTAACATTACTTGCTCCAACTATTTTCATGGAATTACAACTCCATTTCATGACTTGATTTAGTGTCATCAAAACTGGGTCATTGACTGATGCAGTGTCAGTACCTGGAGTGGGGACTCCTGGCTGTGCTAGGCCCAGGGTGGGTGCCTTGCAGACATCCTGGAGATAGGTTTAGGAAACCAGCTGATGAAGACAACTTCTATTTAAGTATTTTCTTTTATTCTTCTTGTACCTCAAAATGGTGCCGGATTACAGCAACAGAATACTTTTCAGAGCACTGTATCTGTCTAGATGTGTGTAGCATAAAATAAATAAACCTGTAAACATAACGTAAATAGTATTTATGTATTCTTTATCTTTGCATCATTCTCCAATATATATCAAGTAAAGTTTACATTTAACTAATCTGCCCCTTGTATTAGATAGCACAAATACAATCTAACATTGCAATTAAAGGAGTTTTCACAAACACATTGTTCCCAGAAACCACACATCATTTTGACAGGTATAATTTGTTTAAATTCATTAATCTCTTCATTCTTTTTCTCAGAATTCTCTTCAATATGTGTCATTTCCAGGAAAGGTCCTCTTCATTTCAACCATTCAACACATACTTCAAGTCAGGCCAAAAACACAATAATTTCGTTACGACTTTTTCTTCCATTGTAATTGCTCAAGCTGCTTAAGTTTTTTTCATTCTCAATCTGCTTGTCATTAATCCTAGTTTTATACTGACAAGCGCATATCTGAATTAATTTGGCACCTGGTGATAATTTAGACTTCTTTAAGTCATCGTAAAAGATCTTATTTTTTCCCTGAAGGAAACCACTAGGATTTTTTAAGATGTGGCGTGGACAAGAAATTGTTGTAGGATAATGTCCATTTTATTTCCACCCCTTCACTGACTGCAACAAAATGTAATTTTGAGAAGATCACTCAAGAGTATACTCAATGCAGGCATTTTTGAAAGTTTCAGTCGAAAGAAAGGACAAATATTCATTTTCATAGCATCTGGAATGTATTTGCAACACCCACTCCTCATTCATTTAAATAACGTTGGCGCAAAGAGAAGATGATTTCTCAGCTTTAGAGAGTCACTGTTATCCTGATTCTTCAAGATGGAAATGTTGCAGATCTGGAAATTCTCTGAATTCACTAAAGGCAATGGAGTTTGGGTGTTTGATGGTTAATGGTCACAATGGATCATAAATCAGTTGGTATGGTACTTTAGGAGAGAAATTGAAATTGACTACTTATCATGTTGGTTTAAATTTAGTAAATGACCCTGCGAGGGATGTGATGTTGCCATTTCCTGTAATGGGAAGAACTCCCATTAACAACATTCTCAAAAAAGTATGGGAATATTTTTAATCCTCTTTATCGTCTACTTTATCTGTTTTTAATCCTATTTTTAATCGAAAGTCAACTTTCAACAAAGATGTGTCCAGAGAATCAAAAACTCAGATTTTTGATAGTAAAATCTCCAACCAGTGACAAAGAGTGAAAGTCAAATACAAATGAACTAACTATCTGCTTTGGAGTTGTCTGCAGATTAAGAGTCAAAACTGAATATCACAGCGGAATGAACAAAGAAAGACAAATAGTGCAATATATGAAATAATCTGAATCTGGATAATGTTATTATTTTGGAGTTACAAAAGAAACGGAAACTGCAGAATAATGAGGCCGTTGTACTTAAATTCCATGGTTTTGTCTCAGCAACAGGGAAGGAATGTTGATATATTTCCAAATCAGGACGGTGAGTGGTTTGAAGATAAATTTGAAGGTGGTGATGTTCCCAGGTATTTGCTGCCCTTAATTTTCTCAATGAAAGTGGCTGTGGGTTTGGCTAAGGGCCTAAGTGCTAAGCACCTTTGGGCGAATTTCTGCAGTTCATCCTGTAGTTTGTATACACCATTGTTACTGAGTAGTGGTGGGTTGCTTAATCCTAGACACTATCAAGTTTCTTGAGTGTTGTTGGAGCTGCATTCAACAAGGCAAGTGGGGAATAATCCGTCACACTCCCGAGATGTGTGTTGTTGATGGTGGACAGATTTTAGGGTATTAGGAGGTGGGCTACTTGCTGTAGTATTCCTAGCCTCTGACCTGCTCTTGTGACAAGTCCAGGTGAGATTTTTTCCAATGGTAACCCCAGAAAGTTGATAGTTGACCCAAAGACTTCACGTCTTTATGTTTTTGGTTCTTCTGTCTATTTAAGTGCATCCTTCCCATTCAATTCATGCAGCATTTTCCTCTTAACTGATGACTTCCTCAGATACTGGCTGTTGGATATGTACCGTATCTTTTAGAGAATTCACTCTTAATGACTCCATGTGCAGTTTACGCAATGTTGTGTCTTTGTGTGGCAGTTTGTCTGCAAACTACACTCACGGGGAACAGAAACAGAAATTGCTGGAAAATCTAGGCAATGTTTAGTGGCATCTATGGAGAGAAATCAGTGTTAATGTTTTGGATCCAGTAACAATTCTTCAGAACTGATGGTAGCTCGGAAAAGGGGGGTGCAGGGAGGGGAGAGTAAATGATAGATGGAGACAGAGCCCAAAGAGTGAGTAAAACAATTGGACCGACAACGATAAAACAGTGTGGAGCTGGAGGAACACAGAAGGCCAAGCAGCATCAGTGGAGCAGGAAAGTTGACGTTTTGGGTCAGGACCCTTCTTCAGAAATGGGGAGGGGGAAGGGAGCTCAGAAATAAATAGAGGGAGGAGGAGTGGGGCTGGGGAAAGTAGGTGGGTGAGGCGGATAGGTGGGAGAGAGGATGGACAGGTTCTGTCAGGTCAATGAGGTGGGGATAAGAGGGAGGGTTGGTCATGGGATGAGGCTGGTGGTAGGGAGATTCTGAAACGAGTAAAGTCGTCACTTAGGCCATTGGGCTGTAGGCTCCTGAGGTAGAAAACGAGGTGCTGCTCCTACAGTTTGTGGGTGGTGTTATTATGACACTGGAGGTGGCCCAGAATGGACAGGGTGAGTTAAAATTGTTGGCAACTGGAAGGTGTAGTTGTTTGTCGCGAATCAGGCAAAGATGCTCTAGAAACCAGTCTCCGAGCCTCCACTTGGTTTCCCCGATATAGAGGGCACCACATCAGCGGATGCGCAGGTGAACATCTGTCTGATGTGAAAGGTTTCTTTGTTTCCTTGAATGGGGGTGAGGGAAGAGGTGTAGAGGCAGGTGTAGCACTTCCTGTAGTTGCAGAGAAAGGTGGTGGGGCTACTGGGGAGTGTGGAGTGAATGAGGGAGTAGTAAAGAGTGTGGTCCCTATGAAGGTCCGATAGCGATGGGGAGGGAAATATCTCTCTGGTCGTGGGGTCGGAAAATAGGTGGGGGAAGTGGCGGAGAATGATACACTGGATACGGAGGTTGGTGGAGTGATATGAGAGGACAAGGGAGATTCTGTCTTTGTTTTTGTTCGGGGGAGCAGATGTGAGGGCAGATGTGCAGGAGATGCAAGAGATGTGGTTGAGAGCATTTATGACCACTGAAGGGGGGATGTTGCAGTCATCGAAGTAGGACGACATCTAGGATGTTTGGGTGTGGACTGCCCCATCTTGGGAGTAGATGCAGGGGAGGCAGAGGAATTTGGAGTAGGGGATCTCATTCTTGCAGGAAGGTGGGTGAGAGGAGAAAAAATGCGACGAAAGATAGTGCCTTCCGGTTGCGAGCCATTTCAACAGCCTCTCCCACTCCCTGGGAGACATGTCCATCCTGGGCCTCCTCCAGTGTCAAAATGATGCCACCCACAAACTGGAGGAGCAGCACCTCATATTCCGCTTCAGGACTCTGTAGCCCAATGGTCTCAATGGATTTTACCAGTTTCAGAATGTCCCCACCCCCGGCCTCATCCCATGGCCAACTCTCCATCTTATCCTCACCTCCTTGACCTAACATAACCTGTCCAATCTTCTCTACCACCTATCCATCCCTCCCACCTCACTGTCAATCCCCATCACTCCCTACCCGCACGCACCTGTCACCATCCCATTTATATTCCCCAGCCCCACCCCTCATCTCTCTATTTATTTCTGAGCTCTGCTCCACCTCCTCATTTCTGAAGAAGAGTCCTGACCCAAAATTTCAACTTTCCCGTTCCTCTGAAGCTGCCTGGCCTGCTGTGTTCCTTCAGCTCCACACTGTGTTTTCTTTGACTCCAGCATCTGCAGTTCTTACTATCTCTGGGCAGACAAAGGAGTGGTTCAAGATCAGTCTAGGGAATGAAAAGCTGCTAATGGGAACAATTCATAGAATCCCTACATTATGGAAGCCGCCCATTTGGCACGTCAGGTCCACATCAGCCCTCCAAGAATCATCCCTCCCCAGACCCGCCTCAACCCCTACTTTATCCCTGTAATCCTGCATTTCCCATGGCTAATCCACCTAACCTGCACATACCTGGACACTACAGGCAATTCAGTATGGCTATTCCACTTAACCTGCACATCTTTGGATTGTGGGAGGTAACCAGAGCATCTGGAGGCAACCCATGCAGACACATGGAGAACACATAAACCTCCCACATATAGTTGCTTGAGGCTGGCATTGAGCCCAGGTCCCAGGCGCAGTGAGACACCATGCTGCTCATGGAATTAATGGCTGACAGTGGTTAGTGTGTGGTAGCAGCCTGTGTAATGACAAAGCTTGGTGTGTGTGGGAGAGGGGAGAATGTATGGCTCAAGCCTTAAAATTGTTTAATTTGATATTAAACCAAGAAGGCTGCAGGGTTCCCAAGCAGAAATGAGGTATTGTTCTTGCAACTTGCACTAAGCTTTCCTGGAGCACTGTAGGAAGCCTGAGACAGAGATGCTGGCCAGGGAACAAGGGAGTGTGTTGTAGTGGCAGGCAAATGTAAACTCAGGGTCTTTTTTGCCAATAGAATGTCAGTGCTCTGTGAACTAGTCACCCAGTCTGTGCCTCGTTTCCCCAATGTAGAGGGGGCCACATTGTGAGTAGTGGATTCAATGGACAATATTGAATGAAGTGCAGTAAAGTGCCGCTTCAACTGGAAGGTATGCTTGGTAAATTGGATAGTCAATAGGGAGAAAATGAACGGACAGCTGTTACACCTTCTGCGATAGTAGGGGAAGGTGCCGTGGGGGTGTGAAGAGGTGTTGGGAATGAAGAAAGTGTGGACCAGGGTTTCTCGGAGGGAACAGTCCCTGCGGATGGCTGACAAGGGGGGGGGGGGGGGGGGGGAGAATGGAATAATTGTTTGATGATGGCCTTTCACTGGAGGTGGCGGAAATGGCGACTAATGATCCTCTGGATGTGGATGCTGGTGGGATGGTAGGTGAGGACAAGGGGAACCCTATTGCAGCTATAGGAGAGAAGAGGAGAGGTAATGGCCAAAGTGTGGATCTGCCTTTTCTATGTTACATGATCCACCAGTGCCTCTTCAAAACATTGAGAAAATCACTGTTAGAGATATCAAACGTGCAATTTTACTGCCCTATGGGGACATTCACCCCAGAGCTCGATACTTCACTGAAAGGTGTAGGAACGTGCATAATACAAAAAAATGAACCAATTGCATTTACTTCAAAAGTTCTATTTGCAGTATAGGCCAATGATTCAAACACTGAATGGGAAACATTAGCTCTAGTTTTTGGAGTCGAGCATTTTTTGTAACTATCTACTTGGCTATAGACTTGTAGTAGAGACTGATCACAAACCCTTGGAGATTATTTGGCAAAAACAAATTGGCTGGTGCATTGGAAAAATACGGAATTTCCTGATAAAGATCCACTTTATTATTGTGAGATTAAGTATAAAATAGGTCACCTGATAGTCACATTGGATGCAGATAGCAGTGTCTGCGTGGGTTTCCTCCTGGTGCTCCGGTTTCCTCCAACAGTCCAAAAATATGCAAGTTAGTGTGGATTGGCCATGTTAAATTACTCATAGTATTCAAGGATGTGCAGGCATTCTATGATGCTAGACTTAAGAGAACATTGTTAGAAATTCTGATAAATTTAGAATCGAGGTTTAGAAGAGCAAAACAATTATAAGATATGTAAAAATAAGACCTGCTGTAGACAACTTTCAAAACGTTGCCAAGCTCAAGTGCAATCTTAATTAATCCTTTGGCTCTTCAACATATGATAGAAGACTAACATAACATAGCAGACTAGTCCCAACACACTGTAGGAAGTCATCCCCCATAGCTTTAGTGCTCATTCAGATTACTTAGTTTATATACAGATTGAAGTCACCCATGATATCCACTCCTCATGATTCCCTTAAACTCCTGATTAATACCATACCTCATGCCCCAAGCTCCAACTACAGAACAATTAATCAATAACTTTAGTTCTGTTCACAGAAGGCAACACAAATCATTTCCCAGATATATTAGGCAAATAAGGGTCTGTTGGGAAGGAAGAATTGAAGGAATTAGAATTAATAAACTAAAGTGCAAAAGTAATGGGACAGAAAGATGGTGAATTTGTTGGGCCAGATAATCTAAATGCCAAACTACAAAAGGAGTTGGCCGTGGAAATAGTAGATGCATTGGTTCTCAGCTTTTAATATGCTGTGGATTCTGGAAAAGCCACTGAAAATTTCAGGGTGGCAACTATAGCTACACTATTGTAAAAAAAGAAGAGGGAGGGACAAAATGGGAAATTACAGGTTAGCGTAGTGATAATAGTTGGGATAATTCTGAAATATATTATACAAGATGTGATAACAGTGCACTAGAAATTATCACCTAAATTACACAAAGTCAACGTGGATTAATGAAAGGGAGATTGTTTTTAAGACCATAAGACCATAAGACATAGGAGTGGAAGTAAGGCCATTCGTCCCATCGAGTCCACTCTGCCATTTAATCATGGCTGATGGGTATTTCAACTCCACTTACCCACACTCTCCCCATAGACCTTAATTCCTTGCGATATCAAGAAATTATCAACTTCTGCCTTGAAGACATCTAATGTGCTGGCCTCCGCTGTGTTCCGTGGCAATGAATTCCACAGTTCCACCACTCTCAAGCTGAAGAAATGTCTCCTCATTTCCGTTTTAAATTTACCCCCTCTAATTCTAAGGCTGTGCCCACGGGTCCTAGTCTCCCTGCCTAACAGAAACAACCTCCCAGCATCTACCCTTTCTAAGCCATACATTATATTGTAAGTTTCTATTAGATCTCCCCTCAACCTTCTAAACTCTAATGAATACAACCCCAGGATCCTTAGCCATTCATTGTATGTTAAACCTACCATTCCAGGGATCCTCCGTGTGAATCTCCGCTGGACACGCTCCAGTGCCAGTATGTCCTTCCTGAGGTGTGGGGCCTACCTAGAGCTTTATAAAGTCTCAGAAGCACATCGCTGCTTTTATATTCCAACCCTCTTGAGATAAGTGACAGCATTACATTCACTTTCTTCATCACGGACTCAACCTGCAAGTTAACCTTTAGACAATCCTGGACCAACACTCCCAGATCCCTTTGTACTTCGGCTTTATGAATTTTCTCACTGTTTAGAAAATAGTCCATGCCTGTATTCTTTTTTCCAAAGTGCAAAATTTTAAAAAAATTACTGAAATTTTTGAAGCATGTAACTAAATGAAAGCTGGAGGAGAATCCAGAGGATGTGGCATATTGACATTTCCAGAAAGTTTCTAATAAAGGCATAAAAGGCAAGTGTGCAAAATTAAAGAACATGAGACTGGTGGTAATAAACTGGCATTGATCAAGATTTAGTTAGAAGGTAGGAAACAGGTAAAGCAATAGTTGTGTCCTTGCCTGTTAGGAAGATAGTGATGAGTGGCATTAAGGGGATCAGTGCCTGGGTCACTGTTATTCACAACATACATCAACAAATTTGATGGAGCATTCAAATATAATATTTCCAAGTTTCCTGATGATGCAAAACTGAGTGGGAGTGTGATTGATGAGGAGGGTGAAAAGAAGCATCAGGGCAATATGGACAAATTGAATGAGTGATCAAATTTGTGGCAGATGCATTTTAATGCAGATAATTGTACAGTTGTCCATTTTGGTAGGAAAATTAAAAGACAGTGTATTATTTAAACAGTGATAGATTGGAAAATGCTTAATGCTGATGTACAAAGGGGCCTGGTTGTTCTTGTATAGTGATCATTGAAAGCAAACTTACAGTTGCAGGGCAGCAAGCAATTAAGATGGCAAATGATATGTTGGCCTTCAATGCAAGAGGTCTGACTGCAGCTTTCAGTGTCAAGGTGAGATTATACCTGGTGTGTTTTGTGCGGTTTTGCTGTCCTTAGCGAAGTAAAAAAATACTTGTCATGGAAGAGTATAGCGAAGGTCATCTAAACTGATTGGGATGAATGAGGATGAATGGGTGTAGGCCTTCTGTTCTATTATCTATGCACTATAAGCTTGTAAAGAAACACGTTTAAAAATGGCACTTCATCTCTTAAGGCTGGCAGTATGTAAAAGACCAGACCTTTTTATTTTCCTGGATTATTGAATGAAAATGAGAAAAATGGACACTGCTTTAAAATGCAAAAAAATGTAAGAGAAAGTTATTTGCAGCTTTGGGAAAACAAGTGAGGCTCCCTGGTGGATATTAAACAATGTCACCTTTGGGGGCATGGTATATAGACACAGTACTTCACCTGGGGTATGGTCAGAACGATTTTGCCCAACGACACTCTTTTGATTGGCTTTTTAATTTGCACCAATTGTTATAGGTTCAGGAGCACTCGGTGATAGCAAAAAGATTCTGCTTGGTCACATTGCATTTTAGCACAGGATTTGTGAAAGGATTGAATGAGGAGAAGCAAGAAAATTTCAAGAAGCTAGTTGCAACAATCTTTTTTCTTTGTCCTTTCTCTGTAAAGTCACTCTTTCTAAACTTAGAACTTAGAACATAGAACAGTACAGCACAGAACAGGCCCTTCAGCCCACAATGTTGTGCCAACCATTGATCCTAACGTATGCACCCTCAAATTTCTGTGACTATATGCATGTCCAGCAGTCTCTTAAATGACCCCAATGACCTTGCTTCCACAACTGCTGCTGGCAACGCACTCCATGCTCTCACAACTCTCTGTGTAAAGAACCCGCCTCTGACATCCCCTCTATATTTTCCTCCAACCAGCTTAAAACTATGACCTCTCGTGCTAGCCATTTCTGCCCTGGGAAATAGTCTCTGGCTATCAACTCTATCTATCTTCTGCGAAGACAGCAAAAAAAAACATTCAGTTTTGCTAGTGATAATGGGAACTGCAGATGCTGGAGAATCCAAGATAACAAAGTGTGGAGCTGGATGAACACAGCAGGCCAAACAGCATCTCAGGAGCACAAAAGCTGACATTTCGGGCCTAGACCCTTCATCAGAGAGGGGGATGGGGAGAGGGAACTGGAATAAATAGGGAGAGAGGGGGAGGCAAGGATTCTAAAAAAGGAGAAGAAAGCCCACTTGTCCAACCAAGCAACCAGTGAAATAAAGATTGTTCATCACTGTGCAGATAACATTAATATTGTTGCAATTCAAACAATTGTGGAACTAACTCATCTTGTTTTGTGACATTAGACTGATGATAAAGAATGGTGAACGCTTTGACATTTTTTGTTTATTGCCCACAATATTTCTAATGTATTATAATATAATTCTTATTAATTGGAGGCTCAAAGGTTATGGACAGAGGGCTGGAGAATGGGATTGAGAAACATACCAGCCATGATCAAATGGCAGAGCAGACTTAATGGACCAAATGGCCTATTTCTATTCCCATATTTTACAGTCATGTGTGAATGAGTGTGTGTGTGTGTGAGCGAGTGTGTATGAGAGAGAGTGTGTGTGTGAGTGTGCGCGCGCGCGACTGTATGAGAGAGAGTGTGTGTGTGAGTGTGCGCGCGTGTGTGCGTGTGCGACTGTGTGTGTGTGTGTGCGCGCGCGCGCGTGCGCGTGTGGGGGAGGTGGGGGAAGGGGTATTATTATTAATGTGGTATGTTTAAATTATATAAATTAGAAATCCTGCTCTTTTGCTGTTCTTGTTAAAGTTAAGAGTAATAGAGTTCTTTTCAATTCATCTGAATAAAACTGGAGTGGTTTGCTTTTTTATTGGGAAACATTCAGTCAGCAGCAATTTGAGATTTTTCAAATCTTACCATTGTTTTAAATCTGGGAATGGTAAGGTGTAATTTCTAACGTATGATCTTGTAGGTCATAAATCAAAACATCCTGGTTCTTGCATTTTATTCCCATTGTAATAAAAAACACCATTCTATTTACCTTCTTAAACACTTGCCATGTACCTGTACACTAACCTTTTGTGATTCATGTCAGAGGACACTCAGACACCTTTGTACCAATTTCTGCAGTTTCTCTCTATTTAAACAATACACTGCCTTCCTAGTTTTCTTTATCAAAATAGACAAGTTCACAATTTTGCAAGATAATAAAATGTGAGGCTGGATGAACACAGCAGGCCAAGCAGCATCTCAGGAGCACAAAAGCTGACGTTTCGGGCCTAGACCCTTCATCAGAGAGATCTCTCTGATGAAGGGTCTAGGCCGGAAACGTCAGCTTTTGTGCTCCTGAGATGCTGCTTGGCCTGCTGTGTTCATCCAGCCTCACATTTTATTATCTTGGAATTCTCCAACATCTGCAGTTCCCATTATCTCTCATAATTTTGCATGCTGTATTTCAAGTGCCAAAATTTTGCCTACTTAGCTTTCCTTTTGCAGACTTTTTATCTGCCCTTCACAGTTTAGTATCCTACCTATTTTGCGAATCTAGCAATTATACATTCATGCCTTTGTCCAAATCATTGAGATTAATTTAAATAGTTGAGGCCCCAGCACTGATTCCTGCACTCTACTTGTCATACATTGCCAACCCAAAACTGATCCATTTATGCCTACTCTGTGTCTTGTTAGTTTACCAATATTTTACTTTTCCTAATTTGTCACCCTTTACATCATGACATCTGATTTTGTTTGTTAAGCTTTGATGGAGCACCTTGTGATATGAATCGTAGAATCCTGTAAGTGTAGAAAGAGGGTATTTGTCTCATTGATTCCACACTAAAGAACATCCCATCCAGATCCAGACCCCATTCCATCTTCAAAACCCTACATTAATCATGGCCATTTCAGCTAACCTGCATGTCTTTGGATTGTTAGAGGAAACCAGAACCCCCAGGAGCTGCCCATGCAGACACAAGGAGAATTTGCAAACTGTACACAAACAGTCACCTGAGGCTGGTACCACACCCAGGTCTCAGGCACTGTGAGGCAGCAGTGCTAACCACTGAGCCACTGTGCTGTCCTGGAATGTCTCCTGTAAATTCAAAAACAAATAATCCACAGCTTTCTCCTTATCCATGTTGCTTGTTACTTCTTCAAAAATTCCAGCAAGTTAACATGATTTCCTGTTCATAAAGCATATTGACTCTACCTGATGCATTTACATTTTTCAAATGTTTCACCGAATCCTCCTTAATAATAGATTATTTTCTGTGTAACAGATTTTGAGCTAATTTACCTGGAGTGTCCTACTTCGCGATTCCCTCTTTTCTTGAATAGTCTAATCACGTTTGCTGTTTTCCAATCATTTGGAACCATTCTGGAATCTTGGAAATTTCGGAAAGTTAAAGCATTTGCATCTACTAACTTAACTGATGCTTCTTTTAAGAGCCTAGCGTGAAGTCTATCAAGACTTTGGAACTTGTAAGCTATACATCCTAATAATTTTCTCAGTATCCTTTTCCTGGTGATTGTAACTGTTGTGCTCCTCCTTCCCCTTTACCTCTTCATTCACAATTGTTTCTAGAATGTTATTTGTATTCTCCACAGTGAATACAGGTACAAAATATGTTTAATTCATCTGCCAAGTCCTTATTTGCTATTATTAAATTTCCAGACTCACAGAATGGACATTCATCATTCACTTTACTTATCCTTTTTCTTTGAAGTACTGTAGGATCTCTTCCAGTGATTTATACTTCTGGCTAGCTTTTTCTCAGAATCAAATCTCTCCATTCTTTTTATATTTTTAGTTTGTCTTAGCTATTATCTATATTCTTTCTAATCTTCTCAATTAACACTAATCTTAGTGCAATTGCACATTTCATGTTTCAATTTCATATCATTTACTTCCTTACTTAGCCATGGATAGTGCATCTTTTCCTTCAAGGCTTTCTCACTGCACTGTGCCTTTTCTCACTAATGTGAAATGAACCCTGAAATCTCTGACACAGCTTATCTTCTGAGCTATCCCTTAACCTAATTTCTATGCACTTTAGCCATTTCTGTCTTCCTTCCTTCATGATGACTCCATTTATGTTTAAATCACTTGTCTTAGATCCACTTTTCTCTCCTTTAAACCGAATGTCAAATTCAATCATATGTAATTGCTGCTGCCTACAAGGCAGTCTTCACCATGAGGTCCTTAAGTAATTTCATAAGACTGAGCATTACCACATCCACTATGGCATGCTCTGTAGTTGGTTCTAGAGCATGCAACAAGAACAGTCTGTGAACTCATCAGCAAAGGTTACTGCAAGAAGTGAGGGAAGAGATTGTTGCCCCTTTGGCAACGATCTTTGCATCCTCACTGTCCACTGGAGCAGTACCAGATGATTGAGGGGTGGCAAATATCATTCCCTTGTTCAAGAAAGGGAATAGGGATAATCCTGGGAATTACATACTGGTCAGTCTTACTTCTGTGGTGGGCAAATTATTGGAGAGGATTCTGAGAGATAGTATTTATGATTATTTGGAAAAGCACAGTTTAATTAGAAATAGTCAGCATGGCTTTGTGAGGGGTAGGTAATACCTCCCAAGCCTTACTGAATTCTCTGAGGATGTGACAAAACACATTGACAAAGGCAGAGCGGTGGATTGCAAGAGCCATGTTAACTGGTGGAAGTTATGGTTTATGGAATCTGGGACGTTCAGATGAAGCTTGCAGATCACTGATCTGATGGATACAGTGCAAGATGCAAATTGTATGCTTTTGCTGTTTCTGCTGATTGAGTTGGTAATTTTCAATTAGTATGGATGGCATAATTGAAAACATAGACCACAAGTGGGCAACGATGTTGAATAATTTAAAATGCCTAAGTAAGTGTTAGCCAGCTAAACTCTTGGCAGGAAAGAATGAGGAAAACTTGTGAATGAGATTTCATTTGGCTGAGAATTTCAATTTCAATTTCAATATCAGTGGCCACTAAAATAACTTATAGTTGAGTATGGGATTGTAAACTAGGTTTACATAACAGGGCTTAAGTCAAATACTTTTTACAGTTAAGGAGGTTAGTGGAATATATCAGAACTACTCAGCATTGCCCATGGTCTGGAATATGTCAGTATGATGATATGTGCTTACAACTAAAGGACTGAATTCAAGAGGTCAGTGTAACCATCATAAACAATGTAAGCAGAAGAGATTATGAAGATCTACTTTGTTTTGCTGACATTTACAGGTATCTCTGTTTCTTTACAATATATTACCAACATGCATGGAATGCAGTAATTTTTGGTAAAAAGGGTATAACATGATTCAAATAAATCACAGAATATTATCACTCATGCATGTATCTCAACGATGATTTGATATTCAACTGTCACAAGTATCAGTATGTGTATATTCTACTCTTAAAACTAATGTTTGTAGGAAAAAGCAAAACAACACACCCAATGTCTAATAAAAGAAAAATTCTGAGGATTTGGAAAATTTAAATATTAGCAGGAATATTGGGGAAAACTCAACATGTCTGTGGAGCGAAAAGAGTTAATGTTTCAGGTCCAATATGACGCTTCAAAGACTCCTGATAAGAATATATTGGACTTTAAACATTAACTCTGTTTCTCAGTCCACAGATGCTGCTAGATCTGTTGAGTTTCTCCAGTATTTCTCTCAGGGATTCTCTGATTCTATGATTCTGCCAAATGTCAACTTACCCATTTTCTCAATGAAAAGGAATTTCACTCCATTAATGTGCAACTGCTGTGAGACAGTCAAACAGGTGAATGCTTTCTATCCTGACAGTGGCCATGATCCCTTCATTATAAGTTCCAGTTATATTTGACACACTGAGTCAAGTCAAAGGCATGTTACTGGGCTCAAGGATTATCTACTAATGATATGTTACATGGTTTGATTCTGGAACGACATACATTGAGTCACAACAGATTTAAAAGGGTGAGTACAGTAACATAGCAATAGTGTTGAAGCTGCTAGGGGCCAATAATCTAGGAGCATCTGGAGGAAACTAACACAGACACAGGGAGAACATGCAAACACCACACAGACAGTCACCCAAGGGTGGAATCAAACCTGGCGCTATGAGGCAGCAGGGAGCTATGAGGCAGCAGTGCTAACCACTAAGTCACTGCTGTTATGAAAAGGACTACATTAATGCAAATTTTAAATCCTGTTTTTGGTCAACATTCACAATTTTTATTATTTAGATTAGTGTTTTATTTTCCAGGAAAAGCTTCTTATTCTATGTCTCCAACTGACTAGCCTAAATTTTAAGAGTTGATCTTCACTCACTGTCACTGACTGTCCTGCTATTTCCAACATTTTCTGGTTCTTCGTGACGCTGGCATTCCACAGATACCTGGGTCTACACAATGGCATTAAACTGGAAGATTTTCTTTCCCGTTCCTGTGATCAAGGCTGACTCTGGCAAAAACTTATGATTTCCACAATAGTCTAAGTTGCAGAGAGTCAAAGAGCTAGAATATGTGTTAAACATACTGTTTTGGCATTTTGGAATTTGTAAGTGTAATCATGACAAAGGAGGAATGAGATAATAAAATCTAAAGCTGCAAATCACTTCATATGCCAACCTGGAAGGCGTGGACAGGACTTCAGAATTTTGTTTTAACATTCAGATTGTCTTTCCATAGCAATTTAATTAGCAGTGCACTGCACATATTAGAGTTTTGACAACAAGGAAAGGAAAGTCCCAGGTTCCATAAACCATAAAGACTGACTTACGTTGGAGTGGCAGGAGGCAAAATACAACTGACTACTGGAATTTGGGGTCAGAAATAAAAATAATGTAAGCCCGGGTTCCTAGTCCTGATAACTATCCAATTATGATTTGTGAATGTGTTAATAAATTCAGCTGTCAATGCAATACTTCTCACAACTGAGTAACCTTTCAAAGCTCACCTTTGAAATGAGTCTTTGATTGGCATTGCTGATAAAGCTGTGATTCTGCAAAAATCAACACTTTCAGGAAGTGGAGAAATCTTAGGAGTGGGAATAACAGTTCAAAGAAAAAGCTCAATTAATATTATAGTGACTGGAGCACCGCTTGCCTGACAATACACCATTGCCTCTGTCAACTGTATTCTTCATTGTTGCTAAAAAGAGATGCACTTTGCTAAAGATTCTTCTCTTGCATTCATCAGGACTATTAACAAGAATTCTAATTCCACAGGAAAACCGGCATTTAAATTGTACTGGAGGAGAGTGCTAATTAGTTCACAAGTAGACTTTGATTGATAGAGGTTTTGCCATGGAGAATGCACCTCTTAATGCTGATTGATAGTTAATTTAGTTTAAATTTTCAACTGGACGGATAGGCTCTTAAATGATCAGGTGACTGCACTGAGCTATCAACCAGTGAATATCTATCACCTGTTTTGTTGAGTTGAAACAGGTGCAGTTCATGTACATGTTCCTTTCTCTGCAAAACAGATCCTGTGTCATAATATATGTAACTTCCAGTTCATGCAAATGTGCTACACTATGAGTCTGATTGACAATCATAAATTGGTTGTCAGTTTAACTTTTTGCGCATGCAGAATTATCCAACAGATGTGGTCCAATCGCAGAATTGGACACTGCATTGTGAGTTCTGTTTGAGTACAGTCAACACCTTGCTTGCCTTGAACAGCTGAAGAGAAATTGACTGTTTGGTACACCACTCCTTTGAGGCATATTTCCTATGTCTCTGGCATCACACAAGCACTGAAATTCATATACCACATTACTCACTTCTGTGATGGGTAGAATGTCCTTTTGCTTTGATGGCAGCAACCTATTAGTGATGAGAACTACTTGCGTTGCAGGGATTTTGGTTTGCGATCAATAATTAACTGATTTTTGGAATCACCCCCAGATCCCTGGTTCTAACATTAGACTTATTTACGGAATGTGAAATGAAGAAAGCAGTAGACAGGTGTTTCAGGGCAAAAGAATATCTGCATTTATTAAATGCAAAAACTGAATATGTTACAAGAAATGAAGGCAAATACGTAACAGTGAAAATGACACCATCAGTTATACACAGGATAATACTTAAATTCACTATTAAATTAAACACAGATTAAACACTACTTGAAGCTAAACAGTAGTTTTAATCACAGAAATTTTAATCAGGCTTCCTACTCTTGGGGGTAGCACAGTGTGGAGCTGGAGGAACACAACAGGCCAGACTGCATCAGAGGAGCAGGAACATTGACGTTGCAGGTCGGGATCCTTCTTCAGAAATGGGGAGGGGGAACGGAGCTCAGAAATAAATAGAGAGGGGCAGTGTGGCTAGGGAAGGTAAGTGGGATGGTGAGTGCGGGTAAGCAGTGGTGGGGATTGGTCAGTGAGGTGGGAGGGGCAGATAGGTAAGAAAGAAGATGGACAGGTTGTGTCAGGTCAAGGAAGCGGGGTTGAGACAGAGGGTAGGACATGGGATGAGGCCAAGGATGGGGAGATTTTAAAACTGGGGAAATCCATGTTTAGACCATTGGGCTGTAGGTTTCCAAGGCAGAATATGAGGTGTTGCTCCTCCAGTTTGCGGGTGGCATCACAGTGAGACTGGAGGATGCCCAGGATGGACATGTCGTTCAGGGAGCGGAGTGGGAGTTAAAATGGTTTGCGACCAGAAAGTATTGTCACTTGTCACAAACAGAGCGCAAATGTGGAGACTCAGAGACTGTTTGTTTTTTGTAGAGCATCTGTACTCTGTTCGAGACAAATGACAACAACTTCCTGTCGCGAACCATTTTACCTCCCATTCCCATTCCCTGGGCGACATATCCATCCTGGGCCTCCTCCAGAGCAGAGTGTGGTGGTAGCCAGTCTTCGGACCATATGGAGACCCCCTACACCAGTCTGCTGCAGAGAACCATTGGAGAGACACTGTGATCTTTGGCCTTTTAACTTTACTTCTTGTTTTCCTGAACTATGGTTATATCATGTAAAGCTGTAATATAACTTCCTTTTCATTTCTCTATTCTGTAACTAAGGATGGTACCTAGGAAACTTTCGACCTTAGATGGCACTGTAAGTAGCAACTTGTAAACTTTTCACTGTACTCGTTTGAATGCATGTAACAAAAAGGCTAACTGAATCAATTGAATTCATCCCATGTCCTTGGACATTGGCATCTGAATGTGCCAATCTTGAAGAAACCATGGCATGTATTAGAAAGAAGATGATAGAATTCATTTTGGGAGAGTGGAGAAGGTCATTGATCTTTCAAGGAAGTATCAGCACCCTGATATCAGGCAGGGACAAGCTTTCCTCACAGTTGGTGGTACAATAGGATGCTACATATTGATGAGACTAGATGTACAGTTCACAACCTCATTAATAAATCCATTTTAAGTCAACTCATGACTCCCTCAACTCCTGGGGCTTGGATAAAGATATGGATGCTCTTCTTGAAACCTTGATGGATTTCTCATGATTCTGGCACATTTCTCTCCATAACCCACAACACTGAGATCCCTATCAGATTCCACCTTCGGTGTTCAAAATCAGGCTGTGATTGGGTAGTGTGGATAGGGAGAAGCAGTTCTCTTTGGCTGCAGGATTCAGAACCAGAGCACATTGATTCAAGATGATTCAATGCTACTAGGATTGTAATCTCGAAAACACTGCCTAAGATTGTGGTGCAGGCAGATTTGATTGATGTCTTAAAAACAGAATATCAGGAGAGAAACAATTTGCAGGGCTATGTTGAAAAGTAAATGAAGTTGGACCAGGTGAGTTGCTGTTGAACAGAACTGACATTGATATGAGAGGGTCAACTAACTTTCTTCTTAGCTGTAAACATTCTCTGGTTCTGTCTTTGCAAGTCAAACATAACTTTTCAATGGTAACACAATCGCCTTTTGCTTTAAGGTGTAATCTTAAACTAATGTGCGGCTTTCACAGTTGTAATACTTGTATAAATCTTTGCACCACTTGCCAACTACCTCAACTGCTCTCTATCTTGAAAATAAAGGGTAAAGGCATTGGTCCTAACACTGTAGATACCAGTAGTAAACCAGTCTCCAAACAGAACCAAGTCAGTTAACAGGCCATCCCTTCCAGCTACTTCCAATTCCAGCTCAATATATTATAACTGATTACAAAGGCTTCAATCTAGTAGTGTAGGCACTTGGGTAGAAGCTTGTTAAAAGCATTTTAAAGTTTCAATTGACATTGGGCTGACGTTTTCCAATTGCAGTGAAAATGTATTGCAGGGTTTGTGGTATGCATACATTTAAAGTTCTTTGGCAAAGTAAGGTCTGATATTAAAAGTGAATAAGTTTTTATTTCCCTAAAACTGGAAATTAAAATAAGCCTCAAAGAAGTGGAAGATTTAAAATATACACTGAATTTCAGTATTCTCTTTAATTCATTTTTTTTGTTGTCACAACCTTTTCCTTCTAATTTGTAAAATCAGTTTTCAATTTTGATTGTATTAGCAATCGCCAATAGCCGGGGAGACTTCTCAGAAAGACAATATCTTTCCACCCCGCATATTACTTCTGTAACTTGTGGACTAATCCAAAGCATCAAAGATCAAGGCTGCAACAGCCAAAAGAGAAAAGATAAGAAAAGTAATTAAGCCCCCCCCAACTATTTGAAAACTTTACCATCTGATATGCAGAGGGAGGCCATTCAGCAGGCCTGTTATGTTGTTCCCAGGTTTTAAATAACACAATAAAGAAGTTTCCTGATGGGACAGTTTAGGGATACTGTGATTTCTCAGTCCATCTGATGTAATGGGCCTGCAGTCTGAAGGACGGCTCTCAAGGACAATTGTCAAAGAGTGTCATACATACATTTAAGAATAGCTGAGTGAAGATTATGTCCTCTGCTTTGTTGGCTATTTATCCATGTTTATCAGAAAGAAACAGCAAGATCACTGACTTCCATGATGTTGGTGCTATTTACAAGAAAGGAAATCCTGGTGTGACTGGATGACAATTACTGGGAAAGTTTTACAGGAGGGAATGTCTTCATCTGTTATAATTATTTTCAATTCAAGAACAATTAAACAAATGTATTAGAAGCTCTGGAAGTACCTAGGCCTTATAAAGTTTTGAGAATGATTCTTGATGAGAAGTTCTGAAAGCAAAGAGGTGAATGTTGAAGGTCAAAACTCACCTTTATAATTTTGACAAACTCCAGTCAGCCATTCGAGCTTCACAACAGTCCAATTCATTGAGGTAATAGGAAATCTGACAGTAAAACCAAAGATGTTGAAAATTACCTATGACAAAGCAATTAAGGATTGGGGTTGCAACTGAGTGGCAGAGGGTGCAAAATAAGGGTAGGGTTCAGAGGAGTCCTTGTGATCCCATAAAATTCATAAAAAGACAAGTTTCACCTGGTTTCAATGGATCAAATAGCCTTCTTCCTTCCTGGACTAATGCTACGAATCTTATCAGAGTGGGCTATAGTTCAGAGCTTTCCATCATGAGGGTTGGAGTTGTGAACTGAAATTTTGGAATTTTGAAGTCTGAGGCAGTAATGGCCACTGCAGAACCCTGACAACGTTAGAAGAGTTGTGCTCTAGCTCTAACATTTCTCACAGAGGTTTTGTGACAATTAAGC
Source organism: Stegostoma tigrinum (assembly GCF_030684315.1). NCBI lineage: Eukaryota > Metazoa > Chordata > Chondrichthyes > Orectolobiformes > Stegostomatidae > Stegostoma > Stegostoma tigrinum. Next base: position 38,512,243 of record NC_081368.1, read on the forward strand.
CTCAAAATTAAGACATAAATTGAACAAAGTAACAGAGTTAAATATCTGAAACCAATGGTTGGATGTAGTCAGTACATGAGCTGGGTTCCTGCCCCCATGCACAAAATGTCCCCGCAGTAGCTCTTGGATGCTAATTGTTAGTACATTCTGAAATGTGTTTGTACTTCCTTAACATCCTGCAAGTGGATTGGAGAGGTGCCAACAGGATCATGAGGGTTTGGCAAACATCAGATGCCAATGTCTGTGGATGTGGATGTGAGAAATTTTGATTTCTAACTTGTTAGGTGGATTTGGTGAGATGAGAATCTAACTATCAATGAGGCATTAGTGAAGTGTTTTGAAAATGACATTTAACAAGCTCTAATCCACCTTAATTGGCGACTTTCTGTTGCCTTGCAAGAAACTCGTTTTGCCATACAGCAGAAGCACATAGGTGTGCAATTTGATCCTGACATAATGACGGGAGTTGTCAGATGTTTGATGCGATCTTATCACAAATCTCGCTGTGACTCAGGCCTCAGAATCTGGACAGTGTTTCAAATAAATGACTTTTATCAAAATTCATTGATAGCCTCAAGGTCATTGACCCGAAACATTTCTTCTGTTACTTTCCACAGTGCTGTCTGACCTTTTTTTTTCTAGCTTTTTTTTCTTATTTCAGATTTCCAGCATCAAACGTATTTTGACTTTGTACATTAAATAGATCTATCTACATAGGTAGCTTCCCCATGACAGCATTTGATCTGAGGCCTTAAAATTTGCAGCACAGTTGAGTAGATAATGATCACAATTGTGTTCTAGACCATCCATGAAGAAAACTACAGGAAATCTGATGGTCCTTTTACATATATATGTGTCCAAATGCATGTTTGAGTACAGCAGCCTCAATACCAGGCATAGCGATGACTGTTGCTATTAAAGTGACAAATTCAGAGCAATTGATGCCTGAGGTTGCTACAGTTTTAAGATGATTAACATGTTCCATTTTACTTCAAGAATAAAATAAATTAAACCAATTTCCTCCTGCAGCTTCATGCAATAATTCATTGTGCAACCTACATTTCAATCAAACATCCAATCGCCTCACAAGCCTCATTCAGTTTGCCATCCTGGGGACTTTTCATTATAATTAGTATTACTTACATCTCCCTTTCATAAGACTATTGAAATAAGATATCTGTGTCATACTGGAACACTCTCCAGCAATCATTTAAATTTGATTTCATACATATTCATTTAAGCTATAAAATGATCTGTTATTAAATGTTGTAGCAAAAATTATGGCTAAAACATTCTAAATCTGGAAAATTGTCATACAATTTGTACTGCTAATTTGTACTGCTTTCACTGACAATAATTCCAATGAACAGTTAGAGATTGTGAAATGCAGTTCTGCAGAGCCACTAGTTTTGATGCTTTGAGAATCTGGAAAAGCAAATCAATTTCTGACATGGTCCTCACGAGTCACCATGGTTGGGAAGGTGGCATAGAATGCAGACTGGGTAGATTGTGATGTGAGTCAGCATCTCATGCTAATTTGGTGCCATACAGACTACCCAATGCATTTATTTAAGGTTTGAAAATGCAGCAAATGGAACCCATCCAACTAGCACCGTTCAAAGACTTTCAGGTGAGGTGCTATTGACTTACTTTTGCCACTTCACAGATGGCAGAAATACTGTTGTTGGACCAACAGTCATAAGTTGTTGAAGGAAGAATAGAGTCTTGTTGGATCAAGACAGGAAGTTGAGGATAGAGTTTGAAACAATGTTATTTCTAAATGCCCATTTGTTGCACTGTGTGATGCCTTTAAGATTGTCATGTGGCTGTCTCAACACATCTCTTAATAAGAGAACTTAGAATAATAGAAACCATTGAATCATTGAAAGTCTGTAATACATAAAGGTAACATTTAAGACCATGTATCAGTGTTGTCTAAATACACGAGCCATCCATTTTAATTCTGTTCCTGCTTGTTGTGGATGACCATTTTTCTTCTGCATAGTCAGGTCTGGTTTGCTGTGTGGCCATGAACCTGCAGTGCATAGAGGGAACACTTGTTTGACAGTCTTTGAATGGAAAGCTTGATTCTCACTGGTAGTAGCTCCTAAAGTGTGATAGGGAGATAGCTTGCTCTCTCTGTTGTCTGTATTCAATGTGCAGGGAGAAAGGAGGGAGGGCTTTTAACAGATGTTGGTACTCCTCAAGGGTATTCAGAGAGAACCTTTCCTATCTCCACCTCAGCCAGGAACATCCTCTGAGGTGGCTACAATTCATCACCAGATTTGTGGTCACTGAATTCCTCAACTGGACTTACAACCACAGGGCAGGATAAGGATGGTCCTGTGAGTGTCCATCAAAGCCATATTATTCTTAACCATTATGTTTCAGAATTGTTTCAGGTTGAGGTCAGTTGCATTGACAATATTTGTCAGATATTGACAACATCTGTCAGATCATCCCTTATCCCTCCATCGGAAAAGCCATCAAGATGTTTAGACAGAAAGAAAAGTTTCATCGTCTTTTGTCTAAACTAGGTGACGCAGGAAGAGTGAGATAATGATGTTGCTAGGAAGGATTGTTGCCTGTATCCAAGTGACTCTGCAGATAGGATCAGAGAAAACCCTAAGGCTTTCTATAGGTATTTAAGGAATAAAAGAATGACGAATGTAAGATTAGGGCCAATCAAGGATAGTAGTGGGAAGTTGTGTGTGGAGTCAGAGGAGATAGGGGAAGCACTGAATGAATATTTTTCAACAGTATTCACTCTAGAAAATGACAATGTTGTCGAGGAGAATACTGAGATACAGGCTACTAGACTAGGTGGGATTGAGGTTCACAAGGAAGAGGTATTAGAAATCCTACAGAGGGTGAAGATAGATAAGTCCCCTAGGCCAGATGGGATTTATCCTAGGATCCTCTGGGAAGTCAGGAAGGAGATTGTCGAGCCTTTGGCATTGATCTTTAACTCGTCATTGTCTACAGGATTAGTGCCAGACAACTGGAGGATAGCAAATGTGGTTCCCCTGTTCAAGAAGGGGAGTAGAGACAACCCTGGTAATTATAGACCAGTGAGCCTTACCTCAGTTGTTGGTAAAGTGTTGGAAAAGGTTACAAGAGATAGGATTTATAATAAACTAGAAAAGAATAATTTGATTAGGGATAGTCAGCACGGTTTTGTGAAGGGTAGGTCGTGGCTCACAAACCTTATTGAGTTCTTTGAGAAGGTGACCAAACAGGTAGATGAGAGTAACCGGTTGATGTGGTGTATATGGATTTCAGCAAGGCATTCGATAAGGTTCCCCACAATAGGCTATTGTACAAAATGCGGAGGAATGGGATTGTGGGAGATAACGCAGTTTGGATCAGAAATTGGCTTGCTGAAGGAAGACAGAGGGTGGTAGTTGGTGGGAAATGTTCATCCTGGAGACCAGTTACTAGTGGTGTACCGCAAGGGTCGGTGTTGGGTCCCCTGTTCTTTGTCATTTTTATAAATGACCTGGATGAGGCCGTAGAAGGATGGTTTAGTAAATTTGCGGATGACACCAAGGTCGGTGGAGTTGTGGATAGTGATGAAGGGTGCTGTAGGATACAGAGAGACATAGATAAGCTGCAGAGCTGGGCTGAGAGGTGGCAAATGGAGTTTAATGCAGACAAGTGTGAGGTGATGCACTTTGGTAGGAGTAGCCGAAAGGCAAAGTACTGGGATAATGGTAAGATTCTGAGTAGTGTAGATGAGCAGAGAGATCTCGGTGTCCATGTACACAGATCCTTGAAAGTTGCCACCCAGGTTGATAGGGTTATTAAGAAGGCATACAGTGTTTTAGCTTTTATTAATAGAGGGATCGAGTTATGGAACCAAGAGATTTGGAGTATTGCATACAGTTCTGGTCACTGCATTATAAGAAGGATGTGGAAGCTTTGGAAAGGGTGCAGAGGAGATTTACTAGGATGTTGCCTGGTATGGAGGGAAGGTCTGGAGGGAAAGGCTGAGGGACTTGAGGCTGTTTTCGTTAGAGAGAAGGTTGAGAGGTGAGTTAATTGAGACATATAAAGTAATCAGAGGGTTAGATAGGGTGGATAGGGAGAGCCTTTTTCCTAGGATGGTGACGGCGAGCACGAGGTGGCATAGCTTTAAATTGAGGGTGAAAGATATAGGACAGATGTCAGAGGTAGTTTCTTTACTCAGAGAGTAGTAAGGGTATGGAACGCTTTGCCTGCAACGGTAGTAGATTCGCCAACTTTAAGTACATTTAAGTCATCATTGAACAAGCATACGGACATACATGGAATAGTGTAGGTTAGATAGGCTTCAGATTGGTATGACAGGTTGGCACAACATTGAGGGCCGAAGGGTCTGCAATGTGCTGTAATTTCTATGTTCTATGAATTGTGGTATAATTGGTATCTATTGTGGGGAGGGTGGTATGAGGATAGTTGGTGTTAACTGGGAGGATTATTTGAGGAGCTGGGATTGTTTCATAGTGGTGGGGTAGGTGGAAGACAAAATGTGCATATTGGGAATCACAGTGGTTGTTTTAGGAAGTTTAGAGAGTTGTATGTTAGTGGGAGATGATTGAAGGAGCAAGTGGGACTTTGGATTTTTAGTGGGCAAGGAACAATTGTTTACCAGTATGGATTGAAGCTGATGGATGAATATTATGATCCAGTCAGGAGTGACCATTGTGAACCATGATTTTTTCCAACATCTGTCATTTTCATGTTTGAATGATGGTTCGGGCCTATTTCAGAAGCTGGCAAAAGGAGCAGTATTCTCGATGTTACTCATACAACTGCACACTTCAGTTCGCCTGGTGAGGATTTTATGTAGTCTGCTTGTGTCTTTAGTCATTCATTGAATCGTTGATAAATCAAGTCCAGAACCTTCTTATTCAGTACCTTAAACCACAGCATTCCAGCAAGCCAATTGCCTGCTCAATCTTATTCTGAGGAACTCCCTGGCTCATGCTGAATGATGCCCTGCTCAAGTGGTTTGATGGTAGAGTTGGGCAATGTACCATCAGCCAGATAGAGAGGGAATAGCCCTTGTGTTCAAGCCTCTGAGGCTTGAAGACAGTAAGTGAAGCTAATAATATGGGGTGAATGCATCCTGGCTGCTGTCAGTATAACTGGAATTCACCAAAATGAAAACATTGGTAAGGTTGCACAAAAACTGCACATTCATGGAATAGAAGCCATTGAAGTTGCTGTGGGTCTCCCCATCGAAGTGTTCACCTTGGCTATACACAATGGTGCAATTGACAGCACCATCAAAACTTCCAGTGTCTTGACAAAACCACTTGCCCTTTCATTCTCCTTGTCCCGCCTCAGTAGATATTCTGTGGAGAGCCCTGCTCTTCTGTCCTCCCTCCTCACAAGATTTCTTCCCCTTTCTACAGTCTTTGCTCCGTTCTGGTCAGGCCACATACCAAGATGCACTGATCTTGACAGATGTCCTCATCCTCAATCTTGGTTAAAATCATCTCTCAGAAATCAACTTCAAACATACAGCACAGTGCTTCCACTAGCTCAGTCTAAGTAGAAGTTATCAGCAACTTGTTGTCTGTCACATTAAACACTGCTCGGTCAGAGTTTTCTTGTACCTGAACATGTGATTTTTGTTGAGTGATGTGTGAATGGATTGGCATAACATTTGTTAAGAGCCCTCCTTCCCCTCCCTCTGCACATTGCTTGCTCCTCCTGTTGTCTGGGATCCATCTCCCTGGCACACTGCAGGAACTACAACTAGTGAGAGCCAAGCTTTCTGTTCAGAGTCCTTCATGAGGTGGGATGAACTGGCACATGCACAAGGTGCCGCTTGTTCACAAGGAGACGGCAGTGCCAGTAGGCTCTCTCCTGTGGATGCCTCAGAGGTGATTGGGCCCTCTACATCCATTTTGCTTGTCTTCTGTTGACCTTGAAAGATGTAAATGAGGAGGGTTTGATTTTATCTAGCATGTCTGAACCATTCAGAAATAAAGATGGGTCATCCAAATAAACATCCGGAGCCAAATTTGGCAGTCTCCCGCTGCCAAACAAGGTCCCTCCAACTGAGCTGTAGGTCCAGTGAGTAAACTAAGCCTTTATAGGAGGCAAGGGCTCTTTGTTGGCATGGGTCACATTGCACTGCGCATGAATTCTCATGTTTGAGTAAATTTTACAGTTATGGCTTTACGCCTGTGTGCTTGACTCTCTCTCTATAACCCCAAATGAATGGATGCTAGCATGACACCTAACTTCTGCATGCACTGTACTGCGGATTGATGTCTGTGTCTAAAGTCTGTTGTAGCATCTGGAAGCAAGTGGGACAAGAAATACAGAGGGCAATGATATCATAGACTGCCATGGCTCCTGCTGATACCGTTTTCTTTCATCCTACAACGCCCGCATTCTTTCCTTGCGTGTCCACTATGTGTCCAGACGTGTTGGCGTGAATGAAGTGATGCCTGAGATAGGGAAGTGCTCAGCAAACAGTAAGATAATACATTAGGCTGGCCATGAATTAGCAACCCCACGGGTCTATATCCTATACAGTGCATGGGTCCGGCGGATAATGTTATGCCCCTTTAAAAGCTCAAAGGTTTCACACCACCTCCAGTTCCCATACAACCTGCATACAAGGACCTACAGCTGCCTGCCCTCACCCCCAGACCCTGCCATATGAGGTGCCAAGGTCAGGCCTGGTCATACACTGATCTCCGCTTTAAAGCCAGCGTGGTCCTGATTATGGAACAACTCTTTTCTTTTCCTTTCCCTGCTTTACTGTATTCTGACAGATACTGTTGTCCACCTTCACAATTGTCATGTTTCCCCAGCCTACAGATCCCAATGTCGAAGCATAGATTCCTGAGTCTTCTTCTGATCCTCCCTTCGTTTCTGTGTACCGACCTGACAGACAGCCAGTGACCCACTTTCCTGTGAGACTGACGTGCTGTGCTGGAACCCTCTGAGTGGCAGATACTTGGTGAGGACTATTCCCTGAAGGCTCAGTGACATAGCTGCATTGCTTGCTGCACGTGGAAACAGAGAGAATAGGATAGGAGTAGGAGTAGACCATTTAGCCCTGTAAGGCCATCGGACTCAAAACATTAGCTCTGATTGCTTTTCACAGATGCTGCCAGACCTGCAACTGCTGATTTTGTTCCTGATTTACGGCATCTGCAGTTCCTTTGGTTTTTATTCAGCCCTGCACACCTGCTCCACCATTTATTATGATAATCCGATACATTAGCCTATTCCCGTTTGTCCTCCATATCCTTTGATACCTTTACTTATGTGAACATGCTGTGTATTTGCTATGTGTGTCACTGGTACATGGAATCGATGTGAGATTGATGCAGCACACTGAGGACTACTCAACGGCAAGGCAAGCTGCCTGGTTGTATGACTGCTGGCTGGCAATACAAGGTATGGATCTTGTGAGCATCCACGTAGCTGTTAAGTGAAGGACTGCAAAGAGAGTAAACAAGGAGCACAGAGATGTGGCTTAGTCCAATCCATGCACTGGGTGCCTGTCTATGTGCTCAAAGTGTTTTTGCAGTAGCCTTTCAATGTCAGTTGCTGGTGTGCCTGACAATGTAAATCTGTGCTTTCTATCTCTGACTCCTCCCTTCCCTTCCTCGACATTTCTGTTTCCATGTCCAGGGTTAGACTGGCCACTAATATCCATTACAAACCCACCGACTCCCACAGCTACCTGGATTATACACCCTCACACTCCACTTTCTGTAAAGATTCCATCCCATTCTCTCAGTTCCTCCGTTTCCGTCACGTATGCTCAGATGAGGCCAACTTCAACAAGGGAACCTCTGAAATGTCGGCATTCTTCCTCAACCAAGGACTCCCCAGCTCCGTTGTCGACAGGGCCCTCAACTGGGTCCAACCCATCTTCTGCACTTCTGACCTCACTCGTTCTCTTCCTTCCTGCAACAGCAATAGGGTTGCCCTCATCCTCACCTAACATCCCACCAGCATCCACATCCAGAAGATCATCAGATGCCATTTCCGCCACGTCCAGCAAGATGCCACCACCAGACACATATTCCCCTCTCCTCCCTTGTCCGCCTTCCGCAGGGAACGTTCCCTCCGGAACACCCTGGTCCACACTTTCTTCACTCCCAACACCTCCCCACAGCCCTATGGCACCTTTCCCTATAACTGGCGAAGGTGGAACACCTGCCCATTTACCTCCTCCCTCCCCACTATCCAAAGGCCCAAACATACCTTCCAGGTGAAGGAACACTTCACGTGCACTTCCCAGAATCTAGTCTACTGCATTTGCTGCTCACAATGTGGTCTCCCCTACACTCGGGAAATGAAGCGTAGGCTTAGTGACTGCTTCGCAGAACATCTATGTTCTGCTCGCAAAAAGGACCCTGAACTACCTATTGCCTGGCACTTCAATACACCACCCTGCTCTCTGGCCAACATCTCTATCTCTGGCTTGCTGCACTGTTCCAGCAAAGCCCAATACAAGCTGGAGGAACAGCACCTCATTTTCTGCTTGGGGACCTGCCAGCACTCTGGACTCAATATTGAGTTCAATAATTTTAGGGCCTAAACACCCCCATGTCCCAGACCCCATCCCACACACCAGGCCTTGTTACCACATAGCCTGCCACTACACGCATCCTGTTGTTTGTCACTAACAGTCCCCATTAACAACTATTCACCCTCCCAGCCTGATCATTAGCAACTCCTTTGTCTGTCCAACTGTCTATCTCTCTCTCGCTCTCTCTCTCGCTCTCGCTCTCTCGCTCTCTCTTGCTCTTTGGAGTCTATCCTATCATTTACTCCCTAGCCCACCCGCCTCCCTATTTTCTGCATATAAACTGACATTTTCCCAGCCACCATCAGTTCCGAGGAAGGGTCACTGGACCCAAAACGTTAACTCTGATTTCCCCTCCACAGATGCTGCGGGATCTGCTGAGCTTTTCCAGCAACTTTGTTTTTGTGCTTTCTGTGAGTTCTCCAAGCATATCAGAGAAGTGTTATGATGATGGTGAGGGTTTGGCAAATATTGGAAACCAGTGTCTGTGGATGAGAGGTGGGAATGACTGGTACCAATGGATTGTGCCCTAGGATACTGTTTGGTGCTGAGCAATTTGGGGGCTGTTCACAGCCAGTGGCAAACTGAAAAGGCCAAACAGTGCTTTGTTTTCCATGTCAGATTTCACAACATCTGGTTTATCTTGCATGCTTGATAAGATGGGAAACTGAATGTTAATGAGGTATAATGCAGCATTAATAAGGTATTCAACAAGCTTTAATACTTCTGAGTAAGTAACTCACTGCTGCCTAGAGAGACGCTGCTTGACAAATGCATGAAAGATGTAACAAAATTCTTCCGGCATCTGAATAGGCTGCATCAGTTCTCCTGCCTGATTTTGACATGAATTTCGGAACAGCTCATGTTGCTCAGAGTCCTTTATGATTTCACCTGAGTGGTTGAAAACATGTTAGGGAGATGTAATAGTCAGGTTTAAAAGCTGGCATAAAGCTGTGAATTTTGAATGTAGGTTTGCAGTACTGTGAGGTGTGTGGAGATCATGTAAAGCATATGGACTTTGGGCTGAAGGCTGACTAATTGTAATTAGTAGTAGTTGGTGTTGGGGGTTGTTGATGAGTGTCCTTGAGTAGTGAATGTGGTATAGTTTGTAGATATTTTACTCAAAGACTAAACTCACTCATCCTGACAACTTACCTTACATCCATACGCTTACTGGTTTGCATAAATTTTCTTGTGGCTATGCTTCTCAAATAGACTTTTAATTTACTTTGTGTCACTATCCCCAGAACATATGTTTTGAGGGCTTCTTGGCTTCTGTCTTTCTCCAGTTCTGCATGTTAAGCACCATGCCCTGCAGTGAATTATTAGAGAACCCTTGGCGCATACTGCTTTCAGATTGAACCACTTGACAAAGATATTTAAATCCATTTCCAGGAATCATAAAACAGCACCTGTAGCTGTGTTATAGACTACCTTAGAATACCAGTCTGCCCTAAAAATATGTGAACATTGTCCACCAAAGCAGTTGTACACAGCAAATATGCTTTCAAAAATCAGGACAAATTTAACATTTGGCCTGCTGTACAATGAATAGTGGCAGGTTAATTGTACACTGTTATTCTCAGGCCTATATCAGGTTTTATCCACTATAACCCTTATATTTTTTTCAATGTTAGTATTCTTATTGCTATTACTTTTTTGAAGTGAAATGCATCACATTTTTCCAAAATGAATGGTGTAAGTAATTTCCAGTGAGATTCTGAAATACCTGGTGCTTTTGCCCGACTTTCCTTATCATCACATGCTTGAATAATTTGGGACTTTCTGAGCATTATTAGTTTGTGCATCAGTCCTATTCTATTAAATGACATTTCTGTCTATACATTTTAATGGGAACAGAACACCATTCAGGAATTCAAACCTGTTCTGCATCCAGTTGGATAAGGGCAGAATTATGGCAACTTGAATGACCAACTTTGGTCAAAATTCTTAGATAGCTTTGGCTAATAAAAATGCCTCTTTCTCAGAGCCGGTCATGTGAATTGATCCAGCATACACAGCTTTTGGGCCTCTGTGTGCTGAAGGACTTTCTGATTTCACTCTTAAGTGCCATAGCTCTAAAATTAAAATTATGTTTCTTATTTTGGGATTCCTTCGCCAACGGAAGCAATCTCTCTTTATCTACACTTGCATATCACTTTACTATTTTAAAGACTTTAGTAAGATCATTCCTTAAATCTTATAAACTCAAGGGAAACCAAAGCAAATGTATGCTGCTTATTCTGATTGTACAATTCTGTATCTGCTGGCATAAATGTACACATAAATGTGCATTGTACACCCTCCTGAGCTAATGTCTGTATCCTAATAGTTGATGTCCAGTTCTGTGTATAAGACTAAAAATGGCACCTGATCACAACTCCATAGAACTAAAGCTGAAATCCTCCCCCGAAAGCTGTTTGAACTTCAGTGCCTTTGAAAATAGTTACATTTGGTTCAGTCTTTCTTATTACATTTGGTACGCAAGCCTTGCTTTTACCAAACTGAGCACACAATAGCCCCAAATTTCTTTTGTTCTACCACTGCTCTCAGATTCTGACCAGAAAAGAAGTATTTTATTTTGGTTTCTTCTCTGCAGATTGAGATATTTCACTTCCCAGCAAGGACAATCCGTTAAGTTGTGTCCAAATTCTCACAGCCATTGTAGGTTCCACTGATGGAGCAAGACTGCTTAGAAAGGTAAAGGACAGGCTTGGTTAAAATGACCAGGATGTGGATAAGGAATGGGAAGCGCTGCCATGGTTTTGCCTATTAATCTTGCCAATGTTCCTTTTATTTTTGTGTTGCCTAAGTAAGAAAATAGAGAGTGAAAACCATGACCTGCACAGTCACTCAAGTAGGTTTCATAGACCACAGCAGTGGGATGTGCTCGGGGAATATACTACTGCTTGGTCAGGGTGGGGTTCAGTAGAAACCTACAAAGCAGGGAAAGGTTTAAGGGTTCTTAGTAAGATCAGAGTTAAAGTCTTTAATGGTTATTTACAGGGCAACAATTTTGTGTCACAAGGGGAACTTTTTTTTAGCATTTTGTGGAGATAAATGCTGACTGTGTTAAAGAATTACAATAAGTTCAATTCTCTATAAAAGAAGATATATTTGTGATCATATTAAAGAACTGATGATTGTAAAATGCTGTGTTCACAAGCTTCTGCCACAATATTGTAAATGAAGGCCATGTCTACTCCCTGCAATTGCTTAAGCTCAGAAAGAAGTAACAGCAAATTCTCTGAATAAAGACAACTGAAGGTCATTTTACCATCTCTCCTTGTCTCGCTTCTGTTTGCATTACAAGAAGAGCCCTAACAACTTGGTGTAGTCCCAAATTGTCAAATGATGATCTAAAGAACTGCCACCACTGAGAAAGGGAGGAAACAAGATCTTCTCAGAATTGGAGAAACTCAAAAAACATTTACTGTCTCCATCCATTAAATTGTGTCCAAATTCTCACAGCCATTGTAGGTTCCACTGATGGAGGAAGACTGCTTAGAAAGGTAAAGGACAGGCTTGGTTAAAATGACCAGGATGTGGATAAGGAGTGGGAAGCGCTCCACAATTGACTACATGAATATTATTTCCCTGAAACTGACTGGACAAAAAAATCATCTTGCCAACAAAAAGGCTCTGAGGATGCGAGGGATTTTTCTGAAAGATTTATTGACACCTTGATTGAGCATTTGGGCTTGGCCCACATAAGAACATAAGAACTAGGAGCAGGAGCAGGCCATCTGGCCCCTCAAGCCTGCCCTGCCATTTAATAAGATCATGGCTGATCTCTTTGAGATTCAGCTCCACTTATCCGTTCACCATAACACTTAATTCCTTTACTGTTCAAAAATTTATCTGGCATTGCCTTAAAAGCATTCAGTGAGGTAGCTTCGACTACTTCACTGAGCAGGGAATTCCACAGATTCACAACCCTTTGGGTGAAGAAGTTCCTCCTGGCCTCAGTCCTATATCTGCTTCCCCTTATTTTGAGGCACTGCCCTCCAGTCCTAGTTTCACCTGCTAGTGGAAACAGCCTTGCTGCCTCCACCTTAGCTATTCCCTTCATAATCTTATGTGTTTCTATAAGATCTTCCCTCATTCTTCTGAATTCCAATGAGTATAATCTCAGTCTACTCAGTCTCTCCTCATAATCCAACCCTCTCAACTCTGGAATCAACTGAGTGAATCTCCTCTACACCCCCTCCAGTGCTTGTATATCTCTTCTCAAGTAAGGAGACCAAAACTGCACACAGTACTCCAGGTGTGGCCTCACCAGGACCCTACACAGCTGCAGCATAGCCTCCCTGTTTTTAAACTCCATCCCTCTAGCAATGGCAGACAAAATTCCATTTGCCTTTTTAATTACCTGCTGCACCCGCAACCCTACTTTTGGTGGCTCATGCACAAGGACACCCAAGTCCCTCTGCACAGCAGTGTGCTCCAATTTTTTTACCAGTTAAAACTTGGTCCATTTTGCTGTTGTTCCTACCAAAATGGATGACCTCACACTTATTAACATTGTACTCCATCTGCCAGACCTTTGCCCACTCACTTTGGCTGTCTATATCCTCTGCAGGCTTTCAGTGTCTTCTGCACACTTTGCTCTACCACTCACCTTAGTGTCATCTGCAAATTTTGACACACCACACTTAGTCCCCAACTCCAATTCATCTACGTAAAATGTAAACAATTACGGTCCCAACACTGATCCCTGAGGCACACCACTAGCCACTGATTGCCAACCAGAAAAACATTCATTTACCCCTTCTCTTTGTTTTCTACTGGTCAACCACTCCTCTATCCATGCCAATACATTACCTGTAATACCATGCAACTTTATCTTATGTAGCAGCCTTTGGTGTGGCGCCTTGTCAGGTGCCTTCTGGGAATTCAGATAATCGCATCCACAGATTCCCCATTGCCCACTGTGCAAGTAATTTCCTCGAAGAATTTTACCGAATTAGGTAAACATGACCTCCCCTTCATGAACTCATGTTGGGAGTTCCCAATGGGACAACTTATATCCAGATATCTTGCTATTTCTTCCTTAATGATAGATACAAGCATTTTCCCCATTACCGAAGTTAAGCTAACTGGCCTATAGTTACCTGCTTTATGTCTACTTCCTTTTTTAAACAGTGACATCACATTGGCTGTTTTCCAATCTGCAGGAACCACCCCAGAGTCCAGAGAATTTTGGTAAATAATTACTAGTGCATTTGCTATTTCCCCCATCACCTCTTTTAGTACCCTGGGATGCAATTCATCAGGGCCAAAGGACTTGTCTACCGTTAGCCACATTAGCTTGCCCAGCACTTCGTCCTAGTGATAATGATAGTTTCTAGGTCCTCACCTGCCATAACCTTCTTGCCATTAGTTTTCGGCATGTTATATGTGTCTTCCGCTGTGAAGATGGACACGAAATAACTGTTTAGCGTCTCGGCTATCTCCTCATTCCCAGTTATTAAATTGGCCTTCTCATTCTCTAAAGGACCAACATTTACCTTCACCACTCTTTTACGATTTACACATTTATAGAAACTTTTGCTGCTTGTTTTTATATTCTGAGCTAGTTTCCTCTCATAATCTATCTTACTTTTCTTTATAACTTTTTTTGTGGCTTTCTATTGGCCTTTAAAGATTTCCCAGTCTACTAGTTTCCCACTACTCTTTTGCTTTTTTGTATGTGTTTTATTTCAACCTGATATTTTCCTTTATTCTCTTAGACATGCATGGCTGGCTCTCGCTTTTCCTACAGTTCTTCCTTATCACTGGAATATACTTCTGCTCAGCACTGTGAAAAATTGTTTTGAAAGTCCTCCACTGTTCCTCAATTGACCCACCATGAAGTTTTTGCTCCCATTCTACCTAAGCTAACTCCTTCCTCCTTTCTTTGTTTTCTTTGTTTAAGAAAACATAGTCTTCTTTGTTCAAGCACAGGACAATGATACTGGATTTAACCTTCTCACGCTCCATCTGCATTTTAAATTCAACTATACTGTGATCGTTCCATCTGAGATGATCCCTAACTGTGAGATCATTAATTATTCCTGTCTCATTACACAGGACTAGATCTAGCATAACTTGCTCCCTCGTAGGTTCCATTACATATTGTTCAAGGAAATTATCACGGATGCACTCTAAGAAGCCCTCCTCAAGGTTGTCATGACCGACCTGGTTCGATATGTAGATAAAAATCCCCCATGATAATTGCTGTACCATTTTTACATGCATTAGCTATTTCTATGTTTATTGCCTGCTCCACCACAATGTCATTATTTGGTGGCCTATAGACCACGCCTATCAGTGACTTCTTCTCCCTGCTCATCCTAATTTCCACCCAAATGGATTCAACATTTTGTTCAGTAGAACCTATATCATCTCTCACTACGGCCTGATATCATCCTTAAAAATCAGAGCAACACCACCTCCCTTACCATCCTGTCTGTCCTTCTGAACCGATTGATACCCCTGGATATTTACTTCCCAGTAATAACCATCCTGTAACCATGTCTCTGTAATGGCCACTAAATCATACCCTGAAGGAAGTGGAGGAGGAAACCCATCCTGTCCTCAAAGCAGCCTTTGTAGCTGGCTCGAATTCTGAACCTGCCTCTGAGGTACTGCCCTGGTTTTCCTTCACTATTCAGCGCCAGCAATACACTTGGAGATGCCAGCACCAGGGTTTTCACAGCAATCCGACAATTTTTCACATGGCTTTACTGCAACATCTGCGGGAGCTTCATCTTATGGGCTCTCCTGTTATCCAATATATCTATGACATCCTGGTGGCTTCACAACACATACAGGGTCTCTGCACCCTCCTTCGCCACTTATACTTACATTCAAGAGGTCACAAGGCCACCCATAACAACACCCAACTTATGCAGGACAAGGTCCTCTATCTGGGACAGAAAATCTCCTTCAGCAAACGTGAAGTTACTCAGAACAGAACTGCTGCCATTCATTCCGTGAATAAGCACCATCCCCTCCAAACCCCCAACCGCTGCCCCACACTGTCTGAGACCTAAGATCCTTTTGGGCCTTTGTAACTTTAATAGATCTCCGATTGACAGTTCCTGTCAACTCGTGCAGCCTCTCACTGATCTCCTTCAGGGTTCTAAAGACTCTCAGGACTCTGTTATTCTCTCCCACGAACAGTGCTCTGCATTCTAGGATCTTAAATTTGCTCTATTTTCTGCCCCGACTTTGCGAATGGTCGCCCCTTTACTCCGTGTCCATGAGCGGGACAGCCACATGATGAACATTCTTACCTAAGAGCATGGTGACAGGTAGCATCAGGTTGGATAGTACTCTGCTTGCCTGGATCCTGAGGCTCTGGGTTGAGGAAGTTGTTTATGGGCTATTGAAGCTACTTGTCATGGTGTTCGGGAACTGGCTCCTATTGTCCTTGACCAACAATTGGTTGTCAAATGCCCTCGCACTGTCCATGCCATGCTCTCCATACGTTGTGCCTCACATGTTACTGCTGCTCAGTGGAGTCACTGGAGAGCTCTCTAACAGGCTCCAAGCATTCACCTTCTCCGTGCCAGTCTGGCGACATCGTACCTGTCTCGTGAGATGAAAGGTGGGAGGAGGGGGAACATGGGGAGCATGATTGCGTTGAAATGTTGCAGCAGCCTGATGAAGCTGCCAGGGCATCTGAGGAATCCCTGCAGAATACAGACCTGATCCTTTCCACAGACGGGTCCTCCTTTGTGGCAATAGGGATCCGTAGATCTGCGTGGGCAGTAACATGAAACATTTGCCCAAGGTTGTCTCCTACCCGGTACATCAGCAGAGCAGGCTGAATTAAAAGCTCTGACAGAGGCATGTGAGCTAGCTGACGGAAAAACAGCAAATATTTACACAGGCTCTAGATATGCTTTTGGAGGGCCTATGGCTTTGCCCCCTAATGGCAGAAAAGAGGGTTTCTTATAGCAACCAGAGCACCCACTTAAAAAAATGAAAATGAAGTCTGCAACTTACTAAATTCTATTCAGCTGCCCCAAGACGTATCAATCTTCAAATACAAAGCCCATGTGAGGTCATCACAGGGCGACCTAAATCCCTACCCAGAACCATTGACTTGCATACCACAGACCGTTACTTACTCAGCGATTCATTGCTCAGGTACTGCTGGGACCTAACCACAGCTGTCAGTTCTGCTTCCCAACAGATGGCTGCAGCCTGGGATTATCCCTCCCTGACGGAGTGCATGACATAGTTCCCGGCATTCAGATCTATGTGAACAAAAAGTGCCTCTCGGCCCCAAGTGGGAAGGTCCCTATTAAGACCCGTTAACCACGCAAACAGTGGGACAAATTTGAAGGGACGTAAGCCTAGTTCCACACATCGCACGTAAAGTGAACTCCAGATTAGGGCAGCATGGTATCTCAGCGGTATGCACCTCTGCCTCACAGCGGCAGGGACCTGGGTTCAATTCCACCCTTGGGTGACTGTCTGTGCAGAGTTTGCACATTCTCGCCGTGTCTGTGTGGGTTTCCTCTGGGTGCTCCGGTTTTCTCCCACAGTCCAAAGATGTGTGGGTCAGATGGATTAGCCATGATAAATTGCATGTAGTGTTTAAGGATGTGTAGATTAGGTGGGTTATGGGGTATGGGTCTGGGTGGGATGCTGTGAGGGTCAGTGTGGACTTGTTGGGCTGAAATGCCTGTTTCCACACTGTAAGGATTCTACGATAACAGCTCAGCATGAAGCAATTGGTTTTGGGACTAGTTTTCACTAATGTCAGTCATGTTAACAACAGTCATGTTGCGAAAAGAGAATTGACTGTTGACACATCCGCCACGTTAATGAGAAACATCTTGTGAGAATCCCTCCAAAAAACTTTAAACAACTTATACTTAGCCAAAAAATGGAACATTCAGCTCATGTTTTTGTATTTGGGCGAAAACAAGAGAAAGCTTGTGAACAAAATATAGACCTGTTCATCACTTTTGTAGGTTTCACCAAGGCATTTGACAGCGAGAAGGGAAATCCTATAGAAAATCCTTAGAAAAGCATCCTTACCCATTCAGGTTTCTGTCCATGGTGAAGAAACTTTCCAAACTTTGGTGCGTAGTCAAGCACAGCAGTCACCTCTTGAGTCTCTGTCAGGAAGCCTGACCTTATTCACCACTTTCATCAGTATGATGCTGCAGCCGATAACAGCAGACCCTGGCGACAGAGGTTGCATACACTTTTAGGCTGAAAGGGGCCTTTTCAATGTCTGGTGTTTTCAAGCTCATACAAAAACTTAAGAAAAGCTCATCTATGAACTTTTTTTCACTGATGACTATGCACAGCTGTTCCACAACCAGTCAGGTCTTCATTACAAATGAACAAATGAAAAAGTACAACACAGGAACAAGCCCTTTGGCCCTCCAAGCCTGTGCTGGCCATCATGCCCTAATTAATCTAAAAACAAACCTGCTATTTTTTGATAACAAAGTGTGGAGCTGGATGAACACAGCAGGCCAAGCAGCATCAGAGGAGCAGGAAGGCTGACGTTTCAGACCTAGACATTTTCTGATGAAGGGTCTAGGCCTGAAACATCAGCTTTTGTGTTCCTATGATGCTGCTTGGCCTGCTGTGTTCATCCACCTCCACACTTTGTTATCTGGGATTCTCCAGCATCTGCAGTTCCCATTATCTCCACTATTTTTTGATCCATATCCCTCTAATTCCTCCCTACTCATGTACCCATTTAAGTGCCTCTTAAATGTCTTCAATGTGCCCGCTTTCACCATCTCTTCAGGCAGTGCATTCCAGGCTGCTACCACTCTCTGGGTGAAAAAAACTTCCTTTGCACATCTACTTTAAACTTTCCCCCTCTGACCTTGAACCTGTGGCTCCTTGTAATTGAAACTTCAAACCTAGGAAAAAACCTCTGACTATCCACCCTATCTATGTCTCTCATAAGACCTCTGTCAGGTCTCCTCCCAGCCACCACCTTTTCAGTGAAAACAATCATAGCCTTTTTAATTTTCCTCATAATCAATGCCCTGAAGACCAGGTAACATCCTGGTGAACCTTCTCTGTCTTTTCTCCAAAGCTTCCACAGTCTTCTGGTAGCATGGTGACCAAAACTGCACACAATACTCCACTTGCGGCCTAACAAGGGCTTTATATAGCTGCAACATCGTTTGCCAACTCTTGTACTCCATGCCCGTGGATGATAACAAGCATGCCATATGCCTTCTTAATCACCTTTGCTAACTGTGTTGCCACTTTTAGGGAACTGCGGACCTGCACACCCAGATCTGTTTGATTGTTAGTGTTCCTAAGGGTTCTGCCACTTACAATATAATTCACATCTAAATGTGATCCTCTGAAATGCATCACCTCGCAGTTATGGATTAAACTCCATCTGCTATTTCTGTGCCCAAGTCACCAATCTATTTATATTCTGTTGTATACTTTCACAATCATTGGCACGATTAGCAACTTCACCAATCTTCACGCCATCAGCAAACTTGCTTATCAGGCCACCCACATTTTCCTCCAGATTATTTATATACACAACAAACAACAAAGGAACTAAGGTTGACCCCGGTGCAACACCACTAGTTACCAGTCTCTATTTTGAAAACATACTTCCACCTCTACTCTCTGTCTTCTATGATTAAACCAGTTTTCTATCCATCTAGCCAGACCACCCTGAATCCCATGTGATTTCAGTTTTTATACCAACCTGCCATGTGGGACTTTATATGGACTTTTGTAAGGCATTTGATAAACTACAACCACAGCCCTTCCCTCACCAATTATCTTCGTTAACTCTTCAAAACATTCAATCAATTTGGTGAGACATAACCTTCTCTGGACAAAACCATGCTGCCTGTCACTAACCAGTTCATTTTCCTCCAAATGCGCATATATCTTGCCCCTCAGTATCTTCTCCAAGAACTTCCTCACCACAGACGTCAAGCTCACCAGTCTATAGTTTTCTGGATTGGCCTTGCATCCTTTCTTAAACAAGGGAACAACATTTGCTAATCTCCAGTCCTCTGGAACTTCACCTGTGGTCAACGAGGATGTGAAGATATCTGCCAATGCACCAGCTATTTACTTCCCTGCCTCTCTGAGAAATCTGGGATAGATTCTAGATAACCAAATGTGAAGCTGGATGAACACAGCAGGCCCAGCAGCATCTCAGGAGCACAAAAGCTGATGTTTCAGGCCTCGACCCTTCATCAGAGAGGGGGATGGGGAGAGGGTTCTGAAATAAATAGGGAGAGAAGGGGAGGCGACTGAAGATGGAGAGAAAAGAAGATAGGTGGAGAGGAGAGTATAGGTGGGGAAGTAGGGAAGGGATAGGTCAGTCCAGGGAGGACGGACAGGTCAAGGAGGCGGGATGAGGTTGGTAGGTGGGAAATGGAGGTGCAGCTTGAGGTGGGAGGAGGGGATAGGTGAGAGGAAGAACAGGTTAGGGAGGCGGGGAGAGCTGGGCTGGTTTTGTGATGTAGTGAGGGGAGAGGACGAGCTGGGCTGGTGTTGGGATGCAGTGGGGGAGGGGGAGATTTTGAAGCTTGTGAAGCCCACATTGATACCATTGGGCTGCAGGCTTCCCAAGCGGAGTATGAGTTGCTGTTCCTGTCATCTTCGGGTGGCATCATTGTGGCACTACAGGAGGCCCATGATGGACATGTCATCTAAAGAATGGGAGGGGGAGTGGAAATGGTTTGCGACTGGGAGGTGCAGTTGTTTATTGCGAACCGAGCGGAGGTGTTCTGCAAAGCGGTCTCCAAGCCTCCGCTTGGTTTCCCCAATGTAGAGGAAGCCCCACTGGGTACAGTGGATACAGTATACTATGTTGGCAGATGTGCAGGTGAACATCTGCTTAATATGGAAAGTCATCTTGGGGCCTGGGATGGGGGTGAGGGAGGAGGTGTGGGGGCAAGTGTAGCACTTCCTACGGTTGCAGGGGAAAGTGCCGGGTGTGGTGGGGTTGGAGGGGAGTGTGGAGCAGACAAGGGAGTCACAGAGAGAGTGGTCTCTCCGGAAGGCAGACAAGGGTATAGATCCTGTCTGGTCTTGGAGATTGTCTATCTTAATGCAATTTAGGATTCACAAAACTTCCTCCTCCAATATGTTGACATTCTCTAGAGAATTCACACACTCATCCCTGACTTCAACATTAGTCATGCCCTTCTCCTTGGTGAAAACTGATGCAAAGTGCTCATTCAGGATCTCCCCCACTTCGTGTGGCTCTATCTATAAACTTCCCTCCTTCATTTTTGAGTGAGCCTACTCTTTCCTTTGTTACCCTCTTTCTCCTAACCAATGCATAAAAAGCCTTGGGATTCTCCTTGACCTTGTTTGCTAAAGACATTTTGTGGCCCCTTTTCGCCTTCCTAATGGTGTATTTAAGTTCCCTCTTAATTTCTCTTTACTCCTCCAGGGCTTAGTGAGTTTGTAGCTGCCTGGACTTGACGTATGCCTCCCTTCTTCTTTTGACTAACCTTACAATTTCCCTTGTCATCTGTGGTTCCTGAATCCTGCCATTCATATCCTTTAGTTTTGCAGGGACATGCGTGGCTTGCACTTTAGTCAATTGGTCTTTAAAAGCCTCCCACATACCAGATGTAGATTTACCCTCAAATAACTACTTCCAATACACATTCTCCAGTTCCTGTCTAATTTGGGAGTAATTGGCTCTTGCCCAATTAAGCACCCTCGCCTGGGGGCTACTTGTGTCCTTTTCCATGACCACTAGCAATGTATCATATCATGTTTTTTAAGGTGGCACAACTCCTCAGATGAATAATCACTTTAAAGGAACTGAAGTCCTGCATCGTCCTGTATATTGAGAAAACTACATTCCCTCAAGTACTGCCGTTGAAGGAACTGAGCTGGAAGTTGTCAAGCAATTTACCTGGTTGGGGAGCATCATCTCATTTGATGCCACAACAGACTTTCCAAAACAAATAATGCATTCATCAGACTCTATAAATGAGTGAAGCAACCTGAGAGAGCAGGCAAAATGTATAAAGCTATAGTCTTCACCACCTTTCTCTGTGGTGTCAAGTTGTAGGTCCTGCGCTACATTCATGTCTGCCTTCTAGCCAATACTGCCTCTTCAGAATCCTCAAGATCTGTTGAAAGGCCCACAACACAAACAGTGGTGCCCTGGAAATAGCCAATATCACCAGCATTGAGACCATTTTCTTGCAAGGTCAATTGCTTTTGGCAGGTCAAATGTCCAGGTGGTCTACAACGGCCACCCCAAGATCATATTGTATGGAGACTTGATTACAGGTACACAGATGAGAGGGGCCCCATGCAAATTCCCTGTGTGCCACTTTCAACATCAGCTGCCTCTTTGATTAAATTACAGCACAAAAGTTGCTCTATACTTCAACAACAGTGGTCATAATTATCACTTCCGACACTAAGTTAAAGAAATATAAAGAAAATCAGAGCTGCAATGAATCAATAAATGTACGCTGCTTCAGGAATCACAGATTAATATATTAATGAAGCTGTAAGACCTAGAAAATGGCTAAATTAACAGCAGGCAACATCACTGATTTATTAATTAAATGGGGCTACTAGCAAGTTAGTACAATAAAGTAACAGGCACACTAATAAATCACAAGAATGAATTAATAAATTCATACTTTAATGAGCAAATGCAGTAACTCTGTGCAGGTACTAATAATTAAAAGTCTATATCTTTGCTGCTGACTCAAAGCCTGGCAGCCATTGACCCAGTTTCGCTGATTTTATCGAGAGTTCACATTGCTGTGTTTTAACTGTTTATTATTTCAAGTAAATGCCTTTAATGTTTGAGTTGTGAAATGTTTGAGCAAGGTTTTTTACTTGCTTAGGCATGAGAGAGCTACAAAGTTAATGGAATGTATTTAAGAATTCGGGTTTAAAAAATTATGTGACAGCTTAGCTCTGATGGAGTAAGTAGATACTTGAGGAGGCAGAGATGAGGATGGGGCCAGATGACATTGAGAGCCAAGGATCACACATTCCATGCTGGGCATGAAGCCCAAGATAACAGGATTTTAAAAAGTCATTCATGGGATGTGGGCACCACTGGCTGGGCTAGCATGTATGGCCTGTCCCTAATTCCCCTTGAGAAGGTGATGGTGAGCATCCCCACCTCTGACCTTATGATGGTGGGAAGGCCAGCGATGAAGAAGCTGAAAATGATTGTGCCAACACCTACTCTGAGCAACACCTGCAGAGATGCCCTGGAGCTGAGGTGAGTGATCTCCAATAATCACCTTCCGATGTGACAGGTATGACTCTAACCAGCAGGGAATGTTCCTCTTAATTCTCATTGATTCCAGTTTTGCAAGGGCTCTTTCATATCCCACTCAGCTGCATGAGCCTTGATGTCAAGGACTGTCACTCTCACCTGACATCTGAAATTCAGCTCTTTTGTCCATGTTTGAACCAAGGCTGTAATGAGATCAGGAGCAGAGTGGCCCTGGCAGAACCCAAACTGGACGTCACTGAGCAGGTTATTGCTGAGCAGGTGCTGCTTGATAGCACTGTTGACGACACCTTCCATCACTTTACTGATGATCAAGAGTATACTGCTGGGGCGGTAATTGGCCGGGTTGGATTTGTCTTGCTTTTTGTGTACAGGACATATGTGGGCATATTTCCACATTATCAAGCAGTAGCAGTATTGTAGTTGACTAGGCATGTGGCAAGTTCTGGAGCACAAGTCTTCAGTATTGCTGGAACATTGGCAGAAATGTTTAAAGCTGAAATAGTTCGATTCATATTGAGAAGGTGAATTAAGGGTTAAGGAGAAAGGGCAGGAAACTAGATGCGAGGAATGTCAGATTAGCCATGATCCTGTTGAGTGGCAGAGCAAACTCAAGTGGCTAAATGACCTACTCCTGTTTTTATTTCTTAGGACCTTATGATCAGGTGACCCATAAACTTTTCAGTATCTATTGAATTGGCTGAAGACTGGTAGCTGTGATGCTGGGCACTACTGGAAGAGGCCAAGATGGATTATCCACTTGGCACTTCTGGCTGAAAATTGTTCTGAATGCTTCAGCCTTATCCTTTGCACTGATGCAGATGATCATTGAGGATGGGGATATTTGTGGAGACTCCTTGTCCAATGGGTTGTTTATTTGTCCACCACTATTCACAGCTGGCATGACTGCAGAGTTTAGGCCTGATCCATTGATTGTGGGATCATTTAATTCCTTCTATGATTTGCTGCTTATGCTGTTTTGCATGTAAGTAATCCCATTTAGTAGTTTCACCAGGTTGACACCTAAATGCAGTCTTAATGTCAAGGGCAGTCACGAACTTTCCACCTCTGGAATTCATTCCTTTGGGCCATGTTCGAACCAAGGTTGTAGTGAGATCAGGAGGTGAGTAGTCTGGCAAAACCTAAAGCGAACGTCACCTGAGCAGGTTATTACTGAGCAGGTAACAAGGATCTAAGGCCAATAGGATGCCACTAGCTGATAGCCTCTGATTCAAGTTGGTTATCAGAAAGCAAATGGAACATGTGGAGAACTGATAGGCAAATGGATGACCTGGGCCAGTTAACCTGCAAACAGATGGAAAGTAATCCATTAGGTAACCCAGTAATCAGCTGTAAAACCTAAAAACTGCTGATGAAGCACCCAAAAACTGAGAGACTGAACAGAAAACTGGTTTATTAAAATAAGGGTGTTCTCACTGCATCTTCAACAATATCTAGAAGTATGTGTTAGAAAAATCTGCAATTGGGTTGTAGTATTATGTGAACAGAAGGTAGATGCCTATCAAATGATTTTAATAATGGATGGATAGCTATAAAGATATAAAGGGATGAGTTATGTGCCAGAACCTAATGAAAGATCTGAATTATTTATGTGCAGAGTGATGGATACCTGAGAAAAAGTTATAAGAATCATCTAACTGAGTCATTTAGACAGTTTATGCATAGTGCAAGCTGTGAATAGTATATAAAGCTCCTTTACCTCTTCTTACGCACTTCTTGATGATTTATGCATTAATAGTGTAAATCTGAGATAAACTTGGGTACACAATTCAACCTGTGAGAAGGTAGAAAATTAATGAGGTGTGATTAGCCAACTCAGCTTATAAGGACTTTTAAAGAAATAGCTGCAAAATGCCTTGAGGCAGGGCTGCATATCGCAACATTTGCAGAGAAGTTCCATCTGCAGTTTGCTTATGCATAATTTTCAAATGTAAACCTCTGATTTTGTCACTGTTGTTTAGGCTATTAAGTGAATTGTTGGATAGGATTGTTTTTCAACAATTGCTGCCTGACCTCTGATGCTTTTTGACTTGCTGTGCTTTTCCATCCTCACCACTATAGATTCTGCCTTCCAGTATCTGCATTCCTTATTGTCTCCAGGATTTCTTTCTTTCAAACATTGATAGTGGAACAGAGCAGGATCCATCAATATATTTTCTGGACAACTCTGGCTGTCATGCTGTACCTTGTGCTGTCACCGTGCTTTGTGTCACTTTCAACGTCTAGTGTGTTTCACATGCAAACCATCAACAAGGAGTCAGCATATTCAGAGGTCTGCGGGAACTGACCTACCGATGCTTAAGGGTGTAAAAAAGTTCTGATTGGCATATTATTAATATTAACTCCAAAAAATCTGGGATCCTTATGGTCGTTGCTGAATGAGGAGTGCTTAAATCCGGGTGATAATAAATAAGAGTGGCTCAGCGGCTCAGTAGTTAGCATTGATGCCTCGTAGCACCGGGGACCGGGGTTTGATTTCACCCTCGGGCGACTGTCTGTGTGGAGTTTGCACATTCTCCCCATGTCTACGTGGGTTTCCTCCAGGTGTTCCAGTTTTCTACCACATTCCAAAGATGTGCAGGCTAGGTGGATTGGCCATGCTAAATTGACCATGGTCTTCTGGGATGTGGGTTGTAGGGGATGGTTCTGGGAGGGATGCTCTGAGGGTCAGTGTGGATTTGTTGGGCTGAACGGTCTGCTTCCACGCTGTAGGCGTTCTATGATCAGAAAAGAGATGTGGGGTAGGGGAGGAGCAGCAAGTAGAAAATCTCTATGCTTTGACATGATTTGATTTATTTAACTATCATTTGCATTTAGTTACAAAATATAGTGAAAAGCGTTATGTGGTGTTCCAATGTCTGGTGCCATATTAAAACACAGAAAAATATACCAAAACGTAGAACATAAAGACAGGAAAATAAAGAAATAAAGGAAGTGTCAAACTTCACAATCCTTCTTGTCAATGTTCTGTTGTGGACCATGGGTCTGGTGGCTGGCCACA
The DNA here is from genome assembly GCF_030684315.1 of Stegostoma tigrinum. NCBI lineage: Eukaryota > Metazoa > Chordata > Chondrichthyes > Orectolobiformes > Stegostomatidae > Stegostoma > Stegostoma tigrinum. The sequence continues at coordinate 38,538,055 of NC_081368.1, forward strand.
GATCCCTTTCCAGTGTTTGCTGGTGCCAGAATGAAAGAAGCCACTCTTTGGCACTAACTTGCCACCATCAGAGTAACCGACGCCATCTTGGTTACACACTTGGTTACAAAACTGGAATAAAAATAAACAGAAGAAATGAAAGAAACAAAGCCGAAAGGTATGAGAAATGTCTAGATATTAAAGTGTTTTTTTAAAAGCGTTATCTCTATGCAGGCACACGGCCCAAGCCATTTACTGGAGATTCAGGAGCAGGTGAATGCTTCCTGCTGCTGATGCTACTGCCTCTGATCTCCTCTTGCTGCTGCCACTGCATCCGATTCTATAACTGCCAGGGCCACAACCAGTTCCGGAACATTCTGAGACAGGGTCTGCTCACAGCCTCTGATTGCCAGATCTGAGCACACAGTCAGGCAGGGCCCATCACCAATGACTCGCCAAAGCAAAATAGGCTAACAAGCTAAAAAACTCAACAAATGGGGGAACAGAAATGAAAAGCAAAAGGAAGATGAGAGAAAGAAGAAAGAAAAGCAGTCAGAAACAAACGAGCTGGTGAGCTTGAAAACAATGATGCTACTCTGCCACCATCTTGGTGCATTTATTTGGCCTCTAAATCAAATTTTTGAAGAATAATCTTTTTTATAGGAAGAAATTGGTTCCTTGTGCAGGTTAGCTCCTCTCACTGACAGCATTTATCTCAAGCACTTGCATGATCAGCACTTGACTTGTCACTCCTCAGGACCTTGTTGTCAGAAGCAACAGATAAAATGCCAAGATGATTTGGAAAAATCAGTCAAACCTGACACAGTGAAGGCTAGAGGGATTGGTGGGGTGGTTTGCTTTTTTGCAGTTTCAGGAAACAAATTAATGTTATGCTTCTCACACACAGACAACACAGATGTGTTAACAGCTTCCTCACACATGATTCTCACACAACTGTATTTAAACTCCGCTTCCTCTAATTTTATGAAATGTCCCACATGTACTCACAATTCACAATACCACCTCATACAATTTGTTACAATCAGCATAAAACTTAGTAATCACAAACAAATTCAGAAAAAACCAAGCACTGGGTTTTTTTTAAAAATGTGTTAATCCAATTTTCTCCTTTACTGCAAGTGCTAATGCTGAGCTGCAGTACAGTGTCACACGAAATCTTGTGAATAACCCTTGGTATCAATCAAGTGGCTATTTTTAAGTGTGAGCCAAAGGAATAAATGTACTTGGGCTATTTGGCTATGAATATTCACAAAAATGAGATTTATGACCTCTGAATTCTATAATCCATCCTGATCCAATTTGCAAAATATTGCATTGGACTAAGTTGATGGTCTTCAGTTTCTGAAACACTGGCCAACCTTATGCCTTCCTATTTCTGGGATTATATTGCTCCATTTATTGTTTCAATTGATATTAACTAACAAGTCATAATTTTAGAATCAAATTTGGAATCTTTACTTGCTGGTTCATTTGATTGAGTCTTTAGTGCGGGCCATTAAGGAATGCTTTGCAGCTGGTTTGTCCTGGTTTCTGGCCTGTCTAGATAGTGATTAGGGGAAGGATACTTGGCAGAATCTTCCCAAGCCCTGAATGACATGGACCATGGCAAGTCATTTGGAAAAATCAGGTGAGATATTCAATGAGGACCATGCTGATGTTGAGATAAAAGTGTCCCATTTTGCAACCAAGTGTTGGATAGTGAGATAAGATTCTGCCTTGTGGGCATCATGGATTATTGCCTTTTACCATTCTCATTACTATCTTTATTACTACAGATATTTTCATTGTCTGACCCACTAGAAGCTGGGAATTCCCAATAGGAAAGTCAAAGTAGTTACCTGGTGACTCCAGCTTGCTTGTCTGGCTCTCCACCTGTAACTCCTGAGACCATTATCTCAGGGCAGATTCTGTGGGCGACATCTGCATAAAGACCGTGCTTGTGGGCATTCGAATCTGACCTGTACCAGCCCTGTGATATAGAGAAAGGTGGAATGATCAGCTGGGCTGGACAGATAAAAATGGAAGTTTATTCTGAAAAATATGAGAGAATGCAATTTGAGAAACAAACAAGTCAAGGTAGTATGTGACAAATTGTTGGACCTTAGCAAGTACAGAGGATCAGAGGCTCCTCAGTGTATATGTCCATAGATAATTGAAGATGACAGGACAGGTGGACAAGGTAGTTATCCATATGCTGAATATATGTGGGATAGTTGCTTTCAGTAGTCAAGGCTTTGAATACAAGAGCAAGGGAGCTAAGATGTTAGTTAGGTCACAACTGAAGTACTATGTGCAGCTATGGTCACTATGCTATAAAAGGGATGAGATTACACTAAAGAGAGTGCAGAGGAGGTTCACCTGAATGTTGCCTGGGCTGATGTAATTCAGCCATGAAGAGAGATTAGATAAGCTAGGACTGCTTTCCTTAAAAAGCCAAGGTGGAGGGTGGGGTGTCCTGATTGGTGTATACAAGGCTATGAAGGGTGTAGATAAGAAGCAACATTTTCCCCTAATGGGGAAGAGTTGGGCGTTAATAACCAGGGCACAGATTTAAGGTAAGGGGAAAGAGGTTTACAGATGATTTACTGAAATTTATTTTCACCACGTGGGTGGTGAGTAACTGGAAATTATTGTCTGATAGGTGATTGAGGCAAAACCATCACAACATTTAAGAAATATTTAGACGATCACTTGAAGCATCATAGCACAGAAGGCTACAGGCTGAGTGTTGGAAAATGGGACAAGAGTATTCAGGTGCTTGATGACCAGTGCAGATACATTGAGCCAGTAGGTTGCCACTTGGGCATAGTGCCTAGTTAATGAGGATAATTTGAGTTATAGTGTAAGAAAGCTTACTATGCCTCATGCAAAGAAACCTGCAATGACACTGAATAAGAATGACACTTTGCCAATTTCTGCTCAGATTCAGGCCTGGTGATTTTTATTAGGAACAATTATAATGCAATCTTGTTTGAAACCAGCTAACTCAGCACAGTCTAGGAATCAATCTGTGACCTTGTTTCATAAGGTTTGGTTCATCACTTAATTTTAGTTTTCAACTGTCCCATTAGCAAAAAGTCTATATTCTACATTCTACTGTCTGTGTGTGATTCAATAATGGTTATTACTTATTTTTAACATAAAAAGCTTCCCAAAGCCCTTCACATAGAGGTTATCAGAAAGAAAGTGAATGCCAAGCCAAAGATGGAAATACTGCACAGCATGACCTTATTCTCTCTTTAAATAGATTGCATTGTTCTTTATTGTAGCATTTAATCATTTGTAATCATAACTGGTTGCAATACTTTTTGCCAGTAATTAAGGATAAGAATAACTTCTACTGTTCATTCTATGTGCCTAGTAATTAGTGCCAATAAAAAACTGCAATTGACTGTCATTTAAAACCCTTGAGCTAATAATCCACACGTTGGTATTTATGCTTTACAATTAAGAACTCGTTTTTGTTCAGTATATCTTCTAGTTGTAACTCTGACAGGTTCACCACTTCAAGTTCATCATCCACTTTCACTCTTGTCCCAATCTGCAGTGCTCCAGTGGTTTTTGAGGAGGGATGCTCCAATTTCTTTACAGTGCAGTGATTTTTAGGAATTTTCTATGCCAGAAGGCTGTGGAAAGTCAGTCATTGAATATACTCAAAATTAAAATTGATAGGTTCATGGATATTAAGGAAAGGAGGAGACATGAGGAAACTGTAAGGAATAGGAGATCAGCAAAAATCAGTTGAATGGTGGAGCATTTGAGGGGCCAAATGACCTGATTTTGCTTCCATTTTGTCTGAACAGTCAGGAACTAATTGGCATCCTGTTTACCGACGTCCCAACTAAAATTGTCTTAAAATTGCATGAAAATGCCTTTCAGCAGTTCAAAAAATAAGTGACTCAAGAGACCTCTGCTGGGGACCCGGGGAAATTTTCTCCAATAAATGCTAAATATTTTGGAGTACTGGAAAGCTGCAGCTGTAGGAGGGGCAAGGAAGAGGTGGAATTTTTTGCAGGCCCAGATAAGGGCTTCTGGCCTGCAAGGAAATATTTTTACAAAGCTCACCAGCAAAATGCTGTGGGTGCTGAAAATCTGAAATGACATCTGAAAAGTGAAAGACCTGAAAAATTAAAGATAACAAAGTGTGAAGCTGGATGAACACAGCAGGCCAAGCAGCATCTCAGGAGCAGGAAAGCTTGACATTTCGGGTCTGGACCCTCCTTCAGAAATGGGAGAGGGGAAGGGGATTCTGAAATAAATAGGGAGACACAGGGAGGTGGATAGAAGATGGATAAAGGAGAAGATAGGGTGAGAGGAGACAGACCAAGGTACCTCAACACTTTTTTACAACTTTTTGGTTGTCTCCATTTCCGAAATTATTTGCTTTCCCAGCAAACAACGAACAGCTCACAATTCTCCTTGACTCTTGAATTTTTCTAAGTAATCACACGATAAAACCTCTTCAACCCAGTGATTTCCAAACAGATAAATATCCCAGTTTCTCATGCTGGAGAATCTCAGCAGTGATGGGGAGGGAAACAGAGTTAATATTTTGAGTTCAATTCAACCCTTCTTTAGAACTGAACTCTGTATTTTCTGAAGTGCTGCCAAAGTCTGGAAAGGCAACACTCTGATTCCGCCAAAAAATAGTAGAGAAGCATAAAGGAGAATCAAATACAAAGATGTCTCTTGTCTGAAATATTGCAAACAACTGATCAAGTCGAATATCAGGATTTATTAACTAACTCTCACTGATTGAAGTCTATTTGAAAAGCTCATTGATTCTACAACTGTCAGCGTTGTGACTCTGACAATCGAAAGTTGACCGAACACATGAGAAGTCTTTCCCTTCTTTTATCCTTTGATCCCACCAGGATGTTTTCTCACGTGCTACTTTTTAAAAGTTATCTCATCCCTTCAGTCATATTGTCTTATCTGTTGTGTGTTTGGGTTTAACGTGATATAATTTAATTCTGTGTAATAGCTTAATTGGGCACTAGGTTTGGTCCAAGAATAAGATTTTTCACAATAACTGAGTTTGTTTTGTTAATTTTGAAGGAACTTGGCTATGTATAACAATAATGAAAAGAAACTAATTTGATTGTTTTAATGATTGAATAAACCATTTATATTTTAGCACTGCTTTTGGATTAGTAGGGCTTGATAACCAGTGCATTCGTCCTTTCAGAGTCAAAATACCACGTGAGACACCCTTTTTTTCTCAAAAGGCATGTTTCTGCATAGGCTTGGCTTATTACAAGAGCTGCATTTTTCAGCCAGGTTATATATTACCATCAACCTTTTATTTTCTGACCATTTACTGACTTTTAGTCCATATTCACATTTCACCCAATCTCACGAGCCCCAGTTTTTTGTAACTGCTCCTACTTGGCAACTCATCAAATGGTTTGTAATAATTGTGCCATATCCATTAGTTTCCTCCTTATCTCCTGAGCTAGTGAGATCCTCAAAAAACCTTCAGAAATTATGTAATAGAGCATTTGTTTCTCAGATTGAAAACAGTGCTGAATTGTCCACCTGGTCTCTAGACACATGCACTACAAACTATGGCTCAGACCTTCCCGTCATTGTTGGAGTGGGTCCCTCTCACACACTGACTTAAACTGTATGTTTCATTTCATGCCAGGTCCTTTGCATCTTCAGTAGGGAAGTGGTGATTAACAGAGTTAGGATGCCAATTGTCACCTAATTCCAGAATGTATGTCCCCCTTTTCTCATCAGGAACAGAAGGCATCCTTCATTCTGTTTTTAGTTCATTGACTTGCATTGTTTTAAATGGAGCTATCAACCTCCAAAACGGCTCAACAATCCCTCACTGGCTATTCCTCTATACCCGGCAAAGCTCGACTCCCCCTCAGTTCTTCATAATGTTCCCAAACCCTTCACCTTGTAACAATGTTAGAATGATAGAATCTCTCCAGTGAGGAAAGAGGCCATTTGACCCATCAAGTTATGCACTGCCTCTCTGGAGAGTATTACACCTTGCCTCTTGTTCTATTCCCGTAACCCCATATTTCCTATGGCTAAATAAAAACTGAAAGAGCTCTGGATGCTGTAAATCAGTGACAAAAATAGAAATTGCTGGAAAAGCTGAGCAGATCTGGCAGTATCTGTGGGCAGAAATCAGAGTTAACATATTGGGTCAAATGACCCTTCCTCAGTATTGATGGTAGCTTGGAAAGTGTTGGTTTATATGCAGAAGGTAGGATGAGAGAGGGGTAAGGAGTAAATGGTGATCTTTTCCAGCAATTTCTATTTTTGTTTAGTCTGGCTAATCCACCCAGCCTGCACACCCCAGGATTCTATGGGGCAATTTGGCAAGGCCAATCCACCTAACCCACACATCTTTGGGAGGAAAATGGAGCATCCAAGGGAATACCATACAGACACAGACAGAACATGCAAACTCCACACAGACAGTCACTGAAGGCTTGGATTGAACCTGGGTCACTGGTGCCGTGAGACAGCAGTGCTAACCACTGAACGACCCTACCATGTTGTACTCCATGCCTTCACTCCCTGATTACATTCAGCTCCCACTCAGTAGCAGTCATGTTTCAGGCCAAACCATGTCCCCTTTTACTGCACTTGCTGCAACATTTCAGAGTTAAATGTTCCAAAGGCACTTGCCGGTGACTGAGGAAATGGAAGTGGGTAAGATACATGCAGAGGGAGGGTGGCTGGTGAGTAGGCAAAGGTATAGTGTGCCAGGTGGCTAAGAGGGTAAAGTGTTAGTTGTGATGAAGAGAGGAGTGTAAATGATGGGTGAGGGGATTAGAGTTCCAGTTAAGTTGATGAATGTTTAGGACGGTAGAGTTGGAGATTTTCAGATCTGTCAAGAACAACGTGATGTGTATGTTTAGCCCTTAAGGGTTGAGTTGGAGGGATGATTAGCCAGAGGTGGTGGAGAAGAAGCGGTGTTATCTTCAGTGGAGAAAGATATTGGTTTCAGGATGCATTGGAATGGGTTCTGGAGCCAGTAGAGTTGACTGGGGATGTGTTAGGGAGTGATAGGTCTGGCAGAGTGTATTTGGGTTTGGTACAAGTGAGTCAGGTGTTCAGTTTAATGGTTATCTAGGAGTTACAGTAGCTTTTAAAACTTCAAGCATTTCCTGGGATTCTATTAAACAAAAGTGATCCAGAATTGCCCAAGTTCTCTTACTTTATGGGGTTTTCCGAGGTTTCTAAACCCAAGGAATTGTCCATTGGAATTTTCAGTTTCCTTGGTAATTTCATCAGAGTCAGCTATATCGGACTTCAACGTGGTTGTAATGCGCACTTTGAGATTATGCTGCTCCAAAAATTACCTGGTCATTAGAATATCCGGGCCATTGTTGTCCTCTCCACTCATCCAAGTAAAACAAAGCCTATTGTTTACGCAATTTTTAAAATTCATTCACAGGGTGAGGGTGTCATTGGTCTAGGCAACATTTATTGTCCATCCCTAATTGCCCAGAGAGCAGTCAAGAGTCAACCACATTGCTGTGGGTCTTGAGTCACATGTAGGCCAGACCAGGTAAGGATAGTCCTTCCCGAAAGGATATTAGTGAACCAGACTTGTTCCACCCTGCCTACAATTAGCAATGGATTTATAGTAATCGTTAAATTCTTAATTCCAGATATTTGTTGAATTCAAATTACACCATGGAAACCCATGTTCCCAGAATGTTATCTGGATATCTGGATTAACAACCAGCGATAATACCACCAGGCTATTGATTCCATAGAGGGAATGAGAGGGACTAATGACTATGCAGTTTCCGTCGCAAAACTGATTCCAAACTAAACACAGTGGATATAGATGCACATTACTGTTGGTTTGCTCTAGTGGAAAACAGCCACAGCAGCATTCTGAAAGGATGCCAACTACAAGTAGTGCCTTTAATGCAATAAAACAACTCAGAATACTTGAGAAGGGTGCAATGAAGTAACATTTGCTCTGAGCCACATGAGATATTTGTACTGATGACTGAAAGCTTGATGGAAGAAGTAGGTTTAAGTAGTGGTTTTAGATAAGAAAGAGAGGTGGAGGAGTAGAGAGGTGGAGGGGTCGTGAGCTGAAGGATATTTGGTGAAGAAATTCCTGAGCTGAGGGTTTTTGACAGCTGAAGTCCACCAAGGCTAATCTGAAAATGTATATATTTATCAGTTCATGGTTTGGTCAGTTAGTGCTGCTAAAGTTGAGGTCAATTGCTGAATTATTTAAAATTTTAGATCACTTTCTGATATCACAAATATGGACATTGCATCCCATTCTCCACGCTGGATGATAACAACCTCATAGCTGTGTCTTGCCATATGTCAATAAAGTAAGTAGTAAATCCCCAAATAGAATTAATAATTAATTGTTCTGCAATATAATATACTGAATCCAGGGAATGACGCACCTTCAACCAGATTAGTGTCCATACTTTGGGGCAATCCAACTGGCTCTGACATTGAGATAATGAAACACAACAGTAAAGAAAATCTGCACGTGTTTTGACTGATGAACCCGGGTGTGATGTCTCTATGGTTGTATAATCTGCCAGTACATTTTAGGCATCGCAGGAGATGGAGGAAGAGCCTGGATTATGTTTCGGGGGTACAGTCAGTACCTGCCACTGTTGGTGATTTTCATATACTGATATTGCTTATCTGGGACCATCTGTCCAGTAATGCTATTTGGCAACCAGTAGACAGTTTCAGGCCATTAAGTGCTTGTGTGATGAGTGCGTTGCAACACCTTGTCAGATTGTGCAAGGATATGTTCGCAGCCTGTATAACACACATAGCTGTCTCAGATCATTTATACCTTACTGGAATTTAGTCATCAGTTCTCTACCTCACATTATAGCAACAAGCAGCTGGTACCAGAACAGTTAACCATACTGGAGTTGTTTTTCCCTCTGTATTGAATATATGATGTTATCTATATTAAAAATACAGCTAAACTATGATCACTGCAAGAAGTGCATCATAAAGTGCCATTTGTGTTTCCTTCTCATTACTGTCATGACAGAGTGCCTGAACACAAGGTACAAAACTCTGAGAGGCTACATCATTTAAACTCAGATAGCAGAATTTAAAAAGTAAGTGTATTTGGAATGGAACAGGGCTGAGTGTGGCTGGAGAAGTGTTCCTGGGCAGGAAGACCACTGCAAAATGCTCAACAGAAGCAATAAATATGCTAACATTCTCTGTTGCTCCACTGAACACCTTGGAATAGGAGTAAATAGAAACCAATGCAGATGCTGTAAATCAGGAACACAGAAGTCGCTGGAAAAGCTCAGCAGGTCTGGCAGCATCTTTGGAGAAAAAAAAAGAGTTAACATTTCTGGCCCAGTGACCCTTCTTCAGAACTGTTCTGCGGAAGCATCACCTGGTCCGAAACATTAACTCTGATTTTTTTTGTCCACATATGCTGCCAGAACTACTAAGCTTTTCTGACAACTTCTGTTTTGACCTTGGTATAGGTTTTCCAGAAGACAATGGTTATATTCCAGGGCAGTACAAAACTTTTTTGGTTGAAAGACTCCTTCTCAAATGAATTATGAACACAACCAGTACCCAGGTCATCATTTAAAGTGTAATATCATACGTATTTCATAAATTTAAACTCACAGTATGCCTCATAATCCAGACTAGAACAAAGTCTCTGACAAAATACTTTAGCTGCTTTACATTTCAAGCTAGATATTTCCAACTATCTCAGCACCTGAAGCTAAATATGTTTGCTCACGTTTTGCCAATAATTATGCCATTGGAAAGATTTGATGATTAAAACCATTGAGAAATAAATTCGAGATAACAACATGTGGAGCTGGATGAACACAGCAGGCCAAGCAGCATCTCTATATCTGAGAAATAAATTCCATTCTTTGCAATAGTCTTTTGATGAGATGTTATGTGGTGATTGGTGTACACATCAACCATTGGCAGCACATTTATGAGCGTTTGAATTATTTTTGTACTCACTTCAATGATATAAGTGAGGAGCTGTTAATACACAGTTAATAGTTTGCTTTTGATTATTAGTGATAACACAAAGGCAATAGCCAGTGACTAACATTATTTTCATTCAGCCGTTGCATAACATCACTGACTGCCATTCATTCATATTTCATTGAATTCCTGTAAAGTCTATTTGAAACCCTAGCTTGAGATGCACTGCTCAGTCCACAAGGGAACGGGAGAATATCTGGACAGATACATCCATCATGATTAACATAGCAGCATAGCCCCAAGGACCTGGATACTTTCTGTAAGAAGTTCAATGATCTTACATGAGTGGCCAAGTGAAGCAAATACGTCCTCAAATGCCATATTCTTGCAAATGAATCACCAGCCTTGTGGACTATTTACTTCATCATCGATTCTTTACTGAACAATCAAAACTATCTAGCAAATATTCAATAAATTTTGCAATAATAGCTTCATCTCTTGTTACTACAGTAATGCAATAGCAGCTAGCTGACAGGACTGACATGACCAAATGCTTTTACCCTGGTAAAATAATGGGACTTATCATCATTGTAGTGACTGTGAATAAGACCGTCAGTGACCTGGCTGAAAGGTTGGAAGTTCAAAGTATACTCACACCTAATCTTTACTACATCCCATGTTCCCGTCAGTCCACATTCTCTTTCAGTTTACAAGTTGCAGATTGTCTAAGTATGCATCCCCTTGCTTTCCCCTCTTCCCACCCTCTACTGCAAAACTATCTTTGAATATTTCTCATTTCAAACACTCGTGAACTACAAGGTCGTCTGACAGTTGATCAAGTAAAGATGAAAAAGGAAAAAGATCGATGAAGAAACACTGTTGTTCATTCTCACAATTACAATCATCGGCTTTGACACAGACATTACATCTCAGGAGGGCTCTTAAAATTTAGGATCTGCACATGTTGAAATACAGGATGTGAGTGGCTTTCAGGCACAGCAAGGGGAAATTCTTGTACTGATACTAACTTCACAGAAAATGTGGCCATTCATTGTTCCTGTTGCCGAGGATTTTGATAAAGGCTTTTATGGAACAGTCTATTGGACCAAGCTGGTGGATACACATCTAAAGACCCATGCTGAATGTGGGAAAACCTGCAGATATTATTTAGGAGTGGGGAAGAGTCTGCCATCAGCATGCCATTAGTCTTTATGCAGAGCTCAATGTCTATCATGGGTCCAGAATCGGATGGCAATCAGTTGCTAACAGACTAATGCCTGGAATGGGTAAGTTGTCTTATGAGGCTTACAACTGCTGTAATTCAGAAGCGTATGGGGTGACTTCAGTGAAACATATAAGATCCTGAAGTGCCTTGCCAAGACAGAAGTGGCGAGAATGTCCATCAACACTGTACAAGGTTGACTGAGGTATTGCCTTTTGGGAGGGTTGTGGAGATGAAATCGATCTCAGAGTCCAATAATGTTCATCTTTCTGTATCTGCTGCTCTATTTGTGCCTTATCTGCTGCCTGTCAACCAGCTAGCCCAGAATGCTGCAGCCTATGTTGACATAGTAGTGCTCAAAGTCGGAATTTATACAACCAGAATTCATGAGCTGGGGGATGATAGTTGTGCAGTGGTAATGTCACTGAGCTAGTAACATTGAAAGTCAGACCATGACTTTGGGTACAAGTTAAGTTGTTGAATCTTAAACTCAATTCAACAAATTGGAGAAGTGATGGCCTAGCGGTATATTTGCCAAACTAGTAATCTGGAGACCCAGGTAATGTTCTGGGGATATGGATTTGAATTCCATCATGGCAGATGGTTTAAAGTTTTTGAGAAGATTTGTAGCTTGGGTTGTGGATGAGATTGTAGACTTGCTCGCTGAGCTGGTGTGTTTTGTTGCAGACATTTCGTCACCCTGCTAGGTCACAGCGTCAGTGCACCTCTGGTATAGTGTCCATGTTTTGTCCCACTTGTTATTTATATGTCTTAGTTTGCTGGGGGTTTTTGGCATCACTTCCAGTTCTGTTTTTCAGTGTATTTTTATATCAGGTCCAGTTCAATGTGTTTGATGGAGTTCCAGTTGGAATTCCCTGGCATGTCTATATTTGGGCTAATATGGATGTGTTGTCCCAGTCGAATTTGTGTCCTTTTTTGTCCATGTGTATTGAGACCAGTGAGAATTAGCTAGTTGGTGTTTTTGTATACTTATTGTCAGCTTTCTTCCGGTTCGGCCTATGTAATGTTTCTCACAGCCATGCATGGTATGTTGTATATTACACCAGTTTGGCTGGCTTTGGGTGTGGGGCCCTTTACGTTTGTCAGTGGCAAGGTGCTTGTTGGTTTCTGTGTTACCCTAATACCTATGGATCTGCGTAATCATTTGGTCATCTCTGATATGTCTCTGATGTACGATACAGTGACGAGTGTGTCTGGTCATGTTGAGGTCTGGCATAGAGATAGTGGCGGATTGTGCTTTTTGAGTCTCCAACCTTTTTAAAAACTCCAATGGGGCTGCATCAGGACATTATTCAAACAAGCTACAACACACTGCGGCAACCCAGAATTGCACAAAGCAGAACAGGAGCATTTGTATCAAGTACCTGAGACTGGAGATGCATTCATAACTGCCCTCTGAAATGGCCAAGCAAGGCATTTCGTTCATGTGCAAATAGGATGGGTAGCAAATTCGAGTGTTACCCATGCCCTAAGAAAGAATGGAAAATAGAGGAGGCTATGATTAATAATGCTCCTTTAGGGAGAACAATAGCCTTCTCTAAAACAGCTTAGGCTGTGGAAATGTTGTTTAAGCATCTAAGTGGTTTGTTTAATCACATTTCTTTGGCAGTATAGCCTTTCGTAAATAGATACTTCTCATGTATGAATGGATTGCGCACGGGAGTCATGGGCCAAGGAATCAGTGGATAGCCCTTACTGTCCGGCTTGTGCAGAGTAAAAATGAGATAGCACTGGTGATAATTGAAGACAAGCACAACACAACACAGCACAATAAAGCTTACTCAGTTGGTTTGCCAATGATATCTCCTCATTTTGACCGCAATGATATTCCATCAATACTTTTTAATGTGTGAGAAAGCTGGGAGTAGACATTACAAAATGTATTCCAGTGGAGAAGGTCTTCTTCCGGAAAATTGGTATCTGGGTGTTTGGGAGTGTGTCGACAATCACATTTGTAACCCCTTCTCATGATCAGCAAATATTCATAACTTTATGCCTGCTCATCCATAGAGACCATTTACATAGTAAAAAGTCAAGTTTCAAAGTACGTTATTCAGTTCTTTGTACATGAATTCATTGTTTTAAGATGATTACAGTGATCTGTTTTCTCCTAAATGCATTGCACAAAATACAGTTCTGTAAATATGACAATAACTTAGTTTTTGTATTAGGAATAGAAATTAAGATTGGTTAGAAGTGACCTTGGATCTTGCTTTGATCTTTGTGATAGTGACCTTTGGCAATGAAATTTTCCCTGAGGGCTGTGATCAATTCACACTAAATTTTTTTTTCAAGGCAATTTTGATGTTCATTTTTCACTCATTCCTGGAAGGTAAATAATGCAGTGCAGCATATGGAAGAATTTGATCAGATCGTCTCTTATTCTGTCAGCTGTTGGATTGATTGAAAACTGTATAAAATGTGATAGCAGATCAAAGGCATTGCAGGCAACAAATGATAAAATCCATGTAAAGAAAGCATTATTCATTGTATCAGAGATAATGGGAACTGCAGATGCTGGAGATTCCAAGATAATAAAATGTGAGGCTGGATGAACACAGCAGGCCAAGCAGCATCTCAGGAGCACAAAAGCTGACGTTTCGGGCCTAGACCCTTCATCAGAGAGGGGGATGGGGGGAGGGAACTGGAATAAATAGGGAGAGAGGGGGAGGCGGACCGAAGATGGAGAGTAAAGAAGATAGGTGGAGAGAGTGTAGGTGGGGAGGTAGGGAGGGGATAGGTCAGTCCAGGGAAGACGGAAACCAGTCCACCCTGTCTCTGCCTCCCTAACCGGTTCTTCCTCTCACCCATCCCTTCCTCCCACCCCAAGCCGCACCCCCAGCTACCTACTAACCTCATCCCACTTCCTTGACCTGTCCGTCTACCCTGGACTGACCTATCCCCTCCCTACCTCCCCACCTACACTCTCTCCACCTATCTTCTTTACTCTCCATCTTCGGTCCGCCTCCCCCTCTCTCCCTATTTATTCCAGTTCCCTCCCCCCATCCCCCTCTCTGATGAAGGGTCTAGGCCCGAAACGTCAGCTTTTGTGCTCCTGAGATGCTGCTTGGCCTGCTGTGTTCATCCAGCCTCACATTTTATTATTCATTGTATACCATTTTTAATATGTATAAAGGAAACTTGCTGTATTTGTTCAACATATTGTGAAAATATCTGTCTTGAAATTAAAGAATGATTACCGTTTTTTTTCTGATACTGAACTTCCTTCGCCCCCCCCCCCCCCCCCCCCCCCGCCAACCCCGAAGATGTAGCCTTATGTTAAACTGCCATGAAACTTGCTATATCCAGTATCTGATACAGGTGGCTAATCTTCACTTGTGAATCTAAACAGGTATATGAGGAGGATATCATCGCAGTCAAGTCTTATATACTGATGTTCTCAATTGCATGCGTTTCATCTTGATTGGGGAGTGGGCAGGCGATGGCTTCGTGGTATTATTGCTAGACTGTTAATCCAGAGACCTAGATGACATTCTGGGAATTTGGGTTTAAATCCTGCCACAGCAGATGGTGGAATTTGAATTCTATAAAATATCTGGAAATAAGGATCTAATCATGACGATGAGCTGATTGTTGGGAAAAGCTCATCTGTTTCGCTAATGTCCCTCAGGGAAGGAAACTTCCATCCTTACCCAGTGAAGCCTACATGTGACTCTAGACCCACTGCAGTGTGGTTGACCCTCAACTGCCCCCTGGGCAATTAGGGATGGGCAATAAATGCTGCCTGGTTAGCGATGCCCTCATCCCGTTAATGAATAAATAAAGATTCAGTCTGCTGTTCCCTGCACCAAAGACAATAAGACCAATTTTAGTACCTTTTTTGCTGTTTAGGCAATGGCAATTAACATAGTGCAGCCATGGTTTGGACCCTGGAATCCTTCCATTGGACTTAGTTTAAAACACATTAGACCATCATTTTACCCCATTTACAATATGCATTGTTTTTGTATTCTTTGAGAAACCTCTCCACCTGTCATTCTTAATATTACAGTTGTGAATGTTTCATAAAAAGGCGTAAGAATTTCCAACAGATGGATTGATAGCCAAGCCACTATTTATGAAGAAATAAATTTGTTGTTGATTACTTTTTGAGTCCTTCAGTACAACCTCAGTTTTGTTTTCACAGAATCTCAGAATCGTTACAGGATGCTGGCTCATAGGAACAATTTATCCAGTGTTAATCTCATCCTTCCTCCCCATAGCCATGCAGATAACAGCTCAGTTCCCTCTTGAATACCTAAACTAAACCTTTCTTCACCATGCAAATACATTCCAAATTCTAACATCTCACTGTGTGTAAACGTTTTTGTTGCATCGCCATTGCACTTGTTGTTATTTGCTTTAAATCTACCTTCTTCTCAATCCTTCCACCATAGGAATAGCTTTTCCCTAATCACACGCAAATCCCTCATAATTTTGGATAGTTATACTAAACCTTCTCAAGCTGATCTTTAATGAAAGTAATCCCAACTTCTCTGAATGATCTTCGTAACCGATCTTCTTCCTCATCCCTGGGACCATTCTTGTAAATCTTTTCTATCTTCCATTTCAAGTGTCACATCTTTCTTAAAAGTGTGAAGCCCAGAACTGAATGTGATGTACCATTTGAGGTAAATCAAGTGTGTTATGCAATTTTAATGCATATTTATTTCCATTATCTTCATACCCCTAAGATGCTGTATGTTGTATTTAGCAATCTCTCAATCTGCCCTGCCACCTTCAATGATTTATGTACATGTACAGGATGTTCATATACATTTCTCTGCTCTTGCTCCATTAGAATTGATGCTTTATTTCATATTATTATTCCATAATATTTCAATCAATGTGAACCACTCCAAAATTTTCTACATTAAATTATTTTGGTCACTTTCCCACCCATTCCACTGATCTTGCTTTGTTCTTTTAAAATTCTACATTATATTTCCACATAGTTCAAAATACCTCCAAGTTTCATGTAATTTCTTTCAAGATCTTGAAAACTCAGGGCGCCAATACCACAATAAGTTAAAATGCTGATCCTACACTTCATAGAAATTAGTTCAAACCTGGCTCAAATTGATTGAAAGTCTGCACTTTTTCCTCACAGTAGGTATTCTGTCTGAAATTAATCTGAAGCAACTAATCTGAGCAAGTCAAAATGTTGCCCTAAATTTGTCACGAATGATCAATCTCAGGGAAATACCAGAACACTGGTGCTGTTTTGTGCTTATTATTAGGAACATGGCAAGGAAAGAATTGAGGGAAATTTATTGAGCAACTTCAAAGGGGGGGGGGGGGGGGGGGGGGGGATGGGGTAGGGGGGGTGAACGGTTGATTGATGCATGATTAAAAAAGTGCATTTTTTTTGGAAGTAGGGATTAACTGAGAAACAACATTAACCTGGGAATCAGAGTGTAACAACACTCACTTCTGGGAACTGACCTGTACTGAGTTTAAAAAAGTGACATGACAGAAAACATACCAGCTCATTCGCTGGTACTAACTGCTGTTAAGGTCTGTCTGTAAATTGCTCTAAATTAGAAAAGTGTATTACTGTTTTTGATTGAAAGGGATTAATTTAGTCGCGCCAGAAATAAATGAAAGTTAGAGCTAATGCAATTAAATAATATAAGTAAGACAAAGTAGGATAAGGGAAGGAGAATATAGTTGAAATAAATGGAGTAAGTTTAAGACAAGGGTATGGTGGAGAGCACAGTTCCATGTGTTCCGTGGTCTGCAGTATATTGAAATCTTAAATGTTCCTGGCAGTCTGGATGACCACATCTGCAAGATGTGCCAAACAGTTTGACCATCTTGAATGCTGGCTTTTGGAGCTTGGGCATCAGCCAGATTCACCGCAGTGCATCTATGAGGCTGAAACTTACATGATAGCATGTATTTAGCTATGGTCATCCTGCTTCTTAAGGATGTGCACTCAGAGAGGAAATAAGTGACCACCAGCCGGAAGAAATATGGCAGGCAGGTAATCAGGAGTTCCCTAGAGTATCTCACTTAAAACTAAATTTTCTATGTTGGGAAACAATGAGAGTGACATTTCCTCTGGAGAGCGCAGTCAGTCAGCTGCACAAAGAGGGAGGAGAAAGAGAGGGTGAACAATAGTGAGAGGAGATTCAAAAGTGAGGTGTAAGCCAGTGCTTAGAAAACCCTATAAGAGGAATGATGTTGGATCTAATTTTGGGGAATGAAGCCAGGCAGGTGGTAGGTTTGTCAGTGCAGGAGCATTTCAGTGGCTATTACCATAATTCAGTAAGATTTAAGATAATTATGGATGAGGGCAAGGATGGGCTGAAAATTAAGGCTCTGAACTGGGGAAAGGCTAATATTAAAATGCTAAGACAGGATCTGGCCAAAGTGGACCAGGAGTTTTTATAAATTAATTATGGGCAAGAAAATAATCAGGGAAAGATTAAGGCCTATTAGAGACAAAAATGGCCATCTATGTCTGGAGCCAGAAGACATTATTGAGGTTTTAAATGAATACTTTGTATTGAGTGTTGAATGAGTATTCACTACAGCGTAATTTATATGAATATTCACAATAGAGAAGGTCAAAGAAGGGTAATGAAGGTCTGGGCTAGGGACATTCACTATGAAGATAGATTAGATAGGCTGGGGTTGTTTTCCTTAGAGCAAAAGGGCTGAGGGATGACCAGATTGACGTGTACAATGTTCTGAGGGGAGCTAGGGAGAAATCTTTCCTCTTCATGGAAGAGTCAATAATCAGGGGCACAGTTTTAGTGCTAGGAGCAGGAAGTTTAAGAGGCAATTTGACGAAAAACGTTTTCACCCAAAGTGAGGTAGATATCTGGAATTTACTGCTTAAAAGGATGGAAAGAGGTCGGTATACTTAAACATATAAGAAGTATTCAGATATACATTTAAAACACCATAGTGTACAAGGTTACAGGCCAAGTGCTGGAAAATGGGATTAGAATAGACAGGTGATTGATGCATGGCTTGGAAAAGACCTTTCTCCATGTACAATTACTCTATGATTCTATCTTATTTAAAACCTGATCCATATATGTTGGCTAGGAAAGAATTTGCAAATGCAATTATGATAAATCTATTAGTGTTTAATAGGAATGAATTTATCTTTGAGGAAATAGTCAAACTGTTAGAATCCATCATCAATTCAACTGTGAAATTTCAAGGCATTACCATGTACAAAGTTTATGTGTGCAGTCGAAACATATTGGCATCTGTGCAATGTGGGTTACAATGAAACATATGGCAAAATTGGGTGACTAGCATAGTAAGGGTCATGTTGAGGTCAGGAACATCTTGTACCATCTCTTATACATTTCAAAGTGACATGGAGAGATTCTCACTTTGCAAAGCAAGTTGCTAACGGATGTGGCCAGACATCACACGACATCATGTTATAGCCCAGCAGGTTTCTTTGAAAGTACAAGTGTTTGGACTCTTACTCCTTCTTCAGGAGTAAGATTCCAAAAGCTTATGTTTTCAAATAAACCTGTTGGGCTATAACCTGGTATTGTGTGATTTCTGACCTTGTCCACCTCAGTCCAACACCAGCGCCTCCACATCATGGGTAATTGATGTAATAATTGCTTGCTAAATGCTTTGCTAATGGCCTGACTCAACTCATTAATTATCAGCATCCGATCTTACCAAATATGCCAGTTAAACTCAACAAAAAACCAGAGTGAACACCAGGTGATTTCAACTCATTACTTACTCCAAACTACGTCCACATTGGAAATCAGGTACAAACCACTTAGGGCATGGTCCATGGTTGCTGGCCACATGCCCTCGAAATTTAGGGACATTGGTGTCCAATATGTACCAAGCTCTAAGATCACCATTGATGCATCTCTTTCACTTACAGGACATTTCTGCACTTCAGTGTTACACCTCGGACTGAGCCAGCATCAAGCAGTGGACCGCTGCACCCGGACACACTATGCTCACGACACACTCAGTTTGTAGACTTGTCCAGGCCACAGCTCTGAACTGTTCATTCACTGTCGGAGCACACATTCATTCTGAACCAATTTGGATGCTCAGAGAATCCCTGGCTTGCCTTATCTCGCCTTTCCTTTCTGTGCTTCACTCTCTCAGCCAGAGATACCAGGCTCCTATTGCTGCTGAGAGATAGTAAGAACTGCTGATTCTGGAGTTAGAAATAACACAGTGTGGAGCTGGAGGAACACAGCAGGCCAGGCAGCATCAGGGGAGTAGGAAAGTTGATGTTTTGGGTCGGGACCCTTCTTCACTGTGTTATCTCCTATTACTGCTGTCCTACCATGCAATTTAGCACAGACACAAAGGCAGGAAGCTTGTCATTGTCATTAGTAGGCATCAGTCAAGTCAAGAGAGATAGTCTTTGTGATGCTCATCCCTTAGTGGGGTATTTGGAACATTCCTTGTTCCAGTCCAACTCTAAGCCCCACTCACAACTCTTTCTACAGTGCATTGATGACATCATTGGTGCTGTTTCCCCTTCTAGTCTGGAATTGGAAAAGTTTATCTATTTCATTTCTAATTTCCACCCTAGTCTCACCTTCACCTGGTCCACCTCTGAGTCTTCCATTCCCATCCTCGACATCACTGTTTGGCTGACCACCAATATCCACTAGAAATGTGCCAACTCCCACAGTCATCTTGACTATGCATTCTCATACCCTGCTTCCTGTAACACTCTCTGTTCCATTCTCCCAGTTCCTCTGTCTCTGCTGCATCTGTTCTGATGATGACAACTTTAACAAGGGGGCCTCTGAAATGTCCATTTTCTATCTCAACGGAGGATTCTCCAGCACTGTAGTTAAAAGGACCCTCAGCTGGGTCTGACCAACCTGCTTCCTGCACTTTGGCCCACAGCCCCTCTCTTTCCTCCCACAACAGTGATAGCATCCCTCTTGTCCTCACCTACCATCCCACCAGCATCCACATCCAGAGGATTATTAGCTGCCACCCTCAGTGGGATGGATCCACCAGGCACACATTCCCCTTGCCTCCTTTGTCAGCCTTCTGCAGAGACTGTTCCCTCTGGGACACCTGGTCCACTCCTCTGTTTCTCCCAAAACATCTCTACAGCTTCATGACACATTCCCCCACAATCACAGAAGGTGTAACACCTGCCCATTTACTTCCTTCCTCCATATTATCCACAAACATACATTCCAGGTGAAAGAGCACTATACCTGCACTTCACTCAATCTAGTCTGCTACATTTGCTGCTCACAATACGGTCTCCTCTATATTGGGGAAACGAAGCACAATTGGGTGACCACCGTGGCGAACACCTACACGCTGTCCCTGAACTTCCAGTTGCCTGTCACTTCAACATATCTCCGTGTTCCCCGGCTAACATCTCAGCCTCAGGCTTGCTGTAAGGTTTCAGCAAAGCTCAGCATAAGCTGGAAGAACAGTACCTCATTTTCTGCTTGGGATCTCGACAGCCTTCTGGCCTGAGTGTCAAGTGCAACAATTTTAGGGCTTGAAGCATGAGTTTACCCTTACATCCCACACACCCAGGACTTGTCATCACATTGGCTGCTATCACACACTTACCATTGTCTGCTACTAGTAGCTCCCAGTAGCAACTATCCATTCCTCCAGATTGATCTTTAACTACTTCTTTGCCTGTCCAAATGTTTTTCTTTCCCTTTAGGCACCATATCCACTTCTTATTTACTTTCACCCTTACTCTCCTAACCTCACCTACTCCATAAATATCAACCTTTTCCCAGCTACTATTGGTTCTGAAGAAAGGCCACTGGACCTGCTGAGATTTTCCAGTAATTTCTGTTTTTGCTTTTTGTTTCTGATTTTCAGCACCCACAGTTCTTTCATTTTGTTTTAAAGAGATAGCCTTTGCTCAGGTGTTCCTGGCACAGAAAATCAAAGTCAATCTCCAATATCATGGTGTTCAGATTCAGAAGGTGTGAGGAGCTGAATATTGAACCGCCCTCAATATATTTTCACTCTTTCTGCCCTATTAGGAGTTGTTATCCTCCTGGAATGAGAGAGTTAGGTGTTACAGGAAACAAAAGTGGCTGACACATCAGTTAGACAGAAACATAGAAGATTGGGGCAGGCGTAGGCCACTCAAACCCTTGAGCTTACTCTAACATTCAATATGATCATGGCTGTTCATTGAGCTCAATACCTTTATCCTGCCCTCCTGCAGACCCCTTGATCGCTTTAGCCACAAGAGCTATTCGTACCTCCTTCTAGGAAATGTGTTCCTCAGTCACTTTCTATGGTGGTGAATTCCACAGGGTCACCGTCCCCTGGGTAAAGAAATTTCTCCTCATCTCAATGTTAAAAATATTTAACCCTTATTCTTAAACTCTGAGCCCTAATTCTGGACCCCCCACCATTTGGAACCATTACTGAATCTAAATCTGTCTAGCCCTGTTAGAATTTTATAGGTTTCTATAAGGTACCCTCTTATTCCTCTAAACACAAGTGAATGCAATCATAACCAACTTAATCTCCTCTCATATGTGAATCCTTCCATCCCAGGAATCAATTTTGGAAGCGCTCGCTGCGCTCCATCAATTACAAGAATATCCTTCCTCAGATAAGGAGGCCAAAACTGCACACAATATTCCAGATGTGGCCTCACCAATGTACATTTGCAGCCATGCACCATTGTTCCTGCACTTAAATCATCTTGCCACCAAGACTAAAATGCAATTTGCCTTCTTTACCACCTATTGAACTTGCGTGCATACTTTCAGTGATTGGTGCATTGACCCAGGTCTCAATGAACGTTCCCCTCTCTCAATTTACAGTCTTTCAAATAACATTCTGTCTTTGTGTTTTTGCTCCAAAAGTGGATGACCTCACATTTGTCCACATTATATTTCATGTGCCATATATTTACTCACTCACCCAGCTTATCCAAATCACACTGAAGCGCCTCTGCATCCTCCTCCGAGTTCATCCTCCCACCTAGCATTGTCTCACCTGCAAATTGTGAGATTTTATTTTTAAATCATGAACATATATCGTGAATAGTGGTGTCATAGTATCAATCTCTAAGGTACCCGATTAGTCATTGCTTACCATTCAAAAATCACTTATTCCTTTTTTTTTGTTTCCTGTCTGTTAGCCAACAGTCGATCCATCTCAATACACTAGAAAGTTCAAATAAACCACTTCCATTGGCTTCCCCTGACCAACTCTACCAGCTCAATATTTGAGGAAATCCATATTATCGGTGCAGGTGAAGAAGCGAACAGAGCCAGTGATGAGGCAGTATGCAGGCAAGTCAGACAATTTTTATTCACATTATTTGCCTTGACTGAACAAACTGGGTGATTGCACGTTAAAATAAATCCTAAGTACCATAACTATCAGTTACATAAAATTACCAAGATCATGACTGACATAATTATTGTTGATTTTGTCAACATGTGTTAGCAGACATTACATAGAGGAGGTAGGCTAACAAGGTTAAAAAGTAGGGCTTTTTAAATAGAAGCAGCATTGAACCATTTCCTGGGATAACTGATTCCAGAATGGATTCCAAGATGGACCGAGCCAAATGAATCTGGTTCTAGATTCTCCCACAAGTGGAAACACCCTTTCCAGATCATAAGTTTATAGACCAATGAAATGTAACCCAGGACCTAAGACACAATTGTTCTCCAACAGCACCCACTATTCTTAACCTTTCCCAATTACCTGAATTTCTTAACAGACGGGAATACAAGTAACTAGGAATAAGATAGAACTATGTGAAGTTTCTCCCTGCTTTCCCTGGAGGTAATGATCTGACACTCCAAAGTCTTCATCTAACATTGCAGTTTGGAATGCCAACTTGCCTAGATGTCTAGGTTTCTCCTACAATGGAAGATTTGATCTCCTGGACACCTCTGCAACTTGCAACTCAGGAGAGAAGTCCTTTGCGTTTGTGGTTTGTAACTTGTCACAGCTGATCATAACTGATGCTATAAAATAATTGTAAATGGGGTACAATTTATTCATTCAATTTTTCTAGTCAACTTGAGGTCATAAATTGGTTTAAAAGTTTCTAACAGATTCAAAAATTCTAAAAAGAGAAGGCTTCTGGATTCACAAGAGCAACTAGTATTATTGTGAATGCTTTGACATTGAAATTGGAGAACAAATAGTCAAAGATGTTAAATTAGTCTTTTCTTTTCTCAGTTGAAATGAATGTCTAAAATAAGGGATAGAAGAATCCTCTCCCAATGGTTGCTAGTTACTTCTCGAAGACTGAAAGAAATAACCATAATTATACAATTATTTTTATTAAAGTAATGATGAGGTGGGCACAAAATGCGAGATTTACCTGCAAAGTTCACATCCGATCAACAAGTGAAGAAAAATAAATAGCGATGAAAAAAGACTCAGTTTGTTAAAACTTTTTGCTGTATGTTCCTCAGGACAATTTGTCAGAAATGCTCAGTGTATTGCCATGGAGAATACACCTGTTAGATTCTGGTTGGCAAGCTTTGATCAAATTTAAACCAGGCAGGATGACACTGATTGATAAAGCCATTGCCCTGAGAAATAAATTAGAAAATGTCTCTTACCTATTTGCCAGGATGAAACAGATGCAATTAACACAATATTATTTATGTTTGCAAAGAGCGGGGCCATGTTCTCCAATATATGTGCAAGTGTGTCATATTGTCACATGTAATTGCTTGCCCATTCAAGGTTCTTTAACAAATGGACATGGTGCTTTGAAGTTTGCAAGCTCAAGCTAGTTGGGAACAGTCAGTAGCTGCTTGTTATGAACAGCTGAAGGTGTATACTGTCTCGTACAGCCTGCTATCTTTGCGATGTACAGCCTACATAACTAGCATCACAGCCTCAAAGAAATTTGTATACTGTTTTATTTATTTGTATGACAGGCAAAATGTCTTTTTGGCTTGTTGGCAGCATCCTGTTGATAGCAAACACATTGCTACAGGATGATTGGAACAGCTAGTTTCATCTGTTGCTGAAATTTTTGACAGCCTCACATCCATTCATAAGTCTGCATGATATATACTGAGAAATGATTTGATCAGGGTAGCTATTGTCCTGAGCATGGTGTTAATGCGCCTATTTCAGCATTTAGTTTGCAGAGTAAACAAATTGCTTGGGCCCAGTTTTCAACATTGTTGATTGGGACAATTTTATAGCATGTAAGTATATGGAAATCTCAACATGTATATTCAACAATTTCTCAACTAGAACATTAGGGAAAGAATGCACTTTTGACTGCTTCATTTCAAAGGTGAATGTGCGCACAGATGAAGCCCATTAAGTCGTGTAACCTCGTAAGGAGTCAAAAATAGATGGTACTGGTAGAGCCCAAACTGTTCAGTGAAAAGAAGATTGTATTTCTGTAAGTGTTGCTCAATAACAATGTTAATTACATATCCCCATAACATTACTGATGTTTGAGAATGGACTGATGTGCAGTAATTGGCCAGATTTATTCATTCTTTTTGTGGCGAGGATATACCTGGCAGTTTTTTTCCACAATTTTGGGTAAATATCTGTGTTGTAACCATACTTGAACAGTGTGACTGAGAGCATGAATGATTCTGGAGTACAAATCATCAGCTTCAGAAACAGAATGCTATCAAGGCCCAGATACTTCATTCTGTCAATGTCTTTAGTGGGGCTAATCATTGTGCTAATAAGAGAAGAAGTGGTAAGGTGATACATCCAAAGCACAGGACTATTATATCACATTTCCTTTCAAAAGAATCTTGCCCACCACATGAATTTATAGCCCACTAAATATGGTACATTGTCAGTTAATTTTTGTGTATATGTGGCAAGTGAAACATAATATTCTTACTTATTTTGCAATAGGTCCTTTGGTAGTTGGTCACCATTAATTCATGCATATTTTGAGAGACAGCAGTCAACAAAGCAAAAACAGTCAGATGTTGTACAAGCTTGTTATTTGTATTTCAAGTTCTGATATACTGATATTTTTCATTTTTGATTTGTTGTCCACTGTTTAATTTGCACAAGTGGAAAAGAGCTAGGATAATAAAATGTGAGGCTGGATGAACACAGCAGGCCAAGCAGCATCTCAGGAGTACAAAAGCTGACGTTTCAGTCTTAGAACCTTCATCAGAGAGGGGGATGGGGTGAGAGTTCTGGAATAAATAGGGAGAGAGGGGGAGGTGGACCGAAGATGGAGAGAAAAGAAGATAGGTGGAGAGGAGAGTATAGGTGGGGAGGTAGGGAGGGGATAGGTCAGTCCAGGGAAGACGGACAGGTCAAGGAGGTGGGATGAGGTTAGTAGGTAGGAGATGGAGGTGCAACTTGGGGTGGGAGGAAGGGATGGGTGAGAGGAAGAACAGGTTAGGGACGCAGAGACAGGTTGGACTGGTTTTGGGATGCAGTGGGTGGAGGGGAAGAGCTGGGCTGGTTGTGTGGTGCAGTGGGGGGAGGGGACGAACTGGGCTGGTTTTGGGATGCGGTGGGGGAAGGGGAGATTTTGAAGCTGGTGAAGTCCACATTGATACCATTGGGCTGCAGGATTCCCAAGCGGAATATGAGTTGCTGTTCCTGAAACCTTCGGGTGGCATCATTGTGGCACTGCAGGAGACCCATGATGGACATGTCATCTAAAGAATGGGAGGGGGAGTGGAAATGGTTTGCGACTGGGAGGTGCAGTTGTTTATTGCGAACTGAGCGGAGGTGTTCTGCAAAGCGGTCCCCAAGCCTCCGCTTGGTTTCCCCAATGTAGAGGAATCCACACTGGGTACAATGGATGCAGTATACCACATTGGCAGATGTGCAGGTGAATCTCTGCTTAATATGGAAAGTCATCTTGGGGCCTGGGATCGGGGTGAGGGAGGAGGTGTGGGGGCAAGTGTAGCATTTCCTGCGGTTGTAGGGGAAGGTGCCGGGTGTGGTGGGGTTGGAGGGCAGTGTGGAGCGAACAAGGGAGTCACGGAGAGAGTGGGCTCTCCGGAAAGCAGACAAGGGTGGGGATGGGAAAATGTCTTGGGTGGTAGGGTCGGATTGTAGATGGCGGAAGTGTCGGAGGATGATGCGTTGTATCCGGAGGTTGGTGGGTTGGTGTGTGAGAACGAGGGGGATCCTCTTTGGGCGGTTGTGGCGGGGGCGGGGTGTGAGGGATGTGTTGCGGGAAATGCAGGAGACATGGTCAAGGACGTTCTCGACCACTGTGGGGGGAAAGTTGCGGTCCTTGAAGAACTTGGACATCTGGGATGTGCGGGATTGGAATGCCCCATCGTGGGAGCAGATGCGGCGGAGGCGGAGGAATTGGGAATAGGGGATAGAATTTTTGCAGGAGGGTGTGTGGGAGGAGGTGTATTCTAGGTAGCTGTGGGAGTCGGTGGGCTTGAAATGGACATCAGTTACAAGCTGGTTACCTGAGATGGAGACTGAGACGTCCAGGAAGGTGATGGATGTGTTGGAGATGGCCCAGGTGAACTGAAGGTTGGGGTGGAAGGTGTTGGTGAAGTGGATGAACTGTTCGAGCTCCTCTGGGGAGCAAGAGGCGGCGCCGATACAGTCATCAATGTACCGGAGGAAGAGGTGGGGTTTGGGGCCTGTGTAGGCGCGGAAGAGGGACTGTTCCACGTTACCTACAAAGAGGCAGGCATAGCTGGGGCCCATGCGGGTGCCCATGGCCACCCCCTTAGTCTGGAAGAAGTGCGAGGAATCGAAAGAGAAGTTGTTGAGGGTGAGGACAACAGCTCTTCTCTGTAAAATTAATTCAGAGCCAAAGAATCCGAAAGTATATAGGCATGAATTTTGAATGAGCAGGGTATAAGGTTGATTTGCAACCCATCCATTTAAGTGGAGATTTTCTTTCAGATGAGTTAATGCCCAAGTTGTCAGACTGTGTTTATATCTGAGAGTCATAACACAGTAGCATTGTGATTACATTCTGTGAAGTCTTTGGATCCATAAAATAAGTTCTAAAAAAGTAAGCTTTAGATTCCATTGAAGCCTGTCTTCAAGATCACAGTATTGTAATCTGATGTCATTATTTACATGTCCATGAATCATTCTGGTAACACGACTTACCAGCATACCTGATCTGATAATGGGAGGGTCTGCTTCAGAGGCAATCCAAGGTTACTATGAGCACTTAAATCATCCAGAAAAAATTGAATAAATTAGACTGAATTGATTTGTATTATATGTTTCTTTCTTGAGGCGTCCCAATGACATAGTTGGTAAATAAAAGAAGAAAGAAACCTATAAATGCTTCAAATTTTAACAGAAATTGAAAATGTTGGAAACTTTCAATAGGTAAACTAGTACTTGTGGACAGAAGAGATAAATTCATATTTCAGGTATTGACACTTCAGCAACACTGGTCAATGAGGCCACACCTTTCAACTTTTGCCACAAGTGGTGCAGAGTGATTCGGACATCCAAAACCAATGAAATTATGCAAAAACTGTTCTGAGCAACATACCTATTTTTAAGATATTTGCTGATTGGAATGTGGGTGTTGCTGGCCAGGCCAGGCTAATGCTAACCCTTCCTTGATTTGTCTTGGGGAAAGTACTGGTGAGCTTCCTTCTTGAACCACTGCAGTCCTTGGAATGTCCAGAAACCTGCTGATGGTTGGAAGTCATGCTTCTTGCTACTGCTTCCCCTTATGGCCAAGCTCTGAACATTTAAATATGGATGCTGAAAATCTGAAAGAAAAGAGAAAGTGCTTCAGAAATTCAACAGGTCTTGCAACACTTGTTATAAGATAAACAATGTTGGAGTTTTTAATCTGATACAACTCTCCTTTAGGACTAAATTCACTTCATTCCATGGAGAGAACATGTTTCTTCATCTCAGTCCAACATAATTGGCCCCTTATCCTGAGATGATTACCCAGTGTTCTAGGTTCCCGACTTAGGGAAAACAATCTCTTTATCAAGCTTCTTCATAATCTTGAATGTTTCAGCCAAATGATAATTTATCCTTCTAAACTCCCAAATTATAAACCCAATTTATTCAACTTTACAATATAGAATTGTAGAATCCTTACAGTGTGGAAACAGGTCACTCAGCCCATCGAGTCCACACCGACCCTCCAAAGACCGTCCCACCCAGAACCCCTGCTACACCAGCTCCCTGCATTTTCCCATGGCTAATCCACCTAGCCATAGGGAAACTTTTTAATTACCGGGACCAATCTAGTGAAACCTCGCTGCACTGCCAACAAGTAAGTCTTTGTTTAAATATATAGTGAGTTAAATTGCACCAGGTATTCCCAGGTGTCATCTCACCAATGTTCCCTCGAAGCTGTGCAATCGCACAGTTGTTCTGAGGGACTGCACACATTGATTGGCATCACGACACTGTGCCTGCACATTCACTCATGATGTCTCTACCCACTGCCATTCATAGACATTGGAGGCCCTGTTGGTGATACTAAAATAACCTTTATGGTCTCATTAAAACCTGACACAATTGCAGCTAAGCTTCTTTTATTCTTCTATTCTAATTCTCATGTATTAAAAGGTGATGCAAAATTTATTTTTCTGCATATTAACCTTTTGTGCCCCTTGTATGAATATAACCAGATTTCTGTGAACATCAGATTTACAGGTTTCATGCCTTTTAAAGTATTCGGGCTTTGCATTATGGTCAAAATTAATAGCCATATGCTTATCCTTATCATACTTCATCTGCCACCTTGTTGTCTGCTCACATAATTTGTCTATATCTTTTTTTTAAAATTCCGGAATGTGGGCTATGCTGTCTGGGCTGTATTTATCAATTATTCCTAAATGCCATTGAGTAGGTGGTCGTGAGCTGCTCTCTTGAATTATCCATGTGTAGGTACATATATCTGCTACCTTTGTCCTTTTAAATAGTTGTGATCATGGGTTTGAAGCTGCTGTTGAAGAAGCCTTGGTGAATTTCTGCAGTGCATCCTGCAGATGCAATGCTGCTACTAAGCATCGGTTGAGGAGGGAATAAATATTATTGGATGCAGTCTCA
The DNA here is from genome assembly GCF_030684315.1 of Stegostoma tigrinum. Classification (NCBI taxonomy): domain Eukaryota; kingdom Metazoa; phylum Chordata; class Chondrichthyes; order Orectolobiformes; family Stegostomatidae; genus Stegostoma; species Stegostoma tigrinum. Next base: position 38,567,207 of record NC_081368.1, read on the forward strand.
GTCAAAGTAGGTTGTTTTGTCTTGGGTAATGTCAAGCTTCTTGAGAGTTGTTCAAGCTGCACTCTTCCAAACAAATGGCCATAAGATTATAAGATATAGGAGAAGAATTAGGTCATTTTGCCCATCGAGCCTGCGCTGCTATTCAATTATGGCTGATATGTTTCTCAATCCCATTCAGTATTCCAGTATTCCATCACACTCCTGACTTGTGACTTGTGAATGGCAGACAGGCTTTGCGGAGTCGGGAGGTGAGTTACTCACTGCAGTATTCCTAGCCCCTGGTGTGCTCATATAGCCTCAGTATTTACATGGTTAATATTTTTGTTTCTGGTTAGTGGTAATCCTCAATGTTTTTGGCCCCTCTGTTACTTCCTTACAGTTTGTATTCCCACCTACTTCCAAACCATCTACAAATTAGATACAATACACGCTTTCTCTTAATCTAAGTCACCAACATAGATTGTAAATTGTTGAGGCCCCTGCACACATCCTGGCATCATTCCATTGGTCACAGCCCACCAACATGGAAGAGCCCTTTTTATCCCTACTCTCTGCTTTCTATTATTAAGCAATTCTCCATCCATGTTAATATGTTACACCTTTTTGTATTGCTCTGTCATTGTAGATTCCCATAGCTTCAATTTATCTTCCACAGAAGTTTTCAGATCATAACCAGAGGATATATTGCTGTGAGGCACCTTGCAGTGCTCAGAAACCTGACATGCTATGCTCTCCTCCACTGGCAAACAGCCCAGTTCACTTGAATAGTCTGTAAAATTTTCTCTGAAGCTTCTGAATCAATTGTGAGTCCATTTGGACAAGGAAAGCAAAGGTTTCCATCATGTTTAGAATTGCACCCAGTAAACGGTGACTTCAAGAGAGAAGAAAGGGCAGAAAAGAAAAGCAGAGAATGGAAAATGAAAGAAATGAAAACATTAAGTATAAATTATTGTGTTACAGATGCTTCTGTGAGTGTGTACAAGCATTGTTGGTAATATGTACAATCATCAAGCTTTCAAATGAAAATCGTGGATTTACCTTCCCACCTGTTTTTGCACTGGTTCAATTGGATTTAAAATGCATTATTGGTAATTACAGCCCAATAATTTTAGGCCTTGCTATTTTATTTGTTGTATGATTTCTGATAGTTACCTAGTAATATCAGAATAAGAGTGGGTAAATCAATAAAGATTGTTCATTAGGTAACTGTAAGATTTATTTGACAGGGCAGGCCTTGTAACCGCATGCAATTACTTCTTATTCATTAAGCTAAAGATTACTCATTTGCAGCTGCAAAGAGTGGCATTTATTCAACAGGATGTAAAAAAAAATTGTTTCATGTGTGTTTGTTTGAAAATGCTACTTGTTCAACAATCTAAGAACGGCTCAGTGCATTTATTTAGAGTTACTGTTTATTCAGCCGGATAGGGGTTACAGTCTCCTCCTTGTTTCAATACCGTATGTAAAAATTTTAATCAGAATAATTTTGCTATTTTCCTATCTATATTTAGTTTGCAGAATGATGCCGATAGTGGCCAAGGCTCAGAGTGATTTGTGCATCACTGTGACATCAAACAAATAGCAAGCTATGAATGACATATAAATATACACAGGTACAGGATTTTGACTAAACTCCAAGTCCTCAGATTGAAAACTGCTACTCAGATTAATCATTCTCATGAATTGTCTCATGAATTGTTAATGAAATTATATCTTTGGTTTAGTATGATTACTCCAAGATAATGATTATAATACCACTGTGCTAATATCAATGATAAAATATGAAGCAATGGAAATTTAACCATCAATACATCAGTTCCTAATGCAGATGTTGCATAAGATTAATAAAGCCTACTCCCCCAGTCGCTGAATCCAAATAATCAATCAACTGAATTGGCAGTCCAATGATGTTAATTATAATAGTTGACCTTGAAATTCCCTTAATTTCGTAGGACAAATACCTGTGAGGAGTAAGAATGTAGGAGAGAATTTTGCACTTAAGTCCTGCACTAAATTCTACCAAAAAACTAGTGTGTGTGGGAAGAAAAGCTTATTTCAAGACATGCTTAGACTCATATGAAATGGATGGGCTAGAATAATGTTCATAGAGCCAAACATCTGTCTGCTTTAACTTAAATAATTGCATATTTAATATAATACTTTAAAACAGGATTATTTTAAAATCTGAAATGATGAAAGCTGATTGACAATCTTATTGGTGACATTCTGTTTTATAGTTTTAGATTAAATCTTGTACTTACACTGTGGATTATTTGCATGACATTTTATTTTGACATCCACCCAGCTTCATTCCAAAATCAGGATAGATTTTTTTGTTTATGAATTATGCATGAAATTCACTGCCAGGTTGTTGTACAGGTTTTTTCATTGGTAATTCACTTCTATAAGATTAATATGCTGATGGGCAATGAGAAAGGGAACTTGAGAAACCAGGAGGTCATGCCTATGAGGCAATTTTGGAGGTGATCTGTCTCTTCTCACAGAAATCCATTCTTTCTCCAGGGTCAAAATATTTGATCATACACTGGCTGTTATATTCCAGTTGTAGCTCAGCCCAGAAGTAGGGGAAATATTTACTCCATTTGATTGACAGCACTTTCTTTTACTGGGAAAGTTGTGACTGAAATTTACCAGTTTTGATGACCAGCTTATTCCATGATGTGAAGGTGCCAGTATTGGACTGAGATGGACAAGATCAGAAGTCATACAACACCAGTTTATAGACCAACAAACGTGTGATTTCAAATAAACCAATTGGAATATAACCTGGTGTCATGTTACCTTAGACTTTTGCCAGATTATTCCAAGCAGCAAAGGATTAGTTTTGACCAATCAAAATGTTGTAACTTATTGCATAAGTTGAGTGGTTAATAACGTGTTTGGCAAAGGAGATGTTTTCATTGACATTCTACCATTAAGCAGAAAGAAATTACGTTTACATTCACAACATTGCACATTGGGACTCTTTCTCTTACCCATTTTGCAGTAATCTCCTGTTTTGGCAGATGGAGGTAGAGTCCTGTTTCATTGGACATATTTTCTACAGACGAAATTCAAGGTGCAGGGACTAGATGGCACTGTGGCCTGCATGGTCAACTCTCTTCCTAATAGCTAATTTAGTCACTGGCAAATCAAAAACATTATCTATTCCTTCAATTATTGTCTGTTTACCTCAGGCTCTGGCTCTAACTATCAGATGAATTTTTTACATTTTTTGCCTTCTTCACTCATGATTGTTTTTCTTAATTTGTTCCACTGCATTTTTAAAGCTCATTTGCAATAATTTCAGACAGGGAGGTCTGTCCATTTCATTTTAAAGCAGTTGTAGGAACTGAAACACTAGAATTTCACATTTAAGTTTTAGAGGTATGCAGAGAAACAGATAACTTTATCTTAAAAAACCAGGCAGGATCCTGGGCTTCACAAAGTTTTCAGCCACTGCCTCTTGATTTGAAAACAATGCCTTCTTAACGTTATGGTATTTGCCAGGAGTGTTAACAGAGTAATCCTCAACATGCATATCTTTGTGCATGTCAAGTAGAACATCACAAAAGGAATTGGGATCTGGAGTGCAGAATTTTCTTCTTTTGCTTTCCTTCAGTCCTGCAACTCTGCCTTATTATAGTGTCGGAACAGAGAACATGATGCAGCTTGAAGGATTTTGTTTCCTTACTCATTGTGGGATTTGGGTGTCGCTGGCTGGCCAGCATTTCTTGCCCGTCCCTAGTTTCCCTTGAGAAGGTGGTGGTGCACTGCCTTCTTGAACCGCTGCAGCCCTCCTGCTGTGGGTTGACCCGCAATGTCATTTGGGAGGGAATTCCAGGATTCTGACCCAGTGACAGAGAAGGAATGGCGATATATTTCTAATTCAGGATGGTGAGTGGCTTGGAGGGAAACTTGGAGGTGGCGGTGTTCCCACATGTCTGCTATAATATCTCCCATAATGATGAACAAGTGCTAGTAAGTTCCTCCCAGTCATAATGTCAATATTGCCATGCTTCAAGGAGAACTAAATGATGTATTTGTAAGTATTTTGTTTGCCCGGCCCTGGAATACTAGCCATTTGAGAGTAGAGGAAACAGGGCTTTGTGGGAGTAACCTTGTGTCCACAGTTGATACAACTTTGCTCAATTCAAAGCCCAGGTGCACACATCCTACAGAATTGGGAGGGGAAGGTATATCTTCCACATGCCCCCCCAGGCTTTACTTAAAGAATGCAACAATAGGAACTACCTTTAAGGAAGCAGGTAGATCACATTGTGGAAATTACCAAGGTCACCACCAAGGGAGGGTCACTGACCCAAAACATTTACATTGATTTCTCTCCACAGATATGCCAGACATGTTGAACATTTCCAGAAATTTCTGTTTTTGGTTCTATTTTTCAGCATCCGTAGTTTTATTTTCAACTTTTACGAAGTTTTTCCTTCCAGACTATGGCAAAAAAAAATTAGTATGCTTTCTTTTGAATCTTTCTGTGTCTGAGGAAATTCTCTGAGAGACACGGTATAGCTTTAACACTTCCAGAGTAACCTCTTACATGGTTTTTATTACCAGGCAAATCCAAGAAAAATGATAAAAACAAGCCAAGAATTTCTCACGGCATTCATCAACTTGATGTAAGCATCTGACTCAGTAAGTTAGGAGGCTCTGTGCATTGTGCTCCAGAGATTTGGTTCCTCAGAAACTTCATCACAATTTTGCTTTCCAAAATAAAGGAATAGAATACAAAAATCAAGCAAGCTTTACTAATCCTTGATCTCTGATTTCGTAGCTGGAACATTGTATCCAGTTTTGATCTGCACCACTCGCAAAAAAAATGGTCAGAGTTCAAAAAGGATGCAAATGAGAATTCCTGGAGTGGTATCAGGAATTACATAGAGCATACAGATGAAAATCTAGCCCATCTGGTTCACTCTAGTGTTTATGCTGCATTCAAGCCATGTCTACCCTATTTTAGCTGCTTCTATTGGCTTTGCCCTCATGATGCTTATCCAACTTACCCTTGAAAACATTTACAATTATTTCTCTCAATCTCTACTCCATGTGGTGATGAGTTCTGCATTCTTGGAAATCTTCATGTCAAGGAGATTTTTTGTATTCCCCATTTAATCTTCCTGCTAATTATTTTACATTGATAACCTCTGCTTCGATCTGCCCCTCAAATAGAAAAGGCTGATCAGCAGATTCTTTCCCATTTTTAGTTCAAGTGTTTTTTTAACATGAAGTTCATGGTGCTCATGGTCATGGCTTGGAGCAACTTTACTCACACAGTCTACCATTCCCTGCCTTGGTAATTGTGCAATAGGTATCTTGGACACCCTTCCGTGTGGAATCATGATGCTAGAGAGGGGGAAGTGCTCACTACTGCCAGGACCTGCTGGTATTCACATTGCTTGCTCCATGTTTAAAGCCTAATTACATTCTACTTCAGGCCCTGCAGGTCAGGAACTGCCATCATGTTATGGTGCTTGATCATTATTATTGGGGACATGACTCAAAGGAAAAGTAAAGTCAAGACCTGGAAGTGTTGGTGAATGGGCAGTTTCCTGCAGAACACCACAGGAGGTAACATTAGCAGACCGAGCCAGCCTGGGCCTGCCAGTCAGTGCTGTTTTCTGGGCAAAATGGATGGCAGCACAGGCAGGTCAACAACTTTCCGTCCTCCGCAAAGCGAAAGGGAATATCCTCTGTGTGGTGAGTTAGTTTGGGGACAGAATGTTGTATGATGGGGCTGGAATGTGCCATGAGGGATATTTTAGGGGAAAAGTTAAATGGTTAAAAAGTGTTAATAAGAGGTAAATGGTAAAACAGGACATGTTCCTCTAGAAATCATGCTTCAACTTGGACTCATCCAAAATGTTGATTTCAAAGTTAGATTAAATTGTGTTACACTGTCTTTTGGTCCTGATGCCATGTTGTTGATGAGAGAGATACACACAAACAAGCTACGTGACAGAGAGAGAGAGATGGAGTATTCAACACAGGACTGAAGGTATGTACTTAAACGCACACTGTATACAAAACAATACAAATGAACGTGTAGTGTAGATTGAAATTGGCAAGTATGATGTGGGTAGCACAGAGATGTGGCTGTAAAGGAATCAGAGCTAGGAATCAAACCTCCAGGGATATGCGTCCTATCAAAAGGACAGGTAGGTGGGCAGAGAGGGGTGGTGTTATCTTGGTAGCAAGGAATGAAATTAAATCAATAACAAGAAGGGATATAGGGTCAGCAGGCATAGAATTTGTTTGGGTAGAATTGAGAAACTGCAAAGGATGACTGAAACCAATAGGAATTAATTTCAGTCTTCCTAGCAGCAGTCAGGATGTGAGACAGTAAACAGATCAAGAGATAGAAAAGGCATATAAGAAAGGCACTATCACAGTAATTATTGGAGAACTTCAATATGCAGAGAGACTGAGAAAATCAAGCTAGTAGCCGATTTCAAGAAAAGGAACTCGTGGAATGCTGCACAATGGTTTTTTTTGGAGTTACTTATGGTAGAACCCACTAGGTAACAGGCAATTCTGGTGGTGTATAATGAGGCTAATTTGGTGAGGGGGCTTAGGGTGAAGGAACCCCTATGGGACCTGTGACCATAATATGATAGAATTCATCCTGCAGTTTGAGAGGGAGAAGCTGGAATTAGATATAATGACATTATAATTGAGTTAAGGATGATAAAGGAGCTTGCCAGAGTTGATTGGAAGGAAAGCCTAGCAGGGAAAACAGTAGAACAGTAACGGCAGGAGTTTCTGGGAGTAATTTAGGAGGCACAAGAGAAATTCATCCCAAGGGAGAACAAACATACTTTGGGGAGGACAAGGCAACCATGGCTGACAAGGGAAGTCAGGGAAAGCAGAAAAACAACAGAAAAGGCATACAATGTAATGAAGTTCAGTTGGAAGCCAGAGGATTGGGAAGCCTTGAAAAACCAGCAGAGGGCAATTGAAAAAGCAATAAGAGGGAAGAGGATGAAATGTGAGGCTGAGCAAGAGAGTAACATTAAAGAAGATTGCAAGAATTTTTTTAGGTCTCTTAAAGGTAAGATAAAAGCAGGAGTGAACATTAGAAAATGAATTAGGAAAAGTAGTAATGGGGAACAAAGAAATAGCAGAGGAACTGAATAGGTACTTTTCATCAGTTTTCACAGTGGAAGACAACAGCAGCTCACCAATACTTAAAGGAAGTCAGATACAGAGTTGAGCGTAATGACCATCACTAGGGAGAAGGTGCTGGGGAAGGTGAAAGTTCTAAAGGTAGATAAATCACCAAGGCCAGATGGACAACGCTCCAGATTCTGAAGGAAATAGCTGGGGACGTTGCAGATGCTTTGGAGGTGATCTTTCAGGATTCACTGGAGTTGGGGAGGGTGCCAGAGAACTGGAAAATGGCCAATGTAATAGCCCTATTTAATAAGGGGGGGAGGCAGAAGTCAAGAAACTACAGGCCCGTTAGCAAAAGTTTCCATCAGTTTCTGGCTGAACTCCACCAGGGTGGTCCAAGGGTGGTCAAAATGAAGGCATTGGTGAGTAGTTACGTCTGATGGTTAGTATTGGATGTAGACATAGCCACATTGGTGGGGCAGTGCCCACATTGCCAAGGACAAAGATTACAGCCAGCAACTCCCTTGCATTTGTGGGAATGGCTGGATAAACCTTGAGTTTGGCCACATGTTGACTATGCTGGCCTTTTCATGCGCTCAATGTTCTTAATCATTGTTATTATACACACAAAATGGTTTGATGCCATACAATTCATTTGACAAACACAGTGGTGATGCTGGATAGTGACAATAGAAAAGCTGCAATCATCTTTTGCAATACGTGGGCTCTTGGAAGTGTCGGTCACAGGCAATAGGCTACCATTTACCAGCAAGGAATTCAAGATTTTACGAAAGTCAATGGCAGTCAACATGTAAGGACAGTTTCACATGATCCATCATCCAATAATCTGGCAGAAAGAGCAGTCCAAACTTTGAAGACAGACTTAAAGAAACAGCCTACAGCTTTACTTGATGCCAAACTGTCCCAGTTCCTGATTGATTATTGGACCATACCTCATGCAACTACAGGGATAGCTCCAGCAGAGTTGCTAATTGGAAGAGGACTACTTACCAGGTTAAATCTGATTTCCCAGACCTGAGGGAGGGTGAAACAGCATCAGGAAAGCCAATGCCAGGCTCAAGACTCCTCTAATTGAGGGAGGCAGTTTACTTCAGTGGAGAAAGATTGATTCCAAAACCATGGAAAAGGCCGCCCATGGGTATGAAGGATCATCGATGTGCAGTTATGTCCCATGACACACAAAGTGCAAGTAGGTGAGGCAGACCTGAATTAGAGCATGAACCACATGAAAACTGCAATGTCACAAATGGTGTTGGAGCAAAACAGACCTGGCCCCTCAGAACCAGCTGGAAAGGCTGTTGGAGGTTGTAGGCTCTTCTCCTTTGTCTACCATCAATGAAACCTTGTAATCTGAAATGGAGGCAGTGGATGTAGCAGGCTTGAATCCTATACTGCATTTAGAAAGAGATGAATTTCTTCTGAGGCATTCCAGGTGCAAGGGGTAGGCTACGGTATGGTATACAGTGCCATCCGAGGCTGAGTTGGAGCAACCAGGCCAGGTAGTCTACTAGAAAATCATCCCCAGATTTAGAGAGGGAAGGTGTAGTGATTGTAACAAGGTCAGTCAGGTGAACCTCAAAGAATATGATTTCCCTAATTGGACCAGGTTAACAGCCATGGTCAGGGAGTCCAGGCTGACAGATATAAACAGGAGTGACAAAGGATCTGAAAGCTGGCTCTGAGGAAGCTGAACCAATGTTAAGTACTATGCATGTGTAAATAAAGCATGATGTGGTGATAGGATACCAGTCTATGTGGACTTATTGCACTGTTGTTAGGTGAAATACAGATTCGTGTTAAAAACAGATATGGTTAAAGATATTTTTCAAAATGAATGTAAGTTCAGTCTTATTACTGCAGACCTGTTACTCACTTGAAGGTTCTCTAATTATATAATCTCAACTTAAACTTCCAGTATGCGCTGCCAATGAATTAACCAATGTTTTAAAAATTAGGTACCACGTAGTGAACCTAGGTACTGAATTGAAATCTTTTCTCACCTTATTCCAGTTTGTGAGTGGTATCACATATTCTTCTTTGACTTCAGATGCCAAGAATAAGCATTGCTTTATATCTCAGTTTTAACAAATATTAAAGCTTCAGTAAACCCCCTCCTATTATCTGCCATCCTAACCACCTCTCTCCTCCTTCCTCAAAAATTTGATTAACTTTGCTTTAAATATGTTTATACTAAATGTTACAGCTATTCCTTTAGGTGTGAGTTCCATGTACTCAGCGCTGTCTGGGTGAAGAAGTTTCGAATGAATTTCCCCATTTGATTGCGAGGTGATTAATTTATATTGATAGCCTTAAGTTGTGTCGTATGTCACAAGAGGAAATATTGTCATTGTTAGCTGCTCTGCTCAAATATTAACTTGACATGGCGCTACCATGCATTTCATGCTAGGTCTTTCAAGCTTGGCATTCTCAAAAAGGCAGAGTGCAGAATCTGTCTAGGAACTCACTTGTGTTGGGGCCAAGGGGAAGGGAGGACACGTCTTATTTTTATGTTGCTAGCCACCATGCAGTAAGTTTAAATGTATAGAGTGAATGGTTTTTTTCTTATTCGCTTGTGGGATGTGGGTGTCAATAGACTAACATTATTGCCTTTCCCCAGTTATAATGACTAGGAAGGTGGTGTGAACGTGGCCGTGAGTTGCCTACTTCATTCATTGCAGCTAGACTCACAATAGCTTTGGGATGTGGTGCCAATCAGATGGGCTGTTTTGTCTTGAATGGTGTCAAGCTTCATTGTTGCTGGAACTGCACCCATTCAGGCAAATGGAGAGTACTCCATCACACCTCTGACTCGTGCCTTGTAGATCGGTTTTGAAGATTCAGGAAGTGAGTTACTCGCTGAAGTAATCCTAGCCTCTGACTTGCTTTTGTAGCTACTGTATTTATATGGCTAGTCCTGTTAAGTTTCTAGTCAATGGTAACTCCAGGCATGTTAATAATAGAGGATTCAGTGATGGTAACACTGAATGTGATGGTGTAATGGTCAGATTGTCTTTATTAGGCATGGCCATTGTCTGGTGCAAGTGTTACTTGCTACTTTCAGCCCAGGTCTGGATATTGTCCAGGTCTTTCTGCATTTGTACATGTATCTTAGGAATCATGAATGAAGGGTGAGCTGACTGGTTAGTAAAGAATAAGGAGGATAGATGGGTGAAGTCTGTGGGTAAAGTGGATGAGGTGGTAATTGGGTATGGCAAATGATGTGGCGAATAGCCAGGGTGGCAGGTGGGTGAGGTGGATGTGTGGATGGATTGGTTGTGGGGTATTTGGTACGGGAGGAGTAGTCAGGTCAGGACTAGCTGGGTCAGGTTTGGATGGGTTGTCATATGAGGGCTCATGCGATCGGGTTGTCAAAATAGTCAATGAATAGGAGTGGTAAGTATTTGGAGGAAGTGTTCTGTTAGGTTCGGTGAGTATTCAGAGCATAGGAGATAGTCTCAGGATCAGAGAGGATGGATATTACATTGAATACAGTTTGGAGCTGGAAGAACATACAGGTCAGCCCTCATGAAGGGTGCAAACCCAAAACGTTGACTTTCCTGCTCCTCTGATGTTGCCTGGCCTGCTGCGTTCTTGCAGCTCCACACTGTGTTGTCTCTGATTCCAGCACTGGCAGTCCTTACTATCTCTGAGTGATTGGATATTAGGGTGGTTAGGGAGTTGAATGCGGTTGGATTTTCAGGGAGGTTGTCAGCATAAGGGGCAAGATGGAAATAAGGTTGGAGTAGTTGTGCCGTTGGAGGGAGTGGTTTTGGCAGTATTTGGAGGATTTCGGCTGTGGTCAGGGGATTGGAAGGGAAAATCTGGGAGTTGAAGGGGTGTCAGGTGGTCAATTGGTCAGTGTTAGTTTAAGTATCATGGGAGACATCAGGGAGTTAACGAGAATGATCGGGATCTCAGTTCTGTTAATTTAGGATTTTACCATGTAACATTTCCTCGATACTATTCACTTAAGCCATCCAGAACTGTCTATAGCATTTGGCTTTGGTCCAGAATCAAGCATTCTTATGGAGAATTTCGGGGAGGAATTGAATTCGCTATTGGAAATTGAAACTTTCTGTGGAATTATCATGGAGGTCAGCATGTTAGGAAATCTATAGTGGCCATTATGTACCTTTGGTCATATTTACAGTGTTGAATGATCCAGAGACTGGAAAATTTGGCCATTCGTTTGACATTTGCCCTTATTAAAACATTTCATAACAGTAAAACCTTTTATTAGGTCATCCCTCAGCTTTCTTTTTCTGAGAAGAAGGAGATGCAGCCTGTCAATCTTTCATTACATGTATATCCATGCATTTTTAAGATCCACCACAGCATTTCTACACTTTTTCTCAAACCCCTTTTATCATTTTTGTGATGTTGATCAGAATTGTAGGCAACCATGACCCTTCAATCATGGCATAGGCAATCAATCTGCTACACTTTCTCCCTTCAGTCTATTCTTGGCTGAACTGCTTTGGCCCTGTTTGTCCATCCGCTTCCAAGTTTATCCCTCCTTTAACGCTTTTCACTCTTCTTCTGTGGAAATGCTTCTGCTCTCAGTGGCTTTCACTTTTAACCAATACCCACCTGCTGCTAAGCTCTTGAATCCTTGAAAATGATGATTTGCTGAAGCTCTGAGAATCTGATTTATCAGGACCAGTAAAATTCAGCTGTGTGTTGTGTAATTGAGTGCTTGAGGATGAAGGTAACTGCAAAAAAGAATTTAAGTGTTTATGGAAGCATAATGTACACCAGTATGAATGTAGTTAAGGCTGTGTAAAGAAAGGAACACACTATGGTGCATATGGAGCTTTGCAATGAATGGTGCTGTCTTTATAATCAGAACAAGAAAAGACTTATTAAGCTGCTGCATACCGGGTTAAATCAGCACAACATCCCTTCGAGGTTCAGCAGTAATTTTTGTTGAAAATGAAAAAGCCAGGGTTGGTAAATTGCATTTACAATAGATAAGTCATTGTGAATCATAGATGGTTAAAAGCCTATGAAAACATTATTGAGAAATGTGCAGTATTTATCCCCTCCAGCTATTTGGAAGTAATTTAGGAACTCATTATAAATACCCCTGTTGGAAATGTCAGGAGGGAGGGAAAGTGTGCCTTCTTGCATGAATAATGTGCAGGGACATGCTGCTCCTGCCTAGGGGAGGTAGAGCTGAGAGTAAATATCTTACAAACCAAAAATCAAGCTTCAGAACGGTTTTGTATTGGTGCCAGAAACACCTGCCAGTTTGCAATTCATTTTATTAAATTTAACACCAATGACGTCAGTTTGACATTCATACAATTTCTCCATGTTTATTCCAGTAAGAAAACAGTCATTTATTTTTCACTATAATCTGGTTGGCTAAAGTTGTTAGTATGTTCTATATGGAAGTGCATTTAGAGCAGTACTAAAAATTGAGTTAATTGTGAGCCATTTGCTTCCTTTAAACATTAAATTTTTATATTTCCTTTTAACTGATGAGAGCTTTGTCAATTGTTCTAGCATTGTATTTTATTGAAATCAGGCTGTTTGAGTGGAAGTCTGTTTATTTGTAATTGTTTTGGAGAAAGAAGAGGAGCAAATCAGGTGGTATGAGATAATTTAGGCTACAATCAAGGACAGATTTCACCCATCCTTACATGGACTTACTTCTCACAATGTAGAACTAGCTATTGAGATATTAGGATCAGCAGACGGGTCAGCAATCCAAAGAGCTGTACCAACTACCTGAAGAACATCTGTACTATGAACCTGGCACTGCCAATAGCAATATGCCTACTTCCATGAATATTGCAATGATGTTCAATTTGTTTGATGCCTCAGCAAGAACACCACATTCCTATGTCAAGTTTCAAACATTAGAGTCAACATGAACCTACAGTTTGTTTCCACTATATGAATGAAACAAAATCTACAAAACCAGTTGCAGCCATCTAACTGAAGGGAAAGCAAGAAATCTTTGCCAGTGTTGGTGAAAAGTGCCTGTTCCGTCTGCTCTGCTCTAATTGGTTCAATCTTTAAACAAGGAAAAGGTCTAGAGAGAGGCCGTTGTATCTCCATTTTCTCAAAATGCTTCAGCTTAGTTTTAGTCACTTAATGAATGATTCACATTTCCCATTATTGCAGGTTTTCCAATGTCTACAGCGCTGTGACATTAGAGAATCAATTGGAATAAATGGAAAGAACAAGAAAAAGAAGTCATTCCCCTTGTTTCATTATTATCCAATCTAATCTTTATTTTCTGCCACATGACTGTCTCCTGTCTTCTAATTCCATTCCTCTTTCCACATACTGCCATTTTTGCCTTGTCCAAATCACCCATTCTAGCCACACTTTAAGGATGGTCACCAGTCCTGACACTTCCCTGATAATGTGCCTATATCCATGTGCCTGATAGCTGCCAATTTGTAATAATTCAGCAACATCATTTATTGTTGAACATTAAACTAGAACTACTGCTTTATAGATATTTCCTTATGAACCTGTTCAGGGATGTTAAGACCTTTGGAGTAAGTGAGACTTCAACCTGGGCTTCCTGGCTCAGAAGTAGGAACTCTACCACTGCTTTATTTTTATGTTATCCAAAGTATTATCACACACTACCAAACAACTTTCCCAGCACCAAATCACTGTGACTTTGCTTTTAAAAATTAACCATCACCAGTAAATCACCCATGCAGCCAATTAAAAGTTTACAGAATGGTTAATGCAAACCATCAAACGTAAGGGGAGGTAGGGAGCAACAGAGGGGCCGTACCAAAATGGAGTTGGATGGGGAAATGTGGGACTTTAACCTCTGTGGTGCCCTTCTCTCTAAAAACATTCAGAGTGTTTATGGACACCACATGGTGGCTTTGCTTTATTTCTTTGTTTTCTTCATTTATGGGATGTTAGCATTGCTGGGAGGCCAACATTTATTGCCCATCCCTAATTGCCCTTGAGAAAGTGATGGTGAGCTACCTTTTTGAATCGTTGTAGTCCACTTGCAGGATGATTACATGGATCCATCTTTCAAAGAGCCTGTAAAGAGTTGAATAACCTCCTTCTAGGCATTTTCTTAAACAACCTGTTTAAAAATGCCATCATGCACTTAGGGGAGGTGATGGCAGAGTAGTATTATCTCTGGACTGTTAATCTTGAGACTCAGATAATATTCTGGGTTCCTGGGTTTGAATATTGCCATGTCATTTGGTAGAAATTGAATTCAATAAAATACCTGGAATTAAGAATCTAATGATGACCATGAATCCATTATCAATTGTTGGAAAAAAACCATCTGGTTCACTAATATCCTTTAGGGAAAGAAGCTACCATCCTACCTGGCCTGGCCTATATGTGATTGCAGACTCACAGCAATGTGGTTGAATCCAATTAGGGATGGGTGAAAAATGCTGCCTCGCCAGTGACTCCCGCATCCTGTTAATGAATTAAAAAAAGAGAGACCAATTGGGACTTGAACCCAGGCCACCTGGTTTAGACATAGAGACATTACCAATGCATTACAAGAGACCTGGGTCTGTTTTTTCATTATTACACCCAAAAATACTGTCACATACAACTGAACGACTTTCCCACCACCAAATCACCGTGACTTGTTTATAAACTACTAACCAGCGCCGGTAGTCACCCGTGTAGCCAGTAAAATATTTATAAGCAAAGCCCATTGTGGGCAATGCAAACCATCAAAAGTGAGTGGGAGGTCAGGAGAAGGTAAGGGACTAACTAAAAAATGGGTCCGGTATATTTTTTCCAATACCCAGAAGTGCTATCTCACACAATTGGATGCATGGTTCTGCTTTATACTTTTTAAATAAAACTGCTATGACGCATCTCTGGAGCAAATGGAATTTGCATCCAAGCCTCCAAGCTCAGATTTGGGGACACTACCACTGTGCCACTAGGCCTGTCTTAATTTTTAAAGTCAACTTGTTCCAATACTTCTGACACAACTCTGCAGCAGGTAAGACTTGAACTGCTATCCTCCAAGTTCAGGCATATGGACACTACCACTGTCCCACAAGAGTTCCTGGGTCTTTATTTTATTTTATAGCACTCTTTAAGTGCTATTTTGCACAACCTGTGTCTGCTTTACATAAACAGAAATTGCTAGAAAAACTCAGCAACTCTGCCAGTATCTGTGGAGAGAAATCAGAATTAATGCTTTGGGTCCAATGACCCTTCCTTAGAAATGATGACAGCTTAGGAAATAGTGGGTTTTATGCAGAAGTTGGCGGGGTAGGGAGTAATCGATAGCTGGAGTTAGAGACCAAAGACAGAGAAAAATAGTTGAAGAGACAAAAAGTGGAAGAATGAATAGCTACTAATATGGACAATTAATGTGTATAATAGCAGACCGGCCACATACTAACAAGGCCAGGTGTGTGGGTGTTGGGGTAAGTACATGGGGCAAGGTGCCTCAAGCCCTAAAATTGTTCAACTCAAGCTCGAGTCTAGAAGGCTGTAGAGATTCCAAGCTAGAAATGAGGTGCTATTCTTCCAGCTTTTGCTGACCTTTGCTGGAGCACTGCAGCAAGCCCGAGACAGGGATCTTGGCTAGGGAACAAGGCGCCATGTTGAAGTGGCAGGCAATTGAAAGCTTGGGGTTTACTTTGTGCACAGGCCATAGGTATTCTGCAAAACAGGTACCCAAGCTATGTTTCATTTCCCCAATGTAGAGAAGACCACATTGTGTGCAGCAAACACAGTAGGCTAGACTGTGCGAAGTGCAGGTAAAGCACTGCTTCACCTGGAGGGCATGTTTGAGGCTTTGCATAATGCAGAGGAAGTAAATGGACAAATGTAACACTTTTTATGCTTGCAGGGGAAGGTGCCATGGGGAGATGTTCGGAGAGAAAAGAATGGACCAGGGTGTCCCAGAGGAAATGGTCCTTTTGGAAGACTGACAATGGAAGTTAAGGGAATATGTGGCTCGTGGTGATATCCCACTGGAGGTGGCAAAAATGGTAGCTAATGATCCTTTGGATGGGATGCCCATGGGGTGGCAGGTGAGGACAAGAGAGTCCCTATCGGTGTGGGAAGAGAGGGAGTAAGGGTCAGGGGATGGGTGGGACACACCTGAGTGCCCTGTCAATGACAGTGCTGGGAATCCTCAGTTGAAGAAGAAGGTGGACATTTGGGAGACTGCCTTGTCGAAGTTGGCATCATCAGAACAGATGTGACTGGATGGAGGAACCGAGAGAATGGAATAAAGTCTTTATGGGAAGCAGAGTGTGAAGATGTACAGCCAAGGTAACTGTGGGAATTGGTGGATTTGTAATGGATATTGTGGCCAGCCTATCCCCAGAAATGGAAACAGTTGAGGAAAGGAAAGAAAGAGTCAGAGATGGACCAGATGAAGGTGCAAGTTGGGTGGAAATTGGAAGCAAAATTGATAAACCTTTCCAATTTTGGATAAGAGAGGGAAGCAACAGTGATAATATCATCAAAATACCAGAGAGAGAATTATGGGTGGGGCCAGAGAAAGACTGGAACGAGGAATGTTCCATGAATGTCACAAGGAGACAGGCATAACTGGTGCTCTTTGAGGGTACCCATGGCCTCTCCTCTGATCTGAAGAAAGTGAGAGGAATTAAAAGAAAAGTTGTTCAGTGTGAGGACAAGCTTAGCCAGGTAGAGGAGGGTGGTGATGGATTTGGATGGTTAAAACTTATTGTTATAGGCAGAAGCCCTGCGACCATCCTGATGGGGGATGGACGTGCAAAGGGATTCCACATCCATGGTTTAAAAAAAGAGGCAGCTGGAACCTGCAAAGTGAACATTCTGAAACTGACAAAGCTTCAGAAGAATAGTGGACGTAAGTGGGAAGCGATTCAGCAAAGGGAGGAAAAAGTCGAGTCGAGGTAGGAAGAGGTAAGCTGACTTATCCAGGTAGGAGCAAGCAGAGACAGCAGGTCTGCCCAGGCATTCTTGTTTGTCAATTTTGGGAATGAGGAAGGAGTGAGCTGTGTGAGGTTGGGAGACTGTGAGGTTGGAGGCAGTGGTGGGGAGATCACCAGCTGAAATGAGGTAGTGACCACAGAGGACACAATGGCCTGGTGTTCCTTGGTGGAGTCTACTTTATCTCTTTTTTCTCACTTTTTTGTCTTTTTTTCTTTATATACCAAATAATTTTCCCTCACACAACTGAGTGATTTCCCCACCATCAAAATCACTGTGGCTGTTTTTTTTTGGATAACACTAATCACCACCAGTAATTACCTTATAGCATTCTTTGTTTTTCTCCTTAGGTGGTTACAAATCTGCTGGGTTTAGCCTGACAAACATTTTACATTGAAATATGGATCTATGCACAAATAGGAGGAAAGAGAACAAAAACAAAGTTGCTGGAAAAGCTCAGCAGGTCTGGCAGCATCTGTGGAGGAGAAAACAGAGTTAACGTTTCGGGTCCGGTGACCCTTCCTGAGAGTTCTGAGGAAAGGTCACCGGGCTCGAAACGTTAACTCTGTTTTCTCCTCCAGAGATGCTGCCAGACCTGCTGAGCTTTTCCAGCAACTTTGTTTTAGTTCCTGATTTACAGCATCCGCAGTGTTTTTGGTTTTTGGAGGAAAGAGATGTTTGATTTGATTTACTTTTGAGATCTTGCTTTTCAACCAAACCTTTGGGCCATTATCGCGCTGCTAATGTCTTGAGCAAAAGCCTTTCCTGCACATGCACCAATGCAAAATGGTTGCTGTTATGAGAGGCAAGAGCTTGATGGCTTTTATGCTGTAATGAATCCCTACCTCTGGGTCATAATATCTGGATTTAAATTCTACCTGGCCCAGGTATATGTCAAAACATATCTGAACAGGCTCAGTAAAAATATCTACAGCCCTAGTGCAATTATTTTTCCTTCATTGTGATTCAGACACATTTGGTGATTTGAGCTATGCAGGAACTCATGTAAACAATGTTTGGATCCAACCTCATCACCATTTTTACTGCACATTCTCAACAAGCGAAATTGTATTGTTCAGCTTTAAGAAAATGATTTGTGTGAATTTTGCTTTCAACTCCTCTCCATGCCTCCCCACATAATTATACATGGACTTCTTTTTCCTTCTGCTGTCCCCTCTGTCATCTTTCTTCATTTCCCTTGAACTTCCTGATCTTCTCTGTGAGTGCACACTCTTCTAGCTATTCATAGCTAGCTTTATTTTGAGATTGTTACTTATCCAATTTACCAGTTCTTTCAGCGTCGTCAGCACACATCATTATTCCATTCTGTTCCTGATTCCGAATATGCAGCTCCTTCCTAACCTTGTTTTGCTCGCAGTTTTCACTGTTACTGCCCCTCTGTTTCCCAGTTGCATGCTGGCATTCCCAGGGGCCTTTCTGCTACACCGTCTGACCATGCAAAACCCTTAATCAATAAGGCTTCCCAACAACTAGATAATCTGTGCAGCTGAATCCCTTACATACTGTGTACAAAAAAATGACTTGTAAGAGCTGTCATGATGGACCCAGGTTACTGAAGAAGTGTGTACTTACCAAAGCTTCCAGGATGAAGTCTACCCTCAAAGTAAGTACCTCCTATAAATAGTTGGGTTTGTTGACACAATTTTGTCTCATTTTTGACAAACACAATTGGAACTATGAATGTGATTCCGGCGTGCTACAGTGCTAATGAATATTTATGTAATGTTAATAAACGTAAAAGAGTTTCTTGACTGTTGGGAAGGCTGACCTGCCAGCATGTTTTTGCTGACATAATACCAAAACTTAATGCACCATTGGGAATCTGAGTTCTGGCCTCCACCAATTAAGTACTCTTCATGCTTTTCTACCCACTCCTGGCGAGCTTGGAAGATTCTGCCGGTGGTATTGGTTGAGTCACTTCGAGTATCAACTCCCCAATAGGATGTGAATTCCCATTTAATTAGTGTTTAAAATTTGCAGGTGAAAGTGCTCAATAAAAGGTACAATCAGTTTGTTAATGGATGTGGATCAATTAAAAATATTTTAGAGACATCAGAACAAAGAACCCTAAAGTAATTGCTTCAGCTCTCCACCTCTAACACTTATGTTTTCCGTGATGCTACTGAATAATTGGTACACCATGCGTTTTCTTCCGCTTGATTTATGTGTAGGTGGGTTAGCTGTGAGACCAGGATTAGGCTGAGCTTGTGATTGCTTGTGTTCTTGCAATCCTTGCTACCTCCATACTAATGAACATGTCCTGTGAATATGATTTTTCAGCATCCAAATACCATTTTAAATTTAAATTTAACCCTAAGGAGATTCTCAGAATAACAGTGGAATTGATTTTGAGGCATATTTTAATACAAAGTGAATTCTTCTCCTCTTTCGCAGAATTTTTTTTTAAGTCTGTACTTAGATGGGATGAGGCATCAATGGTACCTCAGAAAAGAAGATATCACTCTCAAAATGCAGGGCTGAATCTTATGTAGACAAAGTGCAAGATGCATCAAGTTGTTGGAGGGGACCTTGCCATAAGACTGAACAAAATTCTTTGCCGCATCTTGCCAAACTCATCCATTAACCACCTACCTTGCTCCAATAGTGACCCTAATATCCAATTCTATCTCACTTCCATCCCGCGTAATATCTTCTTCTCTCATTCTAGAAAGATAACAGTCCACAATAGGACAGGACAAGTCAATTCTGGTGGTGGGTTCCTATCATTCAATCCTCACCCCTTATTGTTGAGGGGGCAAACAACAAATAGGAAAGGCAAGGCAATACAGATATGCTGAGAGTATCATTTGACAGCAAGCAAGCAGCCCAAAAGACTCTTCTTGGTCCAGCCCATGAGCTGGGTGTGTGTCCCTGAGCGCACAATGTTCTTGTTGGAACATTACAATGATAGTTGCCAATGCAGCATTGAAGAGCAGAAGCATCCTGTAGGTGGATTGGAAATGTGCCATGTGAGTTCTTAGAAGCTGGGCCATGTCAGATGTCAATGTGCACATGGCATGTATGTAGCTATTGCCAAAGGAGCATGCTTTGAGCTATTGCTGTCCAACATGGAAGTCCTTTGGAGCAGCCTATGAACTCAATCTGCCGAGTGCCCTCTCTGGTTTCCATGTTGAGAATTCTCTATGTCCAGCTTGTTTGGTGTATTTGACAAGGAAGCTGATTATTCATGAGTTCTTAGAGGGGCAACCTCTGCCATGAAGTCTCAGAACAGAGATGGTTCCTGAGCTGAAGGGGCTGAGGAGACAACAGATGACATTGGAATCTTTTAAGGGGTGAGTCCTCATCAGCTTCTTTGACTGCCCAAACTCTTTCTTGACATTCTTCAATGCTGAATGAGGCAACTGATTGGGATGCAACTGGCATCTCATCCAAGTAGCATTTTGCCATTGCTGAACAGTCAGTAGCACACAGCGTCACCTGTTCTACTCCATCACCCACACAGAATGGTGGTGCATATAATTCTCTATGAGCGTGACCACTTTCTTGGCAGTGGAGCTCATTTGCACAAATCCCTGGATAATGAAAAACACATGCACTGCTTTGATCCCTCCATTAGCTGCCTGTATTTGAGAATATCTCAGGGATTTCTGACGATAGGAGTTGTATCTGTTCTTGATGTTCCAGGATGAGCCTCCTTGAACAGAGTACCCAAAGACCAGCATCTTAACATCTGCCTTCTGTGGGAGATTGACACCAAATGCCTCTTCCTCACACATGTTACGGAGTTTGTCCTATGCTACCTGTTCTCAAAGCAATGATTAACCCTACCTTTGAAAATTGCATTACTTATGGTCTCTGCCACATTATAATTGAGCGGTCCAATGAAGCTGCATACCGCTCCATTCACAGCAAATAATAATATCCTGATTTTGTTACAGATGACAGATGTGGACTCCTGGGAGACTTGCCTCAATAATGGCATTTGGATGTAATACTGCTGAGCATGTTTGTTTCAGGCGAGTACCCATGAATACTGAGTCCTATGACTCTGTGATTCATTAACAGTGAGCTTCTGTATATTGTAAGTTGACTTCAAATGAAGCACTTCAGAGAACAAGGTTTTGCCCTGAGGCAGTTTGCCTTGAACAGAGCTAGGTAGATGTGCCGAGATGTCTAGATATCGTGTAGGTCTGGTCACCTTAAGACATCTCTAACATAAAATATTAAATGTTTAATTTAAAACAAAACTTAACAGAAAACTTGTAAAAACTTTTAGAGATATTAATCTGGGACAAAACGTACTTCGACAAGTGGGATCAATTACGGAAACCCAACACAGACTTTTCAATGTCAAATTGTGTTTAACTAATTTGATTGAGGTTTTTCACGTGTTGTAGATGTAGAGGGAAATGTGGTTGAAATGTTCATTTGGATTTGTAAAACACATTTGACAGATTCCCACATTATAGGTTTGTCATCATGGTTGAAGCCCTTAGAATAAAAAAGAGTCAATGGCAATGGACATAATTTTGGTTCATGGGCAGAACACATACAGGTTGCTTTTGAGCTGAAGTAAGGTTTATATTGGTATGCTCCTGGGGTAAGTACTTAGAACATTAGAGATAATGGGAACTGCAGATGCTGGAGAATTCCAAGATAATAAAACGTGAGGCTGGATGAACACAGCAGGCCAAGCAGCATCTCAGGAGCACAAAAGCTGATGTTTCGGGCCTAGACCCTTCATCAGAGAGGGGGATGGGGAGAGGGAACTGGAATAAATAGGGAGAGAGGGGGAGGCGGACCGAAGATGGAGAATAAAGGAGATAGGTGGAGAGAGTATAGGTGGGGAGGTAGGGAGGGGATAGGTCAGTCCAGGGAAGGCGGACAGGTCAAGGAGGTGGGATGAGGTTAGTAGGTAGATGGGGGTGCGGCTTGGGGTGGGAGGAAGAGATGAGTGAGAGGAAGAACCGGTTAAGGAGGTAGAGACAGGTTGGACTGGTTTTGGGATGCAGTGGGTGGGGGGGAAGAGCTGGGCTGGTTGTGTGGTGCAGTGAGGGGAGGGGACGAACTGGGCTGGTTTAGGGATGCAGTAGGGGAAGGGGAGATTTTGAAACTGGTGAAGTCCACATTGATACCATTAGGCTGCAGGGTTCCCAGGCGGAATATGAGTTGCTGTTCCTGCAACCTTCGGGTGGCATCATTGTGGCAGTGCAGGAGGCCCATGATGGACATGTCATCTAGAGAATGGGAGGGGGAGTGGAAATGGTTTGCGACTGGGAGGTGCAATTGTTTGTTGCGAACTGAGCGGAGGTGTTCTGCAAAGCGGTCCCCAAGCCTCAACTTCCTACAGACTAAGGGGGTGGCCATGGGCACCCGCATGGGCCCCAGCTATGCCTGCCTCTTTGTAGGCTACGTGGAACAGTCCCTCGTCCGCACCTACACAGGCCCCAAACTCCACCTCTTCCTCCGGTACATTGATGACTGTATCGGCGCCGCTTCTTGCTCCCCAGAGGAGCTCGAACAGTTCATTCACTTCACCAACACCTTCCACCCCAACCTTCAGTTCACCTGGGCCATCTCCAGCACATCCCTCACCTTCCTGGACCTCTCAGTCTCCATCTCAGGCAACCAGCTTGTAACTGATGTCCATTTCAAGCCCACCGACTCCCACAGCTACCTAGAATACACCTCTTCCCACCCACCCTCCTGCAAAAATTCCATCCCCTATTCCCAATTCCTCCGCCTCTGCCGCATCTGCTCCCACGATAAGACATTCCAATCCCGCACATCTCAGATGTCCAAGTTCTTTAAGGACCGCAACTTTCCCCCAACAGTGATCGAGAACACCCTTGACCGCGTCTCCCGTACTTCCCGCAACACATCTCTCACACCCCGCCCCTGCCACAACCGCCCTAAGAGGATCCCCCTCGTTCTCACACACCACCCTACCAACCTCCGCATACAACGCATCATCCTCCGACACTTCTGCCATTTACAATCCGACCCCACCACCCAAGACATTTTTCCATCCCCACCCCTGTCTGCTTTCCGGAGAGCCCACTCTCTCCATGACTCCCTTGTTCGCTCCACACTGCCCTCCAACCCCACCACACCCGGCACCTTCCCCTGCAACCGCAGGAAATGCTACACTTGCCCCCACACCTCCTCCCTCACCCCTGTCCCAGGCCCCAAGATGACATTCCACATTAAGCAGAGGTTCACCTGCACATCTGCCAATGTGGTATACTGCATCCACTGTACCCGGTGCGGCTTCCTCTACATTGGGGAAACCAAGCGGAGGCTTGGGGACCGCTTTGCAGAACTCCTCCGGTCAGTTCGCAACAAACAACTGCACCTCCCAGTCGCAAACCATTTCCACTCCCCCTCCCATTCTCTAGATGACATGTCCATCATGGGCCTCCTGCACTGCCACAATGATGCCACCCGAAGGTTGCAGGAACAGCAACTCATATTCCGCCTGGGAAACCTGCAGCCTAATGGTATCAATGTGGACTTCACCAGTTTTTTAAATCTCCCCTTCCCCTACTGCATCCCTAAACCAGCCCAGTTCGTCCCCTCCCCCCACTGCACCACACAACCAGCCCAGCTCTTCCCCCCCACCCACTGCATTCCAAAACCAGTCCAACCTGTCTCTGCCTCCCTAACCGGTTCTTCCTCTCACCCATCCCTTCCTCCCACCCCAAGCCGCACCCCCATCTACCTACTAACCTCATCCCACCTCCTTGACCTGTCCGTCTTCCCTGGACTGACCTATCCCCTCCCTATCTCCCCACCTATACTCTCTCCACCTATCTTCTTTACTCTCCATCTTCGGTCCGCCTCCCCCCCCTCCCTATTTATTCCAGTTCCCTCACCCCATCCCCCTCTCTGATGAAGGGTCTAGGCCCGAAACGTCAGCTTTTGTGCTCCTGAGATGCTGCTTGGCCTGCTGTGTTCATCCAGCCTCACATTTTATTACTTAGAACATTACTTGTCTTGGTATTTGTTAATTACTTGAATTTCAGTGTAAAAGGCTAGATTTCCAATCTACAGGTGTCACAAGATTCACAAGTTTCCTAAACTGAGGAGCATTGTGTTATATTTCAACGTGACATAGGCTGGTGAACCTGTAGATGAAGTTTAATAAAGTGAGATGTGAATGAGGAAGGCAATGAAAAGGGATACAATGAAAAGTGCAACAACAGATAGACCTGGATATATGTGCTCAAATCATTTCAAGTTAAGTCAAGAAAGCTGTTAAAAGGGAATATCGAATTCTGAGCTTCTTAAGGGGAATGAGAGAGAGCAAAAGAAAGTTACTTATGAATATTTATGAAACACTTGTTTGGTCTCACACTCAGGGAAGGTGTAAAGGCATTATAGTGGGTGTAGAAAAAAATTCATAAGAATTATTCCAGGAATGAGCAGTAACATTTTGTAATGGACTGCTGTCCCCACCAGAGAGATGTGGTCCTTGAAAATGAAAAGGCATTTGAAAAGAAAAAGTGTGTAGAGTTACAGGGAGAAGGCTGGAGAATGATGCTAGGTGAGATGTTACTTTGGTGAATCAACACAGACATGATGGGCCGAATGGCCTTCTTTAACACTATGCGGAGATTCTGTGATTAATAAAAATATCCGTAGTATGGTAAAATATCAAAAAGAATTGATAACTGTATTTTTAAATGATAGAAGCAGCAAAGGCAAACTAAGGGTGTAGCGTTCTGGTTTGTGATCGGTAATTTGCTGATTTTTAGGTGGCTCAAATTACACCAGATCCCTGGTTCTGACACTGGACTTTTATTTAGCAATATGAAATAAAGAAAATAGTAGACAGGTTTTTCAGGACAAAACACTTTTTTTTAGATTAGATTACCTACAGTGTGGCCCAACAAGTCCACACCGCCCCTTGAAGCATCCCACCCTGACCCATTCCCCTAAAACCCACACACCCCTGACCACTACGGGCAATTTAGCATGGCCGACCCACCTAGCCTGCACATCTTTGGACTGGTGGTGTTGCAGGCTGGTTTTCACCTCAGGATGTGACTGAGGCCTTGTGATGTTGGTCAGTGGCTTTTGGAGTTGTTCGTTCTTAGGCCTGAAGGCCTTGTATGGTTACTGCTGCTTCCCTTGGTATGGAAAAGGCCTGTGTTGGTAGGTATTGGAATTGCTGTTGGGATCCGCCTTCTGGAAATAGAGCTTGGAAATATTTGCTGGAATTGGCTGTTGGGGAAAAGCTCTTAAGGAGATAGCTTTTGGGATTTCTCTTCTGGAAATAGCCGTGGTGATAACCCCTTCAAGTGAGATTGGGGCCTGCAATTATACTAATTGTGGGCTGCTATCTTTGCTCCAAATCTGTGCCTGCTATTGTGTTGCTGGTGCTCCCTTTGAGGCCAGTTGGCTTCCTGACACTTAAGAGAATACCTGATGTGCTTTGATTGAAGTCGGATGCCAGATATCTCTGTGAATGAGTATTGATTGAAGTTGAATGTATCGGTTCCATAATGTCTGTCTTGTGTAGCCCAAGGTGTAAAAGTTAATTTCATCCTGGAGTTTTAGGTTTGGTTGATTATTCTCTTAGAGGGAAGGTGTAAATTCGACTTCCAGGCTGAAAGTAGCCCCAGACAGAAATCATTTTACCTCTGTGTGTATTTGTTGCAGCCTGAGCTCAGGATTTTCTTCAGAATTTTAGATGTCAGAAAAGTCCAGGGTTTTATCCAGTATTTTAGATGGTGGAGATTTTTGCTCAATCCTGCAAAGGCTTCCTTCTCTCTGGAGTTTCTTTCAGTCATGTTCCCAATAGTTAGACAAGAAAAAAGAGGCAATTAAGCAAACCCTGATGAATGTGTTCTATTCTTTTGAATATTTTTGCATTAAATCTAGGTCCTTAATGAATTAAACTAATACATGAAACTGATGAAAGCACTTCAGCTCAATATATGCAGAAGAGTGAATTTCACTCCACAACTGAACTAACACATAGTCTGCTCTATCAATTCAGTTTCCCTCGCCATACATTTGTTGTGTTGTTGTAAAAGATAACTGAATTAACCCTATAAATTGTTGGCAAAGTAAGCAAGGTATTGTAATGTGAGATTATAAGGCAGATTTAATGTGCAGTCCAATCAGATAATAAAGAAGCGATAAATCCCAGTCATTCATTAGAAATCCAATGTATAACATCATTAGGCATCATTCTGACACAGCAATACTGAAGCACAATTGAACTACTTAGTATTGACAGTACCAAGGCACTAGTAAGATATGAGATATATTTGTTTTACCGGCTTCTAAGTGCGTGCAATGGAGATGTGTGGAACAGTACAGGGGCCTGAATGACGTGGGCTATGGTGAGAAATGGTGGAGTCATCACACAAGAAAGCCATCAAGACTCATCACTATAAAGGAAGCAACCTGCTGTTTCTTTGATGCAGATCCTGGGTGTTAAGATGAGACACTCACTGAGTAACAGTGAGCTGCCTTTTTAGGGGAATTTGTTTTCCCCCTGAAATTTTAGAGAGACAGGTACCAGGCGAGATGTAAATGCGTATCACAGCTGTTACATTTGGTACTGGTGGGCAGGTGTCCCAAGCAAATGAGTAGGCAGCACTGAGGGCATGCAGTCGTAGTGCTGTTGGGCATTGGGGTATGTTACTGTGAGAGTAGAAAAATGTTGTAGACAATAAGGGGAGTGATAGAGCATCAACCTTGATGAGAAGTAGTTACAGTAACAGACATGGGTAGGTATGAGTTATCAGAGACAGGATAGTGACCCCTACACTGGCAGAGTGGAGAATGTTATTAACTTTCTCCCATCACTGAGCCTGGCTCCACACAGCTGAAACTACACTGACCTGGGTGACCACCTTAGAACAGGCCAACGTGGTTTGGTGTTATGACCTCCTCCACTGGCCTAGGAAGAAGGGGACATCCTGCTTGTGCACCACCCCATCCAGCAGAACCTCCAGGTCCTTGTCTGCAAAATGAGGCAGCAATTTCCCCTTCTTTGCCATGACCAGGGCAAATATCAGAAACCACGCAGGGCAGTTCCAGACCAACAGCACCAGAGATGCCAATCAACTCCAGGATATCTTGTCAATGAGAAATTTTTCCAGGAACAGTTGGTGGTGGTTGGAGCTAGAATGGATGTGACAGATGCCGTAGGTATGGGGTTGGTTGTTAATGAGGTGAATTTTGTAAACAGCAGGAAGAGATCTTGCTTTGGCTCACCAATGGTAACCCTTCATGAAACCTGATGAAACTGGAAACTTCAACAAACAAAAGCAAAAGATTTACCCCTGTGAGTTACAGTTGTGAATTGGTTATTAAGAACAAACAGAAGTGACTAGGGATAGGATAATGCAAATTCAAAAAGCAATTTGTTCAGACTAAATATAAGAGAATAAAATTTAATATTCACCTCTCGTCGCCCATTGTAAATAGTTCATATTAGCAGTGATGACTACTTACATTAGGAACCAATCTCCTTTCACTTCCATTTTTAATATAGTACCATATCTATTATGCATCAAAGAACACGGAAGGAAAATTACAATCCAGGAAGTGTTACTTTTCAGAAATCAATCTGTAACATGTTTTACATTAATTGAGCTGGTTCATTCCTTATTGATTCTTAAAATTAAATATAATATAGTGTGAAAAGGAGATGTTGAATAGGAAGACAGCTTGGAGAATAGCATAGCAAAATACCGCTGTTGCCCCTATGGGATCAGGGCTCAACTTTAGTCCACAGTAATTTGATTTAGGTTTGAGATGGGATTCTGGCTAATGCAGAGTTTAAAGACAATAAATTCAGACAGAAAGCATGAAGGTTTCCTTTTTTTTATGGCACCCAGCTAAGTTACCAGGTTAACCTCGATCTTGCAGAAGCTTCTAGCATTTAACGTACAAGTACTTAAGATGTTGAAAGCTATTTGTGAGAACATATTACTCAAAACGGCCTTCTATCTGAATAAAAGAAAAATAATAACCAAATTAAAACTTAATCATTGCAAAACTATGTATCAGCAATTGTTTGAGTTAGAGTTCACGTAGGTCCTGTTTTAGTGAGAGCCTGATGCAATAGCCCATTCATTACAGCTATCTGTTTGATAGTATAGGTTAATTTAAGGTTGATAAACTTGTAGCACTCCTCAACCCATCCTCTGGAAAGACAGAATTATGAGAGAGCTAATAAAAATAAAATCTGAGCAGTAATTTTTATTGTTCTCCTAATGAGACACAGTATTCTGGCTTCAAAAGAATTGGATTCTTGTGGTATATCTGGCAAGTTGCCAGGTTAGATACTTGAGGTTGAGTTATGTTGTGATTTTTGGAGGAGTTTTTACCATGAGTCCCAGTAAGATTTATCACTGCATCTTAGCAAATGTGTCTCATTAAATACATTCCACACCCCTGCAATGTCTCATGTCCAAATCTATTCCCATCTTACCACATGCTCTCCTGGAAGAACTCACCACTCATCAGATATCCACTGGAGAAAGGGCATCCGTTATCCCTGCACCATCTATAAAAGCCTGGGCAGTCCTGCACGGTCATAGGAGACAGACGGAAATTAATAGCCAGTTTTATGGACAGGGTCTTAGAAGTATTACTGGGTGGGGCAGTAGAGGTATTGACACAGGGCTTTGTCTTGGATGTTGATGCCTGATGACCATCATGGAGGTTCTTTGAAAGGAATGGTGGACTGAAGTCACCAGGGGCCCACTCTGATTTCCATGCCCAGACTTCTCAATGTTTAGCTTCTTTGCTGCATTTGGCACAGTGTCAAACTGCACATTAATGAGGTGAGTTGTGCCTTTACCAAGGTGTTCGCCAAGCCATGAACAAAAATAGAAGTTTCTAGAAAAACTCAGGCGGCCTGGCAGCATCTGTCAAGAAAAAAAACGAAGAGTTACATTTTCAGGTCCGTGACTGACCCTTCATCTGAGGACCTGAAACATTAACTCTCAAATTTTCTTTACAGGTGCTGCACAGATTCTGAGCTTCTCCAGTAACTTCTGTTTTTGTTCCAGATTAACAGCATCCGCAGTTTTTTTTGGTTTTTGTTTACCAACCATAATGCCTCTTAATTGACAACTTGCCTCTGCATTGCAAGAAATTTGCCACACAGCACAGCAAAGGCACAAAGAATGGAGCAATATGTTCCCAACATTGAGACAGGCCATGCCAGATTTCTTGCCTAATTTTATTATAAATCATGCCATACCCCACATCACTCAGGCCCTGATATAATTGCACCTTCTGTTCCTTCACCAAGTACTAGCTCAAAATAAATTGCTAATGGGACCGCTATCATGTTACCATTTCAGAGCAAAATCAATGACAACGTATATTTATTCAGAGGCTTTAATGTTATAAAATCCCAAGGCACTTCCCCAAAAAAATGACAAATATCCCATTGAGGAAGGAAGGAAGGGTGAAGAGAATCTTTATCAAATAGATGAGTTTTTAAAAGGAATCATAAAGGAGGAAGAGGGAATCATAAAGTTGTGGAAAGACAGAAAGGTACAGGAAATCAATTCTAAAGCATGGGATTTACCTTTAGGCATGGGCAGTATTAATGGAGGAAAGGGAAGGCACGGGGGATACAAGGAATACTGTGGTTGTAAGAGTAGAAATCTTGGTGAGGGGAAATTGTCGGCTCAAAGGAAATCATTAGAGTCAGCTGAATC
Source organism: Stegostoma tigrinum (assembly GCF_030684315.1). Classification (NCBI taxonomy): domain Eukaryota; kingdom Metazoa; phylum Chordata; class Chondrichthyes; order Orectolobiformes; family Stegostomatidae; genus Stegostoma; species Stegostoma tigrinum. The sequence goes on from NC_081368.1 coordinate 38,596,942, forward strand.
CATACCTGGCTTTGAATGCAAAGGTGATCATTGTGGAATACATTGACATGGAGCCCAGTGGAGGCTGGGACGTTAAATGTCATCAAGGCATAGATTGATAATTTCTTGATCTTGCGAGGAATTAAGGGCTATGGGTAGATTGATGAGTTCATATTACATGAAATTCAAACGGGCAGTGCCTAAGCACTGGATAACCAAAACTGCATTGGGCTCCCAAGAATGTCATATTTTTCATTGATACCAACCACTTGGGCAATCCATGTGATGGAAAACACCAAACTGGCAGCAATCTGGATTTTGTCGAGATTGAGTAGTAAGTGCAGTGACATGAATTTCAGTCCTGTTCCTGTTCAACCCCAAAGTCAACCGTCCAATTTGTGACATACACCATTGTCAAATGCCAAATGGAAAACAAAATCTCAAACTACTGTGACTCACTATAAGCAGAGCAGTGGGTTTTCTTGGCAGTTAAGTCACAGATATCCAGAATGAGTTTTCCAAACACCCTCACTCATCACTGATGAGTTTTCCAAACATCATCATCCTTAATAAACATGAACAATTTATTTCTGCTAACTTTTACTTTCAATCAGATAAACTGTTGGTATTATCTTGCCTATCATGCTCAATGACTTAACAGTTCAGAAACTGTGGGAATAGCAGTGATTGACAGTATACACTAGAGACTGATGAATATCAGTGATTGGGTTCTTTCAAATACAGGGTTACTTCAGTCTCCCAATATATCAAAGGTTGGGATAGAGTGAATGCTGTATGACATCAGAGGCAGGTGGTTTTTGGCAAAAATGTCATGATAACAAAAATGATACACGGAGGAAATACTATAGGCTTATATCAGTCTTCCAATGTCTCCATTTAAAATGATCATAAGGCCATAAGACATAGGAGTGGAAGTAAGGCCACTCAGCCCATCGAGTCCACTCCGCCATTTAATCATGGCTGATGGGCATTTCAACTCCACTTACCTGCAATCTACCCATAGCCCTTAAAGGGATCTACCCATAGCCCTTAAAGGGATCACTGGAAGCTGCTCTGAAAATGCAAAAGATAAGTATGTTTATTGACTTTTCATGATTTATGTCCTACATGATCACATAAAAATCTCTGACTGGTGTTGATAATTTTGCTGACCAGCCTGGTATTGCCTGTGTCAAACATTCTACCCCCTCCGCAATAGAATTTGCCTGTATTAATTGTATCTGTGTGTGATTGCACTTCCTGAATGAAACCTACATCAATTTGATCAGACATCTATTCACAAATCTTTATATCAGTGAGTTTATCGATCACCTTGATTATTCCATGTATGAAGTCCTTGAAATCAGTTCTACAATTACCCTTTTATTAATTTGAATCCATGCCCAATTAGGACAAATTAGTGTAATATTAGGACTATTGTATTTGTCTATAAAATAAATGAAGTAGTTATAAAGCCATCAATAAGTGAGACTTGAATTTGGATTACCCACAAATAGAACTGTCATACTATTTTGAGTATAGATTTCTTCTAAATTATGTTCAGTTGATAGCTATCTTACATATGGGAGCAGCAGAGCTTGTGTAAAAAAGTTAATATGCTTCGTATGCTGCCTGTGGGTTGTTAAGGATGGTACGAGTTGGCACAGCTTGTTGTCATTGACAGTTGTTAGTGTGCGTTGAAGTGGAACAATGGCTTGTGAGTATCACCATGTGCCTGTTAGAGAGAATGATCCACCTGCTAGAGTAAGAAACCAGCTAGGTGAACAAAACAATGTCACATTTCAGAAAGTTGCATAATTGTGTCAGTTCAATGGGGAAGTACAGAAGCAGTTTCTCTGTTCTCTATGATCTTTGAAACTTCTGAGTTGTCACGCCAGGGAAGTCACTTCTACAGCAACACGGCAATGCACTTGATGCAGTCTACATAGACTTCAGTAAAGCTTTCGATAGCGCCCCATATGGGATGTCAGTGAAGGTAAGAGCTCGTGGAATCCAAGGAAATTTAGTTAATTGGATCCAAAATTGGACTGAGTAGTTGGAAATGGAAGGTGATAGTTAAGGGGCATTTTTGTGTCTAAAGGCCTGTGTCCAGTTGGGTTCTACAGAGATCTTTGCTGTTTGTGACATATATAAATGATTTGAACTTCAGTGTAAAAGCGTTAATGAATAAGTTCATGGGAGACACAAAAACTGGTAGGATGACAAACAATAAGGAAGATAATCTTATATTATAGGAAGATGAGGATGGTGGCAATTGGGATTTGATCCTGGTAAATGGGAGGTGATGTACTTGGACAGGATAAACAAGCAAAATGAATACATGATAAACAGTATAAACCTAGACAGTACCAAGGCACAGAAGGCCCTTTGTGTTCATGTACACTGGTCCATTAACATATCAAGGTAGATAAAGTGGCTAAGAAGTCAGATGGAATACTTGAATTTATTAGTAGAGACATGGAATTCAAGCGCAGAAAGGTTATGCTGAAACTCTATAAAAATTGGTTAAATCATGGCTAGGGTAGTGTGTGTAGATTGCAGTGATGAGGGGCAAGCAGAGATTTACCTGGATGTTGCCTCAAATGGAGAGTTTTAGTTCTGAAGAGATTTTGGATAGACTAGGTTTGAAGAGAAGCCACTGAGGGAGATCATGATTGAGATGTATAAATTATGAGAGTCATAAATAAGGCAGACAGGAAGAAATTTTTCCCGTTGGTGAAGGGACCAAAAATTGCATAGGTTTAAGGTGACAGGCAGAGATTTAGAGGGGATGTGAGGAAATGGATTTTCACCCAGAGGATGGTAGGAATCTGGAACTCACTGCCTGTAGGGTGGTAGAGGCAGAAACCCTCATAACATTTAAGAAGTACTTTGATGCACCCTTACAATGCCAAGGTGCACACAATAATGAGCCAAGCGCTGGGAAATGGAACTAGAATAGTTAGTCTGTCTTTTACAGGCACAAACTCCATAGGCCAAAGGGTCTTCTTGATGTAGACTTCTATGGCTGTATGATGATTTAAGCCAAGTAAATATTTGGTGAATATATATTTCTCCAAGGTGACTGTTAACGTCATAAACAGTTAATGTAAGTTAACATCCTAATTCCTAAAACTAAAAGTCATATTCCAAAACATTGGATTTCTAAATATGTATGTCACCTTAACATTCATGTTCTTTAATGCTGATGCACACCGGTAGCTATGTGCATGCTGTACAAGATGTACTGTAGCAGGTTGTTGACATAAAACACCTCAACAGACCGGATCATATAAAGACTAAGTGGAGTAGAATGTTGCTTTATCCGGGGCCATATTGATATTACCTAGCATGGTGATGAAATGTCTGAGCAAAAACAAGCCTTCTCGGTAAGCGAGTCAACAACCTCACCCACAACCCGAGCTACAAATCTTCGCAAGAACCTTAACTGTACTGTAATAGTTCTCCTAGGTTGCTTCAACAGCACCTTCCAAAACCATGATCACTAACATCTCAAAGAACAAAGGCAACACACGATTAAGATCACTTCCACCTTCAAAATATGTGCTAACATATTTGACCTTTATCACTGTTCCTTCATTGTCACTGGGTCAAAATTCCAGCATTATGCTTGTATCTACTCATTATGGACTGACACATTTCAAGATGACAGCTCGCCACCAGCTTCTCAAGGAAAACAGGGATGCGCAGTACATGTTGGCTTAGCTCCCGACTTCTACTTTCTGTGAAAAAATGTAAACTTTTGCAACAAGTTAAAAGATTATTCAAGTAAACAAGGATAATCTCAATTGAATTCCTACAAGTTTAAAGGTTCATAAAAGAAAACTGCTTCTGAACTGGCATGAAATGACATAAACTTAGGAATTGAACTTTCAAAGATAATTGGAATGGCTAATGAGAGGAAAGACAAAAGGACAAGAGACATTATTCTGTTCAGAAAATTAATTGATGAAGGAACAAGTGCCAATATTTACACACTTTGTTTTTTATTTTCACAGCTGCAGATTGGAAATATAGTATGAGACTTTCTCTGTCTTTGGGCCAAAATAGTGGAAGTCCCTACCTAACACCATTATAGATGTATGTTCATCAAATAAACTGCTATGCTTATCATCACCTTCACAAGAGTAATTAGGCATGGGCAATAAATGTTGTCCCAGTCATGGCTCACATGCTATAAATCCTATTCCATGGCTCAGTGGTTAGCACTGCTACCTCACATCACCAGGGACCTGGGATCAATTCCAGCCTTGGGTGACTTTGCAAATTCCACAAAGATATTCTCCCTGCAGCTGTGGGGGTTTCCGTTGGGTGCTTTGGTTTCCTCCCACAGTCCAAAGATGTACAGTTAGGTGGATTGGCCATGCTGAATTGCCATAGTGTCCAGGGATGTGAAGGTGAGGTGCATTAGCCTCAGGAAATGCAGGGTTACATAGATTGGGATAGCTCTGAGTGGGATGCTCTTTGAAGGGTCGGTGTGGACTTGTTGGGCTGAATGGCCTGCTCCCACTCTGTGGTGCTCTTTATCCATTTACATCTTAATGCCAACAATTAGTTAATACACAGCACTTGCATAATATTAAGCATGATTAATATACAATTGTCAAACAGCACACTCAGAGTGGACTTGAAACACAGTTTGTTTGGATAATGTAAAATGATGTTTAGTCTTCATTTGATCTTTGCCATACCTGGCTTAAGATTGCTTTATGGCACACTCAATGTTTATTTTTACAGGTTAAAAATACATAGCAGCATCTCTGTAGAATTCTCCCAATCTCCTACTATACATCATAAGTACACGCTGAAAAATCTTATTTAAGGAATGAATCTCAGTGTAAATTACACCAAGGGAAAAGTAGATAACAAGAAATGCCCTTCCAGTGGTATAACAGAAGGAAGGCAATGTTTCATGCAGCTTGCAGTTGTCCATTTTGAAAGGTTTCACACCAGATGAAAGAAACTGCATGTGTAAGTAACAATCAAAGCTAGTCGAGACATTAATTAGATTTGAGTTTGAGACACCTTGTTTATGTGTTTGTTTATTATGACTCAGGACTTTAAAAATGTCTTTTAACCTGTAAGTTTATAGGCCAATTTCAATGTGTAATTGGTCCACAATTCTCTTAGACAGGAATGCTTTGTTGGCACTTAAGCTAAAGTAAAGCTACCAGCAATAAACACAGCAGCCTTCATTCTCAAGTCTTAGCACAATACCATGCAAAATATAAAAATCCAGAAATGCTTATTATTGGAATGTTTTTATTCATTTTACAAAGACAGTGGCTGCCTAAATCATTAGCCAGTTAAGAAATGTGGCGGCAAGATGGATACAAGTTGAAAGTCTAAATGAAAATGCATGGAGGAAAGTTTAAGATATTAATTATCTAACGTAGCATCATCATTCTCTAGTAAAATCTTCCCACTTATCCCCTTCCATCTTATTGCTCATGACCAGTTGTCCATCCCTACATTCTCATCCTTGTTGCGAGCATCCACCCTATATTCCCAAACTCATGTTCATATTCTTGCACTCTTATCTCCAAGCTGGTACTCCCCAAGATTACTATTATTCTTTGAAGTAATTATTATCATGTGTAAAATATCATGCTGATCAGGAAAAGGGTCTAGGGCAGTTTGCTGATAAGTTTAAGGCATTGTTTGTGTAATGTTTACCTGAATTATAAAGGTGAATAATAGGGGAGGCAAATTGAAAAGTGATATTAAAAATGTAAACAGTTTGTTTAGTCTCTTGCTAAAGTGTTGATCATTTGTCACTGAAATCACTGTTCTTTGTGTCCAGTGTAAAGACAATAGATCATAACCTCAAATCACCTTTGGACATATAGACTTTTCAATTGTAGAACTTTTCAAAGAGGAAATACAGATCCAAACGTATTGTCAATTTGATGGTGCTCCAAAGAGGGGAAGTCACATCTGAAGAATATAATGGAAGGCTCAGAGGGAGAGTTGCATGACTAGTTGTGAACATGATGAGAGAAAACACGTGTGGAGCTTGAGGAACACAGCAGGCCAGGAAGCATCAGAAGCGCAGGAAAGCTGGCATTTCAGGTTGGGATCCTTCTTCAGAAAATCAGAAATTTCTGAAGAAGGGTCCTGATCCAAATTGTCAGCTGTGCTGCCTGGCCTGCTGTGTTCCTCCAGCTCCACACTGGGTTATCTCTGACCCCAGCATCGACAGTTCTAAATAATTTTAACCCTGGAATGTGAGTGCTAGTGTCCTAAAATAAGCATATGTACTACCTTGCATTTGAGTAATCGGTGCTGTGAAAGTGACAGGTGAAGAACCATGGACTAGTCACCATTATATTGCAGGCAAAAGGACACTCTTACTCTGAGTATTCGAAACCAATCTGCAAGCCTGTTCAACAGGAAGCAAGACAAAATAATTTTAATAAGCCGCAAGGCAAAGAATCTTGAAATTAACTGCTCAACTATCAACCTTCCATTGTCTACACTTCATGAATGGCATATCTTTTAACTTTTATATATCTTTTGGTCTCACTTCTCATTTTTAATCTGTGTGTTGTGTTAATATTTCTGCTTGCATTTAATGATTAATAAATTTACTCCTTCATTAACTCAAAAAAGCCTAATTACTTTGGCTGCTCTTAAAACGTAAGTTAATTTGCTCTTGGGAGAAAGGTATCCACAAGTAAGGGTATCCCTTTTAATTACCCTTGTTGTGCTCAATCAGGGATGAATAAAAGTCATAAAGGAGGGGAGCCAGTTCATCCTTCCTCACTCGCGAGTTTGACAATTTGGCTGGAAATATAATAAATTGTGAAACCTTGCCTGGGAACTGGTTGTAACACAGTCTTAGCAAGGATATAATTGACCACAAAGAGTATAATAGTAAGGAACATAAATGGTTTAGGTGTAAGAATTTGAGTTCTGAGGCAAAGTTAAGACTTTTTGATTTCAAACTGAATGAAATTTTAAACGACCACCTCAACACTTTCTTTGGGGCCTTATGAAAACTGGTCATTTTGTTTTATGTTACAGTAATGACAGTGTTTTAATGCATTGAAGAACTTTGAGAAATCATAAATATTATGTATGTGTCTATCTGTGGGAAAGGTACTGTATAAAATAACTTATTTCTTTGTCCCCCTTGTCGATGATACTAAAAGACTATTTATATTTTCTGTGGCTGCTGGCACGAAGTAATTCTTGTCGTACCACTAGTGTCACGCGTGTAAATCTGATATTACAGTCATACATGTACATAATGGAATTGGATTGGAAAAGGTGATCCATGGGCAGGAGAAAGGTGGGTGTTTGTAGGACACCAGAGGAGGAGAGAACAAGAAAATGAATGAGGGGTGCAGGAAGTTGGAGAGGGGCAAAGCGGGAGATGGGAGCAAAGACGTTGAAATGGCCATGAGTTAAGAGGGTGGGTGTGTACAGAATGCAATCTTGACCTAAAGTGGTGGGGTGGAGTAGGGGGCAAGATGAGGCAGAGATTTTATATGCCATATCATGTTATTCTTTCTCTGATAGACCTAGGTCATGTTCTGACCACCCTCAACCCTTTCCAATCGTGTTATATTCTCCCTCTCCTCCTCATTGTGACCTGAGTGTATAGTTTGAATGAGTGTTTAATGACAGGATGGATTGTTCTACCATAGAAAACAGTTTGCCTTATTTATTATAACAATTGCCCTGCACAATTTTGCACACCCCTATCAATTTTTCTATTATTCTCTCCATTCCACGAAGAATATTCCCAACTTATCCAACTTTTGTATGTATCATTATTTCTGCTATCATCCTGGTAAACACCCATTATGCTTTCTTCAGGGTCTTGAAATCCATCCTAAGTTTTGACGTCCAAGGCTGGATACAGTCAGCCAGTTGAATCATAGAAATTTGTAAGTATTTAGCATGACTTCCTGTTATATTTAATGCCCCTAATTATAAAGCCCAGATTTACTATAAAAAGGATTGAAGTCCAACAGAAAAGGAATCTTATGATCATTCTGTAGGGCCTTAGAGATGCCTCATCTGGAGTATGGTTTACACAATCTTAGTATTCTTACCAAAGAAAGAATAGATTTACTTGCTTCAAGGTAGTGCAATGAAGATTTAATAGGTTGATTTCTTGGTTCAGAAAATGGTCCTATGAAGAGAGATTGATTAGAAATGTATTAAGTTCTTAAAGGACCTGAGAAATTCAATGCTGTAATGGTATTTTCCCAGCTGTAGAGTCTAGAACCAGGGGACATAGTCTCAGCATAAGATGTTGACCATTGAAGATCAGGTGGAGAAATTTCCTCACCTCATGAATGGTGGATCTTTTAGATTCTTTACCCAGACACACACAAATGAGTGGCATCATTTTTGACTACAAAGGGAGTTAGGAAACTGAGAAGGTTTAGCTGATTAGAAGGTTAACCATGGCCATATTGAATGGCAAAGCTGGCTCAAAGGACCAAACAGCCTTCTCCTGTTCTGATAACTTACACTTTTGTGTGTGTCATATACTTTCTTAATTAGATAATCAACTTGCCTGCTAGCTTCAAAGAGTTGTGACTCTGTATACCCCAGATTCTCAATTCTTGCACCTCGCTCAAAACAGTATACAATTAGATTATATTGCCTCTGCACGTAGTTCCAAACAATGTGCGGATTTTCACATTTAACTGCGTTAGATTACATCTACCATGCTTATTCATTTCACTTGAATTTATATGTCCTCCTGAAGACTGCCACTATCCTGCTCACTAGTCACTGCATGGGCATGTTTTGTATCTTCTGTGAACAAAGAAATTGTTCTCCTTATACTTTTGTCTGATCATGTATAGAAAGTCTCTAATAACAAACCCTGAGGGATAGGCTGAATACTTTTCTCCAGCCAGAAAAACAGCCATTCACCATTACTATCTATCTTATTCCTTAGCCAATTCAGTGTCTAAATTACAGCTATCCCTTTAATTCCTGAATCAGTCATGCTTGTCAGACACAATTTACATCTAACATGAGAAACCAACTCCATGCACAAAGATTACTGTCAACCTTTCTTCAGCTGCCTCCCTCATCTTTAACCTCTCCTTGCTACAATCCAAGTCCTCACCTGCTTCAAGAAGACTGCCATCATCCCATTCTACAAGAAAACACATGCGATGTGTGTTAATGACTGCCACCAAGTGTCTCTGACCTCAATGATTATGAAGTCCTTCAAGAGGCTGGACATGGCCCAAATCAACTCTAGCCTCCCAGCCTGTCTCAATCCCCTAATATTTGCCGACTGGTGAAACAGGTCCATAGTGGACGCAATTTCTCTTGTCCTACTCTTGCCTGTGGAATATCTGAATAACAAGGAAACCTAAATCAGGCTCCCATCATCAACTTCAGCTCCATAATCCATTCCAGGTCAACTCCGAGACCTGGGTTTTGGCTCCACCCTCTGCAATTGGATCCTCAGCTTCTTGACCCACAGATCACAAGCAATGAAGATCAAGGACAGCACCTCCTCCACGATAATCCACAATCCTGGTGCCCCACAAGGATGCATCCTCAGCCCTCAACTGTACTCCCTGTGGCCAACCACTGTGTAGCCAAATTCTGTATGAACACCATCTACAAGTTTGCTGACAACACCGCAGTGGTAGGCCAGATATCAAACAACAATGTGTCAGAATACAGGAAGAAGATAGAGTGCTTGGTGTCATGGTGCAATGATAACAGCCACTCTCTCAATGTTGGCAAAACAAAAAGACTGATCATTGTCTTCAGGAAGAAAGGAGGAGGACATGACCCTATCTACATCAATAGATCTGAGGTGGAGACGGTTAAGACTGTCAGGTTCCTAAGGGTGGCAATAATCCACAATCTATCTTGGACCTCCCAGGTAGAGGCAACAGTCAAGAAGGTGCAACACCTCTTCTTCCTCAGGTGAATTAAAAAATTCGGCATGTCCATAAGGACCCTCACCAACTTCTACAGATGCACCAGAGAAAGCATACTGTCCAGGTACATAACAGCCTGGAGTGGCAATTGCTCAGCTCATGACCATATGAAACTACAGGAATATTATAGAAAAGATGTGGAAGCATTGGAAAAGGTACAGAGGAGATTTACCGGGATGTTTCCTGGAATGAAGGGAAGATCTTTTGAGAAAAGGTTGAGAGAGCTAGGGTTTTTCTCTTTAGAATGACAAAAGATGAGAGGTGACTTGATAGAAGGGTACAAAATGATCAGAGGTTCAGATAGAGTGGATAGTCAGAGATGTTTTCCTAGGGTGGAGGTAACTATTATGACGGGGCATAGTTTTAAAGTGAGTGGAGGTAGACATAGGGGAAATGTCAGATGTAGGTTCTTTACTCAGAGAGTGGTGGGGGTGTGGAATGCATTGCTGGAGAGGATAGTGGAGTCAACCTCATTGGGGGCATTTAAGTAACTATTAGATAGGCAAATGGGTGATGGAATAAAGTAGAGGTGAGGTCAGATAGACCTTAGGTTTAAGGTAAAAGTTGGGCTCAACATTGTGGGCCGAAGGACCTGTACAGTGCTATACAGTTCTATGTTCTATGTAAGGTTGTGTGCCAGCCCAGGCCACCACAGAAGGAAATCTGCCATCAATGGACTCCAGATACACTTCCTGTTGTCATGGAAAGGTTGTCAACATCGAAGACCCCTCCCGCCTGGTAATGCTATCTTTCAAACTCAAATTGGGCAGAAGATACAGAAGCTTGACCTCATGCATCAACAAGTTCAAGAACAGCTTCTTCCCTGCTGTCATTACAGTGCTGAATGGACTTCTCTAACTTCAAATGATGTTGATTAGCTAATGTTGATCTTACTTTGCGCAGCTCCTGTGCAGTTGTAACCTTGTATGCCTCACTCTATTTAAGCACCCTATGATCTCTATGTCTTTGCTTGTACTGCTCACAAAACAAAGCTTTTCTCTGTACTTAGATACTTGTGACTACAGTAAATCAAATTAAACTAAAAGGAAGGCAGCTGTCACTGACAGTGACAGTATGAATTTAGGGTCTTGATTCCTCATATGATATAATTGGAGATTTTCTTTCTGGATGGTCACTTTCAAGACTATTCATGAGTGTTTTAAAATGTTCAAATGTGGAATATTCTGTCTTTTACCACAAATATTGTGGTCCCACTGAGTGTCGATCCGTAGCCAGGAGAAAGTGAAGCTTAATTGTTTGTTTTTAGTCAATTAAACCATCTGTTCATTGAGATTCCAGTGAGAAATATATTTGGCTGCGAGTGTCTACATGTAAACACTCAGGCTGCTTGCTGCTTAACTCCAAGTAAGACACTTTAATGTATAAGGTTAATTAGTACTTTTTATACACTACACTATTTACGCATGTACATAATAGGTTCTCAAATAAACCTTTGTAGTGTAATGTCTAAGACCTCTCCTCACATGGTCATTCTAGACAGACGTTCCCTCTCTTGTTTTTGTCAAAGCCATATTACATCTCCATGAATTACATGAGTCTTATAATACAAAAACATCCCCTCTAAGATTCTCTCTACTTGATCTAAATTATTCAGCAATTTATTTTTATTTACTAATAAAATCTTTGTGATAATTAATGTCATTATTAGCATCATTTGAAAAGAATCATGAAAGTCACCTGTGTCTGAACCAACATTTATTGCCCATCCCTAGTTGCCTTTGATACCATGGTGGTGCGCAGCCTTCTCAAATAGCTGCAGCCCATTTGGTGTAGGTTCACTCAATGTCACTAGGCGGGGAGTTCCAGGATTTAGACTCAGTGATACTGAAGGAGTGGTGATATATTTTCAAGTTAGGACAGTAAATGACTCGGAAAGGTACTTGCAGATGGTGGTGCTCCCATGTACCTGCTGCCCTTGTCCTTATAGGTGGAGGTGATCATGGAATAACAAAGTGCTATCTAAGGAGCTTTGGTAAATTTCTGCAAATGAAGATATCACACGTTGCTGCTACTCGGTATCAGTGGTGGAGTGAATGGATGCTTGTGGATTTAATGTCAATCAAGTGGGCTGTTTTGTTATGGATGGTGTCAAGCTCCTTAAGTGTATTGGATTCATATTAATCCAGACAACCAGGAAATCTTCATCACACCCTTGGTGGACAGGCTTTTGGTGGGGGAGGGGGACGTTGAAGGGGAGTTACTTGCTGCAGGATTTCTAGATTCCAAACTGCTGCTGTAGCCACAGTATTTATATGGCTAGTCCAGTTCAGATTCTAGTCAATGGTATTGATAGTGGGGAATTTAATGATGGTGATGCCATTGAATGTCAAAGGGCAATGGTCAGATTCTGTTTTATTGGACATGGTGATTATCTGGCAGTTAGGTGGCACTGATGTTACTTGCCACTCATCAGCTCAAGCCTGATTATTGTCCAAATCTTGCTACCTTTAGACATGGACTCTTTCAGAACTCAAGGAGTCAAGAATGGTATTGAACTTTGTGCAATCATTGGTGAACATCCACACTCCTGACCTTAAAAATGGAAGCAAAGTCATTGATGAAGTAGCTGCTGTTTATTGGGCAAAGAACACTACTGTGAGGAACTCCTGCAAAGGTGTTCTGGAGTGGAGATGACTATAACTATCTTCCTGTGTATCAAGTATGACTCTAACCAACAGATTCCTTGATTCAAACTGACTCTAGCTTTGCTAGGAGCTTTTTGATACAAAACTCAGCCTTGATGTTAAGGCAGTTGTTCTCCCCTCACTTCTCCTCTAGAATTTACCTCCTTTGTCTCTACTTGAGCCAAGGCTGGACTGAGGCCAGGAACTGATTGGCCCTGATGGAATTCAGACTGGGCATTAGTGAGCAAGTTGTTGCTGAGTGAATCAAAGTGGCTGAATTGTTTTTATTATTATTTGGAGTGAACCAAATTGGCTGAAGACTGGAATCTGTGATACAGGGGGCCTCTGAGAGAGGTTATCATTATATGCATCTCCCCACTGATACTCTAAATTGCAAATCAGATTGAGATGCTGAAATTTAATTTAACATAGGGCAATGGCGTTGTCCCATGTTGGAAATAATTGTATCACTCTATCTATCGTCTAATGTAATATAAGTGTGACTTTCTGGAATTATCAAACTCAGTCTTACTTGTTAGCTCAAGTAAGGCCTGTGTCCTTCTATTCTCTTGAATGTACCACCTGATGTTCTGATGACACAAGATCTTGATTGATCCAGTTGTCTGATCAACAAAACTTCTAATTTTTCATAATTTAACACATTTTCTGGTTTAGCTTTAGCATGGCCAGTGCTTATAGCCTTTGATCTCGAGGTTAATACCTCTTATGCTTTTTGCCGTAGTTTTCTTTAGTTGTTCTACATTATAGGAGCACAAGACCATAAGATAGAACAGCATAACTAGGCCATTTGACCCAATGGGTTGGTTCTGCCATTCAATCATTGCTGACATTTTTCTCAACTCCATTCTCCTGCCTTCTTCCTTTAACCCTTGACCCCCTTATCAATCAAAACCAATCGATGTCTGTCTTAAATACACTCTTGTGATACATTCTCGTGATATTGATAGATCATATTCAGCTTGAGATTGCGATCTAAAAATTAGCACATTCATTTCTAACCTCCGCATTAATTCGCCCTCTCATAACATTCAGTGACGTTGCTATCAGAACATTCCCTACAACTGACATCACGAGGGATACATTCGATGTGAAACTGAACTAAACTAGTCATCTAAATATATTGGTCACCACAGCAGGTCAGAGGCTGGGTATTCTTCAGCAAGTGACTCTCTTCAAGCCCCCAGAGCCTTTCCACTATTTACAAGAACAAGTTGTAAGTATGATGGAATGCTTTCCACTTACCTAGACCAGTGTGGACACAACAGCCTTTCAGGATAAATTTGCCTGTGTGGTGGACATGCTATATATCTCCCTTAGCATTAATCCCACTTTCACCGTCGTGTAATGGCTGCAGTATGTGCCACAATTTTTTTTAGATTAGATTCCCTACAGTGTGGAAACAGGCCCTTCGGCCCAACAAGTCCACAGGCCCCTTAGAGCATCCCACCCAGATCCATCCCCATAACCCACATACCCCTGAATGCTATGGGCAATTTAGCATCGCCGATCCATCTACTCTGCACATCTTTTTGGACTGTGGGAGGAAATCAGATCGTCCGGAGGAAACCCACGCAGACACGGGGAGAATGTGCAGACTCTGCACAGACAGTTACCCGATGCTGGAATTGAACCCGGGTCCCTGGCGCTGTGAGGCTGCAGTGCTAACCACTGAGCCACCGTGCCGCCCTGTAAATAATAAGTGCAATTTCCCAAGGCTTCTTTGACAACTTTCCAAATCCATGAATTATATCAGCGAGAAGGATAGAAGCAGCAGGCATATTGAAACAGCATAGTTTTCTTGTTGCTCTGCCACCATTCTGACTTAAGCATATTTTGTTATTGAAGTCATATATAAGATTGCTTAGTCAAAACCCTGAAACTCCATTTTGAGCAGCACAATGGGAACTTTTATCACAAAAACTGCAAGAGTTCAACAAGGTCACTTACTACCATCTTATTCAGAGGATATAGGGGATGGACAACAAACCCTGGCCATGCCTGCATCAGAATAAGTATCGTTTAAAAAAAAATCAGCATTACATCTGCGTATTTTTTGTCACTTTGGATTTTTCTAAGGTTTGCCTGGCTAACTGATCATTCACCTTCAATGTTTCTGAGCTTTTCCAAAACTGTTGTCTGTTCCATTTTTATAACATATCTGGCTATTGATCTGCATCAGCTCATATTCTAGCATGCCAGTGCATTGCTGTGAAAATTCTCATCTTCTCATTAAATAATTCTCCATACCTTCAACCCTTCCTATCTGAAACACAGAGGGCCAGCATTGCTCCTTCTAAACTTTGAATGGAACACTTCATATTTTCTGGGATTAGTATTGTTGAAGTTGAGTTTTCTCTGAAATTAGCAGTGTGGGTCTGGATGTTCTCAGAACTTGGTAGTGTGAGTGTAGTGTGTGTTCACTGGGAATGTGAAAGCTGTTAAGCATTAGTGATGACAACAACTCTGTAGATTTCTTAACAATTATTGGATCAAATAGTAGAATTACTCAATGGCAGACAGGATCGAAGCATACATTCCATTGGGTATATCTTGTCATCCAAGAGGACCAGTAATAATAATAAAAAATACTGATCTAGCCCACTCATCTTACAAATAAATGCAGCTACCAATCATATAGAAAGAGAGGATGGAAGAATAACAAGAATAAAATATAAACAGTCTTTGTCAGGAGGCATTAAAAATTTACACCAAGGGATTGGTTGGGAATGCTTGAGGAAATTCTCTCATCTAAATTCAGTGTCCTTTTTCTCAGCCTGAAGACTTACTGCTTAAGATGCACAGCTCTTCTCTCAGGATATTAACAGTCAAAATAAACCACATATACATCATTAGTCTGTGTGCACAGTGCACATCCACTCAATCTATATTTTATGTGACTGGTTTTCCCATTGAAATCAATCAACATACTAGAAAGAAGGGAATGCCAATCTCTTTGAATCTACATTTTTTTGTGGCACGAGGTCGGTGCTAGCCTCAGGCGCTTAAATTATCTTGAACATGGAATGCATGCTCAAGTGGTTAAGATCTGAAATAATAACTATCTGCTCCATTTTTAATCTCTATCTTGTGATTCAACTAGACACCATGTGTGTGTCTAATGCAATGTTTTGTGCAAACAGTAGAAATTACTTTTCTTTAAACTCTGCAATTTTTTCTGAGAAAATACATTTGTTATTTTACTTAGAATTTGGGCGAGGGCTGTCTATGCCAGAGAAGTAAGTAGTCATTTTATGTAAAGCACTCACCAACAGCATCAAGAGGAGATGTTTATCTTATTAGTAAGAGCTGGAGTGTCAGGCTTGGAGTTCAAAGGTCGGTTTGCTAACATCAATGCATCCCCTGATTTCCTTTTATTTGCCTCAACCGCTTTCATAAAATGTACCTCATAAATGCAATAGCCAATAATCACAACTAAATCTTTGAACATTTTTACTTAAAGATGCAGTGGATTGTTGAGTGTACAGATTCACTGTACGATCATTTTTTTTTGGTAAAACTGCACTCCATTATATGTTCCAGAGATAGCAGGAACTGCAGATGCTGGAGGATCTGAGATAACAAGGTGTACAGCTGGATGAACACTGCAGGCCAAGCAGTAGGGTCGAGGCCTGAAACATCAGCCTTCCTGCTCCTCTGATGCTGCTTGGCCTGCTGTGTTCATCCAGCTCGAACCCTTTTATCTCCATTATGTGTATTATTTTATACGTCAAAACATGTCATATCGCTGTTTGCTTGTTGAACTCTTCGCTCCTCTTCATAAGATTGACATTTAGTTGAACCTTTTCATTGAACTAGACCCAGTGCTGGCTGATTTTTTTCCTCAACAAGAAAATCACGAAAAAATGAGGAAAATGTAACAATCAGTATTTTGAAGTTCCAGCACTGTGATGCAAGGAAGTATTGTAAACAATAAGATTGTTCGACAGGGACCACTTAATACATTCACTGTGGCAAGATTGGCCACCTTCAACAGTTTTGAGATATGGCAGTCTTTTTAAAATGAATCACACCATTGACCTTGGAACAAAGAGTCCAGCAACTGAACTAGATAAGAAGACAACATGGGAATTACGCAAGTGGATAATGTAAGCCTACAGCAGATGATGATGTCTGGACCAGGAGTTTTGATCGATTAGCTTGGGAGCAAATGAGTTTCTTCCTTCTTCAACAATTCCTAACCACGTGACACACCTGGTAGTAAACTTGATCAGATCTGGCTTGTTTGTTGTTTCAGGAATTCTGTGGTACCTGACTCTTCAGTCCTTGATATAGTACAACAACATCCCTTTGATTCACTTCCCAGACCTGAGTGAGCAAAATTCTCACCTAATCCAATGATGAAAGCAATTTGGCTGCTCAGCACTATGAATCAAGAAATTCTACATGTGTCTATTGAAGAAATTATGGAAAGCCCACTTTATGTTTTGCACAATGGTCACAGTGATCTTTCATTCCACAGCTTACAATGTTACCTCATGGGATTATCCAAGTGAACAGCAAACAGAAATCTCAAACATATGTAGGAAAATTAAAGCATAAGAGTGTTCTACTTTTTACTAAGAGCCTAGAAAAGACTTCAACTGCCTATAGAGGCACTCATCCGTAACAGCAGGAAATATTGAAGTTTCTCTCATCTTGCCTTTTCGTCCTGAATAGTTTGTGGTGACTTCAGGTGTAGTCTAGACAGACATGACTACAAATCTTCTAATACAAGTGACATGCTCAGCTGGTTCTCCTTATTCCTTGCGTGGCCCTTTTTGAAGAAGTGCAACTATGCTCACAGTCCTCCTGACAATTTACTCATCTCTTCATCGAATCGCGACAGTATGGAAGCCGGCCATTTGGCCCATCGAATCTCACCGCACCTCCAAAGAGCTTCCCACCCAGACTGAAACTCCAACCCGATTCCTGTAACCTTGCATTTCCCATGACTAATCCACCTAGCCTGCACACTATGAGTAATTTAGCATGCCAATCCACCTCACCTGCACATCTTTGGACTGTGAGAGGAAACTACAGCACAGAGAGGAAACCCACACAGACACAGGGAGAATATGCAAACTCCACATAGACAGTTACCTGAGATTGGAATTCAACCTGGATCCCTGGTGCTGTGAGACAGCATGCTAACCACTGAGAAGCTGCTACCTTAATCTTAAAATGCATCCTAAGAACCATAAGGTGTCATTGTCCTACACTTGTAATTCAGTGGTAACTCTCCTAACCCTTCTTTGACGGCACAGGTTCACCATTCAACAATTACTTATTGTCAGATCTTCACTTCACCTGAATTTATCACAGAGGAAATGAAGCTGATCAGTTTCTGGGCAATCAGAATTGCTACCTTCTGGATAATCATTCTGAAGAAAGCCCACTTGAAACCATTTTTTTTCCATGTTTGGAAACCATTCCATCTTTAGGATATTGTTACTAATTCTACTATTTGTTACTCCAGATGTTGGACTTTTGGTTTCAAGCAGCCTCTATACCATTAACTTTCTATTTGATTTCAAATGACCAGTCCAGTGAATGAACACCACAGTGCATGAATTTGTGAACACCAGATCATAAGCACCTTCATTTAAATGTTCTGGTTAACAATATTAAGAAAGTACTTCTAGTTAATGATATTAGAAACTGAAAAAGTACTTGAAGTCTGACGTAGATATAGGGCTTAATGAACATATCGATGGACCTCTGAACTAATCTGCAATGACCTGACAGCTGTAATCATGTAATCAGAGATAATGGGAACTGCAGATGCTGGAGAATCCAAGATAACAAAGTGTGGAGCTGGATGAACACAGCAGGCCAAGCAGCATCTCAGGAGCACAAAAGCTGACATTTCGGGCCTAGACCCTTCATCAGAGAGGGGGATGGGGAGAGGGTTCTGAAATAAATGGGAGATGGGGGAGGCAGACCGAAGATAGATAGAGGAGAAGATAGGTGGAGAGGTGAGTATAGGTGGGGAGGTAGGGAGGGGATAGGTCAGTCCAAGGAGGACAGACAGGTCAAGGAGGCAGGATGAGGTTGGTAGGTGGGAAATGGAGAAGTGGCTTGAGGTGGGAGGAGGGGATAGGTGAGAGGAAGAACAGGTTAGGGAGGCGGGGATGAGCTGGGCTGGTTTTGTGATGCAGTTAGGGGAGGTGAAGAACTGGGCTCATTTTGGGATGCAGTGGGGGAAGGGGAGACTTTGAAGCTTGTGAAGTCCACATTGATACCATTGGGCTGCAGGGTTCCCAAGTGGAACCTGTTGCACTGCAGCCTTACCATCATTTACTGTATTAATAAATATTGTTTAACAGAATCTAGAAGTCTTCCCCGAAATTGTATGAAGACTGAAGAACTCACATTATTACGCAATGCATCAGCACTAGCTTTTCAAATCTTCAGTTAGACAGTCCTCTATGAAGATTTCAGGTCAAGCTCATCTACCAGCATTCCTTCTTTGTTCAATGTTGATGACAGTATTTCATCAAATTTGCCACAGATATCTATCCTTTCCTCAAGCACACTATCGAAATTAACCTCTTCCGTTAGTAGCTTCTCTAGGTTCATTTCTGATTTATAGTCTGTCAACAAATATCTGCAGTGGGACCACTGATTCTTGAAGCTATATTGATTATAATTCGTCCCAACCCACTTCCTGAAAGAACACTATTCTACTCTGCTAGGCTACTTAGTCTCCAATTGACCCATTCTGCTGATACCATGTTTTACACCAGTGATTTTCACATGTCTTTCTTTTTCTTCAACCAAAGATACCCCTTCCATTCAGTTGAAGTGGCCTCTATCCAGGAGAGTCCCATTCTTCACACTTATACCTAATAAGTAGTTCATCATTTAACTAAACTTTACATGGTTTGGTTTGGGTTCTTTCATTCCTAAACACCACATAATGTTTGCAGATTAGTGCTGATGAGAAAAAATAGCTATGATATCATCAGATAAACATTCATGTATTCTGTTGATAACCCAGAGAATGATAAAATGGTTGAGTATTAAATGATTGGTTACTTTCTAGCTTCTTTGTGTAAATAGCCATATAATAGATTTGTCTCTCATCTGTAGGATTGATCCTCTGGGATTGCTAATAATGTGGCTGAGCTGTCTACATAGAAAATCTCAGACATCCTTCAAATAAACTGTCTGTCTCTTTTATTCATTCTTGAAGAGCCAGTTTGGTGTAATTCTGTCAGATTTTACCATGTGAATTCCCTCAGGCAATCTGGTCATTCTTTACAAGCAAAAACTCAGCAGCAAAATGTACTCTGGAATTGAACAAAGGATCCCCCACACAAATCATTGTGCCACCCTAGATAAATCTAGATATTGTTGGCTCAATGCTGCTCTTACTTTCTTTTCCTGTCCTCACACCACTGGTCACACCTTAGGCTTACAATTTCAGTGAGACCTGCCTTTTAATAAGTTAAGAATTCCACTTGTTAGGATGTGATTGCATAATGAGGACCATTTGCCTGTCTGGGAAGACCTGAAGAAGCTCCATGTGCAATGGCATTATTAAAAGGCAACTTAATTTTAGTCTTTTTTAAAATAAATCTATTTTCTAGATTTAGGGACTTATACAATCACAAGGAGAAAAAAGAAGACTTCAGCCCATTGAATCAATGTCACCTCTCTACAGAGGAATTGAATCAATCCCATTCATCTATTCTAATCCCTTGGGCCTACAAGTGTATTTCTTCTCAAATGTCCATTCAATATCCTGTTGAAACATTGATCATTGCCTCTTAGAGTGGCGGAAGAGGCAACGTGGTCCTGCTTATAACCACTTACTATATAAAAATGTTCTCGTATTCCCCACGTAGCTCTTACCCAAACCTTAATTCTGTATCCTCTTACAATTAGTGTCAAGGGTTAGAGGGAGAGAGCAGGAGAATGGGCTTGAGGGGGGCGGTGATGGCCTGGTGATATTATCACTGTTAATCCAGAGACCCAGGTAATTCTACCATGCTGGATGGTGGATTCTGAATTCAATAAAAATCTGGAAGAAAGAATCTAGTAATGACAAAGGATCCAATGTCAATTGTCAGGAAAATACATCTGCTTCACTAATGCCCTTTAGGGAAGGAATTCTACCATCCTTACCTGGTCTGACCTACATATGATTCCAGATGCACAGCAATGTGGTTGACTATTAACTGCCCTCTGGGCAATTAGGGATGCACAATAAATGCTGGTGGAAATTAAATTCAATCAGTGTGGAATTCAGAGAGTGAAGTGATGAATATGAAACCATTTGCCTCACTAATGACCTTCAGGTTTGGAAATCTGTTATCCTTAAGTCACAATTCTCAGCTTCTGTGGGCTAAAAAATACTGAACTCCTTAGGCCTCTCAGCGGGGAGACAGAATTAATTCCTCTACCTTCTTAGCTCGTGGCAAGACTCTTCTGATTCATAATCGCATTAAGTAGCTCCTGGGGCTCCCACTGAGCATCCAGTTCTTCAGAGGTATCCACACTTCAACTGCATGGAGCCAGCCAACAACACCACTTTGACAACATGAGGTGGAATTTTCCCAGCATTTGAACACCATGGGCAATGACAACAAAACTGGGAGAATGCAGTAGGATGAAAAATTAAAATCTTAGTATTCACACAGCTAAAAAGTGCCAGAGCATTGTAGGCTAAGGACCAGATGCAGGTAAATGAGATTCTTGTAGATTGCTTATTGGTTAGAATAGACATGGTGAGCTGAAAGGCCTGTTTCTATGCTGTATGACTATGACTATAAGATTCTTGATGTCAAGAAAAATAATGTCTAATTTTCTCATTCAGTTATCAAAAGCTAAATGAGAATCTTGTTGATGAGCAGCAAAAGCTCTATTTACAAGCATTAACATAATTATTATTCTGTAACCTCACCTCATTTATATGCAGGTTGCGTCTTCCTAACTTGAAAGTTAGAGTGGCTATCTGGCACATGCACCTAGCCAGCAATGTGACTGGGCATACTCGTTGATGAATATTCCCCAAAATCTCAAAGTACACTCATGGACAGTGACCAATTGTCTCCTCCATCTATGCAAGCCAACATTTGCAAAACCAGTTTCACCACATCATCTTGATTGTGTCCTAGAGTCACACAGCATGGAAACAAACCCTTCAGTCCAACCAGCCTATGCTGAAGGTAATCCCAAACTAAACTAGTCTCACCTGCCTGCTCCTGGCCTATATCCCTCCAAACATTTCCTATTCAGTTATCCATCCAAATGGATTTTGAATGTTGTAATTGTCCCTGTATCCATTACTTCCTTAGGAAGTTCATTCTAAATGTGAACCACCTTCTGTGTAAAACATTTACCTTAATATCTTTTTTAAAATCTCTCGTCTCACCTTAAACATGCGCCCCCTTGTCTTGAAATCCCCCATCTTAGAAAAAAGACAACTACTATTAACTCTATCGATATCCCTCATTATTTTATAAACTTCTATCAGGTCACCTGGCATTGGGCTATGATTATTTGTACTGATCAAGCCCAATCAGTCTGGAGATTATCTGTAAATCAGTTAGGAAGCAGCATAGGCATCAGTCCAACAGATTGTCCAGCTTTGGCTTTCTACTCCCAAATTGATACGGTAGGGATGGGTTGCCTAATGACCAAAGGGTCTGCCTCTGACCATCACACTCTGTAGAGCCTATAATCTTCAACAGAATCACAACTACGCACTGTAAATAAAAGTGTCTGCCAGCACAGCCAGAGTGGATAGGGTAAAATTAGTTTAGATTGTAGGCTGGAGCAGGACCCAACTGGTGGTGATGTGAGGCCCTTCAAAGGGCAATTGCATTAATAAAGCACTCACAGATTTGTGATTAAAGACATCTGCAATCACAAAATTCTGCAGGTGGACATCATACTCCCAGTTAATAAAATGTGAGGCTGGATGAACACAGCAGGCCAAGCAGCATCTCAGGAGCACAAAAGCTGATGTTTCGGGCCTGGACACATGCACCCTATACTCCCAGTTATGCTGGTTATGGGTAATCTAGGCCCTGTTCACCGGTCATTACAGATTTATTCTTGTAATCTCTGTAAAGCAGGAGAAATCCTTAAAATTGTGACTTATAATTCTGAAACAGATTCCAAAATCATAGGCTGCACTAGGGCATGGAGAAGCTTTTCCCTCACATCGAATTATAATTCGATCAGAGCATGCTGTCGTAAGAGCCCCTGTGTTTCTTGGGTGGAGAGTATTTTACAATTCTACCTCACTTATGATCTCCTACAGAATGCATGTGACATGGCTCATGCTGCATACAGTAGAATAAAGTTTGACATGGCAGAGATCTACTTTGAGGCATTCCAAACCACTTCCTGCCCCTTGTTAGAGATCACCATGCATTACAAATTGTGACAGAGGGGGAATGAATCACCTCTGATAATTAAACTAAAACACAAGCCCCAATCTGTTATGACAAGAGTAGCAGTTCCCCACTAATAATTACCCCCAAAACACCTAGAGAAGCTCAACTTCCCCTCATAATATATTAAAAGGGAGGTTAAAAGAAAGAAAATCCCTGATCTCCGCTTCACAGGAACAAGAAACAATTTACTTATTTAACCCAACAATGTACAAGTTATCAAAATTTCAAATAAACCAACAATTCCCCCTTAGACTATTAACTACTCCCTAACTGGTCTAAATTTTACTGGAATGCTGTTTAAATAAAGACAAGCACCATTAATATAAACCAAATTAATAAGAACAATAAATTGTAGTTTAATCTCTCCACATTCACATAGACTGTCTTCTGGAATATTTTGTTGTCTCTGGTCTCATCACAAACACCTTTCTTTCATTAATTCTGTTATTAGGGATGTTTTATCTTTATAATTTCTTCAGTAAGGACTTCAAGCTAAAGTACCATTGTACCTTTGATTAATTAGATGGTCTTTCTCTGAGAGCAAAATGGTGCTAACTCTGGCAGATGGTGGATGGCAGTCTCTGATTTTCCAAATGCCCTCGTCTTATATACCCCATAATGATATAATCAAATTCTTATAATATGTTGGTTTCAAGTTGTCAATAATATCAGATTTAAATTCAATTATTTTTTGTATGTAGGTACTTTGTTTAAATTAACTGGCCAAATTCAAACTTATTATCCTGGAATATATGCTGCATGGCTGTTCTATACGAATGTTTCCATTCGGGCAATATCTGTGCACCAGCATTTATAAAATGCCAACCACAAACAAAGCACAAGCTCTTTAAGAGATCACAGCACTCTTTTCCCCATGATCACATTTACCAACAAATTCTAACTTCCTTCCTTCCAATTCATGAATACTCTACCCCCAACTTTGTAACAATTATCAAGGCCCAAAGTAAAGTCTCACCTTCAAATAAATTTGCCTCTCTGTGCCATGCTGTTTCCAGTTGTGTACAACCACATTGAGGAAACTTTCTGACTTGCAGCAACTTAAATTATGCTCAAGTGAGTTTTAAATATGAGGCCCATGGCCTGAAATTGGAGAGTCACAGCACTGGTGAGAATTTCTGCTAAGTGGAAGATTGCTTGAAAGTAACACTGTGAGGAGGGATGTGTATTTAATGATTTGAGCAGCAGAGAAGGAAGTCACCAGGACTCCTGGAGGAAATCTCTCCAGGAAGCTCCCCAAAATTGATACTTGGAAAATTCAGCCCATGAAGTCTCTTCCCCTGCCCCCAACTGACTCCTTTTGGCCCTTGAATAATTTGAATGACCATTAAAATCCTAGGAAAAGGTCCCAGCCCTACAGTTTAGAAGATAACATAAAATTACAAAGAGATATAGATAGACTAAGTGAATGGGCAAAACTTTGGTAGATGGAGTTAAATCGAGAAAGGATAGATTGGAATACATTCTAGATAGTATGAAATCAAATACAACAGATGTCCAAAGAGATGTGGAGGTTTAGTTACATGGATCTTTAAAATGTCACTAGCAAATACAAAAAAAAACCAAGAAATGGAATTCTGGCCTTTATATTGGAGAGCTAGAGTACAAGGACGCAAACATTATGTTATAGTTATACAAAACCCTGGTCGGACTCCACTTGGAATTGATCCGGGCATTACACCTTAGGAAGGATATATTAGCCTTGGAGGGAGTACAATGTGAGTTTACAAGAATGATACATGGAATTCAGATGTTAAGCTATGAGGAGAGATTATATAAATTAGGCATGTATTTTCTAGAATTTAGAAGATTAGGGGGCACTTGATCCAGGTCTGAAATAAATTACAGGAAAAGACAGAGTAGATGAAGTATTCCACTGGTTGGGCATTCTAGAATTAGGGGGCATAGTCTGAGAATTAGGGCCAAAGCATTCATGAGAGATGTCAGGATGCACTCCTGCATTCAAAACGCTATCGATGTTTGGAACTCTATTCCACGGATGGAAGTGGATGCAGGATCAATTGCACTGTAAAAACTCATGCACATCAGACTTGAAAATTTAGTGTGACTACCAAATGCAGAGGTTACTCAAAACTCTTACACTAATTCTATCTTTGGGCTCTACATTTCATGCAAACTACCTCTAGACATTTAAAAGCTGCATTGACTATACCAACACGGATCTAAGAAATATACTTAGCCCATGCCAACATTTCCTAAACATCCTGTTATAAACAGTGGGTATATAGTCCATGGGCATCGTTCATTCATTTTATTGCTATAAATGCAGAAACTAGACCAACATCTCCCCAGACATTCAAACATGATTGATTGGCCCTCATTTAGTCAATTCTTCATTGCTTTCTTAGGACTTCTTCACAATGTATCTTTGTTCAGCAGAAAGCTGTTTTAACTTGTGATGTGCTGATCCCACAAACAACGAAGTAAGCAGTCTGTATGAGATCATATTCCCCCAAAAGGGAATTCAAAGGAGTTCAGAGTGCCTACCTGTTTCAGGAGATAGCCCCCTTAAATAGGAAGCCCTTATAATGTATATGAAGTCCTGATTGACATCCTGGGAGACATGTTGATTGGATATGATGTACGTAATGGTGAGAGTGGCAATCATATGAATTAGCAGAATATGTGGTGGCATTTACTGTTACGGATGCTGGAAATCTGAAATAAAAACAGAAAGTGCTGGATAAACTCAGCAGGTTTTACAGTATCTGTGGAGAGACAAACAGAGTTAACATTTTGAGTCCAATATGACTTGTCTTCAGGACGTTTATCCAGTTTTAAGGCATCAGTCTTTAATACTATTGCTGGAATATTGTCAAGACCTACATCTGTTTACCTGATTCTTGATAGCACATGTAGGGAATCAAATTGGATGATGACTGGTATCAATGATGCTGGGGACCTCTGGAGGAGACTTCAATGAGTCATCAACTTGGTACTTTTGGCTAAAGATAGATGCAAATATTTCATTGGCACTGATGTGCTGGGTTCTCCCTGTATTGTGAATGGCAAAATATTTGTAGAACCTCATCATCCCATGAGTTGTTAAATTGTCCATCGCCATCCATGACTGCACTGCAGAATTTAGATCTTATCTGTTGTTTGTGGGATCACTTAACCCAATCTATTGCATGGCTCTTCTGCTGCTTGGCACACAAGTAGTCCTGTACTGTAGCTTCACCAGCTTGGCAACTCGTTTTTCTGCACGCTTGCTGCTACTCCTGGCATACCCTCCTTCTTCATTTAACTGGAGTTGATCTTCAGCATGATAAGTGTTATGGCCAGATTCTGGGCAAAGGTTCCCATCGTGTTAAGGTTCCAGTTGATATACAACAAATTACTGAGATCCCAGATGAAAAGAGGCAACTTGACATCTTTATTCACATGTCTCCTTGGTTGGTCACTTCTCACTGAAGTTCTCTTATGTCTACCTTACCTCAGACCCCTGCCCAGTGTCTGACCTCCTCCCTGCCAATCTAGCTCCAGTGAGACCTCATACGTAACTTACTGTCAGGGGTTTATCACAGTCTGCTTCCCGCCAGGATTGTTGCAATCTCAGCAGCAGCCACTAGTCCTTTTGGCACTGGTGTGAGCAGAGAACTTGACTAGACAGTCACATGTGAGAAGAGGGTTGGCATCATGCCCCCAAGCTAACCTCTGGTCTAAAGTCCAGTCCCTTGTGCGTCATGGGTGGTAGGAGTACATTCAAGTTCCCCAAGCTGTCCCACTACCATAAATGTTATAAAATGGTGAAGATGCGGCAGGGCTCAGTGTGGCTGTCTTACCCCAGAGAAGACAGCCACACTGAGCCCTGCCGCATCTTCACCATCCCCCCAGACCTCCCACTGACTGAGGACGAATGGTCAGTCCTTAGTAAGGGGCTCACCTTTGTTCCCCTACAACCACACATCAACGAATACCAGTCACGGTTGGACATAGAGCAGTTTTTCCGCCGTCTTCGCCTCCATGCCTACTTCTTCAACCGGGAACCTAATCCTCCTTCCACTGACCCCTTCACCCGCTTCCAACACAAGTCCTCCTCCTGGACACCACCCCCAGGCCTCCTACCCTCCCTCGACCTCTTCATCTCCAACTGCCGTCGAGACATTAACCGCCTCAACCTCTCCACCCCTCTCACCCACTCCAACCTCTCCCCTGCAGAACGGGCAGCCCTCCGCTCCCTCCGCTTCAACCCCAACCTCACCATAAAACCCCGCAGACAAGGGTGGCGCAGTGGTAGTATGGCGCACTGACCTTTACATCGCCGAGGCCAGACGCCAACTCTCCGACACCACCTCCTACCGCCCCCTCGATCATGACCCCACACCCGAGCACCAAACCATCATCTCCAACACCATTCACGACCTCATCACCTCAGGGGACCTCCCACCCACAGCCTCCAACCTCATTGTTCCCCAACCCCTACGGCCCGTTTCCATCTCCTTCCCAAAATCCACAAACCTGCCTGCCCTGGTCGACCCATCGTCTCAGCCTGCTCCTGCCCCACCGAACTCATCTCCACCTAGCTGGACTCCATTTTCTCCCCTTTGGTCCAGGAACTCCCCACCTACGTCCGTGACACCACCCACGCCCTCCACCTCCTCCAGGACTTACAATTCCCTTGTCCCCAACACCTCATATTCACCATGGACGTCCAGTCCCTATACACCTGCATTCCACATGCAGATGGCCTCAAGGCCCACCGCTTCTTCCTGTCCCACAGACCCGACCAGTCCCCCTCCACCGACACTCTCATCCGCCTAGCTGAACTCGTCCTCACCCTCAACAACTTCTCTTTTGACTCCTCCCACTTCCTACAGACTAAGGGGGTGGCCATGGGCACCCGCATGGGCCCCAGCTATGCCTGCCTCTTTGTAGGTTACGTGGAACAGTCCCTCTTCCGCACCTACACAGGCCCCAAACCCCACCTCTTCCTCCGGTACATTGATGACTGTATCGGCGCCGCCTCTTGCTGCCCAGAGGAGCTCGAACAGTTCATCCACTTCACCAACACCTTCCACCCCAACCTTCAGTTCACCTGGGCCATCTCCAGCACATCCCTCACCTTCCTGGACCTCTCAGTCTCCATCTCAGGCAACCAGCTTGTAACTGATGTCCATTTCAAGCCCACCGACTCCCACAGCTACCTAGAATACACCTCCTCCCACCCACACTCCTGCAAAAATTCCATCCCCTATTCCCAATTCCTCCGCCTCCGCCGCATCTGCTCCCACGATAAGACATTCCACTCCCGCACATCCCAGATGTCCAAGTTCTTCAAGGACCGCAACTTTCCCCCCACAGTGATCAAGAACGCCCTTGACCGCGTCTCCCATATCTCCCGCAACACATCCCTCACACCCCGCCCCCGCCACAACCGCCCTAAGAGGATCCCCCTCGTTCTCACACACCACCCTACCAACCTCCGGATACAACGCATCATCCTCCGACACTTTCGCCATTTACAATCTGACCCCACCACCCAAGACATTTTTCCATCCCCACCCCTGTCTGCTTTCCGGAGAGACCACTCTCTCCGTGACTCCCTTGTTCGCTCCACACTGCCCTCCAACCCCACCACACCCGGCACCTTCCCCTGCAACCGCAGGAAATGCTACACTTGTCCCCACACCTCCTCCCTCACCCCCATCCCAGGCCCCAAGATGACATTCCACATTAAGCAGAGGTTCACCTGCACATCTGCCAATGTGGTATACTACATCCACTGTACCCGGTGCGGCTTCCTCTACATTGGGGAAAGCAAGCAGAGTCTTGGAGACCGCTTTGCAGAACACCTCCGCTCATTTCGCAACAAACAACTGCACCTCCCAGTCGCAAACCATTTCCACTCCCCCTCCCATTCTCTAGATGACATGTCCATCATGGGCCTCCTGCAGTGCCACAATGATGCCACCTGAAGGTTGCAGGAACAGCAACTCATATTCCGCCAGGGAACCCTGCAGCCTAATGGTATCAATGTGGGCTTCACCAGTTTCAAAATCTCCCCTTCCCCTACTGCATCCCTAAACCAGCCCAGTTCGTCCCCTCCCCCCACTGCACCACACAACCAGCCCAGCTCTTCCCCCCCACCCACTGCATCCCAAAACTAGTCCAACCTGTCTCTGCCTCCCTAACCGGTTCTTCCTATCACCCATCCCTTCCTCCCACCCCAAGCTGCACCCCTATCTACCTACTAACCTCATCCCACCTCCTTGACCTGTCCGTCTTCCCTGGACTGACCTATCCCCTCCCTACCTCCCCACCTATACTCTCTCCACCTATCTTCTTTACTCTCCATCTTCGGTCCGCCTCCCCCTCTCTCCCTATTTATTCCAGTTCCCTCTCCCCATCCCCCTCTCTGATGAAGGGTCTAGGCCCGAAACATCAGCTTTTGTGCTCCTGAGATGCTGCTTGGCCTGCTGTGTTCATCCAGCCTCACATTTTATTATCTCTCTCCACCTATCTTCTTTACTCTCCATCTTCGGTCCGCCTCCCCCTCTCTCCCTATTTATTCCAGTTCCCTCTCCCCATCCCCCTCTCTGATGAAGGCTCTAGGCCCGAAACATCAGCTTTTGTGCTCCTGAGATGCTGCTTGGCCTGCTGTGTTCATCCAGCCTCACATTTTATTGTCTTGGAATTCTCCAGCATCTGCAGTTCCCATTATCTCTAAAATTCATCCCTACCTGATTTCATGCGGGTTTCCTTTGCTATTTCAGCATCTTTGCATTCTTTCTTACTCCTTTTATCTGGTTGGATGTTTTTCCAGTCCTTCGCTGCTCATCTAGTCAGATCTTTATTTCTTTAGTTTATCCATAACTGGTCCATATAACTTAAATTCTGAGACTCGTTTCATTTTATTTCTTTAGCCCTTCTCACTGGCTCATACTTTCTCTTTTGCTCTACTTCTCCCTGCTACACTGCCTTTCACATGTTCGAAATCTATCACCTTTTTCAGTTCTGATGTAAATTATTGATTCAAACTTTCTCCTCACGGATGCTACCAGAATCACTCATGATTTGCAGCATCATCTGTTTCCATTTCAGATTTCCAGGATTTGCACTTCTTTTCTTCTTGAAGAAATTAATATTAACAGTAATTATGAATTGAACGCAATGCATTTATAGCATGTCTTCATCTACTATCAAATCTAATCTGATTAAAACAAGTGTGTTTTCAGGTGAAATAGAAATCTTTACTTACATCAATACACTATTGATGTAATCTAATGCGCAAACCAGGTTTTGTATAAATAGAGTCATGTAGTCAGAGATGTACAGCATGGAAACAGAGCCTTTAATCCAAATCGTCCATGCCAACCAGAGATCCTAAATTAATCTAGTCCCATTTGCCAGCATTTGCCCCATACCCACTAAGCCTTCCTATTCATATACCCATCCAGGTACCTTTTAAATGCTGTATTGTGCCAACTTCCACCACTTCCTCTGACAGCTCATTCCATCCATGCTCTACCCTCCGTGTGAAAATGTTGCCCTTTAGGTCCCTTTTAAATCGTTCCCCTCTCACCTTAAACCTATGCTGTCTAGTTTTAGACTCCCGCCAACCCTGGGATAAGATAATAAAATGTGAGGCTGGACTGCACCACACAACCAGCCCAGCTCTTCCCCCCACCCACTGCATCCCAAAACCAGTCCAACCTGTCTCTGCCTCCCTAACCGGTTCTTCCTCTCACCCATCTCTTCCTCCCACCCCAAGCCGCACCCCCAGCTACCTACTAACCTCATCCCACCTCCTTGACCTGTCCGTCTTCCCTGGACTGACCTATCCCCTCCCTACCTCCCCACCTACACTCTCTCCACCTATCTTCTTTACTCTCCATCTTCGGTCCGCCTCCCCCTCTCTCCCTATTTATTCCAGTTCCCTCCCCCCATCCCCCTCTCTGATGAAGGGTCTAGGCCCAAAACGTCAGCTTTTGTGCTCCTGAGATGCTGCTTGGCCTGCTGTGTTCATCCAGCCTCACATTTTATTATCTTGGAATTCTCCAGCATCTGCAGTTCCCATTATCCCTGGGATAAGACCTGTCTATTTACCCTATCCATGCCCCTCATGATTTTATAAACCTCTATAAGGTCTAGGCACACAATATTTGATTTTGTTTCACATGGTTGAACCTCATTAAGATTTGTATATGTTTAATGAACTCTTGCTGGTTATTGACACTGCTCACATTTCCCCATGAATGTTAACTGCTCTAATA
The DNA here is from genome assembly GCF_030684315.1 of Stegostoma tigrinum. Lineage (NCBI taxonomy): Eukaryota > Metazoa > Chordata > Chondrichthyes > Orectolobiformes > Stegostomatidae > Stegostoma > Stegostoma tigrinum. Next base: position 38,628,204 of record NC_081368.1, read on the forward strand.
TGAACCTTAGCTCTTAGCATCTTAGCTCTCTTTTCATTTGCTCTGCAGAAGCAGAGTACAACACAATTACATGACCAAGCTGCACGTCTATTCTGCACACAAATACACAATGGTTTTCATTGTATATTAGTAGGTAGTTGCAAAATCACAATGCATTTTAAATGATTGAAGATCAGCTTCGCTCAAAACCTCAAAATGTTTTTTTAAACCAGTACTTCCAATGGCAGAAGCCCTTTATTAAAGGGAATTAATGCACTCACAACAGAAAACATCTTTCTTATCTCAAAGAAGCAGCTGCAACTCATCTTAAAATATATAAATCTCCACATAAAACAGCTACTGGGCTTAGCCCAAAATGTTCCTTTGAGGAAAATGAAATATTAGAGCTGTATCCTAGCAGCATATATGCTGTGTATAACTTTGCTGGGAAAAAAAGGACTAAACGCTGTGATCCTTAGGAATGGGCTTGAGCAAGAGGAAAATGGAGGATGCATTTTAAAGATGCCTGAAGGCTTCCCTCAAGAAATGCAACACAGATGTCAACATGTAGGAAATTCTCATTCAGAAGAAATTGACTTGAGGAAGCTCCTGTATGAAGGGATGCAATTCTTTGAGAACATCAGTCATCAAGATGAAATACAGAAAAGGAACTGTTGAAAGGAATGCCAGTGATTTCAAGGACAAAGACCAATTTCACCTCACAGAAACCCTTGCCAAATGTGTGGTCAAAGATGCAACTCTAGGATCAGGCTCATCAGTTGTACAAGGACCCATGGAACCCATGACCAGTGATGGAATTTCTGAGGTGGACAATGATTCACATCAGCAAGTGATTCCTGACAAGGCGATGAAAAGTCATTAGCTAATCTTAAACTATCTTTGCCTTAAATTATTGTGATAGTTTAAAAAAAATAAAGTTTTAATATTTTCTGTGACATGCTCTGGTTTCAATTTTCTGTTAATTTAGTTATGTTTCTCAGCTTTTCGTCTTTGAATTCCAATCAATTGGATTGACTATGTCAGCATTTTTGATCATTAACCAATCAGGTTGTCCTTAATGATGTGCAGTTCTGTTTGGCTTGGAAGAAAAACAATTATGACTTCCATTAAACAGGTGGGTTATTGCCATAATCTCCAAACTTGGTGAAAATAACTGGAATGCTGAAAATGCTGATGATAAGCATATGCTCCAATTAGGGTGTAATCTTCAGTAATGCAGTGAGTTAGTTTTGCAGTACACTTATATCAAAAGTCAGAGCTTCTGTAACTTTTAATGAAGTCATTGTTCAACACAAGTAAACTGCAAATGTAAATTGCACTGTACCGTGCTTTTCATGACATTACAGTGTACCAAATTGCTTTTACAGCCATAACAGGTAGGTTCATTAGAAACACAGTCACTATTGTAATTTAGTGTGTACATAAATGTTTGTTTTAAGCCAATATTTCAACACTTGGGCGACTCTGCAGCCTTCAGGACTCAATATTGATTTCGTTGATTTTCGAACCTGATCATCATCATCCATTTCTCCACACATAACAGGACATGGGATGCTTTCAGCACGGTCAATGCATTTTCACCAACTTAGAGTTCCCATTACAAATTTTCCTTTCTCCCTGGTATACTATCATCCAACACTTTGTCTGAAAACCTATCATTTTCTGCCTCTGGGCTTAACCTCTGCCTATCCATTTGCTCCTTCCCAGGTAGGAAGTGGAAAATATGAAATCCTTGTTTAAGAAACCCAGTAGCTATAGCACGGTCAGTTTAACATTAATGGTGAGGCAAGATTTTAGAAAAACTCATCAAGGAGAAAATTAACCGGCAGTTGTGAGAAATTAGCCATTTAAGAAGAACCAGTTTAGAATTGTAAATGGTAGATCACATTTCACAAATAAAGTTGAGTTTTTTGATGAAGTAACAGAGAAGGTAGATAATGAGAATACAGTGAATGCTATCAATTTGAATTTTAAGACTACATTTAATAAATTATCACATAATACACTGGTTAACAAAACTAAGTTTCATGGAGACTAGTTATCCACTTGGGTAAAAATATTACTTAAGGACAGAATCATGGTGGCTGGTTATATTCAGGCTGGAGCATGGTAGACAGTGGTCTACCCCAGGGTTCATTTTATGACCATTGCTGGGTTTAAAATATATAAATAACTTAGATATTGGAATAGAGAATCAAATTTAAACATATGCCAATGATACTAATCTTGGAAGTGGATAAACAAGGAGGTTGATAGCAATCAATCTCTACAAGGTTTAGATAGGCTAGCGGAAAAGAAACATAAGTGGCATGCGAAATTAATCCTGAAAGATGTGGGATGACGGTTTTGACATAAAGGACAGGGAAAGGCCAAATATAGTTAATGACGCTGTCCTTGAAAACACTTCAGAATGGAGGAGAGCTCATGTGATTTTGAAGTGACAGGATACCTTGAGAGAGTAGTTAGTCAAGCACAAGGGATTCTGAAGTTCATAAATAAAAGTACTGGATACAGTACATGGATGTTATGCTAAACCTTTTACAGAGGTCTTATTAGGCCATGACCAAAGCTCTGGTCATCACACTTCTGGTGAAATTTGAAAGTCCTTGAGAGGGCGCAGAGATTTACTACGATCATTCCAAGCATGAGAACATTTAACAAGAAGGTTATGTTTGAGAAACTGAAAGTGTTCTCTTTGGAGCAAATGAGATTCACAGGAAATTTGATGGAGGTTTGCATATGCATGACCTACTTAGATAAGGTAGATTACAAAAGAAGTTCCCATGACTTGATGGTACAGGGTCAAGGGGGCATAGATTTAACGTTTTGAGGAAAGATCTCTTTCACATTGTGAAACTAATGACTTAAAGCTTTCTGCATAGAGGGTGATGGAAGTTGATCAATGATTTCTAAAGGAAATTGGATGTGTACTGTAAGGAAATACACATGGCAGTGGGGATAGAATGGGGTAATGGAAATTACTGATGCTCTACTAGGAACTAGCATGGATTTGTTTGGCTAAATGACCTCTCTCCATTTGACTCTATGATTCTATAAATGTGTTTACTTGTGACAAGAAGGAAAGAGTTACTAAAGCACTAGGCTATATATTGAGAAAGAGGGGCAAGAGAGTGCATTAACCTTGATGACAGTGAGATTCTGAAGTGAATTAGACATTCAAAGCCACACACATATATGCTCCAGGCTTTGGTTTTTTCAGTTTGATTCAATGCTTCCTTCTTCATTTTCACAATCCCCACTGTTGTTTGCTTGAGTCATTTGATTCAGTGCTATACTGATGATATCATCACTGTGTTTGGCTATGAATGGAGCTATTATGCAGGGAGAAGGGCACAGACTCTATTGTAAATGTGTTGCTTTGCCCGAGGTACTGGATTGCTCCTGATTTGCAACACAGCCTTTTCCTTCTAAATTGAAAGAATTTACATAATCATTTTTAATCAGAACACAAAATGTGTGTACTATGCCTATGTGTGTATGTATGCATGTCTTTGTGTACACCTGTTTGTCTGTAGCTATTTTTTATATCAATGCCTTTGTGGACTTGTATTGGTATATCTATGTGTCCACAATTTCCAAAGCATGCATTCATGCAGGCTTCCACATAGCTATTCATGGGCAGATTGGAAGGTGAATCAGCTTGACTAGAAGGGAAAAAAACAACCTTTGGAACCAGTACTGCTGTTTCCTCATCAAAGCTTTAACACAGTTGATCTGAGTCCCCAGTAATAAAACATGCCCATCCTCACCCAATCCTGCTTCACCCAGCCGTTCAATTCTTTTACAGTGCTATTCACAAAATGATTATCTTTGCAGGGAATGAAGACTGACAACCATGGTAACCAATGTTTGTTTGAGTCCTGTCACAGCAGGGACAGCACTGATCTTAGTTCCTGATTATTGGATTGAGTTAGGAAGCTGATTCTCTTCTAAACTTGATGATTTATCAGATGCTAATGCTCACTTGATCAATAATAGCGTGTTTGTCACACATAACAGATCAATTTGTTTCACTGTATATTGTATTTTTCTATACTCTCCTCCATTTTTTAGATTTCCTTATAGGAAGGACGCTTTTCCCCTATTTCAAAATTGTCCTCAAAATCCTTTGGCAGTTGTTTTGCTTTCTTTTCACTTTCAATTTTGACCTTTTTTGCTGTGCTTGGTATCCATGGTCATTATGCTTTGATTTGGTTTTTGAAAATATCTTTCTGTTCGAGAATATACAGATTGTTAATTCTGGAGGTCAACTATAGATGGTGCTATTGTTGATTTTATTGCAGCCTGCCTGTCTCAAGTTTGCAGCATGCATTATATATAACTTTGATGCAGAAATTCTGGTTTGGATATTCAATGGTCAGATATTTGTGGGAGCATCGCAGACTGGAGTTGTGTGTCAGAAGCCTGTGGTATCCCAGTTGCAGCAGATTCTTTGGGAATTGCCAGGAAAATTAAGGATTCTAGTGGGCAATTCCCTTGTATCTGGAACCCACTGAACAAAGTGTTTATGTCAGTCTATAGTTACCCAGGAAAAGGTAGACAATTAAAAACATAGTATGAGCTCTGGTTAACTTTTAAGCTGACCTCTCCCAATTTCATAAAACATACCCCCAACCATACCTTCCCAGATCTCCTATATCATCCAGATCTCTGACAATCAACCTTCCTGTGCTCAAATCTCCTGAACTCAAAATGATTCCACACCTCACAGTCCCCTCCTGTTGGCATCAACACCTCCCACTCCAGACAACCACTAATTCTGATTCATCATAAGACACTGACTCTTATTTGGATATGCAAGCATTCAGTGCTTTAAGTGAACAATCTATCAATGTATTGTTTTTGCCACTGACAGTATGCTGCCATCAAACCAAAACACTGTTCTACCTATCACAAAATGAGTAATCTAACATATGAATCAGAGCTGCCGTGATTCTAGGATACACTTAAGGTCACATAAAGCACAAACCATTTGACTCCACTGACTTGGAAGAAAAGAAAAACATCTCCTGCTTCATCAAGTTCCAAGCCACTTCAAGGCTCATTAGCTTGACCATGAGGTAGAACTGCAGCAACAAGAGGAAAGAAAAGAAAAGCCAATCAAGTCTGTGAATTCCATTTCCATCAACATGCCCCCAGTGTTGAAAAACTTGTGGCTCAGAAATTAAGCTCCACAGTCATCCAAACACTCATCCTGCCTGGCAGATGTCATCCTCGATCCTGAGGAACCAGTATCGCCATTGTTTGGTATCTCAGCCATATGTCCCAAAGACAGAGAGATCCTATCTAACAGCATATCCCTCTGGCTGTTTGCTAAAACCAAGCTTATTTGCTGTATTCCACCAGCCTGCATTTACAAAACTCACAATATAGTGTCCAATATTAGCTGGGAGACTGCAATTGGACAACATTTGTTAAATAACCCTGAGTTTGCAGAGAAGTGCTCCAAAACCAATTTAGGATTGTCAGCTGGGCTCACAGTGTGACACATGTCTGTGTACTGACAGTTACACAGATTACAAATGGTTTTATGCTTGTCTCATCCTGAATCAATGGGCTTTTCTCTCTGAGAATACATAGAATCCAATTCTTTGTGAAAAGAAAGATTGTGTGCACACACTGCACCTGAACAAAATAATTAAGACAGTTATTCTCTAGTGAATTTTTCAGGCTAATGCCTTGGCAAATCAGAGTCAACATTCCTGGTATAATATTTAAACAAAGTTTCACAATTAACTGCCAATGACAATTAACTGGAACATTCTGCATGAAAAGACTTCAATCATTCAGAATTCACTTACATACCAAACATCACTCTCCTCTCATACAGCTATTTTCCAATTTCATGGTATTTCTCGCGAAATGTCCCGATGAACAAAAGATGAAAAATCTCAGCATGTCATTTCCAGGGTTAAAAAAATCAGATTATTTCATTATAATTAAATACGGGTGTTATTAATGAATCGGATCAACTGGAAGTTTGATTGACAGTCACGACTGTTATAATATTTGGCAGCTAAATGGAATACTCACCATTGTTCACCATATTAAAACAGTGATGGGAAGTGCTGGGTTTGAACTATTTGTAGTTAGCTGCCACCAATTGTTCTTCCTAAGCTAGTCCAACAATTTTCTAATAGTCTCCAGTAATAAATTAGTTTCATGAGAAGAAACACTTACCTTAGCTTACAAGATGAAAGTTAATTTTACATTGTTAGCTAGGTTACATTATACTGATGATAACAGCAGGAGGAAGAGGAGGAGGAGAACACATAACTCTATGACAACAATTGCTCTAAGCTGATGTTCCATTCAGTGATTGTGTTAAATATTAATGGGTAGAGCTTTATCTTATTTTAGATTAATCCTTTTGTGCTCTTTAACTTGTACAAAAATAACAACCGACCAGGATAACTGGAATGAGTGATTGAAGATTGCTAAATGGCATCTGATTAGTTCTAACAACCTTTAATATTCACTGATAACCAATCATTGCTATTGAAGGTTGGAGCAGGTTAGGAGCTTGGCATCCTGTAATGAATAACTGATCTGACTCCTTAAAGAATCTCTACGGTATGGAAGTAGGCCATTTGGTTCATCAAGCCTACATCACTATAAAAGGCACAGAATGTAATGGAATACTTTCCATTTCCCTAGGTGAATGAACCTCCAAGAACATTTAGGAAGTTTGTCACCATCTCTACGTCACCACATTAAACATTAACTCTCTTTACCACCAGTAGACTATAGCAACAATGTTAACTGTCTGCAAGATGCACTGCAGCAACTTCTCAAGGGTCCTTTTATAGTCCCTGCTAATCTATGAGCTCTGATATCTAATTAGACAGACACGTCAAATGCTTGGAATATCAACACTTGCAAGGTCCCTCCAAGCTCTACACCACCAATGATTTAGGAATATATTGCCAAAATGTAGTACTCCAAGAAGGTGATTCATGTTCTTGAGGGAAATTAGGGATATCATAACAAATGCTGGTTCTACTAGCAATATCTACATCTCATAAATGAAAGAAAAGACTAAAATGAGCATGGAATTGCCTCATAAGCAGACACGTAATAACATAACTGTTGGTTGAGAAATAATTATTGTTTTTGGTCAACTCAGCTAAGAGAGCACACTTGTTTTTCTTGAAGGTAGTGTCTTGGGATTTTTATATCCACCTCAGACGTCTGCTTTAGCTTTCTATCCAAATGAATTGTAGCGTTCTGTTGGTGATGCACTGGAGTGACAACATAGATACTCTATAGAGAACGTAAACCTAGAACCTTCAACTTATGCTGCGAATGCATTGCATTTTATAGTACAGCTGGTGTATGTGGTTTATTTCTGTGGCTGCAAAGCTTTTAAATATTTTTGAATTGGCAGTTGATTTTACAGGACAACGCAATAAAATTTTGCACTAAGTTAATGTCTGTGAAAGATGAGGGCATGAGAACTATAAATCATTTGATTTCTGACACGAAACTGGGGATTCCTTGATGTCGATGATCTGATTCTCATCTTTGTATTGCAATGTTTCAGTGTTACACGATTGAAATATGTTTCATTGAGAGATTGGCACCAAAAAAGATTTTTCTTTGCATTGGGCATCAGGCCAACCTCTTCCTTAGCAATTGGCCAAGGGCTGTTAATAAGTCCACAATCTTCTGGACAAGTGGTTTTTTGTTCCTTTACTGTGTGACATGTTTGCAATCCCTATGCTGATGTATCCAGTCAATGTTCTCTACTTCTGTTTATTGAAGTTATGTCTTCAACTGCTGTTAATTTTCTACATCACATAGGGAGACAATTCCTGATGGTGAGTTGGTGTTTTTGCAATTAGCATGATTTGGACCTTTTCTTCCTTTTTGGAACTATGCAAGTAATATTAATTTACATTATTTGGGATTTGATTGTTTTTAACTTTGAAAAGGTTATGGCCATTTTTACGGTTACAATTCAGATATATTACTGCCAGTTACCATTACTATAATGCTGGAGAATTTAGCAGTATTGTCATTAATACCATCAGTTCTCATTGTAATATTTAGTGACAAATTCAAAGAACCTCCTGTGGTTGATTTCCCCTCTATAAATTGCTCACACTACTGTTGATTTTCTTCCTCCCAAGCCCCTAGGGAGTGAAAGATTACATGGATGGGAATGAAGATTTCAGGATACAATTAAATGAGCCATGAATTTATTAAATTCTGGAGCAGGCTGTAGGAGCCAAATGGTTGACTGCTCCAATCTGATATGTTTAATGAAGTTTAGCATCCAACACAGCTCTTTCCCCAGCACTGGTAACAGGGTTGCTACTCTCATTTGCTCAGGCTTTTTATTCAATTGGTAATACTCACATAGTTTTACCAGTGAAAACAATCAAATTCTCATATTTCCTTTCATTTTGACTGCAGCAAAGAATAGAAAATTTACAGCAGCTCTGGCTCAGGCCATCAGTTCAAGGTTACAAGATAACAAAATGTGAGGCTGGATGAACACAGCAGGCCCAGCAGCATCTCAGGAGCACAAAAGCTAAGGTTCAAGGTTACAGTTGACTTCTTTCCTTTTCTTTACAGTCACTAGCACTTTTACAACTCTCAAAATTCACTCAATCTTGGCTGTGTCATTGTGACACCATGGTTTAAGTAGTGTGCTTAATGTCTGCGACAAAATAAAGGGAAAACTTATTTTCAGCAGATGTAGAGATCATTTGACAATGGCAAGCCAGTTAGTATATATTGTATTTCTACTACAGCCTAGGTTTTGGTGTTAGCTCTGGATCCCAAGTCTGCAAATTAGAGTAGGTATCAATACGGCACAAGCTGGCACAGTTTAATCATGAGTTCACTACTATCCTGTTTTTCTTTCAGTGTAAGCAGAAAATATTTGGACATTTGAAAATGGCATCCAGGTAAATAAAACAGCTGCTGCATTGAGCTTGTGACACAACTAAGCATCAAGGTCTCCAGTGCTGTGCATGATTTGTGCAGTCAATTCCTGCAGAGGCAAAAATCATAGTTAAAACTATTTATTGGAAATACATTTTGTAAATGATAAGATCAAGTTCGTGTAGATAACAGTTACCGTGATGCTTGTCATTTTATACGCTATATCCTCTGTTTTATGCTCTAGCGTCAGAAACTGCATGTTATAAAAATTGATTGATTTTGGGATAGAGCCATTACCAGTGTTACCATTGTTTCTCGCCTCAGAATGACGTGAAGCTGTTTAGGATGCCTGGATGTAGCTGCCTCTCTGTTGACTACAGTGCCATGGAATGTTTATTTCTCTCTTTCGATGATGAGTTTCAAAGGCTTCAAACAGTTGAGAATAGCCAAGTGAAAGTGATTTACTGGGAACGGAAATCTTGAATAGAGCAATGCCACTGAGGATACTATTGACATAATAGGATAGAACATAATGGGATGCGCTGAAATGGAAGTCAAACTCACCCCCATTGTTACTGTGATAAACTATTAATCCAAGTCTGCAGTCAGCAAAAGAAATTATGGAATAAGTATAGAAGTTAGACTTACTTTCAATTCAAAAGGGCATTTGAAGTAACCAAATTAACTTATTTTTTCAACTTGAAGAAAGTTTGTTTGGGCAAATTATCAGTGTGTTCCAAAACTAGGTTATGAAACTTAACTCTCCCTGAGAAGATTTGCCAACCAGCCATGAATGTTCAGGAAGTGACTTATAATTTAGCAACTAGTAATAAGTAGGAAATTCAGGGAGAATTATAGTTACATGGAGTAATGATAAGTGAAATCATTGAATTCAATACTTTAAATGGGAAAAATAAATGATTAAATGTTTAAGAGAAGGGAGAGAGGGAGTGAAAGTTGGTACGCAGATTTAAGATTAAGTTTAATGGTCTTATTAAAAAATGTTTCCTATAGTGTAAGGTGAAATACTTGCCAAGTGAGTAATATAGAGATATATCATTCTCCTTTTCATTTAGAGCTGCTTCTGTCATGCTGTGTCCTTTACTAGTCATTTTTTCCTGCCTCACCCCCTTTTAATCTTGCATATTTCTCCATCCTCACATTCCTTCCATTTTCCTGGACAATTTATATGACCTATTCACTCTTCCTTGCAGCATGTATCGCATTGTCTTTGATCTAAGCAAGTGCTTTATTTCATTTGACATGCTTCTTTTTATGCATCAGCCCTGCATCTCTCCTGTAAATTTGGCAAGCTATATCGTTACCTTTTAACACCTTGTTCTGATGCTCAAGTTCACTCTTCCATCTGTTTTACTTTGTTCCCTCTCATCAACAACCCTATTCCTTTCAATTCATTTCAGCTCATCTCTTCCTAACTTGCCCTCATATTAATGCTACTTTTTATTTGCCCTTGGTTTTCAGTTTCTTAATTTATTGCTTTAGAGCTTGAAATGTTTGGCAATGTTTGCAGCAAAATAATCACACTTTCTATGTGATAAGTAAACAAAACAAAAACACGAAACAAGCAGACTGAACAGATTGTCAAACAATAGCAAATGGGTACCAAACAACCACTTTCATTCCTGGTGCCAAATTTTTCTTTATTGAGAGTTATTATTACTTCGTAAGCTTGTAGTGTTTTTTGACACTTCCCCTTTCATTTGGAGTCGCAATTTTGTTCAGTTTACCTGTTTTAATTGGTGTATTAAGAGTGCAGGTTATCCACAGACAATAAGCTGTCAGCCTATACAATGTTATCCAGTTTCCTAGTGGTGCTTTACCACTAGCTCTTATTTTCAACAATTCGTAAGGCAGGTTCTGGGAAGAAAAGTAGAGCAAATTTGGTATGCTACGGTAGGCGATTGCGGAGTTAATACTGACCACAACATAACTCAGCTGAGAGCAATTATGGAAATAAATCCATAATATCAAAGTTATAAAAGTGATTTAATTTCAGTCTTTTAAGAGGGGATCTGTCCGGGGATAGACTGGTAAGAACAATTGCTGGGAAAACCAGGATTAGTGCAATCAATGACATTCAGTAAAGGGATGCTAATTATATTCTTTTTCAAGAAAGAAATGCAGAACTTCAAAGCTAGTGATCCCTTGAAATAAAATAAATCAGAAAAGAAGAACGCTTACAGCAAATGTCAGGAACAAAATTCAACAAATAACCAGGAAGCATATAGAACAGACTGAAGAAAATTAAATGAATTAGTATAGGAGGCAAAAGAGGTAATGTAAAAAAGACGAGCAACCCACAACAAATTGAATTTTTAAGCAGCTTCTAAGTATGTAGTGTGTGATGGTGAGCCTCGCTGGGACCAAGAGTTGAGAGAGTCAGGAGTCAAAACTAGCTCCACTAGCAAGCAATGTAATAAAATGTGAGGCTGGATGAACACAGCAGGCCAAGCAGCATCTCAGGAGCACAAAAGCTGACGTTTCGGGCCTAGACCCTTCATCAGATGAAGGGTCTAGGCCCGAAACGTCAGCTTTTGTGCTCCTGAGATGCTGCTTGGCCTGCTGTGTTCATCTAGCCTCACATGTTATTATCTTGGATTCTCCAGCATCTGCAGTTCCCATTATCTCCACTAGCAAGCAGTATGTTTCCCAAATCAATCCAGTCCTTTGGCTGGTTTCCAGGAGCCAGAATCGGGGTCTGTTTGGAATACTTGCTCACAGGAGTTGACCAGCTGAAATGATTTGTTCGGAGCCTTTCAAAGCTAATTACAGGAGGTAAGCTGGAATTTTCCTGACAACTTCCAGTTCCTGCAGGGAGGCTGTTTATGATCCTGGTGGTAGCCCATCATTGGCAGATCAGGAAGAAAGTTCTCAAGAAGAGTTCTACTGGACTCAAAACATTTACTCTGTTTTCACTTTCCACATATGGTGCCAGGCACAGCCAGTTTCTCCAGTGTTTTCTGTGTTTGGGCCAGCAATGTTGGCAATCCTAGAGTCTCTTCCTGCCTCTTGGGTGTAGGAGCAGCCACAGGACACCCCAGAGAAAGAGCCTCCACAATGGTGACCCGATTGTAATTCACACTTTTTATTTTAAGTATTGAAAGATTTAAGATGGCGAAATTTGAATGCAATTTTAGAAATCTGGAAGTTAAAATAAAGTTAGCCTACTGGCAATCGTGTATCATTGTCAACTGTCATGAAACTCCAGTTAGTTCACAAAAGGAAATGTGCTATCCTTACCTGGTCTTACCGACATATGACTTCCAACCCACTGCAATGTGATTGACTCTTAAACTGCCTGCTGAAATAAACAAGCAAGCTACTCAGTTCTACAACCTGCTATAAAGTCTAAACCAAACATTGCAACAGGATGGGCATGGAGACATTAGTCTAGGCACCAGAAATTACAGTGGCAAACGTAGCCCTGCTAATACTGCAAAAATTTTCTTTACCAACATTTTGGGGCTTGTACTAAAAGTCAGAGAACTGTTTTACTGAATAGCCAATCATATCCTGCATACAACATCTCAGATGACACTGTCACAAGTAAAACTGAAAGAACTGTGGGTGTTGTAAATCGGAGACAAAAATAGAAGTTGCTAGAAAAGTTCAGCAAGTCTGGCAGATCTGTGGACAGAATCAGAGTTAACATTCTGAGGAAAGTTCACTTGACCCAAAGTGTTACCTCTGATTCTTTCCACGAGTGCTGCCAGACCTGCTGAGCTTTTCCAGCAATTTCTATTTTTGTCTCAGAAACGGTCACCATCCCTAGATTTGTCCTATCCCAAGGTCAGGGCAGGCTGACCAGCGGTAACAGCACTGTGTCGCACATTAGGAATGAGTTGTCATGGGTGTCTTCAACATTGATTCTGAATTCTATGGATTCTTGCGGCATCAGGTCAAACATTGGCAAGGAAACCTCTTTCTGATGACCATCTTCTGCCCCAAATCAGCCAATGAATTTGTGCTCCCTGGTTAAGCTCCCCATTCAGCATATTACACTTCTTGTATTACTTGAATAACCCCCTTCCTTCTGTGAACTAAATTCCCAAATATACTTACTCAAGCAAATCTCTCTCTCACACTGGTCAGACATCCTTACTGACCATATCTTTTTATATATGAAGCTGTGATGAGTCACCCCTTAACTTAGCTACTTACTGCAGTAATCATCTTTTTCTTTGCTGGAAGACGGAAAGTAAGTGAAAAGCAGTCAAAAGAAACCAGAACAAAGACCTTTCAGCTGACTTGCAAAGCCAAGCATCCCAAAATCAACTGCTCACCCAACAGCATCATGCTCCCAGTTTCACCCAAGCTAAGGGTTGCAATATCCCATTGGGTACACTCATGGAACTGAAAGACTGATTCATGTTTAATTTTTAACTTTTATCTTTATTGGGCTCACTTCTGTTTTCTAATCCACATGCATGTATGTTGTATTATTACCAATAAAATTACTTTCTCATTCCTCAAGAAAGCCTGTTTAAATTCTCTCCTTTACAAAGCATACGTTAATGTGCTCTGGGGGAAAGGCATCAACAAGAAAAGAGATTCATTTATAAAGTCTTAGACTCAGATTCATACAGCACAGAAACAGACCTTTCAATTTAACTTGTCCATGCCGACTAAGTTTCCCAAACTAAACTAGTCTCATTTGCGTGCATTTGCTCTTATCCCTTGAAGTCTTTCCTATTCAAGTACCTGTCATTTGTATTTTAAATGTTACAATTGTATTTGCATCTTCCTTTGCTTTTCACCTTATCTATGCTGATCATGATTTTATAAACCTCTGTAAGGTCAGGCCCTTCAACACCTACTCTCAAGTTATAAAAATCCCAGCCTTTCCAACCTCACCTTATAACTCAAACCATTCAGTCCCAGTAACATCCTTCTAAATCTTTTCTCTCCAATTGAATAATATCCTTCCAATAGTAGGGTGACCAGAATGGCACATCGTACTCTAAAACTGGCCTCACCAACATTGCAAATAAGTGAGTGGGTAGGTAAATAAAGAAGGGGGATTGGTTTTCCCCTCCTTACTTGGGTGTTTAACAATTTGAGATATCCCACCTATAAAAAGGTGCTATAATAAAGCAGGGACTTGCCCATGGACAGATCATAATGCTATCAAGCCCAAAGATCGATACGAAAAATAGGAAAAGGCGAAAGAGGGCATGCCAGGAATAGCACCTGGTGTAATTCAAAATGAGATGTCAACCTGATGAAGATGCAACACAATTCTACATGCATGCCAAGCAGTGGAAGTAGCATGTGAAAGATAGGCCTAAGTAATCCAATAAGCAGCAGATCAAATCTAAGCTTTGTAATCCTGCCACATCCAGTCATTATGGTGGTAACAAGAGGAGGCGGAGGTTCCACAAATATCCATATCATAGTGAAATGATATCACTTTCATCAAAACAAAATATAAGGCTGACGTATTAGCAACAATGTCCAGCCAGAAGTGCTGAGTGGATGATTCATTTCAGCTGCCTCATGAGGTCCCAAGTATCACTGATGATAGTCTTCGGCCAATTTGATTCACTCCACGTTAAATCAAGGAATGGCTGAAGACACTGAATACTGCATAGTCTGTGGGCCCTGAAAATATCCCAGCAATATTATCATAGACTTGGGTTCCACAACTAGATGTGCACCAAGCCAAAGTTGTGTCAAACAGCTACAACACTGGCATTTATCCAACAATGTGGAAAATTGTCCAAGCATGTCTGGTGGACAAAACAATTCAATCCAGTCAACTAACGTCCAATCAATCCATTGTCAATCATTGGCAAAGTGATGAAACAGGTCATTGAAAGCATGACTAAATGGCATGTGCAAAGGAATAACCTGTTCACTGGCACCAACCTTGGACTCCGCCAGGGCCACTCCTGATATTAGTACCACCTTAGCCCAAACATGGACAAAAGAGCTGAAGTCCAGAGGTGAAGCGAAAATGACTGCCCTTAACATCCAGGTAACTTTCAAGTGAGAATGGCGACAAGGGGTCCTAGCAAAACTGGAATCACTGCAAATCAGATAAAACAAAAACTCAGTGCTGGTTGGAGTTATACCTAACACAAAGGAAGATGGTTGTTGTTGCTGGAGGTCAGTTATCTCAAGAACTCCCCACTCCCTCATCGAGAAGGACAGGGCAGCAGATGTTTCGGAACACTACTACAAGCTAGTTTGCCTCCAAATCCCACACAGTCAGGAATTGAAACTATATCGCCATTCTTTCAATATCACTAGTTCAATGTTTTGGAATATCATTCTTAACAGCACTGTGGGTACTCCGAAGCCCTAAGGACTGCAGCAGCTTAAAAAAACAGTTCACCACCATAATTTTGAGGCAATTCCGGCTGGACAACGAATGCTGGCACAACCAGCAACACCCACATCCAATGTATTCAATAAAATAATATATTAAAAATAAAAAGAGCTGTGCATCATCAGGAATGTCTTTAAGAAATCATTTGAAATTCCTCTATTTTCTCCAATTGAACAGCGAGAGAGACCAGATACCTTGCACAGTCCGTCATTAAATTGCAAAGCATTAATGATCTATTTTATATACTTTTGTCACTAGTTGCCCTGGCTCTGTTTCTACCCTTTGCTTGCAATCCGAGAAGCTCACTTATAGTAATAAGAAGCCGTTAAAAATATAATGGTCCAGATGACTTGTTATTGTGATGCATTGCACAATATAATGTATGATGCATCTGTTCACTTCTAATAAAGTTATTCACATTTCCAGCAGCATAACATTCTAGGACTCATTTTATTTAAAGATTTCTGGAATCATATTCTCCTCACACAAAGACAGATTCTGGGCTGCAAAATTCAGCTCTGTATGGATTGCTTGTAGTACGCTGGAAGGTAGAAGAGGTTATACCATAAAAGAGTTAATTTTATAAGACCAATAAAAATGTAGATTAAAAACAGTTTTTTGAGGTTACAGGAGACGTAAATGATAGGATATCTGACATTTAAAGAAATCATCATCATCACTATCATCATTATAGAATTCCTACAGCGTGGAAACAGGCCTTTCAGCCCAACAACTCCACACCAACCCTCAAAGCATCCCACCCACACCCATCCCCTATATCCCACCTAATTTACACATCCCTGAACACTACAGCAATTTAGCACAGACAATCCACTTAGACTGCACATCTTTGAAGCGGAATAAGAGGAAATAAAAACTGCAATGCAATATAAACAAGGTTGTGATCCAAAATTGTTAACACTCAGCACCGAGTTCAGATCGTTATAAAATAAAAGCAAAGGACTGGTTATGCTGGAAATATGAAAGCTAAAAAGTGAAAATGTTGGACAAACTCCACCGATTTGGCAGCACCTGTGGAGAGAGTACCACAGAATTAATGTATTGCATCTGATAACATTTTTTACAGAACTGAAGAAGTTATAGAATGTCCAGTTGAAAGGTAAGATGCTGCTCACTTAATTTGTGTTCAATTTCATTGAAATACTACAGCAGGTCATGGATAGAAAGGTCAGCATGGAAATAAGATGGAAACTAAATTGACAAATGACATGTTGCTCAGTTTCACCCTTGCAGAATGAACCAAGATGCTCTGTAAAGTAATCCCCAAATTTGTGTTTGATTTCTTCAGTGTACTTTGTAAACTTTTTTGCACTCATTCATGGGATGTGGGCATTGCTGGCTGGCCAGTGTTTTTTGCCTGTTCCTGTTGCCCTTGAGAAGGTGGTGGTGAGCTGCCTTTTTGAAACACTGCAGTCTACATGCTGTAGGTAGACCTGAAAATTCCTGAATTTTTACCAAGCAACAATGAAGTAATAGCGATATATTTCCAAGTCAGAATTGTGAGCTGTTTAGAGGGGAACTTGCAGGTGGTGGTGTTCCCATGTCTGTTCAGCCCTCGTCCTTTAGACGAGGTGGTCATGAGTTTGGAAGATGCAGTCTAAGGATCTTTGGTGAATTTCTGCAGTTCATCTTGTAGATAGTACACACTGCTGATACTGAGGAGTCAGTGCTGGAGGGAGTGGACGCTACAGATATGGTACCAATCAAGTGGGCTTCTTTGTCCTGGATGGTATCAAGTTTCTTGAGTGTTATTGGAGCTGCACCCATCCAAACAAGTGGGGAATATTCGAACATTCCCCTGACTTGTACCTTGTAGGTGGGGGACAGGCTTTGGGGAGTCAGAAGGCGAGCTATTTGCTGCAATATTCCTAGGCTCTGATCTGCTCTTGTAGCCACTGTATTTATGTGGCAAGTCCATTTGAGTTCCTGGGCAATGGTAGCTCCAAGAATATTGATAATGGCAGATTCAGTGATGGTGACACCACTGAATATCAAGAAGCAGTGGCTCGAGTGCATCTCATTAGAGATGGTCATTGCCTGCAATTTGTGTGGTATCAATGTTCCTTTCCATTGTCAGTCCAAGCCTGGATATTCTCCAGATCTTATAGCATTTGAGATAACAAGGTATAGAGCTGGATGAACACAGCAGGCCAAACAGCATCATAGGATCAGGAAAGCTGACGTTTTGGGCCTCGACCCTTCTTCAGAAATGGGGCAGGGGAAGGAGGTTCTGAAATAAATAGGGAGAGAGGGGGAGGGGGCTAGAAGATGGATAGAAGAGAAGATAGGCGGAGAGGAGACAGACCGGTCAAAGGGGTGGGGATGGAGCCAGTAAAGGTGAGTGTAGATGGGGAGGTAGCAAGCGGATAGGTCGGTCCAGGGAGGACGGGCAGGTCAAGGGGGCAGGATGAGGTTAGTAGGTAGGAGATGGGAGTGAGACTTGAGGTGGGAGGAGGGGATAGGTTATGGAGGCAGGAACGAGCTGAGCTGGTTTTGGGATGCGGTGGGGGGAGGGGAGATTTTGAAACATTTGAACATGGACTACTTCAGCGCCTATGGAGTTATGAATGGTGTCGAACATTGTGCGTTCACTAGCGAAAATCCCCACTTCTTTCATTTTGGTGGGGGGAATGTTCTTGGTCAAGCAGCTGAAAAGCTACGCTAAGAAACTCCTGCAGGGACGCTCTGGAGCTAAGATTACGGAGTTCTAACAGCCACGATCATCTTCCTATGTGCCAGGTATGACTTCAAACAGCAGAGAGTTTGCCCTCAGTTACCCATTGTTTCCAGTTTTGTTTGGACTCCTAAATGCTAAACTTGATTGAATGTGGCCTCAAGGCAAGGGCTGTCATTCTCACCTCACCTCTGGAATTCAGCTCTTTTTGCCCATATTTGAACCACGGCTGTAACAAGGTGAGGAGCAGAATCCAAACTGGGCATCAGTGAGCAGGTTATTGTTGAGCAGCTGCTGCTTAATAGCACTATCGATGATAACTTCCATGGCTTTACTGATGATAGAGATTAGACTGATGGGGTGGTAATTGGCCATTTGGCCATTGGATTTGTCCTGCTTTTTGTGTACAGGACATGCTCGGGCAATTTTCCAGATTGTCAGGTAGCTTCCAGTGTTGTAACTGTGCTGGAAGAGCTTGGCTAGGGGAGTGGCAAGTTCTGGAGCACAACCCTTCAGGATTATTTCCGGAATGTTGTCAGGGACCAGAGGCTTTAGCACCATCCAGTGCCTCCAACCATTTCTTGAAATCACATGGAGTAAGTCAAATTTGCTGTAATGGTGGGGGCAATTGGATGACGCTTAGATGGATTATTTGCTTGGTACTTCTGGCTGAAGATTGCTGAAAATGATTCAACCTAATCTTTTGTACTGATGTACTGGTTTCGTCAGTCATTGAGGATGGGGATAATTGTGGGCCTGCCTCTTCCAATGAGTTATTTAGCTTTCCAACACCACTGAATGAAGCAGGACTGTAGAACTTGGATCTGATCCTTTGGTAGTGTGACCGCTTAGGTCCATCGCTTGCTGCTTATGATGTTTGACATGCACGTAATCCTGTTTGATAGCTTCACCAGGTTAACAGCTCATTTTTAGGTACGCTGGTGCTGGTCCTGACATACCCTCCTGCATTCTGTATTGAACCAGGGTTGATCTGCTTGGCTTGATGGTAATAATTGTCTGGGGGATGTGCTGGACGATGAGGTTACAGATTGTGCTGGAGTATAATTTTGCTGACGTTGAAGGCCCAGAGTGTCTTGAATGTCTGGTCTTCAGTTGCTAGACCTGTTCAAAGGCTGCCCCATTTAGCACAATGATAGTACCACACTACACAATGGAGATTATTCTCAATGTGAAGGTGGGAGTGTGTCTCCACAAGAACTGTGTGGTGGTCGCTCTTACGAATACTGTCATGGACAGATGCATTTGCAACTGGCAGATTGGTAAGGATGAGGTCATGCATATTTTTCCCTCTTGTTGGTTCCCTCACCACCTGTTGCAGACCCAGTCTAGTAGCTATGTCCTTTAGGACCTAACCAGTTCAATCAGTAGTACTGCTGTCCATCTGACTGTTGATGATGGATGTAGAAACTCCCTAACCAGAGTACATTTTGTGCCGTTGCCACTCTCATTGCTTTCTCCAAGTGTCTTCTAAAATTCATTCATTCATGGGATGAGGTGTCCCTGGCAAGACCAGTATTCATTGTCCATCCCTAATTGCCTAGAAGATTATTAACAGTCAACTACATTGCTTTGAGTCTGAAGTCACATGTAGGACAGACCAAGTAAGGATGGCAATTTTCTTCCCTAATAGTTATTAGTGAACCAGATGGGTTTTTCCTTACAATCAATTCATGGTCTTCATTAGACTCTTAATTCTGGATTTAGTAATTGAATTCAAATTCCACCATCTGCCTTAACAGGATTTGAACCCAGAACCCAGCACACTCCTAGGTCTCTGCATTAACAGGTCCAGCGATAATATCACAAGGCTATTGTCTTCCTGTTAAGAAGGAGTACCGAATCATCTGCCAAGCGTTGATGTTATGTGATAATCAGCAGGAGATTCTTTTGCCCATCTTTAACCTGAAGCTATGAGACTTCATGAGGTCTGGAGCAAATGTTGAAGGCTGCCAGGGCAATTGCCTCCCTACTGTATATCACTATGCCACCATCTCTACTGTGTTTGTTCTGCGGGGAAACAGGACATATCCAGGTTTGGTGGTGGTAGTGTCTGGAACATTATATGTAAAGTACAATTCCATGAGTATAACTTATCAGGCTGTTGCTTGACTTATCCATGAGACAGCACACCCAATTTTGGCACAAACCCCTACATGTTAGTAACCTTCACAGGGTAAACAAAGCTGTGTTTTGCATTATCTTTTCTGGTGCCGAGGTTGATGCAAGTGATCGGATGTTTTAATTTCTTTGTTGAGATTTCATAATGATTGAAACAACAGAATGCCTTGCTAGGCTATTTCAGAGGACAGTTGCCAATTACATTGGTGTGGGTCAGATCAGGTGAGGATGGCAGATTTCCTTCCCTGAAGGATATTAGTGAACTAGATGGGGTTTTCCGACAATCAACAATGTTTTCATGGTCATCAGTAGATTTTAAATTCCAAATATTTTTTATTAAATTCAAATTCCACCATCTGACGTGGCAGGATTCAAACTCATGTCACCAGAATAATAGTTGAGTTTCTGCTATAATAGTCTAAAGATAAGACTAGCTATGACAATAATATTCTAAATTGAAAGAAGAACAAATAAATCATTGTTGCACCTGATTATGATCTCTTCAAAAATGATATATTAAAGAACTGATCTTCCCAAATGACCCAAATTGAAGAAACTAATGGTTAAAATTACATTTATTTTCAACCTTACTGTAGTGATCAAAGTAAAGTGAACATAGCTTAAACATGAACTAGTAGGCAAATTGCAGTCAACAAAGCTATAAATTACTCATTAATTAGAAGGTGCACCAAAAATAGATTTTGCAGATTTCCTAATCAGTCCACTGAGCATATTTGGCACTAATTCCAAATGCAAAGTCTTTCAAATTGCTGAGTTTTCACAGGTTGAATTCCATTTGTTTTCTTCAAGGTTTTGCCTCATCCTCACTGTCAGAAAAATGCCTAACTAACCTGAGCATCATGACCAAATTCTCCATCAAAACAGTACATGACTGTGGAACTTCCTCAGCTTTGCTCAGAACATTCTTGTTGTCATAGATTCATCAAGGATATTTTCAAATAACAGAAACAGAAACAGTAACAGCAACTGTGTATTTTACTTTTTCCAGTTCCAGTTTCTGCCTGTATCATTTTCAGCTGGCCTATACTGCAACTCTGGGAAGTGACACATTTTTATGAAAATCAGACTTTCCCTTTCAGTTAATGAAAGTTTCCATTCAGTTCTCATTTTACTTTTTCTCAACAAACGCACGACTTGAAATCACCAATTTCATCGCAATTTAGGAACAGTCTTCAAGGCCTCGGGTGAAAAGAAACTGGGCTGTAAAGAACATGCTCAACAGATCTGGCAGCATGTGTGAAGGGAAGAAACAGAATTACTGTTTCAGTTCCAGTGACCATCCCTCAGAACTCAGTTCCTTCACAGATGCTGCCTGACCTGCTGAGCTTTTCCAGCAACTTTGTTTTAGTTCCTGATTTATAGTATCTGCAGTTCTTTCATTTTTTTTATTTTGTAAAGAACAGGCATTTGAAATGTACTGTAGAAGGAGTGTTGGGAGTGATTAAAGAGTGAACCAGGTTATCATGGGAGAAATAGGATCCTCAGAGTGAAAGGAGAAGGGATGAAAATGTATTTTTAGTGCTGGCATCACATCAGAGAACAGCAGCAACGGCAGAGATTCATCAAAGATAAAAGTTTGAGAAGGTTGGAAGGTGAAGCCAATCATGATACTTTGAAGGATAGAAAGGCGTGGGATTGGAAGCACATGAAATAGAATGGACACTGTTAAAACCTTGTCAGCCACAATATGGAGAGTCCTCAGTAGAGGAAAAAGGAGGGCATACCGGCAATCAAGCTAATTGTTAATGACTGTATGTGGCATTGTTTGCTAATCACAAGCAGACTTTAGAAAAAATAGTTGACATTACTGACAATTTCCACCTTTCTGTCATCTTCATATGATCCTTCTCCGATCTTCACTTCCAATCTTATATTTCTTGGTCTGTCTTTTGGGATGGGCTTTCAATAAATATACACTATTCATTAATCCCAAAGCTACATTATGACACTTCCTCACATTGTACTTCCTATAAGGATTCTATTCTATTCTCTCAGTTTCATTATATGTCATATTTGTTCAAATAATGCCACCTTCCTTAAGAATGTTTCCAATATGTTTTTTTTTCTCTTCAATTGAAGAAAATTCTCCTCATAATGTTTGACACCACTACCCTCCGCCAAACGTTTGCTGGTGACAACAAGGACACTGGTCAAGCAAGAACCAATGTAACTGCAAACCAACATTGCTGAAATCAAAAAAACTGAGAAAAATAACACTCACCCTTGGGGACTGGTCCTTTGATCTTCAGAATTTTGTTTCCCCTGTCTATGTAATTGTCAACATCAATCATCAATCTTTGTATGTCTTATTTGTGAATGAGTGTGTGTATGTATTTGGGATCTTAAAGGGGTAGCCTGACTGAGATGAGCAATCCCTTCTTTTCTTTTTC
The DNA here is from genome assembly GCF_030684315.1 of Stegostoma tigrinum. Lineage (NCBI taxonomy): Eukaryota > Metazoa > Chordata > Chondrichthyes > Orectolobiformes > Stegostomatidae > Stegostoma > Stegostoma tigrinum. The sequence continues at coordinate 38,650,714 of NC_081368.1, forward strand.
CATTTGTTAATGAATAAGTGTATTTACAATAAAAAGTTATTTTCATGCTAATGATGGATCCAGGTGTGAATTGTTTTGTCCTGAGCCAGTCAAGAAACTTTGGTGGTTTAAATTGGGTATTTACATATAAAACATAGAACAGTATATCACAGGACGGGTTCCTTCAGCCAAACATCTCTGTATCAACCACGGTGCCATTATAAACTAATCCCATCTGTCTGCACATGGTCCATATTGCTCTGTTCCCTGCCTGTTCATGTGTCTCTCTAAATGTCTCTTAAATGTTGCTAAGTATCTGCTTCCACCACCTCTCCTGGCATCGTGTTCCAGACACTACCACCTTTTGCATAAAATGCACATCTTCTTTAAATTTTCCCCTTATGCTCCCCAGTATTTGGCACTTCCACCTTGGGAAAAAGACTCTGACTATCCACCCTACCCATGCCTCTTAATTTTATGTACTTCTATCAGGTCATACCTCAGGCTCTGATTCTTTCAGGAAAAAAATCCAAGCTCGTCCAAGCACTCCTTATAGTGAATAGAATTCAATCCAAGCAACATTCTGGTAAATATCTCCCTCATTCAAACCCACTCGAAATCTTCTCCATCCTTCTTCTTGTGTGGCAACCAAAGCAACACTCAAAACTCCAAATATGGCCTAACTAAAGTCTTATACAACTGTAATGTGAGTTGTGAACTTTGATGCTCAGTGCCCTGACTGATAAAGGCAAATATGCTGTACACCTTCTTTACCACCTTATCCACCTGGGTTGCCACTTTGACAGCTATAGGTTTAGACTCCAAGATTCTTCTATATATCATTGCTCCTGAGGGTCCTGCCATTTACTGGACACTTTCATCTTGGATTTTATCTCCAAAAATATATCAGTTCACACCTGTCTGGATTATACTCCATCTGCCATATCACAGTCAAACTTTCCAACTGATCTATATCCTGCTGTATCCTTTGACAACCTTCTTTATGATCCACAACTCCACCAATTTTTGTGCCATCTGCAAACTTAATAATCAGACCTCCTACGCTTTCATCCAAATAATTTCTAGATATATATTACAAACAACAGAGGTCACAGCAGTGATCCTTGTGGAACACTACTGGTTACAGACCTCCAGTCAGAAAACCTCCACTTCATAACTAACCTCTTTCTTCTAAGCCAGTTTCGTACATAACTTATCAATGCACCACAGATCATCCTACCACCAGGGACCTTGTCAAATACTTTCACAAAGCCCATGTAGGCAGTCCACTGCTCCATGCTAATCAATTACTTTGTCACTTCCTCAATGCACTTAACCAAATTTGTGAGACAAGGTCTCCCGCCATAAGACTATGCTGAATATCCCTAATAAGTCCATTATTTTCCGAATATGGATAAATCTTGACCCTAAGAATATTCTACAATAATTTCCCTATCACTGATATAAGGTTTATTTTGGCCTATAATTTCCTGGATTATCCCTATTACCCTTATAAAAAAAGAACAACATTGGCTATTCTCCAGTCTGGCTGAAGAGGAGACAAAGATTTCGGTCAAGGTCCCAGACATCTTTTCCCTTGCTTCTCTCAGTATCCTGGGATAGATCTCATCAGGTCTTGGGGACTTAACTACATTAATATTTTTCAAGTTACTCAAAACCTCTCCCTTCTAAATAGTGACATGCCTCAGAGTATCAATTTACTGTTCCCCTATCTTACCATCATCCATGTCTTTTTCCTTAGTGAATACATCAGCAAAGCACTCATTTAGGACTTCACCACTTTCCTCTGGCCCATGTATAAATTCCTTCCTTTGTCCTTGAATGAACCTACCCCTTTCCTAGCTACATGCATACAGTGCATTGGGAGCCTCGTTAATCTTCTTTACCAAGGACGTTTCATGACCCCTCCTAGCCCTCCTAATTTCTCTTCTAAATTCTTTTCTGCTTCCTTAATACTCATAAAGGGCTTTGTGTGGTGTCTGTTTCCTAAACCATCCATATGCTTTCTTTTACTTTTTGACTGAACTTACAATGTCTCTTGTCAGTAATAGTTCCCAAATATCGCCATCTTTATCTTTCATCCTCACAGGACTGATCCTGAACTCTGATCAATAGGACTGCAAAAGAATCCCACATGTCAGATGTGGATTTACTCTCAAACAGCTGCCCACCACACCCCGCCTCTGTCCCCAGGCTAAGTCTTATCCTTATTCATAACTATATTAAAACCTATGGAATTATGGTCACTGTTCCCACACTGAAATTTTGATCAGCTGTTCAGGCTCATTCTCCAATACAAGTTTGAGTACAGTGCCTCCCTAGGTGAACTTTCTATATATGTTTCAAGGAAACCTCATGGGTGCACCTAACAAATTCTGCACCATCTAAGATGCTGGCACTAATGGAATCCCAGTCAATATGGGGAAGTTAATATATTTATGAAGACTTATAGGATAGTGAGGTTTGATTATCAATGTAATTTTCCCTGTTAAAGTACAACAACATTTGAAGGCTTTCTGTTCAGAATCTTTGGAAAAAAAGAGTGAAAGAAAATGGAAGGAAAGGGTGATTGAAAAAAGAGTAAAAGGACAAATACCAAGTTTTTCATACTAAAATGAGATAGTGTTGGTAGCATCTAAAAATTGAAAGTGATATTCCTGATGGATCTACAGAAATTAACAAAAGCTAGGCTGATAGAAGTTTCAAATAAATTAGAGGTAGAATTACCTTTTAGTACAAAGAAATATTATTTCAATTATATTCAATAATATTTCAATTTAAATGAAATATTGACAAAGCATGAAGGACTAATGGAAATGAAACTGGGCTAAGTACACAAGTGGTGTGTGAACAGAGATAACAGAGGTTCAATTACAGTCAAAATATCTTAAATATGACATAGAATTGAGATAACTTAAGATGAGAAAATAAAACGCAGCAGATAGTGATGAAAAACTTGAATGTGAACTTCAGAGAAAGGTGACAAGTAAAGAAAGCATCTAAGATGCTTAACAGGAGAAATGACAAGGGGTCAAAAATAGAGCGAGAAATGAAAAACAATAACAGTTTACCATAATGCAGGTTAAAAATGTGACTTCAGATGCTGAAGAAGGCTCTGATAAGGCAAGCCTCGTCATAATCTAAAGCCTAGGAAGGGAATGATTACATTTGTGAAACTTTAAAGTAATTCTTATGTTGTTTGAGATAAAAAGTGAAAAAAATGTGGCTGAAGAATAACTGGACATTGCATGAAGAACAGGCTGACAGGTATAGCACATGAAATTTATACATTACTGTTAGAGGAGGTTTTTATATCTTATGACATAGAAAGCAAGGTTATTTTGATATGCATGATTAAGCCCTGAACTGTACAGGCAAGAGTTTTAAAATTCGAGGAAGCAGCCTGGGCAAACCTATACTGAGTTTGAAAGACTAAAGAGAAGTAATCTTGATCGGTGAATGTGGGCAATAGGAGGAAATACTACGAATGAAGCTCTCAGAGAAATAATTTTGTTAGAAGAATTATGAAAGTCACTAAAGGGAAGCTGGTACATATTCTCTCTTTGACCCCCGCCCTGCAAAATAACATACAGCCTCAGTATTCCCAGTAATCTTTCAAAAGGCAGACTGCTGTGAAAACTTGGAACAATTTTGATTGTTGGTATGACAGCAGACTGAGATTGCGTGACTTCAGTCTGAGCTTGTACTGCAGTCTAAGTCTGTAGGTGGTGTCTGTTGTGTCAAGATGACACATTGGCCCTCAGATGCTGCACAGTGGTTGAATCTGTAAAGGTTCCCATTATTGGAAAGGATCAGCTTCAGGCTCTGTACAAAGCTTCTGCCAAATTGTTACCAACACCTCTGTTCTCTTTGTGAGAAACAGCAGGATTTCTGACAGGCCACAAAAGCACTAAACATTTCATTGAGCATCCCCATCAATCCTCCCTGTACATGATCAAGGTCCTCACCTCACTTCAGCCCTCTGAAACAAAACCTGTGTTTGACATTGACTGAGGAAAACCAGTCTTGATACTATCCTTGAAACCTGCCCTAGCCACACTCAACATTTGCGCAATAAAGGTAAAGTTTCATATTGTACATGGACCATAAGGCTGCTCCCTTTTTAGAGAGAGGTGATTGGTGATGGTTTCACCTGAGAATCACCGTACCACTGATGAGGCAAGGGGTTAAGAGGGAGAATCTTTCATGGTAATATCAGCTGGTATGTGTATTAGCATCACAAACCAGCCATCCAGCCAACTGAGCTAACTAACTCAATTACTCGTCATGACCAAATACCGCCTTTGCATTATTTTCCATTAGATGTATATTTCCAGCAGCTGAGCTAGTGACTGTGATTATAAGATCAAGTGACAGTGTTTCATCATCATTAGTCGCTTGTTTCTCTTTCATTTTATACTTCTGCACTCTGTTTGCTAAGCCGCAAGTCTTGGGTTTCTGAAATATTAGGGATAAAAATGAATTTACAGTCAAGAAAATAGGGGGAAGTAATAGGTGCCTACTTGAGCAATGTAAAATTGTAAATCAGGAGAAGGTGTGAAAAGGGGATTCAAGAAGAAGACTTAGATTGTGAACAACCACTCCAAGGCCTGGTGGGGGGTGGGGGGGGGGGGGGGCGCGGAGGCGGGGGTCGCTAATTAATTTCCATGTGAAGCTGGTTGAGTCCGAGTTTCCTCAGTAACAGGCTAAGGCCCCTACCCAGCTGGAACTCATCCACAAAGCAGAATCCTACTGGCGTTTGTGGGACTCTTGTAAAGTAATGGTAGTGTCTCTATTCTTGGACCAAAAGACCTGGGTTAAATTCGTACCTGCTCCAGAGGTGTATAATGACACCTCTCTTCAGATTGTTCAGAAAACAGGGGTTAAAAAATATTATGGAGGTTGAGGAATGATCTTATAGAGGTTTGTAAAATTATGAGGGTCATGGATAAGGTGAACAATCAAGGTCATGTTTCTGAGGGTATAGGAATCTAATTCTGGGGACATAAGTTTAAAGTGAGAGAGGAAAGATTTAAGAGGGGCCTGATGGGCAACTTTTTCACACAGAGAGTAGTGCATGTATGGAATGAGCTGCCGAAGGAGGTGGTGGAGGCTGGTATAATTACAACATTTAAAAGTTATCTGGTATGAATAGGAAGGACTTAGAGGAATATGTGTCAAATGCTGGCAAATGGGACTAGATCAAGTTCAGGATATCTGGTTCGTACAGATGAGTTGGACCAAAGGGTCTGTTTCTATGCTGTATAAACCTATGACTCTATAAGTGACTTCTGTGCACAGCCAACTGAAAGAACATACAGGTGTTTTATTTTTGAGGAATCTGATACAACAGTGGCAGCATCCATACCACTGTACAGGGATCTGGGTTCAAGTTCCAACAGCTCCAGAAGTGTGTAATAACATCTCTGAACCTATAGATTAGAAAATATCCTAATGGTGATAGTTAAAGTGAAAATAAAGGTCATAGTGCTATTTGTGGTGGGAAAGTCACTTAGCTAACACTTAGTTAATCACTTAGTGTGGAACAGCACTTTTGGGTATATTAACAAAAAGCAAACCATGGGTTCTTGTGGTGCATTAGTAGCATCTCTACCTCTGAGCCAGTTCACTTGGAATCAAATTTCACCTCCCCCAGCAATGTGTCATTTCTGGATAGGTTGATTTAAAAATATATATATATTAAGCAGACCTATAATGGTGTGGGTAATTGAACCCCCTGTTTAGTTATATGAAAAATCTTTTAAGGTCATAGAGACATACAACATGGAAATAGACCCTTTGGTCCAACTAGTCCATGCTGAACATAAAAACAAATTAAACTAGTCCCACCTGCCTCCTCCTGGCCCATATCCCTCCAAACCATTCCTTTTCATGTACTGATCTAAATATCTTTAAGATGTTGTAATTGTACCCACTTCCACCACTTCCTCAGGAAGTTCATTCCACACGTGAACAATGTTGCCTTGTATGGAGGGAAGGTCTTATAAGGAAAGGTTGAGGGACTTGAGGCTGTTTTCGTTAGAGAGAAGAAGATTAAGAGGCGACTTAATAGAGACATACAAGATGATCAGAGGATTATATAGGGTGGACAGTGAGAGCCTCTTTCCTCAAATGGTGATGGTTAGCACGAGGGGACATAGTTTTAAATTGCGGGGTGATAGATATAGGACAGATGTCAGTGGTAGGTTCTTTACTCAGAGCGTAGTAAGGGCGTGGAATGCCCTGCCTGCAACAGTGGTAGACTCGCCAACTTCAAGGGCATTTAAATGGTCATTGGATCAACAAATGGATGATAATGGAATTGTGTAGGTTAGATGGGCTTCAGATTGGTTTCACAGGTCGGCGCAACATCAAGGGCCGAAGGTCCTGTACTGCGCTTAAATGTTTTATGTTCTCTGTTGTCTATGTAAAATGTTTGCCTCTCATGCCTCTTTTAATTCTCTCTCCATTCACCTTAAAAATGTGACCCCTAGTCTTTAAATCCCCCATCCTAGGGAAAAAATGCTTTCATTAACTCTATTTACACCGCTCATTATTTTATAAACTTCTGTCAGGTTGCCTCACAACCTTTTATGCTCCAGTGAAAAAAGTCCCGGACTATCCAGCTTTTCTTTATAACTCAAACCTTCTGTACCTGGAAACATCATGGTAAATCTCTTCTGAAGCCTCTCCCGCTTAATACTATCCTTTCCATAGCTGGCAATCAGAACTAGATACAATATTCCACAAGAGGCCTCACTAATGTCCTGTGCAACGCCAACATGACTTTTCAACTCCTATACTCAAAAGACTGCACAATGAAAGCAAGCGTACCAGACGCCTTTTTAACCACCCTGTCTATATGTGGCACAAAATTCAAACATTTATGTACCTGCACTCCTAGATCCCTTTGTTTGACAACACTGCCCAAGGCACTACCATTAACTGCAAAAGCCCTACCCTTGTTTGTTGTACCAAATGAAATACCTCTCATTTATCCACATTGAACTACTTCTGCCATTTTTCAGCTCATTGACCCATTTGATCAAGAGCCCTTCATAATCTTAGGGAACCTTCTTCATTGTCTGGTGTACCACCAGTTTAGGTGTCAGCTGCAAACTTCCTAGCTTTCCAAATCATTTATATAAATGACTAAAAAAAAGACCCAAGCTGATCCCTCTATTTCTACCTCCACAGTAAAAACTGATGCAAAATATTCATTTAGCATCTCTCTCATATCCTGGGTTCAACACAAAGACAACCTCCTTGATCTTTAAGGATCCCTACACTCTCTCGAGATACCCTATCCTTAATGTATTTGTAGAATCTCTTTGAATTATCTTTAAACTTATCAGCCAATGCTATCTCATATCCCCTCTTTACCTTCCTGATTTCTTTCTTACAAATGTCCCTACATTGTTTATATGGATTAAGAGATTTAACTGAACCAAGTAGTCTACACCTAAATTAAGATTCTCTTTTATTCTTGATGAAAACTTCAATTTCTTCATTCATCCATTGTTCTTTAATCGTGCCAGTCTTACACTTCACTCTACAGGAACAAGATGCCCCTGAACTCCCATCATCAGTCACCAACTCTCGTTATCTTGAAAGTCTCCCAGTTGTCAGATGTCCTTTTACCTGTGAACAGCCTATTCCAATCACTTTTGAAAGTTCTTGTCTCATACCATTAAAATTTGCCTTATTCCAATGTAAAACTTTAACTTTTATGGAAGGCTGATCCTGTTCCATAACCATTTTGAAACTAATAGAATTATGATTGCTCGACCCAAAGTGCTCCCCACTTTTGCTTCAGTTATCTGCCCTGCCTTATGTCCCAAAAAAGATTTGGTTTTGTTCCTTCTCTACTAGGAACATTCACATATTGGTAGAGAAAATTTTCTTGAATAAGTTTGATGAATTTTTTATTATCTAAACCTTTAACACTTTGGTAGCCCCAGTCAATATCTGGAAAATTAAAATACCCCATTATCACAACCTTATTATGCTTATATTTATCTGCAATCTCCCCAGATATTTGTTTCTCAATTTCCCTCTGACTACTGGAGGGCCTGTAATACAATCCCATCAAGGTGATCTTTCCTTTCTCATTTCTAATTTCTATCCATATATTTTCACCGGATGATTTCTCAGAAATATCTTCTTTAGTTACAGCAGTAGTGTATTCTTTAATCAAAAATGTCACTCCCCATTCTTTCTTGCCTTGTTTCCTATCCTTCCTACAGCATCTAAACCCCTGAACTGCCAGTCTAGTCGAGCTCTCAGCCATGTTACTCTAATAGTTATGACATCCCAATCCCATGTGCATAAACATGCCTTGAGTTCATCAGCCTTACCTGTAAGTCCCCTTGCATTGAAATAAATGCAGTTTAGTTTTTCAGAGTTATTACATACTCCGACTTCTCCTTTCTAATTGGCATGTTGTCTTCATATTCAGAACATTCCCCAACAACCTTTCTATTTACACCACACCTCAGAATTCCTCCACTCTCCTTTTCAATCAGTGTAAAGTCTCCCTTAATGGAACAAACAAATCTCCCTCTAAGATATTGATCCCTTTCCAGTTCAGGTAAGACCCATCCTTTTTGAACAGGTCTTTTCTATGACAGAGGACATTCCAATTGTCCAAAAACCTGAATTCCTGAACAATATGTCGCACCTTCGGGCATTGGTTTATCTCCTTTATCTTTTTGTTCTTCCTCCCAGTTGGGGAACATTTCAGCTATCAAGGACATTCAGCCTTTGGCCTTTGGGTAAGCGTTCTCCAAAGTGGTCTTCAAGATATGCACCAATGCAGAATTGCCGAAGAGAAACTGATAGCCAAGTTCCTTATCCGTGAAGACAGCCTTACCATTATCTTGGGCTTTGTATTGCGCTACATTTAACCCCACCATACTGTTCTGTACTTATAAAATCCTCCTGTTTTGACAACCCCACCTTCATAATTTGCTTGATCTCTCTATCTTAATTAGCTTGTACTGTTTTGGATTAATTGTTACTTCGGTTTGAACCTCAGCATGCGACCCTTATATGTATCATGTTATTCCAGTCATTTGGTTTGTCTCCAGCCCCACTTAACTTTTATTTTTTTTTGTAATCGTCTCTCTGCTTCATTTAATTGGATTATAAATCATCCCTTCACTTGTTATTCAGCTGTTGACACTTTATTCACACCATCTGACAATGTTGTCCACCTGCAGAGACGTATTATTAAATCAGTTGACACTTTCACTCACACCATCTGTATGATCTTTTGATATCTCTGCTACAAATTCAGTGCCTATATGCTTCACTTGATGAAGGGGTAGCACGTCGAAAGCTTGTGATTTCAAATAAACTTGATGGTCTATAATCTGGTGTCGTGTGATTTCTAACCTTGTCCACTCCAGTCCAACACCGGCACCTTCACATTGATTGAGTTCAGCATTGGGAGTAAACCAGAAATTACTACTTTTATGATTCTATCTTTAAATCTTTTACCTAATCTCTTAAATTCACTCTGCTTTAATCTTTTCCCTAAAAATGTCATTCCTATCAATGTGTACAATAATTTCCAGCTTTTCAATCTTCCCTTTAACAATATGCTTGTAATGTTTAGAGATGAAGAGAAAGGCAACAAACCACATTAAATTTACAGTCATTGCCCAGAATCTCCTATCTATCCCCCAACAGGACAGGCCCCTAAAGTAATTATCCCATTAAATTTTGTCAAATGCTGCCTAACATAAGAATCATTCCTAGTATCCAATAGGTGATTGTCCCCTCCATTTTCCTTAGAGAGACTATCCCCTTCAACTGTGCCAAAAACTGAGTATCTATTTGATAGAGGAATGGCATGCCGAGACTTTAAACCATCATTTTACCTTTCCTGACAGTCACCCAACTGTCTGACTGTTCCTGCTGTGTAATAACTTTTCTAAAACTACTAGCCATCTCACCCTGCACCTCTATATACGTTCATAATTACAGCCTAAAACTCCATTCAACAACCCCTCATATATAAAATAAACTACCTTCCCTTACCAACGAAGACTAATGTTAACATGGATAAAAAAAAATTTGCATCCAACATATAAATCTTAAATAAAATAAACCACTTACACGATTAACTGAATTAGAATTTATTGACTTCTCTCCAATGAATTCCTCGAAGAAAAAGTCTTCTCTAGAGCCGAACACGTGTAAGATTCCCTGAAGCAAAAACCCAACTCCTTATTTTAAAAATAGCTGTTCGGCTTTTCAAAAAAAGACTTATTCATTGTTAAGAAAATCTCCCTTTAAAATGCAGATAGATTTTTTTGCTTCTCACGTTTGAATAAAATAAAAACAGGTGCAGTTGTGGTTGCAGGGTTAGGATGAAAAATAACCAACCCAGAAGTGGATGGCTGAGGTTTATTGTCTTCTGAACATTCCTTGGGTGTTGGCTTATAAAAGACACCCAGTTCTTGCTGCTTTGCCCTTTTTCTTTTTTCGAGAAGAAGCTGTTCATAGGGTGCTAAGTAAGACCTTATTCCACAAATTGCTACCTTGTTGTGTTCTGCATTGTAATCATTGTCCTCTAAGAGATGCAACTGCTTCTCAATTTCCCTCAAGATAGAAGACAAAATAGAAGTGGAAAGTTTTCATGATGCTGTATCTAAGTTGCAACCTTCTTTGTCAATTTTTGTTTTGTTATGGGAGGAAATGCCATTGCATCCTCCTTATCTGCAGTGGCAGCTTTGTCACATAACTTTATGTTGTGAAAAGCATAGCAGTTCTTAACACAAGCAAACCAGCTACTGCTAGCATTTAAGGTAGGAACATCTGCAGAATTTTCAGCTTTTTGTTAGATCTTCATAAATTGATAAGGCTTCCTCTTTTATGGGTGAGAAAGGTGGTCCCAGATCGCTTTTTCATTTGATCTTCTATCCACACATGTAGAAGCCGTTCCATCTCCTCATATTCTATTTTCCGTATCCTCACAGATTTGGTAGTTCTCAGACTTGTTCCACAAATACAGCTTGCTTTAATCTTTTCTGCATTGTCTCCAATGATGCATAAGGTAGATGCACCATGATTACTCCTTTTTTCCTGTTACACAAACTATATCACGTTTCTCGCATTACGCTCAAAACACTTTATAATATCTAGCTTCTCTTCCAGTGTTATAGCCTTTTTTTCCACGTTCACCACCTGCAATTTTATCACCAGGACTCTTCTTGCTAACATTCTTGTCACTTTGTCCTTGCATTTTTGTGGGTAACACGACAGAATTTGCAAAAAAGAGAAAAGCTTGGGCATTGTACTTCTCGCAGAAAGCGCTTCATGACAAAGGCTGCAAAATGATCACATGATGCCAGCACGGATGCCCTTTCAGAGCTAACATTGAGTGTATACAGGACAAAGCCCGTGAAACGATCATACGATATCAATGTGTACTCCTCCACACACTGATGGAATTATGTTATAGCCAACACAAGTTCACGTTTTAGAAATAGCATTCCCTTATTTGTCAGTCATTTGTAGCTAATTCATGTTGTTGGAACATGCAAAAGAGCTGAAGCAAATGTATTAGTAAAATATATAAACTGTAATAACTGTAATAAATCTTTAACTAAGGGCTGCAATCCCAGGAGCAGCTGTAAGATCCATGCCACATCTCATTTTGTACCACATTCTTTTGTTGTGATTTGGTTGCATTTCAGTGCTACCTTCCAGATTTTTGGGTGTGGGCAGATGGCAGGACCCCTTCGTGGGTCTGTATCCTGTGTCTTGTCAGGATGACTATAAACAGCTCGAGGTAGAAGGCTACAGAAGCAATCATCTCTGCCAAATATCCGCTCGTCTTCCATGGTTTCTTTTGTGCCCAGATGTCATTGAAGTAAGAGTACACAGTGTCCATCATTGTCCTTAATGCCTTTAGAGAGAGGGCTGCAGAGGATGCAGTTCTTACGTTACCCTCCAGCTCCATTGACTTAGCCACCTCCCCCTCTTCCTATCTTTCCCTCACTTTTGATGGCTTGTATTGCACTTAACAGGCTTTGAATTACGTATTTAATTGATTACATGGATGGTTAATTTGTGCCAGTTAATAATTAAAAGTAAAATAAAGTCATCGTGATTTGGTATGAGAAAAAAGAACTGTTCATTTGTGTGTGTTGGCACTTCTGGATACAAGAAAAGTAAAGCTGGACCTTCCTCTCCTCCTCTCCCTCACCTGATGGTTTGATAACTAACTCCTCCTTAGTACTGCCTCATTCAGAGTCAGTTACCAGAATGTCAGCATCTTCGACATTCCCCTTATTTTACATCAGCCAGGGCTCCCTGATTGCACCATATTAATAGCCCCAATCAGGGAACCCACATTCTATGACATACAAACATAGCTTGATCCATGAGAGTGGACTGAAGATGGTTCTTGCTATAGTGTAGAGAATGGAGTTAGCTGTTGTTGACTTGGTTAGAGTCACTAGAGTTTGCATTGCCCTTAATGGGTTATGCATGTAAGTATTCCACTGGCATAACAGATGATTTACTCATGACAGTTAATAGTTAAAAACAATAAAAAATACCAGTGATTTTGTGATTGCTTAAAAAAAAATCCAGTCTAGATATATAAAACAGACCTTGTCCAAGTGATTTTGTGATACAAAAAAAAAGTGCATAAGATCATTTCTGGATATAAAAACAAATAAAGCAGATCCAGACTCAGCTCTTGTGGTGCTGTGGTAGCATCCTTATCTCTGAACCAGGAAGTCCAGGCTCAAGTCCTATCTTGTCCAGAAGTGTGTAACAACATCTCTGAACAATTTGCTTTTAAAAAAAAAACAGGGATAGGTCTGCAGAACTGTCTGTCTCAGGTTGGGACTAGCCTACATATACAATGAGTAATGTCTCTATTTTAGAGGTCAACAATAAATGATGTTCCTTTCCACCCAGACTTCCCAAATTATTACAGGCTGGAACACATTGTGAGAGACACATGTATGAGTTTTGTAGCAATGCTCAATGACTAAGGGTGAGGTGAAACTATAAATGGGACATTGTTGGCAGGTTGATGAAGGTATGGCGGTGGATTTAATGGTGTGTAAAGCCTGTGATCGCTGACACTGACCACCCATATGAAGTAATTGAGCCTTTTGCATTGTTGTATCAAGGTCCTTAAGACTAGATGGCTGGCATTGGCTGTTGTGGCTGTCTGCTTTGAATAGTCTCCTAAATCCTTGTCGTTAGAGGATCTCTTTTCTCTTTCTGTGTCAATGTCTCCAGTGATGTCCTTGAGAATCTTGGCTAACACTTTCTGTCCTCCTGCTGTGCCATTATGTCTCTTCTTCCTGTTCAGAATTCCATTGCCAATTCCAGCATCTGTTATGGCCAGAATTTACCAACCTATCCCTTCATGAGGTGCAGCTGACATTAATGGAATGGGTTAGCTTCATGTAATGCAAACCATGAATGAATTTTGCCCTCCTGCTGAGGGAAGTGGCCACTGTCCTGCATTCTCTTATCATTTAAATGAGCAGGCAACATAAAGTTTGTGAACTGCCTGAATCAGAAGAGATGGCGCGGATTAATCACTCTTAGCAATTCCCATATCCCTTTACTTTTGTCCACTTTTTCACATTAATTTCCATGTACTCCACTTTGTTTCCAATCAATATACTACAATACATAGTAACCAATAAATAATTAATTGGAAACATTTCTCCACGTGCCTCAATCATCTTTTGGTTAAAAAGCACTATATTGAACAGAACGGAGTTATTTACTGCTGGAACATCCAGTGTTATTGGTCTCAGGAAAGCTAGCACTGTCATGCTGTGATTTGCCTCAATATCCCAGACTAAGGAATGAAACTCAGTTAAACTACCCATTCTGATCAGATCCATTAACCCCAGTGCAAAAATATGCCAGTAAAGACTCCACTACAAAGCCTTCTGTAAAATCACGTAATTTGGAGGATCAACTTTTGCTCTAGAGTCAAGCAATGGCAAGAACACCTTTTTTTCAGTGCAGGTGTTGAGATGAAAACTGAAAGGCAGGCAGTGAGTGACATAGCTTGTTCCAATAGAGTGGATTGAAATGGCTCTTGATATAGTGTAGAGAATGGAGTTCACTGTTGTTGAGCAGCCAGCAAGTGGTTAAGTTTTAATAAATTGTGCAAATTGGTGGCAAAGTTAATGAAGTATATAAATTGCATAATAACATCAAATAATTAACATTTTTTTAGGATGGCAGTTCAAATGACTTGGCTGCAATATGTGGGAGTCCTCCTGCCATTGTGTTTGGGGAAAACACATCCACAATAAATATTTGAAGTTTAAACAGCTTTGGCTCTGTTCATGAGCTGGAGGCTGAAATATAATAATTGTGACACATCAAGAAGGGGACAAGTTACCTGGTTTCTTTCTATCATGTGGAAGCCATGCCATTTGTGATAGGGAATTCTGATTTGATCAGTGATCTTGAACAGGAGAATGTGAGTTTTTATGAGACGACTAAGGACAGGAGGAAAGTAATATCAGCTTCTGGAATTGTCTAATTAGTTTGAGGCTCTGAAGGTCGATTTGGATGAGAGTGGAGTCAGCAGATTGTGCAAATGGACCATGGCATCATGGCGTGGGTAGACATTCAAAGGGTGAACAACAAGCAGTGTAGCAACAGTAAGTGATAAGTTAGTGAGAGAGATTGACGCTGTTCTTTGCAGCAAAAGTTGAGAATCCTTCCAGCTTTGTTGTTTACACAGTGCCAAAGTTTGAGTCATCTACTCAGAGCTGGAAAGAAACTTGCAGTTGGAGGGGTACATCCAGTAGACATTGTCCATGTAGGTAACAAATACATATGTAGACTTGGAAAAGAAAGTGGTTCCGCACACAGAATATGAGAAGCTAGACACTAAATAGGAAAAAAAAACCTCAAAAGTTGTCCTTGAATTATTATTTATGCCATGTGCAATTTGGAGTAGAGTACATAAAATTAGATTGGGCGGTGCAAGGACTTGTGTGGGAGAAGTGGGTTCCAGTTTGTGAGCCATTGGCACCAGTATTGTGAAAAAGGGAACCTATACCATAAGGACAATCTACATCTGAACTGTGTCAGGCCAGTATACTTTGTTATCTCACTATTCTTATACATTGCATCAGGAGGGATGTACAGAGAGTTTAAAACTACATATAGGGCAAGAAATCAAATGCAGAAAAATGTGATATATCAAAAAGTTGTCTAATAATCATCATAGCCCTAGTGGACCGTAGTGCTACTCTTTCTCAGAGAGAGACAATGGTATAGCTTAATCTGAGGGCACCACGACTCAGGAAAGGAGAAAGGTTGAGAATTGATCACAATATGATTAGATATTACTTCTAGTTTGAAAAGAAGAAAATTGGGTTGAAGACTATTATTGTAAAACAAAGTAAGGGAAGCTATGTGGTCATGAAAAGCTGAGCGAGCTGAAATGAACCAACAGTTTAGGGCAGATGAAAGATTAAGAAAGACACAGAAACAAGTAATTAATGGGATATTTCACTAGTCAGAAGAGGAAAATTCCTACCATGAATAAAATATCTAAAGGGATCAGGTTACAATAAAGCCCTTTCCCTCCATGTGTGCAATGCATTGCTTCTCAGAACTTAATAGAACTTCCAACCTAAAAGCTTCGCT
This sequence comes from Stegostoma tigrinum, assembly GCF_030684315.1. Taxonomy (NCBI): domain Eukaryota; kingdom Metazoa; phylum Chordata; class Chondrichthyes; order Orectolobiformes; family Stegostomatidae; genus Stegostoma; species Stegostoma tigrinum. Next base: position 38,666,374 of record NC_081368.1, read on the forward strand.
AATTTAGATGATCTAGAGGAATATATTCAAAGTTCCAGGTTCAAAACCTCTACTGTATGGTGGGCCTGGAGTGTTACCTTTGACTGGAGTGGTGGGATGGAATCCAGGCTGGGAAATTAAATAATTATATGGAATAGTCTTTCCTTTTCTTCGTTTTCCACCATGGTTTCACAGAGGCAAGTCCCAGGTGCAGTTTTTAAGAGCTGGTGTAGAAAATTGGAATAGGAGAAAAGAAGCTGAACATTTTCTGCTGTACTTCTTCCCTTCAAGTGAAAAGCAGCACTACACAAAAATCAGTAGAATTCAAATCACAGATGAAATTTGGACAAGTTATCAACAGACTGTAAGAAAATACACACTTTAGTTTCTAAATGCGTGTACGCTGAGTTCTTGATTATTAATCTGGTAGCTGCCACAAGAATGCATGAGTCATAGCAGTTCTCAATTGTCTGAGGTGCCCAAGGGCCGAAGGAGCTTGGACTAGTGGGTGACAGTATTGTGCTTTGACAGTATCATGGTCCTGACAACTAACCCTTTCAAATCTACTCTGAGCAGTAATAAAACCCATTCGATAGCTGTGATAGCGAACCACAACAGCACCTGTCACTGATAACAGATGCAGGTATGAGGTATGTTGGTGATACAGAGAGAGATAACAGATCTAGAGCCCATCAATCCATGGGATTGTAAGCTTGCACAGACTCCAAGCGATTGCTCCTAGTGCCTTAGCTGAAAACAAGACTACCCACTGACATAGTGAGATTTGACATTTGATGCCTTGCTTTCAGAGAATCAATTCTCAGGAATCCATGTTCTAAGACAGGGGCTTGAAATGGCCTTTGAAATTCATTGCCCCTTGACCCTAACATTCAGTATCATATTAAGCATTTACTGACAAACTCAAGATTTATTTCAGTTTTAAACAAAAAAGTAGGAACAGATTTCCCCAGTTATTCAAGTCAAAGTCATCCTTGCACGATTTTTCAAATATGATTTTGCATATCCCATGATCAGCTTCCAGACTCACAGCAATGTCATTGTGGTAATGATGGCCAATGTTTTGTAGCCTTGAATCTCTTAGTTTTAAACTTATGCCGGGGATAACTATGTATACCTCCAGGAATAGGTGAACAACACAGCAGACAAATTGAACAACCTAAGGAACAACTGTGGCCAGGAATTATTTCATGGCATTTTGACTTTCTGCACAAAAGCAGATTTACTTTTGAATATTTCTCATAGCATGAAACCACGGGGAGATCTTCAAGGCCAGTCAATGGTGATATATTTAAAGGGCTGACATGTTATTTTCTGTAAGCAATATGTATATGTAGATACCATTATGGTGGAGAAGGAAGACCAGTGTACTGGAACACAGGGAAGATGGGTAGCATTTACAGAGAATGCACCCAATCAGTTTTAATTCACACCTCACACCATAAAATATATAGGGAACACAAGCTTTAGTAAGGGGATATTAGTAAGAAAAATCTGCTTTGAGGGAGCAGAAAATTTCTGCATGTTAACGAATGAGGACCTGTAGCTCTGGTCACCATGCCATATTTTTCAGAACTAGCCATTCATGAGGATGGGGCTGTTCATATTGGTTTGGAAGCAGAAGACCAAGGAGGACAATATCAGGATGACTGCCAGCTGGATGCCAAAAAGTGCTCACTGTGAGGTATCTCAGAGCTAAGATAATCACACCTACACTCTCTCTTTTTCAATACAATCTTTGCCATCACTGATGTAACTCCTTCAAATAAAAGGCCAATTCTTCAAACTTGTACTCATACTTGAATACAATGATACACTAGATCCCTTCCCCCATATTACATTGCCCATATAAATTATCTGATTGAATAGGACTACTTAGTGTGCCCTTTGTTGTAAATAAGAAAACTAAAATAAAATTACATTCTATTTTAATACTACAAATTCCAAAGTGAACATATGTAAACCTAATCTTTCGTACTAATGTATCATCCCTGAGTGGCTGACCATTTCATTCTATTCCAATTCTACTGCTTCTCATAAGTAGAGTTTGAAAGGCAGTATGGAATTTGTGCATTAAATGAATTATGGGGCTAAAATACCTCTCATTTCAAGACAATTTACTCTTAGGAATCAACAATGCTCCCTCAGTTTCTGGAGCTTGTTCTTAAATAGCCACACATACCTCATCAAAACCTATTAGCTACTCCTGAAAGACAGTTATTGAGTTATTACATTTTCCTGAACAGAATAATTTTCTTCACACCTGCTTTCCTTGAAGCTTATCCACTGTGGTAACCGACTAAATGTACGACTCAAGGATTACACTACAGCCATCCCTTTTGCCATCACTTTTATCTCCTTTTCAACTGAACAACACCAGCAATATGTAAATAGAACCCTTCCATTGAAGAAGGGAGAGAGGCAGGAAACAGGAAACTATAAGCCCATTAGCTTGGTCGGTTGTGAAGATTATATTAGGTTCAATCATTATGGAGGTTATAAATGGGCTCTTGGAAACACTCAAGGTAATTTGAAAGAACCAGCATGACTTTGTAAAAAGGAAATCATATTTAAAAAGTTCATCAATTCTTTGGAGTAACATACGCAGTGGATAAGAGTGATTTACTGTTCTTGAATTTCTAGAAGGCATTTGACAAGGTTCTACATCAAAGTTAATGTGCAAAGCAGGAGTCAATGATGCAGGAGATAACATGCTGGTTAGCATAGTAGTATGGCTGGTTGTGAGTAAACAGAGTATTCATGAATGTACTTTTCTTTCAGATTGTCAGGATGTGACAAGTACAGTCTGAGAGTAATCTTGGCTGGGCCCTTAACTTCTTATAATTTATATCAATGCGCAGATGAGGGGACCAAAGGACTGGTAGGCAAATTTTTAGATGTCATAAAGAAATATTGGAAAGAATCTTGTAAAAACGATATTAAAAAAACATAGATTGAGATAGACAAGACAAAAATCTGGCAGTTGGAGAGTAATGTGGGAAAATATGAAATAGTTCACTCTGTTTGGAAGAATCAAAAACAAGAATATTATTTAAATTGAGAACAACTGCAAAATTCTGACGTGCAGAGAAATCCAAAAGTTCTAGTGTATTAGTCATAAAAAAGTAGAATGTAGGTATAGAACGTGATTAAGAGGCCGAATGGGATGCTATCCTTTATTATGAGAGGAATTAAAACCAAGCGTTAGTAAGACCACATCTAAAATGTTACATACCTCCCTCTTAAACAAGAATGTAACTGCATTGGAGGCAGTTAAGAGAATATTTACAAGATTGATATTGGGAATAAGCAGATTGTCTTACGAAGGAAGATCAGTTGCAGGTTGGGTTTGCTTCAATGGAGTTTAGAAGAGCACAAGCAGATTTGACCGAAGTGCTTAACATTCTAGAAGATTAAGATTTCAGCAAAGATTTATAGCTCGGGTTGTGGGTGAGGTTGTTGACCTGTTCAACGAGCTGGCTTGTTCTTGTTCCTAGGTTTCATCACCATGATAGGTGACATCATCAGTGGAGCTTCTGATTAAGTGATGTTATTCTACTCCGTTTGGAATGTATACAGATCAAAATCCGAAATGGCACTACTCACCATAATGGACCAGACAGTATGAAATTCAAGAGGAGTAGAATGACATCACTTCATCGGACGCTCCGCTGATGATGTCACCTAGCATGGTGACGAAACGTCTGAACGAGAACAAGCCAGCTCGGCGAGAAGGTCAACAATCTCATTCTGAATGATATTTACAACTTGGATGGGGAAAGGATTGGTCCTCTTGTGGATGTTTCCAATACTAGGGTCCACTGTTTTAAAAGCAAGCATCATGGTTTTAGTACAGAGCTGAGGAGAAATTTTCAGAGGCTTTTGTAATTTTGCATCTCTCTGCCCTCAAGACATAGTGGAAGTGGATTCATTGCTTAATTTTTAAGTGGAGGGAGATAAATTATTGATAAACAATGGAATCAAAGTTATTGGATAGGTGTGAATGTGAAATTTGGAGCGCAAGCACAGCAACTGTATCTTTTCTGAATGGCAGAGCAGGCCTGGTGGGCTTCTTGGCCTGCATTTTCTCTTAATTCATGCATTTGTTCATCACTGGCTAAAGACATTATATTTCTGCAGTTCCTAAAAGATAGAAGTCGTCCATGGCAACAAAGCTGACAATCTATACTCCATCCTGTGATTTCACAAGATTCTTTCCAAACTATCTTTCTGTCATCCAAAAAATTTACTTAACAGATCTTTGGTTCCCCTACCTGCAACTTTGATAGAAATTTGATAGAACTTTGATAATAAATTCAGGAATGTTTTAAAGAGCGCTGGAAAGGTTTTTGGAGGGAATTCCTGAGGCTAGCACCTAGTTAGCTGGATGCATAGTTACCGGTGTAGGAGTGATTAAAATTAGAGGAGGGCAGATACCCTGGAAGTTTGGGAGGCCAACTGAGATTACAGAGTCAGAGAAAGCTGAGGCCGAGGTTGGGTTTTGAAAACAAGTGTGTGAACTTGAAAATCAAGGCTCTGTTTTTATTCTTTCATGGGATGTGAGCTTGTAAGAAGCTATGGGCTCAGCAAAGATTACGCTGGAACCCCACTTGTCACATCTGACAATGTGAAAAAAAATTCATGAACACTCTGCTTACTCACAGCCAGCCAATCTGCTATCCCCACTAGAATGTTATCTCCAGCACTCTTAACTCCTAAATTTCACATGAGATTTTGATGTGGAACCTTGTCAAATAACTTCTGGAAATTCAAGTATAATACATTGACTTTTATCCATTGTGTACATTAGTCCAAAGAATTCTGATGAATTGATTAAGCTTTAAACTTGAATTCCCTTTCACAAAGTCATGTTTGATCGATTCAAATGTGTTGTGTATAACTTGTTACTGTTAATGAGTAATTTGTGCTATAATTATTTTCTGTGTGATTTTTTTGAAGGTTTGCATGTTTTAATTTATATGATAAACAATAAAAGATCTATAAGGTTGTGTGTTGTTTGGCAAAGTCCAATTTTAAATATGGAATAAGTTAATGGGTAATATTTTCAGGCAATCACACTTAGGCAATAACTATATATATAAAAAATATATAACAATATATAATAGATATAAATACAGTGAAACAGTTCCAAGTCAGTTTCAGTAAGTAACTATAAACCTGAAGAAGAAACAGATGCAAGAAGACATTTGAATTTTCCAATTTTTAATTCACCACAGACTGAATTGCTTGTCATCATTTCTTTTGATCATGGCAGCTTTGAAAAATCGAAATATTTTTTCCATGCAGACATTAAAGACATTTGAGCCTCTAAATTTTGGTTTCCTCTCTTGTATAGCTATTCACACAAGCTATCATCTGCCCTTTCTCCCTATCCCTCCCAACCTGCCTCTTTATTCCACTCTAAACACCAAGCCTCGCAGGTTATGATTTCACTACATACAAACCGTGTAGCTTCGTCCTGCCAAATGGAATCAAAGTTAAGCCTATTGCTCCATGTTCTTTTTGTTTTAATGTCCAAATATGGAAACAGAACAAACACAGAAATATAAACACATAAATACAAACACAGAAATATAGTTCTCAGGAAGGGTCACCGGACCTGAAACGCTACCTCTGATTTCTTTACAGATTCTGACAGGCCTTCTTAGCTTTCCCAGTGACTTCTGTATTTTATCACAGAAATACAAAGGTTATTAAATGTAGCTGAAGTCCAAATAACAATCTAATCAAAATTATTGCATAACTTAATCAGGAGCAGACAGCTCCAAAAGGACAAGTGAAATTCATGATTCAATGCATACACAGGGACAGTGTCTCCTGACATCCGAGAAAGCAAATAAGACACTACTACAACCCACCAAAAAATAGATTATGAAAGGGTTAATGGTTCTGATGCTACTGTGAAAGGTCATAATTGACATATTCATAAAGGTGATGACCCCATTCAGAATTTAATTTGTGTAATCACGTACCACTTCAGTATTCTACTCTTATGATAATGCAATCAGAGCTGGCTCATCATCTTATTCACATAGTACTTAGCTAAAGAGAGACAGCTGTGACCTGGTTACTATTTGAGTTCAAGTTTGACCAAGGAAGCCTAACTAGGACAATGCTTAATTGATCAATGTTTACCATTACTATTTCAAAACAATAATAAATTCAGGAATGTTTTAAAGAGCGCTGGAAAGGTTTTTGGAGGGAATTCCTGAGGCTAGCACCTAGTTAGCTGGATGCATAGTTACCGGTGTAGGAGTGATTAAAATTAGAGGAGGGCAGATACCCTGGAAGTTTGGGAGGCCAACTGAGATTACAGAGTCAGAGAAAGCTGAGGCCGAGGTTGGGTTTTGAAAACAAGTGTGTGAACTTGAAAATCAAGGCTCTGTTTTTATTCTTTCATGGGATGTGAGCTTCTTTGGCCAGGTCATCATTTGTGGACTTTTCCTAATTGGTCTTGAGAAAATGATGGTGACCACCTGCTTGCATTGCTTCATCCCATCTAGTGAAGGTAAACCCACAGTGCCATTAGGACAGTGATACAGTTCCAAGTCATGACTGTGAGTAATTTGGAGTGAAACTTACATTGCGTGACCACAGTCGAATTTGGGTAAGTTAGCACAGGGCTGATCAATGAACAGTACTTAGTACAGTTACAAACACGGGCAGTAGAATACATGCAGAAATTGTGGTCAGTATTTGCAACAGCTTGCGTTCTGGATTTCAGAGCTTGAGTAGCAACTGATCTCACTGTAGTGCATTGTAAGATTGAGATCTGTGTGAAGAACATATTTTATAGGTGTAGTATTTCTGAAGCTTAAATGCAAGGCACGGAATGATGGAATGTGTGAACAACAGACAGCCAAGATGAAACAAGAAGGTTCCACACCAGTCCTCTGTGTGGATCACCGTCTCAAACCAATACTTACTTCTGAACATTGATAAAAGAAATGTTTTTTCTGGGGACTGCGATCAGAGTCAAGGAGGTCTGACTATAGTTGATTCAGCTGAATAGAGAGGTACAGAAAACTGATCAACAATAGTGATAGAAGATTTGGTAGTTTGGGGAACTAACAGGCATTTTTGCAATGCAGATGTGAATCAAGAGTGATATGTTGCCTCTCTGTTGTTAGGTCAGGAATATCACAGAATGGCTGCACAGTCCCCTGAGAGAGAGGATGAACACCTAGAACTCATGGTCCACATTAATGCCAACAACACAATTATAAATAGGTCTATAATCCTGCCTGATGAATCCTTTTCTGATGAAGGGTCTAGGCCCGAAACGTCAGCTTTTGTGCTCCTGAGATGCTGCTTGGCCTGCTGTGTTCATCCAGCTCCACACTTTGCTTTCTTGGATTCTCCAGCATCTGCAGTTCCCTTTGTCTATAACCCTGTCGTCAGGCTTTGAGGAACTATCATGTTGACTATGACTGTGATTATATGGTTGTATAAAGCTCAGCCAGTGAATGCCACATTTAATGAATGAATGTAAAAAATTGTTGGAAATTAGCAAGCCGGATGTCAAAATGAGTAAACTCCAAATTAATCTATATTGAATGAGGTTAAAAAGGATTTTGACCAGTTAAATTGCAATCAAATGTTGGCAGACAAAACATTAATTAAAAATGGGCTGCCTTTAAAGAAGAGATTTCTTTGGGCACCCAGAACACCCTGGTTAGTTGAAGATGTAGGGATAAAAAAGAAGACAAAGTGTATTTTTAACTAGCATAACCATGTACCATCATTGATGAAGCTGGCCAAATCCTAGAGGACAGATGTTTTGCTCAACTGAATCTGCCACAGACAATAAAGGAATCATCAAGATAGAATAATCTACCTAATGTATCTGTCACTAATCTGTACATCCATGTGGTGGTGAGCACTGCATTGTCATTATGGAGAACAAAACCCCATATTCACACTGAGGATACAGTCCATTGTTTTGTGCAACACCACGACTTCGTTAAATATGACAGGCCTTGAACAAATCTAGCAACTGAAGATGGGCCATCCATGGGACAGCCATGAGATATCAGCAGCAACAGCAGAATAATATTCAAGTGCTATCTATAATCACAGGGTCCAGCATATCCCCCACTCTAGCATTACCATTAATTTAGGAGATCAACCCTGGTTTAATGAAGAGAGCAGGAAAACATATGTAGTAATCAATCACTGGCCCAAAATTGGACATTCTGAATTGACCCACAGCCGAAGAAATCAGGCCTGGCAGAAAATTGGCCAAACTAAAACAGCGGCCAGCCTCTATCAGTTACAAGAACAGTGGGAACCAAGATTGCAAACAACCCAAGCGTTGTGCATTGGAGAAGAGCCAATCAGACACTCTGGTATCTTCACTGCCTGAGTATGCGTACTTTTCATTCCTGGCATGGCAACAGTGAAGGATGTTGGCCTGACTCTATTGGACGACCTGGACCCCGCTCATGACCTCATTGGCTAAAAGCCACAGAAAATTCTGGAAGGTCAGGAGCAAGGGAGGATGAGAAGATGCACCTGGGCACAAGTCCCTCAGTGAAAGCTCAGTGAGGATGCAGAGAAGGTTGAATGAAGACTCAGTGAAGACTTGACCTGGCCTAGTAATGGGAGGTGGGGTGGGGGGTAGAGAGAGAGAGAGAGAGAGAGAGTAGGGAATCTGAATCCTGTGAGACCCACCTTCATGGAAGAGAGTCATTGCTATGTCAGAGACGAGGGAGATAACAATGTCACAGCTCAGACATATAGATCATTGTGGCTAATAACTTTTTCTCAGATGGATAGATTTAGATAGTGAGTAAATATTGTGAGAAATTGGGAAATGCTGTCATTGTGTTTTAATAAAGACTATTTTGTTAATAAAATTATGTTGAACTGCAAACCAAATTTTATGTCCCTTTGTCTGTCTCACTGATGGGAGCATTCAGTTAATGTGTTTTTAATACATAAACTGGTTAAAGTGTCCAAGTCACTAATAATACAAGTGAGGAGTACTCCACAAGACACAATTGAAAATAAGGTGCAATACCTTATATTTATCCAAACTGAACTCCATCTGCCGCTCCTCAGCCCATTGGCCCAATTGATCAAGATCTTTTGCAATCCCAGACTACCTTCTTCACTGATGACTATAGCATCAATTTTGGTGTCATCCACAAATTTACTAACCATGTCTCCTAAATTCTCATTCAAGAAATTTGTATAAATGACAAACAAATCTTTAACCATTTCATTCACTTCATGTGATAACAAGTGGCAGCTAACTACAAATGCTGCGGGTCCTAACCACATTCTTGAAATAGTCGAGAAAATCTATGCTCAGAAATTATCCATGCTTTTCGCTAAGCTGTCTCAATACAGCTACAGTACTGCCAAGTACCCAATTGGAAAATTGCCCAGGTATCTCGTCTGCACAAATGTCAGATCAAATCTAACAAGATCAATTACCAACCTATCAGTGTGTTCTCAGGGATGAAAGGCGTCATTGACAATGCTACCAAACAGCTCACTGGCAGTCAGTTTGGGTTTCACGAGGGTCACTTGGTTCCAGACCTCATTCCAGCCTTTGTCCACTCATGGACAAAATGGCTGGTGAGGTGAAAGTGACTGCTCTTGACATTAAATGAACAAAGCATTAAGAAGACCCAGTTAAACTGGAGTCACTGGGAATCAGTTGGAAAACTCTTCACCACCAGCTGGAGTTATATCTAACACAAATGAAAATGATTGTGGTATTTGGAGGTCAATCACCATAGTTGAATTTAGGCCGGTGTGGGACCCAACAGCATTTGTGATGTCTGCATTAGCGAGGCCCAGAGAAGGCTCTGGTGGCGGCATCGTCGCTGGAGACAAGAAGGTGCCAGAGGACTCTGGTGGTGACAGAGTCGGTGGAGACAAGATGGTGCGAGAGGACTCTGGTGGTGACAAAGTCGGTGGAGACAAGATGGTGCCAGAAAACGGTGACTCCCCTTCTGGCAGTGTGGCAAGGGGACACATGGCTGGCAGCTCTAGGCCCGTGGCTGAGCACTTAACACGAAGGACTGTAAAGTTGAACTTTATTTCTTTATTTTTCCGCATTTATATTCTATGTTTTGGTTTACTTTTCTGTGTTTTAAGATGGCCCTGGAGAGTGGCAACACTATACAGCACTTTTCACTGTATTTTGTAACAAAATACTCGTGACTATAAATAAACCAAATCAAATCTTAGCAGAAATTTTAAGGACAGTGACCTAGGCCCGACCATCTTCAGTTGCCTCACAATGACCTTCCCTCCATCTGAAGGTCAAGTTGAGAATGTCCGCTGATGATTGCACAATGTTCAACACAATACGCAACTCCTTCAATAGTGAAGCAGTCTGTGTCCAAAGGTAGTGAGACCTAGATAGTTTCTACATTTGGGCTGAAAAATGTCAAGTAAAATTTGCATTGCACAAGTCTCAGCTAATTGTTATCTCCTACAAGAAATAATCTAACATTTGGCCCTTGACATTCAATGACAATGCCAGAACTGAATGCTCCACTATCAACAGCTTGGGGTTGCATAATCCAGAACCTAAACTAGACTGGCCAATGAAATACTGTGGCTACACAGCAGGTCAGGGGGCTAGGAATTTTGTGACAAATTACTCACCCCTGTCTCATCAATCTCGAACAGCCGGGGTTAGCAGCAGTTGCACCCACCCACCTGGGATGGCCTGTGTCGGGGAGGAATGACAGCAGATAGTGGCATGGCTAATTATGTTTTTGAAAATAAGATATAAACATCAGTTCATCACTTTGTTGTGCAATTTTGTTTGTAATTAGCAAGGAACGATTAATTTGCACACACAGAATCTTATGCGGATTCTGATGGAAAGCTGGAGCTGTAAACGCTAACATAATCCAAATTTGCTGGCGATTTGCAAGTCACAATAATGCATCATAAACTTATAAAAAGCTGCTAAACCTCATATGGGTCACAAAAAATTAAAGTGAAAGGATTATGAATTTGCCTGTTACACTTGAAGGTTATTATTGTTCTTGTATCAATCCCAGTATATTTAAAACCTGCAGATGATGACTCAGAATAACTGCCATTAAATATATCTGTCACTTCAATCTCATGAAGTTTCAGTTTATAGCAAGCAGTGCTTTGCATGGCATCTTCTCAGTACCTGAGTAGCATAACAGAAAAGCTATGAAATACCAAAGACTTTTAGAAATCTAAAGTAACAAAATAATGGTACAATGGTGTCAATTGACCATATTGTGTAATATTGTACAAATAGCATTGCAATAGACCTTCATTCTTCGAGTTATACATAATTCTAGTCATTTGGGAAAGGAAGGAGTTGAGTTTTGAGTGATTGAGATATTCACATAAAACTTTGGTAAAATATCAAATAACAATGATAAATGGAACAAGCAGAGTGTTTGTCCCATTTCCACGAAGAACTTTTCTAACACTGTTGGCTGTTTATAACCCTTGACTCTAACATAATCCAAATTTGCTGGCGATTTGCAAGTCACAATAATGCATCATAAACTTATAAAAAGCTGCTAAACCCCATATGGGTCACAAAGATTAGATTCCCTGCAGTGTGGGAACAGACTGATAGGCCCAACAAGTCCACACCGCCCCTTGCAGCATCCCACCCAGACCCATCCCCCAATAACACACACACCCTTGAACACTACAGGCAATTTAGCATGGCCAATCCACCAAGCCTGCACATCTTTGGACTGTGGGAGGAAACTGGAGCACCTGGAGGAACCCACACAAACACAGGGAGAATGTGCAAACTCTGCACAGACAGTTGCCCGAGGGTGGAATCGAACCCGGGTTCCTGGTGCTGTGAGGCTGCAGTACCAGCCACTGTGCCACCCCTGTGTCATCAATTTATGTATCTCTGTTCTGAGCTGCAAATGACCTAATATCATCATGAGGAATGCCTATCATCAATCAGTATATCATTCCTTTGGTCATAAGTTGGCTGTATGTTGAGACAATGTAGTATTGCTGTTACTGTGTGCATAGTATCTTCATCTAGTGCTCTGAAGGCAACATGAGAAAGGGAGCAACCTTTGAACTTTTGGAACACTTAGCTCTCTGAAGAGACACAAAACCATCTTTTGCTAGAAATTTAATGAAGTTGCACCTCAAGTGAACAAAGCATAAGTCTTATGCTTGATAGCTCTGCATGTGGTGTAGTGAAATATGTTTGCAGGTCATTTGCTATGGACTGAAAAGTTCCTGAACGACAAAATGTGAGTGCAATCAATATCATCAGTACTGCGCAGTTATTTCCAAAGAATAATATCAGATCAAGTCCCTGAATTCTTTGAAGATTGTGGAGTGTATATTTTTGGTAACAGAATCACCATGCCCCCAGGTTGAGTTTGGTGAAAAGGGTTGTTGAATCAGGTGGGAAGATGTGGATTGGAATTCTGCCACCTTGCTGCCTCTGTCTCAATTTCTTTCATGCAGGAAGTCTGAAAAGTAAAGCTTGCTTGTAGGAGTTTGCTTGTAGACTTCCAGGAGCGTCCTATTTGAAGGCACACCGTTCTCAATCCAGGGAGGCAGGATCTGGAAGGGTATGGGCCTGCTGCGAGTCACATCTGCCCTTATCACTGAAATCTCTTCCCATATCCCACTGTACCCCAACTCCATAACTCCTATCGAACCATTGCTCCAGTGTGGCTTTGCTCCCTGGGTGATCCCGGTTCCCTCCCTGGGTGCACTACCAGCAGCTGCCACCTCTCCCCGAATGGTGCTCCCTGCAATGACAGCTGCTGGCATTAACGTCTCTCAAGGGCAGGATTTTTGCTTCTGGGGTCCTTCATTATGGTGAAAGCTTCTAAGGTTGGAGAAGCACTTAACGGGGCAGGTGTCGGCTGAGGGAGATAATGTGGGGCTCTCAGAGACTCTCCAATTGGTGGACAAGAGACTCCAAACATCCCCATTAAATGCAACTATTTTGCTCCTCAGAGATTCTTGCTCTGGACTGTTATGGTAAGTCCTCAATCTTTTCTTCACTTTGTTTCAGTTCTTCTTCCATCTTGACTTTTTTTTGCATCATACAATGTTAAATATGCCCAGAGCACAATGCATGTTCAGAAATTCTCTGGTGGGAAGGGGGGGGACGGGGTTAGGGTAGCAGGGATGGAGGAATTCCCCTTTTGGTTGGCAAGTCAAATTCCTTTAAATCCCTTCTAGCCAGAACCTACAACTTTAGTCTGCAGAAAGTTCAAAGACTGAATAATAGTTTGAAATAACAGTAAAAGCAGGCAAATTATTATGATTCCATGGTTTGAATTTAATGCCAAAATCATACAGCTATTAGAATTTAGTCACAAAAGCTTGGGCCTGTCCGTTCTAATTTTGATATATTGTACATCCCATGTGAGGGGTGAAATAATGGGAAAAATGGCAATTCTGTCATCTCAATAACACGATCTTATTTGCATGGCTTACTCTGCCTGACCAGTGCAATAGGAGATTAGGATTAAGAATGTGTTTATAAAACCTCTGTCACTAAAGGGACAGGACTGGAGGAGAGTTAAATGCAGGATGACAAAGCACTTGAACTGAATTGTTCCTTTTCATGTGCCATGTCCTATATGCACACCTGAGATGAAATAGAAATGCAGACAACAAGCCCTGTAACATATAACACAATTATTCTCTTTTAACCTCCATTTAATGAACACACCCAAGAGTGTCACAAGTGCATACAACTATGCTTTGCTATTTGGGAGTAAACTACTATTTAATATCTGATATAGAGCTTATAAAATGTTCTTAACCGTATGTTCAATATTATTGCAGTGCTGTATTTGCTATTTTGTATTTGCATTTGCAGTGTACTGATTTCATTTCAATTCCATGAAAATACTGGTACCTATTATTTAATAGGTATTATTCAGAAGTTTCCAATGGCTGAAGCTTTGTTCTGCAAAGATCATTTCTGCAGAGGTATTTGACTGATTTATTTTACATTTAGCTTTGCGGTGGAAATCTTGAGAAGGTATGAAAGATAAGTGATGGATGCTGATTTAATGTACACAGGAAGAATGGGCAATGAGTCATCTTCCTGTGATGGGTACAAATTTATCCTCTAGCATGATTGGTTGATAGTTGTGTATGTGGGTCCCCCTTCACATATGTACTAATCACAGTACTGTCTGTTTTCATCAAGTGGTGGCTCTGCCTCCTCACCACTTAATTGATATACACTTCATGTCAAATAACCCATCAGCACACGTTATGCACTGAAACTTCCTTTCAGTGAGACCTTACTACTGTTAAAATAACATTTGTCATTGCTCCTGGGCTAGGAATGTAATGTCACTATTTCTCAAGAGACAGTTGTTTGATTATACCACCTAGAATAATAGTTTGTTGTTACAGGTCTGATTGTTTGTGTCTTTCTTAACGTCTTTCCTGCCAAGTCCGGTTCCACATTCCGACTTTGAATTAGTTTTCAATGAAAGCTTTGGGCCCTTGCCTATTCTTGTTGGATGTTACAGTGTTTTCTCCTGATGTAGTCTCTGTTTTAGTTTCTCAATGTCAGTGCAAGAACCATTGGGGCATAAAATAGGAGGAGGGTGTGAAACAGTAACAATCAGGAAAAACAATTTAAAATACAAATCATGACTGAGGCTTAGTCATACTATGGCTTACTGAGTTGGCATTGCTCTGGAAAACAGAAAAAAGGCTTGACTCAATGGGAAAGCCAACGTGTGAAGATACATATTCAATTTCCACATACTTATATCTCAGACAAGTATATGACTGTGTCATCTTTGGTAGGAATAAAAACTACATGATCCACATGCAGGCAACATTTCTTCTTCACACTGACCTTACATCATTTAATATGGCACTACGACTCTGCTAAGTAGTATGCAATAAAAAAAATCTAATAGCTCAACAATGGAAACAGGCTAGTGAGCTACAACTCCCAGAGTGTCTTCAATTTCATTACTTAAAACTACTGATAGCAAGACAAGTCAATCATAACACAACAGGATTTGCAAACTTCTTCTCAATTTGGCCGAATGTTGGGTTTGCCAAGTGCACGGGACAAAACATTAAAAACATGCTCTTAGCACTCTGGCATCCACCAATGTAGCATAAATTAGACACCTTCCGGCTGACCTCACTAATCTTAGTAGGTTGAGTGCTAAAGACTTCAACATCATTGTGCCACTAGAAACACATCATTTTGCTACTCAATGATGGGGTGTGAACATTAGTAAGCAATTGTTCACCATCATGAAATGCCTTTAAACTGAATAGCTTACTAGGTAATTTCAGAGGGCACATATGAGACAATCGCGTAACTACAGATCTGAAATCACATTTAGGCTAGGCAAGGTAAAAGTGCAGATTTCCTTCCCTAAAGGGTATTTGTGGAGCAGATGGGTTCTCACCACAGTGCATAATGATTTTATGGTTACCATGTTAAATTATGAAGTGCCAGCTTTGTCATGAAATGTTCACTTTGTCTCTCTTCTTACATGTTGTCTGACCCAGGTACTTCCTACATGATCAAGATTGGTAGAGTTTGTAGTCTTTCCAGTTTACAACATCCATTCTTGAAGTCACATTAAGTGATTTGAATTGCCTCATGATGGCATAGGATGGTAAGATCTAATGATCTGATCAAGTCAAGAAAATTTTCTAAGATTACAAAGGTATCTTGATCAAATGGGACAATAGGCTGAAAAATGGCAGATGGAGTTGAATCTGGATAAATGCGAGGTATTGTATTTTGGTACAACAAACAGGGTAAAGGTTATAGAATTATTGGTAAGGCCTTGTGCTGTAGAACAGAGGGATGTGGGGGTAGGGTGGCGAAGGTACATAATTCTTTGAAGTTTGTGTTACATATAGACAGGATGGTTCAAAGGCGTTTGGCACACTTACCTTCATTGCTCAGTCCTTTGAGTATAGGAACTGGGAGGTCATGTAGAGATTGTACAGGACATTGGTGAGGTCTCTTTTGGAATACTGTGTCCAGTTCTGGTCGCCCAGTTATAGAAGGAATATTAACAAGCTAGAGAGGGTTCAGAAGAGATTTACCAGGTTGTTGCTGCATGTGGAAGGTTTGAGTTATAAAGAAAGGCTGGATAGGCTTGGATTTTTTTCACTGGAGTAGAGGAGGTTGAGAGGTGACCTGATGGAAGTTTATAAAATAATGAGGGGTATTCATAGAGTTAATAGTAGTTATTTTACCCCTGGGATGGGGGGGTTTCAAGATGAGTGTCAGATTTTTAAGGTGAGTGGATAGAGTTTTAAAAAAGGCACGAGGGACAAATGTTTTACCCATAGGGTGATATGCATGTGGAATAAACTTCCTGAGAAAGTGGTGGTTGTGGGTACAATTACAATATTTAAAAGATATTTCGACAGATACTTGAAAAGGAAAGGTTTGAAGGGATATGGGCCATGAGCAGGCAGGTGAGACTGGTTTAGTTTGGGTTATGTTCGGCATGGACTTGTTGGACTGAAGGCTCTGTTTCTGTGCTGTATGACTCTATGACTCTGTGATCAGCTTTTCTGGTTAAAAATGTTTGCAAACATGTCAGCATTTCGTTATGCACTTCGGCCTGGCTCAACCATCTTCTTCTTAGAATTAATAGAGTAGTGCTTAAAAGATTTCACTGTTTCACATTTCACAAAATTCTGTAAGTAAATATCTCAGAGATTTCTGAGTCAGGAAATACAATTGCATAGGTAGGTGTAATATTTTTGATACCAACGGGGAAGTCTGATCCCAAAGTGAAACTTGACTTAGTGGATCATAATTTTTACTTTTGCAGTTTGGTTACTATGGTGGTCAGTCACTGAATATATTCACAAAAGCCTGCAAATGCACTTTAAACAAAAGAACATAAGTTTATTGTGCAAAGGAAGAAAAAGAAACAAAACTCAAGATCTATGATGATTTGGAAAGATCTTATCATAAACAGCAAATAGAAATGATTCAACCCTTTTCCCTAGCAGAATCATTCACATATCCTGAACCTCAGTGAAGTTTTAGTGTTATGTTACTTAAAATATTTTACTCAGTTGATGAAGTTACAAGCGTTACATTTTCACAAATTTCTGCACATTTACCAGGTGTGATTCTTTCTGTCCTGGTTTCTTTGCACGATACAAAAATAAACTAACTCAGTGATCTTGCATTCCAAACTCTAAACAAAAAATTGTGTTCCCAGTTCATGCAGGCTGCTAAACAGCACAGCTGCTGTTACAAATCCATTTTTCTGAGCTGGAACTGCCTCTGGCCTTCGAGAACTTATTTTGTGTGTGTAAAAGCTCGAGTTAGTAAACACTTTAGCAATTATCTCACCAAGTAACTTGCCTTGTCATTTAACTTATATTTCATGATTTCTTGTAAAATGTACTGTGATTCACTGCTAAAAGAAAATGAGTTTCTCACCCTTAAAAAATCACTGTCACAAAATTGAAAACTAAAAATCGATTTGCCTCTAATTTAGGATTCAAGTTCCCAGATAATAATATATTACAAACTGTCATCACATAATAATTCGCTGTAAAATTTCCTATTTTCAATATATTGTTTATCATGTTTCTGAAACTAAATGCTGGTCTCACTTAAATAGCACCAAAATGTGGTTAGTTCACTTGTGTATAATTAATAGTTTCTAAATAGAAATGTATCTTATCAATTTTGATTCAGATATTCCCTACCTTTTTTTTATTATGGTTTATTGAAACATTTTAAATGCAAAACTTGATCCAAAAAACTTGCCTATCTAGATGCCTGAAAAGGATGCACATGATATGGAAGAGAAAGTCCATGTGATTTGCAATGGCCCTATGAAATGACATTATTTTCATGCATCACAGACATGAAGCTAGATTACAAGAATATTACACTTTTCAAATTATGTTTCTGTGGATTGCTTTGAGACATTTTATTGTCTTGTACAAAAAAGCCAGAGTCATCCAACCTGGACAATTACTACCCCACCAGTCGACTCTCAATCATTACTAAAGTGATGGAACATGTTTTCAACATTGCTATTCAGCAGCAGTTGCTCAGCAATCAGCTGCTCAGGGACACTCAGTTTGTGTTCCATCAGTGGCACTCAGCTCCTGACCTCATTCTAGCTTCGGTTCAAAAATGGAATTAAGAGATGAATTCCAGAAGACAGAATCTCTGTCCTTGATGTTAAAGACACATTTAACCCGGTATCACATCAAGGAAAACTAGAGTCAGTGAGAACTGGGAAAATTCTCTGCTGGTTGGAGTCATACCTGTCACAAAGGAAGGTAGTTACGATTATTGGAAGTCAGCCATCTCATCTCCAGGAAATCCCAGCAGGAGTTTCTCAGATAGTGTCGTAGGCCCAGTCATGAGCACTGTGGCACAGTGGTTAGCAGTGCTGCATCACAGCGCCAGAGACCTGGGTTTGATTCCAACCTTGGCTAACTGTCTGTGTGGAGTTTACACATTCTCCCCGTGTTTGCGTAGGTTTCCTCCCACAGTCCAAAGACGTGCAGGCCAGGTGGATTGGCCATGCTAAATTTCCCCATAGGGTTTAGGGATGTGTGGATTAGGGGAATGGGTCTGGGTGGGATGCTCTGAGAGTCAGTTTGGACTTGTTGGGCTTAAGGGCCTGTTTCCATACTGTATGGATTCTATGATTCAATGGATTCTATCTTCAACTGCTTGTTCAATGATCTTCACTCCAGAATAGGAAGTGCGGATGCAGCTGGATGAATGCACTTCCAACATCTTTCAAGAAGCTTGACAGCACCCAGAACAAAGCAGCCTGATTGGTTGGCACCACATTGAGAAACATTCAGCCCTCTAACACCAATGTTCAGTAGCAGTGCTGTATACTATCTACATGATGCAGTGCAGAAATTCACCAAAGATCCTTAGACAGCATCTGCCAAATACACGACTCTGCATGACTGCATACAATTCTTTGCGCTACCAAGATTACCAAGATGTTGTCTGGTATGGGGATTTTAGCTATGAAGAAATGTTGGATAGACTGGGTTTGTTTGCACTGGAACACAAGAAGTTGAGGGTGACCTGACAGAAGTTTATAAGATTGTGAATGGCATGGATCAAGTGGAAAGTATGAGGCTTTTCCCCAGGATAGAGGGGTCAGCTACTGGGGGAGACAGGTTCAAGGTATGGGGGGGGGGGGGGTTTAAAAGACGGGTGTGAAGCAAGTCTTCATGCAAAGGGTAGTGAGTACCTGAAACATGCTGCCAGAGAAAGTGGCAGAAGCAGATACAATAGCAGCATTCAGGAAGTACCTGAATGAATACATGAACAGGAAGGGAATAGAGGGACATGGATCCTGTAAGTGAAGACAGTTTTGTATGGAAGGGCAAAATGTGTCAGCACAGGCTTGGAGGGCCAAAGGCCCTGCTCCTGTGCTTTATCACTTTTTGTTCTTTGTTGACCACTACCACCTAAAAGGACAAGGGCAGCAGACACGTGGGAGCACCATTACCTGCAAGTTCTGCACCAAGCTACTCACCATTCTGACTTGGAAATATATTGCAAATCCTGCACTGTTGTTGGATCAAAATCTTGGACATTTCTCTGTCGTGGCATTTTGGGTGTACCTCCACCAAATGGGCTGCTGCTGTTTCAGGTGGTAGCTAACCACCAACTTCCTTAGGAAACTATGGACAAAGAATACATTTTGGGCCAGCCACCGAGTGAATAAAAAGAAGAGAAAATACTGTGGGACATTATGATTACTTGTATGGAAGAAGTGGTGAACACGGTTGCCTTTTTTTTCTGCCTATTCACTGCCTGAAGACTTCTGCTTGTTTTAATTATCAGAAGTAGCTAAGTGATGGGCTTTTGTAAGTTTGAAAGTAAAAATAAATGTTTAATGTCCAAATCAGAATACATGCAATTACAACCAGAGTCACAGTCCCTCAGGTGTCCACACCCTCAGGAAAAGGTTTTGAATTCATAGGTAGCATGTATTTATATTTTATAATTTCACAATTACTTCATTGCATTTGCTTTTCACTGGTGTGAAGACGTGAAAAGATGTAAGTCAGTTATCCATTTTATCCATGGAAGAAGCATAGTTTAAACAGATGGGTTAGTATTATTTCATGCTCACAGTACTGCATTTCTTTTATTGTGCTTCAGTCAGAGTGCAAGTGAAGCCCTGAAACTGTTTCCTGTGTGGAAATTTCAAAGCCAACTCATGATTCTGTCGACACGTGGTTTGAGAGTAAATGTTCTTAGGCAGTGTTTTTGCCTCTCATTGGGAACAATTTTTGATATGTCTTATTCAAATCCGTTTCAGAAACATTCATGCCATGTGACCAGAGCATCTCTTCTCATTGTTCTCATCAATAGTTGGACAATGGAGTCTGGATATCATTCATCCATACATCATTAGATAACATAAAGCTTTGCACGCTCATTGTATCTAATTTCAAGTTTGGAGTCACACAGATGCAATAGTATTCTGAATCCAAGCTTTTTAATTAGTTGCATAAATGCAGCTATTATCTCAAAAAGGGCCATTTGGTTTTTAATGATTTTTCCAAGACTAATCCAGACATGAAAATTAGCTCAGTATTATTACCATTGCATGTGTTGACAATAGAAAAGAATAAGATCACCTGACCTCTCAATTCCATTTTGTGTTACAGACAACTGTTCATTTTTGGCTAGTACTTCATAAGGTCACACATAAATAACGTGTGAGAATTACAGAATTCTGCAGACTTCCAAAAGTGTTGTGTTTATTTATTATAACCCTGACTCTTCTGATTGTTAGGGAGTTGTTTTCATTAATATATGTGATAAAGTAAGTACTATGTATTGTATATGTCATAATTTGAGTTTTGGAATTTGGCATAGATGTTGATGGATTTCGATCAGTTTTTTTTTAAAAACCAGATCAGAAAATCATATGTAACCTATTCAATTTCAATTTCAAGAGAGCAGGTTAAGAGCCTGTTAATGGATGGAATCCTGAACTGCTGACTTTACAAGAGACCAAATCCCATTATCTTCTACCCTGACTTCATTTCATAAGGGAGAACAACGTCTCCGAAAAGAAAAAAAGTTTTTAGTTCAGACAAAATAGTTGCCTCAGCTGAAATGCTCTAGGGTGTTACTGTATGTGTTTTAGTGTAAAGCTTCCATGTCAAAAGGGTCTGGATAGCGGTCTTCATATTGTTCCAACTGAAAACATTTTGGCCATCAGTATTGTGAAAGTATCACGTCACCAGACTCAGAAAAGAATCATTACGCTGCACCTGCAGTCCAAGGAAGTGAAAGTTCGAAGTGCCAGTTATGTAATAAGTTGAAAAGTTGAGATATGAGTGAAATTTTCTTGGAATTGAGTAGTTATAAAAAGACAGTGACAAGGAAAGGGCTGAAACTTTATTGCATTATTTGTGTTAAGACATTTATATCCTTCATAGATCTGCTTGAATTTTTAAAAGTAACTCATGTATTTGTTATGGCAAATGCTTTGTCAGGAGAATGAAAGGACAAAAAATGAATTCATTAATCAAAATGAGCTTGGGTAGAATATGGTTGTCTAATCAGTGTATGTTTAATATAAATGCATTGACCTGGATATCCTGAGGAATGGCAATCAGTCACATTGTGATGCTGCTTCTATTTTTTCCATTAGTACTGAGTTCTGCATTTCTAGCCAGGAATTCTGATTCCACTTGTAGTGCAGGATAGTTGAGAGAAACCAAACTAGCCCACATTTTTAGTAGCCACTGCACTCTATTCTGAGATTAAAATGTCCAGCAGCAGAGCCAGACTCTTTAATGCCAATCGTGAAGAGGCCAAGCCATTGAGCATATTTAAGAGAGGGATAGATATATTCTTGATTAGTAAGGTCATCAAAGGTCATCTCTCTTGATTTGAAGAGAAGGCGGGAAAATGGAGTTGAGAAACATATCAACCATGATTGAATAGTGGAGCAGGCTTGATGAGCAAAATAGCCTAATTCTGCTTCTATATCATATATTCGTATGGATAGGTATAAAGGCCACAGTTGTCAAGTCCGATTTAGGGCTGGCAGGGGAGGAGGTGCTGGGTCCAATGAAGGAGAAAGGCATCAGAGCTGGCAGGGGTTCAGATGGGAGCGTGAGTGTTGCGTTCCCCCCAGAGATTTAGGTTGGTTCCAGTGGAATAAGGAGGGTATCAGCCCCTTGAAACATGAAATTGCATTGGGTTGATGATGGTTGGTTGGGGGAGGTTTTGGTGGTTGTCAGACATCTGGGCAGCATAAGAATTTGATGCAAATGTAGTTGGGGCTGTGTGGTATTTTGAAGTGTCAGATTAACAGTCTTTCTGGAACTAGACTACGTTTTAAATTATCTAACTTGGCTGGATAAATATTAACTGAAGCATAAACCTCTGAATTCTCTACCTTTAATCATTTATTTCAGAGATTTCCAAATGGTGGGATATTGTTCATCAGAAACTTCAATCTCCCAGACATTTCATCAACTCCATCTAGGATCCTGCATGGTTCTGACATGAAACTGCAGGCTACATTACATCAACGACTAAGTAACATTGGAATTGTGATATTAAGAAATTTTTATAGATCATAGATAAATAATTTTACTTTTTCCTTTTGGAGTGATATGATAAAATGTGTACATTATATATTTTGAGATTTGGATTTTAAAATGTTTGGGTGTTAGTCACTTCTGTGAAAGTAACATTTTTGAAACAGGTCAGAAAGTCAGCTTGAACAGTTACCTACGTATACCCACTCCAAAAATAGCATGTGACTGTTGTCAACTGCCTGGAGGAACCATTGTTGTGTCAATGATAGAATGTTTATATTGCCAATTTCACAACAGACAAGAAAATCATTGGTTTTAATTTTAGGTTCAATTCAGAAAATTAGTTCAGTTCATAATGGAGAACATTTCTTTTTGCAGAAGAGACAAGCATTTAGTTTGGAGGACTAGTCACCTCTCTAATCATTTTTTTCATTTGAGAATCTTTCAAACAAGGGAGCTTTGTATCAAAATCTTCCAGTTGTTAGAACTGAAATCATTTCTTGTCATCATGTTAACAAGGAATTGTCAGACTGTCTCTGCAGACCAAGTCAAAGAAACATGGAGGTGTTAGTTAAGTAAAAACTTAATGCTTTGAGATACGAGTGTACTTTCTCCAGAATTGAGTTTCTTTAAAAGGATAGTGTTGTGGAACAAGCTTAAAAATCTCTGGAGACAGCCTCGTAACCGACATCTATTACAAGCCCACCGACTGCCACAACTTCTTAGACTACATCTCCTCTCACCCACCTTTCTACAAGAATGCAATCCCTACTCCTAATTCCTCCAACTCCTCCACATCTGCTCCCAAGATGGAGTGTTCCATTCCTGAATATCCCAGATGTCCTCTTATTTCAAAGACAGCAACTTCCCCACTTCAGTGGTCGAAAATATTCTCAACCGAATCTCTCCCGTTTCCCGCACCTCTGCACTCACATCCCCCCCCAACAAACTCACCTATCACCTCCCACTTACCTTCCCCAGCCCCACCCCTCCTCTCTTTATTTATTTTTGAGCTCCCTTCCTCCTCCCCCATTTCTGAAGAAGAGACCTGACCCGAAACGTTAACTTTCCTGCTCCTCTGATGCTGCCTGGCCTGCTGTGTTCCTCCAGCTCCACACTGTGTTATCTCTGACTTCAGCATCTGCAGTTCTTACTGTCTCTGAAAATTTACTCTGCTATTTGCTTTAAGATCTTTCTAAGAACCTCATAAAGCTTTGTTTGACATTTTGGTCTCTTTGTTTGTTAATCTTATGCTTTGTTGTTAAAAAAAATCTACAGTCTTTGTATAAGTTTCAGTGATTAACCTTCACTGCAACCAAGTATAAAATGAATCAAATGACCTATCAAGCCAAGTTTTATTCTGCGATCTGAATTGCCTGGTACTATATCAGATTGGATTATAACACATGTCATTTGTTTCTCTTATTCAACAAGAATAAAGTTTATTCACGGAATTAAAAACAGATTGCACAGTGTTGACATATTATTTCTCAAATGATAGAGACGGGAAAAGGGTCCCGGTCAGCATGAAAAGATTACTTCCTGCTGAGGTCTGAAATAAAACATAAACAACTTCTAATAGAGATAACAAGATGTAGAGCTGGATGAACACAGCAGGCCAAGCAGCACCAGAGGACCAGGAAAGCTGACGTTTCAGGTCTAGAGTCTAAACCCAAAACATCAGCCTGCCTGCTCCTCTGGTGCTGCTTGGCCTGCTGTGTTCATCCATCTCTATACCTTGTTATCTCAGATTCTCCAGCATTGGCAGTTCCTACTATCTCTGCAACAACTTCTAATCATTTGTTTAATTGCTTTTACACTACAAATTCAAAGGATAAGATTTATATATTTGCTCATTTTACATTTTTTTAATCAAGTTAGATTATTTGAAACCACAAGCAGAAAAGAAGGCTATTCTAAAATAAATTATTATTTTACTTCAATGCTAAAGCACTGACAACTCAAATTCCAAGGAAAATACACCAGCCCTATTCATTTTAAAACTATTATCACCTACACATCTCAAAACTGCTCTGATTCCCTGCCAGGCCTTGAGTAATGTAATTTAGGTTTGGTATTAGGCATCACCACATTTGCTCAGATTTTCTCAGACAAGTATGTGTCTCTCAGCTTATTACATTTGCATGCAACATTATGTGGGTGAATCTTGAGATGGAATGAGCAGGAAATTAACACCACTGTCATTATCTTAAGTGGTTGAAAGTCCTAGCACCATAAGCAAAGGGCGCACAGATAGGGATACATTTTCTATAAGCCAGAGACATCACTAGAACTGTCAGAATGGATGCCTACAAGTGAACTTCAAGCCATACCTTGTCAGTCTGCCTATCTCAGCTAGGCACATGTCATCCTTGACAAGTATCCTTTCCCATAAATCTAACCTCCCTCCTACAATCGTCCCCATAGGATAAGGCAGTTTATGCACAGTCTAAAATCCATCAAGTACAATGCCTTGCCTGCTGCAGATCTTATATTGAGTGGGGAATCTGAACATATTGATTGGGGAGAACTGAAGTAAGAAGGAGAAATCGATTCAGGCAAGTTGACATTGTATGAGCATGCACGACATGCTCAACCCACCGTACAGATTTGAGAATGTAATTGCAAACTTGCATCCTGTGATAGAAAGCTGATGTTGAAACTCTCACCCTATTAAGTTCACCTGCCAAACTTGCTTGCCAACCCTAGTCTCACTTTCTTACTCACATTCCTAATGCATTTCATCTGAGCTGCATTTTCAAAAATTCAATCGAACTTCTGCCCTGTTCACAGTATAAGGTTGACTCTGACAAAAGTAATAAATAGCATCCTTTGTTACAGCATTTGTGTGGCATTATCACACCTCACTCTGTATGTTCGAAACAACCGCTCAGATTGTCCTCCATTGCCCAGCAATGAACAACTACATAGCACTCTAAATGCAACAAATGCGTTTCAAGAAACGGATATTCTGAAGACAACCAAATATACCTTTCCACTGCCTTCCTCAATGTAACAACCAACTCCAAGCTTTTAGGCTGTCTGTCTAAAACCAAGCTGTGTTTGAGTCACAATTATCTTCAACTCACCTGCAGGACAACTAAAGCCATTGTTATTAATTCCTGGTTATCAACAATTATTTTTTTTCTTGGTCACTTGTGCATACTGAGCAAGATGAAGAAATTTCAAATACAAAACAAAACATCAAACCCCATATCATGTTGAGCCAGTAAGATACCTTACCCCTATCTCTGCATTCTTTTCATTTTACATTCAGTGGGGTAATGGGTTGACTTATTGTTTGGCTTGAGCTTGATAAGTTTGTGTTGAGGCGTGAGTGGGAATGAAACCGGAAATTAATGAAATGATGTTGCTTATCAGAAGAATCACAAATGTTTTTGTGCCTTACTCCAACTTCCTTCATTGACAGTTAAGAACAAAAAGAGTTAACTACACAATCAACTTCAAACAATGCATTGGTTAATGAAAACAATAAACTGATTGCATTGAGAATCTTTACTTTGTGTAAAGATCGCCATATACCATTTCTGAGAATACAATTTATCAGATGCAGGGCAGTTGAAATAATAAGTCATCCATCTTTAAACTCTAGAGGTGCTTTTTTTTGCCCCTTAGCATTGTGTGGCAACTCAAACACATTAGATAAGGTATAGTCTAAATTAGGAAAGATTTATTTTTCTGCCATCTGAAGGGAAGTGACCTTGTCAAACATAGAAACCCAGCTTTATCTGTCAGTTTGGCTCAGGTTTTTGAAAAAAAATTCATTTATGGGATGAGGGCATTGCTGGCTAAGCAGCATCCATTGCCCATCCCAAATTGCCCAGGGGGCAGTTACACGTCAACCATATTGCTATGGGTCTGGAGTCACATGTAGGCCAGACCAGGTAAGGATGGCAGTTTCCTTCCCTAAAGGGCACCAGTGAACCAGATGGGTTTTTCCAACAAGCGACAATGGATTCAGGGTAATCATTAGAATCTCAGTTCCAGATATTTATTGAATTGAAATCCACCATCTGCCATGGCAGGATTCAAACCTGGATCTCCTGACATTATCTGGGTCTCCGGATTAACAGCCCAGTGAGAATACCACCAGGCCATCACTTCCCCTGTGACAACTCTTATTTTCACACTGTCAGTTCAAGTTTTTCTAAATGCTGCACTCATGATGAGACATGCACGCATGGGTGTTGAGCTGAAAGCAATAAAAGATCATAGGAAAGTCAGAAGGTGTGGATATTTGGTATAGATGCATCAGGAAGAGGTAGGAACGGGAAAGTCCCTTTGTTAGGCTAATTGCACTGGATAAGCTCGAGGGGATGAAATAAGTTACAGCTTTAAGACTTCAAATCCCCTCCTAGGCTTACAGAAATATTAGAGTTAAGCTTGCAAAGATATAAGAAATTATTAAAGGAATCCTGCTACAGACTCAAAAGTTGTTTCATAGACAAAGCCATGTTTGAATTGCAGTCTTCAAGCCATTTACAAGCAAAATGTCCTTTTGACATTAGGCCCAGATTACATTGAGAAAATTGGGGCAAACTAACACCCCCAAAGTGTTTGGCAGGAGGAAAGACCAGCTTGTGGCTCCACTGAATTGTGAAGACACCCAGAGTCAGATTGATAAGTGTGGAGCTGAGGTCAGAGAGGGCTAAGTAGGAGTTGGAATCTGAAGGGACGCAATGTTCAAATAAATCCTGATGTTGACAGACCTACCTGAGAGCAGAGCCCACAAAAAATTGTCACTAGGTAGGGGTGGTAGCTGCTGGGGCTTTTAAACTACCATCATGTGGAAAATACAATCAAATTTCTTAATAAAGGAATGAACCAGATGGATTGATCCATCTGTGGACTAAAAGGTTAACTATTCCATTACTCTAAGAATAGCAACGTAGCAAGTAAGGAGCTAAGTCATACTAATCACATGGAACTGGAATCTATGCCTATAGGAATCCAGAGATATCCTCTCTTCCCATCTTTAACCATATACAGTTACATTCAATACAGCTTGCTAATGTTCACTCAACTAGGTGTAGAACTGAATCTACCCCATGGTGGCAACAGTGACCAGATGTGCAAAACTGGAAAAAATGACATGGGCACCTGAAAAGTGGCAGTACAGTGCGGTACAGTAAAACATGAATGGGACAAAACCATCAATTTGGCTATAGATATGGAGGGACATACTCGAAGAGCAAACCTGTGGCAGTTTAATTTTGTGGGTGAAGGCATTCAAGGTAATTTTAAAGCTTGGACCACAGATAGAAAAATCTCACACACGCTGACAACGTGTGGAAAATGCCCGAAGCAAGAAATGCAGCAAGTTGGAAAAAATTAATTGACCACTATGAGTAATAAATAACTGTAGAGTGGGAAAAAGTGCACAAGTGAGGAAATCTGAAAACGTTCTTCGAAACGACGGCAAAGTGAAAAGTTTCAGTCACCATAGATCAAATAGGATGTATTTCCAGTGATGGTTTCTATCAGACCCCTTAGACCATATGGTGGGCCCTACCAAACTAAGTATTGGATAAACTGGCACTGACAGTTTCATGGTTAATGCATTGCTTCAGGGCTCAATAAAGGGTCAGGCAAAGACCAGCTCAGATATAGGTGTAAGTGGTTGGCCACAATGCCAACACTGTTCTTGTCAGACAATACTTGGAAGAAGAAGTGACTGCAAAGTACAACTAAATAATACAAGCTTTTGGCTCCCATTTTACTTTAAGGCATCACTCCATTTTAAACTCAGCAAATTTTAATCAACATAGCAAAAAGTTAGGAGACACGATCGATTCTTTTCTGAAAGGGTTGTACCGCCATGCTGAAAGCTGTCAGTATTGATGTTTGGAAGATGAGCTCACAGAGGTCCGAATGGCAATGAAAGTACTGGATGAATCTCAATCAGAACTTTTACAGTCTAAAGCAATCTTATCTACTAAAACAGTGCAGCTTGTCAGACAGACTGACCTTCGAAAGTAGAAGGAGTTCATTCAAGGAGACAGAGAATGTCCGTGGCATCATTTCACTAACTGACACATTCCACCCTGTTAATTAAGAACAAAATCAGGTATTTCTGGAAAAGTTCAGCAGGTCTGGCAGCATCTGTAAAGAAAAATCACAGTTAACGTTCCAGTCTGGTGACCCTTCATTTGAACTGGAAGTCTGGCAATATGCTTTTGGACAGCAGGCACACTGAGAAGACAGGGCTGCTGCCATCATTGTTTCTGTGGCATTAAAACTCCACAACTACATCAGTCCTGCTCTGACACCACTGCTGAGTGAGATGTGAGCTGCAGGGAAGGTGGGTTTCAAATTTACTGAAGTAGCGATAGGATACTTCCATTTGCGTTATGGAAATTTAAAAACAAAATACTCCAGTTTGCACCTACCTAGGGGCCACAGACAGGCATGATACCTCTTTAATAACAATAAAAACACAAAAGTGCTGGTGAAATGCGGCAAGCTTGGCATATGTGTGAAGAGAGAAACAGAGTTAACATATGTAATCTATTACAACTTTTGTTCAGAGTTCAGAGAAGGGCCACAGCAGGCTTGAAGCATTAATTCTGTTTCTCTCTTCACAGATGCTGCCAGATCTGCTGGGTTTCTCCAGCACTTTCCACTTTCATTTTTGATTTCCAGAATCCACAGTATTTCGCTTTTATTCAAGATGACTCTTTTTTGCATGAAATGATAGACCCACTGGACAATTTTAGAAATGGAGGTAAGTGTATTCAATCTTTCAGATTCAACTTTTGTGCTTAAGGTCTCAATTTCTCCTCCCTTTTCTATCAAACTTCGTGGTGCAGGAGGAATCACAGTAAGAGCATGTGGACAGATGCAAGCTACTGTTTGCTGCAGTCAGAGGAAGCATCCCCAAGTATTTGGCATTTTTCTCTGCATGTGTAGCTGTAAGTCTTGTTCACTCATCAGCTGCAGTTGAGATTGAAGTTGCTTCCTTGCCCAATAAGGCAGGCTTCATTTTAATGAAATACAATCGTAGGACCACAGGAGGACAGGACAGATCTTTCATTTCTCTCTGAAGGGAGGCTAGAAGAAGCAGGGCCTGGATGTTCTGAGAATGATGATGATACACCGCAGGATGAAGTTTTGGTCCATAATTTGCCATTTCAGAAAGAGTGGAAGAGAATGACGCAGCAGCAGCGACAAATGATCGGTGGGATGATGAGATCTTGGATCTTTCAACACTTTCACTCGATTCACCATACCATCGTAAATTCTTACAGTCATACAGCACGGAAACGGGCCTTTCCATCCAAGCTGTCAATGCCAAACATAACCCCAAACTAAACTAGTCCCACCTGCCTGCTCCGGGCCCAAATCCCTCCAAACCTTTCCTATTTATTTACTTGTCCAAATGTCTTTTAAACATTGTAATTGTACCCACAACAACCACTTCTTCAGGAAGTTCATCCCACACACATACCACCCTCTGTGTAAGAAATTTGACCCACATTTCTTTTTTAAATTTCTCTCCTCTCACCTTAAAAATTTGCCCCCCATTCTTGAAATCCCTGATCCCAGGGAAAAGACAATTACCATTAACCCTATCGTTGTCCCTCATTATTTTATAAATTTCTTTAAGGTCACCTCTCAACTGCTTACTCTTCAGTGAAAAACATCCCAGCCTACCCAGCCTTTCTTTATAAATCAAACCTCCTGTACCTAGCAAAATCCTGGTAAATTTCTTCTGAATCTCCATGGAATCCCTACAGTGTGGAAACAGGCCATTCAGTCCAAGAGTCCACACAAAACCTCCAAAGAGCCTCCCATCTAGACCCATCCTACTGTGTAACCCTGCATTTCCCACAGCTAACACTCCTAACCTACACACCCCTGAACACTACAGGGTAATTTAGCCTGGCCAATCTACCTAACTTGTGCATCTTTGGGCTGTGGGAGGAAACCGCAGCACCCAGCAGAAACAGGGAGAACATGCAAACTCCACACAGACAGTTGCCCGAGGGTGGAATTGGATCCAGGTCTCTGGCGCTGTGGGGCAGCAGTGCTAACCACTGAGCCAATGTGCCAGCCATGGTATCCTGAGTGATACCACCATCCACATCACTCACTGAAGCCATTACCGGGTATCCACCGCAAGCCCTGCCAATGGAGGAGGAGGTGGAGTTGGAGGAAGCCTCGCCATGGGGCTCAGGACTCATTTGGTTAGCAGTGTGGTCGCTATAGAACTGGCTCATCCCTTCGCAATCTATGGTGGTGGAGGAGGAGGGAGCTGGGATGAAGGAGGAAGCAGGGCGACCGTTGGTGTCGAGCACAGTAATGGAGGAGGAGAAGGTGCTGGTCATTGCCCCAACTCTGCAGGTAACAATTAGCAGGAGACAGGAGGAGATGGATGAGACCTGGGCCCACCAGGACCTACAGATCTGCCTGGGCTTGAGGGCGGCCTTGCTGTCTGGCAGCGCTACATTGGTTCAACACTTACAGTGGCTTCAAGTGCCCAATTTGCTCAAAATCTGTAGCTTCCAATGAGATGGAGATGCACTTTATAATGAGTCTCAGCAAACCATGATTCTCCTGTAATGACAACATGCTGAGTAAAGATGCTAGAGAATGTGTAATCTGTTTGGAGGAACTTCTGCAAAGACATGAAATAGCTTGACTTCCTTGTCTTTGTATCTATCATAAAAGCTGCATAGATTCATGTTTAGAAGTGAACAGATCATGTCCAGAGCACCCCTCAGTTTGACCTCCCCTGGCTTGCAGCTGCTTATGGCCGTCTGTTAAAGGGTATTTTGCTCAACCTTCTTCAGCTTAATGCTACTCCTCCTATAACTGGGTGACCAGGAGACTATATTCATGGGCTCTTAGCTGTTTCTTATGAGTAGAATCATCTTTTGTTGAAAAGGATAACACAGAGGTATTTTGTCTGTTTATTCTATAGATTCCATCGATGACTGCTACAACCATTGCAGGCAGCTAACGAAAAGCCATCTAGAGAGGAGAAGGCCTTTAACTTCAATACTGAGCTTTCAGAAATTGGAACTGAAAACTGCAAGTCAGTCCCATCTGTATAACATGGAAGCACTCAAGGTTTCTTTCAGAAATGAAGCAGAGATCCAAACTACATAGTCTCTAGAGCTGGAAGCTACTTTTGAAAATCTTCAAGTTTAGCGCAATGTGCCAGGTTTTCGGATCAGGATCAAAATCTCTACTTCTTGTCTGGATCAGTTGTCCCTCTGAATTTTCTGGCCAGGAGCCTTCTCTTCCACAGCCGTGTACAGGAATCTAGTAATGAGGAACTGTGGGAACATTATGGAAACCTAGCCTTACCTTGCCACACAATGCCAATTAGCACAGTCACACAACCAACTGCTTTCCTCAGCAGTCCTCAGTCAAGGGGCAGGCATGTTGATATATTGGCAATGTGTCAACTCAGTAAAAAAAAAAGGATGCTTGACCATGAGGGGTAATGGTAGCAGAACCTATTGCTCTGTACACATCTTGTTTAACCTGCAGAAAGATCTCAACACAAACACCAATTTACAGCACATCTTATGTGGGCATTACAAAGAACAACGAATAAAGAAAATTAGAGCACAGGATCAGGCCCTTTGGCCCCCCCCCCCCCCCCCAAGCCTGCGCCAATCCAGATCCTCTTTCTAAACCTGTTACCTGTTTTCTGAGGATCTGTATCTCTCTGCTCCCTGCCCATTCATGTGTCCACCTAGATACATCTTAAATGATGCTATCGTGCTCGCCTCTACCATCTCTGCTGGCAACACATTCCAGGCACCCACCGCCCTCTGCATAACAAACTTTCCACTCATATCTCCCTTGAACTTTTCCCCTCTCACCTTGAAATCTTGACCCCTAGTAAGTGAGACCCCCACTCTGGGAAAAAGCTTCTTGCTATCCACCCTGTCTACACCTCTCATGATTTTGTAGACCTCAATCAGGTCACCCCTCAACCTCCATCTTTCTAATGTAAATAATCCTAATCTACTTAACCTCTCTTCATAGCTAGCACCCTCCATGCCAGTTAACATGCTGGTGAACCTCCTCTGCACCCTCTCCAAAGCATCCACATCCTTTTGGTAATGTGGTGACCAGAATTGTACACAGTATTCCAAATGTGGCCGAACCAAAGCCCTATACAACTGTCACACGAAATGTGGTCGCATATAACCGTAACAAGAATTAGGCCTAATGGCACAGTTATACACAGGACTACATAGATATCCAAATAAACAGATGTATTACCAAATGAATCAAATATATTCAAATATAATGCTACAGTGTATTGTCACCCATATGACTAAAATGCTCTCAAAAGGAGATTTTATTTCTGTCCTTTCCACAATATCAGTGTTCTCCCAACCTCTGCAGCTTCAGTAAAGGGACCCTGCTCAACTAGCTTGGCCCATTGTATTAGGTGGTTTGACTGGGTGGCTCTGGGAGCATTTTTATCAGGGTGGTCCAGACAAGCTGAGGATCTTGTTGCCAGAGACAAGTGAACCCTCCTTGGCTTGACCTTTCAAGGGTCAGAGGAGTGCAGGCAGGATGGAGAAGAAGGGTCCAGTCACAGCTAGAGTGCCCTGAGAACTACTGAGAGGGTTCTATATGTTTTCTCCTCTGGTGAGTGACCTCTTAGTGCTCTGCCTTCTGCAGATGCTGGAGCACCTGGAGTGTGTACCAGGTTCCCTGTTCCCCTGTCACCATGTCTTCGGTCCTAAGGAACTATGGCTGGGGCGATGGAGCATAAGTGTGTGCATCTCTCCAGCACACTGTGAGGGTGCTGGCCCTGGCTCTTTATGTCACTAGAGGCTGCCAGGTGATCAGATGCCGAAGCCTCAGCACTCTTATCCTCAAACATCAAGGATGTGCCTCCTGTGGGAGCTGAACACTTCTCTGCTGAGACCATGAACATCCCATTGGCATCTGTAAGGCACAGGAGAGAATAGCATGGAGATCAGTGGTTAGAAGTGATGTGCACTTAATCAAATTTGTCAGTGAGGTTAGTGTAAAAGTTGCAATAGAATGAAGAGTGATATTTACTCAGTCAGTGAGATATGGATGTCCTAACAGGAGCATTGCTGATCTTCTCCTGTCCAAGGGACAGGGTTCTCTCATAAAGGAAATAACTAATGAAATTACCCCTCTATATCAAATCTTTAAGCTTGGCATAGCTGATTTTCCCCAATTCTTTCCTGTGAATTGTGGAACTTTACATGAATACTCACAAATCTGAACGCTTAGTTTTTCTCAGGTTTTAAATCACCTGCTGACCTTTATCCAAACACTGCTGGAGATTGCACAACTAAATGTTATACTGTGGCATTTGTGCTTTCCCTGACCTCTTCTATGCTCTTTTTTTAGAAGAGAAAGTATATTTGCTTCTGACCCCAGTCAGGTCTCCTCTGAACTCCCTAAAGTCTTTTAACTTCTGGATTTTCCAGCTCAAATTAGTATTTAATTATACTGTGTCATGATACAGGGACAGTCAGCCAAACAAAAGCAGCCTCTCTATCTTTGTATTCATAACACGTTAAAACTAAACTATCAAAGGCCACCACACAGTCACTCAAGTGGATCCTGATCAGACTTTTGCATAATCAATTCCAGGCTTTGCAAATAATTAATTTCCAGACAATCAATTTGCATTTTAAACAAAAGACTTAACAAGTTATTAAATCTAAAACAACATTAGCAAAACAAAGATTAAATAAACTCATTAACATCTATACGTTAAACCTGAAACATTTGTTCGTGCCCTGAGTCATACAAAAAACAAACAGACAAACAACACAATTAAGTGATAAATAAAATAACACAGCTTGCTAAATTATTCAAATTTATTTTACAGGTGTAAATGTAGAGTCTTTGGCTGTTTTCTTTCTGAAACATTGATCAGGGTCATCTCCACTTTTCACTCAATCAAAGGCAGCAAGACTTCTAACTCTCCTTTCCTCTTTTTGGGCTTCTGGAAGCTAGTGTATCAGATGAGGTAAGAGGCTTTCCGATCTTCATGCTGTCCCAGCAACATCCCAGAACCATCTCTCCAAAACACACAGTTCAAAAATTGACTCATTGGTGTTTAGAAGGATGAGCAGAGATCTAAGTGAAACTTAAAGAATACTGAATGGATGTTGGGAAGATGCTTCCATTGGTAGGAGAGACTAGGACCCAAGGGCACAGCCTTAGAGTAAGGGAAAGACCTTTTAGAAAGGAGATAAGGAGACACTTCTTCAGCCAGAGAGTGGTGAATTTATGGAATTCACTACCACAGAAGTCTGTGGAGGCCAGGTCATTGAGTATATTTAAGAAGGAGATAGAAAGGTGCTTGATTATCAAGGGGATCAAGGGTTATGGGGAGAAAGCTGGAGAATGGGGTTGAGGAACTTATCAGCCATGATTGAATGGTGCAGCAGATTCAATGGGCCAAATGGCCTCATTTCTGCTCCTATGTCTTATGGCCTTATGGTCTTAAAAAAGCAACTTTAATTCTGGTTCTGCCCTGATAGACTGATTGACTCTCTCTGAGACCTCAATTACCATCAACATGCTACCTGTTTGAACATATGTCTTGCAGGAGCCAGTGTTCAGGTACTGATTTGGTTAATCGGTAACTTCTGCTATCTGTTTAAACACAGTGCTCTCCCCGGTGTCACTGTGTCTATTAGAACTTTATAATCAAGGCTCAGCCTGCAATTAACTTCCAAGACTGGCCTCATGTACAGACAAAGCTTGTTGAGTCTATTCTTTTCCCTTTAACACAAGTTCACCCAAATATACCAGTCATTCCCAGCTCATCATTCAAAGTTGACAAAAAGATAAAAATGATGAAAAGTCAATGTAAGTTCTAACACCTGAAGCTACAGAAGCTGTTTGTCCTCAACATTTATACTCCATGATTTAAATCTGTGCAGTATTAATAGTCTTCCATTAACACTCCATGGAGTCCCTGCTGTTTGACACAAACTCGATTAGGTCCCTGTTCTCGAAAGACTGTTTACCAGATATCGTTCATAATAAACTGATTTAACAAATGATTCCATAGTTCTAACATGAATACAAACTCTAATTTTTCTATTTTTTTTCCCAAAAAATGCTTTTAATCACTCTTTTTACTGTCATAACTATGGAAATGATTAACAGCATCAACAACAGTTGAACTGTTACTCTCAGCCTTTACATGTGTTTGCCCTATAGTTTCCGAGGGATATTTTGATTCAGTGGAATCAGGAGAGAAAAAATTGATTTAGGTGCAGCTGCCATTTTGTAGAGAAAGAGAAGTAAATGCACATTTGTAACACAACAGCAAAATAATTTACTGCACTGAGGCAGCAATAAACTACAGCTTGACCACAAGGTTCAGTGAAGGTCGAGTGCATGGAATATACATAACATACTTATGTTCCTTTCGAAGGTTTTGCTCTATGCCATTATGTATTCCTAACCTGTTGTCTGCATTGTTATACGACTGTCATCTGTATTTATTGAACTCAACTTTGAGCCAAAACTTCAGCACACCACTGGCCGCAAGAAGACTTCTTGTTTCTCACAGTAAATGCCATCATGATAACATAAACAACATGTTCCATGGCCACTGACTGCATTCACCTGTTATCCACAGACAATGACATCCAACATTTGGCAACCCCTCATGACCATCATGGCATCTCTTCAACCCAACTGCATGATGCTTAGCACAGAATTGCATTGTAAGGCAAATCAGTAGCCAGCAATGAAAGGTTGAGAAGTAAAACTTTGTGCGCAGGGACAGACACCCACTCTCTTGCTCGCAGCAACCATTCCTTACCTTAGCCTGCCTTCCCAACTGCAATGCCAGTTATCTGATTGGCATTTGCACAAGAGACAAAGATTAACAGAATTGCCACATTGATTAGTACTTTTGTGTAGACACACAGACAGGCTACTCGTCAAGCTTTTCAGTCAGATACCTGGTCTTTGGATGGTGGGGATATCTTGATGTTGGCATATGGAGATGTCAGTTTCACACCTACAGAATGTGTCAGCTTCCTGTGTGGCAGATATGTAGGGCGATGTATTCAACCAAAACATCATATCTGCAACTGGGTGGAGCTAGTCCTTAGCCCAGTCCAATCAAGTGGGTTTCGTTCTTGGGCAGGGGTCCTGGTTTCATCAATCAAAGGCTCAGTCTGCAATCAGTAGAAGTTCTTGGCTGTGATCACTCATCAGGTTGGATCTCTCACTGTCAGGGGAGCTGTCCAGCTTCTGTCCAAAACTTGGATAATGGTCCATCCTGCAGACCCTGCATCAACAGTCAGTGGAATCACATATAATCAGTTGGGTTATGCAAACACCATAAAACTGGTGGCACAAATAGGCCATTCAACTAATCAGGCCTGCACTGGAATTTAATGAGATCATAGCTAATGTGATAATCCTCAACTCCACTTTCCTGTCTTTTCCCTGTAATCCTTGATTTGTTTACTGACTAAAAATCTTGAAAAATATTGAATAGTACTGCTAAGTTTTCATTAAAGAATTCCACGTATTAACTACACTCTGAAGGAGAAAAAGTATCTTCCTCACCTTGCTCTTAAATGAGTGACCCCCTAACTTTGAGATTACTTCATCTGGTCCTACACTCTTACATAAGGCAATTAACTTATCTGCATTTACCATATCAAGTCACTTAAAAGTTTTATGTGTGTCAATAAAGTTTATTCTTATTCTTCTAAACTCCAATGAGAGCAAGCCCAAGCTATTCAACCTCTCCATATAATAAAATCCCTTTATACCTGAATCAATCCAGTGAACATTCCTTGAATTGCTAGGATTTCTTTCTTTAGTTAAGCAAACTAAAAACTTGTTTTCTTCATTCACTCATGGGATGTGGCTGAAGCCGAATGGCCAACATTTATTGCCCGTCCCTCATTCCCCTTGAGAAGATTATGGTGAGATTCCTTCTTGAACCATTGCAGTCTACGTGTTTTGGATAGCCAAACTTTGCCAATAGGGTGGGTATTCTAGGATTTCACACTGAAGAAACAGCAATAATATATTGACAAGTCAAGATGGTGAGTGTCTTGGAGGGGAGCTTGCAGAGGCTAGTGTTTCCATGTATCTACTGTGCCTGTCCTTCCAGATGGAAATGGTTATGGGTTTGGAAGATACCGTCTAAGAATCTATGGTGAATTTCTGCAGTGCATCTTGTAGATAGTACACACAGCTGCTACTGAGGGTCGGCAGTGAAGGGAATAGATGTATATGAATGCAATGCCAATCAAACTGGCTGCTTTGTCCTAGATAGCGCGCAAGCATCTTGAATATTATTAGAGCTGTGTCCATTCAGGCAAGCGGGAGGTATTTCATTACATTCCTGACCTATTCCTTATAAAAGATGGATAGGCTTTGGCGAGTCTGGAGGCATTTCTTCGATGGGCAGGTAGGACAGTTACAGGTGATGAGGTAGAATGATAAAATGAATTGTTCACAATCCAACTCCTCTTTGAACATTAGAGAGTTTATTGTTTTACCCTGCTGAGGAGAGAGCCTCTTGGCTGTCCAGAGACTTCTCAACTAAACAAAGGAAAACATGCAGCTTAAATCCAGTTACTCGACACATTTTGCTTGGTTATCATCTAACTACTCATCTGGGACTTTTAACATCATGTGGCTGTGTGATCAGTTCATGATCAGACCATTCCTTTCTATCCCATCATGAATACCAGGCTTTGAACTAGTCTGGTATAGAGGCTCCTATCAGCATTCCTCAAGGCTATACCGCATCTATTGGTCTCTACACAAGCAGCTACATTTGCTTGTATTCCAAAGGGCATATTGCATACATTTCACAAAACCCTTTCTGTGTTATCAGAATCCAGTTACCTTGGATATACTCCTTCTATGAAAGCAACTAACTGCCTGAGTTTGTAGTTTAACTTCAAGCACCAGACTGTGGGACCTATCATTTCAACTAAAAATCGGCCTCAGCCATTATCTGCAATGTAGGATTCCAGAGGTATCCTATCTTACCATCCCTTTTAAACAGTAATGTTCACCTACTGGGTGTAGACCTGATCTTGCTAACAGCCTTACTCCTCTGTTGTTACCTTTGTCAGTTGGGGATGATTTTGCATATCCTTATGATGTCAATAAACAGAAGCTAGAGTTTGAAACTGACAAGGAAGAATGGGGACTGAAACCTGGACACTGTGGATACACATCAGGATAATTCATGCTGTCTATTTTCACAAGAATTTATAGATATCAGTGTCTGAGTAATTTATTCAAAGCTAAATGCTGATCTAAATGTATCAAACTCTCAAGGCTGAGGAGGAGTGCAGCAAGGTGAAATTGGCTGCCTGAAATGGTATTCAATTCCAGCCAAAGCATTCGTCCTAAACCACATCCATCTTCCTAACCTTCAAGAACATTTCTGTAGCATATTACTCACACTGACAAGGTCAGCATTTTCAGTGGATTCACAGAATATACACAGTGGATAATGTTTGACATAATGTAACTCTGTTTCTCCAAGACCCAGTCTAATCATTTATGTTGGTTACATTGGATATATGGCACAGAAACAGGCCATTCTGCCCAACGGTTCATGCTAATGTTTTTTGCTTCCTTTAGCCCCTTGCCATCATTCTTCATTATTATCTATCACTGTAATCGCCTGTTCACTGTGCCCTCAAACATTTCCATATTGTTCATTCCAGCCACTCCTATCGTTGCAAGTTCCAAATTCCCAACTTGGTTTGGAAAAAGAAAATCCTTCTGAACACCTTACTAGATTACTTGGTAACTATTGATGTCCTTTAGTTATGCTCACCATCAAAACCTGCATCAAAACATTTCATAAATTTAAAGAGAAAGTTACTTATTAGTTTCTATTAGGTTGCACTCAACCTTTTTTTTCACGAGAAATGAGAGTCAGCCTATTAACCCTCCCCTGAGATATCTAGTTCTGGTAACATCCGTTGTCTCTCTTCCCCCTTCAGTGTCATAATGCCCTTTTCCATGATTTGGTGATCCGAAGTACATATAGTGACATAACCAACATTTTGATAGGGTTCTGTCATAAGTTACCTGCTTTTCAACTTTATCCTTCTAGAAATAAAGCTGAATGCTTGGTTCACCGTTTCTCATATCCTGTCTTACTTGTGACGTGGTTTTAGTGTTTTTAATTTGGATTCCAAGATCACATTCTTCTTCTACTCAACTTGGATTCTTACCTTTCAATTAAAAAGCAATCCCTTTATTCTTCCTACTGAAATGTACTACTTCATGTATCTGTAATGAACTTTGCACATTCTGTGGGTGGAATCCAGTGTTGCTCTGAGGAACTAAAAATGAGATGGGCAAGACATTTAATTGCAAAAGGTGGATCATTAGCTTCTCAACCGTAAATCTCGCCATGGCATCTGATGGGATTTAAATTTAAGTAAACCATCTAGGATTAGTGTCAGTAATGGTAACCATGTTATAAAAACACAATTAGTTCACTGGTGTCTTTTAAGGAAGAAGATTTGAGCTGCTGTTATGGAGACAGGGAGCAAGGAACAAAGCCAGTAAACAATGGAGGGTTCCAGGTCATAGGGAGACCAGTTGAGTCACTGTTGATGGGTTTAGGCTGACAATGTAAGTGGTGATTTGAAAAAAACGGTGTTTTGGAAGTTTATGGCTGTTATTGTGTTAGACAGGAGTTGTAGGTACCCCTACTCAGAATGTAGTGTGTAGTCAGTTGGTGGGTAAGAGTTCTGCTTTAAGGGAGTCGAGCATGTACTGCCCAGAGTGGGAAAGAGAAAAGGAGGAGTGTGCTGAGCTCAAAACTTCTTTCTGGATTAAAAGCAAGGAGGTGCTGGAGAAACTCAGCAGGTTGGCAACATCTGTGGATAAAAACAAGGAGTTAATATTTCAAGACCAGTGACCCCTCATCAGCTCTGAATATTTTGCATGTTGCACATAAGGCCTCACAATATGAAGCTTCCATGTTGCATTTATTAATATTTCTGGACTGTGATTTAATAGAACTTGGGTGCTAACCTGTTGTGCAGTCAGTGAGGCTCATCATTTATTTTAGGTATATATAGTTTAAACTTTGTAATTGATACAGATTGGAGTGGATTAATGGTTAATTATGTTATCAGTCACCATGCTTTACAAATGAATCCAAAGGGAAAACAAAAATTAATTTCAACTGAAGCACAAGGGACCAGCACAGAATAATTATCTAATTAGAAAGGTTAATGTGCAGCATGTCCGCCTTGTCTAATTTTGCATTCCATCCATTTTCTTTAGTCTCCTGTCTGTACCAACTTATTGTATTGAAAATAAACTAAATTAATTTTGAAACATACCTTTGCACATATTCTTGGTTTTCTTTCAAATAAGTGATATGCTAAAATTCAAGCAAAACTTCAAATGGTTAACAGAGTTAAATTACGATAAGTCCAATTGCAATGTGTCCACTCACAAATTGGCTTCAAGTGGAGCTTTGAGCTAATTAAGAAAGTGCTGATGTAACCTCATTTGCCTATAAATGTATTCTATGTTAAAAAACAACACAGACTGACTCAATAAATATGTTAGAAAGTCTTTAATTTTCAATTTGTTCACGCCTTAGATATTTTCAAATCAACCTATTTAAACACTTTTTAAAAACACTTCTGGATAAGGTGGGACTTGAAACCATACCTCCTAGCTCAGAGGTCAGGACATTACCAATATACCACCTTCACATCTTACAATGAGCTGACCTTGTACAGTAAAAGCTATTAATAAAGCCTTGGAATTAGCTCTGGTAAAACTCAATACTCTTTTTCTGCTCAGCATGCTGTCTTTGGCTGGTCTAACATCTTGTCAATGCAGTCAAACATTTTTTCCACGTTCCCATGATTTGAAATCCCAGGACCTCTCTACAGCTTTGTAGTTTCAACCAAGGGTACAGGTACTGAGCGAACACACATTCATTGGACTCTTCAGGGTCATTAGCATTTGAGCAGCCATTAAATGGTGGAACAGGCTCAACAGCCTGAAATTGCCTTGTTACTGTTTCTATGTTCCTAATCTTAATATGTTCTTAATCATTAGCCGGATCCTCAGCAGTGGCCAATACCCTATTGATGCATGGGAATAGGCTTCCACAAGTTGTGTCAATCTTTTTTTTATCTCGTCACATTACTATGCTACAAGGTGATTATGATGAACTCAGTTGTGAAAGCAATGTAGGAACTAGAACTGTCAGTGACATTGATTCCAAAAGGAAAACCCTGCCATTTGAATTTACTCCATGAAAATGTTTCTTAGCAATATTCAAAGGGGGCTTGTGCATTTTGTTACTTTTCAATTCAATCCCTCTAGAAGTCAACGCTAATGCTTGGTTTGCTTCTTTTTATAACCTTATTAAATAATGACATGACTTTTTGTGATTCATATGCTCCCAGATCCCTTTACTCCTCTAGCACATTTAACGTTTTAATTTCCAAGTAGCACGGGATCATTTTATTTTTGTCTCCAAGATGTAGTACGTCATACTTAACTGTATTGCAATTTATTACCCAAATAATACATACAATCTTAAAGATCATTAATAAATATTTTTAAATTGTTTTCATGAGATGGCACAATCACTGGCCAGAGCAGGAAAATTTTGCCAATGCCCAATTTTCCTTGATATGGGACAGTGATCCACCTCTATGCGACTCAGTTACATCCACAGAGCAATTGGGAGGGAGTTCTAGGGTATGCGGTGTCGCTGTAGAAATGGTGATATGTTTTCAAGTCAGGATGGTGCATGACTTGAAGGAGAATTTGCACTTGATGGTATTCCCACGTATCTCCTGACAGTTTCTCTTCTGGATGAAAAAAGGTTGTTGATCAAAATGTCTGTTAATTCCATGTCTCTATTTTTCCCAGTACTCTGAGGAAACAATGTTTACTTATGTACTCTCTTCATTTTTATATATATGTGGAAGATCTTGCTGTCTGTATACATATTTTTTGCTGACTTATTCTTCGAATCTATTTTCTCTCTATTTGCTATGTCATCCTTTGCTGATTTCTAAGATTTTCTGAATCTTCTGGCATACCACTGCTGTTCACAATATCCTATGCCTTCTTTTCATATGCAAACTTTTCAAAAATGCTCCATACAATTAAATCTAAATAATTGATATGCACCACAAAAAAAGAGAACTAATGCAGAGCCCTGGAAAACCATATTTGAGAGAGTTTTCTAGCCACAAAAAAAATCTTCATTACTCTTTGCTTCCCATTACTGAGTGAATTTCAGAATGAGCTTGTGACTTCCCTTCTTAAATCTCATGACCTTTTACATATCTGTCCTGTGTTCACCCAGACTACAAATGTGTCTTTATCCTCATGAATTAAATTAATATCACTGTTTACACTTTCAAGTTCCATTACATCCACTGATTTGAAAAGTATACATGTCCAAGTCATTAATAAATATCAAAACCAGCATGTACTGACCCATCCACCTATTCTGTTAACTCATGGAAAACTCAATCACTTTGGTTAGACATAGCTTGCCCTTAACATATCCATGTTGACTTTCATTTATCAGAGTATATTGTCCAAGTGGCTCTTAACTTTCTCTTAGATTATTGGGGGCAAGTTATGTTTAGAAATTTATTCAAAAGTCCAGTGCATTGACATCAGGTCACTAAAACAATGTAAACGTGCTGGTGTCTGATAATGTTGAAGTAATGCAAAATCAGCAGAGTGTCCACCATTTCAAAAGAAAGAATTAAAGGGCTATTGAGCCTCTTAACAAGGCAGTAGACCAGTACATTATGTTATCCGTGGCATAATGTGGTAGGTATGTGGAAAAAATATTTGGAGGGATTCATACCAGGTAACAAGAGGCATTGCAAGGGCAGACATAAAGTCTAAATACAAGACTATGGCTGTTAGAGCAGCCAGTTAACTTTGGGAGTGCTGCAGATTAATTTATAAATAAATCATTAGCCTTCACTTGGAGTTATTTGTCAGGGAGGATTGCCAAATGCTTGCTGTTAAGTACATTTTCCACATCTCAGTATTGGACTCTGAGACTGGCAAGGTGTATTCTGGAGGTGGTTAAAATTATATCAGTAATAGTAGGAACTGCAGATGCTGGAGAATCTGAGATAACAAGGTGTAGAGCTGGATGAACACAGCAGGTCAAGCAGCATCTTAGGAGCAGGAAAGCTGACGTTTCGGGCCTAGACTCTTCATCAGAAAACTGCCCCACACCTCCTCCCTCACCCCCAT
Organism: Stegostoma tigrinum; assembly: GCF_030684315.1. Taxonomy (NCBI): domain Eukaryota; kingdom Metazoa; phylum Chordata; class Chondrichthyes; order Orectolobiformes; family Stegostomatidae; genus Stegostoma; species Stegostoma tigrinum. The sequence goes on from NC_081368.1 coordinate 38,710,213, forward strand.
CCCAGGGCCTAAGAAGACTTTCCATATCAAGCACAGGTTCACCTGCACATCTGCCGATGTAGTATACTGTATCCGCTGTACCCGGTGTGGCCTCCCCTACATCGGGGAAACCAAGCAGAGGCTTGGGGACCGCTTTGCAGAACACCTCAGCTCGGTTCGCAATAAAAAACTGCACCTCCCAGTCACGAAACATTTCAACGCCCCCTCCCATTTGGCAGACAACATGTCCATCCTGGGCCTCCTGTAGTGCCACAACGATGCCACCCAAAGGTTGCAGGAACAGCAACTCATATTCCACTTGGGAACACTGCAGCCCAATGGTATCAATGTGGATTTCACAAGCTTCAAAATCTCCCCTTCCCCTACCGCATCCCAAAACCAGCCCAGCTCATCCCCGCCTCCCTAACCTGTTCTTCTTCTCACGTAACCCCTCCTCCCATGTCAAGCTGCACCCCCATTTCCTACCTACTAACCTCATCCCACCCCCTTGACCTGTCTGTCCTCCCTGGACTGACCTATCTCCTCCCTTCCTCCCCACCTACACTCATCTTTACTGGCTCCATCTTCACCTCTTTGACTTGTCTGTCTCATAGAACATAGAACATTACAGCACAGTACAGGCCCTTCAGCCCTCGATGTCGCGCCGACCTGTCATACCGATCTCAAGCCCATCTAACCTACACTATTCCATGTACGTCCATATGCTTATCCAATGACGATTTAAATGTACCTAAAGTTGGCGAATCTACTACTGTTGCAGGCAAAGCGTTCCATACCCTTACTACTCTCTGACTAAAGAAACTACCTCTGACATCTGTCCTATATCTTTCACCCCTCAATTTAAAGCTATGCCCCCTCGTGCTCGCCGTCACCATCCTAGGAAAAAGGCTCTCCCTATCCACCTGATCTAACCCTCTGATTATTTTATATGTCTCAATTAAGTCACCTCTCAACCTTCTTCTCTCTAATGAAAACAGCTTCAAGTCCCTCAGCCTTTCCTCGTAAGACCTTCCCTCCATACCAGGCAACATCCTAGTAAATCTCCTCTGCACCCTTTCCAAAGCTTCCACATCCTTCTTATAATGTGGTGACCAGAACTGTGCACAATACTCCAAGTGCGGCCGCACCACAGTTTTGTACAGCTTCACCATAACCTCTTGGTTCCGGAACTCGATCCCTCTATTAATAAAAGCTAAAACACTGTATGCCTTCTTAACAGCCCTGTCAACCTGGGTGGCAACTTTCAAGGGCCTGTGTACATGGACACCGAGATCTCTCTGCTCATCTACACTACTAAGAATCTTACCATTAGCCCTGTACTTTGCCTTCTGGTTACTCCTACCAAAGTGCATCACCTCACACTTGTTTGCATTAAACTCCATTTGCCACCTCTCAGCCCAGCTCTGCAGCTTATCTATGTCTCTCTGCAACCTACAGCATCCTTCGTCACTATCCACAACTCCACCGACCTTAGTGTCGTCTGCAAATGTACTAACCCATCCTTCTACGCCCTCATCCAGGTCATTTATAAAAATGACAAACAGCAGTGGACCCAACACCGACCCTTGCGGTACACCACTAGTAACTGGTCTGCAGGATGAACATTTCCCATCAACTACCACCCTCTGTCTTCTTTCAGCAAGCCAATTTCCGATCCAAACTGCTACATCTCCCACAATTCCATTCCTCCGCATTTTGTACAATAGCCTACTGTGGGGAACCTTATCGAACCTTATCTCCTCTCCACCTATCTTCTCCTCTATCCATCCTCAGTCTGCCCCTCCCATCCCTATTTACTTCAGAACCCCCTTACCCTCCCCCATTTCTGATGGAGGGTCTAGGCCTGAAACATCAACTTTCCCACTCCCCTGATGCTGCTTGGCCTGCAGCGTTCATCTAGCTCTACACCTTGTTATCTTGTATTCCGGGGGTGATCCTTCTATGCACTATCTTACCAACAATGCATACTGGTAAAAGATGACATGCTTCAAAATATCAGCATGTCATCGCCTGCAAAGATTCTGTCTTTCCAACAAGACAAATACAATACTGCTTAACATTTGTCAGGGAGATTTCTTCAAATTACTATGATGGATACCTCTATGTTTAAAGTCGAGATTGATAGATTTCTGATTACCAGTGGAATCCAGGAATATGGGAATGTTGTGGATAAGTGGGATTGAAATGTTCAATCACCCACGATCATATTGAATGATATGACATGTCTGGCTATCTAACGATATGTGTGGATATGAAACTCATAGCGGTCCTGAATATTTTTCATGGCAGTTTCCCTCATCGGGAGACCTTTGTAGAATATTGTAGCCTGCAGCCTATCATTGCCTGTCTAGGATTTTATTTCATTTAGCCAGAACCACATCTATGTCAGGCAGAGAGTTCCAGAGGCTTTGGAAACATTGCAGCATATAAAAAGGTCCAAGGCGTAAGTGATTGTTGATGTATGGTAAATGGAGCATCCACAGAACACACAATGGTGCTTGGTAACAGAAAGTGGCCGTTATCCCGTCAGTGTGGTTTGTATGTGACAGTGGTTAAACGAAAATGCAGGTATGTGTCTACATCCTGAGGCACTCCAGTTACCAGAAATATTCTGTGAAATGGAATTTTTGGGGTGGTTGGCCATCGTGTAACAGGGGATCTCCTGTAACAGTGGATAACCTGAGTCACAAATCCAAGAACTTTGAGGAAGTACAATAATAGCCACACTTCTGCCAGGGTCTTTATTGAAATCGTTGGCAGCCACCATCTGGTGGTTTGGGTTTATGAAGGCTCTCGTGTACTAGGAGTCTCCTGCGTAGAATCTCATCTATCACAGTGTCATTTTGCCAACTTTTTTGTCACTGGCAGAGTGTGAAAGAGGAAACATTTTGAATGGTATTGCTGAACCTCTCACATGATTCTGCCACCGATCTCATCATCACCATTGGTGCTCAGACCCTGATAAAATTCTGTCCTGAAATACAAGCTGATGCATTCATAGTTATCATAGAACCCCTACAGTGTAGACAGAGGCCACTTAGCTCATTGAGTCTGCGTCAACCCTGCAAAGAGCATCACATTCTCCCTCTATCCCTGCCCCCCAGTTGTGAATAGTTAGATTAGATCAAATGTAAAAGACTATTACCAGAAGAAGGTCAAATAGAACCAAGATGCCCATGGAAACGAAAGGCCAATACAATGAATTGTGGCTTGTATCTGTAGTTACTGCAAAGATTAGCATTTGAATTTTATTGATATTCTGATGCAGCTGACTCGGGGGGAATAGGTACCATCATACTCGCATATGGCAATGGGGGCTCACTGTTAAGCTCGTTGCTGCTTCTTTTGTGCAGGACAAAATGCATTGACCTTGATAGCTGAGAGCAATGTGTATGTGGTAAAGAACAGGCAGTAATTACGAGAGTGTTTGGAGCATAGAGCATTGAAACCCCCACCCCCAGCTCTCACATCAGGAGCTGTCATCTGTGATCTTCAGATCACACCTGCGCATTTTCTCATCGCCAGATATGAGTTTTATCTTCAGGCCAATACTACAAGGACACATTTTTCTCAAATTCTCCACAATATGATTTATTTGGCTACTGCACTTTTTAAAATAATGATATATCTGAATCTATCAAGGGAAGGACACAAGTGTTTCCATAATATTATCATTTACACATGTAATTGTACAAAATATGGGTGTAAACCGATACAAAACAAGAAGCTAATCTAACAAGAATTTTGTATGCAGCATTTTAACTGCATTGCACACTCTGTAATTTATAAAGAGCATTGCAGGATAAGAAGGTTAGAAATTGAGAATAATGGCACAAAGACTTAATCCCATCGTGACATATTGCATTTCTGGTAAGGCTTTGAGTCAATTGTTGATTTTCTTTTCAGAGGAGAGAACAGTTGAAGTTATTTTTAGATTTGGAGCCGTAGGCTTTAACAACAAATTTTAATCTGATTACTATCTCAAATTGTCCTCACAATGGGTGAATTCAAAACTCAAAATTCAAGACTGAGGTGAGCTGCAATACTGTTAAAGCGTCAATACAACAATATAATATTTGGGGTGGCATGGTGGTTCACAGTGTGTCAGGGACTCAGGCTTGATTCTAACCTTGGGTGACTGTGTAGAGTTTTTTCTGTGTGGATTTCTTCCGGGTGCTCCGGTTTCCACCCACAGCCCAAAGCTGTGCAGGTTAGGTGGATTGGCCAAGCTAAATTGTCTCTTGATGTGCAGGAATACGTAAGCTAGTGGCTTATCTGATGGAAATGTGCAGTTACAGGGATAGAGGCAGAATGCGATGCTCTTTGCAGGGTTGACGCAGGCCCAATGAGCTAAATGGCCTCTTTCTGCACTGTAGGTGTTCTATGATAGCTATGAATACATCACCTTGTATTTCAGGACAGAATTTTACCAGGGCCTGAGCACCAATGGTGATGGTGAGATCCGCGGCATAATCATGTGAGAAGTTCAGCAATACCTTTCCCGACACCAGGAGCAACTCACTGCACCTTTTATGCATTTGCCAAGTGGTGAGGTGAGTTTCTTGCTGGACAGTGGTGAGTTGCCCAGTAAGGGGGTCTTATGTCTTGTTAAATAGTTTATTAATTCCATAACTTGCCTCCTACAGATTCAGTTTCCATAAAATGCACTGAATAAGCTTGACATCGAGAATTGTCGACATAGAAGCCAGAGCATGTACCTAATGGCTTCAGCTCGCTGCTGGCTGTGAGAAACATCCATATTGCTCAGCACCAAACAACTTCCAGGGCACAATCAATGGTCACCAGATGCATATATTCCTTGCCCATAGTCATTAACAGAGACATTGGCCAATTCCTTATGACATAATGGAGCTTTCTGAATCATAGGAAGCATAGATGTGCTTATAGGCCAAACTGACAATTAGTATTGAGGCTATTACTTTGTAGAGAGTGTCAGGCAGCCAGCTCATGAATTGAACTAGGCTGCATCTCAAGGCTGCTCACACACTCTCCTCGCACTTGCTCACTTAGTGCATTCTGCATGCTTGAAGCATTCATGCCTTTACTTGCCTTGCCATGAAGGCCAAGCCATGCTTTTTAGTGCATTGGTACTTCAGCCAGATGTTGAAATGATTGCAATGATAGCTGTAGTTTGCGAATGCCTGCTTCATGTATTTGCCGCTTCAATTTCTTCACGTGTAGCAGGTGTAGATCCTACATATTTGTCCATTAAACTGACATTGATTCTGTCCACTCTTGGCATTATCCCAGCTATTTTCCAGCTGCGTGTTGCATCTAGAGAATTGACAAGTGATTTTTGGAAGGGTAGTTTGTGTTGGAGACAGTCAGCACCGGCCTCCAATTTGTGGCCAGATACCTTTCCAGGGTGCCCATGTCCCCTTTAACTTCATTCTACTGTAAAAGCTCATTTCCATCCATCACTTGATTTTGAATGATCCTCCATGTTGAATTTACCCATAACTGTCCTTCTCATTCCTGAATGATATCCACTTTATCCTTTATGCTTCCCCTGTGGAGGCCACGGTGATGTTCACTGCTAATTGCTTTCCCATCTCTGGTAGCCTATAATAAACCCTCCAATATTGTTCTGCCTCCACACTATTCATCTTGAGATACCACTCATCACTGTTCTTGTCCCTACCTCTATAACTGGCTCTGTTTCTCCCCCAGATTACACTACTATTTCTGGCAATGATATCTCCAATGCCCCTACAGCACCTCTTACATCCTCCGTGCAACCATGCGCTGACCTCTGAATGACTTTGATGTGTGAGGCAGAGACAGCAATGCATTCATGCAATTTTAACAATATCTGTACCAAATGCAATGAAAAGTTGAATGATTGATATTAGCTTTGGGATGAGAAGATAGACAGATCACAACAGATTCTCCCCTTTCAAAAAATGTGTTAGCTCCTCAGCCTTCCCCAAGTTGGTGCACATTCTGAGCCTGAAGTTGAATGAATAAAGGAGACATGGCCCTCTTTATCAGTGTGTAACATTTCTCACTGCTTGCAGGTTTGTGCTTAGCCCTTATCCGTGGGGTATACCATCAATATTCTTCTAACCTGAATAGATGGATCTTCTCCTCTATCCATCTTCTACTCGAATAATCTGTTCATCTCTTTATGTTCTTGATGTAGGCCATTTCCACTGAGAATGCTACACCTAGCTACTCCTGGGATGTTGGTCACTGTGGCTGTTTCCTATGAGAGCGGAGATGGATAAAGGAGGAGCAGGGCCCATGGCAGGCCCAGGAGCAGCAGCAGGTTGATCCGGAGGATGTCGAGCAATCGGCTCGGGGGGTTGTCACAGCTGCATTGTCCCTCAGGCTGCAGGAGGACCACACTTTTCAGCCTTGATTCCAGTTCCTGGGAATAAGCAAGGTTCAATACCAACACAGTTGTGTAAATCCCAGGATACGGTGATGGAATTATGCTGGCTGTTAGATTGGGGAACTGAGGGCTGCGAGAGACAGAGACTATCTCTCCTAGTGGTTGTGAAGGTGACAGCTACTTTGAACCTCTATGTAACAGTTCCTTCTAGTAAGTGATGGGTGACTGTGTAAGATCTTTCAGTCATGCTGTGACAAATGCATCAGGCAGTGACCCATGCCATCTGTGCAGATTATACTGGTTCATTTTGATGTCCAATGATGAATTCATCAACGGAACGGAGTTCAGATGAAAATGATCAGGCTATCTGTGATTATTGTTACTACTTATTGAAATGAAAGGAAAGGAAGAATTGAGTGAGATGGAAGTGGCTGGAAGGGCTAGTAACGGTAGAACAGGAGCAGGAAAGGTGGTGTAGTATCCCAAATAAGTGAGAAAGGGTTAATAGTTTGGAAGGATGGAGGTGGGTGAGAGCCATTCAGGGAAGATGATGCATATAATAGTAAGAATGGTAGCCAATTCATCTTGGTGGGAGATGTGCTCAATGTGAGTCAATTAATCGAGAAAAAATGGTGACACTTTCCTTAGAAGAACAGAAAAGATCATTGACCTTTGCTGGGAGTTTCTCATCTCTGCAGAACCTGCCCCTGATATGGGTGGGTATCTCATTTCACACTTTCAGTGTGTGGTGTTGTGTTCTCCTTTGGTGGTTTGGAGCAAAGACGACAGCCTCCTCTCCACCACACCAGGTATTTGCCTACAAACTGCAGTGTCAACTTCCCTTTATTAGCCCTCTCCTGTGGAATAGCAGTTCTTGGCTTGCAGCGGTGAAGCAGTGCATAGCTGGGGTTTAAATATAGTACCTTCCTGACGCCCCTGCAGCAGCAGGCATCTCATGCAATCATAAAATCAGAGAGTCGTATAGCGCAGAAACAGAACCTTTGGTCCAACCAGTCCATGCAACCATAAACCCAAACTAAACTAGCCTATCTGCAGAGATAATGGGAACTGCAGATGCTGGAGAATCCGACACTCCTCTCGACCTATCTTCTCCTCTATCCATCTTCGGTCTGCTCCCCCCTCTCTCCCTATTTATTTCAGAACCCTCTCCCCCTCCCCCATTTCTGATGAAGAGTCTAGGCTCTAATTGTCAGCTTTTGTGCTCCTAAGATACTGCTTGGCCTGCTGCGTTCATCCAGCTCCACACTTTGTTATCTCACATCTATCTGCATTTGGCCCACATCCCTCGAAACATTTCTTATTCATCATATGTCTTTTAAATGTTGTAACTGTATCTATTGCTTCACTTCCTCTGGAATTTTATTCCACACACAAACTACATTCTGTGTAAAAAATATTGTCTTTTTAAATCTTTCTCCTCTCACCTCTACCTCTGGAGGTGGAGGTGAGAACAAACTTGAATCTTGTTCTACATGCTCATAACAATCTGAACAGTCTGTCTGTCAGGTCTCCATCTTCTGAAACACATGATCTCTGTAGTGAATCCAATTGACTTTCAACCTTGAGCTCAAATAGCTGGTGGCATTTTGTACATTTGTGGTCTCCCAGGACACGTCCTTGAGATGCCACACTGGGGAGATATTTTAAGGGTAGACTCAGCTGCCCATCCATGATCTTAAAAACAAAATGTATTATTTCTTTTAGAATCTAGTCATTTTATTCAGTAACTTTGCTTCCTGATATATGTTAAACTACTTTTTTAATCAACATGTTAAACACTACTCAATGCATCATTATCCAAAATTTTTGTTTATTCTGCTGGGAATCGGTGATTTACTCTGTTATTGCAGTCTCTATTTTAGAATTATTGTGATTTCAACACAGAAAGAGGCCAGTGCAAGCTTCTCAACAGAGCCATTTGCTTTACTTACAATTTTGCCCCATTAGATTCTTTAAATGTTTCCTTGATTCATGACTTAATTTTTACTGTAATTTTTGGGGCCAATCTAACTGAAAATTGGACCAGTGTATGGGATAATGTTAATGCCCCGTCAAGTTTACACTGCCTTGGGATTTTTAAGCTTCTTACAAGGGATTTTTAGTATGTTTCAGGCTGACAAGGAAAGTTTGTGGGATCCAGCTTCATTTTCACCCCAAATAACAGGGGGAATCTATTTTGAAGATGGCGGAGGGGCAAGTAGTAAAAAGAACATGACTACAGTTCAGCCACAACAATGCTGCCAGTGGCTATTAAAAACCATGGGGTTTCATGTAACCTGCTATTGAGAGCCCCTCCAAACCCCATAAGGATAAGCCTTCCCTTTGTCCTCACTTGAGACCAAGGACTGATCCCACAGGTTTCAGCCAATGGTCTCCTGCTGTCCAAACTCCCAGGCGACCGGCGTCACTTGAAGTGAAGTTTCAACTGGGTGCAGAAACAAAGCTTACCTTTACAAACTGCAGTCAGCAGCAGTCACCATAGCAACAGGGAAAAGGGAATAATCAAATCTGTAAAAATGAGGGTGGATGGAGAATGTGAGGGAAAATCAATAATCTCTGTCAGCCTAACTATGCTTACCTGACAAGCCTAGCGTTACTGTAGGGAACAATCACAATCCATTGATAGATTTTAAATATCACACCAACCACACTCAGATATCTGCCTTCAGAAATTTTGCCTCTTTTGCTTTCTAAATTGAGGAATAATGCTGAATAAAAAGGAATGTTTCTCTGTTTGAATAAGTATAAATGAGTGTTTGGTTGCTGTTGAATATGAATGTAAGCACATGCGTACATTGTGACTAAATGTGTGCATGTGAGAGTTATTTTGCTGATTGCAGGAAGCTGATAGTGCTGTTGATTCCTCATTTTATTTCTCCGCTGAGGAATAGGAGAGGAAGGTTGGTGATGAGCCTTCTCCTTGAACTCCTACGGCACTCTCCTGTAAAGATGAGAGGTGTGGGATTCCAGGGACAGTAATATATATGTGAAGCCAGATAGTTTATGACATGGAGGAAAACTTGGAGGTGATTGTGTTCCATATTGAGTCTGTGCCTATTGTCACTCAGGGTCTTGAAATCCTGGAGCACTGAAATAGAGACATGTATATAGCTTGAGATCTTTAAACTGAAGAGTTGTGACTAATGTAATTTTACTAGACTCCCACTGATTAACATGGTGAAGATGTACACATTGCTTTCAGATTTCTCAGGTGTTTTGTCTCTTTTACAAGGCCTGAGCTTTGCTATAATTAAGTCTCAATGGGATATTGCTGAATAGTACCCAGTTCTAGGCTCTGTAAATAGTGGGATGCTAGGTGAGATCTGCCTTTCATTAGAATTATGATGGGACTGAGAATCAAACCTCTACTGTACTGCTTCCACTTTTCTTTAAACAACTGAAGCCAGACATTTTTGAATTAACCTTTCCTTTTCATACGTATCAGTCCTTTTTTGCATATCTTCGAATGGCATGCGCCTGACACTAATGTTTTCTCTGACAGTGTGAGAATATCACCTTTCTGTAAAGAATGTTATGAAGCTGTCTCCCTCATAAACATGGTGTGAACCTTGTACATTAAAGTGTACAATACAATCTGACTGATCGGACAGGGTGATCTGGGAAGGCTGTACCTGATAGGGCAGAAACATCATAGAAGGGTATGGGTCCCAGAATCAGCGCATGAGTTCCTCTCATCTGTTGATGAAGAACAATGGCTTTTGTTATGTAGACAATTCACTGTGGTGTGTTATAGGAATAACAATAGGGTAGCTGTATCAGGGGATTTCAAATCCCTGAATATTAAATGGTTTACATTATGGGAAGGGTTTAGATGGATAGATTTCTTGAAGTGTATCCAGGAAAATATTTTTATGTCAACTCGTACATGGTCCAACAAAGGACAGTGCAGTGCAAGACCTAGTTCTGCGGAACAAAGCCAGATGGGCAGTTGAGACGGCAATGGAGGGGCATTTTCATCATAGTGACCACAACACAGCATAATTTAAGTTTGTTACGGTAAAGGAATAGAATGGTCTGCTAAAAAGGACTGGGCAAGACATATTTTGTTAAAATAAGGCAGGATATGGCCAAGGTAGTCCGGGAGCATTACTTGTGCAAAAATCTACAGCAGAACAGTGCGGGGGTTGTGGGGGGGGAGGGGGAGGGGGGTAGTGTGGTGTGTGGGGTGTGGGGTGGAGGGGGGTGTGCATTCAAAAACTAAATGGAGAGAGTACAGGCCCAACTGAAAAGTAGGAGCATCCAGCTCAGACAATCATAGATGTATCAATGTTCAGGCTACATAAGAAGAAAAAGCCTTACCCATACCTGTTGTTAAGATTAGGGAGAATCCCAAGATATTCTATAGTATAATACAGGGGAAAAGTAGGGGTTAATATGGTCCATGGGGGCAATTTATGCATGGAGCCAGATGGCATTGGTCAGGTTACTGTGTTAAACAAGTACTTCACTTCAGTTTTCACTCGGGAGGAGTATACACATATAAATTTTGGTGAAAGAGGTTGTGAGGTACTTGAGCAGATTGACACAGGCAGTGAGGATGTCTTTCTGGTGAACGGTAGGAATCTGGGAAGCACTGAGGATCTCAGGGACCTTAGTGTGCATATACAATGGTCTCTAAGGTAACAGAGCAGGTAAATAAAGTGGTCGAGAAGACATAAGGAATATTTGCCTTTATAAGCTGAAACATACAACATAAGATCAGGGACATTATACCGTATAAAACATTGGTTAGGCCACAGCTGGAGTATTGTGTGCAGTTCTGAAATCGACATTATATGATAGATTAATTGCACTGGAGAGAATGCAGAGGAGATTTACTAGAATATTGCCTAGATTGGAGAGATTTAGTTATGAAGAGAGATAGACTGGATGATTGGATAGACTCTAGTAGCTTTCCTCAAATGACAGGAGACTGAGAGGTGACATGATTGGGTAAACGTGAGAGGACATCTCCCCTTGTAGGAGGGATCCAGGACTAAGCATACATTTAAGCTAAGAAGCAGGATGTTTTGAGGGAATTGAGGAAACTATTTTTCACCCAGAGGATGGTGGGAATTTGGAACTCATTGCCTGAAAGAGTGTTGGAGGCAGAAACCCTCACATCATTTAAGAAGTATTTAGATGTGCATTTGCAATGCTGATGCTTGCAAGGCTATGGGCCAGGTGCTCGAAATGCGATTAGAATAGTTAAATGCTTATTGTTGGCCAGCACAAATTTGATGCACCGATGGGCCTTTTTTCTGTGCTGTAGACCTCTATGACTCTATGATGCAATGCTTCCCACATACAAGATACACCACAGCAACTTGCTAATCTTTTTTCAACAGCACTTCCAACTCATAAAAATGAGGATCTATGGGGATATAGTAGAGGCATTATTACACATACCTAATAAGTTCGTGGAGAAAGGTGTAGACGCAGAGGACTAGCACATTGTAACACAATTCCTACGGTTAAGAAGGGGACAGATCATGCTCAGAGAATAAAAGATCAGCCAGTTTAACATCAGTGTATGAAAAATAATTGAATTCCCTTAAAGAAAAGAATAAAAGAACATTTAGGAGAAAAATATATAATAATAAACAACTGACATGGGTTTCTAAAGCGAAAATCTTACTAGATCACTCTTACTGATGGTTTTGAGGAGGGAACAAAGAGTATGTATTGGAAATGCAGTGGGAGCAATTTCACTACATTTTCAAAAGGTCACCTCAAAATATTTAAGAGTCTCAGTGGGATAGGGGAACAAAGGAATTTCATACCAATCACTAAATGTTGCGGCATGGGTTATAAAGGCCAATGAAAGGTAAACCAAGGTCTTTAATCCTAGATAGATAGAATTGAAAAGGGGGGTTTTATACTGAACACATATTGAAACCTCCTTAGAGTACAATTAAGTTATCACAAGCAGTCCTGGAAATCAAATTTTAAAAAAAGAATACAAATGCCTTGAAGAGAAAAGTTACAAGGGTGATACCAGAATGCCGGGTAAGAGAATCAGGAAATATGGCCAGGAGAAGACCAGATAGTCTGTTGAGCCTGCTCCACCATTCAATATGTCCTTGGCTCACCTTGGGCCTAACACTATTTCCCTGGTAATTCACTATATATCCCTCTATAACAGATCAAAGGTCGGAGTATTGAAATCAGATACATACATCAGGAAAAGATTGGAAGGTTATGTCTGTTCATTCTTGAAAGTTGACGAGTGTCTTTGAGGCCTTTAAAATCATTAAGGATTGTAATAGAGTGGATACGGAAAGAATGTTTCCAATTGTATGGGAAGAAGAGGATTTCAGTGCAAATATAGTCAGCAATTGATCCATCAAGGAATTCCAAAGCCAAAGGTCATGATCTGCACTGTAGTAAGGATTTAGGGAGGAAGGGGAATGTGATTCTATAATCAGAATTTAGGGAGCTAGGTAGAAAGTTATCAAGCAAGGTCTCTAAAGTAATAATGCCTAGATTACCCACTCCCAGTGTTATGTACAAGTGGGTACACAAGAAGCAAGGTAAGACAGGTGAATGCATGGCTAGAAAGATCATGCAGAAGGGATAGCTGTTAAATTCTCCAGGCACCTTTTGTAACTTGGGGGGAAATGGTACCTGTACGTGCCAAACAAGTTGCTTCCGAATGTCTTACAAGGCATTTTGTTAGGGCTGTTGGAGAGGTTTTAGATTAACTCAAGAGGGGTTTGGGAATCAGGAGAGAATACCAGTAACTAATACCATGGGACATGAAATACTGAAAGAGGCAGCTAGCACTAAAATAGGTAATGTTGAGTTAATGAATGGCGTGAGACTAAGGGAGAATATCATGAAATCTAAATCATGGTTAAATTGAATATAAGTGAATCCATATAGTTAAGAAGATTGGGGAGTTACAGACAGAGATTGCTGTGTGGGATTGTGGTATTGTGGCTTCAGAAAGGGCAAGTCAACGTTTTAAATATTCCTGGCTACAAGGTGTTCACAGAACTCAGAAATCATGGAGGAGTACAGCACAGGAACTGGCCCTTTGGCCCAGCATGTCTGTGCTGATATCATTCTGGACTAATCCCATCCATTTTCACATGATCTGAATCCCTCTATTCCCTGCCTAACAGAATCAACAGAGCAGAAACCTCAAGAAGGGATCGTACAGTATGACCAAGTGAAATAGGGATTGATAGGAAGGGTGAGGGGAGAAACAAATTAAAAATATTATATATGAATGCACAAAGCATAAGAAATAAGGTGGATGAGCTTGAGGCTCAGTTGGAAGTTGGTAAGTATGATGCTGTGGGGATAACTGACACATGGCTTCAAGTGGATAGGCCCTGGGAAATGAATATTCAAGGCTATACGTGCTATCGAAAGGACAGACTGGTGGGCAGAGGGGCTGGGGTAGCCCTGTTGGTGAGGAATGATATTTGGTCCCTTGCGAGGGGAGACATAGAGTCAGGAGATGTAGAGTCAGTATGGATAGAGCTGAGAAATTCTAAGGGTAGAAAGACCCTAATGGGAGTTATCTACAGGCCCCCAAACAGTAGTCACGAGGTAGGGTGCAGGTTGAATCAAGAGTTGAAATTGGCCTGTCACAAAGGTATCATTACAGTTGTTATGGGAGATTTCAACATGCGGGTAGACTGGGAGAATCAGGATGGTACTGGACCCCAAGAAAGGGAGTTTGTAGAGTGCCTCCGAGATGGATTCTTAGAACAGCTTGTACTGGAGCCTACCAGGGAGGAGGCAATTCTGGATCTGGTGTTGTGCAATGAACTGGATTTGATCAGGGACGTCAAAGTAACGGAGCCATTAGGAGGTAGTGACCATAATATGATAAGTTTTAATCTGCAGTTTGAGAGGGAGAAGGGAGAATCGGAAGTGTCAGTATTGCAGTTGAATAAAGGGAACTATGGAGCTACAAAGGAGGAGCTGGCCAAAGTTCAATGGTTCAATACCCTAGCAGGGATGGCAGTGGAACAACAATGGCAGGTATTTCTGGATATAATGCAGAAGGTGCAGGATCAGTTCATACCAAAGAGGAAGAAAGATCCTATGGGGAGGCGGGGGCAGCCGTGGCTGATGAGGGAAGTTAAGGACTCTATAAAAATAAAAGAGAAGAAGTATAACATAGCAAAGATGAGTGGGAAGCCAGAGGAGTGGGAAGCTTTTAAAGAGCAACAGCGGATAACTAAAAAGGCAATACACAGAGAAAAAATGAGATATGAAGGCACACGGGCCAAAAATATAAAGGAGGATAGTAAAAGCTTTTTTAGGTATGTGAAAAGAAAAAAAAATGGTTACGACTAAAATTGGGCCCTTGAAGTCAGAAACGGGTGAATTTATTATGGGGAACAAGGAAATGGCCAATGAGTTGAATAGGTACTTTGTAGCTGTCTTCAATAGGGAAGACACAAGCAATCTCCCAGATGCAGTAGTGGCTGAAGGACCGAGGGTAATGGGCGAACTGAAGGGTATTTATATTAGGCAGGAAATGGTGTTGGATAGACTGTTAGGTCTGAAGGCTGATAAGTCCCCGGGACCTGATAGTCTGCATCCCAGGGTACTTAAGGAGGTGGCTCTAGAAATTGTGGATGCGTTGGTAATTATTTTCCAAGGTTCTATAGATTCAGGATTGGTTCCTGTGGATTGGAGGGTGGCAAATATTGTCCCACTTTTCAAGTAAGGAGGGAGAGAGAAAACAGGAAATTACAGACCCGTTAGCCTGACGTCAGTGGTGGGAAAGATGCTGGAGTCAATTATAAAAGATGAAATTACGATTCATTTGGATAGCAGTAACAAAATAGGTCAGAGTCAGCATGGATTTACGAAGGGGAAATCGTACTTGACTAATCTTCTGGAATTTTTTTGAGCGTGTATCTATGAAGATAGATAAGGGAGAGCCAGTGGATGTAGTGTACCTGGACTTTCAGAAAGCCTTTGATAAAGTCTGCATAGGAGATTGGTGAACAAAATTAGGGCACATGGTATTGGGGGCAACATACTGAGTTGGATTGAAAATTGGCTGGCTGACAGGAGGCAAAGAGTAGTGATAAACGGGCCCCTTTCGGAATGGCAGGCAGTGACCAGTGGGGTACCACAAGGTTCGGTGCTGGGACCGCAGCTGTTTACGATATATATTAATGATATAGACGAAGGCATTAGAAGGAATATTAGCAAATTTGCTGATGACACAAAGTTGGGTGGCAGTGTGAAATGTGAGGAGGTTGTTATTAGAATACAGGGTGACTTGGACAGGCTAGGTGAGTGGACGGATGCATGGCAGATGCAGTTTAATGTGGATAAATGTGTGGTTATATACTTTGGTGGCAAGAACAGGAGGCAGATTACTATCTCAATGGAGTCAAATTAGGTAAAGGGGAAGCACAACGAGATCTAGGTGTTCTTGTACATCAGTCAATGAAAGCAAGCATGCAGGTACAGCAGGTAGTGAAGAAAGCTAATAGCATGCTGGCCTTCAGCACAAGAGGAATTGAGTACAGGAGCAAAGAGGTCCTTCTGCAACTGTACAGGGCACTGCTGAGACCGCACCTGGAGTATTGTGTGCAGTTTTGGTCTCCCAATTTGAGGAAGGACATTCTTGCTATTGAGGGAGTGCAGCGTAGGTTCACAAGGTTAATTCCCGGAATGGTGGGGCTATCATATGTTGAAGGACTGGAGTGACTGGGCTTGTATACTCTTGAGTTTAGAAGGATGAGAGGGGATCTGATTGAGACGTATAAGATTATTAAGGGATTGGACACTGTGGAGGCAGGAAGCATGTTTCCGCTGATGGGTGAGTCCAGGACCAGAGGACACAGTTTAAAAATAAGGGGTAGGCCATTTAGAACAGAGTTGAGGAAAAACTTCTTCAACCAGAGAGTCGTGGATATATGGAATGCTCTGCCCCAGAAGGCAGTGGAGGCCAACTCTCTGGCTGCTTTCAAGAAAAAGATAGACAGAGCACTTAAAGATAGTGGAATGAAGGGTTATGGGGATAAGGCAGGAACAGGATACTGATTGTGGATGATCAGCCATGATCATAATGAATTGTGGTGCTGACTCGAAGGGCCAAATGGCCTCCTCCAGCACCTATTGTCTATTGTCTATTGTCTTTCTAAATGCCTCTTAAACTTTGCTACTATTTCTCCTTCTACCACCTCCCCGGCAATGTACTCCACTTACTGCTCTCTGTCTCTAAGAAACTTCTACAATAATTTCCCAACCACTGATGTAAGACTCATCTGTCTATAATTTCCTGGATTATCCTAGTTGCCCTTCTTAAACAAAGGAACAACATTGACTATTCTCCAGTCCGTTGGAACCTTGCCTGTAGCTAAAGAGGATGCAATGATCTTTGTCATACCTAACTCCATAAATTCTCCTTGCAGGACTTCAGTCCTCCTTCTGCCTGTGTCATGACCTCTGGCTGCTCACCCTCCCCTTTCAGAATATCCTGCGCACATTCGGAGTCATCCTTGACCATGGCTGTCTTGCAGCCATAGAAATGCCTATCTCTACTCCTGACTATAGGGATCCCATCATGATCACATTTTGACCTTCCCTGCTGTACAATAGAGCCAGTTGTGATTCCATTGATTTGGCTGCTGCTGTTGCTTTCCTTTAAGAAGCCATCCTCCATAATAAAATCCAACACAGTATATGTGTTTGAGAGAGGAATAGTAACAGGGGAGTCCTGTACTGCTGGCATGTTTACTAGTCTTCCTGATGGTCACCTAATACTTTTCTGCCTGTGTACCCTTACTTGTGGCGTGAACAGCTCGCTAAATGTGTTATCCATGACATCCTCGGCATCACAGATGCTTATAGTGAGTCTATCCACAATTCCAGCCACCCAGTGCATCCAATTAGGAGCTACAGTCGAACACACTTGCTGCATGCGTGATCACCATGCACATCGGAAGAGCCCCTGATTTCCCACAAATAGCAGGAGGAGCATTCCACAGGTCCAAGTTCTCTTGCCATTGTGAACCTTAACAACTATTAACAATAAACTAGGAACCAATTACACACCTTACCCATTAGTCACCAAGATCAGATTTCTCACTCTGTCTCTATTCCTAACAAACCACAAACCTCATAAATAAATATTTTATACTCTTATCGCCATCCAGACACTACTCAGTCTCTTAACCTGGTTCATGAACAGCCAATCCTACATTAGTTTTTGAATGCTGACATCATCCCTGGAGCTCCACATTTGCATTCAACTCCACTTTGCTCTGCTCCTTTCTCTGCTCTGACTGACCTTCATCCAGGCCCGGCTTGTCATGCTTTTATCTGAAAGCTCCTGCTACTATTTACTCCCAGGACTGTTCTGCTCTGCTCCTGCCTTCACTCTGACTGACTATTTTAAAAAGATGGAAAGAAAGGAAGAGAGGTGGTGTTTTGATTAAGGAGAGCCTTGCAGCACTGGGCAAATAGAATGTTTCAGAGAATTCAGCACAGAATTGACTTGGCCAGAGCCAAAGATAAAGAAAGGTACAATTACATTGTGTGATATTATAAGTAGACCACCAAACAGTGGAAAGGAAGCAGAGGAACAAATCTGCAAGCGTAAACATAAATGAAGATTTGTAATGAGGGATTTTAATATATTGAGTTAGTGGTCGAATGAAGGATAGCAAGGGTTGAGCATTCCTAAACTGTATTCAGGAGAATTTCCTACTGCAGTGTGTTTCCAATAGGACAAGAGGTACTGCTACATCTGTTTCATGAAATGAGGTGGGTCAAATAGATTGTGCAATAGTTAAGGGATAGAGATTTAAGGGATAGAGATAATTGTATCATAAGATTGGTAGAAAATTACATAGTCAAGCCAGACTAAGAACAACGAACTGGTGGAGAGCAGACATCAAACGGGAAAGAACACAGACTCTTTAGAAAGGTTACTGAGTAAAACAATAGCTGAACAATTGCTACTGAGCCAAAAAGCCTCTTTCTATGCTGAAACAAGCCCGTGATTCTGTGAATCCAAACAGTGGTGAGAATGTGAGAGAGATAATAAAATGTGAAGCTGGATGAACACAACAGGCCAAGCAGCATCTCAGGAGCACAAAAGCTGACGTTTCGGGCCTAGACCCTTCATCAGAGTGGTGAGAATGTGGAACTTATACCATAAGGCCTGGTTGAGGCAAATCATTTATAGGCATTTGAGGGAAGTTGAGCAAGAATATAAGAGAATAAGGAAATCAGGTCACAATAACAGATTTTGGAAAACTAGAAGTTTGAGCAAAGTACAAATGCAACATGGACTGGTTGGGCCATATGTCTTAGTTCTGCGTCATATATCCTTTTAAGCTTCAGATAGTAAATTAGTTTACAGTTTATTTCTTCAACAAAGGAAATCAAGAATATTTCAATATTCCATGTGCCGTGCTCAAATTTCACTGATGCAAAGTGCATGCCACACCAGCTTGTCTAACATGTGGTGGATCAGAAAGGGACGGTAGCATTTTCACTAATAAAAGTAAACTAAAAAGCAGAAGTCAGAAATAAAAACAGAAAATAGTAAAAATACCCAGCAGGTGAAATAATGTCTCTGGAGAGAAGTAATATCAACGTTTTAAGTCTGAAATATTAGCTGTAATTTTGCCCAGCAGCTTATTTTACCTGGTGCAGCAATTCCTATGTTAACCCTCATCATGTGAACGTGCACATTGTGGTGTTGAATCCAACAGACAATTTTTACAATGAGCTATTGTGTCCAAACACAATATTCAGTGGCATGTAAATATCCGGGCTAACATTAAACTATTTAATTTTCAACTGAGCAACATGCTTTCAAAAGTGTGGCATGCTTTAAGTGATCCCAGGATAAGGTATCCTCACTCGCATGATACGATACAGTGATAATATCATGAGCATGCCTCTTAAAGGTATGTTCACATAGAGACATAACATAACTGATGCTGCCGGATCTATTAAATGCTTTAAGTATTGTCTTTTTAATTGCAATCTTTTCATATCATTCTTGCAGCCAGACAAGCTAGAATTTTCATTATGCAATTCACTACACAAATTGCTATTTGTATGCTGTAGTCACCAGCAGAGGGAGGTTCATGCATGTTCCCTGGGTTTCATTTTATTCATTCACAGCGAGGACTTCTCCGATTAAGCGAGCACTTCTTGCCCATCCCTAACAAGGAACAGCTCACAGTGCACATCTTCAGCTCTGGGTTCCAGCTGGTTGTTGGATACTACCCATTCCTGAGCCTCTGAGTCACTTTATATAATCTTATACCATCCCTCCATTCCCCTGAGTTGAGACCTATACATTGAACTTAGCCTCCAACTGTTCTCTCTGCCCCCTGAGCCCTAACATTAGACCTTAGTGAGATCCACTCTAGTCCTTTATGCTCCCTCTATGGAGGCCATGTGATGGCCACTGCCAATAGTATCTCCCCTTCCATTGTTACCCACCATGGTCTATGATGTTGTACCACAAACTCAGATCTAAACTTGAGTTTCCATCTGTCACTGTCATTTTCTGTATTTCAAACCATGCTCTGTTTTCCCTATTCAGACACGACTCTCCAAAACCCTTTGGCCTTAATCCCCTTTGATAGCTCTCCCTTGCCACTTCTTCAATAATCAATCACAGACCCCAACTTTATTGAGCAATGAATGATCTGACCCCGGCCATCATCTTTGCAGCTCTCTGACTGAAAATGTGATTCCCCAACTGCTTGTACTGGGACTCCTGACTAACAGCAGTGTCTGTCATGACTGGACTGAGAGCTAAACCCCACCCACTTTTTGACCTGGCCATTTGGTTGAATACGTAGTCAATGTTTCCTGTTTAGGTAGCTGGCTCATGTTGTAAAAATTAGGTTAATGTTTCAGTGTACTACATGGCAAGATGTTTCCAGCTCCCAGACAATTCCCTATTGAGAAGGCTGCCTGTGTGTCTACACAAAAGGTTACTGATAACCTTTAGATGAAGCAACAACACATTAACAGGAATGGCAAGGCAAGGAATGGCAAAACATGCTGTATACATGCAGATAGGTAGTAAGTGTATTACATCCAATTTCCGTCCCATCTTATCACTTGTTGGCCTTGGAAGAATTCACAAGTCAGCAGAGGTGAGACCAGAATCTGTTTGTCTGAATTATCTTTGAATGCTTCTACTCACCTGGAGGGGCAACTTTGTCATGCAGAGGATAGTGCATATATGGAATGAATGGCCAGAGGAAGTGGTACAATTACAACATTTAAAAGGCATCTAGATGGGAACATGAATAGGAAGGGTTCAGAGGGATATGGGACTAGATTTATTCAGAATAACTGGTCAGCATAGACGAATTGGACCAAAGGGTCTGTTTCTGTGGTGTACATCTCGAGAACTGTATGAGTACTGGCATTCATCAGCTTTCCTGTGCAGTGATGCTTGCAGTGAGGAGATGGGTGTGAAGGGTTGGCTGGCACCATGTTTCTCACAGAGGGACCTGGACAGCTATTGCAAGTTGCATTAGGAAACGGTAATGTTTTTCTGCAAAAAAATTCAGTCCTCATTTTGTTCATGATTATTGGATTAAATTTTAAGATTTTTAACCTGCAGCTCCAAATATTTGGTGGGTGGTACAGCAAAGAAATGTTCCCTTCCCAGAGGACCACAAGAGGAGGTTGCATCACCAGGCCATACCATCCTACTTGGAGATCGCTGCCAGGGCTAATGCTACCTCCAGAGGTAGAACTGCAGTACAGAAAGGTCTATGATCTCTGTTCTGCCAGAGTTTCATATTTTGCTTTCTACCACCTCTCCCTCACTCCCTCCCCGACACTGCACCAACCCGTCATGTCCAGGCACTTCCTCTGCTGGGTGTAATACCTACTGTCAATCACGCTCCTCACACCCACCTCCCACATCACTAACGCTGCATGCCCTGAGTGTACAGTGCCTCCTCACTCCCTTAGGATGCCTCTCACACATTTCCCCCCTATGCACCAGCAGTAACCATCATGTCCTCCATTTACATCTTTCTTATTTGCCTCGTTAAGGCAATTTCATGATAATGCATCCTATAACAATGCCATGTGCCAATGGATGGATTGTAGTGGCGGGGGGTGGGGGGAGGAGAGGCGTGTCTAGACATTGTGCCCTCACTTCCTTAGAGGGAAGAATCCCTGTCCTTGCAGAAGAGGAATAGGGACTGCTCCTGCAGGGACACTGAAATGTCCATGACCCAGCAGCTGGGTAAGCACAGCTCATCATTCCACTGCAAAGCTGACATTAACCAAAAAGTGTCAACGCCTGCAGTGAACACGACCCCTAACCACTAGACAGAAAGCCCTTTGTTTTTACTGTGTTGCAGCTGCACCAAGCCACCAGGGCACACTCGTGGACACCTGACTGCAAGTCCCAAAGGAGATGTCAGCAACTGCTGCTGACGACAGTGATGATTCTCCGGATGAAGCATCAGCAAAATTTCCTCCAACACTCCACCAGTTCCAATAGTGAAAGACATGGGGAGTCCATACCTGCACTGAGGGTGGGGTCAGAAACTGATCACCGTTCTGAGAGAGTTCTGCACTCAGAGGACTGCCAGAGAACAGACACTTGTTCAGCATCTGGCAGGAGAAGACCCTGGTTGGTTCAGCTATGAGGGATTTCAAAGAAACGCAAAGGAAGGAGCAGCAGTGACAGATAGGTACATGGGATGCAATGGTCCTCATAGATGAAAATCTGGAGCAATGCAGCCAGTCTTGTGACCACATGGCTGCCTCCATGGATTGGTTCATGGTTGCCATGGAAGGACATCCCCGGCATCCTAAGTGGATGCGAGAGAGTTACGCGCCCCTGCACTGCATCATCTAAGGTATTGTTCCTCAGGACTGAAAGCTGGACAATAATGAGATGGCAATTCCTGACCTCAGTCCATGCGTTCCATCTCCACATGGAAAAAGGGCAGTGTCAGGAGGTGCTGCTGGAAGAGGCATCACACATGGACACCTGAGCGGTTTCTACTTCAACCTGTCAACATCTCCATTCCCCTTGATTGTTCAGGCTACAAGGTCAATGCAAGGAGAGATGCCCTCTTCACAGTGAATGGAAGTAAAATCATGAAATCCCAAGTCATCATCAAACACGTAAAAACATTGTAAAGATGATCAGCTCCAGGAGTATGTCAGAGAAGGGAAGCAGGAACAGCTCAATGTCCTTTCAGCAATAGCAAGGATGGATATTGGTCTTCTTTCCTTCACCATCATCACCAATACTTGGCAGTAGTCCTCCTCCTTAAATATTCTAAATATTCCTCTCTAACGCCTTCCATTATGCACTGCAAGTTCATGTAACACACACTCATTTTAATTTCAAACATAAATGTCCCTTTCCCTCATTCAGTTAACCGATTCAATTATCAGCATTTTATTCAGAACTAGCCAACTCTATTGTGGTACTTCCTCACTTCACATGCTACATATGGATAGTGTCTCTGCTACTGAGCATGAATCTCTGGTTTGAGGTCCTTTCTAGGGCTGGATGGCCATGGGAGTTATATTAATAAGGTGGTCCAGCCCATGGCTCACCAAAATCTGTCAAAGAGATGATCAGCAATATAAATCAAAGTAGATGGAGCATAAAATAATGTAGGGCCAAACATCTCACTTATAGATAATTTATTATCTATAACTGTCAATGCATGTCTAGTGAGACCAGAGGTCAAAAGTTATGGATCAATTTAGAGAACCTATCACCTCCTTTTTCAGAAGTGATGCTGTTTTGTAGATGTTTTGGGATTACTCCTATGATGTCAAAGTAAGAAATTTTAATTCTTTGTAATTAAATGCTTTCCAGTTGGCACCCTCTTTCTACTATATGATTTTCCTGCTTGGGTGCATCATAAATTAAAGCAAAATTATAGGAATGATATTATTCAGCCAGAGAGTGTTCAGAAGAGATTTACCAAGATGTTGCCGGATATGAAAGGTTTGAGTTACAAAGAAAGACTGGATAGACTGAGACTGAGACTACAGGAGGGTAGGATGCTGAGAGGTGACCTGACAGAAATTTTAAAAATAATGGACGGTATAGATAGAGCTAATGGCAGTTGCCTTTTCCCTAGGATGGGGAGTTTCAAGACTAGGCAGCACATTTTTAAGGTGAGAGGAGAGAGATTTAAAAAAAAACATGAGGGACAATTTTTTTACTCAGAGGGTGGTTGGCGTGTGGAATTATTCTGAATAAGTGGCAAATGTAGGAGCAACTGCAACATTTAGAAAACTTTTGGACAGATACATGAATAGAAAAGATTTAGAAGGAAATGAGCCGGGAGCAGGAAGGTGGGTTTAGTTTAGTTTGGGATTATGTTTGGTGCGGACTGGATGGACTAAAGGGTCTCTTTCTGTGCTGTATGATTCTATGACTCATAACATAAAATATGTCTCAGTCCCAGCCTCAGAAGGACATTCCAATAATATCATTATGATAGTTCTATTTCTACTGTCTGTCTGGATGATATTCAGAATGCAGCCCATGTTAAAAAAATTCTGTACTTCTGTACCTACTGTTCTTACTTCAAAACAAGCACATTTGCTTTGTTTGAAATGTTGACACTTTTATTGAAAATCTGGATGGAAATTAAAGAAGCCATAAAGCAGCGAACAAAATATACTAAAATACTTTCTATGCTGCAGTGATGAGAAATGGCACAAACTCAATTCTTTACGCATCTCATTAGTCATGTAAGTACATTTTCTAGTAGTAGATTAGTGTTGACCTTGGAATGTAAAGTATTTAATGGGACTATATTTGATTATGTGAGTCTGATTACTATTGATGCCCTGTGTGCTTGATTGATTAAGCCTGAATATGGATTCATAGAAACTACACAAGCTGTAGAAAGAGATAACACAGTGTGGAGCTGGAACAGAAATCTGCAGAAGGGTCCTGAGCCAAAATGTCAGCTATCCTGCTCCTCTGATGCTGCCTGGCCCACTGTGTTCCTCCAGCTCCACACTGTGTTGTCTCTGGCTCCAGCATTAGCAGTTCTTACTATCTCTAAGCTGTTGAAAGAGCTGGAAGCCACAACTAGATTTGAAAAAAAACTGAGTAGAATTGTTTTATTCTGTACTATAAGGAACCCTGCTGTTAGCATTCTTAAATACTGTTCCTTGGTATCTCTAGGTTATTGATATCCACATATGGCATACTTAGGCAATCAGTTTTTACTGGGTTACTAGATCTTTTAGTCTCAATCATCTCATGTTCATCCTAGACTAGGTTCATTCACTCTCTCAAGGAACTAACAGCCTTTATTTACATTTATAGATTACAGCTTACTGAATACAGCTCTTCAGCATGATGCCTAATTTATCCATCTCCACATGCTTATCTCAGCTCTCCATACGTTCTCTTCTAATTTATCAGAGTAACATCAACAGTCGCATCATCGTTTCTTGTATATTCTATTATACCCAAGCAATTTCTTTTTCATTACTCATGTTGTCATTATTATCATTAACATCATAATCATTATCTCCCAATGCCTTCCAAGTCTGAATCTCACAGTTTGAGACAACTCTGATTGGACACTACAATCTGTTTTGCTTAATTTACACATGAGAACGATTGTTAGCTAGCATTCCTCTGAATGTTGCACAATTTTGTACATTATTTGATGTAATATGGCATCTCTGTCTCACATTCTCTGAAACCATACTCGGTCTCACTTCTTGACTTGAGGAAAATCAATGTCTTTCTGTTTCTTCTTAAAGTTCCTTCAGGTGTTTTGATTTCATATGATCCTGATTGAGCTGTTCCTTCCAAAGGCTGTTGCTTCTGATTTTATGTCTCTTCTCTATGTGTTCTGACCTGATTTCAAATTCAACAGTGATTTTTCCCGACATCTTGATGTATGTTTCTGTTGCTTTTTGCTGTGGTGTTTCTCCAGTAAGTTTACCTTCTCATGGTTTGAAAGATTATGTTTAGCTTGAGATTGTACTCTAACGTTGGCATTTCAATTTTCATGTTCTTCACACAAGTGATTCTGCTAGCAATGATCCATTATGCAGCAGTGGGGAAGTTCTCTAATGATTACACAATGTTCAACACCATTTATGACTCCTTAAACATTGAATCTGTGCATGTCCAAATGCAACAAGATTTGAACAATATCCAGTCTTGAGCTGACAAATGGGAAGTAACGTTCATTCTATAAAAATGCAAGGCAATGATCATCTCCAATAAGAAACAATCTAGCCACCAAACCTTGAGATTCACCTTTGCCAAATTTTCCACTATAAATTTCCTTGGGGTTACCATTGATTGGAAATTCAGCTGGACTCACTATGTAAAGAGAGTGGCTACAAGAACAGGTTGGAGGCTTGGAACAGAAACCGAATCTCCTGATTCCCCAAAACCTGTCCCATCATCTACTAGGCACATGCCAGGTGTGTGATGGAATACTCCCCACTTGCCAGGACAGGTGCAGCTCAAGAAACTTGACACCAGGACAAAGCAGCCAGCTTGACTGCAACGACATTCACAAGCATCCATTCCCAACCGCTGATGGTCAGTCGCAGCAGTGTGTGCTATGTACAAGGCATACGGCAGAAATTCAGCAAAGGTCCTCAGACAGCACCCTCCAAACCCACAACCACTTCCATCTAGAAGAACAATGGCAGCAGATACATGAGAACATCACCACATGTAAATTCTTCTCAAAGCCACTTGCCATCCTGACTTGGAAATATATCACCATTCCTTCACTGCTGCTGAGTCAAAATCCTGGAACTACCCCCTTCCCAACAGCATTGTGGGTAAACTCACAGAAGGTAGATTGTAACAGTTCAAGATGGCAGCTCACCAGCACCTTCTCAAGGGCAAGTAGGAATAGGCAATAAATGCTGGCAGGCCAGCTACGCTCATGTCCCATGAATGAATTGAAAAAAAAATTGAATAATGTTGCTCTGCTTCTAGTCTGCATTTCTGGACATTGATGACTTCATGATCCTGACCTCCCTCTCCTTTTCTCCAATTAACTGGGGTTGAAGTGATTAACTTGTTAGTCAGTTGATACCTGCCTTTGAAAATAACTGAATTCCTCACTCATAATTTGAGGTAGCCATCAAAAAATAATTCTTCTGGGAAAGTTTGTTGCAAAAGCATCTCATTTGCCTGTACAAAGTTTTGATCCTTCAATTCAGTTGAATAGTAGTCTACTAGGACAAAGTGCATCCTCCCTTTGCAATTGAATAAATTGTTTCTTAACTCTTCCATATCCTATCTGAAGATTTTGAGGATTATTAACACTTTTTTGCCATTTACCTGCTTCAGGCTGTATTAGTCTCCTTTCTATCACCTTGAGGAGAGGATCATTAATAATGCCATCAAGCTGCACTTGCAAAGGAATAGCCTGCTCACTA
Organism: Stegostoma tigrinum; assembly: GCF_030684315.1. Classification (NCBI taxonomy): domain Eukaryota; kingdom Metazoa; phylum Chordata; class Chondrichthyes; order Orectolobiformes; family Stegostomatidae; genus Stegostoma; species Stegostoma tigrinum. The sequence continues at coordinate 38,736,986 of NC_081368.1, forward strand.
ATATTCTGTTTGAGTTCCATCAAAGCCACTCGGCTCCTAAGCACTTTATCCAAACACGAACAAAATGCTGAACTCTAGAGGTGAGATGAGAATGGCTGCCCTTGATAAGAGGCTAGCACTTGACTGAGGATGATGCCAAGGAGCTCTACCAAAACTGGAATCAACAGTGTTTAAGGGAAAACCTGTACAAAGGGATAGAGTAATAATTACCACAAAGAAAGGTGGTTGTGTGTTCAGAGGTCAATCACATAAACCTCAGGCATCACTGCAGGAGATATTCAGGACAATATTTTAGAACCAACTCCTTTCTGCTGTTTCACTGATGTCCTTAACAGGGTCAGAGTGGGGTTGTTTACTGAAGAATAGACAATGTGCAGCACTATTCACAACACGTAGACGGCATCTAGGCATTGCTACCCTGTCTTTAAAAGCTCTGTCTTGGTTGAATAAGATGACTCAGAGATGAACCTTCCTACTTAATTCACCACGCTTAAGAAGTTCTGCAAATCATTTACACACTTCGGTGCATTACTTTTGGCTGTCATCTCTCTTGGGTCTACTATGCTACTTTTTGTTGGATTATGTGTCCCAAAAATGAGATTGCTGTTTGTCAGAATGTGTCCTGTAGCACTCATACAAATGGTTCCTTGTTTTCATTCAAAAATACTTGACAAACCTCTCTGAAAAGTTTTCCATGCAGAAGAAATTCTGAATGGTGGACGATTAATACTGTCCAAATGGTGTGATAAACATAGTCAGCAAGCTTGACCTCGAATCTAGGCATGACTGCCATAGTCAATTGTTACTGCATAATTTTGTAAAGAACTTGCTTCTTGCTAACTTGGCCAAACTTTTGTCTGCTGACAAAATTGAACATACCTCTCTTTGTGTTCATTTCATTTGACTCAGCAAAATTCATGACAAATCTCAGTTCTCTGTTTAGTTTGGGAGCCGATGCCAGTCCTTTGAACCGTTTTGTTGATTTTGTAGCTTATGGTATGTCCCCACCTTTTGTCATACTATCTAACTGATATTTTATTTATTATTTATTCCAACATAACATTTGGAATTTTCTTTGCAGTTTATAGTCAGATGGGCTTAGCAACTTCTTGCAGAGTAACATGGTACTCCTATGTTAATATGCCAACGTCTCTGAATAGCTTTGGAGAATCTGGTTGAAATTCTCTTCCATTCTCATCTCGGAGGATTATCTCAACTCCTTCAAAAAGACTAAGCTAAATACTTGCATCTGGAATTAGTAGTGAAGTGTTCTGATATTTCAGGAAATAGGCAGTCTCAGTGACTGCTCATCCTTTGTGATTGACCTTTGGGATGAAAATTAATCACTGTCATCGGCAATAGAGAAAGTTGAAATGAATTTTTTTTCTTTTCTATCTGTAAACAGACATGATTTAATTGTGACAACACAGTATGGAGCTGGAGGAACGCAGCAGGCCAAGCAGCATCAGGGGAACAGGAAAGTTGGCGTTTCGGACCTAGATGCTTCTTCAGAAAAAAGAATTCTGAAGAAGGGTCCCAACCTGAAACAGCAATTTTCCTGCTCCTCTGATGCTACCTGACCTGCTGTGTTTCTCCAGCTCCATACTGTGTTGTTTCTGGCTTCAGCATCTGCAGTTCTTGCTTTCCCTGAATAATTTGATTGTGTATTTTTTTCTTTCTTTTCATTTGAAATTGCTTGTGGCATGGTTCGCCTAAGCCCCTGTTTGTGAAGGCCAATTTAAGAATGACCCACTGCAAAGATTTTAGGGCTAAAACAAAAGGATGATGTATTCATGCTTGGGGGATGATTATCACAAAACATACACACAAAAGCAAAAAAACTGGAAAAAGATAAGGGAAGAATAACAACAAGCAACAATAAGGACAGCATCTAAGAAAGACTTTGTCCCAAAGGAATGTGAATTCAAGCTGGTGCATTTGGTAGAATTCCTTTTTGTAGTTGTCGGAAGCATAGCAATATGAAACTGGTCCACTTTTCAGCTTGAACATAAGCTTTCTTTCAGAAACCAAGTGTTGCAGAGGTTGAGACTTAAGGAAGGCTTGGATCAGTCTGGAATCTGTTTTTACTTTCTGTAGAAGGCTAATTACATGCCAAGTTGATATTGACAACCGACTGAATGTTGGTGACCCTTAGAATCTTGCAGACTGATGTTAATGCTTATCAGACTGAAGCGAGTGTTCAGAAAATATACATTCACACAGTGCAAATTTGCGGATCAAAGAAGGATGATGTCTGTGTCCTGTCCTGGTAACGACTGATTGGAATCCTTCCAAAAATTGTGGTCGGGTTGCACCATGTAATTGGAGCAGACAGGATTTGATCCAGTAATGTTAACTTTAAAGTGTGAACAAGAAAACGTAGCTTTTTAAAAAGCATATTATGATCTCTCTTCGTGACTTGTGCACATTCCTCTAGTGCTCAGAGGAAAAGGAAATCGGGTTTTTTTTTGCAGAAAATAAAGAGGTGTAGAGGTATGCATTCATTCTCTCATCCACGTTTGAAGGTAAAACATGGTGTGTCAGTTCCCTGTTGTATTCTGAGGATTTAAACATGGAACAAAGTGTCAGTGATGACATTGCTCTTTCCTGCAATGTGAGTGATTTTTAGGTTAAAGACTGCAACAGCTGATTTCATTGGACAAAACTAGCATTGGTCACTTTGAATTTTTACAGAAATTTGTAAGAATGTTGATCTGTGGTCACCCTAGGAGTCCCTGTAAATTATCAAGCTACGTTGACACACAGTTCAATAGCTGAGGCCAGCTACATCCTCCTTTTGTCAGCCTTTGAATAAATGCTGGAGATTTTTTTTCCAGATAAAGGCTGGTCTGTTTAGGCTCAATCATATTTTATTTTGATTATAGGAATTTTGAGTTACTGGTGGGGGTGCTACCACATCCCTTTCATGGACTGATTATGGGATACACCAGGGTGGATTCCGATAGATTTCTTTAAATTTAGCAGTGTGGCCACATCTTTGCACTGTTCTTCTGATTGAATGAGAACTGAATAATTACATTTAAATTTAAAATTCTACAGCCAGTGCGGCAGCCAACAGCTCAACTTCAGTCTTAGGTCCCTCCTCCTCAACTGACTCTGCCTGGTTTCCAGAAGGTGTTTACCCTCTGGTAGACTCTCGTCTTTTGACTGGTTTATATATCTGATTCTATTTGAAATGCAGTTGAACACTTCCTGTGGCGATCATAACTGCAGAGCGACATCAGTATTGCTACCTCCTATAATCTTGAGGACAGGTTGGTCCATAAGCTGTCCCATATCTTTTGGGACACCACTGCCCTCAAGTGGCTATCCATTTGCTGCTATACCACCCTACAGCTCTTCAACTTGGTAAGGCATCTCCCTGCCCATCTGCATGTCTATTTGGGAAATGCCCCGTTCTCGCTAAGGTTAGAAAGACAGTGGAGACATATCAGGCTTCCTATTCATTCAGTAGGAATGTAGGCTGCTTCCCTTTTAATTATTTTTTTCTGTCAGGGTCAGGTCCATCCCTATTCTCTCCCATATCTTTTGAGAAACCTTACATATAGATGCTGAGATAACAAGGTGTGGAGCTGGATGAGCACAGCAGACCAAGCAGCATCTTAGGAGCAGGAAAGCTGACATTTCGGGCCTAGACCCTTGATTTCTGATGGAGGGTCTAGGCCCGAAACATCAGCTTTCCTGCTCCTAAGATGCTGCTTGGCCTGCTGTGTTCATCCAGCTCCACACCTTGTTATCTCAGATTCTCTGGCATCTGCAGCTCCTACTATCTCCTATAGATGCTGAGCTGGTTTGGGCTGTTCTTCCCTGTGATTCTTCAAGTGGACAATGCAGCTTCCTCATCAGTACTGGATCTATTTGAGAACCCTGCAGAGCTGCCTCTAAATTCAGAAAGACTGGTCCAGGTCACAAGGGCTAGGCCTTTCTTTTCAAATTAGGGGTAGTGGTTCCCTCACCATTTGTGTATCTGTTTGGGAACTTACCTGTATCTAAATCAGAAAAGAAGTTATTTTAGTTTGCTGGATCAGTTGTTCATCCAGCAAAGGTATGGGCTGCCATTCTTTTAAATTATCTGGCCAGGCATGAGAACTTCCAATGTTCTTACTTATCCCTGGGAAGGATTCTACTGGCACAATTTGGCTGCGTTACTTTCAACCTGGGCTGCTCCCGTTCTACTAGCTTTGCTTCCTCAGGAACCTCCATTAAATATGATAAAACTGTTTTCAATGACTAGGAGTTTTCCGAGACAATTACCACTTTATTTTTTACATTTGCAAGCATGGTGTTGCTGATCAAGTAATGATTTCCGCAATTCACTCAAGCCAGGGATGGGCACATTTCTATTCTGTGCCATGGTCATGCCCTTTGAGACACCCTGACTCCCATAGGGCTTGTTAGTTTCTGTTGATTAGATTTTTGACTCTCGTCCTTCGCAAATCTTGATGTCTACGCGCCCTTTCTTGATCCCTTTTAATTCTACGAGCTTAGCGTCAGCTTTTTACCCGAGGTATTATTTTCCTCAGCCATCTCAACTCCGAGAAGTTATTTCTGTTCAAGCCTGTAGTAACCTATTCTGGCATTGTGCAACTCTGTAGAACAATGCTGAAATTGTCCGGGCTGTCTCTGTGACTTACTTGACCCTTTTTGGGTCGTCTTGGAACTTTTTAGTGGGTTGTTGTTCGGTTATAACTCAGTAGACTTTCTGTGGCTTTCGCTCTACTTTTCCCACATCTATGGGTTCTTTCATTCATTTCAGGATTTTCAGAACCTATTCATTTCTCTATATCTGAAGAGTCTTTCTGGTTTCCAGCTGCTTTCCCCATTTCTTCAAATGGCTCTGCATTCTCTGGGCATAAGAGTGTCTGGGATTTTAAGAATTCATTTTACAGTGATATGGGTAATTCCTGCTGTCTCACTTTGATCACTCATTGGACATCCAGTTTCAGGATTTTTCGTCAAAAAGCTCATTTTGTTCTTTTTTTCTGAACTTCTCTCTGTCTCTGTCTCTCTCTCTCTCTCTCTCTCCTGCGCTTTTGAATTCCTGTTAAGCAGATTTTGCCGAAAAGCTCATTCTTTCACCAGAAAGTTTCTCGTTCTTGCTACTAAAACTCGTCACAATATTTTCTTTCCGGATGTAAAAGCAATTTTTTGCCTAGGGTATTTATTTTAGGTGGGATACCGCAATCACTTTCAGATTCTGACACTTTTTTAAAACCTGTTCTGGATATGAACAGACCCAAATGCTCAAGAAACAACTGGAGTAACTTGGGTTTTTCACTTGCTGGGTGCTTCTGTCTGGAATGATTGTAAGCTTAGGTTCTGGGTTTGATTTATTAACCAATGGGATTTTTCTGTGTGTCTGATGTTCGTAATTAACTTGTAAGTATTTCTGTAACCATAGCGATTTATTTTAATAAGTGGTTTTGAATCCTCCCTGTAGAGTGAATAGAATTTGTGCTTTAATGGACTTCTGTTTAAATCATTTGTTCCCCCTGTATGGTAGATAATGAAGCCTCAAACATTTCGTTCAGAAGATCTGGAATCTATACTTTTTTTAAACTTAAGGGAAATGCCCATGGCTGAGAGAGCGTAACTTTTCATTTCACCTTCGGCTTTGAGCTGTTTGGATCCGTTAAGATCTTGGAGCAAGATAGTGGTATAGAAAAGGAAATAATAAATTTGGTGAATTATACTGCCTTGGAGTGAAATGTTGTTCTGAAGTCTCAGAAGGTTAGACCAGAGGTGCTGGGATAAAAGCTTGAAAGGGGTTGTTAAAGATGAATACATTCAAGTTCAAGTGTATGATAGATTCCAGAAGAAGTTACCTACAATTCCAGTCTAAAAGATAAAGTCATAAGTGACTTAACCTACCAAGGCGTCAAAAAGAGATTATGCTTTAAGTATTATGTGGTGATATACAGTTCATGAGATTGTTTACAAAAAATAATCCTGCTTAATTGACCGCTGATTAGTGAGAATCTTGCCTCAACACCCAGAGTCCTGTTAAAAGATGCAACGCTTTTTTTCATTTGTTCACGGGATGAGGGCATTGCTGGCTAGATCAGCATTTATTGCCCATCCCTAATTTCTCTGAGGCTAGATAAGAGCCAACCACATTGCTGTTGGTCTGGAGTCACATGTATGCCAGATCAGGTGAGGATGGCAGTTTCCTTCCATAAAGGACATTGGTGAACAAGATGGTTATCTTCTGACTATTGACAATGGATTCACAGCCATCATTAGACTCTCAATTCCAGATATCTATTGAATTCAAATTCTGCTACCTGCCATGATGGGTTTCAAATCCAAGTCCCTAGAAAATTGCCTGGGTCTCCTAGTCACTCCCAACATCACAATTCCTCACGTGGTTCTGCCACATGTATCATCATCATCTATACTGGTCAGGTATGTACAGATACTACATAAGGGTATCAAATTGGAGCAACAGTCCATACTACATGTCTGGAAAGGATACTGATTATTTGATCATTGATTCTGATTGGTTTAGGAATTGCTTTGAAAAATATTTCAGGGAACTACTGTTCCCTGTGCTTTTATTTAATTAAAAAAGAGAGAGCAATGTTCCATATTCCAACCATTTTAATATTATCAATCATGTGTTAGCAATTACATATATACTTGTGCATACGAATTTGTTTTCTGCCCAAAATAGGAACATGTTCAGTCATTTCATCTTTTCTGAAAGTAAAATAAAGATCCAAACAATGAACTTAATAAGCTGGTCATATTAATGTCACATTAAAAACTACAGGATTGAGTTTAGTGTCTTACAACAACATGGACCACCATGCTCAGAATGAGGGATTTATTTTTTGAATAAACAATAAAATATTATTGTACGTTTTGTGGCTTCTGTTGCATCGATCAAGTGCTGTACACAATTCACAGCAGCAGTGATGGATTGTGCATTATTGTGCAGCTTAACCCCTTAACTAATTATATTTAACTCATCAGCAGTGATTGTCAAGTGGGCAAATAACTCCTTGGAATTGTTTGCTGATCATCTGTATGAAACACATTACAGAAGTGGTAACATGCCGATATCTCTCTCTGGGTAAAATGAGCTTACTGAAAATTTTAGATTCATTTAGGACCCCCCATTACTCACCACAGATACCCATATGTTTGTGGCTTCAAGCCATTTATGCTTCTCTTAGAAGTGAAATATAGCCCATCGTGGTCTAAAATTGATCAGAACGATACTGGCAGAGCCCCAGGCACCAAATTCATGTTAGTCTTGTATTGAAACACTACATGCTGTTCCATGGATAGAAAATTAAGAACACAAAGACTAATACATTAGTTTCAAAGTGAGGTGACAAAACTGACTTTGAAACACCAAAAGAATTATGCCTGTAGAATCCAGTATAAATCTCTACAGTTTCATTACAGTTGTCTCATCTTTCTCATCCATTCATTGGCTGTAGTTGATTAGCAATCCCTATGCAACTACTCTACAGTCATTGAGAAATAATACTAAGATGATTCTTTGATAATTCATACAATTTATTCAGCTGCAGGAAATGGAATTATTGCCCTTCCTCCCTCAGCTCCTGTAATTACTTCACATGTAACTTGTAAAACATAATATTTGAATAATTGCGTTCTGACTCACAGAGGCTATAAATATTCATAAAGTTGAATTTAACTTTCCTGCTTTAAGTGATTGGAGTACAAACAGTGTTTGGGAGTTTGAGATTTAAATTTATATTCTAAAATGTATTTATTTTCCATGCTCTAATGATAGAAACCGAAGTTTTGAGCATCTGGCCATTAGTCTCATACTTCTGGTTTTATTCCTGTGTTTTTCGTAGTGAGTGTAACTGAGTAAGCCTGGGCATTCAGAGGAGTGACAACACAGTCAGGTTACCATTTCACTCCCATTCTTTTCCTTTGGTATCAAATCGGCATTTTTAGACAGAAATTCCAATCCCAGCATATCTGAAATCAACATTTGCCTCATAGTACAGGGTAGTCAGACAAAGTCAGTGTGCCGCGTTCTGTGATTTAAATCTCCAGTAGCTCAGCCAGACACTGGCGCTCACACTCAGAGGGATGGAAGTGTGGGTGGAGGTTTGTCAGTGCCGGGGTGCAGGGGGTGCTGAGGCCACGTTGGGAGTCAAGGCCAGTGGGCCAGGACTGCTACTGAGCCGTGAGAGGGTAGAATTGTGTTGGGCTGAAGTTGTTTGGTCATGTCAGTGGTTATCAGTGGTCCAGGATGAGATGGTGTAGTTGGGGCTTGTATTAAATTCTGTGTCCAACTAGCAGTTACCCAGGAATTAGACTTGGCTTTTAATTTTCTTGCTTTTCTTGCATTGGACATTATTTAATAGGAGTATAACCTTCTGAATTACTTGCCTTTATGGATTATTCTGGAGGGTTCCAGATGCAGGGGAATTATCCATTGGACTCTTCAATGGCACAGGTGATTCCCACAGAATCTACTGCACCTGAGATTCTGTACGGTCCTGATGCGTAACCATAGACTGCATTGCTCCATTGACTCCATAGCCATTGGAAATTCAAAAATTTTCAGCAATCTTCAGCCAGAAGTGCCAAGTGAATGATGTATCTCGGCCTCCTCCAATGGTCCCCAGCAGGGGCAGCATGGTAGCTCAGTGGTTAGCACTGCAGCCTCACAGCGCCAGGGACCCGGGTTCAATTCCAGCCTCTGTGCGAAGTTTGCACATTCTACCTGTGTCTGCGTGGGTTTCCTCCCACAGTCCAAAGATGTGCAGGCTAGGTGGATTGGTCATGCTAAATTCCCGTAGTGTTCAGGGATGTGTGGGTTATAGGGGGATGGGTCTGGGTGGGATGCTTCAAGGGGCGGTGTGGACTTGTTGGGCCAAAGGGCTTGTTTCCTCACGGTGGGTAAAAAAGTTCAGGTATTAGTTGTCAGCCAATTCAATTCACTCCACATGACATCAAGAAATGGTTGGAGACACTGGATGCTGCAAAGGCTACAGGCCCTGACAATATCTTGCAATATTATGGAAGACCCTATGCTCCCAAGCTGTTCCAGTATAGTTATAATGCTGGCATCTCAGTGTAGAAAATTGCCCAGGTATATCCGATACAAAAAGCAGGACAAATCCATCTGGCCAATTACTGCCCAATCAGTCTACTCTTGATCATCTGTAATGGAAGGTGTTATCAAGTAGCATCTGTTCAGCAATAACCAGCTCAGTGTCGCCCACTTTGGACTCCACCAGGGCCACTCAACTCTCGACCTCATTACAGCTTTGGTTCAAACATGGAGAAAAGAGCTGAATTCTAGACGTGAGATGAAAGCGACAGTTCTTGACATCAATCCATTCAACCGAGTATGGCGTCAAGGAGCCTAGCAAAACTGGGGTCAGTGGGTATCAGGGGGTAAACTCTCCAGCGGTTGGAGTCATGCCTGACATATAGGAAGATGGTCCTGGTTACTGGAGGTCAGTCATCTCAACTCCAGTACATCTCTGCAGCAGAGTTCCTCAGGGTAGTGTCCTCAGACAAACCATCTTCAGCTACTCATCAATAACCTTCCCTCCATCATAAGGTCAGCAGTGAGGATATTTGTCGATGATTGCTCAATGTTCAGCACCATTCATGACTCCTCAGTAACTGAGCAGCCCATTTTCAAATGCAACATGATCTGCATAATATCCAGGCTTGGGCTGACAAGCAGCAAGTAATATTCGTGCCATACAAACACCAGGCAATGATCTTCTCCAATTAGAGACAATTGAACCACCACCCCTTGATATTCAATGGTATTATTATCACTGAATCCCTCACTATCAACATCCTGGGGTTTACTATTGACCAGAAACTCAACTGGACTGGGCCACATAACACAGTGGCTACAAAAGCAGGTAAAAATACTGCGGCAAATAACTCACTTCCTGACTCCTCAAAGCTATCATCTATAAGGCACAAGTCAGGAGTGTGACTGCATACTCTCCACCTACCTTATGGGGATAGCTCCACTAACACTCAAGAAATCCAACATCATCCAGGACGGATCAGATGATTTGGTTGCAACTGCATCCACAGGCATCCACTCACTCCACTGTCAACACTCAGTAGTAGCAGTATGTACGATCTACAAGATGCTCTGCAGAAATTCACCAAAGATTCCCAGATGGCTCCTTCAAACTCATAGCCAATTCTATCAAGAAGCACAAGGGCAACAGATACATGGTCACACCGCCACCAGCTGCAAGTTCCCCTCCAAGCAACTCACAATGCTGACTTGGAAAACCGTGGAATTTCCTTCCTAACAGCATTGTGGGTCAACTCACAGAAGGTGGAATGCAGTGGCTCAAGAAGGCAGCTCACCACCACCTTTTCAAGGGTAACTAGGGCCGAGCAATAAAGACTGACCAACCAGTGATACCCGTATCCCACGTGAATTTTTTAAAAGTCTGTTATTTCCTGGCTATGTGGAACACAGGCCATTGAAACCTCTTTTGAATGAGGCAGTTAGCCTGAAAGGGTTAACTCAGAAGCTTTGGATTAACTCTGCCACTGATAAATGAATGAGTGTATCTGCGAAGGGCTAGTCAGTTCTAAGTCTGTCAATTCTACTGTCTAAAATCATACAGCATAATCCTTTAGGAGATAACAATGTCTCTTACATAGTGCTAATGTAGTTAACCAGTCTTATGCTAATATAACTTGTCATCTTGCTTTTGTGTCATGAACTATCTTGTGACACTCAAATACATGGTCATTGTGCGGACTCCTTATTACTGGATAACATATGTCACCTCAACATGACATGGTGTGGTATATTGTTGATGTACTGCTATCACACTCTAATACTTATGTTAGCTCCTTTATCATAAGGACACGATGTGGGTCATGTCATGTTGATGAATGCAACAGCTTTTATTAAAGCACGCGTGTACAATATAATCACAGGCAATTCAATAATTGCGCATAGGCTAAGCAATTTGGAAGTATTGTGGCACACTTCCATCAGTATGTCGTGCTGCAAGAGGACACAATACAACATGTTGGAGACTGTGAGCTTTATAACACAAGCTCACACGTCATAATATGGTGATGATGTCATAAGCACATGCCTTAAAGCTATATTGCACAAATGCTGTGGGACATGACACAGGAGTGGTTAACCCTTCACTATTTAATAGAAAAGTCTGTCGATTAGTCTTAGAAGAACAGTTGGTGGCAGCATAGCATAGCTACCTAAAGAAGATCTATCACAACTAGGAGTCAACAGTCGGCATTTCTTGAAAAAATTGATTATCCTACTGAGCAACATTTGAGCCTGTGTTGCACAAAGAAGAAAGTGCTAAGACTTATCAATTACTTTATTTGAGCTAGATCATTGTAGACTACTGTCTCAGCTGAGGAACAGAGTCATTAGTAAATGCAAACATGAGGGACCCAGTTAAGGAACTGATGTGTCAACATCACAGCCTTTCTGATGTCAGGATCTCAACGAACTCATCATGAATTCATTTGCATTTTTACACCAATTTCTAATATTTCATAAGGCTTTTAATTGCTGTAAATAGCACACATAAGCCTAGCTTAATCAATGTAAATGTAGAAATAGAGCCGTGGACTCATATAGCATGGAAACAGACCTTTTGCTCCAACCAATACACGTTGACCATTTCTCAAACCAAACTTGTCCCACTTGCCTGCATTTGCCTCAGATCACTCCAAACCTTTCCTATTCATGTACTTATCCAAATGTCTTGGTAATATTAGTAATTGGACCTGCATCCGTCATTTCCTCTGGCAGCTCATTCCACATACAAACCATTCTCTGTGTAAAAAAGTTATTCCACATATTCTTTTTAAATCTGTCTTCTCTCACCTTAAAAATATGCTCCCTAGTTTTGAATTCAACCACTCTACAGGAAAGACCCTAGCTATTCATTATATCTATGCCCTTCATGATTTCATAAACGTCTATAAGGTCACCCCTCAACTTCCTCTGTTCCAGTGGAAAAAGCCTATTTTTATTATTCAAACCCTCCATTTCCAGCAACATTATAGTAGATCTTTTCTGAACCCTTTCCAATTTAATAATATTCATCCTATAGCAGGGCAACCAGACATTGGTGAGGCCTCTTCTAATCATTGGTGAGTAGAAGAGGCCTTACCAATGTCCCATGCAACCTCAACATGATATCTCAACTTCTTTAGTCAAACATCTCAGCAATGAAGGCATGTGAGCTAAATGGCTTCTTAATCACTCTGTCTACCTGTGATGTAAATGTCAAAGAATTATGTACCTGAACCTCTGGGTCTCTCTGCTCAACAAGACCACCCAGGGCTCTACCATTAACTGTACAAGACCTGGCCTTGTTTGTAATAGCAAAATGCAATACCCCACATTTATTCAAATTAAACTCCACCTGCCATTCGTCAGCCCATTAACCTAATTGACCAAGATCTCTTTATAATCTTAGGTTACCTTCTTCACTGAACACCATACCACCAATATTGGTGTCATCCGCAACTTACTAACCATGCATCCTAAATTATCAACAAAATCATTGATATAAAACACACACAGATGTGGACCCAGTACCGATTCCTGCAGAACACTGCTGGTCACAGGCCTGTAGTCCAAAAAACAACCTTTTGCCATCACCAACTGTCTCCTACTGTCAAGCCAATCCAATTGGCAAGGTCTTCCTGAATCATATGTCATATGAATTTACTACTTAGTCTACCATTTGAAAGTCCATGTAAATAATGCCTAACATTCTACCCCCATCAATCTTTTAGGTTACTTCCTCAAAGAGCTCAATCAAGTTTGTGAGATACAACTTCCCTCGCACAAAGCGATACCGATAAGCCTGAATCAGTCCTGGCCTCTCCAAATGCAGGTAAGTCCTATCTTTCAGAATCACCTCCAACAACACACTCACAACCGATGTCAGACTCATGGGTCCATGGTTCCCAGGCTTTTCTTGAATAAAGGCACAATATTAGCCAGCTTCCAGTTCTCTGGCCCTCACCCACAGTTATAAGTGGCACAAATATCTCCTCTAAAGCACCACACCGCTCCCCCCCCCGCCCCCACCCCCACTCCCCAATTCCTCACTAGCTTTCCACAATGTCCTGGGATACATTTGATGAGGTCCTGAAGATTTATCCAACTTTATGTTTTCTAAGACCTTCTTCACTTCATCTTGTGAACTGTTTTCTAGCCTCCATTTCTTTCTCCACGGTAAAAACTGGCACAAAATATTCATTTAGTATCTCTCCCCTTTCCTCAGGTTCAACACATAGATGGCCTCGTTGATCTCGAAGGGGCCCCCCTCTCTCGCTAGTTGTTTTTAATGTACTTGCAGAATCTTTTTGGATTATCTTTAACTTATCTGCCAAAACTATCTCAGATCCCCTTTTTGCCCTCCTGATTTCTTTCTTAAGAATGGCCCTACACACTTTATATTCTTCAAGAAATTCATTTGATCACAGTTGTCCAAATTTATTATATAACTCTTTCTCATTCTTGGCCAGAACCTCAATATCTTTATTCATCCATCGTTCCCTACACTTACCAACCTTGCCCATTACTTTAACAGGAACATAATGCCTCTGAACTCTCATTATCACACTTTCAATAGCCTCCCACTTGTCAATAATCCCTTTACCTGCAAACAACCTATTCCAATCAACCTTTGAAAGTTCCGGTCTCTTACCAGTAAAATCTGCCTCACATTAATTAAGAACGTCAACTTTTATGGAAGGCCTATCCTTTTCCAGAACTATTTTAAAACTAATGGAATTATGATCACTAGTGTCAAAGTGTTCCCCTACACACACTTCAGTTGGTTATCATGCCTTATTTCCCAATAGAAGGCCAAGTTTTGCTCTATCTCCAGTAGTTACATTTATGCATTGATCAAGAAAATATCATGAATTGAAAAATATCTTAAAATATAATAGACAGTGAAGTGCATTAGTTACCTGGATAATAAAATGTGAGGTTGGATGAACACAGCAGGCCAAGCAGCATCTCAGGACCACAAAAGCTGACGTTTCGGGCCTAGACTCTTCATCAGAGAGGGGGATGGGGTGAGGGTTCTGGAATAAATAGGGAGAGAGGGGGAGGCGGACCAAAGATGGAGAGAAAAGAAGATAGGTGGAGAGAGTATAGGTGGGGAGGTAGGGAGGGGATAGGTCAGTCCAGGGAAGACGGACAGGTCAGGGAGGTGGGATGAGGTTAGTAGGTAGATGGGGGTGCGGCTTGGGGCGGGAGGAAGGGATGGGTGAGAGGAAGAACAGGTTAGGGAGGCGGAGACAGGTTGGACTGGTTTTGGGATGCAGTGGGTGGAGGGGAAGATCTGGGCTGGTTGTGTGGTGCAGTGGGGGGAGGGGATGAACTGGGCTGGTTTAGGGATGCGGTGAGGGAAGGGGAGATTTTGAAACTGGTGAAGTCCACATTGATACCATTAGGCTGCAGGGTTCCCAGGCGGAATATGAGTTGCTGTTCCTGCAACCTTCGGGTGGCATCATTGTGGCACTGCAGGAGGCCCATGATGGACATGTCATCTAAAGAATGGGAGGGGGAGTGGAAATGGTTTGCCACTGGGAGGTGCAGTTGTTTGTTGCGGACTGAGCGGAGGTGTTCTGCAAAGCGGTCCCCAAGCCTCCGCTTGGTTTCCCCAATGTAGAGGAAGCCACACCGGGTACAGTGGATGCAGTATACCACATTGGCAGATGTGCAGGTGAACCTCCGCTTAATGTGGAATGTCTTCTTGGGGCCTGGGATAGGGGTGAGGGGGGAGGTGTGGGGGCAAGTGTAGCATTTCCTGCGGTTGCAGGGGAAGGTGCCGGGTGTGGTGGGGTTGGAGGGCAGTGTGGAGCGAACAAGGGAGTCACGGAGAGAGTGGTCTCTCCGGAAAGCAGACAAGGGGTGGGGATGGAAAAATGTCTTGGGTGGTGGGGTCGGGTTGTAAATGGCGGAAGTGTCGGAGGATGATGCGTTGTATCCGGAGGTTGGTGGGGTGGTGTGTGAGAACGAGGGGGATCTACTTTTGGGGGTTGTGGCGGGGGCGGGGTATGAGGAATGTGTTGCGGGAAATGCGGGAGACGCGGTCAAGGGCGTTCTCGATCACTGTGGGGGGAAAGTTGCGGTCCTTGAAGAACTTGGACATCTGGGATGTGCGGGATTGGAATGTCTTGTTGTGGGAGCAGATGCGGCGGAGGCGGAGGAATTGGGAATAGGGGATGGAATTTTTGCAGGAGTGTGGGTGGGAGGAGGTGTATTCTAGGTAGCTGTGGGAGTCGGTGGGCTTGAAATGGACATCAGTTACAAGCTGGTTGCCTGAGATGGAGACTGAGAGGTCCAGGAAGGTGAGGGATGTGCTGGAGATGGCCCAGGTGAACTGAAGGTTGGGGTGGAAGGTGTGGGGTTTGGGGCCTGTGTAGGTGCGGAAGAAGGACTGTTCCACGTAACCTACAAAGAGGCAGGCATAGCTGGGGCCCATGCGGGTGCCCATGGCCACCTCCTTAGTCTGTAGGAAGTGGGAGGAGTCAAAAGAGAAGTTGTTGAGGGTGAGGACAAGTTCGGCTAGACTTCACCAGTTTCAAATCTCCCCTTCCCCCACCGCATCCCTAAACCAGCCCAGTTCGTCCCCTCCCCCCCACTGCACCACACAACCAGCCCAGCTCTTCCCCCCCACCCACTGCATCCCAAAACCAGTCCAACCTGTCTCTGCCTCCCTAACCTGTTCTTCCTCTCACCCATCCCTTCCTCCCACCCCAAGCCGCACCCCCATCTACCTACTAACCTCATCCCACCTCCTTGACCTGTCCGTCTTCCCTGGACTGACCTATCCCCTCCCTACCTCCCCACCTGTACTCTCCTCTCCACCTATCTTCTTTTCTCTCCATCTTCGGTCCGCCTCCCCCTCTCTCCCTATTTATTCCAGAACCCTCACCCCATCCCCCTATCTGATGAAGGGTCTAGGCCCGAAACGTCAGCTTTTGTGCTCCTGAGATGCTGCTTGGCCTGCTGTGTTCATCCAGCCTCACATTTTATTATCTTGGATTCTCCAGCATCTGCAGTTCCCATTATCTCTGCATTAGTTACCTGAATGCTTTTTAAAATTATTTATTTACCTAATGTATAATTAATGGGCACAGCTGTTCCCAAATGCATTATCGTTGTCAGTACATTTTCTAAAAAATTATGGAATTGATTGCAGTGATAGCAAGGACAATTTACAGTTCAGATGGAGGGTGGCAGCAGGGTTAGGTGTGTGTTTTGGGTGGGTGGAAGTGGAAGTAGGTAGAGAATTTGCATTGAGTGGGAAGGTTGGATCATGGTGCCACTACTTTAGGCTAGTTGCTGCTGACAATCCTACTCTAGCATTAGTCTTTTCTGATGAAGAGTCTAAGCCCGAAATGTCAGCTTTTGTGCTCCTAAGATGCTGCTTGGCCTGCTGTGTTCATCCAGCTCTATACCTTGTAATCTTGGATTCTCTAGCATCTGCAGTTCCTATTATCTCTAACATTAGTCTCTAGGATTACTTGTAGGTTGTATTGAAGGGTGAACCACTAATAGGTCTCATTAAAAGAGGCTCTTGTCTTTAGCAACAAGATAAGGTTATTACATTATACACTTTACAAGTTGAAATGTACTGATTGTAACATGTAGAGGATAAGCAAAACAGGGCTGTTTCCAATTACAACTGCCCTGACCTGCTCAAAGGTTCATTCAATGATTATATTATGTATTAGTGTAGGTGGACCTTCAGCTTATTTCATAAAATAACCTTTTCATTTCTATTTCCTTTGTAATATCACCCAAAAACATTTTTCTCCTTAGGTAACCCATTATACAGTGGCGTAAACAATTATATTGCATCTACCACAACTACTTCTCCTCTCAAGCCTCTGACTCCAGTTTCAAGCAAACTGGTGATTTGACAATTCTTTCAGAACATTTTCATTTTGGACTTTGAAGCTTGGTAGGTCATTGGCTTGAGGGTTGTTGACGTTGATCACGACCTTGAGTGGTCTATGAACCATGACTGTCACAGTGTTACTCAATGAGTTCACCTCAATGAAGCAGTAATCGACAATGGTTGCACAGTGAGACAGGATTTCTTTGGTTCTTCCATTTGACTCCTTCTGCTGTATGGATAATATACAATTGTTATTTCTGCCAATTTTTGAACTTTATCTTTCCCATTGGTCCAAATGTGGAGACCATGATGGATAGTGCGTGTTGTGACTAGCCTCCTGCACTCGATAAATCTGCTCCTTATGAGAAACATTTTTAACATCCTTTGGAAGGAACTGTGGAACTAAACTCTTTGGGTGAAGTGGAATGTCAGTTTTGTCCTCAGCAGTAATTATAATGGTGTTAAACCAAGTTGGAGTTGCATGGACCATTAATTTAATGAAGTTGCATTGATGTTGGTAGTTTTGATGATCTTTGTTCATGTTTAATTTCCCCATCTAATTGTGGGTATCTGGGCAAGCTGGTTACATGTTGGAATCTGGAAGTGGCTGGAACTAGCTGAAAGACATACTCACAATCCTTGATCTATTTGTCAGATACAGTTACATTACAGATTCCACGTATTGCGAATGCTTCATGTAAAACCTTAACAACTGCGTCCATGGTGATCAGGGTGGTGATATAGAATTTTTTAACTTCAATCCACCATGAAATTATGGACAACATTAAGGTAAGAACATCTGTCGAACAAAAATAGATTAGTTCCCATGTTGTAGTGAGAAAAGTTGTCTTTGATATCCAGCATTCTTAGTAGCTGATATTTTGGCTTGCTATGTATCTGTTTCGAGTTTGTTTTTTATGTGGTAAGGTTGTTCATTTCCTGTCTCTGCTTCCAAGACAATTTGGAAAGTAACAAGGATTTTGACTGCCTCCTTTTATCTTAGTCAATTATTTATTGGTCAGTGAAGTGTCATCATTTGTTTGAATAATTGGAACTCTGCCATGAGGTCAGAGTATAGGTTTGCTATATCATTATTGTATTTGTAGAAATTTCTGTAGAACTTTTCTGAGCTGTCATTAGCTGAATTGCACTGTTCAGCTTTCTTTCACAGCTGTGACTACTCTTAATTTCTTTGCACTGTATGCAGGGATAGAAACTGACAACAAGATACAATGTAGTAAATCAGTGATTTTTACTGACTGTGGATTGCAATTATGTTGATTTCAATGGGACGAAGGCTTGCTGCCTTTCAGGCAACAGTAGGAAACAAAACGGATCTCGCGCATCTTTTTAATGTTTCATGCTATTTTCAAAAATCAAAATAACACAGTGACAATTTGACAGAGAGGAGCACTGAAAGGTGCTGGGAACACCTGGCAGTGCCATTAACACTATGGTAGGAAACCACTGTGGCAGTACTATTTGGCTGCAATGCTAGTAAATAACGTGGTTTCTACCATTGGTCCTGGACAAAATCAGGTGACTCTCAGTTTTTTAAACTGGTGGATGTGTTCCAGTAAAGCACGTTCATTGGCAAGCCAATTGATTGCATTTTTATCAAATTGAGTACACTATAAGTTAACAGAGTGTGGAGCTGGATGAACGCAGCAGGCCAAGCAGCATCTCAGGAGCACAAAAGCTAACGTTTCGGGCCTAGACCCTTCATTAGATAAGGGGGATTTGGAGAGAGTTCTGAAATAAATAGGGAGAGAGGGGGAGGCGGATCGAAGATGGATAGAGGAGAAGAGAGGTGAAGAGGAGACAGTCAAGTTAAAGAGGCAGAGATGGAGCCAGTAGAGGTCAGTATACGTGGGGAGGTAGGGAGGGGATAGGTCAGTCTGGGGAGGATGGACAGGTCAAGGGGGTGGGATGTGTTTACTAGGTAGGAAATAGAGGTGCGGCTTGACATGGGAGGAGGGGATAAGTGAGAGGAAGATCAGGTTAGGGAGGCGGAGACGAGCTGGGATGGTTTTGGGATGCAGTGGGGGAGGGGGAGATTTTGAAGCTTGTGAAATCCACACTGATAGTATTGGGCTGCAGGGTTCCTAAGCGGAATATGAGTTGCTGTTCTTGCAACCTTCGGGTGGCATTGTTGTGGCACTGCAGGAGGCCCAAGATGGACAAATTGTCTAAGGAATGGGAGGGGGAGTTGAAATGGTTCGCAACTGGGAGGTGTACTTGTTTATTGCGAACCGAGCGTAAGTGTTCTGCAAAGCGGTCCCCAAGCCACTGCTTGGTTTTCCCAATGTAGAGGAAGCCACAATGGGTACAGCGGATGCAGTATACCACATTAGCAGATAACCCTGCAGCCTAACGGTATCAATGTGGAAACCCTGCAGCCCAATGGTATCAATGTGGATTTCACCAGCTTCAAAATCTCCCCTCCCCTACTGCATCCCAACACGAGCCCAGCTCGACCCCGCTTCCCTAACCTGTTCTTCCTCTCACCTATCCCTTCCTCCCACCTCAAGCCACACCTCCATTTCCTACCTACTAACCTCATTCCACACCCTTGACCTGTCCGTCCTCACCAGACTGATGTATTCCCTCCTTACCTCCCCACCTATACTCACCTCTACAGGTTCTATCCCCGCCCCTTTAACTTGTCTGGCTCCTCTCCACCTATCTTCTCCTCTATCCATCTTCGATCCACCTCCTCCTCTCTCCCTATTTATTTCAGATTCCTCTCCCAATCCCCCATTTCTGATGAAGGGACTAGGCCCGAAACGGCAGCTTTTGTGCTCCTGAGATGCTGTTTGGCCTGCTGTGTTCATCTAGCTCCACACTTTGTTATCTCGGATTCTCTAGCATCTACAGTTCCCGTTATCTCTTATACTATAAGTTCTTCCTTTCCCGTGGAGGTTATTGTGCTGCGGAGCGAGCAGAAACAATTTGAATTGATGGTTGCTCACTTATAAACCTCTGCCTTAAGCTCAGCGATGCAGCTTCCACATTAATAATGGTCTTCTAAAGTTAGCTAAGGAGTGTTTTTGGAGCATTATGTTGAAAATGTTTTCTAAAATAATCTTCCAATGCTGCACTTTAGCTGCCTTCAAGCTGCCAGCATGATGTGTTCTCTGCGTTGTTATGTTTACTCTTATGGCACGAATATCGAGAGAGAGGTAACATTGTAACCAAATATCAGAAGATTTATTCATAGAACATTTCAATATATTACAACTCTCTATCTATACAATCTGTACTCTATCACTAACAAATTGATTAACTAACTGATTTTCCTGATTGATTACAAAATACAGCAGCAGATACTCAAGATGGAGCTAATACATGTAAACAAGAATATCGCATGGCATGACATCACACTGATATCACCTCTTAACCCTCTTGAAGATACCTGTTTGCCGGACCATCCAATTGAAGGGGAATTAAAGCTTACTAAATGCCTTACTATCATCTCAACTTGCCTCATTAATATTCAGTTTCCCATCTTTCCAAATGTATTGAGTAAGTTAGAAGACAAGAATTCTCACCATCGAAGTTAGGGAGAGTGCATGATAACTTTAGCTCACTGCTAGATATGATAAGCTCCATGTTCCTCAGTACCAAATGGCATCGCAGGGCTACCCACTGGCACCAGGTACATACATCCCTCATCCACAAATTTGCCATTCAACATTTGCCATCCTTCACAACCACCATGACACTGCTAAAGCAATTTACATGTCGTTTAGCAAGCACAAAGTTACATTGCAGGATTCATCTAACAGAAACTAACATTGAAAGACTGCTGAAAAAGCCTTTTCTGAGCAGGAACTCTCTCCAAACCCATAGATTAGACTAAGCCACATCTCAAAAGTTCTCACTTGCTTTCTTGGTGCTTGCTCACCTGGATGCTCACGGCATTCTGCCATGCCATGCCTCACCTCGCCTCGCCATGCCAATTAGCATAGTCACATGACCAGGCAGCATGTAAAGTTGGTTAGTGGTCCTCAGTTAAGGCGGCGTAATCTTGCTGTATGGGAGTGTGCTACATCAATCTCATACCTGCACCATGTGCTAGCACCTTACAGAGCAAACACACTGCATATGCAACAGACAAAGTAGCCATGTCTCCAAATCTTAGTCCATTCCAGTCTCCACGGAGGCACCAATCAGTAAGGGTGTTGCGGTATATTAAATAAAAAGCAGACTACAATCAAGGCAAAAGTAAAACTGAATGACAGAACTGGTCTCTCATTAGAGAGAGGTAACTGGTGGTAGTTTAACTTGAGGGCCATGGCACCTCACACGGGGGGAGAGGATGAGAAGGTGATTCTTTCATGGTAACCTCAACCAGAATGGTAGAGAGTTCCTTGCATCTGCAGTTCAGTCATGCCTGGCACAGTCAGTCCTCCAGCTCCATGTCAGCCAGTGTCAAGCTAAGGGCTAATATGGTCAGAGAGATATAGAGCAGTCAGCCTATTTTGTGGGCATTTCTTGTCTGGGGCTCAGAGATAATGGGAACTTCAGATGCTGGAGAATCCAAGATAACAAAGTGTGAAGCTGGATGAACACAGCAGGCCAAGCAGCATCTCAGGAGCACAAAACCTGACGTTTTGAGACTAAGCCCTTCATCTGATGAAGGGTCTAGGCCTGAAACATCAGCTTTTGTGCTCCTGAGATGCTGCTTGGCCTGCTGTGTTCATCCAGCTTCACACTTTGTTATTTTGTCTGGGGCTGTCAGGTTAGCTTGCTCAAGGGAGTTGGCTGTGGTGAGTCCATCTGGTCCATCCATAAGCAGTATGGGTGGGTGGGTGGGTGAGGGTCTATAGGAAGAGGGAGGTGTGGGAAATAGACCATAAGAAAGTCGTCACCATAGGATAGAGAACTGGGGGCCCATTCTTCAGGATTTGGGGCTGCAAACTGGAGGAAGGAGTCTGATAATTATGATGAGTGGCAGCAGTAATTGTAAATGGGAGTAATACAGGGAAGCATGGATGGAAAGGGGGCATATAGGAAGGGGGAGTTCATCCACAGTCAGGAGCTCCCGGCTACAAGGGGAATTCAGAATATGACATACTTGCCATGGTTACCTCATATGCCAGTAGTTGGTGGGGCGCTGTTGGGCAGGTGTAGATGGAGTGTGAGGGCACCTGGAGAGGTGTGAAGCCTCAGGCCCATGGAAAAGGTGACTGGGAAATGATCTGAATGCTTGGGGCCTTACCAACATGTGGAGATTGGGGCTGGAAGACACTGGTCAGAAAACATTTGTTGTCACATTCCACCTTGCTGGAAATTGGGAAGGAAAATGACTACAACTGCAATGGTGTGGTCAAGTTAATGTCTTGACCTGTGAGGGAGGAGAATATAGCACCAACCAATACAAGGTACTTTAGAGAGAAACAACTTCACACACAGATCCAGCAATGCATAAGACACAGGCCTGTGGGGTGCTAATCTCTGACTAGTCTATTGTATTGGTTCCCTGTTTGGCACATCTTCCTTCACCAGACATTGTTGACTGTCACAACAACACTCTTGTACACAGAGGCCAGGGATAGAATAGCGATGTTTTAGGATGAGGGGCAATGATATTGGTGGAACCCTTTGTCCTATATATGCTTTATGCATCTTGCTTTCACATACTGTGACAGGTGCTCAACACAAACATTGATCCATGGTTGATTTTGTGCCACCTTAGCTTAGGCGTTAGGCTGGTACAATTACATTTGGGGCTACTCAGGCACTCAACCAAACAGAATGAAACAAAACAGTTTACATTCATTCAAATGTGAGAATTCATGTGCAATGCAATGTCACCTGTACCACCGAAGTAACCTGAGGAGGTTTGGATTTTATCTTGCTCCTAATCTGCAACAGTATACTGACAGGTTTGGAGCTGGGGTAGTTGGGGGGGTGGGGTATGGGGTGCAGGGTAGGTGTGCTTGCTCAGCAGTGGAGCTCAGTGGTCTTGAAGATTTAGTCAGGTGACCATGGGGGCATTTACACCTGGACAGCTCAGACATGCTGAGGGTTTTCTTATCAGAGGTAAGTGGCCTTTCCTCCTATTAGCTTCTGAATGTCAGAGGGGGCCAGGTAGAGGCAGGTAGAGGGCCCAGTTACCCCTGGTATGTTTCTTAGTGGCCTGCATGTCGTTCCTTCTCTGGCTTGGTATCTTCTGCCCTTCTCCTTGATATGAAGTGCCATCTGGAGTGTGTACCTATTTTGCCGGCCCCTGCATCATGTCTTCAATCATTTTAGATTAACGGCTGAAGCGATGGGAGTACAGGTTTGTGCGCCTGTTAAATGTACTAGAATAGGCTCTCCTTGGCAATTACCAACCTATCCAGAGGTCCGGACACATGGTTATATACTTGGGGCAGCTTGGTCCCTATTTCTGCAACTTCTGCGTAATGAGGGCCGCTGCGACCCTCATTCCTGTTTGCCACTCTGACTCCTCCCTGTGCATGTGGATGAATTTCCTGATTGCCAAGAGTTGTGCAGGTGCCTGGTCTCCTACATTCCTCCATGTACCAGTGGCTGGTACCTTTCGTCCTCAGCCAATTGCAGAGCTGTTGCAATGAGGTGCTCATCAGCTTATACTCCCAAACATTCCATAGCTACTGTTCCCTCTAAACCTGTAGCCTCTGTATTCTCAGCCTCAGAGTTTGAGGAGGTGGATCCTGACAGAGCCAGCCATTTCGCTGCCGTGGTGAACATCCTGTGGATACTGACAGGACGCCCACCACCTCCAGATAGAAATAGCTGGCCACGACAATCTCCAGGTCTTTGTTAGAGAAATGTGGTCCCACTTCCTCTTCTTCAACGTATTCAGGTCCTGTCCTTCACTGAGCAGGGTCATTTTAGTGATAATGGGAACTGCAGATGCTGGAGAATCCAAGATAATAAAATGTGAGGCTGGATGAACACAGCAGGCCCAGCAGCATCTCAGGAGCACAAAAGCTGACGTTTCGGGCCTAGACCCTTCATCAGAGGATGAAGGGTCTAGGCCTAAAACGTCAGCTGTTGTGCTCCTGAGATGCTGCTGGGCCTGCTGTGTTCATCCAGCCTCACATTTTATTATCAGAGTTATTTTAGTGCTCATTCGGGAGCACAGTGACCTTTTAAATGTGGCTCAGGTGTTAGGGATACTGGTCTTTCGGTAGATATCTGGTGAGTGGCAAGTTGTTCAGTGACTGGTAAGTGGTGAGATGCAGTCAGAATAAGGCAGGAGGGAGGCCAAAGTGAGTGGGCTGAGTAGTTAATGATCTGAATTTATTAAGATACTGCAAGAAATCTCTCTAAGCCTTCAAAAAATTTCATTACAGCTCACGCTTAGACGAAAAAATTAAGATTAAACCCTCTGTTTTGAATTACAATCTGTAGTAGTGACAACTGGAAAGCTTTCAGTTTTCATTTGCTAAAGTTGCCATCCAAATTTCTGATGCCTAAAGCTTGCTTTCGCTGTCTCCCCTGAGAGAGTTACTTCTTGTTTCCATGAGCTCTAAATGCCTTCTGGCACTTCACCTGAATTTTGAAAGGCTCTTAAACTTGGAGGCATCCAGCATTGATGCGTTTGCATTTCATGTTTGTAGCACAGTTCCCACTTGGATCAAGAAATAAATGCAAGTATGTGAAGCAGGGTGGAAGTGCAGCATTCACTTGGTTGTAAACTAGAATTTAATTGTTTTACAAGTACCTAGTCTTACGAATATTGATCAAGTGTCCTGTTTTTGAAAGAGACACATTCCTGGTCATACGCAGATTCACTATCTGGGGAGTTGTGTATTCACGAGGCTGTGCCCACACCCAAACCTTGTTCGCCCAATTGTCACATCCCAACGGATCATGTGATCCTTATCAATAGATTGGGGATGTACGCTATAGCAGCGTCTCTGTTTTTTTTGTTATTATAAGAGATCTGTACTGCATCCCCTGAAAATTTGGTGTACTGTACTGCTTGCCCAGATAGTACAACAATAACACCATGTCCAGCCTGTCTACAGTGACTTGTTAAAATGTGTCAGCGGAATCAAGAACATTTAGATTGTATATTACAAAATAACAACCCTCTCCAGTCGGGTTTCAATCAATACTACACAATTGATTGCAGTGAAATAGCAGCTGAGATCTTTGCAGACTCTTAGCCTGAACACCAGACAGAAACCAAACTGAAACACAAAATGTAGAATAAAAAATTGTTATATGCATGATGGCCCACCTAGAAAACTCTATGTCACTGGTCATGGGTTCTGTGCATCCTTGAACAGCTGATGAGCCGATCCTAGAGCTACATCTCCGGTCACACATTTAACTGGGGTTTCCAGAAGGTGGAACTGGTCCTTGGCCTTAAGATCTTTGGTATTCTTTTCTCTGGTTCCTTTTCTGTACTTTGCCATGCCTATGGGTGTTCTTGAAGAATTCTGTCACTTCATACAGGAGTTTTCGCCAAGTCAGTTTCTCCTGAATGAGGATTTCCCACGTGTTGGCATCTCATGTTGCATTCCCTGAGAGTCTTTGAAATATACTTCCCTCGTCCTCCTCTCATTGAGTGTCTTCCTTCTGGACGAAGCAGATTTGCTTTGGTAGTTGGAACTCAGACATCCTAGGCACTTGGCTGGCCCAGCAGAGTTGGTTTCAGATGATCATGGCCTCAAGCTGCTGTCAATAGTCGCTTCAAAGTTGCTGATGTTAGTACACCTATTTTCTCAGCTGAAGCAGAGAATCTGTCTCACATAGCTTTGATGGAACTTTTTAATGGCCTTGGGATGTTATCTGTATCTAATCTAATTTATGGAGTCATGTACAAGAACTGAAAGGATTACTGTTGTATAAACAAGGAAATGCTAAATAATTAAACAATGCAGGGAACATGAACCAAGAAATCAAATAAGAATAACAAAGTAAACAAAGACAGTGAGAAGTAAATTAAGCACAAACTTCACCAACACCTTTCACCCCAACCTTAAGTTTACCTGGACCATCTCAAATACCTCTCCCTCCTTCCTAGAACTCTCTGTTTCCATCTCTGGTAACCACCTGGAAACTGATGTCCATTTCAAGCCCACTGACTGCCACAGCTACCTAGAATACACCACCTCCCACCCACCTTCCTGCAAAAATGCCAATGTCTATTCCCAAAAACATTGTCTCCGCTGCATCTGCTCCAAGGATGAGGCATTTCACTCCCGAACATTTCAGATGTCCCTGTTTTTCGAAGACCGCAATATCGCCCCCCATCAGTGGTCGAGAATGCTCTTGACCTCATCTCCTGCATTTCCTGCAACTCATCCCTCTCACCCCATCCCCACAATAACCGCCAAAAGAGAATCACCCTCAGTCTCACGTACCACTGGATCCAACGCATCATCCTCCGACACTTCCGCCATCTGCAATCCGACCCCACCGCCAAAGACATTTTTTCTTCCCCACCCTTATCTGCCTTTCGAAGGGACATCTCTCTCCAGGACTCCCTTGTCTGCTCCACAATCCCCTCTAACCCCACCACACCTGGCGCTTCTTCCTCCAACCGCAGGAAGTGCTACACCTGCCCCTATACCTACCCCCTCACCCCCATCCCAGGATCCAAGACGACTTTCCACATCAAGCAGAGACTCACCTGCACATCTGATAATGTGGTATACTGCATCAGCTGCTCCTGTTGTGGCCTCCTCTACATCGGGGAAACCAAGTGGAGGCTTGCAGACCGCTTTGTGAAACACCTATGCTTGGTTCGCACTAAACAACTACACCTCCCATTCATGAACCATTTCATCTCCCCCTCCCATTCCTCAAATGACATATCCATCCTGGGCCTCCTGCAGTGCCACAACAATGCCACCCAAAGATTGCAGGAACAGCATCTCATTTTCCACTTGGGAACCCTGCATCCCAATGGTATCAAAGTGGACTTCACAAGCTTCAAAATCTCCCCTCCTCCTACCACATCCCAAAACTAGCCCAGCTCATCCCCGTCTCCCTAACCTGGCCATCCTCCCACCTATCCCCTCCCCCCACCTCAAGCTCCACCCCCACCTCCTACCTACTAACCTCATCCCGCCCCCTTGACCTGTCTGTCCTCCCTGGACTGACCTATCTCCTCCCTCACCCCCCACCTACACACCTTTACTGGCTCCATCCCCACCTCTTTGACTGGTCTGTCTCCTCTCCACCTATCTTCTCCTCTATCTATCTTCTATCCAACTCCCCCTCTCTCCCTACTTATTTCACTACGCCCCTTCCCCCATTTCTGAAGAAGGGTCTAGGCCCGAAACATCAGATTTCATGCTCATCTGATGCTGTTTGGCCTGCTGTGTTCATTTAGCTCTACACCTTGTTATCTCAGAAAAATAACAGGTTTCTTCCATGTTTGTTAACCTACAAAATGAATGAAAACTATCAAAAGATCTATTCTTTTCAACAAAAATAAAAATGGTTGCACACCATACTTGGTAAAAAATATTGCACAAGAACGTACTCTGCTAGAATGATCACATGAAACTGAATTTTTGCTCTTTGATGGACCTGATTGACTGCCTCCAGGCTGCAGTCCATTATGTTCCTTGCAAAATAATTTTCACATGGAAATGGAAAGAAAAGCAAATGACTCATTGGTTCTGTTAGGATCCAGTGACATCCTTCAAATTTAAGTTACATTTCTGTAGCTTATATCATGCTTAAAAGACGGCAACAGTGCGCAGGGATTGTAAAGTTCCTAGGCATCTAAGTACAGGAGAAACAGAAAAAGAGTGGAAAGTTGAGGGTGAAAACGTGCAGGGAGGATTTTTTATGGGAAACTTTTCAAATAGCAACAGCTTCTTTTTAACATAGGAGACTATCCAATATACTTCACAGGAGCATTAGCAAACAAACATTGACACCAAGTCACATGAGTAGATATTTAGACAGAAGACCAAAGGTTTAGTCAGAAGTAGATTTGAAGGAATGCCTTAAAGTTTGAAAGAGAGGTGGAGAGATTTAAGGAGGAAATTCAAGAACTTAGTTCTTGATAACCCAAGTTATGGCCAGCAATGGTTGAGAAAAGGAAATCTGGAATGCTCAAAAGGTCAGAATTGAAGGATGTTGTAAGAGATTACAGATATAGGGAGGGGACAAGACCTAGCAGGGATTTTAAACAAAGGGTATTGAATTTTAAAATCAAGATATTCCTTGAACAGAAGCTAATACAACTCAGGGAGCATAGGGTGATGGGTGAACACAATTTGGTATGAGATAGGACATGTGTTTTGGATGACCTCAAGCTTATGGAGGTTAGAATGCAAGAAGGAAGCAAGGAGCTCATTTGAAATACTTGGGCCTGGAGGTTACAAATGCAAGGACGAGCATTTCAACAACTGATTAGATAAGGTAAGACTACAATCAGCTGACGTTACTGACATGTAAATAACCTGTTGTCGTGGTGGAATTTTTCTCTAAGGTAATAACCACAGGAGAAAATATAACATTATAATTATGAACAGTCTGATTCAGTCTCATATTGTTGCCGAGGAATAGCATGGAGGTAACAAAGTGTGAAGCTGGATGAACACAGCAGGCCAAGCAGCATCTCAGGAACACAAAAGATGATGTTTCGGGCCTAGACCCTTCATCAGAAAGCATCTAGGCCCGAAACATCAGCTTTTGTGCTCCTGAGATGCTGCTTGGCCTGCTGTGTTCATCCAGCTTCATACTTTGTTATCTTGGATTGTCCAGCATCTGCAGTTCCCATTATCGCTGATCACAATAGCATGGAGGTGATGGCTAGGGATGAAAGCTTTCTTCTCTGGTTTGAAGATAGTAGCTTTGGTGTTTCCAATATTCAGTTGAAGGAAACTTCTGCTCAGTCAGCTTGGTGTCAGACAAGCAGTGTGAAAAGAAAGTGAGAAAGCTGATAGTGAAGCACATCAAAGCCTGCAACAGTTGCTTGAGCCCAAGTTCTGGAATTCCCTCCTTATAACTTTCCACCTCTCTACCTGCTTTTCCCCTTTAAGACATTTCGTAAAACCAATGTTTAGGTCATCTGACGCCATTTCTCCTTGAAAAAGACAGGTAATGTTAGAGAAACTCAGCAAGCCTGCCAACGTCTGTGGAGAGAATAAAAGGCTTATTTTCAACTAAGCGATGTTTTAAATTCAGTATAAATAGTTGTTCTTCCAGTCCTGCTGAGTTTCTCTAACACTTCCTATTTTCAGATCAGATATCCACATATACACTAATATCTTCTGAGATGGCTCAGTATAAAATTTTCACGATAATGTGCTTGTAAAGCACTTTAAGATGTTTCATTATGTTAAATGCACTATACAACTATAAGTTGTTGGAAAATTTGCCTTACTGGTCGTTTCTGGTCTGCAAATATTGTGAAATGTTTTCTTCCTGTCCTTCCTTTATTAGTAGGATGGGAATAGAGAGATAGAGTCCCTGGAAGGGTAGGGGTTTTAGTTGTGACGGGCAGCAGGTCGGTGCAGGCTTGGATGGCCAAAGGGTCTGTTCCTGTGCTGTAATTTTCTTTGTTCTTTTGTTCTTTGTTCTTTGTTCTTTGCTCTTCCTCATCTCACTTGTTTAAAACATCAAGTTTGCTTGTTAGAAACTGAAGTTTATTGGATGAAGAATTGACTGAGAGATAAGTTTTACCAATTTAAATTTTCTTTTCAATTTTGATAGTGCTTTGTGTTAGCCCTTATTTCTTAATAGGAATAAAAGCATGAAGACAAGCCAACCACAACTGTATCATATAGTGCTGCTGTACTGCAAGGAAGAGTAGCAACATTACTCCAGTTGTGAAACTAAGTTCAAATATGATTTCTTTCATTAACACTAAGAGGGCATCACTGGCCAGTCAGCATTTATTGCTCATCACTAACTGAGAATCAACCACATTGCTGTGGGTCTAGAGTCACATGTAGGCCAAATCAGGTTAGGATGACAATTTCCTTCCTTAAGGGACATCAGTGAACCAGATGGGTTTTCCCCCACAATCAACAATGGATTCATGGTCATCATTAGATTCTTAATTCCACATATTTTACTGAATTTAAATCCTACCATTTCCGTGATGGGATTTGAACCTGAATCCCTGGAGCTTTATCTGAGTCTCTAGATCAACAGTACAGAGATAATACCACTATGCCATCCCCTCCGCTTAGTTACCTATTTGAAAAAAAAATTCCCCTTTAAAGGTTTTTAGGAAATTATCTTGTTTGAGTTTCATCATAAATAATGTCTAAACTTCCTGGAAATAATAATTCCCAAATATTCAATTGAAAAAATTGCTTCATTTCTTACACATTAAAGTCATTCTAGTATAAAGGGGTTCAAATTACCTGCCACATAATTTCCCCTGTATATTTCATTTTAAAGGAGCACCATCAATTGTCACTATTGCTTTTGTTCCATCCCTTTTCTTTGCTCCACTATTGGAGGGCAACGTTCCAGATATTATAGCTTTATACTTTAAAATTCAGCCCAAAATTACTTTGCTTTGCCACTTCCTTTCTTTGCTTCCCAAGTTTCTTAAAATGTATTTTCTTTGAGCTTTGTAAGTCATTTAAAAGATGTTCTTCTATGTAAGTAGTGCTGACAAGTGAAAATTCTAATTGTAACTGAGGCATGCAATAGTTAAATTTTTGTCATTGGCAAAAATCATTCACTATTCTTGTTGCTTTCAAAAATACGTTTGCTAAAGTAGAGATATGTATTGTAGATCAATAGTCGCAACATCTTGCAATGCCTTGAAAATTTACAGCTAATCAGACAGACCCAGAATGGTTTGACAAAAAATAGATTGTGGTCAGTCTGATCGAGCTTTTTGAAGAGGTTTTAAAGCAGGAGATAAAGGGATGGAATTCCATATGGGATTTTATAACACCCCCTCATATTAAACTGTTGACTAAAGTCGAAGCTCATAGAATTGATCTGGTCAGTCAATTGGCTGAGACACAAGAGTTAGACAGCAAGGACGATAGTCAGAAAAGAGCAGACTGTAAGGTGTGGTCAGTAAGCCCGACAGAGATCTGTGCTAAGAAGCCATGTATTCGTCACGCTTATTAAATTATATTATAGAGAGCCACAGGTGACACAAAGTGAGGTGGCATTTTAAGCAGTGTAGACGAAGGCATAAAAGCGCAAAGAGATATTGATAGATTAGGAGATTATGCAAAACTGCAGCAAATGGGTTTTAGTGTACTGTCACAGACAAATTTGACACATTTCCTTTTATTTGCCATTGCTTAATATATGTGTGTATGAAAGGGTGCTTGGCTTGGAGTGAAAAATTCAGGTTTTATTATCCAACTCTCGTGCATTTAAAATGAAGAACATTATTTTGTTTCTCACATATTCATCCCAGAGGTTCATGATAATTACTGAACTCACCCACACTATACCATAAATGGAATTATTTACAGATGAAGATTAAACAGTAATTATGAAAACAGAATTTAACTTAGTCTCTTTCTCAGTGCAGTTCTGATATTTCTTTGTTGAGTTGACACTTTGGATACAGTGAAAAGGAGATATTTCTCATTAGCTGTGAAGCCTCTCGCAGTTGATCTGCCAAAAGCTTTTCAATTGAACTAAAAGATGGAACAGGTGGGGGAAAGGAAACCTTCTTTCTTTTGTAAGCTATTAGAGTCAAATACTTTGGCTGATTAGCTGACTGCAG
This sequence comes from Stegostoma tigrinum, assembly GCF_030684315.1. NCBI lineage: Eukaryota > Metazoa > Chordata > Chondrichthyes > Orectolobiformes > Stegostomatidae > Stegostoma > Stegostoma tigrinum. The sequence continues at coordinate 38,768,579 of NC_081368.1, forward strand.
CTGTCTGCTGACTATTTTTCAGACCTCTCTCTTGGATGGAGCTCTGAATCCTGTATCAGTTCTGCTATTCTGTTCTTTAATTTGGAGCAAAGGTGGCATGTGACTATGCATCAGCTGTCAAGTTGTCTCGAAATAAGGCACTGTTGTAACTCCATAAGCAGTTAGGGCTATGGTTTCTTGGAACTGTGGTTTCAGTCAATCAAAGGTCTTTGTGTTTGAAAGATGAACCAATTTATTACCTGAAGTATCAGGATCCTTGTCTAGTCCCTGACCTGACTTACAGTGATCACATGCAAAAGTTTTTTTCCTCTAAAGATAAAACAGTATCAAGACACAAAAGATTTTTGATGGTATGCAGAAGCCATACATTCCTGTTTTTTTTTAAATTAGCTTCTAAAATATAGTTTTGAAGATTAGAATATCTTCATGCCAGTACTGGGCATGACAGTGGACAAATATGAAGTTACTCAATTTGAATGTGAAAAGAATAGAAACAATGGGGTTTGAAACAAACTCAGGTTATTGAACAATAGTCATGAACATTCCATAAACCTGTCCTGGAAATAAACAAAAGATTAGTGGAATGCTGGATTATGTATGTTTCAGCACAAAAAAAAAATGGGGTGGTGAGTGAGTTTACCTCCCAAAATCTGAAATTGCCCGGGAAGATTGGGGTCACCAGAGAGAGAAATTTCATGGAACTATCAGAATCTGTGAGGAGTGATAATGGGAACTGCAGATGCTGGAGAATCCAAGATAACAAAGTGTGGAGCTGGATGAACACAGCAGGCCAAGCAGCATCTCAGGAGCACAAAAGCTGATGTTTTGGGCCTAGACCCTTCATCAGAGAGGGGGATGGAGAGAGGGGGAGGCAGACCGAAGATGGAGAGAAAAGAAGATAGGTAGAGTATAGGTGAGGAGGTAGGGAGGGGATAGGTCAGTCCAGGGAAGATGGACAGGTCAAGGAGGCGGAATGAGGTGGTAGGTAGGAAATGGAGGTGCGGCTTGAGGTGGGAGGAAGGGATGGGGGAGAGGAAGAACAGGTTAGGGAAGCAGAGACAGGCTGGGCTGGTTTTGGGATGCAGTGGGGGAAGGGGAGATTTTGAAGCTTGTGAAGTCCACATTGATACCAATGGGCTGCAGGGTTCCCAAGCGGAATATGAGTTGCTGTTCTTGCAACCTTCAGGTGGCATCATTGTGGCACTGCAGGAGGCCCATGATGGACATGTCGTCTGAGGAACGGGAGGGGGAGCTGAAATGGGATTGTAGAATTGTAGAATCTGTGAGCAGACGCTTTGCTTGTTGCTGATGGTTTCACTGACGAGCCTGTCTGCAACAAACATAAGACAGAACCAGTCTTGATTGGAGGAACAATGAACAGTGAGGAAAATAAACGCTGGCTAAGAGGGCAAGATAACAATGTGTGGGGCTGGATGAACACAGCAGGCCAAGCAGTATCTTAGGAGCACAAAAGCTGACATTTTGGGCCTAGACCCTTCATCAGAAAAGGGGGATGGGGAGAGGGTTCTGAAATAAATAGGGAGAGAGGGGGAGGCGGACTGAAGATAGATAGTGGAGAAGATAGGTGCAGAGGAGAGTATGGGTGGGGAGGTAGGGAGGGGATAGGTCAGTCCGGGGAGGACAGACAGGTCAAGGGGGTGGAATGAAGTTAGTAGGTAGGAAATGGAGGTGCAGCTTGAGGTGGGAGGAGGGGATAGGTGAGAGGAAGAAGAGGTTAGGCAGGTGGGGATGAGCTGGGCTGGTTTTGGGATGCAGTGGGGGAAGGGGAGATTTTGAAGCTGGTGAAATCCACATTGATACCATTGGGCTGCAGGGTTCCCAAGCGGAATATGAGTTGCTGTTCCTGCAACCTTTGGGTGGCATCATTATAGTACTGCAGGAGGCCCAGAATGGACATGTCATCGAAGGAATGGGAGGGGTGAGTTGAAATGATTCACGACTGGGAGGTGCAGTTGTTTATTGCGAACCGAGCAGAGGTGTTCTGCAAAGTGATCCCCAAGCCTCCACCTGGTTTCTTCAATGTAGAGGAAGCCACACCGTGTACAGCGGATGCAGTGTACCACATTGGCGGATGTGCAGGTGAACCTCTGCTTGATGTGGAAAGTCATCTTGGGACCTGGGATGTGGGTGAGGGAGGAGGTGTGCGGGCAGGTGTAGCACTTCCTGCAGTTGCAGGGGAAAGTGCTGGGTGTGGTGGGGTTGGAGGGGAGTGTGGAGTGGATACGGGAGTCACAGAGACAGTGGTCTCTCCAGAAAGCAGACAAGGGTGGGGTGGGAAAAATGTCTTTGGTGGTGGGGTCGGATTGTAGATGGCGGAAGTGTCAGAGGATGATGTGCTGTGTCCAGAGATTGGTGGGGTGGTGTGTGAGGACTAGGGGGATTCTCTTTGGGCGGTTATTGCGAGGGCGGGGTGTGAGGGATGAGTTGCAGGAAATGAGGGAGACATGGTCGAGGGCATTCTCGACCACTGCGGCAGGGGTGGGGGTGCGGTGGTGGTGGGGGGATGTTGCGGCCATTGAAGAATGTGGACATCTGGGATGAGCGGGAGTGAATTGCCTCATCCTGGGAGCAGATGCGGCGGAGGCGAAGGAATTGGGAATAGGGGATGGGACTTTTGCAGGAAGGTGGGTGGGAGGAGGTGTATTCTAGGTAGTTGTGGAAGTCGGTGGGCTTGAAATGGACATCAGTTTGTAGGTGGTTGCCTGAGATAGACACAGAAAGGCCCAGGAATGTTTTGGAGATGGTCCAGGTGAACTTGAGATAATTGCCAAGGGCATGCTTTATGCTGGGAGCTGGGACTATGAGCTAAGACCAATGGAACTCAAAAGGGCTGCCTTTTGCCAAGGCAGAAGGAGATACATTTCCCAAGGTTAAGTTGTCTGTGTCTTTTTCTCAGGCATCTCTCTGCTATGACCGGGGGTGGTGGGGGTGCTGGTCCCTGAGTCTCCGAGTCCCACCACTCAATCATAAGATCAGAATTAGGCATGCTGTCTGTTAATTGCAGCATGTTCAGCACCATTTACAACTCCACAGAGGCTGAATTAATTATGTTCCTATATAGCTGGTTCACACATAACGGGTGGCATCTTGGCATAGTAATTAGCACTGCTGCCTCACAGCGCCAGCCATTCAGGTTTCATTCCAGCCTTGGGCAACTGTCTGTGTGGAATTTGTACGTTCTTCCCATGTCTGCGTGGGTTTCCACCGAGTGCTCCAGATTCATCACACTATTGAAAGATGTGCAGGTTAGGTGGATTGGTCATGGTAAAAGAATAAGATGCCCCATAGTATTCAGGGAGTGCAGGTTAGGTGATTAGCCATGACAAAAGAAAAACACGTGAGGTTACAAGGATGAGGTGGGGGATGTAGGTCTAGGTGTGATGCCCTTTCAGATGGTAAGTATAGACTTGATGGACTGATGGCCTCTTTTTGCATTGTAGGGATTCTGTGATAACAAAAGCTGGACAACACCTAGCCTTGGAGTGCTCTATGTTAATTAACATTGCCAGGCAATTGCATGGCATCAATGTGACAATCTCAAGTAAGACAGAATTGCCCCTTGGCAATCAATTACATTACCATAATTGAATTGCCTATTATCAACACCTTGGGGTACTATTGACCAGAAACAGATCTGGATCAGCTATGTAAATACTATGACTACAAAAACAGGTCAGAAACTTGGAATTCTGCAGTGATTAGCTCACCTCCAAGCCACCATTCCTTAGGCAGAACTCAGGAGTGAGATGGAATACTCTCCGCTTGTCTGGATGGTTGCAACACACATAAAACTAAAGAAGGCCAATATCATCTGGGGAAAATCACCCCAATTAGTTTGCACTGCTTTTGTGATCTTCCACATTCACTCCTGTCACTATTAATGTACAATGGCAGTAATTATGTGCCACCTATAAGGTAGACCGCAGAAACGTACCAACGCTTCGCTGGCAGCACCTTCCAAGCCTGTGATCTCTAATACTTAGAAGGACAAGGACATAGATGCATGGGAACACCACCAAAGGCAAGCTCCCATCCAAGTTGCACAATATCCTTATTTAGAAAAATATTGCTGCTCATTCGTTGTCACTTCTTTTAAAGCCTGAAACTTAATGTGCAGCTTTTCGAGGAATCAATGTGCATTGATTGTTAAGTTTATTTCTGAGATGGAGACATAGTGAAAGGAGTAGTAATTGCCAGCTATGTGCATTTGTGATCGAACACCTGAGTTTGACTTCATCAGTCATGGTAGGGAATATGTAAGGCGATGATTTTTTTTTCTGTGCACAAGTGTATGCCAAACAACAACAAAACTTGTTGTTCTTACTTTATGCCTGTTATCTTGTACCAGTGTAAATACCATGTTTAGAAAATCAATGCATTGCTTGTGTTCTGTCACTTTAAGTTTCATGGGGGCTTGACCATTTTGAGGATGTTAGCAAACTATTATAATTCTGCTTCTGAGTGCTTCAACTTCTTACTGTGGTAGAAAATTCCACAGGCTTGCCACTCTCTGGGTGAAGACTTTTACATAGAAACATCAAAAGTAGGAGCAGGAGCAGGCAATTAAACCCCGTGATCCTGCTCTGTCATTCATTCTGATCATGGTTGACCATCAAGTTCAATAACATAATCCTGATGACCCCCATATTCCTTTAGCTACAAGAGCTATATCTATTCTAAATTCCCCCTGTTTTTGACTGTAACAGGCACATTAGTTTTCATCATCTTTTTTCTCTTTACATACCTATAGAAGCTTTTATACGCGGTAATCCTGAGATCACTACCTTTAAGGCCCAACTATTCAGCTTGCTTCCCAATCCCTATCATCTGCTTTTAGAGCCTCATCCCTCCATTATCACCTACACCATTGGTACCAATGCATCCAACAAACACTGGCTGTTCCCTCTATCTCTTCAGGATGCCCTGTAATTGCTCTGAGATATCCATGACCCTAGTACTAGGGAGGCAACATACCATCTCGTTTGCAGTCACAGAAACATTTATGTTTTCCCTTGAAAGGCCATTCCCCTCAACAGTCCTTATATCGGTTTTTCAGGGAATAGCCACAGGGGAGTCCTGTATTACATAAGTAGTCCTCTCACTCTTTTTAGTGGTCAACCGCTCCTTTTCTGCCTGTGGATTCGAGCTGGCGGTGTGACTATTTTTCAATATGTGCTATCCATGATTCTCTCAGCTTTGTGGATTCTCCACAGTGTCCTCAGCTGCCACTCCAGCTCTGAAACCCAGGTTTCCAGGAGCTGCAGTCCAAGACACTTCCTACATTCGTGCTTGTCGCAGGACACTCAAAATATTTCCACTTTCCTATATATAGGCAGAGGAGTGAACAGCTTTGAATTCTTCTGCTATGATTTATCCATTTAAATTAAACCTTTTGGACAATGCTTGATATAAATTATTATTAATTTCTCTCTGGCTTTTCTTTCCTATTCCTTGTCACTATGGTTTATAGAATTTGGAAACAATGAACCACAAAAAGATCTTACAAATTATAAGTGATAAAAGTTGTAAATATTTACTGGCCCTTAACTATTACTTACCATCAACTCTCCCTCAGAATCTCTATACCTGCAGCAGGGTAAGACCAGCCCAGATTTCCTGTGCTCCTGAGATGCTGCTTGGCCTGCTGTGTTCGTCCAGCCTCACATTTTATTATCTTGGAATCTCCAGCATCTGCAGTTCCCATTATCTCAGATTTCCTGGGATTTTCTTTTCTGCTCATTTCAGTCCTAGGTAGCCTACACTATCTCATTAAACTGAGACCCCTAGTTCTGGACTCCCCACTCATCAGGAACATCCTTTATGTTTAATTCTGTTAGAATTCTATGAAATCTCCCCTTATTCTTCTAAACTCTGGAGAATATAATCTTAACCAATCCAACCCCTTTCCATGTGTCAATTTTTCCATCCCAGGAATCAATCTAGTAAACCTTTGTTGCACTTCCTTCAGAACAGGAACATCCTTTCTCAGAGAAGGGCACAATACTCCAGCTGTGGTCTTACCTAAGTCCTGTACAACTGCAGTAAGACATCTCTTTGCTGTTGTATTTATTTTTCTGAAAGATTTTTCTGAGGAAGAGTCCCAACCCGAAACGTCAGCTTTCCTGCTCCTCTGATGCTGTCTGGCCTGCTGTGTTCCTCCAGCTCCACACTGTGTTATCTATCCTGTTTTAATGCCTTTATAATTCTAACAGTGTGCTTAATCTTGTTAAGATTCTTGCAACCTCATCCTGTATTATGTAACAGGTTATCTGATAACTAAATGTTGCATAAAGTCATGGCTTTTGTAAGAGTTAATGTTGGAGACTGTGACTTGCAACCTGAGGGTTCCTCAGTTCACCGAATGGAATGCATGGTGTCCTCGGACAAGGCTAGGGGTGGTGGGGTCTGCATTCTGATCAAAATGTTCCAACGCTCAGACATGGTGACCCTGTGAGTTACTGCTCCCACATCCAGAATATCTTACAGTAGAGTGCTGTTCCTACTACCTGCCACATGAATTTACCTGCGCTATTCTGACAGTTGTCTACATCTCATCTTATGCAGGAGTGAAGAGTGCACTTGATGTTGTACACAGCACCACCAACAGTCTTGGGACAGAATACCCCCAAAGCCTTGTTCATCACAGCTGGTGGCTTCAACTATGCTAACCTCAAAAACGTGCAACCAAAATGCCATCAACAAGTTTCCTGTTCCATCAAAAGTCCAAACATCCTCGATCGTTGCTATTCAAACATCAAAGATGCGTACCACATATTGGAAAATCAGATCACAATGTTGTGATCGTCCTCCCAGCTTACAAGCAGAAATTGAAACATGAGAACCCAGCGCAGTGTTGGTCTCAGGCAACAGAAGGGCTTCTACAGGATTGCTTAGAGTCAGTGGTCTAGGCCATTTTTGAGAACTCAACAGCCAACCTAAAAAATCATACAATGTGGAAGCAAGCCATTCGACCCATTAAGTCCACACTGACCCTCCAAAGGGCACCCCATCCAGACCCATGCCCTATCCTATCCCTACATTTCCCACTCTAGATACTATGGGCAATTTAGCATGGCCAATCCACCTAGCCTACACATCTTTAGACTGTGGGAGGAAATCAGAGGACTCAGCAATGCATACAGACAAAGGGAGAACGTGCAAATTCCACACAGACAGTCACTCGAGTGTGGAATTGAACCCAGGTCCCTGGTGCTGTGAGGCAGCATGCTAACCACTGAACCACCGTACTGCTCTAAGGAGAATGTTAGAGTGAGGTGTTCCATTACTATTATAGACTTCATTAGTAAGTGTGTAGAAAACTGCAAGCCAAAGAAGTTAATCTGAATGTTCCCCAACTGGAAACTATAGATTAACAGGGAGATTCACTCCCTACTGAAGCTCATGTATGCGGCAAACAAGTCAGACAACCCAGATCTATGCAGAAAGTCCAAGTACCTTTGTACGGCCATTAGAGATGCCAAGAGGCAATACTAATCTAAGCTTGAGACCTAGATCAACCCACAAAGATACCTGAGATAGTGGGAACTGCAGATGCTGGAGAATCCAAGATAATAAAATGTGAGGCTGGATGAACACAGCAGGCCCAGCAGCATCTCAGGAGCACAAAAGCTGTCGTTTCGGGCCTAGACCCTTCATCAGAGAGGGGGATGGAGTGAGGGTTCTGGAATAAATAGGGAGAGAGGGGGAGGCGGACCGAAGATGGAGAGAAAAGAAGATAGGTGGAGAGGGTATATGTGGTATATATGGGTATATACCTCCCCACATATACCCTCTCCACCTATCTTCTTTTCTCTCCATCTTCGGTCCGCCTCCCCCTCTCTCCCTATTTATTCCAGAACCCTCACCCCATCCCCCTCTCTAATGAAGAGCTCTCTGATGAAGGGTCTAGGCCCAAAACGTCAGCTTTTGTGCTCCTGAGATGCTGCTTGGCCTGCTGTGTTCATCCAGCCTCACATTTTATTATCCACAAAGACACCTGTCGTTTGTGGCAAGGCTTACACGACATAATAGCTACAAAGCAAAGTCGAACGGAGTTGTGGGCAACAACACATCCCTACCCAACGAGCTCACTACATTCTATGCCTGTTTTGAACAGGAAGTCAATGAAATGATGTCACTTATCCCAGCAGCCTCATGTGCACCTCTACCCATGGTCATCTGCTGCAAACATTCGAATGGCTTTCTTGAGACTGAACCACAGAAAGCAACCAGCCTGGACTGAGACCCTTGCTGTACATGCAAATCCAGTGCAGATCAGCTGGCAGGCGTATTTGCAGGCATCTTTAACCTCTCCTCACTACAACTTGAAGTTTCCACCTGCTTCAAGAAGACCGCCATCATCCTGGTCCCAAAGAAACACCATACAGCATGCTTCATGACTACCACATGGTGGTTCTGACCTCCATAATTATGAAGTGCTTCGGGAGGTTGGTCATGGCTTATATGATAAATAGCCGACCAAATTATCTTGATTCTTTGCAATTTGCCTACCGGCACAACAGGTCCATAGCAGATGCCATCTCCATAACTCTACACTCATCTGTGGGACATCTGGATAATAAAAATATCTACGCCAGGCTCCTACATCAACATCATAATTCCAAACAAACTCATCTCTAAGCCCTGTGACCTATGTCATGGTAACTGAATCCTTGACTTTCAGACCAATAGACTGCAATCAGAAGGAATAGATGACAACACTCCCACCATAATCCTAAACACCATGCTCCACAAGGCTAAGTACCCAGTCTCCTACTTACCCTTTAAGCACTCACAAAAGTGTGGCCAAATTCTGGCCCAACTCCATTTACAAGTTGGTGATGTCACCACCATTGTAGAGTCATAGAATCCTGGAGGTATACAGAATGAAAACAGACACTTTGATCTAACTCCTCCATGTTAATCAGATCCCACTTACCAACATTTGGCCCACGTCTCTCTAAATCCTACCTATTCATATATCTATCCAAATGCCTAATAATGAGTCAGGGATCAGATATACATGGTCCCGCCAACACTCTGGATTTCTCCCCATAATGCTGGAAGCTAATCAGACTGATTTAACCATGCAGACAACCTGTCACACTCAAAATTCATATTGAGGAATTAACACTCCACTTGTATCAAGAAACTTAGATTTCCAGCTGCCTCATATGCTCCTGGGCCACTCTGCTACCAATAATTGGCAAGCAAAAATTCTTAATCATTTAAGCATTAGATGACATAGTGGGGTATTTAAAATCAGAAGCACATGTGAGGCCTATCTGATGAAGCAAATTGGAAGAATGTTTGAGCTGAGAAATTGCAAAGTTATCAGCATGCAGAACGGAAAAGGTTAAGATTTTGATTTTGTAACTATGAAGTTTTCATGAGACCTTTGCCTATGCTTTTAAATCAGATCAATTCAGACGAAGGGCAGCAGCTGGCTGAATGTGTCTTGTAATCAGAATTTTTTTTTAGTGCTGTGAACTGGTTGATTTATCTCATCAACTCACGCTGAGGCCTCAAATATCACAAGAAAGAGGAGCCCACATGGAGGCTCTCTTTCTTTCTGTTAGTGTCAGTAATTTGTGATTTGTGAAGTTTCGATTCTCAGACAATACCGACCTAAATGGTACAATAATTCTCAGTTTTCAATTAAATGAATTGAGGAGTCTGCGGTACATATTTCCTCATGGTATAATTCATCAGGAAGAATGGTGCCCTGCATAAACTGGTAAAAAAACTGGCATTTGGACATTTTCTAGATTCTGTATTATTCTCCTATACTGTGATAACAAGGTGTGGAGCTGGATGAACACATCAGGCCAAGCAGCATCAGAGGAGCAGGAAGGCTGACGTTTTGGGCCTCGACCCTTCTTCACTACTGTGAAGCCTCTGCTCCTCTGATGCTGCTTGGCCTGTTGTGTTCATCTAGCTCTACACCTTGTTATCTCAGATTCTCTAACATCTGCAGTTCCTACTATCTCTTCTCCTTTCCTGTATTTTTTTCCTCCCCTGCTTGTATAACTCAGAGATATAATTAATGAGAGTGCTGAGAGAGGGATAAAGCTTGTCAAGGGTCCTTTCATTGTATGCTCATGATCGGAAGGGCTTACTGATGTTTTTATAAGGAAGCAATTCATTTTCTCAAGCTACAGACAATTCAATACAAGCAGAATTATTTGCATCTTGTTAAATCTTCAGATAGGTGTGCAGCTATTCAATTTCCTATGGAAATCACTGGCTTAGAACTTGTTTTGTGAATGTAAATTGGTAATCTCAAAAATGCACACAAATTTTGCTGTTGTCAAGTTACATCTAATTATTCTCTCAATCTCATCAGAATGGCCTAGATCTTGAAATCGATATCAGAAACTTATTTTTGATCCTGATCAGACAAAGAATTACACATTAAATTTAAGAGGTGAACTCCATGTAAACTTTCAGATTCGGAACCTACTCAGATGAACCAGTTTATTGTAGTCCAGGAATCCTCACAATCAGTAACTAAACGATTGACATCAAAATCACACCCATTTTCCACAGCAATTCCTGCCGAATTCCAGGATTTGAATGTCTTGAGATAGTAGGAGTTGCAGATGCTGGAGTTGGAGGCCCTGAGCTATGAAGAGAGGCTGGATAGGCTTGGCTTGTTTTCTTTAGGGAAGAGAAGGCTAAGAGGGTCATGACAGAGCCATATAAAATTGTGAGGAGTGTGGGCATGCTGGATTGGAATTAGCTTGAGGGTCAATATCAAAGGGGCAAAATGTTCAAATGAAAGGCAAGTGGTTTAAAGTTGATTTCAGGAAAAATCTTTTCCCTCAAGAAGGTAGTAGGGAACTGGAATGCACTGCCTGGGAGATGAGTAGAGGCAGGAAACTTCACAACCTTTGAAAAGTAGGAACACCTGAAATGTTATAACATTCAAGTCTATGGGCCAAATGGTGGGAAGTGGGTTTAGCTGAGATAGGTTGGTACAGACTTAATAGGCCAAAGGGCCTCTACTGTGCTGGATGCCTCTATGACTACAACTGTATGACTCTAAATTTGAGAACATAAGCTTTTACTCATTCAACTAGCATTCATATACATAGTGCACTGTCTATTTTGAATCTGCAATCAGGGAAGCTGTTCAATTTTTAATTTCACTGTGCTAACACCAGTAAAATGTATTAAAAGAGACAAAATATGAAACAAATCTCCGTGAAGGTACATCTAAAAGAAACAGTCCAAATATTGTCATCATATACGAGACAAATTATTTTCATTCCTGCTGTAACTGGCTACATCATAAAGAGATGCTTTGAATAAAAGCTGTGGTGAACACTTCCGTTTGAGGGTTTGGGAAATGGGCAATTTTGCATTCTGTGATTTATTTAGGTGGAAAGTTTGAATGACAGCAGGAAAGGATTTGAGCTATTTGAGCATTTACAATCTAATGCATAAAATTCCATGCTCTTTTAAACCACATGACTGATTTAGATCCTGATTATATATGGGCATAAAAGCAGAGGAAATTCCAAGCTATTACCAAACATACTTGCCCATTTTCATAGAAAGGAAGTAATCCTCCCACTGTTCTTTTAAAGTTGATCCTCTTTCAACATGAAAAACATGAGACACAGTCGGGAGGTTTTATGATGGCCAACCCACTAACTTTCAGCTCACTGAGGTGAAACATTTTCTAGCAGGAAACCTTGCTTGTAAACTGACACAAACTTTTACTTATGTTTGAGATGGTGAATGGGATGGCACCGCTGTAAACGTGCATAATTCGTTAAGGACATTTTTCATTACATGTAGAACATTATCCAGACAATCCCTGCTTTTGCTTAGGCAGTTTCTCCAGGTTGAAGACGACTTGCACCCGCAATGTTTCAGTGTGTTCTGAGAAGGTTGATGAGTCCTATGCATGATCTGCAGAGTCTACCACGTGTGGGGCAGGTCTATTTGCAGAGTTGGTAGATGAGGTGTTGGAGGTTTATGTACTCTGTGTGATGTGAAAGGTGCTCCCGATGAAACCTTCCAACGTGTTTGGATATGAATGAGTGTATATTCTGTATTTAGGTTGATTACTAATGATTCATCCGTGATGTCTGGTCTCTTTGATAATATTCCTCAAACACTTTGAGTTGTCCTGCAAGTGTCTTTCCATGATTGTTTCAGAGATAGATTTCTGAAGAGGGTCTACGTCCGAAACATCAGCCTTCCTGCTCCTCTGATGCTGCTTGGCCTGCTGTGTTCATCCAACTCCACATTGTGTTATGTCAGTTTCTTTCCATGATTGAGTTCTGAATGATCAGAGCGTGTTGGGTTGAGGAGAGGACATTACTTTAGGCCTGCCTTTTCACCACATCTGGAGGATCTTGCAGTGCCAGAATTAAGAGTGCTTCTGTAATGCTTTGTGATGGCGGCTGTAGGTTGATCCAACCTTCAAAATGCGCAGGAGTGCAGAGCCAAAGTAAGAGTCCTAGAAATGTTTCCCAGCCAACAAAGCTCTAAGAACAGTCATGGGTTCGGAAGTGGCAATTGCCATTGATTTTATAGTTCCTTTGAGGGTCAGTGTCAACACGATGCTTCCACACATGTATGAGGACTGGATGTAAGTTTGCTCGCTGAGCTGGAAGGGTAGTTTTCAGACATTTCGTCACTTTTTTTTATTTGAAAAAATATACTTTATTCATAAGATGTACAAAAAATAAAACATATTTACACACCTACCCAGTCATGCAAGCCACTCCGGGTTACCCAGGGGGTACGTACACCAACTAAAGGAAAAAAAAACAAAGAAGAAAAAAAAAGCAAAGAAAATACCCCGGCAGTCGTCACCCCGCACAGTCCCAGTTGGGCCCCTGACTAGTTGGGGAAGGCGCCAGCTGGGCCCAGTCACCAGATAGGGTCCTTTTTTTTCTATTCTGGACGAGGGGTTTCATACGGTGGTCTTTCCCCACCGCGCCTTGGCGGCGGCTGCCCCAAGCTTTAGCACGCCCCTCAACACGTAGTCCTGGACCTTGGAGTGTGCCAGTCTGCAACAGTCGGTCGGGGTCAGTTCTTTCAGCTGGCAGACCAGCAAGTTGCAGGCAGACCAAAGAGCGTCTTTCACCGCATTGATGGTCCTCCAGGCGCAGTTGATGTTGGTCTCGGTGTGCGTCCCCGGAAACAGCCCGTAGAGCATGGAGTCCCATGTCACGGAGCTGCTCGAGACGAACCTCAACAAATACCACTGCATCCCCCTCCAGACCTCCTGCGCATAGGCACACTCCAGAAGGAGGTGATCAACAGTCTCGTTCCCCCCCTCCAGCCACCTCGAGGGCAGCGTGCGGTGGCACAGAGATTCCGGGCATGCATAAATGATCTTACTGGCAGAGCCCCTCTCACCGCCAGCCAAGCAATGTCCTTGTGCTTGTTTGAAAGTTCTGGTGATGAGGCATTCTGCCAAACGACTTTGGCAGTCTGCGTGGGGAAACACACGACGGGATCCACCCTCTCCTTTTCCCGAAGGGTCTCGAGGATACTACGTGCTGACCACTGCCTGACGGCCATGTGGTCAAAGGTGTTTCCCGTCAAAAATTTCTCCACGAAGGACAGGTGGTACGGGACGGTCCAACTACTCAGAGCGTTCCGCGGCAACGAGGCCAGGCCCATCCTTCGCAACACCGGGGACAGGTAGAACCTCAGTAAGTAGTGACACTTGGTGATTGCGTACTGAGGATCTACACACAGCTTGATACAGCTGCACACAAAAGTAGCCATCAGGGCGAGGGTGGCGTTCGGTACGCCCTTTCCCCCATTTTCCACTTCTTTGTACATGGTGTCCCTGCGGGCCCGGTCCATCCTCGACCCCCAAATGAAGTGGAAGATGGCCCGGGTGACCGCAGGGGTGCAGGTCCAGGGAATAGGCCAGGCCTGCGCCACATACAACAGTACCGAAAGCCCCTCGCACCTGACAACCAGGTTCTTACCCGCGATGGAGAGGGACCGGAGCGCCCACCTGCCCAGCTTCTGCTTTAGTTTGGTGATACGCTCCTCCCAAGTCTTAGTGCACATCCCAGCTCCACCGAACCAAACACCCAGCACCTTCAAGTAGTCTGTCCTGACGGTGAAGGGGATGAAGGAGCGGTCGTCCCAGTTCCCAAAGACCATGACCTCGCTCTTACCCCTATTGACTTTGCCACCCGAGGCCAGTTCAAACTGGCCGCAGATGTCCAACAGCCTACTCAGCGACTGACGATCGGTGCAGAAGACGGCGACGCCGTCCATGTACAGGGAAGTCTTGACCTGAAGGCCTCCGCTGCCTGGGATTGTCACGCCCTTCAGGCTCACGTCCTTCCTGATGGATGCGGCGAAGGGCTCCACACAGCACACGAACAAGGCAGGAGAGAGCGGGCAGCCCTGCCTGACTCCAGATCTAACAGGAAAACTGTCTGATTCCCACCCGTTGATCGAGACTGCGCTAACAATGTAGGTGTAGTGCAGCTGGATCCAATTGCGGATGTCCTCCCCGAACCCCAATTTGGAGAGGACGTCCCTCATGTAAGCATGAGAGACCCTGTCGAAGGCCTTCTCCTGGTCCAGGCTGACGAGGCAGGTGTCCACCCGCCTGTCCTGCATGTAGGCGATCGTATCCCCGATGAGCGCGAGGCTCTCAGCGATCTTCCTGCCCAGCACTGCACAGGTTTGGTCAGGGTGAATCACCGACTCCAGGACAGACCTGACCCGGTTGGCTATGACCTTGGCCAGGATTTTGTAGTCCACGTTCAATAGTGAAATGGGACGCCAACTCTTAATTTCTTCCCTCTCCCCCTTCCTCTTGTAAATGAGGGTGATAATGCCCTTCCTCATGGACTTGCACATTTCTCCTGCCCGAAGCGCACTATCGTACACGTCCAGCAGGTCCTGGCCAACCAGGTCCCACAGAGCGGAATACAGCTCGACTGGTAAGCCGTCGCTCCCGGGAGTCTTATTCCTCTCCAAGAACTTGAGGGCTCTGGTCAGCTCGTCCAGGGATATCGGCCGGTCCAGCCACTCCCTCGTGTCGTTGTCAAAGACCTCCGTGATAGATGACAGGAGCGACTCGGCGGCCGTGCTGTCCGTGGGCTTCATGTCGTACAGTCCGGCATAGAAGGATATGCTGATCCTCAAAATGTCGGGCCAAGACGACGTCGCCGAGCCGTCATCCTCCTTCAGCCGGCTAAGCACAGAGCTCTCTTTGTGCACCTTCTGAAAGAAGAAACACAAGCACATCTCGTCCTGCTCCATTGAGCGGACCCTGGACCGGAAGATTATCCTGGAGGCCTCCGCGGCGAAGAGCGAGGCTTGCTGGCCCCTCACCTCGCGGAGGTCCTCCGTGACATCGACCCCCATCAACTGCAGAAGGAGCAGGTTCTGCACCCTTTTCTGGAGTTGCGACAGCTTTCCCTGCCTCTCTCTCGCCTTCCGAACACCCTTGAGGACAAAGAACCTCTTGATGTTCTCCTTCACAGTCTCCCACCAGTCGCCCGGAGACTCAAAGAGGGGTTTCATGGTTCTCCAACCGGCGTACTCCCTCTTAAGCTCCTCCACGTTCTCTGGGGTCAACAGAGTCATGTTGAGCTTCCACGTCCCCTTGCCTGCCGGCTGGTTGTCCTGTAGGTGACAGTCGGCCAGCAGGAGGCAGTGTTCAGAGAAGAACACCAGCTCGACGCCGGTGGACTTGACCGAGAACACCCGTGACACAAACAGGAAGTCTATCCTTGAGCGGATAGACCCGTCTGGCCGCGACCAGGTGTACCTCCACTGCGCTCCGTCTGCAGGGGTGCTGAAGACGTCGAGCAGCTTGGCATCCTTCACCGTGCCCATCAGGAATCTGCACGTGACGTCCAGTTGACTCCCCCCACCCGCTGTCCCCACGCCGGATCTTCCATCTGCATCGATGATGCAGTTTAAGTCTCCGCCTAGGATGACCGGCCTGGGACGTAGCCAGCAGGGGTGGAAGCCGCTGCAGGACGGCCAACCGCTCACTCCGTACCGCTGGGGCGTACACGTTGATCAGCCTCAGGGGAGCGTTCCTGTAGGTGACATCAGCCACTAGGAGGTGCCCCGCCCACCACCTCCTGAACTTGATAGATGGTGAAGTCGCGCCCCTGCAGCAGAATAGCCAGGCCCTAGGAGCAACAGTCGTTATCCCCTGACCAGATCGAAGGCCCACAGGTCCAGGCGCCGGACCATTTCCCGTACCTGCCTAGGTGCGGTATCCCACACTCCTGCAGAAACAGGAGGTCTGCCTTGACGGTGGTCAGGTAGGCCAACGTGGATACACATCTTGCGGTGGACTTGACACTGCGCACATTAATGCTTGCAACTCATACCCCCATTGTGGGCAGTGACCGCAGTACCCTCCCCAAGTCCAAGGTCCAACCCCTCCATCTGACCCTTCATGCCCATTGCCCGTTCTAACTGCTGGACGCTCTCCGGGCTCAGGAAACCGTCCGTGCTGCCTTCCGGGTGGCATCCCCCCGTGAGGGGTGCGGAGGCAGGAGGGTCCGGCTCTGGGTCAGGCTGGGGACGCGCTGTTTCCTCCTTCCCGCCTGGAAGTTCTGGGGGGCCCTCCAGTTCTCCAGCGGCACTTGTCGGAGGGAGACTCAGGACGCCTCCCGTCACCTGGAAGCGTGGTGCTGCTTTCCTTCTCCCTCGAGATCTTTAACTTCTGCTTCGGGCAGGCCCTCTCCAAATCCCCCTCGTCAGAGGAGCTCTTATAGCCCCCCTGTAGCTGCCTCTTCCCGCCTGATGGTTGCGGTTCCTGGGCCCGTCGACGCACCTTCCTCCTCACTTTCCGGACCGTTGTCCACTCCCCTGGGTCGCCTGTTGCCGCCTCCATCGACTCCGGGTTGTCAGGGTGGAGCGGAGCCTGCAGGGGCGCTTTGCTGGCCTCGGGCACATCCTGCGGGGCTGGGCCCTGCTGCACGACCTGGCCCTCCTGCACATTAGTGGGGCCCTTGCTGGGCCCTGGTGCCTTCCTCTCCTCCGGGGAGCTGGCCCTGCATTGCCCCTGCCGGCGACCTAGGCGTAGGTGGTCCCCCGCTGCGGGCATGCCCTATAGAGGTGGTCCGCTTCCCCGCAAAGGTTGCAGCTTTTCTCTTGTGGGCAATCCTTTGCAAGGTGTCCCTCCACCCCGCAGTTCCTGCAGATGGTGGCTTTGCAGTCGGCCGCCACGTGACCTGACCTACCACAGGCATGGCAGACTTTAGGTTGCCCTGCGTAGGTCAGGTGGCCCTTGCTCCCGCCGATCGCAAAGCTGGATGGTGGGTATCCGACATTCCCGTCCGCGCCTATCCTCAGCGTCACCTTGACCTGCCTCTTACTCGTCCAGATGCCAAAGGGGTCCATGATGTCAGTTAGGTCCCCTTCCACCTTCACGTACCTTCCGAAGAAGATCAGGACATCAACTGCTGGCACTTGCGGGTTGTCTATGTGTACAGTCACCATACGGCTCCTCTGTGCTGGCATCACAAACAGCGGGACAGCGGTCAATACAGAGAGGGGGCCCTCACCTCCTTTCTCCTTGAAAACCTCCAGGAAGCGCTCGCAAAGCTTGGCACTCCTGAAGGTCACATCGTAATGACCTCCTCCGGGGAATTCCTGCAGGCAGTAAATGTCCGCAGCAGCAAACCCGCAACTGTCCAACAGGACCCTCTTCACGAAGAAGGTGCGGTCCACAGGTGCACCTTCATCCACCTTCTTTACAGAGACACGGATGGTGTTCCGGACCCCCTGACCTGGGGCACGAGCACTTGCCACAGCCATCGTTGCAGGTTGGCTGCTCCCCTGAACCAGCGTTAGGCCGAAGCCAGCATTGAGATCCACTGGTTGCAAGGGTGCACAGCCAACCCGACGTCCTCCTTTCACCTCCAAGAGAGAGCACTCTCCTCCTCTCGGTCCACAAGAGAGCGGGTCTTTATTGAGTTCCAGATGTAAGCTGGTTCACTGAGCTTGAAGGTTTGTTCCCAGATGTTTTGTCACCATTCTAGGTAACATCAACAGTGAGCCTCCGACGAAGCACTGGTGTTATGTCCCGCTTTCTATTTATCTGTTTAGGTTACCTTGGGTTGGTGAAGTCATTTCCTGTGCTGGTGATGATATTGCCTGCGTTGGTGTTGTCATTCCCTGTTCTTTTGCTCAGGGGGTAGGAAGATTGGCTCCAAATCAATGTGTTTGTTGATGGAGTTCCGGTTGGTATTTCCTAGAAGTATGGCTTACATGAGGGACATCCTCTCCAAATTGGGGTTCGGGGAAGGCACCCGCAATTGGATCCAGCTGCTCTACACCAACATCATTAGCGCAGTCTCGATCAACGGGTGGGAATCGGACAGTTTTCCCGTCAGATCTGGAGTCAGGCAGGGCTGCCCGCTCTCTCCTGCCTTGTTCGTGTGCTGTGTGGAGCCCTTCGCCGCATCCATCAGGAAGGACGTGAGCCTGAAGAGCGTGACTATCCCAGGCAGTGGAGGCCTTCAGGTCAAGACCTCCCTGTACATGGATGACATCGTCGTCTTCTGCACCGATCGTCGGTCGCTGAGTAGGCTGTTGGACATCTGCGGCCAGTTTGAACTGGCCTCGGGTGCCAAAGTCAATAGGGGTAAGAGCGAGGTCATGTTCTTTGGGAACTGGGACGACCGCTCCTTCATCCCCTTCACCGTCAGGACAGACTACTTGAAGGTGCTGGGTGTTTGGTTCGGTGGAGCTGGGATGTGCACTAAGACTCGGGAGGAGCGTATCACCAAACTAAAGCAGAAGCTGGGCAGGTGGACGCTCCGGTCCCTCTCCATCGCGGGTAAGAACCTGGTTGTCAGGTGCGAGGGGCTTTCGGTACTGTTGTATGTGGCGCAGGCCTGGCCTATTCCCTGGACCTGCACCCCTGCGGTCACCCAGGCCATCTTCCACTTCATTTGGGGGTCGAGAATGGACCGGGTCCGCAGGCACATCATGTACAAAGACCTGGAAAATGGGGGAAAGGGCATACCGAACGCCACCCTCGCCCCGACAGCTACCTTTGTGTGCGGCTGCATCAAGCTGTGCGTAGATCCTCAGTACGCAAACACCAAGTGTCACTACTTACTGAGGTTCTACCTGTCCCCGGTGTTGCAAAGGATGGGCCTGGCCTCGTTGCCGTGGAACGCTCCGAGTAGTTGGACCGTCCCGTACCACCTGTCCTTTGTGGAGAAATTTTTGATGGGAAACACCTTTGACCATATGGCCTCGAGGAGGCTGTGGGGGGGGCGAGACTGTCGATCATCTCCTTCTGGAGTGTGCCTATGCGCAGGAGGTCTGGAGGGGGATGCAGTGGTATTTGTTGAGGTTCGTCCCAAACAGCTCCGTGACATGGGACTCCATGCTCTACGGGCTGTTTCCTGGGACGCACACTGAGACCAACATCAACTGCGCCTGGAGGACCATCAATGCGGTGAAAGACGCTCTTTGGTCTGCCCGCAACTTGCTGGTCTGCCAGCTGAAAGAACTGACCCCGACCGACTGTTACAGACTGGCACCCTCCAAGGTCCAGGACTATGTGCTGAGGGACGTGCTAAAGCTTGGGGCAGCCGCCGCCAAGGCGCGGTGGGGAAAGACCACCGTATGAAACCCCTCATCCAGAATAGCAAAAAAAGGGCCCTATCTGGTGACTGGGCCCAGCTGGCGCCTTCCCCAACTGGTCAGGGGCCCAACTGGGACTGTGTGGGGTGACGACCGCCGGGGTATTTTCTTTGCTTTGTTTTTTTTTCTTCTTGGTGTACGTACCCTCTGGGTAACCCGGAGCGGCTTGCATGACTGGGTAGGTGTATAAATATGTTTTATTTTTTTGTACATCTTATGAATAAAGTATATTTTTTCAAATAAAAATAAAGGTGACGAAACGTCTGAAAACTAACTTTCCAGCTCAGCGAGCAAACTTACATCCAGAAACTCAACCTGAGCTACAAATCTTCTCAAAACTCGCATGTATTAGGACTGTTTGAAGTGTAGTGATAATGACTACATATAAACTTTCTGCCTGCACCAGTAGACTGCAAGAATATGTTGCTGTCTCTCTTTCACTCACACCAGTGATAATGCTCCTACTTTTTAAAGATATGCTTAATTCCCAACACCTAAGGAATTTTGAACTTTGGCTCAGCATTCTGAAGCAATCCAAGAGGATGGTAACTGGAAGGGGTCCCTCAGGGAGAGGGGATTTACAGTGGGAAAAGCCTCCTGAGTCCCCTTGAGGAAATTTCTAGAAATTCCTTAGAGTTGTGCTTTTAACTTCATGTGTGTACCATGACACATTTTCAGGTTTTGTGATTAACTTTTACCAATAAAAGTTTGAAACTGAGCTACTTGTCCCCTTCAGTCCCTTTCATTTGTTCAACCACAAGACAATGAGTCAGGACCTGTATATTTTACTTGCTATAAAGTTGACCATATGTCATATTTAGACAGTTTAAAATCATATTTGGAAAACAATAAGTTCAAACCACAAGGGTACTAGCACGGTGCTCCAGCACTATCACCTCAAAAATCCAATGTGAGCAAAGCTATAACTGGCAACAATCATTCCCAACAGTAATAATGAGCCAGAATGCTACTAATCCCAACTGCTTCCAACTAGGAGAGGAACCTATGTGTCAACAAGGATCAACCCTTGTCAACCGGTTCCACTAGCTGTTTGGCAATATTTTCAACTGTTTTGATTAAACTAATGCTTTTGTTTTCTGGGATACATCACTCATGAAATAATAAGTTGGTAGCTAAACCAAATAAGGCCTGTAGATCAGATATGGTGGTAAGAATTGATTTCCATTTAGAGTACACAAACATTTGAAGTATTGTTATGGAAAGGAAAAATATATGTGACAGTATATGTTTCATGATTATTTTCTCAGAATGTTACAACTTAATGAATCTGGGAATAACGTGAGACTGTGACTTCTTTATTACAGAGATGAATTATAAGTTTCTGGGAATGCAGTGCCTTGTCAGACAATTACAAATGTTAGGTTAAAGGCATATTCTTGAAGGGAGGAATTGGTCAGTTTAAAAGTTATTTAATGAAAGCGCTGGAATGGCAAATTATCTCTGCCTTCACACTTCTATCTCCTCTCATTTCTCTGCACCTTTTACACAGAATCACAGAATTGTTATAATGCACTAGGCCTGCACCAGCTCATTAAATGAGCATCATTGCCTGTGCCAATCTCCAGCTCTTTTCAAATACCATTGTACATTATATTTATCCAAATAGTAATCCAATGTTCTCTTGAATGCCTCAATTGAATTTGCATCCACCATACTTCTATACTCCAACTACTCATTGTGTTAAAAACTTTTCCTTCTAGTGCAGACCACTTAAAATCTATGCTGTCTTGTTCCTTTTATGATTGGGAACAGTTTCTCTCTAACTACTCTATCCAGGTCACTCGTGATTTTGAAAACCTTCATCCCGTTTTCCCTTTGACTTATTTTTTCCAGGAAGAACTGCCCCAACTTCTTCAATATATCCTCATAACTGAAGCTTCTCTTCCCTGGAACCGTTCTTTTGAACAACTTCTGCACTCTGTCCAAATTACATGTTTGGTACAATATGACATCCAGAACTGTACACAATATTCCAGTTAAAGTCTAACAACTGTCTTATGCAAGTTCAACACTACCTCCTTTGTGTTGTAATCTATGCTTCTATTAATAAAGCCTGAGGTGCTGCATGCTTTATTAACTGCTCTCTCCAGCTGTCATGTCAGGACCCTCTGTTCCTGAATTCTCTTTGAAGTGTACTGCCTGATCTTGTCTTGTCTTTCAATATGCTTCTTCCCAAAATGCATTACCTCATATTACCCTGCATTGAACCTCATCAGTATCTTATCCACCTATTCTACCAAATTTACTATGTCCTGTTAAAGTTCCAAACTGGCTTCCTTAGAATTTAATATTTCAAGTTTGTATTATCTGCAATAACATCAACCTGGCATTTGTGATTACTAGTCTAGTCACAGTACCATCCTGCCACCGGCAAGCCGCTCATTTTTTTTTGTTGTGGACAGCTCCTTTCCATTTCTTCAATGCCCCAAGTTTTGTGCTAAGAATAATGTTATGGCATCAGCACTTACCATTACTATGGAATAATCAGACAGCAACTGCTGTTCAATTTCCTTAGATTCACTGCATTAGTATTGTGCAAGAGGTTTCACATACAAATACTGAAAGGTGTGAAACTGCAATCTATAACTACTATTTCCTCGATAAACATTCTAGAAAAATACTGTTTTTGTAGATTCAAGTATCAGCGAAATTTTCATGTTTTTTTTAAATTAGCTCATGGTACCAAGCATTGCTAGCTAGGACAGTATTTATTTATATTTATAATTTTTCAATCAATCAACCTGCTCAGAGATATTTTTAACACAAATCTGAAAATAGGCACTGACATGTCAGAGTACACTTCATGGGCACTGATCACACATGGCCCATGCCTATGGCCTGAGACTCATCTATCAGGCTTACATATCACGTGCTGTCTTAGTTCTCTCTCAATCTGAGCTGACCTGAATGCTCACGGTATCACTGCCTTACATTGACTTTCCTTTTTTCACTTTTCCCATGTGGCCAGAGGTACAAAGCTCAGAGTACTATTATTTTGCAATGCCATCTCGCACTGGTATAAAGCCAAGAAGCTTACCGTGGTTGTCAGTGGTCCTCAGTCAAGTGAAAGGAGTCTGCCACTCCAGGTGATCAAAGTCAGGATGGTCTCCACATCAGGGGTGAAGACTCAAATTTCAGGCAGCCACCACACATCTTGACTCTTTCTGCCTAATTCTGAGCTGTTTTTCTCCTGGAGTGAGAGACAAGCTGGTACTATAAGAGATGAAAGTGGTGGCACAGCTGTTGTTTTTGGAACAAGTGGAGAGGTGTCCTAAGTAAGTGGTAAGTACAGGACATATGTGGTTCTTGGGGATTGGGGTGGGTGAGACCAAGTGGGGATAGATGTTGCAAGCAGAACTGAGACTGGTAAAATATGAGCCTTGGTGGAAGATAAATACAGTAAGCTGGTACGGTCTGGTATCATGGCCTCCTCTAATGGTCCTGGGGGAGTAAGACATCTTATGTGTGTGCTATCCTGTCTAGCAGAGCATCCAGGTTCCTTCCCTCAAAATGGGACATCAATGTCTACTTGAACACCATACTTGGGTCAATGTCATGGCAGCTCCAGTCTGACAGTGTTTTTTTCTGGTGCACAAAGGCTTTTTAATAATAGCACCAGCAACAGGAATGTTGGCCAATGGTGGAATATTCTTTGAGTTGTTCCAGGAGGAGCACGTGGTAAGATTGGGCTGGAATCAGGTGAGAAGAATGATGTAGAAATGAGGCAGATGGTTAATGAGGTGAGTTTGGTAAGCTATGAGGAAAAAATTCACTTGGGCTGTTAGTGAACATCTTCCAAAAATTCATTGCAACTGGCACTGAACAAGAAAGAAAATTAAGATTCAGTCTGTGGTTTCATATTTTAAGCATTTCTGCAGATTTTAAAATCGACATTTTTTTAAATGTTTTCTTTTTGTCTTATTAATGCATCTCTCTTTGAACCTTCTATTTCTTTCCCTCAGTTTATTTTGTTTCCGGTGTGAAATGTTGCATAGATATGTATGGAATAGGTTTTACAGCTTGCACATTTCTGACAAGCTTGGCTTCCAGTCAAGGAGCTCTCTGCAGTAGGCTGAAGGCATGTGGCCAACTGGTCCTCACAGGGGCATTGCACAGTTGTTGGGGTGAGGACGGGTCAGATCCCCTATCCCGAGAGATCCAACCTCTGATCCAGTTAGAATTCTTTGGAAGGTGAAGGAGTCTGATTGGGTGTTCCAACCTCAAAGAAGGCAGTGTCTTGATTGGGTTGGAATTAGGTTTAAGATTTCTAAAATTGTTATATCTCACCTGACCCTAAGTTTTTGGTTCTGATACATTTGAAATTCACCTTGATTGTCTCATGTATGATTTGGGATCCACAGATACCTAAAACTTTTGAAACACTGTGTTCAATTCTGGTCTCCCTGCTATCGGAAAGATGTTGTGAAATTTGAAAGGGTTCAGAAAGGATTTACAAGGATGTTGCTGGCACTGGAAGTTTTGAGCTATAGAGAGACGCTGAAGAGGCTGGGGCTATTTTCCCTGGAGTATCAGACGCTGAGGCGTGACCTGATAGAGATTTATAAAATCATGAGCAGCATGAATAGGATGAATAGTCAAGGTCTTTTCCCCATGTTAGGGATGTCCAAGATGAGAGGGCATAGGTTTAAGGCAAAAGGGGAAAGATTTAAAAGGGCCCTAAGGGTCAAGTTTTTCATGCACAGGGTAGTGTGTGTATGGAATGAGCTGCCAGATGAACTGGTGGAGGCCAGTGCAATTATATTTATAAGGCATCTAGATGGGTATATAAATAGGAAGGGTTTACAGGGATATGGGACAAATGCTGGCAAATTGTACTAGATTAATTTAAGATATCTGGTTGGCATGGATGAATTGGACTGAAGGGTCTGTTTCTGTGCTGTACATCTCTATGACTCTACAATTCATAATCTGATCATTTGAAGAGACACATTGCATGTGCCACAAATTATGGATAGTAGTTACAAGTTTAACTTTTTTAAAAATCCTTCAATCACAAAGATCCACCAAATAATCTGGCCATTATCACTTGGCTATTTGTTAGGGTTTTTCGATATCATAACATTTCAAATGCACTTTCGTCACTGTAAAGTGCTGTGGGACATACAATTATGTAAAATGCACTCTGTAACTAAATGTCCCTCTTTTCCTTCATCATAAAGTTGGACAGAGCCAATTTCAGTGGAACAGACCTGAACTGGGTAAAATAGAACCAAAGATTAGCCAACAAATCTTAGGCAGGATACTGGCTGCCTAAAAGAGGAGTTTGGTTAGGGTTCATTCCCAGGGGTTGGGAGGAGAGGTAGGACAAACAAGTACAGAGCTCCCTGAAAGCAACAAGAGTAAATAAAAGCAGAGAAATGGTGCATAATACAGATATCAGATTATTAAAGCAGGAGAGAAAGCCATTCTAAATATAGAAATAGATAAAGGAAATCAGAGAGGCAAAGAGATTATGGGAAGAGAATGGCAGCTAATATTAAATAGGAATCCAAAGGTCTTTTGCATAACAGTAAGTGGAGACAAAGAGGGTAAATGAGGCTGACTAGGAACGAACAACAAAATATGTACAAGAAAGCAGAGGGCATTGTTAAGGCACTAAAACAATACTTTTGTCCGTCTTTATCAAGAAAGGAGGTCATGTCAAAGACATAGTCAAAGCAGGAAATAGATGATGAATGCAAAAAAGGTATTAGAAGAAAGATATTTAAAGCTGTTAATTCACCAATTCCGGATAAGATGTAATCAAGGATTATCAGAAAAGTAAAAGTAGAAATTTTCGAAGGACCACTACAATTTTCCAATTTTGTTCAAGTGAGTGTTGCAAGAGAGAACTCATAAATTGCACAGATGTGTTAAAAGCAAAGGATAATTAACCAATTACATTGCACTTCTTGCTAAAGTAACAATGAGAATTGATAAGGATAATGCAGCAGGGTAATTTTGTGGACTTCGAAAAGACATTTGATGAGTGCCTCATTACAGGCTTACAGGGAGAATTCAGCTATTTGAATAAAAGAAGGAAAACAATTCTAGTCACAATCCTGAGTGTACGTTTAAGTCTTCAGCAGCTGTAAAGTACTCTGAGCCTCTCAATTTCTGCATTTGCAGCAACCAGTACTATAAAGGTCACAAAACTGATAGTGGTACGAAGCTCGACATAAAAGCACAAGATAGCTAGAAATAGTGAAAAGTATTAAAAATAGCCCATGTAATCCACAGAACTCATCACTAAATCTATAAGGGAAAAAAGAGATCCAAATCACATGGAGTGACCAATACTGAGTAATTAAAATCAGCTTGGTCCCGGAGAGTAAGGTGAAAATTCTTATATTTAAGGAAAAAGCCTAAACTAACAAGCTAAAAAGTTTAAGTCACTGTATTTAGTAAACAACTTATTTAATGTCATCAGGAAATTGAAATAATTCCACAAAGGCCAGGATCCATCATCAAGTCACCCTTTATTTACACATGGACAGTGCTTGACACTGATCTAGTGCCTCAGAGCCAGTTTTCAGAAAGAACAGAATTTCTGACAGAACTGTTTATATCTGTCAGCCAGGGCTTCCTGATTGGACCAGGTTAACAGACCCCATCAGGGAACTCATATTCTATGAGATCCAGGATAACAAGGTGTAGAGCTGAATGGACACAGCAGGCCAAGCAGCATCAGAGGAGCAGGAACGCTGACATTTCGGGCCTAGGCCCTTCTTCAGAAAATGGGGGAGGGGAAGGGGGATCTGAAATAACTCGGGAGAGAGGGAATGGTGGATAGAAGATGGATAGAGGAGAAGATAGGTGGAGAGGAGACAGACCGGTCAAAGAGGGGTGGATGGAGCCAGTAAAGGTGAGTGTTGATGTGCGAGGGTGGGAGGAGGTAGGTCAGTCCAGGGAGGACGTACAGGTCAAGGGGGCGGGATGACATTAGTCATATTCCACTTGGGAACCCTGCAGCCCAATGGTATCAATGTGGATTTCACAAACTTCAAAACCTCCTCTCCCCCAAAGCATCCCAAAGCCAGCCCAACTTGTCCCTGCCTCCCTAGTATGTCCTTCCTCCCACCTATCCCCTCCTCCCACCTCAGCCCCACCCTCATCTCCTAACTACTAACGTCATCCCACCTTGCTTGATCTGTCCATCCTCCCTGGACTGACCTATCTCCTCCCTCGTTCCCCACCTCAACACCCACCTTTATTGGTTCCATCCCCACCTCTTTGACCTCTTTGGTCTGTCTCCTCTCCACCTATCTTCTCCTCTGTCCATCATTTATTCACCTCCCCCTCTCTCCCTATTTATTTCAGATTCCCCTTCACCTCTCCCATTTCTGAAGAAGGGTCTCGGCCCCAAACGCCAGCCTCCCTGCTCCTCTGATGCTGCTTGGCCTGCTGTGTTCATCGAGCTCTACACCTTGTTATCTCAGACTCTCCAGCATCTACAATTCCTACTATCTCTGAAACAACCTTCTATGAGATCCACTTGCCTGAAAATGTTTCAATCACTATAGAAAAGCTACAACAAAAATATATTTGAAAATGGGACATTCATTTAGAATATCATTAACAAGCAGTAAAATTTGACAACTGTAATAAAAAATGGCAAAACATTTTATTAAATAAAGCTGTTTGTCATTGTGAGTATTAAGGATGGTTTATTGTACAAATGAAAATACTCTTAAAGCCATGATAAAAGCAGCAAAAAAATCCAATTTGTGGCGTGCATAAATATTACAAAGAATAAGCAGAAAGAATGCTAATCATCCACATTGTTAAAGAGGATACAAAACCTATTAAGAAAAATGCAAGTATGATATGAATTAACAATCATTCTCTCAAGCTTGGGAGAAAATACGGAATAGTATTTCTTCATTTTAAAGCATTTCAGTAGTATTTAAATGCTTGAAATTAGTTTTTGCAGCAGAAATAGGATAATCTTGAAACATTTTAAAATGTTCAACTTTAATAAATAAAACTTAAACAAAATTTCCGAAAGGGAAAATGTAAAAATAGAGCAAAAACCTTCTTAATATTAAAGATTTCTTAACAATCCATCTTATCATTCAGTCATTAAAGAAAACAATTACAATATTTCCTAAACTTGTTGTATATTTAAATAATTGAAGTGTTTGTACAATTTAAGTCACTGAACAGCAAAGCCAGCTTCATCTGTGAGCAACTGACAAAAAAAATTCTTTAATGACCTTCACTTATGTCATAAATAAGAGAAGCAATAGCAGTTAAATACAATGATAATGGAGAAAAGTATTACACCTCAAAGCAGATTTAAAATTAGAGGTACTTCAGACATGGAATTATACTGAATCATTTGTTAGAAACAATTCGTAAAGTACAGAGATAGCAGGAACTGCAGATGCTGGAGAATCTGAGATAACAAGGCATGGAGCTGGATGAGCACAGCAGGCCAAGCCGCATCAAAGGAGCAGGAAAGCTGATATTTCGAGCCTAGATAATAAAATGTGAGGCTGGATGAACACAGCAGGCCAAGCAGCATCTCAGGAGCACAAAAGCTGACGTTTCGGGCCTAGACCCTTCATCAGAGAGGGGGATGGGGGGAGGGAACTGGAATAAATAGGGAGAGAGGGGGAGGCGGACCGAAGATGGAGAGTAAAGAAGATAGGTGGAGAGGGTGTAGGTGGGGAGGTAGGGAGGGGATAGGTCAGTCCAGGGAAGACGGACAGGTCAAGGAGGTGGGATGAGGTTAGTAGGTAGCTGGGGGTGCGGCTTGGGGTGGGAGGAAGGGATGGGTGAGAGGAAGAACCGGTTAGGGAGGCAGAGACAGGTTGGACTGGTTTTGGGATGCAGTGGGTTCAGTTGCGCTCAGTTCGCAACAAACAACTGCACCTCCCAGTCGCAAACCATTTCCACTCCCCCTCCCATTCTCTTGATGACATGTCCATCATGGGCCTCCTGCACTGCCACAATGATGCCACCCGAAGGTTGCAGGAACAGCAACTCATATTCCGCCTGGGAACCCTGCAGCCATATGGTATCAATGTGGACTTCACCAGTTTCAAAATCTCACCTTCCCCCACTGCATCCCTAAACCAGCCCAGTTCATCCCCTCCCCCCACTGCACCACACAACCAGCCCAGCTCTTCCCCCCCGCCCACTGCATCCCAAAACCAGTCCAACCTGTCTCTGCCTCCCTAACCGGTTCTTCCTCTCACCCATCCCTTCCTCCCACCCCAAGCCGCACCCCCAGCTACCTACTAACCTCATCCCACCTCCTTGACCTGTCCGTCTTCCCTGGACTGACCTATCCCCTCCCTACCTCCCCACCTACACCCTCTCCACCTATCTTCTTTACTCTCCATCTTCGGTCCGCCTCCCCCTCTCTCCCTATTTATTCCAGTTCCCTCCCCCCATCCCCCTCTCTGATGAAGGGTCTAGGCCCGAAACGTCAGCTTTTGTGCTCCTGAGATGCTGCTTGGCCTGCTGTGTTCATCCAGCCTCACATTTTATTATCTTGGAATCTCCAGCATCTGCAGTTCCCATTATCTCTGATACTATTTCGAGCCTAGATCCTCCTTTGGATTTTAAAAGATGCCAAAGCAGAGTAAGCGAACACATTTTCTTTGTTTTGTGGATCCAGTGGCGGATTTATTTTAAAATGACAGAATATAAGAGAGGGGACCTTTGACAATATTTGGTAATTACTTTTTATTGCAGCATTAAGCATAACAAGAGTATTTAAAAGAAGAATTGAGCTTCTAAATGAACCTGTTGACAACTTTATGTCACATGCACACTTATAGCACAGCAGGAGGTCTTTCAGCCCACATTTACAGAAAACATGCAGAAGTCATTAACAGTTTGTGAATCACAGAACTAATTATGCTATTGTGCACAATGAGATTATGACAAGATGGAGTCATAGAGGCCTATCGTATTGAAACAGGCCCTTCAGTCCAACTTTCCCTTGCTGCCCAGTTTTCATAATGTAAACTAGTTCCATTTGCCTGCATTTGGTCCATACCCCTCCATACCTTCCCCATCCGTGTACCTGTCTAAATGTTTCTTCGATGACAAAATTATATTCTCTTTCACCATTACCTCTGGAGACCTGTTCCAGACACTCACTACCCACTGTGTAAAAAAAATGCCCCTTTGGACTGTTTTGTATCTCTCTCCTCTCGCCTTAAACCTGTGCCTCTAGTTTTAAACGTCCCTGCCATGGGGGAAAGCTGTCAGCTATCTACCCTATTTATGCGTCTCGTGATTTTATTTATCTCTATAAGTGCACCACTCAGCCTCCTACTTTCTGGTGCTCAAAGTCCCAGCCTATCCAACCTGTCCATATAACTCAAACCTTCCATCCAGGTAGCAGTGTGGCAAATCTTTTCTGTATTTTTCTAGTTTAATAACATCCTTTCTATAGTGGGGCAAGCAGACTACATGCGCTACTCCAAATGAAAGCTCACCAACATCTTGTACAGATGCAATAAGATGTCCCTACACCTATAAGTCACTGCTCTGACTAATGAAACGAGCATGCTGAAAGCCTTCTTCGCTGCCCTGTTTACCTGTGAGTCCATTTTCGAGGAGATATGAACCTGTACCCCCTAGGTCTCTTTGTTCTACAACACCCTCTTGGGTCCTGCCATTCATTGACTGTGTAGTCCTGCCTTGGTTTGCATTACCAAAGTGCAACACTTTGCATTTATCTAAATTAAACTCCATCTGCCTTTCCTCAGCCCACTGGCCCACTTGATCAAGACTCTGGAAAAAGCCCAGACTATCAAGATAGATCTTCATTAAACACGTATCTTTCTAGGATTATATACCACTTTTTGAAGAGAATAGTCAAACCTTTCATAGAGGTAATAGGTGACTTGTGAACTAGCTATGACAGAGATCATATAGTTTAACGATTATTCATCTAAGTTCAAACTTGTCACCAGGATCAGTGTTATTGTTTTGTCTGAAAAGATCCTTTGCTTGAATAGAATTAAACTACAATCTTCTAACAGAGAATTGCATGTTCAGGCAGAACTCTACTCAGAATCAAGCAAGGGTTAGAGTGCTATTAAAGTATAGAGACCAGGGTAGTGCAGGTGTGCATAACAAAAAAAAACCTCTGACCAGAAGAACAAGCTTCACTGTTTAAAATCGTTAAAAGTCTGATCACCAGACATTCTTGACACCCTGACCACTCGGAGTTAGTATTTGGCTCTTGATACACCCAATTCAGGTACAACATGGAAAAATCAGTAAAACTTACAAAAGGCACATACTATTCCAACTTGCCTTGTGTATCTCAGATTAGTGCTTCAATATGACCAAAATATTTCCAAGAAAATCTGTGTTTTTTTGTCCCTCTGAGAATAAGCAGTATCAAAATAGCACAGAGAGTTCTACTGTTTTACTTGCACCTGTTAAAATAACGGTGCTATCTAAAAGCATGCATGTGCAAATGGAACATCACTTGTGAGCTTACCTCATTACGATATCAATAGGAGAAGTTTACTTTTTTCAGAAACTCTATCATCCTTTCTGGCATGATGTGAGGAAACTAAGGATCCTCCAAGTGAAAACATGTAAAACAGCAACATTGATCCTGGAGAACATCCTCGACAAAGGACATTTGGTAATTTAGTAATCCATCAAGCCTCCAGTACAGGAGCAAATTACTGCAGATGCTGCAATTGTACTGAAAACAAAAAGTGCTGGAGATCACAGCAAATCGGGCAGTAGATGTTGTCCATGGAGAGAAAGCAAGCTTACACCGAGTCTAGGTCAGAGCTGATGTCAAGTGTGGAGGAGACAGCATTTATGTGATAGTGGGCAGGTAGGGGTGGGGCAGTGTGGAATCTCTGCTCACCACCCAAGGGCCTAAACAGTCTTTCCAGGTGAAGCAGCATTTCACCGATATGTCTTCTAATCTTAGGTATTGTATTCACTGCAGCCACTGTGGCCTTCCCTACATTGGAGAAACCAAACGCAGACTGGGTGACCACTTTACAAAACATCTTCAGTCCATGCACAAGCATGATCCCGGCCTTCCCATAGTCGGCCATTCTAAGACAGTGCCCTGCTCACGTGCCCATGTGTCTGACCTTCAATTAAAGTCCAATAAATCACAGCACAAACTCGAGGTACAACATCTCATAAAAACCAAAAGAACTGCGGATGCTGTAAATCAGGAACAAAAACAAAGTTGCTGGAAAAGCTCAGCAGGTCTTCAGTATCTGTGGAGGAGAAAACAGAGTTAACGTTTCGGGTCCGGTGACCCTTCCTCAGAACTCAGACCCTTCTGAGGAAGGGTCACCGGACCCGAAACGTTAACTCTGTTTTCTCCTCTACAGTTGTTACCAGACCTGCTGAGTTTTTCCAGCAACTTTGTTTTTGTACAACATCTCATCTTCAGATTAGGTACTTTATAACCTCCTGGACTTAATATTGACTCAACACCTTCAAATTGTGAACCCACTCCCATTCCTTCCTTTTCTTTTAGTTTTACTGTTATATTCTCTGTCAATATCCTCTCTTCCATCCCCCAAGCCCAGTGGGACTCTCTGTTCTTTCCAGTCTGGCAGTTAGACACATTATTGTTCTGCCATTCCCATATTCCGATCACTTAATATATACCAGCAACGTCCTTTCTCCCCCAGCATCCCACCCTCCCTACCCCCAGCTCCACCATTGCATAAATGCTGCCCTGCCATTCTTGACATAAGCTGTGATGAAGAGTTATCTAGACTCGAAATGTTAGCCGACTTTCTCTCTATGGATGCTGCCTAACCCGCTGTGATCTCCAACATTTTCGTTTTCAGTAAAGCCTCTTGTATATCTAAGAACTGAATCGACATGTTTCACCCTGAAGCAGTAAATTGAAAACTGAGCTAAGCAATCAGCATTTATAAAACCAGGGACTTTGTGGACAGATAGGGTAGTAGTAAATCTATTTCACTTAGTTGAAACAATTGCGAAAATAATTTAATAACCAGAAAAATGCGGGGTAAAATGTTATATAACACAATAACTAAAAACAATATATCATGATATAAGCTCCTCATACCAGAATTTAAAGGACTGTTGCTGAAGAAAAGAAAACCCATGTTTCAGTTTTCACTAGCTGTATACTGGATTGGTTCCAGAGCAGTCATATGTATTTACTCTCAAATGTAGCCTGAGGTCATACATAGGACTCTCTTGTATCTCAGACGAAATATGGCTTGTTATCAAGTACAAGGCAATAAGACTATTTATCAAGACTAGGGCTATCTCCTGCTGAAGACTTCTTAGAGGCATCCTGCCCCCTAGATATTATTAACTTAGATGGATACCAATAGGATTGATAGTAATGAATACGGTATCCCAGGTGGTTCTAATGCACATTACCAGAACAGCTTCAGTGCTGGTACCTGGAAGTATAGCAAGGGTGAGAAGGTTCATGGAATGGGCTTTAAAGAATATACAGGTAGGATGGAAGGACAGATTATGTCTTCAGGAGCACCTGAAATGGACAAACTGTACCCTCCAATGTTAACAGTGCCTTCCTTCCCTCCAATTTAAGTATTTAAAAGATAAACTGTGACTCCTTGTCCTTTAGCCACATCTGACGGATTATTGCATGGGCAGGTTGAGAAAGTGATTAAAAATACAACTGATATTCAAGGCTTCATGACGGTCATGTCATCTACAAGTTTGCTGACAACACCACTGTGGTAGGACAGATATCAAACAGCAATGAGTCAGAATACAGGAAGGAGATAGAGCGCTCAGTGTTGTGGTGCAATGATAGCAGCCACTCTCTCAATGTTAGCAAGACAAAGAACTGATCACTGACTTCAGGAAGAAAGGAGGAGGAGACACTCCCACCTACGTCAATTGAGCTAAGGTGGTGAGGATCGAGTGTATCAAGTTGTTAGGAGTGATGATAACCGGTAATCAGTCTTGGACCTCCCACGTAGATGCAATGGTCAAGAAGGCACAGCAATGCCTCTTCTTCCTCAGGTAGCTTAGGAAATTTGGCATGTACATAAGGACCCTCACCAACTTCTACAGATGCACCATAGAAAGCATACTACCCAGATGCGTAACGGCCTGGTACAGCAGCTGCTCTGCCCGGGACCGTAAGAAATCACAAAACATTATGTGTACAGCCCAGGCCTTCACGTAAGCTAACCTCCTATCCATGGACTCCACTTACACTTTCTGTTGCTGCAGAAAGGCTGGCAACATCATCAAAGTCTCCTCCCACACCGATAATTCTCAGCAGCAACTAGGCAAATAAGGACAGGAAATAAATGCTGGCCATCCAACGATGCCCACATCCCACAAGCAACTTTTTAAAAAAATGACAAATGACTGGATCAAAGTTGTTTGTGGCCAGGATTTGTATTCAGCATTGTTGTTCACTGCATGTGTTCCATGAGCAGGATTCCATGTTTACAGATAAATTAAGCCGGTACTGTGAAAGTGCCTTGCAAGGAGAAATTGTATAAATCAGGCCT
Source organism: Stegostoma tigrinum (assembly GCF_030684315.1). NCBI lineage: Eukaryota > Metazoa > Chordata > Chondrichthyes > Orectolobiformes > Stegostomatidae > Stegostoma > Stegostoma tigrinum. Next base: position 38,802,739 of record NC_081368.1, read on the forward strand.
CGTATTTATCACAAGTAGAGCTGCACCCTCAGACAGGGGTGAAAAAACACTAAATTTACCTATCCCAGGTTTGGAGGCAGCTAATTTCCAGATGCATTGTACATTTGCAATTCAGATCAGGATGGTAGACATCAAGAGATTCATGGAGTGAGTCACCTGTTCAACCTGGTAGTCTAGATCACCCCTGCTCACAGAGTCTTAACTATCTATTTTTCCTTGCACTCCCGTGAGCTCATCAGTTCTGTTGTTCCACATGTTCACTAGCTACACTTTCATTTAAGTTTTAATCTCCAACATCCCCTTGTGACACCCAGGCCTATTATGTAGTCATGCCAACCATCATGATGCAGTATGCCCTGTTGAAGCCAGGATGGTCATGGCTGATGGTGATTAACCATTCCCAAGTAACCCATGTCCTACCATGCAGTATCATTTCCTGCTCTCATTACGTTGACTTGTCCCCATCACAATGATTGACCCCTCTGCAACATGGCCTACTTCCTCCAGTTCTTACAACTGACTTCTCTAACTTGGCCCCCACAACACTAGCTCCTGATAAACTACACCAAGTGGCCAACTGACCATGTCCAAGTTGAGATTGAGTGCTACCATTGACTGACTGTGGTGGGATCCCATGACTGAAGGCTATCTCCCTTGACTTGACCAAGGACTGTTCCCTTTGGATTTTGAGATATCGCCATTTTGTTGAAGCACATTCAATGTGTTTGCTGCATAAGCTGCTGACCAGTACTTTTTGTATAAAATTGATATTGTACAGTAACATGTCCAGCCTTTTGACAGATCATTGCTGATGCCCTTGACAAGCTGCTCAGCTTTGTGTCCATGTTTAAAAGAAAGGCCAATTTAAAACAGAAGCACTGCAAGGCTGTAAGAATTCAGAGAGAGGACAATGTCTAAATAGACAAGGAAAGGCAGAGATGCAGTAAGAATCCAAGTGACCCCAAAAGTGAGTGAGTACTTAATGAGCAAGCTAAGAGCCCTGCTCAGATGTTTGAGATGGGCGCCTGCTCCAGTACACAGTGGCCTGGCATCAGCATTGTAATGAAAGATGTGGAATTTAAATTGAGGTGATGTGGTGAACTGCATTCTTAGGAATTTGGAGATGTGGCATGATAATGATGCTGGTACAAAGAAATGCCACCTCCTGTAGATGAAGGATACAGGCAGTTCTGCTAAGGACCATGCACTGAGCCAATGGAGAACACTGTCTGATTGGAGATCCATAGGAGCAAACATTGAACCAGGCACCTGCTCAGATTTGCAGGTCAGGAATTGTTGCCATCTAGTTTCTCTCTGCCACATGGCAGAATATAAAATTGCATATAAATGAGGTGGCAATATACAATGATGAGAGGTTAATACAGAAATTTGGGGCCCCTTGCTGCTCTCATCCCACTATCAAAGCTTTGGCTGTAAAATCAGATTTTTTTGCCCATGATATTGGGAAGCTTTTTGTTTTCTGAACTCACCTTGCTTTCCAAACTGACTTGCCATTGACCATTGCCATTCCGAGGCTAGAAAGATTCCACTTTTGAAATCTTATTATCTACCTATCATCCCTTTCAGACATTAAAAAACGCTAGTTATTAGCAAAAGCTAAGATGAGAGTCTCAACAAGACCTAACTGTCATGTGGCAATTTGGCAGCATGGTGAGCTCTATTGGTTGCAGCTCATAGTGAAGGAATCCTATTTGAGAAGTTTATGCATAATAATCCCATTCAATCTCAGGAAACTCATAATAGATGAATTGAGACCTTATTGATGCTGATAAAATGTTTATTGTGTGACAGGTTGGAATTACCTTCCATCAGACATAAAGGTCGGGATATAAAGTTCACCTTATCTTCGATTCCATTCTACATAAAAAACACATTTCAGATCTAAATATCTGGAATACAAGGCTAACTTCTATAAGGATCTGTTCATCTGGCGCAGTGGGGTATGCCTTTCACTTCAGCATCAAACTGTCCGATGTGCAGCATGGAGAAGATTTTTAATTCCATTATCACTGCTAGCCTTAACTTCTGCCTTACTTGCATCTGCAATGTTTTGACAATACACAGTGAGAGGTACACTATAAGAGCAACATACAAATCATTGCTTGTCAATGATTGCATTTTATTGTTGCATCTTAGTTATCAGTGAGACGTTGGAGAGTCAAGGAATCCCATTGCTATAGGCAATATTATTGTCAGTGAATGTAAACATAGAACTCATCTTGGACTCCTGCCCAGTCACAGACAGAAAATCCATGACAGCAGAATATTCCTGTTCTCATTGAGCTTCTAAATCATTGTCAAAGAGCCTGTTGAGATAAGGAAAATATTAACCTTATTTCAGAAATATCTTGGTCTGATTTCATCTTGCCATGAAGGTGAAAGAGAGGGATCGATTGATTGTTTGATTTTTCATCACTTGCTGTGATGATTTTATACATTATATCACACAGACATAATCCTTTATGTTAGAGATACCGTGCTTAAAAAGCTTCTTTAAAAAAGCATTTGGTCAACCTTTAGTGTTTTTTGATGAGAAGATATGATTATTTGTGTCCATTTTAGGGTCACTATAAATTCACTCAAAAATCCAAATGGCACGCACAGTCGTGGGCTATTTGCATTGGACACTTCATTGGCTGCACTTAGAGAATATCTACCAAACATATGTGGAACAGGCAATTCATTATGTTAATCAGCTTGAAGTATTGATTTGAAATTAGTATTGCATTCACTTGGTCAGAAATCTATCTACTGCTTTCTCGTAACCTCAGACCGCTGAATGTGCAGTCAGTAGCAGGAAGGACAATTGTTACAATTATCACAAGAGTGATTAAATATTGAGTAATGATTTTCAAATTCCACCTTCTAGCATTTATTACCTGGAACCTTTGTAGACATCATTGTAGACAATGTCGATTTTGGATGAAATTACAGAAGGGATATTGATAGCTAAGTGAATGGGCAAAACTGTGGCAGATGGAGTTCAGTGTAAGCAAGGGCGAGGTTATCTATTTTTTACTGAAAAGGGATGGATTGGGATACTTTCTAGATGGTATGAAGTTATACAGAGTGGATGTCCAAAGAAACTTGGGTGTTCAGGCACTTAGATATTTAAAATGTCCTGAATAGGTAAAGAAAATAAGTAAGAAATCTAATAGAATGCAGACTTCCATATCTACAGGACGGGAGTACAATGTTATGGAAGTTATACTGCAATTATACGAATACTTGGTCAGACCCCTCCTGGAGAATTGTGAGCAGAAGTGGGTACCATACCTTTGGAAGGATATATCGGCCTTGGAGGAAGTACAATATAGGTTTACAAGAAGGGGTTAAGTTACAAAGAGAGATTACTTATATTAGGAATAATAGGAACTGCCGATGTTGGAGAATCTGAGATAACAAGGTGTAGAGCTGGATGAACACAGCAGACCAAGCAGTATCAGAGGAGCAGGAAAGCTGACATTTCGGGTCTAGATCCTTCTTCAAAAATCTTTCTGAAGAAGGGTTCAGACCCGAAACATTGGCTTTCTTACTTATATTAGGCCTGTTTTCTCTCTAGAATTTAGAAGTTTATGAGGTGATCTAATCAAAGTCTTCAAGATATAAATAGGAAAAGACAGGGTACATAATGATAAACTATTTCTGCTGGTTGGGGATTCTAGAACTAGTGGCATAGTCTGGGAATTAGAACCAGGCTTCTCAAGAGAGATATTAGGAAAGACGTCTACACATAAATAATGGTGGATGTTTGAAAAAATTCTCTTCCACAAATGGCAGGGAATGCTGGATCAGTTGTTAATTTTAAATTCAGGTGATTTTTTGTTCAGTAGAAGTATTAAGGGATATGGCCCGAAGTTAGATCACAGATCAGTCACGACCTCATTGAATGGTGGAACAGGCTTGAAGGGCTGGATGGCCAACTCCTATTCTTACGTTCCTTTGCTTATGGGCCAAAATGGTTTTAAAAAGGTAACAAACCCTGAATTAAAATGGCTTCAGCAATAACCTGACCACTGGTTGACCAAGTCATGGAAGTAATATGAGATAAACAGAGAAAATTAAATTAATGCTTTTTGAACAGTGCTGAAATCAATCAACCCAGTCAGACATGAAGAAACTTTTGTTTCCAATTTTGATTTAAACCTTTATATAAATGTTCCCATATTGGAGATGGAAACTCACCTACAATTATCAAATTTAAACAAACACAACTTCTGCATATGGAATGCACAATGCAAGCCTGTATTTGATGGAATTATTTTGGTACAGTGAGAGAGATGGATTTCTGGCTGCAGAACTCCATAAAGTTCTTTTGCTCTGCATTTCAGGAAGATCACAGTACCAAGTGACAACACAAATTGGAAGAAATAATCCAGACACAAAGAACTTCAATATTTCTGGCTGTTGTTGATCTATATCATCACTAACCAAGGATGGTCTCAAATTCATATCTTGTACATCAGACATACACAAAGGAATTTCAACTGTACATTATTTTATATTCTTTTTGGATAGGTCACAGTATCTTCTTTCCATTTCATATGTGTTCATTTTTGTATGTGTGCTTGATGTAGCGACTATTTTTCATTTTTTGGGGTCAACAAGAATTAAAATTATTCTTTCTTGTTTCGAGTGAACTGGAGAGTAACTGGAGAGTGATATAGCCTCATGATGGAAAAGAATTTTAATCTGTTGTTGTGACCACCTGGGTAGGTTGAAAGGACAGGAGCTGGGTCCCCCTTCCTCCCTGGTCACAACACAGTTATAAGGTTTATGATACAGTTATGCTCTTAAGTTTAGTGTGACATAATGTGGTAACGTGACCTACCTGACAGTATGCCTGACTATTTCATTAGGGAGAATTTCCAAATGATTTTAGCCTGGAGATTTGGCCTGCGTTCCAATAGGAGAGAGTATGAATCCCCAAAGTTCCAGAAGGTACTGACAATACTGTGGTGCAAACAGTTGTGCTTTAAACTGGCTCTGTAATTCCAAGATGAGAGAGCTCTGGCATCTCAAGATAGTTTTTTAATGTTTCTATCTGGATAGAAGGTCCTTGTAATTCAAGCTGCCACGGGAAACGATGCAAAGAAAACCATTAGAAAGAAAAATAATGTTACAAGTTTTCCTAGGATATCAATATATACCACAGACTTTGTTTGGAATCTGCCAGAATCCAGGAAAGAGAGAGCAACTCGAGGCCAAAAGCTTCGATATTGTTCAGTGAATAGGAATATGTGTGGAAGCTTGTACTTAGATAGCAAAGATTGTACTGGAAACAAACCTGGCCATCTTTGACAGCAGTCTGACCTTCCATTCCAGCACTGACATTGAGGTAGGAGGGGAGATTCAGTTTGTTTTGCAGTAAAACCTATTGCATCAGACATGAAGTGTTGCATCACGATTGGACCCACAACCAGAACCAAATCACATCACCGCAGAGTTTTGGGATGGGAAAAGGAAGATTAGCTGAAAGAATACCATCACAAATAATGCCTTTAGAATTGGAACAGGCCACAGCCTCAGCAATGAATGTCACAATAAAGATGAGTGCAAATACCTCCAAGGAAGTAGGTGCATGTGATCCACTCCTGTTAACTCCGGCTATCTTTACGTGTTCACGCCTTGCCACACAGAAAGAGGAAAGTATGTTCATGGCTAGTAATTAACCAGTTTGGGTGGTGTGGCTGTAATTCTTGAACATCTGGCGCTGTGCGTAAGCTGTTAGAAGTGGGTGTGCATATGCCAACATGTAGCACATATATGCCAGACATGGTTTTATTGGAAGTTACATGATGGGATGTGGTGAATTGAATAGTGCCAGCTAACAGGAGTTAGCTGAGTTGAAGGAGATGAAAATGCCTTCACTGTCCTTGACATTCATGTAAGATCATTGACCATCTTGCAGCACAGTACCCAGATTCTGAGAACTTGATTCTTGTCAATGACCTCCATGATTCACTGTTCCCACTGTTTACTGACCATTTGGCCCTTAAGACAACATTTCTCTCCTTTCCACATCAAACCCTCCAGTGCAATCCTCCAAAACATTTGAAGCCTACCTCTTCCCATGGTGTTCATGTTGTGTCATTTTGCAAACTTCCTTTGTCAGAGTTACATCCTCCTAGTACATACTGTGGCCACAATGCACACCTCTATCAATAGACGCTTGCTAGCCTCAAGTAGGGGTTCTATCCTTCATAATATTGCCTCCCATCTGATGAATCCAACACATTAATAATATAATTTAAAGTCACTAGATGATGAAATCATTGAAATAAGCAGGCAGCAGCAATGTCTTGTGCTACCAGTAATGTAATCAACAAGCAAGTTAATTGTAGCTTTTGATTCTCAGAGGCTGCCACGTTTTGTCTCTTGTGATTTAGGGTTAGAAAAAATTTAATATCATCATGATCACATCAGGTACTGGAAATATTTTAGACTAATTTTTGCCTCTTCGATTGGTAAATAATAAAGCCTTTTTTTCCCAAGCACTCTGATGTGATCACAACATGTTTTATATGGGGAATTTGAAAGAAAGATTTGCACATGCATTTGTTTAACCTGTCATGAAGAGATATCTCATTGTGCTTTATGTAAAATGAATTATTTTAATATGTTAAAATCATATTATTCAAGTACACATGACACCATTTTTAACACATTAAGAAGACACAAGCCCTATTTTATGCAAGATTGTTTGTTACAAGACGGTAACGGAGTAGAATGCTCCAGCTGGATTCGTCTGCTCCACCTGCATTTCTTCTTTGTTTCCTTTATCTCTTAGCTTTTTCTTACTCCTATTTTTTTTTTCTCTTCTTCTTTTCTTCACTCTGAATCCAGGCCTTCCATGATGGCTCCAGGCTTCCAGCACCAAACAGCAATTCCTGGCATCCAGCAAGCGATGATTCCCAGCCTCCGGTGATAACTCCCGGCCTGGCGCAGCGGCATCCCGTAGCAGTCTCCTGGCATGGCTTGGCATCCTCCCGGCGTTACATGGTGTCTTGCTGGCCTCCGCAGCAGCCTCCCGGCATTGACATGGCAGCATCCTGGCCTGGCGTAGGGACCTCTCAGTGTGGCACGGTGATCGTAGGGCCTCTTGCAGAGGCCATCCCAGTGTGGTGTGGTGACATTCCAGCCTCCTGAATTGGTCTCCTCGCATGGTGTGTCACCAAAGCAGTGTGGAACCAGTGCCTGGTGTGGACTGGAAGCTAAGTGCCCGTGCGGTCTGCTCTACTGAATTCTTTTCTGTTATGCTGGACATTTTGTTTCTGTAACAAATCTTGTAAGAAAAGAAGCTATGCCTGAGTATTTTTGTATCTAAGTCGACACAGTAATTGGCGATATATAAATTTGTCATCGTACTCAATGAATATGCGTGACAATAGAGGCTATTTTATTCATTAACCTGGATAATTATAGAAAACTATTGGCAGGTACAAGGAGGAACTTACTTAAGCTTCTTCATATCAACTGAGAAGTCTTTAATGTGAATTTTACCAATGTACTTCAGAATTTGTTAAAATTTTCATGGTAACCTGAGATATTAAAGTATGAATTGTCAACTAAAGTTTTGTAACACGCTATCCCAGAGTAAAATCAGACTTATGGTGCAAGGAAATATAACCACACAGTCGGTAAACAAGAAACAGAGTGAGGGTAAAAGTCAGTCGCTTGTGTGGATAAGTTTTGGAGGTTGTTTAATACAAATGTCTGTGCTGCATCAGTTTTTGCTCTCGGAAAGCTGCAATGTTTTGGCACTAACAGAAAATGCTGAAACCATTCAGCAAATCATCAATTTCACTGGAGATAACAAGTAAATTAATGCTTCATATGTGAAACATTTGTTGGGACTTGTCCTCATAGAAGTTTTGGAGCCTGTGTAAAATTCCTACCTCTGATTAGTCCAGTGAAATCTCTATCTGCAGATTATAATAGGTTAAAACTTCAGCCTAAGGTGGATTCTGCAGGCAGTAAATCAAAGGCTGATTTTTTTTTTAGAATCAGTTAATGATGGAAGAAGGACATTGTAATTGTGTGACCTGAGCTGCTTCTGGATTGCCCTACTTGAGTATTAGGCTCACCCCATTGTTCTAACAACCTCATGAGGATGATTAAGGCTGATATTATAACATGAAAAAGTGTTGATCTGCTGATTCTCTTGAGCTCAGTTCAACAGAAATTTTTAAATTTGGGGCTTTCAGCTCCTTTTGGTTCCCCTCCACTCATACTGCAGGTCTCTTCTATCCTTGGTCAATGTTCTTTCCTTCTTATAACTATGTGCTCTGAGACCGTCTCTTATTCAATAAGTTTCGGTGAAAAAGTAGATTGCTGAAGACTGTTATGAATATTATGAGTGTACTTTTCATCCTTCTTGGTGATCTGAGAAGGCAATATATCAGGAATTACTCATTACATGTTCTGCAAGTAAAGAGCAGGCCATGCAGTCAGTCTAGCTCTGGAAACACTGATTGAACATCCATGCTCAAAGGAGCATTGGCTTATGCTTTTCAACCAATTATAAATGAGCAATTTCCTCTCAAGTATTTAATATAAGAGAAGAAATCGACCTTGGGAACGTATTACAGAGCTGGCGATGGAGATGCTTGCATTTCCCCAAGATTAAAGTAAAATACTTCATTTCAGAAATAATACTTTTGCACCACAACAAAGAATAGAGTACTTTGCAATGTCCATTAGTGGGAATCAATACTGGATAAATCAAAGGCTGGAAATCTGAAAATGTCTATGAATGTTTTAGTCTTTCTCTACTGATATAACTCATTTGCCTTTCAAGCTTCTATGTATTCACAGAACTCCACTGCAATTGGTAATTATTTCAAAATTAAGTAATTCCCAGGCCTTGCTGTTTGCAGCAAGATGTAATATTGCAGTGAATGCAACACTCTGTATTGGAGGGAGGCCTCATAACCTAATGCTGGATGGTTATGTTAAAATGCTGTGCTCGATGAGTAAAATGCTCCCCTCTCTAGAAATGGCAAGCAGCGGAAATAATTGGGTGAGTTTGCATTGGAGGTAAACTCACCACCTTCTCATCGTGCCTCTATTTAAATGCCAGGCATAAAAGTGCACAAGTGACTATATTAAATTGGCAGTAACTAATGGCCAATTAATGAACAATTAATGGCAATTGAAGGACCTCAGCTCACTCTCTCCCTGATCACCAAGGAGGGTAGTTTGTTTCTGAAATAGGAAGCCAGGGTGACCCATTTATTCAGCTTGGTTTCCCCGATGTAGAGGAGGTCACAAATGGGAACAGCGGATACGGTATATCACATTAACAGATGTGCAGGTGAACATCGCTTGGGAACGCTGCAGCCCAAGGGTATCAATGTGGACTCCATAAGCTTCAAAATCTCCCCTCCCTCGACAACATCCCAAAACCAGCCCAGCTAGTCGCCGCCTCCCTAACCATTCCTCCCACCTCAAGCTCCACCCCCATCTCCTACCCACTAATCTCATCCCATCTCCTTGACCTGACTGTTCCCCCTGGACCGACCTATCCCCTCTCTAACCCCCCACTTACATTCACCCTCACTGGCTCTAACCCTGCCTCTTTGACCTGTCTGTCACCTCTCACCCTATCTTCTCCTTTATCCATCTTCTATCCACTTCCCCCTCAGTCCCTATTTATTTCAGAATCCACTTCTCCCACCCCCATTTCTGAAGAAGGGTCTCGACCAGAAACATCAGTTTTCCTGCTCCTCTGATGCTGCTCGGCCTGCTGTGTTCATCCAGCTCTACACCTTGTTATCTCAGGTTCTCCAGCATCGGCAGTTCCTGCTATCTCTGACCTATTTATTCAGTTTGAATGACAGATTCAGTACATGAAGACATAGTCTGTGATGCTGAAGGGATCCTGTTCCTCGGAACTTGTGGCAGATAGTCCAGATGGTTAACAAAACTCTGCCCCCAGTGTGGCATAAAAAGACTTTGGTTTTATCAAAGAATAATTGGATAATGTCACATACTCCAGAGGTTTTTATATCATCTTAAACTCTAGAAACCTCCATGCCAATACATGAAGCCATAACATGGGGCTTCATGTGATGGCAGTGAGGGTTAAAGACTTCCGTCAATGAACTTGTGTTATTTTTTGGCATTTTCTCACAGATTATCTGCAACGGATCTCATATTATTGGAGTTCTGAACTTCACAGCTGGGGGCTCAGTGCTCAAACTGCAACTGTTTACTATAAATATATTAATGACTTGGACGAAGGAAGAGAATGTATTGTAGCCAAATTTGCAGATGATACAATAACTAGAAAAGCAAGTTGTGAGAGGGGTACAAATAATTTACAGAGAGATTATTAGAGTTAAGTAAATTGACAAAGTTTTGACAAATGGAATATAATGTAGGAAAATGTGAATTTGTCCATTTTGTAAGGAGGAACAAAAGAAGAGGGTCAATACAGTGCAGAGCTAGAGGAACACAGCAGGTCAGGCAGAATCAGCAGAGCAGGAAAGTCGACATTTCGGGCTCACACCCTTCATCAGGACTGGGAACAGGAAAAGCTGCTCAGAAATAAGTAGAGGAAGGGGGTGGGGCTGGGGAAGGTAGGTGGGATGGTGTTAGGTGTATGCAGGCAGGGGGTAGTGGAGATTGGTCAGTGGGAAGGCTGAGGTGCATAGGTGAGAAAGAAGAACAGGTAGCGTCTGGTCAAGGAGGTGGCGATGAGAGGGAGAGTTGGACATGGGATGAGGCCGAGGGTGAGGAGAGTTTGAAACTAGTGAATTCTATGTTGAGACTATTGGGCTGTAAGCTCCTGGGGCAGAATATGATGTGTTGTTCCTCCAGTTTGCGTATGGTGTCATTGTGGCACTGGACCGGGCCCAGCATGGACATGTCACCAAGGGAGTGGGCGGGGAGATAAAATAGTTGGCTACCAGAAGATGTTGTTGATTATAGCATACAGAGCACAGATACTCCGCTAATTGGTCACAGAGTCTGCGTTTGGACTCACCAATGTAGAGGAGACCACATCAGGATCAACAGATGCAGTAGAACAGGTCGGAGGACGTCCAGGTGAATCCCTGTTAGACTTGGAAAGATTGTTTGGGGCCTTGGACAAAGGTGAGGAGGGAGGTGTAGGAGCAGGTGTAGCACCTCCTGTGGTTGCAGGAAGAGGTGCCAGAGAGTGTTATTTAAATGGAGGAAGACACACAAAGCTGCAACACCCAGGCAATTGGGAATACTTATGCACAAAACCGAGAAAGCTACCACACAGGTGCAGTAGGCAATCAGGAAGGCTATTTAAATGTATTACTTATTTCAAGGGGGTTGGTGAATAAGGGACGGCACGGTGGCTCTGTGGTTAGCACTGCAGCCTCGCAGCACCAGGGACCCAGGTTCAATTCCAGCCTCGAGTGATTGTCTGTGCGGAGTTTGCACATTCTCCCTGTGTCTGCGTGGGTTTCCTCGGGTGCTCCAGTTTCCTCCCACAGTCCAAAGATGTGCAGGCTAGGTGGATCGGCCATGCTAAATTTCCCGTAGTGTTCAGGGTGTGTGGGTTATAGGGGGATGGGTATGGGTGGGATGATTCAAGGGGCAGTGTGGGCTTGTTGGGCCGAAGGGCCTGTTTCCACACTGTAAGGAATCTAATCTAATAAGAGCAGGGAACTCTTACAGCAACTATACAAGGTGAAATAACTCCACAGAGACTGATATGCCATCATCAAGTCACCCTTTATTTACATATACTTGACACTGATCCAGCTCTCTCAGAACTAGCTCTCAAATTAAACTGAACTCCTGAGACTATTGTTCTTATATGTCACTCAGGGTTCCCTGATTGCACCAGATTAACAGCCCTGATCAGGGAACTTATATTCTATGAATTCCACTTGGCTGACCTTGTTACAATCACTATACAATTTGCTGGTGAGACCACACCTGGAGTATTATGAGCAATTTTGGTCTCCTTATTTATAGAAAGATATTATTTCATTGGAGGCAGTTCAGAGAAGGTTCACCAGAGAAGGATGGCTTAAGAGCTAAAGATCACACAATTTAGGATTCTGCTCCCTGGTGTTTAGAGGAATAAGTGGTGATCTTATTGAAATATATAGATTTGAAAGTATACATGCTGAAAAGATGTTTTCCCTTGTGGGAGAGCCTAGGACCAAAGACCATAGTCTCAGAATATAGGGTTGCCAATTTAAGACGGAGATGAGGAGAAATTTCTGTTCTCAGAGACTTGAGAGTCTTTGGAGCCCCATGCACAGAGGGAGTCAGGGTTCTTTTATCTATTTCAGGCTGAAATAGATGATTCTTGAGCAGTAGGGGAAATGAAAGGTTATGGTTAAAGTGCAAGAAAGTAGATGTGAAGAATATCAGATCATCCATTATCCTAATGAATAACAGAACAAGTGTAAGGGGCCAAATTCCTGCTCCCATTCCAATTTCTTATGGTCTTATGTGAATCTATCTGCAGACAAGGAGTAAGTAGCTTGGCAATTGCATCTTCTTTCATTCTTGGAATAACTGAAGAATTTGCTTATCATTCACAAGAATGTGATGTAATCAAATATAATAGCAAAACTAAGCTACATTATACATTTTAATTGTGGAAGGGAACATATGATCCCATAAGTGAAAAGTTATGTGCATAACTTTTGATGTGTTACCTCTGTGCCCTCACTTTTCTTTTCTTCATTTGTCTTCCATTTTGACTAAGTTCCGTCCTGATCTTCACAGGTGAAGGGACCTGGCTGTGTATTTGAACCTTGTGGCCTGCCCAACTTGACAATCGCTCCTAGGTCCCTTTTGACCTCAAGTTCCAAGGTGTGTTTCAAATATCTTATCAAGATGCAGGTTCATGCCTTCAGCTTTAACCTCTATAAATTTTTGATCATAGGTGAGGAAGAGATTGAAAAGCTGCCCACCTTGGGAATGTCCTGAGAAAAAGCTTCTGGGAGTATCATGTATCGTTCCTCTGCCCTATGGATACTTGCTGGCATCACCTTGTGTTTCTGACAGGAAGGGGAGCCTGGAGTGAGGTCAGGACTCATGTATCCCTCATGTTGCCATTGATACTGAGTGTCTATGGCTGAAGTGAAAGAAATGCAGGTCTGTTTGCATATTTAGCTGCTGGATATACTGGATTTGATATCAATGATAATTGCTAACCTGTCTTTGGAGACGGCTGTATATGTAGGCATGCTAGAGCCAGAATGGTTCCAACAAATTTCGTGGGCTCCCCCATATTTGGATCCAGTTTACTGAATGCATCTGTCAAGCCTGCATGTAGTTCCCCCACCCCCCGGCCCGACTTTGATTTTTACCAAAGCCACTGCTGAAGGCTGGGGGCTGAATCTTTAAGGATAGTTGATGCATTGAAAGGACACGAAAAGAAGAAATTGAGATGAATTGGTGCTCATTTTAAGGAATTGAATCAATACCTCAGTGAGAGAGGATCTTAGATCAGAAGAAAAACAATATCATTTGGAAACTTTTAAGAGCCTCAAATATGGCCTATGGCCTGTGGCAGAATTGCAGGGGAAATCCAGTGAGATTGAACTTAATGCAAGGAACAAATCTTTGCAACATTGATGTAAGCTTTGGCTGTTGAGATGGGTTTCTCACAAATTAAGGGGATTTATTGCTTGTCAATGACCTTATTCATTGCAATTTTGCCTCATTAATTTTCAACTTCCCATCTTCCCAAACTTGCTGAACAAACCAGATGCCAAGAATTCTTGAAGTGGAAGTCAGAGCAGGTACCTGTTGACTTCAGTTCACTGCTGGCTACAAACAGCCTCCGTGTAACTCTCTACCAAAGAGTATTTCTGGGCATGATCCATGGTCACCAGCCACATGCACCCTTTGCCCATGGACATTGATAACCAAGATTTACCAACTCCTCAGGATCCCTCATGGACCCTCTCTTATCCACTTGCAGAGCCCTTAAGAAGTACACACCTGTATCATAGGGCACACCAACAACTAGCATGGAGGGTGCTACAAGGCCACTTGGTAAGTACGAGTTTGTATAGAGCTGACACTTTCCACCCAACTGCATGTCAGGGCTTTTTGCTTGGTCTCCTAGCACTCACACACTTAGCACCAACTAGATTCTTGCAACATCCATGCTTTGCCTTGCTGTGCCATTGAGTGTCTTCAGACAACCAGACAGCTGTTGATTTATTCATTCATGGGACATGGGCATAACTAGCTGGGCCAACATTTATTGTACATCTGTAATTGCCAGCAGGCAGTTAGGAATCAACCACATTGCTGGTTATGTGCAGGCTAAACCAGGTAAGGTTAGAAGTAATGGGAACTGCAGATGCTAGAGAATCCAAGACAACAAAATGTGAGGCTGGATGATCCCACTTCCTACAGACTAAGGGGGTGGCCATGGGCACCCGCATGGGCCCCAGCTATGCCTGCCTCTTTGTAGGTTACATGGAACAGTCCCTCTTCCGCACCTACACAGGCCCCAAACCCCACCTCTTCCTCCGGTACATTGATGACTGTATCGGCGCCGCCTCTTGCTCCCCAGAGGAGCTCGAACAGTTCATCCACTTCACCAACACCTTCCACCCAACCTTCAGTTCACCTGGGCCATCTCCAGCACATCCCTCACCTTCCTGGGCCTCTCAGTCTCCATCTCAGGCAACCAGCTTGTAACTGATGTCCATTTCAAGCCCACCGACTCCCACAGCTACCTAGAATACACCTCCTCCCACCCACCCTCCTGCAAAAATTCCATCCCCTATTCCCAATTCCTCCGCCTCCGCCGCATCTGCTCCCACGACAAGACATTCCACTCCCGCACAACCCAGATGTCCAAACTCTTCAAGGACCGCAACTTTCCCCCCACAGTGATCGAGAACGCCCTCGACCGCGTCTCCCGCATTTCCCGCAACACGTCTCTCACACCCCGCCCCCGCCACAACCGCCCAAAGAGGACCCCCTCGTTCTCACACACCACCCCACCAACCTCCGGATACAACGCATCATCCTCCGACACTTCCGCCATCTACAATCCGACCCCACCACCCAAGACATTTTTCCATCCCCACCCCTGTCTGCTTTCTGGAGAGACCACTCTCTCCGTGACTCCCTTGTTCGCTCCACACTGCCCTCCAACCCCACCACACCCGGCACCTTCCCCTGCAACCGCAGGAAATGCTACACTTGCCCCCACACCTCCCCCCTCACCCCTATCCCAGGCCCCAAGAAGACATTCCACATTAAGCAGAGGTTCACCTGCACATCTGCCAATGTGGTATACTGCATCCACTGTACCCGGTGTGGCTTCCTCTACATTGGGGAAACCAAGCGGAGGCTTGGAGACCGCTTTGCAGAACACCTCCGCTCAGTTCGCAACAAACAACTGCACCTCCCAGTCGCAAACCATTTCCACTCCCCCTCCCATTCTTTAGATGACATGTCCATCATGGGCCTCCTGCACTGCCACAATGATGCCACCCGAAGGTTGCAGGAACAGCAACTCATATTCCGCCTGGGAACCCTGCAGCCTAATGGTATCAATGTGGACTTCACCAGTTTCAAAATCTCCCCTTACCCAACTGCATTCCTAAGCCAGTCCAGTTCGTCCCCTCCCCCCACTGCACCACACAACCAGCCCAGCTCCTCCACTCCACCCACTGCATCCCAAAACCAGTCCAACCTGTCTCCGCCTCCCTAACCTGTTCTTCCTCTCACCAATCCCTTCCTCCCACCCCAAGCCGCACCCCCATCGACCTACTAACCTCATCCCACCTCCTTGAACTGTCCGTCTTCCCTGGACTGACCTATCCCCTCCCCACCTCCCCACCTATACTCTCTCCACCTATCTTCTTTTCTCTCCATCTTCGGTCCGCCTTCCCCTCTCTCCCTATTTATTCCAGAACCCTCACCCCATCCCCCTCTCTGATGAAGGGTCTAGGCCCGAAACGTCAGCTTTTGTGCTCCTGAGATGCTGCTTGGCCTGCTGTGTTCATCCAGCCTCACATTTTGTTGTCAAGGTTAGAAGTAACCTTCCTAAAAGGACATTATTGGGCAATTACAATGTGGAAATTTTTCCATATCTTGAGTTAATCCTTAAATACTCACCAGATCTTCAGTTGATCTTTCGCGGCAAAAAAAAATGCATTCATTTCTGAAAAGTTCTTCTTGCCAATAGCCAGTAAGATTTTCAGATATCTGACAATCGACAGTGTCATGAGTAGACTGTTAATTCCAGTTTATTTTTTATTGAATTCAAATTCTGCCATCTGCCATAGCAGGATTCAAACCTGAGTCCCCAGAACATTACCTTTGGCCTCTGGAATAATAGTCTCATGAAAATACCCACAAGACCATTGCTTCCTCAAATTGCCTTGTTGGTCAGCAGTCTTCAATCAAGACAGTGTGAACCTTACTGTCCAGCAGTGTGCTATGCCTGCACCATATGCCAACGGTTTGTGCAGCAAACATACTGCATGTGTTACAAGCAAGCAACCATGTCTCAAAGCCTTAGTTGAGTAGTCATCAGTGTAATCCATGGAGGTACTTACCAGTCATGGAGCCCTGGTACAATATATCAAGAGTATCCTTTCATACCAGTTCAGGGGTTTGGCCGTGGTCAGGCACCTAATTGGGGTAAGTTTTGGCAGGAGATCTAGGCCTCTGCAGTCAAGGGAGTAAAAGACCAGGCCAGGGTAAGTCTTTTACTCTGTCTTTCATCAGGAAATTCTCGTGACTCTTTCACATTCACCACGATGAGTATGGTTTGAATCTTATGAATGGCTACAATGCTAAGATCCATGTATTGTGGTAAGTCTTGCCACTGCTTAATCATTGGTATCCAGTGGGGAGAAGTTTTCGGTATTCCAATCTGAACAAGTTGAGACTGCACTGAGACATTTATTGATATATTTATGAATGTTGGGATGATTTCCATGTTGTCAGTGTTGTGGTGTGTCCACCTTGTTGGTCATCTGCAACTTGTTCTTAGATCTGGCTTTGCTTTTGAAATCAAATTTTCTGTCTATGCATGTCTTTGGAGATGTGAAGAAATGCTGGGCAGCTTCTGGGTGGGGCTGGCAAGCTGCATCAATGACAGATCTTGCTAATTGGTTGCACTTTACCAATTGTGGGAATGATGTTGTCTGCACCTAAAAAGTGTAACTGATCTTGGCCCGGCACTATAGCTTCATGGTGACATACATCTTCCAGCAAGGCACCAATAGTTCGGCCCTTTTCTCTTGCCCAGATGATATTTCCTGAAAATTTTGTCAAAGTTGAGGCCGTCACCATTTCGATTAGCCTCTCTGTGGGCTCTTCCCCAGAGATTTCAAACTCACGACTTTGTTGCAGCATCTGGCAACAAAATCATCAATTGATGCTAGATATTTTTGTTTGAATGACATGAGTTGTGTAATCTTTTAATGCGGAAGTTGCTCCTCAAATACTTAAGTTGATTCTCGAATACTCACCAGATCTTCTCTGAATCTTTTGACAAAAAAGGGTGCACTTATTTCCGAAAAGAAATAGAAAGAACTGCAGATGCTACAAATCAAGAACAAAAACAAAGTTACTGGAAAAGCTCAACAGGCCTGGCAACATCTGTGAAGGAAAAAACAGAGTCAACATTTCGGGGTCCTGTCCTTCCCTGGTTCTGAGGAAGGGTCACCAGACCCGAAATGTTAACTCTGTTTTTTGCTTTACAGATGCTGCCAGGCCTGCTGAGCTTTTCCAGGAACTTTGTTTTTATTCCTATGTTTCTGAAAAGTCCTTCTTGTCGATGGCCAGTAAGATTTTCAGATATCTGCTCTCAGGATCATTTGTGGTTTGTTGTGAAGTAAAGCTGCAATGAAGATGTCACTCGCTGTCCATTACATTATCAAATCCTCGCCTTCCATTTTTTGTCAATGGCTTGTCGCTTTGTGCTTTCTTGAATTGGAGAGCAGGATGTTTTTTGTTTCCTTTCTTTTTAATTAGCTTGCTGTTTTGAACTTTTAATTTTCCTTCTTTTGCTTTTTTATTGTACTTTATTTGCCACAGCTGGGGCGTCCTTATGAAGGATTATTGAGTGTGCTTGTACCTTAGAAAAAGGACTGCAAAGGTAGTTTCCATCCTCTGGAAGGAGTTTGCATCAAATAAGGAATGATGATGTCACACCAGCTTTGGCACCAAATTGAAGGAAACAAAATGGCAGGACCAACTGATCATTGCACAGAAGTAAGCATTTCACCCTGCTAGGTAACATTGTCAGTGTGCCTCCTGTGAAACATTGGTGCTATGTCCTACTTGTTATTCATGTGCCTCAGTTTGTTTGGGTGTTTGGTACCACTTCTGGTTTTATTTCTCACTGATTTGTACACAGAGTCTAATTCAATGTGTTTGTTGATGGAGTTCTGGTTAGAATATCAGGCCTCCAGCATTTCCCTGGCATGTCTCTGTTTGGCTTGTGCAATTATGGACGTGTTGTCCCAGTCAAATTCATGTCCTTCATTATCCGCGTAGAGTGAGACAGCGAGAATTGGTCGTGACTTTTGGTGGCTAGTTGGTGTTCGTGTCCCTGTATTGTCAGTTTTCTTCTGGTTTGGTATATGTAACGTCTCACACAGTCCTTGCATGGTATTTCCTATACTACTCTGTTTTGCTGGTTTTTGCTATGGGATCCCTTATGTTCATCTGTAGCTGTCACAAGGTGGTGGTTGGCTTGTGGGCTGCTCTAATACCTAGGGGTCGGTATAGTCTTGTGGTCATCTCTGATATGTCCCTGATGTACAGTTTGGTGATTAGTGAGTCTGGTCAGGTTGTACTTTGTGTTATGTTCTGTCACGGAGGTAACAGCTGACTGTGCTTTTCGGTTATCCGTCCATTTAAAGGAATAACAAGTAGAGCAGAACACCGACACTACACCGGAGGCGCACTGACAATGTTACCAAGCACGGTGACAAAACATTTGCAACCAAACCCATCTGCTCGGCCTGAGTGTTTGCAACCTCATCCACAACTTGAGCTACAATCTTCTTGAAAATTTTGAGCTGAGTTGCTCCTTTAGAGAGGTGATTTAGACTCAGTATGAGTCTTTATGTTGCAACCATAAGCATGATCATTAATATAAAAAATATTATGAATCATGATAAGGACTAAGATAATTAAACTGGGTTTAAAAATACAATTTTTGCGCAGCATCTGCTCACCTTGAATAAACTACTCCTCGACACAATGAAATCATAGGGCAGCAAGCTGGTGTTTGGTTGGTGAAACAGATTCTATTCCCTAAGCCAGGGAATAGCGTATCTTACATTTTTTTTATTCTTTCAAAGTAAATATATATTGCTAGCAAGATCCACGTCTGCAATTCATCCCTAATTGCCTTCCGCAGCCGTTTCAGAGCCCAGCAAAGAGTCAACCACATTGCTGTGGTCTGAGATCAGTTATAGGCCCCATTAGGGAAGGATATGTTTTAAATGTAATCTTTAAGGAATACATCATGGAAAGAGAGATCAAGGTCGTGGCTTGCTCCTCCTGCTCTGTGTGGAAACTTGGGCACAGCTCCAGTGCATGGGACTAGAACTTATGCAGAGGGTGTCTCTAGCTGTGGTTCCTGGAAAGCCAGGGTTCCGAGCTGTAGTTGGAGCAGTGGTGGAGGGCACTTTTGTGCATCTGCGAGGCTGAGAGTATTAAGTACAGAGAGGCGGTCTCTCCACTAGCTAAGACTCCACAGGCAGGGAGGAATTGGATGACCATCAGGCAGAGAAAACAGACCAGGCAGGCAATGAAAAAGTGCTCTGTGGCCATTCCCCTGCAATAAAGATACACTGTTTTGGATGCTGCTGGTGGAATGGCTTTAGAGGAAAGTAGCAACAGTCAAATTCATTTGACTTTATTTGATTCTGCTGCATGGGAGAGAAGGAATACATGTGAGAAGGCTACAGATATGGGGGATTCAATCATATGGAGAAATAGATGGATGTTTCAGTGACCTCAAATGAGACTCCAGGATGCTACATTTCCTCCCAGATGCCAGGGCGAAGGATATGTCAGAGAGGCGAGAGGGCATTCTGGAGGGAGAGAATGACCAGACAATGGTTGTGGTACGTGTCAGTAGGAACAGCAAAAGTTTAAAAATGGAATGAGGCTGTAAAAGCAGAATATAAGGAATTAGAAAAGCAGTTAAAAAGTCATACCTCAAAGATAATGATGTTAGGATTTCTACCAGTGCCACGTGCTAGTCAGAATAAAAATAGCCAGATATACCGGATAAATACTAGAGAAATGATGTGAACAGGAGGATGTCAGATTCCTCAGACATTTGAACCAGTCCTTGAGGAGATGGGACTATAGATACACAGATTCATACAGCGCAGGTAAGGCCCTTCAGCCCATCAAGTTTGCATCAACATCATTACCAGTAAAAGTGTGTTAATCCCAAATAGAAAATTGCATTCCCTCACCAGTCAAAGCGCTAAATCCTAACCACTAGACCACCAGGGAGGATGAAGCTGGATGGGTTATGCCTGTGCAGGATCAGAACTGATATCCTGGACCGAGTACTTGCTCAAGGGTTTTGCGGGGGGGGAGGGTGTGTGTTAAAACCTAAATGACAATGGTATGGGAACCAAAACAGGGAGACAGGAGAAAGGGAAACAACAGGAAGAAAAAAAGATAGAATAGGAAATAAGAAAAGTGATAGGCAGAAAATTCACAGGCAACAATTAAAATAATGTGAATGGGACTAAGAATGTTAAAAGGCATTAGTCATACAAGCAGATATAAATCTGTATGATACTGTCAGGACTATAGAGACATGGCTGCAAGGTAACCAAGAAAGATAATAGAAAACTCAGGGCAATTTCATTTTTATGAAGGACAGACATAAAGGAAAAGGAGGGGATAGGATTGCTGATTAAGGAGAAATTAACCCAATAGCGATAAAGGTGTTAGCCTTGGTGAAG
Source organism: Stegostoma tigrinum (assembly GCF_030684315.1). Taxonomy (NCBI): domain Eukaryota; kingdom Metazoa; phylum Chordata; class Chondrichthyes; order Orectolobiformes; family Stegostomatidae; genus Stegostoma; species Stegostoma tigrinum. The sequence continues at coordinate 38,823,687 of NC_081368.1, forward strand.
TGAAATCTGTTTGGAATGAGAAATGAATAATCAGTAATCTAAATCAGTGAGACCTTAAGGGGAGAATGACTATAATAAGTGAGAATTAGAACAAAGAACAATACAGCACAGGGAACAGGCCCTTTGGCCCTCCAAACCTGGGCTTTTTCTTTTGCCTTTCCATACTAAAACTGCCCTCACTTACAGGACCTGTATCCCTCTATTCCCTTCCTAGTCATGTATTCATCCAGGCATGTCTTGAATGCTGCTACTGCATCTGCTTTCACCAACTCCTCGCCAGCATGTTCCAGGCATTCACCACCCTTTGTATCAAAAACTTGCCTCATGTACCTTTTTAAACTCCCACTGTCACTTGCCTCCACCCTCCCCATAATTTGAACCTGTCTCCCCTAGTGATTGACCCCTGTACCCTGGGAAAATGCCTAATACTTTTCACTGTATCCATGCCATTCACAATCGTATAAACTTCTATCAGGTTGCCCCTCAACCTCCTGCATTCCAGTGAAAACAAACTCAGTCTCTCCAACCTTTCTTCATAGCTAAAATTCTCCATACTTTTTCTGTACCCTCACCAAAACATCCAAATCCTTCAGGTAGTGTGATGACTTGAATTGTACGCAATTCTTCATTACAATATATAGTGAAATTGTTGATTCTGAGATTAGGGTCCTAAATCAATGAAACTATGATGGCATGAGGCACGAGCTGGCTATGATAAGTTAAGGAATACTACTGTAACAGATGATGGTGGATATACTAGACTGAATGCTCCGATTTCAACCCACAGTCCAAAGATGTACAAGTTAGGTCAATTGGCCAGGTTAAATTGCCCATAATATCCAGGGTTGTGCAGGCTAAGTGGAACAGCTATGGGAAATGCAGGGTTATAGGGTAGGGGTTGGATGCTCCTCAGAGGGATTCTCTGACCTATAATCTAAATTATACAAAGAGAAACAAGTTAATGAAGGGGGCAGAAACACCAAAAGCATTTCTTTTTTTCTGCAGACTTCATGGACTGGACTGTGACCTCCATGCATGTGTATCTGGGAACACAGGATATAGAACACAGGCCATGACAAGTGAGCTTTGCAAGAGAAGAATTGTTATCATTGTCCCAGAGTAAACATTCTTTGGTTTCCCTTGTGCTACATTGGCAATGACAGCAGCTGTAAGAGGGGAAGTCGGAAGGGAATCTGACTTCTTGCCCTGAAGCATTTTTATATGCACAAGTAATATGGGCTTGGGGGAATGTTATTGTACTGCAAAGAATGGTTTGACAATTCAATGTAAAGATGGAAAGTATTGGTGAACTTGTTGCTAGCAATGGGTAATGAGAATACTTCTTGATTGCTGTTTGTAGTTTTAGAAAATTTACTTGGGCTACATTTGGACTTTGTATTATCTTTGAGCAATATGTTTTGCTTTGATGGTAGAGTTGAGCTTGGAAGAAACATTGAGACACAGTTGGTAGCACCTCAATCTCTGAGACAAAAGCTCTGGGTACAAGTATCACTCTGAGATTTGATGGCTAACAAAGTTGGATTCATAACATATCTAAAAGTGTTGAGTACCAAATTGGCAGTCCTTTTTATGTAGGCCAATGGAACAGTAGTGAGAATAGGAGAGACTTCTGATTGGCCACTTGCAGGAGACAATGGCAAACCATTGCAGTAACTTGCAAACCAAAGCCAACACAGAAATCTACACTCACTAAAGTCTTTTCAGTGCATGGCACCCAGAGATATTGAGCTAGACTTTCCTAAGACAAATCGAAGATTATTGTGCCACCCAGCTTAAAAATGTTGCATTCAACTCCTTGGTTTTCCTATGAGATTTCCTATATTAACAGCCAAGGTGGAAAAGTAAATTAGAAGAGAGGAAAGGATAGTTAAAAAGTTCCACAGTGTCAGATAGGGATGCAACTAACTAGGGATTACTTCCAACAAACAGTCCTTTCGGTTTACAGATTTATGGAAACCTGCATGAAGATTGAGAAAAACGAGATTTGACAATCCAGTGGCAGTTGTGCTCCACCTGTCACTGCAAGAATATATACAACTAAGATTATCCACTTAACCAGCTTTGCCAATGGCTATCAAAGTCACTGTGACTTTTTTTTATTTTGTTACAGCCTCATTTCATAGCAGTAATGGAACATCTTGTTAGCCAAGGCACTAACTTGCCATACATTTGCTTCTTCATGGCTAAAGGCCCCAAACTCCTATGATCATGCTCTTTCTTGCTATAATTTGCTTTTCTCTTTAAGCACTGGCTTACACAGGCATCAGTTGTAACAGTTGTAATTTTAGGGTTTTTTTAATAAAACATCACATTACAAGATTCAATGCATATATAAATTCACATTAACTTCCCTGGATCTTTTGGGGTTAGTGGGAGGGCATTACACTAACATGGTCTAGGTGAACATGCAATATACCTGCCGAATGAGTCACTGAAACTCAGGCTCTCTGTTCCAACAATGCCCCATCTTTTAGGAAAACTTTGTATCACACTTCTCATCTAAACATTCAACACTGAAACTGTTCATTTTAACATTTATGATTGACATTCATGTCTCTAACCTTATATTGACAAAACAATATATGAGCGTGTCACCTTTTGTCAACATACATTGCTGATAAATCATTTAAAATGTTTTTTGGGTTCTTTTTCTCACTATTGAAATTCTAAGGATACAAAACATGATCCCTAATTTTAGTCTACACATTTGATAAGATCAGGATGTATTGGGTTGGATGCCTGGTTTACAATCTTTCTTATTTTACTCTCATTTCTCTTCGATGTGAATTGTATGTTTTTATTGCAGAAAATAAAAGTTCTTGTGTAGGGAGTAGCATATTGGTATAATGAATAGAAAATTGGCTGGCTGACAAATAACACACTAAGCATAAATGGGTCATTTTCTGGTGGCAGTATATAACAAGTGGGTTGTCACAGGAATCAGTTATTTGGCTGCAACTGGTCGCAATTTATCCATTTGATTTAAATGGAGGGATTTTAATTTGCTAAATTTGCAGAAGACTCGAAGAAAAGGTAGAAAAATAAGTTGTGAAGAATACATATGGAAACTACAAAGGAACATATGTTAAGTGTTAGCGAAAAGTTCTGCCAAATGGAGTATATTGTGGGAAAGTGGGAAGATGTGAAACTGTCAATTTTTGCAAGAATATTAGAAAAGCAGAGGATTATCTAAACAAGAAGAGGTTGCAGGTCTCTGAGATGAAAAACATTCAGGATGCCCAAGCACACGAATCATAAGTTAGAATGCATGTACAGCTAGTAACTAAGAGTGTTAGTAAAATATTATTGTTTATTCAGGAGAATTGAATAATAAATTAGGAAGGTTATGCCTCAGTTAACCTATTCAGTCATTCAGAGAGAGCACAGTTGGAATGCTGTGTACAAGACTGGTCAATTTCTTTAACGAAGGATAGAAAAGCTTTGGAAGCTTTACAAAACTAATATCCTGAATATTGTATTTTAAAGAAACACTGGACAGGTTTGACTTGTATTCTCCAGAATTTAGGTGAATGAGAAGTAACTTGATTGAAACATAAGATCTGGAAGGACCTTGATAGGTTATGTGTAGAAAAAAGATTTCTTCTTTTGAAAGAATCTAGAACTAGGGGGTCTAGTCTAAGAATACCAGGTTTCCATTTAAAATAGATGGCAATTTTGTTTTTCTGTCAAAAATCCTGTAAATCTTTCAAACAGCCAATCATCAAAAAGTATTAGAAGTGGCGCCATTAAATATTTTAAGACAGAGGTGATAGGTGGCATTGTAGAGTAATCAGATCAAACAGGATTTTCTTGAATGGCAGGAAACGCCTGAGGGGCGAAGGGGCCTATTCCTGCTCCGAATTCATTTGTTTGAATGCAAGATGGTATGTAAAATGGATCTCCAAATCAAATTGGATTCATTAGGTTAAAAAAATCTTAGATTCACTTCTGAATAGCAAACTTAATATATTTCATGACAAAATAGTTCATTTCACTCTTTTTATGGAAAACAACCAAACTGACATAATCTTTAGAAAGACATTCATGACTTGACTAGCTTTAGATTGGGCTGAAGAAGTAATGTTTGTCTTTCAGTTTTAAAATTAAACTTGTTGAGTTGCATTAAGGTAATCAACAAATGTTATTGGAAACAAAGAGAGTGAGCAGGGAAAGAGAAGCTTTCGCATTTTGATGTAAGATCAACAGTCTCTCTATAATGCAGATTAGATGCCACCTGAGTATTCTGCTCGCCACTTTTGTAAATACCTTTGTCTGGATGCTTGAGTGAAAGAGCCTATATTTCATATGAAATTATTGAAATAATTAAAAAAAGGTAGACAAGTTTGGGATTGGTTCTATCCCCATTGTTTGTGTGAGGGCTTAGCATTGGACATTGTATTTTAAGCAGAAGCTACATAGGACTGTATGGTCCTATCATTATAACAATCCAGATCTGTGAGCTGAGAAATGATATATAGATTTGGAAAAAGACCAATGTTGCAGTCAGCAGGAGATCACAAACGTGTTGGGAGGTACTTTGCAGTTAACATGACCTGACCACTTCAGGGTAATTGTTGCCCTATTCATGGTTACATACTTGAACATTCTGATGTTAGATATTGTCAAAGTATTTATTTGCTGTGCGTAGAGCAGAAAAAAGCTTTGTTTATTATTCTTCGTTTGTCTTTTGCAACCTATTTAAATGTGCAATCATTGTCTGTGATAATTTCAAATTTATGCCCATTTAAATCTCTAACCATGGGTACAAATATACTAACTCCATTAAGTATAACGGCAATTTGAATGAGTCATCAGTCTGTTCTCTTGTAATTTATGGCCTATAAGCCTAAGTGGGTGTATTAAAAATAAAATGATTTAAACATATATTTTTCTTTCGGTACTTTCCTTTACATTGTTAGCCTTTCAAAAACTGGAGGTTCATTTGAATATTATTAAGATGAATAGATAGATATAAATCCCATTTATTTATGGTTTCCTTTAAATAATGGACCGAGTTATGAAATTCAATCCCTAAAACATCAGTAAAACTCCAAGAGTACTACTTCAAAAAATGAAAGTTTACTTATTCAGAGTAAATCTTGATATCATCCACATTTTGTAATCATCACAGGATAAAAACTCATTTAGAAACATTAAGAAAGGCAGAAATCTCAATGTGCAATTATGCCACAAACAAACCTCATGCTGCCTCTCATCTCAATGATTGTGATGTGTACCCAGTGTGAAACATGATTCTAAAATGTGAGGCTGGACGAACACAGCAGGCCAAGCAGCATCTCAGGAGCACAAAAGCTGACGTTTCGGGCCTAGACCCTTCATCAGAGAGGGGGATGGGGGGAGGGAACTGGAATAAATAGGGAGAGAGGGGGAGGCGGACCGAAGATGGAGAGTAAAGAAGATAGGTGGAGAGAGTGTAGGTGGGGAGGTAGGGAGGGGATAGGTCAGTCCAGGGAAGACGGACAGGTCAAGGAGGTGGGATGAGGTTAGTAGGTAGCGGGGGGTGCGGCTTGGGGTGGGAGGAAGGGATGGGTGAGAGGAGATCCGGTTAGGGAGGCAGAGACAGGTTGGACTGGTTTTGGGATGCAATGGGTGGGGGGGAAGAGCTGGGCTGGTTGTGTGGTGCAGTGGAGGGAGGGGACGAACTGGGCTGGTTGAGGGATGCAGTCGGGGAAGGGGAGATTTTGAAACTGGTGAAGTCCACATTGATACCATATGGCTGCAGGGTTCCCAGGCGGAATATGAGTTGCTGTTCCTGCAACCTTCGGGTGGCATCATTGTGGCAGTGCAGGAGGCCCATGATGGACATGTCATCAAGAGAATGGGAGGGGGAGTGGAAATGGTTTGCGACTGGGAGGTGCAGTTGTTTGTTGCGAACTGAGCGGAGGTGTTCTGCAAAGCGGTCCCCAAGCCTCCGCTTGGTTTCCCCAATGTAGAGGTAGCCGCACCGGGTACAGTGGATGCAGTATACCACATTGGCAGATGTGCAGGTGAACCTCTGCTTGATGTGGAATGTCATCTTGGGGCCTGGGATGGGGGTGAGGGAGGAGGTGTGGGGACAAGTGTAGCATTTCCTGCAGTTGCAGGGGAAGGTGCCGGGTGTGGTGGGGTTGGAGGGCAGTGTGGAGCGAACAAGGGAGTCACGGAGAGAGTGGTCTCTCCGGAAAGCAGACAGGGGAGAGGATGGAAAAATGCCTTGGGTGGTGGGGTCGGATTGTAAATGGCGGAAGTGTCGGAGGATAATGCGTTGTATCCGGAGGTTGGTAGGGTGGTGTGTGAGAACGAGGGGGATCCTCTTGGGGCGGTTGTGGCGGGGGCGGGGTGTGAGGGATGTGTCGCGGGAAATGCGGGAGACGCGGTCAAGGGCGTTCTCGATCACCGTGGGGGGAAAGTTGCGGTCCTTAAAGAACTTGGACATCTGGGATGTGCGGGAGTGGAATGTCTTGTCGTGGGAGCAGATGCGGCGGAGGCGGAGGAATTGGGAATAGGGGATGGAATTTTTGCAGGAGGGTGGGTGGGAGGAGGTGTACTCTAGGTAGCTGTGGGAGTCGGTGGGCTTGAAATGGACATCAGTTACAAGCTGGTTGCCTGAGATGGAGACTGAGAGGTCCAGGAAGGTGAGGGATGTGCTGGAGATGGCCCAGGTGAACTGAAGGTTGGGGTGGAAGGTGTTGGTGAAGTGGATGAACTGTTCGAGCTCCTCTGGGGAGCAAGAGGCGGCGCCGATACAGTCATCAATGTACCGGAGGAAGAGGTGGGGTTTGGGGCCTGTGTAGGTGCGGAAGAGGGACTGTTCCACGTAACCTACAAAGAGGCAGGCATAGCTGGGGCCCATGCGGGTGCCCATGGCCACCCCCTTAGTCTGTAGGAAGTGAACATGATTTTGACTGGCTGCATGCTCAGCTGGAGTCCATGTTCATGCACACTTGGCTCAAATGCAACCAGATTGCACTTCTTAAAGGTAGTTTTCCTCTCTTACAGACAAAGTCTATTCATGCTTTAGACTAGGAGTTCAAAAGGATGGGATATGGCATCTTTTTGAAGAGAGGGGTTGCAATAGGGGTCAGGTGTTGGAGCAGACCCCAAAGACACTGCCATAAGATAGAAATAGGCAGTCTGTGAGGTGAATTCCAGGATTTTGGCCTGAGGGGCTGACTGCAGTATTGGAATTAATTCAATAACCTCATGAATCATCTTTCAGATATATTTCCTTCTGCTGCTCCACCACCTGAATATACTTGTCACACAACCTAGCCCAATCATGCTCCAAAATGCAATCAGTGCTCACGTCTAATGTTTAGATTCTCCACTCAGCTGACAACATCTATTAGATAATGGGCAGAATCTGAGATACTGTTTCAAAAGTAATTCTTATTGAATTTTATTTGGGTAATTTTTGGCTTGATGATTGCAGCAGAGGCAAAGCGTTAAGACGAACCATAGAATCACTTCAGTGTGGAGACAGGCCCATCGGCCCAACAAGTCCACAAAGACACTCACACCATCCCACCATAACCTACCTAATCTACACATCCCTGAACACTATGTGCAATTTAGCATGGATAGTCCACCTAGCTTGCACATCTTTGGATTGTGGGAGGAAACCCACGCAGGCACTGGGAAAATGTGCAAACATCCACACAGACAGGCACCTGAGGGTGGAATTGAAACAGGGTCCCTAGTGCTGTGAGACTGCAGTGCTAACCACTGAGCCACCATGCTGCCAGGGCTATAGAATATGGAAACTGTGAAATAGGGTATCTGTAGTCACACCATAAGTAGGCGATGAAAAGTGTGTAAAATACAAAATTGAATTTATAGACACTTTATAGACAAACATGAAAAATGAGCTACATGCTACAACTAGAATATTTCGAACAGAACGATTGTAGTTATCTTTACCAAATGCACTTCTGAAAGTGAGACTCAGTGGTTCATGCAAGCTGGTTAGGAGCATTCGTTAAGTGATTATCTGATAGACACTCCTGATTACATGAAGCTGATTTGATTTTGTCACACGGACATATTAAAGTGATATTGTTGTATTGAAGAGAATAAGAAAGTGCAAATTTGCCAGTTGGTAAGAGTATTGGAAACGACAGAGAGCTGTCTGACTGACAAAGAAAAAGATATAGGTAGTTCATAAAGCAAAGCTTCTATAATCCAACTAATCAATCTTGAGATATTGAAACGGTTTAACAAAGTATTTTCATACTTGGGTGAAGGACAATGAGAAGAACTCCAAAGATTACTTAGGAAATGAAAGGAAATCTATAGAAAAACATCTAGATGTATTAAGGCATGCTGTAGATGGAGGGGAATCAGTACCTAAAATAAAGGTCCTTGTCAGTTAAAGGTTGGCAAAACAAGTTCAGAGGGAAACACTGCATGCAGAAAATCATCTGAATTAATTTAATCAAGCCAGTTTCAGTTTTCTGGTAATATTAGCCCCTGAAAAAGATAAATCAGCTTGTTCTGGACATTCTCTCTTTCCATCTCTCTCTCTCTGTCTCATCGGTAGTAAACTAAAAAGTGGGACTTTTAGAGTGGTAATCTCAGGATTACTCCCTGCGCCACATGTTACTGAGGATAGGAACAGAGACACAGCATAATTGGCTAAAAAGCTGGAGTCGGGGAGAGGGCTTCAAATATGTGAATCTTTACGATGTCTTCCATGGAAAGTGGGACCTCCAAAAGAAGGATGGGTTACATCTAAACTGGAGGGGCACTAAAATCCTGGCAGGAGGGTTTGATGGGGTCACTCAGTGGGGTTTAAACTGGTGTGCCAGAGGGGTAGAAACTATAGCACTTGATCAGTCAGTAGGTATAGAGACTGGGCAATAACTTGAGACTAAGGCAAATATAGCTAAGAGGATGAGCAGCCAGGGAGAGGATGCTGAGCTCAGTGGAACCAGAGGCTCAGACTGTATTTGCTTCAATATAAGAAGTATAACAGGCAAGATGGATGAACTCAGATCCTGGATTAATGAATGCAATTATGATGTTGTTGCTGTCACAGAGACATGGTTGAAAGGGAGACAGGAGCAGCAGCTTAACATTCCGGGATATCAATGTTTTAGATGAGTCAGAGGAGGGAGCAGAAAAGTTGGGGCATTAGCTGGTTTGGGAGCATATCACAGCTGTGTTAATGGGTGACCCTCTGGTGGGATCTAGCACCAAGGCATTATGGGTAGATCTGAGGAATAGGAAGAGTGCAATCACAATGCTGGAATTGTACAACAGACCACCCAGCTTCCAGCAAGAGATTGAAGAAGAGATATGTAGTCAGGCTCCAGAACAATGTGAAAATAGCAGGGTTGTTGTGGTGGATGATTTTTAACTTCCACCATATTGACTGGTACTACCTCAGTGCCGGGTTATGGATAGAGAGCAATTTGTTAAGTTTGTCCAAGAGGGTTTTTTTGAAACAGTATTTGGATATTCCAACGAGGGAGGGGACAATACTGGACCTGGTATTGGGAAATAAATCCAGCCGGGTGATCAAAGCTTCAGTGGGGGATCATTTTGTGAATAGTGACCATAATTCTCTAAGTTTCTGGATATATACAGTTAAGAACATGAGTGGACCTCGAAAGAAAGTGTTAAATTGGGGGAAGGCCAACTATAACTGAATTAAGCAGGAATTGGAGAATGTGCATTAGAAATGGCTGTTTGCGACTAAATCCACTTCTGACAAGTGGAAGTCATTTAAGAACCAATTGATTAGAGTGCAGGAGAGACATGGCCTTGTGAAAATGAAGGAAAGGAAGGGCAGAATTTGGGAGTATTTGATGACAGGGGAAATTATTAGCTAGGTCAAACAATGATGAAGCACACCTAAGGTCTAGGCAACTAAATACAGATGAAGCCTTGAAAAGTAGAGAAAAAATAGGGCGGATCTCAAACAGGGAATGAGGAGGATTAAAAGGGGCCAGGAAATGTCCTTGGCCAGCAGGGTTAAGGAGAATCCTAAAGCATTTTTTAGATTAGATTCCCTACAGTGTGGAAACAGGCTCTTCAGCCCAACAAGTCCACACTGCCCCTTGGAGTATCCCACCCAGACCCATTCTTCCATAACCCACACACCCCTGAACACTACGGGCAATTTAGCATGGCTGATCTACCTAGCCCGCACATCTTTGGACTGTGGGAGGAAACCGGAGCACCTGGAGAAAACCCATGCAGACATGGGGAGAATGTGCAAACTCTGCACAGACAGTTACCCGAGGCTGGGATCGAACCTGAGTCCCTGGTGCTGTGAGGCTGCAGTGCTAACCACTGAGCCACTGTGCCACCCATGTCTATATTTATGTCTTTATTAGGAGCAAGAGGATACCTGAGGAAAGAGGAGGCCTATTCAAGGATGAAGGAAATAGGTTACATGTGGAGCCAGAAGAAATGGGTGAGATCCTTAATGAATACTTTACATCAGTACTGACCAAAGAGCGTGACACGAGGGGTGTTCAGATTAGGGAAAGGGATGTGAATACTGCCAGCAGGTAAATATAATGTTGGGTGTCTTGAAATGTATTAAGGTAGACAAGTCCCCAGGGCCCTTCGGAATCTATTTATGGGTATTGTGGGACTCAAAAGAGTAAATATCTGGGGCTTTAGCAGATATCTTTGCACCCTCTTTGGCCTCAGGCAAGGATCCAGAGGACCAGAATGGCTAACGTTGTTCATTTGTTTAAGAAGGGAAACATAGATAATCCAGGTATTACAGACTGGTGAGCCTGACATCAGTGACAGGGAAACTGTTGGAGAAGATACTGAGAAATAATATCTATTTACATCTGGAAGCAAATGGACTTGTTAGTGATAGGCAGCATGGGTTTATGAAGGGAAAGTCATACCTCACAAAGTTTTGATGAGTTTTTTGAGGAGGTAGTAAGAATGATGGGTAAGAGAATGGTAGTGGATATTGCCTACATGGACTTTGATAAGACATTTGATCAGGTGTCTCATAGCAGGCTGGTATAGAAGATAGAGTATCATGGGATCCAGGGTGTGGGGGCTAGTTGGATACAAAACTGGCTTGGTCATACACAATAGGGAATAGAGGTGGGAGGGTGCTATCCAGAATAGAGATTAGTAACCAGTGATGGTCTTCAGGGATCAGAGCTGGGACTTTTGATGTTTGTGATATACATATATATACTGGGGGAAAATGTAGGCGGTCTAATTAATAAGTTTGCAAATGTCACAACAATTGGTAGAATTGCAGGTACTGAGACAGACAGCTGGATATAGGTAGATTGCAGATTTGGACACAGAACTGGCAGATGGAGTTTAATCCAGGAAAATGCAAGGTGATGCATTTTGGAAGATCAAATTCTGATGCAAAATATTGCAATAAATGGCAGAACCCTAAGGAGCATTGACATATGGAGGTATTTGTGCACAGGTCTGCAGATCCCTCAAAGTGACAACATAAATGGATAAAGTGGTCAAGAAGGCATATAGCACGATTGCCTTCATCAGCCAGAGCATCGAATATAAAGGTTGGCAAGTTATGTTACATCTGTACAAAACTTTATTTAGGCCACATTTAGAAAATTGCATACAATTCTGATCACCACACTACCAGAAGGATGTGGATGCTTTGAAGAAGGTGCAGACAAGGTTTACTAGGATGTTGCCTGGTCTTGAGGGTTTTAGATATGAAGAGTGGTTGGATAAGCTTGGATTGTTTTCACAGGAAAGAAGGAGGCTGAGGGGGTGGCCTGGTAGAAGTCTATAAAATTATAAGAAGGATAGATCAGGTGGATCATCAGAGGCTTTTTCCTGGGGTGAAAAGGTCAACTACAAGAGGACACAGTTTCAATGTGAGGGGGGAAAATTTAGGATAAAATTGCAGGGAAAATGTTTTACACCAAGGATGGTGAGTGCTTTTAACATAATGCCAGTGGTGACGGTGGAATCAGGTATGTCAGCAATGTTTAAGGCATATCTTCATTGAAATGCAAACTGGAGGAGAACAGAGGGATAGAAACTATGTTTGGCAATAAGTAGCAGGTCTAAATAAGGACTAGAAATCAGCACAGGCTTGGTTGGCCAAAGGGCCCTTTCCTGTACTGTATTGTTCCCTTTCCCTTTTTCTCTCTCTCTCTATCTCTCATAACCTCTCAATATACAGGAAGAGTAAATGAAAGTAATAATAACACAATTTAAAACTTAGTCGAGACTAACAAAAAATAGGTACATAATAAATTGCCTAAATACCAACCTGCAATACACCATTAAAAAAAGAGATTGCAAGCAATAATTAGAAATGAGGCAATAAATGTTTTGGAATGACAGAAACCCACTACATATAGGATACATTGTTAACTAAATCTCACCTTCATAATGTATTCGGAAATGATAAGGAAGGAAGAAGAGTTGAGTGTCTCTGTTAATCAAAAACAACATAATGGTGGCAGCAAAAATGACCTTACTAAAAGGCAGATAGAAACAGAATCCATATGTGGTGAGATAAAGAAATGGAAGGGATCAATCACAGTATTATTTTGTATACTGCAGACTACTAGATATTGGAAAAGTGATGGAAGTAAAAATAATTTTGAAAATTTATGACATCAGTAAAAATAGAATCATAATTGTGGGGGACTGTAATTGTACTAAAATAAATTATCAAGCCACATTTTGAAGGGAGATGGAGATTTTGGTATTGTGTACAAGACTCTCTTCTGATCAAGTATGCAATAAGACTAATAAGGGAGGAAATATTGCTGGACCTAGTTATGGGAAATGAACTGGAGCAGAGAAGAGAAATTTCTGTGGGAGAATGTTTAAGGAGTAGTAATTGCAATATAATAAGGTTTTTGAGAATGATTAAGAGGTATATTTATCATACAGAGACCAAAGTAATAGATTAGGAAAAATGAACTATGAAGGAACAGGTATGGAGCTGAGAAAGGTGAAGTGAAAGTAAATATCAAAGATAAAAGGTATAATAATAATGGTTAACATTCAAAGAAGAAGTTAATAGATTTGAAGGGAAAAATGTGGTCCTAAATTAGGAAAACTAATCAACCATTTCATACCATAGATGAGTAAAGCGGTTGGGATAAAATTTAATCAAAAGTAAAAGGCAGGTACAAAGTACCTAGATAGTGACAGAAAAATGACAAGCCTGATGCAGTGAATGCATAAAGAAAAGCATGTTAAGAAAAGCATGGCAAGGAAGGAGAACCTATGAAATGCAACATTACAAGGATCGGATAGTGGGATGGATCTGGATTGAATGCTGTTTGGAGAGGCTGGTGTGGACTTTAAGGGCAGAATGCTCTGCTTGCTCACCATAGGGATTCTATGAGATTGGATTTTGAAGTGGAGTAAGACAGTAACTTCTCCCCAGTAACTTTTATCCCTCATCACAAAAAACAGATTACCTCATCACCATGAAATTACCATTTGTGAGAATTTGTTGACGTTCTACATCTCCTATTTTACAACAGAGAGTACTCTTAAACAAAAAGGTAGCTACCTGCAAAGCACCTCAAGCCTGAAAGGTAATTAACATAGAATTTGAAACTGTATAAGACCATAAGCCTTAACAGCAGAATTACGCAACTTGGTCCATCAAGTCTGTGCCACCATTCAATGAAAAAAATGGCTGAGCTGATAATCCTCTACTCCACTTTTCTGTCTTTCTCCATAACCCGTGATTCCTTTCCTGATTAAAAATCTGTATGTCTCAGCCTTGAATATATTAAATGATGTAGCCTTTGCAGTAACAAATTCCACAGCTTTGCTACACTCTGAGAGACTCTCTTTCCTCAGCTCTGCTTCAAATGAGACGATATCTTACTTTAAGATTATACCCTCTGGTCCCAAACTCTTCCACAAAGAGAAACAATGTCTCAGTATCTACTTTGTCAAGCAAAGAGGTCACGCCTTCTTTTTCTAAAGTCCAATAAATACCAGCCCAACTTACTCAACCCTGCCTCAAGAAAATTCTCCATACCTAGAATCAATCTAGTGGACCATTTCTAGTCTACGTTCAATAGGGATATAGCATTCCTTTGATAAGGAAATGAAAACTGTTCAGTATATCCCAGGTATGGCTTGGCAAGTACCTTGTATAGTTTTAGCATCTTCATTATTTTTATACTATACTCCCTTTGAAATAAAAGCCAGCAGTCCATTTCCTTCCCTATTACTCACCAAACTTTGATTCATGCTCAAGGACCCACAATTCCTTGTGTGCTGCAGCTTTCTGCAATGTTTCTCCATTTACATAATATTCAGCACTGATATTCTTCCTGGTGAATTGCATAACATAATCTTTCCACATTATATTGCATTTGCCAAGCTTTCGCCATCCATTTATCCAGATTTTATCCCTGTATAGACTGCTTGTGTCTTCCTCGAATTTTGCCTTCCAACCTAATATTGTGTCATCAGCAAATTTAACATAGTAGATTCACATCCATCATCCATATAATAAACATAGATTGTAAATAATTGTTCACCCAGCATTGATCCCTGTGCCACTCAACTAGTTATAGTTGCCATCATGAAAATGCTTCCTTTTATCCCAAATCTTTGTCCTCTATTAGTTATCCAGTCCTCTATTCATGATAATGTGCAAACCACAACACCATGGACTCCTCTTAATTAGCCTTTTTAAACACTTTTTGGAAATCTTAATGCATTGCATCTACCAGGTACCCTTTAACAATTCTGCCTTTTGCTTCCTGAAAGAACACTAATCATAACTTTGTCAGGCATGATTTCCCCTTAATAATGAAATGCTGGCTCTGCTTGATCACAATATATATGTTTAAGTTCACTACTGTTGCATTCTTTATTGTAGACTGAATGGAGGTCACAATCAAAGAAGATTGGGCTTTAGACTGTAGAATTATTAGATCGTCTTGCTGTTCACCTGTGTTATGCTAAAGTTACGTTATTGATAATAAGTTCTACTTCTACCAAATTATAATTTGGTGTCCAAGATGTGTTATTTATAAAATCTGTTTAGGAGCAAATAAACAGATTTGAAGGTCACTCAATGTTTTAAGCTCACTGAATTTGGTTTAGTTTAGTTAGCAGGTCCCTGAATCATAACACAAATAGAACACGATATAGCATTACAACATCTATAAATAGCATTAATGTTTAAGGAGAAACACATCCAGCTATAATATTGCTCTCTGGAATTCAATTTAATTTAAATTAAATAAAAATCAAAAGAACTGCAGATGCTGTAAATCAGAAACAAAACCAGAAATTTCTGGAAAAGCTTAGCCAGTCTGGTACCATCTGTGGAGAGAAATCAGTGTTGATGTTTCAGGTTGAGTGATCCTTCCTCTCCACAGATGCTGCCAGATCTGCTGAGCTCTTCCAGCAATTTCTGTTTTTGTCTCTAAATTTTAACTAAATGTTGCCATTATTCTTTGAGGTACAAAATTTCATGGAGCCCTTTCCATTCACCTTTGTCTAAGTGATCCAGCAAATTTTCTTCACAATCTCAGGATAGTGAATTGCTCAGCCCAAGTTTAAGCTTTGATGCTTTCTTGTTAAGTGAATTAAAAATCAAGAGCACTTGTGGTTCTTAAAGGCTAATAGAAGTTGTACTGGCTTTGGAATTGCTATGTAACAATCTTCCCGTGTTCCAAGATTCTATGGTCAGATTCTTGACATAACTGTCATCATCAGTGTCAGCTTTATTTCAAAAGACTACTGCATAAGTACATGGTGGACTCTATCTTTGTTTGTTGCCTTCTCCAAAGAGATTACTGTCGATTTCTCCCTCCAGCTTCAAGCTAGGCAGATATTCCAGTCACTCTTGCCCACAAACTCTGCCTCCAAGCTCAATTCCCACCCATGGATTACATGTGAATGAAGCTTGTATTTTCACTGCTTCAGCTGTCTCAAATAAACATAGGCATTCCCCTTCAGCATGCATGGCATTATATAGCTACACAGTTCCACAATATTTTGTCCTTTGCTCATGCAAGAAACATTAGGAATCCTATTACATAATAGATTTGGTTGTATGCTCAGGCATACCATATTCATCACTGAGGCACCTTTTTGTAAACACTCCCTCCTTCAAGCCACAGAATCATAAATCCCTACAGTATGGAAGCAGGTCATTCAGCCCATAGAACTCAAAGTGACCATCCAAACCCAGTCCCCCTACCCTATCCCTGGAACCTTGCAATTCCCAATGCTAACCTACATAGCAGCAAATCCCTGACTGCCTTGATGGGATAGCATCTAGAGTTCCTTTTCAACTGGCAACTCCTGCCATGAAACGGTGTTTCATAATATTCAAGGAAGTTACAAGTGGCACAAACCCTTCAATTTTCTTTTCAATCTTCCATAAAAGCAATTACAAATTCCAAAAGCAGCTGGTAGAAATTATAAACTTTCTTTTCTTCTGCTTCTGGGTCATAATGTTGTCACAATATTGAGTGTTCTTAAGGTCAGAGGATGTGCCTAGTGGTTTTATGTCCGATTAATAACTTATGGAATTTAGTCATTGTTGCATTATAGGGAGTGCGCATCAATTTTGTGTGTAAATGTTCCTAAAACCAGCAATATGGAGTGAAATCTTAAGGGCCTGAACAATATGGGCCATTGTGTGAACTGTCACAGAATCATGGAAGAAAAGCCAGCCAGGCCTATCTCGACATTGGAAACCACAAAGCTGCAGCTTTTAACTAATATAACAAAGTGTGGAGCTGGATGAACACAGCAGGCCAAGCGGCATCTCAGGAGCACAAAACGTCAGCTTTTGTGCTCCTGAGATGCCGCTTGGCCTGCTGTGTTCATCCAGCTACACACTTTGTTATCTTGGATTCTCCAGCATCTGCAGTTCCCATTATCTCTCATCCTTTTAACTAATGCAAGGTGTTGAGGCAAAATTCTTTCAAGGCAATGGTGAGCTACCTGCTAAGGGGTTATGGCTTGATAATAATCTTACAAATGGCAAATCTCGCATCATTAATAGATAACTTCCTATTCTACTGCCTGCTGCAAACAAATTGGATGCCAAGAATTCTGGACGTGTGTGCCAGCTGAGTACCTCATGACTTTAGTTTGCTGCAGGGGCATACATGTTGGACATCAGGTATTGACATTCCAGGGCAGGCTCCAGGGACGCCAACCAGATACAACACATGTCGGTGGACAATGATATCTGAAAAGTGCCAGCCTCTCAGAAACCTCATTGACCCACTCTGATCTACCTACAGTTCATTTCTGTACTTCCATGCTGCATCTCTGGGTGAAACAAAACTATCATTGTAGCATTAACACTTAATGTTTAAGGACATGCATTCAAATTCATGTTCTCAACCATCTCCAGCCTGTTTGCTTGCTCTCGTAGCACTCACTCAGTCTGAGCCAAATTGGATTAGGTTGCCTTGCAACTTTGCATCTTGCCCCTCTTTAAGAGATAGCGGGCTCACAGTTCTGCTGTAATGCTGTGCTACATAGTGCTGACAGAAAGCCAGGAAGTTTGTCATGGTTGTCAGCCAGTCCTCAGTCAAGTGAAGGGAGATAGGCTTCAATCAGGAGTCTCAGTACAGTAAGTCAAAAGTGTCATCTAATACCAGTGCAAGGGCTTGGACAATGTTAGGATTGTCTCTCACAAGGCACATGGAATGTATTATCTTAAGAATGTGTAGGAGAGTTATCCTTGACATTCTGCTTACTAGTTATCCTGGAATCACAAACAGCTGGCTATTAGCATCAGTGGAATCTTATAATTTTTAGCTAAGTGTCAATTTCATGTCAAGTTTCATTGAGGGCTTCTTGTCATGAGGCCTTGTGAGATTTGTACCATATCTTACCAAATCCATCTCATTAACAGAGGAGTCAAATGTCAGCCCACCCACCCATCTTGACCCATTCTGCCTTATTATGGGCTGTTTTCCTCCTGGAATGAGAGAGAAGCAGATAGTAAGGGAGGCAAAAGTGGATGGCACAGCTGTTACAGGTGAGAACGCGTCCTGAGTGACTGAGGGAAAGGGCTTCATACAATCATGACAGTGATAGAGAATGAGAACTGGTATACATCACTGGGCATTCTTCCAGATGGCTGAGACTACAGTGAGTTGGGGCAACCTGAAACCACGCTGGTATGATTTGGTCTCATGATCTCCTCTGATGACCTTGAAATAAAAGCACATCCTACCTCTCCAGAGATAATGGGAACTGCAGATGCTGGAGAATCCAAGATAATAAAGTGTGAAGCTGGATGAACACAGCAGGCCAAGAGGCATCTCAGGAGCATAAGAGCTGACGTTTCGGGCCTAGACTCTTCAACAGAGCTCTGATGAAGGGTCTAGGCCCAAAACGTCAGCTTTTGTGCTCCTGAGATGCTGCTTATCCTGCTGTGTTCATCCAGCTTCACACTTTATTATCCTACCTCTCCAGCACTTCTTCCAGCAAGATGTTCAGATCCGTGCCCACAAAGTGGAGTGCCAATTTCTGCTCAACCGTGGAAAATATCAGGAATTGAGCACGGCAGCTCTGGACTGACACTGCTTGACCAGGTGCACAACAGATATTTAAAGATGACACAGTGTCAAGGATACCTGTCCATTCCAGGAATAGCCTGGAAGTAATTAATTGTTCTGGGTATGGCAGGTAATAGAAAAGGGCTAGAATCAGGTAAGGTGGGTGTCACAGAGGTGGAGTAGGTAGTTAGTCAGGTGGATTTGGTAAGATATGATAAGAAATCTCACAACACCCCATGACAGGAAGACCTATACGAAACTCAACATGGAAGTGTCACTTGAATTTTTCCTGAAGAAGGATCCCGAGCCAAAAAGTCAGCTTTCCTGTTCCTCTGATGTTGCCTGGCCTGCTGTGTTCCTCCAGCTCCACACTCTAAATCCAGCATTGGCAGTTCTTGCTATATTAGCTGACCCAGTTAGGTTTTCAACGATTGAGGACAATGCTGATGATTGGCAAGTCAATATGCCCAGCAATGAATATTGAAGAAGGAATTCTGTCACTGGGGAAAGTCAATACTCTCAATCGCCCTTCCTCGTTAAGTATTGGTAACTAGCCAAGACTAAACTCCCATTTTAACTGGTAAAACTCCAGAAGCATCCCTAAGTAATTTTACATGTCCGCAGGTCAGGTCTGTTTAATTTTTTTTTTAAATGCATCACATTTCAGCCAAATGAAGGCTGTGGACAGTTTTAACCAAACTGAATTTGAAATATTTTAAACAAGACAATAGATTTCTGTGCACGTCACTCACTACTCAAAAATATGAAATTCTCCGAGTAAATCAATGTATCGACAGAAATGACTTGGCTTGCAGAATTCCTTTTGCTCAAATAAATTGGTGAGGAGACAGAAATCATTCCATTTGGCACCCAGCCAAATGCATTGTATCCACAAAAATAATTGCATTTAAACAAATCACTGTACCTAAGAACTCATCGGACAGATGGAAGTGACTGCACTCTCAGAAAAGTGCACCCACGCAAATTATTGCACTCCTCGTTGTTGAGAAGGAAATCCTTGCACTCAAGACACATCATGTTGGAAGCAATGGTTGAGCCTGGTTGATGTGAGTCACTGGTAATAACTTGTTGTGGTTGAATTTGAACTTGAATCTATCAAGGACAGTAATAATAATTGGAATGTCAGCAAGCATATTTATACATGAATGTAAAGCAGAATCCAACAACAAAGATTGCTGAATTTCCCCCATTTTTAAAGACTTCTATAAAAATAAGTTACATTCAACTGTAGTCTTTAATCTGCCTTGCCCCAGTGGGTAACCTAACTGAGATGTACATTTATGTATAAAAATATCAGCCTGTATGAAGGAGCTGCACTGAGCATCATATCACTGGATATAAATTGATATGTCATTTTAATATTTTCCTATATCTTGCCAAAGGCCTGTCCATGTCAACAGTGATGAATTCATCAGGAAATGAGAGATCTCACAATTAATTGAACAGTACAACTAAATAAAATAAACCTGTTTAAAGGGGAGAAATGTTAATTTGGAAAAAGGCATTGAGCAGCGACAGCCTGGTATTTACAGAGAATAAAGGAAGTGTTGACAGAAACCAATTACAGTGATGGATCCTCCTACACCTTCGTTATTCTCTGTGTCTTTTATAAACTCATTAACAATTGGTGAGCAGATGACAGAGTGAGTTATTCGCTCAAAGATCTCTTTGTTAATGCACAATGGAACATTTTACCAAATTGTAGTAGTATGTGTATGGGTTTGTTGGTCAGATTAAAATTGTGCTCTCCTGGTGACTCACTGGGTAATTGTAGTTCCTGAAATGGTACTGATTCACAGAAATAAGGAATATCCCAAAGAATTAAGAACAGGACCTTTAGTCCCTCAATTCTGCACATTTCAATGAGATCTCTTAACTCTATAGACCAAACCTTGAAACTCTTTACTTCAGTACTGTTAATCTTGAATGGCTACATTGATATCAAGAACTGGGTGCAGTACTCTGGATGCATTGTGACTGAGCATGATACAATTTGCTCATGAATTTCTCTGACTTGAGCTTTAATGTTTGGATTAAGTATTTAACATTCATTTGGCTTTGATATCTGCTTGTCTGTATTCATTTGACATGTTGAGCATTGAGATCCTGATGTATCTTTAAACTTTATCATTTTCAATGTCATGAATTCCCTGTGCCAGTTGCTTTCTTTTTCTATGTGCAACATTTTATATAATTTGAAGAAATACAAGCATAATTAGGACATTAGCCTCTTGTGCTGGTTCAATAAAATAATCTTCCATCACAATTTTCCCACCCTATCTGCATATTCTTTGATTCCATTTGTGTCACAATATCTATTGATTTATTCTTCAGCATTCCAAAACTGATTGTCCACATCTTTCCAAAATGAATGTTCGCACACATCTCAGTGAAGGAATTTCTTTTCAATTCATTCCTAACTGACTGACTTCCTACCCTGAGATGATGCCTATTAGTTCTAGACTCTCTAGTCAGGGGAAGTAACCTGTCTGTATTGACCTTGTCAAGTCTTCTTGAAACTAGCGCAGAAAAAATTGTATGTGCTGTTGTTCCGTACGTTTAATTATTTTTTTCAACGCACTTTATATTTAATGAATTGCCTTCTCATAGGAACCCATGGACGATCCTAATGGGCATTAGAATATACCCAAAGATACAGTGCCTTTTGTATTGCTGTTTATCAGTGAAGAGTGTAATACTGTTCTTGGGATATTATGACTCAGCCCTAAATTCAGCTAGTTTGGGAATCTCAGAATTAGACATTGCCTTGCTAGGTCTCTGACTTCGGAAAATTGACAGCAGTTAGTTTTCTGCAGAGCAAGAGACAAAGGGAGAAAATCACACTTAATTGGGTCAAAGAAGCTTTGTCTTCTTAAATTATACAGTGCATGCTCTGCAAATCTGTAATCCTTCAAATCTTGGAACAAAGCAGGAAGTGGAAATTCTTTGGCCTACTCTCAACACGGTGTGGGATTCCATATGCAACATTAGGTTCTTTTAGCTTCAAAGTTATGGGCATGAAATTGGGCCAAACAGCAGCACTGGTATTGGTACCATTGAAGCTGAAAAACAAAATAACTGCACAGCCGAGCTTCTAGTAATCATTAGTATAGATTGAACTGTGCTCCTTGCAGGAATCTAGAAACATGGAGGATAGAAGCAATAGTAGGTCACTTGGTGCTCCAAATCTGCTCAGTCTTCAACAGGCTCATAACTGATCTGGTTGTGGTCTCATTTCCATTTACCCACTTGCATACTATCACCTTTGGCTTCCATATAAATCAACTATCTATCCAACTCAGTCTTGAGTAAACTTAAAAGTCTACCTCCACTACATTCTTGGGGAAAGAACTCATACTCTGATGATGTTCTGACTTAGAGAGAAAACCTTGTATTTTAAAATGATATTTCCTAACTGTACTCTTTCCCACAATCGGAAACACTCTATAGGTATTCAGCCTATCCAGTCCACTCAATATGTTATGTTTCAATAAGATCATCTCTTAATCTTCTAAGATTCAATGAAAATAATCTACGGAACCTTTCTTCATAAGATAACCCTTCACACTGGGAATGACTTATGTTAAGCTTCTCTGCACTACTTCAACATAATAATATGGGATTTTTTCAAATAAGGAAACCAAAGCTGCACACAGTCTTCCAGAGACCCATTTATCTCTTCTCTCTGCTTCCTTTAGCTAACCAATCTTACCAATCCTTTATCCATATTAATGTGTTACCTCTACACCACATACTCTTATTTTGTGCAGCAACCTTCAATGTCGCACCTTCTTAAATGCTTTTTCGAAATACATCACATAAGATCTGAAGAACATAAGACATAGAAGTCGAAGTAGAAGTAAGCCAAGTGGCTCATCAATTCTGCCTTATCATTCAAAGAGATCACAGTTGATCTGATAATCTTCAATTTCACTTTTCTGTCTTTTCCTAATCACCCTTGATTCCCTAACTGATTAAAAAAAATGTTTACCTCAGCCTTAATGACCTGATCACTACTGCTGTCTACAGTAATGAATTCCACAGATTCACTACACTCTAAGAAGAAATTCTTCTTTATCTATGCTCTTACTGTGAGAAAATGCTCTCTGGCCATAGAGTCTCCCACAAGGTGGATCAATCTCACCACCTCAAACTTATCCCTTATTTATCTTATATGTTTCAACATATGTTATATGTTTCTCATTCTTCTAAACTTCATTGAATGTAGGCCCAACTTACTCAACCTTTACTAGTTCAAAAATCCTGGGATCATCTGGGTGCACCTTCTCTGGATTGCCTCCAATGCCAGTGTCTTGTTGCTTAGATGAGGAGACCAAAATAATTGATGGTGTTCTATCTGCGATCTAACTAGTTCTAACTGATACCCCTCTGTACAGTGAAGAAAGTACTAGCAGGTTAAGGCCTAGTGGTATTATCACTAGATTATCAATCAAGAAACTCAGCTAATGTTCTGCAGAACTCAGTTCAAATCCTATCACAGATGGTGGATTTTGAATTCAATAAAAAAATCTTGATTTATGTATCTATTAATCGTCAGGTAAAACCCATTTGGAAAAAAAACAGTGGTTTGGCCTACCTTGTTCGGCTGACATATGACTCCAGACCCACTCTCAACTGTTCTCTGAAATGACCTAGCAAGCCACTCAATTGTGTCAACCACAATGAAGTCTCAACAAAGAAATGAAGCCAGATGGATCACCTGGAATTGAGCACGACACCAAAAAGGACAACGGCAGAAACAACCCTGAAGACCCTGCAAAGTCCTCCTTACTAATATTTAGGGGCTAATGCCAACATTGGGAGAGCTGTGTCACAGACTAGTAAAACAACAGCCTGACATTGTTATACTCATGGAATCATATCTTACTGTCAGCACCATCATCACAATTCCTGAATATGTCCTGTCGAACCCGCAGGTCAGAGGAGGAGGCACAATGGAATATAGTCTGGAAGGACTTTCCCTGGGAGTCCTCAACATTGACTCTGGACACCATGAAGTCTCATGGCTTCAAGTTAAACACAGATGAGGAAACCTGCTGATTACCATGTAAAGTCTTCCCTCATCCATGTTGAACAACACAAGGATGAAGCATGGAGTGGCAAGGATATGTAAAGTACACTCTGGATGGGGTATTTCAATGTCCTTACTAGTTTGTCAGCTACAGATGCATTTGTCCATGATAACATTGGTAATAGTGACCACTGCACAGTCCTTGTAGAGATGAAGTCCCACTTTCATGTTGATAATACCCTCCATAATGTTGTGTGGCACTAAATGGGACTGACATCCAACAGATTTATCAAGTCAGGACTGGGCATCCAGGAGCAGCACCAGGCATACCTAAAAAAGCAAAGTGTCAACCTGCTGAAGGTATCAAATAGGATTATTTGCATGCCAAACAGTAAAAGCAGCAAGCAATAGACAGAGGTGAGCCATCTTATGACAAAGAATCAGATCTAAACTCTGTAGTACTGCCACATCTAGTCACAAATAATGGTGGACAAATAAATAAATAACTCACAGAAGAAGGAGGCTCCACAAATATCCCAATTCTCAACAATTGAAGAGCCTTACATGTCAGTGCAAAAGATAAGGCTGAAGCTTTTGCAGCAATCTTCAGACAGAAATGCCAAGTGGGTGATCCATCCCAGCCTCTCCAGCAATTCCCAGCATCACAGGTACCAGCCTTCAGCCAATTCAATTCACTCCACATGATATCAAGAAATGGTAGCATGCATTAGATAGTGCAAACACTATGGGCCTTGACAACATCTTGGTAATAGTATTGAAGACTTGTGCTCCAGAATATGCTGCTCCCATAGCCAAGTTGTTCTAGTATAGTTACAACATTGGCATCTAACTGACAGTGTGGAAAATTAGCCTGTATGTCCTGTACACAAATAGGAGTACAAATCCAACCCAGCCATTCACCACCCCATCAGTCTACTCTCAATCATCAGTAAGTGATGAATGATATCATCACAGTGGTATCAGGCATCACCTGCTCAGCAACAACCTACTCACTGAAACCTCCTTTGGGTTCCATCAGGACCACTCAACTCCTGACCTCATTACAGCCCTGATTCAAACATGGACAAAAGAGCTGAATTCTGGAGGTGAAATGCGAATGATAGCCCTTGACATCAAGGCTATGTTCAACTGAATGTGGCAACAAGGAGCCTGAGCAAATCTGGAATCAATGGGTATCAGGGGCAAACTCTCTGATGGTTGGAGTCATACTTGGCATATAGAAAGGTGGTTGTGATTGCACAATATTCAGCACCATTCATGGCTCCTCAGATACTGAAGCAGTCCAAATTGAAATGCAAAAAGACCCAGACAGTATCCGGGCTTGGGCTGACATATCGCAAGTAACATTCAAAGGACTAAGAAGTATACAGCACAGGAACAGGCCCTTCGACACCACCACCCCCAAGCCTCCACTGACACATAATACCTTTCTATGATGCCTCTTAAATGTTGCTATTGTAACTGCTTCAGTCGCCTTCTCTGGCAATGCACTCTAGGCACTCACCACATTCTGTGTAAAAAACGTGCTTCTCACATCTCTTTTATACTTTTACCCCTTTTAACTTACAACTATGTCCCCTAGTAATTGATATTTCAACCATTGGAAAAAGACTGTAACAATCCATGCCTTTCATAATTTTGCACCCTTCCACCTGCATCCAAACTTCAGGTGAAAACAACCTGAGTTTGTCTAATGTCTCCTCATAGCTAACATCATCCAAATCAGGGAAAATCCCAGTAAACCTCTTCTGTACTCTCTCCAAAGCCTCTATCTCCTTCTGGTAGTGTGGTGACCAGAACTGTAAGCAATATTCCAAATGTGACCTGGTTAAACTTATGTATGCTACTAACTTGACTTGCCAATTTTAAACTCTATATCCTGACTGATGAACGCCATTCTCATTCTTTAACACCTTATCCACTTATGTTGCTACTTTCAATGAAATATATACACCTTGATCCCTGTGTTTGTGAATACTCTTAAGGATTCTACCATTTACTGTATATTTCCCTCTGGCATCTGTCCATCTGCTTTGAAGATGAACACAAATTACCTGTTAACAGCCTCCACCACCTCTTTGTTTTTGACTATAAATTCTCTCACTCCTTAAGGGACAAAATCTTGCTCTCTTTACTGTTCAAATATTTTTAGACATTCTTACGATCTGTTTTCATATTACTAGCTTTCTCTTTCACATATTTCTACTTTGTTACTTTTTGTCATTCTTTGTCGGCCAGGCTTTACTGACCAATCATTAATCTTTGCAGATTTGTAGTTTTTCTTTCAGTTAAAAACCATCTTGAATATCCTTATTTAGCCACAGGTAATGCATCCTCTTCAAAGAGCCATTCATTGGCACTTTGATGAGAGTTGTTAAATACTTCCTTAAAAGTCAGATACTAGAAATCTACAATTCTACCTTTTAACCAGCTTCCCACTTCACTCTAGCCAGCTCCTCCTTCAATTCTCATAGTTATCATTTTTTCAGTTTAAAACCCTTGTTATGGACCTAAACTTCTTCCTTTTAAATGCAATATTAACATTTCCTTGATCCTTTAAAGTGATTCTTGTGATTCTTCCCAACCAAGTTGGTCTTAGCTTGATGACTAGTGTTGTGATCCATTCACACTTGTAACTTAAGTAAAAGCCTCCCTACTTGATTGACCATGCCAAAATCCCCTGGAGCTCCTTGACATCTCATGAAAATGGAGATTCTTTAAACATGATAGTTTTCTATGTATCTGATCTAACCCTTGGTGCATGTGCAATAGGCCCAACTTGTACAATATCTTCAATTGTAATTGTAGTTAATTCCTGTTTCTTAAAGATAACTATCACCCTGACAACATGCTCTGTTGAAGTGGGTTCATGGATTCAGATATGGCAAATTCCTCTCTCTAATCCTTGTAGAATTCTTGTAATCATGTGTAGAAACGTTCTGAAGCAGATGTGGTACCAAAGTCCAACCAATTAAAACAATGCCCCCAAATGATGTATTAAAGTAATTAATTTGAACTCCTCATCTAAAGGTGATTGTCAAAAGATGCTATCTTCATGAAAATTGAACTCTTTCCCAGCTTTGCCAAATTCTCATCCGCATTTGACATTGGATGAATTTCCCTTTCAACATCTTTTTTCAACTCTTAGAGACCAAATAAGATTCTTAGTAATTCATTTAACTTTTATAATAGAACCATACCGAACTCAAACATGAAGGCTTTATTACAGATACAATAATGCATTGTTTAACATTGGGTTAACTTCTGATGAAGTGAATGAGAAACATTTTTCTATGTAAACTCTTATGATTCTAGGTGATGTTATTACTCTACATTTAGATACCCAACAGGAACCTAACTTGATAGATTATTTTTTATTTATTTTCGTTTTCATTTTCAAGAAGTAGTTCTTAATGAAATAAAGGCATGTGATACTGTAGATTTTTCTTTAATGAATAAAACAAAATTTTAATTACAAAATAAACAGAGAGAAAACATAATAAAGCAAGTCATCTACTTAAAAAAAAATTTAAAAATTTTGAAACACAGTAAAATGCATGCTCCCAAAACACACTCATTTCATTTGAAAAGGAACAAAATTACTTTTGTATAGTGCTCAAAACATATCTCTGGTACTGTACCCAAAACACCACTCATACAATGCTCACATCAGCTTCCCTCTATTTAACAGTCCATGGGAAGTACGAGGGTATCCTGAGTACCAGAGCAGCTTGAGGGGAATCCCTTGTTCTGGAGCAGCGCGATGGGAAACCTGAGTCCTGGAGCAGTGCAACTTACTTTGGTGCAGCTGTGTGCTGGTGCAGAGCAGACTGGAAGATTGAAGCAGAATGGGACAATTGTTGGACTGGGGCCTGATGTGGGCGGCTGAGCCATGTGCTTGCTGAGCCTGCAACCCTGATGCAATGTAATATCTCCGTGAAATTATTCACCAGACTGTAACATCAATCCTTTAGTGATGTTATAATTATCTCATTTCTAACTTATTTTTTAAACATTGTAAGTAATGCTACTATTTTTCCTTTTCTTCCAAGATTTGTGCCTCGGTATTTGCACCTAAGATGGTGCCATTAAAGGCAGCCATTGTAAAAACTTTTCACTGTACTCCTGTATTTCTGCACTGGAGTACACATGATAATAAAAGGATATTCTATTCTTGACACTGACAATTCCTTGGATTTTGCTAATCTTTGTGGGTTTCTCCTTGTTTCTGAAATGTGAGCTTTTTACTGTCACACTGCTTAAAAATACCTATCTTTTTACAAAAGTGGTACTCTACAGTTTTGTTGAGACAATGTGCCTTTTATCATCAGACTGAGGACACTGCATGATGGTGGATGTTGCATCCTCTTTGAGATTCCCCTGTTTCTGTGCAGCCACATGTTTTACACTGGAACTTATAAACTCCATGGAGTCAACTTTTATTTATCAATTACTCTCTCTACACATCGATAATGATGAAATGAGAAGGAATGAGCCAGTTCATTTCTTTTCAACCTGGCTTGTTGACAGCAACAAAAGGTTGCATGCATTTTGGCACAAGGTTACATTTCTCTCCAATTAAAATTGTGTTAACTACTTTGTTACTACATCCAATCACAAATTTTTTTGGGGGGTAAAATATGGAGTAATTCTGTTACCTGCTAATCTCAAGAAAAAAAAGGCACGATATGAAGCTTGGGACCCAGAACACATACGGCAGACTTAAAAGGAATTAATATTCAGTAGGGAGGAAGATATAAGAATATAAGATAATAAAATGTGAGGCTGGATGAACACAGCAGGCCAAGCAGCATCTCAGGAGCACAAAAGCTGACGTTTCGGGCCTAGACCCTTCATCAGAGAGGGGGATGGGGGGAGGGAACTGGAATAAATAGGGAGAGAGGGGGAGGCGGACCGAAGATGGAGAGTAAAGAAGATAGGTGGAGAGGGTGTAGGTGGGGAGGTAGGGAGGGGATAGGTCAGTCCAGGGAAGACGGACAGGTCAAGGAGGTGGGATGAGGTTAGTAGGTAGCTGGGGGTGCGGCTTGGGGTGGGAGGAAGGGATGGGTGAGAGGAAGAACCGGTTAGGGAGGCAGAGACAGGTTGGACTGGTTTTGAGATGCAGTGGGTGGGGGGGAAGAGCTGGGCTGGTTGTGTGGTGCAGTGGGGGGAGGGGATGAACTGGGCTGGTTTAGGGATGCAGTGGGGGAAGGGGAGATTTTGAAACTGGTGAAGTCCACATTGATACCATATGGCTGCAGGGTTCCCAGGCGGAATATGAGTTGCTGTTCCTGCAACCTTCGGGTGGCATCATTGTGGCAGTGCAGGAGGCCCATGATGGACATGTCATCAAGAGAATGGGAGGGGGAGTGGAAATGGTTTGCGACTGGGAGGTGCAGTTGTTTGTTGCGAACTGAGCGGAGGTGTTCTGCAAAGCGGTCCCCAAGCCTCCGCTTGGTTTCCCCAATGTAGAGAAAGCCGCACCGGGTACAGTGGATGCAGTATACCACATTGGCAGATGTGCAGGTGAACCTCTGCTTAATGTGGAATGTCATCTTGGGGCCTGGGATGGGGGTGAGGGAGGAGGTGTGGGGACAAGTGTAGCATTTCCTGCGGTTGCAGGGGAAGGTGCCGGGTGTGGTGGGGTTGGAGGGCAGTGTGGAGCGAACAAGGGAGTCACGGAGAGAGTGGTCTCTCCGGAAAGCAGACAGGGGTGGGGATGGAAAAATGTCTTGGGTGGTGGGGTCGGATTGTAAATGGCGGAAGTGTCGGAGGATAATGCGTTGTATCCGGAGGTTGGTAGGGTGGTGTGTGAGAACGAGGGGGATCCTCTTGGGGCGGTTGTGGCGGGGGCGGGGTGTGAGGGATGTGTCGCGGGAAATGCGGGAGACGCGGTCAAGGGCGTTCTCAATCACCGTGGGGGGGGAAGTTGCGGTCCTTAAAGAACTTGGACATCTGGGATGTGCGGGAGTGGAATGTCTTATCGTGGGAGCAGATGCGGCGGAGGCGGAGGAATTGGGAATAGGGGATGGAATTTTTGCAGGAGGGTGGGTGGGAGGAGGTGTATTCTAGGTAGCTGTGGGAGTCGGTGGGCTTGAAATGGACATCAGTTACAAGCTGGTTGCCTGAGATGGAGACTGAGAGGTCCAGGAAGGTGAGGGATGTGCTGGAGATGGCCCAGGTGAACTGAAGGTTGGGGTGGAAGGTGTTGGTGAAGTGGATGAACTGTTCGAGCTCCTCTGGGGAGCAAGAGGCGGCGCCGATACAGTCATCAATGTACCGGAGGAACGGGCAGCCCTCCGCTCCAACCCCAACCTCACCATCAAACCCGCAGACAAGGGTGGCGCAGTGGTAGTATGGCGTACTGACCTCTACATCGCCGAGGCCAGACGCCAACTCTCCGACACCACCTCCTACCGCCTCCTCGATCATGACCCCACACCCGAGCACCAAACCATCATCTCCAACACCATTCATGACCTCATCACCTCAGGGGACCTCCCACCCACAGCCTCCAACCTCATTGTTCCCCAACCCCGCACGGCCCGTTTCTATCTCCTTCCCAAAATCCACAAACCTGCCTGCCCTGGTCGACCCATCGTCTCAGCCTGCTCCTGCCCCACCGAACTCATCTCCACCTATCTGGACTCCATTTTCTCCCCTTTGGTCCAGGAACTCCCCACCTATGTCCGTGACACCACCCACGCCCTCCACCTCCTCCAGGACTTCCAATTCCCTGGCCCCCAACACCTCATATTCACCATGGACGTCCAGTCCCTGTACACCTGCATTCCGCATGGAGATGGCCTCAAGGCCCTCCGCTTCTTCCTGTCCCGCAGGCCCGACCAGGCCCCCTCCACCGACACTCTCATCCGCCTAGCGGAACTCGTCCTCACACTCAACAACTTCTCTTTTGACTCCTCCCACTTCCTACAGACTAAGGGGGTGGCCATGGGCACCCGCATGGGCCCCAGCTATGCCTGCCTCTTTGTAGGTTACGTGGAACAGTCCATCTTCCGCACCGACACAGGCCCCAAACCCCACCTCTTCCTCCGGTACATTGATGACTGTATCGGCGCCGCCTCTTGCTCCCCAGAGGAGCTCGAACAGTTCATCCACTTCACCAACACCTTCCACCCCAACCTTCAGTTCACCTGGGCCATCTCCAGCACATCCCTCACCTTCCTGGACCTCTCAGTCTCCATCTCAGGCAACCAGCTTGTAACTGATGTCCATTTCAAGCCCACCGACTCCCACAGCTACCTAGAATACACCTCCTCCCACCCACCCTCCTGCTAAAATTCCATCCCCCATTCCCAATTCCTCCGCCTCCGCCGCATCTGCTCCCACGATAAGACATTCCACTCCCGCACATCCCAGATGTCCAAGTTCTTTAAGGACCGCAACTTCCCCCCCACGGTGATTGAGAACGCCCTTGACCGCGTCTCCCGCATTTCCCGCGACACATCACTCACACCCCGCCCCCGCCACAACCGCCCCAAGAGGATCCCCCTCGTTCTCACACACCACCCTACCAACCTCCGGATACAACGCATTATCCTCCGACACTTCCGCCATTTACAATCCGACCCCACCACCCAAGACATTTTTCCATCCCCACCCCTGTCTGCTTTCCGGAGAGACCACTCTCTCCGTGACTCCCTTGTTCGCTCCACACTGCCCTCCAACCCCACCACACCCGGCACCTTCCCCTGCAACCGCAGGAAATGCTACACTTGTCCCCACACCTCCTCCCTCACCCCCATCCCAGGCCCCAAGATGACATTCCACATTAAGCAGAGGTTCACCTGCACATCTGCCAATGTGGTATACTGCATCCACTGTACCCGGTGCGGCTTTCTCTACATTGGGGAAACCAAGCGGAGGCTTGGGGACCGCTTTGCAGAACACCTCCGCTCAGTTCGCAACAAACAACTGCACCTCCCAGTCGCAAACCATTTCCACTCCCCCTCCCATTCTCTTGATGACATGTCCATCATGGGCCTCCTGCACTGCCACAATGATGCCACCCGAAGGTTGCAGGAACAGCAACTCATATTCCGCCTGGGAACCCTGCAGCCATACGGTATCAATGTGGACTTCACCAGTTTCAAAATCTCCCCTTCCCCCACTGCATCCCTAAACCAGCCCAGTTCATCCCCTCCCCCCACTGCACCACACAACCAGCCCAGCTCTTCCCCCCCACCCACTGTATCCCAAAACCAGTCCAACATCTCTCTGCCTCCCTAACCGGTTCTTCCTCTCACCCATCCCTTCCTCCCACCCCAAGCCGCACCCCCAGCTACCTACTAACCTCATCCCACCTCCTTGACCTGTCCCCTCCCTACCTCCCCACCTACACCCTCTCCACCTATCTTCTTTACTCTCCATCTTCGGTCCGCCTCCCCCTCTCTCCCTATTTATTCCAGTTCCCTCCCCCCATCCCCCTCTCTGATGAAGGGTCTAGGCCCGAAACGTCAGCTTTTGTGCTCCTGAGATGCTGCTTGGCCTGCTGTGTTCATCCAGCCTCACATTTTATTATCTTGGAATCTCCAGCATCTGCAGTTCCCATTATCTAAGATATAAGAATATATGGTTTTGTGTCCGTTAAACATTTGTGAGTGCAAGTGTATTCTCAGGTTTAAAAATCAGTTAATTACTTGGACCATCGGCAAAAGCAAACATTGCAGTTATCTTTTAAGTTCCTGGTTTACAGCTACTTCTTTCTAATTACCTTTGTTAACAAGTGCTTTCTCTCTTGAGAGAGAGAGAGAGAGGGGGAGAGACAGAGAAAGAGCTTTCTCAGCCCATGTTCAGATCTGCAATCTACTTCCTCTTCCTTGCTCAAACCAAGCCCTTTAATTGGCGGCTTCGTTATACATTCAATCTGCTGGGTTAATTGCAGTTCAGGTTTAATGTGAAGATTTTCATAACAGTGTAAATCAAATCGACAATGAGAAAGTTTCCAGACTTCCCATGGGAGACAGTCGATAGGTTTCATCGCTTTTGGTGAAAATGTTAATTTGATTGCTTTTGGTTTTTATTACCAATTGAATGTAGATGCTGTAAATCAGGGACAAAAGCAAAGCTGCTGGAAAAGCTCAGCAGATCTGGCGGCATCTGTGGAGAGAAAAACAGAGTTAACGTTTTGTGTCTGGTGGCCCTTCCTCAGACACCAGTCCCGAAACGTTAACTCTGATTTTACCTTCACAGATGCCGCCAGACCTGCTAAGATTTTCCAGCAACTTTGGTCTTGATTCAATTTGTGTTGTTTTCATGAAACTTAGTTAAAATATGTGGAAATCTTTTGCAGTATTTTTGGACCCCTTTTAAAGCCAGTTTAGTCCATAGAAACTTCAGCAATTAATTTTGACAATAGCATTGAAAGATCAATAGTCCATATTTTATATCATCATAATGCCCTAAGTCACTTTTCAGTTCCATTTTCTCATCTCTGCTTGCCTGTTCAAATGAATAGTCTTTGACAGCATAATTATCTCTTGATTGCAAAAGGTCTGACATTATTTCACCTGAGATCCTCATAATGATCTGGCATTAGAATAATTTTGCCCTTAAGTTTGTATATTTCACATTTTTCTGCCAGCTGGTATGAATAATTAATGAATGAATCAGCCCTCTCTCCTGCTGGGTGTGCTCATTAAACTTTGCTTGCCCAACAATAGTGTTTTTTTTGAGACTGGCCGACATCATGTGCTTTAATTACTTTGTCACATTCAGCTGTTTCCTCATTGATCCCTTGTCTGACTAAGACATCATGTGCACAGCCCTCCCTTGTGTTCAAGAGAGTACTGAACTACTCCTTGCTGGGCTGTACAGTTAGCTCTAATGCATTGCAGTACCTTGTGAATCTCTAATGCTACTTCACTTCTATTCTCTTCCAACTTGTTCAGAGCTCTCTGGTAATGGCAAATACTTCTCCATTCATTCCTCTTTTTTCTTATTGCTCTTCATGTGCCACTCCTCTGCTGGATGTTCCTCTTTCCGTTATCTATTTATCTTTGGCCACCACTTGCAATGATACAGCCCAGGAGAGAGGTTGGCAAATATTGTGGGAGTCTTTTCATGTTTGATCAAACATTACCTTTGTATTTAAACATAACAAATGTTAACTCTCTGCAGAGGAAGACTTCCTCACTGTACTGAGGCTGCGAGAGAGAACCATCTCCTGGTGGTCATGTGATCTTACATCATATTCCCAATAATGATAGCTACTATCTACATATTCAGCTATACTATCTGGTTGATTGAAATACATTTCGAGTCTTGTCTGCACATATGTAATGAATGTCAATGCTGCTCACACCCAGCTGATCAGGTGTTAAACAATGCAAACAGAGATGCTTAATGGGTTAGGCATCAACTTGCAGGAGAGGTCATTTTTAATTTATTTCTACATGGCCTGGTTTTGTGGAAGCACTTTGCTGTAATTTTGGGAATGTTTTGGAGTACTGATGCTTAAACTAGGCAGGGCATAGTATTCAGTGTCCAAAGTATGGGAACTGAGATTGCAATAAGATGACTATAAGATCAAACAATGATGTTTTGGAGCTGTTATGCCTTGCTTGGGTAATGCACTGGAAATCAAGCCCTGCTATTCCCAGAGCCATCACGCAAGTTAAAGAAAAACCAAAAGACCTGTGGATGCTGTAAATCAGGAATAAAAACAGAAGTTGCTGGAAAAGCTCAGCAAGTCCGATGACCCTTCCTCAGAACATAAGTTAAAGATTTTATTTCACACATTAAATTCCCCTATGTGTTTCTATCTTTTAGACCCACATTGGCAGAAAACTTGTAACACATATCTGTACTTCACATGAATTAATATTTGTTTCAATAAATTGGTTCCAGCCACTGGTAAACCTTAATGATCTTGTGACACATAACTTGGCCAGTTAAAACTTTAACCCTCTGCATACACATGCAGAGAGACATAATTTCAAAAAAAAACTGTGTGTCATGGTTGGAGGGAAAGGCTGGGAAGGCATATCAACAGGGTTCACTGAGGTGATGGTTTTGTCTTCAGGTGATGCTGTTGTTCTTTCCTCTTCCTTCTCCAAGTACTTTCACTTGCTTCCAGCACCACAGGGTGACTGGTTCACAACTTATAATATGTCTGACCTGTTGGTTAAAAAGTCTGAGAAGAAATAAACTGACTTCCTTCAGGCTTGAGGTGCTTATTTATTTCAGAGAGAAGGACAGCTGCTTCTTTTTCAGAGGCCCAATAGTTTCTCACCAACCGTTCAACTACCTTGTATCTAATCACATATTTTTTGGCACACAGAAGGCCTTTGTCATTGACAATGGATTACCATTCCCCAGACCAATCAACTACTAGTTGTCAGCTGAATCTCCATTTGTATATATCTGTTCTTCAAACTAGACTCTTCTACTGCTTGAACGGAGAGCGGTATAAACAGTGCTTATAATGGAGTGTCAGGCAACTGTTTTTAAAAAGTGAAGAAATCCTTTCCACCATACCTGATATTTAATATAGCTTTTCCCCATTTCACAAACAATATTACATTAAACTAAAAGGGTACTTTTTGCCTGTCTCCATCCTTTAAAGAATGAAACACGACTAGTGGTGTTCCGCAGGGATCCATACTGGGACCTCTGCTGTTTGTGATGTACATAAATGACTTAGATATAAATGTAGACAGGTGGGTTAGAAAGTTTTCAGACAATACAAAGATTGGTGGAGTTGTGGATAGTGTAGAACATTGTCAAAGAATTCAGCGAGATATAGATCAGTTGAGGATATGGGCCGAAAAATGGCAGATAGAGTTTAATCTGGGTATGTGTGAGGTGCTGCACTTTGGGAGGTCAAATGTTAAGGAAAAGTATACAGGAAATGGCAAGACCTGGAACATCATTGATGGACCTTGGAGTTCCAATCCATAGCTCCCTGAAAGTGGCCACACAAGTAGATAGGATGGTAAATAAGGCATATGGCATGCTTAACTTTATTGGTTCGAGAATTAAGTACAAGAGTCAGGATGTCATGTTGCAGCAATATGGGGCTTAGTTAGGCCACATTTAGAATACTCTATTCAATTCTGGTCACCACAGTGCAGGAAAGATGCGGAGGCTTTGGAGAGTGTCCAGAAGAGGTTTACCAGAATGCTGCCTGAATTAGAGGTTATGAGCGATAAGGAGAGGTTAGAAAAAACTTGAGTTGTTTTCTCTGGAGTTGTGGAAGCTGAACAGAATCTTGATAGAAGTCTATGAAATTATAAGATGCATACGTAGGGTTAATGGTCAGAATCTTTTCCCAGTATTAAAATGTCTAAAACTAGGGGGCATGCATTTCAGGTCAGAGAGGCAAAGTTCAAAAGAGATGTGAGTGGCAAATATTTTACACAGAGTGGTAGCAGTGTGAGAGGGCATGCAGAAGGGATTAGTTTAATTTGGCTGTATGTTCCACACAACATCGTGGGCCAAAGGGCTGCACAGTTCTTTGTTCTATGTTCTAACATTCCAAAACTATATTCCATCACAAAATATGTGATACATAAGAAACAAATCACATGACGTATATTCATTCATTCATTCTTCAACCCCTAATACAGCCTTACGCAATTGTAGTATTTATTAAATCCTTAATTTGTTCTGGCATTTTACATCCAAACAATGAGGCACTGCCAACTTTATCAATATAGTCTCCTCACCTTGGAATTAGGCACAATTTGGTTTTCATGTCCACATTCATCTCGTTAAAATCTGTACTGAATCTAGTTGGTCTATCTGGTTTTGGAAATAATGGTGCCGGTAAACTCCAGCTGTTTTGAATAGGTTCAGTCAAGTGGTTTTCAACAAATATTGAATTTTTGTTTCCTCTTGACCTTATACTTTGAGTGGTTTTATAAGATCTTCCCAGTGTCCTTTCCCTAAATATGAGAACCAAGTTTGTAATTGTCCAATATTTATGCATTAGCGAGTTGAATTGTTTGAGGTTTCCTTTAAGAACTATCTACCTCTCCTTCTACCTCATGTTGTGATCTTGCTCTGCTTTTACCATTGGACACACTTGTTCTTATCCTCATCACTATGATGATACCTTTCCTACATGTTTACGTGTGATGTAACCTGATTCTTCTTCCCATGTTCTACCAGAGTATCGGTCGCTTTGCTTAATCTCTTAACTACTTTTCATGGACCAAAGAATTTTACTTCCAGAATCTACATTGGAAAGGCAAAAACACCAACAAATTACCTCTCCTTGAGTTCTACTGGCTCAATGTTTATCTGCCCATCTTTTATATTTACTTTTGAAACTTTTAAATGCTCTTGTACTACACTACATGCTCTTCTGAGTCTTTCTGGAAACATATACATCTAATCTAATCCAACATTGAAGATTCATCTTTTTAGTTCAATAAGTTCTCTTTAATGAATTTTAATGCAGCACTAATTTCATGACTGTAAATCAGTTCAAATGGATTAAACACAATAGATTCATTTGGGGAAACTCTGGTAGCATACATAAAGAAATTTAATCCTTTGCCACAATCCTATGTGCTTTTGTGACAGTCTACCATATCTATGGTTTTGAGGGTCTAGTGGTATCTCTTCACAGTGCCCTGTGTTTGTGGGTGAGACACAATTGACTTCAACTGCTAATGATTTTCAAGAAATCCGTAGACATAAAGATAGAACCCTGATCAGACTGCATTGGTAATTATTAGTCCATAATAAGCAAAAGAAAACTGAGTTAACTCTTCCACAACTACCCTAGATATAATTCCTCTTAATGAGTCACTTCTGGGTTGTTGTATCCAAAACTATAATGCTGTACCAATGATCCACACTTGTTTTGATAATATTTCTAAAAAAAATTCTTCAAAAACAATTTTGGATATAATTACATGTTGATGTTTTCCTACCACATGACAAGTAGGACATGGTTTACAGAACTGCACTGTGCATTTATGAAGTAATGGCCATGTAGATTAGCTGGTTATTGATGCCTGCATTTTCCATACTCCTATATGGCTGCCAGAAGAACTTTATGCAATATTCACAATATCTCCTAATGATATCTGGATGGTGCCCCTATTTGATGAACAGCCAACCAATCTTCATCCACAAGTCTGTGAGGGAATTGCATTTTTTGTCATTAAACTCCTTTTCTAATATAATAACATTCTGGAATCCCTTCAGCCTTAGCTTCAGTGTGAGTTGCTTATGTAAGTTATTTAAGTCTAGATCTGCTTCCAGAGCCTTAGTTAACAAATTTGCTAAACGTTTCTTTTGAATCCAGGAACAGGATACTGATTGTGGATGATCAGCCATGATCATAATGAATGGTGGTGCTGGCTCGAAGGGCCAAATGGCCTACTCCAGCACCTATTGTCTATTGTCTATTGCCTATTGTCAATTGAATTATCCTCATTTTTAAATAGAGCCTCAGCTTGCAATCTGCTTGCAGTATTACTTTGAGCTCTGAAGACAGACTTGGCTGAGCCATTGTTTTGTTCACCACACGTGATAAAAAATATCCAGAACTACTTCTTTTAATTTTTCAAAAATCAACTTCAACAATGAGTTTCTATGGCAGGTCATGTAGGAATATGATTTTGTAGACTCCTCATGGAGAGGTACAGATAGTGCTGCCATTCTATCAAAATGCAGCTTTTGTGTCCTGACCTGATACATCATGTTACTGAATGCCTACAGTCAGGCAGTATTGCAATGTATTCATACTGTGAGAGTCAGCCATGCCTGCCACATACAACCAGGGAGTGCCTCCGAGTGTTTAAAGGTAATTGCCTTCACATGCAACTGATAATAGCATACTGCCACCTGACCATGCTAGGAAATGAGCATATAATGAGATCAAATGACTTGTTGTGGTGATTGGCTGACCCGAGCAAGTTTGGTAGTCTTGAAAGCTCATGGAGTGTCTTCCAATACATGCCAGAGCAGGATCTAAAGTTCTCCATCACATTGCTACCATGAATATTATAGGCAATGCTAGTTTCTATTAGTTTCATTGCAATTATCTCCATATTTGGAGGAGCATATCCTCTGTCAGGCTCTGTGGATGAATACATGCTCAGCCCTCATCAAAGCTCTGTTGCTATCTCCATTTGTATGACACTTTCTCCATCGAGAGGAAGAATAGCATTTCAGTGATTACACGAGACCGTGTTTGTGCAATGTGCATGGTAACATGAACTCCTGCAGGCTGCAAAAGATGTGAGGTTGGAATCAGTGAAATGTGTGAATGGCTGAACTGATATTTGTGAATGTTTAATATGTGTGCTAAGAATTATTTATGGACGATTGATATGGATATAGTTCGTTGAGTAGAGTGGGAGGTGGTTTTATGGGGAGTTATCCTTTGGGGATGTGTTTACTGACTCGTTTGCATGATGTTGTTAAAATTCTACAGACAGGTCCTCAATGCTAGATCCTGGGAATTAGTATGAATTATCATCTACTCTTATATCTTCAGATGGCATTCAGCAAGGTCTTCCTGGTCCCTGCAGAAATATTTCCTAGTCTCTGTCTATAAATATGATTCGGGCCTCCAGCACCACAATCATTCTCCTCTTTCTTCATCCTCTTGTTCCATCTCCCTTTTTTTTTGAATTGCATTAGTGGTATTCTACAAGAAACATCTGTAAGTTAATGCAACTTCCATTCAAGAGGAACAGACAGCTGTTAAAGAGCTAGTTGCAATTTCAAACACATGTCAAATCTTACACACTATTAGCCCCATTTTGTGCAAGCAGCTAACGAGCAATGCATGCATGAGCTAATAATGAAATTATTTAAATAAGGAGTCAGTACAAAGTTTGAGTCCTACCTGCTTCAAAAGGAAACAACACTTCCAGGTCATGAATTGTACCCATGTTCCCAGATATATGTGCAGTCAAATTTCCATGACCCCTGTTTTATGATCTATGAACGGAACCAGCCTCTTAATTAAACCCATACAACTTGAATATGGCAATACATTATTGCCTGGGGCTTAGGGAATCATAATTTACAGAACAATGTACAAGATCCAAGGAATGGCAACTCCCTGACTTTACTCTGACCCTTGTTCTGCCTATCTTATAACTGTGTGTTACTTCTGTCAGTCCTTCATAGAATCAATGGAAGAGTCAGCTTGCTCAATGAAAGAAGAAAACTCAAATAGCTCAAAGATCAGACAAGGCCGAGCTCTATTCTACATCTAACCTGTGTTCTTCTTGAACTAAGAGCAATCACTGGACAGTGTATTGGTGTATTTCACAGCCTCTGCTTTACTCTGTCAAAGAATCCTGTAAATATACGTTTGCTATGTGTACTTTTCACCTCTATTTAGTACAATAGCTTCCCATAGTCTTCTTAAACCACAGAATTTATGAATGAATGAAACACTTTGTGTCATAATCTTACTTATAAAATTTACTTCATACATAATTTAGCAACAAAGAATCAGAAATTTTCATCAAAGTTGTCAGCAGAGAAAATAGTTAAAGCAGAAGTCATTGGCTTAGACCTTCAATCCCACCCAACTCGCCAGAACATTTGTGTCCCAGGTTCAGTTAGTTTACATTTCCTCTTGTATCACAGTGCTGGTTCTTTTCTTTGAAAACTAAGAAGAATATCAGTAGTGAAATTTCATTCAAAGTGACAAATAGGAATAACTTTCATACTGACTTATTTCAACAAGCCTGTGCTGTTTATTCATATTAGTGTAAGATAAAGAAATGGATTGATTCATAGTAGCATCTTGCTAAATGTCTGCTCAAGTCCTTTTTGAAGAGATTAAAACTTTCATATGAAAAACACAAATACTTGGTTTGAATCACAAAAAGATACAATATTTTTATTTTTATTGTATGTAGGGTAATAATATTTTATACTTCGAAAAGAACAATATGATTTAAATCGAGGGATAGATACTGAGATTTCTTAAGGGTGACAAATAGTTTTACATTCTAATTCTGTATAATTTGAGTTTTCTTTCTTCCTATGAATTCATCTCATTTCCATCATGAAAATAACCTATAATTATGTATCAAAATATAACACTTGATTTGAACAGATGGGCAGCCTAAACATCATGAAGCTACATTCTTTATTCCACAAAATCAGGCCATTGCAAACAGAAAGGAAATCAGGATAAACAAAGGAATATTTACTCTATGCACATGGAATGACAATGTTAAGTTGTAATTTACACTGGGCTGAAGAATTCTTTTGTCCAACCATTCTCCCTTTCCATCAGCCTCGTCTCCACCAAAGGCATTCTTTGCTTTACAAGATTCCATTCAACTGCTCCAGTTGTTCTTCCTCACTGACACCAAATGCTAGTGGAGGTAGCGGAAGAGCTGCTTAACTCCTTGCCTAATGCCTTCTATCACCATTACCACCTGCTGCTGGAGTTCCTATCATGCTACCACAGCCAATTTTAATCATGAAGAGCTGCACTGGGTTCTTCCATACACTTCTTAGCTCTAGTGCACATGTCTCTAACTTTTCATACTTCTCTTTCTTGCATCAAAGCTCTATGGAGCAGTTGAAGAAGGCAGTTGTTCAACTTTCAATATCAGGCTTTAAGGGTATAATTCATTACTGCACAACCATTTACTTTCCTTTAAGGCAGCTTTAAGTTTTAATTCCACCTTTGCCTTTCATTATAATTCTAGATGCAACTGATATAGTGATATGTCTTGCATTTAGTGTTGCTGTGGTGTTTACAGTAGAAAAAGTATCCATTATATTTTCACTATTAATTGATCACTTGAATATTATTGGCCATATTTGGGGAACAAAAAACATATCCTAAGACCACCATTACTTTTTAACGAAAATTTGGAAGTGGCAATGACAGTGAGGAGCTGGTGGAATATTACTGGTCTGTTTCACTACTTTCTCTGTACCTCCACATCCCCATCAGCCACACATATATTTAAGATCGAACAGAAGACCAGAGCCTTGTAGTTTATGAATAAAGTTAGATTAATTAAATTTGCAGTATTTTCTTTATTTCACTTTGTAAGACACTTGGCCCCTGAGATTAAGCACTGCATACTAAAGTTGTGTAGATACATAAGATGTTATTTTCACAATGTTTCATCAAACTTTCCAAAGTAAGGGATAATATTGATATTAGCATTTTCTTTATACTTTAACAACAAATACAGCAGAACTTAAACCCTCAAATTGAACTGATTTTAAGTCTGGGTGATATATAATCTGGGAGGCATCTCTTGTAGCTCCTGAAGAATTTTGTTGAATAGACAATTTCTTTTTGTCACAGAACAAATAACGTGAAATTATATAAAATCTATTTGGCCCTTAAATGCACAGTGAGATAAGAATATAGCAAGCAACAAAGAAACAATACATCCCTTGGAAGTTCTTTCTGTTATTTTTGTTCAAGAAACCTATTTACAATGAATTGGTTCATGATTCTAGTAAAACAGTAAAGACAAAAATGTCAGATGAGCAGGTTACTGTTCATATATTAATATTCTTCAGTGCAATTTCAGAACCTTTGCTTGCAAGTACCGCATTTTTTACACAATTTGCATCTATTTATTACTTCAAACATATCTCTCCTGCTAACTGACTTCAGTTCAGGGAAGCAGGATGAACAATTAATAACCCAAACAGTTACAAGATATTAATAAAAAAGATCAGGAAAAACAAATAGCTAGAAATTGCAACTGCCTTTACACTGTCATGCTGCATGTACAATGGCTCTGCAGTGAACAGCTACTCACTGGTTGTTTAAAGATATTTAGAAGTGAGGCTTATTGGAAGTTGATGGGTACTTAAATGTCCAGGGGTTGGTAACAGAGAAATAAGGCAGATTTGGTATAAACAGATAGAAGTAAATGTGTCTAAGTGTGCACAGTATGAAAAGAGGACCACAAGGCATGAGGACACCCAGAGAGTATGTATGGAAAGTTAATGCCCTGCAGAGATCCAGAAGGAAACTATGAAAACTCTTTAGCAGGAGATCATTATTACAAGAAAACATAGAAGGTATGTGATTTAAGATTTTCCAGACTGATGTTGATTGATATTGGACTGTAGGCCTTTGCAGGTATTCGTGGCTATCTGAATAAACTGTAGGTAAGCCAAAACAGCATGACAATAATAAGATTGACACCAGGCCTTTTAAATTAAACAAGAAACTGCACATAATAGTATCACATTGTAACAATAATATATTTACACAGAGGCAGGTCATTTAGCTGAATAGGTACATGCTGATGTTTATGGTCCACATGAGTATCCTCACCAACTTACTTCTTCTCATGTTATTAACTTTTGTATGCTTTTTTTCCACATGTGCTTAACTTACTCATAACCTGTCAATATTATTCACCGCCTTGGGTAATGTGTTTCACATTTTCACCAATCTCGCCAAAGTAAAGATGTTTCTCCTAAATTTGCTATTGCATTTACTTTGTAATGGCTACTGTCGCTTGTATTTGCTCCCGCAGGAGACCTGTTTCATGGTATGTGTGATAACTATCATAAATTTATGGTCCTATAATTCTGGTCCTTGACACAAGTGGATACATTTTTCCATGTCTCCCATTTTAGAAACTTCTTTTGAGATTTTGAAGATCTCTTTCAGGTAGGTGCCCCTTCAGTTTCCACTTTTCGAAACAAAAGAGTTCCCAGGCTGTTCAGTAGTTCCTGATTGTAATAACCCTTAAATTCTGGTAACATCCTCTTTTTTGTCCTCTCCAAAGACTCTATTTCCTTAATGTCATTTGGGAAACAAGAACTTTACACAATATTCCAAATGTGAAATAACCAAAATTCTATACAGAGTGTTTGCAACGTGTTCAGCATAAATACATCCCTAGATCCCTCTACCTCATTTAAACATGATTTTCTTCAGTATGGGGCCTCCTTAATCTTGCTGCCAAAATGCAGAATTTTGTATTCACTGTATCAAAGTTAATTTACCAAGTACAAACCTCTTCAAGTTTTAGAATTCTTCCTGAATTTAAGCAATAACTGCTCACTGATGCTGAATTTGAGTTCTGCCAGGGTCACTCAGCTGTTGACCTCAATACAGCCTTTGTTGAAACATAGACAAAAGTTTGAACTCCAGAGGTGAAGTGAGAATGATTTTCCTTGATATCAAGCCATATTTGTCTGAGTGTGGTATAAAGGAAACCTAATTAAACAAAATCAGTCAGAATTAAGGTAAAATCTCTCTGCTGGAAATTATACCTGGTACAAAGAAAGATGGTTGCAGTTGTTGGAGGTCAGTCATCTCAGCTCCAGGATATCTCTGCAGGAGTTGCTCAGGGGTCTGTCCTTTACCCAATCATTTACAGTTACCTCATCGCTGACTTTTCCTCTCTCATAACGTCTATGGTGACAGCGTTATGTTCTGCACCATTTGTGACTCCTCCAATACTAAAGCAGTCCATGCCCAAATGAAACAAGATGCAAACAATATCCAGGCTTAAGCTAACAAGTAGCAAGTAACATTCATTCCACACAAGTACCAAGCAATAACCACTCTAACAATTCAAAATGTAACAATCATCCCTTGTTATTCAATAACATTATCACTCTTGAATACCACATTATCAATATCCCAGGGCTACCATTGGCCAGAAACTAAGCTGGACTTGTAATATAAGTACTGTAGCTACAAGAACAGGTCAAAGTCCAATAATCCTGAAGCAAATAATTAAACTCCTAACTCTTCAAAGCCTATCCATCATCTACAAGGCATGAGTCAGGAGTGTGATGGAATACTCCCCATTTGCTTAGGTAACTGAAGCTCCAGCAACACTCATAAAGCCTGATACCATTCAGAGCAAAGTTGTCTTCTTGATTGGCACTTCATCCACAGTTATCTACTCCCTCTATCACTGAGATCCAATAGCAGCAGTGTGTATCACATGAAAGGGGCACTGCAGAAACTCACTAAAGCATCTGGACAGCACCTTCCAAATCCATGGTCACTTACATGGACAAAGGCAGTTTATACATATGAGAACAGTACCACCTACTGTGCCTCTCCAAGCCACTTGACATCTTGAATGGAAATATACCTCTATTCCTTCAGTATCACTGGGTCAAAATCATGAGACTCCTTCCCTAAGTGCATTGTGGTCTCCCTATTCCAAATAGAGACTGTAGTAGTTCAAGAAGACAGCTTACCACCACCTTCTCAAGGGCAACTAGAAATGGGCAATATTTGCTGGCCGAACCAGTGATGCCCATGTCCCATGGATGAAACAAAA
Organism: Stegostoma tigrinum; assembly: GCF_030684315.1. Classification (NCBI taxonomy): domain Eukaryota; kingdom Metazoa; phylum Chordata; class Chondrichthyes; order Orectolobiformes; family Stegostomatidae; genus Stegostoma; species Stegostoma tigrinum. The sequence goes on from NC_081368.1 coordinate 38,868,527, forward strand.
AGAACCTGAGTGTATAGACTAGGCAAAACCTGATCTCAGTAAGTGTGTTAAAGTGATTTGATTTAGTAGCACCTACCTCAATCTCAGCATAACAGCTGGCATCTTTGCACATTTGAACAAGCGTAAAGGAGCAGGAAGGACAACAATCACCTCACCATCCAATCAGTACCATGTAAACTGCTCATCATTACTTTCAGATTATCTGATAATTAATTTTGTGTCTTTTGCTGAATTAGTAGAATTCTTGTTAGTTTGTATTGTCATTTAAAGATTATGAAGTCTACAAGGGATGGTGTGGTATTTATTGAAGGCTTTGGTTGAGCTTGACTCAAGGGCTCTGTTCAGACCAGTCATGGATGCCATGGTTTCTATTGTCTTTGACCTCCATCATGGAGAATGAGCAAAGGCAACAACGAGAAGAATAAGCTTTACAGAGGAGAAGGTCTCTCAGCTTCCTGACCTTTCATTAAAGAGGTGTGCATGTGTCATCTTTCTTCAACAGGCTGCAACCTCAGAAGAGGGTGAGGATGACACTGCCAGTGGTCAGAAAGGTGAACATGGCCAATTAATTTATTTGAGTCAGACTCCTTTCAAGCTGAAGAATGAGGAATCTCCAAAATCTTGTGGTTAGCTATTCACATGTATAAGGGAGGTATTAGAGACACTGTAAAAGAAGAGAGGCATATATGTTATTTCACCAGGGCAGTGGCTTTCCATATGGTGTGCAGTGCCACTACTTTGTGGCTGCTACATCTAAATTCAGAGAATTCTCCGCTTCTAGTTGTTAGAACTGCAAAGACGTACCTTTAGAGCTGGAAAGAAGTGTCTATGGCACCAAAACTGGAAAGAGTCAGTCTAGTTAGAAATTTTACACATAAGACAGGTGTAACACCTAGAGATGGTAAGGACTGCAGATGTTGAAAGCTAGAGTCAATAAATGTGGAACTGGAAAAGCACAGCAGGTCAGGCAGCATCTAAACAGCAGGGAAGTCAGAGTTTTGGGCCAAAACCCTTTGCCAAGACTTTACTGGGATAAATATATATGAAATTGACAGGAAGAGGGTTGAATCTTTGTTTTTTTCTCCTTTCTGTTAATATCTTTTTAAATTAGGACACATGTATAGGCAGTCCCTAGGTTGCAAGTGGGCTCTTTTGTGGAATCTGTTCACGAGTTCAATTGTATGTAACACAGAACGCAATGCAAGAAGGGTCCTGACCCAAAACATCAACTTTCCTGCTCCTTTGATGCTGCTGTGTTCCTCTAGCTCCACGCTGTGTTAATGCAAGACAATATAATAGAACCATTTGTAGGTACAGGAAAGGTTTGTATATTAGGTTTTTAAAATTCCTCCCCCTATGGGGTCACATTCATAAGTATAAGCATTCATAATTTGGTTTTTAATAAATTAGGGACCCCTTTATATAGCTTTGTTTCTTTTTCTTTTGTGTTCTTTTGTTAAAAAGAACATCGGTAGTTACATGCGAAAATGTTCAATGACTAACCACAGCAGCAAACAAGCTCTAAGCATAAATCTTATGCATTAAGCCAGTTTTCACTCTGGAAACTGACTTGTCCAATATTACCATCAGCTGGGATCAGAACACTACTCTCATGATTTTCCTTCAAATTATGTTTCTTTGACCTAGACTTTGTTCATCAGGATTAATCTTTGCTCAGATCATATCCCCAATTTGTTACAATGAAAAGCCATATAAGTGTGCATTCTCACCCCTGCTAACAATATAAAGAATAAAAATATAGCCTGGTAATGATAAAAGATTTTCAATGCATTGATAAATTCAGAAATATATGGTAACTGGAGAAGGTTTGATTCCCAGTTACTGATTAATGAATAATATAGGAGATTTTTCAAAGAGACTGGAAGGAAGATACTAATATTCTCACTGCCCTCAAAGAGACCCTGTTAAATAATAAAACTTCAAGTTAAACAAAAAGCTCTTAATAACTACACAGAAGAAATGATGGAGTGGATATGAACCCACATTGGAATTCAGTGGATTCTATGAGAAGCAAATTTATGATCTGTTTGAAGTTGACATGAGAGGGATCTAAAAATAAACTATCCTCACAATGTCAGCTGCATTTATTTTGGCTGTGGTTCAAGAAGCACTTTTCATTACCCCGGGATGACATGGTGCACAATGTAACCATGGATTTGCTTACACATAGAACCATAATTTCATTGGCCATTATGAGAGCATCAACTAGAGCAAAAATGGACAGCAGAATGGGAAGTCAAAAGCAGAGGTGACAGAGATGAGGCAAATGTTTGTGCTTGGGGACTCTTGAAGAAACATTTCTTGTTTGAAATGCCTTTTAACAAAAGGCAATTTAACCTACGATTATATGTGTAAGGAGCAGAAGTAAGCCATTTAGCTCCTCAAGCCTTTTCCACCATTCAACAATATCATGGCTAATCTGATTGCAACCTCAACTCCAAGTGTACACCTACCCCAATAATCTTTTATACTTTACTTGCCAACAATCTATCCCTGCATTAAAAATATTGTAAAACACTGCCTCCACTTTCTTTGGAAAAGAGAATTCTACACTCTGCCAACTCAATGAAATGAAATTCACCTCGTATGTGTTTTTAATTAGTGGCCCCTGATTTTTAAACACTGACCCCCAATTCAAGGTCGTACCATGAAAGAAAATGTTTTCTGCGTGTTGACCATGTCAGGTTCCTCAGGATTTCATATGTTTCAATCAGGTTGCCTCCTACTAATCAACACACCAGAAAGTTATTATGATCCTGACTAGTGGTACTATTGGATAAGTTAAAATCTGACTTGATAGTTATTTTTAAAATTGCAATTAACTTAGTGGGCATTCACTGTAACATATATATAAGAGGCTGAGCAGTTTCTTTAACAACAAATCAGAAGTTTATTAGTCAAAAGACAAAAAACAAAGAAAGAGAATTATCTAAATATAGAAAACCATTTGAAGGACTTAAAACACATAGCAATACAAAGTTTCATGCCATTTTCTGATACTGACCATTACAGAAACTAGAGTACAGGTAAATTAGCCCTCTTTTTCAAATCTGTATTATCACCTTAACTGATTCTTTTGTTCTTTCCTGTGAATTCTATATCATATTAGATGAATTCTCAGAAATCTAGGAACTTAGTCTTTCTCAACTTTTAATAACCTGCAGATTTTTAACCAAACACCTCTGGTCTAGTCGTTGAACAATGGCTTTTAGGAGAAAAACTATATTTGTTACTGACTCCAACCAGATTTCTCTTAACTTCCTTAAAACCTCTTGTCTCTGAATTTACAAAGCTTAAATCAGCCTCAATTATCAAGAACCAAGAACAAGCCAATCAACTTCCATGTTTATCCTAAATGTTTGTAAATGACAGTTTTACAGTAAAAAAAAATTCCATGGGATAAATGCACACTGATACATGCTTTATCTAGTCACTGTTCATCTGACCAACAACAAGTAACAAACATCATATGCCACTATTTTAAAATTTAATCTCTAAAAATGATATGCAAAACTTACACTCTGAATTTCCACTTAAGAAATTCATTTTTCAGATATTTAACATTGCAAATTACATAGAATATAAATGGTCGTGCAGGTGATGTATTGCAGCTGTAGTTTGTGAGACCTAGTGGATACTGGTACCAAGTTTTTGATACAAGTTTTTGCCACTCAAGAAACTTTTGCTCAGAGCTAATGAGCTACTGTCCAAGTTGTTGACATAACACCACATTAGTGAAGTGGAAAGATCCATGTAAACTGTGTTTCAGGTGGCAAGTCACATCTCCTAGATTAATTGCATCACATTTCATCCATCATCAGGAAGAAATGTCTGTGGAATGAAATAAGTGTTGGGAACCACGATTCCAGTTTAGGAGAACCTCTGGCACTTTGCCCAATGTTCTAGCTGCCATTGTGGATAAGGACAAGTTTGCAGGGAGGGTAAGTGAACCACAGTGCTATGGTACAGAACTCTATAAAAGTTGGGGGAGAAAACACAAATATAGAGTAATGGAGATTAACATCGCCAGGTAGAAAAGATGCTATTCTCTACAGCAAAGATGGAGAGCCCTGAAGATTATGTGGCCTTCTGCTGATTCAGGACATCGCTCTTCTGGCTGAAGAAGAAATTTAGAGTGAGAGGAAAATGATCCAGTTTTCACAGTCTATGTGACTTTCCTACAATTTAAGAAAGAGGTTTTACTGAGGGATTATGAGAAACTCAGAGGTAAATTAATGAGCAGAATCAGAAAGATAATAATCTCTGGATTAATAAATTAGCATTGATGAAGACCATAAAATATCACAAAGCTGGCATTTCTCTGGCTCTATCAGTCAGTAGAACTTTTACCAAGTCAATTTTGGTGAAAACTCGTATGTGTTCAGCACCATCCTCCAAACATAAAACCCATCTGGTTTACTAATGTCCTTTAAAGAAGGAAACTGCCATCCTTACCTGACCTGGCCTACATGTGACTCCAGACCCAAAGCAATGTCGTTGACTCTGAACTGCCCTCTGGGTAATTAGGGATGGACATAAATGCTGCCTAGCCAGTGACTTCCTCATCCTGTTAATGAATAAAGGAAAAAAGGATATCAGGCTACTTTTATTATTATATTAATTTTATGATAATCATTACAGAACCTTTGTCATACATCGCATTTTAACATGTTCATGCCAGCTGAAATCCTTCTACTTTGAGTCAGTTCAATAATGCCGTTTTCCATTACGCACTTACTTGCTTCTCTCACTTTAGCTAATTTCTTTTGGACTGAGTCTTTAAGTATATGTCTTCATAGGTAATGCACCTAAACATAACACCATTAATAGCCAATGATATTTTTCCTTGAGTGTACTTTTAAAAATGACTTATGAATATGGATTAGCCTTTGTAAGTCAATTTGATATTTTTTCTGGAAGTTAGAATATCATGTTATTTGCCAGTTAAGTACCTCTTTATTATCCAATTAGATTGGTGGAGGATCAACTTCAGAAGTTTCAATTTCTAACATTCTCCAATTGTACTGATGTATTTATTTCACTTCCTACTCTTTTTGTGACCATATGTACAGTTTTCTCCTGACTAAAGTTCCTATCATTATATATTTCCAACAAGCTTACATGACACATTTGCTCATTTTTCTTCCCAGCTATGTAATTTCCATAACTGAGTTTCTTTGTGATACATGGTTAAAATTGCCTTTAGTGGTTTCCCAAAAACATTTACAAATATTAACACCTTGGGCTGAATCTTACTATGCAAATTTGCATTTTTTCAGAAGATGTTTTACCATGCGTTTTCTGATTATGTGTTACCAAACTGAACTCATTAAATATCTGTCTACGTTTCTGTAACATCTCATGCCCAATTTTATTCTGATTTTGTTTCACTCACTGTGCAGTGACCCACCGACCAATGACTATCTGTCTTGTCTGACTGAGGACGGCTGACAACCATGAAAAGGTTCCTGGCTTTGTATGAATACCAAACAGCAATTACCAATGCAGCAAGGCTGTGAGTCTGGTATCTCTGCCTGACAGGGCAAAGTGCAAAATGACAAGGTGAAGCAATGTATTACAGGGATGCTGTGAGCATTCAGGAAGGCTCAGACTGAATGAAAACTATGATAGCAAGTGAACAGACCAAAAATACAGTCTGGCCAATCAATGCATTGAGCGAATGACCCTGGGCATTATAGTGTTTGCCACAAACTTTTAAATGCACCATTACATTTTAAAAATGTACTGCACATGCATTGGAGATGTGGCACGAGGATGCTTAGAGGTTTGCTCATATTGGCCAATGTCCGAAGACATGGGATGCATGTGGTAGTTACCCATAGACTGTGTCCTGAGATATTGGTGCTTGGTATTCTATAGTGGGGGCTAGTCACAGCTCAAAGTGCGTTAAACTCACCAAGTACTCGATCTGACTTTCATATTAAGAAAACTTGTTGCTGAGCTTGGTTGGTGCATTTGGTAAGATATGAAGCCGAAAATTAAGGAAGCTAGTTGTGGCTTTGATAAGGTGTTTAACAACTGTAATTTCCCTTAATTGGCAGCACACTATTGTTTAGTGAAAATCTTGCCCCATCACTCAGCTGATACAGAAAAGATCTAGAAAATTGTTTCCGATGTTAAGATAGGCCTTACCAGATTTTGCACGATTCTGCCATAAATTCAGTCATAATGTACATCACTCACACTCCCATAAGATTCTGTTCTTTGTCTTCAGCAACAAAATGTTATATTTTGGTCTTTTATCAGCACTAGATTTTACATTTTACTCAGCACTCTCAAAATGTTTTTTTTTGCCTACTTATATGCTTTGGTTAGTTTCTTCCAGGCCTGCAGATTGTAGACAGAAGCGTAGTCTCTGAACTTTAGATTATCTTTCATTTTTCTTTTATCAATTTAAGTAGTGCTTTGACTTGATGTCTACATATCAGTTCAAAAATGACTGAGTCCTGTGGCCCCATTAGGAACAACCCTGATGACAAACACTAATAAGGAGAACTATTGTATCTCAATTGTTAGGATATTCTCGGCCAAAAGCTTTTATAATGGTCTTTACATTTTGATGGTATCTTTATTCACGATAAGCTGTAAATGTAGTTTATTCTTCAGAATATTTGTGATATAACATTTGAATCTTGATCTGATTGTTTGAGACTTGTTATTCACCTGTCAACACTCCAATCACACCATTTCTATGATCTTTTGATCTCTCTGCCTATAAGTTATATGCATGTTTGCTTCACTTCCCTCAATAAAGGAGCAGCGCTTTGTAAGCTTGTGATTTCAAATGAACCTGTTGGACTATAACCTGCTGTCATATGACATCTGACCGTGTCCACCCCTATTCAATACTGGCACCTCCAGAACTTGACCACCATTAACACCACAAACTTCTGGCTCGAAGTGGAGAGGATCTCCAAGAACATTGCACATATCGAGACAGACATCGGGTTTCTGCAGAGACATGAAAGCAGAGAAGATCCTGAAAGGACTGCGCATCATGAACACACTCGAGACAACCTACAACACAGACTAGGCTGGGAGGCTTTGCTGTCGCACCTCACACATCCTGAACCATCTCGTACACCAGCTCTACAACATCGAAATTGAGATAGAGTGCATATTGTCAGCTTGTGCTCAGCATAGAGCGGACCAGCTAAAAGTCACTGCCAAGCAGTTGAGTCACCAGAACTATGCCGCCCCTACATGCACAACAAGAACAGGAAAGTGGAGAAACTCGACATCACCGCCATCAGTAACCAAGCCTCTCTCAATACCACAGTTGAAACCAATACCAACGCAGGGTAATCCATTGTCAACTTTTCTGATTCCACCCTTCAACCAGACAAAATCAAAGTTCTCAGCTAAGGGCTCTATTTCTACCCCACCACCAAAAAGGAACCCATTCGTCTTCCAGCAGACACAGGAATTCATCAGGCAAGTGAAGCTCGGGAATTCTTCCACAAACCCAAAGATGCCAGCAATGAGCCCAATGAGACAACCAATGAAATGGTACAGTTGACTGAGAGACCTGCAGCACAGCAGTCAAATAAGAAAGAATCAACTTGGAACCCTTTGGAAGGCTGTTGCACCAGGCTCGACATGTGTGCTCAAGCCATCAGGAGATGCATTAACGTCATTAGCTGGGATCACAAGGTAGCACAGAACATCACCCAGGCACAACATAACACCATCCATGCTCTCAAAACCAACTCCAACATCATTATCAAACAGCAGGCAAAGGAGGAGCCATCGTCATACAGAATAGAATGCAAAGAGGCATACCAACAGCTGAACAACCAGGAACACTACAGACAACTGCCAATCCAACCAAAGAACACACCTGTTAACTCAACAGACTGATCAAGACCTTTGGTCCAGTCCTTCAGAGTGCCCTATGCACTCTCATTCTGCATACTTCTTGTTTGGAGACTGCTACTCCCTTCTGAAGTTATACAAAGCCCTGGGTAACACACCCAGAAGTCCCATTATATCAGGCAGCAGGACCCTGTGTGAGAACCTCTCTGGCTATTTCAAGGCCATCTTGAAATTGTACAAGGTATACCCAGCTTCTATCAGATTTCTTACAGAAATGCAGCTCCCACAGACCAGTTGAACCAGGGACATTCCTCATCAAATTAGATGTTTTGGCACCCTACACCAGCATTCCCATGACGACGGCATCGCTGCAACTGTACTCAACATCAACAACTGCCAATTTCTAGACACCATCGAACAACTCATCTGATTCAACCTTGACCACAACATTGTTATCTTCGACAACCAGCTCTTTATCCAGACATATAAAACAGAACTTGCATCCCAATACACCAACATTTTTATGTGCAAGTTTGAGCAAGACTTCTTTGCTGCACAGGGCCTCCAATCAATGCTATACACCAGATACATCAACAACATTTTCTTCCTTCAGAATCATCGCAAGGAATCACTGAAACAATTAGACAACGATATCAATAAGTTTCATCACGCCATCAGACTTATCATGGATTACTCTTCAGAATGAGTTTCATTCTTAGGCATGTGCCACAGCGAAAAATTGCGACAATATTCTCAGAGGGCAGACACAGGACACAACCAATAGAGTACCCTTCATCGTCCCGCACTTCCCTGGAGTGGAAAAGCCACGTCATGTTCATTGCAGAGTGCAACATGCCATCGTTGAGGATGAACACTTTGCCAGGGCAATCCCAATGCCCCTACTTCTTGCCTTCAAACAACCAAAACTGACCATCTTTGGCAGCAAACTCCCCAGCTATCAGGGCAATGTCAACCAGAACACCACAGAACCTTGCTGTGGCAGCTTCTGCAAGACATGCTAGGTCACTGACATGGATACTACCATCCAACGTGGGAACATCAGCCACTACATACATGGTAGGTAATCATGTGGCTTGGCCAATATTGGATACCTCATATGTTGCCAGCAAGGATGCCCCGAGGCAAGGTATGTTGGTGGGACCGTGCAGACGTTACAGCAATGGACAAATGGACATCATGTGACAATCACCAGGCAGGCGCGTTTCCTATAAGCCAGGGGGCGCTTTAGCAGTCAAGGACATTTAGCCTCTAAGCTTTGGGTAATCGTCCTCTAAGACGGCCTTTGAGATACACTACAATGCAGAATCACTGAGCTGAAACTGATAACCAAGCTCCATACCCATGGAGATGCTCTGTCCTGTGCTCTTGGGTTCATGTGCTATTATATGTACCCCGACCGTACTGTTCTATATTTGTACAGTCTTTCTTACTGTCCTGTTTTGACACCATTGTCTTGATAACTTGTTATGATCTAACTTAATTAGTTTGTGCAATTTTGGATTACCTGCTACATGAGTTACAGCCTCAGCATATGACTCTTACAGCATCATATTGTTCCAGCCATTTGGTTTGTCTCCAGCACCACCTTATTTATAATTTTTTGTAATTATCTGTCTGCCTCAAATAATCAGATCATAAGTCATCCATTCACTTTCTATTCAGCTGCTGACACTTAACTCACACTGTCTGACTCTTTTGATCACCTGCAGAGACTCATTATTCAGCCTGTTAACACTTCACTGACACCATTTGTATGATCTTTTGATCTCTCTCTACCTCTAAATTATGTGTCTGTGTGTCTGTCTTCACTTCACCTGACAAAGGAGCAGCACACCAAAAGCTTGTAATTTCAAATAAACCTGTGGGACTATAACCTGGTGTCAGGTGACTTTTTATAAGCATCATGTTGTCCACCTTGTCCACTCCAGCCCAACACCAGCACCTCCACATCGTAGTCAAGAATCAATTCAGGATGTTCACCCTGCTGCAACTCGGCATTGAATCTTACTGAAAATCAGCCAAGTGTTTTTTTTCTTTCATGGCATTTCATGGGGGATTTCTCTCTGTAAGGCCTAGTGAGTTTTCTCATGCTCCCAAAGTTGCATCATTAACTATTTACCATACAGCTATAATGTCCTGCTCACCCAATAGTGATCTGACTGTACATCTCACTGTTCGCGGAAATACTTGTCACTATCAGGATACTCCAGGCGTTATCTTTGAACCCCATGAAACCATGCACCTGGTCAAAAATTAGCAGCCTCAGTTACCCTTCAACATACACATAGTGGGGCAACATCCAACAATTCTTAGAGCATAACAATGCACACACCACTAAATATTTTCACACCCATCACTATTTAAGTACCAAGCCATGCAGTTACCTTCCTAAGTATCATTCCACCTCACAACCCTCTCTTAAGTCAGTGCTACTCTTTCCTCAATGCCCACTGTATTCTAGCATATTATCACTGTTCAATGTTTCTTACACACAAGAAAGCCTTCTAAAGTTTCACATCTGTCACTTTACTTCAGCAGCAGCAGCAAAAACTAACAGGATATCAAGGTTCAGAAACTGCTTTTGTATCATCAAGTAATGACAGCTTGACAGCCAACAAATAATCACTGCAGCCACCGTCACCCACTGGAACAGGGTATAGGTTATATCCTGTCTGGTTTGTTGCACTCTATCAGGCAGAAGGTGACGTTCTTCCTACTTAATATCCTCAATTTCCTCCTCAGAAGATTGCTTAGGCTCTTCCAGATCATCAGTCTTCATCACATCTCTTCTGTAGCTGTTTTTTTTCCCCTTTTCCTTAAACTCTCAGGGAATGTGAGAGTGGCTAGCTGGCCTGCATTTGTTGCTTGTTCCTAGCTGCCCTTGAGAAGATGGTGGGCAGCCTTCCTGAACCACTGCAACAGGTAGACCCACAATGTCAGCAGGAAGGGAGTACCAAAGCTTTGGCCCATCCAATAGCGAAGGAATGGCAACATGTTTCTAAGACAGGATGGTGAATTTCTGCAGTACATCTTCTAAACATTACACACTGTTACAAAAGACACTATTAGTGGAGTGGACGCTTGTGGATGTGGTGCCAATCATGTGGGCTGCTTTGCCCTAGATGGTATCAAGCTTATTGAGTCTTGATAAAGCTGCACTCATCCAGGCAAGTGGTAAGTCTCCCATCACACTCCTGACATATGCTTTGAAGATGTAGGCTCTGAGGAGTCTGGAGATGAATTTTGCTGGAGCATTCCTAATCTCCGACCTACCCGTGTAGCCACTGTACTTTTATGGTAAGTTCAGTTGAGTTTCTGCTCAATGGTAACTGTCAGGATGTTTACAACGGGCAATTCAGGAACGGTAATGCCATTGAATGTCAAGGGGCTGTAATAAGATTGTCTCTTATTGGAAATGGTAACTTCCTAACATTTGTGTCTGTGAATGTTACTTGTCACTTTCCGATCCAAGCCTAAATACTTTACCAGTCTTGTTGCATTTGAATTTGGATTGCTTTAGCATCTGAGGAGTCACAAGTGGTGCTGGACATTTGTGTAATCATCCACAAACATCCCCATTTTTGACATTATTATTGACCGTCCTGTGGCGCAGTGGTAGACTCCTTACCCCGGGACAGGAGACCTGGGTTCAAACTCACATGTTCCAGAGGTGTGTAATAACATCTCTGAACTGGTTGATTAAGAAAAATAGGCATAATGGAGGGAATATCATTGATGATGCAGCTGAAGCTGATTGTGTCTCAAACCTAGTTCCCTGAGGAATTCCTGCAGAGATGTCCTGGAGCTGAGATGACTGACTTCCAACAGGCACAACCATCTTTCTTTGCACCAGGTATGACTCTAACCAGCAGAGAGTTTGCCCTCTGATTCCCACTATTTCCAGTTTTGCCACATTCTGTCAAATGCAGCCTTGATACCAAAGGCTGTCACCCTCACTTTACCTCTGGAATTCAGCTCTTTTGTCCATGCTTGAACCAAGGCTGTAATGAGGACAGGAGCAGAGTGGCCATGGTGCAACCCAAACTGGGCGACACTGAGCAGCTTATTGCTGGGCAGGTGCTGCTTGGTGACACTGTTGATGACACCTTCCATCACTTTGTTTATAATCAAGAGGAGACTGATGCAGCAGTAATTGGCTGGGTTCGATTTGTCCTGCTTTTTGAGTACAAGATGTACCTGGGTTTGGGCAAATTTTTCCCATTTTTGGGTAGATGTTATTGTTATAGCTATATTGGAACAGCTTGGCCAGGGAAATGTTAAGTTATGGGGCATAGGTCTTCAGTACGACTTCCAGAATGTTGTTAGAGACTTTGCAGTATCAAGTTCCTACAACCATTTCTTAATATCATATGGAGTGAATGGATTTGTTTAAAGGCTGGCATTTATGGTGCTGGTGACCACTGGAGGCCAAGATGGATTATCCACTTGGCACTTCTGACTGAAGATTCAGAATGCTTCAGCCTTATCTTTTGCACTAATGTGTTGGGCTCTTCCATCATTGAGGATGGGGATATTTGCAAAGCCTCCTCCTGCAGCGATTTGTTTAAATGTTTAATTAATGGATGTGACAGGACTGCAGGGTTTAGATCTGATCCTTTTGTTGTGGGATAGCTCAGCTCTTGCTATCACTTGCTGCTTCTGTTTTTTAGCGAGCAGGTAGCCTTGTTTAGTAGCTTCTCCAGGTAAATACCTTACTTTTAAATGTGCCTGATACTACTCTTCACATGCCCTCCCACGCACTCCATTGAACCAGGCTTGGTCCCCGGCTTTATAAGCCAGGCCATGAGTTTGCAGATTGTGCTGAAGCACAGTTCTGCTGCTTTTGATGGCCCATACCACCTCATGAATGCCCAGTGTTGAATTGTTAGACCCGTTTGAAGTCTATCCAATTTAACACGGCGATATTGCCACAAATGCTACCTATGAAATTATGTGGCACATTCTTGCAGTACAAGCCAGACAGAAATCCCCAGATCATTCCAAGCATCAGAACCTCATCTTCAGGAGGCCTTTTATCAGCTTAACCATGGTCTATGTAGAATAATGGGCTGCACTGTGTCAACGTTTGGCCTCAGTCAGGGGATTGCAAATTATTCTGTTGTCTGGATTTAATACAGTTATTAACAACCTGATAAATTGATGTGATACCAGTCTGCCTAATTTGGATCATGTAAGTCCATCCAGTAGCTACGTGCTTCATTCTACAAAGACCAAGTATTCAGCTGAAGGTTAAACATATTCCAGTGCTACTTAAAGGTCAAGGTAAACAATTTGAATTTCAGTTAATTTTGATGAATTTATGCTGTGATGAAGTGACTGATAATAATGTAATGTTTCTAAATGAATGTTGTGGTGAGTTTTTGGACAATTTTTATAATTTGTGTGTGAACATTGATGGCTGAGTCAGCATTTATTGCCAATCTCTAATTGCTCTTGAGGTGATATTGAGATGCTTTCTGGAATCACTGCATCCATGAGACTCAGAGGAAACTCACTCCAATGATAACCTGGAGTTTGATTCCTTTGTGTTCTTTTATTGTGACAGAAAACCGTGAAGCAGGTTACCAACATTTCTGGTATCACACCCCATCATAGGACTCATGTGCCATTTGTCTAAAATGCCAGCCTCCAGTGAGCCAGCATGCAGATTGTGCTTTAGCCTGGCTTGGCTGTAGCCCATCAATGCCCAATGAATGAAAATTCCAACTGTGTAATATTCTCCACATTGTGTACTGTGTTGGTATCTGAATTAATGGCTACAAGTGTCAGAGCAAGGGAAGGGTCCTTTTCACCAGCTTCCCTTTCCTTTTAGAGTTGGGTAGTTTTGCATTGGCTGAAAGCAGAGAATTAGAAAAGGAAATGTTGGTGTGAGGGCGGGCTATTGGGTCGGATGCAATTTTATTGCCCACGTTTTATGTCTGATGGCGTGATGTGGCTGAATGGAAAATTAAGAAAGCACATAGGACAGGAACGCACTGTCATCCTCAATCAGCTCATTGATGTTAGGGTGAGGTAGAGTATCTGAATAACAAAAGAAAAAGAAAGAACCACGAACGTTGAAAATCAGAAACAAAAACAAAACCAGAAATTGCTGGAAAATCTTAGCAAGTCTAGCAGCATCTGTGGAGAGGAATCAGAGTTAATATTTTGGGTCCAGTGATCCTTCTTCAAAACTGATGTTAGCTAGGAAAATGTTGCCATTTATCCAGAAAATGGGGTGGGGTGCAAGGGGGCAGGAGTGTAAACAACAGGTGGAGAAAGACCTTCCAGTTGCTTGCCACCTCAACACACCACTGTGTTCTCTGGCCAACATCCCTGTCTCAGGCTTGCTGCAGTGCCTCAGCAATGCTTAGCACAAAGCTGGAAGACCAGTATGTCATTTTCCGCTTGGGAACTCTACAGCCTTCTGCACTCAATATCTGGTTGAAATTTTTAGGACATATCTTTACCCCTAACCCATACACCAGGGCTTGTCATCACATGGGCTGAAACATTAATTCTGATTTCTCTCCACAGATGCTGCCAGACCCACCGAGATTTTAAAGAAATTTCTATTTTTGTTTTGTTAGGCTACCTGAATGATAGGCACGAGTCCTGAATTTCAAGTGCTGATGATAAGAGTAATGAAATGTGTAATCAGCAGAATAAAAGGTTGCTTGTTTGATTGATAGGAGATGTTCTTTAAAAATGCTTTCACTGACATTGGCCGCATGTATGAGGTTGATAGATTTTCTGTGGCACTGCTGCCATGTCTTCGGATCCAGGTTCTGGGAATTAACCAACCTGGCTCCATCTCCCGCTCCTGGCTAATGGAGGTTCTTGAGGGCTTTTATACCTCCAGTCGCCTGACAGAATTATGATGTATCTCCTCCTGTCCACCTTCACTGTTGATGCCTCTAGTGCTGTGCTTATCACCCTGTGAATGTTTCTCTGCACTGAGTTCAATTTCCTACATTTTTAATTTCAGAAATATTGTTGCGAGAAGTTTGCTTTTTAAGAATGACCTTTAAGAGCAGGAGCATACTGTGCCAAGTACTTTCAATTCGATGATCTTTCTTCCCACAAGTACAAAGGCAGTCACAGCAGGCAGAGACATCAGCAGGAGCAGCTTGCACTCTACGATCATGGTAAACAGGTAAGCATGGTAAAATGTACATATTGCCCACTTCCACTGATATCAGCATTGACTGCTGCGTGCATTTAATAATGTAGATGACATTTTAGTTCCTAGGTATAAAGAAAAAGTGGCAGGAGCTTTGGAGGATGGCTGGCATCCAAGAACAGTCAAGTCTTTAGGACAGAATGGAAGAGGCTTCGGTCTCAGGTCTCATCCTAAAGACTTATATGACTGTGCAGCACACTTCAGTACTGCACTAATTTGGCAGCCTGATTATATGCTCAAGTCTTTGGAGGAAGGTTTGAGCAACAATGTCTCTTTCAGAGACAATAAAACTATAATTGATACCTTAAACACAGTTGCTACTCCAAGTATTAATAAATCTGTTTCTATATAGTATGTCTCTGAAATACATGCCTGTAAGGGCAAAAACAAACTAAAAACTGTGAGGAATAAATTTAAATAAGGAGAGTACTGTTATTCTGAAAGTTTGTAACAGCCACTTTACATTTTTCCCCAGACATAAACATTTCCCTCATTATTGACACTCTTACTCTTCCCTTTACAAGTATTAGGGCTGTCCATGGTTCTTACTTAAGATAAAATGGTTGCCCGTGGTTTTTAGTTGCCAT
Organism: Stegostoma tigrinum; assembly: GCF_030684315.1. NCBI lineage: Eukaryota > Metazoa > Chordata > Chondrichthyes > Orectolobiformes > Stegostomatidae > Stegostoma > Stegostoma tigrinum. The sequence goes on from NC_081368.1 coordinate 38,884,175, forward strand.
AAAAATGGCCAAAGAAGATTATTAGCTAAAGCAATAATTTACAATTAGAATCGAGGCCTTCACAGTTACAGCAGCCAGAAAACATATAAAGTCACTCATTGAAATCACACAATGGGATCTTATTAAGAGGAATGAAATGTTGTTTACACAGACACAGATTTGATAAGGGGCAACCTTGGAAGCACTAATAGAAGCCTCACTTGTTACATTAGTTAGGATCCTTTAGGTGATTGTAATCACCTATACATATGCATATATAAGTAATGGAGTTTTATAAGTTGCATACATTAAGGGATCTAATTCAATTTCTGTCGACAAATGGCCTTTAGGCACTGGGAAGAAGGCCCCAGCCTGCTAGCAGGGAGGATGGAATAACAGGTGCGGAAGCTTGTAATATTGTAATGTGGTTGAATAAGATGCATTGTGAAAGCCCAAGGATAGGTGATAACGATGTCTAGTAACTATCGTGAGATCATGGCAAGACCTATAACTGTCCATCAACTGATCTTGCAGTCACATGATTGACCTGATTTGATGTCAGTATAATCAATCAATAACATGATTAGTTTGTAAGTTCTAAAGCAGGTGGAAAATAAATGTATAAAAATTTATGTCTTCCCTTTGTTCAGTGAAGAAGCTTCTGGATCCCAAAGGTTTCCTTCTCCCTGGCGTAACATCAATTAACTCTTTGATACTGGAAGTGGACTCTGGATGTTGAGCAATTTCACTTAGATACGTTGGGATGGAATGACTATAATAGAAACCTCAGGACAATTCCAGGTATCAATAAGTTGAAAGTGTAACATCATTAATATCAATAAATACACAATATTAAACACACACTCTCGATATTAATAAACCTACACAGTATATTACAACTCAGCATCCCTTCAGGATTATTGAAATCACAGGGATTATTTGAATTCAACCCCTTCCCTCTTAGTAACAGTTGAGAATATATTATAACTGACCATCCTGTTATTGAAGAACTCATATGGTATAGTATAACTATTGGCCACATACAAAAGTCTACAATAATCCATTTGTTGAATTGACGTTTTGCCTGCCTTATGGAATATATTTCAGCCAAAATTCCATAAAGACAAAAGAACATACAGTGGCATGTTTAATTTCTCAATACACATGCTGGGAACAAGGATCATCACTGTGCTTTCTAAGGTATGTTGTTATTGACTAGATACTGACAATAAGAACTGTACTTTTGAATTAAGCACGCCCGAGGTCCATTCCCATGACTGATCTCTAACACAGAGTCTGAGAGAATAATTAATACTAAAACTTGAGAATTATGTGTATCATCCTTTATATTATAAACACAAGGGATGCTGTCACAAGAAATGCAACAGTCTGGTTATGTTATAGACATAAAATATTCAGCACTGTTTTTATGGATTGTAACTATAAAATAAAGTGTTTATTATAATCTCAGGTGCACTTTATAAAAATTTAGATTACAGTGCCATACGCATAACTTAAATACAAATGATGTAATGTTGTGTATGCAAAATGAATATGACACTGACCATGTATACTGAACAGTAAAATAGAGCTTGCAATTTGGTATACATATTGTCATTAGCAGGATCTAGCAATCTGTATTTATGGCAATATGTTTGAGTGTGAAGTTATTAAGCTAAATGCTTTTAATTTTTGTGATTAAAGTGGTGAATTATATTCAATTTACAAATGAAAATCAGATGTTCCACAATATTTTTTCTAAAAGTGACTGAGTAGCTTCGAGACATGTAATTTAAAACGTGTCATGTGCTATTCTGAGGTAGATACTTTGTTTATGTGCCACACTCATTGAATATAATTCATACCTTGGCCTAACTTCAACAAGGCTTCCATCATTGTCTCAAGCCATGAACTAAGGGGCTTTAGACAAGTTGTAAGTTACTCAATATAGTAAGTATAAAACCATTCTAACATATTGTACTATTTAGAAATGATTTACATATGTTAATTGGGTTAATTGCATTATCTAAACGTCTATTATTTTGAAATTGAGCTTTCCAATTTACCAGACAAACAAGTTATTTTGAAGGGAATTAGTTCTGGTAAAATGACCAAATTTATGTATTTGGCCTTTTGGTGTGCAAAGCAGTTTTCTTATTTACCAATTGCACAATTATGACATTGCTCTATCAGACATTAATATTTGTGACATGCTTACATCGAATTTATTGTCACATCAACCAAGCCAACATCTCAATTAGCTTTTCCATTATTGAAATAACCATCACATTCTTGTATTAATAGTATTTTTAAAAATACCTCATGCACTATTATACATTCATCATGTATCTGACTCAATACATTTGGTCTTTGTGAATAGACACATCATGGCAATAGTATGAATCTCTAACATGGCCATCCAGGTATAGATCCTGTTTATAGATCCTATATATAGACCCTGTTATAACTTTTGAAAGACAAGGCTTTAGTATCTTGCAAGCTTCCTTACAAAATGGTTGCTGATGTCTTACACAGTAACAGGCTGCCATAAAACTGAACCAACACAGTCTACTGTTTAGAGACTGACGGTACATTAAATAGCTTCGGTTTAGATAACCACAGATAAACCTCCATGCAAGGCTTTTGGTCACAAAACAGTCTGGGCAACAAATCATTGATCATGCTCTTTCTCAGAAGTCTAAGATATGGCTGTCAATTAAAATCATTAACTCAGTATATTTGATATTTTCATCCGTGTCAGGCTGGTTTACTGATCTGTTTCAACATCATATAATGTCTTGATAGGACAATTTACATATTCACAATGCTACCTTTAATTTGTATAGATTGTACATAGTTTTCAATATTATGCTGACAGAAGCAAACTTGCCTACCCATAATAATAAAATCAAAATACTGCAGATATTGGAAATCTGAAACAAGCACAGAAAATTTTATTTTTAATTCATTTGTCAAGAGTGGGCTTTGCTGCCTGGCCAGCATTTATTGCCTGTCCTTTGTTGGCATTGAGAAGATGGTGGTGAGTGGCCATAGGTTGACCTACATTGCCCTTGGGGAGGAAATGCAAAGATTTTGACAAGGAATGACAATATATTTGTAAGTCAGGTATAGTGAGCAACTTGGAAGGAAACTCGCAGGTGGTAATGTTGCTGTGCAACTGCTGCCCTTGTCCTTCTAGATGGAAGTGGTTGTGGTTTGGAAAGTAATATCTAAGGATCTTTGGCACATTTTTGCAGTGCATCTTATAGATAGTACACACGGTTGCTACTGAGTGTGGGAGTAGATGTTTGTGGATACGGTGCCAATCAAATGGACTGTTTTTACTTGGATGGTGTCAAGCTACTAGAGTATAGTTGGAGGTGCACCCATCCATGCAATTATTCCATTACATTCCTGACTTTTACTCTGTAGATGGTGGACAGGCTCTGGAGAGTCAGGAGTTGAGTTACTCGCTGCATTATTTCTAGTATCTGACTTGCTATTATAGCCATTATGTTTATATGGTGAGTCCAGTTGAGTCTCCGGTCAATGGTTACCCTAAAGAAATTGCAAGTGGGGGATTCAATGGTGGTGACACCATGGAATTTGAGGGGCTGCTGGTTAGATTCGTTCTTGCCACTTGTCAGAAATAGCCCAGATAACAAAGTGTGGAGCTGGATAAACACAGCAGGCCAAGCAGCATCTTAGAAGCACAAAATCTGAAGTTTCGGGCCTAGACCCTTAGCCCAGCTATTTTAAGATAATTGGAGTTTCATGGAAAAGGTGTCATCGGAGAGGGGTGTAGAGTAATTGACAGCAAAAGCAAGGTGTTGGCTTCCAGGCGACCACCCCTTCTCGAAGTTACATCACTTCATTAGGCACTGAGTTTCTTTGAACAAGGAACCCCTCCCTGCAGGACAACAGGCTGACTTGTTAATTTTGCCTGAGTTGTACATTGGATTTTAAAATAGTCACTCAACACTTTGTCAATCTCAGTGACACCAGAATGAGATCAGTAATTTCTCAATTAAAGGCCTCAATTGGCAATTGAGTGGGAAGTCTGACTCCAGACCTTTCTGCCCCCATCCTAATTCCAGGTGATGCAGCTGAGCTATGACATGGACAACAGTGTCTTCTCCCCCAGTGCCTTCCTCCTTCCCCTTGAACAACTGCTTCCATTCTCCCAGCATCCAGCACATTGCCTCTTTGCCTTCTCCAATTGTGTCAAGCATGACACACCAGGATGATGCAGCAAACTCTGTAAAGACTACAGTGGAAGGCTGCCTCCAGGCCAGTCCAATAAGTGAAACTGCTCATTGAGCAGCCCTATATTTTGAACCACAACAGCCCTGATCATTAAAGGGTCACACAGTGGTGGCATGAGCCATGATTGTAGTGGGTAGTCCTTGTCCACCAATAACCAGTCTTGTAAGACACTTAGATCACCTAAACACCAGACCCATGAGAGTGCTCCACCCATTCCCCTCATATGGAAACTCGCCACCAATTGAACTTAACCTCTAATTGTCCTCCCAGTCCCCTGAACCCCAAAATTACACTTTAATAATGCCCACCTTGCTCCTCTACACTCCATCTGTGAAAGCCACAGTATTGATCACTGCCACTAACAAAACCTACCGAAGGGTACTATGCCCTCCAATGTTATTCCACATTCCATCTTCCACAAACACTATCACTGTTCTTGTCCCCAGCTTCTCAAATGCCTTTTACTTCCACACTCTCACACTTAACTTCCCATCTTTTCTGATTGTGATTTCCTGCTACTTCCACAGGACCACCTTGAAGCCTCCTGAAAGATTGACAGACAGAGCTCAGGTCTGTATTTTCCACAGACTCCTGACCAACTTCAAACAGTTCCTAGACATGACTATCTACACCCGAGATTGTTGCCTTTGCAGCTTCCCAACAATTGTCATACAATTCCTTTGACTGCTTGTACTAGCTCCACAGGACTGACTGCTAAACTGCCCCTGGATTGTATTGGGACAGATCCCCTGACCACGAGCATCTCGAGCTAACTGACTGTATGAAAGCCCCTGGACTGTGTTCAGGCTGTGCCTATGAATGATGTTACTGGGGCACCTTAATCAACAGGCAGCAGCCCTCCCAGTACCTCAACTTGACTGCGCTGAGGATTAGCTCCCAACAGTTTCCATATAGCCATTTGATTGAATTATCGTGCAAAGTGTTATGTGGGCAGCTGGTGCATGCTGTAGGTGTTAGATTGAAGTCTCTATGTGTCGTACAGCAAGATGTACCCACTTTGGCTCTGGCTGAAGCACCAACATTTTAACAGGCATGGCACAGCATGAAATGGCAAGGTAATGCAAGGCAGAGATGATGCAAGCATGTAATTAGGCACTAAGTAAGCAAGTGCTAAGAGAGCAAGCTGCCAAGAGTCCAATCTTTGAGTCAGGTGTAAGTGTCCCTGTTGCATCCTTTCAATGTTACATGTTTATGCGGCCTTTGCTACCTATTAAGCCTGCAAATATATTGAAGAGGCACCATAATAGTCACATTGGGTAGGCAGATGCCAATGTCTACGAAATCACTGAGATGCATTTTGAGCTATAGACAACAGACAGCAGTGCAGCAGAGAAACAGGCCCTACAGCCCACCAAGCCTTCACTGACACATGTGCCTTTTCTAAACAAAGAATCTTTTGCTTGTAAGTGGTCCATATCCCTCTATTACCTGTCTGTTGATGGATCTATCAAGATGACTCTTAAACGTTGCTAATGTATACACTTCTACCACCTCCATTGGTGCGCATTCAGGGCACTTACCACCATCTGTGTAAAAAACTTGCCTCTCACATCTACTTAAACTTGCCCCTACTTACCTTAAACCTCTGTCTTTGGTAATAATTTTGCAAGTTTCTTTTTGGTTGGGAGAGGGTCAGACAGGCAGCTTAGCATTCCAGGATTTAGACGTTTCAGGCCTAACGATGTAAAAAAGGTGCCGTTGGGGAGGGGTGGTGGGTGGGGTGTATGCATAACTGATTAGGGAGAATAATACAGCTGTGTGTTCATCTTGGAGAGCTTATCTAGTGAGATAATACAGGTAGAGCTCAGGAATAAGAAGGCTGTAATAACTTTGGGGTTGTACTAAATGCCTCCCAACAGCCAGCGGGTAACAGAGAAACAGATATGTGAACAGAATAAGGAAAAATGTAAGAACAACAGGATCGTTGTGGTGTGATTTTAACTTTGCCCGTGTTGGCTGGGTTCCCTTAGTGCCAGGGACCTGGACGAGGGGAAATTTGTTAGATGCATCAAGGAAGGTTTCTTGAAACAATATGTAAATAGTCATGAGGGATGGGTCTGTACTAGGCCTGGCATTGGGCAATGAGCCCAGCAGGGGGTATATGGGACATTAAGTATTGGAATGTAACAACCCATTGTAGTTTTGTAGTTGTTGGGTTTTGGATTGAGGAAATGTCTACGCCTGTGTGAGAAGGAAAATTTAATTAGTGTTTCCACAATGTGATTGGGAGCCTGACGTAAAATTAAGAGAGTTTCCATGTGGAAATGAGCAATCCTGCTAGTGAAGGAAGGGCGAGAATTTCAAACTTCAGCATGCTTGTTTTTTGTTTGCACTGCACTACTTGTTGGCCAGATGTTGTATCAGACTGTCCTCCCCTTTACCCCAGTTGTTCAAGAAAAACATCATTCTCCACTTACTGACTGTGCTTCTTTCTCTCCCATTTTGCACTTACCGACTTCCCACCTCACAGCCTGATGAGTGACATTTAACTTTCTGCAATTCCTCAAGCCCTGACCTCTCATTCCAATTCTCCCTGTGAGGGCTATTTCTCATAGTACCTGGCTACAGCCTCTTACCATTTTTTCTCCTACTTAGTAGCCAACCAGCCTTACAATTTGGCCAGCTATCAGGTGGGAAATGAGGGATAAATATTTGTAATGAGGTCATGCTGTCAAATTTGGCAGGGCCTTCATGATACTGGCGTGGTTGTGTTTCTTTTTCTGCACTACTAAGCTCCCCTTGGAATCTTGGTGGAAAAATTAAAGCTTTTATCTGATTATAACCCCACAATTAGATAAAATAAGTCAACATAAAAGGTGCTGAGGCCCAGTACATATAATCTATTGCTTCATCAGAATCTTCTATGTTGAATGTGTTTATATGTTTTATTTGTTCCTCTAATTTAAAGTTAATTCATTGTGATAAGATAAAGACTGTATCTCAATCTTCTTTTTATCTTTATTTAACTGAAAGCCACCAAATATTTTTAATATTTTTCTGTACACATTGTTAATTGTTGAAACCATTCTGATACTTGTCATTTGCATAATGGTACGTGAAATAATATAATTATCCCACACTTTTTGACAGTTTTGCTAATCCCTGGCTAGAATATACGCAATCACTAGCTTTGCTGAGAATCATACAGATTTGAATACACTGATTGCTTTCCTGCTATTTGATATCTTTTTTAAAAATCACTTTTTGACTGATGTTGTTCATAAAGCAGGATGCTACAGTTCTGAAGAAGGGTCACTGGACCAAAAATGTTAGCTCTGCTTTCTTTCCACATCTGCTGCCAGACCCTGTGAGCCTTTCTGGGAAATTTGATGGATAAATCAGTTAAAAATTTGGCAGACATTTAAGGTAATATTTTGGAATTCACCACAAAGATACATTCCATTGAGAAAGAAAGATGCTCGAGGTAGAATGTGCCATCAGCAGATCACTAAAGAACTTCAAGATAATATTAAATTAAAAGAAAAGCATATATTTCAACAAATTTAGTGACAGGTCAAAAGCATAGACATAACATAAAGTGACAGCAAAGAATACTGTACTGTCAATGTACTTTTTGATAAAAGAATATAAGTTTATTATAAAAAGACAAAAATGTAGTTAACTCAGTCACATTAGGGGCATTTAAACAGTCCTTGGATAAGCATATGGATAATGATGGGATAGTGTAGGGAGAGGGGCTTAGATTAGTTCACAGGTTGGTGCAACATCGAGGGCCGAAGGGCCTGTTCTGCACTGTACTGTTCTATGTCCTATGTCTATGTCCTAAATACTCAAAAAATATTACACAAGACAAGAACTATTAGAACAACTTCATTAGAATTATCAGAAAACCAGTTTTATATCCAGAATCCCCTTACAGACATGCAAACCCCAGTGAAGAGTCACTCCTACCTATCACAGAAGTTTCTTGTCCATTTGGCATTCTGTAATTGGTTTCCTTTCAGCAAGTTTAAGTTCATTCAGTTAACATTATTTTCTTCAGTTAAAGACTATGAAAAGAGACGCTAATTCAGCTCACTTATTCCATAAGATGGGCGCCCTAACCTCATGTCTTCAATGCTTGTTGAAGAAGATGCTATCCTCTGCAATACTTCCTGAGCTTCTGCGCCTTCAGCTTTATTTCCACTAACAATTAGGTCTCCTCTGGCTGCTTGGAGAATGCTAATCAATGGCAATTACACCAACAACAGACTTCTTCCAGGCATGAACCTGGTTCTGACCCCTCTCTATGTTCCTTGAATCAGAAAATTCAATCAACAAACACCAGCAGTTACTTGCCCACCCAAAGGACATGCAGGTCATTAAGCTTAAGTCACATGGCTTCTTATAAATGCTGTTTTAAACTCACTGTACAAAATTATTTTCAGACCATTGTAAAATAACAATTCATGCTTTAACAGAACTGAAACCTAAATCCCAATTCACCTTTACTTCAGAAATCAAATTCTCCAATAACAATAATATGTTATAACCCACAGACTGATCTGGCTTGTAGCTGCTACATGCCGTCTGGCAGAAAATGATCTTGCTTCTAGTCCATGTTGGCACCTTCCTCCTGGTAAGATTGCTGCCACTCTCCCAGCTCTTCAGCCAATATCACATCACCTCTTTATTAGCTATGAGACCACAATGTGCTAGAATTATGTGGCATACTCTGTTTGGATACTACTGTAAGCAACCATCCCCACCAAAGACTAATCCAAGCTTGGAAGATGTTGGTTAGTTACGCCACGGATAGAGTATGATACGCACAATGCAGGGAGGATGTGATTGCACGAGAGAGGGTTCAGAGGAGATTTACCAGGATGTTGCCTAGGTTGGAGTGTTACAGCTTATAAAGAGAGACCAGATAGATTGGAATTGTTTCCCTTCGAGTGGATGGAGGTGGTGGGGAGGAGGTGGTGTCCCATATGCCCTCTTAACCACCTTATCCACTTGTTTTTTCTTTTCAATAATCTATTTAGGTGCATGCTAAAGTCCCTCTGATTCTGTATTTTGTAGGGTCCTACCATTTATCATGTGCTTTCTTGCTTTGTTGGTGCTCCTAAAATACATTAACTCACACTTTCCAGGATCAAATTCCATTTACCATTGTACTGTCCATCTGACCAGCCTGTCTAAATCATCCTGTCGTCTCTGCCTTTCCTCTTCCCTATTGGCCACGCCATCAATTTTTGTGTCTCCCTGTGAACTTACTGAGTATAGCTCCTACATTCATGTCTCAATCATTAATGTATATTAAATGCAGTAAGGGGCCCAGCACTCCCTATGGTACACCACTGGACACAAGCTTCCAATCACAAAAACAATATTCATCCATCACTGTCTGCATCCTGCCACTAAGTCAATTTTAAATGCTATTTGCCAAATTGCTCAGGATTTCACAGCTTCTTACCTCCTTAACCAGTTTCCCATGTGACAACTTGTCAAAAGCTTCACTGAAGTCCATGCAAACTCTGCACACCTTCATTCACACACCTCCTCACAAAACGCTATCAAACCAGTCAGATATGATATTTCTCCAATAAAGTCAAGTTGACTGTCCTTGATTAACCCTTGTTTCTCCAATTAGAGACTAACTCTGTCCTCAGAACTTTTTTGTAGTAGTTTTCCTACCACTTATGTTAGACTTACTGGCCTATATTTCCTTGGTTTATCCTCCCCACCCTTCCGAAATAACAGTACAAATTAACTGTCGTCCAGTCCTCTGGCCCATCTCCTGCATCCAAGAAGATTTTTAAAAAATAATATCACTCTACAATCTCCTCCCTTGCCTCCCATGTCAGCCTGGGATGCTAGTCATGAACTCAGCATTGTTATGTTAAAGGTAAGATTCTCTAGATAGTGATGATCTGAAATAAAAACAAAAGGTGCATAGAAACCCAACAGATCTGGCAGCAGCTATGGAGAGGGAAACATGTTTAAATTCAATAACTCATAGTCAGAATATTTCTGGTACACGATGTAAGTTTGAGATTGGTGTAGCACACTGTCATACTGTAATATGTCCACCCCTTTACTAGCTCTCATTACTAGCATAAACTAACTGTCTTTCCAGATGTCTTAAGCAGCATGACAACACAGTAGAACACTGAGCCGGTAAGATATGGCCGTGGGGGAGAAGGGCCAAAAGGCAAAGCAGAGATTTTGCGAGTTTCATAGTAAATCAGCATAATGTGAACGAGCACCAAGCGAGAAAGCGAGCAGCCATTTCTGAAGAAAGATCCTGACCCAAAATGTCAACTTTCCCACTCCTCTGATGCTGCCCGGCCTGCTGTTGTCCTCCAGCTACACACTGTGTTGTCTTTGAGTCGAGCAACTGTAGTCCTTGCTATTTCTCATGGTTCAATCCATGAGCTGTGTGGAGTGAAGATTTTTGATAGAAGAAAAGCTCAAAGTCAAGGTCAAAATTCATCAGTGTGGCAATGTAAATAATGAAGTTGAGACCAATGCTTATGATAATTTGTTCAGGATTAGTAAGTGGAAGGTCAGAGATTAACATCAATATATAGTAAGGGGTAAGATTAGAAGAAAAGATGGGATCAGAGGAAACAAAGGGAGGAATGATTCCATGGGTTTTTGGCATTCATGTTTTGTTGTATCTTGTGATTCTTCAGGTATGAGGGACAATCATTAAAAGAGCCCTAAAACCAATCAATATTTTATATTGTGGTATGTTAGTGTATAATTAAATGCCCCGTCATTTTAAATATGCCTAGATATGATTTCAAGCTAAACCTTTCTGACAATCCTGACATAATTTGTAATGGAACACATTGTGATTGGCAGTGTAGTTGATGTTGAACCAAATTTCAGTTAATTTTATCTCCACTCAAAGGACATGCTTATGTCATGAAAGTAATTTCATATCTACAAATTATTCTGGCCACTGAAGTGCAGCAGTAGTATCAGTGAGTGTACACGCAATGAAGATCTCGCAACCCCATTGGGATACTGTTTGAAATTCTGTTCAGCACTTTTCTTTTAGCCAAAATTTTACTTGTATTTTCTGCTGTGTACCATGTGCAGAAATAAGATGAATTTTTCAGTTATTTGATTAGACTCATTGAAATTTGGTAGTAATATTGCGAGGGTCAGTATCTTCCAAACGAATTCTGCTGGAAACTTGAAGGCAGCTGGGCCATTTTCAGCGAAGACAAAGTGAGTTAGAAAATTAGCTCTAAACCTAAGTCAAGGAGAACATTTGCTGGTTCCTAAACTTTACTGAGCTCAGAGAGTGGTACAAAATACAGGTGGGAATTTGGTTTGTTAAGACTCTGCCCATTTTGACTAGGTCTTTAAATTCTGCTCAGGAATCCCCTGTCAACTGCCATCACTCCCACCCACCCTCCCCAGTGCTACCGATGGGCTGAACAGATTGAGAATGGGACTTCTGGCCCCTCAACTGCTGCCAGCCAATTAGAACTCTAATGGATCCCCTTGTTTTGGGGCAGGGAGGAATTGGGCAGCCTAGATGCAGGAGGCAGAGCAAGGGCATTTGTGCATGGATTGTGGTATTCAGGTGTTTTTTCCCCCCTAAGTTCTTATTGAATATCTTACCCTTTTACAGATTTTTTTTCAAGGGCCCTTGTGATGTAATAGTAGTGTCCTTACCTTTGAACCAAGAGACCTAGGTCAAATCCCACCTGCTGTTGAGGTATGTAATAGCATCTCTGCACAGGTTGTTTAGAATATATTGAGACATTCTTCCTAATCAATCTTTCTGGAGAATGTTATGACACAATTCTGGAGCAGATGGGACTTGAACCTGTGTCTCCTGGCCCCGAGGTAAGGGCATTACCGCTGAGCCACACTCTTTACAGCCATATTTTCTTCTTTCCTAAGTACTAATAACAGTGCCCTTCTTTCACAACCCTTTCATTCCATGTCACTCTGAGTTACACATTTAATTCTCTCAGAGATAATAGAAACTGCAGATGCTGGAGAATCTGAGATAACAAGGTGTAGAGCTGGATGAACACAGCAGGCCAAGCAACATCATAGGAGCAGGAAAGCTGACATTTCGGGCCTAGACCCTTCATCAGAAATGGGGGAGGGGAAGGGAGTTCTGAAATAAATAGGGAGAGAGGGAGAGGGGGAGGCGGATAGAGGAGAAGATAGGTGAAGAGGAGACAAAGAAGTCAAAGAGGTGGGGATGGAGCCAGTAAAGGGGAGGGTAGGTGGGGACATAGGGAGGAGATAGGTCAGTCCAGGGCGGACGGACAAGTCAAGGGGGCAGGATGAGGTTAGTAGGTAGGAAATGGGGGTGCGGCTTGAGCTGGAAGGAGGAGATAGGTGAGAGGGAGAACAGGTTAGGGAGGAGGGGATGAGCTGGGCTGATTTTGGGATGCAGTGGGGGGAGGGGAGATGTTGAAGCTTGTGAAATCCACATTGACACCATTGGGCTGCAGGGTTCCCAAGTAGAATATGAGTTGCTGTTCCTGCAACCTTCAGGTGGCATCATTGTGATACTGCAGGAGGCCCAGGATGGACAAGTCATCTGAAGAATGGGAGGGGGAGTTGAAATGGTTTGCGACTGGGAGGTGCAGTTGTTTATTGCGAACCGAGTGTAGGTGTTCTGCAAAGCGTCCCCAAGCCACTGCTTGGTTTCCCTGATGTACAGCAGGCCACAATGGGAACAGCGGATATACTATACCACATTATCAGATGTGCAGGTGAACTTCTGCTTGATGTGGAAAGTCTTCTTGGGACCTAGGATGGGGGTGAGGGAGGTGATGTGGGGGCAGACGTAGCCCTTCCTGCGGTTGCAGGGAAAAGTGCTGGGTGTGGTGCTGCTGGAGGAGAATGTGGAGCAGACAAGGGAGTCATGGAGAGTGTAGTCCCTCCGGAAAGCAGGCAAGGGTGGGGAGGGAAAAACGTCTTTGTTGGTGGGGTCAGATTGCAGGTGGCGGAAGTGTTGGAGGATGATGTGTTTATCCGGAGGTTGGTGGGGTGGTACATGAGGACGAGGGGGATTCTTTTTTGAATGTTATTGCGGGGACCGTGTGTGAGGGATGAGTTGCGGGAAATGAGGGAGACACGGTCGAGGGCATTCTCGACCACTGCAGGGGGAGGGGGAGTCCTTGTGGTGGGGAAGTTGCGGTCCTTGAAAAAACGAGGACATCTGAGATGTTTGGGAGTGGAATGCCTCATCCTGGGACCAAATGCGGTGGAGACGAAGGAATTGGGAATATCTGATGGCATTTTTGCAGGAAGGAGGGTGGGAGGAGGTGTATTCTTGATAGCCGTGGGAGTCAGTGGGCTTGAAATGGATATTGGTTTCCAGGTGGTTGCCCGAGATGGAGACAGAGAGGTCCAGGAAGGTGAGAGAGGTGTTAGAGATGGTCCAGGTGTGGGCAGAAGGTGTTGGTGACGTGAATGAACAGTTAGAGCTCCTTGTGGGTGCACGAGGCAGCGCCAATACAGTCATCAATGTAATGGAGGAAGAGATGGGGTTTAGGGCCAGTGTAGGTACAGAAGAGGGATTGTTCCACATAACCTACAAAGAGGCAGGCATATCTTGGGCGCATGCGGGTACTCATGGCCACCCCCTTTGTCTGTAGGAAGTGGGAGGAATTGATTCTCATTTAATTCTCTAATCTGCTTGATACTGTGCTATTTGGCTAAGATAGCAATCCAGATCTGATTACTTCTGAGATTCTGTGTTTAATTTGGACTCTAACTGCTCGATGTCTCTCAACAGAACATCATTGCTAAAAGAAATTTGGCAAAGTACTAATGATGAATGGGAAACTAACTCTAAAGCAACACATGTTGTTTGTAGCTACCTCATGCTGGCAGACAGTGAAATTAAGATAAACCATGATGTGTACTATGTTCATTCCTCCATATGCGAATGAAGCTTTTAGTCTCAGGAGTGCGCTAGAGATGAAAGAAAAACAAGCATAATACTATGCATCACCTGAGTATTACTCTATACCCAGATCTATTAGTCAAATTTGGAATGTGAAATTTAACCAAAAAAAAGCTGCCACTTCAGCACAGAATTGTTGGAATTTCAGCTTTTTCATAGGATAAGATATAGTGCATGTTTGGAAACTCTTTGATGAAGTGCTTTCTGTAATTACAGCCATGAACATCTTGATGGGTTCAAGTGAGACTCATGCTTGAATAAGGAATGGAAAACAAATTTTGTTTAATTTGTATATGCAAATTTCATTTAATTAATTCCAGTCAAATTATGCTAGCTACAATTTAGATCTTTCCCAGCATTGGAAAAGAAACAGAATATGAAACTTGGGAGCTGTGCTCAATCTTTTGAAGGAAGGAACGATTAATGAGGGTAATGGCTAATTAGTTTTCACTTATTTATACAAGTAAAAAGTAGTTGTTGGCATTATGCAAATTGGCTATGGAAGCAACCAACCAAACAAGAAATATCAAGGATGATGTGACAAACTAAAGAAAAATCTCGATAAGTTACCAGATTTATTTTTACCTTTCTTCACAATATTTGGGGTTAAAAAAAAACAGGTATGTTACAAATAAAAAATCCAGTTTGTTTCCATAAGAAAGCTGCATAACATAGACACAATGTCAAAAAAAAATCCGCAGATGCTGGATATCTGAAATAAACCCAGAAAATGCTGTACATACTCAGCAGCTTTGGCTGCATCTGTGGAGAAGGGAACAAAATTGGAATGGATAATCATGGGCTTGATATGTGAATTGAATTTCTTCCTCCACAGATGCTTTCTTAACATAGGTGTTGTTTCTGATCATATGTTCAGCCTGTCCACCATCTACAAGGCACAAGTCAGGAGCAATGATAGAAAACTCCCCACTTGCCTGGATGAGTTCAGCTGTAACATCATTCAAGAAGCTTGACACCATTCAGGACAAAGCCGCGCGCTTGATTGAAACTGCATCCACAAACATCCACTCCCTCCACCTCTGATGCTCAGTAGCAGCCGTGTGTACTATCTACAAGATGCACTGCAGAAATTTACCAAAGATCTTCAGACAGCACCTTCCAAACCCATGACCACTTCCATCTAGAAGGGCGACAGCAGCAAACAAATGAGGACACCACCACCTGCAAGTTTCCCCTCAAGCCTCTCACCATCCTGACTTGGAAGTACGGTATATCACCATTCCTTCACTGTGGCTGGGTCCAAATCCTGGAATTCCCTCCCTAATGGCGTTGTGGGTTAGCCCATGGCAGGTGAACTGCAGAGGTTCGAGAAGGCAGCTCACTACCACCTTCTCAAGGGCAATTAGGAATGGTCAATAAATGCTGGCCAGCCAGTCACACCCACATCCCATAAACTGAGTTTTAAAAGAATATTCATTTGAAGGAGATTGTGATTTTGTTTGCAAGCTTGTGTAGTGATTGTGATTTTAGATGAACCATGCAAATGTTGAAGGTTTAAATCACAATATTAAGATGTGAAATTGAATTTAATAAACTTGTTGAGCAATTTCCAGAAATAAACATTAAAAGTGACTAACACTACGAAAAACACAACCTGCTAGGTAATCTACTTCAGTTAAGAAATCCTACCAGCTACTATTTAGCCTGACCTAAGTATAACACCAGTAACACATGGTTGGTTCCTACAAACCCCATGCGTAATCAATGACTGAAAGGTCCAAGATATCATGAAAACATCTGAAGGTCATCAATTGTATCTGGTCAGGACTTCAGTAATCTCAGCGAATTTAGCCATGCAAAATCATCATCACAACTCCTTCAATTGTTAATTAGAGGATGCCCTGGTGGAAGCAAATCACGGTCTGCATCTAGTGATGGCTGAGCCAACGCTTGAGTTACCTATCATCAGCCTACTCACCATAATCATGTTTGTCAATGGTAATAGTGGTAAGAGTGAACACTTCATATTGGTTTTGAAGGGGAAACCCCATTGTCATAATGAGGATATCCATGACTGAATAATATGACATTAGTGCTGATCTGAGTGGAAAAAGACTAAGATTAAAGAACAAGATTAAATCTAACTGTTCAAAATTCATCATTAGCAAGTTACAATAGGCCTTGATCACTATCAAACTGACAGCACATTCTTTATTCCTTGCAGTGTAGCTTTGAATGAGGCATGAACAAAGCAGTATGTCGTAGATACAGCCAAAGAGCTGTATTAACAATAACCAATGGAGAAGAACAATGACCCAGTTAAGATGAGGAGGAAACTTTATGAGTATCCCTATGTTGATCCAAGGTTTAGCCAGTGCATGAGCATAAGCAGCAAAGCTCAAGTGTCTGAAAGCATTTTTCAAGCAAAATGAATAGAATACTCAATCTCTTCATCCAGTCCACATTGGGGCAAGATTATGGCTATGAAAATGGACTAGGCCCAGAGACAGTCAGAGGCCCTGGAAATAGTGAAAGGACTATGTAATAAAAAAACACATCTTTTATTGATTAATGCTGCAGACAACAAGATTTAACAATCCAAGTACTTCTACACATAAGATCAACAATGTCTTAATTGAAGTTGAAGTTGACTTATGATTGATTTAGTAGATAAATTCCAAAATAATTGCATGTAATTAATTTGCATGATTACAGCAAGGTACCAATCCATTCAGTTCATCCAATAAATGGAGAAAATATGGATACAGTAGATCACACATTAGATCCATTTTAAGAAAACAAATTACAATAGCCTATCATACCAGACAAAACATGGCCAACAAGTCACGAGAGTTCATAAGCATTTACCATATGCTCATATGCAGTTAGAAGTAACAATGTACCCTCTTTAATTTTCTTAAATATATTTCAAAACCCTTGAAAGCAAAAGAATAGTGCACCACTCAGACATCACTGGCTTTGTTCTAGATCCAGTCCCCTGCTCTTGCATTCCTTCATGCAGATCAAGGAACCCTCAAACTGACAACCTGCCCACACTAGGCCAACTCTTTCCTGTCCTGCCTGGAGCTGAAGTAACTGCAGCCCAGTTGGGTTGAGATCCTTAAGTAGTCAATAATTGACAGGTTAAAGACTTTAATTTGCAGTGAATTAAGAAAGCTGATCCTGTGCTTTCTCCTTCTTCTCCCATCAGAACTCTATTCCTAAGGTGGTGGGAAGGAGGATGAGTTTCTTGCTGGTACAAACCTGGCACATTATATGACCTTCCCATTGTTGGAGGGAAAAGGATAAAAGGGAGAAAAACAGAAAACAAATAATGCAACAGTACCTTAAAGGGATGCAATTTGGTATCCATAATTGCACTGAAAAATCACAGAGTTAAAACAAACAAGTTAATGGCAAATTGGGAAAGCAAATGGACTATATTTCAAATGGAATGGAGCATAAAAGCAGGGATGTATTGCAAAAACTGTGTACACTATTAGAAGATCACAGTTAGAATACTGTGAAATGTTTTTGGGCCCTTTACCTAAGGAAAGACACACTGGCATTGGAGGCAGTCCAAAGAAGGTTCAGTGGCTGATCCCATGCACAGAAGGATGGTCTTAAAGAAGTGGTTGAGTAGGTTGGGCCTGTACTCATTGGAGTTTAGAAGGAGAGATAAACTTTTTGAAACATACAAGATTGTCAGCGGACTTGATAGGGAAGATACGAAAAGAGATGGTAGGAACTGCAGATGCTGGAGAATCTGAGATAACAAGGTGTAGAGCTGGATGAACACAACAGGCCGAGGAGCTTCATCGGAGCAGGACAGCTGACATTTCTGGCCTAGACCAACTTCCTCCCCTGTTTCTGAAGAAGGGGGGAGGTCCGAAACATCAGCTCTCCTGCTCTTATGATGCTGCTTGGCCTGCTGTGTTCATCCAGCTCTACACCTTGTTATTGTAGATGTGAAAAGGTTGTTTTCCCTTGTGGGACAGTGTAGGACCAAATGGCTCAGTCTCAGAGTAAAGGATTGCCCAGTTAAGACAGAGATGAGGAAGAATTTCTTCCCTCAGATGGTAGTGAATCCATGGAATTCTTCACTGCAGAGGCCAGTCGAAGGTGGACCAATAAGTATATTCAAAGCTGAGAACAGTCATCTGTTAGAGAATCAATGAGTATGGGGAAAAAGCAGAAAAGTGGATTTGAGGATTATCAAATCAGTCATGACATCATTGAATGGTGGAGTAGGCTCAATGGCCTACTTCTGCTCTTGCATCTTATGGTCTCTCTATGATTCGTGAATGTAAAACAGAGCTAAATAATAGAACAATAGTAGGTTTATACTGAAAGGTTTTAATTCCCAAGATTAATTTATATAATGTATTTATTAGTTCAGAGTCAAAGCTGCAATGATCCCTGAACATTCAATGTCTTTCTCCGATCACATTTAGTTAAGCCTGAAGGGTGCGAAGAGACAATTTTCTGTTACTTATGCTAACGACAGGATGATCAGAGTCACAGGGTGTATTATTTTACTTACTCAGAGGAGAAAGGCACAAGGATGCCCGAGGACATGCAGTCATCTTTTAATAGGTGTCATATTCCAGAGGACACACACAAATTTGCAATGTGTTCTGACCTCGGCGCTCACCTCACCTCCCACTGTTATGGATGAGGTGAAAAGAGAAAGGCAAAATTTAATTTTTACAAACTGTAACTATCATATAAAATCACAGATATTATGTAATACTTAATTATAGTTGTAGTATTAAAAGATAATTTCTGAATTATTGAGTGGCACATTACAGAAATAACATTGGTATTTCAAGACCTTTCTAATTGAATTTCAATTATATTTTTATTATTTGTTTATCATTTGCTTGTCACATGCTTATCATTTTGTCAGCTATTGGTATATTACCTACTGCAAACATACCTTTTAACAATTATAGTACGTGATCGAAACTAGATTAAATAAGTAGTCCTGTCTCATGGAATATAGGGGCTCCAATCAAATGTTTGAACAATGCCTTCCTGCATTAGTGCTGGTCCTGCATAATAGCTATCTGGAATGCTAGTATCCAACTAAATCTGTTCCCTTTGAGCTACCTGCAATACCAATTGTCCCCTATCCAACTTCGCCTCACTACCTTCCAATCCCAAGTAGAGCTGCTTAATTACAGCTATGACTCAGGCAATTGAAAATGCAGATGATTGCGAAGGTATTTCCAATTCTCAAAAATCAGAATCATTTTAGCAAAAATAATCAATCGTCAAGCAGCTTCCTCATTTCAATTATTAGTAAGGCTGTAACATTCATAGCACGCTCACTGACACTCAAAAATGGGGAGGTGATGGCCCAGTGGTACTACGGCTTGACTGTTAATCCAGAGACCCGTATAACGTTCTGAGGACCTGAGTTCAAATCCCGCCATGGCAGATGGCAGAATTTGAACTTAATAAAATATCTGGAATTAAGAGTCTAATGCTGACCACCAATCCATCGCCAAGTGTTGGGAAAAACTCATTTGGTTCGTAAACATCTTTTAGGGAAGGAAACTGCCATCATTATCTGGTCTGGCCTAAATGAGACTCCAGACCCACAGCAATGTGGTTGACGCTGAACTGCCCTTTGGGCAATTAGGGATGGGCAATAAATATTACCTTGCCCACAACATCCTTATCCCGTTAATGAATAAAGAAGAAAAAAGTCTTCTGTCAGAAATGCTGCCAGACCCTGCTATATGTATGATTTTAGCGTGGACACAAGAACTGAATCTCACAGGAAATCTCAGGGCATCTGCTCTCAATATTAAGGTAGATTTCAACAAGTATAGTACCAAGAAACCCGTGAAAATTTCAAGTTAGATTGGCTGATATATCTGCCACAAACGCAGATGTTCATGTCTTACAGAAACCAATCATTGCAAGAGTTCCATGGGACAGGGTTCCTTCGCAAATCCATCTTTTGCTTCATTAAAGATCTTTCTTCCATCAAAACCTCAAGAGTGAGCTATCTTCAATGATTCTTCAATGTTTAGCTCAATTTTGATGATGAGTCAATGCATACCAACCTTCAGCAGGATTTGTACACGATGTTGACTTGGGCTGACAAGTAAATGTAATATTCAAATGACAAGTGTCAAGTGGTGAACATTAGCAATAAGAAAAAGCTCAAGCATCAAACATTATAATAATAAAAGATCTAATCACCTCCAATGACACAATCACCAACCGGTATTTCTATTATCAACAGCCTAAGTTCATAGTGATCATGACTGAATAAGTGATAATTGCTGATCAGGCCAGTGACTCGTTGCTCTTGAAAGAATGTAAAAAAAACTATTGAGCAAAAAGTTAACAAGAACACAGATCAACTCCATTCCAAAATAAACTAATCAGACTATGAGTATTGTGTGGTGAATAACAACTCTTGATCTGAAAACCCTCTTCTACATCCCACCTTGATATGGTAAAATGCTTAAAAATCAACCTCAAACTTAGTAACATCACATGAGAAATCCTAATATTTTCAATATTTTAGACTTTTTCTATGTGGAGCTAAACTATGCATATATCTGTTCCATGTAACATGACACACTGACTAAATTTCAAAGGCAAATTGACAAAATAATTACTTAATCCCAGGAGTTTTTTTTCAAAAGGGAAGCAACTGCATGAGTTGCACTATCCAATTAACAAATTGAGCGCCCTCTACTGTATCAATCAGCACAGATTAATCAAGACAATGCTACAGTAGAGCTAAACAATGTAGACAGATCTTTTAATACAGCATGGAATATCAGTCTCCCTCTTGAGGTTATGTACTTAACAGATAACCTCTGTCCCAAAGCCTACAAGAATCTAGACATCCTCTCTAACTACTCACTCTGACTGGCCAGCTGCCAGTTCACAAAGCTTTCACACATCACATTTTTCAGTAAATTTCTCCAATTGTCAAGTGTGCTGGAGTTTCTAAGTATATTTTGGATGAAATTGTCAATTTTCCCAATTGAACTATGGTGCAAATGCATCTATTTCAGAAAAAAAATCTTCAGGATGACACTTGATTGACATTAATTTGGTAGTTTTTGTTGGTTACACAATAAAAGGGTGAAGAACTTGTGCAGTAGCAGTGGAGATTGAAGTTGCCCATTTGGTGTTAATCAGGGTACAGGAGACAGGCGTCTGCGCTAAATTTGTACCACATCAGGCTTACTGAGTCTTCCTTTATTAAAATTTCAGATTATTTATTGGTCAACCTATTTCAAATGGAAGATAAAAATTGTTAGGAATAGAATAAATACTAAGTTTGACAATATCTCAAAAATTTTCATATAAAAGCAAAATACTGTTAGTTCTGGAGACATGAAATAAAAACAGGAAGTGGTGGGGATATTCACCACATCTAGCAACATCTATTCAGGGAGAAGCAGAGTTAATGTTTCAGATCCAAAATGATTTCTTTGGCAAAACGAAAACATCCAAAGAACTGAAGAAAACACAGTGTGGATCTGGAGGAACACAGCAGGCCAGGCAGCATCACGGGAGCAGGAAAACTGACGTTTCAGGTCAGGACCCTTTATCTGAAGAAGGGTCATGACCTGAAATGTCAGCTTTCCTGCTCCCGTGATGCTGCCTGGCCTGCTGTGTTCCTCCAGCTCTGCACTGTGTTATCTTTGACTCCAGCATCGGCAGTTCTTACTAACCCAAAAACCTGGGAAAACTCAACAGATCTGAGACAAATCAGAGTCAATGTTTCAGGCCTAAACTTGAAATATTAGCCCTGCTTTCTCTCCACAGGTGCTGCCAGATCTACAGAGGTTTCTTTTTCCAGCAATTTCTGTTTGAATTTCTAACTTCTTCAGAACCTGCTTTAAAAGATCAAATTCAGCAGCATGGGTCTCTTCTACATCTCCCACCTCTCTACAGACATTTATCTGTTCGTTACTTGAACCCGATTGCAATGTTTATATAATGTTTTTCACTATTGACATATCTAATATTCCTTCATTTTCTAGAATAAAAAAAAGTTATTACCAATTTTCTTTGTTGTCCAATAAGGTAAGGGTTGCTTTGAGTGCCCCTGTAATCTATTTCCATCTGAAATATTAACTGTATAGCATGCAAAGCGATTCACTATTCACTGTTCCCGTGATTGCCCTTTGGGAATAACACAGTTAAACATTGTATTTCTCACAGTTTTTCAATAAAATGGCTGTTTGGGATTTACTCAGAAAATGATGGCCACATGAGATACCTATATTAAATGAACTGAGAACTCATGCAGCATAAGGATCAGATGGAATACTTATAGAGGTCATACAACATACAGCATGGAAACAGACTCTTTGGTACAACTCATCCATGCTGGCTAGATAGTCTAAATTCATCTAGTCACATTTGCCAGCATTTGCCTTCCTATTCATGTACGTACCCAGATGTCATTTAAATGGCTTAATTGTACCAGCCTCCACAACTTCCTTTGGCAGCTCGTTCCATACACACATCACCATTTGCATGATAAAGTGCCCCTTAAGTCCCTTTTATATCTTTCACCACTCATATTAAATCTATGACCTCTTGTTTTGGGCTCCCCTACCCTGGGAAAAAGTCATTAGCTATTCACCCTATCCATGTCCCTCATGATTTTATAAACTTCTGTAAGGCCACACCTCAACCTCCAATGCTCCAGGTACAAAAGCCCCAGTCTATTCAGCCTGACCCAATAATTCAAACCCTCCAATGCTGGCAACATCCGTGTAAATCTTTTCTGCACTCTCTCAAGTTTAATAACATATATCCTATAGCAGGGAGACTGGTACTCCAAAAATGGCTTAACCAAAGTCCTGTACACCCGTACCATGACATCCCAACTCCTATACTCCATGTAGTGATTACTGAAGTCATGTGTATCAAATACCTTCATCACTATCGTGTCTACCTATAACTCCACTTCCAAGCAATAATTTCTGTAATATAGGAACAAATAGGAAACAGATTCTGGGTGTAGTGGATATGGCCAGAGAGCTGGAATTCAATGATATCCATTTCAATATTTGAAAGGGAAAAAATTATACAATTCTGGGAACTGTAGGTGCACTGAAAATCTGTAACATTAATAGGTGGTGAAATATTGGTTTCTGAATAAAGGATGTAGATCAAAGAAAACACCAAGAACAAAAAAAAATTTGCATAGGTATACCATCCAATCATGTCTCTGAAACTGTACAAAGTATATCACATGAAATAATCTGAATAGCAGTAATTCTTACAGTTGTGTAAGCATACCTTTCCAAGCAACCTTTTTAGGACAAAAGAGTCTCACAAATAGAAATAAGATGAAAGATAAGATGCACATTATTTCAGCAATATTGACGGAAAAGAATGTTGATCAGGCTATATTTTGAACATAGATAATATATCCTTTTGAACAGAAAGGTAGTATTGGAGTTCAGTGGTAGATCACATACCATGTTCTCAAATGTTGTCTAAATTTACATGTTTCTCACAAAGTCAACATCTCAACAACTGCATCCAGTCAACTCAAGCAAATTGAAATCCATCTGAAAGGTTTAGAATGGTTACATTTGTCCAACACAACTTTTCCAATTCTTTGAGAAATTAGCAGTGATGTTTAGTGGAAGTAAAATGGATATTATTGATTTTCTTTTATTTACGGAATTGGGGAATTGCTCGATGCTCACTTGTTTTTTTCTTATATGTGCCATGTCAGACTTTTGCCTCCATTACATTTCTCCAGGATTTCTGGAGCTTTTCCTAGTCATTAAACATGACCCTGCAAACCAGTATTTCCAGAGAATGAGGTGGGCTATAGGGGAGTTGTAAGTGTTCCTGACTTTGATATAATAAACAGCAAAGAACAAGTCATTCAATCCATCTTATCTGTGGAAGTATTTTTACCACACACTTTTTTTCCTTTCTCCTTCATGTTCCTATTTTAATCATAGAATACCTACAGTATGGAAACAGGCCCTTCGGCCCAACATGTCCACACCAAACCTCGGAGCAATCCCACCCAGAGGCCATCCCCCTATAACCCACCTAATCTACACCTTACTGAGCACTATGCGCAATTTATCATGGCTAATCCACCTAACCTGCACATCTTTGGACTGTGGGAGGAAACCAGAGCACATGGAGGAAACCCACACAAACACAGGGAGAATGTGTAAACAGACAGTTGCCTGAGATAATGGGAACTGCAGATGCTGGAAAATCCAAGATAACAAAGTGTGGAGCTGGATGAACACAGCAGGCCAAGCAGCATAAAAGCTGATGTTTCGGGCCTAGACCCTTCATCAGAAAAAAACCTTTTTCTGATGAAGGGTCTAGGCCTGAAATGACAGCTTTTGTGCTCCTAAGATGCTGCTTAGCTTGCTGTGTTCATCCAGATAGTTGCCTGAGGCTGGAATCGAACCTGGGTCCCTGGTGCTGTGAGGCAGCAGTGCTAGCCACTGTGCCACCATAATTCAATTGCCCCTGAAATGTATTAAATGTTTAATTTTTAGTTTGTATTACATATTTAGTCCATATGAAACCATTTGAATTCTTAGTTTGTATTACATATTTAGTCCATATGAAACCATTTGAATTCTGTTGTCTTGTGCAATAACTTGTAGTGAGATTATCTGTTCCCCAAAATAGTGAATTTCTCGCACACCTTGCATCTGTCATTTTACAACTGAAACTGCCCAGAGGAGCTTCGTCTTAGAGTTCAGCATCTCAATACAGGACACGCTGACTTGGGAAAGAATGCTAGATAATTTTCACATATTTCAGAATCATGCTGATGGTCTTAATTGGTAGGTGAAGGTGGGAACTGTACGGAAGAGGGCCTCTGATTTCCATGAGTACTTTTTACATGCTTCAGAGAAGGAGTCAACAATGACCTAGAGCTCAGTTTCAGGTGTAAAATGACAGATTTTCCGTTTCCCTTGAGACCGTCCTTAAAAGATTCCGTTTTCAACCAAATATTTGATAATTTGATCTAATATCACTTATGGACCTGAAATTATTTTTGATGATACTCCTGTAAAATGCTTTCAGACATTTTAATATGTCAGAGGCTCCATTTAAACAGGGTGTGGTAAACTGCTGAGAAACATTTTCTCAAAGAACTCTACTCATGCTTTGTAACCCTGCAGCTCAAGATGAAGTACTAAATTTGGGGACTTAGATTTAAAATTTTCATTCTATTGCTCAAATTACGACTTGGCCTTTGTCCTCTCTATTCCTACAACTCCTCTGAAAATTCTGCAATTGTTATGACCAAATTCTGGTTCCCTAATTCATTACACTCCTTCTTCTGATACCCCAAACTGTTAAAGTTTTCAGATTAGAAGGAATGAGCTTGCTTCCTTTCTTTATTCACCCAATTTCCCAGTCAATTGGAACAAGTTCAACTTAAAAGCAATTTCTTCCCTTCTGGATATTTTTCTTTCGGATCCAAATTAACTTGCATTTTAAAAGGAGCCAATTAAACCAGGCTTTTTTTTCAATTAACACATATGGTGTCATTACACATGAGAATAAATATTAAACAAACACATATTACAGATTAGAAAAAAGAGGTGAATGCAAAAGGCAAAAATAAAACAAAAGTTACATCATCAGTCTCTGAATCCTTCATAAAGAGCAAGTAAGACGACATTGTAGCCATTATTGGGTTGTATGAGTAATGTTGAGTTTGTCACTTGAAAAGGCAATTTTTGAGATTCTTGCTTTTGTAGGCTGATTGATGTTCCTCTGTTCTGACTTATTTTTAGACTTGTTTACAGCACCTAGAGTGAGGGATACTGTCCATGTAGTTACCTGTGATATAGCAGCATTTACTGGCAATTCTCAAATTGTGACTTCCACAGCACACTGGATATACTTTAGTCTATAGTAGTCTGAGAATAACACATTCACAGTAGACCAACAATAACACACTACTGCTGTTGTGACTCTCTTTTAACCCATCTTTCATATATTCCTGGAAGGGGAAACCATTAAAATTTTTGTAAGAGGTGGCTTTCTGCTAAGGAGTTTCATGGTGGGGTTTGTTGTCAACCCCCTCTTTGTCTCAAGTTGTTCTGTATATTTGAGGTTCTTTGTTGCTTTATGAGTTACATTCCACATTGAATTTTGGCCAGTCAACTCTTAAATTATAGCTGCAGTTATTTTGTCTCTGCAGCTGTCATCTTTAAAAAAACACATTTTGAAATTAAGGGCGAAAAATACCACAAGCATTTTGGATTTCTGACCTGTATCTTAACATAATTGACCAATCTCATTCCAACCAATTTCATCTCTACACTTTGACTTTAGGCTCTGGCAACTTTTTGCTAAACCGTTTCTTCTCTCCACTTTCAACACACTCCTTAAAATTACACAGTTGGTCAAATTGTTTGGGGCACCGCAAAGACTCTTCTGCACTTCAACTCCATCCACAAGAAATCTGACATCCACAAGCCAGAGACTTTGGTTTGACAGCTCACCTAAAAGACAACACAAGCAACAGTGTAGCACTCACTTTGTGCTACAATAAATGCCTGTCTGCATTACGAATGCAGGCCTTGAAATGAAGCTTTAATTTACAGTGCTGAGAGGAACGAGTGCTACAACTCAGTAAAACAGATATTGATAGAACTTGTATTTTTTTGGACAAAGGATGGACGAAAGCAGACTAGGAGGAAATGGACCTGGCCCGAGCATACTCAACTGAGACAGGCAGGATAATCAGCTTTGAGTAGTAAGGACTATTCTATGCAAGTTTAAGCCTTTGTAAATTATTTTTTGTATATTAACCCATCAGTGTGGATGTTTACATTGTTTGTCCTTGTTCATATGTTCCCAAACATTTGAATAACAACTATCCAGAATTTACTGCCAATATATCAATATCTTAGCTGGTGTTTGCAGTAATTAATGTGTAAGACTTGAGCAACTTGTGGTGAAGAAGTGATTCTTTGTGATTTTGATTTTCCACAAGTTGCTGCGCAATTTTCCCTTAGCCTCAGGGAATCAACTACTCACTGCAAGTTTCATGATGTTGCATTTGTGCATTAATTGCCAATTAAGCTCAAAATAAGAAGATTTATGATCCTGAAATTTTAATCAACCAGAAAGGTTTCAATTTAAATTGTATTATCTTAATCCTATGGGCAGTAAATTGTTGTCAGAGCTTCTCAAACTTTAAAGCTTTAAAAAATGTTTTGTTTTTAACTTTTGCTTCCTGCCTTTTTTTTCTTAATCCAACCTTTCTTTGTCTTTCTGTTTTTCTTTCTGCACCTAATTAGAATCTGCTCCATCCTATTTCTTTCTCAAGTATTTCTCCTTTTCTTCCTTGTTTGCTGCTCTTCTTGGGGCAGAGAAGATTTGATTGTGTTTTTAAAATCTTGAAGGGACTCAACAGTGTAGACAATGAGAAACTATTCCCATGGGCAGAAGAGTTGAGAACCAGAGGATAGTTATCTGAGGTGGATGGCAAAAGAAGCAACAGTGACAAGAGTGTTTTGGATTTGGAATGCCTTCACTGAGAATGCTGTGGAAGTACAAGAGGGAACGAGCTACTTATGTGAAGGGAAATCATCTGCTTTGTTATAGGCCAGTGAATTAATCTTCCAGAAAGTTTACATGGTGATGACGGGCTGAATAATTTCTTCCACATCTGTCACCTCACAAAATTTTTAATGCAACCAAAGAGATGAGGTAGCCCCTAACAGTTCTCTGTCAAGTGTCACCATTCAACGGGGATTCTTCCATCTTATTGCATAATGATTCCATTGTTCACTAAGGTTCTGGATGAACTTATGCCCTTATTGTTGTCTTCTTCATTAGCTGATATCTCCAAAGACTTAATCGGCTGGGCTTGTCCTTATTGGAATTTAGGAGAGTGACAGAGGATCACGTAGGACCATATAAAATCCCGGTGAGACTGGACAGGCTAGATGTGGGAAGAATGTTCCTGATGTTGGGGAAGTACAGAACTAGAGGCCACAGTCTAAGAACAAGAGATGAGCCACTCAGGAGTGAGGTGAGGAAGAATTTCTTCATTCAGAGAGCTGTGAACCAGTGGAATTCTCTCACAGAAAGTTGTTGGGAGGCAGTTGGTTAGATATGTTGGAGAGGGAGCGAGATGTGGCCCTTACGGCTAAAGGGATCAAGGGATATGGGGAGAAAATGGGAATCGGACACTGAAATGGCATGGTCAACCACGATCGTATTGAATAGTGGGGTATACAGGGTAAAAGGGGCAAATAGCTTACCCTTGCAACTATTTTCCATATTTCTGTGTTTTTAGCTCCAGTAATTTGTCGGGATATTTATCTCGAGTGAAAGGGTTCACGGACAAAGTCGATCCAGCGGCGCTTGCTGCAAGATGCCCCGTTTTAGCAAACTTTGGGCCAATACTTTTCCAAAACAGGGAGACGCTTCTTACTCTTGCGCTGACCGTTTCTCTTGCTCTGAAAGAGGAAGTATCTTAGAGCACGTTTTGTGAAATCAGGTGGGGAAGTAGCGAGCGGGATGTAAGCTGCCGTATAAATGTGAGATTTGGTTAAGGCTGGCGGGGTGGCAACGGATGGACGCAGTTAAGTCCCCACATTCTGTCTGCCTTAGTCCTTCACAAGCTGATCAAAATTCAGGTCACGTCGCCGCTGTGTTGTGAACGCGCATTGCTCGTACCCGCGGCCCCTTGCTGTTTCCCCAACCCCCTAAACGAGGTCTTGCAGTGAAAGGAGAAGCGGCGGAGGGAGAGGCAGCGATAAGGAGCGCTTTGATAGTCACATCAGGGCAGAGAGAGCGTACTATCAGCCCCCGGGACGTAGGCATGGAACTATTGGGGAGTTGCACAGCATCAGCCTGCTCCTGAGACCCTACCAGTCCCAGGTAAGAGTCCCCAGGATGGATCGGGAGGAGAGGAGGAGGAGGAAGAGGAGGTAATGCGAGTGGTAAGCGGGGACCCAGGACCCACTAAAGGGTTTTCCTTTTATCACATTAGTTATTCTATCAGTTCTGTTATTTGGCTTAACCTCTCGTCCTGTCTGCCTGCCCCACTGAACCTTTTCTATTCCGATCTGCAGACGTCTATCGCCCCTTCGAATATTTCTCCATCTTTTTAGCTGTTAACCAACAACATTCCGTATTATTCAAACCAAAAACAAGTGTCTGTTTGATGGAAATTTGCTCCTGGATTTGGGCTGAAGAGAAAAAAAAAATCGCAAGAACTGAAGGTTGATGATCTTTCTTTCTCCGTAAAGCTGTATTTTTGATGGAATTGGTACAAAGTCTGGAATTGGTGTTGAATGCAAATGGATTTGAAATTTCCTGCTGCTTAATTAAGATGTTATTGCAGCTCCGAGTTTCCTGCTCCTGGTTTTGTGCTTTGTATCTAGATTGTCTTTCATATTGTTTAACATGATTTCTTATAATTATAAAAAAAGCCTGATCTTTGTGGACTGACACAGAGGGAAAAAAACAACCTCCGGGCTAGCTGTTGTCATGGAGATTGAGTCTAGTCAAGTGAGTGTGTGTGCAAGTTGACAAAATGACATTTCCCCATGTAAAAATAATAAATGTCTTTTGTTTTATGAAATGTGGAAATCAATAGAGATGGTATTGTTGGAATAGAGTAAGCATGCAGTCTTTCTGCTCCAAGATTGGAGCTGCAAGTTGCGCATGAAAATCTCTCCATCACCTTGTTTGTGTGCAGTTTCCAATTGAGTTGGGTTTGATTTGATGGGCTCCTCCAGCTCTTCTGGCTTTATCCTGTCTAGGCATATAATATGAATGACATACAATGTGGGCAATTTACTGATTATTGTGCAGCTATCTATCAACTGCCATCAGTCGTGGTTTGCCTCCACCCCCACTTTCTCCCAGCCCCTCCCTCACCGTCATGCATCGATGCAGAATTTTTTTTCTCCCTTGTTTCTCTAAAGTGTTTAGAGTGGTATTTGTGAGCTGTTTATCTTATTCATATTCGGGTCTCGTAGACTGGCTGTAACTGGAATCCCTGCTGCTTTAAACAGATCCCATTCAATAGAAACCACCAAACATCCAGGCACTGCATCTGAGCAGCGAAGTCACTAACCCTTTCAGAACTGAAGGGCCCTCTCCACATGCTGGGGAGTTGGGGGAGGAGAAGACATTTTTTAAAAAATGGCATTGTACTCTTAGAAATCTACTCTGCACTGACCAATGAAAGGAATCGCTTCCCGTCATACAATACATCAACGTGCCCTTCATGCAGACGGTTATATATTTCCATTCATTGTGAGAATTTGAAAAGAGCCACTTTCTTTTTTAAATTGTATGCTTATGTTAGCGGTTTTCTGACTTCTACAAATTGTATTTTCAAATGAGGTATTCTGTGCAATGGACAATCAGTGACTTTTCCCTATCTGATTCTAGAGTTTGTTGTTTACAAATTGTTTGGCTCATGCTCACTTTGACAGAAACAACATTTGCTTTCAGCTTGAAAGTAACAAAAAGTATGACTATCTAAACAGTTAATTTCCAATTCCATTCATGTCATGTGTAAAGAGTTTATTTCATGTCATTTCAACTTCAAACCCTGAGGTGATTTTTGGTTCCACTTTGGTATTCCATTGTCAGAACTCTGAATAAAGGGTATGTATGGATATTACTGAGTCTCAGTACCAGAGTTTATATGGACCATTGTTTGTATGTAGAAATCAAGATAATTTGTGTATTGTGTAGATGTGTGTAGGTTTTGTATGTATGTCTAATATTTGTGTTCTATGTATGTGCACTGCAGGTTAGAAACAGAAATCTGAGTGCCTGATTGCCTGCCCACATAGCTTTACTTGTGGACTAATGTTTTTGATTTTGAATGCTGTTTTCTTTCATTTCCTATGAATTCGTACTTTAAATATTGTGGTGTGAGAGATTTTGTAATTCAGCTGTTCAAAATGATAGAGGGACTCATTGAGGTAAATACAGAGACTGTGCCTCTTTTTGATTGGAAATCCAGAAGAGGGCACAGTCTTAAAATTAGAGCTGGTCCACTCTAGATTGAGATCATGATGCAATTTTCCACACAAAGTGTCATAGAAATATTGAACTCATTCCCCAAAATATTACATAGGTTTAAGATACTAGGTTTAATGAATTTTTCAGAACTGAAATCAATAAATTTTGTCAGGTGCGGGTATCAAGGGATATGAATCAAAACTGGCTAAATGGAATTGAATTACAAATTAGCCGTGATCTAACTGAATGACAGAATAAAGCTGAATTCCCGACCACTGTGCATGTGTGTGTTGAAGTTTACACCAAGGATACTGTGGGGACTATAAAATGTGAGGCTGGATGAACACAGCAGGCCCAGCAGCACCTCAGGAGCACAAAAGCTGACGTTTCCGGCCTAGACCCTTCATCAGAGAGGGGGATGGGGTGAGGGTTCTGGAATAAATAGGGAGAGAGGGGGAGGCGGACCGAAGATGGAGAGAAAAGAAGATAAGTGGAGAGGAGAGTATAGGTGGGGAGGTAGGGAGGGGATAGGTCAGTCCAGGGAAGACGGACAGGTCAAGGAGGTGGGATGAGCTTAGTAGGTAGGAGATGGAGGTGCGGCTTGGGGTGGGAGGAAGGGATGGGTGAGAGGAAGAACAGGTTAGGGAGGCAGAGACAGGTTGGACTGGTTTTGGGATGCAGTGGGTGGAGGGGAAGAGCTGGGCTGGAGGGGACTGTTCATTTTTGGGAATAGGGCTAGAGGTGTCCTAAAATGCAATTTCCACAGCTAGTCAACAAATGTCATTTAGTTGGCAGGAGATGCAGTCAGTAGCTACCATGCTGAAATATTAACACAACCACCGCATAGAATATCCATTGAAAGAGGCAGCTGTGTGAACCAGTATTATTTGAATTTTAATCTACTGGAGTTTGATAGAAAAAGAGAAGTCTCACATGCGGCATGTACAATGTGAGAGCCAGGTGCTAGCATACCTGAAATGTAGCTGAAAGTGGTGAGTTTAAAGCTGGTGGTTATAGTACGAAGGCATGCAGGTAGGTGGATTGGCCATGATGAATTGCCCATAGCGTCCAAAGATGTGTCGTCGGGTGAATCGGCAATGGAAATTGTAGGATTACTGGGATTGGATAGGGGGTTGGGCCAGGGTGAGATGCTCTTCGGAGGGTTAGTGTCAAAGGACCGAATGGCCTACTTTCACACTGTAGGGAATCTATGATTTTCTATTTTCGATTAGTAGCTATAGATATTGGTAACAGGATGTAGAGCTGGATGAATACAGCAGGCCAAGCAGCATCAGAAGAGCAGGAATGCTGACGTTTTGGGCTTAGACCCTTCTTCAGAAATGGGGGAGGGGTTTGATCTAGGCCAGAAATGTCAGCTCTCATGCTCCTGTGATGCTACTTGGCCTGCTGTGTTCATCCAGCTCTACAACTTGTTATCTCAGATTCTCCAGCATCTGCAGTTCCTAGTGTCTCGGTAGATGTTGGTAACAATTTTAAAATTGTTACAATGTCTAACTTTTACAAAATGTTTCAGTATATTTCATTGAGTCAGTATGATTCATGAAGTGCTATACTCAATCCCATGTCTATGCAATTCTAGCTGATCGACAAGGATATGGTAAGGATGTTAAATTTGACCCCTAGCTTAGGGCTAGAGAGGAAAATCAGCCAGCATGACCTTTGCTGGAAAGAACTTGTATTAGGCATTCAGGTGAGAACATAATCCATTCATCAAAGTTACCTTTGCGTTTAAATTATCTGCTGAAATTTACTTGGCTTCATACATGCGAAACAGCTTGGGTGATATACCAGTTTTGAAATTATGCACAAATCCATACCTGAGTAAGGAATTATAGTTAAAAGGAAAATTAGCGCAAAAACTGAGGTATGGGTAGTATCAGATTTTGCAATTTCTGCTTTGTCTGTCTTTTTATGTTCTTAGAGGGTTGGTGGCAAATCAAACGTATTGCCTATTTCTAATTGACCATGTACAATTAAGTTGCTTACTGGCCTCTTTCAGAGGGCTGTTAAAAGTCAACCACATGTCTGTAGGTCTAGGGTAACTTGGAGTCTGTAAGGAAAGCAGGTTTCTCTCCTGGAGAACATGAGTAAACCAGATTTTGGTTTTATGATATTTCATTAGCTTCATGACCCCTATTATAAACAAAGCTCAAAACTGGCTTATTTATAAACCTATCTAATGAGTAACTATAATTAATTTAAGCATGGTAGCCAATTGTTTCATGTCAGTAGCACTACAATATTCGTTAACAATTGTTGACTCCACATGACATAAATACTTCTCTGAACTTTTCTTTAAGATTTAGATCATATGTCTATTATTTTGGTTGTGTCCAGTGATTCAGTCTAATTAATTAATTATAATGATTCATTAGAAATGTTTATAATACCAAAGAGTTTATTTTTACACATTTATTATGCTCAAAAACATCGATCTCATGTGTTGGCAGATGCCAAATATTCTTTTGAATTCTTATTGGTAATTGGACAAAATTGAAGCCATATTTGAACAAAATCCAAATAAATAGCTGTTTTTACTTCTGTCTATAGACTGCAGTTCCTACTGTCTCGGTAGATGTTGGTAACAATTTTAAAATACTCAGATATTTAGTATCTAACTGATACTCAGCATCCAACCACTAATGCATGTATCACATGCAATGAAAACCGAAAATGTTGGAAATACTCAGTGGTTCACCAGCTTCTGTGGAAAGAAACTAAGTGTCATCTCTGTGACCTTTCATCAGAATTTTCTGTTCTTATTTCACAGTTCCAGTATCACAGTATTTTGTTCACAATATTGTTGCATGGGCTGTATTGAGTTCTAAACTATATCCCTGCCATTCAATTTTGGAACTAGGGATAGATTGAGAGGTTTGAAACCATGTAATTAAGGGCAGGGATGCTGATTACTTGTGTTGTATAGCCCAGTTCCGGACCTGAATAGTGATCTGATTATAGACAGAGAAGATTGGAGGGTCCAATCTGTGGTCCTGCTGGTACATGGACAAAGGAATCCAAGGAAAACCGTAAGTGCTGGAAAATCTTAGGACATCAATCAGCATTCATGGAAGAGAAACATTAATAACATTTAGGTTGATGTCTACGATTACACCAAACTGCCTTTGACAAATCCCTGTTTTCTTTCAAATAAATCAAAGAACTGCAGTGGAGGCCGGGAAGTTAGATGCCTTCAAGGCAGAGATCGACAAATTCTTGATCTCACAAGGAATCAAGGGCTATGGGGAGAGTGCAGGGATGTGGAGTTGAAATGCCCATCAGCCATGATTTAAATGGCAGAGTGGACTCAATGGGCCGAATGGCCTTACATCCACTCCTGTGTCTTATGGTCTCATAATGGAAATGAGAAACAAAAACAGAAATTGTTGGAGAAATGCAGATCTGGCAGTATCTGGGGAGAAAAAGCAGCATTAACATTTCAGGTCCCGTGACCTTTTTTCAGAACCTGTATGTTCTTTCATTGATTCCTATTTGTCCAAAGCGACTGTTCATTTTCTGAAGAATTATAATGCTTAAAAGTTTTCCTCCCAAACAATGCATTCACTGTTCCATTGAATTCCAATTGCCCTCTGGCATTTTTGCTACTCCAGTATGTTTCTAATATATGTGGTTTCTTCCTGTGATCTTGTGCTTTTGAAATTATCCTGTGCTGTCTACTATTCATTGACCCCCATGAGCCTTGTTTAATTGACACTTTAGCTATTTTGACATGTTAAATCAATCTGATGTTATGTGCTCTATCAATTCTGCCATTGAACAGCATTCTTTTAAATTTGTCATATATGTCATATATCCTTCAAATGAATTCATGGGACAAATGAGGAATTTCAGATTCTGAGCTTCGTTGTTGTGATTGACCAAAAGGCACAACCAGCGGAAGGCTTTTGTTAGAAATAGAGATCATTTAACGAGGTACTTGTACAAACAAGGAACTTCAAAAAGCCATGGAATTTAAATAGCAAACTTTTGTCACAATAAGTGATCAGTTTACAGTAATGAGAGATAAGTAATACCTTTTAGAATGAAAATGGCCAACAAAGAACTTACAAATATTGACAATGCCTATCAGGATGATTTGAAATAGATCATAATAATGAGAGGTTTGTAGTAACTGAAAATTAGTAAACAGAAGTTTATTATAATTAAAAAGTCGAAACCTCGAGTTGGTCATTACACTAACAGTATTACTTTAATCTGTTACAAAAAGATACTCTGACCTCGGATAAGTTTACAGCCTGATGGTGGCAGAATATGACTGTGACAGGCTTTGGAAGCCTTGCTTAATATAGTTTAGCAACAGATTCTTTGCTGAATGTCTGAAATTGAAAATTCTCAACCTTGTGTCTAAGTTTGTTAATATGCCTTGTTCTTTTCTCTGTAGCTCTACAACTATGAACACATTTTGTGTTCCTCCAACTCTGTTTTCTTAATTCAAACTATTTTCTTTACCTAGCCATTGATGGCTATCCTTGAGCCATCTGGACTCCATGTTTTGGGATTGATTTTCCTTAACTTTTCCATCATCCTATGTCCCTCTGTCATTTTGTAACATTCTCTTTGAAAACTATTTCTCTGACGACCCTTCCTCATACTGTTGGCTTTATCTCAGTGTTGAGTTTTATCTGATTATATGAAGTTTATTCAGACATTTTTTCTCTTTTTTTGTGATTAAGTGCAAAACTTTGATTCTGTTGTATAATATGTGCCACTTGTATTACCATATGTGGCTGCTAGTATTCGCTCATAACTGGTCTTGCGTTATCTAGTCATTCAGCCATTCAAAACTTGGCTGCTTGAATCCTATGTTGCCTCACAGCTTTACAAGTCGTCAAGTTAAAAATGGTTATCCTTTGTGATTATTTATTTAATAACCATCTCCATTCTTCGTTCTGAAAATCCTGTCCCCTTCATACAATGCCTCACCAGTGTATTCTCCATCTCTCACTCTGACCTTTTGTTTATTTCAACCTCCTTCACACTGCAACTATCAGCCCTGCCAACAGTACTCTGTGCCACGCACTTTAGAATTTCTTTCCTCTCTCCACTTCACACTTTTACTTTTAAAGTCCTTTTTAAAACACGTCTCTGCAAATAACTTTTTGACACCTTTGGTTGTGTTTAGCAGTGGCTCCGTTTGTGGCTCTTTCAACATTGAGTCACGAGATTCTAGGTTCAAATCCTCTTCTGGGGTTAGAGTGTAAAGATTATGGCTGGCATTCTAGCATAGTACCAAATGAGTACTGTACTGATTGGAGGAGCTGTCTTCCAAATAAAATACCAAAACACCCATACCTATTTGATAGATGTAGAAGATCCATTATTTTGAAGAACAGGGGAGTTATTCCTGATGTAAGACAAAAAGAACTGTGGATGCTGGAAATCTGAAAAAAAAAGCAGAAATTGCTGGAGAAACTCAGCAGGTCTGGCAGCATCTGTGAGAAGAAAACAGAGTTAACATTTTGAGTTTGGTGACATTCATCAGAATTGTTCTGTTAAAGATCATAGACTCAAATTCTTAACTCTGCCTTCTTCACAGAGATGCTGCTAGACCTGCTGAGCTTCTCCAGCAATTTCTGTTTTTTTTATTATTCCTGACGTCAGCCTGATTGCCATAGATTACCATAGAGTCATACAGTACTGAAGAGGCCTGTTGGCCTATCAAGTCTGCACTAACACACAACTACTCTCAACCTACAGTAGTCCCACTTTATAACCCTTGGCTCAGAACTTGAATGGTATAAAATCGCAAGTGCTCATACAAGTAGTTTTTAGAAGTTGTGAGCTAACCTTCCAAAGCGGTGCATTCCAGATTCCCACCATAATTGACCTTCCATCAACATTGCAGAAACAAATTATCCAGCCATTATTACACTGATTGTGGGAGTATGTTGAATGTATATTGACAACTGCATTTCTTACTTTAGAACAGTGACTACACTTTAGAAGTGCTTCATTGCTAAAGCACTTTGAAGTGTCTGCTGGTCATAATATGCTACTTAAACAAATTCTTGAATATTTGTTTCTTGTTTCAGCCCTCATTTTGGGGCATTTTCCAATGAGCTAGATGCTATATAAATTAAAGCATCGTTATGCCAATTGAATATTTGTTTCTTGTTTCAGCCCTCATTTTGGGGCATTTTCCAATGACCTAGGTGCTATATAAATTAAAGCATTGTTATGCCAAACTGTGACTACAAACTTGTGATTAATTCCTTATGTTCAACATTATTCTGGTGTACAGGAAAAAATGAAATGATATTTTTACCATTTACTTAGTATTTGAAAATTATCACTTCTAATTTCAGCAGACCTATTCTATACCTCCCCATCCAAAGAGAAATCTGAGAACTGTTAGTGAGCAATGTGGGACCAATTTAATTGTTTGGTTTAGTGTGTTTTCTTCATCCTAAACACTGCTTTAACATATTGCTACCAGTTTTTTTTGATAGTTATATTAAATTCTTCACTTTGTTTACCTATTTTTGCTCTTCAGGGGAAGTGTGAAATGTGAAATGTCTCCACTGAATGGGAGAGGAGAGTTGTAGGTTAACAATATTAGGCCAGTTATTTTGGAGGATTACCTCAGCTGTTGAATGATATGTGACCCGACTAGTTGAAGATTTGTTCTTTCATTAATATCTATAGCCTGGGCACAAAGCTGGACCAGGCGCCTGCTTAAGATGGTGGATTTTTCTATTAATAGGTTTCAACGTTTCTCTTGCAGTGGAATGTGAGGATATGCCGACATTTTTCTCTAGGTAATTTTTCAGCAAATCAGCATTTTAAGACATTACTTGTTACAAAATATTTTCCTCTAATTTTGTTAGTCAGATATATCAGTATAGGAATGAACTTTTTTTTAACTTGAGGGCAGAATTTGAAAGGTTTTTATATTTATGTCCTCTTTGAATGATAGTTATTCCTTGTTTAAAGAAATTTTCACTTATATCTAACATGCACCAGCCTGCATAATATTGCAGCATATCTTTATCAGTCACAAAATACTGTTTCCAGCTTTAATATTTGTAACATATAGTTCATTGGTAACTGCCACCCACAATATTTTGCCCCGCTGGTCACTTTTCATATGTTCCTTATTGTAAGTGTTGACAAGTCTGATGCTGAACTAGATGCAGTCGCTACTCAACATCAGTGTTGAATTTTTCAGCAGTAGTCATTTGGTTGTATTTAGAGCAGAACACTTTTGGTATTTTGCGGTTTCTATTCCTGGGATAGCTATCACTTTAGTTGTGATGTTAATTCTGATGTGGAAGTGCCAGTGTTGGACTGGGATGGACAAGGTCAGAAATCACATGACACCAGGTTATAGTCCAACAGGTATATTTGAAAACACAAGCTTTCAAAGCCTCACTCTTTCTTCAGGTGTTAGTGAGAGAGGCAATATCAGACACAGAATTTATAAATAAAAGATCAAAGGGTCACTGCACTGATGAGGATGTATTAAACTAACCTAAGATGCTGTTAAATCTTAAATCAGTTACAAGGTTTTAATCTGTTAATATGTATATGCAAAACCCCAAATTCCTTTCAAGTCACTGCACTGAGAGAACTGAAGGTTTTATCAGTGTAAAGACGAGGTGACATATTAGGTCAGATAATTCATGCTAGGTGTGAGGCCTTGTTTAGAATCTGTGTTTTGGTTTGGAGTCAGACTGGTTTTATTTATAATATGGGAATTTATTATACACATACACATAAACCAGTCTGACTCCAAAGGAAAACACAAACAGATTCTAAACAAGGCCTCACACCTAACATGAATTCTCTTACCTAAAATGTAATCCCTTCTTTACACTGATAAAGCCTTTAGTTCTCTCAGGGTAGTGACTTGAAAGGAATGCAGTGGTTTACATATACATGTCAAACAATTAAAACCTTCTAACTGATTAAAGATTTAACAGCATCTTAGGTTTGTTCATACATCCTCATCAATGGTGTATGAGAGAACACAGTGTGGAGCTGGAAGAACATAGCAGGCCAAGCAGCATCAGAAGAGCAAGAAAGTTGATGTTTTGGGTTAGGACCTTTCTTCAGAATTTTCTTTTTCTGAGAAAGGGTCCCGACCAGAACAGTCAACTTTGCTGCACCTCTCAGGCTGCCTGGCCTTGCTGTGTTCCTGCAGCTCCACACTGTGTTGTCTCTGACTCCAGCATCTGCTGTTCTTACTATCTCATCAATGGTGAAACTCTTTGAC
Source organism: Stegostoma tigrinum (assembly GCF_030684315.1). Classification (NCBI taxonomy): domain Eukaryota; kingdom Metazoa; phylum Chordata; class Chondrichthyes; order Orectolobiformes; family Stegostomatidae; genus Stegostoma; species Stegostoma tigrinum. Next base: position 38,923,558 of record NC_081368.1, read on the forward strand.
TTTTTACTTAGAAATCCTGTGTCTGCAACCATCTCACTAACAGGCTCCGAAAGCTTGTGATTTCAAATAAACTTGTTGGTCTGTAACCTGATGTCATGTGATTTCTGATGTTAATGCAGCACAGAATGCAAATTGGACTGGGTGTTTCTGCCTTTAAGTTAATTTTTTGATTATAAACTACCTATTTACACACCAGTTTTAGCTTTTCAGTAAAACTGAAGCTGGAACGCAAATACAACATTATTAAAGTGACCTGAGTCCTGATTGAATTTGGAACAGGAAAATTAATCCAACCTTGAAAGCTGGAGATTTCAATGTTGAATCACTGATCACAATATAACCCAGATCTTTGACAACGCAGTATTCCCCCAAACTAATCTTCACTGCTTAAAAGTACCCATAACAACACAATTAATGTATTTCAGAACCAAGAACACAAGTTTAGAAAACACCAGTGTAAATTGGTCTTCCAAATGTGCAGGAAAATTATTTATTTTATGTTCACTTGGTAACTGTTAAGTGCATCAGAAACAAAATATTTGTTATCTGTTTAGAATAGTAAGAGCAAAATACTGCAGATATTGATAATCTAATGATAACGAAACGCTGTAAATACTAAGCAGGTCTTGCAGTATGTGTAAAATGAGTGAAAACAGAGCTAACATTTCAGGTTAGAGATTGTAGGAACTGCTGATGCTGGAGAATCTGAGATAACAAGTTGTAGAGCTGGATGAACACAGCAGGCCAAGCAGCATCAGAGGAGCAGGAAAGCTGACATTTTCAGACCTAGACCCTTCTTCAGAAATGGGGGAGGGGGAGGAGGTTCTGAAATAAATAGGGAGAGAGGGAGAGGTGGATAGAAGATGGATAGAGGAGAAGATAGGGTGAGAGGAGACAGATAGGTCAAAGAGGCGGGGATGGAGAGTAAAAGGAGAGTATAGGTGGGGAGGTGGGGAGGGGATATGTCAGTCCAGGGAGGATGGACAGGTCAAGGGGGCGGGATGAGGTTAGTAGGTAAGGAATGGGGGTGGGGCTTGAGGTGGGAGGAGGGGATAGGTGGGAGGAAGAACAGGTTAGGGAGGTGGGGATGAGCTGGGCTGGTTTTGGGATGAGGTATGGGGGAGGAGAGATTTTGAAGCTTGTGATGTCCACATTGATACCATTGGGCTGCAGGGTTCCCAAGCGGAATATGAGTTGCTGCCCCTGCAACCTTTGGGTGGCATCATTGTGGCACTGCATGAGGCCCAGGATGGACATGCCGTCTGAGCAATGGGAGGGGGAGTTGAAAGGTTTCGCGACTGGAAGGTGCAGTTTAGTGCGGATTGAGTGTAGGTGTTCTGCAAAGTGGTCCCCAAACCTTCATTTGGTTTCCCCGATGTAGAGGAGGCCACAACGGGAACAGCGGATGCAGTATACCACATTGGCAGATGTGCAGGTGAACATCTGCTTGATGTGGAAAGTCTTCTTGGGGCCTGGCATGGGGGTGAGGGGGGAGGTGTGGGGGCAAGTGTAGCACTTCCTGCGGTTGCAGGGAAAAGTGCTGGGTGTGGTGGGGCTGGAGGGGAGTGTGGAGTGGACAAGGGAGTCACAGAGAGAGTGGTCTCTCCAGAAAGCAGATAAGGGTGGGGAGGGGAAAATGTCTTTGGTGGTGGGGTCGGATTGTAGATGGTGGAAGTGTTGGAGGATGATGCGTTGGATCCGGAGTCTGGTGGGGTGGTATGTGAGGACGAGGGGAGTTTGCTCTGGTTGTTATCGCGGAGAGGGGGTGTGAGGGATGAGTTGTGGGAAATGTGGGAGACATGGTGGAGGGCATTCTTGACCATGGGGCGGGGTGGGGTGGCGTGGCAGTTGCGGTCCTTACATCGGAGATGTTCAGGAGTGGAATGCCTCATTCTGGGAGCAGATGCGGTGGCAGCAAATGAATTGGGAATAGGGGATGGCATTTTTGCAGGAAGGTGGGTGGGAGAAAGTTTATTCTAGGTAGCTGTGGGAGTCAATGGGCTTGAAATGGATAACAAAGTGTGTACCTGGATGAACACAGAAGACCAAGCAGCATCTCAGGAGCACAAAAGCTGACGCTTCAGGCCTAGACCCTTCATCAGAGATATCGGTTTATAGGTGGTTGCATGAGATGGAGCCAGAAAGGTCCAGGAAGGAGAGAGAGGCAATGGAGATGGTCCAGGCGAACTTAAGGTTGGGGTGGAAGGCGTTGGTGAAGTGGATGAACTGTTCGAGCTCCTTCTGGGAGCACAAGGCGGCGCTGATACAGTCATCAATGTAACAGAGGAAGAGATGGGGGATAGGGCCAGTATGGCTTTGGAAGAAGGATTGTTCCACGTAACCTACGAAGAGTGTTTGACTGGTTCTATTTAATTGTAACCAGAATATTACTTGCTGTAATGTCCCTTTTCGCTCCTACATCATTTCTGCTAGTGATCCCAAGGATCCATCCTCAAACTCTTTCTACTTGCCATTTACTTGCAGTGCCTTGCCCAATCATTTGAAAGTATTGCGTTATTTTTCATCCATACCCTCACAGCAAATTATGTTCATTAAACCTGATTATTACCTGATCACGAAAAGTCAGAGCGTTGGTGAAAATAAATGCTTTAATATGTAGTATGTGGACTTCCAAAAGGCATTTGATGAGGTGCCACATAATAGTTTGCCAGCAAAATTGAAACTGTCGGTGTAAATAGGACAGTGGCTGTGTGGATACAAAGTTGGCAGTATGACAGGAAATCAGGTGCTGATTAAAACTTGTTTTTCAGATGGGGTGTGGGATGCTAAACAGTGATGGTCCTCAGGGTCAGAGCTAGGACCTCTGCTTTTCTTGATCTATATTAATGATCTACATTTGGTTATGAAGGGCACAGTTTTGAATACTGCAGAACATTTGGTTGTGTTGTGAACTGGGAATAGGATAGGGGAGTTGAGGAAAACTTGAGGTGAAGGTAAAGTTAAATGTCTTTACCGGAGGGTGAAATGAGTGAAGGGTAGCGAGAATCTGGAATACACTACATGGGAGGGTAGTTGAGATGGATAACCCCACAACCTTTAAAAAATATGTAGATGAGCACTTGAAAAGTCTTAACCTTCAAGGCTATGGGCCAAATGCAGAAAAGTGGGGCTGGTGTAGATTTAGAGTCGTTTCTTGTGGCACAGAATAGATGGACCAAATAGCCTCTGTACTGAACAAACGTATGATTCTAGGATTGTGATCAGCTTCGAAGAGATGTAGGATGGTTTGTGTAGGAGATGTAACTTAATGCAGAAAAGTATAAAATGTTGCATTTTGATAAGAAGAAAGAGGCGAGGAATAACATAATCTGAAGATCACAATTCAAATGGGTTTTAGAAATAGAGAAACTTGGAGGCATATATGCTCAAATCACTGAAAGTAACAAGGTAGTTTGAGAAAGTGGCCAGAAGATATACCAGGCCCTGGGTTAGATGAACAGGGGCATAGAGTACAAGAGTAATGGAGTTACGACAAATCTTTATTTCAGTTTCAATGAGAGAAATTCTGGGTACCACACATGAGGAAAAATATCAAGTTTTTAAAAAGGGAGCAGGAAAAAGTTTTCAGGGAAGAAGGACTTCAATGACATGAATAAATTGAAGATGTGGTCATTCTCAAAGAACACAAGATTGAGATGAGATTTAATAGAGGTTTTCAAATCATGAGGTCTAGACTGAAAATGTTCCTATTGGCAGAAAGTTTGAGAGTCTGGGGACACAGGGTACAGGTGATTGTGTTATTATCCCTACGCCTCAATTTTTAGGGTAAAAGTTCGGCACAACATCGTGGGCCGAAGGGCCTGTACTGTACTGTTCTATGTTCTAGAAACCAAAAATATAAAAATAACCTACCATTAATAACTGAAAGAATGATAGGACAACATTTAAAGGCTTTAAGGAGCAACTGACTGTGCAAAATACTATTGCCTAAAGAACAACACTATTCTTGAAGAAATAACATATTGACAAATGTCTACTTTCTACAAGCAACCTAGAAAAATAATGTTCCCCTTTTATGCTTATCATATATCACTCTCTCTATGGAATTACAGTGTTTATAGCAATGAGTCAACAGCTATTCCCATCTTTCAATCCCTTCACATTACTTTGCTTTGCCACATAATCACTTGAAGTTACTGTCTCCAAGTACATCCTTTAGCTGTTGAAGAAATTTCTAAATTTACTAGCAATGAGGCCCAATCCTTCCTCACTTCTGGCTGTGCCAAGACAAATGTATAATCCTTGAATGACTGAGATACGTCTCTTCGATTGACTGCCATCTCAATTTTACATCAGGCTGTGATAGTTTGCAATATCAAGCATTGATTTATAGGGAAGACTGTAACCTGATCTCAAAAATGGATTCCTTTGTGCATTTTCCTCATGGCAGTATAAGGCACATATATTCCATATCCAACTAGAAATGTTGATTGGGTGTCAGTTTTTCCATCTCTCTTCTATTTTATATGCAAAGTGACAATTTACAGCACAGTTTACAATTGTTTGCAATTGAATTCTTGCAAAGTATTGCTGTGTAGACGTATAGCCTACCCAGTATAAATTCAGAGAGTGCTGTAAAACTAATCAATGTCAGAATAGGTTACAAGGCTGTTTCCATTTTACGTTTAAATTTAAAGACACAGTTGTAACTCGGTGAACAGACCCAAAAGAAACATAAAGCAATCTTTTTTAAATGTGACAAATGTTTAGGATCTAGATTTCACTACCTTTAAAAAGGGTGATGGAAAGGGATTCAACCAGTGCTTTCAGAAAGAAATTAGATTATCACCTAAAGGGAAACAAAATGCAGAGCCATAATAAAAGAGTGGGAAGGAATGGGATGAATTAGATTGTGCTTAGAGAGAACTGGTGTGAATGTTTCAGGCCAAATGTTGGAATCATTGAATGGTTACATTACACTAAGCTCCACCTCACTCCAACCACTCTTGACACCTCTACTGCTTTGTGTCTCTCAGTCAGTCTTCCTTTAAAAGGACAAACTTTCAGTTTGTGGCTGACTGCTGTATGATGGCTAGTACCGTGCAGGACATTCAAACAATGCTGAAAGCTTTCAAGATGTTGTATACGATGCTTGGCCTGTCCTTAAACATCACCAAGATGAAAGCCCTCCACAAACCTTCCCTAGGCCAGTTGAGTATCCCCACACCATCTATGTAGATAGAGTAGCTCTGGAGTATTATGCAGATGTTCCTATATTTCAGCAACTACTTCTCCAAAGAGGCTATCATCAATGAAAAAATCCAGCACCAAGTCAACTGTATCAGCACTACCTTCAAGCTGTGACAATATATCTTCGACTTTGTGATGTTTTTGTTGTCAAAGATCCCGGTCTTCAAGGCTGTTATGTTGACCAGCCCCCTCTACTGCAGCAAAACATGGATCACCTGCTGATGTCACGCTAAGATCCTTGTAAACTTCTATCAGTGGTCCCTACATCAAATCTTGAGGATCAAATCTGCCCCGAAGAATCAACTCTGATGGATAGGTCATTGAGTCTGAAAACCCCATCCCCTGGTCAATTCTGTTCTCTCAGCACTCTCTTGACTAATCCACAATGGGTGGCCAAAGGAGAAGGTATAAAAATATGCTTAAGGTTGCTCTAAAGCACTGAGGACTTGACACCACTGACTGGGAGAAGACAGCTGTTGATCACTCAGGATGGCACCCCTTGGCTCATCAAGTCACAACCTGTTTCATGGCTCAGTGACTTGCTTGTGAGGTGGAATGTCACTGACAAAGGAAAGCGGAGGAAGCCAACTAGCGCTATGTATTCCATTTGCTCATGCAACATTGAAACCCCCACTTCAGGAGATAAACTCGTGAGTCCAAGATTGGACTCTTCAGTCATCTGAAGACTCCTCTAACATGACAGATGTCACAGGAACCAAAAGAACTGCAGATGCTGTAATTCAGAAACAAAAACAAAGTTGCTGGAAAAGTTCAGCAGGTCTGGCAGCATCTGTGGAGGAGAATAAAGGAATTAACATTTCGGGTCTGGTGACCCTTCCTCACAACTGTTCTGAGGAAGGATCACCGGACCCGAAATGTTAACTCTTTTTTTCTCCTCCATAGATGCTGCCAGACCTGCTGAGCTTTTCTGGCAACTTTGTTTATGTTGTTGACAGATGTCATCCTCATTGAAGAACTCCTGTTACTGCCAATGATGAAGTCACATGCTCACGATATCATTACAACTTGCAAACTGACATTATAAAGGTCTGTTATTCCATCTTATCTCGGAACCCCTGAAACATGGCCCTTTATTAGAAGCATGCTCCTCTGCTGTCAACCCATAATTTAATACTAGCCTTGATACTTGTGTCTAAAGAATGTAATGTTTTATATTATAGTTTGAATAAATGTTCATTGGATTAATCCAAACCATATGTGACAAGAGGTAACATGGCATTGTGGCATCAGGCAAAATGCCTTGTCAAAGATAAATTTTCAGCACTTCACCCTCTGAACTATAAGATTACTTGCTGACATCCAGTAGTGGATGAGTAGAAATTTCTTCCAATTAATTACTGGGAAGCTGAAACCATTGTCTTTTGTCCATATGCCAAATTCCATTCGTTGAATACAGACTTTATACCTCACAGTGAGAACTGTCTATGGTTGAACCAAATTGACATCGTGATTGGAAACACATTTGAACCTGAGACAAGCTTCCAATCAGACATTCACGTCACCTTTTTGACTATCTATTTCATTTTCATAACAGCAGCAAGCTCTGTCCCTGCCTTAGCTCATCTCATCTCCTGGAATTATCATTAACCCTATCACCTCTACAAACTGAAAACTGACCAGCATCTCCAAGTTCACCTTGCAGCAAAACTTAAATTTATCTAAAACTGTCCATGTTTTAATTCCTATTGACCCATTACCGTGTGCTCATTGTTTAACTGGCAGTTAATGCAATCAATGCCTTGATTTTTAAATACTCTCTCTCATGTTCAAATCACTCTAAGAACTCTGATATCTGTGATCACGTCTAGACCCACAACATGAGGAGATATTTGTACTTATCTAATTTTGGTCCCTTGATGATCTGTGACTTCAGTCACCATTTTGATGGTGATGTTTTCAGCTGCCTGGGTTCTCACCTCTGGAATTCCCTCATCAAATCTCTCTACTTCTCTTTCTTCATTTAAGACGGTCCTTATTACCTCCTCAGTGTAGCCACTTGTCCTAATATTGCCTAATGTGGTTTAGTGTTGTAGGCTTTTATACCCACTTTCCCTGGTGTCAGGTTTATCCTGTACATCAATACGCCAAAGCAGTTCTAACAATGGAATACACCCAAGGTTCTTTAATAAAGCAAAATACACTCAATGTAACTGCAAAAACCTTACCCATACAATGCTAACACTGACGATCAGATCACCAACCGTCAATTGCTGATTGGATAGCCCCTCTAGAGCTATCTAATTATGCTCTGAGGCAACCTTTCTTTATATTCTTTTTCAAGCTGTACATTCAAACTTTTACATTGTCTGTTCTCCAGCAATGGATTAGTTTGACCCCACTGGTAAACATCACAAATGTGTCATCTACCATGCCCAGTTTAATGAATTGCTCACTTGACGCTTCTCCCTGGGAAAAGGCTTGTCTCTTTGGATTTAATGAACTTTGACCTCAGCTTTGGCTTGTTTGGTACCTTTTGCTATGTCATTCAATGAACCAAATATTAACTAATATTTAGTTCATATTATCATATCTGATTCGCTGTGTCTTTTCAGCTTTTTCAGAACTACTGTGACAGTTCGGTTCATTACTGTTGAGCAACTGCACTCAATCTGAACAAACGCAAACACATATCTACACACTCCCTTTCAGCAAAACACAGAAGAAGTGATTAAAACTGGTGACTATTCTCATCATCACATCATTACTAAACTTCATATGTTATTTCTTCTTCATTTCACTGAATTTCGGTCATCCCAGTAAATTTTAGATTTATATCTAGATTTGAATTTTGTGTCAAAATATTCCTATGAAGGGACCTAAAGATATTTTTTGTGGTAAAGATGCTTTATCAATACAAGTTGTTGTTTGTTTCTCAACTGTTGTGCAAGCATTATGTTTATAATTGATTTTGACATATACACAAAGCCAAGTCTGGCCAAAATGGGAATACTGTATCCATATATAAGGTGGCTTCAACATATCACTGAGAATGCTGAAGGGAAACTTGATCTTATTTAGCTACTTTCATGATTAATCTTTTTTTTCCCCTTGTTCTGTTTTACCTTTGTGGTCATATGCATGTTACACTCCAGTTTTGCTGCTAGGTTTTGGGATTCAAAAATAATTTCTTGCAGACACAAGGTACTGAGTGATCTGTACACTTTTTCATTGAGTTCAGTATAATCTTTTTCCCTGCATGCAGTTCTTTCAATACAGAATTCAGATGTGTTTGATCATTTACTTAAGCAAGAGCAAAGAAAGAACATCCCTGCTGTTTGAGAAGTTAAATTTGTTACACTGAACAGTCTTAATAGCTCTAGAATTTTAAAATAATTTGATATCAATTCTCAAAGCTAACCTTAAAAGCTTTGTACAAACAGACGTGTCATGACAACGGTGTCTAACAAACAGTGCATTTGCAGAAAGGTAAATTTGCACCTTTCTTTAACACAGGAACCCACACTTTCACTTTGAGGAATAAGCAGAATAGCTCGAGATTCATAGCAACCTTGATGAAGACTATGCAGATTCCAGAGTTTCCATTCTCTCCCAGGTTGCTAGCCAAGAAATATAGCCCCTCGTACAACTGTGGCCAGCATTACGGAACCCTTGACCAAAAACAAAATTGCATCCATAACAGTGTTGAGATGTATACTGACTGATGGGGCACATGTGTGGCAGGAAAGTGTGCATGCGAGAATCACATAGGCAGATTATCTTCAAAGAGCTGGAGGTCGAGTTGTCCCAACTTCTACTGTTTTAGATTATACTGATCCTGTTAACACCAGCTGTTATTCACCTCCAGCTGAATTTGTAGATGTGTTTCATGAACCCTCACTAATGTTCTGTAATTACCAAAAATCCAACTTGTGCGTGAGTTGCTTTTGACTTTTGCTTAGATTTAAAAGAAGTACTGTGTAATAGGAAGAGTTTTGCATTTTCAAAGAAGCAACACTAGAGTTGGTTAGCTTCAGTAATGGGGCTGCATTGTAGACAAGGCAGAGACTTGCATCACAAGCCGCAGTGGCCCTAGTCCCACAGCCTTGTCCCTAGTGCACGCAGAATGGCCCAATGCTTGACCTGAGTACAGCAGGGCACTTAGAGGCCTGGGTGTAGGTTATTGGGCAGTGATGTAATCCCTGTCCTGGCCCCTGGTTGTAATCCCTCTTAGGCTGCAGTATGATTTAGAAATGAAACACAGGAAGCAGAGGAGGAGGAAGAGGCCTGTCAACAGAAGACCATGTCTGACATGTGCCTGATGGGAGCACTTTTCTGACTTTCATCCTGAACAGAAACATTGTGGTTAATGGTTTATGTCTGTCATCATAAATGTTTATGGCAGCAGATCCTTCCAGATGGGAAAGGGTGACATTAACAACACCATTTTGTTTGCTGACCTTTGTTGCAGAGGAATGACACATTACTGGTATTAAAGGAGAGGACACTTCTTTGTATCCTTGCTTACGGGAGAAAACAAATGGATTTACAAAACTGGAGGGATTCTAAATGAAATTAACAGTATACACAGTTCCTTGAGCCCCACATGACAATGTGGTGATGTTCTGTAGCTGCAAGAGTCCTGATTTGTTTTGTTGGACAGGCATGACAAGCAGGTTGTCTTGGTGAACATCTGCTTGGCCTGGGAGCAGCCATGTTCACTTGTTCTGTGGCAGTCAGCCATATCTGCCATTTTTGGTGCAACATGACAAGTTGGAAACTGGCCGGGTGGCCAGAGATACACACTGTATACCTGGCTAATGGCTCACCTCCATACTTAGCTTTGTAACAACAGAACAGCTATAATGAGTGCCATGCAGCAATTAGGAAGTGTGTTAAAGCAACGGTTCAGCAGCCATCCAATCATGTTTCCAAACGCCTGGAAATCTGCTGCATCCTGCATGATCTTGCTATTATCAGTGCACAATCTTTTCACCAGACATTTAGAGGCTGGTGTGAGAAGGAAACACTTTTTGCTCTTGATGGGTTGTCTGTGAGTGGATGAGTAGCTCTTCGTTCCTCTAAGAGATCATCCCTACATCACATTGTTCTACAGTCCCCACTTTTCAGTCCATCTGCTCTGCACCATCACAAGCTACTCCTGAGCAAAATCCTGAAATAAAAGTCACCAGAAAAAAAAGCTCCATTACAGTTTTATTCAATTACTCTTGCAATAATGCGCACAGGATTAACTGTTTGTGCTTGTATATTCGCAAACTGCTTGTCTTATGGATAGTGTTGCCTATTGAAGTATTCCTGTGCAGTGCCAACACAATCACAATGGCATAACAAGTGGCAGGCTGCAGATGTTCAGTAGAGGTATTCATACAGGATGACCTTGAGCAGATCTGAGCATTCTGGTTCTGGCTTCAGATCATACCATATCAACATGGGTAGCGGCAGACTATCGGAGTCTAGCAGAAGAGCAACAGCAAGGCGCTGTAATCCCTATGGATATGAATACTTTCACTTCATCACTTCAATGATCAAACCCAATATCAGTATAAATTAAACCTGAGTTCACAGGAAATTAGAGTCAACATGAATTGCATGGTACAAATTAGCAGAAATAACGAAGATAAATTTCAAAGATATACATGGCAGTACACTGGGGTATATGGCTCTAAATTGAGACAATTTTTAAAAAAATTACACGTTGGATATGGCCACCACTAGTTGGCTGGCATTTATTGCACATCCCTCATTGCTGTTGAAAAGGTCGCGGTGAGCTACCCTCTTGAACCGCTGCAGTTCACATGCTGCAAGTTGACCCACAATGCCCTTACGAAGGGAATTCCAAGATTTTGACCCAGCGACAGTGAAGGAACGGTGATATATTTCCAAGTCAGGAAGGTGAGTGGCTCAGAAGGGAACTTGCAGGTGGTAGTGTTCCCATGGAGCCGCTGCTCTTATCCTTCTAGATGGAAATGTTTGTGGGTTTGGCACTGTGTGAGGATCTTTGGTGAACTTCTGCAGTGCGTCTTGTAGGTAGTATACAAAGCTGCAGTTGAATGTCAGTGATGGAGGGGGTGGATCCTGTGGATGTGGTGCCAAACAAGTGGACTGCTTAGACTTGGATGGTGTCAAGCTTCTTGAGTGTTGTTGGGGCTGCACCCATCCAGGCAAGTGGGGAATATTCCTTCACATTCCTGACTTGTGCCTCATAGTTGGTGGACAGGCTTTTGGGGAGCAGGAGATCAGTTACTTACCACAGGCCCCCTAGCCTCTGACCTGCTGTTGTAGCCACTGTGTTTATGTGACTAGTCCAGTTGAGCATCTGGTCTATGGTAACCCCCCAGGGTGTCGATAGTGGGGAATTCAGTGATGGTGACACTACTGAATAGGTAGTGATTAGATTGACCATCTCGAATAAGAGCCATTGTTGGGAATTGTGCAGTGTGAATGTTACTTACCACTTGTCAGCCCAAGCCTGGATATCATCCAGATCTTGGTGCATTAGAAAATGGACTGCTTCAGCATCTGAGGTGTCAGGAATGGTGTTGAACATTGTGTAATCAAATCTGACCCATCTGCAAATTGTACCACTGAGATCATTTCATTGCCCTGATTTTATTTGGCTTCAACTAGATTCCATTTCACTAGCAACTTAATGTCTATTTCTAGTAAACTGATGGCTTAGTTCCTCCTTTTATTGTCTAAAAAGACAAGACTTGAAACCAAGATTGGTGCAAAGCAGAACTTTTGATACATCATCTGTCTAGACAACAGTTTATACGCATTTCCTATTGGTTCCAAAAGGAAGGGCCACCAGGCCTGAAACATTAACTCTGCTTTTTACTTCACAGGTGCTACCAGACTTGCTGAAATTTTCCAGCAGCTTAGGTTTTTGTTCCTGAATTATACATGACTCTTGTACCATTCTATAAAATGGAAGCAGTACCAGACTGTGAGCTGCAGTTGGGAGTATCAGATCAAATGACAGTGTCTCTTCATTCATAGAATCCCTACAGTGTGGAAACAGGCCACTTGGCCCAACAATTTCATACTGATACTCCAAAAAGCATCTGAGCCAGACTTACCTCGCTACCCCATCCCTGTAACCCTGCATTTCCCATGGCTAATCCATCTAACCTACATATTCCTGGACATTACGGGCAGTTTAGCATGGCCAATTCACCTAACCTACACATCTTTGGACTGTGGGAAGAAATTGACGCACCCAGAGGAAACCCACGTACACACGGAGAACATAAAAACCCCACACAGACAGTCACTAGAGGCTGAGACTGAACCCTGGTGCAATGAGGCAGCAGTATTAACCACAGAGCCATCGTCACCCTGGAAGTCATTGGGGTCAGGAACAACTCTCACCCTTTTGACTAAGCTACATTGGCTGATCAGATGTAAATCTTTATGTATTTAATAGCAGAAATGTGGAAGTGAATGATTCTGATGAGCCTAAAGGAACTGGGAACACCATTTACTGCCAAATAGCAGCGTGTGATGAGGTTTGAGGAGCAACAGAGGGCAGGAACGTATCATCCTGAATGTCTGGAAAACAGCTTCACTGCAACAGGCCCATGATGCTGAGTGCAATGAATATTGTTGATGCAAGTGAGCTGTTCTCTGCTGATTCTTTCCCACATCTGCTGTTTATGGGCAACCTTGTCCTGCAAGAAAGAAAAAAAAAATCTGTGATTGATCGAAATTTGGGTGACATTAACTTCCATGGCTAAATAACTAAAGGAATATGGAGGCTGCAAGGGGTGGGTATAAGGCGGGCACTATTTCTATATGTGTCAGGGTCTGGTTGCATATTATGTGTTGTGTATGAGTTCTAATTGCAAATGAATGGAGTATGAACAGCATGAGATTTGGATGGACTAGTGGGTAGATGATGTCACGGGAAGAAGAATTCACATACCTTGACCACCTGTCTGTGAGGTCATTAAACATTTTTAGACCATGTAGTTAGGTTCTCAGGGCCAACCACATTTACTTCCATTCCATAGGATATTTTGAGAATCTCCTTGCTTCCTGTAGAAACATAGCATTTTCTTCTTTTCCATGTCCATGATTAATGACTCCCAAAATATTTCAGTGATGATGGGAATCACCAGTTTTGCTTGTTGCATTATTTGCTGTACTTTAACTTTCAGACAAACTTTCAATAGGCAATTCCCATTTAAGGGAAGCAGGCTACCTTTAAAAAGTCCGGGCTAAGTATTTATATGCTACTTGTTTCATTGACAATGGGATAAGCTAATTATTCATTGTGGTTCCTGTGCTCAAAAGAGTTCTAACCCATTATTTCCTTGTCAACTCTTGCTGAAATATGGTTATTTGGGTGCTGGCTATATTCTGATTTCTCCGAAAAACAACCATGTTTTATTTTCCTGCCAAAGCAGACTCTGTCACCACGACATTCAGTTGTCACTAGCATCACATCTAAGCTCAGTTCTTTTGTCACCTGGTGGCTACATACTTACTTCTTCCATCATGGGTGACTAGGTAATGATAAGTATCAGAAATATTTCTGATTTTCCATGTTATGGTATTGTGTTCATTTGTAATTGCTAGTTAAAATCATTTTGTGGACTAGAGGTTGTGTGGGCACTCGCTGATCTGGATGGACCATACTGGATAGAACAGTGCCCTTAACTATATGCTCCTGGGAACATCTGGATAACACCAGTTTCTCAAGTCACCAATGAAATATACAATTTTCTGCAAGAATTCATTGCAGCAGAATTAGAACACCATCCTGTTCTTGCGTGAAATAAAAACAATTTTGTGTTCTAATCCCAAAAAACATACATCATTCTGAGTGAACCAGATGGGTTTTTCATGACAGTGGCAGTGGTTCGACGTGGCCATCATTGGATGTTTAATTCCAGATTTTTAATCAAACTCAAATTCTGCCACCCACCACAGCAGGATTTGAACCCAGATCCCTACTTGGGTCTCTGGATTAACAGTTGTGCAGTAATCACGTCCCTTCACAAGTGCATTTTGCTTCTAGGGTGAAAAAATGTACAGGACTTTAACATATTCTGTCCACGAATTTAAGCCAAATGTCACAAAAAGCCTCCCCTCTGCTAGGTTACTTCTGGACATTCCTCAGTCATTAATGTCTTCTGAATAAATTGACTTCACATTCTACCCTACACTACATAGCAGTCTACTGTCCTTGTATACACCTTCACAAACCTCACCATCAGCATCTTTTATTTACATTGTGATGCTCATTCACTTGACCTCTTAACCACAATTATCATTGATATTTGACACCCCCCACCACGTATACCTAGCCTTTATCAGTCTTCTACAATCAAACATTTCTCTTTCACATTCTGCCTGACTGATTTAAATTCGCATCCCTTTGTGCTTATCTTTCCCATTGTGTTCTTCCTTATCCATAGTCATCATTAACATTGACTGTAACCCATGCAAGCTCACATAAACAGCCTCTCCTCAACAATCTACACTTGTACTCACACTACCCCACTTCATTCATCTTTCGTATTAGGTTTCATTTTATTGCCTCATTGATGTGCTTCTGTCCCATCCTTCCCAATTATTCATCCTTCCACATTGATGGTGAAAAATTATGCAAATGGCACTTTGAGGTATAGTCTAGACTGATAACTCTGTACAAAATAAAGACAGAAATTTTTAAACCAGTTTAACTGCTCAATGAACAAACTGAACCACATTGTCACCTGTGATAATGGGAATTGCAGATGCTGGAGAATCCAAGGTAATAAAATGTGAGGCTGGATGAACACAGCAGGCCCAGCAGCATCTCAGGAGCACAAAAGCTGACGTTTCGGGCCTAGACCCTTCATCAGAGAGGGGGATGGGGTGAGGGTAGGGATGAAGGGTCTAGGCCCGAAACGTCAGCTTTTGTGTTCCTGAGATGCTGCTGGGCCTGCTGTGTTCATCCAGCCTCACACTTTATTATCTCACATTGTCACCTGTGTCATGATTAATTGAGAACTTTACATTTACTCTTCGAATTCATGTCCTTGCTTTTTTTCTTCAAAAACTAAGAGACTTTGGGAGGATGGTATAATCCAAAGAAAGTGCAGTCCCTGAACTCTGTGACGTTTGCACATCTGCTCTCGCCAGGCCTTTGCTGGTGTCTGTGTTGTACTCTGATTTCCACATTCTGGATGTGCAGTTATCATTGTTTGTTTTGTTCTATCAGTGTCCTCTCCACCTGATGTGAAACTGACTTTTTCCCCCCCCCACACTCTGGTAGCTGTCATTGTTCATCTGCCGCAGAGTGCTGAGGAGTCAAACCTCATTTGTTGAGAGCATAATGAAAACAACAAAAAGTTCTCTGCAATGAAAAGGAATCTGAAGGTGCCCCTATAGGATCACTGGGTCACCTCCTTCTGAGCTGCTACTTGCAGCATAAGAATCAAAGAACATACAATAATACAAGCAGGCCAATAACTGTTTGAAGTGCCTGACCTGTTTCTATTTGTTAGCTGTAACAATACTCCTCATCTCTTCACTCGCAGGCTTACTGCTGCAATGACTTGCAGTAGTCATATTTTACAGTTTCCATTATTGCTGTGACATAGAAATTCCATTCCTACTACTAATTTCCTCTTACTTAACTGTTTTCTTATTTTATTTAGTGAATGTCACTGCCAGGATCAGAGAGGGAAGTTATTGGCCCAAATCCTTTCCCTGTTCACAGATCCTTTACTATTCTTACCCCACTCTCAAACATTTCCTTGAGCATGCAGGCTTTATATTCCCTCTTTCAAGATTCACTCATCAATTCACCAGACAATCGCAGAAAGGCCCTAATAAAATGTTATATTGCCCATTGTTGGTATATGGTTACAAATATCATCTGACATGTACAGCGTGGGCTATTCATACTAAGAGCAGTAATAATGTAATGAAGTATTAGTTTGTGTGTGCCCTATAGGGATTTCATTGTAATTATTAAATGAACCAGGGTGTACAAATTTTATCTTAACAGCATTGTGCAGTAACAATAATTTAATAAGAAAATACTCTGTTCACTATTTATAAATGTGCTGCTGACTTTAACATCAATTTTAGTCACTGCCTCATTAACATATTTTGTACATTGCATGTCCTATGACAACAGTAAAGTCATAATCAAAATATTACTGATGCAGAATTTCTGAAATAAAAACAAAGATGCGAGAAGAACTCAGGTCCAGCATCATCTGACGAGAGGAGGAGTTGACATTTCAGATTGATGATTTTTTGTCAGAACGGTAAATTCATAGTTGGAGAAAGGTACATATTGGCAACTCAGATTGTAGGGAATCTAATCTAATCTAATCTAAACAGTGTGGAAACAGGCCCTTCGGCCCAACAAGTCTACGCTGCCCCTCGAAGCATCCCAACCATACCCATCTCCCTATAACCCACACACCCCTGAACACTATGGGCAATTTAGCATGGCCAATCCACCTAGCCTGCACATCTTTGGACTGTGGGACGAAACCGGAGCACCCGGAGGAAACTCAAGCAGACACAGGGAGAACATGCAAACTCCACACAGACAGTCGCCCGAGGTTGGAATCGAACCCCGGTCCCTGGTGCTGTGAGGCTGCAGTGCTAACCACTGAGCCACTATGCTGCCCCTGGGAGAAAGTCTATATGTTTTGACTACTTCTTCTACATCCATGCTGCAGCTTTTATTGTTTCATTAGAGCGAGAGCAAAGGGGAGGAAAGGAGGCAAAGAGTTAATTTGTTCCTATCTGAGTGCTATCTCCCTGCCTTGGACAGAAATGGTCAATGAGGCATCTTGCCATTTTATCCCTGGCTGTGGACTGTGCTGAGTGTGCCTGATGGCATTAGGCCACATTGCTGAGAGAGAGAGGGAGAGAAGCCAGCCATCTGATATGGTTGCTATTTCTGGTTGGATATACTATGGGAGGTGGGAACAGAAGTGGTATCAGAGAAACCATAAGACTATAAGATATAAGAGCAGAAGTACAGAAGTCAACCCATCAAATCTGCTCTGCTATCCAATGAGATTGGGGCTAATTTGATAATTTACAACTGTACTTCACTGCTTTTCGTACCATAACCCTTAATTTTCTTGCTGATTAAAAATCCATCCGTCCATCTCAACCTTAAATATACTTAATGATTGAGCCTCAGTGGCCCTCCTTGGTAAAGAATTCCAAAGAATCACTACCCATGAGAGAAGAAAATCATCCTCATCTCTGTCTTCAGTGGTGACTTCTTATGCAGTCTGGTCCTATATTCTCCCACAGGGTGAACCAGCCTCTCCACATCTGCCCTGTTAAGACTTCTAAAAACGTTATATGTTTCAATATGGTCTCTTCTCATTCTTCTAAAATCAAACTCTGTCAAACCTGCTGTGAATTATCACCAAACTTTGCAATAGTTTTACTTTTTTCAAAACAACTCAGCTCAGACATCACCTATCTCTGTGTCTTCCAACCTATCTCTCGCATTATGAACATTTGAGTACAGGTGAAAGAACAGCCCTTACAGATAATTCAGATTGATAGGAAAAAGTTTAGTATCACAAACTTGCCTGAGTTTTTTGAGGACGTAACCAAAAATATTGATGAGGGCAGAGCAGTAGATGTTGTCTGCACGGACTTTAGTGAAGCCTTCGACAAGGTTCTACATGATATATTGATTAGTAACGTTAAATCACATGGGATTCAGGAAGAGCTTGTCAATTGGATATTAAATTGTCATCATGGTAGGAGACTGAGGATGGTAGTGGAGGGTTGTTTTTCAAACTGGAGGCCTGTGACCAGTGGTGTTCCACAGGGATTGATACTGGGTCCACTGTTGTTTGTCATTTATGTAAATGATTTGGATGAGAATTTAGGAGGCATGGTTCGTAAGTCTGTGGATGACACTTCAGTTGGTGGAATAGTTAAGTGAAGAAGGGTATCTAAGGTTACAAAGGGATCTTGATCAATTGGGCCAATGTGCTAAGGAGCGACAGAGGGAGTTTAATTTAGATAAATGCAAGGTATTGCATTTGGGTAAAACAAACAAGAGGAGGACTAATACAGTTAATGGTAGGGCCCTGGGTTGTGCTGTCAAACAGGGGTTAAGGTTCAGGTACATAGTTCTTTGAAAGCTGCATCACAGATAGTCACGTATGTGAAGAAGGCGTTTAGCATGCTTGCCTTCATTACTTGGACATTTGAGTATAGGAGTTGGGACACAATGCTGGGGTTGTACAGGATTATTGGTGAGGCCACTTTTGCAGTGCTGTGTACAGTTCTGGCTACTTCCCTACAGGAAGGATATTGTTAAATTGGAAAGAATTCAGAAAGCATTTACCAGGATGTTAGTGGGACTGGAGGGTTTCAGTTATCGGGAGAGGCTGGATAGGCAGGGATTTGTTTCACTGGAGCATAGGAGGTCGAGGGGTGTCCTTATAGATTTTTATTAAAAAAGGGTATAGATAAGGTGAATAGCAAAGGCCTTTACCCTAGAGGGAGGAGTTCAAAACGAGGGGGCATATTTTGAAATTGAGAAGAGAAAGATTTAAAAGGCACCTGAGAGGCAAATTTTTAACAAAGAGAATGGTTCGTATGTTGAATGAACTGCCAGAGGAAGTGGTAGATAAACATACAGTTACAATATTTAAAGGACATTTAGACAGTTGGATGAATTGGAAAAGATTAGAGGGTTATGGGCTGATCATGAGCAAGTGGGACTAGGTTAGTTTAGGAAACTTGGTTGGCACGGATGAGTTGGACTGAAGGATTTATTTCCATGCTGTATGACTCTATGACTCTGAATATTCTGGGAAGCCAGAGTGAATAGCTAGTGATGCCAATTCATTGTTGCTCCTGCAAACATCCACCTTGAACATCTGGCACCAACATCTCAGGGCACATTCCATGGGCATCGACAGCACACATTATACATCCATAAATCTTGGCATTAGACACTTGATAGTCTCTGCATCATCATGGCACATCTCCAATCCACTTAACAATAGCTTTCCACATCTCATAGCCTTGCACCTCATGGGTGCACTCTTATTGCAATGCTGCTGCAACATACTATGAGAGGGACAGGTGCCCACCAGTTGGATTGAATCAGGCTGCACCTCTAGTCCGCTTGCTTGATCCCTTAGCTCTTACTCACTTTGATCCTACATGGCGCTTGTAGCATCGCTGCCTTGCATTGCCTTTTTTGCTTTGTCCTTCAGCCAGAGTTACCAGACTGAAAGTACTCTGTCTCGCCTTCCCACGTAGAACAGCCACAAAGGAAGCTTTCTGTGGTTTTCAGCAATGCTCAGTTATGTGAAAGAAGACAGTCTCCAGTCAGTAAGTTAGGAACAGTCTCTGACACCAGTCCAGGATTGTGGACTAGTCACTCAGCTGCTTGGAGTTCTCAGGATCAGGATCCTATAGTTATAAGGGATGAGGATCTGAATGCCAGGGAGCCTACAACCCATCTTGACTCTTTCTGTCCTATTCTGGATTCTCTGAAAGAGAGGAAAAGTATTAAGGGAGATGAAAATGGCTGGCAAAGCTGTTAATGCTACTCCCGAAGAGGGGAACACACTGAGTTGTCTCAAATGAGACACGTTGCAGCTAATCAGGGTTAGTGGTGTTTGAAGTTGGGGTGGGTGAGGTAAAGTCAGGCAAGATATTGTGTATGCCAGTGAGATTGGTAGAGCATTAGCCTTAGTGGGAGGTGTGTGCAATAGCCGAGGTATCGTGAGTACAAGGTCGTAGAGACATAATTGGAGCACTCTGTTCACAGATCTGAAAACATCACTGACCTGCTACATAATCTGTTGGAGACTGCACCAGACAGGTGAGACTGCACTGAGCTCGCTGACAGCGTTGAAGAATGGTCAGATGTCACAGCCTGCTCTGCTACTTCTGATTTCCTCCTCTGCATCACCCTATGGAAAAGGATCTCTGGATCCCTGTCTGTGGAGTAGAGTGTCAAATTCTCCAAACTGCCATGTCTGGGCAAATGATATGAATGGTGCAGGGAAGGTTTTAGACTGACAGTGTTTATCTGGCCGTGCAACAGTATTTATTTTAAAAAGATGATGCCAGTGAGGTGTTCACTTGCTCGCCAAGCTGGCTCATTATAGTTCAGATGTTTCATCACCATGCTAGGCAACATTATCAGTATGTCCTCCAATGAAGCAATGTTGTTCTACTCTGCTTAGTATTTATATGTTGCTTGTAACAGGGATAGTAGTCCATTCTGGATTATCTGGGCAGTGGCACATTCTTCCAGCTAAAGCAGGTGGTAGAATTGGGCTAGCATCAGCCAAGAGGGGAACCACAGAATGAGGCACATAGTTAATGAGGTGAGTTGGACAATAGCATAAGAACACTCATTAGGCTTCACAAAGAAACTGTTACAACACAATTGACAAGGCCAATATAAGCTGCAATCTCACCCATTGTTCAAATGAACATTGCTAACTTCTGCTCGTAGTGTGCAGAATGCATAGTTATTGTTAACAACAAAACCAACAGGAGAAGAATTATGCTGATAACAATCCATAAAGATATGAATGATTTCCTCGCACCATAAAGATTTTTTTCAATGCTCCTAGTAGCATCAGCAGTCAGCTGGAGTTAATAACTGGTGATGATAACTGCTGTGGGTTTTGGTTTTGAAATTGTTAGGGTTTGCAACATTCTTTAGAGATTATCCTAAAAGGTTCACATGCAATCACATACTGGAATTGGATATTTTTAATAAATGGCAATTGACAGGGTGCCTCAAACTTTCTGTAAGCTGTAACAGCCACATCCTTGGGTAGAAGGTAAACATCTTTTTCTAATAATGCATAGCTCTGTACTTTTGTCACCACTGCCATGTTCAAATAAGCATTCACGTTGCTGTGATAATGCAGCGCTTCTAATTTTCATGGTTCGCTTAAAAACTTCCAAAGCAAAACAATAAAAAAGTAAATTTAACAATGTCCTCACTCTGATCAGAAAACATTGGTAATAAATATCAGATTCCAGGGAATGAGAATGAGATAGCAGGTCATCTAAATTGCACAGAGATTCACTAGTAATAATTTTAGGCTATTTTGATTTTTTTCCTCTTTGGTATTAATGCTGTTGTGGCTTTTATGCTAATTGTTCTTGTGTTATGTTTCATAGTCAGTATGTCAGACATCTTTAACCGATGTGCTTTTGTTGTTTTCACTGAAAAACTCTTGTAAATTAAGGTTCAAAAGGTCTCAGACTCCATTTTAACTTGGACTACATGAAGCATGATTTGCTGGTGGAAGCATGACACTCTTTTTAACCAGTTAGCCTAATATAAGCCCAGACATTGAAGTGTCTCCGAATCTAATGAACTCCACTAACTGTTCTATTGGAATTTTAAATACTGTGTTACCCATGTCAAATTTTATGGGCAGTAACCTAAAAAGTGCTGCATCAGATACAAATACCCTACTTAGAGGCAAAACACAAGTCAGTTCTGAGTTCTAGATAACAAAGTGTGGAGCTGGATGAACACAGCAGGCCAAGCAGCATCTCAGGAGCACAAAAGCTGACGTTTCGGGCCTAGACCCTTCATCAGAGCATTTTGTGCTCCTGAGATGCTGCTTGGCCTGCTGTGTTCATCCTGCTCCACACTTTGTTATCTTGAATTCTCCAGCATCTGCAGTTCCCATTATCTCTGATCTCAGTTCCGAGTTCTGTATGTTTTGTTCCAGCAACATTACCTTCACTGGTAAAGACTGGGAGTTATTTTAGCCAAAGGAAAGAAGCAGATGCTAAATTTTCCCAGGCTGTTTTCGAATCCGTCTTCAGAGGTAAGCAGCAAGTGAATAGAAAATGGTATTTACAACTTTTAGTATTTGAAATCAGCATGAAACTATGTTGCCTCCTAATGAGGTTGTTGCTTGCAGATGAAATTAGGTCATGCTTGTCTGATATCCAATACCACGTAAGCAGAAATTTCCTCCAACTAAATATTAGGAAGATTAGGAATGTTGTTAAAGACTCCACCCATAATCCATCATCATAAAACTTGCACCTTCTCAAAACCGTTGAGTATGGGCTTAACCAGAGTTCAGGTTCAGAATTTAATCAAGGTCAACTTTGAGGATTATTAGGATTTAAGTAAATTGCCAGATATTTGTATCAAAGTATGAAAATATAAATTGTTTCATCTTTTATACAAACGCTTTTGAAATTAGCATCAATTTCCAACTTCTTCATTTGTATAACCATTGCTTGTGGGTCCTTTATGGTTCATTTCAACAATTAGCATAGTTGAAACCGTGTTACCTAGTTAATTGACATTGTCGGAATTCAGTCTTGAAGTTGATATAACTTTTTGACATTGCACAGTATAATAAATAAAACTCATTTTCATGGAATTCATGCAATAAAATTCATTTTACTTCCATGTAAAAATACGATTTTCTTTTCACTTTTCACTCCTCCGGGGAATCTCAAGTCTTCTTGGTGTATAGCTTTTCACATGCTGACGAGCTTCCAAGTATGTCATAGAATTGATCTTTGCTCATCTGAAAGTCTAGACATTGAGTTTTGAGAGGGCAGGAAGACACATCCGAAACTCAACCTACCTGCACCTGATGTCAATATGCACATTGTTCTGCAGTAGTCATTGAAAAATGATTA
Source organism: Stegostoma tigrinum (assembly GCF_030684315.1). Classification (NCBI taxonomy): domain Eukaryota; kingdom Metazoa; phylum Chordata; class Chondrichthyes; order Orectolobiformes; family Stegostomatidae; genus Stegostoma; species Stegostoma tigrinum. The sequence goes on from NC_081368.1 coordinate 38,946,397, forward strand.
GAAGAACTGGGAATTCTGATTTACTGTCTGTTCCTAAAGTGCCAATTGTCAAACTCGGTGCATTCTCTGCACTTTAACTTTTATAACAGGGTGTAGGTTAATCTTTGGGAATCCTTTCCCAACATGTCACAATGTTGACAATAGTTTATTTGTCACTTTTTAAAACACAAACACCCATGGAAAATGAACATTACAGAATTCAACAAAGCATCCCAGACTGTTTCCCATAAACTAGTCATTCCCAACCTCAGGAATGGATGGTCTCCAAGGAACAGCATAAATACCTGCCTTAAATAGGAGAACAACTTGAGCAGAGCTCAACAACAAGACAGTTGCAAATTTATCATGGGCCTGTTTAAATGAATTTGCACTTTTTAAAATGCTAGTAACATGCCTCAAAGACCAAACTATTAAAAAAAGTTAGTAACATTTCAGGACTGATTTCCCCAAATAGAGTGCAATTGCTTACAGATAGCAAAGACTCATCATTGGACCAGATAGGAGGTCATCAGCTTTTTAAGGTCATGCTACCAGTGTATGAAAACAATGTAAATAAATAATTTGTTTTGAATTTTGCCCAAGGACCAGTAAATATCCCATTTAATGGAAATATTTAACTGGTTCCATATTCATAAAAAGTTGTGTCAGCAGCAGCTCAGTTAATAGCACTTTTCAACGTTCACCTTGAGCCCAAGAACAAAAATCAATGTTGACATTTTCATGCAATCTTGGGGTGTGCTGCACCGTCAGAGATAATATCTTTTGGATTACATCTTAAACTGAGACACCATCTGTGTGTTGTGAACAAATCAATAGTACTATTGCAGAGAAGAACTGATCATTTATCCTTGGTGTCCCGGCTAATATCCTTCGATCAATATCACTAAAAACATACTATTTGGTTATTGTCACATTACTATTTGTGGCTATTTGCAAGGTACATATTTTCTGCATTCTAACAGTGACTACGTTCTAAATTATTTAATTGGTTTTAAAGTGCTTTCAGACACTTGGTGGTTATGAGAAATGCTGTATAAATGCAAGCCTTTCTTTTATTCATAATGTTGGGTTAATTCAGTTCCGTAAAGTTGTTTTTTTTCTGCTTTCTTGATTTCCTAATATATGTTTTATGTAATTTCTTGTCTCCTCTAAGAATCTTCTTACAAATCTTTAAAAGTGGCAGGATGGGTGAAGAAGATAGTTTGTGGACTCCTGGAGTATATGAAGAGAGGTAAAGAGTACAAAAGGCTGGAAGTCATGTGAAACTTGCATAAACCTAAGTCTGGGGTACTATGTCACATTTCTGAGTATCACTCATTAGGAAGGCCATGAAAACTTTCAAACAAGCACAGAAAAGTTTTACTTGATTTGTTCAAATAGGGCTGAGTAATTATAGTAATGTAGATAACGTGGGTAAACTGAGTTGTCCCCCTGAGATTAGAAAAGACTAAAGGAGATTTTGTAAGGATATTTAATGTCACGAAGGGTTTATTTAGATACACTGAAGCAAAAAAGTGTTTCCAATGGCTGAAGACCTGATAAAAGGACACCAATTTAAAATTGTGATCAGAGATATTGGGAACTGCGGATGCTGGATTAGTGAAACAACTAAAAGCAAAATGAGGGCAAAACAAAAATTCTGATCGAAGGGACCAGGATTTGAATGCATTAGCTGAATTTGAATATCAGTTTGATAATTGCCATGAGAAAGGAACTGGATACATACTTGAGGTAAAGCATTTTCAGGAATGCATTGCAAAAGAGGGGAAATATGATTTATTGGATTGCTGTATAAAAGAACTGGCATAGACTCAATGGATTGAAGGACGTCCTCTGTGCCATATTCTTATATGATTCAGTATCTAGCTACAATGTTGGTCTTGAACATTAATTTTCAAGTAAGGAATTAACCGTTAAACATTGTGACATTCCATCAAAAGATGAAGGATGTCCAGTTGATAAAGGAAAAGTGCTTGGAATTGACAAGACAGGCAGTCATTGCATGCATTGTATGATATGTTTTCTACCCCTGTTACACATCTGTGCTATCTCTACAAAGTAGGTAGTACAAGGGATGAGGGATGCTCCTTTTGTGGTGGTGCATTACTCATTATATAGCTTCCAGTTCAGACAGATAGTGTTCCTTTAAGAGGAAGATTAAGAGTTAGCTGATGTCATGACATGTGACATTGCAGTATCAAGGTAACCTCCCGAGCTTCCTGGTACAGTAGCGGTAGTGATGGCGATGCTAGTAAGAACAGAACTTAGTCTGTGTAAATCAGATATCTTATAGCAGTGTAAATGTTTACTGTTGCTAATAAACTTCAAGACCTCTGTTTCAGCAAGAGTCCAGAGTTTATAGCTTACCAAGACTAACATTTAGGGAATACTGGGATCACATTACATTGGCAGTGGTATTTCACTTAGAAAAAACATCATAATATCAATGAAGCATTGAGCAAAAATCCCCATATTCAGAAACACTGGACTAAAATCCTGGACTTTTCAAATAACTTTTAAAAGTTTTTTAAAAAGACAGCTGGGTTATGCTAGGCAAAATTACACAGACAGAGATAGCTGCTTGGAACCAGCATTCAGCCCAAAAATCCAAATCACACATGCGCTCTAAAAGGACGATCAATCAGGCCTAAATCCCACCAGCCCAGATTGAATGCGGCCTCTGTAGATGCCAGACATTCAACTTTGATCAATATTCATGCACAGAGATAGCAGACATTTCACTTCGTTCAATATTCATGCCCAGAGCTTCTGGACATTTCTCTTAATCAAAATACTTTCACATTTACTCTGAGCTGTCAGAAAGTCAGTTGATTTCAAAGCGTACACCAGTAACACAATGGCAAGCACAGATCTGGCACAAAGGTAAGAGGCCCATAATTAGTACAATTGCAGGACCCGACCTCACCTGAGAGAGCTACTGCCCTAAGAACGATCCCCACAGCCATCCTTAGAAAAGGGATCCCAAACAACGATCTCCCCAAGAGATAGCTGCACCACTATCTACCAGAAGACGCACCCCAACAGCAATTCCAAAACCCAACAACACAGGCTTGTTCCGTACCAAGGGAACCAACAACAATCGAGCATGAGCTGCAAACTGAAGAATCTCCGAAAACCACTGACCTGACTGACACCATGAGGCCTCAAACATGTCCTGAGGTGAAAACCAGCCCACATAAACCACCGCAAAGTAAGGAAGACCAAGCACTCAACTGATGAATCCAAAATGTGTCCTACCGCTTCAGCAGACTTAATTCCTACACCATCCAAAGTCTTAATCGAGGCACCGGATACAGCAAGCGGGAATGGCCAGCTGTATTTCAAAATCGTGTTTTTCCCCCATTGGTGAACTTAAACACCTGAGATCCCAAAGTACCCAACCTAGCTATCAGGGAGGGGAGGGTAGGTGGTTACAGTGCAGGGAATCCCAAGGGTAGGAAGCTTGATAAAAATCTCTGTGATCAAAGCATGCTGTTTAGTTCTAACAGTGTTTTAACCTGTATTTGACTTCATCGTGTATTGAATAACTGTCCTCTGTAAAAGTGATAGCGTCAATTTCACTGTTTATTGTATTTGCCTTTGTTTCTTTTAATATACTTTTTATATTGAATAAATACCGAGATTTTTTTGCCTCTGAAACACCTGTGACTGCCTTCTTCTCTTCACATTCTTAAATTAGCCCCTTGTCAGAACTAGGGATCTGTGGGGATGCTCAAAACTGACTAAAAATCAGCAAATTACTGATCGCAAACCAGAACCCTACAGCAGCTAGTGGTTCTAAAAGTGGCAGCGGTAATTATGTAGATTTTTCATAATGGTTTCTAATCATACATGAGAGTTCAGAGCTGAAATATGCAAGCAACTATGGAGGACTAAAATAATTAGATCTGGTTAGACCACTTTTGGTATATTGCGTGCAAGTCTGGCCTCCCATAAGTTATGTTATGAAATTTGAAAGGGTTCAGGAAAGATTTATTCGGATGGTTGGAGGGTTTGAGCATAGGGAGAGACTAACTAGACTGGGGCTATTTTCACAGGAGCGTCAAAGGCGGAAGGTCACCTTGTCGAGGTTTATAAAATCATGAGGGACATGGGCAGGCTGAATAGACAAGGTCTTTTCCCCAGGATGGGAAAGTCCAAAACTAAAGGGCATAGGTTTAAAGTGAGAGGGGAAAGATTTAAAAGGGACCTAAGGGGCAACTTCTTCACTCAGAGGGTGGTGCATGTATGGAATGAGCTGCTAGGGGAAGTGATGGAGGCTGGTACAATTACAACGTTTAAAAGGAATCTGAATAGGTATATGAATAGGAATGTTTGCAGGGAAATGGGCCAAGTGCTAGAAAATGGGACTAGATTTATTTAGGATATCTGGTTGGCATAGACAAGTTGGACTGAAGGATTTGTTTCCATGCTGTTCAGCTCTATGACACAATGCTCTGAAGTGCAGCAACATTACTTTCAATGACAATAAGTATATTACCTACCTTAAATTTAGACATTCCTAGCTTCTTTCGTGACCCAGTCCTACATTGTTTTGTGTTGTTGCCAAATTGAAATTGGCTTTTTCAGTGGACCATTGGGTCTTGAGTTGAGTGTGCAGGGCAACTTCTGCCCGTCACTGTTTGCAGTGCACAGGCAGAGTTGTAGAGGTAGATTTCTCTCTGTATGGTGTTGGTTTTTCTCCTTTCCCAATCCTGGCTCATTGTGCCATCTTGATTTGTAAAAACAAAAGGCTACATGTGACATCAGACTGATGTCTTTTTTTGCTGTAAGTGACACACAGGTACAAGCTGGGTAGGAACTGCCTCAAGCCAAGTGCTGTCTGGCTTGTTAGTAAAAATAATACAGGGAAACCCCAACTAAAAAAAAAGGCCTGAAAACCTCTGCATCACAAACCATCTCTGTCAGGAATATAGTGGTATTACATAATGTCTCAGGTTTTTAAAGAGATGTTGAAATGATTTTCTAATTTGTAATTACTGTTGTAACATAGGGTCATGTGGTGGCCAATTTATGTAAAACTAGGTTCCACAACCATCTCTCTCAGGAAAACTCTGAAGCTGACCAGCACGTGTAAACATTGAAACTTGGTTCAACATATTTTGAAGACAGTCCACACCAAATGTCCAACATCCAGCAAACCCAGAAAGAGGTCACAGGTTATGTGACTGCAGAAGTTTCCCAGAGACCAACAACAATAGGATTGGCAAGATTCTTGGCGGTGTGGAGGAACTGAGAGATCTTGGGGTCCACGTCCATAGATTCCTCAAAATTGTTACCCAAGTTGATAGGGTTGTAAAGAAGGCGTATCGTGTGTTGGCTTTCATCAGCAGGGGAATTAAGTTTAAGAGCCGCGAGGTTATGCTGCCACTCTATAAAACCCTGGTTATACCACACCTGAAATATTGTGTTCAGTTCTAGTCACCTCATTACAGGAAAGATATGGAAGCTTTAGAGAGGGTGCAGAGGAGATATACCAGGATGCTGCTTGGACTGAAGGGCAGGACTAATGAGAAAGGTTGAGGGAACTAGGGATATTTTCATTGGAGGATGAGAGGTGACTTGATGGGGTATACAAGATGATGAGAGGCATAGATAGAGACTTTTTCCCAGGGCAGAAATGATTATTTTGAGGGGGCATAATTTTAAGGTGATTGGAGGAAGGTATGGCGAGGTGTCAGAGGTAGGTTCTTTACACAGACACTGATGGGCATGTGGAATGCACTGCCGGCAGTGATAGTGGAGTCAGATACATTAGAGGCTTTTAAGTGATTCTTGGATAGGCACAGGGAAGAGAGTAAAATGTAGAAGATCATAGAATAGAATCCCTACAGGGTGGAAACAGGTCCTTAGGCCCATCAAGTCCACATTGCCCCTCGAAGCGTCCCAATCAGACTTGTTCCCCTATAACCCACCTAATCTACACATCTGTGAACACTATGGGCAATTTAGCACGGCCAGTCCACCTAGCCTGTACATCTTTGGATTGAGAGAAAAAACCGGAGCACCTGGAAGAAACCCATGCAGACACAGGGAGAATGTGCAAACTCCACACAGACAGTCACCTGAGGGTGAAATTGAACTTGGAACCCTGCTGCTTTGAGGTAGCATTGCAAACCACTGAGCCATCGTGCCGCCCCTAAAATGTAGGGTATGCAGGGTATTTTGATCTTAGTAGGATAATAGGTCAGCACAACATCATGGGCCGAAGGGCCTGTACTGTTCTATGTGCTACATTAATAACAATATGAATTGCTAGCTCTCTGAATAGCTAGCTCTCTGAATAGCTATACTTATTTATATCAGATTCTTCCAATATGAAAAGACCCGCTGAAGACAATTACTGGTTCTTCCTTTAGTTAACCATTATTTATATCCTGAAAAAATAAATTTGTCAAAACGTATTTGCTTTTAGTTGAAATTTATTGATTTTGTGTGAAGTTTTCAATCCTTGTTGAGACTGCATTTCCCTGTTGGCTGAAGTCAAACTAATTGACCTGAAGTTCCTCTTTTGATTTTCCCTTCTTTCTGGAATAGCAGTGTAATATTTGTGAATTTTCAATCCCCTGGAATCATTGTAGAATCTTGGGAACTCTGGAAAATTAATGTGCTCACTATTTCTGCAGCTACATTCTTTAGACTCTTGGCGGTACAGAAAATCTGTAAATGTGTTCCTGATAATTAATCCATTCCATTATTTTACACTGAAATGAGCCAATGCTGTTGAGTCTGTAGAGTATGTGACTGTTTTGTCACCCTATGATAAACTATTGGCACCTCCCTGGTCTGCACTGACTACCGCATAATATTTATGCTTCTTACTAATTCAACACTTCAGAATTTATGGACTCTCAATATTTCACAGCGCAGTAATATGCTTCAAAAAGCTCTACCGAGTATTGCAATTGACAATTCAAGTTTGGAACAAATCCCTCTAAAAGAGACAAAAATATGAAGTCAGTTCAAGTGTTTGGAGCTGTTGACCTTAATTACAGCCTTAATTACGTCAAGGTTCACTTCTGAAATCAACCTCTGACCATGCTTCACACGATCCTGTGGAGGCTTTTGTCTTGTGTACTCCACCTTGTGTAGATCCTGGGTCAGCATTCTCTGACTCTAAGTATTTTTGATTTGAGTCCCACCCCTCCCTGTTTTGTTTGTTGAGATGAGATCTAAGACCTCTGTTTTATGTTACTAATTGTATCTACCATCTCTGAGAGTATACATGACATAAAGGTGGGACTAATCACTGCTCGTCTGATAGTAGTTACTGAATACTGTTTGTTTGTGCTGTGCCGAGGATGCTGTCTTGGAAGCAGATGTTTGCACATCTGTTCAGAGGCTGGCTGAGTTCCAGATACAGAACTGAGCTTCTCAGCATTTCTGCCAGATTTCTACCTTACAGATTCCACAAGGATACTTTGACAATGGCTTTGTAACAAGCTGTTTATCCCATATGTCTGTTTTAAAAGCAGTAACTATATGCACTCATCAGTAAATATAGCTGACATTCCATTGAAAGAATTAAACTGGAAGTACACCAGATATATTGATTTGCAAAAGAATCATGACAGGTTAATCTCAGATCAAGAATACAAACTAACCTTGTTTACTCATATCTTGATTTTAAGCATTTCTTGATTTTATTTTAGATTTTTAGCATTTTCTGCTATGATTTAGCAAAAAAAGTGTTAAATTTGCTAACATGTTTGTGTTGTTTGTTCCCTAATGTGTATTCCATGCTGAGTAATGTGTGTCCTTCAGTGGGAATCCTTACATATTAATCTACATACATCCTCTTAATGAGGGGTAAAGGACAGTATAGGGTTTCTGATAATCACACGTATGTACTTACAGTTAGAATATGTGAACATATAATGTGATTGGATAATACAATCACATGTACTAGTGTAAATCTGGTTGGATAATGTAATCGTGTACTAACTTGAAATGTAAATTGTGTGATCACTGTTGAATAGAGATATAGATGAGTAAATGTATACAATTTTGATTGAAAACGTCTGTAGAAATAATGTAAGGCCACTAATTTTTGTTAGAAAGTTTGAGTTACCTGTCATCTTTGCTTAGTACGCCTACCATGCACGCATGAGTAAAAGTTCAAACAAAGAAACCTGAGTGTTGTCAGGGCTGAAAGTGGGTTTAACAGGATAAAATTGCTGTATCACTATGAACCTCACGAAGGGAAATCTTCATTCAGACCTCCCCCCAATATCGACAACTTCTGAACTTCTCCAGTAGCGCAGTAACAAATAATACAGAAGTAGAGAGGTTATGCTCGAGATGTACTGTGGTGTTAGTGAGACTACATCTGGAGTTTGTGTACATAATTAGACACCTTTCCTTAAGGAATGATGTGGAGGCAGTTCAGAGGAGATTTAGGTGATCAAAACCTGAATGTGCGGGCTGTTTTATGCAGAAAGGCTGAACAGGATAGGCATGTATCAGCTGGAGTTTAGAAAAATATGAGACGACCTGATTGATTGACAACATGAGCATTAAAATGTTACTTCATCTTGTGGGAGAATTTAGAAATAGAGGTCACAATGTAAAAATAATTGGACAGAAAAGGAAATTTTTTTCTCAGAAGCTCATGAGCCTTTGGAAGTCTTTTGCTGCGAAACCTTGAATACTTTGAAGACAAAGGTTTATTCTTGATGAACTAGAGGTTAGAAAGTTACCGGGGCAGGCAGTAATGTGACCAGTGATGGTCTTACTGAATGGCAGAGCAGGCTTAAGCAACTGATTAACTTGTTTCTGTTCCTAGTTGGCATATATGCATGTCAGGTGCAGTACTCAACCCAGAAAGTCTATGTTCAATTCAAAAATCAACACTCTTCAAAATTTATCCTAGCTAAGCAATATTCGGTTAGCCTTGAAACCCCGAGGCTGAAGTGGGATTAACTGAGCATTTGCTTGATTGGGATGTTTGGATATCCTTTTGAGAAGAGGATCAGGTTCATGTGCAATCATATAAAATTAGTGATCCTTTTCAGGAGAGTTTAGAAGAAAGTTGATGGGAACAAAATGATAATACAGAAATCAGTGTTTGTTTTGAAATGCTTTTCTCAGTGCAGACAAACATCTCCCTAATGTGGGCTCAATCCTACCAATTCTCACTGCAGTGACTTTGTGCGCTGGAATGAGTGAGAGCTGAGGCAGGAAGTTATGCTAAATGCTCTCTGGGAGCTGATAGAATTTCAACAATTCCTCATGGAACAATGCAACAAAGGATAGCTCATTTATCTTTATGCTCTATGCTTGTAGATTCTCATCACTGGGCTTTGTAGTGCTCAGAGCTATCCAGAAAACGTGAAGTGATTTGAATTTATTGTCTACATTTTGAGTTTACTTTTAATTTTAAGGGCTTTTCCCCCAGTCTGTGCATTTTTTTTTACTGGTACTGCCTTGTCAAGGTACAGATCTATTAGCAACTGTCCAGTATTTCACTTTCATGAACATTTTTCAGAGGTGCATCTCAGCATTGAATATTAAGAGGCTGGTTTATAGAGCTGGGCTGCACATGCTTGATTTTGTCTTCCCATACTTTCCACCCAAATTCATTCTGTAACAAAGAGGAACTGGAAACGTGACAGGTGAAGCAAGCGGGACAATTGCTTTGTAGAAAACCTGTCCACAAAATTACCTGAGCTTTCTGTTGCCTACCACTTCAACACAACACATGTTCCTTGGCCGACATCTCTCTTAGTCTTGCTACAGTGTTCCAGCAAAGGTCAATACAAGCTGGAAGAACAGTATCAGAGATAATGGGAACTGCAGATGCTGGAGATTCCAAGATAATAAAATGTGAGGCTGGATGAACACAGCAGGCCAAGCAGCATCTCAGGAGCACAAAAGCTGACGTTTCGGGCCTAGACCCTTCATCAAAGGAAGAACAGTAAATTGTTTTCTGCTTGGGGACCCAGTAGCCTTCCAGACTCAAAATTGAGTTGAATAATTTTAGGGCTTGAGCACCTTACCCCAATCCCACACGGTAGGCCTTGTCATCACATGGGCTACGAACACAACCATCCCTCTGCCTACTACTAGTGGTCCCCATTAGCACCTATTGATTTCCACAGGCTGACCTTAACTCATTTTTTTGTCTGTCCAGCTGTTCTCTCTCTTTCTGGGCTTCATGTCCACTTATCATTTACTCTTCCCTCCTCCTGCCCTGCAACTCCCCATCCCATTTTCAGCACATCTGTATATACCAACTTTTTCCTAGCTATAATCAGTTCTGAAGAAGGGTCACTGGACCTGAAACTTTAACGTCACTTTCTCTCCATAGATGCTGCCTTACCGTCTGTGTTTTCCCAGCAGTTTCTCTATTTGTTAATGTGACTGGGTGCATTCATGCCTCAACCAACTAGAGTTGACTGACTAACCACTTAAAACTCTGTTCTCATGCACTATAGAAATTGGTTTTCCCCTTCAATTGGTATATCTGTGAATCATGTTGATGAGTACAAGATGAAAAGCTTTGACAAAATGTGACTTCTGTTCAGCCTTAGTTTGTAAATACTTGAAGAAAATTATATAGTTATAGTGAAAGAGCAGGGGAATGGGCCTAACTGTATTTTTCTCTGAAATCCCCTTTCAGGCTCAATTCCAAAGTTGCTTCCTTTAATGCCACGTTGTTGTATGGTATCAGTCTAATATAATTTATAAATGACTGCTACCCAAATACTCCACGTACATGGCCCTGACAAAATACACAATTACCAAGTGATGTTTATATTTTAAAAACGGTGTATTGTGTCTAGATGAATTTTGATAATATTTACCACTCTTATAGGCTGCACATCACTTGTCACCTATTATAATTAAAGAAAGAACTTCCATTTATTTTCATGACCTCAATGTTCTGTAATGCTTTGTGGTCAGTTAAGTAATTTCATAATAATGCTATTGCTGTGGTTCTAATAGCAAATCAATGGAATTAATGCTCTTGCATAAAGTTGCAGTTCTTTTAGGGTTAATATTGGAGCCTTCATTAAGTTGCACCCAGTCTGTTGAGGTTATACACACTTAGGTGAAGAATGCTGACTAAATTGACATCCTAATTGCTGTATTAGTCATTTAGTACCTGAAAGGGTAAACTGCCATTACAAGATAAACTCTGCCCATCAAGATATAAAGGACTGTTCTGAGCTAAGCAGTGATCCAAGAGATTTTGCAAGTGCCGGTCTTCAGTGCTAAATGTATGCAATTAACAGTAATGTGCACTTACCCTTCAGTATAAGGACATAAGAAATTGGAGTAAAAGTAGGTCATCTGGCCCCTCAGGACAGCTCTGTCATTCAACAAATTCAAGGCCTGTTTTACACCAGATCCTCTTGTGCTATAACTCCAGATCATTTTAAAAAAAAGTCTGTCTCCCTCCACTAGGTACTTTCAGTCATCTAACTTCCACAAGAATTTTGGGACAACAGATTCTTTCACATTTCAGTTTTAATTAAGTGCCCCTTTATTCTCTTACTCATGGAAGATCTTCTCAACATCTACCCTGTCGAGTCCCCTCAGAATCTTGAATGTTTCAATGAGCCTACCATTTACTCTTCGAAACCCTGGTGAATAAAAGGGTGTTTGGTAAATGTGTGGAGCCATTCTTGATAAATCAACTCTCAACCCCAGAATTGAGCTCAGTGAATCTCTTTTGAACTACCTCAAGTCTGTATGTCCTTTGTAAGATACAGAGAACAAAATAGTAGGCAGTACTCCAGGAGGAGGCTCATCAGGACCCTGCACAGTTGGAAGAAGATTTCCTTATTTTTAATCTCTGACTCCTTACCCCTTAGCAATTAGGGCCAAAATATCATTTACCTTCGTAATTACTTGCTGCAGCCACCCACTAATGTTTTTGAGTTTCATGCACAAAGGCATCTAGATCCCTCTCTGCTGCATCTGTTTGGAGTCTTCCCCCATTTAAGTAATAACCTGTCTTTTGATTCTTTCAACTGAAGTACACTTTCTAACATTAATGTCCATCTACCAAGCATTTGCTCACTCAGTATACCATTAAGTACAGCCAAAGGGTTTACAAAGGATTATCATGCAGCCAACATAATGTAATTAGATAATAAACCTGTTTTGTTTGTCAAAACAGTGCATTTACCTCTGCCAAAAACTTCACGTGGACATGCTTCACCATTTGGTGTCAGTGGATGTGATTGCAACTGAAAGCATACACAAAGAGCTTTCATGGTTGACAGTAGTAAGGTTTTGTAACAAATACTATGGTAGCACCTGATGTGCACCACTATCTCATAAAATTTGTTTGCAGGGTCAGGCATGTTGAATCCTGAGCTTCTGATATAGTTTAACGAGCCAATGTAATTTGTACCTATTGCTGTCATGCAATGAACTCCACTGTGTTGTTAAGACAAGCACTTAAGACAATTAGTGGTTGGTCCTCCAGTGACTGATTTGGTTTGATTTATTGTGGTCCTGTGTACTTAAGTATAGTGAAGAGCTTTGTTTGTGAACAGTACAGGCATATCATGGTAGGTAAGGACATACAGAGTATTGGATGCTTAGCTAGAATGGGATATGCAGATTACACTGCACAAGAGGTACATGAAGCAACATTGACATTAGCAAGATCAATGTTATTTCAAGTTAGAGAGTCCATTCATCAGTTTAATAATGGCAGGGAAGAAGCAGTTCCTGAACCTGTTGGTGCATGTGTTCAAGCTTCTGCATCTTCTGCCTGACAGAAGAGGTTGTAGGAGTGTGTTACTGGGATGGGAGGTGGTCTTTGATGTTGGCAGCCTTTCCATGGCAATGAGAAGTGAAGATGGAGTCCATAGATAGAAGGTTACCTTCTGTACTTTCCTCTGGTCCTGGGCAGGGCAGTTGCTATACCAGGCTGCTATGCAACCAGGTAGTATCCTTTCTGTGGAGCATCTGTAACGGTTGGTAAGAGATCTTATGGACATGCCAAATTTCCTAAGCTGCCTGAGGAAGAAGAGGTGGTTTTTGTGCCTTCTTGACCATTGCACCTATGTGGGAAGTCCAGGACAGGTTGTAGGTTATTGTCACCCCTAGGAACTTGATGCTTTCAACACTCTCAACCTCCGCTCCATTGATATAGATGGGAGTATGTTCTCCTCCTTTCTTTCTGAAGTCAATGGTTAGTTCTTTTGCTGACATTGAGAGGTTGCTATTAGTGCACCACAACACCAAGCTGTCTATCTCCTTTCTTTATTCTGACTTATCATTATTTGATATCCGTCTGACCATGGTGGTGTAGTCAGCAAACTTGTAGATGATGTTTGGTTGAAATTTGGCTACATTGTTGTGGGTGTGCAGGGAGGCTGAGAAGGCATCCTTAGGGTACTCCAGTGCTAAGGGCTATTATAGAGGAGGTGCAGTTGTCTGTCTTCACTGATCGCAGTCTATGGGTCAGGAAGCTGTTAACCAAAAAGACTCTGGTTGGGGCCTATTTTGGAAAAAGGATTGGTGGTCGCACTGTTACCCCAAACATTACTTCTTGTTGGTTTTGTACATGTACAACATAATGATCACTGGTGGAATCTATGCTTAAGTAATTCAAAGGACACAGTGAAAATTCTTCATTTCACATAAAAGAAAAGAATTTCAGAAAACCAATGAGTTTACAACTTTAAAGGCATTAATGCTTTAAGAATATTCAGATAGCAGTTGCATGTACTTGAACAGAGAGTCAGCCTGCAGAATATGTGGAAATAATGAACTGAGAAGCAGAATGTAGAATAAGTGGAAGGAAAGGCAGGGTAACAGCAATATTCCAAGTTAAAACCAGAAGGTCAGACAAGGGAAGAATTACAGGAAAGCCAATGTAGGTTAGTAAATGGCATTGTTGTTGATAGAAAAGAAGATGCTGTCAGGCTGCAATCTGATATTGATCACCTGGTAAATCGGGCAGGGTAACGGCAAATGGAATTTAATCCCGATAAGTGTGATGTGATGCATTTTGAGAGGAAAATGAGGGAAAGAGTTAAAGAATGAATGGTAACTCCCTAGGAAGTATTGAGGATCAACGGGTTCTTGATGCACAAACTATAGACTTCCAAAGGTGTGAGCACAGTTAGATAGGGTGGTGAAGAAGGCAGACAGGATACTTGCATAGAATATAGAAGCAAGGAAATCTAGTTACAACTTCACAAAACATTGGTTAGGCCACAGATGGAATACTGTGTGCAGTTCTGTTTGCCACATTATTGGAAGGACATGATTGCACTGGATGTTGTCTAGCTTAGAAGTTTTCTGTTACGAGAAGAGACTCGATAGGCTGGGCTTGTTTACCCTGGAGCAGAGGAGGCTGAGGGGGAGTCTGATTGAGATATATAAAATTATGAGAGGCATAGGGTAGATTATGAGATTCACTTCCCCATGGCAGACATATCTAAAGACATATGTTTAAACTGAGAAGTAGTTGGTCTAGAGGGAATCTGAGGAATGTTATCTTTTCACTCGGGGAGTGGTAGAAATATGTGCAACCTGAAAGGGAGGTAGAGGCAGGTACTCTTGCAATATTTACATAGCATCTAGACAGGCACTTAAAATGACAGGGCATAGTAGGCTATGGACCAAGTGCATGTAAATGGGATTAATATAGCTTATTGTTTGGCCTACCAAGTCTATGTTGACCAACAAAGGGCCTGTTTCAATGCTATGTGAGGCTGTTAGCAAGGCTGACTGAGAGGATAAATCTTTAGTAGTCTTGATATTAAGGTTAGCTGAGAAATAATCATTATGGACCTCATGACTAAAGATGTAGAGATGTGTAGGCAAGGGGAAAAAAAGAAAACTTAATGGTGCAAACAGAAAGGCTAGCAAGAATAGAGGTAAAAAGGAGTATTTACAATTCTCAGTGAGTATTTGGGCTAAAAAAAAACGTGTTGGCCACTTCCTAGAGTAGTACCAGTGTTCCAAATTATATAGTTTAACTTGACAATGCATTGGTGTGCAGTGACACTTGTGGGACTACTTTAGAAGTCTTAGAAGTCCTAGAAGCTGTAATTAGAAAAATTACAGTTAGCTGCTTTAGCAATAAATCTTGCTGACAACAAGTTTCAAAAACACAGATAATTTACTGAGAGCATATAGTTGGGCAAGGAAAAGCACTGTCAAAAAGTGCAAGGTTTGTTGAAATTTCCTGCCCCTAAGACTAAACAAAAGCCTGAGTTTAACAGGGTGTGTGTTTTCTCTCCTAAGTTTGTACCAACCTTCAGCAATATGGCTGCTCCACTGATAACTTTGATTTTACTTTTTGTAGTAAGTCTGTGTGGTCAGGAAATAGTCAAATAGCTTTTTAGACGCCAAAGCCATTGTACCCCATGATCTAGTATTGACTGCCCCCACTTTCCCCAAACCCTTAACAGTTGCAATTGATGTTAGCATAGGATGGGGAAGGAAACTGCAGGGGATGGGCACATTAGAAATGTGGAGCTTATTCAAGGAAAAGCTCCTGTGTGTCCTAGACAAGTGTGTACCTGTCAGGCAGGGAGAAAGCTGTACAGTGCGGGAGCCGTGGCTTACGAAGGAGGTGGAATCTCTGGTCAAGAGGAAGAAGGCGGCTTATGTTAGGATGAGATGTGAAGGCTCAGTTAGGGCACTTAAGGGCTACGACGTAACCAGGAAAGACCTAAAGAGAGAGCTCAGAAGAGCCAGGAGGAGACATGAGAAGTTGTTGGCGGATAGGATCAGGGTAAACCCTAAGGCTTTCTATAGGTATTTAAGGAATAAAAGAATGACGAAAGTAAGATTAGGCCCAATCAAGGAGAGTAGTGGTAAGTGGTGTGTGGAGTCAGATGAGATAGGGGAAGTGCTAAATGAATATTTTTCAACAGTATTGACTCTAGAAAACGACAATGTTGTCGAGGAGAATACTGAGATACAGGCTACTAGACTAGGTGGGATTGAGGTTAACAAGGAGGAGGTATTAGAAATCCTTCAGAAGGTGAAGATAGATAAGTCCCCGGGCCAGATGGGATTCATCCTCAGATCCTCTGGAAAGCCAGGGAGGAGATTGCCGAGCCTTTGGCATTGATCTTTAACTCGTCATTGTCTACAGGAATAGTGGCAGATGACTGGAGGATAGCAAATGTGGTTCCCCTGTTCAAGAAGGGGAGTAGAGACAACCCTGGTAATTATAGACCAGTGAGCCTTACCTCAGTTGTTGGTAAAGTGTTGGAAAAGGTTGAGGGATAGGATTTATAATCATCTAGAAAAGAATAAAATGATTAGAGATAGTCAGCACAATTTTGTGAAGGGAAGGTCGTGCCTCACAAACCTTTATTGAGTTCGTTGAGAAGGTGACCAAACAGGTAGATGAGAGTAAGCCGGTTGATGTGGTGTATATGGATTTCAGCAACGCGTTCGATAAGGTTCCCCACAGTAGGCTATTGTACAAAATGCGGAGGAATGGAATTATGGGAGATATAGCAGTTTGGATCAGAAATTGACTTGCTGAAAGAAGACAGAGGGTGGTAGTTGATGGGAGATGTTCATCCTGGAGACCAGTTACTAGTGGTGTACCGCAAAGGTCGGTGTTGGGTCCCCTGCTGTTTGTCATTTTTATAAATGACCTGGATGAGGGCGTAGAAGGATGGGTTAGTGAATATGCAGACGACGCTAAGGTCGGTGGAGTTGTGGATAGTGACGAAAGATGCTGTAGGTTGCAGAGAGACATAGATAAGCTGCAGAGCTGGGCTGCGAGGTGGCAAATGGAGTTTAATGCAGACAAGTGTGAGGTGATGCACTTTGGTAGGAGTAACCGGAAGGCAAAGTACAGGGCTAATGGTAAGATTCTTAGCAGTGTAGATGACCAGAGAGATCTCGGTGTCCATGTACACAGATCTTTGAAAGTTGCCACCCAGGTTGACAGGGCTGTTAAGAAGGCATACAGTGTTTTAGCTTTTATTAATAGAGGGATCGAGTTCCGGAACCAAGAGGTTATGGTGAAGCTGTACAAAACTCTGGCGCGGCCGCACTTGGAGTATTGTGTACAGTTCTGGTCACCGCATTATAAGAAGGATGTGGAAGCTTTGGAAAGGGCGCAGAGGAGATTTACTAGGATGTTGACTGGTATGGAGGGAAGGTCTTACGAGGAAAGGCTGAGGGACTTGAGGCTGTTTTCATTAGAGAGAGGAAGGTTGAGAGGTGATTTAATTGAAACATATAAAATAATCAGAGGGTTAGATAGGGTGGATAGGGAGAGCCTTTCTCCTAGGATGGTGACGGCGAGCACAAGGGGGCATAGCTTTAAATTGAGGGGTGAAAGATATTGGACAGATGTCAGAGGTAGTTTCTTTACTCAGAGTAGTAAGGGAATGGAATGCTTTGCCTGCAATGGTAGTAGATTCGCCAACTTTAGGTACATTTAAATCGTCATTGGACAAGCATATGGACATACATGGAATAGTGTAGCTTAGATGGGCTTCAGATCAGTATGACAGGTCGGCACAACATCGAGGGCTGAAGGGCCTGTACTGTGCTGTAATGTTCTATGTTCTATGTTTGTGAATAGGGTTAGGTGCTCTTCTGTTTAAAGAAGTTATGTCAGACATACAGACAGTGGGATAGTAAAATGGTAAGTCAATGCCAAAAGAGATGGTGGAGAATGAAGTCCTGGGATTGATATTGACCCTTGAATATTTTGAAATAAATATGTCACAGCCACAGAAAAATAAAAGTATACACTGATCATAACCTTAAGGTCTTTTTGCGAAAAATCAAAAACCCATTTTGGTGGATTTGGGATTAGTGTTCACAGATAAAACATGTTTGCAGAAGAAAACTTTATTCTGTTATGATTGCACAATTGTGTCCAATTTTGTATTTTAGTTCTTGTTTACACTTAGTATTGAAATGCTTTTGATATTTTTTTCCCAAGAGTTCAATTAATGGACATTGCACTGGCTTTGTGACAAGGTATTCCTTGAAAGCCACATGTATTGTAAAACCACTTATTTATTACAGACCTCGCTTGTGTCAGGTTGCAGTTTCTGTTGTGGATATTGTTGTGTTGTTTAGTTGGTGGTCGACTTGCAGAGTGGAAAGAGTTACCCTGCCTAGCTTCCTGTTCCTAAAATGTCTTGTGCAGGTCCACTGTGGTATCTAGAGTTCTAATCCTGTCTGAATACCATTTGTCCTCCTGAAAAGCATCTTGAAGAATCCTTGATACTGTTGTACCTGAGCAAGCTGTGTTGGCAAAGTTCCCAGATATCATCCTATATTTGGTGGCACCCATCCACACATGCCTGAACATTTGACTGACAGTCATCTCAGCATTTTAAACCACAGCCTTTTGCTTTCAAGCACTAACACCTTTATGACCCAAACATAGTTATTTTCCCAAAGTGAATCTCTGCATAGAAAAGGGCTTCTTCTTCCCTTTACGCCTGTGTGTGCGTGTTCAATAACATTATGTAAACCACTTTTCTACCTTTTTGTTGAATAAGTTTTGACTCTTAAACATGGTATTTTTTTTAATGACAAAGTATGCTTTCAGTGGAGCATCTGTAAAAGTTGCTAAGGGACCTTGTGGACATGCTAAATTTCCTAAGCTGCCTGAGAAAGAAGAGGTGGTTTTTTTTGTGCCTTCTTGACCATTGCACCTATGTGGGAAGTCCAGGACAGGTTGTAGGTTATTGTCACCCCTAGGAACTTGATGCTTTCAACACTCTCAACCTCTGCTCCGTTGATGTAGATGGGAGTATGTTCTCCTCCTTTCTTCCTGAAGTCAATGATTAGTTCTTTTGTTTTGCTGATGTTGAGAGAGAGGTTGCTATTAGTGCACCACAACACCAAGCTGTCTATGTCCTTTCTTTATTCTAACTTATTGTTATTTGATATCTGTCCGACCATGGTGGTGTAATCAGCAAACTTGTAGATAGCATTGATGTATCCTTTTATTTTAAATCTGATCTAGATTGAGCGCACAGTATGATTGACCATATTGTTAATTAGGTAACACAATTACCTTTATGCTCTGACCCATGGCATGGTGGGACTAGATAAGGATGATGCATTCTTCCCAACTTAGTCTTAACATCTCAGTTATGCATTTCAGGATTTACTTCATGGAAAAGATGTTAAGATTGAAATTTATTTAAGGGTTATGTTTTAAAGCAAAATGTATTCATGCTTGTTCTAAAAAAGACATGAACCAACAGTGGTTAAAGAGTTAATGAGATAGGCACTGCAGCTGTTCTCACAGTGAACGAGAAGATTAGCAATACTGAACTTGTCTAGGTAATAAATATGTCATACCGAGTTGGGAAGAACAGAGTTCCAGGTGTTCATCATGGTTATTTCCCTCCACCCTAGCTTGAAACAAGGAATGATAATTATTGGGATGAAACATAGATTTTTAGATAGAAAAATGTGAACAATCCACATTGGGCCCAAAATTGGACATGCTAAAATGGCCCACAGTCGGAGAAATGAGGCCTGACAGAAAATTGGCCAAACTAAAGTAAACAGCAATCAGCAGCTATCACTTACAGAAAATGTTGGAAACCATGATCAGAGGTAACAAAGTTTCAAGGTGAACTAGCTATAGCAGCCTGAGGGTTACATATTGGAGAGGCTTCGATCAGCCTTTATGGCATCTCAACTGCTGGAATAATTGCATCTGCGCTTCTTGGCATGACACCAGTCAATGATATTGGCACAATCCATTTGCCCAGCTGATTTGATCTCAGCTTAAGGCCAAAGACTACAAAGCATTTGGGAAGGTCTGACATGAGGTGGGATAAGAACACACTTGTTGATGCCATCCCTCATGAAGAGCCACAGCGAGGACCTGACCTAGCCCAGTGGGTGAGCTCCAACCCCACATGGAAGGGGGAGTTTTTGTGGAAAAGAGTCAGCCTTACATTGAGAGGAGGGAGCTTCCACCAGCCCAGCTCAAACATGTAGATTGTTGTGGTAATATCCTTCCTCAGATGGATAGAGCCTGATAGAGAGTAAATATCACGGGAATTTGGGAAATGCTCACATAGTGGGCATTATAAGGAATATTTTCAAATAGTGGGACTATCCCATTGCTGCAGACAAATAAGACCTTGTTAGAGGCATTTGTGCTAGCAATTACTGTAGCTGACAGTGTCTTAATGATCTTTGATAACTTGACTGTCTTTGGAATGTGAAAGCCTGATTATCCAAGATGGTGATTCATCTGGTTCATCAATCTATCTACCCTTGCTGAAAAATACCATGTCAGCTTCAGCCTAACAAGCTGAAAAATAGAAAAGTGAACCTCCATGAGGTTCTCGGATCTTTGCCTCATGACAGTCCGAGGGTGTTTACCAAGCAAATGGAAGCTAGCTAAGAAAGTTTGCAAATTGACTCCCAAAACCTTTACAGCAGTAATCAGTGCATTAATGATAAATGTTGTCTCAGACCTTCATGCCAAAAACTACATGCCCTGAGGAAAAACAAGCGCAATCTTCCCAAATAGCTGCGTGGCTCATTGAATTAGACAATGCCACAATAGGCCAGTTTTTGTGTTACTTAGAGTCAAGGAAACTTGTACTTGTACTTGTGACTCTTCTCAAATAGTGTTTGTTGTGGTTAAGGAGTCACTGTCGGATCTGCATCTCCAGGATCTGAAACAGTGCTAGGTACCTTGCACAATAATTCATCATCTTGGGAAGCCAGCAGGAATTACTGGTTCTTACCTGTCTTTTATGACCAGCCCAATGGAACGCCTTCACTAACCTTCGCTAACCCACATCATTATCACCCACGGTGTATTACACAGGGCTGAGCAGTCTCATGTTTGCTTGTTTCACTTACCTACGCAGAGACTTCACTAGACCTCAGCATGTCTAAACAAAAAGGCAATGTTTTGTTATGCTGTAAATACAGTTCGCAGCTAAAATTGCTCTGGATTTAGTATATACTGTACTGTGCAAGGTGGTCTTCTGTAGCTCCTTTGCCGCCTGTTGTAACTTTTGGTCTGTGTTGCTGGATGAAACTGTGAAAGTTGAATACATTTAAATGAATATGTGTGACTTTATTTAAGTGACATGTGTTAATTATCATTAAACATGATGGATATCCAGAATTGCCATAGCAATATTGAATGCTGGAGGTTTTGGTGCATCACTGGCATATAATATTGCTATGGCAGTTCCTGAGGTGTTTAAAACTTAAAACTTTCCTCCCTGCTCTACTCCAGAAGCTGAGTTGAAAAATGGATTGCCGTGACTTGAGTTTGTGTTATGCTTCATTGAAATGCCTCTGGAGTCCAAGGACACAAATGTCATAGTTAGAGCAACATTTAAATTAAACTGACAAGTGAGCACAAACCCAGGATCATGCTTGTAAACTGAATAGAGGTGTTTCGTAAAGTGATAGTCACTTTACTTTCATGGTTGAAACCATGTCACAAATAGCAAGTGCAGTGTACCAAATTGAAGCAATGCAAGTTAATTACTGTCACAGCTGTTAAAAAGTGTTTGAGGACTTGGGGGTGATAAATAAAGATGTAAATTGTAAATCCTGCACTGTTGTGGAAAGGGAACATAGAATGGGAACAGAAGGAAGTAGTGGGCATGATTTGCAATAGGATCAGAATATTGAGGAAGGAGCTAAACCTTTGGAATTCTGAAAGAGAAGGGGAAGATGTCCTGGATGGAGGTAGTGGAAAATGGCAGATGATGATCTTGAAATTGGAGGCTACTAGGTAAAAGATAAGAATATATGGAACAGTATTCTGGTTTACTAGGAAAAAGGGAAACTGTATCCTGCGGCAAGGAGGAAGACGAAGAGGTGGGAGTAGACATGTTTGAAATGAGAAACACAGATCACCTGTTGGGGTGGCTATCTCTCTGTGAAAAAGATAAGATCTGTTGAAAATACTTGAGTGGAAGATTGCATCATTTGAACTGATGGATTGTACTAACATACATGCAAACACCCAAGTAGGAGCTAAAGCAGACTATTCAGCCCTTTGAGTCTACTCAGAAATTGGATAAGAACGTAGATGATCAGTTTGTTTCAAATTCCACATTACCATGATTCTTCATAAACTTTGATTCCATTGCCACATCTGGCTTAAGAAATAGAAAATTCCAACCTGCACTGCCTTATGAGGCGGAAAGTTCTAAAGCTGCTCAACCCTCAGAGAAAAAGAAAATTCTCCTCATCTCTGCCGCAAAAGGAACCCCTAATTTTAAAACGGCAAAGCTTATTTCTGGTCTAACCCACAAGAGGGATCATTCTTTCTCCATTCACCTTGTAAAGACCTTTCAGAATCTCATCCACTTCAATCACTTGTCACTCTTTTAGACTCCATTGGAAGAAAGTCCATATGTCCTCATAAGACAACCCACTGATTCCAGAACTCATTCAAGTAATCCTCCTCTAAACTGCTTCCAGTGCTGCAGCATATTGCTTTAAATAAGGTGACCAAAACTGTACCATGTCCCGAGTAACTCAATCACAACATCCTTAATTTTATATTAAATTCCTGTTATAATAAAATATAACATCTCATTATCCTTCTAAATTAGGTGTTGTATCTCTGTTAACTTTTTGAGATTCATGCACTAGAAAACCTAAATCCTCCTGCACTTTGAATTTCCTCAGTCATTCTCCAGTTTAAGTAATACTCTACTTTTTCATTCTTCCTGCCAAAGTTAATAATTTCACATTTTCCAACATATTATACCATCTGTCTGAGTTTTTGCCCACTCACTCAACCTATTTATACACACCTGCATCTTCCTAATGTCTTCCCTTCAACAAACTTACGTATATGACTTTGTGTCAATTAATAATTTAGCTACCATGCCTTCATTCCTCTTATCTAAGTCGTAGGATTATTTGTAGTAAGTTGTGGCCCTAGCACAGGCCCCTGTGGGACTGTGTTTGTCTCATTCTGACAATCAGACAAAGACCAATTTGTGCACACTCTGATTCTGCCAATCATCTATCCATTCTAATATGTTACACTTTATATAATGTGCTTTTATTTTCTGCGATAAACTTTGCTATCAAAAGCCTTCTGGAAATCCATGCTCTAAGTCTACCAGCTCCCCTTCATCTGCAGAACATTTTAATGCTTCAAAGAATTCCAACAAATTGCTTAAACATAAGTTCCCTTTAATAAAACTATGCTGACCCTTTCTGATTATCTTGAATTTTTCTAATCACACAGCATTGTCTTTTAATGATTGGTTTTAACATCTTCTGCATCACAGATGTCAAATAGCTAGCCTATAGAACAATTAGTCTAAGATCATTAAACAGCACCTTACAAACCCGTGACCATTTCCACCTGGATGGACAAGGGCAACAAATACACGGGAACACCAAAACCTGTAAGTTCCCCTCAAAGCCACTCACTATCTTGACTTGGAAATGTATTGCCGTTCCTCTACTGTTGCTGTTGCAAAATCCTGGAATTGCCTGCCTACAGACATTGTGGATCTACCTACAGGACATGGACTGCAGCAGCTATAGATGGTAGCTCACCACCACCTTTTCAAGGGCAACTAGGGACTAGCCACAAATGCTGTTCAGCCAGCAATGCCCACGTCCCACAAGTGAATTAAAAAGAAATCTTATCAGAGATAATGGGAACTGCAGATGCTGGAGAATCCAAGATAACAAAATGTGAGGCTGGATGAACACAGCAGGCCAAGCAGCATCTCAGGAGCACAAAAGCTGACGTTTCGGGCCTGACCCTTCATCTAGGCCCGAAACGTCAGCTTTTGTGCTCCTGAGATGCTGCTTGGCCTGCTGTGTTCATCCAGCCTCACATTTTGTTATCTTAAAAAGAAATCTTTCCTGTTTTCTGCCTTTTTCCATTCTTGAATAAAGGTATTATATTTGCTACTTCCCAATTTGATGGAATCTTTCTGAAATGTAGGGAATTTTGGAAAATTAACATCAAACCTCTACCAGGTCATTAGCCACCACCTTAAAGAGTCTAGGAAGAAGTCTGCCTGGATCCAGAGAGCTGTTAGCTCATAACTCCAAAAGTTTGTTTAGTATCATTTCCCTGGAGATTCTAATAACATAAAGTTCCTCTCTTTCCCACTTCCTGCTTCACAACTGTTACTAGAATGTGTTAGAATCCTCCACAGTGAAGGCAGGAGCTAAATATTTGTCCGTTTCCTCATTATCTATAATTAATACACCATCCTCACTACCTAGAGGACCAGCCTTCACTTGAATTCATCTTTTCCTTTATGTATTTTCAGAGCCTCTGACCATCTGTTCTTACCTTTCTGATTCGTGTCCTCTCATCCACTATTTTCTTTTTTTCTGATTTACTATGTAGCCATTTGCTGCTCTTTAATACTTCGACCAATCATTTGATCTGCCAGTCATCTTTGTTTAGTTATGTGCTTTTTTCTTGCGTTTGATACTTTCTCTACCTTTGTTTGTTAACCATGAATGGTTGTTCACTTTTTCGAATTTTTATTTTTAGTCCCCATAGAATGATACTAAATATTATGAAATATTCCCTCAAATGCCCAGTATATCAGTTCACTTCAGCTAGTTCAGCTTTCATACCCCCATTTGTTGCATGTATTTAAGTTTAATTGTTAGTCTTTGTATTGTTTTCTCTCTTACCTTATCTCTACTCTTTTGATATACCATGTCTTTTCGTACTTGATCAATTGTCTTCTATTTTAGTTAAAACCCTCTCTCTTTCCATAGTTATGTGGTTTGTCAAGCCTTGGTGTAGACTGTTCCAATCATATGAGCCCCATTTACCTGGTATAGTAACAGTGGTTCACAAGCTGAAAACCACTTCAATCACCCATCTTCAAGCCATGTGTTGATCTATCTCTAATCATATGTATCTGGAGGTTGTAGCTTTTTTAGGATTTGCTTTTTAGTTTATCCCCTCATACCTTTTATGCAGAACCTGTTTCTTAATCACTGGCACCTACATGGACCCCAATTACTGGATCCTCTCCCTCTCACTGTTCATTCTTTTCCAAACCTGGCAGATGTCCCAAACCAAACAACACATCTGTCTGGACTTACACTCATTGCAGAGAATGGTATCCATTTCCCTCACTTTACTATTCCCTCCTACTATTATGTTTCTTTTGCTGCTTACATTTGAATTGCCTTCTGCCCATTTTGCATAATAGTTTACTCATCCACCCTGCAGCCCCTCAATGTATCCAAACAGGCTGACTGAACTTCAGAGCAATTGGACAATTGCGGAGACTAGCACTCTCACCCACTGGGTCACTTTAACTGTCTCACTTACAGACGCGTCCTTCTAATTCTGATCACTGACCAAAAATCAGAAGGACCCTATCCAAAATAATGTGACTGCTTTCTGGTGCAAAGAATCCAGCTAACTTTGTCCCTCCCTGATACATTTCAGTGTCTGTAGTGCATCCATCAGCAAAAACTCTGAGCCAAATTTACTCAAACGTCTGTTACTTTCTACAGATGTGCCTCCTTCTCCCAACAGAAATGGAGAAATTGGGAGAATTGAGTAGAATCTTAACAAGAAATAGAGTGTGAAGATGTGTAATAATAGTTTTTGTTGGAATAACTTGGCTTGCAGTAAATAGCAGTTTAAAAAAAAGCATAGCTCCAGAAATAGAGACTGAGAATTCAAGGAAGGAAGAGGAAAATTTGGGAAAAAAAAACATTCAGAAGCAAAAGGCAATGACTTTGTTTCAAAGTTCCAAAGAATTTTCCAGTTCAGATCAGAAGTAATGTCATGGATACAGTCAGCAATGTCTAACAAAAAGAGGTGAGAAAAGGAGCTTTCAAAGGATTGATCTAAAATATGCCTTTCTTTTACTTCAATGTAGGTAAATGGAACAACAGCTTTTATTTGCAGGAACTAAGTAGCATGGCAGAAGAAGTTGCTCAATGTAAGAATGAGTTCTACAAGTTGGAGGAATGTAGTGGATCTGACGGGGTCTGTGTTCAGGGAATGGAGGAACTGTTGTTCAGGGGCTGAAAATCTGTAAAGATGGCATATCTGTGGTAAAAAGTGGATGGAATATTTAACAGAATTGAGCCATTTTGCCCTTGTAGCCTGCTGCTAGAAAAACCATTGCTGATTTAGGTATGGTCTAAGCTCCACTTTCCTGTCTACATGCCATTAGTTTGACTCTCTTGTCAATCAAAAATCCATTTTTCCCAGCAGAGAATACATTTAAAGCTCCAGCCTCTATTTCTAGTGAAGAGAAGAGAAACATTTCTCCTCATCTCTGACTTAAAAGCGAACTATCTTATTTTTAAGGTAGGTACACCACATCTACCAGTTTCCCTCTATCGAGCACAAATGTTACTTCTCCAAAAGCTCTATCAAGGTAGCTAAGTACAATTCAACTTTCTTAAAGCCATATCATCCCACTGGAAGCTATTTAGTAAAGGATCAAAATGCTTTCCTATGAAAGATATTAGATTGTCTGGACTACAGTTTCCTGCATCCTCCTTTCTTGTCATATTTCACTTCTTTCATTTGGTGGGACCATTCAAAAATCTAAAGAATTTTGGACACCATGACATGTTGAGATATTCTGATGGTCTGCCACTGTCACACTGTGACACTTATGCACAAGATAGGTCATGTAATGCTGAGAAATTCAGTGAGCTTTTATTACAGAATTTCGTATCTGAATATGTACACAACAATCTCAGGCACTTTCATGTCAGGGCTCAAACTAAGCAAGGTAGAGTTGCACCCATTCCTCAGCTTGTCATGCTGCCGGAACATAAAGATCTGTAAGCTGGAGACTGAGAGTTTCTACCATTAGGTCACTTGTCATTGTACAGTGATAACATCATATGCACATCCCTTAAAAGTATTTTGCACATGTGCAGTGCAACAGCACAACAGGAAGATTATAATCTATGCATCTTCTATTGGGGCTGCAACTTCTCCTAAGACCCAAGGATACTGGCCATCCAGTCCTGGAGACTTGTAAGCTTTTAGATCCAAAGGTTTTCCTGACACCTCTTCCTTGGCAATGGTGATTGTCTTAAGCTCATCCTTCATTATTGCCTCTTGGTTGGCAGTTATCTTTGGGAATTTTTCCCTGCCATTTACCATGAAGACAAACACAAATAACTGTTAACACTTTCACCATTTCTTTGTTTTCCATTATCAATGCCTTGGATTCAATCTCGAGAGAAACAATGCTAGCTTTAGTTGCTCTTCACCTATTCAAATATTTGTACAATCTCTTAATATATATTTTTGTATTACCTCCAGGCTTTCTCTCAAACTCCGCTTTTTGAGTCCTCATTGTATTTTTAGTAATTATGTGCTGGTTCTTAAAATCTGCCCAATTCTCTGACCTACCATTAAACTTTAGAGATTTATACAGTTGCTTGGACAAATTAAAGTAAGACGTTAAAGTGACTAAGAGTCAGAGATACGGGAAGGAACAGGGTGGAGAAGGGATAAAAATAGAATTGAAACAGAAATAAATCAGTTCAGTGGTGCAAGAACAGATGAAATGTCAGCTCTGCCAGGGCAATCTCATTGCGATTTTTGGGAATGAGATAGAAATAGGCTTTTTGAATTTTTGAATTCAAGTTTGAATTGACTGAACATTTAGAGGCCATGGCAGGAAAATATCTAGAGAATATGATGTTACTGACAATCTTGGAAATGATGGCTAAATATTTATTTAGAAGGGTCATGTCTCAGGAGGAGGTATGAATTAGTGTCAGATATTCCAAGCCTATTCAGCCTTTCTTTATGACTGCACTGCCTCCAGGCTTTTAATAAACCTGTTATTTCTTCAAAGTGCAAAAATAATGTTTTATTTGATCTATTCGGAATGCTACACAGTTTAATCATTACCTCCTATGACTTGTATTCTACTGTTTTGTGTTGTATTTCAATATCTTTTTTAGTTTTGTGACTACTGCCATACATTTGTTATTGAGACAGATCTTCACTCTGTGATAGTGTAAAGCAGGTGAACGTAAATTGGCATCTCGGTTTACATCTCTCCCAGTTTTTATTGCCAGTGACTTCTAGCAATATAAAAGTTGGCTGGGATTTAACATGGGCTGCTGTCTTGCCATCACCCATTTTTATACTATGGCACATAGTCAAGATCTACCCTACTTATTCTCAAACCTACTAAATCAAAGTAACTTTCAGCTTCATTCTGATTTATTTCAGCATTATTCATGAAGTGTGTGAGTTGCCTTTTTTTCTTACGTGGGGGATTTCACAGTTGCATTCCATTCCATTTGCCAGTGTTCAAACTTCTTGCATAATATACTAATCTTACTCTGCAATTTCCAAATTGCTTCTTTTGATTCTATTCATTATCCTCATTTAACCACTTTATAAATGTATTTCTGAATGTGATTTGAGCTAAGATCCTCGAGATACTTGATTCAGGCATTTGCCCAGCTGATTTCGTATTAGTCAGATTACATTTCTCCTATTGTTCAGTCAGATTTTTAACCCTATTTTTGAAGTTTGCTATCAAATTGCAATTTTCTTTATTTGTTTGTGTAATCAGGCCAAAATTTATTACACATCCATAACTACCCCCAGAGAATGTGATGAGCTGCTGTCTTTGGTGGTAGATACACCTACAGTGCTATAAGGGTGCGAGTTCCAGGAGTTTGATCCAGCAACAGTGAAGGAACAGCAACAGGTTGGCTTGGAGGGAAACTTCTTCCAATGTATTGGCTCTGTTTGGCTTTTAAGCAGTACAGGCCATAGTTTAAGATAACAAAGTGCGAAGCTAGATGAACACAGCAGGCCAAGCAGCATCTCAGGAGCACAAAAGCTGACATTTCAGGTCTAGACCCTATATCAGAGAGGGGGACGGGATGAGGGTTCTGAAATAAATAGGGAGAGAAGGGGAGGCGGACCGAAAAGGGATAGAGGAGAAGATAGGTGGAAAGGAGAGTTTAGGTGGGGAGGGGATAGGTCAGTCCAGGGAGGACGGAAGGTCAAGGAGGCGGGATGAGGTTGGTAGGTGGGAAATGGAGGTGCAGCTTGAGGTGGGAGGAGGGGATAGGTGAGAGGAAGGACAGGTTAGGGAGGCGGGGACGAGCTGAGCTGGTTTTGGGATGCAGTGGGGGAGGGGGCGATTTTGAAGCTTGTGAAGTCCACATTGATACCATTGGGCTGCATGGTTCCCAAGCGGAATATGAGTTGCTGTTCCTGCAACCTTCAGGTGGCATCATTGTGGCACCGCAGGAGGCCCATGATGGACATGTCATCTAAGGAAGGGGAGGGGGAGTTAAAATGGTTCGCGACTGAGAGGTACAATTGTTTATTGCGAACTGAGCGGAGGTGTTCTGCAAAGCGGTCCCCAAACCTCTGCTTGGTTTCCCCAATGTAGAGGAAGGCACACTGGGTACAGTGGATACAGTATACTACATTGGCAGATGTGCAGGTGAACATCTGCTTAATATGGAAAGTCATCTTGGGGCCTGGGATGGGGGTGAGGGAGGAGGTGTGGGGGCAGGTGTAGCACTTCCTGCGGTTGCAGGGGAAGGTGCTGGGTGTGGTGGGGTTGGAGGAGATTGTGGAGCAGACAAGGGAGCCGTGGAAAGAGTGGTCTCTCCGGAAGGCAGACCCATTCCTCAGATGACATGTCCATCATGGGCCTCCTGCAGTGCCACAATGATGCCACCTGAAGGTTGCAGGAACAGCAACTCATATTCCGCTTGGGAACCCTGCTGCCCAATGGTATCAATGTGGACTTCACCAGCTTCAAAATCTCCCCCTCCCCCACCGCATCCCAAAACCAGCCTAGCTCGTCCCCGTCTCCCTCACCTGTTCTTCCTCTCACCTATCCCCTCTTCCCACCTCAAGCCGCACCTCCATTTCCCACCTACCAACCTCATCCTGCCTCCTTGACCGGTCCGTCCTCCCGGACTAACCTATCCTCTCCCCACCGATACTCTCCTCTCCACCTATCTTCTCCTCTATCCATCTTCGGTCTGCCTCCCCCTCTCTCCCTATTTATTTCAGAACCCTCTCCCCATCCCCCTCTCTGATGAAGGGTCTAGGCCCAAAACGTCAGCTTTTGTGCTCCTGAGATGCTGCTTGGCCTGCTGTGTTCATCCAGCTCCACACTTCGTTATCTTGGATTCTCCAGCATCTGCAGTTCCCATTATCTCTGATCACAGGTCATAGTTTGTAAGGCACTGACAGAGGAGCCTTGGTGAGTAACTATGGTGTATCTTGAAGACGGTATACATTATGCCACTGTGTGTCAGTGGTGAAATGTGTACATGTTGAAGGTGATTGATGGGGTGC
Organism: Stegostoma tigrinum; assembly: GCF_030684315.1. NCBI lineage: Eukaryota > Metazoa > Chordata > Chondrichthyes > Orectolobiformes > Stegostomatidae > Stegostoma > Stegostoma tigrinum. Next base: position 38,976,671 of record NC_081368.1, read on the forward strand.
CAATCAAGTGGGATGTTTTGCTTCCGATGGTGTTGATGTTTTTGACTAATTATGGGGCTGCACTCATCCAAACAAGTGGAGAATATTTCACCGTACTTAGGACTTGTGCCTTGTTGATGGTGGACAGGCAATGGGGAGACAGGACGTGAGTTATTCACTGCAGAACTCCTAGTCTCTGGCCTGCTCTTACCACCATAGTATATCTATGGCTTGTCGTGACTTTTCTCATCATTGGTAATCCCCAGGATGTTGATAGTGAGGGATACAGTGATGAATGTGCCATTGAAGGTCAAGGGGCAATGATATTGCTGGAGAGAGTCGTTACCTGATAGTTGTGTGCACAGATCTTACTTGCAACATATCAGCACAATACTGAATATTGTCCAGGTCTTGCTGCATACAGATACAGTAAATAAGGAGTCATGAATGGGGCTGGAACGTTGTGCAATCGTCAGTGAACATTCCCACTTCTGACCTTTTTGATAAAGAGAACGTCATTGAGAAATTATCTGAAAATGGTTGTGCCTGCGACACTGCACTGAGGACCTCCTAAATAGTGTTATGGACATGAACTGATCCCCTCAAAGTATTTTATAACATGGTCTAGACCCTCACATTTTCATATTTTAAAGGCAGATGTGAAATGACTTGTTCCAGAGGAAGCATGACTGGTCAGACTAGATGACATTAAACAAAAACACACGATTTTTTAAAACATTATAGTAAAATATAAAAAAAAGAAAGAACTTAGAATAACAACTCTGTTGGAAAAGTTAACTGAGTTATAGATATACTGTTTCTAATTGACTGTCCCAATTTAGTAAAATCTGATAAACATACCCATTGACAAACAGGAAAATTGATTTGACTTACAGGTTACCCAGCAGCAAAGAGAAATCCCAGCATCTAGCTGTAACCGAGAGAAGGAAAAGAAAGCTTCTACTCCTTCAAGCCAACAACAGCAATTGCTTAAAGCTAATCCTAAACATAAAAGAAAAACCAGAAATCCTCGTCTGTGAGAGCTTGCTACACCCATCCAAGCTGCCCCTGTTGTTCCAACACCCCAGGGCCTCACAAGCTGTTTGCTGTAGTGGTTTTGTAGACTACTGGGCACATCTGCTTCACAACCTCTCTTTAAACAGGATAAAATGACCTCTTAAAGCCACAGCATCATCACAAGAGATATCCAGGAACTGCGATAATTGTCCACCAACAACCACAATTTTCATCCTTTGTCCTAAGTATGACTGTAAACCACTGAAGTATTTTCCCCTATTGCTGAAATATTACGCCTTTGCAGTATCCACTGTATTCAGCCATTTCTTAATATGACATGAAATGAATCAAATTGGCTGAGGATGACGTCTGTGATGCTGAGCACCTCAGGAGGAGACCAAAATAGATCACACCCTCGGCACTTCTGGCCGAAGATGGATCCAAATGCTTCTGCCTTACCTTTTACACTAATATGCTGGTTTATCCTATTATTGAGGATATGAAAATTTGTGGAACCTTCCTGTCGAGTTATTTGCGTAATAGTCTGCCACTATTCATGACTATATGTGGCAGGACTGCAAAGTTTAGACATTATCTGTTGTTTGTGAGTTTAGTCAGTTCTGTATACTGCACCTGCATCTGCTATTTGGCATGCAAGTAGTCTTGTGTTGTTGCTTCACCAGGTTCGCACCTCGTTTCTAGACATGCTTGGTGCTATTTCTGGTGTGCCCTCCTGCTTGCTTTTTTGAACCAAGGTTGCTTTGCTGGCTTGGTGAAAATGGTGGAGAGCAGCACCAGGAGTTTCAAGATTTTAGTTGAACATAATTCTGCTGCTTCTGATGGTCCATAATGCCTCATGATACCCAATTTTGAGGTGAGGTCTGTTTGAAGTCTATTCCACTTAGCGTGGTGGTAGTATTGCAGAACAAGAGACAGCATATCCTTAATATGAAGCCTGGGTTTCACCTCCATACGGAAGATAAGATGTTCACTCCCACGAGTCCTGCCATGAATGGATGTCCTTGTGATAGGTACATTGGTGTGGATGAGTTTGTATAAATATTTCATTCTTGGTTCCCTTACACCTGCCGCAGACCTGGTTAGTAGTTGTGTTCTTTAGGACAGCTAGGCTTAGTTAGTAAAAGTGATCTGTGATTAGTCATAATCAGCAAATGGTTTCCTTGTCCATTGCTTGACTTGATGCTAGATTTGGAGTGAATTTTGAGAATGCCCAGAGCAATTCCCTTTCAGTTGTGTATGACTGTACTACCATCAGCTCTCATAGGTCTGGCCTGTCACAAGCCATATTCGGGGATTCTGATGTTCAGAATCACTTTATGGTATGACTAATGTCAGGCTGTTTCTTGACTAGTCTAGGGAATGGCTGTCCCTGTCTTGGCATAAGTACCAAATCTCATTGGGAGGACCTCCGTGAGGTCAGTTGGAATGGGTTTGCTAGTGCCATTTCTGGATTCTTAGTCAATTTTGGGTGATCGAAACAACAGTTTCATTCTTTCTTCAGATTTTGTAGTGATACAAGCAAATGACCTCCTGGCCATTTCAAAAGGTAATTCTGAACCAATCACATTGCTGTGTGCCAGGAGTTACATGTAGGCCAGACAAGCTAAAAAGTTGTAGATTTCCTTCTGTAAAGCATATGCGTGAACCAAATGTGTTTTCACAACAGTTGACAAATGGTCGCTATTAGATTACTCCTTAATTCCAGATTTTATTGAAGTCAGATCTCACTGTCTGCCATGGTGGAATTCTAAATCATGTTCCTGGATCATAAGCTTGGGCTTTTACAACTACACCACCACCTCACCTTTTGTTACATTTCATAAGACAATTTTCCAAAAGCCTTTTGAAATTTAAGATACGCAATGTCATAAGGTTTCCCATGTCCGCTGTGGCTGTCACTTCTTCCTCAAAGCAGTTGAGAAGGTTGCTCTTCTAGGTTCTTTTGAATCCACATTAACTGCTGTTAATTAGTTTACTCTTGTGTAGATGATACTTAGTGTATTCCTGACAACCAATTCCACTATTCTGCATGGAATGAATGCAAGATTAATGGCACTGTGGTTTCCTGTGTCTGGTCCATCACCCTTTCTTTTCAATAATGGGAACAGTATTAGCCTGTTCTCAATCTACTGGCATTTCTCCAGTGTCTATTGACTTCTTGATAATGGTCATCAGTGACTCAAAGTTTCCTTTTCTTCCTCACCCTTCGGAGATAAATGACATCTGCTCAAAGTGTTTTTTTTTTGTTTTGCCATGTCCAAAATGACTCTAGGATGAAATCATTGATTTTTTTGTGAGCTAGTTTTCTGTTAGAGGGCACACATCACATGTCTTTCTTTGCAAATACTTGCAAGAAATAGCTGTACAGAGTCTTTTCCGTTTTACTTGCATCCTCCACTTCAAGCCCACTCACTTATTTTATGGCTTTCATCTGTTCTCTGACTACTTAATGTTGAGGCACTGAAAGGTTGTTTTATTGTAATGCTTGGTTTCCCTCAGTAGCAATATTTCCATTGGTTAGAGATCACTTTGTGAGAAACACTTAGATGAAACATGTGAGAGAGTTATTTAAATTTTAATTTGTGGAAATGGGCATCCTGCAAGTATTCAGCATCTCCAATTTTTATCATGTCTTTGTGAAATGTTCTCCCAGAATTGTTTTCAACCAGTACAAAAATACTTGGAAACGATAATAAGGTAAATGCCTTTCAGAGATTTTGATTTATCTTGTTTTTCTTCTTTGCACATTTGCGTTCTAAAAAGGCTTTGTTCAGGTTTATTTGAATTTTTAGTTCTGCCTCCACTGGGAATCATTCTAACTATTATGTTTGAAACAAGGAGTGTAACGTTGGGAATGAAAACAAGTCCCACTTCTCCAGCAATATTTTTCACATAATAGTCAGTAGCCATACACATGCGTCATCAGTCAGAGATGACATTACAAACAGAAAATTCTAGAAATACTCAGTCGGTTAGGGAGCATCTATGAAAGGAGAAAAGTAGGGTGACCTGCATTAACAGGAAGTGTGCAGACTGTCCACCCTCCCTGACTAAAAATCAGTCAGCGAAAAAAGTGTTTCTTTGCAGCAATACTCACTTTGAATGGTGTTCACAAGGGCAGTCTGGAACTTTCCCCACTCAATATAGAGGGAATCCTGCCTTCACAAGTTGCTGCTACTTATAATGTCAGATATCACTTGGGATGTCGTGGATGGATTTATGTCCAGCTTTGTGGCATTAGTCAAGGCTGACAACACGATGTCTTAAACAGAAGATTAGGCTCAATCTTGACAAATATTATATAGATTTATTACATATTTCTCATTTCTCATGCGAGACAAGAGTAAGTTCATGTTATAATTGCTTGAACAGCATTGGTAACAAGCACAGAGCTTTAACAACTCTTTAGAAACTCTTGGAGAGCTGGCTATTTCCTCCCAGGAGCGCTTTTTTTCTCTCCTGATGGGCAAAGCCTACATCATGATGTCAATTAATCCTTACGGCATAAATCCTGAACCAGGTAAGGGGTATTGAACAGTGAAAGTTTCACTCACTTTCAGAGTGGGAGATGGTGAGTGGTGGATTTTGGAGAGCAAGTGGGTAGAAAAACAAATGGGATGCTAAACCTGGAGAGAGTAGGAGTGCCCTGATCCATGAAGTGCACCCGCTGATAATGATAATCAGTTTTGCTTCGTGCCTTTCTAAAAAGAAGTTTTTTTAAATGGTCTGCCAACTTTCACATGAGTGCTCATTCCAACTGTATTATTGTGTGGCAGTGTACTACCAGATCAATTGAGCTCTTAACACATTCAATTGACACTTATTTATTTACATATGGTTGGTGGGCTGTCAATTGTGACACCTGTCCAAGCATTTCTTTGTGGGGTGAGTTCAGGGTGAGCACCTGCCCTATCTCTCATGTTCCCCTGCCACAACACACTCTGAAAGGCATGCAAAGTCCAGTCCAGTGTTGGCAGTGATGCTCTTTCATCAGAACTCGGCAATGGTTCCAATTTAACAGGCTTTGAACAAGCAAAGGAACAGAAAGGACAGCGGAAGGGAGTAGAAAGGACAAAATGGAAGTTCTGGTAGTATGAAAATCAAGTGATTAAATGATTAAGTGATTAAAGGAGAGGTCAGAGTAGGAGTGGGATGGAGAAGGAAAATGACAAGAAAGAGAGGAATATGTCTCATTTTGTCAGATAATTTGAGGAGTAGAGGTTCTGATTCCCAAAGCCAGCTGGTCTATCAGAATTAACAGCACCATCAAGACAGTTGAATGTTAACTAACTGAATTGCTGGATGTGCTAAAAAAACAAAGTCCAACTAATTGCCATGCTTTCAACGGCACTGCAAAAAATAATTTGTACTCTGGCTTATCAACTGCCAGTGTACCCTGACTGACTGTACCATCATTGATAACAGAAATTCTGGTACATCTATTTTGGGGAACTGTCTTTACGCATTCAGAGTCCTGAGAAATCCGCTTGTAGATAAGTGCCATCTGCTCCAAGTATAACAGAACTGCTATGCCGCATTGAGCTAGCATGTTCAGTGACAGTATACTCATTTACAGCTTGAAGTTTGACTCTGTCTCTCAGCAGGCATGCCATAAAGTATACAGTGATGCAGCAGGAACCCCTTGCAACCATTAATTATCTCCATCCTTTAAATTTCAGTGATATACAATTTTCTACTTCCACCACATGTCTAAATCCGTATCTTTTGCCATGTGTAATTGATAATGTGCCAACATTGAAAGCTTGAGTCAACAAAGTCTTGTGGCTGCCCGTGTTGGGGCAAATCTATCTTTAATCATTTGGATGTATAGTGCATCCATATCCGAAAACCCGTGTCACTCAGAAGTAGCAGGAACTACAGATGCTGGAGTTAGAGTCAACACAGTGTGGAGCTGGTGAATACGGCAGGTCAGGCTGCATCAGAGGAACAGGAAAGTCGAGGTTTCAGATTGAGACCCTTCACCGGAACTGGGGAGGGGAAAGGGAGCTGGGAAATAAATAGAGGGAGGAGCGGCAGGCTGGGGGAAGGTAGGTGGATGCAAGTAGGGAGTAGTAGGGATTGGTCAGTGGGAAGGGTGGGGCTGACAGGTAGGAAGAGTTCTGCTACAATTTCTAGCACCATTTTGAGAGTTAACCTGAAAATAATATTGTGCTTTCAGTTCCCTTAGATCACTTCACATTTTAGAAATGCCTTCATCAGCCACTAAGTTTTAATTGTAAATTAGTTGTCTAAATACTGAAGCTCTGAAGTTCCAAAGAACACTTGTACTTCGTCATAAAAGTTGTGCAAAGTTGTGCTTCCTCATGCACTGTGCCACAGTCTAAATAGCTCATCCCAAATAATAAACATTAGGATCAAATCCAAAAGTGTTTTTCTGGGCTTAGAAGGATGTTCAGCTCAACCTGGCCCAGCCTGCACATTTGAAATGTAGAAGTGCCCTGCCATCAAGATTCATATGCATAAAGTATCAAGTTTTAAAGCCTTGGCCTCCACTGGCAACTGCTCAGCAGAAAGGGAGGCAATGGCCTAGTGGCATTATCGCTGGATTGTTAATCCAGAGACCCAGATAATGTTCTGGGCACCCGGCTTTGGATCCCACCATGGCAGATGGTGGAATTTGAATTCAACAATTATCTGGAATTAAGAATCTAATGCTGACCATGAATCTATTGCCAATTGTCAGGAAAACCCCATCTGGTTCGCTGATGTCCTTTAGGGAAGGAAACTGCCATTCTTACTGGGTCTGGCCTACATGTCACTCCAGACCCACAACAAAGTGGTTGACTCCTAACTGCCCAATGGGCAGTAAATGCTACAGAGATAGTAGGAATTTCCGATGCTGGAGAATCTGAGATAACACAGTGTGAAGCTAGATAAACAGAAGGCCAAGCATCATCAGAGGAGCAGGAAAGTTTGATGTTTCGGGTTGGGACCCTTAAATAAATGCAATAAATGCTGCCTAGCCAGCAACGCCCTCACCCTCTGAATGAATAAAAGGAAAAAAAATGGCAGGTAATTAATGCCAATCGATCACCTTATTCTAGTAAATGTTTAGAACTCATGCCATCTCTTAACTCACTGAGAGTTCTGCTGAGGTCTCTCATGAGTGTAAAGGAAAGGATTCCTGTCATAGCAGAAGATTCCAGTCTGGCTTCTGGACTGGAACATGAAGGTGTGGTTTAAATGAAAGGTATCATTTTATCAAGGTTAAATACTGTGTTCTTCTTAATGAATAAAATAGCACATTTGGGTGGTACAGGCTTTAATGACAGTACATCTGTGTTTATTCATTTGCTGCATTTTTTAAAATCCACTTTTATTTCTTTCCTAAATGCAGAGCTTCATGTATGGGTGCACAAGTTAAATTTATTTCTGTTTACTTATCACAGGATTTGTCTCTGAAATTGAAATGCAAGAGAAGAATAACACTTTCCTGGGGTGACAGGATGTGCATCTTCCAGATCTGAAACTATGAGAGTAGGATCCCACTGCAGGATGCTTATTTGGCTTTGCAGCAAAACTATGGATTGACAACTCAAATAGAATCAGAGTTACAACATAAGAAACACCCTCTCAATGACCTTTGGAATTACTACAGTTATTTATTGGCACGAAGGACTTCGGGAATTTATATTGCTGAGAATCCAGTAATGGCATCGTGCACAATGTTTCTTCACACAAGATGGAGTTGTCCTGTATCCTTTCTACATCGCATAGCCACCATTTTCTTCAGTGTAGACTGTAGGACTGCTCTCTGGATATTCAGCTTTGTTGTGAGGGTCACAGTGCTGGAGGGTCAGATCAATTACCCAACTGTGAATACACATTATGGAAAACTACGGGGAATCCGAATTCCCTTGCCAAGTGACATACTTGGCCCAGTGGATCAGTACCTGGGAGTTCCATATGCAAGTGCTCCCACTGGAGAGAAAAGGTTCCAACCACCAGAGCCTCCACCCTCCTGGTCTAGAATACGTAATGTAACTCACTTTGCCCCAGTCTGTCCACAAAACATCCATGGTATAGTGCCAGAAATCATGTTGCCAATCTGGTTCACGGCCAATTTGGATATAGTTGCAACCTACATCCAGGATCAAAATGAAGACTGTTTGTATCTAAACATCTATGTCCCTACAGAGGATGGTGAGTCGGAAGGGGATGAGCCAGTGTTTCTTTTGTCTGGTTCTTTGTTCCTGTTTTGTCTGTATGTTGCTTTTTAAGCATGAGGTGGTTTCCTATTTCGCACCTGACCCCATTCCATCCTCCTCCTGCATGTAGTTGTTATGTGGCTCACGTTGTGGCTTTGCCTTACTTTGACCTTTACATCTCTTACTGTCTATGGCACTGTTATGGTTCCTCTTTTGTTTCTTTGGCACAGTTTGACAACCAAAAGTTAATCATCACTGCAAAAAGTCTCAAGGCAGGTGCATTGACAACAAGGTTAATTCGCAGCGCTTGGGGTTCACACTGTAATGTGTGAGGGGAAAGTCGGTTGGAAAGTTTGTGAAGGGTGATTGCAGAAATATTCTCCCAGGACATACATGGGTTGTGACTGAATGTCTGCTGCAAAATCACTCTCAAATCCAGAGGATTAGTTTATAGTTTGATTTTTATTTATGATTTAGTTCACTACTTAGAACTCATATGAAGAGAGCTTATTGTTCATTTGCAAAGACCCTGAAACAATTTTGCAAGACTCATCCAGATTATCCGTCAGTCACTGTAGATTTTCCATGGGTCATCACTATCAACTATCCATTAATTGGTGTAAAAATCCACAAACCAGTGCAAGTTACCCTCAAGCTTGTGCCAATTATTCATAAAGTGAAATACATTCAGTAATATCGGGCATGAACTTTACATATTCATCATAAACTACTGAAACTGCTGAGTTTAAACTCAGTTTCTACTGAGACCTCCTGTCCGAGAGCTACTCTTATTAAACTCGTCAGGGCAAGGGCTAATCCCTCCAAGATGGTTGTGAACATCGATTACTACGTAAATAATTGTGAAAGTCAATAACGCAGGGGTTTTGCAAAGGACTGTGCTTACTTTATTACTTTAATACCTTGATTCGTCAATGTGAATTACATTGACACTGGGGAAATCGTAAAAAAAAGTGCACTAAGTTCATACAGTAAGTAGTTAGGATCAGAAATAACACTGCTGAAGTTCAATTAAGACATCCATTGAGATATTGCATGATTGTTCAAATAGAATAAATGTGCAGGCTTATAGGAAGAAGGCAGGAGATTAGCATTAAATTAAAAGGCTTAGAGAGCCAATGCAGACATAACAGCTGAATGATTGCCTTCTGCACCATAATAATTCTGTGAAATTTTAAGCACAATTCAGAGCTACTGTTATATATAGTTAGGTTCAGAACACTTCCAGTGTGTCTGCGTAACATTTCAATTTTTCATATATTTCATCCTTATGGTCTCTTAGTTAGATTGCCAATTAATGCGTAAATTTGTACGGTAGACATTTTTCCACTGATAGTCAAAATGTCATAAACAGAATTCATTTTATATGCAATGCAGGAACTAGGCTACACTCAAACTCAAGTTAATGAGAAGAGATAATCATTAGAAGCACTATTAACTTAATAAACACAAGCTGAGAAGTTTGTTTCATGCTGAAAGCTGTTGCTAGGGGCAGAGCTTTGCGACATGTGACAAAGAACGGAGTCCAGATTTGCTAGAAAATATCATTCTCATGCAGGTTACTAGTCACGGTTGCTTTAAATTGGATAGACCAGGGATAGGTGAACTTTTGGGAAGGAAGAGGAACATGAGTGGAGTGAACAGAAACAAAGTTGCTGGAAAAGCTCAGTAGGCCAGGTAGCACCTGGGAAGGAAAAAGACAGATTTAACATTTCGGATCCGGGGACCCTACCTTAGAATCTCAGAAGGGTCACCGGACCCGAAACATTTAACTCTGTGTTTTTCCTTCACAGATGCTGCCAGACCTGCTGGGCTTTTCCAGCAACTTTGCTTTGTTCCTGATTTACAGCATCCGAAGTTCTTTCGGTTTTTATGAGAGGAGTGAATGCAATCTGGTCACAGATCTGGGAGGAGCACTCATTTACAGTTATTTGAAAGAAAATATGTTGGTTTTTGATGCAAGCCCTACCTTTTTTTTTGCCAAGTTTAGCATTAAAGTCTAAAATGTAAGTTTGTGTTCATTACATTCAAGGAGCTTAATGCTGCTTTAGGTCGTTGGTGAACAACAATTTGCCAAATTTCAAAGCAGCAGGATATGATGGTGATAAATTGGGATCAGTAAGGTGATAATCAGTCAGTACAGTGTGTAAGATGAGTGCACTCAACTTGACTTTAACAATTTCGGCACATCATTCTTTCTAGATGAGCGGATTAAACTTGGTCTGCATATGTAAAGGGTTGAAATTATGATGAGTGGGACTAATGAGAAGTGGATTTTGGTAAAATTCTGGGTAAGCAGTGATAGATTTAGTTATTGTCATGAATAACGAGAGTTAGATGTAAATAGGTAACCGTAAAGAAAACTGTATTTAGGTCATCTGAAGAATTGTAGATTTGAATTGGTTGGAGTGAGGGCTTAAGAAGAGTTGTATTCACAAACCATGAGGCTTATGAAAATGATATTTAAGTATTATGGATTGTTAGGGAGCTCAGTTTAAACTAACAAGGATTGATTAGGAGAATTTGATTTGCAGTAGATTACAAATCCAGGATGTAGGAGTTACTTAAGCTAAAGGAGAACATAATGCCGGGATGTGATAAGACCAAAGAATCATGAAGGGAAGCTAGAGAAATTGAGAGGGAATATGTGCCAGAGAACTGTAAAGAAGACAACGTAACACTGATTTGCAAGAAAGAACATGGTAATTCAAGTAATTGCCACTTATCATCTGATGTGCAGAAAATTCTAAATGTTTAAAAATTACTGAATATCTGGATGGACGAACTTTGATAGAAGCAATCAACATGGATTTCAGCAAGGAATTCTTTGAGAAGTTGGCATTTAGGTGAATATGGGAAATGTGCATGAACTCACTGAAATTCATACCTCAACTTGAATTTGCAAGGCATCTTTAAAATAATAGAACATGTTAAGTTGATTCAAAACAAACTGTAACATTGAGCCACAAGGAAACAAATACCAGTAGATGATCAAAAGCTTGGCCAAATGGAAAGGGTTTCAAGAAGTGCCTTCACAGGAGAAAACTAATGTAGAGAGGTTTAAGGTGGAAATTCCAGAGCCTAGGACATTGGTATCCAAGATGGAATACTTAAAATTGAAGATACTCAACAATAGGGCTGGAGATGATTAGAGATGGGAAGGGGACAGCTGAGAATAGATTTAACAAGTAGGAGGAGTTCAAAATGGAAAGGTTGCTTCACTAGGAGCCATTATAGCTCTGTGAACACAGGCTAAGGGGGAGAATGGAACTTCCTGTGAGTTTGAACACAGTCTACAGAGTTATGGATGAGGTAGATTATATAGGACACCAGTCATGAATGTGTTATAAATTTCAAGTCTGAAAATAACCAAATCATGCAGGAAAATCTAAGCAGCAGAGGACCTGTCCCACGGAATGATTGGGAATGTGCCGTAGAGGTGGAAATAGGCAGTTAGTGATGGGACAGCTAAGTTTTTGAAGCTCACCTTGCGGTCAGATATGACAGATATGCAGTGTACTTCAGCCTCAGATTGTTGCAGGGAGAGGAATTGAATCAGAGTCTAGAGAGTGGAATTAGCGGTGCCAAACAAAGAAAATGATTTCAGCCTCTCTAGTATTTAAATGGAGGAAATTTGTCTCCTTCAGTATTGGATATCAGTATTGGTCACTGCAAGGAGACAAGACACCTCAGAGATAGTGGAAATAGCAGAAGTGTCAAAATATATGATACTAAGGTAGATATAGATGTTGTTAGAATATGTGTGAAAACTGATTCTGTGTAGCCAACGGGCAGTGTGTGGATGAAAACTATGAGGGGGCCAAGAATATATTCTGGGGTTGACACCAGGGCTACATTTGCACGAGTGAGAAAAAGAATCAATGATGACAATTTCCTGACTACGATTAGGTAGACAGAAATGAACCAGATGAATACAGTGACACCAAGCTCTGGAGAAGGATAGTGGTGTCAACTGTGGCTAAGTCTACAGACAAGTGAAGGATTTCATGGAGGGATAAGTTGCCATTTGGCACAATCACATAATCTGTCATTTGGCCTACTGATTAGAGCAGATTTGGTGCTTTTACAAGGAGATTATATGGATTAGACTATAGACTCCTGGGAAGGATTGGAACAAATTTCAGAGAAAAAGGACACATTCAAGGACTTTGGAAATGAATGGCAGGTTGGAGAAGGGACAACTTTTGCAGGGTTGGAGAGGCTCATGTGTTGTTTCTTTAAAGACAAATGTGATGAGAGCAGATACTAAGGAGAGAGGAACAGAACCAAAGAAGCGATAACCTTTTAACAATGCTAACTAACATGGAGCCAGGAAAGGGATCTTAGTTTTCAGCAGTGTGTGGGAATAGGATCAGGGAGCAAGTGGGAATTGTGGACTCCTCTAGGCTTACACATAAAAGATGGCTTGACAGATAAGTTTTGAATGATAACCAGCAACTATGAAATTGTACCTCAGCAAGTCAGCAGTAACTTCAGAAGAAAAAGTAAGAAATGATCTTTTATCATTACCATGTGACTTTAGCTGATGCTTGAGTAGCTCATGGTGCAGAAAAAAAATGAATTAATTAGCTATATTCTAACTTTTATCTTCAAAGAATTGTAATTATATATTGCATTTATTGTAATAAAACATCCCAAGTTGTTTTACAGAGAATTGTTAATCAAAATGTGACACTAAGCCATATGGGAGATATTAGGGTATTTGGCCAAATGGTGAACAAAATGTTTACTGAGTCAGAGGAAATAGTGACTATTACAGTACATGGAAGGATATGGATGAAATCTGTGGGAAATATGGTTACCCTAGTGTTTTTTGTTTAGCACACAGAATATTAACACTTTGAATTATCTGAACACATTGCAGCGTTTGTTATTATGACCTGAGTAATGTGCCCTGTTTAAGGAGCTAGAATTCCTGGAAATTTCCTGACTGTGAACAGTAATCAGCGGATGACACTGTGGTAGTGCCATTGCTGGCATTCCACTCAAATTGATCCTATGCACTGCAAGTGATTGACAAATTAGTAGTTGTCAAACTAGTGAAACACAGCATTTATGAATATTGCTAAGGTGCAGGAAGAAGTGCCTTGGTCTTTCCGTATTCCAAAATTTTGGAAGTATTTCTGATGATTTCCTGTATTTGATATCAGTAGCAAAGTTGTAAATGCATTCTCTCAGGTTCAAGCAAATTATCACAAATGTACCCATTAAGGTACAAAAACCTGAAGTTTTGTTTTGAAAATCCACCTACCCCAAGGCATCAAAAAAGAAAAACTGTAAACAATCAATCTGAAATAAAAACAAGAACTGGTTGGCTCGGAGCCATCAATACGTATCTGACAAAAGGGCAAAATAAGCTCACATTTTAAATAAGACCCTTTATCAGATTTCCTGAGGGAATGTTTGTAGTTTATTCTTTACTTGAAGCATTTGAAAAATGCGTCCTTTTTATGTGAGGCACATTCTACCAGAATCCTAAAATGTTATTACAGAACCTCTCAGTTTAAGTGGTAGGGAAGGGATAGGTGAGAGGTCATGTTGTCCAGTTTTAATATTCTTCTCATACCCATATTGGAGTGGTACTGCATTGACAGCTTGAACATCATGGACCAGCTGTGCCCTGGGACAACTGAATATTTCTGCAAACTGGTTTTGTGTGCGTATCTGTGTGTGTGTGTGTGTGAGAGAGAGAGAGAGAGAGAGAGAGAGTGTGTGTGTCTGTCTGTCTGTCTGCCTGTGCACATGTGTATGTAGGGGCAGTGAAACAGTTGTGATTGCATGCTCCTGTTTTGTCTGATGGAGCCTCATGTTATTTTGCAGTATTTTATTCATTTTACAGTAAAAAGAATATCGAAGGAATGCACAAGAAAACCCAACAAGAAAATATGTAGAAAAGGAGGTAGGTAGAAACCTGGTATCACATGGGGAGGAGCAAGCATGCATTCTCAACACAAGCAACAAGCTTCGTCATGAAACTGCAATTACCCAAATGGAAACTGCGAATTACAGACAAAGTGTGTATATGTCTGTGTATGTGTGTGTGTGTGTATGTGTGTGTGTGCGTGCGCGCATGAGTGTCTTTTGAACAGAGTTTGATATATTTTACACTAATGACATGCACTTAATGCCATGCATTTTGTTCAATGTAGCATTCTAAAAGAAAATATCTAATGTGTACCAGACAATAGCTTACCAGACACAGAGGAATACATACTGGGAAATAGTCAGTATCTCCAGAAAAGGAGAAAGGAACTAAAAGTTTATCATGTTGGCCAGTGTGTTGACATGTGTTTTGTTTCTTAATGGAATTAAATATGCAAATTCTAACTCACCTGGTACAAGTGCTATTATATGGTCATGCAAACATTTGTAAAGAAATTTGATCCTATCTCACCTTTTTCTCTCAGTGGTGACATGAGGGGAAAGTAAGTCCATTTCAAAGTATTTATGATTCCCTTAAAGGGATCTGAGACTCGTTGGGTGAGATTTTAACTCACTCAAAACACATTCTCGAACGCAGAGTTAAAATTGGGCCTGTTAACTCAAAAAATATGCTTATTAGGACCTAAATCTATTCAAGGACCTTGGTGTGAAAGCTAGACGGACACACCACGAATGCTCACAAGTTTCTAAAGTTCAATAGTTGCTCATATTTCACACATTGAACAATGTTCTAATTAGTGGTTCTTAAAGTAACGCATCGTGGCGACAGAAGACAAGGTAAGTAAGCAGTTTTCTATTTACCATAATGAGGAAGTATAAGACCACTCCACCTGCCTTTATAAAAATAGTTTGGAAGCCACTTATTTGGTATGCATTGCAATTTTGCTGCAGGCAATAACCAAATTCTCTGTCTACTAAATGTGTCTACTGCACCAGGAAGGACAGATTGGGAAATAATCTCAGAAACACTCCACTCCCAGGATGAGGCATTCCACTCCCGCACATCCCAGATGTCCATGTTCTTCAAGGACCGCAACTTTCTCCCCCGCAGTGGTTGAGAACGCCCTTGACGGTGTCTCCCGCAACACACCCCTCACACCCCCCCCCGCCACAACCGGCCCCAGAGGATCCCCCTCGTTCTCACATACCACACCACCAACTTCCGGATACAACGTATTATCCTCCGACACTTCCGCCATCTACAATCCATCCCCAGCATCCAAGCTATTTTTCCATCCCCACCCTTGTCTGTCTTCCGGAGAGACCACTGTCTCCGTGACCCCCTTGTCCACTCCACGCTGCCCTCCAACCCCACCACACCCGGCACCTTCCCCTGCAACTGCAGGAAGTGCTACACTTGCTCCCACACCTCCTCCCTCACGCCTATCCCAGGCCTCAAGATGACCTTCCATATCAAGCAGATGTTCACCTGCATATCTGCCAATGTGGTACATTGTATCCATTGTACCCGGTGTGACTTCCTCTACATTGGGGAAACCAAGCGGAGGCTTGGGGACCGCTTTAAAGAACACCTCCGCTTGGTTCGCAACAAATAACTGCACCTCCCAGTCGCGAACCATTTTAACTTCCCCTCCCATTCCCCAGACGACATGCCCATCCTGGGCCTCCTGCAGTGCCACAATGATGCCACCCGAAGGTTGCAAGAACAGCAACTCATATTCCGCTTGGGAACCCTGCAGCCCAATGGTATCAATATGGACTTCACAAGCTTCAAAATGTCTCCTTCCCCCACTGCATCCCAAAATCAGCCCAGTTCTTTCCCTCCCACCACTGCATCACAAAACCAGCCCAGTCTGTCTCCGCTTCCCTAACCTGTTCTTCCTCTCACCCATCCCTTCCTCCCACCTCATGCCGCACCTCCATTTCCTTCCTACTAACCTCATCCCGCCTCCTTGACCTGTCCGACCTCCCTGGACTGACCTATCCCCTCCCTACCTCTTCACCTATACTCTCCTGTCCACCTATCTTCTTTTCTCTCCATCTTCGGTCCACCTCCCCCTGTCTCCCTATTTATTCCAGTTCCCTCTCCCCATCCCCTTCTCTGATGAAGGGTCTAGGCCCGAAACGTCAGCTTTTGTGCTCCTGAGATGCTGCTTGGCCTGCTGTGTTCATCCAGCTCCACACTTTGTCATCTTGGATTCTCCAGCATCTGCATTCCCATTATCACTCATACTAAATGCTTTCTTCACTATCCTGTTTGCCTACGACTCTACTTTCAAGGAACTATGAACCTGCACTCCAAGGTTTTGTCGTTCAGCAGCACTCCCCATTAACTGTATAAATCCTGCCTTGATTTGCTTTCCAAAATGCATTATCTCACATTTGTCTAAATTAAACTCCATCTGCCACTCATCAGCCTATTAGCCCGTCTGATCAAGATCGCGTTGTACTCTAAGCTAACCTTCTTGGCAGTCCACCACACCTCCAATTTTGATGCCATCAGACTTACTACCTATACCTCCTGTGCTCACATCCAAATCACTTAAGTCCAACTTAATTAAATATCTCCACCTATATCCGATTCTACCTGCAGAACTCCTCACTTATCTGTCCTGTATTTAACAGTCATTATTGTTTCCTTGTTACCTAATTAAATATTTTCCTTATTTTGCAGAATGCTTCATATCCGTCTTCTATCCTGCTTCTACACCCAACCCTTGCTATGTACCCAGAGCTCCTTAGCCTCTTAGCCTCTGCTCTTCTATGGTCCACATCCCTGAACCCATCCCTTCTTCCTACACATTTTTCTTCAGTGGTAGGTGGTACTTCAGGCACTAGTGCCTTTCGTGCACCTTTCTCCCTGAGCTCATACATAGCTGCTCCACCCCATTTACATGAGAAACGCCTGATACTTTCACCAGGAAAACGTTTAGGACATACATATAATTATTAGAAACAGTCCTCAGAGATTGGATTATCTCTTGCATAAAAAAGCATTGTATAGTCAGCGTAGCTTTAAGTGAAGCCTATGCCTTACAAATTTTATTGAATTCTTTGAGGAAGTGACAAAGGGGATTGAAGATGGATGCAATAGATGTTGTCTGTATGGATTTTAATATGGCATTTGACAAGGTCCAACCAGGTAGATTGGTCAAAAACGTAAAAGCCCATAGAATACATGGTAATCTGTCAAAGGTTGGCTCAGTAACAAAAAACAAAGGGTAGTGATTGATGATTGGCCTTGCAAATGGAAATCTGTTTCAAGTGGTGTTCCACGCAGCTCTGTGTTGGGATCCCTGCTTATGTTTTGTGCATTAACAATTTGGTCTTGAATGTGGTGGAAGCAGAGGTACCTAAGTGGGAAATTTGCAGACAACACAAAGATTAGCTATGTAGTGGATAGCTGTATGCTCCATAATGATATAGATAGGTGGGTGGGGTAAGCAGGAAACTGGCAGATGGAGTTCAATTCTGATAAGTGAGAGTTAAACGATTTAGGGAGGTCAGACAGTAAAAGGGAGTCTATGATAAATGGGAATATATTGAGAGGGGTAGATTAAGTGGGAAATCTTGATGTGCAATTGCACAGGTCCCTAAAGGTAGGAGTATAGGCAGATAAAGTTGTAAAGAAGGCATATGGAATGATCTCCTTCATTGGTAGAGGTATAGAATTTGAAAATAGGGATAAAATGATGAAACTGGTGAGACTGAAAGACACTAGTGATGCCACAGCTGGAGTTTTGTGGGCAGTTTTGGCCACCAAATTACAGGAAGGATGTAATTGCTCTAGAGAGATTGCAGAGCAGAGTTATTTGAATGTTGCCAGGGCTTGAGAACTTTAACTACAAGGAGAGATTGGAAAGGTTGGTGTTGAGTTCCTTGGAACAGAGAAGGCTGAGGGGTGACACGATTAAGGTATACAAAATTGTGAGAGGCACAGATAGAATAAACAGGAGGAACCTGTTCCCTTTGCAGAGAATTCAAAAACCAGGGATCATAGATTCAAGCTAAGTAGCAGAAGAGTTAGAGGGGATGTGAGGAAAACCTTTTTTACACAGAGGGTGGTGTGTGTCTGAAATTCACTGCCTAAGTTGGTAGAGACCTGAAACTCTCTTAAAAAGTACCTGAGTCTGCACCTTAAGTGCTGTAATCTGCGGGACTACGGGCCATGCCCAGGTTGGTGGGATTGGAAAGGGCTTCTCAGTGTATTTGGGTTGGCATTGACAAGATAGGCCCCATGACACCCTTCTGTGCTGTATTATGTCTATGGTTCTCTGCTTCTATATCCAAAGGGAGACACAGTTCATGTGTTTGCTTTTAATTGCACAGCTGCTCGAAAACATAGTGCATTTGAAAGATATGTCCTGCCGTTAATAGCATACAGAAAATATCTACCTTGTGTGATTGGGTTGATATTTATAAACATGAATTCATCCTGAATGGATTCACATCTGGTGGATTATTCCACACTAATTTGAAATGATCCTTTGCTCGAAAATTGTCGATGTGAAGATTTTGGTGACCTCTACACTGACTACTTTTTCTCGAGGTTTTCAATTTGCGCAACAGATTTGTTGTATCTGTGGTTGTAATCTGCTGTTTCTGAGGACTGGGCTATTGAAGAAATCAGAGTGGAGCATCTTTTCAGTATTACAGTGTAAGTGCTGGGCTGCCGATTTGTGTCAGCAATTTGCTTAGGGATTTTCACCTTGTCTGTGCAGCTAAAGTGAAGTAATAAGCAACAGCAGGCTGCCTTGCTGCGGGGAGAACAAAGTGAATGTGTAACCTCCAGGGCTGTTGGGAGGAAAAATAAATCTCCTGCTGGTTGAGAGAAGATTGAGGTGAGCAGAAGCTTTGGAAAATGTAACTTTGGGCAAATACTGATATGTGTGGCTGGCCACTAAAGTGGAGGACACAGCACTGTTGTGTTAGGTTAGTTTTGGATCACTAAAGATTGTTATTATTCGCTGAGGTTTGCACTGTCCTGAAAGGCAGGCATATTTAGTGAGGTTGTCATGCTAGCATTTTAGGAACACACCAGATATTTTCCTCATGTTCTGCAGCAAAGATAAATGCTATAATAAGCACCCATCATTCATTTTGAAATGGAGTTATAATCATTATAGTAAGCCTAATGGGATGCTGTCTTTTATAATGAAATGAGTTGAATGTGAATACATGTTATGTTCAGTTACACAGGGCATTGCTAAGAACACATCACAAATTCTGTTAGCAGTTTTGGTCACCTTATTTAGGGAAAGATGTAAGTATGTTGGAGGTGGTATAGAGGATATTTTAAAGGCTGATACTTGGAATAAGTTGAACAGACTAGGCTTGTTTCCATTGCAGTTTTGGAGAGGGGTGACTTGATTCAAGGATGAGTGACATTTTAATCTGTGTGGATCATTTTGCCTTTCTATCTTCACTACAATTAAATGGGCTGATGGATGGCCATTCCATTGCCAATTAGTTAGTGAATACCCATCAATTGCCTTATCCTTGAAATTAACCCGTCACTTATTCGGCCATTGGCCATGCAGAGAGTACAAAACTCCATGCCCAATTGATTGACGCAGCATGGAGAAGGCAGTGATAACTACCATCCTTCTCTTACTATTGACCTTCCTTCCCTGCAATCCCTACCTTGCAATCCATTTCCTACCAGCACCTGGGGGCCTCCACAATCTGAGGCCTTGGGTGGTGTGCTTCAGGCAACATCTACAGCTGAGTATAGTACTCTTGAATGAGTGACAGCTATCAGCACATTGGACTCCATCCCCTGAGACCTCTGATTCCAATAAAAGGCCTCCACAAGATTCTACTCAACAGTTCTATAACTCTTTCATAAGGTAGAGATTTGGATTTGGGAAATCATGAGCAGTGTTCCGTAGTAACCTCGCCACTGTCACACTTACATTGATGTACAAATATCAATATTGAAGTCAGGCAATATACTTATACTGTTATCAGTATATAATAATGGAAACTTCTGGCAGCTTGAGAGTAACTGCAGCTTGTATATTTCTCTGAGTTTCATGATCACGTATACCTTGAGGATAAATCTGCTAAGAGACTGCTGTCTTCAAAAGCTCTTTCATATTGTAAATCCCTGGCCATTGTGCATATGCACAGCTTTCTCACTGTACTAAAAAATATAAATTGCTTGACTAACTTTGTTTTTTGAGAGTAATGAGTCCCATATGCCTTATTAACTTTCATTGGATCCCCAGTTTCACCTTAACCTGAAGTCTTACAGAATAGTAGCAGGTGCCAATGCAAACAAGGAGAATGAAAGTAAGACTACAGGAATGATGCTGCTGTCTCAAGGCCAACATGTTGCAGATGCAAATTCCAGCTGGATCTTGATCTCAGGTTTTGACTGTTGACTTGTGTAAAGATAACCCTTCCATCCTGTTGTACTGATTCAATCATTGCAGTGATTAGCTGAAGAGAGGTGTTCGTTATTTAAGAAAAAAACAGTTACCTTCTCAGATTGTAATAGCAAGATTTGTCACAGATCAGTGAGAGAATATGATTTTGGAGACTTCAAATATATAGGCAAATGCTGTCTGCCAGACATTCACTGTAACTGTTAACTGAGGCATGCACTAACAGCGTATGAATCTGTGGTAAATGCAGAAATGAGGTTTTCTGCATTTTTCCAAAAAAGAAATCAGTTAAAGAAAAACAAACATAAAAACAAAAAAATCCTATTGTAGGCAGTGAATTAAACACCTAAGGAATGTCATGCTCATATGTGGAGCTAGTAATATTGTATTGCAGGAACAGCAAGATATGGAAGAATCAGCACAACACATCCTGGAATCCTCCCTAAGAGCATTAGCTGGTTTACCTACACCAAACGGACAGCTCACCATCACCTGCTAAATTCCTACTGATGTCCAGTTTAGCCCTTTCAGTAAGCATTGGTGAGAATGTGGTTATGAAGGAATTGCAAGCTAGAACAGGTCGTTGGTAGAATACAATGGCTGAACATTTAGTTTAGACAGAGTAATAAGTACATATGGAGATTAGTGTTTGGTCTTTCCACTTAACGCAGCAGTTGAGTGCATATATTGGTGGAACTGCTGTTTGTTTTACTTGTTTATTATTCGCCGTGAACAATAAAACAGTTCATTCCTTATTTTCTGCTGAATCTGATCTAATGTGTTAGTTACTCATCTGGAAGAATGTGTACTACAGCAGGAAGTATATTTGCAAAGCTGTACAGGGTACAGCAGAACTTTAGTGACCAATCTGATGGATCGACTTCATGTATGCGCCAATAGTGACCTGTGATGTAGTCTTTGGGAGGCAGTGTTGAATGTCAGTTGTGCAGATACTTGTGACAGTACAGGATTACTGATGATGCAAGTCAAATGTACACTGATCTGAGAAAATAGAGAATCCCGAAGCTCTGAATTTTCTAATTCTCGCAATTACTCTATTCCAAACTTTTAAAACCAAATTTCCCAAAGAGAAGCTGATTCCAATTTACTCTTGTTTCAAACTAAAAGCATTCTTAACCCCAACAGAAGCATTCATTAGAAGCTGCTTCTGCGCAGATGGTTCACATAATGATGTTATTATTGTGGATGTCAAAGATGTCAATCCCAGACTGCATTACAACTACTGAACCATTCACAGCATAGAATTGTACAAGAGTACAGTACAGGATGAGACTATTCAGCCTGTCAAGTCTAAATTGACTGTTCTGAAGAACAGCAGTTAATCTCATCCTCCATTCTTTCCCAGATCTCTGCATTTTTAAACTTTCAAACAATTATCCAATTGTCTTTTAATGATTACTGTTGACTCACCCTTTGCAAATCCTAATTGTCCATTATATAGAAAGAAGATTTGATTGTGTGTTATCAATAGCTGTTGAGTGTTTGCTTCATCTTGCAAAGTGATACAACTAGTGTCACTTCAATACTGACTACCGACGTTATTGAGGATGGAGGTTTTGAGCCAAATATAGGCTGGCACATTTTTCACTGGAGCATAGGAGGTTGAGGGGTGACCTTGTAGAGGATTATAAAATTGTGAGGGACATAGATGAGGTGAATGACAAGGGTCTTTTCCCTAGGGTGGGGGAGTTTAAAACTAGGAGACATAGTTTTAAGGTGAGAAAAGAAAGTTTTGAAAAGGACATGTGGGACAATTTTTTTACGTAGAGAGTGGTTCGTGTGTGGAATGAATTGCCAGAGGAAGCGGTGGATGCGGGTACAGTTATAACAATTAAAATACATTTGAATAAGCACATGAATAGGAAGAGTTTGGGGGGACATGGACTAAATACAGACAGTCGGACTAATTTAGTTTGGGAACATGATTGGCTTGGACTACTTGGACCAAAGGGTCTGTTACCATGCTGTGTGACTCGATGACTCTATGACCTTGTGCTATAACAAATTTTGATAGAAATCTGCCTCATTAACGTTTTTATCACTAGACAACTAAAAGGATTTGCACAACTGGCTCTGCCTATCTGGGTATTTCAATTATCCCCTCATGTACTATTTTAAAATAAACCTATTACCTTTGTTTGCATTGCTGTTTAAAAGTGAGGTGTTATAAATGCCTGAATGACATGGGCCAATGTGAGATATGTGGCGAGATGCAGTTACAAGTGTGTGGTGAAGTCCATCTTGATGTTGATGTCATATTGCTGCTCTTATGCTATTCACAAGTGGTGTTGCTTCAATGAAGGAATGTTCAGCATTTTTGCCATTTAGGTCGATGTTGCTTCATGTGTGACAATTCGCATAATTGAGTGTAAAGTCACAATTTGCATAATTGACTGTGAATACTGCATATAAAATAGTGTTGGAGACATGGATGGAGGCATTGGATTTGTGCCTATGAAACACAATAAAAGATTTTTTGAAAATTAACAGCTTGGCACAGGGCCACAGAACAAATCAGCAGGTAAGAAAATTTAGCTCTAAAGACAGAAATTTACACATGTAAAAGCGATCACATATAAATGACTTTTAGAGCACAGGTGGAAAATGCAGGGGAGTGATGTAAGAATCACTTGCATATGATTTTGTAAGGAAATCATGACTTTTTTTTATTGCATTAGCCCTCTGCTGCGTTCCACTCTGACCCTCCACCTTCTGTTGCCCCAACCACTCCATCAGTCGTTGTGACTGCAAGACGAGTGAATGGGTTGCTGCTCCCAGATGAGGAACATTAGATTTGACTGTTCCAACTCTGTCTGTCAGTAAAGTCTCCCACATTATACCCTCTATAAATTTGAAGAAATCCAGAACTCTGCTGTCCATGTCATTATTCGTTTGATATACCATTTCACCCATCGCCCTTGACCTGTGTTAACTGCAACCTCGAAATTTTAATGATATCTGAGCTCATCTAATTCTGTGCTCTTGAGAATCCCTAATGTTGATGAGCACATCTTCAGCAACCAAGGCTCTGATCTTGAATTCCCTTCTTTAAACTCTCTGCAACTGTTTCCTTCTGTAAACACACATTTTAGAACTTAATCACTTTGAACAAACCTTGATCATCTGATCTAATGCTGAATTGATTAGTGTAGACTCAAATTTTACTTTATTGTATTCTAATAAAGATCTGTGAGCTATTCTGTTCTGTAAAAAGTGCTCATGAGTCATCAGAAGCTTAACAGTACTACGTTTGAATTTGTAAGTTCATTTTGAGTAGACTGTTGGAGTTTCTCTGTTGTGAATAGAATTGATTGAATCCTTTGATTTTCTGAGTAGGCAAATCCCATGAGCTGTTGCATGAAGTAACACTTTTGTTAATCCATAGTATAAACTGAAGGAGAAGACACTGTTGGCAGGAGGAATAATGAAGAAATGGGAGAATCTATGGAATTCTCTTCCCATGGAAGCAGTAGATTCATTAAATATATTTAAGACGCAGTTGGATAGATTTTGAATGGTAGGGGGATTAAGGGTTATGGGGATAATGCAGGTAACAGGAGCTGAGACCATGGCGAGATCAGCTATGATTTTATTGAATGGTGGAGCAGAGTCAATGGGCCAAATGGCCTACTCCTGCTTCTATCTCTTATAAACTCTGACCCAGCCTCCTGTTAAAACTCTTCAGTAGCAGTTTGCTGAAGATATCATCAACTGAAAAACGGCTTCATAAAAATACCCTGATCTGCTATTATTGCTGAGTCATCCCATCCTGTTCTCAGGATATGAATGACATTTTGAAACAAAAAAAAACCTTATTTCTCCTTGAAATTCCTAGCTGAACTAGCACCTCCAGAAATGAATAATGCCTGCTTCTTTCCATCCAATTAACTAATGTCAGCCTTTGTGCCAGCAAGTCAACTTGTATAGATCTCCCAAGAGGAACCTGAGATATGCAGTGTCCATCAGGCCTGGGTCAGAATGCCAGCAAATGGAATGGAAATGATTAATCACTTGCTGTGATCTTCATGGGTTTACTGAGCCAATCTTAGACAGCAGAGGCAAACACAATCCCCAACTAATTCTTTCTAAATTAATTAGGTTAAGAAATACTCAATTACAGAAAGCAGGAAGCACATGGTTATTGAGGAAATGTCCTTCTTCCAAACTTGAAAAAGTAGCAAGTTTGTGTATGACTGTTGAATATTGTAGATTGTACAAATAGTAGCGTGTTTCATAAAATTGCTTACAGCCATTGCTTTTGTGGTATAGGGAAACACAGCAACCAATCTGCACACAGCTATGCCCTACAAACAGCATTTAAATTCATAAGCAGAGAGTCTGCTTTGCTGATGTTGAAATGTTGGTTATGATATAATACTAACCAATACAGATGTAGAATTTCCCTACTGTGCTCAAATAATGCCACAGGATTTTCTCCATCTGCAGAAGCAAGACCTTGGTTCAACATGTCATCTGAAAGACAGCTGACAACAACACTCCTTCAATTGTGCCATGATATGTCAGTCTCAGATTATTACGTTCAGTCTCCAGAGAGGTTTAAACCCATGTTCTGACTCAAGGCTAGACTGTTACAAATGAGCTAAGGCTGGCAGTTTGCCTATTAACATGCTCCCAAGTCTTTTTTTCTTAGATTCTCACAACCATGGAATCTGATCTTCAGCTAATTCAATGAATACTAAGTCTAGTGCAAGCAGCAAATGTTACAAGTCCCAACATTTTACCCATAATGCTGAAAATCTGTGATCCAACCAAGCACACACACTTATACTATTTCAGCACCTCTATTATAATGCAGCTATTGCAACTCAAACATGTGGAAAATGTCAAACTATGTTCTACTCAAAAAGCAACACAAAACAATGCAACTGATACAACTCCATCGACTTATTACCAACTCACAGCAAAGACATAAAAGGCACAACTTTACCAAGTAGTACTTATTTATTAGAATCTTGCTCACCAACACTCGAGTTGTGTTCCACTGAACCTCATTACAACTGTCGTGTAAACACCAATGGAAAAATTGAATCCTAGAATTGAGATCTGTGTGAATACCACTGGGGAACAATGCATTGTATGACCAAATGTGATAATGTTGCACCATATTAAAAGTGAAGTTAATAGGGTTTGGGGGACTACTGTAGTTGTTGAAATGATACCTGGCACTAAGAAAGATGGTTAATAGCTGATCATTTCAATCCCAGCCACAGTGATCGGAGCTCCTCCTCTGTAGCACCCTAGGCTTAACTATTTTCAATAGTTTCACCAATGACCTTCTATAACGTTATTAAAGTGGCTTTTTGTTGTTTGCCAGACCTTGTCAACTGAGTCTGCAATTCCTACAAGTAGCATTTCTTGAACAATTTCCAGCCTAGGACTGAAAAGTGACAATTAGCATTCACACTGTACAAATGTGAGGCAGAGACCATCTCTTAACAATGCATGAAAGCTCACCCTGATGATTTGAAGGTTAATAGGTAATTGTTATTTCTTGATCACTTCAATAGTTAGCGAGAAACGTTTCCTTAATTCATTCTATATCTTGTGTAGACCAGAATGATGCTGGTATAACTCAAACTAGTTGATGCAAGTCATTTTGATGAATCAATTTATGCACCATCTGAGATATAATGCAGTTCTTTAGCAACAACTGAGGTGAAACATCAAGAATTTGTTTGGCGCTGTTATGAATGTTTGGCAAGATATTGGATTTCACAAGGTGATAAGGGACCTTCCCGAATGACTACAGTACTCACATGATGATTCTAAATACAAAATTTGAAGAGTTTCAATGATAGTGAAGAGAATGTAAAATATGTGCAAATAAGGGTGATATGTGACAAAGGGGAATGTAGAGATGCAACTTCTGCTGTTATATTGTTGCTGTTGATATAGATGGTAGAGTCCATAGGTCAGAATAACGTTGTTTAAGTAAGTGTGAAACTTCTGAATATCACACATTGCAGCCATAATATACAATAGGGGAGAGACTGGATATTCAGCTTAGTGAACTGATATGTCCTGAATGAAGTTTAGCCTCTTTGTCTTTGTGTAGCTTCACCCATCCAGTTAAATGCGAACACCAAATCTCTCACAGCAACATGCTGGGTTCATCATTGACCAGAAACTAAACTGACTGAGGTACATAAACACAATGACTTCTAGAGCATGTCAGAGGGTAGACATTCTGCACAAGTAGCTCATCTCCTGTCTGCCTAAAATCTCCCTTATATCTATATGGGACAAGTCAGGAGTGCACCGGAATGTTTTCCACTTTCCTAGATGGAAATGCATGCAACAAAACTTGACTGGTTTTACAGAATCTAGAATAAAGAATTATATTGGTTTTGACATCTACATTAACCTAAAATCTAATTGCTGTACCAATATGTGCTGTGTTTCCAGCATGTCATATTTTCAGGATGCACTGCAGCAAGTCTCCAAGGCTTCTCTGGATATAACTCTGAAAACTGCAAACTCTAGAAAGACAAGCATGGCAGGAAAAATAAAATGTCATCATCTGCACATTCCTGTCCAAGTCATATAGAGTTGTAGAGTCATGGAGAAAGATAGCACAGAAACAAATCCTTCGGTCCAACTCGTCCATGCCAACCAAATATCCCAAATAAATCTAGTCCCACTTGCCAGCATTTGACCCATATCCGCCTAAACCCTTCCTATTCATTTACCCACCCAAATGCCTTTCAAATATTGCAATTGTACCGGCCTCCACCACTTCCTGTGGCAGCTCATTCCATATATGCACCATTCTCTGCATAAAAAAGCAGCCCCTTAGATCCCTTTAAAATCTTTCCACTCTAGCCTTAAACCTACGCCCTTTAGTTTTGGACTCACTCACTTCTGGGAAATGACATTGTTTATCTACGCTATCCATGCCCCTCATGATTTTATTTATCTCAAAAAGGTCACCCCTCAGCTTCCGATTCTCCAGGGAAAATTGTCCCAGTCTATTCAGCCTCACCCTATAGCTTAAATCCTCCAATCCTGGTAACATCCTTGTAAATCATTTCTGAACCCTTTCAAGTTTCACAACATCCTTCCTCCAACAGAGAGACTAGATTTGATGCAGCATTCCAATAGTAGCCTAACCAATGTCCTGTACAGCTGCAACATGACCTTCCAACTCCTATACTCAGTGCACCGTTTAATAAAGGCAAACGTACCAAAAACCTTCTTCACTTTCCTATCTACATGCGACTCCGCTTTCAAGGAAGTCTGAATCTGTGCTCCCAAGCCCCTTTGTTCAGCAACACTTCACACTACCATTAAGTGTATAAGCCCTGCCCTGATTTGCTTTTCCAAAATGCAGCACCTACGATTTATCTCAATTAAACTCCATCTGCCACACCTTAGCCCCTTGGCCCTTCTGATCTAGATTCCATTGTACTTTGAGGTAACCTTCTTCGCTGTTCACTGCACTTCAATTTTGGTGCCATCCGCAAACTTAATAACCATACCTCCTACGTTCACATCCAAATCGTTTATATAAATGATGAAAAGCAGTGGACCCAGCACTGAGCCTTTTGGCACACAGCTGGTCACAGGTCTCTAGCCTGAAAAGCGACTCTCCACCATCACCCTCTGCCTTCTACCTTCAAGCCAGTCCTGTATCCCAATAGCTGGTTCTCCCTGTATTCCATGTGATCTAGCCTTGCTAATTAGTCTACTGGTCTACCTATACCATCTTGACTTAGTCAAGGAGGAAGTTACAGCAGGGAGATGAAGGTAACAACTATGAAGATAACAACACTTATGTATTTTTGAAGATTTTCTAATCTCTATTTCTTTGTGGTGAACTGAGATTTGAATCACAGTTTTCATCTAAGGTGCATTATGCTGAAAGAATTTTCTTATTAATGTTTGAATAAGTCAGTAAAAGCTGTCTTTGTCATAAAAGACCACAGAAAACGTCCTTGGTAAAATTACAGCTCTTTATCCATTTTACCAGAGCACATATCTATTCATGTTACTCTTTACTGCCCACTCTGTAAATGGTAATAACTTATTTAAGATTATTTGCAGTTTATTAACTTTAATGAGTTTTCTACCACTTATCCCCTGTACTCCACTGAAAATTCCTTCTTGACTGAGCAATGACTGACCTTACTGCTGTGTTGTGTGTTGGCATTCTTTTATCTACAAGTGATGATGGATGCACAGCAAAGAATCCATTTAGGTGAAGAATCTTCACTTGGTGCATTTTAGCTGATTGCCATGAATGCTATTCTTGAGTTGCAGGTCCTGTCACAACTGACTCACATGAAGTTGCCCAGTGGTGTTGGGGCCTGTTGTTTTCAGCAGTTGTGCCTTTGGCAAGCTGCACTACCAATTGGTCATCCAGGGAGTGGTGTAACTTCCTCTTCTTTGACCAGTTAAGATGTGATAATCAATGCATTCATGTCTCTCTTGCAAGTATCCTTGAAGTGATCCTTTGGGTGCCCTACTGGCGGTCATCTGGGTCTGACTACCTCACTATGTACATCCTCGAGAATCAACTGGTTTCTATCTTGCAGATGTGCACCATTCTCTGGAACTGCTTCTGTTTGATTAGTGCCAGCACACCTTGGTTGGGGGTTATGCTTATGAGAGCACTGCCAAATTTGTGATTTTGTCCAAGCAAGACATATCCATAATGTGAAAATAAATGTTATTGCATTTCTTTTCCTGATAGTTGTAGCATGGAAGTTGAAATGGTATCCTATATGTCCGTATTTGCCAAAATTTCAAAGCTCATGAGCCAACAAAAATACAGTATATGAACAAAGCCACATGCTTTTGGCTCCATTACATCACTACATTGCAGTTTGGGTCCTGGGGATTAAAAAAAATCACAAGTAGGGTCTCAGCTGGAAGCTTTTGGTTCTAAAGATGCAATGCAATTTACATGGAGGAGAATTTATTACAATGCAATGTTGTCTGTCTTATAATATTTTCCTTTCCATTATTAGTACCTTAAACCATATGCACTACCAGGTCTATCAATCTGGACATACTCTGTGTGAAGGTCAAAATATTTTTTCTTTTTTGAATATATGTGTAATGACAAAATTGCAGTGATCATTTTTAATTAATGCTAATTATATTCTAAAATTGCAATTATCCAGGGAACTAACAACTAATTATAAGCAATAGGTTGACGCATAATGTAATAACAACTGTTGTTTTGCTAGTCTGCTCGCTGTTATGCTCATAGTTACTATGTAGAAATATTCTACTTTGACATCTTCCCTTTAGGGTGCTAGAGTGGGATCTCTCTCACCAGAAACACATGGACATGCTATTTCTCACACAGATTATCTTTATTTAATTACTAGTTTAATGACCGAAGAAGTAGCACCCTCAAGTCTTCAAGTCTTGGTTAGTTGATGATAGCAACGATCATGTAATATCTGGCAAAAGGATGAAGACATTAAGTGCCAACATAGCAGACCTTGTAATTGTTTGTTCAATATATCCTGTGTGTCTGCACTTTTTTGATGATCTTCACATGCACCCTGCATTGGTTGCTTTCTTCAGGCTAGCCTACATGCCTGTTCATAGTTGATTCATTGTTTAGTAGTGTTTACTTCTGATTTCTTGATACATATCACTCTGAGTGAGGGTTTATTAACTTAAGGCAGTACCATTTCTATGTGACATTTGCAGTTAACACACTTCAGTCATCATCAAAGTTTGTATAGTTCTTGTTTGTAGGTAGACTTATGGTAGATTTTCCCTCCACCCTTGAAAGTATTTGTTATAATCCAACAAGTAATACTTCTGAAACTACCATTGTCATGATCCTGATCTATAGAAAAGAATTTGGTTCTAATCTATTTCCAGGCCTAAAATAATAAAACAATTTACTTATATGGCAACCTTAATGTAATATAATGACCAAGATGCTTCACCGTTTGCAAAACAAGACATTAAACCACATATGAGATATCGAATTCAGTGATCAAAAGCCTGGTCAAGGAGGTAAGTTTTGAGGTGTGCTTAAAACGAGGTAAGTAAAATAGAGTGACAGAGAGATATAGGGCAAGTATTCTCATGATTAGAGCCTGGGCAACTGGAGGCATAGCCACCTGTGGTAGAGCAATTAAAATCAGAGATTCTGAGAGGCTAGGTTTAGAGGAACACATTTTTCAGAAGGTTGTGAGGGTGGACAAGATTCCAGATAGAGGGAGGAGTGAGAGTATGGAGGCATTTAAAAATAAAGATTGAAAATTTAAATCAAGATCTTACTTAATCAAGAGCCATTGTGAGCCAGCAATGCCTAGAACTGTATATAATACATCAGCTAAAGTCTAACCAGAGTCTCACATCAGTCAATTAATGAAGCCTAAAGTTCTGTATGCTTTATTAATAGCTCTCTTAATCTATCCTCCCACCTTTAATGACTTTTATACTTGTACACGGAGGTGTCTCTGCTGAACACCCTTTAGAAAAATGCCCTTTGTTTTATACTAAGCTGTGAGCGATGGCTGATTGAAACTTCATATATGACATGATCAATATGATCAAGAGTTTGTTATCCTTGGGTTTGGGTGCAATGTGGGACATCAGCAAGGAACAGACCGGGACAGTTAAGTACGGAGGTAATGAAGGCATGAATGTGGATTCCAGCAGCAGATGAGCTGAGAAGGATAAAGCTGGGCAATGTGATTGAATCACAGAATAGTTATGGTGCAGCCGGAGGCCATTTAATCCACCATACCTGCATTGGCTGTATCTCATTTTAACCTGGTACCAATCTCCTGCCTTTTCCCCATAACCCTGTCTCTATTTACATAGTACCTCCTGGATGCTTCAGTTGAACTTATCACTGCTGTAGGTAAAGTTAGTGCATTCCTACTTCCTGTGTGAAAATATATTTACTCTACTGTCTCATCTGTTCATTTTGCAAAATACTTTAAAACTGTGCCCTTTAGTTCCTGATCTATATACAAGTAGGAACAGTTTTTTTCTATTTACCTTGCTCAGATCGTTCATAATTTTGAAAACTTCTATCAAGTCTCCTGTTAGCCTTCTCCTCTCTAGGGAAAATAGTCTCAACTTCTCCAATCTTATTTGTACTAACCTACCCTTTCCTCACAAATGGAAATGGCCTTAGGAGTTCCGAGTACACCATATCAACAGCGTTCCTCTCGACAAACCACCCTGTTACCTTGCAGTTGTGGACTTGCTCGCCGAGCTGGTAAGTTTGTTTGTAAACGTTTTGTCACCATGCTAAGTAACATCATCAGTGCACCTCTGGTGAAGCTTTCTGTACCGTTTGCTAATTATGTGTCTTGGTTTGTTGAAATGGGTGGCATCACGTCCAAATTTGTTTCTCCCCACATGCAACTGTTCTAGTGATTGGATTTTCTCCTCTGTCAAGAATGGCCTGGGCAACCTCTGCCTTTAGGGAAAGACAGATGTAAAGAATTCATTTTTACTTCACAGTGCCTTTTGTTTCCATGCAAATTCTCTTTTTGGTCCTTAAATGTGCCTATTCCTCTTCTTACCATATTTTTCTATTGATGCACTCATAGCCCAGTGCTTAGTATAAAATTCCATTCTCCCAGTTTCACTGTTTCTTTTGCATCTGTTGTAATGATGCAGCCCTTCCCAACAGTGCTTCTGATATATCTTCCTTTTACTTCAACAAAGGACCTACATCCACCATCCTGCCGTCACTCCTTCTCCTGCATTCCAGAACCAGAATAAGCTTCTCCTTTTCCTTAATCACTGCCTCACTGGCCCTCTGCAGTCGATGAATCATCCACCACCATTTTTGCCGTCTTCAACATGATAGCGCCAGGTATCTGTGCGGCACACACTTTATTTTATACTAAGCTGTCAGAAGGTAGAAGCTGATCGTCTTAGGCATGCTGTGAGTATGGGATTGGAAGCCCAGCTAGGGGTCAAATCTAATACCAAGCTTCTTAACATACTGGGAGAGGGGTGGGCTTGGTAGCCTGGGATTAGAGTTTGAAGCAGAGACAGAACATAATGGCATCCATCTTTCTGGTATTTAACAAAAGGGATTTTTGTTCATCCAGTGTAGTATGCCAGATAAGCAGCCTGATATTCTAGCAACAGTCAAAATGGGTAATAAGCTACAAACAGTGCTGAGAAGCTAGATTTAAGGAGAGCTCAGAGTTTCATTTTAATAAAAAAGGTCAACACCTCCACTCAGTCCATGAGCAGGAGCATTTGATTTCCTGCTGTCTAAACTCTCTGCCAAGTTTTCATGCTGATATCTTTACCCTCAGCCAGCTGCAATAGTTGAGTGAAACTAAATGCAAGGTTCAGCATCAGGACCTCCTCTTTTAGTTAGACACTTTTTACAGCCTTCTGGTCTCAACATCAAGTTTAACCATTACAGACATATTAACTTTGTCCCCCCATTTCATTTATCTTGTCATTCACATGTCAAGTTTTAAGTTTGTTTTTCATCGTTTTGCTTGTGGAAGTAGCAAATCATTATTCTGGATTTTGGACTGCATTTGGACAAATTATTTCTTTACTACAACATTATCATTCACGTTTGTATCATGACTTTATCATTTAGCTTTATCTCCTCCCGATCAAAGACCTTTCCTGTAGTTCTTCACCTTCCACTTCTTTACTCAGAGAGTAGTAAGGGAATGGAATGCTTTGCCTGCAACGATAGTAGATTCGCCAACTTTAGGTACATTTAAGTCGTCATTGGATAAGCATATGGACGGACATGGAATAGTGTAGGTTAGATGGGCTTGAGATCGGTATGACAGGCCAGCACAACATCGAGGGCCGAAGGGCATGTACTGTGCTGTAATGTTCTATGTTCTATGTTCTCTATGTTCTCACTTTCCAGTGGCAGAAAACCGATTACATTTCTTTCTTTCAGTTCTGAAGAAGGTGCTTGACATTAATTGCGTCTCTTTCTGCCGCACCTGCTGAGTATTTCTCACTTCTCTATTATTTCCATTTTAACTATTCTTTCCTCCTTTAACAAATTTTGCAACAGAATGAGAATCTTTTGATAATTTGCTTGAAATTTAGGACTTTTATTCATGGTTAATGGTTTTATTGTTTGTAATAGTTTTCATCAATTATTTCTGTATTAAAGGCAGATAAAATTAAAAGTTTTTTTTTCTTTTAATGTGAATCATAGAACAAACACATAGAACTTAAAACAAAGAACAGTATAGCACAGTACAGGCCCTTCAGCCCACAATGTTTTGCCGAACTTTTACCCGAAACCTAAGATCTATCTAACCTCCACTGCTATCTTATACTATCATCCATATGCCTATCTGAGAGCCGCTTAAATGCCCCTAATGAGGCTGATTCCACTATCCTCTCCGACAATGCATTCCACGCCCCTACCACTCTGAGTAAAGAACCTGCCTCTGACGTCTCCCTGATATCTACCTCCTTTCACTTTAAAACTATATTCCCTCGTAAAAGCTGCCTCCACCATAGGAAAAGGTCTCTGGCTGTCCACTCTATCTATACCTCTGATCATTTTGTACACATTGAACTTTGAAATGTCCCGAGGTTTCATCCTCAATAACTTTCCATTATGTATCAGAATGAACAAGTGAGTGGGACATAGAAAGCAATATATAGCATTCTTGAAGCATATAGTAAATATTTGTGGAAACCTTTATGGTATGTGTTGGAAACTGTAAGATAAATACTTAAATGGATCTGGAAACTGCACAGAATTGGAGCTCTGACTTCTCCCACAAGCCATTATTAAAAGATAAAACTTATTACTGGTATTTAATCTGTGGAAATGTTATTGTAGAAGTAAGTTTTAATGTTAAAATGACTGATCTACTCACTAAATTATCATTACGCATTCACTCATTTATTTGTGCCATTCTTAAGTTGCAACTGCCTCACCTTTCTCATCATCCTAATTTTTAAAAGCTTCTTTGAGATGATGGCTGGGCTGATCATCCCTAACTCTTCTTGAGAGCTGTCTTCTTGGATCACTTCAATCTTTGGGGTGTAGGAACACCCACTGTGCTGTGAGCAAGAAAGTTTCAGGATTCTTATCCTGTGACAATGAAGAAGCAGTGACATAGTTCCAAGTCAGGATGCTGCCTGGTTTGGAGGGAAACATGGACATAATGGTGTACCAATGCATCTGCTGTCGCTAATCTTCCAGATGATCAAGGTGGTAGGTTTGAAAGATGCTGTCATTGGATCCTAAATGAGTTATTACTATGTGTCTTGTACATGGAATAGAATAGAATTAGGTTTATTGTCATGTGTACTCAAGTACAGGAGTACAGTTGAAGATGTAAAAAACAATTCCCAGCACCACCTTAGGTATAATAGTACCTAGATACAAAATAGAAAAATAAAGAAAGAAGTTAAAAGAACAACAGTACAGTCCTTCTGTAGCTATGGGCCTGCAATCACTCCACGCTGGTTAATTGCGTGAGGAGTCACTTTCTAAGCTGTGTTCCTCACCGCTGACTGCCATCCAGGATCACCAGCCAGTTTACCGCTGACCACTATCCAATTCGTGATCTACTTCACACCCAGACTGTCAAAGTCCTGCCGGCCCCAGTCACTGTCGTGCTGTGGACTCTGATACCATTTCCATCTCCTGAACTGAGCTCTACCAAGAAGGTAAGTGAAAAAAAATTAAAAACTAAAAAAAGTTAAAGAAGTAAAAATAATGAGAAAGGAAAAGAATAGGAAAAAGCGGACAGAATGGACAAGTCCCGGGCTGAAGAGATGCCTACTTTGTTGCCACCATCTTGGCATTGATGGTCTTCACTGCAATTACTGTGCATCATTGTTAAAGAGATTGAATGTTGAAGATGATGGATGAAGGTTCATTCAAGTAGGTCATGTTGACTGAATGGCAACAGGCGTCTTGAGTATTTTTGAAGCTGCGTGAATTGAAGCAAGTGGACTGTACTCAATGACACTCCTGAATTGCCAATTATAAATAGCAGACAAACAAAAAACAATACAGCGCAGAAACAGGACCATTCTCCCTCCAAGCCTGCACTCACATTTTGTCCTTCCATTCTATAACTGCCTTCACTTAAAGGATCAGTATCCTTCTATTCCCTTCTTATTCATGTATTCATACGGGTGAGACACTGGGGAGATGAGACTTGAGTTGCTCAGCATACAATTAATTGATTCCGACCTGCAGTTTTATACACAATATTTAAATGGCTGTTTTAGTTCTGCTTCTTGCCTATGGCAATGCACAGGATAATAACAGGGTCCAAAGTACTACCAAAGGAAAAGGACTCTCGTCCCCATCTTTTTTTTTCTATTCATTTGTGGGATCTGGGTGTGGCCAGCTGGCCAGCATTTCTTGTCCATCCTTAGATGCCTCTTGAGAAGGTGATGGTGAGCTGCCTTCTTGAACCGCTGCAGTCCATGTGTTATAGGTTGACTCACAATGCCCTTAGGAAAGGAATTCCAGGATTTTGACCCAGCAACAGTGAAGGAACGGCAATATATTTCCAAGTTAGTATGTTGAGTAGCTTGGAGGAGAACTTGAAGGAGGTGATGTTCCCATATGTCTGCTGCCATTGTCCTTCTAGATGGTTTGTGGTCATGGGTTTGGAAGGTTCTCTCTAAGGACCTTTGGTGAATTTCTGTTGAGCATCTTGTAGATAGCACGCGCTGCTGCTAATGGGTGTCAGTGAAGAAAGTGGATGCTTGTGGATATGGTGCCAATCAAATGGGCTGCTTCGTTCTGGATGGTGTGAAATTTCTCAAGGCTGCACTTATCCAGGCAAGTGAGGAATATTCCATTACACTCTTGATTTGTGCCTTATAAAGGGTGGACGGGCTTTGGGGAGTCAGGAGGTGAGTTACTCGCTGCAGTATTCCTCACTTCTGACCTGCTTTTGTAGCCACTCTGTTAATGTAGTGAGTCCAGTTGAGTTTCTGGTCAATGATAGCCCTCAGAATGTGGTAGTGGGGGAATTCAGTGATAGTAACATCATTGAATGTCAAGGGGCGGTGGTTAGAATTGTCTGTTATTGGTGATGGTCACAGTCTGACAATTGTGTGACACAGATATTGCTTGCCACTTGTGAGCCTAAGCCTAGATGTTGTCCAGATCTTGTTATTGTTGAACATGGAGTACTTCGGTATCTGAACGTTGCACAATCACCAGTGAACATCCCCACTTCTGACTTATGATGGGGGGAAAGTCATTGATGAGGAGCTGCAGATGTTTGGGCCAAGGACACTACCCTGAGGAACTCTTGCAGAGATACCCTGGAGCTGATTGACCTCCAACAATCACGACCATCTTCCTATGCATCAGATATGACTTCAGCCACCGGAGAGTTTGTCCCCTGAAACCCATTGATTCCAGTTTTGCCAGGGCTCCTTGATGCCACACTTGATCGAATGTGGCCTTGGTGTGAATGGCTGCCATGCTCACCTCACCTCTGGAGTTCAGCCCTTTTGTCCATTTTTGAACCAAGGCTGTAATGAGATCAGGAGCTGAGTGGCCCTGGCGGAATTCAAACTGAGCATTGCTGAGCAGGTTATTGCTAAGCAGGTGGTGCTTGATAGCACTGTTGATGATAGGTACCATTACTTTACTGATGATTGAGAGCAGACTGATGGGGCAGTACTTGGCTGGGTTGGATTTGTCCTGCTTTTTATGTACAGGAGATACTTGGGCAATTTTCCACATTGCCAGCTGTTGTAACTATACTGGAACAGCATAGCTAAGAGACCGACAAGTTCTGGAGCACAAGTCTTCAGTACTGTTGCCAAAATGTTGTCAGGGCCTGTAGCCTTTGCAATATCCAGAGTCTCCAACCATTTTTTGATAATCACAAGGAATGAATCAAATTGTCTGTGAAGCCTGGTACCTGTAATGCTGGGGACCGCTGGAGGAGGCCGAGATGGATCATCCATTTGGCACTTGGGTTCAAATCTCAACTGCTCCGATACCGACCCTAAGCATCTCCTGCAATCGAGTTTTGAGAAGATTTATAGCTCAGGTTGAGGTTCTGGATGTGAGTTTGCTCGCTGAGCTGGAGGGTTCGTTTTCAGACGTTTCGTCACCATTCTAGGTAACATCATCAGTGAGCCTCCGACAAAGCGCTGGTGTTATGTCCCGCTTTCTATTTATCTGGTTAGGTTTCCTTGGGTTGGTGATGTCATTTCCTGCGTTGGTGATGTCATTTCCTGTTCTTTTTCTCGGGGGATGGTAGATTGATTTGGAGCCAATATGTTTGTTGATGGAGTTCCGGTTTGAATGCCATGCTTCTAGGAATTCTTGTGCATGTCTCTGTTTGGCTTGTCCTAGGATGGATGTGTTGTCCCAATCAAAGTGGTGTCCTTCCTTATCTGTATGTAAGGATACGAGTGAGAGTGGGTCATGTCGTTTTGTGGCTAGTTGATGTTCATGTATCCTGGTGGCTAGCTTTCTGAGCCAAGGCAACTGAGTGGCCTTGGTATGGCTGAGTGGTAGGTCGTAATCAGTAGGCTGTTTTCTTGCTCATGTTTAACCTGATACATGAGACTTCATGAGGTCTGGAGTCACTGTTGAGGACTCTAAGGGCAACTCTCTCCTGATTAAATATCACTGTATGATCACCTCTCGTGTGTCTGTCCTACCAGTGGGACAGGACATACTGCAGGGATGGTAGTCATACTGTCTGTACATCGTTAAATATGATTCTGTGAATGTGATTATGTTAGGCACAAGTCCCCAGTTGCTAGGAAGGAGGACTTTTCAGGGTTGACAGGACTGGATTTGCTATTATTTCCATAGTCTGGGTTGGTGCTGGGTGATTTTCTCCATTTGAAATGAAATCCATTTCCATCATTGTGTGACAGTGTAAATTTCAGGGTATATGCAATTCTAAGGATATTATGTATGACTTCTTAAAAATGTTAACAACATTTAATTCTCCTCAGCAATAGGGTTATGGTTTATTTTCTGTAAGTTTTTAGTATTTCACTCAGTTTGGGGCTCATTGAATAGGAGTACAAGGGTCATAAAATTCTAACAGTACGAAATAGGATGGGAAGGATGTTCCTGATCATGGGCGAGTCCAGAACCAGGGGCCACTGTCCAAGTATATGGGGCAAATCATTTAGGTCTGAGATGAGAAGTTTCTTCATCCAGAGAACGGTGAGCCAGTGAAAATTGTTACCACAGAAAGCAGTTGAGGCCAAAACATTGTTTAATTTCAAGAAGGGATTGGATAAAGCACTTAGCTCAAACGATCAAAAGATTTGGGGAAAAGTGCGAACAGGCTGTTGAATTGGTTGATGGGCTGGAAACGTTCACTGGGCTCTTCCTCCTATTTTCTATGTTTCTCTGTAGAAGTAAATGAGCATTTGAGAGGGAGAGAAGGACATAGAATCTGTATTAAGGACACTGAAGTTAGCTGTATTGTCATTTCTTGTGAAGTTTGATGAAATTTGATGATTCACTGTATCATTAAGGTCTGGGGAAATTGTGAGGCATCAATGGGATTTGTCTTAATCACACTTAGTATTTAATATGCCCTGTGAGGTTTTTGATCACAGTGCATTATCTATATTTACAACACGATCATTCTGGGGATTAGAAGTAAGTTTTGCATGCATTATAGATGAAAGCACTACTTTTACTTTGCATAGTAAAGTTTATTGTCTGTTCAAAACTTTGTAATCTTGTGCCTTTCTTCTCTGAGGAAGTCCCCTGTATCTCACACTTCGTCTACTTTACAAATACGAGTTCCTGATTCCTTGCCAGACCGTACCATAAATTTGGCAATCTTGTCCAAGATTGCAATAGGTTTCATTCCTTTTCTTAGGACTTCATAGAGGATTGATCATTGGCTTGCTGGGCAATAAAGAGTTAATCCCTCACTATTGTGTTGGGTCTCAAGTCATGTCATGTGCAGGTCAGCAAAATTCCTTCTCTGGTTTATTTTAATGAGTCAGATGGGATTTTACAACAATTAATGTTTCATAAACACAATTAGACTTGATTTTTTAATTCCAGATTTAGTCTAAATTTCGTCATCTAATGTGGTGGGATTCAGTAATTGGCCTGGGCACCTCAATTACTCAACCAGTGATGTTACCAATACATCATTGCCTCATTAACATTGCTCCTCCCTCATGCATAGTGCAGAAGAATCAATTTTTAACTTGGTGATGGATTTAGGGCACTTTTTTCTAGTCCCAATTGCTTTCATTGTTGCCTCTTGATTTATAATAGTTTTTAAATTTGGACCTTTATGTTTGAAATTCTCAACAAATTACTGTGTAGCTGTTGATGAGATTAGAGTAGTAGTAAGAGTATCTTAGATATAGGAAGTTCAAACCATAATGTCTTTGAAAAGCACTTGTAGGTCAATACCCATCCTATGTGGAAAATGCAATTATTCATGAGTTATTGATTGGCACATATTTCCATTTCACTCACAATGTCCATTTTTTCATATTTGGTATAAAAAGCATATCATCTTACCTGAATGTTTGAGTGACTATTTGATTATGTTGGTGAAAATTGTTGCAATGTAGTCTAATGGAGAAGAGTTAACGCAGGTTGATTAAAGAAACATTGACAGCACTGGCTAATCAAAGCAGAGACTTGATTAGAAGCAAAATATGACCTAATTAAGTTTTGGGTCTTTGTAGGTTGATTAACAAAACAGGTTAGTATGAGCTCATTAAAGATATGGGTCAGTACAAGCCAAATAAATCAGCAAGATCAGAATGGACTGATTATATTTGAAAATCAGTCTGGGCTGATTTAAATGTGATAATGGGAACTGCAGATGCTGGAGAATCCAAGATAACAAAGTGTGGAGCTGGATGAACACAGCAGGCCAAGCAGCATCTCAGGAGCACAAAAGCTGACGTTTCGGGCCTAGACCAATCATTAGAGAGCCTCTGATGAAGGGTCTAGGCCCAAAAGTCAGCTTTTGTGCTCTGGAGATGCTGCTTGTCCTGCTGTGTTCATCCAGCTCCACACTTTGTTATCTGGGCTGATTTAAAGTTCAGCCTGTCTTGTAACCTCTGTGAAAGCCTACCACATATTAGGACAGAAATGACTTTACAAGTATAAGTCATATATGTGAATAGTTTAAGTTCATTTGTCAGCATACTATCCGAGAGCCATTCAATTATTCAATGTGAGATCTTTGAATGTTAGCGGTGAGCTCAACTCGCATTTAGAAATAATGTAAGACACATGAAGATAAATTGAAGCAATTTTTGAGCTAACTGGGTAGGAATAATGAAGGATCTTTACCTGTCTGGCAACAGTCTGGAATAAACTGAATGGCAGTTGTCAATATGGCAAGGGATTCAAAGAAATTAGACTTGAGTGTAATCCAAATTAATAATGTTACACAAGTTTATGGAGTTCAACCTGGATAAATGTGAAGTGATGCATTTTGGAAGGTTGAACTTAAATGCTGAATATAGGATTAAAGGCAGGATTCTCGGCACTGTGGAGGAACAGCGGGATCCTGGTGTTCAAGTAGCTCCCTCAAAGTTGCCACCCAAGTGGATAAGGTTGTTAAGAAAGCGTATGGTGTTTTGGCTTTCATTAACAGGGGGATCGAGTTTAAGAGCCGCAAGGTTTTGCTGCAGCTCTACAAAACCCTGGTGAGACCACACTTGGAATATTGTGTCCAGTTCTGGTCGCCCTAGATTAGGAAAGATGTGGAGGCTTTGGAGAGGGTGCAAAGGAGGTTGACGAGGATTCTGCCTGGATTGGAGGGCTTGTCTTACGAGGAAAGGTTGACTGAGCTTGGACTTTTCTCTCTGGAGAGAAGGAGGAAGAGAGGTGACCTGATCAAGGTGTACAAGGTAATGAGAGGCATGGATAGAGACGATAGTCGGAGACTTTTCCCCCGTGCAGGATTGACTGCCACGAGGGGTCATAGTTTTAAGGTGTTAGGAGGAAGTTATAGAGGAGATGTCAGTGGGAGATTCTTCACCCAGAGAGTTGTGAGCCCATGGATTACTTTGCCAGTGGTAGCCGTGGAAGCGGAGTCGTTAGTGACATTTAAGCGACTGCTGGACATGCACATGGACAGCAGTGAATTGAGGGGAATGTAGGTTAGGTTATTTTATGTTTGGATTAGGATTATTCCACAGCACAACATCGTGGGCCGAAGGGCCTGTACTGTGCTGTACTTTTCTCTGTTCTATGTTCTATAATGAGGAAAGATGCAGACCTGATTAGAAAGTTCCTTTCTCAGATTTGTGGAAAAGTTAATGTTGGCAGATTCGGAAAGGAATTATGAATTGACTCCAAAGTCCAGCACCTAGAAACTGTCAAGATTCTCTGAAGTAACACCCTAAAGAGTTGAGATGGAGTCTGGAGTAATTTCTCTGGACTTGAGTCTCTGTAATGGATAGTGTTGGGAAATGAGTTAAAACTTTGTTTTTGTGTGTGTTTTAGATCTTGCTCTCTTCTACATTTAAATCACCTTTTTAAAGGAATGAAAATAATTGGTTTACTAAAGAAATTGTATCTCTTGTTAAGCGGAAGAGGGAGGCTTATGTGATGATGAGACGAGATGGTTCAGATGAGGCAATGGAGAGTTACAGATTAGCGAGGAAGGATTTAAAGAGAGAGTTAAGAAGAGCAAGGAGGGGACATGAGCAGACATTAGCAAGTAGGATAAAGGAGAACCCTAAAGCTTTCTACAGGTATGTGAGGAATAAGAGGATGACTAGGGTAGGAATAGGCCCAGTCAAAGACAGAAGTGGGAAGTTGTGTGTGGACCCTGTGGAGATTGGAGAGGTGCTAAATGATTATTTCTCATCTGTTTTCACTTAGGAAAAGGAGAATATTGTAGAGGAGAAGACTGAGTTACGGGCTACTTGAATTGAAAGGATTGAGGTTAGTAAGGAGGAGGTGTTATCAATTCTAGAAAGTGTGAAGGTAGATAAATCCCCTGGCCTAGATGGGATTTTGCCGAGGATTCTCTGGGAAGCTAGGGAGGAGGTAGTGGAGTTTTTGGCCTTGATCTTTGAGTCCTCATTGTCTACAGGTTCAGTACCAGAGGACTGGAGGATTGCAAATGTTGTGCCCTTGTTCAAGAAGGGCAATAGAGATGACCCAGGTAATTATAGACCAGTGAGCCTTACGTCTATTTTAGGAAACGTTTTGGAAAGGATTATCAGAGATACAATTTATAATCATCTAGCAAGCAACAATTTGATTGGGGATAGTCAACATGGATTCGTCAAGGGCAGGTCGTGTCTCACAAACTTCATTGAGTTTTTTGAGAAGGTGACTAAGCATGTGAATGAGGGTAGGGTAGTTGATGTGGTGTACGTGGACTTCAGTAAAGCCTTTGATAAGGTTCCACATGGTAGGCTATTGGAGAAAATGGGGAGGCATGGGATTGAGGGAGATTTAGCAGTTTGGATTAGAACTGGCTTTCTGTAAGAAGGCAACGAGTGGTGGTTGATGGAAAATATTCAGCCTGGAGTCCACTTACTGGTGGTCTGTCTCAAGAATCTGTTTTGGGACCACTGCTGTTCGTCATTTTTTTACATGTCTTGGACACAGACATAAGTGGATTGGTTAGTAAATTTGCAGATGACACTAAAGTCGGTGGAGTGGTGGACAGTGTGGAAGAATGTTGCAGGTTGCAGGGAGACTTGGATAAACTACAGAATTGGGCTGAAAGGTGACAAATGGAGTCCAATGCGGATAAATGTGAGGTGATTCACTTTGAGAAGAATAATAGGAAGGCAGAATACCGGGTCAATGGAAAGATTCTGGTAGTATGGATGTGCAGAGGGATCTTGGTGTCCATGTACATAGATCCCTGAAAGTTGCCACCCAGGTTGATAGTGCTGTTAAGAAGGCTTACAGTGTGTTACGTTTTATTGGTAGAAGGATTGAGTTCCGGCGCTGTGATGTCATGCTGCAATTGTACAAAATGCTAGTGCGGCCTCACTTGGAATATTGCGTGCAGTTCTGGTCGCCCCATTACAGGAAGGATGTGGAAGCATTGGAAAAGGTGCAGAGGAGATTTACCAGGATGTTGCCTGGTCTGGAGCGAAGGTCTTATGAAGAAAGGCTGAGGGACTTGAGTCTGTTCTCATTGGAGAGAAGAAGGCTAAGAGGGGATTTAATAGAGACGTACAAGATGATCAGAGGATTAGATAGGGTGGACGGTGAGAGTCTTTTTCTTAGGATGATGACGTCGGCTTGTACAAGGGGGCATAGCTACAAATTGAGGGGTAATAGATTTAAGACAGATGTCAGAGGCAGGTACTTTACTCAGAGAGTGGTAAGGGCGTGGAACGCCCTGCCTGCCAATGTAGTTAACTCAGCCACATTAGGGGCATTTAAACAGTCCTTGGATAAGCATATGGATGATGATGGGATAGGATAAGGGGATGGGCTTAGATTAGCTCACAGGTCAGCGCAACATTGAGGGCCAAAGGGCCTGTTCTGCGCTGCATTGTTCTATGTTCTAAAGGAGTAACTTCAATGTAGAATATTAGAAATACAGGAAATAACTGAGTTCATAATGCAGACCCCACCCAAGTTCCGAAGCCCTGCAACCAGTCTTCCCTCTAAGTTAGATCATAGCAATGAAATTGGGCATATAGGGGTGCTTCCTGAACGTTTAAAAATGTGCCTGAATTGCTCGCATTCACCTCTG
This sequence comes from Stegostoma tigrinum, assembly GCF_030684315.1. NCBI lineage: Eukaryota > Metazoa > Chordata > Chondrichthyes > Orectolobiformes > Stegostomatidae > Stegostoma > Stegostoma tigrinum. Next base: position 39,020,858 of record NC_081368.1, read on the forward strand.
GGAGGGTTGATGATCTTGCATAGATTGGAAGCATGCAGAGTAGCAGTTGGTGAAATCAATATCTTTAGTGCTAATTTAGAGCGCAATCTGTCTTTCTGGCACTGTGAATATGCTTTCAGCTGTATGAAAGAACTCTCCGCTGGGATATTCATGAATTGATTTTTGTTTTAACTTCCTTTCGATTCTTTGATTAAGTCACAAGCGTCAGCCTGGCCTGGCGGCCTTCTGAGCCCATGTGGGAGTCCTTCGGCAGCCCATCTTGATGTCTCAGAGGCCCGTGGTGGTCTCATGGCCCGATGTCAGAGGGTGTCTGGCGGTGAAAGCGTGGCCCAGTGCCTACCTGGCGATTGGAGACTGCAAGCGGATCCTGCCCGGGTATGTTCAGGGGGCAGCTGGAGGAGATTGGAGATGGCAATCTCAGCAGCAGCAGCTGTGATGGCATTGTGGCCCAATGCAGGCAGAGAGCGATGTGAGAGAGGTCATCTGGTATCTGCGGTGGCAGCTAAAACAGGCAGCAGAGGTCAACTGGAGAGCGAGCTAACCAGAGGAGATTGGAGCCCTAACAAGAATTCATCAAAGCTTGTTGAACTTTTAACTTTATTCCTTTTGTTAAATGTTTATAGTTAGGAAGACTTTGATGTTAACTATTACCTTATTTTTGTTTTTCGACTTATTCAGTGAAGGCCTGTAATGCTTAACTTTTTACCCTTTGTTTCTTTTACTATTTTGTACACTACTTTGCATCTGTATTTTTTCGTACCTAGGGATGGCACCATGTGTGGTGACATTAGACACTTCTCTTGTACCCCTGTATTTTTGTACTTGTCTACATGTGACAATAAAATCTAAACCTAAAAAGTCTGAATCCAAAAGATCAACCACCAAGTAAGTTCCAGTAAATGTACTTTGACTTGTATTAAGATTATCATGGCAACCAACAATCAAATTGACTGAAACCCAAACAGCAGAATCAATGTAGAAGCTCTCACCTTTTACTTTAAATATTAAACAATATTGATGTAAATATAATGGTACTACAGTATAAGTCAGATCTTAAAATAAAACCTGTCTGGCTAGATCCATATGTTTATCTTAAATTGTGTTAGTTAACATGGTGGCTAGTCACAGACATTTTCAACTGCAGTAGCAGATTTTCTTTTAACAACAGAATGGAAGTTTGTTGCATTTAGAAAAAACAAACCGAGCTGTCTAAATCTGGAAAACATCTTACAAGATCTAAAATACACAGTAAAACAAAATTTCAAATCACTGTTCCAGAAAATATCAATTACAAGAGACTTGAGTTTACAGAAATTACACCCCTGTCAACTCTTAAATGTTGTACTGACTGGCTGCTGACAGTTTCTTGGCCTTAGACTGTAGAGACAATTTGGTGACTCCTTTCCGAACCTGCTAGCGTGAGCCTTCACATATCTGAAAGTCTAAACATTCTCAGTCCTGATAATCTGCAGAGAACTCACCAAATGCTTCCAGTTTGGAAATTTCACAGATTTAATCCTGGTGTTGATGTAATTTATTTCCTGAACTGCACTGAACCCTTCATCTAGGAGAGAAACAATTTGCTTATAAACTCAACATTGGTGTGTCCTGAAATAAACTGAAAAGCTTGCTTCTGCAGTGATTTTTTTTTTACTAGAAATGCTCATCCTAGATTTTCTGAACTGAAAACAAAGCTAAAAGCTTTTGTAAACATTGCGTCTTCTTACCTTACTCCATTTTTGATTGTGGTCTGAATTGGGAAAATGACTGATTCATTACGAAGGACTAATGAAGGAATTGCTGTACTTTTGAAAGGAAGTTGCTGAAATTCAGTTTGTGTGGTATTTACACTTATTTTGCAAGCCATAACGAAGTTGTACAATGAGATGGCACATCCCCCAGGGTGTGCTTAGGAAGAAAGATTCAGTCAGCTAAAGGTTGCTGATTGATTTGTGAAGTCATGCGTGCCTAAGGCCTTCAGCCGAACAAAAATTATCTGGCTCCTGGGTAACTGACCAGCTTGTGGGTGTGAATGATACTGACAAACCTTCAAATTGCTGAAAGAACTGAAAGAATGCCAATAAAATACTTAAAGTCTAAGGAAAGCCAGTTTGTTTTCTTCCACCAGTTGATGTAAACTGTTTGACCAATCAGTCAGAAACTTCAAAATTTGTGAGACAGTCACTCTGTGCTTCTTATGAAGAAGTGAGAGAACTTGAAGGAGAAGATCAGGGAACTGAAGAACTTGGGAAATGAAAAGAACACTCCATTGAGCCCTGAAGACTGGTACAATTGGCCTGTTTCTCTGGTACTTTTTTCTCTCAAACCTATAATGCCAATGTTTCTCTGTCTGTATGTGTGTGTGTGTGTAAGGGTGAATTTGGAAGATGGTTTAAGTTTTAAATAGTTGAGTTATATATCAGTAGTTCATAGTTGCTTACCTGTAATTAGAACCTAGTTACCTGTGGTAAATAATAGTATTGTTAAGCGCAGAAACATGGTCAATGTTTTTTATTAAGCTAAATCTATCCAGTTGGTAAACTGGCAATTTTGTATACTTTAGCAAACTTTTTATCTTCTGTGATAACGTGAAGGTTAGTGGTCCTTGAATTGCAGCATGGTTCCTCAGCAATATACACAACTTTTAACACCACCTGCTCTCTGACACATACTGGATTAGGCCACTAATCTGGAAGGACTTTCTGACCTTTCTCATTTCAAAAAAAAAGAAATCTCCCTACAATAAAATGTCAGTTTCTGAAATCCAAATTCAAACAATGATATATAAATTATATATCCATATACATGAATTGTACACCTTTGATCACTTAAATTAGTAATAATCTAACAGGCAAATTGTGGTCAGTATAATCTACAAATTATACCTTAAATAGCAGGTACAGAAAAGTTATTTTACTAAGCATATTTGGCAGTAATGTCAGCTGCAGAGTCCTTCAGAGGCTGGAAAAATTGGATGGTTAGACAGGATGGGATTTGAGTTGAACCTGGTCTGGTGAGCAGAGAGGAATGGATGCTCAGGTCTGGCACCAGAGATGAGAGTTAGGAGAATTTGGGGCTCAGATCAGTTCTGGCAGTGATACAAGTCCAACAACAGTGGGACAGAGAGAATCAGGTCTGATGGTGGTTGTTGAGGGTAGGGTTGGGAGTTGGGGGTTTGGGGGAAGAGGGATGGCCACTGTTTGATTTAGTTCTGGCAAGCGTCATGGAAAGTTGATTTTGGTGGCATTGGGATAAGGTGAAGAGGTGTGGGTGTGGATTGGGTGAGGACATCCGTTCTGGGGCTGGGTGCCAGGACTTAAGGGGGTATGGGTCCCGTTGGCATCAGGTCATGTCTGGGTATTATGAGTGGGGTAAATATAGTATCCGGTTAATAGTTTCTCAGGAAAATCTAACTTTTCCTGAATAGCCACTTCACTCGTTTTCATTAGCACTATCCAAAAAGTTTCTGATTTTTAGGGAGATTTTCTCAGGGTGCTAGGTGTAGAGGAATTACTCGGAGAAAAATTAAAACTTCTGGGCAGTTCCAGCAGAGAATGTGGAATTGGAGATTCTACACAGTCTCCTTGCACCACTGCAGTGCATGCCCATGTAACAAGAAGCTCCCCCATTGTGCCCAAAATCTTACATAGTAAGGCTGTATGCAATACCATCAAGACAACTAAATGCTGAGGAAAAGTATAGAACCAGAAAAAAAGATGTAAGGGAGATTAGACAAGCCTGCATCAAAACCATATGATCTTATGCATAGATCAAAATAACAATTGCAGTTTCTGTTAGGTGTAGTTGTTTGCAGTTACTCATAGAGCCCAGGCGCAGTGAAACCGTACCAGGAATACACAATAGATAATGCTGCCATAAGGATACCAGAAGCAAAAGGACTCTTGCAGAAAAGGAGACAATCAGAGATGAAGAAAGCAATGTGGATGAAGGAGAGTGTCATAAGAGAATTAGTTTTAAATGTATGATTCTGACCAACAGCTCAGTATACTAAGAGAAGTTAAAGGTAAGACATTAGAGCACCCAAATTTTCAAAGTTCTTTGAAAACAGGCATTATGCCAAAGACTGAGACCAATTCGGCAAAGTTCACTTTTCTTCCAGAGGCAAAACTATGCTGTGGTGATCAATGCATCACTTTCACAATTGTAGAATGCCTGCCTTCTCAATAGTGTTTCCTGCAAATGTTCTCTTTAATTAGAATTTCCGTACGAAATATTGAATAGAATGAGTGGCATTGAATAAGCTTTTCTTGCTTCTCTTTCTTTGAGAGATACATTTGACAATCTTCCATCTACCTTTACAGTGATGATGAATTTGGAGTTCCAATCAGGATTAAAAAAATGAGATTTGGTCGCTGTAATAGTTTTCATTACTTCCTGCTGCTTTGTTGCTACTGAATGAAGCAGCAACTTGAAAGCCTTGTGGATATGAATATAGATAACATAGCCTTACTCTGCCCCATAATCAAAAATAGAACTACCATCTGTCTTATGTACTTTATGAAAACTTAGCATGACTTTTATTTTCTGATTACCCTATGGGCTTCCAGAGCATTTGATATTAACTTGCATAAGGACACTTTATCTGACTGCTCGGAGCATTCAAAACAAGGTGGATGAATGGACGGTGCAAATCGTGGCAAATGGGTATGATTTAGTGGCCATTACAGAGACATGGTTAATGGATGGTCATGACTGGGAGGTATCAAACTGTTCGGAAGGACAGACAGGAAGGTAAGGGAGGTGGTGTTGCTCTGATTTTTAAGGATTATATCAGGGCAGTAGTGAGAAATGATATAGGTTCTACTGAACAAAACGTTGAATCCATTTGGGTGGAAATGAGGAATAGCATGGAGAAGAAGTCACTGATAGGTGTGGTCCGTAGGCCACCAAATAATGACATTGTGGTGGGGCAGGCAATAAACATAGAAATAGCTAATGCATGTAAAAATGGTACAGCAATTATCATGGGGGATTTTTATCTACAGATTGAACCAGGTCGGTCATGACAACCTTGAGGAGGGGTTCATAGAATACATCTGTGATAATTTCCTTGAACAATGTAAAATGGAACCTGTAGCTTGCTCCCTCAGTCCTGTGTAATGAGACAGGAATAATTAATGATCTCACAGTTAGGGATCCTCTCAGATGGAGTGAACACAGTATGGTTGAATTTAAAATGCAGATGGAGCGTGAGAAGGTTAAAACCAGAATCATTGTCCTGTGCTTGAACAAAGAAGACTATGTTTTCTGAAACAAAGGAAAGAAAGAAAGGAGGAAGGATAAAGGGTCTTGGCCCGAAACGTCAGCTTTTGTGCTCCTGAGATGCTGCTTGGCCTGCTGTGTTCATCCAGCTCCACACTTTGTTATCAAAGGAGGAAGGAGTTAGCTTAGGTAGAATGGGAGAAAAAACTTCATTGTGAGTCAATTGAGGAACAGTGGAGGACTTCCAAAACAATTTTTCACAGTGCTGAGCAGAAGCATATTCCAGTGATAAGGAAGAACTGTAGGAAAAGCGAGAGCCAGCCATGCATGTCTAAGAGAATAAAGGAAAGTATCAGATTGAAATAAAACACATGTAAAAGCAAAGAGTAATGGGAAACTAGGAGACTGGGAAATCTTTAAAGGCCAGTAGAAAGCCACAAAAAAGTTATAAAGAAAAGTAAGATAGATTATGAGCGAAAATAGCTCAATATAAAAACAGGCAGCAAAATTTCTATAAATGTGTAAATCGTAAAAGAGTGATGAAGGTAAACGTTGGTCCTTTAGAGAATGAGAAGGCCAATTTAATAACTGGGAATGAGGAAATAGCAGAGATATTAAACAGTTATTTCGTGTCGATCTTCACAGCGGAAGACACATATAACATGCCAAAAACTAAGGGCAAGAAGGTTATGGCAGGTGAGGACCTAGAAACTATCATTATCACTAGGACGAAGTGCTGGGCAAGCTAATGTGGCTAACGGTAGACAAGTCTCTTGGCCCTGATGAATTGCATCCCAGGGTACTAAAAGAGGTGATGGGGAAAATAGCAAATGCACTAGTAATTATTTACCAAAATTCACTGGACCTTGGGGTGGTTCCTGCAGATTGGAAAACAGCCAGTATGATGACTCTGTTTAAAAAAGGAAGTAGACAAAAAGCAGGTAACTATAGGCCAGTTAGCTTAACTTCGGTAGTGGGGAAAACGCTTGAATCTATCATTAAGGAAAAAATAAGAAGACATCTGGGTATAAATTGTCCCATTGGGAACACCCAGCATGGGTTCATGAAGTGTAGGTCATGTTTAACTAATTTGGTGGAATTCTCTGAGGGCATTACTTGCATGGTGGACAGTGGGGAACCTGTAGATGTGGTGTATCTGGATTTGCAGAAGGCATTTGACAAGGTGCCACACCAAAAGCTGCTACATAAGATAAAGTTGCATGGTATTACAGGTAATGTATTGGCATGGATAGAGGATTGGTTGACCACTAGAAAACAAAGAGAAGGGGTAAATGGGTGTTTTTCTGTTTGGCAGTCAGTGGTGTGCCTCAGGTATCAATGTTGGGACCACAATTGTTTACAATTTACATAGATGACTTGGGAGTTGGGGACTAAGTGTGGTGTGTCAAAATTTGCAGATGGCACTAAGGTGAGTGCAGTGCAGAGGGACTTGTGTGTCCTTGTGCATAAATCGCTGAAGGTGGGATTGCAGGTGCAGCAGATAATTAAAAAGGCAAATGGAATTTTGTCTGCCATTGCTAGAGGGATGGAGTTTAAAAACAGGGAGGCTATGCTGCAGCTGTGTAGGGTCCTGGTGAGGCCACACCTTGAGTACTGTGTGCAGTTTTGGTCTCCTTACTTGAGAAGAGATATACTAGCACTGGAGGGGTTGCGGAGGAGATTCACTCAGTTGATTCCAGAGTTGAGAGGGTTGGATTATGAGGCGAGACTGAGTAGACTGGGATTATACTCATTGGAATTCGGAAGAATGAGCGGAGATCTTATAGAAACATATAAGATTATGAAGGGAATAGATAAGGTGGAGGCAGGGAGGTTGTTTCCGCTAGCAGGTGACACTAGGACTAGAGGGCATCACCTCAAAATAAGGGGAAGCAGATATAGGACTGAGGCCAGGAGGAGCTTCTTCACCCAAAGGGTTGTGAATCTGTGGAATTCCCTGCCCAGTGAAGCAGTTGAAGCTACCTCACTGAATGTTTTTAAGGCAAGGCTAGATAAATTTTTGAAAAGTAAAGCAATTAAGGTTATGGTGAACGGGTGGATAAGTGGAGCTGAGTCTCAAAAAGATCAGCCACGATCTTATTAAATGGTGCGGCAGGCTCGAGGGGCCAGATGGCCTACTCCTGCTCTGAGCTCTTATGTTCTTATAATATAGAAACATCAAGAACCACCTTAAGATCCTCTTGTAGCATAGATTAACCTATTGCTTCAAGCATATTAAAATTTGCCTTATGAATTGAAATCCCAAAAGTTCTCTGGAAAACTAAAAGAATGAATGTGCCAAACAGAATCCTGTTCACCACTCTCAGAAGGAAATGCCAAGCCCAACTCAGTGTTTCCCATGTTTTCCCATAAAGGCTATTTCCACACCCATTTCTCCCAAGATCAACTTCATGCCGTATGCATTAACATGAACTAGATAATACAGTCATCAATCTTTTATGGATACATCTAGTGGTGCTTTACTATTTTAAAGATTTTACATAAATGCAAAGTGTAAAACAAATAGTCACGTAACTCACACAGAAATAACATATCCATCATATGAAGCTGCCTTTCAAAATAACTTGCTTTTGTTTGTAGTGACATTGGTAACCCCATTGGGAGCTTCATGTCAAAGAAATATGTTGAGGATCTGATCAGAAAGAAACTTCGAAATATGGGTTGTTGAGAGTTTGAGAGTTTTAAAGCTGAGAGAAATGTAGCGAGTGACCTTCAGAGGGAAAGAGTGTGGATGATGACATGATCACCAATCACGGAGGGGTACACATAACACCAGAATTCAAAAATCTAGTTGAGCAGAGTTATAGGCCCGAGCAGCTTGCTGGAAGAAAATTGGGTGAGGCAAATAAAGAATTTATAAATTATGGTGAGCGTTTCGAAATTAATGCTTTGGGACATGGAGACTTTTGGAATTTGATAAGGGCAGCGATATTGGCAGAGTATATAATGCTGGCTGTTGGTAATACAGTTTGTAATTTTATTAATTCTTAAGTTGTTTCCATGAGTTCTAAGATATCTGACTAATCAAGTGTTCAGTCTGCAACTCTGTCAGATATGGAGCATATTTTCAAGCTGCAACTGTACAACACGCTGGTGCGGCCTCATTTGGAATATTGCTTGCAGTTCTGGTCACCCCATAACAGGAAGGATGTGGAAGCATTGGAAAAGGTACAGAGGAGATTTACCAGGATGTTGCCTGGTCTGGAGCGCAGGCCCTATGAAGAAAGACTGAGGGACCTGGGTCGGTTCTCATTGGAGAGAAGGAGGCTAAGAGGGGATCTAATAGAGATGTACAAGATGATCAGAGGATTAGATAAGGTGGACAGTGAGAGTCTTTTCCCGAGGATGATGACTTCGGCTTGTACAAGGGGGCATAGCTACAAATTGAGGGGTGATAGATTTAAGACAGGTATCAGAGGCAGGTTCTTTACTCAGAGAGTGGCAAGGGCTTGGAATGCCCTGCCTGCCAATGTAGTTAACGCAGCCACATTAGGGGCATTTAAACAGTCCTTGGATAAGCAAATGGATGATGATGGGATAGTGTAGGGGAATGGCGCAACATTGAGGGCCGAAGGGCCTGTTCTGCGCTGTATTGTTCTATGTTCTACGTTCTATATTGTGCTAGGGAGTCAGGTAGATCAGTTTCTTTTTAATGGAGGTCTGTGCATTCTCTCCAACATCTCAGTTTTGCCTTCGTGTTTTCCTAATGAGGATTTTCAATGTTTGCTGCCTTTCCAAATAAACCTTCCACAGAGACTCCCATACGCTGGCAGGGATATTGACCTTTGAGGATATCCCTCAAGAGTTTCCTTTGCCTGATTGGGAGTCCGCTGTTGCGACTGAACCAAATAGAGCAGTTGTTCTGGGAATTGTGTGTCAGCCTCGTGAGTGATATGATGTGCCCAGCACAGTTGGCTTTGAGTAATTAGAATCTCAATACTGGGCATGTTGTGTTAGGAGAAGACGCTTCTGCTTAATTGCCTTTCTGACTACCTCATTTGGAGCATCTTACAAAAACACCACTGGTAGTACTTCTCCAGTGTCTTGGAATGCCTACTGTAGATTGTCTACTTCTCTGAGGGTGGAAAGTATAGATAGCCATGGACTTTGTTTCAAGTTTGAAATCTTGATCTTGGAATACTCTTCTTTTTAGTTATCAGAGGTTGAGCTGACATCTTTGGAGATCGTAATATAGCTTTTACTTATGTGTGCGCCTTCATTGAAAAATCACTCCAAAGATACACAAAAATGCTTTATTTTTCAGAATATAGCTGCTTCTGGCAGGAGTGTGTTATCTGAATTTGTTAGAAGAGGACTTTCCATATTAAGCAGAGGTTCACCTGCACATCTGCCAATGTGGTATACTGCATCCATTGTACCCGGTGCGGCTCCCTCTACATTGGGGAAACCAAGTGGAGGCTTGGGGACCGCTTTGCAGAACACCTCCGCTCGGTTTGCAATAAGCAACTGCACCTCCTAGTCACAAACCATTTCCACTCCCCCACCCATTCTTTAGATGACATGTCCATCATGGGCCTCCTGCAGTGCCACAATGATGCCACCCGAAGGTTGCAGGAACAGCAACTCATATTCCGCTTGGGAACCCTGCAGCCCAATGGCATCAATGTGGACTTCACCAGCTTCAAAATCTCCCCTTCCCCTACTGCATCCCAAAACCAGCCCAGTTCATCCCCTCCCCCCATTGCACCACACAACCAGCCCAGCTCTTCCCCTCCACCCACTGCATCCCAAAACCAGTCCAACCTGTCTCTGCCTCCCTAATCTGTTCTTCCTCTCACCCATCCCTTCCTCCCACCCCAAGCCGCACCTCCGTCTCCTACCTACTAACCTCATCCCACCTCCTTGACCTGTCCGTCTTCCCTGGACTGACCTATCCCCTCCCTACGTCCCCACCTATACTCTCCTCTCCACCTATCTTCTTTTCTCTCCATCTTCGGTCCGCCTCCCCCTCTCTCCCTATTTATTCCAGAACTCTCACCCCATCCCCCTGTCTGATGAAGGGTCTAGGTCCGAAACGTCAGCTTTTGTGCTCCTGAGATGCTGCTGGGCCTGCTGTGTTCATCCAGCCTCACATTTTATTATATTGTTAGAAGAGGACCTTAGTTTTCTGGATGTTTAGAGTAAACCTATTTCCTCATACCCTTTGGAGAAAGACTCAACAATAACTTGGAGCTTAGTTTCTAAGTGACTATGTGCGCAGCACAAGGCCACACAACTTGAACCGTTATCATCTCCTCTGTTATGTAGATCAAACCCATGTCTACGGATAATTTGCTGGGGACATGGTATTGTGCCAAGGGCAAAATGGTGAAATGATGCAGAGTTGTTTGACGCCTGTCTTCACTGAGATTGTGCCTGTGGTTTGCTGATTTACAGTCATGGCTTTTAAGCCATTGTGGAGCACATGAAGCATGGTGACAAATTTCTGATGGCAGCAGTGTTTGAAGATGATACTCCATAACCCTGCACAGTTGATAGAGTCTTAAGGTTTTCATGAGGCCAACAAAGTCAATATGGCATACTTCTTGCATTTTTCTTGAAGATCATGCTTATTGTGCCTCTTGATAAGAAAAACCTTAATGTTTCTTTGGCAGGAGATCTTGGGCCTCAGGGATGAGACGATTGATGAGGATTGTTGCAATGATTTTTTTTGAAGCAGATAACAGATAAATTGTCTGTGATAATCACATTTGAGATCTTTCCCTTGCATATGAATTAGAGTAGCTACAGGGAGTAGCTCAGGAAATGGGCAAGGAAACATGAAAGAAAGAATTTGCACTCAATACAGCAACTTTCACATGCTGTGGACATTCTAAGTACGCTTACATCAAAACCATTAAATGACTTTTAAGGAAATCACAGTTACTACATTGGTAAACATAACAGCAATTGATTAGCAAAGACCTTTTAAATAAGAGCAGTGAGAATGCTGGTGATATGTTAGCCAGCATATTGGAAAAATCTTCTATTTATCTTCACATGCTACCGTGTATCCTACACATAACCCTGAAGGGAAAGATGGGGCCTAAGTTTGACATCTTATCTGAAAGAAGGAAACTTTGATTATGCTGCACTCGCTCACTATTGAAACCTCATCCCGGATTATAGGATCAGATCTTGGAGTGGGGCTCGAAATCCTAACCATGAACTCTTTAAAACAAGGTGTCTACAAATAAGGTACAATTGGCAATGGAATGCCAGTTTATAAGTTAGCGTCTACAAGTGCAAGGCTAATGTTGACATGACTTTGTTGATATGACATGACAGGGCTCTGTCTTCTGAGCTGCAACTGGACACAGATGCAAAAGAGTGACAAGAGCTAGTGATTAGTTGTAAGTTTGAAGTTACATGTGAATGGGAGCTCAAAATAACACCATTTTGTTATGAATAGCAAGGGAGAGAGTTCATTGAGAAGTGAAGTGGAGAAAGTTAGGAGAACACTCACTCCAGAATGCTGCACAGCTACTGCCCATATGTCCTCTATTGTCCTACCATTGTCTAGTGGATTTTCAGGAGTGATGGTGGACCTTTTGAAATTTGATGTGGCAAAAGATCGTTAGAGTAAGCTGAATAAAGAGTTATTGAAATTTTCTACGGGAAAATGGAAGTATTTCGTGGGATTTTAGCTAAAGCGAACAAGTGGAAAGTGAGGAGGTACAATCGTTTGAAAAGGTGAAGGTGAGACACAGTTGCTGACTCCAATAGTAGATGAAACATCAGGAAAGGTCAGGCCATGTCTGTTGTGTAATGTTAACAGGGAAGTAAGAGAACTACAAGTAGGATATGTAATTTGTTAGCACTGGCCAGATGATTGCATCATTCGTTTTGTAGCCAAGTCTTACGTGTAATTCTCCTTGTATTAATTTGGTTTTCCTATGAGCTCTACTCCAAGACTATTTCCATTGGCGATCATTCTCTAAAAAGAGGAGCTCCTTCCTCCTTGAAGACCTCCAATGCCATGTCTAATGATTTTGAATTCATAGAATCCCTACAGTATGGAAACAGGCCCTTTGGCCCAACAAGTCCACACAAAACCTAAGAGCATCCCACCCAGACCCATCCCCCTAAGCTATACCTCCCTGAATGCTATGGACAATTTAGCATGGCCCATCCACCTCACCTGCACACCTTTGGACTGTGGGAGGAAACCCATGGGGAGAACGTGCAAACTCCTCACAGGCAGCTGCCTGAGGCCAGAATTGAACCCAGGTCCCTGGTGCTGTGAGGAAGCTTGTGCTAACCACTGTGCCACCCTGAATTCTTCTACAACTTTCAGCCATCATCTATATTTTACAGCAGTGACTGAGAGCCATGATTGATAACAAGCAAATACAGTAATCTTTGTTGAGATAAGTTAACTTCATTTAGCGTTCCAGACACCAAGATACCAATTGGTGAACTGCCAAGACCAGCATGAATAATGCTAGCAGTTTATCAATCATAATCAAATAACGCACAAATACTACTTTAGCACTTGTTTTCGCCGATATCATCAGTCACAAATGTTTGGAACTATGCCCGTGTTTTGGGTTCAAGTCAAATCTCTGTCAGCAATTCTTTTTGGTGTTTGCGTTCTTTAATTTATAGTTTTTACTTTTTGATTGATTTTCAATTTGCAGCATTAAAATCCAGCAGGGACTGTAATCTTCTCAATTTTTCTTTCTATCTTCATCAGCCAGATTTTCCCAGATACACAGAACGAACATTTGAAGCTAATTTTCTCCCTATATCTTCTCTCAATCAAAATGGTTTAGCTGTCAGTTGGTTTGCTTTGCATACTTCTCATAGCTAGGCTTCATGCTTTCTGCCCAGCTCTGCATTTGTCCAGTCTTTCTGTACTGTGCTATTTATGGTTAGAGGGGAGCAGTTCCATGGCAACATCACAACATCACTGCAGATTACAAAAACCGTTTCAACAGCTGTGAACTCATAACCTTAGTAAGAACTGAGGAGCTGGATTTTATATTGGGGTGGTGATCCTTCCTGGCTATTAAGTGGCTTGAGGGCAGCACTTCAGCCACTCAGCCAACTTGAAATTTCACCTCACGGTTGGAGACCGGCATGTCTCCAATACTGGCAGTGACAACCAAGAGTAAATCAACAGTGAGATCTGCACCAAAATGCGCCATGATGAAGCAGGGATCCACAGTGAGTCAGGGATCTGGCTGGAGCCAGGCTGATAATCCTGGCAAAGAATGATAGGATAGTTAGTGAGCTGGTCCATGGGAAGAATGAGGGTGGGCATTGTTGGGAGACCTTGGGCATGACTCTTTGATGTGACAAAGAGATCTGTGAAGGAGCTAAATACCTATTTACCATTCTCTGGCCTGCTCATTGAAAGCTGCTGAGCGCCTGATATGAGTCTTACCTTACACTAGCTGAATCCCATTATTGGCTGGGTCAGACAGTTAAATAGCCATGATTAGTCCACTGAAGATACTCACTTGATCCACAGTTTGCTTCCCCCACTCTAGGTAAAATTGGGCATGGATGGATGAGTGGCTACTGGGCAAAGTGCCCGTAGTACTTTATGGCCTCCAACTTCCCATCTTGCCTCCAGAGGTCTGTAAAATCCAACCTAGGTTATTACCGCTGACCCATTACTAAAACCTTAAGAAGGTCAGTTATTCAGATCTTCAGGGTGCCTTTTGGTTCAGACAGGTATCAGGTGAGTGGTCAAAATGGATACTGTTCTGTTGCCCAGTACAGCCAGTGGGAGGTTTGATCGATTTTTATGGTCAACCGTTATCAACATTGCCTTGTCGCGTTGTCACCAGTAATTGCACTCTTTATTACCAACCAGCAGAAGGATGAGAAGTCTGGCAGTGTGGCCATTGTTAATGGGCCTGCAACAACACAGAGTTGGACAAATGCAATTATGTGAATATTGAGAAAGATATTTGTGCAGAGCTTACAGCAACAAAGTGATCACTCATTGAAACTGTTACGATTTAAAGCCAGTGAACTGAAAATATGTTTGAGAGATAAATGATGGATGAGCCTTTTTCATTTACTTTTAGTGATTTGATTCATTCAGGTTCTGGATTGTTCATTAGCAAATTTTCATTAGCTCATAATTACCAAATCCTGATTTGTTACAGCTGCAAGTAATCTAGAAAAATTAATTGGTTCAGTTTCTGCAATTCCAATAATAGGTTTTACTGACGGAACGTAAAACTCTCGTTTGTCACTATTTTATGACTCTGTGATTCAAGCAAGCAATGTGCAAATGCAGACAAAAAATTGCATGTTGAATGTATAATGCTTAGTAGAAAAAGCCTGTGTACTCATGTATCATTTATCAATGGGGCTGTCCTGGCCCTATATGTGGGAAGTCAATTGCATACTTTATTTTAAGGGCAAGAATATTGCTCAACACATGGATTACACTGCTAAAGAAACTGAAGAATCCCATTTGGTCCCAAAGTTTAATTGCTGTCAGGTCCACATTGGCACGTTGTGAAAAGGAAATGTATGTTACTATAGTCCTTACAGGAGATGATGCCCTAGTGGAATTATCGTTAAACTATTAATGCAAAGGCCATGGCAGATGGTGGAATTTGAATTCTAAATATCTGGAATTTGGCATCAAATGGTGACCGTTATCGATTGTTGGGAAAAACCCATCTGGTTCACTCACGTCATTGAGGTAAGGAAACTGTCATCTTTACCTGGTCGGACCTACGCTTGACACTCCCCCAGACCCACAGTAAACACTTAATTGCCCCTGGAAAATTAGGGATAGATGATAAATGCTGGCTGGGTCAGTGATGCCCACATCCTATGTATGAATACCAAAAGAAGTTGTTCTTATTAGAGAAAAACATCTTTAGGTGAGGTTAACCTGAGGGTGTGGTTGAGAATAAGGACCTCATGGGGATGTCATCTGGTACAGGCATTGGACTTATGATGCTGGAACCAATCACAAACCAGCTATTCAGCCAATCAAGCTAAACAACCCCAAAAGGAAATGGAAGGAAATATCATAAGAATTTGTCACAACCTTACAAGTTTTCCTAGTGACAGCAAAAGTGCTGGAAGATAGAAAAGTGGTAAAAATGCTACTCTTGCTCAATAAAGTGTACAAGGTAATTCCCAAAACTCTCATATCAGTTAGTGGTAACATTTTAGAAACAATAACAATAGGATGAAAATGTAACAGGCCGTTGGTGAGATTTCAATTATTTAAGAGAGCTAGCATGGATTTCTAGTAGACAAATCAGCCCATATCTTCCTGATTTTAGACCATTAGAGATGGTATCTCAATCAGTGTCAGCACTGTACAGAAATCCTGATCTGCAGATGTTTGTTTGAATTACCCAGGAATTGCCTTCTCATAGGCTCATTCCTAGTCTACCCCAAGCACCAACTACCGAACACATCCCTGACCCGACCCTGCCTGACTATCCCAAAACTGTACAGCTGTCCCCATTGCCCTGATCCAACTACATTTAACCATCCAACTTCCCTGGGTCCACTTAACTCCCATCAATCTGAACTGACCATTCTTTCCCAATTACCACTAACTAACCACCTTGACCTCACCTGGCTATCCCTCTGGAACAACTTCTTCTGCTGAACATCCAACTACTTCATAGATCCAACCCTGCTAAACTCCCTGACTCAGCTGTCCCCTGATACCTACTGATAACTGGCCCTGCATAACCATCCATCCACCCATCTTCCACCTCTTTCATCTCCGACTTACTCAACTAACTTTGTCACCCAACTACCCAAAACCTCCTCTCCCTCAGTCACCCTCCCCACTTACCTACTTTAACCTACTTATCTAATTCATTCATCTACCCACACTCATAAGCATCCAAGCACCTTACTAAGTTTACCCATTCATCAACCTACTAATTGATCTCACTCACCTCTTCACCCCAGCCACCTACCCATCTACATACTAATTCACTTCTACACCTCAGCTATCTACCTAATTCACCTGCTTACCCGCCTGAGCTGGCTGTCTATCTACACATCACACTGACCTACGTATTCGCTCACTCATCACACACCCATTCATCCATTCATTTACCCATATTCATGCATTATTGCACTTGGAACTTGCCAAATTTGGCAATAAGTGCTATTAAAAAGTGGGATTGTCCTGTTCTGTCCTGACTCCCTACTCATACTGACCTTATCTGGAAAACACTGCTGCTTAGTTCTGTGTCATCCAGTCTCATCTAGACAATTAAAATTCCGTGGGCAGTGGCATTGGGCTCAGGATTGCTGCCGAACGGAAAAAGCAAGTTTAACTTGAGATCAATTAGTAGGTTGATGAAGTAGTACCCAAAGGTATATGATTGGAAAAGAGTGGATGCAAAAATAGAAATTGCTAGAAAAGCTCAGCAAGTCAGGCAGCATCATTGGAGAGAAATCAGAGTTAATATTTCCGGTCAAGTGACCCTTCTTCAGAACTGTTACAGATGCTGCCAGACCTACTGAACTTTTCCAGTAATTTCTATTTATGTCTCTGATTTACAGCATCTGCAGTTCTTTCGGAATATAGTGGACATTGCCTGTAAAGATTTTATGATTATAATAAAAATGGGTTATCAGCATTCAACTCCCATCATCTGATTCTAATACCCATGACATTTCATGGACTAAAAATAATTTCAGTAAGAAAAATGCAGACACAAAATGGCTACTATGATCACCTGATTAGGTTGAGCTAAACTCTTAAAATTATCAGTGAACAAGGGTCGGTGTGTCAAAAATAACATTGTTGGAGAAAGCACTGAAAATCAGATCATTATCTCCCGGTTAATTCACACCTTTCTGCAGGTTACATATTGAGATGAAAGGTTTTGTTTGGAGAATTCAACTCAGAAGAACAATGAACAGTCACAAAATTATGTAAATATACCATTATTGGCAACTACCTCTGAGCAGCAGAGTACAGACAAGGAAATATGGATTTGTAGGCAAGATCTTGAAGACTCTCTGCCTCTCTTTCGCTCAATCTCAAAGGTCAGTTACTAGTGAAAAAGCAATACAGAAAACACAGCGTTCACTGAGAAATCAAGGTTGTCTACAAAAGTCTTGAAGTTGCAATTGATTTTGCGTTCTTGTTCAGTTTGAACATTATTCTCCACTTCCTTTGTAAGCTTATTGACTGTGTTTGTGTGGGAGCTTGATGGTGTATCTTTATTATTTTTGGAATAGTAGGTCTTAAGAAAATTCCTTTTTCTTCCACTGGCAACTTAGAATTGGCTCTCTCTTTGATCTAGCTAAGTACCTATAATTGACCGCATGGCAGAAAAGAAATAATAATATTTATGCAACTGATTGAGAGGGATCAAGGAAGGGGAGCTTATTATCCTTCCTTTTCTCATCTTAACAAATTTGGGGGCTTGGTCCCACTGGTGAATTACAAATTCGAATGATGGTAATAATTTTTTCCTTCAGAAGTTTTTTTTCAAACTGCTTAAAGCTGTTCTAGAGTCTTTAAGAATTAAAAGTGCTAATCTGTTCAAAATCAAAGTTAATGCTATACTGCAGTAGGATGGCGTAGCTTACGGGAAACTAAGGGTTTTATCCTTGGAAGAATTAAAAGATGTAGTGTGCCACTTCAAGATGAAGATTTGTCCCAAATTCAGGAAACAAAAATTGCAGAATATTTGGTAAAATGCCTGAAGTTAGAAGCCCTCAGAATATGAAGCATTTAGATTAAAATTGGAACTGTAATTCCAGGAATGGAAGGGTGAGATTAGGAAAGAGAGAGAAGAATAGAAACAGGAAGAAGAGGGAGCATTTCTAAGCAAGGGATTTTGAAAGTGGAAGGAAATTTGATTCGAGACAGCTCAAGTTGTGAATGGAGACAGGAAATGGGAACAAACACTATTTTAGACTTGAGAATGGAAGTATTAATGTTGACTCATGTGATCCCTAAATTTGATGTGGAAACCATCTTTACCTCCGTTGAAAGATTAACACAGCTGTTAAAGTGGACAGTTTGTTGTTTTATGCCATTGTTACAGAACAGGCTGACAAAAAGCTTATGAAGTTTGCTTTGTTACTTGACGAATTGGCAGCAAAATTTGGAGTACGCTCACATGCATGTCTTGTCAGAGTTTTTATGTCACTCATCGACATTTAAGTAACTTTAGTGGAACTCGTTGATGTTACAGGGAATGGGCTTACAGGTCACACCAGAGGGCTAAGCGATTTATCTGACCAAGCAATGGACTCACCACCAGTCGGGAACTGGTGTTCCTTCAAATTACCAAAACCATCATTTTATGTGTTTTCATTACAAAATCCAACTATCATTCTATTAATCTAGCTATTATCTATATTCTATAACTAGATTACATTAGTACATTAAACTATAGTTACAATATATGAAGGTTATTCTATCTAATTTTTCCTGTCCCTTACAGCTCATTAACAATACCTATAACAAGTGTCCTGTCACTTTGCATTAAGTACAGGTAGTTCTGCAATGACGCATGTTTCTGTAAGACCATAAGACTTAGGAGCAGAAATTAGGCTGTTCAGCCCATCGTGTCTGCTCTGCCATTCAATCATGGCTGATAAACTTCTCAACCCCATTCTCCTGCTTTCTCCCTGTAACCATTGATCCCCTTGACAACCAACAACCTGTCTATCTCGGTCTTAAATATACAATGACCTGGCCTTCTCAGCCTTCTGAGGCAGTGAACTCCACAGATTCACCACTCTCTGTCTAAAGAAGTCTCTGTTCTGAAAGGTCTTCCCTTTAGTTTAAAGCGGTGCCTTCCGGTCCTAGTCTTTCCTAACAATGGAAACATCTTCCCAACATCCACTCTGTCCAGGCCATTCAGTATTCTGTAAGCTTCAATTAGATTCCCTCTCATTCTTCTAAACTCCATCAAGTATAGACCCAGAATCCTCAAATGTTCCTCGTTTGTTAAGCATCTCATTCCTGGGACTATTCTTGTGAACCTCTTCTGAACCTGCTCCAGGGGCAGTACATCCTTCCTGAGATATGGGGCCAAGAACTGCTCCTGCTCCTCAAATGTGGCCTGACCGGAGCCTTATAGACCCTCAGAAGTACATCCCTGATTTTATATTCAAATCTGCTTAAAATAAATGCCAAAGTTTCATTTGCCTTCCTAACTACTGACTCAACCTGCAAGTTTACCTTGAGGGAATCCTGGACCAGAACTCCCAAGTCTCTTTGCACTGAAGACTTCTGAATTTTCTCCCCGTTTAGAAAATAGACCATGCTTTTATTTTCTTACCAAAGTGCATGACCTCACACTTTCCCACATTGTACTCCATTTGCCGCTTCTTTGCTCACTCTCCTCATCTTTCCAAATCCTCCTGCAGCCTCCCCGCCTCCTCAAAACCACCTGTCCCTCTACCAGTCATTGCATCATCTGCAAACTTAGCCAGAGGCCCTCAATTCCTTCATTTAGATCATTAATGTAAAAAGTGAAAAGTTGTCATCCCAACACTGACCTTGTGAAGCACCACCTATCACCACTTGCCATCCCAAGAAAGACCTTTTTAAGTCCACTGTCTGCTTTCTGCCTAACAACCAATCTTCTGTCCATACTAGTACCTTGCCTCTAACACCATGGGCCCTCATCTTACTCAGCATCTCCTGCAGGCACCTTGCCAACAGCCTTCTTGAAGTCCGGGTAGATAACATCCATTTGGCTCTAACCTGCTTGTTATTTCCTCAAAGAATTCTAACAGATATGTCAGGTATGACCTCCCCTTGATGAAGCCATGTTGATTTTGCCCTATTTTACCATACACTTCCAAATATTCAGAAATCTCATCCTTCACAATGGACTCTTACATCTTACACACAACTGAGGTTAGGCTAATCAGCCTGCACTTTTCAGTCTTTTGCCTTACTTGCCTTTTTAAACAGGGGTGTCATCTTAGTGGTTTTCCAGTCCTCTGGGATCCTCCCTGACTCGAGCAATTCCTGAAAGATCACCACTATTATTTCCCTTAAGAACACTGGGGTGTATTCCATCTTGCCTTGGTGATTTATCCACCTTCAGACCAGGTAATGATGGCAGCTTCCTTCCCTGAAGGATATTAATGAACCAGATGGGTTTTTCCTGACAATCGACAATGGTCATCATTTGACTCTTAATTCCAGATATTTATTGAATTCAAATTCCATGATGCCATGGTGGGATTTGAACCCAGATCCCCAGAACATTAGTGATAATGGGAACTGCAGATGCTGGAGAATCCAAGATAATAAAACGTGAGGCTGGATGAACACAGCAGGCCCAGCAGCATCTCAGGAACACAAAAGCTGACGTTTCGGGACTAGACCCTTCATCAGAGAGGGGGATGGGGTGAGGGTTCTGGAATAAATAGGGAGAGAGGGGGAGGCAGACCGAAGATGGAGAGAAAAGAAGATAGGTGGAGAGGAGAGTATAGGTGGGGACGCAGGGAGGGGATAGGTCAGTCCAGGGAAGACGGGCAGGTCAAGGAGGTGGGATGAGGTTAGTAGGTAGGAGATGAAGGTGCGGCTTGGGGTGGGAGGAAGGGATGGGTGAGAGGAAGAACAGGTTAGGGAAGCAGAGACAGGTTGGACTGGTTTTGGGATGCAGTGGGTGGAGGGGAAGAGCTGGGCTGGTTGTGTGGTGCAGTGGGGGGAGGGGTCGAACTGGGCTGGTTTTGGGATGCGGGGGGGGGAGGGGAGATTTTGAAGCTGGTGAAGTCCACATTGATACCATTGGGCTGCAGGGTTCCCAGGCGGAATATGAGTTGCTGTTCCTGCAACCTTCAGCTGGCATCATTGTGGCACTGCAGGAGGCCCATGATGGACATGTCATCTAAAGAATGGGAGGGGGAGTGGAAATGGTTTGCGACGGGGAGGCGCAGTTGTTTATTGCGAACTGAGCGGAGGTGTTCTGCAAAGCGGTCCCCAAGCCTCCGCTTGGTTTCCCCAATGTAGAGGAAGCCACACCGGGTACAATGGATGCAGTATACCACATTGGCAGATGTGCAGGTGAACCTCTGCTTAATATGGAAAGTCATCTTGGGGCCTGGGATAGGGGTGAGGGAGGAGGTGTGGGGGCAAGTGTAGCATTTCCTGTGGTTGCAGGGGAAGGTGCCGGGTGTGGTGAGGTTGGAGGGCAGTGTGGAGCGAACAAGGGAGTCACGGTGAGAGTGGTCTCTCCGGAAAGCAGACAACGGTGGGGAAGGAAAAATGTGTTGGGTGGTGGGGTCGGATTGTAGATGTCAGAAGTGTCGGAGGATGATGCTTTGTATCCAGAGGTTGGTGGGGTGGTGTGTGAGAACAAGGGGCATCCTCTTTGGGCGGTTGTGGCGGGGGCGGGGTGTGAGGGATGTGTTGCGGGAAATGCGGGAGACGCGGTCAAGGGCGTTCTCGACCACTGTCGGGGGAAAGTTGCGGTCCTTGAAGAACTTGGACATCTGGGATGTGCGGGAGTGGAATGCCAACCGCCCAAAGAGGATCCCTCTCGTTCTCACACACCACCCCACCAACCTCCGGATACAACGCATCATCCTTCGACACTTCCGCCATCTACAATCCAACCGCACCACCCAAGACATTTTTCCATCCCCACCCTTGTCTGCTTTCCGGAGAGACCACTCTCTCCGTGACTCCCTTGTTCGCTCCACACTACCCTCCAACCCCACCATACCCGGCACCTTCCCCTGCAACCGCAGGAAATGCTACACTTGTCCCCACACCTCCTCCCTCACCCCTATCCCAGGCCCCAAGATGACATTCCACATTAAGCAGAGGTTCACCTGCACATCTGCCAATGTGCTATACTGCATCCATTGTACCCGGTGTGGCTCCTCTACATTGGGGAAACCAAGTGGAGGCTTGGGGACCGCTTTGCAGAACACCTCCGCTTGGTTTGCAATAAACAACTGCACCTCCCAGTCGCAAACCATTTCCACTCCCCCTCCCATTCTTTAGATGACATGTCCATCATGGGCCTCCTGCAGTGCCACAATGATGCCACCTGAAGGTTGCAGGAACAGCAACTCATATTCCGCTTGGGAACCCTGCAGCCCAATGGTATCAATGTGGACTTCACCAGCTTCAAAATCTCCCCTCCACCCACCACATCCCAAAACCAGCCCAGTTCGTCCCCTCCCCCCACTGCACCACACAACCAGCCCAGCTCTTCCCCTCCACCCACTGCATCCCAAAACCAGTCCAACCTGTCTCTGCCTCCCTAACCTGTTCTTCCTCTCACTCTCCCTTCCTCCCACCCCAAGCCGCACCTCCATCTCCTACCTACTAACCTCATCCCACCTCCTTGACCTGTCCGTCTTCCCTGGACTGACCTATCCCCTCCCTGCGTCCCCACCTATACTCTCCTTTCCACCTATCTTCTTTTCTCTCCATCTTCGGTCCGCCTCCCCCTCTCTCTCCCTATTTATTCCAGAACCCTCACCCCATCCCCCTCTCTGATGAAGGGTCTAGTCCCGAAAATGTCAGCTTTTGTGTTCCTGAGATGCTGCTGGGCCTGCTGTGTTCATCCAGCCTCACGTTTTATTATCCCCAGAACATTACCTGGGTCTCTGGATCAGTAGTCCAGTGAAAATACCACTGGGCCATCACCTCCCCATTTAAGATAAGACGAATAACCTTGAGTATTCAGCTCCCAATGCTGATCCCTTTGCAACGATGTCTCTGTGATGCCTACCATGTCATATCTGCCAATTTTGATCTTCTTACTTATACAGCATGCATTCAGATGTAACACCTTCAGTCCTGTATTATTGTATTTTGTCACTGTCATTCATTTATCCAGTGTGCAGGAAGATTGATTCCTGACCTTTTCCAAACACTGTTCTGTTTGTGTCTGTGCAGGAGACTTTAATAACGTCTCTTGAGTTATCCTTCCCGACGTTTTTTTCATATTTTTCTACACAGTGGAATCCATCCCTTCAGATGTTAGCCTGCTGCTTTTTTCCCCACTAGGGAAAGCTTTACTCTTTCCTTCCCCCCACTTTCTGGTTTAAATTTAATGCAAATTGGCTATAACGCAATTGATGAATTGTGTTCACTGTTTCGTGAACACAATCTTTCTGCTGTACAGGTAAAACAATTTTCCTATAACACAATTTTCTACAGCGTGATTTTCTATAGTGCAAGATTACACAAGAATGCAACCATTACGCTTTATGGGAGAACTACCTGCGCCAACGACCCATGGAACTATAAATGAGAATACCCCATGTCAATTCTCACGTATCATTAAAGATTTAGAGAATCTCTAACTTCACTGCAATGGTCAGTCAAGAGATGCCTTGGGCAATAGACTTAAACTGTTGGATCCTGAGAACCTTCATGGGGCTGTTATTTTGCTCGAAGCATTTGCCCCTTTGCTCCCATAATATATCCACAGTGGCCAAGTTCAGAGCCTCCTATAAGCTGCTTGATTTTATGCCATTACGTGATGTTTTTCAAAACCTTCTCCATCCATGCTGTTTCCAGATACTTGTTATCATCTTCAAATCTTGCCATTGGGAAATGATCAAATTTATTCCGCTGGATGAATTGGAGATGTATTCAGTGCTTGGATGGATTGCTAGGTAGGCATTCAGGTGGAAAAGCTTGAGAACTGGGTCACCAATCTGAAGTTAGCTGCTCTTTGCCCAAATCAAAAACTCAAGTTTCTCAGGACACATCATCACTAAAATGTATTATAACCTTATTCTCAGAGAGTTTCTCAAAAACCCTACAGGATCGTGATTTAGTTAGTAAGAAGGCCACCAAGCAATTTCTCCACCACCTGCCACATACAACTGATGGCATTTTGTATGTCAGAAATAAGGATAGAACACTCGGATTGCCTTAACATAAAGGGAAACACTAAGCCTTCTAACGATCCTATGAATGATTCTCAGGGAAGAACAATTCAGATACATTAAAGAAACTAAGAAGAGAACTGAAGATTCTGAAGGCGATTAAGCTTGTTAACCTGTAAACAGAAAATCAGTCCTAAAAAGAGATTGAATCCTTAAATCAGCCAGGATCAGAACATGTAACATCTACAATAGCTCCTCCTTTTAATTACCAGAAGTGGAGGGACTCGGAGGTGGCCAAAAGGATTGATTTGAAAAACCAAAGAGCTGTGATCAATTATTTTTTAAGAACGATTTGATCTCAAGCACTGGGATGCAATCATCATATGACATTAAATCGTCAAGACGATGAACAGACTGTTATTATGCTGCAACCTGTATACCAGCAGGACTACACTATCCAGAGTTAGGTTACATACGTGAAAGGGGCGTAGGTGAAGTGAAGTTTCATTGGAAACATTGCTACATATTTTAGGTCTATGCCCATGTGTCAAAAATGCATGCATTAAAAGACATAGCAAATAGCTGCCAAGTTAGAGCAATATATAGAGGAGAATGAATTGACTATGTACATTGAACCATAACTTCAAGACAAGTGTCATCTCTGGAAACCAGATTTGATTTTTAAGAAAAACTAACTGATTGCAGTGGTCAAGATGCTGGACTTCACGCATTAAGTCTGATTTCTATCCACAGATTTGCCAGACATGCTGAGATTTTCCAGCAATTTCTAATATTGTTTCTGATTTCCAACATCTACAGTTCTTTCAGTTTCATTTGGGAATCTGGAATTGCACACAGTCCCAAACAGAGACAGTACACATGTGGCATTGTCAAACGTGGCATATCTTGGATGTCATCTAATTTTATTCCATCTTGGCCTGGTACATACATCGGATCTACATCTGAGATAGTAATATCACCTACTTCCTCATCTGTGGGGCGCACTAATTGTCTGTCATCTCTCCTGAACATTTTGAAAATCTATTGATATCAGTCTTCTTATTAGGCAACGACAATTTAGATGTAAAATTAGCTTTGAGTTCCTCCTTTAAGAGAGGGAATGAAGATGTGACGGGAGCCCTAATGATTTGTTAGGCTAACTACCATGTAGCCTTCCTATAAAGTATTTGAATCTCTCTAGAACTCGCACATTTCTTGGCCACTCATCCTTTAGCACCCTTACCTTTCTTCCCAACAGGTCTCATAACACTTCTTGAATCACAGCCTTTTAGCCCAGGATTCACAGTGTTCAAGTCATCCCCAGCTATTAAGGGGCTTGTGATACTTTCCACAAGTCCTAGCCCCAGCGTTCTGACCTTGGGATTGCCTCTCTTATTTAACAATCCCTCAGCCCGAGAGAGTTGGGCATTAATATTCTGGTGTTTGGGGATAACAAGTGTCAGACAAATAATCCTTTTCTATGCTTGGGTCTTAGTATCCTCAAGAGGAACTGTCACTGAAATGCCTTCATTGGTCTCATCGGATGGTGGTAGCTGGGCTACTGTATAGGTGTTCTGTAATGCCCTATGTTTATGTGAAATTTGCTTAGATGTTTTTGAATTCAGGATGCTTGAGATCTTTCTATTAATAATTTTGCATTTAGCAAATTGTTGTTCTAACTGGTGGATTAGATGGGTTTCTTTCCCTGTCCATTTATAACCTCTTCTCCGTGGTTCTGATTCTGTTTTAGTTGCCTCGAAGCACTTTTGATTATGTAATGCACCATGTCTATGGTATTCATGCTAGCCTGAGTCATTTTTTGATGTAAATGTGAATTCACTTGCAGAGGACATGCACAGGCTTCTGCTTGTTTACCTGGTCCATAACAATTGTATTTAGTGTAGTGACAAGGTGTTGAATGATATTCACCAGGTTTTTCAAACTTAGAGCGTCTAGTTCTTAATTTGGTGCTTTTTCACCAAGTGGTCTTGAAAAGTACTATTTGTTCGGAAGAGTGAATCACAGAACATAGAGGATAATCCACCAACAGAGTAATGAATCAAAACCTTTCTCACATCTGTGCAGTCTTAAATCTGCTCTGTAGCAATTGGCTCTGTATATGCTATTGCATCTGCTAATTCTACGCTGACACCTGTATTAATATTGCCCACATTTATATCATTACTGTTATTGAAGGTCTTTGATTCTGTGATGATACCATGGTCTCTTGGCTGGGCCTCTCCAACATCCCACTTCATAATGAGTTTGCACTTCCCAAAACACTTGGTCCTCTGCACTTGACTTCCACATTTGATTCAGCACAGGGAATGATACAAAGTCTCTCTGGGGTTTCAGTTTCATCTCTTCTGTTTGTGGAGAGGTGGATTTCTTACCAGTCATGCCATACTGACTCCTAAATGACATCAAAGCTTTTCCCAGATTACTGCCACATATGAAACTCAGCGAAGTTTTATTTTTCTCCATGAAGCTGTCCATCTGCTCTCAGGTGGATTATTAAAACCCTCCATTTATAACTATTTCTGTTGACATCCAATGCTGTCGATTTTCATGATCCACGAACATCAAAAGGCCATCTCAGCGATAGTAAGAACTGCAGATGCTGGAATCAGAGATAACACAGTGTGGAGCTGGAGGAACACAGCAGGCCAGGCAGCATCAGAGGAGCAGGAATGCTGACATTTCGGGACGGGATCCTTCTTCAGAAATGGGGGAAGCGGAAGGGGGCTGTGAAATAAATAGAGAAAGGAGGGGTGGAGCTGGGGAAGGTAGGTGGGATGGTGATAAGTGATTGCTGGTAGGCAGTGGTGGGGATTGGTCAGTGAGGTGGGCAGAGCGGATAGTTGGTAGAGAAGATGGACAGGTTGTGTCAGGTCAAGGAGGTGGGAATGAGAGGGAGGGTTGGTCATAGGATGAGGCCGGAGTTTAGGAGATTTTGAAACTGAGACAGTCCACATTGGGACCAGTGAGTTGTAGGCTCCCAAGGCAGAATATGAGGAGCTTCTCCTCCAGTTTCTGAGTGACATTATTGTGACACTGGAAGAGGCCCAGGATGGACATGTAGCCTGGGGACGGGGAGTTGAAATGGTTCCTGACTGGAAGATTGTTGTCATTTGTCATGAACAGAGCGCAGGCGCTCGACAAAGCGGTCTCCAAGCCTCCGCTTGGTCTCCCCGATGTAGAGAAGGCCACATCAGGAGTAACGGATACAATAGACCACATCAGCGAATGTGCAGGTGAACCTCTGTCTGATGTGTAAGGTTTTCTTGGGGCCTGAAACAGGGGTAAGGATGGGAGACATAGGGGCAGGTGTAGCACCTTCTGCGGTTGCAGGGAAAGGTGCCGGGGAGTGTGGAGCAGATGAGAGTCGTGGAGAGAGTGGTCCCTATGGAAGGCAGTTAGGGTTGGGGAGGGAAATATATCTTTGTGGGGTCAGATTGCAGGTGGGGTAAGTGGCAGAGAATAATATGTTGTATCCGGAGGTTAGTGGGGTGAGATGTGAGCAAAAAGGCCACTCATGTTCTTTGTCCAGTTCATTTTGCTAGCCAGCTTCAAAAAGTACAGCTGTTGTTGGTTAGGCCATTGGGGAGGCATGATCAACAGTGGCGTAGACAAAAACAAGTAAAAACCACCTCAAAGGTAACAGCCAGATGAGGGTCCATGGGAGACCCATCTATAAGAGCCATTGTTACTCCTGCCAGTTAGGTACCAGTTAGTGCCAGAACATATAAGTCAAAGGTTCCGTGCCCTCAAGAAACCGTCTAACAGGCAAATCTACAACATGAACAGTTTAAGCAGCTCACAATTGACCAGACATCTATGAAAACTGGACTGAGTTGAAACATTTCATACCCTCTCCCAACCAGAAAAAGGGATGGAAGTGTCCATTGAGATGGCAGTTCGAGCTGATGACCCACCTGTGCCTAGCAACATGTTTGCTGGACGGCACGGTGGCACAGTGGTTAGCACTGCTGCCTCACAGCGCCAGGGACCTGGGTTTGATTCCACCCTCGGGTGACTGTCTGTGTGGAGTTTGCACATTCTCCCTGTGTCTGTGTGGGTTTCCTCCTATAGTCCAGAGATGTGCAGATTAGGAGAATTGGCCATGCTAAACTGCCCGTATTGTTCAGGGGTGTGTAGATTAGGGGGATGAGTCTAGGTGGGACTCTTTGTTGGCTTGTATGGACTTGTTGGGCCAAAGGGCCTGTTTCCTTGGAGACAGATGGAGTGAAAAGGGAGTCAAGACAGAATTATCCTTGACTATTAAAAGGAGGGAATCAGATCGGAGACAGGTTGGAATCCACTCTGTGTTCTTCCATTGTAGAAATCAAAACATATAAAGGAAACATTGTTGTTCTGGCATTCTGTAGAAGCCTGGTGACAAACAGAAGCAATTAATAATAGATATTGGATATACATTTTTAAAATATATATAAATTTGAGTCTACGAGGATAAAGCAGGGAAATGCAATTGATTATATTGGCTTACAGAGAACTGGCCTAGGTCTGATGGACCTTTTTTTGACTCGTGAGATGTGCACATTGCTGTTTGGTGGACATTTATTGCTCAGCCCGAATTGCCCTTGAGAATTTTGCGGTGATCTGCCTTCTTGAACTGCTGCAGTCCATGTGCTGTATACTTGATCTTTACAAATCTTTGTGCCATCAATGCCAGACATGGTCAAGGCTGCAGAATGTGGCATACACGCGTACATATCATTCTGCTGTTCTTGCATCAACTCAAATTTGCACTGCATATGGTTTGTCATGAGGTCGACTACTTTCAATAAATGAGTTTATGTGCTCATGTGTCTGCAATATGGTGGAGCACATGTCAAGATCGAATTCTTTCAATCTCTGCCCATAACTTCCTATTGGCTAGCAATCATTTGCTTTTGGACAATTATCTCCTGCTGCTAATGGAGGAAGAACGTTATGTATGGAGTACTAAGGCTCTGGACCTCTGCCAAACTGAGCATGGCTGTCTGTCTTCCATCCTTTGAGGATTCTAGCCACAGTTGCTTCCACCTCCCTCAGTTCATCCTGCTCTCAAGTGAAGTGTTGTTCAGTCACTGATTCTAAACATGTACGAGGCTGAGTGGGGGTAAGATAGCCACACTGCTGAAAGGTGTGCTTGAATGACCTAACGGTGCTTACTTTCTTGTTTCTTCCTCCATTTTAGAAGCTTACTGTATTATACTTGGCTCCCTCTCCACAGCCAGCCCACTGTAACATAAAAAACTGGTTCTGAAATCATGCCCCCATCAGCTTCTGCAGAGTTGCAGCAGGATGTTAGAGTTAATAAAGCCCGTGTGGAAACAGTAGAGGTGGAAAATCCCATCACTGATATCTGGAGATGGTAAGATCTTTCACTCTGTTTTGGATGGATTCTCACTGATTCATTGCCATCTTGTGGAATGGTGGCCACCCCAACAATAGCAAGGGTTTCCCCCTGTATGGATGTTAGATATGTATGTTGTTTGTTCCTGCATGCTCACAGTGGTGAAGCTCAGATGATGATGAATTAAATTTCCATTTCCAGTGGGTGAAACACATTGTTGCCTTCTCCACAAGTGCGTGTGGTATAGCGAGAGCTTTACCAGTGATTACTTCGTATCCCAGCACTCATAGTGGTCTGGATCATGGAAAATATAACCACATACAGCTTAGCTCATAGTCTGCTGGTCACTACAGAATTGGAAGATTTTCAGCCAGCTGCTGCAGTGCACTCACCCTGCCAGCCATCAGTAGATCATTAAAATGCTTCCTGCACCCTTCCATACCCTGTAGACATCACTGCAGCTGATCAATCACTCTATGGAAAAGCTACAGCCATATTTGATTGAGCCATGTGGTCTTCGCCTGCCACTCTCTGGAAGCGTTGAGTGATCCACAACCTCAAAAAACTACTCCAAGGATGACATAGAAAATTGTAGAGCTGCCCTTGCGAGGTACACTGGTCTGTTGCTGTGCTACTGCTCAGTTCTTGCTCCCATTCACAAGTAAATTTCTCACGACAATATTAGCTCCATTTTCAATTTAAATTTTGCCTACAACATCCAACTCCCACCTCCTTGGGGTGTTCATTGCTCCCAATTAGACAATGAATATACCTTTGGGCCACGAATGTAGAGGTTTTGTATCAAGAGCTTGTTCGGTATTCGAGTAATTGGAGAACAATTCGAGCTTTCTACGAAAATGTTTACCAGAGTTATGCAACTTTTGGGTGTATTTCTTCTTCAAGGCCAGGAAATATTAAATATTGTCATCATTAATTTTTGTACTATTGTTTTGAATTGTTAACTCTACATTACGTTGACAGGGCTGCGTACAAGTGTAATGCATTTATAAGTTTGAAAGCAATTGTATTTTTGCTATATGTTTTATTGTAGGTATGTAAACAGATATTTAGGCTGGTATCTCCTTTGTAATT
Source organism: Stegostoma tigrinum (assembly GCF_030684315.1). NCBI lineage: Eukaryota > Metazoa > Chordata > Chondrichthyes > Orectolobiformes > Stegostomatidae > Stegostoma > Stegostoma tigrinum. Next base: position 39,051,342 of record NC_081368.1, read on the forward strand.
ACATAACTTACTGGGAGCACGAGTTGTCATGGTAACAGCATTACATTTGTATTACAAGTCTTCTTTTCAGGAAAACACTATCTGAATTTTCCACATTTCGTTCAACATTAGTATAAGTTTTGACTTCTGTAATTTTGCTCAGAGAAAACAGTAGGGAAATTTGTTTGCGTCATGTCACATCTAGTAAATTGACATCAGTTCACACACAGCATTCTTCAATTATGCGAATAAAGAAAACTGTGCAGCGATTTGCAAGCAAATTTCTCTTACATCATTTCCTACCACAGACCTGAAAGAGGTGTGCCATGTTAGAAAAGGAATTACAGGAAACTCTATTTTCCATGGCGAAGGTGTTTGGGAGAGAGGTGTTATTGTAACTTGCAGAGAACTTTTGCTGGAATTACCTCAGTGCATTCCACATTGCTGAACTTTTTCACTGAATCAGGCACCTAAAGAAATAGTACGTGTCCAGAAGCAGAAGGCAAGCTCACAAGTATTGTTGAACATACATTGGAATACCTTGGAGCACAGCACAGACACAGTAACATTGTTCTGCAGATTGTAGTTTCCAAGCTAGATGTTCCACCTCAACCAGAAAATGTTTCAAGCACTTGGCAAGGAATCAGGTTGTGAATTAAAAACAGAATAAGTATTGTCCAAATCCATATCAACTGGAGGCATTGTCTTAGCCAATTACTGAACCAATGGAAATGGTAGGTCGATAGACACAGCCAGATGTTAGCATTTAATTTAGCTACTTATGAGAGTTGAGAAAGGATTTGTATCTGCCATTCTATTGCAGAACTCATCCATATCAAGTTCTTTCACAGCAGTTTCAGCAATGGTGTTCCGACATTTGTGATTATCTGAATGGACGGTGTTATCAGACTTTGGAAATCAACTAAGGGGGAATGGAGAGTAATGTTAAGTTTTACTGATGTGAATCAAATGATGTTAATAATATAAACTGGTGCTGTCAAAACTGACACCTGTGCTTTACACATATTTTCAATTCGATGAGATTTCATCATCTGAGCAGCAAATGTTGTGTCTTTGTTGTTAGTTCGAAGTTAGCAGATATATTGTCATACTTTACTGGATATCTGTTGAAAAGCAGTTATGTGAAAGTCTGTCAAGGTACAGATATGAAACAGTCAAGGGCTGATCCCCTCATTCTCACGTCCAATAGTCAGTCTAGTCTCACAATGAAATATTCTTCTAAAAAATGAATTGTATTTGGCTGTGTTGTCATATTTTACATTTTTTGGGGATTGTGGGTTGATTAAGTAAATATTTCAGATTTAGTATTTCCAGAATTGTCTTTGAGGGGATACTATACACAGTCATCATATTTTTAAAATCTCTTGTTTCCTTTCACCTTGTCTTTCCTCGTTTCGATTCTAGGGGCCAATGCAAAGAAACAGGGCGATGATCTAGCCGATAATGATGGCGATGAAGATGAAGGTATTTTGCGGTGCTTGAAATTGGTGCATGAATGCAGAACAGAATTTGCAATTATTTATTTTTATGTTTCCTTTCTGAGGGCAGTTTTTGACAGGCCAGTATGTTAATGTTTCCTGAACATTTTTTCATGATTGTTCAGGACATTTTTAATGTACAGATCTCTTTACGTCTATTTTTGTTTATTTTGGTGCGACTGGAACAAAGCCTTCATCAGTTGGAAATATAATAGCAGCTTTGTACAAGGTTTAGCCTCATAGTGGCCCCATTGTTTCACTGTCCAGCGATTTGGGACACATTGCTCTCACCTTCACCATTCTGGATCTTTCACTATGCGTAAAATTGGTTTTGACCTGTGAAAAGGTTTACCGCAAGCTGGCTTGACATGCATTTTAATTCTCTTTAAAAACATCTCCTTCCTTCTTTATAGAACTGTCTAATCTCAAGACCAATGCTCACTTGGAATAGATTAGACAATAGTCTTTTCCACTCTGTGAAGCAGTAGACATTTTTTAAAAAAAGCCACAGTTTTAAACCATAGGTTCCTCCTGCATTGCCTGTATAGCTGAGATTGGAACCTAATTGAGCATAAGCTTTAGTTAAAATTCAAACAAGGGTCAGATGTTGCTCTGTTTTTGAGTTTTTATCTATTTGTCTAAGTTGATAATCTAGTCAAATTCAGAAAGTGTCTGAAAAATTTGATCTGGCTCAAGCCATGGTACAAAAAAAATGCTAAAAATAGTGAAATTTTGACTGAATTAATCACATTATTGTACCACTTCTGTGCTTGGACAGAGTTCAGTTAAAAGGTTCACTGCCAAAAATCTTACACAAGGGCATCAGAAGACTTTTTCTGTGATTCAAAGTTATGGCTAAGCACTTTGCACGTTGAAGTATGTGTTAAGATCTGCAATCATCCAGTATGTACCAGTTGGGGAGTTTTTGTCCGTGGAATAGCACAAAGACCTGGTATACAACACCGCAATGCTGAGTTTATCTGTTTCATGATTTGGAGGCTAATTACATTGTGATTCCAACACCCCATTTCCCCCGCCCCAATATGAGTTACAAGATTAATAGTAGGTTATGCTGCTTGCTGTCATTTGTTTAGTGGGATTAATAGGTGCATGTTGCCGGATGCTGTGTGTTGTACTTTGGAATGGGTGCAACAGTAAGACAAATACTGAAAGCGTCTTGTATTGTACATTGGGAACTTTGTGTGAGTTTGGTGGATTTCTGCATTGCCTATCCATCAGAGAGTAGTAATGAAATACATGTGCAGAAGAAAGTATCTCAAGCATGTTTTAAATGTTTCATATTCTGGTTGAGTGAAAACCTCTTGACCAGGATGTACTGACTGAAAAGAATAATCAAATATGAAACAAGAAAGTTTGTTGTTGCAGGCAGAACAACTTAATGGTTTGTGGACAGTTGAATCAAAGAACATAGATGGGGCAAAGAAAGAGACGAACAGTTATCATTCCATATTGTCTATGGTAGCTGTTGAAGGTCCCCAGTGAGATTGCATGTGTAAATGTAAATATTTGAACTGTATCTCACTCATAATCCATGCTTAAATAATGGCATGAATTGTGTTGCACTTGTTTTCATGTGTACCAGGCATGTTTTGTATTTATGGTAATGTGGCATCAGTCTTCTTCAGTGTCCAGCAAATGAAGGGGGATGAAAAATGTTAAGGCAAATGCTAAACAGGACCCTGGCAGTAATTTTCATCTTTACCATTCTGGTGGTAAATTGGGAGAGTACATCTGTTTGATTTACCAGCAAAGCATTAAAAGTGGAAATTACCCCCTTGTGCCAGATCTTAGAACAAGCTAATACATTGTGAATTGGGCATTGGAGAAAATGCTGCAGAATGCTAGAATTCTGCAGTAAGATTACACAATAAATGACTGTAAGTCTGGAATCGACACAATAACAGTAAGCCTTTATTTTCGAGTTAGTGTGTGAAAATTCACAAACAGGTTGCTTAATGTTATCATTAAGAAGCACAAAATATAGGCATGTATGTGTAACAGACGTAGGCTGTGCCTAGCTAAGTAGAAATCTCAGCAGTTACTAGCCAAATAGAGATAATTTGTTCAGTTTGGAATCATCATTTTATCACTCTGTAATAAACTACTGATATCTATATGGCTAATTACTCGCAAGATTTCTATTTGACTTCATACTGCTTTAACGGACATTTATCTGAACTGATCTCTGCATGCCAATTTGAATGGTCACTCATGATAGAATAGATCATTTACAAAAGCTACTTATGTCACCTTTTATGTTTTTTATTCAAATTATGTATAATGTCTCAATTGAAAAATATTTCCAAAACTGGAAGATATTTCTGGGTGTAGTAATCAATAGCAAAATACAAGCCAGAATAAAAGATGCTGGATGTCACTGATATTAAAAGTTTCCTTCATCGTCGTAGGGAAAGTTAAGAAATTTAAAAATACATTGGCATCTTCATTGGTGACTATAAAGGCCATCTCGAGATGACTCCAGGTTTGATTAAGCTTCAGCTCACAATCTGAAGAGCCCAGCTCTTCCGTAGCCTTGTCAGAAAGAGAAGGAGGTGGGTTTTGAAAGGACAGGATGTGAAACAACATGTTTCCCAGGTAGGTAACAGCCTATGAATGACAAAAGAGGCAGCCACTTATAGAATTCCATCTCTTCTCCCTCATCCATTGTGTTCAATAACAGCTGCTGTTTGTTACTTTATGTCTATGGCAGTTACTGGGCCCTCAACTCCTCTTGGACACATCCTCTGTGTGTTTTGTGTACTTGCACATTGGTGTTAAATGTCTGTTACGTGTGAAATAAAGTCATGAAAATGTGCTGCAGATATGTGCTAGTGCCAGGTAGGGAGCAAAAACTCTTGAGAGTGCTAATAGTGCACGGTGTTTAGAGTGTGTGCTTTACAGAATCAAAGTCAAAGATAAATTGCTTTTGTCCCTTCCAGGATTAGTGACAATTATATTGCCCGCATGTAAGAGTTAAAAGTACATACTTTAATTGGTTTACTGACCCATCAAAAAGCAATATTTCCTCCCTGTTCCTCAACCCAATCCCTTAACTCTCTATTCCATTGTTCACACACAAAACATGTCAACAGCTAGAACATGTATACCAATCTTATTTTTGCCGGCTGCTGTTCCATTGCCCCAGCAACACCTTGAAACTTTGAAGTCTTGTTTCTGCATATTGAGTCCAGACAGTGTACATTGGGAGACTATTTCACGTCAGGAACATCTATGAACTTTGAGCCTTCCATGCTGTTCAGGAAAGGGATTTTGGGCTGTTGAGGTACATCTGGGAAATTCAGATTAGAATGAGGAAATTCTAATGTCTTGACACTGAAAATGATCAAAACTGATGATTAATGTCTGCAACTCATTCTTGGAGATTAATTATTCTATTTTAAAGTCTTCAAACTCCTGAATTAGATTCCAGTATAACACATGGTGGGAGATCTTGACCTTTTCCAGTTGCATTTGTCTTTTTTTCTCTACTATATGCTGGTGTTGCACCTAATTTGTTGATGGATTTTTTGTATTTGCTGCCTGTGCTTTAAAATACCTTTCCTTGAAAAATAGGAACAATGCTGATTATTGTTAGCAGTCAGCAGATTATTGTGGTACAGTTTAGTCATATATTTGCTCAATAAAGTAGTATCAATTTGCATTTCCCAGTACATTTTGAATAATCGATATTGGTTGTGTCATCACTTTCACAGTGGACTTTGTGTTGGTACATATAGTGTACACTCTTCACAACCAAAATCAAGGTGTTATAATGTTTTTAGATCCATGTTTTAAGTTGCAGTGATGGGATCATAACCTGGTTCATGAAAGTCATGAATAAAGAAACGTAACATGTGATGACTAACAGCCGCCATTGCCTTCGTCTGATTCTAAATTACCAAATTGGGAACTGTTAGTGACAGAAACCTAATGTGTACATTTCACCTCTTTTCAAGCTATGATGTTCATTTTGTCTTCACCTTTTTAAAAAAAAGTGTTTGAAGCAAAAAAAAATCATGGCATCACTGTGGATTTTCCTATTGCACTTAATTCCTGGTATTTGCAGTGTGTCTGTTGGCAGATTTTCTTGTGTCTGGTGACTGTGACGCAATGTTTTCCAACATGCATCATGTGTCAATGCCCACTGTTGGCAATGTGTGCATGCCCATTGTTTACCAGGTGCCGATGCCCTGATATATGTGTCCACCAATTGTGGTGTACTGATGCGCAATTGATGCAGTATTTTAATTTTTCTGTTGATACTTGGTGATTGGAGTGTGTGACTGGCAAATTGGTGCCTTTTTATTTGAAGTCTGTATGTGTTAGATGAGTCATTGCGGTTCTGGCTGTTATTGCCTTCATTATCGCTGCTGTCTGAGTGAAGTGTCACTTGGTTGTCCCCCTGTTTCTTCTTTTGCAGATATCCGTGATAGTGGGCCTAAGCCAGTCATGGTGTACATTCATGGAGGCTCATACATGGAGGGAACGGGAAATATGATTGATGGCAGCATATTGGCAAGCTATGGCAATGTTATAGTAATCACACTCAACTATCGTGTTGGTGTTCTGGGTAAGACAAAGCAAACTTTGTGTATTTTATTCTCTGATATTTAATTTGATTATGTTCTGACATAACTGACATGGTATCCGAAGTCTCTTAACCAGTCACATAATGTCTGGCATGAGATAATAAGCTGATCGTTCCTTCATGAATTATACTTCTGTCAAACTGGTAAGTGAATTATTGTGAATCTGAACATATTAATATTTACAGCTCTGCCTTAACTCAGGTAACTGGGTGACATATCTTGGAATACTTCCACCTCATTTTTGGGGTCTGGATTAAGTATAGCCCAGCTATACGTAAATGATGTGATGAAGATATTAAACAATTTTGGGCGATTCTTATTGGATTCCATTATAGCAAGTGGAAAGATATTTTTGGATATGTGATGAGATACTGTATCAATCTGTTACATTTCGGCTTATTAAAAATAAATGAGAATCTAGATATTTGGCTCTATTTTAGTGTAACAATGGAGGATGTCTGGAAACATACAGCAATGTGTTGTGACCCCAATTTATGTTATGACAGTTTTGCATTGGCTCTTTAACTCAGCCATGGTGTTAACATAATACTTCCAGATCCCAACCGGCCAGACTGTGAGAATGATGACAACCCATATGCTATCAAAGGAGCCACCTCTAATTAAAGGGATCCTGACATGGCTGAAGTTTCACCAACCATAGGAATGGCAAGAAAGTTTCAGAAGGCCCTAGTACCTTTAAGGACGGAAAGATGAGTGACTTCAGGGTGCCAATTGCCACAATCTGACATACCCACATTTCCTTGTACAGCAGTCTTCGCAGCAACACACCTGTGCCTCCACTCATTTATCTCTTTTGAGGTACCTCCTCAAATTCCCATCAGAACAGCCAACATTGGCATTTAATGATATTGACGTCTCATTGCAGTGCTTTACAGTTACCCATTCCAATCAATGCAATTTGCCCCATCTCAACACAATCAAATTTTTATACTCAAAACTCTACTCTCCCTCTCTGCAAAGTGAGCTCTCACAGCAGGATGTAAAAGGAGTTTGTGGCAAGTCTGGCCTACCAGTGATGACCACTTTGCTGGCCTTTGATCATGGGATAGTAAATCAGCTTTACCTTGTGCTTTAAGACAGTACTGCTGACTATATAATGAGATACCAGGCTGGAGTTTGTGTGTACATTATTCCTGAGACTACATGCTCTTTCAATTCCTGTTGTGTTATAGCAATTCTTTATTTGCAAATGTACATAGTATTATCTAAAATGCAGCTCTTTCACGTTGGGTCTAAGATCTCTCTTCCTGTAGTCACTCTAGACTGGTGTCTTCTCTGTTAAGAGCTATGTGATCAGTTACATCATCATGACTTGCATGAATCTTATTTTGCCACATCCACTCCTCAGTTTTGCTCTGCTTGATTCACATCATTCCAGAACTTTATTTTTCCTTGCATATTCTTTGTAATTGTTAACATCTTTATTAGCATAATTATTACTGTTATTGCTGTTAGCACCATTTTCATTTTTATTCACATCTCAAAATCCAAATCTCACAGTTCAAGATGATCTGGAACTCTGAATGGATGCCCTGATTTGGACTGGGCACCACAGTGACTGTTGTGCTCTTCTATGCAATTCATAAAACCTAGACGTCCCTGATGGAGTTTCTGTTGGATTTTTCTCCACATCGCTTTGATTCTAACCATTTTATGGGCATACGCTAATGAATCTTCCATGATTGTCGAGTGTTGTTTTTGCTTTCTAACACTTCATCTGCTAAAATGCATTTTGACTACTCTTGAGGCAGCATTGTCTAACCCTTGTACACACCTTGACAAATTTTTTTGAGCTGCACAAATTTACATACGAGAAGACAAATTCAGAGCAGAATTTGGTCACTTGGCCTTTCAAGCCTGCTCTTCCATTCAATAATATTATGACTGATCAATTTGAGTTCCAAATTCCACGTTCTGTGGAGATGATAGCCCTATGGCATCATCGCTAGACTATTAATTCAGGGACTGAGGTAATGGGTTTGAATCCTACCATGGCGGTTATTGGAATTTGAATTCAATGAAAATCTGAAATTAGCTGTGAAACTGCCATCACTTGTCAGGAAAAACCTTTAGGGAAGGAAACTGCATCCAGTCACTGCACACCCACAACAATGTGATTGACTCTTAACCACCCTTTGGGCAATTGAGGATGGGTGATAAATGTTGGCCTAACCAGTATCTCCTACATCCAGTGAATGAATAAGCTCCCATTGATTGCCTTGCCTAACAAAAATTCTTTAACCTCTCTCTTAAAAGTATGCAGTGGAGCCACGCCTCCACTTTCTGAGACAAGAGTTCGAAAGTCGCAGTCCTCTGAAAAAAGATCTCATCTCTGTCCTAAGAGAGTAGCACTTACTTTTAAAACAATGTCTCCTATTCTAGACAAGCCACAAGAAGAGCCACCTTTTCCATGTCCACCTCATTAAGACCATTCTGCACTTTAACTTCGAGCGAAATACCAGTAACTTTTCTAAACTCTAGTGAAAACAAGCCCAGCCTGTCCAATCTTTTCTTGATACCTGAATGAACAACCTGTTAATTCAGGTATCAATCTAGTAAACCTACCCTGAACTGCATTAGACACATTTCCTCATAAGGAGACCAAAACTGTACAGTGTTGAGATATGGTCTCATCCATGCACCATATATCAGAAGCCTAATATACTTGCATGTTCAATTTCTCTTATCATAAAGGGTAGCATTTTATTAGCTTCCTTAATCACATGCTGTATTTACATACTAATTTTTTTGTGACTTATGCACTAGAATGCCTCTACACCTTGGAGTTCTGCAGTTGTTCTTCATTCAAATAATACTGAGCTTTATTTTTGTATTTTTCATGCCAATGAAAATGACTTCATATTTTCCCACATTATACCAGATTTTTGTCAATTCACCTAATCTACATCATTCTTGTCAGTGTAACCTTCCCAACATACCTTCCTATTTACGTTTGTATAATCTGCAAATGTAACCACCATACCTTCAATCCTGTCATGCAAATAAAAGATTGAGGATCCAGCACAGAGTTTTGTATGCATTGTGTCATTTTTCATTGATCTTTTGATCTCAATGATGTTACTGAAGACTTATGCTTTGTCTGTACCTGAAATTTCAGCCTTATGACATGGTCTACAAACCTTTCATTTCTCCTTGTAGCTTTTAATGCTTCTTTCCCAATGGTCATGTACCTCCAGTCAGTCACCATGTAAGCTCTCAAAGTAAAGTGCACTGCCTTTTATGTTTTTTTCAGATTGCTTTGAATAAAAACTGTTCTGTGGCCATTGAATTTGTGGCTAGAGCAGTGAATAAGCGTGGATTGGAATGTGCTGAACTAATAGTAGAAAATAGTTTTTTTTCTAATCTTTTCAAAGCTTCAGTCTGTTCCTGACCATAATACTGTTGCTAACCTTTCTTCAAAAGCAATCTTATGAGTTGTGTAATAGTGATTAAGTTCTAAAAAGAAAGCTTTCTCTCTTGAATCACATAACTAAGAAGTGTAAAGTACACCCTTCAGTGTTAGAAATTCATTGACCCTTGCCTTCCTTTGGTCCACCATGATACTTTGTTCTTGGAGACTGTGTCCTGAAAATGTAAACATCATTCTCAATAATTGTCGTTTCACATTTAGCATAAGGTTTCTATTCTGCAAATTGTGCCTTTAATTCTGTAATGTTGTATTTCCAATGGTTAATCCAAATAACATACACATCCCCTGGACATAATAGACCATTTAGCATGGCCTATCCACCTAACCTGAAAATCTTTGTGACTGTGGAAGGAAACCAGAGCACCCAGAGGAAATTCACACAGACAAAGTGAGGATGTGAAAACTGCACACAGATAGTTGTACAAGGGTGGAATTGAACCTGGGTCCCCGGCATAATGTTAACCAATGACCTCCCATGCCACCGTAATGCGTCCTAATGATTGCTTCATCATAATTTACACAAATCTCATTTTACCACAGAGCCCATGATGAATGAGGACTTGAGTATATAGGAAAAAGAAACAGAGGGTGATTATGCTAATCTTTAGTTTCAACTCTGAGGATTGCATGAGAGACTAAAAGTCTGTCCAGCTCAACATTAAATAATTTCAGTTTAGAGGCTGTAACATTAAACAACAACCTGCAATGAAACGTTGAACATCCAGAGACACTGGTGCCAGATGTGATAATAAAGCTGATCCTCTGCCTGTAAATACTGTATTTGAGTTATTTCTTTTTCCGAGCTAGATCTCTGCTCTGTCCAGGGGACCAGCATGTGGCTGAGGACAGAGCATTTAGTGTGCTAATGGTGTTGCTCTTGATGTTGTTTTTATTGCTGCTTCTCTTGTTCCTGATCAAAGGTCCAAGATAAAGCGTTATGACTGCCCCCTTGTAACAATGAAAGTTTACAGCTGAGAGGTAGATAATTTAGGTAATGTTCAAGTTGGGTGAATACATTTCCAGAAATCACCAGGAAAGCTATGAAATCTGATTCTGTTCAAATGTTGTAAGCATGAAATCCTTACAAATTCAACACAGTAACTATGCAGTTTCACTCTTACAGATCTTCCAGCCTCCAGTTTCAATTAACAATGGTTGCCTGCAGCGTTCTGGTTTTGCATGATCCAGAAACATCCCAACAACTAAGGAAACCCATTTGCTGCTGTTAAATGCAGAAACACCAAATTTACTTTACTGTTAATTGACTGCAAGGTATTAGCCTCACTTACCCAACAGCGTCACAGAATTTTCTCAGTCAACAATTCCACTCAAATTTGTAGCCAAAGAGTATCATGTCTGGATCTCAACACAATGCTACCTTTTGGGGCTATAATCCTCCTCTCTGTTATGTCCTAAAATATTCAGAATGGCCCATTTACCAATAACTAATGATAAAATCTGCTGTTGTAACAATAGGGTCTCCTGTGATCTGAACTAGATATAGTGATTTTGACAACCTTGTGGACATCTCCAGCTTTTTCAAACGTGTACTTGAGAAATGCTTGATGAGATAAGAACAGATGTAAAATATTAAGTTGCATTATTTCTAGATAATGAGTGAACATAATAGAGTGATAGTCAAAGCAATTATCACTTACTTGGCTCAATCTCTCTTCCTAAGCTTTAAAAATCTGTAATGGTCTAACCTAATTACTTTTGACATTAACAGAAGTTACTGGAAAAGCTCAGCAGGTCTGGCAGAACTGTTCCGAGGAAGGGTCACCAGACCAAAAATGCTAATTCTGATTTTTTGTTTCTTCACAGATGCTGCCAGGCCTGCTGAGCTCTTCCAGCAACTTCTGTTTTTGTTCCTGATTTACAGCATCAGCAGTTCTTTCAGTTTTTATTTTTGACATTAGTTTACTTTCAGACTGCTTTTACATGCAATTAATCAATCATTTGCATATCTTACCTTCTAAGTGTCTGCTAACAAAGTCTCAAAAGTGGATTTCTAATGTGCACATCCTTTTCCATTTACTTTGTGGACAGTTAAGACACAGGCAATAGCCCAAAACCCCAATGTGTGCGTAGCAGGGCTGCCATGCCAACCATGAGTCAGGGTAATGGCAGAGTCAGAAAGTGTTCCACTTGGAGTTTCTGACCAGTCTGCAAAGAGCTCTGCTTGGCTACAGCATTCTCCCGGAAGTGTGCTTAAAATGGGAGTGACACACAAAATCATTTAGGTTCCTTGCCCTGCCAGGACTATGTTAGAGATAGATGCTGAGTGCATCAGACCATTTTAGATCTGTAGGATTGAACACACACACATTATTGCTTTTAAAAGAGAACCCCGTAATGATTTTGAGCTGTTTCTCTATGTTTTGCATAAAGTGATCAGAGATATTACATTCAGCACAATTTGTTCTTTACCTGGCTATGTCAAAAGCAAATCATCTATTCTCCCAGAAAAAAAACGATGAAAATGTGAATGATGATGTGGCATTGGAGAGAATTCTTCAATTCTGTAGTTGTTGAAGTAGATTCTCCACTGTACTAGCCAAGTCTTGCATGGAATCTATCTGAAAATCGTGTTCTCAGGGTACTGCCGGGAAGCTGCAGGGACTCAGAATAAAGCAGAGCATGCTGAATATTGGATAATATCAGAGCTGACAGGAGTACAGTTGCTACATGACAAATTCAGACATTCTTGACAGTGAGATTTATACATCTGTGCTAAATTACACTAGTGAGAATAATGAGTTGTGTGTCGCAGTTTGTCAGCAGACAGACTGCATAAAGACACATTGGAAAATGTAACACTTCAAACAGGTGCACACTGTTCAGCCATTCATTGGATTAGAGCAGACAGATCGCTTCAGTAGGGGAGTGTGCGAGTCATTCGGGCAACACAGAATCTGGGATGTGTTTCTGCTCAATAATAAAGCTTTCAAAAAATAGGCAGGAGTGCCCTACCAGAAGGTCTGTGATCAAATAAATCTGTAACTGCGTGTGAAGGTGGAGATGAGAGTTGAGTTTCGGTTAAATTCCAACTCCCCCCATTCCCAACACCCCCCCCCCCCCACCTCTCCCTTTAGTGTTGGGGATGACAAGCAATTACATTCGGTATTACCTTACAATGAGTTGGAAGATTGTGAAAATTGGCCAGACTGTGTCTTGGCATCACAGTTAACCCTGAGCTGAATTTCAAAGCTCAGTCCCATGTTGGCAATCTGCCTATTTCCATTTTGAGAACACTGTCACCTCATTCATGTGTTCACACTGGGAGTAGCACCTGCAGAAAACGAAAGATAATAAGAAATCACAGTGAAGCCAGATTTTCTGTATTTTAAAATCAGAATAGCCTTGCTCTATAAATGACATTGACCGTACCTGTGCGCTTCAGTACCTAGACACAGTAGCAGCATGGGTTTAAGTGTGTAGATTTGGTTCAGTGATAAGCATATGGACGTACTAGGAATAATGTAGGTTAGATGGGCTTGAGATCGGTATGACAGGTCGGCACAACATCGAGGGCCGAAGGGCCTGTACTGTGCTGTAATGTTCTATGTTCTATAAGGGCTGAATGGGGTCAAAACTGGATGCTGATTTTGACTCCCAGACTGTAACCTTGGAGGCAGGAAATTTTGCAACTCTTACACAGCCTGAGATAAATGTCATGGAACTAATGGATTTTCATTCCAGGATAGCTGAGTTTCCTGGGAGTCAGGCAGAACAACCCAAAAATGAGTGCAGACTGCCCAGAAGGACTGCTTTGCTGTGCTGGGCACTGTTAAAAATTAATCAAAAATGAATCATCCTGCAGTTACCTCTCTTCGTACTCCCTTCCACGACACATACTCCCATCCATGCTAACACATACCATGGTAAAACCCCACTCACCCTACTCGTCTCCCATGCCTTCCAAGATAGCCTATGCCCCATACCCACACCTAACACCTCTCTTAATCTCCATGCCACTATATGCCCTATGCCCACACCTCATATTACTCCACTCACTGTCAGTACCAACCTGTTTCTTATACTTGCCATGCCGGTCTCACTCCGTACCCATTCCATTTAAACCCTCGTGTTTCCATGGAAATCTGTGCCTCCATTGATTCCGCATGGGTATTCATAGTCCTTCAGCAAACTTAGTTTCAACTCATGCCAACCAATGACAACCAACCAACACATTTTTCCCTTCCTTTCCCATTCCAACTCATCTAACATTCATTATGGCAGACCTCAGTCACAATATTAACATAAAGTTAAGTGATTTGTCTGTTGATGATGCCAGCAATAAAAAATTAAAAAATAAATTCAAAATATTGAAATTCCTTTCATTAATCTCTTTTGAAAACAGTACTTGATCCCTTATGAAAACAACATTTCTATTCTATAAATGCTTGGAGCTGTCAACCAAATTGCTCAATTAATAGGCATCCCATTATGAACATGATAGGTTGAGAAAGAGTCAGGTTGTACAAATTCTATAGCGATAGCTCTCAGACATATTGAACTAGCTTAACATAATTTAACCCTTTTCAGCTTTAACACCATGACACCCTGATATTCTCAATGGGCTTATGCACTTTTTAAGGACAGTCATGTCTACGCTTACCAATGGCACCTTACTTCTCCCAGAGATACCTTATTTCTCCAGAAAGCTGCCTTATCTTCCTTCAAAGGTGTTTGAGATTAGATCTAAAAGAGTCCCTGATTTCTCCAAAGGGGTAGCTTGGCTATTCAAAGAAGTGCCCAAAATATGTATCAGCCTTTGTCTATTCTGCCTGGACTCATCAGGTTCTTTTTACAAGCTTAAGTTCACACTGGATGGAAGACTGGAAGACGTCCAAATAATACAATCTAGAACACAAACCAGCCTGGAATGATGCTTTGATTTTTAAAATTTGAGTTACATATCTAGTTCAGATTAAAATTAGAGCCTTACAGCAAACAAAAGGTAAATAAATAGAATACAGACACAAATATTTTCTTTGAACAAAGAATGAAACCAAAATGACTCCTTGTACTGGACAAAGTGTGGGCTGGATTTGGGTAAGGCGGAATTATATTTGTAAATAAAGAGGATTAATAGCTTTTCTGTGGAGTCTGTGTCTAAGCAATGTGTGTAAGGAACAGAAATGGCAGCACAAATCTTCTCGGACAAGTGAGTATCAATTTAGTGCATCTGGCAATTGCAGGGAATGTTTAAGGACACAATATATGTCGTTCACTATTCGTTTTCCAGGGAGGAAGTAATGGCTTGTTTACCCACACAGAGATTTGAACAGTCATAGCCTGCTCTGCTGACCTGGAGAACTCCGAATTAATCCTATTAACACAGAGAGGCAACTCTGATACATTGTTTAGCAACATAAGAAAATTACAAATGCTGCAAACCTACAAAGGTAAAAAAAAATTCTTTCAACTCTAAACAAGACTTCATTTTCACCAGTGGGTGGAAAAGGAGAATAAAATACTTCTCTTTGCAGTGTAAATTTTAACTGAGGCCCTGGGAAACCCGGTGGTTGACAAGCTTGGTTTTGATTCCAGACTTTTGGTGCCAGCACAGAAGATGGATGGCTCAGATACTACAATGTTGTGTGAATCAAAGCCTTCACACTAATTTCAGGGTAAAGAACACATTCTGAAAAGACTGCAAACATACTATAATTGTAATTCCATCTTGAAATTACTAAGAACCGTATTACTATATAATGTTAAAACGTTTGGTTTTCTTACTCATAATGGAGAAGGGGAGAGTTGCCCTGTGAAATATATGTAATCTGTCCCCACAATCATGTTTCAGCACCTTTCATAAACTGTAATTGGTTTGCTTGAATGTAGGTTTAAATACAGACCCATTAGCATCAAACAGGGTAGAACAATGGAGTCAGAGATAATGGGAACTGCAGATGCTGGAGATTCCAAGATAATAAAATGTGAGGCTGGATGAACACAGCAGGCCAAGCAGCATCTCAGGAGCACAAAAGCTGACGTTTCGGGCCTGGACCCTTCATCAGAGAGGGGGATGGGGGGAGGGAACTGGAATAAATAGGGAGAGAGGGGGAGGCGGACCGAAGATGGAGAGTAAAGAAGATAGGTGGAGAGGGTGTAGGTGGGGAGGTAGGGAGGGGATAGGTCAGTCCAGGGAAGACGGACAGGTCAAGGAGGTGGGATGAGGTTAGTAGGTAGCTGGGGGTGCGGCTTGGGGTGGGAGGAAGGGATGGGTGAGAGGAAGAACCGGTTAGGGAGGCAGAGACAGGTTGGACTGGTTTTGGGATGCAGTGGGTGGGGGGGAAGGGCTGGGCTGGTTGTGTGGTGCAGTGGGGGGAGGGGATGAACTGGGCTGGTTTAGGGATGCAGTGGGGGAAGGGGAGATTTTGAAACTGGTGAAGTCCACATTGATACCATATGGCTGCAGGGTTCCCAGGCGGAATATGAGTTGCTGTTCCTGCAACCTTCGGGTGGCATCATTGTGGCAGTGCAGGAGGCCCATGATGGACATGTCATCAAGAGAATGGGAGGGGGAGTGGAAATGGTTTGCGACTGGGAGGTGCAGTTGTTTGTTGCGAACTGAGCGGAGGTGTTCTGCAAAGCGGTCCCCAAGCCTCCGCTTGGTTTCCCCAATGTAGAGAAAGCCGCACCGGGTACAGTGGATGCAGTATATCACATTGGCAGATGTGCAGGTGAACCTCTGCTTAATGTGGAATGTCATCTTGGGGCCTGGGATGGGGGTGAGGGAGGAGGTGTGGGGACAAGTGTAGCATTTCCTGCGGTTGCAGGGGAAGGTGCCGGGTGTGGTGGGGTTGGAGGGCAGTGTGGAGCGAACAAGGGAGTCACGGAGAGAGTGGTCTCTCCGGAAAGCAGACAGGGGTGGGGATGGAAAAATGTCTTGGGTGGTGGGGTCGGATTGTAAGTGGCGGAAGTGTCGGAGGATAATGCGTTGTATCCGGAGGTTGGTAGGGTGGTGTGTGAGAACGAGGGGGATCCTCTTGGGGCGGTTGTGGCGGGGGCGGGGTGTGAGGGATGTGTCGCGGGAAATGCGGGAGACGCGGTCAAGGGCGTTCTCAATCACCGTGGGGGGGAAGTTGCGGTCCTTAAAGAACTTGGACATCTGGGATGTGCGGGAGTGGAATGTCTTATCGTGGGAGCAGATGCGGCGGAGGCAGAGGAATTGGGAATAGGGGATGGAATTTTTGCAGGAGGGTGGGTGGGAGGAGGTGTATTCTAGGTAGCTGTGGGAGTCGGTGGGCTTGAAATGGACATCAGTTACAAGCTGGTTGCCTGAGATGGAGACTGAGAGGTCCAGGAAGGTGAGGGATGTGCTGGAGATGGCCCAGGTGAACTGAAGGTTGGGGTGGAAGGTGTTGGTGAAGTGGATGAACTGTTCGAGCTCCTCTGGGGAGCAAGAGGCGGCGCCGATACAGTCATCAATGTACCGGAGGAAGAGGTGGGGTTTGGGGCCTGTGTAGGTGCGGAAGATGGACTGTTCCACGTAACCTACAAAGAGGCAGGCATAGCTGGGGCCCATGCGGGTGCCCATGGCCACCCCCTTAGTCTGTAGGAAGTGGGAGGAGTCAAAAGAGAAGTTGTTGAGTGTGAGGACGAGTTCCGCTAGGCGGATGAGAGTGTCGGTGGAGGGGGCCTGGTCGGGCCTGCGGGACAGGAAGAAGCGGAGGGCCTTGAGGCCATCTCCATGCGGAATGCAGGTGTACAGGGACTGGACGTCCATGGTGAATATGAGGTGTTGGGGGCCAGGGAATTGGAAGTCCTGGAGGAGGTGGAGGGCGTGGGTGGTGTCACGGACATGGGTGGGGAGTTCCTGGACCAAAGGGGAGAAAATGGAGTCCAGATAGGTGGAGATGAGTTCGGTGGGGCAGGAGCAGGCTGAGACGATGGGTCGACCAGGGCAGGCAGGTTTGTGGATTTTGGGAAGGAGATAGAAACGGGCCGTGCGGGGTTGGGGAACAATGAGGTTGGAGGCTGTGGGTGGGAGGTCCCCTGAGGTGATGAGGTCATGAATGGTGTTGGAGATGATGGTTTGGTGCTCGGGTGTGGGGTCATGATCGAGGAGGCGGTAGGAGGTGGTGTCGGAGAGTTGGCGTCTGGCCTCGGCGATGTAGAGATCAGTACGCCATACTACCACTGCGCCACCCTTGTCTGCGGGTTTGATGGTGAGGTTGGGGTTGGAGCGGAGGGAGCGGAGGGCTGCCCGTTCTGCGGGGGAGAGGTTGGAGTGGGTGAGAGGGGTGGAGAGGTTGAGGCGGTTAATGTCTCGACGGCAGTTGGAGATGAAGAGGTCGAGGGAGGGTAGGAGGCCTGGGGGTGGTGTCCAGGAGGAGGACTTGTGTTGGAAGCGGGTGAAGGGGTCAGTGGAAGGAGGGTTGGGTTCCCGGTTGAAGAAGTAGGCATGCAGGCGAAGACGGCGGAAAAACTGCTCTATGTCCGACCGTGACTGGTATTCGTTGATGTGTGGTTGTAGGGGGACAAAGGTGAGCCCCTTGCTCAGGACTGACCGTTCGTCCTCAGTCAGTGGGAGGTCTGGGGGGATGGTGAAGATTCGGCAGGGCTCAGGGTGGCTGTCTTCTCTGGGGTTGCAGGCTGTGGAGGTTGTGGGCGGAGCGATGATGTCGTCGGCCGTGGGCGGGGTTCCGGGGCTGCTTGGCCTGCTGTGTTCATCCAGCCTCACATTTTATTATCTTAGAACAATGGAGTCCCAGCTCTGCTGTTTGTGCTTTAAGTGTTGTCACATTTACTGATGTGACTTCTAATGTACTGTTTCATTTGCATACTGTTAATCTTACAATATTAAATGGTAAACGTTATTAGAGTATTCATACACAAGTGCTGTTATACTTTGAACTTTAACATAATAATGTCCCTAGGTGCTTTAGTAGAGGATTATAAAACGGAATATTACATTGAATCCTACAAGGAGATATTAGGTCAGTTGATCAAACGCTTGATCAAATAAGGTTAGGTTTTGAGGAGTCTCCTATGGAAGGAGAGCAAGCTAAAGAGGCAGACGATGTAGGGAAGTTATTCCAGAATTTAGAGCCGAGAACTTAGCGCATGGTCATCAGTGGTAAAGGAACTAAAATTAGAGATACTCAGGAGGGCGAAATTAAAAGAGTGCACACAGAAGGTCATTCAGAAGGTCAGGAGGAATGGGATACAGGGGAACTTAGCTGCTTGGATACAGAATTGGCTGGCCAACAGAAGACAGCGAGTGGTAGTAGAAGGAAAATATTCTGCCTGGAAGTCAGTGGTGAGTGGAGTTCCACAGGGCTCTGTCCTTGGGCCTCTACTGTTTGTAATTTTTATTAATGACTTGGACGAGGGAATTGAAGGATGGGTCAGCAAGTTTGCAGACGACACAAAGGTCGGAGGTGTCGTTGACAGTGTAGAGGGCTGTTGTAGGCTGCAGCGGGACATTGACAGGATGCAGAGATGGGCTGAGAGGTGGCAGATGGAGTTCAACCTGGATAAATGCGAGGTGATGCATTTTGGAAGGTCGAATTTGAAAGCTGAGTACAGGATTAAGGATAGGATTCTTGGCAGCGTGGAGGAACAGAGGGATCTTGGTGTGCAGATACATAGATCCCTTAAAATGGCCACCCAAGTGGACAGGGTTGTTAAGAAAGCATATGGTGTTTTGGCTTTCATTAACAGGGGGATTGAGTTTAAGAGTCGTGAGATCTTGTTGCAGCTCTATAAAACTTTGGTTAGACCGCACTTGGAATACTGCGTCCAGTTCTGGGCGCCCTATTATAGGAAAGATGTGGATGCTTTGGAGAGGGTTCAGAGGAGGTTTACCAGGATGCTGCCTGGACTGGAGGGCTTATCTTATGAAGAGAGGTTGACTGAACTCGGTCTCTTTTCATTGGCGAAAAGGAGGAGGAGAGGGGACCTAATTGAGGTATACAAGATAATGAGAGGCATAGATAGAGTTGATAGCCAGAGACTATTTCCCAGGGCAGAAATGGCTAGCACGAGGGGTCATAGTTTTAAGCTGGTTGGTGGAAAGTATAGAGGGGATGTCAGAGGCAGGTTCTTTACGCAGAGAGTTGTGAGAGCATGGAATGCGTTGCCAGCAGCAGTTGTGGAAGCAAGGTCATTGGGGTCATTTAAGAGACTGCTGGACATGCATATGGTCACAGAAATTTGAGGGTGCATACATGAGGATCAATGGTCGGCACAACATTGTGGGCTGAAGGGCCTGTTCTGTGCTGTACTGTTCTATGTTCTATGTTCTAGACAAGTTTTGAAAGAAAGGATCACTAGAGCCAAAACATTAACTCTGTTTCTCTCCCACAGATGCTGCCAGACCTGCTGAGTTTCTCCAGAAATTTGTTTTTTCTTGTTTTGGATTTCCAGCATCTGCAGTTCTTTGTTTTATCTTACATGTATTTAGGGGTTTGGATTTACAAAGGAGAAAGACCATAGAGAGATTTGAACACAAAGATGAGAATTTTTAAATCAAAATATTGCTTGACCACAAGCCGGTGTATGTAAACAAGAATGGGATGATAGGTGAATGGACCTTGATGCAAGTTAAAACATGGGCCTCAGAGGTTTGGATGACTTCAAGTTTATGAATCCAAGAATATGGCAGACCAGCCAAGATGTATTGGAATAGTCAAATCTGGGGATAAGAAAGGCACGAATGAGGATTTCAGCGGCAAAAGAGCTGAGGTAGGTAATATTTCTGAGGTGGAAGTAGGCGGTCTTAGTAGTGCAATGAACATGAGACAAGAAGCTCATCTTAGAGTCCAACATTTCACCAAGTTGTGTACAGAATGGTTAGTCTCAAACTGTTGCCAGAGTGAGAGATGGACTTGATTTTTAAGAGATAGTGTTTAGCCTCCAGTTTTCCAGTGTTAAATTGAAGATAGATTTCTTCTCCTGTTATCGATGTAGAATTTTAAAATTTGGCAATGGTAAAGGACCCACGAGAAGTGATAGTGAGTTACAGCTGGGTGTCATTAGCATATATGCGAAAACTAACGTTGTAACATTTCCATGATTTTACTTAGGGGCATCATGTAGACACAATTAAAATCATAGAATCCACACAGTGTGGAAGCGGTCAATTTGGTCCAACGAGTCTGCACCGATCCTTGAGCAGTGAGGCAGTATGGGCAGAGCTCAGAAATAGGAAGGGTGCGATATCAATGTTGGGGCTGTACCACAGGCCTCCCAACAGTGAGCGTGAGATAGAGGCACAAATATGTAGACAGATATCGAAAAATGTAGGAGCAACAGGGTGGTGGTGATGGGAGATTTTCATTTTCTCAACCTTGACTGGGATTCACTTAGTGTTCGGGGTTTGGATGGAGCAGCATTTGTAATGAGCATCCAGGAGGGTTTTCCTGAGCAGTATGTAAATAGTCCAACTCGGGAAGAGGCCACTCTGGACCTGGTATTGGGAAATGAGCCTGGCGAAGTGGTTGAAGTTTCAATAGGGGATTACTTTGGGAATAGTGATCACAATTCCGTTGGACAAAGATGAGAATGGTCCTAAAGGAAGACTGCTGAATTGGGGGGAAGGCCAACGATAACAAAATTCAGCAGGAGCTGGGGAATGTGGATTGGGAGTAGCTGTTTGAGGGAAAATCCACATTTGATGTGTGGAAGGCTTTTAAAGAGAGGTTGATTTAGAGTGCAGAACAGACATGTCCCTGCAGATAGAAAGGGCGAGATTAGGGAACCATGGATGACAGGTGAACTTGAGACTAGCAAAGAGGGAAAAGGAAACACACATAAAGTCTAGGTGATTGAAAACAGACAAAGCTTTGGAAGAATATTGGGAAAGTAGGACCAATCTGAAATGAGGAATTATGAGGGCTAAAAGGGGTCATGAAATATCTTTAGCAAACAGGGTTAAGGAAAATCCCAAAGCCTTTAATTCATACATAAGGAGCAGCAGGGTAAAGAGAGAAAGGGTTGGCTCACTCAAGGACAAAAGAGGGAAGTTAAGCGAGAAATCAGAGAAAATGAGATTCTCAATGAGAACTTTGCATCAACATTACTGAGGAGAGGGACATGACGGATGTTGCGGTTAGGGGTAAATGTTTGATTACTCGAGATCAAGTCGGCATAACGAGGGGGAAATGTTGGGTATTCTAAGAGGCATCAGGGTGGACAAGTCCCTACGTCTGGATGGAATCTATCCCAGATTACTGAGGGATATGAAAGAGGAAATAGCTGGGGCATTAATACATATCTTTGCAGCATCCTTGAGCACGGGTGAGGCCCCAGAGGACTGGAGAATTGCTAATGTAGTCCCCTTGTTTAAGAAGGATAGCAAGGATAATGCAGATTATTATAGACCAGTGAGCCTGATATCAGTGGTGGGGAAGCTGCTAGAGAAGATACTGAGGGGTAGGATTTATTTACATTTGGAAGAAGATAGGCTTATTGGTGATAGGTAGCATGGTTTTATGCAGGGAAGGTCATGTCTTACCAACTTGATAGAATTCTTTGAGGAAGTGACAAAGTTGTTAGATGAGGGAAGGGCTGTAGATGTCAAATACATGGACTTCATTAAGGCATTTGATATGGTTCCCCATGATAGACTGATGGAGAAAGTGAAGTCTCATGGGGTCCAGGGTGTACTAGCTGGATGGATAGAGAACTGGCTGGGCAACAGGAGATAGTGAGTTGTAGTCGAAGGGAATTTCTCAAAATGCAGAACTGTGACCAGTGGTGTTCCACAGGGATCTGTGCTGGGACCACTGTTGTTTGCGATAAACGTAAATGATTTGGAGGAAGGTATAGATGGTCTGATTAGCAAGTTTGCAGATGACAGTAAGGTTGGTGGAGTAGCAGAGAGTGAAGGGGACTGTCGGAGAATGCAGCAGAATATAGACAGATTAGAGAGTTGGATGGAGAAATGGCAGATGGAGTTCAATCCAGGCAAATGTGAGATAATGCATTTTGGAAGATCCCATTCAAGAGCAAACTATACAGTAAATGGAAAAGCCCTGGGGAAGATTGGTGCACAGAGAGATTTGGGTGTTCAGATCCATTGTGCTCTGAAGGTGGCAATGCAGTTGGATAGAATGGTCAAGAAGGCATACGGCATGCTTTCATTCATGGGACGGGGTATTGAGTACAAGAGTTGGAAGGTCAAGTTACAGTTGAATAGGACTTCAGCCACATTTGGAATACTGCGTACAGCTCTGGTTGCCACATTACCAAAAGGATGTGGATGCTTTAGAGAGGGTGCAGCGGAAGTTTATCAGGATGTTGCCTGGTATGGAGAGCGCTAGCTATGAAGAGAGGTTGAGTAGATTAGGATTATTTACATTGGACAGATGGACGTTGAGGCTGGACCTGATTGAGGTCTAAAAAATCATGAGAGGTATAGACAGGGTGGATAGCGAGAAGCTTTTTCCCCAGAGTGGGGGCCTCAATTACTAGGGGTCATGATTTCAAGGTGAGAGGAGAAAAGTTTAAAGGAGATAGCATGAAAGGTTCTTTACACAGAGGGTGGTGGGTGCCTGGAACGCGTTGCCAGTGGAGATGGTAGAGGCGGGCACCGTAGTGCCTTTTAAGGTGTATCTGAACAGGTACATGGATGGGCAGGGAGCAATGGGATACAGACCCTTAGAAAATAGATGACAGGTTTAGATGGAGGATCTCGATCGGCACAAGCTAGGAGGGCCAAAGGGCCTGTTCCTGTGCTGTAATTTTCTTTGTTCTTTGTTCTGTTTGATACCTGAGGAAACCCATGCTGACATGAGGAGGATGTGCAAACTCCACAGAGTCACCCAAGGCTGGTATTGAACCTGGTTCTCTGGTGCAGTGAGGCGGCAGTGCTAGCCAATGCATGAAGGTACCAAAAGGGAAACACCCTAGGGAGAAGGGATACAGCAGGATTGGAAGTCTTGATTCTTTATTATGATTTGTATTGATTAAAATCAAACGGATTGTAGGAGCATTTTTCCCAACCCAGGACAAAGACTCAGAATTCAGGCAAGTGGAAAATGTTTATTCAAGCATTAACTAGTTTATGCAGGGAGAGGGCCAAAAGATCTTTCCCAAATCTGCCTTTGGAAGATAGAACAATGACACACCCTCTGCTTTACAAAGAAATACAACATTTTTATGCATTATGTGTTACTGTAATCAAACGCAACATGTTCACTATCGTCCCCCCAGTCCAATCACCCAGTCCTATGGGACACCTAATCAGTGATTGGCACTTGAATGTACAGCCCCAGATTCCCATGATCTTATGGTATTAGCTTGACATTATAATCTCTAGGCCTTAGGATCTTCCTATGTATCCTATTCATTCACGTTCCAAAAGTTTAATGGCTACATTCCTTCGGGTCTTTCTCGGGTTGATTTATCTGTAAAGAAGTTCAAATTTTACCACCCATTGTATTTTGGTGCTGTCTCTCATCACATTCAGTTACTCCTTAATTTTCCCACTGACCCAATTACTTAATGTAAAAATAAAAAACTTGGTTAGTTTTAAATAGTTGCAATAAGGTTAACTTCTGTTACAAAGTTAATTGTAAGTGTAATGTTGTACAACTACTACTGACAACATTTTGTAATTTATGGGTCGTGACCAATCTATCTTGCTCAGGGCATAAGAGAGGCATCTCCTAGGGCTAGTTAATAATCACATCTGCGCTTACATGTTTTCTTTAAGGCTTGTATTATACCATAGTTACATATTGAAACCAACTTCTACGATCAGAGCATTTTAAGCTAGAAATTATTTAATATTGTTTGTACCTTCAAAGAGGCAACTATTTACGACAAAATAACTTTAGTTGTTATCCTTGCAGCTGCTTGAGGACCTAATCTAGCATCTGACGTTATTCAATCCCTGGGACAATCGTCCTTTCATTAATAAAGCTAGAATTGGTCATTTATCTGTCCTAAGGCATCATTTTATCAGAAGTGTATTGGATGGGAACATACTTCATTCCTTTACGGACCTTCAGGCAGTTCTGTTCAAAGGTACCATTGTATTTCTCTGTGTGAGCAGGCTGCTTGGTTTTGCTTAGCTTCTGCCTGCCATCTTGTAAGCAGGCATAGGCTGCTTAGTGTGTTCAGGTACAAGTCACCTTACATGGCCAGGTGCAGGTCATCCTTACACAGGGTAAGATAGTTTTATCCAGCTGGATGAGATATGGTTTACCCTTGACATACTCATATAGCTTTGCGACTTTGATAAGAGTTGCGTCTGTATCCAGGTAGGCATGTAAATTTGATTCAGATTTATCATACTGCTTCAATATTACTATTTTGCCACACTTGTGCAATGTTTGTATGCTGGGTCTGTGTTTGCTGCAGTATACATACTATTTGTCTTACTATACTGTTGCACTTTTAGAATAGTTTTGTAGGTTACATTGCATAAATAACTAGATCAATTATGACAACAGAAAGGCAAACAGTCAGGGCAGGCTGGAGCAAGGCTGAGAACAAAGTGGGACTGATAAATTAAACTGCATTTATTTCAGTGCAAGAGGCCTGACAAGTGAGGCAGATGAGCTCAGGGTATGGCTGGGAACATGAGAATGGGATATTATAGCTATTACAAAAGGGATGGACAAGACTGACAGCTTAATGTTCCAGGGTATAGATGCTATAGAAAAGATGGAAGGCGGGGTTGGTATTTTAGATTACATTACAGCTGTTATTTAGGATATTCAAGGGAGTACGTCCAGTGAAGTCATTTGAGGGGAACAGAAATAAGAAAGGGATAAGCATCTTAGTCAGCAGGAAATTGAGAAGCAAGTTTGTAAGGAGATCTCAGTTATCTGTAAGAATAGTAGGGTTGTAATGGTCAGGGGCTTTAATTTTCCAAACATAGACTGGGACTGCCTTGTTATTGGGGGCTTCGGAGTAGATGAATTTAAGTGTTTACAAGAATTTTTTCTTATTTGACATGTGGAAATACCTACTAGAATAGGAACAAAACTTGACTTTCTCTTAGGAAATGAGGCAAGGCAAGTGACTGAGGCATCAGTGGGGGAGCACTTGGGTACCCGTGATCATAATTCTGTCAGCTTTAAAGTAGTTATTGAAGAGGGTAGGCTGGATCTAAAAGTTAAACTTGTTAAACTTTTCACAAATTAAATAATGAGAGTCCAGAGACAGCTAGGATGAAGGGCATGACTGGTAGGAGCAGGGAATAATGAGTGTCTACAGAAATTGAGGCTCTGGTCAAGAAAAGGGAGGTATAAACAGCAGAGATCAAGTGAATCCCTCAAGGAATATAAGGGCATTACGAGTATACTTAAGGAAAATCAGGAGGGCAAAAAAGGGACATGAGATAGCTTTGGCATTTAGAGTAAAGGAGAATCTAAAGAGATTTTACAAATACATTAAGGTCATAATAGTAACTAGGAAGAGATTAGAACTCCTTAAAGATCAACAAGGCTGTCTATGTGTGGAACCGCAGGAGATGAGTGAGATATTAAATGAATGTTTTACTTCAGTGTTAACTGTGGAGAAGGATATGGAAGCTAGAGAACTTGGGAAATAGTGATATTTTGAAAAGTGTCCATATTACAGAGGAGGAGGTCCTGGAGGTCTTAAAACACATAAAAGTGGAAAAATCCCTGAGACTTGATCAGGTGCAGCTCAGACCTTTGTGGTAAGCTAGGGAGCTGATTGTGGGCCCCTTGCTCAGATAGCTATATGATGAATAGTCACAGGTGAGGTGCCAGAATACTGCAGATTGGCTAACATGGTGCCATTATTTAAAAAAGGTGGTATGGAAAAGTCAGGGAACTATAGACTAGTGAGCCTGATGTTAATGGTGGGTAAGTTGTTGGAGGGGATTCTGAGGAATAGGATTTACATGTATTTGGAAAGGCATAACTAAGTAAGGATAGTCAACGAGGCTTTGGAAAATTGTGTCTCACTAACTTGAGTTTTTTGAGGGCAGAGCAGTGGATGCTTTCTGTATAGATTTCAGTAAGGCATTTGACAAGGGTCTGCATGGTAGATTGGATAGCATGGTTAGATCACTTGAAATATAGGGAGAGCTGGCAGTTTGGATGCTCACTTGGCTCGAAGGTAGGAGACAGATTGTGGTGGAGGGTAGCTTTTCAGACTGGAGGCCTGAGACCAGTGGTGTGCCACAAACATTGGTGCTGGGTCCCCTGCTTTTTGTCATTTATGTAAGCAATTTGGATGTGAACATAGGAGGTAGAGTTAGCAAGTTTGCAAAATTGGTGATGTATTCGACAATGAAGAAGGTTACCTCAGAGTACAATGGGACCTTAATCAGATAGGAAAATGGGCCAAGGAGTGGCTGATGGAGTTTAATTTAGATAATTGAGAGGTGCTGCATTTTGGAAAGACAAATCAGGGCAGGATTTATACATGTAATGGTCAAGTCCTTGGGAGTGATGCCATACAAAGAGACCTTCATAGTTCCTTGCAAGTGGAGTCACAAGTGGACCAGGTGGTGAAGAAGGCATTTGGTATGCTTGTCTTTATTTGTCAGTGTATTGCATAATGGAGTTGGGACATCATGTTGCAGCTGTACAGGACATTGGTTAGGCTTTTGGAATATCGTGTGCAATTCTGGTTTCCCCGCTATAGGAAAGGTCTGAAAAGATTTACAAGGATGTTACCAGGGTTGGAGGGTTTGAGATATAGAGAGAGGGTGAATAGGCTGGGGCCATTTTCCCTGGAGTGTCGGAAGCTGAGAGATGAGCGGTTTATAAAATTATGAGAGGCATGGGCAGGGTAAATAGCCAAGGTCTTTTCCCCTGTGGAGGGGAGTCTAAAACTGGACAGTATAGGTTGAAGGTGAAAGGGGAAAGATTTAAGAGGGAACTAAGGAGCAACTTTTCATGCAGAGGGCGATGCATGAACAGAATAAGCTGACAGAGGAAATGGTGGAGGCTGGTACAATAACAACATCTATAAGGCATCTGAATGATATATCCATAGGAACGGTTTAAAGGGATATGGACTGAATACTGGCAAACAGGACTAGATCAATTTAGAGATAACACATTATGGAGCTGGAGGAACACAGCAGAAATTTCTGAAGAATGGTCCTGACCCAAAATGTCAGCTTTCCTGCTCCTCTGATGCTGCCTGGCCTGCTGTGTTCCTCCAGCTCCACACTGTGTAATCTCTAAATTGATCTAGTCCTGACTCCAGCTTCAGCAGTTCTTACTGTCTCTGAGTAGATCAATTTAGGCTATCTTGGTTGGCATAGATGAGTTAGACCAAAGCGTCTGTTTCCATGCTCTATATCTCTGATTCTATGACATTATAGTGTCACTGCTCATAAAGCTCTTTAAATTGTTCAGGGGACATGGTACTACTGACAAGGCCAGTACTTATTCTCTGTCGCTGATTACCCTTGCAAAGGTGGTGGAGTGCCATCTTCTTGAATTATCACAGTCATGTGACGTGCTGTTAGGAGGAAGTTTGATCATTTTGATCCAGCAGTAATTGAATAAGTCATTGTATGTTAAGTCAGGATGGTGCATGATTTGGAGGGAAACTTAGAGATGATGATGTTCCAATGTGTCTCCTGCCCTGTCCTTCTAATGGGTAGTGGTCACCGGTTTCAGGGTGCTGTAGAAGAAGCTGTGGCAACTTGTTACAACGTGTCTTGTACAAACTGCTTCCACTTCCGATGGCCATGGATGGGGTGCCAGTCAAGTGGACTTCTTTGTCCTGGATGGTGTGATGCTTCTTGAGTTTTGCTGAGAGTTGCATTCGCCCAAGCGAGTGGAGAATAGTCCATCATTTTCCTGATTTATGTCATGGATAGATGGATAGATTTTGATGAAACAGGAGGTGAATCATTCCTGCAGAATAACCAAATTATAACCTTATGCTCTGGTAGCCGCGGTATTTATATGCTTCATGTTGTCCAGTATTTTTTCCAAAGGGGACCATTAGGACATTGATGGTGTGGGAATCAGCAGCAGCAATGTCATTGAATGTCACTCAGAGGTGGTTAGATTCTCTTGGTTGGTGATTCTCATTGCCTGGCACTTCTGCAGAGTGAACATTACTTGCTGTTTATCTGAATGTTGTCCAGGTCTTGTTATATCAAGGCAGTGGCTGCTTCAATATATGAGGGGTTGCATTATAAAAGTACTTTTAGTGTATTGCTGTATTGGATACACTATTGGTGTTTCTGCATTGTTTGTGATCCTGTGTTTTTTCAATGTCATTGCACGTTCATTTCACATTACATCACAGTTGGCATAGTCTTAAATTTTGAGACCTGAAATTACATCAGTGTGATTTACAACACCATCATACTCTTAAAAATACAAAGTGCCGTATCTGCCAGTAGCCTGTCCAGAGAGATTTCTTAGGCATAGGTAATTGCATATTTATCAGTACTTGTAACTGAATAGCAGGAAGCTCTGTGCAGCCTTTTAAGTGTGTTGTTCAGCCTACAGCAGATTTGTGAGGATAAGCAGATAAGGATGGATCTTTTATTTCTCTCTTAAATTACTTTACATGTCATAACGATTTTTTTTATTATTTTGAAATACCATCTGTGCCCAGAGGGAAGCAGAACTTAGGACCAAGCAAGAAATGAAGACTAAACAATTTCACTCCTTCAGATTAGCATGGCCTCTGAAACGTGTAAAGAAGAGAGAATGGATTGTTTTGTGTGGTTGCCACCAAGTTTGTACTCTTCCCCAGTCTCACCAATTTCTCCTTTTCATTCATCAATCATGCTGTGTTCCTTCCTCAGCCTATCCACTTAAATTGCCTATGAACAGTATCTATATATATATAGCTGGAGTGGGCAGTGCAAGGTTTTATGATGTGCAAATATGTTCTGGATCTTTAATATTTGAGATAGATCTTCAGAGTTTTTTTAAGAAAAGGATAGGAATAAATGATGGAACACTGCAGAAGTAGGCCATTTAGACCATTGAGCATGCTCCACCATTCAATGAGATCATGGCTGATCTGATCATCTTCAACTCCACTTTCCTGCGTTTTCCCTATAACCCTTGAATTCCCTTACTCCCTTGAATTCCCTTACAATCTCAGCCTTGAATTTACTTAATGACCCAGCCTCAACAACCTTCTGTTGTAAAGAATTCAACAAATTCATTACATTCCGAGAGAAGAAATTCCTCCTTGTCTCTGTCGTAAATGTGCAACCACTTACTTTGAATTTAACACCGCTGACCCTAGACCCTTCCTTAAGGAGAAACAACTTTTCAACATCTACCCTGTCATGGCCCCTAAGAAACTTTTATGTTTCAATAAGGCTGCCTCCTGTTCTTATAAATTCCAATGTATACAGACCCAGTCTCCTCAGCTTCTCATCAGAGAGTCCCTTCCTACCTGGTATCAACCTGCTGAATCTTCTTCGGACTGCCTCCAAAACCAGTGTATATTTCCTTAGATTAGGGGCTGAAAACTGTTCACAGTATCCCAGCTGTGGTCTGATTTGTGCCTTGTATAGTTTTTGCAAAGCCTCCCTACTTTTATACTTCATTCCATTTACCTTCCTCCATTACATGCTGAACTTGGATGTTAGCTTTTTGCGATTCATAGACAAGAATTCCCAGTTTCTTCTATTCAATAGCTTTCTGCAGTCTTTCTTCATTTACATAATATTTAGTTCCTCTATTTTTCCTGCCAAAATGCATAACGTCACATTTTCCCACATTGTATTCCATCTGCCAGGTTTTTGCCCACTCTGTCTATATCCCTCTACAGACTGCTTGTGTCATCCTCACCTTCTGCCTTCCCATTTATTATTGTCTCAACACTTATAAATTTGTGCCATACTGTTACACATCTGTGTGACTATGAGAGATGAGTGAGGGCGAGGTGAAAAAGAAATGACAGGATGTCATTGAGGAGGATGCTCTGTTCTGGTTTACTGCTTTGTACTGATGGTCTTGAATATCCTTTTGGTCGAGCTGGAAAGCAATCTAATTGAGTGTACAGATTGGAGATGCCAATCAATGTTTTGAAAAATTCTGACAGACATAAATTAAGCTTTTTCTGTCTGCACTGAGCAACACACAAGCAAGAACGATCAACAACCAAGTTGCTAACTGGAATAGTTCCACCACCCAGTGACTAGCCATGCAGCATTCATTGATTTTAGAAAAAGTGAATTTATTTGCAATTTCATGTACTGAAATACAATTCCTATCAGAGTAGTGGTAAGAATGAAGAAACAATAATGTGGCAATACTGCTGGGTCCAATTATTACCACTATAACAAAGAAATTGCACAGTTGGCAGTAGTGCAGGTGTTTGACCATTGGCTGTGTTAGCCACAGTGCTGGGGGTCAGCTCACTGAAAGTCCGGACTTCGGGGGTTGGTTATCAGTTCACTGCTGTGATAGGGAAGTTTGTTGATGTCACTTATGGGGCCTGGAGGCACCATGATGGGATAAAAAGGGGACAATAATTGTAAAAGAGGGGGTAATACAACATGAGATAGGGAGACGATATTCCATTGGGGAGAGATAGTGGGAACTGCAGATGCTGGAGCATCTGAGATAACAAGGTGTAGAGCTGAATGAACACAGCAGGCCAAACAGCATCATCAGAGCAGGAAAGCTGACATTTCGGGCTAGACCCTTCAGAAATGGGGGAGAGGGCGGAGGTTCTGAAATAAACAGGGAGAGAGGGGGAGGTGGATAGAAAATAGATAGATGAGAAGGTAGGTAGAGAGGAGACAAACCGGTCTAAGAAGCGGGGATGCAGCCAGTAAAAGTGAAGGTAGGTGGGAAGGTGTGGAGGAGCTAGGTCAGTCCAGGGAGGGCGGACAGGTCAAGGGAGCAGGATGAGGTTAATAGGTAGGAGATGGGGGTGAGGCTTGAGGTGGGAGGAGGGGATAGGTCGAAGGACAGGTTAGGGAGGTGGGGATAAGCTGGGCTGGTTTGGGATGCGGTGTGGGGGAGGGGAGATTTTGAAGCTTGTGAAGTCCACATTGACACCATTAGGCTACACGGTTCCCAAGTAGATTATGAGTTGTTGTTCCTGCCGCCTTTGGGTGGCATTTTTGTGGCACTGCAGGAGGCCCAGGATGGACAAGTCATATGCGGAATGGGAGGGGGAGTTGAAATGGTTCACGACCGAGAGGTGCAGTTGTTTAGTGCAAACTGAGCGGAGGTGTTCTTCAAAGCGGTCTCCAAGCCTCCGCTTGGTTTCTCCGATGTAGAGGAGCCCACAACGGATGCAGTATACCACTTTAGCAGATGTGCAGGTGAACATCTGCTTGATGTGGAAAGCCTTCTTGAGGCCTGGGATGGAGGTGAGGGTGGAGGTGTAGGGGCAGGTGTAGCTCTCCCTGCGATTGCAGGGAAAAGTGCCGGGTGTGGTGGGGTTGGAGGGGAGTGTGGAGTGGACAAGGGAGTCATGGAGAGAGTGGTCCCTCTGGAAGGCAGATTAGGGTGGGGAGGGAAAATGTCTTTGGTGTGCGGTTGGATTGCAGATGGCAGAAGTGTTGGAGGATGATGCGTTGGATCCAGTGGTTAGTGGGGTGGTATGTGAGGATGAGGGCGATTCTGTTTTGGCAATTTTTAATGCGAGGACGGGGTGAGAGGGATGAGTTGCGGGAAATGCGGGAGACATGGTCGAGGGCATTCTCGACTACTAAGTCGGGGGAAGTTGCAGTCCTTGAAATTTCACCCCACCCCCTTGACCTGTCCGTCCTCCCTCAACTGACCTATCTGCTTCCTAACTCCTCACTTACACTCACCTTCTCTGGCTCCAACCCTGCCTCTTTGACCTGTCTGCCTCCTCTCCACCTAAATCTCCTCTATCCATCTTCTATTCACCTCCCACTCTCTCCCTATTTATTTCAGAACCTCCTCCCCCTCCCCCATTTCTGAAGAAGGGTCAGCTTTCCTGCTCCTATGATGCTGCTAGGCCTGCTGTGTTCATCCAGCCCCACACCTTGTTATCTTCCATTAGGGGACATCAGATATTGCAGGAAGAGGAGCCATGGGTGATCACAACCTCCCTGGCTTTGATGGAAGAAACAGTGCAGAAACTATGATGATTGGCATGACTGGACTGTAGACCTGTGGCTCTGAGGGTACTTCTGGGAGATGGAAGTCGTAAATAAGAAAGGCACATGAGCATTTGTGGAAGCTCAGGACCGAGGAGGTCAACAGGAAAAAAAGCGAAGGAACATGGAATTTCAGAGGACCTTCTTGATTACTAAGCTGAAGTCATGATTTACTCTGCCAAGCCTGCCTTGTTTTCTCTACTGACAGATAAATGGCAAAGGAAGTGGAAAATTGGCTGCAACTGTAGTCAGAATGATGGCAGTAATCGGTTTTTTTTGTGTTTACGTATATGGGCTTTACTTAAGAGCAATGTCAGGCCTATCTAGGGGCAATTGTGTTCATCAGTTACTCACACACAACAGGTTGAAATTTTCTGTAATCATTGAAACTTGGACTTGAAAAGCCTGCAGTGCCTAACTCTGTGGATACAAGCCCTGATCAGTTGTAATCTTGACTGAAATAATATAAAGAACTGTGGATGTTGGAAATCTGAATTAAGAACAGAAATCCCTGGAGAAACTCAGCAGGTCTGGCAGCATCTGTGGAGAGTAAGCAGATTTAACCTTTCTGATTGAGGGACACTTCTTCAGAGCATGTTGTTGGTCGTTACAGAATGACCATAGTCATTTCTGAGAAGCAGAGGTAATACCAGTTGACCTGATCTCACAGACTGCACAAGGGCATGGAGCTGATCTCTTCCCACCTTGGCCTGTAAGTATTGGCCAGCAGGCTCTTTATCTGCAATGTTGCCTTGCTTGGATGATGTGGGGAACAAAGTATCAGTAATTATACAGCACTTAGATTCTCCTCCAGTATTTGAGTGATATGACTTCTGCTGTATTCGTCAAAATAAGGTCAACTGTGTAAACGGTCTACATAGATGCATTCCATGGCCCTCCCTTGTTGATGTCTGCCACAATTTACTGTATGGAAGATAATTCTAATCTGTCACCTGTATGTAATGTGAATGCTGATTGCCCACATTACTATGGATCAATTCCTATTTTGACATTCGTCATAAATGTTCATTGGATATGTAACAGTTAGACTGCAGTGCCGCAAAGATGCAGTTTGAGGAAGTTGCTCCCAACGATACACGTGAAATGAATATTGCCCAAAATCTAATGTCCTCGATGCTATTTTCTCCAAATAAGCATGGGGCAGTGTAGCAATGCAGCAATGCAGAACAATGCCAGATACTAGAGCAAGAGCTGTGACTTGAAGAGTTATAGCCATGCTATCCCAGTGGCTGTCAAAATTACAGCTGTTCAAAAACTTTCATGCAGCTGACTGCTTCCAAGGAGCCTTCGGGAACTCTGTGGGATATCTCAATCCTCAACTGGGAACTGTATAAAGGACATTACAGGACCACTTGGTGCCAGATCACACCACTTCAATTCATTTCCCCATGATAATGTCAGTGCTTTGCCAACATTGCTGGTTTCCCCTAAGTGCAGGGCACAATAAATTGTACACACTTCATACAGAGGTAACCACATCACAATGCAGCCGATTTCACGAACATCCATTCCATCAAAGTACAACATCAGTGATCATTAGTGCCGCATCATTAGAAATCTATGCCAGGTACCTTGGAGCTTTTATAACATCTTTGAGGACTCCCATACTCCTGCTTCATTTTTAGGGCCATATGCCTCACAAGAATGATTACTGGGAGACAAAGGCTTCCCTCTGCACTCACGCTCAGCATGATTGTAATACAGGCCAATCTTCAGAAAGGGCCACTGTGGAGAAGACGATCGACCTGCTGAAGGTGAAGTTCCAATGCTTGGACAAATCAAGGGGGTACTTGTAGTACAATCCAGACATTGTGTGTCATGTAATCATTGCATGCTACGCTCAACACAAATGGTGTGAGTGAAGGGGACACAGTAATATTGAAGAGCTGGGACAGTGGCAGCAGTCTTCTGAGGACGATGACTACAGTGAGCTGGAGGAACATTATTATCTGTATGAAAGTGCTGCAGTGTCAAACAAGCCAGACAGGACTTAGAGGTGACACCCTCTTCCTGGAGATGAGATCTGGTTACAGTGGCCACCCATTGACTGTAAATTAGTCATTAATTGAATGGCATGCAGTCCTCACCTGTTCCCGGAAGTGAATGCAGCTTTTGTTTGTTTGATTTTCCTTCACTTTTGCTGTTTCTCAATAAAATAAATATTGCCCACCATTTGAAGGCTCTCTGGTACAGAGTAAAACGGAACAGAATAGAATAGACTATCCTGCGTCATGTGAACTCCATTGAAGAAGTACAGTCAAACACTTTTACAATGTCTGCCTCTTATGGCACCATCTTAGGTACTAGTACCTAAACGCAAATCTTGGATACAAAAGAGGATTGAAAAGTGTTAATGGGAACTGCAGATGGTGGAGAACTCCAAGATAATAAAATGAGGCTGGATGAACACAGCAGGCCCAGCAGCATCTCAGGAGCACAAAAGCTGACGTTTCGGGCCTGGACCCTTCATCAGAGAGGGGGATGGGGTGAGGGTTCTGGAATAAATAGGGAGAGAGGGGGAGGCGGACTGAAGATGGAGAGAAAAGAAGATAGGTGGAGAGGAGAGTATAGGTGGGGAGATAGGGAGGGGATAGGTCAGTCCAGGGAAGACGGACAGGTCAAGGAAGTGGGATGAGGTTAGTAGGTAGGAGATCCTCCGACACTTCTGCCATCTACAATCCAACCCCACCACCCAACACGTTTTTCCATCCCCACCCTTGTCTGCTTTCCGGAGAGACCACTCTCACCGTGACTCCCTTGTTCGCTCCACACTGCCCTCCAACCCCACCACACCCGGCACCTTCCCCTGCAACCGCAGGAAATGCTACACTTGTCCCCACACCTCCTCCCTCACCCCTACCCCAGGCCCCAAGATGACTTTCCATATTAAGCAGAGGTTCACCTGCACATCTGCCAATGTGGTATACTGCATCCATTGTACCCGGTGTGGCTTCCTCTACATTGGGGAGACCAAGCGGATGCTTGGGGACCGCTTTGCAGAACACCTCCGCTCGGTTCGCAATAAGCAACTGCACCTCCCAGTCGCAAACCATTTCCACTCCCCCTCCCATTCTTTAGATGACATGTCCATCATGGGCCTCCTGCAGTGCCACAATGATGCTACCCGAAGGTTGCAGAACAGCAGCTCATATTCCACTTGGGAACCCTGCAGCCCAATGGCATCAATGTGGACTTCACCAGCTTCAAAATCTCCCCTCCACCCACTGCATCCCAAAACCAGTCCAACCTGTCTCTGCCTCCCTAACCTGTTCTTCCTCTCACCCATCCCTCCCTCCCACCCCAAGCCGCACCTCCATCTCCTACCTACTAACCTCATCCCACCTCCTTGACCTGTCCGTCTTCCCTGGACTGACCTATCCCCTCCCTACCTCCCCACCTATACTCTTCTCTCCACCTATCTTCCTTTCTCTCCATCTTCGGTCCGCCTCCCCCTCTCTCCCTATTTATTCCAGAACCCTCACCCCATCCCCCTCTCTGATGACGGGTCTAGGCCCGAAACATCAGCTTTTGTGTTCCTGAGATGCTGCTGGGCCTGCTGTGTTCATCCAGCCTCACATTTTATTATCTAGGAATGAAAAGTAGTTGCATTAGTTTACAGAGTTTAAAAAAATAAGTTAGAAATAAGACATCATTAAAGGTAAGAGTTTCATGGTGAATAATAGGACCTTAAGGAGTGTGGTGGAACAGAGGGAGCTTGGAGTGCAGGTGCACTGTTCTCAGAAAGTGGAGTCACAGGTGGTCAGGGCAGTGCAGAAGGCTTTTGGCACACTGGCCTTCATCAGTCAACGTATTGAGTACAGAAAGTTATGTTGCAGTTGTACAGGACTTTGGTGAGGCCGCACTTATAGCATTGTGTTCAGTTTTAGTCACCTTGCTTTAAGAAGGATGCTATTAAACTGGAAAGAGCGCAAAAGAAATTTGCAAGGACGTTGCCGAGACTCAAGGGACTGAATTATCGGAAGAAGTTTGACAAGTTAGGACATTTTTCTTTAGAGCCTAGGAGACTGAGGGGGGATCATATCGAAGTGAGGGCCATAGATAGGGTGAAGGCACTCAGTCTTTTTCCCAGGGTTGGGAAATCAAGGACTAGAGGGCATCAGTCTAAGCTAAGAGAGGAAAGAATACATGGAACCCTTAGGGGCAACTCTTTTACACAGAAGGTGGTATGCATATAGAATGAGCTGCCAGCAGATATGGTTGAGGCAGTTACATTAACAATATTTACAAGGTATTTGGATGAATACATGCATAGGAAAGGTTTAGAAGGATATGGGCCAAGTGTAGAAAAATGGGGTTAGTGTGGATGGACATTTGGTCAGCACAGACCAGTTTGGGCTAAAGGGCCTGTCTCTGTGCTGTAGGACTCTATGACTCTATGTCTCCATGATTGACATTACAGTCAGGTGAAAAACATTTCAAAAAGCATTACATTGTATCAGTTCAGTGTGGGACTGCTCATGTGGTCTGACTGCCTGTGCCAGATCACAATCCAAAAGCCATCGCTGCTCCGCCAAGCCTCCAGCCTGGAATTCACTGCCCACTGCTGCTCCAGGACTCGCTGCCCACATGCTGCTCCAGGACTCCCTGCCCACTGCTGCTTCGGGATTAACTGCCCACTGCTGCTCGGGGACTCCCTGCCCACATGCTGCTCGGGGACTCTCTGCCCGCAAGCTGCTCCGGGACTCTCTGCCCGCGCGCTGCTCCGGGACTCGCTGCCCGCGCGCTGCTCCGGGACACACTGCCCGAGCGCTGCTCTGGACTCGCTGCCCACATGCTGCTCCGGGACTCACTGCCTGCGCGCTGCTCCGGACTCGCTGCCCACATGCTGCTCCGGGACTCACTGCCCACGCGCTGCTCCGGACTCGCTGCCCGCGCGCTGCTCCGGGACTCGCTGCCCGCGTGCTGCTCCGGGACTCACTGCCCGCACGCTGCTCCGGGACTCGCTGCCCACGCGCTGCTCCGGGACACACTGCCTGCGTGCTGCAGCAGGACTTGCAGCTCCAGGACCTGCTGCCAACACATTGCTCTGGGGCTCGCTGCCCGTATATGTTGCTGCCTCCATGGCTAAGGGGTTAAAAAAACTAAAAAGGTTAGAATAAAAGAAAAGGAAGGAATAGGTGGAGCAGAGGAGCGCTGACAGGAGCATCTTACTCTGCTACTGTTTTGCTGGACAGACAATGCAGTGATACAGTCATATTACACAGCAAGATTTAATGCTAGACTAGGTGTTAGAGATACTCAGTCATTTAAACAGATTATGAGATGGGATGACGTTAAAGATGGGTAGCAATGCCACCTATGTGTCTGCAGAAACATTATTTTGGTTGACTCCCATTACATATCCTGTGAAGGACAGCTCCTGCCTGCCACACAGCTGGGCTTTTAAAATGGCTATAACACTGAAATTTTGCGAGGTCCCAGTAGTGATAAGGTCATCTGCCATTGCTAAGTAGAGGATAGTGTGAGAGTGGTCCTGTGGAGGCATAGCTAATGAGGTGAGCTGCACAGAGTAACATGAGAAAGCTTGTTAGGCTCATAGAGAGAAACCCTCCATGAGATTCTCCAAAATTGGTATGTAGCCAATTTCTGGTAAAATTCAGCACTTTGCATCTGTGTTCATGAAATGAGACAAAATATCTTCCAGTTACCTGATGTATCTAAGAAACCTAAGTAACTGAAGAGCTCAAATAAATTAGTAAAGAGGTAGTGTTTGGAAAATGAGCTGGATTGAAGATTGATAAATCTGGATCAAGTGTGTTTCATCCCAGAGTGTTGAAAGGAGAGAGAATAGATGCATTGATGGTTATCTTTCACGATTCCATAGTTTCTGATAAGGTTTCTGTTAATTGAAAAGAAAAAAAATGATTACTTCAGTGGGGAAGAAAGGTAGGCAGAGTCAACATAGATTTAAGAAGGGGAAATCACTTCTGACAAACTTATTGCAGTTTTTTTGGAGATGTTTCTTATGGCATAGAGAAAAGGGAAAAAGGTGTGGTATGTTTGGATTTTCAAAACCATGAATTTTCCTCTCCTGAGAGTCAGAGTTTCCATCCCATCTCAGAGCAGGAGTGAACAGTAAACTGTTAGCCATGTTGCTTGATCCCACCTGGAAGAAACCATTGTGCAGAGATTGAGAGTGGCAATGACCTTGTCGATATTGTCCAACACATCCTCTCTTTGTAGTGGCACTGTCGTCTAATTAAAGGGGACGGCCAGTTCAGTGGCTACCTCTGGTGAATTACAAGTGTGCCAAACATTATTCTTGACTGAGGTAAAGATCAAACTGCTCCCTCTGAATCTGGGCATACAGGGTCCTCTGTGGACAGTGCTCTTCCCACTATGAAAAGCATCCCCACCCTCACCCTCACCCCCTCAGCTTCATCTTTCACAAATCAAGGTGTACTGCACCTATAGCCCTTATCACTCCAGCAAGGTTCTCATATAGAGGATAGAAAATTCCTCTAGCCTCCCTGTCAGAATATAGCAACACTCCCTTCAGAATCGAAGAAGTGACTTAAACTCCTCCAAGAGTACACCACTGTATTTCAAAATCTCTACAAAAGTAATCAAGCACATCTCAGCTGGAAGTTGGGCATATACCTCTTTAATCAGCACCAAAGGGGAGCCCATCATGCAGTTGTATAGATGTTCAGTTGAGATTGTTAAGGACACATTGATTTTAGTGATCCAGATTGGCAGAATGAGAGAGGTCCTTTGAGTCATAATCTGTGAAAATGTAATGCAAGATATATCCAGGTAGCAGCGTAACCATCATTGGGCACTGTATTGGCTGTAGCAGGAGTGGTGCACCCACCATTTTCTGCAGTTACAGTTTCTATATTCCTCACTCCAGCAGTTCTTTGGGTGAAAATGCTTCACCCTATATTAGCCACCATCTATAAGGCACAAGTCAGGAGTGTGATGGAATACTCCCCAATTGAATGAACAGGTGCAGTTCCAACAACACTCAAGAAGTTTGACACCATTCAGGACAAAGCAGTCTGCTTGATTGGCACTAAATCCACAGGCATCCACTCCCTCCACTACCAACACTCAGTAGCAGCAGTATGCAGTATCTACAAGATGCACTGCAGGAATTCACCAAATATCCTTAGACAGCACCTTCTAAAACTCTTTCATGTAGGAGGACAAGAGCAGCAAATACATGGGATCACCACCACCATCTGCAAGAACCCCTCCAAACCATTCATCATCTTGAATTAGAAATATATTACCGCTCCTTCATTGTCGCTGGGTTAAAATCCTGGAATTCCCTCCCTAAGGGTATTGTGAGTTAACCTTCAGCATGTGGACTGCAGCTTACCACTACCTTATCAAGGGCAACTAGGGACGGGCAATAAATGCTGACAAGCCAGCAATGCCCACATCAGACAAGTAAACAAAAAAAATTGCATGTCCTAAAGTGAACAGATCACATGATAGAGGAAGAAAATCATATTACACAAAGTGCGAAGACCTTATATTTGCTGCAGCAATTTTCTTGTCTTTCTTCATCCCCATAAAGAAAGTTATTCAAATGTTTAATCGCCCAGATAGGTTTTCATAAAGACACTGTTTGAAATTTTCTTCAATGCCTGGATGGTTTGTAGCTCTCATTAGACATTTGGCAGCTGGGCATCTGAAGAGGATGCTCTGGATTCAGTTGAATATACTTTTTATCAGTCAGCTTAGCTAATGAAGCCTGATCTTGACCATGGATACCTTGTGCTTTTCTCACTTTCTCAGGATGGTTTTCACATGAACAGTACACTAATGAGGGGTTTATTTCCATTTATCTTTATCAGATCACCATTTTAATCCTTTGTTTTTTTATTTCAAAACAAGTAATTCTGATTCTCTTAATTCCAATTTTTAAACATTGCAATTGTGGTTGTAAGAAAATTAAATTCACACAATCCACGAAAGCTTTCAATCACAGAAATTATTCTGTCACATTATGTGCATAGCAGAGTATAAAATAGACAGAAGATATATGGTTGTTGTATTTCGCATACACATTCCCATTTTCTTCTGCCTCTTGGAATAATATCCAAGTCCAAGCTGGGCCAAAATTCAAGATCAAACCTATATTAATTATTACTTTTGGATCCTGTACAAAACCATGCAATATTCTTTCCCATCTGTATTAACAATAACTATAAAGTCAACTCTTCACATTAGTGGGTGAACCAGACTGTTTTATGGGAGAGGTCATTAAATGTCACATCTCGTTAAAGTAATGCAATGTATTCTCCATCATTCGGTAAAACAGAGTGACGTGATTTTCGTGAGAAAATGAAAGCATTAAATATATAAATAATTTGAATTCTTCCAGACAATTTCAAAATTCCGGGCTCCAAAGCTTCCCTGACTGGGTTTTAATCTGTGATGGAACTCAAGCTGAGATCATTTGGAGTTAGTGGAGGTGATTTTGACTCTGGGTGTATAATTAATAATATTGGAATTACCACTGTGATACACCTCCCAATTTTCACCTCCATTGAAGTCTATTGAGAGAGTTGTATAACAGGCAGCTGATATGCTGTTACTTGTTTTACATGATTGTCCTAAATTAAAATTATTCTCAGTGTGTCAGATGATTAACAGAAATTTCAGTAATCTCTGCTACAGCTGATTTTTCTGTAGGCTTCACTGATTAGTTAACAATTTGCTCCAGGGATTGAAAGGGAAATAATTGCCTGTAAAAGAAAAATGCCTCTCTGGGAAAAGTAAACAAATTAAGCAGTAATAAAACACTTCAGAATTCAAACTTGACTGAAAATGGTTTGCAGAACATTTGTAAACAGTCATATCTATGCAGAATAATAGAGTTTAACTGTATCTTCTTTTATGTTGTGTGAGAGATACTTTGCACAACAGTTGCAGAGTTCAGGGACGGCCTCAGGCTTGATACAGCTCAGTCTCCAGATACAAGGATCATGCCTTTTGATTGAAGGATGCAATAAACCATGAATAAAATCTTCAGGTCACAGATGACTTGCTGTTCATTTTACACTTATCCCGTGACCTGCAGCAATTTGTATCTAGAATACTCCTGTTGGGGAGAATAAAGATTTTAAAAACTTGCATTTAAATGGCAACTATTACAAATTGTTGAAGTGCTGGAATGTATTTCTGCTAATTAAATCATTTTTGAAGCCTACTTATTCTTATATCATTGGAAATATGAGGCTAGAGTTAGTGGCGCTCAGCAGACTGAATGATACAGGGGAGCAGGGAGAATTTGGGTTGGATTCCCTGTGTCGGGAAAACTGTCCCTATTTAACTTGGGGGTGGGAAAGGCCTAATGTGGGAATGCTGCTCAACAGTGCTGGGAAGGCACTTACACTAATTGATGAGTCACTTAGAACTGATTTAGTGCTGACTTGGTGATTTAATGGCACATCACTCCCATCCTCCTGAAGCCCTGTCAGGTTATCTTCTGACCTTGAGAAGTGCCGGTGGGTTTTGGTGGGGGCAGGGGTAGGGTGGATTCTTTCTTGATAGGGACTCGGTGTCTGATCAAAGTGTTGGGATGGCTTGCTGAAAGCCATCTCCTACACTTGCCTCTGACCCCGCTTGTCCCTCCAACTGCCTCCAGTGACCCTCTATCCTGCAACCCACATCCTGCTCTATCCCACCTGACTTGAGGGATTAGGTTTTAATCCAGGATATGGACCTCAGTGTACCACTGGCAGCAAACAGCAATTTCTTTTGGCATCCCTGGCCCTCTGAATGATCAGCAGCTCTGGGAACAGGATTTCCACCCCATGAGGGCTTGTAGGTGCAAAAGGCTTGATGTTGGCCCGTGAAGTGCCTGTTGGATACTTGATCAAGTCAAGCTCGCCCTCAAAAATAACACCGGGTTCCCACCAGCTTTACAAGGCCTGCATCACTTGAACAAATTCCAGCAAAAGACAACCAACTTATACACAGCAATACATCACATAGAAATTTGACCTAAACCAGCTAGTCCGCTATTGTGATGTTTGTTGAGAGACAAATAGGGTCCACAATGCTGCGGGTTATCCTCTTTAAAATAGTGTCAATGTGATCTTTAATATGCATTTAATGTCCCATTCAAAAGACAGCATCTCTAACATTGTGGACTTCTCCTACTGTTGCACTTGAGTATTGGACTAGATTTTGTGTTTCTACTTTTGACTAGGACTTGAACTCACAACAGTCTGATTCAGAGATGAGAATTTGCCCATTAAACAACAGCCACAGCTTGAAAAGGCTGAGCTGACTTTTAGGTTCTATTAAGAATTGTGCAGCCTACACCTCATGAAATCTTAATCTTTCTTTGCAGGAGCCCATTACATCTCCCTGGATCTTCTCACTTGCCTTGATAATCAATAAGTCATTCATGCCTTGGGTCTAGATGCAGTGGTCAGTTTGTTTTTGTGTTACTTGGAGAACATGGAAAAGATCAAATTGAAAGAATTTAAAGTAGATCATCAAATAAGATGGTTATTTCAAAAACCCCATGAGCTCAATTTTCCCATGGCCTTTGCACCTGACAAGAGGACCAAACTGAGATGTACTTACTTATGTCACACGCAACAGTTTCTGGAACTGTATCCTGATTAAAGTGGCAAACACAGAGATGCCCTGTTAAGGCTGTCGGTCTTCAGCTTCTTGATCCCTGGCCTGTCACAGAGAGGCTGCCTCAATGGAAATGGCAGCTCATGCTTGGGAGAGGTTGCACAACTGGTGATAAAGTGCCAATGCAACTGCCAGTTGGACTAAACTGATTCCATTATCTGCTTAATTTTTTCTCCCAACTCCATGTTGTTGGTAGGAGAATGGATTCCTGCCTGTCCATGGATAGCTTTCCAAGCAGTGGGAATGCGTGGGCACCTATTCCAGTGTTGATACATCCTCTGTGTTCCTGGCTGTCCCATCTAAGCCCACCGGTCCATAGAAATCTTACAAACACAGTTTAAAACCTAGAAGGTCTTTGAAATATCAGCTCATCAATGCGCATACCCCAGATGCTATTGAGTGGGTGGCAGTTGCTGTCCAAAGACTTGCAGACCATGTCAATGGGAAAATTCAAACATTTTATCTTTCCACCCTGGCTTGTGACCTTAATCAGGCAGCAATTTAATATTACAAGAAAAGGATCACATACTATATTCAGATTGGTCTCACTGTTACGATTTCTGAAAAAGCTATGAATCAACAAGAGCACAATTAAATATATAGATTTACAGGGTTTCAGGAGTAGAACATAGAACATAGAACGTACAACAGTACAGCACAGAACAGGCCCTTCAGCCCACAATGTTGTGCTGACCATTGATCCTCATGTATGCACCCTCAAATTTCTGTGACCATATGCATGTCCAGCAGTCTCTTAAATGACCCCAATGACCTTGCTTCCAGAACTGCTGCTGGCAACGCATTCCATGCTCTCACAACTCTCTGTGTAAAGAACCCGCCTCTGACATCCCCTCTATACTTTCCTCCAACCGGCTTAAAACTATGACCCCTCGTGCTAGCCATTTCTGCCCTGGGAAATAGTCTCTGGCTATCAACTCTACCTATGCCTCTCATTATCTTGTATACCTCAATTAGGTCCCCTCTTCTCCTCCTTTTCGCCAATGAAAAGAGACCGAGTTCAGTCAACCTCTCTTCATAAGATAAGCCCTCCAGTCCAGGCAGCATCCTGGTAAACCTCCTCTGAACCATCTCCAAAGCATCCACATCTTTCCTATAATAGGGCGACCAGAACTGGACGCAGTATTCCAAGTGCGGTCTAACCAAAGTTTTATAGAGCTGCAACAAGATCTCACGACTCTTAAACTCAATCCCCCTGTTAATGAAAACCAAAACACCATATGTTTTCTTAACAACCCTGTCCACTTGGGTGGCCATTTTAAGGGATCTATGTATCTGCACACCCAGATCCCTCTGTTCCTCCACACTGCCAAGAATCCTATCCTTAATCCTGTACTCAGCTTTCAAATTCGACCTTCCAAAATGCATCACCTCACATTTATCCAAGTTGAACTCCATCTGCCACCTCTCAGCCCATCTCTGCATCCTGTCAATGTCCCACTGCAGCCTACAACAGCCCTCTACACTGTCAACGACACCTCCGACCTTTGTGTCATCTGCAAACTTGCTGACCCATCCTTCAATCCCCTCATCCAAGTCATTAATAAAAATTACAAACAGTAGAGGCCCAAGGACAGAGCCCTGTGGAACCCCACTCACCACTGACTTCCAGGCAGAATATTTTCCCTCTACTACCACTCGCTGTCTTCTGTT
This sequence comes from Stegostoma tigrinum, assembly GCF_030684315.1. Taxonomy (NCBI): domain Eukaryota; kingdom Metazoa; phylum Chordata; class Chondrichthyes; order Orectolobiformes; family Stegostomatidae; genus Stegostoma; species Stegostoma tigrinum. The sequence goes on from NC_081368.1 coordinate 39,096,225, forward strand.
GGCCAGCCAATTCTGTATCCAGACAGCTAAGTTCCCCTGTATCCCATTCCTCCTGACCTTCTGAATGAGCCTACCATGGGGAACCTTATCAAATGCCTTACTGAAGTCCATATACACCACATCCACAGCTCGACCCTCATCAACTTTTCTAGTCACATCCTCAAAGAACTAGATAAGGTTTGTGAGGCATGACCTGCCCCTCACAAAGCCGTGTTGACTGCATTTGATCAAGCCATGCTCTTCCAGATGGCCATAAATCCTATCCCTCAGAATCCTTTCTAACACCTTGCAGACAACAGACATGAGACTTACTGGTCTGTAATTGCCGGGGATTTCCCTATTTCCTTTCTTGAAGAGAGGAGTTACATTTGCCTCTCTCCAGTCCTCAGGTATGACTCCAGTGGAGATCGAGGATGCAAAGAGCTTCGCAAGTGGCGAAGCAATTGCAATTCTCGCTTCCCAAAGCAGCCGAGGACAAATCTGGTCCGGGCCTGGCGACTTGTCAACCTTAATGTTTGACAAAATTTTCAGCACATCAGCTTCCTCTATCTCTATCCATTCCAGCATGCACACCTGCTCTTCAAAGGTTTCATTCACTACAAAGTTCGTTTCTTTCGTAAAGACAGAAGCAAAAAACTCATTTAGGGCTTCCCCTACCTCCTCAGACTCCACACACAAGTTCCCTATGCTATCCCTGATCGGCCCTACTCTTTCTTTGACCATTCTCTTATTCCTCACATAAGTGTAAAATGCCTTTGTGTTCTCCCTAATTCGTTCTGCCAAGCCTTTCTCGTGCCCCAACCTGGCTCTCCTCAGACCATTTTTGAGCTCCTTCCTTGCCTGCGTGTAATCCTCTCTAGCTGAACTTGACCCTAGCTTCCTCCACCTTAGGTAAGCTACCTTCTTCCTTTTCACAAGAAGCTCCACCGCTCTCGTCATCCAAGGTTCCTTTATCTTACCCCTTCTTGCCTGTCTCAGAGGGACATATTTACTCATCACTCGCAACAACTGTTCCTTAAACAGTCTCCACATGTCTATAGTTCCCTTACCACGGAACAATTTCTCCCAGTCCATGCTTCCTAACTCATGTCTAATCACATCATAGTTTCCTCTTGCCCAATTAAATATCCTTCCATTTTGCCTAATCCTCTCCTTCTCCATAGCTATGTAGAATGTGAGGCAGTTATGGTCACTATCACCAAAATGCCCTCCCACCACAAGATCTGATACCTGCCCCGGTTCGTTTCCGAGCACCAAGTCTAGAATGGCCTCTCCCCTTGTCGGCCTGTCAATGTACTGCGTTAGGAAACCCTCCTGAACACACCTTACAAAAACAGCTCCATTCAAATCTTCTGCTCGAAGAAGGTTCCAATCAATATTAGGAAAGTTAAAGTCACCTATTACAACAACCCTACTGCGTCCACACTTTTCCAAAATCTGCCGACCTATGCTTTCTTCAATCTCCCTGCTGATATTGGGGGGCCTGTAGTAAACCCCTAACGAGGTGACTACTCCCTTGCTGTTCCTAAATTTCCACCCATACTGGCTCAGTAGGCAGATCTTCCTCAACAATGGAAGCTTCTGTAGCTGTGATACCTTCTCTGATTAGTAGTGCTACACCCCCTCCTCTTTTTCCCCCCTCCCTATTCTTTTTAAACGTTCTAAACCCTGGAACATCCAGCAACCATTCCTGCCCATGAGAAACCCATGTCTCTGTTATGGCCACAACATCATAGCACCAGGTACTGATCCATGCTCTAAGTTCATCACTTTTATTCCTGATACTCCTTGCATTAAAGCAAACACACTTTAACTGATCCCTTGGTTCCTTCCCAGGAAAATCCTTCCCACTAGCTGGTCTACCTCTTGCTACTGCCTCACCTGCATCAACTCTCACCTCCGATATACAGCTCAGGTTCCAACCCCCCTGCCATACTAGTTTAAACCCTCTCGAACTACTCGAGCAAACCTTCCACCCAGGACACTCCCTCCTACACCAGCTGCGTAACCACGTGTTAAGCTGCGCCCGCTCCCTGTTCCTCGCCTCGCTATCTCGTGGCACCGGTAGTAAACCAGAGAACACTACTCTGTTCGTCCTGCTCTGCAGCTTCCATCCTAACTCCCTGAAATCACTTTGTATATCCTCAATCCTATTTCTGGCTATATCATTAGTGCCAATATGTAACACAATTTCTGGCTGTTCGCCCTCCCCTTTTAGAACCTTATACACCCGATCGGAGACGTCCCGGACCCTGGCACCAGGGAGGCAACATACCTTCCGGGAATCCCGATCCTGACCACAAAATCTCCTGTCAATTCCCTAACTAGTAATTGTAGAAACTCTCATTGCACCAAATGCCCCATATAATTATCTCCTCACAATATGCACACTGTATAAAATGCAGTTTCCTGTTCATCATATTGTTAATACCGGTGGCTCTGGAAGCTTTCATGATGCTTCTATCATGAGGCAGTCCATCGTATCACCCCTGAGAATTCAGCACAATGATTCAGGATGGTTTATTTTGTATCAGGAATAGTTCCTGCAGACATTGCTTTTGATTCCATTATGGCATATACCATCAGAGAGGAAGAGAAACATAATAAGGCTTTGGAGACAACACAAACTTAGCAATCGATATGGTTGTAATTCTTATAACTATTTGGATACCTGAACGTATCTGTTGAATTCTAGTGGGAGTTCCCAAAATCATTGCTTATTATGTCCTGTATGTCAGTGACTTGCAGGGAGTGTTACTGCTTCCTGCAGTAGATTTCTTTCTGTCTGCCATGTCTTGGGCAAATGCACAAGGCAGCTCCAGAGTAACAACATTTGTCTGGATGTGCAATGGCTGGTCAAATCTGGGATATTACAGGGCAGTGACCAGTTGTTCCAGGAATAGCACATGGTAAGGTGGGGTGCAAATTGGATGTTATACTCGTCTTAGGACTAGGAATTGCAATTAATGGCATTAAAAGGATTTGGAGAGAAACCTCATTCACTGATGTGGTGAGAATAACTCCCCCAAACTTGACACAACTTGCACTTAACCAAAAGAAATGTTTCATCCACACCATGTTAAATATCAAAGGATAAAATGTAGATTACAGAGACTCCAGTCACATACTTTTCTAGCCAGACTTTTATTTCCATTTCACACATCACAGCCGGCAACATTGTTGATTATTTGCTTCTCAGATATATACTGCCATTTCTCACCCAGTTATTGCTTTATGTATATAACTCCTGTACAATAGTCCCATTAGGTCTCAGACATCTTTCCCAGATCCTTCTCGATGATGACAGATGTCCCATTTATATTTTCTTTAAAATATCAAATATATTTAATAGTAAAAAACAAACAAAGCAACGAATATAAAATGACAACACACTATGTGCTTTCCTTTTTTTAGTGTAGATTAAGGTTTCAAATATCCCTTTTCCACTGTTTCTAATCATTTCTTAAAGTATTATTCTCTCTTTGCAAAGCAACTTAAATAGTGCAGTACCAATCCTCAGTCATTTTTAATTCATGCATTTCGTTCGATGTTCGTTATCCACTGTAACTTATTGATATACCATTTAATGAGTATTGCTGTTGAGTCCCTTTTTAGATTTGTTCCAATATTTTCACCAAGAAAAAAATGATTAACAAAAACAGGCATTTCTGTCCCTGTGTGCTTTTCGCTACATTTCTGATCTTTTTAATCTTCCAAGCTGAAAGAGATCATTTGCCTGCCTCACAATTACCTCCCTTTCCAAATAAAATGTGTATACCCTCTTGCACTTGAGAACAGAGATTTGCGTAAGGAACTCTGCTAAACACAATACCTGGTAAATCCTAATGATGGAAATTTCAAAAGACATTTTTTTAAATGTTTTTCAATATTTTGTTCAACCAAAAAGTATCTTCCATTGCATTTTCTTGTTAGGTACTAAGACTAATAGCGATTGGGCTAACCTTTTCTGAATAAGATTGAAAATGCAAAGTGACTCTTAATCCATTCTACCTGATTTCTAATTCAATGTAGTTAAAATCCACAGAAGCCTGAATTACCATTTTGAAGTCTGCTTTAAGCCATTTATGGTTTTTTTTTGGTGAAATTCACTGCTCCCACCCCACAAAAACAATATCGACATAGCTCCACTTATCTCCACTTCTGTTGATTCCATTTTCTCCCCCCAAGTCCAGGAACTCCCCACCTACGTCCGTGAAACCACCCATGCCCTCCACCTCCTCCAAAATTTCCAATTCCCTGGTCCCCAATACTTCATCTACACCATGAACATCCAGTCCCTGCATACTTGAATTCCCCATGTAGATGGCCTAAAGGCACTCCACTTCTTCCTGTCCCACAGGCCCGACCAGCCCCCCTCCACTGACACCGTCATCCGTCTAGCTGAGCTCGTCCTCACCCTTAACAACTTCTCCTTTAATTCCCCCCACTTCCCACAGACAAACAGAGTGGCCATGGGTACTCACATGGGCCCAGGCTGTGCCTGCCTCTTTGCAGGAATGTGGAAAAGTCCCTCTTCCGAAGCTACACCGGCCCTGTCCCCCACCTCTTCCTCCATTACATCAATGACTGTATCGGCACTGCCTCGTGCACCCATGAGGAGTTCGAGCAGTTCATCCACTTCACTAACACCTTCCACCCCAACCTTAAGTTCACTTGGACCACCTTCAATACCTCTCTCTCCTTCCTGGACCTCTCTCTTTCCATTTATGGCAACCACCTGGAAACCGATATCCATTTCAAGCCTACAGACTCACACAGCTACCTAGAATACACCTCCTCTCACCTACCTTCCTGCAAAAATGCCATCCCCTATTCCTTTGCCTCCACCGCATCCGCTCCCAAAATGATCCCAGATGTCCTCATTTTTTAAGGACTGCAACTTCCCCTCCACAGTGGTTGAAAACACCCTCAACCGTGCCCATCGCACTTCTTGTAACTCATCCCTCACACCCCCTCCCGGCAATACCCTCCCCACAATAGCAACAAAAACAGAATTTCCCTCATCCTCACGTACCACCTCACCAAACTCCAGATCCAACGCATCATCCTCCAGCACTTCTGCCATCTGCAATCCAACCCCACCACCAAAGACATTTTTCCCTCCCCACCCTTATCTGCTTTCTGGAGGGACCACTCTTTCTGTTACTCCCTTGTCTGCTCCACACTCCCCACCCACCCCACCACCCCTGGCACTTTTCCCTGCAACCGCAGGAAGTGTTACACCTGCCCCTACACCTAGCCCCACACCCCCATCCCAGGCCCCAAGAAAACCTTCCACGTGAAAGAGATGTTCATCTGCACATCTGTTAATGTAGTATACTGTTTCCACTGTTCTCACTGTAGCCTCCCCCACATCGGGGAAGCCACGTGGAGGCTTGGGGACCACTTTGTGGAACACGTACGCTTGGTTAGCAATAAACGACTGCCCTTCCCAGTCGCAAACCACTTCAACTCCCACTTCCATTCCATGGACGACATGTCCATCCTTGGCCTCCTGCAGTGCCACAACAATGCCACCCGAAGGTTGCAGGAACAGCACGTCATATTTCGCTTGGGAACCCTGCCTCCCGATCGTATCAATGTGGACCTCACAAGCTTCAAAATCTCCCTGCCCCTGACCGCATCCCCAAACTAGCCCAGCTCATCCCCACCTCCCCAACCTGTCTGTCTTTTCTCTCACCTATCCACTCCTCCCACCTCAACCCCTACCCCCATCTACCAGCCTCATCCCTGTCTCCTTGCTCTGTCTCAGACTGACCAACCCCCACCCTAACTCCCCACCTAAACTGACCTTCACTGGCTCCATTCCCACCTTCTTGACCTGTCTGTCTCCTCTCCACCTATCTTCTCCTTTATCCATCTTCCATCCACCTCCCCCACTCTCTCTCACTATTTATTTCAGCATCCCCTTCCCCTCCCCCATTTCTGAAGGAGGGTCCACATCCGAAACGTCAGCTTTCCTGCTCCTCTGATGTCACTTGGCCTGCTGTGCTCATCCAGCTCTACACGTTGTTATCTCAGATTCTCCAGCATCGGCAGTTCCTATTACTTCTACATCACAAAGATGGCTGAAAGCTGTCTCCACCATGGTGCCACTAAAACTTAATAGCGTCTGCTTTAAACTGGAGACAGCCAGTTTTAACAAGGCGGACCATACTAGAAAGTACCAAATATAGAGGCATCGTTTAAATAATACGTGTTCATTTATTTAACTTTCGGGCTGTCCATGTGTGTTTGATGCCTATTTTGAAAGACAATTAAACATTTCCCCTTTATCCTGATCTTTAAAGAGACATTCAACTTTAATAATAATTGATCTACTTTCCAAATTATTTTTTGCTATCAAAGCCACAAAAATCTTCAAAATTTCTTTTCCTGCTAGAACCCATTAGGAGACATTATTTCAAGTATTTCCATCAATATGAAAGGGATAAAAAGGGATGTATGTATGAATGTGAAAGGAGTGGTTGTACTTTATTAGGCATCTCTGTGTACACCTCATTCTCTCCAGCTTTTTATTTCTCCTGTTTGGCATCTTTTATTAATTTGTCATCTAATTTCTTCATCGCTATTAGACTTCCTGATCACATGGGCTTCTGTTCCATGGGGTTCTGGTGTGTTTGTTGACCTCGTTAACTGCACTCTGTATTTTGATTTCTATCTCCTCCTGAACGGTTGCTGTTTGATTTCTCCATCCTGTGAAAAGAATTCCTGTTTATGGCCAAGATGAATTCTATGAGAATACTCACTCCCAGAGACACTGAGTTTCCATTATGCTTCTTGCCTTCCATTTTTATTCTTCATGTTCCCAATCCATGGGCATAATGTCACGCTCCTTACCTTCTATATTCAACAAGTTGTTATATTTTATTATGGCCTACCCATCTCTACATAGAATAATTTTATGTTTAGCACTCACTTTTGGTTGTTGACATTCGGGACTGATGGCCTCACCTTTATCCTTCATCCAACAAACTGTGATTTGTGTCAAGGCGTAATTAGCAAGCATGTATTGATCATCATGCCCCACTGTTCCACTAGCCATAAGAAAATAATATAAAGTCCAAATTGGACCACTAGGTTGATCGGTATGTCATCATTAATGGAAAATAATTAGTGCAACACACTTTTAGCTTTAACAAATGACAGAGGAAATATTACTACTCTACTACTGTGTAATTTGAGACACAGCCACCTTAAAAATCCAAAATAAATATGCACTAATTCACAATTAAGCTGGACAAAAAATACCTTGTTTGACATTCTATGGATGGAAGAAAGATATTGAGAGGGATCAGTAGTCTAAAGATCAGAAGCTCAGATTACGTGTGTGGTTTATAATGTCTCTCACAATTTCTTTTGATTTCAGTACTGTTGGCTGTAAAGCAATGGTTTTTAGTCACTGTGATAGCTCATCTGGTGGACCCATGTCTTTGCTATGTTCTTTTAAACTATTTTTCTATCTTTTTACATGCGTTGAGAGAAGAGGAGAGAGATGTTTACAGTTTGCCAGGTCTGGACGTCTCTGACTGTTCTTTTGTAACAAACTACTCCAAGAACAACACTGGCATGTACGGCCAAAAATGTGTACAACTTGACTTTGCAAGCATCTTGACGTTCCTGGTATTTCAGCTATGTAGCAATATCCAACTTGCATTTCAATTTATAGCGCAAAAAGTAGCAATTATGTTATTCCTTACATGCCTCCACTTTTAAAGAAATTAAACACCATTTTTAAAAGTGTTTTGTCACTACATAAACATTACACACATACAAAAACAACTCCAGAAAATTACACAAAAATTTATCCTAACTCATTCCTTATGCAGGATTTCAACAATTTTGTTGTATTTTTCCACCCAATTTCTCAAACTTTTCCAGCACAACTATATTCTTAATAGCATGTCAGCAACGGTAGACCATTACGTTGTCACTTCCAGAAATGTGTACATTTTTTGCTTTAAATTCATAAAATAATAAGCTCCATCAGGACAATCTTGAATTTTGAACCAACAATTTCTGCACAAAATGTAGCAGATTATTTTCAGAAGATTATATTTTGTTGTTTCTTTGCAACAGAGATGGATAGAGACTTCATAATTTCAAAATGTCAATAATAATCACAAAACCTTCTTTTCCCATGTGGAGTGCTTGACATGATAATTATTTAATTTCTTTTGGGGAAGGAAAAGCCACTGGCATGTCTATTTCTGATTCTTCATCTTGCACCAAAACTGCACTTATCCCCAAGTCCCTGACATAAATTGCCATTTCAAAAGGTTTCTTAAAGTAAGGGACAACTAATGCTAGTTCATTTTCTAGGATTGCTTTCAGTGCCTCAAAGGCTGCTTAGCACTGTATTGACCAGATCACTTTGCTTATTTTCAAAATATACCTGTTAAAAGTATGGCTATTGTATTGAAGTTAGATAGAAATTTCTGATAAAACCCACATTTTCCTGGAAATCTCTTACGTTCTTGTTTAGTTTTGGAAATGGAGACTTTGAACAGAGTCTTCATTTTCACAATCAACACTTTACCTTTCCCTATGATATTCCTTCTGTAAGTTATTGTCAATTTCGCAAATTCTCTTTATAAGTTTTATTAATAAACTAGCTAACTATTCTTCCCAGATGATACTGTGACTAACACTAGATAAATTACACAGTTGGGCATTTCAACTACAACTTTATTCATAAGTCTTCAAAAAGCAGCTGGGGCTTTTAAAAACCCAAATTTCCTGACTCAATATCATTGTAAGCTATTTGATGTAACAAAGGTGATATCTCTTCATATTTTGATGTTAATAGTAGTTACTAGGTCAAACTTAGACAGGAATTAAGCACTGCAAACCCTTTGAATACAATCACCTACTGAGGAATTGGATACAAAAGAATATCAAATCTTCTTTTTGTTACTGCATTTAATTTTCTGTAATCTAAGTGTAATCTTGTCACCCCTTCAACTTGAGGAATTAACACCGTTGTTGAATTCCAACCACTTTGAGCACATGATATTCTGCCATATATCGAATCTTTATTCCAACCCAAGCTTGCTCTTTCCAGACTTGACCAATACAGATGTTGTTTTGTTGATATTGATTTCTCCGCCTCATCATCATGCCTGGCTAACAAAACACATCCTGGTGTATCACAACAGATTTCCTTGAATTACCTAAACAACCCTGTTAGATATCCCTGTTTTCTTCTTTAACTATGAAAATATTTTATCCCAGTATTTCAGAACTAGTTAGCAGAATTGCAGAAGGCTCAATTTGTGAACGGTCTCCATTTCTTACTGAAACTGTCATTTTCCAAAACTCTTACCAGCTAATATCCTTGCTCTTTCTTGTCTTCTTCTCCACAATTATATCATTTCAACATGTTTATGTGACAAAGCTGATTCTTCTTCCTGTGATCGAGAGTATCTACCAGATAAGTTACATTACTAACTACTCTATTGACCTTGCATGAACCTCTGAATCTTGCTATCAAAAGTTCACCTTGTAGTGTCTCCCATTTGAAATATTCTAGTTGTAGTCTCTTTGCCCATTCTTTCATATTTGCCTATGAAGTTTTTAAATGTCCCTGTGCTAATTTGCATGATCTGATTGTCCCTCTGGAAATATGTGCGTGTAGCTTTTTAGTAAATAGACGTTTAAAGAATCCCAGGCAGTAAATAATAAGAAATGTATCCTTTTTTTCCCCCAGTCTGTGGATATGCATGACAATATGCCTTACTTGTTGTTTTCAGAGTCTGACTGTAACCCTTCAAAGCTCCCTATGATTACAGATGGTAGGAAGTTGAATTCAATTGATTTATGTCCAGTTGACTTATTATGTCTTGAAAAAATGTAGACATTAAGATGTACTTCAGTTGGTAGTCCATAATGAGTAGAAAACTGAGTTTTTTTTTCTCTACTGCCATAGATGCACCTTTCCTTAAAGGAATGGTGTTTGGAAACTGGGTTGTCATTACTGCAATGTAATAACAGTGTTTTAGATATCAATAACGGTTCTTTAATTTCTTTACTGGAGAGATTATACTCCATTAAATGAATATAATAGTGCCCCAGTTATGTAAACTGCAAATTTTCAGTTTTTTCAAACACAGTAGTTTTGTTGTTTTCTATATCCTGTTCTATCCATAGTTTCTTCATCAATGTCCTACTTAAAATTAACAGTATTTCACTGGGCGCTTCATCTATGTTAATATGATTCCAACTGTTTTACAAGGAACAAACAGACTTTTTAAAGTTTCTCAGAATTGGTAGGAACTACTCATCCTAGAGCTTGAGATAACAGGGTGTAGAGCTGGATGAATACAGCAGGCCAGGCAGCATCAAAGGAGCAAGAAAGCTGACATTTCGGGTCTGGACCCTTCTTCAGAAATGGTGAAGGGGAAGGGGAATCTGAAATAAACAGAGAGTGGGGAGGTGATGATGGAAGGTGGATAAAGGAGCAGATAGGGGATGGGGGAGAGAAGACGGACAGGCCAAGGAGGCAGGGATAAGGCTAGTAGGTAGGAAGTGGGGGTGGGGGTTTTTCAGTGAGGTGGGAGGAACAGATAGGTGGGACAAAAGACAGACAGGTCAAGGAGGCGGGGATGATCTGCGCTAGTTTTGGGATGAGGTGGGGAGATTTTGAAGCTCGTGAAGTCCACATTGAGAACGTTGGGCTGCAGGGTTCCCAAGCGAAATATGAGATGCTGTTCCTGCAACCTTCAGGAGGCGTCATTGTGGTACTGGAGGAGGCTTAGGATGGACATGTCATCCAAGGAGTGGGAGGGGGAGTTGAAGTGATTCAGAACTGAGAAGTGTTGTCGTTTGTCACACACCAAGAGTAGGTGTTCCACAAAGTGGTCTCCAAGCTTCTGCTTGGTTCCCCCAATGTAGAGGAGGCCACATCGGGAATAGCGGACACAATATACCACATTAGCAGATATGCAGGTGATCATCTGTTTAATGTGGAAGGTTTTCTTGGGGTCTGGGATGGACGTGAGGGGGCAGGTTTAGGGGCAGGTGTAACACTTCCTGCGGTTGCAGGGAAAAGTGTCAGGGGTTGTTGGGGCTAGTGAGGAGTGTGGAGCAGATGAGGGAGTCACGGAAAGAGTGGTCTCTCCGGAAGGCAGATAAGTGTGAGGAGGGAAAAATGTCCTTGGTAGTGGAGTCAGATTGCAAGTGGCGGAAGTGCGGGAGGATGATCCGTTGAATCCAGAGGTTGGTGTGGTGATAAGTGAGGATGAGAGGAATTCTGTCTTTGTTGTTATTGCAGGGAGGGGTGTGAGGGATGAGTCAGGGGAAATGCGAGAGATGCAGTTGAGGGTGCCTTCCGCCACCTGCAATCTGACCCCACTACCAAGGTAGTGTCTGCCTTGCCTCCACCTATCTGCTCCACTATCCACCTTCCATCATCACCTCCCCCCTTCATTTACTTCAGAGTCCCCTTCCCCTCCCTCATTTCTGAAGAAGGTCTCGACCCGAAACATCAGCTTTCCTGCTCCTTTGATGCTGCCTGGCCTGCTGTGTTCATCCAGCTCTATACCTTGTTATCTCTTTTTAAAGTGTCTAATGTATTATCAACCCCAAATCTGGAACACTCATATTCCTTAAATCTGTTTCACTCCTTCTCATTCAGAAAATTAAGACAATATTTCATGCAGTTTAGTCTACACATCTGTACATGTGCATCTGTTGTCTACTAATGCAGGATTGAAAGATTCTGCAACAAATGTATTTATACTGCCCTGGAGATTCATGAGACTAATTCAGTCTCTTTGAACCAACTTGTGTTTAGTTTCAGAGATTCATTTAGGACAGTTAATGGCTCAATAGTACTTTGAATCACACTGAAAACATTGTTTGACAACACCGGGCCATTTGTGTGTTCCATCTTTTATTGCAAGTCTCAAATTCTCTTTGCATCTCAAAATTGTCAAAAACATTTTATGTCCTCATTTCTTGCAGTTAAAGTTAATCTTTCATGCTGTCTCCTGCAGCTTCCATCTAGACAATCTGGTCAGTCTGCTAATATCATGCCCTTTTTTTGAGTTGCCTGACCAATTGTCCTTTTTAATACCATGAACACTGCTGGAAAGGAATACTTTGCAAGGGATTTTTAATACTTTTGATATTTGTTATATCAGTTTATGTCTTTTTTTACAAGCCGAACTCATGTCAAAAATAAAAAGTCTCTTTGTACTTGCTACTTCTGCACGACTAATAGTTTAAATACACATATTGAGGTATTATCAGCTGAAATTTCTGCAATTTTGTGTACAAACTATTGGATTCCGTCATATAATCTTCTATGAAATGATTTCCACTCTTTTTAAATTTGCAACATCTGACCATTCTTTGTAAGCAATTAGTAAATGATCTTTATGGTGAATTATATCCGTGAATGCACGTACATTCAAATTGTCAGGCTGCAATCTGAGAAAAGCTTTCTCTTTCTGCTGTTGTTTCGTCCTGAAGGTACCAAGGCACTTCTTTGTGCCCTCATTGGTAAAGCAGTAGTCGTGGTCCACATGGCTACATTATTCTGCCAGAGGCCATTAGGTTCATTTTCAGAAAACAGGGGTGGAGAAACATACCTCAAGATTTTCCATTTAGATCCAGCATTTTTTCTGAACTTTTCCTCAAGTTATTCTTTGGTTAAAATAATGCTTAGCTCTCATTCCTTCACTTACAATTATTTAATCATCTTCTGCGACCAATTTTAAGTACCAAAGGTTAAAATGCTGGTAAGGCAGGGTCCAGTTATATAATTTTATAGTCAGAGCTTTATATTTAGTTCATAAATCACAAAATCTAACATCACTGATTACTTGCTCCCCAAATTAATTCAGCCAGATCTCCCTCAATAATTTCTTATATAATGTATAGCCTTCACCTGTTCCCTCATTCCATTATGTCTCAGATTTCCCTGCTAAACCTGATTAGGTCAGAACAGAAATGCCCCTAAATCAGTGCATCAGTAGGAGAACACATCAGAAAAGGGGAATATGAAAAGGGAGACATCATCCTGTATCCAGAGAAAGAAGCTAACAATGTAGAGCTATATATTTTCAATTTATAGAACTTGAAAAACCAAGTAACCAAATAAACTCTGACATCTAAGTTGTCACATATTCTTCACTTTCCAGAATAGAAATCAACCAATCTTTCTGATATTCCCAGACAGTAAAACCAGTTCAAAAAACACAGTAATACTTGGGAATGTGAACATTGTTCTTGAGCTGTATTTTGAAACATGCAAGATGAGGTGGACCACAATGTCATTGTAAGTCTTAATGGACTGTCATGAGCTCTAATTGCTAATTAGTCTTCTATCTGGTACTTTCCTTGCACCAGCTCTGATCTACAGTTTCTACAAAGTAATCCTTAAATGATATCTAATTGAAAAGAGACTGACTAGAAATATTTCTCCAGAGCCTTTGATAATGAAGGTGACTCTCATTTCAATGAAGCTTCTGTACCTGAAATGCTTCCATTTAATATTCTTGTTTTGACAAGGAATAAAGGCATAGCATCATATTCCAATGATGCCATAATTTTCATAAGGTTTTGGCCTCCCGATCTCGGACACAGTTAGAAATATGCAGTGTCTTATGCACTCAAGAATTCTACAATGTCCTGTGCACAGAAATAGACCCAACTACACAGAATAGATACAGTAATATATCTGACAAAACTATGTTTACAGCAAATCAGAGACTTATACAAATGAAATATGATTATTGTGTTACTATAATTTTTTACGGAAACTAAGAAGATCCAGTAGCACACAATGAAACAATGCAGCTATTTTTATTCTTTCATGGGATGTAGGCTTCACTGTTGGACCACCATCTATTGCCCTTGAAAAGGTGATGGTGAGCTACCGTCTTTATTCATTTTTGTCCAATTGGTGTAGGTAGATCCAGAATGCCATTAGGGAGGGAGTTCCATGATCTTGACACAGTGAAGGAACAGTAATACATTTACAAGTCAGAATGACCATTGGCTTGGAGGGGAATTTGCAGGTGAGGGTGTTTCCATTTAACAGCTATCCTTGTGGTGCCAATCAAGTGGGCTGTTATGTCCTGGAGGGTGTCACGTTTCTCAGGGTTTGTTGGAGCAGCACTCATCCAGGAAAGTAGGAAAATTCCATGACGCTCCTGACTAATGCAGTGTAGATGGTGGACAGGTTTAGGGAGTCAGGAGCACCATCCACCTGAGCTACATGCACGAACAGCCCTCCGAGGGTCTGCACCTGGTGACTGGTGTACTGACACCAATCAGAACATCAGCTTATGTTTCTGGAAGACGATTCTGCAGATGGGCCTTGGAGGTTTGTGCTGAAGAACAAAATGATTAGTGGGGACACTGATCAGGAGGTGACTTACTCACTGCAGGATTTCAAGACTGTGATCTACTTTTGTTGCTATGGTATTTAAATGGCTATTCCAATTCAGCTTATGACCGATGGTAACTCTCAGATGTTGATAATGGGAGATTCAGCAAAGATGACGGTTAGATTCTCTTATTGGAGATGGTTCTACCAGCCTCTCACCACAAATCTTTTGAGCATGCTCTACTCTTCAAGATGATCGTGGCTTACCATCCAACTCAATGGCCTCTTGCAGCTTTTCCCCCACTTCCTTTGATCCCTTTAGCCTAAAGTGCTATGTCCAACTCCTTGAAATCATAGTTATTTGGCATTAACTGCTTTCTGGGGCAAAGGATTCCAAAGGCACACCCCTTGCTGGGTGAGGGGATTTCTCACCATCTCAGGCCTAAATGGCCTTCCCCATATTTTTAGGCTGTGACCCTAATTCTGGGAACATCCTTTACGTATTTACCCTGTCTAGTCCTGTTAGAATTTTATAGGTTACTCTGAATGGCCCCCTCATTCTTCTAAATTCCAGTAAACACACTCCTAACCAATCCAGTCTGTCTTCATGCATCAGTCTTACTATTTCAGAAATCAATTTGATAAACATTTGTTGCACTCCCTTCACAGCCAGAACACCCCTCCTCAGATAAGCAGACCAAAACTTCAGATAATACTCCAGATGTTGACTCAACAAGGCCCTGAACAACTGCAGCAAGACATACCTGCTCCTGTACTCAAATCCTCACACTATGAAGACCAGCATATAGTTTACCTTCTTCAATGCCTGCTGCACCTGCATGTTTACTTTTAGTGACTGGCGCACAGGGACAGCAGATCTCACTGAATCTCCCTTTCCCAATCTATTACTGCTCCGATAATTGCCTTCCTGCTTTTACTAAGTTCACATTTATCCATATTACACTTCATCTGTCATGCATTTGCACACTCACTCAACTTATCCAAATCACACTGAAACATAGAATCATTGAATATAGAAACAGGATAGGCCATTCAGCCTTACATCCTAGTTTCGCCTTTCAATGTGATAATGGCTGGTCATCCAGTTCGAGACACTGATCCTGCTTTGTCCCTTATTAATCCCTTATTCCTAAGAACTGTATCTACATTTTTTATGACATTTGGCCTTAACAGTTTTCTGTGGTAGCAAATGTCACAAGCCCACCACAGTCTGTGTGAAGAAGTTTCTCCTTATCAATGTTCTAAAAAGCCTACCCCTTTCACCCTCAGACTGTGACTCCTGGTTCTGGACTGACTGGTCATTGAGAACATTTTTCCAGCATCTACAGTGTCCAACTCTTTTAACATTTTTTTGGTTTCTAAGAGATCCCCTCCTCATTTTGCTAAACCCCAGTGAATATAGTTCTAACAGACCCAATGTCTCCCTGTATATCAATCCTACTGTCCCAGGAATCATCTGGCAAAGTTTGTTTGCCCCACTCAATAGCAGAACATCTTTCCTCAGATAGGGAGACCAAAACTGCACATAATTCTCCAGGTGTGGCCTTATCATGGCTCTGTATAATTACAGTAAGACATCCATCCTCCTGTATTCGAATGCTCTCTCTCTGCAGGCCAAAATAGCATTTGCCTTCTTCATTGGCTGTTGCATGCTTTCAGCAACTGTTGTACAAGGACTACCAGAACTCTTTTTGCCTCTCCCTTTCCCAATCTATCCCCATTCAGATAATAAACTGCCTTCCTGTTTGTGACACTAAAGTGATTAACATCACATTTATCCACAATTTACTGCATCTACCATGCAATTACTCACTCACTCAACTTGTCCAAATTGCATTGAAGCATCTGTCCATCCTCCTTACATTATACCCTCCAACCCCCTTCGTGTCACCTGCGAAGAGATATTATAATTAGTTGCCTCATCTAAATCATTGATACATATTGTGAATACTTATAATTCCTGTGTTACCCCACTGGTCGCTGGCTGCCATTCCTCCACCAGCTCCTCCTTATCTCCTCTACTTGTTACATATTTGAAGAACTTTACTAAATTTGTCATGCATGGTTTCTCTGTAGTAAGTCCATGCTGACACTGTCCAATCCTGTCAAAGAATATACATCACGAAAGCTATAGCAACAACTTTGATTGATCATGCTGCCTGCTGTCTCTTTTGCTGATGTGAGTTGAATTGGGTGAGGGGACTGAACCAAAAAACAGACTTGCTTGCAAAACATCTGTAATTTTTCCTTGTGTCATCAAAAATTGCCATGGTTAAGCTTCTGATATTTTACTTGATAGCGAGCCTATCCTGCATTGTTCTTTGCAGACGATCCAGAATAACAGACATGAATTTAGCTACAAATGTTTGAAAACTGAATTGACTCTCCAACTGCAATATCAGTGTAAAGTGATTTCATTCATTCAGTAAAACATAACTAGTCTCTAAATCTGGATCATTCTTTGACATGACATCAGGGCGAAGCAGAAGAAATTCTTTAAAGAAGGCAGTGTCACTCCTCTTTGGAGTCATGTGAAGCTTTCATTCTAGATGTACGTTCACAAGTTTAGCACTGTTATATAGAGAAATTGTTTTGTATTGATATCTGTTGACAATGGACAAGGGCCATTGACATTGTATGCATTGTATCATTGTAAAAGCCATACTTTTTCTTATATTCAGAAATTACTGTAACCTCAACTGCAATTTGTACAGAAGAGTGAGTTAAGCACATTGAAAAGTTTGTCCCCAGTGCTGTCCTTTATTAATACAATGCTTTCTGTTTGTTGCAGGCTTCTTAAGCACTGGGGATCAAGCTGCAAAAGGCAATTATGGGCTATTGGATCAGATCCAGGCCTTACGCTGGATTAGTGAGAACATTGCATTCTTTGGAGGGGATCCCCTACGGATTACGGTTTTTGGATCTGGAATTGGGGGCTCATGCGTCAGCCTTCTCACACTGTCTCATCATTCAGAAGGTAGGATGACGGACAAATTAATCTTTTCCACACCCTATTACTTCCAGTAGTATTAGAATGTGATTTCAAGGGGAAGACTCAGTAAACCTTGGAAGGGAAGGAGATGGGAACTGATGGTTGGTGGTATTAGAAAAGACTTTTAAACAAAGGTTGAGAGGTTTGGAAAAATATGAGATGCTTAAAGGAGTTGATGGCATTAGGATTAGCAGAGGAGTACGGCAAATAAGCAGGAGATCTCTTAGCTGTTGGGAAATTTTGTCAGCTTCAGAGGCTTTATAAGGAGTAAAATATCATCACCATCCACCAAGTGTCAATGCAAATATCCACAAAGACATGACTGATGGTAGGAGCTTTGCTCAAGAATAGTGAATTACTCTGCAGTTATTAGAGAACAAGAAGGAAATTCAGTATCAATGCAGTTGATTGAAGGAACAGCATGGGCCACAGAAGTCCAGGAGCTAGAACTTCAAGAGAATCAAAGAATCCAGTGAAAGGTAATCAAAGACTTCTGAAGGATGATAGGGAAGAATAGAGTCAATGGTCATGGGAAGTGAGTTTAGATCCTTCAGCAGAAGCAGAGCAACTTTTAGAGCTGAAATAAGTCAGGGCCAGGTCAGCATAAAGTCCTGGTGAAGAAGATGAAGACTATGCCAATAGAGGCAGGTGTGATAGTTGTTTAGACAGTTGTCTAGCAAAAGACGCAATCACTTTCGAAAGAAAACTAAAGTTAGGTAATACAAAAAGCCAGAAGTTGCAGAGAAAGGGACAATGACTCAGAGTGAATCTGCAACCCAACTCCATGTAGTTGGCTTCGTCACATATGTCTTATTACTTCTGGTTAATAATATTCTCTTAATCGCAGATTTGCAATGAACAATTAACCCATCATCCAACTTTACAGAAGAAAGCTCCAACCCTCCAATAACTTTTGCAAGTTGGAATATTTATTGATTTTATTCCTGAAAGGATCTGCCTCTATTTTTTAGGCTATGTGCCCTGGTTCTAGAAACTCACAACTGATTGGAAATAACTTTTCTCTACGTGGCAGATACACCAGAACAAGTTAATTAAAAATGTTATAACAGAGCTCTGGAGCAGGTGGGACTTGAACCCAGGTCTTCCACTGTCACTTCCACTGTCACTACCACTGCATCACAAGATCCTCAATTCTTACCAGAGAGATACCTGGACTCTTAAGTCTCAGTTATAAGAAGAAATAACCATCTTAGGTTTGACTCTCTGGTATTGAGAAGGCTAAGGGGTGATTTGGTTGAAGTAATCAGAATATTAACGAATAGATAGAGTATATAGACAGAAATTAGGGATCATTTGGTCTGGTATAAATCCCATTTGCCCTAATACGTTGTATAACATGTCTGATCAGGTTGATTAAATACACCTAACATTCTGTTAAACCTTCACTGTACCTTCTGCACGGCCAGCAGAGAGAATTTACCAGAAATCTGTATTGATTACCTTGAATGTGAAGATATTCAGGAATTTGAAAAGATTAAGTGGTCAAAACAGCTGAGGAATACACAGAACAATATAATCCTGAATGCCTAGCCCTGGAAATCAAATTTGAGCCACCTCAGTTAAGGTTGCCAGCTCTCAGTTGGATATATTCCCAGAAGGTTGATGACCTGCTATTTGATTATGTGACATCCAAGGTTTGATGTGTTATTGCATTTATCCTTTACAGGTTCACTTTGTTCAGTGTCTTTGCTTACCGTAGGACTGTAAAAATATTTTGCACATTAGCAAGGATGTGTTGGATGTCAGGAAATTTAACAGTGCCTTTGTGAATAATTAATGCTCCTAGAAAGGCACATTCTCGAATATCTCAACGTCTCTGAGGAATCAAAGCTAGACAATTTTTCATAGTCTCAAACAAAAACAGAAAACCATGTTAACATTCCGCTGTTCATGCAGCAGTTGAAGGTGGGCTGTCCTGAAACATTAACATTTCCTATTATTTGTGGATGCTATTTGGCTTATCAAGTGTTTTCCACATTTTCTATTTTGGTTTGAGATTCCTGCAGCATTTGGAGACTTTATTCTTTAATTTGAGTTGACTCATGGAAACTTGGATAAACTTTGGTGATAGGCTTCTCGTTGTTTGAGTTTGTCCAGGCTGTAAGCCATTTTGTCGAATCTGTGGATCCTCTCTATATCTGATGAGTTCAATGCAAGATTGACTTGGACATTCACAGAACATCTTGTTGTCGGTGCTTTTGGGAACTTCTGCAGCTGGGCCACCTCTGGCTTTCTTTTGGGCATCTTAGCTTGATTTTTCTCAAAGCATGATAAGCCAAGTTTCAGTTCTTGCCTTCCCATGAGTTAGTCAATTGCAGCATTTTCCAAAAGTGTGGTTGGGGCATGTTTTGTGGTGTGGTCTGCAATGTTGAAGATTATGTAGTTTTCCTTAAGATCCTTCTATTATTTGTACTGACCACCTTGAGCTGAGGAGCATTATATAAAGGTCATTTAATCAATAATATCTTAACACTACCCACTGAATCTACACACCTGGGACACACATAGCATTCAGTCTGTTTCCTTCTGAGTTACACAGTCTGAGTTGGTGTACACTGAGGGAACATGACAGGTCATGTTCCAAAATTATAGAAAGGTAAGGTACCTCTGGGGCCTGGGGAATGTGATGAAGATGGAAGAGAGTTTAGAATAAAGTTTGCAATTCACATACATAAGAAGAATATTATGAAGAATGCTTGATGTAGCTCATTCAGAATGAAATAGGAAAAGCATTACAAAGCCATGGTGAAACCAATGAGCAAATACCCTTCCATTTCACCATCTAAACTAAACTCTGTTGGTTCCTTCCCCAGTGTTTCTCATCACAGACATTAGAGATTAGTAGTATCTATTAGTAATATTCATAGTATTAACTTGTAGAAGGAAGCAAGTAACAGGGCACTGTTGGTAGAGTTGAAGACAAATGTTTTCTTGAACTCTGGAGTGAAATAGCATATCTATTTTGGAATTACAATTAGCTAAGTGGAAGCATTACTGAACCCACAATGCCAGAGGAAGCTACATTACCATGTGTTGCCCATCCTTCCAGATTGCTATATGTTAGTTTGTTCTCGATGGAATACAGAGGGTGGCAATGGTACAGTGGTGATTTCACTAGAATTGTAATGTGGAGACCCAAGTAATGCTCAGGGGTCTTGGTTCAAAGCCAACCATGGCAAACTATGGAATTTAAAGTTGAAAACCAAAAAATTCTGAAATTAAATGAGTGTTGATTGTCATTTGCCATTGTCAATTGAGAAAACATGAGTGAGGAAACTTCTTATTGGTTCTGCCCAACCTGGCTGACAAATCACTGCTCCTCTGTGTTGAACACCACTTGGAACAAGCACTGAAGGTGACAGGGGAGCAGAATGTATGCTGCATGGGGAAATCTTCAATATTCACCACTGCTGTTCTAAAGGACATGGCTGTTCAACTTGGCCTATGCCTGGTGATGAAGGAATGAACAAAAGGAAAGAAAGACTTGACTTCATCTTCACTAAGCTACAGCAGATGCATTAGCATGTGACACTGTTGATTCTAACCGATAGTCTTTATGGCGATGAAGTTCCATCTTCACATTAAAGATACCTTCCACTGTGCTGTGTGACATCACCATGGTGCAAAATGGGATAAATTACAAACTGTTACAAGACTGGGCATTCTTGAAATGCTGTGAGGCATCAGCAGTATCAAAATTATACTCCAACAATCTGCAACCTTGTGGCCTGACATATCCCCTGTGGTACCATTACCACCAAGCCTGGGAATTAACCCTAGTACAATGAAGAGTGCAGGAGTGCATATCCAGAGCAACACCAGGCATATCTAAAATGAGATATCTACTTCTTGTAACTACAGTGAAGTACTATTTGTACATCAGACAGCATAAGCAGCAAGTGATATAGCTAAATAGTACCACAGATAGTGGACCATATCTAAGCTCTGCAGTTCTGCCACATTGGTGATGGACAGTTCTATAACTCTTTGAAGAAGAAGGTTCCTTAAATATCCTCCAAGTGATGAGAGAGCCTAATGCATCAGTGCATCAATCTATAGCCAGAAATGCCAGGTAGATGATCCATCTTAGCTTTCTCTAGAGGTTTTTAGCATCGTTATCACCATAAGACCATAAGACATAGGAATGGAAGTAAGGCCATTCGGCCCATCAAGTCCACTCCGCCATTTAATCATGGCTGATGGGCATTTCAACTCCACTTACCCGCACTCTCCCGTAGCCCTTAATTCCTTGCGAGATCAAGAATGCATCAATCTCTGCCTTGAAGACATTTAACGTCCTGACCTCCACTGCACTCCCTGGTAATGAATTCCAGAGGCCCATCACTCTCTGGCTGAAGAAACGTCTCCTCATTTCCATTCTAAATTTACCCCCTCTAATTCTAAGGCTGTGCCCACGGGTCCTAGTCTCCCCGCCTAACAGAAACAACCTCCCAGCATCCACCCTTTCTAAGCCATACATTATATTGTAAGTTTCTATTAGATCTCCCCTCAACCTTCTAAACTCTAATGAGTACAATCCCAGGATCCTCAGCCTATCATATGTTAGGCCTACCATTCCAGGGATCCTCCGTGTGAATCTCCGCTGAATGCGCTCCAGCGCCAGTATGTCCTTCCTGAGGTATGGGGTCCAAAATTGGACACAGTATTCTAAATGGGGCCTAAATAGAGCTTTATAAAGCCTCAGAAGTACATCACTGCTTTTATATTCCAACCCTCTTGAGATAAATGACAACATTACATTCGCTTTCTTAACCACGGACTCTACCTGCAAGTTAACCTTTAGAGAATCCTGGACCAACACTCCCAGATCCCTTTGTACTTCTGCTTTACGAATTTTCTCACCATTTAGAAAATAGTCCATGCCTGCATTCTTTTTCCCAAAGTGCAAAACCTCGCATTTGCTCACGTTGAATTTCATCATCCATTTCCTGGACCACTCTCCGAAACTGTCTAAATCTTTCTGCACCCTCTCCACCTCCTCAGTACTACCTGCCTGTCCACCTGTCTTTGTATCATCAGCAAACTTTGCCAGAATGCCCCCAGCCCCTTCATCCAGATCATTAATATATAAAGTGAACAGCTGCGGCCCTAACACTGAACACTGTGGGATGCCACTTGTTACCAATTGCCATTCCGGACTCAAGGATGTAGCCCATCGGGGCCAGGAGATTTATCAATTTTTAGACCTTTTAGCTTTTCTAGCACTTTCTCTTTTGTAATGTTTACCATATTCAATGCTGCCCCCGACTCTCCTTAATTGTTGGGATACTACTCATGTCTTCCACTGTGAAGACTGACGCAAAGTACTTATTACGTTCTTCCGCTATTTCCTTACATCCCATCACTAGCCTTCCAGCATCAATTAAGTGGCCCAATGTCTACTTTTGCTCTCATTTGTTTCTTATGCATCGAAAGAAACTTTTACTATCATTTCTAATATTACTGGCTAGCTTACCTTCATATTCAATCGTCTCCTTCCTTATTTTTCTCTTTGTTTTCCTCTGTTTGTTTTTGTAGCCTTCCCAATCTTCTGATTTCCCAGCGTTCTTGGCCACTTTATAGACTGTCTCTTTTTCTTTGATATATTTCCCTACGTCCTTTGTCAGCCATGGCTGTCTAATCTCCTGCACCCCCCCCCCCGCCCCCACTGTGATAACCTTTCTTTTCTTCTCATCACCCCATCAGTCTACTCCCAAATATCAATAAAGTGATGGAAAGCGTCATCAACAGTGCTATCGAACAGCAATAACCTGCTTACTGATGCTCTGTGAATTTCACCAGGACCTCAGCTCCCGACTTCATTACAGACTTGCTCCAAGCATGGTCAAAAAAGCTGATTTTCACAGGTGAGATGAGAGTAACTGCTCTTGACCTTTAGTTGAGGAGCTCTAGAAAAGCTCGCATCAATAGGTATCAGGAGGAAAACTGTGTGCTAATTGGAGATTTAACTAACTCAAAGGAAAATGGTTATAGTTGCTGAAGGCCCACTGACTCAATTCCAGGACCTCACTACAGGAATTCCTCAGGATCTAGTCCTAGCCCTCATATCTTCATCGGCTTCATCCATGACCAAAAACATGGATGTTTGTTCCTGATTTAATAATGTTCAGCACTGTTTGTGAACCCTCTGGTATTGAAACAGCCTATGTCCAAATTCACCAAGACCGTGTGCTGATGAGATGAGTAACATAAGGGCCACACAATGCCAGACAATAGCTGACTCCAATAAGAGAGAATCTAACCATGAGCCCTGGATTCAATGGCACTGCCATTGCCGAATCCCTCACTATCAACATCCTGGGGGTTACTGTTGATCAGAAACTGAACTGGACTAGCCATATTTTGAGATAACACGGTGTGGACCTGGATGAACACTGCAGGCCTAGCGGCATCAAAGGAGCAGGAAAGCTGATGTTTCGGGTTGCGACCCTTCTTCAGAAATGGGGGAGGGTAATGGGGTTCTGAAATAAATAGGGAGAGAGGGGCAGCTGAATAGAAGATGGATAAAGGAGAAGATAGGTGTAGAGGAAACAGACAGGTCAAAGAGATGGGGTTGGTGCCAGTAAAGGTGAGTGTAGGTGGGGAGTTAGGGAGGGGATAGGTCAGTCCAGGGTAGACAGACAGGTCAAGGGGGCGGGATGAAGTTAGTGGGTAGGAGATGGGGGTGGGGCTTGAGGTGGGAGGAGGGGATAGGTGGGAGGAAGGACAGGTTAGGGAGGCTGGGACTAACTAGGCTGGCTTTGGGATGCAGTTGGGAGAGGGGAGATTTTGAAGCTTGTGAAGTCCATATTCATACTATTGGCTGGCAGGGTTCCCAAGCGAAATATGAGAGGCTGTTCCTGCAGCTTTTGGGTGGCAACGTTGTGGCGCTTCAGGAAGCCTAGGATGGACACGTCATCCAAGGAGTGGGAGGGGGATTTGTTTGTTGCGAACCAAGTGAAGGTGTTCCACAAAGCAGTCCCCAAGCTCCACACTCTCCACTAGCCCAACCACACCCGGCACTTTTCCTTGCAACCGCAGGAAGTGCTGTCCTTGCCCCTATACCTCCATCCCTCGCACCCATCCCAGGCCCTAAGAAAACCTTCTAATCAAACAGATGTTCACTTACGCATCTGCTAATGTGGTATACTGCATCCGCTGTTCTTGCTGTGGCCTCCTCTACATCGGGGAAACCAAGCAGAGGCTTGGGGACTGCTTTGTGAAACACTTACGCGCGGTTCGCGCTAAACAACTGCACCTCCCAGTCGCGAACCATTTTAACTCCCCCTCCCACTCCTTGGACAATATGTCCATCCTGGGCCTCCTGCAGTGTCACAATGATGCCACCCAAAAGCTGCAGGAACAGCATCTCATATTTTTCTTGGGAACCCTGCAGCCCAATGGTATCAGTGTGGACTTCACAAGCTTCAAAATCTCCCCTCCCCCGACTGCATCCCAAAACCAGCCCAGCTCATCCCCGCCTCCCTAACCATTCCTCCCACCTCAAGCCCCACCGCCATCTCCTACCCACTAACCTCATCTCGCCTCCTTGACCTGTCCGTCCTCCCTGGAACGACCTATCCCCTCCCTAACTCCCCATCTACATTCACCTTTGCTGGCTCCATCCCCACCTCTTTGACCTGTCTGTCTCCTATCCATTTATCTTCTCCTTTATCCATCTTCTATCCGCCTACCCCTCTCCCCCTATTTATTTCAGAATCCCCTTCCCCTCCCCTATTTCTGAAGACGGGTCTCGACCCATAACGTCAGCTTTCCTGCTCCTCTGATGCTGCTTGGCCTGCTGTGTTCATCCAGCTCGTCACCTTGTTACCTCAGATTACCCAGCATCGGCAGTTCCTACTATCTCTCCATATTTTGATTAGTTTTGATTTATTATTTTCATGTATACCAAGTTGCAGTGAAAAGTGTTGTCTTATATGCTTTACAGGCAGGTAAATCTAGTGGCTTCAAGAGCATTTCAGAGGCTATTTACTTTCCATTTCACAGGGGCTGTAAGAGTTGCTGTCAGTGATTCCAGATCTTTAAATTTCAGAAAGCAGTAACTGGCTGTTATGGAAAAGGGGCCTGGTTTGCCTTCCAGTGACCATTCTGTGCTAAGAAGAACCTTTCAGGGTGGAAGTATGGCTCTGCACTTCTGAAGGAGCTCTAATCAAAAACCTCTGTCAGAAATGCAGAGCTCTTTGATGGTGGAGAAAGGAGCAGAGTGGCAATCTGTGTGAAACCACTATTCCTTAGAGAACCTGATCCTTTTTCGATAAAAATTGCACAAAATTACAAATATTGCACTCAGTCCAACTACTGAAGAGCATTTCCAACCTACCTGCTGCTCCTCTACCTGTCGCCATTCCTTTCACCCATACTTTCCTTTCTAAAATCTGTGCTAGAAGTTTGAAAAGTAGAATCCTTCCATTTTTCACGTAGAATGTGACAACTGAATGGCCAAGATTTTTAAATGAGCTGATCCATAAAATTATGGCAGTGTTAGAACAGCACGGATTGGCAGAAATGAATACTGTTTCTGGAAAACACAGCTTGCACCAGCAGAAATACCACAGCTAAATTGTAGAGTCATGCTGCCAAATGGTCTGTTGTGCTAAAAATTCTGAAATGGTTAAATGTTCTTCAGTCACTTTCTTGTTGTTATTTATTCTTTTAATTTTCTTCACAGGAGTAGAAGCAGTATTGATCTCGAGATCTGTGCTTTTCAAATGGCTTGCTTCTTTATGTGTTGACAAGCTGTGAGCATTAGTGGAAAAGCATGGAAACGTCAAAGCACAATGTTTCTGCACAGTCTCTGATTAAAATCATTACAAAATGATTTGTTATAATAGAAGCCTAAAATGAAGCATATGGTCTGAGCTGTAATCACAGGAAGGTTTCATTGCCTCCCCTCTGTTATTTAATTCTAATTCACTTCCTCTGAAAACTGTTAAAATGCATCACATTTGTATAGAATTATGAAACAGAAATGATTGGCCATTACCTACAAGTGAATTGTATAGAACAACATTGCTGACAGTGATCATAGAAATCAACAGTTTCACTGTCAGCTATCAGAAACAGACCAGAGATAGAACCCAATTTGTTGAGTCAAAGTTAATTTTTTTCTTTTCTTTGAACTCAAGTGAAACAGGCGAATATATTTTGGTAAGAATAGATAAGTGGAAGATTTACTGATCACTCAGACCCAGCAGGAGTCCATACTTTAATAAAATCAGAGCTATCATTATTCCTTATCTTTACTGTATCTTTCGAATATGGCTCAGACTGTAGTCTAGGAGAGAGTAAGGTCAATGGCTGAGGAATATATTGATGGTAAAGGCCAAAGATAATTATCATGGAGATATATAACCTCCCTTATTGAAAAAGTTAAACTGTGGGTAACTGTGATATGGAAGTG
Source organism: Stegostoma tigrinum (assembly GCF_030684315.1). Taxonomy (NCBI): domain Eukaryota; kingdom Metazoa; phylum Chordata; class Chondrichthyes; order Orectolobiformes; family Stegostomatidae; genus Stegostoma; species Stegostoma tigrinum. The sequence continues at coordinate 39,123,036 of NC_081368.1, forward strand.
CTGATGTTGGACTGGCATGGACAATGTCAGAAATCACATGACACCAGGTTATAGTCCAACAGGTTTATTTGAAAACACAAGTTTTCAAAGCCTCGCTCCTTCTTCAGGTGTTAGTGAGAGAGGTGGTATCAGACACAGAATTTATAAATAAGAGATCAAAAGGTCACACCACTGATGAGGATGTATTAAAATAAAACCTAAGATGCTGTTTAATCTTTAATCAGTTAGAAGGTTTTAACTGATTCAAATGAATACGTAAATCGCATTCTTTTCAACTCACAGCCCTGAGAGAACTAAAGGTTTTATCGATTCTAAAGTAGAAATTTATAAAATGCCATATTGACTGACTATAACATTCACCCCATAGTTTGGTGTGTGTGTGTGTGTGTGTGTGTGTGTGAATGGTAGTGAAAATTTCGTTCATAATGATTATATTGCTGAGTTCAACTTGACGTTTGAAAAGGAGAAAGGCTATTTAGGTATTGAGATTCTAGATTTAGGTAGGCCTGACTTTGATGAATCAGCGACTGCCTGTAAATTGCACAAGCCCCTTAAATGGGTAGTGTTGAAAGATGAATCCTCAATGCTGTTCATCATTGTATGAGCTATCTGGTTGATTTGCAACCTCATTTTCTTCTTTTGATAGCAATCTACAGGACTTGCACAGTCTAGTGTGATCGAGGAAAACCTTTCAGAATCTAATGAGATGAGGCACTTGTTTTGAACAAAATTCTTTATTACAGGATAGCAACTATGTACTAGTCACACTGATATATAAAATTTGTTACATAAAATAAGAGGAAGAGCTGGATGGTATGCCTTGGTCCTTCAAATCCTGATCTGTTCATGGACCTAAATCAAGATAATATCATCACAGCAAGTGTTGCTTACGACAGTTCTTAGTATTAACTCTTTCAGATCCATATTCTCTCATGCAGCATCTCCCTCAAACTCTTTATTTTCCTTTTGAGTGGTCTATTACGAATGCAGTTTTTTGACTGCTATAAATCTGACAAAGTTCTCCATAGTCACCTTTTCTCACTATCTGTAAAGGACAGTGATGAGAATACCTATGGATTTACTTGGATAATGAACTCTTCTATTAAATATTGCTCTTTCAAGTATTTTATTTGTTCTGGTGTTAAAATAATTGTAAAAGCGTTCAGAACTTCATATGTTGCCTCTTTCTTATATTAGTGAACTATAACATCACCAACTCTTCTTTCAATTGTTTGCATACGAACAGAAAATAAGAGCGCACTGTTTGGCTCTTTGAGTCTACTCTGCCATTCATTATGATCATGGCTGATCATCCAATGGACCCCTTTCTCCCCCCATATCTTTTGATCGCTTTGGTACAAATTGCTATATCTAACTCCTTCCTGAAATTCTACAATATTTTGGCCTTGGATGCTCTCTGTTGTTGCAAATTCCACAGGCTCACCACTCTTTGCACGAAGAATTTTCTCCACTTCTCATTTCTAAATCGTCTGCCTTATGTCATTAGACTGTGATCCCTAGTTCTGGACTACCCCCCACCATCAGAGAATGTCCTTGTTGCATCTGCCATGTCTAATTCTGTTAGAATTTTATAGGTTTCTATGAGATCCCCCAGCACCACCACCATTCTTCTGAATGTCAGTAAATATAATCCTAGCAAATTGAACCTCACCTCAGAGATCAGTCTGCCAAACCTGAATCAATATAGTAAACCTTTACTTCGCTGTCCCTATATCAAGAACATTGTTCGTTAGATAAGGAGACCAAAACTGCATAAGGTACTCCAGGTGTGGCCTCACTAAGGCCCTGTATAATTGCAGTAAGACGTTCCTGCTCCTATAATCAAATCTTGTTGCTTTGAAGGTGAATATTCCATTTATCCTCTTGACCACATGCTGCACCTCCGCGTTTACCTTCAGTGACTAGTGTACACGAACACCCAGGCATTGTTGCATATTCTCCTCTCTCAGTGTTTAGCCATTTAGATAATAACTGCCTTCCCATTTTTGCTCATGAACTGGATAACCTCACATTTATCCATATTATTCTGTGTCTGCTGTGCATTTGCCCATTCACTCAGCTTGTCCAAATTACATTGAAGCATTTCTGCATCTTCCTCACAGCTTACCATCCCACCCAGATTTGTGTCAGACCAAAGAGTATTTACTTTTTCAGTTTCATTGCCAATATCTACCTTGGAAGAAATTCATTATCTTAAAAACTGTTTTCTCTAAGATGCCCAACTCTGTGTTCAATTTTGACCCATGCCTGGCAATATTATTTCAACTCCTATTTTTTCCTAATGTGATTATTTATATTTATTCCTTTAAAGTCTTTGAATACCGCAGTATCAGAATGTTGCTACTGTGGACTAAAGTGTACTACTACTGAAAGAGGTGATGGGGGAAATAGCAAATGCACTAGTAATTATTTACCAAAATTCTCTGGACCTTGGGGTGGTTCCCGCAGATTGGAAAACAGCCAATGTGATGTCACCGTTTAAAAAAGGAAGTAGACAAAAAGCAGGTAACTATAGGCCAGTTAGCTTAACTTCAGTAGTGGGGGAAAACGCAAGAATCTATCATTAAGGAAAAAATAAGAAGACATCTGGGTATAAATTGTCCCATTGGGAATACCCAGCATGGGTTCATGAAGTGTAGGTCATGTTCAACTAATTTGGTGGAATTCTTTGAGGACATTACTTGCATGGTGGACAATGGGGAACCTGTAGATGTGGTGTATCTGGATTTGCAGAAGGCATTTGACAAGGTGCCACACCAAAGGCTGCTACATAAGATAAAGTTGCACGGCATTACAGGTAATGTATTGGCATGGATAGAGGAATAGAATACAAAGAGTAGGGGTAAATGGGTATTTTTCTGATTGGCAGTCAGTGGCTAGTCGTGTGCTTCAGGGATCAGTGTTTGACTGCAACTGTCTACAATTTAAATAGACTACTTGGAGTTGGGGACTAAGTGTGGTGTGTCAAAATTTGCAGATGGCACTAAGGTGAGTGGTAGAGCAAAGTGTGCAAAAGACACTGAAAGCCTGCAGAGGGATATAGACAGCCAAAGTGAGTGGGCAAAGATCTGGCAGATGGAATACAATGTTGATAAGTGTGAGGTCATCCATTTTAGTAGGAACAACAGCAAAATGGACTATGTTTTAACTGGTAAAAAAAATTGCAGCATGCTGCTGTGCTGAGCGACTTGTGTGTCCTTGTGCATGAATCACTGAAGTTGGGATTGCAGATGCAGCAGGTAATTAAAAAGGCAAATGGAATTTTGTCTGCCGTTGCTAGAGGGATGGAGTTTAAAAACAGGGAGGCTATGCTGCAGCTGTGTAGGGTCCTGGTGAGGCCTCACCTGGAATACTGTGTGCAGTTTTGGTCTCCTTACTTGAGAAGAGATATACTCGCACTGGAGGGGGTGCAGAGGAGATTCACTTGATTGATTCCAGAGTTGAGAGGGTTGGATTATGAGGAGAGACTGAGTAGACTGGGATTATACTTATTGGTATTCAGAAGAATGAGGGGAGATCTTATGGAGCCATATAAGATTATGATAGATAAGGGGGAGACAGGGAGGTTGTTTCCACCAGCAGGTGAAACTAGGACTAGAGGGTATCACCTCAAAATAAGGGGAAGCAGATGTAAGACGGTAAGACAGTATTCATACCAGTAAGACGGTCATAGATTTGCCAACTTTAGGTACATTTAAGTCATCATTGGATAAGCATATGGACGTACATGGAATAGTGTAGGTTAGATGGGCTGGAGATCGGTATGACAGGTTGGGACAACATCGAGGGCTGAAGGGCCTGTACTGTGCTGTAATGTTCTATGTTTTATGACTGAGGTCAGGAGGAACTTCTTCACCCAAAGGGTTGTGAATCTGTGGAATTCCCTGCCCAGTGAAGCGGTTGAAGCTACCTCACTGAATGTTTTTAAGGCAAAGCGAGAGAAATTTTTGAACAGTAAAGGAATTAAGGGTTGTGAGTGGGCAGGTAAGTGGAGCTGAGTCTCAGAAAGATCAGCCATGATCTTATTAAATGGTGGGGCAGGCTCGAGGAGTCAGATGGCCTACTCCTGCTCCTAGTTCTTATGTTCTTCTGTGTTCTGTTGTGCTGCAAGCTTTTCCTATGCTTTTGAGTTCAAAAAACAGGATTCCTGCCTCTACAATGAGAATAAAAGAATTGTGTATTTTTCACAGATGAATCCTGCTAATCAGGACTGAAATAAACAATTCCTGTTTCCTTCATGGCTTTACTGAATGAGTACTACTGACTATACCTTTAACAATAATACCGGTTTTCCCATAGGTTTTACTAAATTACCACTCTTCACAGACATATAAAATGAATACCATTCTTTTAATTATTTTTACCAGATGATCCCTGCTGTGTACAATTTAAGTAAATAATTCCTAACTCTACAATGGTTTAACTAATGAATCTCACATTTTTCTGCAACCTTAATGTTCTCTTTAACTTCTTCCTTCCATTAGTCTTTGCTTAGCTCCTTAAGTTGTCCCTTATCACTTTAATTCTGGCTTTGAAGTTTTCCCTGGTCAATAACCTCATTTTAAATTGCTTCTATGGCTTTTATTTCCCTCCCTATGACCATGCCTCATGATGCTTTCTTAATATGATAGCGATGTTTGATTGGAACCATACCTACTTTATTTATTTCTAGCTTTCACAGCCTGTTGACCACACTTTTTTTGAAATTCTCCCATTACCAACCAGAGATTTCATCGAACCTCTGATGTCTGTTCGCTCTCTAGCTGAACCTTGATTTTGGAGTGCTGTTCCTGAGCATTAGCAGCTGATACAATCTGTAATAGCTTTAGTATGACAAATACTCCAGGCCCATGGAATTTCTGCTGATGCTTATCTCTTACCAGGTCTGAAATGCTCGTTACTATGCATTCTATACATAGATACTACCTCGTGAATAAGACCATAAGACAGAGGAGTAGACATCAGGCCATGAAGCCCATCGAGTCTGCTCCGCCATTCAATCATGACTGATATGTTCCTCAACCCCATTCTCCCGCTTTCTCCCTTTAACCCTTGATCCCCTTGATAATCAAGAACCTATCTATCTCAGTCTTAAATGTTCTCAGTGACCTGGCCTCCACAGCCTTCTGTGGGAGTAAATTCCATAGATTCATCACTCTCTGGCTGAAGAGGTTACTCCTTATCTCTGTTTTAAAAAGTCTTCTCTTTGCTCTTAGGCTGTGCTCTCGGGTCCTAGTCTTTCCTACCAATAGAAACATCTTCCCAAAATCCACACTGTCCAGGCTATTCAGTATCCCAGAAGTTTCTCGCAAGAATTTTGCCACAGGTTTCTTTTTGATAAGATTTGCTGATGTTCAACTCTTCAAACCATTAACTGTCTATATGAGCAGCCTTCCTGAAGCTATATCCGCAGAAATCTTCAGACGCCCAACTCTGCCAACATGTTGGAAGCATCTAAGTGGAGTCCACCACTTGCCAACATGTTAAAAAGTGAATCCCCACCACCATGGGCTATATTCTTGATTTGCTGCCACCATTCTCTTTCCTGGATCTACTGGACTTTTATGCTTCAATCTGGTAGGGGAAAACCAGTTGGTAGACCAGTGAAAATAGCGTGTTATCCAAAAGACTTTGATTATTGCATGTTAACAATTATGTAAAGATACATTAATATAATAAACACAATTACAGAGACTATGAGGAAGACCCAGGTGGTTTTAGTGCATCAAGATCGTAAGCTGGTCTCTGACCTAAGTCTATGTGAATAAACATAGTGGATGAGTAAGGCCACTCATAAGAACTTAAGAAACAGGAACGGGGCAGACTTTTTGAAGGCTTGAGCCTGCTCCGCCATTCAGTATGCTCCCAGCTGATCCAGCACTCTTCACAAACAATAACAGAAGTTGCTGGAAAAGCTCAGCAGGTCTGGTAGCATCAGTGAAGAGAAAACAGAGTTAATACTTTGGGTTCAGTGACCTTTCCTCAGAATTCTTCATGTTTAATTGCCTGCCATATCTCTATAACCCTTGATTCCCTTCCTGTTCAAGATTCTAACCATCTCAGCCTTAAATATACACAGGGCCTCTTTTCCCCACAGCTCTGTCTGTGGCAAGAAGTTCCAAAGGCTGATTTTTTTTTGCAGCAATAAGTATTACATTGTCACCATTTGTGAGCATTTAATTCAGATTTTACAATGTATTTCAGCATCTGCTATGGTGGGCTTTGAATCCATGTCCCCAGAGCAGTATAGTGGGCTCTGGATTACTAGTCTCGTAATGCTAACTATTACAATCACTTCTATGCAACCCTTCAACTCTCACCATGATACTTGCTTAGTAAAGCTTGCTTACTTGTAAGTTAGCCTCACATCTGTTGTTGAGAAGTGGTTAGAATCTATAATTAAGGATTACAGTGCAACTTAAAAAGTTTCATCAGGTCACATGAAACATGGATTTGTAAGGAGTGGATTATGTCTGACAAATCTGATTGAATTTTGCGAAAAGGAAACTAAGTCACCGAATAGGGGAATGACTATAAAAGTTAAGTATATGGACTTTTAGATGAAACCTTCCCACAAGAGACTGCTCGCTAAAGTTGAAGCCTATGAAATTGAAGGCAAATTATTTATTAGAATTGGAAACTAGCTGCAGAGCTGGAGAAGGATGAGAGATGGAACAAATTGACAGGATCTGACTAATGTTATTTTACAAGGATCTATGTTGGAATCTTAACTACTCATTGTATTCATTAATGACTTATGTAATGGAATAGAAAGTCTCACATCCAGATTAGCTGATGGCACAAAGACAAATTACATTTTAAGCAGCACAGACTGAAGCGTGAAATTATTAGTGGATATTGGGTTATGCAGTGATATTGCAAAACTCTGGCAAATGGGTTGAGATATATGAAAATTGTAGGTACTTCCTAAGCACCATGAAGTTAGAAACATTAGAGGTCCAGCAAGGGATGTGAGTTTCCAAGTACAGAAATTATTAAAATCTTGTAAGCAAGTTCAGAAAATAATCAAAACTGGTTAAGACTCATTAGCCATTTTATCTAGAAGGCTAGAATGCAGGAAGACAGAAGACAGACTTCAGCTTTACAAAGCCCTAGTTAGATTAGACTCAGTGTGCACTGACCAGCCATAGGCACCACTCTTAACCAATTATATATTGAATTTGGTAGAAGAGCAGTGTAGGTTTGGCAGAATGATACTGAATTCCAAAAAAATAAATTATGAGGAGGGCTTGCGCAAACTAGCATTATTGTTTGAAATATAGAATATTAGGTGATGATTTGTTGGAAGTATTCAAGATGTCGAAAGCAACAGAATGATAAGTGAGGAAACTAGTTGGGGAATATGGGACTGGAACATATGCTGGAAATTGTAACCAGACATTTTAGGAGTAAACTTAGAAAGATTTTCTACAGAAAAAAGTATGTTAAATGTTTGGAACTCTCTTTCATAAACAGAAATTCATGAATGATCAATTGTAAATTTTAAGTCTGAAATTTAATAGACTTAATAGAGACTTGATAGATTGTTTTATTAATCAAACTCATTAAGGGATATGGAGGAAAGATGTAATGAAAAGGAAGAAAAGAAGACAAGGTCTGTGAACGTTTAGAAGGGAGGTTATATAAAGGTCTGAATTTTCACCAGCTTCCTCAGTTGTCTGCCCGTGTGGAGAGTGGTATAAAAATCAGAACCAGCCAACACATTAACAAATGCTGACTTCACAATTAGTTAAGCATATATTTGACCAAAGCTAGGAATTGAGTGAGTATGAGAAATTTTTAATCTCGCTCAAAAAGTTTAATTTTGTTTGTATTTCACACTTAACATGTAATTGTTATTTACTGCTTAAATTCTCAATGTCATCCTGGCTTAAGCCTGGGGCTTTACTAAATCAAAGCATGTAAATTTTGGCCATTAGTTCAACTTTGAATTGAGTTCTAGGCTATGAATAGACTGCAATGAACTGTTACTGAAAACAAAAGCGGGACACCAACAAATGGTAGGCATAATGATAGATAGTTATAGACATAACAACTTGATTTCCAGAAGGTATTTCCTTTGAGAACAATCACAGCTAAAATAGTGGTGAAAAATTAATTTAATTTTTAACTCTTATGGGCAACCAATAGAAATACAACTAGACCATGGTTCCAAAGTTATGACCAAAAACTTTCAGGATGTAATCATTACATTTGAATACAAAGCAATTGAAATCCACCCTTTGTCATCCTCAAACAGTGCGAGCTTTGGAGAGATACTGTTAGACTCTGAAGACAATGAATAGAACAAAAACTGGATTTTTTTTGTTATTTACTTCCAGAGATGCCCCAGAAAAATCTATTGTTCCATATGAATTAATCTATGTAACGAAATAAGATGACTATTAAAATTGATGAAGGAGAATTTTAAAGGCAAAATGGCGTATCATCTGTTGGATTCCATGGCTGAGCTGCTAGAGAGACTCACAGGGCATTGCAAAGTAATGCAGAAGTATTGAAAACTTCACAGGCAAAGATGAAAAACTGAGCTGACAATCACGCAATGACTAAAATGTTCCAGACAGGAAACAAAGTGTTGTTATGTTTTCAAATTGAACCTCTGAAGTCAAAATTCAATAATCCATACAAATGACTTTACTGGTAAATACCAAAGTTCACCAGACAAAGAATTGGTTTCTGTCACACAAACATGTTAAAGCAACACCGTTGTAGTGAAAGGAAACACATAAGAGCTTGTATGTCAGGTGATAAGGATATGGAAGGATGACAGAGACAGTACCAGTGAGGTAGAAGAGGTTGTTAGTTCACAAAGCAAACCTCTTACAATCCGACCAGCCAATACCTAAATACTGGCACAGTTACACATGGAATTTCAATACTTAGAAGAACGGCAATGGAATGGTATAGTAAGGCTACTTCAGAAATTTAAAGAACTCTGTAGAAATATATTAGAGCGTATTAAATCCCAGAATCACAAAAGTATTATGACACAGATTGGGGCCATTCAGCCCATCAGGTCTGCACCTGAGATGCTGCTGGGCCTGCTGTGTTCATCCAGCCTCACATTTTATTATCTCGGATTCTCCAGCATCTGCAGTTCCCATTATCACTGATACAAACTTGCAAACATCATGACTTTGTTCAAAGATGATTGTTAGGATATTTTCAGCAATTACACACCATTCAGTTTAAATTCACCGGTTGGGAAAACGTCTAAAAATAATTATTTCCATGCTCCTGCCTTTCCCCCATACCCTGGACATTGTTTCTTTCTAAATAATTACCTAATCTCCTCTTGAATGTCTCAATTGAACCTGCCTTTACTACATTTCCTGGTGGTTCATTCGGGACACGTCCATCATGTAAAAACATATTTCACATCACGTTTACGTTATTTGAAAATCACTTTAAACCTGTGCTTTCTCAAGCTCAATTCTTTTCTATCCTATCTATCCCAAGCAGCCTACACATAATTTTGAGACTTTCTATCAGATCTTCTCTTAGCTGCCTTCTCTGGATGGACTGCAGTCAGAACCTCTGCAATCTATCCCCATGACTAAAGCATCTCATCACTGGAACCATCCTGCCTCTTCATTTTCTCCAGTGTATTTACATCCTCCCTATAGTGTGGTGTCTAAAACAGTACACAATAATTCAGCTGAGGCCTAAAAAGTGTCGGGGAAAAAAATGTGCTGTAGAAGTTCATCTGGTCTGGCAGCATCTGTGCAGAGAAAAGCAGAGTTAACATTTCAGGTCCAATGACCCTCATCAAATGGTTCTGACAAGGGGTCATTGGACTTGAAATGTCAACTCTGTTTCTCTCTCCACAATGCTGACAGACCAGCTGAGTTTCTCCAGCACTTTCAGTTTTCATTTCAGGTCTCCAGCATCAGCAGTTCTTTTGTTTTATTTGTCTGAAGAGTGTCTTATACAAGTTCATCATAACCTCCCAGTTGTGCCCCTATTGATAGAGCCCTGATTACTGTAGGCTTTATCTACCATCTGCCTACTCAATAATTTGTCTATGTCCTTTTGAAGTTCTACACTGCCCGCTTAGCGGTTTACAATACTTCTATGTTTTGTATCAAATGCAGACTCTGAGAATATCCACTGTACACCAAGATCTAGACCACTAATGTATGTATAGACAAGTAAGCGTCCCAATACCAAACCCTGGGGAATACCACTACAAACCAACCCCAGCGAGAAAAATATCCTTTGACCATTACTTAGTCAACTCGGCCAACTCAGCCAATTTTATATCCGTGTTGCCACTGTTCCTTTTATTCCATAACCTATCATTTTCTCATAACTTTGTTGTATGGCACTGCATCAAGTGCCTTTTGAAATTCTATGTACAATACATCACAGTACTTAAACACAATTTCCCCTTTAGAAATCCATGTTGGCTCCTCCTAATCAGTCCCCCCTTGTTCATGTCACCATTAATTCTGTCCTGAATAATTATTTCTAGACATATCCACCTCTGGTGAATTTAAACTGAATGGTATGTAATTGCTGAGCATATCCTTACAATCATCTTTGAACATTGTCATGATGTTTGCAAGTTTCCATTTTTTGCTATCTCCCTTCAATCTAGGGAAGACAGAAATGTTATGGCCAGTGGCCCGGCATTTTCAGCTCTTACTTCTCACGGTATCCTTGGAATTTATTTTAGATCTGCACTCAGTGCTGCCAGTCGCCACAGCAGCATAGGATCATTGATGAAGCCCTGTTGTGGACCTCAGGAGGAGCAGCAGGGGTAGCTTCTGCTCAACAACCTGCCATTCCATTGCACCGATGGGACAAATACTGGATTCTGAGTAGATTAAGTTCCAGTATCTTAGGATGCTCAGATTTTCTTGGTTGCTGAAATTTGCAACCTTCTGGAAGGAGACACCATGCCATGGGTCAGCACAACATTTAACTTCCTTGTCTTCGGCTCTTTCTGGAATTTGCTGGAGATACAGCAAGTCTCATAATATTAGTCACTATGGAAACCAGTCGGCCCAAGGCAGAAATGCTGGGTTAAGATGAAACATAGATGAAACTCAAGCTATACGCAGGTGCATTTCCCGGATCACAAATGCCATTATTGCAAGGCTGTCTCCCACAAGAACAGCACACATAGCTCAGTGGATAGCACTCCTGCCTCACAGCACCAACAACCCAGGTTCAATTCCATTCATGGGCGACTCTCTGTGTGGAGTTTGCACATTCTTCCTGTATCTGCATTGGCTTCCTCCAGGTGTTCCAGTTTCCTACCACAGTCTAAAGGTGTGGGAGTTAAGTGGACTAACCATGCTAAATTGTGTTCCATAATGTTCAGGGATCAGCAGGCAAGGTGGACTAGCCATGGCAAGTGCAGGGTTACAGAGATAGGGTAGAGGGATGTCTGGGTGGGATGCTCTTTGGAGGGGTGGTGTGAATTTGATGGGCTGAACAGCCTGCTTGCACACTGTAGGGAGTGTATGATTTTATATGTGGAGAGGTTTTGGGGATTCCAAGGTTGGGTTACTCCTGGCTGAATTGGTAGTCTCTGACCTGCTGTTTGTTCTGGTATAAAGGCCGCGTTTGCATCTGAAAGATTTAATCAAGGAAAGATTTCATTAAAGCAAGTGCAAGGGTAAAATTCATTCATGCAAAGAATTTCTCAAAGATAAAGAGTTGGCAAGTGGTTTCAGTACAAGATTTGATTACAGAAGTTAATTAATGATTGCTTTCAGTACTGATATCACATGTTAGATTTCATTATCTATTAATGATCTGGGAAATATATGCTGGGCAGATGTTTCTGCAATTTCTCCTCTTTAGCCTTTAGATCAGCTGGTTCATGTAGTTACTCAAGCAACTTCTCTGCATTCAACTATTGTTATCTCTGTTATCTCCAATAAAAACCAAAACAACTGTGGTTGCTGTAAATCAGGAACAAAAACAGAAATTGCAGAAAAAACTCAGCAGGTCTTCCACCATCTGTGAAGAAAAAATCAGAGTTAATGTTTCAGTTCCAGTGACCTTTCCTCAGAACTGTTCTGGGGAAGGATCACCAGCCCCAAAACATTAACTCTGATTTACACAGGCTGTGTAGCTGGTTAGCACTCCTAGAACCAAATCAAGTATGCCAAGAAGGAGTTATCATAGCTTCTGTCCCTTCTCTATGATTCTTAATGCATTTTCTAACATCAATTTTAATCAGATCAACCCCTAACTGAGCCACTTGTAGCCATAGTATTTATGTAACGAGTTAATTTTCTCGTTAATGATAACCCCAGGACCTTGATGTTGTGGTTTTAGTCATGGTAATGCAGTTAAATGTCAATATTAAATGGGTAATTTCTCTCTTGGTAGAGTTGGCCATTTCCTGACACTTAGAGGACGTGAACCTACTTTATTCAGATGTTGTTTCCTTCACATCCAGATGATTGAAGAAGTTTACTGGGCCAGCAGGCTGTGCTGTGCTTTTAGCCCCATGCCTGAAAGTTGTCCCGGTCTCGCTGCTTATGGATGTGCACCACTCCAGTATCTGAGGAGTCACAGTGGGTATTACACCGTCATTGACAAACTGCCCAACTTCTGTTCTTACGATGGTGGTAACATCATTAATAAGGCAGCTGGAAATGGCTAAAACACTACCTTGAGGAACTCTGCAGCACGGAGCTGGGGCTGAGTATAGTAGCCTTCAGCAACCAATGCTATGTTCTTTGTGCTTGGTATAAATCCATCCAATGCAAGTTCTGATTTCCATTGATTTTAAGTTTTCATGGGTTCTTCAAAACTAACTTTGGTCAAATGTTAGCTTGATGCAGTGCAGTTACTTTCGTTTCACCTCTCAAGTTCAGTTATTTTGACCATGTTTACTTAGTTTAGATTTGACATGTATTTTGCAGGTATATTTGGACAGTTTTCCATATTGTCAGGTCAATGCCAGTGTTCTAGAAATGTTAAGCAGCTTGGTTAGAGATGCAAGATAATAAAATGTGAGGCTGGATGAACACAGCAGGCCAAGCAGCATCTCAGGAGCACAAAAGCTGACGTTTCGGGCCTAGACCCTTCATCAGATGAAGGGTCTAGGCCCGAAACGTCAGCTTTTGTGCTCCTGAGATGCTGCTTGGCCTGCTGTGTTCATCCAGCCTCACATTTTATTATCTTGGAATCTCCAGCATCTGCAGTTCCCATTATCTCTGGTTAGAGATGCAGCTAGTTTTTCAGTATCAGCCCTGGAATATCGTCAGCGTCCATACCCTTTGTGGTATCCAGTTCCATCACTCAATTCTTCATATCACCTGCTGTGAATCAGATGGCTGAAGACAGGCACTTTTCATGCTTGGGAACTCAGAATGGACGCTGAGATCCAGCACTTTACAGTTCTGTCTGATGGTGGTTGCAAATTCTTCAACCTTGTCTTTTGTATGAATGTGCTGAGTTATTCCAGCATTGAGGATGGGGGTATTTGTGGAGCTTTCTCCTCAGGTAGATTGTTTAATTGTCCACCACAACTTATGATTAAGACCATAAGACATAAGTAGCAGAAATTAGGCCATTCGGCCCATTATGTCTGCTCTGCCATTCAATCATGGCTCATAAGTTTCTCAACCCTATTCTCCTTGTACGTTTTGATGACCTTGACAATCATGAACCTATCTAACTCTGTCTTAAATATACTCAATGCATTCCATAGATTCACCACCCTCTGGCTGAAGAGGTTTAAAGCTGTGGGCACTCTAAAGCCGTGCCCTCAGGCCCTAATTTCTCCTGCTAATGAAAACATTTTCCCAACTCTCTCCAGGCCATGCAGTATCCTGAAAATTTCAATTAGATCTCCCCTTGTCCTTCTAAATTCCATTGAGTGCAGACACAGAGTCTTCCAATATTCCTCATATATAAAACCTTTCATTCCTGGGATCATTCTCATGAACCTCCTCTGGACCTGCTGCAGGGCCAGTACATCATTCCTGAGGTATGGGACCCAATGTTGCTCATGGTCTCTACAGAGCCTTGTAAAACCTCAGAAGTACAACCATGATTTTATATTCTATTCGTCGTGAAATAAATGCCAACATTGTTTTTGCCTTCCTAACTATCAACTCAGTCTGCAAGTTTACCTTAAGAGAATCCTGGACTAGGACTCCCCAAGACCTTTTGCACTTCCGACTTCTGAGTTTCCTCCCCGTTTAGCAAATAGTCTGTGCTGCTATCCCATATTGTATTCCATCTGCCACTTTTTGCCTATTCTCCTAACCTGTCCAAATCCTTCTGCAGCCTCCCCACCTCCCCAATACTATCTGACCCTCCACCTATTTTACCATTCACTCCCAAGTATTCAGAAATCTCATCTTTCACAATGGACTTCATAATCTTATCAACGACTGAGGCCAGGCTAATCAGCCTATCATTTCCCATCCTTTGCCTTACTCCCTTTTTACACAGAGCAGTTACTTTGGTGTTAGAGTAGATTTGTAGTTCGGGTTGTAGAAGCTGTGGTTGGTTGGCTCACCGAGCTGGTCCGTTGTTTCACAGACATTTCATTACCTTTCTGGGTGCAGCCTCTGATGAAGTACTGTTGTGTTTTCCCGCCTGTTACTTAAACTCTGGTATCCATTGAGCTGAATTACCTCACTTACGGTTTTCCTTCACAGTGGAGTGTATGTGGGGTTGAGCTCCATGTGTTTATTGATGGCCTTCTTAGTGGAGAGCCAGGCTTCTAGGAATTCCCGTGCTTGTCTCTGCTTTGCTTGTCCCATAATCCTAGTGTTGTCCCAATCAAATTGGTGGCTCTCCTTATCCATGTGGATAGAGATGAGTGAGTATTGGTTGTGCCTTTTTGTTGCCAGTTTTTGTTCGTGTACCCTTGAGGTTGATTTCCTTCATGTTTGTCCAATGTACTGTTTGTCACAGTCTCTGCAGGGAATCTTGTACGTGACATTGGTCTTATCTATAGTCGGTAGTGGGTCTTTGGTTCAGGTAAGCAGTTGGCAAAGGGTTGATGTGGGTTTGTGTGCTACTCTGATGCCCAGTGGTCGTAGGAGCCTTGTGGCCAGTGCAGATGTGCTCCTGATGTAAGGTAGCATGATGAGTATGTCAGGGCGTGTAGTATCTTCCTAGTGTCATTTGTGTGATAAGTATCTTCTGACCCAGCTTTTTGGTTATCCATTGTCTTTGAATACCTGGAAGAGTTACTCTTCTTCTTCCTGGCATAGCGCTGTGCTGCTGCAGTGTATTGTTGCAGGGTGGTTACATTAGCCATATTCCAGTTATTTGGGACCCTTCCTGACTCCAGTGATCCCTGGAAGATCACTACTAACACCTCCACTATCTCTTCAGCTATCTCCTTAAGATCTGTGGGATGTTGTCCATCTGGGATAGTAGGAACTGCAGATGCTGGAGAATCTGAGATAACAAGGCAGCGAGCTGGATGAACACAGCAGGCCAAGTAGCATCAGATGAGCAGGAAAGCTGATGTTTCGGGCCGAGATGCTTCTTCAGAAAATGAAGGGCCTAGGCCCGAAACGCCAGCCTTCCTGCTCCTCTGATGCTGCTTGGCCTGCTGTGTTCATCCAGCTCTACATCTTGTTATCTCTGTTATCCACCTGGCCCTGGTGATTTATCCACCTTCAGACCATTTAATTTTTCTAGCACCTCCTCCTTGATGATGGCCACCGTACTCACCTCTGCCCCTCCCTGACATTCTTGAATTTTTGTAAAGTTACTTGTGTCTTCTACCATGAAGGCTAACACAAGGTACTTGTTAAGTTGCTCTGCCCTCTCTTTTGTCCTGTATATATCTAAAGAAACTCTTGCAATCTTCTTTTATATTACTGGCTATAATCTAAAAGCCTCATATTTAACCTTCTCCCCTTTCTTTTCTCATTATCCTCTGTTGGCCTTTGTAAGCTTCCCAATCCCTTAGTTTCCCACTGCCCTTGACCACATTATATGCTTTCTCTTTTGCTTTTATGCTATCCCTGACTTCCCTTGTCAGTTATGGTTGTCTCATCGTCCCTGTACCATGCTTCTTTTTCCTCGGGATGAATTTTTGCTGTGTCTCCCAAATTACTCCCCGAAACTCTTGCCATTGCTATTCCACTGTTTTTCCTGCTAGAGTCCTCTCCCAGTCAGTTCTGGTCAGCTCCCCACTCATGCTTCTGTAGCTGCCTTTACTCAGCTGTAATACCATTAATTCCGATTCCACCTTCTCCCTCTCAAATTGCAGAGTAAATTTTATCACGTTATGATCACTGCCTTCTAAGGTTCCTTCACGATAAGCTCCCTTATCAAGTCTGCATCGTTGCAGAACACTAAATTCAGTACTGCCTGTTCCCTAGAGAACTTCAGCACAAGCTGCTCCAAAAACTCATCTCGCAGACATTCCACACATTCCCTTTCTTACAATCCATTACCAGCCTGATTTTCCTAGTCCACCTACATATTGAAATCCTCTGTGATCACTGTAACCTTGCCTTTCTTACATGCCTTTTCTATCTACTGGTGTATCTTATGCCCCACATCCTGACTGTTTGGAGGCTTGTACATAACTCCCATTAAGGCTTTTTGACCTTCACAGTTCCTCAACTCTACCCACACAGTCCCTGCAGTATCTGACCCTACACATTTTTTGCTATTAATTTAGTTTCATTTCTTACTCATAAGGCAGCCCCTCTCCCCGCTCCCTCCCCATGCCCACCTGCTTGTCTTTTCGATAGGATGCATATCTGTGGATATTTAGCTCCCAGTCCTAATCCCAATGCAGCTACATCGTGATGCCCACCACAACAGACGTGCAGATTGTAATCTGCACCCAAACTCATTTCCTGCTAGGCCCCTCTCCCAGTCAGTTCTGGTCAGCTCATGCGGCACAGTGGCTCTGTGGTTAGCACTGCAGCCTCACAGCACCAGGGACCCGGGTTCGATTCCAGTCCCAGGTAACTGTCTGTGCGGAGTTTGCACATTCTCCCCGTGTCTGCGTGGGTTTCCTCCAGGTGCTCCGGTTTCCTCTCACAGCCCAAAGATGTGCAGGATAGGTGAATCGGCCATGCTAAATTGCCCGTAGTGTTCAGGGGTGTGTGGGTTATAGAGGGATGGGTCTGGGTGGGATGCTCCAACGGGCAGTGTGGACTTGTTGGGCTGAAGGGCCTGTTTCCACACTGTAGGGAATCTAATCTAATCATTTACCTTATTGCGTATACTGCATGCATTCAGATACAACACCTTCAGTCCTGTATTTACTGTCTCTGTTCTCATTGTCATCCCTTTATCCAGTGCGCTTGAAGTTTGATCCCGAATGCTTTCCAAACACTGTCCTATTTTGTGTTCTAGGGACTTATTTCTTTTCAAGAAGTGAGTTTTTTAAAGTGCGTTTTCAGTGTTTTAAGTGTTTTTAAGCGTGACAGTCTGATAGGACAGACAGAAAGGAAAGGGTGGTGGGGTAGTATTATCGGTAAGGGTCAGATAAGTTAGTAAGAAATGCTCTTGAATCAGAAGGCGGAGAATCTATATGAGTGAAGCTAAGAAATAAAAAATGGGCGAGAAGACTCTAGCAGGAGTAGTCTAAAGACGTCAGCACAGTAGCTACATGGTGGGTTTGAAAATAAGTCAACAGATAATGAGGGCATGTAACAAAGGCAATATGTGAATCATAGGTGACTTTTTTCATGTAGATTGCGACAATCAGATTGTCGGAAGAAGCCATGAGAATGAATTCATAGAGTGCATTCAAGACAGTTTCCTAAAGCAATATGTTGTGGATCCAATCAGGAATCATGCTGTTTTGGGTCTGGTGATAAGTCGAAGCAGGCTGAATAAAGGATCCTCAGGTTAAGAGATACCCTCAGAAGCAGTGACTAGCACAAGGTAGAATTTAGCATTCAGTCTTGAGAGGAAAGAATTTGAGTTGTAAACAAACGATCTGAACTTGAATGAGGATAATTGCAAATGAATGAGGGCAGAGCAGGCTGTAGCAAAATGGGAATGGAGTTTGGCAGCAAAGAAGTTGAGGACCAATGGCAGATGTTTCAGAAAAAAATCATGGATCACAACAAAGACATATTCCAGGGAGAAAGAAGGATTCAAAGAAGGAATAAGCTAACCAGGGTTAACCAGTGAAGCTAAAGGCAGCATCAGATTGAAAGACATACAATGTGGCAAGCCAGAGACTTGGGGAAATTGTAAAAACCAACAAAAACAACCACAAAATAATAAAGAGGGAGAAAGTAAACTTTGAGGGTAACCTTGAAAGTAATGCCAAGATAGATAATAAGAGTTTCTTTAAGTAAATAAAAAGGAAGAGAGAAGCCCAAGTGAATATTGGCGCATTAGTGAATGAAGTTAGGGAAATAATAATGGGGAACCATGACATGGCGGAGGAGTTGAATAATTGCTTTGCATCAGTCTCCATAGTATAAGACATGAATGGCATTCCAAATATTCTAAATATTCAAGGGGCAAATGTAGAGCTGCTGTGATTTATTGCCACAGCTGTGTGCTGTGAAGAGTTGAGAATGCTGGAGGTAAAGGCTAGCGCCATGGCTGAGTTGAAAAGCTACTAAAAATCCGGTTACTCAAATATCTGGATTTATGATGCACTGCCAAACTCTCCCACTGTCAGTGGGTCAGAAATAACCAAAGGAAAAGGCAAATTGTGGTGTAATGACACAAGTAAAGGAGTAACAGATGGGTCTAGAGGAATTGTAAATGGGAATTATAAAATTGTAAAAAAACCATATCATTTTGTAAAAACCCTGCAGTCCCTTTAATTTTTTTAGAATATAAAGGAAAGTACAAGTGAAAATAGCAAAAGCCGGCGATAATAACTGAGAATTCTAGAAAAACAAAGAATGTAAGCATTGTGAAAAGGAGATAGATTCTGATATTGTGGTTGTGTATCCTTGTAAAATCTTCCTAAAATATGTGTTTCACTCAGCTTAAACCCAATGAAAGGTATGCACCAATGCATCATAGCCTTTTTCAATTTGAGATGCTGACTTCAGCTACTCTTCCCACACTTATTGTTAAGAATTTAAGAGTGATGCTTGATAAAATTGAGTAAGTGTTTGACCAGTACGAGACCATTATTAATAAACGTTATTCTAATCAAACTGCTTAGAGATATTATTACACACCTTTGAAGCAGGTATGTCTTAAACCCAGTCTCCTGGCTCAGAGATTGAGACTCTAAAACTGCATCACAAGAACCCAAGGCCATTAATATTCTAGTTTCTAACCAGCCAATCAGAGATGTTATTATAGATCTCTGGAGCAGGCGGGAATTGAAGCGCAGTTCTTGGTCCAGAGTTAAGGTCATTACCACTGTCCCCCAAGAACACCAGGCTATACTTAAGGAACATTGAGTAATTGATAACATCTGAAGCAAATTGAACAGAAAGTCAGAGTAAATTATCATAAACAGACCACATTACATCTAATCAACTCTAGAATTTAGTGTCTAGCTTTGAGTAACTGGTCTCAGAAAGAACATAGATCCGTAAGAGGCAACAGATAATTCAGGATGTTTAAAGATTTGAATCACACAAAAAGACTGCAACTGGGAAAGAGAGATTGAGGGAAGTCTCAAAAGGATCTTTAAAATAAGAAGGCATAAATTAATAAGACTGAAAAACTGAAATTCACAAGATTCAAGCAAGATTTATAATTGCAAAAATTTTCCATCTACAGGACAATGTTTAAGTGAAAGACACTGAGTAGGTTGTTGCTTCAGCATCAACATTTACTTTTAAGAAGAGTTTGGATTAATATGTGTTGGCAAGGGGATCAGGGCTTACAGATATTAACATTGCAGGATTGTTTTTTCATGGAATCAAATTCCTGAATATGAATTCTATTCGCACTTAAGACTATACCAGTCTCACAACCCTGGCTGTTTCTAATACAGGGAATATTTCTTTGATTTTCAGAAATTTAAAATCCATAATTGCACACCTGAGACTTAGTAACCTCGTGTTCTTGTCATTCCAACCTGAGAATACAAGATCTAGTACAAGTTGAAATAAGAAATGTATTGTATGCATACTATTTAGAATGGCAATAGCACAAAACTATCAAATGCTGAGAGGTATGCTTTGAATTAAAATGTAGTCATTGATTCTACACTAAAATGGCTAGAAATAGGTCCAGCACACAGTATCACAAATCTTAATGTGGAATATTTATGTCAATAAGAAGTGAGCTGCTGATGGGGTGAATAGGAGATGGCTGGATTGAAAGTTGAGCTATGACATTCCTTGGACTGTGGCCATATTTATGCAGGTACTTAAGGATTTATTTCCCATTTTTCCAGCAGCTGACTGTGCTTGCTGTGTTGGGAAGTGGGCTGGAAAGGCTGCTCTTTTGTGCTATCATTCAGCTTCACATTCTCACAGCTACATTCTGGCATCAGTGCATCACCAGCTGGCAGGAAATTGGGGGGTAGAGGGATTAATTGTGTGTTATACTTGATAAAGTCAGAGGACATTTGGACATTTGCATAACACCCCTTGGTGAAAGGCTGTCTCTTTAGGCACAGAATTCTTACAGCTGCCAGAATTCAGAACCTTTTATGAATTCACCTCACATCAACCTGTTGTTTAAGGCTTTACTCCTGCTAATTTCTTTAATTTTCTATAGTTATTTCTCGGTAACTAAGAAAACAGGACTTGGTTATGTCGTTGCATTCTTGGAAGTAGTTAAGCATAGTTCATATCAGCCTTGGCATCCTAAATTGGCAGATGTTGCCCCTGAGCTTCAATTTCAGTTGTAATTCAATACTATACAATACCATTCACAACTCATACAAACGTACAAGTTAGAATCAAGTGTAGCCCACTTTGACCTTTGAACCTGCTGTACCATTAAGTAAGATCATGACTAATTTGATTTTAACCTGAAGTCGCATTCCCTGCATAGTCTCAGTAATCTTTCAACACTTTGCTTATTAGGAACCCATCTACCTCTATTTTAAAATATTTAAATTTCTGCTTTGACTGCATTTTTGATGAAGACAGCTCCAAAGACTTTTAACCCTCTGAGAGAAAAAGAATTCTCACCAACTTGTCTTAAATAGGCAGTATTTAAATCACAAACAGTGACCCCCAGTTCTAGATTTCCCCACCAGAGGAAGTATTTTTTCTAGGTGTACCCTGTCAAGATATCTCAGGATTATGTATGTTTCAGGAAGGTGATGGCCTAGTGGTATTAATCCACAAACTCCACTAATGTTCTGAGGAACTGGGTTTGAATCAGGCCGCTGTAGATGGTGGAATTTGAATTCAATAAAAAGAAATCTGAAATTAAGAATCTACTGATTACCATGAAATCATTGTCGATTGTTGGATAAAACTATCTGGTTCACTAATGTCCTTCAGGGAAGGAAATCTACTATACTCATCTGGTCTGGCCTACATGTGACTCCAGACCCACGGCAATATGGTTGACTCTCAATTGCTGACTGAAATGGCCTACCAAGCCATCCGATTGTACCAATCACAACAAAGTCTCAAAGAAATGAAACCAGATGAATCACCCGGCATTGACCTAGGCACCGGAAAAGACAGAGACAGCCCTGTTGACCCTGCAAAGTCCTCCTCACTAACATCTGGGGGTTAGTGCCAAAATTGGGAGAGCTTCCTCAGAGACTATACATGCAACAGCCTGGCATAGTCATACTCATGGAGTCATACCTTACAGACAGCAATGTCACCCTACTTGGATATGTCCTGTTTCACTGGCAGGGCAGACACGGTAGAGGAGGTGGCACAATGGTATACAGTTAGGCGGGAATTGCTCTCAGAATCCTCAACATTGACTCTGGACCCTATGAAGTCTCATGACTTCAGGTTAAACATGGGCAAGGAAACCTCCTGCTGATTGCTACATGCCTCACCTGATGATTTGGTACTCTTCCATGTTGAACAACACATGAGGATGGCAAGGGCACAAAATGTACTCTGAGTGCGAGCTTCAATCTCCACCACTAAGAATGGTTTGGCAGTGGTGCCACTGATCAAGCTGGTTGGATCCTAAAAGATATAGTTGCTAGACTGAGTCTGCGGCAGGTGGTGAGGGAGCCAACAAGAGGAAAATGTACTGGAACTCATCTTTACCAATTTTCCAGCTGCAGGTGCATCTGCCCATGACAATTCAGCAAGAGTGGCCACCGCACAGTGCTTGTGGAGACAAAGCCCTGCCTTCACATTGAGAACACTCTGCACCATGTTGTGTGGCACTATCAATGTGGTAAATTGGACAGACTTCAAACAGATCCAGCAACTCAAGGCTGGCCATCCATGAGGTGCTGTGGGCCATCAACAGCAGCAGAACTGTACTTCAGCACAATCTATCAACTCATTGTCTGACATATCCACCACTAAACCATTACCATCAAGCCAGGAGGTCAACCTTGGTCAATGGAGAGTGCAGGAGGGCATGCCAAGAGCAGCACCAGGCATACCTGAAGATGTGGTGTCAACCTGGTGAAGCCACAAAACAGGACTACCTGCACGCCAAACAACAAGTCATAGACAGAGCTAAGTGATCCCACAAACAACGGATCAAACCTAAGCTCTGCAGTTATACCACATCCAGTCATGAATGATGATGGACAATTAAACAATTCACTGGATGAGGCGAGGGTCCACAAATACCCCCTTCCACAATGATGGAAGGGCCTAGCACATCAGTGAAAAAGATAAGGCTGAAACATTCGCAGCAATCTTCAGCCAGAAGTGCTAACTGGATGACCCATCTCGACCACCTGCTGTGGGCCTTAGCATTACAGATACCAGTCGTCAGCTATTTCAGTTCACTCTGTCTGATATCAAAAAAAGGTTGGAGACCCTGAATACTGGAAGGGCTACAGGCCCAGAAAACATTCCAGCAATAGTACAGAATACTGGCGCTCCAGAACTTGCCGCTCCCTGAGCCAAGCTCTTCCAGTACAGTTACAATACTGGCATCCACTGACAATGTGGAAATTGCCCAGGTATGTCCTATATATATGAAAAGCAGAACATATCCAACTCGGTCAATTACCACTCCATCAATCTACTCTCAATCATCAGTAACGTGATGGAAATTGTCATCAACAGCGCTATCAAGCAGCGCCGGCTCAGCAATAACCTGCTCAGTGACGCCTAGTTTGGGTTCTGCCAGGGCCACTCAGCTCCTGGTCTCATTATAGACTTGGTTCAAACATGGACAAAAGAGCTGAATTCCAGAGGTGAGGTGAGAGTGGCAGCCCTTGACATTAATCAAGGCTACATTGACCAAGTGTGGCATCAAGGACCCCTCGCAAAACTGGAATCAATGGATATCAGGAGGCAAACTCTCCAGTGGTTGAAGTTATACCTGACAAATGGAAAGATGGTTACGGTTGTTGGAGGTCAATCATCTCAGCTCCAAGACATCTCTGCAGGAGTTGCTTAGGGTAGTGTCTTGGGCCCAATCATCTTCAGCTGCTCATCCATGACCTTCCTTCTATCATAAGGTCAGAAATGGGATATTGGCAGATGATTGCACAATGTTCAACACCATTTGCAACTCCTCTGATGCTGAAGGAGTCTAAGTTCAAATCAACAAGATCTGGACAATGTCCAGGCTTAGGCTGACAAGTGGCAAGTAATATTTGCACCACACAAATGCCAGGCTATGACCATCACCAATAACAGACAATCTAACCCCCACCCTTTGACATTCAATGGTGTTACCATCACTGAATCCCCCACTATCAACATCCTGTGGGGTTATTGTTGACCAGAAGCCCAACTGGACTCACTACATAAAAATGTTGGCTACAAATGCAGGTTAGAAGCTGGGAATACTGCGGTGAGTAACTCACCTCCTGATCCTTCAAAGCCTGCCCACTATCTCCCAGGCGCAAGTCAGAAGTGTGATGGAATACTCTCCATCTGCCTGGATGAGTGCAGCCCCAATGACACTAAAGTAGCTGGATTGGCACTACATCCACAAGCAACCACTCCTCCACCATCGACAATCAGTCGCAATAGTATGTACTATCTACAAGATGCACTGCAAAAGTTCACCTCAGATCCTCAGGCAGCACCTTCCAAACCCACAATCACTTCCATCTAGAAGAGCAAGAGAAGCAGGCATTTGGGAACACCACCACCTTCAAGTTCTCCTCCAAACCACTTACCATCCTGACTTGGAACTATATTGCCATTCCCTTACTGTCACTGGGTCAAAATCCGGAAATTCCCTCCCTAATGGCATTGTGGGTCAACCCACAGCAGGCTGACTACAGCAACTCAAGAAGGCAGCTCACCACCACCTTCTCAAGGACAACAATGGACGGGCAATAAATGCTGGCCAGCCAGCGATGCCCACATCCCACAAATGTATAAATTGAAAAACACTCAAGTCAAGTCTTATTCTCCTCGATTCCAGTGGACACAAGCTGAGTGTTGTGGCTCTAGTCGATGGTACTATGGAAGAAGTCAGATCCCAGACTCCAATCTGACTTGATAGATGATATGTTTTTTTTTAATTTTAGTTAACATCATTTAGATTAGTAATTCACTGAAACATAGTTACATGCCAAAGAGTTTTTATTCAACAACAGAACAGAAATTACTCATAAGAAAGAAAAAGAAACAAACCAAGCTATTTAAATATAGAACACAGATTGAAAGGTCTTAAGATACACAGCAAAACAAAGTCTCATCCCATTTCACAACGCTATCCATTACAAAGACTCAAATCCAGAGAAATTCACCCTCTATATCAAATCTTCAAGTTAGTCTTAATTTTCCTTGAATTTACTTATTCTCATTTCTAGGATGGGAACGGTATTTACTTCTGACTCCAGTCTTCTCCAAAACTGCTTGGAAGCTTTCAGTCTCTGGGTTTATTTAGCTTAAGATCACTCCTTTATTCTCATAAACCAAAAACAAGCTCATGGCCTTTAGTGATAACAAGGTGTAGAGCTGGATGAACACAGCAGGCCAAGCAGCATCAGAGCAGCAGGAAGGCTGACGTTTTGGGCCTAGACCCTTCTTCAGTGCTTGCCCCACATATTGTAAACATTCACAACAAAGCCAATCATTCATTAACAGTTTTGTAGCCCCTGACCTATCATGTTTTTAAAAAGAACTTCACAAAAGTAACTTACTCAGATTCCATGGTTTTTAAAATCCAGACTCCAAAACTGACGTAAACATGGTGCATATATATGTTTACATCGTACTCTTCTCATTATATCCTTACCTTAAGAAGAATGAAAATATATTCTAAACAGATATTTCAATTTCTCATCACAAAAGCTATGTTTAGCACAATTTCTACGTTATAATATCAGAATATACAATGATTTTCATGGCAACCATTCTTTATGTAAGTCAATTTCCTTCACATGTGCTCTTGATAAAACGTGAGCCATGGCATTGTCTTTTTCAGCAACAAAAATAATATTTAATTTGAACACCTGGAGGATTAAATTCCATTGAAATAACTATGTTACTGACCCAGAATTTCTCCCAAAATATCAAAAGATTATGATCTGTATAACTCAAAGCTTCTTCAGAGGCCTTTGTGATATAGATTTCAAACTGATATTCAGCCAACACAAGACTCGATGTCTTTCTCCCCACCAGATATTTCTATGGCTGTGCATTTAGCTTCTTCAAAGAAAAACTGACCAGAAATTCAATGCAAATTTTGTTGTGTCAAACAAAAACAGCACACAGACAAAACATGATTGTCATCAATAACCAGTTGCAACTGTTTTTCATAATTTAGTGCTGATAAAACTGGTGCAATTAAAGGAAAGTTTTCAGGTTGTCAAAAGTACTCTTACATTCTTGTGTCCATTCGAATGTTTGACCCTTTCCTAACAAGTTTGTCAAAGTGGGCTCTGTAGTGGCTATAGTTGGCTCGAACTTCCAATTCAATTCACTTATGCAAATATATTGCAAAACCTCCTTACTTTTCACTTCTCTCAGCACTACTTTGCCATGGCCACCAAGACAAATGAAGTTAGTCATTCTTGCTGTGTCAAATTCTCATTTTAACCATATTTACAACTACATTGACTCTATGTAGCCAAAGAAAGCAGCCATCTTGACTAGCACCCTATCCACCACCTTAAATATTCATTCCTTTTAATTCTGGAAGGCAGAGGTTGCACTGTGTATCAAATGCAAAAAGCACTGGGGTAACTCCCTCAACAGCAACTCCCAAAGCAGTAAGTTCAGCCATGCCATGACACCAGATGCACAGGAACATCACCACTTGAAAGTTGCACTTCAAATCTCATGTTATTATTTTAATTTGGAATGATAAAATTTCATCACTGTTACTGGGGCAAAATTCTGACACTCACTTTCCAAAAGTGCTGTGCATACCATCATCTTCTGAAGTACCTTTGCAAGTAGCAAGATATGTTGGCTTTTTAGGTAAAGTCAGAATCCCCATGAATGAATTAAAAAACTTTGAGACATTTTTCACTCCACTGTAAAGAATATATGGAGTATTTCAATACAACTGTAAGTAATATCATGTGCATACATAATACTTGATCATTTGTCAGTGCAGGCTTGGAGGGCCGAAGGGCCTGCTCCTGTCCTGTAATTTTCTTTGTTCTTTCTTTGTTCCATTAGCAGCTATCAATCTGTTCTGGCACTTAACTTAGTGTAACTTAGTTTTGTTTTGAAAGAGCCAATGTCTCAATTCCCAATGCAAGTTTCTGATCAACATATTCTGAACTTTTTCTTCTTTAACCTCTGAAATATCTTCTTCTGTTTTATTTGTTTTGAAGAAAGGTCCATGATTTATTGAAACACTAACTTTATTTCATCTTCACAACTGCTGGCAGCACTTTCTTTATTTCCAGCACTTTCAATTTTTATTTTAGATTTTCCAGCATCCACAGTGATGCTCCCCTCGAATTCCTTTCACCTATGATTTTACTAACAGAAAAGCCCAGACCAGCTATATAGCTTCAAACATTTCTCACTAGCTGTTGGCGTTCATATGTTGATAAAGCATCAGGCATCACTACCCATTCCTGGAAATCTCTATTTCAGATTGCACTAGTGAAATTTTGCATACTCATACCTTTGTCTGTAACATTCTCTCCTAGATAAAGTTCTGGTCATTTATTCAGAAGTTCAGATGAAGAATTAACTCCATCTTTCTGAACCAGAGTATAATGTATGTATTAGAGCATGGAAAATTATTTCATCTGCTGCTAGATCACATCCAATTTCACATACATAAAATAAGCCAGATTTGGTTGGCGAGCTCTTCAACAGTCAATGAGAAATGAAAATCTGAACTTTTTAGGATTAGGAAAAAGCTAAGACCTCAGAAATGAGCCACAGAAGCAAGATTTTCCACACACATTAGAAATTTGTGGAGAAGATCTGGGTTGTGACCAAAGTTCTTAGATCTTTAATGTGAAGGAATATAACAGCATTTGCAAATGGGAGCTAGGAATGAGAATGTGGAGAAGAGAAGTAAATCAAACGATAGAAAAAATATTGGCTTAAACATTAATATTTTAAACCGAAAAAGATTCAATGTTAGGCTGTTCATTAGAGCTGGGAACTGTAACTTGTTCAGATATCAGGGTTATAAGGTTCATGGTTTAGAAAGCTACTTATTATCAAAGCATCAACAAAAGGGATAATTTTCGATACAATATAAAATCGTCATTGGAATTTTTCCAGGTGAAGCCAATAAGATTGGTTGAAGGTTAATACCACAAACATACAATTACCTTTCATTTTATTACATTAAAGGAGTGATTTTAACTCTACCACTTGGTGGAAACTAGGATAGTAGGCTGATTTAATCACCCTTGTGACTTGTCTCTGATCTCTTGCTGTAATACCATTGTCTTGAACTTTAACCTATCTTGTATAAGGTAATCATTTTGAAGAGTTAATGTTTATTTTGCATTGAGCTCCATCTGATCTACTGGTGTCACACAGCCTTTGTGAATAGAGTTGAGTTCTGCACAAGAACCCAAATAGAGCAGATTTGTTCTGAACTGTTCCCTAGAGTCCTGAAGAAATATGCCTAGCAGGTTAACATAAATTGCACCTGCTGCAATGTAGTTAGCTACCTTGTCATGCATGACAAGTATCTCTTCGGTTTAGACTAACCACTGGCCTGTCCTATACCACTAATAGTTCAACAGGCGGTAAATCCAACACAGAAACAGGCAGGTTGGTGGCAGCAAACTACTGAAATCAGAATACCACACGTTGGCAGCAGCATCTGAAAACATGACATAGTGTCAATGTGGAACAGACCTACGAAATACTCACGTGCATATTCCAACTAAGCGTAAAGGCATCTTTGCAAAGCCGACCAAAACCTTTGCTTCAGACTGGAACCATCCTTTTCCCACCTCAGTGCTAAGTCTGATATGCTTTTCAGATTTGAAATCAACATCAGATACAACAAAAGGAAATAAGATAAAGTCCCGTTGTATAGGACATCAATAAATTTTAAAAATAATACCATGAAAACCAGGAAATAGATGTCAAATTCCGCTAAACTGAGCTTTAAAGTCCTTTAGACAAGATATCGAGGAAGACCAGGAAATGCATATTTTGAATGCTTTAAAGTTTTGTGAAAGATTAAGTTAAAGATGGAGGTGGGAGACAAGCATGGTGAACATTACAGTGAGCATGCAAGATAGTGGAAAAGAATGTAGCTCCATATGTTTGGAAAGTCAATTAATATTGACAAAATACAGACACAAAGGTTGTTGGCAGAAACAAAGAGAGAAGGATCAAAGACAAAAAGTACAACATTTGCTTACCTGATGACAAGCTTTATCATGTATCACGATGGTCAATGTGAGAAAGCTGCTACAAGAGAAATAATAGAAAAGTTTTAAACTCTGGGTAGGTTTGGGCTTTATGACCAAGGAAGGGATACTTTCTTGTTACAGAAGAGGAAACCTAGTTATGTAGAGACAGTCGCACCCCCAAATCAACATAATAAGTGGCTTTGGAATTGTAATTAGTGAGATTCAGTAAGCAAACAGTGTAGTTGTTCCACCACAGCTATAATCCACAAATATCAGTAAAGTGTTACTTGCTTATTGTGGGAGGGATATTTGTCACTGGGGAGGATTTTTTTTTAAATGTATTCTTTCGTGTGATATGTACATTGTCAGCAAGGTTACCATTCCTAATTGCTCATGAACTAAGTGACCTACCAGGACATTTCAGAGAGCAGTTATCAATCTATAGTGTCAGTCTAAGTCTGAAGTCACTTGTATGTTTTATAACAGTTGAAGTGAGATTTTAAACCTTACCTCTAGAGCATTAACCTGGACCTCTGGATTTTCAGCACTACACCACTATTTTACCCCAGCTTTCTCATTGACAACTTTCTCACCCATAACAGCATTTTACCAAAAGTTTCAAAATAAACAGTTGAACAGCTGTTGTGGTGCACTGGTAGTATCCTGGCCAGAAGGTCAGGCTCAAGTCCCATCTGTGTGAGAAATGTGTTGCAACGTATCTGAATATGTTGACTCAAAATACTTAAAAATCAAACATTCTTGAAATAGCCTCAGCAGTCACATGACAATCATTTTGTGCTTATTTGAATATGTAGCACTATCATATCCAAACTCGAGTATCCAATTTCTGTTCTAAAACTAACAAGAATTTTGATTGTCCTGGGTTTCTGAAAGAGAGGTCATTTTTATTGATCAGTAACAGCTACAATGAAATCACCTTCTTTTGAAGCTCACAGCTCTAAGCAAAAGTGTAATTGCAGTGCTTCAGAAAGGAGAGGCAGTCAGTCTCATTAAATAAATCATTAACAATTGGAAACTATTGGGAATTGGGAAAATTCAGGCCTTTCTAATCCAATTAATTATGAATGTGACATTTATGCCATAAATGTGTAATGCTTGTTAATCCCTTAATAATCTTAGTCATTTAAAGAAAGAAAGCAACATTGTAGGTGAACATTGTGAATGTAAAATGCCTCTTAGCTTCCTAGTGTTGATGTAATTGGCTGTTTTGGGATCAGACATTTTTATCTCATTAAAGCAAAAAAAGGGCACATCCTGCTGACATCAGTGAGCAGTGTTTCATGAACAATCGTTAAAACTTGTGGTTTAAACCAACAGTTTCAATTTACAAGCTGTTGTATGTTCTTCTTAACGTATTATTATGTATCTATTTCAGTATAACTTATAATAGTTTCCACAACTCTATAATTCCTGGTTCAAATGGTAGAGTCACAAATAGAATGATCAAACTTACAAAAAGAGACATTTTCTAAAATGCATATTTTATGTACATCTATAAATTCATCGGAACAGTAAAACAATGAAACAGGAAGCAAATCAGAAGCTAAAGATAGCGAGAGGAAGCACAGGGCCAGTGATTGGACATAGGGTCCATATTCCAGTGAAGGTGTATAGCCATCTCATTTCCACAGTCATTTTATAAAATTGAAAGGCCCTCACGTTTGCTCTGTCTCTATACTCTGCAGGGAGTATGAGCAAAATTTTGCTGAAGGTGTATGTGCAGCCAGTTTTCTGTTCCTTTTAAAGGGAAGCTGCATTGAGTAACAAAAAACTGTTACTGCTGTAGTTCGTGGGAAAATAGAAGGCCAGGTCAGAGACGAGGCCGCAGAATTACAGAAGCAGCTTTGGAAGCATGAATGCTGGAAGCAGACAGGAGGAAACGGGCATTATTTCTGTGAAGAGTCTAGGACGCCCTCAAAGACAAACTTCAAAAGGAAGTTGAAACAGATGGTCAACAAGGCCAATTCCCTGTATGAATAAAAGAAATTGGCAGCAGTGTCACTATAGGTCCAAGATCAGTGAATGCATCTTTTTGTTCTGATTTTTTTTTCTTTTCAGACACCCAGAACTGTAGTCTGTCCAGCAACAGCAACCACAGGTAGTGGAGGTAGAGAACAATAGATTGGAGATGGTAACATAATGGGGAGAGACGGTATAATAGT
The DNA here is from genome assembly GCF_030684315.1 of Stegostoma tigrinum. Lineage (NCBI taxonomy): Eukaryota > Metazoa > Chordata > Chondrichthyes > Orectolobiformes > Stegostomatidae > Stegostoma > Stegostoma tigrinum. Next base: position 39,154,029 of record NC_081368.1, read on the forward strand.
GGGGAGAGAAGGTTGCATATTGACAGTGTTACTCAACTAATAATCATAACGCTCTGGAGACAGGGGTTCAAATCCCACCATGTTATCTACTGAAATTAAAATTCATCTGATAAATCTAGAACTGAAAGCTAGTGCCAGAAATGGTCGCCATGAAATGGTCATCGAGTATTGTAAAAAATCTGGTCTGGTCCACTAATGTAATTCAAGGAAGGAATGTTCCCACCTGGTTTGGCCCACATGCAACCTTCTCTCCCCACTATTATACTGTCTCTCCCCATTATGTTACCATCTCCAATCTATTGGCCCACATGTGAATTCAATGTGGATAACTCTGAACTCCACTTTGAAATGACCTAGAAAATCACTCAGTTCAAATGCAATTAGGAATAGACAACAAATGCTGGCCTTGCCAGCAATGCATGCATTTCACAAAAGAGTAAAGAAAAGAAACAGCGTGCCACTGATGAAGCGGCCCTGTCAGCTAATTTGGCATTTGTAGCCAGCAGCCAGGAGACTAACACTACGTGTACCTTGGAAGCCTGTATGAACTATAACTGGGCTGCAATCATTCAGGGCTTAAAGCGTGGTTCATCTGCCATCCTGTTGGAGGGTGAATTAAAGTACAGAAAGCTCAGGTACAGAAAACCCTGTATGATCCAAGATACAGGAGAATGATGATCAGGAGCTCAGTGTTTATTGCCCACCCCCTGATTGTCCTTGAGTAGGTGGTGCTGGTGAGCTGCTGCAGCCCATGTGATGTAGGGAGCTCCAGATGCAGTGACATTGAAGCAACAGCAATTTATTTCCAAGTCAGGATAGCGTGCATTAGGCGTTATATAGCACCTTTCACAAGCACTGGCTTTTCCAAAGTGCTTCATTGCCAGTTAGTAGCTAGTAACAATGTTAGGGAGGCCACATAGCCAATTTACACACGGTAAGCTCCCACAAGCAGCGCTGTGGTAAGGACCAGATAATGTTTTTACGATATTGATTCAGGGAGAGCAATAGTCAGACCACCAATAATAATTCTCCAGATTTTTTTTCACAATTGTCCTAAAATATGTACATTTACCTGGGAGATCAGACATTACCTCAGTTTGATTTGTTATCTAAAAGAGGGAGCTTTCAAAAATGCAACGTACAGTCAGTACAGAGTTTCTGTCTGGCTACATTTTCTACAGTGTTTGCACTTCAAAACTATGCAGTTGGCTGTAAAATATTTTGGAATGTTTGGTGGATTTTGTGCTCAAATCCTAAGTGAGCCTTGAATTTAGAACTCTATAACTTAGAAGTAAGAACACAACTCCACCATTCTTGGCACTTGGAGTTAGTGATGCTCCTGTGTGCCTCTGTCCCTTGCCTTCCCAAGTAGTAAAGGGTGCAGGTTTGGCAAGTGTGACCGAAGAAGTCTGGGGGAGGTTTTGCAGCCATTGTGTACTTGTGGAGTAAATCATTAAGCTGGTGGATGAAGTGCTGATCAAAAGGGCTGCTTTATTCCATCTGGTCGCAGGTTTCTTAAGTATAGTTGAACCATACTCATCCAGTGACCCATCACATTCCAGATTTGAGTGTTGTAAACAGTGGAAATGGTTTGGGGAATCATGCTGAATAAATCACTGAGAATTAGGGTATCTGACATGGCATTTGCATGGCTGGTGCAATTAATTTTCTGTGATAAACTCCAGGATGGTGATACAGACTGTATTTTTGGGGAGGGTGGGTTGGGAGACAAGGGTTTGGAATTCAGTGTTTCAATGTATTAATGCAGTTGAATATAAAGACAAATTAATTTGTCTGCCTCTTGGTTTAGATGACCATTGCCCAGTAATTGTGCGGCATGAATGTTATCGTCACTGATTGGCACAAGCCTGAATGTTGACTCACCTTGCACCCTGTTCCACATTCCCCACTCACCTGGCACCCTGCCCCACCTTCCCCACTCACCTCGCACCCTGTCCCACCTTCCCCACTCACCTTGCACCATGTCCCACCTTCCCCACTCACCTCGCACCCTGTCCCACCTTCCCCACTCACCTGGCACCCTGTCCCACCTTCCCCATTCACCTTGCACCATGTCCCACCTTCCCCACTCACCTGGCACCCTGTCCCACCTTCCCCACTCACCTCGCACCCTGTCCCACCTTCCCCACTCACATTGCACCATGTCCCACCTTCCCCACTCACCTTGCACCCTGTCCCACCTTCCCGACTCACCTTGCACCTGTCCCACCTTCCCCACTCACCTGCTACTCCCACATTACCTTGCATACTTAGCTTTTTTGCAGAAGTTCGTCAAAGTGGCCGCTACTGTCACTGAACATTTCAAACCGACAAATACCACTGCTGCTAAAAGGGCATGGTTTCAACCATTTTTGTTCTGAAGAAAGGTCCAGACCCGAAACATCAGCTTTCCTGCTCCTCTGATGCTGCCTGGCCTGCTGTGTTCTTCCAGCTCCACTCCTTATTATCTTAGACTACAGCATTGGCAGTTCCTACTATTTCTTGGTCTCAGCCACTACTTTTTCTGCTGTTGGCTGTCAGAGCTTCTAAACAGATCTCTGCTCTCTTGTCATTAGCAGGAGACTCCTGTCCAGGAATTTCCAGATTACAAGTCATCTAAATGTATCTGTACATTTTTTTTAAAATTTCATCAGGGCTGGAAATAGGGTTTGTTCAAAATCAGTTCTGATGAAGAATCAATGGACTTGAAATATTAACTGTGTTTTCTCCCCACAGCTACTGCAGACCTGCTGAGTTTCTCTAGCAATTTCTGGTTTTGTTATAGATCGCCAACATCTGCAGTTTTTGTTCTATTTTATTTGTTCAGAATTTCTGGGCCATTATGGATAAATGATTGAGGGGATTGGGCAGTTACACTTATTTAAGTTGATCTATCTGTCGTGTGACTTCGTGATAACCAGGTTATTTTGTGATGGCTTTATAATTTGTGCCTCCATCTGTTTAAGTCACTTAACATGTTGTCAGACTTTTCAAAGATAATATGTGCTTTCAGCCTCCTTAATAAATCAAATTATTTGTGATATAAAATGTGGTTGTGCAACATTATGCTCTCTGATTTTGTCTTCAGGACTTTTCCAAAGAGCGATTATTCAGAGTGGATCAGCCTTATCCAGTTGGGCAGTGAACTACCAACCAGCTAAGTACACAAGACTACTAGCAGAAAAGGTGGGCTGCAACATGCTGGACACCCTTGACATGGTGGACTGTCTGAGGCAGAAATCCTTCAAGGAGCTTGTGGAACAGGACATCAAGCCAGCCCAGTATCATGTTGCATTTGGCCCAGTCATCGACGGAGATGTTATTCCAGATGATCCTGAAATTCTGATGGAGCAGGGAGAGTTTCTAAATTATGACATCATGTTGGGAGTCAATCAGGGAGAAGGATTCAAATTTGTGGAATGGATAGTGGATCACGATGATGGGATATCTGGAAGTGACTTTGATTTCACTGTTTCAAAGTTTGTGGATAACCTTTATGGCTACCCTGAGGGTAAGGATACGCTTCGGGAAACAATTAAATTCATGTACACTGACTGGGCAGACCGTGATAATCCTGAGACGCGGCGGAAAACCTTGGTTGCTCTGTTTACTGACCATCAGTGGGTTGAGCCTGCAGTGGTGACAGCTGATCTGCATGCACGCTATGGCTCTCCAACATATTTCTACGCCTTCTACCATCACTGTCAAAGTGACATGAAACCAGCCTGGTCTGATGCATCGCATGGTGATGAAGTACCCTATGTCTTTGGAATCCCCATGGTTGGACCAACTGATCTATTCCCGTGCAATTTTTCCAAAAATGATGTGATGCTGAGTGCAGTTGTCATGACATACTGGACAAATTTTGCCAAAACAGGGTAAGCAGCCTATTTATTTCAGCTATTATTTCGTGATTGTCAAGGATGCAATAAGAACACCAACTGATGCATTTAGAAATATGCATGGAGAACATACTCCCTTTGCAAGATAACAAAGTGTGGAGCTGGATGAACACAGCAGGCCAAGCAGCATCTCAGGAGCACAAAAGCTGATGTTTCGGGCCTAGACTCTTCATCAGAGAGAAGGGTCTAGGCCCGAAATGTCAGCTTTTGTGCTCCTGAGATGCTGCTTGGCCTGCTGTGTTCATCCAGCTTCACACTTTGTTATCTTGGATTCTCCAGCATCTGCAGTTCCCATTATCTCTGATACTCCCTTTGCACTTAGTTTAGCACAGCATTGTAAGAGCTCCCTCTGCTGACTGATTGAAAAAGAATGCATTACAAGCACTGAGTCCAAGAGATGAAGAGGCCACTGGGGTTAAAGTTCAACTTTACTGCACCAAGCCAATGGCCATAAAACAGGCAATGCATTGACACATTTAAGAATGACTAACAATGTGCCATATTTGTGCAGATACTCATAGTATTGTTCAACATAACAGCACCTATTTGGGCAACAACGGAGATTGTCTAAAATAACTGCAGGCCTCATTTCAATATCAAAATTGAATTGTTGAGCCCAGAATTCAGTCCCAAATTCATCTCACATGCATGTTTATCTCAACCCATTTCTAAAATCTGTTTTATGTAATCAAATTTTGAAGTACCTTGTGACTGCTCTTCTAGGTTCTGTGGCATGTGTCTACAGACTCAGTTTGGGTTGAGGTCCAAAACAAGAAAGGAGCAGACACCTTGTTGGGGTTGCTTTACAGACCCCCTAGCAGTTGCAGAGAGGTAGAGGATCAGATTGGGAGGCAGATACTGGAAAGGCACAGAAGTCACAGGGCTGTAGTCATGGGTGACTTCAACTTTCCAAATATTGATTGGAAACATTTTAGTTGTAATAGTTTTTCTGGAGCGGATTTTGCCCAATGCGTTCAGGAAGGATTCCTGACACCATATGTAAATAGACCAACACAAGGAGAGCCCACTTTGGATCTGATGCTTGGCAATAAACTGGGCCAGGTGTTAGACCTATTGGTAGGAGAACATTTTGGTGGTAGCGATCATAACTCTGTTACTTTTACAATAGACATGGAAAAGGATAGCAGGGTAAGATTTCTAATTGGGGAAGGGTAATTACAATTCAGTTCGGCAAGAACTGGTAACATAAATTGGGAACAGATGCTTTCAGGGAAGAACACTATTGAAATGTGGAGATTGTTTAAGGAATGCATGCCACATGTGTTCGATATGTTTGTCCCTAGCAGGCAGGGAAGATGTGGTTGAGTGAGGGAGCCTCGGTTTTCAAGAGAGGTTGACCGACTGGTTAAGAGGAAGAAGGATGCTTATGTAAGGTTTAGAAAACAAAGAATAGAAAAGGCTGTAGAGAGATACAAGTTATCCAGGAAGGAGCTGAAAAAAGAGAGTAGAAGATCTTTAAGGGGGCATGAGAAAACCTTGGCAGATAGGATCAAAGAAAACCCCAAGGCTTTTTACACTTACATGAGAAAAAAAAGAATGACTAGAGAATCCGCCTAGCCGAACTCGTCCTCACCCTCAACAACTTCTCTTTCGATTCCTCCCACTTCCTACAGACTAAGGGGGTGGCCATGGGCACCCGCATGGGCCCCAGCTATGCCTGCCTCTTTGTAGGTTACATGGAACAGTCCCTCTTCCGCACCCACACAGGCCCCAAACCCCACCTCTTCCTCCGTTACATTGATGACTGTATCGGCGCCGCCCCTTGCTCCCCAGAGGAGCTCGAACAGTTCATCCACTTCACCAGCACCTTCCACCCCAACCTTCAGTTCACCTGGGCCATCTCCAGCACATCCCTCACCTTTCTGGACCTCTCAGTCTCCATCTCAGGCAACCAGCTTGTAACTGATGTCCATTTCAAGCCCACCGACTCCCACAGCTACCTAGAATACACCTCCTCCCACCCACCCTCCTGCAAAAATTCCATCCCCTATTCCCAATTCCTCCGCCTCCGCCACATCTGCTCCCACGATGAGGCATTCCACTCCCGCACATCCCAGATGTCCACGTTCTTCAAGGACCGCAACTTGCCCCCCACAGTGGTCGAGAACGCCCTTGACCACGTCTCCTGCACTTCCCGCAACACATCCCTCACAGCCCACCCCCGCCACAACTGCCCTTAGAGGATCCCCCTCATTCTCACACACCACCCCACCAACCTCTGGATACAACGCATCATCATCCGACACTTCTGCCATCTACAATCCAACCCCACCGCCCAAGACATTTTTCCATCCCCACCCTTGTCTGCTTTCCGGAGAGACCACTCTCTCCGTGACTCCCTTGTTTGCTCCACATTGCCCTCCAACCCCACCACACCTGGCACCTTCCCCTGCAACCGCAGGAAGTGCTACACTTGCCCCCACACCTCCTCCCTCACCCCTATCCTAGGCCCCAAGATGACTTTCCATATTAAGCAGAGGTTCACCTGCACATCTGCCAATGTGGTATACTGCACCCACTGTACCCAGTGTGGCTTCCTCTACATTGGGGAAACCAAGCAGAGGCTTGGGGACCGCTTTGCAGAACACCTCCGCTCGGTTCGCAGTAAACAACTGCATCTCCCAGTCGCAAACCATTTCCACTCCCCCTCCCATTCTTTAGATGACATGTCCATCATGGGCCTCCTGCAGTGCCACAATGATGCCACCCGAAGGTTGCAGGAACAGCAACTCATATTCCGATTGGGAACACTGCAGCCCAATGGTATCAATGTGGACTTCACCAGCTTCAAAATCTCCCCTTCCCCCACCGCATCCCAAACCAGCCCAGTTCGTCCCCTCCCCCCACTGCACCACACAACCAGCCCAGCTCTTCCCCTCCACCCACTGCATCCCAAAACCTGCCCAGCCTGTCTCTGCCTCCCTAACCTGTTCTTCCTCTCACCTATCCCTTCCTCCCACCCCAAGCCGCACCTCCATCTCCTACCTACTAACCTCATCCCACCTCCTTGACCTGTCCGTCTTCCCTGGACTGACCTATCCCCTCCCTGCGTCCCCACCTATACTCTCCTCTCCACCTATCTTTTCTCTCCATCTTCGGTCTGCCTCCCCTTCTCTCCCTATTTATTTTAGAACCCTCTCCCCATCCCCCTCTCTGATGAAGGGTCTAGGCCCGAAACGTCAGCTTTTGTGCTCCTGAGATGCTGCTGGGTCTGCTGTGTTCATCCAGCCTCACATTTTATTATCATGACTGGAGAAAAGGTAGGGCCAATCAAGGATTGTCAAGGGAATTTGTGCACAGAGCCTAAAGAGATAGGAGAGGTGCTTACCGAATAGTTTTCTTCAGTATTCACAACTGAGAGGAACCTAGGTGTAGACAAGGACAGTGTAAAATTGGCTGGTAGGCTAGGGAAGGTCAATGTTAGTAAGGAAGATATACTAGGAATTCTGAGGAAGTTGAAGATAGATAAGTCCACCAGGCCTGATGGGATTTATCCAAGGATTCTTTGGGAAGCGAGGGAAGAGATCGCAGGGTCTTTGGCGATGATCTCTTCGCCCTCACAGTCCAGGGGTATAGTGCCAGAAGATTGGAGAGTGGCAAACATCATTCCCTTGTTCAAAAAAGGGAATAGGGATAGCCCCGGAAATTACAGGCCAGTTAGTCTTACATCAGTGGTGGGCAAATTATTGGAAAGGGCTCTGAGAGATAGGATTTCTGATCACTTTGGAAAGACACAGCTTGATTTATGATAGTCAGCATGGATTTGTGAGGGGTAGACCATGCCTCACAAACCTTACTGAATTCTTTGAAGAGGTGACGAAACACGTGGATGAACGTGGAACAGTGGATGTGGTACACATGGATTTAAGTAACCGTTTGATAAGGTTCCCCATGGTAGGCTCATGCAGAAGGTAAGGAGGCATAGGATAGGGGGAAATGTGGCAGATTGGGTTCAGAATTGGCTGACTCTTAGAAGACAAGGGATGGAAATGGACAGAAAATATTCAACATGGTGCTCAGTTACAAGTGGTGTAATGCAAGGATCTGTCCTGGGTCCTCTTCTATTTGTGATTTTTATAAATGATTTGGATGAAGAAGTGGAAGGGTGGATTAGTAAGTTTCCGGATGCTATGAAGTGCGTCGTGTTGTGGACGGTGCGGACAGTTGTTCTAGGTAACAAAGGGACCTTGATAGGATGCAGAGCTGGACTGAGAAGTGGCAGATGGAGTTTAACCCTGAAAAGTGTGAGGTGATTCATTTTGGAAGGACAAACTTGAAAGCAGAATGCAGGGTTAACGGAAAGATTTTTGGCAGTGGGGAGGAGCAGAGGGATCTTGGGGCTCATGTTCACAGTTCCCTGAGAGCTGCCACCAGGTGGATAAGAGTTGTTAAGGAGGCGTATGATGCGTTAGCTTTCATTAATAGAGGCATTGAGTTCAAGAGCTGTGAAGTTATGCCCCAGCTATACAAAAGCCTGGTTCGGCCACATCTGGAGTACTGTGTCCAGTTCTGGTTGCCTCATTACAGGAAAGATGTGGAAACGTTGGAAAAGGTCCAGAGGAGATTTACCAGGATGTTGTCTGGAATGGAGGGAAGGTCTTACAGGAAAGGTTGAGAGAGCTAGGGCTTTTAGAACAATGAAGGATGAGAGGTGACTTGATAGAGGTGTAGAAAATGAGCAAAGGTACAGATAGAGTGGACAGCCAGAGACTTTTTCCTAGGATGGAGATAGCTATTACAAGGGGGCATAGTTTTAAAGTGAGTGGAGGTAGATATAGGGGAGACGTCACAAATAGGTTCTTTACTCAGAGAGCGTTCGGGGCGTGGAATGCACTGCCGGAGAGGGTAGTGGAGTCAGCCTCTTTCAGGGCATTTAATTGGCTATGAGATAGGCATATGGATGGTAGCTAAGGTAGGGATGAAGGTTAGATAGACCTTAGGATTAGGGTAAAAGTTCAGCACAACATTGTGTGCCAACGGGCCTGTACTGTGCTGTACTTTTCTATGTTCTATGTTCTATAACAGCTCAAATATACCACGACAGGGTGTGGACAATAACCAGGTGGTAATCAATTTTAAACACGCCTTAATGTGGATCCAGCAGGAGCAGGGCTGCCTCACTTCAAACGTCAGCATTCTGCTTCCTGAACTTCTCCACAGTCATGGTCAACATCAGAAACAGATGAAACTGGGTCCTGAGATCCTGACAGGAGTCTGGTACTCCAGTTAATTGGTTATTTTTATGTAAAGCCAGATAGTGTCAGTAGGTTAGTTCAATGTTGAATGAATATCTGTGTAAAGCCATATTCTGCTCTAACCTGACATCCACTGAAGCGCATGTTGGCAAAAAGTTTACATCTTGATAAGAGTGGAAATCCTACCTGATGTTGCTCGCTTTACTTTTGAGGAAGATTATTACTTTTAGCCTCTCTGTTGTCATCCCTTTGGAGGTCAATAAATACAGAACTCTAGGTGATAATTCTCAATTATCAACTTAGCATAATTGGTTATTGGAGCGGGGTTGGAGGTGTTGGTCTGGGTGCAACTTGGGCTGCAGTGCTACAAAATTGTATTTCTGCTAACCTATCCAGTTCTGGTGTTTTAATTCTAGTTCTAGCTAGAGGCCAAGCACTAATCTATGCTTCCAAAAATCAAGAGGGTCTCAGAACTATAGGTATGTGGTGAGTAGAAGCAGCTTCTGATGTCCATGTTTGAGCAAAATTAGAAAACATTTATGAAAAAGTGTGACTTGTGACAATAGGGTACACAAGCTTAGTCAAGTATCTGGGTAAAATGTACCACCTACGTTTAGGTGCAACTTATGACTGCCGGAAACAAGACTAAACCCACTAGAATAATTAACAATGAATACCAACTAATTCAATGTCATATTGACAGTACAAGTACAGGACCCTCAGAGAAAGCTTTATTCTCAGATTTACAGAACCTGACAGTTTCGTTTGTGAGTAAGGATATTATTGCGATTTGTTTTGTTCGGTAGCTACATTATAAATGTTACTCAAGAAAGTGCTTCAGTTCATTGCCACAATTTTTATTTTAGTCAGCTGTTTGCCTAGCTTCTGGCGGGCTTCATTTGTAATTTTACTGGCTAGGCATTGCACATTGCCTTTGTACAGATTTTAACTTGTATTGCAAAAGTGTTTGAAGTTATTTATCGTGTGCATGTCAACGTTTGAGATTTATTTCCTATCTGAGATTTTAGTTAATTAAGATATTGCTATCAAATTAAATATGTCAAACAGGGGATTAATTCTGCACTAAGCTATCTGGTAATATGGTTTAAATCTAGTAGCTATACTCAGCTGAAGGACTTAACCAAAGAGTGTGCCTTAAGTACCACATCAAATGGAAGAAAAAATTAATGTTGGAATGCAAGCAGTAAGGATGACAGAATCCTCAAAGGGATGCTTGACAATGAAATATAAAGTCAGAAAATGTGAGGTTATGCACTTCGTCAGAAAGAATAGAGGAATTGAATATTATTTAAATGAAGAAAGATTGCAGGACGCTGCAGCACTGAAAGATTTTGGGATTCTCATGCATGATCGCAAGAGGCTAGCATCTAAGTTTGCAGGTAATAGGGAAGGTAAATAAGAATGTTGGCCTTTATTTCAAAGGGAATTAAATATAAAAGTTCTGCTAAAACTGCAAGGCACTAGTGAGATCACAGCTGGAATACTGTGAACTGTTTTGGGCCCCTGATCGAAAGAAATCTGTACTGACATTGGAGACACTCCAAAGAAGGTTAGCTAGATGACCTGGGTAAACCACAGGTTTGAATGTATTTTCTTGAAAGGCGAGGTTAAATAGTTTGGGCTTGTACTCATTGGAGTTTAGAAGAATGAGGGGAAACCTTATTTAAACATTTAGCATTCGTAGGGAACTTGACAAGGTAGATGCAGACAGGTTGTTTCCCCTTGCATGAGCCTGGGACCAGTCAACGTGATTGCACCTTACAGGATCACCCAATTAAATCAAAGATAAGGAGGAATTTATTCTCTTAAAAGGCAGTGAATCATTGGAATTCTTGACTGCAGAGGCTTTATGAGGCTAGATCATTAAATTGATTCAAGGCTGAGGTGCACAGATTTTTTAAAGAGCAAGAAAATCAAGAGTTATGGGAGTAAAAGCAGGACAGTGGAGTTGAGAATTATCACACCAGCCATAATCTCATTCAGTGGCTTAACAGACTCAATGGTCTGAATGACCTACTTCTGCTCCTGCTCAGGTCATCAAATTGTACGAGGACAGTTGCAAGATGACAACATCCAAGATGCACAAGAGGTTAAAACCTTAAAGTTTTGCTATTGTTCAACTAGATGAGGCAGCAAAGATTTTTGATTTAACAGCAAAGCCATGAGATTCACTTTTAGATAGTGAGAAATGTGATTTCAAAGTGTGAAAGGATTGTAGAAAATAAAAGTAATACTGTGATAAGATGTGCCTGTGAAGAGAAGAATTGTGTCATTTTTGGATCTTACATCATGTTTCTCATGACAAATCTTGATTTTCAGAAAGAAGCTTCATTTCTAAATAGAGATAGTAAGAACTACAGATGCTGGAGTCGGATTGACACAGTGTGGAGCTGGAGGAACACAGCAGGCCTCCTCTACATTGGGGAGACCAAGCAGAGACTCAGAGACCGTTTTGTAGAGCGCCTGCATTCTGTTCGTGACAAATGACGACACCTTCCTCTTCAAATCACCCTCCTACTCCCTGGGCCTCCTGGGCTTCTTCCAGTGTCACAATGATGCCACAACTGAGGAGCAGCACTTCATATTCTGCCTCAGGAGTCTACAGCCCAATGGTCTCAATGTGGACTTTACCAGTTTCGAAATCTCCCTACCCCGGCCTCATCCCATGACCAACCCTCCCTCCCGCCCCTCCTCCCTGACCTGACACAAGCTGTCCTTCTTGTCTCCCACCTAATCATCCCCCTCACTTCACTGACGAATCCCCACCACTGCCTGCCTGCACTCACCTGTCACCATCCCACCTACCTACCCCAGACCCACCCCTCCTCTCTCTATTTGTTTCTGAGCTCCCTTCTCCCTCTCCCGTTTCTGAAGAAGAAGGGTCCCAACCCAAAACATCAACTTTCCTGCTCCTCTGATGCTGACTGGCCTGCTGTGTTTCTCCAGCTCCACACTGTATTATCTTCATTTCTGAATACTACTCTACATCCTGTTACTGTGGATGGGTAAGGTATTTCAAAACTTTAAGTGACACATGAAACCAGCTGTCTTGTGCTATTATTGAGCAATGGTGGCAATCACCACTGACAGGATGCTGTTGTCAAGCCATAAAGGCATTCGTTTTACTATCACTGCCTGATGCTAGGTGTTTAGGCCATATTACCCAAAGATTAACTGATCAGGCAGCCGTGTCTCTTCAAGCATTCAAAACAGTCAAGTACTGACTGTACACAAACAGCCGGCACTCGCAAAACTCTAAGCACTATGCCCAACCTTGGATATAATTCTGCAAAATTGGCTAACAAATGCTGAATAGCTCTGAGTGTGCTAAGAATTATACTGAAAGCCAATTCACAATCTTCAGTTGGGTATGCTTGTGTATACATGTATTAATACACAGGGCCCTGTTCGTTGCAAACAGAAAGATCATTCACACATACTACACCTGTTTCTACTAAACAAGAAGTAGCCATTCTTGGGCTTATTCTCCAGGGCAATGTCTTTATCAATCAGACCAATCAACCTGAGATAGCAAGAACTGCAGATGTTATAGTCAGAGAAAACACAATATAGAGCTGGAGGACCAATCAACCTGCCTGGTTTATTTTACTCAAGACAATTAATTGTCATTCATAACGTAACTTGCACTTTCTCTGTGGCAATGCCTTCACATGATTGATTTGCAAACCAATCAGTGCTCTGTTATACAATACAAACATGTTATTTCCTTTACCTTGGTACTCTCATGAATTTTCCTGATGAGTGCAAGATAAAAAGCATTGACAAAATCTATCTTTTTCAGCATTCTCAATTTTTATTTTTTTCCAAGATATTGAATGTCTGTAAAGCCAAAGCTAATACCCATCCTACATTACCTCAGAGAGTGCTAGTTAATCATATTTAAATGAGGTTTACAACTGAATAGCTTCTGGCAGGATCAATGCCTTAATGGCAACATTCTCTTGCTGAAGAACATCAATAAACCAGTCGAGATAGTACAACAGTCAACAAATGTTGAGGTCATTTTAGTTCTGATACAAAGCCACAAATGACTAGAATTCATTGTATTCACTTTCTCAAGATGCTGTCCAATCACTATTTTTCTGTTTTCTTTCACCATTTGTGTGTAACCAGAAATTGAATTGCAGTCAAAAACTGCAAAACTAAGTAATGGCTCAGATTTTCCTTCAATGTTGGTGCTGTGCGCGTTGCTGATGTGTGTGAAAATTACTGCAGCAACTGTATTGTGATTTCAGCTGGGACTTCTGATTAAAGCCATGTTCAAGGAAGACCAGTATTGTGCAGAAGTTAGGTGAAGATAGGTTACCATCCTTTTTATGCCATTGGCTGCCATATTCAGCTCAGAGTTTAAAAATCTTGAGTCTTTTTGTCAGGTTAATGGGTGGATGAGTGAATCAGTGACTGGGTGGATGAGTGAGTAAGTGATTGGACGGGTGGGTGTGGGTGGATTGCTGGTGGGAATGGAGCATGTAGCTGGGTCAAGGTAATTGAATCAAGTCAGGGGGTTCTTGCATTGGATCTGGTCAGGGAGCTAATCGGAACATGTCAGGCTGTAGGCAGGTTTGGGGCTTGGGAGACTGAGTGGTGGAGGTAGCTGATCAAAAGGGAGATTTAGTTAGGTCAGGGGCCTTTCAGCTAGGGGAGGGTAGTAGGGTCAGGAGATGTAGTCAGATTAGTGAGTAGTCATGTCAGGGGTTTTGTCAGATCAGCTGGTACATAGATTGGTCATGAGTAGTCAGGTCAGGATACTAATCAGGTTGGAAGGGGATGTGTGAGGCTGAGGGGATCAACTCTGGTGTTCATTTCAGTTATACTGCTGAATTCTGAGTTAGACAAATTGTTAACAAGTGTTAATGTCTTTGGGAAAGTATCCAGGTAAGTCTGCATTTCTGACTCACATTTTTGCCCCCAAGCTCAGTACCAGAGACTTCTGCGAAGGATCCCAGGCAGAGGAATCAGCCGACTGAAAGTTTAAACTTTTCCAGCAATTTCAGTGCGTGTGTGTGGACCAGGATTTCTACAAAATTCTGATATATAACAGGGTTAAATTTTGTTACCCTGGATAATGAAGTCTTGGACTTTTGTTCTCTGAGGCTGCACAGTCTTTCATATAAATATTGATGTAGAGAGTTGCTTAATTCTGATCTTAGTCAGTGCTTGTTAATTTTTTAGGACTTCAAAAAGCTGTAACTTTCAGCCAGAACCTTTTATAGCTGATCATAGTTTTTTTTCATGTTATGGCTGCCTATCTGCTATGCTGTGTTTTCAATCTATCATTAGTTTCACTATACACAGAGCGGATAATTATCCTGAACTGAAAAGGTATAGCAACATTGAAGTTAATCATGTAATTTTGAGCCATGCAATGTGTTTGTAACTGGTTTAAAACAGGAGACAAAATTAATACTCACCCACTGAATAGGAATACAACTCAGCTATAAAGACACACACATGTAAACATAGGACCAGATAGTCTGCAGAATCAGGAAAACTCCACAGACCTTTCAAAATGGCATGTGGAACTTCTGCAAAGATTTTTCCTTGATCCCATTTTTGCTGAGCCTGATTCACAGAGGAAGGAAACATGATCTCGATAGGCTTATTTCAACATACTACTAAGTTCAAACACACGCCAATTGGCTCTGTCATAAAATGTAAGTAAGTGAGGAAGTCTGAATTTATACAGCCAATATAAACAGTCCTGAAGGATCACTAAAGTCTGTTTAATTATCATGAGTCTAGTCTAATATTAAATTATCAAACTGTAAAAGAAAACCTCATGATAGCTGCTAGTGATTTTAAGAAAGAAGCTATATTGTACAACTTTATGTGTAGAACAGGTTTAAATAGTTTCAGCAGAGTTCCTTGGTTGGTTTTGCTTGAGAGATGTTAATAATGGATACTTGGTTGAGTTTCAAAAGCTACAATTATCTCAGTTGAAGGTTCTGAATTCCCAGTTTGATTGATAGCTTAAAGTGGCTGTAAAGGGATTAGGCATATGATGACTCCTTTTTTAGTAGACGATCCACCAGCAGAGCTTTAATAGCTTTGATTGTTTAATGAGTGGAAATGTTGTTTCCATCAAGTTTGTATAATGAGATCTGCATTAGATTTTGAACTTTTGTTCATCTACACATGGCTTCTGCGGTTTGACCATGTTGAAAAGTGACTTGGCATTGAGTAGCCTTAGAGGGGTGATGACCCATGCAGGGTGGTAAGATTGTATGAAAGAAATCTTAAAAACTTCTAAAGCAATTGGGAACAAGCCACAGAAAACCAATGTGAACCTTCCAACCAGCTCAGCCCTGCACTTGCTTGCTCGTGTCTCCTCTGAACGTCTGCTTCTGGAGTTGAAGGACCCAACATCATCTTACATCCACCACCCCCTCCCCAGAGCAAAATCTGATGATTTGGGGCACTTTATGCTGAGGCAAGTCCAATTTTAGTCGCTAAAATCAGTTTATAATGTCAAAAATAAGAAAGCTAGAGTCAGAAACTATCAAAGAAATCAAACTGACACCAAGAAGTAGGAGAGCTAACAGATTGACGATGACATTGACAGGGACAGAGAAGCGCACACATGCAGGAACTGAAATGTAGTTAATGCAGAGAAATGGATATGCTAACAGAGAGTCAAAGATGTTCATGCATTTGGTCGCTGAACTATGAACAACAGCTGAAAAATGTGAATGCAACCATACTACAAATAAAAAGGATTAATGAGGGGATTCAATATATTTATCCCTCTGTCTTCTCCACTTCTTTCCTGAAGGCAGTTAACTATTGTTAGTGCTTGGTTCACTGGATTCCAGCTGCACTCTGTTGTGGTCATTTTTTATGTGTAAGCCTAGCTACCTGTTCTCCACTGAGGACATCTAACCAAAACCAGTGCTACCAAATGGAGTCACTGAATATCAATAATGTCCAGAAACTCCAGGTGATACTTTGCTCCATAGGTCAAGTGCGAAGTGATCAATTGTTTGCCAATTGACATAAAAAATTCATTTTCTAAATATTAAAGTAAATAGATGATCTGTACGTTAAGAGAGTGCCTCCAAAATTGAAGCAGAGTCTTACAAGCGTTTTCATAATTCTGACCCAGGAATGAAGTTAAACCAAGAGTTACTGAGGAGTGCATTCTCTGAGGCAGTAACCAGCTCACTTGGAAGGCTCAAGCGGGAATATTATGAATAAAACAAAATAAAACAAAGAATTGTGATGTTGGAGATCTGAAACAAAAACAGAAATTGCTGGAGAAACTCAGCAGTCTGGCAGCATCTGTCAGAAGAAATCAGAGTTCACGTTTTGAGCCCAGTGACTCTTCATCACAGATAACAAGGTGTAGACCTTGATGAACACAACAGGCCCTTCTTTCTGAAGAAGTATGTAGCCCTGAAACATCATCTTTCCTTCTCTTCTGATGCTGCTTGGCTTGCTGTGTTCATCCAGCTCTATATCTTGTACTCTCAGATTCTCCAGCATCTGCAGTTCCTACTAACTCTTCATCACAGTTGTTTGCAATCTTTCCTAAATGCTAACGATTCAGTTGAAGAGACATTAGACTCGAAGCATTAACTCTACTGTCTTCCGGCATGTTCTTCCAAACCTGCTGAAGAATATTATGAAGTTGCATCAAATCTACTGCAAAACAACTGACCATTCAACACAACTGGTCTTGACTGGTGTTTATCTTCCACAGTTCCCAGGGTGTAGGTTATAGATAAGGGGGGAGAAAAAACAGTGAACCGATGAAATGGAATTTAGAAAAAAAATCACAGTAAAGTGAAAGAATGATGCACATATGGAACAAGCTGCCAGAGGAAATGGTAGAGGCAGGCACAATTAAAACATTTAACAGACATATGGACAGGTACATGAATCAGAAGGATTTTAAGGGGGATGGGCCAAATGCAGGAAAACGGGACTAGTTCAGCTTAGGAAACCTGGTTGTCATGGATAAATTGGGCCAAAGAATCTGTTTCCTGTCAGATGACTCAAAAATCAAGAGTCCAAGTGGCTGTTCCTTATTACAACATTCAGTTGTGTATTGAATTTGATTGGCCAGATGGGAAAATCAGATGGAATCTAACCTTGAATAGTGTAAGATGATACATTTTGGACAAAGTAGCGAGAAAAGGGAGTACTCAATAAATGGCAAGATGCTAGGAAACACAGAGGAACTGATGGATCTTGAGTTGCTTTATCCAGAGATCCTGAAGGCATCAGGGCATCTTAAGAGGTTAGCCCAGAAGGCAGACAGGACACTTATCGGAAGGCAGCTGGTTCCCCCAGCTGAAGGGTCAGTAACAAAGACATATAATTTTGAGGTGAAATGCTGGAGGTTCGGAGGGGACTTGGAAAGTGTTTTTTTCACCCAGAGAGTGGTTGAAATCTGAAGTGCATTGCCTGGGAGGATAGTTAAGGCTGGAAACCTTGCAACCTTTAAAGATACTTGGACAGGCAATTCAAATGATATAATATTCAAGGCTACAGACCTGTGCTGGAAGACGATAGTAATGTAGATTTAGAGTAGTTTTGTTGATGCAGTCCCGATGCGGGAAGGGCATCTTCTGTACTGTGTGGTTCTCTGATTCTAAATGGGACACTCATAGTCACAGCACTGAGGGTATTATGTGTAGCATGCAAAGTGTAGTGATTGACAAACATCTTTCTGAAAAAAGTACGAGAATGACCAATTTATAGCATGGACTGGAATCATGGGATTAAAGATATATACAAAAGAACATGAAAATGCAGAAAATGGAAATTTTAAACAAAAAAAGACACAGACAAAGAATCAACTTTCACAAATGTGCTGACAATGTGCAATTCTGTATTTTCACTATAATCCTTAATTTTACCCTCAAACCTGCCAACAAGGTGCTATTGTGGCCTAGCATATTGACCTGTACCTTGCAAAGACTGAGGACTAACTCTGGGACACTTCGCCCTATCTCCCCCTGAACAATGAACCCACCATCAAACATCAAGCTGTTACTTCCATGACTGTTACCAAACTGATCTCATCTGAGAATCCACCCTCAATATCCCCTGAGCCTCCAACCTCATAGTCCACCTCTTCTACCTTATTTCCAAAATTCACAAACACGACTGCTTGGGTAGACCTATTGTTTCAGCCTGTTCCTGCCGCACAGAAGTTATTTCTTCCTACCTTGATTTGATTTTTATCTCCACTTGTCCACTCTCTTCCTACTTAAATCCGCAGTTCTTCTGGTACTTTGCATTGTGTTCAAAATCTCCAATTTGCTTTCCACCATGGACATGCGCTCCCTCTAAATCATTGTCACCACTAAGGTGGTATTGGGGCCTTCCATTTCTTCCTCGAAAGAAGGCCTGAGCCCATCCTCCACCACCCTCCCTTCTGGCCAAGCTTATCTTCACTTTAATCATTTTCTTTTCCTTAAACTCCTCTCACTTTCTTCAGTTCAAAGGTGTAGCCATGGGTAACCACATGGACCCCAGTTATGTCTATCTTTCTTTGGTACACCAATTGCATCATTCATGCTGCTTCCCTCTGTCTTCTGGTTTAGAAAAAATGATCAACTTCGCTGAACATTTTCATCCTACCCTCACCTTCATGTGGCCTGTCTTCAACTCCCTTCCTTTCCTTATGTGACATCTCTATTTCCATTTCTGGAGATAGCCACCAATGTCCATTACAAAACCACCAACTCTCACAGTTACTTTGACTATGCATCCTCACACCCTGCCTACTGTAAAAACTCCATTCTTTTCCTACTTCCTCCAAGTCTATAGCATTGTTCTGTTGATGCTACCACCCACAGAGGGGCCCCATAAATGTTCGCCTTCTCTTCAACCAAGGATAGCAGGTTCCTCCACCATGTCTGACCCATCTCCGGCACTTATGCCCTCACCCTGTCCTCCAGCAATATGGGGTCTCCCTTGTCCTTACTTTCCATCCCAGCACCCTCCACATCCAAAGGAATCTTTAGCTGTCATTTTCACCACCTCGCACTCCCTTGTCAGTCTTCTGCAGGTGCTGTTCCCTGTGGAATACTATGGTCCACTTCTTCTGCGCTCCCAACGGCTCCTCACATCTGCACAGCACCTTTCCATACAACATCGTCAAGGGTGCAACACCTACCCATTTACATCCTCTCCCCTCCAAGGTCCCAGAAACACCCTCCATGAAGCAGCAATTGACCTGCACCCCACTCAGTCTCGTTCTCTGCATTCACCGCTCACAATGTACATCAGGGATTCAAAATACAGAGCCAATGGCCATTTTGCCAAACGTTCCTCCTGGTTTACCCATAAACATGACTCTAGACTTCCAGTTGCCTGCCACTTCAATGCACCGCCATGTTACTCTGCCAACATTTCTGCCACAGGTCTTCTGCAATGTTTCAGTGAAGCTCAACGCAAACTGAAGAAACATAACCTCATCTTCCACCCAGGTATATTACAACCTTCAAAACTCAACATTGAGTTTCACAATTTCAGAGCAAGAGCGCCTCCCTGCATAATTGATACCCACTCCCACACACCCAAGTCCTATTCTCTATGGAATATTGTCAGCACAGCTAAACTCATTTTCAACTGTCATTACCTAGTCGGTCATTCACTTTTTCGCTGGCACATCTTTAGCAAATCTTTTGCCTGCTCTTTTCTCTCATTCTCTTTCTCTCTCTCTCTCTGTGTCTCTCTCTCTCTCTCTGTCTCTCTCCCTCTCTCTCTCTCTCTCTCTCACTCTCTCACTCTGTCTCTGGGTACCATCTCCATCTGTTCATGTCGCTCCTGTCCCCTTCCGCATCTGCACCCCATCATCAGCATAAATACCACAATTTCCCATCTACTTTTAGTTCAGCTGAATGATCACTGGACTCAAAAAACATTAACACTATTTCTCTCTCCCTAGATGCTGCATCTGCTGAATTTCTCCAGCACACTCTGTTTTTGATTTGTCCCTGACTGAAACTAGTTTCCAACTGATTTCCTTACGTTATATCTTTGGGCTCAACAAAATCTTCTGAAATTTTGGCTTCAGTGAAAGCCTGCATGCAGTGCATCCAAAAGCTCAGAGAAAGTGAAGCTAATTATGGCCCATTCCCAAGCTGGAGACTGATTACTTGTTACTTCAGGATTCCTACCAAAATGTAATGGATATGGGTGATATTCCCCAAGTATCTGCAAAACATTCTTACCATGGATATTCCATGCTAGTTCAGATTTACAGTTTGATTGATCTGCCAAACTGTTATGAATAACATTGTCTGTTACTGTATAGTTCCTTGTTCGTACTCCATTCGAAAAGGCCTTTCTGCTGCTGTATTTGTAATTATTATGTTCACATTCACATATGTATTTCTAAATTCATTACTGACAAATTCCCTTTCCTTTGCCATTTGTCGAAGACCCCATCCACTTTTTATTACCTGATTCACAATTATTTTCTTATCCTAACGATGTATTATTGCAGGCTGAAAAAAAATTGGCTGACTGATCTATAAGATTGTTTTTTTTTCCTTATTCCATACCTTTAAATCCACAGACACAACAAACAATGAAATCTTTTGCTAAGTGCAGACTTACTATAGGTCATAACAGTCAAATCTCACATCTATCAGCTATCCAATTCTCTAAGTTTATCATTGTCCACATCTCTCATTCCTGATTTTTGTTTCTAGTATATGTAAGAGGATGGATGGGCAAACTGCCAATGGCATTTCAAAGCAGTTGACTTTTGTCTTCCAAATTTCCACTCCTTGATGCCAATTATTTGTTTTTCTGATGAGGTGATGTTCTCTTAAAGGAACACAACAATATCCCAATTGTATAAACTGCAGATTCACCGATTTTCTAAATGCAGTAGCTTTGTCATTTTCATTATCCAATTTCACCTGTTTTTCTTACCAATGATCTATTTAATACCAATGGTATTTCACTTTATGCTACTCATGCTGATAAAAAGATTCTGGCAATTTTGCAAGGAATGACCACTCTTTTCCAAGATTTTAGTGTGCTACCATCACTAGATCTGAAACTGATAAAACTCTCAAATTCCTCAACTTTGTGCCAACACTTGTTGCTGACAGAGCCTGGGTAACATTTCAGCTGGTCAATCCCACACTTTGTAGACATGAATCCATCATCTAACTTTGCACAGTTGAAAAACTGTGCCATCATATTCGTTAGTGGGCTGAAACTTATGATCAATACAATGTCCTTTCTTTGACCCCTATCTCCATCTTCTTCCTCTGAATCTTCCATTCCATGTTGTGATTTAAATATTCTATTATACCATTTAGAAAAATGCATGGTACAGTGGTACTTTGAATCATACCAGAAACATTCATTGACTGCTCACTGAGCATTTCTTGGGTTTATTCTCTTATTGGAAATACAAATTTTCTTCATTTCACAACTTAACATTCACATTTCTGCACTCATTTCACTTAGTGAGTCTTTTTTTGATAATGTCACCTGCAACATTTATCTAGATGGTTTCATCAATTCGTTAACATCATGTCTGCCATTTTCTGTCATGTTGCTAATTGCCCCATTGCTGTGAACACTGCTGGAAAGGAATAATTTTCTGTACATTTTTTTTCCAGCTGCTTCTGACATTTGTTCTAGTAGTGTACTTTTTTTTCCCGTAAATTTAGCTCCCAACAAAACTGGAAATATCTCTATACTTGAAGTTTTTGGCACAGTCCAATATCTTAAATGCTAGCTCAGGCTAGGCTAATTCCAAATGAAATTTCTGCAGTCTTGTGAACAATTGACTGAAGTGCACTATGTACTCTACCATGGTATTGTTCTCAGCCTTGCTCTTAAATTATTGAAATCTGCAAATGCCTTATCAGGAGTCAATAAAACATCTTTTGATAAATTTTATCTATGTGAGTTAACAATCTGTTCAAAACTTCATCTATGTTCAAATCAACAGACTCCTATTCTGAAAGTCATTTCTCCTTATTAACTTCTGTATAGTAACAATAGAAATATATAGACTAGATATAGAAAATCCTAAGGCTGTATCTCATTTCCTCTTTAGTAAAGAAGCAACCCAGGTCTATATTGTATTTTGTTTCTTCTACTGGTAGTATAGCTCACTTTCAGAAAACAGGCAGAGGTAATCATATCCCAAAACTTTACATTTTGACCCAGCCATCCTCTGTTCAATATGTTATACGCTTGATGATAAATGTTTTTGAAACAAAGTCCAAGTCCACACTTCTGGTGAGAGCTTTATTTTAGTTAATCATTCTTCATAACACTCACCATCCACTAATTACTAGCTCCCTATCTTTATACAGGTGCACCAGTCCCCTCATTCCATTATGTTTAAGGGATCCCTTTACACCATATTAGATAATTAAAAGAAGTTCCATGCTTTCAACCGACAGTAATGAGAGAATAATGATATTGTTCCAAATCAGGAAGATTTGTGGCTTGGAGGGAAACCTGGAAGGGGTGATGTTCCCATGCATCTGTTGCATTTGTCCTTCTAGGTAGAATTGACTACTGGTTTGAAAAATGATGTCAAAAGAGGCTTGATGTGTTGTTGCTGGTATATGTAGTTTATCACAGCTAGCACTGAATCATTGGGAATGGAGTTACAAACACGCAGATTGCTCTGTCCTCTGCAGTATCATGCTTCTTGAGGGCGATATTCATCCAGCCAAGTGAAAAGTTGCCCATCCTATTCCTGTTTTGTGCCTTAGGCCATAAGAACATAAGATACAGGTGCAGAATTAGGCTATTCATTTGCTACACTATTCAGTCATAGCTGTTCTGTTTCTCCATGCCATTCTCCTGTCTTCTCCCTGTAATCTTATGTCAAATACACTCAATGATTTAGCCTCCACAGCCCTCTGTGCCAATGGTTTCCACAGATTAACCATGGTCTGGCTGAAGAAACTCTTCCTCATCTCAGTTTGAAAGGGTTGTCCCTTAACTTTGATGTTATGGCCTTGAGTCCTAGTTTCTCCTACTTGTTGAAACATCTCCACATCCACTGTATTCCAAGCTTCTCATTATTACGTAAGTTTCAATCAGATTCTCCCTCAACCATCTAAACTCCATCAAGTACAGACCTCAGAGTCCTCAATCATTCCTCATGTGACAAAAAAGTCATTCATCCCTGGGATCATTCTTGTAAGCATCCTCTGGAACCCTTTCAAGACCAGCACATCCTTCCTTAGATACAGGGCTCAAGCCTGCTCACCATATTCCAAATGCAGTCTGCCCAAAGCCTTATACAACCTCAGCATTACATCTTTGCCCTTGTATTTTAGTCCTCTTGAAATGAATGTTAACATTGCATTGCCTTCCTAATTGACAACTGAACCTACATGTTATCCTTAAGAAATCCTGTACTAAACTCTCAAGAACAATTGTGCTTCCGATTTCTGAAGCCTTTCCCCATTTAAAAAATTGCCTATGCCTCTATTCTTCTGACCAAATTGCATAACCTCATATTTTCCCACATTAGATTCCATCTGCCACTTCTTTGCCCACTCTCCTACCTGTCCAAGTGCTTCTGCAGCTTCCCCACTTCCTCAACACTACCTGTCCCTCCACCTATGATTGTACAATATGCAAACTTAGCAACAGTGCCCCTCAGTTCCTTCGACCAGATCATTAATGTATAATGTGGATAGTTGTGCTCCCTTGTAGATGGTGGACAGGATTTGTGGAGTCAGGAGACAAGACGTTTGATGCAGAGTTTCTAACAGGTTCTTGTAGCCACTGGATTTATATAGCTAGTCCAGTTCAGTTTCTGCTCATTGTAAACCCCAATGAATGTTGATGGTGGGTGATTTAGCAATTGTAATACCATTGTCTGTCAAGGGTAGATAGTTAGATACTGTCTTATTGAAGATGATCCTTGCTTGAACTTGCTGCACCACGTTACCATGTCAGCCTATGCCTGTGTGCTGTCTAGACCTTGTTGCATGAGAACACGGACAGCTTCAGTATCTAAGGAGTTTGAATCATACTTAACATTCTGGAATCCTCTGAAAACGTATTTGCCTTATAGTGTGGGTGAAATCAGTTTGCTGTCTGCACATTGAGAAACCGGTCTGTGATTGACGGCACATATACCATTGTTGAGTATGTTTGCTCCTTATCTCTATGGCTTGTCAACTCTTTATGTACTGTAACTTTCCTCTTTTTTTCACTCCTGGGATGAGGCATTTTATTGTTCATTCCTCATTGCCCTTGCGAAGATGGTGGGAGCTTCCTTCTTGAGCTGCTGCAGTTAATGTGTCTCATGTAGACCTACAATGACTTTAGGGTAGGAATTTCCAGGATATTGACGCAACGATGCTGGAGGAATGGCAATATGTTCCCATGTCAGGATGATGAGTGGCTTGGACGGGATCTTGCAGATGATGCTGTTCTCATCTGTCAGCTGCCCGTATCCTTCCAGGTGGTAGTGGTCACAGATTTGGGAGATTCTGTTTAACAATCTTAGGTGAATTACTGCAGTACATCTTTTAGTTGGTACACTTATACTAGTGAGTGTCGGAGGTGGAGTGACTCAGTAGTTGTGGATATGGTGCCAATCAAGTGGGCTGATTTTCCTGGCAGGGGTCAAACATCTTGAGTGCTATTGGAGCTGAACTCGTCCAATCAATTATGGAGTATTCCATCACATTCTTGACTTGAGCCTTGTAGATGATGGGGAGGCTTTGGGGAGTCAGACGTTGAGTTACTTGCTTATGTAACCTCTGACCTATTCTTGCAGCCACAGTATTTATATAGTGAGTCCAGTTAAGCTTCTGGTCAGTGGTAGCCACCAGAGTAATGATAGTAGGCAATCCAGAGGTGGTAACACCATTGAATGTCATGGGGTGGTGATTAGAATATTTCTTGTTGGGGTGGTCATTGTGTGGCATGAATGTTACTTGCCACTTTTCAGCCTAAGCCTGGATATTATCCAGGTCTTTTTGCATTTGGACATAGACTGCTTCAGTATCTGAGGCATCATAAATGTCACTGGATATGCTACAACCATCGGTGAACATTTCCACTTCAAACCGATGATGGAGAGAAGGTCATTGATGAAGCAGCTGAAGATCGTTGGGTCAAGGGCAATACCCTGAGGAACTCCTGCAGAGATGTCCTGCAGATGACTGACCTCCAACAGCCACAACCATCTTCCAAGTACGACTGTACTTCGTAGAGTCTCAAATTCAACTTTGATATAGTGCCTAAGATCTATCTTTTCACAGGCTTTTTTCTCAACTGCCAACTTCTCTTTTCCTGGCATCAGTTATTTTATCACCATTTTGATTAATCTCAATAAGCCACAATTATCACCTTTGATCTTATGCTGGAGAGAAAGTCATAGATTAAGCAGTTAGAGATGGTTATCATTGGAGTACTACCACAGCCAACTCCTGAGAGATATCTTGGGATTGAAATGTTTGACTGCCAATGATCATGACCATCTTATTTTGTCCAAGGACAGCCAGGAGAAATTTGTCCGTCTGATTTCCATTGACTCCAGTTTTGTTTGGGCTGTTTAATGCCATATTTGGTCAAACTGCTATCAAGGGCATCTTTCTCAGGAGGGCAACAAGCATAGATTCTGTTCATTCTGAATTCCCATGTTTTCGAAGAAAACAATGTGGCCTAGGTGAGCATTCTAGGAAACACTGTCTTACCTTAGAGCTACTGTTTAGATACTGCTGAATACTAACCTGTTTAGGGTACTGTACTGTCGAATACAGTTCTGGATGAAAAAGACCCTATTGTAAGTGCAAATTAAAGTATTTCCACATTTTGATTATCTATTTGAGATATGTCTGGTCCCTCTAAGTTTAATTATTGATTGTTTCTTTCACGCATTGTAAAGGCCAGGTATAACTGTCAATTGTGTGCAAAGTGCCGCAGTTCAAGGAAATAATTAATGTACATGAATGTTTTGCTGGAAATCAATATGAAAACATTCAATTCCAAATGCTGACATAATCCTGAAATCAGTTAAATTGGAATTAAATGCATCATGACTCATGATAATGTGTGGGAACGTATATATGGGGAGATCTGACAAAACTATTTTGTTGATTTTATGAACTTGCTCAATAGTAGGAGTGATCTTTTATTTTCATTAACGAAATACTCAATTTTAAAGCCCTCAGGAGGAAGATTTCAGACGCTGTGCCCCCAGTGCTTCAGTTTGTTTAGTATAATGTCCATATTGAATTAACTTCTTAGAGAACTATGTGACACTGCAGGTCACCATAAATGGTTTTGGACAGTCTACAAAGTGATCATGAAGGACTAAACACTGGGCATTTGTTCTAATTAGCTTTCTGCCAATAACTGGAAATTGAGGCAGATGCCAGCTACAACCTAAATGCAACCTTTGGCACTATGCTTGAGAACAGAAACAGCTCTTGGGTCTTTATCATGCTCATGACAGTTGACAGTTTCAAAGTAGGCCTCTGCATGTGTGCAACTATTCATTCATGATTCAGAATTGGTATATATGGCTTCTTCCCATCAGTATGCAAGATCTAGAATAACCCTATAAAGTGGTTTTAAGGCAACTGGGCATATAGCTGCTGTATGTAAGGAGCCTGGTCTATACAAACCAATCAATATGTAGCCTGGAAGGGCTCACCACTTTGCAAAAGCACCTTATATTCAAACTTACATTAAACAGCTGGTGATGAATAAAACAATATTTAATGAATATGCCTGGTACATGATACAAAACACTGACATTCAGACAATGAAGGTGACTGGTTGGAACATCAAAGTGAATTACTTGAGCTGTTCTCTGAAGGTCCTTCAATCAAACAGAAGGTAGATAGATATCATATGATCATTGAAGAAACTTGCAAACTAGGAACAACAGCTTCAGGAAGGCAGTAGAAAATGGGTATAAGACCACATCCTTAAATATTCGTAACTTGCAGAAATTCAAACAACCTATGCCACATCAACTGGCAGAACACAGGTTCAATGGCATATGAAATATTTCTATTCTGTGGTCAGGAGAGTTGTGACAAAATAAAGCAATATATGACGTCACCAAGAATATCTCCCGATGGCTACAGGCCACTTAGCAAAGATTTAAACCATACTTGGCTGTTTTCAAAATAGCCAGCCTACGGCTACATTGTGGAAGGGAGGTTTAGCAGATTTCTACAGAGATGTGGCAACCCTCAAAATAAGACTAGGACTCAATACCTAAATCAGAGTACTCCAGCATGCTGTGTATGAATGGATGATTCACTGATTTAACTTAGAGACGTGATCAGGCAGTGGATGTTTTTCAGATATGTTCCAAGTGACTATGTAATCACTGCATCATTTTTTGTTTAGGCACATTATAGCCTCAAGGTCTCAGCATTGAATTCAATAACTTCAGAAACCAACCTTGTTATTTTGTCCATTTCCCAAACATAACCGTCCCCCACAACACACCCAGACACACGCACACGTGCACACAAGCGCACACACACACACACACACACACACACACACACACACACACAGAGTCACACAGAGCTGTGTCTTGTTTGTTTTGCTCTTAGTAGAGAGGACCCATTATTTCCCTTTCAAACACCTTAATTTGCACTTATTTTACACTATTTTCCCTTTTTCATCACCATTACGAACCGTTTTGTCTTTTGCACTGAACCTGTTCACAAGGAGCCCTCTTGCTCCTCCTCCACCATGCCTGCCAACAGTATTTTTAAAATTTCCAACACCTGTTAGTCCTGAAGAAGAGGCACACTTGAAATGTTAACTCAGTTTCTCTCTCCACAGATGCTGCCAAACCTGCTAAGTATACCAGTATTCTCTGTGTTTGTTATTTTTACATATGGGGGAAGGGAGGGACATAATTGTTCCATGTTGTGGTGCAAGTCTTCTCACTTTATTTTTGTCCATTTTGTTTGAGTATGTGCTATTAAAATTTATGGGCGTGAGTTTATTGCTTCCTCAGAATGTTGAGACTTTTTTTTAAGATAACTATATGTGACAGACTTTACTGCATGCTTTTGGCATGAGAGTCTGGCCGCTGGGTTCCAAATTCTTGCACATCCTTGAGATAAATGAAACAAAAACAAAAACAGAAATTGCTGGAAAAACTCAGCAGGTCTGGCAGCATCTGTGGAGAGGAAGCAGACTTAATGTTTCAGGTCCAGTGACTCTTCTTCAGAAATTCAGTTATTCCAGCAATTTCTGCTTTTGTTTTTTGATTTTGTCTCTGATTTCCAGAGTCCACAGTTCTTTCGGTTTTTTGAGATCAATGAGCTGTGTACAAATGGTCAATGATATCCTGCATTAGGTACTGTTAGAATACTTCGCATTACAACTGAAATAGCAGGGTGAAGTTGTCTGCAGCCCACCCTCAGTGCTGCATGTATTATGTAAATATTGAATCAAAACCTGACACCATATTCGAATGAAGGGAAGTTAAAATTGCTGATGAAGTTACTCACGTATGATATGATTTCATAGTCATTTGTGACCTTGCAACTGATTTACATTGCTCAAGTTTTATATCAGTATCAAGTTAAATGACCTTCAATTCAGGTCAAATAAACTTATTTCTTTAAATTCTCCAGGAAATGTGATGAACGGTTCCACCGCATCAGACATTTGACTTAGCTCTACTTCTAATGCAGCCAAAAGAAAGAGCCAATTTATGGAGTTGAGTGTTGGAGATTTTGGGAATTCTGGAAAATATCCAAGTTTTCAGTGGAAAAGAGCAACTTTTCACATAATTTTTAATGAGCCGATGCCCAGCAATTTCAATCTGGCTCTGCACGTACCTATCTATAATAAAAGCAGGTATTGCCAGAAAGGCTTAGCAGGCCTGGAAGAATCTGTGAAGAGAAAGCAGAGTTAACATTTTGGGTCCAGTGACCCTTCTTCAGTACTGATGGTAGCTGGGAAACGGTGGTATATGTGCTGAAGACAAGGTGTTGGACATAAAGAAGGAAGCAACATGTGGCAACAGAGCTCAGAGGGAATAAGAGACAATTAGGCAGTTAAACGGATGGATAATGGTAAGCCAGGGAGAAAGAAGAGCTACAAACGGGGATTTTAATTAGGTGGAAGGGGGTTCAATGGGCTGAAAGCATCCCATGTGATAACAGGGTCTTCAGTGTGGGGTTTGATAAAGGACATGGAAAGTGGTGTTCAGGTCCTAAACTTATTAAGCTTCATATTGACTCCTGAAGGCTGCGAGGTCTCCAAGCAGAAAATGAGGTGCTGTTCTTCCAGCTTGTGCTGAACTTCACTGGAGATAGAAATGTTGATCAGGGAACATGACGGTGTGTTGAAGTGGCAGATAACTGGAAGCTAGGATCATTTTTACAGACATGTTCTGTAAAGCAGTTGTCCAGTCTGTGTTACATCTGCCCAGTATAGAGCAGACTACATTGTGAGCAGTGAATACAGCGGCTTAGATTGAGTGAAGTGCAGGTAAACCGTCGCTCAACCTGGAGGGTGTTTGGGGCCTTGGATAATGAGGAGGGAGGAAGTAAATGGGCATATGTGTTGCTTTCTGTGATTACATGGGAAGGTGGGGTATGAGGAGGTGATGGGAGTAGAGGAGGAGCAGACCATAGTATCCTGGGGGAACTGGAAATGCTGGCAAGGGAGGGGAAGGAAAACTATGCCTGTTGGTGGAATGCTGCTGGAGGTGGTAGAACTGGGAGGTGATGATCTTTTGGATGCAGATTCTGGTGAGGTGGGAAGTGAGGACCAGGGGATATTATCCGTGTTGTGGGAAGGAAGAGAAAGTGTTAGGGCAGAACTGTAAGAAATAGGCAGAGACGGCTGATGGCCCTGTCAGCCACTGTGGTGGGGAATCCTTGGTTGAGGAAAACAGTGGACCTATCTAGCCTTGATTACTGATTTGGGAAAAAGACTCAGGGAGACTCCACATGGACTGTATGTTTGCAAATGTTTAACTATGCAGAATCATAATATTAGTGCACCAAGTCTGATGCATTAGCCTGCATTAGAGAACCATCATCCATCACATGTCCTGTCTATCAGCAAACCTTTAGATATTGCCCTATGCTATCAAGTTAACTATTGCTATAGTTTTATTCTAACCAAGTCACCTTGTCACTGCCTATAGTGTATATGAAATTGTGTCTGCACTTCCATTTCTATTTCTGTTGCTGCTACCATTGTGATACATTTGTTGTGCTAACGTTCCCGGTGTTACTGACCTTACTCCGACAACATTTGGCATCCTCCATGTCATTGTAAAAATATTTCAGCCCAGTTGTTGGTGAGTGAAGTGGCAGTGCACACCAACTGCTCACAATTGGGGCAGTACGGTGGCTCAGTGGTTAGCACTGCAGCCTCACAGTGCCAGGGACCCGGGTTCGATTCCAGCCTCTGTGCGGAGTTTGCACATTCTCCCCGTGTCTGCGTGGGTTTCCTCCAGGTGCTCCGGTTTCCTCCCACAATCCAAAGATGTGCAAGCTAGGTGGACTGGCCATGCTAAATTGCCCGTAAAGTTCAGGAGTGTGTGGGTTATAGGGGGATGGGTCTGGGTGGGATGCTGCAAGGGGAGGTGTGGACTTGTTGGGCCAATGGGCCTGTTTCCACACTGTAGATAATCTAATCTAATTACCCATGAATGTATATATGACACATTAGCAACACTGTGATAATGGGAACTGCAGATGCTGGAGAATCCAAGATAACAAAGTCTGAAGCTGGATGAACACAGCAGCCAAGCAGCATCTCAGGAGCACAAAAGCTGACGTTTCGGGCCTAGACCCTTAATCAGAGGTTCTCTAGGCCCAGAACGTCAGCTTTTGTGCTCCTGAGATGCAGCTTGGCCTGCTGTGTTCACCCAGCTTCACACTTTGTTATCTTGGATTCTCCAGCATCTGCAGTTCCCATTATCACTGATACAATTTTAACCTCACTGTGAAGCCTCTTCCAGGGATGCCTAACCTGAAGAAGTTACCCTCCTCCCTCCGGACCAACCCTCTCTGATGAAGGGTCTAGGCCCAAAACGCCAGCTTTCATGCTCCTGAGATGCTGCTTGGCCTGCTGTGTTCATCCAGCTTCACACTTTGTTATCTTATGTTACATTAGCAACACTGCTCATTCCTTCTTCTTTCACTTGTGCAGCAGTGAAGAAACCCTCAAGTCATGTACAATGCAAAAGTAGTTCCCCGTTAGATTAAGTTGCCCTTGGACCAGAGAATGATCAGTTCCACTGACATTAACTGCCCATTTGTTAACAACCCCTCAGGAGATACTGGGAAAGTAGCATCCCACAACATGTATCATTAGCACTCTAATGCTTGAAGACTTGCTCCAGTGCTTCGAAAGACTATTCACTTTTATGTCTGTACAGGTGCAAATATTGCTAATTATGATCATTCATAATGTCCTATCCATTGCAATTTGAATTCTAGCTGCTCTGGCATGACCTTTAACATGACCTAATCTACTACATTGGGAAACTCAACTTGTTCCGTTCCTGCCTCTCCTTCCCTGTTGTGTATGATTATTTATCCTGAGTTTCATGTGTCAGCCTGTGCAGCTGCTCACAAAACTTTCCCACAAATTGTTTAACTCTTTCATTTGTAGATTGTACTTCTTCACTACCAGTCACAGCATTCCCTGCCAATCTTACTGCCCCTCCTGCCATGACTTCATATGGAGTCGAACTACTGAATGTTGCCCTAAGCCCATTAGGATATGAGGCAATTGATGTATCTATGAATGTCTTTAGCTAAAGCTCTCTTTGACATCCTAATCTTTCGACCTACCATTCCCAAGCTCTACAGGTGATAGAGGAGATGATTTTTATTTTGTTTAACAAAAGAAGCTTACAAGTTTCACGAGAGCGTGATAAATAAGAGGATCAGCACCTCAAGCATGCTCCAGGTCTCAATTCTTCAACATTTCAAAGATTTGTCTACCTCCTCTTTAATACTTTTAGTTTTTTCTGGAGTTCAGATGAATGAGGGGGGATCTCATGTAGACTTATAATGTTCTAACAGGACTGGACAGGGCAGAGGCAGGGAGGATGTTCCCAAAGGTGGGTTTGGCCAAAAGCAGGGGCCACAGTATGAGGTTTTGAGGTAGACAATTTAACACAGAGATGAGGAGACATTTCTTCACCCAAAGAGTGGTGAGCCTGTGGAATTCATTACCACAGGAAGTAGTTGATGGCAAAACATTGAATGTATTCAAGAGGTGGCTACAAAGAATGCGAATGGGATCAAAGGTTATGGGGAGAAATCAGGATTAGGCTATTGAGTTGGACGATCAGCCATGATTGTGAAGAGTGACGGAGCAGGCTCAAAGGGCCGAATGGTCTCCTCCCGCTCTTGTCTATGTTTCTATGATCCAGCGTCCACAACACCCTGGGGGCAGAGGAGAAGAAGTGCAGCTCTTCCCCACCGCCCTAACCTGTTCTTCCTCTCACCTATCCCTTTCTCCCACCTCAAGCCATACCCCTATTTCCTACCTACTAACCTCATCCCGCCCCCTTGACCTGTCCGTCCTCCCCGGACTGACCTATCCCCTCCCTACCTCCCCATCTACACTCACCTTTACTGGCTCCATCCCCGCCCCTTTAACTTGTCTGTCTCCCCTCCACCTATCTTCTCCTCTATCCACCTTTGATCTACCTCCCCCTCTCTCCCTATTTATTTCAGAACCCTCTCCCCCTCCCCCTTTTCTGATGAAGGGTCTAGGCCCGAAACGTCAGCTTTTGTGCTCCTAAGATGCTGCTTGGCCTGCTGTGTTCATCCAGATCCATAGTTTGTTATCTCGGATTCTCCAGCATCTGCAGTTCCCATTATCTCTCTCCTATAAAATATAGTCCCTGAGCCAAAGCCGTCTGTAATGATATTCCTCACTTTGGATTTACCTCTTCCAGTATTATTGGAACAATATTTATGGCTGAACAGCCTTGTGGACGATAGGTTTCCATCCACTTGGTAAATTAATCACTAATGATCAAACAATAATTTGTTCCCCAACTTGTTGGGAAAGGCCCTGTAAAATTACTTCTAACTACTCCAATTGCCCCTTTGCTCTAGGCTTATGTGGAATGAAACCTTGACCGGTCTTTGCAGATTATTTTGAGCATATACAAGGGATTGCTGACAGTGTTTTGTAATACTCCTTTCCATTCCTTGCTGCCACCAGTATTTGTTCATCTTCCCCATAGTCCTCCTGACTTCCTGATCATGGTGTGCATTCTGTATTTTCGTAAGGTCACACTAAGTGCAGCATGTGGCTACCACACTTTCCTCTCTTCATCAGACACCATCAGCATCTTCTACCACTCCTTGTTTTTCCCATCACACTTCTTACTCTTCTGTACTTGTGTGAATGTAAATAAAGATTTCCTCCATGCCAATTGTTAAAGCTGCTGCCCCATGCTCAGGGCCATCTTGTAACTGCAACCTTGGCTGCCTCATTTATCAGTTATCAAGTTGGATGGGTTCTGTTCCCTTCTGATGTGCTTTAACCATTATCACCACTGCCTCTAGTGGTAGTGTGAAAACTCCAATTAAATCCTTAATTACTGTCTCAAGAAGTACGTGCCCTGCTCCTGAGGTGATGTTCCCCTTTCATCTCTATATTGCCATTTAATCAATAGCACCAAAGAAAATTGCAACAGTTACAGAGATTCATCTAGACATGACAGACATGCGAGGGGATCAATTGTACCTTGCTGGCATGTTGTCAAGAGCCTCACCGCTTGTTTAGAAAGTAGAGGATGCGATGGCAGATTATGAAATCTTCCAGATCCGATATGAACCAGCAAGTTCCACATGATCTAGTAGGCATCAAACCAGTAAAGATATTGAATGTAACAGATAAACACCTTTCTCAAATCAAGCGACTTCTTGTCAAATGAAATCAAATAAAGAGTGTGGCAAGAAGTTGGGATGAATGGACGGCCTGAAAGTATCGACTACACTCCCGTTATCACAGGATTATATTGGGCATGCAGAGATCAATTGAAAGCCCAAGATGTCATATTATACAAAGGAAAGTGAATATTAAACCTAAGGAGTTGTGAGGAGGGTGCGTCCACGAAAGCCACCAAGGAATTATGTTGAGCCGCAGGAAGATAAGAGAAGTGCTGCACTGGCCAAACATGAGTAAAGAAATTAATGAACACACCAGCCATTTCATTGTTTGTAACAAGCACCAAAGTAAGTAGGTTAGCGAATTGCAGATGATACAAGACATCGCAGGCAGACCAGGGATGAAGCTGGAAGTAAACCTTTTCACTCTGATCATGGCGATACAAACTCACCAGTTGTGCTGTCCACAGATCAACCAGCAGTCTCAAAGATTCACAACATACCAACAACTGAAATGGGACAATAACAGTTAGTGAAGCAACAAAAGTGGCAGAACAACATTCCCCTGGAGAAAGGACATCACCCAGAAGAACAGTCAATGACATCATATAGTTTAAGAGACTGGTACAATTTAAAGTCTATGAATGCAACGCATGTACAGAGGCGACTAAGAAGAACAAACTGCAAATGTATGAGAACAGTTTTGTTTATCGTAGATGACATGGGTAACTCAGTGCAAATGACATTGCATTTAACATTTTCTTTCTTAGAAAAAGATGTATAGGATAGAACCATAGTGGTACAAATGTGTCATAATCATTTTACAACTAGCATGAGGCATTCACTGTAAACATCCACCTTCCTGTGTCTTTGTTGAACTGATTGTGCTTGCAAAACAGGTGCCCTGTGACTTGTGACATTCATTCCATAGCTTTGTAGATTTTAATGCCTATCGCCAAGTACAGCTCAGTAGTACCACTACCGACTGAACTAGCTCAGCCTCCAAGGATGCCAACCTAAGCCTACAGCAGTAGTGGCTGCTTTGCTCAAACAAAGATTTTAACAAAAACATTTAAGTTAGGTATAGCTCCCTTGACTAAATATGCCTGATTTTGTTGACCTCATTGCCAAGACCAGTTGAAAACATTTCTGGACGTTTCTTTAAATGACCACATCCCTAAATCAACATTGCTTTAACCCTTTTCTAATATTTTGACAACAGATAACCACAGATATTTTTAAAATCTGCATTGTATTTTTAAGAACAGCAGTGTACTGGAGATGGTTTTATAATTCCTGTGGACTTTTTGCAAAACCATAACTTAGCTTTAGTGTGCATCCATTTGATAACACAGTCACTAACAGCTTGTATCACCATGCTAATAACTGAGATTAGACTGCTAGAACACTGAATTATTCCGAACTTTTGCAGCAGGACATGCCTGGAAAGTTTTCCAAATTGTCGTGTAGATTACAGTGTTGTAGCTATGCTATTTTTATCTTAATTCATTCATGGGATGAGGGCATCACTGACTGAGCCACCACTTATTGCACCTCCTTAATTATCCAGAAGGCAGTTAAAGGTCAATCACAATGGTGTGAGTCTGGAGTCACATGTAGGACAGACCAGGTAAGGGCAGCAGTTTCCTTCCTTAAACCAGATGACAATCAGCAATGGTTTCATGGTTATCATAAAACTTTGAATTCCAAATGCCATGGAGAGACTTGAAACTGAGTCACCAGAACATTATCCTCATTGGATTAGTAGTCTAGTCATAATAATACTAGACCGCCAACTCTGCCATTCTAACACAACTTGCCGAAGAAATAGTCAGCTCTGCAGCACCAAATTTTCAATATTATTATTGGCTTGCCGTATCTTCAGCACTTGCAGCTTTTTTTTATCAGATGGAGTGAACCAAGTTGGCTGAAGGCTGGTATTTGTGATGCTGGACCTCAAGATGAGGCCTATATGGATCATTCACTCAGTATTTTTGGTTCAGCCTTTTGCACTGTTATGAACCCAGCATTGAGAATGAGGAAGCTTGTAGAGCATAATTTTCTGGATTGTTGTTTAATTGTTCAACACATTCCTCAACTAGATTGGCAAGACTGCAGAGACCTGACCTGATCCATTGGTTGTAGGATTTGTTAACTCTGTCCATTGCTGCTTCTGCTGTTTAGCTTCTGCTGCTTTTTCTGCTGCATGCATTTAGTCCCGAGCTATTTGTTTCTCATGCAGTGGTTACTTTTCCTAATACTTTCATGGTCAGGTGCAACTGCAGTACCTAGATTGGTGAGGGTGCAGTCAAGTACATCTCCTCAATAGTCCCTGCAGCAAAAAAAATGTAAATGTTGTTTAAAAGTTAGCCAGTTGTTGCTGTAGACTCAGCAGGAATAAAGCACAACTTCAGAAACCTCATGATTACCTTGCCATTGTTGTTTCAACATCCTTTGACCTGCCGACAGCAAAGCAATCAGCCTAATTTGTTCAAATAATTTAAGTATTGGCAAAAGTTTTCATGAAATTGTACTGGGGCTTTGGGACCAGTTTTGGCTTGTCAGGTAGGATTAACCATGCTGCCCTACTGCTGTTATGATCCTGTAAAAACCTCTACCCTGCAATAACTAACCTAGTTTAGGGGAGATGTGTTTTTGTTCTCATATTGCAAAGAACATACAGTGTAAGTTCTTGTTTATGCTGATTTTCGTGTTTTGGCTTATGTTGGTGAGAATGGTAAGAAATTTTGGTGTCACTTAATATCACAGCAAAATGGATACGAATTATTAGGATATGTATAAAGCTATGGTGTAACTTAATACATGAGCATAAGATATTTCAAGTTCATGTATCCTTGAGCCAAGCATTTGTTGCTGCCTGCAGATCCCTGTTCATCTTATAATGAGCAGAGATTGTATGATTCTGTGTAGGTCTTTCAATCTTCACTTCCATTACATGTTTTATTAATCATGCTTGATTTACACAGAACTGGACCAGGCTCATGGCTAATCCTGGTAGGTACATTGCACAAAGCTTCACATGCAATAGTAATTGTTTTCTTTCTATCTTTAGTGATCCTAACAAGCCAGTGCCGCAGGACACCAAATTCATTCACACAAAGGCAAACCGTTTTGAAGAAGTGGCCTGGTCTAAGTACAACCCACGGGATCAGCTTTATCTTCACATTGGTCTGAAACCACGAGTCCGGGAGCACTACCGTGCCACCAAAGTAGCCTTCTGGAAGCACCTGGTCCCACACCTATACAACCTGCATGATATGTTCCAGTACACCTCCACCACAACCAAGGTGCCTCAGCCTAACACCACTCCAATCTCCTATGCGACTAGACGACCCAATGGCAAGGTTTGGCCATTCACAACCAAACGGCCGGGCTCAGGCATGTCTCCAGCTTTCAATTCCAATGAGCAGCAGAAGGAGAACTGGAACTCGGAACAGGACGGCGGTTCCCTCCTGATTGAGAATCCCCGCGACTACTCGACTGAGCTAAGTGTAACCATTGCAGTGGGGGCCTCCTTGCTTTTCCTCAATGTCCTGGCCTTTGCGGCTCTGTATTACCGTAAGGACAAACGCCGTAATGACCCCCACACACAGCCAAGCCCACAACGTAACACTAGCAACGACATGACGCATACACAGGAGGAAGAGATCATGTCACTACAAGTGAACCAAACCCACCACGAGTGTGAGAATATCCAGGCTCATGAGCCCATGAGGCTTCCTTCACTGCCGGACTACACTCTGACTCTCCGCCGATCTCCTGATGACATACCCCTCATGACCCCCAATACCATCACCATGATTCCCAACTCCTTGATGGGGATGCAGACCTTGCATCCTTACAACACCTTCGCTGCTGGTTTTAACAGCACAGGGCTGCCTCATTCACACTCCACTACCCGGGTATAGTCCTGGGCAGAAATCCTCCAGTAACAGGAGTGAATGAACTCCGGGTAGCAACCCCCTCATACAGACCACTCCACACTGCTGGATTTTAACAAGAGTTCAATTAACATGTGCACTGTGCCATCCTTACAAGAAGGCTTGCTCCCTGGGAACTTCAAAAGACACGTATTCACATTGGGCCTTCTTGTTCAAAGAGATAACCTGAAGTTTTATAAAATAATCAAAATGAAAAAAAACTTTAAAAAAAAGAAAATTCAGAAACAAAAGAAAATGAAAGTGCTTTTGTTACCATTGTGGGGAGGCAGCAGCAGTTGACTGCCCACATTTATCTCATTGTTCACATGCCTTAGCCCCGCACGCTGCTGTGCTCCATGCATTTTTTAATCACTTTTAGAACAGTTTAGAGTAATTATATTAGAACTGATGGGATAGTAAGAAAAGCATGCACACAAAAGCTGAAACGCTATGGCCAGCCGAGCCAAGAATGTCCTCTGCAGTTTACAGATCAGCTGCCATAATTTCCTGGGAACATCATGGAAAGACCAGAAAGTAGTGAGAACTGGGATTTCAGCCTAAGTTATAGCAATTGTTCAATAGAGCCCCTAGAAAATTCCCAGTACATTGTTTCTCAGTAAGGTCGTTAAGAATAACGAGGCCCTCCCTGACCTCCAGGCTCTGTAATCTTTTGGACGCCTATGTGTTCTCCCATTGCTACCTACCTGTTCCTTCCTCATTCATTTAACCGGGGAAACACTTTGAATTTTTGTGACTCAAAAAGAACCTAACAAACATTTTAAAGATTTTTTTTGTTCAGGAGCTGGTGGCAACTCTTCAAGTACAGCAAATAATGCAGCTTTAGATAGTGTGCACCCCCTAATCTTTTTAATACAAGGTGAAATGTGACATGTGCCAAATTAGAACCAGCATTTTTTTGCGGGGGGTATGGAGGGTTGTTTTTAACTGTATCTGTCTGTTTTGTATTTTGGTATAAGCAATCTGTTGCTGTCTGTTACTCTGTGTCATGCTTGTCTGTGTTTGAGATGGTACAGAGGGGGACAGTGCCACAACACGCTCCCAAGTTTTGAGGCTTTTAAATTCAAAGTCAGGCTCCTTTCCATGTACTCAGTCCAGGCTTACAGAACCGTGCTGTCAAAGGAATACTTATTTCAAACCCATATCAGGCACCTCCCCACAGAAGCCAGACTCCAGGCAAGTGTAAAAAAAAAATTTCAATGCTGGGGAATTTCTGTTTGAATTTTTAAGCAGGCTCTTCCCTCCAGAGTTCATACTTGTCATGCATATTTTGAGTCTTATTCCTTGTCCATGATTTATTTACAAGTTCATATTGTGAGTGTGTGTTTAATGAGATTGGTTTGAAAACTTTCAGTTGATTCTCAGTGTGCCCATTGGGTAAAAAGCAGGTACAAAGTGTGCCAATTTCTGAGGGCAGTGTTGCTTGCCCCAGGGCACCTGACAAATGTCTGCCCCCACATTGGGTTAAGCAGTTTTTGAGAGTACTATTAGCCATTTGAAACAGATATTAGGCCCCGTACACGTGTAAAAACCTGTTTTTAGGATTCCTCTGGTAAATGGCCTGTCCCGAGTAAAACATGCACCAGAAAAAAACTTGCTTAAGACATTCAGCAGCCATTATGATGGAGTAACAGTCACCAGGAAAAATAATGTATACTTCTCCATACTTTAACATGAAGCAAGGAGATACAGGAACATTCATGCTCAAGGATTACTGCCAGTCATGGTCACCCCTCTGTCATTCCTTCACCAGTGAAACAAGCAGCCCAAAATCCACATTCTTTAAATCAACTCGCTGCCATTTGAGGCACAACAGGCCTATATACCAAAGCATGAGCTGAGACTGCTGTCAGTTTCTGGAAAGTTGTGAAGCTTTCTTGTAGACAATAAATGGCCCATGACCAGTTTGTTCTCCATGATCTCTATCTCATCAATCCCAGCAGTCTGTGGGAGAGAAAGAAGACAGTCTTCTCATAAATATAAACCCACATCCAATTATAAATAACTCCAGCCTTGCTCAATAACCTAATCCAAATGAAACACAGCTCATGCATGAAATTCTGGAGATGCTTAGAATGTCTCCTTGGAAGAGACTTTAATAATTCTAAGCATTTGCAGCATTTTCCATTCGAATATACATGCATCTGGCATTGTTATTACATTTGTCACACATAAGTAACTACTCTTGAGTAGTTAGAGGTGAGCCGCTTTCTTGAACTTCTGCAGATTTCAATGGTAGGTCCA
Source organism: Stegostoma tigrinum (assembly GCF_030684315.1). NCBI lineage: Eukaryota > Metazoa > Chordata > Chondrichthyes > Orectolobiformes > Stegostomatidae > Stegostoma > Stegostoma tigrinum. The sequence continues at coordinate 39,194,219 of NC_081368.1, forward strand.
TTGTGATGTTTGGTAGAGAGTTCCATGATTTTGGCCCAGTGATTGACAGTGATTGACCTACAATATGGTTCCAACTCAGCAGTATGTGTGATTTGAAGGGGACTTTGCAGTTAGCGGTATTTATAGAATCCCTACAGTGTGGAAACAGGCAATTTAGCCCAACAAGTGCTTACTGACTCTCTGAAGAGCATCCTACCCAGACTCACCTCCCCAACCCTAGCCCTGTAATCCTGCATTTCCCATGGCCAGTCCATCTAACCTGCATACCTTTGGGCTGTGGGAGGAAACCAGAGCACCTAGAGGAAACCCACAAATACATAGTGAGAATCTGCAAACTCCACACAGTCGCCCGAGGCTAGCATTAAACCCAGGTCTGTTGCACTGTGAGGTAGCAATGCTGACCACTGAGCCACTCTGCTGTCCATTGTGTGTTCTCAAGCATCCACAGCCCCTGTCCTTCTGTGTGATAGAGGTTGGTAATTTAGAAGATGCTGTTGACTTGTTCCTGAATCTACTTGCCAGCAGCTGAAAATAGAAAGTTATCAGATATAGTGCCAAGGTTTGGTTGGAAATCTCAATTTGCTGTGATAACAAATAATCGAACCAATGTCCTAGAAAGAATACAAAATCAACATCCACAATTGCGGTCAATCCTGCCTGAGCTGGTTCTTGTCTGACTTTGAACCACAAATTAAGTTGCTCCCGTGTAAAACAAAACCAGCATGTCTACCATATCCTACCTACATCAGTATTCTTCTATCTCTAACCCTCCAAATTCAATTTTTATTTATATCCATCCCTCCATATTCAGTTCGTCAATATATTAAACTTTCATTTCTGCTTTTCAATATCTATTCTTCCGTTGTCCACAGCTTTTATCCTTAGCTCCAATCCTGCTGTTTATCATCCCAAATCCAATCTTTCCTTTTTGCCTTTACTACTGCATCTGATCCTTTGTTAACTGTTCTTAGTGATCCCATTAACCAACCACTGAATAGCACTAAAAGTCGATTCTGTTGCATGTAGATTAATTCCCTTTGGCTAATGTTTTCTTTTATGATTAACATGTTCTTTTGGGTGAGGTCTAAAGAAGCCCCACTACGATCGTCTAGTAAATTCTAAACTGTTTTTCACATGCCGGACAGCAGTAAAGCATTTGATGTAAAGTTTACTTTTGCTTGCCTTCCGTGCAAATTGCAATGTCATGTTGCATTTCGACAAAGAATGATCATCAGGTAATTCAGCTAATTATACTTGATACATCCTCTAGGCATCTTGATGATTTCAATTATACAAACTCTGACATTGGCTTATAGGACTTCCTGTGTGATTTTTTAGACCTGAGGACAGGAAGTCAATGCCATTGTGTGGAAGCAAATATTAGGATATCAGTAATTGTCAAGAAGGAGGTTTCATATTTTCTTGCGATATTTTGGATTGAGTTGAACATTTAAGTCAACAGCAACTACCATTCTGGGAGTCTGCAATTGCTCGTTACTGGATTGAAGTTTGGGAAATCTGTTTGGCGCCATTTTGGCTTTCAGTTTTACTGTGTGTACTTCAGGATTGGAAGTAGGCTGTAAGATGAGATGTGAAGCTATATTAGTTGCTGAAGGACTTTAAAGAGGTGACTGCTCCCTATGCTGGATAAGCATCTCACTCAAACATCTGGGTTCAGAGTAACAGAGACTATGCTTTACCTGTTTTTGATGTTAAAACTTGTCAACCAGTGCACATCTGGAACAATATAGGACAAAGGGAAAATATTCCGTTGTGTGTCATAGACAATTCTTTGAATATTGAAGTGTGCAGATGCCTAGGTCCTTTTCTATCATGTTCAAACTGTATCGACTAAGTATGTTTTTAGTTTGAGGCTGAATCTTTCATTTAGAGTGTAAGCGCTCTAAATATTTCTTAATTCACATTATTCTCAATAAACTGAACAATTAAAAAATCAATTTCCATTATTATTTTGATGCTGAAATACTCCTACGAAGCTTAAAAGGTAAACTGCAACTCCGACTGAAGGGAAAACTGCACAAAAGGAAAGCTGATCTGTAGGTACAAAGTTGTTTTATCTATATATAAAACCTATATTAAGATATATAAATATGAACTATGATTTAAACATATCAAATATGACATTTTTCTGAAATATCATTCATTCTATTTGTGTCTGAAATTATATTTTTAAAAGGTCCTGAAAGTAAAATTAAAAAGTTTTGGCAAGATTGTCCACAGAAATGTCTATCCTAAATGATGTTAACTAGTTTTTAGTTGCTGGAAGCCACTCAACAGCTATCAGTTGTCAGAGATTCAGGGACACCTTAAAATGGTGTCAGAACACCTCAGTTACCTGTAATATTGTGAATGAGCCAATGTGAATTGTGTCTGTGTATTTCTGCTGTCAAGGATAATACAATGCCTATGTATCCAAATTGTTACCTGTGATGCAACAGGGTCACATAAGTAAATCAGAGCCTGAATCCTATGTACCACTTATCAAGGATCAATTGGAATTTTATTTGGTCTCTGCAAAATTTTTGTGGCCCTACTAAGTATTCCAACGCATTTTGATCCCACTGAGTGATCTCCTTTTAGCATATCTTTTTCTATATGCTAACTTTAAGCCATAATGTTTATTTTAAACTCGGATTGATGGTGAAGCGTTTCTGCATCAAAATAAAATGATAACAAGATGCTGGAGCTTTTGTTTATTCTCTGAGTTGCTCCATTTATTTGTGGAAAGTACTCACAGTTTTCTTGTAGGTTTATTTGTCTTTCTGATAATGCTGGGAAACTCATAAATGCATGTTATCAAGGCAACTGTGATTACTTTATCAATGAGAGAAGTATTCTGGTGTTCCATGCATGTTTTCAAGTTTCTAATTTCCTTGCCTGAAAGCATCATCGTTGCAGAGGTACAGGGCAAATCCTGTTACAAACAAGTGAAGAAGAATAACCTCTCTTTCTTTCATCCTTTTTCCAATCATGGTTTGATTTTAACAGGTTTTTCAGTTTACAAATAAGACGTTTTATTGCCAATTTATTATGTACAATTTGAAAGAATTCTGCCAGATAGGTATTATCAAAGCATACCACACAAACATACAATTCCCTAAGTGTTCAAAAAGTACAAATTTACAGAGGTTAAATTCGACCAAGTCAGAAATGCAACAATTAAAAAAAAAATTCAATGATTGATTATATCCATAGGCACATTTTTTTTGGCTCAAGCAATTGGTTTGGAGTTACCGAGATAACAAGGGGTAGAGCTGGATGAACGCAGCAGGCCAAGCAGCATCAGAGGAGCAGGAAGGCTGATGTTTCGGGCCGAGATCCTTCTTCAGAAATGGGGGAGGGGAAGGGGATTCTGAAATAAATAGGAAGAGCAAGGGAAGGGTTTAGAAGATGGATAAAGGAGAAGATAGGTGGAGAGGAGACAGACAGGTCAAAGAGGCGGGAGCCAGTAAAGGTGAGTGTAGGTGGGGAGTTAGGGAGGAGATAGGTCAGTCCACGGAGGACGGACAGGTCAAGGGGACAGGATAAGGTTAGTAGGTAGGAGATGGTGGTAGGGCTTGATGTAGGAGGAGGGTGTAGGTGGGAGGAAGGACAGGTTAGGGAGGTGGGGAAGAGCTTGGCTGATTTTGGGATGCGACGGGGGAGTGGAGATTTTGAAGCTTGTGAAGTCCACATTGAAGTTATGACTGATGTATCCCTTTTCTCCAACAAAACACTGCTGTAGAAATCCAATAGTATTCAGCAGAGGTTGGTTCTGCTGTAAGACTGCAGACACATTTTACTTTCTCTCTGCAATATACCATCTAAGCTCTAATCCCTGTTTTACTTACTGACTCTGGTATATATTAAAGTGTTTTTTTTAATTCAAAACTAAGTTCAAACTTTCATAAAATTGTTTGCACCATATGACCCCATTGCAGGTTAGTAGATGACCATTGAATACAGTGTGTCTGGCCCAGCTTGCTGTTGGTTATTGTGTTAACTGAGGTAATATTCTTTAAATGTTCCAGCTGTCAACTGTTGCACGATCAGTCCTCGTTCTTGACACAATTCACACCTCTGGGTAGATTGTTGTCAGCCTATGGTTTCTGTGGACCCATGATACAGAATGGGGCTGACTACACAGATAGCAATTGGAAGCCATTTTAATTCGCTGTCCTTCTTTCAATTAAATGTCTTGTTGAAAAGTTTAAAATGTAAGACCAGTTGATGAGATTTGGCATTCACTAAGCCACCTTCAACAGCACAATCAAGCTGTTGACCATTACCATCCATAAGAACAGCAGTTGCAAAGGAACACTAGTTCCTTCAAACTCTCTTCCAGGTCATTCACCATCCTGACTTAGAAATATATTACCATTCCTTCGCTGTCACTTGGTTAAAAACCTGAATCTCCCTCCCTAACCATATTCTGGGTGTACATGAGAATAGCTGGCAAGAATTCAAGTAGGCACTTCACCGTGACCTTCTTAAGACTATTAGGAATGGGCAACAAATTCTGGCCTAGCCACTGAAGCCCTTTTACCATGACTGAATAGAAAAAAAATCGATACAGCACACCTTCAGGATACTAGTCATTGCATAATGGAAACCAAGTGGTCACTTCCATTTGTGAACCCACACTATGGATCAGTCTACAGCCAAAAACAAATCATGTTAATACATGCAACAAAAACAGAAAGCGCTAGAGAACTCAGCAATTCATTTTCTATTTTTATTTCTGATTTCTATCATCTTGAGTACGTTGTTTTTATTACTGCATTGTTACCCGGATTGAACACTTTCCAACAATGACCTCTTAATGGCAATCAAGTCTCAGCTTTTGTTTATTTCTCATAACTGAATATAGTTGAATACTTCATAGTGCTTCATACAATTAATTAACCTTGGCTGCTGTTGAATGAACAAGTAATAGATATTCTACACCAGCAAGATCCCACATAAATTATCATTGCAATAAACATATTAATTCACACACACAATTTGGAGATTTTGCGTAGCTTTAGAATATGCGCCAGCACAACAGCACTTTGTTGTTTCTGATCTCATTCATCTTATTTCTCATCTGGATTGTCATAGTTCACAATCTAATCAATTCCTGTCATTTTCCAGCTCAAATCTGCCAAAAGATCCAAAAGCCAATCCATTTGCATGTGTCTTCTGTGCATCTGAGTATGGTAAATATTGTATTACATTTGATCCTCCTGGAGCAATTGTGCGTTTATCTGACTGCAGTAAACAATATCAAGATTGATCACCCACAGCTCCTTTATATATTCAATAAACTCCATATCAGGAATTAATTTCTTGCATATTTGTATATCTCCCTACAGTAAGCACTATATCAGTGATCAGTTGCTAGCAGTTTCAAAATATATGCCTTCAGTGCTGATCAGAAATTGATCACCTGCAGTTTAAACACTGACTGCAGTAAACACTGCATCAGGTTGGGAATTTCATGGCAGAATATCTGATTGCACCAAGCACTGTCACATGACTACCATGGATTGATCATCTGCAAGTGTGGATTTCTAACTACATTGAGGATTATATCAGTTTACGGTCACTTGCTGCTTCCATGTATTTGACCACAATAAATATTGTATCAGAGAGCAATCATCTGCGTTATCTGTGTGCTCCACTCTAGTAAATGGTACTTCAGGGATTGGTCATCATCAATGCCCACGTATCTGATTCGATGAGCATTGATTTTAAAAACATAAGCTGTAGAGATGTTGCAACATATTACAATGAGTGTTAGTATAGATTGTAAATTATTGAAAGAATTTCTGAAACAGATACTCCAGGAAGATTGATATCTAACCTTAAATTAGTGTGAACTGATACTAGCTGCATTTCGGAGCAATGTAATTGGCTTTCCTGCTCCTGGATTATTGAAGAGTAAAACAGTCAAGATTTCTGCTTTTGGTTGATAATCGGCAATGCTGGCTGGAGAGTACATACCTCAGTATCTTTTGAAGTCACGACAAGGAAAAACTATGATATACCTCCACTTAGTTAGCCTATCTTCACTCACCTTTTGGATTTACGCATTAACTTATTTTGGAGAAAGTCATTCACAGATGTGAGCATCATTGACAAGGCGAGCTTATGATACCCATCCCTACTTGCCATTGACAAAGATGGCAGCTGCCTTCTTGAACCACTACAGTCATGTGCCAGTGCAGCCATAGTAATGTTAGGGAGGCCAATGTAGAATTTTGACCTCACAACAAATAAAGGAATGGCGTTATATTTCTGTGTGAGGATAGTGTGTGACTAAGAGGAGAATTTTCAATATCTGAAATATCTGTCTGTCCGTGTAGGTGCTACAGACCCTAGGTTTGAAAGTTGGCATCAAAAGAAGCTTGACATGATATTCTTGTACATCTTGTAAATGCTACACGCTGCATCATAGTGGAGGGAGTGAATATTTAATGTAGTAAATAAGATAACAGTTAAGTGAGCTGACTTTGTCCTGGATGGTATTGAGTTTATTGAATGTTGTTGGAGCTGTACTCATCGAGCCAAGTGAGGAATATTATTTCAGTCTGGACTATTGTCTTGTACATGATGGACAGATTTGGGGAGACAGGAGGTGAGTTACTGACTGCATATTTCCCAGACTCTGACCTGCTTTTGTTACGCCCTATTTACGACTTGGATCAAATAAGTTGCTGGTTAATAGCAACCCTCAGGATTTTGATACTGGGGTTTCAGCAATAATATTGTCATTGAATGTAAAGGGGAGATTCTTAGCTTCTCTCTTCTTGGAGATAGTCATTGCCTGGCAGTTAGCTACAAATGCTGTTCATCATCCTAAGTCTGGTCTTGCTGCACTACTTCAGTTTCTGAAGATTTGCAAATTGTGCTGAACATAAGGTATTCGATCATCAGACATTCCCAGCTCTGACCTTAGGATAGAAAAAAGTCATTGATAAAGCAGCTGAGGATACTTAGGCCTAAGACATTGTAGTGAGGAACTTCAGCAGTAATGTCCTGAACCTAAGATGATTAATCTTCAACAACTACAACTAATATAACCAGCCATTGAAGGGGTGAACTAGTTCCCCTCTTTTCAACCTTCTTGGTTGGTTACAAAAAGTTCAAGTTCTTTTCAGCATGAATTTTACCTTTCTCCAATTCAAATGTAGCTAATCTTTTTTTAAAAAATCATTACCTTTAAGCAGTCAATTGCGATGTTTACTTGTATTAAAAAGGAATAAGTTTAATACCTGCTAACTCTGAAAAAATAATAAAGACATGGCATCAATCCTGTAGCTTTATTCAGTCATTTGAGGTACAAAAATAAAAGGGCATGAATCAATGAATGATTTATTGTCACAAAAATCTTGAAGATGCAGGGAAAAGTGTTTTGTCACCACAACCTGGCACCATTTTGAGTTACAATAAGCATAAAAAGAAATTACTTAAATAATTCCGTTCAAACTGGGGCCTCGACCACGGCTTCAGAGTTTCTGCAAGATGTTCCAGCCCTCAAGGAGTCCTGCTCCGGGAACAGCAATGACATCACCGATGCCTCAGGAGACCCCAGCTCTGCTGCCACCGCTGCCTTATTAACACCGCCGAGAGCCCCCGTTCTAGGCACCGCCGCTGCCAAGAACCCATGGTCTAGGCCTACCACTGCCAGGAGTCCAGGCACAGTGTCCAATTGAACAGGAATGTTGAAAAATTATATTGTTTGGCATCCACTGGGTGGATGTGAGACATATGATTTTAACTTGAGATCATGATGCATTAGTTAGTTTTGTGGATTTTCATAATGTAAGGAATATTGCAGTTATCTTTTAAGGCCTGTTTCACTGAATCCTTACGATGTTGATGCAGGCCATTTCACCTATCATGTCCCCATTGACCTCCGTGAAAAATATCCCACCCATACCTACTCTATCCCTGCATTTCCCATGACTAATCCACCTAGCCTCCACATCCTGGACACTACGGGAAATTTGGTATGGCCAATCCAACTAGCCTGCGCATTTTTGAACTGTGGGAGGAAACTGGAGCACCTGGAGGCAATCCGTGCAGACATTGGGACAATGTGCAAACTCCATACAGAGACCCAAGGATCGAATTGAACCCAGGTCCCTGCCACTGTGAGGCAGTAGTGCTAACCACTGAGCCATCATGCCATCTGTTTCCTAATGTTTCTTTCCAGATAGAGTTGCTACCTCTTGAGAGATGGAGCAAAGATCTTCTTTCTGGTGTTCATTCCTGGCATTAAATAAAACTTCAATCAGTGTGTAACGTTTCGGGCTGAGACCCTTCTTCAGAAATGCCATTGAGTTTGTTGTGTCCAGGTTTGATCACTGGTGGCAATGTTTCATCACCAACGTGAAAATGCTCATAATGGTGCGAATTCAATAGGAGGTTATACCCTCCATTGGGAGATGGGGAAGTGACTTGTTTATTGCCTTTAATAGCTCACAGCTCTGACTGTCTATTGTTTTTAATCCACATCAGTTTCATAAAATCTGAGCAGTGTGTGTGGGTCAGGTGATGCCAGTGACCATTTTAAGTCAGTGTTCATTGGTACTTTTAAAAAACATTTTCATCCATGAGCGTCCCATGTTTCAAATGATGAAATCAGTAACACAAATTTTATATGATGATGACACACCTATCTTTGTTTGTGATAGATATGACACATAGAGAATTTTACTAGGACTGCTTTGTGTTACACTCAGATAAATTGAGGTCAAGGACAGTTATTTTCACTTTAACGCTAGATTTCTATTCTTTTCTTTGTGTCTGGACCAAACTTGTAACAAGGCCTAGAGCAGCGTGGCCCTGACAGATCCCGGAGTAAGAACTTAGAGGATAGTTGATAACTATGGACTGGTACTCCAGTAAGATGTCAGTGTGTTTAGGAAAGAGAAATAAAATGGAGGGCTGTAATACACAATGCATGTGGAAAAGTTGAATTGGAAAGTATGTTGGAAAATTATTGTTGAATTCAGCTTGAAAAATTATCTAATTAGAATCATTATAAACGTATTCTGATTTTTGTATGTGATTGTGGCCTCATAATAAAGTTGTTGTAACAATAGTAATTTGGCAAATGGACAGTGAGATTAGATAACTGAAAAGCATCGGTGGCTAATTAGACAATCTCTGGTAGTCAGGTCTGCATTTGGTTATCTGGACTATCTGGAACACTGGGAATTGAAGGCAGCTATTGGTTTATCTGCAATATGTATTTCAGTGAATTAGATTAATTGCAAACAGAAGATTAATTATCCTTAAAATAAATCTTGAGAGCACAAAGGGACGGCAAGCCTTGTACATGGTAAAGTGAAAGCAAAATAGGCAAACACATTTGACTTGGCTACATCCCAGCTACAATGTGTATTGTGCTCATGGGAGATGCAATTTTCCTCTGAGCTTAGATGACGATAGTCAGTTAAATCAGTTGTACCTGCAGTTTATTACAATCAGGGATCACAGAACTGACCCAAAACTACTTATACTCAATCAATGACACCTGAGCACATGCACAATCTCATGTTCACATTCATACAAATACAGAAACAAACACGCAAAAGTATTATGCACTCAACCACCATTCGCACCAACTGATGCGGCCTTTTCCTTCGCATATGTTACACTCATCCCAATCACACTGAAGGACAATCATTCATATTCATTCAACTCCCTAATACCCAAGCGCACACGCTCACAATCTCACACACTCAACTCTATGTATAATCCATCCCACTTACACATCCAATAACACACACAGTTACTTTCACACACATTCTTTTGTTCAGCAGTTTGTGGATGTTTTTACATCTGTTTGTCTGCTTCCTGTAATGTAGCAAAAAATAGGATATCTTTCACAACAATGAAACAGACAGGGTCTGTCACTAAAAAACATAGCCAGATTATTATACATTTAATCAGGTGATAGAATGTTATCATTTTTACTTTGAATTGAATTAGTATGTATTTATTGATGTCTGTAAATAAAAGTTTAATCTGTATGTGCTTAATATTTTGGGATGTTCTGATCAATATCTCTTTTTATTCACCTATCTCTTTCTTACTGGCCCTGTAACTAATCTCTGTAAAAACACTGAAAACATTTTATAAAAAGACATTTATTCCGAAATTTATTGTTTGAAGGGCTTTTTGTGAATGATTCCGGCTCCATTTTTACTAAAATTAAATTGTAGTCATTTTTTCATGCCAGGTTATTTACTTTCACTGTTCTCCGAGAAATGCTTGTTTCACACCAGGTTATGATACTGTGCACCAAATCTTTTTTTGATGGTACTTGCCTCAAATCATCCCTCTTTAAATATTTGTTCAGGTTTTGTGTATCAGGAGAGCTGTTCTACCTTAAATACATCACAGTTGTACCTTATCCTACTCTCAATCATGATCTATGCATGAACTCTCCACTAGAGATCAATAGCATAAAAACATCTAAATGATAAAGGCCCTAAAAATCAGCACGTGCTCCATCAGTGTCCAGACAAGACAAGATATGGATAATTTTGAGCCAGTAGTTCACAATCAGCATGTGTTTACTTAATTCTGATCTCAAACAAAGGTGTACGTAATATTGGAGCCGCATACAGAGATAAAGAAATTGGCTTTCAATAATTCACATACTTTTGGACCATCAAAGATTCTGCAAAAGTGTCCATTTAAGTGCTAGAAAATGAGAAGAACCAGAAATGAGCAACTGCATTGATTAAAATCACCTTTTGCCAGAAAAAAGGCCACTTGTTCCATTATGCATGTACTAGCACCTCAAAAGTAATCAAATGGAATCTAAGTTTTAGTCTATTTTTGCGATTTCCTCTGTTTTGTATTCCAAACCGAGTATTCCATATGCTTTTTCAACTGCCTTGTTAAGTGCTGCTGACACCTTCAAAGATTTGTGCTTCCTCTTCTCTTGTATTCCCTCATAATAGTAGTATTTAAGTTTTACTATCTGCTTATGTTGTTGCTCCCACTGCACACTGATCTGCATTACAATACAGTTTTTATATGACTGTCTGTTTCATCAGACAGTTTGTGTTCTCTTGAACTCTGCTGCTACCCTGCTCAATATTTACTCCCAATCAAGTTTAGACTTTGAAATCGTATTTTTTATGATGTATGTTTGGCATCATAACAAGAAAAATAATAGATCTTAATACTGAAGCCTGGGTATCCCCACTGTATATTTCTCTCTAGTCTGAAAAGCGTCCTTTCATCATTACTCTCTGATGCTATCCCTTAGCTAATTACACCTTGAGGTTGTTATCATCCCTTTAATATCGTAAGTTTAATAAATCTATTCTGTGGTATTTTATCAAGTAACTTTTGAAAGTCCTTATTTACATCAATACTACATTACTTTAACTAGTCATGTGTGCTGCAAAAATTTAAAAAGGTTCATTGGAACATGATTTCCTTTTAACAAATACAAGCAGAAATTGCAGAGCAGCAGGCCAGACAGCATCTGTGGAGAGAGAAACAAATGGAAGTCATGGAAAGCAGCTATCCATCTGTTATATTCTGCACAATTGATTGCCTATCAGCTGGATGTTGATACAGTTCATAAAGGGCAGAAACATCCAAGCAGCTGCAAGCTGAATACTTAAGTCAAACCATGTAAGTAGGCCACATGATTTCTCATAAATGAGAGCCTGGAAACACAGAAAATTCAAAATCATCCCGTGTGCATAAATTCAAAGTCTACACCAAAAATCCGAAACTGGGGATATTCAACCTTAATTTTTTTAAATTTCTCCAGCTGGCAGACAGAATGTTATAAAATATGGTGCAATGTTCGCATCCTTGCTTCTGAACCAGCCAGCCCACCTGCTCCCAAGGTAGCTAATAACGTCTCCATAGACGGTGATTAGAAAACATCTCTAAGGGCCGATGCAGTAAAAAGAACCAGATTCAACATGAGCTAAATCTTTAGGTTTCTTATGGTATGGTGGTAGTATTCCCTCATTTATCTCTCGGCCAGGAGGTCAGGGTGCATGTTTGACTCATTCTAGAGGTGTGTTATAACATGTCTGGACAGGTTGATTTGGACAATATCTGATATGAATGCTCCCGAAATGGCCTGAGCGCACTAGAGAGCAGTTTTTTATCGTCTTTGAAGACCAGGAAATTCAGAGCTGCATCTGTGCTATTTGTTCTGCACATTTTTACTTTTAAAGACAAAAAGCTAAATTTAACTACGGTTACTGCCAGCTTTCTGTTACAGTAAACTAGTTAAGCAGATTTTACGTATTAACTTGAGAGGAAGTGCTAAATAAATGTTGTTTGAGATGAGATTTAACTTGTGGTTCACCTGCTGGACACATTCAATACAATGTACAAGCCTGTATACAGGGGTTACAGTGGCCGCAGTAGGGTAACAAATGTCCCTTTGGGCCTTTGGAAAGCCAACAATTCTGCAAAATTATTTTGCTAGTGGTGATCACTGACAACAGGATAGAAATTGCTGGTCCTACCAAATAATACATGTTCATACTTGTGAGGTCCCTAACTGACTAGTACTGCCAAAATCCTGAAGCATCCAGTCGTAAAAACCAAAGTAACTTTGAGAATTACTAATAGTACTGACAGTACAAGAGGTGACATGGTGGCTCAATGATTAGCCGTACTGCCTCACAGCACCACGGACCAGGGGTCAATTCCAGCCTCGGGTGACTGTCTGTGTGGAATTTACATATTCTCCCTGTGTCTGCATGGGTGTCCTCTGGGTGTTCTGGTTTCCTCAACAGTCCAATGATTCACAGGTTTGGTGGATTGGCCATGCTAAATTGCTCATAGTGTCCACGGGTATGTAGGTCACATGGATTAGCCATGGGAAATGCAGAGTTACAGGGATAAGGTGGGGGACTGAGCCTGAATGGGATGCTCTTCAGGGAGTGAGTGTGGACTTGTTAGGCTGAAAGGCCCTTTTGTCACACTGTAGGGATTCCTAATCAATTCTATGGCAATAGTATTGTCATAACCCCTTTGCTTAGTCTACTAAACCTCAGCTTTGGATAATGCTCAGGTACCTGTGCTAAGGATAATGATTGTATCAGTGATAATGGGAACTACAGATGCTGGAGAATCCAAGATAATAAAATGTGAGGCTGGATGAACACAGCAGGCCCAGTAGCATCTCAGGAGCACAAAAGCTGACGTTTTGGGCTAGACCCTTCATCAGAGAGGGGGATGGGGTGAGGGTTCTGGAATAAATAGGGAGAGAGGGGGAGGCGGACCGAAGTTGAAGAGAAAAGAAGATAGGTGGAGAGGAGAGTATAGGTGGGGAGGTAGGGAGGGGATAGGTCAGTCCTGGGAAGACGGACAGGTCAGGAGGTGGGATGAGGTTAGTAGGTAGGAGATGGAGGTGCGGCTTGGGGTGGGAGGAAGGGAGGGGTGAGAGGAAGAACAGGTTAGGGAGGCAGAGACAGGCTGGACTGGTTTTGGGATGCAGTGGGTGGAGGGGAAGAGCTGGGCTGGTTGTGTGGTGCAGTGGGGGGAGGGGACGAACTGGGCCGGTTTTGGGATGTGGTGGGGAAAGGGGAGATTTTGAAGCTTGTGAAGTCCACGTTGATACCATTGGGCTGCAGGGTTCCCAAGCGGAATATGAGTTGCTGTTCCTGCAACCTTCGGGTGGCATCATTGTGGCACTGCAGGAGGCCCATGATGGAGATGTCATCTAAAGAATGGGAGGGGGAGTGGAAATGGTTTGCGACTGGGAGGTGCAGTTGTTTATTGCGAACTGAGCGGAGGTGTTCTGCAAAGCGGTCCCCAAGCCTCCGCTTGGTTTCCCCAATGTAGAGGAAGCCACACCGGGTACAGTGGATGCAGTATACCACATTGGCAGATGTGCAGGTGAACCTCTGCTTAATATGGAAAGTCATCTTGGGGCCTGGGATAGGGGTGAGGGAGGAGGTGTGGGGGCAAGTGTAGCATTTCCTGCGGTTGCAGGGGAAGGTGCCGGGGTGTGGTGGGGTTGGAGGGCAGTGTGGGGCGAACAAGGGAGTCATGGACAGAGTGGTCTCTCCGGAAAGCAGACAAGGGTGGGGATGGAAAAATGTCTTGGATGGTGGGGTCGGATTGTAGATGGCAGAAGTGTCGGAGCTTGTAACTGATGTCCATTTCAAGCCCACCGACTCCCACAGCTACCTAGAATACACCTCCTCCCACCCACCCTCCTGCAAAAATTCCATCCCCTATTCCCAATTCCTCTGCCTCCGCCGCATCTGCTCCCACGATGAGGCATTCCACTCCCGCACATCCCAGATGTCCAAGTTCTTCAAGGGCCGCAACTTTCCCCCCACAGTGGTCGAGAACGCCCTTGACCGCGTCGCCCGCATTTCCCGCTACACATCCCTCACACCCCTTCCCCGCCACAACGTCCAAAGAGGATCCCTCTTGTTCTCGCACACCACCCTACCAACCTCCGGATACAACGCATCACCCTCCGACACTTCTGCCATCTACAATCCGACCCCACCACCCAAGACATTTTTCCATCCCCACCCTTGTCTGCTTTCTGGAGAGACCACTGTCTTCGTGACTCCCTTGTTCGCTCCACACTGCCCTCCAACCCCACCACACCCGGCACCTTCCCCTGCAACCGCAGAAAATGCTACACTTGCCCCCACACCTCCCCCCTCACACCTATCCCAGGCCCCAAGATGACTTTCCATATTAAGCAGAGGTTTACCTGCACATCTGCCAATGTGGTATACTGCATCCATTGTACCCGGCGTGGCTTCCTCTACATTGGGGAAACCAAGCGGAGGCTTGGGGACCACTTTGCAGAACACCTCCGCTCGGTTCACAATAAACAACTGCACCTCCCAGTCGCAAACCATTTCCACTCCCCCTCCCATTCTTTAGATGACATGTCCATCATGGGTCTCCTGCAGTGCCACAATGATGCCACCCGAAGGTTGCAGGAACAGCAACTCATATTCCGCTTGGGAACCCTGCAGCCCAATGGTATCAACGTGGACTTCACAAGCTTCAAAATCTCAACTTCCCCCACCGCATCCCAAAACCGGCCCAGTTCGTCCCCTCCCCCTACTACACCACACATCCAGCCCAGCTCTTCCCCTCCACCCACTGCATCCCAAAACCAGTCCAACCTGTCTCTGCCTCCCTAACCTGTTCTTCCTCTCACCCATCCCTTCCTCCCACCCCAAGCCGCACCCCCATCTACCTACTAACCTCATCCCACCTCCTTGACCTGTCCGTCTTCCCTGGACTGACCTATCCCCTCCCTACCTCCCCACCTACACTCTCTCCACCTATCTTCTTTACTCTCCATCTTCAGTCCGCCTCCCCCTCTCTCCCTATTTATTCCAGTTCCCTCACCCCATCCCCCTCTCTGATGAAGGGTCTAGGCCCAAAACGTCAGCTTTTGTGCTCCTGAGATGCTGCTGGGCCTGCTGTGTTCATCCAGCCTCACATTTTATTATCTTGTGCTTAGGATAATGTTTGGTTTAGCTTCCAGGCAAACTTTTTCTTGTTTGCCCTTCTCACCTTTTTTTTAGTACTATGAATTGGTGAATTTATTATCCTTTTAATACAAAACATCTGGGGATGTAGTTTTACTAAAATAGCAACTCACATGACAACACATCAAAGAGTCTACCATTTCCAGCGCCACTCCAAATTCATGAGATGGTTGGAAAAACACTACTTGACAAAAGAAGTTAACCATTTATTCAGCAAACATTATTCTTTAGTAGCTCAGTGCCATCAAGTCATCATCTTCAAGAAGCTGTTTAACGGCAAATAACATTTGGCAACCCTGTGGTTAGCAAATATTATTGCTTTATAATGCACAAACAGCATAGAATTCATTGTAACACTAAATTACAATCTAATACATCAGATTTCAGTGAAGCATAACAAAACTGCTGATGTACAGTCATTAAACAAAAACAATGAAAGCTCCCTTAGAAAGGAAACAACAGGAACAACAATCTGAATGGTACATTTCATTTTTCTTTTAAATTACAATGCACTTACAAAATAAGTACACAGAAAACAGATGCAGAGCTATGAAGGGAGAGATTACTAAGAGTGGCAGAAAGCTTAATTAAAAGTATTGACATCTGAATGATATCAAGACTTAGGAAGCTTGATGCCATCCAGGACAAAGCAGCCCAGTTGATTAGCACCATATCCACAAACACCCACTCCTTCAATCACTGATATTCAGTAGCAGGAATGTGTACTATTTACAAAATATGCAGCAGAAATTCATCAAAGATCCATAGACAGCATCTTTCAACCATTTCTATCTAGAAGGACATGGGCAGCAGAAACATGGGACACCATCGTGCGAGCATTCCCCCCCCCGCCCCATCCACTCACCATTCTGACTTGGAAACATACCAGCAGTCCTGTTCTGTCAGTTGGTCAAAATCCTGGAATTCACTCCCTAACAGCATTGGGCGTCAAACTACAGTACATGGACTATAGTGGCTCAACAAGCACTTCATAATAAATGCTGGACCGGACAGTGACACCCATGTCCCACGCCTGATTAAAAAGTAAAGGATTGGGTATTGAGGCAGCTTTTAAAAGTGGATGGAAAACAGGATTAAGTAGAGCGATATATGCGGTGAATCAGTTTCAAAGAGTAAAAGCAAGATGGCTAAGTGTTTTAGAAGCCATAGTGGGGGATTAGAGGCAGGAATACACAAAAAGCCAATGATAAGGTTGGCGAGAAGGGCGATGGGTGAGGCAGGCACATCGAAAGACCAGAGAAGAACTCAGAAGTTGAGTATGCAAAGATCCTGAAGATGAGATAACAGTGTGGAGCTAGAGGAACGCAGCAGGCCAGGCAGCATCAGAGGAGAAGGAAAGTTGACATTTTGGGTAGGGACCCTCCTTCAGAAACAGGTTGTGGAATATATTCATTAGAAAATATGAAGTTAGTAAAAATAAGCTCGGGCAAAACAATAAGCCGATACAATGTATACAAGACAGCATAGACAAATCAGTGATAGCAAGAACTGCATATGCTGGAGTTGGAGATAACACAGTCTAGAGCTGGAGGCACACAGCAGGCCAGGCTGCATCAGAAAAACAGGAAAGTTGACGTTTCAGGTTGGTTATGGGCCTCTTTCTGAAGAAGGGTCCTGACGCGAAAAGTCAGCTTTCCTGTTCCTCTGATGCTGCATAGCCTGCTGTGTTCCTCCAGCTCCACACTGTGTTATTAAGCACAAGAGTCTTGGTTGAATTGAAGTTTATGAAGACTGAAGGTCTAGTAATTAGGTCAGCATTAAGCAGCAAAATCTAAAAGAGATAGAGATCTTAAATATTTCAGCAATAGAAAGTTTGAAATGCAACCAGCATCTGGAAATGTTATGAGATAGAAGTGTGAACACTTATGGGTAGAGCGGCTTTGGGTTTAAAAATCAGGGCAGATTGAACGTTGAACACATTAAAATCATAAATGTCTTGGTTCAGACTGAAAGGTAAATGGAGCTAAAGGTGAGTGAGAAGATTTCTTATGGCGGTTTTCTAAATATTATCCTCGAGAAAGTTATGTTAAAGGCAATGCTGAATAAGCAGGTTGACAACATGGTTGAAGTAGTTGAGATCTCATAAGCGGAGGTGGAGACTTAAACTGGATCAATATGCACATTAAAATTTACCTTTGAGCTGCAGATGATATCACTGAAAGGTAAGACACATAAAAGGAAATGGAGTTGGAAATAGATCCTTGGGGAATCCATGAGATATTGTGTAATGGAGGAGGAGGAACCATTGATGAAGTTGCTATGTAGATTGTATTAATGTAGGAATGGAACCATTCAAGGACAAGACTTGAATTTACATGATCAAGTGAGATAATGGATACATGACTGGAATAGAACATTCTCTAGCATCACACGAGAATAAGACTCTCAGGAAATTAAACATTATTTAACTGACTGATTTAATGCTCACGGACTTACTTTTTAATTGGGAACAATTGGCTTCTTTGATCTGTCCTTGGTAAAGCAATCATTTGAAGCAATGCTACTGTGTCCTACTCTGCCACAATTGATGGAATTTAAACTAATTTAAAACGAATTTAGTATAATTTAAAGTAATTGTAGCACCACCAGGAGAAACAAATCAGGTTAGGCTAATTGGCTGCTCGGACACAATAGTTTGGCTTACTAGGTACAGGAAGTGATGTGCATGGGAATGAAATTATCAACTCCAAACAGCGAGCCAGTTAACACTGCTGGAGAGTTCCATCAGGGCAGTCGTAGGACAGCCCCAGGAGCCTCCCCAATGCAACAATAACAGTCATTCAAAAAAGCATAAGATTTCACTGGGGACAATGTTCCAACTTCGGCAGTATGCATGCTGCACTTTGGACTTGTGACAGTTGCATGGTGTGGAGTCAGTTATGGCTGCTCCAACAAATCAGGTGATTCTGAAGAAACAATACAGAGGAGAGGTCAGCATAGACATACAGGAACCATCAGGTCAGAACAGGTTTCAGGGAGATTGAGCGCAGGGGATTGTCACCCACCTGACTTCGTGGGTAGGAGATTACAAACAAAAGTAAGGAAACGCCTGAGCACAAAAAAGGCAGCAGCTGACAAAAGGAGGACAACTGTGCGATCTCTCATCCAGTCGCAATCAGGATCAACAAACTCCTTGGAAAAAGTGGTGACCCAATCACCAAAAGGACCAAGGAGAGATATATGACTCAGGAAGATACCAAAGAATATACAGTGACCATAGGATCTACCGCCAAAGACAGACCTATCTGAAGATGACCAAAAATCATATCCAATAATTGTTTTGCGTAAACAAAGCAGTGTGTAAATCAAGCAAAATCCAAGGAACTCCTGTACCCGCAGGCCACTGTTGCTCAGCTTGTTACTGTACATTCTCGATCGCTTCTGCCCAGAAAACTTCTAAGCGTCCTGTTCCCACATAAATTAAGGCAAGGCAGTAAATGTTGTGTTCATTGTTTTCTTGATATCCAATTTAAAGATAAACATGATCGTACAATTTGTTAAATGTACACCCTGAATAAAACAAGTACAGTGTCTTGTACAAGTACAGGGCCTTGGGAAGCACCAGGGATCAGAGGGACCATGGTGTGCATATCCATCAAGCAGGACAGGTGGATAAATTGGTAAAGAAGGCATCTGGGGCACTTGCCTTCATTAGCTCAGGCATTTGGTTTAAGAGCAGGGAGCATATGCTGGAACTATATAAAACATTGGTTAGGCTAGAATATTATACGTAGTTCTGGAATCCACATTACAGGGGGAATGTGATTTCACTGGAGATGGTGCAGAGGAGATTTACCTAGATATTGTCTTGCTGGAGAGTTTTAGTTTTGAAGGTAGATTGGATAGTCTGGGGTAGTTTATCTTAGAATAGAGGAGACTGAGGGGTGACATGATTAAAATGTATAAATTATAATTAGCATAAATTGGGTAGGTAGGAAGGAATATTTCCCCCTGTGGAGTACTCAATAACCAGAGGATATAGATTAAGGTAGGTGCAGGAGGAAATGTGAGAGAGAGAAAAACCATCACCCACAGGGTGGTGGGAATCTGAAACTCACTACCTATGTGGATAATATTTGCAGAAACCCTCATAACATTTAACAGGTGTTTAGATGTGCACTTGCATTGCCAAGGCATACGAGGTTATGGGCCTTGTGTTGGAAAATGGGATTAGGACACTTAGGTAGTTGTTTTTGGTTGGTGCACACTTGTTGAGCCAGACGACTTTTTCTGTGCTGTAGATGTCAATGCTGCAGATGTCTCTTACTCTTTGTATTTGCTCAGCCAGTGGCAACTAAGGGCCCAATAGAGAGAGAAGCTTCATGACGCAGTAACAATACTGTGTGAGTGAAAGACTGAACACCTTCTTATTTTCCCTCCAACCAAAGGGTTCCCCTGGCTTTATAGCTTCAATGCAGTCAGAAGAACCTCCATATTAAGGACACTCTCATGCCTTCCTGAGTAGCTGAAACCACTCCTGATGGAGCTGTCATTCTGGAAACACTCCAGGCCTTATGATTGGGTTTGTAGCTCTAGAAGCCCAGTCTCCGTCCATAATAGGAGACAATTGAAGGGCTACACTTAGTCACTCAAGTGAGTGCTCTGACAACATAGACAGGCTCTGGACATCCATGTGAGCCTGATATCAGGCCCCTAAAGTCTTCCAGGAAATCTAATCCAGTAAAACCTGGTAGCTAGCCAATACGTTTATTGTCATCACATAGATGTGGGTGTAACAGTCGATTGTTGGAGGTACGTTCTTAATTTTATCTGCATCTGCTTTAACAGCAGAAAACCAAAGAACTGCAGATGCTGGAAATCAGAAACAAAAACAGAATTGTGACCCTCCTTCACTGCACCTAGGAGGTTAACACAGCTTTCTGTCAGCAAATGTTGCCAGACCTGCTGAGTTTTCTCAGAAATTTCTGTTGTTGTTACTTAAAGAGCAGCCCAGATACTTGGTGGAATGTCTCATGTATTTTTATCTGGTGTGCCAGCCTGTGCCAAAATTTAGTGAAATCCTTTTGGTTAGTTTCTATGTCCTAATGTAACCTTGACCATTAGATATATCCCTAATTGTTAGTTAGCCTTTAGAGACTTGCTAAGAAGCTTTTCTGTGAAGTATCTTCAACATATCCAGACAAAACAAAGATTGCTGCACTATGTCAACAATATTCTCTGAAATTATCCAGGTAACCATTTGGTCCTGTATGCAAACTCTCATTTTTTTTTGGAAATACGTCATTAACTGGGCATGAAATGCCTAGTCTTTAGGATAAGTGTGGTGGCCATTGACCAACTGGACATTGCTGAAGCAGAAGCTTTCATTGATCATCATGCCATAGTGTTATTATGTTGTGCCTACTGGGAAAAAGTGCTGAGCTAGGTATGACTGATGATAACCAGTACTTTCCCCTGAGTGATATGACAAACCTGTCATGTAACTGTTCCTGGGACAATTGGGGAAAAGGGTGAAAGTATTAGCCAGGTTGAACAATGCCATCTGTCATGCATTTGATACATCTGTGAATGAAAATTTGGTGGATCACACCCCCTCAGCTGACCTGGAACAAATGGGCTGCACGTTGGTGAGTAACATTGACTTTGATAGCCACAGATAATTTTTTTAGAAATATGTACATGAAAAGCAGATGTCACTGGCTGGGCAAACATTTATTACCCATCCCTATTTGTTCTTGAACTGAGTGATTTGCAAGGCCATTTCAAAGGGGAATTAAGAGTCAAACAGGAGTCAAATTGTTGTGAGTCTGGAATCACGTGTCAGACCAGATAAGGATAGCAGATTTCCATCCATCAAGGGCATAATTGAATCAGACAGGCATTTACAGCAATTGCTAATAGTTACACAGTTGTTATTATGCTAGCTTTTAATTTCCAGATTTTTATTGAATTCATGTTTCACAATCTACCATTGTGGGATTCTAACACATATCCTCAGAACAATAGTTTGAGCCTCTGGATTACTAGTTCAGAGAATGGCTGGCTGGAGGTCTTCCTGAAGAAGGGAACATACCTCTGGACCTGATTCCTGGTAAGCCTGAGTTTGGAGGCAATTGCCACGCTATTGTCTGAACATGGATTCATATATTCACACAGGTGCTGCCAATCCTGCTCTCATGCGTTTCTATATGTTCCTCCTCATCCCTTTTGTCAAACTAAGTGAAAGAAAAGCACTAAAAACAACGCCAACGAGTTTGCAACTAATCTGGAAACAATATTTTAACATTGTAGTCCTAAGGCATCAGTTTCCAAACAGGTGAGAATGCAGATGATATTCAGAATGGGCAAAATGCATTACAACATTGCAAATGTAATTAATTAGAGGAAAGTTATTTCAGGGTCAATAGATGTGAAGCTGGAAAAGCACCAGAGGTCAGACAGCATCTGAGGAGCAAGAAAGTCAACGTTTCAGATTGAAACCCTTCAGCAGGACTGGGGAGGGAGAGGAGAGCCCAGACGTAAATAGAGGGAAGGGGTTGGGGCTGGGGGAAGGATAGGTGGGATGGTGATAGGTGGATGCAGGCAGGGGCTCATTGTGATTGATCAGTGGGAAGGGTGGAGCAGATAGGTAAGTAGGAAGATGGACAGGTTAGTTTAGGTCAGGAAGGTGAGAAGGAGAGATAGGGTTGGACATGGGATAAAGCTGGTGTTGGAAGGAATTTGAAACTGGTAGAGTCAATATTTAAGGCCATTGGACTCTAAGCAAAATATCAGGTCTTGTTCCTCCTGTTTACATTTGGCCTGCCTCTGACAGTGGAGAAGGCCAAGGATGGACATGTCACCAGGGGAGTGCGAGGGGGAATTAAAATGGATGGCAACCAGAAGAACAGCCCTTACTGTCTCCAAAATTATTTCAGGCTCCTCTTTATGTAATACACATTCATAAATTTGCATTTGTGATGAAATTAATGTACACTCTATAAGAGGATACACATCAACATTTAAACCACAATGTTCAACAAGCAGGAAGCAAACTTATTGCAGAATTTACAATTTTCTGATTCATGTGATTAAACTCCATCCCATTGCACAGCAAACAATTATGTCAATTTTACTTTCCAAGCTACAATTGTCTTTTAAATCCTTTTGTAAATTCCACTTTGATAATTTCTTGGTTTACTCCAAGATTCGATCTGCCATTGACTGGAAATGTTCAAGCTGACTCGCTTTCTTACTCACATTAGAGGCACATTACTCACATTAGGGGCAAAAATCTAAAATCAATGAAAACCTAATTGATATAAGAAACCTGGGATCAACTGGGAAGCAACTAGATACTTGCAATTGAAAGATGTTATGGGTAGTATCCTGGGAAAATGAGCTCAAATACTCTGAACAACTTTCTTCATTCAAAGCTATCTTGGAATCCTACTTCTAACTTCCCCACTTTAATTTGTATCCCCTGATATTAAAGTGATAAATTTTCCTGCATTAACATTGCCAATTCGCTTTATAATATTGAAAATTTAAATTAGGTCACCTTGAAGTCTATTTTCAAAAGGAAATTTCTTAACCTTTTCTCAAAACTTAAATCCCTAATGCTCAGAATAATTTTTTTTTGCTCGCTTATACCAATAAAAAAATTCTGATGCAACCATGAGGATATTCTTATATTTGCCTATGGCATTTTCTGAAAACATTCTTGTAAGAATTGATTGATTTGTGACTTGTTTTGTGATTAATTTTTTTGTTTTACGGCAAAGACATGAGATCCAAACAAAACACAGATGTAAAGCAGCAGACAAAGAGGAGACATTGGCAAACTAGTTCCATAAATCTTCAAAATATATAGGGCACCAAAATCTTCAAAACTGTCACCTTGGAATAATGAGTAAAGATGTTGCATTCTTCCAAACTTTAAACTTGTCTCTGTTATAGATGGTATTATTGTCCATATGTTCCCAGCACTGAACAATGCGGGCAATGGCGAGGCAGTTGGAAAAATATGGCAAGAATAGAAAAATTAAATTCTTGATGTCCAGTCAAAGAAGACTCATTTTGCAAATAAGGTTTTTTTGTTAGATGAACATCTTGTTAATAAGCAGTGAGGGTCTATTTGTATTATTTAATATTTCATCATTACTTATTCTCACCTCATTAATTACTCATGGACAGCAACCACACCACTACAATTCCCAATGTGAAAGTATGAGCAGGTATCTGGCAGCTGCAGCTCACTGGAAACTTCTTCAGGAATCAATCTTGGCCTTCAATCTTGATTACTGTTAAAGTGATAGTGTTGAGGAACAGATAGGACCTAGTATTACCATATCTTTTGAATTCTTTCAACCTGTGTTGTATTTCGACGTATTGGATTGTTTTGTTTTAGTTTTATTAGTTTTGTGTAATAAATACCTGTTTTATTGTTGAAATCAAATCTGCAGTCTTGTGTACTTGTGTTTCAGTGAAAAAAACCACCGCGTTAAATTTTATAATGAATAATATATGATCTATCAAACCAGATTTCATTCTGGCGTCTGTGCCCCAACCGTAGTATCAACTGAGATCATAGCAGTAGTGGAGGAAAAGGAAGAGGAAGGAACTATTGAGCACACACAGGTGGCAGGGATGGCGCATCAATGGTTAACAGGCCTAGCAGTGACAGATGAGTTTCATATAGATAAGTGTAAAGTTTTGCATTTTGGTAATGCAAAAAAGAACAAGACTTACACAATTAATGATAGGCCCTTAGCTAGTGTGGTAGACAGAGAGACATAAGGGTTCAGGTCCATAATTCTTTGAAATTTGCATCACAGGTAAACAGGTTGGTTGAGAGGTTGTTTGCCATGTTTGCCTTCATTGCTCAGACCTTTGAGTATAGGAAATGGGACATCATGGTAAAGTTGAACAGGATGTTGGTGAGGTATCTTCTGCAGTACAGTGTGTAGTTCTGTTTGCCCTTTCATACGAAGTATATTGTTAAACTGGAGAGGGTTCAGAACAGATTTACCAGAAAGTTGCCAGGAACAGAGGGTTTGAGATATAAAATTAGACAGGAAAGCCTGGGAGTTTTTTCACTGCAGCATAGGAGGTTGTGGGGTGACCTAGCAGAGGTTTATAAAATCATGAGGGGCATAGATAAGGTGAATGTCAAGGCTCTTCTCCCTAGCATGGGGGAGTTGAAAACTATGGTTTTTATTTGGTTAGAGGAGAAAGACTTAAAAAGAAAATGAGGGGCTATTTGTTTTACATGAAAATGGTTCATGTGTTGAATGAACTGCCACAGAAAGTGGTAGATGCAGATTCAGTTACATTGTTTAAAAGTCACTTGGATAGGTTCATGAATAGGAAAGGCTTGGAGGGATATGGGCCAAGCATTTGCAGATGGAGCTAGTTTAGTTTCGGAACATGGTGGGTGTGGACTGGTGGACCAAAAGGTCTATTTCCATTCTGTATGACTCTATCATTGTAAATATGCATTCATTGTTTGTAAATATATGTTCAGTTGAACTTTTAAAATGTCTGTTCCAATTGCTTCGTAGATGTTGATCCAAGTGAAGTTACATGCATTTGAGGATTAAGTGGGTTTTTTTAAGAAAATCAAAGATCAAAGAATATGTAATAGCCAAGCATTGCTCATACCTCATAAACAACTGACTCCTTTACTGAAGATAGCATCAGATCTCAGGGATCCTTGATCCATCACATTGTTGACTGCAACCAAAGCATCACACTTCCATGTGGACAAGCTTGAGGTGACAAGCAATGTGCAGGGATTGTAGTAGAGTTCGTAAATTTAGCATTGAAGAGCCTCCATACTGAAATGTAATGCAAGCCACAGAGGTTAGTAACTCCAAGTAAGCATAAAGTGAGTGAGCATTAAGAAAGTACGCTAAGAGCGACAAGCTGCATTGAAATGTGTGTGTCTTTGTTGGCAAAGCAAACATGCAGAAACATGCAGGTTGTAAGTGTTCCTGAGCACTGAAGTCCTGAAGCAATGAGCAGCATGTGAGTTGATGCGAAAGCAGCTATGATGATGCGATGAGGCTGGTGATCTCACAATGCTGGCTTGCCTGGATGAAGGGTGTGAAAGAATGGTGGCCATGCAGCATGTGGGACATGGTGAGTAAGACAGAGTTAAATGAAATGGCAAGCTGCTGCTACCAGGCAATCACTTTAACTTCCTTGTTGGAAGCTGGTGGCATCTAGTTTCTCAGGAAAGGAGAATTGGAAACTACTTTCTATTCAAAGGTGTGAAAAATTCTATCCTTAGTGTTTCGTTGAGAGGAGTGCATGGAAAGTTAGAATTAATTTTGAGAGAGCTAATGTGCAAGACTAGGCATGTAGGTGTCCCAAACTAGATGACATAGGTGTAAGGTGAGAGGGGAAAGATTTAAAAGGGATCTGAGGGGTAACTTTTTCATGTCGATTGTGGTGCCTGTAGGGAATGAGCTGCTAGAGGAGGTGACGGAGGCGGGTACAATTAATACATTTAAAAGGCATCTGGATGGGTGCATGAATAAGAAGGTTTTAGAGGGATATGGGCCAAATGCTGTCAGCTGGAATTAAATCAGTTTAGGGTGTCTGATCATTGCGGATGGTTGGACTGAAAGGACTGTTTCCGTGCTGTACAACTCTATGGTTTTATGTATTGATGAAGCTGTATAAGGCTGTGGTCAAACAGATTTGGATTATTGTGAGCAATTTTGGCCTTGCATCTAAGGAAAGATGAGTTGGCCTTGAATGATCACTGTCTAGGGCTGTACTTGATTGCAGTTTACACATTTTGGGGGTGGGGTGCAGGGCAGGATGGGGGAGTGGGGGTGAGGGTGAGTTGTTGAGTTGTGCTGTCGTTGTTTGAAATGTACAGAATCCTGAGAGGCCTTGACGGAGTGGACATGGCGAAGGTGCTTCCTCTAATAGGAGAGACTAGGAGTTGAGGACAGACCTTGGATGAAGGGGTGACCCTTTAGAACTGAAAGGAGGAATTTCTTTGGCCATAAGGAGGTGAATCTGTGAAACTTATTGCCACAGAAGGCTGTGGAGGCCAAGTCATTAAATGTATTGAAGACAGAGATAGATAAGTTCAAGATTGTTAGAATCTTAGAATCCCTAGAGTATGGAAGCAGGCCATTGAGTCCATACCAATCCTCAAAGAGCATCCCACACCCCAATCCTGTACCTGTAACCCTGCATTTCCCAATGCTGATCCACCTAGGCTGCTCATCCCTGGACACTATGGGGAAATTTAGCATGGCCAATCTATCTATCTGCATGTCTTTGGGCTGTGGGATGAAACTGGCGCTGCTGAAGGAAAACCATGCGGACACAGGGAGAATGTGCAAACTCCACACAGGCAGGCACCATTTTAGAGTTTCACTGAAGGGAATGCTGAAGGATTTCACTCTTCGAAATGAATGTTTAGAGTTTTATTGAAATAAGCAAATGTTCAGAATTTTGCAGAAGATCATCTGATTTGATTACAAATTTCCTCTGTAAAGGAGGAGCGTTGGTCGGCTCGGTGAAAAGGGAAACCAGGCAAGAATTATTTTTTTCACCTTGAACATCAATTGCCTGTGTCTAACAGTACAACAATTGAGTGCTCTTTATCCTCAATGGGCTTCATATATTCTTGCTAGCACATTTAACATAAATTCAAACATTGACTACAAGCCAAGATAATAACGCAAATATTCTTTTTTTCAAAATAACATGTGTTGCACTTTACAAATGACTACAGCATATAAAGAAGGTCAACAATTCATCTTTGTCACTGGCTCATATTCAATTTGAGGGTAGGTGCACATTTGTAATTGACTGCAACATCTGTTTGTCTGGATATAAAAGTATTAGAAAGCTTTGCAGTGAAATTGCGGCACTGAAGACTGTAATGATGAGGTGAGCAGTGAATGTGGAACTCCTTATCATTGGTACCATCATCTCCTCAGAGTGTTTTGCCCAGAGATGTCGGAATTCCCTCATCCCTGCCTTTATCATGTCACTAAGTATTTAAGTAGAACAGTTAATTAAGAAAATTATGATCATGACATTTGGTGATTTCTCTAAAAAGGAAAAGCTGGAGACTGATAATTAATGTTAAAGCTGCAGTGTTATGATAGCTGTAATTGTATGACCATTAGTAAAAGTAATGAGACTGATTGCTGTTCCAACACAGTTTAGGTTAAAGAAGGTCAAAATCTGGAATTTTCTAGGGAGCCTAAAGAAAACCTAGACTGTTTAACCCTTCAAACAAATATTGGAATTAATGGAATTGGATCAAAAATGTAGTGGTCCTCAATTTCCCTCTGAATTACTTTTCCTGCATTGAACTGGTCAGGTTTACAAATAATATAGTACATACAGTTTATAAAATATAATAGCCTATTTGGGTTTAATAGACTATGTCAGTGATAATACTCCTTCCAACTCTCTCCATCATTCTCTATAAGTATATGCTTTGAAACAAAGAGTAGTAGTGGCAGAAAGAATATCAAATGACCCACCGAGAGACTTAAATTTGCGAAGAGATAGGATACAAGTCAACTTCACTATAGACAAGTCCAAGGTACTAAACATAAATGGAAATTGAGAATTATTGGCATACTGGGGACTGGGAGCAATTAGTAAAAGGTGTTCTGATTGATTGATTTATTGCCACATGTACCAAAGTACAGTGAACAGCTGTGTTTACGAGCAGTATAGGCAGATCACAGTTGCAAAGGATGTACAAATCTGAAAGACTTAGACAGAGGGATACAGGTTATATTGCACAGGTCGTGTGCTAGGCAAGATCAACATTAGCAATATCAGTGTTATTTGAGTCAAGAGAGTCCATTCATCAGCCTGATAACAGCCAGGAAGAAGCTGCTGCTGCTGAACCTGCTCGTGCGTATGTTCAGGCTTTTGTATCTTCTGCCTGATAGAAGATGTAGTAGGAGAGCATTACCAGGGTGTGATGGGTCTTTGATGATGTTGGCATCTTTTCCATGGCAGTGAGCAGTGTAAAGAGTCCATGGATGGAAGGTTAGCTTTTGTGATGGTCTGGGCTGTGAATATCACCTTCTGTGGTTTCTTAAGATCCTGGGCAGAGCAATTGTCATACCAGGCCATTGTGCACCTGGACAGTATGCTTTCATTGGCGCATCTGTGGAAGTTGGTGTGGGACTTTACAGACAAGCTAAATTTCCTGAGCTGCCTGAGGAAGAAGAGGTGTGTGCCTTCTTGACTGTCATATTTCCATGACAAGTCCAGGACAGGTCATCAGTTATCATCACTCCAAGGAACTTGATGGTCTTCACACTTGTAGCCTCAGTTCCGCTGATGTAAGTGGGGGTGTTTTCTCCTCCTTTCTTTCTGAAGTCAATGATGAGTTCTTTAGTTTTGCTGATGCTGAGAAATAGATTGTCTTCATTGCATCTCGTTACAAAGCCCTTTATCTTTCTATTGTAGTTTGACTCATCATTAGTTAGCCATCCCACTATGGTGGTGTCGTCAGCGAACTTGTACATGGCATTCATTCGGAATTTGGCAACATAGTCGAAGGTGTACAGGGAGTACAGTAGGGGGCTGAGGGCGCATCCTTGGGGGGCTCCAGTGTTGCGTGTTATTGTGGAGGAGGTGCAGTTACCTATCCTCACCGATTGCAGCCTGTGGGTCAGAAAGCTGAGGATCCAGTTGCGGAGGGTCCGCATGACACCACGGTCATGGAGTTTTGAGATCAGTCTGGAGGGGTTAATGGTGTTGAAGGCAAAGCTGTTGTTGATGAACAGGAGTCTGACATTGATGTTTTTGTTGTCCAGATGTTGCAGGGATGAGTGCAGGGCTAGGGATATGGCATCCTCGGCGGACCTGCTATATCAGTAGGCAAATTGAAAGGGATTGAGATGGACTGAGATATTGGAATTGATGTGGGCCACATCCACCATCTCAAAGCACTTCATGATTATTGAGGTCAAAGCCACAGGTTGATCTTGAGAATGGGTGGAGAATATCATGTTCAACAAATATTGGATTGGATTTTCCAAACAGATATGTTTGAGAAGCATTATTTGAATCCCTCAGTTTCTTCATGCCCTCACTCCAGCTTAGACCTCAAGAGGCTAATTACATTATTTAACATGGTCTTGCAATATCATGAAATTAGCAGGCTTTTCAGATTAACAATTTCTGGCAAAATAATGTGGTCAGCAATCAAAGTTAATCTTGATTCTTTTCATCTTTAATTTTTTCAAGAGATTTCCCCCTCTAATTTACATTAGCTTCAATTTTACTGGAGTGTCTTGATGCCTCATTTGGTCAAATAATGACTTGCTTTCAAGGTCAGTCACTCTTAATTCACCTGTAGAATTCAGTTTCTTTGTCCAAATTTACTCATGGCTGTAATAAGGTCATGGGCTGAGTAACCCTGTCAGAACCCAAATCTAATCTCATTAAGTAGGTTATTGCCAAGTAGGTGCTGCTTGATAAAACTGACGACAACCCCTTTGATCACTTTACTGACAAATGGCTTGGATTTTTTATGTTTTTAATGGACAAAAATTCTCCACCCTGCGACATTCCATATGCTATGACATTAATACACCATTTGAGAAAGCAAGGCCAACATGCTGAATACTCCAAAAGCCCAGTGAAGTTAAGAGCCAGAAACTTCAAGAGTGTCCACTTTCTGATGGTGGCTGATGATAGGTTCACTATTAAATCTGGTATTTGAATTAATCCCAAATTGGAATTGAGGTTTGACAGTGAAAATTCATTATCTATCTAATCAATGATTGTTCTGAAACTAGGATCCTTTGCGGATCTTTTGTAGAAGAGGTTCATTCCTTGACTAATTTGTGCTCCACCTCACTTGAGTGTAAATCATGGGCATAGAATATATAGCACAGAAACAGGCCATTCAATTGAACGAGTCCATGATAGTCATGTTCAAGTGCCTCCATCTTTCCTAGCCTAAATCTATGATGTACCATCTGTTCCATTTCCCTCACATGTATTCAAACTCTAAGTTTCAATCAATCACAGTGATAGTGATCTCCACATTCTAAATAAATTTCTTGTGCATTCCTTCGTTGATTTCTCGGTGATTATAACAATAGCCCCTAGCTGAGTTCTTTCCCAGAAGAGGAACATTCCCCCACTAAAAATATTGCATAATTGGGTGTCCTCCCCTCAGTCTTTTTATTTCAAAGAGAGGTCAAATCTACCAATCTTTTACTGATAATGTACAACTGCATATTTCTGGTACCATCCTTATAAATCTCTGTAGGCCTCTAAATGGTGACTAGAATATCATGCAATACTCTAAGTGTGGTCTAACTAACGTACAGTATGATTTTAGCATAACTTCATTACATTTCACTTCTCTTCCTCTCAGTGGTTTACATGGTGCATGGTTTACCTTATGTGGCCTTGTTAACCCATGCCACAACTTCCAGAGATTTGAACAGAATTTTACAGAGTTGTAGAGACTCCGGGGCACCTATGAAAATGGGTTGGGATTTAACACAAGCCCCACTTCATTTCTAATAGCTCTCATTGCCACCTGTAGGTGAAAGGGACACCACTGGGGACCTCATTTGGAACATTTAAATTCAGCACACGGAGCAAATTGATCCGATTTTATTCTGGAAATAGCCTCAATTGAAATTGAGTGTTCTGCAGCTTCATGGTTGAAACATGAATACATGTGATGGCCACATTAGATAATGTACAGCTGCCAAACAGTTAAGATATTTAAATCATTTGCCCTTTAAATTTGGAAGAAAAAAGTACTTCCTTCTGTCTGCTTAAAAAGAAATGTACTTGCAATTTCATTAGTTCAGTATTGCTAGCCTTCAGGCTCATAACATTATCAGATTAATGCTGCTTAACTGCATCCACAACCTGTCATATATAAGTTGGGTTGATAATTTAATAGCTTCATTGGCAGTTCTAAGCAGCTTAGCAGTTTTGGATGTCACTTCATAAATTCAAATATTTGTTCATAGCGAAAATTGGTTACCTGAAAGGGTGGGACTACTAACATATTTGAAAACCTGAGATTTTATTATCAGGAACATGGAGTAAATGAACAAGGAGGTTATGATAAATTTATATAACACAGTAGCTTGTCCTAAACTGAAGTATTGCATCTAGTTTTGGTTGCAGCATTTTCAGAAGCAAATAAAGACATTGGAGAGGGTGCAGAGAAGATTCAGGAAAATTATTCCAGTGTTGAGAAACCTCTATTATGAAGATAGATTTGAGAAGTAAAGTCTTCTTTTCAACCTGTCAGCAAAGAAGACTGAGAGGAGATTTGATCAAGGTATTCAAAATCAAGAGGATTCTAGTATGTAGAAAGAAATTATTTCTGCTTGTGAAAGGTGTGAGAATGAGAGAGCTCAGATTAAAATCAATTGACAAAAGAAGCAAAAGCAATATGAGAATAAAACTTTCTCATGCTGTAATTGGTCAAGGTCTGGAATGGACTGCTCTACTGTGTAACAGGAACAGGTTCAATTGAACAATTAAAAATAGAATTAGATCATTCATCCAAAAAAGAAGAATGTACAGGGATATGAAGACAATGTGAGAGAATAATTGTAAGTAAATTGTTCATTTAGAGTGCTATACTGTACATATGATGGGCTGAATGGCCAACTTATGCACTGTAGAAATTCTGTGATATCAGCAACATATCAAACAAGGGTTCTATTAACATTTTCTATCATAAAGTGAAGGGAGTCAGAATTTTACTTCTCTCAGCATGACTCCTGAGGTCTTCTCCAAGTAGATACTAGGTATGTTTAAGGGTACAGGAAGGTGGTTAGGAAGCATTGTTTGGAATTATTTACATCAAGCTGGCATAGGAGCTATAAGGGTCCATAATGTGGGAGAGGCACAAGTTAGTACTGAATGTATGGGGCCATATGGGGAAGAAAAGGTGAATTGGTTGACAAGGAAGGTGGGGGCTGGAGGTGGGCATTGGTGTTGATGGGCATGGTTTGGTGACTTCATAGTGGGTTGTGAGGATGGAGAGCTATGGAGCCTCTTATATGACAACTGGCTGTGCTGCAGTAAGTTCCTTTGACTAGCTTCAAACTCTTTCCATGGTCAATTGGTTCAAGTGCAGCCCGCATTGTCTCCTCACAATGAAAATTGTACGCCCATA
This sequence comes from Stegostoma tigrinum, assembly GCF_030684315.1. Lineage (NCBI taxonomy): Eukaryota > Metazoa > Chordata > Chondrichthyes > Orectolobiformes > Stegostomatidae > Stegostoma > Stegostoma tigrinum. The sequence continues at coordinate 39,226,868 of NC_081368.1, forward strand.
TCCATTATTTTCTGAGGCAAGTGCAGGAGGAATAGAATTTTCCCACCTTCCAATCTCCTGAAACCGAAAATCTGGCTCTTGGACTCTGAGATTCCTTTGTTTCCGTACCTAACGTTAGCTTGCATCTTCAAACGTGATCTCCCTAATCTTCCTTCCACTGTGTAGTACCTCATGTTTATCTCTGTTCGCATTTGCCAATTATTTTCCCATTCTGTATGTTATTAATGGATTGCAGTAACTTGATGCAGTCCTTCTCAGTTTTGAGAGACTGTAATGACCTTACTCTGCATCTAATACATGATAGTCCTGAATTGCTGATATTTAATGATCGTTTGACTTCAAGAAAGGAATACATGATAAAAGTATAAATTGTGCAATTGACAGGGATGACCTGTGGGATCCTTTAGTTCATTCCATCTACTCTTTCTTCAAATCATTTTATTAACTCTCTGATACTAACGTTATTTTTGTATTCTACAAAGCTGAGTGAAATATTTCCAAAGGGTGTTGACTTACTTTTTTTGTTACCTTGCTCTTTGACAGAGCTTAGAATAATAGAAGCAAATGCAAGCTGACGGCACTGAAGAGGCACTTAGTTAAAATGTAATGGAACTGAGAAAAGGCTAATGTAATGTGTTCCATCATATATAAGAAAGTAAGTCTTTCTAGCAAATATTGAATTTGAATTGACAGGAGGCCTTTTGATGCATTCATTCACATTATCTAGACATAAACATTTTAGAATTAAATCTTACTATTGTTTGCTGAATGTTTGATACTGATCATCTATGGATGCATTGTTGAAAAGCCCAAATGCACTCCAATAAATGCTCTCACTGTAATTACCAATGTACAGCACCCTACACTCTGTGCTGCTTTTTGTGAACCTTCCACCCCAGATTGTAACATTTCCACCCCACTTTGATGCACACTGACATTTCATTATACATCCCACTTTAGCTCCCATTGATATCACCAAACCTTTCATGGTAACAAGACTCTGATAGAACATAAAACAGTGATGGTATTTTGTCTTTCTCCCTCTACTTTGTTTATTCATAGGTAAATTGAATTTTCTGTTGACAGATAGTGCTTCTATAATTCCAAATTACGTATTGTTGTACTTACAAGTAATTTTGGTGAATATTGCAGTGCAGTATAGGTGGTTCAGGATATAGTGATGAGTGTTTCAATGTTAATTAAGAATTATATCAAATAATGATACAATTTGAGGTTAAGATATAACAAAAATGACACAGCCAGTGGAGTGGATCAGAAATCATTTCAGTGAGAAAATCAATTTCCATCAATGATTAGAGGTGATGGGATGTATTGTAATTATGGTGAGATACGAGTTATATCATGAGATATGGCAATGAACAGTATAGGTTTTATCTTGAATATAGCGGTGATTGATATGAGATGTTGTTCAAGCGAGGAATGCGGGATGGCTCACAAAGTATTAAAGTGAGAGTTGTAAATGAATTGTAATTATATTTTACCTTAATAATTTGGATTAGATGTTGCTCATGTTGCCATGAGTACATTGTTGATCACTTTGAAACACTTAAAACCTTGAATTGTTGCTGAAGGCAAGTACATGCATTTTCCTGCAGTGCATTAGTATTTCCCTATTCTGCTGATTAGTGTAAGAAATGGCATGTAGCCAGATGAAATAGGAAATGACTCAGAAGGAGCATCTACAAGCCTGTGTTATTGGGAAGATGTGTAACAGATGTCATGTTATCTTTATTAGATGGTTTGTTGATTTCTTTCCAATTGCTGTGTTGCAAGCAGTGTCTACTGCCAGCTCTCATTGAAAGCTTTATCGTTCTTTTTGCCCTTGGAGTTTGCTAATCAGGATCCTGTCTTTATTTGCTGTCACTAATCGAATAGTGACTTTGTACCAAGCCTATGTTGAATATTTATGCCCAACACAAGGCAACTAAACCAGCACTGGAAGTAGCCATCAATTGCATCAGATGAGAAATCTTTATAATCTGTTAGCTGTACTTGCGGATTTCCTTTGCAATGAAGGATCAGCCCTTCAGGGTACAGCAGATGTGGCTGTATGTGAAGGATTTGGGTTGAGGAGCCAACAAATATTTCACATAATAGACAGCTGGGTACGTGAATGATAAGCATAGCCACTGGCTGCAAACAGTGTTGGAGTTAATACATGTACACGTACAGACACACACAAAGATATAGATGTGCACATGCAGACACTTGCAAACTTATATACACACATATGCATATGCACACAAGAAATAGTAATACAGCATTTCTTCACAATAGGATGATAACATTAAATCAGGTGAAGCTGTTTCTACCTTTGGGTATATTTATATATCTTTGCACCATAATTTCTTTTTCCTTCCTTTGGCTTAGTTTGGCTTCTGTGATATTTCAGAAACGATTTTATTGCAAAATTTCATGAGATGAGTGATAACACAAGCTTGGTTTCCACCCAAGACGGTGGGGAGTTCTGGAATTTGGATAGGCACTCTGTTATGTCATTTTAACTGGTTTTTAACAGCAAAAGGAATGAGTGTGCTATTAAACCAACTGCCAATATTCTAGCATTGTAGAGATTCACACAAAGGCATATAAATTGAATTGCTTTTCTTCAAGCTAACTGAAGTTTGTGAAACTACAGCTAGTTGGGCAAAAACTGGAAGCACTGTTCTAGTTGTGTGGGAAGAAATATCTAACAGACATGGCAACTGCTGCAACCCATCCTAAATATAGTAATGATCGCTTCCTGTGGATTTTGATGGATTCTCTGGCTTGTGGATAAGACCACCAGGAATTTTCCCATACGTACAGTAAAACAGGGTCTCAGGAACATTCTGCCCCCTGAATATGGAGCCACACTCCCGAATTTAATGTTACTTACAGCCAGAATTCTTCAAAATATCTCAAATAAAATCTAATACATGTGTAAAAGCCTTAGAAGCCCGTCATGCACTTCAAAAATGATACACAGATTCAAAATAATTTTAAAATGAGTAAAAGGAATTAAGTTATTTCATAATGGGTTTTTCCAATCTGGAGCCAAAGGTTTGCAAGCCATTGCAATTACTGTGTGCCTGACCTAATGGGCCCAAAAATCCATCAAACAATAATGCCAGTAGAGAAGGATTTCTGCCTGCTGATGAATTGCGTTACTGACCCTGCTGTAATTCATGGGATCAGTTCATTACCATATCGAATGGCAGACCAGAATGGACCTGCTGGAATAAATTGCTCAGCTGTAGGGGAAATAAAACATCCTTCAAGTTTAAAAATCTGCAGCGACTTATGTTGTTTGAGAGTTTCTGGAGGCACATCAGGCAAATGATATGCTTTCTTCTTTTGCTATTGGGAGGATGATTGACAGCAGTGATTTATTGTCAAAGGATTGTTCCTTTAGTTTTCTAATACTGCATCATGACTTCACCCTTATTTGATTTATTCAAGTTATTGTAGCAAGGCTAGCATTTACTGCTCATTTCCAGTTGTCCTCAGGAAGGTGGCAATGAGCTGCTTTCTTTAACCATTGCCATCAGGGTTGGAATCCAGAATTCCGACGATGTGATTATGCTATTTAGAGGGAACTTATAGTGTTCCCTTGTACCTTCTGCCCTTATCCTCTTAAATTTTGAGATTACGTATTTTGGAGCTATTGTCGCAAAAGCAGTACTAATCCAATCTGCCAATTATAGCCCCATCACTCAACATTCAATCACAAGCTAAATGGCGATAGGTATAATTAAGACTGCTACTATATTGCACTTACTCACCAATAACGTGGTCACCAAGGCTACATCAGGACAACTATCTTTCAGACTTCATTCCAGCCTTGATCCAAAAACAATTGCTTTCCGGAAATTATGTGACAGTGAAAGCCCTTGACAATGAAGTAGTATTTGACCAAATGCGGCATCATAAGGAGATAATGTGAACTGCAGATGCTGGAGAATCCAAGATAACAAAGTGTGAAGCTGGATGAACACAACAGGCCAAGCAGCATTTCAAGGACACAAAAGCTGACGTTTCGGGCCTAGACCCTTCCTTGGAAGGAGGTTAGGCATCCTTGGAAGAGGCTTTGCAGTGAGGTTAAAATCGTGATCAGCGATAATGGGAACTGCAGATGCTGGAGAATCCAAGATAACAAAGTGTGAAGCTGGATAAACACAGCAGGCCCAGCAGCATCTCAGGAGAACAAAAGCTGACGTTTCAGGCCTAGCCCCTTCTGAAATGCTGCTTGGCCTGCTGTGTTCATCCAGCTTCACACTTTGTTATCGTGGCTTCACTAGGATGCTAGTTAAGTTGAAGTCAATGAAAATCAACAAAAACTTGCCCTAATCATGCATATAGAAAAAAGAAGACGATCTTGGTTGCTGTAGGCCAATCAATTCAATTGGGCATTGTTGTCAGCTGCCATTAAGACAGTGTCCTAACCCAAACATCTTCAGTTGCTTCCCCGATGACAGTTCTTCTGTAATGAAGTCAAAAATAGGAATGCTCATGAATGACTGCAAAGCCCAGTTTCATTCAACATTGTTTCTGATAATGTGGCAGACCACATGCAGCAACACGTAATGTCGTGGCTTGGGCTCATAAATGGTAAGTACACTTGCAACAAACAAGTTGTAGACAATTACTGTCTCCTGCAAACCAAAAAGAGCGTAACCATATTTCCTTGGCATTCAGTATATTACCTTTCAAATCCCCACCATCAATAACATGGGTGTCACCTCAGGCCAGAAACTGAACTAGATTAATGACATAAATGTTATGGCTATAAGAGCAGGTTTTGGGTGAGTATTTTGCAGTGAGTGCCTCACTTTTTGAATCCCTAGAACATCCAAATGAGACAGGTCAGGAGTATGACCAGATAGTTGCCACCCGACTAGATTAGTGGAACGTCACTAACACTCAAGAAATTCAAAATCAATTTTTGTGCAACACACGATCGCCACCGGATCCTTTCGGGCTTACGACACAATATTCAAAATTCAGCAAGTGGCCCGTTCTGCAAGGAGCTATTCCTCCAATCAGAGGCTGCTTCTCTCCACTGCTTATTGTTGATAGGCTTATTACTGGACTTATCAGCAGAAAATGCCAGAGAGAAAGAGCCTATAATTGGAAAACCAGAGAACAATGAATGGTGTGGTTGATGTCAGTTACAGTAAGTTTGCTGGTGGAGGGGAGAAGTGTGATAAGAGACTGACAGTTGCGGGAATGGGAAAGTGAGCTCACCTGCTGAAGTGGGGAAGGGAGGCTGTCTGCCTTACTTGACACAAAGATAGGTGGAGGGACAGGTCATGTGGAGGAGAGAGGAGACTACAGAAGGACTTGGACAGGCAAAGAGAATGAACAAAATAATACCATATGGAGTATAATGTGGAAAAGTTTGAGGTTATGCATTTTGGTCAGAAGAATAGAAGCATAGACTAATTACTGAACGTGGAAAGTTTTTGGAAATCCGAATCACAAAGGGACTTGGGGGACTCAGTTTAGGGTTTTCTTCAAGTTAACATGCAGGTTCAGTTGACATTAAGAAGGCAAATGCAAAGTTAGCATTCATTTCAAGAGGGCTAGAATACAAGAGCAGACAAGTATGTACAGCTGAGGCTTTGGCCAGATTACATTTGGAATACTGTGAGCAGTTTTAGGCCCCATATCTAAGGAAGGATGTGCTTGTGTTGGAGGAGGTCCATAAGAGGGTTACAAGAGTGATCACAGGGATGAAGGATTTGTCCTACGAGGAGCAGTTGAACACCCTGGGTCTATACTCAATGGAGTTTAGAAGAATGAGGGACGAATCTGATTGGAACTTAAAGATTAAAGGTTATAGGGAGAAGGAAGAGAATGGCGTTGAGAAACATATCAACCATAATCAACTAGATTTAGACTTCATGGACTGAATGGCCTAATCCTGCTCTATGTTTTATGGTTTTATGATGGGTGGGCTTTGCCAAGGGAATTAGGAAGTAAAGGCTGCCTGCCAGGGGTGAAGGGAGCTGCTTGATGAGGCTGGGGAGATGAGCAGCTACCCACTTAGTGGATGGGAAGGAATGAGAGCTGTCTCTGACTGCCAGGGGCTAGGAGGAAGGGGGAAGAGGGGCTGAAGACAAAACATAAAAGGTTGCTTTAAGGAATCAAGCTGCAGTGTTAGGCAGGATGGAGGTGCATCTTGGTACCTTCACAACCATCACAAACTTCTCCTCATTGTATTAATCTCAATCAATTCCAGGCTTTAAAAGTGGTTGAGACTCAGTGTGAGTAGGCACAATATGAAAGCGGATTTTTTGTGAGTGTGAGAAAATGTGTGTGTGTGTGTGTGTGTGTGTGTGTGTGTGTGTGTGTGTCAGTGAGATTGTCTATGTGTGAGAATGAGAGAGAGTGGCCAACCTATTTCCAGTCTAGGAGCCTTAGCATCAGTAAACACTAGCACTCACACACCCAAAGTGATTGTGAGTTCATGAGTGAGTGACAGTGAATGAGCAAAAACCTTTTGACTGGGCAAGAGAGTGAGAGAGAGAGGGACATACACTGACACATACACACTCACAGACACACATTCTCTTCTTATTAACCCTCCATCACAAAACAACTTATCCATACAGTTCATATGTTAAGAGGCAGCCCTGCTTCTGATTCCCCTTCTGTATGAATTCTGTTAAAGCCAGTTTGGAATGAATGCCAGCAGAGACGTTTTCAAGGTCAGCATTAGTTTAACCCAGCTCTTTAGCTCAGCTCCGATTATCGAAGTCATTCTTGGTGATCAGAACATTGGGGCCTAATCTGTTTCTCTCTAGGTTTGCTTCTTAAACTAAAAATGGTTATATTAATTAGATGTCTTGTCTGGCACTTCTTAATGGTCGTGTTTGTTAATTACTTAGTGTTTTTGTTGCTTTGACATGCATTTTTCTCGCTAAGCAAGTTGTTCTCATTTATTTCATACATCAACATTTTAAAAAATTCATGTCTAATATTGTGGCAAACCTTATCTTTCTGAAATTTCCTCATTTGCCTGTTAGTAAGAAAAATGTTGAAATGTAGCCTCCTCACATGAGAAGGTTGGACATCCCTGGTCAATACCATTGAACACAATACAGATTGTCACCTCATCCACTAACCCAAATTTTAACTTCTTCCAACATGGATATACCCTGGTTATATCTTTTATCAGCCACCAGATACAATGCCTGGACAATACTAGATCAGCTTGACTAGAAGCAGAGCTAGTTCTGGAGAACTGGGCTTTAGCACCACAGTTGTCATGTTGTCATAGCCTTTGTTATATGTGGTTAGCTCAGCCTTTCTAGATGGTGTTTGGACTGAGTCTGGAGGAGATTACCATTGTTCCTGTCTCACTCCATGGCTTGCAGCATTAAAAATAACATTTTATATAATACTTTATATAATGACTAATTAAATGTCTTATTATCTTAAATATCTTATCGATATCAAGTTTTAAACATAAAGATCTATCAACTAAATTTCTAAACTAATATCTTCATGGGTTTATTATAAAAACAAAATTATTCAATAAAAAATGCAATAATTGGTTAACATACACAGTCAGTAATATACTTGTGAAAATACTTGCTTGTATAAATATCCCCAAAGTACATACACATATAACACCACATTTTTGACAAGAAAGGAAAGAATGTCTCTGCAGAGATGGAGTTTGTTTAAAAAAAACACTTTGACTAATAGGTTATTCTTGAATTAAAAAGATAAAGTGTTATGTCTATTCACCAATCATGCATAATTGTCTCTGAAGTCTTGTAGACACAGCTTGCTCAGGAAATACAATTTTGAGATGTTCTCTCAAACACTGTTTCAAACAAAAACAAAGAGGTTTCACATTGAACTGACAGAGAGGATTTTATTTTCAGAAATGGGAGTTCACAGCAAGCTTCCCTCCAACTCAGCTGGTTCTTGGCATGCTTTCCTCCAGCACATCGGCATAAAAACAAGAACCCCTCTTGTTCACTGTTCAATTCAGCCCAGCAGGGTCTCAGCAAAGCAAGCAGCTACACCAGTCATGTGGTTCCTAGCAAGTCGCGTTTAAAAGACTCTCCACTGTCCACTGTGAACTCTCAATGACCCCTTTTAAAGAAACCGCTCTAGGTACGACCACATAACTAGAAATATATTTATTTTCTACCAAACTTCTAAATGTAAGTCATCCAAGTGACCGTAAATATAAAACATTGTTGTAACTATATCATGTGAAGTTACTCAAAGACTGGCTTCTGTGATAGAGAATACCTCAGCAACAGCTTGAATTATATCCTCCATTTGGTATTTCTGGCTGAAGATGGTTGTAAATCTCTCACCCTTATTTTTCACACTGAGATGTTGAAGATGTAATGTTAAAGGTATCTTTTTCTCTGGTTAGTTGTATAGTTCATCACCATGAATAATACTGGATGCGGCAGGACTGGACAACTTTTTCCCAATCTGTTAGCTGCTGTATCACTTTGCCTTGCTTCGCTAGGAATGTCTGCCAGAAGGATTGTTAACAGTTGATTGACAATTAAGTTAACTTCTCATATTCATTAATGAAACTTTATGATACTTTGGTGACAAATTAATCCCCCTAACCTCAAAGAAACCTGCCGACAGGCAATAAACAAGTCATTGTATAGGATTTTGAATGCTAATTAAAGGCATTTTAATGCTCGCTTTCTGTCTGAAGTTTAAAAAGTATGAGAACATAGAACATAGAACAATACAGCGCAGAATAGGCCCTTCGGCCCTCGATGTTGCGCCGGCCTGTGAGCTAATCCAAGCCCATCCCCCTACACTATCCCATCATCATCCATATGCTTATCCAAGAACTGTTTAAATGTCCCTAATGTGGCTGTGTTAACTACATTGGCAGCAGGGCGTTCCACGCCCTTACCACTCTCTGAGTAAAGAACCTGCCTCTGACATCTGTCTTAAATCTATCACCCCTCAATTTGTAGCTATGCTCCCTCGTACAAGCTGAAATCATCATCCTCGGAAAAAAGTCTCTCACTGTCCACCTTATCTAATCCTCTGATCATCTTGTATATCTCTATTAAATCCCCTCTTAACCTTCTTGTCTCCAATAAGAACAGACCCAAGTCCCTCAGCCTTTCTTCATAAGACCTTCGCTCCAAACCAGGCAACATCCTGGTAAATCTCCCCTGCACCTTTTCCAATGCTTCCACGTCCTTCCTGTAATGGGGCGACCAGAACTGCAGGCAATATTCCAAGTGAGGCCACACTAGCGCTTTGTACAGTTGCAGCATCACATCAGGGCACCGGAACTCAATCCCTCTACCAATAAAACCTAACACACCATAAGCTGCCTTAACAGCACTATCAACCTGGGTCGCAAATTTCAATAATCTATGTACATGGACACCAAGATCCCCCTGAACATCTACACTACTGAGAACCTTTCCATTGACCCGGTATTCTGCCTTCCTATTATTCCTCCCAAAGTGAATCACCTCACATTTATCTGCATTGAACTCCATTTGCCACCTTTCAGCCCAATTCTGCAGTTTATCCGAGTCTCCCTGCAACCTGCAACATTCTTCCACACTGTCCACCACTCCACCGACTTTAGTGTCATCTGCAAACTTACTAACCCATCCACCTATGCCTGCATCCAAGTCATTTATAAAAATGACAAACAGCAGTGGCCCCAAAACACATCCTTGAGGCGCACCACGAGTAACCGGACTCCAGGCTGAATACTTTCCATCAACCACCACTCGTTGGCTTCTGACAGAAAGCCAGTTTCTAATTCAAACTGCTAAATCTCCCTCAATCCCATGCCTCTGTATTTTCTTCAATAGTCTACTTTGTGGAACCTTATCAAAGGCTTTACTGAAGTCCATGTACACCATGTCAACTGCCCTACCTTCATCCACATGCTTGGTCACCTTCTCAAAAAACTCAATGAGGTTAGTGAGACATGATGATGAATCTATGTTGACTATCGCCAATCAAATTGTTGCTTGCTAGATGATTATAAATCCTTTCCGTTATAATCCTTTCCAAAACTTTTCCTACAACAGACATAAGGCTCTTTATTCTTATAACACTTTCTGGGACTGTTTGTCAAGATTTCAATAAAAGTCTATCAGATCATACGACAGAAATCCGAGAACTTCATCTAGAAAGTGTGAGTTTCTTTGCCAATATACTCTATTTGATAACTTATCAGATGAGAGGACAGGAAAAACAGAAGAATCACTGGACTCAAAACATTATCTCTGTTTTCGCTCCACAGATGCTGCCAGACCTGCTGAGTTATCTCAACAATTACTGTTTTTATTTCTGATTTCCAGCATTGACAGTTCTTTGAGTTTTTTTTGTTTGCTTAGGGTAAGAGGAGTTCTTGATTCCATGTATTTTGCTAAGAATCCTGAACTGAAAACAAAAATTACTAGAAATCACTGCAGGTCACGCAACATCCATGAAGAGAGACCAAGCTAACATTTCGCCTCTAGATGAGTCTTCATCAGAATCCTCACTGGCCTGCAGGAATGAGGCAGAGTAATACCAATTCCCTGTTCCCTGCTTGAGAACCTTTGAACTATTATCCTGAACTTTTACCTTTATTTCTTTATTTTTCTAATTTGTACCTTGGATTTTGTACCTCGGAATCTTTGACCCTAAGAATGCACCAGGAATGGGGACTTTGTACACTACACTGCATTCATATATCCCCGCACTTGACTACATGTGACAATAAACCTAATACTAATTTTGAAACTGCTGGAGGACAGTGACAGCCAGGATAGGACAATAGGTTAGGCAGGACAGAATCTTGAATGTCCTGAAGGTAAAAAACATCTTGTGTCTTTCACCTCCAGTATTACATCCGAGAACCTGTGCACCCTCTGAATCAGTCCCTGACTTATCCTCAAAAGAGAAAAGGTGAAAATGTGCTGTCAGAGGGAGGCAACAAAATGATTGACTTGTAAGCATTCATCTCTTCTCTCTAAGTTAGAGAACTACTCTTTTTTTTAAACCAGAATTTTAAAGAGAGACACAGCAGAGATCCAGTGTGGAGTTTAATAAGACCAAGAGCAAATGGCCAAATCTGAGAGCATTGGTGACTGACTCTGAATTCTAAACAATATCACTCATCAGGGAGTCATCGGGGCAATTACTCCACTAAGTTTTTTCATTCAATCTAAATTAATCAAATCTAAAGTAAACCCAAATTAATTGATTGACTAAGTGCAAATATTAAAAACTAAAGCCAATATTATATTTGGTCATGTAATTAAAATTATAATTATAATCACTACTGAATCCATTGATCACATCTTGAAGGTAAAGTTAGAGTCAAATAACAGGAGACAGTAATATTAAAGTGTTCTGGACCTTACAGTGAATTAAAAACTAAGTTTTCTATGCAGTAAGATTTGAGTAAAACAATTTATTTAGCTTCCCATTAAATCTTATTCAAAATGCTACAAAAGGGAAGTGGATAACTGTTGAGTAGCTGATGAATCTTTAGTTATTCATGAAGTTTTGCTGTCCAAGAAAGTAGTGTCAAGTCAATCGAGTCAGGTGGGCCTGGACCCATGGAGTGTCATGGTTCTCATGCCCTGGACCATAAAATCTCCTGGAAATGTTGCCCGCATTTCTGCTTCAAACTCTGGGTTTCAGAGCTTGAGATGTATTTCACCTCACTGCAGCCCACCCATGAGGTTGGGAGCTTTGTGGATGGCATGTGTTTATTTGTGATTGCTGCATGGATTGCAAGTTCGCAAGGAAAGAAGAAATAGATAACCGCCAGCCAGTCAAGACATATCAGGCAAGGGGTACAGGTCCTCTGAGTGCATTTCACTCTCTAATCATCTGAATGATTCATCTAGGAAGAGCAGTTAGAACCAAGGCCATGGCAAAGTGGCTGTCTCAGCTGTGCTGGGATGCAGACAAAAAGACTTGAGAAGTTACAATGATTGGGGATTCAATGGCTTGGGGAACAGTTAGTGTTTTTTTACAGCCGTAAATTTGAGTCCAGGATGACATGTTGTCTCCCTGGTGTCAGGCTCAAGAATGTAACTGAACAGCTGCAGAGCACTCTCAGAGAGAAGGGTGAATAGCCAACTTTTGAGCACTATGGCAATAGCAACAACATAATTAGAAAGTAGGATGTGATCTTGTTCAGGGAGCTAAGAAGTAAACAAGCAAGTATGATTTTAAAGACAGTAATGTCCAGATTCTCCCTAAATTATTCACAAATCATGCCCATCGAATCTGGACTGACCCTCCAAAGAGCATTCCACCCAAACCCACCCCCTTATTCAATCCCTGTAACCTTGCATTTACCATGGCTAACATATTACTGTGCATCCTTAGTTTTACAGACAATTTTACATGGCCAATCCACCTAACCTGCATATCTTTTATCCCTGCAGTCTGGATAGACTATGATGACTTTACTTTTACCTTTTATATCACATAGGCATGCAGACCGAACCACTAATTAGGTAATATTCACTGGCTCTCTCCCATTTTATGTTGCCAATCTTCTAAGATGACCTGGCCACGACACTTCTTCCTCATTTACAGGTGAGAGCTCACCACCTGGCAGGACTACACAAGTTCATCAAGTGCCCATGCATCCATGCCCATCACACATTTTCCTTCATTGCAGGCAGAAGAGGTTTCAGACTGGCAGAGGTGTTCCTGGTTTCACTACAATGTGAGCTTTTTGCCCAAGAGGTGATAAGGTGGTGACAGTAGATATCCACCAGGAGGAGGATCAACAGACAGACATCCTGGGAGTTTCACCTCAGGACATTACAGAAGTGCTGTTTCTCTGACAGTGACCATTTTTCCTGCAGTAGGAGGGTGCACCTGTGCAGGAGAGTCTCACCAGCTTGGGATCTTCGAGATCCTAAGGCCACAGATGGAACCTGCTAAAATCTTCTCAGACACAATGTCACACCAGTCAGCAGATTGTCTCCTTTATAGATGTCAGACCTGCATTAATGTATTGTGTTTGCTCAAGTAGGTGCTGGTGCGTTGATAAAATCCCAAATCTAATAATCAAGAAACACAAGCTAATGCGTTCAATGGCAATTTCACAATGGCAGATGGATAAAACTAGATTCAATAAAAATCTGTAATTTAGAAAACTTATCTAATGGTGACTGGTTGTTGTAAAAGTTCACCTAGTCTGGTCTACATGTAACGCCACAACTACAGCGATATTGTAGACTCTCAAATATACTCAAAGGGATGCATAATAAATACTAAGCTAACCAGTGATGCCAACAGCTTATCAGCAAATAGAAAAAAAATTCTTTTGCAAGTAATCAGTGGCATGAGTGATTAATTGATGCACATAAATGTAACACATGTATGCGTGTGTGCATGTGTATATGTAATACACTTATATATTCACTTTCACATTTATGTGTCTTGCTTCCCCACCTACGTGGTCATTTGAACTGAAAGGAGAGAAACCTATTCCCCATTACGAGGAGATGCTGCATTTCCTTTAGAATGCCTTTGAATGTCTCATTGCATCAGCAATTACATGCTCGTACACTCACATTAATCCCAGCAACATGTTCTTTGCATTTGCGGGTGCACTCACAGCCACATAGATAGCATTCAGGGGCACACTGTTTGTCCCATCAGTTCAGATGCAGGATATTGGGCCTGGAACAACAACATAATGGCCCTTGCACAATTAATTTGTGAAAGACATGCTGAGTTGTGATTAGCCATGGTTGGAATACTTGCAAGTAGGCTAGGTATTCCCAGAGTGTGAAAAAAACAAAACAAACCTGAGAGTTGATTCACATTATTCCTTACTGGAGATGATGAGAAGATGTTGGTAGAAGGTGCTGGTAACGGAGAGTGTGCTCCAATTGCACTGGTACAATGCAAAATTCCAACATTCTACAGGACTGTGGGAGAGGGAGGGCAGAATTGACTTAATGGAATCCGGTAGGAATTGTCAGACCTGTGGAGCCATGCTCAGGATCTCTCATCTGTCTTTTCTTTAATGGAGAAGTGCTCCAGAATAATGCAGCTCTTTGTGAGCTCCTGTCTGTGGCGGTACCTTGTGTTGCAGCTACAGATGTGCACAGTTAGCGCAGAGCCTAAATGTCTCTCATCTAGGCATTTACTTGGGCAGTGGTGACCAAAAGGCAGATAAATAGCAGGAAGGCAGTGCAGGTGTCCCCTGCGGTCATCTCCCTCCGAAACAGGTATACCGTTATGGATACTGTTGGAGGAGATGGCTCACCAGGGGAAGGCAACAGTAGCCAGGTTCATGGCACTGTGGCTGGCTCTGCCCTACGGAAGGGCTGGAAAAAAGTGGAAGGGCGATAGTCATTGGGGATTCAATTGTAAGGGGAGGAGATAGGCGGTTCTGTGGTCGAAAATGAGACTCCCAAATGGTATGTTGCCTCCCAGTTGCACGGGTCAGAGATGTCTCTGATCGGCTGCAGAACATTCTGAAGGGGAAGGGCGAAGAGCCAGTTGTCGTGGTACATATACGCATCTGAGCTAGGTAGAAAATGGGATGAAGTCCTACAAGCAGAATTTAGAGAGTTAGGAGCCAAGTTAAAAACTAGGACCTCAAAGGTAGTAACCTCAGGATTGCGACCAGTGCCACATGCTAGTCAGTGCAGAAATGAAAGAATAGCCAGGATGAATGCGTGGCTTGAGAGATGGTGCAGGAGGGAGGGGTTCAGATTTTTGTGACATTGGAACCGATTCTGGGGAAGGTGGGACTATTACAAATTGGACGGTCTACATCTGGGGCGGACTGGATGCAATGTCCTTGGGGGTGTTTTTGCTAATGCTGTGGGGGAAGGTTTAAACTAATGTGGCAGGGGGATGGGAATCAAATATTGGACAGAAAGGAGGTGGTAACTAAAGCCTGTAGGGAATTAGATAATGGAGTCAGCTTGACTTAAGGGAATAGTAGTCGGGGAGCAGATGATGAACACAAAGGGACAGGTGGTCTGAGGTGCATTTGTTTTAATGCTAGAAGTGTAGTAGGTAAGGCAGATGAGCTTAGGGCTTGGATCAGTACCTGGGAGTACGATGTTATTGCTATTACTGAGACTTGGTTGAGGGAAGGGCATGACTGGCAACTCGTTGTCCCAGGATATCGACGCTTCAGGTGGGATAGAGAGGGAGGTAAAAGGGGTGGAGGAGTTGCAATACTGACCGAAGATGATATCACAGCTGTGCTGAAGGAAGGCACTATGGAGGGCTTGCGCAGTGAGTCAATATGGGTAGAACTCAGAAATAGGAAAGGTGCAGTAACAATGTTGGGGCTGTGCTACAGGCCTCCCAACAGTGAGCATGAGATAAAAGTACAAATATACATACAGATTATGGAAAGGTGTACGAGCAACAGGGTGGTGCTGATGGGAGATTTTAGTTTTCCCAACATTGCCTGGGATTCACTCAGTGTTAGGGGTCAAGACGTAGCAGAATTCATAAGGATCGTCGAGGAGGGTTTTCTAGAGCAGTATGTATGTAGCCCAACTCGGGGAGGGGCCACACTGGACCTGCTGTTGGGGAATGAGCCTGGCCAGGTGGTTGAAATTACAGTAGGGGACTACTTTGGAAGTAGTGACCACAATTCCATAAGTTTTACAATACTCATGGACAAAGATGAGAGTGGTCGTAAAGGAAGAGTTCTAAACTGGGGAAGGCCAACTATCCCAAAATTCGGCAGGATCTGGGGAACTTAGTTTGGGAGAAACTGTTTGAAGGTAAATTCACATTTGATATATGGGAGGCTTTTAAAGAGAGGCTGATTAGCATGCAGGAGAGACATGTTCCTGTGAAAATGAGGGATAGAAATGGCAACATTAGGGAACCATGGATGACAGGTGAAATTGTGAGACTAGTTAAGAGGAAAAAGGAAACACACATAAGGTATAGGCGACTGAAGGCAGATGAATCTTTGGAAGAATATTGGGAATATAGGGCAAATCTGAAACGAGGAATTAAGAGGGCTAAGAGGAGGCATGAGATATTATTAGCAAACATGGTTAGGGAAAATTCCAAAGCCTTTTATTCATATATAAAGAGCAAGAGGGTAACTAGAGAAAGGATTGGCCCACTTAAGGACAAAGAAGGAAAGTTATGCGTTGAGTCAGAGAAAATGGGTGACATTCTTAACGAGTACTTTGCATCAATATTCACCAAGGAGAGGGACATGACAGATGCTGAGGTTAGGGATGGATGTTTGATTACTCTAGGTCAAGTCAGCATAAGGAGGGAGGAAGTGTTGGGTATCCTAAAAGGCACTAAGGTGGACAAGTTCCCAGGTCCGGATGGGATCTATCCCAGGTTACTAAGGGAAGCGAGTGAGGAAATAACCAAGGCCTTAACAGATATCTTTGCAGCATCCTTAGACACAGGTGAGGTCCCGGAGGACTGGAGACTTGCTAATGTTGTGACCTTGTTTAAGAAGGGTAGCAAGGATAATCCACGTAATTATCGACCGGTGAGCCTGACGTCAGTTTGTAGGGAAGCTGCTGGAGAAGATACTGAGGGTTCGGATCTATTCCCATTTGGAAGAAAATGGGCTTATCAGTGATAGGCAACATGGTTTTGTGCAGGGAAGTCATGTCTTACCAACTTAATGGAATTCTTTGAGGACGTGACAAAGTTGATTGATGAGGGAAAGGCTGTAGATGTCATATATATGGACTTCAGTAAGGCGTTTCATAAGGTTCCCCGTGGAAGGCTAATGGAGAAAGTGAAGTCGCATGGGGTCCAGGGTGTGCTAGCTAGATGGATAAAAAACTGGCTGGGCAACAGTTGTAGTGGAAGGGGAATTCTCAAATTGGAGACCTGTGACCAGTGGTGTTCCACAGGGATCTGTGCTGGGACGACTGTTGTTTGCGATAAACGTAAATGATTTGGAGGAAGGTATAGATGGTCTGATTAGCAAGTTTGCAGATGACACTAAGATTGGTGGAGTAGCTGATAGTGAAGGGGACTGTCGGAGATTACAGCAGAATGTAGATAGATTGGAGAGTTGGGCAGATAAATTGCAGATGGAGTTCAATCCAGGCAAATGCGAGGTGTTGCATTTTGGAACATCTAATTCAAGAGCAAACTATACAGTAAATGGAAAAGCCCTCGGGAAAAATGAGGGACAGAGAGATCTGGATGTTCAGGTCCATTGTTCCCTGAAGGTGGCAACACAGGTCAATAGGATGGTCAAGAAGGCATATGGCATGCTTTCCTTCATCGGACAGGGTATTGAATACAAGAGTTGGCAGGTCATGTTATAGTTGTGTAAGACTTTGGTTCGACCACATTTGGAATACTGCATACAGTTCTGGTCGCCACATTACCAAAAGGATGGCGATGCTTTGGAGAGGGTGCAGAGGAGGTTCACCAGGGTGTTGCCTGGTATGGAGGGTGCTAGCTATGAAGAAAGGTTGAGTAGATTAGGCTATTTTCATTAGAAAGATGGAGATTGAGGGTGGACCTGATTGAGGTCTACAAAATCATGGGGGGCATAGACAAGGTGGATAGCAAGAAGCTTTTTTCCCAGAGTGAGGGACTCAATTACTAGGGGTCATGAGTTCAAAGTGAGAGGAGGAAAGTTTATGGGAGATATGCGAGGAAAGTTCTTTACACAGAGGGTGGTGGGTGCCTGGATCGCATTGCCAGCGGAGGTGGTAGACGCAGACACGTTAGTGTCTTTTATGATGGATCTGGACAGGTACATGGATGGGCAGGGATCAAAGGGATACAGAGCCTTAGAAAATAGATGATAGGCTTAGACAGAGGATCTTGATTGAAGAAGGTTGGAGGGCTGAGGGGTCTCTTCCTGTGCTGTAATTTTCTTTGTTCTTTGTTCTTAGGCTTTCTGCCCCAGAGTTGCATATCGCAACCAGATAGAAGAAGAATGTTGCTTTTATTTCCAACAATAGAGTGAAGTTAAATACTTCTCAGTCAATAAGGCATATTGAATAGAAGTTGCAGCGGACACCACAGTCAACAGAACTATAAAATAAACATGGCCATGTAGCTCAGTCCACATGGATGCTGGTGGCTATGAGGTTGTCACATGTCTCTCTGGCTCATTGGACCATAGTCCTGTCATAATGGTGTCTGTGAGGGCTCTCCTGAGGGCCACCTCAACATTCTCGGGATGTGCACCCCCCCAAGAGGAGAACTCCCACTCCTACACGTTGCCTTGTAACAAGAGACCTCCCCCTTTTTAAGACAGGTTATGGTGGTTACAGCAAAGGAGTTTGATATGAAATAATTGGTCGGGGATGTACTTCATTGCATCGTATGACCAGCGTAGACATTCAAATCTCATCTTAGACGACCCATGGCCTACTTTGTAATAGCATTTGTAGAAGCTTGTGCAGTGTTGTACCACTGCTCAGTGAAATGCTGTGGATTACTGGCAGGTGTCAGAAGTCATTGCTGGAGGGTTAGCTCTTATTGCTGGCTACTCACTGTGAGGGAGGCTGAAAGGTGCAGGGATCAGTGAGTGTTCAAGGATATAGACACCATAATGGCTCCTTGGATGATGAGCTCAGAGCTGTGTTATCTGCTGCTGTGGTCACCAACGCTCTGCACAATAATGGAGTGGCAACCTTTCCTTTCCCTGAGCACTGCTGGTTGATGAGAGGGCATTTCAATGGCTCTGTGGGTATATTCAATTGCACCCTGTGTCTGTGAAATTCCTGCAATGGCAGAAAAGCTGACAACTATAGCCACCTGACTCCCGGCATCCAATGGGAAATTAATAAAGAACTCCGCCTGAGGAAACAGAGCATCAGTGCCCTCCCACATGCACTTATGAGCGATGCTTGTGAAATTCTGCAGAGGTCTACAGTGGAACCCCGAAATGATCAAATGATATATTAAATGAAGGCTTCTCCTACCTGTAAGGCAACTGGGTTGGAATTCCTCTTGGCCCATGAAATTGTAGGTATTTATTCAGAAGCTGACAAATACAGAAGCTTGGAGCATACAGAGATGTCATTGCCTTGTGTAGGTGGCTGCATTGAACCCTGCAGAGCCAGTTTTGGACCAATGCTTGCCTTCGTTGTGAAGCCTGTTGTGCAGGCTGTTGGGCCTCTGCAGGCTGGTCTGTACATAGCCAGTACTGGCTCCACCACTGTCGTCACTGGAGTGGATGACACCTTTGGTTTCATCTCAGCAATAAGACAGCCAGACGACTAACAGGGTTAATCTGTGCTAACATTATGATACTTTCAGTAGCTCTGTGGAGGCAGCAATGCCAGACAGACATTTGCTCTGGCAGCCTGTACTATCGTGTCAAGCAGAGTCTGCCACTTGCAATGTTTTTCACCCAGCCTCCACTCCAATCCTGCATTCCATGGGAAGCTGCATCCTGTGCGACTCTAAGGACAAGTCATTGCAAGCTACATGACATTCATATGGTGGCAGCATGCCTTGCCTTGGTAGTGAAAGTCTGGCCAGTGCATCTTCCGATACACAATAGCCAGTTGCCTTCAGGGAGGTTCAGTCTGGCCTTGGCATAATTCAGCATCAGTCCCCGTCCTGCTTAACCTCCAGGTATTCCCAACCTTCACCCATTGTTTTTGTGAAGTATCAGAGACTTGAATATAAAACTGTTTAGCCATTACTGGTTGAAGGGTGTTTGCCGTATGATTTCTTGCACACAAGTTCAAGAGATCAAAGAAAAGTTGTTTTCCCCACTGTTTACAAATGTCAACTGACTTTTTGAAAAGAGTGCCCAGCAAACCTTTTAAGAAAAGGCAAGAGATGGATTTATGGCTTAAGTGTTAGAAAAGCATGCTTGGAAAATCTCATGCACGTGTCCTGAAATAACATCAACTTCCGAGCTAAAGTTGCTTTTTCAGCACAGATGTGACAGCTATGGAAGAGACTTGCAAGGAGAAGCAGTGCTGTCTCTTTCAGTCAGTAAGAGAAAAGTCCTTAAGGAAAAGTCAGCTAAAAAGTTATTTCTCTCTAAGTGAAGTAAATTGGAACAAAAATGAAAACACTTTGATAATCAGAAGTGTTTCCCAACTGAATCAGTAACCTGCCCTGAAGACCTCCCATCATTCTACAGCTGTCCACAATCAAATCTCTTTGGGAGGAAAGCAAAGAAACTGTAAAAATTCAACCATCCCATCTTCTACATTCAAGCCTACAGGGGTGATATTTCATTTTTGGCTATTTTTTCAAATCCGTAATAACTATGCAGAGTTGTCTTGTCTTGTCTGTGTGTAGGATTAGCAGGAGATCTTTTAAGTAGCATATTTATGACAGAGGTGAGGAAACTTTTTTTTTCCTTTTGGAGGGTTGAGAAACTTTTGATTGCCTTCCTCAAAAGGCAGTGGATGCAGAAACTAAAGCAGAGGTAGATATATTTTTATTAGCAAGAGGATGAAAGATTGTCAGGCATAAGCAGGAATGTAACACAAAGAACAAAGAACAAAGAAAATTACAGCACAGGAACAGGGCCTTCGGCCCTCCAAGCCTGCGCCGATCCAGATCCTCTATCTAAACCTGTCGCCTATTTTCCAAAGATCTGTATCCTTCTGCTCTCTGCCCATTAATGTATTTGTCTAGATACATCTTAAATGGCACTACTGTGCCCACTTCTACCACCTTCGCTGGCAACACGTTCCAGCCACCCACCACCATCTGCGTAAAGAACTTTCCACGCATATCTCCCCTAAACTTTTCCCCTCTCACCTTGAAATCGTGAACCCTAGTAATTGAGTTCCCCACTCTGGGAAAAAGCTTCTTGCTATCTACCCTGTCTATACCTCTCATGTTGTAGACCTCCATCTCTCTAATGTAAATAATCCTAATCTATTCAACCTTTCTTCATAGCTAGCACCCTCTATACCCCTGGTGAACCTCCTCTGCACCCTCTCCAAAGCATCCACATCCTTTTGGTAATGTGGCAACCAGAACTGTACGCAGTATTCCAAATGTGGTCGAATTAAAGTCCTACACAATTGTAACATGACCTGCCAATTCTTGTACTCAATACCGTAGAGTTAAGGTTAAAATCAGTTCATTAGACATAGGAGCATAATAAGACCTTCAGCCCATTGAGTCAATCTGCCAAACAATCATACCTTCTCCCCATAATCTTTGATGCCCTTGCTATTCAAGAACCCATCCATCTCAGTTTTAAATACACTTACTAACTTGGCCTCCATGGCCCTCTGCGGCAATTATTTCCACAGAATCACCACCTTCTGACTGAAGAAATTTCTCCTTATTTCAGTTTCAAAGGATTGTCCCTTGATGCTGTACCCTCAGATCTTAGTCTGTCTTACCAGTGGAAACATTTTCTCCACATCCATTCTGTCCAGGCCTCTCAGTATTCTGTAAGTTTCTATGAGATTCTGCCTGATCTTTCTAAACTTGATTGAGTACAGACCCAGAGCCCTGAACCGTTCCTCATATGACAAGACCCTCATCCTGAGATTGTTCTTGTAAACCTCTTAGGGACCCCTCTGATGCCAACACATCTTTCTGAGATCCAGGCGTAAAGCTGCTTACAATACTCGAAATATGACTTGACCAGAGTCTTGTACAACCTCAGAAATAAACCTCTGCTCTTGTTTTCTAGCTCTTGAAATGAATGCCAACATTGCACTTGCCTTCCTAACCTTAAGAGAACCTAAACTAGGACTCCTAAGTTCCTTTGTGTTTCAGATTTCTGAATCCTTTCCCCATTTAGAAAATAGTCTACATCTTTATTGCTCATACCAAGGTGTATAACCTCTCACTTTTCCACATTGTATCCTATCTGCAAATTCTTTGCCCATTCTCCTTGTTTGTCCGAGTCCTTAAGCAGCTATTTCACTTCCCCAATAATACCTGTCCCTCCACCTATCTTTGTGAAACCTACAAACCTAACAACAATGTCTTCAGTTCCTTCATCCAGATCATTTATGAATAACGTGAATAGTTGTGGTCCCCACACAGACCCCTCTGGAGCTTCACTCTTTATCTTCCTGAAAAAGACATTTCCATCCCTATTCTCTTCCTGCTGCCAGTCAGGTAATCCTCTATCTATGCCAGTACCTTGCAAAGCCATGGGCTCTTGTCCTATTTAGCAGCCTCCTGTCTGGCACCTTGTCAAAGGCCTTCTGGAAATTCAAGTAGGTCATTCTAACACATTTGTCAGGCATGAGTCCCTTTGATGAAGCAATGTTGACTTTGCGTGATTTTACCATGCACTTCCAAGTACTCCACAAGCTCATCCTTAATAATGGACTCTAAAATCTTACTAAGGACCCAGGTCAGGCCAGCCAGCCTACAGTTTCCTGACTTCTGCCTCCCTCTTCTCTTAAAAAAGGATATTAAATTCACCAATTTTCACTCCTTTGGGGCTCCCTCTGACCCAAGAGATTCCTGCAAGATCACCACCAATGTCTTTACAATCTCCTGTGCTATCTCCTTCAGAACTCTGGAGCCTAGTCTAGCCACTTGGGTGATTTATCCTCCTCATGATTTTTCAGATTCCCCAGCAGTTTCTCCTTCGTGATGGCCACCTATACTCACCTCTGGCCCCTGACTATCTTGACACTCTGCTGGTGTCTTCCACTGTGAAGACTGATGCAAAGTAACTATCTGGTTCCTTTTGCTTTTTCTTTGTTCCCCGTTACTAGTTCTCCAGCCCCATTTTCCAGCAACCCAATGTCCATCCTTGCCTCTCTCCTACCTTTTAGGCATCAAAAAATATCTCTTGCAATCTTCTTTTATACTACCAGCTATTTGACTCCGTTATTTTATTCTAGCTTACTCTCAAGCAATGATCTTATTGAATGGCAGTGTACCATTGAAGGACCGAGTGGCCTTGTTCCTTCTTCATACATTCTGCATTGTAGTTAGTTAATAACTTTTCTTTTACCAGTTATCTAATGAGTCAGTTTGTTCTTAATATAGAAGTTATTTTTGAATGTATTGAATGAACAAATGAACATGATAAGTCTCTTTGGTTCAGACAATAGTAGTGAAGAGAAACAAATTGACCAAGATTAAGCAAAACATACACTTTTGGTACAGATCATGCAGTAGTTGGCTTGATTTCTGGCAGACTTCACCCATCAGCATCATTACATAAGCAAGGCAGCAAGGAATGGAAATGCAAAGTAGGAGCTACCCTCTTAGCATAGGCCAACCATCAGAAGCACTACATATTGTGGGGAAAAAATGCCAAAAGAACTGCGGATGCTGTAAATCAGGAACAAAAACAAAGTTGCTGGAAAAGCCCAGCAGGTCTAGCAGCATCTGTGAAGGGAAAAACAGAGTTAATGTTTTGGGTCCGGTGAACCTTCCTGAGAACTCACTACATATTGTGGATCCACTTAAAAATGTGAACAGTACTTGGAAAAGTAACAGCACAAATGACAGTGAGCATTATTTAAAGCTCACTTACTATTAGAACACACCAACAATTACTTGTAGACCAAAGGGTTTGATTCAACAGGTTCAGCAAATACTCTCTTTCATTTTTCTGTATTTTTAATTGCTGATTGAAACGAGAAACAAAAACTGCTGGAGGATTGCTTAACATTTTGAAAGCAAATATCCTGACACTGATTTATACCACAAACACAGTTGCTTGTTTGGGTAGTGGTTAAAATGTAGTTGTTAAAATGGAATTGAGAGGTTATGTGCAGATGGAGCTTTGGTTGGTAGCAGTCGCTGATTGGTCTGTAGACGAGTGACCAATTATCAATGACAAAAGCCTTCTGCCTGCCACCAATGATGTGATTGTTTCTCAGCTAGCTGAACAACTTGTCTGTGAACAAATGCAGAAAAGGTGTCTGATCTCCAACATCTGAGTGGCTCTCTCTGCTGTCTGCAGTAGAAGCTACTTAAGGCCTGAAAGAAACCAGTTTTTCTTTATTTTGGCAGTGGCTTTTAATTAATATTGTCTGAGATCTTTTATTAGTAAACCAACTGCACTTCACCTCTTTCAAAGCAATAAAAGCAACCAGGGAGGAATGACCAAGAGGTGGTATTCTAACCAGCACAAGGATTATAGAAATCATCGTAGAAATCTTTGAATTACCTTGCCAACCTTTCTGTCTGTCTAGAACACTCATGGTTTGTTCCACTATCTCTCTGTGTGTGCGTGTGCGTGTGTGTGTGTACATAGCGGGAGTTGATAAGGGGATTAGTTAGTAAAATTACAGCCAATGCTCCCTAATTGTTTTGCCTGTAGCTAGAGTCTAACTATTGTAATAAATAGTACATTTTGTTAAGTCTCAAAATCTGGTCTGTGATTTCTGTCCATCTGGGTCTGAAATTCACGTAAATTGGAGAATCTGAGTACTTCTTTAAAAAGTTAACTTTTGTGATGGCTCCAGAAATGGAGGGGCTTAATTTCCAGCATTCTACTCCAATAAGGCTTGACATGGAGATATTTACTGTCTGTTCTCTGAAGTGTGAGTTTCTCAATTGAATGGAAATTGATTGTTAAGACAAATTTAATTCCAGTAAATTGTGAGAGAATTGAGAGTCAAACATGTGCACTTGGGCTTCACTCCACCTGTTTGTTGACATGCTCGACCTGCCACCTCAATGCAGAGAACTGAAATGTTGAAGCTTTTCCTTAGACTTCTGATTTGATTTTTGGCTTCTGCCCCAGTTGAAATAACTTGCCCATTATTTGAAGAGAACAATTATAGACCTTAAAGTGAAAACAAAGAGGAAAGAGATTTGAGAAATTGCACTCACAGAGAGCCGGTGCTCTTACAACAGGTTGAATGGCTTCCTTCCATGCTGTGACCGTTCTGTGATAACTAAAATCTACCACTGTGCTGTTCAGCCTACTCCACACCTTCAGCAGAAGAAGATGAGAGTTCTGCAAAATCAGTGCTGAGGTACTGAACTGGAATTTATCTGATTTCAGTCAGCAAGTTGAAAAATTCAAAAGAAACAAGCCATTTTACTACAATTTCAGTGTGGCCAGGAAGCAACTGAACGCAGGTCATATTAAAGCCATGGAGCTATTTGCCCCTTCCATTACTGTGGCACATGTAAAACACTTTTGGATTTTAGGATGCAATTACCCCACCCTCCACCTCACGTTGCCTGTGAGAATAAGTCAGTGAGGATGAAATTCATCTCAGGTGGCTATCCATTATGATCAATTGCAAATGGGCAGCCTAGTTTCCAATCAACTCAATGCTGTATTCCATGAGAAAGAGAATTAGGCCTGGTGTAAAACAGGCTGCTGATATACCCCACTTTGTGCTAGTGCCCAAGTTGAATTTCAGCATCAGAATGTGTGTGCTTATGTATAAAGCTACACATGTGTCTGTGTCTGTACAAGAGTCCATCAGTACAATACCACACAGCTGGTAGCTGTTTTCAGTATCACAGTAAGGGAGACAAGTGATGTAAATGGAATCCAGGTTAATATCAGCCAGGTGGCAGTTTCACCACTACATCTGGGAACCATTCATCATTATAATTAGTCAGTGCTGTCATTAGCATGAAGCTGAGACCAGCTGCTACCTCATTCTGCAAATGCTTCGTTAACTCTTCAGCACTGTGGAGATGGGCGTGTTTAGCATTTGACTCTCAGAATGTGAGTTCTGTTCAATGATAATAAATGATGTTGAGGCTGTTAAAGAGACAGAGTCTGCACAGAATGAATGCCCAGATTAAGGTGCAAGGGCAATATGATTGGTCCAATGATGGACCAATATACTGAATAGATGAGCAGTAATTTCAAATAAACTTATTTCAGCTTGGAGTTTGCAACTAGGATCATTGTACAAGATGTTGGAGTAATAATATTCTGTCCACAGACATAGGAGGTTTAAGACCATGATCAGTATTCTGCTTATGCATACAGTATGGGATCTCAGTAGAGAGATACTCATTGAAAAAGATGGATAATTCAGAAAGAGAGTTTGAGAGCTTTCATCAGCACCACAGCACAATTTAACATTGTGCAGCTCAGCTCAGGGCAGAGGCTGGAGCAACAGTATTCATATCATCATCTGGGTAGAGAGGCTGAGATCTCAAATAAACAATTGAAAACCAAGCAGACAGATGGTCACTCTACAAATAAAACAGCCTTCTGCATATAATTAGGTTCACTCTAAAAATCCAAGGTCAAAAATGAAGTTGTGAAATTGATCTTGTAAAAAACTCCGAGTTTCATGAGAACACAAAATGGCTCTTAAATTATGGAGTTTTCTTGAGTTCAACCTCATTAAGCAAGCACATTAATCTTGCATAAAACCATTGCTGCGGAGGTGCTGGTGTTGGGCAAGGTCAAAAATCACACAAAACCAAGTCAGAGTTCAACTGGTTTATTTGAAAATGTTAGCTTTCAGAGCTATACCCAAGGAAGAAGAAACGCTCCAAAAGTTAGTGATTTCAAATAAACCTGCTGGGCCATAACCCAGTGCCGTGTGATTTTTGACCTTGTAAAACCTTTGCATTCGACACATTATGAAGCGTCAAATAACAACAACTAATCTTCAACAAAACCTAAAATATAACCATGACAATTAACAATTGGCTGCAGATAATGAATTAACTCACACCTTGGCTTCCTGAGTATGTAAGAGCTCAGCTCTAAAACTTGTTAAATTACAATGAACAGGCTGTGCTTTGAATTTCTAACATGTCTAATTGGTTGTAAACAATAAAAGATCAGCAGGCAATGTGCTAATCTTCAAGCTAATGTGAATTTTAAAGAATATCAACATCTGATTTAGAGTGGGAACCAAGCAATTTCCCATGAATGACTGAATTCTTAATACCAGACGAATCTTTGGTGTGAGATGTAAACTTTGCCTGGAAGCATAAACACGGTTAAAGAGTACTACATCTCTCAAATGAGTCACAGAAGATGGCCAAATAATGTCAGTAGCTTTTAACTTCTCTTATTTTTCCTTTCGAGGCCCTCACTCCCCTTTTCCATACATGCTTATGCTATTTTCTTGTCTTACCCATGTTAATAGCCCCTTTCACTTGTCATCTTTTGTCCTTTTGTTGATTTTTGATACTGCAATCATCAATTTCTTTCAAACTATACAACCTCACCATTCCAGTCCTCTTTCGGTGCACTGGCTAAATCATAAGATCGTCATTTCTGCTGTGCCTTTAAATGGAAAAGTGAAAATGTTCTTTCATTCAATTCTTCATTGATACAGCAGAGTGGGTTTTCTAGCTGGCAGGATTGCTTCCTCTCAATGTGGAAGTGATGTGCAGGGACTGGAAAATCAGGCTGGAATACATTTTTGACACATTACTGCTTAACTTGGAATGACGTGATCAATTGGCATAATTGTGAAACTAATGTAAAATACTTCCACACATTTTGTGAAATAGCTTAATTATGTGTAATTGAATGGAAATAATTTGCACTATTTCCTATTTAAGATAGAATATAATTGTGTGCTCAGGTGTGGAAGAAAGGATCTATGTGATAAATAATTTTTTATAATGGCAGGACTTTTTCATTTTATTTTATCTTTAGCTTTCTAAGTTTTCAGATATTTAGGCATGTAGAACCA
Source organism: Stegostoma tigrinum (assembly GCF_030684315.1). Taxonomy (NCBI): domain Eukaryota; kingdom Metazoa; phylum Chordata; class Chondrichthyes; order Orectolobiformes; family Stegostomatidae; genus Stegostoma; species Stegostoma tigrinum. Next base: position 39,254,395 of record NC_081368.1, read on the forward strand.
AAAACCGAATATTGGAAAACCAACAGTAAATGAAGCAATTACAGTAATTTAGCAAGTTAGAATATCATAAAAAAGGGGTATGAAAATTACTCATAGAAGTCATACTTTGACTGCAGTTCAGAGAGCAAGAAAACATCAAATAAAAATACTCTAGAAGTCCCATGTTGATTAACAATTGAAGATAAAGTAGAATATTGAAGGAAAGTGTAAAGGTAGTTTGTAGCACAATGATAGCCGAAGAAAGAAACAGAAAGAACAGCCAGACAACTAGAACCTGTCCTTATGCCATCAGCTGTCTATTTGCAAACAGATGAATATCTGACACTAATCAAGGAGAACTACTTTGGGTTCTCACTATCTGGGAGCTGTGCTATCTGTTCTTCGAACACCTGCAGGTAATATAATGGACTGTCAAAAAGAGCCAGGCCACCATCATTCTGAACTTTTCTGCTTCTGTCTTATTCCAGATAAGGCAAGGGATATTCTGAAGGATGAAGATATGTCAAATGGATAAATGGTAGGCCTGGTCAACATTGAAATTGATTGCAGCTGTCAAAATTGACAGAATCTTTTGCTTGATTCTGTTCCCACTCTGGTCTCTGGCTTCACTACTTACTTCTGTCTTGTGTACTGTAACTGACCTGTTGTTACCTATTCAATATGCAACTGGGATGGTGCTAAAAAACATTGACTTGCAGTGCAAGATGACTTCTGATAGGCTAGACTTGCAGATCTGCAATCACAGAAAAGGAACAGATCTTAGAATGCTGACTCAGATATACTTTGGATTTGATTCCCTACAGTGTGGAAACAGGCCCTTCGGCCCAACAAGTCCACACTGCTCCTTGAAGCATCCCACCCAGACCCATCCCCCTATAACCCACACACCCCTGAACACTACAGGCAATTTAGCATGGCCAATCCACCTAGCCTGCACTTCTTTGGACTGTGGGAGGAAACCGATGCAGACACGGGGAGAATGTGCAAACTCCACACAGACAGTCGCCCAAGGTTGGAATCAAACCTGGGTCCCTGGTGCTGTGATGCTGCAGTGCTAACCACTGAGCCACCGTGCTGCCCCTATGCAATATCTTGTCTATACAATATGCTGACTACTGTTTTGTGGTAATGTATGCTCTTATAAATGATCAAAATGAGGAACAAGACATTATGGAGTAGTAGTTTATGGCCCTCAGATTGAAGAAAATCTTATCTCATTTTTCTCCTCCCACTTCTTCAATGCACCTAAAGGCAAAATATCCAAAATGGTGTTCACAAAAGAAGTCAAGGATGTTTAATTTCAAGATTATGCTTTACTTTGGACCTGTCCTATCATATTATTTGCCATCTTAGCATGTCAGTGGATAAGCAGCCTGTAAATATTGCTCAGAAAAGGTCAACATTCAATATTTTGAAGATCAGGATTATTGTTCTTCTTACACATCCACAAAAAAATCTGAATACAGCTTTACTTTCTACTATCCCCTCCTCATCTCTTTTAGTGGCACACTGCCAGCTCAGATTTGTTTGTAAGCCCTAGGATTTTCCATCCATTCTTTCTGCCAGCTTCTTATCAGTATCAGATATGCATGAGCAACTTGTCTATTCCATGAAAATAAGACTTGACCAGCAAATGGTTACAGCATTCTCACAGGTGACATTGGCTAGGCTTTGCAATTGCTGTAGCCAATACCTGCCTGTTAAATGCTACGAATAAAAATCTCACCACAATGTCCGAAAAATAACTTGCTATAGCCTACTCTTCCAACTTAAGTGACTTATTAAATTATATTTATTATCTTTAATTGGCCTAGGCTTGTTTTTAATATAGAGTAAAGAATGTATGGAAACAAAACCTGCTTTGACTGATGTGGTCGTCAAAAGAAATGTCCAATATCAGATTGACATGAATGATTCTCATAGCAAGTAATATGCTATTCAGTATGTCTTCTCCAGGCTTTTGCATGACATCATTTACTATTAATACATCATTTAAATATCCTTGTCCATTTTAGGATCGACAGCAGCAAAAGCAGAAGCGATATCAAGAAATTATGCTGTGAAAAGTAAGTTGAGATCTCAATATAAAGTACTTTGCAACATTTTCTGAATCATCAGGCCTGGGTATTACAAGAAAATTTAAAAATCAATGAAAGATCTGTTTAAAATATTGTTTCGTAATTCTAAAAACAGTTGGGTGATTATCTGGTTTGTGACTGAATTAAGGGATGCAAAGGTGAATAGTGACATGCATTAGCAAATGTTCCATAGAACTTTTTTAGTTTCTGAGTTGGAAGCATGACTGCAGTTTTTCTAGCATCTGGTAGTGGGAAGACCAGAGTAGAGTGGTGGACTAGGAAACCATTCACCTAGTTTACAAGAGTCAGCTATCATTTATGGAATTTTCCGCTGGAAATTGGCATATGCAAACAAAGATGCTAATTCTGTGAGATTGTTAATTTGGTTTTCCATCATTAATTTCCTAATAACCCGAGGACCCGAGAATGCTGCTGTTTCCTGGTATCTAGCATTGCTAACATGGCTGGTTGCTTAAAAATTAAATTATCAAGATAAATTGATAATGACTGCAGGGTGATTTATTGTGGTTTAAAAGCAGAGAGATTAAAAAGAATGAAAGCATGTTTGTTTTTCTTCTTTTCTTCAGCTGGCAAGATGCCAAAACTACATCCCTATTATACCTGTCTCAGGTACGATGGTATTAATGCAAATAGATGTGAGAACCTACACCCATTAAAATTCAGTCAGGGTCTCTACATTTTGTAACCAACAGATATGAAGTCCATTCCATAACTGAGTAGAATGTCCTTGAATCTGAAAATTCAGCCTTTCCTGTTAAGGGAAGAAATGCTTCAAGGATATGTAGGTTGATCTTTGTTTGGAATATTTAGTATTGTATACAGCAGGGTACCTTAGCTATGAATGGATATTTCTTTTTCCAAATATGGAAGAAGTATTAAAACTCAATTCTCACACTTTGATTAAAATGAATTTACTGTTGTAAGAAATGGAGTTAGAAATAAATACCATGTAATGTAAATAAAACATAAATGTCAACAAACGTTAACATACCATTAAGAAGAGACGGCATTTCATTTAACAGATGATCCTCAGTGTTCTGAAATAATGTCAGCATTTATAAATGTATTTTGTTAAATGTCAATGATCCAAACTAACTTTCTCCAGATCCTATGCTACAGTAAAGAATGAATAAACAATTTTCTGCAGTAACTTGTTTCCTTCCCCCCCATTCTAGAGAAACCTACCAACCTTACCACACAACCAGTGAATGTAGCTATTTGATTTTCTATTACAATATGATGAGTTGTTTTTGTTTAGTTTTCAGAGTTAATTTGAGTTCATATTGTAAGGAACAATGCATGGAATAATTTCACATGATGGCAACTTAGCAACTCAAAGAGGGCAGGAACTCATCACCTCAATCTATTAGCAGGAAGAAAGGACTTAGAGAGAGCAATCAAGCCATTTACAGCTTGGACACCAGTGAGTTACAGAATTTCAACGCTTAAGAATGTCTAATAGTGCCCAATGGAAAGTGCATGCATGGCTGAAGGCATTAATGTCTCCATGGAAACCATGGTCTAAAATAGACTAATGTTAATCTCTGTGGCCCAGATAGTTTAAATAGATTGGTGCTCTGCAGCAAATACTAACATTTCAGTAACACTATCCCTCTGACATGCATACAGTTCTTATCTCATTCAAAAAGCTTAAGTTTTATATTAGGTTTAAAAATAACCAAAACCATTGCATTACAATGTTCAACTCCTTCCACTGTTCAATGCTTTCATGAACTCCCCATCCTCCACCCATTTCCCACCCTCTGACAATTGCGTTGAGCAGACTTCATTTTCCCTCTGAGGCTTACAATTTGCCTGATCTCACAACCAGCAATTTCTTACCAACAGTATCAAGTTTAAAAACAATGGGGTTTGGGATAAATTGCCTATCTTCTTCCTTGTTTATGTTCTGTTCATAACAACCCCACCCACTGATTTTAAAGATCAACTGTAAAACAAATGAGGTTTCCTGTTGCCATTCTCATCACCAGTGAATTTTGTCAGGCTGGATCCATGAAACTGCCTGATTCACAAATAAGTCTAATTAAGTTAGTTAAAAGGCTGATAAAGAGACAATTCAAGATTTGACGGGATGGCATGAGCTGTAAAATGGATTAGGGGAAGGAAGATGAAGGTGGTAACACACCAGGAAATCAGTAATTATTTCAAGAACTTCAGTGGTTCTGTGAAAGAGAGAACACGCAACTATTGTTACACACTTGCCACTTGTTGTACAGAGATTACAGTGAAAGTGTTGGCAATAAGCTTAGGTAATTCAGGGGTTTGTTACCCTCCTGACATTGTAGGTACTTAAGAGGAGGCACTATACTCCTAAATGTTATTAGGAGTGCAGCTAAATGCAAGGAAAGCAGCAGTTGGCAATGAAAGCACACCCTTCAGATTTTGAGTCCAGTGGTGTTGAGGATCAATATCCTTTCCACATAGGACTGAGCCCCAGATATGAGGACAGTAGTGAGGACAAGCACCAACAAGGCCACAAAAGCCATTTCCACAATATAGTGTCTCCTGATGAAGGAAGATGACTGAAAGAAAACCAGTGCCGCAGGAGTCTACAACTATCTAGACCAATGGTCACAAAGATTTGTGTCCTTGAGCCACTTCGCAGCATTTGTTGCTATGCCCTACCAGCTGTTGTTAAAGTGGCCATGAACATCCTTGTTGCTGGCTCCTTCCAAAGGTCTGGTAGTATCTTACACGTGGCTGCACACCACTTCATTATCTTTCCCTACAGGATTTGACATTTTATCAAATTCCAGATAGGTGCAATCTTGCTGGCATAGAGGGCATGAGTTTCTTTTCAATCACCCAATTTCCCCAGATGCAAGGCATTATCGACTACACTTTTGTAGCCACCAGGGCATCTAGTGACCGGCCATTGAGATTCATAAACAAAAGACGTTTCACTCTTCAACAATTAACTGACCTGTGATCACAACAAGAGCTTCCTGCTTTAAGCACTTGCTTTCCAGCATCCACAGTTCTCTGTGTTATTAATTGCTTTCCTAGTAGCTTCAATAACTCCTTCATCCTTTTTATTCTTTATTCTTTCATGTGATGTGGGTGTTGCTGACAAAGTCAGTATTTGCTACCCATCTCTAATTGCCCTAGAAATGAAAGACTTAATAGATTGGTTTAGAGGATAAATAACTGTCAACATATTGCTGTTGGTCTGCAGTCATAATTAAACCAGACTAAATAAGGAGGCAGATTTTCAACCTAAAGTATATTAGTGAATGAGATGGGGCTTTTTCAAAAATCAACAACAACTTCATGGCATCAATATTAAGACTAGTTTTCAATTACAAATTCATTAATCAAATTTAAATTCTATCAGTAGCTGTGATGGAATTTGAACCCCAATGCCCTGAACATTAATCTGGGCTTTTTCTACCATTCCAGGGTACTGTAGCTCTTCACTCCACCTAGGTGTTTGTTGCTGATTTCTAGGGAACCATGGTTTCTTTAATGATGTCTTTCCAGACATCTATGAAAGGTCAAGGCAGTGGCACAGTGATAACACAATCACAGTCATCTACTCACAATTATCATCACTATTTGAAGAATTTGGAATTTGAAGATTCAGTTCCAGTGCATGGACCATTTGAGGGAGGCCCTACTGTATGTTCCTGCAATGACCTTGCTCATTGCTGTGCTGCATTATCCATCATATAGTTTTCCACAGAGAAGTGCACTTTGAAGATGATGATGACCTGGTTCGAGAAATTCCATTAGAGGAAAAGGATGATGATGACACAGAAGAGATGGAAGAGAAAGGGAAGAAGGAAATACAGAGCATAGAGACACCTTGGCTGAGTAGAAACGTGATAAATGACTTAATATCTCATCAGGACACTGACAATGTCAGTGATGAACTGACCAAGGGTTATTTCACTTTAGCCCACATAACTCAAGTAGGCCATGGAATAGAATTCACTTTTAGCTGCTTTTCAGAAAACTTTCATTGGAAAAGAAACATGGAAGAACTCTATTCTTACCATCAAAGAGGGACACATATCAGTCCAAAGATCACATTGCCCCCCCACCCTTGCTTCTCTTCATTACCTTCACCCTCTTTTTCTGTCTTGTCATTAAATATTCAAAGCTCACACATCATGCCCCAATATTTACTTTTATTGAAAAAGAGATATGAGACGAGCCCCGATGGTACATAATGTGGTGACTCCTTTTCTCAGCCACTTCAATGCAATGCTCCGTACATGGCCTCAGATGATGTGAAGGTAGCCGGCTCAAATGTAACAGCTTGCAGTTGCTCCATGAGAGGCACTCCCTTCATTCTCCTCATTGACTGCCGCAGTCTAAGGAAGACCACAACACATTAAAAGAAGACATTAATACTAATATACATTCAAACATATGATTTGGAGCAGAGTGGGAATATGACTGGCAAACGAATTTCAACACATCAGGATACTTAACAGGGTCACATATTACTTGGAAAATAAGAATTTAATGGGATGAAGCAATTGGATCTGGTAGTACAAATAAAGAAAGTACAGAAAGTAGCAGCACAAGTTAATAATACTATTAAAAAAGGAAACTCAGCACTGGGCTCCATTTCCAGAAGGAAAAAATTGAAAAGTGGAGAAATTATGTTAAATCTCTGTCAGACCATGGTTAAATCATATATGGTGTACTGTGTATCATTTAAATCAACACATTATAGAATTATATAAATGCACTGGAAAAGAGGCATGTCTTGTGTCTTCTACTCTAATTTTCTTTTTCCCTGAACGGTATCTGACAAATAAAATCATAGGCATTTTCTCATGCTGCACAGAAGGCTCATGGGATTGAGACAATCCTTAATGTGCAGGAGCTAGTTCCTAATATGGAACCAATGCTGGCTGAATCCTTCAAAGATCTTGCAAGACAGGCTATTCTCACCTTTCCATTGACATGGTACTCTGCAAATAAAGGGTAGGATTCTGGCTTTCTGCTACTGTCCTCAAGTAAGACAACATTATGGTGTTGACCTCCAACCACCACCATATACTGTACCAGAATCTGTGGCCACATTAATTGATGGAGTTGTTGGATTGATATTGATCTTTGATATTAATATTTGATTCTGAAAATCCCGAAGTCATGCAGTTATACAGGTTTGCCAAATGCATGACAATCTGTCATCTATTGTGTAAGGACAGGGTTAACATACTGGCTATGAGCTGTGACCAGTTTTGTGTGTGGTACAGTTACAGCAGTCAAGCTGAAGAGAAAAGCAAATCACACTGAACAGAACAATTTACGTTCAATAGGACAATTTACAGTGAAATAGAACAGTTAGTTGTAGGAATAGCTAGTCAAAGCGAACTGATTGAAACCAGCCAGGTAATCACAGCAGGACAGGAAGTCCTTATATGGCTAAGACAAGGCAGGACAATTTGGGAATGTGGTAACCAACCAACAGCTGATATGCACACAACCAGCCAAAGTGCATCCTGAAGGGATAGTGAATGTGCTGTTGCACAAGCTGGATTCTACATGTTAAATTGGTTAATCCACATTGTGTGTTGCTAACACATTAAAGATCTGTGCACATGCAGTGGTCAGTGCTTGTGTACAGCCTTCCATAGTCCTGACACCAGTGACTCAGGACTGCCGTGTCACTCTGCCAATGCACTAATGACATTGTTATACACTGTCAAAAGTGATCAAACCTGCCTAACATACTCCTCCCAAGCCCACTGTCATGAAGGCAGATTATTAGACACGCAATTTAGGTCATCAACACAGTACAGACTATAGGGGTTATAACTTGAAATGTAATGATTTGTATAACTGTGCCCAGCAAACTTTACATTCATGCATTTATCCTTGCTGCTTGTCAGAGGTTATTAAATATTTTCTCTTGTTTCTCACATTCTCAGGTTAATTTTCAATGCAATTATATCTGAAGAATTTGATGCTCAAAAGCCATAGGTATCTGGCTCCTGTAGGCTCTGATTTTTTTTAATGCATCGTTTCTAAAATGCATCAAACCTTGTGTCCTGACACACAGCTCATGGATTTTATTACCATTATCCTACATTTACTGTCAGCATGGAGTGAGCCATATGTATTAATAAAACCTAAGAGCATAAAAACGTAAAAAAAAGCAAGGACAATAAAAGAACTTCCTGTTGGTTTAAGGTCATCCCTTTAGAGGCCTTAAATGATTCATTTTTGATGGATAGGCTGTTGTAAATAATACTCATGGGGCTGACTCTTATGTTTTTGGCTAAGCCTGAGTTGCATCAATTTATTTTCAACACAAAAACCAATAAATTTTCTCGTTGCATTGTTCCAAGCCTGGTTGTATTAATTAAACATTCACTCCAATGGGGCTCATCATGTCTGATTCCAGCCCCATCTTACCAGACCCCATTCCTGCAGCAACTTGTCATTCAATGTAGGTCTGCTGAAAGACCAGCATCATTTGTGTCTGCACCATCTTTAAAAGGTGGCTGTGTACTCAGTAGGTACTGGCATTACAAAGCTGTCCTGCTTAGTCAAAGACAGAGTCTGAACATGCAGGGGAAGGGATACATGGTCCCATGATTCTCCAGCAGAGGCCTACATGTCCTCATTGATGTTATGGTGCAAAGGAGGTGAGTCCATTTCTCCAAGGACCTGGCAGCCTGGCCCAAGGTTGCCACTTGGGTCGATACATTCTTCAGAATGCCAGCAGTATTGAACGAAATTCAATGCCTTTCTCTGATGTGCCAGGATAATTGCCACATGCTTTTCTTAGCCACTCACATTCATTTCATCTCTGTTACTGCACCCACATCACAGCAAGGCTCATGCTCTTCCGCTTCTTCTGCTGCCTGCAGCATCTTCCATCATTCACTCTTGCATCCTCATCCCTAACTCCCCACTACCCATGTCATTAACCCTTCAAGTCCTCTGAGCTGCCTACTCACTTCCTTGGAATGCCTTGCTACCTTTCCAGCACTAACAGCTGTACCACTCACATTCATCTCATTCAATCTTTCATTTCAGGAGAAGATGATCCATTGCAGGCTCATGTGAGGCTTATAGGTGAGAGAAGTGTGCTTGAAATTTGGAAATTTGGCTTCTCACCCCCTACAAGGAGAAAATTCTGGTCCTCATAGGAGAATACAGGGATGCACAAACATCTATGTCCTGAACTGAGTAAGTAGCACTCTTCATTTCATGGTATTTCTCACATTAACTCCTCTTCATTCACTTTCCATCACTTTTAACCATTGCCATGACGCATTCTCTTTCTTCTGCCTTGCAGGTACAGCTTGGATCTCTACCACCTCCATAATGAAATCCAGAGCTCCCACAGGCCTCTGAAGACAAAAGTACCAAGGCAGAGGAAGAATAAGCAGGGCTGTCTCCTGTACCTAGATTCAGCTTAGATATTGACACCATAGTTAGAATGCTAGGCTTTGAGAGTGTGGGACCACAATTTGGTGAGCACCTCGCTGTGACAGTTCCTTAGCTGGCCAAGTAGAAAATGTCCCTGGGCCTTGGCAATCAGAGGACTGCCAGCGAATAGGCATCTGCTCAGCTCCAACAAGAGAAGACCTTGCGGTGTCAACAGTCAGGGATTTCATCCACATGCACAGGGAAGAACAGGAGTAGCAGACAAGCATGCAAGATGCAATATTTCTCATGGCCCAAAAGCTGCAGCAGGGTAGCGAATCTTGCGACTGTTTTGTCTACCTCAGTTGACAGGTTGGAGGCTGTATGGAGAGCTAGGTACAGCACCCTTATGGTACATACCTCCATTGCCCTAGTTATTGATTCTCAGGAGCCAAGGTATGGAGGCAACCTGCTGCTTTTTGTAGAAACCCTGTCTTCACAAGGAGACAGAGTAGTGCCAGAGGTACCAGCAAGAGGAAGAGCCACATGCAGACCCCTCTGAAGTCTTCACATAGGGCACTCCAGAGGTGGCCTGGTCCTCCACCTCCACTATGCTCTGACTCTTGGAAGTTTGATTTAATTTGATTTGATTTATTGTGGCCTCATGTATCTAAGTACAGAGAAAAGCTTTGTTTTGCGAGCAGTGGAGGCAGATCATAACAAATAAGGACATATAGATCATAGGGAGCTTATAGAGAGTGAGGCATACAAGGTTGCCATCGCACAGCATGTATACAAAGCAAGATGAACGTTAGCAAGATCAACATAATTTGAAGCTAGAGAGGTCCATTCGATGGTCTAATAACAATCAAGGAGAGTCAACTTGGTTCTGGCTGGAAGCCCCTCAGCATTCCTGGCCCTTCTAGATGCAAGCACCCTGGGGTAATCCGATCCTCCAAGATCAATGGGCTCTACTGCTGAGCAGAGTCCCCCAGCCTAGCTGCAGAACCAGGGAATATACTAAGATCTACTGTGAGGAAAAGAGAGAGAGAGAGAGAAAGAAAGAGAGAGAGAGAGAGAGAGAGAGAGAGAGAGAGCTTCCCAAATCATGGTCTGTGCCATTAATCCTCTCTTTCCAGTGGTAGCATGTGCATTTGGCAAATGGTCTGGGCAACAATCCCTTTCCAACCTCTCCAAGGTGACCTTCCATAACATAAATGGACTGTCTTCTTGTAGGCTGCCTAGTAGAATTCTCCATTATTCCCAAACTTCAGCCTGTGGGTTTGGTTATCTTATTCAAAACACCTGGTTTATGAGCCAGTTACTGGTGAGAAACCTTCATCTTCTTTCACCCACTTGAATCATGGCCATCATGTGGCCAGGCTCAGGCTTGATGTCCAAGACTTCAAGGTCAGTAGAATTTGGCTTCCAAGGTTATAGGAACACTTCTAATCAAAGTGATGCAAGGAATGCCAAATATTTCCTGTGAAATATTCTGTACAGACACTTTAAGCAATTTGTTACTCATAAAGCATGTTTACCCAGGTGCCCTTACTGTCAGAGACAAACAAAGGTCATTGGCTGCAACTTAGCTTTGTTAAAACACTTACAAACTTAAAAAACAAATCTGACATAAATTACTTTAACTCTTCCCAAATTAAGCTGACTGCCTGAAAAACATAAGTAGTATTGGGATCAACCAAGCCATTTCAGCAGCAAGTACCATATGCTCTGGTGAACTTGAACTGGATCCAATTTACTGAGCTCCATGAACAGGACACTCAATGTCTTCTTAGTATGAAGGTGGTTTTCACATGGAGTCTTTGCCAGCTGAATCTTCACTGAGGGAATGGATGCCAAGTGTTGCTTCTGGAATGTTCTATGAATTCAGCCAGTGGTGTCACAGAGCATGGGTCACAGTGCTCATGAGGTTAGACTAGCTCATCCTAGGTGTACTCAACCCTTTCATGATGTGATTACTCCATGGTGCCAAGGCCTCTAACCAAATAACAAACATAGTGTTTCTCCCTGTTGTCCTGGCTGCATACAGCTGAATGAGTTTTAGGTCATAATGACTCTCCCATTGCTCAACATGCAGTAGAGGCATGGGCTGATCCTTGTTTGCTTTTGAACTGTGGTAACCTTGGCCAAAATACAGTACTGAGGAAATGATGTTCAAACTAACTGTTCAAAAATTCCTTTCTGACCTTGTAAAATAAACAAGTCACTTTCATAGAATTATCACTAAAAATCCCATTTATCTCTGCCTTAAAACCTAGATTCTCAATTGGTAATAATGCATTATAAAGCTTCAGTGTAGTACATACAATGCATCTTCTGCCTACACTGCTTCATTGGTCATAATCTGTCACTGTTTACATTTCATTCAGAGTACCAAGCACAATAAACTGCTCTGTGATTGGATATTAAAGCCTTCTAACTGTTGCCATGATAATTTGATTTTTTTTGTGTAGGGGTCTTTTGATAGATTTTGAATTGTCATGGTGACCTTGTGTCTTTTCATCGCTTTCCACCTGTGTTTCCGATTGTGTGTTATGTGGTATTCCATGTGCTTCTGCAAAAACATTTCAATGTTTACCTTTCTTTGAAGGACTCCACATTAATTTAGAGTGTTAAACAACATTTGTTTTTGCATTCACGGATCAATCAAGGACAAAATGGAAGGCTGGATGTGGCCAGTAATGAAACAGGATAATTATCTACACAACGAGTCCCTGTTTGAATAACATCTGAGTAGTAAAGCTGTGAGTTCTTTTCAATTTCTCAAGAGTGAAGATATTTATTACATCTTGGGGAATTGTGTTCATGGAGAAAAGATAACAGCCAAGATTCATTTTTCTTTTATACAGCTACTGAGCAGCCATCGGATCACCAGTATTTTATCTACTCTCTATTATATAATTGCATAATACTTAACCACGCAAAAAATATCATTAGCCCATAAGGCCAAACAAGACAAAATCTTTGTCTCAGATGTTCGAACATTGATTGTTTCCCTTTGAAGAAATAAACATATAAGTATTTGGAATTTGCTTACACTGATCTCTTATTCCAGAACTCTGTTACTCTTTGGGTGAAACAATCCATTCAACTTCCCTTCTTACCCCAAACACCCCTTTTATGTTACATCTTACAGTCACTATGCCAGTATACCTTCCAGAGACAGGCTAACGATATCATCACTGCATCACAGTATGTGACTTGAGGGCATAAAAATCTTAATGTTGCAGCTGTACAAAACTCTGGTGTGGCCGCACTTGGGGTATTGCGTATAGTTCTGGTCGCCGCATTATAGAAAGGATGTGGCAACACTGGAAAGGGTGCAGAGGAGATTTACCAGGATGTTGCCTAGTATGGAGGGAAAGTCTTATGAGGAAGGGCTGAAGGACTTGAGGCCGTTTTCGTTAGAGAGAAGAAGGTTAAGAGGTGACTTAATAGAGACATACAAGATGATCAGAGGATTAGACAGGGTGGACAGTGAGAGCCTTTTTCCTCGGATGGAGATGGCTAGCATGAGAGGACTTTGCTTTAAATTGATGGGTGATGATGTAAGTCACCTCATGAATATTCATTTTACTACCTTACCAAGCTCACTAAACAATCCAGACTTTCAGTAAACTCAACATGGACATCAGAGCAAATACCTGCTGGATTTAGTTTGCTATGAGTGACCTCCATGTTGCGTAGAAACAAACTGCAGCTTAGGGCATCATCCACCGGCACCAGCTACCACACTCCTCAATTAATGTCCTATATTTACCAAATGCTCAGAACCATCACAACACTTCTCTGATACATCAGCAGTGTGTTATGGATACACAGACCTGATTACAGTGTACATTGGCAACTAGCTGTGAAAAGCTGCAACAAGAACACTTTGCATGTATGGGCTTCCAACTGAAGGATTGGGCCAGGCTGCAATGCAGAGCTGCTTGCTTGTTCTCAAAGCACTGTTGTTACGTCCTCCCAGATGGTCACAACATCCAGGCCTTGTGTTGCCAACTGGTGCAGCCACATAAACATGAAGCTTGCCTTGTTGGTCAGCAATCTTTAGTCAAGGGGGTGTATAGTTTTCTGTACAGCACAGTATTAGTGGTATAACACTGCAAATTTTCCAGACTTTGAATAATTAGAGAAGTGATCATATAGATTTCTCTAGACTGGAGCAGCATTGTCAAGTCTAAGTTGAAGCATTAAACAGACAAAATGGATTCATATTGGGCAGGGAAGTGGCAGGAATAGATAAAACTGGGAATATGGTTAAGAGTTTGCTAATCAACATGTAACACAGACTATAGAGAATTGTAATGTCTAATATTTTCAGTTTTTGCCTTTTATAGCAGGTTTCTGATGTTAAGTTACATACATATAGGAAAAACCAGCATGAGTTAAAGTAATAAAATGTGAGGCTGGATGAACACAGCAGGCCAAGCAGCATCTCAGGAGCACAAAAGCTGACGTTTCGGGCCTAGACCCTTCATCAGAGAGGGGGATGGGGAGAGGGAACTGGAATAAATAGGGAGAGAGGGGGAGGTGGACCGAAGATGGAGAGTAAAGAAGATAGGTGGAGAGAGTATAGGTGGGGAGGTAGGGAGGGGATAGGTCAGTCCAGGGAAGACGGACAGGTCAAGGAGGTGGGATGAGGTTAGTAGGTGGATGGGAGTGCGGCTTGGGGTGGGAGGAAGGGATGGGTGAGAGGAAGAACCGGTTAGGGAGGCAGAGACAGGTTGGACTGGTTTTGGGATGCAGTGGGTGGGGGGGAAGAGCTGGGCTGGTTGTGTGGTGCAGTGGGGGGAGGAGACGAACTGGGCTGGTTTAGGGATGCAGTAGGGGAAGGGGAGATTTTGAAACTGGTGAAGTCCACATTGATACCATTAGGCTGCAGGGTTCCCAGGCGGAATATGAGTTGCTGTTCCTGCAACCTTCGGGTGGCATCATTGTGGCAGTGCAGGAGGCCCATGATGGACATGTCATCTAGAGAATGGGAGGGGGAGTGGAAATGGTTTGCGACTGGGAGGTGCAGTTGTTTGTTGCGAACTGAGCGGAGGTGTTCTGCAAAGCGGTCCCCAAGCCTCCACTTGGTTTCCCCAATGTAGAGGAAGCCGCACCGGGTACAGTGGATGCAGTATACCACATTGGCAGATGTGCAGGTGAACCTCTGCTTAATGTGGAAAGTCATCTTGGGGCCTGGGATAGGGGTGAGGGAGGAGGTGTGGGGGCAAGTGGAGCATTTCCTGCGGTTGCAGGGGAAGGTGCCGGGTGTGGTGGGGTTGGAGGGCAGTGTGGAGCGAACAAGGGAGTCACGGAGAGAGTGGTCTCTCCGGAAAGCAGACAGGGGTGGGGATGGAAAAATGTCTTGGGTGGTGGGGTCGGATTGTAAATGGCGGAAGTGTCAGAGGATGATGCGTTGTATCCGGAGGTTGGTAGGGTGGTGTGTGAGAACGAGGGGGATCCTCTTAGGGCGGTTTTGGCGGGGGCGGGGTGTGAGGGATGTGTTGCAGGAAATATGGGAGACGCGGTCAAGGGCGTTCTCGATCACTGTGGGGGGAAAGTTGCGGTCCTTGAAGAACTTGGACATCTGGGATGTGCAGGAGAGGAATGTCTTATCGTGGGAGCAGATGCGGCGGAGGCGGAGGAATTGGGAATAGGGGATGGAATTTTTGCAGGAGGGTGGGTGGGAGGAGGTGTATTCTAGGTAGCTGTGGGAGTCGGTGGGCTTGAAATGGACATCAGTTACAAGCTGGTTGCCTGAGATGGAGACTGAGAGGTCCAGGAAGGTGAGGGATGTGCTGGAGATGGCCCAGGTGAACTGAAGGTTGGGGTGGAAGGTGTTGGTGAAGTGGATGAACTATTCGAGCTCCTCTGGGGAGCATGAGGCGGCGCCGATACAGTCATCAATGTACCGGAGGAAGAGGTGGGGTTTGGGGCCTGTGTAGGTGCGGAAGAGGGACTGTTCCACGTAACCTACAAAGAGGCAGGCATAGCTGGGGCCCATGCAGGTGCCCATGGCCACCCCCTTAGTCTGTAGGAAGTGGGAAGAGTCAAAAGAGAAGTTGTTGAGGGTGAGGACGAGTTCAGCTAGGCGGATGAGAGTGTCGGTGGAGGGGGACTGGTCAGGTCTGCTGGACAGGAAGAAGCGGAGGGCCTTGAGGCCATCTGCATGCGGAATACAGGTGTATAGGGACTGGACGTCCATGGTGAATATGAGGTGTTGGGGGCCAGGGAATTGGAAGTCCTGGAGGAGGTGGAGGGCGTGGGTGGTGTCACGGACGTAGGTGGGGAGTTCCTGGACCAAAGGGGAGAAAATGGTGTCCAGATAGGTGGAGATGAGTTCGGTGGGGCAGGAGCAGGCTGAGACGATGGGTCGACCAGGGCAGGCAGGTTTGTGGATTTTGGAAGGAGATAGAAGCGGGCCGTGCGGGGTTGGGGAACAATGAGGTTGGAGGCTGTGAGTGGGAGGTCCCCTGATGTGATGAGGCCGTGAATGGTGTTGGAGATGATGGTTTGATGCTCGGGTGTGGAGTCATGATCGAGAGAGCGGTAGGAGGTGGTGTCGGAGAGTTGGCCTCTGGCCTCGGCAATGTAGAGGTCAGTGCGCCATACTACCACTGTGCCACCCTTGTCTGTGGGTTTGATGGTGAGGTTGGGGTTGGAGCGGAGGGAGCGGAGGGCTGCCCGTTCTGCGGGGGAGAGGTTGGAGTGGGTGAGTGCAGCCTAATGGTATCAATGTGGACTTCACCAGTTTCAAAATCTCCCCTTCCCCTGCTGCATCCCTAAACCAGCCCAGTTCATCCCCTCCCCCCACTGCACCACACAACCAGCCCAGCTCTTCCCCCCCACCCACTGCATCCCAAAACCAGTCCAACCTGTCTCTGCCTCCCTAACCGGTTCTTCCTCTCACCCATCCCTTCCTCCCACCACAAGCCGCACCCCCATCCACCTACTAACCTCATCCCACCTCCTTGACCTGTCCGTCTTCCCTGGACTGACCTACCCCCTCCCTACCTCCCCACTATACTCTCTCCACCTATCTTCTTTACTCTCCATCTTCGGTCCGCCTCCCCCTCTCTCCCTATTTATTCCAGTTCCCTCTCCCCATCCCCCTCTCTGATGAAGGGTCCAGGCCCGAAACGTCAGCTTTTGTGCTCCTGAGATGCTGCTTGGCCTGCTGTGTTCATCCAGCCTCACATTTTATTATCTTGGAATTCTCCAGCATCTGCAGTTCCCATTATCTATGAGTTAAAGTAACATCATAGGAGATTGTGGGGTTGGGAGAATGTGAAGTCAGGTGGGTGGAATTGTGGCATATATGGTAGAACATTGCACATTAACAACAGGCAATTCAGAACAGGAAATAAAATAAAAGGGACAGCTGGAGGGAAGAACACAAAGAAGGGAAAAAAGAAAAGGAGGATTGAGGAGAGAATGTTAGGAATGAAAAAAATATAACATGGCAGATTTTCCAGCCTCTGAATAATTAGAGACTTGATATAACCTGAAAGATGCACCTTAGAAACTCTCAGAAGAATCTCAACTCTAAGTGAGAATTGATGACTTATGAGTGTTCCTACTAATTTATTTTAAATGTTAGATAGGATGAGTTGGAGAGGAATTGACAGCATGCTCTAACCCCTTGCTAACTAAAGAACAGATCCTTGCATCACTCACATTGACACTGTTCCCCCCAGTAACGTACATTAAAACCCCACCTCTAAAACAGCTGATCTGCCCACTCACTGGACAGTACTTGGCAGTCACTTCACACTCGCGCCTTTGATACCTAATCCTCACCCCAACATTTGTCATCAACCTCTCCTCCAATCTGCTACTCTACTGCTCACCTACTCATCTATCATCCCACTGCTTTACCCACCTGGCACTCTACCACTCTCTTACCTACCTGTCAACTTATTACATCACCCATAGCCTTCACAATATTCACTTGCCATTTCTGGATAACACGTGGATTGAATTGAACTGGCTGAAGACTTGTGTTGGGTACTTTTGGAGGAGACCAAGATGGATCATTTACTCAGTACTTCTGGCTGAAGGTTGTTGCAAATGCTCCAATGTTATCTTTTGTACTGATGCACTCAACTCACCCAATCAATATTTGTGGAGCCTGTTCCTCTAGTGAATTCATTAACTGATCATCACAATTCCCAATGAGATGTGGCCAGACTCCATAGTTTAGACCTGATCTGTTGGTGATGGAATCACTTAGCCGTGCCTATGACTTGCACGTTTGGAATGCAAGAAATACAGTTTTATTTTATTTTACCAGGTTGACGCCTTACTTTTAGCTATGCATGTTGCTGCTCCTGGGTATGGTCTCCTGCCTTCTTCTTTGAGCGGGGTTGATCCCCTGGCTTGATGGTAGTGCTTGAGTGGAGGAAATTTCAGGTCATGAGGTTGGCATACAATTCTGCTGTTGCCCAGAGCACTTCACAGATGCTCAGTCTTAACTTGTTAGATTTGTTTGAAGTCTAGCCTATTTAACACTTTGGTAGTGTCAGACAATAGAATAGAGGATATTCTCAATGATGACAAGCAGTTCAGTGAAGATGAGATAAGTATGTATTTCACTACTAATGGTTCCTTCATCACTCCTGCAGACTCATTGTAGTAGTTATGTCATTTGGAACTTGATCAGCTCAGTCATCTGTGGTGCTGCCAAGACACTCTTGGTGATGCACATTGATGTTCCCAGTGCTTTCCAATGTGGTAAAAACTGAAAGAACTGTGGATGCTGTAAATCAGGAACAAAAACAGAAGTTGCTGGAAAAGCTCAGCAGGTCTGGCAGCATCTGTGAACAAAAAAATCAGAGCTAACATTTCAGGTCTGGTGACAATTCCTTAGAACTCAGAGTTAACGCTGACTTTTTCTTCACAGATGCTGACAGACCTGCTGAGTTTCCTATGTAGTGTTCAACATGGAGTAGTACTGATTCATCAGCTGAGAGTCTGTGGTACATGGTAATCAACAGGACTTTTCTTTGACCATGATGTCTTGTGATTTCATGGGATCTACAGTCAACGTTGAGGACTCCTAAGAGCACCTCCTACTTTGCTGTTTACCACTGTGCTGCTACCTCTGCCAGGTCTGTCTTGATGGTGGGCCAGACATACCCAGTGGTGGGGATGGTCTTGTTTGAGCCATGACTCTGCCTGTCTTTAGCTTGACTAGTTTGTGAGACAGCATCCCAATTTTGGCACTAACACCTGTTGATAAGAAGGATTTTTCAGGATCAGCTTTTCCATTGTCATTTGCCAGGCCTCAGACAATTCCAGGTGGTCAATCTGGTTTCGTTCGTATTGATTTTTTAATGATATTGATATAAGTGAATGCCTTGCCAGGCCATTTAAGAGGGCAGTTAAGAATGAATAATGTTGCTGTAGATCTGGAGTTAAGTATACTCCAGATGGGATAGGACGGCAGTTTACCTTCCTAAAAACCATTAATGAACCAGATGAATCTTCACAACAATTGACAATGGACAATAACTTCATAGTTATCATTTGATTTTTAATTCCAGATTTTTATTATATTCACTTCCACCATCTGCTGGTTCTCTGGATTGCAAGTCTAGCAACAATTCAATACACCACTACCTCTTCCCTTCAGTCACAGAAAACAGTTTCAAGAGCAGTTGTGCATCTGGAAATTATTTGAAGAATCCTTCATTTAACCATGAGCTAGGAACGTAAGAAAAGGAGTAGGCCTTGAAATAGGAACACAAGATATAGAAATTAGGTGTGAGAGTAGGCAATTTAGTCCTTCAAGCCCACTCTGCTATTTAACATTATCATGGCTGATCTTATCCTATTCTCACCTCTATTTTCCAGCCTGCTACCCTTCGCTCTATATCCTGCTTTCCAGCAGAAACATATCCATTTCTTTTTTGAATCTGTTGATTGATCCTGCCTCCCCCACACTCTGGGACAGGAGTTTGACAGATTCACAACCCTCTGAGAGATGTAGTTTCTCCTCACCTCAGTTTTGAACCTGCCTCCTCTCACTCTGTATCTATGATCTCTTGTTCGAGACTATCCCACAAGAGGGAGCATCTGTTTAATGTACACCTAATCAGTCTCCTTTAGCATTTTATATACCTCAGTCAGAAACCTCCCTCATTCTTCTGAACGCTGGTGAGTATAAGCCCAAGCTATTCAACCACTCCTCATATGACAACCCTTCCATTCCTGGAATCAGGTGAACCTCCTCTGAACTGACTCCAGCGCCAGCACATCACTCCTCAAGTAAGGAGACCAAAACTAGACACATTAATCCAGGTGTCTCACCAATGTTTTTATATAATTGTAACAACACTTCTGTGCTTCTATAATCCAGTCCTTTTGCAAAAAATGCCAGGATTCCATTTGTCTTTCTTATTATATGCTGCACCTGCATACCTACTGTCTGTGCTTCAAGCACAAAGATGCCCAGATCCCTGTGCACTGATGCACTTTGAATCTGCTTCCCATTTAATTAATAATTTGCTCTTTTATTTTTTTCATCCAAAATGGACAATTTGTGTTTATCCACATTATAAGTCACTGCCAGAATCTGATCCATTCTCTTTGCTTATATTATCCATCTACAAACTCTTTACCTCATCATCATAGCCTGCTTTCCCACCTGTTATAGTATCATCCATGAATTTTGCTATGTTACACTCTATCCTTGCTTACAGATCCTATATGAAGATTGTAAATAGTTGAAGTCTGAGAACAATGGCATCCCACTAGCTATAGTTCGCTATCCAGAAAAAGGACTCATTTATTCTGAGATAACAAAGTGTGGAGCTGGATGAACACAGCAGGCCAAGTAGCATCTCAGGAGCACAAAAGCTGACGTTTCGGGCCTAGACCCTTCATCAGAGAGGGAGATGGGGAGAGGGAACTGGAATAAATAGGGAGAGAGGGGGAGGCGGACCGAAGATGGAGAGAAAAGAAGATAGGTAGAGAGGAGAGTATAGGTGAGGAGGTAGGGAGGGGATAGGTCAGTCCAGGGAAGATGGACAGTTCAAGGAGCCGGGATGAGGTGGTAGGTAGTCTTTTATGTGGCACTTTGTCAAGTGCCTTCTGCAAGTCTAAATATACCACATTCACTGAATCCCCATTATCCACCAGGCTAGTTTCATCTTCAAACAACTCCAACAAGTATGTCAAGCACAACATGCCATTCATGAAACTGTGCTGACACTAATGAATTGTTCTTCCAAGTGTTCATTTATCTTCTCCTTTATGATTGATGCCAGCAACTTCTACATTGCAGAGGTCAAACTAACTGGTCTTTAGTTTCCCAGTTGTTGCCTATCTCCTTTCTTTGAATAAAGCTGTCAAATTAGCATGTTTCCAATCCATTGGCCCTTTCCAGAATCCAGGGAATTTTGGAGTATCATAACTAATGCATCCACAATCCCTACTGCCACCTCCTGTAATAGTCTATGGTGCAGGCCATCAAGCCCCAGGGACTTATCTGCCTTTAATCCCATCAATTTACTTAATACCTACTCCCTAGTTATATTAATTTCACCATTTTCTCTATAGTAACCACAAGTTTTTTTAGAAGAAATTACCATCCTCCACTGAGAAAACATAGACAAAATATTGGTTTAGTGCCCCTGTCATTTCTGAGTTTCCTATTATTACCTCGTCATTTTCATCTTCGAAAGGGCCAACATTTACTTTCACTTTTCTCTTCCTTTTTGTATACTTATACAAGCTTTTGGTATCAGTGCTTAGAGTTCTGGTAGTTTTCTTTTGTAATTTTCTTTGAGTTTATACCATCATTCAATGAGGTCTTGGTTGATCTGATGCTAACTCTATCAAGCTGACTTGGTTCCTTACCACCTGAAGTCCTTGACTAGACCATGCAAGGATGGAGAAGTGTAATATGAAGCTAAACAAATGAAGGAAGGAGTCCCAATATCTCTGAAGGAAGGAGTAGTTGGGTAAAATTATTGAGGCTACTATTGACACAAATTTTAGAAATAATTACCTTTCAAGCAATCTGCTAATGGTCAATTTGCTCATTTATATATATGGTTTTCTGATTTATTTGGTAAATTAGATAGGCGTTGCAATGATTTATGCCAATAATCCTTCAATAAGAAAAATGATAGCCAACCTCAAAGCTCCTGGTATCCAACCTCAATGTTCCAAACCTTTCTCTATGTCCTCAGACCTAAATGGATAATGTTTTTAGCTCTTTTCTTGCAATTCTGTCATAAGGTAAAAAGAAAAGATGCTCAGGTAATGAAGAAAATGTTGAGAATCAACTGCTGCATGATATTGTCATCTCTAAAACCAGGTCCATAAACACAAGAAAATCTGAGTGACATTATTACATTTTTACATGTTCCAGAAATTTTTCAACATGGAAGATATCTTACATCATTGTATCACAGTGGGGAAACATGCTGCATAACACAAAGAAATTCAGTTCCATGAATTTACCATTAATGAATATTATGGTAATGACAATGGTGGATAATATAGCAACTTGATCTGTTGGTTCTGAAACTGGACATGTGAATTTCTTGAATCTGACATTGGCTCCTTGGGCAGCTGGCTCTGAAACGGTCCTGAATGTGTAGAAGCTGGTATTTTCTCTCTGCCTTGTTGGTTCTGTTACCAAGTTTTAGGGTATTTTGTGTATCATATTGGATTTTTATGTTAGTGGCAGTTTAGATGAGTGATATTGATGTTGACTCCTTATGTTCATGGCTATGAATTTTGTCTGTTTTTCTATTTGTCACACAATTGCAGTAATTGGTGAAAATTCATGCACAGATCTGATACCCTGCACTTAAACATTTGCATTTCAGTCTATGACTTGACTTCTTCTTTCTTAGTTTTGCTGGCATCTGCTGTTGCAATCAAATATCAGGGGAGTTTAATGTGATTATTTAATATTCAAAGTCATGAGAGCCCTCATTTACAGAATGAACAGGGCCCGTCTTTGATGAGGTGCATTGCTCAATCATTGTACTTACACTAGAGACATTCATTTCCCTCTGTGCTGTTTTTTGTTGCCATGGTTCTGTCTTGTGGGCGTGAGATTTTTGCATTATATATTTTCCAAGGCAGAATCTAACTCACGTTATTCTCACTGTTGCTAAGGTTCTGTGCAGGCACTCTCTTGTCTGTCTCCAAGTCACAGAAGTACAGCCCAATGATATATGGACATAATCAGAAACCTCACAGTGCAGCATTTAAGACAGTCCATTCTTTTTAGCCCATTTGGCTCCTTTCCAGAAATGTGTTTCCCCTCGTTCAATTGTCAGTAATGATCAGAATGGGGAGACACTGTGAATAGGAATTGGCTGCAAGTTTACTCTACAGCCATGGTTCCTCACTTTTGATCCACCAGTCAATCAGCAACATTTTTCTGATTTTGTTGACGGATCAAATTGATGTCTTACCGAATCTCAAGTCTTTCCTCCTTTTTCCTTGGATTTCCTGAACCAATAGAATATAGCTTATGCATTGAACACTGGAGCAGGAATGTGTATTTGAAAACTGAACAAAATGCCTGCTAAGTCACAACTAGAGCACAGCATACCGTCTGGTCACAAAGTCGCTGGAAGATTGGAATTGCAACAGGGAGGTTGCATAAGCTATTGCCAGGAATTAAATGTTTTGGAAATGAAGAAAGATTGGATAGGCTGGGGTTGCTTGCATCAGATGAGACTGAAGGAACATCCAATTAAGTATACAAACTTATGGACAGCTGGATTCAAGTCTTTTGATAATTCCCACATGGGAGACAGACAGCAAAGGTGAAAGCCCATGGAACCCAAGGAAATTTGATTAATTGGATCCGCAGTTGGTTAAATGGCAGAAGTAAAAGGTGATGGTCAAGGGATGTCTTTTCATGACTGGAAGTCTGTGTTCAATAGGCCTCCGCAAGGATCAATGTTGAGGCCATTGCTACTGTAGTATGTCTAAATTATTTAGACGTAAATGTTGAAGTGTTGATCAGTAAGTTCATGGCTGAAACAAAAATTGGTGAGATGCAAAGTAGTGAGAATAGCCTTAGATCATAGGAGGATATAAATGGGTTAGTCAGATGGGCTGATCAGTAGCAAATGGAGCGGCACAGTGGCTCAGTGGCTAGCCCTGCAGCCTCACAGAGCCAGGGACCCGAGTTTGATTCCACCCTTGGGTGACTGTCTGTGCGGAATTTGCACATTCTTCCTGTGTCTGTGTGGGTTTCCTCCAGGTGCTCCCACAGTCCAAAGATGTGCAGTTCAGGTGGATTGGCAATGCTAAATTGCCTGTAGTGTTTAGAGGTGTGTGGGTTATATAGGGATGGATCTGAGTGGGATGCTATAAGGGCCGGTGTGGACTTGTTGGGCTAAAGGCCCTGTTTCCACACTGTAGGGATTCTATGGAAAGAGGATTTACCTATGAAAACAAATGGAATTCAATCCAGGTAAGTGCAAGATGATACTTTGGACAAGACAAACAAGACAAGAGAATATATAATGAATAGTAGAATCTTGGGAATCATCAAGGATCCGTGCATCCCCATTGGCCCCTTAATTTAGCAGGAAAAGTTGTTATGGAGATATATAGGATATGCGACTTTGTGAGTCAAGACTTAGAGTTAACAAGGTTGTGGACAAACTATATTATAGGAACTGCAAATGCTGGAGAATCCGAGATAGCAAGGTGTGGAGCTGAATGAACACAGCAGGCCAAGCAGCATCTTAGGAGCAGGAAAGCTTTCTAAAATGTTTCCTGGAGTGGAGTGTTTAGTTTTGAAGACAGCTTGGTTAGACTGGGGTTGTTTTCCTTGGAACAGAGGAGATTAAGAGAGGACATGATTGAGTTGTATAAAATTTTGTGGAGCATAGATAGGGTGGACAGGAAGGATCTTTTCCCTGTGGCAAAGAGATTAATGACTGGGGGCATAGATTTAATGTAAGGGGCTGATGTATAGTGGGGAGTGAGATTATTTTATTTTCACTCAGAGAGTGGTGGATTTGGAGAATTTGGAGCTCACTGTTTCTTAAGATGGTAGAGGCAGAAAGCTTCATAACATTCAAGAAGTTTTGAGATAAGCAATTGCAATGCCAAAGCATACAAGGCAAAGACCAAGTGCTAGAGAATGGAATTAGAATAGTTAGGTTTTTATTTATTTTGACTGCACAAACTCAACGGGCCAAAGGGCCTTTCTCTGAGCTGTAGACCTCTATGATTCTATGAGCGCACACAAAAGATCTATTTCCATTACTGGAAAAACCAGAGGAGGATTAGAGCAACTGGGGATAATTCAAGAAGAATATTTTTCATTGAGGTGCTGGTAGGCATGAGAAATAACAGCTCAAAACTTACATATCCTAAATACTTCCATAAACCACTTTATCTACCTGCCCTGCTAAGTTAAATGGCCAGTGGGTATGCACTGATCCTTGGTGATTCCCAGGATCCTACCATTCATTATGTAATCCCTTGTCTTGCTTGTCCTATCCAAAGCATCATCTCACACTGATCTGGATTGAATTCCATTTAGAACATAGAACAAAGAACAATACAACGCAGAACAGGCCCTTCGGCTCTCAATGTTGCGCCAACCTGTGAACTAATCTAAGCCCATCCCCCTACACTATCCCATCATCATCCATTTGCTTATCCAAGGACTGTTTAAATGCCCCTAATGTGGCTGCGTCAACTACATTGGCAGGCAGGGCATTCCACGCCCTTGCCACTCTCTGAGTAAAGAACCTGCCTCTGATACCTGTCTTAAATCTATCACCCCTCAATTTGTAGCTATGCCCCCTTGTACAAGCTGACATCATCATCCTCAGGAAAAGAGTCTCACTGTCCACCCTATCTAATCCTCTGATCATCTTGTACGTCTCTATTAGATCCCTTCTTAGCCTCCTTCTCTCCAATGAGAACAGACCCAAGTCCCTCAGCCTTTCTTCATAGGGCCTGCGCTCCAGACCAGGCAACATCCTGGTAAATCTCCTCTGCACCTTTTCCAATGCTTCCACATCCTTCCTGTAATGGGGTGACCAGAACTGCACGCAATATTCCAAGCGATGCCGCACTAGCGTTTTGTACAGTTGCAGCTTGAAAATATGCTCCATATCTGACAGAGTTGCAGACTGAACACTTGATTAGTCAGATATCTTAGAACTCATGGAAACAACTTAAGAATTAATAAAATTCCAAACTGTATTACCAACAGCCAGCATTATATACTCTGCCAATATTGCTTCCCTTATCAAATTCCAAAAGTCTCCATGTCCCAAAGCATTAATTTCGAAACGCTCACCATAATTTATAAATTCTTTATTTGCCTCACCCAATTTTCTTCCAGCAAGCTGCTCGGGCCTATAACTCTGCTCAACTAGATTTTTGAATTCTGGTGTTATGTGTACCCCTCCGTTATTGGCGATCATGTCATCATCCACACTCTTTCCCTCTGAAGGTCACTCGCTACATTTCTCTCAGCTTTAAAACTCTCAAACTCTCAACAACCCATATTTCGAAGTTTCTTTCTGATCAGATCCTCAACATATTTCTTTGACATGAAGCTCCCAATGGGGTTACCAATGTCACTACAAACAAAAGCAAGTTATTTTGAAAGGCAGCTTCATATGATGGATATGTTATTTCTGTGTGAGTTACATGACTATTTGTTTTACACTTTGCATTTATGTAAAGTCTTTAAAATAGTAAAGCACCACTAGATGTATCCATAAAAGATTGATAACTGTATTATCTAGTTCATGTTAATGCATACGGCATGAAGTTGATCTTGGGAGAAATGGGTGTGGAAATAGTCTTTATGGGAAAACGTGGGAAACACTGAGTTGGGCTTGGCATTTCCTTCTGAGAGTGGTGAACAGGATTCTGTTTGGCACATTCATTCTTTTAGTTTTCCAGAGAACTTTTGGGATTTCAATTCATAAGGCAAATTTTAATATGCTTGAAGCAATAGGTTAATCTATGCTGCAAGAGGATCTTAAGGTGGTTCTTGATGTTTCTATATTGTAAGAACATAAGAACTCGGAGCAGGACTAGGCCATCTGGCTCCTCAAGCCTGCCCCACCAATTAAGATCGTGGCTGATCTTTTTGAGACTCACCTCCACTTATCCACCCACTCACCATAACCTTAATTGCTTTACTTTTCAAAAATTTATTCAGCCTTGCCTTAAAAACATTCAGTGAGGTAGATTCAACTGCTTCACTGGGCAGGGAATTCCACAGATTCACAACCCTTTGGGTGAAGAAGTTCCTCCTGGCCTCAGTTCTCTATCTGGTTCCCCTTATTTTGAGGTGATGCCCTCTAGTCCTAGTGTCACCTGCTAGGGGAAACAACCTCCCTGCCTCCACCTTATCTATTCCCTTCATAATCTTATATGTTTCTCTAAGATCTCCCCTCATTCTTCCGAATTACAATGAGTATAATCCCAGTCTACTCAGTCTCACCTCATAATCCAACCCTCTCAACTCTGGAATCAACTGAGTGAATCTCCTCTGCACCCCCTCCAGTGCTAGTATATCTCTTCTCAAGTAAGGAGACCAAAACTGCACACAGTACTCAAGGTGTGGCCTCACCAGGACCCTACACAGCTGCAGCATAGCCTCCCTGTTTTTAAACTCCATCCCTCTAGCAATGGTAGACAAAATTCCATTTGCCTTTTTAATTACCTGCTGCACCTGCAATCCCACCTTCAGCGATTTATGCACAAGGACTCACAAATCCCTCTGCACAGCAGCGTGCTGCAATTTTTTACCATTTAAAATATAGTCCATTTTGCTGTTGTTCCTACCAAAATGGATGACCTCACACTTACCAACATTGTACTCAATCTGCCAGACCTTTGCCCACTCACTTTGAATATCTATATCCCTCTGCAGGCTTTCAGAGCCTTTGCACACTTTGCTCTACCACTCACCTTAGCGTCATGTGCAAATTTTGACACACCACACTTAGTCCCCAACTCCCAAGTCATGTATGTAAATTGTAAACAATTGTGGTCCCAACATTGATACCTGAGGCACACCACTAGCCACTGACTGCCAAACAGAAAAACACCCATTTACCCCTTCTCTTTGTTTTCTACTGGTCAACCAATCCTCTATCCAACCCAATACATTACCTGTAATACCATGCAACTTTATGTTATGTAGCAGCTTTTGGTGTGGCACCTTGTCAGGTGCCTTCTGGAAATTCAGATACACCACATCTACAGGTTCCCCATTGACCACCATGCAAGTAATGTCCTCAAAGAATTCCACCAAATTAGTTAAACATGACCTACACTTCATGAACCCATGCTGGGTGTTCCCAATGGGACAATTTATACCCAGATGTCTTCTTATTTTTTCCTTAATGATAGATTCAAGCGTTTTCCCCCACTACCGAAGTTAAGCTAACTGGCCTATAGTTACTTGCTTTTTGTCTACTTCCTTTTTTAAACAGAGTCATCATACTGGCTGTTTTCCAATCTGTGGGAACCACCTCAAGGTCCAGTGAATTTTGGTAAATAATTACTAGTGCATTTGCTATTTTCCCCATCACCTCTTTTAGTACCCTGGGATGCAATTCATCAGGGCCAAGAGACTTGTCTACCGTTAGCCACATTAGCTTGCCCAGCACTTCGTCCTAGTGATAATGATAGTTTCTAGGTCCTCACCTGCCATAACCTTCTTGACATTAGTTTTCGGCATGTTATGTGTTTCTTCCACTGTGAAGATCGACACAAAATAACTGTTTAATATCTCGGCTATTTCCTCATTCCCAGTTATTAAATTGGCCTTCTCATTCTCTAAAGGACCAACGTTTACCTTCATCACTCTTTTACGATTTACACATTTATAGAAATTTTGCTGCCTGTTTATATATTCTGAGCTATTTTCTCTCATAATCTATCTTACTTTTCATTATAACTTTTTGTGGCTTTCTACTGGCCTTTAAAGATTTCCCAGTATACTAGTTTCCCACTACTCTTTGCTTTTACATATGTGTTTTATTTCAATCTGATACTTTCCTTTATTCTCTTAGACATCTATGGCTGGCTCTTGCTTTTCCTACAGTTCTTCCTTATCACTGGAATAAACTTCTGCTCAGCACTGTGAAAAATTGTTTTGGAAGTCCTCCACTGTTCCTCAATTGACCCACCATGTAGTTTTTTCTCCCATTCTACGTAAGCTAACTCCTTCCTCCTTTGATAACAAAGTGTGGAACTGGATGAACACAGCAGGCCAAGCAGCATCTCAGGAGCACAAAAGCTTTGTTACTGATCAACCTATCTGACTACCCCATTTATATCCTTCCATGGCCCAAGGCTATTCTCACTACTTACCATCTCACCAATTTTTATATCATCCATGTACTTATTGATCAATGCTTTAGCATCCAAGTCTAAATCATTTAGACATTCTACAATAGAAATGGCTTCAACATTGTTCCCTGCAGAGCCCTACTGAACACAGACTTCTGAAGAAGTCTTACCATACCATGCTTCTGATCTGTTTTCCCCAGTGACCCTGTGTATTGCTTCTATTCAAATAATCATCGAATGAATGACCTTTGAATGCTTGTTTGGGGGTCAGTTTAGCTCAGTTGGCCGGATGGTTGGTGTGTGATGCCAACTGCATATGTTCAATTCCTGCACCAGCTGAGATTTCTAATGAAGGACCCTCCTTCTCAACCTGTCCCTTCGCTTGAGGCGTGGTAGCCTTCAAGTTAAATTGCCACCAATCATCTAACTTGAATGCTTGATTCAGCTTGCTCAACCACACTTCCAGACAGTGAATTCCACACCCTAGCTACTCATTGTGTGGAAAAACATTTATTTTGCCTCTTGCAACTTGTTTTGAACCTGTCCTCAATCTTTTCATCAGTGGAAATAATTTTTATCTATTTACTCTGCCCAGGCCCCTTATGATTTTAAAAGATTCTTTCAAATCTTCTCTTAGCCTTCTCCCCTCCAAAGAATACTATACCAACTTGTCCTATTTATCTTCAAAACTGAAGATTTCTCATTCCTGGAACCATTGTAATGAATTTCTGAACTCACTCCAATATTGCTCATATCTTTCCTGATAGCAAACATCCAGGATCACACACAATAATCCAGCTGAGATGAAACTAGTGTCTGATAAAAGACCTGTGATAATGGGAACTGCAGATGCTGGAGAATCCAAGATAACAAAGTGTGAAGCTGGATGACCACAGCAGGCCAAGCAGCATCTCAGGAGCATGCTGCTTGGCCTGTTGTGTTCATCCAGCTTCACACTTTGTTATGTCTGATAAAAGACCCTCTTGGTCTTGTACTCAATGCCTCCACTTCTAAAGCCTAAGGTATTGTATCCTTTATGAGCCACCTTCTCTACATGTCCTGCCACCTTTAATGACTGGTACACATGCACACGAATGTCTGTCTACTCCGCACTCTCTTTAGATAGCCCTCCCTATTTTACAATGAGCCTGTCTATATTCATTCTACCAAAATGTACCACCTCACTATTCTCTTCATTGAAATTCATCTACCACATATCCTCCCACATCACAAAATGTCTATGTCCTTTTGAAGTTCTCCATTGGCCTCACTGTTTACAATGTTTCCACAGCTTGTATTGTCTGCAAACTTGAAATTCTCTGCTGTACTCTGGATCATTAAGCACTCAATACCAACTCCTGAGGAACTTCACAACAAACATTTGTCTAGCCTAAAAAAAATCCAGTAACTATTGCTCTCTGTTTCCTATCACCTGTCCAATTTTGCATCGATGCCCAGGCAGTGTTGATACTGTCTTCTTTATTCCATGAGCTTTTAAATTTGCTGGTAGGACTGATGTGAGGTTGGGTAACTCTTTTTCAACTGGCAGTTACAATGGCCTAAATAACCTCCTTCCCTGCTTTAAATATGTATGATACAATGATTCTAATGAGGAAAACGTCATGCATATCTCAAATAAATATGGTTGACTGAATAGGGCAAATGTTGTTCAAGATAGCAGTAGAGTAGAAGGGCTGCATCCACTCCCATCTACTTTCTTTCTTTCAGAGATGATGGGACCAGCCCAGCTCATCCCCGCCTGCCTAACCTGTTCTTCCTCTCACCTATCTCCTCCTCCCACCTCAAGCTACACCTCCATTTCCCACCTAATAACCTCATCCCGCCCCCTTGACCTGTTCATTCTCCCCAGACTGACCTATCCCCTCCCCACCTCCCCACCCATACTCTCCTCTCCACCTATCTTCTCCTCTATCCATCTTCGGTCCGCCTCCCCCTCTCTCTCTATTTATTCCAGAACCCTCTCCCCATCCCCCTCTCTGATGAAGGGTCTAGGCCCGAAACATCAGCTTTTGTGCTCCTGAGATGCTACCTGGCATGCTGTGTTCATCCAGCTCCACAATTAGTTGTCTACTTTCTTTCTTCCTTCCTTTTTACTTCGACTTTTTCTTTCTTTTCTTTCATTGTTTTGCGCATTTTATATTTCTTTTGTGGCTGACGAATGGGCAGCAACAGCACGGCAGTGAGAGCAGGCCACACACGGAAGCCTCCCAGCAGTTGTAGGGCAGTTACAGCAGTGGGGGCAGATCTCCTTCAGCAATCAGCGGCAAAGGACTTTTCAAAATGGCGCCGCCGGCCAGGTAACTTTTCAGAGGCAGAGCGGGATTCTTGGCAAGGTAGCAGCGGCCTGGCCTGGCGCTGGAGCCAGAGACTCCTGGTTGCAGTAGGCCCAAAGAGTGGACTCCTGGTGTTGGTGAGACGGTTATCAGCGAGACAGCAGCAGCAGCGGGGTCAGGGGCGTAACCCCTGGTTACGGGACAAGTACGGGTTCAGCATGGGACCTGGCAATGGCGGCAGCGTAGGTGAGGCAGGCCCAGCGGCAAAGAGATGGTGCAAGAAGATTGGCAAGTCCTACATTGGCAAGTAAAGTGCAGGTGGCACCGAGGTAGTGGTGGAGGCGCAGGTGTCATTGGTGAACTGGCTCAGGGCTCGGTACACATGGCAGTGGCACATAGAGTCTCTTTCAGTTATATCTTTTTGTTCTTAAATTATTCAAAACAGTGCTGGATTGTGGCAACAATTGAAAATTTTCACTGTCTTTTACTGTATTATTCATTGTAAAATGCAGATGATAATAAATGATTCAATTCTATTCAATCTGTAACAAATAAATGTAAAATTAGGATGTGCTAAGCCCAAAACAGGAAGGAAGAAGAGAAAACTTCAGGCATGATTCCCTGTCCATTGTTATTGCAATGTTTACCATCCTTTCAGTTTGAAAGATTTTTCTACAAATTTAAACTGAATTCACTTTTTGCTCATTTATCTAGTAGGTTTTTCAACGTTAGAAGCATATCGACCGAACAATTTGCTGCCCAAAGGTCCTTGCCAATGTATTGACATGTTGCTGCTGTTCTATTTAATTGAGTAGGATGGAGAATAAGACAGGATAAATCTATTAATCTTATACAGGGGTCAGAACCTCAACTTCTTCCTCATCCAGGGCTTATTAAAATACACAAAGAATTTGTTTGAAAGGAATCTAAGAATGAAAGATACTGACCTCCTCCAGTAGACAACATCTCGCTCTTAGTTTGGGGTTACCTTCTCTTGCAAAGAAAAATAATTCATCCATTATATGCCATGGAATCTCCCAAAACCAGTATATGATATGCAGAGGAATTCCAGTGTGGGAGAAAGCATTTAAGGATTATAATAGTTTGAACAGCTCCTAAATTTAATCTGAGACTGTAGACCGTTATGTTGCTCGTTGTCAGGTCCCTGAATTTCTTCCAGCATCATTTTCTCATTCCCTGCACATTCCCATTTACATTGAGATGCCCGTCATTTCCTGTAAAGAATATTATCCCACACTTGTCTTGACAGCTACTTCAAAAGTTATTGGACTGGTAACAAGGGTTACCGTAATGTCCAGTATTTTACTTATCTTGGAATGAATTGTCAGAATAGAATGATTACAAGACTAAGTACAAGACATTAATTTTAAAAACTTTATCCTCATACTTGTATTTAAGAGATGAATATGAATTGCTTGTATTGTCATTCATCTGGGAGTTTATTCCCCAACCCCTGACCCCTACAGCAAGTAAATACTTCCTTTATAAATATTTCTGAATTTACCGTGTTACATTTCTAGCCGAGTGTCTGTGAATTGAGCTGCCTACAAAGGGTTAATGACCTGGATTAGTGTGCCTCTACACAGGACAGACACTGGGCTGTGAAGCTGCAGCTGAAAGGCCTGCATCTGATTTATTACAGGAGTAAATGGAATGAGTGCCATGCAACAAAGCTCATAAGTCCTTGGGGAATGCAAGTGCTGTGGAGAGAGTCTGATTGCTGGATCTGTTATTGCCTTTATCGCCATAAATAATACAGATGAATAAAAATGATAATCAGTACTGTGGTAAACTCCTAACATTTTTATAAATCTTTGACCTTTAGTGGAGTTTGAAAGTCACATTTCTCCAAGGACAGTAGATGTCGAGATTTTGATTAATGGTGCTTGGTTTAGGAAGATATGGGGCATTCTCGTTTATCACTTACTCTTGCCTGAAACATAGGGTGTATGACAGACTAGATACACTGGGTAGACATTGCACATCTGTATGCTTAACCCAGTATCCATCTGTGATCCTACCTGAGGCTTTGCTTCATAATTAGACAAACAAGAGGGTTTTTTAGGGCTATCATACTTAGGTGGCCTCTTATTGTTTAAAACTATCTCACTTCTGAATTCAAAATTGGGGAACTCTCAATAATTTGATTAAAATCTTTAACTCTCTTTCAGACCCAGGAGTAGTGGGGGTTGAGTATCAGCTCACTTTTCCATTTGGACAGTAGCAATTACCACCAATGTTATGTACAAACAATATAGTTTGAAGTTTCCCCTCCCCAGTTGTCACATGGACGATGGGAGAACGTTGATAAAATATGGGGAGAATAGATAAATAAGCCTCTTATTGACATCAAGATGAAGTTTTACAATGTTCCCTTAAGCTTTAACTGGCAACTTCAGACTCTCCCCATTGACTGTGACTACCTTATTTACTGGCATTTGAATCTCATTCGTCGTCCAAGCTCACCTTATTTCTATCTCGCATCCAACTTGTCTCTCCTTCCCTAAGAAACTAGACAGCCAAATTCTCAACATTGAAGTCACATTGGTTAGTGGACGGTTGCAGGTCACTGAATGCTTGTACTGGCCATCATACAACTGTGTATGTAGCATAATGTCCCTCAATACTCCATGGTTACCGTCCTCCTTAACAAATCCATGCAAATCAGTCTCAACAAATGACCAGCCTCACCACCTCATCATGGCTGCTCTTAACCCAACTCTCACCCCACTTTATCCCTTCAACAACTGACTTTGGATCTCATGGAAACCAAAAACACACATAAATCAAAAACAGAAGCTGCTGGAAAAGCTCAGCAAAAATCAGAGTTAACCTTCAGGTCCAGCGGCCCTTCCACAGAACTGTTTTGAGGAAGGGTCACCGACCTGAAATGTTAACTCTGACTACTTTCTTCACAGATGCTGCCAGACCTGCTGAGCTTTTCCAGCAACTTCTGTTTTTGTTCCTGATTTACAGCATCCACAGTTCTTTTGGTTTCCTATAACATATGTGCTTCTGTCAGGTCGCTTTGCACATAGTGACAAACATGCATCCCATGCATCTGGACAGACAGCATCTTCTGGCTGTTAGTTTGCATTCTTAGTGTTCAAAGTCATATCCCTGTACCTTGCAAAGTGGGAAGCTAGAAATGTGACGAAGGACTTATTTGTGGTTTGCAGGTTATCATGTCTAATGACTTAGGGCCATTTTCAACTGTGAATTTCTTGCCAAACATATATTTTTAAAACAACATGATGCCAAATACCAGAGCTAGTGTCGCCTGCGCTTTATTGTAATAGCTGGTTTGAGCAGATGGCATGGTTTAGACAGCAAAAACAGTGTGTGTCTTACCTTGCAAAAGACAATGAGGCATTTCGCCATGCATCCACTTCAATAATCATGAAATTCTTAGGGCCTAATCATTGTAGTAAGTAAGATTTTTCTGACCAACTTGCTTGCAGAAATCAAAGATGCACATAGTGGACGTTGACAGCTAGCCTCTCTGTGAAGATACTTTGTCCACAAAGTTAGGAATTAATAGAAAGAGGACATTTTAAAAATACCAGGCAACATGGCAAATCTTCTTCATCTTGCAGGGTCAGCATTTGATCATTATGTTTGAATATGCCTGGATTAGGACAGACTCTACAGTTATAGCAAATAGGGCCAAAGTAGTTCATCTGCCACATGTTAGCCCTGGCATTTGCCCTGGCACTTGGTGCTGTTAAATACCAATCTTTGTCACAATGCTGCTGTCATTATTCAGTGATGTTTGGGTCATGTTCTGCCCTTATCTTATGCATGAATGTGACATCATCAGATATACAAATGCAACCAGCTACATTCTCACTAATATCATCCTTGAGCTGCTAGAATATGTTTCGGCTAACTTAATGTTTAGATGGTTACTATCCCTCACAGTAACGTAAATTGGCATCCTAAATATCTTGTGTGTCTTCTGCTAAATATACAGGCTGATATCCATGCTTCACTAGCTATACTAGCTTGGAAAAGAATCTTCCTCCAGCCAAGTTAGCAGTAAATTCTTCCAGCATTGCTATCTTGCGTGGACAGGTGAAAGTATGAACCATGTTGGATTTAGGCATACTCTTATGATGTCATCTTTCTTTCAAATGCACATGATGGAACTACATCACTATGCGGCAGTCAACCTTCCAAAGTATAAAATTTTGCTCCATATATTTCAGTTCCACTTGAAGCTTCTCCTGAATGTACACACTGCACTTCATAAAGGATCAATAAATGGGATTGTATTACACTTAGAACGCAATATTGCATCACCCTTAACATAGTTCATTGTATGAAAGGTGTGTTGGTAGAGGTATTTGAGATAGCTACCTAATTTTAGTTATCACACATGGCCTGTTCTACAACATGAATGTGCTTTGAAAGCCATGAATTATGACAATAATGAGATCTGTTCTGTTAGTCCCGCCACAGTTAGACAATTGGTCGAAAAATACCATGTGGAAGATTTTAGGAAGCAAAGATGAGCTTGTGTATTAGCACAATCACACTACAGTACCAATGCACAGAGCTGGTGATCGATTATGTACCGTAAGATGGCCTCTCATAAGTTGTACCATCTAGTGCCACTTGCTGAGGTACATATCCTCAGGCAATATTGTGGCACAAGTTCCTGTGTCAATCTTAGTTTAAAGCATGTGTTGCCCTGCTGTTTCAAGACATATTATACTAAAGATTATCGTTTCTGATCACTTCATGCCATCAATATTGTGTATGAAATGAGGAGTGTGGAAAGCTTGGTCATTATCTGAAATTTGCTTTTCACTTGATTGACTCTAAGTCTTGTTGATGTGTTGGTATTTACAACTTAATACTTCATAATACTTTACTTAGTGCCAGCATTGTGATGTTATACTGTCTTGCTGATCATCTTTGTTTTGTCCTGGAATTTTGGCATGCCTATGGAACCAGATTTCCAACGGACACATGCCCAACATCCCTTGGCACAGATATTAAGAAAAGCTAGGCAGGAATTGGATAGGTGTGACGCACTGCATCAGTCTAGATTTTAGTGAGTGGTTGTGCTTTGCTAACCCTGGTAGGAGTGTTGACTACACCTAAACCATTTAAACATGAATTGTTGTAGATATGGCCACAATGGCTTTTTCAAATGCATCAAACCTCAAGTAGCGCTTCAATGATATGGCAAGTTTTCTTGCCCAAAAGAATCTTCATAAAGGCTTTAATTGTAGAGATGATCAATGAGTCTCTCCAATAGTACCTGTGTGGAAAACTTAGACTCATGTCTTATGCTGTAGCTTCTTAGACCAGAAGAAATAGGAATATGTGCAAGCCATTTAGCCGCTTGAACCTGCTTCACCATTCAATGGGATTGTGGCTAATCCGACACTCCTCATTCTCACTTGCCTGCCCTTTCCCCATAATCCTTGATTCCCCTACTGATCAAGAATTTATCTATCACAGCATTATATATACTCAAGGAGTCTGTCCCTGCAGATCTCTGCTGCAAGGAGTTTTGAAGACTCACAATCTTCTTAGCGAAGAAATTCCTTCTCATCTCAGTTTTAAATTGGCACGTTTTTACTCTAAGACTAAGTTGTCAAAAGGCTTCTGTGGTTGCTGTCTCCTTAACGTGGGCTGTGAGCATTTATTATTATGATATGGCAATTTCTAGAGTGCTCACACATACTGAAAACTACTCCCTGTTTGCTTCTCCTTACAAACTTTGCTATACTATTATCTTACTGATGGACTCAACATTGAAATCCATATATGGTTCTAATACTTAACCATAGTTACACTTTAAATGCATCAGAAAAAAAGTAGGGCTGGTGCATTCACATGAAGGTGAGGTGAGAGCAACTGTTCATGACATCGCACAGCGTTTTACCTAACGTGGCATCAAAGAACCCCAATAAATCTGAAGTCAATGACAACCAAGGGGAAAATTCTCCTCTGTTTGGAATCATATATAACAGAAAGGAAGGTAGTTGTGGTTTAGGGACTGAAGGGTTAACTATTCTATCTATAATAACTATTGAACAAGTGAATGAGAAGCTGCCATAGTTACATCAGATCAGATAGACCTAGAACCAGAATATGTTGGTTTCCAGAGATCTCTGTTCTTACCATCTTTTAAATATGTAATTGAATATAGGTGAAGGGAAGCAGGTTCAAGTTAGATTGATTAAGGTTCATATCTGTTCAAATTAGATAAATACTCAGGGAAAGAAACCAGGCAAGGAACAAGTTTGGGACGCAGACAGTAGTAGGACTGATTGGATTTCTCTTCAGAAGCACAGATGCAGACTCAATGGACTGAATGGTCTTATTCAGTGCCACACTATTCTCTTGGTCTTGGACACAAAATGCATCACAAGACACTCAGCAGAAATTGTCAAGGGTTGAAAGGGAGGCAGGAATATGGCGGGGAGGAGGTACAGGAAATGTACATGGGCCAATGATTTCTCTCCATTATCCTGGTACTCTGCTATGGAACCAGTTCTCAAATCAAACAGACTCATTCTAAGTAACAAGGTGTAGAGCTGGATGAACACAGCAGATCAAGCAGCATCAGAGGAGCAGGAAGGCTGACCTTTCGGACCTTCCTGTGCCTCTGATGCTGCTTGGCCTGCTATGTTCATCTAGCTCTACACCTTGTTATCTCAGATCCTCCAGCATCTGCAGTTCCTACTATCTCTGAGACTCTTTCAAATATGTGTTAATTTAGCATATTTGAAAAAGTAACCATAAAAGAGATATATCTAACGGCATCAGTAGACAGGAGTCTAAATGCTTGCAAGTAACACGATCTTCACCATCCTGGGTATGAACAGTGACATCTTATCACTTTAAAGAAGCTATACAAATGTAAGTTGTTATTGTATAATTCAATAAAATTCCAATAATCCAATGACCACGTAAGGAAAAGGGAAAATTCAGAATTAACTCTTCCAGGTCAAATCCAGCCATTCATGATATCAAACAGTATGCATTACACTCTTTAATTCTCTTCAAAACTTGTACCTAAACAATACTGCACATAATAGCCGCATTGCACCAATAGTGGAGAAATAGTTAATGATTGCAATACACTGGTTGAGAAGATTAAATTGAGTTTTGAGAAGATTTGTAGCTCAGGTTGAGGTTCTGGATGTGAGATTGCTCGCTGAGCTGGAAGGTTAGTTTTCAGACGTTTCGTCACCATTCTAGGTAACATCATCAGTGAGCCTCCGACGAAGCGCTGGTATTATGTCCCGCTTTCTATTTATCTTGAACGTCTGAAAACTAACCTTCCAGCTCAGCGAGCAATCTCACATCCAAGATTAAATTGAATTAGACTTACTGTGAGCATAGTAGCGATACCCATCCAAGTGGATGGTGAGTAATTCATCATAAGCACAACTTGAAACTGTAAAATGGATAGATTTGAAACAGTTAATGCATCAACCAGCCTCGTTGCTTCTCTTTTGGCCACAATATTGAGGCTGCATTTCACATTAAGTCTCTGGTAAACAGTAATGTTGGTTGGAGAATCATCAGAGTTGATACTGGTGACAGGCTTGTTGGATATGACTGCCCATTTTCTTAGCATAAATGTTATATGTCACTTCTCAGCCCAAAACTTGATATTATTCAAGTTCCTGTCCTGATCTCATTATCAGAGGACTTGTCAACAGAGCAAATTGTCAGTGAACAGCTCCACCTGGTGATGAACATTAATGAAGCAGCTGGACCAAGGACCAAACTGGATCAGTGGGTGATATCCAAGATTGACCTGGACATGAGACTTTCAGAGAATCTGGAACCAATTTTGAGTACAGCCATACCATTCACACCTAACAATGTACTATTGTTCCCTCATCATCGGTTGAATCAAAAGACAGATTAAAAAATGGTGAAGACAGTGTCTCGGCTTTGACTGTTGAATACCATTTAGTGACTATTGTTATGGTAGTGATAAAAACAAATATCTCATTTTAATTTCCATTGTCTTAATGTTATAGCTGAGACCATTTATGGGATAAAGTGATTTTTACAAGGAAGGCTGCAGGGACCGTCTAATAACAGATTGAGAGATAATAGGAACTGCAGATGCTGAAGAATCCAAGATAATAAAATGTGAGGCTGGATGAACACAGCAGGCCAAGCAGCATCTCAGGAGCACAAAAGCTGACGTTTCGGGCCTAGACCCGGGTCTAGGCCCGAAACATCAGCTTTTGTGCTCCTGAGATGCTGCTTGGCCTGCTGTGTTCATCCAGCCTCACATTTTATTATCTAATAACAGATTGAGGCAAGTTTCATGGTACCCATGAGAAATAAACAAAGCTATCTTCACTGGAATTACCATTTTTTTTATCTAAATCAAAAACAACCAACTAAGTCATCATCAGAAATTGACATCTCCATATTGATTCACACCGATGTGCTATGTACAAATTCTATTGCTCATAAAGACTCAAGAAACTGTGAAACGGATTTTAGAATAAACATCTCAAAAACTCTAAAGCATGTTTAACTGTGTAAGCCTTACTTTCTCTATCCACATCAGGCACTCTCACTCATAAATTTACTACTGTGTTGGTGTGTACGTCTGTGCATATTTTACATTGTTTTTATATCATTCTTTTCTCAGGATTAGTAGACAATAAAATTCCTCTTTCTTTCAGTTAAGAAAGTCTTGGTAACTGGCTTCTTTGATTTCCAATGAACTACATTTTAAATGAAGTACAGCAGCTATATGCAAAAAAGACATAATCAAATAAAATGGAATTAAAAAGCAGGGAACCAATTTCTTAATACATTTCTTTGGCTGCCTGAGGGAAAGGGTGTTTGAGGACAAAAACATCAGATCTGATACCAAGATCATAGTCACAGAGCTATGGTGGTTCCCACCATCCTTTATGGATCTGAGATGCAAACTGTCTATAGCAGACACCTCAATGTATTGGAGCAGTACCACCAATGCTGCCTGCACAAGATCCTACGAGCCGGGAAGAAAAGCATTCTTGACCAAGCCAATATCCCCAGCACTGAGACACTGACCATCCCTTGGCCAGCTGCAATGAGCTGGGCACATTGTCTGCATGACTGACATGAGGTTTTCCAAGCAGATGCTTTATTCCCAACTTCCAGTGGCAAGCAAACCTGAGGTAGACAGAGGAAGTGACTCAAGGCCTCACTGGTGAAGGGACACCTGGGAAGCACTGGCCCAAGGCTGTCCAAAGTGGAGGAGGAGCGTCCAGGAAGACATGAGCACCTCGAGACTTGCTGTTGGGAAAAAGTGGAAGCTGGGCAAAAACAGTGAAAGGAGCATACTGCCACACCAATGCACTACACCCTCCTTCCTGTGACCACCTTCTGCCCAAAGTCTAACACAGCCTGCTGTAGATGCATGTACTATGAACTCACCCTGAGAAGAAAGCATCATCATCTATAAGGGACTGTAAATGATGATGATGACATTCCAAGGAGGCATGTCCTTTTTGTACCATTGATAGAACTTATGTCTGCTTTGTTTTCCTGTGCCTCCCTAACTAAAGACTCCTTAGGTATTAGTCTTATTGCAATTGGTTTTGAATTTAATATCCATCAAATAATTACAATGAAAGCATGTTAATTTCTTTACATCACTTTTGGTTCCAGCCTTTCTCCTTTATTACTTTGATGTCTTTTAGTCTGGAGCCTAAGACAAATTCCTCTTCCAGTCACTGATTTTCAGTTGCTCTAATTTCCCCGTGGATTCCATATGACCAGAGATTTTCTATTTTTCTGATTTCATTGTGGATTCCATATGACCATTTCCCCACTTGTAATTGTCTGCGTAAAATATCATTGCCATCTGCCAAAATTGCTGCTTCTCTGATCTGTAATACTTGATGCTTATCTGAATAAGTTTTTAAATTAGCAGGAATGCTATTTCTGAATTCTTCCAGGATCATAATAACCCTACAATCTCAAATTTTTTCCCTGGCTTGCATGTTCTATATCACTGATCCTACAGCGATTCTTTCTTCCTTGCAAATCCATAAATGTCTGATTAGGTTTCTCTCTTGTAGTCCTAAACTTCAGTTGATAAGCTTCAGATACAAGCTCATATGCATTGGATATTGTTTCTTTTACAATATTATACCCTGCAAATAGTTCTTTTGACAAGCTGGCATATGCAGTCTTACCTGTACCTGTCAAAACAGTCTGTAATATTAAAATTCAAACCTTGCTTTGCCACTTCATTTGTCCAGCTACCTTTTTAAATAAGATAACCTTTCAACTCTATCCTTATTAAATTTAGCCACTAAGCATTGGTTCTTTGCTAAATCAAATCTTTCATTGAAAATAGAACCGGTGTCCAAGGTACTACCTCTTTCTTTCTTCTTTATTTCTGTTTTTCATTTGTTAATTCACTCTCTAATTTCTTTAACTCTTTGCAATTCAAATTCACTTAATCCCTTTCTTTCTGCGTTTCTCTCTCCTCAATTTCAAGTTTATTATTTTTATCTTTTCCCTGTCCAAGTCCAGATCATAGAATCCCTACAGTCATCCCTATGACATCCTGATTTTATTTCTGCCTTCTATGTATCTGCTAAAATTTAGTCAATTTCTTTAAAATAATGAATTTCTATCTTTTCCTTTTCCAGAAAACTCTTAGCAACCCGTGAAGTTGCCTTCAAATTTTCTGCAATAAATGTCATCACAACTTAGCCACCCTGTGGTCCAGGAGCACTCTGTAACTGAAAAATTTAACAAGGCATATACAGATCCCTCTTAAATCTAGTGAATTCAAAAATCTGCACTAGTGGGTCAGCAGCAAGCTTTAACACAAAGGATCTCAGTGGTTTCTTCCCATTTTGATTTTGGGCCCCTTAGTCAAGGATCGATTGCAACCATCTGGTTGGGAGCGCAGACACAATAATATCAGGGTTTGTTTGCCATATTTCTGACAAAGTGAGCAGTATGCAGCTGGATCAAAACAGCGGTGGAGGGATTCGGCCTTAACTGGGCATTAATCATCACTTACCATCTCAATTTGCCATGGAATGGGAAAGACTTCCTACATCTGACGTAATTGGGGTGAAGGTGACACTGTGGTAGAGCTGAACCTGCCACTCTCCCAACTGTTAAAATGTAACACTTGCAATCAGTCTCACCATGGAGGAGAAATGGGATTGCTTTTGTTGAAAGAAATGTTAATTCACTTAGTTTAAATTGTCTTAAGTCTTGATATCACAAATTAACATTGCTTGAC
This sequence comes from Stegostoma tigrinum, assembly GCF_030684315.1. Lineage (NCBI taxonomy): Eukaryota > Metazoa > Chordata > Chondrichthyes > Orectolobiformes > Stegostomatidae > Stegostoma > Stegostoma tigrinum. The sequence continues at coordinate 39,296,754 of NC_081368.1, forward strand.
GATGCCTCCTTGGAGAACTAGCCAGTGCACAATGTACAACTGCAGTTCTCTAAACACTGAGAGAGGGCTCTCAATCAAAAGTACAAAGCGCTAGGCTTTCTGAAATCAACTGCTGTTCTGCTAATACGTAACAAACAATCTACAAGAACTAATGAGAGGCAAGAACCTACATTTTCTCTCTATCCACAAGTCTTGCAGATCTGCTGAGTCCATTTGCACATGACAATACCAATTATTTTATAGCAGAAACCATCATAGTTGTTGGATCTGACTGTGTGGCTTTAAACACTTTACTTTGGAAAGACAAATCTGCGAGAATACCATGCTTGCAATGGTAATGGAGGGTGATCTAATTTCAATCTTCATATAAAAGTTTTACCCTTATTTTCAATCCTTGTATCTGTATTTTCATGAATAATTTTTACTTAATAACATGTAGCAACACTGTGTGATAAACTAACCCATTATCTTGTTTCAAGCATGCAGCCGGACTGCTGCTTATTTCACAACTGAAATGCTTAAAAAAGCTAAAATAGAGGATATAAGTAATCCAAAGAAATTTGTCATTCATGGGCAACTCTGAGGACTTGCTGGTGTGATCATGACACATAGGCACAGCTAATTTTAACAGTGAATGTGAATGCTCTGGTTTGTGCATAACAACATATATAAAAGCAGAGATAGTGTACATAAAATTTAGATAGTATGCCTAAAATTTAAATACAGCCTTTTCATTGAATGTTTCTTCAGAAGCAACACTGATCAAGTATTGGTAAGGTTAGAATAATTATTAGTCGAGAAGGTCATTGAACAGGAATATTTTTATGAAATATTTTTCTCTCCACAACTGCCCTGCCAAGTATTTCCTGCACTTTTCATTTTTATTTCAGATTTCTGGCCTCTATGGTACTTTGCTTTAGTAATCATTAGTCTAGTTAACTTTACGGTTAACTTTTCTGTGGCTTGCTGGTTAGCACTGCAGCCTCACAGCACCAAGGACCCAGGTTCGATTCCACCCTTGGGTGACTGTCTGTGTGGAATTTGCACATTCTCCTCATTTCTGCATGGGTTTCCTCCAGGTGCTCCGGTTTCCTCCCACAGTCCAAAGATGTGCAGGCTAGGTGGATTGGCCATGCTAAAGTGCCCATCGTCTTCAGTGAGGTGTAGATTAGCTGGGCTGTAGGGGGTTGGGTCTGGGTGAGATGCTCCAGGGGTCAGTGTGGACTTGATGGGCTGATGGGTCTGCTTCCACACTGTAGGGAATCCATTAAAAAAATGTAACCAACAGTGTTTACAGGCCTTGTTACACAATGATCATGGGGAACTGTCTTCACAGACTGCAGATCAGCAGAGAGTAAGACATAACTGTACTAAATGTTGCAAGGCCACGTGGAACAAACCTGCTGCAAATGCTTGGCATTGTTAGTAGCAATAGCTGTCAGCTGCAGTCTCTAACATGACTTCATCACTTTCCATGCAATTCAGTAATGCTACTGTGTAGAGGTGGTACAATAGGATGTCAAGCAGAACTGGTAACCTTACAAAAAACTTGAGTCAATGCCTTCTCCACGGAGTTTTTGGCTGTTCTGCCTGTAGACTTAATTTCATATTTTCGTATTGAATTTCCATTCATTTCAACCTGCCTATCATTTTTTCTTCCCTGTTCTCCTTTTAGTCTTGGCCAAACCTACCAATCCATTCACATCCCCCTACATTTCATTTTGTAACATATCTACCTCCCTGAACATAACCAAGGCATATATTGAAAATATGAATAATTACAAAAGCAAAGTACTGAAGATACTGGAAATCTGGAGCAAGAGAGCTTTATAACTATTACAGCACAGAAAGAGCCAACTGGCCTGTTATGTCCATGTTAACTCCTTGAAAGAACAATTCACCTCGTCCGACTCCCCACCTTTTTCCTATAACTCTGCAAGCTCGTTTATCAATTTTACAAATTAGAAAAATACCCAATTTCATTTCAGAAGCTGTGATTGTTGTTCTAACAAACTCAAAGGCAATGTGTTCCACATGCTAATTACATGCAGTGTAAAAATGTTTTTCCTCATGTCACCATTGCTTCTTTTTGCAATCACCTTAAATCTGTGTCATTTCACTTCATCTACCCTGTATAGCTCCGTCATGATTTTGGACACATTTTTCAAATCTCTTTGTAATCTTTTTAAGGAAAACAGAATCAACTTCTCCAATGTATCTACATAACCAAAGTTCATCTGAAGTTAACTGAAGAAATCCATGTCATATGTAGCAATATCTAAGCTTGGGCTAATAATTGGCAAATGATATTTGTGTCGCACAACTTTGAGTCAATAACCCTCTTCAACAACAGAAATCTGACCATCACTCCTTGACATTCAACAGCATTACTTTTACTGAAACACCTATTCACCAGAACCAGAGTTGAACTAGCTGTAGATACTGTGGCCACAAGGGCAGGTGAGAGGCTAGAAATTCTGAGGCAAGTAACGGTACTTTAGATTACTCAGCACCTGTTCACCAACTATGTCTGATGGAATAACAATACTCATAAAGCTCAACGCACCCAGGACAAAGCATGCAGCATGATTGATTCACCAGACAATATTTGTGTTTTATCTTTCTAGGGAGATACAAAAAAGGGGTTAATACAATTATGTTTCCTGGGCCTTTTATGCTCAGAGCCTGACTTTTCTGATGAAGAGTCACTTGACTCAAAATGTAACTCTGCTTTCTTTTCAAGGGGCTGCCAGTTCTGCTGAGTTTCTCCAACACTTGCTGTTTTTGTATTGATAGTATATGGACTAATGTGCAGTAAAGGTCGCAACAAGAACGGTTATTAGACACCCCTGCACTGCAGGTAAAAGAAGAGTATTAGTCAATCACTCTGAGTTGATTGCTACCCACATCTGAGAGGAACCAAGATAAAATAATGTCAATCAATATGCAAAGTCAAGAATCTCAAATTTGATTGCTCAACTGCCAATGTTAATAGTACTAGTAATGTTCAATGTAACAGCTCTAACTTTCTATGACATACTTTTCACAAACAACTCAGAGACAGACCCACATATCTTAATTAACTTGACTTTTTGGGGGCTCACTTCATATTCCTAACCTGTGCATATTTGTGTTGTGTTATTATTTCTTCTTACATTTAATAACTGATAAAGTCACTCATTTGTTTACTTACGAAAGTCTGGATAAATTGGCTCCTTTTAAAAACACACATTTGTTTGGTGCGGGAGAAAGATATCTAAAAAAATCCTTTTGTTAAATTAACCATGTGTTGTCTTGATTTTTAAATAATCAACTGCCCCAGAATGAGAATATATTTTTACAACTCTTTAATTGAAGCAACACAAGGAGAGATTTGCCTCAGTAATTAACTGAAACAAGTCTCAAAAACATACTGAGAGCAGATTGTCTTTGTAGTATAGCATTCTTTTATCCACATCCCAATCTTACCGAACAAATAAAACAGACGTTCCTCTGTCAAAAGTTAATGTGTTATGGTCTCTTTCATCCATCCAGCATTTAAACAATCAATCTTGTCTTGAATATTGTCATATGTTCCTTTATCAATGTCTACCCTACACTACATCCTCCCCTGTCATTCTTTGAATGTTTCCATTGACACTATCTACAGTTTACAGATTCCCATGAACACAAGACTCCAAGCTGCATAAAGTTCACTCCATACAAAATTAAAACTGCCTCTTACTTCTAAGATGGATGTATCATTTAACCCTTAAAGTCTAGGAATCTAAGATTTCCCTAAACACTTGTTTCAGCCAATTGTGGGGAAGAGCGAAGTCCCAAGAGACGCCAATTCATCCCTCCACATCCGGGAGTTTTACAATTCAAGATTTACCAGTATGTTCACCTAACATGGCTCCTCTCCCTATGGTGTTAATTTGTGATATTTCCATTCTTCTCACTCACTGCTGCATTCTCTCACTCAGCTTTGCTGCTCTATTTTTAAAGCTCCTGATGTGTTTTGATGCTCTTTTTTCTGGATTATTAAACTGTAACAAATTGGAAAGCTACATTCAGGGACTGATCATAACACAGTTCACCCAAACTTCTCTGTCTTCTGAAGCCACTCAGAGACATTCTCGAATCTGTAGTGAGCATCCTTCAACCATAAGTGTGCTTGCAGAATGCTCGAATGTTGTTCTATTATAGAATCTCATATTATTGCTTTTGGAGACAGAAAGTACTGAAGATGATAGAGAATCTGAGATAACAAGGCGTAGAGCTGGATGGAGCCAGTAAAGTAGAGTGTAGGTGGAGAATTAGGGAGGCGATAGGTCAGTCCAGGAAGGATGGACAGGTCGGGGGGCGGGATGAGGTTAATAGGTAGGAGATGGGAGTAGGGCTTGAGATGTGAGGAGGGGATGGGGGAGGAAGGATAGGTTAGGGAGGCGGGGGCGAGCTGGGCTGGTTTTGGGATGCTGTAGGGGGAGGGGAGATTTTGAAGCTTGTGAAGTCCACATTAATACCATTGGACTGTAGAGTTACCAAGCGGAATATGAGGTACCGTCCCACCTACCTCCAGATCCAACACATCATCCTCCAACACTTCTGCCATCAGCCATCCGACTCCACCACCAAAGACCTTTTCCCTCCCCACCCTTATCTGCTTTCCAGAGGGACAACTCTCTCCGTGACTCCCTTGTCCGCTCCACACTCCCCTCCAGCCCCACCACACCCAGCACTTTTCCCTGCAACCGCAGGAAGTGCTACACTTTCCCTCATACCTCCTCCCTCACCCCTATCCCAGGCCCCAAGAAGACTTTCCATATGAAGCAGATGTTCACCTGCACATCTGCTAATGTGTTATACTGTATCCGCTGTTCCTGTTGTGACCTCCTCTACAGCAGGGAAACTAAGCGGAGGCTTGGGGGCAGATTTGTAGAACACCTACGTTCAGTTTGCACTAAACAACTGCACTTCCCAGTCATGAACCATTTCAACTACCCCCGTTTTCCTCAGACAACATGTCCATCTTCCTCTCTCATCCACTTCAACCTCTCCCCCACAGAAATGCAGCCCTTCGCACACTCCACTCCAATCCCGACGTCACCATAAAACCAGTGGACAAGGGAGGCGCAGTTGTAGTATGGCGCACTGACCTCTACATCACCGAGGCCAGGTGCCAACTCTCCGACACCTCCACCTACCGCCCCCTTGATCATGATACTTCCTCCAACCACCAAGCCATCATCTCCCAAACCATCCACAACCTCATCACCTCAGGTGACCTCCCACCCACAGCCTCCAACCTCAACATTCCCCAAACCCACACCGCCCACTTCTATCTCCTTCCCAAAATTGACAAACCAGACAGCCCTGGTCAACCCGTTGTCTCTGCCTGCCCCTGCCTCATCGAACTTATCTCCACCTATCTCGACACCATTTTCTCCCCCTTGGTCCAGGAACTCCCTACCTACATCCATGCCCTTCACCTCCTCCAAATCTTCCAATTCCCTGGTACTCAACACCTCGTCTTTACCATGGACACCCAGCCCCTATACATCTGCATTCCACATGCAGATGGCCTCAAGGCCCTCCGTTTCTTCCCGTCCTGCAAGCCTGATCAGTCCCCCTCCACTGACACCCTCATCCACTTAACCAAACTCATCCTCACCCTTAACAACTTCTCTTTCAATTCCTCCCACTTCCTACAGACAAAGGGGGTGGCCATGCGTACCTGCATGGGCCCAAGCTATGCCTGCCTCTTTGTAGGTTACGCAGAACAATCCTTCTTCCATAGCTACACTGACCTAAAACCCCACCTCTACCTCCATTACATCGATGACTGTCTTGTGCTCCCACAAGGAGTGCGAACAGTTCATCTACTTCACCAACATCTTCCACCCCAACCTTAAGTTCACCTGGATCATCTCCAACACCTCTCTCTCCTTCCTGGACGTCTCTGCTTCTATCTTTGGCAACCACCTGGAAACCGATATCCATTTCAAGCCCACCGACTCCCACAGCTACCTTGAATACACCTCCTCCCACCCACCTTCCTGCAAAAATGACATCCCCATTCCCAATTCCTTCACATCCACCATATCTGCTCCCAGGATGAGGCATTCCACTCCCGTAAATCTCAGATGTCTTCGTTTTTCAAGGACCGCAACTCCCCGTCCAGTGGTCAAGAGCGCCCTCGACTGTGTCTCCCACATTTCCTGCAACTCATCCCTCACACTCCCTCCCCACAAGAACAATCAAAACAGAATCCCCCTCGTCCTCACGTACCACCCCACCAACATCCCCACCCTATCTGCTTTCTGGAGGGACCAGTCTCTCTGGGACTCCCTTGTCCGCTCCACACTCCCCTCCAGCCCCACCACACCCGGCACCTTTCCCTGCAACCGCAGGAAGTACTACACCTGCCCCCACACCTCCTCCCTCACCCCCATCCGAGGGCCCAAGAAGACTTTCCATATCAAGCAGACGCTCACCTGCACATCTGCCAATGTGATATACTGCATCTGCTGTACTCATTGTGGCCTCCGCTACATCGGGGAAACCAAGTGGAAGCTTGGGGACTGCTTTGCAGAACACACCTCGCTTGGTTCACATTAAACAACTGCCCCTCCCAGTCACGAACCATTTCAACTCCCTCTCGCATTCCTCAGAAGACATGTCCATCCTGGGCCTCCTGCAGTGCCACAATGATGCCACCCAAAAGTTGCAGAACAGCATCTCATACTCCGCTTGGGAACCCTGAAGCCCAAGGGTTTCGATGTGGACTTCACAAGCTTAAAATCTCACCTCCCCCAACCGCACTCCCAAATCAGCCTAGCTCTTCCCCTCCTCCCTAACCTGTCCTTCCTCCCACCTATCCCCTCCTCCCACCTCAAGCTGCACCCACATTTCCTACCTACTAACTTCATCCCACCCCCTTGACCTGTCCGACCTCCCTGGACTGACCTATCCACTCCCTAATTCTCCACCTACGCTCACCTTTACTGGCTCCATCCCCACCTCTTTAACCTGTTTGTCTCCTCCCCACCTATCTTCTCCTCTATCCATCTCCTATCCACCTCCCCGTCTCTCCCTATTTATTTCAGAACCCCCTTCCCCTCCCCCATTTCTGAAGAAGGGTCTCGACCTGAAATATCAGCATTCCTGCTCCTCTGATGCTGCTTGGCTTGCTGTGTTCATCCAGCTCTACACCTTGTTACTCTTAATTACTGCTTTTTCCAGTTTTCTTCCGGATCGTCCTAGTACAATTGAATTACTGCGCCATACACGGTCCTAAAAGCCATCACTCTCACCAATATTTCAGGAGAGAATACTGGTTGGAGGGAGAGATACGCTCAGGAGATGCCTACATTATCTCTGTATGGCCTAACAGCAACCCATTCCATCTCTACCTATATTCCTTTAAACCCTGCAGTGACTATAATTTATCAATATAACGCTATTCATGGAAATCTCATGGATGTTCAATTAACACCAGCTGCATCTCAAGCTTCGCAATCCAGAGCTCAAGCTGCTGCGGTTGACAACACTTTCTGAAAATATGATTGTTCAGGCTACATTAAATGTCTTGGAGTTTTGACATGGACAGAATATATACTCCGTTGTCCTGAAATGCCCTGCCATGCCGCCATGTATTAGATTATTAAACTAAAAAGTTAAATAAATAGAGATTCAACAGGTACCCACTGATTAGCTGCAATCGCTTAGGCTAACATCAATTTATTTCATAGCCTAGTGAACTGAAATTTTTTTTGCTTAATTTTATTTTCTAAACCCCATGGATTTTACTTACTTTAAATTTAACAGTCCTTTGTGTTACTACCTCCTTGAATTTACTTTTACTTTATCCCATCAGCTTGATTAATTAATTATACATTTGTGTAAATTATCAATTTTTCCTTAATCATATGCTAATTAACTAACTTAGGTTAATTTAAATAAAATTATATTAAAATTAAAATTCAAAATTTACCAGTATGTTGACCCTACATGGCTCCTCACCCTATCAAGTTAATTTGTGATGTTTCCATGCTTGTCACTCACTGCTGCATTCTCTCGCTCAGCTTTGCTGCTCTATTTTTAAAGCTCCTTGCACCTACTGTGTTTTGCTGCTCTTTTCTCTGGGTCGTTAAAGACTTCTCTTTTTCATGTGCTTTGTTGCGTTACCATTGCAATTGTTCTCCAGATATTTTAAAAGCCTCGTCTCACCTGATGATGCTGTTGCCATTGGTCCCTGCATTGTCAATGAAGCCTCATCTGTTTGGCAGTGCCTTGCTGCTCAGCATGTCTGAGGAAAGGTCACAGGCATGAAGCATTAACGCTGCTTCTCACTGCAGATGCTTCCCCAGTGTGTTGAGTATTTCTAGCATTTTCTACCTTTAGTGTTATTATTAATTTCTCCAATTAATTGGCCACAGTAAATTTCATGGTATTAGTTAATTCATTTTTGACTGGTTCTGTGCAAGTTATAGTTAATCAGGATTTAACATTTACTAAAATGCAATAATCTACCTCACTGACATTTTCTGATTTTTATTTTCTTTCTCAGAGCTTTAGAAAATGTCAAAATGATCATGGAATGATCATTTGCAGACTTTTCCATGGTTGATAGCATTGCAGATATTGAACACACAATTTTGGATTATGATCTGAAGTTACTGATTTCAGAAGTGACTCCATACTTTTTGTTAATAGTGTCTCCTTATAATGTTGTTTTGCCCAATTCCATCAGTTAATGAATAATTCACAGATACTCAAAATACATTATTGCAAATTGCTTTAATATCTTTTTCTACCTGTTGCTGTGCTGAAGCTGATAAATGTAACCCCTTGTTAAGGAAAAAATCATTACTTACTTACACAGCTCTTTTGGATTATCTTTTTCCCCAGTTATTGAAACATTGCCAAAAGAATTACATGAAACTATTTCAAAATCTAATAGTTTAATTTTTATTCTTATGGTTTTAGGTATTTGATTTGATTTATTACTGCCGCATGTACCTAGATACAGTGAAATATTTGTTTTGCATGCAGTACAGGCAGATCATACCATATAAAGTGCATTAGGGTAATATAACAGAGCGAAAAATACAGTGTTATGGCAGGAGAGAAGGTACAGAAAGAGCGAGATCAATATTAAATTTAAAATTTGAGAAGTCCATTCATAAGTCTAATAACAGCAGGGGAGGAAGCCATTCTTGAATCTGTTGGTGCATTTAAGCTTCTTTATCCTCTGCCCAATGGAAGAGGTTGGAAGACATTATAATCAGGATGGGAGAGGCTTTGATTATGTTGGCTGCCTTTCTGAGGTAGTGAGAAGTGTAGATGGAGTCAATGGATGGAACGTTGGTTTGCGTGATGGACTGGGCTGTGTTCACAACTATCTGTAGTTTCTTACGATCTTGGGCAGAGTGGTTGCCACACCAGGCTGTGATACATCCAGCTAGAATGTTTTCTTTGGTACATCTATAAAAGCTGGTAAGAGTCTTTACGAACATGCCGAATTTCCTTAAGCTGCTGAGGAAGTAGAGGCATTGAGCTTTCTTGATCATCCCATCAACATGGCTATACCAGGACAGATTGTTGGTGATCATCACTCCTAGGACTGTGATGCTGTTGACCATCTCCATCTCAGCACCATTAATTTTGATAGGGCTGTACCCTCCACTCTGTTTCCTGAAGACAATGACCAGCTATTTGCTTTTGCTGACATTGAGGGAGAAGCTGTGATCTTTATACTATGCCACCAAGCACTTCATCTCTTTCCTGTAATTTATCTTGTCATTGCTTGAGTCCCAGCCTATAACAGTGGTGTTGTCAATGAGCTTGGAGATGGATTTAGGATGAAATTTAGCCACGCAGTTATAAATATATAGTGAGTACAGTAAGGGGCTGATTATACAATCTTGTGGGGCACCTGTATTGAGAATTATCATGCATTATCGTACCAGTGTCTGTGAGAAATTGGACATGAACATGACTTTTCTGGGAAGGTGATCTTCATGCTTATTGATAGTTACAGTTCAGGTGTGAACCGTAAACACCTTGTCTTATGGAATTCACAAAATAGTTACTGGTATTAGCTTTGCAGCACTGATGCATCTAGCCAAAGAATGATACCTTTCTGATCGTTCAGTATTACTGGCGTATTCATCTGTTCATTCATTGTTTAGCCTGGTTTTTCTAAGTACTGTGATGGATAGACCTTGTAGATGGAATACTTTGTCACCCGTTTGGACTAAAAATATAATCAAAGAAGCATGTCTATAAGGTTCAACTTCTAATACATACAAGAGCACCTCAATCTGTACTTTAGGCACAATAAAAATTTGCAGTCAATAGAGATTTTGGGTGAGTCAATCCAAAGCTGAAGTAGAATCAAAAAATTTATTCATAAAAATTACTAAATTAGCCTTCCTCCATCATCTACATTGCATATATTCATATTATTCTACGTTTCATCATTACTGTTGGTGTCTTGCGCAGACATGTACTCAAAAATCTATCCACAACCATTTATATTTATATAGTGCCTTTAATGTGATATAATATTGCAGGGCTTTTTGCTGGAGCACTATAAAACAAAACATGGCATCAAGACACATAAGTAGATATTAGGACAGATGATTTAAAGCTTGAGCAAAATGGTAGTTTTCAAAGAGTGTATGACAGGATGAATGTGAGGGATAGTGCAGAGAGAATTCCAGACCTTTGCAACAGTGGGTGTGATCATCAGTGATGGAATGGTTATATTCGACAATGCACAAGAGCCATGAATCAGAGGAATGAAGAGACCTGGAGAGTCATGTAGGTTGAAGAAATTGCAGAGAACTGGTGGAACAGAACCATGGCGAAATTTAAAAGCAAGGATGAAAATTTTCCAGGCAAGAGTTGCTCGACGAAGAGCTTGTATAGGTTAGCAAACACAGGGGTGAAAATTGAGTGAGATGGATGGGAAGTTAAGGCAAAGCCATCAAGGTTCTGGATCAAGGTGTAGAGCTGGATGAACACAGCAGGCCAAGTAGCATCAGAGGAGCAGGAAAGCTGACGTTTCTGGTGGAGACCCTTCATCAGAAATGGGGGAGGGGAAGGGGATTCTGAAATAAATAAGGAGAGCGGGGGAATGGATAGAAAATGGATAAAGGAGAATATAGGTGGAGAGGAAAGAGACAAGTCAAAGAGGCGGGGACGGAGCCAGTAAAGGTGAATGTAAGTGGGGAGTTAGGGAGGGGATAGGTCGGTCCAGAGAGGACGGACAGGTCAAAGGGGCGAGATGAGATTAGAGGGTAGGTGATGGGGTGGAGCTTGAGGTGGGAGGAATAGTTAGGGAGGAGGGGACGAGCTGGGCTGAATTTGGGATGCGGTCGGGGAGGGGAGATTTTGAAGATTGTGAAGTCCACATTGATACCATTGGATAGGCAGGGTTCCCAAGCGGAATATGAGTTGCTGTTCCTGCATCTTTCGGGTGGCATCATTGTGGCAATGCAGGAGGTCCAGGATCGACATGTCGTCCAAGGAGTGGGAGCGGAAGTTGAAATGGTTCGCAACTGGGAGGTGCAGTTGTTTGTTGCGAACCGAGCATAGGCGCTCCGCAACGCAGTCCCCAAACCTCACTTGGTTTCCCCGATGTAGAGGAAGGCACAATGGGGACAGTGGATACAGTATACCACATTAGCAGATGTGCAAGTGAACATCAAAGCTACACTTGCCCTAAGCCCCACCTCTTCCTCTGTTACATTGATGACTGTGTCAGCGCCGCCTCGTGCTTCCACGAACAGCTCATCCACTTCACTGATACCTTCCACCCTAACGTTAAGTTCACTTGGGCCATCTCTGATACCTCTCTCTCCTTCCTGGACCTCTCTGTCTCCATTTCTGGCATCCACCTGGAAACCAAGATCCATTTTAAGCCTACCAACTCCGACAGCTACCTAGAATACACCTCCTCTCACCCAACTTCCTGCAAAAAGGCCACCTCCTTTTCCCAATTTCTTTGCGTCTGCTGCATCTGCTCCCGAGATTAGGCATTCCACTCCCAGACATTCCAGAAGCCCTTGTTTTCAAGGACCGCAGCTTCCCTACCACTGTGGTCGACCGTATCTCTTGCATTTCCTGCTACTCATCCCTCACAATACCTCCCCACAATAAAGGCCAGAACAGAATTCCCATCATCCTCACGCACCATCCCGCCAGACTGCAGATTCAACGCATCATCCTCCAACACTTCCACCATCTGCATTCTGACTCCACCATCAAAGACATTTTTCCTTCCGCACCCTTATCTCCTTTCCAGCTGGACCACTCTCTCCATGGTTCCGTTGTCCGCTCCATTAGGACTAACCCTGGCACTTTTCCCTGCAACCTGAGCAAGTTGCCCCTACACCTGCCCCTATACCTCCCCCCACACCCCCATCCCAGGCCCTAAGAAGACCTTGTACATCAAACAGATGTTCGCCTGCACATCTGCTTATTTGATATCCTGCATCCACTGTTTCCATTGTGTCCTCCTCTACATCAGGGAAACCAAGCAGAGGTTTGGGAACCACTTTGCGGAACGCCGATGCTCGGTTCACAATAATGAGCTGCACCTTCCATTCGCAAACCATGTCAACTCCCCCTTCCACTCCTTGGACAACATGTCCATCCTGGGCCTCCTGCATTGCCACAATGATGTCACCTTAAAGCTGCAGGAACAGCATCTCATATTTCGCTTGGGAACCCTGCAACCCAAGGGTATCAATGTGGACTTCACAATCTTCAAAATCTTGCCCTCCCACCCCGACCACATCCCAAAACCAGCCCAGCTTGTCTCTGCCTCCCTAACCTGTCCTTCCACCTCATGCCCCATCCCCCTCTCCTACCACTAACCTCATCCCGCTTCCTTGGCCTGTCCGTCCTCCCTGGACTCACCAATCCCCTCCCTACCTCCCTACCTATATTTACCTTTACTGGCTCCAACCCACCTCTTTGACCTGTCTGTCTCCTCTCCACCTATCTTCTCCTTTATCCATCTTCTATCTGCCTCCCCTGCTCTTCCTATTTATTTCAGAATTCCCTTCCCCTCCCTCATTTCTGAAGAAGCGTCTTGACTTGAAACGTCAGCTTTCCTGCTCCACTGATGCTCCTTGGCCTGCTGTGTTCATCCAGCTCTCCACCTTGTTATCTCAGATTCTCCAGCACCGGCAGTTCCTACTATCTCCTTAAGGTTCTGGATTACTACAAATTTATGGGCAGTAGAATTTGGAAGACAAACCAGGATTACATTGGATTTGTCATGTCTAGATGTAATGAAGACATGAATGAGATAAGATTTTTTGGCATGTATAACTAAAAAGTGTTTGCTTATTGTTTCAATGTCAACTAATATGGTGACAGAAGATACAGCCATAAAATATTTCGATTAGGGATGGGTAATAATTGTTGGCCCAGCCAATAACACCCATATCCAATGAATGAATGGATAAAGCCAGAGCTTGACATTTTCAATTGACTTGATAGTTTCTCATCGCTGACTACAAATCTCTGAGTGAGAAGTTCTAGTAAAAACTGAGGAATGAGAATTAGTAGGTGGGCTTCATTGTAAGGTTGTATCAAAATTAAGTTGTAAATTGGATGTAATTTTCTAACAACATTATGCAGGGAAGAGCTATGTCCATCAGCAAGTAAGCTGAGAAATTGTGATGTGCTGCCCAAAATATTTAGTTGATGACAGATTGTGGGTGGTGCATCCTTTTTTTAAAAAATTGTGACAAGTGGAGAAAGTTCCTCATTTGTTTTGCTGTTCAAATAATCCTCCAGATGAAACATTTATTATTCTGGATAATGCCATTTTAAATTAGTCATGAAGTCAGAGATGTACAGCATGGAAACAGACTCTTTCGTCCAACTCATCCGTCCAACTGATCAGATATCCTAAAGAAATCCAGTCCCACTTGCCAGCATTTGGCCTGCATCACTCTAAACCCTTTCAATTCATATATCCATCCAGATAGCTTTAATATGGGGGAGGCGACAGCCTAGTTGTATTATCATTGGACTGTTAATCCAGAGACCCAGATGCTGTTCTGGGGATCTAGGTTTGAATCCCACTATTGCAGATGGTGGAACTTGAATTCAATAAATATCTGGAATTAAGAGCCTAATGATGGCTTTGAATCCATTGACGATTCTTGGGGGAAAAAGCCATGTGGTTCACTGATGTCCTTTAGGGAAGGAAACTGCCATCCTTGCCTGGTCTGACCTACATGTGACTCCAGACCCACAGCAATATGGCTGACTCTTAACTGCCCTCTGGGCAATTAAGGATGGAGAATAAATGCTGACTTGCTAATGATGCTCTCATCCCATGAATGAATAAAAAAAAACAGCCTCCGCCACTTCCCCGGCAGCTCATTTCCGTGCACAAAGCATCCTTTGTGTGAAAAGTTGCCCTTTAGGTTCCTCTTAACCCTTTCCCCTCTCACCTTAAACCTATACGCTCTGGTTTTCGACTCCCCCACCATGGGGAAAAGACCTTGTTTATTCACCCTGTCCATGCCCCTTATGATTTTATAAACCTCCATACCGTCACACGTTAGCCTCTGACGCTCCAGGGAATATAGCCCCAGTCTATTCAGCCTCTCCCTATAGCAGAAAACCTCCAACCCTGGCAACATCCTTGTAAATGTTTTCTGAAACGTTTCAAGTTTCATGTCATCCTTCTAAATTGTGTCTGTGCTAGAAGTGGAAGATTTTGCCTGAATTTCCAGAATCTGTTAATGATGGGAATGGGCTTGACTAACAGTTGAAAATACACTTGCCAAATGTCATGTTGACTCTTCAATCAGAGATCATGGGAGCTGCAGATGCTGGAGAATCCAAGATAATAAAGTGTGAAGCTGGATGAACACAGCACGCCAAGCAGCATCTCAGGAGCACAAAAGCTGACATTTCAGGCCTAGACCCTTGGCCCGAAATGTCAACTTTTGTGCTCCTGAGATGCTGCTTGGCCTGCTGCGTTCATCCAGCTTCACACTTTGTTAACTCGACTTTTAGATATTGTTTTGGCAGTGGCCATATTCAATGGAGTGGTTAAGGAGCAGGCTTTTCACCTCATTTGATTCCTAATTAAGACCTCATCAACAGGTTGAGGAAGCCATTAAGAGCTCATTAAAGCAGATGCAGAGATTTTCTTGAGAACATATATCTGCATGCGTTGTTGGAGGTAAGCCATGTCAAGGGAGGCAGAAACACAGTGTGGAATCTGTTCAGCTCCTAAACTACATGGATCATGTTGAATAAGTTATGAAAATCACACGAGACGACTGGTGAGCAGCTTTCCAACTTGACGCAAATGTCAGTGATCATCTTTTGCTGAATGTTTCAAATAAGGACCTATGACCCAGAAGAAACAACATGACATGGATTTCATTCTGAGATGCCGATGCTATCTCTTCAATTGGGAATGCAACCCAGAACATGTGAGCACGTACCACCGGTGAAGGATACGCATGTGCTGAGAGGTTTTGACATCACTATTGATGAAACCCTTATTTCCTCCACTAGTTCATACCATTTTTGTCAGCATGTTATCAATAAACGGAGTATCAAACATATCTGGCTTCAAGTGTCATTATTTATATGGAATTCATGAAGATAAACAAGGTGCAGTTACAGGAAAATGAGATGCCAGTGAACATAGTGGTAATCCTCTTTTCGGTGACATCCATGGGAAAATTTCCAGAGACTAGGCTACCCCTGTCATTAAGTTCCACTGTGCAGAAGCTCCGTACATCAGAGGAGCTGAGGGTATCAAAGATAATGGTGGTGCCCAGTGCCATTTATTGGTGTCATGATCTTTAGGCAGGGATAGCTCTCCATCAGTCGCAGTCCGCTCCTGAGCATTATGGAACCTACTTTTCCTACAAGGACCAGAGGACTGCTGTCCTCTCTGCTGGCAGCTGCTCAAAGTCATTGGAAGCTATCCGTTTCTGTAGTGATAGGACCTGCACAACTATGGCTTTAAGCTATTCTGAAAGCTATGTTTGAAATCTATACACACAACTTCCCACATTTAGGAGAAGTATGAACTCTGAGGCTACTCTGCTGTGTTGGAGGGTGAATGCCCAGTTCTGAGGCTTGAGGGTAGCACTCAGCTTGCCAGATCTATGAGATGATTCAACCATTTCCAGTCATGGATCCCAAACCTTCCTATGTAGCTTCTGGCACCAAAAGTGCGGTGATAATCACCCATCCCTATTAACTTTGTGAGGGTGGCATCATCCAGCTAATCCTGTGGGAATGGGACCTCTGTCTCTCCCTTATAGCTTGCAACATCCCAATATTGAGGGAATGGTCCCCCACTGAAACACACACACACGCGCGCGCGCACACACACACACACACTCCCTCTCTTCCCTACCACCATTCCGCCTTGCCCACCCTTCAGCCCCACTCCTGTGTGCACCCCACTTTGGCTGCCCTGGGACATTATGGCAATGAGATTTTGTGAGTCTTCAGTTTCCAGTCACAGCAAAGAAATGACAGTGGTGAGTTTAAGTCAGATCTGCATTTAAAGGGTGTCACCTCCAGTCCCACTCCCTACTTATTTCCATAGAGATCATCCCCACAAAATCTGTCCAGTTTTGCTCTACACCCACCTCTCCCAAGAACAGGTTCACAGCCTGAAAATGGTCCCAATTTCTATTTCCCACACTTGCAGTGAAAATCCACAGCCTTGTCTAAACTGACTGTGAAGTGTACCTTTAGAAGAATCAAATTTTGCCTTTAAATTTTAATGTTGAAAGTTTCAGTCTTTGCTGTGTAAATGATGTCATCCTGTCTTCTGAGTTAATTATGATTCGAGATTTTTTGCTAGATCACCTGAGGGTTAATTTGATTTAGTGCATACTATGCTTTCAATATAAATTCTGCCTCAGGTAATGAAAGATTGTTTCTCAGAGAGTCAGCACACTCGTCTGTCTTGCAAACAAAAAGCCTGGAGCCACTGAAACTAAGAGTGGTTCAGAATTTTGATGAACTCACTTAAAACAAACAGGTTAACCATTAACATTTATCTATCACAGATGAGACAGAGTACATTCTAATACCAACTAGAAAAATCAGCACTTGTACTGCTGTGCAGGTTTCATTCATCAATTCCAGAAAGTGACTAATCTCAGCAGACAGTCCAGATAAGGAGGATCCTCAATGCAGTTAACAGTTTTGATTAGCAAGTGTTGACTCAGAGCTGTAGGAGAAATTAAACAAATGGATTGTTGCCTTTGTGAGAATGTTGCATAACTGGAGCAGAGCAACTTGAGAAACAAAGGAGAACGTTGCACTTTCCTCCCCATTCAGAACATGCTGTTAAGAGATTCCAGGCTTGAGCAGAATTTATACAGGCTACAACAGAAAAGGCTTGAGCTAGGGATCAGGGATTGGCAGCAAGTACAAGTCAACCCATGAAGCAATAGTTAGAACAGAATGCTTCAGCTAATCACATTGAAGTCAATTTTAGCACAGTATTCCTTTTGAAGTTGTTGAAGGATTGTGTATTCTAAACTCCTCTGAGGGTCTTCATTTCTTGTCTCTATCATTAGTGGTTATGTTGTTTCATGAACACCCTAGCCTCAGAGATGTCCAGAAATTATGAATTTGTACAAATTTGTTTAGAACCCCTTTTTAGTTTTCAAGTGTCTCAATTTTAAAAATAACCAGTGGGACAACAATAGGCCATAAACAAGGTAAAGGATTAGTTTATTTCACAACTATTCCTGGAAATGATTTAAGTAAAAAACGGATAAAGGTATTAGCTTTATCATAGACACGAAGACTTAAAGTAAGTAAAATTGGAAGTTATGCACCAAGGTAAAGGAGAAATCAGTTTCAACTACTGTTGCGGGCTTGGCATACCTGACTATTCCATTTCTAAAATGGAGTTGTTGAAGTTGCATTCAACAGCTCCGACGGCTTCTGTAGTCTAATAGTTGGAGTTTACTCTCATGGGTGGACTGAGCAGGACTGGTCCTGGGAACGAATGAAGATTCCTTTGATTCACATTTATTGCACTGCAAGGCGTGGCTTTGGTAGCCTAGTTCATAAAACATAGAACATAGAACATTACAGCACAGTACAGGCCCTTCGGCCCTCGATGTTGTGCCGACCTGTCATACCGATCTGAAGCCCATCTAACCTACACTATTCCATGTATGTCCATATGCTTGTCCAATGATGACTTAAATGTGCTTAAAGTTGGCAAATCTACTACCGTTGCAGGCAAAGTGTTCCATTCCATTCCTACTCTCTGAGTAAAGAAACTACTTCTGACATCTGTCCTATATCTTTCACCCCTCAATTTAAAGCTATGCCCCCTCGTGCTCGCCGTCACCATCCTAGGAAAAAGGCTCTCCCTATCCACCCTATCTAACCATCTGATTATCTTATATGTCTCAATTAAGTCACCTCTCAACCTTCTTCTCTCTAACGAAAACAGCCTCAAGTCCCTCAGCCTTTCCTCGTAAGACCTTCCCTCCATACCAGGCAACATCCTAGTAAATCTCCTCTGCACCCTTTCCAAAGCTTCCACATCCTTCTTATAATGCGGTGACCAGAACTGTACACAATACTCCAAGTGCGGCCGCACCAGAGTTTTGTACAGCTTCACCATAACCTCTTGGTTCCGGAACTCGATCCCTCTATTAATAAAAGCTAAAACACTGTATGCCTTCCTAACAGCCCTGTCAACCTGGGTGGCAACTTTCAGGGATCTGTGTACATGGGCACCGAAATCTCTCTGCTCATCTACACTACCAAGAATCTTACCATTAGCCCAGTACTTTGCATTCTGGTTATTCCTACCGAAGTGCATAACCTCACACTTGTCTGCATTAAACTCCATTTGCCACCTCTCAGCCCAGCTCTGCAGATTATCTATGTCTCTCTGTAACCTACAACATCCTTCGTCACTATCCACAACTCCACCGATCTTAGTGTCGTCTGCAAATTTACTAACCCATCCTTCTACGCCCTCATCCAGGTCATTTATGAAAATGACAAACAGCAGTGGACCCAACACCGACCCTTGCGGTACACCACTAGTAACTGGTCTCCAGGATGAACATTTCCCATCAACTACCACCCTCTGTCTTCTTTCAGTAAGTTTCAGTACAGTTGTCCTGGATACTGTGTTCCTGTTCAGAAACAGTGACTGTTTCAAAATGTTTCCTTTATGATGTCTGTAAAAGATGTTTGCTCATGGCCAGACGTTTCTGGAGAAAGAAATCTTAAATGGTTGCTATCCCAAAACTGCTTTGATTTCCAACTGGTGCATTCTCCATGGGCATGCCCCTGCTCATCAGACTCCAAATGCCAACCTACGAGCATTCGCCTCTCAAATAATATCAATGTTGTTTTCCCTTTACATTGTTTTTTCCTGCAAATTATCCTCACGAGTGCAAAACAAGAGCTTCAAAAAATTGTGTCTTTTTCTCAAGTTCTACATTACCAAGGAAGTAGTATATGTTTTCCAAGAAAGCTAATTTGTCTTTGAAATCGATGCAGAAGATCTTAGTGAAGGGATTCCAGAAATCACATCATTACTTAATGGATTAAGATGGTATTGTTTTGTCTCAAGAAGAAATCAGACAACATCTTTTGAATTCCGAGGTACAGTGAAAAGGTATTGGCTTTACAAGCAGAACGTCCTGTACAAGCGCATCAGGGTAACAGAACAGAGCTCAAGGTGCAGTGTTACAGCTGCCAAAAAGGTCCAGAAAGAGACCTATATTAACATCACATTAACATTAACAAGAGGTCCATTCAAAAGTCTGATGTTTCTTTGGGCTTGCGGTTCCAGTTTCTGTAATTGGTCCTCGTTGACTGGAGGATCCTGAGACCTGCAAGTAGATTTAAGAGAACATTGTTCATAATTTTGACAAACTTTCAATTGAGTTTTACAAGACCAGAGTAATTATAAGCATTGGAAGAATAAGATCTGCTGAATATCACTCACAATGAGTTGTTATGCTCTGGCACCATCTTGGTCATTGAGTGACTTGAAAAAGCATTAAAATATGCTTCCATACAGACATTTGATTAGTCTAAATTTGGGGCAAAGATCCTTCCATTGTTTGTTAGCTGAAATAATCAACTTTTTAACTGTCTTAGCATTAGCTTAATACTTCTAATTTGATCAGGTTTTGGCGAATTAGGAGCTACTATTCATGTCTCCAGGGGAACAATTGTTAGGAGTGGAATTCAAATACAGGTAGTTGCAAAAGTTGTCTTCTAATTTCTTCCACAAACAAGAACAGTTTGCCCCACCACCAGCTTAATTCACAAGGATAATTATGTGACTCCTGGGAGCCCTTTTCTGAGAACTTTTGTGTTTATTTTAAAGACAGATCAGCTCCCTTGACAAATATATTCTACTTGTTTGGGAACGTAGGCCTTGAGAAAAAGACACAATTTGTTGAAGCTCTTGTTTTGCACTCATGAGGATAATTTGCATGAAAAACAAAACAGAGGTAAAACAACATTTACTCTACGAGAGTTGAGTGCTGATAGGTTGGGATCTGAAATCTGATTGCCAGAGGCAAGCCATGGAGAATGCATCAGCTGGTTAAGGTTAAAACTGCCATTGCCTTCCCAGACTGTATACAGCTCGCTCAGGTGAAAGAGATGATTGCTGGTGATGTAACCTGAGGGTCACCATGCCTCAGGTGAGGGAAGGTTAAGAAAAAGAATCCTTCATGGTAACATCAGCTGGTGTGGGAATAGAACCCATGCTGTTGGTATCACTCCATGTTAACAATCAGCTGTCCAGGCAACTGAGCATCCCACTGTTTTCCTGCCCCAACTTAGATAATAGCTGATAGTTAACTACCAACATTTGTTTAAGTTTTAAACCAAGCAAGTTGATAATGATTGGTTGAAGCATTGTCTCAAGAAATGCTTCCAGGAGCAGCACCAGGCATACCTTCAACCTGGTGAAGTAATCAAACAGGACTACTATATGCCAAGCAGCATAAGTAGCATGTTATAGATAGAGCTAAGTGAGCCCACATCCAGTAGATCAGATTGAAGCTCTACATTCCCATCACATCCAGTTGTGAATGGTAGGGGACAATTAAATAATTCGCTGGAGGCTCCATAAATATCCCCATCCTCAATGATGGCAGAGCCAAACACAACAGAGTAAAAGATAAGGCTGAAGCATTCTCTGCAATCTACAGCCAGAAGTGTCGTGTAGATGATCCAACACATCCTGGTTTTGTCACGACATGAGTTGCTTACAGCACTGCCAACCCGTTCTCACCTACTCTTATTCCTATTGTCGCATTACATGGGTTGCTTTCAACGCAGCCTATTCATTCTCTCCTATTCTTAACTATCATTATTGCTTATTCAGCTTCTATTCTCTAATGGCTTGCTATCAACAATCCAAGATAACAAAATGTGAGGCTGGATGAACACAGCAGGCCAAGCAGCATCTCAGGAGCGCAAAAGCTGACGTTTCGGGCCTGGACCCTTCATCAGAGAGGGGGATGGGGAGAGGGAACTGGAATAAATAGGGAGAGAGGGGGAGGCGGACCGAAGATGGAGAGTAAAGAAGATAGGTGGAGAGAGTATAGGTGGGGAGGTAGGGAGGGGATAGGTCAGTCCAGGGAAGACGGACAGGTCAAGGAGGTGGGATGAGGTTAGTAGGTAGCTGGGGGTGCGGCTTGGGGTGGGAGGAAGGGATGGGTGATAGGAAGAACCGGTTAGGGAGGCAGAGACAGGTTGGACTGGTTTTGGGATGCAGTGGGTGGGGGGGAAGAGCTGGGCTGGTTGTGTGGTGCAGTGGGGGGAGGGGACGAACTGGGCTGGTTTAGGGATGCAGTGGGGGAAGGGGAGATTTTGAAACTGGTGAAGTCCACATTGATACCATACGGCTGCAGGGTTCCCAGGCGGAATATGAGTTGCTGTTCCTGCAACCTTCGGGTGGCATCATTGTGGCAGTGCAGGAGGCCCATGATGGACATGTCATCTAGAGAATGGGAGGGGGAGTGGAAATGGTTGGCGACTGGGAGGTGCAGTTGTTTGTTGCGAACTGAGCGGAGGTGTTCTGCAAAGCGGTCCCCAAGCCTCCGCTTGGTTTCCCCAATGTAGAGGAAGCCGCACCGGGTACAATGGATGCAGTATACCACATTGGCAGATGTGCAGGTGAACCTCTGCTTAATGTGGAATGTCATCTTGGGGCCTGGGATAGGGGTGAGGGAGGAGGTGTGTGGACAAGTGTAGCATTTCCTGCGGTCCAACCTGTCTCTGCCTCCCTAACCGGTTCTTCCTATCACCCATCCCTTCCTCCCACCCCAAGCCGCACCCCCAGCTACCTACTAACCTCATCCCACCTCCTTGACCTGTCCGTCTTCCCTGGACTGACCTATCCCCCCCCTACCTCCCCACCTATACTCTCTCCACCTATCTTCTTTACTCTCCATCTTCGGTCCGCCTCCCCCTCTCTCCCTATTCATTCCAGTTCCCTCTCCCCATCCCCCTCTCTGATGAAGGGTCTAGGCCCCGAAACGTCAGCTTTTGTGCTCCTGAGATGCTGCTTGGCCTGCTGTGTTCATCCAGCCTCACATTTTGTTATCTTGGAATTCTTCAGCATCTGCAGTTCCCATTATCTCTGATGCTATCAACAATCCTCTTGTTTACCAACTATTTTCAGTATCTCACTCTCTGGGCTCTGTCTCCACTTATCTGCCTCCCTCTTCCCCGGACCCCTACCCTAGCTTCATTATATACACCACTTTTTCTGAGCCACTATCAGTTCTGATGAAGGGTCATCAGACATCTTTTCAAAAAATTCCACCAGATTTATTAGGTATGACCTCTCTCTGACAAAGCCATGATAACTATCCCTGATCAAACCTTGTTTCTCTAAATGTAGATTAATTCTCTCCTTTGGAATTTTCTCCCAGAGTTTATCGACCACTGATGTGAGACTCCGGCAAGGGAGGACGTCCCTGAAATCCTACACATTCAGGTGCTTGTTACTTGAAATCTGATGCTCCTTAAGAACATTCTCAGCTGTGATTACAGTTGACCCTTTATTCTACATTATGAAGAAAAGGTGAACCAGTATTCATGGCATTTAGAAGATTGTGAGGTGTTCTTATACCCTTTCCTGAAAAGAGGTTTTACCTTATGAGAGACAGTGGAACTAGGGGTCACATTTTAAAATAATGGGTCTGTCATTTAAGATGGAGATGAGGAGAAATATTTTTCTTCAGGATCTTTAGTCTGTGAACTCCCTTCCCCAGAATGCATTAGATACAGGGTCATGGTATATGACTATGTCAGATTGATGAGGGAGTTAAAAGGACTCAGGATACAAAGGAGAAATAGAGTTGAGGTCAGAAACAGGTCAGCCATGAGCCTATCAAATGATAGGACATACTTGAGGGACAAATGTCTTACTCCTTTTCCTAACATGTGTTCAAATATTTTCATAGCTCTGGATTACCTAGTTGTGCACACAAACCAAATAGTACAGAGTGGCACAATGGTTAACACTGCTGCCTCACAGCGTCAGGTACCCAGGTTTCATTCCAACCTCAGGCGACGTCTGTGTGGCATTTGCACATCCTCCCCATGTCTGCATGGGTTTCCGCGGGTGCTCTGGTTTCCTCCTACAGTCCAGTGGAGTGTAGGTTAGGTGAATTAGCCATGGGAAATGCAAGGTTACGGGGTAGGGATGTGGGTCTGGGTCGGATGCTCTTTGGAAGGTTGGTGTGGATTTGATGACGCAAATGGCCTGCTTCCTCACTCAAGGGATTCTATGGCACAGATACTGGAAATCTGAAATAAAAACTGAAAATACTGGAAATAGTAGGTGTGGTATCAAATAGGAAAGAGAAGATGAGTCGACAGGCAGAACTTTTCAAGCAAACCTTCGTCAGAACTTTAATCCACCAAGATTGGCCTGTGTCCATGTGTTGCAGGGTGAAAAGATTAGATTAGATTCGATTCCTTACAGTCTGGAAACAGGCCCTTCGGCCCAACAAGTCCACACTGCCTCTTGGGCATCCCAGCCAGACCCATCCCCCTGTAACCCACACATCCCTGAACACTGTGGGCAGTTTAGCAAGGCCAATTCACTTAGCCCGCCCATCTTTGGACTGTGGGAAGAAGCCAGAGCAAACCCATGCAGACGCGGGGAGAATGTGCAAACACCACGCAGACAGTTGCCTGAGGCTGGAATTGAACCCGGGTCCCTGGCGCTGTGAGGCTGCAGTGCTAACCACTGAGCCACCGTTCAAGAAAATGCTGAAACTGGCTGACATTTGCATTTAACTCCTATCTGCTCATTAGAACTGAAGGAAGCCCCATGGGACATCTGCTACTTTCATTGTTTAAAGACACAGCTTTAGCCGTGGATTCTGTTTTTTGCTGTCTGAACCCAGGCTCCCTGAAACTCACCAGGCAAAATCAAGTGG
The DNA here is from genome assembly GCF_030684315.1 of Stegostoma tigrinum. Taxonomy (NCBI): domain Eukaryota; kingdom Metazoa; phylum Chordata; class Chondrichthyes; order Orectolobiformes; family Stegostomatidae; genus Stegostoma; species Stegostoma tigrinum. The sequence continues at coordinate 39,321,218 of NC_081368.1, forward strand.
CTGAAATTGGGTGAAGATCACTGTATCTCTGAAGCTGGAAAACCTCTAAATATTTAAACGTTTCAGCTGTTTCTTTACCCAAATAAAAGATTTTGTTCACAGGACTTTTCTTTTATTGCTTTATTGGTGATTCCCAATACCTTGAAGGTCATCTCTGCCACTTTGGAACTGTTTGCCATTGATGTGCTTTTCTCATTCGCATTGAAGCAGCTCACTCAGCTTGGATTTCATAAGACAAACAAGGGCAGCATCATCAGCAACACCAGTGATAGTAGTAGCAGCAGTAACAGCCTTCCCTTCAGACTTCTACCAGGACAGAGTAATGAACACAGAGCCTCAGCTCACAGGCAGCAATACCTTAGTGCAGGGATTCGATTTCAGAGGATTAGATTTCTGAATGCAAATGAGTATCAGTGATTTAAGTAAGAGGTTCAAGCTTTCACACAATTATTGACATTCGCAGCCTCTTGAAAGTCGAATTACTGGTTTTTGAGGTCTAAGTTCTAGCACCTTTTCTTGTGGCCATAAAGTATGGACAAGGCACAGCTATAAAATCAAGGAAGTCAAAAAGTTTTATCTTCAATACTTGCAGGGCATTCAGGATATCTCACAGAAGGACAAAGGCTCAACAGCAGCAGTTCTCTCAAAAGCAAGTCTCCTAGACATGTTGACATCAGGCAGAGGTTGGTTCGAAGGCAAATATATAACCAAAGGTTTACTGCATGGTGAGCTAGCTAAAAGCGTCTAGCTTGATCAGCCACCATTATTTAATACATCTTTCCCAACAATTTCAGGGATAGCTAAAGAAAATTGAGTCAGGATATTAACTGTATAAATCTCTTCCTGCTTATTTGCGTGATCTGAAATCAGAACATGGGGATGAGATTTTGTATGCTGATTAGGACCATGGGCAATGTCATACAGCTGGATAGCTTCAAAGACATTGGTCAAGATCAAAGATTGAAATGTTCAACATAAAGTTTTCCTGGAACCATATTGTTCATGTCATGCAGTCTTATCTACTGGAGCTGGTTTATGTTATGTCTTATTTTAATAAATGTCTAGTATCCATATGGTTTGACATATTTATTTGTTCAACATACCTTTCCCATACAGAAGTAATCTTATTTAATACAATATTAATTGTCCTGATTATTTCAAATTAGTACTGCTCTGTTTACCCTTCTTTCGATGGATCAAATAGTTCTACAGGAAAGGATTTGTGGTATGCTAGAAGAAATGCCAATTTTTTTTACAATCTTTATGAGTCAGGTGCTTGCTGCTGACCTTAGCAAATTGCTTCAAGCATGGCATTTTTCTCCAACTGTTCCAAATCTTGTTGGTTTTATACTTAGCTTTTTGACTTTCTGCTTTTCTCTCTCATTCTGGGTAGCAATTCATTCCATAAATGTTGTTCTTATTTCTCTCCTCATGTTTCCAACTTTACCAGTGCCATTTTAAGTGCCAGGAAACTTGTTTTTCTTTACTGGCTGATTCATTGTTGGGAACATTGCTTTTTGGGAACACTGAGAAATCTTGACTGACAAATTTACATTTTTTAGGGGAGGTAACAAGCAGAATAAATAAAGGAGAATTAATGGATGTATTTGAATTTTCAGAAGGCATTTGGTAACTTACCACACATTAAACTACTTAATAAGTAAGAGCATATTATATTGTTGGAAGTATATTAGCATGGATAGAAGATTCGCTACCTAATAAAAGACAGACAACTGAGATAATTGAGTATTTGCAGGATGGCAGCCTGTAGCTAGTGGTGTGCCATAGGGATCAGTGATGGGGCTACAGTTATTTACAGTAAATGTTAATGATTTGTATCAGAAAAGTGAACGTACTGCAACCAGGTTTGCAAATGACACAAAATAGGTGGGAAAGTAAATGGTGAGGATCATTCAAAGAGTCTGCAGTATGACATTGACTGGTTAAGTGAGTTGATAAAAACCTGACAGGTGAAATATTATGTGAGGAGATGTGAGATTATGCATTTTGGCAGGAAGAGTGGAGGAGCTGAATTTTATTTAACTGGAGAAAGCCTGCAGAAAGCTAGAGAATGAAGTGATTTGGAGTCCTTATACATGAATCATAATAAGTTAGCATCTATGTCCAGCAGGTATAAATGAGGCAATAGAATGTTGGCCTTTATTTAAAAAGGGAAAAAAATATAAAGAATGTTTTGCTAAAACTATAAAATGCACTAGTCAAAATACAACTGTATTACTGTGTTTTGGGCCTCTTATCTAAAGAAAAATGCACTGGCATTAGGGGCAGTTCAAAGATGCTTCATTAGATTGCTACCAGATATGGCCATAATTGTTAATGCAGTTATCGTTTTTTTTGTTCAAACATCTATTATTAAAAAGCATTGAGAAAAATTTTGCTGTCCATAAAGGAAGTTCATTATGCCTTTGGCAGCAAAACATCCAAGGGTTATTTATGTTACTCAGGACATTTCAAGACAGCAGCAACTGTCAGTGATTTGAGTGCTTGTAGATCAATAAACAGCGACTTGCTGTGATCACTCTACCACAGGCAATGTCAGTCACATAGACCAACTTCAGTCTCTAATCACGTCATTCAGCATGCTGAAGTTTTTCATTGATACATTTCAATTATTGCCAGGAAGTATTTATCAGCCCTTCATTAAGCTTTGGCCTTAATAGAATTCAAGTCAACTGAGAGCTAGTCTGAGTCCAGCTAAGTTCTTAAAAAGGATCCGTGTCTGTTTGGAAAGAATTGTTTTGAAATTCATGCATATCATGAGGATGGAAATGATCACCTCACTCTGATAACAGTAAGAGAGGAGACATCAATCTGGAATGAGGATGTGAAGAGACAGGTCTTTGACACTACACTAGAGAGCAGTATTTGATAACCTATAATGTGCGGATGGAAATAAAGAATTGCTACAGTACGATTGAAGAGCCTTGTTTAGGAAAAGAGGAAGCAACCTCAGGGATAGCAAGCATCCATAGCTCAGAGATATTCCATCCAATATTTCAGGTGCAGGTAGCAGCATCACCCCAAAGCCAGAATCAAAAGCTCAAGCAGAATCTAAGGGACACAACTAAAAAGGGAAGACTCTGAAGGCAGCGTTAGAACTTTACAAACTTTGCAGATGTAACTGAATAAAAAGCTGGAAGGTTCCAAAGGGCAGTTTGTGACCTTGGAAGCTCAGCCATGAACTGCCAATAGATTGGGGAGTAGACACATAGCATTGGCACTCTTTACCAGTAAGAAAGAAAGATCCAAGTGCTCTTCCAGGTCAGATGGAAATGGAAGCCTGTAGAGATGGAAGATCTGATTAAAGACCTTTCTGTTATATAACCTGTTTGTTAATGTAGAAAGCCAAAAATGAGGCCTGAAGTGGGATCCCTGGAAATTTCTGTCAGGTGTGCATTTGGTATCTTTTCCAATGTAGGTAAATAATCTAAGTACTTTTGCTAATGATCATGGTTGCTCCATTCCATAGACATTTTTGCATGTGTGACCACAAGAAATTTCATTGTTCTTAAAGTTATTTCTTCACATCGTCAGGAAGCCATGTACATTTTAACAAATATATAGCATTCCTTCTTTGTGGCATTGTCTGTGCCTGTGAGGCCTTCTTGTCAAATGTGCTGACACCTCACTTAGCATTTGCTTTTCATTTATTTTCTATGTTGGCTTGTCACATGCCACTTCAGAGTGTCCATATGTTCCAAAATTAATAGAATGTTGTTCCCCTGAGGAAGGGTTATTCTCCTCATCTCAACATCGGTCTGAGTGTTTTTCTGGTCTTATTTTTCAGTCTTATTTGAATTGTTTTCTGCCTTGTTAAATCTTCCTTGGACAGAAGGAATTTACATTAAGAACTTACATTAAGAATTCCAACAATAATTCTGGTCTCTTATGAGTTCTGATTTGAAAACACAGCAACATTCCACTTGTGTATAAAAGTCATTAATGAAATTGTTCATGGATTCCTGTGGAAATTGAACCCTTCTGTGCTTTAATTAAAATAATTATCAAAATGTTTTAGGACACTATTAAATGGTATCAGCTTTTCTTTAATATTCTACTGATTAAAAGCATTATGCACAATGGGAGGTATTGAATAGAATAACGTATCAATTTGCTCAACTCCAGACTATGTGTTTAATTTTCAGGCAGTGCTGTATCTCAAGAACTGTCATCTCCAAGATGTCCAATGTACAATATGGTGTATCTCTGACCTTGGAACTTTTTCTCTCGTCTCAATTCTGAATTCTATATCCCAGCATTTCATTGCTGCTTGTAACCTCTGCAATCTGCTGTTCTTTATGCTCTTAAGCTTGTACTCAATGCTATTTTAAATTCTGTTGCCGTCATGTTTGCTAGAGTGCATACTACGACAGTGATACTACATTTTTTCCTTAGTTTGCCAGTCTTTCTAAAATCTGTACTGCTGCAATACTTTGTTATATCCTCTCAACAAAGCTTTTAGAATGCTGTTCTGTCATGATTTTCTTTATTTCAAGCTTGCATTGCCAAATGTCTGCACTGCTTACTGGATTTTCCAACCTGTTCCCAATCAAAATGATGTCTAGTCGCCTTTTCCAGAGTTTTTCTGCCCTCTGGAAGGAAGAAGGGGTTATACCACTTCTCTTCAGGCAAAAAGTGAACATTTTCTTGCCTTGCCTGATTCAAAACACATTGCACGTCTTTTTGAATAATTCTTTTTGAATAGTTCTTTTCCTGAACTCTTAATAAATCATCCTGCCAAAATTATAGTTTGTTATTGATTTGTGGTTCTTTTAAATTTCAAGTTTCTTCTCACTTTTCTTGTTCTCTGGACTCTTCCCCCAAATTCAAGTAACAATTTATTTATCTAACTCCAACAGTGAACAATTTAATTAAACTATTAACAAACCAAATAAACCCCTTCTAAGTATTAACTATTCCTGAATGAAACAAGATTCCAATAGAAATCTGTTACGATAAACACAAGCCCTACTTAATATAATTTTTATTTATTTAGTTGTGCCATTGGTACCTTTGATGTTTAGATGGCGCTTTCTCTAAGACTGATAGGAGTCTGTGAGAGCAAATGATTCTCTCTTGAGAGCTGAGAGCTGTTAACTCTGGCAGATGGCAGCTAGTTCTCCTGTCTTTGTCCAACTGACCTCTTGTTTTAGACCCCTAATGACATATCAATTTCTTACCATCAGATTTGGTCCTAGGTTGTCAAAACCATCAAATTCTAATTTGATAGGTTATTGGAATCTAAGTGCCAAGTTCAAATTGGTTGGCTTAATACAAAAACCTGTTGCCTCGGGAAGATTGCTGCTTGGCCTGATAATGGAATGGCCTTTTGATACAAATGTTTCAACTCAGGTGCTCGCTGAACTTGCAAACTTTCAAGCTGCTCACAGACAGCAAGCATCGACAAAGCACAATCTTTTAAAGAGACCATGCAATACTTTTACCATAACATTTTACAAACACCAAATTCTAACACCCTGCCTCCAATCCACAAATACTCCACCCAACTTTGCAACAGAACCTACTTGTGACAGCTTCAATGCTTATTTTGAGCAGGACAAACTCTTCTATACTCTGAGATAATGGGAACTGCAGATGCTGGAGAATTCCAAGATAATAAAATGTGAGGCTGGATGAACACAGCAGGCCAAGCAGCATCTCAGGAGCACAAAAGCTGACGTTTCGGGCCTAGACCCTTCATCAGAGAGGGGGATGGGGGGAGGGAGCTGGAATAAATAGGGAGAGAGGGGGAGGCGGACCGAAGATGGAGAGTAAAGAAGATAGGTGGAGAGAGTGTAGGTGGGTTTCTGGGTGTAGAGGTGGTCACGGTTGGGGCCAAATTGGGAAGGCTGAAATGTGGACTGTAGTCCCTTTGGGATGATCTGGTGCTCCTGAGATGCTGCTCTGCCTTCTGTGTTCATCCAGCCTCACATTTTATTATGCTGAGGAAGGTGATGTGGCCCACCTACACTCTCTCCACCTATCTTCTTTACTCTCCATCTTCGGTCCGCCTCCCCCTCTCTCCCTATTTATTCCAGCTCCCTCCCCCCATCCCCCTCTCTGATGAAGGGTCTAGGCCCGAAACGTCAGCTTTTGTGCTCCTGAGATGCTGCTTGGCCTGCTGTGTTCATCCAGCCTCACATTTTATTATCTTCTATACTCTCTTGTCTTCCCTTCCTTCGCGCTTACTTCATAACATTTTACTCATGGATAACTAACTTTACACCTGGAGCCTTTACTTACTCCCCATAAAGCCTCCTTTGCTCAGGCTAGGTAGCTGGTTTATGAGCAGAGTGACAGCAACACCATGGGCTCAATTCTGTACTGGCTGAGATTACCATGAAGGTCTCAGCTTCTCAACCTCTCCTCACCTACAAACAAATACCTTGGCATAGGTCTAATTAACCTACAAAATAATATCACAAATATTTATAGTACAGACAAAGACCACTGGTCTGAATGGTCATGCTGATTTTATGCTCTGCAAAAGTCTCCTCCCACTCTTTAACCCATAAATACATTTAACTTTTAACTTCATTAATATATCCTTTCATTCTCCCTTGTATAATTATGAGGATTCCTCTTAAATGCATCGATGTTACTCATCCCAATTGTTGTAAAACTTCTTAAATTCTAAATAATCACTGTTAAAGAAAACATTTTCCTGAATTTCCAGCCACATTTATTCGTGATGATCTCACATTTAAGCCCTAGCTTTGATGGCATTTACAACTGGAAACTACTTCTTTGCAGATCCCTTCAGAATTCTGTCAGGTCACCCTTCATCTTCCTTTTAACCCAGCCCATGCAGTTCTTTCTTGCTTGCTATAACCTTTCACTTCAGTATCAGCCCAATAGAAATTTTGTAATTGAATAAAAGCTAGTGAACTGCTCATTTGGCTGCCCCATGTCAAATCCAGTTGAACTGAATCTTTTGTGCAGAAGACAGCGTTACTTCACTTCTGAACAAGTTAACAGTAAATTGACCAGGCATGGAGATTGTAAGCTGTAGCCCACTGAAATGAGCTAACAGCCAAAATTATTAAACAGGGTAGTGATTACCAGAATAACAGTACCTTTACTGTGAAAGCTTTCTTATCTCCAGTTGGTTAATGAAGAGCTGTTCCTGAACTATGGCAAGGAGCCATGGTCTCCTTAAATCCTGATGCCTTGCCATCTGGACAAGAGTCCTGTCCTTTCAATTTATTAGACCGGCCTTCTGACTTCTTCTGCAATGCACCATAAAGAAGGAAATTCTCAACAAGAAATCCACACTCCATCTAGCAAGTACCTTTCAGGGTAATTCCTCTGCATCCACCCACCCTCCAAAAACAGGATGCTTCTGAAAGAAGCTAGAAACCTTAACTGCAGTTTTTTGATGAAAGATCATTCCAAAGTAGGCTCAGATGCTCAGCGTAATAACACGGTGCGACAAAGCATTTACATCTAAAATTCCATTGGTCTTTCATAGCCCCAGTTAAAATTGAAAAACGTCTTATTTACTCCACTGCAGTTAGACCTTCAGTTTATAGGAGAGAAATGGCACAATTCAAAATGATGTCATCTCTAGTACAAGTCCATCATCTTCCTGACTGCACTCTTGCTCGAGTAGGCATGCACTACACTTTCTCTCACTTCAAGTAGAATTCAGATCTGAACTGAAATAAGGTATAGAACTATCAGACAGCTCCCCGTTTCCAAAATTCCTCCCTTTCCCAGTTTTATATATGGCCAAATCATTGGCATACATAAAACATTTAGAAATATTCCAGAAGAATTATTATTGACTTAAAAGGATGAACGTAATAGCACTTAAAGTGTGAAAAATTACTCTTCATATTAAAAAAATCAATTTTTTTCTGGGGCATGGAAGTGACATTGCTTTTAATTGTGTTGGAAGTCTGTGCAGGATTTAACGTTTACTGTCCCTGCAAATTTTATTTGCATGGTCACACTTATATGTTAATTCAAAGGGGTGTACTTGCATTCACACTGCTAGGAGCTGTCACATTTCTGTCTACTTGTGCAACTATGCAAATAAAGGGAACACTGCATGGAAGAGCATTGTCAGGCACCCCTTCAAATTCATTTTATCTATTCGAAAATTTTCTAACTCTGCCAATGCAGAATCTTACTTTTGAACAATTGAAGTAACAATTTTAACTCCTCCATCTGGCGAACATCAAGACAACACAGGAGTTAAATATCAATACGGCCAATTACTTGATTTATTTTCATCCCATGATTTTTCTACAAACATGGCTTTGGCCTAGTGACAGGAGTTAGCCTTCAAGCTCTAGTGGAGGGGCCAAAACACAAAGCAACACTGCCCTGCCTTGCCATTTTGAGCACCTACGTGGCAAAAAATGAGTGGGCATTAAGAGAGAAATTGATGAGCCCTGAAGTGGAGGCTGGTCCAGTTCATGCACGCAAATTGTTCTTGCATCAGCATTGCAATGCTCGCTGTTGATGTATTCATAAGAATAAATACTGTGAACTGTATTGTAGGTGAGTTTGAGAGAGAGTCATGGAGATGTACATCATGGAATCAGACCCTTCCATCCAACTGAGCAGATGTCCTAATTAAATCTAGTCCCATTTGCCAGCATTTGGCCCATTTCCCTTCAAACCCTTCCTATCCATATACCCACCCAAATGCCTCTTAAATATTGCAATTGCTGCAGCCTCCACCACTTCCTCTGGCAGCTCATTGCAGACATGCATGACCCTCTGTGTGAAAAATGTTCCCCTTAGATCCCTTTTAAATCTTTTCCCTGTCACCTTAAACCTATACCCTCTAGTTTTGGACTCTGCCACACTGGGAAATAGACCTTGTTTCTTTACCCTATCCATGCCCATCATGATTTTACGAGCTTCTATAAAGGTCACCCCTCAGCCTCTGACACTCCAGGAAAATTAGCCCCTGCCTATTCAGCCTCTCCCTTTAGCTCAAACCCTCCAACACCAGCAACATCTTTGTAAATCTTTTCTGAACTCTTTCAAGTTTCATAACATCCTTTCGATAGCAGGGAGACCAGAATCGCATGCAATATTCCAAAAGTGACCTAACCAATGCCCTGTAAAGCCAAAAGATGACCTCCCAACTCCTATATTCAATGTACTGACCTATAAAGACAAACATTCCAAGCAACTTATTCACTATCCCATCTAATTGCGACTCCACTTTCAAGGAACTATGAACCTGCACTCCAAGGTCTCTTTGTTCAGCAACACTGCCCAGAACTTATACACTGAATGGTAAAATCCTGCCCTGATTTGCCTTTGCAAAATGTAGCACCTCACATTTATCAAACTTAAACTCCATCTGCGTCTCTTTAGCTCATTGGCCCATCTGATCAAGGTCCCACTGTAATTTGAGGTAACCTTCTTCACTATCACCTACACCTCCAATTTTAGTGTCATCTGCAAACATATTAACCATACCTCCTATGTTCACATCTAAATCATTTATATAAATGACAAAAATCAATGGACCTAGCACTGAACCTTGTGCCACACCATTGGTCTTTGGCCTCTAGCCTAATAAGCAACTCTCTACCACCATCCTGTGACTTCTACCTTTAAGCCAGTTCTGTATCCAAATGGCTAATTCTCCCTGCATTCTATGTGATCTAGCCTTGCTACCAGTCGACCATGAGGAACCTTGTCAAATGCCTTCTTGAATTCCATAGAAATTATGTCCACCTCTCTGTCCTCCATATTAGCCAACCTCCAGTCTTCCAGCACCTCACCTGTGGTTATCAATGATACATATATCTCAGCAAGGGGCCCAGCAAACACTTCTAGCTTCTCACAGAGTTCTAGGATGCACCTGATCAGATCCCAGGGATTCATCCACCTTTGTGTGTTTTAAGCCATTTAGCACTACCTCCTCTGTAATATGGACATTTTTCAAGATGTTGCTGTTTATTTCTCCATTTTCTATCTTGCATATTCTTCTCCACAGTGAACGCTGATACAAAATACTCATTTAGTATCTCCCCCATTTCCTGCAGTTCAACACATATGTAGCCTTGCTGATCATTAAAGGGCCTATTCCCTCCCTCGCTACCCTTTTGTCCTTAAATGTATTTGTAGAATCCCTTTGGCAAATAGGGTTAAGGAGAATCCAAAGCTATCTCATGTCCCCTTTTTGCCCTTCTGATTTCCCTCAAGTCTACTCCTTTATACTCTTCTAGCAATTCACACGATCCCTACTGTCTATATGTGAGGTATGCTTCCTTCTTTTTCTTGGCCAAACCTCAATTTCTCTAGTCATCCAGCATTTACTGCACTTACTAGCTTTGCCCTTCACCCCAGCAGGAACATAATATCTCTAGACTCTTGTTATCTCATTTTGAAGGCTTCCCATTTTCGAGCAGTCCCCTTACCTGCAAACATCTACCACCAATCAACTTTTGGAAGTTCTTGCGTAATATTATCAAAATTGGCCTTCCTCCAATTTAGGACATTAATTCTTAGATCCAGTCTATCCTTTTCTATCACTATTTTAAAATTAATAGAATTATGGTCATTGGCTCCAAAGTGCTCCCCCACTGACACCTCAGGCACCTGCCGTGCCTTATTTCCCAAGAGTAGGTTAAGTTTTGCGCTCTCTCGTAAGTACATCCACATACTGAATCAGAAAATTTTCTTGTACACACTTAAATTCCTTATGCAATGATGATATGATGAGGCTGGCATATGTCCAACTAGACAAATTCATGGTGGAAAAAAAATCAGACTTCTTTTTCCTTGATGTCAAGAATCTAATTTTTTTGATTTCATCATGTCTTCCCCAGTTAACTAACTATTCACCAATTGATCAAGGGCTGGGAAAATTTAACCCCATGTTCCATGTGGTGTGCTCAATTCATTCTGCAGAGAAAACCAAAGTCACATGACTAAGGCAAGTCAAAAGTGTATACTTACAAATGCATTTCTCCAAACAGACAGGACCTCCAATGAGCAGCTCCACTCCCCTGTTGCCTTCTCACTGGCTTAACTGATGTTCATTGCTGATATTGTAGACATTGTTCTGCTTTCCATTCCAGTGAAATTGGCAGTGATAGCAGTCATTAGTCAATACCAAAATAAGTAGATTAAAAATTATGAGACAAAAGAGGTTTAGAAGCTGAAAACTATGCCAGCAATCCAAATATCATGCTTATTTGCAGATGATTATTTCCTTAAATACTGTTTCAGTTATTTTGAGGGACATATCCAAGTTAGTTTACCCGGGAACTAGTCTGATTGTTTCAGAGGTCTCCAAGCTACACATGTTTGCAAAGGTGCTCCTCCCTTCGATGATTTATAAAGCAACATTGTCAGAAAAGGGGAATGGTGAGAGGATTCTGAAATAAGTAGGGAGAAAGGGGGAGGTGGACTGAAGATGGATAGAGGAGAGGATAGGTGGAGAGGTGGGTGTGAGTGGGGAGGTAGGGAGGGGATAGGTCAGTCTGGGTAGGACGGACAGGTCAAGGGGGAGAGATGAGGTTAGTAGGTAGGAAATGGAGGTGTGGCTTGAGGTGGGAGGAGGGTATAGGTGAAAGGAAGAACAGGCTAGGCAGGAGGGGATGAGCTGGGTTGGTTTTGGGATGCAGTGGGGGAAGGGGAGATTTTGAAGCTGGTGAAATCCACCATTGGGCTGCAGGGTTCCCAAGCGGAATATGAGTTGCTGTTCCTGCAACCCGTGGGTGGCATCATTATGGCACTGCAGGAGGCCCAGAATGGACATGTCGTCTAAGGAAAGGGAGGTGATGTTAAAATGGTGCGTGACTGGGAGGTGCAGTTGTTTGCTGCGAACCGAGTGTAGGTATTCTGCTAGGTGGTGCCCAAGTCTCCAATGTAGAGGAAGCCACACCGGGTACAGTGGATGCAGTATACCACATTGGTAGATGTTCAGGTGAACATCTGCTTGATGTGGAAAGTCATCTTGGGGCCTGGGATGGGGTGTGGAGGAGGTGGGGGCAGGTGTAGCACTTCCTGCAGTTGCAGGGGAAAGTGCTGGGTGTGGTGGGGTTGGAGGGGAGTGTGGAGCGGACAAGGGAGTTGTGGAGAGAGTGGTCTCTCCAGAAGGCAGACAAGGGTGGGGTTGGAAAATTGTCCTTAGTGGTACGGCCAGATTGTAGATGGTGGAAGTGTCGGAGGATGATGCGTTGTATCCGGAGGTTGGTGGGGTGGTATGTGAGGACGAGGGGGGGTTCTCATTTGGCGGTTATTGTGGGGGCGGGGTGTGAGGGATGAGGTGCGGGAAATGCGGGAGACACGGTTGAGGGCATTCTCGACCACTGCGGGGGGGGAAGTTGCGATCCTTGAAGAACGAGGGCATCTGGGATGTGCGGGAGTGGAATGCCTCATTCTGGGAGCAGATGCGGCGGAGGCGAAGGAATTGGGAATGGGGGATGGAATTTTTGCAGGAAGGTGGGTGGGAGGAGGTGTATTCCAGGTAGCTGTGGGAGTGGGTGGGCTTGAAATGGACATCGGTTTGTAGATGGTTGGCTGAGATGGAGACAGAAAGGCCCAGGAAGGTGAGGGATGTGTTGGAGATGGTCCAGGTGAACTGAAGATTGGGGTGGAAGGTGTCGGTGAAATGGATGAACTATTTGAGCACCTCTTGGGAGCATGAGGCAGTGCTGATACAGTCATCAATGTAACGGAGAAAGAGGTGGGGTTTATGGCCAGTGTAGGTGCGAAAGAGGGACTGTTCCACATAACCTAGAAAGAGGCAGGCATATTTTGGGCCCATGTGGGTACCCATGGCCACCCCCTTTGTCTGTAGGAAGTGGGAGGAATCGAAAGAGAAGTTGTTGAGGGTGAGGACACGTTCGGCTAGGCTGATGAGGGTGTCGGTGGAGGGGGACTGGTCAGGTCTGTGGGATAGGAAGAAGCAGAGGGCCTGTAGGCCATCTGCATGTGGAATGCAAGTGTATAGGGACTGGTTGTCCATGGTGAAAATGTGGTGTTGGGGGCCAGGGAATTGGAAGTTCTGGAGGAGGTGGAGGGCGTGGGTGGTGTCACGGACGTAGGTAGGGAGTTCTCCGTAGGCAGGTTCTGAGGAAGGTGATGTGGCTGTGGTACCTGGTTTGCTTCAGAACATGGTTGCGCAGTTTCAAGGCCGAAGAGACGACAAGAGAGTTGTGATGGATAGATAGCCCCTGAGGTTGGTCCGGAGGGAGGAGGGTAACAGTGTTTAGAGATGTTGTCTTTTGGATGAGGCAGTAAGTTGAGGATCTCTTAACCTGTTTAACTGAATATAAAGGATTCACTGATACTAATTTGAAGATTGGGTGAGTTATCTTTGGTGTACTGTTCAATAATTATCTCTTATATGAACAGATTGTCTGGTCATTATCACAATGCTGTTTCTGAGAAGTTGATGTATGCAACTTGCCAAGTTTTTGGCATTGCTGCAGTATGCTCCAGATACATTTCATGTCTGTCTACTGCTTTGAGATGTTTGCAGATAAATGCTACATGAACGTAATTTTTCTTTCCTTCCTGAACGCTAACATTCTGACAATGTTGCTTTATAAATCATCGAAGGCAGGAGCACCTTTGCAAATAATGTCAATAATGAGGTGAGTAAGAGAAACCTCACTTCAGCCTTGTGGCATAAAAAGCCTCAAAAATTATATATATAATGCAACCCACATTTAGCCAAAAAGAAGTCAGTCCATAATTACAAATGTGATAACCTAATTGCAATGAAGTGTTACCTGTGCCAATGTACCACAGTAATTGATTTGTAATTGTTTGACAATTGGTATTGCTTTTGTGTAAATGAATATAATTGAAACTGTTTTATTCACTCCCTCCAGTGCTACACTAATGCATAGTACAACAATGCTGCAAGATGTCAAGTTTTAGTTTTTAGTGGACAGTTTGTGGGCACTTAACATAAAATCTAAGCATGATAGCAGACTTGTCAAATCCATTTCAATTCAATCTATCTACATTGCCTGTATTGTACTTGAACTGAACTCCATTAGAAATTTTCAGATGAAACATAGGGTCACATTTTGAATTCTACTCAAAAGAACTGATTAAGTGAGTTGAAACGCGCAGAGAGGATTACGCTGTACAAAGTTCAGGTGAGAACATAAGGAATAAATTCCAGGCATTGGCACAACTTTAATTATGAAAGAAGAAATATTTCATCATTACTCTCACAAATCCTGCAGCTATTTCTTTATCATCAACATGACAGGACTGGGAGTTATCGGTCGAATTAAAGAATGGGAATAACTGAATCCAAATGAGATAATTATTGATTTGCATTGCAGACAAAATACTTTTTATGTGTGAGACAAAGCTACTAATAATTTTAGGCTGAGAAATTACAGAATCATATATTACAGAAAGAAATTATTTTTCTCATTGATTACGCACAGGTTCTTATGAAGGGCAATCTAATTGTTTCTAACCCACTTTTAGTATATATCTCTGCAATCTGGTCTCCTTCAAGTATGTATTTTATTCCTGAAGGCTACTGTTGAATGCATACCCTCAATAGATCCCAAAAATTAATTACACAAAAAATGTTTCTTTCATGACTTTTCTCATTCTTTTTCCATTTACTTTAAATTAACATAATTTTCTTATCTATTCAGTCCTCTCTGTTCAGGTACCTATCTAATATCCAATTACAGTTATTCCTGATTTTATTTGCGTCCTTCATGCCCTTACCAGAGAAGCATTGTAATTTGTATTAGTGTTGATGTTTTCACTCATTGGTGACCTTTGGTCCTTGAGCTGTCTCTCACTATTCTATGTACATTTGATTTGCAGTTGAATTTTTGAGATCGTTTTTTATTTCAGGCTAAATGTCAGAGAGTTGACTTTCACAAGGAAAATGCTTTTTGGGAACTGGCATGCATGTTTCATTTGAGTACAAATAAAGTAAGTTGCAAAGTAAAAGAAAAAGTTAATAATTTTCTAACATATAATTATCTTATGACATTATAAACTATACACACACACACACACACACACACACACACACACACACACACACACACACACACACATACACACACACACAAAATAAACTATAACGCTTCCTGTTACATTTCAACATCACTCTGATCACCATCTGTATCACTATGCAATTTGTCCCAATTGCTGGTGGTATGACATTAACATATAGATCTTTCCTAATTTCTTTTTCATCATCGTCATTGTTTGTACCAGTATTGTCAGCATTTTCCATAAGTAATCTTGCTCTGTATCATTGAGCGCATTCAATATTCGGTAATGGCTCCACCACATTCAAATCTTTGTATAAGAGCTATTTCAACTGTTGTCGCTCTGTACCTATCCTACTTTAGTACATCAACTGGAAGTGAGTTATAACTTTACAAATTTCACCACGTCTTTTCATAGTCTGGCTTTCCTTGTGCCTGTGAGGCCTTTTGATTTTGTGGGCTGATACTGACTCTTAGTTTCACTTGATATAACCCTGTGTTAGCTCATCATTTGTGTCTTTAGAATGTTTACACCTTATAATGTGGATACGTTCCGTTGCTCTCCTGTGACAAGGTTGACTTTGTCCTCTCAGAACCATTACAACACCATTACTGGATGGAAAATTTGTAAGCAAATGGAGATTGAAGGACATTATAAAAGTCGGTTGATGAACCGTCAAATAACATTGTAGAAGATAAAAGATTTCAAATTAATGCACTGGTTAGTGGAGAGCCAGCATGGGGTACGAGAGGCAGATAATCAGTGAACAGGGATTAATATAGGACAAAGTATAACTAGCGGAACTTTGGATATATTGGGGTTTACGGGTGGGTAGATGTCTACTTTATGAATGATGCCACCCAATATTTGGTGCATTCATGTGTAAGCAGAAAGTGAGCTTCTATAATTTGGACTGGATCTTCATTTCTTATTGTTTTAAACACATCTGGGGTGGGGGTGCAAGAGGGCAGAGTTAATGCTGGATGTAACTCTTTTTATTTTTTAGTGAGATAAAATAGAATGCCCGTCCTTATCTCCAATCCTTGGCTATGAACCTAAAGATATGTTACATTCTTCAATCTAACAATTAATCATTTGCTTCTTTCCAATATGTATCAATGTTCACTTAGGAATGCATTAGTTATCTTTCTCTAATGCCAATGGCTCAATCACATTAGCATCTTAGAATGTGTAGCTATTTTACTTTTTAATGCTCTGTAATTGCATCCTATCTCTACATATCTTCCTGAAGTGACTAAAAGTTTTACAAACATATTATCATCAGCATTACCTGTCTAAGCTCAAAATAATTGCCACAACAATTAATTCATGATCTCAAAACTGAATTTAAGTTATGCAGGCAAGTTACATAAGTTTTGATAATATTCCCCTGAGTTTAGAAACTTGAGGGCTGATCTGGTGCTTAAAATTATAAAAGTATACAATATATTTCGTAGATGAATAGAAATGGTTTCCTCTGTTGAAAGCAAAAAAAACATAGGCCGATCATAATTTGATCAGAGCTTGGCACATTTAAGGTAAAATCAAGAAGCTTTCCTCTTCAAAGAGCCAGCATCTGGAAATTCCTCAGCTGCCCCTTTTTCCAAATGACTATGGTTCAATGAAAACTTCACCATCTGCATTAATAGATTTTTTTTCATGAATGATCTTGAAGTGCTGTATATGGTGACATGAAAGTTGGAAAAGTCCTCTAAGAAATATTTAATAAGGTCAGAAATCAAACCTGAATTCTTCCCTTCCCATGCGAATCTGAGACAATTTTTAAAAGAAATAGCGCAGCCTTTTACCTGGGATTCTCCTCTATACATTTCACCAGTCTGTAGGAAAAAATACTTCTAGTAATCAACTTTTTTTTGGAATTCATCCTCATACTTTTAATTGTATCCTGTGATTAATCAGTTGATAATATTGGTACAGGAAGTCTCCAAAGTTGTAGATGGATGGTATAGCTAAACAGGTAATCCTGGCAAACCAATCCACAGGGAAAAGCGTTCGCAATTATGTTCCTACTTCCTTTTCTAGCATTGTGACCTCATTGTAATGCTCCTGTGACGTGTAGGAGATGAACACTAAAGAGGCTAAAAGTTCAGCTATAGGGAATACACTCCCAACCCGTCATTTGCACATTTGTCACTGGTTTTAAATATAGTAGCAGTCGATGAGAAGTGGAACACTTTATTATTATATTATAATCTGGCACTCACTGCACCATTGCAAATGCAATTGAAAGTTCAATTAGTAATTCTCAATCTTCTAGGGGCTGGGAAACACAGCTGTGAAAGGGATTTTGGAACTATTAGCCCAAAAAGATAAACATTACTTCCCACAATTTTTGTGGGGCAGGAATGCTCTCCCCAGCCCGTCAGGCAAGCTTACAAAATTATGTCATCTTCTGGTTTAGATGGCAAGGGATCTCATTGTCTCTTAAATTACTCTGCTGTAATGACTGGACATTAAACAATAATTTTTTTATACACATTATTTATGCAGAGAGTGGAATTTTATTGTGGCCTGAACAACATGGGCTATGACAAGAAATGTGGCAGAATTGTATGGGAATTTGGGTGAGATCTATCTTGAAACAAGTTGCTGCATTTTTAAATAAGTTCCAGATGTCAAAGAAAGTTTTTCACTTGGCAGTGGGGCATTGCCTGTCAAGGGGGATTATAGCCTGTCAATGACCTTAGTAATAGCACATCTCACCTCCTTAATATGTAGCCTCCCACGCTACCACCTGCCATGAGCAAACTAGATGACCAGAAATCTTGAATGTTGGAGCAGGTACCAAGCAACTTCAGCTCAATGCCTTCTCCAAAGAACATCTATGTAGGACACCAGGCACCA
Organism: Stegostoma tigrinum; assembly: GCF_030684315.1. NCBI lineage: Eukaryota > Metazoa > Chordata > Chondrichthyes > Orectolobiformes > Stegostomatidae > Stegostoma > Stegostoma tigrinum. The sequence goes on from NC_081368.1 coordinate 39,339,071, forward strand.
ACAGTGCAGGGCACAATCCATGGGCACCGATCACATGCACCCCAATTCTCAAATATTGGCTCTGTCACCCTCTAAGAATCACCATGGCACTTCTCCAACCCATTTACAGGATGTTTCTGTACTTCAATGCTGCAGTTCTGGAAACAGCAGCAACTATCATTGTAATGCTGCATTCGGGGCACAGAGAGCTTATTGACAGGGCTAGGCTGTATCTCTGGGTTGGCCACATGCTCTCTTAATGCTCGCTCATTTTGAACTTACCTGCATTGTCTGGACTTGGCTTGCCTTACGTCTCAACCAGAAATTCCTACTGTATTAATGTACTATTTACCACAGACAAGGTCAGGAAGCTTTCTATAACTGTCAGCATTCCTCCGTCAAGTCAAGGAAGATAGCCTTCTCTCAGGTAGACCCAGCGCAATCAGTCAACCACATCCTCTGATACCATCTGGGAAGTTTGAATCAAGCCAGTCAACAACTTGAAAGAATCAAGATCAGGGTCCAACCCTCACAAGGTTTGAAGAGGCCAAAATTCAGGCAGCCACCACTGGTCTTGAACCTTTCTGCCATATAGTATACCATTTTCTTTCCTGGAATAGGAGAGAGGCAGATATTAAGGGAAATGAAAGTTGCTGGCCCAGCTTGTACTTTTGGTGCAGGTGGAAATGTATGACGAGCAAGTGAATACAGACCACAGAGGACATACAGGGTTCATGGCATCAGGATTTCAGTGGCTAACAGTGAGTGGAGGAAAATATTGAAAGAATTAGTGACAGTGGTAGAGCATAAACCTTTGTGGGAGATGAGTACAGTAGCAGTGACAATGTGTCTGTGAGGTAGTGGAAAGCAGATAGTGGCAATTATGTTTGCAGAATGGAGACCTTCATCCTACATTGCACTGTGCATTTGTGAACATGGCTGAGACTATACTAACCTGGGTGGCATGGTCTGATGTTGTGGACTCTACTGGTGCTCCTGGAGGAAAATGATATCCAGCCTCTAAGTCTGATCGCCTACAATTGATGTTAATGTTAGGGATGGGATAGATACCACATTTATACATCGTGGCTGGGTGGCTCAGTTGTTAGCACTGCAGCCTCACAGCACCAGGGACCCGGGTTCGATTCCAGCCTCAGGTAACTGTCTGTGCGGAGTTTGCACATTCTCCCTGTATCTGCGTGGGTTTCCTCCAGGTGGTCTGGTTTCCTCCCACAGTCCAAAAATGTGCAGGGCAGGTGGATTGGCCATGCTGAATTGCCTGTAGTGTTCAGGGGTGAGTGGGTTATAGGGGGATGGGTTTGGGTGGGATGCTCCAAAGGGTGGTGTGGACTTTTTGGGCCGAAGGGCCTGTTTCCACACTGTAGGGAATCTAATCTAATCTAATCTACAATTTAGGGCTTGAGTTGCAGTTTAGTGTATATGTTGCAGAATAGGACTCTGGTATTAAAATGTACAAATTCTTTAAATTCAGAACATGAGAGAAAAAAAGGAAATAACAGTGGACTAAATTTTCCCAGCCACTGAGTAATGTGAGAAATGAGTCAGTTGAAAAGATGTGGCAAAAATCAGAAAAATTAGATTCTTGACAATGAGGAAAATAAATTAGAATTTCCAACCAATTTTTGAATAGCAAGATGAGAATTTCAATAGTGAGTGGAAAGAGTTCCATTTACATGCAATAACATCTCAGTATTATCTTTTCTAGTGTCATCTACATGCAGCCCTCCCACGCAGTGGAGAGAATCTATGTGGTGACAATTCCTGACGTGAAAGCCTGAGTGGATACCTGGTCGCTATAGTTCATCATTTAGCCCTCCAGGCCTCCATCTCGGCCAGCTGTCCCTAACACCTCTGGGCATGCTCCATGTGTAATGCCCATTTCAGACAAACACCACCCTTACCACAGCATAATAGCACATCTTTGATCAACTTGCAAGACAGTTCTACACTTCATTGCTGCACCACAAATCATACTAGCACCTCTCATTTACTGCTGCCATAAAGCCACTTTGCTTGTAGGGGCAGCCACCCATCTCGTGGATTGAAGTTAAATGCATCTGAAGGCACTTACATCTCTTAGCAATAATTCACGTTGTGCCGATTTGAATGCTCACAGCATCTCTGTCTTGTGTTGCTTTTTGAATTTAGGCACCGCATTCAGAACTTACAGTCCAACATTACTTCTTTTTTGCTGCAGATACAAAGCCAAGCTCATTTTCACATGTACCAGCAAAGATCAGTCAAATGGGTGAGGAAGATTGATTGCTGAATAACATTATGGTACATTAATGTCACATCTGCAGCATCTGCCAGCAACTTACGTGGCAAATGCACCTTATGACCTTCAACTAAATAACCACATCTCAAACCCTCAGGGGAGTAACTGTCAGCCAAAGTTAAATGGGGGAAATTGTCAGTAAGGGGGTGCCACTGCATAGTTAAGGGAATGATCCAGCATGTCGGAAATGGTCAGTTGGGAATTTGGGTTGATCAGAGCCAGGAGTCATATCTTTACAGTCCAGGAAAATTCCACCCAAAGTGAATTCTCTTTCTCATGTTAATTTCCAAACCAACTTTTAATATTTTAATCCAAATACTCTGCACTGCACCTGAAGATTCCCCCGATGTGAAGAATGGAAAAGTAAAATCTTGCTAATAAAAGAGGATTAGTGCAGAGTAACAATTATATTCCTCTTCTGCAATATACCATGTGGATCTGACCAGTCAGCAAAACCAGGCTAGAACCATGGAGAATAAGCCCTGAATCAGTCTAATGAAATGTGGAGCTTTGTGTATTGTGATTAATGGTTTGCTAAGTAGTAGAGATTACAATTAATTATGCCATTATGCATTATGTAGAACAGCATATTACCATTAATGAACATATACTAGTTTTATTATAGCTCCTTGGTTCAGGAATTAAGTTGCAGTGAGCAAAGTTATGCCATATTACTAATTATCTATGAGTTCACCACAGGCAATTCACCCAAGAAATTTCACCGTGGATCCACCCACAGGAATTGTGCAGTGCAGCTCCAAACTGACAGTGCTTGTCTTTGAGTACGGCTGTGTTTGAAATATCTCACTGGTGCCAGGGATGCCTGTAAATTCCAGGATGTCTTGTGAGTTGCAAGTTGCTCTAGGAATGAAGCTTAGTGAAATAGGGTGGAAATTGGAAGTGGTCTTCACATAAAGCATTCAGACATCAATTACAGCAGTGTATTTGGTAAGATATGATGACAAAACATATTTGGATTAGCTGTGAGAATCATCCAATGAATATCTCTATCTGCCAAAAGACCACAATATTCAACCTGCATTTATTGAACCCAGTTCTTTCAGTACAGATAGTAAAATGAGATTATTTACCCGAGTTTCACTTTCATTACCACCTTCAAGGTTACGCTCATCTCAAAATGTATTATGTACAACCATCTTCAGCAATAATGTTCCCCCTATCATAGGGTCAAAAGTGGGGATGTTCAATGCTGATCGCACAATATCAACAGGAACATGCATCTGCTGAAGTTGCCCTTCTGGCTGGTGGAGAGTGTAGGTTTGGAAGGAGCTGTCAAAGCAATCTTGGTGAGTTAGTGCAATTCACCTTATAGATGGTGCACGTTGCTGTCTGTATGTGTCAGTTGTGAAGGAAGTGAATGCAGAAAGTGATGGAGAGGGTAACAATCAATTGGGCAGCTTTGTCCTAAATGGTGTCAAACTTCTTGAGTGTTGCTGGTGCTGCTCCAATCCAGGCAAGTGGGCAATATTCCATCACACATGATGTCTGTCTTGCAGCTGGTGGATAGGTATGAGGGAGATGAGATGAGAGCTTGCTGCAAAATTCTTAGCCTCTAAAATTTCTCTTCTAGCCTATAATGACTTAACTTAAGAGCATGTCAATATTCAAGCCCCACTGTTTCACAAGCCATTACCAAGGTTGGAATGGGTAGCCGTGTGGCTGTGGTCACTGTTGTTTCCCTTTAAAAAGGCCACAATTGGTCATTGTACCCAGAGCCTACCTTCCAGGTTGAGTCACTTACCCCGCCCACTCCCAGTGTACTCTCAGCCATTTTCTTCCCCGTTGTCTATATTTGATTTCCAACATGATGGATCGTAACAGTGTGCACTTCTCTTCCAGTGGCTCCCAGCCACAGCCTGACTGTGCCAATGATCCCCCAAACATCCACATTCTTTTCCTGTCAGCCCATCATATAAAAGCCTCAGCCTCACACTTCGCCAAGTTCCCAGCAGCCCCCCACTTTCCACATGGGGTTACACCTGCCCACTGCATCCACACAGACCCTGGTATGTACAGTGACCATGATTGGTGCAGTCAAACAGTGCTCCCCATAACTCACTGAAAACAGGATGCTCTTGGCCATGGACAAACCCCAAGCCACATCCTCTCAAACTTTACTGCTGCCCTCCTTCACAACTGTTATGACCTTTTACCCAGAGCATAAAAGTTCCCAGTTCTGAATTGTAACCAGCTGAAACTCAGTCTCACATTAACTGCCACCCTTGACCCACCACCCTCCTCTCCTCAATTTCTGCATTTGGATCTGATGGACTCATTGTGGCCCACTTTCTTGACTGACACGACCAGACAGCCCCTGGCTACTCAGCCCAGATCCCTGACAGACAGACAATTCTCCAGGTGGATTAGCCTCCAGACTGTCTGCTATGGAGCTTAAAGACTGACCATGATCCACTCGCTGGACTGAAGAGGCACAGACCCCTGACTGATAAAACCCTGACCAGATGCTTGGCCATGGCCAGTGTTCTGGACTGGTATTGGGCACAGCCTGGCTTAAATTTACTGCGCTGGGATCCCCTGACTGGTTGGTTCCTATATGAACTTCAGTGTGGACTACACCCCTAAAACTTTGAGACATGGCTGTATGCTGCAGTTGCAGTATGGTCGCCCTGTAAGCTGCTGACACATGGTACAGGTGTGAGATTGATGCACATTGCAAGCTGCTTGTTTATGTGAGTGTATAAATTGGCAAAAAGCAGGACAAGGCATGACAGGGATTCTGTGAACATGCAGATAGATGCGAAGTGAGCAAGCACTAGACGAGCAACAAAGAGACCTGAGAGGCAGCCTGGCTCAGTCTATGAGCTGGGTGCCTGTGCGCAAAGTATCTCTGTGGCAATCTTTTGATGCTAGTTGTTAGTACACTCTGCAATGCAAGTCTGCACTTCCAGAGCACCGGAGAACTGTCAGGATAGTCATGATGGGGTGACAGATGCTGGATGCTAATGTCCAAGATGAAAGATGCATGTGATTAGTGCCTACCATTTCATCGTAGGCAACCTGGACGTTTTTGGAATAAACGGTGAATTGAATCAGTCAAGTATGTACTTTGGCTTCCTTGCCAAGTTTTCTTGATGCTGAGTTTATTGGCAAGTTTGGAAAGATGAGAGGCTGAATATTATTGAGGAGACTTGAGCTATTAATAAGGTGGTTAATGAGTATTAATCCTGGTCAACTGGCATTTGCTACTTCCTAGCCAGAATCTCACCATGTCACTTGTGAAAAACCTAAAAGATGGAATGAATAGTTCTTGATGTTTTGAGAGAATTTACCATGTTTGCCATCTGATTCTGGCACACGTCTCACCACAGCCAATGTTGTACACACCCTTTCATATTCCACCCAGAGTCAGCTTTTTGATTCTTTATTATTCTGGTTCCTTCACATGAAAAAGGTCTCTTGTGTCTTGAAGAAGAGAACTGGATATATTAATTAAGTAGTGTTTTAATCACAGCAAGGTATGTTTTAACCAGGGCTCTATCTTACTTTATATTATTCTGGCTATGTATTTGTAAACTCTATTGATTTTGTCAATTACTGCTGTGCATTAATTTATTTTGTTCAATCTACTCAGACCCTTGGCTACATTAATCTCTCATTACTTCAATATCATTAATGAAGTATATGTTTCATATTTTCCTTCCAAAATGCAATGCAATTCACTTGTACATATAAATCTTAATTTATTATTGTTCTTCACTCTTGCACATCTTTTCCAATTGATTCTATAAAACACTTGACCTGCTTCAGGCGATCTCACTGACCCTTGTAGTTTCATATGATCTGTAACTCTCATCAATTTGCTTTTCTGAATCAAAGTTGCTGATATAAATCCAAAGCAATAATTCTCTCACCATGGATTCCTGATCTGGCATCACAAATGGTACTTATCCCAACCTTGTAATAAATCTCTCAAAGAATATTCACACTTCACACAGTGTTATGGTCAGATCAAGGCAAGGTTCCACAATTTTTTTTGTCTCCAAGTGGAATACTCCAATTTGTTAAAGTCCCGGGTGAGGAACGATGAACTGGCATTACTTGGTTATTTACCTTCCGACGGCCCCACCCGCCCCTTTGTTGGGCACAGCAAGACTAATTTAAAAGCAATCCCTTCACTTGTGGATACATTTCTCCCAAACACTAACGAAATTATATTTTAAAATGTCGATTTTGTGACTGGACAATTATGTCCAGTGGTGTAGTATAGGATTTAGTGCTGTGACCTTTACTGTTTGTGGTGTACTTAATAATTTAGATATTAATGGAGGAGATTTGATCAGTACATTCACAGACGACATGAAAATTGTTGCTGTAAGACTAACGAAGAGGAAAGTCTTATACTACAATGTGTGGGGATCTGGAATTCATCATCTGAAAATAAAGTCAGAACTATGAATACATTTAAGAAGTACTTAGGTGAACTGTTGAAATACAAAAGCATATTAGTACTGAAAAATGGGACTAGATTTGATAGATGCTTGATGATTAGTGTAGATATAATGGATCAAAAGGATCTCTTACTGTGCTGTAAATCTCAATAACTATATGACTCCAATTAGCGAGGCTTTCTTGAATTAACAAAAAGAGTGAGATGAATGTGAGATGAAGTAACAAAACAACCCACTTAAATGCAGAGTAACAGCTAACATATTTTACACAAACTGAAATTGGTCTGTAGCTCTCTGTCCAATTATTAGCCATTTTGAAAATAAATGCTCGATTTTCCTGTTTGGCACTTTTGTAGCAACCTGTACTCCCCTCACAATGCTGTCTATACCTTGCAAATGTAATCATTAATCCTCTTGAAAGATTGGGATAAATGCTCCAATATCAATGGAAATTGTTTTAATCCCTTTTTAGTTTGCCTTCCATCTTTATCTACATCTTCAGTTATTAATTTTGCTTAGATTAACTCGAACACTTGCAATCCACTGAGAACATTGGTTAAATACAGAATAAATCTTTTTGCACACTGCCCTAGCAAACACTATCAGATTAGACACTAAGAAGATACTTTAGAAAGAAAAAAAACCCATCTAATTTCACTTCATAGTGTCTTGAGTGTCAAACAAACATTTGTAGCCTAATGGTGAAACATATTTCCAAAACCTACTACATCCTGTAATCTGAGTAAGACTCCTGGCATAAATCAGTCCAGGTTCTGATTATTTATTGATGGCTGTTGGCTGGAAAAAAGATGCTGAAAATCTCAAATGTTAATTCTGTTTCTCCCCATCAATGCTGAGTTTCTTCAGCATTTTTTTAATTCTATTTCTGATCCCCAACATTGCTTTTTTTTGTTGAAGATGTGCCTTTGTTTAACTGTAAAAGTTATTTTATTTGCACAGAAATACATTGTCACTTAATCAATGGTCATGACTCTATGCACCTGGGGCTATTCCAATACTTTCTTTCAACACAGTCCAGAAACTCATAAAAGTTTTATCCTGACATTATAGACACGCTGTCAGAGACTTCAGTGTGTTGTGTACTCACTTCCATTGGATACAAGCCAGGCAACGATTAGTCCTCTTAACCTGGTCCTCAAACAAAAGTGCATGCCTAAGTATTGAATGACACTCATCCTGATATTCATTGATTGCACCCTGTTCTTACTGAAGTTAGACCATAACTCAATGTCTCCTAACCTTCCCTCAATCTCCCTCAACTTGGCCTTAATTAGGCCCCCTCCCTCAGACACCATTGGTCTTCTCTAGGTCAGCCTCAACCTGCCCCTCAAAGCTTCTAATAAGACTCCATAATAATCTCCTTCCTTAGAACAAGCTCTTGCAAGATTGATGAAGGCCATCAGCTCATCCAGCTTCCACCTCGAAGGCTACCTCGTCAGTTCTGTATCAATTTTAACTAGTTACGAAAGTGAAGGTCCAGTTCACCTCCAATGTAATCACTAAGGTAAGAATGAAATGCATCCTATGTTTCAATTGTGTTTTAATGAGAATGTATTGTATGCAACCCATCACAGCCAGCCTTCTGCCACAGACCATCAGAACTTCCACGAACTGTTGGGAGAATTTGGCGCATGACATCCTGACATCAGTATTTTAAAACATGGTTTCCCACCCAATGATTCCATGCAAGATAACAAAGTGTGAAGCTGGATGAACACAGCAGGCCAAGCAGCATCTCAGGAGCACAAAAGCTGACGTTTCGGGGCTAGACCCTTCATCAGAGGATTGAATCCCCTCAACTGATTTAGTAAGAATTAAACTCCTGTCTCTGGAGTATGAGTTCAGGTGTTTAGATTACTCATGTTATCACTAGACTTCTGTTCACCTGCAAATCTCTGCGCTAGAATCTGAAGATAGTCTTCAGAACAGACATTGCACTGTCAAAGCCAACTAAGATCACTGCCAGCTTATTTTAATATTTACCTTGGGATCTACTGAACCATGAAAAGGCAACAGGCACATTTGTCAGTCAGCTGTGGATCATTTCCCGTGATTTTAACAGGCATGGATTGGATTGCTGGGAAGAGTGCGCTGCTGGTGTTGTCTGATTCATTGGTACAAACCATCAGCCCATTATAGAAGGACTGATTCAATATGTAAAGGGGAAATGACAGTTTACAAATCCACTGTAAGCAGCAATTCATTACAGGATAGAAATGCAACATTGATAAAAATCATGGGGAGTGGTAAAACTTAGAATCTCTGTGACACGAGGAGGAATCTGAAAAAAATTCAAATCTGTAAATAAGATGTCAGGAGAGTAGTGAAGCCTGAGAAACTACAGCAAATGATTGATTTAATTTATGACTGACTCAAGTGCATAGTTTATCATGTAATGAAGCAGAGTGTTTAATGAATTAATCAGACCTAAGGAGAGTAAAATTAAAAATAACTCATTACAGGAAACTAACAAAGTGTTCTGAATTTTTATTAGATTATAATACGGCATGTAAATAACAAATAAGTGATAAGTAAATAACAATGCCAGGAACAGTTTAAAAAGATGCCCTAATTTAACTTAATTTTCATTAAATAGCCAAATAAATAAAACAAGGTTATTTGTGGATGACAGTACAGGTGCAGTGTTTTCACCTGTAGTGTGAGTGTTTCTGATGATCATTGTTATTCCAAACAACCACATCTGTGGTATCTGCATATAAAAAACTTCAGCTCAGCTATTAAACTAGAATCTGAGGCACAGACATTGTGAGTCAGAGAGGAGGAGCATTGTTTGGACACTTTGATCCAAGAGGCAGTCACCCCCCTTAAATTCAGGAGTGTTGGAGGGTCTACTCAGTTGTCAGGAATGGAAGACTGCACATTTGAGCCAAGCAAATAAAACGACATCATGTGCTGGAATAAGGTGTTTTTATCTAATCATTACAGGATCCTGCACCTGCAGGATGGTCAAGCAAACTGCCAATGGCACCATGATAAAGTGGCCATTCAAGTGGAGGAAGTGATAAGGCAATTACAAACATCACGAGGCTTTGGAGAAGGTACCTTCGAGATTTATTAGGGTGGTTTCAGTAATGTAGGATCATAAATGTGTAAATTGACTCAGTAAACTAGGGTTATTCCCCTTCCAGGAGAAAACATTTAAAGGAGACATACGTCTAAAATCATAGATTTTAGAATAGGTAAAGTTTTCACATAAAAAGATAAAAGAAAACTCACAGAATTAGAGATCCATGTGAATATGGAGAATGAGCAGCTAAAGTAAATTGATATTAATAAAAAGGTAGTACCAGAGAAATTAATGGAACTGCAATTTGAAAAGTCCTTGGGATTTGATAGTCGACATCCCAGAGTTTTTTAAGAGGTGGCTGTAGAGATTGTCAATGTATTGGTAACCATCTTTCAAAGTTGCATAAATTCTAGTATGTTTCCCAGAGATGGGAGGCTTGTAAATGTCACTCTAATATTTAAGAAAGGAATAAGAGAAAGAAACAATCTGTAGGAATGTCAGCCTTACATTAGTAACAGGAAAATGCCAAAATCATTAAAAGACATTTTAAATAGATACTTGGCCAAAGATTGAGTATAGTCAGCATGGATTTGCAAGTAGAAAATTGTGTTTGACAAACTTGTTAGAGTTTGTTGAAGGTATTGCTAACAAAATAGAGAAAAGGGAGTCCATGGGCTTAATTTAATTAGATTTTCAGAAGGCTTTCTGTAAAGTCCACAAGTAGGTCAGTTATTAAAATTAATGCATATGGTACAGGAGGTAATTTACTAGCATGGATTAATGATTCACTCACAGACAGAAAACAGATCAGGAAAAATGGATCATTTTTGCATTGATAGCTGTGACCAACGGAATAATGCATGGATCCATTCTTGAGTCCTAGCTATTCACAGTTAAAAAATCAAATATTTGGATGTGGGAATCAAAGATAATATTTTCAAATTTGCAAAGTTTACAATGCGTGTTGTGAGTAAGACCTAAATTCTTTTCAGGGGCATCATTCAGGGGATTTTGACAAGCTGAGTGATTGGGCAAGAATATGGCAGATGGGCTGAAATTTGGAAAAATGTGAGGTTATCCACCTTGTGGGAAAAACAGATGTGCAGACTATTTCTTAAATGATGCGAAATGGAAAGTGTAGATATTCAAAGGGATCTCAGTGTCCTTTTTGATAAATCGTTGAAGACTAACGTGCAGCTGCAGTAAACTGTTAAGAGGGGCAAGTGGAATATTAGCCTTTATTCCAAGAGATTTGAGTACAGAAGTAATGAAGACTTGCTGCAATTCTGCATGAACTTGGTTACACCACACAAAGAATCCTGTCTGCAGTTTTGGACTCCATATCTCAGGAAAGATTTTGTTGCCAAGGATGAAGTGCAATTTAGGTACCCCAGGCATGTACCTTGGGTGATCGCACCATCCTATGTAGGGATACTCAGGAAAACTGGGCTTGTATTCCATAGCGTTTTGAAGAATGAGAGGAGCTCACATCAGAGAATACAAAATACTTAAAAAGATAGATAGGGTAGATGCAGGTTAGGTGTTTCCCTGGTTGGAGAGTCCAGAACCAGGGCATAATTTAAAAATAAGAAATTAGTCATTTAGAACTGGGTCAGAAAGCACACAGCACCAGGTTAAGTTCCAACAGGCTTATTTGAAAGCACAAACTTTTGGAGTTTTACTCCTTCTTCAGATGTCAGTGAGAGACTTAGAATTAAACACAGGAGGTATAAGCTAAAGATCAAACGGTCACACCACTAATCAGGATGTACTAATAAAACCTAAGATGCTGTTAAGTCTTTAATCAGTCAAAAGGCTTTAATTGTTTAATATGTATATCACTGAATTCCTTTCAAGCCACGGTCCTGAGAGAACCAAAGGTTTCATCAGCATAAAGAAGAGGGGACATTTTAGGTCAGACATTGTATGTTAGGTGTGAGGCCTTGTTTAGAATCTGTTTGTGTTTTAGTTTGCAGTCAGACTGGTTTTATTTCTAATGTAGGAATTTATAAAACGCTGCATTGACTGACTGCCTTTTAATTATGTGCTTTTTGAACAAAATAGAATGCATTTGCAAATACAAATTCACCTCACAGATTTGTGTGTGTGTGTGTGTTTGTGTGTGTGTGTGTGTGTGTGTGTGAGAGAGAGCATGTGTGAATGTGAGCATATGTATGAGAGTGTACAGTGTGGTGGGCTCACCTGTAGTGCGATATGAATCCAAGATCCTGTTTGAGGCCGTCTTCATAGGCACTGAACTTGGCTAGCGGCCTCTGCTCAGTGACACTGCATTGTTGTGTGTCCCAAAGTCCACCTTGGAATATGTTTATCCAAAGATCCAAGGCCGAATATCCTTGACTACTGAAGTGTTCTCCCACTGAGAGGGAATATTCCTGTCTGGAGATTGTTGCACATAGTGTGCATTCATCCGTTGTCATAGCGTCTGCATGGTTTTGCCAATGCACCATCCCTTGGGCATCCTTGCCTGCAGCGTATGAGATAGACAATTGGCCGAGTCACATGATATTGCTGTGCACGTGGGGGTGGTGTTCCCACGTGTTATGGTAGTGTACATGTCATGGATCTGACATGTCTTGCAGAATATGCAATGACAGGATTGTGTATAGTACTGTGGTCAATGTTGTCCTGAAGGCTGGGAAGTTTGCAACAAACAGTGGTGTGCTCAAGGTTTGGCAATTGTTTGTGGCGGCACAGTGGCTCAGTGGTTAGCACTGCAGCTTCACAGCGCCAGGGACCCAGGTTCAATTCCAGCCTCGGGCAACTGTCTGTGTGGAGTTTGCACGTTCTCCCCGTGTCTGCGTGGGTTTTCTCCGGGTGCTCCGGTTTCCTCCCACAGTCCAAAGATGTGCAGGCTAGGCGGATTGGCCATGCTAATTTGCCTGTAGTGTTCAGGGTGTGTGGGTTATAGGGGGATGGGTCTGGGTGGGACACTTCAAGGGGTGGTGTGGACTTGTTGGGCCGAAGGGCCTGTTTTCACACTGTAAGGAATCTAATCTAAATAGATTAGAAGGGGGGGAAGATCTTGGTGAGGTGTTCAACATAATCCATAATGTGTTGAGGTGGAATATGAGGTGTTGCTCCTCCAGTTTGCAGGTGGTGTCATTTTGACACTAGAGGAGGCCCAGGATGGACATGACACTCAGGGGGTTGGGGGGAGGGGGTGGTGTTTAAAATGGTTGACAACTGGAAGGTGTTGTCATTTGTCATGCACAGAGCGCAGATGCTCAACGAAATGGTCTCTATACTTGGTGTCATCGACTTAGAGGAGGCCACATCAGGTGCAGCAGATGCAGTATACCAAGTTGATGGATGTGCAGGTGAATGCCTGTCTGCTACGAAAAGTTTGCTTTGGGCTTTGAATGGAGGTGAGGAGGTGGGAGGTGTAGGGTCAGGTGTAGCACTTCCTGTGAGAACTTCCCCAAAAATCACATGGGCCATCCCTGATACGTCCCTCACAGTGCTGGACCTCTCTGTCTGCATCTCTAGTGACTGCCTCGAAACCGACGTCTATTTCAAGCCCACCAACTCCCACAGCTACCGAGACCATACCTCCTCTCACCCACCCTCCTGCAAGAATGTGATCGTCTACTCCCAACTCCTCTGCCTCTGCCGCAGCTGCTCCCAAGATGGAGTGTTCCACTCCTGAACATCCCAGATATTGTCCTATTTCAAGAACTGTAACTTGCCCCCGAGGTGATTGAAAATTCCCTCAATTGCATCTCACGCATTTCATGCACTTCTGTCCTCACACCCCTCTCCCCAACAAAAATAAAGACAGAATCCCCCTCATCCTCACATATCACCATACCAATCTCTGCATCCAGAATATCATTCTCCACCATTTCTGCCACCTATAATCTGACGCCACAACCAAAGATATACTTCCCTCCCCACCCCATCTGCTTTTAGTAAGGACCGCTCACTCCATGACTCCCTCATCCGCTCCACACCTCCCACTAACCCTGCCACCGCTGGCATCTTTCCCTGCAACCACAGGAAGTGCTACACCTGCCCCTACATCACTCACCTCACCTCCACCCGAGATTCAAAACAAACCTTATATATCAGACAGGGAGTCACCTGCACATCCATCAACATTGTCCACCATATCCATTACTCCTGATGTGAACTCCTCTTCATTGGTGAGACTAAGTGCAGACCTAGAGACTGTTTCACAGCGCACCTGTGCTCTGTTTGCAAAAAATGACAACACCTTCCAGTTTATAGCCATTTTAATTCCCCCCTCCCACACCCTGCGTGACATGTCCATCCTGGGCCTCCTCCAGTGTCACAATGATGCCACCCACAAACTGGAGAAGCAACACCTCAAATTCCGCCTCAGGAGCCCACAACCCAAAGGCCTAAATACGGATTTCACCAGTTTTAAAATCTCCCACCCCTGGCCTCACCCCATGTCCAACCCTCCCTCTCATTCCCGCCTCCTTGACCTGACACAACCTGTCCACCTTCCCTCCCACCTATCCACCTGCCCACCCCACTGACCAATCTCCACCACTCCCTACCTGCACTCACCTATCACCATCCCACCTACCTTCCCCAGCCCCACCTTACTCTCTCTACTTATTTCATAGCTCTTGTCCCCCTCCCCATTTCTGAAGAAGTGCCACTACCTGAAATGTGAACTTTCCTGCTCCTCTGATGCTGCCTGGCCTGCTGTGTTCCTTCAGCTCCACGCTGTGTTGTCTCTGACTCCAGCATCTGCAGTTCTTGCTATCTCGTGAAAACATGTTTGGTTCATTAATGCCCTAAAGGAAGGTGGCTTTACCTGGTCTGCTCTATGTGTAATTCCAGCCCTATGGGAATGTGATTATCTCTAAAATATCTTTGGAAATAGGTGAGCTAGCTATTCAGTTTGGAATCACATGTAGGCCAGACCAGGTACGGATGGCTATTTCCTTCCCTTAAAGGCATTAGGAACCAAATGGGCTTTTACAACAATCGATGGGTTCATGACCATCATTAGGCTCTTAATTACAGATTTTTTAATTGAATTCAAATTTCACCATCTGTCATGGCAGATTCAAACCCAGGTCCACAGAATATTTCCTGAGTGTCTAGATTAACAGTGCGGCAAAAATACCACTGGGCTGTCGCATCCCCTATTGTGACTGACAGGAGAAATGCAATGGAAACCAAGCTTTGCTGCTCCATGGGCTGTACCAAAAGTTTAAATGTTATATTTAATCAATAACAGGGTACAATTGTTTATAATTATTACTGTTATCAAGAGCAAAAGAAAGTTTTACCAGGTTTCTTCAGTATACACAAAATAACTCATTTTTTAAAGAAACAAAACAATTCTTTAAAAAGATAACTGAACCGGTTATCAACTAAACTAATGTACAGAATTATACTGATTCCCCTATTCCCAAACATTCACACGTTCAAACACAGATGCACCGAGGTGGCATGGCTCTACAGGGATATGATGGGTTTGGGAAAAAAAGGCAAATAAAATGAACAACACGTCTGTAAATCGAGAATACAAATTGAGAAAATAGAATGGGTTGACTTTTTTTTACAGTTCCTTTGATTTCTTGCCAATTAGATCAAATAACCAACATTCACAGAATGATGGAAGATTTTCAGATTCTGATGGGAAACAGTTCAGAGCTCAGACTTTTTAATCTTTATGAGGATTGCAAACTACATCAACTAGACGCAGATTTAAGCTTGTTTTTAGTTTTTAAGTTTTGTCTCTTACTGACTGAGACAGAATTGCTCTCTGCTGCAAATGTCTTCAATAACTAATCACATCGCAGGTCTATGAAAACAACTTGACCATCAAGGCTGTTGCTAGGCAATGATTAACAGATCCAAGACTTTGCTGAATCTGTTTGTCCTTCAATTAAACCAAAAATCAATCCTTCTTTAAAGCTTTTAATGTAATATTTCTCCAAAATGTCCTTCCTTTTCTGGTAAACAAGCAAATAATCCTCAGTTCTCCATGACATTTTATCTTTTTCTTTCAAAGAATTCATAAGGTAAAGCTTCTTCAAGCTGGAAACATCCAAACAGTCCCATATCCTAGATTCTCATAGATTCTTTTTTAACAATACCAGGTGCTTTTTTTTTGTCTACCACGCCAGACACAGCAGGCTCTGTCAATTCCTACCAGGAAACAAGATGGTAGCAGTAAATCTGCCAGATAGATGTTACACAATGCTGAACTATTGTGAGAATTAATCTTACACCTGTATTTCAGATAAAAATAAGCACAGTGAGTCAAAGGGATTAATGTGGCTAATGGAAGTATAGGGAAAAATAGAGAAAAGAGGAAGCTAAAGGCACTGTATTGATATGAAATATTTTCTTTAAGTTACTGTATTAACAACATTTTTAGAATTGAATGTATCTGATATAATGGATCTAATTACGAGTATTTTATTGCAAAGTGATTGAGGTTGAGAACTAACCATTGTAGAATAATTGGTGTACCGAAGCAATATGCAATCTGGAAATGGGGCGGAGAGGTAAAAATAACTCAGATTTTGAAGGATGGGAGAAGGACAGCAGAGAGATGAGAAGGCATAGAATGGATCTAAGAAACAAGAAAGGCAGAAAACTTGGTGGCAACCATTTATAAATACCTAACAATAGTTAATGTGCTATGCAGAGAATAAATCAGGAAATTAAAATTTCACTTAATCAGGGCTATAGATTAATCATGGAGAACTTCAATCTAAATATTGTCTGGACAAATCAAATTTGCAGTATTTTGGTGAAGGACGTGTTCAGGAAATGAATACAAACAAATACAATGTTTTCTAGATCAACTCAGGAATAAAGTATTTTAGACTTATTTTTATACAATGAAATTATGATTAATAATGAATGTAGTGCAAAAGAGGCCTCCAGAGAGGTGGGGTCATAATTTACTGGATTTTGAAATTGTGTTCCAAAGTGATTTAGCCAAGTTCAGTTAGGCTGCGAATCTGAACAAAGGAAACTATATGTATGAAAGGGTGAGATGGCTAGAGTAGACTGGGATGATAATGACAATTATTTACAGAATTATTTTTTATTTTGTAACAATACACATTCCCTTGACAAATTGATTGCCCCAAAGGAAAAATGGTGTAGTTGTGGCTGACAAGAAAATTTTTTAAAAAAAGAAAGAAAAGACTTATGATGCTGCCAAGACAAACAGTAAACCTGAGGGCTGAAGGAATTTTATATTTCAGTAAAGAAACGCCAAAACACCACAAGCAAAATAGTAAAATGACAGTAAATTCACAAAACCCATAAAACAGACTGTAAAAGCTTTTGTGGGAAGGAATTTGTGGTAGTAAATGTGGGTCAATTGGAGAAAAAGCCAGGATAAACTATAACGGAAAATACAGACGTGACATCGATATTACATCTATATAGCTTTGCACCTGTCCTCATGGTGAAAGGCAGAAAGAACACTCTGGAAATAATGGGAAAGCAAGGCTCCTGCATGACTAATGAACTTCAGGAAATTATAATATCAAAAAAACTACAGAATTTATTGGACAAAAATTCAATATCCCAGGATCTGATGGCCTGCATCATAAGGTCAAAAGAGAGTCACACAGATTGTGAATGTATTGGTTTTAAAATAACTCCACAGAGGCCAGTATCCTACCATCAAGTCACCCTTTGTTTATAAGTGCATAGTTCTTGGCACTGGTCTGGCCTCCTCAGAGCCAACTCATAGAGTGAACGGAACCTCCGACACTCTTGTATATATCTGTCAGCCAGGGCTCCTTATTGAATCAGGCTAACAGCCCCAATCAAGGAACTCATATTCTATGAGATCCACCTGGCAGATCTTGTTACAATCGCTACCAGGTTTGTCCTCCTGGAATTGTTTGGCTTCCGGAATAGTGTCCATAGATTGAACACTTGGCCATAACTGTGCTATTGAACAACGGAGTGAGAGAGGAGGCAGGAATTAGAAGAGGCAGTCTTATGTCAGTGCTACAGATAATGCTATAAATTGCTTATAGGAATGTGGCTACAGAACTTAGAAAATCACAATATGGTTAATTAAAGTCAAAATGAATTTATATATGTGAAATCATAATTGACAAATTTGTTAAGATTTGCTTTGAGATTGTAAACATCAGGGTAGTTAAAGAAGATGGATGTTGGACCAAATGGATAATTTGTATTTAGATTTTCAAAAAACATTCAATAATATGCTGCACAAGAGTTTATGACACAGCATTGGGACCCATGAGGTTATATATTTAGATTAATTAAGGATTAGTTAAACAGTGGACAGAAATAAACAGGACATTTTGTTTATGGAGCCTAATTTCTCAGACAATACAAGGATTGGTGCTTTAGCATTAGCCATTTACAAACTATACCAATTATTTAGATGATGAGTCCAGGTGTAATAAATTCTAGTTTGCTGATGAGTCAAAGCTTAATGGGCAAGTAAGTTGTAAAGGCCACATGAGGAAGCTGCAAAGAGATATAGGCAGATTAAGTACTTGGCAAATGGAATATAATGCGACAAAGTGCAAAGCTATCTACTTTGCGCATATATTTAAAGGGTAAAGATCTTGGTGCCCAAATACATGAACAATAAAGTTAATATGCCAAGCAATTGGGATGGGAAATGTTATGTTTGCCTTTATTAAACAGGAATGTAAATATAATTGCAAAGTAGTCTTAATTTAATTATATAGGGCTTTAGTAAAATCACCACTGAAATACTGTATATAGTTTTATCCTCCTTACTTTAAGAAGTACATAATTACCTTGGAGAGGGAGTGTAACCACAATTTGCAAGGCTGATTCCTGAAAAGAGATTTCTATCTGAGGAAGGATTGAAAAGCTGCTTTGTAAGGTAGATGTTGCAAAGATGTTTCCCCTGGCTGGGAAGTTAAAGCCTTAGCATTTGGGTTAGCCATTGAAGACAGAACTGAGGAAATATTTCGTCACTCATACGGTTACAAATCTGAGGAATCTTCTACGCTGAGTTTTGAAATGTTAGTTCCTACATGTATTCAAGATGTAGATCAATTAATTATTGTGTATAGTGGAAATTAGAAAATATGAGAATTTATGAACATGGAGTTGAGGTAGATCAGTGACAATCTTAACGAATAGTGGAGCAGATTCAAAAAGCCAAACGACTTATCCTGGGGTAGTAGGAACTGCCAATGCTGGAGATTCTGAGATAACAAGGTATAGAGCCAGATGAACACAACAGGGCAAGCAGCATCAGAGGAGCAGGAAAGTTGCTTTTTTGGGTTGACACCCTTCTTCAACAATTTTATCCTGGGTCCTACTTTTTATTTGAAATTGAGGTATTTCATTGGAAATCAGTTTATCAGTACATGCTCTTACTTTATTTCCCATTTTTCTACACTGAACTGCATTTGGCAACAGTCTTTTAACTTTACCAATCTGCTTCCCTTATTTCTGCCAAACCCTTAATTTATTGCAATGATTGAATTTTGATATGTTCATCTAATTGTCTGTATGCAATCATTCATATGTGAAAAACAATTGGGTGCACATTCAAGGTTGGTGTCTACTTTGTGTCCCCATTATTTCTCTGTCTGAACAGTTTCATTCCCTTTAATACAATTTGCATTCACTTTCAGAACATAGCATTTATGTGACACTTTCACAAATTTCCCCTGAAAATTCATTCATGCTGTATAGTTTGCATTCTATTCATTCATTTACTTTAGGTTTCCTCAAAAATTCAATTTAATTGATCAAGCATGACCTTTCTCTTACAAATTCATTCTGACTGTCTCTGATTAAACATAGAAACGTAGAAGATAGGAGCGGGAGGAGACCATTCGGCCCTTTGAGCCTGCTCTGTCATTCTTCACAATCATGGCTGATCATCCAACTCAATAGCCTAATCCTGATTTCTCCCCATTACCTTTGATCCCATTTGCCCTTAGTGCTATAACTATCCGCCTCTTGAACACATCCAATATTAAGGCATCAACTACTTCCTGTGGTAATGATTTCCACAGGCTCACCGCTCTTTGGGTGAAGAAACATCTCCTCATCTCTGTTCTAAAAAGTCTACACCGAATCCTCAGACTGAGACCCCTGGTTTCTGGACACACCCACCATTGAGAATGTCCTCCCTGCATCTACCCTGTCTAGCCCAATTAGAATTTTATGAGTCTCTATGGGATCACCCTCCCTCATTCATCTGAACTCCAGCAAAAACAATCCTAACCTAATCAATCTCTCCTCATACATCAGGTCTGCCATCTCCGGAATCAGCCTGGTAAACCTTCGCTGCACTCCCTCAAGAGCAAGAGCATCCTTCCTCGGAAAAGGAGACCAAAACCGCACATAGTATTCTAGGTGTGGCCTCACCAAGGTCCTGTATAACTGCTGCAACACATCCCTGCTCCTACACTCAAGACTTCTCGCAATGAAGGCCAATATACCATTTGCCTTCTTTACCACCTGCTGCACCTGCATGCTTACATTCAGCGACTGATGCACAAGACCACTCAGGTCCTGCTGCACACTCCCCTCTCCCAATTTACAGCCATTCAGGTAGTAATCTGCCGCCTTGTTTTAGCTTCCAAAGTGAATAACCTCACATTTATCCAAATTAAACTGCATCTGCCATTGATTTGTCCACTTATCCAACCTGTTCAGATCATGCTGAAGGATCTCTGCATTCTCGTCACAGTTCACCCTTCCACCCAACTTGGTATCACCTGCAAACTTTGAGATGTTACATTTTGTTCCCTCATCCAAATCATGAATATATAATAAACATGTCCATTCTTCTTTAAGTATTCAGTGATTTCAGGTAATATCATAGAATTTAAAAGTTGATCTCAACAGATACAAGACTGACTGTGGCCTGTAATTTGTGCCCAGTCCTTTTCATGCTTCTTTAACATGAGTACGGCAAATGTCATTTCCTAGTCCATTTTTTAAAAATCTGTTTCTTTGTTCAAGGTATCAGTCACCTGTCCTAATATCTCATTTTTTAAACCTATTTTTAAACTTCTTTTAAAATCCTATGCCCTTTTATAAAAATATGTAAAAAGACCTTACAAGTTTGGAAATAGCGCTTACATGGCAACTGTGTAATCTAAGTCACATGCAGGGCCCCTGTGTTACATAAAAGTCTTTGCTATTTCCCTTAATGTTAATTGTCATTAATGCCTCTTCTCAAACCTTCCTATTCACTCTTTTCAGTCCTTTCTATACTTAATCTCAGTTTAACTTCTCAGATTCATTCCTCCAACTTAGTAAGAGACTTTTTTTTAAAGTTATTAATGATCTAATTTCTTTTTTTGATCCAGGGAGCCTTGAAGTATTCTTTTTATAAACATTTGGAATGTTTCCATTCTGGACCTTATCCATTTCTTATTAAATATATTAATGATCTTTGTTTGATCAGCCAATTTTGAAAACAATTAACCTGAGCTATGACCCATTTCATCTACTAAAATTAACTAGTCTATAATCCAACATTTTTATCTTCGCAGAAGTAAAAGACCGTAGATGCTAGAAATCTGAAATAACAACAAAGTGTAGAAACACTCAACAGATCAGACAACGCCTGTTGAGAGACTAAGATATTTCATCTATTTTCAGTTTAAACCTGATCTGGTTATGATCACTATTTCATGAGGGTCTACCAGCCTTCTATCTCTTATCTCTTATCTGCTTAATAACTGGAGCTGGACAAAACATTATAACATTATAACATTCTTGTTATGAATTGAAGTATATCGAAGAGGAAAGCATCTCTGGTGAATTCAAAAACTCTTTATTCATTTTAAACACAAACCTCTGTCTTATCTGAAGCTATTTTATAATAATTAAAGTAACTGAAAAAGAAATGGAGATTTTAAAATGGGCCTACAATTGGAAAGGATGCTAGCTTTGTAATGTAATGGCAACAATTGTAGTTTAGAAGGATGTTAAGGACACGTGAAGCAAGCAGAAATCAAGCAACTAAAATCTGAGAATGCTAGAAATACGCAAGAGAGACAATATGTATAATGAAATAAAGATGGAGTTGACTTTTCACTGGAACTGGAAAATGTCACAAAGTTAATGGGTCTTAAACAAGCAAAGCCAGAAGATAGCGTGAGGAGACAAAAGAACATTTGGGAAGGTGTGTATGGACCAAAAGGCTGAGTTAAATACCAAATTCTATCTTCTACTCCCACTCTGACCTCCCTGACTTCAGCCTCCTACTTTGTTGCAA
The DNA here is from genome assembly GCF_030684315.1 of Stegostoma tigrinum. NCBI lineage: Eukaryota > Metazoa > Chordata > Chondrichthyes > Orectolobiformes > Stegostomatidae > Stegostoma > Stegostoma tigrinum. The sequence goes on from NC_081368.1 coordinate 39,361,063, forward strand.
TAGAATCATAGATCAGAACAGCATATAAGGAAGACAGTTGGTCTATAAAATCTATCTTTTAAGGGGAAACAATGGCTTAGTGGTATTATTGCTGGACTATTAATCCAGAGAGCAGACAATATTCTGGGGACCTAATAGTGCAGTGATGGCCATGAAATCGTTGTCAATTGTTGGAAAAATCCATCCTATAGGGGAACATCCCATCCGGAAAGAAACTGCCATGTTTACTCAGTCTGGCCTACATGTGTGAAGAAATGTAGCTGACTTTTAACTGCCCTCCAGCAATTAGGAATGGGCAATAAATGTTGGCCTAAACAGTGACACCCACATCCTGACAGAGAAAAAGTTCTGGTTCTTCTGAAAATCAATCCAACTAGAAGCAGTCACTTGACCTTTCTTCATATCCAAAGGCATTGATTCCTTTAAACATTTATCCAATTCCTTTACAATATCTGCTTTTAAAATCTTTATCACCACCTATCAGACAGTACTTTCTAATCCTAGTTGTTTGTTTTCATTACAGTGCCTCTATTGGAATTCTTTACACAGAGGGTGGTGGGCGCCTGGAACACGTTGGAGTGGAGGTGGTAGATGCAGACACGTTAGTGTCTTTTAAGATACATTTGGACAGGTACATGGATGGGCAGGGAGCAAATGGACACAGACCATTCGAAAATAGATGACAGATTAGACAGAGGATCTTGATCGGTGCAGGCTTGGAGGGCCGAAGGGCCTGTTCCTGTGCTGTAGATTTCTTTGTTTCTTTGTTTCTTTTGTAAAGAGCTATGATTGGGGGTGTGGGGAACAAAGCAGCTACAGAAAGGGCGAAGCATCTGAGAGTTGGTGCTTAGTATCTGCCAGGAAGAGGTCAGCATGCCATTTAACAACAGCAGGTTTGAAAGCAAAACATTAGAAATAGAGCCAAGACAGGAAGAAATAAGTTAGTGACGCAGTAATGGGCTGAAACGTAAGCAGGTTTGATAACTTTGGTCCTAGCATCCTCCTTGCCACCACGGATGTGCATCCTTCTACATATCCAGAATGATCAGAAGGATCTCCACTTCTTCCTTGAAAGGATGCTTAGACAGTCTTCATCCACCACCACTCTCCTTCATCTTGCAGAGTTTGTTCTCATTTTGAATAACTTCTTCTTTAACTCATTTTCTCCAAGTTACAAATGTGCCCACGGGTACCCACATGGTCCCAGGTACATCTGTCTCTTGAAGGGGTATGGGGAACATTCCTTGTTCCAGTCCAACCTGGAACCTTACTTTGTACTTTAATGTGTACAATACCAAGACTACAAGCAATAGCCAATGATAGTGGTCGGACCTGCCACATTCACATTTATTCTCACCTGTGAGAGAAAGTATGAATCAGTGGTCTGTGCAGGCAATGCTGCATTCTATCTCAGCTTTACAAGGGCTTGCACAGCTATTCAATGCTCAGAGTGTAAAAAAAAATTCATTAAATCACTAGGCTCTACTTGCCATCTAACCAGCAGGAAGTAACTTAATATAAGGAAATCTGAATTCAGCTCATTCATCCTGGAAGCATGCCTCAATGAGGATCAGCCGAGCCTCTTGAGCTCGACAATGCATATCTCTATCATGGCCTATTACCTCTCCAAATCACTATCCCAATCCTCATCAAAAGAGGATTTCTCTTAATCTTCCAGTTTGTCTGCAAGTAGGACATCCCACCCTTTGATAAATCCAGTTGTGAAGAGTACAGTACACCACAATAATGCAGCAATTTTTTTCTGGGTTACATTACAAAGTCCCATTGGAGCAGTTCAGCGATCAAAACCTCATAATAGAGCCTGCTGCATTATGGGCCTGGTAGAACCATGGACAGTGCTGTATTGCCATTTTGTGCCACTTTGAGGATTTTGTAAAGGGGTCATCAGCCAAATATGGGTAGCCTTCGTCTCTCTACAGCCACCCACATGTGGCCTGAAAACCTTGAAATGAAACAAGAAGCTGTGAGGTCTCCAGTCTATGTGCATCTATGGTAGCTCCCAGAATATCTGGGTGCACAACTCCAGAATCTGGCATTGATGGTCACAGATAAACTGAATATCGATGGAGCAGAAACCTGTTCTGTTGATGAACTCTGCAACTTGGCGAAAGGTCACTCTCAAAGCTTTATGGACACAATCTAGGAGAATCACTGCCCAAGTCATTTGACACTCTTGTCACAGAGGTAAGTTAAAAGCGGGCGTATTTGGGTATAAATGGTATCCACAACTTTGAGGATGCCTTTATGGAATTAAAGATTGAAAGATGTCACAAAACATTCCAGTTGCTCCAAGGAATGATCCAATGGCTTAAGCTATGACCTTGACAGTCACCAGATTGGGATGGTCATCCATTCTTTCTGAGTGCAAGTCATGCTCCAACAGAGGCACAATGATGCTGATGCAGATCTGGAACATTCTTAATGTGTGCCCCCATTGCATTTCCAACTGCTGCAAAATATGTTGGAGGTGTGGTATATTCAGGCTCTGGTAATTCTTCTATTCAGGGAATCTTCAGCTCCTGGTTCTCTCTGGAAGCTGTGCGACAGCTGTTTGAGGTTTCTGTTGTTGCTAAGCTTGGTGATGAAATCCTCATCAATATCTCCCTCAATGCTGATATCATATTGTCATCAATGGCATAGAGTATCCTCCAACTACTGGTTCATCTCAGAAGAGTAATCAAATAATCTGTGGGGAATGTCAGAATAAAAAAGCATATCAGTATCAGTACTCCTGATTCTTCGATCTAAATGAGGCAGTATCTTATGGCCTAATACACTGTGATATGGGAGTCAAAGTTATGATTTAATATAGAGACTTGTAACCATATTACAAACATACATTGCAGAATCAAGATGCCAATACTACATTGGTCAGTAAAATAAAGACCATGATAGCGCCATTTCCCAAAATGTGCCCCCTCCCCACCTCAAACATTATGGAATGTGTCATTGTATACTTTGGTGTGGAATGTTTGCAGCACCGTTACAATTATCTTTAAGTGTCAGTATAAACATTCATGCAGAAATTTCCAAACTAGGCCAGATTTTTTAAGTTTTCATCTGTATAGCTTTACATACCTGACATGGCAGGAGCTGAATGATGCTAAGAATATAATGGCCACCATTATTTGAGGCCATGCTTTGTAAATATTCATGGCTGCCAAAAGAATGAACTTCCACTAAAATTTGATTTGAGGCAAGGGGGTGACATGACAGAATCAGTGAATGGATAATTCATGCAATTGCCCATATCAGGGTCACACATGTCAATCAATGGGCCCTAGTCCCGAAAAGACAAACAGTAACCTACACTCTACCCACTGTGCATGCAATGGCAGCCATTTGTTTTTCTCCTTCTTGCATGCTGAGTTTCGTGGAAAGATAACAAAGTTTCAATCTTATGCCCTCATGAGTGAGTTGCAGGCTCTGCCTGAGACTGGTAATGAAATCCACAAGTCCTCCATCTTCCTTTTTCCTTGACTGTCTTTGCATCCCAAGTGACCATTCAGTCTCCCTCCGCACCCAGCTTCCATTCAGCCCCTTTATATAACAGTTAATGCTCTCCTTTCACCTCCTGGGGCCATGGCTTCGTGGTTTCTCATACTCATGTTGGCCATTGACTTTCCCCTTATTTAAGCTTGGGTGGTTGTGAATTATGCAAAAGCTTCTCCTACCGCTTCCTATTTGCTCCTATGTTGTTTGAAATTGCATCTTCTTTAATCTGAAATCACTCACTTTATTTATCAGTCTTCCCCCAATAACACAGTTTAAAGAACTTCAACCCAGATTTCAGCATCCCAATTTTCCAGGAGTCCATGGACTGCTCTTGATGAGCCCTCTGAACATTAATACTCAAACCATTAGTATTGACCATGACCCACCATGCTGCCTGATTTACAAGCACAACCTACCCTCCAAATGGATAGCTCCATAGCACCCCCACAAATGTACCAGCAATCCCTGAACCTGCAAGTCTGACCATAGCCCAATCCTTGTACCACAAGGTCATTAGCCTCCAGATTGTGGTGAATCCAAGAGTCTGACTGATTGTGTCCAATCCCCCGGACTGAGATCAAACAAGACCTTTGGCTGATGTGACAGCACTCCCAGAACAGTGCTCCTTCACACTAGTAAGTACTGGTCTCCATTGACTTGCAAACACAGCCATTGGCTTGAAGCTAAGTGCAGTGTGTTTCCCACTTTAGTTGCTGACCCACGCTGTAGGTGTGACATTGAAACAGCCTAGTTCCACAGCAGCATGTCTGTACCCTTGACTGTTCAATGGGCTGGATTGTGACAAGCTGCATGCCTCTCCACCTGCATTTAAAAGCAATGCAAGTCAGACAGTATGGCAACCTCAAAGTCAGTGTAAGGAGAGTGGTAAGAAGGGATGCTAAGAAATGCAAGATGCATCATGGGAAGGCAATGGCCTGATGGTTTTAATGCTGGACCGTTAATCCAGAGATTCAGATAACATTCTGGGACCCAGGTTCAAATTCTGCCACAGCAGATGGTGGGATTTAAAATCAATACAAACCTGGAATTAAGAATCTCATGATGACTGTGAATCCACTGTCAATTGCTGGAAAAACCCATCTGGTTTACTAATGTCCTTTAGGGAAAGAAACTGCCATCCCTATCTGGTCTGGCCTACATGTGACTCCAGAACCACAGCAATGTAGTTGACTCTTAACTGCCCCCTGGGCAATTAGAGATAAGCAATAAATACAGCCTAGCCAGTGACACCCTCATCCCATGTATGAATAAAGGAAAAAAATCATGTGCTGAAGTGTAAGTCTGTGTCCCTGAAACTAAAATGACTTGCCAGAAGTACACAAGGCCTAAATATCTGTAAACTTCAAAGTGAAGTCCTGAGGAGTTGAGCTGATATGCGTATTGATCCAAAAGCAGCCATGATGATATGGTCAGGCTCATGTCTCAGCAATGCCAAGTTGTGCGGAGAATGAGTGGAAAAGGATGGTGGCCATATGGAGTCATTGTAGTGAGGCCATTGCAGGATAAAGGGCTGGAGAGGCAAGTGGTAAACTGCGCTGCAATGAAACGACTCTGACTTTCATGTTGGAAATCGGCATCATTTGGTTTCTCAGGGAAACAAGGGGGAATGAAGAGTTGCTTCAAATTGAGGTGATATTAGTGAATAATGAGACGCAGTTGCATGGATATAAGCTAATTACTGCTAATTAGCAAGATTCATAATTCACCATTTTAAAGATCCAGAGGAAAATTAGAAAATTGTGTGGCTATTTGCATGTGGCTGGGAAAATCTCACCCACAGAAAACATAGTAACGTAAGAAAAATACAACTTTGTGGAACATTTGTTCCAACATATCAATGCCAACTGAGAAAGCTATTCAGCTTAATCCTACTTTTCAGCTGTTGGTTCATAGGCCATTACACTACAGCACTTGAAGCCTTTCTAAGTAACTATTTACTGCAATGAATGTTGCTGCTTCTATCAATCATTCAGCTAGTCAGCTCCAGATCCTCACCACCCTGTGCATGAAAACATTTTTCAACAATTCCCCCTCATACTTCTGTCATTTACTTTAAATCTATGATATCTCTGTGATAACAGAAATAGGTCTTTTCCATCCATTCTATTGAAACTTGTCACAGGTTAAAACATAAATCATCTTTCAACCTTCTCTCTACACACAGGTTCAGTTGGCAGTTCAGAAAGTAAATGTAATGTAAACATTCATTTTAAGAGGGGAGAGTACAATAACAGGGATGTACTGTTGAGGTTGTGTCAGGCTTTTGTCAGACCATATTTTGAATATTGTATCTTAGGAATGATGTACTGACCTTGGATTGAGTCCAAAGAAGGGTTGCAATCCTGGATGAAGGACTTGTCATATGAGGAGCAGCTGAGAATTCTGGGTCTGTACTCGCTGGAGTTTATTTGGATAATGGGGGAATCTTATTGAAATTTATAGAATACTAGGAGGTATGGATGTTGTGGGTGTGGAGAAGATGTTTCCACTGGTAGGGGAGACTAGGATCCAACGGCACCACGATGGAGTGAAGAGACGACACTTTAGAACTGAGATGAGGAATTTCTTCAGTTGGGTGATGGTGAATCTGTGGAACTCATTGCCACAGAGGGCTGTGGAGGCCAAGTTATTGAGTATATTTAAGATAGAGATAGATTAAGTAAACAGTGAATAAATAGAGTAAATACCACCAACAATCTGTTCTGGTCCATCCATATTAATGCTACCGTCAAGAAAGCACACCAATGCCACTACTTCCTCAGAGGTCTAAGAAAATCCAGCATGTTCACAATGACTCTTACCAATTTTTTATTGATGAACCATAGAATGCATCTTATCCAAATGCATCATAGCATGGTTTGGCAAATACTCTGTCCAAGATGGCAAAAAATTACAGAAAGTTGTGAACGCAGGCCAGTTCATCGTGACAACCAGCCTTCCTTTCATTGACTCTACCTACACTTCCTGCTGTCTCGGGAAAGCAGCCAACATAATCAAAGATCACTCCCACCTTGGTTATATTCTCCTTCACCCTCTTCCATCAAGCAGAAGATACAAAAGTTTGAAAATACATACCAACAGATTCAAGAACAGCTTCTTCCCCACTGTTATCAGGCTTATGAACAAACCTCACATATTAGAATCGATCTTTCTTTGCACCTTCTCTGTAGCTGTAACACTATATTCACAATATTCTGCATTCTATTACCTTGATGTACTTGTGTAAAATATGATTTGTCCAATTAGCACATACACACAATCCTTTACACTGTATCTAGGTTCATGGCAATAATAAAGCAAATCAAATAGGGTTGTGTTTAGTCAGGGGTTCAAAGGTTGTATGGAGAAGGCAGGAGAATGGGGTTGAGAAGCACATCAGCCATGATCAAATGGTGGAACAGATTTGGTCAGCTGAATGGTTCCATCTGCTACTAATCATATGATCTATGGTCACTTTGAAAGATAACTTATTAATTTTTCTTCATGACTAAAATTCTCTAGTTCTAGAAACATTCTCTTATGGCTCCGTTTTTCCTTCATATCCTCCCTGTAATACAATAACTGGAATCATAAGAGGGTTCTGGTTGGCTCTAATTACTGTGCTACTCAGTTCAGCATAACGTTCCAGCTTTTATCTGTTACCTTTTGGCTAAAAACATTCCAAATGCTTTTAACCACCTAATATATCTGCCATATTTCCATATGTGATCAATGGAATGGACTCCAAGGTTTGGCTCTTCATCAAAACCACGCAATACCCTGTCATCTATTACATATTCTCTTTCTTTATTTGCCCTCAAGTGCATTTCTGCCAACTTGTCTGTTTTGTTTTTTTTATCATTTTACTGCCCACTTATCTGGGCCATTGATACCTTCCAGCAGCCTATTGCTTTTATCACGTGGTCAATTTTTAGATCATTCGCTAACAGCTCAAATAACTCAACCTAGATCATTGATTTATTTCACAGAAAAGCAAGGGGCCTAATGTTAAGTTCTGTAACTGCCAATGGAAATAGCTTTCAGTCAAAACAAAAGTCTGTCAATTATTCCCTTTTCCTTTTCTGCCACTGAGCCAGTTTAAATTGCCACTTGCCCTTGGATTACGAGCTATTTTTTGACCAGTCTGCATGTGTGACCATGTTCAAAGCCTTGTTCAAGTCCATTTGACTAAATAATCTGCTACCCTCAGAAAGTTGATTAAAGTTAATTTAGTATGTCCTTCTCCTAACAAATCCCTGATAACTTATCTTGGCTTGTGCTTTTTGAAATTGTGACTAATATTATCACTCAGAACTTCTTTCAGTAATTTGCATGTTATTGAGTTTAAGTTGATTGGCTTGTCGTTTTACGTCTCTCCCCTTTTACAAAACATCAGCGCAATGTTTCCAATCCTCCAGCATTGTAAATGTCACCAGAAAGGATGAGGAAATTATGGCCAGAGCTTTCACTGTTTCCTCCCTTGTTTTACGCAATGGCATGGGATAATACATGTTATCCAGGACTGATGTTTTATCTACTTGCAGAACTGTGAAACCTCATAATACTTCATCTCATTATCACATCGAATATTTCACATTCCTCCTCCCTAACTATATTATTCAATAATATTGTCATTTGTGATGACAAACAGAAAATTTTGACTAAGAACAGTGCCTACCTCTTGTTTCAAAACCACAATATCAATTTTTAATCTCTTCTCACACACTCTTTGTGGAGCGTGCCTTACCCCAAAGGGAACACTTATATATCTGGGAGATGCTGAAGATATACATATTGAATGTTATATTAACAGAATTTCTTCAAATACCTTTCATAAAATGAATACCATATTCATTGCTTTAACAAGTGAAAGAGTTGCAGCAGGCAGATACGACTCGCCTTATTTTTCTGGCTTGTCAAGCTGATGGGCAACATTTCTCATTTTCTGGAAGTGTTTTTTTGTGTGGTGATTCTCTTGCCCTATCTCACCAAATGCACGCCATTAAGTATTTACCACACACCTATGGTGTTTCTCATGTTCAATTTTTGACCTATCGTACCACATACTATTCCCAGAAAAATTTGCCACCCACAAGATAACCACCCAAAATCTGACAACGAATGTGACTGTACAATTTTTGAAAGGCTGCTCATTTCTGGACAAGCGTAGCAATCCATTGTTTCCCCTCACCAGTAATTTAGGGACAAAGTAACCACAAAACTGTGCTGACAACTGCACACAGCTGACACAGCCAATTCTCTTTTGCACATACAACCCCAACCTCTCACCTTAGTGACTGTATAACCACCACACCACATGCTTTACCAGTCCTTAGCCATATCCCCTTTAAACAACCTCTAAGTCACCATTACTTTGCCCCCAGTGTCCATTGTAGACCCACATCTTGTCATTATCCAGTAGGGGAGCATCACATAAAAGCAAGCATTTGTAAAATTCCAAACACAAATGTGAACTTTCATTTGCAGAGTTCAAAAGGGAGCAGAAACAAAGCAAAAGAATGCTGAATATTCCTCCATATTGCCAAACAGAATTAGGCATTCTGATCTGGAAATTTAACAGTCAATAATTGTCTGCTGCACCCAGCTGTCTTCCATTGGAAGATGGGTATCAAAGAGATTCCGTTTGACTTATAGTGTCTGTCACAGCTCAGCTGTAATGGGCAACAACAGCTTCCTCCACCCCAACGTCCAAATGCTCCTCCTCGGAAGACTACTTCTGATCTCCCAATTCCTCTGCATCCAGGATGTCTCCCTGTTATCTGATCCAAATGTGCGGGCACAGAACACCGGGATAATCAAAGAATCCCTACAGTGTGGAAACAGGCCCTTCAGCCCAACAAGTCTACACTGACACTCAAAGCATCCCACCCAGACCCATCACCCTAATCTACACATCCCTGAACACAATGGGCAATTTAGCACGGCCAACCCACCTAGCCTGCACATCTTTGGACTGTGGGAGGAAACCAGAGCACCCTAAGGAAACCCACGCAGGCACAGGGAGTATGTACAAACTCCACACAGATAGTCACCCGAGGGTGGATCTCTGGTGCTGTGAGGCAACAGTGCTAACCACTGAGGCACTCAGTCTGGACTAAAATGGAGGCCCACCCCCAGAACAGTCCAAGCATCAGAACTGCATCTCCAACAGCCCTTGCCTTGCAACATTATGGCCGTGGCTGCAGCTTGCACAGCATTATACCTGCATTCTATCAATCACGGAGTTACACAATGGTATCATGAGCCAAGTAACACACCTTGTGAAGTACCTGTGTCCTCACATGCACCAGTACACGAGGGTGCACCAGGGTATAGGACCATGACAGGGTAGCAGGCACTCAACCTCAGGAAGTGGCAACAGTGACCACAGATCATCTGGCTATATATCTAGTGGATCCCCTTCCTATTGATGAATTCCATTGTGATGTGATTCTGCTCTGTCAGACCAACTTGTGTACAATTAGTGGCAATCTGCACCTGGGGAAACCCAACTATGTTTCCAAATCGTACTCCTCAGGCTGCAACACCAACTTCATCATGGGGAATCGGTGTGACATTACACAAATGTCATGGGTCACTAACCTGATACGTTTGTGATGCATTGCTGAGAGAGACCACATGGGTCACACTTTACTCCCTGCAAGGAGCCAGTGACATAGGTGTTCACTGTGGAACCCGACCTTTACAGTCACTGGGTGATGATGGTCTCCCACTTCTGCAGGGCCCTGGCCCACTCCAGCATCCAGCATGGTTTCACCACCATTTTGGTGGTCAGGTCCGATGATCAGACCCTGGAAATAATTAACCAGACTCCTGACAGTTGTGTTCACAATTCTCCGATGCACAATGATGCACAATTCCCCCGATTGCTTGTGATGACCTTACAGGGATGACCATTCAATACTCCTCAGGCTATACTGGAGCCACCCAGAAGTGGAAACTTTAGCAGATACTTTTCCATCTTTAATGTTAAATTTCACCCTTATACTGTACTCAAAATGTAGATGTTTCATTACAGCAATTAGTTCTAAAACATCAAAACTTGCATCTAGTTTTATTTGCATATTCAGCCAATTGAGTTATCTAACCAGATGTTGCGGCTGCTCCATTTCAGTTTTGAAGAATCTGCACGTTTTGGTGAGAAGCTAACATGAGATTAACCATCGTGGGGTAAGCACTCCCCAAGTATGATTGCTGATTTCATATAGAACGATCTTAACTGATATTCTTATTGGACAAATCAGATTCCAGAATGATTCTGGATTGATTTTTTTTTTAATTTAACAGGGCAGTCCTTCACTGAAACATAAGCACAGAAGACTGCAGATCTGATTTTAACAATAAAACAGTAGGTTATTATACGAAAAATAAAATTATAATAAAATAAGCAAAGCAATCAAATCTAACACTTTGTGAAATATTTTAAATACCTGGTAATACAAAATTGCATCTAGTCCTCAAACCCATCTCTTTACACTTAATCAAGACTCAGATATATTTTAATTCCATATCGAATCTGTACATTATAGGTCTTTATCCAAGTCCCACTTCATTGCTGTTTTTTCTCACCTTCTCAGTTTAATTGTTCTTTCATTTCCCTTTATCTCATTTTTCCCTTCTGACAGAAGTCTTTTCATTTCTAATTTTCCCTAGCTAATGCTAGATTTGACATTTCACAGCTAAATTGAAGGTCACTTTAAGTGTTTCCTCCTTGTGATACTCCACTTTTTACTTCAACCTTTACTTTATCTGCTGGATCTCTCACTTTAGCCTTGATCAAATAATTCACTATAGTATCACCTAATCCCAAAATCTCAGCAACTTTCAAAACTGTTCTGAAAAACTATCAATCAATTTCACCACAACACAGCTCTTTTGTATGCAGCAACACGATTTAAGTATTTATCTGTTTTAATTAACAGGTATATGTCACTGTAAGATTTAATGAGCTCAGATCCTGCAGGAGCCCCCCAATATTATGATCCTAGTTGTTGTTACTACTGGACAAGTTCAATCCCTGAATGAAAATGGTGTGCTCCCTTTCCTTAATTTAATGTGACAGTTTTTCACTGAAACATAAGCAGAACAGGCTACATGTAGGATTTCAACAATAAAACCAAAGTTTATTACACAAAAGGAAAAAAAACCAAAATTAAACAAGCTGTCAACACAATTTAAAAGATTTCAAACACCGGGTAAAACAAAGTTGTATCAATTCCTCAACACTAGCACTTTACAGTTAATCAAAATCCAGATATGTTTTGCTTCCCTATCAAATATGTATGTTGACTTAACTGCTTCTTTTCAGCTTCAATCTTTGAGTTATGAACCTTTTTTATGAAACCTCACACAAGCAAGATCTTAGCCTTTCTTCGTTTCCAGTGACAAATGCAAATTTCTAATTAAACAGAGATAGTAGGAACGACCGATGCTGGAGAATCTGAGATAACATGGTGTGAAGGTGGATGAACACAGCAGACCAAGCAACATCAGAGGACCAGGAAAGCTTGATATTTTGGGACTGCTTGGTCTGCTGTGTTCATCCAGCTTCACACCGTGTTATTTCCAATTAAACACTCTTGTTTTGGAAGTTCCAAGGTAACTTATTCCCTTAATGGCTCTGAAAATATTTTTTTCTCTAGGATAACAGCACAGTGGCTCAGTGGTTATCACTGCTGCTTCACAGTGCCAGGGACCTGGGTTTGATCCCACCCTTGGGCAACTGTCTATGTGGAGTTTGAACATTCTCCCTTTGAGTGTGTGGATTTCAGCTGATTTCCTTTCACAGTCCAAAGATGTGCAAGTTAGGTAGATTGGCCATGCTAAATTGCCTACTGTGTTCAGGGATGGGCAGGCTAGGTGAGTTAGCCAAGGGAAATGTAGGGTAGGGGATGAGTATGGCCAGGATTCTCTTCAGAAGGATTGTATAGACCCGTTGGGCCAAATGGCCCATTTCTGGACTGTAGGAATTCTAAACCATTTTGCATCTGATTTCAATCAGATCTCCCTAGAATTGCCTTCACAAATTTTAATTTAGAAACAAAACATTTTTTCATTCTTGTTTCTGCTAAGCTCATGGATTCATGCTTTCTTCTCTCTCCTCTGGTCATAACCCAACAATATAAACAAATTTCCATTATATCTCTAGGGAGTCTTCAGTAACCTGCGCTCTGACACACAATCATTTCACGTCATGGTCCTAAAAGGACTGACTGACTAAATCCCCTCACACAAAAATAGACCAATGCTGTATGTCACGAGTTTTAAATCCAAACTCTAAAAACAATGATGATCATATATAAAAATAGCACACCATTCATCCAAACAGTAACATCCAAACTCTTTTGCTTTATTCCCAACTCAATATATTTAAAGACACAGATGCTCCTTTACCAAGCATAAGTTCTGAGCTCATCTTGTTAATAACATTTTTTCAAACTTGCTAGAATTACTCTATAAGAAGTCATCAACATGAAAATTAAAAATACTCGAGTTTCTCATCATGATACCAATAAAATATGAAAGGATTTATTTTAAGTTTGGTACAGCCGAACATCAACAATATTGACCTTTATTGTTTTTAAGTCACTCATGGGATACAAGTGTTACTGGCTGGGCCAGTATTTAATGCCTAACCCTAGTTGCCCTTGACAAGGTAGTGGTGACTTGCCTTCTTATACTGCTGCAGTCCATGAGCTGTATGTGGAGCCATAATGTTATTAGAGAGGGAATTCTAAGATTTTGATGTAGTGACACTGAAGGAATGCGATATATTTCCAAGTTAGGATGGTGAGTGGCTTGGAGGGGAACTATCAGATGATGGTGTTCCTATGTAATCGCTGTCCTTGTTCTTCAAGATGGAAGTGGCCATGGGTTTGGCGAGTACTGCCTCAGAACCTTTAGTGAATTTTTACAGTGCATCTTGTAGATGGTGTACATTGCTGCTACTGAGCACCAGTGATGACAGAATTGGATGTTAATAGATGTGGTGCCAATCAAGCAGGACGTTTTGTCCTGGATGGTGCCAAGTTTCTTGAATGTGGCTGGAGCCACAATTATCCAGGCAAGTGGGGAGCCAGGAGGAGACTTACTCTCTGCATGTTTCCTCGTCTCTGACCTGCTCTTTTAGCCATTATGTTTATATGGCTATTCCAGTTCAAGTAAATGCTAAATTCAATTGAAAAATATCATTCCTTGCAGTCATTGTTGAAAGCACAGATACATTTATGTAATTCCAAAAATTTCTTCTTTATCTGGTATCTCTCAGATATTGGCAAAACCTGTCTCTCTGAAGCTGATCTGCTGTAGAAATGTAGCTTTTATAACTATCAAATTAAACAGCCAAAAAACACACTAAAAGAGAGGCAGTCATTTTCAAAATGACTTCTCTCACGATGGGGCAGCCTAAATAAAGCCCAAAAGATCTGTGGATGCTGTAAATCGGGAACTAAAACAGAAGTTGCTGGAAAAGTTCAGCAGGTCTGGCAGCATTTGTGAAGAAAAAAAAACCAGAGTCAACTTCTCAGGTCCGGTGAGCCTTCTTCAGAACTGGGGCAACATGTACCTTCTAAACACTCTTCAATATCCTAGGCTTTAATCTAGCTTCAGGCCTTACAAATTCAAACCTTTCTTGTGCAGATGCATCTAAGTGATAATGCTAACTAATCTCTATCCAGAATCTCTGAACGCATGCCTGAACTCTCTAATTTTCTCATTCTTCCATTTTAGCCTCCCATTTAGCTATATCTACTAATCCGTTTGCAGCTACAAAAACATCTTCATTATCAAGACCCCTACTTCACTTATTTTGTCAAGGAGCTTCTGCTTTCTCTATTCTACCGTGTCATCATTACAGACTGTGATTTTTCCCCACACATTGAAACCTTTCCAGACTAATAATAGATTCATCATATACCTGATCTTTCCATGATGCATGAGTTCCCCTCAATCAGAATTTTTCTCCCACGCCATTACTCAAATTTAAGCTACACTTCCTTATTTTCCATTCTTGTGTGCTATTCTGCCAGGGCAAGGCCCTCACTGTTTTTGCATAATCCTTGACATTGAACCCTTTTTTTATATATGTTTTCCAGCATACTTTCCTGTTTGACCTACTATTATGACGCCCTCCCAGATATTTATCCTTCTGGGTGGTATGTCTCCCAGGCAAACAATTTGGACAGTTTGTCTGCAGATAAAATGGATGTTTCCTGTTCATCATGACCATTATATCCACTGACAACTAACTCTTGATCTACCATATCCTGTCCCTCTGTCTCTGCCCATAAGCTATGACTATGCAATACACAAGGTGCCTCATGATACTCTACTGCATTTTCTGTATCCAAAAAAAATTGTAATTTATCCTGATTATCCAGAGGAATGGTATTTTTTAATTTGAATCTGGTGTTGTCGAGCCATTGTTTACCAATCACATCTATTAGCTTTCCACTCCCTACGCTCCTTTCTCATAATTAACCAGACCACCAGAAATAATGCACTAAACCAAAGTTGCTGGAAAAGTTCAGCAGGTCTGGCAGTTTCTGTGAAGGAGAAAAAACAGAGTTAATGCTTCAGGTCTGGTGACTTGTTGACTTCAAAAGATCTTATGTGAATTTACAAATTCTTCCCAAACATTTAGCCTAGATAAAATCTTTCCTGCTTTCATGAAATGCATTCAAATAGGACAGAGGAAATTTAATGCATGGTAGTTATTTCTAAGCCAGTGCAATAATTACAAAGCACATAGGGCAAACTTTAGATTCCTTCCCTGTTCTAATTGGAAAGAGCTTTATCTCCCAACAGTTTCTGCAAAAGAATTCTTAATATGAACCACCCATGTCAGAGCTGTTGGCAACTTGCAAATCAGTTGGCCTGCCAGTCTTAGATGTCCTGTCTTCATTTACTACGTAATTTCTCATACATAAACTGCTGATGAATGGACCTTACAGTAACCATGAAAACAATATTCTAATTCTCATCCATGTCCAGAAATTCATCATTTGTGAATCCTCCTCCATTGTCCATGAAAAAACATTATATCTGTAACAGTCGTCAAGGTCATGGGTCACTTGACCATACTCACTTTATTTGGGACTTTATATGCCTTGTCTGGCCTCTCCAAATGCATCAGCTCACGCTTCTCTGAGTTGAATTCTATTTCAATTTTCTACCCACCTGACTAGTTCATTGATATCTTTCTGCACTCTGTAGCTGTCTTTCTCACTGTCGGCCACGCGAATAATTTTTGCATTGACCTCAAATTGATTATGCCACCACAGTTATGTAAACAATAATACACACTACATAAAGCAGGGTAACTAGTTAAGTCCTACAGAACCTTACTGCAACACAGTTCCAGTCACAAAATCATCCATGAGAAAAAGATATTTTATTTCCTGCCACTGGGTCAATTTTGTGTTTAGATTGCTACATTCCCCGGGATCCCATTTATTATTTTTTTTAACCAATCTGCCATGTGGACCTTATCAAAAACCTTGCTAAAATCCATCTAGACCACATCAAATACAATAAGTCAGTCCATCAATCCTCCTTTTAACTTGCTTAAATCATTCAATCAAGTTAGCCAGACATGATCTTTCCTTAACAATTCCATGTTCACTATCCTTGATTAATATATACCTTTCTAGGTGACAAGTAATCTGTTGTGATAATCCCTGCAAGGCCCATGGGGAATTTCTAATTAATCTCCTTGTGCAGTTCATTGAATATGAGTTCCCTTGGGAGCAGACAATGGCCTTCCCAACTGGAAATCATCAACTGAAACCTTTATGAAGCTATCCCAGGGATGGGTCCGCAGAACTCTGCCCTGGGCCATGGCTAGCCTTTGTATTCCATAAGTAGCAACTTTATTTAGTGTTCAACGCAAAGAAATGTTCCTTTCCTGTTTATCTTCCTGACTTATTACATCTGTCTTAGTCTAGCTGAGGTTAAACTAACTGGCCTACAATTATTTAGTTTAATCCTCACTCCATTTTTAATCAGAAATATAACATGAACAGCCCTTCAACCCTCCAGCACTATACCTGTAGACAGTGAGAATTGGAAAATGATTTGCAGACCTTTGCCATTTCCTTCCAGGGTTCTTTTAATAGCCTGGCATACATTTCATCTGCCTCAGTGATTTATGAACCTTCAAGGAAGCTATTCTCATGACTACTTCCACTCTCATTATGTTTATCACATTCAATTCTTATCACTTGTCTTCCTTAACTATGATATCCATGTTGCCCCTATTGGTGAAGACAGATGCAAAGTATTCATTAAGAACCATTTCAACGTAATTTGCCTCTAAGCTTCAGTTACCTTCTTTCAACATCTGAGACCCCCCACTCTTAACTTAGATTTATTTTAATGTGCTGGTAAATATCCTTGCGTTCATCTTGACTTTACTTAACTATGTGCTTTCATGCCTTCTCTTTGTTTTCCTTGTTTCATTTTTGATTTCACACCTCCACCTTCTATATTCCTCCTTCTTTAACAGCACTGTGTTAGCTTTCGCTGATACTGAAATCTCAGTGTAGGACATAAGCTTTTGTTTTTCTGTCTGATCTTACGCTGTAACCACCTTGACAACCAATGGTCACTTTATCTGGCTGTATTAAACTCACTTTATTTGGGAGTTTACGTGCCTTGTTTGACCTCTGCAAATGCATCAGCTCACGCTTCTCTGAGTTGAATTCTATTTCAATTTTCTGCCCACCTGACAAGCTCATTGATATCTTTCTGCACTCTGTAGCTGTCCTTTGTGGGAACATGTTTACCCTGCATCATTTGTATCTTCCCTTTGAATTCCTCCCAATGCTTTGGCACAGATTTAACATCAAGTGGCTGCATCCAGGTCATTTGCTAAATCACATCAAAACTTAGTAAAATGGGTTTTGGCCTAGCATAAAGTCTTAGCTCCTGTTTTGTCTCTGTGCTGTTATGTATTTAAATCTAACTGAGTTATGACCTCTGCCACCAACTTACTCTCATTACCTTCCATCTACTTAGTTTAATTTAGCAAAGCTAAGCCCAGATCTGTGACCTCTGTTGCTGGACATACTGCATACCAGCCAAAAGAGTTCTCCTGAATATACCTCAAAAATTTAACTTCCTTCATTCATTTCACATGGAAACAATCCTAGTTAATACGGAGGTAGTTCAAATTGCCTATGGCTGCTCTATTGCTTTTGCACTTATCAGAGATTGTCCTAAGTATTTGCAAATATCCCTCTCATTACGTAGGGGCCTATAGACACACTCAACAGTGAGGCCATCACTTTTATTGTTCCTTTGGTCAATCCATATGGCCTCATTTAATGACCCTCCTATCATATTGCCCCCTCCTCATAGTAGTAATCGTTTCTTTAACCAAAACTGTCACCTTTCTTTTATCCCTCTGCCAATGTCATCCCAATATGGAGGTGCTGGTGTTGGACTGGGGTGGACAAGGTCAGAAATCACACAATTCAAGAAATCCTTCTTCAGGTATTAGACTGAAGCTCCGAAAGCTTGTGTTTTCAAATAAATCTATTGGACTATAACCTGGTACTAAGTGATTTTTGACCTTATTTCATCTGAAAATCATATAACCAGGAACATTGAAACAGGAACATTCCTGTCCCTTCTCAAGCTATGCTCTTCTAATTGCTATGATTCTATTTCACAATTCTACTCTTAACCTTAGCATGTCTGCTTTATTTGTTACATTTCTTATTTCAGATTATTACTTGCCACAGACTGCACCTAAAGGCACATACAGCAAGGGTAAAGGCCATGTAACTATAGCAAGCCAACCTGAACACTACGAACAATTGTGTTTCTCCAAACACAAAGGATGTTCTCAGCCAAAGAGAATGTAAAGAGAAAGACACACAGGTATCAACTGCTGTTTAGCAAAAATAGTCTAGGTAATTTAAAAATGCTTTAACTGTGAAAATAAGAAACTTATTTTCTCTCTCTCCCAAATCCTCTGGCCAAAATTTTATTGAGAAAGTTAAACATTTACATTCTGACTTTCCAACACTCAGGCCTGTTATTGAATTGACAGTTTTATTAAAGTGAAGTGTAGCTTTATGTCATTTCAAATTGATTTTGTCACTCCCAACTGTTATTACTTCTGACTTCAGCAGATGCTTTTTGTTATTAAGTGTCATTGAGTACAACATGTCATTAGTCTTTAGACTGGATTACTTTCCAAGTCTTCAGGAGAACTGTTTTTCCATTCAAGGATTGCCTTGAGCAAATAAAAGGAAGATGCTGGAAATTTGAAATAAAAACAAAGCACTGGAGAACTCAACAGGTTTCGCAGTATATGTGGAGAGGAAGAACAATCATACTGAACTCCAAACATTAACTTGCTGCTTCGTTCCACAGATGCTGCCAGACCTGCTGGTTTTCTCTAACACTTTCTGTATTTAATGCCTTATGCAAATCTGTGCTGGTTTTGCTTAATTTATTTATGATTCTTTTACTGATTTTCACTTCCACCTCAGCCTTTCCATTTGACTGAAGATAATGCAGAAAATAATAGGGTATAATTTCCCAATCGTTCATGATGGCACTGACTTCTCCACTTATGAATTCAGGGCCACAGTCACACATCACAATGTCTGCAATGCTGTAATGGCAATAGTGTGCATTTTTCAGCCTCACTGGTAATCATTGACATCAGCTGGTCTAACACCCGATGGTGAGAATAGTAATCAATGGCGACAAAATAATCTGTTCCTTTGAGAGTGAAGGGATCTACTCCTAGTTTCATCCATGCTCTGTCTAACACATCGTATGTCGTAAGCAGCCCTTTAGCTTGCTTCATGTAGTATTTTCTACAATCACCGCACTGACTCATGTGGCCCTTATTTCCATTCTCATGTTTGGCAAGTACATCAGTTCTCTTATCTCTATCAGACTGGATTTAATTCATTGATGACTTGCATTGATATGCTTCAGCATCTCTTTTTCTGATATCCTTATACATAATGAGTCTGTTTCTTTCATACAAAGGTCATAGTTGACTATCACTTCATGTGCATGGCCAATACACTGATGACAATGAAGGTGTCCTTGAAGCTTTCAGGCTGTATTTTCATTGTTGCTTTCTGCAGCACTTGGAGAATCCTACACTGTTGTATAGTCTGCATGATTTGAGCAAGAAACTTGTCTTAAATACACAATATCTCTGCTGAAGGTCATTGCTTGTGTCATGCTGAATATGTCTTGCCCTGAGGCAGGTGCAGCCTCCTCAGTTTGACATCCCACAGGACAGAAGGTGGCAGGAAAGGTAAAGGTAGAAGGCCAAGGCACCTCTAGAGTGTCCTAAAAGGAGACCTCTAGAGAGCAATACGTGCTTTCTCTGCCAGCTGGGGGAAGGACCACCTGGAGTGAGGCCTATCTCCCTGTTGCCTTGCTGTTGGCACTAAGCTCCATTGGCTGCATGGATGGATTGCAAGTCTGTGAGCATATTCAGCAGATTCTGAAAGTGCTGTACCTTGGTCTCCAATGACAACTGCCTAACTGACAACGGAGACAGCCAGACACTTGCATATCAGAGGCAGCAGGATTTTTAAAAAGTGTTCATCACTGACTATGCTAATATTTATTACCCATCCCTAATTGCCCAAAGGGCAGCTAAGAGCCAACCACATTGCTGTGAGTCTGCAGCCACCAGGTAATAATGACAGGTAAAATTAAGGGCATTAGTGAAACAAATGATTTTTTTTAACAGCAAGCAGACAGTAGTTGCCTGGTTGCCACTAGGGTAGATTCCAGATTTTTATTGACTTCTGTTTACACGTTCTGCCATCATGGGATTCAATTTCATTCCCCAAGAACAATAGTCTAGGGTTCTGAATTATTAGTCCAGTGACATTACCACTGTACTACTGCCTCCCAATAACAATCACATTGCTGCAGTTCACCTACAATGTTAGGTTCCCCAGTGCCCAGAAAAGCTTGTCTACTTCTCCAGTGTCAGTGAATATATGTTAATGAAGTCATGAATAGCTGACACCTTGGGTCCCTTCCTGCCTGGGGATGAGCAGATGCCTGGTCTCTGGCCATCCACATTGTACCAGTGGCCTGGGATGTTTCTGCCTCAGCCAGCCACAAAGATGTGGTTAGCATTACCCCCTCACAGCACTAGGGTCCCAGGTTTGATTCCACTCTCAGGTGATTGTCTGTGTGGAGTTTGCACATTCTCCCCACGTCTGCGTGGGTTTCCTTGGGGTGCTCTGGTTTCCTCCCACAGCCCAAGGATGTGCAGGCTAGGTGGGTTGGCTATGCTAAATTGCCCATACTGTTCAGGGATGAGTAGATTATGTGGGTTCCTGGGGGATGCGTCTGGTTGAGATGCTCTGAGCATCAATGTAGACTTTTTGGGCTGAAGCGGCTGTTTCCACACTGTAGGGATTCTATGAACTGGAGGATGACTGGTTGTTTGGAACAGTGATGTTTTGAGTTTAATAAAAAAAGACCTCTAGACTAAATTGACTTATTCCTGGGTAATAATGTGGCTAAAATGAAAATTATAGCTTCACCTATATTCACAGGATATGAAAGGAAGTAGAACAGTTACAGGAATGAGTTTCAGGTATTCATCTATAGTGTGTGGCGACAGGCTAATGTTAAATATAGTCCATCATCAGAGGTCAAAGTAACATCTCAAGAAGATGTGGAACCCAGCAGGCCAGGAATCATCAGAGGAGTAGGAAAGTTGGCATTTCAGGTTGGGACCCTTCTCCATACTGTGTTGACTACAGTTGGAGTTCACTTGTGATATTAGTCCTAAAACAGATGGATTAACTACAGTCACTATAGAATACAGTACAGTAAATGCAGTAATGAAAACTGATTTATACCCACTTCCTTGGTTAGAAGTTAATATTTCTAAGGTTGGGAGTGATTCATTTTAAGATTGGTCATTTAAGGTTTATTGGCAAGTAGCATTGGCCTCAGAGTTAAAGAAACACTAGTCTTTGTTGCCCCATGTAAAAATCATATAAAACAATTAGAAGAACTGCTTAAGCCATATCAGTTTTCTGCCCTAGTAATAAAACTCACCAAGAGTGAATTCACAAAAGCAAGGGCAAACTACTTTGGACACTTTGTAGGCCAAGGTCAAGAACAGCAAAAGTGAGGACTTTGATCAAATTCCTCATTCTTGAAACTAAAAAGGAAATCATAAGATTTCTAGACTGTTTGAGTTTTGTGAGGAATTTGTGCCTTGCTTCATCGCAACAGCTTTAAAAGATTTGTTACAAAAAACAGGCAAAGGTGGTATTGTTAGTAGATTACAAAGCAATCTTTGAGAAGCACGAAGCAATCCTAATAAATGGACTCATGTTAGCCATCCCTAACTTTATAAATCCTTCTAAAATGGCAACTGAAGTAAGTGACTCTAGGATAGGCAGAGTCTTATTGAAAATTGATGAATCAAAGATAGACAAAGCAGTGGGATGCATTTCTAAGGAAGTACACCTATATCAGGGAATGTTCTCTACAGTGAGAAAGGAGGCTTTGGGATTCTAAAGGTTTGTTGATATTTTAATGTATACATCTGTCACGGTGGCAAAGAAACATTCATGTACACTGACCGTAAATTCCTCAACAAAAGATAAGAATTAAGACTCAAAATATTAGGTTGTCTAATAAAAATTGTTAATTCAACCATTTAATGCAATGAATCTGGTTGACCCAGCATATTGCTGGAAAAGGTAATGTAGAAGTTAACTCATTTTCAAGGATAGAATTGTTTTAAGAATTATCTATTTACAGAATGAGGGCACCACTGGCCAGACGAATATTTATTTCCCTTCCTGGGGATCGTTAAGAGTCATCCAATTTGCCGTGGGTCTGGAGTCACATGTAATCCAGACCAGGTAAGGATGGCAGTTTCCTTCCCTAAAGGACATTAATAAATCAGAGGGGCTTTTCTAACCATTGATAATGGATTCCTGGTCATCATTAGACTCTTAATTCCAGATTTTTATTGAATTCAATTCTGTCATCTGCCATGGCAGGATTTGAACCTGAGACTCCAGAATATTACTTGTTCTGCTGGACTGGCAGTCTCGTGATAACACAAGTAGGTTATTACCTCCCCAAAAAATATCGCTTACCACTTTACCCTCAAAGTTTTTCTTCTCCATTTTTTTTGGATGTCCTTTGTTGGTTTTTACAATTTTCTCAATCCCCTGCATTACCACTAATCTTTTCAACATTATATACTTCTTTCTTTCAAAGTGATGCTATCCTTAACTTCGCAGATTTGTAGGTGCAGTACAAACAGAGATCCTAACGGCTGGCAAATAGCAATGATCTTTCTGTCTTCTCTCAGTGTCAGTGAAAAGACAGGAAGCCAAACAAGTTTTAAAAACATTTCACATAATAGAAGGCTTTTGTTCACTGGATCAGCTCCTGAAGTGAACAATGACTTTATACACTTTATCACTTTACAGGCAAAAATGGATGAAGCAGTAAGACTTGAAAATTGACAATGTTGTGATGTTTGTATTAAACTTATAATTTTGCAGTTCCTCAAGATAGATCTTTTTATTCTTATTCTAATATAGAGACAGCAAAAGATTGGCTATATCAGGATTGGCTATATCAGGAACCTGGTAAAATAATTAAATTTAAATTTTGTGACCCATGGAATAGTAGGATAGTGCACTCTACTCATTTTGATCACATCAATTTCCGCAGCAGCTGGGAGAGGATAATGCACAGCAATTTTGACTCAGCCAGTAATTCAAATTTGCAGACAGCTTTGGTTTTGTTTTACTTCTTCCTTGCAGTTTCTTCCAGTAAATGCCTCTCTTAATGTTCTGAAAATTCACACATTTTCAAGTGGACATCCCTTGTTTCTTTTTTACAGTAGTTGGCTTTCCTATAGCTCTGAAAATCCATACACTTTCAGCTGCATCATTCTGGACACCTCTGTTTCAAGTGATATGTTTAATGTCTGCTATAGACTGCACTTAAAAAGGTACTTATAGCAGAGTGGGATATCACATGATAGCGACAAGCCAGTCAACACACTAAATACAATGGCATTTCTCCAAACATTCCATGCATCGAAGTAGATACTTCTGATCCAAAAATTATTCAACCATGTATATGCCCTTTAGCGAATTACCTGTCACAAACCTGCAGTTTAATGTTGAATAGTTGAAGGCACATGCAACATTTGGATCTCCACCACACACTAAACAAACATGAAATTCCCACACAGTGCAAGAATTGCATCCGAAGGGCTGTGATAGTGAAACTCTACCGAAGCTCAGGGCACGGAACTCGTTTCTTTCCATTTAGGCATTTTGCAGCCAAGCTGACTCAACATTGTTTACATAAATTTTAAACCATAATCACTACTCCTATTCATTTGATTTTTCAGGCAACAGATGTTGATTCTGTAATGATTCTGCATTTGTCATCTGCAGCTCATCTGGTTGATCTTTTGTTTCATTGTTCGCCCAATTAGCAAAGCTGATTTTGTATTGCCGTATCATCTATTTTGTCATTGATCCTCTTCTCTGCCTTCCACCCTATTATCAGGTTTCCCTTCTTCTTTTTCCATCCACCCTATTATACACCTTTTAGAGGACCTTATGCCTGCTCAGAGACATCCTTGACCCTGAAACCAGGGAGGCAACACACACCATCGTGGACTCTTACTTGCAGCCACAGTAACGCCTACCTGTCCCCCTGACTAAACAGCCCCTTATCACTACCGCTTACCTATAGTTTGACCCTTCCTGTGTACAACAGAGCCAATCGTGGCACTCATATTTCTTGTGTTCTTGTACTCAAGGCTGTGGACGCATGGGCAAGGCAATTCTTTGTTGCTTTTTTCAAAGTGGCAGTAATTCACTTTCTTGAGTCACTGTAGCCTGCGTATACATGTATTGCCGCAATTATGTTTGGTAGAGTTTAAGAATTTTGACCCAACAATGATTCAGAAAAATGTTATAGTTCTACTTCAAGACTTTACATGACTTTGAGGGAACTTGGACGTGATGGTGTTCCCATGACTTTCATGATTCTAGTGTTAACTGTGAAACTTGCTTTATTTCATGACTTGATATGAATTCAGAGTCTGTTTTGCATTATATTGACTTTCACAATACTTAACAAGACAATTTCAGATACTACAGTCGAGTCACTATCTATAAACCTCTTTGACACTGAATCATAATAATAGATTTTGTGAATGCAGACACAAGCTAACAGCTCATTTACTGTATGGCACCAAGATGTATGTGTTTCACATTTTGATTCGTATATAAATTGCTTTTTGAGAAATGCAGACTATCTAACTGTAAATCTCCAGGATGCAGGTATCAAATCTACTGGACTGATGCCCTGTGGCTTAATTCTTAGGCTGGAATTTTTCACTTCCAATGAGCAGATTACTGCTTACACTAGCAGACCTCTCCCTACACTGCTGATTTACTCCTTGCGCCTGTATAACATACTTTAGCCTGAGAATCACATCTTGAACCGGGGATTTTATCCTTAAATTTGAAAATTACTTCTTTCATTGATAAATCACTTTACAATGCTATAAATTATGCTTTATGCAGGTTAATTAAAACAAAAGCAATTTAAGGCACAGGAAGAGGATTAGATTACCTGGTCCCTTAGCCATCAGCATTCAGTGAGATCATGATTGATCTTCTACTTCAATTTCACCTTCCCACTTTGCTCCTATAGCATGTGATTCCCTTATTCACCGTAAATGTTTCAATCTCAGTGTTGAATATAGTTCATGAATGTGTACCAACTCCCTATGGGAGACAATGCCAAATTTCACAATACTTTAAGAAAGTTATGTTTATCTCAGTCCTAAATATTTTACAATAATTCTTATTTTCAGTCTTTCCAATCAGGATAAACAATCTCTCTAAGTTAATCATCTCACGTTCTCAAGAATCTTAAATGTTTTGATGAGTCAACTTTGCACTCTTCCATCATTTAAAGAATTCAGGTCTACTCTGTTCAAATTCTTATCACGAAATGACCCAGTGAAGAAGACAAAGGGTGAATTGGTAGTGACAGGAGACTATATAGTCAGGGGCACATATAGGCATTTCTGTTGCCACGAACACTCCAGGATGGTGTGCGTTGTCTCCCTGGTGTTAGAATCAAGGATTTCTCTGAGCGGGCAGAGAACATTCTGTGTGTATGGTAGGGTGGACAGACAAATAAAAAGAAAGGCCTGATGTAGATTGAAAGTAGCAAAGTGGTTCAAGGCCAAAAGAGAGGGTGAGCAGCCAGAGGTCATGGTCCATATTGTAACTAATGATGTAAGCAGGAAGAGAGTTGAGATCCTGTAAAGGGAAATTATAGAGTTAGGTCAGAAGTTGAAAAGCAGGGCCTCTAGGATTATAATCATGGGATTATTCTCTGTGCCATGTGCTAGTGAGGACTGAGACAGGAAGATAACACAGTTGAACGTATGGCTAAAGAATTAGTGCAGGAGAGAGTGTTTCAAATATCTGGATCATTGGAATGTCTTCCAGGACAGGAGGGATCTGTATAAGAAGGATGAGTTGCACCTAAACTGGAGGGGCACCAAATATCCTTGCAGGAAAGTTTGCTGGTGTTGCTCAGCAGGATCTAAATTAGCGTGGCAGGGAGAGTGGAGGCCAGTGCAGTAGGTGAATATGTGGAGTGATTGAGGAGAAGGTAGAGGTTAAGTTAATTTGTGCCTAATAAGAGCAACAGGCACAGCCGGGTTAATGAGCATTGTGGGTCTGACAGTGTGAAGTATATTGATTTTAATACAAGATTAATAGATAAGGCAGATGAGTTTAGAGTCTGGGTTAGTACATGGAGCTACAATATTGTAGCCATTACAAAAACTTGATTGAGGGAAAGACAGGAATGGCAACTAAATGTTCCAGGGTCTAGATGTTTCAGGCACGATAGACAGGGATATAGAAGGGGTGGTAGTGTTGCTGATTAAGGACAATGTTATGACTGCTGTAAGAGAGAAGATCTTGGAGGGCTCATCCAGTGATACTATATTGGTCAAAGTTAGGAATAAGAAAGGTACAATAATTACAATACAGTTATACCATCAGCCTCCTAATTACCTTTGGGAGATAGAGGAATGGATATGTAGACAGGTCATGGAAAGTTGTAAAAGCAACTGGATTGTTGTAGTGGACGATTTTAGTTTCCCCAGTATTGCCTGGTACTCCCTTAGTGCCAGGGTCTAGATGGGGCAGAATTTATTAGATACATCCAGGCGGTTTTCTTGAAACAATATTTAGATAGTCCGACTAGGGAAAGGACCATACAGGACCTTGTGCTGGGGGATGTGCTCTGAGGTGATTGAGGTTTCAGTGGGGGGCACTTTGGGAACAGTGATCATAATTCCATACGTTTTAAGAGAGCTATGTATAAGAATAAAATTAGTCCTTGGGTGGAAGTGCGAAACTGAGGGAAGGCCAATTATAGCATTGTTAGGCAGGAACTAGAAAAATTAGAATGGAGATGGCTGTTTAAGGGTAAGCCCAGACATGACCTATGGGAGTATTTTAAAGGCCAGTTGATCAGAGTTCAGGACTAGCATGTCCCCGTGAGGATGAATGATAAGGATGGGCAGATTCAGGAACTGTGGGTGATGAGAGAAATTGTGAGCTCAGTCAAAAAGAAAAATGATGCTTTTTTAAGATTTGGGAAACAGAAGACAAACAGAGCACTCAAAGAATTTAAGGAAATCAGGAAAGAATTTAATCTAGGAGCTAGGAAGGCTAAAAAGGGCCATGTAATGTCCTTCACAAGTATGATCAAGGATAATCCCAAGGCTTTTCATATTAGGAGCAAGAGGATAGCTAGAGAAAGGATAGGTCCACTCAAAGGTAAAGGATGGAATTTATGCATTGAACCAGAGCAAATAGGTGAGGTAAATGTGTATTTGGTGTCAGTATTCACCATGGATAATAACAAAATTAGGGAGTGATATGTTAATATTCTAGGGCATGTCAATATTAAGAAGGAGTTGTTATTAGGTGTCTTGACAAACATTGAGATTGACAAATCCCCAAAACCTGATGGGATCTATCTCAGGATACTGAGGGAGGCAATAGAGGAGATTTCTGGGACCTGGACAGAGATCTTTATTTTCTCTTTAGTCACAGATGATCTCCCAGATGACTGGAGAATATTTAGTGTTTTTCTTTTGTTTAGAAAGGGCACCAGTGATAACCCAGGAAATTACAGGCCGGTGAGCCTTAAATTAGTCATGAGGAAATTTTTGGAGAAG
Organism: Stegostoma tigrinum; assembly: GCF_030684315.1. Classification (NCBI taxonomy): domain Eukaryota; kingdom Metazoa; phylum Chordata; class Chondrichthyes; order Orectolobiformes; family Stegostomatidae; genus Stegostoma; species Stegostoma tigrinum. The sequence goes on from NC_081368.1 coordinate 39,388,880, forward strand.
ATTGTTTAGGACAGAATTTACTCACATTTGAAAAAGAATGAGTTTATTAGGGTTTTACGCAGGGGAGACTTGCAAACTTGATTGAGTTTTTTGAGGAAGTAATGAAAATTATTGATAAGGGTAAGGCATTGAATGTTGTCTACATGGGCTTTGCTAAAGCATTTGACAAAGTCCATCATGGTAGGCTGGTCCAGAAGATTAAGTCACATGGGATTCACAGTGAATTGTTAAGTTTGACGCAAAATTGACTTGTTCAGAGAAGACAGAGGTGGTTATGGAGGGGTGTTTCTCTGACTGGAGACCTATGACCGGTGCTGAGACCTTTGCTGTTTGTAATATACAGTCAGTTCTGATATAATGTGATAACTCCATCCTCGTGTGATCTTGTGTTATAAGACAATTATGCGATAACCATAACTTTTAAAGTGATGGGGATGGAATTGTGTTATAGCTGCTATAGATGAAGAAAGTTCACATTCTACATATAGCGTTCTATAATTCTTCAATCACTTTAAAATCAATCTGTGTTGAAGAAACATGCATTTTATCAGAACTTACTGTATATAAAAATGATTTGGATGAAAATGTAGGTGGTCTGATCAGCAATTTCGTAAATAACACAAAATTGATGGAATTACAGATTGTAAGGAAGGTTGTCAAAAGATATAGTAGGATATTGATCAGTTAGGCAATTGGGCAGAGAATTGGTGCATGGAGTTTAAACTGGCTTAAGTGTGATGTGGTGCATTTTGAGTGGTCAAAAGCAAGAAGAAACTCAACAGAATATGTGAGGACTCTTAGATGCATTTATATACAGAGGGATCTTGGGGTGCAGGCCTATAGTTATCTGAAGGTGGCGACACTAGTGGATTAGATGGTAAACAAGGTGTATAGCATGGTTGCCTTCATCAGTTGGGATTTTGAGTATAAATCTTGGCAAGCCATGTTGCACCTGTACAAAACTTTGTTAGGCCACATTCGGAGTGCTGCATGCAGTTCTGGTCACCACACAAAAGAAAAAATGTGAGGCTTTTGGAGAGTGTGTGAAAGAGGTTTAGCAGGATGTTTCCTGGACTGGGCTGCATTAGCTATAAGGAAAGGTTGGACAAACTTGATTGTTTTTGCTAGTGTGTCATGGGGAGAGGGGTGGCCTGATAGAAGGATATAAAATTATGAAAGGCATGGATACAGTAGATAGTTGAAGTCCTTTTCCCAGGGAGGAAATGCCAAATACTAGGGAGTATAGGTTTAAAGCGAGACAGTATAAGTTTAAAGATAATGTGCGGGACAGGTTTTTTTACACAGAAGATAGAAGATACTGGAACATGCTGCCAGAAGAGTTGGTAGAAACATACACAATAGCAATGTTTAAGAGATATTGAGACAGATACATGGACAGGCAGGGAAATGAGGGATATGGATGATATGCAGGCAAATGGGATTTATTTGGAATGGTACCATAGCCGGCACAAATGTGGTGGGCTGAAGGGCCTGTTCCTGTGATGTACTGATCTAAGTACAAATAGAGTAGACCACACAGCCTATCAAATCAGCTCAACAACTGAGTATGATTATTCTGGTAGTAGGCTTCAACTTCTTCTCATCCAATCCAAATTCCCTTCATTTACAGAGAAATCCGTAATCTTTATAATGTAGCCTTATCCTCCTGGGGTAGAGAATTCCATAAATTCACAATTCTTTGAGTGGAGCAATTTTTCCTCCTCTTAGTCTTAAATGATGGACCTCTTATCCTAAGACTGCTGCTTTAGATTTCCTGATCAATGGAAACAATCTTTTTATTTTTCATGGCCTTTTAGACATTGTATATCTCAACAAGAGTGCCTCTAATTCTTTTAAACCCCCAAAAATACAGGCCAATTTACTCAGTCTCACATTATAGAGAGGTCGCTTCATCCAAGAAACTATGTTAATGAACCTTCATAGAGTACAATGCAAGAATATCATTTTGTAGTGCAGACCAAAACTGCATATAGTACTCCGGATATGTTGTCATCGAAAGCATGTAAATTTTAGCAAGATTTCTCTATGCCTATCTTCTAAAGACCTTCCAATAAAGGCCAAAACATCATTTGTCTCCTTAGTGGCTTGCTGGATAAATGTTGCCTTTCTCAGTTCCTTGTACAAGCACACCCAAGCATGTTTGAGCATCAGTACTTACAACTTCCACAACTTTTACAAAATATATTGCTTTTCTACACTTAACGATCAAAATGAATAACAACATGACACTACATTATAAGCCATTTTCCATCTTATGGCCAACTATATAACCTGTCTTTACAACCTCTGTCCATACTTGCGCAGCTTAACTTTCCACCTAATATTGTGCAAACAATTCCTTGTTCTTACAGTAGAAATTGCTCTTGTTGAAGAGATTCACTAATCAAGTGCAAGAGGGGCCAGGCTCATAGATAATGGGTCAAAAAAGCCCTATTTCTGACTTGTATTGTTCTTGAATGAACTTTATAAAGTTAACATCACAGGATTTACTATATCTTTGATTGTGGACTAAATTAGGAAAAGGCCTGTTTTATGGCAAATGATTAAGGAAGAAATGGTTATACTTTTAAGAAGCAAGTTTCGGAAACTCATCATAGTGTTTAAACTGCAGCTTTGTTCAGCTGTGGGTGAAGATGTTTGTAGATGGGCTGGCTCCAGGGATTTGATCACAAGGTGAGATTTGGCTGGCAAGCAGCTGCTGATTAGTTTGTGGTGTCGTGACCAGTTTTTCTTGCAAAGGCCCCCGACCAGACAGTAATTATGTGGTTAGCTTCTAAATAACTGGAAAACTGGTAAATGAATCCTTTGGCCAGCTCAAAGAGCAGATGGTATTTTTCTCAAGGAGATGCCTAAAGCCTGCAGAAATTCAGACTATTTTCTCCAACTATTTTCTGTGAGCCATTTCTTTTCAGCAATAAGTCAGAGACTTTGTAATTTGTGTGTCAATTGCTCTGTGCCTCTTATGAAAAAGTGACGGAACTGAAAGACCAGAGAATTGAAGGACTTAGGAAACAAAAGGAACACTTCATTGAATCAATATAGTGTGGAGCTAGAGGTACACAGCAGGCCAGGCAACGTCAGAGGAGCAGGAAAATCGATGTTTCATGTTTACACACTTCATCAGGATTAGGGAGGGGGAAGGGAGATCAGAAATAAATGGAGGACCGGGGCTCAGGGAAGGTAGGTGGGATTGTGATAAGTGGATGCAGGTCAGGCGTAGTGGAGTTTGGTCAGTGGGAAGTGTGAGGCAGATAGTTGAGAAAGAAGATGGATAGGTTGTGCCCAGTCAAGGACGCAGGGATGAGAGGCAGAGTTAGACATGGGATGAGGCTGAGGATGGGGAGATTTTGAAACTGGTGGATTCTATGTTGAGGCCAACAGGCTGTAATGTCCTGAGGCGGAATGGGAGGTGTTATTCTTCTAGTTTGCATTTGGCGTCATTGTGAAATTGGAGGAGGCCTAGGATAGACTTCTCACTGAGGGGATGAGAAGGGGAGTTAAAAAGGTTGGCAAATGGAAAGTGTTGTTGATTATAGTGTACAGAGCACAAATGCCCTGCAAAGTGGTCACAGAGTCGAAGCTTACTCCAGGCTCCAATCATTTTATTGAACCTTGAGGACTGGAGCTGTTAAACTGCTTCTCAGTAAGTTTTTATTTTCCCTACACACATAATGCCAATTATTTTTTGTATATAAGTTTATACAGCAGGGTTGTGGAAGAGGTTTAGATTTTTACCTAGTAGAATTATATCTCAACAGTTCATAGATGATTGCAATGGATACAAATAATTTATTTGTAATAAACTACATTCTTATTTGGTACAAAACGTGGACTGTATTTTCTGTTTACCTGTCTGACAGGTAAAATGAGGTCCTTGTGAACTTTAATGAAATCTTATCATTCGTGATAATTCTAAAAAAGCAGGGCTTAGGATATGTGGCTACTTCTTTGCCCCTTTGCTGAAGGCAATGGATTAAGAAACTCCTCAGAGACAGTAAGAGTTGCCAACGCTGGAATCAGAAATAACACAGCGTGGTGCTGGATTAACACAGCCGGCCAGACAGCATCAGAGGAGCAGGAACGTTGATGTTTCGGGTTGGGACCCTTCCCGATGTGAAACGTCAGCTTTCCTGCTCCTCTGATGCTGCCTGGCCTGCTGTGCTCCTCCAGCTCCACTCTGTGTTATTTCTGGTAGAAGAAACTACACAACTTTTCATCCAAAGGACACCATCTTTAACAAGGCATTCCCTTCATATTGCATGTAGGAACTCCACTGGGAGATGACAAAAATACCACTTTAATTTTGATAACTAATAGTAATAAACTGGATCAACTATGTGATTGTAAAACAAAGATAATTCCTGATCCGTTACATTAAGAGTAGAATAGCTGCTGAGGAGAGAAGCATTGACCTTTCTTTCCATTGTAAATGTCTCTAATAACCCCTTCTGTGTAAGGAACACTATAAAAGTTATTGTTGGCTTTTGGGTTGTTTTATGCTAATTACTCAAGTTGTTCCAATTTCAGCAATGCTGCAAAATAAGTTATACTAAGGCATAAACTTATTTTTGCAAAGTCTTTTGATTTACTTTTCATTGAAGTCAATGGTAATATTGGACTAAGTACAGAAATAGTGGCTGCCTCACTTTTGCTTGTTTTGTTTGACTATCCAAGTCAAATTTTCTACCTCATACAACTGACTGAGCTCTGAAATGATCAGGACTGAAATTTTGTGTAACAGAAATGTCATTCTGATCTGCCTGGAAGCTGACAGCCAGTTTAGGTACATTGGTTCCTACTATATAAAGCTCTAGAAAATGTTCTGTTTTATTGAATTGTCAGCTCTCATATTAAAAAACATCACAAATAAAATCAATGTCAATTGAACATGTAGCAAATGATGACAAGATCTGCACACCTTGGCTGTGCAGCACATACCAGCTGTCACTATTGATCAATCATAACAAATATTTTAGGAGCCGTGTTATGTTTCCATCAAGCAGCCAAGACAGATTCTTGGTATATAGGATGGGCTGAAGGACTAACAGGTAATGATGATATTCGACAGCTGCATGGGAAAATAGATTGTAAAGGATGGGGAAGTAGGCTGGCAAGTTTAGAATGATGCTTGATAATCTGTATGGCCTTGAATGAGTCCTGTGAACACTCATTTATGAGCTGAAGACGACTCCCGCAGCTTGTTTCCCCATCCTGTTTTCTGTATCAGCCAGCAGTTTTGTCTTTCTGTATCTGCTTTCTTTGTGCTGGCTGTTTGTTACACTGTATGAGAGAGAGAGAGTTACATTCCAAGGATGGACTTCGCCTTGACTAGGAATCATGAAAGGTGCCAGGAATGAACCAAAATCCCCAGACCAGCCATCAATTGGGGAGGGTGGTGATTTGGTAAGGTGTCAGGCAGGAGTGTGTGAAACTTGTTGCTTTTTCTAAAAGGGCATGAAACGTTGCTTTTTTCTTTCTTTTACCTTCATTTATTATTACTTAATAAACATTCAAATTAAAGCAAACTGCTGAGGTCGAGCCTTCTCTTTGCTATATTTACCTGAATCTGAGAAGTGCCACTTGGATAAAAGCTGTGATCCAAGACACTTAGAATAGACAATTTCTCCTCAAAGAGTCTCAGTAGGAAACCTATTAGAATGACACCCAGCTTTATGTCACTGTATCCAAGGCTGTCACTATACATTCTTTTTTTTGGTCCAACATTAATATGCAATGAGACAAAACTTTGTTCAATTGAGCCTTTACAAAACAGGAACTATACACTCAACTTCAACTGAAAGATAACAGGCCTGAAAAAACTAACTCTGCTTTACTGTCTCTATAGATACTGGCCTTGACTACTGCATATTTTGAGCATTTTCCTGCTTTTATTTGATGTGCTTTTCATTGCTACATTTGTCCAACTCAGTAACTTCACTACATCTGAGTGCTGATTGAACTTTAGTTACAATTCCCTCTTACCCTGAAACAAACAGTAGTGTTGGTGAAGGCCACTGGACTCTAAACATTAACTTGGTTCTCTCTCCACAGATGTTGTCAGACCTACTGTGTTTCATTAACATTCTGATTTTGTTTCAGATTTCCAGAGCCAGCAGTTCTTTGTTTTTAATCCCTCTAACCCTGCCTACATTCTGTTTTCAAATGTCGCTATTAAAATTTACGACACCATTTTTCAAAATGTCTGCCCATGGCCAAGATCTTAATTAATAGCTTTATCATCTTGACATTTAATTTCTACTGTGATTCCCTACTCCACAAGGTGCAGTAATATAAAAATTATATACTACATAAGTTGAAAATCTGAAATAGACAAAGAGAAAATGCTGGAGAGGCTTATCAGGTATGGTAGCTTCTGTGGAGGCAGCAGCAAACAAAACATTTTTTGAAGTAGATCAAATTGGACTTGAAGCTCAAAATGATCAAGCAAGCATATACTGAGCTGTAAATGGCACATGGGGACAGGCAGGCTGGCAGGTGCCTTATCCCTCTGTATTATGCAGAATAAGTCAGGAGTGGGCTGATCACCCTCTATATTTTACATGCCCCACCTGCTGTAAACATGCCTGGTGAAGTGAGACGTAACCTGGCCGTTGAAATCTTATCTCAAGCCTTTAACTCCTGATTGTGCTCATCTTTTATCCTGAGCTTGGCTTCTTCGACAACGCTACAATTCTTTCTCATTTGAGCAGCCCATACAACCACTTTTAATTCAAAGGCTGCAAAAAGACTTGGTGGATTGGCAGATTTTTTATTGATCACATTGACTTGTTTTGGAAGGATGGGCTTCTGACTTTTTGGCCACATGCTTTTTAGAATAATTATTTGGGAGTAAAAACATTGAAGATTTTGCGACATCTATTTTGTTCAAAGATTGGGGTGAACATCTGCCTGCAGAGCTGAATCCTGATTTAGTTATATTCACACTGTGAGTACATTCCCCAATTAAATAGAGGCTGTTTCAGTTTCTGGCAAATGGTGTTCAAATTGTACAGTGAATCTAAATTTGGCCTGTAGAGATCAAGTTATTTACAAATTATATTTAGTTTTGTGTAAAATAGGCCAAATCTGGTTTTAATATCTGTCAATATACATCAACTTCGAAGACTTCATTATTGGATTCAAATTTAACAATTTTTGTGTTCATGAATTAACTATTCAGGAGACATTAATAGCAAGGTCATAATTACCAAACGAAAAGTGAGTTGGATCAGCAAGAACAGTATGATTCAGTCTCGATTTAGTGAAAAAAAGGGCCAAATTCAAGCCGGTAAGTGGTTGCTCCCAAATGCTAATGAGAAGCCCAAAAGTAAGTCACTGAATAAGCTCATAAAATTTGTATTAGCATTTTTTAAAGCTGCATATACTTTAAACATATACAAAAATTACATTCTCAAAGCAGACCGACCAGTGCATTTCAGTGATATCAAGGTGTAGGGCTGGATGAACACAGCAGGCCAAGCAGCATTAGAGGAGCAGGAAAGCTGACGTTTCGGGCCTAGACCCTTCTTCACACTGCTTTTCAGTGTTTATTCTTCACATGTGAACATGTTTCTTATCTGATTTCTCCATTTACATCCAGAGCTTCACTTTTTTATCCTCATCCATTCAGTCTTCCATGTACTTTGAATCAACCTGTTCCCGTGTGTATTACACATTTCCAGGGTCATTGTCCTTGATAATCATTTGTTAATGAGTATGGCTGTCCAACTTGGAAACTCCATGTCACTGATCATGTGTTCTGTGGGTCCGTGCACAGCTGATGAGCCCAATCCTAGAGGTGCACCTCCAACTACCCATTTAGCAGCTGTTTCTGAAGGCAGAATTGGTCCTTGGCCTCAAGATTGATGGCACTCCATTCTCTGATTCACATTTCCTCTTGCCGATAGGTTTTCTCGAAAAATTATGTCCCATCCTACAGGAGTTCCCTCTGATTCAGTTTTTACTAAATAAGGGCTGCTAAGGCATTGTATTTCTTTAGATAAGCCTTCAGGGAGTCTTTGAAGCACTTATTTGGTCTTTTTGTCGTCCAGGCACCTGCACTAAGCTGAGCGAAGGTTTGCTTTTGCAGTCAGAACTAAGGCAGCCTGAGCACATGGCCAACCCAGCCATGTTGGTTTCCAATGATCATGGCCTCAGTGCTGGTGCTATTGTCTCTTTCAAGGACACTGATGTCCTCCTAGCTAAGGCAAAGAATCTGCCTTGAACTAAGACCTTTGGGCCAGGACAGGAACACTACCACTCTGTCACAGAAGTCCAAATTGAGCAAGTTTTTATGTTGGCTTAATTGCTGCACAAGTACCATTTGCACCATAAAAGGCAACAGCCTTCCCCAAAAAGGAAGAATTCCAAACACCCCCTTTGATGCACAGCAGCATTTCCACCATCAATATCGTGGGAGTTACGACTTAAAATATTTTTTCTTCACCAGCCATATGAATGAAGTAGTTACAAAATGAGGCCAGAATGATTTCATGAATGATTCATCGCTTGAATCCTCAAAACATTTCCCAAGTGAACAATATACAAATCTGGAGTGTAATGAAGTACTTTCCATTTGCCTGGATGTGCATGGATCTAGTACTACTTTAGAAAAAAGACACCATATCCAGCACCTTAATTACTTACAAAATATCAAAACCAAGAGCAAGAATAGGCACTCAGCCATCTGAGCCTTCTCTGCTATTCCATCTGACCATGACTGATCTTTTGTCTCAATGCCATATTTCTGCTTTCTACCCATATTCCATTGATGCCTTTAAAATCCAAACAAAATGCTATCTCGTTCTTAAATATATTCAGTGACTTCACCTCTGCAACCTTCTGCGTTAGGGAATTCAATAGATGCGCTACCATTTGAGGAAAGAAACCTTCCCTTATCTTAGTCCTAAATGGCTTATAGTTCCTTCCAGCTCAGCATCACTGCCACATGCCTGCTGTGCAGTCAACTGTTGTATCCTGAAATGTAAAGATCAGGAGCGGGTGCCAGGTAAGTTTGGGGCACGCTGCCAGCTGTGTAGGGTAACTGGTGGATAGATTGCAATGGGAACAAGGAATGCCAAGTGGGTAGGGTGCCAGGGTGCAAGGTAGCAAGGAGGTAGGTAAGTGATGTCACGTTTAGAGTAGGTTGAGCTGGACGGGAGAAATTGGACCAGCAGGGGTGGAGTTCAGGCCTCAGGGGGTTCGGATTCACAAGTGAGTGTGACTGTTGGGCCAGGTCAGCTGCAGTGATGGAAATCATTGTCATGTGCAGTGGGTTGGGGCTGGAGATTGTTGGAGAGAGAGTTAGGTTGGGTTCTGTGGGGTGAGGGGGAGGACTGAGCAGGGTCAGTAGCCAAGGAGTCATGTCTGACACCGAGACGGGGATTGGATGGGGTGGGTTTGACTGGGGTGCAGAAGAAAGGGTCTTAGATCTGTTCTTGGGGCAAGATGGATTGGGTCCAGTGCAAGAAAGGAAGGTTTAAAAAATTCTGCTGAGTGCAAGAGAGGACCAGGTCCTGCTTGGGAGGAAGCAAGGTCGCATCTAAGGAACGTAAAGCATCTGGGAGAAGATGTGGTTGTGGGTATGTGAGGAAAGTATGGGGCCAGTTTACTAGTTATCAGGAGTTACACTGTGTATTTAACAGTCTAACATTTCATGAGTAATTATTTTGCTAAATTTCATCTAAACTATCCAAAGTCTCCAATTTTAAATGTAGATTTTGGAGGGATCCCGGCATAGAGGAATTGCCCAACAGCATTTTCTATTACAAATCCAGAAATTGCAGGAGAGACTCAGCAGCTCTGACTGCATTTGTGGGAAGAAAACAGAGTTAATGTTTCAAGTCCAGTGACTTTTCATCAGAACTCAATTCTGCTTTTGTTTCAGACCTCCTGCATCTCCAACTTTTTGTTCTGTTATGAAAAATGCTATTACTTTGTCAATTCATTCACAGTGTACAGGGATTCTGAGGGTCCTGTGCAAATCTTCTATCTATGCTGACATAACACTGTCTGCCCCTTTTTACTTTTAAAGTTACCACAATGTCCAGCCTATTTCTACTGTTTTCAGAATCTCTCCATCATCATGTGATCTAGTACATTGTGGCTGCCATCGCTCCCTATTTACCTAGTCAGGTGTTAACAATTGCTTCATCTATACTGTGTCAAAAGCCTGGAATTTTCCTCATCTGAGAATTCTGGCTGGCTCTTCACAACATAGACTGTAGTAGTTCAACCATGTTTCTCACCACTGGCTCTACAAGTGCAATTAGAAATGGACAATCAGTGGTGACCTTTCATTGATACCCGCTTTCCTTGAATTTTGTTTTAAAAAAATACAATGTATGTTCTGCCCCTTAGCAATGTTGCAATCCATAGCTGTTCTCTCCCTTGAACTGAGATAAGTACTTAATGGCATGGTCCAAGCTTTTAGCTACACTTTGTAAATCCAAGCTTTAGAAATGGAAACTGAGTCAGTACACATGCAAGGTACAATTGGATGACCACTGTTCAATATTTCTATACCCCAAAGACGACCCTTCCCCAAATTTACCTGCATAACTGATGAGAATTGTTTTAGGAAGAGGTCAGAGGTAGTTCCTTTACTCAGAGAGTAGTAAGGGAATGGAACGCTTTGCCTGCAACGGTAGTAGATTCGCCAACTTTAGGTACATTTAAGTCGTCATTGGATAAGCATATGGATGTACATGAAATAGTGTAGGTTAGATGGGCTTGAGATCAGTATGACAGGTCGGCACAACATCGAGGGCCGAAGGGCCTGTACTGTGCTGTAATGTTCTATGCCTATGTCTAAACTGCAATAGGTTATCAATGCACATGTTAGGGCAGCCAAATGTAAATACACCAAATAGAGGACAGTTATTATCATTCAGAATTCAGCCCCACAGTAAAAATGTACAAATCTCAAGAAATTGTCAGTAGTAAAAATAACATCACAAATCACTTGGGCAATAAGCTTTTAGTGAGTCCTTAGAAAGTACGGTTTGGTCACTTTTTTGTTGTGCCTAGCAACGCTGACAGCTAAGTTAATATGGGCATGATTACTGCTTATACAGCTGAAATGACAGAAAAATTCAGATGTAAGATGTCACAGCTTTAATATTTCCTTATTTAGGTCTGCTCATCCAGTTAGAATTGATTCTTTAATGTCCACAGGACATACTGGTAGCAGATCTGCTCCCCACTGCAATTTCTGTCTCAGCTCCGAGAATATTCCCTAAAATTATGTAATAGTCACTGAGAATTCCTGATTGCTGAATCACCTAGATCTCTTTCAATCCCACCTTTAGCTACTTCTGCACCAGTGATTGATGATGCATGTCTTTTATTTTCCATTAATCTTTACTTTGCACTTATATCTAAATAAATTTCCGTCTCTCTCCTTGCTACTAATGTATAAAATGTATAACATTATATGTTTGTGAAACAAAATCATTACAGCATAGAAAGAAGCTAATTAGCCTGGTGTGTTCATGCTGGCCCCTCTTCACACGAGCAACTTTATTGATTCCACTCACCTCCTCTTTTCTTCCAGTGTCTGTTTTTCAGATAATTATCTAACTCCCTTTTGAAAATCACAATTGAATCTGACTTCAAATTTTTATGCATTCCAGATCCTGATTATTTTGACATCAATGTTCTCTGATTCTCAATCTTTCCACAACAAGATATGTTTCTTCCTATCTATTCTGTTTAGATCCACTCCCACCCTGATTTTGAGCAACTTACTCAAATATTGTCATCTCCTTTTCTCAGTTTGGAGAATACTAACTATTCCAAACTATACTTATAACTGAAAACTGTTTTTCCCAGATTCATTTGTGTCAACATTTCTGTCCATTCTCTAAAATCCTTACAACCTTTCTAAAATGTGATGCCTTGGACTGGACATAGTAGCCCAGCAATTGTTCATCATAACTTGATTTTGTATTCCATGTACATATAAGGTCTAGAATTTCGTATAATTACTTTCTTAACCTAATCAAACACTTCCAAAAAATTTTGCTGTTACACCCTGCAGGTCTCTCCACTCCTCATTAGAACCGTTCTGTTTGAATTATAAGGCCTCTGTCCATTCTTCCCATTTAATTGTACTACTTTATACTTCTTTGTATTCAATTTAAACTGTCACATGTCTGTCCATTGTACCAGCTTTTCTAGCTCACAACAATTACAATTTTTGCATCATCTGTAAGTTTTTAAAACTGTGCCCTACACGCACAACATTAAACATTAATATTTATCAATAAAAGGAGGGATCCTAATGCCATCCTTGGGAAACTCAGCTGTACAGGTTTCCTCACACTGAAAAAAACCAAGCATTCAGAACTAATCTGTGTTCCCTGTCACACAGCCAACTTTGAATCCAAGCTGACACAGTCCATTTTATTCCATGCATTTCAGTTTTGCTGGTAAGTGTGTTACATGGCATTTATGAAAAGCGTTTTGGAAGTATGTGTATATCACATTAACTGTATTATCCTTGCAAATCCTTTTTGTCACAAATAAAGAACACCTCTATTTTTTGGACTGTGGACTCAAAAATGAGAAAAAAGTAACTGTTTCATACTAAGGGACTGTGAAAGAAGATTTTGCAGATATAAAAACAAACGAGTTCTGGAACCTATTCTTGCTATGTCCAAGGAGGCTTTTTTTCAAGCAGTGAGTGAGGATGTTAGACACCCTGGCTCCACGGTTATTTGTCCATAGCCACTTCTGTCCAGTTACAGAGTTTTGGTTGGTTTTTCAACCCAGTTGCATATGTTCGGGAGAACTCAAATTAGTAATAGCTTATTGTTTGGTTTCTGGATGACTGGCCATAGCCTTGTGCTTGGACAAAACAGCAGATATATTCAGCTTTTGAAAGAAAACAAATCTCTGTCCCTCATTTCCTGCTGGGAGTGGAGAAGTAAAAGAATAATCCAACCAGCTATTAACTCTCACTCTCATTCTCACTCTCTCGTTCTCTCTCCTTGCAAATTCACTCCTTGAAAGGAAAAAGGGACAAACCACCTTCAGATACACTGAAAAAATTGAATCGTCAACCACTGAAAGAAGGGTTGAAATTGATGACATATCAAGCAATGGTTGTTTGCTTGTACAGAAACTGAATGTTTTCTTTTAACCTGGAGCTATCAGTCAGGTAGATTGGGAAATTTGGATAGGTTGATTTAATTTTTTGTCATTTGGGGTGACTTTGATTGTGGGGCTAGATTTCTAATACATTGCCCCAAAGAGTCATGATATATTCATCAAAAAAATCAATCAAGGTAGTTAAATAGAATTTGCCTTTAACAAAGTTGGGTAGGAGGGTAAACTATGAGGGAGATACAGAGATGCTTCAGTGTGATTTACAAGTAGAAATATAGAAAATTGGAGCAGAAATAGGCCATTTTGCTCTTTGAGCCTGCTCCACCATTCAACAATGTCTTAGCTGATGACCATGAGTCCAAAACCAGGTGTCACTGTTTTGTGATATGATTAAGGACTGGACCAGGTGAAATTTCTTCACCCTGTGGTATTGTTTGCCACAGAAAGCAATTGAGGCCAAAACAGAGAATTTTTTCAAGAAGGAGTTAGCTATAGTTCTCAGGCCTGAAATGATCAAAGGCAAAGGGAGAAATGTGGGAACAGGATACTGAGTTGGATGATCAGTTATATTATAAACATCTTAAATGGCAGAAAGGGCTCAAAGGGCCAATTAGAGGTATGAAACAGAGAAAATACTTGCAGGAGTTGGCCATCCTGTCCTTCAACCCTGCATCACCAATTAATATAATCATGGCTGATCATGTAATTTCAGTATCTCACCCCTGCTTTCTCTCTATGTGCCTTGATCCCTTCGGCTGCCAGGACCATGTCTTGCTCCCTCTTGGAAATATTTAACAAACTGGCCCCACCAGCTTCCTGTGGTAGAGAATTCCACAGGTTGACAACTCTTTGAGTAAAGAAATTCTTCCACATCTCAGCCCTGAGTGGCTTATGACTTAGTCTTAAACTGTGAGCCCTGGTTCTGGACTCCCCAAACATCGGGAACCTGCTTCCCACATTTAGCCTGTCTATCAGGATTTTATATGTTTCTATGAGATTTCCCCCACAATTCTTCTAAATTCCAGTGAGTACAAGCCTCGTTAGTCCAATCTTTCCACATACTTGCCAAATGCTTGCCCACTCAGCTAGCCTGTCTGAGTCACCCTGCAGCCTCTTAGCATCCTCCTCATAGCACACACTGCCACCTGGCTTAGTGTTATCTGCAAATTTGGAGACATTGTATATTGCCAACAGCTGGGGCACCAGCACTGAGCCCTGTGGCACCCCACTCATCCCTGCCTGCCACTCTGAAAAGGACCGGCTTATTCCAAATTTCTGCTACCTGTGTGCCAACTAATTCTCTATCCACGTCAATACATTGTGTCTGATATCATGAACTTTAATTTTGCTTACTAATTTCTTGTATAGGACCGTGTCAGAAGTATTTTGAATTTCCAGACCAGCATCCACTGATTCACCCTTGTCCACTTTACTAGTGACATCCTCAAAATATTCCAGAAGATTTGTCAAGCATGATTTCCATTTAATGAATCATGCTGACCTGGACCTAAGACTGGTTTCCGAATTCTCAGTTATTGACTCCAGCATTTTCCCCACCACAGATGCCATGCTAACTGGCCCATAATTCCCTGTTTTCTCTCTCCTTCCTTTAAAAAATATGGGGTTATATTCGCTACCCTCTCGTTCTGTGGAACTCTCCCTGCGTCTTTAGAATGCTGGAAAATGATGACTAATGCATCCACTACTAGGGCCACTTCCTTAAATACTCCAGTATGCAGAGCATCAGGCCCAGGGACTTATCATGTTATAATCCCAGTGTGGAGGAAGCTAAGATGTCATTTAATCAAGATTTACAAAATAATGAGAATCTTGGATAGAATGGACAGCAAAGATTTAATTTTCCTCGCAGCAAGATCAATTACAGGTTTAAATTGATTGTAGGAAAATTACAATGGACACATGGAAAGACCTTTCATCTGAACTTTGCCTGGTGGTTGTCTGGAATTCACTGCCCACTTTGGCAATTAAGTTGAAATGTTTAAACTGAATTAAAAGGAATGTTGTAAAGACTGCCTCTTTCCAGTTCTCTGTATTTTTGATTGTAGACTCAAATAGGAAAAAAACTGATTTAAAACCAAGGACTATGGAGTAGCTGCTGCTGTTCTAAAAACTAGTTCTGAAGCTCAATTGTGAGTTGTGTTCAGGCCACTGCTTTACAGGTAATGTGAGAGCTGAGATAGGATGTTACAGCACAGAGTGTTTGCACAGAGAGATTCAGCCAGCTGCATATCATTGATTGTTTTATACAGTTGCACCCAATTGTGGATGCCAAATGTCATCCGCCTCAGTGATGATTGTTGATTGGTTCCTGGGCTGCTGAACGAGTTTGTTTGTGAATGATGTGGTGGTCGGCAATTTTCAGTCTGGAAGAAGCACTGTCTGTCTTTATGTCTCTCTGCAACCAAGTAATTCAAACCCAAAGACAGTTACTTTCTCCCACCATTTGCTACAAGCTATTGCATCTAACCAGCGATTGTGAAATAACTGAACAATTAATGTGCTTTTCCCTAGAGATAATAGGAACTGCAGATGCTGGAGAATCTGAGATAACAAGGTGCAGAGCTGGATGAACACATCAGGCTAAGTAGCGTCAGAGGAGCAGGAAAGCTGACATTTCGGACCTAGACCCTTCTTCAGAAAAAAAAAAGGGTCTTTCTT
This sequence comes from Stegostoma tigrinum, assembly GCF_030684315.1. Classification (NCBI taxonomy): domain Eukaryota; kingdom Metazoa; phylum Chordata; class Chondrichthyes; order Orectolobiformes; family Stegostomatidae; genus Stegostoma; species Stegostoma tigrinum. Next base: position 39,404,690 of record NC_081368.1, read on the forward strand.
CAGAAAAAAAGACTCTTTTTCTGAAGAAGCAGCATTTTGGTTTAGTAAAAACACTGAAAAGACCAGACTCCCTAGGTAGTGAAACATTACGATCAGGTAATATTGAGTTACATTAAAGCATTTGGAGAAGAAGGGAAAGATTTTTAAAAAGTGCCCAAAGACAAAGAAGCAAGAAATGCATGTGATTCCAAAGAGTGGAAAAAGGACATAGAAAAACTGGAAAAAGACAACAGTGTTAAAGAATTAAAGGAAAAAAGCATAAAATGGAAGTGAGAAAACTAGGATTCGAATTGCAGAAGGAAAGGAAGAGAGAGAGAAATCAGAATTTGAAGCTTAAAATGTTGCAATTGAGAAAAAAATACATCAAATGCTGATGCATTCTTCAATGAGGATAATCCAAGTCATAACCTAAAGTCAATAATAAAAGTTTCAGTTTGTACAGACCCTACCAACATTTATGGGAAAAGATGTGAAGGCATTATTTATGTAAATATATTATATTGATAAAATACTGAGACAACTGAATTGGCCAGAAGAAACTTGAAAATTTCCCATGCAGGATCATCAGGCAGATAATCCGCAGAAAATTAACATTTCACTTTCATGAATGAAGCTGTAAAAAGAGCTATTTTGGCTGCATATGCATTGCTGCCTGAGCATTGTAAGCAAAGGTTTTGGATTTTAAGAGAACAGAATGATAAAACCTACATTGGATTTGAAAGGAATTAAGCAAAATAATGTTGACAGGTTGGTACATGCATTAAAAGCTGAAATCCAGTATGTAGCCCTCAGAGACTATTCTCTTACAAGGACTTAGAAACTTCTGTAATTAGAATCCACGTTGAGGACGAAAGGGTGCTAAGGAAGGGTTACTTAATTCGAAATGTTAACTTTGATTTCTCTCCACAGATGCTGCCAAAAATGCTGAGATGTTCCAGCAATTTCTGCCTTGGTTGGATCATAACTATAAGTCTGATAGCAACAATAGTTGACAATTATAAGCTGATCCGTAAAACTTAACATTTCTTCCATTGCCTTCAGAAATCCAAAAGAGACAGAAAGTGGGAAAATGGAAGGAAAACAAGTAGCCAGTGTAAAAAATGGATAGTTGGGAATGCCCTGACATCTCCTCTTCAGATCAGAGAAGAAAGTTCTGAAAATAGAGGTGAAAATCAAAAAGCAAAGTGTTTCAATAGAAAGAAAGTGGGATGCACTCATTCATAATGTTGGAAAATGCAAGAGAAGTCCATGGGACTTATTAGGGTTCATAAGAATTTAAAAGGAAAATGCCAGGGATCAAATTATAGCTTTAACTACAACTTGGAGGTAAATGTTGCTGAGAGTGCATAAGAAGTACATAGGACAGACAAGATATTTGAACAGATTTTGTCATGGAGGAAAGATAACCCCTTTCTTCATCAAATAAGGCAGTCAAGCCCTTAACTATACAATGGAATACAGGAGAATTTCAAACTTTTTTTGCCGGAGTAGGATTTAGCTTTTCCTCCAAAGAGTTCAATGAAAGCCAGTGTTGGTAAAGCCGAATTGGGGAGTGCCTTAGCTGGACTAACGGAGTCAGAGTTTAAGGAATTATTCATGGAACAGAGTTGATATGCTCCTAAGGAATGACTTGGCTATTGAGAAAGTTGTAAGTTCACCATTAATCACAGAAAATGCACAATGGAGCTAGCTTTTGTAAGTTCTTTAATTCAAAAGCTGAGTTCTGATGAGGAAGTGGAGATACCCTCACACACATGTCTTGGAGGAAGGGATGGTTGTTCGTCAAATTGTGATACGACCCAGGCATGACAAGGAGACAATGCGAGTAGCACATGAAATTCCTGTGACAGGAATGGAATATGGAAAATACGGTAGATATTTTACATAGCCAAATTTTCATAAAGGCATTGCCCAGTCTGTAATATCTGTCATATATGTTGGGTAGTGGAAATATCTCAACATTTGATACCCATTGCACTTTTGGAGAGATATTTACTTGAGTGTTAATCGATTGTGTTGGGCATTTACCAGAAATGAAAGCATGACATCAGTATATCCTTACCGTTATGCATGTGACAACCTAATTACCAGAAGTTATTTCTTTCAGGGCAATTGCGCCTAAGCTAGTAGCGGAAAACTTAACTCAGATTTTTATAACCTGTTAAGGATTATCAGTTGAGAAAAAGTTCGAACCCCGCTCAAACTATACATCTAAAATCTTCCAGGATTATCAGCAGTTTGGATGTAAAACAATCAAATCTATTACCTATCATCTGCAAATACAGGGTGTTTTGGAACGATCCGATCAGATTCTCTAAATCACATAGAGTACATAATCACATAGATTAGCACATAGTGTCACAAATACTCACAGGATTTGGACTGAGGATTGTATTTCTTAGTATTTGCCACCAGAGCTACCACAAATGAATCTGCTGGGTTTTATCCATTTGAATTGATTGATAGCCATGAGATTAGAGGTCATTGTAACTTGATAAGAGTTCAGACAAAAGGAAAAAATCCTCAACGTTGGATTATATGACCATATTTTTAGAAAGGCTCATTGGAGAATGTAAGGTAGCACAAGAGAATTTTAAGGCTCCAAGAGTTAAAATGAAAAAAATGGGCAAGTAGGTATACAATGACTTTGGAAAATCAAACCAAGGCAGGACTTATGCAGTAAATGGTAAGGTTCTGAGGGGTGTTGTGGTACTGAGGGACCTAGGAGTTTAGGCACATAATTCATTGAAAGTGGGGTCACAGGTGGACAGGGTGGTGAATAAGGCATTTAGCATGCTGGCCTTCATTGGTTGAGGCATTGAGTATATGAATTGGGGCATTACGTTACACTTGCATGAACTGTTGGTGAGGCTGCACTTGGAGTATTGTATACAATTTTGGCAACCCTGTTATAGGAAAGACATAGTTAAGCTGGAAAGTGTGCAAAGAAGATATACGAGGATGTTACCAGGATTAGTAGGCCTGAGTTATAGGGAGAGGTTGGCTGGGTTAGGACTTTATCCCTTGGAATGTAGGAGAATGAGGGGTGACCTTATTGAGGCATATAAAACCATGTGGGACATAATTAGGATGAACGCATATTGTCTTTTTCCCAGGGATGGGTAATTGAAAACTATCGGCCATCGGTTTAAGGTGAGAGAGGATAGATTGAAGGACCTGACAGCAACTCCTTCATGTAGAGAGTGATGCATAAATGGAATGAGCTGCTGGAAAAGTGGTTGAGGCAGGTACAACAGCAACATTTAAAAAATCATTTAGATAGATTAATGGATGAGAGGGGTTTAGAGAGATATGGGCCAAGTATGGGCAATTGGAACTAGCTGAATTGGCACCATGGTCAGCATGGACCTGTTTCAGCCAAAGAGCCTGTTTCCATGTTGTATGACTCTACAACTAGAAATTTTCATGCAGGAGATGAAGCATTGGTATCTCCCCTTCCCCCACTGCATCCCCAAACCAGCCCAGTTCATCCCCTCCCCCCACTGCACCACACAACCAGCCCAGCTCTTCCCCCCCACCCACTGCATCCCAAAACCAGTCCAACCTGTCTCTGCCTCCCTAACCGGTTCTTCCTCTCACCCATCCCTTCCTCCCACCCCAAGCCGCACCCCCAGCTACCTACTAACCTCATCCCACCTCCTTGACCTGTCCGTCTTCCCCGGACTGACCTATCCCCTCCCTACCTCCCCACCTACACCCTCTCCACCTATCTTCTTTACTCTCCATCTTCGGTCCGCCTCCCCCTCTCTCCCTATTTATTCCAGTTCCCTCCCCCCATCCCCCTCTCTGATGAAGGGTCTAGGCCCGAAACGTCAGCTTTTGTGCTCCTGAGATGCTGCTTGGCCTGCTGTGTTCATCCAGCCTCACATTTTATTATCTTGGAATCTCCAGCATCTGCAGTTCCCATTATCTCTGAAGCATTGGTATTGTTGCTTTTGGGAGGTGAACTCTCAAAATGCCCCATAAATTACAGTTGTGTTACTCACTTTCATCTTCCTTGATATTCTCTCATTCTGGAAGGAAAAGAGCCCACAATAAAACAGAAAGAGCCAAAACGACTGGTGAGCTGCCTGATATTTAGGTTGTCACCCCATATGTGGACTGTATCCTGATTCTGACTCTGCTGAGCTGCTGACTGACTGTATCGAAGCCTCTGGAATGCTACTAGAAGCCACTATTGAACTTTGCCTGACCCCAATCTCCCACCCTGAGCAAAAGTTGTTCACTTGATTGTACGCTGTTGACAATTATGACAAACTTCCTGGTTTTGTGTCAGTGCTAAATAGTAAGCCATTACAGCGGCACTGTAAGCCTGATACTCTGGTTTAGGGAACAAAGAAAGAAAAGGCAAGTAGACAGTGCTAGGCAAGGATGCTGTGAATATCCAGGTAAGAGCTGAATGAGTGAGTAGAAGTGAACAGGCTGGAGGTGAAACATTGTCCAGTCCACAAAGTTGGTGCCTGTCCATGTGGCTACAATGTTCTTGCTTCCACATTATGATGAAAGTTGCTGGTGCTGCCCAAAATGCAGCACTGAAGTGCAAAAGTGTACGAATAAGATGTTTAACAAACAATAGTCCCCTTTAAATAGAAATTGACTTAAGTCTAGTGAGAAACTCACCTCACCGCACTGCAAATGCATAAAAGATGTAGCAAGTTGTTCCTTGCATCTAGATAGACTTCCCCAAATTCTTATGCAATTCTGCCATGTATCATACCATAACCAATGTTGTATGGGTACTTATAAGATTCCACTCTGTGCTCTCATACTTAAAGGAAGGACAGCTAAAGGATCTTGTAAGATTACTGGGTAAGTAAAGTAAATGGTAGCCTGTGGAGGTAAGCCTGGATGTATTATGCTAGCTAAGCAAAATGTAGACAAATGACAGTTGGTGTGAATGAAACAGCATCAATATCAGTTGAGAAATAGTAAGAACTGCCGATGCTGAGTCAGAGATAACACCGTGTGGAGCTAGAAGAACCCAGGAGGCCAGGCAGCATCGGAGGAGCAGGAAAGTTAACTTTTGGGGTCAGACCCCTTCTCCAGAAAGCCAATGTCAGCTTTCCTGCTCCTCCGATGCTGCCTGGTCTCCTGTGCTCCCCCAGGTCCAAACTGTGTTATCACAACGTCAATTGAGCAGAGTAAAAAAAAGTTCAAAAGAAAATGAAGATTCAATAGATGTTGGAAAATGACTTGATTCAACCTCATCGAAGCAGCTGGAGTTCATTGCTAGTGTTAGTGCCCAAACTGGATGTATCAAGTAGTTTCTATATTGATTATAGCAAGGCAAAAGCAGCCATGGAAACATATTTGTATTCAATTCCATTTTTAGAAGATTTGTTTTGTTAAGGTTGGCAGTGCCAATTTTTTATCAAGATGAATTTAATGAAGGAGAGGTTCTGAATGCCGTTAACATCAAAGGTTACTGTGGTATTCACTTTTGTCACACCAAATAGGTTGTATCAATTTTGAGTTATGCTGTTTGGATTAAAGAATGTCCCAGCTACATTGAGAAATGCTGAAAGATTGTATAGGGTTACATAATGAGGAGGAAGGGTGAAGAGATGTAAATTTCATGCTTTGTTGTTTATGTGCCATTACCACAGTGATGAAATGCATTTTTTAAATAGTGCTTAACCTCTTATAAATATGGAGACATGTAAAGACTGCCTTTTTATTATTCTGCATCTTTGATCATGGACTAAAATGCGAAAATAGTTGTTCTAAAACTGTGAAGGATTTATAGCACTTTCAAAAACAATTTCCTGGAACTCTTAGTAGGAGCAAATTATTGCAGATGCTGGAATCTGTACTAAAAATAAGAAATAATGGAGGATTACAGCAGGTCAGGCAGCATCCATGGAGAGAAAGCAAGTTAAAGTTTCAAGTCTAGATAACTCTTCATCGGATCTTTATCAGCTCTGTCATCCAGACCCAAAATGTTAGCTTGTTTTCTCTCCACGGATGATTCCGGACCTGCTGCGATCCTCCAGCATTCCTTGTTTTAAGTACTGGAACTCTTTGTGAGTTGTGTATACACAGGTGCTTTGCAAGCAATGGAGAAGGATAACGCAGAGCAAGATTTGTGTGCAGAGTGTGATTTGGCCAGCAGAACGTAGCTGATTGGTTAGTGCAATTGTGACCAGTTGAGGATAGCAGAGGTCATTAGCCTGACAACAACTTGCTGATTGGTTCCTAAGCAGCTGAACAAATTGGCAAACATTTAAATAAAAACAAAGAATTGTGGATCTCAAAATCTAAAACAAAAATAAAAAAGTGCTGGTTTTCAGTTCTGACCAAGGGTGACAGGGCTCAAAATATTCAATCAGTCTTTCTCTCTACTGATGCTGACAGGCTTGTTGAGTTTGTCTAGCACTCCCTGTTTTTTTTTTGCCAGTGACAATCATTTTCCAGACTGTAAGAATCATCGTCACTCTGCAACTAAGTATTTCAAGCCTGAATACAGTCAGTTATTTCTCCCACCATTACCAAGAAGCTGTTGCTTCTCACCAGTGAACAACTGATGTGTTATTCCCCTGTGGCTTTGGCAAAGAACTGAGGAAAAGAAATGAACACCTCATCTAAACCTGTGAGTTAGTGCTATTGAACTGCATAATTCTCCAGTATTTTTCCCTGCATCCAGAGCTACATGTTTTATCTGTCTATAAGTGTGCATGGGAATTATAAAAGGGGTTAAAGTTTTAATTAGTAGAATTATGTGTTGATTAATTATTGCTGTTTACCTGTGGTTTGAATTTATTTATTTCTAATACAGTTGTTTCTGCTATATGGTGTGTTCCATCAACGCAAATTGGCTGTGACTCGATTGGTGAATAGGGGAATGCTATATCTAAAATGCAACCTTGTGTTGGCTATAACGTGATCCATCAGTGCACAGAGGAGTATGCATCAACATCATTTCACAGGTTTTGTTGTGAATATGTACAATGTTAGTGCCAAAAGAGTCTCTGCTGACATCACATGATCATTTCACAGGTTTTGTTGTGAAGCGCTTCCTGTGAGAGGTACAATACAGCCTCCTCCCCCATCAAGTCACCTTGACATTTTTTCCAGGTAGTGTTAAATTTACTTTTATTTCATTGCAAGATATGAATTAAACATTTATTCAAATTGTGTTATCCTTTGTGTTAGGCTTTTCAGTGATATAAAGTGACTTTTTTAGATGGCCTACCCCAACCCCAGTTTTGGCCCCATTACTTCTATGACATGACTTTCTATAATGTGATGTTGCACAGGAACACAACTATCATGTTCCAGCATAACTAACTGTAAAAGAACATTTCCTGTCAAGTCCAGGAGACTGATCAGTGTTTTCTAGGAAACTGATTAAATCAGACAAGTAAATTAGTGACTTCCCATACACGGATTGAATCATTAATTTTTGTCGTGACCTCAGGAACAGTGGTGCTCAAGAATCAATACAGCTTCCCAAATAGTGTATAAGAACATGGATTTGCAGCTGAATTGCAGTAACCTGTAGTGCTATGGACCCAATGCTGGGAAGTGAATTAAAGTGGGCTGATGCTTCATTCAGATATGATGGTCTGAATGCCCTCTTTCAGTACTGGAACATTTTGTTGGCTCTAATCTAGATAAGAAGGGTGATTGTGCAGACAACAGGCTGCTACTCAGAGCTGTGAGAATGAGGAGGGAGTATGGGATTGTGGGTCATTTTGGTCATTTCTCAAATTCAGGAGAGTCATGAGCTCTCGGATAAAGTGGGCAAATTAATGGTAATATGAAGGACTCAATAGAAATGGAGGGAGGCTGAAATGTCTTAGAGGTCACAGCAGCACAAAAGGGATGCTGAAGGATGAAGACATTATCCTGTGCATCAGTCAGAACCTGAAAATCACTCATACGAGCATTACATTGTTACCTTGCCAGCTCAGAGCAAAACTTCAATACACAATAACTGCACAAAACGGCTGACACTGCAGGTAGAGTCAACAGAGTACATTTCTTTTATTTTTCTTCAGGGCAGAGTGAAACTTCTGGAATGTAAGGCCCTGCCTTGCATAATTGCAACGGTAATGACTGCAGTGATTCAACAAAGCCACTCACCTTCCTTCAATTTACACCTCAGCAGTATATCAAAGAATACAAATTTGGAATTATGGCTTTATACAATCATGAGCATTACATGGTGTGGGCTAATTGTCTCCTTGTCTTCTCAGTGAAGCAAATATAATCAGACATAACAAAATCATGGTATGGTCACTTTCCTATTGGATCTTTCACAATAAGGTTATTAATTAGCCCTTTCTCAGTATACAGCATATGATCTAAAATATTCCAACCCTTAATTGGCTTCTCAACATACTGACTCAGAAGCCTATCTTGTACAAACTCCACAAATTCGTCCTCCACAACATTAGCACTGACTCAGTTAACCTCGATGAAATAACTCCACTGAAGCTAGTATCCCATCACCAAGTAACCCTTTATTTAACACGTGGCAGGTCCTTGGCTCTGATCCAGCTCCCTCAGAGCCAGCTCTCGGAGTGATCAGAAACTCGGACACTCCCTTTTATAAATGGTAGCCAGGGCTCCCTGATTGGACCAGATTAAAAGCCCCAGTCAGGGAACTCATATTCTATGATGTCCCCCGCCTCTGCCACATCTGCTCCCAGGATGAGGCTTTCCACTCCTGCACATCCCAGATGTCCACGTTCTTCAAGGACCGCAACTTTCCCCCCGCAGTGGTCGAGAACGCCCTTAACCGCGTCTCCCGCATTTCCCGCAACACATCCCTCACACCCCGCCCCCGCCACAACCGCCCTAAGAGGATCCCCCTCGTTCTCACACACCACCCCACCAACCTCCGGATACAACGCATCATCCTTCGACACTTCCGCCATCTACAATCCGACCCCACCACGCAAGACATTTTTCCATCCCCACCCTTGTCTGCCTTCCGGAGAGACCACTCTCTCCGTGACTCCCTTGTTCGCTCCACACTGCCCTCCAACCCCACCACACCCGGCACCTTCCCCTGCAAGCGCAGGAAGTGCTACACTTGCCCCCACACCTCTTCCCTCACCCCCATCCCAGGCCCTAAGATGACTTTCCATATTCAGCAGAGGTTCACCTGCACATCTGCCAATGTGGTATACTGTATCCATTGTACCCGGTGTGGCTTCCTCTACATTGGGGAAACCAAGCAGAGGCTTGGGGACCGCCGCTTTGCAGAACACCTCCGCTCAGTTTGCAACAAACAACTGCACCTCCCAGTCGCAAACCATTTCCACTCCCCCTCCCATTCCTCAGACGACATGTCCATCATGGGCCTCCTGCAGTGCCACAATGATGCCACCCGAAGATTGCAAGAACAGCAACTCATATTCCGCTTGGGAACCCTGAAGCCCCATGGTATCAATGTGGACTTCACAAGCTTCAAAATCTCCCCTTCCCCCACTGCATCCCAAAATCAGCCCAGTTCTTCCCCTCCCGCCACTGCATCACAAAACCAGCCCAGTTCATCCCCTCCCCCCACTGCATCCCAAAACCAGCCCAGCCTGTCTCCGCTTCCCTAACCTGTTCTTCCTCTCACCCATCCCTTCCTCCCACCTCAAGCCACACCTCCATTTCCTACCTACCACCTCATCCCACCTCCTTGACCTGTCCGTCTTCCCTGGACTGACCTATCGCCTCCCTACCTCCTCACCTATACTCTCCTCTCTACCTATCTTGTTTTTTTCTCCATCTTCGGTCCACCTCCCCCTCTCTCCCTATTTATTCCAGTTCCCTCTCCCCATCCCCCTCTCTGATGAAGGGTCTAGGCCCGAAACATCAGCTTTTGTGCTCCTGAGATGCTGCTTGGCCTGCCGTGTTCATCCAGCTTCACACTTTATTATCTTGGATTATCCAGCATCTGCAGTTCCCGTTATCTCTGATACAATTCTATGATATCCATCTGGCTGACCTCATTATCATCACTACATTCCTCCTCCTTTGAGTCTGAGACATAGGCCAGTCCTTTTTCTTTGCAGCTCCTCCTGGGGCCAGGTACCTCCAACCCCACTGTTTCTGATACTGGCAGGGTGTAACACACAATAGCTCACCTCATGTGCTCAGAGTGTCTTGGAAGAAATTCATTCTCTTTTTCATGTGTCAAAGGCATCGACATCCGCTGTGTCTATCTCAGATTATGAGGTATCTTCACTGCTTGATGGAGTGGGAGAACCCACATGTTCCAGAACATTTGGAAAGGCAGTTGAGGAGCCAAACATGTTTTGCTCCCACACCTCAACTGAGTTTGCAGCTTTTATATGATGCACGTGTCAATTCAAGACCATCACACATACCCAAGCTTTATATGTCACTGGGCATGACCTTGCACCGACCATGTCTCTCACCCATACAGGGCCATTCCCATGGTTCCTATACCTAACTTTATTCCCGGAAGTAAACTGCCAATGTCGCATAAGAGTCTGGTGTCTGGTATTGACATTTCAGAGGCCACTGCAACCCCCACCCCCGAGGTCTGGAAAGATCAGGTATGGCCTGGTGTGGAGTCTTCTTCAGATTAACAACTATGTTGGAGCTATTCCTGCAGTTGCATAAGGGATAGTCCAATTATCAATTAGAAGCCAGGGCAGTTTGGGATCTATTGAAAGTGTAGGCTGTTTCTTTCATTCTACCTTCAGAATTTGGACTGCTTTTTCTGACGGACTATTGGATGATGAATGGTGTGGAGCTGTCCTTATACGACAAATACCATTCAACTTTCAGAAATATTCAAATTCCCTGCTGGTAAAAAACAATGGCCATTGTCTGTGGCCAACACTTCCAGGGCTCCATGTATTTCAAAAGATGTTCACAGTTTTTCTATCATCATCCCTGTGTTTGATGAATGAGCTCTTTACACATCCAGCCATTTTGAATGGGCATCCACAAGGACTAAGAACATTGCGCCCATGAAAGGACCATCAAAGTTGACATGTAACCAAGTCCAGGGTTTACCCAGCCATTTCAGTAAATGTGGGATGCTGGTAATTTCTGTCCTGTTGGCACTCTGGACACTGCCTCAACAACACAGCTATGTGTACATCCAATCCTGGCCAACAAAATAACTTCTCATCAATATCTTCTTTTTGGAAACCCCTGGATGACCCTGGTGGAGCTCAGCCAGTATCTGGTGGTAACCTTTGCTCAGGATAATCAATCTTTCTCCCCACAAGAATATCCAATCTTTTACTGGGGTCTGGTGTCTCTGCATCCAAACATGTTCCAGTTCAGGTAGTGATAGCTCATCACCATGAGCTATTTCAGTTTTGCTTGGACCAGGTCTTCCTGCGTCTAAAGTTTGATACTGCCAACTGTGACTAGAAGTGCGCCCAGAAAAGTTAATACTATTACAGAGCCTTTTAGTTGCAGTACCACTGGTGGTGTATCTACCAGTGGGAGGTGGCCCAATGCACCTGCATTTGCTACTTGGCCTCCCAGACAATGTTCTAATTTGTAATTAAATACACTTTGTATTGGAGCCCACCACTGAATTTAGCCTGATGCTATGGTCAGCATTGCTTTGCCCTCCTGAAGTAGACATAGCAAGGGTTTTTGGTCCATTATTATTACAAATTTATGACCATGAAGGTATCGAGGGGACTTCCTGATTCCAAAATTGAACTCCAAACCTTCCTTCTCTATCTGGATATATTTGTGCTGTGCATTAGCCAACGTCCAGGATGCATAGCACAGGCATTAATGGGCAAGCAATGCAGCACAGCACCATGAAGCATACTGTATTTTGCCCAGGTGCATTGGTGCTTTTCTCCAGCCAAATTGAGCATTATCTCCTCAAAAGGATTGAGGAGCCTTTTATCTGTCACAGTCCCACTGGTCTTAGATCTCTTGGCCAGGGCAGAGACCAATTGTTCTTGCAATGACGTGAAGGGAGAGATTCAGCATAATGGAAGTGGAATAGAAAGTGCAGGATCAAGAAAGATAGTGAGGTGTCTCCAGTGATTGAATAGGTGTTCACAGCAAGTGAATAGGAAACACCAAGGACAGAAATGGTCGCTAGTAGAAGGCAAAGCTGACTCACTTAGCTGAATGGCCTAATACTACTTCTGTATTTTATGCTCTATGGTATTTCAGGAGGATGGGAGCCTTTGACTGGACATCATACGTGCAATGTCGACTGAGCAACACTAAAACAAACCACTATCTGTGCCCACATTGGCTGTGTTTGGTTACATAATTGCCTTTGACAGTCCATAGGAAAAAGAATGGCCCTGCTCTTTGCAAACCCTTCTGCCAGCAGTACTACATCCTTTACGCAAAACATGGAGCAAACTTGCTTTTCTAGGCCATTTTCCTGAGGATTACAGTATGAAACCATAGTGTGAGGACCAATTTCTTCCCTGCAGCAAGAGAACAGTTGTCGATAGTTGGAACTGCCAGTGCTGGAGTCTGAGATAACAAGGTGTAGAGCTGGATGAACACAGCAGGCCAAGCAGCATCAGAAGAGCAGGAAGCTGACATTATGGGTTTGGGCCCTTCTTCAGAAATCACTTCAGAAGTGCAATAGCGGATACAGTGCATCACATTAACAGATGGGCAGGTCAACATCTGTTTGATGTGAAAAGTCCTCTTAGGGCCTGGAATGGGGGTGAGAGGGAAAAGTATAGGGGCAGGTGTAGCGTTCGCTTTGGTCGCAGGGAGACGTGCTGGGGGTGGTGGGGCTGCCAAAATGCCCTCGACTGTGTCACCCACATTTCCCACAACTCATTCCTCACACCCCCTGTCTGCAATAATAACCAAAGCAGAATCCCTCTCATCCTCACGTACCATCCCACCAACCTCCAAATCCAACGCATCATCCTCCAACATTTCCACCATCTGCAATCTGACCCCACCACCAAAGACATTTTTCCCTCCCCACCCTTATGCGCTTTCCGGAGAGGCCACTCTCTCAGTGACTCCCTTGTCCGCTCCACACTCCCCTCCAGCCCCACCCCCTCCGGCACCTTTCCCTGCAACCATAGGAAGTGCTACACCTGCCCCTATACCTCCCCCTTCACCCCTATCCTAGGCCCTAAGAAGACTTTTCACATCAAACAGATGTTCACCTGCACATCTGCTAATGTGGTATACTGCATCCACTGTTCCTGTTGTGGCCTCCTCTACATCGAGGAAACCAAGCGGAGGCTTGGGGACCGCTTTGCGGAACACCTACATTCAGTTTGCAACAAACAACTACACCTCCCAGTCGCGAACCATTTCAACTACGCCCCCTGCCCAACTTCTCAGACGACATGTCCATCCTGGGCCTCCGGCATTGCCACAATGACACCACCCGAAAGATGCAGGAACAGCATCTCATATTTCTCTTGGGAGCGCTTCTACCCAATGGTAGCAATGTGGATTCACAAGCTTCAAAATCTCCCCTCCGCAGGCCACATCCCAAAACCAGCCCAGCTAGTCCCCGCCTCCCTAACCATTCCTCCCACCTCAAGCCCCACCCCCATCTCCTCCCCACTAACCTCATACTGCATCTTTGACCTGTTCGTCCACCCTGGACTGACCTATCTCACCCCTAACTCCCCATCAACACTCACCTTCACTGGCTCCATCCCCGATTCTTTGACCTGTCTGTCTCCTCTCACCCTATCTTCTCCTTTATCCATCTTGTATCCGCCTCCCCCTGTCTCCCTATTTATTTCAGAATCCCATTCCCCTCCCCCATTTCTGAAGAAGGGTCCCGACCCGAAATGTCAAACTTTCCTTCTCCTCTGATACTGCTTGGTCTGCTGTGTTCATCCAGCTTCACACCGTGTTATCTCAGATTCTCCAGCATCGGTCGACCGACTATCTCTGTAACATATTTAGTATCAGGTCTACACTTCTTCCAGCCCGGTGCTTGACATCATATTTCTATATGATTTTCTGCAAATGTAGTTCAACAACCGTTGTCACCTCACTTCATGTGCCTTCATGCATACACTGTAAACTGAACTATTCCTTATTCTCGTGCTCACTTCTTGCGCATTACATCACATACCTTTTCTCTCATAGGCTACATCTTTGGGACCATTCTGCTGAGTTAAATTCTGTCTACCAACACCCAAAAACTGTCCTATGACAACATTCCCCAGTTTTGTCCAGGTTCAAACCCTGTGCAGCATTCAAATCCCACAGCCTCCAAAAATGATCCCAATATCCCAGTAATGTGAAGAGCATCTACCTGCGCCATCTTTCTTGCCATACTTTCATCTGCCCTGCTTTCCTATTTCTATATTTAAGTGGCATCAGGTTTTATTATCTTTATTTTACTGCTTGCTAGTCTCTTTCCTAGCTCTCTATAATCTGCTTGCAGGACTTCAGCCCTTTTTCCAGCTATGTCATTGTTAGCAGTACGAAGCTTCTGGCTGCTTACCTTGCCACTCCCTCAGAGAGTTCTGCAGTGCTCAGTGTCCATGAACCCTAGCCTGCACAGACAACAAAAATAACTGCCTCACCCAATTATTGTCAAACTCCCTTGTAATATTAATTTTTTAATCTTCGTCTTGCCCCTCTGCACAAGTGAGCCACGCACTTGGCTCTAACTGTAGTCTCCAGAGGAAGTATCACTCTCACAAACATTCAGAACTGAATACTAGTTGGACAGTGTAGTGTAATCAATGGACTTCTATACTGCATGCCTGGTTCTCCTTGACTTCTGGCCATAACCTATTCTCTAACTGCCTGCACTTTCCTGAGCTGTGTTGTGACTGTATCCAGAATCATGCTCTCCATAACTTTCAATTTCACAGATGCATGGCAATGATGTAGGCTGCAGAACAAGCTCTGAAACCTAGAGTTTGAACTGGCCTGGCTGCTGACTGTAACTGTATGTGGTATTGCTTATGACATGAGAAGTGCCCCGGGATTCCCACAAGAAGTTTTGCACTTTAGGAGATGGATGTGCCCTGGCAAGCCTCTATTCATTCAACTAACTAACCAGTAAGAAAATAAACAAAGAAATTCCATTTAACTCTTTTTACAAGATTACAGGAGGTGTCCTCTGATGACTCTCTCCATCTCACCGCCCTAAAAAACATACTGTTTGCTTACTTTCAGCCAATTTCTTTGTTATTTCAATGCTTGTTTTGAATTCCACTACAATTTACTTAACAGCCTTTTACAATGAACTTTGTTTATGTAAATCTCGGTAAACCCAAACACCAAAGTTTTCAATGTCAATTTAGGATCAGACTTGATTTAAAAAGATTAAATTAGATGGGAACACTCCATACTTTTTGAAGTCATCTTGATGACTATACAGATAATACAGAAGTCTACTTAATCTATTCCATCATGTATCCAGTTATTGCTGTATTTCATATCAGTCTGAAGTTTCCTGAATTAAATTTATCACTGTTCTTGAGTGAAGATGCAACTCTTGTTCATCTGCAATCCAGCAAAATCTCTGATTCCAAGCTCAGTCTTTTCAGCAGGGCATATTCCCAGGGGTTATGGTTAATATTTCGATGCGTCTGAAGCCATAAATGTACCTGTGTAAAAGTGATAAACATATCACTATATGACACCTTAATAGCATGCTTGATTCACTCTGATTGATATCCTAATAAGCAGCCGATAGCAAAACACAGCACGTTAATACAAAGAAAATGGTCAACCAGTTATTTCTGTTACTGTCTTACTATTGTGCCCCATACTTATTCTGTTTTTATTTTGTCTGATTATATATGCATATACTTGATAGGGTGAGATATTGATTGATAGTGTGAGTGTTAATAGCAGGCAGCATTGCAAGTCTAATTACTTAATTACCTTTTAAAAAGCTGTGTTGCTGGTTTGATTTGTTTCACATTTTTCAGAATCATATTATACCTTTCATGGAGAACCCTTACAGTGGAGTGGTCGTGTCCTGATGTTGGAGCTGGAAGGCCTGGGTTCAAGGCTCACCTGTACCAAAGGTGTACTATAACATCTCTGAACAGGTTGTTAAAAAATACCTAAAGGATTAGAAAGTAACTGTTGTGTGACTCTCTATACCAGGGTGTCACTGGAATCATGTACCCAGAGACTAATGTATCAATCTACTGGCCACATGCAGAGATGCAGCACGTACCATACCTTTCCTGGAGGGCTCTTGTGGTGCAGTGGCAACATCGCTATCTCTGAGCCAGGAGATCCGGATTCAAGTCTTGTCTCTTGCCAGGCAGAACTCAAAGTTTTCAATAAACTTTATTTTTTCTTCAATACTAGGAAAAGGTGGAAAGTCAGAGGAAATAAAAAGAGTGCTGATACTTAGAGGAAGAAAACATTCTGCTCCTGGGTCCGAAATTGAAAGGTGACACCACTCCGGTCAGCAGCAGGACCTGGGACATCTCTTTGCTGCTGGCAACCAATTCCACTTGGCTACTATCCCTGTTATAGAAGGCTGGCCACCTCCAAGAGCTGCTCACAAAATTTAAGAGCCAGCAGCTCTGCAGTGCCAATCCCAACAATGGTCTTTAGCTTGGGCTACGCCTGGGGGCGGACAGTGTATCAATGGCCATTGACTACGGAGAAAGGTAAGGCACAGGGCCAAGCATGTGGCAGGATGGGAATTACTGAGGCCAGTGGAAGGGGGAGGGTCGGTTTAGCTCAATTGACTGGATGGTTGATTTGTGAAACACTGATGCCAACAACATGCATTCAATTACCATCACTGCCTGAGGCTACCGTGATCAATTTTCCTTCTCAGTGTCTCCCCTTGCCTGAGGTGTGGTGGCCCTCAGGTTAAACCACCACCAGTCATCTCTCTAATGAGACAGCAGACTTTGGTGACATGACACAACACAACACTGTCTGCAAACAGTGCTTTTGCCATGAGCAAACAATTCCCGCCAGTGGTCCCTCCATGGGTCATGAAGTGTCCAAAATGGCCAGGAATCCCCACTCTCAAAACCCTCTGTGAAGCTACCAATTTTACAGTGGGATGCCCACATGTTGAACCATACCCTCAACGGCTGACCATATCCCCAAGGAAAATGGAAACAAAGGCAGTAACACAGAGTAATAAAGATAAAGATACAGTTAGAGAAAAAGAAGGGAAAATGGAGAAAGTATGGCAGAAGAAGAGCAAGCAATAATCAAGACAGGGAGAGAGAGGCACACAGACTCTGGCAGAGACATAAACTCTGAGAGGGAAAACTTGCAACTCAAGCACAACAAACATATGAGAGAGGAAGAAACAGTCTATTAAAGTCAGGGAGCAAGCAAAAACAAAATGGCAGATGAAGCAATAAAATGACAGAAAATCAAAAAGGCAGTAAAACATTGGGAAGTGAAAGAAAGGAAAGAAATAAAGATTGAATACAATGACAAAAATAAGCTGGAATTCCATGTAGACACAGAAGAGAAATGATGCCAAGGTAAACAGAAATCAATATAGCTAAGAAGAGTGAGCAAACCTAAAGGAAAAAGATATTGTGAGTAAAGGGAAAGGTACCTCTCAGAAATGTGAGCCTACCTGAGGGATTAATGAGCTGTAATATAAGTAAGAAAGCTATATTTCATAAC
Source organism: Stegostoma tigrinum (assembly GCF_030684315.1). Classification (NCBI taxonomy): domain Eukaryota; kingdom Metazoa; phylum Chordata; class Chondrichthyes; order Orectolobiformes; family Stegostomatidae; genus Stegostoma; species Stegostoma tigrinum. Next base: position 39,422,249 of record NC_081368.1, read on the forward strand.
TGGATTAGTGCTTTCAAATCTCCTCTGAACTTGACTTTATTTTTTTCTAAACGAATGGTTCCATGCCCTTGTTGAATCAAAATATTGGCCTCTTTAATGCCTCAGGCTGTCCTATGACCCTGGTGAGGTTGGTGAATTGAGGTGCCCAATATCAGTTGTTGTCCAATATCTTGGAAAATTGTGTATTTCTGGTTGGATATGCATCTTGAATTGCCTTCCCGTGGTTGAGATCAAATTTTTGAACCAGGACCAAATAACACAGATAGTAGGAGATAACAAGGTGTGGAGCTTGTGCAGCTAGCTGTGTGTGTGCACAGCGGGCCAAGCAGCATCAGAGGAGCAGGAAGGCTGATGTTTCAGATCTGGACCCTTCTTCAGAAAAGGGGGGAGGGGAAAGGGGCTCTGAAATAAATAGAGAGAGGGAGAGGCAGTGATAGAAGGTGGATAGTGGAACAAATAGGTGTAGACAAGACAGACAGGTCAAGGAGGTGGTCACATGAAGCTAGTAAAGGTAAGTGCAGGAAGAGAGTTGGAAGGGAGGGACGGGTAGGTGGGAGGGAAGACAGACAGGTCAAGGAGGTTGGCATGAAGCTAGTAGGTGAGTGTGGGTAGGAAGTCAGGATGGGGGTTGGTCAGTGAGGTGGGTGGAGCAGATAGGTGGGAGAGAAGACAGACAGGTCAAGTAGGTAGGGACAAGAGGGGGTCTGGTCTTGGGATGAGGTTTGGTTGGTGAGATTTTGAAGCTTGTAAATTTTACATTAAGACCATTGGGTTGGACGGTTCCAAGGCGGAATATGAAGTGCTGTTCTGCCAGTTTTCAGGTGGCATTGTTGTCGTACTGGAGGAGGCCCAGGTTGGACATGTCATCCAAGGAGTGGGAGGGGGAGTTGAAGTGATTCGCAACTGGGAGGTGTTGTCATTTCTCGTGAACTAAGCGTAGGTGTTCCACAAAGTGGTCTCCGAGCCTCCGCTTGGTCTCCCCATTGTAGAAGAGGCCACATCGGGAACAACGGATACAATAGACCATATTAGCGGATGTGCAGGTGAACATCTGTCTGATGTAGAAAGTTTTCTTGGGGCCTGGGATGCAGATGAGGGGTGAAGTGTAGGGGCAGGTGTATCATTGCTGTGGTTGCAGAGAAAGGTGCCTGAGGTGGTGGGGCTAGTGGGGAGTGAGGAGCAGACGAGGGAGTCACGGAGCGAGCGACTCTTCCGAAAGGCAGATAAGGATGGGGAGCAAAATATATCCTTTGCAGTGGGGTCAGATTGCAGGTGGCAGAAGTGGTGGAGAATGTTGGGGTGGATTGCAGGTGGTGGAAGTGGCAAATCACACAGAAGCATGTACAAGTAATTGGCGATAAGTAAAAAGAAAGTTGCAAACACTAGGTAACACTGTCTGCTTTCTTTGTGCAAAGGGAGTTCTATTTTCTTCCTGGTATGAGATACCCCATCTTTCTTTAGCTTAATGGGTTCTTAATGGGTTCCCGATGTATTTTTCATGAGGCTATAACACAATTGTAAAATCCATAAAATATTCACAGGAAAAACCTGTTTCTTACTAAAATAGTTCTTTAAAAAGCATGTTACGCATTTCTGGAAGCAGCCATCCATCACATACCTCTATCCCTCTTAATCATTTAACTCCTCAGCTGCTCCAATTCAAGACAAAGGCAAAAGCTTTGTATCATCCTAGAACTTAGTACACATACCAACAAAAAGGCATATTGAAAGAAGTAACAACTCGAGTTACCTACTGCAGAATCTGGCATCTATATCACTACACCAGGTCATACCTGGAGTACAATCTAAATCCTACTCTCGGGATAGTAGGTGGGTGTGGAGGTAATAGCATAGTGGTGTTACCACTGGACTAATAACCTAGAGACTTAGGTAATACTCTGGGAATCTGAGTTTGAATTCCACCAGAGCAGATGGTAGAAATTGAATTTAATAAAGTATGGAATTAAAACTCTAATGTTGACCATGAAACCATTGTCAATTGTCACAAAAGCCCAAATTGTTCACTAATACGCTTTCAGGAGGGAAATCTTTTGTTCTTCCCTTGTTTGCACATGTGACTCCAGACTCCACAGCAATCTTAACAGCCTATTGAAATGTCTTAGCTAATCTCTGATGCAGTGATTGTAACGAGGTCAACCAGGTGGGCATCATAGAATCCAAATTCCCTGATTGGAGCTGTTAATCTGTTCCAAACAGGGGCCCTTTCTGACAGATATAAACAAGAATGTCAGTAGGTCTGTTTACTCTGAGAGCTGGTGCTGAGGGAGATGGATCATTGTTGAGGATGTGCCTTGTAGAAATAAAAGGTGACTTGGTGATGCAGTACTGGCCTCTGAGGAGTTATTATAGTGGTGACAAAAGAAAAACAAGCTCTTGAGGAAATTCATTTGCAATTGTCATCTTTGACTTGAGGGTAAGTGTTTCTGAATCATGCTGCTATTTGGGAAGATGGGTCATTAGATCCTGCCATTGAAGACTGGGCCCAGTATGTGGAAAGAATGCCTTATTTTTCCAGGCAAATAGTATTGGGACAGATGAAATGCAATGAGTAATTCTGACAGCTTGTGGACCCACAGCTTTTTTGGTTATTAGGAGCCTAACATTCCATGAGCACCAGGTGATAATTATTTTCAAGAATTGATGGTTTTACTTTAGGAATATTTTGACCCTAAGTTTCTTCCAGTTGAGATGCTATCAGTTGGGCTTCAAACAGCCATTACAACTGGCTTTGGGCCTCATGGCCCCCCAGAAATTGCCCCTCAGCATGTTCCAAAAGTATCCCAAGTCCTCAACCTCCACCCTGCCTGCCACTCTCAACCCAGTGGGAGCTCAAGTTTAGGAGGTTGAACCTACACCTGGGGAGAGCACATTCCAAGATGCCTGCACTCTCTAGTTACAAATGCCCACAGGTTTCTTGCCCAAAACTTCCAAATCAACAGGCTTCAGTACAGGGGTGATCCCTCCATCTGATGTGTGGACCTCAGGATTGCACCTAGAAGTAGTGGTAGGGAATAGAAAAAGAAGACTTTATGAAGGGACACTGGCATTGGTGGCACTCTTGTTAATGCATTATCTTATTTGTAAATAATTCTTCACCTTTCTTCATCAGTTGTGAGCTAATGTCATTTTAGCTGCAACTACAAGAATGAAGACTGAGAATCTAGCCATATTTACCCCTGCACAATGTTCTAACCCTGTCTCGGTGATGGCAGCATCTTTTCCTTAGCACCAAACCAGCATGAAACTTTGCTATTAGTAAATGAGGGAGCATCAGATGTTGTAAAGCCTTCAATCTATTTATAAGGTTTGGTTTCATTAAACAGCTTGAATGATATTAAAAAAAATCAAAACATTAAGCTGCACTTCTGGGATTACACAAGGGATGCTGGTGTCAGCAGCATCAAACCATTTACCATCAGTGGAAAAATGACTTCAAGTAACACAGGTCTGTCAAATGAGGCTCAAAAAGTTGTGCCTATATTGCTTTAGCTGATGCTGCTGTGCTGAAGGTGTATTCTGTCTTAAAGATGTCCTCCTCTTTGTTTCTATAGTCTCAGTGAATCCACCAGTTGTCTGGAGCAGAGTTTCTGAGGATCCAGACATAACTTGCATGGAAAGCTGTTGTGGAGGGCCATCCCATGACTCTTGGCCCCAGTTAAAGATGGTGTTGCAATTACACTGGACAGCATGACATGGCAATCTGACCACTACCTGGAAGTTGATGCTGGCTCTAAACTGGGTATATGTTCCTCATACTTTCTCACAGCAGCCACAGAGACAAACTTTGTTTTTAGGTGGAGTGCGCTAGTGACACTGCATCAGAAATAAAACAACAAATGATTTGGGATGTAAATGCTCCAGACAGGGTGCACCTATATGGGCATTGTACTTTTGTTGCCTTATTCAGACATCATCTTTTTTCAAGTCTTTTATTACACCAGCAGTGGGAAATGAAACATGTGGCTACAATCTTGAGGACTTCCCCCACGTTCTATCCATTCAGTATCCAAGGAAAGCAACATGCCACACCAGATGATATGGACATTTTATTGTGACAGCTCCTGCACCTGGGCAGACTATGGGGCTCTGGAAAGTGATTGTGACTTTGGCAAATGAGGTGAATCTTTCTTTCCAGATCAGAAGCCATTGCTGTCTATATCACTGCTATTAGTAGGATTGATTTGTAATGTTGAATGATGTAGTCAACTGTGCTTATGGCCAGACTTTTAATCAGCACAGCAATGGGTGAGGTCCACTTCCAACATTGTGATAACAAAAAAATAGACATGGCTGCAGAAACTCAGCAGGTTTGGCAGCATCTGTGGAGAGAAAAACAACGTCAATGCTTTGAATCCACTGGCCCTTAATCAGAACTGAAAGCAGATGGGAAATTTTATTATTTATACTGATAATGGAGAGTGGGAAAGGAATGAGGCAAATAGATAAAGATGGTGCCCTGAAAAAATAGACAGATATGGAAATTAAAGGGGAAACAGACAGAGGGGTTGCTGATGATAAGCTAAGGCAAAGATCAATGCTGAATGGGTGCAAACAGTAAGTGTGAAAGTTGATTTGATTTATTATTGCCACATGTACCAAGATACAATAAAATGTATTGTTTTGAGTGCTAATCAGAAAAACTGTACTTTACACAAGCACATCAGGGTAATGTAACAAGAATACAGAAAATAGCATTACAGCTGCAGAGAAAAATCAATTCCAATAAATAAGGGGTTCATTCATTAGTCTGATAACAGTGGGGAAAGATCTGTTCTTGAATCTGTTTGTACAAATTTTGAAAATTTGTATCCTCTCTCTCCAATGGAAGAGGGTGCAAAAGAGTAAAACTGAGGTAGAGGTGTCTTTGATTATATTGGTTGCTCTCCCAAGGCAGCAGGAAACAGTCAATGGATGGAAGGCTGGTTTTCCTGATGGGCTGGGTTCACGACTTCCTGTAATTTCTTGTGGTCATGGGCAGAGTGGTTGCTATAACAAGCTGTGATACATCTTGATATGATGGTTTCTATGGCACATCTATAAAAATTTGTAAGAGTTCTTGTGGACATGCTAATTTTCTTAGCATTCTGAGGAGGTAGGCCATTGTTGTGCTTTCTTGATTGTAGCATCGACGTAGATGGATCAGGACAGATTGCTGGTGGTATTTACTCCTAAAGAACTTGAAGGTCTTGACCACCTCCGCCTCTGCACCATTGATACAGACAGAGGCATGCCCTCCACTCTACTTCCTGAGGTTTTGCTGACATTGAGAAAAAGATTGTCTTTATACCACACAAATAAGCTCTCTATCTCTTTTCTGTTCTCTGCCATCTCATTGTTTGAGATCCAATCCACTACACTGGTGTCATCAGCAAATTTGTAAATGGAATTAGAGCTGAATTTGCTCACACGGTTGAGTGTATAAGGACTATAGTAAGGGGCTGACTACACAGTCTACAACATTGGTGCCCGCACGGCTATTGTGGAAGAGGTGTTGCCTATCCATACTGAATGCAAAGGTGGGATCAGACTCCTAGGTCTAGTTTGGAGATGAGATTGGTTAGAATTATGGTGTTGAAGGCAGAGCTAAAGTCAATACATAGGAACAAAAATTGCTGGAAAAACTGTCGGCCTGGCAGCATCTGTGGAAATAAATCAGTTAATATTTTTGGTCCAGTAAGCCTTCCTTGAAATGGACAGTAGGTAGCAAAATGTTTTTTATGCAGAAGATAAGGTGGAGGCAGGAGGTAAGGAGTGGATAACAATCTGCCTGAGAGAATGAATAAATACTGACTGGAACAATTAGTGGCTAGGAATGGCTAATGTGTAATAGCAGACCATGTGATAACAAGGTCTGGTGTGTGGGTGCAGGTGTATGGGCATGGGAGAAGATGCTTCAAGCCATAAAATTGTTGAACTCTCTTTTGAGTCCAGAAAGCTATAGAGTTCCCAAGAAGAAAATGAGGTGCTGAGCTGTACTGGAGCACTGCAGCAAGCCTGAGACAGATGTTGACCAGGGATACAGTGGTGTTGAAGTGACAAGCAACTGGAAGCTCAGGGTCTTTTTGCGGACAGAATACTTCTGCAAAGTGTTCACCAAGTCTACACTTCATTACCCTACTGTAGAGGAGACAACATTATGAACAGCAAATGCAGTAGGCTAGAATGCGTGAAGTGCAGGTAAGGTGCTGCTTCACCTGGAAGGTGTTTGGGCCCTTGGATGCTGAAAAGGAAGTAAGTAAATGGACAGGTGTTACAAATTCTGCTGTTGCAGGGGAAGGTGACATGGGGCTATAGGGGCTGTTGGGAGTGAAGGAGGAGTGGACCAGGGTATCCTGGAGGGAATGGTCCTGATGGAAGTCCAAAGGCAGGGAGGTGAATATACATCAATAAACAGGTGTCTAACATAGGTGTGAGAGATAATGGGAACTGCAGATGCTGGAGATTCCAAGATAATAAAATGTGAGGCTGGATGAACACAGCAGGCCAAGCAGCATCTCAGGAGCACATCCTCCCTCACCCCCATCCCAGGCCCCAAGATGACATTCCACATTAAGCAGAGGTTCACCTGCACATCTGCCAATGTGATATACTGCATCCACTGTACCCGGTGCGGCTTTCTCTACATTGGGGAAACCAAGCGGAGGCTTGGGGACCGCTTTGCAGAACACCTCCGCTCAGTTCGCAACAAACAACTGCACCTCCCAGTCGCAAGCCATTTCCACTCCCCCCTCCCAGTCTCTTGATGACATGTCCATCATGGGCCTCCTGCACTGCCACAATGATGCCACCCGAAGGTTGCAGGAACAGCAACTCATATTCCGCCTGGGAACCCTGCAGCCATATGGTATCAATGTGGACTTCACCAGTTTCAAAATCTCCCCTTCCCCCACTGCATCCCTAAACCAGCCCAGTTCATCCCCCCCCCCCCCCACTGCACCACACAACCAGCCCAGCTCTTTCCCCCCCCCCACCCACTGCATCCCAAAACCAGTCCAACCTGTCTCTGCCTCCCTAACCGGTTCTTCCTCTCACCCATCCCTTCCTCCCACCCCAAGCCGCACCCCCATCTACCTACTAACCTCATCCCACCTCCTTGACCTGTCCGTCTTCCCTGGACTGACCTATCCCCTCCCTACCTCCCCACCTACACCCTCTCCACCTATCTTCTTTACTCTCCATCTTCGGTCCGCCTCCCCCTCTCTCCCTATTTATTCCAGTTCCCTCCCCCCATCCCCCTCTCTGATGAAGGGTCTAGGCCCGAAACGTCAGCTTTTGTGCTCCTGAGATGCTGCTTGGCCTGCTGTGTTCATCCAGCCTCACATTTTATTATCTAACATAGGTGTCTTTGTTATCCAGGCTTTCCAGGAATCTCTGTACCAGCAGGAGATGCCACTTGCCATGGACCAGTTGTGACAGTAGACCAATTGTATAGATTGAGGCAGTCTGGAAGGTTGGAGTTGATGTGTGCCATCACTAACCTCCAAATCAATACTGACCACTATCAGCAAGAGCCCCACCACCAAGCCCTGCAGAACTCTACTGGAAAGATTTCCATTCACAGAAATATTCCTCTAACATTAGTCTTTGTTTCTAGAATTTCAGACAACTTTTGGAGCCGAGGTGTCACGTTTTCTTGGACACCATGGGGTCTTACTTTCTGACCTTCTGCCATTAGGGACCTTAACAAAATCCTTGCTAAAGTCATGTAGGCCATGTCAATCAAAAACCCACACCAGTAATCTAGCTTATCATCTCTGAAATTATATCAAATTTCTCAAACATCATCTTTACAAATCCATGCTGGCCATTCCCGATTAAAGTGAAACACACAAAGCTAGGAAACATTCTATGAGAACTATTTTGAATAACTTCCCCACTCCCAAGTTTAGACTGACTGGCCTGCAATTTCCCGATCTATCCCTTCCTTTTCTAAATAATAGAAATGTTAGCAGCCCTCCAGTCCTCTGGCACCTCAATTGTAGCCAGAGAGGACTTGGAAATTACTATCAGGGCCCTAGCATTTAGCCTCCCTTGCCATCTACAGTGCCATTACTTTGGCTCTGCCTGGTCTCCACAAGAAGCCGGCACTCTGTTTTCCAAAACAAAAACATGGATCGTACTTGGTGGATTCTGTCACTACCCTTCTCGCCTCCTTCTGTCCAGTGGTTACACATTCCAGAGTGTGTGTTGCTCCTACACTTGTGGTCATCCAAGCATGTTTAGGATATCAGATACTGCAGGATGTGCAAATCATGGGTCTGATCTCCCCTGCTTTAACTCTATAGAATAGAATATGGAACCTTGCTTTTATTCCACCCTTATTCTTACTGAAGTATAAGCAAGAAAAAGCTTCTTGTTTCCATCAAGCAAACAGCCAGGACCCCTTAACTTTATCAAGTCAATAAAATAACTTTTGAAGCTCTAAAATAATAATATCTCTATAATCTGCTGTTTCTAGGGCCACTTCCTCAAACTGTCTGGAATGAGGCTGATCAGGCTTTGGGTATTTATCTGCTTTTAATCGCATTAGTTTCCCCAACACCATTTTCCTAATTTATTTCAATTCTTCCTTTACATTTGGCCCTGTGTTTCCCCATGTTCTTAAATTGCTATTTGTACCTTCTTTTATAAAGCCAGAAACAAAGTATGTTTTTAATTAGTCTGCCATCTTTTTGCTCCCAGTTATAAATTCCCTGTTTCTGACAATAGGGGACTCATTCATCTTACTAGATAAGTGTGGAGCTGGATGAACAGCAGGCCAAGCAGCATCAGAGGAGCAGGAAAGCTGATGTTTCGGGCCTAGACCCATCATCAGAGATGGGGAGAGGGAACTAGAATAAATAGGGAGAGAGGGGGAGGCTGACCGAAGATGGAGAGAAAAGAAGATAGGTAGAGAGGACAGTATAGATGAGGAGGTAGGGAGGGGATAGGTCCATCTAGGGAAGATGGACAGATCAAGGAGATAGGATGAGGTGGTAGGTAGGAAATGGAGGTGCAGTTTGAGGTGGGAGGAAGGGATGGGTGAGAGGAAGAACAGGTTAGGGAAGCAGAGCGGACAAGAGAGTCATGGAGAGTGGTCTCTCCGGAAAGCAGACAAGGGTGGGGATGGAAAAATAGCTTGGGTGGTGGGGTCGGATTGTAGATGGCGGAAGTGGCGGAGGATGATACATTATATCTGGAGGTTGATGGGGTGGTATGTGAGAACGAGGGGGATCCTCTGGGGGCGATTGGGGCGGGGTGTGAGGAACGTGTTGCAGGAGACACAGCCAAGGGCATTCTCGAAGTCTTTACTAGTCTTTTCTCTCCATGTACCTATAGAAGCTCTTGCTATATGTTTGTACATTCCTGTGAGCTGACTCTCACTCTGTTTTCCCCCCTCTTAATCAGTTTCTTTGCAACCTGTTGCTGAAATACAAACTTTTCTCAATCCTGAAACCTGTTTTTTTATTTGGCCAATTGTATACCTCTTCCTTGGATTTAATACTATCTCTAATTTCCCTTGTTAGCCCAGATGTGAGCATGTTTCTCATTTTGTTTTTATGCCAGACTGTGGTGAATAACTTTGGCAGGTTATCAAGGCGCTCTTTAAATATTTGGCACTGCCTCTCTGCTGTTATCATTTTAAATAGCAACACCTCCATTGTTTATGATTGCCCCTATTATTCACATTTCCATCAGCATTTGGCAGCATCACTTCCTTCCTTCGCTTCCCTGATGTCATGTTGTAATAGCTGCACCTTGAGCCACCTGGTGCTGGGGTTCACTAAAAATGCAGTGTAAAACTCTTGCTTAAAGCAATCAGCAGAAAATGCTCACTGCTGCTTTGTCATTCGTTCCCAATGGACTTCCTCCTGTGGAGGGATTATGCCAAATGTAATATGGCCACGGCAATCTGACCAACGACCTCACCTGGCCACAACAGGTTATACTGCAGGAAACATCTTGTCATTTGCCAATAATATCACTTCTTCTATCTGCAACCTGCAGAAAAAGATGGAAAGTTTAAAAAAGCAAATAATTTAAAATTTACTTAAATATTACTTCAGTTTCAGTTTAAACATAAGAACATGCAAGATTATAAGTATGAGCTTAATCATACTTGATCTTTAACCTCAAGTACATTTTTCTGACTGCTCCTCACATCCCTTGCTGACTTGACAGGCTAAAAATGTCTTTCTTTGATTTAAATATATTCAACATTGCGTTATCCATAATTTCTAGAGTAGCCAATTACAATGTTTGACATTGTAGCAATAAAATTCTCATCTCAGTCTTAAATGCTCAGCTCCACGCCGCGCACACATGATCTAGATTCTTCAACTAGTGAAGCAACATCCTAGTGTCTACCAAATGCCTTCAGAATACTAACATAGAAAGTAGCACCAGGAATAGGCCACTGAGACCCCAACCTTGTGTGCCATACAATAACATCATGGCTGATCTGATGACTCCAAATTCTTGCTTGCCTCTAATCTTCCACCAAGAATCTATCTATCTGTACCCTAAAAATATTCAAGGATTCTACTTTGATTGCCTTTTGAAAAGGAGTACCACAGACTCTCAACCTCTAAGAAAATGCTCCTCTTTATTCTCCTCTTTGTTTCAAATAGTGACCACTAGCACTAGGTTCTCCCACAAGTAGAAACATGTGGGCCACATCCACCCTCTCAGGACCTTGTGTTTCAGTCAAGTCACCTCTTACCTTTCGAAACTCTAGCACTTGCTTGTCCAGCCTATCCAACCTGCCTAATTAGACAATCCAGCCATTCCAGGTATTAGTTTTAGAAAAAGCAAAACAATGTAGATGTTAAACATCTGAAATAAAAACAAAAAAATCCTGGAGAATCTCAGCAGATCTGGCACCATCTGTGGGGAGAAATGGAATTAATGTTTTGAGTATCGAGGCTCTTCTTTGAAATCCAAAGAGACTTTGGAATCAAAACAGAAACTGTTTCTCTCTGTACTCATGCTGTCAGGCCTGCTGAGTTTCCACAGCATTTTCTTTATCACTTTTTAGTTTTAGTAAACCTTCTTTAAACAGCTTCCAATGCATTTATATCATTTCATAAGTTTAAAAAATGTCTAGCATCTGTACATATTCCAGAAGTTGTGCACCTAACACCCTTCATAACTGAAGAATCATTTTGTATTCAGTTTCTCTTATAGTAAATTACAAGACAATAAAACGTCAAAGTAGAAATAGGCCAATCAGCCCATTAAGTCTGTTCTGCTGTTCAATGAGATTATGGCTGATTTGATAATTCTCAACTTGATTTTCCTACCTTTTCCCCACAACTGTTGATACTCTTATTGACTAAAAAGCTGTCTATCTTAACCTTAAACATATTTAACTAGTCAGCCATGATAGCCTAATCCACAGATTCCCTTTGATAGAAGAAATTCCTCCTCATCTCTGCTAAAAATGTGAGATTCATGATTCATTATTCTGAGACAATGATGTCTAGTCCTAGACTCTACCACAAGGAGAAACAACCTTTCCACATCTACCTTGACAAAGTCCCCCCAGGAATTCCCCCCCCAGGAACCTTGTATGTTTCAATAAGGTCATCTTTCATTTTTATGTATTCCAATGAGTATGGACACAACAGGCTGAACCTCTCCTCATAAGACAGTCACTCCATACTGGGTATCAACTTCGTGAAGCTTCTCTGGATCATCTACGGTACCAATACATCTTTCCTTAGATAATGGATCCAAAACTATTCACAGTATTCCAACTGTGAACTTCGTGGTGTCTTGTATAGATCTAGTAAAACTCCCTACTTAATTTACTTTGTTTATTGTGATATGGATTTTGTTACAAAACAGTGAAAAGGCTTGCATAGTGTCTCCACTCTCTGGTACCATTTTAAAACACAGAAAAATAAACCAAAACATAGAACATAAAGGCTACCATTGTGTCACAAGAGCCCTATACCCTTCCCAAACTTATTTTTCTAATCAATCTATTCAAAAATATTATCACACCATCTTGAACAGGTGAGACTTGAACCTGGGCCCCTCGGTTTAGATATCGGTATGCTATCACTGCCACAAATTCTTCCTAAATATGGAGATGAAAAATGCACAACAGATGTGTTCTCAACAAAGCCCTGTAGAATTATAATAAGACATGTTATTAGGCTAAAACTCTGTTGCATTAATGGGTGGCATAATGGGTAGCACTGCTTCTTCACAGTACCAGGGACCTGGATTCGATTCCAGCCTGTGTGGAATTTGCACATTCTCCTGTCTGCATGGATTTCTTCTCGGTACTCCAGTTTCCTCACACAGACCAAAGATGTGCAAGTTAGGTGGAATTGGCCATGCTAAATTGCCCCATAGTGTCCAGGGATAACCCACCAGAGGTGGGTTAGTGATGGGATATGACAATAGGTGGCTGGTCAGGGTGTGATGCTCTTCAGAGTTGGTGCAAACTCAATCGACCAAATCATCTCTATCTGCACTGTAAGGGTTCTATTCTATTCCAAAAGGAGAAACATGCAATTTGCCTTCCCAATTGTTATCATTGCAGGTACATGAAGCATTCTCTAATTATTTTAAGAATTATTTCTGAGCCTCAACAATCAGAAGTTTTATGTTTTATTTTTAAAAATTTTTGCTTTCTTGTCCTTATTACCAACAAGGATAACCTCACATTTCCTGATTTTGTACTTCACCTGCTACCTGTTACTCACTCACCTAACCTAGCAAGATCTCTTTACAGAGATAGTAGGAGCTGCCGATGCTGGAGAATCTGAGATAACAAGGTGTAGAGCTGGATGAACACAGCAGGCCAAGCAGGATCAGAGAAGGATCGAGACCCTTCTACAGAAATGGGAATGGGGAAGGGGATTCTGAAATAAATAAGGAGAGAGGGGAAGGCGGATATAAGATGGATAAAGGAGAACATAGTTGGAAGGAGACAGACACGTCAAAGCGGTGGGGTTGGAGCCAGTAAAGGTGAATGTAGGTGGGGAGTTAGGGAAGGGATAGGTGGGTCCAGGGAGGACGGACAGGTCAAGGAGGCGGGATGAGGTTAGTGGGTGGGAGAGGGCGGTGGGGCTTGAGGTCGGAGGAGGGGATAGGTGGGGGAATGGTTAGGGAGGCGGGAACAAGCTGGGCTGGTTTTGGGATGCGGTCAGGGGAGGGGAGATTTTGAAGCTTGTGAACTTCTTTACAACCTTTCTGACCTCCTCACAGTTCACATTCATGACTAGCTTTAGACCTTCAGTAAACTTAGATATGTTATTCACAGTTTATTTATCCAAACAATTAATATACTAATAAAGCTGAAACCCCAGTATTAGTCCAGTTGTAATTCACTAGTTACTGATCGTCAACTTCAAACTACCCTGTTTTGTCCTGCTGCCTGCTTCCTGCCCTTTAAACAGTTCTTCCTCCATGCTATTCAATTACACTCGACTCCATCAGCCTGAATCTTGTGTATGAATCTTTTTGTTTGCCATCTTATTAAACAAAATAAGAGTTTGATAAGTCTTTTGGCTGGTACTTTATTGAATACCCTTTGGAAATTCAAGTATTCTACATCTATTGGCATGACTTTGTTAAACCTACCAGTTGTATCCTCAAAAAAAAAACATTTTTCTTTTGTAAAATCGTTTTGACATTGATCAGATCATGGTGTTCTAACCAAAAAGCTGAAAATGCTTGATTATAGCTGATAGCTCGACATCAATCATTGAGAGAATGCTAACAGACAGCAGTTCCCCTATTTCTTGAACCTTCTTTCTTAAACAGAGGTATTACGTTTGCCAACTTCCAATTCACTAGGACCATTTCAGAACCTGAGGGATTTTAGAAAATCAAAATAATGCACCAACCACCTCCGTAATTATCTCTTTTTAGAACTCTAGAATGTAGTCACGGTAAACAGTAGGCTATCATATCTTAGGATCTATTCACTGTTTGTCCTCTTCTTACTGGAGTAAATCTTTCTGCTGATATTAATCATCTTAATTTCCTCGTTTTTATTAGCCTTTTTAACTACCTATTTATGCTACATAATTTTATTTTGTAAAGGCAAGTGTAAAATATTTGTTCAATATCTGTCAGTTCACAATCCTCATAATAATGTCTCCTGTCCCTGCCTCGAAGGAATTAAAATTACTGTACCTATTCTCCTTCCTTTTATACACTTGTAAAGGTCTTACAACCTGGGTTTATTTTCATACTTGTTTATGCTCAATTGTCATAATTTTTATCACTATCAACTTTTTGATAACTCTTAAGCTGCTTCTAAACCTCTGTTTTATGACTATTATATGCTTCAAGCCTCTCATTTGTAACTTAATGCTACCATTAATACGCCCAGCATTTCTTCCTTGCTTTATCAGAGATAGTAAGAACTATTGACGCTAGAGTCAGTGATAACAATATGGAGCTGTAGGAACACAACAGGCCAGGCAGCATCAGAGGAGCAGGAAAATTTGATGTTTCAGATCAGGGCCCTTATTCCGAAATTTGTTTTGCAATTTGTAGGGGTTCTGGTTTGACATCAAGAATTTGCTGATTTTTAGGTGGTTTGAATCATTCCCAGATTCCTGGTTCTGACACTGGACTGACTTAGGGAATGTGAAATGAAGAAGGCACTAGACAGGTGTTTCGGGGCTGAATATTGATTGAAGTTGAATGTCATATATCTGAAGAGGTTCCATAATATCTGGGTTGGGAAAACCCGAAGGGTAAAAGTCAGTTTAGAGTTAGTTCTGGTTAATTGTTCTTTTAGAATCGAGGTTTGAATTGGAGTTTTAGGATGAACTATGCTTCCAACCAGTTAGCGTTGTCTGTGAATGATCCCAAGCATAGCTTTTTTAAACTTATAAGTTATTTGCAAAAAGTCCAGAATTTTGATCCAGTATTTCAGAATGTGGGGATTTTTGCTCACTCCAACATTTTGAATTTCATTTTGTTGAACATTTTGAATATTTTTTAAAGATGTTTATTTACTGCTGCATTATTTAACATATTTACCTAAACAATGCATGTCACATCTACCCTCATATCTATGTAATTAACTTTGTTCAAATTCCTTTCCGAGATTGGAGTGTGTCATCTTTGATCATTTGCTATAATCCATAGTAAAGTTTATTCTTCAACAGATCATTTTCACATGCCTTTGGAGTCCACTGGTACATTGTTCTAATGGAAGGAATGACCTTCTTCTTAAGGGGCTTTGTGACTTCAGTGTTTCTACATTGGCTGAATCTCTCATGTGACCACTTGACACAGTCACACCTCATTAGGGTAGCATGTTGGAAGTTAAACCCCACTGTTCCCAGAGCCATTACAAAAGGTAAAGATTTTATCAAATTGCCCAATTTATCATTTCTAATGCTTGTTTACAGAAAGCAAGCAGAAGCTTTTTGTATTTAACAATAATTACTATTTATTTGTAATAAATATATCCTAGCTGTGGCTAAATAACATCAGAACAAGGGGCAAGAGTAGACCATTTTGTCCTTCAAGTCTGCTCTGCCATTCAATAAGATCATGGCTGATCTGATTTTAATCTCAACCCAAGTACCTGCACATCCCTGATAATCTTTCATCTCCTTGGTAATCTACCTTTGCCTTAAAAAAAATTAAAGATTGCATATCCACTATTTTTGTGGGAAAAATTAAGATTCTCACCACTCCAAAAGGAAAATTCCTCATCTATCTTAAATGGGTAATTTTTCCTTATAAACTATGACCCCTAGTTCTCAATTCACCCACAAGAAGAAACATCACTTCAACATCCACCTGGTCAAGTACCTTCAGGATCCTAGAGAAGACAAGAAATGCTGGCCCTAAAGATTCCACTTTTGGATAAATATATTGCTTGCAATGCAGAGTAATGCCAATAGCATGGGTTCAATCCCCTTACTGGCTTGTTACCATGAAATACTCTCCTTTTCAACCTCTCCCCTCACCTGTGGCATGGTGACCCTTAGGCAAAACTACTAACAGTAAGCTCTCTCTGAGTTCAGTCCCATTGTCCAATAGGATTATGGCAGTTTTACTTTTATTACTAAGTCAGCCAAATGTAATTTTTAAAACAGGTCTACTACTTGCCTAACATCATCTCCCCATGTATTACGATATGGCACAATATTAAAATGAACAATAGTCATGGAGCTTAGCTGCAACTTGATTCATAAACCCTTGGAATAGATCTGGGGGTGTCTCTAACCTAAATGTATTAACTCAATATTGATATAACGTAGATAATAGGAACCGCAGATGCTGAAGAATCCGAGATAAAAGTGTAAAGCTGGATGAACACAGCAGGCCAAACAGCATCTTAGGAGCACAAAAGCTGATGTAACACTTTTGGCACAATAAAGCGAATATTTCTTTTGCAGTTGATGTTAATGGCAATCCTTCAATAGATAAATCATAGAAAGGTATGTGGCATGGCTAACCCCATCAATATGGCCTTCTAGCTGCAGGATTGGTTATGGAAAAGTTTGCATGTCTGAGCAAGTATTTCTGCTATAATACATGTTTCATTAACACATATTGGCTGTAATGCGATTGAATAGTGGATGCTGTGTGGATAACACAACTTTCTACTGTATAACGTAATGATTTTTTTGTGGCAATTTCCCAATAGTGCAATTTTCTGTGGTGATTTTCTACAATGTGATGTTGCACAGGAAGAGAACTATTGTGCTGTAGGACAACCGCCTGTAATTGCCTTTCTATAATCTGCTGAGAATCTGCTTGATCTCTCCTGTTTAGGAATTAACACTGTCACTGAACTCCAGCAGTTTCAATTATGTTCCATCAAGTGATTTTCCAGCATATATTAAATCATTGTTTCCACTGGATCTTATTTCTGCACTCAACCAATATGGATACTCTCTTATTAGCCCTGACCCACTTACATCCACATTATACCTATCTTATATTATGCATCCAGGTAAATCTTTACAGATTAGACTTTCTCAGTAATAGAACAAGATCATCCCACCGTCCTTCATCTCAATATTAGAACAGATTATCTAACTATTGCAGTATGTCTGTTAGCTAGTTAAAATGTGAACATTTACTTCGAGAAATGTCTGCTTCACGCTCTACATCACTCTTATTGTCTTTGTCATCTTCCACTACTCCTGCCACCAGACATGCTTGTTCCTCATTATCATCTTCCCTACAATAACTCTTTTGCAACATGTTTGTGACATAACAGATTTCTTCCTACAATCAGGAGTATGTATCTGATAAGCCACTTTACTAATCCTGCTAATTATTTTACAAGGGCCACTGAATTTTGCTTTCAGAGGTTCACTTTGCAAATACAATAATAACAATACTTTGTCTCCCACCTAAAAATCTCATTGTTGCGGAATATTTGTCTGCCCATTCTCTCTCCAGTTTTGCTTGTAAAACTTTCAGATATTCTTGCGCTACCTTACATGCTGCTGTGAATCTTTCAAGAAATATGGACATGTAACCCATTATTCGTCTGTTTGGTTCAATATCTTTTAGTAGACCTCTAAACCCAAGACCATAAATCAATACAAATGGATCAAATAAAGTAGATTCATTTGGGGACTCTCCAGTAGCAAATGGTAAGAAATCTAAACCTTTGTCCCAATCCTGTGGGTATTCATGGCAGTGCACTTTAATCATGACTTTCAGTCTGACAGCATGTTTCCAAAGCTCCCTGTATTTGCAATAGATTTCAGTTTTATACTCAAGCTGCTAATGATTTGCTGGAAAACTTTAGGTATATGGTTAGAACCTCAATCAGGTTGTATCTCAAATGATAGCTCATAACTAGTAATAAAACTGAGTTACCTTTTCCCTAGTACTATCTTATAGTACTTTTCTCTAGTACTATCCTAGCTGCCATTGAACTTAAAGCAATAGCTTTTGCAAATCAGATTGTCATATCTATAATCATAAGGTTATACTGATTGCCTGCTTTCATTTTTGGAAATGGTCCCATACAATCTGTTAATACTCAATTGAATGTTCTTCAGAAACCAGTATTTGTATCTAAGAGAATAAAATGTGAGGCTGGATGAACACAGCAGGCCAAGCAGCATCTCAGGAGCACAAAAGCTGACGTTTCGGGCCTAGACCCTTCATCAGAGAGTATCTAAGATGTTGTTTTAATAAGATTGCCCTCTGCCTATGAGTTGGGTTTACAGATTAATAATCAAACTATTTGGTCACATTATGAATGCAGCTTCTATAACCATAAAGCCCTGAAGTGGAACTCAAATATGAAGCCTTGGTCTGTTATCCACTGTGCCTCAAGAGCATCTTGAGAAGATTATGTTGAGAGGAAATTTGGTAGAGCTGTTTAAATCGAGGGATCTAGAGTGGAATGAAGCAGAATTGGAAACAGGTTAGATATATTTACATAATTTCATCAATTTTGAATATAGTTCCAATGTCCAATATACTGTTTTGAGCCATTTCACTGCACTAAACTTCTGTGTGTGCCATTCGAAGCATAAAATATGTAAAACAAGCAGTTTGCTTCCATGGCAACAAATCACCCCTAAGATTAATTGCCAGGCAGAAAGTAGCCTTTAGTCTTCATTGTTCTATCTGCCATAAAGTTTGGATTCTCACAAGCAGTTATATGGATGTATGTTTTATCAAGAGGTGGAACTGGCAGAATTTTGGGAAGCTGATGTCACATTACTATAGCAATTAGGATTAAACACCAATCACCTGTACTCTCCTGACTGGGAGTATCATAATTGAGTCAGCACTTAATGAAGGAGACGGGGGCTTTGGGGGAAGAGGTGAGTTTTTTTTTCCACTGCTGACTCTGCACTAATGCTGTAAAAAGAAACAGTCACCCTGGGTTAAAGCAGCCTTATTCCAGTTTCTGCTTCCACCTACCTAGCTAGCAGCTCAAATGTACCTAAGGCATCACAAATGTTTGGTGTCTATATTTGCAAATGGCAACTCAATCACTTTTCCTCTGGAAAGAAACAGAAATTTAAACAAGATAAGGGGCCTCGATTAAATGACACTATTCCTTTGAGTGCAGGATACCAAAAATATCACCTTTTAAGGATCTCTGGGTCCTCATAACAACACCATAGTTTCAAATGAACAGAGAATCACTTATATTATCTAAAGCTATGACTGTTCATCCTGTGTTGAACCTGCTTATCAAAAGCTCTTTTGTGCATGGTGCTCTGTGGTTTGCACTGATACTTCACAGCACCAAGGACCCGGGTTCAATTCCACCCTAGGATGATTGTCTGTGTGGAGCTTGCACATTCACCCCATGTCTGTGTGGGTTTCCTCTAGGTGCTCCTGTTTCTTCTGACAGTCCAAAGATGTGCAGGCTAGGTGGATTGGCCATGCTAAATTCTCTGTAGCGTTCAGAGATGTGTACATGAGGTGGGTTATAGGGGGATGGGTCTGGGTGGGATGCTGTGTGAGTTGGTGTGGACTTTATTGGGTCGAAGGATCTGTTTCCACACTGTAGGGATTCTATGATAAAATCAGTTCTTGTGTGGCATATTATAAGATCTGCTTATTATTTATTCAGTAAGCATATATTCTATTATCATCTTCTCAGTCACTCCTATTCTGCTAATTATTAATCAAAGTGACAGCATCTTATCACCCATGTGGGGAAGAGATTCTAGTTCATTTTATAACTGAAGATCACAATGAAGGAAAGCACAATGGTGGAACTAGGTTCAGCCTACTTTGGTAACTGAACTTGAAAATTTCATTATTTCCTCTTCCCCATTGTTCTTCAAAAGACCTAGTCCACTGGAACAAATATATTTCTCTAGCCTGAGTCGGATATGCTGGTATTTCATGATTTCACTTCCTTGTAAAGCAAATATCTTTTCTCATGCCAGTTCAGATTCTCCACTAGACATAACTGAATTGCAGTGCAACTGTCCAGTTGATGCCAGAACATAGTTTCAAAAAAGGATCTTCGTACTTTGAATAGTGTTGCGGTAATGGATATTCACAGATGGCTAACATAATGGTTCAGATTTCATAAAACTGTGCTACTATTATGTAAGAAAACGACATGCATCTACCAATGATTTCTTGAGTAAAACTTGTGTAGACTGCATTTGCACTTTCTCAAAATGGACTGCGTACTATCACCAAGGAATTAGTTCCATTGCTGTGTCCAAAGTTGGGAGCCAATTGCATATCGGTCTACAGCACAAACCTGGGACAATATTTTCGCAGTAGAGCAAATGAAGAGGCCATTTCCAGGACTGCCATCCAAATGAGGAATGTGACTTGCTTTCTAGAGCTACTAAGCCAATTAGAAGGCTAGCAACTCAACAGTCTTGGCAGTGCCATTGTTAACGGTAAATAATGCTGTCTCTGTAGTGTCAGCGACAGTTTACTTCTTTGTTGAGGGTTGTCAAAAACGAGGTACATTCTTTGAACAAAGTTCTAGTATACCCCAGCAATTTGACAGGCATCTGTGCCTTCTAGCAGTGGTACTAAATCCATAACAGCAGTGTTGATGCTGATCCCACACAATGGGCCATGGAGTATCCATAAATAAGTGACTACTGTAATAATGTTTCTGTTGCCAGGTTTCAGTGGGGACAAAGATGGTGGGCCTTCTGTCACCATTTCACCAGCAGACTCCATAGGGCAGGCAAAATTCGGCCCATGTATTACTAAATGGTAATGCTTTCTGTTGAGAGCACGGCTTAACAAACTCAATGCATAGAGCCTACAATTTGACAATATTGTGCGCTGATGGTGTTCAAGAAATATGGACTGAGTAATAAAATACCCTTGTGGCTCGATTTTTGAATGTGAAATAGCAACACCCAGATACAAACAGGCTATTTAGCAATAAAATTCCAAGTAATGCCTTCCAGCCCAGATAATATGGGGTGCAGAGGGTTTAATAAATTAAAAGGCAGAGGATTGCATAATGTACTAATTGCTCACATGGCTAAAATTGTCATCTTCAGTCACAGGTTTTACTATTAATGAATTGTGATTGATCAAATATAATTGACAGATGCTGTTTCTTCATGCATTTCCAGTTATTTTTGCGCAGGTCATCCTGCAGCTTACCAAACTTCCAAAAAGTGCAGTTTATAAGAGTTTCAATTTTGTAGACTGTAACCAAAGTGTCTCTTTTTTTTTTGCCAGCCAGTGGAAGAACTGAACTTTTGCTTAACAAATACATTTGCTGTGGAAAAGGATTTAAGTTTATGCTTGAAAACCTCTAGATGCTGCTGAGAATTTCTGCCACCAATTGTTCCAATCTTAATTTGAAGCAAGAAATGAGCATGGGACTGACAGGGTGAGGATAAAATCAGGACTTTGTTTTCTGCTTTTTTGAAAAGTGAAAATCCTCTAACTGAAGGAACATTGCTCATTACATTTGTAGTGGATTCAGACTTTTTACACAATCCAATAGGCCTATTGATCCCATCTCCATGGTAACACAGTTTCTGAAATATTGCAGGCTCTTTCCACTTTGTATTCCCATAGCAACAGCAACACTTGGATAGGTCTTGTGGAGTTGAATAATCACAAAATATCTGATAAAGCTACTCACAAAGAGATCAGTCAATGTGGTCACTTCAATGATAAGCAGAAGGGACAAAAGACACAGACTGTC
Organism: Stegostoma tigrinum; assembly: GCF_030684315.1. Classification (NCBI taxonomy): domain Eukaryota; kingdom Metazoa; phylum Chordata; class Chondrichthyes; order Orectolobiformes; family Stegostomatidae; genus Stegostoma; species Stegostoma tigrinum. The sequence goes on from NC_081368.1 coordinate 39,443,877, forward strand.
AATGATAGATCTACTGCTTTGGCCTCAGAATCCATTTCTGTCCACAAGAAATCCCAAGACTCCTTATTATTTTAATCTCAATGTGGGAGACCCTACATCACATAAGTAACAAGGGGTGGGGAAATCTTTTTCTACCAAATAATAAATATATCAATAACTATGAAAATTAAGTCCATGAATTATTTATTGTATGTATATTTTTTTCAACCATAGTCATCACTTTTTTTAACTTCCATCCTGAAGAAATTGGTATCCTGTTTAAATATGATTTTTTTTTTTCTTTTGACAGACCTTTTTGGGGCAAGTATAACTTGTCATAAATGTGTAGCTGTGATTTTATAAGACATGGTAATCTCCTTTTTTAAAAGCAGATGCAAAGGAGCTCCCAAATGTCTCCTGATTTCTCTTTGTGGATGTAATTGTGATTAGCCAGCTGGAGGAAACATACTGTGTATTTATTTCATGAAGGACACAAAAGACAACTGAAATTGAATTCATTTCCATAAGGGTAAACAGAAATTTGTGGACAATGCTTTCCCTGGAAGTATGAATAGCTCTTTCCTATTTTACCATACCTGGAAGAATAAGATAATCATGTGATTTAGAAAATTGAAACAAAAATGCCCCACAACCAGGAGCCCCTGGCTCGGCTGCCAGGCTAGGCCGTTGCCATAGTCTCACTAAAAGCCCCTCTGGCCACCGTCCTCTGAAATGTCACCTTGCCAGTGCTAACATCTTGGAATGTCTGCTGCCACTACGTCCAATCTCACTGGAGGAGCTTTGCCCCTGCTGCCCCACCAGCCCCGAATGCTGGGACGATGTCCCTGCTGTGCCACCGCCTCCAGTTGCCATAAGAATCTGCATCTGCCATTACTTCCGAATACTCCAGGAGGAGCTGTCACTCTACACACGCCTCGCTCTTGTTGTCCAAGTTGATTTCAATGACTAACCCACTGCAAAAGACACCAAAGAAAAGAAAAACAAAATCAAAAAATGAAAGAGAGACAGCAGAAGTAGAAAGAAAGAAAGCATGTAGGAGGAGCTGAGACCCAAGCAAAAGTCCACATGCAGGTCTGCTACTCCACGACCATCTTGACTCACTTTTGTGTAGAGTTCTCACCAAAACCTGTAAAGATAGGTCTAGGCACTGCCCCAACTAAACCGTGAGCATCACGTGAGGTGTAGTGAAGAGCCGACTATTCCAGCTGATGTTACTGTATGAGGTAGATTCCAGACTGAAGTCTGACTTGATGGATCACATTTTTAATTTAATTTAATTTGGCAATCTTTCATTGAACACAGGCATGCAATGTCACAGATTTGGCTTAAACAATAAATTACAAGTTTATTATGTAAAAGAAAATATGACAATAGGATAAATCAGACTAACCACACATAACCAAATATTAAATATTTTGAAACATATAATGAAATATAATATAAACATAATGAATAATTGCTGTATTTCCACAGCAATACTCAACATTTACAATATTCAAACATTAGAGAGTTCCATTCTGTATCATATTTATTAAGTTTGACTTAATTGTGGCTTTCCATTCCCAGCCTTGAGAGTTTGAAAGCATCTTCCTTGAATAGTCACACAACTGAGCTTAGACTTTGAGATTCAAACAACTCCTGAAAGGTTATAACCAAACATTTCTGGCCTGAAATTTCAAACTAAGTTCAAATCATCAAGGCAACCTATTTTCCAACAATTCTAAAGTTTCTCCTTTCTTCAGCAGAACCTATCTATAATGTAACTTCCACCAGGACTCCGACAAACTGAAACCAAAAATCATTCTAAGCTATAAGTATTTCCCTCTAAGCCAACAAAAAAATCAATTCTGGATTCTTCTAACTGGAAAATAAATAGATTGTGATGTAAATGCTGCCCCATTGCAAACAAATTCCCATTATACTCCAGGAACTATTACTCATACACAATTTTAAAACAAAAGATATGGCTCTTGGAAGCCAGACAAGATAATCATTTAAATGCCTTCATAGAGATAAACCAAAATCTAGAAATTCCAAACTCCAAAATAAATAATATTGAAATGTATATGAATGACACACCTTATATCACAAGTCATACTCAATCCATCTCTGCCTCATTTTAGGAAAAATTGGTCTATGACTGGGCCAAGAGGGCCAAGCTGGGGAGATCGGGGGTATTTTAACCTCCTCTCCTATGAGGAGAATATTCTGCAGTTAGTTGAAGAACAGCATAAGTGGTCATTTGGAACTGGAGAGATATCAGTGGCCAAGCAAATCAATAAAGTTCATCGTGCTGTGCTGCACCACAATCCATTACCACCACCAGTATAACTCATCCCTACTCTGCGCAAGCTTTGATCCCTCTTATATAACTAATCCTCTCCTTTCTATTAGGGTACTAACTGCACTCAGAAAAACTCCATGAAGAAGCCAGCACCTGAGAATCTTAACTTCAACTCTGAAGAAGAAGCTACTGGACCCTCAAAGGGTGCACTACTGAGGTGTTCTCTAGTTCAGAGATTCATCTCCGTGGGTACACTTTCTAGGTTAGATTCAGAAGTAAAATCTTATGGGCAATATCACTCAAATGTCTCTCAAGCTGGTTGAGGAAGAAATGTCCCAGGTCTCTGGAACTCAGATGATGATCAGAGATGAGGCATCTGCTCAGCTTCAGACAGAGGATGATCCCGTACTTTTGTCCATTAATGACTTTGTTGCACAGATAGGAGCAGCAGACATGTTTGATAGAGACAGTCTGTAAGCTGGATCAAAGGTCTGAACAGTCCATCAACACTATCAGGAGCACATGTCTGGCAGTCTCCATGGGCAGATTGGTGAGCACCGTTGCCAGCCAGGAAAGCACTCTCAGTGCCTGCTGGCTATATGCAGAGACTTGCACTCAATTTTCCTTCCCATGGGTGCGCAGCATCGGTGGCAATGTGAGAGGGAGACAAGAGAACTTGCCTTCACTCTGGTGTTCCTTCCTCTCAAAGAGATAGCATGATGCTACAGGATCCAAAGGAAAAAGGAGCCATGCACAGGATCTAAATGCTTCTTCCCCAGGCACTTCAGAGGTGCCTAGTCCTCCACCATTCCTTGCCTGTGATTGTACAGCCTGCAGGATTTCAAGCCGAGATGGGTGATCCTGCAATTGGGCAGGAGGCTAAGTGGACCCGGACATCAATGGGTGCTCTTGTATGTCAGGCTAAGTACCAACTCTCGAGCACTTCCTCCAATCTCCTCCTGTACCATGACCTCACCATGAACATTAAGCTGTTATATCCAGGACTGTCACTGACTTCATCTCCCCTTTGTGAGATCTCACCTCCACATCTTCCTACCTCCTTGCCTAATCTAATCTAACTCCATACTGACAGGACTACCCTGGCAGACCCATTGTTTCAGCCTGTTCCTGCTGAACGCTGAACTTATTTCTTGCTGTCTTAAGTCAATTTTGTTCACCCTTTGTTTTGCCTCTTCCCACGTACAATTGTAATTCTTCTAATGTTTTATATTTGTTCCACAACTTGCAATTTTTTTGGCCCCAACCACCTTCTCTTCTTCATGGATGCACCACCCTTTACACATCCATCCCCGATCGGGATACACCAAATTCTTTCTGCTTCTTCCTTGAAACAAAACCTGAACAGTTCCCATCCACTATGACCCTTTCCTGCCTGGCTGAGTTGTTCTTAATTTGAACAACTTCCCCCTTAACTGGTCTCACTTTCCTTAGGCCAAAGGTTTAGCTATGAATACCCACACAGATTCTAGTTTTGCCTGTCTGTATGTGGGCATATAGAACACTTCTAATCTTACTCAGACCTCTCCCACCACTCGGTCTCAAGTACTGATAGTGTCATCAGTGCTGCTCTTGTTCGGAATTGGAAGAATTAATCAATTTTGCTTCCGCTTTCCATCCCTTTCTCACCCTCACCTAGTCCTTCTCTGATTCTTCACTTCCCTGCCTTGACATCACTGTTTGACTGTCCACCAGCATGTGTGATTCATATGGATACTGGGTCTCTCATCATTAGACATTCCTTTCTGCAATGCCTCCATTCCATTCTCCCCATCTCTGTCTCCGGAGACAATTTGGTGAACTTTGGACAAGGATATGCTGTTTTCTTTTCCTTTTTTTTAACCGTCAATCAGTAGTTGGTGCTTACTTGCATACAGGAGAAGATGATGATTTGTAAGTAACTGCTGAGTTATAGAAATCAGTTATTGAAGGTAACTGCAACTGACATCAAGGTAACATTTGATTGAGTGTAACATCAAGCAAAACTGAAGTCAGTCATAATCAGGGACAACTCTCCACTTGTTTGAGTCATAATTGGCACACAGAAAGATGATTGTGCTTGTTGCAATTGGTTACCTCAGTTCCAGGAGAAACCTGCAAGAGTTTTTCAGGGAGTGTCCTAGGTCTAATAATCTTCAGCTGCTTCAACAATGACCTCCCCTCAATTATAAGGTCAGAAGTGAGGATATTTTTTGATGATAGCGCAACGTTCAGCAATATTCATGACTCCTCAGATATTGAAGAACTCCGCCTTCAAATGTAATAAGACCTGGACAACATCCAGTCTTTGATTGATAAGTGGCAAGTAACTTTCACACCACATGGGTACCAGTTCGTGACTATCTCCAATAAGAGAAAATCCAACCATTACTCCTTCACATTCAATGGCATTACCGCCACTGAATCACACACAATCAACATCCTGAGAGTTACCATTGACCAGAATTAGACTAGCCATATCAATATTGTGGCCATAACAACAGGTCAAATGTTGCAATGAATAATTCACTCTCTGTCTCCTCAAAGATGTCCATCATCTAAAAGTCAGGAGTATAATTGAATATGCTGCACTTGCCTGGATAATACTCAAGAAATTCAACACCATCAGGACAGAACAGCTTGCTTGATTTGCATCATTTGCATCCCATCTAATTCCTTCAACATTCACTCCTTAACCAATGACACACTCTCCCTAATGGCATTGTAGGTCAACTGATAGCAGGTGGACTGCAGCAATTCAAGAAGGCAGATCACGGCCGTCTTCTCGAGGGCAACTAGGAAAAGACAAAAATTGCTAGCCAACCAGCAATATCCACAGCCCACAAATAAATAAAAAAATACAGAGAGGCAGCAGTATGTACCATGTACAACATCCAGTATAACAACACACCGGGACTCCTTGGACAGCACCTTTCAAAACCATGAAATCTACCACTCAGAAGGACAAGGGTGGCTGACATATGGGAACACATCATCTGCAAGTTCCTTTGCAAACTACATGACATCCTGACTTAGAACTGTGTGACCTTTATCTTACTATAGCTAGCTCAAAAACTTGGAACTCCCTCATTAATAGTGTTGTAGGTATAATTACACATCTTGTCTGCAGCAGTTGAAGAAAGCAACTCTTCTCGTGGAAAATTAGGAATGGACATAAATGCCAATCTAGCCAGCAATGCTCCTTTTAAATGAATTTAAAAACCAATAACGTGAGAGCTATGGTAACTCAAACCAATGTAGTCAGACACCTATCTATGGTACCATGGGTGGCACAAATGCAGGACAGGAGTAGAAGAGTGAAAGAGCAAGACTAATTAAGTGATTTATTTGTTACGTAAACAGAGAAGTATTCTTGTGTCTGTGATTTTAGGATGGCATGTTGCCTCCCTGGTGCCAAGATCAACAATGTCACAGAATGGTTGCAGGGACATTCTCCTGGGGAGGCCATGCTCAACATTAGTACCAATGACAATAGGTAAGGAGAGGAACGAGATCCTGAAAGCAGAGTTTTGGGATTTAAGAGTAGACCACAAAGGAGGACCTCACAAGAAGTAATCTCAGGATTACTCCTGGTAACATGTATTAATGAACATGTATGTAGAATGATTGAACATTTGAACATGCAGCAGGAGGGTTGGCAAAGACGCGAGACCTTCAGATTTCTCATGTAATGAAACAAGTCCTGGAGGAGGTAGGACCTGTACAAGAAGGATGGGTGGCATATTAGTAGGACTAAGACTAATATCCTTGCAGGGAGATTTGCTAGTGCTATGGTGGAGGATCTTAAATTAGAATCACAGAATCCCTAAAGAGCAGAAGGCAGCAATTTGGCCTATCAAGTCCACACCAACCCTCTGAGGACCATCCCACCCAGACCCACCCCGATATGAGACTTCCCACCTGAGACCCTATGGGCAATTTAGCACAGCTAATCCACCTAACCAGCACAACTTTGGAGTGTGGGAGAAAACTACAATACCTGGAGGAAATGCATGCAGACACAGGGAGAATGTGCCAACTCCACACAGACAGTTGCTTGAGGCTGGAATTGAACCCTAGTTCCTGGCGCTGTGAAGCAGTAGTGCTGACCACTGAGCCACTGTGCCACTCCAGAGAAGGAACACAGACAGAACGGGAGCAAAACTGGTGAAAACAAATAGAAAAATGGCAAGTAAAATTTGAATTTAGATGAAATGAAGGCAAGCACCGAATAGAATCAGTATGGAATATATGGTATGAACTAATTGCCATTATGGAGATATGTTTAGATGAGAACAAAGAATAGAAACTGAATATTCAGGCATGGTCATCATTTAAGAAGGAAAAAGGAAAAACAGATGGAATATTTCTCTTACAAGGAATAAAATTAGTAAAATATTGAGGGTGAAACTTACATTGAAGATATGGAATTGGATTGAACAGAGCTAAGAAACAGCAATTGTTAGCAGTTGTTTATAGGCCAGCAAATGGTAGTGATAATATTGGGCATGAGATGAATCAAGAAATTAGAGGTGCATTTTACATGAGTAATGGAGTAGTAACAGGCATCTTTCATTTACATTTAGACTGATTAAACCTAATCAGCTTGAATGCAGTGAAAACAGAATTCTTGGACTAAGAATGAGTTGGATATCTGAAGTAGTACACTGAAGAAGCATTTAGGGAGTGGACTATTTTAGATTTAGTATGATTTAACGTGAAAGGGCTAATTAATAAACTTATTGTAAAGAAAGCTTTGGGAAATATTGACCATAATACAATAGAATTCAACATTAAGTTTGAAAATGGTACAATTCATTCTGAAATAATGGCCTTAATCTGAGCAAAAGAAACCAGGAAAATGTGAGGTTTCTGGAGATCTAAAACAAAAACAGAAAAATGCTGGAGAAATGCCGGAAGTCTTGTAACATCTGTGGGGAGAAAAACAGAATCAATGTTTTCAGTCCAATAATCCTTCATCAGTTGTCCTATAATGGGTTGCCATTGCCTTGTGCAGATCACTGACCAGAAGTTATTCCCTTGCTTATCACCTGCCTATGGCATCTGTTGAAAGTAGTTACAAGCTAACAGTTAACTAGTTAAGCCATATTATGAATGAATCTTCCTTGGCCATCATGCTGTGGAATGGTTCTGGATTGGAAATTCTGGCTCAGAAGTAGCAGCACTATCCATTCCATCAGAAGACCTCCCCAATCAATAAAAGAATGCCAAAAAGCAGAAATTGCTGAGAAATCTTAGAACAGAAAAGGTTCAGAAGAAAGGACACTGGATCTAAAATGTTAACTCTACTTCCTCTCTATAGATGCTGCCAGACCTGCTGAGCTCCCACTGCAATTTCTGTTTGGTTTTAGATTTCCACCATCTACAAGTTCTCTGGGTTTTTTTTTTGTTGTTCAATAGAATTACGCACTCTGTAGTAACCATCCACTCAACTATCAAATCATGGACCATGGAGAAAGCAATATAAAAAGATCAGAAGTCAGACGAACAAGCCAAAAGCAACTTACTACAGATTATCTAATAATTTATCCACACAATTTAATCACATGCAATTAATTCAACTATCCATCTTTCCACCAATGAATTGCTTTATCAATCCATTCATTTGGGCAGGGAGGTGGCAAATGGAGTTTAATGCAGAAAAGTGTGAGGTGATTCACTTTGGAAGGAGTAACAGGAATACAGTGTACTGGGCTAATGGTAAGATCCTTGGTAGTGTGGATGAGCGGAGAGATCTCGGTGTCCATGTATATAGATCCCTGAAAGTTGCCACCCAGGTTGATAAGGTTGTTAAGAAGGCGCTCGGTATGTTAGGTTTTATTGGTAGAGGGATTGAGTTTCGGAGCCATGACATCATGTTACAGCTGTACAAAACTCTGGTGCCGTCCTGGTACGGAGGGAAGGTCTAATGAAGAAAGGCTGAGGGACTTGAGGCTGTTTTCGTTAGAGAGAAGAAGGCTAAGAGGTGACTTAATAGAGACATACAAGATGATCAGAGGATTATATAGGGTGGACAGTGAGAGCCTTTTTCCTCAGATGGTGATGGCTAGCATGCAGGGACATAGCTTTAAATTGAGGGGTGATAGATATAGGACAGATGTCAGTGGAAGGTTCTTTACTCAGAGAGTAGTAAGGGCATGGAATGCCTTGCCTGCAACAGTAGTAGATTCACAAAGTTTAAGGGCATTTAAATGGTCATTGGATAAACATATGGATGATCATGGAATAGAGTAGGTTCAATGGGCTTCAGATTGGTTTCATAGGTCGGCGCAACATCAAAGGCTGAAGGGCCTGTGCTGCACAGTAATGTTCTATGTTCTATTCCTCCAGCCAACAAACAGCCCCGAACTCTACTAATACATTCTTCTTTTCTTTTCAATATTGTTCATCCATCCACCAGCATGACAAATGTCTGTCAATTTATTCATCTACCAAACCTTCTCCTAAATAACCCATCCACTAATCTTATCCATTCATATACCATCTATCCAACAAACTATCCATTTATTATTCTACCAATCTACCCATTTCTCAATGATGAAGTGGAATGATAAAATGAAACACTGAACACCCAGTTCCACCTCAGGCATCAATGATAATGGGAACTGCAGATGCTGGAGAATTCCAAGATAATAAAATGTGAGGCTGGATGAACACAGCAGGCCAAGCAGCATCTCAGGAGCACAAAAGCTGACGTTTCGGGCCTAGGCCCGAAATGTCAGCTTTTGTGCTTCAGGCATCAATGAGTTTATTTTATCCTGGTGAGGAAAGAGCCTCTTGGAAGCCCAGGGACTTCTCTGAACCAAGGAAAACATGCAGTTTACTCAACCCATTTCAGCTGGTTATCATCTAACTACTCATGCAGTTACCTGGGGGTGTTAACATCATGTGACTATGTGATCACTGCGTGGTCAGACCATTCCTTTCAATACCAAGATGAATACCAGGCTTTGAACCAGTCTGGTACAAAGGCTTCTATCAGCATTCCTCAATGGCATTCCTCATTTAACAGCCTCTACATAAACTGCAACATCTGCTTCTGTTCCACAGGGTCTATTGCATACATTTCACAAAATCCTACGTGTGTTATTTTAATCTCGTTACCTTAGATATACTCCTTCTTTGAAAACCTCTAATTACCTTAATTTATAGTTTAACTTCAAACATCAGACAATGGAAGCTGCTGTTTCAGCTATAAATCTTCCTCAGTCACCTTATGACTGAGAATCACTTTCAGTCATTTTATACAGCTTCAGCTGTGGGCAGTCTCAACACCACAAATCCAGACATCCACAAATATATTCTCCCAACTGCTCATCCAGTGGACTCATTGTGATATTGTTTTCTACAAGTTTTGAAATGATTCCAACTCACTGCATGAGATACAGAGCTGATACAAAACATTATTGGGCATTATTGTTTTACATCTGTATTGTGCTTGCAGATAGTGAAAACATCAAAAAAGAATAAAATTGATTTGACTAGTTATCATGCCACTCCTTGTATCCATATAATAAATAACTTCAAGGATGAGAAGTGGTTCTCACACAAAAATATGGGCAACTTGCACCCAAAGATCTGAATCACTGGAATTTGAGCCTCAGAGTCCACAAAATAATATTTGTTCGATACACACTCTTGCACTTGCCACGCTGTGTGTTTAGCCCATATATCCCACAGAGGACTGTCAGTCAACTCTTAATAGTTATATGAAATGGTCTTTATTGGTTCTAACACAATTAATACTATAAGAATGATCATGCTACAGACTAACAATTAATGTGATTAATCTGACTATTAATACTGTTACTCTAGTCCGTATCTTGTACTTTAACTTAACTTGGAATGATCAAATACCACTGCATCAGACCTTGGCCTTGGTTCACACGGTCGACTGGCCACCCTCTCCCGGTGGTCCCTGGGCACATCTTCTTACTGTGGTTAGTCTCGAGTTACCACTTCTGAGGATGCCGTTGCAGTGACGTTTATCCTTGGAAGCTTCCATATCCCTTTGGGAGGCTTTTCGATTCCCACCAATGGATTGATCCAGAATCAATTACCCTGATTGATTACACCCAATCAGGCAGTGCCATGAGGATGGTGGGTGGTCTTTGGTCCTCCATTTCTGAAAGTGTCAGGAGCATATAAGTCAGGTAGGCTTCCCAGATAAGAGTGTCCCTTTGTTCCGGAAACAACTTCATGTTTCCTATTCTCCTGGTAAATTGGCTTAGTCAATTGTATATTGTGCTTTCTGCTGCTGCAGCCTGCCTACCTGGGTCTGCAGCTTGTTTATTTCAGTACCTTTGCTCAGATACTTTGGCCAATGCTTGGTTTGATTTCCCAGCATGCTTGATGTGTTATCCACTTCTGCCATTTTGAGTGGTCTGCCTGGCTGCACTCCCTCCTCTTGATCCTGAATGCAAAGCATGATGGATCACACGATCACAGACCAGTTCCTGTGTGGTGACTATATGATCATTCAAACTCAAACAACTAAACTCCTACAGATAACATGTTAGGAAATGACACCAAGCTGAGATCAAGCAACATCATCAGACTTTACATAAATAGAACATTGAAACTCAAATTTAACAACTAATCAAGCAAGTGTGGTAAACTAGGAATAAATAAGACATCAGGAATTCGAAGTGATGATTCAAAATTAGGGTCATATACATATATATCAGAAGTGATTAAACAATGTTCATACCCATGAACATATAATCCATAGGATGAAGAAATGTTAGACCTCTTATCTTTATGTAGAGAATGCTAGAGACACAAAAATAGTAGGCCTACATGATTTAACTAAGTTGGGAACTGTATACACACTCAACAAAGTAGAGAGAGAACAGTAAACTGAGTGCCACAGCTGGGCCTCGGGATTTCGCTCACTATTAAAACTGAGAGTCACAGCTGAGTCTTAGGATTTTACTGTCATCGCCAGCTCACTCATTCATTCATTCAATTTCACGGAAGCACTATTTGATTCAGTGAATTGTCAAGACCACGGTTCTATGAATAGATTAATGGAATGCAGTAATAGTAAACGTAGGGCGCTGGTGCGTGGGTGATAAAGTTATGAATGAACCAGAACACAGTATTATTAGTAAATGTAGAATGCGTGTGAATGGATGGTTAGTAAAGGTTATGAATGAACAAGATTGCAGTAATAGTAGAAAATATAGAGCGTTTGTCTGTCCTGTTGCTTTGGAATAAAAGGGCCAGCGGGATGGTTTGCTGTTATTATTTGGCAGCTATGTGAGTATCCCCCATAATTTAGGTGATCGGCTAGGAAGGTGAGCACCTTGGAACATTTGACCATTATGTCTCAACCTTGAAGCAGCACGGTCCATTGTGTGGCTCTGGTCTGGCTCACTGAGCCGTCTCTGATTCGGCCATCCAGCAGGAGTTAGAGTGGGCGTGCTCCGTTAACACAGCCAGGGACTTAAACCAACAATGTATCAAAGTACAGGACTGCCCAAAAGACCGCAAGGGGATGCCGTTCACACATGGAAAACCCTTTTTCTATGGGCTACAGGACTCTAGAAGCATAAGCCATTGGGTATAAGCATTGGGCCTAGCCTACCATGCTGTTCCTGTAGCAGAATGGCAGCTATCTTATGGTCTGTGGCGGCAACTTCAAGGGCATATGGTAAGACATGGTTGGGAACTAGCTGGTGCTGTTGCAAGGGCATGCTTTAAATCAGTTACTGTTTTTGTATGTTAGGATGTCCAGTTCCAAGCAGCGTTCCTTTTTAGCAATTCTGTGAGTGGGGCCGCTTTGGAGTCAAAGCTATCGATTTGGTTCCTGCATTATCCCACTCGACCCAAGAAAGATCAGAGTGCACTAACATCTTGGGGAAGCAGGAGTTGCACTACAGAGTCTGTTCGCTTTTGGTCTATCTCTCTTTTCCTATAGGTGACTCTTGTTCCCAAGTACGTAACCATATGCTGTAGAGTGTGTGCCTTTTTTGGGTTTATTTTACAACATGTAACATGCAAGAGGTTGAGTAATTCATCTAGGAGTTGGATGTGTTCCTCCTTTGTTTCAGCTTGCAAAAGTAGGTTGTCTACATATTGTATTAGGCAATCAGGCTGGGAAAAATTTACTGATGTCTTGGCTAATCATCTTTGGAAAATCGAGGGTGAGTTATGGAACACTTGGGGTAAACAGGTTCAGGTATACTGTTGTTCCTGGAAGGTAAATGCAAATTTATACTGACCAGACTGATGTAAGGGTGCGGACCAGAAACCATTACTAATATCAAGTACTATGAAGTACATTTTGCTTGCAGCACGTGATTCATTATTGTGGCTGGGCTGGTGGCTACTGCTAATGCAGTGAGGAGGGTGAGTTTATTGAGTTCCTGGTAGTCAATAGTTAACTGCTACAAACCATCTGGCTTCCTGACAGACCAAATTGGAGCATTATTAGTGGGGGCTACAGGTCACAGCATTCCTTGTTGTAAAAGACTGTCAATCACCTTGGCTACATACCCCTCTACCATCTGGGGAAACTGTATTGTTTTTGTCATTTCGGATTTGGCCCCTCGACTATCACCTCACCCGATATACACTCAGAATTATGTTTATGCTGGGCGAATACCCCTGTGTGTTTCATAATCAGTGCTTGCATAGCCAGATCCTTGGTAATTGTTAGGGGATTGAACCAAAACTCTCCTATTGTACTAATCCAATCAACATAATTTCCTGTTGAGCTGATAGGTGGTGCCTGGTGAATTGGGGGCAGGAATTTACTGGGTCAACAGGAGGGTTACACCTAGTCACGAAATCAACTCTGAGGATGTGTTCTGTATCTTGGGGACGATTAACTAAGATAGCAGGGTGGTGACATGTAATCAGAGATAGTAAGAACAGTCGATGCTGGAGTCTGAGATAACACAGTATGGAGCACTTCACACTCTGCCTTGGAAGCCTACAACCGAATTGTCTCAACATAGACTTTACTAGCTCCAAAATCTCACCACCCCCAGCCTCATCCCAAGACCAACAGTTCCACTCATCCCTGCCTCATTGACCTATCTGTCTTCTCTCCCACTTATCTGCACCTCCCACCTCATTGACCAAACTCCACCACTACCTACCTGCTATCACTATCCCACCTACCTTCCCCAGTCCAACCCCCTCAACGCTGTTTATTTCAGAGCCCCCTTTCCCTCCCTCTCCCCGATTTCTGAAGAAGGGTCCCAACCCAAAACGTCAGCTTTCATAATCTTCTGATGCTGCCTGGCCTGCTGTGTTTCTCCAGCTCCATACAATGGTGGCATGTAGTGTTGCCAAGTTTAAATTCTGTAGGCCCAGTAATGTATGCCTCCAGTGCATGGCCAGTAATTCCACTTAAAATAATAGCCCCTGTGGGTCCGCCAGGATAGATTATTAAATTTCAAGGTGTTTAGTGTTGTGCGGGAACCTCCGGTATCCCAAAGAAATTCTGCATGGCAGCCTCCTACCTTACCATTGACTAGCAGTCTACCTCCTGTGTCCCACTCCATGTCACAATCCCATGTTGGGGAGGTAGGGGCTTGACATTGTCATATGGATACTTCTTAATTAGGAGGTGGAGATTGGTTAATGTCCCTGGAATGGGCCACAGCCTGCCAAATTGGACTTGCTAACGGGAGTTGGTGCCTCCCTCTATTATTCCTTGTTCCTGTCATGTTCAAAGAACAAAGAACAAAGAAAATTACAGCACAGGGACAGGTCCTTCGGCCCTCCAAACCTGTGCCGATCCAGATCCTCTATCTAAACCTGTCGCCTATTTTCCAAAGATCTGTATCCTTCTGCTCCCTGCCCATTCATGTATCTGTCTAGATACATCTTAAATGACACTATCGTGCCTGCCTCTACCACCTCTACTGGCAACACATTCCAGGCACCCACCACCCTCTGTGTAAAGAACCTTCCACACATATCTCCTTAAAACTTTTCTCCTCTCACCTTGAAATCGTGACTACTAGTAATTGAGTCCCCAACTCTGGGGAGAAAGCTTCCTGCTATCCACCCTGTCTATACCTCTCATGATTTTGTAGACCTCAATCAGGTCCAGACTCAACCTCCATCTGTCCAATGAAAATAATCCTGATCTACTCAACCTTCCTTCATAGCTAGCACCCTCCATACCAGGCAACATCCTGATGAACCTCCTCTGCACCCTGTCCAAAGCATCCACATCCTTTTGGTAATGTGGTGACCAGAACTGTATGCAGTACTCCAAATGTGGTCGACCCAAAGTCCTATACAACTGCAACATGACCTGCCAACTCTTGTACTCCACACCCCCGTCTGATGAATGAAAGCATGCCGTATGCCCTCTTGACCACTCTATCCACCTGCGTTGCCACCTTCAGAATACAATGGACCTGAACACCCAGATCTCCCTTTGGATAAGTTTTCCCCAGGGCTTTTCCATTTACCGTATAGTTCACTCTTGAATTGGATCTTCCAAAATGCATCACCTCGCATTTGCCTGGATTGAACTTCATCTGCCATTTCTCCGCCCAACTCTCCAATGTATCTCTATTCTGTTGCATTCCCTGACAGTCCCATTCACTATCAGCTACTCCACCAACCTTACTGTCATCTGCAAACTTGCTAATCAGACTATCTATACCTTCCTCCAGGTCATTTATGTATACCACAAACAACAGTCGTCCCAACACAGATCCCTGTGGAACAACACTGGTCACAATTCTCCATTTTGAGAAACTCCCTTCCACTACAACTATCTGTCTCCTGTTGCCCAGCCAGTTCTCTATCCATCTAGCTAGTCCACCCTGGATCCCATACAACTTCACTTTCTCCATCAGCCTACCATGGGGAATCTTATCAAACGCTTCACTGAAGTCCATGTATATGACATCTACAGCCCTTCCCTCATCTATCAACTTTATCACTTCCTCTAAGAATTCTATCAAGTTGGGAAGGGTTCAAACAAATGTGGCAGGGGGATGGGATCCACATGAGGAGGCTAGTGGACAGTAAGGAGGTAGTAACTAAAGCCTATAAGGAACTAGATAATGAAGTCAGTGTAACTAAGGGGAAGATCTGGCAGAGAGCAGATGATGACCGCAGAGAGGCGGGTGATCTGAGGTGCATTTGTTTTAATGCGAGAAGTGTAGTAGGTAAGGTAGATGAACTCAGGGCTTGGATTAGTACCTGGGAGTATGATGTTATTGCTATTACTGAGACTTGGTTGAGGGAAGGGCAAGGTTGGCAACTAAATATCCCAGGATATAGATGCTTCAGGTGGGATAGCGAAGGAAGTAAAAGGGGTAGAGGAGTTGCATTACGGGTCAAAAAAGATATCACAGCTGTGCTGAAGGAGGGCACTATGGATGGCTCATGTAGTGAGGCAATATGGGCAGAGTTCAGAAATAGGAAGGGTGTCATTACAATGTTGGGGCTGTACTACAGGCCTCCTAACAGCGAGCATGAGATAGAAGCACAAATATGTTGACAGATTATGGAAAAATGTAGGAGCAACAAGGTGGTGGTGATGGGAGATTTTAATTTTTCCAACATTGACTGAGATTCACTTAGTGTTAGGGATTTAGATGGAGCAGAATTAGTAAGGAGCATCCAGGAGGGTTTTCTAGAGCAGTATGTAAATAGTCCAACTCGGGAAGGGGCCATACTGGACCTGGTGTTGGGAATGAGCCCAGCCAGGTGGTTGAAGTTTCAGTAGGGGATTACTTTGGGAATAATGATCACAATTCCGTAAGTTTTAGAATACAGGTGGACAAAGACGAGAGCAGTCCTAAAGAAAGAGTGCTGAATTGGCAAAAGGCCAACTATAGCAAAGTTCGACTGGAGCTGAGGAATGTGGATTGGGAGTAGCTGTTTGAGGGAAAATCCACATTTGATGTGTTGGAGGCTTTTAAAGAGAGGTTGATTAGAGTGCAGAACAGACATGTCCCTGCAGATAGAAAGGGCAAGATTAGGGAACCATGGATGATAGGTGAAATTGTGACACTAGCAAAGAGGAAAAAGGAAGCATACATGAAGTCTAGGTGACTGAAAACAGACGAAGCTTTGGAAGAATATCAGGAAAGTAGGACCAATCTGAAACGGGGAATAAAGAGGGCTAAAAGGGGTCACGAAATATCTTTAGCAAACAGGGTTAAGGAAAATCCCAAAGCCTCTTATTCATACATAAGGAGCAAGAGGGTAACTAGAGAAAGGGTTGGCTCACTCAAAGACAAATGAGTTATGAAGTTATGCGAGGAGTCAGAGAAAATGAGTGAGATTCTTAATGAGTACTCTGTGTCGGTATTCACCGAGGAGAGGGACATGACGGATGTTGAGGTTAGGAATAGATGTTTGATTACCCTAGGTCAAGTCAGCATGAGGAGGGGGGAAGAGTTGGGTATTCTAAAAGGCATTAGGGTGTACAAGTCCCCTGGTCCTGATGGGATCTATCCCAGGTTACTGAGGGAAGCAAGAGAGGAAATAGCTGGGGCCTTAACAGATATCTTTGCAGCACCCTTGAGCACGGGTGAGGTCCCAGAGGACTGGAGAATTGCTAATGTTCCGTGGTCCCTGTGATTGCAAATGCAACTGTGCAGGGGGCCTATATTCTCACACATATTGTCCTGGGCACACTCAGTGGTGGCAATGCACTGGCTCCCATGTGTTGCTCTGCAGTGCTCTCCTCTCTCTCCCTGTGGCTGTGTGAGGTGAAATTGGGTTCCTTTGATAAAGAGTACCTTCTCTTTCTTCATTCCTCCACACTGGAGGCTGGTTGGAGGCTCAGAAAGGAAACATTATCCCTCCTTTCTCTGTTTTATTTTTGTTTAGTTCACAGACATCTTTTCCCCACACGCGGGACATTCTCCTCTGAACTCATGCCTCATTGTGAGTTGGTTCTGTGGGATTGAATTTCTCACATGCCTTCGCACTCTCTCTGGTGGCACGTGAAACTAAATTCCGAGCCCACTTATCTGTGTCAGCCTCGGATAACTGGCCTTTGTTTAAACCTCCAAAGACACACGTAAAATGTGCCCATATACAATCTGCAAAGGCAGTCGGGTGTTCTCCCTTCTTTTTCCGAAACTTGTTAAGTCCATCTACGGGGTGTCCTTTATTGCCTCTTCCGTATCAGCTAGAGTGGTTTGCCCCTACATTTCAAGAGTCTGGGATTGCAGACTACATTGACTGGCTCAAACGCATTACAATGTCTCTCTCATCCAGCCCATGCAAAACCTTTTGTTGTCTGACCCAATTGAAAAATAAATATGGGTCTGTTGATGGTTCAGAATCTGGGATAATTTTAGTGATTCCTGCTAATTGTGCTACTGTAAATGAGGTAGGGTATGTTACTGTTGGGGCATATCCAACTCGTCTTTCATTAGTAATCAGGGTCCTCACAGCGTGGAGTCTCTGCAGGGGTGGGGGTGGTGGTGATCAGTGGGTGGGGGGTGTGCACTGAAGGTGCTGATTCCCCTAGGAATGGTGGTGGCAGATCCCAATCCTCTGTGCACATGGCATACTGCTGCACGTCTTCTCTGAGCTCATCCCAGTCCATTTGCTGTTCCTTTTCCCTTATAATATCCCCATATGTGCATATTATTCTGTTGCAGATTGAGATTTGGGATTTTAATTTCCCAATCTCCTGCAGGCACTCAGTGTGGTCTACGAATGTCTGTTTCTTTTTCTTGTCAAACTGGTCAATTACTCTTCCTGCTGCTTGTAGATTTGCACATTTACTTTTTAACTGGCTGACTTCACTCTCAGCACCCTCTTTAGCTGGATACTATGCGCTGGATGTCTTGGTACGCCTTCTCACATTGGATTTGGAATTGTCCCATGTGTCATAGGTTGGCCTCATTCCTTTGGTCCTGCTCTGTGCTTTTCCGTTATAACTCTGCTATTACTTTCTTTGCATCCTCTAATTCTTTATGAACGTTTTTCAGTTCCCACTCAGTTCCTAACAATTATCCCAGACACACCACTTCCACCGATGATGCCAACATCACCCCGCTCACAGCCGACGCCACTCCACCCACTGCCAGCGTCGCCCTAACTCCACCCCCACAACCACCAGATCTACAGCCTACTCCAGCCTAAAAGCCCTCCACTTCTTCCTGTACCGCAGGCCTGACCAGTCCCCCTCCAACAACACCCTCATCCGCTTGACCAAACTCGCCCTTACCCTTAACAACTTCTCTTTCAACTTCTCCCACTTCCTACAGACAAATGGGGTGGCCATGGGAGCCCACATAGGCCCAACCTATGCCTGCCTCTTCCTAGGATATGTGGAATAGTCCCTCTTTCACAGCTACTCTGGCACTATCCCTCACCTGTTCTTTCACTACATCAATGACTGTATTGGCACTGCCTCGTGCTCCCATGAGGAGCTTGAGCAGTTCATCAACTTTACTAAAACCTTTCACCCCAACCTCAAGTTCACCTAGAGCATCCCTGATACCTCTCTCTCCTTTCTGGACCTCTCTGTCTACATCTCTGGTGACTACCTCAAAACCGATATCTATTTCAAGCCCACCGACTCCCACAGCTACCTCGGCTATATCTCCTCTCACCCAACTTCCTGCAAGAACGCAATCCCCGACTCCCAATTCCTCCACCTCTGCCGCATCTGCTCTCAACATAGAGCATTTTACTCCTGAACATCCCAGATGTCCTCATATTTCAAGGTCCACAATTACAGCCCCCTTCAGTGGTCAAAACTGCTCTTGGCCATATCGCTAGCATTTCTCTGCCCTCACACCCCTTCCTCCCGACAAAAACAAAGACAGAATCCCCCTTATCCTCACGTATCATCCTACTAGCCTATCTAATCAACATGTCATTCTCCGCCACTTCCACCACCTGCAATATGACCCCATACCAAAGATATAGTTCCCTCCCCACCCCTATCTGCCTTACACAGGGACCACTCTCTCTGCGACTCCCTCATCCGCCCCACACTCCCCACTAGTCCCACCAACACTGGCACCTTTCCCTGCAATCACAGGAAGTGCTACACCTACCCCTACACATTACCCTCACCTCCATCCAAGGAATCAAAAAAACCTTCCAAATCAGGCAGATCTTCACCCACACATCCACTGATGTGGTCTGTTGCATCCGCTGTTCCCAAATGTGACCTCCTCTACATCGGGGAAACCAAGCGTTGGCTCGGAAGCCGTTTTATAGAGCACTGTGCTCTGTTCATGACTAATGACAACACCTTCCAGTTGGGAACCGTTTCAACTCCCCCTCCCACAATCTGGGCAATATGTCCTTCCTGGGCCTCCTCCAGTGTCACAACGACACCATATGGAAACTGGAGAAGCAGCATCTCATGTTCTGCCTCAGGAGCCTACAGCTCAATGATCTCAATGTGGACTTTACCAGTTTCATAATTTCCCCACCTCCAGCCTCATCCAATGGCCAACCCTCCCTCCCATCCCCAACTCCTTAACCCGACAGAACCTGTCCATATTCCATCCGCACCTATCCGTTCCTCCCACCTTACTGACCAATCCCCACCACTGCCTACCTACACTCAGCTATCACCATCACATCTACCTTCCCCAGCCCAATCCTACTCTCTCTATTTATTTCTGAGCTCCCTTCCCCCCTCCCCGAAACATCAACTTTCCTGCTCCTCTGCTGCCTGGCCTACTGTGTTCCTCCAGCTCCACACTGTGTTATCTCTGACTCCAGCATCAGCAGTTCTTGTTATCTCTGAGCATATTATCGCTGTGGGTTTTTCAAGTTTGGAAGCCTGTCTCCCTTGAATTTTCCTCAAATCTTCCCATTGGTCCCATTTCATCATTACAGCAGAATTCTGTTCAGATGGGCCACGTAAAGTCAGGTAGGCTTCCTAGATAAGAGTGTGAGGTATCCCTTTGTTCTGGAAACAGCTCGATGTTTCCTATTGTGCTGGTAAATTGCCTTAGTCAAATGCATATTGAGCTGTTTGCAGCTGCAGCCTCTCAGTTTGGATCTGCAGCTTGTTTATTTCAGTATCTTTGCGCAAATACTTTGGCCAATGGTTGGTTTGGTTTCCCTGCATGCTTGGTGTATTATCTGATTCTGCCATTTTGAGTGGCCCATCCGGTTACGATGCCAGTCAGAAATCCCTGTGCAGTTTGCCAATCAAGACCCTGGAAACTGAGCAAAGACAGGCAACAGCTACCTTCCTGAGAAATAGTAAGAACTGCCGATGCTGGAGTCAGAGTTAACACAGTGTGGAACTGCAGGAACACAGCAGGCCAGTCAGCATCAGAGGAGCAGGAAAGTTGATTTTTTGGGTTGGACCCTTCTTCAGAAAAGGCTACATTCCTCAGTTCTGCATTAAGTAATCTAAAAAAAACAAAGTCTTATTTGCTCTGCAGCATCCACCAACATTCCTTTTAAGGATTGTTAACTGGGAACTTACAGATCCATAAAAACTGTGAGGATCAGGCACAGAGATAATGGGAACTGCAGATGCTGGAGAATCCAAGGTAACAAAGTGTGAAGCTGGATGAACACAGCAGGCCAAGCAGCATCTCAGGAGTACAAAAGAGTCAGCTTTTGTGCTCCTGAGATGCTGCTTGGCCTGCTGTGTTCATCAAGCTCCACATTTTGTTATCTAGGATCAGGCACAGCACTTGTTTCTCCCAGTGTTGGAAAATCTTCACATCAGGATCTTGAAACTGACATCAAGCCCCTGTCGAAGATATCCAAGCACTGTATTGATTGTTTTAGGCAAGAACTGTGAGGTTACCAGCTGCTTCTAACTTCCCAACATCTATTCACAATGCTGTTGGGCTCAACAGGGATCAATTTGCCCCCTGCAGATTTTTAACCCAACAAGTATTAAGATAAATATTAAGTACCAGCAACATGCTGTTCTGTGATAGATCCAATTAAATTTTATTCTGCTTAATAAATATCAGCTGTAAACGGATAGCATTGCAAATAATCCTCAATATGTTTAAATTACAGCTACTTAAACAAGTAAAATTGAGTGATTTTTGTCTGATGGAATGAAGATTATCTCTCACAGCAAGTCAATAAATAATGATTAACCACTTATGCACTGCTATACACAATCTCAAGCATAAAGTACTTGAGGAATGGTTGGGATAAAATATGCTTTAATGTCTAGAAAGAAAATCGCAGAGGATGAGAGCATCGGTAATGGTGTGATAATTCATTTTCTCCATCATTTATAAATAAAGTTAACAACAAGTCATATAAAAATAAACACATACAAAACTCAACTTGTCAGACTTTAAATTTTTCGGGAAGATTTGTAACGCGGGTTGTGGATGAGGTTGTAGACATGCTCGCCGAGCCAGTGTGTTTGATTGCAGACATTTCATAACCCTGCTAGGTAACATTGTCAGTGCACATCGGTGAAGCATTGGTGTTCTGCCCAGCTTGTTATTTTTATGCCTCAGTTTGCTGGGATGGTTGGCATCACTTCCAGTTTTGTTTTTTTTGGTGGTTTGTACACAGGGTCTAATTCAATGTGATTATTGATGGAGTACCAGTTAGAATATCAGGCCTCCAGCAATTCCTTGGCAAGTCTCTGTTTGGCTTCTGTGATTATAAATGTGTTGTCCCAGTCGAATTCGTGTCCCTCTTTGTCTGTATGTAGTGAGACAAGCGACAACTGACCATGTCTCTTGGTTGGCTAGTTGGCGTTCGTGAATCTGTATTGTCAGTTTTCTTCCGGTTTGGCCTATGTAATGTTTCTCACAGTCCTTGCATGGTATTTTGTATATTACACCAATTTTGCTGGCTTTGGGTGTGGGATCTGTTATGTTCATCAGTAGCTGTCGTAGGGCAGTTTTTGGTTGTGGGAAATGTCCTTGAAGTTCTTTAGAGTGATTAGTGAGTCTGGTCATTTTGTGTCTTCCTGTTGTGGTCTGTCTGAAAGGTAACAGCGGATTGTGCTTTTTGGATATCCATTCCTTCTGAAGACTGCATATAAGTGCTCCTGTTCTGCTTTTTGTAGTTCCAGGTTGCTGCAATGTGTTTTGGCTCATTTAAATAGTGTCCTGATGTAGCTCCGTTTGTAGTCGTTGGGGTGGATGTTAGTGTAATTGGTCCATATGTGTTGTCTTTCTACATATGCTAGTCTGGAGATTCCCACTGTTTTGCGTTATACCATTCTGTGCAGAAAGGATAGTCAGTTGTTGTTCTCATCTTTGTTTATGAATTTTATCCCAGTGAGGATGTTATATGTTGATGGGTTTCTTCTACTTTTATGCATTTGATAACCACAAAGGTGACATCTACATATCGCACCCAAAGTTTGGGTTGGATAGTGGGTTCACTGTCTGTTCTAGCCTTTGCATTGCTGCGTCTGCAATCAGTCCTGATATGAGTTCTCAGCTGGAGCCTTGTTCATTTGTCATCGCTCCTTATTTCTAAGTACAAAACACTTTTCAGTCTAACTAGCTAACATGTATCAATTCCACAGAGTCATGTGGGTTTAAACTGTTATATGTTAAACCTTACATAATATCTCCCAACTTGGACCTCATCTAATAAACAGCTTGCAAATGTCATCGTATTTTTAAGACACAAACTGCCATTTCTAAATTTGCACTGAGCAGTCCTCATATTAAACGCTAACAGCCCATAAATTGATGTGATGCATTTTTACTATAACTGAGATTGAGCTAATTGCACACAGTTCTTAAATTCAATTTTCACTTAGTTTGAACATTTCTTGTTCTCCACTGTTAGCTAAAATCTCATTACCTAAATTACATTTGCAAAATATTGAATGGGATTTCACGTATTAAAGCAGAATGAATTTTCCAGGCCTCAAACTACAGATTGTATTGGCATCTGCCCATGTTACCATAACACTTCTGAGATGTGTTTCCCTTTCATGCTGGAATCCTTTCACTCTCCATCATTCTTGACATTTGTTGGTCATAACCTTACATCCTGAACCAAAATTCTAGATCTGGAGGTAAATTATTTTGCCTATATTGAAGAGCCAGGTAGAATACCGCACTGGAGCAGAGCAGTAGCAACATGGTTAGAGAATTTGCTTCTTGAAAAGCAATTGCAAAATTGGATCTTAAATTTCCCTACAGAGTAAGTTCTGGTCTTTGTGCTTGTTGAGTTTCGAGTTCTATGGTGTCACTTAGAGAATTTCCTTCTCTGTACTTTGAAACCCTCATCCAATAAACAAAACTAATAGATGATGAAGGTGGTAGTTGATTGTATCATCCACAGCTTTGAATAAACAGTGGATGTGACAAGCCACATTAAAGGTGATATCTTAGGGGAAATTTTCAAGATAAAGAAAAACATGTTGCAAGTAATATTCAAAATACATAGGTCCCCAGGCTGCATTTGCTTGGAAGGTACATATTTATAATTATCATATCAGATGTGGGTTTGATGGAAGTACATAAATTAGTGATATCTTCTGCTCCCTACCTGAAATCTCAAAGGATGATCACTTCACAATGAAACCAGGGTGAATTAATTTTTCAGAACTGAAAATAAAATGTTGACACTTTCAAACTTTACAACCAGGGAGTGGGGATGAAATTATGACTGTATAGCCATTACATGTTCCTCCTAGCAAAGGTGTCAGTCTATCAGTGATGAATAAAAGGAGTGTCGCGTGGAAAAGTATCATACACATGGAATGTTATTTTGCTAGTCATCTGTTTTCCAAAACAGAAAGTTAATGTTGGTCTTCAACAGCTGTTTAATTTGTATTTCATATTTTAGTACAAATTGCAACCTGTTCTTGCACCTGCCCAATCAAGTTCAATTAAAAGGGAAAAAAATCAGTCATTTTATTTTTATTTTAATAGCCCACCATCAATTTATCAACTCCTCCAATTAACAAGTTACCAACATTGCCCACCAGGGACAAATGGCAATGGGCATCAGCTGCTGTCTTATCTCTGGAACACGCCCGGGTCATTCTTAAAGACACTGTAATTTGTAACAATGTCATAGTATTCCCAATCCAGGCTATTACCAAAAACAGTTGTGAGGTTTTAGATGTTCCCTTGTGTACTTTCCCTCTGTGCTGGCAGAATCTAGTAAAATACTGAAGCAATGTTGTGGGAAGTATGATCAAACGTGACTCAGTTGGAAAATAAGAACATAAGAAACAGAAGCAGGTGTAGTCCATTTAATCTCCCAAGCCGGCTCCATTATTCAACGAGATGATGGCTGTTCTGTCCCAGTCCTTAACTCTTCTTTTATGCCAGCTCATCTTAGCCCTTGGCTCCCTGACATTTCAACCTACTTAATTTTTTAATCCCTTCAATGATCTGGCCCCCATAACCCTCTCAGATAGAGATTTACCAACATTCACTATCATCTGGAAGAAATTCATATGCATCTCATATTTCAATAAATGTCCCTTCATTTTGTAATGATGTGCCCTGCTTTGAGCTACCTCCCATAGTGGAAACATCTTATCAATATCTACCCTGTCAAGTCCCCACAGAACCTTGCATGTTTCGGTCAGATCACCCCTCATTCTTCTAAACTGCAATGAATAAAGGCCAAGCCTATATAGATGTTCGTGACAAGTCAACCCCTTCATCCCAGGAATCTGCCAAGCAAATCACTTTTCAACAATCCACTGTCCCAGTACATCCTTTCTTCAATGCACGGACCAAAACTGTGCAAAGTACATTAGGTGCAGTGTCACCAGTTTCTGGTATAAAAATAGCAAGTGCACACCAAAACTACTACTTCATTAGCTATAGTTCACTTTGAGCTATCCTGTCCTGTAAATAACGAAAGATGTTAAACTTACCCCAAGTCTTCCTTTCCACACAGCAATCTTTCTTGGAATAACCATACAACATTCTCTCTGGAGCACACACGAGTGATCACTTGAACATAATATTAGAAAGCAATGTAGTGTGAAGCCCATCAAAAATCTTTAGAAGTGAGGGGAAGAGAACATTGATAAGTGAATTGTTGCTGCATTTCAATTTTACATATTCAGCATCAAAATTGAACAGAAGAGCTTTTTACACAAGGCACAGCAAAAATGCATTTTTAGTTAGGAAGAAAAGAGAGAACTCAGTACTCAAGTGGATCATCCAAATAATGTGATTCTTGCTGTGCAGCTGGAGGTGAAATTATCAGAAGCTGCCAGTGACATACGTACTATTATCATTTCACCAGCACCTGCCTGGTTGCTATCGTTAGTAGCAATATTTTGATAAGTTTTGGAAGGTGGCTGTCAAACAATTTCTTAGTTCTCAAAGAAAATGGCAGTGACATGCATATAGTTGTTACTTGAATTGATGTCTGCAGCATTTGTGCAAGATCTAGTTACTAGTTAAATGTAAGCAGTTTAATTTTCTGTACTGTTATTTTTAGCACATTCGTTAATGTGTTTTAATTCAATTCCAGGCTGCATCATTTAACATAGTTTCTAAAATAAATGCACAGAGAAAATTAAGCACTGGCAAAGGAGTTTGATTTAAGTGAACACTCCAGTAGGCTACAGGACACATTCTTCTAGGCAGATGCAAACAGAAACTCAGCATTTTCCACGAAGCATACTAAACAATTGTGCAGATACCAGAAATCTAAAGCATAATAAATATGACACATTATTTGGTAATAAACAGATTCTTGTCTGCAAAGTTGACCATTTCTAGCTTTACGAATCTCTGCTCCATGAATCTCCCTTCATTTATAGAGTCATAGAATTGTACAGCACAGAAACAGGCCCTACCGCCCAACTGATCCATGCTGAACACTTGTCCTAAATTAATCTAGTTCCATTTGCCAGTGTTTGACCCATAGCCCTCTAAGCCCTTCCCATTCATGTGCCTATTCAGATGTCTTTTTAATGTTGATGCTTCCACCACTTCCTCTGGTAGCTCATTCCATATGCACACCATCCTCTGTGTGAAAATGTTACCCTTTTGGTCCCTTTTAAATCTTTCTCTTTTCACCTTAAACCTACAGGCTCTAGTTTTAGACTCCCCTACCCTGGGAAAAAGACCTTCATTATTTGCCATAGCTATGCCCTTCTTGGTTTTATAAACCTCTACAAGGTCACCCCTCAGCCTCCAATGCTCCAGGGAAAATAACACCAGCCTATTCAGCCTTGCCCTATAGCTCAAATCCTCCAACCCGGGCACTTACGAGGAGAGGTTGAATAGGTTGGACCGGTGTTCATTGGGAGTTTAGATGAATGAGAAGTGACCTGATTGAAACATGCAAGTTTCTAATGGAACTTAGAGTAGGATAAGGGGTCTCACATCTAAGAAAGAGATTAAGAGGAATTTCTTTGCTCAGAGGGCAGTGAATCTGTGGAATGCTTTACTGCAGAGATCAGTAAAGGTTGAATGCATTCATCACTGAGATTTTTGATCACAAGGGGAGTCAAGGGCTCTTGGGAAAAAGCAGGAAGATGGAGTTGTGGGGCCTAATTTTCCCCTCGTATGTCTTATGGTCTTATGGGGCGTACCTTGCATTCTTGTGACTGTACCCTGGACCATCCCTGTATGTAATACTGCTCACTTGTGCAAAGTGTTTGGCCACTTGCTCTAGCTCACTCAATAAGCCAGATAGGTTATAAGGCTTTTTGCCTGTACGGGGCAGTAAGCAATAAGTGGTGAATGAATACCTTTTCTTGCAGGATAAACATAAATTGAACTGATATTTTGTGTAAGTCTACATTGGACAGGATATATGCAACATGCTGATAATAAATGTAAATCGGGAATTGGAGGGAGAGAGGAACTCAAGAAAATTACATTTTACAGGGAAGTAGCACTGATTAACTGTTGGAATTACAAGTTGGCAAGTCCCCAGGTTCTGATAGATTTTATCATAGGGTGCTAAAAGAAGTAGATAGTAAGATAGTTGATGAATTGGTTTTAATTTTTCTAATCTCATTAGATTCATGGAAGCTTCCTTTAGACTGCAAAATAGCTAATGTAACTCCTTTATTCAAAAAGGCACAAAGAAAGAAAGCAGGACGCCACAGGCCAGTTAGCTTAACACATGTGATAATGAAAGTGCGAGAAGCTATAATGAAAGATGTTACAACAGGAATTTTGGGTAAGTTACAGGTAATCGGACAGAGCCAACGTGGTTATGGAAAATCAAACTTAATTATCGAGATCTTTGAAGAAGTAACCTGTACTGTAGATAAAGTAGAACTAGTGGATGTACTGTACCTAGATTTCCAGAAGACATTTCATAAGTTGCATCATCAAAAGAAAATAAAAGTTCATGATATGGGGGTAATATATCAGCATGGTTAGGAAGTTAGCTGGTTAATAGGAAGCAGAAAGTATGGGAATATTTCTGACTGAGAGGGGTCATGAGATGTGTGTCACAGGGGTTGATGCCAGGACATCAAACATTTATAATTTATATAAATTGTTTCTTACAATCATAGAATCCCAACATTTGTCCATTGAGTCTACACTGACCCTTCGAAGAGCATCCCGTCCAGATCTGTAACCCTGCATTTCCCATGGCTAATCCACCTAACCTGCACATCCTTGGATACTGAGGTATCCTTAACCTGAACATGTTTGGACAGTGGGAGGAAACCAGGGCACCTGGAGGGAACCAATGCCGATAATAGGAAAAATGTACAAACTCCACACAGACAGTTACCCAAGGGTGGAATCAAAACTGGGTCCCTGGGGTTGTGAGGTAGCAAAGCTAACCACAATTTGGATGAAGGGGCCAAAGGTATGGTAACTATTTTTGCTGGTGACACAAAAACATATAATACAGTGAGTTGTAAAGTGCACATTAGGAGCCCAGAAAAAGGTGTATATATAGCTTATGTGAGTGTGCAAAGATCTAAGCAAGTAGAGTACAACATGGGAAAGTGGGAAACTGTCCATTTTGCAGCGCAATAAAAAAGTACATCATTAACTGAATGACAAGAGGTTGCAGAACTTTGAGATGCAGAAATGTGTGGGTGAGCTACTACATGAATTAGAGAAGGTTACTGTGCAGATGCAGCAAGTAATCAGGGAAGCTGACAAGAGGTTATGGTTTATTGTGATAGCAATTGAATGCTAGAATATGGAGGCTATGCTCCACTTACGCAGGGCATTGGTAAAACCACATCTGGAGAACTGTGTACAGTATTGGTTACTGTACATATGGAAGGATTCTAATGTGTTGGTAGCAACTCAGAGAAGGTTTATTAGATGATTGCCTGCAATGAGCAGGATGCTTAGTTTCAGAGAGGATCCAGAAGTAACTTGATTAAAACATTTAAGATCCTGAGGGGACTTGACTGGGTGGATGTCCAAAGGATATTTCCTCTTGTGGAAGAATCTAGAACCATGTGTTATTGTTTAAAACAGAAGTGAGGAAACACTTTTTTTTCCTCCCAGTGATAATGGGAACTGCAAATGCTGGAGAATCCAAGATAAAGTGCGGAGCTGGATGAACACAGCAGGCCGAGCAGCATCTCAGGAGTACAAAAGCTGACGTCCCGAAACGTGCTCCTGAGATGCAGCTTGGCCTGCTGTGTTCATCCAGCTCCACACTTTTTTTCTCCCACAGAGTTGTGAGTCTTTGGAATTACTAACCTCAAAAGGCAGTGGATGCAGAATCTTTAAATTATTTTAAGGCAAAGGTAGTTAAATTCTTAATTACCGGGGGATAAAAGATTACTGAAGAGTTTGAAGGAATTGGAGAAGTTAAAATCAGATCAGCCATGATCTTATTGAATGGCAATCATTGTCAAAAGGGTGAGTAGCCCACTCTAATTCCTTGTTTGTATGTTCATATGTTTGAATGAGGTTATCTCTCACTTATATAACTTCCTTAGTGTAATCTCATCTCTGTTAAAAACAGAAATGATATTTCCCATTTGCGATCAGAATCATATGACTATAACACCATAAAATGTCAAAGCAGAAGTAAACCTTTTATGCCACTATTCAATTCAATGTGATAACCTTCAACTCCACTTTCCTGCCCTTCCCTGTAACTCTTGATTCCTTACTGATCAAAAGTTTGTCTATCTCAATCTTAAATATACAGTTAATGACACAGCCTCTACAGCCCTCTGAAGTAAAGAATTCCACAAACTCACAGTTCTGAGAGAAGAAATTCCTCCTCAATTCTGTTGTAAATGTGTAACCTTATTCTAAGATTATACCCTCTGGTCCTAAACTTTCACGTGAGGAGAATCAAATTTTCCACATCTATTGTTTCAAGTCCCTTAAGAATCTTGTCTGTTTCAATAAGGTCTCTTCATTCTTCTAAATTCCAATGAGTACTGGCTCGACCTATTCAACATTTCCTCATAAAATCAATCTAACGTAACTTCTCTGGACTGCTTCCAATGTCAGTATATCTTTTCTTCGGTAAGAAGCCCAAAACTGTTCACACTATTCTAGGTGTGGCCTGTCTGTGCATTGAACGGTTTTAGCAAAACTTCCTTATTTTCTCACTCAATTCCCTTTGAAATGAAAGCCAATATTTCATTGGCCTTCTCTAATGCCTATTGAACTTGAGTGCTAGTTCTTTGTGAGGACTCTCAAATCCCTCTGTTCAGTAGCTTTCTCAGAGTTTCTCCTTTTAAACAGTACTTAGCTTTTCCAGTCTTCCTGCCAGTCTGCATAACTTTGAATTTTCCCACATTATAATCCACTTTTCTCCCAATCACTTAACCTGTCTACATCCTCTGCAGATGCATTGTGTTATCCTTACCACATATCTTCCCATTTACTTTGTGTCATCTGCAAATTCAGGTATAGTGCATTTACTTAGCTCATCGAAATCATTAATATATATTGCAAATAATCTTGGTTCCAGTTTTGATCTACATGGCACTCCGCGAACTACAAAATCATCATAGAGAATCATTATCATAGAATCCCCTCAGTGTGGAAACAGGCCCTTTGGCCCAACAAGTCCACACTGACCTTCAGAACATCCCACCCAGAACCATCCCCCTATAACCCACCTAAGCTACACATCCCTGAACATTATGGGCAATTTAGCATGGCCAATCCACCCTGTACATCTTTGGACTGTGGGAGGAAAATGGAGTACCCGGCGGAAATCCACGCAGATATGGGGAGAATGTGCAAACTCCACACAGACGGTCGCCCAAGGTTGGAATCAAACCTGGGTCCCTGGTGCTGTTAGGCAGCAGTGCTAACACTGACCCATATCCCAACTCTCTGTCCTACAGTGGTTTATTGATTAGACTGAAAGGCAATGTTAGATTAAGATATATCTTATTCTTTTACAACCAGTCACTGAGCAATATAGATTCACTGATTCATTGCAACTCCTGACAGGATATTTATAGGGAGGAAATTAATAAATTAGAAAGGGGCAGGAAAGATTTACTAGGATTTTGTCAGGACTGGAGGATTTACATTGTAAGGAGAGTTTGGATAGGCTGGGATTTTATTGACTGGAGTATAGGAGGTTGCAGTGTGACCTGAGAGAAATTTATAAAATCGTAAGGGACATAGATAAGGTGAATAGCAAAAATCATTTCCCTCAGGTAAGGAAATTCAAAAATAAAGGGCATAGGTTTAAGGTAAAAGTAGAAAGATTTAAAAGGGACCTGGTGGGCAACTTTTCACACAGAGGATAGTGCTTTTATGGAATGAACTGCCAGAGGAAATGGTAGATGCATGTACAGTTACAACATTTAGAACACATTTGGACAGGTACCTAAAAAAGAAAGATTTAGGGTGATATGGGCCAAATGCAAGCATATCCCCTCCGTTGGTTACAACAAAGGAGGATTTTCAAGAAAAGGTAAAGACGTAAAGGAGTGTGAACTAAGACAATTTCAGGTAAGGAGCAGAAACTCTACTATATCTCATAAAGACCCTAATAGCTGAGACTTGAGGGTGGAGGCAACTCAGTTTTCTCATTTAATTCTTAGGTTTAAGGAGGCAAAGTTAAAAAGCTTCCTTTAGTTCTTTTGAATACATGACACAGAAGTTAAAATGACCAGTCCAACAATGGTCCTTAGTATACAGGGTAAGCTTTTGGAGGAAGTGCACAGACCTATTTTTTCTTGCCTAAGGGAATCAGTGCCACTGATTATGAAAGAGTAAAAAGAGTTCTTGTACATGTATACCAGCTAACTGGAGGCAAACTATTAAAAGTTCTATACCCTCAAAAAGTGGACTGATCAGACATCTTTGCAATTTGAAAGGCTTAAAAAAACTTATGTTTGACCAGTAAGTACTGGTGTTTAAAACAGAAGCCAGTTACAAAAATGTGCAAGGAACGTGGGCAATTTTTCATATTGTTAGACAGATAAAAGTGTTGTAGCTGTTATGGAATAACTTGTTGAGGGGCACAGAAAAATCTGGAGCACAGGTCTTAAAACTATTATCCAAATAGTGTCAGAGCCCACACATTTTGTATTATCCTGTGTCTTCAACCATTTCATGATGTCACATAAAGTGAATCAAATTGGTTGAAGGCTGGCATCTGATGCTCCCCGAGGAAGCCAAGATGGATCATCCACTTGGCATTTCCAGCTAAAGATCATTTTGAATGCTTCGGCCTTTGCACCAATGAGCTGGGCTCTGTCATTTTAAAAGATGGTGAAATCTGTGCAGCTTTCTCCATCAGTGAGTTTTTTTAATTGTCCACCAACATTCTTAGCTGCAGAGCTTAGATTGGGTCAGTTCATTATGGATTGACTTAGGCCTGTCTACCACTTGATGCTTGTGTTATTTGGCACAAAATACGCCCTGTGTTGCAGTTTCATCAGGTTGATGTCTCATTTATAAGTATGCCTGGTGCTGCACCTGGAATGTTGCCCTGAACTCTTCACTAAACCATGTTTCAGACTTGGCTTAATGGTAATCGTAGGGTTGATGATATATAGGGTGAAAGATTGTGTTGGCCTACAGTTCTGCCATTGTCAATGGCACAGTGCCACAATCAATGTCCAATCTTCAGCTGCTAGATCAGTTTGAAATCTATCCCATTCAGCATAGTGGTATTACTGTAAAACATAATGTCCTCACTGTAAAGAAGGGATTTCATCTCATTATGTGGTAATCACTCCTGCTGACACTGTCATAAATAGGTGCACTTGTAGCAGGTAGGTTGGTAAGGATGCAGTGAAGTATGTTTTTCTCTCTTGTTGGTTCTCTCACCACCTGTTACGGACAAAGTTTAACAGTCCATGCCTTTTACGACTTGAACAGCTTTGTGGTGGAGCGGTGCTGTCAAGCTTCTCTTTCCCATGGACATTGGAATCCCCAACCCAGGACTAATATGGCGCCTTGCCGCACTTAGTGGTTCCTCCAACTGCTTTTCCCCCTGGAAGAGTACTGATTCACCAGTCGAGATTTGTGGTGGTAGTGGTATTTCGCAGGATATTTTGTTGTCCATGTTTGACCTGATATCATGAAACATTTTGGCATCCAGAGTCAATATTGAGTACTTCCAGATCATCTCCTCCCCATTGTATACAACTGTGCTGCCATCTCTGCTGGATCTGTCTTAACAGGTGAGACAGATGCCTGGGACATTGTCTGTAAGTTATGGTACCATGAGCATGACTAAATCAAGATGTTAATTGACTATCCTGTGAGACAGATCTCTCAGCTTCGTCACTAGCTCTTAGATGTTAGTAAGGAAGACATTACAGTGTTGACAAGGCTGAATATGCTTTTTTAAATTATAATTTATGACTTCTGCCATATAGGCACTGTGGTAGGCTGACTTTTAAAATTTTTTAATGTATTCTTCATGTAAAAGAACATATGACAATAAATTCTAATCTAATAGACCAGATCACTAGAAACAAAGTCTGGTGGAAATTTTACAATGCTTTCTGAAACTTTATTCAAAATAAAAGCTTTTCTGTATTGACATAATGTATTTACATTGGCAGGGAAAATTAAACTGATGCCAGTTTGCACTAGGGCATGGAGACCACCATAGAGTTCAAAAGACAAATTCATTTATATACTTGTTAGTACAGTCTCTGGGATCAGTTAGCTGGGCATTTTGTTTGCAATGTTGAGTGATGCCAACAGTGTGGGTTCAGTTCCCATACTCGATAAGATTACCATGAAGGACATCCTTCTCAATATCCTCCCTTGCATGAGATGTGGTGACACTCTCGTTAATCCACCATCAGTCGTTTCTTTCTGATGAGACAGCAGCCCTATGGTCCTGTAGGACTATGACAGCTTTACTGCCCAACTGTTTGCCACGGCTCTTTACTATGCATCACTCACGCTAGAACTGTTGGCAACTTCAATTCTGTTTATCAGCTTGTATCTTACAAAGCATCTTGTCAAGTGCTGTGGCTTTCTCTCATGTAAACCATTTCTGAAAGGGTTTTGTGCTGTGATGCTCAAAGCTACAAATTCCAAATTCTCACTCATATCCCAAGATCATTTGCAAAATTGCCTTTGTTACACATCAAAAAAGTTTGTTGCCATTCCGAGTCCCGTATGAACCCATTTGTTACTGACCTCCCCTCATTATGGTGTGTTTGTCCTTGCCATTTATCATAATAGATAGGCTAAATCCAATTGCCATATCTGCAGTAGCTCAAAACATGCACCATATTTTTAGGTCTAGTTTTCCAGCCGGCCTGCTTTTTACACAAATATCATATTCAGATTTAATTTGCTCCAGAGAGATTTCATATTCTCTAACAATTGTTGTGGCAGCCTTCAGCAAATCCTTCAATTCCTATGGCAAATGTTATGCAAGTTGTCTATGTAACTTCCAAATAATTCATTTCCTATCAACCAGATTCCTGTCCACTGTAGTCACCAAAACTGCCTGTACTTTAACAATAATTTAACAAACCATTTAACAATGGTTTTTGCAGTGGTGTGAAATAATAGCTTGATCAAGTGAAATGTAAATCCACAGGTTTGCGGATTTTCATTTACCACATCTAGTTCGACCTCTCCCTCTTTCATGGAGGGCTTGCTCCACAATAATCATATCTGACTGAGACCATATCAGTGCTAATGAAGTGACTTATTACAGTTACTTTGCATGGTACAACCACGCTTTTTAAGCTTTTAATGTAGTATCATTCCCAAACCAAAAGAAAATGAAGATTTAATATTTTTGAACCTTATGTTAACTTGCCTTGTCAAGCAATTAGAAGTAATCTACCCAACACACTATTCAGGTGCAACCACTATCACCACAGAATGAATCAAAGACCAAGATCTCATCAGCCAACTAAAGTTTTCAGTAGCTGATGCGCTGCCTTCAGATTGCTGATTTAAATTGTCCTAATTGTCAAGAGTATCTACGACGTACATAACTTCACAGGCCCTGCACTTTGAATAGTCCCTTTCATAATGACATTTAGGCATAAGGAAAATGTTAGTCCACAACCTGTCTAGAGTTGATATACCTTCAGTTGCTAGCCCAGTCCTGCTTTCTGTCTTGATCTACAAGTGAATAAAACAACAACCCTCCTCAGGGCACCTATTAGCAGCTCACATTTGTCCTGACACACAGTTTTCAGGTGGCTTTTACTTATTAGTCCCAATCTTTGCATCATTGTAATTGCCTACTTTTTTAGTGATAATGGGAACTGCAGATGCTGGAGAATTCCAAGATAATAAAATGTGAGGCTGGATGAACACAGCAGGCCAAGCAGCATCTCAGGAGCACAAAAGCTGACGTTTCGGGCCTAGACCCTTCATCAGAGAGGGGGATGGGGAGAGGGAACTGGAATAAATAGGGAGAGAGGGGGAGGCGGACCGAAGATGGAGAGTAAAGAAGATAGGTGGAGAGAGTATAGGTGGGGAGGTAGGGAGGGGATAGGTCAGTCCAGGGAAGACGGACAGGTCAAGGAGGTGGGATGAGGTTAGTAGGTAGGAGATGGAGGTGCAGCTTGGGGTGGGAGGAAGGGATGGGTGAGAGGAAGAACAGGTTAGGGAGGCAGAGACAGGTTGGACTGGTTTTGGAATGCAGTGGGTGGGGGGGAAGAGCTGGGCTGGTTGTGTGGTGCAGTGGGGGGAGGGGACGAACTGGGCTGGTTTAGGGATGCAGTAGGGGAAGGGGAGATTTTGAAACTGGTGAAGTCCACATTGATACCATTAGGCTGCAGGTTTCCCAGGCGGAATATGAGTTGCTGTTCCTGCAACCTTCGGGTGGCATCATTGTGGCACTGCAGGAGGCCCATGATGGACATGTCATCTAGAGAATGGGAGGGGGAGTGGAAATGGTTTGCGACTGGGAGGTGCAGTTGTTTGTTGCGAACTGAGCGGAGGTGTTCTGCAAAGCGGTCTCCAAGCCTCCGCTTGGTTTCCCCAATGTAGAGGAAGCCGCACCGGGTACAGTGGATGCAGTATACCACATTGGCAGATGTGCAGGTGAACCTCTGCTTAATGTGGAAAGTCATCTTGGGGCCTGGGATAGGGGTGAGGGAGGAGGTGTGGGGGCAAGTGTAAGTGTGGAGCTGGATGAACACAGCAGGCCAAGCTGCATCTCAGGAGCACAAAAGCTGATGTTTCGGGCCTAGACCCTTCATCAGAGAGGGGGATGGGAAGAGGGAACTGGAATAAATAGTTTTCTCTCCATCTTCGGTCCGCCTCCCCCTCTCTCCCTATTTATTCCAGTTCCCTCTCCCCATCCCCCTCTCTGACGAAGGGTCTCGGCCCGAAACGTCAGCTTTTGTGCTCCTGAGATGCTGCTTGGCCTGCTGTGTTCATCCAGCTCCACACTTTGTTATCTTGCCTACTTTTTTAGATTAGATTGCCTACAGTGCGGAAACAGGCCCTTCGGCCCAACAAGTCCACACTGCCTCTTAGAGCTTCCCACGCAGTCCCATCCCCCTATAACCCACACACCCCTGAACACTACGGGCAATTTAGCATGCCCGATCCACCTATCCTGCACATCTTTGGGCTGTGGGACGAAACCGGAGCACCCGGAGGAAACCCACGCAGACACGGGGAGAATGTGCAAACTCCACACAGACAGTCACCCAAGGCTGGAATTGAACCCAGGTCCCTGGTGCTGTGAGGCTGCAGTGCTAACCACTGAGCCACCGTGCTGCCCTTTTTGACATGATGGCACTGGAGATAACGGTTTTCCCAAAAATAAAATGGCTTATGGTAGCACAATTAAATTTATCCATTTCCAGCCTCCAAAATACTTGCAATCATACTAGTAACAAAACCAAAGTCAAACCTTTCTCGTTCTCGAGACCTATCAAAGCAACCTAATCTATATTTCCATGTCATGTTTTCACTGCTCATCAAAATAAGATGAGGCCATTCAGCCCCTCCAGCTGGTTCCACCATCAATTAGACCATGGCTGAACTACCTCAAAGAACAAAGAGAACAAGCAGAACTCTACGGTGCAAGAACAGGCCCCTCAGCCTTCCAAGACCGCACCAAACATGATGCCCATCTAAAACTAAAATCTGCTTACCTCTACATTGTCCATATCCGTCTATTCCCTACTTATTCATGTAACTTTCTAAAAGCTTCTTAAATGTTTCCCCAATCTTTGTGCTGTCGGTAAACTTACTAATCATGCCACCTACTTTCTCCTGCAATGTATACATACATAAAACACAGATCCCAGCATTGGTCCCTTCAGAACACCACTGGTCACAGATCTTCATTCAGCAAAGCACCCTTCCACACTACTCCCTTTCTTCTGTGAAAAGCCAGCTCTGTATCCATCTGCACCAGCTCACTGCAATCACTTGACTTCACCTTTTGTCGCAGCATTCCATGAGGGGGATCTTGTCAAAGGCCTTACTAAAATCCACATAGACATCATCCACTGCCTTCATCCATCATCTTTGTCACTTCCTCAAAAGACTCAATCAAATTTGTGAGACATGACCTTTCCCGTACAAAACTACATTGCTGCCTATCACTAATAGGGCCAATTTTTTTCCAAATGCGAATTAATCCTATCCCTAAGAATCTTCTCCAATAATTTCCCTACCACTGACACAAGTCTTGCTGGCCTGTAATTTCCCAAATTTTTCCTGTTGCCCTTCTTAAACAAAGGAACAATGTTGGCTATGCTTCAGCTATCTGGGACCTCCCCTGTGACTACAGGGGATACAAAGACTTCGTACAAGGCCCTTCCAGTTCCCTTACCTCCCTCTGTCAGCATTCAGAGATAGATCACATCAGGTTCTAGGGATTTTCTACCTTAATATTTTTCAAAACACCACACACTACCTCCTTTTTCATACCAACATGCACTAGAATATCAACATACCCCTCCTGAGACTTACCATCAACCATTCTTCTCCATTGTGAATACTGTTGCAAAATATTCATTAAGGACCTCACCCATTTCCTCTGGCTCCGCACATAAATTCCCTCCTTTATCCTTGAGTAGACCTACCTTTTCCCTAGCTACTCTCTTATTCCTTATGCATGTTTAAAAAGCTTTGGGATTTTCCATCATCCTATTTTCCAAAAAATCTCATGGCCTCTTTTAGCTCTCCTAGGTCTTTGTTTGAGGTCTTTCCTGCTATCCTTGTACTCTTTGAGGGATCTGACAGTCTTCAGTTTCCTAAACTTTACCTATGTTTCCTTTTTCTTTTTGACTAACCTCTCAGTTTCTCTTGTCATGCAAGCTTTCCAAATCTTACCATGCTTAACATTCACTTTCGCAGGAACATGCTGGCCCTGAATTCTAATCAACTGGCCAATAAAAGATTCCCACACAACAGATCTGGATTTACCCTCAATCAGCAGCCACTAATCTACATTCCCCAGTTCCCGTTTAATATTGTCATAATTAGCCTTCCTCCAGTTTAATACATTCACCCAAGAACTACTCTTATCCTTATGCATAAGTAACGTAAAGCTTACAGAATTATGGTCACTGTTCCCGAAATGCTTTCCCGCTGAAACTTCAATCACCTAGCCGAGCTGATTCCCCAATATTAGATTGAGTATGGTCCCTTCCATTTTTGGACTATTCACACATTGTTTGCAAAAAACCATCCTCGATACAATTAACAAATAGCCTCCATTGAAGCCCCTGGTGCTACAGGAGTCCCTGTCAATTTAAGGGGAAGTCAAAATCATACACAACAACAATCCTGGATAACAAAGTGTGGAGCTGGATGAACACAGCAGGCCAAGCAGCATCTCAGGAGCACAAAAGCTGACGGTTCGGGCCTAGAGCTCGCTGATGAAGGGTCTTGGCCGGAAACATCAGCTTTTGTGCTCCTGAGATGCTGCTTGGCCTCTTGTGTTCATCCAGCTCCACACTTTGTTATCTTGGATTCTCCAGCATCTGCAGTTCCCATTATCACCACAACAATCCTGTTGTTTTTACATTTTTTCATAATCTGTCCACAAATCTGGTTCTCTATCACCCGTTGGCTGTTGAGAGGCAGGCCTGTAGTGCAATCCTCAACGCTACTTTCCCTCATTATCATCATATCCCTTGATATAATTACTATCCAGAAATCTAATGATTTCTGCTCTGCTCATTTGGTTCAGACTCCCAAAAAAATTGATAATAAAAATCGGCAACCTTACCTCAAGATTCAACTATTTCATATCAGATGTTGCCTGGAACAAGATTTTGTCACAAAAAAATCCTTTATTCTGCTTCCTATCTGAAAAGATCATAGCTATTTGTCTGCTACCATGCTAATCTGTTAAAAGATCCATCTGACAATGGGAAAAAATGGAGATAGCCTGCCTTTCAGGTCAATTTATCCATAAAACCCAGTACAGCATAAGTGCAGAGTGCAGTTCTCTTCCACAGACCAGCCATATCCAAAGAGAAAATTGTTCTTACCCATGCACCCCCACCTTTCCCCAATTAATATCAGCTGCTCTGACTCACAACTAGAGCACACACATTTACACACAAAGGTTTTGTCATGCTGTGGTAAGATCCTACCTCTAGGCCAGAAGATCCAGGTTGAAGTCGTGTGTGGAGTTGTGTCAAAGCATATCTAAGCAAATTGATTCAGGTAACTGCACATATACAAACTCAACTGACACAGCATTTGCAGCATTAACACTAGCTGAATCTGATCATTAGCAGATAAGACATTGTGAACAGCATTCTCAAAACATGCAGCAACCATCCCCACCCTTGTCTGCCTTCCGGAGAGACCACTCTCTCCGCGACTCCCTTGTCCTCTCCACACTCCCCTCCAACCCCACCACACCTGGCACCTTCCCCTGCAAGCGCAGGAAGTGCTACACTTGCCCCCACACCTCCTCCCTCACCCCTATCCAAGGTCCCAAGATGATTTTCCATATCAAGCAGATATTCACCTGCACATCTGCCAATGTGGTATATTGTATCCATTGTACCCGGTGTGGCTTCCTCTACATTGGGGAAACCAAGCGGAGGCTTGGGGACCGCTTTGCAGAACACCTCCGCTCGGTTCACAATAAACAACTGCACCTCCCAGTCGCAAACTATTTCAACTCCCCCTCCCATTCTTTAGATGACACGTCCATCATGGGCCTCCTGCAGTGCCACAATGATGCCACCTGAAGGTTGCAGGAACAGCAACTCATATTCCGCTTGAGAACCCTGCAGCCTAATGGTATCAATGTGGACTTCACAAGCTTCAAAATCTCCCCCTCCCCCACTGCATCCCAAAACCAGCCCAGTTCTTTCCCTCCCCCCACTGCATCCCAAAACCAGCCCAGCCTGTCTCCGCTTCCCTAACCTGTTCTTCCTCTCACCCATCCCTTCCTCCCACCTCAAGCCGCACCTCCATTTCCTACTTACCACCTCATCCTGCCTCCTTGACCTGTCCGTCTTCCTTGGACTGACCTACCCCCACCCTGCCTCCTCACCTATACTCTCCTCTCTACCTATCTTCTTTTCTCTCCATCTTCGGTCCACCTCCCCCTCTCTCCCTACTTATTCCAGTTCCCTCTCTCCAACCCCTCTCTGATGAAGGGTCTAGGCCTGAAATGTCAGCTTTTGTGCTCCTGAGGTGCTGCTTGGCCTGCTGTGTTCATCCAGCTCCACACTTTGTTAACAAGTGCTGACTGAGTTTGCTGCAGGATTAGACTGCTAATCTCTATTTTTTTCATTGAAAGCAGAAACGGCATCCTCATAAAAACATTAGATATGTTGCCTGAGACAGTAAGAACTGCCGATGCTGGAGAATCTGAGATAACAAGGTGTAGAGCTGGATGAACACAGCAGGCCAAGTAGCAACAGATGAGCAGGAAAGCATCCTCTCTGATGAAGGGTCTAGGCCCAAAATGTCAGCTTTTGTGCTCCTGAGATGCTGCTTGGCCTGCTGCGTTCATCGAGCTTCACACTTTGTTATCTTTGCTTCAGATCTAGACTCATCTTCAGAAATGGGGTAGGGGAAGGGGGTTCCTAAATAAATAGGGAGAAAGGGGGAGGCAGATAGAAGATGAATAAAGGAGAAGGTAGGTGGAGAGGAGACAGACAGGTCAAGGAGGCGGGGTTGGAGCCAGTAAAGGTGAGTTAGGGAGGGGATAGGTTGGTCCAGGGAGAACGGACAGGTCCAGGGGGTGAGATGAGACTAGTAGGGTGGAGATGGGGGTGGTGCTTGAGGTGGGAGGAGTGGATAGGTGGGAGGACAGGTTAGGGAGGCAGGTTCGAGCTGGGCTGGTTTTGGGATACGGTCAGGGGAGAGGAGATTTTGAAGCTTGTGAAGTCCACATTGATACCATTGGGCTGCAGAGTTTCACGCGAAATATGAGATGCTGTTCCTGCAACCTGCAGGAAGCCCTGGATGGACATGCAGAGCAAATGTTCCTCTACATTGGGGAAACCAAACAGGGGCTTGGGAACTGCTTTGTGGAACACGTATGATTGGTTCGCAACAAACAACTGCACCTTCCAGTCACAAACTATTTCAACTCCCCCTCCCACTCCTTGAACGATATGTCCAGTTTATAATAGAGTGTACCAGTGATTACTGGCTACAATTTTGCTAGAATATCTTGACACCCTTTGATGCAGGTAACACTAGTAGATGTGTGAAGGGATCAAAAGACAACAGCAAAGCAAGTGGCTTCATTGAAAGACATCAATTGCAATACACAGAACAATTGGTGTAATACTATCTGGAATGTTATTGATTCATTTCCCATCGTCAGAGCTCTTGTCGAAGTCATACTGCTTGAAAATATCAAACACAGAAACTGGTACTTCAGCATGTACACAAATTCCACAGTCTCTGTTAGACAGGGTGGAAAGTGCCTCGCTACACGAAGATTCATCATTATTGCAGTCACTCACAGATGAGGATGACTGTCTTCCACTCTCAGGGTGAATTCACAGGTGGCTGTACAGACCAATGCAGCTACTACAGGCTCTGTTACACTTAGGGCAGGTGGTGGTCATGGAAGGGGTGTTTGAGGCATTAGTGTGGCAGTGCACTCCTTTTGTTCTTTGTACCTGGCTTCCATTCTTTTGTAAAGATTATGACCTTGTACAAGAACAAAAGTGACTGTAGCAATTGCAATATGTATCACTGCATCACCTTGCAATGTTGGAAAGGTATTTGCCCATGTTTTGCCTTCATCTCACTAACACCACCATTATAAGTTTTACTCTAAGCACATGTAATTCACATTTTATCTCACATGGAATCATTTGGATGTATTGTGTGGTAATGAAAGGATAAAAGTGATGTCTCAGAATGGCTTAGCCTAGTGATTTATGGGTTGTAGGAAGTTAGTCAGG
Organism: Stegostoma tigrinum; assembly: GCF_030684315.1. NCBI lineage: Eukaryota > Metazoa > Chordata > Chondrichthyes > Orectolobiformes > Stegostomatidae > Stegostoma > Stegostoma tigrinum. The sequence goes on from NC_081368.1 coordinate 39,485,810, forward strand.
AATGAGAGACAGATGGAAATGCTTAATTAGAGTGTCCTTGTATGATAGAGGAGAGATGTTTGGTCAGGGATGCATTGAGTTCAAGGCAGTTAATTTGAGCATCAGTAAGCGACCAGCTGAAGGTGGTTAAGCAAGTATTTTAGTGAATGAAAGATTCAAAGATGAAATAGTTGCAGATATCCATGAATAATAGGTTGGAATATTGTGTGACAGATTAATATTGTATCTCCTTGCTGTGAAAACATATCACCAATAACTAGAATAAAGGTGGATAAATCCCTGGAACCTGATCAGGTGCATCCTAGAACTCAGCGGGAAGCTTGGGAAGAGATTGCTGGGCCCCTTGCTAAGATAGTTGTATCATTGATAGCCACAGGTGAGGTGCCAAAAGACTGGAGGTTGGCTAACATGGTGCCAATATTTTTTAAAAGTGGTAAGGAAAGCCATAAAACTATAGACCAGTGAGCCTGACATCAGTGGTGAGCAAGGTGTTGGAAGGGTTCCTGACAGGCAAGATTAATGTGTATTTGAAAAGGCAGGTACTGATTAGGGACAGTCAACATGGCTTTGTGTGTGCAAGAAATTGTGTCTCACTAAACTGAGTTTTTTTCAAGAAGTAACCAAGAGGATCGATGAGAGCAGAGTGATGGATGCAATCTGTATGGATTTCTCCTCCTCTCTCCCTGCTCCCCGCCCCACCACCCAACAGTAAGCATTCAACAAGGGTCCTCATGGTAGACTGGATTACAGGAAGTACTAGCCTTTTAGTTACAAGCATCCTGAATGTCCACCTTCTTCAAACAACACTTTTCTCCCCCCTCTGTCATCCAGACAGCCTTCCACCATGCTTCTTCCATCCCCACTCCACAACTCTTAACCACCATCCCCCCAAACATAATAAAGATAGGGCCCCTCGGTCCTCACTTTCCATCCCACCAGCTTCTACATCCAATCTATCATTCTCAAACACTTCTGCCAATTCAATTAGACAACACCACCCAAACATCTTCCACTCCCCACCCCTCTCTGCCTTCCACAAGGACCATTCCCTTCGCCACTCCTTAGTTCGTGCCACAGTCCCCTCCAACCTCTCCAACCCACCCCATACCTTCCCCTGTAACTGTAAAAGATGCAACACCTGCTCACACACTACCTCCTCATCTCTATTCAGGGCCATAAACAGTCTTTCCAGATGAGACAGAGCTTCACCTGCATGTCCTCCAATTTAGTCTACTGCATCTGGTGCTCCTATGAGCTCTTCTCTATGTCGGTGAGACCAAACGTAGACAAGGTGATCGTTTCACCAAGCATCTTCACCTGGCCTGTAATGGCCAACCTAACTTCCCAGTCACTACCCATTTCAACTTTGCCCCCCACTCCCCCTCTGGCACATCCAACTTCGGCCTCCTCCAATGTTGCAGTGGTTCAGAATGCAAATTTGAGGAACAAATCCTTATCTTCCGCCTGGGCACTTATAGCCTGGAGGACACAGCATTGAGTTCTCCAATTTCAAATAAGCTTCCCACCTACCTCCTGCCACCCTGCCCAATGCGGTTCCTCCCTTCCATTCCACCTTCTGACCCTCCAGCCACCAAGTGGATTCATCCCTCCCATCAACCAACCAGGTTGTACCTACTACCGACGTCCACCTATCACCACCATTCCGCTACACCCCCTGCCCCACTTTATCTGCAGCTCTCCCTAACCCCATATCCAGTCCTGAAACTTCTCCTTTCCTCCTGGTGCTACCTGGCTTGTTGAGTTCTTCCAGCCTCCACTTTGTCTACCTTTGGATACAGAACTGGCTCAAAGATAGAAGACAGAGGGTTGTGGTAGACAGTTGCTTTTCAGACTGGAGGCCTATGGCCAATGGTGTGCCAAAAGGATTGGTGCTGGGTCCACTGCTTTTTGTCATTTATATCAATGATTTGGATGTGAACATGAGAAGTATGGTTAGTAAGTTTGCAAAATGGCACAAAAATTGGTGGTGTAGTGGACAGTGAAGAAGGTTACCTTAGAGTACAACAGAACCTTGATCAGATGGGCTGATGAGTCGAGGATTTGCAGAAGAAGTTTAATAATAAATGTGAGGAACGGCATTTTGGAAAGGCAAATCAGGGCAGTACTTATGCAGTTAATGGTAAGGTCTTCGAGACTGTTGCTGAACAAAGAGACCTCAGAGTGCAGGTTCATAGCTCCTTGAAAGTAGACAGGATAGTGAAGAAGGCATTTGGTATGCTTGCCTTTATCAGACAGTGCATTAAGTATAGGAGCTGGGAGGTCATGTCGCGGCTGTGCAGGACATTGGTCAGGCCACATTTGGAATTCTGTGTTCAGTTCTGGTCTCCCTGCTATAGGAAGGATGTTGTGAAACTTGAAAGGGTTCAGAAATGATTTACAGCAATGTTGCCAGGATTAGAGCATTTGAGCTATAGGGAGAAGCTGAATAGACCAGAGCTTTCTTCCCTAGAGCATCGGAGGCTGTGGAGTGACCTTATAGGGGTTAATAAAATCATGAGGGGCATGGATAGGGTAGACCAAGTCTTTTCCCCAGTGCAGCAGAGTCTAAAACTAGAGGGCATAGTTTTAAGATGAGAGGGGAAAGATTTAAAAGGGACCTAATCTGCAACATTTTCACACAGAGGGTGGTGCATGTATGGAATGAACTGCCAGAGTAAGTAATGGGTGCTGGTAAAATTGCAACATGTAAAGGCGTCTGGATCGGTATATGAATAGAAATGGTTTAGAGGGGACATGGGCCAAATGCTGGCAAATGGGACTAGATTAATTTAGGATATCTGGTCAGCAAGGACAAATTGCACCAAAGGGTCTGCTTCATGCTGTACAGCTCTATGACTCTAATTAAACTGAAATATTGTTTCTTGTTACACCTTGGAAAGTATGAATGGTGTGATAATGCTTTCAGATGAAAAAGTTGGTCTGGTTTAACTGGAATCCCCTAGGAGAGTAACTGGCGAGAGATTATTACTGCTTATTTTTACACTTGTAATTACACATGAATTCAATATGATTATGTATAATCATTGCCTACAGAAAATAAAGATCTGATGGTATAAAGGCAATCAAAATGTTTGTATCATTGATGTGAACTGGGATATATCCCTGTACATAGAAATAGTAAACATAAGGACTCCAAGGCAATTAAACATCCCCAAGACATACTTAAAAAGCAGTTCCAAATAGAGACTAATCAAGAAAATCATTTCTGGACAAATAGTTTGAGGTGAACTGTGTTTTATTTGCCAAGGGAAGAAATGAATTTCATAAGGCGTTCAGAACAACCCACCTATCAGTGAATGACGCATGAAGGAATATATAAAAGAAAGATACTGCCCAAGCTGGAAGTCATACAGTGTGGAAGCAGGCCATTTGGCCCATCGGGTCTGCACCAACCATCTGAAGAATATCCCACCCAGATATACATCCAAACTATCCCCACCACCCTGCATTTCCCATAGCTAATCCACCTAACCTGCACATCCCTGGACACTATGGATAATATAACATGACCTAACATCTTTGGACTATGGGAGGAAACCAAAGCATTCAGAAGAAATCCATGCAGACACAGGGAAAATGTGCAAACTCCACACAGACAGTCACCTGAGGCTGGAATTGAACCCGGGTGCCTCGTGCTGTGAAGCAGCAATGCTAACCATTGAACCACGGTGCCACCCAAGTCTGAAATGAAAATTGTAAAACATTCACCAGTTCACGCAGCAGACAACCAGAGTTATATTTTAGTCCAATGAGCCCCCACCTGCTTCAAGAAAACTACCATCATCCAGGTACTAAAGAAAACACATGCAACATGCCTCAATGACTGCTGCCCAGTGGCTCTGATCTCCATAATTAGGAAATTCTTTGAGACATTAACTATGACTCACATCAACTCTAGCCTCCCAGCCTACCTTGATCTCTTGCAATTTGCCTACCAGTGCAACAGGTTCACTGCCGACGCCATCTCCCTCGCCCTACACTCATTTCCGAACAACTAGGTAATAAAAATACCTACGTCAGGCTTCTCCCTATTGATTGTAGCTTCACCTTCAACACGATAATCACAACCAAATTAATCTTCAAATTCTGAGACTTAATCTCTGCTCCATTCTCTGCAACTAGATCCATTGACCACAACTAGTGATGATAGACATGACTGTATGGCCAAATTTCATCCAAACTCTATCTACAGTTGGATGAAGATACCTCTGTTGTAAGGCGGATATCAAACGATGATGAGACAGAATAAGGAAGAAGATAGAATTGATCCCTCAATGTCAGCAAAACTAAAGTGCTGATCATTGACTTTAGGAAGCAAGGAGGAGGACTCTCCCCTATCTGCATCAATGGAGCTGAGGTGAAGATGGCTGACAGCTTCAAGTTCCTAAGAGTGACAATCACCAATAATTTATCCTGGACCACCCAGGTTGATGCGGTGGCCAAGAAAACACAACAAAACCTCTTTTTCCTCAGGAGGCTAAGGAAATTTAACAAATCCATAAGGACACTCACCAACTTTTATGGATGCACCATAGAAAGCATTCTATCTGGGTGCATCACGACTTGGTATGGCAACTGCTCTGCCCAATACCATAAGAAACTGTAGAAAGTTGCCCGCAGCCCAGACCATCATGCAAGCCAACCTCCCATCCATTGATTCCATCCACACTCTTGTCGCTGCAGAAAGGCAGGAACATTGTCAAAGACACCTCCGTGATTGGTTATAATCTCTTCCAACTTCTTCCATCAGGCAGAAGATACAAAAACTTAAACGCACATACCAGCTGGTTCAAGAACAGTTTCTTCCCTCCTGCTATTAGACTGCTGAATGGACCTCTCAAACTCAAATCCAAAGGTAATCCTGTTGTTTATACACCTTCTGTGCAGCAGTAACTTTGAATGCCTTGATCTGTTCGATTACCCTGTGATCGGTATGTCCTTGTATGTTATGATCTGCCTGCAAACTGCACACAAAGCAAAACTTTTATCTGTACTCAGGTATGTGACAATAATAAATCAAATCAAGTCAAGATTCTTTAATTGTGAGAAATGAGGAGTTAAAAAAGCTGGCATTGCATCCCCTAATCTTGCCTGTAAAGCTGCTGTCAGAAAGGAGGAGGGCTTTGGAGATGACTGTGTGATAGACCAGAATGTCTTACCAGGAATTTTAAATGTGAAAAGGGAAGATGATGGAAAGATTTGTTTGATAGTGTCATCATGCTGGAGCTGGAAAAATGGTGGAGAATGATCCATTAAATGCATCGGTTGGTGACATCTCCTGTTATAATTTAGCACCAAAAACAAACCTACATTCTGTGACTCCTGCCACTATTTACAGAGTTTTGGCCCTCTACTCTGCTGATAATCTACTCCAAGTGTTCATCAGTCTTTGCATGAAGAAAGCTTTCTTGATATTAGCGTTCGAGTTACATTGTTCTCGTTGGAATTGGTGTCCTCTTAGTCACATCTACAAGTTAGTTTAAAGTTCAAATTCAGTCGTCATCTCCAGCCAAGGATGGTATACTGCAATCCTGTGTGGATAGAATATTAGGGTAGCAAACAAGGTAAATCTGCTCAAGGAAATTATGCAGCACAGACACTACTTTAGTAGCTGAGGAATAGAGAGCCAGGTGCAGACCCTTCATTTGCCTGCAACTCTATTGACTTAAGTCCTGAGTTTTACTCCCGGTAACTTCAATTTATTTCCTGTCCTTCAACCTTGGCAAAGTTCAATAAAGGATTAATTTGGAAATATTGTATCCTGAACATTTTGGGGCCTTGGAAGTAACTTGGAAGCAAGGCTGGTAAGTTGTTGACCAGTGCAGCAATTTGCTATTGACAGAAAGCAGATTACCTTGACTCATTCTTACACGTCATTGTTTCATAGACACTGAACAATTCTCACGTTCCATGATGAACAGTGAAATTCAACAAATCACCACAACAATGAATATATGGATCTAGTTGTGATAAATGGAGTTTTCACCATGCCACTCTCTTAGTTCATTGCTAGATTGCAGTTTCTAAAAGGCTATTAAATCCTCATTAGTTGCATTCTATATCTATGTTTTTCTGTGTAAGTGTAAGAATCTTATTCGTATGCCAACTCACATGTTACGTTTTTAATGTAAACAAAGTACTTTATCATTTATCCATAGCCATTGTGTAGAGGGTAAAATTATTTGTGCAAAACTTAAAAAAATGAAATAGTGCAAAAAAGAAAGAATATGAATAGGTATAATATATAATAAATTAAATGAAGTTAGTCCATAAAGTAATAATACATCCTTTTCTGAAAACTGGTTGCAATTTCTGGACAAGGTTGTTTTTTTTGTTCAGCTGTTGGCATGAGATGCAAGCCATAAAAGACATAAATAGCAAACACAAGTACAGACCACTAGTTAAGGTTTGCCAATTAATATATATTAATATTTTTCAAGGCAGTGCTGTCAATCAAGTACAATTCATGAGAATAATAGAAGGAATATTAAGGAGAAAACAAATACACAGCTGCAGAGACCTTTGGCTTTATGGCATGTAAGGCAAAGATGTTAATCATGATCTTTTTGAGACACGTAAACAGGAAACTGTAGAAAAAGTCCATTGGAGTAAAATATTTAACACCATATGCAGATGCTGTGAAAGATGCAGATAAAGAAATGCTATGTTTGAAGAAATCTGGACATACATCATGTATCAGATAACAAGGTGTGGAGCTGGAGGAACACAGCAGACCAGGTAGCATCAGAGGAGCAGGAAAGCTGACATTTCCAGTCTGGAAGTTTCTTCATCCAGTCCCGAAACGTCAGCTTTCCTGCTCCTCTGATGTTGCCTGGCCTGCTGTGTTCCTCCAGCTCCACACCTTGTTATCTCAAACTCCACACTCAGCAGTTCCTGCTACCTCTACCTCATGTATCAACCAGACATCTCAGGATTGTATTCCACAAAATGGTGTCTGTCGATCTTTCCACATTTACTACTTATCCACAATGTCAAATTTTCAAACAAATATTGCAGCATTTTATCTCTGAAATTTTAATTGTGCCTCTCCACAAATGCCACTAGAGTATTTCCAACATTTTTTGTTATTATCTCAACTTTCCAACATCTGCAGAAATTTAATTTGGAATCTGTCAGGGGTGTCATTTAGGCCAAATTATTTTGAACACACCTAAATCTGGTATCTTACAATGCACATTTTTGTACACCATTCCTGGTTGTCATAATGGGAAGACATTGAAATCATATCTAAGAAGTTTGCACTTAAATTTAAAATGGGTTGCATTCAATATTATCAAAACATCTGTATCTCCCGCACCAATTCAAGGCAATAAATTTCATTGACACCACTGTGACCCAACCCTTGACACAGAGAGTAAGAAAGGTGGAATATCTCTACCTGCCCCTGCCTCTTCTAATCCTCCTGTCTATTTTTCACTTTTGTTCTTTCAGGCAAATTCAGTCCAATTCTATATAAACAAAAGTCAAAAGAACTGCAGACTCTGTAAATTAGAAATTTCCTCAGTTCTGAGGAAGGCTCAGTCGACCAGAAACATTAACTATGATTTCTCTGAGCTTGCCAGAAATTTCTCTTTCTGTTTTGTTTTTGTTTTTGTTTTGCTGATGTTTTTGGTTTTGTTTCTGTTTTTGATTCTATTTAAACATGGCTGACTTCATAAATGCCAGAGTGAGTGGTTGAGAGTCTTATTAGATCATTACTTTAAGTTGCCCCTTATTTAATGTCGTGTTTTTAACAGTGTTTTTAGCATAGTGTATTCTTGTTAACATCATTTCATGCCAGGTGCCATTTTGCAGCAAGCTCTCCCAAGGCCAATATTTCAGACATTGCCAGTTCTCCTGTTCACCACCTTGTAACCACATCCTGTAAAATCATAACTGTTATTAGTCCATTGGTTACGTCCCGTCCCTAAGCATTCATCTCCCTTGCACTCACTCACTGCAATAGTTTCAAAGATGAAAATGGCAAGCAGGTGATTTGAAAACAGAAGGGTTAGGAGAAAGAGACTCATGCAGGGAGATGATTAGCCATCAGGAAGATCAGTTGCTCAGAGAAAAAAACAACAGCAGGTTAGGAGCATGAGATTCAATGTGTTTCAATTAGCTAGACAGATGTTCAGAGGATGAAATCAAAATGAAGGTCAGAGACAAACAAATGAACCAAAGAGGCAATGTGTGAGCCAAAGAGAGTCAAAAAGCGGGAGAGGGAAGGCATGGATGATGCATTTAGTTGGAAAGGCAGTGAGTACAAGTTAAATAGAAGGGGTCAGCATATTTTGTTTCATTTTTAATTGCACTTTATTTCACACATCATTTTGTTTAAGAATATAGTAATTTAGCAATTTACAGTATTTTATTCATGTGAAATACCAGTTTGTTCAGATTCTAAATTATCTTATCTCACTCAAGTTCTTTTCGTAGAGTTATAGAGTCATAAAGCCATGTAGAATGGAAACACTGCCTTCAGTCCAACTCGGCCATGCCAACCAAGCTTCCAAGGTAAACCTGTCCCACTTGCCTGCATTTGGCCTCTGTCCCTCTAAACCTTTCCTAATTGTGTACCTGTCCAAATGTCTTTTAAATGTTAAAATTGTACTCACAACTATCATTTCTTCCGGCAGTTCATCCCACAAATGAACCACTGTCTATGAAAAAATTGCCTCCCTGTTCTCATTTAAACCTTCCTTCTCTCACCTTAAAACTATATGCCCTTGAGTTTTCAGCTCTCCCACTCTCGGGAAAAGACCTTTGCTATTCACTTTATCTATTCCTCTCATGATTTTATAAACCTCTGTAAGGTCACCTCTCAACCTCCTAAGTTCCGGTGGAAAATGTCCCAGTCTACCTACATCACATCTTCTAAGCAAGTTAGGAAAAATCATTTGGTAAAACATATGAAACAAACCTGCATTTGGGACACCCATCTCACAGACATATTCCTAAGCTTGCAAGGCTGGCCCTATGAAATTCCTGTAGCACAAGTGGTAGTGTTCCTACCTCAGGGCCAGTAGGCCTTTATTCGCTACTAAACTTCATTGTTTATAATTGAGCAGTTGCAAACTGAAATGTATAGCACATTAAGGAATCCCTTCCAGAGAAACGAGAATGTTACTGGTCTTTAATTACCATTCAGAATGTATTGAGAACAGTATCTTCAATGTGATGAAACAATTTATGAAAAGCGACCCTATCACAACATGCTTTTATTAACACCGATTCCTCATGATATTTAAAAATATTGTGCAATGAAGCTCCATCATATTCTCTGCCTGAATCGCTGGGATGCAATTGGATCAACAAAAAGATGTGCATAGAGCTGGAAGAAAGTAATTTTCCACTTCCTACTTGCAAAATTGTCTGGTCTTATTATTAAAAGATTGTAAACCAATTTCTAAAGAATTGCATTACAATTTTGTTACACATAGTGCACAGAGGAAATATTTGCCCTAGTACTACTAAATATTTTCCACTAGAAGCATTCATACAATGCTTAGTCACTTCTAAAAGGGCTCTGTACTCAGAGCTCATTCTTTCTGTTAATCTTATTGTGAACTAATTAAATAGTTGGCACAGTGGGAGTGTTGTTTGAGGTTTATAACCAACACTTGAAATGGAGCATTACTTATCTCATGTTTCCATCTGAATATGATTGACGTTTCATCTTCTTCTGATGTGATACTTGTGAAGTGATTATTTAGGAAACAGTTACATGAATTTCATCCAAAATGCTCTGTGTGTTACAAAGCAGAGAACATGAATGGAATTTTGACAGCTAAGGATTAATGGAGGTTGGTGGCTGAAAGATAAAACCAAAGATTGGACACAACAAGTCCATTTCTAGTTTTAAGAGAGGCAGGTAAGAAGGTAAGTAAATTACCTACTCTCCAGAGAGTGGTCAATTATTAAAGTATTGCAGTCTGGCAGGCTGCTGAAGATTGTTGTCTGGGTTTTAAGTTACTTCACTTTAAATGCATAGCATGTGGGAAGCAGTCGGGTCGAGGCAAGGAACTTGGGAGTCAGAGCTCTCTAATGTGTGCTTGAGTTTTTCATCAATGGAGTGGGAGAAAGAGTCAATCAAGAAGGGAAGTGTTCAATTGACTGTGGGAAAGGTGTTCAATTAGAGAGGGGATTCAACTGGCAGACAGAGATTGCTTGGATTGGAGTGGGCACAAGTATCTTCAAAGATGCACAACAAACAATGAGGAGCCCACTTCAAGGTTCAGGTGATGTGCAATGATCCAAAATGCATCATACATGTCTATAGCAGTATAGTGCAGCAGACATTCTGCAGCATTCTGAAGTGTTATCAACATTCCCGCCATTGTGAGAAGGTAAGGGTGGATGCTAGATGACAAGGGCTGTCTGCTGATGACAAACATAATTTAGTACTCCAGTGCACAACCTATTTAGGCATGTACAGCATGCATTAACAAGAGTCATAATATCTTAACAAAATGTCAATGAATAAACCATTAGGCTGCTTACTGTTTTCATTCTTCCACTACTATGGAAATATACCACATTATTCTCCAGAGTGAGTGTCACATTTCATTGTGGCCTGCTGCATCCTGTGCAATTATTGGATTATAATCCTTGCTTTCAGGTGTATAGCAAGCAATTGAAAAGGTAAAAGGGGAGTCAAAAAGTAACCAATATAGCCCCTTCCAGCCAAATGGTATGTGTTCAGCTCATCCAATTGCAATATCACAATCCTAAAACCCCATTCAAGTTCCCACATTCAATCACTCCGTGAATACTCTTACTACAATATTGAAACAAAGATGGCATAAAACAGTTCCAAACTCATTTTGTAAAATGAATCATTTAATATTCCATTAAAGATCCAACTAATCAGTTATTTGCATTCCCCTAATTCTTGTCATGTGGGAGTTTTTGTCTTCATCTACACAGCCAGGACGTTCATTATGAAGTACTGCAGACAGTCTTGCAGCATGATCTCCAGGACTAAGATGCCACTTTAAGGTTACTCCGGATCTGCATTGGCAGCAGCTGTTAAGTGGCTGCCTGACAAGGTCCAGTTCGGCTTTGTCTGTCCGTAAAACATTAAAGCCACTTTTAGAATGGCTTCCAGCATCTTATCCAATCAAAACAGACTCCCACCACCTCCTACCTCTTTTAAGAGGGGGAGGTTGCTTTAGGTGATTTAAGTTTTCTTAGATTCATGCTACATTAAATGATTTTGTATTCGCTGCTTAACTATGCAGTGACACGATAACCTGCTTAGTTAGGATTTCAAGGAACATTTTATTAATCATAGAATCCCTACTGTGCGGAAGGAGGCCATTCAACCCCATTGAGTCTTCACCAACCCTTTGAACAGCATACCATCTGGAGCCAACCCTATCCCATAACCCCACATATACTATGGCAGATCTACATAGCCTGCACATCCCTTGTCACTACAGGCAACTTAGCATTGTTAATCCACCTAACTTGCAAATCTTCGGACTGTGGGCAGAAACCAGGGCACCCAGCAGAAACCCATGCAGACATAGGAGAACTTGCAAACTCCACACAGTCACCTGAGGGCAGAAATGAACCCAAGTCCCTGCCACTGTGAGGCAGAGGTGCTAACCATTGTGTAGCCCGTTAACAATTTTGTATTTCAGACATAACACATCACTTTTATTGAAACATATTTCCAAATGTTTGCACATCGCATCAAAGTTTTCCATTGTAGTGTTAAAGTCTTTCACAATGAGAAGTGTCGATGCTTTTATGGGAATCCTAGAACTTGGAGCAGGCAGTTGGAGACACAATCACTAATATTAGAGGCCTTTCAGCCCATTGAGACAGTGAGTGATGATCGAGCGACTGAAACAGAGTTGATCATAGATCATACAACCTCTACAGTGTGGAAACGGTCTCTGCAGCCCAACAAGTCCACACCAATCCTTAGAGCATTCCACCCAAACCCATCCCTCTATAACCCACCTAATCCACACATTCCTGAACATTACGGGCAATTTAGCATGGCCAATCCATCTAGCCTGCACATCTTTGGACTGTGGGAGGAAACCCACACGGACACAGGGAAAATGTGCAAACTCCACACAGGGAGTTGAGCAAGGGTGGAATTGAAATGTCCCTGGTGCTATGAGGCAACAGTGCTAACCACTGAGCCACTGTGGCCCCAAAGTTATTCAAGAGGTCAGGAGCAGCAATTATCCTGGGTGAGAGAAGATTTCAATTTAGGGTTAAACAAGGCCACAACAGGCTGAATCAACCTGTGGGTGTGTGCCTGTTGGACTAACCTATTAGCTGTTGTGGGGTTCCTTTGACTGATGACACCACAGCCTAAAGACTCTTTTCTGTGTTTCAGGCCATCACCAGAGGAAGACTAAGGTCTCGTGATGAATCTTGGCACATGGAGTGTTTTGTGCGTAAGACGTATTGGAAACAGCTTGGTAGTCAGTGATTCACTGCCCACAAGAACATTCTCTATTGAGTCAACTGCTACAATAACTTCATTGCCAAGAAGTGTGGTGTTTGTCACAAGCCTGTGACTGTTGAGTTACAGTGCGTTGCCACTTTACTCTTTAAATCGTATTGTAAAAAAGAGATGACTTTGTTGAAGGATGCCAGTATCCACCTTTGTGAATCCATCCCTTACCCAAACAGCAATCATTACTCGTGCAGCCACAAGGGGGAGCCTCAGTGCATCCACCAGCCTCCAGCATCCCATCAGAACATGGAACTTCCTTTCATGCGTTCAGTCATCCTTTCCCTCCTGCATTGCACCCTTTGACAGAAAACAAACATCCTCCAACAAATCCTCCCAGTGGGCCTTCTCGATGCAGTTTCCTTCATACATTCTACCCCACGCTCCCTCGGCAGGCTGTTCAAGCATCTCTGGCAACAGTGTCTCTGTCTGCTGTTCCCTCTCGCAAACTCAGTTCTTTCTCTTGATTATAGCGTAGAGAGCAGGTCAGATCCCCCAGGTATGTCAGCTACTCAGCTTTACAGAGTGGAAAGTATGATAAGCGGAGAGGGTGACAGCTGGGGAGAGTGAGTGGCTGGTAATGTTGTTATAGGCTGGATTGGAAATGAGGTTTGCGGTTTGGGGAACTGTTGGAGCATCAGGAGGGGAATCAGTGGGTCAACAAGTCAGGCAACACCTTTGATAGCATTCACTGATGATCAAGAGTGCACTGATGGAGCCACAATTCTTTGATTTTACCTTTCTTTTACTTTCCACAACACACCTGGACAATTCTCTACATTGCCAACTCTATTCCAGTATCGCACCTATACTGAAAAAGTATGGGTAAAAACGTGGTTAACTCGTGCACATCAATCATCTGTAGTACAACTGGAATGTTGTCAGGGCCCTTAGTTTTTATTGTATTGAATGTCTTCAACTATTTCCTAGTATTAATCAAAGTGCATATATTAGTAAATACCTCAGGAGAAGATCAAATGAACAACCACTCAACACCCCTGACTGATGCTGATTGAAAATGCTTCAGCTTATCCTTTATGCTGACGTTCTGGGCTCCCCGATCAGTGACGATGGGGTTGTCCTTGGAGCCTTCATCTCTAGTTAATTGTTCAATTGTCAATCACTTTTCACAATTGGCTGAGATGGGATGGCAGAACATTTTTATGACTGGTTATGCAATTGCTTTGCTCTGTCTGTTTCAGACCTCTTCTGCTGCTGGTCATGCATGTAGTCATGCAATGTAGCTTCATCATGGTCACATCTCGTTTTTAGGTATAGGTACATGCTCTACCACAATCCTCATTGAATCGGAGTTGGTTCCCATGCATGATGTTAATGGTTGAGTAAGGGGCATGTTGGTCACAAGGTTACAGATTACGTTTGAATATAATTCGTATGATGCACACAACACCTCATGGATGCACAGTGTTGAGCTGCTAATTCAGTTCTGAATCTATCCTTTTTATTACAGTATAACACAAGGACTGAATGGGGTCTCTTCTATCATCATACAGCCAAACGCATCTGTCTGGTGAGAACATCATGTTTGACCTGATGGCATGAACCTTCATGGACTTTGGAATCAACTTTGAGATTCCTCAGTACTGATTGTTAACCATTACAAGTTCATTAGACCTTTTGACGTAGGAGCAGAAGTAATTATTCAGCTCATCAAGTCTTCTCAGTCAATAAGATCATAGCTGATCTGACAATCTCCAATTCCACTTTCCTGTCTTTTCCCCATAAAGCTTGATTCCCTTATCAATTAAAAAATTGTCTATCTCACCTTTGAACATACTTAACAACAGGCATTTGCAGCCCTCTGTGGTAAAGAATGCCACAGATTTACTACCTTCTGCATGAAGAAATTCTTCCTATTTCTGGACTGTGTGACCCCGTACTCTGCAATTATATTCTTGTCTAGTCCTAGACTGTCCCACAACCTCTCTGCATTTATACTGTAAAGTCCCCTAAGAAACCTACATGTTTCAAAAAGTCACTTCTCATGCTTCGAAAGCTCCAATGAGTATATGCCCAACCTTCTCAATATCCCTTCATAAGACAATCTCTTCACTCCTGGGATCAACTTCGTGAACCTTCTCTGGAATGCCTCTAATGGCAATATATCTTTCCTTAGACAAGGACAACAAAACAGTTTGCAGTATTGCAGCAGCGTTTTGATTATTGCTTTGTTTGGTTTTATCACAACTTCTGCAGACCCAAGACACTTGTAACAGAGTCCAAATCATCTAAACCGGTAAACCTGTTGGGTGAAAATTGATAAGTATGATTATGTTGAACAGTTGCTTGTCTGATTTGTGTGACATCTCTGTCAATTTTTTTCCAATTGCTAGTGAGAAGCATTTTGCAAATTTAATTGGGTTGGGTATGCCACTGTTTTCTCTGGTGTTTAAGTATCCAGTAATTTAAGAGATTGAAAACGAGTCTGCTTTTGCAGCATTGGACATAAAAACAAATGATAAAACTGAGTTAAATAGGCTTATCTCTGAGTCAAACTTACATGGACTGTATCTTTGGCTTCTTGTCAATTGTTTATACTGTAAGCAGAAGGAAACAATTATCATATCCTGTAGAAAGAAACCCATCAAGTCTCAAAATGCCATGTCTGAGGTCTGACATAGGAGAGACTTGAAAAATCACACAAAAAGCACAGATTGAACTCAACAAATGATCTCTTTTCTCATTAAAATTACTCCCTCTAACTTTGAGGTAATGCATCCAGAAGCACAAAGCAATCTCCTCAGTGTTTGCTTTCACATTTTCCCCATGAAGGATTATAAGAGATTGTGCAGCTGTCAGTGTGTGGGTCAATTGTTCCCATTACCAAAGATGGCCACTGGAACCATCAGATGTGCACATGGAGTCTCTTGATATCAGTCAGCTACTAGGAGGCCTGTTGTAGTAGTAAGATTCTGTGTGCATTGGGAGCACCGAAAAACATTGCAAAAGCCATGACGTCTGAGAAGGCAGTCGTGAAGAAATGCAAGACCCACAAGAAGATGGAAAACCGGAAGGCAAAAACTAAGTCAAAATTAGCTCATACAAAGATGGCAGCTGCCAAGCGGAAATAAAGGCAAAGAGTACTCCATGTAAAAATCTGAAACCAAGTGCACTCCTCAGAGCCAAAGTGTCCATCTAAACAGGGCTGAAACTGCAATAACATTATCCCAGCCCAGCAGGGATTAACATCAACATTTGTTAAATCCCCCCTTTCTTTTACTACTAGATTCAGTGTGACACTGCAACATTGGTGGGTAAATACCATGCTTCAACTTCATTTTTAACACAGGAGGTTCTAAAACAGCTGCAAGAAAATGCTTGTAAACTGCTGGAGCCGTCTGTGTATCAGGATGGTGGCATCACTGAAGGCACTTCTTCCCATAGAATGCACTGTGTTCAGGTCAAATGTTATTGACTGCTCATTGTTAGGGAACTGAGTTGTGTGAATACAAGGTCAGCACCATCTTTGTGACAGGCAGGTGTTATTCTCGCACTTGACAGTGGCAAAAAATGGCAACACTCTGTACATTTGGGCTAATTACACCACCTAGCAGTGGCATTGATAATAAGCACAGCCTTCTGAAAAATGGTTACCATATGTTATCACTTCAGAGTCTCTTTAGGCCTAGCAACATCGTGAATATATTGGGCATGACGTTCCCCTACTTGGGTGAATAAGGGTCACTGTGAGGACTTAACCAGATTCCTGCCATTGAGAAAATCTCTCATATTATTTCTTAAAACGTGTGATTAAATTCTCACTGTCATGTGATGAGTTTCCATTCACACATATTTGCGTCACATTAAGTACACAACTCAACCTATTAACTTCCTGTTCCTGATTAACTTCTCCCCAGTTGAGAAATATGAGGCTTCAAAATCTCAACACTAAAGTCTGAGTTTGTTGTGTCATTCCTCAGCATCAAGTCTTGATAAGATCAAAGCTACTTTCACAGAACCGTTGCACCTGAAGCAATTGCCTTCTTAATTAATGGTTCTGATCTCCCGTGGAATTTTCCAACCGTACAGCTGGGCAAAGACAACTAAACTGCAGGCTACTTGTCATTGAAAAGACTCAGACATTACATGTTAACTTAGAGGCAACATTAGCTTGACAGGCATCTTCTGGCTTTTAACTTTTGTTTTACCTCAGATATACAGCTGGGTATCTTCTGGTTTACAGATAGTGCAGAGGGAGGGACAGCAACTTGTGGATCTAGGAAGCAGTAAATAAAACAGCTAAATATTCTAAAGAGGGTGACCATTGTTACTGTATGGTACAGTGCTGAGGCAATGTTTGAAGTACACCATGTGCCAGCAGCTCATAGGGCAAACACAGCATATGCTTGAAGAGAATGATAGTGAAAGGAAATCAAAGCAGAGTACAGTTTAGTGGGTGAAGATGAACTCTAGCCAGTCGGGGTATCATCACGGTCTGTGCAGTGTCTGGGGTATAATAGATTTGGTCACAATCAGTCCTTGAAGTCAAGTAAAAGCTGTTAGCACCTTGCAAGGTTGGTCCATTAGGATGTTGTTGAAAAAGCAGCCTTGGAGATGAGCTGCAATCAGTCAGGTTGTCCTACCAACTCAAGTCTGAGGATCAATCAAAACCAGTCAGAGGGGGTGGGCCACAAAGACTGCTGGGGCTTTTCAAAGATTAAATGCTACAAGGCTGCAAGCAACTCGATCTAGGGATTGATCTCATCGCACTGGTTGCTAAGGCAATGGCGGCACAGGAAATTGCTGGCAGTTGAGTTGTGCCAAGTAGTAGTGTATCAGAGGGGACTGAGCAGTCTCAAAGAGAAGATTAAAGCACTTTATGGTCATTCTTGCTTCAATTCTGGGAGGATGCAGGGCCACTAAGAGCACTGGAATCTCTGGAGCCATGGGTTCCAGAGGTAAAGAGGGCCCATTAATTGTAATGTAAAGGGACACAAACGAAATTGGGAGAGGGTGAAGAATCATTAGTGAAGTGCCACAGGATAGCAGTGGAAAAGAGGACATGAAGAATGGAGGGTAAACAGGCACAACTTGCAATCCACAAACCTGCCTGCCCTGGTCGACCCATCGTCTCAGCCTGCTCCTGCCCCACCGAACTCATCTCCACCTATCTGGACTCCATTTTCTCCCCTTTGGTCCAGGAACTCCCCACCAATGTCCGTGACACCACCCACGCCCTCCACCTCCTCCAGGACTTCCAATTCCCTGGCCCCCAACACCTCATATTCACCATGGACGTCCAGTCCCTGTACACCTGCATTCCGCATGGAGATGGCCTCAAGGCCCTCCGCTTCTTCCTGTCCCGTAGGCCCGACCAGTCCCCCTCCACTGACACTCTCATCCGCCTAGCCGAACTCGTCCTCACCCTCAACAACTTCGCTTTTGACTCCTCCCACTTCCTACAGACTAAGGGGGTGGCCATGGGCACCTGCATGGGCCGCAGCTATGCCTGCCTCTTTGTAGGTTACGTGGAACAGCGGAGGCTTGGGGACCGCCTTGCAGAACACCTCCGCTCGGTTCGCAACAAACAACTGCACCTCCCAGTCGCAAACCATTTCCACTCCCCCTCCCATTCTCTAGATGACATGTCCATCATGGGCCTCCTGCAGTGCCACAATGATGCCACCCGAAGGTTGCAGAAACAGCAACTCATATTCCGCTCGGGAACTCTGCAGCCTAATGGTATCAATGTGGACTTCACCAGCTTCAAAATCTCCCCTTCCCCCACCGCATCCCAAAACCAGCCCAGTTCTTCCCCTCCCCCGACTGCACCACACAACCAGCCCAGCTCTTCCCCTCCACCCACTGCATCCCAAAACCAGTCCAACCTGTCTCTGCCTCCCTAACCTGTTCTTCCTCTCACCCATCCCTTCCTCCCACCCCAAGCTGCACCTCCATCTCCTACCTACTAACCTCATCCCACCTCCTTGACATGACCGTCTTCCCTGGACTGACCTATCCCCTCCCTACCTCCCCACCTATACTCTCTCCACCTATCTTCTTTTCTCTCCATCTTTGGTCCGCCTCCCCCTTTCTCCCTATTTATTCCAGAACCCTCACCCCATCCCCCTCTCTGATGAAGGGTCTAGGCCCGAAATGTCAGCTTTTGTGCTCCTGAGATGCTGCTTGGCCTGCTGTGTTCATCCAGCCTCACATTTCATTATCACAGTTACATCTTGAACTTGTTTTCTAATTAACCTGCTGAGAGATGTTGTTTTGCATACTCTGCAAACTGACTGAACTTGTTGAGTATTGAGATAACTAGGACTCCTAAGCCTTCCATCTAACACCTCTCCTACAAAGCTGTGGTGCTATCATCTCATTGTTTATTGTTCTTCACAGCTGCTGTATTATCATGTTCATGAATGTGCAGTGTCAGATGTTGACAGTGAGTGAAATAAACTCACAGCCTAGTCAATAGCTCTATCTGTTTAAGGATTATGAAGTGAACGCTTTATAGGGTATATTTCATGCTCTCCATCCCGCTCTGAGGTGCAAATTTTCAGGGTGTTGAAATAACTCCAGAACCATTTAAATTTGTTCAGAAATGATTCTGAAACCAACTAACATAATCAAAAACCCCTATGCTCTCTTTCACTCTCTTGCACCAGACAGAAGATATAAAAGTTTGAATATACAAACGAAAGATTCAAGGACAGCTTCTTCCAGCTGTCATCAGACTTTTGAATGTACCTCTCAAACGTTAATGTTGGTCTCTCTCTCTCTGCCTATACCTTCTCTGCAGCAATAACACTGCACTCTGCATTGTGTTCTGCTACCTGATGCTCTTTGTATGGTCGGTTTAGCACGCATGCTAAATGATTTTGAAATTTCTGCCTCCATTAACAGTGCCCCCACATTTCACTGGCAAAGGTGCAGGTAGCAAGCTTAAACCTTACATTCTGGATCTGACTGGTTCCATTTTGGGTATAAGCATCTCTTCTACCCCCACAGTATTCTTGCAACCAGATCAATTTCTTGATGACTTGTGATTCATTGTCCCTCAGATTTTGACGTTGATTTGATTTATTGTTGTCACATGTACAGAGATACAGTGATGAGTGTTGTTCTGCGTGCTAAACCGACCATACAAAGAGCATCAGGTAGCAGAACACTATGCAGAGTGCAGTGTTATTGCTGCAGAGAAGGTATAGGCAGAGAGAGAGAGACCAACATTAACGTTTGAGAGGTACATTCAAAAGTCTGATGACAGCTGGAAGAAGCTGTCCTTGAATCTTTCGTTTGTATATTCAAACTTTTATATCTTCTGTCTGACGCAAGAGAGTGAAAGAGAGCATAGCTGGGTGAAAGGGGTTTTTGATTATGTTAGCTGGTTTCCCAAGGCACTGCAAAGTATAGGTGGAGTCAATAGATGGTAAGCTGCATGATGGACTGGGCTGTGTCCACAGCTGTCTGTAGTTTCTTGTGGTCTTGAGAACAGCAGTTGCCAGACCAAGCTCTGAGGTATCCACATAGGATGATGTCTATGGTATATCCAAAAAAATTGGTAAGACTCTGTGTGGACATGGCAAATTTCCTTAACCTCCTGAGTAAATTGAGTAATTGTTGTGCTTTCTTGATCGTTGCATCAACACGCATGGACCAGGGCAGATTGTGTGAACCATTTGGATCTGTGAAGCTTTTGAATGGTAAGTTAAAAATTCTGGCTAATAGTTTTCCAAGCTTCCACTATGTTAATTTAAGTCAACTCATGTCTACATTCAAAGTCAAGGTGCCTTACATCCCCAAAGAAATTCATGTCAGTACATGCCTCCACAATCCCGAACGGTCTCTCATGGCCTGTTTATCCAGTCATGGCCCTTCCAGATGCATTCACTCTGTATATGTTATTGCTAGAATATTGAGCCACATGGTAACAGCAGCATGTGTGGAACTGATCAGAAGAGAAAATCTTTCCACACGTCTTCTTTGCAAACAAAGCCTGCTGTTAACACAACTATATCAATCATCTAGATCACTAACATTTCATAGTACAGGCTTCCAGCTTTAACATCTCTGAATACTGAACAAATAAACATTGACACATTGATAAATGAAATCACAGAAAGAAACGTTCACTTTCATAGAATTTAGCTTGCAAGCAAGCCATTTGGTCCACACTGACCCTCTAAAGGGCATCCTACCCAGGCCCTCCCTATCCCTGTAACCCTACATTTTTGATGACTAATTCTCCAAGCCCACACATCCCTGGACTCTATGGGCAATTTAACATGACCATTCCAACTAATTTGAACATTTTGGATTGTGGGAAGAAAACAGAGCACCTGGATGAAACCTACGCAGACATGGGGAGAATGTATAAACTCCCCACAGACGGTTGCTTGAGGCTGGAATTGAACCGATGTCCCTGGTGCTGTGAGCATCCTTGCCACCCCATTATAATCACTTAAATATGCAGTCAAAGTCAAAAATTCCTTCCAGCTATCAAAACAGAATGCCGTGTTGAAACAATCATTATATGTGCATTGATTGTCAGCCAAGCATAAGTAATAATGACATGTATAATAAACCTTTCAGCAGAACTTGTTAAAATACTAGTTAAAATACTTTTAAACAGGCTACCTCAGCATTTGTCTGACCCTGTGACTTCCACTGATTTGCTACATTGGCAGCAGGTCTAATGCTATCCTGTTCCTGCCATTCGCTCCTAATTCTGAGTGAAACTTAGTTCGAGCACCTTTTTAACTGACAAGTCAGAACATTTCCTGATGCAAACTATCTGTCTCTGAAGTGAAAATTCAGGACTATGTTTCATGGACACCATAAAATATGTCAACCATCAAGCATGTATTTTGGTTGTAATTTTGGCAAAGATGAACCAAAATGATTATAAATTTTAACAGGCCCCAGATCTATCAGATGTACTCTTCTTCTGGAATCCAGAGTTGTTTGGGGAGTAGCTTACAGCCAAATGAAATTGTCAGCATAAGGTGTTTGGGGCCAGAATGGGCTGAATTTCATGTTTTGTTGGATTGGTAAGAAGACAAATGGAACACAATACTAATTTGGACATTACTTCTGTCAGAGACATAATCTTTGAGCAATTCATTAGCTTAGTTACTTTCAATTTGTTTAGTTTTGATCAAATCTTACACTCAGAATAAATAATGAAATCACTGTAACTCTATTTGTTGTTATACTGCTGAATGCGATTAGGGAATTAAAGCTGATATGTGGCCCGCTCCAAATTAAGTAAATATTCAATCAATTAATTATGTGATAAGAGCTTATTATATTTTGCACCTATTAAATGTAATATAAAATGACATTGCAGACTTATTCAAATAAATTTAAGGGATTTACCCATCTTTCAAGGATGTGGCCATACCCTATTCCAACAACAATGCTCTGATCCATTTATTAGTGAATTCTCAGGATGGCAAATGCTGGAAGTTACCAAAGTATGCAGACCATGATCTCAAACTTGGGCCTCCAAAGAATAAGATGGGTTTAAAACCATCAAATCAACATTACCACAGGATTAAAGTATCTCATGGGAGGACCCTAAAACCTTTCCTCAATACTCCCTTACCCTTGTCTGGGACCAGCATCATCAACCATAGATGTGTAGTTTGAAAACAAGGCATGCACCCAAAATGCACATAAAGTTGTGTTAGAATGACTGGTACTAAAATTAAAGCATTGCTTTTAATCCTATAAACTTTGAGGTGGTGGAGGTTCGAGTTTATGACAGGCAGTGAAGATATCATGCAGGAACATAGAAACTTGGACAGTAGGGCTAAGAGCAGGCCAGTTAACTTAATGAGTCGACTCCACCATTCAACGTGATCATGGCTGATCTGCTATCTCAACACCATACTCACACGCTCTCCCTGTACTCATTGAGACCTTTAGCCTGTAGAAATCTATTTCTTTCTGAACATTATTCAGAGGGCTGAATTTTTCCTTCTGCGCCACTAAATCACTAATTCTCAGTAAATTACTGATTTGCTTGCAAAACCCATCAGGCAATGTATGGAAATCAAAGCAGAGTACAGTTTAGTGGGTGAAGGTGAACTCTAGCCAGTCAGGGTACCATTTCTGGTGTCATTGCGCATGTTGGAGTGTCATTCCAACATTCCAGCACCTCATTCCATCTTTGAAGAAAACAGCACTAACTCCTCCCCTTTGCAAACAGCTCATTCTAGTTTCGTACTTAATTGTGCACTTGAGTTTCTAATCAATACGTTGAGGTTGTAACTTTGCACTCATGTGACTGACTTGCAAGTTGTAAGATAATAAAATGTGAGGCTGGATGAACACAGCAGGCCAAGCAGAATCTCAGGAGCACAAAAGCTGACGTTTTGGGCCTAGACCCTTCATCAGAGAGGAGGATGGGGTGAGGGCTCTGGAATAAATAGGGAGAGAGGGGGAGGCGGACCGAAGATGGAGAGTAAAGGAGATAGGTGGAGAGAGTATAGATGGGGAGGTAGGGAGGGGATAGGTCAGTCCAGGGAAGACGGACAGGTCAAGGAGGTGGGATGAGGTTAGTAGGTAGATGGGGGTGCGGCTTGAGGTGGGAGGAAGGGATGGGTGAGAGGAAGAACAGGTTAGGGAGGCAGAGACAGGTTGGACTTGTTTTGGGATGCAGTGGGTGGAGGGGAAGAGCTGGGCTGGATGTGTGGTGTAGTAGGGGGAGGGGACGAACTGGGCCGGTTTTGGGATGCGGTGGGGGAAGGGGAGATTTTGAAGCTGGTGAAGTCCACATTGATACCATTAGGCTGCAGGGTTCCCAAGCGGAATATGAGTTGCTGTTCCTGCAACCTTCGGGTGGCATCATTGTGGCACTGCAGGAGGCCCATGATGGACATGTCATCTAAAGAATGGGAGGGGGAGTGGAAATGGTTTGCGACTGGGAGGTGCAGTTGTTTGTTGCGAACTGAGCGGAGGTGTTCTGCAAAGCGGTCCCCAAGCCTCCGCTTGGTTTCCCCAATGTAGAGGAGGCCACACCGGGTACAGTGGATGCAGTATACCACATTGGCAGATGTGCAGGTGAACCTCTGCTTAATGTGGAACGTCAACTTGGGGCCTGGGATAGGGGTGAGTGAGGAGGTGTGGGGGCAAGTGTAGCATTTCCTGCAGTTGCAGTGGAAGGTGCCGGGTGTGGTGGGGTTGGAGGGCAGTGTGGAGCGAACAAGGGAGTCACGGAGAGAGTGATCTCTCCGGAAAGCAGACAGGGGTGGGGATGGAAAAATGTCTTGGGTGGTGGGGTCGGACTGTAGATGGTGGAAGTGTCGGAGGACGATGCATTGTATGCGGAGGTTGGTGGGGTGGTGTATGAGAACGAGGGGGATCCTGTTTGGGCGGTTGTGGCGGGGGCGGGGTATAAGGGATGTGTTGCGGGAAATGCGGGAGACGCGGTCAAGGGCGTTCTAGATTTTTCCATCCCCACCCCTGTCTTCTTTCCAGAGAGACCACTCTCTCCGTGACTCCCTTGTTCGCTCCACACTGCCCTCCAACCCCACCACACCCGGCACCTTCCCCTGCAACCGCAGGAAATGCTACACTTGCCCCCACACCTCCTCCCTCACCCCTATCCCAGGCCCCAAGATGACTTTCCACATTAAGCAGAGGTTCACCTGCACATCTGCCAATTTGGTATACTGCATCCACTGTACCCGGTGTGGCCTCCTCTACATTGGGGAAACCAAGCGGAGGCTTGGGGACCGCTTGCAGAACACCTCCGCTCGGTTCGCAATAAACAACTGCACCTCCCAGTCGCAAACCATTTCCACTCCCCCTCCCATTCTTTAGATGACATGTGCATCATGGGCCTCCTGCAGTGCCACAATGATGCCACCCGAAGGTTGCAGGAACAGCAACTCATATTCCGCTTGGGAACCCTGCAGCCCAATGGTATCAATGTGGACTTCACCAGCTTCAAAATCTCCCCTTCCCCCACCGCATCCCAAAACCAGCCCAGTTCGTCCCCTCCCCCCATTGCACCACACAACCAGCCCAGCTCTTCCCCTCCACCCACTGCATCCCAAAACCAGTCCAACCTGTCTCTGCCTCCCTAACCTGTTCTTCCTCTCACCCATCCCTTCCTTCCACCCCAAGCCGCACCCCCACCTCCTACCTACTAACCTCATCCCACCTCCTTGACCTGACCGTCTTCCCTGGACTGACCTATCCCCTCCCTACCGCCCCACCTATACTCTCTCCACCTATCTTCTTTTCTCTCCATCTTCGGTCCACCTCCGCCTCTCTCCCTATTTATTCCAGAACCCTCACCCCATCCCCCTCTCTGATGAAGGGTCTAGGCCCGAAACGTCAGCTTTTGTGCTCCTGAGATGCTGCTTGGCCTGCTGTGTTCATCCAGCCTCCATTTCATTATCTTGGATTCTCCAGCATCTGCAGTTCCCATTATCTCAAGATGTAACTGTACCCAGTTACCTTGTATACTGATCAGCAAAGAAAAGGGTAACATCCAAGTGGTAAAGGCAGTGCAGAGAAGAAGCTAATCTACATAGTCCACAAATTGAAATTTGAGTAAAGCATCAAGAAACCTTGCCTGAGAAGTAATCTTAAAATACTTAAAATAGGAACTATATAATGAATTTTTGTGCAAAGAATAATAAAACATATTATGTGTTTCCAGTTATAGTAGCAGAAGCAAAACTCCTAATCTAATTTAGGAAACAATTAAAATAGCAATGGGGAGGAAAAGGGAGGGAGAAGAAGTGCAGGTTTGGTGGGTTGTTCTGCATGGATTTGTTAAGTCCTAATAGATGCCTGCCAGAATCTTAGATAACAAAGTGTGGAGCTAGATGAACACAGCAGGCCAAGCAGCATCTTAGGAGCACAAAAGCTGATGTTTTGGGCCTAAATCTGATGAAGGGTCTAGGCCCGAAATGTCAGCTTTTGTGCTCCTAAGATGCTGTTTGGCCTGCTTCGTTCATCCAGCTCCACACTTTGTTAACTGCGAGAATCTTACTATCTTCTGATGTGCCCATATGTTTTCGGTCATTTCCAATGCCAGAAAGTACTACACCGCTAAATACCTTGTTTGGTTAAACAGCTATCCAAATGAGCTTATTGATAAAATAATTAGCTGAAGGTGAAACACTGGACAAAATGCACAACCAAACACAGACATTGCAATAAACCACAATGTACCATTGAAAATAATTTTGAATCCTTCCAGTTTCTTTGAAAATTACTGAACAGCTTACAATTTCACAATGGACTGTACATCCTATTGGAGAAGTAATTTCATTAACATTGTTTTCAGGTTGAAAGTGGGAACTGCAGATGCTGGAGAATCCGAGATAACAAAGTGTAGAGCTGGATGAACACAGCAGGCCAAGCAGTATCTTTGTGCTCCTAAGATGCTACTTGGCCTGCTGTGTTCATCTATACTATGACATTGTTTCCCAACACCTCAAACTTAAAATTCTTAACTTTGTACTTCAATCCCTCCATGACCTTCTCCTTTTATCGTTCTATATGTGCCCAGCCCTAAAAATTGCAAAGTTATTGTTAATAATGAAAATGTGTTATATCAAGGTGCAATTTTAATCCTGCTTCTGCCACTGAGAAAGGCAAATAAAATTCCTCTTGGGACTTTACCCATCAATAACACCAGAAACCAGTTTGGTTCTTTTTAAAATATGCAGATCAAGTTACATTGATATCACTGAATCTCACCATGAACTTGAGGATATAAGCCACTTCAATTGTTGTAGAGAAATTTAGAATCCATTTTAGAGTGGATTTGCTAACACATTAAGAAACAGATCTAACAAGAAATCCGCCTAGCCAAACTCGTCCTCACCCTCAACAACTTCTCTTTCGATTCCTCCCACTTCCTACAAACTAAGGGGGTGGCCATGGGCACCCGCATGGGCCCCGGCTATGCCTGCCTCTTTGTAGGTTACGTGGAACAGTCCCTCCTCCGCACCTACACTGGCCCCAAACCCCACCTCTTCCTCTGGTACATTGATGACTGTATCGGCGCCGCCTCTTGCTCCCCAGAGGAGCTCGAACAGTTCATCCACTTCACCAATATCTTCCACCCCAACCTTCAGTTCACCTGGGCCATCTCCAGCTCATCCCTCACCTTCCTGGACCTCTCAGTCTCCATCTCAGGCAACCAGCTTGTAACTGATGTCCATTTCAAGCCCACCGACTCCCACAGCCACCTAGAATACACCTCCTCCCACCCACCCTCCTGCAAAAATTCCATCCCCTATTCCCAATTCCTCCGCCTCCGCCGCATCTGCTCCCACGATGAGGCATTCCACTCCCGCACATCCCAGATATCCAAGTTCTTCAAGGGCCGCAACTTTCCCCCCACAGTCGTCGAGAATGCCCTTGACCGCGTCTCCCGCATTTCCCGCAACACATCCCTCATGCCCCACCCCCGCCACAACCGCCCAAAGAGGATCCCCCTCGTTCTCACACACCACCCTACCAACCTCCGGATACAACACATCATCCTCCGACACTTCCGCCATCTACAATCCGACCCCACCACCCAAGACATTTTTCCATCCCCACCCTTGTCTGCTTTCCGGAGAGACCACTCTCTCCGTGACTCCCTTGTTCGCTCCACACTGCCCTCCAACCCCACCACACCCGGCACCTTCCCCTGCAACTGCAGGAAATGCTACACTTGTGGGGGCAACACACCTCCTCCCTCACCCCTATCCCAGGCCCCAAGTTGACTTTCCACATTAAGCAGAGGTTCACCTGCACATCTGCCAATGTGGTATACTGCATCCACTGTACCCGGTGTGGCCTCCTCTACATTGGGGAAACCAAGCGGAGGCTTGGGGACTGCTTGCAGAACACCTCCGCTCGGTTCGCAATAAACAACTGCACCTCCCAGTCGCAAACCATTTCCACTCCCCCTCCCATTCTTTAGATGACATGTCCATCATGGGCCTCCTGCAGTGCCACAATGATGCCACCCGAAGGTTGCAGGAACAGCAACTCATATTCCGCTTGGGAACCCTGCAGCCCAATGGTATCAATGTGGACTTCACCAGCTTCAAAATCTCCCCTTCCCCCACCGCATCCCAAAACAAGCCCAGTTCGTCCCCTCCCCCCACTGCACCACACAACCAGCCCAGTTCTTCCCCTCCACCCACTGCATCCCAAAACCAGTCCAACCTGTCTCTGCCTCCCTAACCTGTTCTTCTTCTCACCCAACCCTTCCTCCCACCTCAAGCCGCACCTCCATCTCCTACCTACTAACCTCATCCCACCTCCTTGACCTGACCGTCTTCCCTGAACTGACCTATCCCCTCCCTACCTCCCCACCTATACTCTCCTCTCCACCTATCTTCTTTACTCTCCATCTTCGGTCCACCTCCCCCTCTCTCCCTATTTATTCCAGAACCCTCACCCCAACTCCCTCTCTGATGAAGGGTCTAGGCCCGAAACGTCAGCTTTTGTGCTCCTGAGATGCTGCTGGGCCTGCTGTGTTCATCCAGCCTCACATTTCATTAACAAGAAAATGATTTTTTTTCTTCAACTGTATATGTTTGGTGAATAGGTAATACTTCACATTCCAGAATTGCTGAAAGAAGGCATAACGAAGATACGATGTATTTCACTGCCGTGTGTTGATTAAGTATGTTCTCAAATTTGGCCGGGTCAATATCTATCAGAAGCCCTTTAAAATGGTAGTTCAGTGATTCATGCCCCCATTTATGTCTCCGGCATTTTTCAGTGGTATAGGTAAAAAATGCGAACAGTCAGCCCAAACATAGCAGATGTCCCCTTGCTGGTTTCACTGCCTATAAAACCACAAGACATAGAAGCAGAAGTAGACAATTCAGCCCATTAAGTTCACTCCATTATTCAATGATACCATGGCTGCTATAATAAATCTCAACTCCACTTTCCTGTCTTTTCCCCATAATCTTTGATTCTCTTACTGATTAAAAATCCATCTGTGTCAACCTTGAATATATGTATTGACCCAGCCTATAGTCCTCTGTGAATTCCACAGATTCAGCATTCCCAGAGAGAAGAAACTCCACCTCATCTCTCTCTTAAATGGATGACCCCTTACACTGAAATTATGTCCTCTGGTTATAGACTCTCCCTCAATGTTAAATGCTATTTCTCATCTATTCTATCAAGCTCCTTAAGAAACTCATGTTTCAGTAAGATATCCTCTCATTCTCTGAAACTCCAATGAATACAAGCCCAACCTACTTAATCTCTCCGCATAAGAAAATCCCTCCATAACTGGGATCAGCCTAGTGAGCCTGCTCAAAATTAACTTCAATGCCAGTATACCTTGTATTAGATAAGGGGATAGCAACAGTTCACAGTATTCCAGCTTTGGTGTGACTAGAGCTCTGTATAGTTTTAGCAAGACCTGCCTGTTCATTGCTTGGCCATTTCTGACAAAACATCCAGATTTTTAATGTCTCTGAGCCATATTTTGGACCTTTTTAGCCATTTCATATGGAACCTCCAAGAACTCCTGAGTCCTTTTCTACTAAATAGTAACACTGACCTCTTACTGAGAAAAGAATTACCTTGTCTCTAAGGTTTTACCTTACTAACAACCTCAGAAAAATAGTATATACCCCAACACACTCAGCAACCTTACATCAGGAACACATCTGAACTGACCGCAATACTCCTACAATCACTGGGCATCAGAGTAACACACAAACCCAAATCCATCCTACGCCAACTGCTCACCCGGACCAAAGATCCATTACCCACTATGGACCGGACCAATGTCATTGACAAGATTCCCTGCAAAGACTGTGACAAACACTACACAAGACAAACAGAAAGGAAATTAACAAGGGTATATGAACATCATTTGTCTATAAAAAGACACAACCAATACGCACTCATCTCTATCCACAAGGATAAGGAGAACCACCAATTCGACTGGGACAACACCAAGATCCTGGGACAAGCAAAGCAGAGACAAGCACGGGAGTTCCTAGAAGCTTGGTACTCCACAAAGAAAGCCATCAACAAACACATAGAGCTCGACCCACATAAACTCCACCGTGAAAGAAACCCAGAATTGAAGTAATCCAGCCCAACGGACTCCAATAAAAGGCAGAAAAACACAACAGCACTTCATCAGAGGCTGCGCTGATGATGTTACCCAGCAGGGTAATGAAATGTCTGCGGAAAAACAATGAACCAACTCAGCAAGCCAAGCAGCTACAATTACCTTGTCTCCTCTCAACTTATTACTGAAAATGTCAAATCCCGGACAGGAACACATTTTATTTGTTTTGTTTCCTCCGTCTTTTTTTTAGTTGAAACATAAATTACACAATGCTGCAGGTTTTGTTTTCACAAGTAAATGGAAGCTTATTACAAAGGGAAGAAAGAAAAATGTTAAAAATTAAATAATCTGAATTTTTGACTAATAATACAGGACCCAAAAAATACTGCTTATATAATACTAGTATCAGAATCCCTGTATCTAACACCTTGGTGGGTGTCCCTTGTTTCTCTTATGCTTAAAAATATCCTAGATTCCAGAATACTTTGAGACCCCGTTATTTACCATGCTGGGTCGCAAACCCTTTAAAATAAATGAGTATATAATTGCACGTATCCATTCACTCAACAGAAAAGCTCCAAAAAACATTTCTAAAGTAAATTACCATGGTTCTAGAAATACTTACAAGTTAACTACTAACTACAGATGCACAAAAACCCATCAGTTAATAGCTCAAAAACCAGACCCAAAGTCAACAAATAACATTTTAAAAACATACATAAATCCCACAATTTACGTGTAGGCACAATATTTCCAATAGGATTATGTAGCAGGAACACAGAGTAATTTTTTCACTCCCTAGTTTAGGGACATTGAAGTCAATTATAGTGACAAATTGTTTTAGCCAAAATTGACTCATTCAACAGAAGAACGATTTGACTTGGTTACGTTAAGACCTATATGTTTCTGTACTACAAAAACTGTGTCATTATTCAATAACCCTGAGAAGGGCTCCCAACTGAATATTAGTGCGTTAACTGCAGTATCAAAAATAATGACATTGGCTGGATGGTGATCAAATTCAGCAAGAGAAATTCCTCTGATTCATCTATAGAAACAATGTTAACCATGTTAACCTCCGAGCATTTTTGCTGCACTACTTAACTAGTGTTAAATAGTATTGCTAGAATTACGGTGAGGAGAAAATGAATTCAGATATGCATTTGTGTCATGTGTTGTAAACTGCTAATGAAAATGGAATCGGAGGACAATGTATTTACTGAATTGTTTGTCCCGTTTCTTCAATGTTGGTCTTTCCTGAGGTTGTTGACTTGCTTGCCGAGCTGGCTTGTTTTCATTCGGACGTTTCATCACAGTGCTGTGTGACATCATCAGTGAGGCCGCCGATGAAATGATGTTGTCCTACTCCATTTGGAACTTATACTCTCGAGTCCGTTATGGTCAGTACTGTCATTTCCAGTTTTGTTTTGTATGGATTTGTATATGGGGTCCAATTCTATATGTTTGTTGATTGCATTATGGGTTGAGAACCATGTCTCCAGGAATTCCCGTGCATGTCCATGTTTGGTTTGGGCTACTATGGTTACATTGTCCCAGTTAAATTGATGGCCTTCATTGTCTGTGAATACTGATATTAAGGAAAGTTTGATGTGTCATTTTGCTGCTAGCTGAAGTTTGTGTATTCTGATGGCTAGCTTCCTTCCTGTGCCCAATGTAATTCTTACGGTAACTGTTGCATGGTATTTTGTAAACTACATTGGTTCTGCATGTTTTGGGGATGGGATCTTTAATTCTTGTAAGTGTTTGTCACAGAGGGGCTGTGGGTTTGTGCGCTACCATGATTCCTAGTGGACATAGGAGCTTCATTTTCAGTTCTGATATAGGGCAGTGTGGCCAGCGTGTTAGAGCGTACTGTGTACTCTTGCTGTTGTCTATTTACTAAGCACCTGGTATTTTGTTTTTTACGTTGATTTTATCTGCCATTACCTCTGCAACAGGCCACAAGACGACACAAGATGGCCAGACTCACTTGTCACCCTACTGTATATCAGAGGTATATCAGAGATGACCACAAGACTACTCAGAAACCTTGGTATCAGGGTAGCCCATAAACCTACGACAGATACTGACAAAGATAAAGGATCCCATATGCACAACCAATAAAACCAGCATAATATACAAAATACCGTACAAGGACTGTGAGAAACATTACATAGGGCAAACTGGAAGAAAACTGATAATAGGTACACAAACACCAACTAACCACCAAGCGACCCAACCAGTTCTCATTGGTCTCAATACACTTGGACAATGAAGGACACAAATTCGACTGGGATAACACATCCATAAAAGCTTAAGCCAAACAGAGACATGCCAGGGAATTCCTGGAGGCCTGGCATTCCAACCAGAACTCCATCAACAATTACATTGAACTGGACCCAATATACAAACAGCTGAAAAACAGAACCGGAAGTGATGCCAACCAGCCCAGCAAAGTGAGACACATAAATAACAAGCGTGATAGATTGCCGACGCTTCACTGGGGGCGCACTGACGATGTTACCTAGCAGGGTGGCAAAACGTCTGCAATCAAATACATCGGCTCAGCGAGCGCGTCTATAACCTCATCCGCAAACCGAGCTACCAATCTTCTCAAAAACTTTGAACACCTCTGGGTGCAATACCTTTAAACTGGCCCACAGATGGGAGACAAATGCCATCTGTCTGAGCACGAAACATGAACAACTAGACTTCCTGCACTAATGCCTCAGAAAACAATTACTGCCACAAAGTTTAAAAGAAAAACCACATATCAACAATCCACAGGCACAAAGAACAGCTGAACTGAATGCCCACAAAATGCTAAGAGTTATGATCAATGATGCCCACAAATATGAGTGGGAAATTGTGTGCGAAAAAAATTTTGTAGCCCAAAGCAACTGACCAAGAATGGACAGCCACACTGGACCATGCCATCACCATACAACAGAAGACCAGAACACAGAAAAAATTAGTCCTACAAGGAAAACTATTCAAAATCACCCACAACGATGACATGGACAACACAGAAACATGGATGGAGAACATCTCAGATTGACCACTTACAAACACTGAGAAGACTGTCCTTGTACTCCGACGTCAATAAAACTGACTTTCTGCCTACACTGGAATCGACACTAAAGGGCAACAGACTCACGGAGGAAATACAACAAACCATCAGACAGGCGATAGCACTGAGCAGAAAAGATAAGTGGTACACATTCAACACAGAACAGAAGAAAGCCCTGGAAAGACTCACAAAAGAATAAAAACATTGTACTCTTACCAGCAGACAAATGACACATGACAGTTACCCTTAATAGAGCACAATACATCGAGCAAGCGAATGCACTACTGGCAGATACCAACACCTACCAACAGATGGCGGTAAACACAATACTATAATCAGAGAGAAAAAAAACAAAAGAACTGTAGATGCTGTAAATCAGGAACAAAAACAAAGTTGCTGGAAAAGCTCAGCGGGTCAGGCAGCATCTGTATAGGAGAAAACAGAGTTAACGTTTCAGGCCCGGTAACGCTTCCACAGAACAGACCCTTCCTATAATTAGAAAATCAGATTTCAGCAACCCTGAAGAAATTATACAACTCAGGAGAAATCAGCAACGCAGATTACCAAAAAATGAATCTGGAGGAATCCAACACGCTCCGCTGCTATGGACTCCCAGGTACACAAGCCAGGATTCCCCTTCAGTCCTCTTGTCTCACTACCAGGTAGGGCAGCATGTACACTAGCCAAAGAACCACAACAGAAACTGAAATACTTAGTTGACAACACTACCCACTCTATCCACTCCTCCCAAGAATTCCTCAACATCATCAAGGACACCAGAATAGAAGAGGATGGGATAATGATGTCCTTCTACATAACAGCACTACGTACATCCATAAACATTGACTGAGCCAAAAAGACAATTGCCACACTGCTGGACGAATCAGGAAGGTAGAAGGAAATTGGAATAACTCATTAAGTACCAAATCAATTTTAGTGTTCAGAGTGAAATCACTTCCCTCCTGATCTGTTCACTCTGTGAAATTAATGTGTCAATACCAATTGGAGAATTAGCAGGAACCAGGGTAAATATTCTTATTGTTTTACCTCAAACATAGAGCAATGGTATGATTACTCATGGCAGACTACCATTTTCCATTTATTAATTTTAGTCAATCAGCACCTAATGTGCAATTTTGTGATCTTCTCTTCCAACCTGTGATACTCTGCTTCAGGTATGTATGATTACACAACTTATTCAGAGGCAAGGAGAGATTGAACAATTTAAATTTAGACAGGGAAAGGATTAGTGTAGACCTTTTTACTCCACATTGGAAGTACAATGTATTTTACACAGGAACAATGGAACAATGATACATTTATGGGAAACATGAAACATAGAACATAGAACAATACAGCGCAGAGCAGGACCTTCGGCCCTCGATATTGTGCCGACCTGTGAACTAATCTAAGCCCCTCCCCTACACTATCCCATCATTATCCATACGCTTATCCAAGGACTGTTTAAATGCCCCTAATGTGGCTGAGTTAACTACATTGGCAGGCAGGGCGTTCCACACCCTTACCACTCTCTGAGTGAAGAACCTGCCTCTGACATCTATCTTTAATCTATCACCCCTCACTTTGTAGCTATGCCCCCTCATACAAGCTGACATCATCATCCTAGGAAAAAGACTCTCACTGTCCACCCTATCTAATCCTCTGATCTAAAACATATAGCAAGTTTTATTCTGCAGGGAAATCAAGCTATTGCTGACCTGAGAGCGCACAATAGAGATTTTGCTGTAGATCTTGTTCTGTAGCACCTTGAAAATTAATACGTACAAATCAAATAAGCACAACTATTGTGAAACTAAATATGAAAATTCTACAAAGGTGGATGTGAGTGATTTCCTAAGTACATTTCATATTCTTTATTAGCATTAAAATATAATTTTTCACTTTGAACTCAAACATTATTCACTTGCAATTCTAACCTCTCCAGGGGATTCAAAACCAAATTAAACTAACCTTCTTAAAGGAAACTTCACAGTTATCAAGGAATCAGCAAAATTCCCTCAGCCATGTTATATGCTACTTAAGTGAGAGAAATTGATGTCTCATGCTCTGAACGATGGACAGCATTTTCCAGACAACATGGCAGAAATGTGATCCTTGACAGATTTGAAAGCAGCTGTTACTATGAATGAGATTTAAATTGCTACCTTGGTTATACACAGGAACCATACCATTCCAAACTGCAGTAATTAACTCCAGCTTTGAATCTATGTGATTTCAGCACAGGCTCAGATTGAAATGGTAAATCGCAGCTTTACTTTTACCCAATGCATGAAAATAGGCTTTCTCGGAATTAAATACAGCCACTTCCACCTCAAAATTGCAACTGAGCTCAGGTGTTACAGTCAAATGGCGTAAAGGATCCTGAGTGTATTAGATACAATAGTGTTTCTTTATTGAAATAAAAACTCATTTAAGTGAAGAAAAATAAATTGGGAAGGCTCACAAGAGCTCCAATACTCCCAAAGAGGAAATTATGAGTACAGTGCAGACTGACATCCACTTTCATTGCTGACAATCATACAAAGATTTCAAGAGGCTATTTGCTCCCATCTATTCAATACAAAGGGGTTATACTCCAAGCGACTCCAAAATTGTTTTGACATCCTTATAATTATTTCCGACTTTACATTAATTGAATCAACAGTTTGTGAATAATAATAGGTGACTGATTGCAATACCACCTTTGTGCTGCCAAAAATGTAATGAAGGTCTTCTGAACGAAATATCGGATGAAATGTGATTTATTCCTCAGGTAATTTCATGCCTTAATAAATTCATTTAGATTCCATTTATTCTGGATTTCAGAGATATGATCTTTGAAAGGGCTCTCATGATGCAGCAGTAGTGTCTCTGCCTGTAGGTCAGAAGGCCTAGGTCCAAGTTCCACCTGCTCCAGATATACATCATAATATGTCTGAACTGCTTGATTAAAAGGTATCAGGAGCTTCGAGCCTATAGTCTGGAACCCATTCGTATGTTGGATTTTGATGACAATGATTTGGAAAAAATGCTATTTCATAGTGGCAATTTTTAACTTCTGGATAATCTGTTGCTGAGAAGTTGTCTGTACATTGTATAAGGAAAACATTGTGAAGAGGCAACCTGAAGCCTGGGAAATTTAGAATGCAATTCAGATTTAGGATTTGGGATGAGTGCATGTGGGAAGCTGAAAGCGGACGTGGTGGGGTGTCAGCACTTTGATGGCATCTTGAACAAAGAGCAAAGAACAATACAGCTTAGCAACAGGCCCTTTGGCCCTGCAAGCCTGCCCTTCCATACTAAATCTATCTTCACTTACAGGATCTGTATCTGCCTATTCCCTTCTTATTCATGTATTTGTACAGGTGCTCCTTGGAAGCTGCTATTGTATCTGCTTCCACCACCTCCTCTGGCAGCACTCACCACCCTTTGTGTGAAAAATCTGTCTCGCACATCTGTTTTAAACTACCCCACACTTTGAACCTGTGTCCCCTACTAATTGAGTCCTCCACGCTAGGAAAAAGCCTCAGACTTTCCACTCTATCCCTGCCATGCACAATCTTCTTAACATCTATCAGGTCAACCCTCAATCTCTTGTGTTCCACTGAAAACAAACCCGGTCTACCCAAACTTTCTTCTTCATAGCCAAAATCCCTGGTATCAGGCAACATTCTGGTAAACCTTTTCTGTACTCTCTCGAAAGCATCCACATCCTTCAGGTAGTGTGGTGACCAGAACTGTACACAGTATTCCAAGTGTGGCCTAACTAAAGTTCTATAAAGCTGCAGCACAACTGCCTACATTTATACTTGATGCCCCTTTCATGAAAGGCAAGCATGCCACAGAGATAACAAGGTGTAGAGCTGGATGAACACAGCAGGCCAAGCAGCATCATAGGCAGAGGAAAGCTGAAGACCCACAGGCCTTTTTTACTACCCTATCTACTTGCGCTGCCACCTTCAGTGATCTGTGGGCCTAAAAACCCAGTTCCCTGTTCATATCAATACTCCTAAGGATTCTGCTATTCACTGTATAATTTCCACCAGGACTTGACTTTCCAAAATGCATCACCTCATGTTGGTCCGGATTAAAATCCATCTGCCATCTTTCTGCCCATACCTCCAACTGATCTATAGCCTGCTGTCTCCTCTGGCAATCCTTCTCAATCTTTGTACCATCCACAAACTTAATAATATAACAGCCACATTTTCCTTCAAATCATTTATGTAGACCATGAACAGCAGAGGTCCCAGCACTGATCCCTTGGAATAGCTCTAGTCACAACCCTCCATTCCAAAAAACAATCTTCCACAGCTACCCTCTGATTCCTATGACTCTGTTTCCATCTTGCTAGCTCATCTCAATACCATGTGACTTCACCTATTGCACCAGTCTGCCATGAGGGACCTAATCAAGTGTTTTACTGAAGTCCATGTAGACACCATCAATTGCTTTTCCCTCATCAATCATCTTCATTGCCTCGCCAAAAAAACTCAATTAATTTAGTGAGGCACAATATCTACCACTCAAAACCATGCTGTCTATCACTAATAAATACATTTACTTCTCAATGTATTTAGATCTTGTTTTTGAGAATCTTTTCCAATAATTTCCCTACCACTGATGTGAGGCTTAAAGGACTGTAATTTCCTGGATTGTCCCTGTTACCCTTCATAATCAATGGAATAACATCGGCTATTCTGTTGCCCTCTGGGAGTCACCTGTGGCCAAATAGGATACAAATATGTCTGTCAATGCTCCAGCAATTTGTTCTCTTTCCTTCCTCAATATTCTGGGATGGATCCAATCAGGACCCAGGGACTTATCTACCTTAATACTTTTTCAGACTCTCAACACTTCTTCCTTTTTAATAGCAACCTGGCTTAGAAATTCCACATTCCCTTCCCCGAGATCATCCACCACCAGTTCCTTTTGTTTAGTAAATACAGACACAAAGTATTCACTTAGAACCTCACCTGCCTCTTCTGGCTCCGCACATAGATCCGTTCTTTTTCCTTGAGTGGACCACCCTTCTCCATACACACCCTCTTGCTTTCTATATGTGTATGAAAAGCCTTTGGATTCTCCTTATTCCTGTTTGCTAGTGACTTTTCATAACCCCTTTTACCTTTTCTAATTTGTTGTTCTAGTTCTTTCCTATTTCATTTATATATTTCAAGGGCCTCATCAGTTCCCATCTTCCTAGGCCTTACAAACCCTTCCTTTTTCTTTTTGATCAAGGTCATAACATCCCTGGTCATCCTAGGTTCACTAACTTGCCGTACCTATCTATCAATCTCGCAGGAACATGCTACTCCCAATCTCTTATCAACTGCTGTTTGAAATACTCCCACATGCCCAAAGTGGATTTGCCCTCAAACAGTTACCTCGAATCAAAATTCTCCAGTTCCTACTCCAGTTGTACTTCATCTTCCCCCAATTTAGAACCTTCACCGGAGGACTGCTTTTATCCTAATTCATGTTTACCTTAAAACTCATTGTATTATGATCACTATTCCCAAAATGCTCCCCCCCTGAAACTGGACAGACTAATGTTCCAAAACCAGGTCCAGTATAACCCCTTAGAACAAGGTGTGTAGCTGGATGAACACGGCAGGCCGAGCAGCATGTTGGGAGCAGGAAAGCTGATGTTTCGGGCCTTGACTCTTCATTGGAAAATTGTTTACATACTGTGTCAAGAAACCTTCCTGAATGGTCCTTACAAATTCTGTCCCAGCCAAGCCTCTAGCATGAAGGTGAGTCTTATACCTTGGAGAATTTGGAGACAATTTCATAATTATAATCCCAGGATTTGGTAGCAGTGAGAGAGGATCCCAAGTTCCAGTAGAATGATGAAGCAAATCTCAAATCATGGAACATTAGGAGGAAACTGCATTTCTGAATACTTGGAAACATTGGCCAGAATCTGCAGGAAGGGCCGGTTCTAGATTTTCGATGTATTGTTCTGAGATTGAAGGCTCAAAGAGGAGATAGAGAAAAGTTTATCTGCCTTCTAGCCAATTTTAGGTAATCAGCTAATTTTCCTACTTTTTTTGACCATCAGTTTTCCAGTTTATTCAAAGCATTTAGTGTGCTGCTATACATTTTCCAACTCTGAATGTCTAGGCATTCGTAGAAATTTAGAAATATTCCCAAAGTAAATTTCATTCTGTTTTGATAAACATTTTAGTATACAAAATTTGCATTTTAAAAATTTTACAGAACCTTTTTTCAGATGTGTCCATTGTGCTGCAAGGAAATTAAACTAACATACTGTGTTCCGAGAGAGTCAGCAAGTGGCAGAAGTTGAAGAAATCAAGAATATCAGTGCGAGGATAAACTAAGGTCCAGACTTGGGATTTATCATTACTGAAGGAGGGAATCTGAAACTGGAGCTGACAGGGGCATATTAGAGTTTAAAAGACTGTAAAGTCAGAAATCCATCAAGATATTGAGGGTTGTTTGGCTGAGTTTCCCCTTTCTCCAAAGATAGGGAGCTAGTCTCAGTAGGTAGAAAATTAAAATATATATTAAAAGTGATGAAGGTGAAATAAAATATTCAGTTAGCTTCCTGATATTAAATTGTATCAACAGACAGGACCTGAGGAGCTGGTGAGCCCATCTCTCTTGTTAAGCAGTAAGGATTAATGATAGCAGAAAGATTTATTTTCTTTTCCAAACTTTGGAATATAAACAAATATGAGCAAAAACTAAGAACTGTGAGGCTGAAAATCTGAAACAAAAACAGAAATTGCTGTAGATACACAGCAGCATCTGTGGAGAGAAAGCAGAGTTAGCATTTCCAGTGGCCTTTCATCAGAGCAATGGACCCAAAATGTTGACTCTACTTTATCTTCACAAGATGCTTTATTTTCACAAGATGCTGCACGACCTGCT
The DNA here is from genome assembly GCF_030684315.1 of Stegostoma tigrinum. Taxonomy (NCBI): domain Eukaryota; kingdom Metazoa; phylum Chordata; class Chondrichthyes; order Orectolobiformes; family Stegostomatidae; genus Stegostoma; species Stegostoma tigrinum. The sequence goes on from NC_081368.1 coordinate 39,525,320, forward strand.
AAACTTCAGGGTAGTCAGAGAATATCCACAGCTGTCTGGAAAACTCCTGCAAGATGGTCAAAGGGCATAGAGGTAGAATTTGCAATCTCAAGGAAGAAAGACAGCTAAAAGGGGACTGTAATGAATCAAACTCACTAAGATTTCTAATCATCAATGAAACCACAGAAGCTGACTTTCTTCAGTGCTGTATAATGTTAGAACCAAATCTGAATGGGTGCTAAACTTGTCTATTGTCTGTTTGAACAAGTTTTCATTCTTGAATGTGGCAGCAGGCTGGGCAAAGAAGTCATTAACCGTGGTTGAAAAGGATAGCCCTTGTCTCGCAGCAGCCATCCATTTATGGCATTTAACACTGAGAATGAGGCTGGAACGGGAGAGTTTTCAAAAATATGCGCGCCGTGGCCCCTTCCAAGATACCTAGCATGGAACTCTAATATCAGGTGGCTATGATCACGTATGAGATGGATAGTGATCAAATAGAAACTTCTACTGTAAATGAATTCAGGCATGTTATAATATTCTCTCAATACAATGTGTCTAAGTCCTCACCACTCCACACCCAGGGGAACCTAGTGATGCTAGAAAATTCTACTGCCTCTGGGCTGTAGTGCTGACTTCATCACAGGGAAAGAGATGAAGTGGTGTGATCTTGCAGAAAATACATTTATAACATCTTCGATGCATTTGTGAGTTGAGAATTGGAAAATTCCACACAAATCTCCAGCGGAATGAGCCAGTCACATAAAATTAAGTGTGACTGTTACCTGATAGCTAATGGTACAGGATGGCCATTTGCTCCTTCACAGCACAAATCTTACTGCAGCAAATGACATAATTTCATTATGGGGTCCTGGGACATCATCAATCTGCTCCAGCACTGAGCTTCATTCATCTTGAGGAAATAACAGCACAGCAAATTCTGGCCTCCAACACCTCTGCCATATCCTGTGGAAAACTTCTGCAGCAGTTTGGAGTATATTTGGGCACCACGAGAGATTGCTATTGGTCCTGAACTTGCTGACACATTCAGACGTACACATTTCTTCTTTGCATTTTTTTAATGACTGCAACTGCGACTATAACATTGCCCATTGCTGAATCCATTCAGGGTAGGTGTAATGAACCTTTGTGGGGAATATCAGAAACAGAACAGCTTCTTAGTGATCTGATCCTTGACCAGTCATACCAAACAGAAATGAGTCTTTACGATTGGCCATTGATACAGTAGAACTTGGAAGTGTCCGAGAAAAAGGCCCATAAAATGTTTCTACATGGACTTCTGAGATGTTATAACTTATGCAGGTGGTAGGAGTACTCCCTCCTTGCTTCTACACATAAACAAATGCATTAAGAGCTCATTGTGAGAAGAAAGCAGCCCTGAGCCCTTGTGCAGCTATCAAACCTTTGGAATGTGTTTGTGCATTGGTAACCATAGGTGATATTTTTGACATTTTATTCATTCATTCATGGGATGTGGGCATCAGTGCGTGGGCCAACATTTATTGCTCGTTCCCTGTTGACCTTGAGAAGATGGTAGTGAGGTGCCATCTTGAACTTCTGCAGTACATTTTGCATGGGCTGCCTCTTAATAGGTATCATTGTCATTTTCTGCCCAAACCCCAGGATGACAGTGGCTATACCCCCAGAACAACCTTTCAGGGCAGTCGCAACTGAGAATGGCCCAGGTGACTGATTGGTGGTTCTACAATTCCCAAACCTACTCACCTGTACTCCCTGGACTTGTCAGTCCAGACCTGCAGGATTAACCAAGGTGATTGCTGGACTGTAGCGATACAGATGCCCAAATCATGATTGCAGCAGAACCTAGCTAACCGTGGTCAATCCCTTGGACTGATGTTGGACGGTGCCCTTAACAGAGTGTGCTGGCACCCCTGATTATTGTAACCATTCAGTTCACTGTGAACTACTTGTAAAATAGAAACAGAATAATAAAAGGGCATTGATTGACAGTGATGCACAAAAGAAGCAAGGGTGAAGTGAGTAAAAAATGTTTTCACTCAGTGACAAGTTAGGGTACGAAACAGTCTGCCTGGGAAGTGTGGTGGAAACAGCTTCAATTGAGGCATTCAAGAAGGCATTGATGGTTACTTAGAGATAAATCGTGTTCAGGAATATGGGGAATTGGCACCAGACAATAGGACGTTAACAGGCACAAGGGTTGAATGTCCTCCTTTTGCACTGCAACAATTCTGTGATTCTGTCTCTTCGACTTTCAAATATAGCCATTTGATTGAAGCACATGCTTTGTGCTTGCCAAAGAAACAGTTGTCACATTGCTGTGGGTGTGATATTGATGTAACATGTTAACAAGTACTAACATGTCCACCCCATATCTGTTCATTGCTTGCAAACCATGAAAAATTGCTTGGTTTTCTGTCTGAGCTAAAGGCAAAACAAGGCATAGATTCTAAGGTGTCCAAGTAAGTCTAAAGTGAGCAAAAGCTAAGAAAGGGCAAGTATAGAGCCCTGTAATGCACAGATCAATCTGGAAGGCATTTTGCGATGTAAGATATCTGTGAGCTATAAAGTATGATAGGTAAAGTGTTGAAATGTCTTCTGAGGTAGTTCAAGATCGGCCATGATGCTGCGGTGATGCTTGCGTTTGACCAATGCTGACTTCTGTGAATGAAGAATGGGTGCAGTCACTGCTGATTAGCTAAACCATGAGATGTTGGAGAATGAAGTTGAACATAGAGGCTCAGAAAAGCAATCAGTGAGTTCAATTTGCCAGATAAGCACTTACAATTTCAAATGAGAGCTTGCGCACCTAGTTTTTCATCAGTGATTGGGAGAATCATGCAATGCTTAGAAAAGAAGCAGGGTTAGACAGAAATGACAAGCAAATGCAAGGAAATGGGTTCCTTACCACTTACTAGTGTGATTCCCATCTAACTATTGAAAACTCAAGGAGAACATCAGTACTTTTCATCTCAACATCAAGAATCCCATTTTTCCAGTTTTTTTCCCCATATTCCCCCAAATTTCTCATCATTACCCACACCCTCAGAGGAAAATTCTACAAAATGTTTCAACTCGGTCTGGCAATTAGCCTGCTATAGGTCTGCAGGCAGCAAACATAGACATCATTTGTTTTGCTGTTTGCCTGCTTTGTGACTTATGTGTTTTATTGTTTTAAATAAGCAGAGTTAGTGAATCACTGATCAGCAATTAGTTCTTAGACCATTATCATTAACACAAGAAAAGCTAAAATGAAAAGGAAAAGATGCAAATGTAACTGGGTTATCACTAAGACAATTAAAAATAGCCGTGGTGGATATATAAATTTGGACAGTTGTAGAAGTGGAGGTTAGAAGGAGTAAAAGGAAAAATGAAGAAGGATTGCATTTAATTTAAATAAATAAATTGTAATAGTTCTGATAAATGTAAAATATGAAGGAATAATTGAAGACAAATAGAAATATCCAAGTTAATTGAAAAAGACAGTTTGTATAGAATAAGCACATAGTGGAGATATTTATATATATCGCAAAGATATTGCAAATAATAATTGTATTGCAAACCATAGGAAGATATGGAACAATTGGTAGACCTAACAGCAAAAAGGAATTTGGTTTACTTTATAGATAAATTAACAAGTTCTCATAACCTACCTCTTAGGCTGTTGAAATAATTCAGACTGAAGCAAATAAAGGACTATTATGATTTTTCAATCTCCACCCAACATACAGATTTTGCCATTGAATGGAAAATAACTAATCTTGTTCCAGTTCTCAAGAGGGAGAAAAGGATAAATTGGGTAATTACAAATTTATTCAGCTAAAATCAAACTCTTAAGGGCTAACAGTAAGTCATTCTTCTGGTTAGCAGCTCAAAACTTTATGGCATTTGTTTATTTTATGCCATTCTACCATAACTACTTTGCTGGAGGCATTTATATAGATTGGCAATGAGCTTTATTAAAAGATTTCAATATATTTCTATATTGAATAGCACTGAAATACCATTTTTAAGGAAAAAGGAGAACCATTTGGTTGTGTGAATAAAAAATGGCATTTGGGAGCAATATTTAATGGAGCACTTAGCTGCAAGTACTTAAATCATTATATCGATTCATCTGGCCAGGTCCGTGCCTTAGAAATTGAGGTTTTCCACTTCCTTCACTTCAAAATGTTTAAGAAGCTCCAGAAAGGATTGCTCAGTATCATCAGTGGTATCAGGTTGCAAAAGCTTAGGGAACTGCTGTAGAGTGCTAAAGAAACCAGAAAAGGAAAAGGTAACTCACAAATGTTCTTCCACTGCCCACAAGGCTTTAACTCAGAGACTTTCCTGAGGAGCAGTGTGTCAGGAGTTTGCAAATCTACAGGAAGGCTGTCGAAGACACAGATGACTGATCTTCAACCCATTTTCCCTGATACCCATGCGTTGCCTATAAGTCTGAAATTAAAAATAGTTCTCATTTTCAATCTCGGGCTGTTATTTTTAGCTGTGGCCGGTCATATTAGTCAGTCTACAATCCACATTTGCCTCAAGTAAGTCTCTGATACTTTCTATTTCAAGGACAAACAACTGTAAATTTCTTCATGGCTGCCAGCAGCCAGTCAAAAAGTACTGTATCATTTTGTGCAGGAGAGGCTAATAAATGCCATCACTATTTAACCATGACTTTCTAATCATCATAATATTAACAAATCCTAACATTTGTTTACTAGTGATGAGGAAATCAAATAAGGTTGAGACAGTCAGAAGGATGGAGGTTAAAAATATTTTATCATGAGGCAAAGAATTATGTAAATACAAGTTATAAAGGCAGCATAATAAAATTCAGTCTACAACTAATATCTGGAGAGGTGTTGGGAAAGAGTGAGACTTTTTTTGTTTCTTCACATCATATACACATGTTTGCAATATTACAAGTTGTTTTATTTTTCACAGCTAATAAAATTATCATTGCCACATACAGGGATTATTCCACACTGTTCTACAGGAATTGAAATCAATTTCACAAAGGCACAGTGGAAAATAAAATTCTGTTTCAGTTCCCTCAAAATTTCAGGATGAAGAAAACTTAAAGGATATGTTTGTTGCCTTATGATTTATCACATTTTCTAAGTGGAAGTTGCTGAGATGAAAAGCTCCAGATTGTGAATAGTGTTCACTGAACTATGTAGATATTGCTTAGTGAGAATGTATCCATATTTGTTTGGTAGACAACAAACTCAGGGAGTTGGGTAACAGGTAGTCCCATTAGACAGCAGCAATGCCATCATCATTACTATGTTTAGAGATCAACAAGATCAGATACAGGTGTGGCTGTGCCTTTTCCTATATTTTCTGCCTGTGTGTACAATCGGCAGTGATCTCTAATACACCTAAGATAACAAGGTGCAGAACTGGACGAACACAGCAGGCCAAGCAGCATCAGAGGAGCAAGAAAGCTGACATTTCAGGCCTAGACCCGAAACATCAGCTTTCCTGCTCCTCTGATGCTGCTTGGCCTGCTGTGTTTGTCCAGTTCTACACCTTGTTATCTCAGATTCTCCAGCATCTGCAGTATCTCTAATATACCTAATGCACCTTGTAGATCCAGCTCTACACCTTGTATTCTCTATTGTAGCTCCTATGTTTCTTTTTGCTATGTAACAGTGCCCTCTTGTGGCATAATGATTTCTACTCCAGCTGCTCGCAGAAGAGAATCTGTCCTTAATGTGGTACTTTCCTAATTGATCACTCCAGAAGTTTTGTGTTATTTGTTACCTTGGCCAATATATTGCACCAGATAAGGGTTGGTTCAGGTAGTTCACTGCCACCAATCATCTTCTATCTTTATTTTGCTTTGGATTTACCTAGAGATTTGAGGTAAAAGATACACCATAATAGAGTATTCACAGAAGAGGATAAAAGGTGTATTGTCTGACAGCAATATATACAGCAGTGGCTATATTTATTTAGGTATAGTTATTAGGATTTTACGGAACTGGTAGAGATACATCTACTCTCTGAAAAAGTTGGAGTAGAACTCTTTGTCTCCACTGTTGTACTATATATGATATCAATAGAATGTTTGAAGCCATTGCAAAATGAGCATTAACTCCTTTGAACCAATAACTTATACAACATCTTCCCCCAAGCTTTTATCCTCTTAGTTAAACCACTGTTCATCATCAGCAATCACTTGCTAACAAGTATGATTGTCCACTGAGGAAATTTGTTTCATTAGCCATTGGTTCTATGCATCCATACATTGCCGATGATCCTGATCCAAAAGCTGCATCTCTGTCCACACATCTGGCAGTTTGCAAGCGGTGGAAATGGTTCTTGGCATTAAGTTCATTAGCATTTCTTTTTCCAATTCATTTCCACAATTCAGCATACTGATGGCTGTTCTCAAGGAATTATGTCCATTCATACAAGAGTTTCTTCCATGTCAGTTTTCTTTGAATGAGAATCTCCCATGGATTGGCATCTATGTTGCATATCTTGAGAGAAGCTTTCAGAGAGTGTTTGAAATGGTATCCATGTGCTCACCTCATTTAAGTGCCTGCTTTGAACTGGACAAAGATGATTTGCTTTGATAGTCAGGTATTAAGCATCCTAAGCACATGGCTGGCCCCAGTGGAGTTGTTTTCAGATGATCATGGTCTTAATGCTGGTTCTATTAGCTGCTTCAAGGATGCTAGTGTTAGTACTCCTGTCCTCCCAGCTGATGTGGAGAATCCATCTCAAACAACATTGTTGATACTTCTCATGGGTCTTGAGGTGGCAAATTTCAGAGCCAAAAAGAAGTGTCAGAAGAATTATTGCTTTATACAAAAGGATCTTGGTATCAGTGCAGAACATCACAGTCATCAAAGATTCTCATCCATAAATGTGTGAAGGCACCGCTTGCAGATTGGATGTGATTTTGAATCTCCACATAAATGTGGATGATAGGTTTCATCTAGGTAGGGGAAATGTTCCATGCTTTGGAGTATTTATGCATTAATCTTACTTGAGGAATTATCTGAAATTTGCCCTGGAATGGATTGATAAAAGATTTACGTCTTCTTGAAAAGTTCTTCAGTCTGCTTCTGTGAAGTCACTAAGTGAGGCTTGAAGATTCTCTTCTGACAGAACAGAGATGATGTTATCACCCATATGCTGAAGTTCCACAAGCGAAGCCAGTGTCATTTTCTTCTAAGGTTTCAGCTACTTGAGTTTGATTAGGTTTCCATCCAACCTGCAGACAATGTCCACACCACTGGGAAACTTGATCTTGACTAGGTGAGAATAATGGTGATGAAAATGGAGAAAAGGGTGGCAGTGATGACACATTCCTGCATGACTTGTATCTTGATTTCAAATGATTCTATCATTTTACTATCAGCGAAGATCATCACCAACATCTTGTTGTGTAGCATAGCCACCACCTCTTCCCGCAGCTGACCGGCATCTGTTCTTAAAGTATCCCTGCAGGGCAGTGATATCAGTTTGGAAGTGCCTAACTTAACAGACAACAACAACAGTTCTTCATTATGGATAATTATTTTGCTGGTGTTCCATGTGAGTTCGTACATTCCAGGTTTTGAGATTGAGTTTGATTTTGGTTTTCAGGCCACAGTAGATGAACCCACTGGATGCAGATTTCTAGTCAGGCTGGTAAAAGAAGAGATAACAAGGTGTAGAGCTGGATGAACACAGCAGGCCAAGCAGCAACAGAGGAACAGGAAGGTTGATGTTTCGGGCCTAGACCCTTATTCAGAAATGGGGGAGGGGAAGGAGGATTCTGAACTAAATAAGGAGAGAGGGAGAGGCGGATAGAAAATGGAGAGAGGAGAAGAGGGGTGGAGCGGAGACAGACAGGTCAAAGAGGCAGGGATGGAGCCAAATAAGGTGAGTATAGGTGGTGAGTTAGGGAGGAGATAGGTCAGTCCAGTGAGGACAGACAGGCCAAGGGGGCAGGATGAGGTTAGCAGGTAGGGATTGGGGGTTGAGGTGGGAGGAGGGGATAGGTGGGAGGAAGGACAGGTTAGGGAGGCAGGGATGAGCCTGGCTGGTTTTGCGATGCGGTATGGGGAGGGGAGATTTTGAAGCTAGTGAAGTCCACATTGATGTCATTGAGCTGCAGGGTTCCCAAGTGGAATATGATTGCTGTTCCTGCAACCTTTGGGTAGCATCATTGTGGCACTGCAGGAGGCCCAGGATGGGCATGTCATTGGAGGTAATGGGAATTGTAGATGCTTGGGAATCCTAGATAACAAAGCATGGAGCTGGATGAACACAGCAGGCCAAGCAGCACCTTAGGAGCACAAAAGCTGATGTTTCGGGCCTAGACCCTATGCCCAAAACATCAGCTTTTGTGCTCCTAAGATGCTGCCTGGCCTGCTGTGCTCATCCAGCTCTATGCTTTGTTATGCTGTCAGAGGAATGGGAGGGACAGTTGAAATAGATCGCAACTGGGAGGAACAATTGTTTATTGCAAACCAAGCGTAGGTGTTCTGCAAAGTGGTCCTCAAGCCTCCGCTTGGTTTCCCCGATGTAGAGGACGCCACAATGGTAACAGCGGATGCAGTATACCACATTGGCAGATGTGCAGCTGAACATCTGCTTGATGTGGAAAGCCTTCTTGGGGCCTGGTATGGGGGTGAGGGAGGAGGTGTGGGGCAGGTGTAGCATTTCCTGTGGTTGCAGGGAAAAGTGACGGGTGTGCGGAGCAGATAAGGGAGTCACAGAGAGAGTGGTCCCTCCAGACAGCAGATAAGGGTGGGGAGGGAAAAATGTCTTTGGTGATGGGGTCGAATTGCAGATCGCAGAAGTGTCAGAGGATGATGCGTTGGATCCGGAGGTTGGTGGGGTGGTGCATGAGGACGAGGGGGATTCTCTTTTGGTTGTTATTGCGGGGACGGGGTGTGATGGATGAGTTGTGGGAAATGTGGGAGACATGGTCGAGGGCATTCTCAACCACTAGGGTGAGGAAGATGCGGTCCTTGAAAAACGCGGGCATCTGAGATGTACAGGAGTGGAATGCCTCATCCTGGGAGCAGATGCAGTGGAGGTGAAGGAATTGGGAAAAGGGGATGGCCATTTTTGCAGGAAGATGGGTGGGAGGAGGTGTATTCAAGGTAGCTGTGGGAGTCAGTAGGCTTGAAATGGATATCGATTTCTGGGTGGCCAAAGATGGAAACAGAGAGGTCCAGGAAGGAGAGACAGGTATTAGGGATGGTCCAGGTGAACTTAAGGTTGGGGTGGAAGATGTTGGTGAAGTGGATGAACTGATCGAGCCCCTCATTGGAGAACGAGGCTGCGCTGATACAGTCATCGATGTAATACAGATAGAGTTGGAGTTTGGGGCCTGTGTAGGTGCGGAAGAGGGACTGTTCCACATAACTTACAAAGAGGCAGGCATATCTTGGGCTCGTGCGGGTACCCATGGCCACCCACTTTGTCTGTAGGCAATGGGAGGAATTGAAAGCGAAGTTGTTGAGGGTGAGGACGAGTTTGGCTAAGCAGATGACGGTGTCAGTGGAGGGGGTCTGGTCGGCCCTGCGGGACAGGAAGAAGCAGAGGGCGTTTAGACTATCTGCATGGGGAATGCAGGTGTATAGGGATTGGATGTCCATAGTAAAAATAGGTGTTGGGGACCAAGGAGTTGGAAGTTCTGGAGGAGGTGGAGGGCATGGATGTAGGTAGGGGTAGGTAGGACAATGGGTTGACAAGGGCAGTCAGGTTTGTGGATTTTGGGAAGGAGATTGAAGCGGGCAGAGTGGGGTTGGGAAACGATGAGGTTGGAGGCTGTGAGTGGGAGGTCCCCTGAGGTGATGAGGTAGTAGATGGTTTGGGAGATGATGGTTTGGTGGTTGTGGGCGGGGTCATGATCAAGGGGGCGTTAGGTGGTGTTGGAGAGTTGGCGCCTGGCCTCAGCGATGTATAGGTCAATGCGCCATACTACAAATGCGCCTCCCTTGTCTGTGGGTTTTATGGTGAGGTTGGGATTGGAGCAGAGGGAGTGGAGGGCTGCACGTTCTGCAGGGAAGAGGTTGGAGTGGATAAGAGGGGTGGAGAGGTTGTGGCGATTGATGTCTCAACAGCAGTTGAAACATCAGTTTTCCTGCTCCTCTGATGTTGCTTGGCCTGCTGTGTTCATCCAGCTCTACACCGTATTATCTCAGATTCTCCAGCATCTGCAGTTCCTACTGTCTCTGGTAAAGGAACAGACTCGTTTTAGGGCATCTTGTCCAGACCTTGAGCAGAATGGATTCTGAAGAGGGCTGCTCAGTTGCGAAGAAAGTTGTTGAAATGCTCTCTTGCAAATCTCAAACTCCACTGCCTATGTTGCTGTTTGTTGTGTTTGTAATTCACTGGAACCTGAAATAAACATCAGTTAGACAGGAGATAACCTTGAATTGATCTTAATTATACATCATCCCAGCTCCACAGCTGGTCCTAGACTGTTTCCTAATCCCTGTGCTGGGTCACTCGACCCAATCTATTAAGGGGCACCATGCATTTGGCTAGATATGTGACACTTGTCTGAAGCTCGGGACTTCCAGATCTCACAAACCTGTCCCTGTCACCTCACACCAATGGACTGGGAGTTTGTGCTGTGTGCTGAGGGTATTTGAAGTCCTCTGGATAGATGCCATGTGCAGGACATCTTTAACATGGAAATGCCGTTGCACATAAGCAGGCACATGGTCCTTGACAGAGGTAGCTCCAGTTCCATTGGGAAGGAAATCTCAACAGCCGGAAATCTCCTCACTGCAGCATCCTTCATCTGCCATCCCAGCCATTGATATCATATAAATATCCGGATCATTATTGAAGACTTGTTTTGGATTGTGCTTTGTCTGGCTCTTCCCTCAACTTTACCGTCATGGGTGGCCCTGCCAGGAGTTGAGAAATCCCAGCAGTATCCCTCACGGAATCATGAGAACACTCAAGCCTCCACCACAGCAAGGTGGCAATCCACAGAAAGCATCATTATATACAATCTTATGCATAACACCACTACAGTTGGCACAACCCATTTCCCCTGTGTCTCTAGGACAAATGCAGGTGATCTGGACATTTCAGAATCCTCTTAGAATGCACTGTTTTTGATTAGAAAAATGGAAGGCCTTTCACTTGAGGACTGCTAACCTAAGCTATGATAAAAGGATCATTTCTCTGCTGGAGTCTCCATATATTCCAGGACACTGTGATGGAATTATGTTGGATGCTAGAACAGGACCAGAGGAATGCTCTAGTGGGGAGCCATCTTTTTCTGGTGGCTGTGAAATTGACAACCAGTTTAAATATTTATGCAACTGACTCCTTCCAGGAAGCAATGGGTAAACTGTTTGAAGTCATGCACTCACAAATGCAACAGAATAATGACCAGCGCCATCTGCGCAAGACCTTTCTAGTTTCACATTAATCACTTTGTTTCCAGATGATGAGGTCAGTGGTAAATCCTGTGCAGTATGATTAAGAAACATTTGGCTTCCTAAAGGTATAGCGTACTATCAACTGTGCACAAGTGGCACTGCGAGGGCCCCATTGCAACACTAGAAGAATTCATCAACAGGAAGTGTTTCCATTCCATTAAGGTCCAGGCCATCCGTAATTACCATTTGTACTTCCTGGAGGCATGAGTCCACTTCCCTGGCAGCTGCCACATCTCCTACATCATGGAGTACTGTAGGGTACCTGGTGTGTTTGTGAGTCCAAAAGCCTTACAAGGCTAGTTATTGGAGACAAGGGCTACCCACTATAACCATGGCTCGTGATACCACAACCCCTAATTGATGCAGTGCACAGGTATAATGCTATCGATACTTCACCTAGGGCTATGGTGGAGCAGGAGAGATCTGTTGAAATTGCCATTCTGCTGTTTGAGCCAGTGACCTTCAGCATAGTCTGGACAAAGTGTGCTCCATTATCCCAGAGTGCTGTGCTCTGCACAATTGAAGAAGGCCACAAGATGGATGTGATGGATGCAGAGGAACAGGAAGAGGATGAGGTCACTGGGAGGAGGAAGCTCTCCCCATCCATGGCAGAGCTCTCAGCTGCTTTGGGAATCCAAGCCTTTGGTTTGCACTGTGGGAGCAAACTGCAACCTCTAATCAAGCGGTTTGTGTTCAGTTTTGATGACTGTAAATAAAAGGTGATGTTTGGAATTGTCCCATTGCTTGTCTGTAAGTGAGTAGCCCCTACCTGACAATGACAAACTGTGAGTCTATAGTGGACATTTGGGATGGGGTAGCGATGACTTGAAAAGGATGTATCTACGGAAAGTGAAAAGGTGTGGCCTGACAGTGACTAAGGTGAGAGAATGTGTGAAGACAGTGTCCGCCATGCCAGCTATGTGTTGTGAGCAACATGGTTTTGTGGTTGCCGTGCCATCACATTGCCAATGCCTTATCTGGGTGATTTTTTAAAGATAGCACAGGTACCAGCAATGCTGATCTTTCAGTGAGATGTTCTGGGAATGATGCATAGTAAAGGAGGCTCAAATAGAGTGAAAAGGATATCATAGGAGTGAGCTGAGTGGGTAATGATGTGAGTCATATTAGATACAGTGAGCAATCTCATCACAAAAACCCTTCAAGAAATTGACAGTCAATAAAATGTAAGATTCAGTCCTCAATCTTTGAGAATGTTTAAAATAGAGGTTGATAGATTGCTGATTGCAAATGACATGAGAGGCTATGGAGATAATTTGAGCAAAATACATTTAAGTATTTGATCAGCTATGATCAATTTTAATGGCAGGGTAGATTAAATGTCTGAGCAGCTTACTCCAGTTCCAATATATCTACGTTCCTTAGAATTTTCTGTGAACACCATCCCACACTGTAGACAATAATAACATGCTGCATTCTTGTCAAGGCAGATGTGGTATTTGGACAAGGAAGATATAGCTGCCAATTCACAGATGCAGGTTGGTAAAAATCATGCTCTTATTCCAGATCGAATATTGGATCTTACCTTGCTGTACTTGAAGTCAGATGAGTTGTCTAATTGTTCAATTGTATTTTGCTGTTGTATTTTCCTCTTGTTCAATAAGTTACTGAACATCATGGTTTCTGTAATTAACTAATTTTGCAATCGTGTCTCACTATCAATCCTTTGGATTTTCTTCTTTTCACAAGTTAAAATAGTCTTTTAATGTCAGTAATATGTTTACAATCCTCAAGCATCTCAACAATTCTCCCTGGTGGCTCATGAAGTTTATTCAATGAGTATTGGATCTTTAAAGACAAGGAAGATCCCAGTCCTGATTTGTGATCTGTGCTGTTGCGTGATTCCAGCTGGAATGGTATTTTCATCCATTCTTGGGGAAATACGAGGAATTTAGCAAGGTCCTGACTGCCATCTAATGTGTCCCGAACCAATTAGGTTTGACTGAGTGTGTGCTAAGATTAGCTATATGCTACCTTGTTCATTAAAGTAAACTGCTGCATTCTTGTCAAGGCAGATGTGGTATTTGGACAAGGAAGACATAGCTGCCAATTCACAGATGCAGGTTGGTAAAAATCAGGAGTGTGGGAGGGTGTAATTTTATAAAGAAAAATTGGAAAGAGAAAAAGAAAATCAGCCAAGTTATTTATTAGAATAACTTTTGTTTTTTTTGTTGTTCCTATTTTATACAAATTTTGTGGAATCTTGCTGCTGATAAGTTAATGTTAGTTAGCTTCTATGTTGACAGTTGATGATACTCTCGAGGATTATGCTCTTTGTCTTTCTGCCCTGGTGGTCCTTTTCTTGTCCTTTATCATGAATGGCCTTGTTCTCTTCTTCCAAGGTAATGTATTGTTGTCAAAATAAGTCTTGTTCAATTCCCTTCGAACCCTGCAGGATTAATTATGTGGTTCTTATAACATTGTGTGTTGAACTGTGGTTTAAAAGACTTGGGAGCTTCCCAAATGAGAGTCTTGCAAATGCTCCACAACACACTTCCCTTTTTGTTCATCTCTTTATCTGAGTCATCATGGAGGAAGTTGTTTTGACAAGTAAATTAGTTTCTTCTCACAATTACTTCTAATATTATCCTAGTAGCACACCATTATAGTGATTTATTCTGCATGATACAATAGGCATTGCAATTTGGTAAGAAGTTGGGTTCGAAATTTCTTCTTAGCTGCCAAAATTTCTATTAATGCCACTAATCAATGGATGTAAAATTGCTAATACATTCAGGAAAAAAATTGCTGCAACTTAACACATAAACAAATCCCAATTAGCATATCACAAATTAGATTTCCAACCACCTAAAGGAAAAGACTGCACTAATATCTGTATTTTTAACTGAGTGATGTGATGAATTCAACACTGTCACATGGCTTCTTTTTCCTGTTGTAAACATTTCCAAATTGACCTGTTTGGGCATGTTATACACCACTGGAGTAAGTAGGACTTGAACCCAGACTTTTCCATCTCCGAGGTAGGGACACAATCACATCACCCCAAAACCTCTCTACCTTTCTGTTGGTATTTTCCTGGAAAATATTGCACATGAATCAATATAAATGGGTCATTGGGAGAAACACTTTCATATTTTAATGGGTCTCTTGTTTCTACGTGAGCCTTTGACATTTTTTTTTACCCACAAGTGCTCTCACAGAGAACTGAGCAACTTTCCCACCACCAATGATTTTTTTGCATTATTTTAAGCTACTAACTATTGCCAGATAAAAACAATTGTGTAGCCAATTAAATGCTTACATGCAAAGCCCACTAAGGGCAATGAAAGCCATCAAAAGTGAGGGGGAAGGAGGAAGAAAGGGAAGGGGCTAAATCAAAACAGAGTTGGGGGGAAGATAAAACACTGTATAACCCACAGTGACCACCTCCCTCGAAAAGCATGGACCGTATTGATGGACACTGCATGCCCTCTCTCCAAGGTCACCCTGTATGAATGTAACCGGGGAAGGGGGCAGACACTTGGTGAAAATGACCCTCCTCCACAACCCGCAGCCTGGACCAGTTATAGCCACCCTGATCAGGCCCAGAAGCAGACCCAAAAGGAGGTCCTCCAACCTGCCTGCACACTTCCACACCAGGTGCCAAAAGATCAGGAACATAGGGCTGAAGTGCAAACAAAAATACAATGTTTTTTTTAAATCACTAAAAAGGGGTTGCAAATGCCCTCAACCAATATATATGTGGTCCATGGACTCCACAGTACAACAAAATTGAACGTTGGGCTGCGAGTCTATGCGCCACTGCAATCCATGATTACACAGAACTGCGGCATACAATACCGTCCACCCCATGCACCGGACGAAAATGGGAGGACTCCCAAATAGACAGCCCTCCACTTTCAAATAAGTGCACCAAGTCAAGGTGGAGAAAAGGCACATTGGGCTAAGCCAAGAGGCAGTTCAGGCAATGGAAGTTTCAGAACCCCACGGTTAATGTGAAATTCTGTCCGAGCAGGGGTATGCACAGACGGGATTCCACCACACACCTGAGCATCCTCCAACTGGTGCACAACATCAGGGCCAAGCATCACAATTTTCAGGCAACGGATGGCATTGCTGTAAGCTGTACGTCCACCATTACCCTGATTACCAATTCCTGTGGCAATATTCAGCCCAGGCCTCTGCCATCCAGCACGTCCCCGACTCTGGCCACCCACATAGCCATGGCCCTCGAACCCGCTATGGCAGCACAATGGATTCCTGAGCAGTGGCTCTCTGACAATAGTTGCTAATCCTGACAGCAGGATGGTACGGCCCTTTGGCATTGTTAAATCTCACTTCTAAATCATTTAATTAATTTCAAGGATTTGTTTTGACAGGTAAACACTGAAATCCTTTATTGAAAGTGAATTCCGATTGGTGTGTTACTCATTTGTTCACTGTCCTGAGTGTTAGTCGTCTGAATAACCAGTAAAAACAGAGTGCAACTTGTTACAACACAAACTAAAGGAAGGAGTCATGCACTGAAAGTTAATCCTACAGGCAGATAGAAGAATCAGGAAAATTCCTGCTTTAAGCTTCAGCCTCAGGAAAGTGTGGCTCTGGAGGTGTGATTGTAATTCTGGAGACGGATGCATGTTGATTTAGGGACTAACTCCTCTGAAAACAATTCAGAGGCAGCTGCCTGGGTTGCCCATAGAGGAGCACCATATCATTTTGGGCCTTTATCCTGGTTATGAGAAAAACATAATCAGGCCCTCTGGCCTCATCCCTGTGGGTGGAAGGGATTAGACAGCCTATGAAAAGAGGTTTTTAGGGTGGCCTGCAGAATTTGGAGGCCAGGTAAAGAAACACCCAAAGAAGGGAACAGTCTTGTAACCGATGCCTCAGGCAAGGTATTTACCAAAGGATTTATCTGTTTCCTGCATTTTTTTCACCAACATGAGTGAAAAATGGCCTTTCTACTCCCTCTGCCTTCCACTGCCCAGCACATAGTGACAGTGCCATAAGATTGAGGCCTTAAAAGACAATAATTGGACGCAAGGGCCTCAGTAGACTAGGAGTAGACAGCTTCTGTATTTTCGGGACCAAGGGGTACCTGGTGGCACAGTGCTAGCATCCCTACTTCTAGCCCAACCTGGGTTCAAATGCCACCTGCTGCAAAGGTGTGTAACCATGTCTCTGAACAAGTTGATCAAAAAATATTTGTTAGGGAGACCAAGTTAAGAATGCATGAGAAGGCCGCAAACCAGTCACCTGACATATGTCATGCGACTCCTGCTAAATACATACTCAGTGGGCTGCTGTACTATTGAGCCCATTAACTCTGTTTTGGTCTTCACAGATGCTACTCGATCTGTTAAGTATTTTCAGCTTTTCTCCGTTATTTTGTAAGACGGCAACAATGAGCTTGAATGCTTTTTTTTATCTCTTCTTATGACTGTAATTTCCTATATTCCCACGCACATATTCTCCAGTATTTCTTTTCATCTAACTCTTGTGATGGAATCCACTGATTGGAGACCTGTGGGAAAATGTTGTTTGCATAGATGAAGATGAATGCTTTGTTGGGCACGTTAACACAGATCTGCAATCATGATTATTTAAAATGCTCCTTAACTGAAAGAGAGACTAACGCCTGAATTTTCACTCCTGGATAGAGAGCACAGAGTCAGGACAGCTTGAGTTTTCGAACTGGGGAGACAGTTTTGTGAGAGTCATGGTGCTGCCCTCAGAAAAATGTTTAAAGACTGTTGTGTGCAAAATTGGTTTGAACAAAAGGAGAGCCTTCATTCTCTGATACCTTTTTTGGAGATGCAGCAAAGAATTTTAAAAATGCTGTTGAGCCCTCACTGCCTATAACCCTCCCAACTGCCATACACTTTCCATGCCCCATCCATGCCAGCCATGCCCATGATGGATCACACCCTCTGTGCTTATCTATGCTAAGGCTATTCGGGTGGGTTTAAAGTAATTCAGCAGGGGGATGGGCACCAAAATTGTAGTTTGACTATAGAAAAGGTTGAGAGTAGGGTGGTCCGAAATAAAGTTTCAGGGAAGCAAGATGGCACCGGCAAGCAAGAAGTTAGTTTGAAGTGTGTCTACTTCAATGCCAGGCGCGTCCGGAATAAGGTGGGTGAACTTGCAGCATGGGTTAGTACCTGGGACTTCAATGTTGTGGCCATTTCGGAGACATGGATTGAGCAGGGACAGGAATGGTTGTTGCAGGTTCCGGCATTTAGATGTTTCAGTAAGAACAGAGAAGATGGTAAAAGGGGCTGAGGTGTGGCATTGTTGGTCAAGGACAGTATTACAGTTGCAGAAAGGATGTTTGGGGACTCGTCAACTGAGGTAGTATGGGCTGAGGTTAGAAACAGGAAAGGAGAGGTCACCCTGTTGGGAGTTTTCTATAGGCCTCCGAATAGTTCCAGAGATGTAGAAGAAAGGATAGCAAAGATGATTCTCGATAGGAGTGAGAGAGACAGGGTAGTGGTCATGAAAGACTTCAACTTTCCAAATATTGACTGGGAACACTATAGTTCAAGTACTATAGATGGGTCAGTTTTTGTCCAGTGTGTGCAGGAGGGTTTCCTGACACAGTATGTAGATAGGCCAACAAGAGGCAAAGCCACATTCTGTTATGTTTACTTTAGTGATGGAAAGGGATAGGTGTATACCACTGGGAAAGAGTTATAGCTGGGGGAAAGGCAATTACAATGAGATTAGGCAAGATTTAGGGAGCATAGGATGGGGAAGGAAACTGCAGGGGATGGGCACAGTAGAAATGTGGAGCTTATTCAAGGGAAAGCTCCTGTGTGTCCTACATAAGTATATACCTGTCAGGCAGGGAGGAAGCTGTAGAGTGCGGGAGCCGTGGTTTACGAAAGAGGTGGAATCTCTGGTCAAGAGGAGGAAGAAGGCTTATGTTAGGATAAGATGTGAAGGCTCAGTTAGAGCACTTGAGGGCTACGACGTAGCCAGGAAAGACCTAAAGAGAGAGCTCAGAAGAGCCAGGAGGAGACATGAGAAGTTGTTGGCGGATAGGATCAAGGTAAACCCTAAGGCTTTCTATAGGTATTTAAGGAATAAAAGAATGACGAAAGTAAGATTAGGGCCAATCAAGGGTAGTAGTGGAAAGTTGTGTGTGGAGTCAGATGAGATAGGCGAAGCGCTAAATGAATATTTTTCAACAGTATTGACTCTAGAAAATGACAATGTTGTCGAGGAGAATACTGAGATACAGGCTACTAGACTAGGTGGAATTGAGGTTCACAAGGAAGAGGTATTAGAAATCCTACAGAGGGTGAAGATAGATAAGTCCCCTGGGCCGGATCGGATGTATCCTCGGATCCTCTGGAAAGCCAGGGAGGAGATTGCCGAGCCTTTGGCATTGATCTTTAACTCGTCATTGTCTACAGGAATAGTGCCAGATGACTGGAGGATAGCAAAAGTGGTTCCCCTGTTCAAGAAAGGGAGTAGAGACAACACTGGTAATTATAGACCAGTGAGCCTTACCTCAGTTGTTGGTAAAGTGTTGGAAAAGGTTATAAGGGATAGGATTTATAATCATCTAGAAAAGAATAAATTGATCAGGGATAGTCAGCACGGTTTTGTGAAGGGAAGGTCGTGCCTCACAAACCTTATTGAGTTCTTTGAGAAGGTGACCAAACAGATAGATGAGAGTAAACCGGTTGATGTGGTGTATATGGATTTCAGCAAGGCGTTCAATAAGGTTCCCCACAATAGGCTATTGTACAAAATGCAGAGGAATGGAATTGTGGGAGATATTGCAGTTTGGATCGGAAATTGGCTTGCTGAAAGAAGACAGAGGGTGGTGGTTGATGGGAAATGTTCATCCTGGAGACCAGTTACTAGTGGTGTACTGCAAGGGTCGGTGTTGGGTCCACTGCTGTTTGTCATTTTTATAAATGACCTGGATGAGGGCGTAGAAGGATGGGTCAGTAAATTTGCAGATGACACTAAGGTCGGTGGAGTTGTGGAAAGTGACGAAGGATGCTGTAGGTTGAGAGAGACATAGATAAGCTGCAGACCTGGGCTGAGAGGTGGCAAATGGAGTTTAATGCAGACAAGTGTGAGGTGATGCACTTTGGTAGGAATAACCGGAAGGCAAAATACAGGGTTAATGGTAAGATTCTTAGCAGTGTAGATGACCAGAGAGATCTCGGTATCCATGTACACAGATCTTTGAAAGTTGCCACCCAGGTTGACAGGGCTGTTAAGAAGGCATACAGTGTTTTAGCTTTTATTCATCGAGGGATCGAGTTCCAGAACCAAGAGGTTATAGTGAAGCTGTACAAAACTCTGGTGCAGCCGCACTTGGAGTATTGTGTACATTTCTGGTCACCGCATTACAAGAAGGATGTGGAAGCTTTGGAAAGGGTGCAGAGGAGATTTACTAGGATGTTGACTGGTATGGAGGGAAGGTCTTTCGAGGAAAGGCTGAGGGACTTGAGGCTGTTTTCATTAGAGAGAAGAAGGTTGAGAGGTGATTTAATTGAAACATATAAAATTCAGAGGGTTAGATAGGGTGGATAGGGAGAGCCTTTTTCCTAGGATGGTGACGGCAAGCACGAGGGGGCATAGCTTTAAATTGAGGGGTGAAAGACATAGGACAGATGTCAGAGGTAGTTTCTTTACTCAGAGAGTAGTAAGGGAATGGAACGCTTTTCCTGCAACGGTAGTAGATTCGCCAACTTTAGGTACATTTAAGTCATCATTGGACAAGCATATGGACATACATGGAATAGTGTAGGTTAGATGGGCTTGAGATCGGTATGACAGGTCGACACAACATCGAGGGCCAAAGGGCCTGTACTGTGCTGTAATGTTCTATGTTCTTTAAACACCCCAATATCCTCTCATGCCCTGCATGCCAATCTCACCCTCTGTGCACCTCATGGTCCCTTATATCTCCCAAGGCAACATATGCTCTATGCATTCCCCATGACTGCTCAAATCTTCTTGCCTGTACTTAACCCATAAATCTTCGTACCTTCATGCTAACATGTGCCCCTCCAACAACTTCTATTATGGGCATTGATGGTCCATATGTCAACTTATTTCCAACTCATGCCATGCCAACCTATGCCCCTATCCACCTTTCCATTTTTCATGCTAACTCACCTGATATTCACAATGAACTGATTTCAAAATCTGTGTCAAGATTAAATGAAGTTCATAAAGTGAATTCATTACAAAAAAATTGATAAAAATCTACCTGCAAATCCTTAATCCCACATCAAAACTTAATAATTTATATGAAATTATCAATGACACTGTGCACTGATAGGTACCGACATTTATTATAATAGGTTATGAAATTAGTCATTCAGCACCTAGCATGTAATGATAAATCTCTGACCTCATTCAACAGATTGAGCGAAAAAGCAATCACTGATTTTTGAACAACACTACAGAAAGATTTTTTTCCAAATGTTTGAAGGTTGAGAGATGTAAGTGTTTTGACAGCCTGGCAGCTCCATTTGCCAGCTCAATTTGACAGTCCCAATGAGTTTATCCAATTTTTAAATATTTTAATATTTGCATTAACTAGTTCCAAAGAACACATAATCACTCCTGAAGATGCCCTGAGGCCATAACCAATAACGCAATTTACCTCTCCAAAATAGTACACTACTGTCTCCAAAGAACTCTGATAGCTTCTGATGTTTTCCCACCAGAACTAATGTGCATAAGTCATGTTGTGAACATCCCACTCACAAATATTAGGCCTTACCGAAGGCTGTTGCTGTTTTGCATATGAAGCTGGTTCCATGGATGTCCAAAGTGTGACATATACAGCCTCCCCCCCTGTGAAAATATTAGGGGCTAGAGCCATGGGTAGAACTTCTAGATTCAGGCCTCTAGCACCATTTTCATGAAAAAATGGGCATTCTCAATCCATGTGAAAATTCATGCCTAAAACTTCAGGTTTCAAGGACCTGGACAGTGATATTAGGGACAAAAACAAAGTTGCTGGAAAAGCTCAGCAGTTCTGGCAGCATCTTGGAGGAAAAAACAGAGTTAATGTTTCGGGTCCGGTGATCCTTCGTCAGAACGCCCTCAGAACTGATAAACTTCCAGTTCTGAGGAAGGGTCACTGGACCCAAAATGTTAATTCTGTTTTCTCCTCCACAGATGCTTCCAGACCTGCTGAGATTTTCCAGCAACTTTGTTTTTGTTCCTGATTTATAGCATCTGCAGTTCTTTTGGTTTTTATTTAATGATATTAGGGATTCTGGTTGAATCTAGGAAATTTGACAGCCTTTTATGGACCAGACCAGATCTCCCAAAGCATATTATGGAAATAGCATAGGCCCTTTTTTTTTCTAAAAGGCAAGTGTAGCACCTTATATTCCAGATATGATTTGATTGGTCCACCACTAAGCTTTGCCAAAACAACACTTTATTCTTACAACTTACTTAAAATACAACAAAAAGAAGAATTGGAAATCTTTACTCTATTGAGATTCCTTACAAGATAATAAGTAATGAGTAATTTAAACACTAACCATCAACAGTTTCAATATAGGTACCATCTCATAAATACACCTTTTGGCAAAAGGTGCAATTCAGCAAAATAGTTATGACTCTCATGCACTGTCTCTCTCCAGTCCGGAAGAAAGAAACAATCTGCCCCCTTTGATTTTTACAAGGAAGTCTCACCGCCTACAATTTCACTTTAGCAACAGTGAATTCTAGCTTTTAGCTCCAGATCACCTCTCATATGTATCCTTTTCAGTCCAAACTTTGCATGTCTTCATTGCAGAACTATTTAACATTATAGATCACTCTTAATTGCAATGCATCCTTGAATATCAACCTTGTATTTTGAAGACTAGAATGTTCCAAATCACCTTCATGCCATTTAATGGTATTACAGTTGGGTCAGATATATACATGCCATTACTTCAAGAGGAAGTTGGAGACTCAATATTCTGTAGCAAGTAGATCATCTCCTGACTGCCCAAAGTTTCTTCACTACCCATTATTTCCAAACCTTGAATATGCTAGAATATTTTCCATTATTTTGATGTGTGCAGTGGGAATAACCCTCAAAATCTTTAAAACAATCCAGGATAAAGCAATACGTTTAATTGGCACCCCATTCACTAGCTTAAACATCCATTCCCTACACCATTCACATATGATAGTTGAAGTACGTACCAACTGAGGGACGAATGGCAGCAATTCATCAAACCTTTATCAATACCACACCCAAGTTGACAACCTCCACCAACTGGAAGGACAGGATCATCAGATTTCCAGGAACAGTCTCCAACTTGTATACCATCCAGATACAGACATATATCACTTTTGTGCTCCTAAGATGGTGCTTGGCCTGCTGTGTTCATCCAGCTCCACACTTTGTGATCTCGGATTCTCCAGCATCTGCAGCTCCCATTATCACTAGTCATTCCCATTGGTTCAATATCCTGGTACTCTCATTCATCAGCATTGTAGGAGTATTTTCATGGCACTATGTGCTATGATTCAAATACAAGGTTCACCATTTCCTTTAGAGCAGCTTGAAATGGGGAGCAAAGGACAGTTTTGCCAATAATATCTATGTCCAAATAATGACAAGGAAATAAAATTGCATGCAATACACAATATATAGTCTCAGCAGAATCCGCTCTATGGAAGGAACACCCTCATAATAGTATTTTACTGTCTTAACTTTCCAGCTTAACTTTTTATGAGTTGGTTCAGTGATGATCTACATTAGTTCTGGATGTTAAGTATCAAATCCACTAAAACTGTTTTATTTTGCTCTATGACTATTTCAACATTGTTGACTAATTTTTTGTGTCAATATGTTCTTCCTTATCTGCAATACTTTACACTTGCATGTACTAAAAACTTTATATGCCAATGTTCTGTTTGCTAAATTATGGCATCTGGCTCATTCCATACTTTCTGGTTTCTTCCTCCAATTCCTCTGCATATTATGGTGTGACATCATTTAAAATAGAAATGTTTTGTAATAAGCTTCTAAATTAACAACACTGATGTGATTTAGAAACAGCAATGATCCCAATGTCATTCCCTGAACAACTCAGCAAATACCCAGAAATCTCTTGACACTGACAGAACTTTCCTAAGTAAGTTTTCATTGTTTTATATCAAGTTAAACTTCAGGTAATTTCTTCCCTAATCCCAAGATTTTAATCTTTAATTAATTGAATTTAATTAATAGAATTTCATGTATAACCGTGAAAAATATTATAAATCAGGATACACAAAATGTTGTGGTTTTGTTTTGTCTAGTTATGTTGGCACTTCCTCAAATGAGTCAAGGAAATTGGTCAGTAGCGCCTTCCCTAATACAACCTGTGATAGCTGCTGTTCACTAGATTACTGTGTTTAGACAATCTTTGTATATATTTGATAATCAACTCTACTATTCCCACTTAAACAGAAGAGCACAGCCACCTATATTTTGACCTTTTTGAAAATGAGTATCATGTAATTCAGACTCTAATGATGAGATTCTTCAACAACCATGACATCCATGCTGGTAACAAGATCCTTGTGAACAAGGCAATCATCCTTCCGATTCCTCTCTTTGGTTCTGAAACATAGACTGTGTATACATGCCACCGCAAGACCCTTGAGAAGTACCATCGATGCTGTTTGAGGTGGATTCTCCACATTAGCTGGGAAGGACAGGCATACTTTCATCAGCATCTTGAATTAGCTAACAGCACCAGCATTGAAACCATAATCATCTGAAACTAGCGCTGGGCAGGCCGTGTGCTTAGAATATCTAAGTTCCAAATACCAAAGCAAATCTTCTTAACCAGATCAAGGAAGGTACGCAGAGGTCAAAGGAAATGTTTCGAAAACTCCCTCAAAGCTTCCGACAGGAAATGCAACATAGGTGTCAATGCATGGAAATTTCTTGTTCAGAAGAAGCCGATTTGGAAGAAACTCCTGAATGAAGGGATCCAATTCTCTGAGAACACCCATTGTCAAGAGGATATATGGAAAAAGAACCAAAGAAACGCCAATGAGTTCAAGAACAAGGGTCACTTCCACCTCCTGAAAACACCTGCCAATTGTGTAGTTAGAGATGCAGATCTAGAATCAGGGTCATCAACCACAAAAGTACATGCTGAACCCATGTCCAGTGATGGAATTTCCTGGGTATACAAACATACTTATTAGTGAGTGATTGTTGATGACAATGACCAATCAACTGGTACCTCATCACTTTCTAACCTCCCTGATAACTGCAGGCTGACAGCGTCTAGAAAATTGATATTGAAGTCCATTTGATATTTAAAAATCCAGGAAACAACGCTGGGGTACCTCTAATAATTAATGATGTTCTTAGCACAGTAGTAAGAGATGACTTTAGCACAAGATAGCAAGATGTAGAATCAGTTTGAATAGAGATATAAACAGAAGCACTCATGTGATACTTTATAGACTCCCTAAAAGTAACTACATTTTAGGACAAAGAAAACAGGAATAAATAAATGCCACCCGAAGGTTGCAGGAACAGCAACTCATATTCCGCTCGGGAACCCTGCAGCCCAATGGTATCAATGTGGACTTCACCAGCTTCAAAATCTCCCCTTCCCCCACCGCATCCCAAAACCAGCCCAGTTCGTCCCCTCCCCCCACTGCACCACACAACCAGCCCAGCTCTTCCCCTCCACCCACTGCATCTCAAAACCAGTCCAACCTGTCTCTGCCTCCCTAACCTGTTCTTCCTCTCACCCATCCCTTCCTCCCACCCCAAGCCGCACCTCCATCTCCTACCTACTAAGCTCATCCCACCTCCTTGACCTGTCCGTCTTCCCTGGACTGACCTATCCCCTCCCTACCTCTCCACCTATACGCTCCTCTCCACCTATCTTCTTTTCTCTCCATCTTCGGTCCGCCTCTCCCTCTCTCCCTATTTATTCCAGAACCCTCACCCCATCCCCTTCTCTGATGAAGGGTCCAGGCCTGAAACATCAGCTTTTGTGCTCCTGAGATGCTGCTGGGCCTGCTGTGTTCATCCAGCCTCACATTTTATTATCATAAATAAATGGGGCATGTGAGCAATACATCTCAACAATCAAAATGGCAAATACAATGTCAGAAATGAGTGCATAGTTTGTATTGTGGGCAATTTTTTCAGGAAACATATTCAAATGTGGGTTGTGGGGATAAATTGAGAGGGTGTATGTGTGGGGAATGCTGTTCAAAGGATCAGCGCAGACTTGTTTGGCTGAATGGCCTCCTTTTGCACCATAGTGACTCTGTGATTCTATGACCCCATGAACACATAATGAATGAGCAAGCTATTCTAGACCTGGTAATGGCAATGAGAAAAATTAATCAATAACCTCACATTAAAGGATCTTCTAGGTGATGATAGCAATTATAACTTGATTGGGCTTCACATTGAGTTTCAAAGGGATAAGTGTGGGTCCAAGGCTATTTTAAACCTGAATAAAGGTGATTATAAGGGCACAAGGGCAGGATAATTAGACCAAAATGTAATCTCTTTCTCTCCGCAGATACTGTCAGCCTTGATGTTTTTGATTTTGTAACTGAAGCGCTTGTTGGTCTTCTAGAGAGTGACCTAGGCTCAACCACCTTCAGCTAGTCATCAATGACCTTCTCTCCCCTGTAAGGTCAGGAGTGGGGATATTCGCTGATAATTGCACAATGTTCAGCACTGTGATCCTAAGATACTTAAGCAGTCTGTATCCAAATGTAGCAAGACCAAGACAACAGCCAGGCTTGGGCTGACAGTGACAAGTGATATCTGCTCCAAACAAGTTCTAGGAAATGATCTTCTCCAGCAAGACAGTATTCAACAACTACCCATTGACATTCAATGGCTTTACCAATGCTAATATCCCTCAGTATCAACATCCTGATGGGTACCTTGATTAGAAATGAAACTGAGCCAGTCATATAATATTGAGCAGATCAGAGAGTAGGAGTTCCGCAGCAAGTATCTCACTTGGCACCCCAATACCTATCTAGCATTTACAAAGCACATATCAAGATCTAATGGAATACTTTCAGCTTTCCTAGATGAGTGCTGTACAAACAACACTGACGAAAATGAATATGATCCAAGACAAATCAGCCAGCTTGTTTGGCATCCTATCCACTACCTGCAACATATACTCTCTTCACAACAGACACACAGTGGCAGCAATGTGTACCATGCACAGGGTTCTCAGCAGTGACACTGCAAGGCTCCTTCAACAGCAGCCTCTAAGTCTGCAACTTTTACCTCCTGGAAAAACAAGGGGAGCAGGTGTATGGGCACACAAGTTCCTATCATGAAGACAGACAAAAAATACATGGTCAACACTTCTGCCATTGTCTTGTCTTTCATTATCAATTTCCCAGTCAACATTTACTCATTCATGAGTTGGCTGCAACTCTGTCTAAGCCAGCATTCATTGACCAGTTCTAATTTTCATGGAGTGGTGGTGAGTTGCCCTCAAGTCTACAACTGCAGACCTTGGGGTATAGGGTTACTCATTGTCCTGTTAGGAAGGGAATTCTGAAAATTTGACCCAGTCACAGTGAAGGAATGTTGATATATGCTTCATGTTAGGATGGTGTGTGCCTTGGAGTGTCATTACAAAAGGCAGACAAAAAAATGCAGTTGAAATCATATGATCTTATCGAATGGTGAAGCAGGTTTGAAGCAGCAAATGCTCCTAAGTCCTGTGTTCCTATGTTCCAGTAATAATTACCATTTCATTGCACATTTCCTCTTGACGTAATCGTTACATTTTTGAATAAATACCATGTGTTGAGGATATTTAGAATCAATAATGTTGCAGTAAAACCAATGGCAAGATTTCCATTCACTAACAACGTGTACCACTTTATTAACCTTAGCTTATTGCCTCACTTATTGGTAGTCCAATAGTCCACTGCCTATGGTATATATAAGTAAGTGCTAGGGAATCAAGAAAGGAAGAATGTTGCTAGCAGTTTAAAACCTACAATAAATTTAATAGATAGCAGAATCCTCAACATGTCACATGTAAGTGATGAGTTGTTGTCAGTCTGCTTCTGACTAGAATGTCCAACGATAGGAACTTTTGCTTAAAGATTTTCATTTGCCCCCTGCTAGAGCGAGAGGTCATTTTTCTCACTTCTACTTATAGATCTTTCTCAATGTCATTTGCCAGAGGAAAGAACATCTCCTGGGATCAGAAGGAAGAAGGCCAATGTAGGCTCCTTGTAGCATTTCCCTGCACTGTAACATCAGTTGTCAACTGCTGAATGGGGGATTTCCTTGACATAATGCTGTTAATGGAGCTGCTTGTACACTATACCCAGAGCTACATGCTACCGATGGAGGAAATGTGGGTTTAAGGAGTCTCTTAGGTATTTAGGAAGCTGTCTTGTAAGAGGAGAAAAAGCCTTCCCAGTCAATGTTGGCAAAGTTGGTCAGCCAGTGTCATCGATACATGAGTGGATACAAAGTAGTACCTGAATCTTTTACAATAGTTTTCATTGTATTTCAAAATTCACTTTATCTTGCCAATTTTACCATCAGGCTGGTGAGTTACAAATGCAAATAATCAAATATGAATGTGATGTACAGGTAGTGGCAATAATGAAAACATGGTTTAAGCTTCCAAACTCACAATACCTACCACCTAGAAGGAAAAGGGCAGCAGAGGAGTATAAACACCAGCTGTTAGGTCACCTCCAAGCCAATCAACATTCTGACTTGTAGATACGCCACAATTCCTTCACCATCAAGATCAAGATCCTGAAACTCCCTTCCAAACAGCACTGCGGCTATAGCGATCACCAAGGACTTCAATTGTTCAAGAACGTAGCTCGCCTCCACCTTGTAGAGGTCAATTATGGATCGGTAATAGATGTTGGGCCAGGCAGCAATATAGTCTCTCATGAACACATAACTATTGAGCAAAAGTAATAATTATGCGACTGCAGGCAATGTACGGGCCTTTAAATTGTGAATGAGATAGAAGAGCAAATCTGCAGGGAAATCAGAGAGATATGCTGGACTTATAGAGTGATATTATTAGAGAGGCCTATTTCCTTGGGAACTCTCATGATCTTGCTTTGTTTTAAGACCTAAATGCCTAACATAGGTGGTTACTGGCAGACAAGGGATCCCCTCTGCAATCATGGCTAACGATCCTGTTACATAACCAACTGGCTGAGGCCAAACATAGATACAGTGCTACCCATTCTTTGACCAGTGCTACCGTGGATCAGACAACATTCCTCCCTGAAAACAACATTCAAATGCTTTGATCAGTCTTTGGTGGCAGGGGAAACACAAAATCCTCGCATGCCATTTTCTGCACAACTAGAGCAGGCAAAAAGGGGGTTTCAATCGATGCTGAACAGCTGGGAGGAAACTGAGGATATTGTGCAGCAGGACCATCACCTTCCGCGCGATAGAGTGTTGCAACATCATGTGCAATAATCCAGATGAGAATTAATTAACACCCAGTTCCAGTAGATAGTCACTCATTGACAATACATTTTGAGTTGCTTAAAAGGCAGGCAGTCCTGTCTGATCACAAAGGCAATTGCAGCTTATGTTTCAAAAACAGAGATTGCTAAAGAAGCTCAGCAAGTTTGGCAGCATCAGTTAACATTTTGAGTCCAATAACCATTCATCAGAACTGCAGCCTTTTTTTGTTTTCTTATTCTTAACTTTAGTTGTCATTAAAATTTATATTTTTAACTGTTTAAAAGCTTTCCAGTTTGTGATGATCCCACTGCGAGCAATGAGAAGATATTAGGACATGCTGCGTATTCAGGAAAGAGGAACTGTTCACAAGACAAAATTCTAAGATGAGATGAGGCTAAGGATAGATAAACTGCATAACTTGTGTCCTAAATAGCACAAGATTTTCAAATGTGCACTTGTATTTGCAATGAAGTGTTTGCTGTACCACCTACGAGTCCTGAGAAGCATTTATTTTTGTTTCTGCTCTGGTTACATGGACAGTGAAGGGCAATTCCTGGCTGACAGTGCTTGACCTGGTGCATGGGCAGTCTTTAAATATGGAACATAGCCAGGAATCTCAGGAAGTCCTGGCAGCGGTGAGTAGTTCTGCCTTAAGCAAGAGGAAAGATAGGTTGAGCAGGCCAGAATACAAACATGATGCATAGCTAATGAGTCAAGTTTCAGAAAGTAGTGTGGGAAATTTAAACAGGGTTTACAGAGAGAAAACTTTCATGAATCTCAGTAAAATTCACAATTTGCAGATTTCTGGCAAAATTCAACCTATGGTTTAATTTCTGTTGGCTTACTTTGAAACAGCTCAGCATAGGTGTTAACAAATTTTACATCTCTGATAGCTTTGATCCAACAGCACCAGCCATTTTGTAAAGACCACTTTTATGTTTTTGGACTCTAGTCTAAAAATGAGAAGAGATACTGCTTTAAACCAAGGAAACTATGTAGGAAGCTGTTCGCAGTTTTAAAAAACCTAAAGCTCATTATGAGTTGTATCTACAATCACATCTTATTGTGCAATGAGAGGGAAGTCCAGAAAAAATTAGTGCCACTTGTGTATGGTCAGAGCAATTCTGCCCAAAGACAGGGTTTTGATTCAATTTTCAGTTGACAACAGTTATTAAAGCCTCAGGTGATCTCAGCATAGTAACAATCTCTTGACTGGTTCCCAGGCAGGTGACCACAGCCTTAGTCTGGACAATACACCAATTCTCTCTTCTTTGTGAAGCAAAAGCAAATCTCAAGTAGCCACCTACTCTCCCCCATCTTTCCTTTGTAAGCTACCCTCTCTCTGCAAATATCCTGTTAAAACAGCAAAAGGAAAACAACCTTCAGAGAAACTACATTCTCGACAAGTGAATGAAAGACCAAGAACCGGCGTATCTACAACTCATTGTCACCTGTGTCTGAGCAGTATTTCACTAATACTTTTTATCCATCCACAATGCCATGTCATATATGTGTTTGTTTGTCTGTCTGTATGTGTGACTGGTGATTTTTAAAAGATGTAAAGTTTAAGTTATACAGTGTCATGCCTCACTGGGGTAGCTTGCTGGAAATAAAGTCCCACTGTTCCCAGAGTCGACACAAAAGTTAAAGATTTTAGCAGAGTTCATAAAGTTCCTGAATTTACCTGCCTTTTAAAGACTGAGAATAATAGAAAGGGTGAACTAGATTTCTGAACTTACCAAGAATTACTATTTATTAAAAATACATTGGTTTTACTTATAGATAAACAGCAATATACAGCACTACTGCTCAAACTCTTGACCCCTTATAAATGCACCACCCCCATACACAGATGCAGACAAGTTCAAAAGCTTCTATTCAAAATCAATGCCGCAATTGGAGGGAAAAAAACTGGGAAGACTGTTCAAAGCTCCTGGCCCCGAGATTCACTAAGATGACCCTTTTGGCTTCCCAGAACTCAAGGCTTTTTATTCTCTCTTGTCCAGGTACCTTCACTTGCCTGTGGTAGGCACAGGGCGATTGAATCACAATCTTAAAATTATCTACTTATTTGCTAAAAACCAATAGTCACAGCAACAAGAAAGAGAAAATAACCAGCCTTTCTTCAGGCTTTAGATAGTTTTTCCTTCAGGAATCCAAAGGCTTCTGGCTATATCATTTATACCCACAAGCTACCTGACAGCCAATCACAAAGCTGTTGACAGGCAAAAGGCCTTTGTCATTGGACAATTGGTCATTATTCCACAGACCAATCAACCTCTTGCAGCCAGATGAATCTCCCTTCATTTTCACCCTCTGGAGCCAATTCATCTGCGGTTTATCTTTTACCCCACCCCTGGTTGAACAAATAGGTATAAATGGCCTCTGCAGTAAGTGCAAATAGCTTGCTTTCAAAATCTGCAGCAAACCTTGGTTACTAAAGCTGTCCTATTCCCATTCCAATCCATGATCAAAAATGTAGAAAAATAAAAAGATATCATCTCTACAACAGTTATAGATTAGCAGTTCATCTGATCTACTTTTTATTGTTCGTTTAAAAAAGGTTTTGTTCCTGGAAATAGCTTTCCTTGTTAATAAGAAAAAAACGTTGTGTGCATATTCTTTAACCTGAATTAGACAGTAAAGTAGAATTGGACAATGTGGTGATTTAATCAATTTTTCACATTTGTGACAAATCTGAGAGAAGTGGAGCTTGATTTGCAGAACACGACCAAGCTGAGTCATAACAATTTTTGTAAGTAGCCCCCATGCCGTCTGTTCAGGCATATGCCTGAACTACCACATGATAGTATAACCCAGGTGTAAAATTATTGTATCGTTGAGTAATTTAACCTGAATATCAATTAGATGAATTCCCACAAACTGTCTCCAGTACATCAATCATGATTTTGGCAGGAAAATCAATTAAAATCTCCGGCAAAAAAAAACCCACTAGTCACTGATGTCTGATAAGTTTTATCCGTCAAACTATCACTAACTGTATTATTGGTTGTGGCACAACTGCCTATAAACAGTTATCATGAACAGTTTTTTCTATGTTTAGTCCTAGAGACAGACAATATAGTCCTCTGCTATCTGTAGCAATGACCAGTCACCATGCAATAGAGGCAATGACCTATTGGTATTATAGCTGGACTGTTAATCCAGAGACACAGACAATGTTCTGGAGACGCCAGTTTGAATCCTGCCATGGCAGGCAGTGGAATTTGAATTCAATATATATCTGGAATTAAAAATCCAATGATGACCATGAATCCATTGTTGAAAAAGCCAGTCTGGTTCATTAATGCCCATTAGAGAAGCAAACTGCCATCCTTAACTGGCCTGGCCTGCAGATTCATAGCAATGTGGTTGATTCTTAACTGTTGTCTGAGCAATACTCGGGTTCTTTTTCCCTTTCATTGTCCTTCCTTTTTTCTCCTTTCTTTTCTCTCCCTCTGTAGTAAGGAGTCAGGAAGGAGCCAGGTCACAATGGGAAACCATGTAGTGGGAGCTGAATGCACGGGTTCTGTCCTGCAGCAGTGGCAATCGAGCATGGGCCGGAACAACGGCAGCGAATCAAGAGTGGGCCGGAGGGAGCAGGCTGGTGAGGCAGCTGAGAGTGGCACACTGGCAGCAGCCAAGCATGGGCTGGAAAGCCTGGGGCAGAACTCTGACAGAGGCATGGCATGGTCTGGAAAACCTGGATCGGGACTCTGGCAGAAGCATGGCGAGGGCTGGAAAGCCCAGAGTGGGACTGTGACAGTGGAAAGGGAAGTGGACTCTCTTAAGTTATCTTTGTTTTTCTTAACTTATTCTAAGCTAATGTGAATGGAACCATGTATGTACAGTAAGGGTATACACTTTCCACTATATTTTTATATTGAACACACATGACAATAAATGATTCAATTCAATTCATTTCAAAATTCCAGGGTTGCTGCATTCAATGAAAGTAATCAACCTACTGATGTATAAAGTTTCATTCCACTTCCTTGTGTCATGCTGTAATGCTACCCATTGGGAATGGTATCACTGGATGATGCAGAGGACATCCTTCTTGCAGCTATCTCAGGCATACCATGTCTCATTCACCTCCCATCAAATTGATGCTGAGCTTCCCCATCACTTGTCTATCAACTCAACCTTGTACTTTAGGTTTTCATTTGCTTCATTTTTGTTTATTAATGTTGTAAGTTGCTCTCGAGGGTGTACACAAAGGCTTTCAAAATATTTTCACTTGATCGTAGCTTTCAATAACCCCAGAAGTACAATACATTTTAAAACTTTACTAAGGATGTCAAAATTGTGGTATTTTCTTAGTTTTCTATTTATCATCTCACAGAAATTAATAGTTTAAATTCAAGATTCATTAACAGATCTTAAACCAAATTATGTTAATTCAATTACTTTTTTTATTATTTTTCACAATGTGAAACACTTCCATTGTTGCTTTGTGAAGAAAAACTGAATTTCATTTTAACCCAATAGAAATTGGGCATCTCTGGCTAGGCCAGTATTAATTACCCACTATTATTTGCCCTCAGAAAAGCCATTTTAGAGGGCAGTTAAGTATCAACAATGTTGCTATGGATCTGGAGTCACATGTAGGCCAGATCAGGTAAAGACAGCAATTTCATTCCCTAAAGAACATAGTGAACCAGTTGCACTTTTACAACAATGGTTTCATGACCACTGGACTATTAATTCCAGATTTTCCTTTTATCTTGAATTCAAATTCTACGGTCTGCCATGGTGAGATTTGAACCCTGCTTGCCATGACATTATCCTGGATCTCTAGAATATCATTCTAGTGATGTTACCATTAGGTCATCACCTCCTGATAGCTGAGTGCAAAAAGATCAACGCATCCATTTAGAATGTGAATTGAATGACTTGAAATATGATCCATTCTTTTCCAAGAATAATCTTTAAAATTTGTGCAATCACTCTTGGCTCTGTGTCAATGATAGTTAGTTGCTGTAGTAAGTATTGGTTATTAATTCCTGGTTATTGGTTTCAGTTCAAAAGTGTTCACAGTTGAAAAATAGACGGATTTCATGAACATTCTGATAGGCAGGATCAACCTCCAGGAAAACAAATATGCATTTCATAGTCAATTTGTGATCCTTTGATTTTATAGCTGTTTAAAATACAAATCTACTTCAAAATTGTACATTGTGCAGGCACACAGCTGCAGCAAGTAATGCATACTGAAATACTCCCAGCTCTCACCATCAGTTTCGAGATAGATCTTCACCCAGGTAGTCACCTGACCTGTTTAGGCTGAGATGGTTGACACTCTCATCCCTACAACAGAAACTGAGAAGAGAGGAGGGGCTTCAACTAAATGCTATTGCATTGGTGGTCATCAGTGTTCTTCAGCAGGCTGGTTTAATTTTTGCAGAGGCAACATGGACAGCAAAAGTTAATTTTTTCACTATATTTTTGCCCTTTATTGCAACATTGACATAAATAAATCTAAAGAAAGCAAATTCAATCTATTCCAAAATGAAATTCACTACCAAACAAATGAGAAACAAAGCAAACAGACCAGGCTATACGTGAATATTAAAACAAAATTGAAAAAAATCTAAATAATGTCACTGTAGCTTCGACTCAGGGCATGAATCTAAGTCTGTTTCGAAATCAGCCCAAAAACCTGCAGTAAAAAGATTTAGTACAAAATATAGTCGAGCCATATTGAGCAGCAAATAGGAAGTATCAGGGAAAAAAAACCATTTAAAACACATGTAGCAGGCATTCTTATCAAAGAAGGAGTAAGAGACACAATGGGCAAGATTGTTGTAGCCCTGTGGGACAGCAACTGAGGCAGATGGGTGCATTATTCTGCACCACTGACCAGCTTGCCAGTGTACTGGCATCATCCTACTCAAACATTTTCTTTTCTGAAGGCCATTTTGAGTGCAGAACAGGTTAAAATATCACAATGTCATTGACCAAAGGATCACTAGGAGAGCATTGCATATACCTGGAGGAACTTCTTGATAGCAAAATGGGGTAAGAGGAGGCGAGAGGGTAATGCTTCTGGATCATCTGGAGTACCCCAGCCCAATCCACCTACCTGCCCATCACGGTGGCCACAGGGTACCCTGGAGCAAGCCCAACAAATGTGAGTATTGTTTATTTCAAAGCCTTTCAAAGCACAGAAGGCACAAAAGATTAAGATGACCTCAACTGTCCTTTCCTGTAAGTAACCTGTTGATCCTTCAGTTTTAACCAATCCACCATCTTCAATTGGATGATAAACACACCCTTCGGCTAATAACTGTTCAGTCCTGAAACCCTGACTTATTGGATTGCTACTCTCAACGTGGCAGATGGTAAGGACCTACATTTGATCCCAATGTCAGGTTAATGAACCAAAATGGAAACTATTGCCAAATGTGTTAAAATAAAATATCCCCTATAAAAGTTAAATTTTGACATGATGTAATGACTGGAAAATACAGTCTGCATTCTATTTTTTGTTCAGTTTTCCATAAATTATAATCCTGTCCAAATGTCATTCATTTTGGTGTTGACAACAATTGAGAAACCTACTTAGAGGTGTAAGAAATTTCTTTTTCTTTTAGATTATTCCTTGATGGGATGTGAGTGGCAAGGCCAGCATTTTTGTTGTCCAATGAAATTCCTCTCAGAATGGTGATGCTGAGCCACACTGCTATGATCCATATAGAGTAGGTAGACCTTCGGTGCTGTTAGGAAGTTTCAGGATAATAATCCAGGCTCAGGCTCAGTGAAGGAATGGTGATAGAGTTTTACAAATTAAGGTGATACGTGACCTGGAGAGGAATTTGCAATGGATGGTGTTCCTATGCATCTGTTGGTCTTGTCCTTCAAGAAGTCGTGGGTTTGAAAAGTGCTGTAGTAGGCACTTGAATAGGGATGTATTTACATTGATTTGCTTTTCTCAGCTGAACAAGTTGTTGTCTTCACATGATTGTCTTTGATCACTGCAGTAAGCAACGTTTGGCTTGGGCCACAACAGGTTAAGTCAGAACGTCGGTGATACCCAGACCCATTGGTCTGCATCAGTGAGGAAACTTCTATTTAGTGTGTTACCAATCATTTTGGGCCTTCCTGATGATTGTTGACCTAAAGGTTAAGAGACTTTCTTGATTGCATCAGCCTCACCTCTGATCCTGAGTGATGAAATAGACAGTACCAGTGTTAATCACTGACTTTTCATTCATTTTGCCTTCCATGTTTGATACAGTTCGGCGAACACAACCTTTTCTTTTAATCACAACATGCACGGTCTTTTTTCGATACATGTCTCCGGCCAGGTAGTACAAAATAGGGTCAATGCAGCTGTTGATACTGACCAGTGGTCTTGTGATCTTATATGTGAAGTTCACAATGTTAAGCGCATAACAGCTCTTATCAA
The DNA here is from genome assembly GCF_030684315.1 of Stegostoma tigrinum. Taxonomy (NCBI): domain Eukaryota; kingdom Metazoa; phylum Chordata; class Chondrichthyes; order Orectolobiformes; family Stegostomatidae; genus Stegostoma; species Stegostoma tigrinum. The sequence goes on from NC_081368.1 coordinate 39,561,549, forward strand.
GTATCCTGAAGGTGTAGTACATTGTCCTTGTGATATGGAAAGGTACAAAACACAAGGAAAAGACAAACAAAACGATGATGATCGTTTTAATGGATTTCTTTCTAACATTGTATGAAGTTCTACTCAATTTAGATACAGGGGCTTTGACCAATTCTTTGGTCATTAAACTGTAACAGATGACAATGATGAAGAATGGTATGATAAAGAGAATCACCATGGTAGCAGAACTGTATGAAACATACTGAGGAAAATCTTCCCTACGAGTTGTGTCATGACAGAGTGTGTCATCAGCCCGTTTACTTGTTGTGACAAAAAGCAAATTGGGAATGAGGCAGATGACGACGGTTGCCCAGACAAGCAGGCACACAACCCAGGCCCGCTTCACTTTAATCCACTTGAGAGATTGGAAAGGGTAACATATGCCTATGAATCTGTGCACACTGATGCAGGTAAGAAAAAGGATGCTGGAGTAAAGGTTGGCATAGAAAAGGAAGCGGGTTAACTTACATAGGGCCACACCAAATGGCCAATCATTCCGATTAGCGTAGTAATATGTGAGGAGTGGCAGAGATAGCACATATAGAAAGTCTGACAGGGCCAAGTTAAACATATAGGTTGTAGTGGCATTCCATGGTCTCAGCCTGCATATAAAGATCCACAGTGCACCAGCATTGAGAACAAGGCCAACCACAAATACCGTTCCATAGGACACTGGCAGTAAGATGAATTTGAATTCTTCATTGAAATGGCAACTGCTATCATTGCTACGAAAATTGCTGCCATTATCAAAGCTCATCTCCAGATGTGCAGAGTCACTATATCCAGCAGTTGAAGATTTTGGTAGAGTAGGGTCCAGACAATAGCTCAATAGTATTCTTGCTGCCATTTTATTCACTTCAAGGTCAGAGATATACCTGGGAAAATAACAACAAAAATGTTCAGGGATGTCTTATGAAGTATATATATAGTACCCATAACCCTCCTACCAACTTTACTATAAACTTAGCTTTACTACAGCACTCCAAACCCACACTCTAGTTGGGGGGAAAGTCTGTCTTGCATTTTTCAAATATATGAATTTTGATGGTAGCTTTTATTTTGCTTACTAACACTCCTGGAATTGGCAATCATCCTAAATTCCTCAAATATCGTTGGAAATGCCTAAGAGAAACATTCTCTATTTTGTTAGGTCAGAAAATCCCCCAAGTGTTTTGATCATTGGCCCAACAACTTCAAACACATTTGGATGCTGCTTGGCCTGCTGTGTTCATCCAGCTCCACACTTTGTTATCTCGGATTCTCCAGCATCTGCAGTTCCTATTATCTCTGATCACATTTCATAATGTAGCAGGTTTTAAGTCTTGTAATCTGATTCTTCACCCTGACATTTACTAATGCTAACAACCTCACATCCAACTCTCACAACCTCCACACACTTCCAGCTGTTCAACTATGCCAAGCACATCCAACAGGACTACATGATTCTCTCTTGCCAAACAAAGTGGCATAAATAAAGATAATATCATGAAGCATCATTTGAAGACATGCTGTATGAATGCTTTTTGTAGTTTATGCCTCCTGACCAGTTGGATTTTGTTAGCTGTCACAGATAAAGTGGTGACTTGGCTACTCCAGACCATGTACTATTTTATAGGATGAATGTTGAGCTTTGACTAGTATGTTCACACATGACACAAAAATTGGTGGTGTATTGAATGGCATAGTGGAAAGCCTTAGACTAGAGGGTGATACAGACAAAATGGTCAGATGGGCTGAGCAATGGGAAATGGAATTTAATCCTGAAAAGTATGAGATCATACCTTTTAGGAGGACTAACAAGTCAAGAGAGTACATGTTGAATGGTATTACCCTAGGAAGTACGGAGGGAGAAAGCGATCTTGGTGTGCATAGATCTTGGAAGGCAGCAGGGCAGGTGTGTAAGGAAAAGGTAAAATCATCATCGTCCTAGAGCTATATGGCTGTTCAGTAAGTAAGGTAGTTAAGAAGGCAAAGGGGATACTTGCCTTTATTCGTCAAGACCATGAAACCAAGAGCAAGGAGGTTATAATGAAGCTGCATATAACGCTAGATAGGCCGCAGCTGAAGTACAGTGTGCAGTTCTAGTCACCACGCTACAGGGAAGATGTGATTGCACTAATGAGGGTCCAGAAAATTCACCAGGAAGATGCCTTTGCTGCAATGATTCAGCTGTGAAGACAGAGTGGATAGGCTGGGCTGGTTGGCCTAAGAGCAAAAAAGGCCAAGGGGGGCCGGATTGAGGTGTGCAAAGTTCTGAGGGGCACAAACAGATCGATAGGGAGAAACCCTTTTCTTTAGCAGAGTGGTCAATAACCAATTTTAAGTTAAGTAGCAGAAGGTTTAGAGGGAATTTGATGAAAAATATTTTCACCAAGAGTGATTTGGGTATCCAGAATTCACTGCCTTAAAAGGTGGTAGAGGTGGGAACTCTCAAAAGATTAACAAATGTTTAGATAAACACTTGAAATACCTTGCGTACAAGGCTCTTGCCCAAGTGCTGGGAATAGATGGATATTTGATGACTGTCACAGAAATAATAAATTGAAGGGCCTTTTTCTGTGCTATGAAAACTCCATAACTCTAGTTTTATTAATCATCTCACATTAATTATATTCAGATTAATCAGGACCGTTTTAATGTTTGCCTGTGGTTAGCTGAAAAACAAACAAACCTTGTGCACAATTGTATTAGCTATAACGAACAACTACCAGACTCAAATTAGACTTTAAAACTTTCCAAGAATGTTTCTTCATCAATCTGCTTTGTCCTCTTCTCATATAAAGTTCCAAATGAACTTTACTCATGAGATTCTTCAGCCACTTACAACAGAATGACTTTTATCTTCAAGTTATCTCTTCCTACATCCATTGCAATAAAGCCTTCAACTTGTAATTGTCCATGGGCAAATAAATTGTCAATTCAATACCTTGATTGGTGCCCTGTTCACCTAAGATTCAATCCCAACATTTTTGGTTTATATGTCAATTACCAGCAATATAAAATATCAAACTCATTTCAAAAGTGCAAATTATCTTCTGTTGTGATGGTTCACTCTCCAGTTAATTACATAATAGTTGGTATTGAGTTGGCTATCGTTCTAGGCTAACAAGTTGTTGATTAAAACAGAGACGAGGAGGAATTACTTCTCTCAAAGAATTGTGAATCTGTGGAATTCACTACCCCCGAATACAGTGGATGCCAGTGCACTAAATAAATTTGAGGAGATAGACAGATCTTTAATTAGCAACTGTTTAGTGGGTTATGGGTGGGGGCAGGAAAGTGGAGATCGGCCATTATTGTATAAGTCACGGAGCAGGGTCACGGGGCTAAATTGCCTACTCATGCTCATAGTACTTATGTTCTTAATGTTCTTATTGAACAATGTTCCAGAATTTACTGAAAAATTAAAAAGCATGTAAATAACAAGGGTACTAATGGCCCAGTGGTATTATTGCTGGCCTGTTAATCCAGAGACCCTGGTAATGCCCTGGGGCCCCAGTTCAAATCCTGCCAAAGCAGATGGTAGAATTTGAATTCAATAAAAATCTGGAATTCAGAATCTAATGGCAACCATAAATGTCAGAAAAAAACCATCTGGTTCACTAATACCTTTTGAGGAAGGAAAGTGCCACCCTTACACTGTGACTCCAGACTCAGAGCAATGTGGTTTACTCTTAACTGCCCTCTGGACAATTAGTGATGGGCAATAAATGCTGGCCTAGCCAGTGACACCCTCATCTCAGGACGAATAACAAAAAAAGGCAACGTTTTAATGAAATCCACCAGAAACCTGTGGCAAGGAGGAGATACCACTTGTTAATGTATGTTGCTCCAAGTTGCTGGACACTTTGCATTGCTCCATTATTGGCTTCACATAAATGGTAACTTGCTCTTAAACTCCTCATAATTTTTGTGAAGCTGTGCTTTTTTACATTAATTCCCCATTAAGCTTTCCATAGAAAGTTAAATCTTGTAAATAACAGTAAAAATTATTTATTTCAATTACATGGTTATTATTAACATCTACCAAACAAAACATTTCACAGAAAGTGAACAATGAGGAGTGTTGAGAATTATCACCGAAGATTTTAATACTGTCATAATTTAAATTCATCCTTTTACCCAGTCCAAATTCCATCTCTTTCTCACAGCCTTTTAATCCAGAATTTCTTTCCTTCATTATTTTACTTGCAACACTTGATGTGAATTCACCCATCGAATTTATTCTCCACCTCAATCCTATTTTCAATATTTCTTAAAAGTCTATTTCAACACCTAAGGAGTACACATTTTGTCCTATTGTTCAGCAAGGTCCCAAATACTTTCTTGGCCTTGCTATGCTACTGTTAATTCACACTTCCAGCAGTGTTGTATGCAAAACAAATTGAAGCTTTAAACATGTACAAACAAGCCAAACAGAGCATGTTACAAAATGCCTCACACTGGATCCTATTTCTTGAACGTACAATAGCAATGTGATAGGTAGAGGAGCATTCAAGTGAGGGTCAGGGTTAGTCACTGCTAATATGGAGGTCAGCCCTGATTCTGTTGCCCGACAAGGGGTGCAGATGTAGGGGATTCCCAGTTTCCATAAATCTGACGTTTAAAAATGGCCACTGGCACTCCCTGCTTTCAGTCCTGGAGGGACCGACTGGATTGGCACTGGTCAGACAACCTGGGCAAAGTCGAAGAGGGGTGAATGGTGTGAGAGTGGAAAGAATGTTTCATGTTTTATATTTTGGATATGATGCTGCACCCCTGAGGCAAGCTATCTTCCCAGACCACCTCAGCAAGTGGCACCCTCATCAGATCTTCCTAGGTTGTCCGGCCACGACTTCCAATCTAGCTCATGCTCCCAACCAAAAATGGAGATCGTGAGTGCCACTTTTAATGATCCAACTTGTGGAGCCAAGAATTCCACAGCCTCTGTGCACCCAGCCCAGAAACAACACCTGGGGCTTACTGTCAATATTAACCTATAGAACAATGGTAGGATTCATGTTAGAGTTCAAGTCAATGGCATTGCTATAGCTCCCATTTAAACTCAGAAGGAAAATTAGGGCTTGCCCTAAAAACTATACCACATCATAGGCTACTCAGCTCAAATACTGTTCGTGTAGTTTTTACTGTTACAGTTAGTAGGGTAAATAATCATAAAAACACTTCAGCACAGCATAAACCTATCAAAAAAATTGTCCTCTGTTAAATGTTAATCCAAAATGACATAAACTACACAGGAGTGCCACCTGTTAACTAAATACCATAAATGTACGTTATTGGCCTGCACCATTACTTTCTGCATAGGGCTAAGAACATGTGAACTAAACATGTCTATTGAGGGCAGGAGCAATGATCCAGCCACGCATTTACCTGTTTAATGGGTTTTTTTTTGCTGAGGATTATGGTGTTAAGTTTGGGCCATTGGAGTTAGAGAGCTAGGAAGCGCAGAGTAAAGCTGTGGTATAGGAGGAAGAAATGGTCAGCGACAAGCAGTCAATTACTGATTGACAGATCTTTCACTGAAGTAATTCATGCATGTACAGTTCAATTTGATTAACCAAAATCCTATGCATCTAACAGTATCATACTTACAATCAACTATTTTTCAATTCCTGTAAATACCCCAACAACTCTTCACCCAACACCTTTAAATCCATCTTTTCAAAAGCATTCAAAACACAGTAAAAATTAAGTGCAACTATTTTATTTCTAGCTCAGTGTATGTGTTTGTTGTTTTTTCATAACACATAGCTCTGGCTTCCTAATCTACTGTTCTTTGTATAATTGTTATTTTAATGGCATATATATTTAGGATGATGGTGGCTGTGCCTCAGTGGGTATCTGAAGAATTTTCAATTTATACCAGCAATTACATATGAGTCTCAGTTTCAATATGTTGTCAACAATCAGTATTTCAACTTCCTCCTGACTCTGAAGGTGAATGTATTGGACAGGTCCCATTCCACCTCAGAATCCCAGAGTAACATAATATCCAGAGTTACTATGCCCATATAAAGCAAGCAGCACTCTCTTTAACACACAAGGGAAATCAGACTCACTTGTTTCCGAAATTGAAAGACAAAAAGAGAACAATTCTGGCTTATACCAATCTAAAATTAAATTTTGGTTTTGTCATTTCAACAAAATGGGCCCAAGTGTGCTTTGCAACGTTTAAATAGTATTTACAATGCAGAAACAGGCCATGCAAGGCAAGAACAGATAAATCAATACAAAAACAAGCCATTCAACCCAGCTGGTCTGTACAAGTGTATGGTCAGTCAACATAAGGTTGAACATTTGCTCCAGGGTTGAATTTACAGGATTGAGACATTTCCCCACTCCACAAACCTGATTCCGGAGAACCAAAAGAATTGCGGATGCTGTAAATCAGGAACAAAAACAAAGTTGTTGGAAAAGCTCAGCAGGCCTGGCAGTGCCTGTGGAGGAGAAAACAGAGAGTACAGTTCAGGTCTGGTGAACCTTCCTCAGAACTTCCTCAATTCTGCAGAAGGTCGCCAGACCCGGAACGTTAACTCTGTTTTCTCCTCCACAGATCCTGCCAGATCTGCTGAGCTTTTCCAATAACTTTGTTTTTGTTCCTGATTCAGGAGAAAGTAGCCTGGAGATTAAAATTTTCTATCCAGTGTGGAAAGCTTCTTTAGGAATCTGGCTGTGTGACCTGAGAATGAGGGATGGAAGAAATTTTTGGGGTTTAGGGTTTGTTTCCAAAATTTAAAAAGTAAGTCATGTATAAAACTTTTCTCCAGCCCTCACTCCTCACCACCCACACATTGCTCAAAGTTCCATCCATTCCAGCTCATGCCACCTCATTCCCCCATAACCCTTCTTACCTTTGAAGCTAACTGTCTCCCTTCACCCACCACATAACTTCTCAGACCCCCTACGTTGTCCTATACCCCATGTTTCATTACCTTTCAGCCCCTATATTGACTAAGCTAAACTTGTGCCATCTTGTGACACCCACTGGTCATTAACTTTTTCCTAATCATCTGCAAGTAGGTATAAACAAAAATATATAGGTTATATATATATATATAACCAGGTTAATCTGCACAATTCATGGTTTAAACAGACAGATCACAAAAATTGTCAAAGTGAAGGGAGCTGCTGATTTATATGGGCAAAAGAAAATGCCTGTAATTTCCATTAATGCATCATATTAAGCATCCATGCTGTTTACAATGCTATTAAAGTGTTAATTAATCTTCCCATTAATGGGTGAATGAATGCATCCACCCTGAATTCAGAGCTTTCATCTCCAGCCATTCATTCAGTCACAACATTACATACATTCATGTCCCAAAAGCCTTCTATAGAGTGTAACTGTTCACTACCATTACATGGTCCCATTCAGTTTTACTTCAAGTAATTAGGAACAGAGGGTAATACTGTTCACTTAAACAGCAGCAGATGGTGGACCTACCAACCTCTAACTTTTCAGTTTTCAAAGGCAAAACACAACAAATCATGATGAGAAGTATTTACACTGTATTGGAGAAATTTATTTAAAAAGGCTATATGCTTGCTTATTCTATGGTGTCCCATATTAACTGTCAGTAAATGTAACATTAAATGCTAATTCCACTCTTTCGACTGCAAGCAACATGAGAACACAACACATCAGGAAATGGTTATGATAACACTTCAAGATATCTCTGCAAAAGACACTGAGCTTTGTTAGTATTTCATGTGAAGTGCTGTTTCCTATGCCAACCCTCCCAACGCCAGCTCAGAAATGTCTCCAATAGAAATATTAGAAATTGTGCCACAGCATTGTACACTGGCTAACATATTGACCATGTGAGCAGGAGGTGCTGCTGATGGCCAATAAAAAGAAAAGCCAGGACGTCATGGAAGATAGACCAACGAAAATCTCTCACAGATTCTTCAATAATTAATATTTGGATTTTAATATGCAAGGAAGCTATGTTCTTGCAAACAGTATTATGAATAGGGTGGCACAGTGATTAGTACCACTGTGGCGCAGTGCCAGAGACCTGTATTCAATACCAACCTTGGGCAACTCTATGTGTGGAAACTTTGCTCGCTTCCCTATGTCTGCATGAGTTTCCTCCAGGTGTTCTAGTTTCCTCCCACAGTCCAATGATGTGCAGTTTAGGTGGATAGGTCATGTAAAATTGCCCCATAGCATTCAGAGGTATGCAGGTTAGGTGGATCATCCATGGTAATAGGGAAGGTGGGATGCTCTTTGGAGTGTCAATGCAGACTGGACAGGATAAATGGCCTCTTTCTGCATTTTAGGGATTATTTGATAAATTAATATGGAATGACACATGCTAGTGATCCAATAATAATTTTGCAGATACATCATTCTTTGCACTAAGTTCAGCTGTGACCATTGGCTTTTTCTTGTGAACATCTTCTACCAGTTACACAACCAAGACCAGCATGGTGGTACAACACATCACCTGACCTCTACTCCTTTGCCACTTTCTCCTATTTTGAGCATTCCAATTGTTCCACCCAATTCACTCAATGTCCTCCTAAGCATGCCAAGTACAACAAACATTTTCCTATCCCCTCCCTACCTCCCCACCTACACTCTCTCCACCTATCTTCTTTACTCTCCATCTTCGGTCCGCCTCCCCCTCTCTCCCTATTTATTCCAGTTCCCTCTCCCCATCCCCCTCTCTGATGAAGGGTCTAGGCCCGAAACGTCAGCTTTTGTGCTCCTGAGATGCTGCTTGGCCTGCTGTGTTCATCCAGCCTCACATTTTATTATCTTGGAATTCTCCAGCATCTGCAGTTCCCATTATCTCTGATACTATTTAAACTCATCTGCATGTTATTCTACTTCCCTAACAATTTACCTCACACATTCTCTGACTTTAATCACTTACCTCCTCTCCATAGATTTTCAAGGAAGCTGAAACGTTTTACTTACTAGAATGGGGCAAGGAACTGAGTGAAATTACAGCCATGATAGAAGTGGTACTAAGCGAACTGATGGAGCCACAGCCTAATAAATCTTTGGTATGACGGACTTCACCCTAGGGTCTTAAAAGAGGTGGTTACTGAATCATTGATCCATTTGAATTAATTTTACAAAAGCACATCAATTCATGAAAGATTCCATCAGACTGGAATGTATCAAATATAACCCTAATATTCAAGATGGGAGGGAGATAGAAGCAGGAAGCTGTATGCTAGTTAGTTTGACTGTCTGTCGTGGGAAAGGTGTTTGGATTAATCACTAAAGCGATTAAAACTGCATTCTTAGAAAAACTCAACGTAAGCAGAAAGACTCTCCTATAAGACCTTAAGAAATACGAACAGGAGTAAATCATTTGGTCCCTGAAGCCTGCTCCACCATTCAATAGGATCATAGCTAATCTAATATTCATGACATCCACGTTTCTGCCTTTTCCTGCAATCTTTTACTTCCCTACTGGTCAAGAATTTATCTATCTCAGTCTTAAATATACATGAGAACTCAGTCCCCAAAGCTTCTGTGGCACAGAGTTTCAAAGGTTCATATCCATTGAGAGAAGAAACTCTTCCTCATCTCAGTCTTAAATTGATGTCCCTTTATTCTGAGACTATTCCCTCTAGTCCTAGACATTCCAATGGAGAAACAACCTCACAGGATTTACCCTTTATGATCCTTTTTTTTTCATTTAGATCATGTCTCATTCCACTACACTCCACGTAGAATCCCAAACTCTTTATCCTTTGCTCAGAAGACAATCCATTCATGGCAGGAGTTATCCTAATGAATCTTCTTTGAAATGCCTCCAACAAACCAATATTTCTCCTTAAATAAGGAGACCAAAACTGCTCACAATATTCCAGAGTTATCTCACCAGCACCCTTGTACGTGTGCAGTCAGTCTTCCCTACTCTTGTACTTCAACCCCCTTGAAATAAGGTGTAACATTCCATTAGTCCTCCTGATTACCTGCAATACCTGTGTGCTGGCTTTCTGTGTTTCATGCAAAATACCCCCAAGCCCATTTGCAGTTTTTCTTCATTTAAATAACACTTCATTCTCTTGCTCTCTCTTCCAAATGAACAATGTCACATTTTCTCACATTGTGCTCCATTTCCAAGTTTTTGTCCACATGCTTAACCTATCAATATATCTATGTAAACTATGTGTATATCCTGTGCAACTTACCTTTCCACCTATTTTTGTGTCATCTGGAAATATGGCTATGGTCTGTTTGCTCCCTTCTTCCAAATCATTAATATATATTGTAAACAACTGTGGTCCCTGCACTGATCCCTATGGAAACCCACTGGTTACAGAATCTATTAGCCCCACTGGCTATTTACTGCTCATTAGCCAATTTTCTATCCATAGCAGTATGCTGCCTTCAACATGGTAGGTCTTATGACTTGTGACTTAGCCTTTTGTAAAGTATCTTATCGACTACCTTCTAGAAGTTCAAACACCACATTTACTAGTTCCCATTTATCAACTCTGGTTGAGACTTCCTTGAAAAACTAATAAATTAGCCAGACATGATCTTTCTTTCATAAAGCCATGCTGACTCTGCATGATTAAATTATGGTGTCCTTTCACCTGTTGTCCTTCCACTTGCTGTTCTTTCAACTGCTGCCCTTTTCATCAGAAGTCCTTTTCACCTGCTATCTTTTCAAATGCTTTCACCTGGAAGGTTCACTGGACCCAGAACTGGTTTCTCTTCACAGTTGCTGCCAGACCTCCTTGAGCTTTTGCAGTAATCTCTATTTCGGTTTTTGCTTTCACCTGTGCGGTGCACAAACATTTCCACAATCTGCTTAGATTTTATTAGCTAAGTCAAAGATAAACAGGCCATCTTATCAGAGCACTCCAGAATAGAAGGGTAAGGTGGCACAATAGAGTTCTGCAGACCAGAGGAAAGATACTTCCACTGCATTATTGATAATCAACAAATATCACTATCAAGCACTGGTGTGTAGTAGTTTGCAAGAAAGTCTGCATCATCCCATTTGAATGAAAAGTTGTAAATCCTGTCCTAATTATGTCTATCTTCAACATGTTCATCAAATAGGAGAATAAAAGGAAGTGCATGACAGCATGCTTGGATGGTGGAGTGATCTAATTCATAGCCCTGAAATTTTTCAAGATCTGATCCTTGATCTGGCCAGAATGGAAATGCTGTGGAGATGGAAATAGGAGTCCAAAATAAACAGGGAGAAAAGATCTGAATATATCCAAATTCAGGGCACGAATGTCAGTGTCACTCTACAGCAAGCTACCAAGTTATTATCACCCTTCATAGGCAGCTCTTCCCTTAAGGCTCTCTCAGGACCAGCTGTTCAGCGAGGAAAAGTTAGGACATTTCCAACCTGAGAATTCAATGGAAGAAAATATCTCAAAGCCCACACTATAATATCTCTCTTATTCACATCCATACACAGAAATCGACACCTTTTAAAAGTTTCGCCTCCATTTGTGATAGCCAGATTGCCAATGAGGTTCCTGATTTTATAAAAGTTCCAGATAGAATATTCCAAATTATTAAGATCCCAGGTGCGGAGGGATAGACTGGCTGTCCTTTATTTACTCCCTTTCTTAGTTGGTTACAACAAGGTTAATTTAGAAAGAAACCCTTCCCTTGTACATGCGTATCTTCCAGGCTGAATGAATTTATGTTTAAAAATCATCTGACTTTACCAGGCTGTCTTGAGGTAATAAAAGAGTGAGTTTATTAGTTAATAAACATGAAAAGAATAATAACACAGCACAGACAAATAGCTTAGAAAATTGAGGAGAGTGTGAAGAAAAGATAATATTTTAAAAAAGATACATAGATCTGGCTCTGAGTTCCAGGAAGAGTTAACTATGGGAGATTGCAGTATCTCAGATGTTTGTGGGTGTGCAGTTTTTGGTGCCTGGTTTTACAGGTCAGCTCAAATTCTTTTGTCCTGTTTCCTTTTGATGCTATCTGGTTATTAAGTACCACGAACTGAACTAACTGGTCCTGCATCCCATTCCTTACAAATAAAATTCAAAACTGTGCCTTTAAAGAGCTAAAAATGGCTCATGTCCAATGGAAAAAATATACAAACATCCTGTAGTATAGTATCAGAGGTATGTCTGAATGGAAGACTTAAAACCAAATGTTATATTCAGTTATGTACAGAGCTTGCCAATTGGATACATAATTAGCTTAATGACACAAAACAGACAGTAATGGCAGAGGTAACAAAAGTGTGGAGCTGGATGAACACGGCAGTCCAAGCAGCATCTCAGGAGCACAAAAGCTGACGTTTCGGGCCTAGACCCTTCATCAGAGAGATGAAGGGTCTAGGCCTGAAATGTCAGCTTTTGTGCTCCTGAGATGCTGCTTGGCCTGCTGTGTTCATCCAGCTCCACACTTTTGTTATCTTGGATTCTCCAGCATCTGCAGTTCCCATTATCACATCAATAATGAAAGAGGGTTGCTTTTCAGACTGGAGGCCTATTCCCAGTGGTGTTCCACAGGGATCGGTTCTGGGTCCTTTTTTTGTCATTTATATAAATGGTTTGGATGAGAAAATAGAAGGCATGGTTGGTAAGTTTGCGCATGACGCCAAAATTGGTGGTATAGTTTTGTTTTCTTTATTCATTCATGGGACAAGGGCATCATTGGCTAGGCAGCATTTATTGCCCATCCCTAATTTGCCCACAGGGCAGTTCAGAGCCAACACATTACTGTGGGTCTGGAGTCTCCTGTAGGCAGGACCTGGTAAGGATGGCAGTTTCCTTCCCGAAAGGACATTAGTGAACCAGATGGGTTTTTCCCACAATCGACATTGGATTCATGGTCATCTTTAGATTCTTAATTTCAGATGTTTTTTATTGAATTCAAATTCCACGATCTACCGTGGTGAGATCAAATCTGGGTTCCCAGAATGTTATATAGGTCTCTGGATTAATATTCCAGCGATAATACCACTAGGCTATTGCCTCCCCCTATAATGGACAGTGAAGAAGGTTTTCTAAGATTACAAAGGGGTCTTGATCAATTGGGTCAAATGGCTGAAAAATGGCAGATGGAGTTCAATCTGGATAAATGCAAGGTATTGCATTCTGGCACAACAAACAAGGGTAGGGCTTAAACAATTAATGGTAGGGCCTTGGATAGTGTCGTAGAATAAAGGGACCTAGGGGGTGAAGGCACATAATTTTGCATCACATAGAGACAGGATGGTTAAAAGGGCATTTGGTAGGCTTGCCTTCATGCTCAATCCTTTGAGTATAGGATTTGGGATGTTATGTTGACGTTGTACAGGACATTGGTGAGGCCTCTTCTGGAATACTGTGTCCAGTTCTGGTCACTCAGTTATTGGAAGGATATTATCAAGGTGTAGATGTTTCAGGGAAGATGTACCAGGATGTTGCCATTTATGAAATGTTTGAGTTGTAAGGAAAGGCTGGATAGGCTGGGAATAGTTTTCCACTGGGCTGTAGGAGGTTGAGAGGTGACCTGAAAGAAGTTTATAAAATAATGAGAGGTATAGATGGAGTTGATGGTAGTTGCCTTTTCCCTAAGATGGGGAATTTCAAGACTAGGAGCACATTTTTAAGGTGAGAGGAGAGAGATTTAAAAAAGAAATCAGGGGCAAATTTTTCACACAGGGGGTGGTTCGTGTATGAAACGAACTTCCTGATGAAATGGTGAATGGGGGTACGATTACAATGTTTAGAAGACATTTGGATGGATATACGAATAAGAAGGATTTGGAGGTATATGGGCCAGGAGCAGGCAAGTGGGTGTAGTTTGGGACTATGTTCAGCATGGAATTGTTGGACCAAAGGGTCTGTCTCCACGGTGTATGACTTTATGACTCCACGACTGTATGAGAAGATCTGGTACCAGTGTTTAAAATTATGAAAGGCAAATGGCTAAGAAAGATAATTTTCAATGCTCAGCTATTTAGAAATAAGATTGCATAAGTTTAGACTTAATATAAGAAGCAAGGAAGAGAAATGTTATTGGAAATAACGCATTAATTTCCAGCAGACTGAATGTTGGCTAATGTGGTGCCACTATTGAAGAAAGATGGTAAGGAAATGCCAGGGAACTACTTATCAGTGAGTCTGACATCGTTGGTGGGCAGGTTGTTTGAGGAAATCCTAAGGGACAGAATTTACATGTATTTGGAAAGGTAAGGACTGATTAGGGATGGTCAACATGGTTTTCTGCATGGGAAACCATGTTTCACTAACTCAATTGAGTATTTTGAAGAATTAACAAAATAATTGAAGAGGACAGAGCATGGAAGTAATCTATATGGACTTCAGGAAGGCATTTGACAAGCTTCCTCATGGAAGACTGATTAGCAAGGTTAGATCACATGGAATACGGGGAGAATTAACCACTTGGATACAGAACTGGCTCGAAGGTAGAAGACAGAGTGTGTTGGTGGAGGGTTACTTTTCAGATTAGAGACCTGTGACCAGTACTGTGCCAAAGGATTGGTGCTGGGTCCACTGCTTTTCATCATTTATATAAATGATTTGGATGTGAACATCAGAGGTATGGCTAGTAGGTTTATAGGCGACACCAAAATTAGAGGTGTAGCGGACAGCATAGAAGGTTACTTCGGAGTACAAAAAGATCTTAAGCAGACAGACCAATGGGCCAAGGAATGGCAGGTGGTGTTTAATTTAGATAAATGTGAAGTACTGCATTTTGGAAAGGCAAATCAGGGCAGGACTTATACACTTAATGGTAAAGTCCTAGGGAGTGTTGCTGAACAAAGAGAGACGTGGAGTTCCTTGAAAGCAGAGTCACAGGCATACAGGATAGTGAAAAAAGCATTTGGTATGCTTATCTTTATTGATCAATGCAGTGAGAATAGGACTTGGGAGGTCATGTTGTGGCTGTACAGGACATTGCTTAGACTACTTATGGAATTCTAGTCTTCCTGCTATAGGAAATATGTTATGAAACTTGAAAGGGTTCAGAAGAGATTTACAAGGATGTTTCCAGGGTTGGAGGATTTAAGCTATAGGAAGCTATGGGGAAATGCTGAATAGGCTAGGGCTATTTTCCTTGAGCATCAGGAGGTTTTGGAGGTTTATAAAATTGTGAGGCCCATGGATATGGTGGATAGCCAAGGTCTTTTCTCCAGGGTGGAGAAGTTCAAAGCTAGAGGGCATAGGTTTAAGGTGAGAGGGGAAAGAGTTAAAAGTGACCCAAGGGGCAACATCTTCACACAAAGTGTGATGCATGTGTGGAATGAGCTGCCAGAGGAAGTGGTGGAGGTTGCCACAATTACAAGTTGTACAATTCCATGCTGTATGACCCTATGACTCCACGACTCTGAGAAGATCGGGTACAGGTGTTCAAAATTACAAAAAACAAATGGCTAAGAAAGATCATTTTCAATGCTCAGTTATTTGGAAATAAGATTGCATAAGCTTAGGCTTAATACAAGAAGTTCAATTGCAACATTAAAAAGGCAACTACTTGGGTACATGAACAGGAAGACTTTAGAGAGGTATGGGCCAAATGCTGGCAGGCGGGACTAGATTAATTTAGGATATCTGGTCAGCATGAATGAGTTGGACTGAAGAGTGTGTTTCCGTCCTATACATCATTATGACTCTAATTATAATAATCAGAACAGCAATGACCTTACTGAATGATAGGGCAGGCTTGAGTGGCCTCCTTCTGTCTTTAATGCATGTGTTGATATGTCAATAAAAATGTGAGAACAGTTTTGAGCATAAAGTCATTAGAATATGCAATTCATTGCAACAATAGCTTTTTATAACAAACACTGTACACTTTTAAGAAAGATATTGAATAATCACCTGAGACAAAATATGACAGTTCCCTGTGAAAGAATAGGTTCAATTAAAACAGTGTATGTATTTGGGAGCAACATTTATTTGTTGGGCCAAATGACTGTCTTCTCAATTGAAATTTCTGTTTCTTTGCAGTTTATTCATAATGTTAATTGAGATTTTGTTATTCTCCTACACTTATGTACTGAACAAAAATGGGAAATTTAGCAATTCATGGTACGTATAAGTTGACTTCTGATTAGGGTCCTTACAACTTTGACCCTGACAACTGTAGAGCAATGGCAATGTTCCACCTCTGGACTAGCAGATCTGTGTCCAAGTTCCACCTGCCCTAGAGGTGTACCATGTCAAAACAGGTTGATTAAAATGACTTACAATTAAACATACAAGAAATGAATAATATGAGGTAAATATCAATCAGATTTGCATGTCAAATAATTCTCTGACTTTAAATGAATGATGTTTTCAGAAACCAAGACTATCTAAGTACTCCCACAGACTCTTATTCATATGTCACTTTCTTTCCATTCTACATTTCAAAACCCAACTCTAGGTATTAAATATCCTCAGTGAAATTTTTAAATCTAATATCATTAGCAGGCTGAAACATTGATGAGGGAATGTTTGTTCATCAGAGTAGCCATCTTTCAGGTAAAAATTTCAACTGGGTTCAATCAGATCCCTTAGGTATACATTAAAGATCCCATGACATTATCGGAAAGAAACAGTGCAGTTCTCCTAGTTTCCTTGTGCCTGAGTCCACACCTATACTTTGCGCCACAACACCAAAACCAAATTTTCTGATCCAATATCTCATTGCTTTTTGTAGGATCTTGTATGTAAAAAAAAACTTAAATTTTCCTAAATTACAATCACCAGGTTTTAAAATAATTCACGGGCTGTTGAAACGTGCAAAAGCTCTTTCCTTGTTTTATACAGAGGATAGTAACTAATCCAAAATATTTTAAGTTAATTCCGTTCTAATTTGCATAGAAGGAACAGCATATTTGAAAATTGAACTCACCAAACTGCAGTGTCTTCTGGTTTGTGAAATAGCTTTACTGCCAGCCTTGGATCTTCTCACAGCTAACGTCTGTATTTCACATACTAAACAACAAAGAGCGCGCTGACTGGGGAGGAATACAGTATCTTATATCCCACAGCTGCTCAACTAATTCACACATCCAGAGCAAGCTTTAAGTGCACAGTTCAGGCTTATACAGCACTCAACAGGAATCATTCTCAACGTTGCTAGAAGAGTAAAATGAAAGATGAACAAAATCAGTTCGTTATTTTGATGTAAAATGTCAAATTTCAGTCACTTAAATTGGAGAAAAGAGACTAAGGCACCAAAGCGTGGATTATATCAATTCAGATCCTTCTGAAATTTTATTGTGCACAAGTACAATTCAGTATGAGTCAGATCAATCATCATCCAATCAAGTGCTGGGGTTTAGATATATCAGCACATTCTACCAGTGACACAAAGGTCAGGATCATTTTAGAAGAGAAAAGCCAAAGCAATGTTAATAATCCAACTCATCACTTTACAAAAGGAACTTTGTAGTTGTGGGGGAGGTGCAGATTGTACATACGATTTTTATTTGCAGATACCACGTCAAATAATACTGAATTGCCAGTATAAAAATGGGTGGGAAAAGATATTCGTATCGTAATCCCTCCGTGGATAAAAAGTAATTGTAGACTTGATAACAAAACGACACGCCAATTTCCCTTCACTGACAGTACTAACATACTCTCAATACTCAATACTGTTGCTTATATTGCTCCCATGAAAGTGCTCAACCTATTTTCATTCCCTTGCTTCCCATTTTGAACATTTGGTCCCTAGATATCATGGGTGAAGCTAGGATGAGAGTTTTAATTAATTGGGTATGTTGCCTAAAATTTAGAAGATTAAAGGTAGTTGATGAAAATAATCAAGCTATAAGGGGAACAGATCAGATGGATAATAATTATTTCTGTGGATCTGGGAATCTGGGAATGGTGTCAAAAGATAATCACAAAATGACAATCAACAGTGAACCTAAAAGAACATTTCTTCATTAAGTTGTGAGTAGACATTTTTCTCTTCTTCTGAAAATGTAGGAAGAGTCTAGATGAACTGCTAATTTTGAAACTGGGTGTGGTAGAATTTTGTTGGCCAAAGTTATTAAGAGATGAAGAAGCAATCTTTTAGATCCAGGTTGACGGCAAACACAGATCCAGTTTCTGTACTTAACAAGAATAAATATTCCTGACAAATAAGTAGATTCTAGCTGTCGATAAATGTCTATGACTGTCAGCATGTAACTCTGTTAGTTAAAACTCTAGCTCCTTTATGAACACCCCTCTGCTAACACAAACAGACACACAAAATGAAGTGTTACAGGTGGAGGAAAAGACTGGGAAGGCAGTTCAGTGGGCCTTTTCCATGGGATTTGCTGAGGTGGTCCTTCTGATGATCAGAACACTGCTTGTTGGTCTTCCTTCTCCAGACACTTTCACTTGTTTGCAGGAGGCACAGAATAACTGATTCACACTTATAAAAGTTTTTGACTTGTCAATTTAAATACACAGTTTACACCAATCGGAGAGGAAAAATAAACTTACTATCTTCAAACTTGAAATGCTTTTAGTGCAGAACAAAATAGTCCCTTTTCTCCCACAGGTCTGGTGGGTTCTGTCAGACATTCATACGCGCTGAGCTGTTCACTACCTGAGAGCCAGTCACATAGGCAGCAGGTCCTTGTCGTCAATAATTTTCATAGTCGACAGACCCATCAACTACCTATTGTTGGCAGAAGTTCCATTCCCACTCTCCCTTTGGTTCCAGCTCATCTGAAAACAAAGTTTTAACTCTTGTCTGAATAAGCAGTTATGTAAACAGTATTTATAATGACTGGCTTAGGTATTAAGTCAATTATTTTTCTATTTCAGTCCATAATCAAAAATACAGAGAAATTAAAAGATACTGTGTTTACATATAGCAGCACTCAACTGGAGATGGATTTCTTACATTTTTCACCAATCATGTACAGTGTTTTGGAAATTCTAACAGAACCTTGTCAATGATGGTACATGCCTAAACTTTGCTTCTTTCCAGTGTACCGTCCTCTGCACTAGACAGGATTTCAATGACTGTAGGGCAGTGTCCTCTGCCTGCTACTGACGTTCTACTCTGTCTTCTCTTATAAAGGGAGAAAGAGGGGGCTTCTGAATGTGATGAATGGAATATGCTGGGACATTGGAAGAAAGTATTTGTGGTGAATAATTGTGAAGGATTGCATAAGATGGCAATAAAATTATGGTGAATATCAGCGCTAACTGTCCATATGTGGATGCACAGTGGTGCCATGAGTGAGAGGACAGGATGGAGCTACAAAGAGATGCAGTGCAGGCAAAGCAGGAGAGGTCAGACTGAGGGATTTGCACTTGAATGCATGTCACTCACCATTTCTATCCTGATGAATAAACTGAACATCTGTCTGCAATGTAACCATGACAGAGACCAGTCTCCCTGCCCTTCAGCCATTTTCATATATGTTACTTAGTTTTCAAAGCAGAATTTTCTCTTCAGCTGCTAAGATCAAAATGTTTCAATGGGCATCATTGAGGGGAGCCAGTGGCCTAGTGGTATTATTGTTGGTCTGTTCACCCAGAGGCCAGACGACATCTGGGGACCCAGGTTTGAATCCTGCCATGGCAAATGGTGGAATTTGAATTCAATAAATATCTGGAATTAAGAATCTAATGATCACCATGAATCCACTGTTGATTGTCAGAAAAACCCATCTGGTTCACTAATGTCCTTTAGGGAAGGAAACCGCCATCCTTACCTGGTCTGGCCTACATGTGACTCCATACCCACAGCAATGTGGTTGACTCTCAACTGCCCTCTGGGCAATTAGGGATGAGCAATAGATGCTGCCTAGCCAGTGAAGCCCACATCCCAGGAATGAATAAAGAAAAATATTTAGCCCACAATATGATCTTCAGCATTACCGCACACCGTACCCTTATTGATTTTGAGTCCCCACCACTCAAGTTGTCGTTTCTCAGTTGTTATTTGTAGAATGAACCCATACTGCCCTTCACCAATGACCTTTTAAATACAATACCATCATTCAGGTGCTTATCATAATCACGTCCACATTAGTAGGTCAGGAGTCCCAAAAGCAGGATGCAATTACCATTGATGAAGGGTCTAGGCCAGAAACGTCAGCTTTTGTGCTCCTGAGATGCAGTTTGGCCTGCTGTGTTCATCCAGCCTCACATTTTATTATCTTGGAATTCTCCAGCATCTGCAGTTCCCATTATCTCTGCAATTACCATAGCTATGCTAAAGGTCCACCAAAAAACATATTCTTCAGAGTTACAGGCTTTCAAATGAATAAATGAAAAAGTACGGCACAGAACAGGCCCTTCAGCCTTCAGCCATCATGCCCTGATAATCTAAAAACAAACCTGCCATTTTTCGATCTGTATCCCTCCATTTCCTCCATATTCTTATAGGTGCCTCTTAAATGTTGTCAATGTGCCCGCTTCCACCGTCTCTTCTGATAATGCGTTGCAGGCTGCTAGCACTCTCTATGTGAAAAAATTCCCTCACACATCTGCCTTAAACTTTCCCCCTCTGACCTTGAACTTGTGTGCCCTTGTAATTTAAACTTCAACCCTGGGAAAAAGCCTCTAACCATCCACTCTATCTATGCCTCTCATAATTTTGTAGACCTCCATCAGGTGTACTTTCAGCTGCCGTCTTTCCAGTGAAAACAATCCTAGGCTTTTTAACCTCTTAAAACCAGGCAACATTCCGGTGAACCTTCTCTGTACTCTCTCCAAAGCTTCCGTGTCCTTCTGGTAAAGTGAAGACCAAAACTGCGCACAATACTCCAAAAGTGCCCTAACAAGGGTTTTACATATCTGCAACATGGTTTGCCAACTCTTGTACTCCATGACCTGGTGATGACGGCAAGTATGCCATATACCTTCTTAATCACCTTAGCTAACTGTGTTGCCACTTTCAGGGAACTGGAACTGCACACCCAGATCAGTCTGAACGTTAATGTTCCTAAGGGTTCTGCAATTTACAGTATAATTCACACCTAAATTTGATCTTCCAAAATGCATCACTTCGCATTTGTCTGGATTAAACTCCATCTGCCATTTCTGTGCCCAAGTCGCCAATCTACCTGCATCCTGTTGTATATTTTCTCAATCGTTGGCACTATCAGCAACTCCACCAATCTTCATGTCAGCAGCAAACCTACTTATAGTCCACCCACATTTTCCTCCAGATCATTTATATATACAACGAACAACAGAGGATCTAAGACTGATCCCTGTGGAACACCACCAGTTACCAGTCTCCATTCTGAAAAAATTTCAGTTCACTACTGACCTGTTCCATTGCAAATGGAACCAAATTTTAAAATTCAAACTTGCACACAAAGGACAGAATGTATTCCAATTCCAATTGTGATTGTTCCTTCTTAAGTTAATGAGTGATATAATTTTGTTCCTAGGACAGTAGTGCACACACAATTGGCCCACTAAATTGCAAAATCTCTTAGTTACTAATTAGTTACAGCAACTGGCAAGGGGAAAAAAAACTGGCTTTCTTCAGGCTTCAGGTATTTAACTGGAGACAAAGATGTATCATCTGGCTTTGCAGCTGACTGAAGGCTTCTGCCAGCATCACTCACACCCATAAGCTGGTAAGCTTCCTAGGAGCCAATCAGATGTTGTTGTCAGGCTGATGGCTCTCATCACCCACAATTGGGCACAAATCCCCAAAGAAATTAATTATTTACTATTGGCTGGAATCTCTTTGCAGACACGGTGGAGCCTAGCCATCTCTCAATAGTGTCCCCTACTGCTTGAACAAAGCAGTAATGTAAACATGATTTACAATGCACTTCTGCCACACGCTTTTAAAGTGTAGAAACTACTTCGACAATCCTTAGCTTTAAAATAGTCTTTTCCTAATTTCAGTCCATCATAAAAGCAATAAAATTAAATTATACAGTCTTTACAAGTCTAAATGCAAATTTATTAAAACATGAACAAGTAATTACCTTGAAACTCTAGCAATGTAATGTAGTGCACTCAACAGGTTCCCCTCTAAGCTACTCACTATCCTGACCTGGAAAAATATCACTGTTCCTTTACTGTCGCTGGGTCAGAATCCTGGAATTCCCTCCCTAATGGCATTGTGGGTCAACCCACAACAGGTGGACTGCAGCGGTTCAAGAAGGCAGCTCACCACCACCTTCTCAAGGGCAACTAGGGATGGGCAAGAAATGCTGGCCAGCCAGTGACACCCACATCCAACAACTGAATAGAAAAAGAAATCCTCCAAGATTATCCATACAACAATACTTTGAATTTCTGAAATCTTTTGCTAAAATACCTTACACTAGATTACTTCATAAAATTGAATTTTGTGGTGCATGTAGACATGCTAGATTAAGAATTGACTCCAATGCACAATAATGAATTCTGGAAAATTGATGTGATTCAGCTTGGAGAATGCCACACATAGCCCCTACACTACCCACCCCCCCGCCCCAAAACCTGTCCTTCTCAGAGATTGGTCCCACAAACCCCACCATTCCTTAACATCTGTCTAAATAACCTTGTCAGTAGTGAGGGTTCTATTAGAAATAAGTTTACTGATGGCATCAAACCCATCCAAGGCTCACAATGGTAAAAACAAACACAAAATCCAAAAAAAATCTGAATGTGCTAGGGATAATGGGAACTGCAGATGCTGGAGATTCCAAGATAATAAAATGTGAGGCTGGATGAACACAGCAGGCCAAGCAGCATCTCAGGAGCACAAAAGCTGACGTTTCGGGTAGGCCCGAAACGTCAGCTTTTGTGCTCCTGAGATGCTGCTTGGCCTGCTGTGTTCATCCAGCCTCACATTTTATTATCTGAATGTGCTAGGAGATGGTCAACATAATGGCAAATGGCATCAGTTTTATAAGCTACAGTTATCTTAGTCTTGTCAGACATTAGGACTGCTCTCATTACAGAGTGTAGACAATGCACATCGGTTAGGCCAACACACGGTACACAAATCAACTGAAGGAGCAATATTGAGTAAGATCAGTCTAGCTTGTAGCAAAAGCAGAAATAGCATTTACATTTTATTGTTAGAACAGTTTGATAGAAGTTACAGCATGCAGTTCTGGCCCAGTGCAGGAACATGGCTGTAACCCAGCAGGGGGCGTGTCAGCAGCAGCCCAGCAGGGAGCATGGCAGCAGCAACCCAGCAGGGGGCGTGTCAGCAGCAGCCCAGCAGGGAGCATGGCAGCAGCAACCCAGCAGGGGGCGTGTCAGCAGCAGCCCAGCAGGGAGCATGGCAGCAGCAACCCTGCGGGGAGCATGGCGGCAGCAACCCAACAAGGAGGGTGTCAGCAGCCCAGAAGTCAGACCACATGGTGGCTCTCTATGTTGAGTTTGCTGCAGACAGCCTTTGGAGGGAGACTGTGATGTTTATTTTTTTAACTTTGCTTCTTGTCTTTCCGACCTATGGTCATACCATGTATAGCAGAATTTTACTTTTTCTTCCCTTCATTTCTCTATTCTGCAACCAATGATTGTACTTAGGTAGCTTTCTACCTAAGATGGTGCTGTGAGAAGTGACTTGTAAACTTTTCACTGTATTCATTTGAGTACATGTGACAATAAAACTAATTCAATTCATTGGTTAGACTAGAGTATTGTGCCTGGTTCTGTCATTCCCAAATTCTCATTACCACCTGAGATAACAAGGTGCGGAGCTGGATGAACACAGCAGGCCCAGCAGCATCAGAGGAGCGAAAGCTGACATTTCCAGCCTAGACCCTTCTTCAGAAATGGGGGAGGGGAAGGGGATTCTGAAATAAATAGGGAGAGAGGGGGAGGCAGATAGAAGGTGGATAACGGAGAAGATAGGTGGAGTGGAGACGGACAGGTCAAGGATGCGGGGATGGAGCCAGTAAAGATGAGTACAGGTGGGGAGTTAGGGAGGAGATAGGTCAGTCTAGGGAGGACGGACAGGTCAAGGGGGTGGGGTGAGGCTGGTAGGTAAGAGATGGGGGTGGGGCTTGAGGTGGGGAGAGGGAATAGGTGGGAGGAAGGACAAATTAGGGGGACAGGGACAAGCTGGACTGGTTTTGGGATGTTCCCTCCCCCGCACACCAATTTTCTGAAGAAGGGTCTAGGCCCAACATGTCAGCTTTCCTGCTCCTCTGATGCTGTGTGGCCTGCTGTGTTCACCCAGCTCTACACCTTGTTATCCAACAATGTACATGCAGGGGATTAGAATGTGAATCAGCAGAACCACCTGTTGAGCAATGGCCATTGTTCATAACCTGCTAAACTCATTAATGAGACCAGAAAAGTTAAACCTGCATCTGATAGCTGAGTTTCTGGATGACTCAGGAATTAAAAGTGATTTCTACAGCTGCTGATGAAAGATGGTGTAAAGCTTTCTTCCATTTGCAAACATTTATCCCATTGTACATTGCAGCCTGTAAACTTTGCAATGGATGCTCTCTGATGAAGGGTCTAGGCCCGAAACATCAGCTTTTGTGCTCCTGAGGTGCTGCTTGGCCTGCTGTGTTCATCCAGCTTCACACTTTGTTAACTTTGCAAGGGACAGTGAATTGTGGTTAATGCACTGATAGCTGTAGTACAAGAGGAAAGTTTTCAATGGTGCAGAGGAAACTCTGAATGTTTGCTGCCAATTTGCAACTTGTTCCCTTGAATAAGCTTCACAGTTTGATGGCTGAAACTGGTCACTCCAACTTGAAGGTGAGCTGTTGCCACAGTAGCCAATTTTCAGTGAATCAAGCCTTGATGTTCTCAGTACACAAGCGTAGCGTAATAGTACAACAATCCACACTTTGCCTTGCCCGAGAATAATGAGAAATAAAACCTTGTCCAAATAAAAACAAAATGAGATGTGTTGATTTAGCTTTGTAATCACTTTAGTGATTATAATGAGGTCATCGGCTGGACCTCATAGAATATGAGTTCCCTGATTGGGACTGTTAATCAGGGAAACCTAGCTGACATTTACTGCTGAACACCAGGGATATTGAGCTCTAAATGCCTCATTCGTTGAGAGGCAGTGCTACTGTCAAAGGCTACGTTTTTGTTAATAAAGGGTGATTGGTAATAGGATGCCAGCTCTGAAAAGCTATTTCAGGCAGCAAGAGTGGGATTTTATTCAAACATAAGCCATTTTTCACAGTTGGGTAAACACTCAATCCCTTGAAAAGAGGATTTGTACGCAAAACTGGCGGGAGGTTTGTCCTTCACAAAGCAGACATGGGCCACAATTACTTGCAATGCATTTAGACCAGGATTCTCAGATGTATGCTCCAATTAATACCCATAAAGGATTGTACAATATAAGAGACTGCCATTCAATGCATCGTCAGTCTGTTCAATATTGCAGTGGGCGATGAAGAGCGTTTTGCAAGGTCTGCCAAGGGGAAGGTGCTAAAAAAAACTAAATGGTCTGAAGGTGGATACATCACCAGGGCCAGATGGACTACACCCCAGACACCCGAAGAGATAGTGGAGGCATTAGTGGTGATCTTTCAGGAAGTGTTAGAGTCAGGGAGGGTCCCAAAGGACTGGAAAATCACTAACATGACAGCCCTGTTCAGAAAAGGAGTAAGGCAAAAGATGGAAAATTACAGGCTGATTAGCATAACCTCGGTCGTGGGTAAGATTTTAGAGTTGTGAAGGATGAGATTTCTGAATATTTGGAAGTGCATGGTAAAATAGGGCAAAATCAACATGGCTTCATCAAGGGAGGTCATACCTGACAAATCTGTTAGAATTCTGTGACGAAGTACCGAGTAAGCCAGACTATGAAGAGCCAATGGATGTTATCTACCTGGACTTCAAGAAGGCCTTTTATAAGGTGCCACACAAGAGGCTGCTGAGTAAGACAGGGCTCATAGTGTTATAGGCAAGGTGAGCAAAGAACTGGCAGATGGAGTACAATGTGGGAAAGTGTGAGGTCATGCACTTTGGTAAGAAGAATAGAAGCTGAAGTACGAAGAGACTTGGGAATTCTAGACCAGGATTCCCTCAAGGTAAACTTGCAGGTTGAGTCAGTAGTTAGGAAGTCAAATGCAACTTTGGCATTTATTTTGAGGAAACTTGAAAATAAAAGCAGGGATGTACTTCTGAGGCTCTATAAGGCTCTGGTCAAGGCACTTTTGGAATATTGTGGACAGTTTTGGGCCCCATATCTCAGGAGAGATGTACTGGCCTGGAAGTAGGTTCAGAGGAGGTTCTGGTCCCAGGGATGAAAAGATTAACTTATGATTGAGGATACTGGCTCTATACTCAATTGAGTTTAGTAGGATGAGGGGGGATCTACTTGAAACTTACAGTATATTAAATGGCCTGGACAGAGTGGATATCAGGAAGATGTTTCCATTGGTAGGAGAAACCAGGATCTGAACGTAAGCTTTAGATAAAGGGAAGATCTTTTAGAACCGAGATAAAGAGAAACTTCTTCGGCCAGAGAGTGTTGAATTTATGGAACTCATTGCCACAGAAGGCTGTGGAGGCCAGGTCATTGAGTATATTTAAGATGGAGATAGATAGGTTCTTGATTGTCAAGGGGATCAACGGTTATGGGGAGAAAGTGGGAGAATGGAGTTCAGAAATTTATCAGCCATGATTAAGTAACAGAGCAGACTCGATGGGCTGAATGGCCTAATATTGCTCTTATGTCTAATGGTCTTATGGCGTTATGGGATACAACTGCTAGAAAGGCAGCAGTCATAGCTGACAAGTAGGAGTTGATCCATTAAACTAAACGTATTGTCCATCTCCCTCAGTAGTTCAAAAGGGATTGAAAGTGGAAGAGTAAAAGGAAAGCATGTAGTCAAGGTAAAGAATGATAAGTGGGAATGCACTAATATCTCCTCCTTCGATCAGAAAAGAATGTAGTGGAA
The DNA here is from genome assembly GCF_030684315.1 of Stegostoma tigrinum. Classification (NCBI taxonomy): domain Eukaryota; kingdom Metazoa; phylum Chordata; class Chondrichthyes; order Orectolobiformes; family Stegostomatidae; genus Stegostoma; species Stegostoma tigrinum. The sequence continues at coordinate 39,588,356 of NC_081368.1, forward strand.
GTACCAGTGAAAATCAAAGGCCAAATTGTTTCCATTGTGGCAAATTTATTGAGCGTGTTCAAAGTTGTTATAAAAACCCATGGGACTTACTAGATGTCATAGTAATGAGTCTGAAAAATGAACTCAAAATAAAAATGTCATAGATCATGCAGTTTTAGTTAAGAGACTAGAGATAAACGATGCTGTAACTGTAAAAGCATAGAGAGTTGGTGAGAGTTATAAACGGTTTCTGAGAAAAAGGGAGTTAACTTTTTTCATATGAGGCAACCAAACCCATAACTATACACAGGGTTACAGGGAGCAAAACTGTTTTTCTTATTAGATTAGATTCCCTACAGTGTGGAAACAGGCCCTTCAGCCCAACAAGTCCACACCGGCCCTTGGAGCATCCCACCCAGACTCATCCCCCTATAACCCACACACCCCTGAACACTACGGGCAATTTAGCACGGGCAATCCACCTAGACTGCACATCTTTGGACTGTGGGAGGAAACCCGAAGCACCTGGAAGAAACCCACGCAGACACTGTGTGCAAACTCCACACAGACAGTTACCCGAGGCTGGAATTGAACCTGGGTCCCTGGCGCTGTAAGGCTGCAGTGCTACCCACTGAGCCACCGTGCCGTTTTGCTGAAGAAGTACTTAGTTTTCCATCAGGAAAGTTCAATGAAAGCCAAGGTGTTGGTACATGGGATAAGTGGAAATTATCTCCTGGTGCCATTATCTGGACCAGTGATAGTGAGGGAAGTTAAAAATTACCTGGTTGGCAGAGTTAATTTACTCCTGGGAATGATTTGGCTAGAGATACAGTTGTAGCTTTGCCTATAATCACAAAGACCAAGTGAAGTGAAAGACGGAGCTATTGCGGGAACGTGTTCTCAGAACAGAGGCATAGAATCCCTACAGTGTGGGGGCAAGCCATTCAGACCATCACACTGACCTTCTGAAGGCCATCCTTCCTAGACCCATCCCTACAACCCTGTAATTCCCATGACTAATCCACCTAGACACTATGAGCAATTTAGCATGGCCAATTCACCCAAACTGTACATCTTTGGATTGTGGGAGGAAAGCAGAGCACCTGGAGGAAACCCACACAGACAGAGGGACAGTTGCTTTTGCAATCTAACTACTGAAAGTGAAATTCTGTGGTGCCTAAAGGATAGTTAGAAGGGTTAATAATGTAGCTCATCCACTTTGAGCACCTGATTATAAGGCGAAGAATTGGTTGTATCATAAACATGTTGAAATATGTCATCGCAGGAAAGAGAATAACAGAGTGTCAGATGGTAAGAGTAGTAAAGGATGAAAGAAATAATAAGACTGTGGGAAATGTAAGAAGTTCTCAAAGCGAATCTCTGATGGTTGAATTTGCCAGCACGGAAATAAATGGAATTAGATTTGTAGACTCATAGAGCTATTGAGCTGTACAGCATGGAAACAGACCCTTTGGTCCAACTTGATGGGCTGACCAGATATCCTAAATTAATCTAGTCCCATTTGCCAGCATTTGGCCCATGTACCTGTAAACCCTTCCTATTCATATACCCATCCAGGTGCCTTTTAAATCTTCTAATTGCACCAGCTTCCACTACTTCCTGCGGCAGCTCATTCCATACATGCACCACCCTCTATGTGAAAAAGTTGCTCCTTTGGTCCCTTTTAAATTTTTCTCTGCTCACCTTAATCATATGCCCTCTAGTTTTGGACTCGCCTGCTCTATGGAAAAGACCTTAGCTATTCACCCTATCAGCGCCCCTCATGATTTTATAAACTTCTATAAGATCGCATCTCAGTGTCCAATGCTCCAGGAAAAGTAGCCCCTGCCTATTCAGCCTCTCCCTCTATTTCAAACCCTCCAACCCTGGCAACATTCTTGTAAATCTTTTCTGAACCCTTTCAAGTTTCACAACATCCTTCCTATAGCAGGGAGACCAAAACTGAACACAGTGTTCCAAAAGTAGCTGAAACAACATCCTGTACAGCTGCAACATGACCTCCCGATTCCTATACTTAATGTACTGACCAATAAAGGCAAACACTCCAAATACCTTCTTCACTATCCTATCTACTTGTGACTGTATTTTCAAGGAACTATAAACCTGCAGTCCAAAGTATCTTTGTTCTTCAGTACTCATCAAGACCTTACCATTAAGTGTATAAGTCCTCCCCTGATTTGCCTTTTCAATGCTGCACTTCACATTTATCTAAATTAAATTCCATCTGCCACTTCTTGACCTACTGGTCCCCTTGTACTCTCTCATAACCTTCTTCACTGTCCACTACACCACTAATTTTGATGTCATCTGAAAACTTAACAATCATACCTCCATTGTTCACATCTAAATCATTCATATAAATGTCAAAAAGCATTGAACCCAGCACCAATCCTCATGGCACACCTCTGGTCATAGCAGCCCTCCACCAAAACCCTCTGTTTCCTACCTTTAAGACAGTTCCATATCCAAATGATTCATTCTCCCCGTATTCTATGTGTCCTAACCCGGCTAACCGCTCTAGCATGAAGAACTTTTTGAATGCTTACCGGAGTACATATAGATCTCATCCACCACTCTGCCTTCATTGATCCTCTTTGTTACTTCTTCAAAAAACTCAATCAATTTAGTGACGCATGATTTCCCATCATAAAACCATGTTGACTATCCCTAATCAGTCCCTCCCTTTCCAAATACATGTAAATCCTGTCCTTCAGGATTCCCTCTAACAACTTGCCCACTACTAATGTCAGACTCACCGGTCTATAATTCCCTGGCTTTTCCTTACCACATTTTCTTAAATAGCGGCAGCACATTAGCCACCCTCCAATCTTCTGGCATTTCACCTGTGGCTATTGATGATGCAAATATCTCAGCAAGGAGCCCAGCAATCATTTCACTAGCTTCCCACAGAGTTCTAGGGTCCACCTGATTAGATCCTGGGGGTATATCCACTGTTATGTGTTTTAAGATGTCTAGCACCTCCTCCTTGATAATATGGGCATTTTTCACAATGTCACTATTTATTTCCCCAAGTTCTGAGCTTCCATATTCTTCTCCACAGTAAACACTGATGCAAAATACTCATGTAGTATCTCCCCCATCTCCTGCAGTGCCACATATAGGCGGCCTTGCTGATCTTTAGTGGTCCCTATTCTCTGCCTAGTTACCCTTTTGTCCTTAATGTGCTTGTCGACTCTATTTGGATTTTCCTTAACCCTATTTGCCAAAGTTATCTCAAGGTCCCCTTTTTGTCCTCCTGATTTCCCTCTTGAGCATACTCCTACTGCCTTTAAAGTCATCTAGGGATTTACTCAATCCCTGCTGTCTCTACCTGACATATGCTTCCTTCTTGTTCTTGGCCAAAACCTCAATATCACTAGTCATCCAGCATTCCCTACACCTACCAGCCTTGCCCTTCACTCTAACAGGAACATTCTGGACTCTTGTTATCTCATTTTTGAAGGGTTCCCACTTCCCAGTTATCCATTTACCTATGAATATCTGCCCAATATCCACCCGCAATCAACTTTTGAAAGTTCTTGCCTAATACTGTCAAAATTGGTCTTCCTCCAACTTTGAACTTTAACTTCTGGATCCACTCTATTCTTTTTCATTACTATTAGAAGTCTGTATCGATAGGTAATAACTCATTCCTTTCTATGGTTGACCTGTTGAGGAGTACTGGAAAGTGCCACTTACATCAAGGGCTAGTGAAATATCTGCTTCCGTCACACCAAATGGATTATAACCAATATAGGGTTCATAGATCATAGAATTCCTACAGTGTGGAAACAGACTCTTTGACCCAACAAGTCCACACCGATCCTTACAGCATCCCACCCAGACCGATCCTCCATAACACACGTAATCTATGGGCAATGTAGCATGGCCAATCCACCTAGCCAGTGGGAGGAACCGGAGCACCCGGAGGAAACCCACACAGACACAGGGAGAACATGCAAACTCCACACAGTCGCCTGAGGGTGGAATCAAACCTGAATCCCTGGCGCTGTGAGGTAGCAGTGCTAACCACTGAGCCACTGTGCCACCCTTTGTGCATCACCATACCATTTGGATTAAAGAATTTCACAGCTACAATCCCAACGCTTACAAATCAAGTCACACCTGAGGTATGTGACTTTAGACACTGAAATATCTAAGGATATAAGGGAAGAGACAATTAGAAGACCTATTCAAGCAATTACATCTGGCTGGCTTAGTAACAAAATAAAACAAAAGTTAAGTTGTGACAGCAAAAATAACTGACCTAGGATATACACTAGGACAAGGGCAAGTGTGGCCATGGGCAGTGAAACTGAAGACTCTGATAAAATTCCTTGTTCCTAAAACCAAATGGGACTTCATGCAATTTTTAGGTTTTACCAAACCTTTGTGTGTAACTTCAGCCCAATTGCTGTACCTTGAATGAATTGGTTAAGGAAACCAGCAACAGTGACATGGTCAGTGGAATGCCAGGCAGCCTTTAAAAAACTGAAGCCAATCCTAATGCATGAACCTGTATTGGCCACCCCTGATTTTTCTACACATTTCAAAATGGTGAATGATGTAAGTGACTTGGAGGTAAATGCAGTCTTGTTATAGGCTGAGAATAAAGGCCAGTGGTGTGGGCATTTCTAAGAAACTAAATCAACATCAGAAGAAGCATCCATTTATAGAAAGACTTTGGGATTATTATTGTCTCTAACTTTGAAGTTCATATCCAACAGGGTAACAAAAGAAACATGAATCTACACCGACGACTGATTCATTCATTTAGGCATTTATTGAAAAGTTTAAAACCTGAAATGTGAGTCTGTTGTTTCAAACACTTGCTGCAGAGATTTTTCACATTGCTGGAAAAGATAATGAGATCACAGATGCATTGCCCCAAGTGTAAACTGATGAAATAAATTAAAAGTGTAATATGTTTGGCTGTATAGACAGCATGAAGTGAAAGGAAGGATGAATGGATATAAGTTTCATGTTCTTTTTTATGTATCACATACCTCGTGATGAAACGCGTATTGGGAATGGCGTTTTACCTTTTCTAAAAGTGGAGTCATGTAAAAACTGTATCTTTTTATCCTTTCTTTATTTCTGATTGTGGGGTGAAATGGGAAAAACATGTTTTAAAGTCAAAGATTGTGGAAGGAATTGCTGTACTTTTGAAAACAAGCACCTGGAACTCTTTGTGAGTCATGCTTATACGGTTGCTTTGCAGGTGGTTGGGGAAATGAGATAATCCAAATGGTATGGTGATGCATTATGGGTGGCACATCACCAGGGTACATATACATAGAAAGATTCAGCTGACGACAGGTAGCTGTTTGTTTTCTGCACACGTCACCAATTGTGAATGCTGGAAGTCATCAGCCTGATGATAGCTCTCTGGGTCTTGGGCAGGTGAATTGCTTAGAAGTCCACAATAGAGGGAAAGAAGTAATTAGTGCACCAATTGTGCTTCCGGTGAAGAAGTGCAAGAACTTTAAAAAAAAGAAGACTGAAGAACAGTACATATTTGGAAACAAAAGGATTACTTTATCTGATCCAGTGGACTGGTGCTATTGAACTGATTTTCTTGCTTTTTTTTCCATCCACCCGTAAAACCTTTATCTTTCTTTCACTCTTGTCTGCCAGTAAGTAAAAATTTGAAAGCATGCTTTATGCTTTATTTTGATGCTTATGAAAGGAATGTACTTGTTTGTAATAACCAGTAATTCTTGGTGGATATAGGAAGCTAGGTTAGTTTTCTTCTGTTAACTAGATTCTGTCAGATTGGTAAATTGGGAACTTTGTGCGCTTTCAATAAATCATTACATTTGTGGCAATCCTAGAAGTAATGATGCTTGAGAATCATTGCACTTTCCCAGCTGGGTTATAACACTACTTAATTAGTTTTCTGCTCTTTCTCCATTTTTATTATACATTCTTTTGTCTCTGCCTGAAACACATCCATAGATTTTTTTTCTAAATCTTTCCTTTTTACAAACCTATAGCATGTGGTGCAATCCATTCTTATGTTTTTGTTTCTTCCTATTTTACATTCATAATGTTCAATTTGATGGAAACTATTAGGTGTAACAGAGGGCGAGCAAGTCCAGCAGATTGAATCAACTAATATTAACAAGTTTATCCCATACAAAAATAGTCTTTTGCATTGTCTGGTGGCAGAAGACAGACAAGAAGGCAATTTATCCACACTATTTTAATATTTTTGGACTATCTACCTTTAATATTATATTATTTTTATTATATTCCTTATTTTACCCCAAACATTTGTGCCATTGTTTGCATTTTAGAGTAAACAGGCCAATATCTGAGTTATTCTATAATTAAAGCATAACTTCCTCCTGTGAAATACTACCCCCTTTCACAGCTTTATGGCTTGAATTTTCAATTTATAGAAAACTTTACCTTTATGTTGTACCCAGTAATTAATAATGTTGGAAGAACTGAAGTGCAAAACGACAGGCAGACATTTCCCCACATCTCCACAACTTCAGATCAACCTCAGATAAGCAGGAGTTTTTTTTATTTTTGTTTCTAAGTCTGTAAGGTTTCATTTTACATCAACTTGCGGCATTTCTGGGTGGCATTTTGGTAGACTCAAGATTGAGGATGTCAGGGTCTTTGATGTCAATCATTCCTTTATAATCTGCCATAACTGTCTGGTTGAATTCTGCAAATAAAACTAAAATTTCAAGAAGGTCTGGAGGATAAAGAGTTATAGAGATTTGTGAACTTGTTAGAACTGTTCTGATCAGATTCCTCAGCTAATTGAAACTGAGCTTATAAATAGATGCATGACGATTAATTAGTCCCAATGTGTAGATATGATGTGAGAATGTGTGGTTGTGTGAATGTGAATGTCTTTCTGTGAAAGACAGAATGTTCCCAAAGTATTGATTCAGAATATAAGCAGTAATCAATTGACTAATGGGAAAACATGGTGAAAGAGGAATGATTATACCATCAGCTTGTGGATATACTGTTGAGTAATTAATTAGCCCTGACATGTAAGCACAGTATGTATGGAAAAATTAACCTCTTGTGTGTGAATACAGTGTGAATGGAATAAAAAGTCTTTCCAATTTAAGATGGCCCTTGATGAAATTCACTTAGAGAAGAGATACCATATGAGAAATGACTTGTCACCCCAGATAAATTGCCTCAAGTGATTAATCTTTCATGGGTGAATGTAATTAAAGATTTAATAGCCTATAGTTTGTGGACAGATCACGATTGTTTGATCATCCACAGACCATAGATGTTGCACAGGGTCCAGTTCTGTTGCCTATCATTCCATGGCTGATCTTGTTTATGGTCCTGGTGTACCTTTCCAGCACTATTACCAGGTGATTCTTTCACTCCCCCCTCCACTTCTTGCTGACTGCCCAGATTACTTTTATCTAAGTTTTCTAAATTCACATTTTATCTAAATTAGTCAAACTGAGGGTATTGACTGTGGACATTCCTGCTCAGTAAGCTGTTGCCAAATCATTCAGCATATCTCCTTTTTAACGGCCCACTGGCCAGGGACTAGCCTCCCCCATGTCGATGCCTGTTTTCTTTCCTACTAGCTGATGGGCCAAATACATGTATGATTCCTGAAGTTCAGAAGGGTACCTCTCTGGCAGCTGGGATCTGGGTATCCCCAACACCATCAACCCAATTCATAGTGTCTGGTGCCAAATAGGTTTTTCCTGTGTTTCAAAAGCACCCTATTTTGTGGCACTGGGGTAATTTTCAGATAAAAATGTAAGGTGCACTTCTAACTGTTTTTAGCTGATTTCTAATTTCATACAAGACATCGTTTCACCTTATGACTTTCTGGGCCATTGTTGCACAGTTTCTAGGCCTTAGTCTGGACCAGTAGCCAAACCATTTATGTTCATATATTTGTGGGAAAACCCTACCAGTCATCCATGAAGTCTGTACTCAGATAACAGCAATCTGAGCTTGCATTGGGTTTCCTATACTGAATTTGCTGGCGTTTGCAGGCAAGCATCATGGATTTGTTGGGATGGGCCCACAAAATGCCATCCTTGTGATCACCTGCCTCTGGTGGGACAGACCACATAGAGCTAGGATAGGTGTTAACTTGTCCAATTAGCTTTTCTGACAATCATATCTTAACATTCCAGCCAATATAGTTCAACAGGCTGTATGTCGTCATCCAGGAGAGGGGATGAAGGTGGCATCTGTTCTTAGATTTATGTAATATCTGACCAAGTTCAGGTATCTCCCCACCTTCTCTAACTGTGGAGACATTTTTCTAACCCTGTCTGATCGTGGACCATACTCAGTCAAACTCCCCCCAAAATCTGCTTTCATCAAATTCTCACAATTACCCTCTTGTCAGTCAATACTGTGTGTGTCGGTCTGACCCTGACCCAAAATGGAGGGTCAGAAGCAAGCCAGTGTGTTGGCATTGTCCAAGTTCTGGACAATTAAAATTTAAATGACAAGATGAAAAATGGGCAAAAGACAAAAATTATCTTTCATTTAAATAAGACAAAGATGAGACAATGAGAAATGGCCAAACGGTGAAGATAGCCTAAAAGACACAAAGATTAGGCATCACCATCAATCATACTGTATGGTGCTGTAGCCCTGCACAACCAGGACAGACTAACAGATTTGGGCTACGATGGTGGTAGAGGTTTATGTTCTTTTATGACCACTTGGATTAGCGGTGCATCAGGGTTGGCGTGTAATGAAGGATGTGTGAGAATCAGCCCCCTGCTGTTGCGCCTCCTTCATGTCTCAGTGGGAATATCAGAATGACTGCCTTCATAAACGGGTTCTCTTTGTTTCGGGGCTAGAGGGCTACATCAGACACATTCCCGTGAGGACTGTCTCTAATCATTCCTTTCACTCCATTGCTGCTGGCAGGAATTGGTGGGGCCAGCAGTGGTTCAGTCCCTGAGGTTAAGGCCTCAGGAGAGACAGTAACCAGGGCTGGACGAGGATCCTGGATCAGGATTGAAAGTTCACTTTGGGTCTAGATCAATAACTGGTTCAGGGTCTGGATGAAGACTTGGGTTAAGGTCTCCTTCCTCCAGTTCCCCAGAAGCACAGAATTGGTCGCCGTTGTTTTGGACTCCATTGGCCTTTAACTGATTAACTCAGTACCACCAGTTTTTCCCTTTGTCTAGCAAAATTCTGCGCAATGACATGCTGGCCTCATCCGCCACTGAGCAAGTATCTAAATATCTGAGGGACAGGAATGTTCCAGGCTGGGAAATTTGTGACACCCCCTCTCCACTGCCCTACCTCATAATCTATTGGGTTCACCTTCCCAAAGTACACCTTGCTCTGCTTTGTCCTTTACACCATTCTGAAGGCCACTGAATTACGTGCAGCCTGTACATTTCTAATAGCAGTTTTAGTTTTCTCATGGCAGAGGACTTCGACCTCTTTATGAGCATGAGAGCAAAGGGTAAAACTATGTTCCATGTTGAGGTATTTTGCTGGATGACCTCTCACAGCAACCCGTAAGGATGCGATTCATCCTCTTTTTAGTTCTGTTGATTTGAGGGCAGTAGGTAATATCGAACCTTTGGCTGACATCAAATACAGTCATCATTATCTGCACTGCCTAGGCTGTGGAATGGGTTCTCTGGTCCGAAACTATACAATGGGGAAGACCACATTTGGTGAAAACATGCTGAATAAAGATGTCTGCTGCAATTTATGTGGTGTTCTTTGGAGTGGGCAACACCTCGACCCATTTGCTGAAAAGGTCCACAACATCAGGATCTACTTGTGCCCTCCTTTTACAGGATGGTAGGAGGTCAACATAGTCTACTTAAAGATCAGTCCATGGTCCTGTTACTGGCCTAGTATGCCTTTATTGACATACTTGTCTGGGTTGTTCTGGGCACCAATGATACAGTTCTCAACAATACTTAACATGTCTTTTCATTTCTGGCCACAAACAGAATCTCTTAATTCTGTTAGTCACATCTATCCCATGATCACCCTAGACTTTGCAGCATTTACAAATCAAATGATTTCAGTCCTGGCTCAGTCCCAAGAACTGTCCATCTTTGAGAACAGGCCCATCCTCAGTACTTACCCTCCCACTTGTTTGGAGAGGATCATTTCCTCCTCTGCTTGCTTGAACTTGGCTTCACTACTCTGAGCCTGTATCGGATCTTTGACCTTGGCTTGAATCACAGCGTTACTATCTATTTGTTCCAGAAATAGTGGGTTTCATGGTTCACCTTCATGAGTACCCTGCTGAGCCTATTCATCAGCCCTTATGTTTCCAGTTGGGGAAGTTCGAGTGTGGGCTACAGCACCAATGATGCAGCGTTCATGGCCATAGGAAGTTTGGAGAATAAATTTGAGCAGGGGTGCAGCTGGTAATGGTTTCCCAACTGCCAGGACACATTCTCTACCTTCCCACTGCAGCAAGAAGTCAGTTAAACGATTGCTGACATACATGTTGACTGCTGGTGCAGGACATTTTTCAGAGCGGTTGGCCGCAGAGTCATCAGATGCTTGCCCAGCAATCTGAGCACTCATTTTGTTGGGGACTTTCAATGCTAATTCTATTAGGGTTTTGCCTCTGTCGTTTTCCATATTATATGCATATACCACACCCTGTCTCTCAATGTTCATCCTCCACCATAGAGGATTCATTTACGAATATTCTTACAAGGAGTTTCACTTCTGCTCCCCAGGTTCCCTTGGGTCTTCCCCATTTTATTCTGGTATACATGGTCCCCTGGGAATATGAGTTGCCACTCCTGGGATTCTCCTCTGTAGCTCACATTGTCAGCTGGATAAGTGGGCACTATGATACATTTGACCGTAATGTCACAGCTCTGTAACATTAAAGTCCAGCGCACTATGTAGTTTTGGCTGACCGTACCATCTTTAATCCTGCCGTCCAGCAAAAGTTGAATGGGTGTGTGCTCTGTCAGAATGGTTAGGAGACTCAGGTCAATAACATCGGCAAAATGTTGTACCACACAGAAAATGGTTTGCAGGTGCTCCTCACATATACAGAATCCCTGCTCTCCTGGTGAAAGTGTCCAGGAGGAATAGGCTACCCATTCGTGTTTATTGTGTCGATCTTGGAAAAGTACAGCTATCAGTCAGATATCCATGGCTACAAATTCCAAGGCAAAGGGAAATTTTGGGTCGGGTACCTGCAGTGTGGGAGCCTGCAGTAGGGTCTGCTGTAATTCAGCAACAGCATCTTTGTGCTGTCCAGTCCATTCCCATATGGCATTCCTTTTAAGGAAGTCAGAGAGTGGGGTGGTTTTACTGGTAAAACCATCAGTGTGCTACAAAGCCCCGGAAGGAAATAATAATCTCGCTTCCCTGGGGAGGGGCAAATGGGTTGTTGCCTTGGTGCACTTCTCTTCTATTTCATGTTTCCACTGAGATATCGTTTTCCCAACAATGAGACCAGGGATCTCATGATCTTTTAGTCCTAGGGCAGGGAGGAGAGTTAACAGTTCCTTTAACAGTGTCAAATGTTTGGCTCCTGTCTCTGTCTACAGGAGGATATCTTCCACATACTGTACCAAGCAGTCCAGTCAAGAAAACCTCTCCAATCCATTAGCCAACCTCTGCTGAAATATGAAGTAAAAACCGAAAGAACTGTGGATGCTATAAATCAAGAACAAAAACAAAAATTGTTGGAAAAAATCAGCACATCTGGCAGCATCTGTCGAGAGAAATCAGAGTTAATGTTTCAGGTCGAGTAACCCTTCCTCAGAACTGGAAGAACCGCCCCAGATCCAAGCAAGGGTCATTCGACCAGAAACATTAACTCTGATTTCTCGCCACAGATGCTGCTAGATCTGCTGTGCTTTTCCAGCAATTTCTGATTTTTTGTTATTTTGACGAAATATTTTTGGAGAACTGTAAAACCTGTAAGGCAAGTAGGTCCATGTATATTTCTGGCCCTGAAATGTGAAGGTAAATGTATATTGGTAGTGTTGGTAAACCAAAATCCATTACTAATGGCCAGTATGGTGAAATATTTTGCTATGGGCCCTACCTTCTCATGATTACTGAGCTAGTCTGGTGATTGGTTTAATTTAGTTCCCTATAATTGTTAGCAACCCACCAAAACCCATCCAGTTTCTTAACCAACCATAATGGCAAGTTAATGATAGTGGCTACAGGACATGGCTCCACCACACTTTGGGGACTGTATCAGCTCAGGGACGCAAAGAGTTGGACAATGGGATTTCCTCCACTAATGGCAGCACGATCTCCTCCCACAAAATTAACTTGCCTTTCCGGTCCTTCCAGCAGCATCGACCGGGGTCTTAACCCTTACTCCTGTGGCGGTGCTAACTACCTGGGGACCCTGAAGTCACTTGCAATGCAACTTGTGCTCCCACAGTCATAGCACTTCCTTTGCAGCAGTGCTAACTGCCTGGGTATCATGCAGTTCCTTGTGAAGTGACCTGTGCCTTGTTTTTGTAAGCCATACGAAAACTTGAGAATCTGACTGCAGCAGCCTGAGGTAGCTCTTCAGATGATCACAAGTCACATGAAATTTTCCCTGCTACCAATCATTAACTTCTCTGTAATACAGTTATATCTGTGCCGGCATATACTTGCTAATGTAATAGCTGTACGACTGTGAGATGCTCGATTGAGACTGCAAGCTGTGTTCTGACACCACTACTGTGTCTACTTACAGGAATGTAGAATGTTAACAAAGGAACACTTTGAAACTGTTTTAGACAGCAAGTATTTTATGAAAGTAGAACATAATGTACCTAAATACACAAGGGAATAAGGAAAAAAATAACTAAATATACGTGAATATATCCAGGAGATGGACAATTTAAGTATGTGTATATATATCATCTATTATGGAAGCGATAGCCTAGTGGTATTACTAATACCACTGTGGACTAATAATAGTGGACTGTTAATCCAGAGACCTAGATAACATTCTGGGGACCTGGGCTCATATCCTGCCATGGCAGAAGATGGAATTTGAATTCAATAAATATCTGGAATAAAGAATCTAATGATGACTGTGTATCCATTGTCAATTGTTGGAAAAACGCATCTGATTCACTAATGTCCTTTAGGGAAGGAAACTGCCATCCTTACCTGGTCTGGCCTACATGTGACTACATTCCCACAGCAATTTGGTAGACTCTTAACTGCCCTCTGGACAATTGGGGATGGGCAATAAATACTGCCTCGCCAGTGACGCCCTAATCCCATGAATGAATAAGTGGTATGTGTATACATATATGTAAAATATATCCATTGCCTCCTTTTTTGGATAATCCAAAGCAGTCTCATAATAAGAAAATGAGATGAAACCCCCATCTGTCTACCTTCATGTCAAGGATCCCTTGGTCTCGTTTATGTGTAGCAGGTGGTAGAATAGGAAGCTGAACATTAATGAGGTCAGATGTGCTGGTAATCAGGTTGTTAACAAGCAACAAGTCCCTTCAATAGGCAACTGTTCTCTTTGGCAGAAATATCACCTCAACAACAATCAATCTGGATTTTCTAAAATATGGAGTGAGTTAATTGCAAGATCAGGAAAGGCCTCACAGGACTTGCTATGAAGTTTTGTCACATTTCTCACTAGGACCACTTCTTTCAGGCCAGGATATAGTTACATCCATAGAAGTCTTATGGGGGTTAAGACCAAGATTTTTACCTAGGTTGCAGAGAGAGTTCTACAGCTAGCACTAACAGTGTTGATATGAAGTTCATTCTGGAATGGCATGACAGAAGCTGCTATTTGACATTTCTGGTACAGGAATAATTCCTCCAGTGCCGTGCCCCTAAGATTCTCAGGTCTTGGTTATACTGCACTGTTAGAAGCAGTTTAACACTAGGCACACATAACTTGATGAACATAGTCTTTAAGAGTTTAGAGTGCATACGCATTTACAACCATTCATAGCCTTGGTCAGTGTCAGTTGGTTATTATACCTGACGCAGTTATATTGTTTTACAATAATGCAAGGCATTATGTCTTATAATAATTGGAGCTTTGCATTATATATGACATCTATGAAGGAGCATCCTACCAAATTGCATTTGAGTGGCATGCATGAAGAGATTAATAAGAGTTTGGGTAAGGGACTGATAAATGTGGACTAAATTGTCTTGCAGTTGATTCTATGCAAGTTTGAATCATCCACTTGATATTTGATGCTGTCAGGTTATCTTATATTTTATGATTCCTGAAATAATTCTTATGCATTTGATCCCTGATCCTGTAGGCATTGAGTCTGTTCACCACCTGATACCAAGAACAATACAATGTTCCTAGCTACAAAGAGGGCACTGAAGTGTTCAAGATCTCTTTGAACAACCGCATGAGAAATACGCTTATTTCCTCAGTCATTAAACTGGAGTTCAGATACTGCATCAATATCATTTCATTTCAGAGTCCTATCTTTTTGTTTCCATTTCATGTTTGATTTCATTTTATTTACACACATCATTTCAAGCCCCCGATTATTAGCAAAGGCTGGCAAATATTGAACCCATATGTCGACCATTACCTTAAATACACATATCTATTTGATTTAGACAGTGACCATGTTTCCACATCACTTATTAAGCTTGCTCCCTGCACAAGGCTAAAGATGTACAATGAATAACCATTTAAATTAGCTGACCATGTGAAATGAGGGTAGTTAGCTCACAGATGTGCAGCCAAGCATCTAGGTCATAACATCTAGACTGATACCAATGATGATAAAATCTTCCTTTTAATAGAAATGGAACTGAATAGCTTCAAAATAAACAGCAGCAAAGCAGCACTCAACAATGCTAAAAGCTTTAATTCATGAGTCTAATAACTGTCTATGGTACATTTCAGGTATCTATAGTGGACCATTTACATTTGGAACCTATGACTAAATTTTTCGGAGGATGAAGGTCTCCCATCTAACTTAGACAACTGGATAAGTTCAATGGTTATCCAGACCAGAGGATGGAAATTCCACAACAAGTAGCTCACTGAACTTCCCAAAGCCTGGCCACCACCGACAGCACATTAGTCGGGAATGTGATGGAAAACTCCCACTTGTTTGGATAAGTGCAATCAACAAAAAACAGTCAAGGAGCTGGATACAACCTGCACACAAAAACTTACTCACATGTTTAAAGAAAATTAAGGCCTCCTCACTCCTACAGTATCTTTCTAATAGTTTTACATGAAGTGAAGTAGCAAGGCCACAGCTAAAGCTTATAAATGAAAGCTTTTTGCATTTTGTGATATGTTCTCCTGGTTTTGATTGCTAAAATCATTGAAACAAAATTTGTGAAGACAGAAGAACTCAGGGAACCAAACAAAGAAAAGTTGGAAATAAATTAACTGACTAAGACATTTACCGCCTGTGCCTCTAACTGCAGTTGAGTTGTTGCCTTCTAACCCAAGCCTGATGGCTCATTGCTTCATTTGTGGCTCAGTTCCACTCCATACTACTTCTTTCCAAGAACTTTAACTAGGGAAGGGGAAAGAAGCAGTCTGCACATGGCTAACTTGATGTTTGTTGAACCTGGCTACGTTACAGTGTTCTTCTTATTTGCTTTAAGTGGGTGAGAACCAGGTATGATTTCTTCCCTTTATTTGTACTTTGGCCATTTTGCCGACTATTTGGGTCCTACAGGTCTCATGAAGCTTGGGAATACAATAGTTCTCTTCGTATTTTTAACATCCAAGGAGATGTCTTTGATCAATGAGTAGTAGAGTCCAATGTAATTAAGAGCCAATAAACTTCTTGTCGTGCAGCAGACGTCATCCTTCACTGATCATCGTCAGATCAAAAGGTGGGTCAACGCCTATACCAGTGCCATCAACACTGCAGAAGGGATTGGGATTTGGGATAAATGCCAAAATAAAAATTCAATGACTTCCTAGGATTAGGAAAGTTATCGATCACGCTTCAATTTTATGCAGGAAGAGGTGGAAAGTTTAGGGTCAAACCGATGTTAAGCAAAAATTTCATTTTCAGCAGGAGGTACAAAATACAGCGAGGAATCATTGTCCAAGTATTCCACCAGAATTTTCTTTGTCTTTGCAAATATTCTTACGTGCAATTTTTTTTTGCTCCTTTCTTTCCATGCATATAATTTTATACCTATAGATGAACCGAAAGCCATTTTTAAAGAAATAAAATGGAAAAGCAGAATGTGAAAATTGTGAAACTGTTACTCTGGGAACATGGAAGAACTCTTTGGATAACCATTATAAAGGATGTGTAATTATTTCAGAGTAACATCTTTATTTTTCCGATAATATAAATGGGGTTGGCGGTGGTGGTTGGGGAGATTATTCGATAAAGAGAGTTGTTCATTATCTCGAACACTGTTCTTTTCGTATTTCTAGACAACCAATTTTTTATGTTCTTGTTTCAACTTAATAAAAAAGTCTAGTGGAAAAGGCAAGACATAGGCTTGGAGTGAAATCTGGAATAATGAGACCAAGACCTCAGAATACCTCTCTGACAGTTTATGACTGTATTTTCATTTTCCCTCAGATCGCAATAAATGCATGTGAATATCAGATTAGTGCTTATCAGCGTGTTGGATTACGAAAAGGTAACAGTTTCTACCAGTCATATTGGCAGTTAATATAGTAAACTAATCTCTGCATAAAACTATATTTGGATTCGCAACCTACCTGTTGATTTAGGGCTGGAATTTCCTTCTCAGGGCAGGTAGCGGAGTGGAGAAAATTTCCGGCTTCACACGTCTGCCTTAATACCAGCTTTAAAGGTACAGTCTTTATTAATTCATTACACTTCTGTGTTGTCTACATTCAGATCGATTGACCCCAGATATTGTTCGGACGCAGCCAGAGGAACTGCAGAATGCCGAGCAGGGCTATTAAAAAGAACTGCCTCATCACAGTGAGACAGCTGTGTAAAATAAACAGAACAAGTCTGTAGCCTTTCAACTTAAAAAAAAGTCTAATGGAAAAGGCAAGACATAGGCTTGGAGTGAAAGTGATAATGGGAACTGCAGATGCTGGAAAATCCAAGATAATAAAATGTGAGGCTGGATGAACACAGCAGGCCCAGCAGCATCTCAGGAGCACAAATGCTGACGTTTCGGGCCTAGACCCTTCATCAGAGAGCCTCACATTTTATTGGCTTGGAGTGAAATCAGGGATAATGAGACCAAGACCTCAGAAGACTTCTCTTTGACAGTTTATGACTTACAACCTTATGCTTCATATTGCCAGGATATGCCTCTCCCACTAGCCTCCCATGATACATCATGCCCCCAAACACCATGGAATGCCTGCATGGTGACGTATAGGACTTCTATGCTATATGATCACTGTACAATATATGGGAGAAAAAAATCTGTGGCGATTGAATTTGTTTTAAAAGAAATTTTATAAAAGATTACCGATACTGAGACTGGAAGGCTTGAGTTGCAATGAGAAGCTGGATAGGACTTTTTTCCCCAGGAGTGTGGGATGTTGAGGGGTGGCCTTTATAGAGGCTTATGAAATCATAAGGAGCATGGATAAGATGAATAGTCAAAGTCTTTCTACCAGGGTAGGGGAATACAAAATTAGAGGGCATAGATTTAAGGTGAGAAGGGAAAGATATAAAGGGGATCTGAGGGACAACTAGCAGGTGGCATAGTGGCTCATAGTGCCAGAGACTCGGGTTCAATTCCACCCTTGGTCCACTGTCTGTGTGGAGTTAACACATTCTCCCTGCATCTGTATGGGTTTCCTCCCACAATCCAAAAATGTGCGGGTTAGGTGGATTGGCCATGCTAAATTGCCCATAGTGTTCAGGGATGTGTTGATTAGGGGGATGGGTATGGGTGAGATGCTCTGAGTGTCAGTGTGGACTTGTTGGGCCAAAGGGCCTGTTTCTACCTTGTAGGGATTCTATGAAGATTCATTCATAAGGTTTCACTGTGTTTAAAAACCTAAGCCAGATTAAGTACTAGATTGTTGAACTGGCAGCACCTCAATTGAATTGACAGGACTAGCCGTTTATGTGAGGTTGAGTGGTTTCAGCTACTAAAATTTCTATAGGTTTAGATTTCTGACACTTCTGTTACATTGTAATAAAAAGCAATTATTTTGACAAACTGAAACGTTATGAATGAATCATGTTTAAAAAAAACCCGGAAATTCTCAAAACTCAGTAGATCTGCAGCTTTGTGGAGAGAGAAACAGAGTTAATGTTTGAAGTGTGATATAAGACCACAAGATATAGGAACAGACTTAAATCATTCAGCCCTTTAAATCTGCTCCATCTTTCAATCATGGATGATATGTTGCTCAACTACATTTTCCTATCTTCTCTCCATAACCCTTGATACCCCGACTAATCAAAAACCTATCTATTGCTATCTTAAACATAATCAATTACTTGGCTTCCACAATCTTCTGCGACAATGAGTTCCACAGATTCACCCTCTGGCTGAATAAATTCCCCTTCTTCTCAATTATTAATGGTTGTCCCTTCACTTTGAGGAGAACCTTCCTCATCCTTCTAAACTCCATCGAATACAGACCTGGAGTTCTTGACCACTCCTCATATGTCAAACCCTGCATCCCGGATAATTCTTGTAAACTCATCTGGACCTCCTCCCTACCCCAACCAAGACTAGCACATCCTTCCTTAGATATGCAGCCCGGACCTGTTCACAATATTCCAAATGCAGACTGTGCAGACCCTTATAAAGCCTCAAAAGTATATGCCTATTCTCGCAAACTAACCCTCTTCAAATGAATATCAACAGTTAATCTTAAGAGAATCCTGAACTAGGATACCTAAATCCTTTTGTGCTTCAGATTTCCAAAGCCTTTCCTCATTTAAAAATCAGTCGATACCTCTAACCTTCTGATCGATGTACGTAGCCCCACGCTTTCCCTCATTGTACTTCATTTGCTACTTCTTTGCCCACTCTCCTAGCTTGACCAAGTCAGCTTCCCAGCCTTCTCAACATTATGTCCCTCCACCCATATTTGTGTCATCTGCAAACTGAGCAACAATACTCTCAGTTCCTTCATCCAAACCAGTAGACAGAGAAGGAGGAGGAGTAAGTGGAACAAATTGTAAGGGTATTCAGAGCCAAAGGCAAAGAGGTCTCTAATGTTGGTGAAGGGATAATGGTACTTTCGCTCTGGCTGTAGGAGGGGCCTTGACTTTCTATTTCAATGAACCGCCTTGCTCAGTGCAAGTATTTCCATCCTGGAGCCTGATACTCACTGTTTCAACAAGTTTGTCACAAGTTAGAAGAGCAATACTTCATTTTCTGCTAAAGCACCTTCCAGCCTCTAGGACTCAACATTGAATTCCACAACTTCAGAACATAACCATGGTTTCCTCCAATCCCTCTCCACCGGGATTTTCTCAAATTTTCTTACTAGTTGTGCGGGTCTCCAAGTCAATGCCTGATTGATGTGCTGACACTGATCACCTTGTGGAGAACATTAGAATGGCTGCACATGCACACTGTTTAGGGGGAATGTTACTCCATACCTGTCTTCTCACACACACACACACACACACACACACACACACACACACACACACACACACACACACACACACACACACACAGTTGTGACTTGTTTGTGTTTTGTTGACTTGCTCTCAGCAGAGCAGGCTCATTTTCTCCTATTTTCATTTTAATTTATATCCTTTTTTTACACCTCTATCCTCCCTTCACTATCATAAACAACCATTGTGTCATTTGCTCCAAATCTCCTTAAAATTTGTCCCGTTTGCCCCTCTTTCATCAACAGTATAAAAAGACAATTTCCAAACTCCTTTCAGTTCTGAAGAAGAGTCAAATCAGACTCAATGTTATTTAAGATAACAAGTTGTGGAGCTGGATGAGCACAGCATGCCAAGCAGCATCTTAGGAGCAGGAAAGTTGACGTTTCTGGCCTAAGAGTCTAGGCCTGAAACGTCAGCTTTCCTGCTCGTCTGATGCTGGTTGGCCTGCTGTGTTCATCTAGCTCCACACCTTGTTATCTTGGATTCCCCAGCATCTATAGTTCCTATTATCTCAATGTTATTTGTTTCTATATCCACAGATGTTGCCAGATCACTGAGTTTCTCTAAAACTTTCTATCTTTATTTCAGAATTCTGTATCCACAGAACTTTGTTTTTTATCTTTTAAGTTTTTTTTTCACTCTCCCAACTGACACTGCAGGACCTGCTGCTTCCCTAATGGGCGTGGAAATGTCTTACATTTATGGTGGGATGACGAGGAGTCATCGGAGTTATTTTGGGGAGGATATTTTAGTTGGGGGGCATGAGGAAGATCATTTGAACTAATCTTTCCAAAGGTTTCTTTACAGAGATTACAGTCCATGATACTTTTAATATGCCATGAACCATAACCCTTTAAAAACCTGGCATAAATCTATGAAAATTGTGGACACATATCTGAACCTATGCACACTTAAAAGGCACTCTGGCCATATCACTGAGGAGTGGTCTATGGATTGGTACCCATGTCTACATCATTTTCACCCATTTTCTCATTTCTCCAATCTTATGTTGATAATTTCATCATGAGGAGAGAGTGGCACATGGTAATGCGACTGGACTTGTATTTCAAGGTCTACAACGAATGTCCTGGAGACATGGGTTTGAATCCCATCATAGCAGATCGTGAAATTTGAATTTCAGAAAAATCTTCAATCAAAAGCTGGCCTAATCAAAACTGCTGCTGGTTGTTGTAAAACTTACGCAATTCACTAATGTCCTTCGGAGAAGGATGTCTGCCATCCTTGCCTGCTCTGGCTTACATATAACTTCAGACCCACAAGAATGTCATTGACTCTTGTGCTGAGAGATGGCCTATCAAAGCACTCCATTTAAGGGCAACATGGGGTGGATGATAAATGTTGGTTCATATGCCATGCCTGTATAAAGAAAATGTATCAATACTAAATTAAAATTTCCAGAAATAGAAATCAAAAGAAATGTTCCCATATTTACAATATTGACTGTCCAAAAGGAATTAGTCTCTACTATTTTCAAAGTAAATCTTCAAAGATTTATTTCATGCTGATTAACAAATAGTTTATAAATGTTAGTTTTGTGCTCACAGTTGGAGGAAAGAACGTGTGTAATCTGTTTTGTTTACAAAGATGATTTATTTTACCAGTTTAACATTTCTTCTTTCTCTGACAATTATTATTATGCCATGGTTAGGCCCAGTTATAATATTCTTTGCTGTCACCACTAGACACCAGCTGAGTATTCTCCTGTGCAAATGTGAATTAGACTCCACAGGCAATTCAACTTTACTGAGCAATTAAACTTCAGTTGGTAGTAATACTGTGCTGGCTGGCTTGCCATGGTCATGTGAAGAACACCTCTGCTGCTGCGGAAATGAAAGTTAGTATGAAACCAAAATAAGTCTTTTTTTACCATTGTCAGTGACAAAACTATGAAATAACAAGAGATTTAATGTTATAAAACCTGAGCAAAAAACAGTTTTCCCTCTATTTTTCAGCTTCTGCATGGATAGCTGAGGTATCTGCACTGCAATGACTTCAAGAATTAGAAATTCTTTTACTTTTCTGCTATAAATTTATGTTCCTTTATTCTGTAGCCATGTTCCCTATTTGGATTTCCCCGCTAATTTGAAATACCTTTTCAACATCTACTCTGTCAAGCCACCTCAGAATCTTGTATATTTCACTAAGATAATTCTTTATTCTTCTAAACGCTGATGAATAAAGGCCTACCCTATTTAGCCATTCTTGTATGTCAATCCCTTCATCCCAAGTATTAGCCTCATGAATCTGTTTTGAACTGCTTCCAAAATGAGCGTATCTTTTCTTAAATGTAGGGACCAAAACTGAACACAGCACTCCAAGTGCAGCTTCACGAATACCCTGCGCAGTTGTAACAGGAATGCCATTTTTATATTACAACACCCAAGCAATACAAGCCAAAATTCCATTTATATTCTTAAAATTGTTTCCTGCACAATAATGTTCCTTGGAATCTTTCTCAATTTGAATAATAGCCTACCTTTTGATTTTTCCTGCCAAAGCCCATGGCTTCATAATTTTCTATATTAGACTTCATGTGGCAAGTTTTTGCTCACTCATTCTGTCCATATCCCATTGCAGGCTCCTATGTTCTTATTGCATTCCCACCTATTTTTGTATCATCAACAATTTTGGCCATCATATACTGTTCCATTAGTATCACCAGTACATAGATGAATCTTGAGGACTGATCCTTGTGGTACTTTCACTAGTAACATTCTTTCAACATGAAAAAGACCATCAATCCCAACGCTCTGTCTTCTGTATGTTAAACAACCCTCAATTCATGTCAATTATCCTTAAAAAAATGAGTTCCTCTGCTGTTGAATAACCTTTTATGTGGCACCTCATCAAATTCCTTCTGGAAATCTAAATACAAGACAGTTACTACTTTTTTTTACTACTCTGTTATATCTTCAAAATCATCTAGCAAATTTGTCAGACATAAATCCCCTTACACAAAACCAGTTGATGCTGTTTAATTATGGCCATGTTTTTTTTCAAAATGACTTGCTGTTTCTTCTTTAATAATGAATCTTAGCAAATTTAAGCTAACTGGCCAATGGTTTCTTGCTTTCTATCTGCACCCCTTATGGAAAAGGATGTCAATAATGTCCCCCACCATGGAGACTGATGCAAAATATTAGGTTACATTATGTGCCATTTTTCTGTTCCCCATTCTTAATTGCCCCAGTTGCATCTTCTAAGTGTCCCACACTTACTAATCTTATTATTCTTCTGTACCCGTAGGTCTCCTGTTATTTACTTTTATATTTCTTGTCAATTTACTTTTATAATAAACTTTCCCACTTTTTATTGACTCTTTAGTCCTCTGCTTCTGGTTCCTAAGATAATTCCAAATGCCTGGCTCACCACTAGTTTCTGTCACTTTCTATGCCATAGGTGTTGATTGAATGCTGTTCTTGACTGGCTTTGTTAACTATGAGTTCATCCTTCTCCTCAACTCCTTCTTTTTGACTGACATACTTTTTATCATGCTTTATGAAATATCTGTTTAAATGCCTGACACTGCTCATCTGCTGGCCTTCCCCTTAGTCTATTTTCCTAGCCAATTTTGACAATTCTTTTTTCATACCTGTGTAGTTGCCCTTATTCAAGTAGTGGACATTAGTTTGACAACAAGTTGCTCTCCCTTATACTGAATTTGAAATTCTACCATGTTGTGATAGCTATACTCCAGAGATCCTCAACTATATATCTCTTATTAATCCTACTGCATTACACATTACAAGATCTAAAGTAGCTGTTCTTGGGTAGGTTCATCAATATTCTGCTCCAAGAAACAATCCCTAATGGACTCTGCAATTTTGTCTTCCATGTTACTCTCGCTTATCTGATTTGACCAGACAATAGGCAGATAAAAGTTACCAATGACAATTACAATTCCTTTCTTACACATCTCAATTATTTCCACATTTATTCTTTGTCCTACAGTGAGGCAACTTTTTGAAGCCTTTAGACCAATCTCACCCATGATGTGTTTCCCTTATTATTCCTTAATTCCACCCAAACTGATGCTACATCATGATCTGTAGCTCCTATACCACTACTCATCAACATGTTGATCATTTCCTTTATTAATAAAGCTGCCCCATCTCCTTTTCTTTTTGCACAATTTTCGAGAATGTCAAGTGCCTTAGAAGATCAAGTTTCCAGTATTGGTCACCCTGCATCACATCTCTGAAACAGTTCTCTATTCTTTTGAATTTATTTCTATTGCATCAGCAATTCTTCTATCTTGTTGCAAGTACTGTGTATATTCCTATAAACAGTCATAGCCTTGACTTTTTACCAGAGAGTGATAAAGTTGCATAGCATGGAAACAGACCCTTTGGTCCATGCTGACCAGATATGTTAGATTAATCAAGTCCCATTTGCCAGCATTTGGCCCATATCCATCTAAAGCCTTCCTATTCATATACCATTTAAAATCATCTAAATGGTATAACTGTACCAGTCTCCACTACTTCCTCTGGGAGCTCCTTCCATACTTGCACCACACTCTGTGTGAAAAAGCTGCTCCTCGGGTCTCTTTTAAATCTTTACCCTCTCACTTTAAATCTATGCCCTCTAGTTTTAGACTCCTCCTGACCCAGGGAAAAGACCTTGGCTATTCATCCTGTCCATGCCCCTCATGATTTTATAAACTTCTATAAGTTTACGCCTCAGCCTCTGATGCTCTGGGAAAATAGGCCCAACCTATTCAGCCTCTCCCTATGGCTCATACTTTCCAACCCTGGCAACATCCTAGTAAATCTTCTCTGAATCTTTTCAAGTTTGACAACATCCTTCCAAACCAGGGAGACCGGAACTACATGCAGTATTCCAAAAGTGTTCGAGCCAATGTCCTGTACAGCTGTAAGATGAACCTCCAACTCTTATACTGAATGCATTGTCCTATAAAGGCAAGCATTCCAAATGCCTTCTTCACTATCCTATCTACCTGGGACTCCATTTTCAAGGGAATATGAACCTTCAGTCCAAGATCTGTTTGTTCAGAAACACTCCCCAGACCTTACCATTAAGTGTATAAGTCCTGCCCTGATTTGCCTTCCCAAAATGCAGCACCTTACATTTGTCTAAAGTAAACTCCATCAGACAGTCCTCAGCCCATTGGCCCATCTGATCAAGGCCCCATTGTACACTGAGGTAACCTTCGCCACTGTCCAATACGCCTCTAATTTTGGTGTCATCTGCAAGTTTACAATCCATACTTCCCATGTTCACATCCAAATCATCCATATTCTTAATAAAAGCCAGAAGAACTTCTGATGCTGTAAATAAGGATCAAAAACAAAATAGCTGGAAAAGCTCAGCAGTTCTGGCAGCATCTGTGCAGAAAAAAACAGAGTTAACATATCAGGTCCGGTGACCCATCAGTTCTGAGCAAGGGTCACTGGACCCAAAACGTTAACTCTATTTTCCTTCACAGGTGCTGCCAGACCTGCTGAGCTTTTCCAGCAACTTTGTTTTTGATCCATATTCTTACTCTGGTTCTAATTTCTGCTGCATTC
Organism: Stegostoma tigrinum; assembly: GCF_030684315.1. Taxonomy (NCBI): domain Eukaryota; kingdom Metazoa; phylum Chordata; class Chondrichthyes; order Orectolobiformes; family Stegostomatidae; genus Stegostoma; species Stegostoma tigrinum. The sequence continues at coordinate 39,613,410 of NC_081368.1, forward strand.
TTCTGCATATGTTTTCCACCTCTTCCTGTCACACTTTAATTATTGCTCACTTTTTCACTGTTCTGCACTTCTACTCTCTTTCACCTCTTTATGATTTCCTTCTCCTCCAAGTAATCAGTATAAAGCTTTACCTATAACCCTAGTTCTATAATTTGCCTGGACAGTAGTCCCAGCATTGTTCACATGAAGTTGGTCCCAATGGAATTGCTCTCTCTTTCCCCAATACTGGTGGCCAGTATCCATGAAACAGAACCCCTTTCTCACATAACATTGAGATCTGCATCTGAACGTCACTACCTTTATGGTTCTGAATCTTAAATTAGCCCCAAGCTGCTCGTTATCATTCAGCAGGACCTCTTTTCTAGTCATTCCTATGCTGTTGGTATTTACATGGTCCACAACAACTGAATCCTTCCTCTCCCATTCCATTTACTCCTCCAGCCCAGAACAAATGTCCCAAACTTTGACACTGCATGGATAACACAGCCTTTTGGACTCTGTCATTGCTACAAAACCAGCACATATTGCCCTAACTATGCTATCAGCAATTACTATACATTTCTGTTTTCTCCCTCCACCCCCCCATTCAATGGCACTCTAGACCAAGGTGTTGTTGTCAGTCCATTCATCAACCCTTCAACCTCCTGTCTATTAGACAAGGGCACAAGCTGAGGTTCCTCCAGAACGAGGTTCTACATCCCCATCCCTGCCATTGACTAAATTTGAAGTAATGTTTCTAAAGGGTATAGCCTGCCTCCTGAAACAATTGTGAGATACCTTCCCCACTCCCTGATGAGTTGCAGTGTTTTCAGCTTGGACTCCAGCTCATCAAGCTCTGAACCACAGTTTTCCAAGCAGCCAACACTTCTTGAATCCATCACAAATCTATTGCTGCCACACACTGTCTGCCAGTTATCTCTACTCTATATAATTAATTCAGTTGGATATTGAATATGTTAAAAGTGCACTTCTTAAAGCTACTCTTCACTTGCAAGAAAATCCCTTGATTTAAATGATCTATCCAAACAAAAGTGGTACAGGAAAAATACCCAGCAATCACTATCTATTTTCCTGTAACATCACATCTCTCCCTTGAACGTAGGAACAAGTTGAAAGAGCTTTCTGTTGATGGCTTTCATCTCCTGTTGCTGTTGCCCTTCTCATATTGCCTCAATTCTCCAGTTGTGTGTGTAACAACTGACCTGGCTCACTCTCCTACTCTTTAGGGAGCTATCGTCCCTACTCTCTTTTCCACGGTTTCAGAAACATAGGGTTCTCGTCTCTTTAACTCTCACTTTTAAATGCTTGTGAAAGTCTCCAAGTTCTCTTCTCCCTTGCTCTTTTAGGTACTGATGATTATCTTTGGGTTCTCTGCCTCCCTCTCATATTAGATGGTGTGGGAAAAAAGCTTATGGGAACAGGGCAAGCACATGGGATGAGGATAGTGTAACACAACTGCCTTCAATCCAATGTGTACTGCAGATATTGTTGAATACACATCTCTTTGTACACTAGCTATAAAGAAAGTTGATTCAACTTTGCTGCCTAAAAGAGTCTCCACTCCGGCACAACATGATCGTTTCACAGACTTTGTCATGAAGCGCTTTCTGTGAGAGGTACAGTATTTCATAATTTTTTAACTTTTTTGCAAATTCTGCTGTATTATGCAAGGTCAAAGTGACAAGAATATTAGCAAGAAGTGTCCTAGTGATAAAATTGTGAGTAGTGAATGTAAAAGAAAGGCTATAACACTGGAAGAGAAGGTAGATGTTATAAAGTGTTTTGAGCTTAATGAAAGTACATATGATATAGTTTGCATAACAGGAATAAAGGAGCATGCCTTCTGCACCATTAGAGACAATACAGAAAAGATTAAAGCAAACCGTATTGCTGGAACAAGTCTGAGCACTACCAAATCTATGAGGTCATGGACAAAGGAACTTGAGGATATGTTGGTGACCATCAGTTCTTAGGAAGGGTCACCTCAATAAACCTCCCTTCACTACTCTGGCAGGCTCTGCATTCCAACCATGAACCTCTTGTGTGGATAATATTTTCTCACATAACCTTACTTATCTTGTAAACCATTGTAAACCTATGACTGCGTGTTTTCAATCCTTATACGAGTGGGAACAGTTTCTCCCAATCTACTCTATCCAGGCCCCTCATGATTTCAAAATCTTCGACTACGACTCCTGCCAATGTTGGAGCCTGAGATAACACAGCGTGGAGCTGGAGGAATACAGCAGGCCAGGCAGAATCAGAGGAGCAGGAAATCTGACCTTTCGGGTCCAGACCCTTCTTCGGAAATGGGGGAGCGGAAGGGGCTAAGAAACAAATAATTGGGGGGGCGTTCAGGCTGGGGAAGGTAGGTGAGATGGGGATAGGTGAGTGCAGGTAGGCACTGGTGGGGAATAATCAGTGAGTTGGGAGAGAAGACAGACAGATCAAGGAGGCAGGAATGAGAGGGAGGGTTGGTCATGGGATGAAGCCGGGGGTGGGGAGATTTTGAAGCTAATAAAGTCCACATTGAGACCATTGGGTTGTAGGCTCCCTCTTCTCAGTTTTCCACAAAGTCCTGGAAACACATGATCAGGTCTCGAGGATTTATTTACCTTTATGCATTTTGATTCCTCCAGCACCTCCTATTCTGTAATATTAAATTTTTTCAAGACATCACTTTTTATTTTTGCAAGCTTCCATGTCCTTCTTCACAGTAAATACTGATGCAAAACATTTCTTCATCCCCTGCCGTTCCTCGCATAGACGGCCACGTTGATCTTTAAGAGGCCCTATTCTCTCCCCAGTTACTCTTTTGCCTTGAATGTACTTATGGAATTTCTTTGGATTATCCTTAATTATACTTTTCAAAGCTATCTCGTGTCCCTTTTTTAGCCTGGTTTCCATGTTAAATGTACTCCTATTGCCCTTACACTCCTCTGGGGATTCATTCAATCCCACTGTCTATACCTGATATTTTTCTTGACCAGGGCCTCAATTTTTCTACCCATTTAGCATTCCCTATACTTACTGGCCTTGCCTATCACACTAACCAGACCATACTATCTCTGAACTCTCATTATCTCATTTTTGAAGACCCCCAATTTTCCAACCATCACTTTACCTGTGAATAGCTTCTTCCAATCAACTTTTGAAAGTTCCTGTCTAATACCATCAAAATTGGCCTTACTCCAATTTAGAACTTTAACTTTTTAATCAATTCCACCCTTTTCCATAACAATTTTAAATCTAATAGAATTATGATCACTTGCCTAAAGAGCAGCCCCACTGACACCTCAGTCACTTACCCTGCCTTATTTCCCAATAGAAGGTCAGGTTTTGCTCCTTCTCCAGTAGCTACTTACACATATTAAATAAGAATGTTTTCTTGTACAAATGTAACAAATCTCTCACCATCCGATCTGTGAACAGAATGACAGTCTATGTTTGGAAAGTTAAAATCCCTTACCATACAACACTATAATTCTTACAGATATCTGAGATCTCCTTCCATATTTGTTTTCCAATTTCCTGCTGACTACTGGGGACCTATAATACAATCCCAACAAGGTGATCATCCCTTTCATATTCCTCAGTTCAACCCATATAACTTGACTGGTTGATCTCCCAGTAATATTCTATGTAAGGTAGACAAACTGGAGGCTGGAAGAACACAGCAAGCCAAGCAGCATCTGGAGGAAAGGAACAAGAACAAAGAACAAAGAAACCTACAGCACAGGAACAGGCCCTTCGGCCCTCCAAGCCTGCGCCGATCAAGATCCTCTGTCTAACCTGTCATCTATTTTCTAACGGTCTGTGTCCATTTGCTCCCTGCCCATCCATGTACCTGTCCAAATATATCTTAAAAGACGCTAACGTGTCTGCGTCTACCACCTCCGCTGGCAACGCGTTCCAGGCACCCACCACCCTCTGTGTAAAGAACTTTCCACGCATATCTCCCTTAAACTTTCCTCCTCTCACTTTGAACTCATGACCTCTAGTAATTGAGTCCCCCACTCTGGGAAAAAAGCTTTTTGCTATCCACCCTGTCTATACCCCTCATGATTTTGTAGACCTCAATCAGGCCCACCCTCAATCTCCGTCTTTCTAATGAAAATAATCCTAATCTACTCAACCTCTCTTCATAGCTAGCACCCTCCATACCAGGCAACATCCTGGTGAACCTCCTCTGCACCATCTCCAAAGCATCCATATCCTTTTGGTAATGTGATGACCAGAACTGCATACAGTACTCCAAATGTGGCCGAACCAAAGTCCTATACAACTGCAACATGACCTGCCAACTCTTGTAGTCAATACCCCGCCCAATGAAGGAAAGCATGCCATATGCCTTTTTGACCACCCTATTGACCTGCATTGTCACCTTCAGGGAACAATGGACCTGAATACCCAGCTCCCTCTGTTCATCAATTTTACCTAGGACTTTTCCATTTACTGTATAGTTCGCCCTTGAATTTGATCTTCCAAAATGCATTACCTCGCATTTGCCTGGATTGAACTCCATCTGCCATTTATCTGCCCAACTCTCCAGTCTATCTATATTCTGCTGTAATCTCTGACAGTCCCCTTCACTATCAGCTACTCCACCAATCTTAGTATCATCAGCAAACTTGCCGATCAGACCACTTACACCTTCCTCCAGATCATTTACATATATCACAAACAACAGTGGTCCCAGCACAGATCCCTGTGGAACACCACTGATCACAGGTCTCCAATTTGAGAAACTCCCTTCTACTACTACCCTCTGTCTCCTGTTGCCCAGCCAGTTTTTTATCCATCTAGTTAGCACACCCTGGACCCCATGTGACTTCACTTTCTCCATCAGCCTGCCATGGGGAACATTATCAAACGCCTTACTGAAGTCCACATATATGACATCTACAGCCTTTCCCTCATCAATCAACTTTGTCACATCCTCAAAGAATTCTATTAAGTTGGGAAGACATGGCCTTCTCTGCACAAAACCATGTTGCCTATCACTGATAAGCCCATTTTCTTCCAACTGGGAATAGATCCTATCCGTCAGTATCTTTTCCAGTAGCTTCCCTACCACTGACGTCAGGCTCACCAGTTGATAATTATCTGGATTATTCTTGCTGCCCTTTTTAAACAAGGGGACAACATTAGCAAGTCTCCAGTCCTCTGGGACCTCACCTGTGTCTAAGGACGCTGCAAAGATATCTGTTAAGGCCCCGACTATTTCCTCTCTCACTTCACTCAGTAACCTGGGATAGATCCCATCCGGACTTGGGGACTTGACAACCTTAATGCCTTTTAGGATACCCAACACTTCCTCCTTCCTTATGTCAACTCAATTTAGAGTAAGCGAACAGTCAATGTTGTTGGTATAACCCTTCTTCAGGATTGGATGTGGGGGTAGGGGGAGCTGCAGATAAAGAGTGGTGGCAAGGGAGTAGGGAATGATGGTGATAGGTAGACATTGGTAGGAGGTGCAACCTGAATGGCCAATGGGAGGGATGAATCCAGTTGGCGGCTAGAATGGAAAGTCAGAAAGTGGAATGAAATAGAGGATGTGGGGCTGAAAGGGAAGCCAGGGCAGGGATGGAAAGGTTATTTGAAATTGAAGAGCTCAATGTTGTGATCTCTGGGCCACAGGGTGCCCAGGCAGTAGAAACCTGAGTTTCAAACTTGAATTTCCAATGGCTGCGACACTGGAAGAGGCAAAGGATGGACGTGTCGGAGGGGGATTGGGCCAGGAGTTGAATTGGGTGGTGACCAGAAGGTCAGGTTGGTTGTTATGGGCCAGGCAAAGATGTCAGCAAAATGGTCACCTAGTCTAGGTTTGATCTCACCAATGTAGAGAGGACCACATCACGAGTACTAAACAATGTAATAAACTAGGTTGAAGGAAATGCAGGTGAAACTCTGTCTCCCCTGGAAGGACTGTCTAGGGCCCTGAATGGAGGTGAGAGAGGTGGTGTGTGAGCAGGTGTTGCATCTTTTATCCTTACAGGATAATATACCGGGCAGGTTAGAGTAGTTGGTGGGGAGCATTGTGCACATTAAGGAATGGCGAAGGAAATGGTCCTTGTGGAAGGCAGAGAGGGATGGGGAGTGGAGATGTTCTGGGTAGTGCAGTCTAATTGAGTTGGCGGAAGGTTTTGAGGATGATACATTGGGATGCAGAGGCTGGTGGGGTGGAAAGTGAGAACATGGAGACCCTATCTTTGATATGTTTGGGGTGGTGGTTAACAGTTGTGGAGCAGGGAATTGAGGAGGCATGGTGGAGGGAAGTCTGGATGACAGAGGGGGGTAAAGAGCATTGTTTGATAAAGGCAGATATCTGGGATGCCTGGGAGTAGAACGTCTCCTTGTCAAAGCAGATGCAACGGAGACAGAGGAATTAGGAAAACAGGATATTGGGTGGGTGGAGGTGTAGTCGAGGTAACTATGGGAATCTGTGAGTTTATAGTAAATGTCAGACCACAAACTGTCACCAGAACTGGAAATGGAGAGGTCAAGAAAGGGGAGGGAGGCGTCTGAGAAAGACCAAATGAATTTGAGAGTGGAGTGGAAGTTGTTACCGAAATCGATTAACTACTCCAGTTCAGCCTGGGTGCAGGATGTAGCATCGACGCAGCTATCAATGTAATGGTGGGAGAGTTGGGGAACAGTAGCAGTGCACATACTGAACAGGGGCTGTTCAACGTAACCTACCTCCTTGAATACAGCCATGAACTCGAGCATCTCATTAAAGTTCAGCAATAACCTCCTTCCTTTTGTACTTTACTCAATGCCCCTATTAATAAAAAATGCGATACTGTATGCTTTATTAATTTTTCTGATCACCCATCTTGTCACCTTCACTGATCTGTGCACATATGCACCCAGGTTTCTCTGTTCTATTCCTGCATCCGCTTCTGAACAGCACCCTGTATTTTATGTTCCCTGTCTGGCTCTTCCTATCAAAATGCATCACCTTACACTCTCTGCTTTGAAATCCACCTACCACCAATCCACCACCCTACCATCGTATCCATGTCCTTTTGAAGTCTGGGGATTGTGAGTGAGATAGGTATTCAGGAGTTAGACTGTGTATCTAATAGTCTAACTTGCACTTTTACTCAATTTCAATGGAATCATCTAAATCTTGCACTTTTATAGACACTTTTTCACTGTTCCAGGTGAATGGAATTACCCAGTCAAAAACTCAATTTTCTGGTTAATTTATTTAGAAAGTGCTACGATTGGGATTCTGTAGTGTCATCATGTGTAACTCCGATCTATGCCTGCATAACCACTGACAAAAATAGAAATCGCTGGAAAAGTTCAGTAGGTCCAGCAGCACCTGTGGAGAGAAATCAGAGATAATGTTTGTGTCAAGTGATCCTTTCCCAGAACAGATGGTAGCTAGGAAAATGTTGGTTTATATGCAGAAGAAAGGGTGGGGGGAGAGAATAAGGAGTTAAACAATAGGTGGGGATAGAGCCCAAAGAGGGAGAAGATCAGTTGGAGACACAAAGGAGTGGATAACGATCTGGTTAGAGGGTGAATATCTGTTAATAGGGTCTGTTAGTGGCTGACAATGGGTGCTGTATAATAGCAGACTGTGTGGTAAGAATGCCTGGTTTGTGGGAGTTGGAGTTAGGACATAAGAGAGCTCAAACGCTGAAGTTATTGAACTCGATAATGAGTCCAGATGGCTGCAGGGTCTCCAGGTGGAAAATGAGGTGCTGTTCTTCCAGCTTGCGCTGAGCTGTGCTGGAGCTATGCAGGAAGCCTAAGACCGAGATGTTGGCAAGGGAACAGGGTGTTGAAGCGGCAGGCAACTGCAAGTTCAGGGGTAATGGGAACTGCAGATGCTGGAGAATCCAAGATAACAAAGTGTGGAGCTGGATGAACACAGCAGGCCAAGCAGCATCTCAGGAGCACAAAAGCTGACGTTTCGGGCCTAGACCCTCTCTGATGAAGGGTCTAGGCCCGAAACATCAGCTTTTGTGCTCCTGAGATGCTGCTTGGCCTGCTGTGTTCATCCAGCTCCACACTTTGTTATCTTGCAAGTTCAGGGGTCTGTTTTTGGCGAAATTCAAATTTTCTGCAAATCAGTCACCTAGACTACGCTTTATTTCCCCAGTGTACTGGAAACCATATTGTGAGCAGCAAATGTAGTAGACTAGATTGTGTGAAGTGCGAGTAAAGCACTGCTTCACCTGGAAGGTATATTTGGGCCCTTGGATAATGAAGAGGAAGGAAGTAAACAGACAGGGGTTACACCTTCTGCGGTTGCAGAGGAAGGTGCTATGAGACTGTGGGGCCGTGTGCGATTGAAGAAAGAGTGGATCAAGGTGTACCGGAGGGAACGGTTCCTGCACAAGGGAGGGAAAGGGAATGGAATACGTGTCTGATGGTGGCATCTCACTGGAGGTGATGGAAATGGCGGCTAATGATCCTCTGGATGTGGATGCTAGTGGAATGGTAGGTGAGGACAAGGGGGACCCTATCATTGTTGCAGGCGGGAAGACAGGGCGTGGGGACTGAAGTGCGGGATTTGGGTCAGACCTGACTGAGGCACCTGTCAACCACGGTGCTGAGGAATCCTTGGTTAAGGAAGAAGGTGGATATTTCAGAGGCTCCCTTGTCAAAGCTGGTTTCATCAGAACAAACGCAATTGAGATGGAGGAAATGGGAGAATGGAACAGAGTCTTTCTAGGAAGCAGGGTGCAAGGATGTATAGTCCAGCTAGCTGTGGGAGTTGGTGGACTTAGTGGATATTGGTGGCCAGTCTATCCCCAGAAATGGAAACAGAGATGTCGAGGATGTGAAGGGAGGAGTTGGAGATTGACCAGGTGAAGGTGAGAGCAGGGTGGAAATTGGAAGCGAAATTGATAAACTTTTCCAATTCCGGGTAAGAGACGTAGGCCGCACCAATGATATCATCAATATACCAGTGAAAGAGTTGTGGTAGGGGGCTAGAAAAGGATTGGAACAGGGAATCTTCCACGTACTGCTCAAAGAGACAGGCATAACTGGTGCCCATGTGGGTACCCATCGACAATCCTCTGACCTGAAGAAAATGACAGAAATTAAAATAAAATTTGCTCATGATGAGGACAAGCTTGGACAGGTGGAGGAGAGTGGTGGTGGATGCAGATGGTTCAGGCCTTTGTTCCAGGAAGAAGCGGAGAGCCCTGATACCATCCTGATGTGGCATGGATGTGTAAAGGAATTGCACGTCCATAGTGAAGACGGGGTGGCTGGAGCCCGCAAACTGGAAATTCCAAAACTGGTGTAAAGTGTCAGAGGAGTCATGGATGCAAGTTGGCAGGGACTGGACCGGGGAGAAAGGAATGAGTCAAGGTGGGAACAGCTGAGTTCTGTGGGACAGAAACAGGTAGAAACAATGGGTCTGCCCAGAGAGTCCCAGTTGTGGATTTTGAGAAAAGGGTAGAAGCGAGCTATGCATGTTTTGAGGGGTGGGGTGGGGGGACACTGTGATGAAATGAGGTTGGTGACAGTAGCTGACACGATGGCCTGATGTTCCATTGTGGAGTCATGGTCTAAGGGAGCGAGGAAGAGGTTTCTGAGAGCTGGCACTCAGCCTCTGCAATGTAGAAGTCGGTCTACCTGACTATAACAGCACTACCCTTATCTGCAGGCTTTGTTACAAAGTTAGGATTAGATCTGAGAGTACACAGTGATGATAGGTAGGAATAGGTAAAGTGGGGGGAGCAGAGAAACTGAGGCAACCGATGTCATATCAACATTTCTGAATGAACAGAAATCCTGTAAGAGAGAGGCATAGAAGTTCTTCAAAGTGTACTTGCCTAAAAGAGAAGTGGCCGTAAGTTAAGTACTAAACAAAAACCAAAAGAACTGTGAATGCTGTAAATCAGAGACAAAAACAGAAATTGCTGGAAAAGTTCAGCAGGTCTGATACCATCTATGGAGAGACACCTCCTGCATAATAATTGTCTGGCCAGCAGAACATCTGCCCAATATTAACTACAGAAATATAAAATTCTACTTCTATGTTGGGTAACTCACCTTACACAGGCTTTGTCATAAATTGAATTATATTCACACAGTTCAAACCTTTTTTCTTCTTTAATAACAATTCCAAACTTAAAAAAGGGACTTCACTTGACAACTTCAGCCTGACAAAGTTATCATAAAATACTCCATTTCTATACTTCAGATCTCCATAATGTCTCTAAATTCCCAAACATCCCAAATTTACACCTACCAAATTCTTAAAAGCAAATATTCCCATTAAACATCAATGCATTCAAATATTCTCATTAAGCCTTCACATCTGTATTCCAAATTTCAAATGACTTAGAAGAACCTGCAAGAGAGCTAGTAGAATCTTTAAATAAAAATTGACATGCCATGGTCTGAATATCCTCCATCATTTAAGCCTGAAGATTACATTTGATTTCTGTGACAGTGCTATGGTTTTAAGAGATGTATTTTGTTCTGGTTTTTCACAAAGAAACGTTGAGACAGAGGTGATGAGCAATTTGTTCCAAGCCAATAAAGTAAGCTGCTTGTGAGGCCTTGGGTTTTTTTTTAAGTTGGGGCAATAGAAGCAGCATGCAGTGGGATCAAACTCCCACAGAACCAGGATTTTAGTTCAACTTTCAGCAGCTATTGGGGTTTGGAAGCTGTCAAACATCTCTCTCTGCTACAGCAAAATGCTTGAATCCTCACTCTTACAGAGTTTTTTCTTGATGTTTTTTCCTCCTGGACTGGAGAATTGCATGTGAGGTAATCTATTTTGCTGAATTTGCCTTTGCCAAGGGTGTGATTTATAGAATGTTATTATATTGGAATATTTGCTGTTTAGTAGTTAAATAATCAATTACTCTGTTAAATTCTCCAATAGGGTTGTTATTCCAATTTTCTTTTGTTTGTATTATAATTATGGTGCAAGAAAAAGTCTGTGTGTTTTGCTTCATCGTGGTAGTTTGACCAATAGAATTACATTCGGAACGTAATGCCTTACACTTGCCTTTAAAAATAAGAAAACATTAGTGTCTTCTTAACATGTATTGAGGGGTTTGGTTTGGTCCATAACATTTCCCGTGTGTGACACAATGGGACAACAAGTTTAACTTTTAGGAGTTTATAGATTTTAGATGGTAATCAACACTACCATTTAAAGAACATTTTTAAAAAATCACTTCACAAAACTTGCAGTGCATTGGAATTCTTGCAGAGTAGAGTATATGCAATTCTATGATTTACATTTCATTTAAGTGTATAAGTAAGTAAAATGACCACAAAAAAATCAATATTGTAGTGTCTCCCGTATGTTACAAGATGTAATTGTCCAATATTCTCTCTGCTCTTCAATAGAATAACACAGGTTATGCATGGACCAATACTGCAGGGTCAGGGATGTGCCACAGTCCACGTTTACATATCTAAATTTCATTCCTCTTTGTCCTTGTCGTGCTTATGTTGATTTCTACACAATATCATTAATGCTGGTTGTCAGGTACTCATGAAAACCCCATTCCGCCTAAATTTATCACTTTACAAATTAAGCCAAAATTGAGGTTTCACCATTCACAGAGAATGCAGTCACTTTGGACTTGTAAAACTGGGATTGTTGGGTAGAAAACTTTTGCCTTTGATTCTCTCCTTGATAGGTCAGAGCCTCTAGGCCATTTACCGCAGGACATTTAAACTTTTGGATTCCCTTTGTGGAGAATCCCTTCCCACCTGGTATAGCCTATTTCCTCTTTACCGTATCTTGAATCATTGGATATTGATTCAGATTTTTACTTTCAAACTGTCTGTAGCTCTGTGCTGACCCACAAAGACTTCTTACACCGATCTTGGCTGAGTGGTTAGGCATTATTTATGCTCTTAGCCATTGCAATTTTGTTGAACCAACAAGTTTCCTTTCCAAACAAAAACTGAAAGAACTGCGGATGCTGTAAATCAGGAACAAAAACAAATTTGCTGGAAAAACTCAGCAGGTCTGGCAGCATCTGTGAAGCAAAAATCAGAGTTAATGAGTTTCTTTTCCACTTCTGCTATTTGAGGATTGCTTCTTGCTTGGCATGAGTGCTATCAGAGGTACTAATAGCTCTTCCTGGAATGATGTGTCAGATAATATGCTTGAACTTATCTCTTCCAAGTCTCCTCAATATCTAATATTGAAAATAATCTGTATTAGCTATTTGTTTGCCAAGCTTTGTTGCACTCAGAATTACATCAGTTATAAATTCATTAATTAGTTGGAGAGGGGGGTACGACAATCACACTGGCTATCTCACTGCTTGTGTTTACAAAAAACAATACAGCACAGGAACAGATGCTTTGGCCCTCCAAGTGTGTGCTGACACATTTTGCCCCTCCATACTAAAATTGTCTTCACTCACAGCATCCGTAGCCCTCTATTCCCTTTCTATTAAACTTATAGAATCCCTACAGTGTGGAAACAGGCCATTCAGCCCATTGAGTCCACACCAACTCTCCAAAGAACATCCCACCGAGGTCCATGCCTTTGCCTTATTCCTGCATTTGCCACCATAGACACAATGGGCAATTTAGAGGGGGCAATACAGCATAGCCAATCCACCTAAACTGCACATCTTTTGGACTGTGGAACAAAGTATGTGGGAGGAAACTCTGACATGGGGAGAATGTGCAAACTCCACACAGACAGTCTTCCAAGGCTAGAATGGAACCCTGACGCTATGAGGCAGCAGTACTAACCATTGAGCCACCAAGCAGCCCCATGTATTTGTTCAAGTGCTTCTTGAATGTTGTTATTGTATCTGCTTCCACCACCTCCTCCTGTGGCAGCACGTTCCAGGCACTCACCACCATTCGTGTGAAAATTTCTTTTAAATGAATAATTGCATCCTCCCCCCTCCCCCCACACCCTTGAACATCTGTCCCTTAGTAATTAACTTTCTACCCTGGCAAAAAGCCTCATATTTCCACTCTATACATGCCATTGACAATCTTCTAAACTTCTATCAGGCTACACCTCAAACTCCTGCATTCCAGTGAAAACAAACCCAGACTATCCAGCCTTTCGTCATAGCTAAAATCCCCCATACCAGGCAATGTCCTGGTGAACCTTTTCTATACTCCCTTAAAAGCACCCACATCTTTCTGCTTAGTATGGTGACCAGAGCCATATGCAATATCCCAAGCGTGGCCTAACTAAAGGTTTATAAAGCTACAGCATAACTTGCCTATCTTAATAGTCAACATCCCTTTCAATGAAGGCAAGCATGCGACAGGCCTTTTTTACTACCTTATCTACCTGTGCTGCCACCTTCAGTGATCTCTGGACCTGTACACCCAGATCCCTCTGCATATCAATACTCATAAGGGTTCTGCCATTCACTGTCTCATTTCCACCTGCAATTGACCTTCCAAAATGCATCACCTCACATTTGTCCGGATTAAACTCCATCTGCCATCATTCTGCTCATGCCTCCAGTTGAGCTATATCATGCTGAATACTCTGACAATCCTCCTCACAACCTGTATCTCCACCAACCTTTGTATCGTGCGCAAACTTACTAATTAGACCAGCCATGTCTTTCTACAAAATTTATGTGGACCGCGAACAGCAGAGGTCCCAGCACTGATCCCTGTGGAACACCACTAGTCAAAACCATCTATTCTAAAAAGTGTCCTTCCACTGCAATCCTGTCTCCTATCACTAAGCCAGTTCTGTATCCGTCTTGCCAGATCAGCCCGATACTATGTGATTTCACCTTTTGTACCAGTCTGCCATGAAGGACTTTGTCAAAGGCTTACTGAATCCATGTAGACGACATCAACCACTTTTCCCTTGTTAATCACCTTGGTTACCTCCTCAAAAAACTCAATCAAGTTAGTGGAGCACAACACCCCCTGCACAAAACCATGCTGTCCATCACTAGTAAGTCTATTTGCTTCTGAATATGTATAGATCTTGTCCCTGAGAATCTTTTCCAATAATTTCCCTCACAGGCTCTAATTTTCTGGATTATCCCTGCTACCCTTCTTAGACAATGGGATAACATTGGCTACTCTCCAGTCTTCCGGGACGTCACCTGTGAATTTTGGCAGGAGGGTGGGTGGGAGGAGGTGTATTCTAGGTAGCTGTGGGAGTTGGTGGGCTTGAAATGGACATCAGTTACAAGCTGGTTGCCTGAGATGGAGACTGAGAGGTCCAGGAAGGTGAGGGATGTGCTGGAGATGGCCCAGGTGAACTGAAGGTTGGGGTGGAAGGTGTTGGTGAAGTGGATGAACTGTTCGAGCTCCTCTGGGGAGCAAGAGGCGGCGCCGATACAGTCATCAATGTACCGGAGGAAGAGGTGGGGTTTGGGGCCTGTGTAGGTGCAGAAGAGGGACTGTTCCACGTAACCTACAAAGAGGCTGGCATAGCTGGGGCCCATGCGGGTGCCCATGGCCACCCTCTTAGTCTGTAGGAAGTGGGAGGAGTCAAAAGAGAAGTTGTTGAGTGTGAGGACGAGTTCAGCTAGGCGGATGAGAGTGTCGGTGGAGGGGGACTGGTCGGGCTTGCGGGACAGGAAGAAGCGGAGGGCCTTGAGGCCATCTCCATGCGGAATGCAGGTGTACAGGGACTGGACGTCCATGGTGAATATGAGGTGTTGGGGGCCAGGGAATTGGAAGTCCTGGAGGAGGTGGAGGGCGTGGGTGGTGTCACGGACGTAGGTGGGGAGTTCCTGGACCAAAGGAGAGAAAATGGAGTCCAGATACGTGGAGATGAGTTCGGTGGGGCAGGAGCAGGCTGAGACGATGGGTCGACCAGGGCGGGCAGGTTTGTGGATTCCATCCCCTAATCCCAATTCCTCCGCCTCCGCCGCATCTGCTCCCACGATAAGACATTCCACTCCCGCACATCCCAGATGTCCAAGTTCTTTAAGGACCACAACTTTCCCCCCACAGTCATCGAGAACGCCCTTGACCGCGTCTCCCGTATTTCCCGCAACACATCCCTCACACCTCGCCCCCGCCACAACCGCCCTAAGAGGATCCCCCTCGTTCTCACACACCACCCTACCAACCTCCGGATACAACGCATCATCCTCCAACACTTCCACCATTTACAATCCGACCCCACCACCCAAGACATTTTTCCATCCCCTCCCCTGTCTGCTTTCCGGAGGGACCACTCTCTCCGTGACTCCCTTGTTCGCTCCACACTGCCCTCCAACCCCACCACACCCGGCACCTTCCCCTGCAACCGCAGGAAATGCTACACTTGTCCCCACTCCTCCTCCCTCACCCCTATCCCAGGCCCCAAGATGACATTCCACATTAAGCAGAGGTTCACCTGCACATCTGCCAATGTGGTATACTGCATCCATTGTACCCGGTGCGGCTTCCTCTACATTGGGGAAACCAAGCGGAGGCTTGGGGACCGCTTTGCAGAACACCTCCGCTCAGTTCGCAACAAACAACTGCACCTCCCAGTTGCAAACCATTTCCACTCCCCCTCCCATTCTCTAGATGACATGTCCATCATGGGCCTCCTGCACTGCCACAATGATGCCACCCGAAGGTTGCAGGAACAGCAACTCATATTCCGCCTGGGAACCCTGCAGCCATATGGTATCAATGTGGACTTCACCAGTTTCAAAATCTCCCCTTCCCCTACTGCATCCCTAAACCAGCCTAGTTCGTCCCCTCCCCCCACTGCACCACACAACCAGCCCAGCTCTTCCCCCCCACCCACTGCATCCCAAAACCAGTCCAACCTGTCTCTGCCTCCCTAACCGGCTCTTCCTCTCACCCATCCCTTCCTCCCACCCCAAGCCGCACCCCCAGCTACCTACTAACCTCATCCCACCTCCTTGACCTGTCCGTCTTCCCTGGACTGACCTATCCCCTCCCAACCTCCCCACCTATACTCTCTCCACCTATCTTCTTTACTCTCCATCTTCGGTCCGCCTCCCCCTCTCTCCCTATTTATTCCAGTTCCCTCTCCCCATCCCCCTCTCTGATGAAGGGTCTAGGCCCGAAACGTCAGCTTTTGTGCTCCTGAGATGCTGCTTGGCCTGCTGTGTTCATCCAGCCTCACATTTTATAATCTTGGAATTCTCCAGCATCTGCAGTTCCCATTATCTCAGATCACAATGATTGTCTATTGCTGCTGGCAAAGTTAACATGGCAACAAAGGCAGATTCCTACCTAATTTTATTATGGGAGGATTGCATTAAGAAGGCCGGACAATCATGGTTTGTTACAAAAATTGACTTATTAGAAGATATAGGCAAGTTCCATTGACCAATGGAGTAAAAAAAAACATATTTTGCAGCACTAGCTGGCCTTAATAAACATGAAGTTATGCTACTTAGAGTTAAAGATTCACCAGTAACCTTTCAATAATTAACAAAGACATTGAAGGTTTATCCAACTGTGTGGTATTCATAAAAAGCTTAGCTGTATTCAGCCAAACCTAAGGAGGGCTGAATATAAAAATGTTACATGTCGTGCGTCCTCTTTCCAAGAGAATCTGTTAGTGCTGCTGCTGCTTGTAGCTACTGCTCAGAGATCTGCTATCAGGGCATAATTGTCTATCTTGTGCTGTCCTCATTCATCCACATTAGCTCATCTGCAACATCAATGATCCAAAGTATCTTCCTTCTTTTACCATAGACTTTTTGCAATGGGATCATTAATGAATTAACCAATATCATTACACATTTCCAATTCTAATATAGCTTGTACACTAGCTGGTACCTGAATAGTTTATTTTAGGCACTATCCAAAGATACTCTATGCACTCAACCTCAAGGCTTCCTTAGCCAATTTGACGTGCCTAACCTATAAGATTAAAATCATCTGTAATTATTGCAGTATCTTTTTGACATGTCTTCATTATTTCTTGGTATTTGTTTTCTTACGTGATAATAACTACTATTCAGGGCCAATAAACTACTGCCACTAAAAATTAATTTCCCTTGCTATTTAATTCCTCCCAAAGTTATTCTAGATCTTGATTATTAACAAAACAATGTAACCTAACTTTTTTTCTCTCAACTTTTCTGGAATGTTAAATAGCATTGATTATTGAGTTCACAGCCTCAGTTACTGTACATCTTCGATCCGTAATACAAATCATATAGAACATAGAACATAGAACATAGAACAGTACAGCACAGAACAGGCCCTTCAGCCTACAATGTTGTGCCGACCATTGATCCTCATGTATGCACCCTCAAATTTCTGTGACCATATGCATGTCCAGCAGTCTCTTAAATGACGCCAATGACCTTGCTTCCACAACTGCTGCTGGCAACGCATTCCATGCTCTCACAACTCTCTGTGTAAAGAACCCGCCTCTGACATCCCCTCTATACTTTCCACCAACCAGCTTAAAACTATGACCCCTCGTGCTAGCCATTTCTGCCCTGGGAAATAGTCTCTGGCTATCAACTCTATCTATGCCTCTCATTATCTTGTATACCTCAATTAGGTCCCCTCTCCTCCTCCTTTTCTCCAATGAAAAGAGACGAAGCTCAGTCAACCTCTCTTCATAAGATAAGCCCTCCAGTCCAGGCAGCATCCTGGTAAACCTCCTCTGAAGCCTCTCCAAAGCATCCACATCTTTCCTATAATACGGCGACCAGAACTGGACGCAGTATTCCAAGTGCGGTCTAACCAAAGCTTTATAGAGCTGCAACAAGATTTCACGACTCTTAAACTCAATCCCCCTGTTAATGAAAGCCAAAACACCATATGCTTTCTTAACAACCCTGTCCACTTGGGTGGCCATTTTAAGGGATCTATGTATCTGCACACCAAGATCCCTCTGTTCCTCCACACTGCCAAGAATCCTATCCTTAATCCTGTACTCAGCTTTCAAATTCGACCTTCCAAAATGCATCACCTCGCATTTATCCAGGTTGAACTCCATCTGCCACCTCTCATAAACATTTATTTCAATTTTTGCTAGTAATTTATTAATCTTGCCAGGAATGTTTATGCTTTCAAACAAACAGCCTTTAATTCAGAGATTTTACCATTTTTCCCAACACTGATGGTGCACTCATATGTTCGCATGTTCTATTCTTTCCCATCACATTCTGGTCACCAACCATACCCACTTTGAATTGAAATCCATTTCATTCAATCTTTCAGCCAACTTTACAACTATACCCTAAACCATATTTGAGGCTTAGGTAGATTATTGGCTTTTTTAAAAAAAAGTCACTCGCTTCGCATATTATTTTCTTTATAGAATCACACAAGCTATTTGTTCCATTTTGTCAGTAACAACTCTCAGAAGGAGCTGTTTGCAGTTTTTCTCCATTTAAGTAATATTTAGCCCTGCTATTCTTCTGGCTAAAGTGCGTAATCTCACATTTTATCACTTTAGATTCCATCTGCCAAGATTTTGCCCATTCGCTTAACCTCGATATATCCCTCTCTAGATACTTTGTACCATCCTCACCCATTGCTTCCCCACCTATTCATGTGTCAACTGCAATAGGGCATTCACTCCCCTCATCCAAGTCATTTATATAAATTTAAAATATTGTGGTCTGAGTACTCATTCCAGTGTCACTCCACTATTACAGGTTGTCATTCTGAAAATGCCATCTCTATCATACCTCTCTGTTTTCTGATAGTTACCAGTCTTCTAATATTCTAGCAGGGGTCAGTTAGCTGTATGCTGGTTTGTGATGCAGACTGATGCCAACAGCATGTTTTCAATGCCCACATGAGCTGAGGTCACCATGAAGGACTCTCCTTCTCAACACTTGCCTTGCTTGAGGCGCCTTGACCCTCACATTAAGTGACCACCTGCCCTGTTGCTCTTAGAGACAGTTGCAAAGGCTATGGTGACTTTACAATACTCTATGTATGTTGATATACTACCTCCAATATCTTGTCTTATTAAATAGCCTCTTGTGTAGTACCTTGTCAAACACCTCTTGAAAATCCAAAATCCTCTTGTATCTACACTGCATGTAACCTCCTCAAAAATTTCTAATTGATTTGTCAGGCACAATTTCCCTTTCACTAAAATCATGTTTACTCTGCTTGATTTCTTATGTATCTTTGAATGATCGGCTGATGCATCCTTTTTAATACAGATTTTATGGATTAACATTTTCCCAATCACAGATATTAAGCTAACTGGCCTATTGTTTTTTGTCTTCCTCCTTTTTCAAATAAGGGTGCTATATTGATGTTTCCAATCCCCTGGGACTTTGCTAGAATTGAAAGATTCTTGGAAGATTACCATTGCATCCAACACCTCCATAGTTATTTCCTATAATATCCTTTGATGCAACTCTATCAGGTACAAGGGGCTTATCAACCTATAGCTTCATTATCTTCCCTAGTACACTAATAAAAGAAGTTGTATTTATTTCCTCCCCTACTTTTGTCCCCTGATTTAATTAGTATTTTTGCAATATTGTTGGTACCTTCAACTGTGAAGATGCAAAGAATTTAATTAACTCACCTGCCATTTCCTGGTTCTTCTTTATCATTTCCCCAGTCTCATTCTCTAAGGAGTCAATTTTGGCTTTGCATTCTTCTTTCTTGTATATATTTTAAAAAGATCTTCTGTTCGTTTTTTACATTATGCACTAGATTATTAGATTAGATTCCCTACAGTGTGGAAACAGGCCCTGTGGCCCAACAAGTTCACACCGCATCTTGAGGTATCCCACCCAGGCCCATCCCCCCATAACCCACACACCCCTGAACACTACAGGCAATTTAGCATGGCCAATCCACCTAGCCTGCATATCTTTGGACTGTGGGAGGAAACTGGAGCACCCGGAGGAAACCCACGCAGACATGGGAGAATGTGCAAACTCCACACAGACAGTTGCCCGAGGCTGGAATTGAACCCGGGTCCCTGATGCTGTGAGGCTGCAGTACCAACCACTGAGCCACCGTGCCACCCTACTACAACGCCCATATGGCCACACCCTGGCGGCAATAGAACACGTTGCCACAGGCAGTTTGTAGTAAATAACTATCAGCATTAAGAGGCCCGTTATAATAATTGAGATTCTGGAACTGAACTCGCAGGCAACCTCACTTTCCTAGTAACACTTTTCGTGGAACGTGGAATGTTTCTATGTCTTCATTGTCTCATACTGGGAGATATATTGTCTTGCAAATAGTTTCAGTAGTGTAACCTTAGCAACACTCGATAATTTATTGTAGCCCATAAACTATGCTCAGTGATGTTTGATTTTCCTTCGTGAATTAAGTCTTGTAGTATAATTCAAAAATGTCAGAGTGCACTAGATCTGAACATTGTGGTTTCAAAGTCTCGCTGAACACACATTATCTTCAAAGTTAATTTTCTCCCTTTTTCACGATCTTTTAAAGTTTATGAAACATTTCTGATCCTCTGGCTTACAAATAATCTATTCCACATTGTATCCTGAGATACTGCTTGGCCTGTTGTGCTCATCCAGGTCCACACTTTGTTATTCCACATTGTGTTTTATTCTTTCAAATTGATACTATCCTTAACTTCCTTGGTTCAGCCTGGTTGGTTTATCCCTTTCTTTGAATACAGGGATTAGTCTTCATTGTGAGTTGATACTACTTTCTTAAGTGTCTGGCATTTTTGATTTACAGTCTTTTCTGCAAAATTTCTTTCCCAGCCCACTTCAGGTGACTCTGCCTTCATTTCTTTATCACTACCTTAATTAAGTTTAGCACAATGGTTTATGAACTAATTTTCTCACTCCCAAATTGAACATTAAATTCTACTATTTCATGGTCATGGTTTCCTAGGGAATCTTTTCCTCTTGAGACAATTTATCAATCTTGCTGCATTACTCATTTCCTAATCCATAATAATAATTATAATAAATCCAATCCCTGATTGGATCCACAACATATTGTTCTAGGAAACTGTCTCGAATATGCTATGAATTCATTGTGGCTACCTCTCCCAATTTGATTTTCTCAACCTGTATGAAATTTAGAGTGACCCATAATTAATGTACTAATTATTTTTAATGTACCATAATTGTCTCCTTGTTTATTCCCTTAAGGTATGGCAGGCCACCTATAGACTGCTCTTAGTGCCTTCTTCATTCTTATTTCTTACCTGAACCCATATTATTCTACACCTTCCAATCCAAGATAATTTCCTGCTACTGTACATATTCTTCTCTACAA
This sequence comes from Stegostoma tigrinum, assembly GCF_030684315.1. Lineage (NCBI taxonomy): Eukaryota > Metazoa > Chordata > Chondrichthyes > Orectolobiformes > Stegostomatidae > Stegostoma > Stegostoma tigrinum. Next base: position 39,634,542 of record NC_081368.1, read on the forward strand.
ACAAATATTCAAAACATGTGTAGGCCACTTGCTGTTCAAGCCTGTTCTGCTGTTCAACAAGATCATGGCTAATCTTATTTTAACCTTAACTCCATATGTCTGCATACTCTCAAAAATCTTTCACTCCACCACCCTTACTTCCTGCCTGTCCTTTCAGAAAGTTTCATACTGTTGAATATTTAGTTCTCAGCTTTGATCTCCTTGTAACCACATCTCCTTAATAGCAATAAGATCATACCCAATACCTCAATTTTGGGAAGTTAATTCTTTCATTTTGTTCGTAATACTATGCACATTCAAGTAAACAGCTCATAGGTTTTGCCTTTTTTTGCCATCATTTTCTCAATTTGATCCTATTTGCTTCTTTTTATGTTAGTTCTCTGTCCCTTCCTTTAGCACGCTGGGTATCATTACCTAATTGTTATTTAGACACAAAGTTCAGTGCTGGGGCATCAACTATTCACAATTTACGTTAATGACTTGGATAAAGGAACCAAATACATGGTTAATGACATAGTAGGTAGGAAAGCAAGTTCTTAAGGGGACAAAGAATCTACAAAGGGATATTGATAGGTTAGTGAGTGGGCAAAATATTGGCAGATGCAAGTTATTATCTCAAATGTTGGAAGCAGTATGGTTCACTCGACACCCTGCAGCATTGTCTGCTTGTATTTCAGTGAAAGACAATCTCACTTAAAAAAAGCTATGACCTTTCAAGCCAGATTTCAGCCTGGGACTTGATTTGACCATAAATAACATAATACTGAAAATCTCTTTTCATTGGCATTATTGAGAGAAAGAGGGCACAGATTTCACGTAATGGACAAAACAAAAAGCAATGATGACACGAGGAAAACTTCTTTTTTAAATGCAGTAGTGATTAGCAACTGGTAAGGAGTGTTGAAGGCAGATTCAATTGAGGTATTCAAGAGGGAATTGGATTATCACCTGCAAAAGTAAAATATGCAGTTACATGGAGATGGTACAGACATTATCTCATTCAATGGGCCAAATGACCTACTTCTGCTTCCACATCTTATGTGGTACTTTTCCAAATGCCCTCTGAAACTCCAAACACAGCACATGCACAAACTACATTTACCATATTGCTTGTTACATCACATTGTCAAATCTCTAATAAGTTGGTCAAACTTAATTTCCCCTTCACAAAGTCACATTGATGGCACATGATTGCACTTAGATTTTCAACTGCTTTATTAAATTCTCCTGAAGATTTCAGCATTTTCTCTATAAGAGATGTTAATCTGTGGTTTCTTGCTTTGTCTCCCTAACCTCCAGAGGGAAGTCATATTTGTTATTTCCCAATCTGATTGACCTTTCCAGAATGAAGGGAATTTTAGAAAATTAATAAGAATTAATCGACTTTTTTTGCAACTACTCCTTCTAAGAGCCTACGGTGAAATCATCGGGATCTGGGGATTCGTCAGTTTTTAGTTCTAATTTCTTTTTCAGTACCCTTTACATGGTAATTCTAACTGTTTTAAGTTCCTCCCTGTCACCTACTAGTTCACAATTACTTCTGTCATGTCATTTGTATTTAATAATAATGAAGGCTGATGCAAAATGTCTGTTCACTTCTTTTGCCAATTCCTTATTTTGCATTATTCCCCAGACTCCTTCTATAGGGAATCAACACGCATTTAACATATTCCTTTCAGTACCTGCCTAAAACTGTTTTTACATTTCAAACCTATTTTCTTACTGAAATGTGCCCATTCCTACCTTTTTAAAGTATCTCCTTAAATTTCTACCACCTCATCTCAACTGATCTGTCCCGTAACTTTCCAATTCACCTTAACCAACTGTTTTTGTGGCCTTATATATAAGTTCAAAACAGTGATCTTGGACCCATTCCTTATCATGGGCCTTTGTTCTTACGTTCCCTCAAACTGAATGTGGTATTCAATCATATTATGATCACCGCTAATGATGACTTCACTATGATATAATTTATTACTCCTGTCTCTTTGCATATTATCAAATTTAATAGAGCCAGCTCTCTGGATGGCTCTACAACATGCTGCTCTTAGAAACTTTCCTGTAAACACTCCAGGAAATCATTGTTTAGACTGCGTTTTCCAATCGGACTCATCCAATCTATCTGTAGATTAAAATAATTCATAGTTATCACTGTAACTTTCTCACAGGTCCTATTATTTCTTCCTGTAAACCACATTTTAAAGCATAGTTACCTTGAGGCCTCTTTATCACTCTCACAAGTGAGTACTTATCATCAAGATTTCTCATCTGTACCAAATCTGATTCTACATCTTGATCTCCAGAACTAAGTTCACCCTGCCCTATTGTAAAATGTCATCTGTAATTAATAGAGCTACCCCTCCACCTTTTCCCGGCTCCCTTCCTTCCTAAATGGCATATACCCTTGAACATTTAGGTCCAAGCCTTTGTCAGCTTGCAGACACATCTGTAACGGCAACATATAATACATATTTATTTCTACATTTGTATATTTTTTTCTACATGCGTTGATGTTTCATTGTTTCATTACAAGTAGCATGTGTATTCAAGTGCAGAGCCTTTCAGTTTTGACATTTTTCAATTTTTGAACCTCTGACCTTATCTGCCAGATGTGGAGGTGCTGGTGTTGGTCTGGGGTGCACAAAGTCAGAGGGCACACAACGCCAGCTTATAAATCAACAAGTTTATTTGAAATCACAAGGTTTTGGAGCAGGGCTCCTTTGTCAGGTGAGGCACCTGATGTTACAGCATCACTCTTTGACTCAGCATTCTGTCAGCCAAATTCTTCTCTTGTGCCCAGCTCCTAACTTGATTTTGTAAGATCATGATATGGGAGAACAAATAGGCCAATAAGCCTATTGAGTCTGTTCCACCATTCAATCATGGCTGATATGTTATTGATAATGGGAACTGCAGATGCTGGAGAATCCAAGATAATAAAGTGTGAAGCTGGATGAACACAGCAGGCCAAGCAGCATCTCAGGAGCACAAAAGCTGACATTTCGGGCCTAGACCCTTCATCTGATATGTTGTTTAACCCCGTTCTCCTTCCTTCTCCCTGTAACCTTTGATCCCCTTACTAATCAAGACTGTATCCATCTCTGTTTTAAATACACTCAATGGCTTGGTCTCCACAATTTTATTCTGTGGCGATGAGTTCTACAGATTGAGCAGACTCTGGCTGAAGAATCCTACTCATCTCAGTTCTAAAGAGTCATACCTTCATTCTGACACTGAGTCTTTGGGCACTTTTTCCAAGATGGTGGAAGAATAGCTCATGCTATTACTGCCTGGAGCCCACCTGGTCTGTCCACTTTTACTTCTTTTCCCTTCCTTCGCAGTTTTTTTGTATTAATCTACTCACCTTCTACGGAGAGATCATGTCAGCATGGGGAACAGTGAAATACCATGGTGGAGAATGAACCCAAAGTGAAGAATAGAAGGCAGCATTCAGGACAGTAAGACAGTGAGCCCAGCATGGCGAGATTGAGCCCAGTTCAGAAGCAGTAGCTTTCCCCAGGCATCTGCGGCAGCAGCAAGAGCAGGCAGCCTAAGGTCTCCTGACAACTGCAGTGACAAGAACGAGCAACCCGATGTCTCTCAGCATTTGCAGCAATGTTGAGTACAGAAGAGATCAAACTGTTTTGGGCAGTGTGAGTCCAGCATAGCTAAGCACTTAACAATGACTGCAATGTTGAACGTTTGACTTTATTTCTTTAATTTTCTACTTTATGCTAAGAATTAATTTAGTGTTGAATTTTTAACAATATTTCCTTACTTTTCTACATTGTGCCTAAGATTTTGTACCCAGGTACCTTTGTACCTAAGATGGCAGTAGGTTTGGCGGCATTGTACGCTTTTCACTATACTCCTGTACTCCCTGTACTTGAGTACATGTGACAATAAAACCTAATTCTCTGAAATCTAATTCTATAGTGTCTCCTACTACTGGAAACAACTTCTCCATTTCCAACCTATTCAGGCCTCTCAGTATTCTGTCATTCCACTGAAATCCCCCCTCAACCTTTTAAATTCCTAGTACAGGCCCACATCCTCAACCACTCCTCACATAGCAAGACCTTCATCCCTGGAATCATTCTCTTAAACCTCCTCTTGACCCCCTCCAATGCCAGTACATCCTTCCTTAAATACAGGGTCCAAAACTGTTCTCAATGTTCCAAACACAGTCTGACCAGAGCTTTATACAGTCTTAGCAGTACATCCCTGACCCTCTTGAAATGAATGCAAATATTGCATTTGCCTTCCTAACTGCCAAATGAACCTGCACGTTAACAGAATCCTAAACTAGGACTCTCAAATCCCTTTGTGTCTCAGATTTCAGATGCCTTTCCCCAGTTATAAATAGTTTATGCTTCTATTCTTCCTACCATAGTACATAAACTTACACTTTCCTACATTGTATTCCATCATTCATCAAAGAATTCATCATCAGCACTTCACTGCCAATTCTCCTAGCTCATCCAAGTTCTTCTGCAGCCTCCGTTTCCTCAACACTACCTGTTACTCTACGTATCTTTATGTCATCTGAAAACTTCGCAACAATGCCCACAGTTTCTTCATCAGGATCGCTAATGTTTAACATGAACAGTTGCGTCCTAACATTGACCTCTGTGGAACGCCACTAGTCAAAGTCTACCACCCTGAAAAGACCCCTCTATCCCTACTCTCTGCCTTCTGCCAAACAGTCAATCTCCGACCCATGCTAATACCTCGGCTCTTGTCTTATTCCACAGCCTCCTGGAGCAGCGCCTTGTCAAAGCCCTTCTGGAAATGCAAATCGATCATATTCACTGGCTCTGCTTGTCTAACTTGCCTGTTACTTCCTCAAAAAATTCTAACAAATTTATCAAGCATGATCTGCACTTGATGAAGTCATGTTGGCTCAGCCCTATTTTACCAAGTACTTCAAGATACTCCACAAACGCATCCCTGACAATGGGCTCTACAATGTTACCAATGATCAAGGTCAGGATTACCAAACTATAGTTTCCCACCTTCTGCCTTCTTAACTGTTACATTAAACATTTTCCTCTATCTCAAGTCAACTGGGAGCCATCCCTGACTCCAGTGATTCCTGAATGATTACCACCAATGCCACCACAATCTCCTTAGATATATCTCCTTCAGAACTCCAGGGTGTGGTCCATCTGGTCCAGGTAATTTATCCACCTTCAGACCTTTCAGCTTCCCCACTTTAGTGTTGTACACTACACTCACATCTGCCCCCTTACATTCCTGAAGTTCTGGTCTGTTATTGGTTTTCCACTGTGAAGATTGTTTGTCTGTTATTGGTTTTCCACTGTGAAGATTGTTTCTAAGTACCTATTCAGTTCCTCTGCCATTTCTTTGTTCCTCATTACTACTTCTCCTGCCTCATGTCCCAGCAGTCTCATGTTCACTCTTGCCTTTATTAATCTGATAAAGGTTTTTGCAATCTTCTTTTATAATACTAGCTAGCTTACCCTTTTGTTTTATCTTCTACTCTCTGATGGCTTTTTTAGTTGTACCCTGCTGGTTTTTGAATGGTTTTCCAATCCATTGGCTTCCCTTGAATCTTCGATACATTTTTAGTCTCAGATTGTTCCCCTAAATGCTGTAATCTGGCCCTTCATCAAGCCCATCAGTGCACAAACAATTTAAAAGCAGGAAGTAAAATGGTAATGCATTTGTGTGTTTACATGTCACTACCAGGAGTGTTGAACTTGATTTCCTCCACGAGACGTCTCGTTCCACTTTCTCTACTCCCAGAGGTTTCCACAGATGCTGAATATTTCTAGTAATTTTTTGTTTTTATTTCAGATTCCAACATTCACCACAGGGTGGCATGGGGCAGGGATCTAGGTTCCGTTCCCGCCTTGGGCAACTGTGGGAAATTTGCAAGGGTCCAGACCTAAAACATCAGCTTTCCTGCTCCTCTGATGCTGCCTGGCCTGCTGTGCTCATCCAGCTTCAAACCTTGTTATCTTCTGTGTATGGGGGGGTTCTATTCAGGTGTTCTGGTTTCCTCCCACAATCCAAAGATGAGCAAACTAAGTAGATTGGCTATGCTAACTTGCCCTTTGTCCAGGGACATATAATCTAGGTGGATTAGCCATGGCAAGTGCAGTGTTACAGGGATGGGGTAGGGGTGATAGTTTCAAAGTTATGCTCTTCAGAGGGTCAATGTGTACTCAATGGATCGAATGGTCTGTTTCTACACTGTACAGATTCTATGATTAATCACAGAACTTGTTTTTGTCACAAATTAAAAATGGAGTCCTTGCTGGGCTGGGAGGACAGAGGGCAGCACAGTTTTGGCGGAACTTGATTTTTTTTTAATTAGCCGAAATAGGATGAGAAGGGTTCTCCGATAACCGCGGCAGCCATATGGTATCAATGTGGACTTCACCAGTTTCAAAATCTCCCCTTCCCCTACCGCATCCCTAAACCAGCCCAGTTCGTCCCCTCCCCCCACTGCACCACACAACCAGCCCAGCTCTTCCCCTCCACCCACTGCATCCCAAAACCAATCCAACCTGTCTCTGCCTCCCTAACCTGTTCTTCTTCTCACCCATCCCTTCCTCCCACCTCATGCCGCACCTCCATTTCCTTCCTACTAACCTCATCCCGCCTCCTTGACCTGACCGTCTTCCCTGGACTGACCTATCCCCTCCCCACCTACACTCTCTCCACCTATCTTCTTTACTCTCCATCTTCGGTCCGCCTCCCCCTCTCTCCCTATTTATTCCAGTTCCCTCCCCCCATCCCCCTCTCTGATGAAGGGTCTAGGCCCGAAACGGCAGCTTTTGTGCTCCTGAGATGCTGCTTGGCCTGCTGTGTTCATCCAGCCTCACATTTTATTATCTTGGAATTCTCCAGCATCTGCAGTTCCCATTATCATTGTTAAGTACAGCCCAGTTACAGGTTAGCTACTCGGGTTTGCTCTCTATGGGAGTGGCCATTCTCCAGTCCCTTAAATTTTCCTCGCCTCATGCACTACAAAGATTACTTGCATGAGTGCAGTACCTCCCAAGGCACTTCACAAAATTACAATCACGAAAAATCCTTCCTTGCTGCCCTTTAAAACACCAAGATCCTTAACGCCACCTCAGCAGTAAAGCTGCCTACCACGTGACCTCGCCTGGTCGCCATAGCAACGTGACGGACAGGGGCGGGTCAGTCGGAAGTGACGCACCTGTCGCTGCGGTGACGGTTGCCTTGCAGTTCGGACGGTTTCGCTCGTCTTCCTTTTGTTTTTAGCAGCATCATTATGTCCGGTGGCGGCGGAGAGTTCGGAAATCCTTTGCGCAAGTTTAAGCTCGTCTTTTTAGGCGAACAGAGTGGTGAGTGACCAGCGTAGGCCTGGAGATCGAGCTTCGGGCTGTCGTCACCGAAAGGCTGCCTTGCGGCAGGATCATCCGGGCCTTTCAGTCAGGCCCCGAGGCTGCGGTCTTTGCTGTGACTGAAAGGCCCTGTTACTGCTAGAATAGCTTGAACCAGGAAGCCGCCGTAATGAGCCCCCGATCTGACAGCACTGGCCTCACCGAAAAAAATCGTGCCCTCCCCCGTCGCCCTTCACTCAGCTGGAAACTTAAGCGTGATGAACCTGATTGAGAAATATCTGGAGCGCCTATCCTGGTTTTCCCTTGTTTCCTTTTTTTCATAAATGCTGCTTACTTAAAGCGGCTGGCACCCGTCTGTTCTATCGATTGTTTAGGGCTTTCCTTCGGGGCTTTAGAGAAAAGGCCTACATTGTGTTTCACTTTCCAAAGGATGTCACATTCCACGTCAGTTTTGATTAAGGTGCTGGAGTCATTTTCTATACAAAGATGCATAAACATCGACTGAGTTGGACAGATTTATCGGGTGCATCCATCTTTTTGAGAATTTTCAAAAAAATTTTGTTGAACTATGTGTTGCAGAGTTAGGTTCTGGATCTCTCATTTGGTCTATTGCAAGTTTAGGAATTCTAAGCATGTTTTTTGGCCTTTAAAGTCAAGAATGTGCCATTATATGTAATGATTATTTGAGCTGCACATCTCTGGTAGTGGGGTGTTCTGACAGGCTCTCAGGACCAAACACAAACACTGCTTCTGTCAGTGATAGCAAGAACTGCAGGTGCTGGAGTCAGAAACAATGCAGTATGGAGGAGCAGGAAAGTTGATACTTTGGGTTGGGACCTTTCTTCAGAAATGGGAAAGGGAGCTCAGAAATAAAGAGGGAGGAGAGGTGGGGCTGGAGAAAGTAGGTGGGATGGTGATAGGTGAATGGTGGGGATTGGTCATTGGGGTAGGTCGCAGAGAAGGTGGACAAACTGCATCAGGTGAAGGAGGTGGGGATGAGGGGGAGCTTTGGACATGGAGTGGGGAGATTTTTAAATCTGGTAAATTCCATGTTTAGACCATTGGGCTATAGCCTTCCAAGGTGGAAAATGAGGTGTTATTCCTCCAATTTGTGGGAGGTTTCGTGACACTGGAGGAGGCCCAGGATGGACATGTCACCCAGGGAGTGGGAGTTAACATGGTTGGTGACCGCAAGGTGGTGTTGTTTGTTACGTACAGAGCACAGATGCTGTACAAAACGCTCTGAGTCTACACTTGGTCTCTCCGATGTTAAGGTGGCCACAGCGGGAGCAATGGATACAGCTGACCAACTTGTTGGATGTGCAGATGAACCCCTGTCTGATATGAAAGGTTTGTTTTGGGCCTTGAATGGAGTGGAGGGGGGGGTAAGTGTAGCACTTCCTGTGGTTGTCGTGAAAGGTGCTGGGTGTGGTGGGGTTACCGGGGAATGTGGAGCATACAAGGGAGTCGCAGAGAGAACGGTCCCTTTGAAAGACAGATATGGGTGGGGAGGAAAATATCTCTTTAGTTGTGGGATCAGATTATATGTGGTGGAAGTGGCGAAGAATGATACATTGGAAGTGGAGGTTGATGGGTTGGTGTGAGGACAAGTGGGATTCTGTCTTTATTTTTGTAGTGGTAGGGATTGTGAAGGCAGAAGTGCATGAATTAAGAGATGCAGGTGAAGGTATTTTCGATCAACTGAGGGGGAGGTTACGGCCCTTCCAAATGGGCAACATCTAGGATTGTGTTCTTGCCCAGAATAAGCCTTTCACATCAGATAGGGGCTCTGTGTCTGTCAGGCCTGCTCAGTTACTTGAGCACTTTGTTTTTGTTTCACATCTCCAGAGCCTGTAGTTCTTTGTTTTATTCATGAACCTTACTTACTACCATCATCTCTTACTTCACAAGAGACGTCTATTTGCAGCTTTCACAAATCTCTGCTGCTGTTCTGGATTGAGATTATTAATCTTCCTTTCCAAATCTTTTAACTATGAGCTCTTGTTTTTAGGCATCAAGTATCAATTGATCTGTGACGTTAGTTCATGTTTGTCCCAACATTTCAGCAGAAATTCAAGAAAAGACTTCTTGATCTTGAAGTTCTCTTATAATTTGCAGATTAGTTGATTTTTTGATGAGCTTTTGCAGGAGTTTGCAGAAATGCTGCTCTTTTTTAAAAAGGGCAGATCAGCAAGTTCTAAACTAGCTGATAGGTTAGCTACTATGATGTTGACGGGACTAAAGTTGGTTCATGATGTCCAGAAGCAGCCTACTGCCTGATTGTGTTGAGTGGGTGCCTTTTGTAGTTTGCTGCATCCTTTTTATTTCAGTGTCCTTTGTATCTGTTGGGAGAGGCAGAAGTGATTTTCAGTTTTTAAACTCATATTCCCACTCACAGGGTTTCTGAGTAAGCTGTTCCATGAGTTCTCTGCTGTCGTTACGCATGCTGTCTGCACTAGCACTGCACTTGCCACTAGAGGAACCCTTCTTGGGTGTGACTGTTCGCCTAGAATGGCATAACATTTTGTCATTGTTCGTAAAACTTTTTTTCTTATGGTACCAAAAGAAGAGTGGGGTGGGGTGGGGTGGGGTGGGGGTGGGGGGAGAAGAAGCTGCCTGCCTTTTAAGTTTAAAAATTCAGTCAGTATGATCAGTTTTCCCAATTCAGATTGGCCAAAAGCAGGTATCAATTAAGTCCTGTCTGAAACTGCACTGAAATGATATACTTCCCTTATCAAGGTCACCCTGTTACTCCCCAGACGAATGCTGCTGCTGCTCGGCAAACTTTTTAGCACTGATTGCATCCCCTCTTTGCCTGTTCAGATTGTGCAGAATGCAGCAGACAAGGATCATGCTGTGCACTCTGCACAGTATTGCAGTGCCCCGCACAAAATGATACAAGCATCAGAATCTCTTCTTCTGCGCCATAGTGACCCTGGTTGAAGAACAGGCATTATTGTACCTGCCCTGTGCCTGTTTGGGAGTTGTATCATGAAGTTGTCAGTCATTGCGGTGGATAGCTCACACGGTAGTAACTGTTGATTTATGTAAAGTAGGACAATGGGTGTTCAAGGATGTAGGTGCCATAGCAGCTCCTACAGTACCTGATGTAGACTTTTAAGATGTGGTACCGATCATCATTGCAGTGTGTGTTGGCAGTGCTCAAAGCAACATGTATGCATAATTTTGTATTAATAGTGTTCTGCACCTGTGGTGAGCCAGCAGATTGGCAAAGCTTCTGCAATAGTACTGACCCTGCCATGGGGAAACTAGATGTTGCAATGGGCATTCCCAACACCCTTGATAGATTTGTGGGTTGAGGATTGAGATCCCATACAGGTTTCCAATGAATCCTTGGAAGTAGCCATCTGCATTTTTTTAAAAACTCCAACAGCTATTACCTTGGCTACTGGGGTAGGGTGCATATCCAACCTTTCAGGTCATAAGTCCCACTTCAGCAAATGGCACAGTTACATTATCGTGTCCTGGCCCATCCTCCATCTGTGACAGCAATGCACCTTACTCATCCAATGGAAATGACATTGAGGATGTAGATTGAGTTTTCTGTACCATCACTCCATCCTGATGGAGACCTTCAACTGTGACATCTTATTGAGACTGTTTGGTAGTCACCGGAGATTGCTGGTCCTGGGCTTTCTGGTGCAGTTGGTCCTCAATTTCTTTGCTGTTTCATTAGACTGTGGCCACAGTGGTGATAACCAATGGTTCCAGCCACAGAAGGGCTTATTGTAACAATAACCTTTGTGGAATATGTAAAAAGGCCCTTAGAAATGTGAACAGTTGGCATTAATGTCACAAACAAATAACAGTTCAACAGTTCACTTGTCCCTAGTTGGACATATTCAATATGGAGGGCCATGGAATGCCTCTACATGGAACGTCTTGACAGTTAGCCTGAATTTTGACATATGCCACACAAATACAGTAGGATTAAATGCAGTAGGATCACTGAAACTTTGTCTCCCAAGCCCAGCCCACTCCCCTCAATCAGCCAAGGAAAGCAGCATTGCATTGGAGCATGTTGGCCATAACTTACTGTACGAGGTTCACTTCACTTCATGACTTTGTCCATTTTGAGAGACCTTTTAATTGTCGTTGTGAAATACGGCCTACAGGCATTACATTTAGGTCTTCTATGATTACGTCTCCTTCATGAAGATGATAAAGGCCACTTTGTAATGACCAGTGACATGGTTGAGATTGCTTGTGCCTTTGATTGTTATCCCACACAGTTAGAATCTGCATGTAAAACACATGCAATGACCATGATTACAGAAGCCTTTTAGGGACCCTCTGAGAATGGTAGTGTCCCTACACCTGAACTGAGGCCTGGGTTTAAGATATGCCTGCTCCAGAGAGGGGTGTGATTGTCTCTGAACAGGTTGATTTTTTAAAAAGTTGTTCATCAGAAAACATATTTTCTAATGTCTTTAATTTGGACTGTTCCAGTGACTGATGAGGTCCTTCAAGAAGCAAGGACAATAAGTCACTCAAGTGGAGCTTGTCTCTTCTGTGGCAGTCGTCTTTGATTAAACTGAGCGCTACTTACTTGCACTTTCATTCGTGATATTTAGTTGCAGTATATTGTTTGCTTTGTAAGCTACCGGCACATGCTGTAAGTGTGACACTGATTAAGCATAGCACCGTACAGTGACATGTGCAAGGCATTATAATATTGCTGCTGCAGCATTCTGAAGTGCAATGTTAAAGTGGATGTCTGTATTTTAAATGCATTGGAGATGTGCCATGACATGGTGTGGCTAGTGCATTCCTAATGCCAACCGTCATGGAGAGGAAGCATGATGGGGTGGTGCAGGTAGTTACCCATAGAGTGTGCCCTGAGATGTTGCACTGCTGGTCAAAATGGAGGGCCACCCCTCTGCTTCACCCTAAGAGTTGTAAGCGGCAAGATGTAACCACCCTGTTTGAAATTTTTCCATTAGACGAAGCATCCTCTCCACTACCACCATGGCAAGACCCTTCAAGACCTTGATTCAATTCAGTTGCCACTTCCTGTTCTAAACCAGATACAAGCCTAATCTGACCAGCCTTTCTTTATTGGATAACCCACCTGCTTCAAGTATTACTCTGTAGATGTTTGAATTTCAATGCACTGGAAGGAGTTCAAAACAGTGACCAATACAATACCAGAACCTGGTCTTGCCTCTATCCTATATAATAGGCATAACTTACCTAGTTCTCTCTTGAGTTCTCCTTGTAATAAATAATATTAGATTAGCTTTCTCATTACTTGCTGTGTCCGCACAGGCCTCTTGTAATTAGTACACAAGAGCACTGAGATCCCTATACGTTGCAAAGCTTTGAAATCTCTCTTGTTTTGATGTTAATATTTTCTAATCAAAACTGCCAATTGTAAATTTTCCCACAATATTTTCCATTTGCCTGATTTTTGCCCACTCACCTATCTCTTTGTAGCCTCCTTATGTCTTCTTCACAACCTTACTTTCTTGCCTATCTTTGTGTGATCAGCAAACTTGGCAGCCATCTTGTCATCTAAGTCATTTATGCAAATTGTAAACAGTTAAGATCTTCACACTGATCCTTGATCCTTGCACCACATCTTGCCAAGCAGAAAAAATCCTGCTAGCCTGTTTCCTAACCTGCCAATCTTCTATATTTGCCAGTATGCTATCTCCTGCCTCATGATCTTTGGTACTGTTCAATAATTTTTTTTGATATGGCACTCTATCAAATGTTATCTTGTCATCCAAGTACAGTGCATTCACGAGTTCACGTTTATCCTTGGCCCATCCTTACTCGGTGTGGCATTAAATGTGATTTTTCCTTTCAGTCAACCAAATTGATTTGCTTGATTAATTGAACAATGGGAAGGATGTTATTAAACTGTGAAGGGTGCAAAAAAAAGGTTTACAAGGATGTTACTGAGATGGAAGGCTTAAGTTGTACGGAGAGGCTGGAGAGGCTGGGACTTTTTCCCCAAGAAGTGTGGGATGTTGAGGGGTGGCCTTTATAGAGGCTTATAAAATCATAAGGTGAATAGTCAAGGTCTTTTTACCAACATAGAGGGCATAGATTTAAGGTGAGAAGGGAAAGATTTAAAAGGGATCTGAGGGATAACTAGCAGGCAGCATGGTGGCTCAGTGGTTAGCACTGCTGCTTCACAGTGCCAGGGACCTGTCTTCAATTCCACCTTTGGGCCACTGTGTGGAGTTTGCACGTTCTGTGGCAGTTTCCTCTGGCTGCTCTGGTTTCCTCCCACAACCCAAAGATGTGCAGGTTAGGTGGCTTGGCCATGCTAAATTGCCATAGTGTGAAGAAATGTTTAGGTTAAGTGGGTTAAACTTGGGGAAATACAGGGGTAGGGGGTTAGGTCTGGATGGGATGTGCTTCAGAGTGGCTGTGTGAACTTGTTGGGCCAAATGGCCTGTTTCTCCACTGCAGGTCTTCAAAGAGTAGAGATGGGCACAATTACACCAGTTAAAATACATTTGCACAAGTACACATAGTAAAGGTTTGGAAGGATATAGGCCAAAACCGGCACATAGGATTAGCTGAATTTAGGAAGCTGGTTGGCATGGAAGAGTTGGGCTGAAGGACCTTTTTCTATGCTGTATGACTCTAATTTTTCTAACTTGCCTTTATTGGTCAATGCATTGAGTATAGGAGTTAGGACATCACGTTGTGGCTGTACAGAACACTGGTTGGTACACTTTTGGAATACTGTGTGTTCAATTCTGCTCTGCATGCTGTAGGAATGATGTGAAACTTGAAAGGGTTCAGAAAAGGCTTACAAGGAAGTTGCTTGGGTTGGAGGATGCATGCTATAGGGAGACGCTGAACAGACTGGAGTGTCAGAGGCTGAGGGGTGAGCTTTATAGAGATTTATAAAATAGGGTGAATAGCCAAGGTCTCTTTCCAGGGTCGGGGTGGCCAAAACAAGAGGCCGTAGATTTAAGATTAGAGGAGACAGATCTAAATGGGACCGAAGGATCAACAATTTCACACAGATGATGTATGTGCATGTATAGAATGAGTAGCCAGAGGAAGTGGTGGAGGCTGATACAGTAGCAATGTTTAAAAGGCGTACAAATGGATCTGTGAATAGGTAGGGTTAAGGAGGATATGGGACTAGATTAATTTAGGGTATCTGGTGGGCATGGATGACTTGGACTGATGGGTCTATTTCCATGCTGCACAATTCTGACTCTAAGTGCCATGCTATGTCTTTTTTTAAAATAGTTTTTACGAGTTTTCTCTATTACGTATATTGAGTTAACAGGCTTATAGTTTCTTGTGTTCTATTTTGTTTTGTTTGAATAGTTTTTTTCTCCATCAAATGGAATCTTCCCCAAATCAAGGAACTTTGTAAAATTAAAGCCTATGCATCGACTATTTTACTTGCCAATTCTTTTAAGATCCAGGGTGAATAACAGGGCTCAGGACTTTCCAACCTGCAGCTCCAGCAAGTTACTCAGTGCCACTTCTCTTGTGATTTATAATTTGTGCTTCTTTCTGATTTCTAGTTGCTTTTGGCATGTTACTCAATTTGTACAATAAAGACTGAGGCAAAATGCCTGTGCAGTTAAAATGCTGTATCAGCTTATTTTCCACTATTAGATTCCCCAGACTCCCTTTCAATGGGATAAATGCTAACTTTGTTAACTGTTATTGATAGTCTCTTATTGTCTTTTATTTCTGGCAAACTTTCTCTCATACAGTAAATTTGCCTCTTCCGTCAATTTTTTTTGTCCAATCCTCTAACTTGCCACTTGTCTTTGCACAATTGCATGCATTTTATTATCTTAAACTTTTCTAGTTAACCACAGTGGTGGTTCCAGCCTTGAAATTCTTACTTGTTGAAATATATCACTACTGTGTAAACCTGAAATATCCCCTTAAATGTCTGCCATTGCTTTTCTATTGACCCATCCATGAGCCTAAATTGCAAATTCACTTTAACCAGCTCTGCTTTCATATCCTTACTATTGTCCTTTGCAAAACTTTTGAAAAAGTCAGATCCATTCCTCTCCCTCAAATGAATGGAAAATACATACATATAATCATTGCTGTTACATTATATTATCATTTAATTAATCCTGTGTCATTACACAACATCAGGCATAGGATAGCCTGCTGTCTATCTGGCTCTAGAGCACATTTAGGATTTTCTCTGACCAGGACTGCAGAGATATCTCGTAAATAGATCATTTCCTCTTTTTCATTGCAAATCTGCATCTAGTTCTTTAGAATTTTAACCCTGCAGGCAAGTTGTGTGGATCTTCACATTCAACTTGATGCAGCCAGCTCCTCAATATTGCCTTCGTCTCTTGGTAACTTCAGTTTTTTTCTAAAATTCTGTATGCAGTGGTGTTTGGCCCAGACTCTAATGGTCCTGTTTTTCTGCCAAATATATAATAGGTATCATACTACATTGTCTGATTCCTTAGTTAAATATTGTCATTAACATGCACCAGTACTCTGGATGTGAGTTTGCTCGCTGAGCTGGAAGGTTAGTTTTCAGACGTTTCGTCACCATTCTAGGTGACATCCTCAGTGAGCCTCCAACGAAGCGCTGGTGTTATGTCTGGCTTTCTATTTATCTGTTTAGGTTTCCTTGGGTTGGTGATGTCATTTCCTGCTCTTTTTCTCAGAGGATGGTAGATGGGCTCCAAATCAATGTGTTTGTTGATGGAGTTCCAGTTGGAATGCCACGCTTCTAGGAATTCTCGTGCGTGTCTCTGTTTGGCTTGTCCTAGGATGGATGTGTTGTCCCAATCAAAGTGGTGTCCTTCCTCATTTGTATGTAAGAATACTAGTGATAGTGGGTCATGCCATTTTGTGGCTAGTTGATGTTCATGTATCCTGGTGGCTAGCTTTCTGCATTGTATATGCTCTGAAGAATTAAAACTACAACAGACTGCAGAAAGAAATTAGATTGATTTTTAGTGTGTTCCTGGGGGGATTAAAAAAAACTAGCTCTTATTTTGTGTATTTAGTATTTTACCCAGGTACTTTTTTGATGCTTTCATAAATTAATCTATTGAGAAAGTTTGTTTGAGATAAGGCTTTCTCATCTGCATGGTCATCAATTGTGCAATGGTTGCAATACTGTGTGTTTGTCTGGTCTTCTCTCAAGCTTTCTCTGTGCTGTTCATATGTCTGAAAAATTTAATATTTCTTGAACTCTTTAAAAAGCATATGTTAAAGGTACAAGATAGTAGTATAAACTTTTTAAACCGCTTCATCAAAATACTCTTCAGGACCTGTATATCTGAATTCCTCCATGGGTGCTCTTTTTATGTTTAATGTGTATTTTCTCTGTTTTATCCCTTGCTCCCTAAATGTATAACCACATCTTTTTTTCTGCATTAAATTTTGTTTGATATTCATTAACCGCCTTGAATGAAATCCTTTTCAATCCTTTTTGCAGTTAGCCAGTTAGTGAACTTTTTTTAAAGTGCCTTGAAATTTCGTTTTCTCCCTGTATTCAAGCCCTTACTAGTTGTTTTTAATTTATGGATTCACGGAATGGTTTTGGGCTAATTGGCCTTTGAAGTCTTGGAGAACAGGTCTTGCTGGATATGGTAACATATTTTAATAGTTTATGTGGCCTTTAATATATGCTGAGATTAAATTCTCATCTACTATTCAGTTCTTCGAGTATGGTTGTTGGTTATTGGTGCCTATTGCTAATTTCATGTTCATTGGTTATTGACTTTAAATAGAATATTTTGATTGTCTGTGGACATTTTCTAAATAATTGACCAGCACCTTCAATATTGTCAGATTAATTTAGTGGATTACCAAGTTACTTGGAAGTTAATTCTTAATTTTAATCTTGTGTAATTATTGTCAAATAATTGTGTATTACTCTCTGCCAAGGTTACTACTTAACCTGAATGATAAAGTCGAAGTGCTTCCCCAAAATCACCGAGTCTATAATTGATCTTTTTTCCCCATTGTTCAATGTATGAAATCCTCTTTCGTTTTCAATTTTACTGAGATGTGGGCATGCAGAGAGATTCTTCAGGAATGCACCTCCCTTTTCAGTAATTTGACCCCCATTCCAGATTTTCCAAATGCCATGACAGAAGCAGCTTCTTAGGCTGATTATTTGGTAACAAGCTGCGCACCACTGTACTCCCTTGAGTTTCATTGAGGCTCAGAGTCTTTTATATAAAGGAGCAATATATATCAATCGTGAAGATTTTTAATCATTTTCCAAAACAAAACAGGTAGGTTGGTGTTTTTTTAAATTTTTTTACTTCTATCACTTCATGAAAAAGCCTGTATTGAACTGTTCCTTCAGTCCACACAGAAAATGTAGAATAGTGTATCTCGATTTTGAAGATGCCAGTTGATTCTGAAGACTGTATAAACCCAGGCTAAAAGTCATTGGAGTCATCTTTCATCTTGGGGCCTCAGTTTGAATTCAGCTTAGGCTAGTTGCTGTCTTGGACAAGGGGTAAGGTTACATTGCACGGAAAACGCATATTGAAAGAATTGTGTTTCTAATACAATGGACAAGGCATTGCACGGAGACCTGGTAATTGCTGTACGTTTGTAACTATTTTGCAACCTTAAAATTTTAAGGTTCACACTTTGACCAGACAAAGGGTAAGAGTAAACATTACTTCAAAAAGACCATTTGGTATTTGGTAGTGAATACTAATGCAACATAATGTCTATTGTGTCTAATATGGTATAATGCCCTGTCCAGTCTCACGCTAAGTCGTGTTGGATCACTTGCTGTTTGTAGTGTACAGCAATGATCTAGACATTACTGTAGGGGGTTTGATCAATAAAATTGCAAACATGAATTTGTGTAAGTAGTGAGAAAGATGGCTTAACGTACAGGATAATCTCAGCAGGCTGATCAGATGGGTAGAACACTGACAAATTGAATTTAGCGTGTGATAGATTTTGGCAGGACTAACAAGGTGAGGGACGAATTGTAGGTCCCTGGGAAGTAGGCGATCTATGTATATGTCTGCAGATCCTTGAAGGAAGCAGGACAAGTGGTTAAGGATAATTGAAAGCTGAAGAGGAACAGAAAGAAATTTCTTACTTAGCACAGGGATCAATAACCAGAAGTCATGACCTTAATGTAAAGGGCAGAAGATGTAGAGGGGATTTAAGGAAGAATGTGTTTTGCCCTGAGACTAGTGGGTACCTGCTTGAAAGAGCAGTAGAGGCAGGAACTGTCAACATTTATGAAGCAGTTAGGTGAAATGCCATTCCATGCAAGCTAAGAAACAAATGCTTTTATGCATCCATACTGTAAGAAAAAGTTTTTACTTTGCAACTGAGATTATCTACAATCTTCTCCATTTAGTTTCTGAGCAGATCTGATAGCTTTTTTTTAACGTGTCATCTTTGTTCCTTCTGTGAATTATCTACCTTTTTAAGCTATAAAAATATGTTTACTAATTTGAGATGTTCTTTCTATTGTAGTTGGGAAAACATCACTGATAACAAGGTTCATGTATGACAGTTTTGACAACACTTACCAGGTGAGTGACATATTAGACCAGTAGCTCTCAAAAATAAGGAGGTCTGAGCTTTGTGCTTCTCTCTAATGTGCTTCATGTAGTAATGAGACATCCGGTCTTGTCAATGAACAACAGGTTTTATTAAAACTAACACTATATACACAGGATAATAAGAGAGAACATCTCCCTTGTAGCCTAACAGACCCCAGCTTCAGTTCCATGTGATCTGATTTCACTGAGAGAATTCTTTTTGCACACGCTTATACATGTAGTTTGGATATATCATAAAAACACTACTAGGGCAGGTGGAACTTGAACCTGGACCACCATAAGATCTTTGCTTGTTATATCTGAATACGATATATTCTATTGGTCTATGCCGAATTTCTGTTTTTACTTGCACAGACTACAGAAGGGAAATGGGGAAATATCAAAATCTTTTATGAGTAGGCTAGAGATTGTTCCTATGTGTGTTGTTTTTACCATTCTTTCTGGGATGTGGGTGTCACTGACTGATAATGAATTATGACACTATCTCTAATTGCCCTTGAACTGAGTAATTTGCTGAATGTTTTCAGAGGATAATTAACAGTCAACCACATGATATAGATCTGAAGTCATATATACAGGCCAGACCAAGAATAGTAGATTTCTTTTCCCAGAGGGCATTAGTTAGGTTTTTGTAAAAACCTATCATGATTTCGTGGTCACGTTTTCTTAGGTGAGCTTTCATTTCCCAGTTTTATTAATTTGAATTTCAACTTCAAATAAAACTGATAGCAAAACACTAAAAGACGTTTGAGACAAGTGTGCAAAATGTCCATCAAAGAGGTTTTAAAGATAGAAAGGAATTAAGTAATTTCAGAAGGAAATTTGAGTTTGGACTGAGCATGGTATTGTAGTTCCTGAGGGTGAAATTAAGAAAATCAGCAAAGACACAGGCCAAAATTAGGAAATGCACATATCTTGGAATGATTTGGAAGTAGGTTTGTTTGCTCCTATTTCTTGATGAAGTTATGACTTTGATTAGCCATGAGAATTTTCCATGATATAGTTGAGACCAGGGGAGGTATTTAAGGTAATAAGCAACAAACTCACTGATCTTGCTTTTTGCGCATCTTCTTTGCAGTTGTATTCCTTGCTTTATGATCTTTGTTATGATCTGCCTATACTACGTGCAAAACAAAACTTCTAATGTACTTAGGTTCATGTGACAATAATAGATCAAAAAGTTAGATTCAGAAAACTTTTTGTCATGGGAAAATCTCCAAAGATACTTCATTTAATGTCCTGGCACAAATGAAAAGGGGAAGTGGACAGCCATGTATTGAAAGTTCAGCTTGAAAGTAAAGAAACAGATATTTTACTCTCTCCCTGTTAGAAAACAAACTAGAGGCAATAAAAAAAAATTGCTTGTTTGAGCCCTACATTTGATTCTTTGGGCGTTGAGTAAGCTCAGACCTCCAAAACCATTTTTTTGTGGTGGAAATGATCTGCTTTGAGTAAATTGTTTTTGGTATTGGTAGTTGCAGGAAATGGAAGTTGGAGATATGTAAAACAGACAGATCAAAATATCGCAAGCTGTACAATACTGATTTGATGTCAGTGGCGTCATTTTGAATCTGTCATCCAGCTTAATGCCCTCTTATAACATCAGACAACTGAATGTACAGAAGAAATCACAGCAGAACAACTCCCCACAAAAGCTAATTAAAAAGATAATCAGCTAATTTTAAGATCATAAGACATAGGAGTGGAAATAAGGCCATTCAGCCCATCGAGTCTACTCTGCCATTTAATCATGGCTGATGGGCATTTCAACTCCACTTACCCGTACTCTCCCTGTACCCCTTAATTCCTTGTGAGATTAGTTACAAGTCAGCTGCTAGTTGACTTCTTTGGGATGTCACTTTGTTTATACAATATTTAGTTGTGAAACTTTACAGGGAGAGCCACAGCCTGTGCTGAGAAGTTAGTCTTGATTTCTAGGTTTCTGCACAAACTAATTATTTAAGAGCTGTACAATAGCAGGCATTTCCCTTGATTACAGCAGTGTTCAGATGAACAGAGGGAAAGCAGAGCAAGACAGGCAGCTAGAATAAAAAGAGAAGGGTTCTCAGGAGACAACTCCAACTGCCCAAGGTATTCATGAAGCAACTGCCATTGCAAGTCTCAGCAAAGAATACCGCACAAAATACCTGCATTTCAGTAAGGACAGCGTCAACAGAACTTGCTACGTGTTGCAGCCACAACTAAAACCTTAGCAGGGCCTCCGTGACCAATTAGTGGTGTAAGACAAGAGACAAAAGAGCCATGCAGTTTAATGCTTTGCTTATTCCCAGTAATCAGTTTTACCAGCTACAGTATTTAACCCACAAACTAAAGGGTGGTGGGTGGGAGACAGTAACTCCAATGCCCAACCCATGCATGTGTCAAATGCTAGACTGCTACACAAGCAAATCATTGAAGACTTGAAATGATGCTTCTGCTGCTCTCATCATTAAATGCAGGATAATTTTAAATATTATAAAGGCTGTCTTTGCCAGCCACAATGGGGTGGGGGTAGGGGGAGTAACCTAGACTGCTGTTTTCATTCAAGTATGACACTAGTAACTACAGCCCCAATTCTCTGCTCACCAACATTCCAAAATCTTCCCTTTCCAGTGATTAAACATTACAGCATTACTTTGCCACAATGCAAAAATAAAGGCTGACAAAAAAATTCTGCATCAAGTTTCAATACCATCTTTCAAAGGGTATAATCATTTCTCTTGAGCCTTTATTTCCTGCACTAGTACATATACCCATTGCACTGTAGCATAGTTGATGGCTTCCAGTGCAGATGGTAGATGACTTAATAGATTAACATTGCCCAGTTGTGTGTTTAGAAGCCCAGCTGTGGGCTAAATGGGTGGCAATGCCGCAGCAATCTTTATATTCTGTTCAATAAGAATTTGCTGGATTGCTGAAAGACCCTACAAACCTTACTGAACACTAATCCAGTTAGGGCAACCACAGAGAATTTCCACTACGTACTGCACAAAACCCTTAGCCAATGTGGTGCAGTCCCCACCATGCACCTTGATGTTGACTGCAGGTTTCTTACACCCCACCCAACCCCCATCGACTTCCCAATGCACCAAGCAATGCTTTGTATACATCCGTTAGTATTCTATGGTAAACATCACCAAAGTGCTCATCGACATCGCTGACAGCAGGGCCCATCTGTGAAGTCTCCCTCAGTTAACCAGCACCTGTGCTATCCCTGCATCAGTTTAAGGCCACTTGAGCCAAGTGTTTCCCCCACATGCAGATGTCACCTCTATACTAAACAGTGTGAATATCTGAGCTGTTGTTTGAGACTGCAATTGAATTCTGATGCATCTTCATCACAGTTTCCTAACGTCCACCGCCAGCTGGCTTGCACCTCTAGTATCTGAAAGGAGGAGGTGTGCAAGTGCAGATTGCAGAGTGGACAGCAGGTTGAACAATGAATAACTTCCTGAACATCAGACAAGATCATGGAGTGAGGGAGAGGTGAGATATAAAGAGAAGGATTGGTAGGAGGATTTAATTCCTGCTATAAGCCATGACAGCATTGTCTTCCTATGGGGAGTTGCAACATTCAAGCCTGCTTGGATTCATCTGGTGAGGAGTCTTTGTCTGCAACATAGGGAGCATTCCAGTCTGTGCTGTGCGATCTGATTGGCTGATGTTGCTGTCATGGCTGAGTAGCTGGTAACATGGGCAAGCTTCAAGATGTAGGTGCAAGACTTGCCCCAGTATTAAAATATGTGAAGGTGCAGTGCAGGATCTGAATGCCAGATGAGCTAGGTAAATAGACATTGTTTTAGGAAAAAGTGATAGAAGCATGAATGTAGCAGTGCTTAAAGCTAGTGGTACAACTGATGGGAACACTACAGCTGAAGGAGTTGAATTCACTGACCTGAACCACTCGAGATGACTGAGCAACTTTCAGCACTGCTTCCAAATCTAGGCATTGACCTCCACGTTGAATTTTGAACAGGTCTTCTTTCCATCTCCTTCACAAAAACATTGTGTAGAGTCCAAATACCTTGGAGACTGCTGCATCAAACATTGTGCCGTTCTTCAATGATTGAGGTGACAGTCAGATCCTGCATGACTGCCAACACATTCTCTATTTGGAAAGCACCTCAGTTTAAGTTAGCGTTAAGTGATGTGAATCACTCAAAGTTAGCCTCTTGCTGATAGACCCAGCTAATCAACAACATAGTTCTGGCAGGACACTGAAAGCATTGAAGTGATAAGTCCACATGTAGTTAATCTGCTACCAGAATCACAATAAATTGACATGGGTTAAATCAGGAAGTCTGATCTTTGTATGCTGACAAAACTTAGTCCCCTTAAGAGTTTTACGATAAGGGTGTAGATGTTGCATAATGGAATTACATATGGATTGATTTGAGAGATCAAATGGTTATTTCTTTACATGGGTCTTTACAAAATATGGTAACTTGGTAGTACAGGAGTTGAGTAATACTGAAAAAGAGATACGCTGAATCATAGCTTACTGGCTGACTGCTTCCAATAAACCACCAGCAACCACTCACCTCCAGAGTCAGATACTGCCAAACATTTAATGGGAAATTGGGGAGAACTGCTATCTGTCCCAAGTTGCCAACTTTACCAAGCAGTAGTTCACTCGAGCAGGGACTGACTATGAAACTGTATTACTAATCAATGCTTACTTGGAAACAGAGAAGACTATGACTCAATGTAACACATTTCAAAGCTCAGGAGACTTTAGGATGAGGGTTGGGCCAACAAGCTCGCTCCCTTTCAGTTGTGGAAAGTTTCATCATGAATGTATGATTACATAGTCATTAGGCTCCAGAAATAGTGTGTTAAAAAAGAGCTCAGTAAACTTAATGAGCTTTCATAAAGCAAAGTAAGTCAAAAGGCTCCTAGATCAAAGAACATGCCTTCAGAATCAAAAACACTTCATAAGTGATTACAGTCCAGGACTGATCAAGAATATAGATACTTAAAACAGCTGGTTTTAATTTCAATTGCAAATTTCATTTAAAGACTTAAAAACCCAATGGCACCTATACCCGAGAGAGATCATGCAATCAAAAGCCATTACAACTGGAATCATTCAAACATTGATAAATCAGAGTTTTAATTGGGAATTTGAGAGGTCCACTCAAAATCTAATAATGGGAACTCAGATTTAGTGGCAGTGGGCAGAGCAGAGACCCAGGTCTCAAATGTATTTGAGCCCTACATTTTGCACTTGCGATAGTTTGTCCTGTGATAAGTGTATGTATTTTTGCTTTCTCCTAATATGGTGTTCTGTTCCCAGGCAACAATTGGAATTGATTTCCTATCAAAAACAATGTATTTGGAAGATCGGACGGTGAGTATGATCATATTTACAAATAAGAATTTTTGTATCTTAAACCAGTGCTATCATTTTGTGAACCCATTTGTTTCAGGTTGGTGGAAGGGCATTGAATAATTGTGCAGCGGGTGCTGATTGGAAGATTTTGGATTTATGACTAGTCAGCAGAATGGAAATAAAACTAAAATTTGTGTGGTCTTTTATGCCGCAGGATAAAGCAACTGCTTCAATCCTGAATCTACTAGGTTGAAACACGTTTTGCTTTATGTCCTCTAGTATGCTGAATTATGCCAAAAGCTGTTTATATTTCAAAAGATAAGTAATAAAATTGAAACAGTTTACTGGCTGTGAGCTGGTGTTTGGTGCTAGTGAGTATTTCTTAATTAATTTTGATTTGGTTGTTGAGACATATTGCATGGATTGGATTAAGTCTGCAAAATAGCTTTGGAGTATGACAACTGGATTCCTATACTGAAGAGCAGTTATGTTTTCACTACTTGTGTTACAGTTTCTAGTTATCAGAGCAGTTGAACCTTTGCAATTAGTGGACTGTAAATTTTACAGAATGCCCATGTCTCAAAACCATAACATCTGCCTTAGTTTTCTTTCTCCTGAAGATGTTATCCCATCCTGGTATATGATTTCATTAACACAGGTTCCTTTTGAGTATCTTGTTCAATTAGGGTCCAAAATGAAACATGCCTAAATGGTGAGTAGGCTATTCACATAAAGTGAAATCTTGAGTTTGATGTTCTCACTTAATTTTGAGGCGTTAATACAAATAATGGGAATGTGAGCTGCAGTTTATTTGGCATGTTTTCTCCTCACTCCCTCTTGACCACTGCTCACCAGCTACTGAGCCTAATCTTGTCACATTTGCTATAATCCTGGTTAAAATGAGTTAATTCAGAATAGATTAATCAATTGCCATATCGTATTTATGCATCTCATCAAATTAATCATATATCCAAAAATTCATTCTACTTCCCAATGTTTGTAGCAGGTAACTGTTTGTGAAATGTACTGTTCAGATGTTCTGAAAATGCTCCAGCCTTGCTACTGTTCTCCATAATCCCATTTATTATGTGCAGTTAGAGAAAGCATGTTGGTAAGGGGTATTAAAGTAATCAGGAACTTTGCATTCACAGCAAAATCAGGAGTAAATATCAGCCTGAGACTAAAGTTGGTTACTGATAAAGCAATTGAATTTGTTAACCAGGTCCATTCACTTCCATCTCTCAGGCCTTATTGATTTAATCTGGACACAATTTCAATTAATGGCTCAGATTGTAGGAGACTAAGGGAATCCCTTTAGTTCACTTGAAATTGTCTGGCTAAGTAACAGTTGATTTTGAGCAGATTGCATCAATGTATAGAGCATGAAGTGTTGCTAAGTATCACCGTTAAAGTTTCATTGTTTACAGCTTACCTTCTTGCACTTCTTTTCACTTTCCTTTTCTTGTAAGTAGAAAACAAGCTCCCAGCAAACAACCCTGGGGAACACTGTCTGTAACTCTAAAGTTATACAGTTATATCTACTGTCTCTTTGTTCCCTTTTGTTTCATTCATGCTGCTACTGATGCTTTACTATCTTAGAGTTTGAGCAGTTCTCTTAAGATTTGCTTAAAGCTTCGTAAGTCTCAAGACACAAACAGCATCCCAAGAATAATAGAAAACCAGGGAGCATGAGGTCAGAAGAATTTAAACCAATCACTATAACTAGAAGAAAAGGTACTATGAAAACCAATGGGTTAGAGACGCATACTTTCCCTGGACCTGATAGTCTGTATCTCTCATTTTAAATGGAAGTGGCTGCAAAGACAGTGGATGTGTTGGTTGTAATTTTCCAAAATTCCTTAAATTCTGGAAAGGTTGCAGTAAGTTGGTAAGCTGCAAATGTGATATCACCTTTCAAGGAAATGGGAAACTTTAGAACCTGTATGTCAAACGCCTGCCACTGGGGGGGGAAAAAATGTTAGGTTCCATTATTAGGAAGATAGTAAGAATTTTAGAAAATCATAACACAATTAGATGGAATTAGCATTATTTTGAGAAAAATTTGTCACATTTTCTATCAGAGTTCATAGAGGATGTAACAAGCATGGTCAGTAAAGGGGAACCAGTACAGGTAGTGTTTGGATTTCCAAGAAAATACTTGATAAGGCCACATAAAAGGTTATTGCAGAAGACAGAGATCATGGTGTCATGAAGAATCTGTTATCACAGAGGATTTGACTAACTAGGGGGAAAAAGAAAATTGGGATAAACCAGTCATTTTCAGATTGGCAAACTGATTAGTTGCTTTGCTTGAGTTGCAATTGTTTAAAATCTGTACTAGTGGCTTGGGCATAGGGAATATTTGCACTGTATTCAGACTTGATACAAAGAAGTAGGAAAAAGGAAATTGAGGAGAACTTGGTCTGCAAAAAAATATAGCAAGAGAGTAAAATCTGGCAGATGTCGAGTTTAATGTGGGGGAAATATGAAGTCATCCACTTTGGCAAAAAAACAGAAGAAGAATAATCACTTAAAATGAGAGACTGCAGAATATTGCAGTACGTAAAGGGCTCTTAGGTGATCTTGTACGTGAATCTCCAAGGTGTTAGTATGTAGGGTTAGCAAGTAATTAGGTAAGTGGAATGTTGGTTTTTATTGCGAGTGGAATGGAGAATAAGAACACAGATGTCTCGCTGCATTGTGCAGGATATTGGTGTCCTTACTTAAGGAAAGATATCTGTTAAGTTTGTTCAGAGAATGTTTACCAAGTTGTTTCCAGGGTTGAAGGGGGTGTTCTGAGAGAAATTTCGAGCAAGTTGGAAATAAGCTTGTTTGAGTTTGGAAGAATGAGGTGACCACTTTGAAACACAACATTGAAGGAATTTGTCAGAATAGATTCTGCATGTTTCATCTTTGGGGGAAGTCTAACAAGCAGCACAGTTTTAATGCTAAAAGATATTCCATTCGTGACTGGAATCACTCAGGAAATAGAGGAATCCACTCCTATGGAGTTACTTCAGTGTCAACAAGAGAAAGTCACACTCCTGAAGAAATTTGCTGTCAACAATTGTCTTTGAGTTGGGTTAAACACTTTTTGACATCCCATTTATTTGGGAAGCTTGACTCACTTGATTCTACCATCAAAGACTGGGCGCAGTATGTGGGAAGAATGTTTATTTTTGTTCTCTGGGCAAATTGCTTTTCATCTGCCCCAAAGTAATGAGTCAGTCATAATGATTTGGGTCTACAAGCTTCAATTATTTGGAGCCTAACTTTCCCTGAGGCACCAGATGATAAATCCTTTCAAGAGTTGACAGATTTAGAGGAGTGTTACAACCCCAAGCCACCTCCACATTTTCAAATGTGTTAAGCGTAGCTTTTGAGTTGCAGGGTATTCTGATGGAAGTGGACACCGTTGCCGGTCTGACTGAGCTTGGGGAACACCACTTGAGCCTAGGCAATTGCACAGCCTCACTCGGGACACATCCTGAACAGATGCCAGCCCACCACAAAACCCCAAACCAAAACTAAGCTCCAGCCAAACAGTTAAAATTTTCTTCAGGATCCTGGCTAGCCAGCCATCATGGTAGCTGCCAATATGCAGACTTGATTACAAAAGTGTAACTAGACCTAAATTCAGTCAGACAACTTATAAACCAGTATCTTGGAAAGTGCACACCCTGGAAAGTTCACCAACTTCTGGTTTGGAACAGTTGAATTGCTGCATGAGATCCAAATCAGAACCAACCAGAATAGACATCTAATTAAATGGTTTCCTGGTTCTAATGGAGGTTAATATTGGTGTGGCCATTTCAGCGATAACAGAGCCAGTCTTCATCAAAATTTGCTCTGGTCTTCAACTCTTAAGTTTGTGCAAAACTTCAGCTAGACTGAGAACCTATACTGGGGAACTGTTGCAGATTGAGGGAACAACTTTGGTTCTAGTCTCTTATGAGAAGCAACTGGTTCAGTTACCACTGATTGTAGTAGAAGCCCCAAGCTTGATGGAGTGAAATTGGTTGAAAAAGATTAACTTAGAGTGACTCAATTTTTTTTTGTTTGTAAACGGCTGCCTGAGTGAAGTCCTAATTAAATAGAAGTTTTTCAGGAAAGTCTAGGGACTATCAAAGGAGCTGAGGCCACCTTGCATGTTGACCAGGAAGCAATTCCATGATTCTGCAAGGCCCACCCAGTGTCATTTTACCTTTTTGTGGGCAAAAGTAGAGGCAGTAATCAGAAGGCTGGAAAGTGAAAGAATCATCAAACCCAGTCCAATTGAAACCCAATGGGTTGGTTCACCTTTTGTAAGGATTTTAAACAAACGGTTAACTGCTTTTTGCAACAAGATAAATGATCAGTCCTTTAGAGGATTTATAAGCAAAGCTGGCAGGAGGGCTGTCCTTCATGAAGCTGAACATGAGCCATGCAAACTTGCAGTTGCGATTGGATGGTGATTTCCAGAAGTATGCTGCAATTAATACCTGTAAGGGATGTCAGACTGTGCAGTTTTTTCAACGGATGATGGAGGACATTTTACAAGGTCTGTCCGAGGTCGCTGCTTCACTAGATATGCTAGCGACAATGAAGACCAATAAGGAGCACTTGGAGAACTTGAACATCACCTTTAGACATTTCTCCCAGGTGAGTATACAGCTCAGAAGGGAAATACGTGTGCTCTAGGCACCCCAAGTGACCTACTTGGTCTGTAGGCTCAACAAGACAAGGTTACACCCATTGGAAGATAGTAAGGATGATCAAAGGTGGCCAGACTCTCATCAGTACCGGAGTTCAGGTCTTTCCACAGGCTGGTGAATTATTAAAGAAAGTTCATTCATAACCTGGCCTCTATCCTGCTACCTTTACATCAACTCTTAGAAGTTCAGCCTTGGAATTTGACTCTTACCCAAGTCACAGCTTTCCAGGAAATAAAGAAACAGCTATCATCCTCAAAGGTATATGCATGCCTTAATCCCAAGCAAGACCTGGTATTGATATGCGGTACCTATGGCATTGGGGTGATATTAACTCATAGGTGGCCCAGTGGAGTGGAACACCATACAGCTTATGCATCCAAGACTTGAGATGGACATGGCAGATTTTGCCACCTAAAGAGGAGAATGAATTCCTTTGAGGCGCTCTGTGCAAAAGGCTAGCTAGTGTGCGTAACAACACGTTTGCCTATCTCGGAGGCAGAGTTCGAGGATGCTGACCCAATGCTAAAACACCCCAGGACCAGCTACAAAAATAACTGGCCTATGTCCTCTGACTCGGAGGGCGAGGGGTGTAGTGATTTGCAACAATGTCAACCCTGGCTGACAGATTTAAATAGGTGTGTCAGACGTCCTGTTCACTCAGAACTGGATCAATGTCAA
This sequence comes from Stegostoma tigrinum, assembly GCF_030684315.1. Lineage (NCBI taxonomy): Eukaryota > Metazoa > Chordata > Chondrichthyes > Orectolobiformes > Stegostomatidae > Stegostoma > Stegostoma tigrinum. The sequence continues at coordinate 39,664,135 of NC_081368.1, forward strand.
GGAATCTACACGTGTAGATGAAAGGTGATGGAAACCAGCCTCTTTGAAATTATTTCCGTTTGTTTTTTAACTTCTCACTGTAGAAGACAATTTTTCAGGTTCAATTAATAAGCATATTTCAAGGGTGAGATTGTGTCTTTCAAAAATCTGTCAAATGGAGTTAAGGATCATGGAAACTAGATTGGCAAGAAAGTGAAATTAAGGCTACAATCATGATCTTGTTGAATGGTGAAGCAGGGTCAATGGGCTAAATGGCCTATTGCTCTTTTTAGAATGATTAAATGACATGTCCAATTCTTTCTTTTTTTGAAACACACCTATTTCCTCAAATCCAGTTGTTTGCAAAATACAACCCGTATTTCACAAATCCAGGCTGCTGATTAACCACTTCTGATCCCTGCCTTTAGAAAGGTTCATTAATTTCGGGCCATATAACACAAGCCAATTGCAAATCCCTGCTACAAATGTAACACATGATTCAAGTGAGGTTTAGACAGGGTCTCTACATGGCAGCAGGTACTGCAAGCTCCACTTGGAATTAATGCAGAGCTGCACTTGGTCACCCTGTGAAGCTATCTGTTTGCACTGAAAGTCAGCAGCATCCTGCCAGCCAGGAATCGGGCCTACTCGTATGGCTAATCATTGGCATCCACTTGGATGGTCTGCAAGTTGATACTCAACCTGGTGGCTGCATTATGGATACACTTTTTTTTGGCTGCCATGGAATGGGACTTTAACCCAGAGCATTTGGCTCGGGCAGGTATGCCACATTTTACCGCAAAAACTTTCTCAATTGTATTAACTATTGGAAGTAAATTTGAAGATGATCAGCAATTTCATTGAAACATCATATGTTGAATATTATTTGTTTTGGTTTTCAGGTTTCTTGCCAATATTGAAGACTCTTGTCATAGGTCCTTGCAGCATCTGGGCCAAATAAATTGCCAAGTTAATTTCACTCAGGTGTTGAGATAGTAGGGACTGCAGATGCTGGACAATCTGAGATAACAAGGTGTAGAGCTGGATGAATGCAGCAGGCCAAGCAACGTCAGCTTGCCTGCTGCGTTCATCCAGTTCTACACCTTGTTATCTCTTCACTCGGGTGCAGTTATGATTGGATGCTGCTGTATAGCCAGCTAGCAAAATCTGCTCAGGTTCACAAAGTGTAATCCTTAGAGACTTAATTTTCTGTTCTCAGTTAAAGCATCTGGTCCCCACATTATACTCAAGATCCCTATCCAAGGGAGCCATAAATGGCGAAGTCAACATAGCCTGTAATTAACCACCCCCTTCCCTAAATCACCAGCAAAGTTTGCTCAACCTGACTGCAATTATTTTTCTGCCAGCTAATGAAATGTGAGCTATTCCTCATCTGTTGCAGACCGAAGCATTTGTCATTTTAAAATTGATGAAATTGATTGGCCTTGCAGGGAGCCAGCAGAGTTCAGACTTCCCAGTTATTTCAGAAAATAGGTTTGTTATGAGAATGTCCTCCTTGTCCAAGAATAGGAGTTTGGCAACAAATCTGTCTTAAATATGTTATGGTAATTTTGTGTTATTCTCCAAGATCTGGTGTTTTGAGCTGTTGTTAGTGATTAAATTGGAAATGAGCAGCCTACAATTAGCGCTTTGGTCATTCTGCTTGTTATATTGCTGATGTTTAGCACAGAGGATTGAAATTACTCGTTTTACTTCCATTTCAGTTCCAAATCTGAGCTATCCCAAAAAAAGCTATAAATTAGAATCTATTATGATTTTACCTTGTCAGCAACCACTTGAACACTGAGCAGTAGGGAAGAGGGTAATGTCAAGACCTGGTAGCACTATTAGTTTTGGTAGGCTACAAGAGTGCTTACAATTTGTGTATAGGAAAAACACTGGAAATGAGTGCTCCTTATTATTCTGCACACACTCTCTCTGAAGTGGTGCTTTGCCTTATTCAGTTTGAGCCCCATGTGTGATATGAAGATAAAGGTAATAACTTTGTCATTGGTCTCATACAGTGAACAAGCATTCCATAATGGGAGAACTGAAAAAGCTGCAATTTTCTACGTGATTAATGTTGAATGATCGTTAATGGGAGTGGAGTTCAAATGAGGACAGAATTTGAGCTTTGTTTCCTTTATGATAATGCATGGTGAATTTAATCCAGACTCCTATACGAAGAATGTACCTTGTCAGTTACCAAAGATTAGCCAGCATATGTGGAATTGTACCCCAGCATGCGTGTACATCTTCAGGGGAGGATAAGAGAAAGCTCTAATATACTAGTGATGCTTCTATTGAAGCTTTAGCCAGGCATCTAATACTCATTGACTGGGTGCATGTTGCAGTGAATCATGTTCTGCTTCCTGTGTGTTCATGTGATGATTATGGAGAGGACGTCCAAGTTTTTAAATGAAAACATTAAATTCTGGAGATCACAGTGGTTCAGACAGCATCCATGGATAGAGAGAGCGAGTGAGCGAGCTAACATTTCGAGTCTGGGTGGCTCTTCATTGGAGCTCTCATGAAGTGTGGATGGGACAGCATTTATGTTGTAGTTTGGGGGGAGGGGTGTCAGTGGTTGTGGAGTGCTGGGAGAAAAAAGGATGTTGAGAGTTCAGATTGTGATTGGAATGTGAGAATGGCAAACAATGGTGTATCTAATTGCCAGACTGAAAGAACAGACAGTCCCATTGGGTGGGACAGGGATGGGTGAGATGACACGGTAACAGACAATATAACAAGTAAAGCTAAAAGAAGAGGAAGGGATGTGAGTTGGTTCACAGTTAGAAGGTGTTGAGCTCAGTCAGTCCAGAAGGGTGTAAAGTGCCTAGTCCAAAGATGAGATGTTGTTCCTCCAGTTTACACCGTGATTCACTGGAACACTGCAGCCTGCCGAGGAAAGACGATTGGATATGTGAGCATCTTCGCATTCTGCACACCTAGGCTCGAGGCATTAGCTTGCTGTCTCTTTGCATGGATGCTGCCCGACCTGCTAGGATTTCCAGCATTTATAGTTTACAGTACAGATTCCAGCATCTGCAGTAATTTGCTCCATGTTTTTAATCATGCTTTTTGTATTTGTATCTGAGAAATGAGATTATCGCAATGGTTACAAAGCGTCTGGCAGGTTTGTAAAATACCATTCTGCTTTTAAGTTTTTAGGTTCCCTGCATTCTTCATTTTATTTACTTTGCCGTTCAGTGTATTTTTCCTGTGTTGTTTTCCCATTTGGTTTTTCCCCTCTGCTCCTCCACCCCAGATCAGACTCCAGCTGTGGGACACCGCAGGCCAGGAGCGATTCCGCAGCCTCATTCCCAGCTACATTCGTGACTCGGCTGCTGCTGTTGTAGTGTTTGATATTGCAAGTAGGTATTCGGTGTATGTGTTTTGATTTCAGTACAATCAGTTCTCTTTATGAAAATATTATAGACTATCTGGCAATTAGCCTACCTTGGCTCTTGAGGAAGCTTGAATAAGATATCTCTTTCACCTGTGGCTACATACTGGTTTTACTGACTTAACAAACCTTTCCTTGGTTATTAGGTGAAAGTTAATGAACTGAAACATTTCACTTGCACCTTTAGACTTCATCAGGCTACCTCCAATAACCCAGGGCAGAACTTTCTTTGAATTTCTTCTGGAGCTTTGTCTATTATGACATAGATTTATCTGCCATGAATTCCTGTATACTATTGATAATGTACCACTCGTTTCATGCTGGTGTATCTGTTCCATCTGCATACAACAGAGTCAGATTTTTCAAATCATCCTGAATTGAAAGTATGTATTTATGAGTTAGCTGCAGTGTTCGAGTATTGCAGCCCCCTTTATCTAATACTACTCTTAACAACACTTCCAGCTATTAAAGAGAAAGGAGTTGGTTCTAGCACTCAACTGTAATCTCAATATAACACTTGAACACTCCCCTTTTGGGGTATTGCTGCTTCTGTAAATTCTAAAATCATTGAGCTTTGGATGAGGAGAGGGTTGAAGTTGAAATATCTCATTTGTATTATCAAATGACATTGTGCAAAGGGTCACTTACACTAGGATGCATTTCAATCCTCTAGAAAATTGACAGGAATGTGATCTTAAGAGGTGGACTGTTTTAAAGTGTATAGTTAAAGATATATTCAAGATTTTCACAACACTTGCACAATTGAATGGTTCAAAGGTTGGTGGGGTCTGAACCTTACAAGGTGTAATGTATGTTGATCTAGCTTATGACTGTCTGTTATCCTGAACTTTCCACACTTTGTACAAGGCACAGCTCTAGCTGCAGAGGTTTCAAAGTTGAACTTAATGCAATGCACCATAAATTGACAGATTTTCTGGTATTACAGAGGTGCCCACAGAATTATGTTCCCTCGTTGTATAATTTATATACTCGACATCTGATAAGTCAAATCTCTGAATTTCAGGAAAGTTATCAGGATATTGCATTGAATTGTCATTGGATGCAGATGCCAGTTTCATTCTGCAGGCCTGAGATGAAATTGATGTAAAATGTTTGCTGAGCGTTTCAGACTTTCTCATTGTTTAAATTTGCGACTAAATCAGATTATCACGAAACCCAATAGTGGAGATTCTGACCTCTTCCCTTTAAGTGGCATTCTGCTGTGCTGATTGAGATTGTTCCTTGATCCTGTCATTTTCCCCTTGCCTTTTCTCTTTCTCTGCTGTTCTGGACCTGGTCTCTGCAGGTTCGACTGCAGCTCTGGGACACAGCCGGCCAGGAGCGGTTCCGCAGTCTGATTCCCAGCTACATCCGTGACTCCACTATTGCTGTTGTAGTCTATGATATTACAAGTGAGTGCAAATTCCTGCTAGTTCTTTCTCTTGCTCCTGGTTCTGTGCATGACATGTTTCTATTTCCATTTTCTCACAGGAATAGCTTTTCTTATGCATAGTTGGCTGCAGTTAATCATTTCTCCATGTTCCTGACTATGTAGTTAACGTAGTGATGCAATTAGTGAAAGTAGTACCACTGTTGAGAATAGCAGTGCATTCAGACAGTTACTTAATTATTTATTTTGATTCCTAAATATAACAATTGGTAACTTTTTATTCATTCATGAGATGTGGGTTGCACGGGTGAGGTCAGCATTGATTACCCGTTCAGTTAAGAGTCAACCAAATTGCTTTGTCACTTTTAAAACATGATTAAAAGTTTGTTTTTTTTCTCCCCCAAGAATAATCCTGGTATCTTTACTGGCTCCAATGTCAAAGGAAATCTGTGTTTGAAACCAGGCATCCTGAAAATAAAACTTAGCGTGTTAAAAAACCAATCCACGGTCTGTTTACAAAAGATTTGGAACCTCCCATTTGTCCATTGCATTCTTGATCTTGCACCATAAATATTGATTTGGATTTCTGATTTGCTTGGGGTTAAGAACTAACAACTAAAAGGTATTACACCTGGCAAGCCATTCCTTTTTCGATTCAAGCCTAATATGTGACCCGCCCACCCCCAATTGCAAGAAATATCTAATTGCTTTTTTGAAGCTATTTGTCAATTTCATTTGGTTTCCCTGGTAACATTCAAATTGATTATGACATTTTCACCAAAAAAGTACAGATTTTACCCCGCACCCCCCACTCCTAACTTCAAAGCAATTATTCCTTTGTACGAATCATTTGTCATGATAAAGAATGTGCTTTATTTGGTCTTGCTTTCTTTCCTAATCTCTCTCGCTTCCTTTTTTTCACTATCTAGATGTTATAATCAAATCACTTTCAGGCTGAGCCACGGCTGCCAATGCACTGGGACTATGTTATTCACTTTTGGGATTTAAGATAACAAGGTGTAGAGCTGTATGAACACAGCAGGCCAGGTAGCATCAGAGGAGAAGGAAAGCTGTTGGGTCCAGCAGAAGGGCCCAGACCCGAAATATCACCTTTCCTGCTCCGCTGCTGCCTGGCCTGCTGTGTTCATCCAGCTCTACACCTTGTTATCTCAGACTGCAGCATTCCTACTACCTCTTCTTATTTAAGAGATGCTTCAGAAATGGATTCAAAATATTAAAGCATTTTCTGATTGTGTAACTCCTTCACATTCAGCTGCTGAATGAATAAATACAGGGATGGTAGAGGTCACGTTAACATGATACAGGGCTGAGAGTCAGTGGGAAAGCAGCCTGTACATTCTTGAAAGTTGGATAAAGCAGTAAATAGTTGATATTTACAGGACGAAAGGAAATGCAGGAAACTGACACTAATGGTCTAACTGTAAAAATAAGTATGTGAAAAAAAATCTAGTTGAAATAAATAGCCTACCAGCAGGGAATGAAGCAGAGAATGCTGTTGTTAGTCTTGATGAGCGCAGAAGGTTTCCATTTTGCTTTTCTTCCTGTGTAAATTGTTCATAGATTAATAATAAATGGAGAAAAATCTGAAAATATTCAGCAAATCTGACCATGTCTGTCGTAAGTGAAGAACAGTTAATGATTAATTTGTTTCAAAAATGGAAAATGTTGAAGATGCAACAAAATTTAAATAAGTATGGAGGAAGGGAAAGTGAAAGTGAAGGCCCATAATGGTGCCGGAAGCTATGATGGTTGAAGACCAAATTTCATGTTAATCGGGCTAATAGCCACACAAGATGGGTCTCCTGGAAGTGTGAATTAGAAGAGCAGAACCATCCTAGATTGTTGATTATGCCGTTCTCCATACACAATCTGTGGCCCCTTCAGAAAAGTGACCATAATATAGTAGAATTTTTTAAGTTCGAAATTGACACGATAGAGCCTGGGACTAAAATCCCTGAGTCTAAAAGGAAACTGCGGTGGTATGAGGCACAAGCTGGCTTTAATAAATTGGGGAGTGTTACTTAAAGGGATGACAGTGGATAAGCAATTGCAAACACTCAGAGTACATGGAAGAACTGCAGTAATTGTTCATTCTTGTCTAATATAAAAATAAAACAGGAAAGGTGGCCCAACCTTGGCTGAGAGGGAGTTCAGGGATTGTCTTAGATACAAAAAAAATCTGCATACACAGGAATGGGAGTAGTTTATTTCAGCAGGGGAGGACAAAGATTGGTTTAATAATGGTTAAGTAAAATATGAGATTAAGCTTGACTGTAAACGCTTGTGTGGGTGTGGGAACAGAAGATCATTTTAGGCCTCTTACAGTCAGAAATGAAGGAGGTTATAAAGAGAAAGAGGTGGCAAACCAATATGACTTATATTCTGGTCCTATCTTCACAAAGGACAACGTGGTTAATTACCCAAAAATTGTTGGGGAACATGGGGTCTAGTGTGAGGGACGACCTGAGGGGAATTAGCATTGGTAGGGAAATTGATAGGATTAAAGACCGATAAAACCCCTTGTCGTGATAATTTATGTCTCTGAATACTTAAGCGACCCTGGAAATAGTGGAAGCATTGGTGGTCATCTTTCAAGATTCTCTATACTGTGGACTGCTAGGTACCTAATACAAATCACTTTTTTTTAAAACTGGAGGGAAAGAGAAGACAGGAACTGTAGATCAGTTTGACTGATATTGGTAGTGAGGAAATTGCTAGAGTCCATCTGACAGATTATACAACGGACCACTTGGAAAACAGTGACAGGACTGGACAGTCAGAATGGTTTTGTAAAAGAGAAATTGTGCTTGACAAATGCAGTGGATTTTTTTTTGAGGTAACTAGTTGAATTGTGATGGATGAGCAGTGGATGTGGTTTGTTTCGGCTATCGGGAGGGTTTGGATAAAGTTTGACATAATCGATTAGTATGCAAAATTAAAATGAATGGGATTGAGCATGGTTGCTTACATGGACAGGAAACAACAGGAATAATTAGGTTTACTTTTTCGCCAAGTAGCAGGTAGTGGCCAGTTTGGTGCTGGTGGAATCTGTATTTGGACTCCAGCTGTTCATTAGAAATTAATGATTTAGATGAGGGAACTAAATATAATATCTCCAAGTTTGTAGATCGGAGGGGCTTTAGTGAAATTTAGACAAGTTGAGGAAGTGGGCAATTTGTGGCAGATGCAGTAAATGAGATTATCCAATCCTGGTTGTTTTTAAAAAAAAGAGGGCCTATTTATTGTCTAAATGGTATATAGGGAAAAGAGGAGGTGCCATAAGATGTGAATATGCTTGTACATCTGTAGCTGAATGTAAACATTCAGCAGACAGTGAAGAAGGTAAACTGTAATGAAAGCGAGGGTTCAAGTACAGGAGCAGGGATGGTTTGCTTTAATTGTATAGGGCTTTGTTGAGACGACAGCTGCAGTATTGAATGCAGTTTTGGCCTCTTTTATCTGTGGAAAGATGTTTTGTCTGTGGAAGGATTTTAACTAAGATTTGGCAGGATGGGTGTATTGAGAGAGGCTGAATTGGTTAGGACAGTATTCACAAGAGTTTAGAAGTATGAAAATCCTGATCAGAAACCTGTAAATTTCCACCAGGACTAGACAGGATAAACACAATGAAAATGTTCTCTCTCTGGGGAGTCCAGAATCAAAGATCACAGTTTAAGGAAATGGGCTGGGCCAGTTGAAGCCAAGATGCGGAGAAAAATCTTCACTTGGAGAATAGTGGGATTGTGAAACTATCTGCCACAGATAGTGGAGCAAGCGGGAATAGGATACGGAGTTTAATAATCAGTTATAGAGTCACAGCTGTACAGCATGAAAACAGATGCTTTGGTCCACGCTGACCAGATATTCAAAATTAATCTAGTCCCATATCCCTCCTAAACCACCCTCATTCATATGCCCATCTGGGTGCTTTTTTAAATGGTGTTGTACCAGCCTCCTCCTCTTTCTCTGGCAGCTCATTCCATACATGCACAAAAAGCTGTCCCTTTTTTATATCATTCACCTCTCACCTTAAACCTATGCCCTCTATTTTTGGATTCCCCCACCCAAGGGAAAAGACCTTGGCTATTCACCCTACCCATGCCCATTGTGATTTTATAAAACCCCATAAGATCATCCTCAACCTCTGATGCTCCAGAAAAAATAGTCCTAACCTATTCAGCGTCTCCCTTTTAGCTCAAACCCGCCAACCCTAACAATGTTCTTAAATCTCTTCTTAGCCCTTTCAAGTTTCATAACATCTCTCCTATAGTAGGGTGACCAGAACTGAACACAGTATTTCAAAAGAGACCTAACCAATGTCCTGAATAACTACATGAGCAAACTCCATACTTGATGCACTGACCAATAAAGGCAAGCTACCAAATGCTGCCTTCACTAACCTATCTACCTTTGACCCTAATTTAGAGGAACAATGAACCTGCACTCCAGGGTCACTTACTCAACAGCACTCACCAAGACCTTACCATTAAGTGTATAAGTCCTGCCTTGATTTGCCTTTCCAAAATGCAGCACCTCACATTTATCTGAATTAAACTCCATCTGCTACTCTTTGGCCCATCTGATCAAGGTCCCATTTGCTCTGGTGTAACCTTCTTAGCTGTAGACAACACCTGCATTATTGGGTGTGGTCTGCAAACTTACTAACCATGCCTTCTATGTTTACATCCAAATCATTTATATAAAATGACGAAAAGCAGTAGATCCAGCACTGATCTTCGTGGCACACTGGCCACAGGCCTCCAGTCTGAAAGCATCTCTCCATCACCACCATCTCTAACCTTTTGAGCCAGTTCTATATCTTAATGGCTAGTCATCACTGTATTCCACGAGATCTAACCTTGCTACTCGGTCTACCATGAGGAACCTTGTCAAACATATTACTGAACTCCGTATAGATCACATACACTGCCCTCATCAATCCTGTTTGTTACTTTTTCAATCAAGTTAGTGAGACACGCTTTACCCCACAGACAGCCATGTTGACTATCCCTAATCAGTCCTTGCCTTTTCATACACATGTATATCCTGTCCTCAGGATTCCCTCCAACAACTTGCCCACCACTGATGTCAGGCTGATTAGTCTTTAGATCCCAGGCTTTCACTTACCACCTTTCTTAAATAGTGAAATCACGTTAGCCAACTGCTGGTTTTCTGGCACCTCACCTGTGACTACCACTGATACAAATATCTAAGCAAAGGGCTTAGCAATCACTTGCCTAGCTTCCCAGAGTTTGAGGCGCCACCTGATTTGTCCACTTTTATGCTTTTTCAGATGTCAAGCACCACCTCTGATATGAACATTTTTCACAATGTTGCTATTTGTTGCCCCAAATTCTGTATCTTCCATGTCCCCCTCCACAGTAAACACTGATGCAAAATACTAGTTTAATATTTCCTCCATCTTCCGCAATATAGGCGGCCTTGCAGATCTTTAATGGGCCCTATTCTCTCCCTAGTTACTCCTTTTTTTTTGTCCTTAATATGTTTGCCGACTCCATTTGGATTCTTTCCCTCTTTGCCAAAGCTCTTTCATGTCACTTTTTTGCCCTCCTGATTTCCCTCTTAAATATACTCCTTTTTGCTTTCATATTCTTCTAGGGATTCACTCGTTCTCTCCTGTCTATACCTGACACATGCCGCCTCCTTTTGACCAAAATGTCAATTTCTCTAGACACCCAGCCTTCCCCTTCATCCTAACAAGAACGTACAGTCTCTGGACTCTTGTTTTTTTTTTCCAAGGCTTTCCATTTTCCAGTGGTCCCTTTTAACCTTGCCCCCAATCAACTTTGGCAAGTTCTTGCCTAATGCCATCAAAATTGGCCTCCCTCCAAATTAGAATTTTAACTCTGAGACTGGATCTATCTTCTTGCATCACTACTTTGAAATGAACAGAATTATGGTCACTGGCCCCCAAAGTGCTACCCCACTAACATCTTGGCCACCCACCCTGCCTTATTCTCAAGAGTAAGTCAAGTTTTGCACCTTCCCCAGTAGGTAAATCCACATACTGGATCAGAAAATTTTCTTGGCACACTTAACAAATTCCTGTCTATCTAAGCCTTTAACTCTATGGCAGTGCTGGGCTATGATTGGAAAGTTAAAGTCCCCCATAGTCCTTACAAATAACAATGTTCACATTGAATGATGGAGCAGGCTTGAAGGGCCAAATGGCTTGCTCCTACTCCAGTTTTGTGTTTCTGTGTCACCATGCTGTCCAGGAAAAAAAACTTCTGGATCCCTACTTTATGATCTGAAATTCTGAACTTGATTTACAGAGTAACAATTTATGAAGTGCCTAATCAAAAGCTGTTCCCTAAGCTTATGTTGAGCTTCATTTGAACAGCTTAGGAGGCTGAGAACAAAGAGACCAGTGAAATGGATGAAGAATTGAAATCGGTTGCAGTTGGAAGCTGTGGGTCAAACAGGTGAACTGATCAGAGGCTGTCTGGAATGTAGTCACAGAATCTGAATTTGATCTTTCTAATGTAGAGAAAACTTTGGTCAAATACTGTATTGAGGTAAGTATGCATAATTCACTGCTTCACTTGGAAGCAGTGACTGAGACTTTGGGTATTGAGAAGACAGGTGATTAAAAAGGACAGATGTTGCATATCCTGTGCTTGCATAAAGATGAAGTTTAGAAGATATGGGAGGTGACGGGTTGGATGGGGTATTCTAGAGGGAATGGGGTCTTCATGCTGAAAGGGGAATGTAAGATGTGTTTGGAATCATGCTGGTTTAATGCAAAGCCAGATGTGGTGATGGGTGAAGGTGAGGGGAACCCAATCATGGATCTGGGTGTGCTGGGAAGACAGAAGTGTAGGATTGAAGAGAATGTCCTAACACTTGATTTAATTCATTCCCTACTTTCTCCCAAACCCCCTGAAGATTAGTTATTTCTATTTTCTTCCTTTTTTGTTTTCAATGCAAATCACTCTCCATATCAACATGCTATTTTACTTAAATTGCAGGTTCTAAAATGGGCAAGTTAGGAAATAGGAGCAGGCTATGGCTGTTCAGCAATTTGAGCCTGCTCCAACATTCAGTGTGAACATGGCTGAGCATCCAACTGTATACCCTGTTCCTGCTTTGATCCCTTTAGGCCTAAGAAATATTTCTAAACTCTTGAACATTCAGTGTTTTGGCCTCAATCATATTCTGTGGCAAAGAATTTCTTGGCCTTACCACCCTCTGGATGAAGAGATTTTTCCCTCCTGTCAGTAGACATGGGTGTCCCTATTAGTAGAAAATGCAACAAGGAGGTTAAGCCTAAAATGCTAGTCCACAAACGGCAGATCATTTTGATCAGTCCTTCTCCCTAATCTTGGATGCAGTATGCGCCTCTCTTGCATCCAAAGGTCCACTTCGAACTTCTGAGTTCAAATCCTGGTGCCTCCTGTCGTCCATAGTATCAGAAACAATTGCAAAGATAAAATCTGAGAGAGTGCAAGAAAAAACAGAATGGTGAGGGAGTGAGGTGGGTGGGAATTTCCTTGTAGAGAAAGGAGAGGGATATGGCTGAAGAAAAGGGTGAAATGGAGAGAAATTGAAGGAAGGTTTGCATGGAAGAGGGTTTTAAGAAGGGTGGAGAAAGAAATAAGCTGGTGAATAAATGAAAGGGCATAGAACACAAGGCACAAGAAATCTTCATGTCCTTGTAATATTCCAAAAGGCTTCACAGCCAATTAACATGATGACAAGGACAGTGGACAATTTGTGTACAGGCTTCGTGTCAATTAAGTGAGTGACTATTCATAATTGATGATTTTACTGAGATGTTTTCCAGGACTCAAGACAAAACCTCTTGTCTTTGAAAATGGTATACTTTGGAATCTCTTGGAAAAACTACTTTGAGCTTCAGTTTGACAACTTATTGTCAGTTGTGCCATCTTATCATGTGATAATCCTTCAGAATGGCATTGACATGCTAACATAGATTATATTACAGCCTTGTAGGGCTTTAACCTGAAAACTTGTCCACTCCATTCATTACTCACCAAGTTTGAACTAATATATGGAAGATTTGCAGTAGAGGTGGCTGTAGAATGTGAAGAAGAAAGCAAAGAACCTGTGGGATAGATATGTAGGGTGAGAAGAGGTCTGCTTTATCACTCAACGTAACTGTTCCAGTTATAGTCATAATTTTTGTCACATTATGCCGTGTTTGCCTGAAATTAGGATCAGCACCTAAATATGAAATATGGAGGCATTATTTGCAAAATCAGCCTTTAATATAAAATCAGCAGCAAGGTTTTTTTGCTTAAACATGAACTTGTGCATGAGAAAAGAAACAGTTGAACCTCCCCATCATAAACGAGGCTGTAAACCATTTGATCTCAACTTCTATGACTTTACAAGTTTCTGGAGCATGTCCAAGAAACCTATTCCTGCAAGATCTCGAGCTTATTAGTCATTGAGGAAACTAATTTCTGCAATAAAATCTTAAATCACCATTTACCAAATTAAATTCATTGAAGGCAGGAAGTGGACATCATTGTATGGATCTTCAAGATGAGAAATGTGTCCCACATAAAGTTACACCGACTGCATCTACTGTTAATTTTTACTAACAGCCCGTTGCAGTGAAAATAACCACCTAAGTTGCTTCACTATGTTCTCAGATTGTCTTTGTCTTTTTCTGTTTGCCCTGTCCCCACGACCTCCAGATTTGAACTCTTTTCAACAGACTTCCAAATGGATTGATGATGTACGGACAGAAAGAGGAAGTGATGTCATCATTATGCTGGTTGGGAATAAAACGGATTTGGCTGACAAAAGGTAACCAGCTTAAATGGGTATTTCATGTCAATGTTTTTTCTCATTCAATTTTTAAAAAATTGATATTAGTAGCCTTAGTTGAAGTGAGCTGTATTTCTTATAATTCCCCCGTTAAGTCAGGTGATTAATAAATTATGCCGTGGATGCCTCAGGTATGTTTCTCATGGAATGTGCACTAAATGTCTGTGCCATTTACTTTGGGGTCTCACTTGTGAGAATTTGGATCTCAAAGCATCAGTTTCTGTGTCGAGAAAAGCAGGAGGGAATTGATGACAAACTGTCAGTACTTGCCATCGTTAACAGCATTCTTGGTGATCACATTTTTGTAGATTATAGGTAAGTGTGAGACCACATCTTAAAAAAAAGAATTTGAACATTCATAAGTGATAATTATTTAGGGACCAATTTATGTGGTCAGTTGGTTAAATTTTTGGCATTGCAATATGGCATGAAGCTTAGTGGAAAAATGTGGTTATTACCTCTGAACCAAATTCAAATTCAGGATTTCGGGCATATCTAGATAACTGTTGGATCGTACATTTAACACTTCTTTTGTGTTCTCAAGTTCAGTACTTTTGTTTCTCTACTAATCATAAAATTATGGGCCATTGTCTCCAAAGCAGACTTAAACGGGTCTTGATTCTCAGCTTCCTCGTTTTTTTTTTTAAAACTTTCAGCAGTTCACCATGCACTGAGAAGATGACAGTGGTGGCTACAGGTTTATTTTGTAGTGGAAGTTTGTTACTCTACATGCCAGATGGATAACTATTAAATTTTAGGTACTATACAAATTAAAAGATTCCAAAGTGTTTCATATGAAGACTGTAGCAAAATTAGGCACTGAGTCAGAAGGCAATATATTGGAAGAGAAGGGTTAAACTGGATAAAATAATAGGTTTTAAGACGCATCTTAAAAGATTCAAGCTCTTTGGAAGGATCCTTGCTGTGGCTAATCTATGAAGAAGAAGAGAATTTCAAAAGTGAGGGGGAAAACATGCAAAATGATTGCTTCTGGTCATGCAATGTAGGTCAGCAAGTACAGGGCAAGGGTGTGGACGGAGTTAAAATAATGAAGTTTTCTTGACTGCAAAAAGAACTCTAGGATTATTGAAACTCTGCATTCGGGCGAATCTTCAAGGACAGTGTTGAGAACTTCTGCCCTGCAGGCAAGTTTCCCAAGAACCATGAGATATTTTGCACTATGGTAAAATACTTAGACTGTTTAGACAATATAAATGTGAAGAGCTGCTGCTCCTGCCAGTTATGATTTCATGCTCTTATTTGCCAGTTACACCCTCTACAGAAATACAAGATGGCACTGACACCAGATGACCCCTTGTGAGCTCCTATGGCAGATCTAACACTAACGTTTCTTACCACCATTCTATACTTTAAAATTTTAAAATTATAAATCTGTAACCTGTATGCTTCTAAGTTTTTTTGATCTGCACACCCATTGCTTGCTGTGATCTGCCTGTACTGCTCATAAACAAAGCTTTTCACTGTATCTCAGTACAATCAATCAATCACTCCTTGAAAGTTAGATCTTGATTGATCTTGTAAATTTCCACTTGCCAAAGTGAGGAAGAATGTGCCATTCTTCAGTTTTCTTCTTTTCTCAGTTCTTAAGATTAAAAAAAAATCATTTATATATGTGAATCTTTTAAATAAATAGGTTCAAGAGATTGACAGTTTCTTATTCAAGAATGTATGGTGTGAGCAAAGTAGGAAAGAAATAATTTAATGTCCTTAGAACTATTGATGGCTGGATGTTGTTACTTGTATAATTTCTGAACTAGAATACGTTAATACCATGGTTCTGTTTCTCGTTTTGATCACGTGCTGATATTTTGCCACATTTTAATTAAAGGCAGGTTTCGATGGAGGAAGGAGAGCGGAAAGCCAGGGAACTGAATGTAATGTATATTGAAACTAGCGCTAAAGCCGGATATAATGTCAAGCAGGTATGTTCGTGTGTACAGACATGTTTATTTAAAAAAACAAGTTCTGAGGAAGGGTTACTGGAGGGGTCTAGGCCCGAAACGTCAGCTTTTGTGCTCCTGAGATGCTGCTTGGCCTGCTGTGTTGATCCAGCTTCACACTTTGTTATCATCAATATTAACTCTGTTTTCTTTCCATAGATGCTGCCAGACCTTGAGTTTCTCCAACAATTTATTTTTGTTTGGTACAGGTTTCCAGCATCTGCACTTCTTTATCTTGTATAAAAATAAAATTGGAAATGCAAAATTCATCTGAGGCTTGAATTACTGAGCTGTTTCTACCTTGAATTCACAAATTGATTCCTGTAAAGTAGGCCAAGTTGATGTGCAGAGAGTTATGCCTTAAAATTTTACACAAGATAAATATTTAAAAATGTTTGGTACTATTAAATATATTGATTCAAATTATTTCTAGTTATTATCACATTTAGCCTTTGTTAATTATCTCTACTGTACCTTTTAATCATTTCACACATTTCTTTTATGCAAGTATCTGCAAGTATCTTTTCTCATTCAATATTTATAGAATTCAAAAGGAAATGGAATGGTTATATCTGCCTTCTTTATCCTTTTCAGGTACTGCATTCCAACTATAATCACGTAGTAAAACAACAAAAATTCTCACATTACCTTTGATTCTTTTGCCAATCGCTTTAAATCTGTCTTCTCTGGTGCTCAACCCTTGCTTCACTTCAGTCACCTTATTTTCCTAGAATCAGATCCAGCAAAGTTATTTTCCTCATTGAGCTGGAAACGTACTAATCAAATTAGTTCACTTGAACACACTACCAATGTTCTACCTTTCTAATTTGTCTTAGGATAATTGAAGTCCTCCATTATTGCTGTACTATAACTCTTCTCCCACTGCAGAAAGTAGTAGTAATCCATTGTAATAATAATATCTTTTCATTTTCTGTTTTTAATCGTGAACTGAAATGGGAAAGGAACTTTTTCTTTAAAGACTGGGTTTATTGAAGGATTGTTTTAAAATAAGTAAACTCCTACTCACTGTAGGCACAATTTACACAGCTGCTTACTCAAAAAGTGGTATAAAGTGTATTGCACATGAGCTGGAGCCAAATGTACGTACAAATGGAAATTCACTGAGCAAAAAGTAACTCTTTATTCTGTGAGCTAGTTGTCGACAATATGACCTTCTACCTGCTAACAACTATGCTGAATGAATCAGCTTAAGTAGCTCAGCAGCCTGTGTCTGTGAACAAGACAGAAAGAAGTCATCTGATCTCCTCCAGCTCAGGAGTCCTCTCTATTCTCTGCAGTACAAGTCACTTTAAGTCTGAGATAAACCAGTTTCTTCCTTCAGCTTCTGTAACCTGTGACTTTTACTAACTCAGACACCTTTTTATAAGAGTGGAACAGCCACTCCTGTGGACCAGCGAAAGTTTTCAAAAAAGAAAAATCTTGGAAGCAGCATTCTGATTGTACATGAATGATCTCAGCAGATCCTCTGAATGGGGACTACTGAACTATCTTTCCAGTTTCCCGTGCCCATAAAAGCTACCTTTGTCAGTCCATGTGTGTGTGTTTAGAGGGGAGTTTTTTAGAGGATTTTAGAGTACTTACAAGTGGAGTTACATGCCAATGGTTTGTAACTGTTTACCTACAGCTACTCGTAATAAGTAGTAATGGTTAAATGAAGTAACCTGGTCCATGCTTTGTTAACCTGAGTCTGTAAATTGTGGAATTTGTGTACTGGTTTCAAAATATTTAAACTTCTGTGACTGTTCTGGAGATTAGTCAGGCATGATACAAGCGAGGTTCTTTCTTTCTAAAATACCCTTTCTGGAACTGGTGTCCTAAACGTTTAATTTGGTGAAGAGAGTTTTCCAAGCTCTTTCAATATAAAAGCATATTGTGCCATTTGGATGCCCAATTCTGAGAACTTTTACTAATTTTAAAAAAAATTTTCAAATAAACAGCATTTTTATTTTTGATGCTAGGCTTGTAATAACCCCATTAACATTGTCATCGTAATTTATTTTGCACGTACCACTATTTACTGATGAGCCTGGTACTTGGAACTGGGTCCAGTTTAATTCTTGCTGCTTTGAGAAAGGTCAGATATTTTGCAAAGGAGGGGTTCTCTGAATGATAACTTTCTGCGTCTGTTTTGCCGTTTAGATAATTCCCCCTTGCCCCCCCCCCCCCCCCCCACCAAAAATCGTACTGTGGTACAGAATAAAATTTCCTTAACTGCTGTTGTGTTTCATACACATGCAACCCTCATCAGTTAAATTATGGAGGATCAGTGGTAAATCTGAGGCCTTTCACCCCTCCCCTCCCCCAGAAACATACCACAACCAATCAAAAAATCCATCTACGTTGCTTTCCTCTCTTTAAAACACTGCTGGCTTTTTAAAAAAAATTCATCTAACATCAACTGAATCTTGGCAGATGTTATGGCTTTCTCAATTTGACTCTTACTTTTTTTTTGAGTTGTGATATATACTTGCAGTTAGTGATATTCCTGTAAGTGAATTTATCACTCCAGAATCTATCCAAACATATCCAATCTCTGGATAATCAACATGAAACCAAAGGAATTAATAGAGAGCTCTTGCCTTGTATGTGAAATGAGAACTAACCTCTGGCAACCACCTAGAAACCGATATCCATTTCAAGCCCACCAACTCCCACAGCTATCTAGAATACACCTCCTTCCACCCACCTTCCTGTAAAAATGCCATCCCCTATTCCCAATTCCTTCGCCTCTGCCACATCTGCTCCTAGCATGAAGCGTTCTACTCCCGTACATCTCAGCTGTCCTCGTTCTTAAAGGACCGCAACTTCACCCCCACAGTGGTCGAGGACGTTCTCTACCACGTCTCCTGCATTTCCCACAACTCATCCGTCATACCCCGTCCCTGCAATAACCGCCAAAAGAGAACTCCCCCTTGTCCTCACATACTACCCCACCAACCTCCGCATCATCCTCCGACACTTCTGCCATCTACAATCCGACCCCACCACCAAAGACATTTTTCCATCCCCACCCTTGTCTGCTTTCCGGAGAGACCAATCTCTCCGTGACTCCCTTGTCCACTCCACACTGCCCTCCAACCCCACCACGCCCGGCACTTTCCCCTGCAACCACAGGAAGTGCGACACTTGCCCCCACACCACTTCCCTCACCTCTGTCCCAGGCCCTAAGAAGACCTTCCACATCAAGCAGATGTTCACCTGCACATCTGCTAATGTGGTATACTGCATCCGCTGTTCCCGTTGTGGCCTCTTCTACATCAGGGAAACCAAGCGGAGGCTTGGGGACCACTTTGCAGAACACCTACGCTCGGTTCGCAGTAATCAACTGCACCTCCCAGTCGCAAACCACTTCAACTCCCCCTCCCATTCCTTAGACGATATGTCCATCCTGGGCCTCCTGCTGTGCCACAACGATGCCACCCAAAGGTTGCAGGAACAGCAACTCCTATTCCGCTTGGGAACCTGCAGTCCAATGGTATCAATGTGGATTTCACAAGCTTCAAAATCTCCCCTCTTCCCCCCCCCCCCCCCCCACCTCTCTTCCCCCCCCCCTCCCCCACTGCATCCCAAAACCAGCCCAACTTGACCCTGCCTCCTTGACCTGTTCTTCCTCTCACCTATACCCCCCCCACCTCAAGCTGCACCTCCATTTCTTACCTACTAACCTCGTCCCGCACCCCCTTGACCTGTCCGTTCACCCCAGACTGACCTATCCCCTCCCAACTCCCCACCTACATTCACCTCTACAGGCTCCATCCCCGCCCCTTCGACTTGTCTGTCTCCTCCCCACCTATCATCTCCTCTATCCGTTTTCGATCCACCTCCACCCCTCTCTGCGTATTTCAGAACCCTCTCCCCATCCCCCTTTTCTGATGAAGGGGCTAGGCCCGAAACATCAGCTTTTGTGCTCCTAAGATGCTGCTTGGCCTGCGGTGTTCATCTAGCTTCACACGTTGTTATCTAGGTTCCCTAGTTTCTGAATATGGACAGTTTTTTTTCTAGAGAAGACTAGTGCAAATTTCTTTTGGATGTTATGTCAAATCATATTTGGAGTTCTGTGTAAACTGCGACAAGACATGCAGGGAGATGTACCTCCCAATTTTTGCAATTGGTGTCCTAAAGCTGTTTAATTTTTTGCTTTCTGTATTCACGAGGTGGTGTTGGACTGTAGCAAGACTGCATTCTCCTTCTAGAATGACATTACTTTCTTCATTATTTGAAAACTTCAATCCACTCCACCTTTAATCTCATTATTTCAGGTTTCATACCTTAGGTTTACCCCTTCCAATTTTGTTCTTAACATACTCCAGATTATTTTACACTCAGGCCCAGCACAAAAGACCACTTATACAAATAAGCTCATGCTTTCTATGAACCAAATGATTTTTAACTGTGCTGTAATCTGGGCAGTATTGTGTTCAGCAGGGCAATAAATCTGTGAACATTGATAGATATAAAAGATACAGTTGTCCTGGATGCACTGGAAAATAATTAACAAAAAGGTTGTATATCTCATGCTGCAGTTATGAACCAGCTTTATTAAAGAAACAAAATTCAAATAAATGTAAATTAGAATGGTTCATTTAACTCTGTTTCGCCCCGGTTTTCTATTGTTGTTTGCCTGTCTGGTACTCTTCATTTAGATTTAACTTTAGGATTTCATGTATTAACTTTAACTCAATGTCACCGCAGTTTTAAACAACCTTTTCATCTTGTGTATCCCTATCTAAAATCATCTTAAATCAGCATGTGTATATTTCTGATGGGATTTATGAAAAAAATTATCCTTGTATTGTGCTTACCTGTTTTTGAGTTGTATTTAATTTGAGTTGAAGTTAGCCCCCATGGAGTTATTTCTTCCACTTGTGCTTCCAGGCATTTCCATTTCTTACAAAGTTTACACAAATATTAGCCTTGTCTATCCTGCTAATTTCGACATTTCAGCTGGCAACAGCTATGTGATCTGACGAGTCAACCGGTTTTGAATTTTTTCGATTCCTAATAGATGATTGAAAACAAAGATTTACTATGTAGATTAAAATCATGAATTTTAGAGAAGTATTGTTATCTCCTCCTTAAAACATCCATGATCCATGTCTAATTAGTTCAGACTAAGAAAATGTTTTTCTCACTAGCCATTACTGTTCAGTTTCAGCTTTGGATTAGTAAATGTCTTGCCAGATTCAAGATGGCGTTCAAGAATGAGTATTTAATATACTTCATACTGTAAACCTTTTGAAATCTCCAGTACAAAAGGAAGTCATCAGTTCGCACTACTGCTTTCTTTTTATCTTGACCTGGGAGCAGAAGTGTCCAAAGACCTTTCAATCTAAAATATATCCTTGAACCCATCTTTAATTTCACATTGGAAACTATTAAATTTTGTGGTTTAAAAGGACAGGCTGAATAAACAAAGATCCAATTTAGCAGATGAATAAACCACTTGCTAACATGGTTTAATGCTATCGTTATTAAATGTCTTGTACAACTGGAGAATATTGGAATCCTTATAAATGACTTGGATGGAGGGAAAAGTCCAAGGAGCTATTGTTGATTGAGATTGAATGGCAGCTTATCGTAGTTCTCTTCACTGTTAGAAAGTTTGAAGCCCAACTTGAATATTAGATTGACAATGTTTTCTGACTATTGAATAGTGTATATTGTAGAGGAGCAGAAATATTTAAAGTCCAAGTTAAGAAAAAGTGCTGGGGACACAACAATGTTAAAAAATAAATGGAATATTGATATTGATCCCAAGGGAGCTGGAATACAATGGGGTAAGACTTTATATTCTAATTGTATAAGGTCCTTGTTACATATCATTTTAAATATTAAGATTCGTTCTCAAAGGATATATGAGCCTTACGGCAGCACAGATTTACTGGAATGATCAGATATGTTGAGAGGATGGATTCTTTAGAAGCTCGTATTCTTTCGTTAAGAGAATGTCCTCTAGAATGGACTAACCTAGTGTTTTAAGATGATTTGAAGGGTTGATGTAGCAGATGAAAAGAAACTATTTAGTGGTAACATTAGTAAGAATTTCCTTTTGTAGAAAAATTGTGGAAATATGGAATGCTCTTCCCCAGTGCAGGTGATGTTTGTTAAACCGAACTTTTAAAAATTTGGTGCTTTGCTAGATCAGGATGCTCAGGAATAAAGAATTGAGGCAGGCTCATGGATTTAAATTGGAGAGCAGCCAGGAACTAATTGAATGGTGGAACAGGCACATGGAATTAAATGGTCTACTCTTGCTCCTACAAAAGATGTTTATCATAAGAATTTGATCAGATGTTTATATATTGTTCCTCACTTTTGTCTGAATTTATTTGAAGATAAGTGAAGAAAATGTTAATTTTCATTACTTACATTATTGGGATGTTGCCTTTTTTCATGAAACTGTCTCATCTCCACTGCACTAACTAATGAATATGCAGTTTCGAGTTATTTCGCCGTGTCCTGAGAATGTTCAAAAGTTAGTATTATTTGGGTAAATTTTGCTATAAGGTTCCATGGGCAATGAATGAATTAACAGATCAATCAATTACCTATTTCTTTTGGGGAAGAAATGTTGTGCCACAGACCGGAACACACACACTCTTGTTTGAACAATACCACAATTTTTCGAACAGGCAGATGAAGCCTTAGTTTAACATCTTGTTGGAAGGACTGTCTCTGAAAAGGCATACATTCATAACTGTATTTCATTGTAGTTAAGCATTCAACAATCAAGAATTGCATACAGGTCTGCTTAGTATTTCGAACATTAGTATTTTCATCACACTGCCTTCTTAATTTAAAAACTATCATTCACTAATAGTGACAGCTCTGCCAAAAGACCAACCTTGACAATTAAACTAAAATGGCTCAAAAATATTTGTAGATATGAGCTCACAAAGACAAATATTCTGGGTTTTGTTATCAGTGTAGAGTCCCTACATTAAAGACTCCTGTTAAGACATGGGAATTGTAGTGTATGTTGGTGTTGAGTACCAGTTTAAATTCTTAACCAGGAGAATGTGAGTTGCTTTATGGGATGTTGTCTGGGTCTCAAATTGACTTTGGTAAACTGTGTTTTTAAGCCTTGACTAGCTTCTTATAAAGCACGACTGTTATCAAATTTGGGTAGGGAATTGTTTCAGTTCTCTTCCCCATTTTGGGTTACCACGTGATTCTTAAGGTTCCTATTTGTGAAAGTTGTGTATTTATGTAGATACTCAACATGACATGTTATATAATTATCCAAATTCCTAAATATTTGTTGGTCTAAATATCTATGCAAAAATTATAATCGAGCTGGGAGGAGTTACTGAAAAGCAAGGTAGCTGGATTTAAATCAATGGGTACAATAAGGATAAGGTTGAAGGCTGGGAGGAAAGAAATACAAAGCTCAGTCAGTACTAGGAAACTGGATTATATCAATGGAAGTACACAATTGAAGTACTGCTGTAATGGTCATCAGTTTTTCTTTGTCGGACATTCCCCTTTTTATTTTCCACTCTTCTTGAAACATTTACAATTAAACGTAATCCTCCTTTCTTAAAGGAGGAATTGGGTCCTGTAGTAAAATCATGCTCTCTGCTGTTGCTATCTGTCAATGAATTCAATCAAAAGTCTTTGTCACTATATTTGGTGTGTCAGGTCTTTGCCCTGCTATATTTCTGAAAGCCCCTCCAACCTTCCATATCCTCCTGAGGCCATTTTTTCAACTGGCCCTTTAGTCACACTTTCAAGCCACTGCAAAGGCAGTGACATACCCTGCTTTCTCAGTTGAGCATGTTGGGATGTTATTTTGAGAAAAGTGCAATGTAAATTGAAGTTATTGATTTTGTGCTTGTGTAATAGGCAGTAAGCCTTTTTAGCTATTCAGTTTCTGTATTGGCCATTTCCGTGCAATACATCTCTTCTCGATAATGGCAATAAGGTTGGTTTGCCATAACTTGGTTCATGATTCTAGCCAAGTGGTCATTTGTAGCTGAGTGACCCCAAATTGGCGTATTCATCTTTCAGTTACTGCAAGCAAATTCATAAAGAACAAAAACGCTAACAAATGAGGATAATTAGTTGTTCGACTTTGGAAAGCACAATTTGTTGATTGTAAACCCTGCAAAAATACATCGTCCAGAGTGTGTCTGTTCTGCTAGCGTAGTTTGTCTTTTTGTTTAGGAGATAGTAGGAACTGCAGATGCTGGAAAATCTGACACTACAAGGTGTAGAGCTGGATGAACACAGCAGGCCAAGCAGCATCAGAGGAGCAGGAAGGCTGACGTTTCATGCCTAGACCCTCCAGAAAATCCTGAACGCTTTCTGAAGAAGGGTCTAGGCCTGAAACGTCAGCCTTCCTGCTCCTCTGCTGCTTAGCCTGCTGTGTTCATCCAGCTGTACACTTGATTGTCTTTTGTTTAAACTAGTTGCGCATCATTAACTTCAAATTTGTTTCTTCCAGCTTTTCCGACGTGTAGCAGCTGCTCTGCCTGGTATGGACAATGCACCCGAAAAGAGTAAAGAAGACAGTATCCTTCACTGTACTTTCCCATTAATTTTTTCTGACTATCTAACTAACTCAGAGGAAAAACCATAATTATGGTAGCACTAGCGATGTAGGATGACAGTGTAAAAACTCAGTATACAGCATATGACTGGTCAGTTTGTTTTTGTTGTAATTGAAATATTAAACATCACTGTTATTTGCTTTTTATTTTACTGGTTTGAAATACAGCATGGGTTCAGTTTCCTTGCGTACGGTAACTGGTATGATAAGTAGGAATAGTACCTTTTTTCTGTTTATACATGGGCTATTACAGATGTGCCAGCAATACTTTGAAACCATTCCATTCCCAGTTTTTGGAAAATTTATTTTCTTTGTTCAAGGACAAACCATGCAATATTAATACAGCCAATTTAGATGGATAAAGTGATACTATTCCATTCTCATGGAGAAAGATGGGAGAAATTAACATTTCATTCATTCCGCTTTACTATTCACTTCGCTTTTGACCACCTAAATGAGATTTGAGACACAAAAAATTAAAGATCGAGTTAAGGGAGGGGGAGCAACTGTAAATGTGGAAACCAAGGCTATGCCAAAAGCATTGGAAATGGCTAATGGGAGGCAAAAATGTCTTAGTTACTGAACAAGCTGGTGTCAGCCAGGGTGTGAATGCTACGCTTGAATTTTCCAGGGTTGGAAAAATTCACCAAAGTACTTGATTGTCGAATTTATTGCTGCTGAGAATTCCATTTAAGTGAGAAAGTTCTTTGCTTCAGGTAGGGACATAAATCATTCTGTGAATCCAGAGTTATCAATCTATCGTCCAAATATTCAAAGAACGTAGAACATAGAACATAGAAAAGTATAGCACAGTACAGGCCCTTCGGCCCACCATGTTGTGCCGTGGAATAATCCCAATCCAAAAATAACCTAACCTAATTTACATTCCCCTCAATTCACTGCTGTCCATGTGCATGTCCAGCAGTCGCTTAAATGTCACTAATGGCTCTGCTTCCACCACTACCACTGGCAAAGTATTCCATGCACTCTCAACTCTCTGGGTGAAGAACCTCCCTCTGACATCTCCTCTATACCTTCCTCCTAACACCTTAAAACTATGCCTCGCGGCAGTCAATCCTGCCCTGGGGAAAAGTCTCTGGCTATCAACTCTATCCATTCCTCTCATTACCTTGTACACCTTGAGCAGGTCACCTCTCTTCCTCCTTCTCTCCAGAGAGCAAAGTCCAAGCTCAGTCAACCTTCTCAACCTGGTAAACCTCCTTTGCACCCTCTCCAAAGCCTCCACATCTTTCCTATAATAGGGCAACCGGGACTGGACACAATATTCCAGTGTGGTCTCACCAGGGTTTTGTAGAGCTGCAGCATAACCTCGCGGCACTTAAACTCGATCCCCCTGTTAATGAAAGCCAAAACACCATATGCTTTCTTAACAACCTTATCCACTTGTGTGGCAACTTGGAGGGAGCTATGCACTTGAACACCAAGATCCTGCTGTTTCTCCACAGTGCCGAGCATCTGCCTTTAATCCTAGATTCAGCATCTAAATTCGACCTTCCAAAATGCATCACCTCGCATTTATCCAGGTTGAACTCCATCTGCCATTTCTCAGCCCACCTCTGCATACTGTCAATGTCTCACTGAAGCCTGCAATAGCCCTCAATACTATCAACGGCACCTCCAACCTTTGTGTCAGCAGCAAACATACTAACCTACCCCTCAACCTCCACATCCAAGTCATTTCTAAAAACTACAAAGAGCAGAGGCCCAAGAACAGAGCCCAGCGGGTCACCACTCAGCACTGACCTCCAGGCAGAATATTTACCATCTACAACCACTCTCTGCCTCCTGTCAGCCAACCAATTCTGAATCCAGACAGCCAAGTCACCCTGATTTCCATACCTCCTGACTTTATGAAAGTGCCTGCCGTGGGGAACCTTATCACATGCTTTGATGAAGTCCATGTACACCACATCCACTGCTCGCCCCTCGTCAACCTGTCTCATGACCTCCTCAAAGAACTCAATCAGATTTGTAAGGCATGACCCGCCCGTCACAAAGCCATGCTGACTCCCTTTAATCACGCTCTGAGCATGTGCAACAGCACATCCACATGAAATTTGACAGGGCAGGTCCTCGTCTTCCTGAAACAAATTTTCTGCTGTCTGGATAACTGGTGAGGCTTCCAGCGCTTGGCAGGGGTAGCAATTGACAGAGTTGCATGATTGGGACTACAGTAGATGAAAATAAAGGCATCACCTACTCACTAACACTCAGTTGGGTTTCTACCAGGGCCACCCAGCTCCTGGCCTCATTGATGCCCTGGTTCAAAAATGGACGAGAGCATGTGATACATGTAGAACTGGATCTCAAAGGGTACTTAGGAAAGATAAATGGAAAGAAATGATGTAAAAGGATTTATGCGAGAGAGAAAATAAACAGGTGGATATGGAAGTGACTATGATATTCTTTTATTGTTTTAGGCAGGTAGAAAAGCAGCGTGATAGCTTTAACAAATAGGCAAGATTTTAGATCATGTTCCAGTGCTGCTTTTTGAATTTTGCATTTTGTGTTGATTGATCATGTAGTCCTTTTTAAGGAGAGTCATCTGGCCTAGCAAAAAGGATAATGCTTATTTTATTTTTGTGGAAATGCTGTTCCAAATAATTGTTGAGGTTTCTGGACTTTTCCCAGCTGATAATTGGAAGAATGCATGTTAAGGAGGATTACAAAAACAACAGTAAAAATTGAAATAAAATTGGTGACAGGTGTTGCAAAGGACTGATAATTCAATCCATGATGCCCTTCAGTAATCTGTCAATCTTACTAATTGTGTTTTTATTGGGTATTACATTTTAAGAGTTCATTCAAATTACAGCTAACTCCTCTGTACTCAAGTGCATCTATTTATCAGTTAGTAAAAGATACTAAGATACTGAATCAACTGAACATAACACTTGGATTTCAACATCAGCTAATGTGAGGCCCTCTATTTGGACATTAAAAAGATAGAGTAACTGAAATGGTGAAACTAAAACTGAAGATGCAGAGAGACCAAAGATCCAAATGTATAGTGCACTGAAATGCCTAACAGGTACAGAAAATAAGCAAAAAGGCAAATCAAATACTGATCTTTAGATCATGAACAGAATACACGAAAGTTAAAGCTAATACTTTGGCAATTTGAAGTCTTGGCTGGACCTCCTTGAGTTTTGGGCATTAAACCTTGGGTTATATTAATCCTTGGGGAAAATGCAGATTAGAATTACTAAAATGATACCGTCACTCCAAGATTTAAGTTGGAACAACTGAATGACAAATCCCAGTCCTTCTGAGGTATTAAAGGAAATAGGGGAGCAGATTATAAATTCTCTAACAGTCATTTGAGCTCCCTATATTCAGGAGTTAGCCCTCTGGATTGGAAGAACGCCAGGGGATTACAGACAAGTTAGCATATCGTTCACAGTTGAAAAGTTGTTGGGATCTATAAATCTGGATAGAATAACTGAACACCTCAAATTTTCAGTTTATCATGGAGAGCCAGCATGGATTCATGAGTGGTACATCGTGCTTGACAAACCTCATTGAGTTTTGAGAAGATCCGTAGCTCAGGTTGAGGTTCTGGATGTGAGTTTGCTCGCTGAGCTGGAAGGTTAGTTTTCAGACATTTCGTCACCATTCTAGGTAACATCATCAGTGAGCCTCTGACGAAGCGCTGGTGTTATGTCCCACTTTCTATTTATCTGTTTAGGTTTCCTGGTGTTGGTGGTGTCATTTCCTGGTGTTGGTGGTGTCATTTCCTGTTTTTTTCTCAGAGGATGGTAGATGGGCTCCAAATCAATGTGTTTGTTGATGGAGTTCCACTTGGAATGCCATGCTTCTAGGAATTCTCGTGTGTGTCTGTTTGGCTTGTCCGAGGATGGATGTGTTGTCCCAATCAAAGTGGCGTCCTTCCTCATCTGTATGTAAGGATACGAGTGATTGTGGGTCACGTCGTTTTGTGGCTAGTTTGTTACCTAGAATAGTGACGAAACGTCTGAAAACTAAACTTCCAGCTCAGCGAACAAACTCACATCCAAAACCTGATTAGATTACTTGAAGGGATGACTAAGATAGTGGGGAGGGGAATGTCTATGGATGTTATGTATATGAACTTCCAGAAGATATTTGATAAAATTCCACATTAGAGACTTAACAAAGGAAGAAGTACATGGAATTGAGCACAAATTACTGACGTGGTTGGGAAATCGGTTTGCAGGTAACAAGAAGTAGGGATTACAGGAAGGCACTCCAGTTAGGATGTGACTGGTAATGTCCTACGAGTATCTGTGCAAGGGCCTCAGTTCTTAACATTCATGAGTTGGATAATGGCAGAGCAAGTTATATATTTAAATTTGCTGCTGACACAAATGTAGGGGGCATTGTAGATTGTGCAGATGATGAATACATAAAGTTACAAAGGCACATTGACTAGGTGAATAGGTAAAAATGGGGCAGATGAATTTCAGTGTAATTATGTGAGAGGTTGTACATTTTGGACCAAAAAAGGATAGATCAGGGTATGTTCAACATGTTACGAAGTTGAATACAGTGGATATCTAAAGAGACTTAGGATTCGGATGCATACATCTGTAAAATATTACTAACAGGTGCAGAAAATAAAGAATGCGAATGGAGGTCTGGCATATCAGGATGTGGAAGTTATGCAGCAGTTATGAGACCCTGATTAGATCCCACTTCGAGCACCGAGTGTAGATCTGGATACCACACCTTGGGAAGATGTAGAGGCCTTGGAGGGAGCACTATGTAGGTTTACAAGAATAATAACCCCAGAAGTCCATTTATGAGAGATTATTCAAGTTAAGTCTGTTTTCTCTGGCATTCAGGAGATTAAGGGGAAATCTGACATCTTCAAGATATTAAAGGGGGAAAAAAAACTGGGTAGATAAAAATAAACCATTTACTCTGGAGCTTCTCAAAGTAGGGATACAAGTCTAAAATTAGGGCCTGGAGAGATGTTAAATGGTTCTACACACAGTAGTGGTTTGAAGTCCTCTTCTGTGAACAGTAATTGATGCTAGATCAATTGTTTAATTTTAAATCTGAGATGGTAAATATTTGTTCAGCAAAAGTATTGAAGATATGGGCCAAAGGCAGGTATATAGTTAGGCCACAGATCAGTCATGATCTCTGGCTGAATGGCCTACTCCTACATCCCTGTAAGTTGTGACAAGAGAATATTCCAGCTAATACAAACCTAAATTAGAGTCATACAATTGTACAGCATGAAAAAGGATCATTTGGTCCAACTTGCCCATGCCAACCAGATATCCTAAATTAACCTAATCCTATTTGCTAGCATTTGGCACATATCCCTCTAAACTGTTCCTAGTCATATACCCTCTGTGTAAAAACATTGCCTGTTGGGTCCCTTTTTTTAAAAACCTTCCCCTCTTTCACCCTAAACCTATGCCCTCTAGTTTTGGGGACACACACACACACACCCACCCACCCCCCCCCCCCCCCCCAGAGGTTGGGGGGGGGGTGTGTGTGTTGTGTGGTTGTGGTGGACCTTGTCTCTTCACTCTTTCCATGTCCATCATGATTTTTGTAAACCTCTATAAGGTCACTACTCGGCTTCCGATGCTCCAGGAAAAATAACCGTAGCCTATTCAGCCTCTCCATATAGCTCAAACCATCCAACCCTGGCAACATTCTTGTAAATCTTTCAAGTTTAATGACATCCTTCCTCTAGCAGGGAGACCAGAATTGAATTTAGTATTCCAAAAGTGGCCTAACCGATGTCCTGTACAGCTGCAACATCACCTCCAAGCTCCATACTTGATGCGCTGATCAATAATGGGGATAAGGCAGGAACAGGATACTGATTGTGGATGATCAGCCATGATCGTAATGAACGGTAGTGCTGGCTCAAAGGGCCGAATGGCCTACTCCAGCCCCTATTGTCTATAATGAAGGCAAACATATCTAATGCCTTCATTATACTATCCACCTGGAGCTCCACTTTCATGGAACTGTGAACCTGCACTCCAAGGTCTCTTTGCTCAGCAACACTCCCCAGGACCTTACCATTAAGTATATAAGACCTGCCCTGATTTGCCTTTCCAAAAAGCAGCACCTCACATTTTTTTTAAATTAAACTCCATCTGCTACTGCTCAGCCCATTGGCTTGTTGTACTGAGGTAACCACTGTCACAGTCCACTGCACGTCCAATTTTGGTGTCATCTGCAACTCACTAACCATATTTCCTATCTTTACATCTAGGTCATTGACATAAATGATGAAAAGCAGTGGACCCAGCACCGATCCTTGTGGCTAACTTTAACTTTTCAAACTATTGACTGGAATAGTTTAGAACATAGAACATTACAGCACAGTACAGGCCCCTCGGC
Organism: Stegostoma tigrinum; assembly: GCF_030684315.1. Taxonomy (NCBI): domain Eukaryota; kingdom Metazoa; phylum Chordata; class Chondrichthyes; order Orectolobiformes; family Stegostomatidae; genus Stegostoma; species Stegostoma tigrinum. The sequence continues at coordinate 39,694,656 of NC_081368.1, forward strand.
CCTCAATGTTGTGCCGACCTGTCATACCGATCTCAAGCCCATCTAACCTACACTATTCCATGTACGTCCATATGCTTATCCAATGACACCTTAAATGTACCCAAAGTTGGCGAATCTACTACTGTTGCAGGCAAAGCGTTCCATTCCCTTACTACTCTCTGAGTAAAGAAACTACCTCTGACATCTGTCCTATATCTTTCACCCCTCAATTTAAAGCTATGCCCCCTTGTGCTCGCCGTCACCATCCTAGGAGAAAGGCTCTCCCTATCCACTCTATCTAATCCTCCAATTATTTTGTATGTTTCAATTAAGTCACCTCTCAACCTTCTCCTCTCTAATGAAAACAGCCTCAAGTCCCTCAGCCTATCCTCGTAAGACCTTCCCACCATACCAGGCAACATCTTAGTAAATCTCCTCTGCACCCTTTCCTTAAACTCCATTTGCCACCTCTCAGCCCAGCTCTGCAGCTTATCTATGTCTCTCTGCAACCCGTAGCATCCTTCGTCACTATCCACAACTCCACCGACCTTAGTGTCGTCTGCAAATTTACTAACCCATCCTTCTACGCCCTCATCCAGTTCATTTATAAAAATGACAAACAGCAGTGGACCCAACACCAACCCTTGCGGTACACCACTAGTAACTGGTCTCCGGGATGAATATTTCCCATCTACTACCACCCTCTGTCTTCTTTCAGCAAGCCAATTTCCGATCCAAACTGCTATATCTCCCACAATTCCATTCCTCCACAATCATCCAGGTGATTTGGAAGAAAAAGAATACCAATCCCTTGTTTTCTGCAACATGACAAATTGTAGCTACCTTCAAGAATGGAGATAAATTGTGATGTAGAAACTATTGAGGTGTTTCACTTTTGTCCATGGCAGAAAAAATCTGGGTACACATTGTCCTAAATCACCAACCTCCTGTAATGAAGAAAACCAAAGACACAGTACGGCTTTAGACCTAACTAAGAAACCTCTGGTCTTTGTTGCTAGACAAATCCTAAAAAGATGTTGAGAACAACAACAGGAACTCTTCCCCTGACCAAATCATTTGACCCAGTAAATCACAAAGCTCTGTGATTATTCTTCAGAGATTTGGATGTCTAAAAACTTCCTCACAATTCTACAACTTGTCCCTGATGATATAACTGCAACTGTCTTGAGTGGGAGACATGAAAGAAACACCTTCAAATTCTGGCCAGTACCAGTCAAAGCAGTGTGATATCCCCAGTGTTATTTACATTCTACCTGATGATCATTATTCACTTCATCAAAGACTGACTGTCCTCTACTGTCAGTGTTAAGTACTGACTGGAAGAAAAATTCTAACCTCAGTCACTTCCATCTCAAAAGTAAACTGACCACCAAAGATGTACGTGACCTGCAGTATTTGAATGACTGCCATTTTGGTGGCCATTCTGCACCCAATTTGCAAGTCTCTCTCAACATCTTCAATTCTCTGCACAGTTTAGGAGAGAATCCCAGTATTTAGGGGTGTCGGACTAGGATGCAAAGTATTAAAAATTGCAACCAAATCTCTCCTGAGTGAAATTAAAAAAACATCCTTTCACACAGAGTACTGAAGATTTTGAACTGTCTTCTGCAGGCGTCTGATGCCAGACATGTTGTCAGGTTTAAAACTGAGATTGACAGGTTTTTGGTAACTGAAGGTATTGAGTTGTGGGGCAATGAATCCCTTGATCTAGTGTCTGCTACTGTATGCTTCTATTAGCTATAAGTCAGATGGTTGTGATTTCATTACCACTCCAGGATCGGAGCATAAAAATAAAGGCTAACACTCTCTTGTGCAAGGAATGAATGCTTCACTGTCAAAGATGACATCTTTTAGATGAAATCTTGAAATGAAGGGGAGGTTGACTCTCGGGTATGTCAAAACTCTGGCATTACTCAACGAAGCACTGGGAATAATCCCCATGTCTTGGCTGATATTTTAACCCTTGATCAACATTACAAAAGCAGATCCTGTTCGTTATCTACGTCACTATCAGATGTCTATTTGTGGGAGTTTGTGCACAAGTTGATTGCTACCATTTTATTTATTACGGCTGTAACCACACTTCACTTCAGTACTCAATTGGTTGTAAATGTCTGGAATTCTTGATCCTAGAAAGCTGTGGAGGCCAGATCACTGCAAGTATTTAAAGACGAAGTAGGTAAGTTGTTTTTAAATATTTTTGAGTTGAGGGCTGTAACAAACTGGCATGAAAGAGGAGCTGAGGCTTGAGGTAGATCTGTCATGAATATAGAATAGTGAGGCAAACTTCAGGGATCAATTGTCTACTCCTGCTCCCATTTTTTATGTTCTAAAGCACTTAAATGTTGTGAAAGGTACTATATAAATGTAAGTCTCTCTTTTTTTCCATTCAAAAAGGTGAAATTTCCTTAACTCCATTCACAGTGATTGATATCAAGCTGGAGAAACCACCAGAACCACCAATCAATGAGGGTGGCTGCTCCTGTTAATATTGGCACAATCAAACTGTTCCCTATTGGCCAGCATCACCAACTGCATTACAGTCATTGACTATCCACCTTGCTCCTTTTTTTGGTGGTGTGCTGGCTCAGTAATGTGTGAACGTGCTGCTGTAATCACACCAGGAGCTTCTTCATTCAGAAAATTCAATTTCATTTCCTTCAGCTGCATGGTTTATTTAAGATCAGAGATCAAGTTTGATTTAATTATGTTATGTATTGCACTCTTAACACTGAGCGATGCAGTCCTTTACATTGTACAGAAATGTGTGCACGATGTAAAATGTTTGTGTGAATATGCAAAGATGTTGCTGTGTCAGGTTATCAAAAAAAGGATAAATTGCCTATGATGTCTTGATGTGGGTCTGAGCTGAGGTTTAGATGCTGCTTTGACCAGTGGGAATGTTTTTGTAATTGGGAAAGAAGGGAAGCACCATTGTATCCAACAAAATACTTCTGTCTGAGTAATGTCTTAATATGCTGTCTTGGGTGGTCTTTGTTGGCGTGGGGCAGCATTCTTGCTATTGTGTGGTGCTAGAACAGCATTGATTTTCTACAGTTGAAGTAAGCTTCTAAAGCTATATTCCTTTGCTGTCCATGGATGTATGTCTTGGCTCATTTGTGCAGCCATTTAAAGTTCAAGTGCCCTAGTGTAGTGTCTGTTTCATTTAAGGTTGGAAGTTAACTGTTCATCACTGGGGAGAGTATCTGAAGGTTTTGCTGAGTAGCCACTTAGTCCCCTTTCCAAGTAGATGATTGGCACAAGTAGATAGCATCCAGTTTCAATACCCCTGAAATAAGTTAAATAACTTAACCATGCTTTAATTCATCTGTGGTGCAGGATGTGAAGACTGATAAGTAGTGTCATGTCTTGACAGTTGCTGCTTCCTGAATCTTCAGCCAATATTCTTGTGAACAGTAGCCCTTTTAAATGGTCCCTGCAACTTTCAGGTTCAAAATTAATTAGTGCTTTTCTAATCTATTTTTTTCAGTTATGCTAACTCTAAAATGGTGTTTCTTGTGACAGTGGCAAAAAAAAGTAATATTCACTTTCTAGTTGCTCTTGGTGAACAGCATTACATTCCTGGAATTATCTTTTGTTTGGAAAACTGTGGAGAGATACTTCGGAATTTTATTCATAAATCAGGAAGAATGCTTGATTGTAATTTTGGATATGTGATCACACTTCCCTATGTTTCAGATTAATTGGAGTATTTGAGTAATTTAGCTGCAACTAAAAGAAAGTCACAATCTCTGAATAAAGAGTCTGTATTAGTACTAGTCGCAGCTTCTTATGCCAGACTCTTTCATGAGCTAGTAGTTTACAGGAACTATCTTACAGTTAAGCCACAGTTAGTTTTCAAAGCCCCCGAGTATTGTGTTCCGCTGTACAGTCTCTGTACATGCAGTTTCAGAAATGCTGTAATGTGTAATTGGTGCTTTGGATTCAGAAGTAAATTTGTTGCTTTGTGAGCACGTGTAATCTGTGTCTGTTAGCAAGATAAATTCTGGGGTTAGCAAACTCTGTTAACATCAACATATTTATGCAAGTCCTTATTTTTAATGGAACATGTAAAAACCCTCAAATTTATTGGAAAGAGCTTTTTGGTTCATTGGCAGTTTGAACAAACACCAGTAACACAATTGTTGATTAAAACTGTTTGCTGTAAAAATGTGACCTTATTACTGCCAGATTAAATTTTCACATGTTCATAACATCAACATGAACTGATTTATTGCATTACCGCTATTTGTAGACTTTTAAAGTAGCATTTTATACCAGAGTCTTACCCAGAAATGCATGTTAAGCATACTTGGAGCAATGCAGTTTGTTCATATGAACTTCTGTTTAGATTGAAATGTCAACTAAATGGGAACGTATTAAAATAGTGATGGTTGCTGCTAACTCATTAACAAAATCTAAAACTAACACTCTCTATATCCAGTTTTAAAAATGTTTTGTACCAATAAATGTGAAGTCCTATTACTATCCTTTTTATTTTGAAGGACTTGTAATACTTGACAGGACTGATGACTACTGCAAGGATACCTGATTCTGTAAAATTCCCCATATTTTTCTCCACTTTTGAGAATTGACTAGAATGGACAAACCAGAAATTAAAAGCTGAACTCTAAAGTTTAGAAGAAGTCAGGCATTTAGTGATTCTGACTGGGTTTTTTTTAAAAATCAACAGCATCTCACTGTGGCTCACTTTAAAACATGTCTTTCATTTCTAATCATGCTTTTAAAATCAAGTGTACCTTTTTTGTTCTGAAAAATACCAGCATGCATGTGGGCTTAGGTTTGTTGCTCAGTGAAATATCCCATTTGAACTTTGCCATGTCTAATCAGCTTCATTTTGAGGGTGAGTGTATGCAAGGTTGAAGTAACTAATACCAAGTGTGGCTTTCCTGTTTGTGATTACAATAATTGGTATTTTAATGCAGCCTGTGGAGACCAGTAATGAAGGATGCTGTGTTGAATAATTTGGAAGAAAAAAAATCAGCCTATTACAATGGAACTATTTGCAAACAAGTACTGGAGCCTCCTCCATCAGTGATTGTGTTTTTCTTTTTGAATATTTAAGTCTTTGTTGTAAATACTTGACAGTTGTAATGTTCTCATGTCTGTTTGTGTGTATGCATTTAGATTATGATCTTTGGAAAGGCAGTAAGACACTAAACCACTTGCCTGTACTGAAGTTTATACTATTTATCAAATTAGATTAGCTCAGCCTGTGTACCAGTGTCTCAAGTCTTTTGCAAAGATAAATATCCTGTCTCTCAAACCATTCACTGACACATCTGTTTAATAAAGAAAATATTTGTCTTCAGATTCCACTAATTAATGATCTCACTAGCTAGTTGTTAGAATATTTGTGTTAAGGTACCACCTCCTGTTGTAAAGTATCCTCCTTGTATTACACACAATAAAATGAGCCATTTCACAACCAATTTTGTAATGGATTTGTCATGTGTAGTCATCAGACTGTCAAAGTAAAAAGGAGTCAGTTTGGTGTTGAGTTGTTCCTTTGGATTCTGAGAGAGAATTTCTCTATCTTAAAAGGAATACCCCTTATTGAACAAAATGCATAGTTCTACTTTCTCTGCATGTGGAAACATTCTCCCAGTATCTACCTTACCAAACCTTGTATCTTATTGTAACAACAGAGGTGAAAAGATTGTACTGTCTTTAGTTCTGGTGTTCCACAGGTCAGAACATAAAATTAATTGATCCACCTGGTTCCTAATATGACTTTCTGTATATTAGTTTATGGCTCTTGTTACTTAAGTTTAAGTTTCTTTTTATAATAACCAATTTTGTATTTGTTAAAAGAAAATTTCAGTGGTGCTGTAAATCTTGTAAACTCCATTTCTAATATGAAATTTTATTTTTTCCCTTCTAAATATCCCAAACTGCAAACAAGGTAGAGGGAAAAGAAATCAATTTCTCTAGTTCTGGAATACGAAAAGTTTGCCATGTTCAGATGTCTGTCATTCAAAATTTCTAACCTGTTTAGGTGGAGGTAGTTGTGTCAAATCTTTATAAATATAGCTTACTTAGGAAACAGTGCCACCAAATCTTTTAATCGCACTTCAAGAGGACAATCAGAATGCCCACTAACCTGGCAAAATGGTGTATTAATTACTCCTGTGCAAACTTGAAATATTTTCCCTTTAAATCCAAATATGTACAGACTTATTGCCAAAAAGAGGCAGCCAGTTTGCATGAATGTCCTGTATGGAAAATGTAAGCAAAAAATAGTCTATAGATCAAAAGTTCAAACCACAAGGAGAGATGAGGTGACTTTATCCCTCTTAAAATAGAAATTAATGCATTTTTTTGTCATATCCTTCTGATTTACAGTGATCCTCAATTCAAAAATCAGTCATTTGGACTCTACAAATGGAAATACTCCATGAAGTCAGTGAGAGTTTTGAGGTTTGAGCCCTACTTGGTATCATTGTGGCAGAGAATGCATACTCGGAAATAACCTGCTCCCTGATGCCCAGTTTGTGTTCCACCAGAGCCACACAACTCCTGACTTCATTACAGCCTTGGCTCAAAATGTGGACCAAGAGCTGAATTCCAAAGGAGAGGTGAATAACATCAAGGCTGCACTGACAATTTGTGGCATTACCGAGCTGTAGCTAAACTGGAGTGATTTTGAATTGGGGAAGTCTTTCCACTGACACACTGAAGATGGTTGTTGGAGGTCAGTGATCTTGGTAGGAATCCCAAGAACAAAGAAAATTACAAGGCCTGTTCCTATGCTTCAGCCCTCCAAGCCTGCACCAACATGCTACCCATCACAGCTAAAACCCTCTACTGTCCTAGGATTGTATCGCTCTACTCCTGTCCTATTCATGTATTTGTCAAAATGCCATTTAAAAGTCACTATTGTATCTGCTTTGGGGGGGGGGGAGAAAAAAACTTCTCGTACATCACCTTTTAAACCTTGTCCCTTGCACCTTAAACCTATGGCCTTCCACTCTGGGGAAAGAACTTCTGACTGTCCACTCTGTCTGTGCCCTTCATAAATTTGTAGACCTCTATCAGGTTGCCCCTCTGTCATTCTAGTGAGAACAACTCAAGTTTCTCCAACCCCTCCTCCATAGCTAATGCCTTCCATACCAGGCAATATCCTGGTGAATCTTTTCTGTACCTGCTCCAAAGCCACCACATCCTTCTGGTAGTATGGTGACCAAAATTGAACATAATATTTCAGATGCAGCCTAAGGTTCTATGACGTTGCAACATTACCTGCCAGTTTTTGAACTCTGGGCCCTGGCTGATGAAAGCAAGCATGCCATAGGACTTATTGACAATGTTCTCCATCTGCATTACCGCTTTCAGTGACCTATATACCTGTACACCCAAATCCCCATTCCTCACCCAATTCCTCAAGGTAGGGTCTTTGCCTCAACCATCTTTAACTACTACATCAATGACCTTCCCTCTCTTATAAATGTGCAGTCGTTAGCAAACATCTCCACTTCTGACAATGTTCAGCACCATTCATGACTTCCTGATACTAAAACAGCCTATGTCATTTGTAACAAGACCTCATCAATATCCATGCTTGGGCTCTTGTGGCAGGTAATGTTCACGCCTCACAGTGACTACCTCCAACAATCCCTTGAGATTCAGTAGCATTACTATCACTGAAACCCCCTATTACCATGCTAGGGATGATGATGTGGAGGTGCTGGTATTAGACTGGGGTGGTCAAGATCAGAAATCTCACACTACCAGCTTATAGTCTAATAGGTTTATTTGAAAACACAAGCTTTTGGAGTCTTAGTCCAAAATGCTGAAGATGAGTTAAAGATTTAACAGTTTCTTCAGTTTGTTTATACTTCCTCATCAGTGGTGTGATCCTTTGATCTTTTTACTTAAAAATTCTGTGTCTGATACTGCTTCTCTTGCTAACACATGAAGAAAGAATAAAACTCCGAAAGCTTGTGTTTTCAAGTAAACCTGTAAGACTATAACTGGTGTTGTGTGATTTCTGATCTCATCCTGGGAGTTACCATTAACCAGAAACTCAACAGGGCATTCCATATAAATAGCATGGCTACAAGCATACTGCAGAAGTAAATTATCTCTTCCCCATCCTACCCAGTCTGTCCACCATCTACAAGGCTTGGGTTGGGAATGTGTTAGCATACTGTCCACTGTCCTGGATGAATGCACTGAAGAACCTAAACACTATCCAAGCCAAAGCAGCTATTTAATTGATCGTTTGTGGATGTGGTGGCATTCAGTCACTCCATTGCTGATGCTCAATTACAGTGTATACAATACACAATACAATGCAGAAATCCAAAGATTATGAGATGTTACAATCCAAACCCACGTTCTGTAGAAGGACAAGGGCAGCAGGTACATGTGACCAAGTTCACCTCCAAGCCATTCATCCTGACTTGGAAATAGATTACCTTCAGTAGTGTCAGGTCAAAGTTGTGGAACTGCCTCCCTCACAACATTGTGAATATACCTATAGCAGATGGACTGCAGATCATAAAGACACCTCACTAACTTTTCAAGGGCAACTACGGATAGGTGATACATGTTGGCCCAGCCAGTGACACCCTGGTCCCATGAGTGAATGAAAAAAACAACTGTAAACACTCCCTTTCATATGATTCCAGGTATTAGGTCACACACTAGGGAGAAGTGATATCTGATACAGTATAGGTAGATGTTTACTGCCAATAATGTTCACTAAAGCCTTAGGTATTCATGCAAATCCCTCATGGAAAAGCCATGACTTTCTCTTTAGCCAGGAAAAGAGTTTGGATGGCTCCCAGAACTTTTAACTACAAGCATAACTTGCCTCTTGAGAATTAAGTAATTGTTTTTTCTCTTTTTCCAGGCTCTCAGTTATATTTCTACTTTAGTTTTACATTGGCAGTCAAAGTTACAGCTGAATTTGTTGTACTCTCAGTCAAAGCTCCCCTGTCTGCACTGACCTTGTCCATCTAGATAAATCCCATGGATTTACTCTGCCACTCTAGCAATCTGCACAACACTGTCACCTTGTGACAATGGAAACATTTGGGCCTTTGGACATTACTTCTGCTCTTACTATTTTCCTTTCTCACCTGAAGAGGAGATCTGGGCATTACCAGCTCTCCCTTCTCACCCCTGATCATTTTCACTCTTCCCTGTGTTCACTGCTATCAATGTCATGCCCTCTACACTGGGGAGACGAAACATAGACTGGATGACCGCTTTGCAAAACGCCGATGTTCTGTTTGCAAAAATTACCTTGACGATACTATTGTCCACTACTTCAACACATCACTGTGTTCCCATGCCAGCAACTCTGTCTTGGGCTTGCTGCAGTGTCGTAGCGAAGAGCAGCACCTCACTTACTGCTTGGAATCTTTGGAGTTTTCAGGCTTCAATGTCAAGTTCAATGATTTTAGGGCTTGACTACTTTCACGCATGTCCTTAGCCCAAACTCCCTGCAGCAGGCCTTGTCATCATATTGATAGTTTCCACAAACAACCCATTGTTGGTCGGCCACTAATGGTCCCCATTAGCAGCTAGTGATTCTCCCAGGCTTACTTTACCCATTCCTTGATCTGCCCAACTTTTTTTTCCTCTCTCTGTCGCGCTCTCTCTCTCTCTCTCAGCTCCATCTCTACCTATAGTTTATTCCAGTTCCCCTACACTCCACCCCCCCCGCCCACCATCCTTTTTGCAGCATATATACTAACCTTTCCTAACTACAATCTGTTCTGAGAAGGGTCTTTGCGCCTGAAATATTAATTCTGATTTGTCTCCATAACTGCTGTTAGATATGCTGAGTTTTTCCAGCAATTTCTGTTCATTAGTAATTGCAATGTTCATTTTGATGGGGTTATTTCATAATGCAGAACCTGATTATTGCTGAAAAAAGACTTTTTTTTTCAGGAGGAAAGGGTCAAACGTTTCAACCCGAAACATTAGCTCTGATTTCTCTTCACAGATGCTGCCAGACCTGGTGAACTTTTCCAGCAACTTCTGTTTTATTCCCATTTTGTACAAGGTTTTCATCTTGTACTTGGGCTAATGAAGAAATGCCAATGTAAAGGGAAACAATGTTTATACTGTATGAGAGGAGAATGTTGATCATTTGACAAATCTTGCAATAACAGCAATGCATAACATTTGAAGACTGATCACAATGTTTTCACAGATGACCACAAAACTTTGATATAGGAAAGGAGTTGAAGGCGAAATTGGTAGCAGACTGCAGAAAGTAGCAAAAACTGAGTAGATTTGCAAAATAGAAGAATAACCCATCCTATGCTATAGAGTATGCAATGAATTTGCAGAGTTTGTTGACAACTGTAATGCATGTAGAACTCAAGTGGTTATTCCCAAAGATCTGTGGCAACATGTATTGCATATTGCCCATCTGAAAAGGTCACCTTGGTGATGTGAAAATGAAGGAACTACCTTGTGATCTGGTGGTTACAAACAGATTGCCATATAAAAGCATTTATTTTAAAATGTGTAGTTTGTATTCATTTTACTCTATCTGTTCAAACACGTTATGACACACATCAAAGGCAGTCAGGACTTGAGCCTACAATTTCTGACAGGCACCACTACAGTTGGAAGCTACATATGAAAGGGTACACCTGCGTTTGAGCCAGAGGCCTCATGATCTTCAGTTAAATATTGTACCACTGTTATTTTTAAATCAACCTGCTCAGGAATGTTATGATAAATATCTGAGGCAGGTGGGACTTGAACCTTCTAGTTCTGAAGTAGGGACATACTTTCTGTTAGTTTGCCACAATTTTACATGTAGAATTATGTCCCACACCTCTACAACTGAATGCAGGCCCAACAGAAACTTGACAATGACTCAGAGTAGATACTTTCAGCAAAGTGCTAGCAGCCACTAGTATTCCAAGATTTTTGCTTGTGATTCATGATCAATATAGCAATTGCCAGGAAACTGCTGTAACAAATTTGATAATAACTAATGACTGAAGTGATTTTTCTGGACAAATTGTTTACGAAATGGGGTTTGCTACAGTCCATCACAACAGACAATGGCCCATAGTTTATTTACAGTTTAGTGAGTTCCAACAAGCCACAAAGTTCACCACAATTGAATGGTGGCATCAGGTATTCAACAGAGTGATCGAGGACATTGAGAGTCATAATGTCAAGAGAGGAGAACATTTGACCAATCCATTTATGTTCTGTTCACACAGCGATCTACACCACACTGAGTGAAAAGACACTGCTGAACTTAGAACTGCTCATAACTTTTGCATTCCATTGACAACTCCAAAATCATAAACGTTATCCAGCAGGAATTTCAGGGCAAAAGCAGGAAAAAAAATTACAAAGTAATAAAGTAAAGCAAAAGCATACTTTGACAAGCAAGCTGGGAATGATTATTTGAAATTAGAGATTGACTTTGCATCAAATGGTGAAATCACAATTGCAAACTTGCATCATCTCTGTCATATCCAAAACACATCACATAGTTGTTTGGTACTGACACTTGTGGGTGACAACAAAAAATAGAACGAAACATTCTGATTGCAGACTAGAACACTTCAAGGTCAGTGGCTATGACATCATTTCTTTTTACAATGAGCAACTGTGACATTCAAGACAATAAGGACTGCAGATGCTGGAAGCCAGAGTGTATAGGTGTGAGCTGGAAAAGCGCAGCAGGTCAGACAGCATCAGAAGAGCAGGAAAGTCAACATTTCCGGTTGAAACATTTTGGTAGTGAATTTCACAGATTCAACATCGTATCAGAGAAACAATTCTGCCCTGTCGGTTTAAATCTGCTGCTACTTATCTTAAAACCATGGCCTCTTGTTCTGGATTGCTCCTCAAGAGGAGTCTATTTTGTCAATCCCTTTAATATCTTATAAACCTCAATTAGATTTCTCATTCTCCAAAACAATGAACCGTTTAGGTCTAAACCGCTCAATCTCTCTTCATAAGTCAAATCCCTCATCTCTGGAATCAATCTGTGAAATTCCTCTGAACTACTTCCAATATAACTGTATCCTTCCTCAAGTGAGGGGACCAAAAATGTGTACAATACTTAGATGCAATTTCACTAATGCCTTGACCAATTGCAGCAACATTTACACTTTATTCCTTCAGCAATAAATACCAAAATTCCACTTGCCTTTCCTATTATCTGCTGTACCCACAATTTAGTTTTCTGTGATTTATGCAGGAGGGTGCCTAGATCTCTCTGTACTGAAGCACTCTGAAGTTTCTCTCCATTTTGATAAATTGTCTTTCTATGCTGCTGACTGTAATCTCTTACTTATCCATGTTAAACACAATCTGCCAGATTTTGGCCAATTTACTTAACCTATTCATTTTCTTTTTAATTTCACTGTTGCAACTTACTTTACCAATTATTTTAGTGTTATCTGCAAATTCGGCTATCGAACCTTCCATCCCTGCATCCAAGGCATAAACATAGATTGTTAATCGTTACAGCCCGAGGACCAAACACCAAGGTTCCTGCTAGTTACATCTTGCCAACCAGAAAAAGCCCCATTTATCCCAAATTTTTGCTTCCTGTTGGAAAGCAAACCCTCTATCCAAACTGATAAATTACCCTAACTCCATCTGATTCCAAATGTCTTGTTATTACTTCCTTAATAATGGATTCTAACAATTTCCCATTAACTGATGTTAAACTAATTGGTATATAGTTTCCTACTGTTTACCACCCTCCCTTTTTTTAATACGGGTGTTATATAAGCATTTTTTCCCCCAATGCACTGGAAGCTTTCTAGCATTCAGGGAATTTTGGATTCTTAGTGACAATATCTCAAAAGTCACCTTCATATCTTAAAGGTTATTGCTATGCACAGTGAAAGTGGCCAAGGTGAATCTAAAAGAATGACGTACACTTTTTTCCTTAGGGTGGTTTAATTTGATATAGGACTTTAGTTTAACAAATGGGAGAAGCAATAATGTTCCATTTTTCTACTTTAATTATATATCTATTGATTTATTTCTGTACTGTGACTGATTAGTTAAGCTTGGATGTGGTGACTGGAGATTAAAAAAATGACTAAAATGAGTCAAGTTGCTGTCAGCATCTCAGCAGACATTTTCAATCATTGAATGAAACATCTGTTACACACATACAAACCAGTGTATCATTTCTAAATATCTCTGAGGAATAAACCGAACACATGAATGCAGCAGATTGGTGGAATCATTTTGGAATTACTCTTCAAGTATTCTAGGTGGGAGCACAAACATGCAAAGGCAAATTAATAGACTGATTGATTAAGACAAACTTTGGCAGAGGTAGCTTAATCTGAGGATGTCTGAGACCATCTGCATGGGATTTTTGAAAATTCACTGTGTCTTTCTTAACATTGAAAGCCTACAAACTGTGAAGAAACAGGATACATGTGTAAAATCTCCAAATAGTACTGAACAGGCACAAAAATCTAATATATAATCTCATCTTTGAACTCAGGGATGTTGGAGTTCAAAATTGAAGAATTTATCACACAGAATCTTAGTCAAACAGCAACTGGGAGCCCAGCATTATGTTTAATTTTGGACACTTGAAAGTTCAGAAACTATATATTGTTCTTTGAAGGGTGTACCATACACACTCAGCAGGAAGATTACAGGGCGTAAAGAGTTAAAAAAATGAAGACCAGTTGCATAAGCTGGCATTGAATTCTAAGTTTAAAAATCAAGTGGTTATAAAATTGAAACATTTAAAGCCTGCATGCATAACAAAATATTTTCCCTTAGTGGGAAATCAAGAATAAATAGGCAAAGTGTTAAAACATAGGATTTTCAGGAGTGAAATTAGGAAACACTTTGCCATTTAAAGGGTTATGAGATATTAGCTTTTCTCTCATATGTTCTCCGTGTACGTGTTAATACTATTCCTCATCTTTCTATCTGGGCCTCTTGTCTGTTTAACTCCCCTGACTATTTATCTCCGTTCTTTTTCACTTTTTAATCTCTCTTTCTTGCTCCGTTTCTCACTTTATCGCCATCTCAGTCTCTTTCAAATCCGTCAATTTACTGTTTTTTCTACCTGTCAGCATGTTTTTCTCTTACTTTTCCCAATTCCTTTGTCTTCCTGCGCCCTGTCTTGATCTTCTTTCATTCACACAACACTTCTCTCTGATTCTCTGTCTGAATGCACGGAATTTGCCAGATGGCAGTCTGAGTCCGGTTCTGTTTTTGCTGGAATGTCTTGAATGGAGCAGTCGCGGGTTTGCCAACGGAATTAAATCTGAACAGCACAGCAGCAGCAGCGCCATTGGGAGCAGGAAGGAGACGATAGCAAAGCGCCGAATGAAAATTCTCACAAATCCTGTCGATTGCAAAGTACCGCTCGATGAATGCAGTCACTCCTTGGTATAATGGGGTAGGAGTGTGGAGATTTAAAGGAAACTCAACAATGGTTCACAGAGAAGGTGCAGTGTAGCATCTTTATAAAATACAGTACTTGATGTTTATTTTCTCTTGGACTCTCCCTGCCACGTGTGTTTTGTTAGTTTGCACGAAATGTACAACTCGGCGTGAGTAACCGTTTGTTTTAACACTTTTTAACCAATGAGAACAAAATCGGACTCTTCACTCGTCAAATCTCTAATCTTAGCGTCCTGATTTTTGAGGCTAATTAATACACAAGGTCAACCATCTGTGAATATTGACGGAGGTTGCTAGTTACCATGATTGTGCTTGGCATTTTTAAATCTGTTTGCAAGTTAGACACGAGCGGACATAACTTGTTTGATACTTGGGTGTAAGATTTCTGATAATTTTCTCCCAGCTGTTAACATACGGAAAGGCAGAGCAACAACTCGCGAGTAGAAGTTTGGGAATATTTTTATTGTGTGCAAATTTTTTTTTGTTTCTCACATGCATTTAATATTTATTGTTGAAAGCCCACGTGCTCCACAGATTATGTTTCTCCGTTGTGGAGAATACATTTTGAGTAAACTAGCAAGATTAAGTTTGGCCTGGACACATGATAAATTGTTGTTAACACAGCTGAAGGGAGAAACAAATTATGTTTTATTGATGTTTTGCCTTTTTATAGATAGGCTAATCTCACTTGAAGTATGGTTGTTGACTAATTAACTTGGATTGGGTTTTACAGCTCAGGCTGCGTATATAATCGATCCATAAAGCTTGTGTGTTTTAATAGAAAATGTAATTATAGTAGTATAAATCAGGACAGCGTAATGCTATGATTCCAGTGCAATGAATTTCCATGTTGGCCTTTAAACTAGGACAGGTGCTAAACAAAAACTAAGAGTTTAGTTTCCTCACACGCTCCCCCCCCCCTCCCCAGCCCTCAGCGTAGTATCTTTCCAACCCAATCCTTCCTATGTGCTACTTTTATGTATTATTTTATGTCCCGTTTATAATATTTTATTGGTCAAGGGGTTACATTTGCCTTTGAGTGATAATCTACTAGAATCCATAACATGGGTTGATATTACCTTCCTTTAATGAAAGGTGAGGTAATCGTGAACACTCGACAAAGAATATTAAAATTAATGCGATTCCCGATTCGTACGAAATTATTTGAAGAAAGATGATTTGTTTGACTTTTTTCAAGTGATTTCTGCCAAAAATTAATGTAAATGGAATTAAGGTGGTCATTGGCAAGAATAGAGAGCTGGTGGACAACAAATAACGAGTCGGGAGAAAAGGAAGTTTCTCAGACTGAAAAAATTGTTGTTGATGGAGTTCCTTTGGAACTCTGTTGAAGAGTTAGAGCTGACTCCTTACAGTGTGGAAACAGACGCTTCAGCCCAAGTCCGCACCAACTCTTCAGCATCCCCCTGTAACCCACATAATCTACACATCCCTGAGCACTATAGTATAGCCACTCAACCTAACCTGCACATCTTTGGACTGTGGAAGGAATCCGGTGCACCCGGAGGAAACCCACGCAGACACGGGGAGACAATGTGCAAACTCCACACAGACAGTCACCCAAGGGTGGAACCAAACCCAGGTCGCTGCTGCTGTGAGGCTGCAGTGTTAGTCACTGTGCCACTACTTCCATTCGATAAAATAACGAATGATAGACACATTGAAATTTGACAAATCTACCAAATTGGGAGATTTTGCAAATTGTAATAAGGATTGTGAAAGATAGTAGAGACACAATTAGCTATCAGATGGGCAGATATACAACAGATGCAATTTAGTGTATCAGACACTATGTAGTTTTGAAATAAGAATGGAGAAATAGGCATGTGGACCAAGTCAGCCTTTTATGGAGTTGTAGAGTACTGCAGCATGGAGATAGGCCCTTTGACCCTAACTGGTCTATGCTGACCAAAATGTCCATCCAAACTAACCCCATTTCCCTACACTTGGTCCATATCATTCCAAACCTTTTCTATCCACATCTAAATGCCTTCTAAATGTTGTTAATGCACCTGCCTCAGCCACTTCTGCTGGCAGCCTATTCCATATGCGTACCACCCTCTGTGTAAAAGAGTTGCCCCTCAGGTTTCCATGTATTCTTTCCTCTCTCACCTTAAACTGATGCCCTCTGGTCCTTGATTCCCCAATCCTGGGAAAAGGACTGAGTGTGTTCACCCTATCCATGCCTCTCGTGATCTTATGCACTCCTATAGATCCCCCTTCAGTCTCCTCCACTGTGAAGAAAAATGTCCTAGCTTGTCCAACCTCTCCCGATAACTCAGTCCCTTGAATCCTGGAAACATCCTTGTAAATTTCTTCTGCACTCTTTCCAGTTTAATAACATCATTCTTATAGCAAGGAGACCAAAACTAAACAGAATACTCCAAGTGTGGCCTCACCGATGTCCTATAGAACTGCAACATAACTTCTTAACTGTATACTCAGTGCCTTGACTGATGAAGGCCATTGTGCCAAAAGCCATCTTACTGCCCTGTCTACCTGTGACTCCACTTTCTGAGTTCTGAGGAAGGGTCACCAGACCAGAAACGTTAACTCTGTTTTCTTCTCCACAGATGCTGCCAGACCTGCTGAGCTTTCCCAGCAACTTTGTTTTTGTTCCTACTGTATGGAACCTTATCAAAGGCCTTACTGACATCCATATAGACTACATCTACTGCCCTCCCCTCATCAATCTTCCTGGTCACTTCATCAAAGAGCTCTAACAATTTGTGAAGCATGATCTCCCACACACAAAGCTGTGCTGACTACTCTTAATCAAACACTGTCTTTCCAAATGCAACAACCATCTTCTGAACACCTTCAGAGGATTACGTATGTCAGTGCACTATGTCCTTCTTCCATACCCAGCTAGGAATGAAAAATTGGTGTTGCTACAGTATAAAGAATTTGTTCGTCAAATGCTTTCTGAAGTTGTCCCAGGTGTGCTTTAAAAAAACCAGACTGCAGTCTTTGTTTCTGTTGTTAGATCCAGAAAAGCCTGCACTTTGCATTAATGATCACAGCGTGGGATTTACAGCACATATTTACACAGTGAGATCAAAAATGACTCTTGTGCTCCTCTGGACTTGATTTTTCAAAGTAATTGGGGGAAACTGTTTTCCTAGCAAAAGGGTTGCAGGAATTTTCTTAAACCAATTCACCAACTGGAGAATTATTTTTGGTGAAAATTGGTAGGAAACAATCTTAAAGCTTCTTGCTTATCACCCTAAGTTGATAACAAACCAAAAATTTGGAATCAGAATTTAGTGCTATGTATATTAATTTATAAAGCATTTAAAATAAAACTGTAGATTAATAAGTATTAATAACTATCAATAATGATTAATGTTGTTATTGTTTGCATTTAAATAGGACTGAGAACCTAATCCCACTTTTTAGGATAGATGAGAAGAAAGGGAAAGAGAATAACTATAGTGCTAGAAATTGAGGATACCTTAATGTTAAGATATAATAAATGTTGATAGAGTTAAGAACAAGATAGTACAAATCATGGTTCATATTACTGAGATAGAAAGGTCTTAATCAGTTTCAAAAGCTATGTGAGAAAAATAGGAAAACTGTCGGATGGCAGGAAAGACTGGAATAAAATTCATAGTGATAATGGGAACTGCAGATGCTGGAGAATCCAAGATAATAAAGTGTTAAGCTGGATGAACACAGCAGGCCAAGCAGCATCTCAGGAGCACAAAAGCTGACGTTTCAGGCCTAGACCCTTCATCAGAGAGGGGGATGGGGAGAAGGTTCTGGAAAAAATAGGGAGAGAGGGGGAGGCGGACCGAAGATGGAGAGAAAAGAAGATAGGTGGAGAGGAGAGTATAGGTGGGGAGGTAGGGAGGGGATAGGTCAGTCCAGGGAAGACGGACAGGTCAAGGAGGTGGGATGAGGTTAGTAGGTAGGAAATGGAGGTGCAGCTTGGGGTGGGAGGTAGGGATGGGTGAGAGGAAGAACAGGTTAGGGAGGCAGAGGCAGGCTGGGCTGGTTTTGGGATGCAGTGGGTGGAGGGGAAGAGCTGGGCTGGTTGTGTGGTGCAGTGGGGGGAGGGGACAAACTGGGCTGGTTTAGGGATGCGGTGGGGGAAGGAGAGATTTTGAAGCTGGTGAAGTCCACATTGATACCATTGGGCTGCAGGGTTCCCAAGCGGAATATGAGTTGCTGTTCCTGCAACCTTCATGTGGCATCATTGTGGCACTGCAGGAGGCCCATGATGGACATGTCATCTAAAGAATGGGAGGGGGAGTTGAAATGGTTTGCGACTGGGAGGTGCAGTTGTTTATTGCGAACCGAGTGGAGGTGTTCTGCAAAGCTGTCCCCAAGTCTCCGCTTGGTTTCCCCAATGTAGAGGAAGCCACACTGGGTACAATGGATACAGTATACCACATTGGCAGATGTGCAGGTGAACATCTGCTTAATGTGGAAAGTCATCTTGGGGCCTGGGATAGGGGTGCAGGAGGAGGTGTGGGGGCAAGTGTAGCATTTCGTGCAGTTGCAGTGGAAGGTGCCGGGTGTGGTGGGGTTGGAGGGCAGTGTGGAGCGACCAAGGGAGTCACGGAGAGAGTGTTCTCTCCGGAAAGCAGACAAGGGTGGGGATGGAAAAATGTCTTGGGTGGTGGGGTCGGATTGTAGATGGCGGAAGTGTCAGAGGATGATGCGTTGTATCCGGAGGTTGGTGGGGTGGTGTGTGAGAACGAGGGGGATCCTGTTTGGGCGGTGGTGGTGGGGGCGGGGTGTGAGGGATGTGTTGCAGGAAATGCGGGAGACGCGGTCAAGGACGTTCTCGACCACTGTGGGGGGAGATTTGCGATCCTTGAAGAACTTGGACATCTGGGATGTGCGGGAGTGGAATGCCTCATTGTGGGACCAGATGCGGTGGAGGCGGAGGAATTGGGAATAGGGGATGGAATTTACATTCTTTACACACATATTCACTTCCTCCACTACACAGTGCACAGTAGCAGACATTGTGACATCTGAGATGAAGCACTGCAACAATTTGCCTAGGCTGCTTTGACAGACTTTCCAAACTCCTGAACTCTTCCATCTAGAAGGGCAAGGGCAGCAGAAATTTGGGAGCACCACCAGAACCAAGTTCCCCTCCAAGCTACACACCAACCTGAAATGAAACTGTTGTGGTTGTTTTTCGTCACAGAGTCAAAACTTGCAATTCTCTTAATAATAGAGAGGGATATTGGGAGGTCTACACTACTTGCACTGCAGATATTCGAGGCAGCAGTTCACCACAACCATCTGTAGTAAAAGTAAGGATGAGCTACCCTTTGAATGATAAACATCCCCCATGAATGAATTTTAAAAGCCTTCCAGTCACTGGGACTTCACTGTAACTTCTATGATTTAAATTAGCCTCTTTCTCTCAGGTGGTGACCTTCATATGCAGGCAAAATTAGTGAGAGACATGAAAGCATAAACCCCTACCATCTTCAACCTCTGTCAGCCCTGTAGTTTTTGGTCCAACAAGTTAAAATGCATTACTTGATTTAATTCTTGGAAATTAAGTATGGACAATAACTAATGAGAGAGCTGGGAATAAATTTGAATAGTACTCATAAAATATTCAAATTCAAGATAAGAATAGAAAATATTCATGAAATGTCAGCTATAAATTGTGGTAAGCCATAAGGAGCCAAGAGAGATAACAAGGAACCAGGTCTAAATCAAATGAACAGGAAACTTAGCAAAGACAGACTTTCAATTATCTAGTGCTTTTCATTACCTTAAGTTATCCTGAAATGTTTTACAGCCTAATAAGCCCTATGGAAGTGTAATCACTGTTTTTGTAAAAGAAATGCAGTCAGTTTGCTCACAGCATGCTCCTAGAAAACAGTTATATGATAATGAACAAATAATCTGATTTAGTGACATTGTTTAAGAGATAAATATTATCCAGGACAGTGGTAAAAACTCCCCTGTTGCTCTACATGTGGTCTGTCATAACCACTTGAGAGGGAAAGCATTAACAGTGGAAAATTCTTCAAATATGAATTGGATGGAAAACAAGATAAATATATTTTTATAAAGTGTAAAATGGGGGATTTAAAAAAGTTACTAGAGTCTGTAAGTAAAATAGACCTTGAAGAGAAGGGCAGATGATAAATTTTGAGCTAAAATTGTTATTGTACAAGGGCTTGTGTATACAAAGATTTTACCACTACTAGTTTCTTCAAAGCATTATATACTTCGGGGCTCTTATTTATGCATCATTGGCCGTACATTCTATGCTGTTGTAAAGTGGTTTGAATTATTTAATATCAACTTAATCATACATGTTATAATGTATCTTTGGGGTAGGCGGGGCTAAATTCTGACCTTCTGGGTCAGAGGAATGGACGCTACCATTATGGTTTATGTGCAGTCTCCATATATCTGATGGTTCACTGCAAATCTAATGTGGTGACATTAGATATGAATTTGATATAAATTCAAATTCTCTAAATTTGTCATAATCAATAATGAAAGTAGCTTGATGCTGGATTTTGGCGATCCACATGGATTCTGGAAGGATAAATTGGTCACCTTCTGATGGTGCACAATGGGGAACAGCAAGTAAAGAAGTATGGATATACATTATGCAGATTTAACAAAGGTAGACAGGTATAAAGAAGGAGATGGCCAACATAATTTTGGAGTAAATGTCAAAGGCTTAATTGGCCAATTCTGCAATCGTTTTCACTAACATAGTGTGTTACGGGATCTTCAAAACTATCTGCAAGTTAGAACAAGACACTCAAAAATATGATCTAAATGAAACAACCAGTGGAAATCAAACTGGACAGGTTAACAAGAACACAGTACTTCATGGGAGATAGTAAGAATTGTCGATGTTGGAGTTAGAGATAACACAGTGTGGAGCTGGAGGAAGCCAGCAGGCCAGGCAACATCAGAGGAACAGGAAAGTAGACGTTTCAGGTCAGGACCCTTCTTCAGAAATTTCTGAAGAAGGGTCCCGACCCGAAATGTCAGCTTTCCTGTTCCTCTGATGCTGCCTGGCCTGCTGTGTTCCTCCAGCTCCACACTGTATTATCACCGTACTTCATGGATTGTTTAAAAGTACCGATGTAATTATAACGAATGTAAAAAGTGGAATGAAGGTGAAAAGCTCATTAGAAACAATATGAAAATAAACTAGCAGAAATTATGAAGTAGGTAGAAGGGATTTTTACAAATATATTAGAAAAAGAAGTATAGTTCTGGAAAAATGAGGTCCATCTGTAAAATACCAATTATAGATAAAGAAGATATGTTGGAAAATGTAAATATTTGTCACCTGCTTTTACAACTGATGGTTGAAGTGAGGCTAGATGGGGGAGGGCACGGAACTACCGGGAGAAAAAAACTAGATACCTAATTTTGCTTTGAAAAACAGTATAGAACTTGAAATGGGAGAATCTTTGAATCTGGGCCAAAAGGAATACTATTTGCAAATTTTCAACATGGGAACCACATTGTGGGATTACAGAACAAGGATCGGTGCTGGCTCCACCAGATTTTTTGTCATTTATATCAACGATTTGAATATGAATATAGGAGGAATAGTTCATAAGTTTTCAGATGACATCAAAATTGGTGGTGTAGTGGACAGTGAAGAAGATTATCTCGAAGTACAATAGGACCTTGATCAGAAGAGACAATGGACTGAGGAGTGGCAGATGGAATTTAGTTTAGATAAATGTAGGGTGTTGCCTTTTAATAAGGCAAATTAATGGTAGGGCACTGGGGAGTGTTGCCAAACAAAGAGACCTTGGAGTGCAGATTCATAGTTTCTTGAAAGTGGAGTCGCAGGTAGATAGAATAGTAAAGATGTGTTTGGTATGCTTGCCTTTATAGATCAGTGAATTGAGTACAGGACTTGGAAATGTCATGCAGATGTACAGGACATTGGTTAGGCTGCTTTTGGAATACTACGTTCAGTTCTGGTCTCCCTGATATAGGAAAGACGTAGTTAAACTTGAAAGTATGCTGAAAAGATTTGCAAAGATGTTATCAGGGTTGGAAAGTTTGAGCGCTTAAGAGAGAGGCTGAATCAGCTGGTGCTATTTTCCCTGGAACATTGGAAGTTGAGGGGCTTTACCATGAGAAGCATGGATAGGATGAATAGCCAGAGTCATTTTCCCAGGGTAGATTCAAAATAAAAAGGGCATAAGTTCAAGTTGAGAGTGGGAAAATATAAAAAGCACCTAAGGGGCAATTCTTTCACACAGAGGGTGGTGCGTGTATGGATGAGTTGCCACAGGACGTGTTGGAGACTGGTGCAATAACAGCATTTAAAAGGCATCTGGATGGGTATATGAATAGGAATAGAGAATATGGCCCACATGCAGGCAAATAGGACTAGATTAATTTAGGATATCTGTTTGGCATGGATGATTCAGACTGAAGGCTCTGTTTCTCCACTGTGTATCTCCATGACTCTACAACTGCTAATGAAGATTGATCTAATGTTAGTTATGGAGAAATTCCTGTGGCTGCATTCCCTCTTTACCTCCTTCCTTTAAATTCCTCTTGAATTGTACCTATGACCAAATTCTTGATCAAAATAATCTCCTTTGCTTCAATTGCTTTTTATAACAGCAATACTGCAAATCGTGTGATTCTTTTCTAAACTGAAATGTTCTACATGCATGCAACTGATTTTATTCCCTTCAAAAGATTTCACTTGAAAGACTCTCCAAAAGGTCAGGGTTTACACTGATATTTTTGCCCAAGGCCACTTCTGCATTTGGATTGTGCAGTCTGAGCGCGTGCAGGTTATAATTTCCCAGAATGCAGCAGCTCCAGTCAGTCAGGAGCTTTCTAGCAGTTTCAGCTTAACTGTTGCTGTAAGGAAACCCGGAAGACAACTTTACAATTTTTTATTCAGGTAGAAGTTTGATTACATAGCTATTATAATTTTTGCTTATGGTCCACAAAGTCCAGAAACTGCATTAAGCTCAGCAACAGATGGTGTTTTTCATCATAATTGAGTTTACTTGAAACAATCAGCTTGCAATTAACTTCACTAGTTATCACCTGGTATATTGCAAGATAACAACATTCTCATTTTTACAGGTGTCGACTGTCGTCACTTTTCATTTTATTCATTTGGTTACAGTTAGACAAAAATGGATTTTCAAAAATCTCTAGTTGCAGCCTGTATTTTGTTACAGTATTTGGAGTTAGTTTTTAGATATTTTTGGCAATGAAAGACTGCTGAGGGATACAGGTGAATGTAGACACACACATGATCAGCCGGCAGAGCAAATACTGTGTTCATGAAGATCCCTTAAAGTCACAGGCTATGGATATCATACACACAATTTGCCAAATTCTCCTCTTCACACCTTTGTCCACAATGCAGTCAGAGTCATACTTCCTTGATCCCATAACTGCAGACAGACAACAGGTGATTATATGAATGTCACACTGCAAGGAACCATCCTGTCAGTGTTATTTGATAGTTGGTTAAGATATCCTTATCTCTTGCACTACACTTCCCAATCTGCCATAAGTGCAGCCTGTTTGGCCTCTGAGTAAAGATTTCTTTTCCCTGTCAGTGCCTTATGGGAATGATTGACTATTTTAAATTTCTGCTTAATTTGGTCTTCTCTGTGATGTGTTTTGGTTAGTATGTCAATTTGTTGGTTAAATAAGGATAATAATTTGAATATATTTTTATGTAAATATAATAAATCACAAGGAGTGATATATCAACTGTTAGGGCCATATCATCATAGAGATTTACAACACAGAAAACAGCTTATCAACTCTGTGCCAGTCTAAGACAAGCACCTAACCACTATAATCCATTTTTTAGTGCTCGGCCCATAATCCAAATGCATACGTAAATACTTCTTAAAGTTTGAGGATTTGTGCTTCTACCACCCTAACAGACAGGGAGTTCCAAATCCCCACCACCCTCTGGGTTACATTGTCTTCCTCATGTTCCCTCTGGACATCCTGCCCCTTATGTTAAATCTATGCCCCCAGTCATTGATCCCTCCACCAAGAGGAAAAGTTTCCTCATATCTACCTTATAGATGCCCCTCAAGTTTATACAACTCAATTATGTCCTCTCTCAATTTCATATGCTGCAAAAGGGAAACAACTGTAGTCTATCCAAACTGTCTTCATAGCCAGGCAACGTCCTGGTAAAGATAACCAAGTATGAAGCTGGATGAAATTTATTTCAGAACCCTCTCCCCATCCCCCTTTTCTGATGAAGGGTCTAGGCCCGAAACGTCAGCTTTTGTGCTCCTGAGATGCTGTTTGGCCTGCTGTGTTCATCCAGCCCCACACTTTGTTATCTTGGATTCTCCAGCTTCTGCAGTTCCCATTATCTCTGATCACAATTTTAAACTTCCTGGTAAATCTCTATTGCACCCTCTCGAGCATAATCATATCCCTCCTATAATGTGGATTCTAGAATGGCACACAAATCCCCAGCTGTGGCCCAACCAACATTTTACACAGTTCCAGCCTTACTTCCCTTCCCTTAAACTCTGTGCCTTTGCTGATAAAGGCAAGAACCCACATGTTGTGTTATCCACTTTACCTGCTACCTTAAAGGACTAGTGCTCATTCACACCAAGGCCCCTCTGATCTTCAGTGCTTCCCAAAATCCTACTATTTGTCATTATTTCCTCGCCTTGCTTGTCCTGCCCAACTGCCCTACCTTGCACTTATCCAAATTGAAATCCGTTCAAAAGAAGAAAAGAACAAGGAACAATACATCAGGAAGGAGAAGGTCTTTAGGCCCAGCAAGCCTGCACCAATGCATGGCACCTTTTATAGACTAAAGGCTTTGGCACCACGTGGTCCATATCCCTCAGATCACTGCTCAGTGCTGATTAGGCAGCACTTTAACTATAAAGCACACCATTCAGAAGCTGAGAAAGACAAGATACTTGGCAATTCCTCTAGCTCTTCCATGCGCCATGTACAATCAGTTGAATCATGTCTTCAATACTATAATCCAAAGAAAATTACAACACTAGAAGTAGACATGTCACAAATATGCCTTAGTACATGCCTTCTTCTAAATGACAAACCTGTTAGATCAAAAATATCTATTGACCATGCAGGCAAATTATTTCATTACCAAGTGTGAAACTCTCCTATTCGTCTTCAGGATCACAAAGTTCCATACATGCTTATTCAATAAATTGTTTACTGTTGAGAGAGACCATTAGCCTTTGGAAATTATCTGGCCAAAGCTACTTACAAAGGTATTTTCTCAACTCAAAGATTACTCATTAAAATGTAAAGTTATAACTGTGACATCAGGTAGAAAGGTAAAAGCCAGGCTGATGAAGTGTATGTAAGCTTAGAGGATGTAGAGAATGTCTAACAGATTGATCTGAAGTGTATTGGTCATCATCTGGAAAAAATTGGCAAGCTAGTGAAGACTCAAGCGACATGTCGGGAACAAACCAGATGTGCCGCTATTACAACAAATATTCTGTTCTGTCCACCAAAGAATTTGGATTTGTGTTGAGAAAGAGTGTTTGGGAGAAATGGACATTGGATTAGCTAAAGTAGAACTTTATCAATGAAGGCCTGTGTCATTTCCCATCCTTTCTGCTAGCTTCTGCTGACATATCACCATTTAGCTTTCCAAAGCTAATCTGCCTGCTGGCTGGGTCACAGCTGTGATGCATGACGGAATGGAAGTTGCAGTACAAATTGCATGGGACTTGCAGATACATACTACGAATGAGCCGCATATGTTCTGTGCAATTGTGGCATCACTTATCGCCAAAATACTCCATTGCACAGAACTGTTGTAATAAGTAATTGTTGTAATTGAGTTGTGTTGTAAGTGTATTTGAGCTTTTTTTAAAAATCGTAAATAATCTCTTAAAACAGACAGGTTAGCTCCATCGAGAATAATTTTGCACATTCTAATTGAGTTAACTTCAAACATGAAGGCTATTTATGTGAATTGACAGGACATCCTCAGTCATAGGCTGTATTCAAATAGGCAAACATTTTCCCACAGGCGACTGTTTCTACAGTGATTAAACGCACATTGAACTACTGAGATGGAATTTAACCTCCTACGTACATGACTCATCATTATGAAGGTTTTGAATGTAATCTTCTGATTTGCATCCTAAGTATATGATGTCACTATTTCTAAGTCTTTCTGGATGTAACTGTGGTTAAGGTTAGATTGGTGTTCTGGCCCAAAAAGACAGAAAAAAAAATACACCATGTCTGTTAGTATCTGAAGAGTTAAACGTTTCTAGTGCAGACCTTTCTTCTGAGTTACAGGTTACGTGACAAGTATCTAGAACATTACAATACAGATGCATGCTATTTTTCTCTGCAAACCTGTGCTGGCCTTTTTCTCTATGTCAGCCACCTGGTCAAATTCCATTTTTCTACTTAGTCTCCAAACCTGCTAATGTTCCTTTATAAAGCAATTGGTTAATTACCCCCAAAAAGAATTTAGTTTAAACATTTCACATCCTAGTGTATCTAAGGAGTTTTTCTTACTCTCTGATTTATTTACTTTTGTTATGATATCATCTTTTATTGTTCTTACTCTTGTCTCAATGATCAATGGAAATACAAAATTTTTACCAGGTAATCCTGAAGACCTCTCTCAAGTTATTCCTTAATATCCTCAGTTCCAAATTGAATTGCCTAAACTTTACATTTCTTTAACCTGGTTATGTAACAAAATATTTGCACCTGAAATGATAACCAATTTTTCTCCTCTTGACAGCTATCAAACTTAGAACAAATTTCCTCAAACCAACTATTTCTTAATACAGCATAGGTAGGTTCTTTATGAAGAAAATACTGTGGCTTAAGGCTACTGCTACAGATATTAGTATCCTTAATAAGGATTGCTGTAAGTATGTTTTGTTCAATAAAAAGGCCTTCACACTATGCGTATTTAAATTAGATTTTACTATGGTAAATAGTTGTAGAAAGTGTTCCAGTTTTTTATGGGATAAGATGTTCCAGATTGTCTGAATGATTTATTTCTCAATATTTTACCATTACCTAATGTCCTCTGAATATACTGGATAAATGAAATTACCTAGAGCATCCTATTTTGCTTTTTTTTTGTAGATACTGAGCGTGCAGTGCAATTACTTGCAAAGTATGGCATGAATCTTCCAGAACTAGAGGAAGAGCAACTCCGAGTGGCAATTGAGAAAGTCACAGACATTTTAAGAAGTGACTTGTTCCGAGCACTGTTAGGTAATTCTTCTTCTTATATATTAAAGTTAACTAATAATTAGAACTTTATGACAAGCACAGCAATTTGCAAATTTTCAGGAATTAGATCAAATAAAAATTTCAATGAGTAGCATTTATTTTTTGGGAACAGTGTGGTACCTTAGAGGCTACCATGATGTTTGCAGCATTTATGTGCATTTTTCATGTTGAGTTTCATGTGATGACAGTCGACGAGGATGTTAATGGGCTTTGGAAGAAGTTGAAACATGATGTCAATCAGGGTGTAATGCTGAATATGCATTCTGTAGCAGCAAATACCCAACAACATCTAACTACCCACCTATCTACCCCATTCTTCCACCAGCTGTATTTAAAAAAACTCAAGTACTTTCAGATAGATTGTTCTTCAGCAATTCCTCAATGAACTTTCCTTCATCATAAGGTCAGACATGGAGATGGTTGCAATATGTTCAACACCATTTGGCACTCCTCAGGTTTTGTAGCAACCTATATCCAAATGCAGCAACTCTTGGCAATATCCAGGCTGTGGAAAGTAATATTTAAGTCCCATGGATGCCAGGCAGTGGCCAGCTCTAACAAGTGAGGATCTAACCATTGTTTTTTGATATTCAACAGCATTACCATTGTGGAATCCCCCTACTTTCAACATCCTGTGGGTTACTGTTGATCAGAGGCTGAAGTGGACAGTAATTTTTTTCTGAAAATCTAACTGTTCGACACCTTAACAGTGTAAAACAATTTAAAGGCAAGCACTCAGTTGGGAACCTCCAAAAAAGAATTTCTGGTGTTGCATATTGTCTGCAAAATTCTATTATATAGTCTTCTAAAGAATACGCATCTTACTTCCTAAAATTTATTGAAATTTCATAACATTTTTCCTTATTAACGAGATGAGAGTGCCACTGGCTAGGCAGCATTTATTGTCCATCCCTCGTTGCCCAGAGGGCAGTTCAGAGTCAACCACATTGCTGTGGGGAGAGAGAGAGAGAGAGAGAGAGAGAGAGAGATAATGGGAACTGCAGATGCTGGAGAATTCCAAGATAATAAAATGTGAGGCTGGATGAACACAGCAGGCCAAGCAGCATCTCAGGAGCACAAAAGCTGACGTTTCGGGCCTAGACCCTTCATCAGAGAGGACTGTTAGGTAATTCTTCTTATATATTAAAGTTAACTAATAGTTAGAACTTTATGACAAGCACAGCAATTTGCAAATTTTCAGGAATTAGATCAAATAAAAGTTTCAATGAGTATTCATCATTGCTGTGGGTCTGGAGTCACATGTAGGCCAGACCAGATAAGGATGGCAGTTTCTTTCACTAAAGGACATCAGTAAACCAAATGGGTTTTTCTGACAATTGACAGTGGATTTATAGTCATCAATAGACTCTTAATTCCAGATATTTTTATTGAATGCAAATTCCACCATCTGCCATGGCAGGATTTGAACCCAGGTCCCCAAAATGTTATCTGGGTCTCTGGATTAACAGTCCAGCGATAATACCAATAGACCATTGCATATAAATGCCTGAGTTGCATGTATAGATTATCTTTCCTATAAGGGTTTTCCGTAGAACATTTAATACAATTTGTAAACCATCCTCAGTGTCCAGTTGTTGAGGTTCTAGCTGTGAGAATACTTTATATCTGATCTTGCTTTTTATAGGCGGTGACAGTTCCAAGACTATATCTGGCTATTCTTTTAAAATATAACTGGTGTCCACATACCCATTGATCATACCTTCATAGAACCTCAGTGCCAAATCATATCTAAACACTTTTCACTTGGTTTCAACCATTTTTCATCAAAAGTAACTGTACTTTGCAATCTTCTTTCTGAGCACTTTGTGCCATTGTTTATCTTCGGGCAGCCTTCCTCTGCTACCGCTGTCAATCTAGGCCCAAGCCAGTTCCTAAAATAAAAACCAAGACACCTTTCTTTATGGTTAGAGTTTAATAACTGTTCAATCTTACAACTACTTCCACACTCACTAGCCCCATCAGTTCCCACCTCATACACACACAATTAATCCATTAATACCAGTCACTGTCTAACTACCTGTTATAATGTCAGTAATCAATCAGTGTATTTAGAAGCAATTCCCATATCCAAGTCTAAGGTAGAATTGATGTGCAAGACATGTATGCTTCACAAAGAATGTCCTGGCTGAAATCTGCCACCCGCAGCATCCTCACCTCAGGACAGTGGCTGGATCCCTATTGACCATAATGGTGATTGTGGTAATAGACTTTTATTCATGTATGTCCTTCCAGGCTGGTGCTGGGGATAACTGCAACTTCTTTGATAACCACTCAATGCAGTATAAGGGAAGACATTGAGGTTTTCTGTTAACAGAGAGTTGACTATATTTTGTCCCCTCTTGTTTGGGAGCAGCAGGTGGAATAAGCATTTGGTTTCATTCAGGCTGCAAACTTGTTTCTGGTGCATGGTGCCACTGAGTACATGCACATTGCTTTCTGAGCTCAGGATGTCAAATCTGAACTATACTGCAACAAATCAAAAAGTAGTCTTTAGAAAACAAGATCTATCCTCTGACCAAGATAATAAAATGTGAGGCTGGATGAACACAGCTTGGCCTGCTGTGTTCATCCAGCCTCACATTTTATTATCTTGGAATCTCCAGCATCTGCAGTTCCCATTATCTCTATCCTCTGACCATGTGGTTGATAACCCCAGTGTTGCAAATCATAAATATGAGGGTGCCATAGATACAGTGGAAGTCATACTGCTACATACAATGTCATAGAGCAGGTATTAGCTAAATTAGGCTGGTCTCGTAACCAGTCTTGTAACCTGACACTAGCTTAATGAAATAAATCCTCTATGGGGTCCTCAAGTCCTGGCCGCATTCTCATGACAGCCAGAGGAAGTGCTTCAAGAACGTTCTGAAGGCTTCATGTAGGAGATTTATATCAAATTTGAGTCCTGGGAAAAACTCACCCAGAATTGTTGCACCTGATGAAATAAAATAAAAACGACATACACCATCCTTCGAAATTAAGTGAAAGAATATCCTGAACTAGCCGCTCGTTCAGAATATGACCTCTTTGTGCAGATCAACTTTAGCAGTTACCTAATTACTGAGCAAACCCTGCCAAACTCTCTAGATGATGAGCATGTTCGTCTTTGCCTTGAAGAAAGTACAAGACCCCAAGGAGGCCTGGCCTGATCAGGACTGAAGGCAAAAGCAAAGTTGCTGGAAAAGCTCAGCAGGTCTGGCTGCATCTGTGGAGTGAAAAACAGAATTAATGTTTTGGGAGTGGTGACCTTTCCTCAGAACTGATGGTGGCTGGGAAAAAGTCAGTTTATATGCAGGAAATAGGGAGGTGGGTGGGGTAGGGAGTACACGACAGGGTAGTGCCCAAAGAGAGAGAAAGACAGATGGGCAGACAAAGGAGTGATAACGATCAGCCTGGGAGGGTGAATAGTTGTTAATGGGTACTGTCGTGACTAGCAACAGGGGTGTGTAATGGCAGGCTATGTGGTAACAAGGCCTGATGTGTGGGGTAGGGGGCTGGGATATGGGGGAGTTTAGGCCCTAAAATTATTGACCTCAATATTAAGTCTGAAGGGCTGTTGGGTCCCCAAGCAGAAAATGAGGTGTTGTTCCTCCAGTTTGCTTTGGGCTTTGCTGGAACACTGCAGCAAGCCAGAGACAGAGATGTTGGCCAGAGAACAGGGTGGTGCATTAATGTGGCAGGCAACAAATAGTTCAGGGTCCTTTTTGCGAGCAGGGCATAAATGTCCTTCGAAGCAGTCGCCAAGTCTACGATTCATTTCCCCAATGTAGGGGAGACCACATTGTGAGCAGTGAATGCAGTAGACTAGATTCTGGGAAGTGCAAGTGAAGTGTTGCTTAACCTGGAAGGTATGTTTGGGCCCTTGGATATTGAGGAGGGAGGAGGTAAATGGGCAATTGTTCCACCGTCGCCAGTTATAGGGAAAGGTGCCAAAGGGCTGTGGGGGGTGTTGGTGGTGAAGAAAGTGTGGTCCAGGGTGTCCCAGAGGGAACGGCCCCTGGGGAAGGTGGACAAGGGAGGGGAGGGGAATATGTGTCTGGAGGTGGCGGAAATGGTATCTGATGATCTTCTGGATGTGGATGCTGGTGGCTTGGTAGGTGAGGATAAGGGGAATCCTATTGCTCATATGGGAGGGAAGAGAAGGGGTGAGGGTTGTAGCTTGGGAGATGGTTTAGACCTGGTGAGGGTCCTGTCGACAACCGAGCTGGGGAATCCTCAGTTGAGGAAGAAGGTGGACATTGCGGAGGCTGCCTTGTTGAATTTGGCCTCATTTGAACATTTGCAACAGAGATGAAGGAACTAAGAGAATGGAATGGAGTCTTTACAGGAAGTGGGTGTGAGGATGTCTAGTCCAGGTAGCTGTGGGAGTCAGTGGGTTTGTTATGGATATTAGTGGCCAGTCTGTCCCCAGAAATGGAAACTGAAATGTCGAGGAACAGAAGGGAGGAGTTAGAGATAGACCAGGTGAAAGCGAGGGCAGGGTGGATTTTGGAAGCGAAATTGATGAAGTTTTCCAATTCCAGATGAGAGAGGGAAGCAGCACCGATGATAGCATTGATGTATTGATGAAAGAGTTGTGGATGGGGCCAGACTAGGACTGGAACAAAGAATATTCCACATGCCTCATGAAGAGACAGACATAACTAGGGCC
This sequence comes from Stegostoma tigrinum, assembly GCF_030684315.1. Classification (NCBI taxonomy): domain Eukaryota; kingdom Metazoa; phylum Chordata; class Chondrichthyes; order Orectolobiformes; family Stegostomatidae; genus Stegostoma; species Stegostoma tigrinum. Next base: position 39,726,997 of record NC_081368.1, read on the forward strand.
CGTGCAGGTAACTATGGAAACCCCTCTTACCTGAAGAAAATCAGTGAGGTTAAAAAATAATAAAGTGTGAACTTTATTATCTTGGATTCTCCAGCATCTGCAGTTCCCATTATCACTGATACAAGGTTAAAAAATAAGCTGTTGAGTGTGAGGACAAGCTTGGCCAAGTGGAGGAGGGTGGCGGTGGTTGGGGATGGTTCAGTTAGTTGCTCCAGGAAGAAGCGGAGAGCCCTAAGACCCTCCTGGTGTTAAATGTGCGTGTAAAGGGATTGCACATCCGTGGTAAAGAGAAGAGGGCTGGAACCGACAAACTGGAAGTTTTGGAAGCAGCTTAAGGCATCAGAGGAATCATGGATGTACGTGGGCAGGGATTCAATCAGGGAAGAGCAGACTGAGCCAATGTAGGAAGAGATGAGTTCTGTGGGGAAGGAGCAGGCTGAAGCAATGGGTCTGCTTGGACAGTCCTGTTTGTGGATTTTTGGGAGGAGGTAGAAACGAGCTGTGCAGGGTTCGGGGACTATCAGGTTGGAAGCAGAGCTGGGGAGACCACCAGATGAAATGAGATCAGTAACCATAGTGGATATAGTGGCCTGATGTATCATGGTGCGGTCATGGTCCAGGGGAAGTTGGAGGAGGTATCGAGAGTTGGTGCTCAGCCTCTGCATGGTAGAGGTCAGTACGCCAGACTACAACAGCACCAACCTTATCGGCAGGCTTGATAACAAAGTCAGGGTTAGATCTGGGTGCGTGGAATGCAGAGATTTTGGAAGGAGATGGATTCGATTTGGTGAGAGGGGCAGTGAATTTGAGACGACTAGTGTCACGTCGACAGTTCTCAATAAACAGATCGAATGCAGGTAAAAGGCCGGAGGGAGGGGTTCCAGGAGGAAGGAGAGTGTTAGAACTGGGCAAAAGGGTCAATGGGACGGGGAGAGGACCCTTGTCCAAAGAAAGGGGCACGGAGGTGAAGATGGCAGAAGAAGAGTTTGATGCCATGTCATGCCCAAAATTCATTAAGGTGTGGATGCAGTGGAATAAAGCTGAGGCCTTTGCTGAGTACAGAGCAGTCGGCATCGGAGAGCAGAAGGTTAGGAGGGATAGTGAATACCTGACAGAAGGTGGGGTTGGGAGTGAAGTGGAGTCAGAGGGAAGGGGAGGAGGCTTCCAGAAGGCCATGGGTATCTTTGAGTTGTTGCATCTCACGGGCCTTGATGTCTGAAAGGAAAAGAAAAAGTTTCTTGTTAGCATGACGAATGAGCCAGATGATGAAGTGGAACTGTGGAGTGGTACAGCCCTGAGCCAATATGTTGCGATGCTGTTGGAGAGAGAGGTCGAGAGTGCGCATATGGTGCTACATGGTACTGAGTGTGGATCTCAGGATGCGGCGAGAGCAGCTGTCTGTGGAATGATGATCAGGACCGACTCACTTATCTGCATGAGCAGAAGACTCACACCACTGACACCTAGGACTGTGCCCAGGAACGAAAATCCTACCACTGTGACCCATCCCTGGGGAGACCAGACCAGCTCAGGCGCGACTGATAACCATGGCGCCTCCTGTCCTGGGGATCCTGTCATTCTCAACTGTGCCCTCCAAGCTGATGGGTTCTCCGTATGTTGCATGGACTGCATGGCGTCCTTGGGAAGGCAAAGGGCTGTGAGGCATGCTTTCTGATCAACTCCTGGTGCTTAGACGTAGTGACCCTGGCAAGCCACTGCTCCCCGGACCTCGAATACATTACAGTAAAATGTCGTCCCTACTATCTGCCCGGAGAGTTCACCTGCGCCATCCTGATAGCAGTCTACATTCTACCCCATGGAGTGAGATGCGTTTCTCCAGCAATTTCTATTTCAGATTTCCACCATCCACAGTTCCTTTTTGTTTAGTACAGATAAATATAAGTCTCTACAGTCAGGAAGAAAGGAATTTATAATATGCACTAAAAAGACAGCAGACCAATTAATACATATTTTTAGCTTTATACGCAAAGGAAGACACAAATAATTTTGCTAATGTTGATCTTGCTTTGTGCACCTCTTGAGCAGTTGTAACTTTGTATGCCTTGCTTTGTACTACTTGCAAAACAAAGCTTGTCACTGTACTTAGGTACATGTGACTGCAATAAATCAAATCAAATCAATGATATTTTCTCTTGCTTGAGAAAGTTGATAAGTGGCCAAAGAACTCCAGGACTCTTGTGCTACATGGTATACTGACCAGTAAAACAGTGAGTGTTTTCTTCTTTTTCTGAAGATTAGTCCTCAGGTTATGAAACAGTTAAAACTGCAGTTCTTGACTTGTTCCTGGAGCTTACCAATGAATGTTTAGGACAGTAAAGGAGAAATCCAATTGGACATTTATTCAATTAGCTTCGGGAAAAGTAACTACTGTGGGATTAATGGTTTTGTTCATTGAAATTAAAGCAAGTTTTAAAAATGTGAGGGAAATTGAGCTTATGGAAAAATTCAAGAATAGTATTTCAGTGACAATTTAGTCCTATTTGGATGAGTATGAGATACCTAAAGTCTGTGGGCAGGAGTTGTTGCAGATGCTTATGTTTTGTTGAGCCATCTAAGTGTTTGTAAGCAGTCATATGGTTACCAACATAATAACTGGAGGAATAGACAAGAATATGGCTTCCAGGAGAAGGAAGTAGAGGTTTCAGTTTATTAAAAGGATAATATAGAGAATGAAAGTAATGATCATAAATCAGCATGTTTTCATTGCCATAAAACAAGGCATATTAAAGCAAACATTAGAAACATAATAGTAGATTGCTACAAGTAATAGGAACACTTAGTGTAGTGATTAAGTGAGGTCAGTCAGCTGGACTTCACAGAATATGAATTCCTTGATAGGGGCTGTTTATCTGGTCCTATCAGGGAGCCCTGGCTGACAGATGTAAACAGAAATGTCAGAGATTCTGGAACTCTGAGAACTGACTCTGAAGAGGAAGTTCAAGAGTCAGTGTCTCTTCATGTGTAATTAAAAGGTGACTTGGTAATGGGATAATGGCCTCTCTGGAGTTATTTTTACTAAAAGTCTTCAAAAAGGTAGTAACAATAAATTAGGTGGATGTTAAACCAGTTAAATAGGTGCAAATGACAGGATAAGTCATATCAGAAAGTAAAACTTGGAAGAAACACATTGCATCTAATATTTTTATAGTAGGAATAGATAAGGGGAGCCAACAATTATAAGGGATTTGCAATTGAAGACCAAGAAAGCCTGAAATCATTCTAACCCTGAGAGATACTCATTTGTGAATTGTGTGGGAGGCTAAAAGTGTTCAAAAGTAATGTTATGAAGGAGAGGTTGATCCCACTCTGATAACTAAAGCCAAAACATCCAGAGGAACTCGCCTTGCCTCGTAATCTGTTAAAGGAAGTCTGAAAAGTATTATAACCTGCCTCTCAACAGACTCCACCCCAATCTGTTATAAAGTAGTGATTAAATGAAAGAAATCCCTGATACTCATTTTATAATCAACAAGTAACAACTGATTTATCCAACAGTAAACAAATTAACAGAAGACTCTCTGATGAAGGGTCTAGGCCCGAAACGTCAGCTTTTGTGCTCCTGAGATGCTGCTTGGTCTGCTGTGTTCATCCAGCTCCACACTTTGTTATCTTGAATTCTCCCTTAAGTAGTAGTTATTCTCGGATAAACAAAATTCTAATGGTATGCTGTTCCAATAAATATAAGCCCCACTTACATAAACCAAAGTAAAAAGAGAAATAAATTAAAACTTAGTCTCTCGAAATTACAGCCAGGATGAGTCTTCCGGAAAACTCCATACCCTCTCCATTGATCCATAGTCAGGAACGCATTTCTCCTTTAAATTACTATGTCAGGAATATTAGCTAAGATTGCCATTGTACCTTTAGTTTAGATGATGGTTTTCTGAGAGCTTGGAGAGTCAGTGATTCTTTCTTTTATAGCTGAGAGCTATTCTCTTGGCAGATGACAGTTGACTCTCACCCGATTTTTGAATACCCGCTTCTTTTATACCCTTGATGACCTATTAATTTTTTGCAATAGGTTTGATCCTAGGTTGTCAAAGCTATTAGCTTTAAATTTAATTGGGTTTTGGTATCTAGGGCCTGGTTGAAATTAATGGGCTAAGTTCAAAAGCCTGTTGTCTTGGCTAAAAATGTTGCTTTGTCTTCTAATAGTGTCGCATTTTGCTACAATGTTTCAATTTCAAGGACTCAGTGCATCTGCTGCTGCCTGCAGACTTTTTTTTATCTCCAAGCCTAAAAAAACATCTTTTAAAGGGACCACACACTCTTCCCCCTTAACAAACATTAAAACAGTCTACCTAGCTTCATAATAGTAAATTCAAAACTAAGTATAGTGAAGCCATGGATGTTGCTCAGAAAGAATTAAATAAGGCATGTTTGAAATGTAATCAGGGGAAAGTAAATTATATTAAAGTGTGCAGAGATCAAATACAGGAAAGCAACACACTTGTATTGAAACACAGAATGTATCTTAATATCCTCAAAAAATGCAGTAAGAGGTTTTAATTCTGAAAGGACAAAGGACTGTCACATTAAAAAAAGCAATTTTAACCTTGTTGTCAATATTCTGATTGAGTTTGGAAAATTAACTTAAAGACAGCATTATGTATATATACAGCTGATGAAAAGAATGATCAGAGATAATGGGAACTGAAAATGCTGGAGAATCTGAGATAACAAAGTGTGAAGCTAGGTGAACACAGCAGGCCAAGCAGCATCGTAGGAGCACAAAAGCTGACGTTTCAGGCCTAGACCCTTCATCAGAGGCCCGAAACGTCAGCTTTTGTGCTCCTAAGATGCTGCTTGGCCTGCTGTGTTCATCCAGCTTCACACTTTGTTATCTATGATGAAAAGAATGATGCCTGGATTGTCAACTTGCCTGAAATTTTCTTCACACAGTTAAAGAAGGACGTAACAAAAACATTGTCACTAAGTTATCTAAATATCATGATTCCCATATCCTGCAAATTCTACTTGTATTCTTACTTCTGTTTGTTTCAATTACGTTTTAAAATTTTTATAAATCTGCTCTATGAGAATGAAAGGCACAAGCTCAAATTCATTTATGGGATGTGGGCATTGTTCACAGAGTCAGCGTTTATTGTCAGTCCCTAATTGCCTCCTGAGACGAATGGTGGATAAGGCCTTTTTGTGACTGAAGTTAGAAGACCAAAACTGTTGCGAATGTAGAGTCATATGTAGCTCAGACCAGGTAGGAAAGGCAGATATTTTCTCTAAAGAACATTAGTGATTCAGGCTTGGGTTTACAACAATCAACAACAGTTACATAATCACAATTAGGCTAGTTTTTATTTAATCCGCATTTTTATCAAATTCAAGTTTCACCATCTGCCATGCTAGGATTCAAACCTATGACTCTTGGGCATTATCCTGGATCTCTGGATTATCAGTTAAATAGTGGTATAGACAAAATGATACTTTCTTTCCTCCAAGAGAAAAGGTGTGATGAAATTTAATTTCAACATTGTATAAGAATGTAAAATTCACAGAATACCGAGTTCCAAAGTCATTAGGTGGCAACATTCAATTCTCTCCACAATCCTGGAGGTGCTTATTACATTGGCTTTAATAGGTCACTCGCCTTACTTCAAAGACAGTTCCGGCTCTCAGTTCAGTTGGACAGAAATAGGGGAATGCCGTGTATTTGGAGTGCTGAGTTTTAGCAGTCTTGCTGGCAAGGAATCAAGAATATTTAATTAATTCTGTGTAGTCAGGATTCTGAAGAAGTCCTGGAAAGTAGAGAAACTGGGGATGTCACTGTATCTGTGTTGGTGGAGGACTCTGGGAGGAGCTCGGGGCGGGGGGGAAGTTACCTACAGCATGAATACGTGAAAGAGTGGGCTTTGAAAACCCTGTAAGCAGCAATTGCTTCATGCAACTAAGCAAGCATAGGAGATCTACCACCAGTAAATAAAATGAAATAGTTAACAGGCTGTTCCCTCAAATGCCTAGCTCTTGAAAATAATATGCACGTAAAAAAAATATAATAGCATCAGAATTTAACTGGCCATTTTATGATATTTAATGCTTAAAGAATGAGATTAACACAGCTTTTTCAAAACTACCAGTGAAAATGTCAGTACAGTACATTGGAATTTTATTGACATTGTACAATATGATAACGTTCAAGGCTGAAGAGTGACTTGTGAACTTAAAGACTGACTCCATCTGGGGTTTATTAGCAATTTGGAGACATTTGTTAGGAAAGAAAATAATAATTGAAAAGCCACACAGATTAACATGACCCACGTATGTGTATTTGCGTTATTAACCCTAATGAATAGGTGCTATATTATCAGTAAAAAGGTCTTAACTTGTTATAAATAATCCAGAATATCAGAAGACTTTACATATTTCTTACTATTGAAATTGTACATGCAACAGACCCTGTAAGGTAGTTGACATAAATGTGAATTAAGTGAATTAAATTGATTAATTGTGAATTTTTCAATGCTTTCTTCAGATAAGACTCATTGTCATTCATCAATAAGTGCTGGCCATTGAGTAAATGCTGGTCAGCCAAGGACGCCCATGTCCCACAAGTGAATTTTAAAAACTCACTATGGCCTCCCAATTGGCCTAATTTACCAGATCAAAAGTCCTGAATGAGAACTGGAGTAAATGGTGAATATCTGTCTGAAAATATGAGCAGTGACTAGTGCACTTTATGGTTTTCTATACTTCAGTTTGCGCAACATTTATACCGCAGAGAATTAGGTTCTTGTTGAAACAAATAGTTTGACATTTATTAAAAATGCTATTTACCAGCTATAATATCAGAGACTTACACACAGTCTGATTCTGTTGTAACTTCTATTACTGTATATTACACACATGGGTGTTTGACAGAACTCACAACACTGACTCCATCTGAAATAATGTTGCTATTGTCCCAGAGGACCAAAGGCTGCTCTCTCATTATAGAGAAATGATTGATAATGAGTATAACCTGAGAGTCACCACGTCTCAGGTGAAGGGCGGGGTTGAGAACAGGACCTTCATGATGAACTCAGCCAGTACAGGAACTGCACCTGCGCTGTTATTGTTCACTCCACATTGCAAACCCAACCATCCAGCCAACTGAGCTACCTGATCTCCTTATTGACTCCATGACACAAAGAATGATTGCAGGTGAGGCCCATAACCTTTATAGAACATAGAACATAGAAAAGTACAGCACAGTACACGCCCTTCGGCGCACGATGTTGTGCCGTGGAATAATCCGAATCCAAAAATAAAATAACCTAACCTACATTCCCCTCAATTCACTGCTGCCCATGTGCATGTCCAGCAGTCGCTTAAATGTCACTAATGGCTCTGCTTCCTCGACTACCACTGGCAAAGTATTCCATGCGCTCATAACTGTCTGGGTGAAGAACCTCCCTCTGACGTCTCCTCTACATCTTCCTCCTAACACCTTAAACCTATGACCCGTCGTGGCAGTCAGTTCTGCCCTGGGGAAAAGCCTCTGGCTATCGACTCTATTCATGCCTCTCATTACCTTGTACACCTTGATCAGGCCACCTCTCTTCCTCCTTCTCTCCAGAGAGAAAAATCCGAGGTCAGCCAACCTCTCCTCGTAAGACAAGCCCTCCAGTCCAGTCAGCATCCTAGTAAACCTCTTTGCACCCTCTCCAAAGCCTCCACATCTTTCCTATAATAGGGTGACCAGAACTGGACACAATATTCCAAGTGTGGTCTCACCAGGGTTTTGTAGAGCTGCAGCAAAACCCCGTGGCTCTTAAACTGGATCCCCCTGTTAATGAAAGCCAAAACACCATGTGCTTTCTTAACAACCTTATCCACATGGGTGGCAACTTTGAGGGAGCTATGCACTTGAACGCCAAGATCCGGCTGTTGTACTGGAACATCACATGTCATAATCTCATAATTATACAAGGCATGTCATGATACAAGATCCCATTCATGGCAACCAGTGTTCCCTGCCCACTGCATAGGACTTCGTACCTTCAATGCCAACTATTCCTTTCTAGCCACCTTACAACTCCTCCTGTGCACTATGACAAAATGTTCCCTCTACGTTTCCACTCCTCCCCGTGATCCTTCAAAACCTCGAAGGTAACGTCATTACCAACCCAGCAACCCACCCCAAAAACCTTCACTCTTGCACCTACCATACCAATGTCTGCAATGACCAGACCTTAGATCCATACTAAAACTAAATAAATAGTTTTAAGTATCTATTACAGACTTCATTTTTGTGAAACTCAAACTCATTCAATAATATAATCTCTTTATCAGAACAAATATGTTTTTAACTGTGTAATTCCTTATAAAGAAAATCACTGGAATTTATCATCCCACCTCAAAGGTCCCAAAACCAGTTGGAGCTCTCAATCTTTATCCTTCCATGGGATGTAAGTGTTGCTGGTAGGCCATCATTTTATGCCTACCCTTAATTGCACTTTTCAAATTTCTGATGAGTTTGACAATTATGAGTTTATGCACTTATTTACATGTCCCTTTTAACAATCGAAAAGGTACTTTATCTCTCCCTTGACCTTGCCAAAGGGTGCTTGACCTTCCGCAAAGATGTCCTGGAATGACGGTAACAGAAAATGATCATTGTCAATCTTGACCTTTGTCTACACTTTCCTGCCAGGTCCTCAAATCCCTTGAGAGTTGAGACACTAAACATTTATCTCTCCCAACCCGCAATGTATTCAATGATAGTTATAGTAAAGGTTATCCCATCTCTTCAAAGGACTCTTTAAAGTTCAGACCCGCTCCTACCAGATCTAATCTATGCCTCTTGTGCTTTGTGCACCTTGATTACAAAAATCAGAAATGGGTGGATGCACTGATATGCCTCTATGAAATCTGCATCTGTGAAAAGTGACCCTGCTCCATTCCTGTTCCAACAAAAATGGTAGGTAGCTTGTTTGGAGGCATGTATTCCAACTTTCAGCCTCCCCTGCCATTTACGCAGTAACAGAGAGGCACTCTATGTTATGAAAATAGTATTTGTGGCTATTATACTTATATTTTAATGAAGGCCACAGATAATGATTTTTATTTCCAGTAAAATAAATCTTGTAACAAATTTAAAGAGTGGCATGTTATAATCGCCAGCAGCAGTTTCTAGTCAGAGTGATAAGCCATTTAACATGCCTCTGACCACTGTTTTTGTGGTGAGTGTTAATCTACTTTATTTTCATGAAAAGTTACAATAAAATAAATCTGCAGATTTGTATGCAGTACAGTTATTCTTCACGTACAGTGCTGAGCCATCCAAAAGATCTGTGGCAAATGTAGTATCACTTGCAACATTGGATGGTCAAATTGAAAAAAAATTGCATCACAACTACTAACTGTCCCAAAGTGTTTTAGACCATCAAAATTACATTTCAACTGTAATTAATATTATAAAGTGTCAAATGCAGCTGATGCTTGCAAGCAATAAGTAACCACAAACAATGTAATAATAACCTGATAAACTGTTGTGCTGTTGTTTGGGAAATGTATATTAGCCAGGATGTGCTATTTCTGTTTTGTGTTCTCGTGTTTACTGAAAATTATTTCAGCTTCCTTTTCTTTGTCGTGGCTGAACTTGTAGTCAAGTGTTTGTGTAATTTACATATGTTTGAAGTTTCGGTTATACATCGCTGAACTTTTTATACATGTATTAGGCCTCAAATTTTCCCAAGGTCAACAGGCTTACCAGTTTCTTTGAATGTGTTTATGATGAACCTAATTTAATTCTACATATCTAGCCAAAGCCAAAAATAACAGAACAGTTCACAGATTAGTCCTTTGAGACACTTTTTCCACCCAAAGAGATTATTTATGATGAAGATGTGATGAACCATCTGCTTAGTATGTATTCCTTTATAAACACTGAATATTTAAAGGCAAGTAGACACTGTTATTGTCGGTACTCCGCCAAGTACGGTGATCCATTAAGTGAAGAACTGCTTGTATGTTGTCTCCAATTTTAATTATCAAGTGGATTTTGTATAACTTTTATTGTAGTAAAACAGAAATATGCATGTATTCTAGTATTGAATTATCCTGTACTTGATTGTTCTGCCCTACATATACCATAATTCTACAGTACTAGTAGTTTATATAGATTGCCTTGTGCAATTTAAAGTAAAATATTATTCTGAAATACCTTGAGACAAATGGCCTCCTGGCTGCTAACCAGTGACTGTAGTATTAGTTCTCTGTGTGTTCCATTAGCAAGTATTGTTTGAAACTGCTTTGTGAATGAATTATGAAGTGAAGTAGTGAATATTTAATTTTTAAGAGTGATCAGTAGCAAAATGCCATACAAGGTTGTGGGAGAATGTGCAGAAAAGTTAGCATTTATTATCTGCATGGTAATTATCTACCAGCTTAAAGTAGGAGGGAATGGTTTTTACACCTCTTAAGTAACCATTCTATAAACTCCAAAGAATTTGATGATGCAGCTTGCAGTATGAAATCTTAATTTATTTGCATTCAGCTAGTTCTCATTTGTTCAACTCAATATATGCATTATATCTGCATAATTGAAATTACGTGACAATGCCAAGTTTTTGGTGTCTGATTGTCAGCCTAATTGACAGGCAAATAGAAGTAGCAGACATAGTTAATCATTTGTTGTTTTGTGCATTCTCACTTGGATAAATGCATTCAAGTTCTTTCAGTTACTGAAAATGGTTGATTGCTAAGTCATGACCTAAACTGATTTGGAAAATAATACAGAATAATATGCCACATCTATGAAACTGAAATAGCAGTGCATGATGATCTTGGACAATTCCACTCTCTCTTTTACCAAAATTAGCATTCATTTGAAAATGAAGTAATTTGTTGATGTCAGTTGATTTGTAGAATTACGTTTTACTATCTTCAACCCCATCTTAATACCGAGTTCAGGCACAAAAGTAGGTCAGCACATCGAGGTTAACAATACCTCATGTAGTCCGAATAGGAAATAGTAAAATATCCACATTGTTTCAGGTAAGTGCAATAACAGGTTGAGTTGCCCTATTTTACAAAGAAGAGGAATTGTGTTTCTTGTAGGGTGTCTGAATGGTAGAGATAAATGAAATAGGATTTTGTAACCCTTTCTTTGAATATTAAAGGTTTGTAAAACTGGCAGGGATGGAATTAACCTCAAAAAATGAAGCAAATATAGAAAAAAAATTGATATGTTTTTGTTAGATCATTAAAAATTGCAAAAAAATTCAGATTGTTTTACAGTGGATACAGTAAGTTGGTTGGATTAGAACTTTTCATGAGTCCACAAATCTATTTCTGACTGAGGTCAAGAATTTCAATTAGTTAAATGAAACTCAGTGTTTTCCCATTTTGCTCCTATTTAGTATTTATAAAATGTAGCTTTAAATGCACATTAATCCATAATGAGTGTGGTATTCTTAAATTTCATTTTCATTGTGGCGAATAAAATGAACAACACATGGGCTTAGATGACGGCCAAATAAGAACATAAGAACACAAGAACACAAGAACTAGGAGCAGGAGTGGGCCATCCGGCCCCTCAAGCCTGCCCTGCCATTTATTAAGATCATGGCTGATCTTTTTGAGACTCAGCTCCACTTACTCGCTCACTCACCATAACCTTAATTCCTTTACTGTTCAAAAATGTATTTATCTTTGCCTTAAAAACATTCAGCGAGGTAGCTTCAATCACTTCACTGAGCAGGGAATTCCACAAATTCGCAAATAGATAACAGTATTTCACTTGTAGAATTTTACTCACTTACTATGCACATTAATTGTGAAGGATGGAAGGAGGAATATTACTCAAATGATAAACCCATAAGAGAACAAGTAAGGGATTAAAGGACATCATCTTCATAAAAGAAAAAGGTAGATTTTATTTATCGGAAAGCAACATGACCATTGAAGAAAAGTAATTTACCTATAAAAGAAATTAATGCAAAAGTTTAGACCCTGAAATAGTTCACACCACTCGATCCAAGATTTTGTAGTATGAAGTATTGATGACATATACCTTATAGATCATGAATTATGTATATCACAGTTGCAATTCACTTTCAATTTGGGAGATTCTTTCCACCATGTTAGGCAGATTGGGGCTTTTAAGAAAATCATGCTAAAATAAATCAGCAAATTTATGGTGCAATTGGAAAAAAAATCTTATGGTAAATAAATGTAGAGTTTTAAAAAAATTGCCATTCATTCTGAAGCACAAACATATAGCTCTGATTTTGTTGGAGTAAATACAACAAAACTGTCAGCATTCACTTTGCTATGCCTTTGAAACTGACAACAATGTCTCAGCTCACACAGGCACAGTTAAATGCAGAATTTCAGAAGTAGCTTTCACTCATTCTGTGCTTATCTACATAGCAGAATGTCGCTGTCCCCAACACCTCTCCGTCGGCATCCACCACCCATCCAGACCAACTGTACTGATTAAATTTCGTACTTTCAATGTCTAGATCTTCTGTAAGAAACCCTAAAAAAAGCTAAACTTGTTGAATGACCTCTGAGATCCTTGTTTAATGGCATCACTCACCCTGAGAGTGTAATATATATGTTGACTGTTTGATTCTCCAATGCAATTAAATTCAACGACTTTCCTTTTATTAAAAAAGTTTGCTATCTTTATTTTAGCTACTATTTGAATTCAAACATAACTGATTTATTACATGGAAATTTAAATTAATGGTGAAGAATATTGAATACTTTTAACTTACTATAAAAACATAACATTGCAGATGCTGGAAATTCAAACTGAAAATGTTAAAAATACTCAGTAAATCAGGCAGCACCTGCAAAGAGAGAAGCAAAATTAACATTAATATTGTTTCTCTCACTGTAGATTTAAAAGATTTCTAGTATTTTCTGGTTTTATTTCTTTTAGTTCCTGGTTTGCTGTGTGCGAACACGTTGATGTGATTGTTTGCTTCCTCTGCTTGCTGACATCCCTGCTGCTTCTTGCCAAGAAGTCCCCGAAACTTGATGTCAGGTTTAAGCAGCAATTGGAAAAAGGACTACATCTTTGTGGGCAACTTAGATCAAGATCTGCTCCAAGTGCCCTTGCTTCACAGTTTCCCATAAATCTGGGACAGAACATGAATAATTTGAGACAAGACATATGGGAAATATGGCATATTTGGGTGTAATATGTGGCTTTGGATGTGCTCCAAAGCGTTTCACTACTGAGATATTTGTCATGTAATGTGTGGGCCTGTTCCAGTCTAATCCTTCGAAATTGATCAGTATGGTTAATAATTCTCCCCCTTATTGGGAAATGTGACAAACAGTAACATAGAAGATGAACGGGGTGTTTTACATCACTTATCGATTCTTGCGAAACATTTAACTCCTTCAAGTCTTAGCTATAATGATTCATACATGCTGTAAGATTTTTTTAACAGAATGAAATTTGTAACATTGAATTTGACCTTGCTATTCATAATCAGACTCACTCTTTTCAGCAATTAAAACTTCATTTTTCTCAATAATACCTTTTCTCTTGTAACGTACATGCTCAATTCTCAAGTTTAAAGTCAACTAATCACTATTTTCTGATTTATCTAACCTTCATTCCTGATTATTTTGACTGTGGTGTTTCATCTTTCGTTCTTAGACATAGATGTAACATTTTGCAAATACTTGTCATTGTGACAAATCCAAGGTAGGTGCAGAAAACAGCATACAAGGCTGCCTTCAATCTCACAAAGGGCCTTGACTCTGTACACCGTGAGGGATTTTGGGATATCCTCTGCAAATTTGGCCGTCCGCAGAAATTTATCCCCACTTCACAAAAACATGTAAGCCATGTTCTTCACCAATGGATCGGACCTAATATAAATGCAAACTGAGGCAAGGAGGGTTGCACCCTCAATGCTGTAGAGAAGGTCTTCTCTGCACACCACCCATCTCCATGAAACTACCCTCTGGAGTGAACCAAACCTACAGGACGAGTGGAAAACTGTTCAATCTTTACCACTTCCAGGCTTGAACCAAGACCACCCCAACTTCTATCAGGCGACACCTGCATGTCTGCTCACTGAGAGGCCAAGCTACAAACCATTGTCGATATATTCACCAAAGCATTCAGGAGGCTAAACCTCAGACTAAACATCCAGAAAACAAAGCTCTGTAAAGCCCAATCCAACCACAGAACACTGCTGCAGCCATCAAAATTCACGGCTAGCCTCTGGACAATATTGATCATTTCCCATACCTCAGTTGCCTCCTCTCAGTACAAGCAGACATTGACAAACAAATCTAACATTGCCTTCACTGCACCAATGCAGCCTTTGGACACCTGGGGAACAGAGTATTCAAAGACTGAGAGCTCAAGCCCAGCACTAAGCTCTGGATTTACAGAGTTGCTGTGGTCCCCACACTGCTGTATGCATCAGAAGCATAGACTATACATAGCAGGGACTTCAAATCCCTGGAGAGCTATCACCAGCACTGCCTTTGCAAAATCCTGAAATCCACTGGCGGGGTAGTCATACCAACATGGGTGTCCACTCTCAGGCCAATATCCCCATTATTGGTCATGCACAACTAGCTGTGATGGATGGATAATATTGTTTGCAATGCCAAACACAAAGCTCCCTGAAAAAGTGCTGTATTTCAAGTTCTGCAATGGTAAGCGATCACAGGAAGGGCAGAGGAAGCACTACAAGTACATCCTGAAAGCCTCTCTAAACAGATGCAACATTCCCATTGACATGTAGCAGTCATTTATCCTAGAATGCATAAACTGGAAAAACATCTGCAGAAATGCCAACCACTTTAAGCATCACTAAGTGGAACATGTGGAGGTCAAGGAGAAATAGCACACAAAACCTAGAACATTCCACCACTTATCAAACACAACCTGCCCCACCTAAGGCAGAGTCAAGTAGCTCCAGGATTGGTCTATTCAGCCATGACAGAAACTGACACCCCCACCTTTCCACACACCCCGAATAGTAGCAATTCATTCTTGACCCTGAGGGACTGCTAAAATAAGACTATTTTCTGATTTATCTAATCTTCTCTTCCAATTATATCAGCTGCCTGTTTCACCTTCAACCTTAGACATAGATTTAACATTTGAAAATGTTTGTCACAGTGTCAAACTGTAGCTATTGAACTGTTGACAACAAGGTGCAGAGCTGGATTAACACAGCAGGCCAAGCAGCATTAGGAGAGCAGGAAGGCTGATGTTTTGGGCCTAGACCCTTTTTCAGAAAATAACTGTTGACAAGTTTAAATTGTAATTATCTTTAACTTTCTGTAGAGTAATTTTCACTATCTTTACTTTTTCACTGTTCTCTAGTACTGAAGTGGATAGTTCATATGTTCTGCTTACATCCAGTGTGGCTACGTCTCTTTATTGGAATTTATCAATTTAGTAATTGTAAAATCCTTGTTCATTTTCATGATGTAGATGAATGTCCGTGCTTCCTGCACATTTAAAGCACTAAGACAAATCTAACACTGAGAAAAGACTTGTATCGTGCTTTGCATAACTTCAGAGTGACAAAATGGTTTACAGTCATTGAGGTAGACCTGAAGTCTGGTCACTATAAAAATGTAATTTTGGTGGATGGAGTGGAAGATGGGGAATTGGAGCTCAGGTAGTAATGAAGAATTGGAACTCAGTGATGGAGGGAAATTAATATCCTTGAATGGGTTTGGGAAATGGAACCTGAAGGTAAAGAGGTCTTGGTGTTCCTTCTTTGCTTGTTCAAGGTAGCTTCTCAATATCTAGCATAAAAACTATAACCAAAGATAAAGAACTCAATTTCTCCAAGGTAAATGCAGTAGCATCTATGTACATTATGAGGTCAAAATATTGCATTCAAATCTCAATCATATTTACTTCTGACTTTGTAATAAAATGAGCAAATGAGCAACTCTGATGTACTTTAAAATATTGAAGAGATTTGATTGCCCTGTCTAACCATTGTTTCTTTGAGCTCGTCCATGTGAAAAATAAAAATTACTGCTTCAGATTCCTGACATGCCTTACTATTGCACTTGTGGACCAAGAGAGAAATAAAAAGATTATGCATCAAACAGGCCAGATTTCCAAATAAGATCAAAAATCAATAATTGGATTCCAATCAATGTCGTGGTTCTCTTTGTCCATGTGGATTGAGATGAGTGAGCTTTTTGTAGCCACCAACTGGCTACAAAAAGCTCACTCATCTCAATCCACATGGACAAGGAGAACCTCGACTTTGACTGGGACAACACCAAGATCCTGGGACAGGCTAGGCAGAGACAAGCACGAGAATTCCTGGAAGCAAGGCACTCCTCGAAGCAGGCTTTTAATAAACACATTGAACTCAACCCCATATACATTCCACTACGGAGGAAACCCGGAAGTGAGGCAATCCATCGCAACGGACCCCAGAGTTTAAAAACCAGGTGGGAAAACACACCGACGCTTAATCAGAGACTGCACTGAGGATGTTACCAAGCACGGTAACGAAACATCTGCGGAACAACAAACCAGCTCGGCGAGCCAACCAACATCAAAACCTTTCAAGCAGCAGCAGGTTGAAGTGAATTATAGATTTTAACTTTTAGGCCTAATTTAAATCAGATGCATTTCCTGGATAACTTCTGTCTGCTGAATTCAACTCAGTCAATTGCACAAACACAACCTTAGGATTGACACGCCTGTTCCAAAGATGAAGAAGCTGTCTGAGATTGCTAACTTCCTCCCAATAACCTGCTTAATTTTAATAAGCCTATGTTATAAACATTCTATGCTATAAAAATGCTATAAACATTCCAGATACTTTAAGAGTCCAGGATTTCTCTGTCTAGAATATATATTTCTCACTTAAAGAATATGTAGAGAGTATCAATTGTAACAGAAAAACTTAAATTGGATGTCTTACTAATTTTATTCTTCCTCTTCTTTTACCCACCTGCCAATCACTCATCATGTTGAGACTAATCATATTTTATTCACACAAAAGCCACAATGTATTCCTCCTTACGGTGCAGAGAAAGTAATTCACCTGCTCCCACCATGGACTCCGACGTGCTGTTGGACCCTATGATTGCTGGCCTTGTTGATGTCTCCATCTGGAATTCCTTGAGCAAACAGTATGATCTCTTCTTGTCTTTGGCTCAGAACAACATTACCTGCTGTTCCAGTGCAGCTTGGAGGAAAATGTCCAGAGAATTGTCATTGAACCACTGTTCCACTAGTTTTCTGCCCTGCAATATTTTTCTGATAATAAACAGCTGGTTTGCTTTGTGGACTGAGCTGTGAAGATGTGGGATTGAAAGCCGTTGATCTGGCTGATGATCTTGCAAGTGAACAATTTACATTTTGCAGATTAATGACCTAGATCTAGAAAATTTCTGGTTTGTGCCTTGGAGATTAATTCTGTTGATTTGTTCTTGAATCTGGGTCCTTGCAGTGGTTCCCACAATGCTGCAGAATACTTTGATATACTGTAAAAGTTTCTGGCTTCCTTTTATAAATGGCACCAGCAACTCTGCTCCCTTACACCACAAACAGCACCTTCCTTCCTGGTTGTGACATTTGAACCTCCATCTTTAAATTGACCAGCCAACAACAGATTGCATTCAGGAACAAAAACAGAAGTTGCTAGGAAAGCTCGGAAGGTCTGGCAGCGTCTGTGAAGGCAAATCAGAGTTAATGTTTCAGGCCCAGTGACCCTTCCTCAGATTGTATTCAGCTGGTCACTGTCACCCCAAAAGATCAAACTGTCCCTAAGTCCACCGCTGTGACCGACGCAATTGGCATTAAATTCCAACTGATATGTGAAATTCATTACTCCACATTAGAGATGTGAATGCATTAGGGATGGTACAGAAAAGATTTGTGAAAATTGTTCCACTTATGAGGTATTTCACTTAGAGAATAGTTAGAAGCTGGGCTTATTCTCCTTGGGTTAAAATGAGATTTGATACAGCTTTTAAAATATCGAACTGTCTAGACAGTGTAGATAGAGAGGGAGAGAGAGCATTCCTGTTGATAGAAGGGTTGCGAATCGGAGGATACTGATTTAAAATGATTGCCAAAGGAACTAATGGAGACATGAGAAATAACCTTTTAAAATACTTATTGGCTAGAATCTAGACTTCAGTATCTTAAATTCTAAAGGGGATTTGATAATTACCTAAAAGGGTCAAAATGTCATGGGGATTAGGAAAGACATCAGCGCTCGCTAGCCGAATTGCTCCTCCAGAGCCAGCATTGTTGAGTGGCCTTCTGTGTTGTCACCATTTGTCATGTTGTTATATGATTCTGTAAGGTAACTTAGTTGTATAACACCTTGGGTCATTGTACATTATTCCACTATATTTGTGCTCACATAGTGTGTGGAGTTACACTTATTTGCCTTTTATATAGTTTACAAAAGCACAGTACTATGGCTCAGATTTTTCAGTGTGCTGTGGACATTCTGTACTATGCATCCATAATGCAGCAATTGAACAATGCATGCCATTGAGCAGAAGCAACTGTACTTCCAACATCCGAAGCAAAATTGGAGTGAAGATCATTTTTAAGACTCTGACTAACAATGTGTATGAAACAAAATAACGTCTCCTAAATTTTTACTAAAAAGGAGCGGAACAATCAGCCATGCTTTTAGAGAGCAAACTGAAATTTCAGTTCACAGAACAAGAAGAATAACAACTTGGCTTTTCGATCACTAGAACAGCAAAAACACATGGATGTTGCAGCAAATGTATTTTGGGAAAAAGACCAAGTGGATACCCTTAAGATTTTATCTGATGAAACATTCTTACTCTGCTTTTGTTCTTTGTTCTTTCATTCCTTTGATGAATATGAGCACAATGACCTTTGCCAGAAAAAAATCATCTATTGCCTTGGAAGTATAATAAAAGTATTTAGTAATGTCCTTTTATTATAGGGTCCAATGTTGTATGACTTCTGAGCTTCCTTCAGATAATTATTTCATCTTATTTAATTTTGACTGTGATTGCATTTGGCAATCTAAACAATTTTGTAGTTGCATTGAATGCAATGCTGTTTCATTTTGGATTAAAGCATTCGTACAATAAACTATTGTGGTTTAATTAGCATTCAATTAATACCAAGTTTTGAATCAATGAATATTTTATGCCCTGTGTTAATGCATTGCTGTTAAATGAAATATGAAATCACACACATTTTATGCCTATTTGTGGAGTCACTCTGGTATTGATCATGGCTCGCTTGCCTGGACCACTGGTTTCCAAATCTGAGTGACGCCAACAGCGGACCAGCTGAGGTCACCATGAAGTCCATGCCATCTTTATCTCATCACAATCACTGATTGGAGTTGTTCTTACATCACCACTCATTAATGATGGGCACCTCCAATGTGGCAATAAATTATTGAGGAAGCTGTTCTCAAAGATCCCTGGTAACTTAACAGGAAACTACCCATTTGTGAGGTGGAGAAAGTGACAGAGAACACTGAGTGTCAAAGACGAATGCTTAAAGTTGAGATCATCTGATTTTTGAGAGTAACTTGTGGGATCCTGTAAGCTTTTATTCCTCCCTTTCTTGGTCTCTCAAGTTTATTCTGGATATCATTAGGCTCTGAACAGATTGAGCAACTGAAGACGGGGTGTTTACGAGGCATTGTAGGCCATCAGCAGTTGCTGAATTGTACTCAAATACAATGTGCAACCTCACAGCCAGCAGATCTACCATTTCCATCAACCCTAGTTCAATGAAGACTGTAGGAGAGCATATCATGAGCAGCAACCATCATTTCCAACAATGAGGTGTCAACCTGCTACAGCTACAAAGCAGGACTACTTGTGTACCAAATAGCATGAGCAGAAAGTGAGAGACAGCCATGTGACTCTACAATGAGCAGATCAGATCTAATCTCTGCAATCCTGCCGCATCCAGTCATGAGTGGGGTGGTGGACAAGTAAACAACTCACTGGAGGAGGAGGCTCCATAAACATCTCCATCTTCAGTAATGGGGCAGTGAAGCACATCAGTGCAAAAGATAAGCTTGAAGTGTTTGCAACAATCTACAATCAGAAGTACAGAGTGTATGGCAGCCTAAACACTTCTCACTTTTCTTTGTAAAAAATACAACTGAAAATAAATTAGTATTATATTCTATTTCACCTTGGCCTTCTTCAGAGGTCCCCAGCAACACAGATGCCAATCTTTGGCAATTTTGATTCACTCCATGTCACATCAAGAAACGGTTGGAGGTACCGGATACTGCACCTTGACAATATTCTGGCAATAGTACTGAAGACTGGTGCTCCAGAGCCTGTCGTACACCTGGCTAAGTTACGACACTAGTATCTACCCAACAGTGTGGAAAATTACCCAAGTATGACCTGCCTGGCCAATTTCTGCTTATCAGTCTACTCTCAATCATTTGTAAAGCAATGGAAGGTCTCATCAGCAGTGCCATAAAGCAGCACTGTTTAGCAATAACCTTCTGATTGATGCTCAGTTTAGGTTCTGACTGAGCCAATGAGCTCCTGCCTTCATTACAGCCTCGGTCCAAACATGGAAAAAAACGACTGAATTACAAAGGTTAGCTGCAAGTGTCTGCCCTTGAAATCAAAGCCATATTTTACTGAGTATGCCATCATGAGGCTCTCATGAAAGTGCAGTCAATGGAATCAGGCAGAAAACTCTGCCGGTTGGAGTTCTATCTCAAAAAAAGGGAGATGGTGTAACTGTTGGAGCTCAGTCATCTTAAACCCAAGACATCTCTGCAGGAGATCATCAGGGTAGTGCTCATGAACCAGTAGTCTTCAGCTGCTTCATTAATGACCTTCACTCCATCATAAGGTCAGAGTTGGGGATAGTCACTGATGACTACATTATATTCAGTACTATATGTGATTCTTTAGGCACTGAAGCAGCCCATGTCCAATGCAACAAGATCTGGCCAATGTCCGGGCTTGGACTGACAAGCGGCATTTAATATTCCTAACAGACAAATGGAAGGTAATGATCATCTTCATCATGAGAGAATCTAACCATCACTGCTTAACCATCAGTGGTAGCACCATCACTGAATCCCCCATTATCAACTATCTTTCAGGTTTCCATTAACCACAAACTGAACTGAACTGGACTACTAGCCATCCAAACCACTGTGGTGGTTCGTTACAGTAGCATTCGCTACATTTTCCCCAGTAGAGTGGCTCTTGAAGTTATGTAGCTTTTAGTTAAGACATCTGTTATCCATTTACATGGAATCAGTTAGCTCAGTTAGTTCAGGTTTTCCTGGTACTCAGCCAGGAGAGCTTTCATAGATTTGAACATTCCTGTCTCCTCTGCTGGCTCCTTTATCCCACCTTGCAACCTTCCTCTACACCTCCCTGTAGTCTTTTTCTCCGCTGAACTTGTAGCTTACTTCTCCTCCCAGTGTTTTTCTACCCCTTCCTCTTGCAGCTTCTATTTCTACCCACTCCCTTTGCAGCCTCCTATTACCCCGGCACCCATCTTGCCACGTCCTTCTCCTGCACTCCTCTTGGATCTCATCCCTCATGCAAATGTCTTCTTCACCAAGCCCCCACAAGCAGACATCTCACCCCTACTATGAACTGAGCAGACAGAACTCCTGGCCTCGGCAGAGACAACACCCAATCTTGGCAAAATGCATCCTCAGCAATGGCCACCCAGTGCTTTGGCCCTGGCAAGGGCTTATGCTGGCAACTCCCTCATTACTAGCACTTACTTTCCTAACTGCTTGTTTATTTTCTCCAATCACAGCCTTACTAGCAACAAACATGGGAAAGAAATGCAAAACGATTCCTCGGATTTTCTGTTTGTGGAGATTAATTTTTCCTGATTGGTTGCCCAGTGATTGATTTTTTTTTTCTGGGCATTTTGGGGAATTGGGTCAAATTTACTATTGTCCCTGTGTATTTTAAGTTCTATATGACTGCAAGTGGTGCATTACATAAATGAGTAACTCAGCTGGTACATGTCCTTTCCAAACCGTTTCCTTACTACAACAAAATCAATGGCCCCCTCAAGCTCAAATGAAGAGTGTTTTGCATCAAACTTATACATGACTGGTAACTGTATACCAGCCTGAGATATAGCTGTCTCACACGTGTAATATTCAGACTTGTTCTCTAACCAGGTGCCTATATAACTGCATTTCATGCACAGCCTCACCCTTGGGTGTACACATTTAAATATATTCAGATAAAAATGCCTAAAGTGGAAAGGATATCCGATTGTGAAGGAAAGGAGGAGAAAACACTATACAGTGTTTTACTTTACAGGGACATTTCAGCAGTAAGCATAATTTACTCCGAGAAAAGGGAACTGCAGATGCTGGAGAATCCAAGATAACAAAGTGTGAAGCTGGATGAACACAGCAGGCCAAGCAGCATCTCAGGTGCACAAAAGCTGACGTTTTGGGCCTAGACCCTTCATCAGAGAAGGGGATGGGGAGTGGGTTCTGAAATAACTAAGGAGAGAGGGGGAGGCAGACTGAAGATGGAGAGAAAAGAGAGAAGGTGGAGAGGAGAGTATAGGTGGGGAGGTAGGGAGGGGATAGGTCAGTCCAGGTAGGACGGACAGGTCAAGGAGGCGGGATGAAGTTAGTAGGTAGGAAATGGAGGTGCAGCTTGAGGTGGGAGAAAGGGATAGGTGAGATGAAGAACAGGTTAGGGAGGCGGGGACAAGCTGGGCTGGTTTCACAAGCTTCAAAATCAATGTGGACTTCACAAGCTTCAAAATCTCCCCCTCCCCCACTGCATCCCAAAACTAGCCCAGCTCATCCCCTCTCCCCACTGCATCCCAAACCCAGCCCAGCTTGTCCCCGCCTCCCTAACCTGTTCTTCATCTCACCTATCCTCTCCTCCCATCTCAAGCCGCACCCCCATTTCCTACCTACTAACCTCATCCCGCCTCCTTGACCTGTCCGTCCTCCCACCTCCCACCTATACTCTCCTCTCCACCTATCTTCTTTTCTCTCCATCTTCGGTCTGCCTCCCCCTCTCTCCCTATTTATTTCAGAACCCACTTCCCATCCCCCTCTCTGAAGAAGGGTCTAGGCCCGAAACGTCAGCTTTTGTGCTCCTGAGATGCTGCTGGGCCTGCTGTGTTCATCCAGCTTCACACTGTTAGCATAATTTACTCAACAGGTAACAGTTTGTGATTGCAAGGTGTAGAGCTGGATGAACACAGCAGGCCAAGCAGCATCAAAGGAGCAGGAAAGCTGACGCTTCGGGCTGAGACCCTTTTGGTTTTTGGTGAATGGGACATTTGATTCGATCAACATGCTTTTCAAGGCCATTTTCCAGATCTATTTTCAAGATTCTGTGGACATTTCTGCTTGTTGATTTCCATTGGATATAAAACTTTAATTATATAACTATCTATAAATACCTATTCTTGGCCCATCAAATTTAATTTACTATCTATAGTGCAGTTATCAATTGAAACTCTTATTTTGTTATATTGTACACTCACATTACCAGTAGTTAGATAAATCAAATTCAGTTAGAAGCGTGTTTCTAAAAATATGCATCATATCAGTATGTTGTAAATCAGGAACATTAATAATAAGACAGCAGTCTGATAAAATTAAGTGACTGGGTCCTTAATTTATAGGTTTATTCGGTGTAGTATATTGCATGCTTAAAAATAGTTTTCTTAGAACACAGGAACTACTGCCACTCCTTTGGCTCTGCTTCCAATGAAGCCAGTAAATCTATAGTTATTAGATAGAAACATGGATCTTTCTAGTCAACATGATTTCTTAAAAATCTAAGCGTTTGAGAAAAATATATTAGGAATACATAACATGCATTTCTGGGTAAACAGTCAACATCACTATGTTGCTTGCACAGTTGCTGCAGTGGTTCTTGAAAAGGCTCTTGTATCTGTGTTAATGAGAATAGAATCTATTGCGCAACTGATTGCCTTAGATTTGCAAATTGGCTTCTCACAAGGCACGACTGTACTTCAAAGAGTGTGACAAATGTAAATTTCAGGCGTTTCAATCAATCCAGTTAATTTTAATTTTTACAAACCATAATAGAAATGGAGATAAAAAATGCAGTTTATGTGGGAGGAATAACAATATAATTCAAAATGTGACAGCAGCTGGTGGGGAGTAGACTGCTACTTAACAACACAACACAGCCAGCAAACTTTTACATGAAAACTCTTCAAAGGAAAACTAGTCAAAGGAAGTCAATGGACTCTGGATAACAAAGTGTGGGGCTGGTTGAACACAGCAGGCCAAGCAGCATCTTAGGAGCACAAAAGCTGACGTTTCGGGCCTAGACCTGCAAAACATCAGCTGTTGTGCTCCTAAGATGCTGCTTGGCCTCCTGTGTTCATCCAGCTCTACACTTTGTTATTTTGGATTCTCCAGCATCTGCAGTTCCCATTATCTCTGAAGTCAATGAACTCTATTTAGCCTTTTAAAAGAGTCACTTCCTTCCCTCGTATTTGCCCAAGAGCTGGTAACATTTTCTAGCTTTGATGAAGGGCATCAAGTTGAAGTCATGTGATACTCATTTTTCGGCAAAGTGTCATCTTTTGTCGAATTTTGAGAGAGTTTTCTACTGCACAGTCTACTGGGAACACTTGGCCTACCTTACCAAACTCACCTCATTAATGATTTGAGATAACAAAGTGTGGAACTGCTCCACACTTTGTTATCTCGGATTCTCCAGCACCTGCAGTTCCCATTATCGCTGATCATTAATGATTTGCCCCACATCAGCAGTGCCCTTCTCACCTGGTGCCAATTTTTCATTTCCAGAAGAACTTGCCATTCACCACACATGTAGCAGAAGACTGACATCCCTGGCACCCATGTCATGTTTGAAAGGCCGCTGTCACCCAGACAAGTGTTGACAATCCACCATTGCCTTTCTCCAGCAACATAGTGGCTCATCAACCTCAAAGCCACACTGTCCACAGCACATATCTTGCATGGCTGGCACTCCTTTGCACATTTAACCTGATTCTCTCACCTTAGTCACTGTTCAAACACCAGGCCACAGTTTGTCTGTCTTTAGCTACATCTCATCTGAAATGTCTCATTAGTTCTCTGTCATCAATGCCCACTGTAGTCCCAGGTCTTGTCATTGTCCAGTAGGGAAGTATCATATTGCAAGCTTGAGGATAATTCCAAAGATTAGCTTTTATTTTCAGTCAGCAAAAAGACAACAAAATGATTAGACGCTGCAGTTTGCCATCATGATACAAACCAAATTCTGGCATGATGACCAACAACTATTTAATATTCCACGATTTTCTACTCATCTAGATTTCATCCACTGAAGCGGATGTCAATCAAGTTGTGCTTAACACAGCTGAACTTTGTCATACACAGGGAGAGCTTCTCTCTCTCCAGGTTCTGATCTTTCTCCTCAGAAGGTTGCTGTCATTCTCCGAGTCCTGCAGCATCCATTGCCTCATTGTCTCCTCCAACTGTGCAGAGCACAGCATGACAGGATGATGCAGCACACTTTGTCTGGACTTTTCTGTAGGGCCCACCCTCAGACCAATCCAGGCAGCACAGTCATATCTTTAGGAGGTCTACTATTTCCTCCACTTTCTAAGGTCGCAGCATGTGTACTAACATGGTGAAGGTGCCATACCATCTGAGTGTCCAATATGTTAGATCAAAAACAGAGTGCCTGTTGTGCTCCACCCACTTTCTCATTCCAGACCCACATCAAACATTCAGCTTTTCATTACATGCAGTGAAGATCTTCTTAATACTTCCACAGATCCTCAGAATCCCTCCAGCGTGGCAACAGACCATTTGGCCCAAAAAGTCTGAAGGGCATCCCATCCAGACTCACCCTCTGTCCTACAACCCTGCATTGCCCATGGCCAATCCAGCTAACCCACACATTCCCTGGTCACTATGGACAATATAGCAAGACCAATCTACCTAACCTTTAAGGGAAGGCAATGGCCTAGTGGTATTATCACTGGACTATTAATTCAGAGACCCGGAGACTGTGCTGGGGACCTGGGTTCGAATACCACCATGGCAGATGGTGGAATTTGCATTCAATAAAAATATCTGGAATTAAGAGCCTCCTGATGACTATGAAGCCATTGTCAATTGTCGGAAGAGCCCATTTGGCTCACTAATGTCCTTTAGGGAAGGAAACTGTCATCCTTACCTGATCTGGCCTACGTGTGACTCCAGACCCAAGCAATGTAGTTGACTCTTAATTACCCTCTGGGCAATAAATATTGCCTGACCAGTGTTGCCCTCATCCTGTGAATGAATAAAAAAACCTACACATCTTTGGACTGTGGGAAGAAACGAGAGTGCCCAGAGGAAACCGAAAGCAGCTACAGGGAGAATGTGCAAACTCCACACATCCAGTCATCCAAGGCTAGAATTGAACCCGAGTCCCTGGTGCTGTGAGGCAGCAGTGCTAACCAATGAACTGACTGTGACCATGAAACTATGTACATTAAGTTTGTTATGCACAAGGAAAAAGATGGTCTGTATAAAATGATTTTGCAGTGGTGGAAGGGAGATTTTATGAAATAAGGCGGGTCTGGCCAAAGTAGACTGGAAACAGCTACTTCTGGGTAAATTTACTGCAGAACAGTGTGGGCATTCAGTTGTCATTATCAAGAGTACAGGCTCAACATGTTCCCTGTGGGGTGAAACCTAGGAGTAAAAAGCCCAGAGAAGCCTGGATACCCAGGAGTGTTCAGAATTGAGAAAAAGGAGGAGAGGCTTTAAACATGTACAAAGGGAGTTAATCAATGCAGGCACTGGAAGAGAATAGCAAGTGCAGTGAGTACTTACGAAAGCAGTTAGAGAGCAAAGAGTAGAAACACTGGCGGAAAAAGTTAGAGAGATTTCCAAGATATTCAGTAAGTATATCAAGGGAACGAGGACCACCAGGAAAAGAGTCGGGCTCAGTGGGGTCTGAGGGGGCACTCTGTGTGTGGGGTCCAAGGATTTTGGCAAGGCCATACAGTCATAGAGCTGTCCAGTATGGAAACAGACCCATCAGCCCAATATATCCATGCTGACCAGATATCCTAAATCAATCCAGTTCCATTTGTCAACATTTGGCCGATATCCTTCTAAGCCCCTCCTATTCATGTATCTATCCACGTGCATTTTAAATGTTGTAATTGTACCAGCCTCCACCACTTCCTCTGGCAGCTCATTCCATACACACCAGCCTAAGCATGAAAATGTTGCTCCTTAAGTCCCTTTTAAATTTTTCCCTCTCACCCTAAACCAATGCCCTCTATATTTGGACTCCCTTACCTATGAGAAAAGACATTGCCTATTCACCTTATCTGCGCCCTTTATGATTCTATAAACTTCTATAAAGTTACGCCTCAGCCCCCATTGTTCTAGGAAAAATAGCCCCAGCCTAATTAGCCTCTCCCTATACCTCAAAAACTTCAACCCTGGCAACATACTTGCAAATCTTTTCTGAACCCTCTTAAGTTTTACAACAACTTTCCTGTAGCAGGACAGCAAGAACTGAACGCAATATTCCAAGAGTGGCCTAACCAATTTCCTGTACAGCAGCAACATGATGCCCAACTCCTAAACCTAATGTACTCCCCAGTAAAGGCAAGCATAGCAAAGGCCTTCTTTACTATCCAGTCTACCTGCAACTCTACTTTTGGGGAACTGTGAACCTGTACTCCAAGGTCCCTTTGTTCAGCAACACTCCCCTGGATCTTACCTTTAACTGTATATGTCTCACCCTGATTTGCCTTTCCAAAATACAACACCTCACATTTATCTAAAAATCAGTGTGCCACTCCTTAGCACACCAGCTGAGTATTTGACATTTGTTTTTACTTTGGAGAAGAAAGATGTAGTTACAGAATTTGGGAAGAGGGTCTGAGAGACTCTTGAGCATTTTGATATAGGGAGTTAGGTATTGAAGGTTTTGGCGGGCGTAAAAGTGGATGAATTACCAGGTCCAGATGGGTTTTATCCCAGGCTGCTATAAGAGATGAGGGATGAAAATACAGTGACTCAGAGTCCAATTTTTAATTCCTCTCTGGCATTTTTCCTCATTATCAGCCCCCACCCAGTCGATCCTTGTGTCAACTGCAAACTTACTTATCATCCCTCCCACATACTAATCTGTATCATTTGTATATCTCATGCACAATAAGGGGATCAGCACTGATCCCTGTGGTAGGTTGAACTGCAGCAGAGGGCATGTTAGGCCACAAAGTGGAGAGAGGTTATTGGTAATGACTTCAGTAGTGTCCATAGCTGGACATAGAGGACCAAGGTGGGTAACGTTAATGTGAAATGTCATAACTCAAGGGCAGGAGGAAAGTTACAGGCAATATTCAATGTGGTGGATCTCCACAAGGGTTGATGAGTGGAACTGTACTGTTGGCATAGTACAAGGTGAAAGGGCACATGGAAGCCTGGGGAATGCTTCCAGGCAACACGGTGCTGATGGTGTCCACTGTGAGCTCAGGTGTGAGCCATCATTTGCAGCCCTCTAGATGTTAACTAGAATTGAAAGATGCCTGGTCAATGCTGTCACTGGATAGATCTGTGTCACCTTGAAGGACAAAAGTATATTAGTCACGTCATGAAAGACAATGAAGGGGCAAACATGTGAAGCATGCAGTTCCAAATTGCAGCTACATTTCAGTTGCAATTATATCTTTGTTCATTTCCATTGTATGCAGAGAGAATGTGTTTAGGTTTCAAATGCTGTCCAAAAGCCAGTAGTGTTTGAAAATTGAACACTGGTATCTTAATTTCGCCAAAGTTTGTCACAATGACTTAAAAAGAACTGAATACTGGCAAAAATGACCCATTATTTTTGAAATTTCCAAGGATGCTGTGAGAGGCAGAGAATATCAACTCTTCATCTGTCAGAGAACACTATAGTACACAAAGGCCCATTGAATCGAGACACCAGAATCTACTCTAGATCTACACTAATCACACGTTCTAACACTTGTCCCAAACCCTTGAATGTTATGACATTTAAAGTGTCCACCAAATACCTTTTTAAAGGTTGTGAAGTTTCCAGCCTTGACTGCCCTCTTTGACAGTGAATTCCAGATTCCCGCCACCATTTGAGAATGAGAAGTTTCTTTGAAATCCTCTGTAAACCTCCTGTCATTCATCTTTAATTTATACCTACCTAATTGACCCTTCAATTAAAGGGAACAGCTGCTTTCTGTCCACCCAATCCATGCCGCTCATAATCTTACACAACTCAGTTAGGTCCCCTCCCAGTCTTCTCCGCACCAAAGAAAACAACCCAAGCATGCCCACCCACTCGTTTTGTGTCTTGAAAAATATAGTTCATATGTCTGCAGGGCCTGATGGTGTGAGGGATAGCAGGAAATTTGTCAGAAGATACTACAGGAGAGAAATCAGTGGAGGAGCCACACACCTTCAACAGAGGCAGTCATGCACACGTTTGCCAGAGCCAGCTTGGTAGAGATTAAGTGGGTGGCCTCCTTCATATTTTCCTCTGGCCTACTTTGTGCCTGTGACAAACCTGACTGTTTTACTTGTGCTTGTTTGTGTGTCATTAATGGCCGTGGGATTATCTTTTGACGAGAGCTGAGCAGGTGCCTGGTCCATAGCAGTCCTTTGAGTGTCAAAGACCTCTGGTGTGCTTCTTCCACGAAGGAGAAGTTGTGACGATGTGCCAGTGATGTGTTCATCAGATTGTGTTCACAGGTCTCATCTAGGTGAAAATGTCTATGCTGGTGAAGGGTGCAGGTGAAATCCTCTGTACCATCTGAAAGTCCAATGCATTCACTGGAGTTGAATGTCTCTGGCTGTGGCTCTAGCCTCTTGTCAGTGCACCTTTGCTGTATACCACAAATGTCTAAATGTGAGAACAGAGGGAATTAGTCGTCTATGAGGGATAGAAACTTGTGCAGATTAAGATTGAATTAGCACTAGTGTTAATGGAAGACCAATGTTGGACAGCAGAATAAATATACTAGATTGGCTGACTATTGAGGCCCCCCTGTCTCCACATAATTAGTCATGGTCTTCTCCAGCATATCTTATATTTTCTCTTGAGATAACAAGGTGGGGAGCTGGATGAACACAGCAGGCCAAGCAGCATCAGAGGAGCAGGAAAGCTGACATTTCAGGTCAAATTTGAGGAGCATTGAACTAAATAGAGGCCAGAATACATGATGCATGATCAGTATAGGTGATTAGGTGTTCATGGCAAGCAAGTACAAAGTGTAATGGCATTGTGGGTCTATCTATACCAAATGGATCACATCAGTTCGCAAAAGCAGCTCACTGCCATCTTCTCAAGGGCAACTAGGGATGGGCAATAAATGCTGGGCTAGCCAGTGACGCCCAAGACTGTGAACTAATAAAACATTGGATAGGAACAGTGAGTAGTTTGGAAGGATGAAGATGGGTGCAATACATTGAGTGGATATGATGCTTGCAATACTGAGAGCTGTAGTCCATGAGCTTTGGTAAAATTTATGTGCTCTTCTCAGGTTGGAATGAGTGGTACCCCTGTATGCATGAGGTAGCAATGAGAAGATTGTGGCAGTTAACCTTGAAGAGCACAGAAGTACACTTACCATCATCTTGCTCTGCTGGACATTGTGTTGCACCCAAAATGCATCACTATCATAGGCTGTTATCTCAATCCGGGCTAGTTTAGTATGGTTACATGGCCTTCTGCAGTCATCAGCAGGCTAAAGAATGGACTTCTTCCATCCACCAGTCCTGGTCCCTCACAAAATGAGCTGCGAATTTTCTTTTCTGTATCATATTGTCCAGCACTATAAGGTAAAGGTCAGCTCCTGGGTTTAACATCTGAAGTAGTGTGTAGCTAGGCTTTAGATACGGCACTTGTAGTGTAAACATCACAAAAAGGTTGGCACTGGCAAGCATTTCTGCTCTATCGCTGCACATTTCCACAAAAATACCAATGAAGAACCTGGTTTCACAATTGAACAGGTGAAGAATGGGAGTTTATGTGAGAAAAATCACTCCAAGCCATGGCAGACCAGGTATCTCACTTGACAACGTACTTTAATAGCAAATGGGAAAATTCGGCTGTGTTACTGAATGAATTTCAAATAAGTTAAACTTATTCCTTAGACCTTGGATTGCCTTTTCATCAACATTGACTTTTCTGAGTAAAGCAACACTTAACTGGATTTCCCATGATGAATTAATACAGATTCCGTGCACCAAACAGCTGGATTTCTGCGTTTTGTCATTCACGCCTAATAAGTAGTACTTGGCTTTTGAATGAATGATTTTATATACAGTGCGAAATAATGTAAAATATCATGAAAAGCTTCCATTTGTCATCACAATACAACACCACTTCAATAGTTTAAGAAAAAGAAGGAAAGGAAAAGATATAGCTTAAAGAGAAGTCCATCTCCATTTGAGTTCTGAGCTGGCTCAGAACCACTATCCTATCACCACCTCCCGCACCAGGCTGTCAGAGTGAAAGGAAAAAGATTATAGGTGTTTCATGACTACACAACTCTCTTCATTGTGACTGCACAATTCCCTTTACTGTGACCGCACAATTCTCTTCTGTTTGCAAACTGCCACTTTTACTTAGAGCCTTTAACATGTCTAAAATCTGAGCAAGATAACGCTTGCCTCACACAAGGTGGAAAGTTATAACGTTTTTTGCAATGATTTGCTAACCTCTCCTTTATGGATGTAATTGAGACTGACATCGTTGATTTTTTCTCTCCAAAGTATATTGGAGATGTGAGAAAATATTCATTCTAACAGCTGTTCATAATTCCCGGAAAGATGTGTATCATGTTGTAACATCTGTTCGTTGGTATTGATATAGCTTTGAGGTGAACAGTCGCAGTGAAGCAGGAGTCACAATTTTGACCTCATTTTCAAGGCAGCAAGTGGGCAGCTGGTTGAATTAAGGCTGCCCAAACTAGGTCCCTTTTGTCATCAACAAGTGCAAAGATGATGGGAGAAAGTCACAAGTGCAGTTAGAGTTGCCAAGTTGAAGTGGTCTGGTTTATATTAATTGATTATACACATATAGGCTTTATCCTTTCGCCCCAATGTGCCAGCACAGGTGGCAGTGAGGCAGCTGGCTCAGAACCTGAACGTAGATGGACTTTTGGTTAAGCTGGAGATAGTGAGAAATGCCGATGCTGAAGTCAGAGATAATAGTGTGGAGCTGGAGGAACACAGCAGGCCAGGCAGCATCAGAGGAACAGGAAAGTTGACATTTTGGGTCAGGACCCTTCCTCAGACCTGAAACGTCAACTTTCTAGCTCCTGGCCTGCTGCGTTCCTCCACCTCCACGGTGTGTTATCTCTATTTTTGATAAAGCTTTATCTTTTTCTTTGCTTCTGAAAGAGATTTTAAAATTTTCTTGATGCCACAGAAGTATTAGTTTGAATTTTGAAGAAAGCTTCCTGCAAAGGTGTGCCAACATCTCTGGGTAGGATTTCACCTTTCCTGACTGACATTGTACTGACATTACTTCGAATCTACTGCTCAGTAATTGTTCAGTAACAATTGTTCATGATGTTACCAAGAGGGCTAATAGTCTAAAAACATTGAGGAATTCTCAAATAGCAAACCTGGAAATTACTGAACTAAGTTATGCTTTTTATAAATTTTTCAGAGTATTAATAGAAGCTAAAATATCAGATTCAAAGATTTAAAAAATGTTCACAAGAAAAAAATCCTTGAATGTAAAAAGTTGGCATTACATCAATGTTTTCTAGTTTTCTAGGGCCAAGAAAATTCCGCAGTGGTAGTTATGACCTGATATGAGTTGCTAAAAACCCAGTTACACCCGATTAACATGATAACGTTTTGGGGAGGCTTTTTAACAGTGATATTACACTCTAAAAAGGAGATGTTTCTGTGTTTCAGTGATTCATACTTACTTTCAATGTGCAGGGGACAGTGCACCCTATGGAGAAGCCTGGGATTCTTAACAGTCATTTTTGGATTTCTGCATACAGAAGAATAATGACAAAGATTGATAATGGATGTGCTGTCATTAATATCACAAAGCCTCAACCAATAAAAACTTGCCCAAGCCAGATCTCTGTAGCATCATTGCCCCCAAAAATGATCAGTAAATGAATGGTGTATTTCTGATAATTAGAGTGGCACAGTGGCTTAATGGTTAGCACTGCTGCTTCACAGCACGAGCAACCCAGCTTCGATTCTATCCTCGGGCAACTGTGTGGAGTTTGCACATTATCCCCATATCTGTGTGGGTTTTTTCCGGGTGCTCCAGTTACCTCCCACAGTCCAAAATGTGCAGATTAGGTGGATTGGCCATACTAAATTGCCCATAGTGTCCAAGGATGTGTAGGTTAGGTGCATTAGCCATGGGAAATGCAGGCTTACGAGGATAGGGTAAGGGGATGGGTCATGTGGGATGCTCTTCGGAGGATTGGCGTAGACTTGGTGGGCGGAAAGGCCTGTTTCCATGCTGTGGAGATTCTGAGGAGTTGAGACGCCTTGTTGCAGTCATACAGGATATTGGTGAAGCCACTTTTGGAGTACTGTGTACAGTTTGGGTTGCCCTGATATTGGAAGGATATTGTTAAATTAGAGTGGGTTCAGAAAAAATTTTACCAGAATGTTGCCAGGATTGGAGAGTTTGAGTTCTAAGGGTAGCCTGAGACTTTTTTCACATGAGCGTAGTAAATGATATTAATATGAAATGATATAAAATGTTTATAAAATGATGAGAGGCATAGATAAGGTGAATAACAAAGGTCTTTCCCCGAGTGTGGGCGAGTTCAAAACTAGGGGGCGCATTTTTAAGGTGAGAAGAGAAGGATTTAAAAGGGACCTGACGGGCAAGTTTTTCATGCGGAAGGCTGTTGGTATATGGAATGAACTGCCAGAGGGAGCAGTAGATGCAGGTACATTTACAGCATTTAAACGACATTTGGACAGGTACGCGAAGGGGAAGGATTTAGAGGGATATGGGCCATGCACAGGCAAGTGGGACTGGTTTAGTTTGGGAAATTCGGTCTGCATGCATGAGTTGGACCGAAGGGCCTGCTTCTGTGCTGTATGTCTTTGTGGCTCTGATACAGAAGATGGAACACTAGGATCCCAGTTTTCACATTGAAATAGATGAACACTATTCTTTTTCACTCCATAGTACTGGATCCATTTCAAAATGTTTCATTGTCATGATTAGTACAGCCTAGAGGAACCATATTGTGTTCCTACTACCTCTGTTAATGATGCATGGAGCTCATGGAAACTGGTTTATAATTGACTGAGTGATTTACACTTGAACACTAAGCATTCTCAGAAGGTCAACCTCAAGATTAGTGTATTTCACAAAGCCAGTATTTGGAATTGTTTTACATTATATTTCCCTGAACATCCCAAGTTTATAGTGCCCAGAGCCTCTTTGACCCTTATTCAAAATCTGTTGTTGGTGCTGTCGCATTGAATGCCCACATGATGGCGCCACATGACAGAAATAAGTTTTGTTCTGGTGAGTAAATATAATTCAATCATTTATGCAGGTTTAAAAAAATGCAGTTAAAGCTAGCATTATTTATTACTAGCAAGTAGACTGATACCAGAAACAAACACAGAAAATGCTGGAGAAACACAGCAAGTCTGGTAGCATCTGTGGAGAGAGATACAGAGCTAGTTTTCGAATTTGTTGTGGACCAGATAACACTCCCTCAAGATATATTAAGAAGATAGTTTAGACTGTAACTTTTTCTAGTTTTAAAGGTAGGTGTAAGGTGTTGCATTCCTAATGTGATTTGATTGGTGAAACTAAGCAAAACACAAGGACTGGATTTGAGCGGACTGCTCAATATCTTTGTCTCAACCTTTCTTCATCAAAAACAAAGGACAAAATACACCTCTTAACCTCACAGTATTGTCACAAATCCAATATTGTCTCTTCTTCAGATCTGACCTGAAAGTAAGTTCCAGTTCATGGGACACTGACATCAATAATGAAATGTTGTGGTTACTGAAGAGTAGAGCCAAGACCAAAGAAAAATAAAAATGGAAATTATATGCAGACCCTGCCTGGAAGCTATAGAGAGTACAAATCTTAGAAGAAACCAATAAATAAGATTAGAATTTGCAAAAAAAATTTAAAATAGTAAACCTAAAGAGTCTGGGTCGAATCTTACTAGGCCTGTGCAACATGGGCTATGGTGAGATTTATGGCAGAATCATGCAGTCTGGCAAAGTCTATCTCACTCCATCTTTTATGCACTTGCCAAGCAGTGAGGCAAATTTCTCACGAGACGACAGCAATTTTCAAATTAAGAAGTATTATAGCTTGTTAAGTGCCTTATTAAATCCACAACTCACCTTATTAATATTCAACTTCCTATTTTCCCAAATGCACTGAGCAAACTGGACATTGGGAATGCTCACAGCTGGCTGCAAGGAGCCTCCATTTTGCTCAGCACCTAACAGCATCTTAGGACATAATCTGTGGTCACCAACCACATGCAACTTCTCATATATGGAATTTGGCATTCGACATATGTCAAAGTCTCCCAACCATCTTGGCATCTCTCACATCAACTTAGGATGCTTAAGAAGCAGAGACTTCCATTGCAGAGTACACCAATAACTAGCATTGAAAGGCCACTGCAAGAACACTACTGCAGGGTAGTCACCTAGCTCTCAGAATGGACCACGGTGCAACTCAGGTCTGTCCGCTTAGTGCTTTCATTTAGCGTGTACTTGCATACTTGCAGCACCCATGCAAATTAATTAAACAGGTATTTTGCATTGGTATGCTCTATAGTGGACGCAAGTAACATCCCAGAAGCAGTTTTAAGTTAGGAAACTGAAGACGCAAAAATTACAGTCACCACAGAAATTTATAGAATAAAATGTTGGGGCTGTTGGTTAATAACTGCCCATATCCTGATGGATTTCATGCTAGGGTCTT
The DNA here is from genome assembly GCF_030684315.1 of Stegostoma tigrinum. Classification (NCBI taxonomy): domain Eukaryota; kingdom Metazoa; phylum Chordata; class Chondrichthyes; order Orectolobiformes; family Stegostomatidae; genus Stegostoma; species Stegostoma tigrinum. The sequence continues at coordinate 39,762,904 of NC_081368.1, forward strand.
AATCGTGGTTGTGAATTTGACATAACTTGGCAAAACTTCCCTGATTTGGGGAAAGACCCTCTAGATTGGAAGAAAGCAGCCTAGTATCATTATTCAAAAGGAAGGAAAGCAGATAGCAGGAATCGACAGACCAGTTAGCTCAACATCTGTCATTGGGAAAATGATGGAAGCTATTTTTAAAGTTGTTAAAGCAGGAATATTTGGGTAAGTTCAAGATAATCAGGTGGATCATTACTATTTTGTGAAAGGGAAATCATTTTGAATCAGACGATTGGAGTTCTTTGAGGAGATAATGGGTGGGAATAAAGGATGACCAGTGAATGTACTGTGGTTAGATTTCCAGAAAGCATTTGAGCAAGTATCATGTTAGAAGTCATTTATGAAAGTAAAAGTCCATGGTGTAGTTGGTGGAATATTTGTGGAAGTAAATGACTGGATGGCAAGCAGGAAGTGTATGAATAAATGGTCCTTTTTCATTTTGGCAGGAAGTAAGGAATGGTGTGTCAGGAATTGGTACTGAGACCTCAACTTCTTATGTTTTATATAAATGAGGTGGATGGAGGAGTGGAAGGTTTGGCTGCCATATTTGCTGATGACACAAGGATAGGTAGGTTGTGTGACTACCACATGCAAGTTAAGCAATTTCATAGATCCCAAGTATAGAAGTTATATTAGTGAGGCACTTCTCATCTTAGAGAAGCATCCTGGAATGCAGTATATTTTAGAGATCCTTCAACTCCTGCGCTCCTAAGTGCAGCCAAGACACAGCACTTTAATGTGGAGATAACTGGCTCCCAAGGTAATGTGAGCACTTTGTAGTAGGGTCATGCCTCCACTCATGTCCCATACTTTTGGCTATCTTGTGTGTTTTTAGGATATAATCATTCACGGGTGCACACTTCTTTGAATGCAAAGGTTTGTTATAGCTTTGCACTGAGCGAAGGAGTACAGACTCATTCAAGTATTGGTGATAATCAAAACTCACCTACCACCCAAGGCCAGCCTCTTGGCAGAAACATATGCATGATACTTCAGCAGACCAAAAACGCTAATACTTACTTCTCTTCAAGTGAATGTGCTGATATGAACATTTCTTCCTTTTTGTGCATTTGAAGTTTGAAGTCTGGTTGAAAATTGCACACTTTCCATGTCATGTTCCAATGAGTGAGTTCCAGGCTCCACCAATAATCAAGGTTCTTCACCCATCAGTCCCTTTATGTACCTTCATGTACCATTTGTACTGCTGTCTTTGTCAACCCCATCAGCATTCAGGCCCCTCACATTCCTTTTAATAATCAATCTCCGTAATCCTCCTCCTCACCTGTTGGCTTGCCATATTATAATGCGGTTTCTTATCTGACTTTGATATCAGAACGCTATTGGCAGTTGCTGTGGTGAGTCTATGTTTGGCATGAGAATGAGAGACGCTAAAATGTGCAAGTATTTCTAAAGTGCATTTTAAATGCCTCTGTGTCAGCATTTGATCTTACTTCCAGTTTCAAAAATTATTTGAATGACTTAATCCTTTCTCATTTTAGTTCCGCGAGAAATGCAGGACGAGGAGGATTGTTGCAGATGTCATCTGTACTAGCACCAAAGGCAACCTTTGACCAATGTCTGCAAGTCTCCACACCTCCTCATCTGAAATGTTGTGAACCAAATTCTTAAAGCGAAACAATATCTTTCCAGCTCCTACACCACTTGACTTTCCATCTCAATGTACTAAAACACCCTCCATCACACCCACAAAGGGGAAGATTATCTATAGCAGATACAAATAACATTGGGAGTCCATTGTGAATATATATGTGTTCAATGTGCACCGAAGAAAGTTGAGTTTGTTTTGTGAGGAGCTACATTGATTGATAAGATGTAGTTCAATGCAAGTTTAGCACAAAATTCACCACCAGGATATCTAGATATCTAGATATTTTTAAATTTAGGGATAGTAAGAGTTTACTGCATAAAGCTTCAAGTGAGATAATTGGACTTTAAGATTTTTAAGTATTTTTAATGGTTTATTTTGTTTCCTTCTGGTAGATATTCGGGAATTTTATGAAGTGACTTTAACTGCTGCGCTCAAACCTACTGATCATAATCTTCTAGCAAGCAATCTATTTTCAACTGAGATGGGGAAGAATTCAACACTTACGAGGATTGAATTTCTCAGTTTGGAGGTGAATAACATAATTGTCCACACAAAAACAATAAAATTGCAAGTTCCGGGAATCCCAAACAAGAACAGGGAATTGAAAACATTTAACTGGTCAGGTTACATCTGTGAAGTATAGTTAGATATTGTCTTAGGGCCAGAAGGTTTAAAGGATTTGAGGAGAAAGTGGGAACACGGTACTGAGATGGATGATCAGCCATGATCATATTGAATGGCAAAGCAGACTTAAAGGGTTGAATGGCCGACTCCTCATATTTTCTATGTTGCTATGTTGTACATGGATTAACGTTTCAAGTGTAAAGACATCATCAAAAATCAATTGATCAAAATGTACATTATTTAAAAGGCGGAAAAAAGTCCATCTAGATTTTTTAAATGAAGGTATTATGCTGAATCCTTAGTGTCTCTGCCGTGACACACAGAAACATTAAAAAAAAAGGTGGACAGGAAATTATCAGGTGTGGCTAGAGTACTAATAAGCAACATGATCCCAATATTTCACAGTTGCCAGCAGCTATGCATTCTAAAGGGAGATGCCAAAAAAGGTGGGTGGGGGATAAACGAAATAACTTTCCAACCCCCATTGTCAAGTGCACCAACATCTCCATAAGACCATAAGATATAGGAGCAGAAATTAGGCCTTACGGCCCATCGAGTCTGCTCCGCCATTCAGTCATGGCTGATAAGTTCCTCAACCTCGTTCTCCTGCTTTCTCCCTGTAACCCTTGATCCCCTTGATAATTAAGAACCTACCTATCTCAGTCTTAAATGTATTCAATGACCTGGCCTCCACAGCTATCTGTGGCATCTCCTAGTAGGACTGGTGTCTGAACATTCATGCCATACGAGTGCCAGGCTGTGACAATCTCCAGTAAGACAAAATCACTTGACATTCAGGATGATTACAGTTGCTGAAGTGCCCGTTGTAAACTTTATGGGAATAATCCATTTCATTCTTACTTATTTCATGGAATGTAGCTGATGCTGGCAAGGACAGCATTCATTGCCCTTCCCCAGTTGCCTTTGAACTGACTGGCTAATAAAGCAGGATAGTTAAGAGTCAACCACATTGATCTGGATCTGGAATTGCATGTTGGCCAGTTAAAGATAGCAGTTTAGCTTGTCTAAAGAATATTTGTGAACCAGATGGGTTTTTGAAGCAATCCAATAACTTGGCTGTCTCTTTTGCTGAGACTGACAGATCTTTAAATTTCCATGAGGTGGTATGGTCGTATGGCAACTTATCTCAGTAGAGAGCCAATAAGGCCTTTTACTGGAGTCCAGCTGGAACTTTCTGCTTAGTCTCTAAGTTTTTGGAGGTGCCAGGGAACAGTGAAATACCTGGAAGCAGCTTCCCAGTAGTAGACCTGTGTGGTGTATGGTGTGTCACTCCAGATGGACGTGCTAGGTCTTCCTGACTGCCTGGTTTCAGCTGCAATTGGAGGCTGCCTTCTGCTGAGGTTGTTATTTTAATTTAAAGTTAAAAATATTGAAGAGAGGGTGCTTCACTCAGTTTCCTGGAGAAGCAGCTTGCTGCATTTTCAGCGCTGGGTGGTCCTCAAAGACCCACAGCTTTCAGAGCAAACCCACTCAGCTTAATTTGGTGGCATGCCCACCCATTAGCCATCAATTGGCCAGTTCAGAGAAAGTCAAAGCTAGCTGACTGTCACTCACATAGTGAACGCTTTTAACTCCCATTTGATCACAGCAGCAAGGTTCTGAAGCCGGCAGAGAAGATCCTGCCCACTATCTTTTAGTCCTTTTACTACCCACCCCTTGCTTAAAACCTATTACATCTGTAACTTCTGTCAGTTCTGATGAATGGATGCTGACCTGAAATATTATCTCTACTTCTCTGTCCACATTGATGCTTCTGTTTTTATCATTGATCACTGATGTTTGGGATAATATTGATGTTTGGGGTAATGACAAATAACATTATTAGGGACAGCTGCTAGAAATCACATCAGTTATGTGAAGCAAACGGAGATTTTGTGACAGTCATAATAAATAATATGAAAACAAATTTTACTGTTTTTCTTGGATCTTAGACATGCATTTCTTTCACATCCATGTGAGGTATCACAAGATTAGACAGGAAAGATAGATTATTTACTTCAATGTTGTAGTAATTGTCTCTGAAGCTCATTTGAGGTTTGCATGAATGAATTCACAATATAGTGCTCAATAGAGAATGATGTCAGGCACAGGGGGAGGCAATGGCCTAAGTGGTATTGTCACTGGACTGTCAATCCAGAGGCCTAGATAATATTCTGAGGATAACGAAATGTGAGGCTGGGTGAACACAGCAGGCCCAGCAGCATCTCAGGAGCACAAAAGCTGACGTTTTGGGCCTAGACCCTTCATCAGAGAGGGGGATGGGGTGAGGGTTCTGGAATAAATAGGGAGAGAGGGGGAGGCGGACCGAAGATGGAGAGAAAAGAAGATAGGTGGAGAGGAGAGTATAGGTGGGGAGGTAGGGAGGGGATAGGTCAGTCCAGGGAAGACGGACAGGTCAAGGAGGTGGGATGAGGTAAGTAGGTAGGAGATGGAGGTGCGGCTTGGGGTGGGAGGAAGGGATGGGTGAGAGGAAGAACAGGTTAGGGAGGCAGAGACAGGTTGGACTGGTTTTGGGATGCAGTGGGTGGGGGGGAAGAGCTGGGCTGGTTGTGTGGTGCAGTGGGGGGAGGGGACGAACTGGGCTGGTTTAGGGATGCGGTGGGGGAAGGGGAGATTTTGAAGCTGGTGAAGTCCACATTGATACCATTAGGCTGCAGGGTTCCCGAGCGGAATATGAGTTGCTGTTCCTGCAACCTTTGGGTGGCATCATTGTGGCACTGCAGGAGGCCCATGATGAACATGTCATCTAAAGAATGGGAGGGGGAGTGGAAATGGTTTGCGACTGGGAGGTGCAGTTGTTTGTTGCCCACCGAGCGGAGGTGTTCTGCAAAGCGGTCCCCAAGCCTCCGCTTGGTTTCCCCAGTGTAGAGTAAGCCACACCGGGTACAGTGGATGCGGTATATCACATTGGCAGATGTGCAGGTGAACCTCTGCTTAATGTGGAAAGTCATCTTGGGGCCTGGGATAGGGGTGAGGGAGGAGGTGTGGGGGCAAGTGTAGCATTTCCTGCGGTTGCAGGGGAAGGTCCCGGGTGTGGTGGGGTTGGAGGGCAGTGTGGAACGAACAAGGGAGTCACAGAGAGAGTGATCTCTCCGGAAAGCAGACAGGGGTGGGGATGGAAAAATGTCTTGGGTGGTGGGGTCGGATTGTAAATGGCAGAAGTGTCGGAGGATGATGCGTTGTATCCGGAGGTTGGTGGGGTGGTGTGTGAGAATGCAAACCATTTCCATTTCCACTCCCCCTCCCATTCTTTAGATGACATGTCCATCATGGGCCTCCTGCAGTGCCACAATGATGCCTCCCGAAGGTTGCAGGAACAGCAACTCATATTCCGCTTGGGAACCCTGCAGCCCAATGGTATCAATGTGGACTTCACCAACTTCAAAATCTCCCCTTCCCCCACTGCATCCCAAAACCAGCCCAGTTCGTCCCCTCCCCCCACTGCACCACACAACCAGCCCAGCTCTTCCCCTCCACCCACTGCACCCCAAAACCAGTCCAACCTGTCTCTGCCTCCCTAACCTGTTCTTCCTCTCACCCATCCCTTCCTCCCACCCCAAGCCACACCTCCATCTCTTACCTACTAACCTCATCCCACCTCCTTGACCTGTCCGTCTTCCCTGGACTGACCTATCCCCTCCCTACCTCCCCACTTATACTCTCCTCTCCACCTATCTTCTTTTCTCTCCATCTTCAGTCCGCCTCCCCCTCTCTCCCTATTTATTCCAGAACCCTCACCCCATCCCCCTCTCTGATGAAGGGTCTAGGCCCGAAACGTCAGCTTTTGTGCTCCTGAGATGCTGCTGGGCCTGCTGTGTTCATCCAGCCTCACATTTCGTTATCTTGGATTCTCCAGCATCTGCAGTTCCCATTATCACTAATATTCTGGGGACCTGGGTTTGAATCCTGCCATGGCAGATGGTGGTATTTGAATTTAATAAATATCTGAAACGAAGAATCTAACAGTGACCACTAATCCATTGTTGATTGCCAGGAAAAACCCATCGGGTTCACTAATGTCCTTTAGGGAAGGAAACTGAAATCCTTACCTGGTCTGACCTACCTGTGACCCAAGACATAGCAATGTGGTTGACTCTTAACTGTCATCCGGGCAATTAGGGACAGGCATTAAATGCTGCCTAGCCAGCGATGTCCTCATCCCATGACTGAATAAGGAAAAAATAACTTAAATGGCTTTGCAAATATAGGACCAGTCAATCTTGGAATTACAGTACATAATGCATGAATGGCATGGACTGGTCCATTATTAATTTCTTAAATATGTTGTTTTCAGTTGCATTTATCTGTAATACCAGTTTTTTTTTAAGATGATATAGATTTAGGAGGAAAAGAAGTATTTGAAACTTTCAATATTTTTAGATTGTTTCAAATAATGGACTCAATAATTAACTAAGTAGTTGTAACATTACTCCATGGAATTTCCACATAGTCTTGTCTTCACATCTTCAGAACAATTGCAGTAAAAATATTCAAATTGCATTTTAATTTAATGCTACATTTCCTACTATTTGTCACCCTGGCAGCCAAGTTATGGATGTTATGTTGTATTTTAAAATTCATAATTAGGACATCAGTAATGACTTGCAGGTAATGTGACCCTAGCACAACTCTAGATTTTAGGTCCAGTTCACATTGAACAATCTTAGCATAAAAATGTTTAGATTAAAATCACGTGTTCAAATCACATGATATACTAGAAAAAAAAGTGAGCAGAAGTGTGGTATCCTTATCAGGTTTGGGTAAAACTATCCATCAGTGTTTACCTAATTGCTGGAAAATATGCGGTGCAACTGCAGTGAGTTGTCACTACAGGAGCTTTCCTGTAGAGATGAACTAAATAAGTATGATGACATTTGTGATTTTTCAATGTGATATTCTCCTAGAGAAATGAGTATGAAGTTCTAGTTCTGGAGCAGTACTGGTGGACTCAAAGGTTGAAAACCAGATAGATATTTTGATTTTTGTTTTGCACTTTCATAGAAGTGGAGACATGCTGGCTGTGGCTATGCGCACCTCTGCATTAGCCAGGAATGATCACGGATTAGACTTCTGACTGGACCAAAAATATTCAAACCTGTCTGTAATTTTCATGCTTACAGCTAAAGGGTACCATCTGTGAAGTGAATTTTTTAAATTAATAAGTAAGGAACTAATTTGTTACTGTTAAACATTACAAATTCTGAAAGATAGGCTACTGATTTATTGTTCTTTATTTTTTACTGTGGCATTATGTTCATCAAGATAAACAACTGGAGAAAGATATATTTCTGCCCAGTCAGTGAAGCTGACATCTGCTGAGTAAATTAAGGAAAAGAACTGGTTTGAGCAGTTCGAAACAGCTCTGACTGGAGTAAAGCTTCCTCTAGTTGGCCTAAAAGCCAACAATTTTTAAAATTTATTCTTGCATTTGATGTGAACATCAATGCCTTGGTCAATATTTGTTGCCTTTTCTTAATTACCCTTTAGAAGATGGTTGTGAACCACTTTCCTGAACCCAATGCAGACCTTAGGGTGTACCAGCAGCGCTACTAGAAAGGGAGTTCCAAGATTTTGACTCAATGAGAGTGAAGGAATGTGATGTTGTTGCAAGTCAGAATGGTCTGAGGTTGCTGTCAATATCCTTGAGTTTTATTGGAGCTATACTCCATCACACAGTAGATTTATGCCTTATAGGTTGTGGACAGGCATTGTGGAATCTATAGGTGAGATACTCCCACACAATTCACAGTGTCTGATCTGATCTTTTAACTCCAGTATTTCTATTGTTGATCCAGTTCAATTTATGGTAAGTTGTAAACCCCAGCGTGGTGTTAATAGGGGTTCGGCGATGCTAATACCATTGAATACTAAGATGAGATGATTAGACTTTTTGGAGATGGTCATTGCAATGCACTCTTGTGGTATTAATATCGCATACTATTCATTATGCCAAGGCTAAATGTTCTTCTAATATTGCATTAGAACGTGGGTTGCTTCAAAATCTGAGCAGTCATAAATAGTTCTGAACATTGTGTGATCATCATTGAACATCAGCGATCTTCTGATGGAGGCTGTAGTGATTGGAATGACGTTCAGAAGGATCTCATTGAGAATGAGATCCCTGATTGGCCCAGGTTAACAAGCCAATCAGAGAGTCCTGGCTGTCAGATATAAACAGGAATCTCAGAGATTCTCTTCATTCTAGGACTGACTCTGAACTGGCAGGTCAGAATCCATGTACAGTGCATGTGTAAATAAAGGGGGACCTTGGTGATACCGACCTCTGTGGAGTTACTTCAGTCAGACTGAGGACACTACCCCGACGAACTCCAGTGATGTTCTGGGACTGAAGTTATTAACAACAATCATCTTTCTTCTGTGTGAGGTATCATTCCGCACATTGGAGAGCCTACTCCTAACTGCACTTTTAAAAGAAGAACTAATTCTACGAAAGTATAATCGCAGCCATCCTTGTGACTCTTCATATTTAGACTTTAAGTTTACTGATAGTTTGTGTTAAGCTTTGGGCAACGTTGTGCCGTGCATCTACTCCCCAGGGAAAGTAGAAGGCCATTGCCAAACTCATGCCGTGCCTGAATATTACGTTTGTCTGAAGGACCACTTATTGAAAATGAGAAGAACTGCAGATGTTGGAAATCAGAAACAAAAACAAAGTTGCTGGAAAAGTTCAGCAGGTGGGGCAGCATCTGTGAAGAAAAAGTCAGAGTTAATGTTTCAGGTCCAGTGACCCTTCCTCAGAACAGTTCCGGGGAAGGGACACTGGACCTGAAACGTTAACTCTGATTTTTTTTCTTCACAGATGCTGCCAGACCTGCTGAACTTTTCCAGCAACTTTGTTTTTGTTTCTTCATTTAATGAGTCAGTCCTATAGGCAAAAGAACAGCACATTAGCTGCATGTGGTGCTCATCATATGTGGTGGGCAGATAAATATCATAAATCGAATCACTTGGTAAAACAGCTCCAATATTCCTCTTTGATTAGTCCAAATGATTAAACAGTTGTGTTTTATCAGAGGTGGAAAATGTTGAATTTAGATGGGTGAGACAGTATAGTTTAGAATATAATCATTTTGGATGAATCTTGATGCCAGATTAATTGTATGCTTCTGGGTTTCTTTTTCTTTTCTTTTCATACAGCTTTGTCTGGCAATAGAATATTGAAATGATTCCTAAAGTTTTCCTGATGAATCAGCAATACATTGCCATTTACACAAAGTTTGTAAAGGGAATTAAATGCAAAAGACTGAACATGATCACAATGTAGAATTGAATGCTTCAATGCATTTGTTGGGTGCATTTTAAAAAGGATGAGTTGATAAGCTGTTACATAGCAACAGCATAGAGGGCTGCTAATGCAGCAAAAGGTGTAATAGTTTGCAAATTGGCACCAGCTTCAAGTGTTTCTTCGTTTGTTGCTTTTTTTATGTCTGTAATTGAGATAATCAAAGCAACAACTTAAGACTTTGTTAATATGAGTGTATGATTTTTGAAATATTTTGTTAGGCGAATGTATAACACATTCTTTATTATTTCACTACACTTACTCAAAAGCACCACTGTTCTGTACCTTGTAATCAACCACTTCAGAGATGTTATTAAGTACCTCTGAAGGAGGTGGCACTTGAACCTATGCTTCCTGGCTCAGGGGTAGGGATATTACCACTGCACCATGAACATCCCTAACACATTCTTCACATCTGTTCAACAGGTAAGAAATATCTGTCATTCAGTCATCGCAAATAATTGTGAAATGAAGTGGGCAACTATTCAACCATTAACATTCAAGGAGATTTAGAATGAGCCACAGTGCTGTAGTTCAGGTGTCCCCTACACAGTTAGTATAATGTTTAACTCAGGCTGAAGGGTTTTGTGGTACAATGGTAGTGCCTTTACATCTGGGTCAGAAGGCTTGGGTTCAAATCCTACCTAATTGAAATGTCTGAGCAAGTTGATTTGAAAAAAAAATGCTTCAACACAGTCTGGAATCCTTCAGAGGTACTTTAGGTGACGACTGGAACAGACAACATTGGAGAGTATTGTCAATGTCCAACCCTCTGAAACAATAATGGGAACAATGCTGGAGTTAATTAGCATCCAAGGGTTACTTTTAAACCAGAGTGACTTTTGGACAGACATGGTAGTAGAGAAGGGAAAAAAAAACATCTTTTAGCCTAAGTTTCAGATTTTGCCTTCTGACCCTGGTGGCAGTGCTCCAGGTGGGACAGGCTGCAGAGTAGCTGACTTTGTCATTCACTTGGTTTCCAAGTAAAGTAGCAAGAAGGAATTCTCAGTGGGGTGCTTTAGGAGGGCAAATGGTAGAGATCCCAAGCAGATGATGCTGTAACTTTTTTTATGGGTACTAAAAGAGATTTTCGGACTCTATAATAAGTGTTGAACTAGCCAGGAGGCTTTCTTTCATCCTCCCATTGACTGATAGGAAATGTGCAATGGTTTCCCTGCTCAGTTAAAGTGCCAAAGGATTCTATTGAAGTCAGGGAATCTGAATGTATATCTATGCACGAGGCTCGCACCTGAACTGGCAGGCGCCTTACACACTGCCCAAGCTAACAGTGTTAAAAGTATAGGTTGGCACCATCAGAGAAGAAATAGATCTGCTTCATTTAAACTGGACACTGTTATTTCTCAGCAGGGAGAATGAAAGGCCCTCCCCAGCGATACAGCCCCCACACTGACTCTCATACGTGGCTGGGTAGTTGCTAGTCCATATGAGTTTAGATATCTTCAGAGTGACTGCACCTTACACCCAGTTGTCATCTTAAACATATCAGTACAGCGAAGAGTAAGCGTACTTATTTTGTAGTGGAACATAGGACCTCTGTCAGTCTTAAAACATGTGAATTGTTTGTCACCGTCAACCTTATGCTGCAATGGGGAAACCCAAGTTTGCCAGAGCCATACCTGGACAAGAACCATACTTGTACCAAAACATTCGTGAAGTGCTCCATGCTGTTTATTCACACCTCTGCATATGTTAAGATAAAACATTAAAATGAGCTTACAGTATTAAAAACAAGGCATGCATTTTATGATAGTGTATAATGCTGAATGTTTAGAAGAAATCAGTCACCAAACTTATCATTCAAACCACAAGTGGTTTTTTTATAAGTCATCATGTGTTGCTTGTATTTTTGTTCATGCTTGTTGTCGTGATGTTTTCACAATATTTAATACATCTGCATCTGTAAAAACCTTTAACAACTATTTTATGCACTCTGAATTTGACAAATGCTGCATTAAACTGTTCAGAATGGTAATTCTTACATCAGTAAAATTCAAATAGTATGCTTTCATTTTCAGTTGTAACACCACCTACAGGTTGTGACGCTAAGCATGAATGTAGAACATTGCATATTCTTTTCATTAAAATTGAATAGAATTTTTTTGAATTACAACACATTGTAACTACTGCTGTGCAGCAAACAATTGTGTCCTTAATTGTTCCAAAGTGATTGTAGGAGCGTCTTACCTGACCCGGGACAAAGACTCAGGAAGCAGGCAGGATTCAGGCGAGTGGAAAATATTTATTAAAGCAGAAACTGGTTTATGCAGGGAGAGGGCCAAAGGATCTTCCCTGAATCTGGCTTTGGAAGATAGATCAATGACACACTCTGCTTTTACAAAGAAATATAGCATTTTTATACGTTTTATGTTACAGTTATCAAATAAAATACAGTCATTGTCCTTCCCCTTAAATCAAACACCCAATTCTTTGGGACACTTAATCAGTGATGAGCACTTCCATGGACAGCCCCAGGTTCCCATGATCTTATGGTATTAGCTAGACATTGTAATCCCTAGGCCTTAGGATCTCCCCGTGCATCCTATTCATTCACATTCCAAAACGTTTAATGGCTACAGTCCTTTGGGTCTTTCTCAGGCTAGTTTATCTATAAGGAAGCTCAAGTTCTATTACCCATTGTATTTTGATGCTGTCTTTATCACATTCACTTTCTTTTTTTTACTTACCCACTGTCCCAATTACATAATGTAAAAATAAAAAGACATTTAGTTTACACTGATAATGGGAACTGCAGATGCTGGAGAATCCAAGATAACGAAATGTGAGGTTGGATGAACACAGCAGGCCCAGCAGCATCTCAGGAGCACAAAAGCTGACGTTTCGGGCCTAGACCCTTCATCAGAGAGGTCTAGGCCCGAAACATCAGCTTTTGTGCTCCTGAGATGCTGCTGGGCCTGCTGTGTTCGTCCAGCCTCACATTTAGTTTACACTAATTGCTGTAAGGTTAACTTCTGTTTCAAGTTAATTATGAATGTAACGTCATACAACTACTTTGACTGTCAGCATTTTGTAATTTATGGGCTGTGATCAATCTATCTTGCTCAGGTTAGAGAAGGTGTCTTCTCAGGCTAGTTAATCTTTATATCTAAGGTTAAATTTTTTTTAAGGCTTGTAGTAAGCCCTGGTTATGTGCTGTAACCAACTTCTATGATTCTAGCATTTTTAGCTATAAACTATTTAATATTGCTGGTAGCTTTAAAGAGGCAACTATTTACTACAAAATAACTTTAGCTGTTATCCTTGCAGCTGCTTGCGGACCTAATCTAGCACCTGACATTATTCATTTACTGGGACAAGCATCCTTTCATTAATAAAGCTGGAATTGGACATGCATCTGTCCTAGATCATCCTTTTATCAAACTGTCTCAGATGGGAACATACAGCATTCTTTTACTGACCTTCTAGCAGTTCTGTTCAAAGATACTATTGTATTTCACTGTGTGAGCAGGCTGCTTGGTTTTGCTTAGCTTCTGTTTGCCATCTTGTAAGCAGGCATGGGCTGCTTAGTGTGTTCAGGTACAAGCCACCTTACATGGCCAGGTACAGGTCACCATTACAGATCCCCCCCCCTTTGGCCCTCAGCTAAGTTATATCTTCAGGGCCACTATTAATTCATGCAGTCCAAATCAGAGTTCAAACATCCAAATCAATTTCCAGGAGTATTCTTTACCTAATTATGTTGCATCCAAGATCCCCTTGCCATTGTTCAATGAGGTGGTCTTCCCTGTTCCACTAGTCTGTTGGCTTGATGGTGCATAGTGCGGCCACCCCCTTGGTCCGTGGCTCCTCTTCAGCCACCTTCTTCATTATCGTGGTCATAATGCTTTTTAGAAGGTGTAAGTAATGTAACATAAGAACAATGCTACAACAAACATTACTATGGTCTGTGCGATGGATGTCCCAAGGGATCCCAGCCACCCTTTTGCACTACTCCATTGGGTCGAAGAGGGAGGTTGTTTGAGGCTATTCACTTCTTTTCAGATATAGTCGGCCAGATCAGTAATTGCTTCTGAGTTATTGGGGATGTATGTGCAGCATTCCTTGCTGATGTGTACACATGTATCCCCTTTCTTGGCTAACATCATGTTGAGGGCAGTTCAGTTCTGTAAAGTTGTGGTTCGTGTGGCGACCATTTCTGTATTTATTTTGTTCAAAGCTCCTGCGGTGTCGTTGGCCACTTTATCTAAGATTGTAATCAAATTGATAGGTTCTCTGGATAACGTTTCTATGCCGTACGAGGGTAAAAATATGGAGAGGAGCCTATCTGCTCCTGAAATTGCAAGTTTGTGTTGTTCTGTCATCATCCATAGGAGGGACACAGTGTGGTGTATAAACGGTACCTCATAGGTCTAGTAACATGAACCTGTCCAGGTTGGGGATAGCCAGGCATAGGCTCTGTGTCCACATACAAAATAGGTGCCATTGGACGGGATGGATAATAATCCCGCAGTACCAGCATTGTTGGAACCTCACTTCTGTTACTAGTGAGGTTCCTGAAGATCAGGAGGCTAGGGCTGCTGTGCATGAGGAGAGATGCATTTATGGGTCCCATGGTCAGGAAAAGTGCCCTGATGGGTCCTGGAAGAGGGTATGTGGAAGTGTTAAAACTCCGGGTGCAGTTGCTAAATCCCATGGGTGTTCCTTCTCCTTGGTTTTCAATTCTTGTTAGGCATATCAAGCAATCAGGTCTTCCTATCCCTAATGTGTTAACCAGTGTGATGAAGGGGGTTGTTCGTGAGGTCATGTAGTTGGATTGCTATCATCCTGTAAAGCTGTTCAGGTTATACCCAGCTAATTTCCATTGTGACTTACCTAGGTCAGTATTTACTGGGCCCATCTCTCTCTCCCTGTTTTGAGCTATTCTATCTTAATACCCATTCAGTTAATTCTGAGACATTAAAGGGAATGGGTCACATTGGTATCCCTCCCTTAGACTGTTTGGGGTCATGGGTGCAGACCCAGCAATTGGAGACATTATGTTCTCTAGCATACACATAATAAATACAAAAACGTATTAACATTCAAATTCCTCTTCTCAACTCACCTGTCAGCTTCTGATGGGATCAAAAGTAAGCCAAACCCACAGATGATTAGCATTTTCATACTCACAGTAATTTGAGCGATGTTCTTAGTTACAGTCTTTACAGCGCAGCTGCGTCACATATACTTACATATGACCTTAATCTGTTCTGATTGTTGTCCTGGGATTGAGGATCCTGTTCCTGCGGTTTTTTGGTGCACAGAGATGAGGGTCTTCTAAAACGTGCAACGTTGCTGGGGTGGGGGGGGGCATGGTTTCCGGTGGGAGAGAGAAAGAGAGCATACCAGACTAGCAAGCTGGACAGTCATCCATTAATAATTATACACTCTTAGCTGTGTAGGATTGCTCCATTTACCAATTTCACTTTCATTAATAAGTGCACTTCTGTTACTTGTTAATATTAGCTCATGAGGTCTGTCCCACTGGGGGTGCAAGGCTCCCCTGCTTGGGGTTATTTTTACCAGAACCTTTTGTCCTGGGCCTGGCATTTCTGTTCGTCCTGGGTACCCTTTGAACTCCCAGTCCTTGACAAGCTACTGGTTTCTTGCCTGTCCATGAATTATGTGTGGATGCTTACTGAGGGATTTCATGTAATCCTAGATTTGTCCTTTGCTGTTATTCAGTTCTGCTCCCCCTGTGATTAAATCCTGGGTGAGTGTCATTGCTCATCCTGTCATGTGTTTATAGGATGTTAGCCCAGTGGTCCTAGAGGGCATTGCTGTCTCGGCCATCAGAGTAGCTGTTAGGGAAAGGGTCCATTTAACCCCTTCTCCAATTATTGTCTTGGTCAGAACATTTTTTCAGTGTTCTGTTCATCTTCTCTACCATGCCCGAGCTCTGTGGATAGTAGGGGATATGATACCTTTGTGTTATTCCAATTAGTTTACATGTTTCCTTCAGGTACTTGACAGTGAAGTGGGTCCCTTGGCCTGAATATAGGGGACTACCCCACTGAGGTATTATTTCTGCTGCCAGTATTTTTGCCACTGGCATTGCAGTATAGTCTTTTTTAGGGAAAGCTTCTACCCATCTGGTAAATTGGTCAACCATGACCAGACAGAATTTTTTATTCTGACTTTGTGGGAATGCCCCTATGAAATCTATTTGAGGGTGTTCCCATGGTCCACTTGAATGGGGCTGATGGCTCATTTTAATTTTAATTCCCTGTCCTGGTTCTACCTGTGCACATGCAGTGCATCTTTGACAAACTTTGGCTATGTCTCTCCCCACTCCTCTCCACCACCAGCAGTTAGATATCAGCTGTGTCATTTTATTTTTCCCTATGTGTGCTAATCCATGGCAAACATTGCATAATGTCGGCTGGTAAAATGTGGGGTCTGTCACTTTGCCTCCTTTTCTCCAAATATCATCTGCTCCAAATGTTGCCCCGTCTTTTATCCATTCCGCTTTTTCTTCTGAACTGGCCGCTGCTTGTAAGTTTAAAATATTCCATTTGTCTCTGCTTTCATGCTGCCTCACAGCTGATATCGTTATCACTTCCTGTTCTAACATTGCTTTTGCTGCATTATCTGTGTAACTATTGCCTCTGCGCTGGTGTTCGAATTTTCCTGTGTGCATTTATTTTAATTACTGCTGCTTCTTTTGGTTCAGTAGCTGCAGTCACTAGGTCCTTGACTAGGTTCTCGTGCTGGATTACACTACCATTTTAAGTAACATAACCTCACCTTGCCCATGCCATCATGTAGTCATGGACTACACTGTCTGTGTTGATGTTAACCCCTTGTCCTCTTCCTAACTTCAGGGTCACAATAAGTGTTTTTAGTTCAGCTACCTGGGCAGAGTGATATCTTCTATTCTCTCTCCTGCTAAAAGCTCCTCTTTCAAACTACGGCCCACTCTGTCAGGACCTCACCATCATAATACCACCTTGCCCCAGCTACAAACATGCATTTCACATTTGGCCCCTCTAATGGCTCGTCCTTAACTTGCCTCTGTTTTTCCTCTCCCAGCTCCAAAGAGGAGGATACAATCATGTCTCTCTCCTTGTGTCTCCAAATTTTTCACTGTCTCTTTAAGTGCCTCAACAGCTTGAGTTCTGATGGGGTGTTGCTTTTTAGGTCGTTGTACATTTCCCAGTATTTCAATCGGTTTTATATCTCATCTTCCGAACTCTGTTTTGGTAGTTGCCCATAATTTGGGACACATCAGTTACTAATTTATGATAGGGATTCTGCAGATCCCATTCCCAACTGTGGGCAGCACAGATGCTCTTAAGGAAGCAAGCAATCCTTTAAATTTAAACTGGCAATCCTAATCAATTTTCGCTTCTCATTTATTAATTATAGCTCTAAATTGTTCCAGCAAATCCATTCCTAATATACTACCTTCAGCATTTTTACACACAGAAGTACAAGCATTGATCACATAATCTGCAATTTTTATTTCAGTCTGTGGGCTGAGGGTGGCTGGTTGAGTACTGCTACCCACACTCTGTAACAACTGCTGCTACTTTCTCATTATCCCCTTGGTCATTTTATGCTTTCATAGCTATTTGATTACTTTATTAATTTGAGTTTTTATTTAACCCTCCAGTTCTCTATCCACAGATTCACTCAGTGGCAGTAAAATATCATCATACATTGGTTAAAATTTCTAAGAAAGTATCTGTCTATCCCATGTCAAGCAGAATGCGTTTATTAGTACTGAACCACCTCCTCTAATAAGATTGCCTTTTCTAATTCAGTTATCAGCTTTCTCAGATTTTAAAATATATCAGAATTTTGCTCAAAGAGAATTGCATTCCTAAGATTCCAAATTTCCTACTATTTGCATATTTTCACATCACAATACCTTTACAATAAGCAAATCATCTGCCTTCAAGGCAGAGATCGACAAATTCTTGATCTCACAAGGAATCAAGGGCTACGGGGAGGGTGCAGGGAAGTGGAGTTGAAATGCCCATCAGCCATGATTTAAACAGCGGAGTGGACTTGATGGGCCGAATGGCCTTACTTCCACTCCTATGTCTTATGGCCTTATAGTTAAAGGTTCACTCGTGTTAAAACAGTTGTTGGTCTTGCATTTCTAGCCAGTAAATGAAATTCCAAAAATGGTAATTTCTGAAATTAAAATTTACCCAAAGCCCAAACACTGTATAGAGCCAATTCTAAAAGATGAATTCTTACTGAGCTTTACAAACTAACCTTTTAAATCAACATTTTGCTGTAGACTTCTGCGTCACACAACCACTCAGAGTTTCTTAACTGGACATAACATTAATCATAACCAGGACATAATACAAGCCTTGGTATGTCTCATACTTACACAGGCACACCACGCATTCCCAAACTGCAAACTAGCTTCAAAGCATCTTGATGGTCTAGGCAACAAAAAAACACAAATTACAAAAGACAATATTTAGCAATCAACAAACAAAGGTGCATTCAAACCAAACCATGAAGAGTTAACACCTCTACAGTATTCAATGATCTAGCAGAGAGCCGTTTTGCTCTCTCTCTTTTGTTACTTATGAACACTATAGCTATTTCAGCATGTTTCTGCACGGTTTTTTAAACACAGTCTGCAAAATGGACTAATCTGGACTGTAGCCCATTTTCCCACAATCCTTCCCTGCCACTTCCCCAGACCCTCTCACAACTGTGGCTGCTTCTATTTTACTGTTTTATTATTTCCCAGAGCCTTGTTCTTTCCTACCTTGCACTTCTCTCATGCCAGAGATTTCTGGTCTTTTTTGTGATAATGGGAACTGCAGATGCTGGAGAATCCAAGATAATAAAATGTGAGGCTGGATGAACACAGCAGGCCCAGCAGCATCCCAGGAGCACTGGTCTTTTTTGTGTTTATTTTTGTCTCTTATTTTACTTCTTTTTTCCTCTTACTTTGTTTTTGTAACTACTGTCTGCTCAATTTTTCACTTATTTTATCTTCTGAATTCACCCTTTTCTTCTCCTTTTTCTGTGCATGATAGCGCTGGGACTTACAGCCCCCATCTTTTCCTCCTATTTTGTGCACCGGGACTCTCAACCCCCTCTTCTTACACATATTCTCACATTATTTCATGCGCTCTCACGCTGGGCGCCCACTGCCACTATGCCTGATTCTGCGTCTCATATTCTCTCCAAGGTTCCAATGATTTTATGGTGTTAGCTAGAGGGTGTATTCTCTCAGCCTTAGGATCTCCCCATGCATCCTATTCATTTGCATTCCAAAACATTTAATGGCTATACACCTTTGGGTTTTTCTCAGGTTTATTCATCTGTCAGGACAGATCGAATTCTATTATCCAAATGTATTTTGGTGCTGTCTTCTATCATATTCAGTTGCTCCTTTTATTTTCCCACTGTTACAATTACATAATGTAAAAATAAAGAGTCATTTAGTTTTAACTAATTGCTGTAAGGTTAACTTCTGTTATAAAGTTAATTATGAATGTAACGTCATACAACTACTTTACTGTCAGCATTTTGTAATTTATGGGTTGTGAACAATCTATCTTGCTCAGGGTATGAAAAGGTGTCTTCTCAGGCTAGTTAAACTTTATATCTAAGGTTAAATTTTTTTAAGGCTTGTATTATGTCCTGGTTATGTGTTGTAACCAACTTCTATGATTCTAGCATTTTTAGCTATAAACTATTTAATTTTGCTGGTAGCTTTAAAGAGGCAACTATTTACTACAAAATAACTTTAGCTGTTATCCTTGCAGCTGCTTGCAGACCCAATCTAGCACCTGACATTATTCATTTACTGGGACAAGCATCCTTTCATTAATAAAGCTGGAATTTGTCTTTTATTTGTCCTAGGGCATCTTTTTATCAGAACTGTCTCAGATGGGAACATACAGTATTCTTTTACTGACCTTCTAGCAGTTCTGTTCAAGTAGGCTGCTTAGTTTTGCTTAGCTTCTGTCTGCCATCTTGTAAGCAGGCACGGGTTACTTAGTGTGTTCAGGTACAAGCCACCTGACAATGATGACAAAGGCATTGATCGTCACCACAACTGCATTTTGATGGGTGGTGCCATATTGATTAAAGAGACTGGGCACTGGAACTCTCAATGAATGTAATGAAGGAGGGTAGTTCTCAAGCTCAATGTTTCAAATACTAATGCAGCAAAATTTGCACATATATCGGGATTACTGTGTTTTTATAACATCCTAAATATTGACCATGTTCAAAGTTGGACAGAAATTTTAATTAACAAAACTGCATTATTGTGCCAGACTTAAGGCTTGTTGATGAACATTTTTTTCATACTTTATCTATTATACTTTGTGTGGTAACCAGTCAACGGCACTTTTAAAGTGATTGTTGAATTTGGTGTGCTTTGTAAATGCATTTCAGTATTTTTGTTTTCAAAGGTACAGTATCCACATTATTTTTTTTATTGCTCAGATTTTGTGATTAGAGGCAAACAAATGGTGCTTGTTGGTCATTATATTTGGAACTGCCAATGACATTTTCTGTGTTTTAATATGGCAATTTATGGTAATTCAAGATAAGTGTTAGCATGATGCTCTTGACAGGGTTTCTGTGATTTGCGTGAATAAGAAAACCTCAGTAGTTGCTTCCAACTAATCAGTTTGAACATCTCTTAATGAGACATGTAGAATCTAAAGCAGAAATTGTACACTAGAAAATTGAATTGATAGTAAAATTACAGACAGCAAAAGAAAATGAAATTAAGAGAGAATGTTAAGAAACTGAGAGAAAAAGATTTTGAAAAGCAACTACCCTATTACTCTAACAATAACTAAAAACCTGAGGAAACAAGATTGTGTGTCAGCTCATGATTTGTCATTTGATTCTTTATATTTATCAGGTTTTTCTCGGGGTCTGTTCTCTTTCCCACTTGGTTCAATCTTCAAGCCAATGAGTAATTTTGCAACATGCATTAACTTCCATATTTACTGGTTATTCCATAATATAATCACTAACTTCATTCCTTGAAATGTCAGACTACAAGTGTTCACAATCTGTTATCCTCTTCTTGTCTGACACTGAAACATTTGAATCATTACAATGAGCAGTTTTATGCATCTTTGGCAGAGAAAAATGTTCCTACTTTACAAAACATTAAAACAAAAAGAAATGGGCAGCAAAACATGATGAAAGAATTAAATGTGACCAAAACATGGCCGAAAAGATGTGGATAGAGACGTACATGGGTTTAAAGGAAAGAGATGGGGTTTTCCCAAAGTCTCCTGCCAATGCATGTTGTAGCAACCCCGATACTCATTTCCTTTTGAAGATGAACATTCACTTGCAACCTTTACCACACAGACGCCTCATGACCCCCGCAGCCACTGCCATTGTGTCATAAAATCAGTTTGGCCAGACTTGCTTGGCAGCAGCCAATGTGCAACAACTTGCAGTCAGGCCCTCACAGTTTGAAGCCCTGTACGTGAGCAATTTGAGGATTTACAAAGGAGGAACACCATTTCTGCACTAATGGCACAAGGAATGCCTTAAATGTAGAGGCATCATTGAGTTATGATTCCTGTTATCTTTGATTTCAAGGCACTGATGTAGCTCTCCTTCCACTGCTTTGTCATCTCTTTCCCCAAACTTCTCCTTTTCTGTAATAGTTGCCACTGCTCCTGCCACATATTGTTGTGTAATATGCAGCAGACCAAATTCAATTTCACTGAGTTTTTTGAGGATTTCCCTCAGTGAGATCTGGCAAGACAATCCACATTGCTTACCTCATTATACGTAAACTCCTTTGCTAAGTGTAAGTGGAAGTACTTGCCAAGACTTTAAAGATTTTCTCTGCTGGTGAGTAGTTAAAGCCAAGCTATTCTACCAGGCAGGAATAGCACTTTACAGTAAATGTAGTTTGAGGGAAACAATGAGAAAAATTCCTGAGAGCACATTAGTGGTATGGGTAACGCTTCATTGGAAATAAAATATCACATTTGTAAATGAATTGACCTTATACGTGACTGCACACATGCTTTTTATGAACTAACTTGGTAATTTAGTCAAGCAAATTCTTGATCAAATCACCTTTCCAGAGTAAGATAATAAAATGTGAGACTGGATGAACACAGCAGGCCCAGCAGCATCTCAGGAGCACAAAAGCTGACGTTTCGGACCCAGACCCTTCATCAGAGAGGGGGATGGGGTGAGGGTTCTGGAATAAATAGGGAGAGAGGGGGAGGCGGACCGAAGATGGAGAGAAAAGAAGATAGGTGGAGAGAGTATAGGTGGGGAGGTAGGGAGGGGATAGGCCAGTCCAGGGAAGACGGACAGGTCAAGGAGGTGGGATGAGGTTAGTAGGTAGATGGGGGTGCAGCTTGGGGTGGGAGGAAGGGGTGGGTGAGAGGAAGAACAGGTTAGGGAGGCAGAGACAGGTTGGACTGGTTTTGGGGTGCAGTGGGTGGAGGGGAAGAGCTGAGCTGGTTGTGTGGTGCAGTGGGGGGAGGGGACGAACTGGGCTGGTTTAGGGATGCGGTGGGGGAAGGGGAGATTTTGAAGCTGGTGAAGTCCACATTGATACCATTAGGCTGCAGGGTTCCCAAGCGGAATATGAGTTGCTGTTCCTGCAATCTACGGGTGGCATCATTGTGGCACTGCAGGAGGCCCATGATGGACATGTCATCTAAAGAATGGGAGGGGGAGTGGAAATGGTTTGCGACTGGGAGGTGCAGTTGTTTGTTGCGAACTGAGCGGAGGTGTTCTGCAAAGCGGTCCCCAAGCCTCCGCTTGGTTTCCCCAGTGTAGAGGAAGCCACACCGGGTACAGTGGATGCAGTATACCACATTGGCAGATGTGCAGGTGAACCTCTGCTTAATGTGGTATACTGCATCCACTGTACCCGGTGTGGCTTCCTCTACATTGGAGAAACCAAGCGGAGGCTTGGGGACCGCTTTGCAGAACACCTCCGCTCAGTTCGCAACAAACAACTGCACCTCCCAGTCGCAAACCATTTCCACTCCCCCTCCCATTCTTTAGATGGCATGTCCATCATGGGCCTCCTGCAGTGCCACAATGATGCCACCCGTAGGTTGCAGGAACAGCAACTCATATTCCGCCTGGGAATCCTGCAGCCTAATGGTATCAATGTGGACTTCACCAGTTTCAAAATCTCCCCTTCCCCCACCGCATCCCTAAACCAGCCCAGTTCGTCCCCTCCCCCCACTGCACCACACAACCAGCCCAGCTCTTCCCCTCCACCCACTGCACCCCAAAACCAGTCCAACCTGTCTCTGCCTCCCTAACCTGTTCTTCCTCTCACCCATCCCTTCCTCCCACCCCAAGCCGCACCCCCATCTACCTACTAACCTCATCCCACCTCCTTGACCTGTCCGTCTTCCCTGGACTGACCTATCCCCTCCCTACCTCCCCACCTATACTCTCTCCACCTATCTTCTTTTCTCTCCATCTTCGGTCCGCCTCCCCCTTTCTCCCTATTTATTCCAGAACCCTCACCCCATCCCCCTCTCTGATGAAGGGTCTAGGCCCGAAACATCAGCTTTTGTGCTCCTGAGATGCTGCTTGGCCTGCTGTGTTCATTCAGCCTCACATTTTATTATCTTGGATTCTCCAGCATCTGCAGTGCCCATTATCTCTGATACCTTTCCAGGGTATTGTGTTATGTTATCTTGTGTAGCTAAAGCTGTAACAATGTTTTCTGGTTTCTGACTGTGGTTGTTAATCTAATACTTTGAAAGTTTTCCAGTCCCTACTGCATGATAGTTAATTTGGTCAAGGTAGAGCTATATTTTTGTTTTAGTGCCCCCAGTTGATGACTCAGGAAAATGTGCCAAAATTTTCTCTGCAATGGACAAAAGGGAAACAACTCAATAGATTCCACAGTGCAGTTGTATAGAAAGTTATAATTGTCACATTCATGAAATGAGTGAGGCTCATAAGGAATTCTTTCTTCTCCTAAATCAGTAGGATGAGTGCATGGAGTCATGATGTAAGCTGTGGATCATCACGTTGATATGGTGAAAAGGCTTAGCATCACTCAGGAACTGTTACCTATTACGAGTTTCTTGCTCCTTGTGTGGGAGCAGGCCCCAAAGAAGAGTAGCTAATGGAGGTTAGACATCAGGTACATCCAGGATATAGGCAG
The DNA here is from genome assembly GCF_030684315.1 of Stegostoma tigrinum. Taxonomy (NCBI): domain Eukaryota; kingdom Metazoa; phylum Chordata; class Chondrichthyes; order Orectolobiformes; family Stegostomatidae; genus Stegostoma; species Stegostoma tigrinum. The sequence continues at coordinate 39,786,640 of NC_081368.1, forward strand.
GGCCTAGCTGGAAGGTTGAGAGCAATTGTTGGCCATTGATGAGTGTGAAGAGAAGGTTTAAAGAGTGTGTGTGACTTTGTAGGTATAGAAATGTTTCTGATGAGCACAGGTGGTTCCAAAATTTTCTTAAAAACTGAAAGAACTGCAGATGCTATAAATCAGGAACAAAAACAGAAGTTGCTGGAAAAGCTCAGGTCTGGCAGAACCTGTGAAGAAAAATCCGCATTAATATTTCGGGTCCGGTGACCCTTCCTCTATTCTTAGGACAGATGCTGCCAGACCTGCTGAGCTTTTCCAGAAACTCTTGTTTTTTCCCCAAATTTTCTTGCCCAACACCACCTTCCATGGATAAAACTACCAGGCTATTCACCTGTAGGTCTGACCCTGCCTTGAGCAACATGGTAGACATAACTGCAAGTTACTGCATTAATTGGCCTCTTAATGACCTCAAGAGCAGGTGGGCCACCCAGCTCCTCCACTAGTCCCTCATAAATGGAAGACAGGTTGGGTAGGTAGCAGGTAGACCACATCCTGAGCTCTGAGCCCCAACCAGCTCCTAATCTACCAGAGGTATACTGTAAAATATTGCTCAAAGTGTGAATTGCAGAAATGGTAGATTTTTTTCTGGTTAAGCATTTTCTGAGTGCATACTTATATTTGCAATGCCCCTTGACCATACCTCTATAAACATATTATGATTGTTATAAATTATTTGCAATAAAGCTGTTGTGTTCTCCAAATAATAATTATTTTCTGGTAGATCAGCATTTATGCCAGTGGTAAAACCCACAATGCTAAAGAGAGTTTACAACAATATTTGTCATATAATAGTAAATATAATTGTTTGAAAAGCAAGATACAAATTCATTAAAGTCTTAAATTCTTGAGTATTTTGATTGTTACAAGATGGCTTAACCAGATGGCCATGGTCGAACGAGTAAATGATCTAGTTTATTCCACAGAATTAACATTTTACAGTAAAGCAAAATTTAAGCATATAGACAGCCTGATGATCAAGAAACAGGGATTCTTTATTCTGCTGGCCCAGCCTTGCAAGCATGAAGGAAAATGAATGTTAAACTATAAAAACAGTGGATTTACATTGAATTAAGTCTGTAATATCTGGTTAAAGAACTTCTTTGTGTGTTTCTTCTTTCTAAGAAACTTCTTTCTGATAACAATATCCGTTCTGTAGAGAGGGCCCATGTGACTGCTTCAGCTCCTGGCTCAGTACACTCCCTCACAATCACCTGCTGTTGTTGAACACCCCATTATTCACTTCCCTACATGACGCATTTAGTCCCTGCAACTACGTATAGCACATAATGGCCGTTTACTAAGCAGTTATGTAATCAGCATGTTTGATTCCACCAATATCGCTTGAATGATTGGATCCACATTATTGGTGGCAGCACTGTCTTATTGCATCACTGATCTAGGCAAGTCATAAGAGTTGGTGTGATAGCCAGCATCAGGTTGAGTGCTTACATGTGTTATTAATTCCATGGATTCAAGCCAAGGGGCCTTGTCAGGGTACGGGTCAGTCAGGTGTCCAAAAGCATCTGATTGGCAGTATGTGTTGCCTCATTTGCTGTGCCTTAACCAGCTGGAGGGCAGCTTCAGAAAATGATTCACAGATGTGAGTCGCTTGAGGGCAAAAGTTTGGTTGAACTAGAGTTGGATAGCAATGAGGAATCCTGGATTGACTTGAGCGTTGTGAATTCTGAGGGTGCAGCCAAGATAGCACCATCTTTCTTGTCTGAACAGACCTTTCTATACAGGATGCACCCTCAGAATTCACAACGCTCAAGTCAATCCAGGATTCCTCATTGCTATCCAACTCTAGTTCAACCAAACTTTTGCCCTCAAGCGACTCACATCTGTGAATCGTTTTCTGAAGCTGCCCTCCAGCTGGTTAACGCACAGCAAATGAGGCAACACATACTGCCAATCAGATGCTTTTGGACACCTGACTGACCCGTACCCTGACAAGGCCCCTTGGCAAACTCGGTATGATGACTTTGTGTGTTTCAAAGCACCAGACGCCCTGTACCTTATTCCAACCCCTGATGTTCTGATTTTGGAGGTATACCCCTGCACTGATCAGCAATTCTGTCCTTTCAGCATCATCATTATTCAAAATTTTACTTCTTCCTGCGTCTCTCATTGTTCTCTTGGATATCATCTCGAATGCCTGGCTTAACCAAATGTGATTTGTCTACAACCACCTACCGGGAAATGTTCTGTTGTTGGCTGTTGTTTCAGGTCGGATTCCCCAAATTGTTATGTTCTCAGGTGAGCAGGAGTGAACTGGCCATACTTCTTTATTCACTCACCCCCTCAGTTACCTGTAACACAGTTAATTTATAAAGGATCCTTCTCCTATTAATTCTGTTTCTCCCAGACAATTGAACTTACGTTTCAAAAAGAGCCAATTTCACCAGATTTTCTTGAATTAACACAACTAATGAGTTTATTATTTACTACACATGAGAAGAAATACTAAAGCAGCATACTTACTCAAGTTCTACTTGGTCCACCTCATTCCCATGGACTAAGTCAAACAGTGCCACATTTTTTGTTGGATTACCCACTTACTGCTGTAGGAAATTCTCCTGAACACAATTTAGAAGTGCTTGTCTCTCAGTGCCCCTTACACTACCACTAGTCCAGCCAACATACAGGCAATTAAAATCCCCATTATAATTACTGTATAATGTTTATACCTGACGGTAATTCCCTTGCAGATTTGTTTCTCAATGTCCTTCCCACTAGCTGGTAGTCGATATATTACATCAAGCAATTTATTGAAACCTACTTATTTTTTAGATCTACCCAAATTGATTGTGTTCTTGAACCCTCTGAAACATCCTGTTTCCATCCTGCAATGTCCTCCTTAATCATGGCTTCTTTTTTTTATCTTTTCTATCTTTTGTGAGTACATTGTAACCAGGAATATTTAGCAATAAGACCTGCTCTTCCTAGAGATGCGTCTTCGTTATTTCCATAACCCCATAAATTAATCTTGTAAGCGCTTGTAACTCCCAATCTTATTAATTATTCTCCAAGTATTCATGCATTTTCACTGTTACCCTATTTAGGCTCCAAAAGCTTCTCCCCTATTCTGATTCCACCTATTAACTTGTAAATCTTTATTTTAATGTTACCTGCCTCTCATAGCATTTCGTTCACCCTGATATTACTTTTGAATATTCCTTCTTGGTTCCCACACCTCCACTGAGTTAGTTAAAACTGTCCCCCAACAGCACTAGCAAAACGCTGTGCAAAGCATTCATTCCCCGTTCTGATCAGGTGCACCTGTTCAAATTGTCCAGATGCCATCTCCTCCAGAGCCAGTCCCAATGTCCCAGAAATCTGAGGCCCACCTTTGCATCATTTTTCCAGTTTGCCATCATTATTCTTATCTTCCCATTTCTGAACTTATTTGATGTGGCAATAGAAGTAATCCAGAGATTACTACTTTAGAAACCCTGCTTTCTGACTTTCTACTTAGATCCCTAAATTCTGATTGCAGAACCACGTCCCCATTCCAATCTATGTCATTAGTACCAACATAGAGCATAACCACTGACTGTTTTCTGTCCCCCAGAAGAATTTCTAGCAGCCATCTTGACCCTAACACGAGGGAGTCACCAAACCATTTTAGAGTCATTTTGATGGTTGTAGAAATGCCATTTGTTCCCTTAACTAAAGACTCACCTATTAGTATTATCCTTCCACTCAGCTTCCTCCAATCCTGAACAGCTGGGCTACCTATGGTCCCACAGGCTTGGTTCTTGCTGCATTTCTTCATGTATCCTTTGGTGCACAGATGTCCAGAAAGGAAAACAGTTACCAAACAGGACTTCTGGAGACTCCTGCATGACCTTTAGCAGCCAGTCGTCCTTATGTGCCTGCTTGTCCCTAACATTTAGTGTGACCAACTCTCTCTATGTGCTATCTATGTAGCTCTCTACCTTACAGATGTCCCTCAGAAACTCTAGACATTTCTGATGATCTGAAACCTAGAGTTAAAGCCTTAATATGGGCTTCTGTAGGTCATGAGAATTGTCCATCCACTTTGCTGAGTTGTTCTGTCAAAACTCAACTTATACGTTTTTAAGTTGAAAGTTACTTACTGTAACTTTAATTACTAAACTTACTTTAACCTTACTGTTTAGTACTAACTAAAATCTGGATATTGGTGGGAAATAGAACTTTCACGACATTCCCGCAATGGCACTCTTACACATGTTTCTTCTTCTCCTTTTGCTGTTCTCACTGGCATCTGCTAGTCTCTCTCTCGTACGGAGATTGTCTCCGTATTGTTGCGGTTGCTTGGCAACCAGTGTTCCCAAGCAACAGGGCAAGTCACTTCTCCATTTTAGCCAAAGAAACATCTCACAGCTTCCTTGAAGTTTCTGTCTTCCCTCCCACCGATCCGCTCCACCATCTACCTGCTATCACCGCGCCCCCCTCTATTTATTTCAGAGCCGCCCTCTCCTCCCTCATTTCTGAAGAAGGATCCCGACCTGAAATGTCAGCTTTCCTGCTCCTCTGATGCTGCCTGGCCTGTTGTGTTTGTCCAGCTCCACACTGTGTTATCACAGTTTTGATTGTTGTCAACAATAGCCATTCCTTTGCGTGACGCCCTGTTTGATCATGAGCTGCTATCAACACCTGAGGCAGTAAGGAACGATGAGTTGCATCACCTCTCACTTGTTATCATAACAAGCCAAAAGAGAACTCTTTCCTCCTCCCTGATCCTCTTACGACACCTGAACAGCTTCCGTGCCTATTTGGGACATAGACATAGTGCCAGCCACAACACTTTCAAACAGAGAGGGGTGTGTACTATCCCATAGTCGGCCTTCCAACTAAAGTAAGCATTTGCATTACTCTGGAATGCACTGCCTGGAAGTGTGATGGAGGCAAGTTCAACTGAATTACTCTTGAAGATATTGAATGATTATTTAAATAGGAACAATGTGCAGTTCATAAGGAGAAGACAGGAAATTGGCTTTAAGTTAAAGTATTCAGAAGCTGGTGCAGACATGATGGGTTGATTGGCCTCTTTCTACACTGTAACACTCAGTGATTCAATGACTTTTGCCTGACCTATACCAGATCTGGATTTAAAACTAGCAAGTTAAATAACGCATTGTTTCTTTGTTGTTCCAAGCTCGGCACATGTTTGAAATTTGTGGAATGGTTTGTTGTATGTAAACACTTCAAACTCTACACAGATTAGAACGTCACTGAACTTCTAGGAAATACCCACCTTTATATAAGCAATTCAAGTTTCATAGTCGAGTAATCTTACATATCCCCTCAATTGGTTTGACAATCCAACTGCTCTTAAATCTGTGACAGCACCATTCTTAGGCCAAGAAAACTGATGTTGGTTTACAGTTTGAAAGGGAAACGGAATTCCAGATAGCCAAGAAGAGGCGATAAGATGAGCAAAGTGAAAGTGCAAAAGGAGTCTTCACATGTTGGCGTTCAACATAGTGCAGTGTTTTATGAAGTATCAGTTCTTGAACATACCTTCCTTCTCTGATTTCCTGTCTCTAACCTCTTAAAGTGCAAGCTCATTTTTGAATTCAAGTGCGACTCACGATTTACCCCAAAGAAAATGTCGAATAAACAGTTTATTTCGGTGCTATATAAATCTAAAATCATATATCTATATAATTATTCATTTGGTCCTTTACTCACCTCGTCTTGGTGTGCTACTGCATATAATCTGCCAGTGCCTGAAGTCTGGGTTGTAGACCAATATATTTTCTCCTATGTGCATGGGGACTTGTGGATTTGTTTTATTCATCCTTGGGATAAAAGATCTCTGCTAGGCCATTATCTATTAGGCATATCTATTTACCCTGGAGAGTCTGATGGTGATCTGCTTTCTTGAACTGCTCAGCAGCCCTTGTGTAGCCACAGCACAGTGCTGTTAGTTTGGGAGTTCTAGGGTTTTGACCTAGCAAAAATGAAGGAACAGTGTTACATTCCAAGTCAGGATGGTGTTTGGTTTAGAGGGCAATTTGCAGATGGTGGCATTTCCATGTATCAGTTGTTCTTGTCCTTCTGGATGATAGAATTGACAAATTTTGAAAGTATTGTTCAAGGTGCCTCAGTGAGTTGTTGCAGTGCATCTTATGAAAGGTACACACTGCTGCCATTGTGCACTGATGTTAGATCATTCAATGTTGAAAGTGTTAGATAAGACAGGCTTTTAGTGCTCAAATGTGTCAAACTTCTTAAGTGTTGTTAGTACTGCATTTGTCCAGGATATCCTGTTGGCATGGTAATTGAAAGGGGTTGGGGTAGTATTGACCTAAGTTTGTACAAGTTTATGATGGACCGGGGGATGGGCAGAGGGTATGAAGTGATATGTGTCGAGCTTAGAAAATCTGTTGGGTGTGGGGGTGTGATCGAGTGAGGAGTGAGTACTGCATGAATGTTATATGATTTTCACTTTTTGGAGAGGTAAACTATCCTTTTTGATCTGGTCCTGGGAAACTGTTGATGGAGGTAATCCCTTTGGGGTCATAAAAAAGCATACTTGTTTATAAAATATGCACGAACCCGATGTGACTTGCAAAGCTTTCAAGAAAATTTCCAAAAAAATCTGCACAATTTAAAATAAATACTGCTAGGGTATTTTCCAAGTGCCTGACTATATAAAACTATTTTGTGATTTGTATTGCATGTTAGTTTATTTTCATAAGTTAAATGTTTAAGATAAGTCAATGAAATGTTTATTTTCTTAATTAATTTGTTCTTGTAATTTCACTATTTTGAATGTATGTTTTGTATCAACGAGCATAGGTATTTTCCAATCATTCTGTTCAGGCATTCACCTCTGGACCATGTGGAACTTAAACCCAGGTCTCTTGGCTCAGTGGTAGGCACATTACCATTGCGCCACAAGAGGCCTTATCAATTAATGTATGCTTTCATTGCTAAAACTGACATTACCATTAGATTGGTAACTTTATTTGTGTCCTGATATCGCCTGATTATTGCCCATACTGAAAAGTGATTTGGGAAGGAAAAGGCAACGCGTGATGGTTGAGAGATGAGTTAGCGTAGGGGCTATAAAATGCCTTGGGGATGATTGGGGAAATATGATGTTTGAGGTATCATGAGCTATGAGCATACATTGGCCTAGATGTATGAGGGGCTATGGGATAGACTGACATAGATTGGCATGTGGAGACTGAAGGAGTATGGGAGTGGCTGCAAGCGTTTGGATTGGCTCAGACAGGGAATAGAGAATAAGACAGATGAGGGCAGAATGAATATTTTCAGTTTAAATCTTTATTTTATTTTAAAAATTTTTCATACAATCACAGAATCCACAGGCAGGCTCTCTGCAAGCTAACATAATAAAGCAGATAGATTATTATGCTCTTCCTGGATTATCTGGCCCACCTCCCAGTCCAGTCACATCTCCAGACTGCAAGTCCTAAATTGCAAGTGGTCATTTTTAAAGGTAGAGATCCAGAAAGCCAGGTTTTCTCCTGACCCTGCACACCCAGCCCAGGAATGGAAATTAGGGGTATGATCTGAAGGTTTCTACTAACTCACTTTGCAGAGCATCATGACTCATTGGGGTACTGCATCAAGTCAGGCCCCACTACTGAGTTACCTAATTTTACATACCTGCCAACGTTAGGTAAAAAAAATAGATACACCAAATTCTTGTCATTAATAAGGAAATCATTCTTGTTATAATCAAATTTTTCTTATCTAATGGCAAGAAAGAAACAATAATTGCAAACTTATAATTCCATAACCTTCACCTCTACCCCTTTTAAAAGTTCACAAACACTTACAGGCACACAAATAGAAAACAAGACACAAATTTTGTGGATGGGGAAGGAACAAAGAGACTTAGGAACATTCTGTTGACAGTCTAGCTGTTTCTTTGTTTTATTTTCCACATGCAGGGATGTAGCCACTTGTCCAGGAACCAACCAAGGAGTTGTTGCCATGCTGAGCCATGCTGATTTTAAAAACCAATTAAAGGACTATCACCGAGCAAAACTGCCTTGAACACACACCCATGGAGCTGAGATGTCTAGCATTCCCTCCCACTGCTCGGAAAAGGCAACATTGTAGATGCAACTCAGAATGGGGTCCAGTAACTTTTCTTTTAAAAGATGCAACAACATCGTCCACGATTTCTTTGGTTTAAAGCAGTATCTATTCCAACTTATTACTCCACCATCCAAAAAATAGAAGTGTTAATTTTATGAGAACAAGTATAAATTGCATTGAATTATGAACAAGTAGATACAGAAAGTACTGAAAGAGTGTTGGTTTTTATGGAACATACCATTGCATGACACTAATAACTTCACAAAAGAAAGGAATGAAAGTTGGGACGGTGGGGAAATAGGCTGATATAGAGGTGTTGCCTGTCAGGTTACCAAGCGGATTCATTATCTATGCGGATCATAGGAATTGCAGATGCTGGAGAATCTGAGATAACAAGATGTGGAGCTGGAGGAACACAGCAGGCCAGGTAGCATCTTAGGAGCAGGAAAGCTAAATTTCATTGAGGGGGCATGCTGCTTGGCCTGCTGTGTTCATCCAGCTCCACACCTTGTTATCTACAGGTGTAGCTACTGTCAGGCTGAGGAAATTAAGCAATGGCATGAATACAAAGATCCTTGTTATTTGAATTATTCATTGCTTTTCATCTATATATATGGCAAGGCTGTGAATAATTAACTCTGTAATTTTCTTAATGGGTGTTCATTCTGGTTAGAGAATGTCACTAACTGAGATAATGCTCTGAGGAATTTTGATCAGAACTCATTCACCTATCCACAGATCTTATTATAAAGTATGATACATCAAAAGAATAGAATATTTTAAAGGAAGAACATAGTTTATAGAAAGAATAAGGAGCTGTGCAGGATTTATCATCAAAAATCCAAGAAACATGGTCATATTTTAGACAAAGCTTAAACAATAGAGCAATGTGTTTGTAAGAAATACGAGGATGTTTTGCTAAGGTGAACGGTCTGCTGTGACAAAAATATAGGAAGAAAGTAGAAGCCCTGAGTGACTCTCATTTTCCTGGAGATGGGTTTTAGGGTGTTCCATAACTTGTGATGTGCAGTTCCAGGAGGCACTTGGACATTTAAATTGTCTTAAATTATCTCGGATTTTGGAATGCTTGAGATGTAGTACTTGCGTGTGTAGATTAGAGCAGGTAAGAGCCTGCCAGTTCTCAAAATATTTCTTTTGAACAGCTAGTGTACAATGTTGCAGAGGTATGGTACCCCTTTGGATACCTTGACACTTTTGGGGGAGTTAAGGTATCCTATTGGAGAGGGAGTGCACTCTTCAGTGGGCAGGTCATCATTGAGAACATTCTGCTTAATAGCATTGTTGGTGACTCCGCCTATCACTTTCCTGATGACTGAAATGATAATCGGGACTGCTAAAGCTATAAATGAACTGCCCAAAAATAATATTTGGAATTAAAGTGCCAGCTGCTTCAGTGTTTCAGTTGACATTTTAGGATCTGTGCTCCAAGACTGTGTTTCCTTTAAAGTTCACTTTAGCTAGCATTTCTTTCATCCCTTCATAATTGCCCATATTTAGGTTTAAAATTCTTGGATCCCATCTTCTCTCCCTTAAACTGAATGCAAAATTAAGATTTACTATGATCACTACTACCTAATGGTGCCTTCACTTCAAGATATTCCTTTTTCCTTGAACAATACCAGATCTGCTATAGCCTGCTCTCTTCTCTCTAGGACATGCTTTTCTAAGCAAAATTATCTTGAAAAATTCTATGAACTCTTTAGATAGGTTATGTTTCGATATTGAATTTTTCCATTCTGTATGTAGATTGAAATCCCCCATGATTATCTTTCAGATAGTCTTCCAGTATTTCTTCCTTTGTACTCCTTCCGACTATGTGGCTACTGGTAAAGTTAGACAACTCTCCATACCAGGAATCATCCAAGTGAACCTTCTTTGAATTGCCTTCAATGAAATGATATGTTTTCTTGAATAGGGGATCAAAATTGGTCATAACACTCCAGATGCGTCTCAACAGCAGTTGCAGTAAGACTTCCATACTCTTGTACTCCGACCACCTTGAAATAGGGCCAATTTTCCATTAGTCTTCCTCATTACTTGCTGCACCTATGTGCTAGCATTCTGTGTTTTGTGCACAAGTACCTCAAGTCCATTTGCTCTGTAACTTCCTTCAGTTTTTCTCCATTTAATTATAACAATTTTTTCTCCCCCTCCAAATCGAACAAATTCATATTTTCCCACATTATACTCCATCATTCAACTTTTTGCCCACTTACTTAGCTTCTCAATATTTGATTTGATTTATTGTCGTCACATGTATCTAAGTACAGTGAAAAGCTTTGTTTTGCGAGTAGTACAGGCAGGCCATAGCAAACAAGGACATACAGATCATAAAGTACTTAGAGCGAGGCAAACAAGGTTACAGCTACACAAAGAACGATAAGCATTAGCACAATCAACATTATTTGAAGTTAGATAGGTCCATTCAGCAGTCCAGTAACAGCAGGGAAGAAGAGATAATGGGAACTGCAGATGCTGGAGAATTCTAAGATAATAAAATGTGAGGCTGGATGAACACAGCAGGCCAAGCAGCATCTCAGGAGCACAAAAGCTGACGTTTCGGGCCTAGACCCTTCATCAGGGAGGGTCTCTGATGAAGGGTCTAGGCCCGAAACGTCAGCTTTTGTGCTCCTGAGATGCTGCTTGGCCTGCTGTGTTCATCCAGCCTCACATTTTATTATCACAGCAGGGAAGAAGCTGTTTTTGAACCTGTTGGTGCGTGAGATCAAACTACTGTATCTTCTGCCTGACGGGACTGTAGACTCTTTGTATCACTCTTACAACCTGCCTTTCCACTTAATTTTGTGTTGTCTGCAAATTTACACACAGTACATTCACCTTGCTCCAAGTCATTAATAGATATTGTAAACAGTTGCAGTGCCAATCTGAGAAAGAACCCCTTGCTCCTACTTGCTTTCTCCTGCTCATTAACCTCTGTATCCGTGTTGATATACTGCCTCCAATACTGTGGGTCCTAATCTTATGACTTAACCTTTTGTGACATACCTTGTCAAACGCCTTGTGGAGGTCCAGGTACAATACATCTACTGGTTCCCGTCTATTTGCTGTGGTTCAGACTTACACAAGAAACTCTAATAAATTAATCAGACACAATTTCCCTTTTATGAAGCCATGCTGACTCTGTTTGAATAGAATTTAAATTTCCAAATGTTTTGCTATTATTTCCTTAATAATTGATTCTGGTACTTTTCTAATAATAGGTGTTAAGCTAAAGGGCCTATAGTTACCTGTTTTTGGCTCCTTCCCTTTGGAAATAGGGGTGTCATATTGGCAGTTTTTCAAATCCTCTGGTACTTCTCCAGAATCCAAGGATTTTGGGAAAATTACAACTAATGTCTCCACTGTCTCTGTAGCTACTTCTGGTAGGACCTCAGGATGCAAGCCATCAGGGACAGGCACTTAACTGCCTTTAGCCCCACCAGTTTCTGTAATACTGTTTCTTCAGTGATGGTGATGATAACAGGGCTCATGGGTTTAAACTACAATGACAGCTTGTTTTAACTTTAGTACATAAGATTGAGGGATGATCTAACCAAAGTATTTAAAGTGATGAAAAGTTTGATAGCTTCTGTTGATTTATCCTATTTCCTTTGATGAGCAAATCCAGAATGGATTTATAACTTCCAAGTAAGAGTTGAAAATTTCAATGATGCTGAGCTACCTTATGAGCTTTGGTGCTAAGTATTTAAAGTGCTTACTATGATAGGAAGAACTGATTGCAAAGACAGAACTTGCTTAACTATTGTTCATTGTTACATGATACGACTAGTGGGGGATCAATGCTTGTAACCCAGCTATTTATAACATATATTAATGATTTAGATGTGTGAACTAAATGTAATATTGCCAAGTTTGCAGATGATGTGAGTCAGCATAATATTGTAAAGGACCCAGGACAGCAAGAGTTCAGCCATCTTACAATTTAAGGGAGTAAGATGAGGCCAGATATCTTCTCCTTAAATACCAGGAGTATTATAGGTAAGACAGATGAGGTAACATGAGGTAAGATGAGGTGAGTTGAACGGTGATTTTGTCACCACCACAGAGTCTTGCTTGAATGAGGGTAGGATTGCCACCCCAATATTCCGCGGAAAAGGACCTTCAGCAGTGTTGCATTATTACTTAAGGAGTCTGCTATTATATTCGGGAGGGACAATGTCTTGAAAGGGTTTTCCTTCATAGGTAGAGTTTAAGAGTAAAAAGAGTACTACCACATTGCTGGCAGTGCATTGTAAGTCCTTACACAGTCAATGGACAATAGAGGAGCAGATATGTCGACAATTCACTGAGGTGTGTAATAACAATCGGATAATTATATTCAAAGATTTTAACTTCCTAAATGTTAATTGGGATAGTCAACATGTAAGGGCTTTTCAGGGACAGATTTCGTGAAATATATTCAGGAGATCTTTTTATGTCAACACAAAGAAGGCCCAATACAGGATAGCATAATGCTGGACCTAGTTTTAGTGATCAAATCTGGACAGGTGATTAAGGCTGTAGTAGGGGAGCATTTTATTGATAGCAATCGCAAAACTGTATCTTTCAAGTTTATTATGGAAAAGCAAAGTGATGGTCTGCAAATAATGGTTTTGGATGGAGCGCAGGAAAATTTTATTAAAATATGGCAGCATCTGGCCAACGTGGACTGCGAATAGCCACTTGTGAGAAAATCTACAGCAGAACTGCATGGTGTGTTCAAAAAGGAAATGCAGAGAGTACAGGCCCAACATGTTCCTTTTAAGGTGATATGGATGTCTAGGAATATTGGGTGCATTAAGAGTGCTGTCAAGCAGCACCTGACTCATCAATTACTTGCTCAGTGACACCCAGTTTGGATTCCACTAGGGCCACTCAGCCCCTGACCTCATTACAGCTTTGGTTCAAATATGGACGCGTGGGCTGAATTCCAGAGATGACAGTGACAGCGTTTGGCTTTAATATTGCATTCAAAAACAGGAATACTGATTATTATCTGAATGGTGATAAATTGTGAAAAGAACAGGTGCAATGACACCTGGGTCTTCCTTTACACCTGTTGCTGAAATTAGGCATGCAGGTGCAGCAGGTGCTGAAGAAGGCAAATGATACATTGGGCTTCACAGCAAGAGGATTCAAGTACAGGAACAGGAATGTCTTGCTACAATTGTATATGGCCTCGGCGAGACCACATCTCCTGGAGTATAGTGTGCAGTTTTGGTTTCCTTATCTGATGAAAGATGTCCTGGGTATTGAGAGAATGTAACAATGGTTTACCAGTCTGATTCCTGGGGTGGCAAGACTGATGTATGAGGACACATTGGATTGGTTAGGACTATATTTACTTGCGTTTCGATGAATGAGAAGAAATCTTGTAAAAACCTGTAAAATTCTAACAGGACTAGACAGGATAAATGGAGGAAGAATGTTGGGATACAATGGGTCACATCCTAAGGAATTAGGGTAGGCCATTTTGAATGGAGATGAGGAGAAATTTCTTCACTCAGGGAGTGGAATTCTTTGTTACAGAATGTGGTCGAGACCAAAGTAGTGAACATTTTCAAGAAGTAGTTGGATATGGCTCTTAGTATGAAAAAGATCCAAGAGTATAGAACTAAAGGGGGAGCTGGGTACTAAGGTCAATGAGCAGTCATGATCGTATTGAATGATGGAGCTGGCTTGAGGGGCTACATAGCCAAGCCTGCTCCTATTTTCTATATTTCTGTCTGGCAGGCTCGTACCTTGATTTGATTAGGTAATACGGTTCCATATTATCATATTTCTGTTTAAAGTAGAAAAATAAAGTTAAAAATTAACATTATATTCCTTCCTAGTATCAAGTGAAAAAATAAAGGAATAATGGTAACAGTTCAATAGCCTTTCTTAAGTGCTGTCCCTTCAAGGGCTCAGCCTTCTTCACTTTGGTCTACTCTTCAGGGAACCTCAGGTTTCCTGCTTCCAATGCCACAGATGCCAAAGGACCTCCCTCACCAACACTCTGGGCTTGCTTTAGCCACGTAGGGCTCAGGCCCACAGCTGCTTCCCCACACTGGACCTCTAGCCGACACTGCTACAGGTCCCCAGCCATTCCAAGCACTGGAACTCTAGCTGACACTGCACAGGACCCATGGGCACAGCCATCGTCTCCATGATGCATTTCTAATACTTAAGCAAGAGATTATACAAAATCAACAGTTATGATGTAGAAAACCTCACTTTCTGTAGAGTTACTTTTTAAATGGCTCGTTTAAATTCAATGAGAACTTTCTACTTTCAGCTTCATGGTGAAACCAACTTATAACTGTAAAAGTGCTCTTTGTCTGGCTTAAAGACTAATTTTTTTGTTCAAAGTATTGGTATTTTGTTGAAAGTTTTGGCCTTATATCTCAAAATATTAAGGTTTTCATATTACCAGAATCTAATAAACAATGATGTGTTTGTATTGTTTTATAGAGATGTAACTACTATGATGATGACATCCTCAACCGTCATCCTCTTAACCAGACTCCCAGCGAGAATATGCCCGTGCTCGTACAGATAAAGGAGACAAATACAGTTGAAGTTGAGAACATTTGTAGTTATGTATCCCCCATCCATACCTCCTGTCCAGAGGTCAGTGTCACCTTTTCTTTTATGTATGTACCATTATCAAATGTTAGAGTGTGACGTGGGACATGGCTGTACAGTGGTAAGAGACTATTCTTTTACCAGTTGGACTTAGGTTCACTGCAACCCACGTGCAAGGGTTGAAGTCTTCGTAACATGTCTCTTTGGTACAAGTCTCAACCTGAATTCCCTAGAGGGATCAAAATTATTGCATTGCAGCAGTAAAAGATTGTGTTAATGGCACCGGTTTAACCAGAGTAAACTTTATTCTGAATCTTTACCATCTGTGTCTTACCCAAGACAATGTTTAAGAGACTTTGCCTAAGGACATATGATACATCAAGGACCAGAAAAGGTCACTGGGTTCATTGAAGCTCACCCCTCAAGTAAATTTAATACAAGTTTGCATCCAACATTGTTCTGAGCATGTTAGACTTGTTGCCCACAATATTCTACTGGCAGATTATCGCAAATAATTTTCAGTTTTTAAGTTGTTACTATGTAATTCATTTTTTAAATTTAAATTTAACCTGGTCCCAGCATCTTTTTTCACATTCTCATTTCTAGGCATTGGATTGGTAAATTTCCATGAGATTAGTTGATGCTTATGCGCAAAATGTTGCAATGGTTTGCTGATCAGAAGACTCTCCTGTGCTTATCACCTTCTAGCAGATGTAATGGAAGGATTTTCGCAATAACGTCAACCTGTTTGGCTATGTTACAAAGTCAGCAAGAACTGGCGTGCACTCAAACCTGGAAAATCTGGTTGAGATATATAGATGGTACCACTTTGTCATTAGACGTCAGCATGGTTCTAATTTCTAGGAGTATTTTAGGTTTACCATGTTTTTATTCAGATCTTGCGCTATTGAATCTTGAGACAAGATACTATTCAGAAAGAGTTGCAATAATTGTTTAGCTGATTGCAATTAAGTTGATACTTTGTAACCAAAATACCTGCTTTAAAATGTGTTATTATAACATTGATTTAGAAAATGGGAGGCACATGTGATTTATTGTTCAGATTGCTGGGCAATATTGATCAATCATGATCCTCATGCAGCAATCTATATTTTCACGCAAAAGTTTTGAAATGAAAAGTATCAAAGTTCCTTCTGAGTTTGAATGAGAAAGCTGAAAAATCTAACGTTTATGGAATGTTGTAATGATTTTGATCCTTAATGTGACTTTGTATCAACTATATGTGTAAATTAAGAATGTGTTTCAAACTCTAAGGTTTTGGAGTAGCTTTGTAGCTTGGGTTGTGGGTGTTGAGGTCGGTTGGCTCGCTGAGCTGGTTTGTTGTTCCGCAGACGTTTTATTCTTGTGCTTGGTAACATCCTCAGTGCAGCCTCTGATGATGCGTTGGTGTGTTTTCCCGCCTGGGGTTTCTAAACTCTGGGGTCCGTTGCGATGGATTGCCTCACTTCTGGGTTTCTTCCGTAGTGGAATGTATATGGGGTTGAGTTCAATGTGTTTATTAATAGCCTGCTTTGTGGAGTGCCATGCTTCCAGGAATTTTCATGCTTGTCTCTGCCTAGCCTGTCCCAGGATCTTGGTGTTGTCCCAATCGAAGTCGTGGTTCTCTTTTTCCATATTTCAAACTATTTTGAGAAATACCCACTCCAAGGCATTTAACACAAAAAAAGTGACAGTTTTTCTTTAAAACTGTAGAAATCCCAGTGTGTTTCTTGCGTACTACGCATCTGTGACTGCTTGATGCAAATCAGTAGTCATCATGACTTTACAGGTGGTCCCTTTGGAATGCTGGAGAACTTCCATTCACAGTTAGCCAGTCACCAGTAAAGTTGCTTGTGGCTGTTGCCCTTTAGAACCATCTGCTGGCAGGATCTGTGAATTAAACACAAAATCAAGACTAAAACAAATTAAGTAATAAAACCTGCAGAATATCTAGAAAATATTGCTGTGAAGCTGCAATGTCTAGGACCAGAAAGGCCACAGTAATCGATGTGACTGGTAGTCCCATAGTTCAAAAGGTTCAATGTACAAATGTTATGAATATCCACTCCACTGGTAGGATCTCACACACAGATAACACATATAAAAAGCTGCAAGTGTAATGTTATATTTTCTGATGTAACATGGAGGAAAATTTACAGGTTGGGTAACATAATTTTGACTTATGCATAGCTGATGCAAATTGTCCTGCAAGCGACACGGTTCTTTGCAAAATTTAACCTTATCTCTTGCAATCCTCAATTTCCTTTCACAAAGAATCTTTCTAGTTCCTTCCTGAACTTGTCAACATTTTCTGCTCCCATATAAATATGCAGCATTCATGTCGGGTGATCCGGCCCTGTACAGAAAATCTATACAAAATGAAACACTAAGATGGAGGACAAAGACACATCCCTCCCTGACACACTCAATGCCCAAAGTTTGAACAGAATACTAACAGCATGACATCACCTGCCCCGACATCCCCGGACACACCTGTTTCCTCAGTCACCACTTCAGACATCAGATCAGTCTTACTGGGAATCGACCCAACAAAAGAGGTGGGCCCAGACAGTGTTGCTGGCCGAGGACTTAAATCCTGTGTGGACCAAGCAGCAAACATATTCACCAACATCTTCAACCTCTCCCTCCTCCAAGCCCAGGTCCCCACCTGCTTTAAGAAGACCAGCATCATTCTTGTACCCAAGAAAACACTCGCAGTGTGCCTTAATGACTACCACCCAATAGCTCTGACTTTCAATAATCATGAGGTGCTTTGAGAGGCTGGTCATGACTCATGTCAACTCCAGTTTCCCAGACCATCTCGATCCTCTACAGTTTGCCCACTGACGTAACAGGTCCACAGAGGATGCCATATATCTGACCCTGCTCTCATTCCTGGAACATCTGGCTATCAAAAACACCTAAGCCAGACTCCTGCACGTTGTCTACAGCTCCGCCTTCAACACCATTATCCCCTCCAGACTGATCTCAAAACTGTGTGATCTCTGCAATTGGATCCTCAGCTTTCTGACCCATAGGCAGCCATCAGTGAGGATGGGTAACTGCATCTCCCCCACAATAACACTCAACACTGGACCCCCTTCTGTACTCTCTGTATACCAATGACTGTGTTGCTAAATTCTGAACAAATGCCATCTACAAGTTCGCTGATGACACTACCATAGTGGGACAGATATCTAACAATGACAAGTTAAAATACAGAAGGGAGATAGAGGGCTTGGTGATGTGGTGCAATGAAAACAATCTGTCTCTCAGCACGAGCCATCTAAAGGTCTGATCATCGACTTCAGAAAGAAAGGAGGAGGACGCAACCCCATGTATATCAATGGAACTGAGGTTGAGAGAACGAAGAGCATCAAGTTCCTCGGAGTGATGATAACCGACAACCTGTCCTGGACTTCCCATGTAGATGTGATTGTCAAGAAGGCACAATAATACCTCTTCTTCCTCAGGTGGCTCAGGAAATCTGGCATGTCTGTAATGTCCCTCACCAACTTCTACAGATGTGCTATTGAAAACAGAGATAACAAAGTGTGGAGCTGGATGAACACAGCAGGCCAAGCAGCATCTTAGGAGCGTAAAAGCTGATGTTTTGGGCCTAGACCCTTCATCAGAAAAGCCATTGAAAGCATACTGTCGGGGTGCATAATGCCCTGGTATGGCAACTGTTCTGCCCAGGACCGTAATAAACTACGGAAGGTTATGTGCACAGTCCCATCATGGATTCCATTTACCTGGCTCGCTACTACAAAAAGGCTGCCAACATTATCAAAGACCCATCACACCCTGGTAATAACCTCCTACAACCTCTTCCGTCAGACAAAAGATACAGAAGCCTGAGCACATGCACAAGCAGGTACAGAAACAGCTTTTTACCAGCCATTATCAGACTGCTGAATTGACTCTAGCCTCAAATAATATAATCTGCATGTTACCTGTATGCACCTAAGTCTTTCTGATTTGTACATCCTTTCCTTGCTGTGATCTGCCTGTACCGCTAGTAAACACAATTTTTCACTGTATTTCTGTACACGTGACAATAAATCAATCAATCGGTAAACTACTTCTTCAATTCCTTCTTTTTAGTATTCCACATTCTCTGCATAGTTTGTATTGACCCTAACAAACCTGTTTGCCAGTTCTAAATCTACATCAACTATTTGCCTCACTTAATATCTGTATTAAATTATGAATTTTCTCAGCCAGAATTAGTTTTGTTTTCTGATGATCTACCGCGTATATCCACAGATTGTGAAGCAAATACATCGTTTAATCATTAATCTTGCAAAGACTTCCGAAATTTGTAGTTCTGTTCTGACTATCCAAGCTGCTAATCTGTTTTACTCCTTATTTTTGTCTTCCATTACTTTAAAGATATGCATCATGTTCTGTCATGCTTTATTGCATGAAAATAATTTCAAGCCCTTTAGTCTTTTTTCATAATGCAGTTCTGAAGGATTGGTATAATTCTTGTTACTCTTTTGTGAAATTCTTTTCAGTAAGTCATTTTCAGATTGGTTGATAAAATGATACGTCAAATGTCTGAATCAGCGTAATCACAATCAATGTCATTCAGATTTGTCATGATACAATCTGTGCTTTATTAACTTGCAAAGATACTTTTAATGTAAATTCAGTCAGCACATGGAATTGTTTTCCCTTTTTCAAGATACCCTTTTATGGTATACACATGTAAATCATATACTGTTTGATATATGTGCATTAACTTGTTCATCGAGTTTCATCACTCATAAGCCCCAGCACTTCAGTTACGAGGTATTGCAACAGCAGAGAAGAAAATAAAGAAGTAAATCCTGTATTCTGGATCCCAGTACCTTTTGGAAATTGAGCTGCATGTGCCCAAAGACAAAGGGATTGCGTATTGTCATGTTCAGTCATGTGATGACCCATAATAGAAGCCTCCACTTGACTAGATGTCATCCTCAAATCAAAGGCCAGACAATGGCTACCTTATCTAAAACAGCCTCATTAAATTATATGAAAACAAAGGAACAGGAACATGCCGTAGAATGATAGGTGATAAATGGTGGCCTAGTCAGTAATCCCCACTTCACTTAAGTAATTTTTTTTAGAAAGCCCCTCAAACCTGTTCTACCATTCATTGAAATCTTGGTTGATCGGCATTCTGCCTCCGTATATGTGTTTTCGCCCAATCACATAAAGCCTTTGATTAACAACAAACTATCAATCCCACATTTAAAGTGAACAATTGATCTACCATCAGTTGCCATTTGTTAATGGTAGTTTCAAACTTAAAACTTTTTGTACAGAAGTGTATCCAAATTTTATTCCTGAAAAGTCTAACTTTTAAACTGTGTTCCTTAGTGCTAAACTTGCCAAGCAATGAAAATGTTTACTCCCTACCCTATCTGTTCCTCCTACTATCTTAAAGTTTGATCAAATCATTCCTTAGCCTTCTAAATTCCAGAAAATACAGTTCTAGTTTGCTTCACCTCTCTTTGTTGATTAACCCTTGACTCTCAGTATTATTCTTGTAAATCATCCCTGCACTCTCATGGTGGGAGTACATCTTTCCTAAGATGCAGTACTTAAAATTATTCTCAGTCATGTAGATGTATTCAGTTCAGGACTTTGGAAAGCTCAAACATGACTTCTAACCCTTTGTGTCTAGCTATCTAGATATAAAGATTTAGAGATATTCCATAAGTCTTTTTTGAACATTTTCAGCAGTTGTTCATTACAGTTTAGTTAACCAAGTACTTGGACCTGACTGGTTTCTTCCTTTTCACCTTTTAAGATAGTTCCAAGAATAGCTCACTGGCAGCAATTGCAATCTTAGTTCAAGATACTCACAAGCCACATCAAATTTAGGGCTGGGAAGTGACGTGAAGGGGAGAAATATGGTTGTCGGATTTTTGGTAATGACAAAATTATTACAAAGGGAGTTTGATGAGTTTGCACCTTGGTTCAGGCTAAACCTGCAGCAGTGAATTTTGAAGGAGACCTGCAAATGTCAGTTGACATGCTTACGAGGCCCATATAGGAGATAACAATTAACAAAACAAATAGAAGGCTTGATAGTGTTTCCAAATGAGTGAACTTCAAATCAAGAAAAGTGAATCTGAAGCTACATATCATAATCTTATTTACTTTCTTATGGGTAATGGGCTGAAATAACTGCACAGAGGCCGGTATCCCATCTCCAAGTCACCCTTTATTTACTTGTGCACAGTACGGCTCGGAGACAGGCCCCTGAGCTAAGGAGATTCTAAATCTCCTGTTTATACACATACTTTTCTTTTTTTTCTATACATTTTTTCTCTAGCACTCGTGTGTGTGCAGGTGAGAGACACAGTTAATAAAAAACACCAGGTGTGCAAATAACTTTATTAACATACCACCACTAGGAAAAACACCCATGTGACCAAAGAATCAGTATCAAGCAGAGCCCCTAGGGGCAATGCCTATGTGAAAGAAACCTCCTGTTTATATTGGTTGACCAGGGCTTTCAGATTAGTTCAGGTTAACAACCCCAATCAGGGACCTCATCATCAAGAAGGTCCACCTGGTTCCAGTCACTATGAGGAAATTACAAGAAAGGCCAGTACTTTTTTGCTCATGTCTAACTGCTCTTTAAGTAAGTAGCATGCTCTACCATTTCAGAGAACAGTGAAGAGTCAACCACATTGCTTAGGGCAGGAATAAATGGCAGATTTTCTTCCCTAAAGGGTGTCAGTCAACCAGAAGGGCCTTCACAACAACAGTAGTTTCATGATCACCATTACTGAGACTTACAGGCAGTCCCTGGGTTGCTCTGGAATCCATTTGCAAATCGATTTGTATGCAAGTCAGAATACAACGCAGGACAGTGTAAAGCAGCCATGCGTAAGTAAAGGAAATATTTGTATACTGGGTCTTTAAAATGACACCTCTATATGAGAACCCCTTCATAAGAGTAAGCATTCATAAGCCAGACGTTCATAAATTGGGGACACCCTGTACTTTCAATTCCTAATTTTATTAATTGTATTTGAATTCCACCAGCTGCTATGCTGGTAAGGCTACTTATGGACTGTCGTGTACATTCTTATCACTGAAACACACAGAAACTATCTAGATCTAAACTAGTCTCTAGATGTTGTTCAGAAGAAGGTAACAAAACTAATTCATATGTCAGTGAATAGCTGAGCTTTAACAATCAGATAAAACTTATAAGTTCACAAAAATAAATGCTCAGTGGAGTTCTTGTAGAGGCACTTTATAAGCGTAACTGTAAAGAAGATATAGCACAAAATAATATTTTCAGAGATGTCCGGATAATGAGAAATGCCAGCACATGTTCAGCTTTCAAAGGGCAAATGTCTGATGTCAGTCATTATTTATTGACATAGAAGTGAGCAGCTGGAATAAGTTGCATAGAAGGATGTGTGAGGCCAGGACGGGCTGAATTTGTTACTCAGATACCAAGGGAACTATTGATGTGATCTGACCTTGCCTGCTAAGGGTGATTGACTAATTTCTTACACATCTGGCACGAAACAGAGTGAGGCCAGGACAGAGGACTTCACAGTTAGCTAAATGCTCTGATGGCAGAACAGTCTGGTTGTTTCTCTAGTAGAATAGACTTGACATATTTTCTTGTACAATAATCTAAAGAAACAAAAGATAAAGTCAAGCAGCCCATCATGAAATAATCAATGCCTTTCAGTTCAGAGAAAAAGTATGTGAACTAGTATTTGAACTCTCTTTTAGTGAGTGAAAGCTGTTGCAAAGGCAGATTATTATGTGTTATGCTGGAGGAACACAGCAGGTCAGGCATCATCAGAGGAACAGGAATGTTGAAGTTTCAGTTGAAGAAGGTTCCCGACCTGAAACATCGACTCTCGTGCTCCTCTGATACTGCCTGACCTGCTGTGTTCCTCCAGCTCCACACTGTGTTGTCTTTGACTCCAGCATCTGCCATTCTTGCTATCTCTTAGGTGTTATAGTGTTAGGTGGGGCATTTGGAAAATGGATTGGGGTGAGTGGCTGCTTACATTTGCAAGGGTATGCATTTAATTAAAATATTCCCAGCGTTTTCTTTGGCAAGAGGTTTTCTATGCCATTGCCAATGATGGACTAGCCACATTTTCTCTGTCACTATATTGGATTAACATCTGGAAAACACACAAAACTAATTTATTGTCTGGCCTATTAAATTGTAGTAATGATCTAATTGTATGGAAATTGCATGAACTGCGTGGATATAGAGAATTAGTTCACGAGAAAGCAGTGGACTTTTCTATTGTTTTCTACATGTCATTTACCTTAGCGCTGAAGATATTCTTGCAAAATTGGATTTGCAGCTTCAAAACTGATAGTAAGGGGCAGTTAAATGTGATTCTTCCATTGTTTTGCAGATTACATTGTTTAGATAGCATCTTATTGTAGTCTGAGTCCTTGCTGCATGCATAGGTATTTCCCTCTTCAATGGGCGGCATGTATGAAAGTACAGCTTGGATCTCTGCCTCAGCACTGGTGACATAAAGTGCATCCAATACTATGATAGTGCAGAATGTACTTACTCTTGTTTGCTGTTTTCTAGTTCTATTTGCAGGTTTTCTCAGTTAAGAGGGCAGTCTTGGTACTTTTCAATAATGTTGTCCCTGAAAATACTGAAATACTCAAATTCTAACCTGTGCTCCTTTCAATCATTAAAATGCACAGGGAGCGTACTAGCATTGAACTAGCCAGTACAATACTTCAAGAAATTTTACAAAAAATCCAGGTTCTCATGGGAATGTGAAGAGGTCAGTAATATGAACCAAAGGCACCCAATTGCAGGAAAGACACTGGTATTTTCTTGTCAAGTAATAGGAAGCCAAAAATCTTTAGGAAGGTTGGAGAAACTCTAAACTGGTAAATTAGGAGTTTTTTTAATTGCACCCTCCCTAGCATGCTTAGAGTTTATCAAAGCCATTCCAATGGGCAATAGGACAATGCAGAAACTGATTCCCTGAAGAGAGCTTGTGGTGACAATAGTGGTAAAATATCAATTTTCAAATGGTTTCATGTGATTTAATACCTGACACCTTTCAGGAACTAAAATGTTTTTTAAAAAAAGGAATAAACACTTAGGATGGGCCACATTGAATGCCTAACCAGGTGGAACCAAACTCTTTAAAATAAAGAGGGGTCGAGGCCGAAAATGTCAGCTTCCTTGCTCCTCTGATGCTGCTTGGCCTGCTATGTTCATCCAGCTCTACACCTTGTTATCTCAGATTCACCAGCTTCTGCAGTTCCTACTATCTCTGAAACTAAAGAGGGATAAACAAATGCACTCTGAGTTAAGTTAACATTTTATCAAAAAGTACCAAAACTCAGCCAGGTGTGAAGAAACTCTAGCCTTGTATTTATGATTTACACTTTTCTGTAAGTTTCACATATTAGATGAAAGTCATCTGCAGATTATCTAGCTTGTAAACATGATGAAGTCATGTTTGGAAGTGCGTAATGCATTTCAGGAAAAGAGCTTTTGAGCAAAGGAGAGAATGAAAATAGATTTGCAACACTGAAGGGGAAGACTCTTATGTCTCTGTGTTGCCTCCCTGATCCTTTAGCAGTGCAAAATGCACTTGGTGATGAGGCAAATTACAGAAACATATATTCACTGATAATTCTAGGATACTCACAATTTTGCCACTACTGCAGATACAAGATGTCAGTTAAACAACTGTTGCCTCAGGCTCAAATCCTCAAGGAATTTTTAATCCAAGCATTCCTTTTGTACCAGATGTACTCCTTATAAGCTTTACACCTATGTGTATTTGATATTGCATTTCATTGTTTTTCTTTGGTTGAATAATCAATAAAACATCTGTTATTTGAAAAGACCCCATTATGGGCTGTGTTTTAATTGAAATAAGGTATTGCCATATGCTAACAAACATTAAAATGTATATTATGGCCAACAAAGGATATTAAAAAAAAGGATCCAATTTGCCCTTCCTCAACGGACCATAGCACATCACAAGTGTTAAAGCATTAGATATTAGCTTCAGTGTTGTTTGTTCTTGTTTCATGATAGTAATATGCATAATACAAAACAAGAGCAGCTTTTAATTTCTACAGAAGTTATAAGTAGTACCCATCTCTATTTCTACAGCCTCTTCAAGATTGATCAAACATCTGTTCTCGCATATATAATTCCTACTATAATTATAATTATACAATTATAATTAATTAGC
The DNA here is from genome assembly GCF_030684315.1 of Stegostoma tigrinum. NCBI lineage: Eukaryota > Metazoa > Chordata > Chondrichthyes > Orectolobiformes > Stegostomatidae > Stegostoma > Stegostoma tigrinum. Next base: position 39,811,563 of record NC_081368.1, read on the forward strand.
TATAGTTCCTGTTAATCAATAAGGCCACCTATAGAGAGATTACACAAAGAGACTATAAGTAGTATCCAATTGCAAAGAAGACTAGCTATGTTTACCTTGAGCGCACTTTCTCCAAATTGCTTCTGAGTATGGTGATTGCGGTTTCTAGGCATGTATGCACGTTCCTCAAAAATTATTAACCTGTATTTACGACTTCAAGTGCATTTATGATAGCAGCTTAACAATCATGCATTTCTACTATATCTTACACTGCAAAATAATGTAGTGCCAAAATAGATTCTGTACCCTTCTTGATTTTCATTATATGAAGGCAGATCTACTGTCATGAAGCCTACCTTGATTATTTTGAAGGGATGGCAATTACTGAAAGAATCAACCACTATTTTTAAAGAGTTGTGTAATGTACCTTATTTGACACAATTATCTGGCCCCGATGAACCATTATCCTAAATGTTGTGTGCGTAAAAAAAAAATAGAAACAATATTGCTTACTAACATAGGTCTTAGGAGCAGGAGTAGATCATCCAATCATCCCAAACTGCTTTATCATTCAATAAGGTCACGGGCTGATCTCGGTATGGTCTGAACGCTATTTTCCATCCTGCCCATAACCTTGTCTCGCTTGTATATCAAAACACATGCAGCTCAGCCTCAAATAAATCCAATGATTCAGCCTTCAATGTTTTCTGAGCAAAAGAACAAATGACTTCTTTCTGCTTAAAAGTGAGACCTCGTATTCTTAAATGGCATCACCCAGTTCTGGTTCCTTTGAGGAGTATCGTCCTCTAAGAACCCACACCAGTTAGTCCCATGAGGTTCTTAAATGTTTCGGTAAGATCATCTTTCATTCTTCTCTTCTCCAATGGGTAAAGCCCCAACCTATTCTAATTTCCATCATAAGATAACACCCTCAACCCAGGGGTGAGTCCAATGAATTTTCTGTGAACTGCTTCCCGTGCATATATATCTTTTCTCAAAGGCTGCTATGCTAACTTATAGAAGCTTGCGCACTAGCAGCAGTATGTCTCAAATATAATTCAACAAAGAATGAGAAATACCTAACAAAAGTAAATAAAAGAATGTATTGTGTAAGAAAATTAAAGTGTTAAACTTAATGAGATTTTTATTTTAATCTTTAAAAGTAACCTTAATATTGCATGTGTGGACATGTGTGCTTTTGATTTTGATTGATTTATTGTCACATGTACCTAAACACAGGTAAGAGCTTTGTTTACGAGCAGATCACAGTATGCAAGGACATACAGATCATAAGGTAAACTAAAGCTAGAGAGAGACATACAGTTACATAGTACAGGGCGTGCGCTAGGCAAGGTCAACATTATTTGAAGTTAGAGAGTCTAATAATGGCAGAGAAGAAGCTGTTCTTGAACCTGCTGGTTCATATGTTCAAGCTTCTGTATCTTCTGTCTGATGGAAGAGGTAGTAGGAAAGCATTACAAGGGTGTGATGGGTCTTTGATGATGTTGGTACTCTTTCCGTGGCAGCGAGCCATGTAAATGGAGTCAATGGAATGAAGGTTGGCTTCTATGAATGTCTGGGCTGGACACACAACCTTCTCTAGTTTCTTACGGTGCTGGGCGGAGCAGTTATCAAACCAGGTCATAACGCACCCAGATAGTATGCTTTCAATGGTGCGTCAGTAAAAGTTGGTGAGGCACCTTGTGTACATGCCAAATTTCCTGAGCCGCCTGAGGAAGAAGAGGCATTGTTGTGTCTTATTGGCGGTCACGGTTATGTGAGAAGTCCAGAACAAGTTGACAATTGTCATCACTCCTAGGAACTTGATGCTGTCCACCCTCTCAACCTCAGCTCCATTGATGTAGATGGAGGCATGTTCTCCTCCCTTCTTTCAAATTCAACGACCAGTTCTTTAATTTTGCCGACATTGAGAGAGAGTTTGTTCTTGTTGCACCACCTCACCTAGCCCTGTATCTCCTTTCTGTATTCTGACTTGTTGTTTGATACCTGCCCTACTGTGGTGGCGTCGTCAGCAACTGGTAGATGGAAATAATTGGCAGTGAGCATGTACGTTTGTTGGATCATTGGTGTCAGGAAATATATGATCTTTCAAATACAAATAATTGCACAAACTGATACTCTGTATAACCACAGTTTAACTTCCCTACTTGCATCTCCCATTCCCCTTGCAATAAGTGATAATATTCGATTTGTCTTCCTAATCACTTTCAGTACGTGCAAACTAACTTTTTGTGATTAGTTTGCCATCCACTGAGATTACTCTATACCTCCAACTTCAGCAATCATTCGCTAATCAAATAATATACTGATGGTTTTTATTCTTTCTACCAAAACAGCATGTTCATGGCTTCACGCATTATAATCCGTTTGCTGGATTTTGCCCACTTGCTTACCCTATATATGTGTCCCCTTGCTTCATTAATTACTTTCTTACCCTTCCTAATGGCATTGTGTGTCAACCCACAGTAGCTGGACTGCAGCGGTTCAAGAAGGCAGCTCACCACCACCTTCTCAAGGGCAACTAGAGATGGGCAAGAAATGCTGGCCAGCCAGTGACACCCACAATCCACAAATGAATTTTAAAAAACCTAACTTTCTATCATCGACAAATTTAATAACTATACTCTTGACCTGCAAATCTAGTGCATTAATTTGATTGTTAACGAACATGTAAAGCACAAAATAATTGTTTTCAAATTTCACCTTTCGGACAATATCATTCAAATGTAAGCCTCCAGTAATCTTGATTTATGAACCATATAGCAGATTATGGGTATGTAATATAAATGAATCAAATAGTTTGAGCTATCCATTTACAATGACTACCAATAGAATGGGCTAGACAAAACAAACAGAGGTAAAGATCAGGAGACACCATTGATCCCTTCATCAGAGGCCTCCATTGATTAAGAGAAAATCGTGCATACGACAGTTTAAGTACTAAGTAATATGGGGCTGCGCAGTCATCAGTGTGACGTGAAGCACAGGCAGATTTTTTTTACAGGCAAGGAAGGACATTAAGCTGGCAAAGGCAGTAAAGTTTGCGAGGAGCTCTCAGATCTGGAGGCAAAACCAAGAGAAAGTTCAAGGGGAGACCACGCTATGTAGAGGAGGTCAAGCAAGTCAGTGTGGTATGTACGCCCCAAATCAGAAAGTGCACCACAATGAAAACCTACCAAGAGTACTGAAAACATACCAAAGCCAGTTTCAAAGACTGTAGATGGAGCAGGGAAAACGCATGTCAGTGAAATGATTGCTCAGCAGGGGGAGTTAAATATAACAGTTGTAAATGTGATCATTTTAAGAAATAGTTGCAAGGAATTAAATGACAGAATTTAAAGCACAACTAGATCCCAGATGTAGAAGAGTCACAGCCACAGAGGTTAGTCATTCCAGGAGAAATCAATGGCCCAGACAGTAAATATTGGTTGCTAATTTTTGATGTTGAGATACATTCCACTGAGTTTTAACAAGTCACCAGCACAGGAGTTAGTATATTTTCCAATAAAGTTAAAATGGTTAAAACAGATTAAGTTAAAACCCTCTTCATTAAACTGCAAAACTCAGTGAAATAAGTTTGTCAAAAGTTAGATCATGGCAAGGTTTAACAGCTCAATTATGTCCCACCAACTTATTGCAGAGGTGACCAAAATGTAAGATGAAGGCAAAGTGATACATGTTGTCTACAAGGTGTCGCATTTTGGTTAGACAGTCCAGGCCAGGCTTTACACAGTTAATGGTGGGTCCCTGGGCTGTGTTATTGATTAGAGAGGCCTGGGGATGCATGTATATAGTCCCTTGAAAATGACATCACAGGTAGACAGGCTAGTGAAGAAGGCATTTGGCACACTTGCCTTCATCAGTCAGAGCATTGAATACAGGAGTTAGGACATTATGTTATGACAGTACAGACATTGGCCAGGCTGCATTTGGAGTACTACATACAGTTTTGGTCACCTGCTATAGGAAGGATGTTATAAAACTAGGAAGGTTGCAAAAAAGATTTACAAGGACGTCACTGAGACTAGAGGGTTTGATTTATAAGGAGAGGCTAGATAGGCTGGGACTTTGCTCCCTGGAGCTTCAGAGGCTGAGGGCTGACCTTAAAGAGGTTTATAAAATCGTTTGGTACTTAAGTAAGGTGAATAGCCGAGGCTTTTCCTCAGGGTAGTAATGAGCATAGGTTTAAGGTGAGAGGGGAAAGATTTAAAAGGCACCTGAGGGACAACATTTTCAAACAAAGGGTGGTGCGTGTATGGAATGAGCTGCCAGATGAAGTGATAGAGGCAAGTACAATTGCAACATTTAAAAGCCTTTTGGACAGGTACATGGATAGGAAGGGTTGAGAGGTATATGGACCAAATACAGGTAGATGGGAGTTCAGTTTAGCAACTCTGGTCAACATGGATGAATGGGGCTGAAAATTCTGTTTCCATGCTGAATGACTCTATGATGCCAAGTATTAAGCCAGAGAAATAACTGAACCAATTCATATATCATATAGTTTTACTCTCAAATGGTCGGCATGGCAAAAAATTAGTGGTTGACAAGATCAGGTGCATTGCGTGGTTTCTGGCAAATAACTTTAGAGCTGGAATCAAAATTATTAAAAATTTTTATAATGCCTTTTGGTTGATGCTGTTTTAATAGACTGCCATTTGGAATAGTGTAAGCACCTGAAATAACCCAGAAGCCAATGTACAATATACTTCAAGGACAGGAAGAAATAATATGATGTATAGACATTACACAGTTCAACAAAGGGAGAACACAGATGCAGAGTTAAGGCCATTCTGAAAATATTACAGGAGGCAGATCTGGCAGTAATTGACAAACGTGAATTTGCAAAGCTATGATCAAGTTCTTCGACCACCTATTGTAAGTCACAAGAATGTTCAGAAAATCAAGCAAGGTCAGAGAATTATTTCAATCTATGAACTTAACAGAATTGCAAAGATGTCTAGATATTATCAATCAGGCAGGAAATTTCACTCCTAACCTAACAGCAATCTACAAGCAACTGAAAGAACTGCTGAGGTAAGACCAACAGTGATGCTTGAATGTTGAACAAATAAATTATTTTGAAAATATATTGTCCATTTATTCCGAGATATTATCATGTTACAATCTACGGTCATTAATGATAACTGCAGAAAATGCATCTTTCACTGGACTGGGTGTGGTTTTACAAGTCCGGGAAGATGATAAAATGTAGACCAGTTTATTTTGCTGCAGGGTTTAATAGAATTTTAAGAAAAGGTATGTCACAGTTGAAATAGGAGACCTATTTATGGAAAATATTCAGCCTGGAGTTCAGTTACTAGTGGTGTGCCTCAAGGATCTGTTTTGGGACCATTGCTGTTTGTCATTTTTATAAATGACTTGGACGCAGGCATAGGTGGATGGGTTAGTAAGTTTGCAGATGACACTAAAGTCGGTGGAGTGGTGGACAGTGTGGAAGAATGTTGCAGGTTGCAGCGAGACTTGGATAAACCGCAGAATTGGGCCAAAAGGTGGCAAATGCAGTTTAATACGGATAAATGTGAGGTGATTCACTTCGGGAGGAATAATAGGAAGGCAGAATACTGGGTCAATGGAAAGATTCTTGGTAGTGTAGATGTGAAGAGGAATCTTGGTGTCCATGTACATAGATCCCTGAAAGTTGCCACCCAGGTTGATAGTGCCGTTAAGAAGGCTTACGGTGTTTTAGGTTTTATTGGTAGAGGGATTGAGTTCCGGAGCCGTGATGTCATGCTGCAACTGTACATAACGCTAGTGCGGCCTCATTTGGAATATTGCTTGCAGTTCTGGTCACCCCATTACAGGAAGGATGTGGAAGCATTGGAAAAGGTGCAGAGGAGATTTACCAGGATGTTGCCTGGTCTGGAGTGCAGGCCCTATGAAGAAAGGCTGAGGGACTTGGGTCTGTCCTCACTGGAGAGAAGGAGGCTAAGAGGGGATTCAATAGAGACATACAAGATGATCAGAGGATTAGATAGGGTGGACAGTGAGAGTCTTTTTCCGAGGATGATGACTTCAGCTTGTACGAGGGGGCATAGCTACAAATTGAGGGGTGATAGATTTAAGACAGATGTCAGAGGCAGGTTCTTTACTCAGAGAATGGTAAGGGCGCGGAATGCCCTGCCTGCCAATGTAGTTAACTCAGCCACATTAGGGGCATTTAAACAGTCCTTGGATAAGCGTATGGATAATGATGGGATAGTGTAGGGGGAGGGGTTTAGATTAGTTCACAGGTTGGCGCAATATCGAGGGCCGAAGGGCCTTGTTCTGCGCTGTATTGTTCTATGTTCTAGACTTGAGAGGTTTTCAAAATATGTTGTGGGGATAAGATTTAAGAGTGAAACAGATCATTAACCTTCAAATTCTCTTGTCAGTAACAAAACAGTTGCAAAGATGCAATCTTTATTTCGCGTTTCAGAATGTGTTTGAACTGCTGAGTGTAGCTAATGTAAATGTCTAACATGGCTGACACTTTATTCAGAACACTAGTTGCAGAGATCAACAAACAAGATTTAGACTTGATAGCAGAGGTAGAAAGTTATACATTGTTTTTAACAGGAAAGTTACCATTACCAGGGAAGAAATTGCAGCAAATCAGAGTCACTCAAAGCAGACATTGAATTTATCTGGAGGTTAGAAGATATTATCAGAAAAGATAGCCAGCATAAATCTCTAGTAACCCTATATTGAGATGACACTATGAACAATGGAAGCATTTCTCAAACTAGTAGATGTTTTATTGATATTTGATAAAACATTGGTAATAGCTAGAAGAGAGAGAGATAATGGGAACTGCAGATGCTGGAGATTCCAAGATAATAAAATGTGAGGCTGGACGAACACAGCAGGCCAAGCAGCATCTCAGGAGCACAAAAGCTGACGTTTCGGGCCTAGACCCTTCATCAGAGAGCATCTGATGAAGGGTAATAGCTAGAATGCTCAGCAGTGATATTCTCCCAATATTACATCAAGGCCATCTTGTAATTTCAAAATACTGAGCAAGAGTCCAACAGTCAGTTTGATAGCCTGGAATGAATCAATCAATTGAAGAGACAATGGCAAACTTCAGGATTTGCACAATCCACAGTCAAGAATAGCATCAACGTTAACATCAATATTCTGATCAATATCTTGGGAAAGGTTAGGAATGGACTTGTTTGTGTTTTAAAGGATGGTTTATATTGTTGGTTATTACTCAAGATAAATTCCATTGAAAAATGTCTAGTCAACTCATGGTATTCTAAACATGATTGTATCTGAAAACGTACTGCAGTTCACAAATAAGCAAGCTACAGGATTTTCCAATGCATATGCATTAATTTTCATTACCTGGCAGTGAATGATGAAGCAGAACAAGGAGGCAGAATCATAAAAGCAACGCTGAAGAAGAATAACAATATTGATTTGACTTTATGAAACTATAGATCATCACATTGCCAAATGAATAGCCACCATCAGAAATATTAACTGGGAGAAGCCTGCAATCACAGATTCCATCAATGTGTAAAAGGTTAAGCCCTCACATTACCATAGAAGAACATGATGGAGTGAGGTACACACACAAGTCTAAACAGAGAAATAAATGAGGAACTTCAGTCATTGACATTGAGCAACAGAAATGTCAGTTCTTCAGTATAGATCTGTGCGTCCTTACTTATTATAACAATGAAATCAGAGTCTAATGCATCTATAATTGCCGTGTGTGTAGCAGTGGTTAATGTGGAATCATACAATGCAGAAGAGGCCCTTCAGGCTATCAGATCTGTATCACCACACGAGAAGCACCTTTAATCTAATCCCATTTACCAGTGCATAGCCCATTGCCTTAAATGTCATGATGTGCCAAGTGCTCATGTGGGTACACTTTGAAAGATGTGAGGTATCCTGCCTCTAACACCCTCCCGGACAGCGCATTAAAGACCATCGCCACCATCGGGGTAAAAATGTTTTGCCTCAGATTCCCTGTAAACTTCCTGCCCCTCACCTTGAACCTGTGTCCCTTTATGACTGACCCTTCAACTAAGGGGAACAGCTACTCCTTATTCATTCTATTCATACCCCTCATAATCTTGTAGATCTCAATCAGTTTGCCCCCTCAATCTTTACTGCTCCAGTGAAAACAACCCATGTCTTTCCAACCTTTCCTCAATTTAAATTTTCCATCCCAGGCAGCATCCTGGTGAATCTTGTCTGCACCCCCTCCACAGTAACCACATTCTTCCTGTAATATGAGGACCAGAACTGCGCATAGTACTCTAGCTGTGGTCTCACCTTGTTCTATACAACTCCAACATGACCTCTGAGATAACAAGGTGTGGATCTGGATGAACACAGCAGGCCAAGCAGCATCAGAGGAGCAGGAAAGCTGATGTTTCGGGTCTGGACCCTTCTCCAGAAAAAGGGGCCAGACCGAAAACATCAGCTTTCCTGCTCCTCTGATGCTGCTTGGCCTGCTGGGTTCATCCAGATCCACACCTTGTTATCTCAGATTCTCCAGCATCGGCAGTTCCTACTACCTCCGACCTGACCTCCCTGCTTTTGTAATTTACACCTCAGTTGATAAAAGCAACTGCCCCAATGCCTTTTTCACCACCTTACTAACATGCTCTTCCACCTTTTAGAGATCTATGAAGAAACTTACCAAGGTCCTTTTGTTTCACAGAACTTCCTAGTGTCATACCGCTCATTGAATAGTTCCTTGTCAAATTACTCCTTCCAAAGCGTGTGACCGCACACTTTTAACGGCTGAATTCCATCTGCCACATATCTGCTCATTTGTCCTCTTGTAGCCTAAGTCACTCAACCTCGCTGTTAACTACCTCACCAATTTTTGAGCCAGCAGCAAACTTACTAATCTAACTCAAACAATCATCAATGTCATTTATATAAATGATGAATAAGAGTGGTCCGGGGGGGGTGGGGGGGCGTGGTCAGCATGGTCTCCTGTATTATACCACTGAATACTGGCTACCTGTCACTAAAGCAGCCCTTCGGCAACACCTTCTGTCTCCTCTGACTGAGCCAATTTTGAATCCACTTTATGAAATTACTCAGTATCCCATATACATTTGCCTTATTGATGATTCTTCAATGTGAGAACTTGTCAAAGGCTTTGCTGAAATTCATATAATTGACATCAACTGCACTACTCTAATCTACATGCTTGGCCACGTCTCAGAAAATTCAATCAAATTTGTCAGAAAGGCCTCCCTCTGACAAAGCCATGCAGACTATCTCTGATAAAGCCTCACCTCTCCGAGTGGAGATAGATGCTCTGCTTCAGAGTTTTCTGCGATTGTTTCCCTAGCATTGACATGTGACTCACTGGTCTGTAGTTTTCTGGCTTATCTCTACAACCCTTAGAATCATAGAGATGTACAGCATGGAAGCAGATCTGTCCGTCCAACTTATCCATGTTGACCAAATATTCTAAATAAACCTAGTCCCATATCCTTGTAGACCCTTCCTATTCACATACCCGTCCAAATGCCTTTTGAATGTTATAGTTGTACCAGCCTCCAGCAGTTCCTCTGGCAGCTCATTGCATACATGCAACATATTCTTCATGAAAAAGTTGCCCTGTAGGTCTCTTTTAAATCTTTTCTCCCTACCTTAAACCTATGCTCTCTAGTTTTGGATTCCCCCATCCCAGGGAAAAGACCTGGTGTATTTACCCTATCAATGCCCCTCATGATTTTATAAACATCTATAAGCGCCTCTGACGCTTCAGGGAAAATAGCTCCAGTCTATTCAGCCTCTCCCTATAGCTCAAATCCTCCAACCTCGGCAACATCCTTGTGAATCTTTTCTGAACCCTTTCAAGTTTCGTAACATCCTTCCTATAGCAGGGAGACCAGATTGGCACACAGCATTGCAAAAGTGGCTTAACCAATGTCCTGTACAGCCACTCTTGACCTCACAACTCCTAAAGGCAATGCACTGACCAGTAAAAGCAAGCATACCAAATGCCTTCTTCACTTTCCTACTTAGCTGTGACTTCACTTTCAAGGAGCTATGAATCTGCACTCCAAGGTCTCTTTGTTTAGCAACACTCCCCAGGAATTTACCATTAAACCTGCTTAAATATTGGGACCATATTAGCTGTTCTCCAGTCCTATGCCATCTCCCTGTGGGCAGAGAGGAATTAAAATGTGGGTCTGTGCCTCTGTAATTTCCTTCCTTGCTTTCCACAGCAGCCTGGGATGCAATTCATCTAGGCCTGGAGATCACACCACCTTTAAGTTTACCAACACCTCCAGTATCTTGTCCTTCCCTATCTATGTCAGTTTGTCAGGCACCTCACAATCTCTCCCCCTGTGTTCTGTACCTTTATCCTCTTTCTTTTGGGTAAAGATAGATGTGAAGTATTGGTTCAGCACTCTACCAATGTCTTTTGGCCCCATCCACAGGCCTTGGTCCTTAATGGGCTGTACACTTTCCCTGGTTATTGTCTTCCCAATAATATACTTGTAAAATATCTTGGGACTTTCCCTACTTTCACTTGGTAGTGCTTTCTCATATCCCCTCTTTGCTTTCCTGATTGCTTTCATAGGCTCCACCCTTTACTTTCTGTACACCACTAATACCTTCGTTAATTTGTTTCCCTTGTACCTGCCAAAAGTCTCTCATTTCTTTCTCATTGTATCCTGAATATCTCCGGTCATCTGTGGTCCCCAGGCTTGTTATTCCTTCCTATCACTGTAGAGGGAAATTAATGGGCTTGTACTCTCCCCATTTCCTTTTTGAATGTCCTGCACTGCTCTTCTGTAGATTTCCCCACCAGTAGCTATTCCCAGACTACTTTGACTAGATCCTGCCTTATTTTACTAAAATCTGCTTTCTCCCAACCCAAAACTTTTTTTTGCAACTCCTCTGTTTCTTTGTTCAAAATAAGCTTAAGTTGTGCCATGTTGTGATTGCAATCACTGAAATGCTCCCTCACCACCACCTCGACCACCTGCCTGGCTTCATTCCCCAGAATTGGGTCCAGAATAGCCCTGTCCCTTGCTGGACCCTCTACATATTGGCCTATAAATTTCTTCTGTACACATTTCAAGAAATCAACTTATCCATCCAAGCCCTTAACAGTGTGTCTATATCCCAGTTAATATTGTGAACGTTGAAATCACTTACTGTAATTATCCTTTGTTATTTCATTTGATTTATTGCTGTCACATATACAGATATATTGTGAAAAGCATTGCCTTATGTGCTTTACAGGCAAATCAAACTATACAAATACATCAGGGTAACAGAACAGAGTGCAGGATATCATGTTAGAGCTGCTGAGAAGGTGCAGAGAGAGATCAACATTAACATTAAAGAAGTCCATTCAAAAATCTGATAACAGCGGGAAGAAATTGTCCTTGAGTCTGCTCATATGTGTATACAAACTTTTATATCTTCTACCTGATGGAAGTTGGTGGAAGAGAGTATGACTGGGGTGGGAGGGGTCTTTGGTTGTGTTGGTTGCTGTCCTGATACAGAGGGAAATATAAATGAAGTTAGTGGATGGGAGGCTGATTTGCATGATGAATTGGGCCATGTTCACAACTCTCTTCTTTCTTTTGGTCTTTCAGCCATACCATGCTATGATGCATCCAGATAGAATGCTTTCAATGGTGCATCTATAAATGTTTGTAAGAGTCTTTTATGGACATGCCGAATTTCCTTTGATCCTGAGGGAGCAGAGGCATTGCTGTGCTTTCTTGACCGAGGTGTCAACGTGAAGATCTATAACAAACACGTAACAATATAACTGTCCCTTTTTTATTCCGAAGCTATACCCGCACAGCTTCATTTAATACCTCCTCTAAGATGTCATCTTTCCTTGCTGCAGTAACTGTGTCCCTAACTAATAATAAAATCCCTCCTTTTTACTTACCCCTCTCTGTCTTGCTTGAAGATTTCATATGCTAGAATGTTGAGTTGCCAATCTTGCCCCTCTATCACTTTAGTTTTACTTTAAAATCTAAGGTTGAAAACAGCTCTTGATTTTGCCAAAGATAGTAGGAACTGCAGATGCTGGAGAATCTGAGATAACAAGGTGTAGTGCTGGATGAACACAGCAGGCTAAAGCAGCTTCATAGGAGCAGGAAGGCTGACGTTTCGGGCCTAGACCCTTAGGCCTGAAATGTCAGCTTTCCTGCTCCTATGATGCTGCTTTGGCCTGCTGTGTTCATCCAGCGCTACAACTTGTTATCTTGATTTTGCCTTCTGTTCAACCAGTTTGTCTTGAATTCAACTGATAGGGCTGAGTCTTATAATTTGTTGACTAATGTCATTTTCGTTAAGTGTCAAAGAGGGTGTCTCTCCATGACACCAAAGGGGTTTACTGGTGTGACCATTTAAAATCTGCCTCATTAATGAGCATCCCTGCCCCCCGGCACCCCATCCCACCCAATGCTAGCTTCTTTCTCCCACTTGTCAAAACTGGAAAATATTAAATCTGGGATATTTGGGAATAGACCACCATCTCTAATGTCAGCACAATTTTTGAAGGCCCAGCCATGCACTAGGTAAAGCGCAGTAGTTCAAATTGACCCTCACCATCAAGGTAGTGGCACAACCAGCCTCCTCACAGCGCAAAAGCAGTACAACTGGTAGTGACCTGTACATGTAAGTGTACACACCACCCAATTGCTGTTTCAGCACCAGGCCACACACTTCACTGATCCAGAACCACATTCCACCTCACAATCCTTTCGATATCACTACTTTGCTGTGGTTTAATAACTCAATGATTATCCTCTGTCCCAATGCCCCTTGGAGTGCAGCAGCTCATCACTGTCCACCATGGGGTTATCATAGTCAGGAAGGCCTTCAAATATTGTAGAACTTTCAGCTAAAGAATCCAAAAGCAGACAGAAATCAAACCAACAGAGGCAGAATTCCCCTCAGAATTCAACAGAACTGCTGCATCTTCAACAAGTATTTCACAGTCGATGTGTCAGTGCTGAACCCTGCCCCCATCTACTGAAAGTGGGCATCAATTATGTCCTGTCTGGCATGTAATGCCTGATGCAGCTGTACTCTGTCATGCACAAAGGGATTTTCCCCATGATCAATGTCCTCATCCTCCTCAGAAGACAGTTCTCATTCTCCCAGTTTCTCAGCATTCATCATATTCCTTTGTTGCCTGCCCCTGTTATTAGGCTTATGCGGCACACTCCGTCCAGAGTACACTGAAGGGCCAATTCAAATATGTCTAAGCAGTGGAATCTGAGCTTCAGCAGATTTATTGTCTGTTGCACCATAGCCCGGTTTCTATTTCCACTCCATCTCAGTCAAGGGTTGAGTAATAAAGCCATCGGCCATATTTAAAAATGTAGCCCTTGTCCTGCAGTAAAAGTTTTGCAATGCAACTTGACCTTCAAATGCTGAAGGAACATTAGCGTTCTCAAGTATGTAGGAGTCATAGCAGTTCCTACATTACCAGGATCAAACCTTTCAGAAGTGGTACCGCTGATCATTGATCACTCGCACATATATGGAGTTGAACCCATTCTCTTGGTGAACTCTTTAGTGTTGTGATATGGGCCTCAACGTGCAATGTGTGTACTGTCTACCGCATTGTGTATCTGCAATAAGCCAGCAATGTTGCTGAATCTCATGGGCCAGGGTCGCTGCACCAATCTTGTCCCAGAGAAATGAGATGAAGGGGTATAGTTGTGCACAGAAGATACTGGCCACAGGATTAATGTGTTTGTGGTGAACAATTGAGAGATATTGCACAGCTCTCTGGAAGGAACTTGCTGTATTAAAATTCAATATAACTGTCACGTTGATGGTGACCAGGAGAGAGTGACTATCCACTGCAGTTTCAGCAGTCAGCATAATTAAGTCAACTGTCGCAGGACATATGTAGCCTACAGTGGCATTGTGTGTGTCTGAATCAGAAAAAATGGCATAATTGATGAAACTGATCCTCCGTTCACTCTGGTACATCCTGACGGCCCTTAGGTTGTGACCTGTAATCGTGATGGACACTGTTTGATTTCCACTCCAGATGGCTCCTGCTCCCATTCTTTCTCCATTCCTCCAGTACCTCCCTCCATTATTGTTGCATGGCAACAATAACAATGATCACACGGGCTATAGCTGGGTCCTTTGGTCACACTGACAATGTACCTGCCTTGGGAAAGTAGGGAACAGAAGAGAACCTTAGTAATGGGAATGGTCAACACACCTTCACGAATTCCACTCATGAAATGAGACACATTGTATTCCAATGAGGGGAGGCTTGGAATGATGATAACTAGCAAGTATGATGACACTAAACAGCTCTTTTCACTGTATTCATGTCAAATATAAGCGACAATAAATGAATCAAATCAAATCAACCAGTCTGGCTTTGTGCTATACAACATTGGAAGATAAATCAAAAGTAATCTGAGCACTTAAAACATACCTGAGGGGGAAAAGCACTGAAAGGGAATGTAGGGTAGGGATACTGTGAATATCCAGGTATCCACTAAGTGAGCAAGCATTAAAAGAGCAAGCAAGCAGCATTAAGGTACAGCCCATAAATTGGGTTCCTGTCTGTGCCCTCAAAATGTCCTTGGAGCAGCATTGCAATAGTACTTGCCTGTGAACACCAGAGTGGAGCATGGCAGTGTGGAAGTGCCTTGATGGTACTGAGTGTCTGGCGTGAGCCCGATGCCAAAGTCCATGGATCTGCATGTGTGTGGCTGTTGCCTGGCGGTGTGCCCTGAGATTTTGATGTTGGATTTCCAAGGAGGAGCAAATGGAAAGCAGGAGTCACCAAGTACTTTGATGTCAGGCCTTTTCGAAATTATTTCTATTTGAATTTTAGAATAGCAACCTGCATATTAATGAGGTGAGACTTGGTTGGAATGAGCATGATAGTGAGCAATAATCCACACTAAATCGGCGTCTTGCCGTACCCCAGGGAGAATCTTGTCTCAATATCAAGGACTCCGCTGAAAAATGTGAGTTGTTCCCTATGTCCTTGAAAAAGACCACACAGGATTTCAGGTGCAATTCTCGCTGATTTCTTGCCACAGCCTATGATGTTCACAACCCGAAATGATTCTGCTGCTAGTGAGTCAGGAAATTACATGATAAAGTATGTTGGCAATAGCAGGAATTACTGCCTAGAAAACCGTAGCAGTAGTAAGAATCAGGAAACAGAGCTGAAATCATTTGGCGAAGGGTGGAATTCGCAAATTTTTTTTTCAAGAAATTGCCAATACATCTTTAACAGCAGCTACGAAATGTGTCTGAACAGAAATTCCTCCTGAGAAAGCAATAGGGTACTGTGTCAAAAATCTTTTTCCTATGGGGAAAAAAGTATTTAAAATAGCAGTGAGTTCAGTAAAACTCAATAGCAACTAAGGGGACAAATCTGCATTGAGTACTGATGTGGATTAATAATTCCTCAAGGGAAAAGTCAAAAATGGTTAGTTTCTACCCATGACTAGACTGAGGAGCACAGGTAAGACCTCTGGCAGTGAGTTAACAAACATCTGAACTCAAAGGTAATCAGAGCAACTGAATATAATTCTTCAGATCTGGGCTTAAATAACATCATTTAAAAAAGGGAAAAATTTAGGAATAATAATCATCACCGCAATTCAAGGCATTTGAGCCCTAACAGCAGAGTGAATTAAGTCTTTATTATTTGAATAATTTGAACAATGGATTCAAAGTTTCAAGAAAGAACCAAAAGAACTGCAGATGCTGTAAATCAGGAGCAAAAACAAAGTTGCTGGAAAAACTCAGCAGGTCTGGCAGCATCTGCGGAAGAGAAAACAGAGTTAACGTTTCGGATCCGGTGACCATTCCTCAGAACTGTTTGAATTCAAAGCTTTATTTGGCAAGTAACAAGTTCAATTGATTTATTACCTAAAATATGAAAATTTAAAAAAGAGAAAAGTGCACCGATCTGATCATTTTGTGGAATCGTTGCAAAATTGCCTGGGATGTAGAAAAAATCAGCGCAAACAGCCTCATGGCAGACACCTTTGACACAGTCAAACGATTATTGAGTCTTATTAAATGAAGTCATTTTGAGAATGTTCTGTCCACAGACCTTTGGTAAATCCTTCAAATCTTGGAAAAGGAATATCCTTACTCAACTCTGTGATCCTGCCGTAAATGTAAAGGAAGTTAACCTTTGCATTGAAAATGATATTTAAATTGTCTAAAACTATCAGCAAAGTTTTCTTTTGTTTTTAATTTTTAGTTTCTAATTTTCAGCTTCTAGTTTTGGTACTGCAACAACAAACTTTATAAGAACAAATATTCAACAGCAACTTTAGTCAACTAAGAATACCCGTACAAATCCAGAAATCCGTTTAATAGATTGATGAATTAGAAAATGTGGAAAGCACAATTCCTAAAATTTCATACAGTTCCTGGACTGGATGTCAAATCAAAATCTGAATAGGTTAGCGCATTTTTCTACTACATGGGAAGAACATCAGATCATGTGTTGCACAAGCAACGGATTGATAAGAAACAAATTATGTTTGACAACCTTCTAACAGGTTTTCTCAATATTTTACTTCCAGAACAAACATACAACTGATGATATGATGCTTTAATAGCAGGAATCAACTCCTCTGAGTATCTGTAGATAATTTTAATTATGACCTACCTGAATGCAGCTATGGAAATTTACAACAAAGTCTCACTTACAACGGAATCATCACTGGTCTCTTAGATAAATCAATGACTGAATTTCTTCAGTTAGAAGAGGATTGAACTAGAATGAACAGGGCAAGTATTGATGGATACAGAGTATAGAAGATTGTTCAAGAAGCATTATACAGTAAAGGTTCCATTTAATGCAGAACGTTCGACAGAGTGTGCTGACTATTTAAAGCACAATAAACCGTAGGAGACTGACCGCTCATCTGAACAATATAACGCATTTCACAACAATAATACAAAACCCTAGGTAACCTAACACTGCAGTATCTTGTCACAGGTGTGATTCCAAAACCCCACATCAGTAAAGACAAAGCTGGCCCGCCCTCTGCAAACAATATACTCATTGTCGCAAAAGAGGCTGCTTTTAAAGATGTGCTACATCTTTAAAAAGAACATACCAAGCAACGAATCAGATTGTTCCCAATCCAAAATGTACATTTAAATTCCATAGAACAGAACTTTGAAATGCATGTCAATCCTGCAAATGAACAAGCTTCATTACAAGAAGAGCAGCCAGTTAGGAAAAAACTTTATTTCTCTTCACAGGAAAAAATACAGTCGCCTGATGTACAGTTGACAGAAGCCATCTATATAAATGGTTATACAACCAAATTTAGACTAGGTACTGGTATCGGTATCAAGTTTTTATCTTGGATTACACCCCGTGATTAGTGGACATGAACGGTTTATGATCTATTTCGGGCTGCTTGCAGCTGGAGGTTCTATACATACACTTAAAGGGATGTTGTACTGACATTCAAAGAGCACATTTATGTGGAGAAAGCATACATCACCAATGACCAACTTTTTTTTATTCATTCATGGGATGTGAGAATCACTGGCTGGCCAGTATTTATTGCATGCCCCTAGTGGCCCTTGAGATCTTCATTATTGGGTGAGAAGACACAATTTTCCCTCAATGACGTGCACAGAGTCTAGGAACTCTCCCAGGCTGCAAAATTTGTCTTTCAGCACCATAATCCCTAATTATTTGCTGGACTGGGAAAGCTGGAAAACCCTTATTAAATCATTTTGAAAACTGATACCAATCAAATATGTATTTTTACACGTAATAAAACCCCACATGCACTATCAGAAAAAGTGAAGAAATGATTGAAGGACATGATCAATACAAGTGTTGACTCCTCAGTGACTAAACCTATGGAATGGTGCTGGCATATGGTCACATTTCCCAAATGCAGTGGTTCCATATGAATTTGTGTCAATCTCCCACACCTCAATGAAAAAGTTATGAGATTAAAAACCATCCTCTGTCATCAGGTGATGCAAATTTTGCTAAGTTTTCCACCAGTGTGATATTTACCAAGCTAGATACCAATAGCAGTTTTAGCCATTCCTTTTACACACAGCATTTCGAATCCTCACTATCTTCATTACTTCTTTTTGTCAATATTGTTTCAATAGATTACTCTTTGGTGTTGCTTCTGTTCCAGAGATTTTGCAACACACTGAGAATTCAATGGGTCAAATGCACATGGATGACATATTAATACATGCTGTAACTACCCAGCACTATGATAGGAGATTATATTATGTCCTGAACCTGAAATATTTACAAACAGCAAGCTGAATGACAAATGTGCATTTTTTAGAGATTCCATTTGTTTTCTAGGTCACATCATCAGCAAAGATGAGATAAAACCTGACTCCTAGAAAATCAAAGCGATCAAATATTCACTGATCCAAAGTTGGTGCCAAATCCGCAACAGTTTCTGGTTATGGTGAATATGTTGCCTTTGTTACAGGAAACTTGAGAACTTTCATATAGAAGTCATAAACATTGTAGTGGGATGCAACGCAACAGAAAATTAAGAACGTACTGTCCTCCAGTCATATCTTAGCCCATTTCAATCATATGCCATGATTATTGCTGTGGATTCCTTGGCACAGGCATTGGGATTGTCCTTTTTCAAGAAAGTCAGAGGATGTTAAAAACCCCAATTTATGCTTCAAGAACATTTATCGGATAAAGCCTCCAGTTAACTCCATAATCAGGAAAGAGGCTTGAGCAGGTAGATAGGCCTGTTTAAAATATTCTTATTACATTCTAGACTCAAAGTCATGATTGAGACCACTCTTAAGCATTTCGTCCCCTCGCTGGATAAAAAATTTAGCAAAATTTCAACACTTCCATCTCAGACTTATGAGCAACAATGCCTCTGAACAGTTCATTTGATTCAGCACATGGCAATTAGCATGGCCATTGACTTCCAATTCCAGAAATCACTGCTGTACACTGGTCTCTGAGATCCATGCAAAAGAAGAACAAAGAGGGAATGAGATTTTCATACAAGACCCAGTTATGTCTGAGCAAAGTCTCAAGTGTAAACAGATACTCGTTACAGAATCATAGTTGATGCTATAGGAAGAGGCTGAATAACCTGGGGCTATTTTTGTTGGAGTGTCAAAGGCTGACGTGTGACTTTGTAGAAGTTTGTAAAATCATGAAAGGCATGGATTGGGTAGATAGACAAGGTCTTTTCCCTGGGGTGGGGGAATCAAAAACTAGAGGGCATACATATAAGGTGAGAGGGGAAAGATTTAAAAGGGGCCTAAGAGGCAACTTCTTTACGCAGAGGGTGGTGCATGTACGGAATGAACTGCCAGAGGAAGTGGTGGAGGCTGGTACAATTACAACATTAAAAAGACATCTGGATGAGCATATGAATAGAAAGAGTTTAGAAGAATATGGGTCCAATGCTGGCAAATGGGACCAAATTTATCCAGGGTATCTGGTCGGCATGGATGAATTGGACCGAAGGGTCTGCTTCCATGCCATACATTGCTATGACTCTATGACATGCTCACATATGATAATGATGCTTTAAGGGCTGAAGTGTGTTACACTCAGGCACCCATGTTATTTTCGCCAACCTCAAGGAACAAACTTAATCTCATCAGGCACAAAAGGATGACCCTGAGTATATTGTTGTCTGCAAATATTGAACCTAGAAATGCTTTGGAATTCGGTTCGCTGACTTAGCAATGAGGTTTACTTTGAATATAGGTGGCACTTCTCTATTGCTGAGTATTTATTGGGTTTTAGTTCTTTTCTGGTAGTCCCCTGTTTATTGTGGAATGATTTTCTTCAGCTGTTCCATCAGGGCAGTTAGGTATAAGGCCATGATCCCGAGGGTAACATGCTGCAAAGAAACCCCTCTATGCATTGAGTCATCACAAATGTTAATGTTTTTAAAAGAAATACACAAATCCCTAAATTACCTGATTTTCAGACCCAGTTTGGTGGAAAGCACGAGCGGGTTTCTCGTGTTAACTCTATTACTATTTATTATAGGTCATTAGATTCTAACTACACATAAACTAAATTAAGTAACTCATCAAATTAGAACTCTAAACCCATTATAAACTTCCCCCTTACATACAGCCAGGCCGACAAACAACAATAAACAGGGAAAAAACACAGAAGGGCAGAGAAAATACTAGCAAGATAGTTCTGTAGTTTTCGGTCACAAGATCTGTTGGCTTAGTTCTTACTGATCCGAAGGTTTCTCCTTGACCTTTTTGTAAATGCTTACACTTTTTTGAAAGAGGTACAGGGTGGCAGTTTCCCTTAAGACCTTT
This sequence comes from Stegostoma tigrinum, assembly GCF_030684315.1. Lineage (NCBI taxonomy): Eukaryota > Metazoa > Chordata > Chondrichthyes > Orectolobiformes > Stegostomatidae > Stegostoma > Stegostoma tigrinum. The sequence goes on from NC_081368.1 coordinate 39,831,864, forward strand.
GACTTATTCAATTCAAATTTACAACTTGAAGCATCTACTGAAGGTAAGATAAGATGATCTCCTTTAGGTTTAAAGTGGTTTACTGTAGAGAATTGGCAGAGAGATTTCTTTAGCTGCTACAGACCTGATTTCAGGTCTGACCTTTCTAATTCTACTTTGCTCATAACCCAACCTGTTCAGCTACCTGACCATTAATTACTGTGTTAGCAGTCAGAGGACTTTTGTCACTGTTGATTGTTCCCTTTTTTCACAGACCAATCAACTGCACTTATAAATGATTGTTCTGTTCTAATTAATCTGCACATTACTGGAACCCACAGCTGCACAGACAGAGTTCATAATTGGTATCAAATTCCTTACTTTCAAAATATGCAGCAATCCTTGTAAATCCTGTGTTTCAAATCGTTATTCCTCATTTGGGGATGTAACTAATAGACTCGATTGGGAAGCCAGTGGATGTGGTTTATTTAGATTTCCAGAAGGCTTTCAACAAAGTCTTACATAAGAGATTAATGTGTAAACTTAAAGCACGTAGGATTGGGGTAATGTCTTGGGATGGATAGAAAACAATGGGTTAGAGTGCACGGGTCTTTTCTAGAATGGCAGGCAGTAACTAGCTGGTACCGCAGGGACCAGTAATAAAACCCTAGCTATTCACAATGTATGCCAATGATTTAGATAAGGGAACTAACTGTAATATTTCAAAATTTGCAGATGACACGGTGAGCTGAGAAAGGTGCAGAGGTGTTGCAGTGTGAATTGGACAGGCTGAGTAAGTGGGCAAATGCATGGCAGATGCAGAATAAGGTGGATAAATGTAACGTTAACTACTTTGATAGCAAAAATAGGAAGGCAGATCATTATTTAAATGACAGTAAATTGAGAGAGGAGAATGTTCAACGAAACTTGGATGCCCTAGTTCATCAATCGCTGAAAGGAAGTGTACAGGTGCAACAGGCAGTAAGAAGGCAGACTGTGAGTTGGCCCTCCATAGCAAAAGGACTGAAGTACAGGAACAAGGATGTCTTGCTGCATTTACAAGGGGCTTCAGTGAGGCCACACCTGGAATATTTCATGCCGTTTTAGCCTTCTTATCTGAGGGAGGATATTCTTGCTATGGAGGGTGTGGTGAAGATTTACCAGATTGATTTGTGGGATGGCAGGAGTGATAAAAGAGGAGCAGTTGAGTCAGTTAGGATTGAATTCACTGGAGTTTAGAAGAATGGCAGGATCTCATAGAAGCCTATAAAGTTCAATCAGAATTAGACTTTTTTAATGCATTCATGGGATATGGGTAATACTGGCTGGAATAGAATTTATTACCCATCCCTAATTGCCCAGAGGGCAGTTGAGAATCAACCATTTAACTGTGGGTCTGGAGTCACATGTAAGCCAGACTAGGTACGGATGGCAGATTTTGTTGCCTAAAGAACATTAGGGCACCAAATGTCATTGCCCCTAATAATTGGCAATAGTTTCAGGGTCACCATTAGGCTCTTATTTCCAGACTATTGTTGAATTCAAATTCCACTATTTGCCAAGGCAAGATTCAAATCCACGTCCCCAGGACATTATCTAGATCTTTAGATTAATAGTCAAGTGATAATACCACAAGGCCATCAACTACCCAAAGGTTAGATGCAAGAAGGATGTCTTTGATAGTAGAGAAGTTGAGAACCAGGGGCTTTAGTCTAAGATTAAGGGTGAATCTTTTAGGACTGAGCTGAGAAGAAATTTCTTCACCCAGAGAGTGATGACCCTGCGAAATTCACTACCACAGAAAGTGGCTGAGGCCAAAATATTATGTGTTTTCAAGAAAGATGTAGATCTAGCTCAAGTGGCTAAAGAGATCAAGGAATCTGGGAGAGAGGGTTAGGTTATTGAACTCGACAATCAGCTACGATCTCATTGAATGTTGGAGCCAGCTGAAGTTGTCAAAAGACCTCGCCCTGTTCCTTTTGTCTGTTTCAGTCCACAGTTTCAGAAACACAAAAATAAAAAAACAGTCTTTGCAATAACCAGGGTGCAGAACAAGAGCTCCTAGGGAAGTTTGGTGGCCAGGGACCTTGAAACAGGTCAAGTACCTCATTGTCAATTATAATATGCGTTCTTTATATCATAATAAATGATGGGGACTTCTTACTACTACAGAACTTCATGATAATCCTTGGGCTCATTTGGGCATGGATTTCTTCATGTATGAAAGTTATTTCTGTTTTATTTTGGTCAATTACCATTCAAGATGGTTTGAAGTTAGGAAAAACTGACATCCACAGCCACTGAAACTGTTGTGAAAACATTCTTGGAATCACTGCCACCAACCATATTCCGGATGTTTGTAACAATGGCGCAAAGTTTGCTAAAAGGTGTATTTGCAACCACAGTTCACTTCCATCATGTCACATTATGAAGTTTTCCTTGAATTCCTCAGTTCAATAGAAATACAAAACAAGTGGTTCGAACAGCAAAAAATCTGCTGAAGGAAAGCCAGATTCTCATATTGCTCTGCCCATTTATTGTTCCGTCGTGCTTTCCCAGGATTGTCTCCCTCAGAACAGCTGCTGCCACGCAGATTTAACACGAAACTCTTGACTTTGCCAAGTAATCTGTATCCAAGAGAAAATAGTAGGACTTTTCAAATTACTTGCCAGAAGGAGCTTCAATTCTGGAGTATGCAAGTACAGAACTATAATAAACATGACCAAACTAAAATGCTGCCTTCACTGGTAGATTATAAAACAGTCTGCATAAGGGACCTTCATAATAAGGAAACCTCTATAGACCAACTGCATAAGTAGAATCCGTTGAAGGCTCTATGCTTCACAACCATCACCATCTCATCTCATTGTTCCAACCACCCAGTTACCACCCTTACTGTAAGAACCACTGGTTCAACTAGACAAAATCAGACATCAGCAGCAATGTGCCACAAAGTACCTCTGACTTATCACTTGGTTCATGCTACCCATTCAGGACCATGTGGTCAGACTTCCAGATCAGTTGAATTTTTGACACAAAGGAAGCCATAAAGGAAGAATGAGTAAAATAATCATCTATGTGTTCTTTGGTAGCTTATTTCATACTTTCCTGATCCACCAATGAAAACAGATGGGTAGGAGAGATAAAGAAAAATGATCAGTGAATGTTATGAACCTGAGTAACTCATCTGAGAATGCATATAACTGTTAACTAATATTTATGACTGGGGAGAAAAGCTTGAGTGAGTTGTTATTTAAGGGCTTCAGGACCCTGGAGTGACCATCATGGAGCTGTGCATCAATGCGTACAGTGTGGCCAAAGTTATACCATTCTACACCAGACTATACTGAGCATAGAAACATAGAAGACAGGAGCAGGAGGAAGCCATTTGGCCCTTTGAGCCTGCTGTGCCATTCTTCATGGTCATGGCTGATCATCCAACTCAGTAGCCTAATCCTGCTTTCTCCCCATTCGCCCCAAGTGCTATACGTAGTCACCTCTTGAATACATGCAATGTTTTGGCATCAGCTACTTCCTGTGGTAATGAATTCCACAGTCTCATCGCTCTTTGGATGAAGAAATATCCCCTCATCTCCATCCTAAATAGTCTACCCCAAAACCTCATACTGTGACCCCTGTTTCTGGACACACCCACCATTGAGAACATCCTCGCTGCATCTACCCTGTCCAGCCCTGTTAAAATTTTATAAGTCTCTGTAAGATTCTGCTCATACAACTCTAATGAAAACATTCCCAACCTAGTCAATCTCTCCTCATATGTCAGACCAGCCATCCCCAGAATCAGCATGGTAAACTTTCACAGCACTCCCGCAACAGCAAAAGCATCCTTCTTCAGAAAAGGAAACCAACACAAGACTAGAAAACCCTAGAATGAGAGAGTCTTGAGAGTGCATTGACATGAATACACAAAGAAGACAGATTAATTGTCCCACTGTGCTAGGAACCCACATTTGATTCCAGCCTTGGGCCACTGTCTGTGTGCAGTTTGCACATTCTCCTTGTGTCTGCATGGGTTTCCACCATGTGCTGTGGTTTCCTCCCCCAGTCTAGAGATGTGCAGGTTAAGTGGATTGGCCATTGCTGAGTTTGTCCCATAGTGTCCAGGGATGTGCAGGCTAAGTGGGTTATCATTAGCAAATGTGGGGTTATGAGGATAAGTGCAGACTTGATGGGCTGAATGGCCTCTCTCTGCACTTTAGGAATTCTGTGATTTTACGAAAGTCTAGATTTTGCCTCTCTTTAACCAGTCTGTCTTGACTGTACTCTCATAGTGTGGCATGAAACCACATGATAAAAGGACATCACTTCCTTCACATCCCATATGATCTGACATGTTTGATGATACGATCTGGCTATTAGCATATTGCTATTAATTAACAAATGGAAACGATTGCTGAGCATAAAATACTGGGAGTTATAATGAAAAGTCATGGCCTGAAACATTAATTCTCTTCCTTTCTCCACAAATGTCGCTGTGAAATATCCAACAATCCAAAATTTTCTGCTTTCTCATGCATGAGAAAAGTGAAAGTCTTTCTTTTTAAAAATGAGTTACTGTATAGAAAGAAGGCTGGAGAACGCTACACAGACCGACGCCACATCTGGTTCGCAGGATGGCCCTTTTTTTTTAAACTGCCTTTCCAGTTTTGTAAGTATTGCTTTATTACAGTGACACAATGGCTTTGTGAGCTTTATGACTTTGTGCCATTCTCCTGCCTTTTCTAGATAACCCGCAATATTGTTTTTATTTAAATGACCATCTAATGCCCTCTTGAATACTTCAATTCCACCACACATTTAGGCAATGAGTTCCAGAACCCAACTGCTCACTGTGCACAAACGTTTTTTCCTCCCATCGCATTTGCTTCTTTTGCCAATTACTTTATATCCATGTCCTCTCGTTCTCGATCCTTTTGTGAGAGGGGATGGATTCCCATGAATTTAGTCTCCTTCTCTTGAAGGAAAACAAATCCAACTTCTCCACCTTACCTTCATAATTGAAGTTTCTAATTTCAGGGCCATTTATGTAAACAACTTGCACAATGTATCCAGCGCACTTGAATCATTCCTCCTGTGTAGGATTCAGAACTGTACACAATACTCCAGCTGAGGTCTAATTAGTAGCAAGATTAATGAATGCAGATATGTACTGAATAGGGTGAACAAAAATGTCTGAGTTGGATAGTATGTAGCAGTGTGCAGCCTGAAGCTAATCTGAAACAAATGTACTTCTTACAATTTGAGATTCCAATTTGTCCTCCTCTTAATCCTTCAAAAATAGAGTTAACAGTTTGCCATCAATTAAATCAGAAACTGCTGAGAATGCTTGAAATGGTATTAAATGATCTGAACAAAAAGTAAGGAAATTAAACATTTGAAGCTGTATTTTGCTGTGTGCCAGAGAGAAGGTTCAGCAGAGCTGAAACACTGAAGAATGACAGAAGACTGTAATTACAGCTTAGAACTTTCATTCAAAATCATTCATTGCGTGTATAAATGCAAAACATTAAAAACACGGCCTCTATCTGAAAACTAACAAAGCGTTATTTTTTGTATGTCGACTTTAACAGATTGAACAGTTCTTTGTGTTTTATTTGTATATGCTTCCTGGCAAATAACAAATTGTAAAGCCAAAAATACTTTGACCATGTGCTGGCCTGCTGTCAAATTAAATGCCTCTCCATACTGTATGATGAAACACAGGGGACTGATAGCTGATTCAGGGTGGTTGAATCTGTCTCTCAGTGTACATTGTTACAACCCAGTCACACAGAGATTACCAGCAGTACAATGCTAATCTGAGCCAGGGAGGACAGTGCTGTCTTTACATCTATTCCATTTTTCTTTGTTGGGAACTCAGCAGACAATTCGTAACTATGCATAGAGAGAAACTCTAGTTAGAAATAAGGCAGGATGAAAAACATTATTGCTTTGGTTATAGTATTTGAAGAATGATTTGAATTCATTCTTGTCTTTTTCAGATTTATCTGGAAGCCCAATGAATTTGCAGATACCATGATCACATTTGAATGTCAGGTCTGTGTGTTCCTTAATATTTCAGCATGGAGCACATTCACTAAAATGCTCTAGATGCTGAACTAACTAAAATTTCAAAACAGAGGTTGTGAGAATTATGTTAGGTGAGAGTATCTGTCAAGGAGTATTGAAAAAAAGATAGTTAATGAACTAATGTGCAGACAGACCATGATCTAATTGAAGGCCAGCACAGGTACAAAGGCCAGATTTAACAATTCCTCGCCCTTGTTTATCATATGTTAGATTAACTTCAATCTCACACAAAACATGAAGAAAGTTTATCATCTGGTTACTTAAATCTTCTGTTACTAGCTCAGACATCTGCCTTTCACAATTTTAGTTAAGTTTCCTTTATTTTACTAATAAAACGTGCTCAGTTTTTCTCTGCATTTTCCTTAAGTGTCTTTCTATTACAAATGTGTGGCACTGTAAGCTTATTTGCAGTGTATATAATCTTACATTTCAGAAAATTATTATATACTTGTTTTAATATCCTTAATTTATTCGAACTATCCTTTGGTCTACAACTTCCAGGCTTTAAAACTCAAGTTTGGTATCACTTAACCACCACTTCTAGATTGGCTGTCTACTAAATGTTCATTCAATTCTCTCAACCATGCCCTGCATTCAAAATTATGGCCATGCTCAACTTATCATTTGTCCTTGCTTTCACACAGCTAACTAAAGATGACTTAAAAATGCAATTCCTCACTCTCAGTCTGCTTGAAATCCACATAAAGATTCTTATTTGTAAACTCTTGCATTCTGCCTTTTGTTCAATTTCCTCCACTCTATTTGATAACCTATAAAGTGGTTTTAATATCTGGCTTGTGCCAGTGATGGTGAGCATTTACCATGGGTGGAATGGAAACTCAAAGGAAAAGCAATCTGTGAATTAATTTATGTCTGCTTTCTAGCTACATAGTTTGAGTAGCAGTGATAGAGGCCTGGAAGCAGTGACCCACCTGCTTTCCTACCCTCAGGTGGTCAAGGGTATTAACCAGGTAACAAAGGGATTTATATTTTCAGTAAAACATTTATGGCTGATTTTAACAGGTTCAAATCTCCTCATCAGTGAAGACAAGAAGGCCATCTGTCAGAAACGAGCAATGTCCTCTGAAATATGCACAGGACACTAGGTTCGAATGTTATTTTAACCTAAGCAGAGCAACGTTTGTGGATTTAGTGCCGGCCCAAGCTAATGAAAAGCAATCGAGAAGCACAAGATGAGAAGGAAAATGAGTTCTTCTCTGAGTACCATTGTTAAAGTCTCCCATGCCATGGGCTATCCTTCTGATTGCATGGCCATCCTGAAACACTTTCTCCCACAGATGTACCGACATGTTCTTTTGATTCCTGGGTTCTGTCTCCTAATGCTTAACATTGCAAATGGCCCAACTGTTCTTTCAAATTGGTTTTGATAAGGCAACTGCCCAGAAGCACGGAGAGGATGTTAAAGTGTTCAGATTCCCCAGCCTCATTCAGCAAAGGTCAGAATGGATTTCCGTACTCCTTGACCACCCACCCATCCAATTTCCAGTCTAAATTAAAATAGTACAAACACTGTCCTGTTTCTGACTGTATTCTCAGGGTTAGATAAACTTAGTATTCACCCTGCTGTTCAAAAACTGCTATTGTAATCTGTATGGTTGTAACAATTATAATAATGTACTGAGCTGTCCACATCCATGTGATATTATCGTAGAGGATGCTCCTTATCACATTAACCCCTCAGAATTAATCTCTCTATAGCATCTCCATCTCACACCAATGTGGAGATTCCTCACAGTTTTCATGCATTTATTTGGCACTTATTTTGGTTTAGTAAGAAGCTTGGGAAATGCACAATACTCCCCTTTTTTTAGAGGAGCCAGCGTTGTGAAATGTTACACCTTTGACGGTTGGTGATGGAAGATGAAGGCACTGGAAATTTTTATCAGTCGGAAGTGTAGATTGTTGATACCTAGCAAATTTAGTGAATGGGGTGCATTTCCAATCATTCTCCATTGATAGAATTGAAGTAAGCCACAGTATTATTGTATGTATGCATATTTACACTAATTCTCAATTCTGGAACAGTTGTATTGGTGAATATTACAGTACAGCCTGTTCCTCAGATCTCAACTTACTGACATTCTGTTAATGCAGCTGGTTTCCTGCCTCTTACTTCACACCTTGTAAATTAGAGAAAAAAAGAAGAAATTCAACTTATTACAACCCAGTGTGTTTGTTTTTTAAGAATGTTTAAAGGGACAATTTTGCTGAAAGAAAATAAACTAGAACATACTAATCAATTAGTAGAAATTTTATTAACATTGCACTCGTTTACACAGTGAATCAGTACTAACAACATAAAACACGTACTTATATTTTGTTACTGGAATATGATGAACTTTATAAAGGATACTTAACCATAATGGTCAAAGCTAGCACAGTTTCCTCATGCATTATAGAGCAACAATTTGGCAATTCACAGTCATTATTATTTTGACTCAAAGCACTAAACTCTGAAATTCCCTGCTTGCATTTCCAACTTCTGCTTCTTGTTTTCTTTTCTTTGAGACACTCATTAAACCTGCCATTTTGTCCATGCATTTGTTTTTGTGGCCTACTATCATGTGTGGCTTGCTGAGGCTTTTTAGGAGTTTTTATTAAGTTAAAAGTGATACATAAAACTAAGTGGCAGTTGTATCAATTCAGTGTCATTGACAAGACGATTTAATTTATAACCGATGGGCATGGTTTGTTACGTTTGCAAGTTGCATTTCATCAACTCCTATTATCTATAAGTATTGTCTAGTTGGCTTAGTCAGATTGCTTGTATTGTATATGCAGTTGTACGAAGTCTCCACCCCATGATGAGTTAGATTTACTGTTACCATTCTTTTAAATGACGGGATCTACAAGGCTAGCTTGGTCTTACATGATACAGGAAAACCACTCCTGGTCCAACTAGAAGATGCTCTTGAATTGAACAAGAACTAGGGTATTGCACATTAGCAATTAGTCACAGGTCACAATAATATGCTGGATGTTTGGCAGAATCTTCCCAGACCCTGAACACTGGGTATTGGCAAAAAAGTTGGGAAAATAGGATAAGATTAACAGAGATAACACGGTGTGAACCTGAATGAACACAGCAGGACAAGCAGCATCAGAGGAGCAGGAAAGCTGAATTTCAGATTGAGATCCTTTTTCACAAATGGGGGAGGGGAAGGGGATTCTGAAATAAATAGCGAGAGAGGGGGAGGCGGATTGAAGATGGATAAAGGAAAAGATAGGGTGAGAGGAGACAGACAGGTCAAAGAGGCGGGGATGGAGCCAGTGAAGGTGAATGTAGGTGGGGAGTTAGGAAGGGGATAGATTGGTCCAGGGAGGACGTGCAGGTCAGGGGCGCAGGATGAGGTTAGTGGGTAGGAGATGGGGGTGGGACTGAAGGTGGGAGGAATGGTTAGGGAGGCGGGGACTAGCTGGGGTGGTTTTGGCATGTGGTCAGGGGAGGGCAAGATTTTGAAGCTTGTGAAGTCCACATTGACACCCTTGGGCTGCAAGGTTCCCAAGCGAAATATGAGATGCTGTTCTTGTATCTTTCGGGTGGCATCATTGTGGCAAGGCAGGAGGCCCAGGATGGACAGTCGTCCGAGTTGTGGGGGATTGAGTTGAAATGGTTTGCGACTGGGAGGTGTAGTTCTTTGTTGTGAACTGAGTGTAGGTGTTCCTCATCACCTTAGGTGACCTCCCACCCACAGCCTCTATCCTCATCGTTCCCCAACCCTGCACTGCCTGCTTCTATCTGCTTCCCAAAATCCACAAACCTGACTGCCCTGGTCGACCCATTTTCTCTGCCTGCTCCTGCCCCACTGAACTTATCCCCACCAATCTGGACTCCATTTTCTCCCCCTTGGTCCAGGAACTCCCTGCTTACATCTGTGACACCACCCACGCTCTCCACCTCCTCCAGAACTTTCAATTCCCCGGTTGCCAACACCTGTTTTCACTCTGGACATCCTGTCCCTATACACCTGCATTCACCATGCAGATGCCTAAAGGCCCTCCACTTCTTTCTGTCCTGCAGGCCCAACCAGTCCCCCTCCACTGACACCCTCATCCGCTTATCCGAACTCGTCCTCACCCTCAACAACTTCTCCTTTAATTCCTCCCACTTCCTACAGACAAAGGGGGTGGCAATGGGTACCCGCTTGGCCCAAGCCATGCCTGCCTCTTTGTAGGTTACGTGGAACAATCCCTCTTCCAAAGCCACACTGGCCCTATCCCCCATCTCTTCCTCCGTTACATTGATGACTGCTTCGGCACTGCCTCGTGTTACCATGAGGAGCTCAAACAGTTCATCCACTTCACTAACACCCTTCCACTCCAACCTTAAGTTTACCTGGACCATCTCTGACACCTCCCTCTCCTTTGTCTGTCTCTGTTTCCATCTCTGGCATCCACCTGGAAACCGATATCCATTTTAAGCCTACCGACTCCCACAACTACCCAGAATATTCGTCCTCTCACCCACCTTCCTGTAAAAAGGCCATCCCCTATTCCCAATTCCTTCGCCTCCGCTGCATCTGCTCCCGAGATGAGGCATTCCACTCCCAAACATCCCAGATGTCCTCTTTTTTTCAAAAACCACAACTTCCCCTCCACAGTGATCGAAAATGCCCTCGACCATGTCTCCCACATTTCCCACAACTCATTCCTCACACCCCCTGTCCGCAATAATAACCAAAACAGAAGCCCCCTCATCCTCACGTACCACCCGACCAACCTCCAAATCCAACGTATCATCCTCCGACATTTCCACCATCTGCAATGTGACCCCACCACCAAAGACATTTTTCCCTCCACATCCTTATGCGCTTTCCGGAGAGACCACTTTCTCAGTGACTCCCTTGTCCGCTCCACACTCCCTCCACCACCCCCGGCACCTTTCCCTGCAACCTAAGCAAGTGCTACACCTGCCCCTATACCTCCCACCTCATCCTCATCCCAGGCCCTAAGAAAATTTTTCACATCAAACAGATGTTCACCTGCGCATCTATCAATGTTATATACTGTATCTGCTGTTCCCGTTGTGGCCTCCTGTACATCGGGGAAACCAAGGCTTGAGGACCGCTTTGCGGAACACCTATGCTCTGTTCACAACAAACAACTGTACCTCCGAGTCGCAAACCATTTCAACTCTCCCCCCCAACTCCTCAGACGACATGTCCATCCTAGGCCTCCTGCATTGCCACAGTGACGCCACCTGAAAGATGCAGAAACAGCATCTCATATTTCGCTTGGGAACCTTGCAGCCCAAGGGTATCAATGTGGACTTCACATGTTTCAAAATCTCCCCTCCCCTGACTACATAACAAAACCACCCCAGCTAGTCCCTGCCTCCCTAACCATTCCTCCCACCTCCAGCCCCACCCCCATCTCCTACCCACTAACCTCATCCCACGCCCCTGACCTGCCCGTCCTCTCTGGACTGACCTATCCCCTCTCTAACACCCCACCTACATTCACCTTCACTGGCTCTAACCCTGCCTCTTTGACCTGTCTATCTCCTCTCACCTTATCTTCTCCTTTATCCACCTTCTATCTGCCTCGTCTGTCTCCCTATTTATTTCAGAATCCCCTTCCCTTCCCCCATTTCTGAAAAAGGGTCCCGACCCGAAACGTCAAACTTTCCTGCTCCTCTGACGCTGCTTGTCCTGCTGTGTTCATCCAGCTTCACACCTTGTTATCTCAGATTCTCCAGCATCGGCAGTTCCTACTATCTCTGTAAGATTAACAAAATTGAATGTTTCAACAGTAAAATCAAGTTGTCTGATTCTCCAATCAAGTGTTGAACAACAAAACAAGAATCGCACGAGTGAATGGCGAGAGGCCGATGCCTGTCATTATGACTTAATTTTGTCTCATTAAGCAGTTTTTTTTCATTCTTCCACCTAATGGAGTCCTGATTCCCTGGGGGTATTGCACCAGAAATCAGACCTTACTCTTCATGGAGTTGTCATGATTGTGAAAATCTGTTTATGCCCGCAAATTGCCAATTTTACAGAACTGTCTAATTCAGGTTACAGCATGTGACGCTTTTGTCATTAAAAAGAAAGTCATTATTGTAATCAAATATTTTTAAGCAATGGCAAGGAAGAAACATCAGATGTTATTTTATAGCTCTATAAGTCTACCCTTTTAAAAAATACATATACAAATAGATAGCCAAAGATAAGGCATAGATATTATGGGTGGGAAGGAACAAAAATGTTGGTAAAGCACAGTTTTGGAACAAGTCCAGATTACAAGTGCCCCTGAGTTGTTTTCCTTCAATTCCTTTTCAATTCCTTTTGACTTTTTGATGAGGGCACGTTGATTGTTGATTGGATACATTGATTGCCAGTCTTTCATTCGCTGGTTGTAGATTTGCCTTTTCAGTGTCTTTGAAAATGTTCTGTCCTCTTTCCTTTCAAGAAGGGAACTTGCAAAGAAAGGGAGGTGCTCAGAATTTTCTTTTATCTCTAAAATCACAGCAGGAAGAGAGAGAGATAGGAAGAGAAAGACGAAGATGTTTTTTCCTTCACAACCTGGATGTTTCTTCTGAATTGTTCAAGCACAAAGTTGTAGCCTTTCATCCAGGAACCATTCAAGAATTGCTACAATGTCGTACACACCTGAACAGAGGCACAACTGGTCCGGTTTGAAAAAGCAATCAAGAGTCTATCACAGGGCAAAGCTCTCCTGAGATAAAACTGACCTTTACACTGAGATAACAAGGTGCAGAGTTAGATGAACACAGCAGGCCAAGCAGCATCAGAGGAGCAGTAAAGCTGATGTTTCAGGCCTAGACCCTTCTTCAGAAAGAAGGGCCTGAAGAGGGGTCTCGGCCCGAAACATCAGCTTTCCTGTTCCTCTGATGCTGCTTGGCCTGCTGTGTTCATCTAACTCTGCACCTTGTTATCTCAGATTCTCTAGCATCTGCACTTCCTACTATCTCTGATCTTTACACTGGATAGAAACTAGATGGCGATAAGTCCTGTCGTGAAAATCAGAGCAGGTACCTGGTCAGTCACGCTCACTATATTTTTCTCTGGCCCTCCACCTTGGATATCAGGTGTCAATGTCTCTGGGCATCTCCCCAGGCAGTAAACACTCACACCCCCTCTCTCTGGAAATGTGCCAGCCTCACTGTACCCTCAGCACATCTGTGACCCACTTACAATACATTTCTGAACTTCATTGCTGCACTTTTAATCAAAATGGCATCTTACATGTGATGCTGCTGCCAGGACAGTATTCATGCAGGGACAGGTATCAAACTCATGGAGGCATCAGGGTGCAGCTAACAGGTCCTCACTTACTCCCTTAGTGCTTGCTCACCTTACTCCTACTGCAGTGCTTGTAGCATCTCTGTGTCATCTTGCCTCGTTGCACTTTGTCCCCTCAGCCATAATTTAAAGGCTTATAATACTTTAGTTGTGCCTTACTTTTCAGTACAGCTATAAAGCCAAGCAAGGTTGTCAGCAGTGATCAGTCAAGGGGGTTAAAGTTTTGTTATCAGGCACTGTGCTAAGCCCGGTCAGGCCAAGGGCGACAGTCTTCACTGAGAATGTGCTATCACTATAAATTGATTCATCAACTGCTATCAGTCCAGGGTTTGGAGACAGTCCTTGGGCTGCTCGGAGTTGTCACAGTCAGGGGATCCGTACTTTGTGATCCATAGATTGGCACATGGTCAGTCCTGCATGTCTGGTGCTCCCAGTCTGAGAAGTCATGATAAATCAGTCGGGGAGCTACACAGACATCAATCAGGGGTCTGGCCAGTCATCAGTCAGGGCTGTTCATGTAGGTCAGTCAGGGGAGTGGACCACAATCCTCCTGCAGATCAGCACAATAAAAGCAAGGGTGTTTATCAGGGGCCACTGCCGTGGTATGGAAGTTGGGGTAGTCAGTTGTGGAGTTTGAGGCAGCATGCTGGGATGCAGAGCGGACAATCATTGTGAAGGAGCGACTCAACAGGGGGAAATAATAGTGCATTAGAGGATATTGTTACGGCAAGAGGCGTGGCATGGAAGGTCATTAATGGTCACAACAACCCATCAAAAAATACAAAGATAGTGCATCATCATTGACATGATTAAGCTGTAGGCTGTAATAGGTATCGGGAGAAGAATAGCACTCCCGTGGACAAGTTCTAAGATGAGATGAGGCTAAGGGCAGGTGGAATGTGCAGCTTGGTTTTTAAATAACATTGCATTAATGAATGTGCAATTGTATTTGCAATGAAATATCAGTGGTGCCACCTTTGTATCCTGAAAATGATTTGTTTTTGCCCCACCCCTAGTCCCCAGGGCAACTACTGGAGAAACCCTCCATGAATCTCGCCAAAATTCACATCTATTTCTGGTAAAATAATCCTTTCAGACTCTTACCACCTCATCGGACATGCATCATTGCACTTCTATAGCATATGGCTATTTTATTGGCGGCAGTTCAGAAATGTGAAAAGAACTGACATAAATTACCAAAAAACTGAGAGAAACACTTGTTAGAGCTGCTAGAAAGCACAGTTATATCCATTAATATTGACCCCAAGTAATATCAAATGCACAACACTACATATACAATAATAATAAAGAAGTTGGACCCAATTCAAGTTTCTCTTTTTTGATGTTTGTTGTAGTGAATCGTACCAAACATTAGAAGTCATTACTGAATTCCATAATATATTAACCTAAAAATTTGCAATGCTAGTATACAATGCCTAATTTGTCAGGTGACATTCTCTCCTAAGTAAACAATAAAAATGACAAAAAGAGGATTGTAATACAGTCCATTACGGGCTTGTAGACTATTTTAGGCAGTTGAGTTAAGTGCCAGAGTTGACGATGCTTATGGTGTGAATCATTCTCTGTGAATGAAATGTGACCTTGTTCAGATGGTGCGATTTGCTTGGTCTAATTGTGAATTCAGTATACCATGAAGCTTATAATGATACAGCACTGATGCCTTCTTGACTTGATGGCATGTTACGCATACTTAATTAGATGCACACTTGAATAGAAATGAATGTACAGCAGAGTGGGTTGGTTCCTTTTAACTCATCTTTTCATCATATCTCTTCACTCTCTTTAAAAACACACTTAATTGTCTAATTTTTTTTAAATCCACTTCAATGACCTTTACAGCTGTTGTAAACTTGAAGTGAGAAATTGCTTCTGAACTCTTTTTCATTCTCTTAATTTATTTTAAACAGTGTCCTCATTTATTCTGAGTTCTTCAATACAATATTGTGAAAAATTTGTTGGATAAACTTTACAAAATAATTTCACTGTCTTTTTTAGGTTTTCTAATTTCCAAAGTCAATAAACTCATTTTCCTTAAGCTTTCCTTGAAGATTCCCATAGTTATTTCCAAAGACTTTTCAACAGCAATAATTCATTTGGTAGTACAGACTTGAGTATTATTGAAATCACATTTTGTCAGAGTATTCTGTCCTGCACTCATCTGTCCAAATCGCAGGAAATATTGTTTCCCTTTACTTCAATGTTGTTTTGCTCCAAAATTGGATGAGGTGATGGCTAGCGGTAGTCTGTAAATCCAGAGACCCAGATAATGTTCTGGAGACACAGGTTCAAATCCCACTGTAGCAGATGGTGAAATTTGAATTCAGTAAAAACAGACAAGAATTAAGATTCTAATGATAACGAAGATGCCATTCGTATTGTCAGAAAAACCCATATTGTCCACTAGGAAGGAAACTGCTACCCTTACCTGGTCTATCCTCCATGTGTCTTCAGACCGACAGCATTGTGGTTGACTCTTAACAGCTCTCTGAAATGGCCTAACAAAACATTCAGCTGCAAGAAAGGAGGAAAGGAATAAAAATGGACATAAAACACATGGACTGCAGAGGTTGAAGAAGACAGCTCATCACCAATTTCTCAAAAGCAACCAGGGACTTGTGATAAATTTTGGCTAAGCCAGCATTACCTATGTCCCATTAGTGAATTTTTTAAAAAGTTACCCTGATGAGTTTAAGGTGAAAAACTTCAACACAAAATGCCTTTTTATCAGTAAGATAATTATTTTCCTGCTTAAGTAAAGATTTTTGAAAAAACGTTATGTATCCACATGAGGTGTGCATGAATTATTGAGGATATTTGTTTTAAATTCAAGCGCAAGTTTTACATTTTTGTCCTGCTGAGTAGCATAATGAGAAGCACCACATTTCTCTCAGCAGCCATGGGATAAGATTAATTAGCTCTATCCTAATTGTCTGTATAATGAGTTCCCTGATTGGGGCTGTTAATCTCATCCAATCACGGAGTCCTGGCTAACAAATATAAACTCAAGTGTCAGAGATTCTGTTCACTCTGAGAGCTCTCTGAACCGGATCAGTGTCAAGGACTCTTCACATATTTATAAAGGGTGCTTTGGTGACAGGATACCAACCTCTGTGGAATTATTTTAGTCTTCATGCTTACTTTTATATATATTTTATGTTTTAGGCTCATTATCTTCCATATCACTTGCAGTTGCTACCATATGGCATATGCTTGGAACTGTTAGATCAGGCTGTTAGATTGTTTGACAATTTTGCTTAAAATTAGCTTTTTGGGGTAACCTACAAGCGCAGGGTGGAATTGAAACTATTGTTAGAGAGTTGCTGGCAACAATTCAGAAATAAGAGCAAAATCAAGTGAGATAAATTGCTTAACAACTAAAGAAATGTATTTAAGGAAAATAGTGCTAACAGTGTGAAAGGTTATGAAGATGTCAAGGAGTGATAGTATTACTTGACTACAGTGGAGTGGTTGGAATATCTGTAATCCATCTGCCTATTGTAAAATTCATTTCTTAAGGCAATGACTTCCTTACAACGTAACCTTACTTTTTATGTCAGAATTTTTGCATCATGACTTTTTATGTCATTGTTTATATTGGCAATGGTCATTATAAGCTTTTGTATTTCATGTGCTAATTGAAATTCTCCCATTATGAAGTAGTAATATTGCTCCTTACTATTGCATTGCATGCCTTCTGTTTTCGGACCCTTTTAAGATCCTGCATCCCCGTTTGTCCCATAGTCAGTCTCCAATGTCTGTATCCACAATTTTTTGATATCATAAATCTGCTTATTTTGTTCAAGAACTCCCATTATGTTGCTCATGTGCCTCCATTTCCACTCCACAGTTTGAGGTTTCAACACGTCTATAGCCATCAGCTGTCATATTAATTCCTGTGAAGCTCTGTCTTCCTATGCCTGTTGGAAAGCAAAAAGGCTAAGTACACAATTCAGTGATGTTCGACTGTCAGTCGATAGACTTTTTAACCTTTGTATTCAACATTTTTTTCTGGTAAAGCGAAATAACAAAAAAAATCTTTTTTAGTATTCTTAAGATTTTTCTTCAGAGTTGCACATTGCAGTGTCCTAGAGCTTGATCTTCAGTTCCAGCACACTCCAGACCAATTCTGGGTATTGCCAGCACTATATGTCATCGCTTCTGTTGTCAGAGAGCTTGATCCTGCTTGTTCCATTTCTGTGTTCAAAAGTTTTGGTATATATTGATATATTTTAAATTTGCTTGTTGAAGGAACTCCAGTGACTTAAACTGCTATTTCTAAAAAGGCCAGAACTAAAGCACTCAGGACACCGAATTCCCACTCTTGCATTCCCTCTGTATAAAACCTGCATAGCCTTCAAACTTTTCAAGCCCCAGCTGTCTGCTTTTGGACAATGCTATCAATGCCCAGCCTTGCCATGAAAATCAAAAATCAGGGCATTAATGAAGAGATAAAACAGTGGATGAGAAATGGGAGGGTTTCAGAGACAATAGTATAGTGCAAACTAGGTACATATCCACGAGAAATAAATATGGGGTATCCAAAACTAGAGTACCCTGAATGGCCAAGGATATTGATGAGAAAATTAGGAGGAAAAAGGAGACATATGGTGCATAGTGCAATAATAATAGCAATAGAAATCAGGAAGAGTATTTCATATTCAGGAGAGAGGCTAGGCTGGAAGAATGAATGCTAAAGAGAAGCATGAGGAAAGGATGGCAGACAGTGTTAAAAGAAAGAGTAAAAGGTTCTTCAAAGATATTAAAAGTAGAAGATTAATGAAGAACAGAAATTGCAACACGAGTGGCAAATGTAGAGATTATGAATTAGAGATTAGAAATTAAGGCTACCAAAGTAGATGAATTAAAATTGGATCAACTGATCATTCGCACCGGAATTCCAACAAAAGGAAGTGGAAAGAGAATTCTGACAATGAGAAGAAGAGTAAGGATGAGAGACAGAAGAGAATGGAAAAAAATTAGAATTCCAGGAAAGGGAAAGGAAGCTGCTCACACTAAGAAGGGAGAATCTATATGAAGGTCATTCTGGTGAGGATCCACACCTAACTTAGACTTAAGGGCTAAAGGTAAGTTCATCCATTTAATTCCAAAGATCTGGTTAACACATTTATGGTAAATTTACAGGAGGTCAGAGAACTGTTCAGATGGGCCAAGAAAAAGTAGAGGCAAAGCCTCCATTTCTGGAAGAGGTGCCTTGGAGTATTACAAAAGCTGAACATCCACCTGATGACTGTGTATTCAAAGGAAGGTGAAACAGTTTAAGGGAAACTCCATTCCAAAAATGAAGCAAGAAAGGGAAATGAACATGACCCATGGCAGACACCACTGTTGAAGACACCAGTGTAGATAAATTACATTTAGATAATACATGAATAGGAAAGATTTACAGGAATATGGGCAAAATGCAAGTAAGACTAGTCTAGTTTGAGAAACTTGGTCAATATGAATGAGTTGGATCGAAGGGTCTGTTTCTGTGCAGTACAACTCTATGACTCTGTAAGTAAAACCAAGGACTGAATTTTCCCAAAATGTGGTTAATTTTACTCTGCTCACATCAGTATGTATACAACCCACCTGAACAGCTGCACTTTCGTGCAATTTTGTGCTGAACAATAATGTAGTACTCACCTGTGTGTTTGATCTTATGGCAATTCAAACCACTGGTGCCATATTTAAACCTAGCTGTGCACCAATTCAATTGCAGCCAGCATGATCTGAAGTAACGACCCTGCCAAGTGCAGTGTTCAGCAGTGCCACAAGAAGGTTAATGATGGTACAGAGGTTAAGAAATGGGCAGTGAAGGGCTAAAACTTGGAATGGTCGTGTCAGCTCAGGGAACAAATCTGCCTACCATTCCCAAAGCAGATTTTGAATACTGGTTAGAACAAAGAAAATGAATACAGATTGTGTGTGTTGTCTTCCCGATTTTTGTACTGTTATTTCATTCCAAACTTATAAAGCAACATTCATTGTAAACAAAAGGGAAAGTATTGTTCACATTTGTTCCTCACCGTTGAGGGGTGTTGTGGTCATGGTAAAAATTGATTCATCAGTTTTGACTTTAATCATCTGATATTTAATGCCTATGACTTTTCATAGATTAAAATCATTTTAATAAAGTAAAAACATTGACTTACGTTGGCAAGAGCAGTCAACTGACATCAGGTTTGACTAGTTCAAGTAACTATCAGTAAGGAAAATCATTCTGAACAGATCTTGTTGGACAGTTCCAAAGGGTTTATACAATATTTACATGCAATCTTTTCTGCAGTTAACAGTACAAAGAACAACAGATACCGCCCATGTCATGCAAACAAGTGAAACCAGTCACACAGATCTGCAACTCTGATTTGATTTACACTTTTCTGAAAATTTTACATAATGGAATAACAGTCGCCTGCAGATTATGCTGTTGGGCAGAAATTGAAACTGGACAGAGGACATTTTTGAAAGAGGTAAGATGCCATTTAGTGGAAATTTGGCACCTTTTCGGATTTTGAAAAAGCATACTTCTGTTTAAAAAGTACATAAACTCATTGGGACTTGTGGAGTTGGCGATAACTGTCCACAAATGTGGAATTAAAAGAACAATGCTAAGCATTTGAGATTGCCAGATTACATAAAACCATTATGACATTTGAGCTGCATAACTGATATCCTAAACTGCCATTTTTATAACAAGGCCCTTGTTGGTGGGCATTTCAGTTTGCTTATTGAATGAAAATGGTTGTTGGCATATGGTTTCATGTACTTAAGTAAAATGTTTGCTGCATAAGTCAGGGGCATTCAAATGAAATACTTGTTTCCACAATGTATTTGTTCTTGCAATTTTACTATGTTAGATGTTTGTTTTGCATCAAATGAAGATACTTATTTTTCAATAGTGACATAATCAATAGACTAGTAACTTCATTTTCCATCATAATGTCTCCTGATTAATGCCCATGTTACATAACAGGTGAGTTGGAGAAGAATGGCAAAGAGTGGATAGCTTCTGCTTTAATATTTATTTATAAGCTTTTCATACAGACCCAAGCGCCTTGACTAGCTGAATGCCCTGACTACCTCAGGAACCAGGCAGCCTCATAGTCTGTTTATGGATCACCTGGCCCAATTTCTAGTCCAGCCTAGCCCACGTCCCTGAACCAAAAATCCCAAATGTAGGCAGGCAGTTTTAAATATCAGGTTCATAGATATCTCTTCTAATTCTGCAGTCTCAACTCCGGAAAGCAAAACTGGAACCTAAGGACTTTCTTTTGTCAAATCTTGACCTTCCTTTTTGTACTAGATGCACTCCCTTTTTCCACTTTGCTGTTGTGTTTGTGTCCGTGCTGGACTTCATGTTTTGTTACTTTACAAAGACTTAGGAAATAAAATCTCTTTCTGTTATTGAAGCAAACCTTATAATTGACTCCTTTTGGACACAAGTATGTCCCACATTTGCCTGTAAGAATAAGTGATGGCCTTCAAAGTAATTAATTGGCTGCAAAACAAGTTGAGAGGACAGCATGGAGGAGGGTATTTAATGAAGGTGATGTAGATCTCTATACCTGGAAGACGTCCTTCTCAAGTATTTAACTGGACAGGTTCAAGGACTCTAGGGGCAAAGTCTCACTACTTTAGACATTCCTTAATTAGTCAGTGGATATGACAAGTGGCTGATCGACTATCACCCATCTGACAGGACTGGCTTTAAGTATTTCCTCAGATATCTTTTATATAGCATGTCACACATTACTTATAATTATTCTACCATTAAAACAGTCTATTTACCAAGGTACTTTGTTTCTTCAAGCAATTGAAAATCCACCATTGGTTAAAAATTCTTATGCACTTTTCATCCCAACTCCCTCCCTAGGCCCACTCCCTTCCTAAATTGTTCCTTGTTAGGGGACAGCTCTTTGAGTAGATCACATCCTCTGGTACATCATCATATGGTTATAATTTGTATCTGAGTCTCAATAGTGAATGTAGCAAATTAGATTGTCTAGTTACATGAAGCAGCAGACTTAATTCTGTTCTTTCTTGACATCTTGCATATGCTCTCTTCTAGCCGAGTTACTCAAACATATCAGATCAATTTCCAAATCGATCTGTATGGATATTCTTAAATTGCATGGAATTGCATCTAATGTAAAGAAGCTTATAACTGGCAAAAGTCTTGAAGTGTGATGAACATAAATTTCAGACTGATCATAAATAAAAAGTTTGAAGCATTAATGGAATATTTTAACTTATGTTCTGCTGATTTTCTAAATGTGCCTTCCAGTGGAAGTTACCTATGGAGATAATTATTAGTTAAGCCATGAGCCATCATTGCTGTTCCTGTGTTTCCCATCCTCTAAGCTGAAAATAGATACAACTCCTTAAAAGCTGCTTTTATTTTGCTTTGATCTGCATTGAATTGTTACTGATAAACTGGCAAGTCCCACGGATAGAATATGATTGATTTTGCTGCAAATCTGGTCAGTCAGATTTTGCTATCCCGACATGGGACAAACATTGAACAAAAACAGTAATTGTTGATTTTCAGTATCCACAGTTCTTTCAGTTTTTATGGGACAAACTACCTTGGCCAGAGGATCCAAAATTTTGACCTCTTGGTTTACAGAACAGTTGCCACCATGTAGTGAGATCTGGGCTGTGTATATCAGTAAAACATGAAAATCCAAGAGAAATTCCGCCACCAATGCTTTCACTGTATTCTTCTGACTCATTGGGAAAATCATTGAACCATCATTAGTATCTATCTTGAAGCCAACTCTGCAATCATTTGGAAAGGGTGATGAAGAAGGCATGCTTGCCTTCATTGAATATAGGAATTGGGAGGTCATGTTGCAGCTGCACAGGACATTTGTGAGGGCACTTTTATAGTACTGCATTCAATTCAGGTCTCCCTGCTACAGGAAAATGTTGTTAAACTTGAAAGGGTTCAGAAAAAATTTACTAGGTCGTTGCTAGGATTGGAGCATTTGAGCTGTAGGGAAAGGCCAAATAAGCTCGGGCTTTTCTCCATTGGAGGCTGAGGGATGACCTCATAGAGGTTTATCAAATCATGAGAGGCATGGATAGGGTATATAGTCAAGGTTGTTTTCCCAGGGTAGGAGGTGTCCAAAAGCATAGGGCATCCACAAGTAGAGGGAGCATTTTTAAGGTGAGATGGGAAAGATTTAAAAGTACCTAAGAAGCAACTTTTTAACGCAGAGGGTGTTGTGTATATGCAATGAGCTTCCAGGTGAAGTGGTGGAGGCTGGTACAATTACAACATTTAAAACGCATCTGGAAGGGTACATGATAGGAAGGGTTTGGAGGGATATGGGCCAAATGCTGGCAAATGGGACTAGATCAGTGTAGATATCTAGTCAGCATGGTCGAGTTGGAATGTAGGGTCTGTTTCCATGCTGTACAGCTGTATGACTACAGCTCCTGCACAACCAACATCCATGAATCGGACACTATTTACGGATAGCCCAAAAACTGTCCCTCTTGCTAGGTCCTGTTACTCACCTCAAAAATAGCCAGAATTCAAGGGAGAGAAAAAAAAACTTCAAAAACACTGTGAAGTTGTCCCTGAAGTCCACAAGGATTTACTTAAATAATGGGGAGGAGCTTGTGACCAAATCTTCAGACGACTTCTCCTAGCTGCATCATGCTTTGAATTACAGTATTGGAATGATCAGGTGGAGTTATTTTGAAGAAGGAAAGAGAAGAAGCAAATCCAGTGTTCCTGATCCCAGTGCCTGATTGTATGTTCTGCCACATATATCCACTGCCTACTCAATGACTTGAAAATTCATGGCAGATACTATGACCCCAATTAACTTTCATCCTCGAATTGAGAAACAGCTGCCACCAACAACATAGCAGAAAAGTGAGTGGGTGGGAAGTGCAGCTGCAGTTTGTCATGCAGAATGTGTTAGGTGAGAAAGAGATAAGAAAGGAAAAGAGAATAAGGTGTACAAACCTGCACAACATCCCTTTAAGCATTGCCGCTTTCAACAGACAAAGCTTACTCCTGCCTATAATAAAAGCAAAGCACTGCAAATACTGGTGATCAGAAATGAAAACAGAAAGTGCTGTAGAGACTCAGCAGGCCTGTCTGTAACGACCAGCAGAAGTTTCCCACAGAAGAAATGATGTATAAGTCAGTTTAGCTTCCTCTGATTGCCAGCTTTTGGTATATGTTGTGCATGGCCGCATACAAGAAAAGAGGGTGTGGTTAGCAATGCTGTGAAATATTTTGAGAATATCTCTGCGACAATTGAGCAATTTGTGTATTGTGTGGAACTTATATGGCTAAGTGAAGGTGCATTCGTAACAGGAATAAGTGGTACAGTGCGTAGGCCAAATACAATCCAACCAATTACCACCTCATCAATCTTCTCTCAATTATTGACAAATGGTGGAAGCTGTTGTTGATATTGCTATGATGTGACACTTACTCAGCAATAACTTACACACCAATGCTTGGTTTAGATTCTGCAAGTCGGTACAGGCAACATTGTAGCCTTAACTCAAATAAAAACAAAAGAGACATTATATGAATGAGGTGAAAGTGACTGCCTTGGATTGCATTTGATGTTGGAATACAAGTCAGAAGTGGAATAGGTTTCACTTAATTAGATGAGTACAGCTCCAGAAATGCTTACATCATCATGAACAAAGCGCCAGTTTGGTCAGCACCACATCCGCCACATTAAACAGTCAATTTCCCCACGATGGGCAGCTTTTTTGTTTCATGGTGTACTATCTTTTGTCTGGGGTCTAAACAAGTTAGTACTGAGATATGTTCTTGATACCACCCACAATGATGATTTGATGTGGACTTGTGAAGGGAAAGCTTACGATATCAAAGGAACAAGACCAAACATCTGGTGCTTTTCAAACTCTCAGAAATAATGTCCATCGTGTCAATGTAACCTGTAACTAGTGGCTAACATGCAATAAACTATTAATGATAAGACATTCTTCCAATTACAGAAGGAATTGCTTTTCTCTACGACACCAGACAAAGCAGACCTTATAGTTTCACACATTTAAAGGTGATGATAGCCAACAACTTTCAACACGAGCAACATCTCAACCAGTGTCCTGGCAAGCCATGTAACATGGTAGACAGTAGCACAGATTTGATTTGACTGCTTATATAATATATGGTGAGCAGAACTGTGAGACTTTCAGAGTCAGTTTTAAGTAGTCTGCTCAATCCGTTCAGTTAGTAGGAGGAAAGAGTTGAAGATTTAAAAGCCCGATGGAAGTAACCCGGGTGAAATTCATGACAAGGAGTAATACACTAGTGAATGATAAAACTATTTCAGCTGTAGTAAGAGACACACTCGAACAGGAGAGTTAGCGGTTTCCTGGAGAAGGAAAATCAGCCTTGGGCATATGTCTGTGTGGAGTTTGCGCATTCTCCCATGTCTGCACAAGTTTCCTCCAGGTGTTGTGGTTTCCTCCCACAGACCAAGAAAATCCAGGCTAGATGGATTGGCCATGTGTGATTACCCTTTAGTGTTCAGGGA
This sequence comes from Stegostoma tigrinum, assembly GCF_030684315.1. Taxonomy (NCBI): domain Eukaryota; kingdom Metazoa; phylum Chordata; class Chondrichthyes; order Orectolobiformes; family Stegostomatidae; genus Stegostoma; species Stegostoma tigrinum. The sequence continues at coordinate 39,856,780 of NC_081368.1, forward strand.
TGTACACGTAAGGTGGATTAACAATGGGAAATGTGGGGTTATGGAGATAGGATGGGATGCTATATGTAGGGTTGGTGCAGAGTTGATGGGCCAAATGGCCTGTATCTAGACTGGAAGGATTCTATTTCTAAATATGAGTTAATGCATTTGTGGTAGGCAAGCAAAACTGGGCAATAAACTGAAGTATATTGAGGGGGGAGGAGGAACTGAGAGACCTCGGAGTACACATCCACAAGTCCTTGAATGTGACAGTATTAGTAGTAACGTAGTAAAGAAAAAATTTGGAATGCTTTCACTTATTCAATCAAGTTTAGAATACAAAAGCAGAGGTGCAGTATTGAAACTGTGTAAAATACTGGTTAGGCTGGAATTTTGTGTTCTGTTCTGGCTGTCATAATATAGGAAGGACATAATTGTTCTGGAGAGGAGATGTGTAAGAATATTGTCTGGGCTTGAAAAAATGCACTTATATGGGAAGATTAAGCAAGCTAAATTGTTTTCCTTAGAAGAGAAGAGGGTGTGGGTGACTTAATTGTAACCTACAAAGTTAAGAGGTGCCTAGATAGGAAGGATCTGTTCCCATAGTGGAGAGATCTGTTGGCAGAGGATATGAGAAAAAAACCTCCACTCATGAGTGTTTTGTATTTGCTGCCTTTTTTGATGGTAGAGGCAGAAATTATCAACTCATTTAAAATGTACCTGCATCTGTATTTGAAATTTTGTAACCTAAAAGGCTATGGTCCAGGTGCAGCAAGGCAGAATTAGAATGGGCTGCTAGTTATTATTTTCTCAGTAGGCGCAGTCACAGTGGGCTGAATGGCCTCCCCTGTGTGTGAGAGATAGTTGGAAGCTAACTTTTCTATCATGCTAAAGAAATATCCATCTGAGGAAGTCTGGAATTATTTAAAGTGAGAAATGCCTTGATTAACGCTGCAATCATTTATAATATCTGCAAACAGAGATATTCAAGCAGAAAATATTTCAGCTTGTACAAGGGGGCATAGCTACAAATTGAGGGGTGATAGATTTAAGACAGATGTCAGAGGCAGGTTCTTTACTCAGAGAGTGGTAAGGGTGTGGAACGCCCTGCCTGCCAATGTAGTTAACACAGCCACATTAGGGACATTTAAACAGTTCTTGAATAAGCATATGGATGATGATGGGATAGTGTAGGGGGATGGGCTAGATTAGTTCACAGGTTGGCGCAACATCAAGGGCCGAAGGGCCTGTTCTGCGCTGTATTGTTTTATGTTCTAAAAGCCAGAAGAAATGTGGGAATTGTAAATTTTACTCCATTTCAATTGGCCTCAAATGCAGAAAAAATATTTCTCCAGTACACAGCAAAGAGTAGTAGAACTGCAGTACTGCACAATAAAAGTCACCTCAGAAAGCAAAATATATAAACATATTATAAAGCCGGCATCGGATGTAGTATTGTCAGTAAGACTCAATTTCAGAGATGGGCCAAATAGAACATGGAGTTGCAAAAATCAGTTAGAGAAAACAATTTCTGTGAAGTCAAAAGCTGTCCAGATTAGATACCAAATTAGAGGCTGAGCCTGGAATAAAAACCTAGTCTAATAACTGTCATGTGACCATTATGGATTGTTATAAATTTTGTCTGGTTTGCTAATGCTTTAGGAAAGGATATCGACCATCCATACCTAGGACTCCAGATCGATAGCAATGTGGTTGACTCTAAACTGCCAATTTGGGATAGGCAATGAATGTTAACCAAGGCAGTCACACATATTTTCCATGAACAAATGTATGTGAAAAAATATACTTTAGAACAATGAAGCACAGCATCATGAAAGACCATACACCCATCATACCTGTTCAGCTATGCTAGATCATGACAAATCATCTCTTCAATTCACTTTTCCACCCTATCTCCATTTCCCTTAATGCCAATGGTCTCCAAGAAGCTATGATTTCTCTCTTGAATTTGCTGAATGATTGAGCTTCTACAGCTTTCTGAGGCAGAGAATTTCAAAGATTCATGACTTCAATTTTGGAATTAATAAAAATGTAAGGAGCATGTTTTAACAGAGGAGTTCAGCATCAGGGGTATCCATAGATGATTTCATTAACAATCTCTACAGATTAGTGGAGAAATGGGACTATAGTGACTTCAAATCAGATTTGTAAAAATGGAATTGTTATAGGAATTGCTGATGAATCTTTGTCGGATTTATTACAATCCAAAGAAGACCTGACTCTAGGGAATATCATTCAGATGGTGAGTGAAAAGCCTAGAAGTAACACATCAATGCTAAGAGGAGATTCAGAAAATTAGCAGAGTCATTTAAATTCTTCGCACATGACAGGCAATACACATGAAAAATTAATACAGAAGTCTGGACAGGCACCAAACATTAAAATTCCTTGTTTGCAGAATGAAGCAAAGAAATCTCACAGGCACAGGCAGCGCCCAGCTATTAAAAGAGAGTGCGTTGTCTGTCACACAATAAGTCACTTTCAGAAATTATGCAGAAGCAGAACATAATTTCAGAAAAACAAGAAATCAAATAGTTACCCATATAAAGAGCTTAATGAGGTAGAACAGTTTACAACCAAAGAAAAGCATAAAGTGTTCCAATGGAAAATAGGTGACCCAGAATATACATTTTGAAAAGCTAATATTTCTATCAATGGCCATCTCATGAATTTCAAGTACGTCTCTGAGGTGAGTGTGACTACATACTAGATGAAGAGCCACAGTTAAGAAAACACTGTCTACAGTTGTCAACAGTGCACTTCATGGTCCTGGAGGCATAGCACTTCAGATTCAAGGTAAGCAACAAATAACTCTAATGTAGGGCACAAATTGAAGAAAGCCTATCAAATCTTCTCATACTTGAATAGTAAAGTATGCCTTGAGCTCAATCACCTGTACATGGTGGAAAGAGTTAAAATATATAAAGTTAAGAAACAACTGATCAAAGGACAACCAGTAGATTTCATATGGCTCCCTAGACTTGTGGCAGAACCTAAACACAAAGCCAAATTCGTAGCTATGTTGGCATAAGAACTGTGCTCATATTCTCAATGAGATAGGAACTTGTGACAATACTGGATTGCACAAATGTTGTCCTATGTTGTCAATATTGAAGAGCCCTCAGACTGCAAGAAAGGTAAAGTTTAAAAGGGAAAATAAGCAATGAGATGACCAATGAATGGCATACCACACTCCTGTCAAGTGATGAATGTATAACTGATTTAATTCAGAATACAACACTGAATAAGTAATTATGATTGATTAAATTATGGTGTTAAATGCTGAGTTGACTCAAAAGAGACAAGTTCAAGCAGTATATTTGACTTTCTTATCTTCTCAGGAAACATTCTCAGCAGCAGTTGTTATAGCCTTTGCTGATTTTTCAATAGTTTTATTTCATTCTTTTATCAGTTTTGAGTTTGGTACTGTGAACTGGGAACTGTGAATGAAAGATGACTTTTGAACTGTGTTAAGAGGAAAACAAACCAAAAACCCTTTTGTTTATTTGTGAGGCCAGGCTGTGAAGGTAATTGCGGGTTGGTTCCTGATAAAAGTTCAGCAGATACTTCACCACGGAGGAAGAGTGTAATGTTTAAACAGTTAGCAGAAGTTGCTTATTAATGCCGTCAGTACCCAGGAACTGGTTCCAGCAAGTCTGGAAAAAGCCTTATGTTCAAACAGATAGCAGATGTTGAATGGCAACTGGGACCTAATGGAGGAGACAGTTTGTCAGGAAGTGGCTAGACTCTGAATTGGGTTTTGAACTGTGCCTTTGAGAAGAAAACTGGCTGTTGATGTTACAACATAAAGATTTGAGAGCTCCCTATTTAACCACCTTCATCAACTATTGAAAGTTTGGTGAATAGAGAAGCAAGTTATAAATATTATTTCTTTTACCTGAGTGAATATTAGAAATGATCCCAATCAACATCTTCAGAAAATCAACCAAGCAACCATCATCTATGCATGTGGAATAATGCATCATGAAAAACATCTAGGCAATCTAGCCACAACACAGTGTGGAGCTGGAGGAACACAGCAGGCCAGGCAGCATCAGAGGAGCAAGAAAGCTGATGTTTTGGGTCAGGACCCTTCTTCAGAAGTCTTTTGTTTAAATACAAGCCAGTATCTCAAATTGATTGTTTGCAAAGTCTGTAAATAATTATTTAAAAGTCTGTTAAAGAACCATTTGGCTAAAGAGCCAATTTTGAGGGTCTTTGAGGATTTTAATTTTACAGTGTTGCGATGATAGAGGTACAAAGGCTGATTTGGTCTGTCCATATGTGATGACATAGTAATGTAGATCTTGCCAAATGAGAAAATATCCTCAACTAGCAAAACTGGGGAAATGATCAAGGTAGTTTCACTAATAATATAATCACCTGAGGATGAATGAGAAAATCCAAAACAATCCACATGTCAAAATCAAAACAAAAACAAAAACAAAGTTGCTGGAAAAGCTCAGCGGGTCAGGTAGCATCTGTGAAGGAAAGAACAGAGTTAACTTTTTGGGTCTGGTGACCCTTCCTCAGAACGAATTGTCAAAATAAGAAGTTTATCTGCTTGAATATAATCTACAGATGTATTGTGAATAAAAATCAGCTGACACAGATGAAGATGTGATGTATGCAACTCCATGAACGCAACTGCCAAGGATGGACAAACAGCATCCAATAATTCAAACAACCCCAAAGGAGAAGTTGCTTATTTCATAGATGCAGGATAGTGCAAATTAGAAATTACCAGTTTCAGCAGAGAAGACATCTCAAGGACGAAATCCAAGTGATTTAAAATCCTGTTTAATGGCACCCACAGATAACAGACTATCAGAACAGTCAGAGACGGTGGTCTTCCACCCATCGAACTATTAATCTTCCACACCAAAAAGAACATCTTCTGGGAGACTACCATACACTCAACTGCCTGAATTTGTAAAGTTAGACACTTTGCTGGGGATGGAGAAGGAATGGGATGGTGTTAATATAAATATATCCATCAGTGTATAATGTGAATAATAATCTAAAAATTGTTAGGAGGAGATATTGTGTTTTGGTCTGACAGAATCTGAAAGTGTTCATGCTGAGGAGTGCCATAAAAACCACCCACAACAGTGATATGGTTGGATGTGTTGACAGGACAGCTTGGAATCTCAATGGAATGAGACTTAATGACTGTTCCTCTTCAAAAATCTCTGTAATATTACCTATTATGTCGAAGAAACCTGTAATAGTTGCAAAGGTATAATAAAATATATTTTGTTAACTGCAAGAGAAACTCTTCTAGTTAAACAAAAATGTGGTATTCCTCTACCCCACCAGTCCAAATGGGCCCAATAGTCCACTTAAAAGAGAATGGGGCAGCAACTTTCATCATAAGCAGTATCTCATACCACATACTGAGCTGACAAACCCATACAATGTCATCTAAATGAGTCACTGAAGCAACACAACAAACTTGATTAACAAACAAATAGAAAATTGCCGCTGTCACTTAGGAGGACAAAGGCAGCAGGGGTATTGGAAAATCATCACCTTCAAGTTCCATCCAAGTTAAACACCTGATTTGAAAATATATTTCGCCTTTCTTTTTTAATTACTGCATTATAATCCTGGAACTCCCTGCCTAACAACAGTATGGGAGCATCTTTACCACCACTTTCTTAAGTGTAATTGGAGATAGGAAATAAATGCTAACCTTGTCAGTGATGTTCACATACAGTCACTAAAGATTTAATTGAGAAGTTGAGGAAGTGGAGTGCATTGTTACACAATAGTTAAAGGAGAATGAAGTGCAAAGTGTCTCGTGAATATTGTGAATAGTATGACTTGTGAGAAAAGGACATTCAGGTGAGGTGGTTCAGTGGTTAGCTGCCTCACAGCGCCAGGGACCCAGGTTCAGTTCCAGCCTTGGGTGACTGTCTGTGTGGAGTTTGCCCATTCACCCATGTCTGCATGGGTTTCGCCCATGCTCCAGTTTCCTCTCACATTCCAAAGATGTGAAGGTTAGGTGTGTTGGCCATGCTAAATTGCCCATAGTGCCAAGGGATGTGCAGACTGGGTGGATTAGCCATGGGAAATGCAGGGTGACAAGGATAGGGAAGTTGGTGGGGGACAGGTGGAATGCTGTTTGTGGAGACAGTATGGACTTGTTGGGCCGAATGGCCTGTTTCCGTGCTGTAGGGATTCTATGGATTGACAACACTGAAAGTCATTGAATATTTTTATGCTTTGCACAATTCACCTGGAGTTAAGCTGCCAGCACTAAGCTCCATATTGTCTGCTTACTGATCATAGCATAGATGCCTGGAAGACTTTCTAACCATCTGTCATGCAATGAAGCTCTGTGTGATAAAAATAAAATACTACAGCTGATGGAAACTTGAAATAAAAAGCAGAAAATGCTGGAAATACTCAGCATGTCATACTGCTTCTGTGGAAAGCAAAACAGAATTGAAGCTCTGGATTTAACACCAAGACTGGAGCTCCCCATTTCCTCACATAAATTCCATAGCAAGTGTGCCCCCACTTGGTCATCACCCTGCTTAAATCATTTGGGCAATAGCCCTTGAAATAATATGAAATGGGGTTTCCATTTATTTCCATAGGGAATCCCTGTCTCATCAATATGCTGATCAATCAGAGGCGAACAGCTCTGAACTACACCAGAATTAGTGGCAACTGTTGGTATTGTCAGAGGGCCGGAGAAGAGGAAATATGGCTATACCCACTCCCAGATACATCCTGTGGTCTTGCAAAGTCTGGACCAGGAGGATGGAAGTTCATGTTGAACAGGACAGGGTGGTGGGGTGCACTTGAGGAGACAAATCTAAGGGTCAGCCTCCAATTGCCACAAGAGTCCTGGAATGAAAGCATACTTCATTGTTATTCTTTTTTTCAAAACATACTTTCATTGATCAGTGGCCAAAAAAAATAGTTCACAGGCCTTTTCCACAACCCATTAAATTGTAGCAATGGTAAGCTGAGGCCTTTGATTGGATATGAATTGCATACTTGAGAGTCAGAAATCATCCACAGGCAGGCAGCATTTCTAAGTCCTCCACCAGAGCCCATAAAATCATTATGCAGCAGGATGGCATATTGCCAATGGCATAGTGCTTCAATTTACAGGTTTGCCAAGTTGATCTCATGGCTTCAGGTGCCTGCAACATTCAGCTCAATGCTTCAACCAATGACCCAATTAAAATTGCTGGAAATAGCAGCATCTAAAGAGAGATACAGGATGGCATGCTTTGGAGGCCTGAATGACATGGGCAATGGCGAGATTTGGACCATAATGGCCTATATCAACATTGGGAGCACCTTGGCGTAAATTCTATGCTTTTGACAAATGGCATGACAACTTCCTTGTTAAGCAGCAGCAGGTTTTCAGTTAAGTAGGATAATTGCTTTTTAAATGCCTTCTTAATTGTCTAGCTCACCTTCAATCTTACCAAATGTACCAAACAAGATAGACGTCAAGAAAGCTCAACATGGAAACCAGAGTGGGTACCTGAAAGATTGAGCTTGTGTTTGCTCCAAAACACTTCCATCATGGCACCTCTCCAATACACTGGCAGGGTGTCGTGGAAGTACAGATTTGTGTTGCAGGGTGCACCAGCAACTACCATTGAAAGGCTGCTGCAAGGATACTTTGTGCACACAGATAAGCACCCACCTTTTGGATTGGACAGGCTACATCTTAGGGCTGCTCCTTTGCTCTCATCACTTGCAAACTTAATTCCCACCTGCACACTAACACCATCTATGCCTTGCCTTGCCGTGCCAATAGGCACAGTCACACAACCAGGCACCTTGCCTTGCTGGTCAGAAGTCCACAGTCAAGGGGACATACATCTTACTGTACAGTAGTGATCTCCATTAATCTCACACCTGCTCCATGTACCAGCTGCACAGGTATAAAATACACTGCATGTGCAGCAAGCAAGCAAGTAGCCGTGCCTCAAAACCTTAGACTCCTTACCAAAGTCCATGGAGGTGCTTATCAGTCAGGGAGTCCTGGCACAATAAATGAAGGGTAATGTCCCATACCGGACATCAGAATTAGTCACCGTCAGGTGTCCGGTTGGAGTGATCTTGGTTAGGTGTCTGTGCTTCCACAACCTAGGGAGTGGGTCATGGTCAAGGCCTGTGGTTCCATAGTACCTGGCCTGTGTAAAGTTAACACGATCAGAACTCTGAGAACTCCTTATCCAGAGATGTGCAGTTAGTTTGCTTTGGGGCTGGTCTACATTCAGTCTGTTGGTTCCGTCCACAGAAATTAAGGAGAAAGAAGGTTCAAACAGACACAAGAGCAGCCATTGCCATGGGAAGGAGACTCTGCAAAGGTATTATTCTGAAATAGAGGCTGTAAGCTGGGAGTTGGGATGGATGACAATTGGGGGGGGGCGGGTGCGGCAATGATATAAGGCAAGGAGTTATGAATGGGAAGATGGTGATGCTGGAGGGGGCTTTATCCATAGTTCAGGAACACTGGGGCTTGGACAGAGTGGGTGGGGGAGGGACGAATACAATCAATGGCCACACTTGGCATGGTCAACTCATATTCAAGTGGTTGGAGGGGAAAAATGTACAGGTGTGGACTAATTTAAAAAGGTTGGATGAGGACCTGGGCTATTGCGAAGCATGAGGATTTAAGGGATGGGCTACTCGTAAGAGGATTCAGATGTTTAGGCACTCAGAAACACGTTCATTCAGAGGCTGCAAGCCACTGGCCAAAGGGTGCTCACCGTCACTTTCCATTGCACGGACAATCGTTGCAGTGCAATGGGTAAGAAAATGATTACATCCACAGTCAGAAGGGTTGGGCTAAGTGACTCGATCTGTGAGGGAGGGGTCTGAAACACTGCCCAATGTTAGGGCTTTTAAAAAGGAGAAAGAACCATACAGCACAGGAACGAACCCTTCGGCTCTCCAACCTGTGCTGACACATTTTGCTTTTCCATACTAAAACTGTCTTCATTTACAGGATTTATATCCCTCTATTTCCTTCCTATTCATGTTTTCGTCAAAGTGCTTCTTGAAAGCTGCTATGGCGTCTGCTTCCACCACCTCCTCTGGCAGCCCATTCCAGGTACTCACCACCCTTTGTGTGGAAAAACTTGGTCCACACATCTCTTTTAAGCTTCCCCACACCTCGTACCTGTGTCCCCTATTAATTGACCCCTCCACTCTGGGGGAAAAAGCCTCATACTTTCTGCTCTGTCAATGCCATTCACAATCTTATTAACTTCTATCACATCGCCCTCCAATCTCCTGCGTTCCAGTGAAAACAAAGCCAGTATCTCCAACCTTTCTTCATAGCTAAAATCCCCCATACTAGGCAACATCCTGGTAAACCTTTTCTGTACTCTCTTCAAAGCACCCTCATCCTTCTGGGAATGTGGTGACCAGAACTGTACACAATATTCCAAGCGTGGACTAACTATAGTTGTATAAAGCTGAAGCATAACTTGTCTATCCTTATACTTAAGGCCCCTTGCAATGAAGGCAAGTATGCAATAGGCCTTTTTTACTACCTTATCCACCTGCGCTGCCACCTTCAGTGACCTGTGGCCCTGCACACCCAGATCTCTCTGCATATCAATACTCCTGAGAGTTCTGCCATTCACTGTATAATTTCAGCCTGTACATGGCCTTCCAAAATGCATCACCTCATATTTACCGAGCCATGGAGCCGTACAGCATGGAAACAGACTCTTCGGCCCAACTCATGCATGCTGACCAGATATCCTAAATTAACCTAGTCCCATTTGCTAACATTTAGCCCATATCCCTCCAAACCATTCCTATTCATATAGCCATTCAAATGCCTTTTAAATGTAATAATTGTACCAACCTTTACCATTTCTTCTGGCAGTGCACTCCATATACACACCTCCCTCTGTGTGAAAAAGTTGTCCCTTAGGTCCCTTTTAAGTCTTTCCCCTCTCACCTTAAACCTATGTCCTTTAGTTTAGGACTCCCCCACCCAGGGAAAAGACCTTGGCTGCCCATGCCCCTCATGATTTTATAAACCTCTTTAAGGCCACCCTTCAGCCTCTGACGCTCGAGGCAATATAGCCCCATTCTATTCAGTCTATCCGCATAGCTTAAATATTTGTCTGGATTAAACTCCACCTGACATTGTTCTTCCCATGCCTGCAGTTGATCTATAGGCTTCTGTATCCTCTGACAACCCTCCTCACTAACTGCAACTCCACCAATCTTTGTAGCGTCTGCAAACTTACTAATTAGACCAGCCACATTTTCCTCCACATCATTTATATAGACCACAAACAGCGAAATGAAAGAACATTGCACTCAGATCTATTTACTGTAAATGATACAGAATTGTGCGGTCCCTAATCCATTGACATCCTAACACATTGTCTCCTCTGTGTGTTGCATCTCCCCAACATGGAGATTGCAAAGCATTTCATTCACGCCTTCATGTTTGGACAGAGAGGCTGCAATAAGGTAGGGATATTGTAGCTGGAGAGCCAAAAGTGTCAGAAGTACCCTTACCCCTCAAACCTCTTGTTTCCAGTTGATGTAGGAGTCTTTTAGCACAGATCTCCCAATCCCCTGTGAAGATAACAACTCTCCTCTGAATCTCAGTGCTATCATCCCATTTTCATGTTCAAGCTCTGTCCTTGACCAAGCAGGGCAGCTTTAGAATGTCAGTGCTGACATGGTGCATAGCAAACTCTTAAAGATGGTGTGGCGGCAAAGGATGCTGGCCTTTTGCTAGATGTCTACCTTGTGGCAAGTCATTCCGGGATCAGCATGTAGTGAAATGAGGCCAGAATCAGATGTGAAGGATGTCAGGTGTCTTGGTAGGTAGTTAATGCAGTGAGTTTGGTAAGATACAGTGAGAAAGGCCTTGTTGCAGAAATCATTCAGCAATATATATGTACTGGCTGCAAGCCTAACTCTCAATAATGATTTAGTGGGCAATTTTTTAGTGACCCGGGTGATCTTTGCCCCCTTCCAATCCATCCATACCACATCCAATTTCATGACAATCAAATTTCTAGATCTCTGTTTCCCTTTGTCTCTCTCACCAGGTCTCTCCCTTCCACATTCAGAGCTCTGCCTATGTCTTCATTGTTTACCTCTGCGTAACCAACCTTGTTTCTCCCTATGTGTCCCTTTCGTTCTGTGTGTGTATGTCTTATTCTCTAGCTTGTAGACGAGTTCAATGTTAACAGCGGGTCGTCTGTGCATGGAGATGTTGTACACGTGTCCATGTTTGCAAGCTGTGGTTGGATTGGAATGATCAGAGATTACAGAGTGTTTGATCTTTTTCTGTCTGAAAGCTGTTTATTATTCAAACTGCCTCCTGTGTATGTACAGCAGCTGCATGTTAAAAATTTGGTTACAGCAATTGTTTGAATGCACATACAGTAAGTTTGTGATAACCTAGCCTCAGGACACTAGAAATATACTTGTTATGAAGAACTAAATGTGGGTATTTGAAGAGCAAGAAATATGCTAAATAAAACCGAGATTTGGAGATCTGATTAATAGTGTTAATGCACTGTGGATAACTGACGTTTACATTTAATCCTGCACTTAATATGTGGCTGAGGCAGTAAATACATCTAAATGGCATCATACTGCTTTTACACCAAATATCTTAATATAAGTATTCTGCATTTGATAAGTATCTGTCATGATCTACTTGTAGCTACATCAAATAAAAACAAAATAAATATCTGGTTTTGACTTTTATTTCACATGAATACTGTCTATGGTAGGAAACTTAAAATTCTCTGATCCGCCTCTCCAGTGGCAAAAATAAATGCATTTGACTTATGAATGTGAAATAATCTCCATTCTGTGGCAAGCGGTATAACGTTTGTAGCTGAAAAATGTATGTTTTGACATTTAAAATTGACTCTTGTTCACATATGCACAGTAATGTTGAATTCAGGAACATTTGCTCATAATCTGATCAATTGTATGTGCAATGTCGCCCTTGAGATCATCCTATTGCCAAACAACCCGACATGTAATCTTATGCACTGTTTCAAGTATCTCTCAACACCCTCGCATTCCCTGTTAGTACAAGCTTTACCCACCCACCAAACATAAATCAGATGGATGCTTACAATTTCTTTGCCATCATCCTGCTGATGCTATGGAAACAGCCAGAAAGCTAACACCACCTCCTTCCAAAGAGCCCACTCACTGCTGTACTTCTCCCTGCTGCTTTCTTTGCACATCTTACAACATGATAGGTGCCGTGGCTGTGGCTATGACTGTATTACTTGATCCAGTCTGTAACATGGCAGCATGCTTCAGCAGTAATGTAGCCCATAGCATACTGATGGAACCAGTGACAAAATAGCTACTTCAATGCAAATTAATCCATATTTCAAGTAAATCACTTCATAAAAAGAAACACACAACAAATTTGTGCGCATGTCCATGGTGCCATCTGTCATCTGCAGCTAAATTTACCTCAACTTTTCAAACCAAACACTGAATGCTGTATTTTATTGGAACAAACTAAAAGTGCTTCAGCGGTCTTGGTGTTTTAAGATCAATACTTCATGAATGACTGTGCAGAAAAAGCTGGCAATTTGCTAAAACAGGATTCTTATAGCTCCCCTTCTCACAGTTGTCATCCGTTTTTACTAGCGTTGTGACAAACCTCGAGCCTAAACATTTTCCTCAAAGCTGGCTCGTGTTGTGATAATGGCAGATGTGGTCTCAGCCGTGGCAGGAAAAGAGTACAGAAATTGTACTAAGAAGGTGACTACGTCGGTAGTTTTCCAACATTATCCTGTGGAAACCCTAGTAATGTCAAAAAGGAAATTCTGTTATTTTTTGAATAATACATTTCTCCAAGCTGCAAAATAAGGAATACCTTTACAAAACACTCATCTCATCCCTTGTGGGACCATACCCTAAGGTGGGTCCTTTGTCCCACTGGTGATTGGATGTTCCTGAGCATCTCTTGTTACGTAGCGTAAAAATTGAGCATTTTGTGTTCCTGTTGTTTGTTCAGCAGATGTTAATAAAGTCATCATGGCTGTTTACAGAGCATATGGGCTGAAATTTACATTGTTTTGGCTAAGGCCAAGTTGCGTTGAGCGATTTTGAAAGGATAGGCACTGTGAGGCACAGCGTGTTTTCTCACCATTTCCTATCAAACTACCTCATTATCTATGGCATCCATCTTGTCCAACTCTGGTTCCATGTTACCAAGCACCATTCCTGGAATAACTTTCCACTCAGCAGATATGCATTGAAGGACCAGCATCCCTTGTAGCAGTGCCATCTTAAAAATTCAGTTGTGTACATGGATGAGCAGTGATTTGCTGAAGCTGCCTTGCTTATTGACATAAGGAACCTGAACATGTTGGAGAAGGAGAAAACGGCACTACAGTTCCCTGACAGGCACATGGATGAGGAGATGGTGCAAAGGATAGGAATTCTGTTCTTGAAAGGATTGGCAAAGAAGGCCATGGCAACAGAAACTAACAGCCTGCTCTAAAGCCACCAACCAGATATCAGACATCTGATTTGAGGTTTCCAACTGGGTCACTGCCACCTGTATGGTGCAAAGGAGCAGCCAGTTGTGATCAAAGAAGGCCAATGACTTTCTGTGCTGCACCAAATACCACACTCTTTTCTTAGAACCCTCTATCTCTGTTACTGTATCAGCCTCTCACCAAAGCTTGTGTTCTGTGTCTCTCAGTAATGACTGCAACATCTTCCCTCACTCATTCTCACGCCTTCCCCACAAACCTCCTACATCACAAACTGTTCATAGTCTCCATTCTGCCTACTCACTCCCTCAGGATCCCTTGACACATCTGCAGTAGGACTGACTAACAGCCGAGCCACCCACTTTCAGCTTGATCAATCATTTCCGTTCTCTTATTACAGGAGAAGAGAGCCCATGACAGGGCACGCAGGCCCTGTATGGGCAAAACATTAAGCTCCTTGTGAGGAGAAACTCCTGAACCTCACAGGACAACGCTATGACTGCTTTGTGAGATGATGTTTCAGCTAACTGTGTAAGTCTCTTTTTTTCATTCCACTGCAACCCTCACATTAACTCTGCTCTCAGTGTCATTTATTGCACGCCACTTATAACCACAGTCTGCAACACCTTCTATCTCTTTTCTTGTAGCTACTGGCAGCACATCTACCACCTGTGTGGTGAAACGACTGAGCCCCCCCCCACCACCGAGTCCTCCATCTCGACCTTTGATGTCTGTTGTAATGCAGTGACAGTGTCCCTACCTCTGGCCTAGGAGACTTGGATTCGAGTACTGCCTTCTCCAGCAATGTGTAATAACATCTCTAAGTAGGTTGATGAGAAAATATCTGTAGAGGCCCCACATCACAGATACTGACAACTCAGTGGAAGCATTAGGCTTAGAAAACCACAACCTGGTGAATAGTCAAAAGAAATGCCCCAGGTCAATGCACTCAATGGAAGAGGAGGCCAGTCATCTGCTTAGCCCCAGACATGGTGGACCTAGTATTCTTGGCAATCAGGAACTTTGTCCACATGTACAGGGAGGAACAGAAGCAACAGGCAACTTTGTGGGATGGAATTGCCTCTATTGCCCAGAATTTATAAAAGTGCAGAGTCATGTAACCATCTGGCTGCCTCCATGGATAGGTTGATAGCTGCTATGAAGAAACAGATTCAGTGTCCTCATAGCCTGCTGAAGAGATGCACATATCTGAATGCCAATGTCGCAGAAGAGGCAGGAAACTTCCCTCACAGGGAGACAAGGTGCTGCTAGCTGACACCCAGCCGGAGAACCATACACTGCTCACTGAGAAGTCTCCACTCAGGACAGTCCAGAGGTGACTGAGCTCTCCATCTCCACACTGCCTGACCCCACCAACCTTTAAAGTTGCATGTGGCAAGAAGGCCATCAGAACGTTTAGCCGATCCTTGAGCCCCTGGTTGATTGGCCCTCTGTGAACTTTGGGGATTACACCCTAAGATTGACTTGGCTTTCCACTTACTTAACATGTATTATATTTGTCACATAAGCTGCTGGCACATGTAAGATTTTTGTAGCACACTGCCATGTGGCAAAATGCCTGCCCCCTTGATGGAAGACTGTTGACCAGCAAGACAAGCCACCTAGTTGCAAGACTGCACAAATTGGCATGGCACGACAAGGCATGGATACTGCGAATACGCAGGTAAGTGCTAAGAGAGCAAGTGAGCACAGTCGGGTCACAGTCAAGCACACTGAGATACAGTCGGGTCCAAACTGTGCGTTGGATGCTTGTCCCTGTGTGTGAAGTGTCCCTACAACATCTATTCAATGTTAGCTGCTGGTATGCCCTGTGATGTAAGCCTGTGTCTCCCGAGAGGCCATCCATGATGGTGGTGAGTGGATGATAAATGCCAGACATCAATGTTCATAGATGTGGGGTGCATGAGGCTGTTTTGTCCTGTACACCACAGATGTCCTTTGGAATAAGTGATAAACTGAAGCCTTGTGTTGAAATTTTTCAACATCTAACTTGTTTGATGTGTTTGTAAGACAAGAAGCTGAATATTAATGAGCTGATTGAGCCATTAACAAAGCACTTAACAACCTAGAATCCCCTTTAATTGGCAACTCGACGTGCCACTTCTTAACAGCTTATAAGGAATATGGTGCTTTATTTCCTCCTCCCAGTCTATTTTGATTTAGCCCCTACCCTCTCTCCTACTACCTTCGATAGTGTACATTGCCCATAATAGGCTTTGCTTGAATATCTAATTGGCTGCATGGATATTTTATTGATTGGTGGTTAAAAGTTTTTAAAAAACAAAAAAAAAGTCACGGTGATTTGCTGGCAGGAAAGTCGTTCAGTTGTATGTGATAGCACTTCTGGTTAAAAGAAAAAAGCTTGAAAGCTGATGCAAAATGCTCCTGTCATTGAAATCGGCCTTGCTGGAATTTTTGTCTGACTCTGCCACAAATATTACCAGAGCCCATATTGCTCAAACCCTCTATAACATTTGTCCTGTGTGCTTTTCTCAGTGTAGCACACAACAAAATAAAATAGCAACTGGGCTAAAATGGAATTAATTTTTACATTTCAGTTGGAAAGTTCGAGACTGAAAAGCATTGTCTCTTTCTTTCAAAATCTAACATTGGTTTTGAAGGATCTTAAGCGTCTAGAAAGATTGTTGCTTGTGCATATGCTCATGTTCAGGTCAGTGAATCAGCATTGTTTGTAACTGAGTGAAAGAAGGCTCATTAGGCACTTTTTTGGAATGAATAGGAATTCAACCCTCACAAAAAAGACCAGTGTAGTTATAAACTAGAGATTTTCCCACTTAGCTAAAAGCACATAAAATTGGCAAGGCGGATAATAGCGATTGGTGCAAGGTCTGCCAAGTGGATCTCATTGAATATGAGTTCCCTTATTGAGGCTGTTAGCTTGATCCAATCATGGAGCCCTGGCTGACGTAAGCAGGAGTGTCAGAGATTCTGTTCAGTCTAGGAGCCATTTGTGAGCTGGCTGTGTCAGTGTCATGTACTATACACATGTAAGTAAGGGTGAGTTGCAGACGGGATACTGGCCTTCGTGGAGTTACTTCACAAACAGTGCTTTCCAATTGATCCCAGTATTATGAAATAATCTAAAATTAATCCATTACTGGATTCCTGTTATGGTGCGAAGTGAAATTGCACTAAGAATTTTATTCCATCAAATGAAACACTTGCCAAGTGAGAGTGCAGCAGGTTACATTCTAAAGTGAAGGGTACTTTCTCACTAATTTAGTAATTAACCTTAGGGATACTTTTGTAAAAGACCTAAAGCATGCTGAACTCCAAGACTAAATTTTAAGAATGGGCAATGAGCTGACATGAAGAAGGCCAAGGATGAGTCAAAGGCCATGGAGATGACTGAAGGAAAATTGCAAGGGAGATCCTTCGCTGAGCTGGCAGGAAATGTTCACTGGATTACAATGAGATCCAAGCCACAGCAACCAAATTCAAAGCCTGTATCAAAAATTGAGATGTAGTCACGACCCATCTAAATGTTTAATTTGGAATGAAAGAGCTATGTCTCTGGTAAAGTCCGTCACATCTAGATGGAGTGCAGGTGTGAAGGAAGCAGCAGAGCTCTAGGTCACAGCTATGCAATAGATGAAAGTTCAATCTAGAGCTGAGTTATGAAGTCCTCAGATGCATAAATGATGTTGTTGAGTAGAAAGATCAAGAGTTGTATTCAGTTAGAGGGTAAGAAAAACAGCACAACAGAGATGAATATAATCAGACTGAAAAGATAATTCCTGTGCATATAGTAGACATGATACTTGGAAATTCATAGCTTACTTTGTTCATTGAGACAGCTGTAGCAGTGTCTATTACATTGGAAGAAAAGTCCAAGCAATCCCTCTCTTAAGTTCCTTTTTGCAAAACTGACAAGTTACCCCAATAGAGATAACAAGGTGCAGAGCTGGATGAACACAGCAGGCCAAGCAGCATCAGAGGAGCAGGAAAGCTGACATTTCAGGCCTAGACCCTTCTTCAGAATATCCCAATAACAATATTTCAGCGTAGGTTGATTTAGTTTTAGGGTGAAATATAACGATGAATAAATTATATACCATTGCTTATAGTTAAAGGAAACAAAGTGTCACTGATGGGAAGTTATTGACTGAACAAATTACAGATAAACTGGACTGAGTTACTTTATTTGAGGATTTAATAAGACTACATCTGACATTCAGAAAGTTCTAAGGGAGTATAAAGTGGGGCTTTGAGCAAGAAGAACTAAAAAAATTAAACATCACAAGGCTGAAGAGAAGATAAAAGGTGATATGCAGTTGACATTTTGCAAGTCTGAGTAAAAGCCTAATGCACAGTTAGAAGCATGAAATAATGAATTGGCTAGATTGTAAAGAACAGGAACAACTAAAAAGCAGTGAATAGTGGTAGAAAAAGCAATCAAGTCTGTTCAGATTTGTGGAGATTATAAGTAAATTGTAAATAATGTGAACAAGAATGATACTTATCCATTGCCTATCAGTGAAAATTTGATTTATAATTTGACTGATGAAAAGGTATTCAGTAAGATACATCTGTCAAATAGATTTTATAACAGAATTAACTAAACAGAGCAAGAAATCGCTTATCATTCATACATGCAAATGGTTGTACCTCTCATTATGTTACCATTTGGGTGACTACTTTACCTGCCGTATGGATCAGGCAATAGATAGAATGAAAACAGTGTGTCGCTTTTTAGTTGACATTCTAACTAACAATAAGCCAGAGAAAGAGTACAAAGTATAATCGAATGAAGCCCTTGATACATTTCAAGGGAATAGCCATGAAGCTAAAAAGCTAATTGTCACTTTCTGGTGTTAAAATGTAACATACCTGTGACGCCAAATAGATGGTGAAGGTATACACCCAGTGCAGGAGAAGATTGATGAGATTTGAAAGAGACCAGAGAACAAAGGAAAATATAAAACATTCATATGAATTTTTGTTTATTGTTCGAAGTTCATTCCTCCTTTGCAAATACATTTGCTCCACAGTATCAGCTGTTCAAAGATTTAATAGTTTGAGAGCTGTCTGTTCAAGTATTTGTAGACCTTGGTTCACTCATGCCTCTTTTCAACTTGTGAGTAATTTTGCCCTGGCTTCTGATGCATTAAATAACTCCACACCTGACCCTTGTGGTTACACATCACAGGTTAAAACAAGTTACTTTGTTGGCTCATAGTCGATCAAAACAGTGTCATTAGTCAGTATTTCTTCCACTTGCTCAAATGACAGAAAGCATTTAGTTATTGAATTTCATGTAAATTACACAAATCACATGGCAGCGTCTGATAGAGAAATTAATTTTACAAATCACCAGGATGTGCTGCTCAGTAAAGTTCTCAATTATGTCATGAATGGTTGGCCTGACCAATAGAATGATGCGAAAGCAGGAATATTTCATATGTGGGATTGTCTGAATGTGGATCAGTGCTGCCTTCTTTGAAGTTAGAGTTATTATTCTGCTAAGGTATAGAGAGAAGTTAAGGAATGTTATTAAGAGAATGCATGGATAAGCAGTAGGGAGAAGCTATGTTTGGTATCCAAAGGTAGTTAGATTGAGATATTGTTGAAAAGTTCTGAAGTGTTTTCTCAAAAGAAGAATGATTCTGAATGAAATTCCTTTAGTTCTTTGGTCAAGTACCACTAGTGGTATTTTTGCAAGTCTGTTAATCCAGAGACCCAATTAATGTCTGGGGACCCAGGTCTGCCGTGGCAGATGATGCATTTGAATTCAATAAAAATCTGGAGCCTGATGACCATGAAACCATCGTGGGGAAATTCCATCCAGTTCACTAATGTTTTTTAGGAAAGGAAACTGCAGTTCTTTACTGCTCCACACCTACAGCAATAGGTTGACTCTTAACAGCTCTGAAATGGCCTAGCAAGTCACTAAGTTGTATCAATCATTAGAAAGTCTCGAAAAGAAATGAAATTGGCGAGACTACCCGGCATCAAGCTATGCACC
The DNA here is from genome assembly GCF_030684315.1 of Stegostoma tigrinum. Lineage (NCBI taxonomy): Eukaryota > Metazoa > Chordata > Chondrichthyes > Orectolobiformes > Stegostomatidae > Stegostoma > Stegostoma tigrinum. The sequence continues at coordinate 39,876,286 of NC_081368.1, forward strand.
AGAAACAACAACAGCAGTGACTATCCAACACAAGTCCTCTTCCTGGACACCACCCCCAGGCCTCCTACCCTCCCTTGACCTCTTCATCTCCAACTGCAGTCGAGACATCCCATTTCCTACCTATCACCTCATCCCGCCTCCTTGACCTGTCCGTCTTCCCTGGACTGACCTATCCCCTCCCTACCTCCTCACCTGTACTCTCCTCTCCACCTATCTTCGCTCCATCTTCGGTCCGCCTCCCCCTATTTATTCCAGAACCCTCACCCCATCCCCCTCTCTGATGAAGGGTCTAGGCCCAAAACGTCAGCTTTTGTGCTCCTGAGATGCTGCTTGGCCTGCTGTGTTCATCCAGCTCCACACTTTGTTATCTTGGATTTTCCAGCACCTGCAGTTCCCATTATCACTTATCAATGACTATCCTGTTGACTGTGCAAAGTGTTCAAGGGGGGTGCGGTGCTGGAAGTGGGAGTGCTATCTCACAGACTAGTCAGTCAACAGACTGCTGTAGTCATACTTGCAGGATCATACTTTATAAACAATGTCCCAGACATCCCCAGCACCATCCCTAGATATGTCCTGTCCTGTCGGCAGGATTGACCCAGCAGAGGTGATGACCCAGTGGTAATACAGCTGGGAGTGAGTTTCCCTGGGACTCCTCAAAATTAGCTTCGGGCTATATGAGGACTCATGGCACAAGATCAAACGTGGGCAAGGAAACTTCCCTTCATGCTGATTACCACGTATTGTCCTCTTTCAGCTGATGAATAAGTGCTCCTCCATGTTGAACAGCACTTGGAGGAAGCACTGAGGGTGAAGGAGTACACAGAATGTATACAGGGTGGGAGATACAACTGTGGCAGCTATGCAACAAAATGGAAAAGTGATGGTAGTTGCCATCAACAGTGCTAGCAAACAGCACCTACTCAGCAATAACCTGCTCGGTGATGCCCACTTTGGGCTCAGCTAGGGCCACTCAGCTCTTGATCTGCGTTCAAATATGGACTGAAGAACTTACTTCCAGTAGTAAGGTGAGAATGATTGACCTCAACATCAAAGCCATTTGACCGAGTGTGGCATCAAGCAGCCGTAGCAAAACTGGAGTCAATAGGAATCAGAGGAAAAACTGCTGTTTGGAGTCATACCTGGCACAAAGGAAGATGAGTGTGTTTTTTGGAGGTGAGTTATCTCAGCTTCAGGATATCTCTGCAGGTCTTAGAATATAAATTTCCTAATCAATGTGTTCAGAGATGTTATTACACTCCTCTGGAGTAGGTGGGATTTGAACCTAAGTCACCTGGACCAGAGGGAGCGACACTACCACTGTACCACAAAAATCCTCCATTTCTCAAATTAGTGTATTAGGCCCAATTATCTTCAGCTGCTTTATCAACTAACTTCTCTCCATAATAAAGTCAAAAGTGAGGATGCTCATCATTGACTGCACTATGCTCTGCACCATTCACAACTCCTCAAATACTGAAGGTGTTCATGTTCTAATGCAGCAAGACCTAGACAATATCCGTGCTTGGTCAGAAAAGTATTGAGTAACATTTGCACCGTACAAATGCCAGGTAATAACTGACTCCAATAAGAGATGATCTTACCCATTGCCCTTTGAAATTCAATGGTGTCACCATGACTGAATCCCTCATTATCAACATATTTGGGATTACCATTAACCAGAAACTCAATTGGGCTAAACATATAAATACTATGGCTACAAGAGCAGGTCAGGGTCTAAGAACCTCCTGACTCCCCACAGTCTGTCTGCCATCCACAAGGCACAGCTCAGGAGTTTGATGGGATACTCCCCATTTTCCTAGATGAGTGCAGCTCCAACAATACTCAAGAAGCTTTACAAATTCAGGTCACAGCAGCCCCTTGGGTCAGCACAACATACACCAAATCCGTAATCTCCATCACACAGGTTCTGTAGATTTTTGAGAATGGATAAGTGTTCAGTTTATTCATAAGTCCTCAATTTCTAAAAATGTTGATCTTTTGAGAAGTTGGTTTATGATTAATGGATTTCCAGAGGTGTTAGTGTCAAAATGCGGTTCAGACTTTGTTTAAATTTCAAACTGGGCAGAATTGCTCTGATTGCTCAGGGTACTTTGTGAGAAATAAGCCAGAGAGTGCCTGTTTCCAGTTTTGTTGGTGAATCCATGTGTATGTTTCTGCATGTGTGTGTGTTCATGTTCTATCTGTCTGCAAGGAACTAGGCCCTGTTTATTAATATATGTAATATATTAATATATTATAATATAATTGTAATTAGATATATTATAAGTTTAGAGGTAGGAGCACTATAGCTACCCCAACCTAAGTTAAATGGCTATGATCACCAGTAATTCTGTTTTATTGGTGTGAAAGAAAGCAAAAGGATGGTTTAATTTTTTTATTGCACATAATCTATAGATGCATAATTTTGACAAATAAGGTGTTAAGTGAATATCTAATTTTAAAATGGATGGCACTGTAGGACCGGAGGTACTATAGAGGGGTCCTTGCAAAAGGGAAATGGCAAACCAGGCTGGATCGCATTACATAGGTCTCTTCACAATTGTTGGAAGGAACCCTCTTATATCTCCAGGAGATAACCTCCTTTCCAATACTATTCTATCAATACTTATATACCATAGGGCCCCCTACACTTTTTTAATTCTTACCTCTAATCCTACATTTACTAAAACTCAGAGATTCTTGAAATTTCACTGTACAGCTACAATATCTTCGTACCCCACTCAGTTGCTCAACCTTTCAGGAAACATCATCCCAGCCACTCTTGTACTCCAGATATTGATATTGATCTCCTCAACTGTGCGATATTTTGAAACTTTCTGTTCAAGTGTTTAATAATATATCAGAAAGCGTTCATGTGGAGAATATATTCTTTAATATATTGACTTTTAATTTCTAATAAAAAAAACTAAAGCTAACTTTTGGCACCTTATAAGTATATTCTTTTCACACTACCATGGTATGAAAATCAATTGATCATGAATTTTATTGATCCAATTATTTATTCTCCCACAAGATTTCTCTTTCCATCCCACAATCTTAGCAAAGATTACTTAAGCAAGTTGCCGCAATATCTAATCTTATACTTTTGCATCCTTGAATAGTCTCCTTCATTGACTGGATATTTCTAAAGTTTCATCAGTTCAGACATCATCAGGTAACCACAATAAGACAGGTCAGCAGTATCCTGCCTTAATGAAGCTGCAGTTCTCGAGCTGTATTTGTGTTAGTTTGGATTTATATCCCATTTTCAAAATGTATAGGCAACAAATTTGCACAGAACTTCTCCTGTTCATCAGCCAGAAAAATCCTGTTAACATGGTGCCAACACAATGTACGCAATTTTTCTGGGGTTTTGGTGGCCTTTTTAGTAAAGTGGCAGCTGGTGATTGAGAGACATCTAACAGATATCACTCCTTTTGCCTATTTTATAAAGACAGTTGTCCTATGTTAGCCAATTTTACAGATGTTTTATAAAATGAATCATTCACGTTATGACAATTAAGTTACAATAGCTCAAATAGCACATTGTGCCAAAAATAATGATTGCCAGTGTCCCATGTTACTTTATTTATTGTATGTAGAGGAAATATCAAGTCTGATTCCTTGATTAAATTCTTCTGACAAGCAGTGATTACTTGCATGAAGAGCTAGCCTGAAAATTATGAGCCAGTGAGCATTATGGCTGAAATTTTCACTGGCATTGGCATGCTATGCAAGTGTAGAATCCAGTGGCAAGCTATAGGGTGCTATGCCCATTGTCTGCCTGCTGCCACTAGTGTTTTCCTACTGGTGGGTTAAATGATGGGCATTAAATGGCCAATTAATAGCCAACTGAGAGTATCCTCCCCATTGCTGCAGGTATTTTATAGTAGTTAAGGGTCAGCAAGGTGCTGGGTCACATGGCATGGTGAGATGCATCCCTGGTGCCTGAATGTGGGCTCATGGAAGTAGTGAATCTGGTCCCTCCTGTTCAGAAAACCATAGAAAATCGCAGCAGGAATAGGCTTTTCAGTCCTGTTCCACCATTCAAAATGATCAATACTGATCCTTCAACTAAGTACTCTACCTTTCAATCCCTTTACCACTAAGAGCTATATCTTGAAATCATTTGATATTTTGGTCTTAGTTGCTTTCTATGTCAAAGAATTCCACAGGCTCTTCTGGGTGAAGAAATTTCTCTATATGTCAGTCCCTTTATCCTTAGACTGTGACTCATGGTCTGGATACACCAATCATCCTGCATTTACCCTGTTATAGTCCTGTTAAAATATTAATGCTTTCCATGAGATCCTCTCTCGTTCTTCAAAAACTCCAGTGAATATAGTCCTAACCAATCCAGTCTCTCTTCATACCTCAGTCCTGCCATCCCAGGAATCAGTCTGATAAATCTTCGTTACACATGCTCCATACCCAGAACACCCTTCCCTTGATAAGGAGATGAAAACTGCACGCAATACAACAGAAGATGTGATCTTACTGTGTCCCTGTACAATTGCAACAAGACATCCCAGCTTCTGTACTGGATTTCTCTCGCTGTGAAGGCCAACATAACCTTTGCCATTTTCACTTTTTGCTTCACCTGCATTCTCAGTTTCAGTAACTGCTTCACAAGGTCACCCAGGCGTCATCACACCTCCCTCCTCTCCAATCCTATACCATTCAGATAATAATCTGCTTCAATTTTTATTAACAAAGTGGACAACATCACATTTACCTACATTGTACTTCATCTGCAGTGCACATGCCAGCTCACTCAACTTGTCCAAGTCACACTGAAACATCCATGCATCCTCCTCACTGTTCACTGTCCCACCCATCTTTGTGTTGTCGTAAACTTGGAAATATTGAGTTTAGTTCCCTCTATCTAGATCATTAACATATATTATGAATAACTGGAGTCCAAGCACTGACCCCAAACGTAACCCACTAGTCACTGGCTGCCACTCAGAAAACAACCCATTTATTTCCTTTTCTTGTTTCCTGTCTGCCAAGTAGTTCTCTATCCATTGTCAGTACATCACTCCCATGCATTTAGTTTCACATGAAAACCATCTTCATGGGAACTTATCAAAAGCCTTCTGAAAGTCCAAGTAAATGATATCCACTGGCTCTCCCTTCTTCCCTCCACTAGTTACATCCTCAAAAAATTCCAGTAGAATTGTCAAACATGATTTCCCTTTTTGTAAGTTCATGCTGACTGATCCTATCACTGCTTTCCGAGTGCTGTGCTATTAAATATTTTATTATGGACTCTAGCATTTTGCCTATTACTAATGTTAGCTAACCAGTCTACAATTCCCTGTTTTCTTTCTATTTTTAACAGCAAGGGTACATTAGCTGCCCTCCAACGCAAAGGAACTGGTCTGGAATCTATAGAATTTTGAAAAATAACCACTCATGCATCCACTAATTTCTGGGTGGCTGTATGCACAGCACCCATCCCAACCAACCTGTTCAGCAGGGTCAGCCTGATTTGTCGCTATGAGTCTGCCCGACTTATATTTACTCCAGGCCTCTATCACTGCTCCTGATTCAATGCCAATTGCACTCCTAATAGGGGCCACCACTCCAGATGGCACTTTCAGTCTTGACAGTGCCACCCTCTGTTTAGTTATCAGAAAACCAAAGAACTGCAGATGCCGAAAATCAGAAACAAAATCATAAATTGCTGGAAGGTCTGGCAGCATCTATGGGAAGAAAGCAGAGTTAACATTTTAGGTCCAATGACTGAAGAAGGGCCACTGGAAATATTAACTCTGCTTGAGTTTTTTACAGTAATTTCTGATTTTGTTTCTTTCTTTAGTAGGTCTTGCACAATTTAACAGAAAGAAATGTCTATTATTCCTATAATGCAAAGTTTTCTTTTCCTGTTTGAAGCAGCAGTAATACTTTACATTTTTTGTAGTTGACCAGACACAAGTCACAAAATGTTACTCCTACTTTAAAATAAGAAACAAATTGTGTATTTCTTGAGTATTTCCTTTAGTTAGTTATTCTATCAAAATTATGAAAATAAATGTGAAACATTTAACCATAATTTATATTTGAAAGAACCATTCCTAAAACTACACGTGAGAGGCTTTCCCTTTCCTTTGTACATATGGGTGGCATTAGATATGGAAGGATAGCATGGAACTGTTTGATGGTTTGTTTCATTTTAGAGTCATTTTGTACAATATATCAGAGATGAGGTCTGCTTCACAGTTTTCTGGAGAAATTCATAATGTATATTATGGCTGCTTGTCAACATTGTACATCAAAATATCAGCAAGAATACCATCACCCAAAGCTACTGCAGGAATCACTATTTCAGCCAAGGGATTGTCTCTCAGTTTCATCAGCTGTAACTCAGCCACTTATATGTGGAGTTCATGCACAGCTAATCATCAATCACTACACCCATGTTTTTGAGGTAAGCATTAAGTCATTACTAACTACTGCTATCAAAGGGCAATTTCTTTCGATTTTAACCATACTCCAAAAAGCCAAGAAACACAATTTTAAGGGACATATGCCCCAGTCACAGACATCACCAGATGTGCATTATGATGTTACCAAATGCACAACCCTCTTCTGGCAAGCCTTGTCTGTTGCTGTAGCAACAGATAATTATTCAATTTAGCTTTATTTACATAAGCACATTCCAATTTTCAGTAATGGGGGAAAAACCATTAGGCCTTGCAAGTTAACCACTGTAAATTAACATCATTGTAAGTCAACCCCACCTACGCTCCTCATCATATCTCTGCACGCATTTTCTGCCTGGAAGCACTTACAGTTGTTCCTTGAACACATTTCTCTTATCCTTTTCAATAACATTTCCTGTAACAGTGCAGCAATGTCATAATCTTTGAGTGAATGCCTTATGGTTCCCATTCTTACCTCCTGACATTTTGTTTGAAAACTTTCAATCGGAGTCTTCACGAAATCAAACAATTTGTCTTGATCAAATTTGTCAGTTTTCTTGAGAGTTTCAAATCAGTCATCTTGTAGTGTCCCATTTGCAATAACACCTCTCAAATTCTTGATATCCATAATCATCTTCATTAATTGCCTTTTCGTTTATTAAAGCCAACAATTATTTCTTAAAATTGGATAATCAAAACTACGTTTCTTTCGGACTTGCCCAATGCCTTGTACAACTCCAGTAGCAGTACCATGTCTTTAATTTGTGACCATATATGTTATTCTTCGCTAATGGAACCCAGGATCTTTTCACCCTTTTCTATTATGGCATTTTATTGACAATTTCATAGCCTTATCCAGTATAGGCATCGATTTATTTCCTAATCCGCACAATATGCAATGCTGTGCTGCAAGCAGAATGAATGGCTTCAGGGACATAGCTTTATTTGTAACACAAACACGAAGAGGGCATCAGGAAGCATATATCTTAACATGCTGTGTTAATTCAATGTCATTAAAATCAAGCAACACTTCCTTCAGGCTTTCTCTGCCTGATTAATATTGCATAACTAATAACCTGAAAAACAAAATATTTTTAATACGAGATCCTACCTTACTTCGGAGGCTTCAGGCCAATCCTCATCCAGTAATGTCCTTTGAAAAATCTGCTCATTGTTTAACACGATGGCAAAAGCAAATGAAACAACCCACAACATTTCAAAAAAATATTAATTCTCACCATCTCCCAGTATTCATGAAACCTTTGAAAAATTTCCAGGATCCATAGCTGGACTTAAATCTTTGCAAAAGGTAACTCTACATTAAGCCATACTTGATACAAAATACAAAGCTACATTGGAATGTGGCTTTTAATTTTTGAGAATGAATTGTTTATGATTAGACGAATAGACATGTTTGGAAATATTACCTTTCCCCCCCTTCAGTGGCAGGTGGTAACATAGAGGAGCTGAGCTAAAGCTTCAAATAAATGATAGCAAATAGAAATATTTAAGTCAATTTTCTAATGCACTGTTTTCTTTCGAACTGGTTGTGTCTGTCTTTCAAATTTGCTTTATCCCCATTCAAATTTACTGTTCCTAACTAAATTGCTCGGCATTGAGAATTCCCTGCACTATTCCCTGGCAGAAAGTTTAAACTGGTCAGCATTTTATCCTGCACTCCTTGCCTGAGAGACTGTAAACCTTTACTTCTCATAGGACAGTTACTTGAGAATGAAATTCAGAGATTTACATATACAAATTAATAAATTAAAACCTTCTAACTGATTAAAGATTTAACAGCATCTTAGGTTTGTTTAGTAAATCCTCTTCAGAGTTTAGTGCATCCTCATCAGTGGTATGACCTTTTGATCTTTTACTTTATAAATTCTGTGCCTGATACTACCTTTCTCACTAACACCTGAAGAAGGACTGAGACTCTGAAAGTTTGTGTTTTCAAACAAACCTGTTGGACAGTAATCTGGTGTTGTGTGATTTCTGACATTGTCCACCCCAGTCCAAGACCAGCATGTCCACATCATGAGACACGCTAAGTCAGTGATTCATAATGGGAGTTGGTGACTTGTGATAAGGCTTTTGAAACTAACAAGGAACGTAGAAAGGTAAAGGAAGGTGATAAGATATTGACTGATTAAGACAATAGACCTGTTGACTGCAGCATTTATCATTTCCTAATCAAGAGATTGATACCAACGGCATCTGTCTGCAACAGTCTGTAAATAAGCAGTGCCATGTTGTTATGGACCCAGGCTTCTGAAGTAATATTCTTGAATCAACTGTTAGAAATACACAAACATAAGAATTGCGAGTAGATGTAGGCCATTCGGTGCTGTGAGCCTGCTCCACCACTCAATATAATCATGGCTGATCTGTTTGAGTTCCAGTTTTTACATTCCCATCTATCCCCAGTAACCTGATTCCCTTGTCAAAAGAATCAATCACTGCCTTGAAAAATTTCAATTACCTTGGTTTCCACCATCTTCTGAGGCAGATTAGTCAAAACTCATATAGCACTCTGAAAGCAAATAAAAATCCCCTCATCTCTGTCCAAAAAGGGCAACCCTAATTTTAAAACAGTGTCCTCTAGTTCTGGCCTCACCCCAAGAATGAACATCCTTTTCATGTCCAAAATTATGAAGGAACTTCTCTATTTGGAGTTAAAGTGGCTTTGTTGAGTAAAATTAATGGCACCCAGTCCAAGTGGCTCAGACTGTGAACACCTTTAAATCCATTAAGGATTGCTCTACTTTGATTTTCATACTTGCTTTTTACTTAGAAAAGTGTGCTTACCACGTAAACTGGTAGCACACACTGCAGTTCTGAATTTGACATAGAATGTTGTCACATACGTCCACCCCCTATCTGACTGTTAGATTAACTGGTCAGTGCTCTCTACTCACAAGCGGTCTCCTTGTCCCTCTGTGCTAAAAAGCAATGTGAGACAGAGACTAGCAGCCTGTGACTGAGCACTAAAGACTGTGTGTGCTCAGAAAACAATATGAGCCACAGAGAAGGTGGGAACCTGTAAATTGGTGCTGAAGTCAATGAGTGTATACTCAGAAAACAGTATGAAGTGTGCAGAGGTCAGCAAACTTCAAGTCAGCTGTAAAGTGGGGGAGCATTAAGGAAGTATAGAATCAAAGAATTTTACAATACAGAAGGAAACCCTTCAGCCAATTGTGTCAGCACTGGCTCCCAAAAGTGCTACACAGCTAGTTCCATTGTTCAGTCCTACCTCCGTGGCCCTCTAAATTAATCACTTTCAAATATATGTCCAGCTGTCTTTTGAAACCTCATATGGAATCAGCCTCCACCACTCTCCCAGGCAGTGCATTCCAAATCCTAACAACTCTGACGTAAGAAGTTTCTTTTCATAGCACTCCTAGATCTTTTGCTCAGAATCTTAAAATTTTAACTCCCAGCTATTGACATACCAACTATTGGATCCAGACTATCTTTCTTTACCCTATCAAAATTGTTTGTAATTTTGAACACCTCAATAAGGTCACCACTTAATCTTCTCTGGTCCAAAGATAATAATCTTTGTAATCTTTCCTTGTATTTAAAATCCGTCAGTCCTGGTATCATTCTAGTAAATATCCTTTGAATCCTCTCCAGTACTTTAACATCCTTTCTTAAATAAGGTGCCCAGAATTGAACACAATGATACAAACGTGGTCTGACCAATGATTTGTAGAGGTGTAGCATCACTTCCTTGCTTTTATATTCTGTGCCTCTATTTATAAACCCAAATATTCTATAATCCTTCTTAGCAACTGTTTCAGCTTGCCTGGTCACCTTCAGAGAACCATGCATGTGAACCCCAAGGTCCTTCTGCTGCTGTCCTCCCCTCAAATTGTACCATTGAGCCTGCATTGTCTCTTTTCCTCTCCTGTTCCTCCTTCCCTCCATTCTACCATCAATTTGCATATCTGCTGTATTGTCTCACACTGTGCAGAAATACATTCATATCTCATCTGCAAACTATTTATGTCAACATTAATTTGAAAATGAGAAATTTGCTTAATTTCTCACTGTCTGAAATCTAGATCTCCTGAGGTTGTCAGGTGAAATCAATGTGCTTTGTCTCTGACTTTCACTCAGTGCATGTGAAGCAGTTATTTACCATTAAACATGAAATGGGATTATTATTCAAATTGTGAAACAGGCCATTTGCAATCAAGTTAAAGAATTATTTAATAAGTTTTATTTTATTTACTCAAGAAATGTAGGCATCGCTGGCTGGCCAACGTTTATTGCTGGAGGTTAGTCATCTCAGCTCCAGGATATATCTGCAGGCGTTCCCCACAGTAGTGTCCGTGGCCCAACTATCTTCAACTTCATTGAAGGAACGGCGATATATTTTCAAGTCAAGATGGTGAGTGACTTGGAGAAGAACATGCATGTAGTAGTACTCCCATGTATCTGTTGGCCTTGTTCTTCTAGATTGAAGTGTAGTTGTGGGTTTGGAAGGTGCTGCTAAGGATTTTGGTGAATTTCTGCAGGGCATCTTATAGGTAGTACACTTTGTGTTGCAAACAGCAACAAGTGGAGAAAGCGGATGCGGTGTTAATCAAGCAGGCTGCTTTGTCCTGGACAAGGCCCTTAAGTGTTTTCAGAGCTGCACCCACCCAGGCAAGTGAAGAATATTCCATTGCATTCCTGACTTATGCCTTGTCATTTGTGGGGAGTCAGGAGTTGAGTTACTTGCTGCAATATTTCTAGCCTCTGCCCTGCACTTGTATCTACTTTATTTATGTGGCAAGTCCAGGTGAGTTTCTGTTCAGTGGTAACCCCTAGGATGATGATAGTGGGGATTCAGTGATGGTAACACCATTGATTTGAGGTGCATGGTTAGATTGTCTCTTGTTGGAAATGGCTATTGCCTGGCATTTGAGTGGTGCAAGTGTTACTTGCCACTTGTTAGCCCAAGCCTGGATATTATCCAGGTCTTGTTGCATTTGACCATGGACCGCTTCAGTAATTGAAGAGTCGTGTATGGTGTTGAACATTTCTACCTCTGACCTTATAATAGAGGAAGGTCATTAGTGAAGCAGCTGAAGATGGTTGGGCCGAGGACACTACCCAGAGGATCTCCTACAGAAATTGTGCAGTGATACATCACTAGAGGGAATTACTGATTTGCAGTGTTTGAAATGATGCACAGTCTGAGTTTAGACAATGGCACCAGCAGCATAATACTGGAAGGTACTGGCATTGGTGAGCACTTCTGCAGCTGCTGGGCATAAGGTAATGTGTGCGCTGTGCTGTGGAGGTAGGTGCTTAATTTACAAAATGAGCAGTGTAAGAGTGCTTGAGAAAAGTTGCCAGAGGTTCACAGAAGAAACCGTTCATGAGACTCCCCAAAATATGGGAAAATACACCCTTATCTTTAAACTTTATAAAGCAGCAAGTGATAGACAGGTCTAAGTGGTCTCACAACAAATGGATCAAATCAAAGCTCTGCAGTCCTGCAACATCTAGTTGTGAATGGTGGTGGACAATTAAACAATTCAGTAGAGGAAGAAGCTCTACAAATATCCCCAGCCTCAATGATGGAAGAGCCCAACTCATTAGTGCTAAAGATAAGGTCAAAGCATTTGCAGCAAACTTTAGGCAGAAGTGCTGATTAGATTATCAATCTCGGTCTCCTCCTATGGTCCCTAGCATCACAGATATCGTTCTTCAGTCAATTTGAATCACTCCACTTGATATCAAGAAATGGTTGTGTACACTGAATATTGCAAAGACAATGGGCCCTGACAATACTCCAACAACAGTCCTGAAGACTTGTGCTCTACAGCTTGCCTAACCAAGCTCTTCCAGTATGGTTACAACACTGGCACCTACCTGACAACATGGAAATTTGGCTAGTGTGTCTTGTACATAAACAGCAGGACAAAGCTAACCTGGTCAATTACTGCTAAATCAGTCTACTCCCAATCATCAATAAAGTAATGGAAGATCATCAACAGTGCTATAAAGCAATCCTGGCTCAGCAATAACCTGCTCACTGACACCAGGTTTGCATTCCACCAGAGCTACTCACCTCCCTACTTCACTACAGCTTTGGTTCAAACATGGACAAGAGTTTAAACCCAAGGATTAAGTGAGAATGACAGTATGTAACATCAAGGCCGCATTTGACCAAATGTGATATCAAGGAGCCCTAGTAAAACTGAAAGCAATGTGCATTTGGGGAAAAATCTCCACTGATTGGAGACATACCTGGCAGGTAAGAAGATGCTTGTGGTTATTGGAGGTCAATTATCTGCACCAGTCACAACCGGATGTTGCAGGACTGCAGAGCTTGTATTGACCCATTTGTTGTGGGATCGCTTAGCTCTGTCTATCACTTGCTGCTTTTTTAAAGTTTAAAGATAAGAATATATTTTCCCATATTTTAGGGAGTTTTATGAACGGCTTCTTCTGTGAACCTCTGGCAACTTTTCTCAAGCACTCTTACACTGCTCATTTTGTAAAGTAAGCACTAATCTCCACAGCACAGCGCACACATTACTTTATGCCCAGCAGCTGCAGAAGTGCTCACCAATGCCAGTACCTTCCAGTATTATGCTGCTGGTGCCATTGTCTAAACCCAGACTGTGCATCATTTCAAACACTGCAAATCAGTAATTCCCTCTAGTGATGTGTCACTGCACAATTCCAAAGAAGTTGCCTGAGAAAGGCAAATTTGTAGCCCACTTTGCTGACAGGGACATTGCTTGCTGCTGGATGGAGTGTTGGGGCGGAGAGTCACCCTTTTTTCCCTGGGGCAGCAAGAACAAAGGTAAGTGCCATCATCTTCTCACTGCTATCTACCATTATAACTCCAGTGTCGCACCCACCTCCCACCAAGGCTCGTTGTCTATCACTGTCCTGACTGCATTGATATGGTAGAATTGCTTCTACCCAGAATTTGTAATCTACATAGTTGGTTAATACATGAGTTAAGTGCGCAAGTGGCTGATTGACTGGAGTGAACTGAGATGGATGTTGCCCTTGACTGACTGTGGTGAGATCACCTGACTGACCATAGCCCCCTAAACTGGACCAAGGCCTACTCCCTTAGACGTTCAGACTTGGCTAATGGGTTAAAGCACACACATCTTGCTTGTCATTAACCAGTGGTAACGCATGCTGTGGATATAACACTAATATAGCACAGGGTGTAAAACAACATGTCTCTCCCCTTGACAGTTCAGTGCTGGCCAACAAGATGCTCGGCTTTATGACTGCGCCAAAAGACGAGGGAATGCAGGAAATCTGTGAGCATCCAATAAAGCACAAATTAAGTGAGCACACAGAAAACAAATGGAAAAGCCCAAAAATGCAGCCCCCCCCAGTTCTGATGCCTGAGATTGGTGCCTGGCAGTTACTTTGAAATGTGAAGTGTCAGTGAACTCCAAACTGCAATATTGAAGTGTTGTATGGGATTGTAAGGTATACGCTGACTTAAACCTCCCCTGATGTTCTATTTCTGTTAAAGTCAGTGGAAACAAAAATCAAGACTGATATACGGCAATCAGTTGATTCTCTATCACCTTTTGTTAACGCTTCACACAAAGTTATATTTACTCCCATTGTCTATATGTATACATGACACATATTGTGAAACCACTGGCAACTGGTCACTAAGCAGAAATCCCACAAAGTGGTTTAAAAATAACAAATGTGATCTCTCAGAGTAACTAAGACAAATAGGTTACTAAATAGCTCACATTATAACGCAGGACCCACAGGTAGTTTCAAAATTGTTGCGTTTTGATAATTAGTCAGGAGGAAGATTTTATGTTAGTTTGCTTCGAATTAGATATCACTCTTCCTTCATCTGGCATATCATTATGGTGCTTTACTAGTACTGACTACCATGGATGGATGATGCAAGTCGTGCTGGCCATAGAGAATTCCCTGATGTATTAGAGAATGCTGGCCAACATAAATGCCTGGGAAAGGCACTAGTGGGCTGCAACCACCAGGTAAACATTTTGACTTTCAAAATAGGAATTAGCATCATCTTGTTTCTCACCAGCACCTGGGAAAACAGTAACCTGCATATAAATGAGATAAGATTAATAATTAGAAATTAATTAATGCAGATAGGCCCCTCATCCCTCACCTAGTGAGATTCTCATCTTTAAATGGAAAATCTGAATTTTTTTCTCGCTGTCGAGAGTCTCATTTTTCATTCTTGTCATATTTACCTAACTTTCTAACTGTAGCCAACATCATTCAGATTCTGAGAAAATTCCACCCAAAATTATGAATATTTGCAAAGAATAAGGACTGTTTCATATTATTTGTATAACACAGCTGTGCAAGGTGCTATATGATGCAAGTCTTTCTTGATTTAGAACAGCTTGACTGCGTATTGGAGAGTGAATATTTTGATAAATATGCTATACATTGAATATTCAACAAAATATTGTAACAATTCATCTTTAATATTGTTCTTTAAACTTTCAAAAAGTGTTTGCAGGTCGGATGTAGTTTCCATTCCTCCTCAGAATCAATGGGCAAAATTAATTTTGCATTTCTGACAGTGACAGAAATTATTTATGCATGTTTGGAAAATATACTTTTTAGTAATTAAGTATTTATTTTTGCTAAAGGGATTTATATTTTTATTTGGAGATAGTAGGAACTGCCGATGCTAGAGAATCTGAGATTACAAGGTATAGAGCTGGATGAACACAGCAGGCCAAGCAGCATCAGAGGAGCGGGAAAGCTGACATTTCAGGCCTAGACCCTTCATCAGAAATCTGCATCAGCAAGAAGCAGCAAAAGAATTGATTTGTTTTCTGATGAAGGGTCTAGGTCCGAAACGTCAGCCTTCCTGCTCCTATGATGCTGCTTGGCCTGCTGTGTTCATCCAGCTCTACACCTCGTTATCTACATTTTTATTTAATTTCTTTTTAAAAATTAGACAGGTGATATAAAGGTATACACTCAGCTAAGGATGGCTGGGGCTTGCTTTTCATTCTGAAGGATGGCTTAACTGCACAGTGTGCACAAGTTTCTGTAAATTATGACAATAAACCTCAGAAAATTAGCAAGTGAGTATCCACTAAGCTTGTTTGGCAAAAGTACAATTTCAAGGGCATCATTTTGAATCAGAAGTGTAAAACCAGAGACACTGAACTGTTGCCCTACTTTAAACCTCCCCTGATGTTCTATTTCTGTTAAAGTCAATGGAAACAAAAATCAAGACTGATGTAAGACAATCTGTTGATTCTCTATCACCTTTTTTAACGCTTCACACAAAGTTATACTTACTCCCATTGTCTATATGTATACATGACACATATTGTGAAACCCGCTGGCAACTCATCACGAAGCAGAAATCCAACAAAGTGGTTTAAAAATAACAAATGTGATCTCTCAGAGTAACTAAGACAAATAGGTTACTAAATAGCTCACATTATAATGCAGGACCTAAAGGTAGTTTCAAAATTGTTGTGTTTTGATAATTAGTCAGGAGGAAGATTTTAAGTTAGTTTGCTTCGAATTAGACATCACTCTCCCTTCGTTTGGCATATCATTATGATAGCCCTAGCAAGCTTTTAAAAGGTCCTGATATTGAGCAACTAGGATGTACTAATCAAGTCCTGAGCATACTCATCAAAGCACATTCATCAATGCAGATGACGTTTCATAGCAGTGAAGGGACTAAAGGCAACAATTCCAATCCCTAAGGTCATCATGAAAGTGCTCCTTAATATCAGTGCTGCATTCGTTCATAGTGGTGTTATTGGATTTCTAACAGCAGCATATACTGAAATGATGCATGCTACTGATGCTGCGGCTCACAGAGCTAGGTATCTGAATGGTGTTCTGTGCAGCATATTGATTGGTGCTGTCTGAGAGAAGGTTGCTGGAGGGATGCTTGCATCCTCAAGTCTATCACTGGCCAGCATCGAGCGCTCTGCAGTTCCAGCTTTCGCCTCCACTGGCAAGGTCTGCCATTAACAGCAAGAAGCAGCAAATCGAAGAAAGAAGGGACAAAGAACAAGGACTATTTCTTTCTGGATTGAAAATAAAGAAAAATAATTGATTTGTTTCCTCTGACTCCAAAGGTGGAAAAAGTATTTGAACGATAGTGTTGGTCATGAAAGCAAATCTACACAAGAACCATCATTGCTGCAAGTGCCCAGAGTGCTATGAGGCAACCAGGATGGCAGCTCTCCGACGGATGGAACCACAGAATTACTCTGAATGGCAGCACGAACCATATGGATATGGTGGTTTCAGCTCACAGACGCTGCCATCTTCATCCGGAGCTGCTGCCAGGAATAAAACCAAGCTCATCCCGACCTCCCGTGATAGTGGACCGATTAAAAGCCAGAATAAGAGTGCACCTAAGGTGAATGGTAACAGTAGTGGATGGTGGCCGGAGTGTACATGTTCTACACGTGACTGGTATGAACAGGTATGGCCCGTAATATTTTTTCACTTAAACCCTTTTGAGCCCTGTGTAGCAAGGGATACAGCCTAGATGCAGCAGTGGAGTTTGGTGCATCTATCTGCTTGAATGATTTTTATGATTGTGAAATATGCCATCAATAATAGCTATGTGCATTCTCTGCACAGTGGAATTGTAAATTTTCCCAGTGAATGAATAATTTGAATTTCTATTGTTCAGACCCTGTAATGGTATGTGCCATCCTGCTGCAAATCATCAAAAGGCTTTAGTTGCTTTTTTGTAGGTTTATATTTGTCATTTTTGTGTAACCTGTTATCATGGGTTAGTAATATATTGATGGAATATAAATGCCAGCTCCACTTTCTATCCTGACCTAATCCTAAGCAGTGGAGAAAGCTAGGAAAAATAATAGTGTGAAATAAAATGGAGACTGAAAAATCATTCACTGTACAATATGAATAGGAGCTATTATGAGCAGTTGATCAAAAGATTTTCATTGGGACTGCTGCTAGGATACAGTGAGATTTTTTTAATACATGCTGAAACATATGTATGACATAGATTCACATAGTGATTCGCCTGTTGAATTTATTATGAAATAATTCTGAGAAAGATTTTGATGTTTAGCTGCATTTTTTTGTTTCATTATTTATAATAAATTGTGACATTTCCACTATAATTTGAATTATAGTCTGAATAGATTCTATGCTTTAGATATTGTTCCTAGAGACCACCCCCCGCCACCTCCCCCAAAGAACTAACACGGCTGATTGCATTAGACTTACATCAAGCACAAATGTTTGTGCAGGGCTGCACCATCCAGGAGGAGTGGGGAAGGAAGCAATGGACAAACAGTATTCTGGTTCTGAGAGCTATTATTGTTGTTGCTTAAAGCTCAATATTGTCGACATGCCTACTCTGACAGGCAGTGCACGAACAGGAATGTGATCATTTTGTAAATGCCATCCCATGTCTCTTCTTCTCTGTACTCCACTTTCAAAATTGCATACTCCATCCTGAATTCTTTAAGAATAATAAAAAAAAACGACGCCGGCTCTGATGTGAGATGTGGAGTCGCTCATCTGTGCTGTGTGATGTCACTGCTGAGCACATCATACATACAAAAACCAAACTTTAACCCTTTGAGTGCCGCTTTATTTAGATGATCCTTGTAGATCCAAAATTGATATTATATTAATAAGTATTCACACTGAGGTACTTTAAATACATTAATCCTCTGCTGTAAATGTGGAGAGACACTTTATATAAATTAATACATTTATGAATAAAAGAGGAATGCCAGGTAATCTGGGATGAGATTGGCATCTGAATAATCAGTTTTAGGACAATGTTGATCTTGAAGATTTGTTATATTTTAAGTAATGTAGGAATTAAGTAAATATTAAGGACCAGAGGCAGCATGTTACAAGGATTTGTGCATTGCAAATTATGATGTTCTCAGCTATCAGGGAATGACGTCTACATCTGAATAATATTCCTCTTCGCACGTTTTGAAAGAAGCGTATGCATTTTCCAGTCAGGTTTAGCAAATCTTAATGGGCACTGTTTTTGTAAGATTCATGAAATCATACAGAAGTAAAGTGTGACCTTTA
This sequence comes from Stegostoma tigrinum, assembly GCF_030684315.1. Classification (NCBI taxonomy): domain Eukaryota; kingdom Metazoa; phylum Chordata; class Chondrichthyes; order Orectolobiformes; family Stegostomatidae; genus Stegostoma; species Stegostoma tigrinum. The sequence continues at coordinate 39,894,771 of NC_081368.1, forward strand.
TGCTTATGGTAGCTCTTCAAGAGAGGACTCTAATTTATCAGAGATAATGGGAACTGCAGATGCTGGAGAATCCAAGATCATAAAATGTGAGGCTGGATGAACACAGCAGGCCCAGCAGCATCTCAGGAGCACAAAAGCTGACGTTTCGGGCCTAGACCTTTCATCAGAGAGGGGGATGGGGTGAGGGTTCTGGAATAAACAGGGAGAGAGGGGGAGGCGGACTGAAGATGGAGAGAAAAGAAGACAGGTGGAAAGGAGAGTATAGGTGGGGAGGTAGGCAGGGGATAGTTCAGTCCAGGGAAGACGGACAGGTCAAGGAGGTGGGATGAGGTTAGTAGGTAGGAGATGGAGGTGTGGCTTGGGGTGGGAGGAAGGGATGGGTGAGAGGAAGAACAGGTTAGGGAGGCAGAGACAGGCTGGACTGGTTTGGGGATGCAGTGGGTGGAGGGGAAGAGCTGGGCTGGTTGTGTGGTGCAGTGGGGGGAGGGGACGAACTGGGCTGGTTTTGGGATGCGGTGGGGGAAGGGGAGATTTTGAAGCTGGTGAAGTCCACATTGATACCATTGGGCTGCAGGGTTCCCAAGCGGAATGTGAGTTGCTGTTCCTGCAACCTTCAGGTGGCATCATTGTGGCACTGCAGAAGGCCCATGATGGACATGTCATCTAAAGAATGGGAGGGGAAGTGGAAATGGTTCGCGGCTGGGAAGTGCAGTTGTTTATTGCAAACCGAGCGGAGGTGTTCTCCAAAGCTGTCCCCAAGCCTCCGCTTGGTTTCCCCAATTTAGAGGATGCCACACCGGGTACAATGGATACAGTATACCACATTGGCAGATGTGCAGGTGAACCTCTGCTTAATATGGAAATTCATCTTGGGGCCTGGGATAGGGGTGAGGGAGGAGGTGTGGGGGCAAGTGTAGCATCTCCTGCGGTTGCAGGGGAAGGTGCCGGGTGTGGTGGGCACCTTCCCCTGCAACCGCAAGAGATGCTACACTTGCCCCCACACCTCCTCCCTCACCCCTATCCCAGGCCCCAAGATGACTTACCATATTAAGCAGAGGTTCACCTGCACATCTGCCAATGTGGTATACTGTATCCATTGTACCCGGTGTGGCTTCCTCTACATTGGGGAACCAATCAGAGGCTTGGGGACAGCTTTGCAGAACACCTCCGCTCGTCTCGCAATAAACAACTGCACCTCCCAGTCGCGAACCATTTCCACTCCCCCTCCCATTCTTTAGATGACATGTCCATCATGGGCCTCCTGTAGTGCCACAATGATGCCACCCGAAGGTTGCAGGAACAGCAACTCATATTCCGCTTGGGAACGCTGCAGCCCAATGGTATCAATGTGGACTTCACCAGCTTCAAAACCTCCCCTTCCCCCCCGCGTCCCAAAACCAACCCAGTTCGTCCCCTCCCCCCACTGCACCACACAACCAGCCCAGCTCTTCCCCTCCACCCACTGCATCCCAAAACCAGTCCAGCCTGTCTCCGCCTCCCTAACCTGTTCTTCCTCTCACCCATCCTTTCCTCCCACCCCAAGCCGCACCTCCTTCTCCTACCTACCACCTCATCCCACCTCCTTGACCTGTCCATCTTCCAAGGACTGACCTATCCCCTCCCTACCTCCCCACCTATACTCTCCTCTCCACCTATCTTCTTTTCTCTCCATCTTCGGTCCGCCTCCTCCTCTCTCCCTGTTTATTCCAGCACCCTCACCCCATCTCCCTCTCTGATGAAGGGTCCAGGCCCGAAACGTCAGCTTTTGTGCTCCTGAGATGCTGCTGGGCCTGCTGTGTTCATCCAGCCTCACATTTTATTAACTCTAATTTATCGCTTCCCAAAAGCTCAGCAATCATTTTCCTTTTTCACATTTTTGTCTAGTTTCCATATGAATTGACGTTTAATACTCTTTTCAGACAGCGCATTGTGCAGCAAAAGCTTACAGCAAAAAAAATTCTCCACCCCTCCATTGATTCCTTTGCCCATTACCTTAAATCTGTTCCTTTTGGTTACCAAAAAACAGTTAACAAGTGCAAACAGTTAACATTTTGTGTATTCTATCCAAACAACTCAAAATGTTGCCATCTCCATTAAATCTGTCTTTAACTTTCTCTTCTAAGGGACATGATCCTTAGTGAAATGGCTCAACAAAGGCCAACATCCCATCACCAGTCCATCCTTTATTTACATGTGGAGAGTCCACGACAGTCATCCAGCTCCCTTAGAGCCGGCTCACAATGTGAACAAGATGTCCGACATTCCTGTTCTTATCTGTTAGCTAGGGCTCCCTGATTGAACCAGATTAACTGGCCCATAAAGGAACTCTTACTCTATGAGAAAAAATATATAGTTTGCTGGAAAATGTCAGCAGGTCTGGCGGCGTCTGTGGAGAGAAATCAGAATTCACGTATTGGATCAAGTGACCCTTCTTTGGAACTGATGGTAGCTAGGAAAATGACAGTTTGTACATAGAAGATGGTGTGGGGGCCGGGGGTGAGGAGTAAATGATAGATGGGAATAAAGCCCAGAGAAAGAGAAGAGCAGCTGGACAGACAAACGAGCGGATAATGATCTGGCCAGAAGGGTACATAGCTATTAATGCAAATTGTTAATGGCAAGCAATGGTTGCGTGTAGTAGCAGACTATGTGATAACAAGGCCTGGTGTGTGGGATTTGGGTAAGGACATGGGAGAGCTGAAGCCCTAAAGTTATTGAACACAATATTGAGTCTGGAAGGCTACAAGATACCTAAGTGGAAAATGTGGTGCTGTTCTTCCAGCTTGTGCTGAGCTTCTCTGGAGCACCACAGCAAATCTGAGACAGAGATGTTGGCCAGGGAACATGGTGGTGTATTCAAGTGGCAGGCAACTGGAAGTTCTGGGTCTTTTTTGCAGACAGATCACAAGTGTTCTGCGAAACAGTTAGCCAGTTTATGCTTCGTTTCCCCAATATTGAGAAGACTACATTGTGAGCAGCGATTGTGTGAAGTTAAATTCTATGAGGTCCACCTGGCTGCTCTCTTTATTATCGCTTCTCAAGTCTTGACATAATTGAAACACCTCAAACCTGTTGCTTTTTTTTGAAAATTTCCTTTAGCTTTTGTTCTCTAACATTTATTAGAATTTTGTTACCATATCATTTATGCAATGTGGGCAAGCTCAAAACCCATATTTACTTAGGTGCAAGAAATCTACTATGATTTGAATGGTGACTGCGAATTGTGATACTTACAAGGCATTTGTTAAAAAATTATTAGGTGGGTAGCTAAATTTGAAGATCAACATTTTCTTTGCAATTGTAAAACATGCTAAATATTTTCAGTATGTATTTAGACCTTTGTAATCCTTTTCTTCTACAAAATAAAGATTTCTTACAAAGTCAATGACTTGCAATATAAATTAGGAGTAAGAATGTGAATGTGATCTTGTGATAGTGCGATGTAGCACTCCAACCCCAAGCAGTTTTGTGTCTAATCACTTGTGGTGTCAGAAAACAGGTTGCTATTTTGCACATAGTAACTGAGACAATGATTCTGTTATGTGGCCACGAGTTGTGCACGGTCCGGAAGGAGAGATCACATCTGGAATGCAACACAGCCTGAGTGAGTGTACAGTTTGAGGAATTTGGAGGCAGTGTGGGAATAGAACTGGTAATTATTTGCTTTCTCCATTTTAGAAGTTTAAAATTTAGAACTCTCGTTACAAGGTTAATAAATTAGCTGACTCAGCTATTTGAGGGACAGTTATCAGCCAGTCACCTGAAACATGAATAGGACCTCAATAAGTGTTGATTGCTATTGAAGCTTAACTAAATAAGTCATCTCAATTCACCTTAGCTCTATTTAAAACAGGGCCAGTTGAATGTGTATGATCAGATAGCTGCACACACTTAGGAAGGAGAGATCACATCTGTAGTGAGATGCAGTTTGGGAGAAAATATCAGTGAATTTGGAGCAGAGCAGAAGAGTTGCTTTTTGCTTGCTTTTTTGGCTCAAAGTTTGTAACATTTATTTTTAAGTGGGATAAATTGAGGTCTAGGATTGAGAGCCCAGCACAAGAGGCTATGACATCACAGAAAAATCATATGTTCATTGGTTGGTAATAGCTATTAATTTGACTTTCCTTTATTGACTACTTTTAGAGTGAAAGGAAATGGGGCAAATGTTTACAGGTTATAAACAAAATGCCAACAGGAAAATTTTTAAAAATTGAATTCATAACTAATTAAATAAACTAGAGATACAGATCATGCAATGTGTTGTGCTGGTGTGATGTGAGAACCGTTGGACCTCATTGTGGTTTGTAATTACCACATCTGTAGCAGGTATTGATTGCTTGAGGAACTCCAGCTCAGAGCTGATGAGATGGAGTATGAGGTTTGAAACTGTGACACATCAGGGAGGGGGACAGTTACTTAGACACTGTCGCAGGAGACACACACGCCCACTTTGAGTAACTACCACTAATTTGGTCAGGGACAGGAGGATGTGGCTATGAGTGAGGCAGGCAGAGGGATCCAGGAAGTGACTTCAGTCTTTGAGCATGTCTAACAAGCTTGAGATTCCTGTTCCTTGTGTGAATGAGAGCAGGAGCTGTAAAGGAGATGAGCAAACTGATCATAGCATCGTGATACAGGGAGCCATTCAAGATTGGGGGAAGAAAGAAAGCTATGGTTGTAACGGAGTAGTATAGCCAGGGAAATAGTCACTGTTCCTTATCAGCAATGAGAATCCTGGAGGCAGTGTTGTGTACCTGGTAGCCATGTTCGGGATGTCTCATCTGGGCTGCCGAGGAAATTGGAGTGGGAGGGGAAAGATCTAATTGTCATGTTCAACCATGGTCCGATGGTATCAGCAGAGAGAGGAAAGAGGTTTTGATCAGCGAATATGAGCAGCTAGGCGCACAATTAGAAAGAGGAACCAAAAAGGTAACAATGTCCAGTTTAATATCTAAGGTAAGAGCCAATTGGCACAGGGTCAACATGATTAAAACAGCAAACGTGGTTGAAAGATTGGTATGGAAGGAACAGATTTGAATCCATAAGACACTGGCACAGTACTGGAGAAAAGTGAACTGTTCTGATGGGACAGCTCCACCTGAATCATGCTGGGACTAGATTCCCAAAGCTAAGGTTATGGATAGGATTTTAAACTGGATTCAGTTGCATGGGAAACTATGGAAAAGGTTAAAATTGGGGAGGGCTCAGGTCATTAAAGTATCCAGAACAAGTAATAACACAGAGTCAGGAATCTAACTTCAGGCACAATGGATGAAGGGATGTCTATGAGAAGGGAGGTAATCAATGTAGGACTGAGGATGTTGTACTTAAATGCATGTAATATATGAAACAACAAGGCAACTGAGCCTTTAGTGCAGATTGAAATTAGTAGGTATGATATAGTGGGCATTACAGAGGTGGCTGCAAGGGAATCAGGGCTGAGAACTAAATACCCATGGATTTGTGTTCTGTCAAAAGTGCAGGAAGTTGGGCAAGGTGAGGTTGCCTTGCTATTAAGAAATGAAATTAAATTGATAGGAAGAAGTGATATAGAGTTGGAAGTCATAGAATCTGAAGGTAGAGCTGAGAAGCTACAAAAAAAATGATCCTACTGTGAGTTGTGTACAGGCCTCTGAGCAGTAGTCAGCATGTGTGACAGAAAGCAAATCAGGAGATCAAAAAGGCATGTGAGGAAGGCACTATTACAATCATTGTAGGGGACTTCGCTATGCAGGTGGACTGTGAAAAATCACATTGGTAGCAGATCCTAAGAAAAGGAAATTGTGGAATATTTACATGATGGGTTTTATGGAGTGGTTTATGATTAGAGCCTAACTGGGAACAGACAGGATGGATTTGGTGATGTGCAATGAGATAGGCTTGATTAGGAAGCTTCAAGGTGAAGGAACCCCTGGGGACGTTGACCACAATATGTTGGAATTCACCTTGCAGTTTGAGAGGGAGAAACTGGAATCAGATGTTATGGTATTATGATTAAGTAAAGATAACTACAAAGACAGTCATAGAGTAATACCAGCATGGAAACAGGCTCTTCGACACAACCTGGTCCATGCTGACATTGATGCCTATTCAGCCAGTTCCAACTGCCTGCATTTGGTCCATATCCTTTAAACCCTTGCCATCCATGTACCTATCTAAATGTTTTTTTTTAATGTTGCTGTACCTGTCTTAACCACTTTCTCTGGAAGCCTATTCCATATACGTACTACTCTCTACATGAAGAAGTTGCCCCTCAGGTCCATCTTCAATCTTTCCCCTCTTACCTTAAACCTATGCCCTCTAGTTTTCAAATGCCCGTCCCTGGGAATTAAAAAAAAGCTACATGCATTCATTCTATCTATGCCCTTGCTGATTTTATACACCTCAATAATGTCACTCCTCTTTCTCCTACGTGAGAGAGGACCCTGGCAGGTAGAATGGTGGAGCAGCAATAGCAGGAGTTTCTGGGACAATTTGGGAGGCACAGCAGAAATTCATCCCAAGGAAGAAGAAACGTATTAAGAGGCATCCATGGCTGACAAGGGAAGTAAGAGACAACATAAAAGCTAAAGAAAAAGCATGCAATTTGGTGAAGATTAATGGAAAAGTAGAGGATTGGAAGCCTTTAAAAAAAAACCAACAGGAGATAACTTTTTAAAAAGAATGGGGGAGAAGATGAAATGTGAGGGTAAGCTTGCTAGTAATATAAAAGGAGATTACAAGAGTTTTTTTTTAAATATAAACAAAGTAAGTTAAAAACAAGGGTAGATATTGGATTGCTGGAAAATGAGGCTGGATAATTAATAATGGAGAACAAAGAAATGACAGAGGAACCAAATAGATGCTTTGCATCAATCTTCACTGTAGAAGGCACCAGTAGCAACCGGAACTTCAAAGAGAGTTGGGGGTATAGTTAAGTGTAGTGGTGATCACAAAGGAAAAATTGTTGAGAAAGCTGACAGATCTGAAGGTAGATAAAACACCCAGACCAGATGAACTGCATTCCAGTGTTCTGAAGGAGATAGCTGAGGAGATTGTGGAGGCATTAGTGGTGATCTTTCAAGAATAACTGGAGTCAGCGAGCGTCCCAGAGAACTGGAAACTGGCTAATGTAACACTCCTGTTTAAGTAGGGAGGGAGGCAGAAGGCAGATCATTTTTGGCCAGTTAACCTGACTTTGACCATTTGAAAGATTTTAGAGTCTGTTATTGAAGATGAGATTGCAGAGTATTTGGAAGTTTATGGTAAAATAGGGCTGGGTCAGCACGGCTTCATCAATCCTATTTGGATTTCCAGAAGGCCTTTGACAAGGTGCCACCTAGGAGGCTGCTAAATAAGATAGGATCCCTGGTGTTAGGGGCAAAGTAGCATAGGATTGGTTGATTGGCAGAAGACCGGGATCTTTTTCAAGATGGGAGCTGGTGACTGGTGATGTTCCGCAGGGTCAATGTTGGAACCACAACCAATCACAATATACATTAATTATCTGGATGAAGGAAGTGAAGGCATTTTTTGCTAAATTTGCAGCTGGCACAAAAATGCGTGGAGGATCAGGTAGTATTGAGGAAGCAGAGAGGCTGCACAAGGATTTGGATAGGCTAGGATAGCAGGCAAAGAAGTGGTGGATGGAATACAATGTGTGAAAGTATGCACAAATTTCTAAATGGGGAGAGGCTTCAGAAATCTGAAGCACGTCAGGACTTAAGAGAATCCTGAACTAGGACTCTTAAGGTTAACAAGCAAGTTCAGTTGGCAGATAGAAAAGCAAATGCAATGTTAGAATTAGTTTCAAGAAGCTAGAATACAAGAGCAGAGATATATTACAAAGACTGTATAAATCTCTGTTCGGACTGCATTTAGAATATTTTGAGCAGTTTTGTGCCTCATATCTAAGGAAGGATGTACTGGGATTAGAAGAGGTCAAGAGGAGATTCACAAGAACAATCCTGGTTGCTCACCCTAGGTCTGTAATCAATGGAGTTGAAAAGGATGAGGGAGTGGATCTAATTGAAACTTATAGAATACCGGAAGCTTGGGTAGTGTGGACATGTAGAAGATGTTTCCACTTGCAGACACTAGGACCTGAGGGCACAGCCTCCGAGTGAAGGGACAAACTTTTAGAAACAAGATAAGGAGGAATTTCTTCAGCCAGAGAGTTGTAATTCCGTGGAATTAATTGCCACAGAGGGCTATGGAATGCCAAGTCATTGAGTGTATTTAAGACAGAGCTGGATAGGTTCCTGCATCGTAAAGGAATCAAGGATTATGGGAGAAGGTAAGAGAATGGGCATGAGAAATATATCAGCCATGATTGAATGATTGAGCAGACAATGAGCTAATTCTGCTCCTATATCTTGTGGTCTTATGTTTGAAGGATAGCTTTTGGGTAGTTCATTTGGAAAATGCCTAATTTTTTTTATTTTTGAATATCACTGTGAAACTTCTGCAACCATCTGAAGAATTGAGAGAAATCCTGTAATCAGCAGGTCTGGTTAAAGTTTTGCAATACTGCTATGTCCAGTCAAGAGTAGTACTGATCAATTAATTATAGGAGATCCAGCTCCATGAAATTTGCATTCTCAATGTTGATAGGAGCTCAGCATGTGAATGTAAAAGACAAGACTGAAGCATTTGCAAATGTCTTCATCCGAAAGTGCCTTCTTAACCTTCTTCTGATATTGCCATTATCATAGCAATCTTCACTCAATTCATTTAACTTCATGTGATATCATAAACCATTAAAGCTCTGGATGAAGCAGGAGCTTTGAGTCCTGATGACATCCCAACTGTAGTATTAAAGACCAGTGCTCCAGAACTAATTGTTCTGCGCCTCAAGCTAAGCTGTGCTAAATTATCCAGTACTTGTTTATCAACCAACTCTTAATTATCAACAAGGTGATTGACAGTGTCATCAACAATATTATCAGGCAACATTTACACATAAATAACTTTCTCACTGATGCTCATTTGGGTTCTCAGACCACTTGTCTCCAGAACTCATTACAGCCTTGGTCAAAATGTAAACCCAAGCTGAATTCACAAATAGGTTTTGCGAGTACTTTTATAACATCAAGGCAATATTCAACTGCTTATTTGAACCAGAGTTCCCGGTTGCACAGAAATCAAAGGCAATGAGGGGAAAATAATTCTTACTGGTGAATATACTGTCTGAGTTCCAATTTCAGTTCCTCAGATTATGAAATTGTTTATGCCCATGTTCAACATGACCTGGACAGTAATCAAACTTGGATGATCAGTGACAAATAAGACTTATGCAAAAATGCCAGGCAGTTCCAGTTCGGGGGAAGAAAAGGTCTACTGACAGCCCCTTAACATTCAGTAGGGTTACCATTACTACTATCAGCATTCAAAGGATCATCATCAACCAGAAACTCAACAGATTTAGCCACATAAGGTACTGCCTAATGGAGTAAATCAGAGGTTGAATATTCTAGAAACATGGAGATGTCGAAAATAGGAACAGATGCAGGCCATTTGGCCCCTCAAGCCTGCTTCACTATTCCATATGGTCATGGCTGATTATCCAACTCAATATCCTGTTCCTGATTTTGCCCCATACCTTTTGATCCCTTTTGTCCTAGGACCATATCTCCTTTGTAAAAAAAAAATTCAATGTTTTGGCCTCAACTGATATTTACCACCTCTATGAATTATGGCTCACATTTGAGCCCCAAAGCCTTTCATCACCCGTAAGACACAAGATAGATGTGTGATCCTTCAGTTGCCTGGATGGGTGCAGCTACAACAGCACTGAAGAAGCTTGAAACTGTCCGGGGCAAAGTAGATTTCTTAATTAGCACCCCCATCCTCCGTCTTGTTACCATGTACAATGATTGCAGAATATACTAGCCAAAAGACGCTCCTCAGTCAGTGGCTGAGACTTATTCAACAATGGCTTCCAAACTGATTATATCTGTTACCTAGAGCAGCAAAAGCAACGGGTGCTGCTCGAAAATCTTTGACATGTTACATACTATCCTAACTTGGACGCATACTGCTATACCTTTATCGCCACTGGATCACAATCTAGGACAGCATTGTGGGGTTAACTTCATTGTAAAGACTGCAAAGGTTTGTGCAGGCTTTAAAATTCTTTCAGCAGCAATTAGGGATTGACAAAAAGATAGCTTTTTCCGGAAAACCACCCATCTAGTGATCAAGAAAACAAAAGTATGCACGATTAGGTGTGATAAACAGCAAAGAGAAGCTGCAGCACAGATTATCTTGTCCGTGCCCATCAGCAAGTTCTCTATTCATAGTGAATGAGAATATATGAAGCCCATGTTAACAAATTGTTTAAGTTTGGCTTTAAAATATTAACCAGAATCGTCATTCAGCTGAGCAAAAAATCTGCACTATATTGTCCATAATTATCATGGAAAATTAACATGAATATTTCTACCATGAAGTGATTACACTTGCATTCAAGGATTCTGCAAAGACAGAACTGTTCAGTCAGAGCCTCACAGTTAAAGTAACAGAACTCAATGAAGAGGAGCCATAGAATATTCACAGTGCCTGATCTGCTTTTAGATCCATCATAAACAGCACCTGCAGGGAAAGTCTTTGTTTCTCAATCAGAAAACATTAAGACTGGTTTGATGAGAATAACCTGGAAATCCAGGAACTACTAACATGGAAGCATAAGATGGTTCTGACTGGAAACACCACCAAAGCTCTCAGGAAAGAAAGCAATTCTATAAACAAATCAAAACAAGACCCAACAAAACAAAAACCATAATCTGAAGAAAGATGGTCACAGGAAGGAGAGCAGATAAACCTGCAATTTTCTGACATTCGTCACATGCATTGATTGTTCAGCACAGTTAAGATCTTCCATAGTCCATGTGCCTACCGATCTACCCCACTGAGAGCTAAAAACAAAGTGACACTTATCAAGGACAAAGAGGCATTCAGACCTCAATGGAAGGACTACTTGAAGGATCTCCTTAGTTCTCATAATGAGTGTCCTTTACATCAGCCAACAGCATACAATTCTACCGCCAGCACAATGCACATGACGTGGAAAGACTATCCAATGGCGAAGAGTGCTGGCACAGACAGAATCCCATCAAAATACTGAAATATAGCAAAGAAGCATTCTTAGCATGAATACATGATCTCATCTGTAAACAAAAGAACAGGCCAAGTGATCTCCAAGATATCGTAATAGTGACCATCCTCAAGGGAAGCAATAAAACTGATTGCAGTAGCTGTGAAGAGGTTTCCTGCCATCTGCTGAAGAAACATCATAACAAAGTTCCTCCTCAATAATCTCTCCCACCGTGTGCACTCCATCCATGAAGAGACACAGCAGATACGATCTTTACAGCAATATAATTTGAAGAAAAGTTCAGAAAGCAGAAGCCATCTTTGACCTCACAAAGATCTTTAACTCTCAATCAGGAGGGATAATGAAATGTCCTAATCATATTTGACTATCTGCAAAAAGTCTTCACTATTCTGTTTGCTGCATGCAAATAATGAGCCTCACCAACAAATCAATACAAGGCAAATAGGGTCAAATAAGGCTGTCATCACATCAGTTTATTTCTTCATCTTCTTTGCTGCAGCCCTCCATCCCATATCCATGAAGCTTCCAGCTGGAGTGGAACATTTCTGTGTGAAGAGCAGAAAACTATTTAACTTCTGATACAATCCAGTTCAGAACCAAGAACATTTCAACATTTGTCATTGAAATGTAGTTGGCTTACATGTGCACTCACTCAGAGGCCAAACTGCATTCGTGGAGGCCCTTGAGAGAATGGGTCTTAGGCTAAACATCTTTGAGGCAAAGCTCTTTTACCAACTATTTAACACCACCCCCTGGCTGTCAAGATCCATTGCAAACCACTAGACGATTTGGATCAATTCTCAAATCTTGGGATCATATTTTCAGCCTGTTGGGCTATAACCTGCCACCATGTGATTTCTGACCTTCAGCAAAGGCAAGCCTTGGTGATGAAACACAGCAACTCCACTAGTGCATCCATGCAGATTTTGGCTTTATGAAGAATGGAGTATTTGACATCAGAGACCTCAAACTTACAATCAAGTTTATGATCTACAGGATAGCAATGTTACCTGCTCTCTTGCACACATCAGAGACATGGACCATGTACAAAAGGCACCTCTAATCCCTCAAGAAATATTATGATGCCTCCTCAAAATCCTGCAAATCCAAAGGCTGCAATTTCAGAATCAAATTCAGAATTTGATACATCCCTAGTATCAAAGGTCTTGTTATGGACAACCAGCTGCATTGGCCAGGCAACATCATTCACAAACCTGACTCACAACTACTAAAACTCTGAAGTCTGTGACAGCAGGTAGTGATGAGGAGCCAGAAAAGATGCTCCCATAGCCATCAGAGCCTCCCTCGGAAAATGTAACATCACCATCATAGGATTCTCTTTCCCAAGTCCACCAAACTGGAGATGAAACATCCATGAAGCTGTCAACCATTTCAAGCATCTTTATCTGGTGCAGGTGGAGACTAAATGCAAACAGCAGAAGGACCATGTGGAAACCCAAGGATCCCATTCATGTACCTTATCAAATACCAACCAATATTGCTCTTCCCGGTGGTTGGCAAAATGAATTCAGAATTGGACTGCTTTATCACCTCAGGAGCCACAACACTGGAAGGCAAGGAAGTCATCTAAGGGTTAGGGAAACCTCAGAAGAACGCACAAAAACACAAAACGTTAGAACAGAAACATGCGCTTCATCTGGTTTAGTGATCTGTAATGAGGTAAACTTTAACACCATATGACCAGTTCCTAGCAGTGAAGTTGAAAGCACTAAGACTCTCAGGGGACAGCAACATTTGTGCACTCAGCCTGATCACTTTCTTGTGAAAAAACCTGGATGGAGCACAGTGTAATTGTATAATGCAGAAATAATTTGTTCAGACTCACCTATATGTAAGCAATTGCAGTTCTCCCTGCATGAAGTGGCAAAGTGCATGCTCACAAGTGGATGATATTTTCAGCAACTGACATCTACAAGGCCTGTCTTTTAGCAATTTTAGTAGATAAGGCAGCATCCTAATTTCTGGATACCATATTATTGCACTGTAATTGCCTGGATGGCTTCGAGAAAAAGAAGAGTGATAGGAGATTTAAGGTCTGAATCAAGATGGAAAACATGGTTTATTTCTTTTTTTTAAACTCCAATGTACCTCCTCTCACAATATTATAGTTCTGTGATTCCATGTGCTACAAGCAGTTTCTCAAATGCTGCTTGAATAACCCAGAGAATGTTATCCATCGTTTCAGTACATTCCTTCCCTTTCACAAACAGGATTCAAAGCATTTTCTTGACAATATCCATTACCACATTTTTTACTTGGTACATCATGAAATCTTCATTTGTTTAATCTCCCATGCCTCCAACCTACCACAGACTTTTTTTTCTTGTCCCCATTACTCCTTCACTGGCTTAAAAACTCTAACATTTCTATCTTTCTTCAATTCTGATGAAAGGTGATCAGCCTGAAACCTTAATACACCTGAACTCGGTTAAGGAAGGACCTTAACTCGGTCCTTCTCCATTGCTACTGCCTGACCTGTTGAGCTTATATATCTTTTTTTCTATTTTTCAGATTTCCATCATCTACAGTAGTTTGCTTTTCATCTTCACAGCATCAGGCCTACTTCAGCATTTGTAACTATGTCATTGTGAACTATAAAATGATCTGTTTAACAGTCTTGCATTCTGAAAAGATTTCTTGGTAATTAACTTGATTGAAATGTCTTTAGCTATTTAAATTTTTGTTTCAAGCTCCATGTTTATTTATGCATTGTGCATTTACACCTGGTTATATGCTAGTGCTGTAGGATGCAATGTGTTGTTGTCAAAATGAAACACTGCCTGGGTCTTGGTGATGCAGAGACTCTGGCACAAGAGAGCTTTGCGTTCAGTTTCTTCTTTGAGTAATTAACCAGTGGCAGTGCATCACACAACTACCCATGATACCAAACTACTGACACACAGGGCATCTTAGCCCCGGGAGAGAGCTAATTTGCAGGCCCTTGGTTATGAATATCTATCAATGAGGTCCCAATGTATGGCTCAGGAGAGTCAAAGACATCAGAATGGCGTCCTGTAGTTAGCTGGTGATCTCTGCCAATGAACATCTTCTAGCAATTACAACAACCAAGTGGGTTCCAGAGGTAGTGGCCACCACCTTTCCTTCACTTCCATAATCTGAGATCAAGAGGGAGACACAGATGCTAAGCAAGTCTGTTTCTCTAAATCTTGTGCAACCAAGAAACAAAGGAAGAAGGAACTTCATCCATTCTCTTACCAGCACTAACCATAAGTATGTGCTTGATTTCTCAAACTTTAAAAAGCCACTAGCTTCCTTTTATCAAATAATGTACGTGGAAATGACAGAGTAAAAACTATGACTAAGTATATAAAGCCCCTGCTGCTTCCAAACTTCCATGATCTCTTCTAACTTTGCTGGAAAGAAGCCTCTATCCTACGGGATATATGTGATGCATCTGTCAACATATTATGCAAGACCATAGGTAATTGTGGTTGCAGTAAATGTCAGTACATGTCGCTTTTCATTGTCACTGGGAGGGTCTTTGCCAGAGTCTTTCTAACATGGTTTCATTGGCCAGTTAATGGAATGCAGCTATAAGCACAACTTAGCTTCAGAGTAGGCAGATCCAATTTAAGATTGTGATTTATGGGTATTTTAATATTGTTTAGTTTAGAATTTGACTTTTGAAAGAATGGCATGTGAGTTTGACCTGTGTCCATGAATGAATTTAATGATTAACTTGTAATTATTTCTGTAGCCGTGGTGATTTCTCTTAAAGCAAAGAATGAGCGAGAGACTTTCTAGAGAGTAATACCATTGAGGTTCTAAGCTTCTTTTTAACACCCTCGTAATAAAGCCTAGAATACTGAAATGCTTTAACAGCTTTCCATCCTGGTACTTTTAATGAATTACACATATGTACATTCAAGTCTGTTTGTTCTGCAAACCCTTCAGAGTGGTGCCATTTCTTTTATACTGCCTCTTCATGTTCTTTGTACCAATGTACATTTGCACCTCATACTTCTCTGCAACTTCATCTGCCACCTATCTGCCCACTCCATCAACTTATTAATTTATTTTCAAATTTCTACACTTCCCTCCTTACAATTTGCAATTCTTCCAAGTAGCATGATATATTGAAGTCTGCAGCTATTACACTGTAGGATGTATGGTAGCCCTCGTTTCATAAGGATGAGACATGGGTCACATAGTACTGAAGAATCCAATGAATATTTATCACAGTTTCTAATATTTACATATGTTTATGGCATTTATAAGCTTTTGGGCTCAAGCTAAGTGATTCAGACACAGTATAATATTCTTTCCACAGCAACGTATGTTACAAGATGACTGAACTCAGTTCGATGGAGACAGCCTTTTATGCCAAAAATATACCATGATATAATGATGACATCATGAGCCTGTCCCTTAAAGGTATATCGCATATGTGCCGTGATACATAACACACCAACTTTTTTCCAAAGAAAATAAAGCCAACCAGATATATATATAATTATAGATAGGTACATCTTGTCAATTCAACAAGTTTACATAAATGTTAGGCACAGAGTTCACAAGATTAAACATTCAGATTTTAATTTTTATTTCTGGAGGTTTATGATTTTTCTGATCTAGTGATCATACATCCACCTGGAGAGATACTTGCTATTCTCAGTTGATCTTGATTGACGGCTTTGTTGTCACGCAATCATCATCAAAGCTTTCTTCTTCACTCACTATGTATATGACTAGCATGTTGCACATGGGTTTGAGCTGACTTCTGTTCATTTGCAATTTAGCACCATGATTGGTAATGATCAGCTATTGTGTATTGGTGAAATATTTTCTGGTCTCCAGGTATTTTTGATGGAATTTCTGAATCACACTCTCAACCTGGGATGTAGTTGCAGTTCTCGACTTGCTCACTCATGATGTATCTGTCTGTTTCATTCATCTGTGCCTTTGAGAGGGAAATTCTTTGACTCTTTCATTCTCACTACCATGGACATGGTTTGAATTTCATGAATGGTTACGTTGGTGAGATCGGTGCATTTGTTAGTCCTGCCACTACTGAACATTGGATTTTAGGAATTCAAGCAGAACTTGCACATTGGCACTGCAGTGTGATTTGTAGGAGTACCAGGAAGCACCACCTGTTGAGGTGCGTGTCTTTTAAGATATTTGGTCGTGGTGTGTTGGCATTAGCTCCTGTATCTATTTTGGCATCCAAAGTGTGTTGACCTGCCTACTGGGAACGTCTGATATTGACGGTCATGAAAGCCTCTTCTCACCTTATATCATTGACATAGGTGTGTGAATTTATCAATGTGAAACACTTTGTCATCTTCCATGAGTTGAGTTTCAGTTTGTTGATTGTTCACTTCATTGGTGTTTTTATATGGCTTTGGATAAAGTTCTGTGCTGCTAGTGAGGTCGTGATAGAATACCTTGTGGGTCACCAGGATCTTGTTCTGGGCTGTAGTTTGGCTTTACAAACCAGACGTTTTGCACGTGTGCCCAGTGCCCTTCCATGCCACATTCTTTGCAGATGTGAAGAAATACAAAAGAATTTTTGAGTAACTGTGTCAAACTACATCAATGATTGATCTTGCTGCTTGACACAATTTGATGACCATAGTAATAGTGTTATCTACAGCAAAATCATGTGATCAACATTGATCTGCCGGTACATCTTCATGTTGGCATCTTCCACCAAATTGCCTATGGTACAGCCCTTTGTGTTGTCCAGGGAATCTTTTTCAGAAAATCTGATCAAGGTAGAGATGATTACCAACTTGATTAGCCACTCTGTGAGTCCTTTATCAGAAAAATCACACTCATGACCATTGCTGAGGCATCTCACAGTAAGATTGTTGATAGACAGTTGGGGGTTCTTTTTGAATCACGTAAGTCAGAGTGTGTATTTGCCTTGAGTACTCTCCATATCGTCACTGGATCTTTTTTAATTGTCTGTAAAGTCTCTTGCAATAATTTATGGTTTGATCTGCAAAGTAAAGCTGCCTATGTTGATTAAATAGTTGCAGTTTGGTGACGACATCACTCACTGCTGAATTAGTCAAAATGGTTGACTTCCATTTGTTACAGTTTGTGGCTTTTTGTCTTTTTGAAGTGGATTGCAGGGTTTGTTTATTCCTTTCTTTTACTTGTTTTGCTGTTCTAACATTTTATGTTTGTTTTCCCATTCACTTCCATTTCACTTTATTTTTCTAGGCTGAGGCCTGTTCAGAAAGTGGTAAATGTAAGTCTGCGTCTTGAAAAGATAAAGGCTTACAGCAGCAGGTATTGGTCATTAGAGTGACTCCGCACCAAATAAAGATTGATTACATCACAGCAGCTTTGACTACATATTAAAGGAAACATTATGGCAAACCAACCAAATGGTGCATAAAGGTCAGCTTCCCTCGGTGAAAAAAATCACTTATTAGTGCTTAATAGGTCTTAGACTATAAGTAAAAGCAGGTAATTCTACCCTTCACCATTAAAGTTGGAATCCTGTACTCAGGTAAACTTACTGCAGCTTGTCATTGAAATGCTTTATGACCGGGGCTTTCTAACCCTCAGTGAGGATTTCTTTCCTCAGTGATGAGGTTGATTATTACCAGAAGATGAAAGGAAGGAACAGAGAATGTGAACATCATATTTCACCAAGGAATCATTCAAGAATAGGGAAAATTGATAATAGGACAAATATAAGTGTATTTGAAAGCACATAACTTTCAGAGTAAAATTAATGAGTTAATAAGTGCAAATCAGACAAATAGCCATGATTTGGCAATGATTACTGAGACGTAGCTACAGGGAGAGCAGGACTGGGAACTGAATATCCAAAGGTGCTCATTATTTTGGAAGGATAGACAGAAAGGAAAAGGAGGTAGCTTAGTTTTGTTAGTAAAGGAAAAAATTAACACTGTAGCAAGAAATGCTTTTGGCATTTGGAAATGAAGATGTAGAATTGATCTGGATAGAAATGTGAAATAGCAAAGGAAAGAAGTACCAGGTGTGAGTAGTATGTAGGTCCCCTAACAATTGTTCCATAGCAGGACATAGTATAAACTAGGAAATATTAGGATCTTGCAAGAAAGGTATGACAATAATTGTGGGTGATTTCAATATCCATATAAGACAATAGGACATAGGAGTGGAAGTAAGGCCATTTGGCCCATCGAGTCCACTCCGCCATTTAAGTCATGGCTGATGGGCATTTCAACTCCACTTCCCTGCACTTTCCCCGTAGCACTTGATTCCTTGTGAGATCAAGAATTTATCGATCTCTGCCTTGAAGGCATCTAACGTCCCGGCCTCCGCTGCACTCCGTGGCAAATATAGATTTGATTAATCAAACTGACAAAAGTAGCCCTGAGGAAGACTTCATAGAGTATATTAGAAACTGTTTCGTAAAGCAATATACTGGGGAACCAACCAAGGAGTGGGCTATTTTGGATTTAGCATTGTGTAATGAGATAGGATTAATTAATGATTTCCTAGTAAAGGATCCAGAAAGGGAAGAGTGATTATTGCATGTTGGAATTTTAAATTAAGTTTTAGGATGAGAAACCTGAGTCCCATACCCTTGTTTTCTGATGTTAAACAGAGGTAAGTATGTAGGCATGAGGACAGATTTGGCCTAGTAAACTGGATGGAATGAATGAAGGATGGTTGTTGATCAGCGGCAGACACTCAAGGATGTATGCAGTTCCTCCTAACTAAAATGTATTCCAGAGAGGAAGAAAAATTGTCAAGGAGGAACCAGCTGGATCTTTTGTTGACTGTGAGATCCTTGATTTGGGCTATTGACTTGGACCAATCAGGAAAGCCCTGGCTGACCAATATAACCTAGAGATTTTGAATCTCCTCAGTTCAGGGGACTGACTCCGAGCTGACTGGCTGCAGTCAGTGTGCTGTGTACAAGTAAATAAAGTGTGACTTGGTGACAGGATACTGGTGTCTGTGCAGTTATTTCAATGGCTAAGCAAGAAAGTTAAGGATAACATAAGCGCATAAGTTAAGGCATGACAAATTGCAAAGGTCTGCAGCCGGTTGGAGGATTGGAAAACAAAGAATTGCCAAAAAATATTGAAAATTACAAATGTTAATTATGAGAGAAGGCAAATGCAAATCATAAAAATATATAGCAAAATTTTCTATAAGTATCAAAAGAGAAGAGATTAGCTAACGTGACTGTTTGTCCCTTAGAGGATAAGTCTAGGGAGTGGGGAAATACCGAAATGGCAAAGAGACTAAATCAATATTTTGCCTCAAATTTCATGGTGGAAAACATTGAAACATTCCCAAAACCAGGTAATGGAAAGGTGATAGAAAAGTAGGAACTGAAAACAGTTGCCATCACTAGGGGAACAGTATTGATCAAGCTACTGGGGTAAAAGTGTCCCCAGTGGCCTACAATTTAAGGTCTAGAAGGAAGTGGCAGCAGAGACAGTGAATGCATTGGTTCCAATATTCCAACATTCCCCAGATTCTGAAAAGTTTCCAATAAATTGGAAAATGCAAATGTGACACTTATTAAAAAAAAGGAAGGAGGCAGAAGTTAGGAAACTATGGACCAGTTAGTTTAAAATTTGTCAGTGGGACGTTGTTGGGACACCTTATTAAGGAAATAGTAACAAGACATTTGGAAAGTCAAAATGCAATCCATCAAAGTCAGAAATAACACAGTGTGGAACTAGAAGAACACAGCAGGCCAGGCAGCATCAGAAGAACAGTCTCCTCTGATGCTGCCTGGTCTGCTCAGATCCTCCAGCTCCATACTCTATTATCTCTGATGCCAGCATCAGCTGTTCTTACTATGCATCAGAGCCAGCGTGGTTTCATGACTAATTTGCTCGAGTTATTTGAAGATGTAACAAGTATAATGTGGATCACAAGGATAATGGGGATCCTGTAGATGTAGTATATCTGTATATCTGGACTTCCAGAACGCATTTGATATGGGACTGCACAGAAGATTAATACTCAAGATATGATCACGTACTCTTAGAGAGTTGGCCAACCAACGAAAAATGGAGAGTCAGGATAAGTGAGTCTTTTTCTGCTTGGCAGACTGTGACTTGTGGGTTGCCGCAGGGTTGGTCCTCAGGCCCCATCTATTGGCAATCTAAATTAATGACTTGGATACAGAGATGGAGTGTATTACAGCCAAATTTGCAGATAACACTAAATTACGTAGGAAAGTAAGTTGCAATAGAGAAATAAGAAATGTATAAATAGATAGGGATAGTTTATTTTAATAAGCCAAATTTGGCAGATGAAGTTTAATGTAGATAAATATGAGGTTATCCATTTTGATTAGAAAAATGTAAAGACAACTTATTATCTAAATTGAGAGAAACTTCAGAATGCTTTGGTGCAGATGGATCTGGTTGGTATTCTGAAATATTTGCAGAAAGCAAAAGCAGAATGCATGTACAGCATGAAATAAGGAGACCAAATGGAGTCTTAGCATTTATTGCTAAAGGAATGGAGTATAAAAGTAGAGAAGTGATATCACACTGAACAAAAAAAAACAAAGAACTGTGGATGCTAGAAATCACATTCGAAAGCAGAAATTGCAATTTTAAAACAATTACAAAACAGAAATAGTTATAGGTCTAAAGAAGGTTTACTGGACCCAGAACATTAACACTGCCTTCTTTCCACAGATGCTGCCAAATCTGCTGAATTTTTCTAGCAATTTCTGTTTTTGTTTCTGAAGTGTCATTACAATTGTACAAATCAGCGGTGAGACTGCACGTGGAGTCCTATGCACACTTATATTCCTTTTACTTGAGGAAGGATATAATTGCATTGGAAACGATTCAGAGACGGTTCACTGATTTAATTCCAGAGTCAAAAGTCTTGTCTTATGAGGAGAGATTGAGCAGTTTATGCTTATACACGCGCAAATTTAGAAGAATGAGAGGAGATCTAATTGAGGTATTTAAGATGCTAAAGAGGATTGACAAAGTAGGTGAACAGTAGATATTACCTCTTGTGGGACAATCTAAAATGAGAGGTCATTTTCTTTGCCTAAGGGGTGGCAGATTTAAATCAGAAGTGAGGAGAAATTATTTCTGTCAAAATGTTGTATATCTGTGGAATTCGCTATCTCAGTGTGTGGTGGATGCCAAATCACTAAATAAATTCACGAAGGAAAGAAACAAGAAAACTGCAGATGCTGAAACCCAAGATAGACAAACAGGAGGCCGGAAGAACACAGCAGGCCAGGCAGCATCTGGAGAAAAGGAGAAGTTAACATTTTGGGTATTATCCTTCTTTAGTACTTGATAGGAGGAGGAGATAGATTCTTAATTAGTACTGGGTTGAAGGATTATGGGGAGTAGCGTAGGGAAACAGAATTAAGCTTGAAATGAAACTAACTGTGATAGTATTAAGTGGCAGAGCAGACTCAAAGGACTGAATTGCCCACTCCAGGTCCTAATCCTCAGGTTTGTCTGTTTTTAAGCCATTACTGGTGCTTAATACCATGCTGCCTCCATAACGTGAGGCAACATGATATTCTGACAATCTTCAGCTATCATGCTGTGGCACTTTTGTCATCTCCTGTGCCAAATGGACAAAATGAGAATCCAATGAGCTTTATTACAGCTGCTGGTACTTAAGTTTCTACACTATTAACTGAGGCCTGTCCACGTGACTGGGCTCAAGCTAAACAATTCTGTGTCGTCTTGCTGGAAGAGGAAAGAGCTCAGTAAAATGGAGACTGAGAGATTTATATTTTTAAGACACAAGTCATGTTCTTGATGCCAGCATCATATCATGAAGACCACATTTGCTGCAAGGTATAACACAACAAAATCTATTCAACAATGTGGAAAATTTCTCAAATATATTCTGTGGACAAAAGTAAGACAGTTCCAATCATGTCAGTTACATGTCATTGGGCTATGCTTTTTCACTGGAAAATGCAAAACAGTGGAAGATGTCATCAATCAAGCTTCACCTCTGCCTACTTATAACCCGCTCTCCAGTGTTCAAACAAAAGTAAAATTCTGCAGATGCTGGAAATCTTTAATATAAACATAAGTTTCTCAAGAAACTAAGCAGATCTGGTAGCATTTGTGTAGAGAGAAAATGAATATTTTCTGTCCAATATAACTCTTCTTCAGAACTTGAATTTATGACCACCAACTTCTCAATGGAAGTAATAGATGAGGATTTAATGCTAGCAGTATTCAAGTGCCTGAATGAATTGGGAAAAAAAACCTTAATCCAATCCTGAGTCACTGGTACCTGCATTCCATGACACAATTTTAATTTTAGGCCTATAGTTTCCAATTGTAGAAATTGCTGGAGAAATTGAATGGTGTTCTAAAGAAAGGTCACTGAACCCAAAACATTAACTCTGCTTACCCTTCAATGATGCCACCAGACCTTCTGGGTTACTTAAGCAATTTCTATTTTTGTTTCAAATCTTCAGCATCCACAGCTCTTTGTTTTATTTCAACATTTCCAAATATCATTGCTTCCCACTGACCTCTCAGCTCATGTAATTAGTTAGTCAACAGTACATATGGTAATGAGACCTGACCATTAAATTCACCCAGATCTTAACAGCATTCTAGATTTTGATTTTGTCACCAGTTTGGAGTTTATATTTGTCAGTCCCACTGTTCCTTTAAAACTGGGAGCTTGCTGATCAGTGTCCACATTTTCAATTAGCTGCCCAATAAGCTTTTAAATTTTGCATATTTTTTCCTCAGCACCCCCCTAAACAGTCTGTTCTGTATATTTATTAATTTGTGTGTAAAGTTGTGAAATCTAACTGACTGTTCAGCATTTTCTTCTAAATTTGAGCAGCTGGCCTTAAAATTTGGCAAATTCAAAAACATTCTGTGTTTAAATGTGTTTGAATTTTGAACACTCAAATAGCTACTGCCAATTTCAACCAATCTCTTTTTCAGTCTAAATCTTATATTCTTCAATCTATCCTTACAACTCAGATGTCATAAACTAAGTGTGTGATTGATTACTGTTTTATGCATAAGCTAATGAATTGTCTGAATTCTGTTACTATAGTATGGCAAAGAAAATTGTAAATATTTTTAAATAATCTGTTCAGACACATGAGGACACACGTCTGGGCAGGTGAGACTTGAACCAAAACCTCTGGCCCAGAGGTGGGCAAACTAATATTGGTCCACAAGGTGCCTAAGTAAACAACATTACAGTCATTCATGTGCATATTTATTTCATTGCTCTGGAACAGCTGTGTTTCATTACACCTGATCTTTTATTGGAACTTGAGTGTTCTTGTGGCACAGAGGTAATGCCCCCTATCTCTGAGTCAGGAGGCCCAGGTTCAAGCCCCTACCTGAATAGATCAATTAAAACTATCTATTGGGATTTGTATTTCAGTTCACGACAGTACTAGATCCAGTCACATAAAGCAAAGAGCTATGGATGCTGAGCGTCTGAGACAAAAGCAGAAACTGCTAGAGAATTTCAGCAGATCTGACAACAGCTGTGGAGAGAAAGCAGATCCAGTGAACTTACTTTTCAAGCTCTGCACACTTAATCATTGTCCTTACTGAACCAGTGCCTCAGATTCCTATCATCTGTGGAATTCTGTAGTCTGGAGCCACAGTTTATAGATCTCTAGTTTATTTCCCTCATGTAACATTATTCCTTTGCAAATGTCTATATTAAATATCATTTGCCAGCTTATTTGGATCTTCTACATTTGACTTGCCTGTTCTCAATTGTTTCGGAAATTCTCCAACCTTATTTAGTTAAACCTGCATTTTTTTTTCTGTTCATTTAGATGTACTATCAGCAACGGTGTCTTCTAAACTGATCTCTGTGATGTTTTATTATTGGCCTGTTATACTTCAACTTAGCACCATCCACAGCCTTTCTTTGTTATCTCCAGTTTAGCTATTTACACAAACTTTTCTCTAAGTGTATCTCTTCCTAGCTTTTGGATTACTTGGGTTTCACTCTATCAAAAGGTTTTCTGATATCTAAACAGATCACATCCAAGTATATTCAATTTGTTGAAGAATTTCTGCAAATTTGTTAGGCAAATCCATGGTGTTCTTACTGTAAATATCTACGTGTTTCACTCTCAAATCTATCAGGATGCCTTCTGCCACTTCCCAGTAAATCGCAGGCTCACTGACTTGTAGTCACCTGGATCTTTCCTATAATACGAGGTATTCCTTTTTAGAGGTAGTGGTTATTTTAGTTACTTGACCAGCTTTGGCAATAATCTCATTAAATGATGTCTTAAAGATAGTGGCAAGGATAAGAACAATTTTGATAAGGAAATCACTAAATATCTTTGGTGAAAATCCATCTGGGATAAATGTCTTTCCTTACTTTAACTTAGTCAGGTTACTGGTGATTAGTGATCACCTAATGAAATTTCTGTTTCATCTAACCACTTCAGAAAGTGAACTTCTTGGAGCCTTCTTGACCATTGCTTAATGTCTGGAGCTGTTGGTCCAGCTAAGCTATTCCTGACCGAAGTAGCATGCACCTATGAACCTTTTGGTGGCCTTTGTATTCTCAGGATTTAAGGAAAGAGGAATCAGAGGAGTTGTGCTGGACAGTAGGTTTTTAGACTTGGAAACACCTTTCAGACATCACCTTACCCCAACAGTCATGTATAAAACTGAGTTGTTACATCTGGGCCTATCTGAAGATACCAAACAGCAGAAACGAAGGATGGAAAACATAACCAGGACAAAACTGCACATTTCTACAAACTGATTCCATCACAGGTGCAGAGATAGCAGGAACTGCAGGTGCTGGAGAACCTGAGATACAAGGTGTAGAGCTGGATGAACACAACAGGCCAAGCAGCATCAAAGGAGCAGGAAGGCTGATACTTCAGGCCTAGATCCTTCTTCAGACATGGTGGAGGAGAAGGGGGTTCTGAAATAAATAAGGAGAGAGGGGGAGGCAGATAGAAGATGGACAGAGGAGAAGATAGGTGGAGAGGAGACAGACAGATCAAAGAGGCGGGGATGGAGCCAGTAAAGATGAGTGTAGGTGGGGAGTTAGAGTGGAGATAGGTCAGTCCAAGGAGGACAGACAGATCAAGGAGGCGGGATGAGGTTAGTAGGTAGGAGATGGGGGTGGGGGGAAGGGGATAAGTGGAAGGAAGGGCGAGCTGGGCTGGTTTTGGGATGCAGTGGGGGAGGGGAGATTTTGAAGCTTGTGAAATCCACATTGATACCATTGGGCTGCAGGGTTCTCAAGCGGAATATGAGTTGCTGTTCCTGCAAACTCCGGGTGGCAATATTGTGGCACTGCAGGAGGCCCAGGATGGACATGTTCTCTGAGGAATGGGAGAGGGAGTGGAAATGGTTCACGACTGGGAGGTGCAGTTGTTAAGTGTGACCGAGCGTAGGTGTTCTGTAAAGCGGTCCCCAAGGCTCAGGTGCAGCTTTGTTTGTAGCTGTCATTTGAACTTTATATGATGATGAAGTGCAGAAGATGCTCACAACCTCTGAAACTTCTTGATGTATCTATATCAAGCTTTCCAGTTCCAGGGGTTTTATTATTTTATCCTGAACAGTCCCTTTAAATTGCAACAGGACATAACTGCAAGGAACTGGAGGAAATTGTGGCCACATGTACAGAGCAGAATTGGCTGCATTCTTGTATCCTGAATAGTCCCATTACCAACGCATCTCGATTTCTGAATAGAAGGGCAAACTAATCAGTAAACATGCAGATCCTCTGGAACCATAGGAGTAGAATCGTGTACATCAGTGCTTGTTACCATAGCAGCTGCTCAATTCCTTCATCTCGTGGCAGTCAATCGTGCCAGCATTATTTATCTCCATGGGTGACAGTTGGAGAATGAAGAATATATATATTTGCAGCCATTGCTCATACACCACTGCAACACACAAGTAAAAGACTGGGAGAGATCAAAAAGGTATGATAATATTTAAGCTAGAAAGCACAGAATTAGTTTGTAATCTAATCAGAGAGGATAGAACTTCTTAAATGGATGGATTGCAATTAAAAATTAGAGAAGTGACAGCAAAATCACGATTGTATGTATATATAATTAGAAAAGGCAACATTGCTGGAGAACTGTCAGACAGCTAGTTCATTGGATTGGCCTAACAAGAGAGTAGTCAGGACATGAAAAGCAGAAACAAACAGAACTGGAAAACAAGACCCACTGCTTCCATTACAATAATGAGCTTCTCAGCAGAACACAGTTAACAGACAGAGCCCAATCAATCAAACTTAATTTAATACCTTTTACTGCACACCCAGAAAAATGTTTTCATGTGCCCAATATTCTGTCCAAGTAAATCATTTCAGCTTTTCAGCTGAGCTGTATATCAACACGCATGAATGCTACATCATTTCCTGCCAAAAATCAATATTTCCCATCTGATGTAACAGATAGTGTGAAACAGCACATTTTTTCTCTCTGCAACCTCCATGAATAAAAGCAAGCAACTATTTGCTACACTGCTACCCCCTAGGTGATTCGACATGCATTTCTTTTACCTTGTGCTAATACAAGTGGAACTCAGGACTTGTATTACAAGGAGTGATTTGTTTATCTTGTGATTCAGGGGAGCATTTGGAACATGAGTGGTCTTTTTCTCACAACAGATTTGTCCTACAGGGAGTGGCTGCATTTTGCATTGTAGGAGTTAAGAGTCATAGAGCCATAGAGATGTACAGCACGGAAACAAACCCTTTAGTCCAACTCACCCATGCCAACCAGATATCCTAAATTAATCTAATCCCATTTGCCTGCATTTGGCCCTTTGTTAAGGACCAGATCGCATTAGAAACATTGGAACAGGAGTGGTCATTCAGCCCATTGAGCTTGTTCCTCCATTCAATATGATCATGACTGATTGAACATTTCAATGCATTCTAAGTACATTATCCTTATAACTCTGTACACACTGGTAATCAGAAACCTATCAATCTCTACCTTAACTATACTCCACAACCCTCTGTGGCAGAGAGTTCCAAAGGTTCACAACCCTCTGAGTATAGAATTTCTCCTTAACTCAAACTTAAGTGGAAACTCATTATTTTTAAGTTGTGCTCCATTTCTAATCTCCCCAACAAGAGGAGACATCTTAACTGCACCTACCCTGCCTACCCCTTCAAGTATTTTGTAGATTTCAATTAAATCACCTCACATTCTTCAACATTCTATAGAATACAAATCTTGTTTAGCAATCTCTTTTCAGAGGACAGTCCTGCCATTCAGGTAACAAGTCTGGTGAACACTTGTTATTGCACTCCCTGTGTAGTAAGATAAAGAGACTAAAACTGCACACAATACTCTGTGTGCTTTCTAAACAAGCTTCTATAAAATTAAAGATTTTACTACTCCTGTTTTCAAATCCTCTTGCAATAAAGGCTAAAATTCCGTTCACCTTCCCAATAGCTTGCTGCATAGCTTGTTGGCTTTTAGTGACTTATCAGCCAGGATACCTCGATCCCTTCATACATCTACATTTTCCAACCTCATCATTTAAGAAATTGTCTACACGTCTCCTTCCAAAGTGGATAACTTTAGATTATTCCACATTACAGTTCACCTGCCATGTTCTTGCCCATTCACTGAGTCTGTCCAGTTCCTCCTGATGCTACTTTACGTTTCTCTTACAACCAGCATTGGCTCTTTTTTTATCCCCTCTTCTGTGTGGACCTCCAAGGACCATGAGCTGTAGCAACTTGCAAAAACTGAAGTCAGCACTGTGATTTGCGTATCGATGTGCTGCTCATCGTGGATGGAATGTTACAGTAGCAGCTGAGAGGAAACATTACTTACAGCAACACATTTCCACTTACCTTTGTATCATCCACAAATTTGGAAATGCTTCATTTGGTCCCCATCTCCAAATCATTGATATAGATTGTGAACAGTTGGAGACCAAGCCCTGATCCTTGTAGTACCCAACTAGTGACAGCTTGCAAATATGAGAATAATCATTTATTTCTACTCTGTGTTTTCTGTCTATTAACCAATCTCTAATCCATGTCAGTTCATTACGTCTTATCGTATGTGCTTTAATTTTTCTATCCAGATTCCTGTAGGGGTCTTTACCAAAAGCCTTCTGACTATTTAAGTATATAATTTTGTCAGTAGCATCTTCAAAAAACTACATAAGTTCATCAAACACAATTTTCCATTCACAAACCCATCCTGATTATGCCTTGTCAGATCATGAACCTGGTGTTTATTTATCTCATTCTTTTTAATAGATTCTATCATTTTTTTCCTACTACTAAGCTTCCAAGCTGAAGGAATCAATCCAGAATCTTTAGAATTTTAGAAGATAATCATCAATGCATCAACACATTAATACATCAATGCATCATCAATGCATTTAGAAGATAATCAACAATGCATTTCTATGGCCACCTTCTTCCACATTCTGATATGTAGATCGTTGGGTGCTTGGGACTTATCAACTTTCAGCTCCATTAATTTCTCCAATATAATCTCCTTACTAATGCTAATTTTCTTCAACTCCTCATTCTCCCTAGCCACTTAGGTCAATATTTTCTGGTGTCTTCCTCAGTGAAAACAGGCAAAAATAATCATTTAACTTCTCTGCCATTTCACTGTTCTCCATTATAAATTTGCCTGACTCTTTCTGCAATGGACCCACCAACAAAATCACT
Organism: Stegostoma tigrinum; assembly: GCF_030684315.1. Taxonomy (NCBI): domain Eukaryota; kingdom Metazoa; phylum Chordata; class Chondrichthyes; order Orectolobiformes; family Stegostomatidae; genus Stegostoma; species Stegostoma tigrinum. The sequence goes on from NC_081368.1 coordinate 39,923,512, forward strand.
GGTGTTACTGTAAATGACGGCTGAAAACTCAAGGGTCACACCTGTTTGATGTTGCGTTCTTTGCATTCTTCTTCACCACGTGGATGAGATTTGAATCTGAAGACATAGGCGGCCCTTGCCTCAGCTTCTGCTTCGTGCTCAGTGAATCATCACATGCCGCATCATTCCTAACAGTATTTAACTGTCAGCGTCTGCATGAGAGAAAGGTGTGAGATGTGAACAAACAAATGTGAGTCCTAAGAATTGAGTTGAAATTCTAAGTGCACAAGGTTTTACACTGATATCGATGCTGTTTAAGGGAGTAGCCATGTCTGATTGTCTCTCAAGGCACTTCCTTTGTCATGCTGTCTGACCCTGATCCTCTTTCACCTGATATAGTTCCATACCACTGAGAAACCCACATAACAGCAATTGATTTTAAACTAATTGCACCTTGGATACCAAGTTTCAAAAGATTAATGAAGTGTTCCGCCTCTTCATGATTAAGCATTCAGCCAGTTTGCTGCCTGACACTGTACAAAAGACATGTTCCCACACGTGCATCCATAATACATCCCGCAATCCCACTACTGACTTTCCAGAGCTGTTTGCCACCCGTTGAAGTTGTGGATGGATGTGGGGAGAGGGATGTTAACAACAAGGCCTATGCCTCTGACCTTACAGCCTTCCACAGCACGAGTAGATTGCATGTTGTGTTTCTTGGGCTGTGGGTTCTTAGTTTGGGATAACCTCTTTGACACCGTGTACTGGGATCCATTTTAAGCAACGTATGAATTAGGAGGACAGAAGTAGAGTGTCTCCCAGATAATATGGAAAAGTGGAAATGAGATGTGGTGATACCATTCCATTAAATTGGAAAAATGATTTAAAAGATCTGATAGTGAAGGCACCCTCGAAATGATCTGACAGTGAAGGTGACCCTAACCTGCAGTGATCATAATGTGTGTGAGCTTTGCATTTAGTTTGAGGGAGAGAGGAGACCAATTTTTAAAATTTACATAAGCAAACTTATGAAGAGATGAAAACAGAGCTGGCTAAGTGAATTGGTGAATTAGTTTAAAGGATACGTCAATAACGTTGCAGTAGCAGACATTTAAGGGATGTGTCAGAATACACAGAACAAATACATTCCAATAATTAAAAATAATTTCAAGGGGCAGACCCATCATCCATGGGTAACTGGGAATGTTAAATATTGCATCAAACTTAAAGCAAAAGCATGTAATTGTGCAAAGTTAGCAGGTCAGAAGATTAAACAGAATATAGAAACAGCAAAGAATGACCAAATATTAAAGAGGGAAAAATTGGAATGCAAGAGAAAGTAGTCAGTAATGAAAAAAATTAATAGGTGTTTCTATAAAACACTAAAGATAAAAAGAGCTATCAAAGCAAATGTAGATCCTGTAGGAATTAAGACTGGAGAAATAAGAAATTCGTGAAATGGCAGATAAATTGATCAGGTATTTTACATCTGTCTTTACAATGGAGAATATATGTACGACACCACAAACAGTAATGTCAGGAAAGGAATGAGGAACTCAGGAAAAGTGCTTGGGTTCTGATTGATTTTATTGTACCATTTTCAAAGAAATAGTTAGAGAGATAATTGATGCATTGGTTTTAATTTCCCTAAACTCTCTTGTTTTGGGACAGTCCTATTAGATTACAAGATAGTAAATACAACTCCTTCATTTAAAAAGAGAGGGAGAAAGAACACTGGAAGCGACAAGCCAGTTAGCTTAACACTTGTCACAGAGAAACTGTCAAAGCTATTATGGAAGAAGCTTTAACAGGGCACTTGGATAAGTTCAAAGTAACAAGGTAAGGGCCAACATTGTTTTGTAAAATGGAAATTATGTTTGACCAAACTATTGGAGTTTTTTGAGGAAGTATCATGTGCTGTGGCTAAAGGAGAACTGGTAGATGTACTGTGCTTTCCAGATAGCATTTGATAAAGTGCCACACTAATAAAAACTTGTGGTGTAGATGATAGCAAATGGGCATGGATAGAAGATTGTGATCAGAGATAATGGGAACTGCAGATGCTGGAGAATCCAAGATAACAAAGTGTGAAGCTGGATGAACACAGCAGGCCAAGCAGCTTCTCAGGGACACAAAAGCTGACATTTCAGGCCTAGACCCCGATGAAGAGTCTAGGCCTGAAACGTCAGCTTTTGTGCTCCTGAGAAGCCGCTTGGCCTGCTGTGTTCATCCAGCTTCACACTTTGTTATCTTGGATAGAAGATTGGCTGGTTATCAGGAAACAGCGAGTATATGTAAGTAGGTCTTTTTCGAGTCAGCAAGATGGAACAAGAAGTGTACCAGATGAGTCAGTGCTGGAAGCTGAACTATTTACAATTTATGTAAATACCTTGGATGAAAGGATTGAAGGTATGGTTGCCAAATTTGTTGATGACACAAAGTTGGTGAGAAATTGCGTTGTGAAGAGGACATGAAGAAAAAATATATATCTATAGGTAGGTTAAGAGAGTGGGTAAGATGTGGCAAATGGAATGTAATATGGAAAAATGTGGAGTTGAGATGAGATAGATCCACCATAATCTTACTGAATAGTGGAGCAAGCTCAAAAAGGCTGAATGGTCTACTGTTGCCCCGGTTTGCATGTTCATGTATAAAGATGGCAGTGCAAGTTAATAATATTAGGGGAATTAGATTGCTAAGGAAAAGGTTGAAACTTCCAGTTTAGCACATTCTGACTAATGTGGGTTGTGAAGAATTTGTTGCACAATTATAACATTTAGATTGTAACCATGCGTTCTTGTTTAACAGGGAAGCCCAGCTGCAAAGTTGTAATTGGCAGGAGTATTACTTTGTATGTTCTAGTTAGGTCATTGAATATATTGTAACACTGGCCTGTAGTCATTAGGGTTAGAGAATGAACACTCGGTGAAGCCTCCCTCCACATACCATAAGTGTTGTTTCTTGTTAGTTCCCCCCGGATTTCAGCCTCTGACACCATTTCCTAACATTCTTTAAAAGTGACGCAAAAGTATTCATGAGACAGCTGACTGAGTAAGCCAAATGCTTCACCGTTTACCTCCTGTTATACAGTCTGTTGATGGAATCTTTGCCAGAATTATCCTTTTAAAAGTGACAGTCTAATTTCCAACCACTCTGCTACACATAATTCCTATCTACACAAGATTTACACCAATAACTTTTCCAAAGGTATGCAAATCAGTGGACCTGCAAAATACTGGGACAGATAGTTGCGCAATTGGTAGGCACATCTGTTACTGTCTTGGCAGTAATGGGACACAACTCACTGCATGTAATTTCATGGCCCATCTGTTTGCTTGAAATTGTACGTTTCTATTTGTTTCTGTTACACGGTAAGAGCGCAACAGTGATGCTAATATCAGTTTAAAGTATACTGTCTAGAAATTACTGCTGATTGTATAAAGAACCATTTAACACGTTCTTAGGATATTCTTCTGCCAGTTGCCTAACAGAGGTGTTAACTTGTTTACTTTAAATGGAATGTTATAACGCCGTATTAAGTGCTGGTAGACAAATATTGTCAACAGTAATTTCTACCATTATAAGGGATTTGTTGAACATATTTCAAATAATTACAATAGTAATATGGTACCATAGCAAACAAAGCATGATTTTCAAAGCTGAATGTCTGATTGGTTCAAAATTTACCTTTCTAATCATGAATCTTTGAAATCCTATCCAAGCAGAAATCGTATAGCCACTATGCATTTAGAAGTGCTTAACATTTAAATTAAACTGGCAGTGTTGAATGGTGTTCTGCATTCAGTGTTTTTGCTGTTTGCATTTGTATGTAGTCTGAGCAAAAATGAGTGAATAACTTAAAAGCCTAAACACTGGCCGTCAGCTCCTGATCCAGCAAAAGCTCCAACAAAGGAGGATCCTGAAATTTCCAATTCCTACACCTGCTGATCACAATGACTGCATTACCAATGTTCAATGCTACCATCTTAATTGATTATGTTGACAATTATGGCAAAGGACATCTAGGGCACTGAAAAAAATTGCAATTATATCATGCTGTTATAATTTGTTATCTCGCCTCAGGTATTCTCTTGACAGTAGTCATTGACATATATCATAGAATCACAGAATACATTATCCCTGCATACTATTTCAATCCAAATAATCATTAACCCTTTTGAATGTTTCATTGAACATGCCTCCACCACATTTTAAGCCAGTCCACTGTATCCCCTAACGACTCACTGTGTGATAATTTGTTTTCACATCACCCCTGCTTCTCTTGATCTGCTCTGCCCAGCCCACTCACATCTTGACAACTTTGCCATTTTGCAAATTGGCACTCAGTATTCTTCTCTCTAACAAAAACAGTCCCAAATTCTTCAATCTATCCTCATAACGGAAGTTTCTCACTCCTGGAACCATTCTTCTAAATCACTTCTACATTCTCTCCAATGCTTTCCTACTATATGGCACCCACAACCATACATGGTACTCTCACTGGTATCTTGTGTTTTGTACAAGTTAACATCACTTCCTTCAAATTGAACTCTTTACCCTTAATATTTAGGACATCAACTTCTAATTGGGCCACTTAATTTTCTGTTCCAGTGAAGAATTCTATCGTGTGTGGTCACTCTTCCTTCAAAGTCCTCGCACAACATGGTTATTAATGAACCCCTTCTCATTGCACTATACAAATCTGGGATTGTCTGCTCCCTAGTTTGTTCCATAACAACCTGGCCTCTATCACTCTATTATTGTACATGGTTTAACCAGTCTATGTGGAGATTAAAATTGTAGATGATTCCATACCTATCTAATTTCCTTTGTTACCTATGCCATTTGGAAACCCACAGTATTTTCTATCTCCCATTGGTTCTTAGCTCCACCAGATTCAATTCTTAGAAGTTTCAAATCAGTAACTTTTCTCATTCTTCTATGGATGCTGTCTGATCCGCTGTGATCTCCAGTATTTGTTATTTTCAGTAATTTTTCTCTCGCCATTGCACTTATTTCATCCGTCATGCCTTTGGATATTCAGTTCCCAGCCCCGGTTACCCTGCAGCCACGTCATAGTCATAAAGTCATAGAGCTGTATAGCAAGGAAACAGATCCTTCATTCCAACTCATCCATATGGACCAGATACACTAAATGAATCTAGTCCCATTTGCCAGCATTTAACCCATATCCCTCTAATCCTTCCTACTCATATACCCATCCAGATTCCTTTTAAATGTTGTTATTGTACCAGCTTCCATCATTTCCTCTGGTAACTCATTCCATACACGCTGCACCCTCTGCGTTAAAAAGTTACACCTTATTTACCTTTTAAATGTTACCCCTTTCATCTTAAAACTATGCCCACTAGTTGTGAACACTCACACCCTGGGGAAAAGTCCTTATCCATTTACCCTACCCATACCCCTCATGATTTTACAAACCTCTATAAGGTCGTGCCTCAGCCTCCGACACTGTAGTGAAAATAGCCCCAAACTATCAGCCTATCCTAACAGCTCAAGCCCTCCAACCCTGATAACATCCTTGCAAATCTTTTCCAAACCCTTTCAAGTTTCACAACATCCTTCCTATAGCAGAGAGACCAGAATTGGATGCAGTATTCCAAAATTGGCCTAACCAATGTCTGTACAGCCACAACATGACCTCCTAACTCCTACATTCAATTCCTTGATCAATAAAGGCAAACATACTGGGGAGCCCCTAAAAATGGCAAGGGAGAGTTCCTGTTTGACAAGCTTACCCTGAGCTGATTGGGAATCTTGGTCATAATTGTAAATGACTTGTTGCTAATTCTCCAGATTTTTTTCTCCAGGTGCTGCTGTAGAAATAAAATTTTCAATCACAATTAATGTTGTCTAATTCTGATGTGATTATTGATCATGTTAAAGCTGTTTTCTGCCAATATATAACAGAAATGGGACGGCACTTTAGCTCAGTGATCAGCACTGCCGCCTCACAGCGCCAGGGATCTGGGTTCAATTCCACCCTCAGGTGACTATCTGTGTGCAGTTTGCACATTCTCTCCCCACATCTGTGTGGGTTTCCCCTGGGTGCTCCAGTTTCCTCCCACAGTCCAAAGACAGGTGGATTGACCATGCTAAATTGCTTGAACATTGAGGGGTGTGTAGATTAGGTGGGTTACAGGGGAATGGATCTGAGTGGGATGCTCTGAGACTTGGTGTGGGCTTGTTGGGCTGAAGGGCCTCTTTCCACACTGTAGGGATTCTATGACTTCAATGACTATACCAAGTTCCTTCTTTACATTGCAGAGGCTGAGTGCCAGGACTCCTCCTAACTTCCCCTGACCATTGCCCTAACGTGGCAGATCAGGCCATTGTATCCACCACAGTCACTGACCTCATTTAATCTGGTGATGTCCCTCTCACTGTCTCCAAGCTGATAGTCCCCCAGCCTCACACAGCTCACTTCTACCTCCTTTTGAAGATCCACAAACAGGACTGCCCAGGCAGACCTATTTTTCAGCCTGCTCCTGCCCCACAGATCTCATTTCTCCGTATCTTTACTCAGACTTCTCTGGTTCAGTCCCTGCCCACGTACAATCATGATTCCTGTGATGCTTTACGCCAGTTTCCGAATTTCCAGTTTTCTGGCTCCAACCGCCTCCTCTTTACCATGGCATCTGAAATCCCTTTATATGTCCATTGCCCACCAAGATGGTCTCAGGTTCTCCACTTCTCCCTGGAGCAAAAGCCTGAACCAGCCCCACTCACCACTCCCTCCTCTGCTTGGCCGAGCCTGTCCTCACCCTCAACAACTACTCTTTTAAATCCTCTCATTTTTTTAAGGCCAGAGGGCTGGCCATAGGTACTTGCATGGCTCCCAGTCATGCCTGTTTCTTCATGGAGTATGTGGAATATTCATTGTTCCAGTCCTATTCCAGCCCCCACCCACAACCCATTCTCCGACATATCGATCATATCATCGGTGCTGCTTCCCTCTCTCGTCTGGAATTGGAAAAGTTTATCGATTTCACTTCCCACTTCCACCCTGTCTTCCCTTCCTCAACATCGCTGACTCCATTTCTGGGGATAGACTGGCCACTAATATCCACTATACACCCACTGACTCGCACAGCTACTTGGACTATACATCAGTGCACCCTGCTTCCTGTAAAGATTCCATCCTCTCAGCTCCATCACATATCTTCTGGTGAGACCATCTTCAACTAAGGATCCTCTGAAATGTCCACCTTCTTCCCCAACTGAGGAATCCCCAGCACTATTATCAACAGGGCCCTCAACTGGGTCTGACCCATCTCCCACACTTCCGCCCATCCCCCTTCTCTTCCCTCCCGCAACAGCAATAGGGCTCCCCTTGTACTTACCTACCATCCCACCAGCAAACACATCCAAAAGATCATCAGCCACCACTTCCGCCACCTCCGGTTGAGATGCCACTACCAGGCAGTTACTCCCCTTCCCTTCCTTGTCAGCCTCCCACAGGGACCGTTTCCAGCAAGATACCCTGGTCGACTCTTCTTTCACCCTCAACATACCCTCTCAACCCCTCGGTACCTTCCCCTGCAACCGCCAAAGGTGTAACATGTGCCTATTTCCCTCATCCCTTAGTATTTAACGTCCCAAACATACTTTCCAGATGATGCAGCACTTGATCTGCACTTCTCACAATCTAGTCTATTGCATTCATTGCTCACAATGCCATCTCCTTTTACATTGGTAAAACAAAGCAGACTGGGTGACTGTTTTGCAGAACATCTACAATCTACCCTCAAAAAAGACCCTGAGCCTCCAGTTGCCCGCTACTTTAACACACCACCCTGTTGCCTGACCAGCATCTCTGTGTCAGATTTGCTGCAGTGTTCCAGCAAAGCTCAGTGCAAGCTGAAAGAACAACACCTCATTTTCCACTTGGGGCCCCTGCAGCCCTCTAGACTCAATATCATATTCAATAATTTTAGGAGCTGACCTTTCCCATGTCCTAACCCCCTACCCCACAAACCAGACCTTGTTATCATCACGTAGTCACCCATTACACACTACCTATTGTTAGTCTCTTAACATTCTCCATTAACAGCTATTCGCCTCTTAAACAGATTGTTATCCACTCCTTTGTCTGCCCAACTGTTCTTCTCTCTCTTTGAGCTCCCTCCCCACCTATCATCTACACCTGACCCCTACCCCCACCCTGCATATCCCAATGTTTTCCTAGCTACCATTAGTTCTGAGGAAGGGTCACCAGACCCAAAAACGTTAACTCTAGTTTCTCTTCACAGATTCTGCCAGACCTGCTGAGATTAACAAGAATTTTTTTTGTGCCTTCTTTACTATCCTGATTACCTGCAACTCCACTTTCAAGGAACTATGAACCTGTACTGCAAGGTCTGTTTGTTCAGCAACACTCCCCAGGACCTTACCATTAAGTGTGTAAGTCCTGCCCTGATTTGTCTTATCAAAATGCAGCACCTCACATTTATCTAAATCAAACCCCATTTGCCCATTTATCCCATCTGATCAAGGTCCCCTTGAACTCTGAGGCAACTTTTTTTGCTGGTCACTACGCCTCTAATATAGGTATCATATGCAAACTTACTTACCATACCTTCCATGTTCATATCCAAATCATTCGTATAATTGATGAAAAGTAGTAGACCCGATCCTTGTGGCACACCATTGGTCACAGACCTGCAGTCTGAAAAGCAACTCTCCACCAACATCCTCTGTCTTCTACCTTTAAAAAAGTTCTGTATCCAAATGGCTAGTTTACCCTGTATTCCACGTGTTCTTACCTTGCTAACCATTCTACCGAGAGGAACCTTGTTGAACACCTTACTGAACTCCATATTGATCACGTCCACCATTCTGCCCTCATTAATCCTCTTCGTTACTTCTTTAAAAAACTCAATCAACTTGGTGAGACATGATTTCTCATGCACAAAGTTACATTGACTATCCCTAATCAGTCCTTTCCTTTCCATATATTTGTAATTCCTGTCCCTCAGGATTTCCTCCAACAACCTACTCACCACCGACATCAGACTCACTGGTCTGTAGGTCCTTGGCTTTTCCTTCCCACCTTTCTTAAATTTAGCACCACATTAGCCAACCTCCAGTCTTCCAGCAACTACACAGTAAGCATTCATACAAAATACTTGTCTAACATCTCCTCTGTCTCCTGTGGTTCTACACATAAGCAGCCTTGCTGATCTTTAAGATGCCCTATTCTCTCACTAGTTACTCTTTTGTCCTTAATGTATTTACAGAATCCCTTTGGATTCTCTTTACCCTACTTGCCAAAGCTGTCTCATGTCCCCTTTTTGCCCTCCTGATTTCCCTCTTAAGTATACTCCTTCTGCCTTCATACTCTTCTAGGGATTCACTCGTCCTTTTCTATCTATAGCTGATGTATGCTTCCTTCTTACTCTTGACCAAAACCTCAATATCTCTAGTTATCCAGCATTCCCTACACCTAACAGCCTTGCCCTTCACCCTAACAGGAACATACCGTCTCTGTACTCTTTCATTTTTGAAGGCTTCCCACTTCCCCAGCTGTCCCTTTATCTGCAAATATCCTCCTTCAATCAACTTTTGAAAGTTCTTGACTAATACCATCAAAATTGGCCTTCGTCCAAATTAGAATTGTAACTTTTAGGTCCAGTCTCTCCTTTTTCATCGCTACTTTAAAACTAATAGAATTACGGTCACTGGCCCCAAAGTGCCCCCACACTGACACCTCAGTCACCTGCCCTGCCATATTTCCCAAGAGTAGGTCAAGCTTTGCACATTTTCTAAAAGGTACATCACATACTGGATCAGAAAATTTTCTTGTACGCACTTAAGAAATTCCTCTTCCTCCAAGCCCTTAACACTGGTAGTTCCAGTCTGTGTTTGGAAAGTTGAAATCCCCTACCATCACCATCCTGTTATTATTACAGGTAACTGAGATCTCCTTACAAATTTGTTTCTCAAATTCCCACTGACTACTTGGGTATTTATATCACAATCCCAATAAGGTGATCATCCCTTTCTTATTTCTCAGTTTCACCTTACCTGCATGTATTCCCTACGTAAAGTTGTAATGTTATCCCTAATCAAAAATGTTACTCCCCTCCTCTCTTGCCACTTCCCCTCCCCCATACATCCTTCGTATACCATCTATACCCTGGAACATTAAGCTGCCAGATGTGCCTATCCCTGAGCCACATCTCTGTAGTCACTATGAAATCTCAGTTCTTAATCATGCCCTGAGCATACCTGCCTTACCTGTTAGGCCTCTTGCATTGAAATAAATGAAATTTAATTTATCAGGCCTACCTTGTTCTCTGCTTTGTTCCTGCTTGCCCTGACGTGCTCCTTCTCCCAATGGCACTTATCTGAAACTGATCGCTTTCCTCACTATCTCCCTGTGTCCCCTGTCACTAATTTAAATCCTCCCGAGCAGTTCTAGCAAATCTCCTGGCCAGTATACGGTCCCCTTCCAATTCAGGTGCACCCTTCTTAAACAGGTCACTCCAACCCCAGAAGAGATTTCAATGATCCAAAAATGTGAATCCTTCTCCCCTGCACCAGCTTCTCACCTCACATTCATCTGTTCTCTCCTCCTGTTCCTACTTTCACTAGCTCATGGCACTAAGGGTACTTATTACTACCCTCAAGGGCCTGCTTTTTAAATTGCTACCTAACTTCCTACATCTCTCCTCAGAATCTCATGCTTTTCTCTTCCCATGTCATTCGTTCCAACATGTACAATCACCTCCTGCTGGCCCCTCTCCCATTTGAGAATATTCTGTACCCTGTCTGAAATATCTTTGATCGTGACACCAGGGAGGCAACACAACAATCTGTGGGCTGCAGAAATGTCTGTCTGTGTCTTTGAAATTGCAATCACATCATACCTGTTTACAATAATTCACATTGTTAATTCATCCATCTTATAGTGCATGCCTTATGATTTCAGATGTGACATCTTTAAATTTTTAGTCTTTTTAGCATTTTACATATTTTTTGTACTATGACTTTGATTTCCCACATGACTGTTGAAGCCCTCTGTGAGGATATTGATCCCAGTCCTGCTGGGTTGCATCCTGTCCAGCTTGTGTAAGTTCTACCTTCCCCAGAATTGGCCGAATGCCACAGGAACTAAATCCTTTCCTCCTGGACAATCTCTTCAGCCATGCATTCATCCAGTCTATTCTCCTATTCCTGATCTCGCCAGCAAATGGTATCGATATTGCTACCTTGTGCTTACTACCTTATGCTTTGTAATTTAGTGCCTGGTTCCCTGTATTCCACTGCAGCACCTCATCCCTCTTTTTGCCAATGTCACTGGTTCCAAAGTAGACCACAAGCTCTGGCTGTTTACCCTTCCTATTTAGAATGTCCTGCAGCCATTCACTGATACCTTTAAGTCTTGCACCAGGGAAACAACATGGCTTCCCTGTGTCATGTCTGTTGCTGTAGTAATGCCCACCTGTCTCACCATCACTATTGCTGTTCCATTTTTTTCCTCCCATCCTGTGCAGCTGAGCCACTCATGGTGCCACAACTTGACTTTTGCTTCATTTCCCTGAGAAACGGTCTTCTTGTTAGAGAGAGAAATTGACCCTGGAGACTTCAGCACTACTTGCCTTGTCCTTTTACTCTGCTTCATGTTCACTCATTCCCTTTCTGCCTGTGCACTCTCTAACTGCAATGTGACTACTTACCTGTAATTACTTAGCTATGAAGATGCCAGCCTTGCAGATCCTCAGCTACTGCAGATCTGAAATGTGGATTTCGAGTGGCTGCAGCTGGAGACACCTACCACACATATTGTCACCCAGGACATTGGAAGTGTCCCTGACTTCCCTCATTGCATAAAAGATACATTCTACCTGGCTAACCTGCCCTGTCATGACTTACCCTTAAATTACTCCTTTCATGTTTACTTCATGTAGTTTAAAACATAATGAATATGTACTTGAGACCTTGCTTTACCTTTTATATCTTAAACTATATTTAACCTAAACAGGAAACCAACTTTTAACTTTAAAGACTATACAATGGAAGTACTCACCTGTGTGCTGGTGATTGCTTGTCTTGGGACCCTGTGCTCTCTTACTCTTTGAGCAATGAAGTTGTGGTTTTCTTGAGAGGTCACTGTTTGAATTTTTTTCACCAAGTTCGGCCTTCTCCCAAGTAAATGTGTTTCCCGTGGACCCAACTGTCTCTGCTCACAAAGAGATGTTGTCTCCAGGTACTCCCTTCCACTGCTCTTCTAGATGATCCTGACTGTTCCTTGTTCCTCTGTTCCCCCATTCTTCTAGAAGATGCTGATCATATCTGGGTGGTTATGTCATCCACTGAGCACTCTCAAAATCTGAAGACCCCACCCTAAGAGGAATGACACCTCCCAAGTACAAATATCCAGGTAATTTCCCTTGTCCCCAGGGTGCTGCATTGTCTCTAGTTCAATGTCTGGTTCCTAAACACTGAACCTAAATGGCTCAAACTTCCGACACTTGCTGCTAATCTGTTTGCCCTAGACCAAACTAGCATCCAAGAGCTGCTAGATGATGCAGCAATGGCACATTACCCACTCAGACATTCTTAATGATCTCTAAATAGCTATTTAATTATTTTATTCAAGTATATGTATTTACTTATGCTCTTATGTGTTTTATCAAACTTACCACGTATTGCTAAGCTATTTTTGAATCTTAGGAACAGAATAAAGCTTAATCATTCACCAGAGGCTCACCAAAAAATTAACTTCTCCTGTGGAAGTTTTTAAGAATCACTTCCTTGAGGCTGAGAAGTTTAGAACAGGTAAAAAAGAACCAATTTCCCTTCCTTACTTGATTATCCAACTCCAGTGCTCTACTCAGAAACAAAAACAGAAATTGCTAGAAAAGCTCAGCAGGTTTGGCAGTACCAATGAAGAGAAATCAGTGTTAATATTTTGGTTCTAATGACCCTTCCTCAGAACTTGTGCTCTAATGTAAGTCACGTTCAAGTGCTGAGTCACACTAACTTCTCTAGACTGTTTTATGTTTCTAACACAAAAGACTTATCTGACCCAGTTACAGTGGATCCATGGGATCACAGAGTTCCTCCAGTGCAGAAGAGTGAATTTGGCCTGTGGCATCTGCATGATCTTCCAAAGAGCATCCCACACTGACACCCTCCCATCATATCCCTTGTAACCCCACATTTACCTGACCTGCATATTCCTGGACCCCTCAGGGCAACTTAGCATGGTCAATCCACCCAACCTGCAGATCTTTGGGCTGTGGGAGCAAACTTGAACACTTGGCAGAAACTCACACAGACACTGGGAGAACGTGCAAACTCCACACAGAGAGTTGCCTGAGGTTAGAATCAAACCTGAGTCACAAGTACTGTGAGGCAGCAGTACTAATTGCCATACCACTCTGGTTTCAGCTGCTTCTCAAATAGGTTAAGCCCAACTGTGCTTCCAGTGGACGCCTTGTGAAAGGTTGGGAATTTAAACCATAGATTTTATTTAATTACTACCTGTAAACAAAAATAAATTTGTATACAAATATTAAGGCTTTTTAATTTAGCGTACTTTTCTAATCAACTTGCAAAGGTGTTACTACGCACTGCTGGAGCAGGTGTTTCTTGAACCCAGGCCTCTTGGTCCAGGGGAGGGACACTACCATAGCAACACAAGTCAGCCACAAATCCAAGCAGTCCAGTTCTCGTCAAATACCATGAGTCGGACAAAATTTGAACATGCAGCCCCCTGACTTGGAGTCAGGCATTTTGTCATTGCTTTTTTACCAATTGACTGCCAGCACTCATGGTAGAACAGACCAGGCCTTACATTAGCTTGATCAGTACTTCCAGCCTAAAGGAGAGAACACTCACAGACAAAGGGAAGGATGCAAGTACTGCAAAAGACATCACACAAAGGAAAATCAGGCATTGTCAGTGAGAAGAAAGCAGAATTTTCACAGCATTTTTTACAAAAGATTGTGGCTATAAACATTATGGCACTGAAAGAGATCATTCAGCCCATCGCCAGTCGAATTAACAATTATCTGCCCGTTTCAGTCCCACTTTCCAGTACTTGATCCACAGCCTTATAGGCATTGCAGGTGGAGATCCAGGTTCCTTTTGAATCAGGCGAGTGTTTCAGCCACATTCACCAAACAGACCTGGAGCAAATTGCAGAAACACACCAGCCTCTGGGTTAAAATGATTTTCTTTCTGCCTACTGTAATGCCTTCACCAATCCACTCACTTTGAATTTGCGCCTCCAGGATAATTGATCTCTCCACAAATGGAAACAGGTCTTCCCTTTACATGAAAGAATTGCAACAAGCAAGGTGGAGAGCTATCAACTAAAGATTCTGACGCCTGCCTCTACCATTATGCAGCAGGCTGGTTCAGTCACGACAATAGGTGGGACATGGTTTGTGACTGTCGGATGATAATGACAGAAAAATAACTTCAGGTAAACAAAAAGTTTCTTACAAACACTATTAAGTAATACATCATCATGGCCTTCACAGATCTGTGTGAAGTGGCTCAACTTGACAATCAACAAAAGAAGCCCTCAAAATTGATGTTGAGGCTTTTCAATGACAGCATACTTGTACTGAGGAGATCAATTACTTTAGAAGCCCTTGCAATGACATGATGAAGATCTGGAGTTTCAGATCACAAACATCAAGCACAAACTGCTCTCTCAAACTACAGCAACTCTAACGTTTGGACTGGTAACCTTCAATGTACCAAAACAGAATCTCGACAAGTTGTAGCATGCTAAATTGTCGACTACAGAACAGACCCTACAGCTCCACAATGTCTTTGCAGGGTTAGGATATCATTTCAAAGTAGAGGATGGTGTGAGACTCGTTTAGCATCTGCTGAGGAAAGTTCCACTGCTCTCAAGTCCAACCTGAAAATCAATGTAGAAGAGCTGGGAAAAAATGGAGTAATAAAATGACAACTCTTACAGAATGCATTAAGCAGGATGTCAGCAGTGAAACACCAAGGTAAGCTGAAGTATACATTGAGTAAAAGGATTTTATAAAAACTCTGAAAAGATTCCGCTACCCACATGCTGACCATGAAAGAAGTTTTGCCTCAACATAAAAAGAAAAAAATTGCCATTACCCTAGATGTGAAGGGTGGTTACTAGCAACTAAAGCTGGATTAAAGCAACAGCTTTCTAATTACATTCTGGGCAACCTTCTGAAGTTACATATGGTTCCACATGCTCTTTTGAATGATGATGCAAACCTGTTGGGCTGAATGGCCTAATTCTACTCCAAATCTTATGGCCCTGTGGTCTTATGCCATATGCATAGCTCCACAGGAATCTTAATGCAGACAAAGTGAGATAGTTAATATTTAAACTTAGGCTATGGACTGATAGCAAAATAACTGGCCAGATCCTAAAAAGGTGAAAGCTACAATAGTGATGTTGCAACCAACAGATGTAAAAGCAGTGCAATGATTATTAGATGCATCAACTATTTAGAAAAATTCTACCCTAACTTGATATTGGAGTGTGAACCATTACATCACCTCACTGCCAAGGACATGTAATGCTATTGGTATTAGAAAAAGAAGCATCATTTACTAAATTCAACCAAGTAGACATGGCAATGGCAGTGCTGAAATACATCAATGCTGACATAAATGAAGAAGTATCCTTGCAATGTCTTGGAGTAACCTTAATGCATCAAGGATATCTGGTTGCATTTACATCCAGGACGTTAATAGAAATGGAATGGTGCTATGCTGAGTTCAAGAATGGGTGCCTGTCTATTGCCTGTGCTTACGAACATTTTGAAACTATACTTACTTTGAAGAGACAAAGCAACGGTTCAGGTGTGATCCACATGCTACTTCAAAGCATTTTTCTCAAGCCACCACTATTGGCTCCTAAGATTCTTCAAAGAATCTTCCCTTGATTTCAGAGCAACTACCTTGATGTGACACACAAGCAAGGGAAGCATATGTATGTTCAGGAAATGCTGTTGAGACCGGCATTCTCAATGAAGAAAGCAAACGGTGCTGCAACACACTGTGAGATGTACCAACCCCAAGATGAAATAACAGCTTAATGTACTCAGGAAGCCATCAGCCCAGCAATGACAATATGAAATATATTTAAACTTTATCTCTGATAAAAATGCAAAATAGTAAAAGTTAAGAGCTGATATCACTGAACTGTTCTTTATGCAGCAAAACTAACATCTGGAATAGATTTGCTGGAATAGAAGTGGTAACAAAAAGGCATATTTTCCTAAAACATAGAAAATAGGAGCTGAAACAGGTCTTTCAGCCTTTTGAGCCTGCTATGTTCAATACCTTCATGTCTGATCATCCAACTCAATACCCTGTTCTCATTTTGTCGCTACACCCTTTGACACCTTTAACTCAAAGAACCATATCTAACTACTACTTGAAAACATTCAATGTTTTGGCCTCAACTATTTATGTGGCAGAGAGTCTCACCACTGTACGGGCAATGAGATTTCTCCTCATCTGAGTCCAAAAAGGCCGACCTCATATCCTGAGACAGTGATCCCTAGTTCTGGACTTCACAGTCATTGGGAGCATCCTTCCTGCATTTACCCGCTCTAGTCCTGTTAGAATTTTGTAGGTTTCTATGAAACACGCCATGCTTCTAAATTCCAGTGAATATAGTCCTACCCAATTCAACCTCTCTTCGCGCAGTAATCTTGCCATCCCAGAAAGTAATTTGATAAACCTTCGCTGCATTTTGGGTCTCAGATACTGGGACATTTTAGTTGATGAAGTAGCCAGACCTCACAGATGTTGCAGTCAAAGTAAGCACAGCAGGCCACTTCAGATAACAAAGTGTGAAGCTGAATGAACACAGCAGGCCAAGCTGCATCTCAGGAGCACAAAAGCTGACGTTTCTGGCCTAGATCCTTCATCAGAGAGGGGGATGGGTAGAGGGTTCTGAAATAAATAGGGAGAGAAGGGGAGGCGGACCGAAGATGGAGAGAAAAGAAGATAGGTGGAGAGGAGAGTATACGTGGGGAGGTAGGGAGGGGATAGGTCAGTCCAGGGAGGATGGACAGGTCAAGGAGGCGGGATGAGGTTAGTAGGTAGGAAATGGAGGTGCGGCTTGAGGTGGGAAGAGGGGATAGGTGAGAGGAAGAACAGGTTAGGGAGGCGGGGACAAGATGGGCTGGTTTTGGGATGCAGTGGGGGGAGGGGACGAGCTGGGCTGGTTTTGGGATGCAGTGGGGGAAGGGTAGATTTTGAAGCTTGTGAAGTCCACATTGATACCATTGGGCTGCATGGTTCCCAAGCGGAATATGAGTTGCTGTTTCTCAACCTTCGGGTGGCATCATTGTGGCACTGCAGGAGGCCCATGATGGACATGTCGCCTAAGGAATGGGAGGGGGAGTTAAAATGGTTCGCGACTGGGAGGTGCAGTTGTTTATTGCGAACTGAGCGGAGGTGTTCAGCAAAGCAGTCCCCAAGCCTTCGCTTGGTTTCCCCGATGTAGAGGAAGCCACACCGGGTACAGTGGATACAGTATACCACTTTGGCAGATGTGCAGATGAACATCTGCTTAATATGGAAAGTCATCTTGGGGCCTGGGATGGGGGTGAGGAGGAGGTGTGGGGGCAAGTGTAGCACTTCCTGCAGTTGCAGGGGAAGGTGCCGGGTGTGGTGGAGTTGGAGAGGAGTGTGGACCGGACAAGGGAGTCACAGAGAGAGTGGTCTCTCCGGAAAGCAGACAAGGGTGGGGATGGAAAAATGTCTTGCGTGGTGGGGTCGGATTGTAGATGGCAGAAGTGTTGGAGGATGATGTGTTGTATCCGGAGCTTGGTGTGGTGGTGTGTGAGAACGAGGGGGATCCTCTTTGGGCGCTTGTGGCGGGGGCGGGGTGTGAGGGATATGTTGCGGGTAATGCGGGAGACGCGGTCAAGGGCGTTCTCGACCACTGTGGGGGGAAAGTGCGGTCCTTGAAGAACGTGGACATCTGAGAGGTGCGGGAGTGGAATGCCTCATTCTGGGAGCAGATGCGGCGGAGGCGGAGGAATTGGGAATAGGGGATGGAACTTTTGCAGGAGGGTGGGTGGGAGGAGGTGTTTTCTAGGTAGCTGTGGGAGTCGGCGGGCTTGAAATGGACATCAGTTTCTAGCTGGTTTTTGTTTTCTTCATTTGCATCTACTTTAACATGCCTCCCAGGAAATGGAAAAGCAATTAAATGACATGGGAGACAGTGAACATTCCTTCATCCTTATTAGCATAACTTTGACTGGTCTGTGTTGACTGATGTACTTCGTGGTCAATTGACATCACGGGATGAGTTCCGCCCAATAAGACCTAACAGTTTTATACTGTACTGGTTCAGTTATCAAAGCTGCATGTAAGGGTTATAAATTTTTTTCTCAAGTTGAGCCTAATGTCTCTCACAAGAAAGCATCAAGTGTTTCAGGTGTAATGTAACTAGCTATTAAGTAATATATAATAAATCTATTTACTGTTCATCATGATTGAACCTGTTTTCTGCTGCAGATTTGTGTGGGCATCCCTTCCATTCTAATAGTTTATGAGGATATATCTGTCATGTGCAACACAAAATAAATTTCAGAAAATTAAATTATATCCTTCAGCATTTTATTAATTTATGGGCTCAAACACGATTTGATGAGAAGAAAGTTACAAAAAAGATTATGTGAATGCAGCAATTAGTAGAAATTCCAGATTACATGTTCATTAAATTGTTTCAATATTCTACAAAACCCTGAAATAAACTCTTGGACTCTGAAATTATACCCTGGATACCGGAATGAACAGTATTTAATATACTTGTCTAAAAAACTACATTTCTATATGATGGTGAAATGTTAGTCTGTTTAAAATAACCTATATTATACAAATTACTTATACTTGTCCTGAAATAATGTTAAGAGAAATTCCAGTTATTGCATTATGTTATTTGTCCTGGGGTTTGCAATCCAAGATGTTTATTGTGGTCTCCAGATTTCACTATAACAACTGTCAGGATCCTGAGTTGTGCTGCTCTGGGTAACACATTTACCATCAGGTATCAAATTATCATACTGCAGACCCTTCTACTTGGTCTCTCACTGGTTGTTTGGGCATCATAATATAAGTTTCTATTACTTTCTCACGTCTGCATTGCTGAAATCCAACCCACATATATTATGTGATGATTCCCTATATTTTCTCTATCTTACCCAAATTTTGCTCTCTCTCCTGCTGGCTTTTAATTTTGATTTTGTGCTATAGTTTAAAAAAGTAAGGGTACAAGTTGGCAGACCCTGTCCTGGTGTAGTCAATGGAAATGAAAGTCAGCTAGTTTATAAAATGTGCCATCAGTTGCAAATGATGGTGTATCTCCTGCCATTGTACTTGAAGGGGAAGTTAGTGGCATTGACATCATTGATAATGGGACCACAACTTTCCCCCCACAGTGACCGAGAATGCCCTTGACCGCGTCTCCCGCATTACCCGCAACACATCCCTCACATCCCACCCCCGCCACAAGCGCCCTAAGAGGATCCCCCTCGTTCTCACACACCACCCCACCAAGCTCCGGATACAACGCATCATCCTCCAACACTTCTGCCATCTACAATCCGACCCCACCACCCAAGACATTTTTCCATCCCCACCCTTGTCTGCTTTCCGGAGAGACCACTCTCTCCATGACTCCCTTGGTCGCTCCACACTGCCCTCCAACCCCACCACACCCGGCACCTTCCACTGCAACCGCAGGAAATGCTACACTTGCCCCCACACCTCCTTCCTCACCCCTATCCCAGGCCCCAAGATGACTTTCCATATTAAGCAGATGTTCACCTGCACATCTGCCAATGTGGTATACTGCATCCACTGTACCTGGTGTGGCATCCTCTACATTGGGGAAACCAAGCGGAGGCTTGGGGACAGCTTTGCAGAACACCTCCGCTCGGTTCGCAATAAACAACTGCAGCTCCCAGTCGCAAACCATTTCCACTCCCCCTCCCATTCTTTAGATGAAATATGCATCATGGGCCTCCTGCAGTGCCACAATGATGCCACCCGAAGGTTGCAGGAACAGCAACTCAGATTCCGCTTGGGAACCCTGCAGCCCAATGGTATCAATGTGGACTTCACAAGCTTCAAAATCTCCCCTTCCCCCACTGCATCCCAAAACCAGCCCAGTTCATCCCCTCCCCCCACTGCACCACATGACCAGCCCAGCTCTTCCCCCCCACCCACTGCATCCTAAAACCAGTCCATCTTGTCTCTGCTTCCCTAACCCATTCTTCCTCTCACCCATCCCTTCCTCCCACCCCAAGCCATACCTCTATTTCCTACCTACTAACCTCATCCCACCTCCTTGACCTGTCCGTCTTCCCTGGACTGACCTATCCCGTCCCTTCCTCCCCACCTATACTCTCCTCTCCACCTATCTTCTTTTCTCTCCATCTTCGGTCCGCCTCCCCCTCTCTCCCTATTTATTCCAGAACCCTCACCCCATCCCCCTGTCTGATGAAGGGTCTGGGCCCAAAACATCAGCTTTTGTGCTCCTGAGATGCTGCTTGGCCTGCTGTGTTCATCCAGCCTCACATTTTATTATAAGGCATTGACATCATCATTGCATTCCTGTGCCACACTGTAACAGGAAATATGTAGCTTTTGTTGATTCCTCTCCCTTGCCCACCTAATGGTGGCCCCCTCAGCACTAACCACACTCCCAACAATGCAGCTGGCCATCCTATTGTTGCTGGTCTCCTTCCTTACTGTTCCTCTCACAGCCTGGCTTGCCTCTTTGTTGTGGGTGTATCATAATGAGTAAAGTGGTGTGTAAGGCACCAAGGGCTCTTTCTGATTGCTTCTTTGAGTCAATGGTTTTGTACATCATTTCAGGCCACCAGACGACTAAATGAAACAAACTGGAAGTATGTAGCTCTTGCCAAGTCCTGCGGCATCGTTGGCCATGACTTCATATGCATTGTGACTGTATAAACTCTGAGGGTGTCCTCTGCCATTGTGATGTCACAAACACAGCTTCTACATTATTGCTTAAACTCGATTATCTCTCCATCCTTCCTGTTGCCTTCACTTGTAGATTCTCTACTCAATCACTATTCTCTTCAATTGTGGATTCCCTAATCACTCACTGTTCCCAGCTGTTCGGTTTTGACTTTTCACTGCTTTATAATTACTAGATTCACCACATCCAAGATTGTTTTGGTTGCTGGGTGAACTTAATTTTAACCTACTTATCCAGTTAAACTGTTCAGAAATGTTGTTACACACCTCTGGAGCAAGTGCAACTTGAACCTGGTATCCCAGTCCAGGGGTAGGGACACTACCACTGTGCCACAAAAGCAAATTAATTGTAATGACTGCAACATTTCCAAAATTGCACCATCATTAGTGCTACTAAGAAATTAAGTTCCAGTTTGGGCACATGAATGCAGAATGCAAGCCTTGTGCTCATATCTCTGTAAAATTTTAACATTGTACTATGAAAATACTGACAGGCTGATACTTGCAATTACTTACATTTAAAAAATACTTTTCTTTGACAATAACAAAATTTTATTTCCAAATTACATGCTGTGGATACTCAAGGTGCATAGACAGCCTGTCCCGGAAACCATCTGCACCTCAAAGCCTTCTCGAGCAGCTGTTGATAAAGCAGCAGTTTCACTGCTTTCTGAAACCTGTATATTTCCATCAACACAACTCTGAATTCCAGAGAAGAATTAGAACTTCATATTTGCACTAGCTATTACGATGGTATGGGAGTAGAACTTTTCATATTTCAGTATTTGTCAAACATCCTTACTTTATGTATGACAAGTACAGTATGGGGACAATGTTAGATATGGAATGCAAATAGAATTCAGTGTCAGATGGGTTAAGTAATTCAAGTGCTTTGGAATAAATTTGTTCCGTTGGCATCTTACGTCATGTAAGGTTAGATGTGGGAGGTTCTAGCTGTCTTTTTAAAAGCATATAATGTCAGGAGAATCTGGAAAGAAAAGTGGAAGCTATAATTATGCGACCCTGTGACCGTCAAAAAATGATGTGAATTTGCATTTGTGATGCGGTAATCTCTGAGGCTTACAATGTTCATTCCCACACTCCCCAAGCAATTACCATTAGATTGTGAAGCAGACAGTCTTATCTATTCTAGTTCTGTTGTGAACATGCCTCAAGAGTAGGCCCAAGATAAAAAGATGCTCTCTGCTCAATAGCAAGAGCTGAAGGCTACAGAAATATCTCCTGATGTAAAAGGTTTATATTATGAGAAATATTTTCCTTGTAAATCTTATTCTGCAGTTTGATTCCTTAATTCTATATTTTGCATTTTGCATTTGAATTGTATCTACTTGCTCTTAGCACTGTTGGGAAACTTTATTGGGGATACTGGGAGCAGGATCCCAGATCCTGAAGCACATACAAGACTTATACTCATAATATTAACACATTTGTATTTAGATAATGCCTTGAATGTAAGAAAACATACCAGGAGACATCAGATTCTGGAGAAATGAAAAAAAAAGCTGGAACTGCCAGAAAAACTCAGCAGATATGGCACCATCTTAGCGTACAAAATGTTAACGCTGTTTTTCGGTCCACAGGTGCTACCAGAACCTGCTGAGTTTCTCTGGCACTTTCAGTTTCTATTTCAGATCACCAGCACTCACTTCAATTTGAGTGTTTCTTTCAGTGCCACTTCTCTTCCTGGTGTTCCCATTTCCAATAAATTCTGCTCCTCGTTCCAACAGAATTCTGTTGTTGTCATGCAGCTTGTACACTTTCATTGTTTTCTATTTCACTCCTAATAGTTCACAAGGTTTTTACCACAACTCATTTTCACACCTATATCTTCCTCAGTGACCGTTTTGGGCTTCTCCTTAACCCATGTGGATTCCAATTGAAACTCCATCTTTCATGTTTTGAATCCATCTAGGATATTTGTGTAACGCACAATGCATGTTGGATAGCTGTTCTTGCCATATCCTGAGATCCACAGATTGCCATGCTCCACCATATGCATACTCTTGACCTCTGTCCCCAAAAGCACCTCTTCGTGCTGTCTCAAAACTGTCCTGGTTCCCAGTTCCATTTTATTCAAGGCCTTCACAAGGAACTTTTTCTCTATTTTTCAAGTGTCAAGGAATGCATTTTTTTCTGAACAGTCACATTAAACTCAAAAATTTAATTCTGTTTCTCTCTCCACAGATGCTACCAGGCGAAATGAGTTTCTCCAGCATTTTTTCTTTTGTATTTTAAAAATACAGAGAGAGCAGATGGCAGGGTAGATCTGAGAGATTAGGAAGATGGTCTAAAGCTTGTTTGAAGAGAGAGATCCTGAGGTGATCCTTGAAAGAGGAAGAGGTTTGCAAAGAGACAGCTGAATCAGCCTAATACACTTGTACCAATAGTGAGATGAAGGGAGCTAAGAAACACTGGGACATAGCAAAAGGACCAGATATTTCAAGAGAATATAGAAAATAAACAAGTATCAGAGATAATGGGAACTGCAGATGCTGGAGAATCCAAGATAATAAAATGTGAGGCTGGATGAACACAGCAGGCCAAGCAGCATCTCAGGAGCACAAAAGCTGACGTTTCGGGCCTAGACTCTTCATCAGAGAGACTCTCTGATAATAATAGAATAATAGAATAATAGAAAATGCTAAAGAAATGCAACAGGCAGCCAAAGGGGTTAGCCAAAGGGGAGAAATGTAGTCTTGTAACACAGTGCCTTGAATACAATGGCTGAAATGCAAAGGAATGGGAGTGGAAACAAAAACAGAAACTGCTGGCAAAATTCAGCAGGTTTGGCAGCGTCTGCAGGAAAGAGTTAATATTTCGAATCCAGTGACCCCCCCAGATCTCCAACGTCCACAGCTGTTTTATTTTAATAAAAAGAGAACTTCATTTTGAACTATTTCCTCAGAAAGACTAATATTCAGGTTAAAAGCTGGCATGTAGCTGCAAAATTCAGGAGAAAAGCACAATGGATTGAGCATTATGCCAAAAAGTCATTTTATTTGAAAAAACATCATGGAGAACGATACATTACTTTTCATTTCTTGGTTCCAGTGTCAGTAACAACTACTTCCTGAATGTTAAATCTGGAACAGAGATTTTTTTAATAGAAGTGAAAGTTACCATAAAGAAAATTTTTGCTGTATTACTGCAGACTGTCATTTTTTTGTTACTTTCATGGGATGTGAGTGTCACTAGTAAGGCCAGCATTTATTACCCAGAGATTAGTTAAGAGTTGATCTGGAATCACACAGACCAGACCAGGTAAGGATATAAAATTTTATTCCATAAAGGTCATTGGTGAACCAAACATGTTTTAATTTAAAACAATGGTTAATAGTCACCTCTAGGCCAGGACCTGGTAGAAGACACACCCACAACCAACCCAATACTGCTGTAAGCTTCTTCAGGACAAGAAGAGCCCCAGTAATGTAAATTTTAAAAATTTATACAATGTTTTCTTGTCGGCCAAGAGAAGGCAAACTCCAGGACCAAAAAGGAAACATTGGGCCTTCTAGAACATAGAACATAGAACATAGAACAGTACAGCACAGAACAGGCCCTTCAGCCCACAATGTTGTGCCGACCATTGATCCTCATGTATGCACCCTCAAATTTCTGTGACCATATACATGCCAGCAGTCTCTTAAATGACCCCAATGACCTTGCTTCCACAACTGCTGCTGGTAACGCATTCCATGCTCTCACAACTCTCTGCGTAAAGAACCTGCCTCTGACATCCCCTCTATACTTTCCACCAACCAGCTTAAAACTATGACCCCTCGTGCTAGCCATTTCTGCCCTGGGAAATAGTCTCTGGCTGTCAACTCTATCTATGCCTCTCATTATCTTGTATACCTCAATTAGGTCCCCTCTCCTCCTCCTTTTCTCCAATGAAAAGAGACCGAGCTCAGTCAACCTCTCTTCATAAGATAAGCCCTCCAGTCCAGGCAGCATCCTGGTAAACCTCCTCTGAACCCTCTCCAAAGCATCCACATCTTTCCTATAATAGGGCGCCCAGAACTGGACGCAGTATTCCAAGTGCGGTCTAACCAAAGTTTTATAGAGCTGCAACAAGATCTCACGACTCTTAAACTCAATCCCCCTGTTAATGAAAGCCAAAACACCATATGCTTTCTTAACAACCCTGTCCACTTGGGTGGCCATTTTAAGGGATCTATGTATCTGCACACCAAGATCCCTCTGTTCCTCCACGCTGCCAAGAATCCTATCCTTAATCCTGTACTCAGCTTTCAAATTCGACCTTCCAAAATGCATCACCTCGCATTTATCCAGGTTGAACTCCATCTGCCACCTCTCAGCCCATCTCTGCATCCTGTCAATGTCCCGCTGCAGCCTACAACAGCCCTCTACACTGTCAACGACACCTCCGACCTTTGTGTCGTCTGCAAACTTGCTGACCCATCCTTCAATTCCCTCGTCCAAGTCATTAATAAAAATTACAAACAGTAGAGGCCCAAGGACAGAGCCCTGTGGAACTCCACTCACCACTGACTTCCAGGCAGAATATTTTCCTTCTACTACCACTCGCTGTCTTCTGTTGGCCAGCCAATTCTGTATCCAAGCAGCTAAGTTCCCCTGTATCCCATTCCTCCTGACCTTCTGAATGAGCCTACCATGGGGAACCTTATCAAATGCCTTACTGAAGTCCATATACACCACATCCACAGCTCGACCCTCATCAACTTTTCTAGTCACATCCTCAAAAAACTCGATAAGGTTTGTAAGGCATGACCTACCCCTCACAAAGCCGTGTTGACTGTATTTGATCAAGCCATGCTCTTCCAGATGGTCATAAATCTTATCCCTCAGAATCCTTTCTAACACCTTGCAGACGACAGACGTAAGACTTACCGGTCTATAATTGCCGGGGATTTCCCTATTTCCTTTCTTGAAGAGAGGAATTACATTTGCCTCTCTCCTCTTCTGTACCTAGACATTCCCTTTTAACTAGCTATGACTCCGCTTAAGAACATTTATTTAATAGTTTGCCTGTAGGTTCTGCCACTGCAAGTTCCCAAAGGTGGCATCAGAACTGCCTAATTTAATCACCCAATCGCTAACTTCCATCTGGGAAATTGCAAGTAACCAGCCGATGAGAGCTGGTCAATAAAATCTATCCTCTGGCAGAGTTAATCATTGACCTGTCCCTGGATTTATATTCAGTCTCTATATTTACATGGGGAGAAATCTTGGTCATTTGTTGAGACCTTCAATATTTTGATTTTATTTCCTATAATTTTTGTTTTGGAGCTTGAGCCAAGAACTGAAGTTGACTTATTGGACTTCAAGCACCAGCTTGATTCAAAAGACGGAACAAACAAACTGGTATTTGTTCATGAGGCAAAGTCTGGAAATTAATTGCAGGTTAAATCTTGCTCAGAGAAAACTTGAGATATTTTGGTTCCAAAAATGAATTATGCTCAGACGGCAGATCTTTGAACGTTAATAATTTCATAGGGAGACAACCAGTCCAACAAAGAGAAACCAAAGCTTGAACAGGTTTTTGAAGTGTACTTAAGTCAGAAGGATTATGCCTTTGAAAACTACAGAATGGAGGTTTGATTGCTCCCCGGCTATCCTCACATGAACAACTCATTGTGAGTTCAGAAAAATAGAGTATCAGTTATAGCTATCAAAAATATTCATCAGAACCAACTGGAAGTTATGGTATGTATCGATGTCTTCAGAAACCAAGCATGATACAATCCTTTGTCCCTGTGATACAGATTAAGGAATCAGTTTAAGTGAACTGGTCAGATATAATGGGAACTGCAGATGCTGGAGAATCCAAGATAACAAAGTGTGGAGCTGGATGAACACAGCAGGCCCAGCAGCACCTCAGGAGCACAAAAGCTGACGTTTCGGGCCTAGACCCTACATCAGAGAGGGGGATGAGGCGAGGGTTCTGGAATAAATAGGGAGAGAGGGGGAGGCGGACCGAAGATGGAGAGAAAAGAAGATAGGTGGAGAGGAGAGTATAGGTGGGGAGGTAGGGAGGGGATAGGTCAGTCCAGGGAAGATAGATGGGTCAAGGAGGTGGGATGAGGTTAGTAGGTAGGAAATAGAGGTGTGGCTTGAGGTGAGAGGAAGAACAGGTTAGGGAGGCAGAGACAGGCTGGGCTGGTTTTGGGATGCAGTGGGTGGAGGGGAGGAGCTGGGATAGTTGTGTGATACAATGGGGGGACCCCCACACCACCTCCCTCACCCCATCCCAGGCCCCAAGATGACTTTCCATGTTAAGCAGAGGTTCACCTGCACATCTGCCAATGTGGTATACTGTATCCATTGTACCCGGTGTGGCTTCCTCTACATTGGGGAAACCAAGCAGAGGCTTGGGGACCGCTTAGCACAACACCTCCACTCGGTTCGCAATAAACAACTGCACCTCCCAGTCGCGAACCATTTCAACTCCCCCTCCCATTCTTTAGATGACATGTCCACCCGGCACCTTCCCCTGCAACTGCAGGAAGTGCTACACTTGCCCCCACACCTCCTCCCTCACCCCCATCCTAGGCCCCAAGATGACTTTCCATATTAAGCAGAGGTTCACCTGCACATCTGCCAATGTGGTATACTGTATCCATTGTACCCGGTGTGGCTTCCTCTAAATTGGGGAAACCAAGCGGAGGCTTGGGGACCGCTTTGCAGAACACCTTCGCTCGGTTCGCAATAAACAACTGCACCTCCCAGTCGTGAACCATTTCAACTCACCCTCCCATTCTTTAGATGACATGTCCATCATGGGCCTCCTGTAACGCCACAATGATGCCACCCGAAGGTTGCAGGAACAGCAACTTATATTCCGCTTGGGAACCCTGCAGCCCAATGGTATCAATGTGAACTTCACCAGCTTCAAAATCTCCCCTTCCCCAACCGCATCCCAAAACCGACCCAGTTCGTCCCCTCCTCCCACTGCATCCCAAAACCAGCCCAGCCTGTCTCTGCCTCCCTAACCTGTTCTTCCTCTCACCTCAAGCCATACCTCTATTTCCTACCTACTAACCTCATCCCACCTCCTTGACCTGTCCGTCTTCCCTGGACTGACCTATCCCCTCCCCACCTATACTCTCCTCTCCACCTATCTTCTTTTCTCTCCATCTTCGGTCCGCCTCCCCCTCTCTCCCTATTTATTCCAGAACCCTCTCCCCATCCCCCTCTCTGATGAAGGGTCTAGGCCTGAAACGTCAGCTTTAGTGCCCCTGAGATGCTGCTTGGCCTGCTGTGTTCAGCCAGGTTCACACTTTATTATCTTAAGTGAACTGGTCAGTTGCATTTATTTCATTCCTTTTTACATTTAATTTTAACTGTGACTGTGTTTGACGTCTGCCTTGTGTGAGTGGGATTTAGAATCAAAGAAAATTGGGTTTTAATCATAGTCATGTATTCGATTACCTTGTAGTTTAACTTTGCTTGTGTATAGCTACTGTATTACCGATAAATTGTTAAACTTTCACTTAAGCTATAAACCTGAAGTCTGGTACTAATTATTCAAAAGGTCTGGTGAGAAACCATTAGGTCAATTTGAGGTTCATTGAATGTTTTAATTTTACTGTATTTTGAATACAAGAATAGGGAGGCTGATTTGATTTGGTTGTCTGTCTCCATATTGTAATACATTGCCTTGATTGAAAATAGGCTTTACTCAGACAAAGCACAGACAGAATTTTCAAAACCTAGCAAGGGATGTGTAAGAGTAATAAAAGTAAATAATGGATTCCAGGAGATGAAAACAGAAAGTTATTACAACAATGAAAATCAGTTAAAAACTAGTATGACTTGGAAGGAAAGTTATTGACCTGAACTGGAATTCCTTTTTCATACATGCAAAATGTAGTTAAACCAGTTCTTTCCAGGCTTTTCTGTTTTCTTCCCTAAACAAAAATTAAACTTAGAGTCAAAAATTAGAAATGAAGTATGACTATTGCAAATTAAAAACAACATTTTGATCACTATTTTATCGTTTCAATGCAGGTATAACACAAGTTAAATGAATAGTGAAAGCCACTTAGCAGTATCCCAAAAAAACCCCAAACTTCAACTTCACAGAAGCAATTGCTACTTATCAGTGTGACCTTCATTCATTTCATGCACCGCTCAAACATATGGGTCATAATCTTATAAGGGCCTGAACAATGTGGCTAAGGTGAGGAATGTAGCAGAATCACGTGAGAACTCTGATGAGACTTATCTCAATGTTGGGAGCGACTTGCTACATCTTTTATAATCTACCAGGCAGCAAGGCAACATTCACGCTAGGCAGTGGCAAGTTGACATAAAGAAGGGGATTAATGCCTATTAATTATCTCATTAATGGCATAACTCACCTAATTAATGTTCAGTTTCCTATCTTAGCAAACATACATGGTTTTGTGGCAGATCTGTCATTATGTTGCCAGTGAGGGAGAAAGCCAGATTACCAACCCTTGCCCATTGGCACAATAGCCTTTGAAGATGATTAAGCATCAAGGATGCCGGTCTTTTGATAGATATGTGCTGAATGGTGAGTTGTTCTGGGAATGGTGTGTGGTAAGCTGGTGCTAGAATCAGAAAGGGAAGATCCATAAGCTAGACAGTTAATGCAATCAGTTTGGTAAGACACAGCAAGAAATCTCATTTGGCCTTGCAGGGGAAATCTCTCCAAAAAAACCAACAACAACTGGCACTTAGCCAAAAAAGAAAGTGAAACTGACAGTGTAGTGCCAAATTATGTGTTATTTTGTGCTGTGGGTTCCTGTCCAGTTAAGAACTGATTGTGATTGATGATGTATGTATCCTTGTAAGCCATTACAGCCAGCAGATAGAAGAAGCTTGCATACTATTATGCTTTACTGGATTCAAAACATTAGCTTTGCTTTGCCTACAGATGCTGTCAAACTTGCTGAGTTTCTCCACGTTTTGCTTGTTTGCCTGGTTAGTTTGATGCCTCATTTGCTGTACAATTCAGCACTAAATGCATTACCAATGTGGCTTGCTTTCTTAGGCAACTGATTGGAATTCTATTTATTTGCAATCACCTGATGTAGAGCAGAAATCATTAAAATTGTTATGTTTGTTACTTTTACAGGCAAACCCTCCGCCCATTATTGTAAACACCGATTCTCTGGATTCTGGGCCTTACGTAAGTACTTTACGTGATTTGCTGCTTAAAATTCACTGCGAAGGAGATGGTCTGAGTGCCCTGAAAACAGGTTGAGGAAGTGATTTTTGTCTCATCATCTTCTGTCATTGGATTGGTTTCTCAGCGTCTCTAGTGTGACTTGAGAGGAGCCTGCGCATGGTTCACTCTCTGGTTGTGTGCCTGGTCGCCAACAGTCCTCCAAATCCTCCAAAGACAGTGGCTGGAGCTGTTTCTTCCTTGGCCAGTTGTGGAGTTATCACTGTGAAGTGCTCATCAGATTGCGTATGCATACTCGCTGCCAAAGGCTCACCCAAAGTGTCAGTATCTGAGCTGGTAGATGGTGCAGGAGGAAGATTTGCCAATTCTGCCTCTGAGCACCCTTCTCCTCAGACATCAACGATGTGGTTTCTGTAGGAATAGGCTGTTTCTCTGTGTTGCCAGTGGTGGAGATGCTGGTGGAACCAGTGAGACGAAACACCAAGAAGGTATCAGAAGCTAGAGGTTAGAGATAGTAAGAACTGCCAATGCTGGAGTCAGAGATAATGCACTGTGGAGCTGGATGAACACAGCAGGGCAGGCAACATCAGAGGAGCAGGAAAGTTGACGTTTCAGATCGGGACCCTTCTTCAAAAATTCGGAAAAAGGGTCCTGACCCGAGACATCAACTTCCCTGTTCTTCTGATGCTACCTGGCCTGCTGTGTTCCTCCAGCTCCACACTGTGTTATAACAGCCAGAGGTTAGTAGTGGTGTGCAATGATTGAGAGTAACAGTGGGGGTCACTGCGAGAGTTGCAGTGAAATGCGAAGTGAGATTCACTCTCTTGGCAGTACATGGATGTCTCAGCATCCCCACAGGAGCAGATCCCGTCTTTCCAAGAGTCAAGATTCTTGCCTCCTTGGGGCTGAGGAGCTGAATGACTGGTATCTCTCTGCTCATCCAGGCTGTTTCTGCCCTATTCCCCTGGAATGAAAGAAAAGGCGAAATTCAGTGAGGTGAAAGTGGGTAACACAGTTATTAGTGCTGATTAAATTCATGTGCCAAGTGAATAGGTAGCTCAGAGGCCATGCTGTGTTCATGATGTGTGAAGTTAGTAGGTGTGAGTTGAGAGTGGGTGAGGGAAGATGTTGCAGATGTATGTCAAGTGGCAGTACATTAGCCTTGGTCGAAAGCACATTCAACCCATCAAGTCCACACTGACCTCAGAAGAGCATCCTACCTGGACCCACCCTCCAACCTATCCCTGCATATCCCATGGCTAGTCCACTTAGCCTGGACATCCCTAGATACTATGGACAATTTAGCACAGCCAATCCACCTGACTGCATATCTTTTTGAAGTGTGGGAGGAAACCGGAGCACCCAGAGGAAACCCATGCAGGCAGGGGGAGAATGTGCAAACTCCACACAGACAGTCACCTGAGGTTGGAATCAAACCCAGGTCCCTGGCACTGTGAGGCAGCAGTGCTAATCACTGTGCCACTGTGCCTTGGACCTGGAGCTCAAATGATAGTCCATTAAGCTGTATGATAGCTATAAAAATAGCCCATTGTCAGTGTCGGTAACTGTACTACAGATTCAAAGGCCATATCGAGAGACATATGTAAGTCACCTTTTGAAAATCTAATTACTGAACTCTTAATGGAGGCACACTCCTCTCCAATCTGATGCCCACAACAAATATGGCAGCAGTTACAGCTGCAGTGCCAGATGCAACTAAGTTAACATCCGTTCCTCTGGTTGAAGGACTTCACTTGCAGATTGTTTTACAGGTACTGTACATTTATAAATTGACTGCAGAGTTGCACACACATTCATCAGAGTGTCTCAAAAACAGCTTACCCCTGTGCCACAGCAGGCATTTGATGACTCTATAAAACCTTTGAAAAGGAGATTCCTCTCTTGATTGATGTGTCTGACTTTCCAGCAGCAAATACCCTTAGCTTCTATCTCTAGCTCCTCTGGTCCCTGTTACACAGGACATCATCCTATGTATTACACTCAACTTTCCCTACTTCACCTGAGTTGATGTCTGGGGAAGGAAAGATCTGTTGATAATCCTGTAGAAAGGTGATGAAGAAGAGAGGAGGCATTCCTCTTGATGCTCTTCCCAGTGTCCTTCTGCTAGTGTACAATGGTCTGGCATATTCAACCAAATTTTGATCTGACACATACTTAGTGTATTGTGAATAATTTCAGCTGAGCAGCAGAAACTTAGTAGACATAGAAGGGAAATATCCTATCCAATTTCTGTTATATCCCTATCTGCATTGTTTTCTCTTCTACTTTCAAAACTTCTTCCTTTAAGGGATGAGTAGGGAACTTCCCTCACTTGGATTTTAGGATATTTTAGGATGAAAGTATTAATGTTTGCAATCTTATGAAATAAACCCTTGGGCCAAAGTACTCCCTAATGTGATTGTAACTGATACTGGAAACAAATAAACATATATAGCTTGTGCCTCATTTGTTATTAGGCTATGAAGTAAGAGTATTTTCAGGGAATGGAAAAAGCTGTGAAGATTGTTCTTGTACCTTATAAACATTATAGGACAGATATGGTGTTAATCACAAAGAAGGCAAGCACTATGATAAATGTGTTTATTCCAATTAATTTTCATGAGGTGTGATTGTCTAATTGTGTCATGGCTAACCTGGTAAAGCTGCTAAACTACTGAGTAGCCTAGCTGGCTGACATTGCAAGTGCAGTCACTGCTATCACCAATTTCTTTCCGTCTTGTCTGACAGCCCCCCTTTTTTTGGCCTCTTTCCTTCACTGCCAATACCTGCTTCCTCCTTTGCCTTGTTTTGGATGAAATCTATATGGACAATTAAAAAAAACTAGGAGCTTTTGGCCCTATTTCTTTTATATTGTCTGGGTTCCTTATCCTAGATAATTGCTGGCCTAGCTTTTCAAGTGCTGTCAGTACCATACTTTTATCTTCTCCCACCTCCACCACTACCACTCCACCCTCCACAGAACTCAGTGCAAATTGTTCTGGCGTCCTCAATGTTACAAATAATTCTATTTCGGCAAGTTTCACAAGGCCAATGCCAAATCATTTCATTTGGGAGACATCCCATCCTCTTGAATGAGCCACTGTCGATCAACCACAATAAAGTGTTGTCCCAGAGCAATGAATGTAATGAGCTCAGATTGATTGTTCAAATCCAACTACTATTAAAAGAAGCACATATTCAAATACAAATTAAGGACATTTTCTTTTAAGAAATGTTACTGTAAGCTTGTATACATCATTGATCAGGCAATATTTGAACCTCTTCGTTTAAACATGATTCTCAATGGAATGTTAGTACACTAAAGTGAATTGAAAGAATTAAGCATTTAGGTTATGAGTTTAATTGAAGAAGAGGATCACATCAATCAAAGGTATAGTGGTGAAAATTGTTAAATAACATGAAGGAGATGAGTTGTAACATGGATTTTTGATGTAGAACTGTAAAAACATAAGAAAACAAAAAAGTATCGTTACTCCCAAAAATAGGTGAATATTTGGAATGCATTCCCGTTAAAAGTACTTGTTGTCATCCCAGTTAGAATCTTAAATGCATGTTGAATGGTTATCTATCATGAGTAGAATTATGAAATGTAAGAATATATATTGATGAAGATGATCGAATGCTTCATGCAATAAGATTGTTGTTGAAATGTTAATACTATAGCAATCTAAGTTCAAGTGATTGTTAATGTCCACCACGGAATACAATTGTGTAGGGCTGCAAATTATTTGGTCCTTTTTTATGTCTCTAGAAAATGATTCACTACCTCCGCAACCTTCACTACCAGGATTCAAATAGATGAAATAAAATGCAAACGTTATTTGTCTACCTCATCTGAATAATTGTGGCATTGGCCCACGTGGCTCCTATGCTGCTGTCAGCTCCTGCCAGTTGTTTGCAGACTTGACATGCAACAGGACAGCACAGAGACTTGTGTACAGATCACCATAGTACCAATAACCTGCTCTTCTTTAAAACAGGCTTTATCTAGAACACAAGCTACAGTAAACAATATTGCTGCTATGTAAGTTATGGCTAAGTAAATATCAGGTTAGAGTAAGGGATCCATAGTGAAGAGTTGAAGCTGTTAGCATGGGTAATGCAGCTGGACAAGAGGAGAAACACTGTGGGCTGGATGCTCAATTTGCCAATAGGGCTGAGCGTCTTTGTGGAGAGGCATTGCAAAGCGCACTCCTGAAGAGCGCCACCAGATTCTAATTCCCCAAAATATGACAGTTTTCAAATGTGGAAGACTATGCACTTCCAGCAAACAGACTGTTGAGCTCCTTAGATAATAAAGTGTGAAGCTGGATGAACACAGCAGGCCAAGCAGCATCTCAGGAGCACAAAAGCTGACATTTCAGGCCTAGTCCCTTCATCAGTGATGAAGCAATATTGTTTACTGTAGCTTGTGTTCTAGATAAAGCCTGTTTTAAAGAAGAGCAGGTTATTGGTACTATGGTGATCTGGACACAAGTCTCTGTGCTGCCCTGTTGCATGTAAAGTCTGCAAACAACTAGCAGGAGCTGACAGCAGAATAGGAGGCACATGGGCCAATGCCACAATTATTCAGATGAGGTAGACAAATAACATTTGCATTTTATTTCATCTATTTTAATCCTGGTAGTGAAGATTGCGGAGGTAGTGAATCATTTTCCAGAGACATAAAAAAGGACCAAATAATTTGCAGCCCTACACAATTGTATTCCGTGGTGGACATTAACAATCACTTGAACTTAGATTGCTATAGTATTAACATTTCAACAACAATCTTATTGCATGAAGCATTCGATCATCTTCATCGACATTTATTATCTTGGATTCTCCAGCATCTGCAGTTCCCATTATCACTGTTGAGCTCCTTAACCAACTTCAGAGGAGTAGTTTGAAATTTTCATTGGCAGGCACCAAGAAAACACAATGTCTGGGTCACATCAGTGTGCAACTGTCATAAACACAGCAACAAGCCATGCGAGCTACAAGTCAGCATACTTAAGAGAATAATGCTCATTTGATCAACCAATGACACAGAGTTGTGACTGCTAGCACTGCGAAACTTACTCTTTTTGAGCAGTGAGTAGTGAAACTCCCAAGAGTGACATGAACTTGCTGGTATTACTTGAGCAACAGAGACCGCCAGAAGAAACCCTGGTAAACAAATAGTGCCAATTATGAGTGTTGAATTGGGAGTTGGCTGCTCCAACAGTGGAGAAAGCAACAGTAAGGGCTGCAGTAGACCATTCTCCAGATCAACGCGGAGCAGAGGAACACAAAGACGGATTGCAAGAGGAAAAAGATGTAACCAAGACATTAAATCTACAACCTAAGAGATGCAGGTGAAAGAACACCAGTGTCATATGATATTGTATCTAACCAGGCAGTTTGTCTTGGACACACTGGGCCACAATGACCTGAAGTTTTGCAGATCTCATTATGGTTACCCTACCTACAACTGTCAAGTCTGTAGCACTTAACTTCTGTGCTTCTGGATTGTTTCAAGGATCAGATGCAGACCTAGCTGGCATCTCAAACTTGAATGTTCGTCATGCCCTCAGGCAGGTCACAGATGCCTTAATCCAAAATCACTTTGAACAGGTGGGCCTGCTTTGAGGTCTTTGGGGTTAACTGTCATGAGTGGATTATCTCAGATAAATCTTACAGGGGGCTGAGTGACATAGACAATGGTGATGTGTGGCAGAATTGAACAAGAAATATGACAAGGCCCATTTCAACATCAGGAGCAACTTGTGCAATCTTTCATGCTTCTCACAAGACATGGCAAGATTCTTACTAGATAGTGATGAGATTCCAATGCAGTTAAATGCCATGTTAAGACTACAACTTGCCATATTAATATTCAGCTTGCCATCTTACCATGGTCAAAGTCAAGTAAACTTGACAAGGAAACAGAATATATTTCAGAATAATGAGGCGTACAAAAAGATCAGAGGTATAGATAGAGTGGATAGCCAGAGACTTTTTCCTAGGGTGGAGGTAGCTATTACGAGGGGACATAGTTTTAAAGTGAGTGGAGGTAGATGTAGGGGAGACGTAAGAGTTAGGTTCTTTACTCAGAGAGTGGTCGTGACGTGGAATGCATTGCCAGAGAGAGTAGTGGAGTCAGCCTCATTAGGGACATTTAAGTGGCTATTTGGATGATAATATAAGGTAGAGGTGGAGGTTAGGTTAACCTTAGGTTGAGGGTAAAGGTTCAGCACAACATCTTGGGCCAAAGGTCCTGTACTGTTCTATGGTCTATGTTTTTTTAATATATTTCTGAAGGATTCAGCTCACTGCTTGCTCTGAATGATTTCCACATTGCTTGCGCAGCACAGGAAATGATCATTAGTGCTGGCCACACAGTTTCTCCACAGAAGTTGGCATATGGCATCCAGCAGACCCTCGTGACGATCCTAAAACTTCTCCAGTGCACTAGCATTGCCGTCTGGAAACACAGACTGGTAATGAACGGTAGCTTGGCAACTAGCAGCAAAAAGCCGAAGTGAATTTCTTTGCAAATAGGCACGTACACCCAGCCCACAGACTGTACTATGTTTCGTCTCAGGGCTACTCAGGTTGCATCTCAAGGCTGCTGGCTTGCTGTCTTAGTGCTCACCCACTTAACACCTTATCTGCATACTCACAGCATCACTGCCTCACCTTGCCTTGCTGTGCCAATGAGAACAGTCACAAAAACACACAGCTTGTTTTGCTGCTAAGCAATTCTCAGTCAAAGGGCTTATAGAACCTTTGTGCACTACATGAATATCACAAGTACTCTATGTGCCAGCAACCCATGCAGCAAGCAAGCAGCCAAGCATGCAACACTTAGGAGCATAAACCTCAATAGAGTCCATGGAAGCACCGTCAGTCGGGGGTGGGGTGAGGCTAGACACAGTAAGTCAAGGGCAGGTATCATCCAATACATGTCCAAAACATTGGCCACGGTCGAGTATCCAGTCAGATGTTTTATTGGTCAGTGATCTGTGCCTCTGCTGTTCGGGAAGTGGGTA
The DNA here is from genome assembly GCF_030684315.1 of Stegostoma tigrinum. Lineage (NCBI taxonomy): Eukaryota > Metazoa > Chordata > Chondrichthyes > Orectolobiformes > Stegostomatidae > Stegostoma > Stegostoma tigrinum. The sequence continues at coordinate 39,960,697 of NC_081368.1, forward strand.
ATGGTCATTCCATTGCCTCAGTGGTAGACAGTCCATGAAGTAGGGCTAATGCAGTAAGAGTGACATATTGACACCATTCAGGGTCTAGGTAAGCCTCACCCAATCATGTTGATTGTGGGGTGGACCAGGGTTAGTCTGTCAGGCTTATCCATAAAAGCTTAGGGGGAAGGGGCCAAGTGGAGCCATTGCTCTGGGACTTCAGGTCAGCAGGTTACTTGGCAATAATAAGACCTCCAGGGCCTTAGGAAGGGCGCAATACAGTTGCAAAGGGAAATGTTAGGATTTGCGGTGGGGGAAAAGGCATGATTGGAAGGATGTAATGTGGGTAGAGCGCTTCCACTACTGGAATCGCTCTGGCTTGAAAGGGGCAGTGGGGAGCTTATGACCACACCGGGTATGGTCACCTTGCACACCAGGGCCTGTGTGATGGGGTAGGTTCATGTAGACAGGTGGGGTGGAGACTTGGGAGAAGACTGAAGGCTGGGTGGATTTACAGGGTGTGCTACTAGGGAGTGATGTGGATGTTTAGGGACTCATTGGCATTTTCAGGCTGTGACCCCACCAGAAGAGGAGCACTCGTTGTCACCTTCCATCAAAGTGCAGATTGAAATTTGTGCCATAATGAAGAAAATAGCCGAAGTACACATGGAGTGGGTGGGGTAGGTGACTCAACCCTTAAGGGGGACACTGCAGCAATCACCAATCCCAGGGCTTTTAAAGAGCAACAACATTGGTCACAGACTTATAAATGGTACAGCACTCAGGCATGCAGGCTTGCCATTCCCTAGCCATCCTACAACATTGACTGTCTCTGTCTGTTGCACCTCGCTGGCACATCTGATTGGTAACTCATTCATAGATTCATCTTTCCACACAGAGGGAACAAACCATTAGGAATATTAAACTAGGAAAGTCAAATGTATTGGTAAGACCCAATGCTGTATGTACACATCACTCTCCCCACTTCTGGTTGGTTCAGTAGGCTCTATGTACAGACTTCCATTCATTGAGCTTGATCTATGGCCATGGTCGTTTGCCACATGGTGTGAAAATGCATTTAGCTTCCGCAGTGAGGTGCTCACCTGACTGTGTACCCTCACTTACTATGCTTAAAGTTACCCTTGAGATATCGGTATTTGAGCTTGCAAGGGCTGAGGAGACAGCCTTGCCAATGCTTCCTCTGAGGCTTCGGCACTCCCATCCTTGGAATCCCTGGAGGGCACATCTGGCGGAGACAAGTATTTCTGACAGAGGTCGTGAGAAGGCAAGCAAAAACTGCAAGACAGAAGAGGTATAGCGCCGCAGCCAATGATTAGATGTGACGTGCAATGATTGAGACTGACAGCAAAGTTAACGGGAGAGTGGCATTGGAATGAAGAAAGGTACATACTCGCTTGGTGGACCATGGAAGTTTTGGCAACCTTGCAAGGGTGAGAATATTGTCCTCATAAGTGGTGAGGATGCTGATTTGAAGCAACTCATCCCACCTGTACAGGCTTGCTCTGCCCTGCCTTGGACTGTCTTGTAACACCAGAAATTGGGGAAATTAGTCAGATAACAGTGGGTGACACGGTTGGTAGTGCTGGTGCTTGTGAGGGAAAGGCGTTCAAGTATTCCAAAATACTGAGGAGGCAGTGCAGAGAGAATGCAGAATTAGTAGTGTGGGAGGTTGTGGGGGAAATGGGCTGAGTGTGACTGAGGGATGGCGTTGAACGCAGTAGTGAGAGTGGCTAGTATGAAAATTAGTGGGAGATGGTTGCCATTGCTCAGACTGAGGGAGTATGAGATAATGGAATGCAGAGGGTTGTTCTGCCAGCATGTGCTGAGCTTTACTGGAATACTGCAGCAGGTCCAAAACAGAGATGTTGGCCAGCGAACACGATGGTATGTTGAAATGACAGACAACTGAAAGCTCAGGGTCATTTTGCAGACAGAACCTACAAAGAACTCACAACTCTGTTCTAAAAAGCAGTCACCCAGTCTGCGCTACATCTCCCAAGTGTAGAGGAGACCACATTGTGAGCAGGAAATATAGTAGATTAGATTGAGTGAAGTGCTGGTAAATTGCTGCTTCATCTGGAAGATGTGTCTGGGACCTTGGATAGTGAAGAGGGAGAAAATAAACAGGCAGATATTACACCTTCTGTGGTTGGATGTTAAGGTGCTGTCGGTTGTGGGGAAATGTTGGGAATGGTGCAGAAGTAGACTAAGGTGTCGTAGAGGCAGTGGTCTCTGCAGAAGGCTGACAAGGGAGGGGAGGGAAGGGGAGGCAAACATGTGTCTGGTGCTGGCATTCCACTGGAGGCAGTAGAAATGGCAGCTAATGTCCCTTTGGAACTGGATGCTGGCGGGATGGTAGGTGAAGACATGGGAGACCCAATCGCTCTTGTGAGAGGAAAGAGAGGGGTTGAGAGCTGAAGTACAGGAAATGGGGTGGTTGCAGCTGAGGGGTTTGTCAACCAAGGTGCTGGGGAATCCTTGGCTGAGGAAGAAAATGAACAATTCTGAGACCCCCTCATTGAAGTTTGCACCATTATAACAGATGCAATGGATATGGAGGAAGCAGGGAGTGAGGATATATTGTCAAGATAACTGTAGGAGTTCATGTGTTTGTAGTGGATATGAGTGGCCATCCTAACCCTAGAAGTGGAAATATCAAGAAAGGGAAGGGAGGAATCAGAGGTGGACCAGGTCAAGGTGAGAGCGGGGTGGAAATTAGAAGCAAAATTGATAAACTTTTCCAACTCCAAACAAGAGAGAGAAACCGTACTGATGATTTCATCGATATACTGGAGTAAGAGTTGAGGGTAGGGGCTGGAACAGGACAGGAACAGGGAGCGTTCCACCAATCCCTCAAAGAGATAGGCATAACTGGAGACCATGCAGGTATCCATTGCCAACCCTTTGACCTGAAGAAAGTAGGAGGAGTTAAAGGAGAAGTTGTTCAAAGCAAGAATGAGCTTTCCCAGGTGGATGAAAACAGTTCAAGCCTGTTTTCCAGGAAGAAATGGAGAGTCCTGAGACAATTCTGATGAGGGATGGATATGTAAAAGGCTTGCGTGTCCATAGCATAGAGGAGGTGGCTAGAACCCATGAACTGGAAATTCTGAAGCTGACATCAGAAGAATCACAGATTTATGTGGACAAAGGGAGAGAAAAAAAAAATCAAGCCAAGGTAGGAAGAGGTGAGTTCTGTGGGGCAGGAGCAAGCAGAATCGATGAGTCTGCCTGGGCAGTGCTGTTTGTGGATTTTAGGAAGAAGATAGAAACAGGCTGTTTGGGGTTTGGGAAGTATGAGCTTGGAGGCAGACCCAAACCTGTCTTTATAATCACACCTGCCACAAGGGTGCCACTGTTGTTGCCTGACAGGCTGAGCTCTACATCTCAGATACCTCCTCCTATCTCCCCTAGACCATGACCCCACCATGGAACAACTGGCTATTTTGTCCACAAATGTTACTAATCTCATTTCATCTGGTGATTTTACTCCCACCTCCAAGCTCAGAGACCCCAAACGTGCATTTGATCTCCTGGCATCTGGTGTCACTGAGGATATTAAGGAAGATAATCAGCTCATGGTGTATGACTCTTCTCAACTCTGAACTCACCTTCATCTTGCAGTCCAATCTTAACTATCCTCCACATTGATCTAGTGCTCAGATCCACCAGCTCAGCACATACATTGATTGGTGTAGAGTTCAGATCAACATTAGAGGTGGTTCAGACGAGTTTTATTCAAATGATACCCAGAATGAGCAGGTTGTCTTATGCAAATAAAACAGTTGAGTAGACTGGGCTTGTTTCCACTGGAGTTTTGAAGAGTGACATGTGATTTTATTGAATTAAATAAGATCCTGATCAGCCTTGACAGTGTGGACATAGAAAGGCTGTTTCTTGTAGCTCACTTGTGGCTCAGTCCAAAATTAAAGGCTGCTGTTCAAATGTAGACATTTTCCTTTTTAGGTAGAGATGAGGAGAGTTTTTTTTCTGTTCGAGGATTGTGTGACATTGAAACTGACTCCCTCAGAAGGCGGTGGAGGCAGGTTCATGAATTTTTTTTTCATGCAGAGTGAGATAGATTCTTATGAGACAAGGGAATGAAAGTTTACCAGAGGTGCTTGGGGACATGGAATCCAAAACACAAACAGATCAGCTGTGATCCTATTGAATGGTGGAGCAGGCTTGAGGGGCTGAATGGTCTACTTCTGTTCCAATTTCGTATGTCTATATCAGGTGATCCATCTGCACAAGATTGTGCTGCAGCCAGCACTCAGATAAAGGTTGGTACATTTGGCAGCTCGTGGCAGGGCGAGATGGCAAATGCATATCACTGCATAGGACTTGTATGAGAACCTCAATAGGATATCATAGGGGAGAATACTGAATGGGTGTACACAGCAAGATGTTGGTGGCACTGGCCAGAAACTGCCTGCCACTGTCAAGAAACATTCAAGACTGATACTTCAATTTGGCAGGAAAGATGCCTTGAAACCAGCCCTCTCCGTAATCTCTACTCCATCTCAATGAAGACGCAGAATCAATACAATCACTGCCTGCCCACCTGTGGCATAGTCTGCATTAACAGGTCACTTATTCCTTTGCTTACTTTCTGAAGGTGTGGCAACCCTCTCCCATGCATTGAAGAACCCACCAAAACAACTCCAAACACACTTCAGGCATTTTTTAAAAAAGTTTAATTCTTTCATGGAATGAGGGCACTGCTGGCTAGGCAGCATTTATTGCCCATTCCTAACTTCCCATAGGGTAGCTGAGAGTCAACCACATTGCTGTGGATCTGGATTCACATATAGGCCAGACCAGGTAAGGACAGCGTTTTCCTTCCCTACAGCACATTCTGAACCACATGGGGTTTTCCTAACAATCACAATGATTTGATAGTAGTTGTTAGATTCTTAAATACAGACTTTTATTAAATTCAAATTCTACCATCTGCTGTGGTGGGTTTTGAACTCAAATTCCCCAGAATGTTACCTTGATCTCTGGATTAACTGTCCAGCTATAATATCATTAGGCCATTTCCTCCCCTATTTCTGATGGAAAATTTTGCAGAAGTTACTTAGCAATAATCAGCGTATCTGGGCGACGTGGTGGCTCAGTGGTTGGCACTGCTACCTCACAGCGCCAGGGACCTGGGTTCAACTCCAACCTCAGGCGATTTCATGTGTGGAGTTTGCACATTCTCCCCATGTTTGCATGAGTTTCTTCTGGGTGTTCTGGTTTCCTCCCACTGTCGAAAGATGTGCAAGTTAGCTGGATTGGCCATGCTAAATTGCCCATGGTGTTCAAGGCTGTGCAGGATTGTTGAGGTTACAGGGTTAGGGTGAACTGTGTGGAATGTCTTTGGAGGGGTTGGTATGGAGTTGATGAGCTGAATGGCCTGTTTTCACACTGTAGAGATTCTATGATTCTATGACCCTTTAAATAATGGCACTATGTTGGTTCATCTTACAATTTCATGCTTATTTTTCTCTTGAATAAACAATGCAGACTCTCTATATTCATTGCCCAAATTTAGGATTCTGGTATCGCATCAGCCAGATGGGGTTTATATTGTCAGGATAGTGCTGAATCACAAATTTCCCCTGCATGTGAAAGAAACACCCACATGGATTCATATCTTCACAGAATGTCATGCAGACTGAGCAGGAAGCAGCTGGTGGCAACAGGTGGACACTGAGCGTGGTGCATGGCATCTAAAATGCTGCTACATATATGAGGCAAATTTTCATTCAGAAAGCTTTACTGGATTTAAGTGCAGAAATCAAGAAGAGAGTTTGCAGAAACTTCACAGGAGGCTAAATTAATAGGATAGCATGCATGTTGGATTAGATGGATAAAGCTTATAATTAGTTGATGACAAAAAGTGTGCCTATACAACATAATGGCTTTGTGTCTTGCATAACAAAAATGCCTGACACGAAAAATGAGAAAGGCATGGCTAACAAGGGAAGTGTATTAGGTCAAAGGAGAAGACTTATAAAGTTCCAGGAGAAAAAACCTTGTAAGCTTTAGGGTTTAGAGAAGTTTAAAATTCAGCAAAGGAGGACCATGAAATTGATAAAGAATATGAATGTAAAATAGCAAGGAATACAAAAACAGATTTGTGAAAGCTTCTGTAAGGATGTAAAAAGGAAAAGATTAGCAAAGACAAATGTGAGATCTTTTGCAGGCAAATAAAGTGAAACCAAATAAGTACTTTGTACCATTCTTTACAAACATAAGAATTTTCCCTTAAATAATTAAGATCCAAGTGTTTAGTCAATGTGTGTAACTGAAATAAACTGGTATTAGAAAATAAAGTAGCACTGCTGAAATCAATGGGTCCAGAAGTTGACCCGGAACCCAGTAACCTTCACCCTAAAATGTTGAAAAGGATGGCTGCAGAGACGGTGGATGCAATGCTGATCATATTTCAAAATCCTAATAATTCTGTAACAGTATCTACAGATTAGATGGTTGCAAATCTGACGACAGTATTTAAGAAAGCATGAAGCGAGAAAATGGAACCAAAGATCTGTTCACCTTACATTAATAGTTGGGAAAATACTAGAATCTATTATAAAAGATGTGATTGCAGATTATTTAGAATTTAATTGTCTAATTTATCAGAGTCAACTTGTAAGGAGAATTCATGTTTGACAAACCTGACAGAGTATTTTGCAGAAATGGTGAAGGGTCTAGGCCCGAAACGTCAGCTTTTGTGCTCCTGAGATGCTGCTTGGCCTGCTGCGTTCGTCCAGCCTCACATTTTATTATCTTGGATTTTCCAGCATCTGCAGTTCCCATTATCTCTGAGAGTATTTTGCAGATGTTATTAACAAATTAATAAGAAGGAACCATCAGATGTGTTCTCTTTGGATTTTCAGAAGGTTTTTGAATAAGTCCCCCAAAAGAAATTAGTAAACAAAATTAAAACACATAGAATTAGGAAATAATATACTAACATGGATTGAGCTTTGGCTAACAAGCAGAAAGCAGTGCATGGGAATAAATCAGTCATTCTGAGGTTGGCAGGTTGTGACAAGTGAGGTACCGCAAGGATTGTTAGCCTTTATCACAAGAGAATTTGAACAAAGAAATATTGTTTAACTTGGTTAAGAACATAGTGAGACCACACTGGAGTATTGTGTGCTTTTCTGGTCCCCTTTTCTAGGGAAAGATATACTTGCCATAGAGGGAGTTCAGCAGTGGTTCACCAGACTGATTTGTGGGAGGAGAGGTTAAGAAGAACTGAGGCTATCATCTCTGGAATTTAAAAGATTCAAAGATGATATCATGGCAGCATCCAAAATTCTTAAAGAGATAGGCAGAATAGATGCAGCAAGGGTGTTACTCCTAACTGTATATTCTATAACCAGAAAACACAATCTCAGAATTAAAGGCAAGCCATTTAGCACTGAACTATAGAAGAAATTCTTCACTCAGATGATGGTGAACCTTTGGATTCTCTACCTTAGAAAGCTGTGGAAGCTCACTAATTAAGTTAGTTAAAGAAGAATGTGATGGATTTCTAATAGCACCAAGGACTATGAGGATAGCAGGAATATAGCATTGACGTGGAAGAAACCATTAGTTCCTGTCTTGAAAGCAAAGGTGCAATTCAACCCTCCCCGAAGTTCAGAAAAAAAAAGAGATTTTGGTAATGCGTCCTTCACCTTTACAGGATCAACCACATCTCTATTGAATTCCACTTTTAATATTCAAGCATAACTGAAAAGTTCAGCACTGCCCAGTACTTGATTTCTAATTTGCTACATTCCTATCGAATGAGCAAGTTAAGAAGCGTCTCTTTCTGGGAAAAATGAGATTCTCCACAGATTTTTTAACCATGATTTTGAACAAGAAAGAAATTTAGGTATGTAACTCATCATTTGTTTGAAATAATGAAATTTACTTTTTTTTCCCTAGGCTAATGGGAGTGATGGAATGTACAAATATGAAGAGATAATCCTGGAACGTGTGAGTAGAGTGGTTTGTCTTTCCACGAGGGTGTGTAATGGTAATTGTATTTCCCCAGTTGGATTGTTAATGGCAGTATTCTGTCCAGAGGGATTGTCTTAATGCTGTTCACCCAGCAGAATCCAGGCAGATAAAATAAACTGTTCACTTGTCTAATGAGATCCCAGCCCTAATTCTTACATGAAAGCTTGCTGCTCAATATTTGCCTGCTGCAACTGCTTTTGAACCTGTTTACATCCATTCTAGATGGACATAGACCAACCACATATATATAAAATGAGGCTCAGGGATTAAAATGAGTATTGTTGTAGAGTATTGTTTGCTCAAATACATGACCCATTAGCAATTATTTTGACTCCAGGTCTGGCATGTTCATTATTGATTCTCCAGTAAGTGAAGCCATGTGATTTTTAAGTTATAGTAGCCATTAATGTATACCTCTATTGATAGATAGGAGCATATTACTCGCCCTCAGATTTAATCAATGTAACTACGTGCATTCATTTGCTAACCTATTGGCTTTTGGAAACCAAAACAAACCCCTTAGTCTCCCTTTATCATGCTGCCAAAGGAAAGTAATGATTATTCAGTGGAGGTGAGATCAATTGTTCAATTTTTAAATGTCAGACTTTAAACATAACTGAAATCTGGAGACCCCTCGCTGGTATTTAGCATTCAGAGTGTCCTCATCTCTGGGTATTTGCTGAAAATTTACACTGTTGTCAATGAAAACGAGAATGGACCCTGCAGGAGGATTCACTCTCCATCTTTTAGAAATGGCTAAATGCCCTTACATCTGTAATCATTCACCTGGAAAGGTTAATAGATCAATTCCAAGATCAAAGAAAGGTCTCTGTTATAGGAAGCTCACAATTACAAATGCTGCAGGTTGGTGATGCAGAGAAATCAACATTATTTATTGTTGTATTTCTGGATGATCCTTCACAACATCGCCTAGGTATGGTCTACTTACAATGATTATTTTCTTCATGATTCAATATTAAATTTTACACTGCATCCCTCCCATCATTACTGAACTCATGGGGTAGAATTTTCCAGACCTTTGGGGACAGATTCAGGTCTAGCAGGTTATGAAAGTCTTGGCAAGTGACATGAGGACTGGATCCTGATGAGATCTCACCTCTTCCAGCTTTCCCCAGGCAGAGCACTGAAGGTGAGCAAGAACTCCCTTGATTCTGTTAGATAAATAATTAGATTTATACTGAGATTAGATTTATCTATTTGTCACATGTACCACGTGTAGAAATATGTAAACACGGCAAAGAGTGAACAAAGTTGCCATTCACTGGTGCTGACTTGGTTACAAAAACCAGCACTAAAAGATTTAACAGAGCCAAAATGTAAGCAAGAAAAAAAAGTCCACATCTCAGAGTCCCAAGTCCCATTTCCACAATAGTGCAGGTGCCAGTCCAATCACTAGGACACCCAGGAGGTGCCACTATGCCACCATGCGAAAGGCCCACTCTTACCACCAAAAGCTGCTGCCTTACAGACCCGCTCTCACCGCTTTACCGACCCGTCTCACTGCCTTACCCACCTGTCTCACTGCCTTACTGACCCGCTCTCACCGCCTAACCGACCTGTCTCACCGCCTTACCGACCCGCTGTCACTGCCATACCGACCCACTCTCACCGCCTAACCGACCCGTCTCACCGCCTTACCGATCCACTCTCACCGGCTTACCGACCCGCTCTCACTGCCGTACCGGCCCACTCCCACCACCGTACCAACCCACTCTCACCGCCTTACCGACCCACTCTCACCACCTTACCGACCCATTCTCACCACCTTACCGACCCGCTGACTGCCATACCGGCCCACCCCCACCGCCTTACCGAACCATTCTCACCACCTTACCGACCCGCTGTCACTGCCATACCGGCCCACTCCCACCGCCTTACCGACCTGTCTCGCTGCCTTACCGACCTGTCTCACTGCCGTACCGACCCACTCTCACCGCCTTACCGACCTGTCTCACTGCCCTACCGACCCACTCTCACCGCCTTACCGACCCATTCTCACCACCTTACCGACCCGCTCTCACCGCCATACTGGCCCACTCCCACCGCCTTACCAACCTCTCTCGCCGCTTTACTGACCCACTGTCACCGTCTTGCCGACCCATTCTCACCACCTTACTGACCCACTCTCACCGCCTTCCTGACCTGTCTCACAGCCGTACTGACCCACTCTCACTGCCTTACCGACCCATTCTCACCACCTTACCGACCCGCTCTCACTGCCATACCGGCCCACTCCCACCGCCTTACCGACCTCTCTCGCTGCCTTACCAACCTCTCTCGCCGCCTTACTGACCCACTGTCCCCGCCTTATCGACCTGTCTCGCCGCCGTACCGACCTGTCTCACCGCCTTAGCGACCTGTCTCACCGCCTTACCAACCTGTCTCGCCGCCTTACCGACCCGTCTCACCGCCGTACCGGCTCACTCTCACCACCTTACCAACCTGTCTCACCGCCTTAGTGACCTGTCTCATCGCCTTACCGACCCACTCTCACTGCTTTACCAACCCGCTCTCGCCGCCTTACCGGCCTGTCTCACTGCCTTACCAGCCTATTTCACCGCCTTAGCAACCTGTCTCACTGCTGTACTGACCTCTCTCACCGCCTTACCGACCTGCTTTCACCGCCGTACCTACCTGTCTCACTGCCATACTGACCTGTCTCACCGCCTTACCAGCCTATCTTGCCGCCTTACCGACCTGTCTCACCACCGACTGCTGCCGCCTCATTGGCCTGCGTTCACTGCCACCTGCTGCCGCCTTACCAACCTGCTTTCACTGCCGCTTCAGCCACCCTCAATCCGCTATGGCTGCAGACACAGCCTGCACATTCAGCACCTGCCATACGGTTCCTGGTTGCGATCCAACTCTTCAGGTTGATAGGTAAAAGAGCAGGGAGTGCGGCTGGGAAGGATAGAATTACTGCAGAGAGGAGTGAGAAAAAGAAAAGAAAAGGGAATTGGCAAGCTGAATGGAGCAACTTACCCTTCCTAATAATTAAAAGGTTGTTGAGGATCTTATCAAGCCAATTATGGGGTCTTTAAATCCTGAATACTGAATAACACTCATTTCTCAACTGTTCAGCATTACTGCAGTGGAAAGAGCTTCTCTCATGAAATTGACAAGCTAGGAATGCTTTGGTCAGCAAAGTTGAGTAGCTGTAAATATGGCCATTGAAAGACAGCTGTGCAAAGCACTTCTGTTCACTAGTGTTTTCACTGCTTAATGATAATGACCAACTTCTTATAAAGTGCTCCAACTCAGGCAGACAGAAGAACAGTGCTTTGAAATTTTCTGAGCACCATGCCTCTGGGGATCGTAACAGGTTGCTGCTGACATCTGCAGTCTGCCAGAGCAAGACCTCCTTTCCAATGGACCCAGGGGGCACACACTGTCAATGGTCAACAGGTGCCTGCCTTTGGATTCCCACTCAGGTCTCTGCATCTCACCAAGTAGTGAGGCTTCATCTCCTGGAGGAAGAGGGAGAGAAAGTACTTAGGTGTGACTATTGGCTTGAAAGAAAGATATCATTTGTGGAGAATGACCATGAAGTTTGTGTGTAAGAGAGCAATAGGCTCTGAGTGAATGTGGGTGAAAGGGGAAGTGAAATGCCTGTAGCAAAAGGAATGACTGCAACTGTAAATTGTATTATTTTGAAGAGTACCGTTGAGAAGAATGCATTTTGACTCAGAGTGTGCCATTCCACTCGTCTTCAATGACGTTCTGAGGTTTTGGATCCTTTTGGTGCACTCTCTCTAGATTAAAGGGACCACTAAATGGAAGAGCAGTTGACATGTTAGAACACATCCATGCATACCCACATAGTTGGAGAGGTTATCTCTCCATCCCAGTCATGGCTTACACTTCAATGTGTGACATCCCTCACTAATGCCCCTCTATGCAAGAAAGAAAGACCTACAGGTTTAGCCATCTCAGATCACCTCATCATTCTAATGGTCCTGAGGCCTGAAATCTACAAGTGCTAGTGATACTTTCTGAAACATGTGTGGACCTTTCTTCATCCGAATGGATGTATCATCCCACATTCCCACCCAGTTGTTCAGGAAGCTGGAAGTGGGACTGTTAAATGCTCTGAGATAACAAAGTGTGGAGCTGGATGAACACAGCAGGCCAAACAGCATCTTAGGAGCACAACAGCTGACATTCTGGGCCTGGACCCTTTGTTGTCTAGGATTCTCCAGTATCTGCAGTTCCCATTATCTCTGTTAAATACTTTGCTCTGGTAAAGAATAACTGACAGGTGTGCTGTGCCTTGAGTAAAGCTCCAACTTGAAAATTGAACTTGCTTTGCACCAGGAATTAAACAGGTAAAATTCTGCCCATAATCCTGAAAGCATACCTTCCTTTCTCAGATTTTAGAACATACATGAGTGATCAACTGCATAACTAATAAAATAAAGTGTGTAGTTCTTCGAAGTCAGGCACAAGGGACAGAATTTTAGAGAGGTCTGAGAGGCGTGGACCATTGATAGATTTGTGGCAAAATTGGACAAGTGAGGGACAGGGATTTAGAGTGGTACTTACTCAGAATGTGAAACATAGATGTCTCAGCATCTCTACAGAAGTGGTCCAGCCTTCTCCTATGTGAGCCTGGACTCTTCTCGGAGTTGCTGATGAATTGAATACTGGCCCCACCCAGGCCTTTCCACTCTAGTCTGGGCTGTCTTCTCCTGCAGGGAAAGAAAGAGATTGATTGACATGAAATGGGTGACAAGGTTGTTAGTTTTGGTGCAGATGATCAAAAGCTGATGAGATGACTTGGGTGTGAGAGTTGGGGCAGATATTGCAGGCAATAGTGGGAGTGGTAAAGCATGATCCTTGTTTGGAGGTGAATGTAGTGGTAGAAATAGAGTGAGTGTGAGATAACAGAGAGAAGAGTATTGCACTTACCCTGCCAGAACAGAACAGATCATTGACCTTCTTATGGCATTGTTACCTGCACCAATGAGATGGCAGTGACCCGGGTGGTGACCTCAAGTGGTGGTGTGGCCTCCTCTGCCGGAAGAGGATTCCTCTCCTTTGCACCACTCCCTCATCCAGTTTCCTTTTAGGGAATTATGGTGCCATCTTCCCCATCTCTGATATGTTCAGACTCTATCCTTGACCAAGGAAGGCAGCTTCAGAACGTCAGTGCTCATCTGGGTGTATTGCACTCTTTAAAATATGAAGTCATTGCAAGGGATGCAGGTCTTGCAGCTGATAACTGGTGAGAGTTGTTCCAGGAACATTCTGTGATAAAATGAAGGTAGAATCAGATGTGAGCGATACCAAAGTGTCCGGGTAGGTAGTTAAAAAGGTGCGTGTGGTAAGATAGGCCAAGAAATCTTGTTGGTCAAAAGGAGTAATATTCAGCCCATTATGTTAAATAGAGCACTTTAATGGCCTCATTCAAACATTGTGTCTTTCACCATAATATGGCAGTTACCACATACATGATACAGATACTTAGGGCAAGATGTTTCAGATGGTGCAGTCTCCTATCCTGCCACTTAAAGAGTCAACATATCACCCACATCCCATGAATAAATAAATACATTTGAAATAAATGTACTTCTGTCCTGGTACACCTGAAATACCTTGTTCACATGTTGATCGAATATCTGACTTGGTGTTCTTCAGACATAAGATAGACAAAAAAACAGAGATCTTTTGCACCGCACACAATGTGGAGGATTTCCTTGGACTTCCCCATTCAATGCACCTCAACTGCTGGTATTTTAAAAGGCTGTAGGAGGTATCATTTCATTTGGCCTACTTTCTAGATATCTTGTAAGAGAGCATCTGTAGATAAATCAGCCGATAGTTAGCTATCCCTGGAAATCTGCTAGTTGAAGTGTCACAAATCTACTGGAGACAGGCTGGACAGGCATAAAGTTTGTACTTTTTTGTACCTTTCCTGGATTGACATGTGGCACTTAGATCTTCTGGCTACTGGTTTCAATTATTGGCCAAGAGATCCCAACCTTGGAAGGCTGATGCAGAGCCTCAGAAATCTGCAGTTTGGTTTTGTTTTAGGCACAAGGCCCAACCTAGGGACAGGTCTGCACAAATAGCCAAGGAAGGAAATGTCCTTGCATTTTCATGTTCATGATACAACACTTCCGAGGTACACTGTATTGTCTAATAGGAGTATCTGTCCTAATAAGCCAGATGCCACTCCTGAAAAAAAAACGAGAGCCAGTCTTTCATGATGAAACAGTAAATTCAACAATTCGTTATGACGAACCTCAGGCCAAAGCAACTGGTTTATAATTAAAATTACTGATTAATTTGCAGCATAATGGAGCTTTGCGTCCATCACTTTAGAAAATTTTAAAATGTTCAACTTTGAATGTTGTGGATGTAATCTATAAAGTAAGAAGGTCTGCAGCTAAAAGAACCAGCCTTGGTTTCACAAAAAGGAGTGAACAATTTCTGAGGCTACATGCTTAACACAGTTATACAAGGACATTTCATTGTGATGAAGTACATCTGTTGCATTACACTTGAAAGCTCCATGACAATATGTGAGTCAAAATTTTTCTTCTCAAAGGCATCTCATTTAGAAGCTAAAGTTGCAGTTTGTATTGGCTCTGTCACCTTTGACTTTAACTTGAAATTCCTTGATGTCAATGCTATTGTTTAGCACAACAGCTTTAATATGATATCAGCAAGTCAGTGCTCTGCAGAGTTGCTCAGGCACCCATATTTCTGACAGCAACTGAGACTGATGACATAACATACAAACATTTGAGAATAACGTAATGGATTACAGAATTATAAAGTTCAGGATGCCAAAACACTCTACTACCTATTTATAATCATTGCAAACTGCACGTTTAGAAGAACTTGCTTCTGTACATCAGCTAACTTTTTCCAACATTGATTCACCATGCTCCATAATGAATATATTATGTTCAAAATTACAGAGTTAAGCATAATCCATTGGAAAAATTATTTGTATAATTCTGGACTTCTGTGAGCTTGAGTGTCTGAGTGTGTTTCTGGTTGGGTGTAGGTATAAGTGTGAGTACAGTGTTTTGGGTGAGTGACAGGATACAACTTGGTGGATTTTGAGTGAATTAACATTAACTGGGGGGGGAAGTGCATAGATATTTTCTAAACAACCTGGTCAAAGATGCTATCAAACACCTTTGGAGTAGTCAGAATTTGAACTTGAGTCTCCTGGCTCAGCGGTTAAGGTTTCAACAAAATTATATTGAAGTGTGAGCCTTACTATTTTAGTAGCAAGGTATAAGACTTTGTTAATTTGTAGTATATGAAGGCTGAATGTTAATTTAACGAGAACGAGCCCTGGACTACAGTGAATTGGCAATAATTGAAGTCTGTTCCCTATAATAACCAAGACATGAATTTAATTTTAACAGAATGATTTGATATGTCGCAAGATGGTAGATTGCTGGAGTTCGAGTTGAATCTAATAATTGATTGATTTTGTCCTTACAGGGTAATTCAGGCCTTGGATTTAGTATTGCTGGAGGAATCGATAATCCTCATGTTCCAGATGATCCTGGGATTTTTATTACCAAAATTATTCCTGGTGGAGCCGCTGCAATGGATGGACGACTTGGGTAACTAACTAGTAATTTGCAGAAAAGACATTGTGCAATATGAAATTGCATGTGTTCTTACACAGCAAGGTGTGTTCACCACTAGTGACTAACCTTTTGTGATGCACTCTCCATTCATCAAGCAGGTTGACTGTTAGTAGTGGTAGGAGCTGGGTGCTGAAGAAATTATTTGTAGCATTTATAGATGTGTTGTTGGTGACCCAGCTGAAGTGGTGGAGCAGTCAAATCCCTCAATCTGTCAGAATACAGGAACCTGTTAATTTCTACACTAATCGTGTTGGAGAACATCCATCTCAATTGGATTTGATCATCCTTACATTGGAATTGCTTAATTTTTCCTCCACAGGAATTCTCTCTCCCTTCATGCACTTCACAGCTCAAATTACACTGGATCCATTATTTGTCAAATAATTACCTTTTGACTATGACTTCAGAGCATATGAGCAGGAATTATTCATATCTGAATTGTTGAAGTGTATGATGCTGTCCATGCTGTCCTTTATTTCTACTGGATAATTGAATGCGTTTGAATCATGAGCAATTTGTTTCTGCTACTTTTTTGCATGGTATGAACCATTATCATATGTGATCATTCCCATTTCTATGTTGCAAACATGATAGATATCTTTGGACAATGAACAGAGTGATAACCTCATATCCGCACTCTGCAAAGTAAATCTCTGCCATGTACTATATGTGGTCCCATTGGAAATAAATATAGTAATATTTTCCCCCAAGGATTGTAAATTCTGTACATTTCTTTGCATTGCCAAGATGCTGGGGCTGTCATTTCCCCCATCATCAGTTTTGATCAATTGTTTTCACTTTTTAAGTTCAGACAGTAGATTTTTTTCTGGGCAATCTGTCAAGTGCTAGTTAAAGAGAGGATACATTGATCTCTGAAAGAAGAGGAAACCTCATTCCTGTCTGCGTGACCATGAAATGAGTGCCAGTAACTGTTTGGCCTTTCAGGCTAACAGCAGAATTGTTGCTATCCAGATCAATGTGGAGGCACTATGTTTCAAAAGATTCTTCATAAGTATGTTGAAGAGCCTTAGGTTACAGAACACTTACGTTACGGGCCCAGGTTATTTTGCAAAACGATGTTCCTTAATGTAGAGATGACAACATTGAGTATCTACAGACAAAAAAACAATGTATCTGTCGCATTAACGAGCAATAGAAGCAAAAATGAGAAACAGTAAGTTGCGTATGCCACCTGGAGTGCAAAGTCATTCAAGAGCATTAAAATAATCTCATTTTTTTTTCTAAACTCTATTTCCCTTTTCTATATTTCTAAGATTTGTGTGAATTTCTCATTTCCTTCTTTCATTTGACAGTTGGGGAAGATCTGGTGCAGCAACTTATATATAACTAGCATAACCTGGCAAAAAATAAATGATCAAATAAAATAGATATTCAGATAATGTTCTTAACTGCTTGGTCTTACTGAATAGGACAATGAATGAAAGAATAGAGCACAGAGGTCCAAATGCCAGATTTGCAACACTCCCAAATTTCAGGTCATTGAAATTCAGCACAGAAAAGAAGTGTTAAAAATTAAGCAAAACGGAGCAATGGATACTTCAAAATACAGTCACATGAACAAGTGCTGCATCACAAAAATGTAACATGTGCTGAATTTATCCAATTATCTATAGTTTTACTTGAGTTTCATTCAACAAGTTAAATTTCCAGCATTGCTGTACTAATATTTCATGGCCAGATGGCTCTCTTTGCCGTTCTCTTTGTCTAAGCACATCATTGGGATCACGCCTCTTCACTAAACAAGTGGCATCAGTTAGTGTTGGTTTTACTTTGTAAACAGGGTCACCAAAATTTTAAAAAAGGAAATTGCTAAATCACTTGGAATATTGTGTTTAATTTTAATTGTATATCTTACAAAAATATATGGCATTCACCTTGGAATAAAAATACCTGAGATAATAGGATTAGCTAAGATGCAAGATTTATAAGGTTATATTACATACATGAAAAGGTTAAACGATGATTTAATCACGTTTTAGATATTTGAACAGATACTCACCTTTAGTCAGAGAATCAAGAACAAGATTACATATCATGGAATTTGAGATAAAGTGGTTCAAAGGAATTCCAAGAAAAAAATAAATACTTTTGACTTATGAGAATGTGCCCCAGAAAGTTGTAAATATAAAGTTCCTGGGACATTTGAAAAGCAGATATTTCCATGGTATCAGTCATATCAGTCTCAGGACATTACTGCAAGAGTTCCTCAGGTTAGTACCATGGGCATCAGAGGGTCAGAGGTCGGAATGCTCCCTGTTGATTGCACAATGTTAAGACTATAAGACCAGAAGAAGGAGGAATGGACTGTTCAGTCCTTCGAGCCTGTTCCGTCGTTCAACAGGATCGTGGCTGATCTGACAATTCTCATGTTTACTTGCCTGCATTTTCTTAGTAATCCTTGATTCCTGTACTAGCCAAGATCAATCTATCTCACCCTCAAAATGTATACAAGGACTCTGCTCTTAGATCTTTCTTTGGCAATGAGTTCCAAAAACTCTTAACCCTTTGAGAGGAAAAAATCCTCTTTATTTCAGACTTAAACTGGTGCTCCTTTATTCTGAGACTATGTCCTCTGGTCCTAGATTCTCCCATGATGGGATATCCTTTTAGCTTACCTTGTCAAGGTTGTTAGGAATCCTATGTGTTTCAATGAGATCACCTCTCATTCTTCTAAATTCTAATGAGTGGAGCCCCAACCTGTTTATCCTTTACTCATAGGACAATCCCATCGTACGAGGGATCGTCCTAGTGAAGCTTCTCTGAACTGCCTCCAATGAAGTTATATCCTTCCTTAAATAAAGGGACCAAAATTGCCCGCAGTACTCCACTACTCACCAGCACCTTACACATTTGTACAAAGACTTTCCTACTGTTATGCTCCAGCCCTGTTCAAGTAATGTCCAATGTTCAGTCACCCTTCCTGATTACCTGCTGCACCTGTATGCTGGCTTTCTGTGTTTTGTGCACAAGTAACCCCAAGTCCCTCTGCGTTGCAGCTTTCTGCAGTTTTTCTTCAATTAAATAATGCTGTATTGTTTTGTTTTTCTTACCAGAATGAACAACTCAACATTTTCCCACATAATACTCCATTTGCCCATTTACTTAATCTGTCAAAAGCCCTCTGTAAACTATTTGTCTCCTTCTCACAGCTTGCTTTTCCACCTATTTTTGTGTCACCTGCAAATTTGTCTTCAGTATTTTCACTTCTTTCCTCCCAGTCATTAAAGTAAATTTAGCAACATTCCTCACTCCCCAAATATTTAGGCAACTCATGTCTAACAGCAGTGAGACTTGGACAACAATTAGGCTTGAGCCAATAATTGGTAAGTAACACTTCTGTACACAAGTGTCAGGCAATGACAAATTTTAACAAGAGATTCTCACAATCTACTTTTGATATTTAAGAACATTACCATTGCACAATTCCCCACAATTACCATCCTGGGGGTTACCATTAAGCAGAAACTGAACTGAATGAGTCATATAAATGCAATGACAAGAAGAACAGGTTTGAGGCTAGAAATTCTGCTGTGTGTAACTCACCTCTAGCTTCCCCGAAGCCTGTCCGCTGTTTATATGACACGAATCAGGAATAGGATGGAGAATTCTCCAATTTCCCAGATGTGTGCCTCTTTAACAGCATTTAAGAAGCTTGACCCCATCCAGTTCTTGGCAGCTTGCTTAATAGGCTTTCTACCTAATGCCTTCAGCATTAATTCCCCTCACTACCACAGTGGCAACAGTCCACACCATCTACAACATACACTGCAACAACTCACTGTAGTTCCAGAGACAGCATCTTCTAAACTGTGACCACTAACATTTAGAAGGACCAGGACAGCAGATACGTAGGTATACTACCTCCTCAAAATTCTCCTCCAAGTCACACACCACACTGGCTTGGAATTATATCACCATTCCTAAACTGTTGCAAGGTAAAATCCTGAAACTCCCTTCCATTGTGTGAATACCCACACACATGGATTGGAGTAGTTCAAAAAGGCAGATCATCATCACCTTCTCAGGGACAGTTATAAATAGAGAGCAAAATCTGGCCAAGCCAGCAACGTCCACATGCTGTGAATGATTTCTTATAAAAGTAATTTGTTGAGGAATTAGAAGATTTATTCTGGAAACTATGCAGCCTGTGTTGAAACTTATGGGAAGTGCAATCAGATGTTGGATTACCACACCACTGCCCTAATTCTCAAAAATTGCTGATATTCTCATTTAAAGAGAAAGCAGGATGTTACCATTAAAATGGTGGCACAGTTGTTAATAAAATGGTGATCAAGACTGATAAATAAAATTACCTACTTCTGATCATGTAGGATGAATTATCTAATTATGCATTTCCAATGTACAGCCTTATCCTGAGGGAGTGCATATTGAGAAGTTGTGCAAGTGTAGTTTAAAGCTTCCTTTTCTATTATAGTAATAAAATTAAAGTCCATGCAGATATGATTACAGAAAGTGCATTCTGGAGAGTGTGGCTGTATGTGGGAGAATGCCACTGTAAATTTTAACTCTATTTCTATGTTCCTGTAGTGAATAACATATATGTACAACATAAGGATTCAAGATGTACCACAGCCTCTGAGCAGTCCAAACCTATTCACACCACAAGCTAAATTCAATTGACCACCGCAATCTGCTTGTTGGAGACCTCCACTGCTGCCATTTTCACAGACCCCTACAGGAGTAAATGCTAATTAGGCAGTTAATTTCATGCTCTTAAAGCTGAAGGTCCTGCTTCCATAGCCGCCAATCAGAGGTATGGCACTTTTCAGTCCCACACTGATATTGTAACTGACCTAGGAACATGATGGAGGCTCTATGACACATAAACACATTGGCACATTCAGTCAGTAACACAGACCTTCGTGTTGGGTGGTGTGTTGGTTTGTGGAGAGCAAATGTCCTCTTTTAGTGTTACTGGGTTTTACTGCTGAGGGCCACAGATTACCCAATTCCACCTCCTCAAGGATGCTCCCAGTTTTTATTGGGAAGCATCCACATGTGGTATATGGAGCTACTCCCCTCATCTCCACTGTCTACTGCCAATGGTAGAATACAACTTGTGACATGATAATACCTTAAGGTCACCTCAGTTGGCTACCAGATGGAAAATCCATCATCAAAACTTCCACACCTGAATCTGTTCCCTTAATGCATCTCCCAGCCAGCTCAGGGAAAGAGGAATTAAATTCTGCCCCCTATTTGTGTATTCCTCATGCTTAAACCTGCAGTATTTTGTTGCATCTCATTCAAATGTGCGTTTTAATTTTCATCATCTCAGTCTTCCCAATTTTATCATCATTTGCACCCCTATTACACTTTCAATTCTGTTTAATAATTTCAGAATCAAATTCTTTTTTTGGATGAAGTGAAACATGTCTATTTTGCAAGAAATATCCACTGCTGGAGCCCTCAACCTTGATTGCTTTTGGTGTTTTCAGGGTCAATGACTGTGTGCTGCGAGTCAATGATGTGGATGTTTCAGAAGTCGTTCACAGTAAAGCAGTGGAGGCACTGAAGGAGGCAGGACCTGTTGTTCGACTGTTAGTTCGTAGAAGACAGCCAGCCACAGAGGCTATATTAGAAGTGAATCTTTTGAAAGGACCTAAAGGTAACTTGTTAATGACTGACGATAATGCTGATCTATCTGTGCCATTATTACCAGTGCAAGGAAAGGAAAGGAAGATAAAACTACCTGCCTATCAATCCTGAGAACTCAGTCCTTAGTTTTCTTGTTCTGTTGCTAACCCTTCTTCCAATGTTAAAGCAGTATCAGTAAAGTATATGTTTCTTTCCAAACTATGGATGTAAGCAATAACTTCTGATTACGCAACACAAACCTTGACTCAATTATCTAGTGAAACAGCTGGCTTTCTGAATCTTAGTAACTCAAATATTCACAGACTCAATAACAGCAGCTGCACTTTCACACACTCAGAAGTATTCAGTGCCTGCATTCCAGGTCTCAGAAAACACAGAACCTGATTACTCAAAGTCCCAGGAAAACACAGTGCCTACCATTCCCAAACTCAGGAGTATACAGGGTTTTAAAAGCAGAAGTGAAGTTTGGAAAGTGGTCATAGAATAATGAGAATACATATGCTAACAATGATGATGGTCTGGCACGTGCAGTTGAGATGTTAAGAGAGGAATGGATAACTTAACTATAGAATTGTATTGCAAAGATCAGTATTCTGTATAGCAGTATGTAAGTAAAATAGTTTACTAGAACTGCTGAGAGTCAAGCAGTAGTCACTTTTAGAGACAGAGATGCAGTAGACTTAAAATACAGACAGTCCAGCATTAGAAAGTAGCCTCAAGAGTATAGTATAGGTACGCAAAGAACCAGGACAGGGGCACAACAACTGGGACCTCTGGTACTCAGGTCAGAAAGTAGGGTTGCTATGCTTCAGTCAGGCAAAAGGGCTGCTATGCTTTGGTCAGACTTGAGGTGCTCAGGTTGAGGGCTGGTGCTGCTGTGCTCAGATCAGAGACAGGGTCGCTGCACACTGTTTGGATCCAATGTGTTTGGGTCAAGGTCGGGGTTGTAGTGTTCAGGTTAGGGACAGGAGCTGTGTGCAAGTCTGAGGACACAGGGATGCAGCCAGGACATCAGTCCAGAGGCAGCATCAGGGCCTGTGATTTTTGCCCCTGCCCCATCAGCTAGACCTCATGGAAGTCAGAATCTATGAAGAAAGAACAACATGAGATTGATCCATGGAAGCAGCTCAGCCCAATGAGTTCATTTCTGGATTGCAAATCCATCTCTAGCAGGAAGGAAACAAAACTTCTGATCTTTGTGATGGCAATGGTTAATTAAGGAGAAGTCAGAAGTTGTGGGCTTAAGTGGGATTGGAGGCAGACAGTGTAGAGGTGTACTTCCTTTTGGCCTGATTGTGCAGTCATTGCACATATTTTGAAAATTTTACCAATGGCCAAGGTCAGGCTAACTGGCCTATAATTTTGCCTCCCTTCCTTCTTAAACAGGGGAGTTACATTAGCCATTTTCCAGTCCTCTCGAACCCTCAGCTTTCCCAGACTTATAAAGGCTGACAAATCCAACTGCAGTGGAGTCAGTGAAGTGCCTGGTCTGCCTAAATCTAGCTTAGAGTGTCATGTAAAATACAGGGACTTACATGATGCAATCAGTACTAGCTGCATATTGGTGGAGCGATACTCTTTTCTGGTGAAGAACGTTGCTATCTCATGTTGCTAATGGTAGCCAACCACAAACTACACCTTCTCTTGATTGCGGAGGCAGTAGGGAATATGATTTATTGCCCAAACTTGGGAATAAGAGCATTGGTCGCATCTTTATTGCCACTGATGTCCCCGATTACATACTTACACAAGACAGTGGTGTATGCATTCTGAGCTGTGAAGAATTTGGGGGTTACTAATTTGGCACAACCACCTTTCTTAGCATGCAGCTTGTCCTGCTGCAGGATATTGATGCATCTTTGTTACAGCCTGCCTTAAGAAACACTGCGTCCTCCGGCACTTGTTCTCAGTTGAAGCACGATGAGCCTTGGCCTGTGGACAGAGTGTATTGGGTGCAGCGTCATGTATTAAGCCTTTCCACCCCACCCTGATCTAACCTGAGCAGTGCTGCTGGTTGATTGATTGTTAGTGAACCTGCTGTTTCTGCTCCCAGTTGAGCTGCCTTAAGAAGAATCAATTCTATAAAAACAAGAATCCAGGTTTAAATTATTGTTGGGTAGCAAAAGTATAGAAATTGTAATATGGACATTATAAATACTGGCAATCCAAGCAGCAAAATATCCCATAACCCAATGAGCTACAGCGGCAACCGAAAGACCCTTTATCCTGCTTCAGGTAGTCTGACTAATTTAACAAAACTTTACAGTGGAAAAGAGGTTAGATGTTTCCAGCATTTTTTTTGCTCATTTCAATGGGTAGAGTAAATTCCCGTGACTTTATCATTGCCAGCATCAGTTCAGTTCCTGCACCAGCTGAGGTTAACATGAAGGACTCTCCTTCTCAACCTCACCCCTCATCTGAAGTGTGGTGACCCTCAGGTTAAACTACCACCAGTCATCTTTCTGTCTAATGAAAGAGCAGCCCTGTGGTCCAACTAATCCTGGGCTACTTTAGCTTTACTTTTTCCTGATTTGGCACAAATGTCATCTAGTGGCAGAAATCTGCTAGTACAGACCTTTGTTTCTTAAAGGCACATCTAAGGTTATTAAAGTCCAGTAAGGGAGTAGCAAAAGCCAAAAGCAAAGTGCAACAACAGCACAAAGGGGAAAATAAAGAGAAAATCAAAACAAGTAGAAGAAAGGATGGAAGGAACAAAACCTGCACTCCACTTCTGAAAAAGAAGACAATATTGCCTTTTTCTGAATTACAGCTATTCAAGCAACGTATGTAGCTTTATTTTATAAATAAAGTGATGAATGATCCCAAGAACAGATCTCTGAAAATCTTACTTGTCATCGTCAAAAGGGCCTTCACAGAATTAATATAACCAACCATTCTGTGGAAGACCAATAAAAGATCCTGAAAAATTCTGGAGGGTCCTCAAAGAACAACTCCATAGAAGAAATAAGTTCAGCATTAACAGCTTCCAAGTCATATCATACAGACTGCAATTTAAAGAGTTTACTGAACAGCTTGCTGCAAGACGCTGCAGCAAAGGGAAAGAAGCTCATCAAATTCGTAACTACATCTATATCACTTAAAGCCTTTGGGAAGGATCTGCTGGACAAGAAAAAAGGCCATATCATTGATGCATTACTTGAAGATAAACACAAGCATGAAGCGATGGTGGCAGGCCAAGCTCAATAGATGCTTTATGGGCAGACAACGGTATTGCTATGGTAATCAAATTCCATCAAAGCAAAAAAGCTCTGTGATAGATACAGTTTGTCTCACATATTCAAAAGCTGTCTAGCATTTCTTTACATCTGCATAGCATATGGCACCAAAAGACATTAGGCATGCATAAGTAGGAAATCTGGTTCTGACAGCCAACCCAGAACAGAACAGAGTGACCAGCAAGACAGTACATACCACCAGATGAGCAGCAACAAAAATCTAAGACTCTACACAATTTCAAACACTTGGATGAAGTGCAAAGTCAGCTGAGCAAAAGGTTTGGAAGATCATCAAGTTTTCCCAGTTATAATCTCATATATCATGCTATCAGTACAACGCAATCGGAAGCATTTATAACCATCAATATATTTCTTGAAAACACAGCACAAAACAACTGGAATGATAAGAGTTGACAAGAATTGTCACATTAAAACCGAAAGAACTGCGGACGCTGTAAATCAGGAACAGAAACAATGTTGCTGAAAAAGTTCAGCAGGTCTGGCAGCATCTGTGAAGGAGAAAACCGAATTAATGTTTTGGATCTGGTTCTAAGGAAGGGTTACCAGACCCAAAACGTTAACTCTGTTTTCTCCTTCACAGATGCTGCTAGACCTGCTGAGCTTTTCCAGCGACTTTGCTTTTGCTCGAGCTAATGCCAACCTATTACCACTATGCATCTTAAAAGACAAGTATCCCTGTAAGTGGAGCTCCATGGTATGGCCTTACAAGTTATAGAATTATATACAGCATGGAAACAGGCCTTTTGGTTCAACTCATCCACATCAAACCGACATCCCAGTCTGACCTGGTCACATTGGCCAGGATTTGGCCCATATCCCGCTAAACCCTTCCTATTCTTAAACTCATCCAGAAACCTTTAAATATTGTAATTGTACCTGCCTCCACTACTTCCTGCGGCCGCTCATGCCATACACTCACTAACCACTCCATGAAAAATCTAGCCATCAAGTCCCTTTAATTTCCTTTTGTTCTCACCCTATACCCGTGTCCTCTGGTTTTGGATTCCCTGACTAGGAAAAAAAAATTGCTCAACTATTCACCCTATTCATGCCCTTCACGATTTTATAAACCTCGATACGGCCACCCCTTATTCTCTGATGTCTGACAGAAAAAAGGTCCCAGCCAATTCAGCCTCTCCCCATATCTCAAACCTCCAATCCCAGCAACATCCTTGTAATTTTTTTCTGAATCCTCTCAAGTTTAATGGCATCCTTCTAAAGAAGGGTGACCAAAATTGTGCACTGTATTCTAAAAGTACCTTCACCAATGACCTGTAATCTGGACAATGACATTCCAACTCCCATACTCAATATTCTGACCAATGCCAAAGGTCTTCTTTATTATCCTATCTACTTGTGACTCCACTTTCAGGGAACTATGCACCTGCATCCCTAGGTCTCTTCATTCAGCAACACACCTCAGGGCCTATCATTAAGTGTATAAATTCTGTCCTAGTTTGCCTTACCAAAATATAATATCTCACATTTATCTAAATTAGATTTTATCTGCCACTCCTTAGCCCATTGACCCATCTGATCAAGGTCCCATTGTACTTTTGAGATAATCTTCTTCGCTGTCGACATCAGCAATTTTGGTGCCATCTGCAAACTTACTAACCATTCCTCCTATATTCACATCCAAATTATTTACATAAATGATGAAAAGCAGTGGACTCGGCACTGATCCTGGTAGTAGACCGCTGATCACTGGCCTCTAACCAAAAATCAAACCCTCCACCACCACTCTCTGTCTCCTACCTTCAAGTCAATTTTGTATCCAATTGGCTAATTCAATCTGGATCCCATGTAATCTAACCTTGCTCACAAGTCTACAATGAAGAATCTTATCAAATACTTTGCTAAAGTCCATATAGCCAATGCCTACTGCTAAGACTGTCTCTTGGATTATACGAATCACCAATTTTAAGCATTGGCAGAATTACACTATAGTATGAATATGCATTCACATATGGCTTTCTAAAAATCTTCTACCTATTAAGATACTACTGGTCCAGCGGTGGCAGGACTACCATTATGCACAGATAGTGATATGGTCACAATCCATGAGATTTAACCCATACCCGCTCAAATCAGCTGAGTTTGAAGACATTCTGATGGTAGATTTGATATATTTTGGCCATGCCAGTGTGAATTGTTTTTTTCTATTCATTCAGGGGATGTGGGTTTTACCACCTGGGCTAGCAATCATCGCCCATCCCTAACTGCCCTTGAGAAGGTGGTTCTTGAACTGCTGCAAACCATTTGCTGTAGGTAAATCCAAGATGCCTTTCAATATCACTGTCTCACATTTAGTTCTTATGTTATGGGTGCTAACATAAGCATTGTTGCATCACATACAGCCTGCTGGAGCAAAGGCCACACCACAGTGGAAGATTGATATTGGACAAACAGCCTGAAACAGAGCAGCTAAAATGCTGAGGGTGAGGGAATGATGCAATAATTGTGTGGAGTAGTGATAAACTCAATTCTGAATGGAGCTTACTTGGTTTAGTCCCAGACTCAAGGATGACACCATGTTTTCGGTTGGGAACCCAATTTCTTATCGATCAAGCTTTTCTGAGGCTTCTTCCCAAAGCCATGGTATTAGCATCCCACCTCCAGGCACCCTGACTAATTGGGATCATACACCCATTCTGTCAAAGGATTTCTAGTTAACAGGACCAACCATAAATTCTCCCTTTTTAATTGCTGAGACCAGTGGGAATGTTATGTATTGTTTCACACTGGCAATTAGAACATTGGTCATCACTTTTATCACTGGGATATACAAACATTGTACCTCCCAGCTTCTCCTTGCAGGAGAATAGAGCATTTAAAATGATTAGAACCAGTCACTCAAGGAACTCGGGATGTAGCCCTCCACTGATGACACTTTGCTGATCAATGGCAAGGCATGTCAACCAGGAAAGGACATTGGCAGCAGATATTAACAGTTACTTGTTGCTGCTGCTAAGTAAGGCACTAATGCTGACATATCAAGAAGTGCTGTTTCTCTGCCTGTAGATTGTGGGCTTGGAACTTCGTCTCCTTCCAGCTGAATCTCAGTGTTTGTCTCTGTGATAGAGATGTGGTTGAGGAGAAAGCAGCTGATGATTAGCTCCTGCTGGAGTTGTTAGTGCTAGTGTGGCACCTGCCTTTGTCCCTTGGGAGGCTGCATAAGATTTTCCCAGGTTGCAGTGAAGCATAGTAACATAAAAGAGTAGCTGAAAGAGAATGAAGTGCTAAGCAGCTAAAGCAACTTTCAAGGGATTGATAATCAGTGAGAGA
Source organism: Stegostoma tigrinum (assembly GCF_030684315.1). Lineage (NCBI taxonomy): Eukaryota > Metazoa > Chordata > Chondrichthyes > Orectolobiformes > Stegostomatidae > Stegostoma > Stegostoma tigrinum. The sequence continues at coordinate 39,988,523 of NC_081368.1, forward strand.
AATGCTTTGAACACCAGCCATATCTGGAGCTCCTCATTGCAAATGGTCAAAGATATCCCAGTTTGCCAGTTTCTGTGGAGAAGCGTTTCTCCGTGTGCATTCACTTCAGTGATGCTGGCAAGGTGCATACATAGCACGGAAACCATGCACTATTGGGATAGAAGGATTTTAGATTTCAAAGATTCTTAATTTCCTCCATAATCTCCTCAGTTATTTGCCCATCTGAATTTGGAACCCACACTGGGGAAAGCTAGAAGAGATTGCAATGACATTCAGATCCTGATCTCATATGATTTTATGGAACTATCACATCCTGCACACACCAAACATTGCCTCTTCCTGGCAGTGAAATTTCTGTCTGTAACCCCTGTTTAATCACAGTGTTACTGATGGATGTAGATGCTGTTACAACCATGGGCAGCTGTGATTAAGCACAATAACCTGTAATGTATAGTTCAAACCATAGCCAAATCAAAGTAACCAATTGAGGTTAAATTGATGGATGTGTAAGAAAAACAGGTTTACAAAAACTGGCTAACTGACCCAGTAAAATATACAAAAGCATGGCAAAAAATAAATATGTTTTCCTAAGAAAAAAAGTTAACAGCGAGAAAACAGGTGATGTAAATATTATCCTGGAGTTATGTGTTGGTGTAATAATCAACATTTAGCTAAGTGATACTTTATGTTTTTGAGCATCATAAACACTTGTTATCCATGCTTCAGTAAAACAGACATAGTGACAATGCTATCTAGTGAAATGACCAGAATCAAAGAGAAAATTTGATAAGATCTAAGACTGCTAGTTGGCTCATCTCACACTGTGCTTAAATAGCATTAAAATGATTATATATTCTTGAATAAATGCCTAGTTATATAGCCAGATCACTGAAGTTGAAATTCTCAGTACTGCAGTTGCCTGGTCAGGCTGCATCTGAATTACTGTCTACTGTTCTGTTGTTAGTGATATAAAGAATTCCTGGAGGCAATGAACAGAGAAAAGAGAAATGGGTTGATTTCAGCTGTTAAATGAGCAATTGGATGTGCCATTTGATAGGCTATGGCTCTTCAGCCTTAAATGCACAGAGGAAAGCTTTTGTATGTTTATGAGACAATTAACAAAATAGAGAAGATAATCCCAAAACAATTTTAATCAGATATGCTCATGTAGTAGGACCAGAGATCACAGTTTCATGATTATAGAGAATAACATTAAAATTGAAATCAAGAAACATTAATGTGCACATTTGAATGATTAACAGCAGCAGAATGCCAGCTATAATGGCTGTAGCTGGAACATTGCATTTATTTGTGACATAAATAGTTTAAAAACTAGAGTATTCTGAAAGTGTACGATTATTCAGACTAAATGATCTTCCCTATCATGGTTGTTTTCTGGTTGATAACTTGTAATGAGTGGTGAGCCTTAGTAAGTCAGTGGTAGGACCTTACTTTTTTACAATTTGGATGAAGGGAATGGAAGTGTTGTTGCTAAATTTGCTGATAACACAAAGGTAGGTAGGAAAATAAGTTGTGAAAAGGGCAAAAGGAAACTATAATGGATTACAAGATAATAAAGCGTGAAGCTGGATGAACACAGCATCTCAGGAGCACAAAAGCTGACGTTTTGGGCCTCAACCCTTCATCAGAGAGGGGGATGGGGAGAGGGTTCTGGAATAAATGTAATGGAATACAGATAGGTTAAGTGAGGAGCAAAGATCTTGTAAATGGAATGGGAAAATGGGAATTTATCTAGTTTGTAGGAAAATTATATCTAAGCATTATATCTAAATGGTCAGATGTTGTAGGGCTCTGAAATGCAGTGGAATCAGGGTGTCCTAGTGCAGAAATTGTGAAGTATTAGTGTGTAGGTACAGCACATAGTTAGGAAACCTGTTTGAATATTATCATTTCATACAAGAGGAATTAAATACAGATGTAAGGATGTTTTGCTCAAATTGTACAGAGCATTGGTGAGCACTGTGCACAGTACAGTATTAATCTTATTTAAGAAATGATGGAAATGGCTTGAAAAAAGTTCAGAGAAGGCCAACTAGACTATTACTTGGAATGAATGTGTTGTTTTATGATGAAGATTGGACAGTCTAAGCTTGTAGCCACTGGAGTTCAGAAGAGTAAGAGGTGACTTGATTGAAACATAAGATCCTGAGGGGCTTTGATTAGGAGTATCTGGACAGAATGTTTCCTCTTGTCAGAAAATCTGGAACTAGAGGTAATTCTATTAAAATAAAGGACTGCCCATCAATGAAAGCGAGCAGGAGAAAATACTTCATCCATTGGGGCATCGGTCTTCGGACACCTCTTCTTCAAAGGTACTGGAAGTGCAATCCTTGAATATATTTAATGCCGAGGAAGATAGATACATTCTTGATAACCCAAAAGGTGAAAGGCTTTTGGAGGCAGGTGGGAATGTAGAGCAATGAGATCAACCATGAGCTACTTGAGCCACCTCAAGGGACCAAGTGGCTTACTCCTGCACCTAATTCATACATTTGTACAAACAGTTGAGACTGTTCTCAATACCATTTTTCACCAAGCTAAGCTTTCTTCGGAGTTCTGTTACTTTAATCCTGAATGCACCCTTTTCACCAGTTCATCTTTCACCTACCTTCATGCCCTCTCTGCCACACCTCATACGCGAAACTCACCTCCTCCTTCATTCACCACATTACCAGCAACCTACTGATAACACAGTTGCAGTATTAGCTGCCATAGTAATTTATTTCCATTCCCAGGCAATGTACCCTTCTCTTTCAAGACCACTGTATTCACCTTGCCTTTCACCTTCAGTTGGGAAATACTATCATCTCAGATCACTGCTTTCTTTCCAAAGCTCTTGAACATGTTGTCACCTCCAACTTCCCAGCAACTCCTTGTTTGGATTTTTTCATCAGGGGAATCTTTCCATCAGCAGATATGTGATCAGCTACAACGTATATTGGCTACATTTGTATCAGGTTTCTCATTGTCTCCCTCAACACTTGTAGTATCTGGATTGTCAGACTGCTTGACCAGTATCTAGCTTTGGATCACACACAATTTCTTCCAACTAGACATTGATAAGATCTGTCATAAATTCTAGAATCATCTTTCATGCTATTCATCTACAACGCGAATCTCCGTGGTACGATGGCCTCTACCCTTGGCATAGTCCATTTACTGCTGAAACCATCATCTGCATCTTCACCTCCAGTTTATTTTTAACAATTCTAGTAATGGTGAGAAAGGGACAAAAGGAGGTTAAAGTCTTTACAGGAAGTAATGAGTTAGAAACACAACTCATGGAACTGTGAGGGCTGCAAAATAGTTACACAGACAAAGAATTTGGCTAGATTTCATGAGAGAATTGGCATCTCGCATTAGAATATTTTTATCTCACTGTTTTTTAGACAAAGCAGGGAAGTAATGAGATACATTTTTTAAAGAGAAAGCCTACTATTGAAGGCCTAACACATTTTCAAATGGATTTCTCCTCAACCATCATTAGTCCTTTATTGTTTTTGGAATCTAGGGTGTACTTTGCAATGCAATTTTGTATTTCATCTTGTAAGCATGTAGTTCATGTATTTTGCACCAGAACTAAATGCTATGACAAATCAAAACTCCTTCAGGGGACTGTTTGAGACCATTCCAAATAAGCGTACATTATTTAAGTAATTATTTTAGTGAGACCAGGAGAAGCATGAATTGTCCTGCCTACTACTGATTTCTCCACAGTCTCCAATTCATCATCTGACCCACTGCTGCATGTTTCTCTGGCTCATCATGAAGGAGGATTTATCAATTTATCCACAGCCTACCACTTTCCATTCAGGTGCTTTCTGCTCACATTAGTACAATTCTGGCAGCTCACCAGTTTTATTATTTTGGGCCTCTTCACCAAAAAAATGTTAGTCTTTCAGTTAAATGCATCAGGGAGATTGGACAGTTGTCAAGCCCATTGCTCTCCTAAATCAAAAATCTTCCCCCCCCCCGGCCACATCTGACAATGGCTTTCCACAGACGTTTCATGTAATATCCTCAGTACTGTGTTCAATTGTTAAATTTTTTAATTGTCCAGTTTTGCCTTCTTCTGAACTCCCACATTCTGATGTGCTTAAAGCACTTGTTACTTAAATCCTATAAGCTTTCAAAGTATTGAGGCACACAGTTTGAAACCACTCAAAGCATTGGAATATTCACCTTTCTAGTAATTGTTGCAGTTATTGTGGATTCTCTCTCTTTGCTTCTGTCAGTCTTTCAAAGAAAAGTACCTGCTGATGTATCAAATTGAAGAAATATCTATCCACTGAGAACGCAGCGGTATCTAAACTGTTGCTGCTGCTGAAGATTTAAACTTAATACCTCAAAGACTTGAGACTTTTTTTTATAATTGCATTTACTTCATCATCCTTTTTGTGTTTGATGTCCCATTTTATTATTTTTTCTTGGGGTTAGAAATTAATATCATTCTTTCTTTCAATCGAAAAACCTTGTAATTGTGTCTTTAATTTTGTTTTTTTATCATGTTTTAATTGAAGTGTGATAAAGTTGCATTTTAAAAGTAGTTTAAAATCTTTATTGAGGCCAACCCAAAGGCTTAAAAGAGGGAAATTGATTCTCCACTCCTTTTCTGGTTGTAATACCAGTCAAATCTAGAAGTCTGACATATTCTTCAATTGTTAAAACCCTTATAATTAGGTACATCCGTCTTCATCACAGCCTGCTTAGGCCCTCCTTTAGAATTGCAGTATCGCAAAGAAGTAACATTGTTTCTCATACTTTGTCTCTTAGGTCTCGGATTCAGTATTGCTGGAGGAATTGGGAATCAGCACATTCCAGGAGATAACAGTATCTATATTACTAAAATCATTGAAGGGGGTGCAGCCCAGAAAGATGGTAGACTGCAGACAGGAGATCGGCTGCTTGCTGTAAGCTCTGTTTTATATTCATACTGTCATTTGTGTTTGATGAGCTTTCTGTTTTTGAATGTGAAACTCATCAGTATAGCAATAGTAAATTGCACATGAACAAATTTAAAAACAGGATCAGCACTTAAAAGCATATTTGTTTGCAACTGCATGAAGTAACTGAGAGGTTAATTTGGACCCTGATTTATGCTGTGTATTTGAACTTCCAAAGGCAATTTGCAAGAAGCATTACGTGGTACTCTTGTTGATAAAATGAAAGCTCATGGTCTAAAAAGGCAGTGATTGTGTGAACGGGACATTTGCTAAGAGACATAAAGCAGGAAATCATAATGAGCAGTTGTTTTTCTTCGGTTTGAAGGAAACTGAACAGCAGTGTCCCACAGAGGTTGGTTTTACAGTGGTGTTTTTGACACACATGATTGAGCTTGTTCAGAGCACAATTTCCAGATTTGTAGATAGCACAAAACTCTGAAGTGAGGATGGTAATAACAGACTTGAGGAGGACAGAGATTAGTGAAATAGGAAAACATATGTCACATTAAATTTTCGTAGAGCACCTCATTTTAGGAGGAAGAATGACAGAGGCATCATTAATTAAATTGATTAAGTTAAGTTTAAACTGGTTTGGCTTGAGGATGGGGTACAGAGTAGCTATAAAGTCAGGAGCAAGGCCCAATTAGAGACAGAAAGAATGCTAGGACAGTCAAGTAGGCTAAGAAGACATAAGCAGCATAAGGCACATGGAGAAAGGTCCAGAAGGTTAAATTGTATCTATTTCAATCCAAAGACCTTGACTTCTAAAGCAATGAACTTAAGAGCATTGGTCATCACGTGGAAATATGATATTGCTGCAATCACAGAGACATGGTTGAACGATGGAGAGGGCTGGCAGCTGAACATCCCAAGGTATAAAAATTTCAGGCATGATAGTGGGGAAAGAAAGAGAGGTAGGGGTATAGTTATATTGATAAAGGAACCATCACTGCAATAATGAGAGAGGACATTGTAGAAGGGTGTCCAAATGAGGCCATTGTGTAGATTTAGAAACAAAAAAAGGGGTGATTACCTTACTGGGTTTATACTACAGGTCTCCCAAAAGTTAGAGAAAGATAGAGAAGCAGATATATAGGCAAATCATTGAAAGACATGAGAAAACAGGATTTATAGTTTCAGGGGTCTTTAGTTTGGCTAACATTAACTGGGATCACCTCAGTGTGAAAGGATCAAACGATGTGGAATTTTTAAAGTGCATCCAGGAGATCTTTTTGTTAGAGCACATAAATAGCCCTACTGGAGATGTGGCAGTACTAGACCTAATCCTGGGGAATGAAGCTGATCGAATTGTTGAAGTTTGAGTGAGCAAGCATTTTGGGGATAGTGACCATGCCTGTGTAAATTTCAAAGCTATTAAGGAAAGAGATAAGATTTTGCAGAAGTTATGTGTCTAACCTAGGGAAAGGCCTTTTCCAATATTACTAATCATGATCTGGCAAACGTAGACTGGGAGCAGCTACTTGTGAGTATATCTATATTTGGAAAGTGGGAGTCTTTCAAAAGAAGTAAACTGAGAATTCAGGGCCATTGTGTTCCTCTAAAAGTGAAGGGCAAGGGCAGCAAGTCCAAGGAACCCTGGATATCAAGGGATGTCAAGAGTTTTAAAGAAAAAGCGGGAAGGATATGCAAAGCACAGCAAATTAAAAATAGAGGAAGACCTTCAAAGGTGTAGAGATTGTCGGAGGTTCCTTAAAATTGAAATTAGGAAGGCAAAGAGATGCCATGAAATATCATTGGCAGATGGGATAAAAAAAACCCAAGGCTTTTATGTGTATTAAGAGAAAGAAGGAAAGAATGGGACCTACAAGAGACCAAAGGGATATCCTGTCATGGAGCCAGTGGACAAGGGTGAGGTCTTAAATGAATACTTCTCTTCTGTATTCACAGAGGAAAATGACATTATAGCTGGGAATTTCAGCTGGGATGACGAGGCTCTAGAACATGTTAACAAGGGTTCCTTTGCTCGAGAAGGGCAGCAAGGAAAGTAAGGTAATTACAGACTAGTTAGTCTGACATCGCTGGGAGGGAAATTATTGGAGAAAACTCTGCAGGACAGGATTAATCAGTACTTGGAGAGGCAGGGATTGATTAAAGATAGTCAGCACAAATTTGTTAGAAGGATATCATGTCTGACTAATTTAATTGGACTTTTCTGAAAAGACGATTAAATATATATATGACGGTAGTGCAGTTGATATGGTTTACATGGACCTCAGTAAAGCTATTGACAAAGTCCCACATGGAAGGTTGGTCCAAAGGTAACACCTCGTGGGGCCCAAGGTAAGTTGGCAGACTGGATGCAAAATTGGCTTACAAATAGGAGGCAAAATGTGATGGTGCAGAGTTGTTTTTGTAATTAGAAGCCTGTGATCAATGACATACCACAGGGTTCAGTGCTGAGACCTTTGCGTTCTTGAATGTGAACGTAAAAGGTTTAATTAATAAGATTGCAAATGACATGAACATCATGGCTTTTGTTGATAATGATAAGGCTGGTCTCAGGCTACAGTCTGATATTGATCAGCTGGTGAATTGGGCAGAGCAGTGGCAGATCAACTTTTAACCCGATAAGTCCGAGGTGATGCATTTCGGGAATAATATTGGGAATGATATCACTTAAGAGAATGACATATGCAATGAATGGTAGGACCGTAGGGAGTAGTGAGAAACAAAGGGACTTTGGTCTTTAAGTCCATAGATCCTAAAGATATCAGCACAGATAGGCGTAATGATGAAGGGGGGATGCTTGTCTTCTTTAGGCAGAGAATTGAATTCCTTTTAATGGGGATGTTTTGCTACAACTTTATAAAACATTGGTTAGGGCACAGATGGAATATTGTGCGCAGTCCTGTTTGCCACACAATTGGAAGTGCATGATTACACTGGAAAGGGTGCAGAGGAGATTCACCAGGATGTTGACTGGGATGAAAAGTCTCAGTTATGAGGGGAAATTGGATAGGCTGGGTTTGTTTTCCTTGGAGCAAAAGAAGCGAAGAGGTTATTTGATTGAGGAATACAAAAAATATTTATAAAATAATAATAAAGATATTTTTTAAATAAAAGAGATTTATTGCAGTGTAGGTTGTGAGAATCTCTTCCCCATGACAAATGTGACTAAGACCAGAAAGCATAAGTTTAACATGAGGAACAAGTGGTTTAGAAAAGATCTGAGATTTCTTTTCACCTAAGGGTGATAGATGTATGTAATGTGCTGCCTGATAGGGTGGTAGAGGCAGGCACACTGACAACATTTAAGAAGCATCTGGACATGTACTTGAAATGGCAGGGCATTATAAGCTATGGACAAGGTGCAAGTAAATGGGATCTGTACAGTTTGTGTTTGTTGGTTGGCATAGATTTGTAGGCTAAAAGGTCTGTTTCTATGCTGTCTGACTGGATGACTCTATAGTCCTAAATTATCCAATTTTAATGTAGATGCAGGAAGACTGAGCCCTAGTTATTTGCATAAACACATCTTTGATGCTGCCAAGTCAAGCTAACCGGGCTTTTCTTCAGCTTTATTAATGGAAGCATAAAGTACAAAAGCAAGGAACCTAAGTTAAATAATAATAAATCAATGGTTATGTCATTGTTGGAATTTTCTGCCCATTTCTGGCCACTGCAATTTAGAAAAGTGTCAAACTTTTGAAGATGGTGTGGAAGATATTTATTGCAGTGTTACCAGGGAAATAGAACTTCCATTTACATGAAGATACTGTAGAAGGAGAGAATGTCCTCCTTAGAGCAGAAACAATTAAGAGAGAAAACTTGAGGTTTGAACGGTTGTTATGGTCACTTTTTTCACTAGCAGGAGAATCAATAGTCAAAGAGCACAGATTTAACCAATTAACAAAAAGACCAAAGGGAAGATTAGAATTTAAATTACACAATTTATTGTGAGCTGGAATGCATTGCTTGAAAGGTTGGTGCAAATAGATTCAATGATAACTTTTAAAAGAGAATTGGATAAATATTTGGAATGGTAAAGAAAGTTTGAACTGTGAAGAAGGAGCAGAAAAGTGGGATTAATCTTTTAAATAGCTTCCCCAGATGTGATGAGCAAAAAAGCCTTCTGCGCTTCATGATCCTAAATGTTAAAATGGAACTGTATGACTTACAACACTGTAGCGGTACTTGTTTGGAAGGTTTAAATGTAAAAGCCTTGTTCTTTGTGCTGGACAGGTGAATAACATCAGTCTGCAGGAGGTGCGGCATGAAGAGGCTGTGGCTGCTCTCAAGAATACTTCAGATATGGTTTATTTGAAAGTGGCTAAACCTGGTGGCAGCCACCTCAATGACATATATGCCCCTCCTGACTATGCAAGCAGTAAGTTAACAATGTTATCTTACTCAGTGACATTATTTATTATGTGGCGATTGTGTAATAGCTCATTCAGGTTAATTCTGTCCTCATTTTGAAACTGGAAGCTAATATCTCACCTAGGCATTTTCTGCAGTTTGTCCCTCCAACAGCAAAGTGCGCACATTGTTCTCAGAGATTCCAGATTGAGACTACCACCTGATATAAACCAGATGTACTTTTCATGCTAGTGTCCTCTATGTCTTGATATGTTTCTGCCTTGCTTGGACCACATTGTTGATCTGGCCAGCTGTCTGAGCTGACATAGTCCAGAGTATGTTATTATTACCGTGATCAGTCTGAAATTTCAGTAATTCCTGCTATTTTCCAGAGTGGGTAGCAGGGGTGGTGGGGTTGTGGGGGTTGGTGGGTGTGTGTGGGAGGTGGTGGTGGTGGTTGGGGTGGGGTGGGGTGGGGTGGGGAGTTGGTGGGTGTGGGGAGGTAGAAACGTTTCCTTTGCAAGGTAATAGTGAGGTTATTTCTAGAGATCGGGGGTAGGTCCATTTCCAAATTTTCAAGAAGAACACTTTAATGTCCCAATACATTCTAGCCCTGAGCACCCTTAAAAAAGAAATTCTGGCTGGCATGTTTTGTTTAGCTTTGAGTAGTTGCTTCTAATTAATTGCATTTATCTTTCTGATGCAGCATTTTCTGCCCTGACTGATAATCATGTGAATTCTGGTATGAGCTATATGGGTGGTGTTGAGAATAAACCAACGTATCCGATGCCAGCAATCACTTCAGGGCGATATTCTCCAGTCCCTCGGCATGTGCTTGGAGATGAAGACTTCACAAGGTTAGTTTCTACTGGTATATTGCAACAGAATGCTGGGCTATCACTTTAAGATGAAAAAAATTTATGTGTCAACTATAAATTTTTCTTAGGACACAGATATAGGAGGTTTTGACTATTTGGCAGTTTTCATGATTGAAGAGAGATCACTTGTGAACAAAATCTCATTTATCATGTGAAGAAATGAGGACCTTGGACAATGGAAACTAAATAAAAGTTATGGATTTACATTTCAGCTTTGGATATGGTATATCACACAAAGCTTGATTGTCAACGTTGAAAGACATGGAATGGAATAAAGTACTGAACTTAGCTTAACTCAGTGTGGAATCATGATAAACTAGTTGTTTCAGAGAACAGTGCTTATGAAGTAATGCAAAAAATGACAGGGTACATCTGCAGCACTGTTAGAGAGAGAATGATTGGAGGATGAATGCTGTCGTGCTAAGAAAGGTAATCAGCTTTGTGCTCCATTGTGTCAGTGTCATTTGCTCAAGGCAGCTCCTCAGCAATCCAAGGAATGCATTGCAGGGTAATTTCTGAACTGCTATAGGATTCTGCAGTGTCCTTTTAAACTATACAAGCTGAAATTGTTGCCAATATAATTTGTGTCTAATGAAGCCTTCAACCACTGAGTAGCTGCTATTTGAACTATAATGGAAGGTGTGACATGGGTTATCAGATACTGCTTTATGGCTGGTTCCACAATTATGCTGAGGGAGTTAGCCACCACATTTACCTTGGAAGGAATGGCATTCGAGTTCTGTGCAGAGTTCATATTGGACTTGGATAAATATGTGAATATGTTATAGCCAAATTTGTTGATGACAAAAGTAGGGATTAGAGGAATAATGTCAGAGTAATGGATCAACCAGTTAGGGCAGAAATTAGGAAAACATATTTCTTTCAGACAGTAGTGAATCTGTGGAATCCTTTACCTTAGAGGGCTGTAGAGGTTAGGTTAAGTATATTCAACGCTAAACCAGACAATTTTTTATCAGTAAGGGAATTAAGGGTATTGGGGAAAAGGCCGGAAAGTGGTGTTGAGGATTATCAGATCAGCCACGATCACATTGAATGGCAGAGCAAACTCAATAGACAAAATAACCTGCTTCTGCTGCAATGTCTTATGGTCTTACTATGGTCCTCCATGCTCCTCAACAGTGACCACTGGCTTTCAAACAACATACAACAGGTATTTCATTGGGTGTACATTTCAGTCTTTTAAGGTCAGCTGTTCCATTGAATTCATCATCTGACTCCTCTGCAACAAACTCATGTGACCTCGCCCTCTGCCGAACTGGAACCTGTGCTACATTGTTCTTCTGGCTTGGCTTCAGACCACTTCTGCCTGGTGTTTCATCGTGTGCCGATTGCATTTCTAAGCTACACTAAAGTACACAGAATTCCTACAACTCTAAACCCTAAGTCTGAGAGTGTGAAAGCAAAAGACATTGGTTTTTCATCATCAGACTCTTTCTCTTCTGTTTCTTGCTTGACCATCACTGCCTGGCAAGATCTTGAGTATCAGACAAGACAAACGCACAAAGGTACAGTTGCTAGGTGTTGAGTGGGGTAAAGCAAGAAGTGTGTGTTTAGATGACTTACAGCTTGCAAATCAAAGAGATTGTCAGAGATATGCAAAACTTATAGAGTAATTTGTAAATTATCTGCAACCGATCTTCTTTAAATCTGCATTGCCATTCCATCCTTCCTGTGTCAGTCCTATAATGTTATGCCAAACTATTCATTTCTCTTACATCGTACCATCTCATCTTTTACCCTACTTCTTCTTCCTAAGCCATCAATAACCCCCATTTCACACCTCGCTAGTATTTCCTAACCCTTTTCACGTCCCCACGCTGTCCATTCCTTCTCCAAATACCTCCCATGTAATCGAAGTCTTTGCTTTCCTAGACATCCTATTCTTTTCTATGCCTCCCTCTCATCTAGTCCAGTCTTCCCGTGAAATTCCTTATTCCAAGTACTCTCCTCACTACATTTCCTCCCACATTTTCCCGCCTATGCTACAACATGTAACTGAGGCCAGTGAGCAGCAATAGCTAGAGTACTGAAGACCCAATAACCAAGGATGTGGGCCTGAAACCAGGTAACCAATAATAGAAGCAATGAAAGGTGAGGTCCAGTAATCAAAAACAACTTATGCAGACAGATGAAAACTTTTATTTTGATAGATTATGGGATAAAAGGGAAATGGATATGAGGTGGAGGATCAGGTATGAACATAGTGCCATCTCCAATGATTTCTGCTCTGCTGCAGAGCATGGTCTTAGGCATGGTCACCGTGACGTTGAATAGTGTTCCTTCCATCAGTGTAAAAATTTACATTATGTCTGTGCCCCATTACTTGTGAATGTGTAACACCTTGTCCTGTTGTAGAGATAGGAAAATATGTAAGTGAGTGTGGCACAATGTGCTTGGATGAAGTGCCTGTCATGATTGACTAGCTGCCAGTGCGTGAAAGCTATGAGGTTAGGGTGTGTGATTTGTAGTGATGCCAAGTATGGAAGGGTGAGGTGAAGTTATGAATGACAAATGAGTCATTGTTACGTTTAAAAAAAGTTGGTGAATGTGTGAAGAGTTAGTGGCAAATTGAGCAGTGTGTGAGGCTAATAAAGCTATCGGCGAAATAGTCTATTTTAAGATGCGTTCACGATTTTGGCCACTCGTGTCATTATATTTCTTGTATCATAACAGCCAGGCACACGGATCACTGCAACAAAGACACCAATGAATATTAGTTCCCATGACCTATCACTCTGCAGGGCCTTCTGGTACTTTGTGCATGAAGGTCTTCTTTCCTTCTGCACACCTCTTGCCCAAAGGCTTCCAGTGTTGCAGGGAATCTTGGAGCTTGCTCCCTGCCATTTCTGTATCTCTTCCAAGCCAAATATGCATTTAAAATGATTTTCAGCATCTGCTTCATGCAATGGATGTCCTCTTCATAATATAAGGCCTTATAGCACAGATCAGTTAAAAGTTCATGCTAGCCTTTTGAAATTTCTGTTATCTTCTTAGGCCTGTATTCCGTCAGTGTATTTAATCAGCTGCACTCAATACTCATTTAAATGAGCAGGCAATACAAAGTTTGCATTTTTATACATCATTTATTTTCAGTCAGTCATTGTTGAAAATTTCAACTGTTTCCTGAGGTCAACGGCCTCTATTTGCACATCTACTGGAGATATTAAAATCAGTATCTATATCTGTGCTAATATATTTCTCTAACCTGATCTGTCTCTCCCCTCTGTATTGTGCTGAATATCTCTACCTCTTTGGACCGATGTATTTGTTGTCCTTATGACTGTGCTGTAGGATTGGATTGCAGTCCACCTGTAGGTGGAGTGATTGATTTTGCAGCAACCAATTGTATTGCAAAAATTAAAATCAAGGAATTCACAGTGTGGATTGAAAATCGTAGCTATCATGGCTCAAGACTTTCAACATCGACAGGTTAAGTGAGTACTGCACTATTCTATGGTGGTTTTCAGAACAATGATAAATTACGTGGTGCTTGAAAATATAATAAAAGGTAGAAAACATTTACTTTCAGAGAACTGTTAATTTGCACCTTCAAAGTACTTCCTGGTTATTTAGCTTATTTAGCAGGCTGCAAATCCCTTACTTTGGGTGTTACACTGTACAGAAAGCAGCAAAGCACAGAGCCTACATATCAATCATTTCAATTTAGCACGGCTTTCTCACAGGCCTTGTGTTGGATTTAAATACCTGACAACTGTACTGTGTAACATTTAAATGTTTAGTTGTTACTACTGAAGTGGAAGGAGTGCAATTATAAGTTGAAACTTGTTGATGTAATCCTGTATAACTTGAAAGTCCACATTTTTAGTATCCTGTGGAATTTCAGGCAACCAACCTTGAAAATCATATTGATGTATTGTAAAATCCTAGAAGAATGATCAGAGATGACACGTCAAAACCATAAACTGTAGAAATGGACTGTTGGAACTCCCAGTAAAGTAGCACTGCCCTAGTGTTTCATTGATTTTAGGGTAACTTTTTCAAGGCCTTGCAACATCAGTGAGGCCTTGGACATGTCCAGAAAATTTTAGAATATTGTTGCCTGGCTAGCTGTGCATTGCTGTTTGGTTTTATGAATACGTTCTTGGGATTTTTATTTTTGTAATGCATATTTTCCAACATTTGGTGACTGTAGGATAAATATGTTCCTATATGGCCAACGTCCTGATATGGGACACAAATGTAAGCTTTTCACTTTGAAGCAAGAGAGAGTGTTATGACTTGTGGTGGGAGAGCATTTTGGTGATAGTGACCATAACACTCTCTCATTCTACATAGCTATGGATAAGGAGAGGATTAGGCAGAATGGGAGGATATTTAATTGGGGAAGAGGAAACTATGATGCGATTAGACACGAGTTAGGAAGCATGGACTGGGAGCAGTTGTTCCATGGTAAGGGAACTATAGACATGTGGAGATGGTTTAAGGAACAGTTGTTGGGAGTGATGAGTAAATATGTCCCTCTGAGACAGGCAAGAAGGGGTAAGATAAAGGAACCTTGGATGACGAGAGCGGTGGAGCTTCTAGTGAAAAGGAAGAAGGTAGCTTACATAAGGTGGAGGAAGCTAGGGTCAAGTTCAGCTAGAGAGGATTACATGCAGGCAAGGAAGGAGCTCAAAAATGGTCTGAGGAGAGCTAGGAGGGGGCACGAGAAAGGCTTGGCAGAAGGAATCCGGGAAAACACAAAGGCATTTTACACTTACGTGAGGAATAAGAGAATGGTCAAAGAAAGAGTAGGGCCGATCAGGGATAGCATAGGGAACTTGTGTGTGGAGCCTGAGGAGGTAGGGGAAGCCCTAAATGAGTTTTTTGCTTCTGTCTTTACGAAAGAAACGAACTGTGTAGTGAATGAAACCTTTGAAGAGCAGGTGTGCATGCTGGAATGGATAGAGATAGAGGAAGCTGATGTACTGAAAATTTTGTCAAACATTAAGATTGACAAGTCGCCAGGCCCGGATCAGATTTGTCCTCGGCTGCTTTGGGAAGCGAGAAATGCAATTGCTTCGCCACTTGCGAAGATCTTTGCATCCTCGCTCTCCACTGGAGTCGTACCTGAGGACTGGAGAGAGGCAAATGTAATTCCTCTCTTCAAGAAAGGAAATAGGGAAATCCCCGGCAATTATAGACCGGTAAGTCTCACGTCTGTTGTCTGCAAGGTGTTAGAAAGGATTCTGAGGGATAAGATTTATGACCATCTGGAAGAGCATGGCTTGATCAAATACAGTCAACACGGCTTTGTGAGGGGTAGGTCATGCCTTACAAACCTTATCGAGTTTTTTGAGGATGTGACTAGTAAGGTTGATGAGGGTCGAGCTGTGGATGTGGTGTATATGGACTTCAGTAAGGCATTTGATAAGGTTCCCCATGGAAGGCTCATTCAGAAGGTCAGGAGGAATGGGATACAGGGGAACTTAGCTGCTTGGATACAGAATTGGCTGGCCAACAGAAGACAGCGTGTGGTAGTAGAAGGAAAATATTCTGCCTGGAAGTCAGTGGTGAGTGGGGTTCCACAGGGCTCTGTCCTTGGGCCTCTACTGTTTGTAATTTTTATTAATGACTTGGACGAGGGAATTGAAGGATGGGTCAGCAAGTTTGCAGACGACACAAAGGTCGGAGGTGTCGTTGACAGTGTAGAGGGCTGTTGTAGGCTGCAGCGGGACATTGACAGGATGCAGAGATGGGCTGAGAGGTGGCAGATGGAGTTCAACCTGGATAAATGCGAGGTGATGCATTTTGGAAGGTCGAATTTGAAAGCTGAGTACAGGATTAAGGATAGGATTCTTGGCAGCGTGGAGGAACAGAGGGATCTTGGTGTGCAGATACATAGATCCCTTAAAATGGCCACCCAAGTGGACAGGGTTGTTAAGAAAGCATATGGTGTTTTGGCTTTCATTAACAGGGGGATTGAGTTTAAGAGTCATGAGATCTTGTTGCAGCTCTATAAAACTTTGGTTAGACCGCACTTGGAATACTGCGTCCAGTTCTGGGCGCCCTATTATAGGAAAGATGTGGATGCTTTGGAGAGGGTTCAGAGGAGGTTTACCAGGATGCTGCCTGGACTGGAGGGCTTATCTTATGAAGAGAGGTTGACTGAGCTCGGTCTCTTTTCATTGGAGAAAAGGAGGAGGAGAGGGGACCTAATTGAGGTATACAAGATAATGAGAGGCATAGATAGAGTCGATAGCCAGAGACTATTTCCCAGGGCAGAAATGGCTAGCACGAGGGGTCATAGTTTTAAGCTGGTTGGTGGAAAGTATAGAGGGGATGTCAGAGGCAGGTTCTTTACGCAGAGAGTTGTGAGAGCATGGAATGCGTTGCCAGCAGCAGTTGTGGAAGCAAGGTCATTGGGGTCATTTAAGAGACTGCTGGACATGCATATGGTCACAGAAATTTGAGGGTGCATCCATGAGGATCAATGGTCGGCACAACATTGTGGGCTGAAGGGCCTGTTCTGTGCTGTACTGTTCTATGTTCTATGTTCTATGTTCTAAACTAGCTTAATATTTGCAGAAATCTTGATTGCTTCAGGAGGAGGAGTGTCAATACATTAGTGCGAGATAGAACAATTTCTCATTCAGCACTGTTATTGGAAAACTTTAATAATTGTGCCAATTCAAAAGTGCTCAGCATTTGAGATTTAATGCCTGTTTTCAGAGTGCTGTATAAAGGAGGAACTAAGTTTTGAAAAATACATTTTACTTCAAAAAAACTCCAAGCACTGGTATCAGTGCTGGGGTAACAATTGAGAAATTGTGCTAAGGTAGTAGAATTACCAGTGACTGGATGTTATGGTTCTTGTAATTTTAAATATCAGTTCCAGTTTTGCTAATGCACTCTGCCTATAAGCCAACACCACTTCTCTTAGCAATCACAAACTTCAGGTTGGTCTTCGTTCCTTGATTTTAATGAATAGAATCTGATAATTGCCCAAATTTTCTGATAATTTAGTAGATTCTGAACTGGGGTGGGGGAGGGGAGGAGTGCATAAGTCAGTGAAGTGTTTTGGATTGTTTTCTGTTATTGTGCATCATGGAACTTACATGTCAGAAAAGTGCCTTTTGGCCTGACTGGTGCATTCTGGTGCTTATTGACTAGACTTTCCTTCAGCCAGATACAGTTGTTAATCCAGCATTGAATGAATGTGCAGATGGGATCCTGCAGAGTCCCCATTATGGCATACTGCAAAAGAAAAGCCTAGGAAATTAAATTTTGCACTGGACCATTCTAGGCTGGAACCCTTTAAAATTTTCATTTTAAAGCAGAGACTTGAGGGTTCTAACAAAATTAAGTAAAATAGTTACTCAGGCAAAGTTAAACAATTAAATACAAAGCCTAACTCAATAGCTTTTGAAACAGACCCTGTACTTTCCTCCCATACTCAACTAAACCTCCTCAAGACTCCTTATGTCCCCAGACCCTGAACAAACACCTCTCCCCAGGGGCCTGACCCACCTACCTCCTTGGAGACAATGCAGACTTGACAAGGCCTTCCCTGCACCAGCTGCACACACCACTCTCCCATGGGTGCAATGGGAGCTGATCCCTCACATCCTAGGCTCCAGCACCTGGCTGCTGTGAAAGGGGACGTGGTTCACCTGACAGTTCCATTACAGGAGAATTGTCAGTACGATATAGAAATACAGCTCTGCATTTGAGGGAGCATGAGCAGACCTTCAAAAAAATGCAGAGCTCCCTTCATTCAAAAAAGTGAAGTGGCAGTCAGTGACACAGGGAGTCTCCCCGTCTTAGCCTTTTAGCATATGCTTCTATTCCTTTTATTCTCTTGTACTGTAATAGGAACGCAAGTGCTTACAGACCTATTGAATATTTAATTTCAACATTTGTTTCAAAAAGAAAACACAATTCAGGCTGTAAATTCAGTGGTTGTCTGGGAAGGAATCTTGAAATATACAGTGTGAAGGGTTTAGAGGGTGCATAATTCTTAAATGCATCCAGGACAACTTTTTAAACCAGTACATAGCATATGCTACAAGAGGAAGGGTGGTCCTGGACCTAATTTTAAGTAATGAAGCCAGGCAAGCAGTTGAAGTGTCAGTGGGGAACATTTTGCAGACAGGGACTCAGTCTGTTAGATTCAAGATTGTTCTGGAAGAGGATGAGAATAGGCCTAAAATCAAAGTTCTAAACTTTTGTGGGGAGTTTGGGGGAAAATGCTGATTTTAATATGATCAGATACGGTTTAGCCATATTGGACTAGGAGCAGATACTTTTAACTAAGTCTGCAAAGCAGTGGAATGCATTCAAGAAAGAAATAGGGAGCACTCTGGCTATTGAAGATAGAGGAGATTAGATAAAAACAGAAAAGGTAGGCTTACAGTAGATACCAAGGGCTCAAAACAGCAGAAACCCTAAGAGTGCAGTGTAGGTTATTGGGAAATTTAAAGGAAATTGGGAGACCAAAAAGGTTCTAGAGAAAAAAACCAATGAAAATCCTAAGTTTCTTTGCAAGCTTGCTAGGGGTAAAGGGTTAACTAGGATAAGAGTGGGGCCCATTAATGACCACAGTGGTAATTTATGCTTGGAGTTGGTGGTGGTAAGTAGGGTTCTAAATTAATACTTTCTGGCAGTTTACATGAGCAAGAGGGATTATGTTGGTACAGAAATCAGGGAGAAGGACAATGATTTAGTTAAAGAAATTAGCATAGACAGTGAGGATGTTCTGAATGTTCTGACAAGCTTAAAAGTAGATAAACTGGCGGGACTGAATGAAATGTATCCCAGGCTGTTGAATGGGGTAAAGGAAGAAATAGTAAGGATGCAGCAAATAATTTTCAAATCTTCTCTGGCCACAGGAGCGGTGTTAGAGGACTGGAGGACAGCTAATATGATACCATTATTCAAGAAGGGACCAAGTGATAAACCAGTAAACCACAGGCCAGTCAGTCTAACCTCAGTGGTGGGGAAACTATTGGAAGCAATTCTGAGGGTCATAACTAATTTGCACTTGAAGAGGCAGGATTAACCAAGAACAGTCAACTAGTTTTAAGGGGCAGCCAACTTGATCATGGGCAACACAGTGGCTAGTATTGCTGCCTCAATGCCAGAGACCTAGGTTTGATTCCAACCTTGGGCAACTGTATGTGTTAAGTTTGCACATTCTCCCATGGCTGGGTGGGCTTCCTCCCACAGTCCAAATATGTGCATGCTAGGTGGATTTGCCATGCTATGCTCATAGTGTCCAGAGGTGTGTAGGTTAGGTGCATTTGCGATGGGGAGTGCAGGGGTTGGGAAAGGGGACAGGTCTGGGTGGGATTCTCTGCAGAGGGTTGGTGTCGATTTGTTGGGACAAATAGCCTGTTACCACACTGTAGAGATTCCATGAATTTTTTAGAGGGGTGTCCAGGTGTGTAGATAAGGGCAATGTATTAGATGTAGTCTACTTAGATTTCAGGGCTTTTGATAAAGTCACACATTGGAGACTGATAGCAAAGGTGAGAACTTAAGGGATCTCCAAGGAAATTTAGTTAATTGGATCCAGAATTGGGTGTGTGACTGGCAGAGGGTATCGTCAAGAGGTGTTCTTCTGACTGGAAGTCTGTATCCAGTGGGGTTCTGCAGTTATAGATGATTGATTTACACTTAAAAGTGAAGTTGATCAATAAGTTTGTGGATGTTGTAAAAATTAGTGGAATAATAAATCAAGAAAATGGTCTTTAGATGACAGAAGAATATACTTGGACTGAAGTGGGAGGTGATGCACTTGGGCAGGACAAACAAGACAAGAGAATGCATGAAGGAGTCTAGGCCCCTGGGAAGCACTGAGAATCAAGGACACCTTGGCACGCATCTTCCAGTCCCTTAAGGTAATTGGACAGTTAGATAAAGTTGTTAAGAAATCATTTATCGTTATTAGCCCAGACACAGTTTAAGAGCAGGGAGGTGATGCTGCTACTGTATAAAAATGTTAGGTCATAGCTGGAGTGTTGTTTGCTGTTCTGGAATCCACATTATAGGAGGGACCTGATAGCACTGGAGAGGGTGCAGAGGAGATTTAGCAAGCCTTGGTTGGAGAGTTTTTAAATTATGAAGAGACATTGAATAGACTGGGTGTTTTCTTTGAAGCAGGAAATTGAGCGGGGAACATGTATACAACTCATGAAGGGCACAGATAGGAAAGACAAAAGGAATATTTCCCTTTTGAGGGAAAAATGACTGGGGTCATAGATTTAAGGTTAGGGCAAGATGTTGAGAGGAAAGATTATTTTCCACTCTGGTAGGAATCTGAAACTCGCTGTCTAAGGGTGGTAGAGGCAGATACCTTCATAATATTTAATTAGTATTTAGATGTGCACTTGCAATACAAATGTTTACAGTTCAAGTGGTGGAAAATAGGCATTTGCTTTTGACTGGTGTAGACTCAGCCTTTTCCTGTGCTGTAGATCCATTTCTCTGACCTGGAGGTGCCAAGAGAATAAACAGTAACTCTTCATGGGGAGATAGGCAAGTCAAAACAAACTGACCCTTGTGTCTCCAGTGATAAGAAGGAGTTAACTATAATCCCATGCCCCATATCCAACCAACAAAAAGCCATGTTCTGCAGATGATCCAAGCTGCAGATATTTGTGTTCTTCCCTTTGAAAAATACAGACAGGTGTTAAAATAGATATTACGACCTAGTCTGGGGATGCTAGTGGGTGAACATGTTTGCTGGGAAGGTCACACTTGAGAAACTGAAGTCATCCCAGTACTGCAGGCAAGAAAGGTAGTCTTTTTTTAAGCTAAAGCCAGAAAAGTGAAACTGCAGGTGAAAAGAAACAAGACAAACCTTCCAACTGACTTATTAAACCAAGCATCTCAGAAGAAGTCACTTGCCTACCAACAGTGGCACACTATCACCCAGTGTAACAGCCAAAACATCCTGTTATCTACTCTTCAATGAAGTCAGAGTCTGATCTGTATATCAGATTTTTGTTTCTTTTATTTCTAAAGTGTGCTTCTTTTCACATTTAGTAACTAATAAATTCCCCTCCTTTGTTATCACAAAAGTCTGGTCCGATTGGCTCCTTTTAAACAAATATTTAGTCTGAGAGAAAGGCATCCATGAGTGAAGAGATCCTTTATCAATTAACCTTGCTGCAAACAACTGAGGAGGC
Organism: Stegostoma tigrinum; assembly: GCF_030684315.1. NCBI lineage: Eukaryota > Metazoa > Chordata > Chondrichthyes > Orectolobiformes > Stegostomatidae > Stegostoma > Stegostoma tigrinum. The sequence goes on from NC_081368.1 coordinate 40,009,838, forward strand.
AAGTGAATAAAGAAGGCAAACCATTTCATCCCTCACCAGGGCACTTAGTTTGGGGTATCTCATCCAAAAGAGTGGTAAATTAGGAAACTCACTGAGGACTTGATCACAATAGTGATCTTCCTCTTAGATATCTATGTGCTATTTGCCTCAGCTAGTCAGTATTATAGCATGTTCCAGTTCTTCACTGAGTAGTCAATTACAGGCATTTAGGGATATTTTTGCTTCGTTCCTCCAATGTGTAGTTTGTTGTTTGCACTGACAGAATGCCAAGAATTCAGTGACTGGGGCTGAGGGGGAAGTGGAATCTCCCTGGTTAGTTCCTTGATGGAAGATGCATTAAAGCCTCAATAACTTGTGCCTGAATTCTCCAAAAAGGAATAAGGCTGGGATAGGACATTAAATCATATTGGAAGTACTGTGTTAAGTCCCTGACATCTGGAAAAGAGTACTAGGTTCTCCTGATGGGGTGGGGGGGGGGTGCGGTGAGAAGCAATATCAACAGCCCAGGATAGAGTGTTTTGCATGTAATGAATACATACTAAAAACACAACTTATGCAAACTGCTTTTGCAGTTAACTTGAAGACAAATTCAAATCAAGAGCCTTCACTCTGGTTAAAATATATAATGAGCAGTGAGGCACATATTGAAGTGGAAAAGGCCAGTGGTTAGCACCAGGAACCCAGGTTTGATTCCAGCCTCAGGCAACCATCTATATGGAGTTTGCACATTCTCGCCACATCTGCAGGGGTTTCCTCCAGGTCCTCCAGTTTCTTCCCACATGTGTAGGCTGGGTGGATTATCCATAGTGTTCAGGGATGTGTAAATTATAGGGATATTGGTCTGGGTGGGATGCTGAGGGTCACTGTGGACTTGTTGGACCAAAGGGCTTGTTTCCACACTGTGGAGATTGTGATCTAGGAATCAGATGGAATTCTTGCCATTACAGAAGTTTGGTTGAAATAGGGGAATAGGAAGCAGTGGGGAGTAGGTTGGAGCTTGAGAATCACTTGTGAGTGTAGGAAGCAATCAGAATGAGCTTTTGCATTATTATAGGAGCAAGGATAGCCCATTAGATAGTAGTGCCTACACAAACAGTTAATAAGACATTGGTTGATCTTGTCTATTCTTCTGTTTAGCCCCCAGATTTTTGCTGGACAAGTCAAGAGCATATCTAACTCAGCCTGTGGTAAATTTAATGACTTAGTCTCCCCTGCTTTCTAGTGAGGAAAATTTTATTCAGTGGGAAAGACGCTTACACCCCTGCCTTAAAAGAAAGTCCTCTTATTCTTAAACTGGATCTTCTATGCCTAGTCTCTCCTACAAGATGAAACGTCCTGTCAGCACCAGTCCAATCAGTTCATCTCAAAATATTGTATCTTTCATGAACAATGAAAGTTTGACTAAGACAAAAATGAGCTCAGGATCTTGGAACTTTGCTTGTAGAATAAGCAAAAATCTTTGCAGACTAGGTCAGTATGCAAGAACATATCATTGACAAGAGTCTGACTGCTGTGGAGTTTTTGGTGGAGAAGAAGCTGAACTTTATCCAGTCAAATGTGGTCAGACAACCAAAAAAGGTACTTTGCAGTGGGCCCAGATGTGGAGGACAGCAAGGAGAAAGCCATTCAGGATCCAGTCCAACACATGTCAATAGAATGTCCCTAATAGGATCTGTTGTTCGGACCATTTTAGCAGCACTCACTATTTGGCACCTCAAAAGGATCTCGAGGATTATAGAGATGTACTGCATGCCAGATGGAGGAGACCTTGCCAACTATAGGCCTGCAAGGGCCACACTCCCAACTTGAAGAGGAGAATGGATCAAATTAGGCTAGAAATTAGGTTCCAGCACCTAGTGCCAGGTGGTATGCCAATCTGACAGACCTTAATTCTCAACAGATAACAAATGACAATGCATTTGAGAAGTCATCAGCTTCAGATCTTACATCCACAGGACCACTACATCTCCAACTGACATCAATCTGCTTATCTTTTGACATGTCACTCCAGCCTGGTTACCTCTATCACTGAGATGTCAATACTCTGCCTTTACCTACAAAGGTCCCACTGCTTATTCTGTAAGTGATCTTACTGTTAACCAGGCAACTATAATAAAACCATCTGCCTGACAAGAAAATCATCAAGTCTACTTAATCGCATTTTGCTGTCTATGTTAGTGATGTATCATTTGAAACCCCTTGTGCCTTAATACTATTTCCTTTATGCTTAGTCACTAAATATGGTGCAACTGTAAGTCTGCAGAGTTTAGAAACAGGCTGCTCACTGATGCCCTGTTGCCCAAGATTACTTTGGCAGCTGCAGCCTGGATGCTTGATGCCTGGGTACCCCAACATGCCAAGGGTCTCCTGTGACTGTTTCGGGTGCTGCAGTACAGAGGTCACTGAGAGGTGCTTGGAAGCAGCTGCCACCCTCAGTTCAGAGGTGTCCAGAGATGGCAAGTGAGCCCTTCTCCCTCTTGGCGCATGATAGTATCTCCTGAACAAACAGAGAAGGACGATGCTGGGTAGGTTGTTGAGATGCCTCTTTTCCCCTGTTCCTGGGAACTGTTGTATACTGTGGATGCATCAGGGATTGCATTCAGATTCATTCATATTGTGGCCACTGATTAGTCTGCTAAATCTCAATCTCCATGTTTGTGGTCAGCCTCACCATGGAGGAAACCAAATACTTGCACACTTGAGACACTACATACATTGAAGGGACATGACATTGGCTTAATTGTCTGTGCCTATGTACAGTGCCTCTGGCAGGTCTACCAGATTTTACCATACCTGTCACTGTATCTCCAGATGGTACAGTGTAGCCATATTAAGTTGGGACTCAACATGAGCTTCACCCCAGCAGTCTTCAGAGTCAGATCCTTAGGCTGTCTCAGCTTCAATCACCTGCTCCAGTAAGTGATGTTCTCACCACACTGAGCGCTCAGGTTCTAACGTTGATTGCATCCAAAGTGATGGATTCTGCACCAGGGGTGTGTGGGGGAAACGGACATGGCGATACACCCTGAGGTTTCGACATCCTCCCCCTTGGATAGACCAGGACACAAATACCTGCAATGGAGAACAAAGAATTAAGTTCATGATTAAAACTCCTTCCTTCCCCTCCCTCTCTAACACATACTCCTTTCTGCCCAGTGGTGGACACTAAGTTTGCAGTCTCCTCACTCTCCTCTCTGCACCTCTGCTTTGTTGTCACTGATCTTCCAGCCACCCTAATCCTTAACCAATTGCACAGCCTCTTCCCATACCAGTCAAATGTCAGGCATTCCTTTGTCTGTCTTTGTAGTGCTTTGGCAATACAGGTATTTTTCCACTCTGAAGGGGCAAATAAGTCTTAGCTTGACTAAATAACTAACGCACAAAACTTCTCTCCTTTGCCCATTTCAGTGTACAGGGGAAGGTGCACCATCAGGACCTGTGCCAGGATGACTAAATCCTATCATTGTTGCAAGTGTCTCAGAACTACAGGAGACAGATGGTGGTAAGCCCCAGGAGCATTTTATTGCATTTTACAGACACTTAGCTACTGCAGGCCAGAGATTCAATGTTCTTTTGACTAATATCTTTAATTTTTTTGCTGATATTAGAATATCAAACAGTTGATCTCACCTGAGAGGTGGCGAACATACTTAGACAAACAGTATTAGTTTACAAATGCTGGAATTATGAAATAACAGCAGAAAATGCTGAAGACACTCAGCAGGCTGGCAGCTTCCATGCTTTTAAATAAAATTGGAGATGCAAACAGTGCACAGTTTTCTTATCATTCCAATGTTTGATAGATGAACTCTATGCACATCCAACCACTGAGTGGGCATCTACAGTGACTAAGAACATTGCCTACATAGATCCTTTCATGGGCTTAATGTACAAGTGAGACCAGGGTCCACCTGGCTATTCACACAAGTGTCAGGGGAGCTGCTGACAGCAATTTTTGTCCTTGGTTGCACTCTGGGAACTGCCCCACTAATATGGTTATGACTGCATCCAAGCCTGGCCACCAGACAGAATTTCACCAAATATCTTAATTTTGAAATCCAGTGGCAGTACCACATTGAGTCTCTGTTTAGGATATGTCCCAAGTGTGGACATACAGGTACCTTCACTCAAGTGCCAGTCGGGCTGGCAAGTGTGTCCACTTCCATCAGAATAACTTGCAACTCATATGGTCCACTTGCTACATTTTCCAGTAATAAAGCCAATTGTAGCACTTGAAGTTCATTTTTGCATGGTTATCTCATTAATCCCACATAGCAACCAATTTCTTAACATCTCATTGAGAGTTAAACCAAAGTCACATGTCTCTCACAGTCATCTTAACCTAGTCGAAACTCCCAATATGGCTTTCCCTGGTAACAAACAAAATTAGAGGCAGCTTATTCCCTAAATAAACCTATCAGCTCTTGAAACATTTTAGTATCTGGTGCCTCAGGGAAAGTTAGGCTTCTAATAACCACAAAAACTACAGACCAACAAGCTGTCAGGAATATTATTCTTTGTCTGTCATCTGCCTCATTGTCATTTGCCCAGAAAAAAAACACATTCTTTCCACATACCAGACCCAGTCTTCAACAGCACATCAAACAAACCAACTTCCTAAATACTGGCATGATGCCAGAAATGCTTACCCCAAATCAAAGACAACTGTTCTGAGTTTCTTCAGAAATGTGATTTACTGTCATCACAATTGGAATAACTCCAGAGGCCAGTATCCTATCACCCTTTATTTGCACATGGAGAGCTTAATACCATGCCAGCTCTTTTTATCTGCCAGCCAGGAGTCCCTGATCGGGCTGTTAATCTGGCCCAATCAGGGAATTCATACTCCATGAGGTCCACTTGGCTGATCTCATTCCAATCCCTACACTGTTATCTACACGTCCAATACTGTCCTGCATCTTATCAATAAAGTACATGCGGATGAAGTTAAAGTAATCAGTCTTCACATATTTGGCTTAAACATCAAAATCTTTTAATTAGTCCAAACATTTTAGTGGTTATTAAATTGCAAATTTATTTGTCCTTCATAAATGTTCCTCTATATTTAAATTAATTTATACTCAGAACCGTAATCCATAAAATGCAATTATGTACAAATATGCATGTCTAATTGTCAACAATCGAATGCTGTTGTGCACCAAGGGCCATTCTCAAGCCTTTGAGTCCTACTTTACCTGTGATACACCTCTGAGAAAAAATTAGGGGTTCAGCTTGAAATGCCATTTTCTATGTAGAAACCCAGAAGAACCTCCACTTCAAAATCTCTAACTAAAGGGATTAAATGTATCAATTTTCTGAAGTATTGGTGGTCTGATTGCAAAAGAGTTTAAGATATCTTTCAGTCACAGTTTTGTCAATCACCCTTGATTTGACTAGGAATTGTCTGAAATGGGAAGTTACTCTTATGTATGGAGTTGTGAGAAATTCAAGAGAACCATCATGGTTCATTTTGTATTACTCTTGTTTGAGAGAATTCTGGGTCTAAATTCAAATCCTTACAGTCTCACCTGGAACCTAGATCCTTGCTCTTGAGATTCTGAGTGCAAGTGGCTGTCTTATGCTCATGGACATTCCCTATCTGACATGTTAAAGAAAACAATTTCTTGGTTACTGATCTAACTTATCATGAGGTCTGTCTGATCTAGCCTGGCTAACTAAATTATGAGTTTCCAAGAAAACAGTCTGGCCTGTACAGTGACTCTACTGAAACTGTTATAAGGGCATTCAGATCCCTCTTTGTGGAGGGCACGTGACCACAACAAGCCAACTGAAAATTTTGGTACAATATTCCATTTTGTTTCAACTATCTCCATTTTCATACAAGAAACAAGCATGAAAGGTATTTGGATTCATTACAACTTACGTTTTGAGTAGCTAATTTATTCGCAATGCGTGCAACTGTTCTCATGTGCAGGCAGTTGGGTTATTCTCATCAATCTTTGCATGTGCATTGGGTAGTAGCATTTAAATAATGCCAATTCCTTAATATTACATCTTAACGACATGTTGTCATTGGCTGTTCCCCTGGGTGATGTTCCTTCTCCAGGTATGTTCCCATGTCACATGTTGCTGCAGAACCTGTTGTAGTTCCATTTCTGTTCATTGTGGTGATGTAGACCACAAGGACTGATGTTTGATGTGTCAGTTCATTTTTTCTGATCTTGCAGTTGAGGAACAGCAACGCCAGTTGTGCATATGTGCCTGTGATTGCAGTTGTATCCCTGAGTTTTCACATGTATCCTGTACGATCAGGGTGACAGTGCTCTGCACAGCCCCAATTTGTTACTTGGATTAATTGTTGTTGACAGCATTGAAGTTTTGTACTTTGCCTGGTTCTCCAATGTTTACCTCTGGCAGTTTGAAAGTCTTGTTAAAATGAAATTTGGCTTTCTACCTTTTTACCTTGATTTTGAAACTCATGTTTGTTACTACTCTGGCTTCAGTAGCTTATTTGCAATTGCAAGTCAGGTGTGGGTGTGGCACAATATCTGGAATGCTTTATTGATTGAAGTGTGCTTTCAGGCATTCTACAGTCTCACTGTTAGTCATTGCAGTCAACTGGTCCACCTTCAGTAGTCAGAATACTAATCTATATTGTCAAGATATTCAGTGCTTGCAAAAGTGAGAAGCTCAAATCTCAGCTTCATCCATGGTTTTGCCTGGAATCTCATGTGTGGCTTGATACCTTGCTTAGCCTAGTATTTATTATAAGCACTGCACTTGATTTCATTGCTTATGTTTAGTCAATAGAACACAACTCTTGCCTTCCTCAGGCTTTACTCACTTCCTTGGTGATTTGCATGAATATGTTTTAACCTCTCTCCTGTCAACCTCTTGGGGATAAAGACTGTCTTTCCTCTGTACAGTATGCCATCTTGGTCTGAGAATTCCTTCTGTATGCATAATATGCAGCAACAGATGTGTCCTTGATGGTTTTTAAGGCATTCTTTTATCACTACTAGCAACACTTGAAGAGTGTAAGACAGCTACCTACATTCAGGAGATAGGTTCCAGGTGAGGCTGTAAGGATTTGATTTAGACCCAGACTTCTCTCAAACAACAGTGATACAAAATGAACCATGGATGATTCTCTTGGTTTGGTCACAACACCATCCATAGGAATAACTTACGATTCCAGTTCATTTTATTTGAGTGATGCGTCGTCTATTAGATTCAATTTCTGTGCTAGATGATGACTTTCAAAGGATGCTGAGCTGCAGCTTCTCATTGGAACTGAAGAACTTCACATTGTGTTGTAGCATTCTCTGCTTTGTTCATTGGGAGTGCTGCCCTTGATGTCAGTGATGTCCATCACTTTCCCTTGCTTTTATTTCATGTCCAGATGTTGTTTCTGGAACTGAAGTAACATTTTTTGCGGATGCTTTGGAGCAGATAGTAACAGCTTGAGGAAAATGTTTTGAAGTGATTTGTGGTCAGATTCATCTGTCACTTTGTCATTTCCAAGGAAATATTGACGGAAGTGCTCAAAGGCAAAGCAGTTGCACTCGATTGTGATTGTAGTGAGCAAAGATTTTTTTTAATGTGCCTCTACAACAACAAATCAGTGAAATATCTACAGTAGCTTTTACTCTGAAAAAGTTATTAACTATCTCATGTTGTATGCGTTGACACTCCTCTGAAGCTGTGGAGATGCCAAAAAGCACATGCAACCACGTTTATCTCCAAAGGGCGTTCAGAATTTAGTTAGAAAGCCAGTGCTTTCATTCAGCTTCACTTGCCAGTAACCACTAATTACATCTGAGGGAGTGAAAGTTATTACCCTGTGCAAATTGTGGTAGAATTCTTTCCATTGAGATATTACCATGAGATTTAGGAGTAGAATTAGCATTCAGCCCAATGAGTCTTCCCTGCCATTCAATAACAGCTGATATGTTTCTCAGCCCCATTCTTCTGCCTTCACCCTGTAATGCTTGATCCCCTTACTAAGCAAGAACCCATCTATATCTGTATTAAAGACACAATGATTTGGCCTCAACAGACTTCTGTTGCAGCAAGTTCCATAGATTCACCACACTCTAGCTGAAGCAATTCCTCCTCAGTTCTGTTCTAACGAGTCATATCTTCACTCTGAGGCTGCACCCTTGGGTCCTAGTCTTTCCTACTAATGGAAACATCTTCTCTGCATCCACATTGTCCAGGCCTTTCAGGATTCTGTAAGTTTCAACTAGATCCTCCCTCATTCCCCCTCATCCTTCTAAACTCCATAGAGGCAGAGACCTCAACCCTCCTTACATGACAAGCTCTTCATTCCCGGCTCATTTTTGAGAACCTCCTGCAAGGCCAGAACATCCTTCCTTACATATGGGGCCCAAACCACTTTTTTTAGAAAGATGCAGTTCCAGTTTGCATGGTCGTTAGCCTTGGAGTCTTTCCTTCTCTGCTGTCACCGACCGTCCCATCAAACTCAGGTATCACACAGGTCAGACTCGCAGCTTATTCTGGTTCAAACAATGTGCCCTTGCTTCCAGCCTCAGAAAACCACTTCTTCCCCCTTCCTCCTGTTCTGAATGAGTACTGCATCACTCTATCACTATTCCATAACCATCCTATAGACTGCTATAGTATTCCAAATGTGGTCTGTCAAGAGCCTTATGTAGCCTCAGCAGTAAATCCATGCTGTTGTATTCTAGCCTTCTCACAATGAGTGCTATTATTGCATTTGCCTTCCTAACTGCTAATTGAACCTGCTTGTTAACCTTAAGAGAATCCTGAACTAAGATTCTTTTAGTTTCCTTTGTGTTTCAGAGTTTTAAAGCTTTTAGTTCATGCCCTCATTCTTTCTACCAAAGTGCATAACATCACACTTACCCAGATTGAATTCCGTTTGCCATTTCTTTACCCAGTATCCTTGCCTGTCCAAATCCTTTTGTAGAACAGAGTTGAGGAGAAACTTCTTCACCCAGAGAGTGGTGGATATGTGGAATGTTCTGCCCCAGAAGGCAATGGAGGCTAAGTCTCTGGATAGTTTCAAGAAAGTGATAGATAGAGCTCTTAAAGATAGTGGAATCAAGGTTTATGGGGATAAGGCAGGAACAGGATACTGATTGTGGATGATCAGCCATGATCATAACGAATGATGGTGCTGGCTTGTAGGGCCGAATGGCCTACTCTGCACCTATTGTCTATTGTCTATTGTCCTCACTTCCTCAAAACTGCCTGTCCCTCCACCTATCTTTGTGTCATCTGCAAACTTAACAATAATGTCTTTGTTTCCTTTGTCTATATTGTTAATGTATACTGTGAATAGTTGTGGTCCCAACAGTGATCCTTGTGGAATCTCTCTAATCACTGGCTGCTATCTTGAAAAAGATCCCTTTATCCCCAATCTCTGCTTTCTTCCAGTCAGCAAATCATCTATCCATGCCAGTACTTTGCCCTTAACACCATGGGCTCTTATCTTATTTAGCAATCTTCTGTGTAGCACCTTGTTGAAGCTTTTCTAGAAATCCAAATAGATCTGGATATGAGATTGCTCGCTGAGCTGGAAAGTTAGTTTTCAGACATTTCGTCACCATTCCAGGTAACATCATCAGTGAGCCTCCGACAAAGCGCTGGTGTTATGTCCCGCTTTCTATTTATCTGGTTCGGGTTCCTTGGGTTGGAAATGTCATTTCCTGCGTTGGTGATGTCATTTCCTGTTCTTTTTCTTAGGGGATGGTAGATTGGCTCCAAATGTTGAGCAATCTCACATCCAGAACCTCTACCTGAGCTACAAATCTTCTCAAAATTCGCTATCCAAATAGATCAAGTTCACTGGCTCCGCTTTCTTCTAACTTGCTTGTTAACTTCTCAAACAATTCCAACAGATTTGTAAGGTGTGACCTCTCCTTGACAAACCCATGCTGACTAATCCCTATTTTACCATACCCTTACAAGTACTTCACAATCTCATCCTTAATAATGGACTCTAAATACTTAACAATAACCAATGTCAGGCTAGCCAACCTATAATTTTCCTTCTTTAACAGGGCTGTTACATTTTCCATTCCTCTGATTCCGTCTCTGACTCGAGTGATTCCTAAAAGATCACCACCAATGCCTCCACAATCTCCTCAGCTATCTCCTTCTAAACTTTGGGGAATCATCGATCTGGTCTGGTGATTTATCCGCCTTTTAGTTTCTCCAGTACCTTCTCCTCAGTGGTGGCCACTACACTCTGCCTCCTGGCTCTCTTGAAGTTCTGGTATGCTACTACAATCTCCTACCATGAAGACTGAAGCAAAATACCCATTCAGTTCCTCTGTCATTTCTTTATTCATAGTTCCTACTTCTGCCAGCAGTCCAATGTCCACAGTTGCCTCTCTCTTAGCTTTTAGATATCCAAAAACCCTCTTGTAATTTTTTTTATATTACTCGTTAACTTACCGTCATATTTCATCGTCTTCACCTTATTGCTTTTTTTAGTAGTCCTCTGCTGGTTTTTAAAAGCTCCCCAATCCTCTAGCTTCCCTGTAATCTTCACCATATGCCATGTTTTACTTTCGATTTTCTGCTGTCCCTGACATCTGTTGTCAGCATGGTTGCCTCGCCCTCCCTTTAGCATGTTTCTTCTTCTTTCTTCAGGGGATGACTTTCTCCTGTGCCTCCCAAAATACCCCCAGAAACTCCTGTCATTGCTGCTCCATTGTCTTCCCTGCTAGGCACCCCTTTCTATCAACTCCGGCCAGCTGCTCCCTCATGTCTTTATAGTTACCATTATGTCTGATTTCAGCTTCTCTCTCTCAAACTGCAAAGTGAATTCTATCATATTATGGCCACTGCCCACTAGGAAATCCTTTACCTTAGGCGCCCTAAGCTCATTACACATCACCCACGCCAGAATAGCCTGTTCCCTAGTAGGCTGTCCCCCATACTGCTCCATAAAACCATCTCAAGACATTCCGCAAATTCCTTTTCCTGGGATCTGTTACCAACCTCCTGTTCCCCATTCAACCTGCACATTGAAGCCCTTCCTGATGATTTTAATAGTGCCTTTCTTACGTGCCTTTTCTATCTCCTGGTTTGTTTACTGCCTCACATCCTGACTATTGCTAGAGAGTCTGTATACAATTCCCATCAGAGCCTTCTATCCTTTGCGGTTTCTCAACTCTACCTACACAGATTCTAAGCGTTCCAACTCTCTGTATCTTTTCTTGCTATTGATTTAATTTCATGGTTTGCTAACAAGGCAGTCCCGCCCCCTCTGCACATCTGCCTCTGTTTTTGATAGGACATATATCATAAAGTCATAGACGTTAAATATTAATTTTCCAGCCCTGACCACCTTGCAGCCATGTCTCTGCTGCCCCCAACAATGTAGCCACTGATTTCAATCTACCTATTAAGCTCAGTTATCTTGTTTCATATCCTGCAGCATTCAAATACAATGCCCTGAGTCCTGCATTGATCCAACTCCCTTCTCATAGTTTTCCTCTTATCTGCTGTGCCTGATGTTAGATTCCTGGCCTTTTCCATACTTTGTCCTGTTACTTGTTCTGAAAAATCTAATAAGCCCCACTGAGCATCCCTGACCCTGCAAGTAGTTTAAAGTCTGTGTGACCTCTTTATTAAGCCCTATTTAAACTTTCAGTAGTTGTCATGGGATGTGAAGTCAGGTTGTCAAAGTGGAGGCAGGGAGGTTGTTTCCACTAGCAGGTGTAACTAGGACTAGAGGGCATTGCCTCAAAATAAGGGGAAGCAGATGTAGGACTGAGATCAGGAGGAACTTCTTCACCCAAAGGGTTGTGAATCTGTGGAATTCCCTGCCCAGTGAAGTGGTTGAAGCTACCTCACTGAATGGTTTTAAGGCAAGGCTAGATAATTTTTGAACAGTAAAGGAATTAAGGGTTATGGTGAGTGGATGAGTAAGTAGAGCTGAGTGTCAAAGATCGGCCGTGATTTTATTAAATGGTAGGGCAGGATCAAGGGGCTCGATGGCCTACTCCTGCTCCTAGTTCTTATGTTCTTTCGATTGATGTATACTCTTAGCTAGCATTTTTTGTCAATCCATCTGTAGAAGGTGTCACTATCTTGGTGACTCCCATCCTTCTTGACTAGCTCTTCTATCTTGTCTTTCAGGCTGGTCTTCAGGGCTGCCAGAATTTTGGATCTAATATTGAACAAAACATTAGCATTCTGTCCTTTGTCCATGATTGTCTATCCTCTTGGCCTGAAAAGTGTATCAATTTAATGCAAGACCTGATCTATTCTGCTATGAATATACTTTAGCTGCTGCTTTATAACCTCAGTGTTCAGTTGGTATTCCATTCAAATTACTTCGCAATTACATTCTCCAGAAAGACATCCTCACACTGTAAATGCACTGGTGTATGTCATGTGATCAATAACTTAACATGCTGTGACGAGTTGCAAACCTCTTTTGGCACATTAACCATCACCAATCCACGTTTTAAGCAGGCTCCAGCTGTGTTTGCTGTATGTGATCTGGAACTCCAGATCTTTGTTCTTGCCATTGCATTGGGGTCTCAGAATAATCATCCATTCAATACAAGTATGGTGTAAGCAGATAGCCTCAACTTTACTTTGGAGGGCTTCAGTTTTAGATTCCTGTCTTGAAACATTTTGCACATTTCAGTGAGGTTGTCATGATGTTGCATGGCACATTGTTATTTACATGACATTTTGTGCTGACTTGATGCTGTCCTTCTAAGTTATTCTGCCAGTAGTCATAAACCATTTTGCATCTGTTGTCCTGACTGAACCAACTTGTTGAATGATGTAGAATGAATTTTCAGAATCCTCAGTTGCTCAATCTATCCTGGACCTGTTGTTGAGATTCCTTCCAACTAATATGTTTGTGGGTAAGATGATTCGGTGTAAAATCTTCTGAAACATTAGTATCGTGTTCTTTGTCCATGATTGTCTGTCCTCTTGGCCTGAACAATTTAATGCAAGACCTGATCTAATCTGTCACGATTTACTTTAGCTGTTGCTTTATAACCTCATCATATCAATTTACTTCCTGTGAGTGAGTTTCTCCTTTCTCAGTAAACATCCTCTCACTGTGGGATCTCTTATGCTTAATACAATCCTATCTTTCATTAGATTGCTTTTTAATTGCAGAAATTCACAGGATTCTGCAAGATATCATCACTCTGATTAATAGGCTATTTTTTTCATCTTTGGCCCTAATATTGAAACACATAGCATTCACAAGTTATGTTCACTTGAGTTTCAAAGCATGCCTTCAAGGCTTTCAAACTTATTGCCATCTGTTCTTCGGAGAGATTTATGGTGGAATACACGTTGAAACAATCTCTCTCAACGGTGATAAGAGTGTAACTATTCTTAGCTGTTCCTGCCTATTAAGCAGATCTCTCGCAATTTCATAATTCTGCCACTACATGTGGAAGGTAGACAGTCTTGTTTCAGATCACTTTCTTTTCAAGTACTGGGAGAGGAAACATTGCAGCCATTGTATCTTACCTCATGTTCCTGCAGTGACTTGCTTTTTTTGTTCGTTTTCAGTTTTTTTCACTCATATAAGTGCAGCTTTTCCAGCTGTGATCATTCCTGTGACTCCGTATCATTGTGCTTGTTTGCAACTCTTGAACACACAATTTCAGCTCTCCTCTTGATGCCATGTTATAAGATTTTAAGACAACAGTCTGATCAGTATTGTTATTTATTGAAACTAGTTTCAATGTGGATTCCCCAGTCAGTACTGTGTAGTGGAGGTCACATGACTATGTCATGCCAAGAAACATATTGATACAGTGTTGAATTTTAACCCAAAAAAAGACAGTGGATGGTGTGACACCTCTCTACAAGGCAGCACCTTCAGCTGTGTTTACAGAAGGGCCACCCACAAATTCTCTAAATGGTAAACAAAATTGCTGCTAAATGTCTCTGGCCTTGTCTTCCTCAATTTCTGTTGTTTGTACATTGTGTACTGCTCATTCCTCTTATTAAAAGAACACCCCAAGACACAAAGAAAATATAATCGTTACTCCATCCTCTTCCTTTTAAGAAGTCAAAAATGTCGAACCTTGATTTGCACAACATCTTTGTATTTCACAGCAGCAATATAAAAGATGTGTTCATATGGTCACATTATTTGTAATATAGGTATAATGTGTCCTGATTTCGTGGGCACCTTCTCACTCCTACTCTTGTTTACAAAAGGTGTGTGTTGAAGTTAAAGCTACCCTCAATATGTTTGCTGGCACTGCTGCTCCTTGTTTAGCCAAGAAAGACAACATTTAATTCCTTTCCTATGGTAAGTTTGGTGATGGGATTATTTAATCAAATGTGAGGATTGCTGATGGGGACACTGCCACCTTTCTTCCTCTGCTGTGATATGATATCAAGGGGTTTGGTGAGGTGGTAGTAGCCACTTGTTGAAAGACGCGTAGGACTTGATTGAGGATCTTGCATTGGGAAGGGATGGGAGCAGAGCTGTACCCATACCCTCATAGTCTCCATCCCATGCCTCTTCTCCTATCATCACTCACCTGAGGTTTATCAATAATTCTAGGCTTCAGGTGGATGTAGTACCTGCTGCAACTGCTCCCCAGTGGCACAGCCATACAAATAAAGCTGCTTGACCCAATTGGTCAACGGTTGGGGCTTCTGCTCCCAATGTCTTTGATCCAAAAAAATGGCCACCATTGACCAGTTAAGTGCTTGAGCAGCTCTTCCTTAAGTGATGCAATGCAGAAAACATCATCTCTAGTGTATGATATTCCAGAGTCTTGCCTGATCAACATTAATGAACATAATGGCACACAACACTTCAGCTGTATTCCTGCTCCATCAGCCATTTCCTGATAGGCCTGATCGGCTTTCTTTGAAGAGAAGAGTGTACACAAGTGTGTCTCCTGCATGGCCTGGAAGACCTTGATTTGGCATTGTCTGGCCATTGCACAGCCTGGTATGATATGATGCCAGGATTCCAAATTTGGACAACAAATGGGCAGACAACACATACTTTATTCTCTCAAGAAAATCAATCATGATGCTGCAAAATACACCTTGGTTGCCGTCTTTTTTTTAAACTTTGTATATCACAGTGTCTGGAAGGACTCTGGAGTGCTTTTGGAGGCACTGTGGTAAGCCCCTGGATTTTCCAGGATCTGTTGTGGGACTTTGCAGAACAAGGCTAAATGATTTAGTAACCTGTTCACACAAAGACTTCAGTGGTTATCGGGGTAGCAGTAGCAGTGCTACAATATTGTCTCGTGGCGAGTTAGGAAAGGAACCATCCTTTCCACTAATCCTAGTCATAAACCACTCATGCATAAATGACTCAGTATGTATAACCGTCAGCTCTGTACTTGCCTCCAAGGAATGTGCAGTGCTAATATCTGAGTTGGTAACTCCAAGTCAGATGATGTCATCCGGCCTCTTTAGTGCTGTATTGTTACTCACTTCCTTATTTTTGAGCCTGTTATAGCTGAGCAGTCTGAAAACTCAGAAGGGAAATATTGGCATCAGGGAGATATCATAGCAGGTTGCTCGTTATTCCATGTAGCAAAATAAAGATGTTGGAGGACTGAGAGGAATCATAAAGCAGGAACATGCATTCCTCCTTAATTGTTCTTAATAATGTCAGATGCCGTGAGCCCCATCATAGCCATAAGAGCTATCTCCTCAGTCGGCTCAGGAGACAGAAGCATCCTCGTCTCCTGTCAGTTCTGCTTCGTTCTCTATCGTTGTGTGTCACCTTGTCCTGTGTTACGGTTGTGAGATTTATAATTTTATTATGCTATGGTAAATGAAAGAGGTCATGTGAAAGAATTCAAAAAAGATTTACATGCATGTTCCTGGTTTGGACGGTTTGAGCCCGAGGGAGAGGCAGAATAGGTTGGCTTTGTTTTTCCCTGGAGTGTCGGACTCTGAGGGGTGACATAATAGAGATTTATAAAACCATGAGGGCAATGGATTGATAAGTCATTTTCCCATGGTAGGGGAGTCCAAAACTAGAGGTATACATTTAAGGTGAGGGGAAAGATTTAAAAGAGACCTCAGGGACAACTTTTTCACATAGAGGATGGTGTTTGTATGCAACAAGCTGCCAGAGGAGGTGGTGGAGGTGGGTATATGAATAGGAAGGGCTTAGAGGGAAATAGGCCAAATGCTGACAGACGTGTTTAGGTCAGATTGGGATGTCTCGTTGGCATGGACGTGGATCGAAGGGTATGTTTCCATGCTATATGAAGGTATTACTGTATGACTATGACTGGTTTTGAAGTCTGCCAGACAATAAGCTTGAGTGCTTTGATTGTTAGCAATCAAATGAAGGTTTCTGTTGTTTTATGGGAAGAAGTCGTGAGATATTTGTCCTTTGAGGCAATGACAGTAGTCTCTGAGTTTATAATGAATTGATCCTGAGCCTCTCAAATCCCAGAAAGTTACTGTAGATATTGGGATATAAACAGTTGTCCTGTAAACCAAATTTACTTCTAAGTTGAAATTGGTCAGAACAAGGATAGCTTGTATCTAGGTAGAAATGCTGACGTATTTCACATTCTTGGGGGAACAAAATATATGAAATCACCTTTGAAATGAATTTATAAACTTGCCTGTAAATCAATGAATATCTCAGACAGATAGCAGTTCTGTGTGGTCAGCAGCAAGGAAAGGCAGCTTGATTTTGTGAGTCAACAGAATACCACTCTAGTTAAAGAGACACATCCTAAACCTTTCTATGGATTCTAAGAGATCTGTTTTAGCATGGTCAGATGAGAAAAATTATTGGAAAATACTTTACAATTTGTGGTGAAGTTTTGAAACTATTTGTGAACAGAGGAAAAGGCCTAGAGATAGATAATTACTCAAAGATTTTATTTGTCAAAATATGGAAATGGCATCCCATTGGAAACTAGGAATAACTGTAGACTAAATAAAAACCAAAAAAGAACTGCAGATGCAGTAATTCAGGGACAAAAACAAAAGTTGCTGGAAAAGCTCAGCAAGACTGTGAAGAAAATATCATAGTTAATGCTTCAGGTCCAGTGACCCTTCCTCAGAACTGAATGGTTTCTGAGGAAGGATCACTGGATCTAAAACTTCAACTCTGATTTTTTCTTCACAGATGCTACCAGACCTGCTGAGCTTTTCCAACAACTTCTGTTTTTGTAACTGTAGACTGTCGACTATAAGGAATGTATTTGTACGAGGTGTGTGATGTGTGATATGTAAAGACGGGAAATGTTTCTTTTATAGATTAAGTATGAGTTGCCTGGTAAGACAAAATAGTGCTTAGTCAAGCACGTTTTAATCATTTGCTACTGTGAAAGTTTAAAATTGTAAAATCTTGCTATGTTAATTTTTTGCTTAATAATTAAAAGTTCAAATCTCCTTCTGAAAGTTAGTGTTCTGGGATTGTTACACCTGCAGTTGAAACTACAGAATATTTGCTTTATTGCACTGTGTTGGTTGTCATGGCTGGTGTATGTGGAGACAGTAAGAGAAATGTGTAAAGCTGATGGCATTCGTCAGCATATGAAGATAAATTGTAGTGTTTGAATGGAGGCTTTAGTCCTCAGTACTATGCTCCTGTTTAAGTGATGACTGGTGCTTTGTGGAATGTGAGAGGTTGGTGAAAAAACAGGTAAGCGATGTAATGGAAGGTTGCATTCATTTACCACATGTAAGGTCATTTGACCTCTTATGGTTTGGGTGTCAGATTCTTACATTAAAATTCCAGGGGTTAACCTTGCTGGAAACCTGCTGCCGATTGATTTTGAGGGTAATCCTTGATGGTTTTGCAGCCCCTACAGAATCATAGCATCTCTAACTCTACCTATCTGCACCACCAATACCTCTAGGGCACATTCATTACTTTGGAACCCTCTGTCCTGGTGTTCACTTGACAATTACTTGCATTACACTAATACTTCTGTGCAGCTTTCCTTTTGAGGTACAGCTTTCCTTTAAGAGAGCATGTAAGCTGAAACAAGTGATTGGCAAGCAATGCCTCCGGGATCCCTGCTGCACATAGGCAGCATGGAGAACAAAGGAGAATGAGGTACCCACTTAGCCTAATGTAACAATCAATCAAATAAGGCAGATAGACAGAGATTTTGTCCTGCCCACCTCTAGTTGTCATGGGTTGCTCATGCATCACAATCAAATACCCAAAATCAGTGCAAACTAAATTCTAGCACATAATATTCATTTTACAATTTTCAAAATTTTCAAAATTTTTTGTTCCATGCATTCTTGGACTGTATTCTATTGAGGTATTTTCTAATGAAACTGTTCAGAATGTTGTGAATGTTGCTCATCACCCACTTCTGGAACAAGTGAGACTTGAATCTGAAGTAGGGAAGCTGCCACTGTTCCACAAAAGCATGCAATCTTGCAGATATTTTCCTAATCAACCAGTTCAGAGATGTTATTACATTCATCTGAAGCAGATGGGACTTGAACCCATCATCCTGGTTCAGAGATAGGACCACAACTCACTGCACCACTAGACCCCCCCACCTCATCTTGTATTCTGACATTCTTATGGATACACCCAACATTGTTGAGCATGATTCAAGAAAAGGGCTGCAGTAATTGCAGGATTATCTCATCTGACAGTCATTCTGCAGAACTTCCTTGTCCTGCTAGTTTGTAGTGTCCTCAACTGTATGTTTGCTGCAAATTGTATGCTGCTCTTTACCAAAATGTTTCACACATTGTTAGTAGACTTGGAGCAGTTTAATTAAGCTAGGATGTCTACATCATCTGATGTTTTAACTCACTACATCACAGGCAGGTTTCTACTAGCCAACTCCAGCCATTGGAGTTTTCCCTCTAATTGTCATTGTCTTCATTTTTACTTGGGCTCCTTGCTGCCTTGATAGTTAGGGAAGCCTCACCTTCTCCCCTTGAGTTCAGCTTTTTCATTTATTTTTGACCAAAACTGTAACAAGATCAGGCCCTCACTTCAAAACTGAGTGGTTATTACTCTGTCAGTGTCATGTTATAATGTGCATTTTATTGCTTTTCTGAAAATTGAACTCATGTGGCAACATTTGGCCAATTTGGATTTGTTTTATTTCTGTGGACAGAGCATAATCTGGGCAACTATTGGGATCATGAAGCGTTGTTGCCATCCTGAACAGATTAGTTATGGACGTGGCTAGATTTTAAACATAAGTTTTCAGTGTTTCAGTTCCACTAGCCTTTGTAGTGTCCAGCGGTTTTATCAATTTCTTGATGTCCCGTGGAATAACTGGCGGCTTTGTGAGAGAGTGGCAGCATCCCTATTTCTGGACCAGGTGATGCATGTTCAAGTCCTACCTTCACTAGAGATATGTGACAACATCCCTACACAGGTTGAATAGGAATATACCAACCCTTAGAAACTCCTGCAGTCATTCCCTGTGGCTGAGATGGTTGATCTCCAACTACCACAACCATTTCTCTTTGTGCTAGATCTGATTCCAAGCAGCAAAGAATTTTCCCTGATTCCCAGTGACTCCAGTTTTGCTTGAACTCCGTAATGCCACTCAGGTTAATGCTGCCTTGATCTCAATAATGCGTATCCCCATGTTGAGATTGCATGACTTTAAGAGGTGTATTTTGCCCTTTTTCATGAAGAAAGGTTAAGACAGAGATGTAGAGCAGTCTGTTCAAAGACAATAAAGTAAACAGCTTGTAAGACCTTGGCATTTGTTTTGAAGTTGGAACAATACAAGTTGTCTGAATGAGTAGGGTCAAGCTCCTGCAGAACCTGAATTTTCAGCTATAGTTTTCAACAGTTGCTCAGGTCTTGAAACTGGATGTGGAAGCTCTTAGTCCTCTCTCTGTTCCAGCTAAAAGCTGGGGTTCTCTTCCTGCTGCTAGAATTGTATGTGAGAATATCTATTTTACTGAATTGGCTTTTGCCAATAGTGTGTTTATGGGATGTTACTACATTGGAACAGTTAATTATTAGTAGTTAATGTATGTATTATTTTGTTAAGCATTTGGGTAGAGTCACAGTTATGCCACATCTTTTCTCTTTATTTTGTCTATATTTTAACTGCAGTGTAAAAATTAAGTGTGTTTTACTTAAAATCAAGCAGCTTGACCAATTGAATTGTATTTGGAATACAATGCCCTACATACACTTATAAAATAAGAAAAAAAGTGTTTAGACTATCTTAACATATTTTGAGATCCGTAACACCTTCTCATCCCCACATGAACAGAACTGTTCAGAGGAAGAGTCACCAGACCCAAAACATTGACTCTGGTTTTTCTTCACAGATGCTGACAGACCTGCTGAGCTTTTCCAACAACTGCTTTTGTTCAAAGGCTGAATAGTCTGGGCAGAACTTCAACTGAGTTGTGAGCAGATTATTGTTGAGTACATGCTGCTTTGATAACACAATTAATCACAACATCCATTACTTTGATGATGGAGAGTAGGCTGTTGTTGTGGTAGTTGGCCAGGATGGACTTGACCTGGCTTTGTTGGCAGGGCATATGTGGGCAATTTACCACATTGTTGGTAAATGCCAGTGTAACAACAGTACTGGAACAGCTAGGCTAGTGACATGGCTAACTCTGGGCACAAGTTTTCAGTACAATCGCTTGAATATTGTCAGTGCCCATAGCCTTTGCAGAATCCATTGTCTTCAGCTATTTATTGCTCTTGTGTCAAGTGAATTGAATTGGCTGAAGGCAGCCATCTGTGATACTTCGTACCTTAGAAACAGGCCAAGATGGATTGTTCACTCTACACTTCCGCCTGAAGGCTGTAATTTGGCTTTAACTTTTGCACTGATGTGCTGTGCTTCTCCAAAATTGAAGATGGGAATATTTATTGACAATCCTCCCTCTCCTCTAGTGAGTTGTTTAATTGTCCTCTATCATTCATGACTGAATGTATTAGGAGTCCAAAGCTTAGATGTAATCCATTGTTTGTGAATCACTGAGCTCTGTCTATATTTTGCGCCCCATGTTATTTGCTATGCAGGTTGACAGTTCGTGTTTTGGTATGCCCCGTACTGCTCTCAGTGTTAGTAGGAGCTGCTGATGCTGGAGAATCTGAGATAACAAGGTGTAGAACTGGATGAATACAGCAGGCCAAGCAGCATCAGAGGAGCAAGAAGGCTGACGTTTTGGGCCTAGACCCTTCTTCAGAAATGGAGAAATGGCTCTCAGTGTGTCCTTTTGCGTACATTATTGGGCCAGGGTTGATCCCCTGGCTTGGTGGATTATTGGTACAGTGGCAAAATCTGCTGGGCCATGAGATTACAGATTATGGTTGAACACAATTCTGCCGCTGAAGGCCCACAGTGTCTCGTGGATGCCCGGTGTTGAGATGCTAGATCTGTTTGAAATCTATCCACTACAGCTTGTCAATAATGCCATACAACATTGAGGTTATCCTCAACAAGGACTGTGTGGTTATCACTTTTACCAATACTGACCGTATTGAAGCATCTATTACAATTAGATTGGTGAGGATGACATCATGTACATTTTCCGCCTTATTTGGTCTAGAAAAACCTGCTGCAAACCCCATCCACCAGCTGTATCCTTTTGAATGACTTGGTTGGTCTGTTGTGGTGCTACTAAGTCATTCTTGATGATGTTCATTGAAGTATCCACCCAGAGTTCCTTCTGTGCTATTGCTACTGTCAATGTGTCCTGACAGTGGTGTTCAACATAGAGGCCTGATTCATCAGCAAAGGGAGAGTGCAACAGGTGGTAATCAGAAGGTTTCCTTTTTTATGATTGACCTGAAGCCATGAGGTCCAGAGTCAATATTAAGAACACTCAGGGCAACTCTTCTCCCAACTGTATAACACTGTGCCACCAACCCTGGTGAGTCTGTTCTGCCGGTGGTGATGGTGGTGTCTGGGATATTGTGTGTAAGATATGACTCCATGAGAATCACTCTGTGGGCTTTGCCTGGACTTGTCCGTGGCCCAGCTGCACTTATTTCAGCACAAACAGCCAGATATTAGAGAGAAGGATATTGCAGCATCTACAGCGCTGGGTTGTTGCCGTTTCTGCTGACTAGGTTGATGCTGGATGGTCTGTCTAGTTTCATTCCTTTTATAATGTTACCATTATTGCAACTGAGTAGATTGCTGAGACAATCTCCACATTGCTCTGGATCTGGAGTCACATATAGGCCAGACCCAATGAGGATGGCAAAATTTCTTCGCTGAAGGACATTTGTGCACCAGGTGGATTTTATAACAATTGGCAATGTTTTTGCTGTTACTATTGGCTAGCTCTTGATTCCAGACGTTTTATTAATTGAATTCAAATTTTGCATCTTCCTGGCGAGATTCAAACCCATGTCCTCAGACCATCAGCGTAGATCTCGGAACTAGTGCAGCAACAATATCACTATGCCAATCTGTACAGGTTTTAGCACTTGTTTATAGATAGAATGTTGGTATAATTGAACAGATGCCATGGTAATTTCCTAGAACCATACCAAGATTGAAGGAATGCGGTTATAATGATACACATAAGAAACAGAATTGTTTTGGAGATCTGATTGAAGATTTTACAATTTTGAGGGTAACGTATCAAGGATTAATTTTACTGCTTTGTGAATCAATAACACAGGGCATAAATTAAGGACCAACATAAGATTATGAGGTTAAAGTTTTTTTTGCACTAGAGAACACTATGTTATAGAATGGACAGACTCATATGCCCACTGAAACTCAATTTCTCACAGTCTGCAAGATAAATGAGGAAAAGGATACATATTCCATGGTATGGAGAAAGTCAAGGGAAATGGTAATTCTGGCTCGAAGCTTTCTGTGGGAGAAAGAAACATGAGTCAAGTGGCTTCTTTCATGATCAAATTTCCATAATTACACTTTTGGTACTTGTGTGCAGTGACCTCTGTGGATACGGTATCAGGTGTGGGAGTACCATCATCATGTTCACTCTTGCTGTGCATCACAATCTTATCTCAGTGATTCTTTCTGTATTTACTAGGCCTGAACCTGTTTACAGCACGGTGATCAAACAGAGTGGCCTACCTGAGCCACCTCCAACTCCTAAGGTGTATACCAGTATAACTCGTATCATGCATCCTTGTCTCTCATCTGGTCTCACTCGCAACGTTGTCAGCCAGGGAGTTGGTATAATCTCCAGCAGGTACTAACATTGCTTCAAAAGCTTCAGCATATGCAACCCGCTTGTGCCTAACACAGAATGGTGTGCTGATTAATACCTGCGCCATGGCTGCAGTCTAGCCGAATGTTACCAGCTGGCATGCTTTCACTTTTCAAATTCTGAACAATGAAGTAAAACCAATTGCCATTAAAAAAAATACAGATATGAGAATTACATGAATGTGGTTCCCAGTCCCTTCTCCTCCTCAATGTGCAGGAAATTAGCACATTTCAACCTAACACTTCCCTTGCAATTTGTATAGTGGGTGCAGCACAAACTATTTCCCAACTGGTTCAGTGAATTGATTTAAGGATCAAGCTGCAATGAGAGTAGTATCTGAACATTTGTCTTCAATACATTTTTCCTCACCCACCTCCGACTGCAAGGGAAATACATTTGGAAAATATTAGTTATGATGTAATAGGACTGAAGCTGATCATTGAAGTTATTTGTTCAATCATTGTCACACATCGCATGAATTTGCACCTGTGTATGGATTGTGTGGTAAATCTCAGCATTTCTTTTACTTTCTTCCACTGGAGAGAGAGAACGAAAGCGAATCCTATGGAAGAGGGGGCTCCCCCAGTGTCCATCATGGTAATGAAAGCTCTTTATTAAAACTTAGTAGTGCTTGAATGCTACGTGAATACTGCCACTGTGCCATACTCCTGCTTTCACTGTTGCATAACAAAATTCATGAGGGAATCCAGGCAAATTTCACTGTCAGACAAGTTGTGAACGGCAAAGAGGATATTAAAATGAGATTAAAAATTGATGCCATCTTACTAGCAGGCTCAGTGACCCATAGCATCTGAAGTACATTTCTAAAAAAGCTTCTATGCTTGTATCTATTGTGTCATTCTCTTAGACGTCGCCCCCCCCCGTCAAAATTGTCGTAATTATTTTTCATGAAACCTACCCACAGCTCCAATGTCCTCCAACTATTCCCTTAATTCTAGTTTTTCCAGATCAATGCCCATCTCTTCTGCAACTCCCCATTTGAATCCTTCCACTTAATTTCTGTCCTTCTAGCAGCAATTAGCAGCTGTTGCCAAAAAGTAACAAATTACATTTAATATGATTGCATAGATATGAGCTTTTTTTTTATGTGTGGTATCTTTCCTTTCCACATCCTACAAGATCATCAATCCCTATATTCTCTTCTCAAAATTTTTCTCTGTTGTCCAGCATTCTTACCAATTTAATCCCAGACAGTCTCCAACAATGGTGCCTCTTTCCATTTGCACATTGTCACATCACCTTAGAAGTTCCTTCAAGAATCTATCCTTCTTGACCTCCTCCTTTGCTGCTTCACAGGCACAGAATGGAATTCCCGTTATACACTTGTGTCTCTCAGCTCAGTACTTCCATTACCTCTGAATTGTCATCTGTCTTGGAGAAGATTCAGTTTTGTCCAGCCAAACATCGGATGACCAAAGCCGAAATGTTCAGCCCTCACTTTAATCTACATCCTTGAAAATAAAACCATATCCCAAAATGAACCAGAGTACTCATAACCTTAAACCCTAAGTTAAGTTTCTGAAATAAATAATAAAGATTTACCAATATAGCCTTAGCATTCATAATTAATTCTTCAGTCAACATTAATGAAGAACTTAAAAAGGAAACTTATGAACTGTTAACAATTTAATATCAGATAAGAGTTACATTAACCACTTAACCTTACTACCAACCACAGTGTAAATTCTACAGATGTATTTATGCTAACAACTGTGGCTATATTTCAAAAGTACTTTGTTGACAGAAATGCCCTGAGGTTGTGAAAGGCATTATATAAATTCTTTCTTCTCATTAATAGTAGTTTGTTATAATTTATCATACCAAGATTACAAAATGCTTCCTTTCAAATCCTGTTTGTACATTTTAATGCAAGTTTACAAACAGTTTTTTTATACTTGTGATTACTTAAAATTTTAATTTCTGATCCCAAAATAGCTTTTCTTCTTTTTACGTTATTAAAATTGCTGTGACCCGTGTTGCTTTGATCATGCCACATCAGGTGAACACAGGTCATCCGGTTTCATGATTTATGTAATCTCTTATGGTACTAAAAAGGCACTTACATTCCAGGTTTTCATTCCCTTAGGGCATTTTTCTTAAATCCACTTAAATGCTTTTGAAGTGTAGTCAGCATGTGCATATATAGCAGCAAACACACACATACACAAAATAACCTCATGAACAGCAAATGAAACAAATGGTCAGTCTTTTGATAATCATGTTAAAGAAGAAATGCTTGTCAGGAAATCAGAAGATCAGCACAACTTCAGCTAAGGCTGGTGAAAAATTTCCTCCAACTGAAAAAGTATTTTGAGATAACTCAGGAGCAGTTATCTTCTTACCTAAAATGATAAAATAGCAGTGAAAACAGGTGACTGGAAGTTGAGTCTGAATGACCAGTACTGCATGTATTAAAGTGCTCTATCCATGAGGAATGCACCACTTCAGCCATACTATTAAACATGCAAGCCATGAACACTTCAGATGCCTGTGATTTGGTCCCAAGCAACTTGCACTGGCTTCCCTAGACCTTGCATGTGATAAATTTTGTTAGCAGTATCATTGTGTTCCCTGGTGTGGGAGGGAAAGATGTCGGTGGGGCCTTGCTTGAGTTAAATCAGCATTGTAGTGAAGCTCCATAGCCAAACAATTAAAATGTCTGTTGTTGACTAAGCACAGAGCAGCATTGCTATAAAAATTATGGCAAAATTTCTAACTTGCATCTATGCTTTCCCAAAAAAAGCACTTTCTAGCATGACTTCCTAGAGCAAATTGAGCAGAGGACAGATGGCAATAATGAAAATGATGTTGCACTAATAAGCAAATAAAGTATTAGATTAAAATGCATATCAAAAGATGTTGTATTGTTGAGTGCAATATGTAAGCAGATCCATTTGAGATTCTGTATGTAGTCTAATTACCTAAGCGTTGGGAAAAATCATGTCTTTTCAATAGTGAAAAGTAACCAAAAAAAATTCCATCCAAACATTTTTCATTTGTGAGCCAAATTATTCACAATTGGACTGTCAATGAGTTCCAGTTCATAGGCAGTGAGAACCTGAGTATCTCCAATTCCCTGGCTACGGCTATGCCTCATATTATTTGGCAATAATGCAAAACATTTAATGCTATGTTGAAGATGTTTCACTATTGTATCATGTTAATTATTTGATTCAGACTATTTGCATTTTGGATAGTTGTCAGGGCAAATGAATCCCAACTATCCATCAAAAATATATGGCACTAGAACAAGTGATTTTTTTTCAAATGAATTACAAAACTGGTGATTCAATATAAGCAGTTATTTTCTTTGTGGCATAACTTTACAAGAATGGGAAAATGTATTTTTGATCTTGGGACATTCATCAAATTTTTTTGCTTTTAAAAGTTGAACTGTTCTGAAGGATTTTAGATTTAAAACAAGTAGATAAATTACGTAGAACATGCTAATTAGTACAAATCTTGAACAGCTATAACATGAACAGATGTTACAGAAAATGTTTCTGATTTTTTCCAAAATGTCTCCCTGCTGCATCTGTTCTGTTCTCGTCATACCAAGTTTGTCTCCCGTAAGGCTTCGGGTTCTAATTTGGTCACTTTCTCAGAAATCTCAATTTCAGGTCTTTTGAAGATTGGAATTGTGAAAGAAATAATGAGCCAGGTAACTTTTGGAATACAATGGAGAGGGTTCCAACAAGGAAGGGTGGGTAACAGAGGCACTTCACTGAAGGTTTTGATAGAGTGACTATGGAGAGAATGTTGTGGGGAAAACATAACTAGAAACTATTGATATATAATAACCACCAAAAGATCAAATAGAGGATTCAGAAGGCAGTGCTTTATCCACAAAGTTTTCCGAACTGCTAAATAATATGGGGTATCATTAGAAATTTTGTAAGATTGGGTGAAATGTTGAGCAAAACCCAAGACCATAAAGTCACGTTTTTCAACCAAGGCCCAGGTGTTGAGAGGAGATTCTCAAATAGTGAGTATGAGAAGCCTATTAACATGGATTATTGCTCATTTTCTTCATTGTGACCTAATATCACCTCATTAATGTGCAGGCTGTCATTTTTTCATGCTCCACAAAGAATTTAAATGCCAGGAATTCTTGACATACAAGTCTGAGTGGATACGTAATGAATCCAGCTTACTGCTTGCTCCTCTGGATCTCAGTCTAGGACATCAGTCACAAACATCTCAGAGCACAATCTATGAGTAGAGTCTCCCCAACAACACGACATGTTCCTGATCCACTTCGAATCTGGTTGTGCACATCAACCATTACTTTGGAATGCATCAAAAACTATAATTGGAATGTTGCTGCAAGGTCATTGTGCATGCAGGTAAAAAGAAGCCGGCTCACAGATTAGATCAGGTCGCATCTCATAGCTGCCCACTCTGTCCCTTAGCAGTCACTCACTTTGTGCCTACCTTTTCGGCCTTGTTGTTGTGCCTCACCTAGCATTTTCTGCATTTGTTCCTCAACCAGACCTTAAAGGCTTTCAGTATTTCTCTCTTGCTTTGCTGTTTGATGTAGACACAACGCCAGGCAGCATGTTTTAGTTATCAGCAGACAGAATGATGGATATGTTGGTGTGAAAGTTGCAGCAGCTGCATACACACCAAACATATTGCACATGCATTAATCAAATGGCATGTTTCAAATTCCACGGGGAGTAGTCCTCAGTAAAGTCAAGGGAGACACCCTTCAGGCAATGGGTGCTAGTTTTTAAGTGAAAGGCAGCCCTTATATTAGCCCAGGGGCTTGGTCATGGTCAGTCAGCCATTTGGGATGGTTGGGGTAATGTCTCCTCTAAACTGTGTAGCTGCACATGTATGCAATCCTTCCAACATTATGTGCACACAATCTGTGTGCTGACGTGGATCACAGCATTGACTTCAGATTCCAAATGTTGCTGCTGCATGAACTTCAAAGTTCACACCAAAATACTGGTCAGGGGCTTCAAGATTCTATAGTCCAGGTAGTAGTCCATGGTCATCCCTGTGAATCCATTGCAAACAATGTAATGGAGTGTTATTGATATCAGTTGAGGATTTGGTCTGTAGTGGTTCAGAGCTGTCTTGCTACGTTGTTCCAGAGTTCAGTCCTGGGGTTTGGCTACTAAAAGTCGAGAGTAGGTTCAGCAGGGAAGCTATGGAACTTAATTTTAGAGAATTGGTGGCAAACTGCTAGGATGCAGAGTTAATAACGATATTGTAGGAGCGTAATTCTGTATATAAAGGAACGGGCAAGAGATGAAAGGGTAAGACTTGATGCAGGACAGTGGATCATCAACTATCAGCAGCGCCTCGGCTTCAATGGGGTCATTGGGCTACTAGAACTAGCATGTGTACTCAGTGCACCTGGGCCTGGATGTGTAAAGTGGGCAGGTAAAAATGGATAGGGCGGGGACCTGAGGAAGTTCAAAGCCTGTGGGCTGATGGACAGGGCTACCAGAAGGGAATATTTACATTTAGTGTGGTGTCACCAATAAAGGATGCTGAAACTCACTACTTGAGGAATTACCGGAGTTTCCTTCTGTCTGGTGGAAATTACTTAGTGTGCCATGAAGATGAAAATAGATTACCACATCCACAGTCAGTGGGGTAAATTAGGTTTAGATATATTAGATTTAGACTTAATTAATTTCGTCACTTGTACCTAGGAACAGTGAAGAGTGAATAATGTTCTGATGCAAGTGTTTCATTCTTTGAGGGGCCTTCAAAGTTTAGCATTGAGAGGCCTTTTAGCAGGCAATGTCATCACACTGAAAACTGAAACATGCCTGCAAGTGATACACGCTTTGCGATGTTTAGGTATTAACTTAACGTGTACAGTACAAGCCCTTGCCCCAAGTACTGTTGACTGTGTCATGTGCATGAACAAAACCAGAGGTTTCTGGAAAAGCTCAGCAGGTCTGGCAGCATCAGTGGAAAAGAAAATCAGAATTAACATTTAGGGTCTGGCGTCCTTTCCTCAGCCTACAGCTGTTGCAGAAATTGCTCACTTCACACTGGCCCAACAAATAATGTGTAACACTAAGGATGACTCTTGATTTTATTGTTGCAGCAAGCCACACGCTTGCACATACAAAGTGAACGTTTGTTTACAAACATGATAATTATTTTACATCCGTGCCACCTATATGCTGTCAGAGCCTCTTTTTTCTTTCCCTTATAATATGTCTCAGTGCTTCCACATGTTGCAGCTGGGGTGGTGAACACATCCTGCTGTAGTGCCCTCTAGCATTGGAGATTCATAGAATCACAGAATCCCTACAGTGTCAAAAAGCCACTTGACCCATCAAGCTCACACCAGCCCTCTGAAGAGCATCCCACTCAGACCCAACCCTCATCCTATCCATGTAACCCTGCATTCCCAATAGGCCATCCACCTAGCCAGCACATCCCTGGACACTATGGGGCAATTTAGCGTGGCCAACTTACCTAACCTTCACATCTTTGGACTGTGGGAGGAAACCGGAGCACCCTGAGAAAACCCACTCAAACACTGGAAGAATATGCAAACTCCCCACAGACAGTCACCTGAGGCTGAAATCGAACCTGGGTCCCTGGTGCTGTGAGGCAGCAGTGCTGACCACTGAACTGTCATGCCACCCATTTTAAAAAAAATACGTATCAGATAAGGTAAATGAAATTTGCCGAGTAGAGCAGACTTGTGACCCCGGGGCATTTGTACAGAGAGGGCTCAGGCACTGAGTGTGTCCAGCCCAGAGACAGGTGCACCCTCCTTGTCTTGAACTCGCACAGGGCTGAGTGTGGCATGCAAGATAGAATGGAAGGGTTGACCAGCTCTAGAGTGCCCTAAGAGAAGACTTCTAGGAGACCTGCAGCTGAGTGCATAATGCCTCGTCCCTTATTGAGGAAGAAGCATGTGGAATGAGTTCGAGATTCCTCACCCCTGCCCCTGTCATCTTACAGTTGATATTAAGCTCTAGTGACTTGGATGTGACTGACCACTAGACTATGCAGTGGTGTGCTCATTTTCAGTAAACTCTGAGACTGCTGGAGCTAGCTCTCCATGGCTCCTGCCAACCTATCCATGGAGGTAGCCAGACAATTTCATTTCTGAGGCAGCAGGATCCCAAACATCTTGCTACAGAGCGCAGCCTTTGTGTCAGGTTGTCCAGTGCCCCTGATAGCCCTGCCTGTTGCTCCTGTGTCCATGTGTACCTGTCAATGAAGTCAGAAATAGCTAACACAATGGCTCCTCTGCCTGGCTCTGAACAGGTGCCTATTCACCAACATCCTCCAAGTGTCAAAAACCTAGGTGTTTCTTCCTCGGTGAATTGCAGGGTCAGGAAAGTGAAGTGCTTACCAGCAAGTGCTTACTAAATCTAGCTAGCATACCCACGTAGGCAATAATGCCTGAGCTGATGGATAGTGCAGCCGGCAGCCTTGTCTTGCTTCCCTTGAGACAGGTGTGCTCTCTACCTCAGAGGTTCAGGTGGGGTATCTTGTGGCACTGTCCTCTTAACAATAGAGACCAAGAAGTAGAGGTTGTGGCAATGTTAATAATACATTCACTGAAGGGGTAATGAGAAAACAATATTTGGTTGGTGGGACATGGAAGTTTCAGCATCTTCACAGATCTGGTTCTGGACCTTGTTGCCGTCATGGACCAGGACTCTCTCATTATAGAGGGTGAGGAGCCGAATGCTGGGCACCCTGCCACCTAACCGAACTCTTTCAACCAGTGCTGGTTCAGGTGGGTATCCGGAGTGAGGGAGCAAGCAGGATAGGTAGGATAGAAAAGTTGAAAGAGAAGGAAGATGTTGCTTGCAATAGTGAGAGTGAAAGAGCAGAGACTTGGAGAGATGTGTGAGCGGCATCAAAGATAGAGTGAGTGTGAGGTAGCAGAGAAAAGATAATTTCATCAAAAACAAAGTTGCTGGAAAAGCTCAGCAGGTCTGGCAGTACCTGTGAGGGAAAAATCAGAGTTAATGTTTCAGGTCCAGTGACACTGAGTTCTGAGGAAGCATCACTGGACCTGAAAGGTTAACTCTGGTTTTTCCATCACAAATGCTGCCAGACCTACTGAGCTTTTCCAGCAACTTTGCTTTTGTTCCTGATTTACAGCATCTGCAGTTCTTTTTTGGTTTTTAAAGATAATTGCATGTTCCCTGGTGGAGAAGGTCATTGAACCTTTGCCAATGCAATGCAGTTCTCCATATCATGGAGACTGCACTAACCCAGGTGGTAGCTTCGGACCAGGCTAGCAGTGTGTGGTGACTTGGCTTCCTCTGCCAGTTCTGGGAAGAGTACCTCCTTCCTTTACACCATCTGGCCCATCAAGATCTTCCAAGTCCTGTCAACAGAGCAGGGCACCAATTTCTCCCTCGTATGTGTATCTGGAACAAATGTCTCCAACCATGTAGCGCATCTCTGGACTATCAACACTTGACCAGGTGCACAACTGCTATTTAAATATGGTGTTGCCACCAGCAATCCTAGGGTATCCCAACACTACTGAACACTTCTGCCTCCGACAATTTGGAAAATTGAGCTAGCATTGGATGAGAAGGGTGATATAGGTGGTTTGTTTTTAATGAGGTGAGATTGAGATGAGAGTACGAGAAAACCTACTAGGCCTCGCACTACAAGAAGCTCAATGAAAATCACACTAAGCTGATTTCTGGTAGCATTCAGACCAGCAAGATGTTGAAGTGAAAAGTTAGATACGTTTAAGTAATAGTGAAACAAGTGTTGAGAAGTAGGGAATAAAGGTTTAAGCAGATAAAATTTATTTGCAAAAGGACAGGATGCCCGTGTGGAGTATAAAACCAGCAGTTTAGTTGGGTCAAATGTCCTGTACTGTATATCCCATGAAATTCTTTTCACTGTAACAATGGTCTGTTCAGTTCTGAACAGTTAATACTGTCAGAAGGCCCAAGTACAAGATTGGGTCCAAGTTTCATTCCACAATTTAAGAGGATAAACCAGGTTGATACTCAGTACAGTGCTTCCCCTCCCCCCACTGCATCACAAAACCAGCCCAGCTCGTCCCCTCCCCCCACTGCATCCCAAAACCAGCCCAGCCTGTCTCCGCTTCCCTAACGTGCTCTTTC
Source organism: Stegostoma tigrinum (assembly GCF_030684315.1). NCBI lineage: Eukaryota > Metazoa > Chordata > Chondrichthyes > Orectolobiformes > Stegostomatidae > Stegostoma > Stegostoma tigrinum. The sequence continues at coordinate 40,042,066 of NC_081368.1, forward strand.
TCTCACCCATCCCTTACTCCCACGTCAAGCCACACCTCCATTTCCTACCTACTACCTCATCCCACCTCCTTGACCTGTCCATCTTCCTTGGACTGACCTGTCCCCTCCCTACCTCCCCACCTATACTTTCCTCTCCACTTATCTTCTTTTCTCTCCATCTTCGGTCCGCCTTCCCCTCTCTCCCTATTTCTTCCAGAACCTTCACCCCATCCCCCTCTCTGATGAAGGGTCGAGGCCCGAAACGTCAGCTTTTGTGCTCCTGAGATGCTGCTTGACCTGCTGTGTTCATCCAGCTTCACACTTTGTTATCTTTGATACTCAGTACAGTACTGAGTGAATGCTGTACTGCCAGAGACATAAATATTCAAATCAAATGTTAAATTGAGATTGAATCCGGTTACTTTAAGGGACATATCCAGTGTTGCCTTTCAAAAAATGACGTCGCTGTTCTCTTGATTTTCTCTATGACATTTATATCACAGCCAACACCATTAAAACTGGTTCTATTTACTAATTTTTGTCGGACTTTCTTTGCACATTTGCCACGTAGCAACAATGACTACCTCTGAAAATTAACTAACTGGCTGTGATGTGGTACTAGGAATTCTGAAATTGTGGAAGATGCCATATTTCATTCGTTTGTAATTTCACAATTGATGTGAGTGTCATGGTAAGGTTTCCTCACTTCATGGACTTTTCTTTTCATTGGTGTTAATAGCTACATAGAATGTTGGTATACTTGTTTCCAAGAAGCCAGTCTACATCCTGGACTTGACTTTGAAATAAAGTAAGCATCACTGGATTATTATAGGATAAAAGGACTATGGCAGTTCCCAATGTACAGTTATGGACATGCAAAAGCCTAGGACTGTAGTTGCAAGCTAATTTGGACATTGAAGGAGTGAAATTGCAGTTATGTAATGTTCTGAATTGAACGTTGGGGCTCAATTGGACAATTGAATGGCAGTCTATAACTCCAAGCAATTATAGGTGAGATTATGGTATACTGGTAATGTTGCTGGACTGGTAATCCAGACTAATCTTCTCATGCCCACATAGAAAAGAGCATGATTGTAGCATAGTGGTACTGTCCCTACCGTTGGGTTAGAGGTCTGAATTCGAGTCCAAACTGCTTGAGTGGCGTGCCATTACATGTTTTTACAGGTTGATTAAAAAATACCCATAACTCCAAGTCATCAAACAAATCTTGCGATTTGATAAAAATTACTTGCTCAGCAGTTTGTTTCACTCCTCAATTATATGTAATCAAACTGACTGCCCTGGCAAATTTGCATTGTGCAGCAATTCACAGCAGCTTGACTGTCATATCGAACTCAAAACATTAACGCTGTTTGTCTCTCCTCAGGTGCTGCCAGACCTGCTGAGTTTCTCCAGCATTCTCTGTGTCTGTTTCTGATGAATTCCCCTGTCGATCTTGGAAATTAAGTGCTGTAGTAATGAGCTGTGGAAATGTTATTTACTTTCAGGGTTCCTGCACAAGAAGTGTGGACAATGTGGTAAAAAGTGCAAATATCAAGTGGATTGGCATTAGGGAGAATTCTGCTCCTGTCTTGCTGTCTCAGAAATTAAGTTTTGGGCCAGGGAACCATGGTCAATCTTCCAGATCTGTTGTCAGTTAAAGGCCCTGAAGTGTTCAATTAGAGATCCTCATCCCACCTGGGTTTCAAATAACTTAGACTCAGGAAAGACAAGAGCTGGGGCAAGGAGACCTGTATTCAAGTCCCACATGCTGCAGTGGTGTGTCATGCCATCTCTGCACAGGTTGATTAGAAAATATCCATGTTGTAATTTGAGAAAAGCTCAACCATATTAGCCATATGTGGGGGTACTTCTGTAGGGCAGTGATAATGCCCCTATATCAGGACCAGGAGGTCTGGGGTGAAGTCTTACTTGTTCCAGAGGTATGTAATAACATCTCAGAACAGGTTGTTTAGAAAATATCCAACAATAAAGAGCTGGCCTACCTAATTGGCAAACCAGTGCAGCAAGCTATCAGTTTGAGGAGAGAGTCCCTTGATTTTCATTAATTTATTACCAGGAATAATGAGGCAGGCTCTGACAGCTTCCCTCCATTAGTTATCACTTCCAAACCCGATACCACTCACTTCCTGTGACCCCAATCTTAGAATACTATCATCCTGTCTCCTGATCTGTGGAACACTTACTTTTCCCACCTCTGATCCTCCATGTGGGGATTGATGAGTGGTGTCCTGGCAGAAAACTGTCAAGTTCTGGAAATGCCAGCCCTGGCAGTTCCAGGTGTTGAGATTTCCTGGTTCTGGCTTCAGAATTTTGTCAGAAAGCCTGCTGACAGCCAATCAACAGCCTTTTGATGTAAGATCTGGCACAGTTCTTGGATGCGATACACTCTTTACAAAATATTCCCACCAAAACAGGAACGTTCTGCCTACAGTGTCCGAGACTATAAATTGGACAGATTGAACTCAGATGTTTTGAGTCTGTGCCCTGTATTTAAAGAGGATGTGGATCTCCTCTTAGATGTTGTTTTGGGTTCTTTGCTGTTCCCATTCTTTTCCCTTTATATTGCAAAGACAGCAAGCCACATTAAGAAATGTTTCAAATGTATTTAGGATCACTTTTCAAACACTATTCAGCCTTAGAGGTAGAATTCCAAATAGAGTTTGGAGCTTCTAAAATTAAAAGCCAAACAATATTGACAAAAGGCCATTGTAAAGTAAGTTGTGAGTCTCTGTAAAACAATAATGAGCCATAGAAAATCACTGTTAAAATAGAGTGGATTCTCAAGTTCACCTGGGCCATCTCCAACACATCCCTCACCTTCCTGGACCTCTCAGTCTCCATGTCAGGCAACCAGCTTGTAACTGATGTCCATTTCAAGCCCACTGACTCCCACAGCTACCTAGAATACACCTCCTCCCACCCACCCTCCTGCAAAAATTCCATCCCCTATTCCCAATTCCTCCACCTCCGCCGCATTTGCTCCCAGGATGAGGCATTCCACTCCTGCACATCCCAGATGTCCAAGTTCTTCAAGGACTGCAACTTTCCCCCCACAGTGGTCGAGAACGCCCTTGACCGCGTCTCCCGCATTTCCCGCAACACATCCCTCACGCCCTGCCCCCGCCACAACCGCCCAAAGAGGATCCCCCTCGTTCTCACACACCACCCCACCAACCTCCGGATACAACGCATCATCCTCCGACACTTCCGCCATCTACAATCCGACCCCAACACCCAAGACATTTTTCCATCCTCACCCTTGTCTGCTTTCCAGAGAGACCACTCTCTCCGTGACTCCCTTGTTCACTCCACACTGCCCTCCAACCCCACCACACCCAGCACCTTCCCCTGCAACCGCAGGAAGTGCTACACTTGCCTCCACACCTCCTCCCTCACCCCTATCCCAGGCCCCAAGATGACTTTCCATATTAAGCAGAGGTTCACCTGCATATCTGCCAATGTGGTATACTCAATCCATTGTACCCGGTGTGGCTTCCTCTACATTGGGGAAACCAAGCGGAGGCTTGGGGACCGCTTTGCAGAACACCTCTGCTCGGTTCGCAATAAACAACTGCACCTCCCAGTCGCAAACCATTTCCACTCCCCCTCCCATTCTTTAGATGACATGTCCATCATGGGCCTCCTGCAGTGCCACAATGATGCCACCCGAAGGTTGCAGGAACAGCAACTCATATTCCGCTTGGGAACCCTGCAGCCCAATGGTATCAATGTGGACTTCACCAGCTTCAAAATCTCCCCTCCCCCCACTGCATCCCAAAACCAGCCCAGCTCTTCCCCTCCCCCCACTGCATCCCCAAACCAGCCCATCCTGTCTCTGCCTCCCTAACCTGTTCTTCGTCTCACCCATCCCTTCCTCCCACCTCAAGCCGCACCTCATTTCCTGCCTACTAACCTCATCCCACCTCCTTGACCTGTCCGTCTTCCCTGGACTGACCTATCCCCTCCCCACGTATACTCTCCTCTCTACCTATCTTCTTTTCTCTCCATCTTCGATCCGCCTCCCCCTCGCTCCCTATTTATTCCAGAACCCTCACCCCATCCCTCTCTCTGATGAAGGGTCTAGGCCTGAAACGTCAGCTTTTGTGTTCCTGAGATGCTGCTTGGTCTGCTGTGTTCATCCAGCTTCACACTTTGTTATCTTGGATACTCCAGCATCTGCAGTTCCCATTATCTCTGGATTCTTCAACTGTCAGGCTGTTCTGTGGTGGCATCTGCCAAACTGGTGGTTGTTAGGGCATGAATGATAAATTCATGTGACATTATGTTGACGTAAATCCATCTTTTTTCTGCTGCACTGTTGCCGGGGGGGTGCAATTCATACTGTTTCAAATCTGGCAGAATTAAAGAGTTCATAACTCAATGGGCTTATGTCCCAAACCAGCCCTGCATGAGTCTGCTATTTCATGCAATGACCAAACAGTTTAGAATTCTGTTTTACATTACTCTAAGTCTTCAATAATCTAGTACATGATTACAATCTGGACCATGTAGTTGTAATTGAAGATGCTGGAAAACCACTTTTCATGGAGCATTTCCATCTGAAATGTGACAAACTCTTCCTAGGCAGAGGTGAAGGGGATTCTCAATGGAGTGCTTTGTTCATACGCTCAATGCCAGTTTCGGAGGAGTGGATGAAGACTCCAGCCTGTACAGTACCTCACAGTAACACTTGCGGAGTCTTCAGGCTTTTATACCCCATCTTTGTCTGACTTATGACAGAGTTTGTCATAACTGTTGACATTTTCAGCTCCTGTTCTTTGTATGTGTGACAGTTATTTCAAACCTTAATTTGCTAAAACCAAGGGATCCCTTTGTTTTATAACTTTCTCTCTGATTTGCATTCTCTGGCAAACAACTGACCTGCCCTCAACATTGTTAAATATTGAAAAGACAATGTTTTTTAAATGCATGTTCCCAGTACTCACCAGTTTAGTCATTGAAACTTTGTAAATATAGATGCATTTGTGCTGCTGCCCAAAGCAGACTGAGATTATAACAGATAACAAGGTATAGAGCTGGTTGAACACAGCAGGCCAAGCAGCATCAGAAGAGCAGGAAACTGACCTTTCAGGCCTAGACCCTTCTTCAGGCCCAAAACGTCAGCCTACCTGCTCCTATAATGCTGCTTGGCCTGCTGTGTTCATCCAGCTCTACACCTTGTTATCTCAGATTCTCCAGCATCTGCAGTTCCTACAATCTCTGAGTTTATTATAGCACAGGTTTTAAGAGGCTGTTCAGAGATTAGGAGAATTATGGAGCTATTAAATCTCATGACACTTTTCTAAACATGAACTTGGATGACACTAAGTGTGGAGCCTGCAGCACGTTCATAACATACCATACAAGCAGCAGAGAAAGGCAGAGTGAAGAACAAGAGTACCAGAGGGGTTTCAGTGAACAACCATGTTTACAGTCAATGTTTCTTCATCCATGACGATCACTCAAAATTCAACAGTGAAATGGCAAGGATGTCAGAAAGTCCAAAGGAAAATACATCCTGTAAGGTAATGTGATGTTGAAACCTTCTTATTTAAGTTACTATATATTCATTCAAAGAAATGCCTTATTTATTTAATTCACTTCCCTCAAGCACAACTGACGATTTATGCACTCTCACATATTGTGTAAGAATTTGCATGGTCTAAAAGCACTGACATTTTGTTCAATAAATTAAAAATTCTATCAGAATTACTGTAAGATTTTGCATTCTTCCTTTTAAGGGATCGGTTGACTTTAAAAGAGAGTCAGTTCTATTTGCTGCAAGATTTGAACATGCCATTTATGTAAATCTTCAAAATAAGGGACTTACTCCCGTATCGGTTCTAAATCTGAGATTGTTTCCAGTACTAAATATGTGTGTTCAAGATAACTCCACAAATGAAAAACAGTATTCACAAACGATGTATTTATTTTTTGGAAAGAAATCAATTTGTTGATTAGAGTAAACCGGGGAAAGTTACTGCACAAGTCAATTTGAAGGGATGGATGAAATCAGGGCTACTAGTGAAAGTTACATTTCTGGTGACTTCCCAGTTCTGAGAATATTCAAGCACATAGCAATTGGAGTCAAAACCAAATCTAATGCTCTTTTTTTCTTGTAAGGAAAACTGTCCTTGTGTAGCTGGTATTGAATCAGTAGCGTAGGTTTCATGTTTTGTCCAGATAAAGTCATAGTGTCTTAGAGTTGTACAGCATGGAACCAGACCCTTGGGTCTAATTCGTCCATGCCGACCAGATATGCTAAATTAATCTAATCCCATTTGCCAGTATTTTTCCCATATGTCTCTAAACCCTTACTATTCATATACCCATACAGATGCCTTTCCCTTTAGCGGAAACCCTCCAACCCTGGCAACATCCTTGTAAATCTTTCCTGATGTTCAAATACTATTTCAAAGAATCATGTGTCTTCACATATGGCACATTCTAAATAGTGTATCAACTGTAAACTATTCTTTCCAGGTTTTTCTTGTAATTATGAAATTTACTAAATGCCTTTTGTATCAAGTTTATTGCAGCTACCAAATTGAAAACTAACACAATGTTAAAATATCCTCAGAACCTCTGTTGATAAAAGTGCTGAAGTGGGCTAAACAAGAAAACTGATTAAAGCAGCATTCGTACATTATTGCATCAATTAAGTATCTGGTATTTTTGACCTCACTAATTTTAATCGAAAAAAGCATGAATTAAAAAAAGGAGGAAAATGTGCGTGAAGTACAAATAAATTTATCATCATTATTTAAGGTTATTCAGCATGCTAATATCCATGTAAAATTAGATTGACTAGAATTGGTTTAAAGGAAGGAGAAAAGGCTTATTAATATTTCTTAAGAGTGTGTTATCTTAATTAATGAAGAACTGGTTAATATTTAAAGTTTTGGCAAAGATCTATAGCTCGGGTTGAGGCTGAGATTGTTGACTTCTCACCAAGCTGGCTTGTTCTTGTTCAGATGTTTCATCATCAGTGGAGCCTCCGATGAAGCGATGTTATTCTACTCCACTTGGAATTTATACTGTCTGGTCTGTTATGGTGAGTAGTGAAATTTCTGGTATTGATCTGTTTGGGTTTGTACATGGGGTCCAATTCTATATGTTTGTTGATTTGCATTATGGATGGAGGACCAAGCCTCTAGGAATTCCCAAGCAAATATCCCCGCAACTTCATCAGCAAATGCTTACTAAACAGACAACAACAGGAGGACACAGGATGCCCTAACACATTGGTCACACTGTCCTACGTCAAGAACATATCAGAACTGATAATGCGACTCCTAAGACCACTAGGTATCATGGTGGCACACAGCCCACAGCCACTCTATGACAAACACTCGCAAGAATTAAAAACTCCATTCCCACAACAAGCAGAACCGACATGGTTCACAAAATACCATGCAACGACTGCCACAAACATTATATCGGACAGATAGGAAGGAAAGTAGCCACCAGAATACATGAACATCAGCTAGCAGTAAAACGGCATGACAAACTCTCTTTAATATCGGTATACTCAGACAATGGAGGCCGTCAGTTTAACTGGGACAAGGTAACCGTAGTAGCCCAAGCCAAACATAGACACGTATGGGAATTCCCAGAGGCATGGTTCTCCACCCATAAAGCAATCAACAAACATATAGAATTGGACCCCATATACAAACTCATATGGAACAAAAGTGGAAATGACAGTACTCACCATAATAGACCAGACAGTCTAAATTCGAAGCAGAGTAGAACAACATCGCTTTATCAGAAGCTCCACTGATGATGTCACCTAGCATGGTGATGAAACGTCTGAACAAAAACAAGCCAGCTCAGCGAGCAAGTCAACAACCTCACTGGTGTAATATTCCGCACCAATATTGACAAACTGAAACCTTGCCGAGGATTGGAGGTTAATAGGCTGGGGTTATTTTTCCTGGACCATGGAGGCTGAGGGGTGACCTTGTAAAAGTTTATAAAGTCATGAGGGACAACGATAGGATGAATAGTTAAAATCTTTTTCCACAGTAGGGAAATTCAATACTAGGGGGCATAGGTTTAAGGTGAGAGGGGAAAGATATAAAAGGGACCTAAGGTGCAACAACCTTTTTGCGCAGAGGGTAGTGCATGTATGGAATTAGCTGCTAGATGAAGGGGTGGAGGCTGGTACAATTGCAACTTTTAAAAGGCACATGGATAGGTATATGAATAGAAAGGGTTTGGAGCGATATAGGCCAATAACTGGCAAGTGGGACTAAATTAATTTCGGATATCTGGTCGACATGGACGAGTTCGACCAAAGGTCTGTCTCCATGCTGTGTATCTACTAGAGATTTTCTTTTTAAAAAGAACAATTTTGATTTAAGTGTAGCAGTGAGAAAACAAAAGTGACCTCTTGTTAACTTCCAGTGTCAGTGTAGTTCAGTGAGTAGCACTCCTGTCTCTGAGCCAGGTGATCATGGATTCATGTCCTGTTGTAGACTTACATTCCAGTAGGTGTTTTGTCTTTAAGGTAACATGTTAAGTCCAGGCCCAATTTGCCATTCACATGGACAGAAAATACCCCATGTCACAATTTCAAAGAAAATGCAGGGTTTTTTTTCCCCCAAGGCTGATCACTTTTTATCCCTCAATGAACTTCTGTAAAACAGGTTCTCTGGTGATTGTCAAGTTGCTGTTTATGAGACCTAGCTGTGCATAAATTGTTGCATTTTGCACTTTGCAGTAGTGGCTGCACTTAAAAGTGTTTAATTCACTGGGAAGCAGTTTGTGATACTCTTTTCTTTTTATTGTTGTTATACAGCAATAGAGGAGAGAATGGATCAAATGTGCAAGACTAAGACGCACATGACATGTTAACAAACACTATCATTCTGCTGTAGTGGTCTGGCTGCTAGGCCCCATCTTTGTTATTCTACTGACTCAATTGCAACTTGTACTTTCCAAGACCAAACTTGTGTAGTTTTCCTGATACCAGTTACTGTTCCGACCCACTGTTACTACAACGAAAATTGTCATGTATAATCGATGATAAGGAATTGTGGGTGTACTACAATACATTGTAGCATATGTGCTACTTTTGTACTTAGATGTAAAGGGGATGAGGTTTGAGAGAGGATAACTTGGCTCATGGAATTCTTTCCAGTAGCATATTCTCTTTCTCATTCTTGCATACATAATACAGAACAATCTTCTTCATCCTTCAGTTGTTGCCCCTTTTTGTATTTCTTGTAACAATGGAATATTAACGTCACTTCAATTTTCATGTATTTACAACTGCAAGACAACTGTATTTACACTTTATATAGAACTCACTGAGACTTCCAGAGCCTTGCCAACCACTTTTCACCAAGCTCAGTTCTAAACTCCTTATTGCCAGGTCTTTCACTCACCACAACTCCATTGATTTGCTCAGCCAGATTCACTTTTCATCTTTGTTGTCATCATCAGCAAAACCTTCACCACCATACTTTATGGTTGTTACAAGTATCTGCAGACAAGGCACTCAGTCCCCACTATCTATTTAAGATCCAAGCCACCTGTCTATCTTCAACTTGTTCCAACAATATATCCATCTAATCTCTTCTCCCTCATTTGTTTATCCAACTTCCAGTTAAATGTTTCTAGACTATTCGCTTCTACTATCTTGTGGCAATGAGTTCCACATGATGGGCTTAATCATATTTTCTTTTGGCTAAGCATCAGTTGTGTCAAGTTTCTTGGAGTGTTTCTTCCCAGGAGGCTGAGCAAATTTACTCATTGTATCTCACTAAAATAGCATCATTATCCATCTATCCATCCCAATAACATACCACTCGTCCAATTTGAGCCCTATTCTACCGCGCACTGTTCTTGAAACACCTGGGATGGCCCTGAATGGACAGGTACCCCTGGTCAACACAGTATGGAGCTGGAGGGACACAACAGATCAGGCAGCATCAGAAGAGCGGAAAGTCAATGTTTCAGGTTTACAGCCTTCATCGGGATTCCGAAGTACCCCTGGTACCACCACTATGTTTAAAAAAGATTGTTGTGCTTCTAGATAAGCGCTATCAGTTTGAAGTTGCTCTGCACAGTTCCTGACATTCACCCAGTATATGGCAGAGAATGGGACAGTTGCAGTCTGCATTGTGGACAAGGATCTGAAGGTCCTGGTTAGTGGGGTGGTGTGGAAGCAGGACATCCTGTTCCTCCAGTATAAAAATATCTTGGACCTCTATTTCTTCTTATCATCTAATAGATTGGCCTTTATTTCAAAGGAAACAGACCACAGCTAGAATACAGTGAACAGTTTGGGCATCTTATCAAAGGAAAGCTATACTGGCATCAAAAGCATTCCAGAGAAAGTTCAATGGAGTGATACCAGGTATAGAGGGACTGTTTTATGAGGAGACATTGAGTAGATTAGGCCTGTATTTATTGGAAAGTAGGAGAATAAGAAGCAACTTTTTTGAAACATACAAGATACTTAGGACACTTGACAGATGCCGAAGATTGTTTCCCCCTTGGGAGAGTATAGAACTGAAGAGCATAATCTCAGAATAAAGAGTCACACATTTAAGGCAAGAGATGAGAAAGAATTTCTTCTCCCAGAGGATCAGACATCTATGGAATTCTTTTTCAGTGGGCTGTTGAGGCTGGGTTGTTAACTATAGTCAATCTGAGATGGCAGATATTTCATCAATAAGGGAATCAAGGTTTATGCGCAAAAAGGAGGACTTGAAAATTATCATATCAGCCATGATCTCATTGAATGGCAGAGCAGATTCAAAGGGCTGATTGGCCTACTTCTGTTCCTACATCTTAAATTGGGTCTGGCAGGGATGTCAATTTTTTTCTACGTCTAGAAGTGCTATCTCACACAACCAAATGGCTATTTCCACCATCAAATCACCTGGCAAATTTCTCTTATCGCCATTAAACCACCAGTGTTCGAAAGTTGGAAGAGCAGGGGTATATAAGACCAAATGGAACTAAGGAATGGCAATAATCATAAACTGGTCCCCATTTAGACCAGCTTTTTATTCCAGACTTTTTATCAAATTCAGTTTCCACATTCTGCCGTGGTAAGATTCAAACCCATGTGTTCAGAGCAACAACCTGGAGTTCGAGGTGACTAGTCCAGTGGTATTATCACAATGGCACTACTCCCTGGAGTCTATGGAGTGAATGTAGGATTCAATTTCTAGCCAAAAAAGCATATGCTTGAATCCAGATGAACTTTTGTATTAACAATTCTAGCCCCATGTCCATCCTAATTCTGTGTAATTGCTCCGTTATTTGCAGCTGTGCCTTAACTTGTATTTGCCCCAATCTTTGAAATTACCTCCCTATACCTTTCCACCTTACCTTTTAAATAAAACACAATAAGATCAAAGGCAGATTTTTCATTATCTTTAGAATCTGTCAAATCTCCCCAGCACCATCCTATCCTATTGTTATAAAGTGGAGGTTGACCCACCCTCTGAGAAGTAAAACCGAAACACCCAAAGAGGAGCACCTCGCCCTGTAATCTGTAAAAGGAGTGTGAAAAGTGGTCTAACCTGCTTTTCAGCAACTTCAAGTGGTTAAATAAAATAAATTCCTGACGCTCACTTTAAAACCAACAAGTGACAATTTATTTATCTAAAAGTGAACAAATTAACTAAACTATTAACAAACTGAATAGATCCCTTCTAACTACTAACTATTCCTGAATAAGGCGAGATTCTAACGGTGTGCTGTTCCAATGAATACAGGTCCCACATGTATATTAAAAGTAGAATTTAGTCTCTTGAAATTACAGCCAGGCTACATGTCTTGTAGAAAGTTCTGTGCCTTATCTGTCAATTCTTCTGTCAGGAATATTAACTAGTTGTGTCATTGGTACTGTTGTTATTTAGATGGTGGTTTCTGTAAGACATGGAGGCGGCTGTGAGACCCAGCGATTCTCTGTTGAGAGCTAAGGGCCATTAGCTCTGGTGGATGACAGCTAGTTCTGGGGTCTTTGTCCGCAACTACCCCTTCTTTTATACCCTTGATGACATATCAGCATTTCTTACAATAAGATTGGTTCTATGTTGTCAAAATCGTCAGATGTAGATATCAAAGACCTATTGAATTTAAGTAGCTGATTCAAATTGATTGGCTAAATTTAAAACTTGCAGTCTTGGTAAAAACTGCTACTTGGCCTGCTAACTGTATGGCCTTTTGATACAAATGTTTCAATTTGGGTGCTGTCTATGTACTTGCAAACTTTCAACCTGCTGTTCAGGGACATACATTTTAAATCTTTAAGCTCAGAAAAATCACATGATCTTTTAAAGGGACTACACAACGCTTTCCACCCCTAGCTTTTTAAAAACACCAAATTCTAACGTCCTACCTCCCAATCCATAAGTACTCTATACAACTTCACAATACTTCCCCCGCTTAAGAAAAAAACAAATCATCCTTACGAAAAGATGGCTTTTCTCTTTTTTTTAAACCTCAACTCTATTATATTACTAGATCCATAGCTCATTAATCTAGAGCTACACATTTATACAGATTCTATGTATGTATAACATTGAACACTGCTGTTGCTATGTTATTGAGGCATCTGCAATAATAATTTCATGACCCACAACATGTACAGTCTAAATTAAATGCTTGTTATTTGAGACTCCAACAAAATGATCTGATGTCCTTCAGTTTTTCCAGAAATGTCAAAGGATTGTGATTGGTATACATAATCGTCTCCAATGCATTGTTTGCAATGTAAACATTAAAATGTTGTGAGGCCGTCACCAAACTCAATAACTCTTTTTTCAATGGTTGAGTTTTTTTGGTGGATATTGAGTGTTTTTGAAAAATAACCGATTGGCCTTTCAATTGCACAATCATTCTCCTGTAACAACACAGCTCCAACCCCTACATCCTCCTGTAACAACACAGCTCCAACCCCCACATCCTCCTGAAACAACACAGCTCCAATCCCCACATCCTCCTGTAACAACACAGCTCCAATCCCCACATCCTCCTGTAACAACACAGCTCCAATCCCTACATCTTCCTGAAACAACACAGCTCCAACCGCCACATCTTCCTGAAACAACACAGCTCTAACCCCCACATGCTCCTGTAAAAACACAGCTCCAATCCCCACATCCTCCTGTAACAACACAGCTCCAACCCATACATCCACTTGTAACAACACAGCTCCAACCCTCACATCTTCCTGAAACAACACAGCTCCAAACCCCACGTCCTCCTGTAAAAACACAGCTCCAACCCTCACATCTTCCTGAAACAACACAGCTCCAAACCCCACATCCTCCTGAAACCACACAGCTCCAACCCCCACATCCTTCTGTAAAAACACAGCTCCAACCCCCACATCCTCCTGTAAAAACACAGCTCCAATCCCCACATCCTCCTGTAACAACACAGCTCCAACCCATACATCCACCTGTAACAACACAGCTCCAATCCCTACATCTTCCTGAAACCACACAGCTCCAACCCCCACATCCTCCTGTAAAAACACAGCTCCAACCCTCACATCTTCCTGAAACAACACAGCTCCAAACCCCACATCCTCCTGTAACAACACAGCTCCAACCCCCACATCTCCTGTAAAAACACAGCTCCAACCCACACATCCTCCTGTAACAACACAGCTCCAACCCCCCACATCCTCCTGTAACAACGCAGCTCCAATCCACACATCCTCCTGAAACCACACAGCTCCAACCCCCACATCCTCCTGAAACAACGCAGCTCCAACCCCTACATCCTCCTGTAACAACACAGCTCCAACCCCCACATCCTCCTGAAACAACACAGCTCCAACCCCCACATCCTCCTGTAAAAACACAGCTCCAATCCCCACATCCTCCTGTAACAACACAGCTCCAACCCATACATCCACCTTTAACAACACAGCTCCAATCCCTACATCTTCCTGAAACCACACAGCTCCAACCCCCACATCCTCCTGTAAAAACACAGCTCCAACCCCCACATCCTCCTGTAAAAACACAGCTCCAACCCACACATCCTCCTGTAACAACACAGCTCCAACCCCCCACATCCTTCTGAAACAACACAGCTCTAACCCCCACATGCTCCTGTAAAAACACAGCTCCAATCCCCACATCCTCCTGTAACAACACAGCTCCAACCCATACATCCACTTGTAACAACACAGCTCCAACCCTCACATCTTCCTGAAACAACACAGCTCCAAACCCCACATCCTCCTGTAAAAACACAGCTCCAACCCTCACATCTTCCTGAAACAACACAGCTCCAAACCCCACATCCTCCTGAAACCACACAGCTCCAACCCCCACATCCTCCTGTAAAAACACAGCTCCAATCCCCACATCCTCCTGTAACAACACAGCTCCAACCCATACATCCACCTGTGACAACACAGCTCCAATCCCTACATCTTCCTGAAACCACACAGCTCCAACCCCCACATCCTCCTGTAAAAACACAGCTCCAACCCTCACATCTTCCTGAAACAACACAGCTCCAAACCCCACATCCTCCTGTAACAACACAGCTCCAACCCCCACATCTCCTGTAAAAACACAGCTCCAACCCACACATCCTCCTGTAACAACACAGCTCCAACCCCCCACATCCTCCTGTAACAACACAGCTCCAATCCACACATCCTCCTGAAACCACACAGCTCCAACCCCCACATCCTCCTGTAAAAACACAGCTCCAATCCCCACATCCTCCTATAACAACACAGCTCCAACCCATACATCCACCTTTAACAACACAGCTCCAATCCCTACATCTTCCTGAAACCACACAGCTCCAACCCCCACATCCTCCTGTAAAAACACAGCTCCAACCCTCACATCTTTCTGAAACAACACAGCTCCAAACCCCACATCCTCCTGTAACAACACAGCTCCAACCCCCACATCCTCCTGTAAAAACACAGCTCCAACCCACACATCCTCCTGTAACAACACAGCTCCAACCCCCCACATCCTCCTGTAACAACGCAGCTCCAATCCACACATCCTCCTGTAACAACACAGCTCCAACCCCCACATCGTCCTGTAACAACGCAGCTCCAACCCACACATCCTCCTGTAACAACACAGCTCCAACCCCCACATCCTACTGTAACAACACAGCTCCAATGCCTACCTCGCTTGCGTCGATGGCAATTTTAAAGAGTTTCAAGAAATTTGGCATGGCTAAAACTGGTCCGGTGATAAGCACTACTTTTAAATTCTCAAAGGTATCTTGGCATTGGTCTGTCCACCGGAATTTCATGTTTTTTATAACAAATCTGTCAGCTGTGCCACTATGCTGTTAACGTGTGGTACAAATTTCCTGTAGAATTTGCTCAATCCTAAAAATCTTAGAACTTGCTTCTTAGAGGATGGTCTAGGAAATTCCTTGATCGCCTTTGTCTCCGTGTTTGTCTGTATCATCCGTCCATGCCCGATGTTGTGCCCTAATAATGTCATTTCGGCCTTCACAAGTTCTGTTTTTGCCAAGTTTATGATCAACTTTGCTTCTGTAGTCTCCATGTGATCTTTTCACAAATGGCTAAAGATCACTAAGTTATCTATGTAGATGGCACAATTAGTCAAGCATACAACAACTCTGTAAATAAGCCTTTGCAAAGAGGCCATTTTATTTTCTTCCAACGAGCAATACTTTAAATTGATATAGCCCATTTTGGGATTACAAAAGCAGAAACTTCTTTCACTGTCTCCAACAAAGGTACTTGCTAGTAACCACCAAGTAAGTCCAACTTTGTGATGTAAGTGGCTTGTCCTGCTTTTCCACACAATCCTCCAACATTGGAATTGGGTATGAGTCAGGTTTCATCATGGTGTTGACTTTCTAATAATCTACACAGAATCATTGAGTACCATCAGGTTTGGGAACCAATATGTTCGGCAAACTCCACTCACTTTGACTTGTCTACATGATGTCTTCTTGGACCATTGATTCCACTTCCTTCTGAACCTACTCTGCTTCGAGAGGATTAAACCTATAAGGGTGTTGTTTTATCAGAACAGCATTCCCTTTGTCAATGTCCTGTACTATCCTGTAGTCCACCCCTTTCTATTTCTACATATGTTCTCATAGCATCGCAACACTTCTTTCACTTCAGTTCTCTCTTCCGGAGACAGATAGCTCACTACCCTATCCCATTCCTTAAGGATTTCCTCATTATTCAATTTATTCTGAGGCATATCAAAATCCAAATCATCTGAATTTGATTCTCCTCTCTGAGTGACAGTTAACTAATACCTGTTTCTCTGGTTCTCCTTCCCTGTCATAATAAGGTTTCAGCACGTTCACACGACATACCCGATAATATTTTCCAATCTGGCACCTTTACCAGATAATTCACCTGACTTAACTTCTCAGTCTGACAGGGACCATTAAACCTTGCTTTGAAGGGATCTCCTAGGATTGGTAACAGCACCAATGCTTTATCTCCACAGGCAAAAACATGAATTTTAGATTTCTTATCTGCTTCTTGCTTCATTAGGTTCTGTGCCACCTTCAAATGTTGTGTTGTTAATTTACCTACACTGTTTAATCCTTCTGTCACCTCAGATACATAATCCAACTGTGAAATCTCTGATTTTGAACCTATCAACTTTTTGTCATTTAATTTTGAAGGCCCTCTTACTTCGTGTCCAAATATCAATTCAAATAGAGTGAACTAAGTTGATTCATTTGTAGCATCTCTAATAGCAAATAATATAAATGGGATATCTTTATTCCAATCAGTTGGGTAATCCTGTCTTTAAGCCCTCAACATTGTCTCTGGAGTCTGATGCCACCTTTCCAGTGCTCCCTGGGATTCAGGATGGTACGCACTTGATTTAAAGTGTTTGATGCCTGAACTATTCATGACCTCCTTAAATAATTTGGCAGCAAAATTGGATCCTTGGTCTGACTGAATCTACCTGGCAATCCATGATGGGTAAAGAAAACAAGCAATTCCACCACAACCATTTTTTCCTTGAAATTCCATAATGGAATTGCTTCCGCAAACCTGGTAGACGCATCCATTACAGTTAGCAAATACTGGTTCCCACTTTCAGTTTTACAGAGGGTACCTACGTGTACAATTATAACCTGCGTAAAAGGTTCTTCAAATATCGGAATTGGCATCAGTGGCACTGGTGTTATCACTGCTTGTGGCTTTCCTACTAACTGACATGTATGACAGGTACAGCAAAATTCAACCACGCCTTAACGTAATCCAGGCCAATAGAAATGCTTCTGTATTTTAGCCTGAGTCTTCGTCACTCCTAGATGACCTGCTACATGTAATTCGTGTGCTGTTCTCAATACCTCCTGTCTGTATTCTACACAATCTAGTGAACATCCTCCTCCTTCTCATCCCTGCACTAACCTGCCACAGTCTCCATTTCCGCCTTAAGATTTTATCCTTAAGGTAAGAACATTTTGGAATACGTTTTGATTCCTTTTCTAGATAGGCTTTATTGATATAAATCCTTTATTGTCTTACCTTTTTGTTGTAACTCCATTTATCTTTCTTAATCTTTTAGAGCTAAATACCTCTGCCAGATCCCGTACCTGCGTAGGTTTTTCCTTTACCATCTCACCAAACAGAGTGTCAGCTAACTAGGCCTTGACTCCTTCATTTTTCTCTTTTGTTTCCCCTTCTTGTTTTAACTTTTGGCTGCGGAATCTTGTCACCACACAGTCTGGAAAAGTTCAAGAATATTTCTCTTTTAACTCCTCAGTTCCCTGATTTGCTTTTGACTTTTTCACGACAATGGGCATCAGTCCCACCTGTGATCCAGCTATATTGTTTCTGAGAATAAACTGTATTCCTAGAATAGCCAATTTTTCTATCACTCCTGCTATCACTTCCCCAGTCTTGACTGGACTTTCTAGCCTTATCTTACACAGGACAACATGACTCTTCTCTCCATTTTTTTCTCAGATTACCACTCTCCAGGCAATATTTCTAAAGGAGTGTACAAATATTTTCATCTCTTACTATCAGATAGCTCCCATGTCTCTGAATATTTTTAACTACTTTACCTTTTCCTGCTGTTTTTCCTAGGTAAACCTTACCCACAGAGATGAAGTCTTTGAAAAGATCAGGCGCTATCTTACTATCCAGCCGGTGACTAGGCTGTGCACTGTCCTGCAGCTCCTTGACTTCTCTTGGGATTTCCTTCACTGCCTTAAATAATCCCACTGGTTTAGCCTCTTTACCCACATCCATTTTCCCAGTGTCCTTCTTAAGCAACCAGCACAGCGACTTTATGTGTCCCACTATATTGCAGTGAAAACACCTGAGGTTTTTTACTTCTTTTCCACACTCTTGGGTTTCTTTTTTTTCCACATATGGTAAACTGTTCCCAGCGTGAGCTACTTTTTGTTTGTCATTGAAGGATCTCCCTCTTTCCCAATTTCTATCCGTCACAGAATGAAATTGCTGTCAGAAGCTAGATTATGATTTATGCACTAATGCATATTCACCTGACATCCCTGCAGCTCCTCTTGCTGATTTACCTTTCTATTCCTCAACATGAGTCCTCATCACTTCTGGAAGTGAGTTTTTAAACTACTCCGGCAGAATAATATCTCTAAGAGTCTCATATGTCTTTTGTATCTTCAGTGCTCTCACCCATCTATCAAAGTTGCTCTGTTTAATTCTTTTCTGTTTAATTCTTTCAAATTTGATATAACTCTGACCTAGTTCCTTTCTTACATTTCTGAACCATTGTTATTTGCTTCTGGTACAAATTCATAGACAGTCAAACCAGCCTGTTTTACTTCTTCATACACTCCTGACACCACCTCATTAAGCCCTGCCTGTAACTTGCTCTGAATTAACATTACCTACACAGTATCTGGCCAGCCCATCTGTTTAGCCAATTTCTCAAAGGAAATGAAAAAGGCTTCTACATCATTCTCATTGAATTTTGGTCATGTTTGAACATATTTCGATATATCCCTACCAGGCTATTGGATATGATGAGTTTGCCCATCATCACTGTATCTTGTACGTTTACTTCTGTTATTTGAAGTCTTTTTGCTTCAAGTTCCAACTTCATCTTTTCCAACTCAAACATCCTTTCACTTTCTCCCTCTTTTGCCAGGGCTATCCTTTGCTTTTCTTCAGCTACAACTTTTATTTTGCTTTCTTTCTCTTCAGCTAGGGCTGTTCCTTCCTGTTCTTTATCCACTATCTCTAGCCTTTTAAGTTCACTTCTTAACTCCAATTGTCTTATTTGCAATTTAATTTTTTCTAACTCCACTGCACTTGACTGTTTCTCTGATATACCTAAATGCTTGGTTAACTCTGTTACAATGTCAGTTTTCTTACTATCGCTAATTAAACACAATTTTAGTCTGATTGCCGTTTCTAAAAATGTCAACATCTTCTGTATTTCTAAGCTTTGTTCACAAAATCGGGAAGCATCTTCAACCCCAGAGCCTCGTTAGCAATGTTAAGTGCCATTTCCCCACTTTTGATTTAACCAACAACAACTGAAATTAAATAGGTTTTTCATTTCTCACTTAAGTTTTATTTAAAGATCTGGGACAGTAGTTCCCCAGTCTGTTTAAATCTACTGGGACTTTCATACCCAACGTCTGTTCAAATCTGTCCAAATCCTGGATAATGAGCTCCCAATCTGTTATAAAGCGGAGGTTGACCCACCCTCTGAGAAGTAAAACCGAAACACCCAAAGAGGAGGACCTCGCCCTGTAATCTGTAAAAGGAGTGTGAAAAGTGGTGTAACCTGCTTTCCAGCAACTTCAAGTGCTTAAACAAAATAAATCCTTGACACTCACTTTAAAATCAATAAGTAACAATTTATTTAGCTAACTCTAACAGTGAATGAATTAATTAAACTATGAACAAACTGAATAAATCCCTTCTAACTACTAACTATTCCCAAATAAAGCAAGATTCTGGTAGGTACGCTGTTCCAATAAATACAAGCCCCACATATATATAAGGAAAAAAATTAGTTTCTTAAAATTATGGACGAGTTACATGCCTGACTAAATATTCTGTGCCTTCTCCGTTGATTCCTCTGTTAGGAGTGCCTTCTCTGTGAGTTCTGACAGGAATATTAACCAGTTGTGCCGTTGATACTATCATTATTTGGATGGTGGTTTCTGTAAGACATAGAGGAGGCTTTGAGACCCAGCAAATCTCTCTTGAGAGCTGAAGGTCATTAGCTCTAGTGGATGGCAGCTAGCAGTGGGGTCTTTGTCCAGTTGCCCCTTCTTTTATATCCTAGATGATGTATCAACATTTCTTACATTAAGATTGTTGTTAAAATCATCAGACTTAGATACCAAAAACCTATTAAATTTAAGTAGCTGGTTCAAATTGATTGGCTAAATTCAAAAGCCTGTTGTCTTGGTAAAAACTGCTGCTTGGCCTGCTAACTGTATGGCTTTTTGATATAAATGTTTCAATTCGGGTGCTGTCTGTGTACTTGCAAATATTTGAGCTGCTACTCACAGACACCATTTTAAATCTCTTAGCACAGAAAAAGCACATGATCTTTTAAAGAGACTGCATAATGCTTTCCCCCCAGCCTTTTTCAAACACCAAATTTCTAATGTCCTACCTCCCAATCCAAAAGTACTGTACCCAACTTCACAACACTTAAAACCATCTCTTATGACTCCTGACGACTCAATTAATTTTCATAGCATTTAGTTTAGATAATTTTGGAAATTATTTTATATACTTAGAAATTGTCAATTTTCCATTTCTTCCCCTTCCAAATCCATCAATTTCACTCATTTTTTCTGAAAGAACAAATTCAGCCATAACCCATCAGATCTTACCCAACCTCCAAACTCCTCTCTCCAAGATTGTTAAAAAAAAGTTGCTTTACAGTTCCATGCACATCTCTTCCACAACTAACTGTCACAATACTTCCAACCAGATATCATCCCACTTCCATGGAAGAGAAGTGCAGCTGACTTGATTTAAATCGACTTACAAATGGCACGAAGCTAATATTCTTTGTCACACCTTGTTTATAACATCTCTTACTACTTTTATATGATCGTCTTCCTACCACAACATCTATTCTTGGATGTCTCCTCTTTCTTCATCTTAATGCTGCTCCTTGATTAAACCCATACACAGTCAAGATTTGAGGAGCTGAACGTCACATTAACTTTGAGGAACAATTGCCTTTTCAGATAAAAGTGAATAATAATGGAAATAGTTAGTGGTTCAGTCAGTATCTGTGGAGAGAGAAACAGAGTTAACATTTCAGGTTGATGGTCATTCATTTGAACAGGGAAGATGTAATAGGTTTTCAGTAAGGGATTGGTGGGACAAGAATGAAAGGAAGGTTTGATGTAGTTGGAAGATAGAAGAGATTGAATGACAAAGATGGTCTTATAGATCCATAGTGAGTTGTGATGGATAAATCAAAGAAACAAAGAGATGGATTTTATGGCCTTCTACTGGATGTGTTTTTGACAAGGTGGCACATAAAGTAAAGATGCTGCCAGCCTACTGCTCTCCACAATGGTTGTAGGCAGTGAGGTGTCAAAATTGGCAACTCACCTACCAATATTTTTTGGAGTGACAATGAAATTGAGCTTATTAAACAAGCCAATTGGCCCAAATTACACATTGCCCACACCACAAATGTGTTGGCAAGGGCAAGCAGATGTGATTCAAAAACGTTTTTACTTCAAAAAAATCATTGTCAAAAAGGCAGGAAGGAAGAGTGTGTATCTTTTTTTGGGCAGGGTCCTCTTTGGGCTTTGGGAAACACCCCACCATCCATCCCCATCCATTCCCCAAGATGTCACTCTCGACCCCTTCTGTTCTTTCTGAGCTAGCATTCAAACCTAAACTCCTACTCCTTCGTCCACCCATACTATTTCTGAGGGACCTACCTTAATCCAAAATCTGTTGCTTTTCTTCCCAGAGCCTCTTTGCAGTTCCAGCTGCCTAAAACAAAACACAAGTGGAGCAAGTAAGGATTATCCACCTGAAATGTTAACTTTGATTCTTTCTCTGCAGATGTGACATGACCTGCTGAGTATTTCCAAAATTTTCTGTTATTTGTACGTTTAAGCATCTGCTGTATTCTGCCTTTTAAGTAGTCATTTCAATCTTCTCAATAATGGCATTCTCCATGAATTATTTCTCCCATCCAAGTGGGATGAATGTAGTTGTTTGGTTCCTTCAGTTGGAATGCTATTTGAATGGTATCCAAATTTATTCAAATTTACTGGAGTAGATTTTTGCAATTATCTGTCATATTTATTTATTTCATCACTCCATATATGTATGTATCATAAAAATATCTTCACTTGCTCTGGTCATGCTCAGATTAGGTAAACTTGAATTCCATCACTTTCAATGCTTACTGACAAAGAATTCATTTTCCTTGTCTCATGATTATGTTTTAAATTTTGTACAGTACCATTGGTTGGGATCTTTTGCCCAGGAGTACAAGTTCGGAGGCAGGCTTGGAAGTGACCATTACTTGTACTTGAAAGTGAATTGGCTTTTCTCATACAATTACATGGTTGTCAGCTAATTGGATCCACTTGTGGAAGAAACATGGCAATTCTTGCAACAGGGCTGACAGGAGTCTGACACACCTCTTGTTACTTTGTGGGGTCAAAGAGTCTGGCGCTGTATTTACAGATACCTGGACAGACGTTCATTCACTGCCAGTCAGGAGCATCACTAAGTGCACTTACTGCAGCTAAACATATTAGCCACCCTCTCCTGATCAACCAATCCCCTCCCTCGGCAGACTTCCTTCCGTAACCAGCCTCCAATCCATTGACTTAGTCCATACTTCCTGCTGCCTTGGGAAAGCAGCAAACATGATCAAAGAACCCTCCCACCCCAGCTATGTTCTCTTCCACCCTCTTCTATTGGGCAGAAAATACAAAAGTTTGAAAACTTATCAACAGACTCAAGAACAGCTTTCTCCCTGCTGTTTTCACACTTTTGAACTGAACTCTCATCTCTTAAAGTTGGTCTTTCTCTGCACCTTTTCTGCAGTGTAATGTTATATTCTGCATTCTGTTATATTATCCTGATGAACACATATGAGGTATGATTTACCTGGATTTCATACAAAACAATACTTTGAGATGTGACATTTATAAATCAAATTAAATCAAACTTCCACCCTTGGGCCAGGCAAACTACTATTTTGTTACATCTCCCAGTTAGTATGCAGTATACATTTATCAGTCTTATGACATGATCTCCATTGTCACAACATGTCATCTGGGAGAATAAAGGTCTCACACTCTATCTTAATTGGAGCTACATTAGAACATGACAAGTTGAAAGCATTACTGCTTGTAATCAAATAGATTAATAATAGCCCAGACATTGAAGTGTGAGTGACAGTGTATCAGGAGCCAAAATAAACATCTATTGACTCTTTAAATGCATATAAAGGAACTAACATAACTAGATTGCCACATCTGGTGTAAGTTCCCAGCTGGAGGCAAAACCCACACCACAGTGGTACGTTTGTAATCACCCTTGGTCAAATCAACCTTCTGAGCCCATGTAATTACACTCCAGCCTCCTGCTTATCCCCTGTACAATGCAAAAGCCAATACTTGACTTTCTCTAATTTTCAGAGAATTTAATGCTTCTTTCAATTTGCTGTTAAAAATCTGATATTTGGCCCCTCTCCCAATTAAATTCTCCCAACCACCTTGCTTTCTACTTGCAGGAGCAGCATAGAAATCCACCTGTTATAATTAAGGGCATGTTATGAGGGAAAGCATTACAGTGTGATGCTCAGTTTTTAACCATGTATTACTGCTGCAACAAAGATAGGATTGATACATGAAAATCCTTCAGCCACATAAATCTGTGCATAATAGTCAACAGAGATCCTTTCTGTTTTATATGAATAGGATTTCTTATTTTCCAGAATGCAGCACAAAGGTTAATTTGGTACAGTTACCCTGTAAAACAAGGGAAATTGAATATTACTAAATAATTCAGACTCAGATCTCTAGCAAAGGTAGGAATTGTTCTTGGTTCCATTGTATCCTTCGTGGTTCATAAATAGGCTTCATAGGTACAAATATAGGCATTCAGGGGCTAGAATGTTCTCATATGTAGGATTGCATGATGTAACTAAGAGGATGATAAAGTGCAATGAAATATTTAAACACCCATACCATATACTTGTTCTGCTAAACCTCAGTTATACTGGTTATCCAAACAAACAATCAGTCAATACATTCTTGTACATGCTGGAAACATTTATTTCAGAAGATTTCAGAAGTTATTCTGTAAGGTTTGGAAATTATGTTCTTTGAAACATAACACACAAAACATAATGCTGCAGATTCTGGAGATCTGAAATCCGTCAAATTAGACTTGAAATGTTAACTGTTTCTTGTCCACAGATCTTGTCAGATCTGTTGACTTTCTCTAGCACTTCTCTTTTCTCTATCTCCTTTCTCAACACTATGAAATATGTGAGCTTCTGCTAGAATCAAATGCACATTAATTTACAAATGTACATTGGTACTTAAGGAAAATAAGTTGCACTCCATGAGCCATGTATCTAACTGTCAGTTTTATTTTGCAACACCGTTCTATCATTCCTTTGTTCAAAGTTTATAATAGAAAGGAACTATACACAGAAGGAGAGCAGGTGTTCTCCCAGAGCTCTTCACCAACATAAACCATGGCTTCTGAAGAGGATGAGAAGCGTGTGTCAAGGATTTTGCTGGATTAGCCCATCTTTATTGCTCCAAACTAGCTGATACAAATTACTTCAGTATTGTCCTTTCAACTACAGGACAATAGTTTAACTCACAAGACAACCAAAATCCAAGTGCTAAGCTGTGTAACTAATAGCACTTATTTAGTACTTGTGGCTGATCTTGATCCTCTGTGACCTTCTGTAGTGTGCATTTTACCATTCCCAATGTTAATTCTGTTCTCATATCAGATGTGGAGAATCTTCACTGTGCAACACGGACATTATTAAGCAAGCCAAGGACTTACCATGTTGAAGGAACCTCATCTGGATAGTCATCTAATAGAGAACAAAATAACAATTGAATTGTATGTATGTGATTAGGTGTGTCAGTCTTACCTTGGGGTTTTGTTTTCATCGTAGTGGCAAGATTTGACACTCAAACATGTGCTTTTTTTTAGGGCCACAGAGGTTGTTCCTCAATAATTCTGACCTAGTATGCCATTAAATTCCCAGTTACAACTCTTGCATAGAGGCATATCATCTTCAAATATTTTACAATGTTACTAAGCACTAAAATTGAAAATTCACATTAAACCAAGTATTAGCACCCCCGTCCATGAGGATTTAGCAGTGCAGTCAGTGGAGAAGCAGGAAAATACCAACAGCACCCTTTTGATTTTTGTGTTTAATTACAGATGAGTGAATGTCAGAAGTTGCCTTTGGCTTCTCAGTGAAATGACACCACATACTTAAATGTTTCACCAGAATTGCAACTGCACAACAGGGCATAGGGGAGTGTTAAGGTGATTCAAAGTGAATTTATTTCTGTCAATTGGAAATGAAAACTTACCGATAGACTTACAGTACAGTCTTTCAACAACATCTTGCATTTATTTAGCACTTTTCACATACAAACCGTTCTAGCATTTACTGAGTGGTAGTTGTGGGATGAATTGAAAACTGAGCTACAAGTGATTTCAGATAACAATTGAAGGATGGTCGAAAGGTGAATTTATGCTAGCCTTTAGAGGAAGAGTGAGAAATATGGAGTTTGAGTATTCCAATGCGGGGTCTACATGGTTAAATGGCATGAACGATGGCTACAGTTATAAAGCCAAAGAAAGTGATTGGGGTCACAAACACAAAGATACTGAAGTTCATTTTAAGTCAGGCTGTGAGAGAAATTAAAGACAAAACGGAGGAATTTAAATTTACAGTGTTGGTGAATGAAGAACCATCTTGAAGTCTTGAGGGTTAATGGGTCAGTGGAGCTTAATGCAGGAAGGAATATGGACAACGTATTCTGAACAATTCCAAATTTACAGAACATGGGTGAAGGAAGGAAGGGGAGGAGTGTCTTGATGTGGATAAAGATATGGGAATAGATATTGGTAGTTTAAAAAAAACTGATGTAAGGTAAAGGCAAACAACATTGTGCAAGTGATTCAGAGGATGCCAGATTGAAACATTAGCTGAAACTAAAACAGAAATATAGTCCTGTTCAACAGATAGTAGGAACTGCAGATGCTGGAGAATCTGAGATAACAAGGTGTAGAGCTGGATAAACACAGCAGGCCAAGCAGCATCAGAGGAGCAGGAAGGCTGACGTTTTGGGTCTAGTCCCTTCTTCAACATGAGTGGCAAGGAATGGTTAGAGTTGTTGTGAGGGAAATTATATATCTGATAATACTCATCTTAGGATACTCAAAGACATAATAACCAACATAATGGATACATTTTATTTTTTATTTCAGGGTTCCCGAAATTTTAGAACAGATCTTACAAATTGAAAGGCAGAGTATAACACCACTATTCAAAAAAAAAGAGGGAGAAAGGAAATAGAGTCAGTTCTCCTGTCCTTGGTAATAAGAAAATGATAGAATCAATTATTAAGGATGTAGTTACAGATCACTTAGAAAATCATAAATCTGTGTTAACCCAACCAGTTACATTTCGAAAGGAAAATGGTGTTTGACAAAGTTAGTATATTGTGGTTCCATCCAGCATTATAGATAGGGGAGGCAAATGGAATTTCAGAAAGTATTCAATGATGTGCCACACTAGGGGCAGTTACAAAAATGTTAGGATTCATGGGATCGTCGTAATACATAGTATGAATAGATAGATAGCAAAGAGGAAATAAAAATGAAGTGATCATTTTCGGGTTAGCAAGCTGTAACAATTGGGGTATAAGTAAGATCATTGTTTGTGTTTGAGGTACTTACAATCTACGTCAATAACTTAGATAAGGTTGTTGATAACTTCACACATCCAGGCTGCACAGCCATTAGCATTTTGTCAAGTGATGCAAATTCAACATGTGCTTTGGAAAGGCTTGTATTTAGGTCTGAACTGAATAAGACCAGGTAGACCAACAATCTCTTGCCAAAGAGATCAAAATGTGAGTCTGCTAAGCCTGCGTTCTCAGTGCACTGCGCTACAGTATTGAGACTTGAATAAATAATACAAAAAGGAGAAAAGGCAGGACAGTTTCCATTTTCAGTGTCTCATGTATCTTTGGTCAGGAGAAGATCAGTAACTTGGACAGCCTTGCTAATTACCAAGCCAATGATATCTGCAATGTCTGGCTCACATTCAGGAAGGTGATGGTCAAATACCCAAAGTCACAATGCTGGATTGAGGCTCCTTATCGACACAGGATGATACTGAATACACGATAGACCACTGAAGTAAAAACCATTATATCGTGAGGCAGACAGCTGACTGACAGGATTTTGAGCATATTTTCAAGTTAACTGACAACACAAAGCTGATTTGGAAGGTAGCTTGTGAAGACAGCACAGAAAGGCTACAAATTGCTATAAATAAGTGAGGTGAGTGTGACAGATGTATTATTATGTGGAAAAATATGAAGTTATGTCAAATTTGTTCGAAAAAATTGAGAATAATACTTTTTTAAAAGTTGAAAGAATGGAAAATGGTATATCTACATGGATTTGGGGATATTTGTGCACAAATCACAAGCTAGCAGCAAGTACAGTGAAGAGATAGAAATACTAATGAAATATTCGATAACAAGGTTAGAGCTGTGAAGGTATAGAGCCAGATGATCCAGCTCTTGTTATCTCATTCTCCAGCATCAGCAGTTCCGACTATCTCTGAATGAAATATTTGCCTTTGCTACAATAGAATTGGAGTACAAATGGTAAGAAGTTACTGCAGTTATCTTGGGCATGAATGAGAACAACCCAGAGTTCAGAGTAGTTTTGGTCTCCTTACCTGATTAGATTACCTACAGTGTGGAAACAGGCCCTTTGGCCCAACAAGTCCACACTGCCCCTTGAAGCATCCCACCCAGACCCATTCCCCTACAACCCACACACCCCTGAACACTACGGGCAATTTAGCATCACCAATCCACCTAACCTGCACATCTTTGGATTGTGGGAGGAAACTGGAGCACCCAGAGGAAAGCCACGCAGACACGGGGAGAATGTGCAACTCCATACAGGCAGTTGCCCCAGGCTGGAGTTGAACCTGGGTCCCTGACGCTGTGAGGCTGCAGTGCTAACCACTGAGCCACCGTGCCGCCCCTAAGGATGGATATACTTGCAATGACGATATACTAAACTGGTTTCTGGGAATGGGGTGATTTTCTTATTAAGAGTGTTTTGAGTAAACTCTGCCTATGTTCTGTAGAAGTGATCTCATTGAAATACGAGAAAAATTCTTAAGGAGCTTCACGTTCTGGATCCCAAGAAGTTGCTTCTCTGTCTTGCAAGTCTAACTGGGGCTCAGAGTCTCAGGGATTAGCTTTGTATGACTAAAGTAAAGTTAAATTTCTTCATTCAAAATATTATGACCTTTCATTGTTCTCTACCATAGAATGTTGTGGGTGTTCTGTCATTATGTGTATTTAGGATAGACATTGATAGATGCATGCAATCTAAAGGAATCAGATCTGTGGATAGACTGAAAATTAGTCTAAACAACATGCAGTTACCAGGTTAAAGTCTTGCTTCGTATCGTAAAATTTTCAAATAAAGGCAACAAAATAAATCTGCAAAATTGCAAATACATGTTCAGCAATCAATGCAAAGTCAAGCCACAACGTTAATAATTTGTATAAGGAAAGATTAGAAAATCACATTCTCTGCCTTAAAATGAGAGAACTTTATGAAGTTTTATAAGATATTAAATATAATTCTTAAGTTTAATTTGGAGCATGTAGGGAAAACTTGCTGGGTAATATGTTGAAAGCTTTAAGGAGAGCAATACAGGAAAAACAGAAGGTATACTGAATAGTTAATGCCAGAGAATATCTCATGTTCAATAACACAGTACTAGATCAAGCACAATAACTTGGAGATTTTGAATTTATTCCCTTTTTTAAATTTTTGTCCAATGGAAATTATATGTAGCTTCCTTCAAGAATAAGGCATCCAACCTCAGTTACAGTTTCCTACACAATCCCTATATCCCTCATTCCCTTAATATCTAAAATCCACCATTCTCTGATTAAAATGATCTAGAATATATGAAGCTTTGGAACATAAAAAGGAGTTTGGGGACAACAAATCACTCAGCAGTCTGCCTTCCCCACACTACTGAACACATTCTTTCTCCAGAAATGCATCATACTGTCTCTTGAGCGTGTGTGATCTCTATTTAGTGGTCACCGTCTCCTTCCTCCACGATACCTGATAACTTAGTTTGACACGTTGAGCCTGGACAATACTGAAGTGTGGTGGACAGCCATCAACAATTTTATTTAAACATAAATCAAGTGTACTTTTGACTGCCTTTTAAATGAAAATGTGAAGTGCAGGTTTTTGATTACTGCACCTTTTGAAGAGTATAAAATGTTGCATTCTAGTCAGTCGCACCCAGATATCAAGTTCACATAAGTTTATCACTTCCTTTGCCACAAGAATTAGATCACAAAGGTCTTGTAGATGGTTTAGCTGGTGAATGAACCATGTTGGCTACAGAGGCAGGCATCAAACTGTATGACTGTGATAGCTGGATTTTCTTCGTCATGCCAAATTAATTTTGTGGACTGACAACATAGAATAATGAAATATTTTGACAGAGGGGGCCTCCCTTCACTGTCCTAACTGGGTTTTTTTCATTGTGCCCACCCCTGCTGAAAACACTGTTGGTCTCTTTTACCCCCAAGGCATAAAAATTCTAGGGATAAACCCTATGGCCCAAACAGATTTTCCCTTATCTGCCTAACTTACTTTATTTTCTATGGACAATATTAGCAAGGGGTGATTATGACTTTTGGTTACTTTTTATTCATGTTATGGGGAGTCAGGAAGTGAGTTATTCGCTGTGGTATTCCTAGCCTCTGACTGCTCTTGTGGTGACTATATGTATATAATGAGTCCAGTTGAATTTCAGGTCAATAATAATCCCCTAATGAATGTGGGTGTCACTGGCTGACCAGCATTTATTGCTCATTCCTAGTTGCCCTTGAGAAGGTCGTATGAGCTGCCTTCTTGAACTACTGCCCTCCATGTGCTGTAGATAGACCCACAATGCCCTTAGGGAGGGAATTCCAGGATTTTGACCAAACAACAGTGAATGAGCGCAATATATTTCCCAGTCACAATGGTGAATGACTTGGGGTGGAACTTGCAGGTGATGGTGTTTCAATGTACCTGCTGCCCTTGTCCTTCTAGATGGAAGTGGTATTTCATTTAGAAGGTGCTACTTAATGATCTTTGGTGAATTACTGTAGTGCATCTTGTAGATAGTAAACACTGCTGCAACTGAGCATTGGAGGTGGAGGGAATGGATGCCTGTGGATGTGGTGTCATTCAAGTGGTTGCTTTGTCCAGGATGGCGTCAAGCTTCTTGGGTGTTGTTGGGGCTGCACTCATCGAGGTGAGTGGGTATTATTTCAACACAATCCTTACCTGTGCCACATTAGATAGTGGACAGACTATGGAGAGTCAGGAGGTGAGTTACTCGCTGTGGTATTCCTAGCCTCTGACCTGCTCTTGTATATAATGAGTCCAGTTGAATTCCAGGTCAATAATAATTCCCTAATAGAGGAAGATGGTTTTGAAACAGTCTCTTCTCTCCTTTCATTTCAATGTCACTTAGAAACTTCAAAACTGTCCAGACTACCTTTGACTGTTGGAATTGCTCTTCAAACTATTATAATCCATCCCTGTAAGAAAGTAATTCTCCAACTGTGACAGAAGGCCATTGTCTACTTACACATCCTAACCAATGAAGAGTGTCTCAGACTGTGATTGTCTTAAATATATTAACCTATTATACTGCAGTGCATTAGATGTTTCATAATTGGCTTATACTGTTACAATAACCAACTGAAAGTGCAGTCTTGGGAATTCATTTGTAGGTCATTAATAATTAGTTGGTAAAATGAGTTTACCTGCTAGTTTTCTTTATAGTATAGCAATGTTGCTAGGATCCCATTTGATGAAAATGTCTGTAATTAGTCTGACTGCCACTGCAAGGGCTTCATTAAAAGAAGAATAGTTTGTTCCATTGACCTCAAACACATCAGTAATGATGTGGGAACACTCATCCTGTAAAGAGAAAATGCAACACCTGTGCTAGGAACCTGAAATCGATAAATAAAATGCTGAAACTGTCAGTGTCTCTAAAATGAACAATTGTGTAAACGTTTTATGCAGGAGTGGTTATAAGCATTCAAAATTATGATGAGTATTGTTAACTATGATATTATATATTTTCCTCTTCTAGTTTGTCATCAACAGTATTTTAATATATTTAATTTTTATTTAACACTCACCCATTTTGGCACGTTCCCACCATATTTGGTATTTTTAGGTTGTTTCGAGAAATTTCTTCAGATAAATTCATTTATTTAATGCTGAAATCCACAAAAAAACGTTGGTCAGGTATCTGGTGAGGTGGAGAAAGCTGGTTTAACCAAGAATATCTATTTGTCAGCAACCTTGTTTCACCATTTCTGTGAATTTTAAAGCCTGTGATCTTAATAAGTAGATTGATATAATGACCCCTATCTGAAATCCTAGCAGTTCTGCCTTTCCTGCTTAACTCAGAATACCATGAAGTTTAGTATACCAATGTCAGGATGGAAACCTAATGCCTGGCTTCTCATTTCCACTGATCTAAAAGCAATTAATTATCACTGATTGTGGCATGAGGAGAGCTTCTTTAAAAAAAACTCCCAACTTGAACTACCTGTTTCTCTACAAAATAGGGTTCAATGACATTTTTCCACCAAGATAGGTTTACTCTGGAAACTAATTTTTCAAGGATAGTTTGATAAATATTGGTATGTATGAATAATAGCTTGTGTTTAGAAATCTAAAAAATACGAACCTTTGGAAATTGATTTGTAACCTTGTGTGGGTGAACGAATTATGAGTGAACTAAAATTGGGCCCATGATATGTCCCAATATGAAGCATTTGTGTCATTGAATAATCTTTTAGTGCAAAATTGTCGCCTAACTGTGGTAATACTAAAAACCAATCAAGGTGAAGTGGGCTTCTAACTATCCCATAGCATCTGGAATAAAAGAGAAATAAAACTTAGATTAATATATCTTTTTTATATTCTTAGGGCACCCTAAAGCACATCACTTCCAATTAAATACTTTTGAAGTGTTGCTGTATTTGTAAATGTGGCAGTTTCTTTGTGCATAGCCGAGTTCTGCATATAGCCATGAGAAAGATGATGAGATTGTATGTTTTAACAGTATTGGTTGAAGCTAAGTGTTAGTTAGGGCATGGGAAAAATGAAACAATTATTCAAAAAGTGTCATAAAATTTTACTTGAACATTTTAAATAAAACAAAATAAAACTAAATTACAATATTGTTACATCTTCCAGAGTGAGCAGTTTAATGTCTCATGCGAAAGATGGCACCTGCCACAGTGCAGCACTTCCACAGTATTGAAGTGTTAGTTTAGGTCATGTTCACAGGTGTCTGGAGTGGGCCTTGAAAGCACAAACTTCTGACTCAGAGCTAACACACTATCATCAAGGCTGACAGCTTGATAAAATCAGCACAAACAAAACCTTCCAGAAAGGACAGTAGTTGCAAGGCTTCCTAATAATTGTGTAAAGCTGAGCATAAATTAACTGATTTAAGTGTTTCACTTGCTGAAATGTGACAGCTTGTCACATTGACATTGACATTGCAAAACATCATTCTTCCTTTACTACTTTTGAATTTGGAAAGACTGAAGCAGATTGCATTACTGACTATGGGAAGAAGGTGGAGTAATATTTAAACTTGTAACTTGTTCCATTCCAGTATAATTCTGCACAGGTGCAGCTAAACTCAAGTTATAGTGCATTCACTCACATTCATTCACCACTTTCTTCCCATATGATGCAGAACTCATACTCTGTGCATGCCCTTTCTCAGTCCTGTGTTTCAGCATGACGATCCTCAGCTGCACATCCTCATTCTCCAGCCACTTCATTGTGATACAAGTTGGGCACCTGAGGACCAACTATTTTTTGAACAAAGATAGTTTTGGTTTTTGGATGCACTTACATATCACTTACATATAGGTCTGTTGGATCAAGCAAAGATTTTACCAAAGGGCCTGCTCTCGGCATGTCCACTTGTCCATTCAAGTCACTTCTGTAAAAACCTTCAGTTTTTAGGTCTTTTCGACTATGTGTATCTACACTCCTACTTTCTTCTCAATGCTGATTCTTACCCTCACAAAAAAATCTAATTAGATCACAGGAGTGCAAATGTTTTATCAATTTGGTCTGTGGACTGAATTTTGTGTAGCTGGAACAGAGTTTGGGAGGCATGGGCAATGACACATTAAGTGCAATAAGCTTAACTGGGTTTTACCAGCAACAGAAAAACTCCAGGGCAATTTTGCTGCCAATACAAAGGGACTGCATGAAGAATGACTAAGCATGTGTGACTAAGGGTCAGTGTGGACTCGATGGACCAAATGGCATGCTTCTGCACTGTATGGATTGGATGATGATTCTAAGCAGATAATTAATCATGAACCAGTGGTGCTCACTGCATCTTATGGGAGATTTCAGATATTATTTGTGGCACAGGCAGATCACATGTTTTCTGGTTCACACCTGATGAAAAGCGGTGGTAATGAGGAAAGACCTCTGTTAATCCAGGAAGGTGGCCAGGCAGTGCTCAGGATGAAAGCAGGAAGGGGAGCAGAGGACTGAATAAACAGTGGTGCTTCACTGATAGCAAAGCTGGTTACTCCAAGAGGATGCTGCATACATGGGAAGGGTAGTGAGGAGGGTCCATCAGCATGTTCTCAGAGGATCTGAGTGGCAAGATGATGACTCAAAGATAATGTCCTATTTCAAAGAGTCATTGCAAGAGATGGGGAAGGAGTATAGGGCAAGGGATTTGCACACCCAATATTCATTGATGTACATGTTAGTAGTAGAGGTTCAAAAAAAGGCAAAGTCACAGGCCATCTAGGAAAGTCAGTGACCCCACATCATAGCAGCCTTCAGAGTCAAACAAGAGTACACCAAACTCATCTTTACTATCTTTAAAATACCAATGGTGATAATGCAGCATCTCGAGAATGCTGCTGCCAATTATGCTAGACTTCAGGATGTGCTGAGATCCAAGAGCTTTGAAAGGCACCCAAGGCCTGCAATCTTGACGATCACCATAGCATTCAATTTGTTTACAGCAAGATCTTCTCAACAACCCAATGGGAATGTGTGTGGCGTTCCCAGGTAGCAACGACAGCCACATCAAAGAGGTGACAGAAATCTTTTTAAGGAAAGCTAGTGATTAATTGTACTACTGGACAGCCAGGAAGAGTGAACCATTGGCTTTGGAGTCATTGCTGAATTTCCATCCATGCAAAGTGCCATAGACTGTGTGCATGTGGCCTTGGAGACTGTCATGAGGTAGCCAAATGCCTTCCATCATACAAAAGGATTGCCATTTCATTCATGTGCAACTCATCAGCAACCATTGAAAACATAACTTGCAATTAGGTGCACTGGGAAGAAGCAATGATGTACATATATTCAGCATTCTTAGGCAGCACGGCTTTCACAACCCACTGCTGTCACTAAGGATGGATTCTTGGTGACATGGGTGATCCATTGAGGACAGGATCTGCTTGTGCCTGTGAGGAAACCTCACTCTGCAGTGGATGAAGAATACAATACCTGCCATGTGTCCAATTCAGCAGCCACAAAGTAGAACATTGGGCTACTGAAAATGTTGTCCAATGCCTTAGTCAATCTGAAAGAGCCCTCCAGTATGACCCAACAAACATGCCATGCACTGTGATGACCTTCTGTGCTATCCACACTTTGGAATTGCAAAGTGGTTATGCCTTGCATCAGGAAAGTATAATTGATGCTAAGCTGGTAATTCATAATCAGGAAGTCTTGACTGGATATGAGGGACACTGAAAAACATGCAGTGGAAGAATGAGACAACCTAATACATATCTGGTTTCTTAACGATGGTCTTTCCCGCTGAATTTAATGAAGTATGAACTAAATGTATACTCCTGTCCACATCTTACTATTATTATCATAGCACTGATTTCTCAAGTCATGAAATTCATTCAGTGTTGAGTCTATGCAAGCATGGCCAACCCCTACATTGACAAACCATTGATGTCCTGAGGATGAGGATGGAGGATGAGGACGGCTTCTGCCAAGGAATGAACAGAAGCATTATAGATTGTCCACAATGAAATTGACCTCCTTGAATTAAGTTACATTAAAAACAAGATCAAATTTGTTAAATCTATGAAACAGAGATAAATATTCTTCACATAAAGGAGGCTGCTGAGAGTACAGTCCCATGACCTGGGATGACATTGAAAGAGGTCATCTGGCAACCTAAGACCTGGAGGACCTGAGTGGTTGAGAAACAGGAACCTCTGTAATAATCTCTGATAGTGGAGCTGGGGTCACTGGCAGACGGCCAAGGTGTTACCGTTTGATCCAGAGCACCCTAATAGGCGTCTGCAAATGTGGAGGGCAGCCAGTCTTCATCCCATTCAAATCTGATGAACCTTCCTCCTGAGCAAAGAAGAGTTAGGACCTGAGGAGATAAAGCACCTTGCCTCTGCACCGCCCCCCCCAACCCGTTCATGTTGACATTCCTGTGTGGAACTAAGGGACTAGGCAATGGTGTGCAAGTCAGCACATCCTTGCTGAATCTGTCTAATCAGTCTGTCCATGGGGCTTGACATCTTCTCAGTAGAGGAGGGCATGTGCTCATCTACTTGAGACATTATGCCAATCAAAACCAACAGGACTCCTCTACTGTCTTCTTATGATTGCCAGATATTCTTGCACACCTCCCTGTAACTCCAGAAATTTCCATCTAGAGGTTCGTTGTCAGCTTTGCTCTCAGTATATTCATGGCCTCCCATAGATCTCCGATAGTTATTGATCTTGCTTGTACAATCTTGGAGAGCCAAATTGTAACCAACAATCTAAGACTGACTGTGACCCACTGAGGTGACAGTATTTGCACTGGATACTGAATACATTGGAATGGTGTTGAAAACATTGGGATGGTGCACTCTCTGATATCTTTAACACCTCCAAATGACCTGGACAGTGTAGCTGAAACCATTCCCCTGGATTTCCACAGCCTGTATTTTAAAAAAAATTGGGAAAAGCAATGTTTGAGGCGGCCTATACTAACTGCATATTCTGCAAGACCCTAGAAAGCCAATGCTGCACATGTGAACACAACAGGTTGGATTTTATGCTCCCCTGCCAGCAGGTTTGATGGCAGGGAGTGTATATAAACTCAATAAGCAACTGTCCACCACCTGTCCATCTGCTCCTTCCGGACGGCAACTTTAAGGTGGTAGTGGGGAATAAACATCAGGTGAACCTAGTGATTAATGTGGACTTGCAGGTCCCCTCCCACTGCCAATGAAATTTAACTGATGGTGGGAAAAGCAGTGGATCCCCTTCAGCAGGCCCCTGAGACTATTGGAAGGTGATGTCGGGAGCTCAAGTCCCTTTCCTCCACTATAGCCTCTCAAACGCACTTCACCGTGTCCCACAGAGGTCCCCAAACACTTAAACACAAAATCCTGATCCAGGGCCAAATGTCTCCTTATGCGCTTAATACCAGCAGAGGACACTGCTCCCAGTGGTAATGCTTCTACTAGAGAGCTGCAGGGTTGGTTGACCACATCTCTGAGGTGGGGCTTTCTGACCCTAAGGGGCATTTCAAATTGATTAATGGCCAACTGGTTGATAAATGGATATGGGGGAAAAAAAACGTTCTTTTGCTACTCGCTCACTCACTCAAGGCCCCCTGCCCCTGTATTATAACAGAATGGTTCCATGCCTTGTTAAGGCTAAATGACCAACTGCTGCATGATTGCAGTCAGCCGTCTGGATTTCTGGGAAATGATGACACATACCTGCTTTCAGTGCTGCTGCTGGATCCCACACCAATGACTTGGAGGCCAGCAATGCTTAAACATGCAGTCCATAACGTTAGCCAGTTAGAATAACTTGGCATGTGAATTTATCGTTTAGTATATTTTTCTGAGAATTTAAATTTTTTTGGGCAAGTAGCTGTTAATAGGAGGCAAGTAGCCATGAACGGGAGGTTGCGTAGGGGGCCAAAAAATGACTAATTTTTAAAATCATAGAAATCAGTCTCTTGTATGCTGAAGAGTTGAAAGCCATGCTGGAGGAGTTGCACAAAAGGAAGGTGGCCCTTCCAAGAATTGAACATCACTCTGCAGTAAATAAATAGCAGTCACGCAGTCTTTTATTTTTGGCTGAAAATGAGAACAATATGTTCTAAAACCAGGATGCTCCTCACCACTGTATTTTTATTTTGTGTGAGCTGGTCAACCATTGCAAAACCTGACAGGATTTCTGTACTCTATATGAGGTATCATCTGAAGCTTGTATACAAACTTTATTATCATACAAACTTTGTTCCTCTTTTATTGCACATGATACAGTTGAAGGTAGAAGGCAGTCAGGAACAATATAAGGATGCTGAGGTGTCCAGGCAAGATCTTCCTCTGCTATTCAAATTCAAAATTATTATCCTTATAAATAAGTCTGCTCATCACTTACCTTTCTCCAGTGCTGTGCCCTGTTAGCACTGTTCCGTGGAATGACTGTGGCCTCCCACGAATTACACTGTCCCTTCATTTCATCAGCCTTCAGCCATTTAACCTTATTTTTGGAGTTACATTTCTACTGCCATCCAATGTGCTCTGCTATCTTGTAAAAGCTACTCAAAACTGTCCATTACAACTTTTCCTTTGACTACTTCCAGCTGATTCCTCTTGCTGGTGCCTGCCCAATCTGTCTTTCTGTAGGATTCTTTCCTGTCTTTTAAAAAAACACACTCTTGTAGTTCTTTTGACTTGTTATTACAGGAAAATAAATTGACCCACTCAAAAGATGGTTATGCTTAATTGGGTTAGTTTGTTTGTAACTAAGATTACAGATTTTAACATGAACATTGATGTGCAATGGTTACAGAGAAATTAGAACATTAATGGATCCAGATTTTACAGATTG
Source organism: Stegostoma tigrinum (assembly GCF_030684315.1). NCBI lineage: Eukaryota > Metazoa > Chordata > Chondrichthyes > Orectolobiformes > Stegostomatidae > Stegostoma > Stegostoma tigrinum. Next base: position 40,080,266 of record NC_081368.1, read on the forward strand.
AGAAAGGAAAAAAAACGGCAGCTATTTTGTTACTTTGCTTCCAATAATTCAGCCTTTCAGTACTATCAAGTGCCATAATGCTCAAATACATTTACTTACAGCAAGCAAACACTTCACTGATATCAAGCTCAAATATACTTATAACCAAGGTCATTTATACACCAGAAGTAACTAGCTCCTCTGGTTCTAGATTCTTTTAATGATCAGTGATACTTCTCCCTTCTCTCTTTCTCTGTCTCTCCTTTTGACGTTCCCTTCTGTCAACTTTCAGAAACTTCTTTCTTCGATTGCAGTACAGATCATCAATGTATTCCACCTTTTAAATCCTTTATCAAGATATGGAGTTAGTTTATGATACTGACTAGCCATATCACTCAATGAATTAGGAAGCCTTGTGATTCAATGGGTAAGTCCCTTGTGTCTGAGGCTGCAGCTCGAAGTTTGAGTTCCCACCAATGACTCCACCTAGGAATGGATGGCCAAGGAAAGTATGTTAATAACACAAGATAACAAGTTGATTATCCTGATCAATCATGTGCTCGAAGGCAAGTTGCAACTTCAACCATCATTATCCCAAAATATAGTGTACTCCAACAATCATGTTAAAAGTATATGTTCCTGCAACAACTCAGCCTCTGAGTGACCTGTAACACACCACCACTGTCCAATTGTTCAACTTCAACACATAATTATGTTCTGCAGCGTCAGTTTAAATGTGACTTGTACCTGTACAAAGTAACTTATCTTAAGCAAAGCCCTTTATAGTCAGTTTTCCAGGAAAAGAGGTTTATGTTTTGCTGGAATTTCTTATCTCAATTCAAGGCCTAGTTTTCATGGCTAAAACACTAGTGTTTCTGGCTGGGCTATGTTATCTCTCTTATTTCCCTTGATGTCATTTGTTTTGGCCTCTTAACAAGTTTAATTTTAAAAGACTGACAAATAAGTTTCTCTTCAATGCTACTTTTCTAGTTTTGCAAGGTATGCTAATTCAATGCCAAGTTTGCAAAATAAAAGATTTTTTTGTCCTCTATTTCTGAAGTGCTTTGGGATATTCCCCTCTATTGGTATAAGAATATAAGCTGCCTTTATAGCAAAGGAACTGTTCATGAAGCAATGGAGTTCTGTGCTTATAATTTTAACTCATCCCATTTAAATGTTTGGAATTCCACTCTCAATTTATGTAAAATATTTTCTCAAATCCTTGTATTTTTTGTGATGCATGTATAAAATTAGTTTTCACAAGATGTTCTGCATTACTGTAATTTAACTCCTGAAATAATGGTGGTGAATGTGATGCTGGCTGCTTATGTTTCTTACTGTCCTGATTGCTGTTTTGGAATATTGTGTGTAAAGTGCTTTGTAAAGGATTATTTTCAGATGACTTTGCAATTTTGGATTATCATAGCCTTTGACGGCAGTAGTACTGCATTGAAAACTCGATGGAGTAAAGTGTAAAAACGCAGTGAAACTAGTTTCTGGCCCAAATAGCCAGGGACCCTTGATAAGACAATCTTACAATGCATTTCTTAGTTTTGCAAAATTAAATAATGAAGCAAAAGATACAGAATCTTTGTAAATTGTTCTTATAGACTGAGTGTAGACTAAACTGAGGATATAGAAACCTGTTTGTTTCTATAGGCTGAATTTATTTTCTTCTCTTTTACTGTGGCTTTGAGCCTCGCATCAGTTACATTGAGAATTTCACTTAGCTCAAATACTCTGTCATGTGGTTAATCATTTGAAATATCTTTTCAAATGTTCTTGTCCATCTCAATGACAGAATTCAGTGGAGCCATTTTCCTGCGATAGGGATACAATTTTTTACAAGAGTTGGGGCTTGTTGCTTTTTGTTTTACTAATACTGCCCTTGTTTTTATTTCAGAGAACCAAGAAAGATTGTCCTTCACAAAGGATCCACAGGATTAGGCTTTAACATTGTCGGTGGAGAAGATGGTGAAGGGATTTTCGTATCATTCATCTTGGCGGGTGGACCAGCAGACCTCAGTGGAGAGCTACGAAGAGGAGATCGGATTTTATCAGTGAGTGATAAGTGTGTTTACTGAAGATGAGGAAATTCCCTTAGGAGTTTAAGTTGATATCAAGTGTAACATCATTGCTTGAGGCAAGCCCCCTGTTGAATCTAATCAGCTTTTGGAAATTACATTTTACAAAATGAAGAGGAGTTAATCAGCAAGATTTTGTCGTGTACAGAGTGATCAAGCAGCAGTGTGGGCTACCATAAAATAATTGTTAAGTAATCAATACCATGCATGATCTTCACTGTGTACCAAGAGTGTTAAGGGCGTGGAACGCCCTGCTTGTCAATGTAATTAACTCAGCCACATTAGGAGCATTTAAACAGTCCTTGGATAAGCATATGGATGATGATGGGATAGTGTAAGGGGAGGGGCTTAGATTAGTTCACAGGTCGGTGCAACATTGAGGGCCAAAGGCCCTGTTCTGCGCTGTATTGTTCGATGTTCCATGTTCTATGTTGCCAGTTCCAACCTCACAATTAGGAAGTAATATCAAAATGAGGGAGGTACCTCTACGTAAGAAGGAAGCAGGGATCTTGAAGTACATTTTCATAAACTGAAGAGAGCTTTATAGAAGTTAGGATGTGCCATTAAATGACAGAAGTAACTATACACAGGTGGGTGCCGTTATATGATTTGCACAGCTGAAGCAAATACGTGGTTGTATAGATCACAGGAAGCAGATTTTGATAAGTGGAGCATGAGTTGCAATTTAAATTTCCTGAGCGTCAAATGAACTCAGCTTCTAGCAGTAAGTCTTTTATTCGCTGAGGCCATGGAAATGATGAATATGCAAGATGAAAATGACAGTGCTGCATGCAGGTGGCATCCTGAGAAAAGGATTAATTTACCAAATGAACATACAATTTCAGAGTAGGAGAAACTGCTTATCACCATCTTTGAACACAAAAATACTGTTCTTCAGTGAGATGATTTCTAAAGCTTTGTTGACTACCTGTCTGCCTCCTTTCTTCTGACTGGGAATCAGAAGATTCCTTCCCTGACTGCTCTTACTCAGGCAATGGGGTGACCACGTCTAAAAATGTGCTAGCCTCATGGCTGCCCTCCAATGCCCCCACCCAGCATTCAAGCTTGAAAACTTTGTGCTCAAAAGTGGATCAACTAGTGGTGTTTATTGCAGATGTAATCATCCAGACTGATAGGAGTATCTAAGATTTCCTACATACTGCAAGCCATACAATACACATGATTGAGTTCCTCTACCATATCTATACTTCAGAAACATGCTTACCCTAAATTAAACCAAGTAGAAAATTAATTAAATTGTCTTTTAAAAATAAGTTAGAAGTTAACTTTCCCAAGTGCAACTTTAAAATGGACAAAGACAGCTTATCCACTACCTCCCACTCAGCTCACTATCTTGTGCTGATGTCAGCCTTTTTGAATTCTAGTGGGGTCCCTGCTTCTCCATCTGAGCTTCACCCAAAAACCTTTCACAAGGAAGCTCCTCTGCCACCATTCAACTCCAGGTTCCCATGCTGCCACTCTGACTGGCTCCTCTTCAAGCCTATAGACTAGAAAGTCTTATCCTTTTTAATGTCCTGGGTTCAGTTCAGATCCCACTCTGTCTGCTTCACAGTGATGCTGACTTGTTGCCCATTCCTCCCAGCCTACTTCACACTGTGTCTGTTCTGTGCACATTCCTGTAACCTTAGTGCGATTTCCATCTGCCATCACCTTCCTACTTTATTAATACCTCAGATTATAGTTGCACAGTGATATTTGTTGGGGCCAAGGAGAAGGGTGATATATGTATGCAGTTTCTATCTTGTGCTGCGCTTAATCCTGGAGTGTTTGTGAGGGCAATATTCATTGCATAAATTTACTCTGCATTTTAACCAATACTACTTGATCTAAGCCTGCTGGAAATTGGAATTTATTTCACCTCTGGTCTGTAATACACCTGACCGGATAACTTCGTATGTCAACAATGTGAAGTGGAAAAACCATGAGAGATAGAGAATGTTTCACTTTTCTTTGCTGATGGTCTCTGCCTTTGTGAAAACAAAATTGCATAACATTCTCTTGGAAATTTAAACATGTGAAATGCCAGGAATAAACTTTTGGTGTTGCATAGAAAGCAATTACAAAAAATTCATATAACATAATCTGATTATCTTGACTCACCGACTAGTTACAGACATTAAGCCTGTTTATGTCTTACATGAATAATAAACTCTGTTTATACAGTTCATTCTCTTATAGCTTTCTAAAGATAGTAGCTGCATGACTCAATTTTTCCTTCAACACTGCCTCCATGTAGATTGTTCTGGAGTAAAACAGCAGCAGTATTTGTATGATATAAATTAATTCCTACCCTTTAATACAGGATGGCGGAGCACAATCTGCCCAGTACCAATTCATAATTTGCTGAGATGTTTTGGTATATGTCTCTAAGATTCTTCTTTTATGACTGTGGCCACTGCCCCTTTAGCAGAGACTCTGCCAGTTCATTCAAATGGTGTATATTTGTGATGTAGATTCAAATAAGTACAAGGTTTTATGAAAATATAAATAAATTTTATATGTTAGATGTGATCAGCCGTTCCTCTACAACTCATCATTACTTTTCATTGTAAGGATGTCACCAGCCTGCTGCTGCTTTGAGAGGCAGCTAAGAATTATGCAACTCAGAATCAGAAACATATTGCTATGGTTAAGTTGATTATAACAAGGTCAGCCAGGTGGATCTCATAGAATATCAGCTCCCTAATTGGGGCTGTTAACCTGGTTGAATCAGGGAGCCTTGGCTGACAGATATAAATGTAAGTGTCAGCAGTTCTGTTCACTCTGAGAGCTGGCTCTGAGGAGGCTGAATCAAGGACTCTTTATGTGTAAATAAACGATGACCAGGCGTCTATGGAGTTATTTCAAATGGTAACTACCCCAGTTGAGGTTATTGTCACAATCATATGTAGCCTGTATACATTGACACTCTTCTGATCCACCATAATCAAGAACTAAGTATGCTGTAATATTATTCACTATTTATTCCAACAACTCCCTCAAAATGTTTGTGGTTGGAATTCTGTTACTCAAATGTTTGTTCCTTAGGTTAGTGCCCACCTTGATGCCTATATGCCAGATTACTTGCTTTATTAGCATTTCCTCATTCCAAGATGCTTTCCTGCCACCAGCAGGTCATTGGCAAAGCCCTGGTCCTGAGGCAAGAGGGTGGTTGGTGACACCTTACAGTCAAGAGCAAAGATATATTGCAAAGGATTGATCACTTCCAACATATGAAATCATGGTATTTTCATTAGCTATACCTATTTTAATTGATCATAAATACGTTTTATTTCCCTGTTGCATCAATGTAAATGCAACTGTAAAAAATCTTGCCTTCTACCATTCTGGTAGTTGCACAATGGAATGAGAATGGATTTGTTGACTAATCGGCATTTTTAAAATCTATCAATTAATCTAAAACAGACACACACCTGACACAACAAAGATGCCATTGGTTGACATGCATTAGTAAATATATACAAGTTATTTTTTTCCTGTCAAGTACATCATGTTTACCGTGACACATTTTCTTTCAATTACTCAGATACAAATCCCAAAATATTATTTTTAGAAGAGATTTACCTAATTTGGTTATTTCTGGACAAGGTGCAGGAAAGCAGTTTTTTCAGTCTACTTTGTCAGTGGGCACTTAATAAGTAAGTCTGCATCACCACTAGAAATTGCCAATAACAAAATGGGAACTTAATTCTGTTTTAAACAATCCATCTGACTTGTTTCAGGTGAATGGTGTAAATCTTCGGAGTGCTACCCATGAGCAGGCTGCAGCAGCACTGAAAAGAGCTGGTCAGACCGTGACCATTGTTGCCCAGTACAGACCAGAAGGTAAGCATGTGTGCTGTACTAAAACTGATTTTGAGTGAGAAGCTTCAGTGTTTCTGGTGATGATTAGGGAAAGCCAGATGTGGCAAGTTATAATATTCCTCTCTTTTTTTACTGAAGAATGTTTGATGGTTTAATACAATTCTTACATCTCAAAACGTTATACATTATCCCCTCCACAGTCAGTTTTTCCACACTGATGCTTAAACAATGCCTAATATGTAGTCCAACCTGATTGTTGTACTTGATTATAAAATAATTTAAATAATTACTATTTCAAGTTGAACACTATACCTGAGAGTAAGTCTCAAAGGTGACTTCATATTCCATTTTTCTTTTGCTCTGCCAGTGTATTATGTCCATTTCAAGGTAGTTTTAATCTGCCTTTGAGTTTTGGGAAGAAACTTGAAACAGACCCTACACTACATGTGAAGCACTACATAAATGCAATATGTAGATTTTGTTTGAGTGATAATGGGAACTGCAGATGCTGGAGAATCCGAGATAATAAAATGTGAGGCTGGATGAGCACAGCAGCATCTCAGGAGCACAAAAGCTGACGTTTCGGGCCTAGACCCTTCATCAGAGAGGGGGATGGGGTGAGGGTTCTGGAATAAATAGGGAGAGATGGGGAGGCGGACCGAAGATGGAGAGAAAAGAAGATAGGTGAGAGGAGAGTATAGGTGGGGAGGTAGGGAGGGGATAGGTCAGTCCAGGGAAGATGGACAGGTCAAGGAGGTGGGATGAGGTTAGTAGGTTGGAGATGGATGTGTGGCTTGGGGTGGGAGGAAGGGATGGGTGAGAGGAAGAACAGGTTAGGGAGGCAGAGACAGGTTGGACTGGTTTTGGGATGCAGTAGGTGGAGGGGAAGAGCTGGGCTGGTCGTGTGGTGCAGTGGGGGAAGGGGATGAACTGGGCTGGTTTTGGGATGCGGTGGGGGAAGGGGAGATTTTGAAGCTGGTGAAGTCCACATTGATACCATTGGGCTGCAGGGTTCCCAAGCGGAATATGAGTTGCTGTTCCTGCAACCTTCGGGTGGCATCATTGTGGCACTGCAGGAGGCCCATGATGGACATGTCATCTAAAGAATGGGAGGGGGAGTGGAAGTGGTTTGCGACTGGGAGGTGCAGTTGTTTATTGCGAACCGAGCGGAGGTGTACTGCAAAGCGGTCCCCAAGCCTCCGCTTGGTTTCCCCAATGTAGAGGAAGCCACACCGGGTACAATGGATGCAGTATACCACATAGGCAGATGTGCAGGTGAACCTCTGCTTAATATGGAAAGTCCTCCCTAACCTGTTCTTCCTCTCACCCATCCCTTCCTCCCACACCAAGCCGCACCTCCATCTCCTACCTACTAACCTCATCCCAATGTGGTATACTGCATCCATTGTACCCGGTGTGGCTTCCTCTACATTGGGGAAACCAAGCGGAGGCTTGGGGACCGCTTTGCAGAACACCTCCGCTCGGTTCGCAATAAACAACTGCGCCTCCCAGTCGCAAATCATTTCCACTCCCCCTCCCATTCTTTAGATGACATGTCCATCATGGGCCTCCTGCAGTGCCACAATGATGCCACCCGAAGGTTGCAGGAACAGCAACTGATATTCTGCTTGGGAACCCTGCAGCCCAATGGTATCAATGTGGACTTCACCAGCTTCAAAATCTCCCCTTCCCCCACCGCATCCCAAAACCAGCCCAGTTCGTCCCCTCCCCCCACTGCACCACACAACCAGCCCAGCCTGTCTCTGCCTCCCTAACCTGTTCTTCCTCTCACCCATCCCTTCCTCCCACCCCAAGCCGCACCTCCATTTCCTACCTACTAACCTCATCTCACCTCCTTGACCTGTCCGTCTTCCCTGGACTGACCTATCCTCTCCCTACCTCCCCACCTATACTCTCTCCACCTATCTTCTTTTCTCTCCATCCTCGGTCCGCCTCCCCCTCTCTCCCTATTTATTCCAGAACCCTCACCCCATCCCCCTCTCTGATGAAGGGTCTAGGCCCGAAACGTCAGCTTTTGTGCTCCTGAGATGCTGCTGGGCCTGCTGTGTTCATCCAGCCTCACATTTTATTATGTAGATTTTTTTCATTTGGATGGAACTACTGAAGCCTTTATGTGTTACCTCAAGGGGGCCTCAGTGAGCTATAAAAGCACAAACTGCTTGAGAAGAGATTCAAAGACAATTCAATTTCCTTATCAAAAGAGCAAAACAATACTGTCATATATCAGCGACATAGAACAATACAGCGCAGAACAGGCCCTTTGGCCCTCGATGTTGCGCCGACCTGTGAACTAATCTAAGCCCCTCTCCCTACACTATCCCATCATCATACATATATTTATCCGAGGACTCTTTAAATGCCCCTAATGTGGCTGAGTTAATTACATTGGCAGGCAGGGCATTCCACGCCCTTACCACTCTTGGTACACAGTGAAGATCATGCATGGTATTGATTACTTAATCCTCTGATCCAACCCTAAAGGAACACTTAATTTGTCAGGACCAGCAGTTAATATGGTCAAATGGACAGCCAAAACTGTTGGAACAGTTAGCTTACACCGTTCTTCATGGTGAAGAAAGACGACAAATTTGCAAATTATAATCTCTAATTTTTCAAAAATATTCCCGTGGACTTCCTATGCAATTATTTACTTGCTACGGAGTCACAGCTGCACTGTAGCTAAAGTCCACAGGCATACAAAGCAAGTGACAGTCTGTATTCAGAGATAGTGGGAACTGCAGATGCTGGAGAATCCAAGATAACAAAGTGTGAAGCTGGATGAACACAGCAGGCCCAGCAGCATCTCAGGAGCACAAAAGCTGACGTTTTGGGCCTAGACCCATCAGAGAGGGGAAGGGGAGAGGGTTCTGAAATAAATAGGGAGAGAGGGGGAGGCGGACCGAAGATGGATAGAGAAGAAGACAGGTGGAGAGAGTTGCAGTGGGAGAGAGATTCCCTGAGGTTTGTCCGGAGAGAGGAGGGTAACTTCTTCAGGTTAGGCATCCCTGGAAGAGGCTTTGCAGTGAGGTTAAAATTGTGATCAGAGATAATGGGAACTGCAGATGCTGGAGAAAGCCTGCATTTGTTTTTTTTAAGGGTTTCTCCTTTAGACAGATAAGATGGCATGAATACCAAGGACTGCACACACATTAATAAATCTTTTAATTTGGAATCTATAAATACGATATTTTTGTGAGATTAATATAAATAAATCTTATGTACCCCACCATTTTATCAAAATGAGTATTTAAATTAATAACATGGAAAAAGAATGCAACATTAATGCTGAGTTGCAAGGAATTATTATTTCTGGACCCAGGAAAAATATAATTTGTGAATTGTTTCCCGAAAACCTTCATAAAAATTGAATGCAGGATACTGGCTATCATCTGGGTAAACAATTTATAGATTATCTATTGCATTTTCCACTGTGCGTCTATTCGTAAAAATAAGTGTAAAGCCTCAGTTACCCTGATTGCCTTTCCACTACTGAAAGTTCTCCTGTATGCCCTATCCGCACTACAGATTAAGTCTGATAACAAAGTGTGAAGCTGGATAAACTCAGCAGGCCAAGCAGCATCTCGGGAGCACAAAAGCTGACGTTTCGGGCTTAGACCCTTCATCAGAGAGGGAGATGGGGAGAGGGTTCTCCCTCTCTGATGAAGGGTCTAGGCCCGAAACGTCAGCTTTTGTGCTCCTGAGATGCTGCTTGGCCTGCTGAGTTTATCCAGCTTCACACTTTGTTATCTTGGATTCTCCAGCATCTGCAGTTCCCATTATCTCTGATTAAGTCTGATGATTAGTTATAAACTCTAATAAATGTGATCAACACTTGGGCTTCTCAAAATCTTGAAGAAGAATAAAGAAGTAAAATAATTGTAAATGATAGGTGTGAAAGCAGAAAATGGATTAACTCTGCTGTGAGAAAAGACAAGACACCACAAGATATGGTCAGCAGAAGGTGCCATGCAGGGGGAAGCAAGGAAGTGTTAGGCATGGTGGAGGAACGGACTAGGGAAGGAACAGCCCATGTGGAATGCTGACAATGGAGGAGCGACTGTTTTTGCTGGTGATATCCTGCTGGAGATGGTGAAAATGGGAAGGGATCCTTTGAATGCAGAGACTTGTGCAGTGGAAGGTGAGGACAAGGAGACCCCATCATCACTCTAGGAGGGAGGGGGAAGGAATGAGGGCAGAAGTACAGGAAATGCGTCAGACACAGAAGAGAAGCTTGTCAACCACAGTGGAAAAGTTTCCTTGGTTGAGGTGTAAGAAAGGCGTGTCAGGTGTACTTTGATGCAAAATGGCATAATTGGAACAGGTGAGACCGAGGCAGATAAATTGAGAGAATGAAATGGAATCCTTCAGGAAGCGGGGTGTGAGAAATTATTTGGTCAAGGTAACTTTGGGAGGCTGTGGGTTTGAAATGAATATTAATGGATAGCCTATTCCTAGAAATAGAAAAGGAAGGGGAAGGAGGAATCTGATGGAACTGGGAAGTTGAGAGAGGAATAGACATTGGAAACAAAACATTAATTATTTTCCAATTCTAGGTGAAAATGGGAAACAGCGTCAATTACATCATTGATGTATAAGAGAAAAAGTTGTGGATGGGGGTCCAAATTGAACTGGGACAAGGAATATTCCACATATCCCACAAAAAGAGGCAGGTGTAGCTGAGACTGACACACTCTTAAAGCCATATGGGTAAATAGTCACAGTTGGATAAAGTGGGACAAGTTAACAGAGAATTTGTTCAAAGTGAGAACAAAATACCAGATAAAGGAGGGTGGTGGTGACAGATGGGAACTGCAGATGGGAACTGATCAGATCTCCTTTCAACAAAGAAGCAACGGGCCTTCAGACCATCCTGATGTTGAATGGACATGTTGAGAGTTGGACACATATGATGAAGAAGGGGCGGCTGGGCAAGAAAAGTGGAAATTGTGGAATCGTTTAACGCATCAGAAGAGCCATAAAAGGGAAGATGTTGATCAAAATGGAAAATATACATCAAAATAGGAAGAAATAAGTTAGTGGGACAGGAATGGGCTGAAATGATGGATCTGACAGGGCAGTCTTGTTAGTGACTTTGAAAAGAGGATAGAAGCAGGGCTGGAGATCAATGAGGTAGGAAGCTAAGAGGGGATAGAGTGGTAGGGCCATGATCCAGGGGAAATAGGAGTAAGTGTTTGACAGTTGGGACTCAGTGCAAGGTAGACAACAGCAGCACCACCCCTATCAACTGGTTTGAAAGTAGGTTAGATCTGAGAGAACAGAGAGCAGATAGTTCAGAGGGTTGTAGATTAGAGTGGGTAAGAAGAGCAGAAAATTTAATATGGGCAATGTCACATCAACAGTTCTCGATGCTGAAATCAAATGCAAATAAGTGACCACAGGAAGGGGTCCAGGTGGAGGGGGAGTATAGTACTGGAAATGGGTGAAAAGATCTTTGGAGCAGGGAGACATCTCCTGTCTGAACAGGTTGGCACATAAGCAAAGGCAAAAGGAAGATGAGTTAAACAATACGTCATGCCTGAAATGTATTGAGGTGGCGACGTAGAGGGATACCAAGTCACTTGCTGAACACACATCGTTCAGTATCGGAAGATCAGAGGACATGGTGAATAGGCACCATGAGGAGGGAAGGGAAGGGGAGGAAGAATTCAGAAGAATGTTGGTATCTGATGAAGAAGATAATCAGTTGCTACCTGTTAATTCGTTGGATGGATACAGATTCACGTAGATGCAAGGATCTTCTCATCGGTAGTATGGTAAGCAGCACAGTTGACCCATAAATTTTAGTGTACAGCTACCGAGCTGTTTACCACAATGAATATCTCTGATACGCATGCTTGTCTCACTGCAATGTGGTTGTATTAGAAGAGCTATGTCATCAGCATATATTCTCATTTCCAGTCAAGTGAACAACTGACGAGCAGTGGTCCTCTCCTAGACCCTGGCAGACACAGTAAACTGAAGGATAACTCTTTCTTATAAGGTCTAGAAGTTTCATTTGCCACTTTTGTTGCTTTGAGAAAATAGTAATTTATTGGTGTACAGTCAACCACACATGTGGAATGGAGTCACAGGTAGACCAAAGCAGCTAGTAATAAAGGGTATTTTCTTCCTCTGAAAGACATTACTTAACCATTTCACCAGCTCCCAGATTACTTGAATCCAGTTTGAAATGATGAAATTTGAATGTGTAATGACTAGTACCAATACCTTAACCCTTTCATTAACATATCTGACTGATGCTTGAATGTGCACCCTTTGATTTGGAGGGTAGTTTCCTAATACTTGTGAGCTTATACTTAACATCATAAAGATTTTCACAAATATTTACTCTGGTTTGTTAAAATGGCAAAATAAGCCCATTCTTTCCGAACAGGTTAATAATTTTGCAGAAATGCACCTGAAAAAATGAATAGAAATGTCCATGTAATGTTGTTAAATACATCAACAAAGAAAAACAGTTGGAAGCTTACAAGCCCCTGACTGGTATGAAATAGGGTGAAAAATCTGAGGGAGTTGCCTTTCCCTGATGTCAGGAATAACTAGATGTATTTTCCAACCAAGGCATGATGTCGACTTGAGATTCTTGCTAGGCAGTGGCAAGATGCACATTGAGAGGGATTATAACTTGTTATTGACCTCATTAACTGCACTTCTTGTCTAACTAAAAATATTCAGCCAGGAAGTGCCAAGTGGATGGTCCATTTTGCCTCCTCCAAGGTCCCCTGTATTACAGATGCCAGTCTTGAACCAACTCAATTTACTTCACATGTAATCAAGAAACCACTGAAGGCACTGGTTACTGTAAAGGTCCTGACAACATTCCAGTAGTATTCTAGAAAACCTGTGTTCCAGAATATTCCACACCCCAAGCCAATTATTCGAGTACAGGTACAGCACAGATGTTGTAAACTGAAATTGAAAGATCTGATTATGTAGCTCCTTGTCCTCCCACACCCTGTGAGGAAATTAAACACTTAAGAATTTCAGGAAAGCAAGTCAAAACGGGTACCTAGTGACTCCGTCCTGGTCACCAGGAAACATCTCAGGGAACTGACCACACCCAAACTCTATGCATGGACGCTGATGTCACACCTGCCAGCCTCTCTAGACTCTCATGGCTCCTTACCAGTCCTCTTACAGGATGCTTCTGCACTTTAAACCTGCATTAATTATGCCTTGTGCTTAAAGGCATTATACAAATTTGACCAGGCTGCACCTGAGTTTGCTCACTTGCTCTCTTAATACTCAGTCACCAACAGCAACCCACTTGGGATGCTCGCAGCTTCCCTGCCTTGCCTTTTGTTGCTTTCCCTTGACATTTCCTGTTTTTCATCCCCAAGTTAGAGTTACTAGAATCATAACACTTCTGTCTTATCAGGAAGCTTGTCATGGTTGTAAGTAATCCTTAGGTAAGTCAAAGGAGACAGTCTTCAGTAGGGGTGGGTTGCAGCACATGAAGTCAAGGAAACCATTAATATTAGTCCAGAGGCTTGGCCATAGTCAGTCGGCCACTCAGGGCAGTCACAGTCAGGCTCGTCACTTCTCTGGGGCTGAGGAGCTGAATGTCAGGCTGCTCACCAGCTGTCTTGGCTCTTTCTGCTCTATTGTGGGCTGTTTCTCCTGGAATAAGAGAAAGGGAAGTATTGAGTGAGATGAATGTGGGTGGCACAGCTGTTCGTGGTTAGTGTTGATAATGGTGGAGGAAAAGTATTGAGTTATCCAGAGCCAGTGAGTCGGAAGTTCAGAGGCTATGCTGAGTTAGGAGGGAGGGCAATTGAGGTGGGTGAGATAGAGTGAGGAAAGATGTTGCTTTACCACTTTCATCATTGCATGCATGTGTTTTGATAGGAGGTATGTGCAATTGCCAAGATAGAGTGAGTGTGAGGTATCAGAGAGAAGATGGTGGCACTTAACTTGTCATGGACCATTTTCCTTCACTACTGGGCATTCCTGCAGACTGCTGAGAACACAATGACCTGGTTAGAAATCTCAGATCAGATTGACAACACATAACAGTATGGCCTCCTCTTCTGGACTTTGGGAAACAGGATGTTTTCCTCTGCATCACCCCATCAACTAAGACATTTAGGTGCCAGTCCACAAAGCAAAGTGCCAATTTCCCCATATCTGCCACATCAGGGACAAATGTCAGGAACCATGCAGGGCAACAATCAGGCTGACAGTGCTTGTCTGGGTACAAAACAATCTTTTCAAAATGATTCAGACGCCAAGAATGATAGTCTATTCTAGCAAGTCCCAGCAGTATTGGGTTCATACAGACACGGTCTAGCGTCCAATGTCGAGGTCATATAGGGGTAATGTGAGTGATTAATGAGATGACTTTATGACAAAAGTGCAAGAAAATAGGCTAGGCCTTGAGGAGAACGAACCTCCAAGAATCCCAACAAAATTGACACTAAGCCAAAAAAAATCAGTAAAACTTTGCCAAATTTGTTTACACAGAGGAGTAACTCACTTCCTAACTCCCAAAAGGCACAAGTCAGGAGTATGATGGAATACTCCCCACTTGCCTGGATGAATGCAGCCCCAACAACATTTAAGCTTGACACCAACCAGGACAAAGCAGCCCACTCGATTGGCACTGCATCCACAAGCATCCAATCCCTCTACCACCAACACTCAGTAGCATCAGTGTATACTATCTACCAGATGCACTGCAGAAATTCACCAAAGATCCTCAGACAGCACCTTCCAAAACCACGACCACTTCCATCTAGGACAAGGGCAGCAGATAGATGGGGACATCACCACCTTCAAGTTCCATTGCAAGCCGCTCACCATCCTGACTTGGAAATTTATCACTATCCTTCACTGTCAAAATCCTAGAAATCTCCCACAGCAAGTGGACTGCAGCGGTTCAAGAAGGCAGCTCACGACTACCTTCTCAAGGGCAAGCAGAGACAGGCAAGAAATGCTGACCAGCCAGTGATGCTGGCATTCCACAAAATTAATAAACAGAAAAAATTATAATATAATTTCTAAGCAGTCTATATGGGAAAATGATTTGTTGACCTAGGATGAACCTCTCATTAAAATGTTAATTTGACAGATTCCAGACTCAATTTTTAACCTTTTCCTGAATTCAAGTAAATCACACTTTACTGTGCTGATGAAGAATTTGCTTATACTGGAGCTTCTAAAACTGTTGGTGAAAGAATAGCATGGTACTTGTTGATCTACTCAAAAGGTATGCAAAATTACGATCACTGGTTCAACATTAACAGCAGAGACTAAAGGATAAGAAGATCTGAAGCACCTAGGGGAATGTTAAATTGAATTAACACTGAATGCTGGGCAGTAGAATGGAAGTAAAGGGGATGAATATGCTGGAAAGGGAAAAAGGAGTATGGGCTCAGCTGTAGAGTGTGAATAAATTATGAGAGCTGTTTCCTGAAAGGAGTACTCAAACCTTTTAGACAAAACACAGGAAGTCAACTCGGGCTTTAATTCAACAAACCTTTTTCTTTAAATTTAATTCTTTAGGTATCAATACTCCATATAAAACATACATAAATTGAACATTTGCTTTTTACTACAGCTAACTTCAGCTTGAACTCACTTCACCTGACTTCTCTTTATCTTACTTTTAACTTCAGTCATATTTAACTCTAACTTTAACCCTATAAATTTGGCTTCAATCATGCACTACCCTAACTCAAGTGAAGCAGCTAATTTTGCTCTTGATGTAGACCTTACCACATGGTTCTTTGCATTTTTTTGATAACTTTAGGCCTTGTGCTTCTCAGATGTTGGTCTCGAATTGTTACTCCTGCAAAACTGTTTGTGGTGGTAATTTTCATCCCAAAGTGTGCTCATTTTCCAGAAACGTTTCTCTGGCACTCAGCCAATGAATTGAACAAACCTGATCACAATGTTCAATCCCAGTCAATGGATTTTACTGGTAAACAGATGCCAAGCATTTATACTAAGCTGTAAAAAGCTACATTCCATACTCCGTATAAGTTCATTATGGTGCCAGTATGTCTGACAGACCACTATAAAAGCTCCCTTACTTGATCAACACAGGAAACTGCAGGTCACAGTTAACAGACAAGTCCCAATATATCCTGGCTGCAGTTTTAACCTAGGTCAGAGTTTAAATTAGCTTCACCAAAGTTCCTAGATCACTCGATTGTTGTTCTTAACCAGTCACATAGCCATTTCTGCTGCTGGCCATCTAACCACAGAGGACAGCAGTGTAGGAAGTTGGGAGTGGAGCGTTAAATTAAGCTTAATGCAGGGCATATTGTATGAACAATGACTATGAGCAGATGAAGAAGATGTTACTAGGAAGATGATAATTGATGCTTAACTGTCTAATAATGGGTACATAATTGCTACATGCAGTTTAAGTGCTGAATATTCAGTGGGTCACCATTCAACTTAGATAAAAGCCTTTATTAATGTATACAAATAACGTGAAAATCTTATGATCTTTCTAATACTAAACTCTGTCACAAAGTTAAATATTTTTCCATTACTTGGTGACAAAATTTAGAACAACTTAAAGATGTAAATCATTGCTTTAGCTCCATCCCTGTAAAACTTAGTTCTTAAATGTTGCCAAACAGCAGTGCAGCAGTTGAGAGTGGAGACGAGGGTATTTCCATCTGTGGTTTTTAAATTTGGTAATCAAAATATTACAAGCTACTTAGTCACAATCTGATCAATGGGAGAATAGCGGAAAGGTCATTGCACTCATTTGGAATTATTACTGGTTTGTGATTTCATTACACTGCAGTTAGCATTTGTAACATCCATTTAATTATGTTTTACTTCCAGAATTGAAATTATCTGGTGTATATTCTTCTGCCATAGTTTGTGGCATGATCACTAGATTAAAATTTAGTTATTCATTGAATCAGAAACTACTGGACGCCAGAACCTGAAAAATTTTCCAAAACTTTAGAAATCATTAATGTGAGGACAAGATCAGTGAAATTGAGTTTAGTTGCAATGTTAGAAAGCAAAAAATTCCAGTCCTTCTGTAGTAGTTTGGCAGATCCATTCTCTGAACAGTATCAACAATCACAGTCCCTCAGGTGAAACCCATAGAACAAATTTCAATCACACCCTGCTGTCTCTTAACAGCTTGTCTGTAGATAGTTATAAGTCACAATGATTTTTTTTATTTTCTCAATCCCTGTGCCTTTAGCTAGATTGCACATCACAGATATATTTAGATGACTACATTTTTGGATGCTATCCACAGTTAGAGTCTTTTGAATTGGCTTACTGCATTTCAATTTCTTTGATAGTTTCCATTTTTGTAGTCTTACAGAATGTATCCTCACAATCCCTGCCCTTCAGAAGGATCCTGCAATCCTATAGATGGTTTATTCAGAGAAATCCCATGATTCTAAATTTGTTGACATTTAAAATTTAGTTCCCAGTCTATTCTTGATGATTAGAAGAAAATATATACTCTATAGTGGATATGGGGAAGATATGTTTATTGAACAAATACAATAATTAAGCAGAAGATGGTTAGAGTGTGGTGTATGGTTTTTATATCTTTCCTAATTCTTTCCATCTTTCTGCCTCCTTTCAAACCCATATCAGAACTGATGTTGCCTCCTTGAGCTTAGGATTAGTTATTTTTGACCATGTCTCCGTGAAGCACTGGTAGATAATTTTCTACATTAAGGTGCTGTATGGTGTTGCTGTAGCTTGGATGAACAAAATTAATAGTTATTACAATCTTATTTAACAGAAGATAAAAATAGTGATTTACCTCTGATCAATTTGAGCTATCATGCAACATGTGTCCATATCCCTGATTAAATAGTAACTCTGTTCGCCTCATCATAACATACTGGGGTGTTTCTTACATCCTGAAGTCTGCAGCCTTTCACAGTAAGTTACTGTGTCCCCTGCAGTGGTCGAGAACGCCCTCGACCATGTCTACCATGTTTCCCGCAACACATCCCTCACCAACTCCCCCCCCAGTCCCGGCAATAACAACCCCGTGTCCTCACATACCACCCCACCAACCTCCGGATCCAAAGCATCATCCTCTGACACTTCCGCTGTCTACAATCCGACCCCACCACCAAAGACATTTTTCCCTCCCCGCCCTTGTCTGCTTTCTGGAGGGACCACTCTCTCCGCGACACCCTTGTCCGCTCCACACTCCCATCCAACCCCACCACACCCGGCACTTTCCCCTGCAATTGCAGGAAGTGCTACACCTGCCCCCACACCTCCCCACTCGCCCCCATTCCAGGCCCCAAGAAGACTTTCCACATCAAGCAGACATTCACCTGCACATCTGCCAATGTGGTATACTGCATCCGCTGTACCCGGTGTGGCCTCCTCTACATCAGGGGAACCAAGCAGAGGCTTGGGGACCACTTTGCTGATCACCTACGCTCAGGTTGCAATAAACAGCTGCACCCTCCAGTCGTGAACCATTTCAACTCGCCCTCCCATTCCTTAGACGACATGTCCATTCTGGGCCTTCTGCAGTGCCACAACGATACCACCCGAAGGTTTCAGGAACAACAACTCATATTCTGCTTGGGAACCCTGCAGCCCAGCGGTATCAATGTGAATTTCACAAGCTTCAAAGTCTCCCCTCCCACCACTGCATCGCAAAACCAGACCCCCATCCCCGCCTCCATAACCTGTTCTTCCTTTCACCTATACCCTCCTACCATCTCAAGCCGCACCCCCATTTCCTACCTACTAACCTCATCCCACCCCACCTCCTTGACCTGTCCGTCCGCCCTGGACTAACCTATCCCCTCCCTACCTCCCCACCTATACTCTCCTCTATAGGCTCCATCCCCGCCCCTTCAACTTTCTATCCATCTTCAATCCGCCTCCCCCTCTCTCCCTATTTATTTCAGAACCCTCTCCCCCTTCCCATTTCTGATAAAGGACCTAGGCCCAAGACATCAGCTTTCCTGCTTCTAAGATGCTGCTTGGCCTGCTGTGTTCATCCATCTCCACAGCTTGTTATCTTGGATTCTATGGCATCTGCAGTTCCTATTATCACAGCTTTTAATGAATCCATGCATGTCTTTCCAACATTTTTCTTTTTACATAAGCCTAGAAACTTTGTGTCAATTTTTATGTTTCCAATTTACATTCATATTCTATTCTCCATTTCTTCGTCGATTTCTTAGCTTTCCTTTGCTGAATTCTGATGTGCTGCTAACTCTCAGGCTTTTGACATACTTTGGCAAGTTCATTAACCTTCGCTTTTAAAGCAGTATTCTGCTTTTAACAGCAAGAAAAAGGGTACAGAATTTATCATGATCAAAGTAATTTGCACAGCCTCTCCCTTGTTTTGTGTTTTTTCTTCTGTATACAGAAGATTGCAATGATGGGAAATGGATTGTTCAGGGATGATGTAATGGTAAAATTTATAAAGGTTGAGACATCAGTGTGAGATGTCAATAAGATGCAGCTAAGTGTTTGTGTTGATTATTCAAGCTTTGTTTGTGCACTTTAGGAAATGCCAGAAGAGAAGTAAGTGTATGGAGATACGTGTTTTGCAGATCGGAGCATTCTATGCATGAGAATGCAGGGAAAGGTGGAATGTGAGGGTTTCCACCTGCAAATGAGTTGTTATCACAGTGTATAAGGAAATGGGAGATACACTGAAGAAATATTTGTGTTTGTCTTCACAGTGGAAGGCACAAATTAGAAGCCAGAATTGGAGAGTAACAAAGGGGCTAACATAAATGAGAAATTTAAGGTGATTATCACCAGAGAAAAAGAGTTGGAGAAATTTAAGTCACTAAAATCTGACTAATTTCCAAGGCTGAATGGAGTATATCTTAGCTTTTTAAAATCAGCTCAACAGATAACAGATGTGCTGGATGTGATTTTTCAAAATTCCAAAGACCCTAGAATAATCCAAGCAGATTAACGTAAGCAAATGTATCAATACTATTTACGAAAGGAGAGAGAAAAGAGGAAACTGCAGACCTGTTAGTTATCAGGAAAATTCTATTGTTAAGCAAATATTGTTGAGGAAAGACCCATTTTGTTGAAGTTTTTTGTCATGATTCAACTTTTCAATTTACAATGGCATGCAAAAGCAATGAGAAAATAACATTTCCACTCGAAGAGTGGAGAGTGCTGACTGGATCACTAGTGGACTGTGATTGATAACTGTCATGATAAATGCAACACTTCATTGCAGTTTACTACCAAACTCTGTTCAAATTTTAAACCAGACAGATTAACTTTGACTGGTCAAGGTATTGCTCTGAGAAATAAACTGGAGAATGTGACTTAATTTGTCAAGATAAACAGGTATAGTGTTTGTATGTTGTTAAACCAGCTGATGTAATCACAGATAACAAAGTGTGGGGCTGGATGAACACAGCAGGCCCAGCAGCATCTCAGGAGCACAAAAGCTGACGTTTCTGAAGAAGAGTCCAGACTCAAAACGTCAGCTTTCCTGCTCATCTGATGCTGCTTGGCCCCCTGTGTTCATCCAGATCTACACCTTGTTATCTAACTTCAAAGAGGATGTCCAATCTATGGGCTAGATAATAAAATGTGAGGCTGGATGAACACAGCAGGCCCAGCAGCATCCCAGGAGCACAAGATGCTGCTGGGCCTGCTGTGTTCACCCAGCCTCACATTTTATTATCTTGGATTCTCCAGCATCTGCAGTTCCCATTATCACTGGTCCAATCTATGGGCGTTGCCCCTAAGTAAAAGTAAAATTCCTCATCTTTCTAACTGAAAACAGCTTAATGCTATCCAGTGTTTATTCTGCCCACTCCTGAAACTCTGTCAATGTACATGCATTTCCATTAGTATCTAGGAACTACATCTCTCATATTAGTTTCATAAAAACCCATAGCTCCAAAAATATCAGCACGTTAGTAATTAAAGCCACTCATGCACACAGAGCAAAACTCACACGCCATTTGTTTAAAATCTAAACTCAACAAAAAATTTTTAAATTATATATGACATACTTTACCCCTCTCGGAGGAGATGTATCATTAAGAAATATTTTCATTATCTATCAAAAATTACCTTCATGCCATTTTTATGTCACATTAACAGTAGTAACATATTAGTGTTACACTTACAATGTGTTACTCACACCACCTAATTCCATGGTTAGCATATCACTTAACATCCCTTCATATGCTCTTTGCAAAGTGTCTGCTTTAACATTTTCTTTTTCAAATCCATAAACAATTTTCAAGTGATATGGCCAGAAAGTTAATCTCCACCAGAACGTTCATAAGGTATTGTCCTGAAATTGATCAAAGAAAATCAAAAAGCTTGCAGCCCATATAAATAATGGCTTCTAGCACATTTTTGGCAATACATATTTCAAAACAATATAGATTCAACACAAAATGCAATGTCTCTTTCTTAACAGTTGAATATTTTTGCTGACTTGGTCAGTTTCTTTAAAAACTGACTCGTGCCATTCAATTTTCAGTAAATTGTCATTTTGCAGTGAAACAGCCTTCACGCCAATGTCACTGACATCAATAGCTAATTAGATTAGCTTCTCATAGTTCAATGCTGTTTAAAAAATAGTACAGTTGTCAGTACACCTTTCAAATTTTCAGAGACACTGGTACTCTGGCATTCATTCAATTTTTCTTCCTTTCTTCAACAAAATAATTTGAGATCCAATGAAGGTGCTAAGCTCAGAAATAAAATTAATTCAGGCTAGCACAACCCAAAATTTCATATTTTGTCCTAAGCACAGGAAAAAGCCAAAATAGCCATTAATTCTCCAGGTGTTACTTGGCCTTGTCATCTTTCTTTTGACAAATTCACTCTTGGCCAGATTTAGAATCAAATTGGCTGTGTGCAGCCTTTCAAATAGTTATGTCAAGTGGTTTAAATGTTCTTTGAAAATTTCTCTAAAAACAGCCAAATCATCACTGTAAACTACACAATTACAGAGCCTTTCAAGTAATTTACTAATTAATCATTGCCGCAGGGCGAGTGCATTTTTAATTCGAGATGGCAGAACTTTGTATTGATAAAGTCCAGATGTTATAACAAAAGTTAATATTAATTTGGCTGTATCAGTTAATGGAACTTGCCAATATACTGTTAGCAAGTTAACTTTTGTAACAAATTGAGCATGCCCAATTTGGTCAATGTAATCTTCCAATCTTAGAATAGCACATCAGTCCACTTTTGTTATCATGTTGACTTTTGTGATAATCAATATTGAATCTTTGTGATCTATCTGGTTTTAGCTTGATAAGTGAGCTCCAGCCACAATTACCTGATTAGTTATGATCTTAATCTCTCCCTTCCCTTAATCTAATCACTCTGGGTTGAGTTCGTAAGGATACTGCTTTATAGATACCACATTTTCCACATTAACATGATGAATAATCAAAACTATTTTTCCTGGCCTATGCTCATAAATTGATTTATGATTCTTTAATAGCCCTAGTAAGTCACTTCCTTAGTTTTTGCATGATAAAACATGATGCAATTCAACATTTTAAGCACTTCCATATGTTTACTGGAAGATTAACTCAAATTTTCAATTTTTGGTAGTTGTTTACTTGGTCTGATATTTCTATTTCACTTCCTATTTCTTTCATCACATTAAGTTTTCTTTATTGCCTCCATCATAGTATCTCTTTAACATGTTAACATGACAAACTTACTGATTCTTTCTTTTATCTAGTGTATTAACTGCATAATACTCATCACTGAATTTCTTTTTGATTTGACGAAGTCCAGTGAACCTTGATTTTAGTGGTTCCCCAGAAACATAACAACATTAATATTGAATGTTGGCCTTTTAAATCTAGTTTTATTGTTTGCTGAGCACCCTTAAACTGATTTTTAGTCAATTCATAGGCTTTATTTAGGTTTTTTTCTGAAATTTGAAGAATAGGCTGGAAGAGTAGTATCTAGTTTTGCTTTAATCAATTTAAGTGACCCTCACAACTCCTGTCCATTTATTAGTTTAAAAAAAAGTAAATTCTGGGGACTTATTTGGAGCATCCCTACTGGCAGTTCATAACAAAGCAATTTCCTAACCCCAATCATTGGGACATTCTTCATAATACATGCTAATCATGGTTATTAAAGTTTGATGTTTCCAGTACAACTTGAGATTGTTAAGTGACATTATTTACAAACCAGTCATCATTTTTTAAAATATGTGCAATATCAACTTTGAATCTTGATCCGATTATATTCCTTTCATCATCCATATCTTATAACAAATTGAATTAAATATTTTACTACAATTTTTGGACTATTTTTTCCTGAAGGCATTATGAATTATTTTTTAAATTCACTCATAGGACATGGATGTCAGTGGCTGGCCAGTCTTTATTGCCTGTCCAGAATTGCCATCGAGAAGGTGGTGGAGAGTTGCCTTCCTGAACTATTGCAGTCCATGTGCTACAGGTAGACCCAGAGTACTGTTAGGGAGGAATTCCAGAATTTTGACTGAGTGGCAGTGGAGGACTGGTGGTATATTTGCAAGTCAAGATGGTGAGTGATTTTGAAAGGAACTTGCTGGGTGATGGTGTTCCCATGTATCTGTTGCCCTTGTCCTTCTAGATGGATGTGATTGTGGGTTTACAAGGACTTCTAAGGATCTTTGATGAATTTCTGCAGTGCATTTTGTAGATGGTACAGACTTCTCCTACTGAGTGTCAATACGAGAGGGAGTGCATACTTGTGCGAGTGGTGCAAATCAAGCAGGCTGCTCTGTCCTGGATGGTGTCAAGTTCCTTGAATGTTGTTGGAGTTGCATTCATTCAGGCAAGTGGGGAGCATTCCATCACACTCCTTGCTTATACCTTTTAAATTGTGGACAGGCT
Organism: Stegostoma tigrinum; assembly: GCF_030684315.1. NCBI lineage: Eukaryota > Metazoa > Chordata > Chondrichthyes > Orectolobiformes > Stegostomatidae > Stegostoma > Stegostoma tigrinum. The sequence goes on from NC_081368.1 coordinate 40,104,015, forward strand.
GTGGGGAGCCAGGGGGTGAATTACTAGCTGTAGTATTCCCAGCCTCTGACCTGCTGTTTTAGCCATTGTGTTTATATAGTAAGTCCAGTTGAATTTCTGGTCATTGTCATCCCAGGATGTTGATTGTGATAGTAATGCCATTGAATGTCATGGGGCAGTGGTTAGATTGTTTCTTATTGTTGATGGTTATTGCTTGCCATTTTTGTGGCATGAATATTATACCCATAATCAATAAAAGATACTGGTTCATATTCATGTTCTAGGTATGTGTCCTACATAATCTAAGACTTTGCTGAACAGTTCTTCAAAAGCTGGTGTCAGAATTACCATAGATTTTTCCAATACCTAAATGTGATCCATTTGTAAAAGTCTCAGACTGTTGAAGGTGGATGAGTGATCGGAGAGGGGATGTGGGCTGTAATTCGGAGGCTGGAGGAGTGGAAGGATGAGAGGAGAGAAAGTGCAAAGTGAAGTGTGTGTCCATGTCTACGCGTGTGTCTGTGTCTATCTGGACAGCAAAACAATGGCCCTAAATAGCACTGTCAGTGCTGTTCAAATATTGTTCTATCTCATGGCTTTGGGTTTACCTACAATGATTCAATGATTTTGCTAAAGTGCCCTCTGACAATATTCTTTAAATTGTATAGAACAGAAGTCCAGCTGAGCCTGCTAGTTCAACCATGCCTAAAAGTGGCAATTACACAGGCACTAATATGACCATTCAGTAAAGACTGAACAAGGATATTTTTCCATAACAGGAAATACACCTAACCCCTCTGTAAACATCAATGCGTGCCAACTGTAAGGCATGCCAGTACATGTACCTCTCAACAAATAACAGTATTGCACACATGAATAAAATGAAACCAAGTAATGTGGGTTACATAGAACATAGAACAGTACAGCACAGTACAGGCCCTTCGGCCCATGATGTTGTGCCGAACTTTTACCCTAAACCTAGGGCCTATCTAACTTCGCTACCTTACACTATCATCCATATGCCTATCTAATAGCTGCTTAAATGCCCCTAATGAGGCTAACTCCACTACCCTCTCTGGCAATGCATTCCACGCCCCTAGCACTCTCTGAGTAAAGAACCTACCTCTGACGTCTCCCCAATATCTACCTCCTTTCACTTTAAAACTATGCTCCCTCATAAAAGTTACCTCCACCCTAGGAAAACGTCTCTGGCTGTGTACTCTATCTATACCTCTGATCAATTGTACACCTCTAAAAAGTCACCTCTCATCCTTCATCATTCTAAGGAGAAAAGCCCTAGCTCTCTCAACCTGCCCTCGTAAGACCTTCCCTCCATTCCATGCAACACCCTGGTAAATCTCCCCTGCACCTTTTCTAATGCTTCCACATCTTTTCTGTAATGAGGTGACCAGAACTGGACACAGTACTCCAGATGTGGCCGAACCAGGCTTTTGTATAGCTGGAGCATAACTTCACAGCTCTTGAACTCAATGCCTCTATTAATGAAAGCTAACGCACCATACGCCCTCTTAATAACTCTATCCACCTGGTGGCAGCTCTCAGGGAACTGTGAACATGAACCCCAAGATCCATCTGCTCCTCCACACTGCCAAGAATCTTTCCATTAACCCTGCATTCTGCTTTCAAGTTTGTCCTTCCAAAATGAATCATTTCACACTTTTCAGGGTTAAACTCCATCTGTCACTTCTCAGCCCAGCTCTGCATTCTATCAATGTCCCTTAATAACCTAAAGCAGCCGTCCGCACTGTCCACGTGACCCACCTTCGTATCATCCGCGAACTTGCTAATCCACCCTTCCACTCCTTCATCCAAATCATTTATAAAAATCACAAACAGAAGAGGACTCAGAACAGATCCTTGTGGATCGTAACTGAGCACCATGTTGAATATTTTAGGTCCGCTACTTCCCTTTGTCTTCTAGGGGCCAACCAATTCTGAATCCAATCTGCCACATTTCCCCCTATCCCATGCTTCCTTACCTTCTGCATGAGCCTACCATGGGGAACTGTATCAAACGCCTTACTTAAATCCATGTGTACCACATCCGCTGTTCCACGTTCATCCACGTGTTTGGTTATCTCTTCAAAGAATTCGATAAGGCTTATGAGGCATGATCTACCCCTCACAAATCCATGTTGACTGTCACGAATGAAATTGTGCCTTTCCAAATGATCATAAATCCTGTCTCTCAGAGCCCTTTCCAATAATTTTCCCACCACTGATGTAAGACTAACTGGCCTGTAATTTCCGGGATTATCCCTGTTCCCTTTTTTGAACAGGAAATGACGTTTGCCTCTTTCCATCTTCCAGCGCCAAACTCATGGACAGTGTGGACAAAAAGATCATCGGCAAATGCCTTTCGATCTCGTCCCTTGCTTCCCATAAAATCCTTGGATAAATCCCATCATGCTCGAGGGACTTATCTATCTTCAACTTACTCAGAATTCCTAGTATATCTTCCTTACTAACATCGACCTCCTCTAGCCTGCCTGCCTGTGTCACAATGTCCTCCTCTACAACTACCTCCCTCTCAGTTATGAATGCTGACGAAAAGTATTCATTAAGGACTTCTCCTATTTCTTTAGGCTCTGTGCACAAATTGCCTTTACAATCCTTGATCAACCCTACCCTTTCTCTGGTCATCCTCTTGTTCTGCATATACATGTAAAAAGTGTTGGAGTTTTCCTTGATCCTATCCACCAAAGTTTTCTTATGTCCCCTTATAGCTCTCCTAAGCTCTTTCTTCAGCTCCTTCCTGGCTAACTTGTATCCCCCTAAAGCCTTTTCTGTTCTTCTTTTGCTAAACCTTACATAATTCTCCTTCTCCCTCTTAACCAGTCATTCGAACTCTCTTGAGAAACATGACTCCCTCACTCAGCCTCATCTTCTATGCCTGCTAGGGACAAACATATCGAGCATATGCAGTATGCATTCCTTAAACAATCTCCACACTTCTGTGGTGCTCTTCCCTGACAGCTTCTGTTCCCAATTTATGTTATCCAGTTCTTGACTAACTGAATTGTAATTACCCTTCCCCCAATTATAAACTTTACCCTGCCTTATGCACCTATCCTTATCCATGACTATTGTGAAAGAAACAGAGTTATGATCTCTACCGCCAAAATGTTCTCCTACCAACAGGTCTAACACTTGGCCCCGTTCATTGCCAAGCACCAAATCCAAAGTGGCCTCTCCTTGTGTTGGCCTATCTACATACTGTGTCAGGGATCCTTCTTGAACACACTGGGCAAAATCCGTTCCATCTAAACTATTACAACTAAAATGTTTCCAATCAATATTTGAAAAGTTGAAGTCACCCAGGACTACAACCCTGTGACTTCTGTGCCTTTCCAGCATCTGCCTCTCAATCCGCTCCTCTACTTCTTTACAACTATTAGGGGGTCTGTAAAAAAAAGCTAACAAAGTGACTGCTCCTTTCTTGTTCCTGACCTCAACCCAAACTGACTCTGAAGACATATCATTCTCGAACTGCTTTTCAGTAGCTGCTATACTCACCCTGACTAGCAATGCCACTCCCCCACCTCTTTTTCTACCCTGCCTATTTCTTTTATAACATCTAAATCCTGGAACTTCAACAACCATTTTGATCCCTGAGTTACCCAAGTTTCTGTAATGGCCACAACATCATAGTTCCAAGTGCCGATGCATGCCCTAAGTTCATTTGCTTTATTTCCGATACTTCAAGCATTGAAGTATACACACCTCAAACCATCTCGGTGTCCACAATTACGCTCCATCGACTGCATTTCTTTATAAACCACCTCACTCCCTGTTGTGACACTTGGAAGGCCGAATACCTCATCCTCTCAATTATAAATCCGGTTCCCCACCCCCTGCCAAATTAGGTTAAACCATCCTGTACAGCTCTAGCAAACCTCCCTCCCAGGATATTTGTGCCCTTCTGGTTCAGGTGTAGCCCATCCTGACTGTGCAGGTCCCACCTTCCCCAGAATGTGCTCCAATTATCCACATAATGGAAGCCCTCCCTCCTACACCAGCCCTGTAGCCACGTGTTTAGTTGCACTCTCTCCCTATTTCTTACTTCGTTATCACGTGGCACTGGTAGTAATCCAGAGATAACTACCCTGTTTGTCCTGGACTTCAGCTTCCAACCTAACTCCCTGTATTTGATTTTCACATTCTCAGTCATTTTTCTACCTATATCATTGGTAGCAATGTGTACCATGACTGCTGGCTGCTCATCCTCCCGCTTAAGGGTCTTGAAGACATGATCCGAGACATCATAGACCCTGGCACCCGGGCGGCAACATACCATCTGTTCATCTCGTTCGCGTCCACAGAACCGCCTGTCTGTGCCTCTTACTATTGAATCTCCCACTATAATTGCTCTCCTGTTCTGGCCCCTTTCCTTCTTTGCCACAGGTTCAGGCTCAGTGCCAGAAACCTGTCCACGATGGCCTTCCCCTGGTAGGTCATTCCCCCCCCCCGCAACAGTATCCAAAACGGGATACTTATTATTGAGGGGAATGGCCACAGGGGATCCCTGCACTGTCTGCCTATTCCCTTTCCCCTTCCTGACAGTCACCTAGGTATCTTTTTCCTGTACCTTGGGTGTGACCACCTCCTTATAACTCCTCTCTATCACCCCCTCAGCCTCCCGAGTGATCCACAGTTCATCCAGCTCCAGGTCCAGTTCCCTAACGTGGTTTGTGAGGAGCTGGAGTTGGGTGTACTTCCCGCAGGTGAAGTCAGAGGGGAAAGTGACCCTCACCTCCCAAATCCTGCAAGAGGAGCATGCACCTGCCCTAGCTTCCACTCCCACTACTCAAGATTTCCGGAAGAAGAATAAAATAAAGAAAAATAACTTCTTTACAAGTTAAGACTAAATTTGAAAAAAATGTGCCCCTCCTGCCTTGTTGCTATCTGAACTTCTTGAGCTAATGGCAGTTGAGTTGGGCAGGAGTGTTTTGGTCATGTTGCAGAATTTCCCTGTTTGATTAGGAAGCTCTCCTATAGCTCATATATAGCTGCAGCTTTGACAATTGACAATGTGGTTTTTTGATAGAAAAGTATTCTTTGTCATTGAATTACATATATCTCCTGTGTAATGCTTCATTCAGTTTTAACTAAATTAAAACTGTAATCTCATGGACAATGAGAAAAAGCAAGAGATTGGAAGTTGTACACATTTCTGGTTCTGTCAGTGTGGTGTGGCACTGTAGGAGTAGGAAAGGATACCTAGCAATGTTTCCTTACAAGTGATCTAATTTTTGTTTTTGGTGTGTTACGACCCATTTTGGGTAGTGTGATATAAATTGCGCCCCACTTTTTCTGGGGTTGAAGGCTTTTTTTTCCAAAATGTGCTAATTCCTCTAATATACCTGACTTTCAGATCAAGCATGACATAACGCATGAACCAGGTTTCTGTAATGAACAAGAATTATTATTTATTGTACATAATTAGACTATACCTACAAGTAAACAGATACAAGCATTGACATATAACACTACTAACTAAAACACTAATCCCCTTAAAACTCCTCCTGTCTCTCTCTCACAGACAGACAGACAAACAAACAACTAGGAAAAATAGATTATTGGCAGAGGTGGAGAAAGCCTGGAAAGTCAGTTCAGTGTTAGTGCGTTCCAGGCCTGCTCCACCTTCTGGCTGAAAAGGTTTTTGCTCAAATCTCCACTAAATCTCCTACTTTTCACCTCAAAGTTGTATGTTCTTGTTATTGACACTTTTACTAATGGGAAACAGCTTCTTTCTATTCACCCAGTCCATGGCTGTCACAATCTTATACCTCCCTGTCAGGTCCCCCCTCAACTTTCTTTACTCCAAAGAAAACAATCCAAGATACCAGGATAACAAAGTGTGGAGCTGGATGAACACAGCAGGCCATCCAGTATCTTAGCGGCTGCTTGGCCTGCTGTGTTCATCCAGCTCCACACTTTGTTATCTTGGATTCTCCAGCATCTGCAGTTCTCATTATCTTGAATCCAAGATACCCAGTCTCTCTGCATGACTGAAATGCTCCCTCCCAGACAACGTTCTTGTGAATCATGTAGCTGTGGCCTTAGTAAAGTTCATAGAATCCCTGCAGTGTGCAATCAGGCCATTTAGTCTATACCAACCCTCCAAAGAGCATCCCACCCAGACCCATTCCACTATCCTATCCACGTAATCTCGCAGTTCCCATGGTTAATCTACCTAGTCTGTACCTCCCTGAACACTATGGGCAATTTAGCATGGTCAATCCACCTAGCCTGCACATCTTTGGACTGTGGGAGGAAACTGGAGCACCCGGAGGAAACCCAGGAAGACACAGGGAGAATGTGCAAACTCCACATTACCTGAAGGTGGAATCGAACCCTGGGCCCTGGTGCTATGAGGCAATAGTGCTAACCACTGAGTCACTGTGTCACCTCCCCAAGTTCTGTACAGTTCCAACAAAACCCACTGCTCTTACAATCCTCATCGCGACTGATAAAGGTAAGTAGCCTGTATGCTGATGTAACTATGCTTTTAACCTGTCCTGCTGCCTTGACAGATCTATGGGCAAGCATCCCAAAATCCTGTTTCTCCAAGCACCCTAGGTCTTGCAATTCATTGAGTACTCCCTTGTCTGGTTTCTTCTCCAAAGTACATCCCCTCACATTTTTCAGAGTTAAATTCCATCTGCTACTGCCATCTGACCAATCTGATCAACCAGTACACAAGAACTGATTCACTTGGAAATGCCTTTGATTTATTAATTCAAAAATCACAGCTTGCAGCAACTGCTGCAGGGAAGATGACTCGTTTTAGTCAAATATAAACTAAATTTTTACTGCAAAGAATGGGCAGCTTTTGCTGGGGAGGATAAGAGCATGTCTTTCTGTCTCTCTTTCTCTCTCTCTCTCTGTCTCTCTGTTTTGCTCTCTCTCTCTCCCTCTGTCTCTCCTTCCCCTCTGTCTCCACCCCCCGACCCCCCTACCCCCCTCCCCCCACCCCTGCCCCCATCTGTGACTCTGTTACTTGTTTCCAGTTTCAGCCTCTGAGCTCAAAACCAGTCAGTTTCACATGTAAACAACTCATCAGTTCCTTCTGGCCCATGCATTACAGAGTTCACAATAGGCATCAGACTCCTTACTGCAAAATTATGCAACCCCCCTGGTAAATTCCTGTTCTTAAGGACAGTTATTTCTCCTTGCAGACAACAACTTTTAAGACATAAAAACAAGAAGACATGGTTCTTAGAAGTTCATGCTTGGTAAGAGCATGTCATATTCATATTTAAATTTAAATATTAAATATGCAACTTTCTGAAACTGCCTTTTATTTTAGAAATGGATATTAAAAATCTGCTGAGATGCCTGTCCAGGGTCACACCTCTGGAAGGTTTCTAATTGAATGACAATCGTAGACAATACGACATCCTTATGTCTCCAGTTGAAGTCAGCCAGTATAAAACTACACCTTGTGCTAACAAGAATTAAATCAACTACTTTTCTCATCTGCTGAAAAGCTTTCTCTGCAACTTTGAAATAAAAGGAGAAAACAGAGTTAATATTTGAGTCCAGTAACCATTCTTCAAAACCACAAGCAGCTAGGAACAAATGGTATTCATCCTGGCGATGGGGTATGTGGAGGAAAAAGAATGAGTGGATAGGTGGAGAGGGAGCCCAGAGAAAAAGAGAGAGAGAGAGCGAGAGAGAGAGAAAGGATAAGCAGACAAAGGGATTGTTGATAGTATCAACAGAGTTATTTGAAATCACAAGCTTTCAAAACGCTGCCTCTTCGTCAGGTGGAGTGAAGAAAAGCATACAGGCACAGAACTTATGGGCAGAGAAATCAAAAGATCATACAATCGGGAGAAGTGAGTGTCGACAGTCTGAATAATAACCTGTTGGACTATAACCAGGTGTCATGTAACTTCTGACCTTGTCCACCCCAATCCAAACCAGCACCTCCACGTCATTGTTGATAGTAAGCTGCAGAGAAAAGAAACTAGACAGGTCATAATGGGATCTATGACTAGTTGTAACTGGGTTGACTGTATTGCAAGCAAACTATTTCATGACAGTACTTAGAGCTTTGGGGATAGGTAAGAGACATGAAAGGATGTGTCATGTTCTCGAATTCTTCAACTCAGTATTGAACCCTGAAGGTTGTAAGGTACCAAAGTTGAATATGAGGTGTTGTTCCTCCAGTTTGCACTGAGTCTGGATGGAGTACAGCAGCATTGGATGGAGACACAATAGTTTGTTGAAGTGGCTGGCAACTGGAGGCTTGGCGTCATTTTTACAGACAGGTGCAGAAACCAATCAGTGTTTTGTCTCCCTATTATAGAAGAAACTGCACTGTGATTAGTGAATACAGGAGACTAGATTGAATGTAGTGAGGGTGAGTTGATATGTCATCTGGAGGTAAAATATCAAGTGTTGCACTTTAGAGTCATAGAATTATTCAGCATGGAAACAGACCCTTTGGTCCAACTCATCCATGCTGACTAGATATCCTAAATTAATCTAGTCTCATTTGCCAGCATTTGGCCCATATTCCTATGAACCTTTCTCTTCATATACCCATCTAGATGCCTTTTAAATGTTCTTATTGTGCCAGCCTCCAGCACTTCCTCTGGCAGTTTGTTCTCTGCATGCACCACCATCTGCATAAATAGTTTGCACCTTAGGTCCCTTCTAAATCTTCCTCTTCTCACCTTTATACCTATGCCCTCTAGTTTTGGAACACCTGTAGTTTTGGACTCCCCATTCTGGGAAAAAGACCTTGGCTATTCAGCTTATCCATGCCCCTCCTGATTTCACAAATCTTTGTGAGGTCACCTCTCAGCCTCCAATGGTCCAGGGAAAATAGCCCCAGCCTACTCAGCTTCCCCCTGTAGCTCAAACCCTCCTACCCTCCGACAAGGCAACCTCCTTGTAAATCTTTTCTGAACTCTTTCAAGTTTTACAACATCCTTTCTAGAGCAGGGAGATCAGAATTGCACATAGTATTCTAAAAGTAGTCTAACCAATGTCCTGTATAGCCACAACATGACCTCCCAACTCCTATAAATGCGCTGTCCAATAAAGGCAAGCATACCAAACGCCTCCTTCACAATTCTATCTGCCCGCAACTCCCCTTTCAAGGAACTGTGAACCTGCACTCCAAGGTCTCTTTGTTCAGCAACACTCCCCAGAACCTTACCAGTGAATGTATAAGTCCTGCCCTGATCTGCCTTTCCAAAATGCAGCACTGCACATTTAACTAAATTAAATTCCATCTGCCATTCCTCGGCCCATTGACTATCTAATCAAGATCCCAATGTACTCTGAGGTAACTTTCTTTGCCGTCCACCTCCATTTTCTGTGATTGTATGGGAAGATGCTGTAAGGGTGTGGAAAAGTGTTGAGAACAGAGGAGGAACAGAATAGCAAGCCAAAGGACAGTGGGTAAAAGATTTCATAAGGCTCACAAGACATATGGAAAAACGTAAACAAAAGAAAATCTATTGAGATTGATATTGGCATGAGAATTTTGTTTCATACTGTCAACATGATGGGAATCTGTGACTATAATAGATTAACACAAATGTTTTCCACTGCTATCAACTCTGAAGTGTGCTCAAACTGCAAAAACCAGCAAGGTTTGCTGGCAGAAACAAGCAAAAAGTAGCTAATGATTAGCATCCACATTGAAACAATTGTTAAAGCCATAACTACACTGGCATATCTCAATGTAGCACTGATTGGTGAACAAATAGCTATGACCGATTCAAGTCTGATGTTAGATGCTGAAGAGGCAAGTGCAAGCAGAATATTTGACTTCCTCTCTTTCCAGGAAGAATAGTTGGTAATTGTGACAGATATTGTGCTAAGTTTGAAGCAATCCTCAAATATAGAAACTGAGGAAATGAACATGTTGTTTTCACTAATAAAGCAGCCACTGCGGGCTGAGAATGCCCAAATCAGTCATTGTATTGATGCAAAATGTTTACTTAGTTCAGCATAAATCTACAAGTGAGTTAAGAATAAAAATCTGCTGACATAGATTGACAATGTGCTGCATACAACTCCGTAAGAGTCACCACTTAGAAGGGATGATCAATATCCAACAATTCAAGATATTGACAGGATAAATGGTCTGTTTCAGAGATACCGGATGCTCCAAAGAAGAAATTACCTGTTTCAGTAAAGAATACACTCTCCCTGAAGGAAAGACAAGTGATTAAATATCCTCCAGTTTTCATTTCTTCATTTCTGAAGAAGGGGCTAGGCCCGAAACGTCAGCTTTCCTGCGCCTCTGATGCTGCTTGGCCTGCTTTGTTCATCCAGCTTTACACCTTGTTATCTCAAATATTTCTAACAGTTCTTAAAAGTTTGTTGAGCTCCGTCATTTGAAATTAACAACAGGGAGCTCAGGACCTGCCTCAGTACCCATATTTTGTCTCCTCCCTACCCTATCCTCCCCTCCTCCAGCTCAACTTTAACCCCCACCCCACTCCTTCGCCACCAATTTCTGAAAAAGCAGCTAATAGACTGGAAAGAATTGGCCGTATCATTTCACATGAAAAAATTTGTAAAAGTTGCAGTGAAAGAAGCAAAGTTTTCTAATGAATGATCCCTGCAGCTTTAATTGGATGCTGATTGACATCATAATCTGTCTGATTTGCATACTTCCTGCAGACATTAACAGTGCAAACTCTTAAAGCCTTTGCCATTCAGAGACCTCCAAGACAGAACTGTGCATATATGCCAAGGTGCCCACTTTAAATCTGTAGAAGCATTTATAGCACCACAAAGAAAGGTGCTACTGAATCCAATTCTCATCCAAAGTTGATACAATGTGAGGCTGGATGAACACAGCAGGCCAAGCAGCATCTCAGGAGCACAAAAGCTGATGTTTCGGGCCTAGACCCTTCATCAGAGAGGGTCTAGGCCCGAAACATCAGCTTTTGTGCTCCTGAGATGCTGCTTGGCCTGCTGTGTTCATCCATCCTCACATTGTATCATCTTGGATTCTCCAGCATCTGCAGTTCACATTACCTCTCATCCAAAGTTACCTGTTTAACTAATGGATCCAGGAAAGAAAAGGTTAAAGAAAGAAAATAATGCCTATAAGTGTTGACTCCCATCTGCTAGATGATTGACTTTGTACACTGAGATAACAAGGTGTGGAGCTGGATGAACACAGCAGGCCAACACCTTGTTATCTCAGAATCTCCAGCATCTGCAGTTCCTATTATCTCTGACTTTGTACACTGTTTTGTCTAACCATGATTAGTTATAATTTTGGATTGGCCAACAAAGCAGAGTCTTGTGGCAATTTCAGCGGGAAAACCTATGGAAAATATCTTCGTACTCCACAATGGAAACAGAAGTTTTAGCAGCTTATATTGCATTTAACACAGCATTAGATAAACGCACTGAGCATCCAGATTTCAGTATCACATAATGTACTCTTTAATCAAAACTTCTCAGGTCACCACTCTCTAATTATGTTTGATTTCCTTAATTTTTCTCTGCAATCAGCCTGCTCTTCCAAGATTACAGGGTTTGTTGATGGATTACCTGAGCCCAGCTTCTCACTCTTCAGCCATTGCTCAGAGGTGTGCTGCAACAGGCTGTTTCTAATTTTCCTTATGCCAGATATCCAATCTTAATTGCTGCAACAGTCAAATGTGAGGTTAAGAGTGATTGTAAGTGAGAATTTTGAACTCCAATATGGCAATAATGGCATCAGTTTTGGGTAATAAAATGTGAGGCTGGATGAACACAGCAGGCCCAGCAGCATCTCAGGAGCACAAAAGCTGACGTTTCGGGCCGAGACCCTTCATCAGAGAGGGGGATGGGGTGAGGGTTCTGGAATAAATAGGGAGAGAGGGGGAGGCGGACTGAAGATGGAGAGAAAAGAAGATAGGTGGAGAGTATAGGTGGGGAGGTAGGGAGGGGATAGGTCAGTCCAGGGAAGACAGACAGGTCAAAGAGGTGGGATGAGGTTAGTAGGTAGGAGATGGAGGTGCGGCTTGGGGTGGGAGGAAGGGATGGGTGAGAGGAAGAACAGGTTAGGCAGGCAGAGACAGGTTGGACTGGTTTTGGGATGCAGTGGGTGGAGGGGAAGAGCTGGGCTGGTTGTGTGGTGCAGTGGGGGGGCGGGGACAAACTGGGCTGGTTTTGGGATGCGGTGGGGGAAGGGGAGATTTTGAAGCTGGTGAAGTCCACATTGATACCATTGGGCTGCAGGGTTCCCAAGCGGAATATGAGTTGCTGTTCCTGCAACCTTCGGGTGGCATCATTGTGGCACTGCAGGAGGCCCATGATGGACATGTCATCTAAAGAATGGGAGGGGGAGTGGAAATGGTTTGCGACTGGGAGGTGCAGTTGTTTATTGCGAACCGAGCGGAGGTGTTCTGCAAAGCGGTCCCCAAGCCTCCGCTTGGTTTCCCCAATGTAGATTGTCCGTCTTCCCTGGACTGACCTATCCCCTCCCTACCTCCCCACCTATACTCTCCTCTCCACCTATCTTCTTTTCTCTCTATCTTCGGTCCGCCTCCCCCTCTCTCCCTATTTATTCCAGAACGCTCACCCCATCCCCCTCTCTGATGAAGGGTCTAGGCCTGAAACGTCAGCTTTTGTGCCCCTGAGATGCTGCTGGGCCTGCTGTGTTCATCCAGCCTCACATTTTATTATCTTGGATTCTCCAGCATCTGCAGTTCCCATTATCACTGATATCAGTTTTGGGTGTTGTTTGATACTATTGTCTGCCTGCTGTGCATTGATCCTCAATAATGTCAACAGTGTGAGATTGAATATGATGTCATATGAGGCATGCTGTATCTCAAAAATATTTATGCATGCTACAGATGCTTGTCTTGCCTTTGTGAAAGAAATTAGCAGTGTTATTATGTACTGAAAAGATTATTGCTGCTTTTTTCTACCGCAATATTGCTGATGGCTGTGTGGTTAAGCTGAAAATGAGAATAATTCTTAAAAGATCTTGTAATGCATGCTGACAGACAATGCCATGCAATCTGAATATATGATGTTGAATCAACAACGAATGAGAACGTTATTGCACAAAGCTCAGTATTGGAAAAGGCTTTTAGCTAATTAAACACCAGTTTCTACATTACCTAATTACACTTTCAGGCAGAAAATGATCGCACCATCTATCCACAGCGCTCCCTAGAAATATTTCTAAAATCATTAAAACCTATTTGTTGACAAGAACTTACTTAATTTCTTCTTGAAACCTATTAATTTTTTTTGTTCTATTACTATTGCTTACAACCTATCTGACACAATTATCATCCTTTTCTCCTATTTTCGTTCACTATCCTTAATTGTTGAATATAGCCCCTTGTTCTCAAACTCTCTGTGTGGTAAGAAGAGTTGCTTTGATCCAGTTCATCGAAACCTCCCCTCTTAGAATTTCTTTAACCATGTCTCCCACCAGTGCCTTCAAGGCAGAAAAGATTCATTGTGGTCCATCTTTCCTCACACATGATCTGGAATCAGTCCATATGCTGTCTGATAACTCAATATATCATCAAGTAAGGAAACAAAAACTGCATGAAGTGCTACATATGTGGTCACACCAGTGTGAAATGTTCAACAAAGATCTCTCTTCGTATTTGTATGTTATAATTTTACTATACATTCCAACATTATGTTTATTTTACAAATAGCCTTTGATGGCATGTGAGCATCACTGACTAGTCTGAAGTGATTTTGCTTCCAGCACGGATTTTTCCCCAATTCAACAATGCTCATATTATTTTTCTTATATTAAAAAGAGAGTGCAGATATTGTGACATTGAAGAATCCAATAGAAAAATGTTAAATTTATTATACACAAACAGTGTTCCTCACACAGAGGTGCCAGGGCTGACACTAAGCATGTAATTTATAGCAGACAAACTTCTTCTATGAGTGTCTTATGCTTCAAGTGATCCAAATTAAGATAACTCTGAGCTGTTTATGTCCTCAGGTCACATGCTGTGATGTAGTTAAGATATCTTGAGCATGCCTCTTAAAGCTATATTGATATACTGACCATGAGACATAATACAACAAAGGCTAGCTTTTGTTCTTGAACTGAGTGGCTTGCTGGACCATTTCAGAGGACAGTCCAGAGTTAATCACACTGCCATGGATCTGGACTCATCTCAATGCCAGCCCAGGTAAACAAGGCAGGTTACCTTTTGAAAGGATGTTGGTGAAACAGTTGGGTTTTAATGACAATTTATGAAGGTTTCAAGCTCTCTGGACAGAAAGGTCTAACTTGATATTTTTTGAGTACTTGGGGATTTGCTTTGTTTATTCAAAACCATTTTTAAAGGAACTTGCAATTGAATTTAAATCTCTATCTTAGTTTTGTGTAAATTCCACATTGATACATCCCTGCAGCAAAAATTGGAAATGATGGGGAGTGGAGAGAAATGTACAGGCAATTCACAGAAGATTTAAGGATGCAATCTATGCTTTGAGAAAGTGGTTTGCTGTATTATCTGACCATAATCCAGATATCAATAGCAGTTGAAGGGAACAGTGTTTGGGCCTTCATCCCATAAAGAATTGAGTATTAATTGGTTATTTGCTTTTTTAAGGCTGCCAAAGAAATGGTCATTGCTTTCTCGAAACTTATTTCAGGCAAATGATACCATTGACCAAGAAAGATTATTTTCTGCTACAAACATCACAGACAATATCTGTAAGACACAGGATAGAAAATAGCAAAGATTGCGAAGGCAATGATTGGAAAAGAAAAATTGTTAAACACAAAATATAGACCATTATTAGCACTGAGTTTGATTCTGTGGGAACCTGAAGGCATGGAAGATGCCAGAGAGTTCAGTCCTGTATGTTTTGACAAAGTACTGCCTGATTGCCACGTTTTGAAGGGCCATTGTGCAGACATCCTCTGCATGTGCTGGAAACATATAATGTAGAGAGATTGTGACATCAATTAGTGTTCAACAGGTTGAGATGCACGGATAATATTGTCAGCATCTGATGAGGCATTACAGGAAATTCTTAACTAATGAAAGCAAGGAGCATGGAACATGTTTTAAGAATATATGTAATCACAATTGAGACAATGACAATAACTAGAGCCCTAACCCTAGAATGTGAAAAACTGAAGAAAATGGTAAAGTCTTGACAACGTTCACCTTGGGCAGATTATCACAGATGATGGGAGATGTGTTTGTGAGACCAGAAGGAGATTTGAGAAAGCTAAGACTAACATTGTTGGAACGAAGGACATGTTAACATGAAAGCAATGAAACTCTAATTGTGGAAAATTTGTTGAAGTACTGTGTTTTGTCATTTTATATGCTCATAGCCTATTCATATGTTGAATGCGCTCAAGACGTTGATGTATAGGAGGACATTCTTCACATCATATACAGAAGGAAAGACTAATGAAGTGCTGAATTGGCCAGAGAAAAGAGGAAATTTTGCATCCCATTCAAAGCGAAAGATAGTCACAGTTTTGGTCATTAGAGCAGTGGATGGATAGAGACTGACAGTTATTGGCAGGAAAGATCAAAAGAATACATAAAATGCAGTCCATCTGTGTGGGCAGCACCAGGCAGGTAGCAGGAGAGATATATGCCAGTCAACCTTCTGGGAAGAAAATGACACCAAGTGAATTAACAAATAAAGGTCTCCTTAGTGCTTACTCTGAGCTAGTGATTTTGTGAGCCAGAGCTTTACTCTTTCTTTTAGTTTTCATCCTGAGGCACCACTGATTGGTCTTCAGTATCTGAAAACATGAACACAAAGGTCAAGATGGGGCATAAATTGAAAGCAGGTGCAATGGTTACATTGTCTGCAGCTGGTACTTCATAGCAGATTAAAAGATGAGGATGATGAAATTTGGGAAATTGTGTGAGGCAGAATCATTCTGCCAGTTTGGATGGCTTCAGCTATGCTGTAGTCATGGCTGTAGGCCCAAACAACATGCCTGTCCTCTGCCAGTTCTTTCCTGCTGTTTCCTTTTACATGTTACCTGGTCCTGCTAAAGAGAAAGAAGAATGTGTTGAGTGGAGTGCAATGTGTTTGAATTATATGACTGTCATAACAGACGAGGTGGAAGTAAATGAAAGCTGTGGGACGTGGATGTGATTGCAATGGTAAGCATGTGTACGTTAAGTGGTTTATGTGAATGTCAAGCATGAGTCCTAAATGCCTAACATCTGTGATGGGGAAATTGTTCGGGTCAATAATCAAGGATAGAGTAGCTGATCATCTAAAAAAGTTATAGTTAATCAGGGAGAGTCAGCATAGATTTGTGAAGGGTAGGTCATGCCAGATAAAACTTAATTTAGACCTGATTCTATTGAGTTCTGTCTTAGCCTGATGTCATGAATAACTTAGTAGTTCTTATTTCTAGTGTTATCTTCCAATACTTTGTGCATATTAGTTTTTTCTCCCTAATGTCACTTTCAGGTGCTCATCTCCCTGTTCAAGGGTTAAATACTCCTCAAAAACATTAATAAACCAGCTCAGTTTCAATGTAAATCATTATGTGACTATGCATGTCCTATTCCTGTCCAGAATGGATTCCAAAGTCCTGCTGTGGAAAGCCATCTCTCCTTCTATCTTTCTTTTTCTCTGCCCTCCTGTTTCTCTACTCACCAGCCTGTTGGACTACTCTAAAGATTACATTATTTAACCCTGGAACAAAACTGTCATTAAATTTTGCCTATTGCATTTATAGTCTATGTACCATTTTACATGGGTATTTGTTTGAAATAAGTTAAGCTGTGTAAAAATTAACTTCACTGATTTTAAAAATTAATTTTGGAATGAATTATTTTCATTCACTACAGAGTGAATGTATGGGAAATGCTTCCAGTTAAAACAACTAACGTAATTAAAATTCAGCAAAGATTTGTATAATATTTTCTGAAAGTGTGATGAATGTGAGGATATGTGCAAAGACATGATCAAATACTCGTTGCAATATCTTCGTTCCGCTGAATGAGGACTGTGCTGGCGTCTTTGATTTGTAGTACGCAAATTCTAAGTAACTTTGAAAATTTTAAAGTTTGATAGTCAACACTTGTCATTACAAACGGACATAAGAATTAAGAGGAGTCGGTCTTTAAGCTATTAAATTGCTTACAATGACAGGTTGCCCTGAAATAATTTGGGGTGCAGAGGAGGTTCACTAGTTTGATTCCGGAGTTGACAGGGTTGGCATATGAGGAGAGACTGAGTAGATTGGGATTATATTCATTGGAATTCAGAAGATTGACGGGGGATCTTATAGAAACATAAAATTATTAAGAGAATAGATAAGATAGAAGTAGAGAGGATGTTTCCACTGGCAGGCGAAGCTAGGACAAGAGGGCATAATGAAATCAGAATTAAATAGCTGGCAAAAATTCTGTGTATGACTGATGGAGTGTAACACCTCAACATGTCGAAGTAACTTCAAACACACTGGATTGTGATCTCTTGCAACTACAAAGATAATGAGGAACTAATGACCTCAGCTCAACAGCAAACCATTTCACTGAACTGAAGTCACATTTTGTGTTTTTCCCTTTAAGGAATACATAAGGACAGCACATAAACCAGACAAAAGGAACAAGACAGGATAACAAAATAAATCTCTCACCCTGAATGCTGGAATTCAATTATGGTCAATCATTTGCAACAATCTTCAGCTTAAAGTATTCAGAGGATGGTCTGCCTCAGCCTCCTGCAGAGATCCCCAGCATCACAGATGCCAGTCTTCAGCCTGTTTGGTTCACACCATGTGATATCAAGAAAGGATTAGAGGCACTAGACACTGCAAAAGCAATGGGCACTGACAAAGTCTAGCAATAGTACTGAAGGCCTATACTTCAGAAGTGTTACATCCCTATCCAAGCTGTTCCAGTACAGCTATAACATTGTTGGATATATGACAATGTGCAAGAGGCCAGTTACTACCCTATCAATCTATTCTTGCTCATCAGCAAAATGGAATGTGTCATCAATAATGCTCTCAAGCAGCACTTGCTCAACAATAACCTGCTCAACAACACTCAGTTTAAGTTTCTCCAGGGCTCACAGTGCTAGGAACTTGAGTTCAATTCCAGCCTTGGGCGACCGTCTGTTTGGAGTTTGCATATTCTCTGTGTAGGCTTCTGCCAAATGCTCCGGTTGCTGCCTACATTCCGAAGATCTGCAAGTTAGGTGGATGAGCCATGGTAAATTTTGGGTTACAGGGATGGTTTAGGAGGGTGGGTCTGGGATGGAGGGGTTGCTTTTCAGAGGTTCAGCATAGACCTGATGCATTGAATGGCATCTACCTATACCGAAGGGATTCCATGACAACTATGAGAAATGGAGCAGACAACACAGGATTGCAAGTATTGCATTTAAATGCATGTAGTATACAAGACAAGGTAAATGAGCTTGTGGCACAGATTGAAATTGACAGGTACAATGTAGTGGGTATCACAGAGATGTGGCTGCAAGGGGATGAGGGCTAAGAACTAGATATCTAAGGGTATTCATCCTATCGAAGGGGCAGGCAGGTAGGCAGAGGGCGTGGGGTTTGCTTATTTGTAAGAAATGAAACTAAGTTGACAGTGAGAAGTGATATTGAGTCAGAAGTTGTAGAATCTATGTGGGTAGTATCAATTTACTGCAAAGATCCTGATGGGAGTTGTATACAGGCCTCCGAGTAGTCGTTAGGATGTGGGGAAGAAAGTAAATCAGGAGATAGAAATGGCATGTAAGAAAGCATGACTACAATAATTGTGGGTCCTCAATAAGCAGTTTGCTGGGAGAATCAGGTTATAGTGGATATCAAGAAAAGGAATTTGTGGAATGCCTATAAGATGTCTTTTTCAGAGCAGCTCATTGTAGAGCCCAATAGGAAACAGGTAATTCTGGATTTGCTGATGTATAATGTGGCAGACTTGATCAGGAAATTTAAAGCAAAGGGATCCCTAGTGGGCAGAGACCATAATATGATAGAATTCACCCTGCAGTTTGAAAGGGAGAATCTAGAATTAGATAAAATGATATTTCAACTGACTAAAGATAACTACAAAAACAGGGGGAGGAGCTGGCCAGAATTGATTGGAAGGGAAACCTAACAGCGAAGATGGAGCAGCATTGGCAGGTGTTTCTGGGGGTATTTTGAGAGGCACAAAATAAATTTGTCCCAAGGAAGAGGAAACATAGTAGGGGGAAGATTAGGCAGCCATGGCTGAGAAAGAAAGTCAGTGTTAGCATGGGGAGGCTAAAGAGAGTTTGGACAGACTGAGAGTGGAGAGAAAAGTGGTAAATGGAATAAAGTAGAGGCACAGACCATTTTCTAAATGGGGAAAGGCTTCAGAAATAAGAACAATGAACAAAGAGCAGTTCAGCACAGGACCAGGCCATCCAGCCCTCCAAGCCTGCGCTGACACATTTTGCCCTTCTGTACTTAAACTGTCTTCACTTACAGGGTCCAAAAAGTGTTAGGGCACGGCCATCTCCAACAAGAAAGAATCCAACCACTGTCCTATAACATTCAATGGCATTTCTCTCACCCATCCCTTCGTCCCACCCCAAGCCGCACCTCCATCTCCTACCTACTAACCTCATCCCACCTCCTTGACCTGTCCGTCTTCCCTGGACTGACCTATCCCCTCCCTGTTGATGGTGGGGGTTTACATGAACCAGACACTGACTAGACAAGCCATATAAATACCTTGACCACAAGAGTAGGTCAGAGGCCAGGAATCTTGCATTGGATAACTCACCTCCTGACTTCCTGAAGACTATCCGCTATCTACAGGAGACAAGTGAGGAACATGATAGAATACTCCGCATTTACCTGGACGAGTGCAGCTCCAACAACATTCATGACATTTGACTCTAGGACAAAGCAGCCCAGTTAACTAACTCCACATCCATAAATATTCAGTCCCTCAGATACCAATGCTCAGTAATAGCACTGTCTACTGTGTGCAAAATGCAACGCAGAAATTCACCAAAATTCCTTTGACAACACATTCCAAACCATGATAATGAAATGTGAGGCTGGATGAACACAGCAGGCCCAGCAGCATCTCAGGAGCACAAAAGCTGACGTTTCGGGCCTAGACCCTTCATCAGAGGGGGGGATGGGGTGAGGGTTCTGGAATAAATAGGGAGAGAGGGGGAGGCGGACCGAAGATGGAGAGAAAAGAAGATAGGTGGAGAGGAGAGTATAAGTGGGGAGGTAGGGAGGGGTTAGGTCAGGCCAGGGAAGACGGACAGGTCAAGGAGGTGGGATGAGGTTAGTAGGTAGGAGATGGAGGTGCGGCTTGGGGTGGGACGAAGGGATGGGTGAGAGAAAGAACAGGTTAGGGAGGCAGAGACAGGTTGGACTGGTTTTGGGATGCAGTGGGTGGAGGGGAAGAGCTGGGCTGGTTGTGTGGTGCAGTGGGGGGAGGGGACAAACTGGGCCCACTGCGTCCCAAAACCAGTCCAACCTGTCTCTGCTTCCCTAACCTGTTCTTTCTCTCACCCATCCCTTCCTCTCACCCCAAGCCGCACCTCCATCTCCTACCTACTAACCTCATCCCACCTCCTTGACCTGTCCGTCTTCCCTGGACTGACCTATCCCCTCCCTACCTCCCCACATATACTCTTCTCTCCACCTATCTTCTTTTCTCTCCATCTTCGGTCCGCCTCCCCCTCTCTCTCTATTTATTCCAGAACCCTCACCCCATCCCCCTCTCTGATGAAGGGTCTAGGCCCAAAACGTCAGTTTTTGTGCTCCTGAGATGCTGCTGGGCCTGCTGTGTTCATCCAGCCTCACATTTCATTATCTTGGATTCTCCAGCATTTGCAGTTCCCATTATCTCACATTCCAAACCATGACGGTTACAATCCAAATGTGCAAAGACAGCAAATACATGGGAACACCACCACCTGCAAATTCCCTCCAAGCCATCTTAACTTGGAAATGTATCGCCGACTCAAAATTTTGGAACTACCTCCTTAGCAGCATTGTGCATCTAGCTACACCTACTGCAGGGAAGTGGTTCAAGAAGGCAGCTCACCACCACCTTCTCTGGCCAAGCTAGAGAAGTACGTATTCAATGAATGAATAATAAAACTAAATTAACTTCTTAAACACTTTTCTTAATGACTGTTCACATTCCTGATATTCCAACAATGCTGCTTCTACAATCTTTATCAGAAGAAGCAAATGGAAACACACCAGTTTGTCAGAAACACCAGAGTCGATGACCAAATGGCATTTTGCTGTTTTATATTTTATTTAGCACTCACCTGTGCACTTGGCAGTAAGTGAGATTCTTACTGTAGTAGAATTAATGAAGTCTCTGTTTCATTCACTCCATTACTCATTAAGTAGATTGAAATTTAGCGTTATGATGAAATGCTATCACTCATTGATTAGGTTTAAAACATTGCTGTTAATTAACTTTTAAAACCTTTCTGCAATCAGTCTTGTGTTCTTGAATCAGTATTATATGTTCTTATGTTCTTTCGCAATTGCTTGGACCTATGGATTGATTTTGCAATGAACAAGTTGAATTATACTGTAAATATTTTTTATTTCTGGTGTCATTGAACCAGCATGAAAAATACCCATGGGGGAATGAAATTATAATGTATATGCACTTAGGCCTACAGAGGTCTTGCCTAATTAGCTCCACTCATCAGGTCCTGAATTGCCTGTTACTTAGTACAAAGCAGGTTATTTTTGCCAGATGCTAACTGCACAAGGTGAAAAGGCATTTATGTTATTAACTTGTGAAATAATGGAAGGTTGCTTTTTTTTATCAGATTTGTAATATTGAGTTGGGAAACTGCAATAAAAGTTGGAAAGGGGGCTATTTAAATTGGGAAGAAGAATAAAGAGACATGGTAAAATACAATACCAAATAGTTATAGAATTCACAACACCTTCCTGTTTTAGTAATTTATTCCCCTCAATTCAGCGTTAAAATATTAAATGTATGTATAATCTTAGGTGTACATTTGGCACTCTCTGCGCAAATGTGTTCTCCATTCAGCAAAAGAGACATTGAAGTACTGTAGAAAGTGCAGAAAAGCTTTACAAGGATGCTGCCAGATCTGAAAGCATAAACAAATGTCAAACTCAGGATTAATAGAAGACCTCAGAATTTTTCAGCATTATGAATGAGTTCTATTGAATGAATGTGAAGCAATTGTTTACACTTGTAGAGGAGGCATGAATATAAAATCGGTACTAACAGGTGAAACAAAGAATTAAATGAACATTCTCTGTGTGCAATGTGGTAGAATGTGAAACTCGCTGTCACATGGGATGCTTGAAACAGATGGTATGATACAGCTAGCTCCTGGGCAAGGTTTCTCAATTTATTTTTTTAGATGGAATGTTTGGAAAGTGATGAAGATGATTAATGAGGGTAAGGCAGTAGATGTTGTCGACGAGGCCTTTACTAAACCATTTCAGAAGATATTTCATGGTAGGCTGGTCCAGAAGATCAAATTGCATGGAACCTATGGTGAGTTGGCAAGTTAGATACAAAATTGGCGTGACCATAGAGACAGATGGTAGTTGGGAGGGGTGTTTTTCCAAATTGAGGTCTGTGGCTGTGGTGTTCTGAAAACATAAGTGCTAGGACCTCTGTTGTTTGTAATATATATAAATGATTTGGACGAAAATGTCAATAATTTGATAAGATTGCCGATGACATGAAAATTGGGGGAGTGTTGTAAAATGACGAAGGATATCAAAGGATGCAGCAGGATACAGATCAGCCTTCATCATTCGGGGCATTGAGTATAAAAGTTGAAAAGCCATGTTGCAACTGTATAAAACTTTAGTCAGGCCATATTTGAAGTACTGTGTACAATTCTGATCACTGTGCTATAGAAAGGAAATGGAGGCTTTGGAGGGGGTGTGGAAGAGATTTATCAAGATGTTGCCTGGAGTGTGTTCGCTATAAGGAGAAGTTGGGTGGGCTTGGATTGTTTCTACTGCAGCACCGGGAGCTGAGGAGTGACCTGATAGATATGAGAAGAATGGATTCGGTAGACAGTCAGAGTCTCTTTTCCAGAGTGAAAATGTCACATACTAGTGAGGGGCAAGGTTTAGGATGAGAGGGGGAAAGTTTAAAGATGTGTGAGGAAGGTTTCTTGCATTGCCCAGGGAGGTAGTAAAAGTAGAAATGTTAGCAAAATTTATTGGGCACTTAGACAGGAGAACAATTTTCTCTTTATTCACAGGATGAGGGTGTCGCAATTTAGGCAGCATTTATTACTCATGCAAGTTGCCCAGAGGGCAGTTGAAAGTCAGCCATGTAGCTATGGGTCTGGAGTCACGTGTAGGCCAGTCCAGGTTAGGATGGCAATTTCCTTCCCTAAAGGACATTAGTGAACCAAATGGGTTTTTTGGACAATCATCAACGGATTCACGGTCATCATTAGATCTTTAATTCCAGGTATATTTTTATTGAATTCAAATTCCACCATCTGCCAAGGTGGGATTTGAAGCCAGAACAGAGGGATATGTATGATTTGCAAATGGGATTAGTTTAGAATAGCATCATGGTTGGCACAGATATGGTAAGCTGAAAGGCCCATTCTGCTGTACTGTTCTATTTTCCAAGTTACTGGGTGATGTACTGACAAGGGGTGTATTGGCTTCCCTTTCTTTTTTTTACCCACCTGCTTCTGTTAGCTGCAACAAGGTTAAAGTAGAAGGGATTGCTTCCCTTGAGGATACCTTTCTCCCAAATCAAAGAATTTAAATTCTAATAGGAGCCAATTTATTAGGCTTTTTTGAATTAACAAGAGTAAGCTTATTCATTACTAAATGTGATAAGATATAATACAACATGTATAAATACAGATTACGACTAAGAAATGAGTCCAAAACAAAACATAAAATTTAAAAGTATATGTATGGATCAGTCTCTGAATCATTCATTTACCACATAGTAGCCCATTGTGGCTGTTACAGTTGGTGGTAGTTGAAAAGCTGATTCTGAGATTCTTAGCTTTGTTAGTTGATTGACATTTTTTTTCTTCCCTTGTTCCTTTTGATAGTGGCTGGTTTCCAGGGCACAGGCTGAAAGAATGTCTTTTCCTTTTCTTTACCTGTAGGGGTATTTAATTGCTGATCTAAAATTGCAACCTTCACGACACATACTGGGCCACTAAATGCCCAGAACAGGGCTGAATTTAATTTTGTACCTGATCTCACCCCCCCATTGATCCCTATAAGGGCAAAAGATAAAATGTGTTTTCTCCTGCTCAGAGGGGCTGGGTAATCAGATTCTCATTATTCCTTTCTCTTTTTTCTTTCTATTTGATGTTCTATGACTCTACAGGGGTGATAATCCAGGATTCCTCTCCAAACAGCTACTCATATTACAATTAAAAGATGAATGCCGCTGTCTTATTTTTAAAAGAACCATGTAATAATTAAACGTTCAGTATGTCCATTGGTGATCAGTGCTTGTGAAAAAGCACATATGCCTTTAATAGCAGACTTGATGCATATATAAGGAAGAACAAAATTGAGATGATAAAGGGACTGAGTGGGAAGAAGCAATTGTGGAATATAAACACTGCTATGGGTCAGATCGCCTGTGTTTTTGCGATGAAGTCCAGTTCTTATTTCAACATGAAGTGTAAATTGGGTAGGCATAATTGAGGCGCATGGTAAACTGTCTGTAGATGTGTGTGGCTTAGAAGACTTAAGCTCCCAAGCCTCATCTAAATGCTCTGGTGAGTTTCCGACCCAAAACTGGCAGGAAACAAAACATAGCCAATGGGGGAGCCATAGTGATGGCAAGAAAGAGATAGCTTCTGGTGACAGAAGAATAGTTGCCTGATATTCTGGTATGTTGAATACATGTGAAGGATCAGGGAAGCCTGAAACCTTTCATGTGGAAACCAGAAGCTGGTCCTGATGCTACAATTTGTGTTTTTTTTGAAAAGTAAGAGGATTTGCTTTCTTGGTTTTTGCAGAACACAATTCCTCTTTCTACTGGGTTAGCCTGATAGTCCCAATTGCTTTCCCATTCAAGCCTATGTTTAAAATATTAGTCAGCCCTCAATAAAATCATAAAAGTTGGATTTAAGCATTTCTAAAAGTTCCCATTGGCTTCCAGCAGGTGTATTTCTGAGTTGTTCAGATATTGTTAGAAATCACCATATTTGTCTTATGGGTGATTTTAAAATGCCCTGATGAGGTATCCTCTGGGTGCATAGGGTTTAAATTAGCCTTTTTGTCATTCTGCATAACAGCAATAGGCTTAATATATGGAACAACATGTGGGTCAATTTCCAGAAAACCTCAAACTGAAGCTTGAGAGACTTGTGAAGCTTTTCCACCAGCTTTGCTCAGCCTAATGGTTTGTAAGCAACACAGAAGCAGTAGAGTAACTGTGTTTACTCGCCTGATTCGAGAGCACAAAGGTCTGAGAACCCTGGGGAGAACTGCCGTCTCACGCTATTTTATTTTGAATCCACGCTCTATTACCATGATGAAGTTGAATTTTCTGGGAGATTCTTAAATTATAACAACCTATTTAAATGCTTTTGAAAGTATAGTCAGTAACACCTGTGTTCAAATGAATCACCTGGAACTACAACTCTATGTACTTTCACATCACAATTATGCGCTTAGATATCAAAGTGTGGAGCCGGATGAACACAGCAGGCCAAGCAGCATCTTAGGAGCACAAAAGCTGACGTTTCGGGCTTAGACCCTTCATCAGAGACGGGGATGGGGAGAGGGAACTGGAATAAATAGGGAGGGAGGGGGAGGCGGATCGAAGATGGATAGAGGAGAAGATAGGTGGAGAGGAGACAGACAAGTTGAAGGGGTGGGGAAGGAGCCTGTAGAGGTGAGTATAGGTGGGCAGGTAGGGAGGGGATAGGTCAGTCCGGGAGGATGGACAGGTTAAAGGGGTGGGATGAGGTGAGGAGGTAGGGAATGGAGGTCTGGCTTGAAGGTGGGAGGAGGGGTCAGGTGAGAGGAAGAACAGGTTAGGGAGGTGGGGATGAGCTGGACTGGTTTTGGGATGCAGTGGGGGCAGGGGAGATTTTGAAACTTGTGAAATCCACATTGATAAGCAGTTGTAGAATGGCACACTGACCTTTACATTTGTTGAGGCCAGATGCCAACTCTCCAACACCTCCTCCTGCAGCCCCCTGGATCACGACCCCACCCCCAAGCACCAAACCATCATCTCCCAAACCAACCACAACCTCATCACCTCAGGGGACCTCCCACCCACAGCCTCCAACCTCATTGTTTCCCAACCCCACTCTGCCCGCTTCTATCTCCTTCCCAAAATCCACAAACCTGCCTGCCCTGGTTGATCCATTGTCTCCGCCTGCTCCTGCCCCACCGAACACATCCCCACCTATCTGGACTCCATTTTCTCCCCGTTGGTCCAGGAACTCCCTATCTATGTCCATAACACCACCCATGTCCTCCACCTCCTCCAGAACTTCCAATTCACCAGTCCCCAACACCTCATTTTCACCATGGACGTTCAGTCCCTATATACCTGCATGCCCCATGCAGATGGGCTAAAGGCCCTCCACTTCTTCCTGTCCTGCAGGCCCGACCAGTCTCCCTTGTCCGACACCCTCATCCGCTTAGCCAGACTCGTCCTCACCCTCAACAACTTCTCTTTCGATTCCTCTCACGTCCTACAGACAAAGGCAGTGGCCATGGGTACCCGCACGGGCCCAAGCTATGCCTGCCTCTTTGTAGGTTATGTGGAACAGTCCCTCTTTCATACCTACACTGGCCCTAACCCCAACACTTCCTCCGTTACACTGATGACTGTATTGGCGCCGCCTCATGCTCCCAAGAGGAGCTCACACAGTTCATCCATTTCACCAACACCTTCCACCCCAACTTCAAGTTCACCTGGGCAATCTCAAACACATCCCTCCCCTTCCTGGGCCCCTCTGTTTCCATCTCAGGCAACCACCTGGCAATCGATATCCATTTCAAGCCCACCGACTCCCACAGCTACCTAGAATACACCTCCTCCCACCCACCCTTCTGCAAAAATTCCATCTCCTATTCCCGATTCCTTCGTCTCTGCCGCACCTGCTCCCAGGATGAGGCATTCCACTCCCATAGATCCCAGACGTCCTCGTTCTTCAAGGACCACAACTTTCCCCCCACAGTGGTCGAGAACGCTCTTGACTGTGTCTCCCGCATTTCCCGTAACTCATCCCTCACACCCCATCCCCGCAATAACCGCCAAAAGAGAATCCCCCTCGTCCTCACATCCCCTACCAACCTCCGGAAACAATGCATCATCCTCCGACACTTCCGCCATCTATAATCCGACCCCACCACCAAAGACATTTTTCCATCCCCACTCTTGTCTGCCTTCCAGAGGGACCACACTCTCCGGGACTCCCTTGTCCGCTCCACACTCCGATCCAGCCCCACTACACCTGGCACTTTCCCCTGCAACCACAGGAAGTGCTACACTTACCCCCACACCTCCTCCCTCGCCCCCATCCCAGGCCCGAAGATGACTTTCCATATTAAGCAGATGTTCACCTGCACATCCGCCAATGTGGTATACTGTATCCACTGTACCCGGTGTGGCTTCCTCTACATTGGGGAAACCAAGCGGAGGCTTGGGGACCACTTTGCAGAACACCTCCACTCGGTTTGCAACAAACAACTGCACCTCCCAGTCGCGAACCATTTCAACTCCCCCTCCCATTCCTTCAACAACATGTCTATCCTGGGCCTCCTGCAGTGCCACAACGATGCCACCCAAAGGTTGCAGGAACAGCAACTCATATTCCGCTTGGGAACCCTGCAGCCCAATGGTATCAATGTGGGCTTTACAAGCTTTAATATTTCCCCTCCCCCCACTGCATCCCAAAACCAGCCCAGCTCGTCCCTGCCTGCCTAACCTGTTCTTCCTCTCACCTATCCCCTCCCCCCACCTCCATTTCCCACCTACTAACCTCATCCCGCCTCCTTGACCTGTCCGTCCTCCCCAGACTGACCTATCCCCTCCCTACCAACCCACCTATACGCTCCTCTACAGGCTCCATCCCCACCCCTTCAACTTGTCTGTCTCCTCACCACCTATCCTCTATCCACTTTCGATCCCCCTCCCCCTCCCTCCCTGTTTATTTCAGAACCCTCTCCGCATCCCCCTTTTCTGATGAAGGGTCTAAGCCCGAAACGTCAGCTTTTGTGCTCCTAAGATGCTGCTTGGCCTGCTGTTGTTCATCCAGCCTCACACTTTGTTACCTCGGATTCTCCAGCATCGGCAGTTCCTATTATCTCTGATACAATTATGCACTTAGCAGGTTGGGATGTTCGTCTGTGTTCTAAGCCACTTTGAAATCTATTCAAAAATTTAAACTGTATGCATCAATTTGATGTGCGGCCACAGTGAATGGTGTTAGCTTTGAGGCAGAGGGAGACAGAGACTGACTCATGCTGTGTTAGAGGCGGGGCTAGTAATGGTAATAAACCACATGGCATGGTCTCCATTGGCTGGATGCGTTAAACCAGGTTGTGTCCCACTCTTTTGATTTTCACAAACCGGTTTAAGCCTCACCAAGCAGCAAGGTTAATGATTCATTCTTTTGACCTCGCCTTCTTCACTTCAATTACACACTGAGAAAGATTTTAAAGAGTCAGATTAAGTAGAGGAACTATTTCATTTACGAACTGATCACTACAGGAGGCGGCCTTAAGTTGATCACCGAGCTGCTTGTCTGTTTTTGTGCAAAAGCTGCGATCAGGCGAAGTCCTTTGAGCTCTGTTTGAGAAGTGTTTGCGTCACCGCAGGCTTAGGCAGGGCAGGTCAAAGCTGAGCCAGGGCAAAGTCGCAAACAGCACGCTTTTTATCCTTCTTCGAGCAGCTCAAATTCCATCATCCTGCCGGGGTGGGGGTGGGAGGGAAGAGGAAGTGATCGCAAAACCTGGGAACTCAATCTGGACTGATGTACGAATCTCTTCATTATCCCATCCTTGTGTATCATTGCATTTCAAACTTGCGGACAGTTCCATACTAACCGCAGCTTTACTGACACTCTGGAAGGTGGGTATTTCTTTTTCATGAATTTTGTGGGGGAGGCGCACTGTAGAGAATGAGGATCGTCTTCTCAGACGTATTAATCTTGTAGCAGCTGCTGGGGCCTTTGTTTTACGGATTTACCTCCAGATAGGGGCAGCGCGGCAAAACACGTATTCGGAAGTGTCGGTGATACTACAGACTTGACGTATCCCAACCGAAACGATGAGAAGTGCCATTTGCCCCAAGATTATTACATGGGTAGAGATGTGAATACGTCAGTATCTACACGGTATACAGGTTGCCTTTAAGTGAACGATTTAATTGAAGCTTAAATCATTTTGATATTTTTTTCATCCGCTGTTACCAATCTTCATACATGAATGATCAATTTATGCACTTTGTCGTGGTGTTTCTCCAAGCGCGATGGAGCCATGAACTTCATCGGGAGGTGCTCTCACTTCTTACGGTAGAGGTTCACATACAAGAACAACTGCCACTCCATTGGAAGTGTCGTTCTGGGCTCCCGCGTGTTCCCATGTATATATATGACTGAATGCAGCATTGCTGGGAATGAGAGGAAGCTCCTACCTGACTTCAGGTTGTGCAGTCTGGTGTGAAAGTCCCCGCTCACAACCGCAGGATGTGAACACTGTTGTTTTGTGCGAGACGTGGGGTGAGTGGTTGGTCGCTGAGGTATTAGTGGTTAGACACGATATTTGTATGTGGGAGTTTACATGTTGCCATATTTTCACCGTCTGCGTTTGTACCTCATCATGAATTCCGACCAATGATTATAGTCCAGTCAGTTTATTTATAAATACCCATGCCACACCTCAAATACCCCCTTGACTTTTTTAAGCGATAGCGTTTAGAATGTATTTAAATGGTTTGACAGCATTGTTGAAATATTGGAGAAAGGATTTGCACATACAGTTTTGTGTGTTCCCCCCCCCCTTAGGTGTAACATCAGGAGTTACATTGTTTCCTTCGGTTTATTTTGATGTGTTTGCATTATTTATACTTCATATTTTAACCATGCAAATCTAAAAAATAAATTCCTCTGTCCAATTTTAAATATATGGAGCAGAGACTGCACGTTTTGTCCCATAATATTAAGGTTTTTAGTTAAAACCTCCATATTAAAATGGTCCTACAACACGTGTTTTATTGCTCTGTTATCTGTGCTATATGAAATGTTTATGATACATGATAATGCAGTAAGGTGCTTTATTTTAAAACCTTTAAAACTTTACCGTACCCTCTGCCAAGAACAGAAGTAAGACCTCTAGTTTATCGGGAATAGGGCAGAGAAAGCAGAAGGTGATTATCATGGAGAAGATCAGCTTGGCGAGAGGGTATGAGGAGACATGGAGGAGAATTAGAGAATTAAGCAACTATGGATCTAGGGCAGGACGGAGCCTTAGCAGGCTTTAGATCAAGTAGACAGAAGACGGGTGGCACTGTGGCTAATGGTTGGTGCTGCAGCTTCACAGCACCAGGGACCCATGTTCAATTCCAGCTTCAGGCAATCATCTGTGTGGAGTTTGCACATTCTTCCCATGTCTGCATTGGTTTCCTCCAGTTTCTTCCCAGAGGTGGATTGGCCATGCTAAATTACCCATTGTGTCTAGGAATGTATAGATTAGGTGGATTAGACATGAGAAATGCAGGGTTACAGCAATAGGTAGGGGTGTGAGTGTGGGTGGGATGCTCTTCAGAGAGTTAGTGTGGATGTGTTCAGCCAGTTGGCCTGTTTTCACACTGTAGGTATTCTAAACAAGAAGAGGGAAGTAACAGAGATAGCTGATTGAATTATTTCCAGCTTGGTGACAGAAATCAACAAGCTCGTTGCATTTGGCACTTGTTGAGGTAATGGTAAAAGAGAAAAGAAGATAACTCAGAGTTAAGAAGTTGCTAATCACTTTTGCATTCTAGCATGACCTTGGAATAGTGAGTTTTCAGATGAGAATGGCACTCTATAGTACTTCATGTGGTCTTTTGTGTTATGTCTAATAGTCACTGTCAATATACCTTTAACAGGAATGCTCATGATATCATCACTTTATCACAGTGTGTGACCTGAGAGCATAAAGAGCTCATACTCCATCTTAGCCCAGGGATCACTTGAAGCATGCTGCTGAATTATGTGTTAATGTGTATAATAGGTGAAATAAATGTTTGTTGCATCCTTCAATATCATTATCCATGCCTAATTTTTTATGCTTTAAGAGATGACATAAGCAATGCCCTATTAGGTAAAATCTCCCATTGGAGACAAATTCATGTTATGGTTAGCAACAGCAACTATCAGTAAAGAAAACTCCAATATCTTGTTGGTAAATATTTGGAAAACTAATTGAAGACAACTTGGTCACAGCTTGGACATAAAAGAATTTGGACAATCAGCAGCATCAGTTTGTGTGAACACAGATAGCTGGACAGATTTGTTGATGAACAAGAAGACTGAACTAAATTCTTTTGATTCTAAGAGTACCTTATTTAAAAACAAAAATGTTAAATTTACAAAATCAGTCAAAACTAAAGACACTGGTCCTGTAATGAAGAATAGTGACCACTCTATCTCTTGTAAAAAGAAATGGCCTGTTGATAGAATTTTTTAAAAATTAAATGGTCCTGTATGCATAGCCCAAAAGTACTCCTAGAGGAAATTACAGCTCAAAACTTAAAAATAGGGGTTGTCTACATTAAATGTCCAGACCTCATTGAGTTCCACTGCTTTCTTCCTCCAAATCCATGTGAAATATAAGTTAATATGATGTCATGTTTTTCCTTTGTTCTTCCTCATGGCCTCCATCTAGAGGCAGCAGCTACTACAAGTCTGCAATTCTTAAAGCAACAAAGAGATCAAAGCCACTGGAACAGCAGTTTTAATTTACAGAGATAACAAGGTGTAGAGCTAGGTGAACACAGCAGGCCAAGCAACATCAGAGGAGCAGGAAAGCTAATGTTTCAGGCCTCAACCCTTCAGCATCTGAAGTTCTTACTATCACTGAAACGGTTTTAATTTACACATAGTTTAAAAAGGAAAGTGTAACATTTTTCAAGTAGATCGCTTAAACACAGTTATGAACTGGGCAACCAGTGACACCTTTGCTGAATTACAATTGTTCAAACAGCATAGGCAATTACATTCTACAGATCAAATGACTGATGTTCCCCAGAAGAGAGCTGTAAAAATCTTCTTTGTTATTGGCTAGAAGGAGCTTCACATAATTAACAAATACGGCCTCTTCATAAATGATCAGAAAGCTCTACAAAATATCTGGAAGGTTCTTGAGGACCAACTGACAGTAATAATTAACTTCAGGATTAATAGACAGCAGCCACCAGAATCCATTGATCAATTTGTTGGAAGATGCTGTAACAAAAAATATGAACATGACATTACCGAAGAGGAACTGTCAGAGAACCGCCTAGAGTTAATCTTGCCTGTACGACAACTAAAGCCTGTTGAAAGGATCTTTAAAAAAGGCCAGGCTGTACTATCTGAGGATGGATGCGAGTAAGCCACAGTGGCTGGTTAGCAACAGTCATGTGCTTTATGAAGAGGCAACATTACTGCTCCAGTCAGCAAAGTGCACCAAACATCCACATTTGTAATGGATGCGGCTTGTTGTACCTGCTTAAAAGCTGGGCAGCTTTTCTTGATACTTGTGAAGTACATGGCACTAAGGGACATTGAGCATGCACGTGCAGAAAATCTCGTTCCAAAGACTACGCTAGACCCCGGAACAAAACAGGATGACAGCACGATACCACAACACCGGTAACAAGGAAATTGTTGAAAATTTCCACAGCTGCAGGTTGGCAACTGCTAATAGTTACCAAACTAAAAGGGAAATTTTAGCAGATGACCAAGCTTTCCATATTGTGAGCTTCACACACCATCTTGGTTTCCCAAAATCTTCGATCTAGTGTGTACTGACAGTCCAACAGTGGCAAGAGTACTGATATGCACAGATCTCAGTATAGTAAGAATTTGTGAGAATTAAAATCACATCTCTTGTGGTGGAACAAACCATGTATTAAATAATCAAATGAGTCAATGACCTGCAAGGATATGACCTTGAAATGACATACAGGCTAGGTATCATACCTAAGATGCTGAGCAAATTACCCAGACCATATGAAGATCTAGACAGACTGTTGATTTACTTTTGTTGATGTCTTTGGCAGCTTATGAAGATAAGTTGCCAAGTAAACTTTGTTTCTGTCTCAACAGATGCTGACCAACCTGCTGTGTTTATTTCAGATTTCCAGATTCTGCGTATTTTGCATTTACTTCATTAATAGTGTCAGACAACTTTTGCAGTTACTTATCTTGTGCCACAGCAAATAAGTCTAAAAACAAAAAACATATTACACCGAGACATCGTGGCTGTACTACACCAGGGTCACATGGATAATGCACAAGACACCTGCAACGTGAATTGGTATACTGGCCAGGACTGTATCAGGATATTCAACAACTTGTGAATATTTCTAAGGCATGCCAACATTCTGTGCACGCAGCCTATATATCTACACAATGTTCCGTCCTCACCTCGGATGAAAGTAGGAACAGACATATTCAAAGTGCATGGTGAAGATTACATCCTTGTGTTGGATTACTTCTAAATTTTCAATTGTTTAACAACTTAGCAATACAGTAAGCCTGAGTGTTACTGACGCAGTGGGTGATAGTTTTTGTTTACAGGCATCCCCAATTCACGGATGTCTGACTTAGGAATGCTCATGCCTGTGAATCCAATCCTATACAGGGATATAATTTTAAAGATCCAAAATACAAATGTTTCCTGTACTTACAAAAGGCTGTTTTATATTCTTCTGCACTTTTGTCCAACCTGCATACAAATTGACTTGTGAATGTACTAAAGAACGGAACCATTCACAATTAGGAAACCTCTTGTACTTCCTGTAAGCAGGAGCAAATAGCATCTGCCAATAGGCACCAGTACACCAACAAACTGTTTTAAGACATGTGTACTAAATGCAGAGTGAGCCACAGTTCATTATCGTTTCACTATCCACGCTCAAATGATTTAGCAGAATGTATGGTATGTACTATCAAGTCAGTGATCACCGTTTCAAGCAACAAAGCAAGATTTTTGGATTGCTTTACTGCATTTTCATGCACCAGCAATTGAGAAGCAATCAGTTATCACCAGGCTGGAGGATGTTTAAAATTAAAAAAATCTATCAACCAGGTTTCTTGATGAACATAATTATGACCTTGTCGTGAAATGAAAATGTATTAATTAAATATGAAGCACTTGTTTAAAACGCAGTCAGTAACATAGAAGCATAAATGCTAAGCCATATAAATATTCCCAAATTACACAAGAAAGCACGTGCAGCAGCACATTCTTGAGAAAAAGAGAAGAAAAGGTTGAAGAGATTGTTTTGTGAAAATACTAGACAGCGTGAAATTTTTGAAGACAAAAGGATGAACTGTAGCATGTTCCAGAATTTGTTGCCTTGATTTGCTGACATATGCGAGAAAGTAACTAGCCATACACGGTTGCCTTTGAAGTCTGGCAGGCTCAGCTTGCTAAGGAAATATAGTATTGAAATGTTCTTTCATTTACTGTTTCAAAAGTACAGATAAGTTTTTCCCAAACTTTCTTCCAACTTAACTTATTTTTGCAGGCTTCCCTCCAACTTAGCTAGTTATTAGTAGACTTTTCTCCAACTGTGCCATACAAACAACAGCCTCTTCACACCAGTCACAGCTCAACAAATAGTCTTGGCAGGGCCTACAGCACAGCGAGTAGTTATCACCAATCACATACTGTACACAATACCATTTTTTTAAAAACGAAGCTATGTGCACTGTCAATGACCTCTTGATAAAAAACTTCAGGTATGCTCATCAATCCTGAAACAAGATTTTTTTTCCCTACAATCTTCAAAATCTAAGTCCTCCAAGCAAAATTTAAATATAAAGTGTCTTTGTAATATCATTAAAGTTTTCAAGAAGATTTGTAGCTTGGGTTGTGGATGAGATTGTGGATATGCACCCCGAGCCAGTGGCTTTGATTGCAAACGTTTCATCACCCTGCTAGGTAACATCATCAGTGCGCCTCTGGTGAGTCATCAGTGTTCTGTCCCACTTGTTATTTATACTCGTTCAACAAACACATTGAATTAGACCCTGTGTACAAATCACTGAGAAACAGAACTGGACGTGGTGCCAAACCACCCAACAAACCAAGGCATATAAATAACAAGGGACACCACACCAATGCTTCACCAGAGGAGCACTGATAATGTTACCTAGCAGGGCGACGAAATGTTTGCAACCAAACTCACTGGCTTGGTTTCATGTCTACAGCTTTGTAATATCGTTCGCGTTTGTGTTTTGACATGTGTTGTCAGTTTGATAATTATGCAATCATGTCTAATGTTTGGGATAGGTTTTTACTTTTGGAAGAAAAAGGGAAATATTGTATGTTTCGGTATAATTTTTTAAAGAAACATGTTGTATCATTACATATTACCTGTGGGTGTAAAGGTCTCATACTCCCATCGCTTGAAGCAGGACCTTCTACTGGAGGCATGCTACTCAATTGTAA
Source organism: Stegostoma tigrinum (assembly GCF_030684315.1). Lineage (NCBI taxonomy): Eukaryota > Metazoa > Chordata > Chondrichthyes > Orectolobiformes > Stegostomatidae > Stegostoma > Stegostoma tigrinum. The sequence goes on from NC_081368.1 coordinate 40,139,608, forward strand.
CGTTTATTGTTTTTGTATGTATATACTCATGGGACTTGGATGTTGCTGGCTTGCCAGCATTTACTGACCATCCCTAGACCCAGCCCTTGAACTGAATGGCTTGCTAGACTGTTTCAGAGGGTAGTTGAGACCATATTGCTGTATGTCTGGAGCCACATGTGGGCCAGACCAGATGAGGATGGCAGATTTCCTTCCTGGTAGGACATTAGTGAGCCAGACGGTTTTTCCAAGAATTGGCAGTGGTTTCATGGTAATCAGATGATTCTTAATTTCAAATTTAAAAAAAAATTCAGATTTCACCATTTGCTGTCTCCAGGACAGTAACTGAATTCCTGGATTAATAATTTAGCGATAATACCTCCTGGCCATCACCTCCCTAACAATGTGTAAGGTTAACTGTGAAAGATGCCTGTTGGAGTCGTAGACATCACAGTATCCATGCCCAGTTTCTTCTGTTACAGAAGATGACATAAAGATTACCACAAGAGGTTTAATACCCTATCATCTGCCATTTCATCTGTATCTCTTAGGCTTGAGAGAAGGGAGATGAGGACCAGGGTGAATTACAGCTTTCTGGGGACCAGGGTGTCACATGTAGAGCTGAGAGGGTAATTGAACAGATTGTCAGTTGTCTTGGTGAATGAAGAGTCAAATACCAATTAATTATGAAATTGAAATTGCAACTCTGTGAGAATGGGGAGAGTATTTCACCCAACATCGTACATGTAAGGGAGATGTGGATTATTTAGTTGGACTTAAATTAACTTCAAACTATTCCTGCATTTAACCTTACTAATTTGGCGAAAGATAATCATAGACCTTTCTATCTAAATTAAGCATCTGACTGTCAACGAATGTTTCTGTTTTTGTCTATCTTTTGAGGAGCAGTGTGCTTGCTGACTGCCTGAGGTGTGAAATGTATATCAATTACTGAGACAGTCTTAAAAAACACATTGTTTTCAGTTTTTGGGTATAACATCAAAACCAAGTGTGTTATAATAATTATCATTTAATCCAGGTGGAATACAAACTGGTTTCTGAGGGCAGCAAGGGTGAAGGTAGCAGACGCACTGACCACAAGATGTTCCATTCCTTCGTAGATGTAGGAATAATATCTTTCAAATGTTGTATTCCAAAAATGAGAGAGGGATATACCCTGTAAATATATTTTTAAAATTTATTTATGGAGGTTGATCAATCCAGTGTGAACGGTGGAAAAATTATTGGATGGATTGTCAGGGATAAAATTAATTCTTGCCTGGATGGTGTTAAATAAGGTATAGCCAGCATCAATTTGTTGAAAGCAAATCCTGCCTGACTTTCAAAAGGCATCTGATAAAGTACGGCATTAGAGAGTTATTCAGAAAATAGAATCACATTAGATTAAAGGGATGGTGGAATTTTAATTTGATTAGGAATAGAGCACGGGTCGTATGATGAAACGATACTTTTCTGATTAGAGAGGAATATATAGTTGTTCCCTTGATGGTCAAATTAGAACCACTGCTAATCATGTTGCATGTAAATAACACAGGCTTGGGTAAAAGAAGCAAGACTTCAAAGTTTAAAGATGCTGTGAAACTTGTGAACTAGTAATTTGTGAAAAGGATAGTAGCAGAGATCAGGAGGACATAGACTGATGAATTGGCCAGACACGTGCAGATGCCACTTAAGACAGATGAAAGGAAATGTGCAGTTTGGTAGAAACAGCATGGAGAAGTAATGCAATCTAAATGATATGTGTGAGTGGATGAGTGCATATTTACAAAACATTTGAATGAGGCGAGACAACCTGATGGTTAAGAAAGCACAAGGATGTTGAACTTCGTTTCAGTTACTAATAAAGCATCCATTGTAGGGCTGTGTACAATTCTGCCTCCGACACTTAGGAAATGTGGTGAGCCTTGAAAGATAGTACGGAGGAGTTTACCTGGTCACCAGAGATGGAGGAACTATCGTGTAGGGAGATTTGAGAAGTTGTGATTATACTTTGCAAATGGGAAACATGATTGGTGCACTCAATCTGGGGACTTTAATTAAGGAAGTAAGTTGAGAATGTTTGAAATGATGGCATAATTGACCAAATGGCATCCTTAAAAATAATATGTGAACGAACTTTGCAAAAAACTTTTCAGTGCATAAGTTTTTCAAACCCTCATTGAGAGGAAAATTAATTGTCAAGCAATTTGGTAACAGACACTCTGACTCTGACAGTGTTATGACCTTTAGTTATTATATTGCCCTTGGACATAGACACATAGATACAGAATGTGGGAATAGGCCATTCAGCCCTTGAGTCCTGCTCCAGTATTCAAGATGACCAGTGGCATGGTGGCTCAGTGGCTGGCACTGCTGCCTGACAGCACCAGGGAGGGGATTCAGTTCCACCCTCGAGTGATTGTGTGTGTGGTTGCACATTCTCCCTGTTTCCGTGTGGGTTTCCTCTGGGTGCTCCAGTATCTCCCCACAGCCCAAAGATGCGCAGGTTCAGTGGATTGCATATGCTAAATTGCCTGTAGTGTCCAGGGGTGTGTAGGTAATGTGGATTAGATATGGGAAAGGGTAGGGGAATGGTTCTGGGTGGGATGCTCTTCTCAGAGACAGTACGGACGTGGTGGACCAAATGGCATATTTCCACACTACAGGGATTCTATGAATTCCGTGGTTGATCGTCCAACTCAGTACCTCGATCCCATTTTCTCTCCATACCTTTTGATTCCTTTAGTTCGAAGTACTGTATCTACATCTTTCTTGAAAGCCTTCAATGCTTTGGCCTCAACAGTTTCCTGTGGCAAAGAATTCCACAGGCTCACCACTGTCTGGGTGAAGAAACTCCTTCTTCATCTCCGTTCTAAAGGCCTACTCCTTATTTTGAGATTGTGACACCTGGTTTTGGACTCCAAGGTTATTAAGAACATCCCTTGTGTACATACCCTCTTTAAAACCCTGTTGGAATTTAATAGGTTTCTATGAGACTCCCTTCATCCTGCTTTACATGCATGAATATAGAGAATTTGTTTGGAATGTCATCACTGACAGTGCAGATGTGGTGGGCTGAGGGGCCTGTACGTGTGCTGTGCTGCACTGTTCTGTGTTCTGTCTTCCAAACTCTTAGTGAATATATTCCTACTCAATCCAATCTTTGCCCATATTGTCAGCTCCACGATCCCAAGAATCATTCTGGTAATCGTACTTGGCACTGCTTTAATAGCCCCAATATCCTCCCTCAGATAAAGAGATCAGAGTTACACATCTTGTTCTAGGTGTGGTCTTATCGATGCCCTGCAGTTCCAGCAAGACATCCCTGCTCCTGTACTCAAATCCTATCCCTATGAAGGCCAACATATCACTTGCAAACTGTGGCAAATGTTTTTTGTTATAGGGTCCCACAATAAGCTTCACTCTGTTATAATGCTCCTCTTTGTAATTAGTTCTGGTATATGACTCTTAGTTATAACTCTGGCAGAGTAATAAAACTTTCATCTATAATCCTTGCTGTGTTATAACTCTCTTAACTAGTATGCTTGCTGTGTTGTAATGTTCTTGACTGTAACTCATGTTGTGTTATGCTTTTAGTTATTTTCATTCCTGTGTTTCTACATTTTTGGTTCTAACTCAGAAGGTTTTTAGTTGCACGGACACAATGCTCAGTGGTTGGTACAACAGCCTCACAGCGCCAGGGACCCAGGTTCAATTCCAGCCTCGGGCAACTGTCTGTGTGGAGTTTGCACATTCTTCCTGTGTCTGCATGGGTTTCTTCTGGATGCTCTTGTTTCAATTCTAAACCTTTCCTATCCATGCACCTGTCCAAATGTCTTTTAAATGTTGTAACATTACCAGCAGCTACCACTTCCTCTGGCAGTTCATGCCACATAAGCACCACCCTCTGTGTAAAAATGTTACCCTTTTAAATCTTTCCCCTCTCACCATAAGCCTATGCCCACTAGTCTTGTACTCCCCTACCCTAGGGAAAAGACCTTTGTTATTCACCCCATCTATGTCTCTCATGATTTTATAAACCTCTACATGGTCACTCTCAACCTTCTACGTTCCAGAGAATAAAGTCCCAGCCTATCCAGCTTCTCCTTATAATTCACATCCTCCAGCTCCAGTAACATACTTGTAAATCATTCTTCCACCCTTTCCAGTTTAATAATATCCTTACTATTGTAGGGTCACCAGAACTGTACACAGTAATCCAAAAGTGGCCTCACAGATGTCCTGTACATCCAGAATTCAGTGTCCCACTCTGACCAATGAAGGCAAGTATGCCAAATTCTGCTTTCACCACCCTGTCTACCTGTGATGCCACTTCTAAGGAACTATATGCATGGACCCTACGTCGCAGTGTTCGACAACACACCCTGCTCAAGGGTCTTGCATTAATTATGTAAGATCTGACCTGGTTTATTTTTCCAAAATATAGCACCTCACATTTATCTCAATTAAACTCCATCTGCTACTCAGTGCATTTCCCCATCTGATCAAGATTCCATTGCACTCTGAGATAGCCTTCACTGTCCACTACACCACTAATTTGGGTGTCATCTGCAAACTTACTAACCATACCTCCTATAATCATGTCCAAATTGTTTACATAAATGATAAACAATAGTTGACCCTGCAAAACACTGATGGTCATGGACCTCTAGACCCTATAACAAAATGTATTTGCCACAGTTTGCATGTGGTACGTTGCCTTTGTAGGGACAGGATTTGAGTACAGGAGCAGGGATGTCTTGCTGAAACTGCAGGGCATCGGTAAGACCACACCTAGAACAGGGTGTGTAACTCTGATCTCTTTATCTGAGGAAGGATATTGGGGCTAACAACCCCGAATCACCAAATAAAAACTGAAAGAACTGCTGATGCTGGTGGTACAGGGTCAAAAACAGAAGTTGCTGGAAAAGCTGAGCAGGTGAAGTAAAAATCAGAGTTAATGTTTCTGGTCCTTTCTGAGTAAGGGTCACCAGACCTGAAATGTTAACTGTGATTCTTTTTTCTTCACAGATGCTGCCAGACGTGCTAAACTTTTCCAGCAACTTCTGTTTTTGACCCTGTACCACCAGCCTCTGTCTCCTGCTATCAAGCCAATTTTGTATCCAGGCAGCTAGCTCTCCCTGGATCTCATGTGATCTAACTTTACTAATCAGTGCACCATACAGATCCTGTTGAAGGCCTTGCCAAAATCCACATAGACAACGTCTACCAGCCTGCTTTCATCTATCTTTTTCGTTATATCCTCAAATCAACTCCGTCAAGTTTGAGACATGATTTCCCATGCACAAACCCATGCTGACTGTCCCTATTCAGTCCTTGCCACTCCAAATGCTTGAAGGTCCTGTCTCAGAATCCCCTCCAACAGCTTACCCACCACTGATGTCAGGCTTACCACTCAACAGTTACCTGGCTTTTCCTTGCAGCCTTTCTTAAATAAAGGCACAACATTAGCCACCCTCCAATCTTTCGGCACCTCGCTCATGGATGTAGATGATACAAATGTCTCTGCTGGTTCCCACAATTTCTTCCCTAGCTTCCCACAATGCTCTGGGATACACGTGATCAGATCTTGGAAATTTAACTACCTTTATGCATTTTAAGACCTCCACCACTACCACCACCTCTTTTGTAATGTGGACTGTTTTCAAGACATCACTGTTTATTTCCCAAGTTCACTAGCTTCTATGTCTTTCTCCACAGCAAATACTAATGCAAAATAGTCCTTTAGTATCTCACACATCTACTGTGGTTCCACATATAGACTGTCTGATTGATTTTTAAGGGGCCCTATTCTCACCCTACATGCTGATTTGCCCGTGATATACTTTTACAATCTCTTATCTGCCAAAGCTACCTCAATCTATTTTTGCCCTCCTGATTCACCTAGTGATTCACTAGATCTTAGCCATCTGTACTTGACATATGCCTCCTCCTTTACCTTGACCAGAGCCTCCGTATCTCTAGTCATCCAGTGTTCCCTACTCCTACCAACATTGCCTTTCACTCTAATAGGAGCATACTGTCTCTGAACCCTCTCACTTTTAAAAGCCTCCTACTTACCACTTGTCCCTTTACCTGTGAACAGCACACCCCATTCAACTTGCTCAAAGTTCCTAATACCATTAAAATTGGTCTTGCTGCAGTTTAGAAGTTTAAACAAGGCCTATTCTTTCTAAAACGAATAGAATTGTGGTCACTGGTCCCAAAGTGCTCCCCCACTAACATCTCAGTTACCTGCCCTACTTTATTTCCCAAGAGAAGGTTGAGTTTTGCTCTTTCTCTGGTAGGTACGGCCACATATTGATGAAGAAAATTTTCTTGAATAAAATTAATAAATCCCTCCCCATTCCAAGCCCTTAACACTATAGCAGTCCCAGTCCATGTTTGGGAAGTTAAAATCTATTAGTATAATAACCCTTTTTTCTTACACATATCTGAGATTGTCCTATATATTTGCTCTTCAGTTTCTCCCTGACTGTTGAGGGGGGGCCTACAGAGGAATTTCACCAAGATGATCATCCCTTTCTTATTTCTCAGTTCCACCCATATAACTTCACTGAACGATTCCCCAGGAATTTCCTCACTGAGGACAGCAGTGATGATTGCTTTAATCAAACACACCATGCCCCCTCCTCTCACCTTCCTTTCTATCTCTCCTATAGCATCTATGCCCCACAACGTTGAGCTGACAGCTATGTTTCTGTAAAAGCTATGATACTTCAGTCCCATGTTCCCATACATGCCTCAAGCTCATCTGCATTACTTCTTAGACATCTTGCATTGAAATAAATGCAGTTTAGTTCTTCAGTTTTGCCTTGTTTCCTGCTGCGCTCGTGCCTATCTTGAATGTTTAACTTGCTCCCTTTAACTTCTGAACAGCCCTCAATATTGGTGCTTTTTTCACTTCCGTTCTCCATACCAATTTAAAGCCTACTGTGTAGCAAATCTCCAGAAACTATATTTAAAAATACATAATTGTCACATGTTTTCTGTTGTTCTAAAGTTGTGAAAGTTGTTTCATAAATGCATATTCTTTCTTCTTTGTGTCATTTCTTTACTGCTGTGTTTTAAAAATGCACCTACAGCTTAAAATCATTTCGTGACTTTTTTGTTGTTCTTTATGATGTTATGGATGATTAGAATAGTGCAGTTTGCTGTCATAGAACACTGCATTTTGGTATTGTGTTTGTTGCCCAGGAAGCACATTCATGGAAATGTGAAATCAAAGTATTGAAAGATGTAATCAATAATGCAATCATAACAGCTCCATAAAATACCTGGAACAACGAATAGTTACTGAGCTCTCCGGCACTTAACAAGACAACTTTATATAGTAGTAATATTTTTAAACTTCACCTCAATATATAGATGTATTGGAGAGCCTGAATTTATCCAAGTGCTGACTGTAAAGATGCTGTATGTCAAATTAAATATTAATATTTTTGTAACTGTTTTTTGTTCCTGAAATTGAAAGAAATGTGTTTATTGACATTCCCAAGTAAATGATCTTCGGCAGCAAGTTGTTAGAGCACCACCCACAGACCTGTTGATAAATAAGTTTGAACCAAAATTCTGTTGTATTTCAAGTTGATTGCTTTTAGAATATTATCATACAGCAAGCCATCTACCTTTGGTTAGCAGAAAATGTAAGTTTATTCCTTGTGAGACAGATTAGATTAACACCAATAATAATGGATGTTCATCTTCTCCAGAAAATACACCCAGCTGTGATATGACACTGATTGCAGCAAGGTTTGTTTAATGTGCTGCCAAAACTAACTTGTTCTATTCCCTGTAAGACGTGGCTAGTATCACTGCTGGTGAATGATTATGGTTTGCCGAGCTGTGTGCTGGGGCTGATCACTAAGCAGCTTGACAAACTAGTAGTGGAACTGATTGGTCCAGTTGTGGAACTCATCTAGCTGTAACTGATAGTAAGCACTGTCAGTAGTAGTAATGTTGTAACTGATCGGTACAATATTTGGCTTTAATCTTATATTGCTTATTTGGTAAGTGACTTCAATTTCCTCAATTCTACTCTGAAATTTCTGCGGAGAAACTTCCGCATTTCTTCTTTTTAAGCCATTACTTGCAACTCACCTCTTTGTCCAAGGATCTATATTATTATCTTAATCATTCATTGTTCTTATCAAATATTGTTTGATAATATTCCTATAACATGCCTTTAATACCTTTTTTCTCAACAGCAAAGGAACTTCATAAATGGAAGTTGTTCTGTGTTCTTTAATTTGCATTCCCCTGTGGATTTTCTGCGTATAAACAATACTCAGACTTAGTGAGGCTTATGCAGTTCAAAAGTGAGATAAAATTGCACTTGTATAGCATTTTGGCATGTCGGCACAATATATCTCAAAAATTATTCCCATAAAATGAATTTCTTTGAACAGTATTGACTCTGACATATAAACAAACATAGTAGATGAAATAAACAACAAAATAAAACTTCCGATAATCACAGGGCCACTACACACAGGAGGACTTTTGATGCCTTAAGAGGGCAACCAGTGATGCTTTGGAAGGAAAGGGTCTTGAATCAGGGACCCAAGTTCCCACTAAGGGGTGTTTTAGGTCTTTGTTCTTGGGGTATGGAGAAACCAATGGGGGGAAAAGAAAGCATTACTTCAGTTCCTCAAAAAAGCAAAGTTGAGATTCCATGAAGCCATTGAAACTGTTCAGGTGAGATTACCTTAAAAGATAATGACGATTTTCCCTCTCGCAACCCCAACCCAACTCTGCCTTGGCTCACTCAAACCACGTGTTGTGAATTAAAATACATAATTTGTGTTAGAATCAGATATTGATTCTCCTTCACTGGTTAGCATCTCAATTGGTGCTAGAGAACATGATGGACTGTGTTCTCATGAACAGATTTAAGACTATCTTATTTGCTTGATCATCTGTAACTTTTGGAAGCAATTTAAAAATCTAATAGTGTTGCCAAGGAACCCAAGTGACTGTATGATATCTGCCAAACTTTGCTTACCCATGTATAAAATTCATCACATCACAGTAGCAAGAGGATTTGATTCAGTCTTACGCAATCTGGCCAACCTTAAAAGTAGACATTATGAATAGACACTGCTGAAGGGATTGTTGACCTGCAAGCCTAAACTTTTCCTGTGAACCCCTGAGTACATAATTTCACATCTGGAATGGAATTCAAAGATTTGCCTTTTTGTATCATAATCTCTCGAACTGGGCGCTGAATTTATTGGTGTCAAGCAGTGATGAAGATTGGGAAGTGTTTTACAAACCAGAGTAACATTATGATTATACAGTCCCAGCAGTTCTGGACTGAATCCATTGGCTTGGTTCTTTGTAGTACATAACTGATGGAGATTTTTGCATGCCTGGTGCTGGTTGCCAGACAATCTGTATGACAAATCAAAGGCATTGGAGAGGTATCGCTGCTGGTAAAGCGGTTGTTGTCAGCACACATGTGGAATCTAAAGTCATTTCAGATAGACTCACTAAAGAGCACCATGTGAGAGTCTGAGAGGCCAAGGGAAGAATCTTGGAGGACCCCGTGAGTGTTGTCTTGTCTGTTTATTAATCAGTTCATATTGCTTCAGTTCTGCTGCAAATCTAATTTATTTTTACAGAGTACAGCCGTTTTGAGTCTAAAATCCATGACCTTCGGGAGCAGATGATGAACAGCAGTATGAGTTCTGGATCTGGCTCCCTGCGGACCAGTGAGAAACGCTCGCTTTATGTCCGGTAAGTTTGTTATTTTGGGGAGGAGGTAGATGCTCTCAAGCATCTCAAGTTAGCAAGAGGCAATACAGTAGTTGAATGAAGAAATGGGTATCTTGGTCATTTATCTCCTCCGAGAATAGTTGTTGTCAGATTGTTGCACTTATTACCATATTACTTGACACTAGACACGCCATTTCAAAATAATTTGTTTTTCAGTGCTTTGAGTCGTTTGGATGTGACCAGTTATTGAATAATTTTTATTATTAAATAAGTTAAACTTTTGTTTGCTGTGGAGTCTCAATTAATTATCAGTTTACACTATTACCATCATCCTAAAGGGGAAACTAGATATAACTGTTAGAATATTTGAGGAAAGCAATAGAAGCATGTCTGCTGTCTGATTCCTGGCTGCCTCAATGATTTACACTTTATCTATTCAGCTTCTTCCATGAGAAATTGAGAAATCAGTGTACTGTACAAACAAACATTTTAAAATTTACACCAGGCATCTATAGCTTACAGTAGAAAATAAAGGATTGAGAATTGCCATGTCAGTCCTGGGTACTGCTTTTAGACTCATGGTATTTGGTGGAACATGGGCAAGTAAATTTCCTGCTGATTACCATCTACTGCCCTACATGAATGATGAATCAGAACACCGCTTGGAGGAAGCATTGAGGATGGCAAGGGTGTTAAATGTACTCAGGGTTGCGCACCAAGTTAGCATGTTAGCACCACTACTGATGGAGGTCACTGAGCCCTAAGCAACATACGTAGATCAATGTCGGGTGACAAGTGAACCAAGAGGGAAAAACCTATTTGACTGTGTTCTCACTGGTTGTCACACATGCATATCTCCATGACAGTATTGGTAGCGTCACAGCTGCATAGTGTTTTTGGCAACAAAGTCCTGTATTCACATCCTTGTATTCAGTGATCATGTGGTGCTGCCCTCCCTCTACAGTAAATTGGAGAAATTTCAAACAGACCCAACAACTCGAGTTGGGCATCCATGAGGTGTTGTGGACCATAGGCAGCAGGATAATTGTGTTGAGCCACAATTGTAACCTGAAGACTTTACGTACATTCCAATCTACCATTACCATTAAGTTGCAGAACCAGCTTTGATCCCCAACAACGTGTCAATCAGGCAAAGCTAAACACACAATTACTTCCATGGCAAGCAGCAAAAACAGCATGTAACAGACAGGGGTAAATGACTCCATGGCCAATAGATCAGATCTCAGCTCTGCAATGTTTTGTTACATTCAGTGTGGACTGTAAAGCAACTACCAGGAGGAGGAAGCTATCTCAACATTCCCACCTTCAACGTTGAGGAGTCCAGTTCTTCAATGAAGAAGTCAATCCTAAAGCAATTGCAACCATTTTACCGGAGCTGCTGAGTGGCTGATCCATCCTGGCCTCTTCCTGAGGTCCTTAGCATTACAGATCACAGTCTTCAATCAAACTGATTTACTCCATGTGATATCAAGACACAGCCAAAATCACTGGATATTGACCATAAGACTTAATGAGTCCGTTCCACCATCGAGATCATAGCTGATCAGATAACCCTCAACTCAATTTTCCTCCCTTACCTCCATTACCCTTGATTCCTTCAATAATTAGAAATCTGTCTATCTCATCTCTGAAAATACTTAACTCATCCTTGACAGCCCTCTGCAGTAAAGAATTCCACAGATTCACCACCCTGTGAGAGGAAAAAACATCCTCCTCATCGCTGTCTTATATAGGTAACCTATTGATCAAGATTATGCTTCTGGCCTTCAACACTACCCCCAAGGAAAAACAATCTCTCTGAAACAACCATATCAAGCCCCTTAAGAATTGTCATTGTTTCACTAATGTCTTGTCTCATTCTTCTAAACTTCAATGAATACAAACTCATCCCCTCCTCATAAGAAAATCCCTACTTACCCAAGAACAACAAAGTGAATCTTCTCTGGACTGTATCCAATGCCAAGGGTTATGGATCCTGCCAGTGTTCTGCATTTGTACGGGTCATACGTGCCCAGAACTAACAGAACTTCTAACCAAGCTGTTTCAATGCAACTACAACACTCGCACCTGCTCACCAATATGGAAAATTGGCAGACAAACAGGAGGCTGGAAGAGCACAGCAGAACAAGCAATATCTGGAGGAAAGGAGCAGTCAATGTTTCGGGTTATTACCCTTCTTCAGAAAATTGGCCAAGTATCTGATGTACACAAAAAGCAAAACCCACTGACCCTGCCAGTTGATGCCCTGTCACTCTATTTTTGATCATCAGCAAAGTGATGGGCATGGCCCTCAATGGTGCCATCAAGCAGCACTGGCTTAACAGTAACTTGGCCACTGATATTCAGTTTGTATTCTGCCAAGCATGCTCAGCTCTTGACCTCATTGCAGCTTCGGTTCAAATAAGGATGGAACTGGTTTTTTTTCCTGTAGTGACTACCCTCATCATCAAGGCAGCATTTGAAGGACTGTGGCATTAAGGAGAACTAACAAAACTGGAGTCAATGACAGATGGGTTGGAATGCTGGTTGGAGACATAACCTTCATGAAGGATGATGGTGCTGGTCCCAGGACATCCCTGCAGGAGCTCCTCTTGGTAGAGTTGTAGGCCCAACCATCATCAGATGCTTCAGCAATGCCATTCCCTCAGTCATGAGGTTAGGAATGGTGATGTTTGCCGAGGCTTGCACAATATGTAGAACTATTTGTGATTCCTCAGACGCTGAACGAGGTTGCAGTCATAAGTGCAATTCGTGTTTGTACTACACAACAACCAAGAAATGATCTCCAACAAGGGAAAACCTAACGATTGCCCCTTGTGATTCAATGAATTTACTATCATTGAATCATTCATAATCAGAATTCTGGGAATTACCATTGGCTAGAAACTGAACTGGATCAACAAGAAAAACAGATCCGATGAGCAGGTCAGAGGCTGGGAATTATATGAGAAGTAGCTCACTTCCTAACAACCCTGTCCATTGCCTACAGGTGCTAGTCAAGAGCATGATCGAATATCTGAATTCACATAGTTCCAACAATACTCAAACTTGACACCATCCACGACAAAGCAGTCTGCTTTCTAGCACGCTATCTAAAAGCTAGAACATTCGCTCCTTCTGTGTAAATTGGCGGCAGTGTACGGTGTTTGCAACACACCCTGTAATGACTCATCAAACCGCCTTTGACAGCACTTTTTAGACCTGCCATCTCTACCATCTGGAAGGACAAGATCAACCTTTTTAACAGTCTTATGGGTCTACCTACACCAATAACTGCAGTGGTACAAGAAGGCAGCTCACCATTACCTTCTCAAGGGCAATTAGGGATGTGCAATAAACGCTGGCCTGGACAGTGGCACATAAATCCCAAATGAACAAAATGGATGTGTGCAGCCTAAGTAACCAAATAAATATTCAGACGACTGAGATTCCAGGGAACGTTCCATGAGACTGGAAAACAGCAAATACAATTCCTTTCTTCAAGAAGCGGGTTGAAAGCAGGAAGCTACAGGCTAGATAGCATAACATCTTCATGGGGAAGATGACAGAAGTTATGAGTAAAGAAACTATGGTTGGGCAATTAAAAAAAGATCCAAGGTAATCAGACAAAGTAAGTTTGAACTTGTGCAAGGGAAATCCTATTTAACCGATTTATTAAGCTTTTTGAGGAAGTGCTGTAAATAAAAAGTGACTGATGGATGTACTGCGTTTAAATTTAAAGAAAGTGTTTGTAAATTTGTCATACCAATGGTTATTGTGGAAAATAAAAGCTCATGGTATAGCTGGTAATATTAGCATGGGTGGAAGATTGGCTAGCTAATGAAACAAAGAGAAAGCATAATCAGTGCAGGAATCTCAAGTTTTTATATTTATATAAATTACTTGGATGAAAGGACTGAGGTTGTGGTTGCTAAATTTGTGATAGCAGAAAGATTGGTAGGAAAGTAAGTTGTGAGGAGGACATTTTAAGAAAGCCACAAAGGTATTATATGATGGGTCATGTGAGTGGGCAAAGAACTGGCAATGAAATATGATGTGGGAAAATGTGGAATTGTCCACTTTGGCAGGAAGAATTTTTAAAAAGACATGTTTATCTAAATGATAAGAGATTTCAAAGTTCTGCGATAAAGAGGGATTTGAGCAAATTGTGAAAATATAAAAATCTTTAGATGCATTAGATTAATTTAACCAGCCTGTGCTTGCAAAATTCAAAAACATAATGTCAAATTTTAGATGTGATTCCATGATTTAATAGCACTGACTAAAAATTACTAAGAAGTATTGACTGATTGGTCTTCATCTGTCAGTTTTGCCCATTCAGTATAGAAAAATGGATCTCAGAAGGATAAACAAGGTTGTTTTCTAAATGCCAAGAACCTGAAAACTGCATGCAGTTTTGGAGACACCTGTTGAGAGAGGTTTGATGCAGATTCACCAGAATTATATCATGGCTAAAAGGGGTGACTTATGAGGACAGGTTGCTTAAACATAGCTTATATTACCTTAAATGCAGAAGAGAAAGGGGTGCAATACTTGAAACATTTAAAATGATCAGAGGACTTTATTTTAAAAAAATCCTCTAGAGGAGAAGTTCAGAACAGGGAGGCAGAACTTTGATAGTTGGGAGAAATCAGGCATCAAGTCAGAAATCACTTCTTCACACAAAGTTAATGGAAATCTGGAGCTTACAGCCCATTCCTGCCCCGAAGGAGAGAAAAGGCTGATGAGGCTGTGTCAGTAGGAAATTGAACATTTGATTGTAAATCACTTTTTGTTACAGAAGAATATTGAGGGCTACAGACCAAAATGGATAAGCATAGGTAATACTGGTCAGCCATGGTCTAATTGAATGGCAGAGCAGACTGACCAGCCCATTGTTTTTCCTTTTAATTTCTCAGCCCAGTTATCCATATGTTTATTCAACGTGATCGATACCGACGCTGGAGCGTTTGGGAAGATAGTTCCCAGATCTCACTGTGCATCATTGCAGTGTGTGTGTGTGTGTGTGTGTGTGTGTGTGTGTGTGCGCGCATGCATTTGTGTAGTATCTGTCTCATCTCCCTGTAATAATTGTCAAAGTGTTCTGAGCTTACAGTATACCTTATGCCATTTGTTTTTCAGTGCTCTCTTTGACTATGATAGAACCAAGGACAGTTGTCTGCCAAGTCAAGGGCTGAGTTTCTTGTATGGTGATATTTTACATGTCATTAATGCCTCTGATGATGAATGGTGGCAAGCACGACTTGTTACCCCTCATGGCGAAAGTGAGCAGATTGGTGTCATACCAAGTAAGAAACGGTGAGTGAGAAACTTTTCTGCCAACACTTGAGTACATTGAATCATCCAGAAATGTTCTTATCTGCCCTGAAAAGGCAGTAAAGCATTTTGATGTCATCAATCCCCCAGCGAAGGCTTAATTTTCCAGGCACAAATCTAGTCAACTCACTGACACTGCCTTGAGGGCAAGTCAGATTGTTCACAGTCTTGGAATACTATATCCTAAAATAAACTTGCAATCGCTTAACCCTTGCATCACAAAAGATCTCAAACATCCACTTCTGTAACCTTGTTATCTCTGCCTTAGCTAGGTTTCTCTGTTGCTGAAATCATCATTCATGCTTTTCGTTAAGTCCACACTTGACTGTTCCCGTATTCTCTGTTATGTCTCTCACCTTCCAACCTCCATAAATGTGAACACGTCCAAAACTGTGCTCTCTGTTTTCTAATTAGACTGTCCGTCCTATACCATCTGAACTGCTGTGGCTCCCAGCTCAGCATTGCTTTACATTTGAAGTTCTCATCTTTATGTTCCCATTTTTCCATGGTCTCATCTCTCCCATCTCCTTTAGTCCTATAACTTGCACAGAACTATGCATTCCTCCAACTCTAACTGCTTGTAGATACCCTACTGCCTTCTCACCAGTAGTACCTCTACCTTGAGCTAGTTAGGCCCCAAGCTCTGTACTTTTCTCCCTAAAGCTCTCCACATTAACTCCTTTAATAAACCTATCTGTTGAATTATTCTTTTCACCACAATTTCCTAATATCTCAATTTTTTTAAGCTTGGTATCAATTTTTATCTGATTATATAATCCTCAAAAGTTTCTCAGGATTGTTTTTTTCCATGATGAAATTTGAATATAAATGTAAGTCATTGTTCTTGGTCCAGTGGATAAGTGGTTAGTATTGTGAAGTCGCCATTCTTCCTTTTTTCTTAATTGGGAAAAAAATAGGTTTCTCCATCTTTCTAATCACTGATATTGCACAATTTGCTCTGTAATAGATTTAATGGTGCTTGCTTACAGCAAATTCTTCTTTTGTGTACAAATCGTTTCATTTCAGTCCTTGCTTCAAAATAGTGAAATGGACTATTCTTCTATTAAAAAAAGTTCTCAAGAATAAGCCCAAGAAATGGCATTACTAAATTTATCTACTGCTCTGCTGGTAGTGCTGAACCAAAAAAGACATTCATTTCTATAGTACTTTTCAGGACCATTGGATATCTCAAAATATTTCACAGCTAAGGAATTACTTTTTAAAGTGTAGCCACTGTTAACAGTGTAGGAAGCGTGGCAGCAATTTCTTACAGACAGGAATGAGACTGATAGAATCGTTTTGGCCAAGATGTAAGAAAGGTGACAAGTAGTCCTAATAGCCACAGACCAGTTATTCTGACATTAATGATGGGCAAGATATTTGGAATCCTTAATTAGGAAAAATTACAAAAGGCTGACGTCATTCTTCTTGGAGCAGAGGAGACGAAGATGAGATTTGATATAGGTGAACAAAATCATGTTAGACTTAGTAAAGTAGACCAAGGAAGAACTCTTCGTATTGCTGATTTTAAAGAGACCAGGGGATACAGATTTCAGATTTTGAGAGGGGGAAAAACTGTTTTCTGTAGTAAATAGTAATGACTTGGAAGTCATTCCTCATGAGGATGGTGGATGTGGAAAGATTGATTTAGAAAGAAAATTGGATGGGCACTTGAAGGAAGTACACCTGCAGGGAAATAGGAAGTGAATCGGGATTGGAGGTCAATGCCATCTTCTGTCCTGAGGATTACATTATGATTCTAAGAATCCAAGGATAAATCCCCTGCTCTTTTTTAAAATAATGTCATGCAATCTTTAACATCAACTGAACAGACATCTGGGGCCTCATTTTAACATCTCATCCAAAGGATGGCACCTCAACTGTGCAGTAGTCCCTCAGCACTACAATGGAACGTCAGTCTAATATGTACAGTTGAGGCACGATGAGGGACGTGAGCTTAGGATCTTAAGGCTCAGGTGAAACTGTACGAATTGAGCCATGATTGGTAGACCCCATCTGGTGATGTTTTTAGCTTGTAGTGTCTGCTATATTGCCCTGTCAATCAAATCAAGAGTTGAGATTTGTGGAGAAGGAGAAACACTTGTGGCAAAAATAAATAGTAATAGATTAAGTCCCACTCTAAGTTTCATGACTATGAGTGAGGTGCCATGATCAGTATACACCTCGTCCATATAAGATAGGCACTTATATGCCCAACTGGCATAACTGCCTTTGCCTAATTGTTAAAGCATAGGTATTGAGGTTTCAGAGTATATGTAAATGTATTTTTTTCACATGCATTGCAATGAGATTTTGACAAATACTTTGACCCGTGTGTACTTACAGTTTAATGCTGACTGGTCAATCAATGCTGAATTATGTAACAAAATCATATGGATTGAATCTTTTTGACTGTTTTTGCTGATTTAAATTAATCAAATGAAGAGCTGCTCACAAGCATCTTAAGCTTGCAGTACATTTACACTTATCAATATTCATGCATGCATCTTAACAGGCAGGACACACTTCTACAGCAGAGAGCTGTCTGTGTGAGATTTGTTTTACTGCAAATTGACTCAATGACAACCTCAAGGTTCTCGCACAGTTGTGAAAGTCACAATGTTTGACCTGAGTATAACATTTTCTTTCCTGGACGCTATTGGAGAGAAGTCAGTCTGCAGTTTATACCTGGATACAGCAAATGACTAATACATATTGGGTCAGCAAAGCACTGTTAATACTTCCATATTGGAGAGGGCAGAGAAGTTTTAATTTTGCGGGTTTTCCAAGTGTACAGGACATTTTAGATGAAATCTGAGAAATTGGCTTAATGCACATGTTAACCGGAGAGGGCACTTAGAGCCATACAGCACGGAAACAGACCCTTCGGTTTATAATCCCAAACTAAATTAGCTCCACCTGCCTGCTCCTGGCCCATATCCCTACAGAACATTTCCTACTCATGTATCTATCCAAATGTCTTCTAAAAGTTGCAAATGTACCTGCATCCACCGCTTCCTCAGGAAGTTCATTCCACACGCGAGCCACCCTCTCTGTAAAAATTTCCCTCTCGTATCTTTTTAAAATCTCTGTCCTTTCACTTTAAAAATATGCCCCCCCCCTCCAATCTTGAAATCTCCCATCCTAGGGAAAAGATGACTACCATTAATTCTGTCTGTACCTTACATTATTTTATAAACTTCTTTCAGGTCGCCTTTCAACCTCCTACACTCCAGCGATAAAAAGTCCCAGCCTATCCAGCCTTTCTTAATAACTCAAACCTTCCATACCTGGCAACATTCTGGTGAATTTCATCTGAAGCCTTTCCAGCTTGATAATATCCTTCCCGTAACTGGGTAACCAGAACTGGATGCTGTATTCCAGAAGAAGCCCCACCAATGTTTTGTACAACCTCAATAAGAATTCCCGACTCCTGTACTCAAAGGACTGAGCAATGAAAGCAAGCATGCCAAATACCTTTGTAAACAGAAATAGTAGGAACTGCCGATTCTGGAGAATCTGGGATAACGACGTGTAGAGCTGAATGATTCGGCTTAGACCCGAAAAGTCAGCTTTCCTGCTCCTCTGATGCTGCTTGGCCTGCTGTGTTTATCCAGCTCTACACCTTGTTAATAAAATGTGAGGCTGGATGAACACAGCAGGCCAAGCAGCATTTCAGGAGCACAAAAGCTGACGTTTCGGGCCTAGACCCTTCATCAGAGAGGGGGATGGGGTGAGGGTTCTCCCGTATTTCCCACAACACATCCCTCACACCCCGCCCCCGCCACAACCGCCCAAAGAGGATCCCCCTCGTTCTCATACATCACCCCACCAACCTCCGGATACAACACATCATCCTCCGACACTTCCGCCATCTACAATCCGACCCCACCACCCAAGACATATTTCCATCCCCACCCCTGTCTGTTTCCGGAGATACCACTCTCTCCGTGACTCCCTTGTTCGCTCCACACTGCCCTCCAACCCCACCACACCCGGCACCTTCCCCTGCAACCGCAGGAAATGCTACACTTGCCCCCACACCTCCTCCCTCACCCCTATCCCAGGCCCCAAGATGACATTCCACTTTAAGCAGAGGTTCACCTGCACATCTGCCAATGTGGTACACTGCATCCACTGTAGCCGGTGTGGCTTCCTCTACATTGGGGAAACCAAGCGGAGGCTTGGGGACCGCTTTGCAGAACACCTCCGCTCAGTTCGCAACAAACAACTGCACCTCCCAGTCGCAAACCATTTCCACTCCCCCTCCCATTCTCTAGATGACATGTCCATCATGGGCCTCCTGCAGTGCCACAGTGATGCCACCCGAAGGTTGCAGGAACAGCAACTCATATTCCGCCTGGGAACCCTGCAGCCCAATGGTATCAATGTGGACTTCACCAGTTTCAAAATCTCCCCTTCCCCCACCGCATCCCTAAACCAGCCCAGTTCGTCCCCTCCCCCCACTGCACCACACAACCAGCCCAGCTCTTCCCCTCCACCCACTGCATCCCGAAACCAGTCCAACCTGTCTCTGCCTCCCTAACCTGTTCTTCCTCTCACCCCAAGCCGCACCCCCATCTACCTACTAACCTCATCCCACCTCCTTGACCTGTCCGTCTTCCCTGGACTGACCTATCCCCTCCCTACCTCCCCACCTATACTCTCTCCACCTATCTTCTTTTCTATCCATCTTCAGTCCGCCTCCCCCTCTCTCCCTATTTATTCCAGAACCCTCACCCCATCCCCCTCTCTGATGAAGGGTCTAGGCCCGAAATGTCAGCTTTTGTGCTCCTGAGATGCTGCTTGGCCTGCTGTGTTCATCCAGCCTCACATTTTATTATCTTGGAATTCTCCAGCATCTGCAGTTCCCATTATCTGTACACCTTGTTACCTTTTTAAACACCCTATTTATAGGTGATGTAAATTTCAAAAAGTTCGGTTCTTGCAAATCTTGCCCCCCCCCGCTCCGTTCTACAAAATGTTCTGGTGGTTTTTGGCGATAGAAATGGGACCCTTTGTTTTAGTACCTATTTGCTAGAGAACATTTTTTTTGATGGAGCTCTCCATTGTGTTATTTAAAGGACCTAACTGATGGATATCTAAGGGGAAATTGGGAAAGAAGAGGACCCAAAACCCTATGGAAAGCCTACTTTCAACAAATCTGATATTTTAACTCTAATTTCTTTCTCTTCCTAGCCAGCTTGTAATCCGATGTTTTACCCTTGAAATACCCATCTTCTTTCCATCCAGCCTGTATCCTCCTGTGTAATTAAAGCATCCTCTGACTCTACTTACAATATACAATACCATTTTCGACCTCTGATTTGAGGCCATGTCACAAATTCTGATTTGCTGAACAAACTGAGTTGTATTTCGTAGTGTCAGTTGTTCTTGCAGCTAACCCTTGGTTTGCATAAGAGTTGGCTTGCAATATCCTGTATCTACTGGTAAAACAGCAAAATCTGCACATGTAAAATTGGAATCTAAACCGGCTGTCTGTCCTTTGCATGCATTTTTACTTGTACATATTTCTTCAATCTTCATTGAGTTGTGCTCCCAGTGAGCAAGGCTTGCTCCAAATCATTAAGCAGCTTTACTCAATATTAAGATGAACTTGCAAAGGAATGATTATAGCCAAATTGATTCATCAAACTGGAAGCTTCTAACTCATTAGTCTGTGCATCAGTGTTATATTCCAAAGGAACTATATTTGCTCACCTCCTGTACTTTATTGCTGTTTTATTAACAAGGATTTCTGAAAATTATCAAACAAAGCTGCGCTTATTTTCTGTCTTTAATTCCTTGAGAACTTTAAAATGTACTCCATACAAGTTAAGAGCATTATTGACATTTATACCTCTGTTTCTGCACAGTGGTGTTCTTTGTGTATAGAGTTCTGGGTATTATGGATTATTTCTCCATTTAGTAGATGATTGGAGTTTGCTTACAATCTTCTGTTGTGAAAAAAAATGTGAAAAGACCGTTTAATATATCTGCTATATCATGATTATGTTGCTTTAACAAGTCAACTTGTACAATTATTCCTTCTGTCTAGGAAATCATGCCCCTAGTCCTATTGGTAGACTACACAAATAAAATTGTGTACGCACTTTCCATGTTAAAATAAGGGGATCTGAACTGGTGGCACCTGTGTATGTTGAGAATGCACAATGTCCCATCCTGCTAATAACTAAGTCACAGGCCCTGATTTTAATATGCTTACCTAACTTGGGTATTTTTTGCCATTCATTCAGTTAAGTTATCATAATTTCAGTTGTATTGCTAATGATAAAATAGTTACTTTCAGTCTTTGAACATTGGTGCAGTGTGATGTTTTGTAAGAGAATACTATATTAAATTTAAAATATTTATCTGCTTTCAACCAGTCTTGAGAAAGCACTTAAAAAAATTAGTCTGCAAGTTAAACCTCAAGGGTCAACTTAGCTCAGTTAATGCTATTATCTGCATCAGTAAAAATTAATTAAGTACATTGTCTAGGCTGAAGAGGACATGGTTAAGGCTGGCATCGCATCAGATCTTAAGGACGTGCTATATTGTTGGAAATGAAACTTGAAACTACTTACTGTACAAGTGGATGTTGAAGATTTCATACATCATAAAATGAAAGGCAGAAAGCTCATTTTCTGCAACCAGCACCATCTAATGAACTAGACATTTCATCACTGGTTCTGTTTATTGACTAAGGATTGACCATATTTATCAACATATAGGACTTTGTCTTACAAATAATTGCAGGTGAAGAGTTTTAGGATATTTCTGATTCTTTTTTCTGACATGACTTATCTAATTACATGATTGGAAGCCTAAGATTTAAATCGTTGTGTTCCTCTTTTTATTTATTTCAACCACACTTCTGTTTATTATTTTTTTTGCCATTTTATACTTTTCAACTAGTTTTGTAGTGTGGGTGCTTAGTTTATTTTAAAAAATGAATATTTATACTTCTTTGCTGTTTGGGAAGGTATT
This sequence comes from Stegostoma tigrinum, assembly GCF_030684315.1. Lineage (NCBI taxonomy): Eukaryota > Metazoa > Chordata > Chondrichthyes > Orectolobiformes > Stegostomatidae > Stegostoma > Stegostoma tigrinum. Next base: position 40,161,652 of record NC_081368.1, read on the forward strand.
CAATTCCTTCTATGTTAAATCATTACTCGCCATCAGCACTCCTCATGATTGCAATTTTCTCAGTAGCTACGTCTCAGGAATAGGAATGGGCTGTATGCTTAGTTAATTTATTTTATTTATTATTAGTTGCAGAACATAAAGTTCATGTTCTTTTTTTAGTGTGACATCTCGAATATCCACCTGAACAGGCAGAAATCATTTTGCTTTAATGTTTCATCATCAACACTGCAGCACTTCTTTCATAACTGAACTGTAATGTCATCCCAGATGATGCCTTATCCCCAAGATTGATTATTTTACAGCATGAAGCTTGAATCAAAAAATGACGGTGCGACTGATATCATTAATAATGGCCTTAACCTGACTCGGTGAAAATACAATGCCTCGTGGACTTAACTGCAAATTCTGAATATAATATTGTGCTGCCTGAACAGGGGTTACAATTGCAGAAAGCTGTATTGAAATATGGGAAATTGCTTTCTTGTTTGATTTAATCTCCATTAGGCATGATAGACAGACATATCATTGGTCTGTACTGGCAAAGGTACAAAGATCCTATTTTACAAAGCTTACTCACTCAGCATTGCATATCTTCCTGTGTAATTTTCTGTACTGTAGACAAAGTGGTACTTGACTTAAGGGTAATAACCAGCCAGGTTCTATTATTGATTTATGTGTTTTCATTTTGTGTTTTTATTTCTCAGTGTTGAGAAGAAAGAACGAGCAAGATTAAAAACTGTAAAATTCCATGCCAGACCTGGAGTTATTGAAATGAAAGGGGTAAGTTTTAGAGTGGGGGAGAAAAAAATCTGTTTGGAAAAAACTAACATTTGAGAACAATACCAAGATTATTGATCCTTATTTCTTTTCGCCTTACTTGAAGCATGCAAAAATGTGAACCAGATAATTCACTCTTCTGTTGACCATATAACCATTTTTCTGATTAGTACAGTAGCGTCAAAAAGTGACTTTAACAGTATTTTGTAAGAGATATTGATTGTGATGAGGATGCCAGAAGAGACCTCATTTAATCTGAGATTCCACGTATTCTTTTTAAATTTTGTATATATAAAAAGAATCTGAATGTGACACAATGAACATTACTCGATTCTATGAGCAGAGATAAAGTAAGGCCTGAGTTTAAATTCTTTTTTTATCCCCTCTTCACATATGAATGGTGGAAGAAATATGAAAGCAAACTTCCACAGACAGTTATTTTTATTTTCACATAAATTGCACTTCCCGTGATACATATGCTCAGTAACGTTTTGTAGAAAAGTAATTACTTCTTGATCACATTGCCTTGTTTTCATTATGCTAAAGTTGAAAGCTAGAGTTGGATGATCCTGAGTCCAAACCTGTCTGGTTGATGCCCCTTTGTGACTCTGAGCATGGCATTGAGCTGACTAGTCTGGTTAGCAGCCTAGAACTGCTCTGGTCCAGCAGAATAAAAATACAAAAGTCTTGGTTTTCAGCTTTAGCACAATAATTATGCTTGAGAATGTCAACCCTTTGTTGGCTTATCCTGATGTGACTGACAATGCCCCAGATTGGTTTCAGTACACATGCATCAGATTGTAGCATTTCCACACCAAAAATAGGGCATTTGAGGACCATGTGCCTCAATTATAAAATTAAGCAGGTGGTGCATTTCCTCATGAACCTGAGGCCTGAAACTCTCTAAACTCAGACAAGTAATTAATCCATTTGTATTTACTGAAACTTAAACTACAGCTGGAAAAAAGATGCTGTGCTTATTAGCATTGAACTGCTCTTGCTTGTGATGCAGGAAGTCTATCTGTTGAATCAGTGAGATGGATATTTCTGACAGTTGGTGCTTATTTTAATTTATAGTCTTACAGTCACTCTTTCATGCAAATCCGTTCTCTCACACAATCACTCATTTACCCATGCTTGTTTGGGAATGTTCAAGATGGTGTGTTTTTTCACATATGCTTCTTCTCCAGTTTGGGCACTCTAGAACAAGAGATTCCCATGAGCTTTGGAAATACTGAATTTTTTTCCTGGAGGCTTTGAGGACATTGTCGAAACACTTTTATTGCTGTTTTGGTAGCCACTTGCTTTAACTGAACTTGGAGTAGAGAGCTTGCTTTGGAAATCTTGGGTCAAACATTAACAATATGGTCCACACGAGGAGCACAATGACAATAAGTATTGTCTTGAAACTGGGGATATTGTCCTGAAATAGGCCTCTGATACTGGAGCCCCTACCTTTCTACTGGATTTGCAGAAGCATTGGTGATGAATTTTTCTCTGAATTTGAAATTTGAAGTCAAAATATACATTGTCCATGTTGTTAGGAGAAACAAAGCCAAACATTGAGAATGTTTCATGACATCAAAAAGACAAAGTTAAGGGCACTCCATCTGAGTGCCCACAGCATTTACACCAAATTAGGTGATCCTAAGGTACAAGTGCGGATAGATGGATACAATCCAATTGCCATTATAGCTACAAGGCCCATAGTCACCAGGACTGGGAACTGACTATCCAAGGATGTTTGACATTTAGGAAGAACAGACAAGAAGGAAAAGGAGGTGGAGTCATGCTGATAGTAAAGGATGGAATCAGTACATTTGTATGAAGAACATATGGAATTTGTTTCCATTAGAACCAAGAAACTGCAAGGAGCAGCAGACATCAGTTGAAGTTATTTATAGGCCACCAGATATTAACAATAGTGTAGTGCTAGGAAGAGAAGTAAGAAGTATAGACAACATAGTTATTATGGTTGACTTCAGTCTGCATATAGACTCGGTAAGCTAACTGAGTACTAAGCTGTGGAGGAATGGAATATGTTAGGTAGGGATGGGTTTCTAGAGCAGTATGTTGACAAGCCAACTACAGGAAATGCTATTTTAGATCTAGTATTGTGTAATGAGAAAAGGGCTAATTGACAATCTTATTGTAAAAGAACCTTCAGGGATGAGTGACCTCAGTCTTTGATATTTAGAAATCTATTGATTTTTATTTTGAACATAATTGATGAGTCTCCACAGTCCTCTTGGGTATAGAATTCCAAAGAATCACCATTCAGTGACCTAAGAAATTCCTCCTCATCACAGCCCTAAACAGGAAAGATAGGGGAGTGGGTGGGTGCACTGCATATGGAGGGGGACGGCTGGTGTTAGGACACTTTCCTGCATTTACCCTGTGAAACCCTTCAAGAAATTAGTATATTTATATAAGATCATTTCATTCTTCTGAACTCTATAGAATGCAGGTCCAGTTTCTACATTCTGTAATTCTAAGAATCAGTCTGATCTACTTTTTTTGTACCCCTTCTATGACAAATATATCCCTCCTTAAGTAAGGAACCCAAATCCCTGACTCAAAACTGTATACAATATTTAAGTTGTGGTCTCGGCATACTTTTATACAGTTGAAGCATGGCCTCTTTACTCCTCTTAAATCTATTTGCAATAAAGGCCAATTTACCACTTACTTTCTCAATTGCTGCATGTGCATGTTTGCTTTTTGTGACATATGAACAGGGAAATGCATGATACTACGGACATCAACATTTCCCAATCTCTCCCTGTTTAATAACGTTTTGCACCTCTGTTCCTGTTATCAAAGTGGGTAACCTCACTTTATTTGCATCATATTCTGTTGGCCATATTCTTGCCTATTCACTTGGCATTTCTTAATCTTCTTGAAGCACTTTTGCATTCTCAGCATAACTTGCATTTTGTTATAAGTAAACTAATTATCTACCACTTTAATTGATGTTACAGTACATTCTTTTTAAACCTGAGAGGGAAGAACTTTTAAGATGTTTTCAAGTTCCTTTCTCATCAATCCTACTAGTTTGAGAGGGTGGTGAATAAGACAACCTGCATTGTTATAGTACTTATTGATATAATGAAATCTAGGCATTGCACAAGAGAGAATCAGTATGAAGAAATCAACCTGATTGAGAGAAGAACTTCTGTTCATGGGCTGACTAATAGTGCGAAATATAATTTTTTCAAAAATATTGGTTTTGAGAATACCTTTAAAAATGTAAATAAGTGTAGTAAGATTGGGAGATTGAGAAAGAGTTTGAGATTCCATAAGAGAAAGGGGCCCATCCAATGGGGAGAACAGGCCAGTGGAGAATGTCACACGGAACTCTGTGCAGGAGGAGATTGTAAATGTAAGGTAGGCTGTGAAGAGATTTTTAATGTTCCAAATCCTGTGATAAATAGGTTTGTGTAGATGCTTGTTCTAATCGAAATTTAGAGTATCTCCTATTAATTAGGCAGTTAAGAACTGGTATTTAGAGGGTTCTTGTACACAGTGATTTGTCCCTACCTTTGCACCGAGTAGGCTAGGGTTCAAGTCAAACCTTTGTCAAATGTATCTCATAATACACCTAGACAAGTGATTAGGAAACTTAAAAGAAAAAAAAGGTGCCAAGGGCTCTTGCAATATGGTGGTCATTTCCCGACTTCTAGGCCAGAAGGTCACGGTTCAAACATCACTGGCCCTAAATGTGTTGTAACATGCCTGAACAGGCTAATTTAAGAAAAATGAACTAGATTCCATAGTTTTAGAGGTGGCTAGTAGAACGGTACTAGTACTAGTATGTTGGAATTCAGAGGGGTGAACTCGTGGATTTCCCTGCCACAGCTTTCTACTGTTCTCAACAATTTTTACATTTAAAATGGGAAACTACGTACATGTTTTAACTGAGTGTCTCAAACAATCCAGTGAAGTTATTTACCAGTTAGTTTATTGAAAACAAAATTTGCTTAAGCAATGATATAAAGGAATGTTAACAAAAGATTTAAACTGGAAATATTTACAACTTCCCTTCTTGAACAATATACTCAAACTCCATGCCTGTGGGGAAAAAAAACAAATACTCTGCAGTGTTAGCTTAAAAACACATTGGCCGAGTAACAGTTAAAATCAGAAAAATATAACAGATGGTCCCAAATGCTTGTCTGTAACTGAAATCACTTTGCATGCAAGTTGCCAGCACTGGGACATATTCCTGGATCAGTTATGGCTGATCTGAAGTCAGTGTTGGTAGATTATAGAATTTTGTCTCTGATTTCTCAGTTGCAAACATAAAGTCCTTTTTTTGTGGTGATGATACCTTGCCAATATGTTTTCAACTCTTAAAATTTGATGAGAAGAGTTTCAGAGAAAAGAGAGAGAGAGAGGGGGCGAAGAGACTTCAGACTGTTTGAATCCAGTAGCTCTGTTATAACTGTCAACTAGATCATGAAAGTACTTCTTTGAAAAGCTTTGTAGACGAAATGATGCTAGTTCAGCGACTGGTGTCCTTTGCAAATGCAACTTTGTCCTTGCTGTAGCCAGTGTCCTCAGTTTGCAAAGTATTCTTTCCAATAGGTCCACAATATAGTAATATGTCCAGTCAATGATATTCTAAATTAGTATTTCCAATAACACATCTTCATAACAGTATATTGTGAGTAAATCGATGTAGAAAAAAAACTGGTTCCTACTTATACATTTTCCTGAATGAATATTTAATTAATTGATGATAATGATTTTGAAATGAATACATTGAGTTATGGTGATCTATCAAGCATAGGAAGAAGAATCGGCCATTCAGCCCCTCAAACCTGTTCCACCATTTAGTGAGATCATAGCTGGTCTGTGACCTAAGGTCACCATCACTGAATCCCCACAATGTTAACATTTTAGGGGTTACCACTGACCAGAAACTGAACTGGATTCAGCCACGTAAATAATGTGGCTACAGGAACCGGCCAGAGATAAGGAATCCTGCAATGAGAAACTGATCAGCTGACTGTAGAACCTGTTCACCATCTACAAGGCACAAGTCAGGTGTTTGATAGACCACTGACTAATTACCAAGATTAGTGCAGCTCCAACAACACTCGAGAAACTTGGCAGCATCAAAGCAGCCACTTGATTTGCACGACATGTACCCCCCCTCGTAGCAGTTATGTGAATCATTTGCAAGATGTGCTGCAGAAATTCACCAGGGCTTCTTAGATAGCATCATCCAAGTCGCAACCACTAAGGACAAGGGTAACAGGTACACGGGAACAGCACCACCTGTAAGTTCCCCTTCAGTCTACTCACTTGAAAATATATTGCCATTCCTTCACTTTCTGTAGCTTAAAATCCTGGAACTCCCACCCGAAGAGCATTGTGAGAATACCGACGCCGAACGTAGTGGTTCGAGAAGGCAGTTCACTGTCACCTTCTCAAGGGAAACAAGGAATGCACAATAATGCTGGTTTAGGCAGTGAAACTTGCATCCCTGAACGAATACAAAAATGACTTGCCCGTTGCTGCTGGAACTGGCCAGGCAGATTGACTGACAGTTGTCTGAGGGAGGAATTCTTCCTAATAAAAGGTGGAAGATCCATCAATGTATCGTTGTATGTCATCATATTGTTGCAAGTTGCCAGCTATATTTTTAACCTTAAGCACTATGACTTAATGCAGTATCCTAACATGGTTGCACATCTCTACATTGTTATGCTTTGCATGTTACCAACATTTTAACTGGCATTCATACACCATGTTTGAAATTCTGGGCATGTTTCCTTTTTTCAAAAAAAAAATGTTGTGGGCTGCATGTTTTTTCATTGACTAACTGTCACCCCACTGCTAAGAAAATGTTGCCCTATTTCCGATCAACACATTAAGACCTGATAGGTAATAATAGTTGAGTTTCCCAGCGGATCGGAGACATCGACACTGGTGTTCCAATCTAGAACAGTACAGCACAGGAACAGGTCTTTTGGCCCACTGTGTTTGTGCTGACTGTGATACCATTCTAAACTAATTCCATCTTGCATATGCTCTGTATTCCTTTATTCCCTACTGTTCATGTTTCTGTCTAAATGCCTATCAAACATTGCTATTGTATTTGCTTCTACTGTCTCCAGGCACCAAAAAACTCCTTTAAACTCACTTTCTCTCGACTTCTGTTAATCCTATGCCTCTAGTAATTGACATAGGAAGAAAGACTCTGACTGTCTATCCTATCTATGCCTCTCATAATTTTATATACTGTATCAGGTGCCCTCAGCCTCTGATGCTCCAGCAAAAACATTCCAGGTTTTTTCAACATCCCCTCATAGCTAATACACTTCATTCCAGGTAATATCCTGGTAAACCTCTCTTGCATCCTCTCCAAAGCCACCATATCCTTCCTATAGTGGGGTAACCAGAACTGCACACAGTACACCAAATGGGGTCTAACTAATACAGCTGCAACATGACTTGTCAACACTAATACTCGCTGCCCTGACCAATGAAGGCAAGCATGCTGTGTACCTTCTTTATCACCTTATCAACTTGTTTCATCGCTTTCAGGGAGCTATGGACTTGCATTTCAAGATCCCTCAGAAAATCAGTGCTCCTACAGGTCCATTTACTATATACTTGCCTCTTGCATTTGACCTCCCAAAATGCATCACCCTCAAACTTGTCTGAATTAAACTGCACTTGCCATTGATCCACCTAACTTTCCAATTTGTTTATATCCTGCTGTGTCGTTTGACAACCTTCCTCATTATCTAAAATACCACCAACTTTCCTATTCCAGTTCATTTATATACATATTACAACAACAGAGGTACCAGCACTAATCCTTGCAGAACACCACTGGTCACAGATTAACGGTCTCCATTCAGACAAACACCCTGCCATAACTACCCTAAATCTCTTATGACCAGGCCAATTTTGTATCCAAGTTACCAGCTCACAATGGATCCCACATGTCTTAATCTCCTGGATCAGCCTACCATGAGGGACCTTGTCAAATGCTTTAATAAAGTCCATGTAGACACATCCAGTGTCCTACCCTCATCGATCAAGTTTGTCACTTCCTCAAAAAACTAATCAACTTTGTGAACCAAGACCTCCCCTGCATATAACCACGTTAACAGTCCCTCCTAAGTTCATTCTTTTTCAAATGTGAGAAAAATCTTATCCCTAAGAACCTTGCCAGTAATTTCTTTACCACAGATATAAAGCTAACTTGTTTATGATTTCCTGGACTATCCCTGTTGCCCGTTTTAAACAAAGGAACAGTGCTGGCTATTCTCCAGTCTTCTGGGACCTTGCTTGTGACTGAAGAGGGTACAGAGATCTCTGTTAAGGCCCTAGCAATCTCTTTCCTTGCCTCCTTCAATATCCACGTTGTCAAAGGCTGGCAGCTTCAGATTTGGAAAAATTGGAGGCCCCTTGACACCTTGGTTTCCCAGTCAGGAAACAAGCAAACTTGCTTGCCTACTATGAAACCAGGTAGTTGGGAAGATGGTGAGTTGTGGCCATTAATTAACCACCTCAGTGCCTTGATGGGTGGTGAGTTGGCAAGGTTGACTATGGACTCTCCGGTCCAGAAATTTATTAGAAAGGTGGCAAGAAAGGGATAAATATCTTGTCAGGGTCAACTTGCCCATTATTTCTCATCAATACTTTTCTCCACACCACCAGGGAAGAGAAATTCTGCCCGCTGTATTGAAAAAAGTTCCTCTGTTCTCATATGCATAGATCACAAAATTAGTCCAATGCAATGTTTTTATTCTTATTTTTGAGGCTCAGATGAATAACTGTGTACTTACCAGGCTGCTAAAAGAGGGCTTATGTGTTTTGGTTCTGATTTCCAGCATCTGCAGCTTTTTGGTTTGCTTAGTGCTTATGTACAAAGCTGCTAACAGAGTGATAGTAGCTGCATTAATTCTGAGTTTGTATGTGTGGTTTTGCAACTCAGGTTATTGTGACCTTTGTCAAAAAGAATGGGTTGGATTTGCATCCAGGAAGTTGTCGTCATTACATTCAGCGAGAGTTGCACTGGATCTTGGCTCCAAAACTGTGCTTTACAGTCATATATCTGTGCTTTTATTTTGGTTTTTATTCAATCTGTCTTGTAACTCTTTTCAATACCAGAATTACAAGTCCTTACAACCAGTTACATTCTCTCAATTCTAGCCATTTATGCATCCTCCCTCTGCTTCACCACTGGGGACTGTTTTAGTAATTTGTATCTGAATGCTTGGGCCTTTCCTTTTCTGAAAATCCATATCTGACCAAGTTTTTTTGGATCATCTTTGCTTTCCATCCTTTTTTTTAATTTGGCATCCGTATTTATTGATGAAGCTTGTGAAATGGTCTGGAAATATTTTTTACATTTAGAGGTGATTCATAAATATAAGTTGTTGAGAAAATATTAGGGGTGCTGCAATCTAACAGAATATTTATTGCTAATAAGAAAGTTCCTTTAAAATGTCAGAATCACAGATCTACATTCCCAACAGTAAATAGTATTGCTGCCTCACATTCCCATCTGTCTGGTACCGGATTCCACGACTTAATATCTATTATTTTCAATTTTCTTCATCTTTAAATTATTTTTTTAAATTTAAAAGGTAAAATTTTTGTTTCTTTACAGACTAGCTAACCATAACAAAGGATAATAGATTCCATTAGGTCTCGAAATTGGGGAGGGGTGGAATTTGTTGGTTACAGAAATCGATTAGGATAAGGCTGTAAAAGGAGGTTTGGTGAGTGGTTTGGCACTTCATGTGTTATTGATTATTGTGGCATATACAGCTACGGGTATCAATAAAATAGAGGCATTTACACTATGATTGTTGCTGCAGGTAATATTAGTACTGTTGAGGTGGTGTGGGCAAGTTGTACACTCTTCTCAGATGTCACCACAGATTCTTTAGGGATCTTAATACTGTCTGGCCAGTTTTGACAAGGGCAGTTTGAGAGTGTACTTCTTAGATCATGTTAGTGCTATCTCCAGGAATTAATTCCCCATGTAATATGGGAATGGATTACTTTGGTTAGTATTAGTTGGAGAGGTGTACTTCCAGGCAGTATTATCACTGGGGTGGGGTAAAACTACTGAGATGTCAGTGGTGTGCTCTTTTAGGCTTGCAAATTTATTGTTAATATTACCACTTGGGGTGTGCATTCGATTTCCTTTCTTGATGTTTTCTGCCTCCTACGTTCGAACAATACCTGCTATTACAGCCTTTAATTTCAACCAGTGGGGAGAAGAAAAAGATTGAATGATGTCCTGTGTCTTCTGAGACCACAGTTTCTGTTATGGCTTTAAAGTAAATTGAAGAGTATGATTCAAACTAAACAGTGCTTCAGTTAAATGTGTTCAGCGATATCAGTCTAATACAATGCTGCCTCAAAGGCTGGAGTGTGTGTGGTTAGTCTAGGATAGTTTCATTTGTTATTTGTTATTTATTTTTTCCTATAACGTTATCATTTCAAACATTTCCCTTTACAAGTCGTAAACGTGGTGATGCAATGACTGTAAAATCCAAGGCGTCAATACATGGCATCCTCAAATAACAGTTTCTATTTAACTAATACTGCTGGGGATGGGCAGGTCTTGGCTGAGTTAGTCCTTCCCAGTTGGGGATCTTCGCACAGTCAATATTAGGGTTAGGATTATTGCAATCAATTTCAACATTTTAGTAAAGAATTCAACCTCTGCCCTTCTGCTATAGGATGTGAACATTTATATTTTGGAAACAGCATTCAGGTGAATATCTGGTCTCCAGCATTGTGATTTATGTGTCATTTCTCCAGATCCATGTGAACATCGTTATATTACTACAGAGATAATGTTCTTAGGGTAAATTTAATTCTGGATTAGTGGCAAGAAGTCTTGCCTACCAATAAGCACAGTTAGACATAGATAACAGTTTTTAATGGCACACTGGTAAAGTTCTGACAACAATTGAAAAATCCTAGTCAAGTGTGTGTTAGAAGTTCTGGCATGTGCTACCCGTTGATAAGGCCATCTGTAACCAGCATGAATGCATTAAATTATCCATAAATTCTGCCTCTAGACGCAAGCATCTAAGTTATTATCAGGATTCACTACAGTACTTGAACTGTTGATAGGTACAAATGTCTAGGCGGTAAATAGGCTCATCAGCCTTTAGTTTCATTACAGTCCATATCTTCAACATGAAGTACAGATTTTATTGCATGAGTAGTTAGGTAATGAATTAGTGCTGTTGGAGAGCAAAGAACGTCAATAGATAATGGGGAATTTTGGTTTAATACACTTGGCTGGTTGGTTGTGTGAAAGAATTTGGTTATTTAGAGGAGATGCCATAAAATGCAGTTAAGAAAAGCCTTGTTTACCTGATTTTGCTCGCCACGTCAATGCTGATCCACATTTACAATGTGTTTTGCATGACTGAAACATCCATTCATCCTCCTATGTCCTCCATCCATCCTCTTCTCCTTCACAGTCATCCAGAGCCAAGCGTAAAAAGAGCATCTTGTCTCGAAAGTTTACCTTCTACAGGAGCAAGGAGAATATTGTGCAGGAGCACACAGGTGATCATGGCCGTAAGTAACTGTAGGCTTACATGAAGTCTGATCAGAGGGAACAACATTCTGTAAACACTAACTCAGTGTGGTGCAAACACTAACATGTCAGTACAATGGTTCCAATGTTCCAAGCACTTTTCCATGGACTGTATCAAATGGGGCTTCAGCAGGTCCAGACTGAGGTATAATTTTGATGTTAGACAGTGAGCAGAGTGAGATCTGATATTAATGTCTTATGTTGCAGAATTAACACGTTGTAATTATTTCAGTAGCATTCGCAAAATTCATGTAATATCATGTCTGCTCAATCTGAGTTAACACTGAATATATTTAAAACAATTACAATTTAACAGACTAACAATTCTGCATGAATATTCCCTGGTCTCAATATCATGAAACAGTTAAAATCAATGAAATCCTCAGTAACTGCAGTGGCCCCAGTAGCAACTTCTATTCTGCTCTATCACTGTGCAGGAGTCCAGGTGCTAATTCACTCCTTTCCTCTGTTTCTATATCTCTTTTTGTTTCTGTGTTACTTCTAAATTTTTGCTGTCCGGTGATTGGATCCAGGAGTTCCCTGGATTAAGTGATGACTATTACGGGATGAAGAACCTGAGTAAGTGAGAGACCAACATTTGTGAATGTAGAAATCACAAACAACTACCTCTTGAACATCTGATCTCTCTTCACTTCTGTAACCCCAAGTAACTTTATTAGCATTGCCGGTGCTTCAAGTCCATTTTTACACTGGTTACTAAGGACTGCCTCTCTCCAATAATTTCAAAAATGACGACCTAGTGTTGCAAACTAAATTAAGTCACAAGTTAATGATTTATCAGTTTAATTGTACAACAAATTCTTAACCAACACTTAGTCATTAATGCAATATAAATCACATAACTCATCTATAATTTTGTGCACCGTTTAAAGGATTTGTGTCTAATTTGAGAGATTTTATGTGTTTATAATGCATATGGTTTATAAAAAGAGAATTGAAAAGGGATGATTTTAGTCTGTTTTGTTTATAGCTTTTGCAAATGATTAGTCCCAGCCTATCATAAAGCACATTGCAAAGTGCCCCTTTGGATGCTGCAGCTCAGGGTATCAGTGCTATCAACTAGGATGTAAATAGTTGGGGTTATAATTACCTGTTTAATCTGTCTCGATCAAACCTTTGCTTTTTGTTCCAATACTCCACAGTGGGAAGGTTTGTGGATCAAGTTTTTGTAGTATTTTTAGTAGTACCTTCTGATATTAATTTTCCATGAAAAGACAACTGCTTAAATCTCTTGCTTTGCCACTTTTTAACTTCATCCCTGACCTGTGCTGCTATAATGTATTATATTACTTGCTCACTACATATAACTAGCTAATAACTCACTCATGATGTATGAACATTTAATAAATCCTCAGTTTGGATCCTTTCTCAGACCTAGATCTTCTCATCTCCAGATAGCTAGAAAGCAGACATACCCTGTAAGGTACATTATGGATCTGTTAGAAATCCTGATGCAGTAATCGCTTGGGAAATTTAAGCTTCTGGTGGGCAGTTGCCCAGCGCTTGGAGCCCTCTGGATACTAACCTTGATAATAATTTCTAAAAATTTAGAGGAGTTTAAAATCACTCACTGTGACCCCTTCTCTGGGTATTCAATTGAATTCCTCCACATCACCCTGACCTGCAATTCCTGAGGCGTCCTGTTTAGCTGCTACCTGTACCCATTTAGCTGCTACCTGTATCCCTTCACTTACTTGCCCATCCTACCACCTTGCCTGTTTGTCACTGAACCTGTCATCCACCCTAGTCTCTCATCCACTTATATTACACATTTACCCTTTCTCCTTGTCAAAGAGGCTTTGGGCCGTTAAATATTGGAATATCTAAGTTACTGCTGTAAAGAGCAGGTGTATTGAGCCTCTAGCGTTGATCCAGCGCTGTGGTAGGAGGCTTCCTGAATAGTAACACTTTGCGTGTCTGAAGAAGCTCAAATCATGGAGCTGTGGAGCAGGCTAAGTGAAAAGGAGCAGTGGCAATTTGACTAATATTGCCACACCTCTTAAGAGTCAGTCCTTGGTTTCTTGATCTCACTTCTACCAGGGCTTTTTTCTGGCAGAATGGACGGACCCATCTGATGAAGATGCTGGATGAGTCAGGCAGCGCACAGGTGGTTGAAAGCTAACTTTTATATCCTATAAAAAATAATCACTGTTGCACTTGCTAAGATCTTGAACAGCATTGGAAAATGATGTGCGGGTGGGAAGTACATTTCATCAGTGTGATGCAACACAGAACAGACTAAGCATTCTGCAATTGAATACCAGCCTATGAGATCATCCTCACCATAGCGATAAAGGATAATAGCTGTGAATGCTCAGTAACTTTATATATTCAGACCTATTATTAGCAGCAGAATCACATCCCACAGGAAACAACAAATTGTTTTGTAGTAAACAAAAATCCAGTAAGAATCAGTGTAAGATTTTGATCAGCACATTTTTCCAAACGTACATTAAAATATTCAGTGTTAGTAATGTTCAGGAAGTTACTGTGCCAGTACATTGTAATCAGAAGCACGTACCGAAGGACAGTGCCCATCTGTTGTATGCTCCTTTTATAATCTGAAACTCTGGCACCTTGCTTTTTTTGCAGAGTGTATGACGTCCAACACCAGTGACAGTGAAAGCAGCTCCAGTAAGTAACCCCTTCGGGTTCCTTCATTTATTTTTCTTCTCCCTTTGCAGGTCATTTGTCTCCACAGGTCCTGTCCTCAGGTGGGACAAACGGTTGGGAACACTGACAACCTGCATAGCCTTATCATGAGGCCATCAACATATTCAATTGCTTTTTGGTTGGATAGTCAATCAGGACCTCAGCCCTAATCAGGACTAAAGAAGAGCTTGCAACCCAAGCTTCATTAGCTGTCACCACCTAGGATAGAGTTGGAGGCTTTAGCTTCAGTCTCTTTGAAATGAATCAAACAGTGCCATTTAAGCTGCATTTATCTAGTAGTGAGCAGGACAATCTGGGCTGCTCACCCCCACATATTCTGTGCTTGGGTCAATGTTGTGGTCTGGGAATTCACAAAGATGCAGTTCATTGTTGCTTTTTATTTGCTCCAGCCTTAGCCTGCTATAACACAGGATACACACCACAGGATACACACCAGACTTACCAGTAAGATGGATACCTTAATACAAATGATGAATTATCACCAAAACTGACTGACTTATAATTCCGTTTTGTATTCTACTTGTGTCTCAAATTAAATTCCTAGTGGATTAGATTTAAGCAAGCGCTGGCAGACTGGGCAGATGGAAATGCAGGAGCAAGAGGATGGTATGGGGTGAGTGGAGTTTAAATGTTGAGGAGGATTTCAGCTGATCATAATGTTTTCTATTTTCTTTCTTCATAGAGGGTCAGGATGATACTGTTCTATCTTATGAAGCAGTTACTCGCCTGGAGAGTAAGTAGATATTTTCAGATGGATGCTCTTTTGTAGGAAGTTATAATATTGTGTTTGGAAATATTCAGTTAGCAATGTGCAGGAAGATACTGTGCTATTACGTTGTAATCAGAAACCCTTACCCGATCACATAGAATTAGTGGACTTGCTATACAAGAGACCAAATGAGGTTTTTGTGCTATATCATTGTATTAAATCTAGATCTAAACCTAATATTTTTATGGTAACTTGAGTGCTATTCTATGGCAAATGCATGAGACTCCATCTGCTAACTCCAGTTCGAACTCCAGCATCTACACACTTTTGCTTTTATGCAACTCACTCTTCTTACTTAGTCATGTCACCATTTATTTTGCCCACTGATTTCAATTGTTGGAATTCACTTTGTAACAGTACAATGGTACTTTCACATCAGGAACTGCAGTAGTTCAAGGATAAATATTGCTCTTGCTAGCAACATACATCCTTTGTCTTAATTTTCTGTAAGGAATCCTCTGTAAAAGCCTGGAACCAAAGTGATGAGAGCTCTCTGTACTTCTGCAGTACTAACTCTATAACATCAGGTCTGTTTGAAGCAGATAACACCTCTGTAATCAATTAGAATGAGTTTGCTATTATATATTGGTTCTTAGAATAATTAGACAATCCACCTCTGGTCCAATTTGTTACCTTATTCTTTTGTCTTTTCCGTTACATGTAGTGAGATAGGAGCACTGAAACAGTCCTAAAACAATTGAAACTAGCACAGCTGTTGATCTGGTCTTCCCATGCACGTGTGCAAAACCTGTGATGGACGTCACAGCTTTAAAGGGTGCTGCTGAAATAAGTCTTGTTCAGTTGCTGCAGTGCATTTTTGTAGACAGTAAACAGTACGTTGACAGTCTGTAAACAGTTGAGGGATAGTGGGAGGGGTGCTACTTAGGCTATTTAATATGTTTGGTTCTATGTAATTGTTAATTCTCTTTTAATTGTTTTTAAATTTCAGTTCACTATGCTCGGCCAATAATAATTCTGGGGCCAATGAAGGACAGAATTAATGATGATTTGATTTCAGAGTTTCCAAACAAATTTGGTTCCTGTGTACCGCGTAAGTACTTCAAAAATATCATCTTATCCATGAAACATCTACTTTTGGATTCAAAATAATGACAAACCATTGTTCACTTGGGGAAAGTACATTGATACTCAAGCTTCACTATTCCTAGGCTTGCCACAAAAGTTAAAAGTTTGATTATATTACTGGAAGTGCCCAAGTTACATGTCTTATGGACTCGTGATAATAGAAAAAAAGCAGTGATCAGGTTTCTGTACTTGATATGAGCTACTATTTATTATAAATAAATGAATTCCAACCACAAGGAAACACAAACATGAATTATTAACATATAACTTGATTAGCTGAAACTGTAACCCTTTCTCAAACCTATACATACACATGCACACAAACAAATAATATGGATGTTAAGGGTGAAGGAAAAAGAATTGGGGAAACACCTTTCAATAGCAATGTCCATAGGATTCAGTGATATATCTCTTTTGCTTCATCCAAAGCCCTCTATCTCCATAGCCAAACCTTTTTGATTCTTTGCTAAAGACACAGGAAGAGGAGTTTGACACATTGTGTTCAGTTTTTCAGTCACTGAATAGGGGTGATGCTTACGGCAAATGGTGGGAAAGAATAGCAGCCTTTCCTTTTTGTTTACTTCACTGCAGAGACTTCACTGTCTACTGCAATCTGAAGATCTTCTGTCTTTGTCTGCACTGTTCACACAGAAGCTGTTCAGGAACCAGTCCAGGAGGTGTTCTGTTGATGATTCAGGATGAAGTTTTCTCTGATAACATGCATCTTGTCCTATTGTTTAAACAAACCAGTGGTGTAAATATAACTCAGTGATTTGTTTTTAAAAGTACAGCAACTCCTTCTGCAGTCCTTGGTTTAAAGTAGTCCTTTTCCCATTTTGATTTAGAATCCGAAATAAAGAAAATTGAAAGATGTGATCTTTACAGTTCTCTTCAATATATGACAGGCAATCACAGGGGATTCCTAGAAATAGTGATATTCTCCCAGAAATCCTATTCTGCAAAAGTGTCCATTATGCACACTATCATGGCATTTTATTGGTGTTTAATGATACACTATGATGCTGGCAAATAATAATATATAATATACAAAAATCCAATGATTTCAGGTACCTACTAAGCCCTTTAGTTTGAAGGCTCTGCTAACACCAAATATGAACCTGACGATGCATAAAGAGGTTGGGGGGGGGTGGTTGATTTATTTTTATTATTCATGATGAATGATTAGAATAATATGAATCTTAGACAGAAGCATAAATTCTCTAGTCATCAACTATGGATGGGTTCAATCTGAATTTAAATCAAAATCTAAGAATTTCCTTGGAGCTGGTCTTGCCTTGCTGCTATAAATCCATAAAATTCAGGGTAAAGTTGTTGATGTTTCCATAGTACTTCTGTTGAAATGACAGTGTCAAAATCAATCAAAACTGTTCTGAGCGAATTCCTGGCAAAAGATGATTAAGCAAACCAGAAGAGCCCCAATAAAACAGTGCATGCAGTATGAGAGGACATCTAGTGGTCAAATTACAACAGAATATTAGTAATTAATAATCTTTATAGAATTCTTTAGCATAGAGATTTTGTACAAGCTGTAGCTCGTGGACGGAGATCTCCATTCTCCTGACTGCCAATATCTGTTTTAAAATTCAAGTTTCTGTTTTCCTTTTAAAAGTTATCATGGATGGTAAGGTATTCCAAGTCTTAATCAGCCTCTGCCAAAAATATATTATTTTAATATCTCCAGTCATTCTTTTAGTGGCAGCATTTTCAAATAAATGTTGCCTCATGTCAAGCATGTCTACCTACACAGTTCTTGCATTTTTTGTGCCCTAATAAGGATTCAAGGCTGTTACCTGATCTAGAACCTAGAGACTCTGGATCGTGTGTAGAAGGAATTGCTTTTGCGTGTATGAGGAATCTCTAGCTTTTTATATTTGTTTCATGAGTGAAGGTTTAGTATTATTTAACTGTATGTGACTCACTCACAGGTTTAAATGTGTTTTCAGTCCTTGCCTCTTATCAAAAAGGGATTATTCCATAGAGTACTGAAAGTTTAGTTTCACAGCATTGCCAAATATCATGCTTGGGTACCTGTAGCAATACACTTCAGTAGGAGAAAGTATGGATTTCAATTGTATTGTGATCACAGCACTGCTACGTCATAGTACCGGGGACCTGGGTTCGATTCAATCCTTAGACAACTGTGTGGATTTCTGTCAGGTTCTGTGGTTTCCAGGCATACGCCAGAGATGTACATGGTGGATGGCTTGGCTATGCTGAGTTGCCCTGTAGTGTTGAAGAATGTGCAGGATAGGTGGATTAGTCATGGTAAATTCAGGGTTACAGGTGTTGAGGGGTCTGGGTGGGATGCTTTTCAGAGGCTTGGTGCAGACTCACATGGTCTCTTTCTGCACTGTAGCGATTCTTTGATTCTGAGAAATCAAATACAGGCAGTCCCTGAGTTGTGAATGAGTTTTGTTCTGGAGTCCATTCACAAGTCAATTTGTATGTAACTTGGCACATGATGCAGGACAATGTAAGGCAGCTGTTCATAATTAAAGGAAATGTTCATATGTCAGGTCTTTAAAATTACAGTCCTGGGATCAGGATTATAAGTCCAAGCGTTCTTAAGTTGGGTGTTTATGCATTGAGGATACAGTGTAAGTAATTAAAAAGAAATTTATTCCTCAAGATCAGTCATGAGAATTTGCTACTGCACAGGATAATTGAAGCAGCTAATGTCTGTATTTAAGGGCAAGCTCAAAAAACATTAGAGAGGAGAGGATAAAAGGTTACACTGTTAATAAGGTCCCAGCTGATATTATTACTGGACAAGTCAGATCCCAGAATTAAATCTGGCTTGGTAGATCATATTTTGTTGTTTTTAACATGGTCTTCCACTGAAAAGTAGGTATGCAATGCTGCAGATTTGGTTTTAACAATAAAATAGAATTTTATTGCCCAAAAGAAAATAATATAAAATAGAATAAGCAAGGCCATTTATACAAAATACAACTTGAAAAATTTAGATACATTAAACAGAAATAACAATCCCATCTGTCGTAACACCATCTTTGCACCAACACAGATAATTTCCTTTTGCAGTACATCTACATGGGTAATTTAACTAAAAACCAAAACATCTGCATATGCTGGAAATCAGAAACAAAAACAGAAATTGTTGGTCAGGCTCAGCAAGTCTGGAATCATCTGTGGAAAGAAATGAGCATTGGTTAACTCAACTGTTTCTTTCAGATTTAGTCTTGAGTTTGGTAACCTCTTCATTGATTAATCACACAACTGCGCTTAGTCTGTTGCAACTACTGAATAGTCCTTCAGGGTTAGAACATAGAACAATACTGTGCCGATCTATAATCCTACTAAGATCAATCTACCGTGTGTACCCTACATTTTACTGTCCTCCATGTGTCAATCCAAGAGTTGCTTATAAGTCTCTAAAGTATGTGACTCCGCTGCCACTGCTGGCAGTGCATTCCACAAGCCCACCACACTGTGTGAAGAACTACCTCTGACATCTCCCCTATACTTTACTCCAATCACATTAAAATTATGCCTCCTTGTAATAGTCATTTCTGTCTGGGAACATGTCTCTGATTATCCACTCTATCTATGCCTTTCATAATCTTGTACACCGCTATCAAGTCACCTCTTATCCTTCTTTGCTCCAATGAGCTGCAGCATAACCTCACAGCTCTTAAACTCAATTCCCCTGCCAATGAAAGCCAACAGAGACCATATGCCGTCTTTACAACCCTATCAACTTGGGTTGCAACTTTGAGGGATCTGTGGACATGGACACGAAGATCCCTCTGTTCTTCCACAATACCAAGGATCCTGCCTTTAACCCTGTATTCTGCATTCAAATTTCACCTTCCAAAATGAATCATATAATACTTCCAGTTCGGAATTTTAAAACTGAAGTCATTACACTTAGAGAGCCTATTTTCTAACAAATCTCCCTTCTTCAGTAGAAACTGTTTCGTGAGAATCTCTGTGAACTGAAAACCGAAAGGTTCGCAAGCTATTGACTTTACCCTAAACACAAATAAAAAGTTTCTCTGTTCTGAAAACTCTTACAATGCAAACATTGTCCATTATCACCCTAAGAACTCCTCTTTCATACTGTTTTATTTAAATCATAGCCCCAGAAATACTGGCAAGTTAATCGTTAAAACCCTTCATACCAAAACTCAGAAGCTACCATTTTAAAGTCTGAAATATAAAATAAATACTCTTAAAAGGTACACCTTACCTCTCAATAGTCAGGTGAGGAAAGGTTGGAGGAAGCTGAAGTAGGACACAAACACTAGCACACGTGGTTTGAGGCTAACTGGCCTGTTTCAGTGCTATAAATTCAACATAATTCATAACATATCAGATGAAATATAATTGAATCTTCTGCTTCCTTGCCTTGCAGACACCACCAGATCAAGACGTGAAAATGAAATTGATGGACAGGATTATCACTTTGTGACTTCCCGGGAGCAAATGGAGAAAGATATTCAGGACAATAAGTTCATTGAAGCTGGTCAATATAATGACAACCTATATGGGACCAGTATTCAATCTGTTAGAGCTGTTGCTGAGAGGGTAAGTACAGTTAAGGGTTACAAATAAAAATCTCGTTAAAGGGAAGGCTAACAACAAGTTGCGCCATGAATAGATAATGCATATTCCTATTATTAAATTGCTGGGCAAACTATATGTACGCTAAGACACTGTCCACCACCATAGTACATTCCCCATGAAAACGTTCTCTCTTGAGTTAAGATAATTTCTTTGTTGCCAAAATACACATTTGACACTGCGTGAAACAAATTGTGTTGAAAATACAGCCAAGTATTCTTAGTTAGCAATGGAAGAATTGTAAATGAGTCATAGAATTACACTTGGCATGGACAAGGTGGGTGGGAATGGGATTCACATTTTTTGTTATGAAGTGTATAAAACACTGGGAAGGGAAAGTCAGTGTTGTCTTCAGGAAATGCTATTTACATATTGATTGAAAGCAACCCTGAAAAATAGAATCAGAGATAATGGGAACTGCAGATGCTGGAGAATTCCAAGATAATAAAATGTGAGGCTGGATGAACACAGCAGGCCAAGCAGCATCTCAGGAGCACAAAAGCTGACGTTTCGGGCCTAGACCCTTCATCAGAGAGGGGGATGGGGAGAGGGAACTGGAATAAATAGGGAGAGAGGGGGAGGCGGACCGAAGATGGAGAGTAAAGAAGATAGGTGGGGAGGTAGGGAGGGGATAGGTCAGTCCAGGGAAGACGGACAGGTCAAGGAGGTGGGATGAGGTTAGTAGGTAGCTGGGGGTGCGGCTTGGGGTGGGAGGAAGGGATGGGTGAGAGGAAGAACCGGTGAGGGAGGCAGAGACAGGTTGGACTGGTTTTGGGATGCAGTGGGTGGGGGGGAAGAGCTGGGCTGGTTGTGTGGTGCAGTCGGGGAAGGGGAGATTTTGAAACTGGTGAAGTCCACACATTGATACCATATGGCTGCAGGCTTCCCAGGCGGAATATGAGTTGCTGTTCCTGCAACCTTCGGGTGGCATCATTGTGGCAGTGCAGGAGGCCCATGATGGACATGTCATCTAGAGAATGGGAGGGGGGGTGGAAATGGTTTGCGACTGGGAGGTGCAGTTGTTTGTTGCGAACTGAGCGGAGGTGTTCTGCAAAGTGGTCCCCAAGCCTCCGCTTGGTTTCCCCAATGTAGAGGAAGCCGCACCGGGTACAGTGGATGCAGTATACCACATTGGCAGATGTGCAGGTGAACCTCTGCTTAATGTGGAATGTCATCTTGGGGCCTGGGATAGGGGTGAGGGAGGAGGTGTGGGGGCAAGTGTAGCATTTCCTGCGGTTGCAGGAATTCCCAATTCCTATTCCCAATTCCTCCGCCTCTACCGCATCTGCTCCCACGATAAGACATTCCACTCCCGCACATCCCAGATGTCCAAGTTCTTTAAGGACCGCAACTTTCCCCCCACAGCGATCGAGAACGCCCTTGACCGCGTCTCCCATATTTCCCGCAACACATTCCTCACACCCCGCCCCCGCTACAACCGCCCTAAGAGGATCCCCCTCGTTCTCACACACCACCCTACCAACCTCCGGATACAACGCATCATCCTCCGACACTTCCGCCATTTACAATCTGACCCCACCACCCAAGACATTTTACCATCCCCTCCCCTGTCTGCTTTCCGGAGAGACCACTCTCTCCGTGACTCCCTTGTTCGCTCCACACTGCCCTCCAACCCCACCACACCCGGCACCTTCCCCTGCTCCAAAACAAAATTCAACACCCAATCCTCCCTTCCTAAGCTTTTCAAAAATATCCTTGAACCAGTCCTCTGGACGTTCTTATAGAATCACCTTGTGGGCCTGCCTACAGTACCAAGAATACCCATTACTTAGCTTGTGATATTGCCCAGTACTATTGGAGCTATCAACCAATCTGATCAACAGGCACATCCTGCTCCCTCACGAAAAGCATTAATCTTCACAGTGGGGTGGGTGGGCTTCTGATGGTTGTCAGCTTCCAGCTGAATTTTCAGGGTAACGTGGAAATAGTGTATCCTCTTCCCCACCCCCTCGCCACTGCCACCAACTTACCCAGTAATTTTCAATCCTTAAATATTGTAAGTTTTATAATTGAGGTTTAAAAGATATGCTTCTTGAAATCCCAAGAAGAACTGGCAGTATTTATAGTTTGGAGGCATGAACGCATGTCAGACAGGTACATCATTCTCTTTAAAATGTGTATGAAGATATGACACTGCTTAGGATGATGATGCTGAGCTTACCACGCCTGTTTGCCATCTGCTGTTGATTTTGTATGTTGACATGCATGCAATTCCAAGAAAGACTATGTTTTGATGATACATCGCTAAAGAGTTGATTTTGGCTGACACAGCAGTGATGTTTCTAGCTCTAGAGTGGAGCTGGAGGGCAGGAAAGGATATCGATTAGATGTAGCTCTTAAAAATTAACTGGTGATCCTTGCTGGCATGCCTTATGTGAGGCGGCAGCAAGTCAGGTTCTTTAGGATTCCATAATTTAATAGCCTTTCAGTGCTTACTGTTAGGATGTATATGTGGAGCTTTGACCCAGCAAGATTCATAGTATTTAGAAGACAGGACAATATATTCTTCATTGTGTGAACTGTTCTTATTTTCATAGCATATTATCTTAATTTTAAGAACTGCAGTTCATTTTTAATAGGTTTGTTGTTGAGGCTGTTGCTTCCATCTTTGCAGGGAAAACACTGCATACTTGATGTGTCTGGGAATGCTATCAAGAGGTTACAGCTTGCACTACTCTATTCTATTGCCATTTTCATCAAACCCAAATCTGTGCAATCCCTAATGTAAGTATTAACATTCTCTCTGTCTGGCTGCAAATGACATTTTTAGAAATTTACTTAGTAAATGTAAGTGTCGCTGGCCAGGCCAGCATTTATTGTCTGTCTTTAATTGACTGTGAACAGGTGGTGGTGAGTGGCTTTCTTGAACCACTGCAGTACTATCAGAAAATAGGTAGGTTTATTGACTATCATTCTACTGAATGATGCCATTGTGAATGTTTTTAGGGAAAAGCGGGTATTTGGATTTTTAAAGGTTTCTCTATGACTTTTTAAACCTAAATAAATGTAGTTTGAAAGTCAACATGGTACATAGTCCATGCTGTTGCATTTAAAAATAATGCTCTTTCAGAATTTTCTATTTCTTCCACAGTGGAAAATTTTGTTATTTACAAAGAAACACTATGATGTCCACAGGCAACTTACTAGTTTACTAGTGACACACTACATTAAATATTGCTGAGTATTTTTACTTGCTGTAGAACTGTGAATAATAACTCAGACTGCTCAGATGCCACTACCGCAACAAAAGTCATTCATCCATTTAACTTAGCAGAACAGCTTCCAGTAAACCTGTTGTTAGAGCTAAGAATATTATATTGCACCAGTTTATAAAAGGAATATTGAAATTATGTTCCCCTGAAAGATCATTTCCTCGTAA
This sequence comes from Stegostoma tigrinum, assembly GCF_030684315.1. Classification (NCBI taxonomy): domain Eukaryota; kingdom Metazoa; phylum Chordata; class Chondrichthyes; order Orectolobiformes; family Stegostomatidae; genus Stegostoma; species Stegostoma tigrinum. Next base: position 40,185,577 of record NC_081368.1, read on the forward strand.
ATCGAACACAAGTGATTGGCCTTGAACTTCAATGACAATGAACTAGATTTTCAGTTCAAACTGATCATCTGATGTCAAGTTTTGCTGATAGTGAGATTACGTTCAATCGGCACCGACAGTGCACTACACAACAAATTGGATTGGATTACTAAAACTTCCTTCAGAGTACGTGCAAGACATATGAAATATTTAAACAAGGCTTCTACGGTTGATATTACCTTGTATGGATGACTGATTCACACTATATTAGTCTTAACTAGCAATCTTTAGCATTAATGAGCAAAAAGGAATGTACACTATATAATTTAAGAGGGGCTTACTCTTTTTGACTTTTAAGAACAGTTTTAACTGAAAATGTTAAACAAATTTGCATACTTGAACTAAAATATGGTCCCGAATTCTTAAGTGCATACATGTGCTAAAAAAAAACAAACTTAAAAACAAGTAGGAGTTCTTTGTATACTGTTGGTATGTTTTGAACTATTTTTGGCTTTTTCTAACAAGGCAGTCAGTTGAATCACTAACAACCGAATACCCTGAAGAGCATGTGGATCAAGTGACTGTATTTTTATTGTCTACTTAATTGCCAACAACACTAATTTGACTGCCCATCAGTTAGAGGTATCTGAATAAATAGCAGCAATTTGTCCATAGTTGCTGAAGATATGAAAACTTCTATAGCTTTGGTCTAGATCTTGTGAAGAGGATTTCTCTTTCACACTTTGGCTTAATTTAAGGTATTTTTGGAACTGTGCAAAGTTTTGTTGTACTCAACTGACCTTACTGAGGTTAGTTTCTTATCATGCAAGCAAGAGGCCACATCAACAGCCTGTCTTTTTACAGTAGTCATCTTATATGAATATGTCAGCAGGGATGAGAAATTTCCACTGTTTGGTGGATTTCCATTTTAAACATTTGTCCTGTCTCAAATAGCAACATTGAGGAGCAGACATTTTGGGAGAAATGGAACTACTCCTCTAATTCTATATCCTGTCTTTCTCATCTTAGATCGTTTCTCCCAATCTTGCTGCTTCTTCAGAAACCAAAATCTGTAATTGGAGTGGCAGTTAAGAGTAGGAGAGGAACCTTGTGCTTGAAGGAATTGGAATGACCTGAACAGTTATTTTTTAGGGTAGGAAAGTGAGACAGGCAAATAATGTTGTTTTATTTTTGAGTGAGAAAGGAAGAAGATCCAACAGCTAGTGATTTTTTTTTAAAGCAGAAGACTAGAAGAGAAAAGGCATTTGGAACCAACCGATCATTCATTTTCCCTTTTGAGTGAAAAACCGCACAGAAGGAAATGTGCTTTGAGGATTGGTTATTGTGAAGATTCTGGAACTCAGTCCATCTTTGCTGGTCGCTGTAGCTCCTGAGCCTCTGCTGATACAGCCACCACCTCCCAGCTCCTTCCCTCATGACCCTTTAAAAACATGGCCTATGAAAACTGCAAATTCCATGTTGGAGGTGGTCAGAATCAGCCAGCGCTTTTGGAAGATCCTGGTGAAACATTGGCAAACCAAGGAATGGGGTCAGTAATGCTGGCCATCATTTTTGAATGGCTCCCATGTGATTTGACCACGAAAACCTGGCCATCCCTCTCTCACACCTCATCTGTTCACAATACCCTTCCCCTTTCTGTTATTTCCCTCTCCACTTCTCACCTCCTAGTAACACCGACTCTTGCCCTGCTCTTCTGGGTGTGTTGACACTTCAGTAAGATTTTTATTTTGTTCTTTTCATAATGAAATAACTGGAAAAATTCAGCAACTTAGCCAGCTCAGGTGACTGTAATATACGTTTTTGAGCTTTAAATCTAACTGCATTCATTTAGAATAGAATATAGAATATCCTTTATCATCACGTACTCAAATATGGAAGTACAGGAATACAATGAAAAGTTTACAATGTTGTCCCATATAGCACCATTTAGGTACAGATCTTAGATACAAAATACAGAAATATAGGGACAAAAGGGAAAAAACAAAAGTTACATTACTTACAGTTGTTCATAGTACAAGTTAAAAAATGAGAATAAAGTTTAGAAAAAGTAAGCATTACAGTCTTTCAAGTAGATCAGCACAGGGGACTTCTACATGTGGTCTGCCCAAGTTCACAAGCCGTTGAATGCCTGCACCAGTTCCCAGTCCAACAACCCTCTGGCTCTGCTCAGGCCTCTAGCCCACCATTGCTCAAAACACCAACAGCAGAAAAAAGGGAGAACAGGAAATAAAAAGGAGCAGAGGACCTCCAGTTGGAGCACCCTAATCCGTCACCATCTTGACTGAGAAAATAAGTACTCTTACAGTTCTGCCTTTTTGAAATGGACCAAAAGATTTGGCATATTGACAGAGTGCCATAATATCTCTTCACCCAGCGGTTTCTCTGTTGCAGAAATGTTTCAGATTTTTTTAATGACCATTTCATGCTGCTGAGGATTGACAGGTTGTGCACCTTTGCTTCAAAAAGGCTACACAAACCTAGGTTTGTGCGGCAAACACAATTTTGACCCTCACATTTGGGCATGGACAGTCTTTTCTATAACTGTCAATGTCATAATTTCTCTTACATTTCATTTAATCGGCCCAGTTAAATTACGGCCCTGAATTCTTTAATGCATACATATGCTAAAAAGCAAAACAAACTTAAAAACAAATAGGAATTCGATTTCTATTGACTAAACTAAAAACAAAGTTCTGGAGAAATTCACCTGGTCTGGCAACATCCGTGGAGAAGGAAATGGTGACTTTTACACTGTAGATGCGGGGAAAGTGCTCAGAGCAAAAGCCAAAATCAATGATAATGATGGAACAACAGATATTCTTACAGCTACCATTTGCACGTATTTTACATGAGGAAGAGTTTGATCTGTTGAGAGCAAAGGTAAACAAGGCACACACTGGGGTAGGTGGGCAGTGTAAGAAAAGTGGAGTACATATGTTGAAATTGTGAAGTTCATTTTTCCTAGCAGATGTCAAGTGCTTAAGTGGAAAATGAAGTGTTCATTTAGTTTACATTGATCTTCACTGGAACACTAGCAGGCTATAAGAAGGAAATGTTAGCATGAGAAAAAGTGGTTTTATTTAAATGGCAGGCAACTGGAAGGTTGGAGTAATTCCTACAGGCATACAGGGAAAGAGGATATCAGTGGCAAATCTTACAGATGTATCTTGAAACTCATAGGTTCCCTACAAATCAGTGAATATCACAGAGAGGTGAGAGAAAAAACTGCTCAATTTCCTGAACCACCATAGCCAGATGCAGGGTTCAGTGGTGGTTTGTTGAAACAATGCATCCTTTAGCTTCCTCTTGAATCTGGGAGAATTGTTCTGGCATGGCCTGAGCAAAGAATCAGTGGGTCAGATTTTGCTGCTCATCCCAGGAATGGAAAGCTCAACATATGAGGAACGCCCGAGGACTCTGGGTCTATACTCATTGGAGTTGAGAAGGATGAGGGGGATCTAATTGAAACTTACAGAATACTGAATGGCCTGGACAGAGTAGATGTTGGGAAGATGCTTCCAATGGTAGGAGAGACTAGGACCCTAGAGTACCTTACCCACCTTAGAGTAAAGGGAAGACCTTTTAGATTGGAGATAAGGAGAAACTTCTTTAGCCAGAAAGTGGTGAATCTCCGGAATTCAGTGCCACAGAAGGCTGTGCAGGCCAGATCATTGGGTACATTTAAGACTGAGATAGATAGGTTCTTTATTATCAAGAGTATCAAGGGTTACGGGGAGAAAGTAGGAGAATGGGGTTGAGGAACTTATCAGCTATGATTGAATGATGAAGTAGACTCAATGGGTCGAATGGCCTAATTTCTGCTCCTATGTCTATTGATCTAAATAACGGAGAACACTTTGGAGAGGCTCAGTCACAGTTAAACAGAACAGGGAAATGGGACTGCATGGAGTAACTTTTGACTGCTTGCTGCAAAGACTGAGGGGCTGGTAATTCTGAGGGGATGGCATGTGATAAAAAAGAAATGTTTGTTAGTTTTTGTATTTTAAGTTACAAGTTGCCTACAAGAAATATAGTTTTCAGTCAATAGTGCTTTTAGTCTTACATAAGTTTTAACACATCAAATCTTTATGCATCACCCTCTTAACACCACCATCTTCTAACTGGAAGCTTTTTTTTAAACATCATTGGGTTCCCTGAAGCTAGTGTTCACCTCCACTGTTAAGAGGTACAACTGGCTGTCTTTAATTATTATTGAAAAAGTCCAATTTTATGCTTCAACACTGCACCTTCAGCATTCGCCCAAACTGGCCTGCATTCCATGAATAGCACCGTGTGTATCGCAAAAACATAATGAAATTCTTCATTGTTCCTCTGACCACAAATGAGCATGAGATACATCCCACTATTAAAGTGTCACTGTTAAATCATTTGTTCAGTTACCTGTAAAGGAATTAAAAGCGGAATGCAAATCTTTTGACTTTTTTTTAAATAGGGAGATGAATAAACGACAAACTGAAGAGCAAGCAACCAAAGCCTTTGATAAAGCATTGAAGTTAGAGCAAGAATTTGGAGAGTTTTTCACAGGTAGGTGCATTGCACGTAATTTGATGCTTGCTAAGATCATTGGAAGGCAAATTCCTGCATTTTCGTGGTTTAACTGAGACTTGTACTCACAGAAATATTTGGAATTTAACTTAGATGAACTTGAAACAGTAGTAAGGATACTGTTAACTGGAGCTGGAATTATCTTCTCATTGTTTCAGGGCCTTTCATCCCTGTCCACAGCCGATTACCATTGGAATTCCTGTTGTAAAGGGAGAGAGCCCACATTTGGCCACTTGTAAAATCCATGGGAGAATATATCTATCTAAAAATGGCACTCCTAACTTATACCTCTCTGGTTATCAAAGATGCTAAGTATCAAAATAGAAGTACATTAGATGCAAGGAGCAACTTGATTTTTTGACAATTTCCGTAAAAGTCTTTAAAATATGAAGTACATTAGTAATAAAACAAGTACATAGTCAATTAGTCAGCAGTTTCGATTGCACCAACAACTATAATCCTCGGCTCAGCAAAAGGGTAGAGAGAAAAATGTATAAAGAAAATCTGAAGAACTTAAAATTTGGAAATTAAATGGTATGTTTTGTTGAGGACTAAACTTTCAAGGAATATAATGCAAGTGAATTTGGATATGAACCATTTTGCCAGCATCTTATTTAAATTTCTTACTAAATTTCAATCCTAATTTCTATCTCTCCTGCTACCTGATCCAAATTGTTGAGCTTAAAGAGGTGATGTCCAAATTGAAACTATCTACCAAGTCTTTGGAATGTATAACATATATACCTGGCATCAACTGCCACTGAAATTTATATACAATATTCATTTGTGTGATAAACAGAACATATTTTTGGGTGACATCAGCTTGTTAGTGGTGGACACTAGTTGGTTTGTATTGCAGCAACATGTAACAGTTGGTTTTACCTGTTGCTGAAAATATTGACTGCATGTGCGGATTTGTAATACTACCAACATGAGTATCTAACATTGGATGTGATTCTGTAATTTGACAATATTTACCAAATAATTCTGAGTGAGCAAGGAATTTAGGATTGTCCGTCAATGTTATACTTGTGCGTACTGGAAATTTCTTATTAACACAAAAGGCCTTTTTCTTTGCCGGCAGAAAGAATAACTACACATTGTGTCTGTCGTTTCAAATGAAAAAAAGTACAATTATTGGTTCAATTCTGAGGGAAATGCCTCGATCAATCAAGAGTCAGTTTTCCTGGTTTAAATTTTAAAAAGTGTCTGGCTGTTAACTATCTATCAATCAACTTCAGTGAGTGCATTCTCTGTGATAATGCCACTATCAATCAGCACACTCACTTCTTAAGCAGTGTAAATATTGGTTGTCCTCTTGAATTTGTAGATTTTTTATAATCAATCAATCTGTACAGTGAAGTTAGTACACACCTCTGGTGTAGGTTGGACTGCAACTTGGGCCCTCTGGCTTAGAGGTAGTAGAACAAACACTGCAAGCACCAAACCCTGAATTTATATTCTTGCAAATTTCCCAAGGACTGCAAGACAAAAAGCTTTGACAAAACGTGTCTTTTAGCAGTAAGTTCTGTACTACCAAGCAACTATTTAAAAGGTCAAATTTTCAGTGCTGATTGACACAGTGAATTTTTTAATAATTTCAAAATTTGTTGCACATTTCTAACACTTAGCTGTGTTTTACCTTTTATAAAGTAGCAGTGTTTTTCTTTTCAACAGCTATTGTACAGGGAGATTCATTAGAAGAGATCTACAACAAAATTAAACAGGTCATTGAAGAACAATCTGGTCCGTACATCTGGATTCCTTCATCTGAAAAACTCTAAACATGACCCAATGTTTAGAGGGAAGATATTGTTGGGGTGAAAGATCCTCCTTTTAAGATATGTTGCATATCGAGTTTTATCTTTCTCATTATGTTATGAATTCTCACCGTCGCTGTGGCTGTTTCCATTCTGCATGGTTTTTATGGAATTCCATCAAAGACATGGAAATGCACACCTGAATATTTTACAGAACATCTTCGGGAAACATGACCAGGATTGGTAATGAGTTTGTACGTTTGTATTACCTGAAGATCAGCTTGGAGAGTTTCATATCGACTAAGCAGTGGTTTTAAAGAACCAGTGTTCACAGGGGATTCTGTTGGTGCCAATCCTTTCGAAAAAAAATCTGTCTGAAATTTCCTAATACAGATAGGTTTGAAAAAAGAGAAAGCCACTTCTTCTGTGATCACACATGGCAGTGCTTTTAAAGACTGTACACAATTCCTCATTGCAGGAGGAGAATGAAGAGAATGAAAATCATAAAAGAATTTTAAATCATAATTATGGTACTGTAGATGAAAATATACAAATAATTTTCAACATATTAAATTGCACATTGTTTTACACATGAAAACATGGTTGTCTGCATGGACATTTTACATTTTTTTGCTTTTTTTTATAAAAAGTGATTCCAATCAGAACTGAGCAGATGAATGATAAGGAATGTGTCAGTTGCTCAGATTGATGATGTTGATGTTGCTTTGTATGAATGAAATGTATTTTTGTCTTTGCCTAAACCCTGTGTCTCCCATTTAGTGAAATTGATCATTCTTAAACAACTGGCTTTAATTTGAATTTGTAATGGTAAAGTAACCTGCTTTACCACCTCTCCACACTTCTATCATATAATCAGATCTATTTAATTTGTTGGTATACAATGCAAGTATTAGCTCCTTTCACGTATTGACATATATGTTGTACAATATTCCCCTTTAATTTAGGAACCATGATATCTGCATTTTAAGTATAACATTTGAACAGAATGAGGAAAATGTGTTATAACCTTGAAAGTCTTTACCAACTTAGTGAATTCTACCTAAAAAGCATAAGGGGGCTATAATAGTTTGACATTTTCAAAGACAATGTTCAATCCAAAAAAAACATGATATCCAAATTGAACAGTGAATACAAACCTTTGTAGTAATATTTTTACTCTTTTAAAGAAGAGTTCTGGATCTTTTATGTGGAGGGAGGGGGGTTAGGAGCAGGCAGCAGGGGAGAGAAAAATGAGGTTTACTTGTTACAGAACATGCCATTGATGTTTGTGATGCAGGATGTAATTTTTGAAATATGTTCAAACCACGTGTGTTCATCTTCATACATTCATGATCGTTGCTTTTAAATCAGTATGAAAGCAGATAGAGAGCTCTTTATTACCCGAGTTTCCCTTGCAAGAGGTTGGTCTGTTCATCTCTGGGGAAAAAGCTTTAATTACTTGCTCCTATCCTTCATTGGCTCTTGTTTATAAATCTTATTAGTGATCACGCTTGCACTCCATAAGATATCAATGTTGCATGAAAAACCAGTTCATACATATTTTTAGTGTAAATAGTCAAACACCTTTGATCAACAAACAAGTTATCCAGTAGGATACCCCACAAGGTGACTGTGTCAACACGTAAGTGCAGTTATCCCTGGCCTTTTATTATAGACTACTGTATTATGTATGGCTGTTTATCTATTATACTGCAAAAATGTTATTTTCTAATGGTAGTTGGAAGAGTATAGCACAACAGGGGGGCAGATAGAAAAATTGCTGAATGGATTGAGAGTAAGACAGGGAGCCTGTCCCATCTTTTTATTTATTTAGTCCAACTCTCATATAGCGACAATGTGTGGTAAATTTTTCATGTCAAGTTTTGGCAGAAGGGAAGATCAAGTGCCTATGTTGTAATACTTAAGGCCATTCTGCATTTGGATTCAATTTCCCTCTGTACTGTGGCACAGCACTGTGATCTTTTAAATGCTCCACTTGGTAGTTGGGTTTTGCTTCCTCCTAGATACACAAGTTACAGGAATGGGCTTTATATTTCAGGCTGTGATTTTACAATTAAGAATATTTTCAATTCTCAGGGTTTCCAATGGAGTACCTTTGATAATTAGCCCGAGCATGGTAAATAATTCCACTTGTGGGGTGGGGCTTGTGTGCCTGTTCTTAACTCGGCCAAGTCACTGTACATATACTAATAGCAATGAGATGAGATTGGAATGCTGACTTCCATTTCCATGAGTTGAAGAGTCTACTTGCCAAGATACTGCAGATGGACTCTACTTTTTCCATGCATTATTTCTGTAAATATTTTACTTTTTCCATCATAGAAATTAGTCTTTTATAGATAATTCTTCCCAAAGTGAACTAACAATCAAGCAAACTAACATTTTGATCAATTTCCACTGGGTTACTCAGAATTATGTTTGCTCAATTCAAACTAGCTCAACTTGAATATGTGAGCATTTTTGTCCAGCAAAATTACCCATGAAATTTTGAAGCATACTAGAAATAAATGTGGCAGGTAACATGCTGAGTTAAAGTTCTGCATTTAGCACAGATTAAACAGTGAAGTGACATGGTTTAATGTAACATACTCAAATCTGGAAACTGACAGAAATAGTTCTCAACCTTTACTTTAAGCAAATGATAAACCCATCTCAATATTCAATCAAAACTAAGCTTCATTTGTCACCCCTCTACATTTTTGTTTTTGCCCATGAAGGATCAGTTATGGTTGGATTTCTAGTGATGCTGATTTTTGAAAGTATTTGGTATGTTTAGTTGAAACTAGTATTCATTTTGTTCTCATTTTTAAAAGAGCCATAGCTTACATTAATATATCTCGATTAAGATTTTTTTCTTGCCACATTTAAATGTACAAGTTATATTTACCTGTCATTATATTCAAAACACATCATAATTTAACTGCATGTTACATGTCAAGATTTGAAAGTTACAATGACCGATTTTTTGCACAAGATTAATCCTTCAAGAATTATTAGAATTATCTATAATTCCACAATTTCTCATTTGAGTGGCATTTGCTTCTGTTGCAACACTCCCATGCATATCTGCAACATGCAGCCTAGTCTATTATATGATCACCAAGGCCTAGATTTTGCACTGCACTTAGTGTTTGAAAATTCTTTCTCCCACTGTTTTAACAAAAGTATTAACCTCATTATATTGGAAGCAATGCTGCAGTGTAATGTCTAAGATAAAATGTGCTGTATACCTGATGGCCTCTGCCACCTGATAAGGCTTATTTTCTTGTACGTGCATTAATGTAGAAAATTATAAACTTTAGCTGCCACAGTAGGAATACATTTAAACACCTTGGGCCAGTAATAATTTATTGTAAAAAATCAAATTAAATATCTAGAGCAGCGAGATTTAAACTAAACAGAACTTTGGGATAATGAGAAGATTGCCCTGTCTAGTTCAGTTTATTATACTTTGATCATTATTTACATTTCATATTGACATGAGAAGAAAATGCAGTCGTCAGAGAGCAATTTTTTTTTCTTTGTTGGAATTTCTAATCTTAAGTAATTTTATGGTGTTCTAAAGAATTATAGGATAAAGAAAATGCATGATTGAAGTCATGAGACATTTTTATGTGAACCACACACTAAAATATAAGCTGTGGAAAATCTATTTTAGATTTGAAACAGCTGTAAATATTCAAAGCAACATTTAAAATGTTTTAACTTGGTTAAGCACTGTGCAAGATATTTTTCTCATTTAAATTGAGGAAATTTTAACATTTTATTCTTATTAGACCAATAAATACACTGGGACCAGAGTATATTTGAAAAAATTCCATTTAAAAACTATTTTCATAGCTTGTAGCTTTCAAAACAAAATGGGTGGCGATTCATCTAATTTCTGTTATCAATACTGAATAATTTTAGCCGGCTAATAGTAAATGTAAGTAATTCAAAGGGCTAAATAAACTCTGTAGTCACAGCATCAATGAGCCGGATTTTCAACCACAAAGAGGCAAATTTTGGAAGAAAAAAATGATCAATTGAATTCCTAGCAATGAAATGCTTAAAATAATAGATTAAATTGTGACAAATTTTGAAATGTAGCCTATATAGACCATCCCTAGATGACATTTTTGCTCTGTATCATTGATGCCCCTAGGTTGTAAATAGTGTGGAATAATGTATCAGAAAACTTTGGACCCAACAAACCTCAACTGAAATTTGTATACAAGTGAGCATGAATTTATGCTATCCTGCTTCTGAGAATAACATGAGGTAAAACTCACAGACGTAGTTTTATTCAGGCTTTTTCATTATGTGCAGACCAACAGAAATCAACAAGGGCCTGAAAGTACAATGCAGAAATGTACTTATATAAGTAACATCACTTGGTAACTGTGATATTTTACTTACCTTTGGTTATAGTTGAAATGAAAATTCACAGCTTTTATTTTGTTGGTAAATAAAGAGGCAAAATAATAGTTGAATGGATTGGTATACGGCACACATCAGGATGAGGCACTCTCCTATGCATCATCAGTTCCATGTTTGCTATGTTCCGATCAGAAATATGAAAGACAACAAAGTTGATGTGGGATCACATTACTGTTGTGTTAATTTTTGTGCCTAGCAGAGTGAAGGCTGCCAAAAAAGTAGACTACAGCCTAGCATATCAGTCCTTGGATTATAAACGTTGTATATTCTGTTAAGAAACTGTAGCTGTAGGAGGGAATTTCCTGTGGTAGATGGGTTGTCCTGATGCAGCCATTCTTTGCTGCAGTGCAATATAAATGGATTATCTTTTCCTTTTTAAAAAAACTCCGTGGAGGGATGGTAAGAGGCCTTCTGGTTACAGATGTTGAAGAGTTTGTTATTTTCCTGATTACATTATGTGGAGTACCTACAGGTTTCCAACTATTGCTATAGTGGCAAATCAAAGGAATAAAATAATTCCCTTTTTTTTTAAATTGGCTCTGGCAATAAAAATAAAATCAGTTTACTTTATTTAAAATTGAGTAAAATTGTTGCCTATTTTCAAAACTTCCCATAATTAACTGAGTCCAGCATTACTTACGGGTTGTTATTTAAAAATATAAATCTAGCCTCCAACTCTTACCTCACCTAGTCAAAAGCAATTTTCCTGCTGAATAAAAATAAATCATCAACAGCAGGAGTGGGCAACTGATGACCCAACCCTCAATTCCTTGGCAAAGTTAGTGCTGGCTTTAATTCCTTACTAATTAGTTAATCCAACTTAAGTTTCTTTGAATCATTAGATTTTACAAAATGGCACTTTTGTGTTGTCATCTCATTGATGGATAAATAACAACTCTGAATTTTGAGTCTTGCTAGTATCAGCATTTTGAGGTCAATGTAAATTAATGACAACATTAAAGGCCATGCAACTTCCAATTACATAATGATTAAGTACCCCTACTTCTCAGTGCTTAAATGCATGCCAGATCCATTCAAGCTTACCAAGAAATTAAGGATACAGAGGGCTTATAATGTGGCAGAGCACAGTGCCAATTCTAACAACTGACACTATTATAGAAACCAGCAAAAAGGTCATCAAAGTTGATTTTAAAAAAGGGAGTAGAACAACAGAGTAAACTGAATAAAATTAAATTGTAAGCGCCTTTGTAAGTAGAGGTTAGCTAAAGTAAACTTCGTTCGAGGTGGAAATGGGAGGACATTGAACATTTTGTGTTCACAGGAGAAGACACAGGTTCGATACCAGGATCAGAAGGTAACTAAAATGCTAGCAAGTGTGAGGCATCTAAGGTAATTAAGTATCAGGAGGAAAAATGTGCCAGAGAACTTGGGACTAACAGCAATAAATCCACAGGACCTAACGGCCTACAGTTTAGCATTCCAGAAATAGTAGCTACTGGAATAGTGAATACATGGGTTGAGATTTTTCAGCAGATTGGAAGTTAGTAAACAAACCTCGTCTCTTGGAAGAATTGAGAGGAAAGAGAACTACATGCCAGTTAACCTGGCATCAGTCATCAGGGAAAATGCTGGAATTTCTTAGCAATCTCTAACAAAGCACTTCAAAAATGACAAATGTACTAAAACCTTTATGAAGTACGTGCAATTAGTAGGGGAAATTACAGATAAACTATAAAATGTAGTATACTTGGATATCCAAACGTCATTCTATAAGACAGGAGCTCACGGAGTAGGGTATTACATATTAGCATGAGTGGAGGATTGGTTAACAAACTGCAAACAGAAATTTGGGATAAGTAGGCATTTTTAAATTGGCTGGTTCTGCCTAGTGAAAGAATTAATGCTGGATGGAGCAACCACTGTTTACAATTTATATTAATGGCCTACACAAAGAGATTGATATATCTAGATTTGTTGACAAGACAAAGGTGGGTGAAAATATAAGTTCTGATGACACAGACTACCAAGAAATCTAGATAGATTAAAAAAAATGGACAACAAGGTGTCACATACCCTCCCCACTCTTGTCTGCTTTCCGGAGGGATCATTCTCTCCATGACTCCCTTGTCTGCTCCACACTCCCCTCCAGGCCTACCACACCTGGCACTTTTCCCTGCAACTGCAGAAATTGTTACACCTGCTCCCATACCTCCTCCCTCACCCACACCCCAGGCCCCAAGTAGACTTTCCACATCAAACACAGGTTCACTTGCTTTTCTGCTAATGTGTATACTGCATCTGCTGTACCCGTTGTGGCCTCCTCTACCTCGGGGAAACCAAGCAGAGGCTTGGGGACCGCTTTGCAGAACACCTATGCTCGGTTCACAATAAACAGCTACACCTCCCAGTCGCAAACCATTTCCATTCCCTGTCCCATTCCTCAGACAACATGTCCATCCTGGGCCTCCTGCAGTGCCACAACAATACCACCTGAAGATTGCAGTAACTGCAACTCATATTCCACTTGGGAACCCTGCAGCCCAATGGTATCAATGTGGATTTCACAAGCTTCAAAATCTCCCCTCCCCCACCGCATACCAAAACCAACCCAGCTTGTCCCTGCCTCCCTAACCTGTTCTTCCACTCACCTATCCCCTCCTCCCACCTCAAGCCACACCCCCATTTCCCACCTGCTAAACTCATCCCGCCCCCTTGACTTGTCCGTCGTCCCCGGACTGGCCTATCTCCTCCCTACCTCCCCACCTACATTCACCTTTACTGATTACATCCCTGCCTCTTTCACTTGTCTGTCTCCTGTCCACCTATCTTCTCCCCTATCCATCTTCAATCCACATGCCCCCTCTCCCTATTTATTTCAGAACCCTCTTCCCCTCCCCCATTTTGAAGAGGAGCCTTGGCCCTAAACATCAGCTTTCCTGCTCCTAAGATGCTGCTTGGCCTACTTTGTTTATCGAGCTCCACAACTTGTTACCTCAGATTTTCCAGCATCTGCAGTTCCTATTATCTCTGCCAGATATAGGGGAAGTGTAAGTTATCGCTTTGATCGACTGGAAATGTGATTCTTTTTTAAAAGGTGCAAAACTTGTAGATGTTGACTCTCAGAGGCATTTGGGCATACTTTTACAAGGAATACAAAGTTTGCATTTAAGTACAGCAAGCAATTAGGAAGATTTGTAAAGGGTTGTGCTGAGGCCACATCTTGAGTATTCTGGGCATTTTTAGCATGCTCAATTTACATTACAGTGAAGGTTCACATGACTGGTTCCTGAAATTAGTGCGCTGTCCTATGATAGGCTGAGTAAACTAGACCTTTATACTTAGGAAACTTAGAAAAATGACAAATGATATAATTGAAAAATGCAAGATTCTGAAATGGCTTGTCAGACGTAGCTTTTATCACTTCGCTTAGGAATCTAGAACACAGGATGTATTGTCTCCGCGTTAGAGACCAATCGTTTAGGAGTACAATGGGTAACTTTTTTTTCATTCAAAAGTGTCATGAGTTTTTGGTACTGTCTGTTTCAGAAGGTTGCGAATGTTCTATTATTAAACACATTTAAGGTGAAAACAGACAAAAAATTACTGAACAGGAATTCCTGCTTTTCTTGTAAAGTAGTCTCTATTGAAAAATGCATATTGGGTGTGAACTGGGCTGGGTTTGCACCTTCCATGCTTTTAGAGCCTGGTATTAAAGCCATGTGATCTTGTTTTCGAACAATCCTCTGCATCCAAGCTATGTTAGCTGACAGTTTAGAAGGTAACAGGGAGAATGGAGTCAGCGGTGTCAGGTATTTCCTGTATTTCAACAAAGTTACCATCTTGAAGAGTGTAGGAGAGGAGAGACATCAAGGGAAAAAAACCAAGCAGTAGGTATTTAGCACCATTTGATCACATTAATTTGCATCTGTGCTCTTTTCAAATTGCTACTTTTCAATTATCAACAAAACAACAGATTTGCCCTGAATATCAATATGCATCTTTATGGCACCTTTAGCTTAGTGAAATGTCTCAAAGCCCTCTCCGAAGTGTCATCAAACACAAATTGATAACAAGCTACAGGAGACAGTATGACAGGTGATTCAGTTTGTAACTGTAGAAAAAGGTGGAGAAGTTTATTAAGATAAGCCAGAGGCCTAGCTTTTTAACCATTCCATTTATTACCAACTCTTGTGCTGCTATGTCCTCAGTGTTGCTGTTTAATTATAACTTGTCTATGAAAAATAGTTTGGGGTGTTTATCAAAGATAGTTGGATAAAAGATAGATACTAGGTTTATTGAAAAATTTATCATGGCAGTAGGTGCTAAATTGTGGTGATGATACAAATAAAACAAGTGATCATTGTTAGAGAAAGTCATTGTAAATAAAAAAATGCACAATTATGTCAACGTAGATTGCAAAGTGCATGTCTCCTTTATTAAAAGAATATAAAGGAAATACCTACTGCACTATGCATTTTGTATTAAAGTCCATAAATTATATGTTGTCAGGTTGAGTTCATTAAATTCTCAGTCATTTGCATATTTTAAGTTTTTACAAACTAGGCATTGGACTGTCTCCTGGTCTATTTGCTCTATATTTCATTTAAAGTCTTGATACAAATGCAACTTGCTAGTCTTGCTTCAAAATGAAACTGATCATTTTCCTATACTGCTTTTATGTGGTCTACCATAATGTTAGTCAATAACTTCTCCTTCCGTACCTGTATAATCACTTCTCATGTATTCGGAGGTCCATTTTTAAGATTGGAGCTTCGAATCCCCATTTATAATTTGCCCCCTAGGATTACAGACATAGGGTCAGCTTTCATGTGTATGCCGTCGAACCTACATTTATAGATCTGCCGACCAAAAGCTAGCACTAGATGAATCAGAACTTTCTGAAGTTCAAGGATTCATTTATCATCAGTTATCATTAAGCTGGTAGTGCTCGTACTTCTCCGTTAGAAGACTGGAATATTTACATCCCAGTCCAAAGATTTGAGCACAGTAAACAAAGCGACAAACCAGTGAATATTGAAGAAGTGCTGACTGTCAGAGGAAATATTTTTTGGATAAAGCATCAAATTGAGACGCTTTTGTTGCTCTCAGAGGAATATGAAAGATCCAATGGTACTATGTTGAGGAGATGGAGTTGCCGGGGGGGCGGGGGGGGGGGGGTGTATATTTACTCCCTTGAATTGGGTCATTATTTAGCCCTCACATCAATCTCACAAAAAAATCTGCTCATTATCACATTTTTGTGGGAGTCTTGTGTGTGAATTGGTTGATACCTTTCCAACATTACAATATTAAACAAAATAGTACTTTATTGGGATGTAGGATACCTATCAACAGTGCTACATAAATACAACTTTATCCCTATTTGACATCTTATTTTCTCAAAGGGATTAGCTACAACTGCATTGTCTTTTTAGGAAATAACTGCATAAATGGAATTCATTTACTAAGATATGCACATTCACATACTTTCAATTATATACATATATATGTACACAATTATTCAGATTGATACTTCACCTCCATTCAGAAAAAAAGTTTGATCTTTGTGTGGGCTCTCGGAATGATACTTAAGAAGTGCCAGTAAAGATGCAGAGAAGTGCACGTTAGTGACCCAGAATACTGGCCTGAAGAGTATGATACATTGTGCCTTTGAGTTGATACGAATAAAATAAATATTGATATATTCTATATGCAAACAAATTGGCTCATTCCTGCCTAACAGTAATTCACCAGATAGACTGCAGTGATTCAAGAAGGCAGATCACCAAGACTCTTATCAAGCAATTATGGATGGGCAACTAATTTCCGGTCTTGTGAGCAATGCTTGTTAAACAGTCAGGGAAGTGCTCAGCATATTGATTTTAATTCAAAATATATGAAGGGACTAACAAAATTGGGTAGTTAGTTTCTCATGGCAGCTGGATTTTCACAAACTACAATGAAACTGTTACTGTAACTAGATTATGATCTCCCTGGCAACCAGAACAAATGAGGCAGTGTAATCTAATTGTGTCACTTTGCAGACACTGAATATTGGGGGTTCAACTCAACCCATATAGGTTGCTTACCTGAAAATGTCCAGATATGATTCTTACGATTTCACAAAGGTCAAAATGAATGCAACAAAATATCTGGAATTAAGAATCTAATGATGACTGTGAAACCATTGTCAACTGTCAGAAAAACCCATCTAGTTCACTAAAGTCCTTTAGGAAAGGGAACTGCCAGCCTTACCTGGTCTGGCCTACATGTAACTCTAGACCGACAGCAATGTGGTTGACTCTCAACTGCCCTCTACCTGGCCAGTGCGCCCTCATCCCGTAATACTCCTTCAAATTCAAAGTTTAGGATATCTTTGGGATGCTTGGTCTATGATGTCACTTTTACAGAGACAGCTAAGCAATTTGTGACAACTATCAGTCAATCAATAAAGGCTGATTTTATTTTAAAGGTGTCCGTTTACATAAAGTCATCTACAAAACACACTGCACACACTGACAGTCTGGCAACAAAACATTTCTGAAGGCTATTTTGTCTCATCATAAATTGTTAACATTTTCTGAACATGTCTGGAAATAACAGAACTGTTACAAATTTTTAATTCACAATCTAAAATATGACAAGCTATTCCCAGAATACCATCTCCTAAAGTATGTTTTTGTGGATATTACCCTACAGACAATTTGCATCACTTGTGAGGAATCTTGTGAACTGGAGATAAGTCAACATCTCTGACATTCTTTCAACTGAACCTACTGTAGTTTAGAACATGTATGATAATAATGTAAATTTGGTCAATTAAAAAATCTTAAAATAAGCAAACAAAATAAATAATAGGTAACACATATCTAAATTAAGAATTCACATCCCCACATTCCTGAAAGGAAATGCTTTACTTTCCTGTTATTCTTCAACAGGGAGTACCTTCTTCTCTCTATCCATTCTATCCAAAATTTCAGCGTAGAGACCTATCATCTGTCAAAACAATCAAATTAACATCTTCATCAAGCACACAAAAATTGTTTTATTGCACAAAACTGAAAGCTACAAAAAGATGTAAGTTCTGTTTATCCAAAATCCCAGGTTGTTGTAAATAATATGAAGCTGTCATTCAAAACTTGATCACAAGCCTGCATACCTTGAGAAATGAATAGTCATGTAAAAACCCCAGTTCAAAGTAATTATTCTACAAACTATAAAATATCCAAACATTATCAATTATTTTAATTGGACTAGAAAACACTATTTTGGAATGAACCAGTGTATCAAATGCTGAAACATAATAAAGAGCCAACATCAATAAAACTTTGTCCTCGTAAAATAGGCATGTGAGCAAATGGTTGTTTGTGTCATGAGGAGTGAAAAGATGGACCTTGTGGCCAAGAGTCTTGAATTAATCATTGTTGTAATAGGTAGATTCAAATCTTCTGGTCTCCAGATAACCAACAACTGGATAAACAGGGGATGATGCACATCAGGAGCCTGATCTCTGGATCAATGCAGAAATTGCCCAGGAAGCTGAATGGGCAATTTCTCTGCTGCCTGGGACCCGTGGAAATATATCCTATTCTGAATTAGAGCCAGAGACCTGATACAAATTTGTGCTTTTCGTCATTTCTGTAAATGATTTGGATGTGACTACTGGAGGTACTGCTAGCGAGTTTGCAGATGACAGCAAAATTGGTGTAGCAGTCAGTGATGCAAGTTATCTCAGAGTATGTTGGGACCTTGATCAGATGGGCCAATAGGCCAAGGAGTGGCAGGTGGAGTTTAATTTAGATAAATGTGAGGTGTTGCATTTTGGTAAGGCAAACCAGGGCAGGACTTATACAGTTAATGGGACAGCCCTGGAGAGTGTTGCTAAATAAAGGGGTGCAGTTACATAGTTCGTGGAGTCACAGGGTGGTGTAGAAGACATTTGGCATGCTTGCCTTCATTGGTCAGTGCATTCAGCACAAGAGTTGGGACGTCATCTTGTGGCTTTATAGGACATTAGTGAGGCCACTTTTATAATACTGTGTTCAATTCTGGTCTCCCCACAATAGGAAAGATGTAAAATTGACGTGGAGGTGTCAGTGTTAGACTGAGATGTTCAAAATCAGAAGTCACATGACACCAAGTTATAGTTCAACAGGTTTATTTGGAATCACAAGCTTTTGGAGCATTGCTCCTTCAACTGGAGCATTGGATGAAGGAGCAGCACTCCAAAATAAACCTGTTGGACTATAACCTGGTGTCATGTGACTTCTGTTGTTAAAATTGAAAAGGTTCAGAAAAAGTTAACAAGGATGTTGCCGGGAGCAGAGCATTTGAGCTATAGGGAGAGGCTGAATTGGCCGGGGCTATTTTCCCTGGAGGGTTGGAGGCTGAGGGGTGATCTTATAGAGGTTTATAAATTCACAAGGGGCATAGAAAGGGTGAATAACCAAGGCTTTTTCCCAGGGTAGGGGAGACCAAAACTAGATGGCATAGGTTTAAAGTGACAGGGGACCTGAGGGGCAACATTTCCATGCAGACGGTGGTGCATGTATAGAACGAGTTGCCAGAGGAAATGGTGGAGACAGGTACAGTTATGACATTTACAACATGAACAGAAAGTGTTTAGAAGGGTATGGGCTAAATACTAGGAAGTGGGGCTAAATCAGTTTAGGATATCTGGTCAACATGAATGAATTGGACCAAGGGACTGCTTCTGTGCTGTGTAATTGTGGCTCTCAAACTGATCATTCCCCAGAAAATGTAGGAAAAATTAAAACTGCACATAACAAATATGTATCTCCTCAACCACCTATCAATGTAACCCAATTAATCTCTATCTCCCCAACATGACTTGAATGCTACCTGATAAGACCAGACTACACTCACCAAGTACCCAACGACCATTCCCAATGACCACCCAATCCAACTCCACTACGTGCTGACCATCTCGGCACCCACTAACTGATGAACTACCTCCACTTGACTAGCCAAAGCCTTGTGCATCCAGCTGCACCCACCAAAACTGACAACCTCCATCCACCCAACCTGACTACTTTCCAACAATCCCCATAATCCTATCATCCCCACCCTGGACTAGACTTAATCAACCAAATGTGACAACCTTTTACCTGACCTAGGCAGTTCTGACTATCTTGCTAAACTGAACCATGAATGTTCCCACAAGCAAACCTGACTATGCCATAAGATCAGCATACACTCAAAAGATTTGCTTTTTATGGTACTTGAATGCTGCCTCGATAAGGGAGTGTGCTGTTTTACACTGATGGTAGTCTGCTTTTATATAGTTCCCTGGCAGGGACTGTACATTTCTTCCACAACTATGATCAGGGTGTCACAGAAGACACACGTAGCAGAATCAACTGGAAGAACATTCATGTGCATAGCACTATAGCTGCTCAGAGGATTTAACTCATGATTTGTAGCTCATCTTTGGGATTAGTATTTTCAAATTACTTATGATGAATACACAAGAAGACCCAAACAAATTAAGAGACTTGGATTTAGCAGTTCATTTGATGGTCAGCTTTCAGTTTCTATTTTGGATAATGCAATCCTTAAAGGAACAAATAAACCAAATGAAACTCCTTTTGTTTTGCTTCCTTTTCAGAAGCTGTGTTTTTATTTAATGGATAAAATGTGTGGTACATTCTGATAATTGTTGACCCAATGCTGGTACCAACTGCGTAAGTAATATATGAGAAGTCTATTGATTTATTGTTCAGAATTTTAGTTCCTGTACTGGCTGAAGTAGAATGAATATTAAATTCCAAGCAGATCTTTGAGAAAATGGAACTAAGTCAATAGCATAGAAACAGACCTACCGGACCACCATATCTATGCCCCAACAAACATCAAACTACACAAATCCTATTTGCTTGCACTTTGTCCAAAGCCTACTTTGCCCCAGCATTTTAAGTTCTTATCCAAATGCTTCTTAAATATTGAGAAAATACCTGCCTCCACCACCATCTCAGGCAGTACATTCCATCTAACTACCACCCTTTTACATGAAAATATATTTTCTTTCAAATCTTCTCTAAATCACTTGCTGTTCAGCTTAAATTTCCTCTGGTCTTAGATGTCTGTTGTGGACAAGAGGTTCTCACAATATACTCTTTCATAATTGTATATATCTCAATTAGATTACCCCTCAGCCTACCTAGACTCTCTTCGTAACTGAGACACTTCAGCCCAGACAATGTCCTGATGAAAATCCTCTGCACCTTCTGCACTGCAAGCACGTCCCTCCAACAGTGTAGCAATGAGGACTGCGTACAGAATTCCATCTGTGGTCTAGCCAATGTTTTACAAAGTTGTAACAGGACTTCTCTGCTTCTACACTTCAGCTCATGAGGACATGCATCCTGTACACCTTCTTCACTACCCTGTCATATGTGCTGACAGGTCATCTGTGCTAATGGCAGTTCCCAATAATCATGTTCTCAGAAAATAAATATGTTTTCAAGAGAGGCTACAACTGTTCTCATGGGGGAGAAAACACAACTGAAAGTAGATAATGATTCACGTTTATTGAAATCATGAAGAGAACTGGCAATAATGGCAGAAACATTTCTCTGCAGAACTGGGAGAAGAAATAAAAAAATCCAGTGAGACTAGTTTCCTATTCTTTGAGCTAATTTACATAAGAATTTGCTATTTATATATTAATAATAAATGTAAAGTTGCAGTAATCCTACCGGTTGACAGGGCTGCTCTCTCATTAAAGAATTTATGTTGTCCACATCTCAGGCAAAGGGAGAAGTTGAGAAGGGGAATCCTTCATTGTAACCTGTGAAGCAAATCTGATCTGGTACCAAAGCAGAACGATGAAGTGTCAACCAAAGTAGTCATCTGACATTAGGAGATATTGGAAAAACTATCATGCGTCATGAAAGGACTTCTGGGAATGAGCTGTTTGCACTGTGGTTGACTCCTAATTTGTTCTCAAACTGCTTAATGAGTCACTCAGTTGCATCAAACTGCTACAAACTTGAAACAAAGAAATGGCACTTTATAGACCATCTGGCATCAATCTAGGCACTAGAAATGACAATTGTTCAATTTCTTCCCAACATCTCGGGCTTGTGTTAATTTTGGAAAACTGTCCCACAGATCAGTCAGACACAGTCATACTTGTGGAATCATAGGTTATGAAGTTTTAAAAACCATCATCATCCTTGAGTACAGAGAGATAACAAGGTGTAGAACTGATGAACACAGCAGGCCAAGCAGCATCATAGGAGCAGGAAGGCTGCTGTTTCGGGCCTAGATCCTTCATCAGAAATGGGGGAGGGGAAGGCGTTTCTGAGATAAACAGGGAGACGGGGAGGCGGATCGAAGATGGATAGAGAAGACAGGTGGAGAGGAGACAGACAAGTCAGTGGGAGAGAGATCCCCCGAGGTTTGTCCGGAGAGAGGAGGGTAAATTCTTCAGGGGAGGCATCCTTAGAAGAGGCTTCGCGGTGGGGTTAAAATTGTATCAGAGATGATAGGAACTGCAGATGCTATGATGCAGACCTATGATGGTGCTTGGCCTGCTGTGTTCATCCAGCTCTACACCTTGTTATCTCGGATTTGACAGCATCTGCTGTTCCTATTATCTCTGATACATCATCCTTGGGTATGTCTGGTCTCGCTAGAGGTGGTGACACAATGCCAAATGCAGTGTAATGTGGAAAAGTGAAGTTGTTTACTATGGAAGGGAGAACAAAAGAACAGTATATTATTTAAATGGAGAAAAGCTGCAGAAAGCTCCAACACAAAGGTCTTGGGGTAGTTGTACATAAAACACAAAAAGCTACCACACAGATACAACAGGTAATTAGGAAGGCTAAAACACTGTTGGCCCATATTTCAAGGGGTTTGGAGTAAAAGTGTAGGAAAGTCTTACTGCAAAGTACTAGTGAGACCACATCTGGAGCACTGTGAACAGTTCTGGTCCCCTTACTTGAGATATAATTTCACTGGAGGCAATTCAGAGAAGGTTCACTCGGATGATTCCTGGTACGGAGTGATTGTCTTATGAGCAATGGTTAAATACGTTACGCTCGACTAACTGGAGTTCAGAAGAATGAGAGGTGACCTCGTTGAAACATAGAGAATTCTTCAGGGGCTGGACTGGGTAAATGCTAACAGGATGTTTTCCTTCCTGGGAGAATCTAGGATTGGAGGGCAATGTCTGAATAAAGGTATGCCAATTTAAGACTGAGATGAGGAGGAATTTCTTTTCTCAATTCTGTGAACTGTGTCAAGGAGTTCCAAAGACAGCTGTGGAGCCATTGTCCTTGTGTATGTTTAATGCTGAGACAGATGCTTGATCAGTAGGAGAATCAAAGGTTATGGGGAAAGGGCAAGATATGAAGAATGTCGGAACAGCCACAATTCTATTAATAGGTGGAGCAAGCTGAAGTGGCCAATGGTCTACTCCTGTTTCTATTTCTTATGGTCTCTAAAACCCGAGAACCCTCAGGGCATCAATTTAAACTTGGGCATGGAAATCTACTGATTATCAGGCTACAAACCATCACTAATAGGAGACAATCTAATCATCAACCTTTGACATTCAATGGTGTTTCCACCACTGAACCTCCACCATCAACATCCTGAGGCTTATCATTGACCAGAAACTCAACTAGATTCACCACATAAACACAGTGGCTATAACAGTAGGTCAGAGGGTAGGAATACTGCAGCGAGTAACTCACTGCTGGATTCCCCAAAGCCTGTCCATCATCTACAAGGCACAAGTTAGGAGTGCGATGGAATACTCCCCACTTGCCTGAATGGGTGCAGCTTCAACGATGAAGAAGCTTGACACCATTCAGGACAAATCAGCCCGTGTGACTAGCACTACATCTATAAGCATCAATTTCTGTAGTAAGGTCTGGAGATGAGTTGGCCTGTTAGAATCCAGAATGAACATCAGTAAGCAGGTCAATTTTTGAGTAAATATCACTGTCAGTAACATCTGGCATCGCTTTGCTGATGATTGAGAGTCCACCTCTAAAGCAGTAAAAAAAAATTAGTATTTTTCTGAAACAAAACCAGAAATTGCTGGAAAAACTCTGTTCTGAGGAAGGGTAACTTGACCCAAAACATTAACTCTGATTTCTCTCCAAAGATGCCACCAGACCTGCAGAGCTTTTCCAGCAATTTCCATTTTTGATTCTGATTAACAGTATCTGTAGATTTTTCAGTTTTTACTAAGTATTTTTCTGTTATTTTTGTGGAAAGGATATTTAGAAACAACATGCAGGGTTATAGGGAAAAAGCAGCATATTGGTAGTAAGATGCTCAAACACTGGTGCAGACAAGATGGACAAAGTGGCTTCCCTCTGCACATTACCAATTTTGAGATTCTGAAGATAGAACTGGGCAATATTTTACACTGTTGGTTAACACCAGATTTTTTAACTGTTCCGGAACAGCCTTGCCAGATGCCGAGTAGACGATGCGGCTCCATTTTAACTTACTATCATCTCCTTTAAGAAAGATTTCAAAAAAAGGCTGATCCTTTCAACAATGTCCACAATCCACACACAAATAGGAACATTTGTCCCTTCATGCCGATTTGGTCATGGCCTTAACATTACATTCCTGTTTGCCCCTCACAGCATTAGATTCTCTTCTGTTGACACAGTAATATCATTGTCGGAAAAACTCTTAAACATTTAGCTCACATACTGTAATGAAAAACTGGCTTTTTAGTTAAATATGAGCAGGAAATGTGAGTGCTCCTCAGATAAAGTGCTGTGATATCTTTTTATGGAAAATCCTGCTCACCATAACAGAATAGACAACAAGAGATTTTGTTCCGATAACTGGCCCAGGTGGAAATCAGACAGCAATGTAAGCTTATTGTTAACTGGAGATTGGGGCAAGTATTCAAGGTGTAACTAGTTTCACCACCCTTTCTTGCTCTCACCGAAATTTCAATGAGGGAAGAAGGACTCCTGATTCTCATATCAAGGGAGGAAGCACCATTACCGGAGTGATGTTAACAGAAGGAACTCAGGCTCTCATGCTTCAAAAAGAGCAATCAAGTACTATTCATAAACTTAAACATTTAATCTGCTTATCTGGTCTGATATATAAATGTCCTGGTTACCGTACAGCCACCTAACAGGCATTTCATCTACCATCCTAACCCTGGAACTGACCAGAATCCCATAGATTCCTAACTATTGTGCCCCTCCTGTTCCAAAACTGTGCCCCACCGCGCCCCAGCCCACCCCACCCGCCTCAACTCCCCACAGACACCTGACCATCCCAAACTGCCCAAGCACTAATGTATATACTTACCACTCTTTGATCCTGCCAACCTAATCCTACCCTACTGGTGCCTCTACCTCCCAACTAACTGGCACCCTTGCTCTTTCCCCAACTCTCACCTGTACCTCCCACCGAGCTGACATCATATTTCCCTTTCCTACTTCTAACATGCTCCCTCACCCACATGCCACCCTATGGCCTTATCGGCCAGCCACCATAGCCACTTACCCTGTTGGCATGCTACCCGCTTATCCCCATGCACCATCTGCTAACCCTTCATTTACTTGATACCCAATATTAATAGGGCTGGTACAGTCACACAGTGGTTAGCACTGCTGCCTAACAGCACGATGGACTGGTGTTTGATTTCAGCCTTGGGTGTCTGTCTGTGTAGGTTTTATGTGACAGTCATCAAGGGAAAAGGCATCACAGCTGACAAGACTGGAACTGGGAAGAAGGAATTAAATCAAACCTATAGTTTTGGTAGGAAAGTCATTTCTCTGGGAGGCTGGCATTATTACCCCACCTCTGACACCCAAACCCTCATCTCTCAGACCATTCAATAACTTCATCACCTCAGGGCACCTCCCACCTACAGCCTCCAAATTCATCGTTCCCCAAACTCACACCACCTGGTTCTATCTCCTTCCCAAAATCCACTAACCGGCTATTCCGGTTGACCCATCGTCTCCGCCTGTTCCTGCCCCACTGAACTCATCTCTGCTTTCTTCGACTCTGTCTTTTCCCTGCAATCCAGGAAATCCATACCTACTTTTAGGACACTACCCATGCCCTCCACCTCTTCCAAGACTTTCAATTCACTGGTCTCAAACATTATCCTCACAGTGGACATCCAATCCCTGTACACTTATACCCCCACGGAGACAGCCTAAAAGCCCTCCGCTTCTTCCTCTCCCGTAGGCCCAACCAGTCCCCCTCTACCAACACCCTCGTCTGCTTAACGTAACCTTTCCTTACCCTCAATAACTTTTCCTTTAACTCTTTCCACTTCCTACAAACTAAAGGGTTGGCTATGGGCACCCCTATGGGTCCAAACCATGCCTGCCTCTTTGTAGGATACATAGAACAATCCGTCTTTTAACGTTACACCAGCACCATCCCTCACCTCTTCCTCTGCTACACTGATGACTGTACTGGCGCTACCTTGTGCTCCCATGAGGAGTTTGAACAGTTCATCGACTTTACCAACACTTTCAGCCCAACCTCAAATTCACCTGGACAATCTCCGATACCTCCCTCCCCTTCCTGGAGCTCTCTGCCTCCAGGGCAGAAATGGCTAGCACGAGGGGTCATAGTTTTAAGCTAGTTGGTGGAAAGTATAGAGGGGATGTCAGAGGCAGGTTCTTTACGCAGAGAGTTGTGAGAGCATGGAATGCGTTGCCAGCAGCAGTTGTGGAAGCAAGGTCATTGGGGTCATTTAAGAGACTGCTGGACATGTATATGGTCACAGAAATTTGAGGGTGCATACATGAGGATCAATGGTCGGCACAACATTGTGGGCTGAAGGGCCTGTTCTGTGCTGTACTGTTCTATGTTCTATATCGAGTAACCGTCTCAACACCAACATCTATTGCAAACCCACCAAAACCCATTGCGACCTTGACTACACCTCCTCTCACTCACCCTCCTGCAAGAATGTGATCCCTTACTCCCAATTTTCTGCCTCCGCCATATCTGCTCCCAAGGCATCCCAGATGCCCTCCTACTTCAAGGATTGCAACATCCCCGTTTTCCCCCACCACCACTGATTGAAAATGCCCTCAACTACATCTCTTGCATTTCCCGCACTTCTGCCCTCAAACCTCTCCCTTCAACAAAAATAAAGACAGAGTCCCCCGGTCCTCACATACCACCCAACCAATCTCCAGATCTGGCACATCATCCTTTGCCATTTCCGCTACCTACAATCTGACCCCACCACCAAAGAGATACTTCTCCCCCCACCTGATGTGCCTTTTGTAGGGGCCGCTCACGCCATGACTCCCTTGTCTGCTCCACACTCCCCACCAACCCGACCCACCACACCCAGCATCTTTCTCTGCAACTGCAGGAGGTGCTCCACCTGCCCCTACACCTCCCCTCTCATCTCAATCCAAGGGCCAAGACAAACTTTCCGTATTCGTCAAGGGTTAACCTGTACATTCTCCAACCTGGTCTACTGTATCCGTTGCTCCCAAAGCAGTCTCCTCAGCATCGATCAGACCAAGTGCACACATGGTGACTAATTCGCGGAGCACTTGTGCTCTGAACGCTGTAATCAACTACAACTTCCTATTCCCAATGATTTTAATTCCCCATCCTACTGCCTTGGTGACATGTCCATCCTGAGCCTCCTCCAGTGTCACAATATTCCACTTGGGAGCTTACAGCCTGATTGTCTGAACATGGAATTCACCAGTTTCAAAATCTCCCCACCACCAGCCTCATCCCATGTCTAACCCTTCCTCTGATTCCCACCTCCTTGGCCTGACACAACCTGCCCATCTTCTTCTCCACTTATCCACCCTACCCTCCCACTGACCAACCCCCACTAGCCCTACCTGCATCCACCTATTGCCGTCCCACCTGTCTACCCCCAGCCCCACGCCCCTTCTATTTATTTCCCAGCTCCATTCCCCAGTATTGAAGGGTCCTGACCTGAAACATCGACTCTCCTGCTCCTCTGATGCTGCCTGACCAGTTGTTCCTCCAGGTCCACACTGTATTGACTATGAATCCAGCATCTCCAACACCATTCATGACCTCATCACCTCAGGAGACCTTCCACCCACAGCCTCCAACCTTATTATGCCACAATCCCGCACGGCCCATTTCTATCTCCTTCCCAAAATCCACAAACCTGCCTGCCCTGGTTGACCCATTGTCTCAGCCTGTTCCTGCCCCACCGAACTCATCTCCACCTATCTGGACTCCATTTTCTCCCCTTTGGTCCAGGAACTCCCTGACGACGTCCGTGACACCACCCACGCCCTCCACCTCCTCCAGAACTTCCAATTGCCTGGCCCCCAACACCTCATTTTCACCATGGACATCCAGTCCCTACACACCTGTATTCCGCATGCAGGTGGCCTCAAGGCCCTCCACTTCTTCCTGTCCCGCAGGCCCGACCAGTCCCCCTCCACCGACACCCTCATCCGCCTAGCCAAACTTGTCCTCACCCTCAACAACTTCTCTTTCAATTCCTCCCACTTCCTACAAAGGGGGTGGCCATGGGCACCCGCATGGGCCCCAGCTATGCCTGCCTCTTTGTAGGTTACGTGAAACAGTCCGTCTTCCGCACCTACACAGGGCCCAAACCCCACCTCTTCCTCCGTTACATTGATGACTGTATCAGCGCCGTCTCTTGCTCCTCAGAGGAGCTCGAACAGTTCATCCACTTCACCAACACCTTCCACCCCAACATCAAATTCACCTGGGCCATCTCCAACACATCCCTCACCTTCCTGGACCTCTCAGTCTCCATCTCAGGTAACCAGCTTGTAACTGATGTCCATTTCAAGCCCACCGACTCCCACTGCTACCTAGAATACACCTCCTCCCACCCACCCTCCTGCAAAAATTCCATCCTCTATTCACAATTCCTCCGCCGCATCTGCTCCCAGGATGAGGCATTCCACTCCTGCACATCCCAGATGTCCACGTTCTTCAAGGACAGCAACTCGCCTCCCACAGTGGTCGAGAACACCCTTGACCGCGTCTCCCACATTTCCCGCAACACATCCCTCACACCCCACCCCAACCGCCCAAAGAGGATCCCCGTCGTCCTCACACACCACCCCAACAACCTCCAGATACAACGCATCATCCTCCGACACTTCCGCCATCTACAATCTGACCCCACCACCCAAGACATTTTTCCATTCCCACCCTTGTCTGCTTTCCGGAGAGACCACTCTCTCCGTGAATCCCTTGTTCACTCCACACTGCCCTCCAACCCCACCACACCCGGCACCTTCCCCTGCAATCGCAGGAAGTGCTACACTTGCCCCCATACCTCCTCCCTCACCCCTATCCCAGGCCCCAAGATGACTTTCCACATTAAGCAGAGGTTCACATGCACATCTGCCAATGTGTTATACTGTATCCATTGTACCCAGTGTGGCTTCCTCTACATTGGGGAAACCAAGTGGAGGCTTAGGGATCGCTTTGCAGAACACCTCCGCTCGGTTCGCAATAAACAACTGGACCTCCCAGACACAAACCATTTCAACTCCCCCTCCCATTCTTTAGATGACATTTCCATCATGGGCCTCCTGCAGTGCCACAATTATGCCACCCGAAGGGTGCAGGAACAGCAACTCATATTCCACTTGGGAACCCTGCAGCCCAATGGTATCAATGTGGACTTCACCAGTTTCAAAATCTCCCCTCCCCCTACTGCATCCCAAAACCAGACCAGCTCTTCCCCTCCCCCGACTGCATCCCAAAACCAGTCCAACCTGTCTCTGCCTCCCTAACCTGTTCTTCCTCTCACCCATCCCTTCCTCCCACCCCAAGCCGCACCTCCATTTCCTACCTACTAACCTCATCCCACCTCCTTGACCTGTCCGTCTTCCCTGGACTGACCTATCCCCTCCCTACCTCCCCACCTATACTCTCCTCTCCACCTATCTTCTTTTCTCTCCATCTTCGGTCTGCATCCCCCTCTCTCCCTATTTATTCCAGAACCCTCACCTCATCCCCCTCTCTGATGAAGGGTCTAGGCCCGAAACATAAGCTTTTGTGCTCCTGAGATGCTGCTTGGCCTGCTGTGTTCATCCAGCTTCACACTTTATTACCTTGGATTCTCCAGCATCTGCAGTTCCCATTATCTCTCTCTACAGTTTTTGCTGTTTTTTTGATGCTGCCAAATAGTTGATGGGTTTTGGTTTGGTGCAAGTTTCAAAATCTTTAAAGTTGTGTCATATGTGATTGTTGTATGTGGCTTGGTTCATTCTTTTTGCATTTAAGCTGCAAACTTCAGATTGTTTTGAAAACCAAATCTGCAGCCTTGTGTAATTATGTTTCAGTGAAAAACCGCCATGTTCAATAAAGACAAAATTATATTCATCAAGTCAGATTTCATTCTGGGATCTGATCTGTCAGATATTCGTGGCAGTTAGGATAATAAATGGTAGAATCTGAGTTCATTGAATTTAAAATGGCTTTGTGTCTCCTTGAAAGAAATGGATAATTGGGCTGGACATAAAATTGCTATGCTGTGGGTAAACTTTATTGCACAGACTTTGAAGGTGGTTTTTAATGCTGCTAAGAGATTTCTTAAAATAGGAGAGGCAACAGTGGATCATTTGCAATCTTCACCTACAGTTAAACTGAGAAAGTGATCGGATACATTTCAGGTATAATTAAAAGTAGGATCTCGTAAGATGATGATGCAGGGTGTTTATCCAGCATTTGGAATTAGAATGGAAGTATGAAATTGAGACATTACATCTAGAATTCACTGGGATACAGTTATAAATGAAAAGATGGGAATTAGAAGAAAAATGAAAACACAGGAAAATGAGGAGAGAAAACAGATTAACAGAGGAGAAAGAAATTAAAAAGCTTGTATTCCAATATGGATAAGCAGACAATATGACCTGACCACTGAGAAGCTTAAAGTAAAAGGAGGAAACTGGAAGTTGTGGCTTGAAGATGATTTGGATTCCATTGAGTGATTTGATTTAATTTTTTTTTCTATTCATTTATACGATGTGGGATTCACTGGCTGGCCAGCATTTATTGCCTGTCCCTAGTTGTCCTTGAGAAGGTGGTAGTGAGCTGCCTTCTTAAATTGCTGCAGTCCACCTGTTGTGGGTTAACCCACAATGCCATTAGAGAGAGAATACCAGGATTTTGACCCAGTGACAATGAACAAATGGCGATATATTTCGAAGTCAGGATGAGGAGTAACTTGGAGGGGAATTTGAAAGTAGTAGTGTTCCCATATATCTGCTGCCCTTATCATTCTCGATGAAAGGGGTCATAAGACCATAAGACATAGGAGTGGAAGTAAGGCCATTCGGCCCATCAAGTCCACTCTACCATTTAAATCATGGCTGATGGGCACTTGAACTCCACTTCCCTGCACTCTCCCCGTAGCCCTTGATTCCTTTTGAGATCAAGAATTTGTCGATCTCTGCCTTGAAGGCATCCAGTGTCCCAGCCTCCACTGCACTCTGCAGCAATGAATTCCACAAGCCTACCATTCTCTGGCTGAAGAAATGTCGTCTCATTTCAGTTTTAAATTTACCCCCTTTAATTTTAAGGCTGTGCCCACGGGTCCTAGTCTCCCTGCCTAACGGAAACAACTTCCTAGCATCCACCCCTTCTAAACCATACATTATCTTATAAGTTTCTATTAGATCTCCCCATAACCTTCTAAACTCTAATGAGTACAATCCCATGATCCTTAGCCATTCATCATACGTTAAACCTACAATTCCAGGGATCATCTGTGTGAATCTCCGCTGGACACGCTCCAGGGCTAGTATGTCCTTCCTGAGGTGTGGGGCCCAAAATTGCACACACTATTCTAAATGGGGCCTAACTAGGGCCTTATACAGCCTCAGAAGCACATCGCTGCTTTTATATTCCAACCAAGATAAACGACATTACATTCGTTTTCTTTATTACGGACTCTACCTGCAAGTTAACCTTTAGAGAATCCTGGACCAACACTCCCAGATCCCTTTGCACTTCTGATGTGCAAATTTTCTCACCGTTTAGAAAATAGTCCATGAGTTGGAAGGCGTTGTCTGAGGACCTTTGGTGAATTTCTGCAGTGCATCTTGTAGATAGTAACACACTGCTGCTACTGAGTGTCAGTGGAGGAGGGAGAGGATGTAGTGTTAATCAAGCCAGCTGCTTTATCCTGAATAGTGTCAAACTTCTTGAGTGTTGTTGCAGTTGCATTCATGCAGGCAAGTGGGGTGTATTCCAACACACTTCTTACTAATGCCTTGTAGATGGCGGACAGGTTTTGCGGACTCAGGAGGTGAATTACTCGCTGCAGTATACCTAGCAACCTATGCTTCATGCTTAGAATTAAAACTATGAATGGAACAGAAGATATTTCACTGATTTGAGAAGGTAACTAGATAGATGAAGTGACCAAATGAAATGTGAATCTTCACGTTATAAAACTTTTTGACAGGTACAGTTATGACAGTGTATTTTACTCTCTCAGAAGAACAATCTGCAGAGTGTGAAGCATCAAATGAGTAATAGTCAATGCTATGAACTTGCACCTGTGTTTATCAATTAAAGTTAAGGACTATAAGAAATCAGACAGTTGCAGAATTTAAGGTAAAAATAAGTGCTGTAGAATTTAAATTTAATAAAATACTTAGAATTAAGATTCTAATGATGACCATAAATCAATTGTCAATGGTCAGAAAAATGCATCTGATTCACTAATGTCCTTAAAGCAAGGTAACTGCCATCCTTACCTGGTCTGGCCTACATGTGATATCAGACCCACAGCAATGTGGGTGACTCTGAACTGCCATCTGGGTAATTAGGGATGGGCAATAAATGCTGCCTAACCAATGAGCCCTCATCGCATGAATGAATAAAGACAAGAATTGGTGGTGGTGATAACTAAAGCTAGAAAAATTTTGACAAGGTGTTTGAAATTATGATTATGGAAGAATTCCTACAAACTTATAGAAGCAGAGTGTCTAGTATCAAAGATCAGAGAAGCATTTCACATGGACAGTTAAAGGTGGGGAGATGGTCAAATGGAAATCCACAAGGAAATTGACGAAAATTGGATTAAGTCAGTCAATGATGCTGGCTGATGATACTCTTTGGCTACCAGACGGGCTAATGGAACAGAAAGCATTAATTTGAAGTAAACAGAAAAGCTACAAAACTAGTCCACCTCTGTATAATGGGAGTAAACAGTGACGTAGAAAATGGAGAAGTTGGAGCTGGAGTTGTGAAAAATTCTTATAGGAGAAATTGATCTTGGGTGGTGACCTTGCTGTTTCAAAAATACTATCCTGACCAAGGGTGAGGAAGAAAAAAAAACCCTGTAATGTTCGAGGAAAAACCAGACTGTATTGTGATTAAATTTCAAGCCAAAAGAGATAGACAGGAAGAAGAGGAGTCTATGAAAGAGGCAGATGAATTGTAAATTTAACTATCAGATATAATCTTTTGAGAATTTAACCTAAAAGAATGATGATAAAGCGAACAAGGCTGGCATGTTTAGTCCATCTTCTTTAATAGAAATGCAACAAGCAGATCCTGAATTGAAAGAGTTATACTAAAGTGCCTACTCAGAAGTTGTGACAGAATTAATACCTAACTTTTATTACTTGAAAGACAAAGAAAATGGAAACCACTGGAAACCATCTCAAATATCAGTCAATGAGGAATGGGCAGTGGTCCATCAGGCAGTAGTTTCAGGATCAAAAACAAAGCTGCTAGAAAAGCTCAGGAGGTCTGGCAGCATCTGTGAAGAAAAAGTCAGAGTTAATGTTTCAGGTTCTGAGGAAGGGTCACAGATGCTGCCAAACCTGCAGAGCTTTTCCAGCAACTTTGTCTTTGTTCCTGATTTACAGCATCTGCATTTCTTTCAGTTTTTATTAGGCAGATATCTCATGTGAGCATCTGAATCAAATTACAATGGCATGTCATTTGGATATGTGGAAAACACAGATTAAAGTATTAATGTTTTTATTGGTCAAGATTACATAAAGATGCAGACACATTTTGCCAAACATATTGCACATGACAGATAAGGAAGAAATCCCAACCATTATTACACCTGCATCTTTAATTCTGATTCCAGCTTTTGAAGAACCATTTATCAGAACTTTAGTTGATTGTTCAGGATCACCATCTAAAACCAACAATGGGAATCAGCATTTTTTAATGATGATGAATATTTCCACAAGACTCCCTTAATCACTGGGTTTAGGTAAAATTACTTTAAATATGTTAGTGAAGAAGTTAGTTTAGTTTTTTCACAAAAATAGATTACCGAAAAAAAAATCAAGGTTCAAATATCATGTCGTAAATACTCAAAGAAATGATTAGTTTAAGAAGGAGACAAGTGACATCTTCAGCTTGTTACCCAGAATCAAGATACAAGACAATATCAAACTTTGAAGATCAAAATTATAATTTATTGCCAAGAATACACTTGGGCTAATGATTGGGCTTTAAAAATCCCCTCGGTAGTGTTTCCCACTAGAGTTGTGCACATGCAAATCAAAGCCTAACATACAGGCTGGCACCCATAAGACTGTAAGATCATAAGCACAAGAATAGGATATCTGACCGCTCAAGTCTGCACTAACAATCAAGAAAATGATGCCTAATCGGATTGTGGCCTTAATGTCACCTCCTTGCCTGCCCCTCATAATCCTTAAACGCTTGTAGATCAGATATTCAATGGCCCAACCTTCTACCACTCTCTGAATGAGAACGTCAAAGGCTAACAACTCTGAGGGAACAAATTCTTCATTTTTGTTTTAGATGGGGAATCCTTAACTTTCAAAATGTATCCCCAGATTCTAGATTTTTCCCATGAGAGGTAATATCCTTTCAGCATTTACTCAGTCACACCTCCTCAGAAGCTTAAATAATGTCAACATGATCAACTTTCATTCTTCAAAAGTCTAACGAGTAAAGGCCCAAACTACTCAACTTCTTTCGAATGTCAACCCTATACCACAGAAATCAGTTAGAAAACTTTCTTGCAATTGCTTCCAATTCAAGTATATCTTTTCTTCTTGGGAAACCAAAACTGTACATACTATCTAGGTGTAGCATCGACTAATCCCCTGTTCAGTTGTAGCAAGATGTCCCTTCATTTCTACTCCAAACTGCCATAAAAGCCAACATTCTATCTGCCTACTGAATGCTGACTGTACTTAAATATGAAATCTTTTGGGAATTATGTCCAAGAACACACTATCTCGTAGCGTGCAGAGTGCAGTACTGT
Organism: Stegostoma tigrinum; assembly: GCF_030684315.1. Taxonomy (NCBI): domain Eukaryota; kingdom Metazoa; phylum Chordata; class Chondrichthyes; order Orectolobiformes; family Stegostomatidae; genus Stegostoma; species Stegostoma tigrinum. Next base: position 40,220,557 of record NC_081368.1, read on the forward strand.
CTCCATTTAAATAGTATTTGTATTTCTATTCCTCCTGCTTATGAGGACAACCTAACATCTTCCCATTTGATACACCAATTTCCGGTAGTTTGCCCACTTATTTGCCTAACTTAATATTGTTCCAGTTACTTTGTATTGTCCTCACAACATGTTCTCCTATCCATCTCTGGAGTAACAGCAAATTTGGCTGCAGCGCAGTCAGTCTCTTCATCCATGTCAATAATACAGATCACAAATAATTGAAGTACCACCATTAATTTCACCTCAATACAGACTATAAACTTGAAAAATGATCCATTTACGATCCCAACTCTCTGGTTCCAGTTAGTTAGCCTATTCACGTGAAGAGGTCATCACCAACAGCATGAATTGCAAGCTTGAGTAACTTTCTATGTACGTACCTATTGAAGGTCTTTTTGAAATCCAAATACACTTTTCCCCATTACCCACTCTCTTGATAAAAACTTCAAAGTAATTCTCAAACACTATTTCCTTTGCATGAAATCCTGTCGTTATTGTCTAAGTGCATTAGGATCCCACTACTGCTTCTGCAAGAACGGCTTTCCAATGCTCGCTTGCAATCAATTTTAAAATGTCACACTGGAAAAGTTGTATTCAGTACTAAGGCTATTGTGGTGATGCTGTCGTCGCGGGGGATGCTAGTGTAGACTGCTGAAACATTTATTGTGACAAGGAATGTTCTTGGTTTGACTGGTCTGTAGATGCTGTGTTTCTGCAAGAAATCTGCAGTGTCGCAACAGAAGCTGGGGGTTCCCTGTATAATGGGTTTTAAGATACCCTCAACATGGCCAGAGAGGTTCTCATATAGGGTCCCATTGCCTGATACAGTGTGGCATCCAGGTGTGTTGGCTGTGTACATCTTTGGAAGGCAGTAGAACTCTCCTAGATGGGAAGTACATAGGATGAGAGTTCACAGGATGCTCTGAAGGACTGGATCAAAAGTCTTGACCAGTCTGTTCAGTTGACGGGTGTTTCTTTGGTTGGATCGGCAGGTAGTCGTCTGTAGTGTTCCTGGTTGTTCAGCTGTTGGTACATCTCCTATTCTGTATTACAATGGTCCCCCCTTTGTCTGTTGGGTTGATGACAATGCTGCGATTGGTCTTGAGAGCACGGATGGCATTGCATTGTGCCTGGGTTACATGAGCACAGTTGACAAAAATCTGGCATTCACTCATTCTCTGATGGCTTCAGAATACCTGTCAAATCCTGGGCAATGACCCTCCGGAGAGTCCAATTTGACTCCACTAACACCTGAAGGAGGACTGAGGCTTCGAAAGCTTGTGTTTTCAAATAAAGCCGTTGATCTATAACCTGGTGTTGTGATTTCTGACTTTGTCCACCCCAGTCCAACACCTGCACCTTCACACCATGGAAAGATTGGGCAGAGGACAGGAAAGACAATCAGATTATCTTTACACTTTCTATCCCTTGCTTACAAGGAAGTAGTATAACTTTCTAATTGCAGCTCTTCACAACAGGTAACTGTGTGGAACGCCCAATTACTGTGGCCGCTTCACTTCTAAAACCGCAAATGTGAATGATGAATAAGATGTGTCATGCAAGGCTAAGTCAACCATTTATCATTGGAACATTTATCTGTAGTGCTGTCATCATGAAATGAGATTCATAACTCTTGCTGTAATTAGCTGGTCAGCTGCTCCTGTGTTTGTAGCTTCATGTATATATGTCCATTTCTTAAAAGAAGATCTTTACACGGGGTAACATTTGAATGAGTAAGGAAAGAAAATGGCTCACTTACATAAAAAACCTAGGCCATGAAAACACTTTCCACCAGCTATAGATAACAAGGTATAGGGCTGGATGAACACAGCAGGCCAAGCAGCAGCAGCAGAGGAGCAGGAAAGCTGACGTTTTGGGTCCAAACCTGAAACATCAGCTTTCCTGTTCCTCTGATGCTGCCTTGGCCTGTTGTGTTCATCCAGCTCTATGCCTTGTTACCTCAGATTCTCCAGCATCAGCAGTTCCTCCTATCACTTACACCAGCTACATTTGACTATAAAGAAATGCATGATATTTTTATCCTTACTTTATATTCCTAATGACTAATACTTTAAAACATACACACATTTTAACAAAATAGAGTTTTTCAATTTTGATCAAGGTACTACCATCTTGCTAAGTATTTAAGCAGTCAGTTTTAGAAATGAAATACATCCAGAGAAATTGCTTTTAAGGCCACAAGCTCTGATAATTAATGTTTTTATAATTGCTGTGATGATGGCACTGCTGAATGACACATAGCCATCTTGGAATGCTAACTGTTATTTCATGGAAGCTGGAAATAGCTGGGTGAACTAAAGCCATAACACATTCTGACTTACTTTTTCCATTAGGTTACCTAATGATTAAGATACTAAACAAGTGGTACAAAAAATTGAGTGTACAAATTTACACAAAAGAAAAATGGTCAAAGTGAAAGATATCGCTTCAATTGTGGGAAACAAGAAGGTATCACCTACCCCAACCAGATCTGGATTGAAACTGTAATTCCAATCTCATACTAGATGGTTGACTCGATGAACCAGATGTTCAGAGTTAGGAGGAATTTGCAGACCTTCAAATATCAATGTGGGGCCCAGATGTTGAATTCCTGGCCTATTTTCTAAAAATATGATGCTTGCCGGGAAGGGAAAGAGTTCAGGAAATAATCCACACAAATGAGGAAATCCAAACTCAGCAAGTTTGCTTGAACATTAGTATTGTGTTTACACCCTTTTGGATGGGTTCAAAGGCCTTAACTCATGCTGGTCAAATTTATGGAACAGGCAATAAATACTCTCAAAAGGCAAATTAGGTCTGTTAAAATGTCCTGATCTAAAGCTCTCAAAATTCCTTATTCAATACACTTGAAAAAATATAACTTCAAGGTTAATACTTAAAGCTGTCAGTAATGTTTTAAAACAAAAGCGTCGACCAGAATGCTTTGGTTTGACAGTTAATCTGATCCAGTTACAGTAAAGTCATTACCATACATTGTTCACTTTCAATACAGCTGGGTGGGAGAACTGAGAGGAAGATTCAGAGATGCTTTTCTGTTGTTTGTACAAATTGAGTGAGTAGGGACAATGTACGACGGATGAAGAATAATGTCAGTTAATTAAAGGTTATCTGCTTAGCTCATATAAACCGGAAGACAGATTATTATCAGAATGGCACAGATGGGAAAGGTGAAATGTAGAACATAGAACATTACAGCGCAGTACAGGCCCTTCGGCCCTCGGTGTTGAGCCGACCTGTGAAACCAATCTGAAGCCCATCTAACCTACACTATTCCATTATCATCTACGTATTTATCCAATGACTATTTAAATGCCCTTAAACTTGGCGAGTCTACTACTGTTGCAGGCAGGGCATTCCATGCCCTTACTATTGTCTGAGTAAAGAACCTCTGACATCTGTCCTATATTTATTACCTCTCAATTTAAAACTATGTCCCCTCGTACTAGCCATCACCATCCGAGGAAAAAGACTCTCACTGTCTGCCCTATTTAATCCTCTGATCATCTTGTATGTCTCTATTAGGTTGCCTCTTAACGGTCTTCTCTCTAACAAAAACAGCCTCAAGTCCCTCAGCCTTTCCTCGTAAGGCCTTCCCTCCATAACAGGCAAGATCCTGGTAAATCTCCTCTGCACCCTTTCCAATGCTTCCGCGTCCTTCCTATAATGCGGCCACCAAAACTGTACACAATACTCCAAGTGTGGCCGCACCAGAGTTTTGTACAGCTGCAACATGATCTCATGCTGGCCTTCATAGCAAGGGGACTCAAGTACAAGTGCAGGCTTGTCTTGCTACAATTGTACAGAGTATTGGTCATGCCTAGAGAACTGTATACAATTTTGGTCTCCTTATCTATGGATGGAGTGTAACAAAGGTTTACCACAATTTGTTCTGGTATAGCAGGACTGATATCTGAAGTGAAACTAGACAGTTGACTACATTCACTGACATTTAGAAAACTGAGGTGAGATCACATAGAAACCTGCTCAGTGATGCCCAGTTTGGGTTCTGCCAGAGCCACTCAGGTCCTGACCTCATTTGGTTTAAACATGGACAAAACAGCTGAATTCCAGGAGGTCTGGAGACAGTGAGAGCCCTTTACACTAAGACCACATTCGGCCGAGTAATCAAGGAGCCCTAGCAAAAGTGGGGTGCTTGCCAATGATTGCATAACTTTCAGCTCCAGTCCTGACTTCTTAGATACTGAAGCAGCCTATGTCCAAATGCTGCAAGACCTGACAATATCCAAGCAGTAATGACAAGTGGCAAGTAACATCGGTGCCACTAAGATGCCACATAAGGACCACCTCCAATAAAAAAAAATCACCACCCCTTGACATTCAATGATGTTACCATCAATGAATCCTCCATTATCAACATCCCTGAAATTAACATTGACTCATCTCAACTTACCACACAAACGCGGTAGCTGGAAAAGCAGGTCAGAAGCTAGGAATGCTTCAGCAATTAAGTCACCTTTGATCCCCCGGAAACTGTCCACTGTCTACAAGGCACAAGTCAGGAGTGTGATGGAATACTACCCACTTGCCTGGATGGGTCCAGCTCCAACAACACTCAAGAAACTTGGCACCATCCACAACAAAACAGCCTACTCGAATGGCAGTATATCCATGCCTCCACCACTGACACTCAGAAGCAGCAGTGCGCACCAACTACAAGATACAATGCAGAATATCACCAAAGATCCTCAGACAGCACTTTCCAAACCCTCGACCACTTCCATCTCAAAATACAAGGCCAGTTGATACATCAGAACACTATTACCTGCAAGTTCCCCAACAAGCTGCCCACCATCATGATTTGAAAATATAACTGCCGTTCCTTCGCTGCCACTGGGTCAAAATCCTGGGGGTTCTCTTCCTCAGGGCATTGTAGGTCTAACCAAGAGCATGCGAGCTGCCGTTCAAGAAGGCAGCTCACCAACTTCTCAAGGGTCACTAGGGATTGTCAATACATGCTGGTCAGTCAGCAATGCCCATGACCCACAAAGGAATATTAAAAAAAAACTTATTAAATTTGAACAGGACCAGACAAGGTAAACATAGGAAAAAGTCCCTGATGAACATGAGGCCCAGAACCAGGATCTCAGTCCAAGGATATGTAATATGCCATGAGGATTCACAGGAAAGCGAAGACCAAGATAGTGAATGTTTTCCGAAAAGGTGATTGATGTAATTCTTAGCTCTGAAGAGATCAAAGCATATGGGGAGAAAACGGGAATCAGGGACTGGGTTTGATGATTTATGTTGAATGGTGGAGCAGGCATGATATTTCCCAAATGATAGCTTCATGTCATTATGAATAAATGGTTGAATTTCAAAAGCTACAAATACCACAGTAAGAGGTTTGGAGTTCAGTTTGATTGAGAGTGTAAATGGCATATTAAAGTATTAGCTGTCTTTTATGTGAGTCTCAATGCAAGTTTATTTTAAGAGATTGAACACATGATTTAAAAGGTTCGCATGGGGGTCATGAATGGCATTTATTTTTCCACTGGCAAGTATGCATTAGTGACAGGAGTGCCGACATTTCAATATGTATACTTCTTCATTTGGCTTGTAATGTATGCTGAGGGCAAATATTGTGTCAGTCGCTAGTGAGACTTGACATGGGGGCTGTGACAACACAAACGTTTTAAGGGGTGTATTTTGTCCTGTGCTTTTGAAGAAGAGGTTGAGACAGAGATAAGGAGCGGTCTGTTCCAAGCCAATGAAGTTAACAGCTAGGGAGACCTTGGTTATTTTTTGAAATTGGAAGATTAGAGGCAGCATGAATGGGTGGGGTCAATCTCCCACGGAGCCAGGATTTTAGTTTAACTTTCAGTAGCTGTTGGGGTTTGGAAGCTGCTATACATCTCTCCCTGCTACAGCAAAATGCTTGAATTCTCTCTCTCGCTCAGTTTTCTCTTGATGCTCTTTCCTTCTGGACAGGAGAAACACTGCATGTGAGTCAACCTATTTAACTGAATTTGCCCTTGCCAATGATGTATTTTTGGGAGTTTATTATCTTGGAACAGCTAATCTGTGGTAGTTAACATATATGCCATCCTGTTAAACACTGTGATTAGAGTTATAGTCAAGCATTTTTTCAAAAACAATTCTTATTTTGTCTGTATTTTAACAGGAATGTAAGAATAAAGTGTGTTTTGCTTCAAGCCTCGTAGTTTGACCAACTGAACTGCATCCACAATGCAATGTCTTACAAATGCCTTTGAAAATCAGAAAAAAATTGCAGTCTAGGCTATCTTCTTAAAATATTTTGAGGGGGCTTGGTCTACTCCATAAGGTGAGCATATGAATGAGGTCAGAACACCGAGCAGCCTTTCAAACAACTAGGATAAAGCCTAGAGAATTAACTCAAGCCTTCTAACTAGGTCACTTAACCAGTGCCTACGGTTGCCTAGAACATGCCAAGTAAGAAAATTTCCTGACCTGCACTTCATAAAAATCCAGCCCAATGTGTTCAAGACAATCAGTAATGGATAATTAAAACTACCTTGCTTGTGGCTACTGACAACCATGCCTTTAGTCTGCTGTTCTCATACTCGCACTTCCCCATTAAACCTCTTTGCTGTTCCACCTCCCTGTTCCCCATTATGAGTTTACTCATAATCATGACCAAGGCTTTCATCAATCCTGCTATTATCTCACTCTTTAACTTGCATCAATTTCTTTTTCACTTGTAGATGGAAGTGCCTTGTAATTTTTTTATGCATTAAGGGCAATAAATGAATGCAATATTTTATATATGAAAGCTAATAACTAATTAGGCAATTAATTTTATACTTTTTCTATAAATGAGTAATTCTTACTGTGAATGGGTCTTACCTGACTTTCATAGCTGGCCTGGAGAGATCCCAGATATTTGAGGAAGCGCATTCCAAGCCCACACCATTTCTCTGCCTCAGCATATTTACCCAAACTATATAAGGAAGCCCCAGTGTTCCAAGCTCGAGTCATCAGCCAAAGCATTTCCGTCTCTGGGTATTCCTCTTGCTACACACAGAAAAGCAAAAGTTTAAGAGAGAGTAAGGCAGAATGTTCTCACTTTGACATAACAATCCTCAACACTTACAACGAAGTTAACGCTTTTGGTCTGGTGACCCTTTTCAGAACTCTGAGGAAGAGAGTCACTAGACCCAAAACATTAACTCTGATTTTTTATTCAGATGCTGCCAGACCTGCTGAGCTTTTCCAGCAACTTCTGTCTGTCTTCCCGATTCACGGCATCTGCAGTTCTTTTGGTTTTTACTCAATACTTAAAAGTCGGGTAGAAAGGGCCTTTGCTCTATTCTTAATTTCGGAAAGGAGTCTAGTGGTGAGTGATCTTCTTAAATCACTGTAATACACATGATATATGTTATCCAATTATGATTGGAGGTCAATACATGCCTATTTGGAAGTAGGTTCTCATTGAAAAGAACATAAGGACAGGATAGATACTCACAGATTGCCTTCCCTGACTAGAGAATCCAGAACACAAACAGTCACAGCATAAGGAGTCAATCATACAGGACTGAAATGTGTAGAAATTTCTTCATTCAAAGGGTTGTGAATCTTTGGAATTCTCTACCCAAAGGATAATGGATTATATAACACCATACTTGGGATAGGTGTTTGAACTCAATTCCCACTATTCCTGGGGTTGCGACAAATTTTCTGTTTGACTACATAAATGTTACGATTTTTTGAGTCATCAAAAGCTCCAATCTGCCTCTGACTGCTACCCTTGATAAAAGCAAACCACACCAAGTTCCTTCAGTCACAATAAAAGTATAACTACTTTTTATAATACTCTTAACTTTGACAAGAACAGTAAAAGAACAGAATTTCTAATTCACATTGCTTAAGCTTTCTCTCTTTTAATACTCCAACACATACACACAAAAACAAATACAAAGAAAAACAGACAAAACACAAATGTCATAAATGGGTTGGAAGAAAAATGTCAGGAAAATCAATTACTGCATTACCAGTCCAAAATCACAAAACTAGATAAGTTATTTCATATTCCTTTCAATTCTTTGATGATGCCTTAATGTTATTTGCACTGCCATGATCAATCTGTAATTCACTGGTTGTTTTATTGGACCTGATGTCTTTCTGGGTTGTATTTGGGTTATACTATTATTTCTTTCAATGTCACCAAACATAGCTCTTCTGCTCTTTTGACAGAAAATTTAAAACAACAGTTTTACAGAACATGGGAAAAGAGAAAAAACAATGTAGCTAACTTCATGGGGTAGATTCCTTACTTGTCTGTTTCATTGCCCTCAGAGTCTGTGTTAAATTGCAATCTGATTAATCAGAGGGCTGTACCTACACTGAGCTCTCCTGAACGCTTAACAAACAGTGCCAATTTGTGTGGACTTTGCTTCTCCAAAGCTAGCACTGTCTCATGAGCATTAGTTAGCTTCATTTGCTTTGCACATCTCTCTGTAATGTGCCCATTTAAGCACTGTCTATTTTTCTCACTTTTAATCCATATTCCAAAAATACTCCAATAATGAACATATAGCAGTCAAAATCACCTGACTGTTCTTATGTCAGACGTCATGTTTACAGCTTAAGGAGAAATTACAAATTCATTAGTACTGCAAGTAAAATAGAATTTCCACAGTCTTGCTCTCTCAATAGAGACAGAGATGGCTGGTGGTGGTTTATTCTGAGGGCCACCATGCCTAAGGAGAGGGTGGGGGTGGAGAAGCAGGATCCTTCATGGCAACCTCAGTCATTGTGGGAATTAAACCCTATTGAGATTCTTCTTGTAATGCAAACTGGAGCGAGACACAGAGAAACTATAAATTGGTTTTCGGTTGTCTTCATTTGGAGACCTTGCATGTTACAGGGTTCTGGGCTTAAGTTCGAAGTGGAACTCTCTCTCTCCCTCCTTCTCTTTTAGCCCCATTTCTTACACGCAGTAGATGTGGATTTTTTTATACCAGATTGTACCTGATACAAAGTACTACAGTATCACATGCTCAATATAATCAAGGACTTTGAGGTTATTTTGGACCACTGTTCAACCAATTTGGGGCCAGGAAGTTCATGAGAACCCATTTCCTAAAATCATATCAGGTTCTGTCTGTCAGTTTGCCATGTGCATCTATATCAGTTTCCTTATGGTGTTACTCTGCTCATATCCAACCAGTCACATCTGGGATAGGGACTCATGTCCTTCTTCCTCTCTGGGGTCAGAATCTGAGACAGGGACTAACGGGGTATTGGGTTTGCTTGGGGAATGATTATAAAGTAGAGGTGTGCAGGATATGGCCCTCTGCCTGATTTAAGGTGTTCTATTTCCTTTTGTGCCTTTGTCAGGGTCTGATAGTTTTTAATTCACTACAGACAATGGACAATTGATCTTTAAGGCAATCGGGTGGTCTGTCATGATTTGACTCAACAATGATTTCCTGTGTTTGTCTTAGTTGTTACATGACACACAGGGACTAAGGGACTCGTTTTTTAATACCTGAAACGGGCTGTTTATCCCCAGGCTCGCTTTATATCATCGAGGGACCATTGTCCCATAGAGGTTCCATATTTCTTTGAGATTTTGGCTAGGTGGGAAGAGAAGTCGAATTATCGCTCAATATATTCCTTTAGTTTTTGTAAAAGTTCCTTCTCCAGAATATCAGGTGGTGCCCAGCCACCCTTTACTGTAGTTGGTAGTTTCTCAGCCATTATTGCCACTCTCTTATTTACAAGAATTCACAGCCAAGAAACTTTTTTTTAGCAAATTACTGGTGGGGACGTCTCCCTCTAAGTAGAATTCACCGTAAATAGATTCGAGGTTTGTTTCAGATCACATTGTACGGTACTTTCCCAGTAAGGGTCTGGCCTTTTTGAAAAGATGCGCTCTTACCTCACTGTACAGCGAAGCAACAACTGTGTGGAAAGCAGACCCATTCCTGTGATCCTGCCAAATCTACCAAGCTGTTGAGGCTCTTCGTGTACAGCAAACCAGAGTGACAATAAAATGGCCTCCAGGTGTCTTTATTTGGAGAGTTGGCTGTTACATGGTTCGGGGTCGAAGCTCGAGCTGGATCTCTCTCTTACAGACAGTAGATGTGGCTTCTTTTTATACCACATTGTACCAGATACAAAGTACTACAGGTGTCAGATCTTCAATATAATCAATAGAGGCTTTCTTTTCTCTATTACAGGGTGTTATTATTGTAATTCTTTAACAACTAGTATCTGTTTCCCTTAAGGGGCTTGTTGTCTTGATACAATTAAGTTTCCCTGACACAATTAAGTTTCCCTTAACTCTTTCCTGCCCTGTGGGTTTCTGCTGAACCCCACAACCCCACTGTTGACATAACTTAGCCATTCAAGCAACTGAGCTAACCTGTCCCGCTTTAACTTTAGCGAAGCGGGAGTTAAAAACAAGGTAATCTAATTTATCTCTGATTTAAACCCAATTTTCTTGCTCATAGGCCCCGCTGATAAATACAGACAGACACAGTTAAGGGACAAATTAAAAGAAAAATAAAGAACTGTCATTTGCCACTTCAATGGTTTCACAATGGGTACCAGACGTTCCAAAATCTTTGGTAAATGGAATTATTCAGAGGCAAGTAAACTGTATGTCTTGCCTGAATTCCAAAATCACCTATTCGTGCAAACAGTTTCCACCAGGCTCCAAGGATTGCTCACTAATCTATTATAATCAGGGATTTATTTTTGAGAACTTTCATAAGTTGATCACTGGAGGATAACTAGAGAGAAACCAAATACTCTGTCCAGCAGCTTTCACTGTCATGCTGTCTTTTGTCAAACAAAAACCTGCTCAGTGTATAGCTTCTTTTTTGTAAAAACATTCTCTTTGATTGACAGGTCGGCACCGGCCTCCTTATGAAGACTTAACATCCAAGAATCTGCTAGTCCTTAGCATCTTAGGTCCAAAATACCTACAGTGTTCTTAAAACTATTTTCAAGGGCAGTTTTCATGAACAAATATCAGTTGATTGTTCTGAGATAATGGGAACTGCAGATGCTGGAGATTCCAAGATAATAAAATGTGAGGCTGGATGAACACAGCAGGCCAAGCAGCATCTCAGGAGCACAAAAGCTGACGTTTCGGGCCTAGACCCTCTCTGATGAAGGGTCTAGGCCCGAAACGTCAGCTTTTGTGCTCCTGAGATGCTGCTTGGCCTGCTGTGTTCATCCAGCCTCACATTTTATTATCAGTTGATTGTTCTTTCGTTTTAAAAAAAAAGTTGCTGCTCTAAGTCCAAAGGTCAACTCTGAACTACAGCTCATACTTCCAAACCAAAAATGCACAAAGCAAAGTAAAACAGTAATGGTCCCAACAATATAGTGAGCAGGCAAGAAAGTGAAGTTAATGATGAGAATTACCAATACGTCTCCTGAACGTTAGAACGGCCTTGACAGACAGCATAGCCCTCTCGTGCTTTTAACTTTTATTTTAAAGTATTGTTAAGAAGAGAGTTATGGGATATTGGCACAGGAAAAGTCAGGAAGGGTGCCTAACTTTGAGCTGAACTTGTAGATGGTGATGTCCTTTTATCTGCTGTCCTCATGCTAGGTGGACAACAATATGGGTTTGGAAGGTGCTATCAAATAAGGGGCTGGAGGAGGCCCCAGAACAAGGGCAGGGAAAGAGAGAGTGCCAACGGTGAAACTGAGGCTCCAAAGAAAGGAAGGGACTGAAGAAGGTTATTGAGGGAGAAAGCGAGCTGCAAAGTCAGGAGACAGGCTGCAATGAGGGAAAAGGAGCAGCAACTGAGTACTGATGTAAGTCAGAGGCAAATGAAATTCAATCCAGGTAAGAGTGAGGCAATGCATTTGGGCAGGATAAACAAGGCAAGGGAATAGATGATGAATGGTAGGACCCTGGGAGGCACAGCGGATGTAAGTGACATATACACTAGTTCCTTAAGGTTGCAGCACAGGTACAGACAGTGGTTAAGAAGGCATATGGGATGCTTGAATTTATTAGCTGAGGAATAGGTGATGCTGGAACTTTTCAAAAAATTAGTTAGGTCACAGGTAGAGTATTGTGGACATTTCTGGATTCCACATTATAAGAGGGATGTGATTGAACGGAGACAGTGCAGAGAAGATTGAGCAGGATGTTGCCTGGGCTGGAGAATTCAAATTATGATGAGATGCTGGGTGGACTGAGATTGATTTCCATTGAGTAGAGGAGACTGAAGGGGTCAGGATTAAGATGTATAAAATTACGAGGGGCATAGATAAGATAGACAGGAAGAAACATTTCCTTTTCATAGAGGGCTCAGTGAGTAGGGGAATGCATTTAAGGGGTGGAGCAGAAGGTTTACAGCAGATGAGTGGAAATTTTTTTCACCTACAGAGTGGTGGGAATCTGAAACTCACCGGCTGTAAGGTTGGTAAAAGCACAAATTCTGTTAACATTTAACAAGTATTTAGATGTACATTTGTGATGCCAAGGCATACAAGACTATGCGTCAAGTGCTGGAAAATAGGATTAGAATAGATATGCAGTTACTCTCGACTGTTGCACACTCAAAAGTGACCTTTTTCTCTGCTGGAGACCTCTATGACTCTATAAGAGATGAAAACAGGGAGAAGGCTACAAAGGTAGGACAGCAGCTATAAAGGGGAGTCTGGGCCTGTTAAGGAGACACGAGAGTCTGAAAAGGTGCAGGGAGTAGAAGAAAATCCACAAAAGGGAAGGGAACAATTTAAAAATTCTCAACAATGGAATACTCAGCCAACTGGGAATCAAGAAAATTGAAGTCACCCCTTTGAAAATGAAAGTGGAATCTTTAGTCTAGTTGAAGGCTGCAGATGTTCAGACCCTATCGTACGAGGAAAATTATTCGGTATTGATATAATAAACGCTGTTAATTGGATGATTTAATACCGAACAGTCTTCCTTCATAAAGTTTTCATTTATGGATTATCGCATCCCAAATCATTTCACATATTGCAAATTACTCAAGGTGCCACAATTATGCGGCCATTCTGCTATTATCTTACCAATTTTTGTAAAGTATGTTTAAGATGGTGACTTTTTGTGTGTCTATAGATCATAGGACATTACAGCGCAGTACAGGCCCTTCAGCCTTCAATGTTGCGCTGACCTGTGAAACCAATCTGAAGCCTATCTAACCTAGACTATTCCATTATCATCCACATGTTTATCCAATGACCATTTAAATGCCCTTAAACTTGGCGAGTCTACTACTGTTGCAGGCAGGGCCTTCCACGCCCTTACTACTCTCTGAGTAAAGAACCTACCTCTGACTTCTGTCCTATATCTATCACCCGTCAATTTAAAGCCATGTCCCCTCGTGCTAGCCATCACCATCCGAGGAAAAAGGCTCTCACCCTATCCAATCCTCTGATCATCTTGTGTGGAAATGTTTGCCTTTATTTGCAAAACTATTCATTGTTAACTAATGCCTCTTAACTTCTGCCAATTTAAATACTTGGGGGTTCAGAAAAGTCACAAATTCGTGTGTTAACAAAGTGTGGGGCTGGATGAACACAGCAGGCCAAGCAGCATCTTAGGAGCACAAAAGAAGCTGCTTGGCCTGCTGTGTTCATCCAGCCCCACACTTTGTTATCTTGGATTCTCCAGCATCTGCAGTTCCCATATTCTCTGTTACGCATTTGTGTGTGCTGTGACTTTTGGTTTAATGGAACAGTGATACGTTTTGAGAATACTGATTAGTTCTTCTAACTCTGTTTTTGTACAAGTCAAAATATTCCAAGTGGTAACTCAGTTCTGAAGAAAGGTCACTTGACCCAAAACGTTGACTCTACTTTATCTGCACAGATGCTTCATGACCAGATGCGTATCTCCAGCTATTTCTATTTCAGATTTCCACCATCCGCAGTTCCATTTTTGTTTATTAAAGATAAATATAGGTCACTAGGGTCAGGAAAAAAGGAATTTATAATGTGGAATAAAAAGACAGCAGATCAATTAATACATACTTTTAGCTTTATACACAAAGGAAGACACAAATAACATCCCAACGATATGGAGCAATATAGTGCTTAGTGGGAAGGAGGAATTGAAATAAAATTAATATTAATAGGGAAATGATGTTGGGAAAACTAATGTGTGAGTAAAAGGCAAGTAAATCCCCAGAGCCTGATAAGCTTCATGTCAGAGTACTTAAGGAAAATGGTGCCAGAGATAGCAGGTGTGGTAACAGTCATCTTCCCAATTTTTTAAAACTCTGGTATGGTTCCTATAGATTGGAGGACAGCTAACATAACCATATTATTTAATAAGAGAGGCAGAGAGAAAACAGAAAATTATAGACTAGTTAGCTTATATTGGTAGTGGGAAAATACCAGAGTCCATTATAAAAGATCTAACAGCAAAGCACTTGAAAGAAAGATTGTGACAAGACAGGCCAGAAATAGCATGAATTTATGAAGGGAAACTAGTGCTTGACAGATCTGTTGGAATTTGAGGATTTAACCAATAGAGTGGATAAGGGAAAGCCTGTGGATATGGTTTAGTTGGATTTTCAGAAGGCATTTGAAAAGATCCCACATACGAGAACAGCATACAACATTATAGCATATGGGACTGGAGAACAGTTTGGCAGACAAGGAACAATAAGTATAGATAAATGGGTCTCCTTCTCAATGGCAGGCAGTGCCTAGTGAGGAACCACAGTGACCAGTCCTTGGATCCCAAGTATTCACAATAACGATTTAGATGATGAAACTATGTGTAATATCTACAATTAGATAAATTAGATAAAGCAGATAAATCAAAGTTGGATGGGAAGTATGCTATGAAGATGATGCAATGTATCTTCAATGTCATTTAGGCAAGATACGCATCCAGGCAAATACATGGCAAATGCAGTATATTGCAGATATGTGAAGTTATCCACTTTGGTAACAAAAAATGCAAGCAGATTATTATCTGAATGGTGACAGCTTAGAAAGGAGAGAGTGCAATGAGTCCTGGGTGTCCTCGTATGTTAGTCACTAAAATTTAACATGCAGGTACAGCAGGCAATGAGCAGGTAAATGATATAACGGCCTTCATAGCAACAATATTCAAGTACAGGGGCAAGATGTCTTGCTGCAACTAGACAGGGCATTGGTAAGATCATACCTGGAGTACTGTATGCAGTTTTGGTCACCTTATTTGAAGAATGCTCTGGCTACAGAGGAAGAGCAACCAAGGTTTCCTAGACTGATTCCTGTGATAGTGAGACTATAGGGAGGAAGGTAGAGACAGTAGATGTATGGAATGCTCAATGACTAGAGAATTTGAGGTTTTGGGTAAAAATAAGAAGGAAACGTAGATCTGGTGTAGGCAGCAGAGATCAAGTGAATCCCTAGAAGAATATAAAGGCAGTAGAAGTATACTTTGATGGAAAATCAGGACGGCAAAAAGTGGACATGAGATAGCTTTGGCAAATATGGTTAAGGAGAATCCAAAAGGAATGCTACAAATACATTAAGGACAACAGAGTAATTGGGCAAACAATAGGGCCCCTTAAAGATCAGCAAGGCCACTTGTGTATGGAACTGCAGGAGATGGGGGAGAATACCAAACGAGTATTTTCCATCAGTGTTTACTGTGCAGAAGGATACGGAAGCTACAGAACTTGGGGAAATAAATAGTGACATCTTGAAAATGTCCATTTAACAGAGGTGGTCATTCTGGATGTCTTAAAACACAAAGATGGATATATCCTCAGAACTTGATCAGGTGTACTCTAGAACTCTGTAGGAAGCTAGGGATGTGATTGCTGGGCTGAGCTATCTGTATCATCAATAGCCATAGGTGAGGTGCCGGAAGACTGAACATTGGATAATGCTGTGCCACTATTTAAGAAAGGTGGTAAGGAAAAGTCAAGGATCTACAGACCAGTGAGCCTGACGTCAGTGATGGGTAAGTTGTTCAAAGGAATTCTGAAGGACAGAATTTACACCTATTTGGAGAAGTAAGGACTGATTAGGGATAGTCAACATGACTTTGTGCATGAGAAATGGTGTCTCACTAACAATTGAGTTTTCTGAAGTAGTAGCGAAAGGGATTGATGAAGGCAGAGTGGTGGACATGATTTACATGGATTTCACTTAGACGTCCAACAAGATACCACATGGTAGACTGGTTAGCAAGTTAAATCACATGGAATATTGGGAGAACTAGTCACTTGGATACAAAACTGGCTCAAAATATTGGAAGACAGTGGCTGGTGGTGCAGTGTTGCTTTTCAGACTGGAGGCCTGTGACCAGCTGCGTGCCACAAGGATCAGTACTGGGCCTACTGCTTACTGTCATTTATGTGACCATAGGAGGTATGGTTAGTAAGTTTGCAGAATACACCAAAATTGGTGGTGTGGTACAGTGGACAACCAAGAAGGTAACCTCAGAGTACAACGGGTCTTTGATCAGAGGGCCAATGAGCCGAGGAGTGGCAGATAGAGTTTCATTAGACAAATGTGAGGTGTTGCATTTTGGAAAGGCATCTTAGGGCGGGGAATTTCACACTTAAAGGTAAGGTCTGGGGAGCAATGCTTAACAAACAGACCTTGGAGTGCAGGTTCACTGAAAGTGGCATTGCAGGTAGATAGGATTGTGAAAAAGACATTTAGTATGCTTGCCTTTATTGCTCAGAGCATTGAGTATAAGAGTTGGGAGGTCACGTTGCGGCCATACAGGACATTGGTTAGGCCACTTTTGGAAAACTCTGTTCAGTTCTGGCCTCCATGCTATGGGAAGGATGTTGTGGAACTTGAAGAGTTCAGGGAAGGTTTACATAGATGTTGCCAGGGTTGGAGGGCTTGAGCTATAGGGAGAGGCTGAATAGGCTGGGGCTATTTTCCCCTGGAGTGTCGGAGGCGGAGGGGTGATCTTTTGGAGTTTATAAAATCATGAGAGGCATAGACAGGGTGAATAGCCAAGTTCTTTTCCCCAGGGTCAGCAAGTCCAAAACTAGAGGGCATAGGTTTAAGGTAAGAGGGGAAATATTTAAAAGGGACCTAAGGGGGCAACATTTTCAAGCAGAGGGTGGTGCGTGAATGCAATGAGCTGCCAGAGGAAGTGGTGGAGGCTGGTACAATTACAACATTTAAAATGCATCCGGATGGTCTGTGAATGTAGGAGGAATGTTTAGTAAGTCTGCAGATGACACCAAAATTGGTGGTGTCGTGGCCAGTGTAGGAGGTTATGTCAGAGTATGACAGGACCTTGATCAGATGGGAAAGGAGTAGCAGATACAGTTTAATTTAGTTGAATGTGAGGTGTTGCACTTTAGTGAGGCAAATCAGAGTAGGACTTACACACTTCATATGGTAGGGTCCTGGGGAGTACTGCTGAACAAAGAGACCTAAATGTGCAGGTTCACAGATCCTTGAAGGTGGAGTCACAGGTAGACAAGGTAGTGAAGTAAGCATTCGATACACTTGCCTTTATTGGTCAGTTTGTTGAATATAGGAGTTGGGATGTCATGTTAGAGCTGCACAGGACATTGGTTATGCTAGTTTTGGAATATTGTGTTCAATCCTGAGGGGTATGGATGGGATGAATAACCTAGGTCTTTTTCCCAGTGTAGGGGCATCTAAAGCTACAGGACACAGGTTTAAGATGAGAGGGAAAAATTATAAAGGCACCTAAGGGGCAACTTTTTCATGCAGGGGGTGGCACATGTATGGAATGACCTGCCAGAGGAAATGCTGGAGGGTGGTGCAATTACAACATTTAAAAAACATCTAGATGGCTACATGAACAGGACTGGTTTAGATGGATGTGGGTGAAATGCAGGCAAATGGGAGTAGATTAATTTAGGATATCTGGTTGGCACGGACAAGTTAGACTGAAGGGTGTTTTTCAGTGCTACACAACTCTATAATTCCATGATTAGACAGGATAGATGCAGGAAGGACTGGGGGGCGGTCAGATCTTCCTGCCTGTACAACCCCATTAGAATCACTGTTCAATTCACATGCATAATTAACAAGCAGAAGACTGCATGATCACAAAAAAAATCTACCCAAGCAGAAGTGAAGACTACTAACATGCCTGATGTCACACTTAATAACACAGGAACATGCCCTGTAAGTTTAACCACTGTTACTAGCCCAAAATCACAAAATAAAAGCCAGAGAAATGCATCATATCACAGGATTCCCAAAAATGTTGAAGCAGGCCATTTGGTTCATCCACCAAACCTGCACATTTTGACTTTTAGAGGAAACCACAGCACCTGGAGGAAACACACACAGACATGGGCAGAACACACAACTCCATTCAGACAATCGCTGAGGCTGGAATCTAACTGGGGACCTGGAGCTGTGAGACAGCTGTGCTTATCACTGAGCCGAAGGTTATCACACACCCGAAGGTTGCAGGAACAGCAACTCATATTCCGCCTGGGAACCCTGCAGCCATATGGTATCAATGTGGACTTCACCAGTTTCAAAATCTCCCCTTCCCCTACTGCATCCCTAAACCAGCCCAGTTCGTCCCCTCCCCCCACTGCACCAAACAACCAGCCCAGCTCTTCCCCCCCCACCCACTGCATCCCAAAACCAGTCCAACCTGTCTCTGCCTCCCTAACCGGTTCTTCCTCTCACCCATCCCTTCCTCCCACCCCAAGCCGCACCCCCAGCTACCTACTAACCTCATCCCACCTCCTTGACCTGTCCGTCTTCCCTGGACTGACCTATCCCCTCCCTACCTCCCCATCTATACTCTCCTCTCCACCTATCTTCTTTACTCTCCATCTTCGGTCCACCTCCCCCGCTCTCCCTATTTATTCCAGTTCCCTCTCCCCATCCCCCTCTCTGATGAAGGGTCTAGGCCCGAAACGTCAGCTTTTGTGCTCCTGAGATGCTGCTTGGCCTGCTGTGTTCATCCAGCCTCACATTTTATTATCTTGGAATTCTCCAGCATCTGCAGTTCCCATTATCTCTTATCACTGAGCCACTGTGTTGGCCCTTTCAGAACTGGATCCATCCAGAGGACAGAGTAATGGCTTTTTCAGATATACATTTTACTTATTCACTTTGACATCATTGCAATCTAGGCTAACACTCACCGAATTCTCAATCATAATGAGTGCTTCCTCATAGTAGCACCAGACCTCGTCAAGAACCCGAGGTTCAATTTCTGTTAATCCTGTCGGGAGTGAGATCTGGACCAGGCTGTGGAGCAATTTGCTGTCAAGAAAGGATGCACGTTAAGTGCCTAATGACTATTCTCCAAAACATTAAAAGAAGGCTTTGATTCCGTCCTGGCAACAGGCAAGTCTTTTAAAAAAAAAATCTGTTAATTTGATTAAAAGAAGCACACAACATTCTTTAAAAAAAACTAGATCGGGTAATATCTGTTGAGAAATAACCAGTTATTATTTCATCAAAATTGCTTTAGGCACAGTTTTAAATTTGCAAATATGGTACAATTAGTTTTTAATGCTGTATCAGTGAAAATGGAAACTGCAGATGCAAACGGCCCCCCCGGGGACTTGTTCACTTACCTTCCTTCCTTACTTACTTAATCTGCTTGCTGCTTCTCCAAAGGCTATTCTTCTCCCACATTTACTGCATGACTGCTTTGCATTTTACTTAATGGGATTGTGGGAGGTGATTTTTCTCAGGTTGGTCACCCGAGTGGTTGGATCTTTACGATGTTTTGGGAATTTATCTATCCTAGTATATGGAGTGGTGATCTGAATTATCCACCAAAAAGAAAAAGCACCTTGACACCCCACACCAGACAAGGACTTGTCTAGAGATTAGAGTGAAGTAGTACAGTACATCCTTAAGACACATTTCTAGCAATGCCCCAACAGCCATAGGAATATAGTTTGGTATCACAGTAAAGAAGCCATTTTGCATGCTGACATTGAATGTTGATATTATTTACTGGCCTACAGATACAGAACACTGCAACATGTCTGATAGGTTTTAAGTAAGCACGGAGATGGTGAGATTGCTACGCAAGTGTGAAGACCAACACCTGTAACTGGGTAGTAGAGAGTTTAAAAAAAATTCTATAACACAGAAAACTAATAAAGAGGCAGATAAGAAAACGAAGGATAAGTTCATAAGCGATCAGAAATTGCTAGAAAAACTCAGCAGACATGGGATACTTGCATCTGTGAAGAGAAAATAGAGTTAACATTTCAGGTCCAACAACCTTTCTTCATGACAGAAGTGGTAGAAACAGTGGAACGCTATCTGATGTTTGTGGAAGGAAAGCCAAGAACAAAGGAAATTCAATTGGGCTTCTAGGTCGGAAGGGAAGGAATTAGAACAAAAGTTCAGGAAACAGTACAGCATACAGATCCACAAAGTTAGTGCCTTCTGAAATGGCCAAAAAAAATGCACTTAGTAATATCAAGATACAACATAAAACCATACAGACCACCTGACATTGTTCTAGGCAATGAAAAAGACAACGGCACAGACAGCCCTCCCGACCTGCAAGGTCTTCTTACTCACATCTGGAACACTGTGCTAAATTTAAGAGAATTGTCCCACACATTAGTCAACTAACAGAGTCACAGAATCACTGCGTCCTTCAGCAAGATTACTATTAAGATGGACAGGGTTCAAAACAGATTTACCAGGAAGATTCTGGGTACGGAAGGTTTGAGTTATAAGGAAATTCTGGCTAACCTGGGCCTTTTTTCACTGCAGCATTGAAGGTTGGAAGATAACCTTACAGAAGTTTATAAAATCACGAAAGGTAAAGATAGGGTTAATGGCAGTTTTTTTTTGCTGGGATGGTGGATTTCAATAGTCGGGGGCATATTTTTAAGGGGAGAAGACAGAAATTTTAAGGATGTCATCAGGGCAACTTGTTTTCCCCAACGTAGAAAGTGTTTCGCAATGAAATGAATTTCCGAAGGAAGTGGTGGATATGGGCACAATTACAACATTTAAAGAGACACTTGGATAAGCACTTGAATAAGAAAGGTTTGGAAGGATATTGGCCAGGAGCACGCAGCTTAGTTTGGGATTAATGTTCGGCATGGACTGATTGGATCAAAGGGTCTGTTTTCATACTGTATCTTGGAATAATCACAAACACCATGTCATACCCTATGCACTGCTGGCACCACCATCATCCCACAGTATGTCCCGTCCCATCATAAGGGGCTGTGGAGTAGAATCAGAGACAGTTGCCCTGGGCGCCCTCAAAAATGACACCAGGCAAATAAACTCCCATTCACAGGACAAGCATGGGCAATAAAATCTCCTGTTGGTTACTAACTACTTCTCTGCCCCCAGCTGATGACTCAGTACTATTCCATATTAAAATCAACTGGAGGATGCACTGATGGTGGCAAGGCCACAGAACGTACATCAACGGCATCTCCAACAGCAAGAATACTGATCAAGCTGGCCAAATCCTGATAGACGTTTCTGACAGACTGCACCCACAGCTGGTGGTGACATATCAAGTGGGAAAACAACGCTAGACTTTCTCCTTATCAATCTATACTGTCGATGACAGTGTCAGTAGAACTGATCACAAGCAGTCCTTGTGAAGATGATGACTTCACAATTTCAGACAGAAGATACTCTCCAGCATATTGTGATGCTGCCTCACTATGCTAAATGGGTTAGATTCAGAACAGATTTAGAGGGTCAAAACTCGACATCTATTTGGTATAGAGTGTCATCAGTCATCAGTCATCTGCAGATGACATGACCTGGTGTATTCCTTATGCCACTATTACCATTAGGCAAAGGGATCAACTATGGTTCAATGGAAATTGCAGAAGGACTTGCCTGGAACAGCACTGGGCACACCAAAAACTGAAGTGTCAAACATTTGAAGCTACAACACAGAACTACTCACAAGCTAAACAGTAGCGTACGATAACAGAGTAACAAACAATCCCATGAGCAATAGATCAAATCAACTTTCTACAGTCTGGTTGCATCCAGTTATAAATTGTGGTGGACAATTAAACAACTAATTAAAGGAGGCTGTTCCAAAAATATCCATATCGCTAATGATGGGGGTGCCAAAGTTCACGTAAATGAGAAGGCTGAACAATGTGAAACCATCTTCAGCCTGAAGTGAGAGTGGGCAATCGATCTTAGCCTTCCTGAGGTCCCCAACATCACACATGCCAGTCTTCAACCAATATTGATATCACATGGAATGAATCAAAAACTGCTGAAAATATCAGAGACTGAAAATGCAGGGAACCTTGACAATATTCTGCTAATAGCACTGAAGACCTGGAATCCAGAACTTGTCACAGCCTAGCCAAGCCATTCGAGTTACAACATTGGTGCCTACCTGACAATGTGGAAAATTGTCCAGTTATGCACTAACCACAAAACCAGGACAAATCCGCGTTGATAATAAAATGTGAGGCTGGATGAACACAGCAGGCCAAGCAGCATCTCAGGAGCACAAAAGCTGACGTTTCGGGCCTAGACCCTTCATCAGAGAGGGGGATGGGGAGAGGGAACTGGAATAAATAGGGAGAGAGGGGGAGGCGGACCGAAGATGGAGAGTAAAGAAGATAGGTGGAGAGAGTACAGGTGGGGAGGTAGGGAGGGGATAGGTCAGTCCAGGGAAGACGGACAGGTCAAGGAGGTGAGATGAGGTTAGTAGGTAGATGGGGGTGCGGCTTGGGGTGGGAGGAAGGGATGGGTGAGAGGAAGAACCGGTTAGGGAGGCAGAGACAGGTTGGACTGGTTTTGGGATGCAGTGGGGGGGGGGGAGGAAGAGAGCTGGGCTGGTTGTGTGGTGCAGTGGGGGGAGGAGATGAACTGGGCTGGTTTAGGGATGCAGTAGGGGAAGGGGAGATTTTGAAACTGGTGAAGTCCACATTGATACCATTAGGCTGCAGGGTTCCCAGGCGGAATATGAGTTGCTGTTCCTGCAACCTTCGGGTGGCATCATTGTGGCAGTGGAGGAGGCCCATGATGGACATGTCATCTAGAGAATGGGAGGGGGAGTGGAAATGGTTTGCGACTGGGAGGGCAGTTGTTTGTTGCGAACCGAGCGGACCCTGTTGCGGCTTCTTCTACATTGGGGAAACCAAGCGGAGGCTTGGGGACCGCTTTGCAGAACACCTCCGCTCGGTTCGCAACAAACAACTGCACCTCCCAGTCGCAAACCATTTCCACTCCCCCTCCCATTCTCTAGATGACATGTCCATCATGGGCCTCCTGCACTGCCACAATGATGCCACCCGAAGGTTGCAGGAACAGCAACTCATATTCTGCTTGGGAACCCTGCAGCCATATGGTATCAATGTGGACTTCACCAGTTTCAAAATCTCCCCTTCCCCTACTGCATCCCTAAACCAGCCCAGTTCGTCCCCTCCCCCCACTGCACCACACAACCAGCCCAGCTCTTCCCCCCCACCCACTGCATCCCAAAACCAGTCCAACCTGTCTCTGCCTCCCTAACCGGTTCTTCCTATCACCCATCCCTTCCTCCCACCCCAAGCCGCACCCCCATCTACCTACTAACCTCATCCCACCTCCTTGACCTGTCCGTCTTCCCTGGACTGACCTATCCCCTCCCTACCTCCCCACCTATCTTCTTTACTCTCCATCTTCGGTCCGCCTCCCCCTCTCTCCCTATTTATTCCAGTTCCCTCTCCCCAACCCCCTCTCTGATGAAGGGTCTAGGCCCGAAACGTCAGCTCTTGTGCTCCTGAGATGCTGCTTGGCCTGCTGTGTTCATCCAGCCTCACATTTTATTATCTTGGAATTCTCCAGCATCTGCAGTTCCCATTATCACAAATCCGCGTTGGTTGCTTACTATGCCGTAAGCCTACTCTTAGTTATCAGGCAACAGGCAAAAAGTGTCTCTGGATGCTGTCAAGTAGTTCCTGTTCAGTGATGGAGATAATGGGAATTGCAGATGCTGGAGAATTTGAGATAACAAAGTGTGGAGCTGGATGAACATAGCAGGCCAAGCAGCATTTTAGGAGCACAAAAGTTAGGGCTCCTCAGTGCGGCGTTAATCCAAACAGACACTGAGAAACTGAACTCAAGAGGGGAAAAACATTGACTACACTTAACATCAATGCAATATTTGACCAAGTGTAGCATTAAGAAACCCTAGCAAAGCAGTTTACAGTTGGAATTGTGGCAGCAGTGGATACATTCAATGGGCACAACGTTCGATGTCACTCAAAATTTCTCAGTTACAATAGCAGTGCCTGCACAAATGCAGCAAGAATTGGGCAACATTCAGGGAGGTAACATTTTGGCTGAGGAGCTTTTGCATGACCGAGGTAGCAACCTTTCTGTAAGCTAATAACTGAGTTCAAGTCCAACTTTAGAACAGTGTATTCATAGAAGGTGTGTTTATAATGCACCAGAGAGGCTGATTATCATCTTTTATATCTTTCAAAGACATATGACAGGAGTAACAGCAAGTGACGCTTCAGGTCAGTCATGTTTGATGCAAAATGGCACCATCAAGAAGACTAGATTTCAGAGAAGATTTCAAAATCATGATGGGCTTGGAGAGTGTGCATAGGCTGAAATGTTCCCATGTGGAAAAGGATCCACCACCAGGGACACAGGTTTTGAAATGTTTTACAAAAGAAGCAAATGCAAGATAAGAAAGAAGATGCTTTTAAACAGTGAACAGTAGGATATGGAATGCATTGCCTAGACATATGGTGGAGTCAGGTTGAATTGAGATATTCAGGAGGGTCTCATTCATGAAATGATCAGTTAAATAGAAATAATGTACGAGGGAATGGGGAAAAGACAGTAAATCAAAATACTCAGACAGCCAGTACAGGCCACAACAGCCCAAATTGCCTTCTGCAGCATAACAACGGTGTGATTCACAGAAGTGTCAGGTTTACCATCTCCAACAAGAGAAAACATACCACTTCTTTGAAATTCAATGGCATTACCATGGATCAGCCATAATCATCATGGAACTTCCCACTGTCCAGAAATCGAATTGGATCAGCCATATAAATAATGTGGCTACAGAAGCCAATTGATGACTGGGAATTCAGTAGCCCCAAGTCGCCTCCTGACTGTCCAAGGTTGTCCAGTTTCTACAATGCACAAGTCAAGAGCATCATGGGACTCTTTGCTTGCTCAGATGACTGGAGCACCAACAATATTCAAGATGTTCAATATCATTCAGGATAAAGCAGCCCACTTGATAGCTTTTCAACCTTTGACTGAAAGATTTATCATTGGTGCAGAGTATGAATAAAGCATGCTATATGCCACAGCCACGAACCATATCTCCTTCAACCTCCTAAACCCATGCCCACTACTACACAGATGGTTGAGCACTAACTACATGGCAGCACCACCAAATCCAAGGTTTGTTTCAAGCCACACACCATCCTGACTTGAAGCTATGATGCTGCATCTTCATTGTTTCCTGGATTAAAATCTGGGACTCCTGTATTATGAAGAACCTGTAACAAATGAGCTGAAGTAGGTCAAGGCAATGGTCTTCCCAAAGACAATTATGAATGGGCATCAAATGTTGAACTTGCCAGCAACATTCACACCTCATTCAAGAGCTGAGGGCTATAGAGAGCTGAAAGCCTTACAGGAGGAAAAAGGTGAAAGTACCATAATCATCGAATATGGCAACATAGAAAGTGGCTATTCACATCTCCATACCTAGGCATGTAGACGGCTCTCCATAATCATGAAAATTCATCCTTTAAAATTAATCCAACTCTCATTTGAATGCCTCAATTAAAACTGTATCTACATTCTCAAGCACTGCATTCCAGATCTGAAACTTTTAAGGTGTAAAACTATTTTTCCTTCAATCACAAGAATTGCTGGAGAAACTCAGCAGGTCTGGCTGCATCAGTGGACAGAAAGCAGAGTTAATGCTTCAGGTCCAGTGACTCTTCTTTAAAATTCCAACAGTTTCAGATTTCCATTTCCTTCTATTACCATTGCTTCTTTATAAATTACATTAAATCCATGCCTTCTGGTCTACATTTCTTCAACTAATCAGAAAATATTTCTCCCCATTATTTGAGGTGTCTGAGGGAGGTCTTTGAGGCAAGTGGTCATAATTCAATTTCAAATGCAACAAGATCTGGACAATATCCATGCTTGGGCTGATGCTTTACTCCATTAACACTCAGCAGCAGCAGTGTGTACTATCTACATGATTCAATACAAAAGTTTACCAAAAATCTCTATACAGCACCTTCCAAACCTATGACTACTCCACCTAGAAGGGAAAGGGCAGCAGATACACGGTAACACTACCCACCTGCGAATTATCCTCCAACCCATTCACCACCCTGACATGGAAATATATTGCCACTCCATAACTGTTGCCAGGTCAAAATCTTTTAATTCTGCAACCACTCCCCCCACCCCACCTCCTAGCCAAGGGCACAGTGGGTCAAACTACAGCACACAAAGCAGTTCACGAAGGCAGCTCACCACCACTACCTCCTCACCAACCCATCCCACGAGTGAATAACAACAACTTCAATCAATGTTGTCTCTGGCACATTTATTCTGGTTGCCATGAGTTGAAATATGTCTTCCCATACTATATCGTCTCTCATTTGTATAGTGTAGGAAAATGGTCAAGTTTGTGCTACAAGGATTATTGGTTCCCAGCACTCACCAGTGGAGTAATGTCTCATCGACATTTCTGGGCCTTTTTGAAAAATATGGCATTTGGTCTTGTTCTTTCGTTGGAAAAGAATTTTCCGTTGTTTCCTCATTATCCACACTCTTTTGTCATGGGTGGCTTCAACAAATTAAAGCTGTGCATGAATAACGTCAAAGAACTTGGAGTGATGTTCCAGTACATTAGCAAAACTTTGCTCAGTTTTTTGAAATGTGATCCTTATGTGTCATCCTTAAGCAAAGTTTCATTGTCTGAACACACATTTCTGCCAAATCCTTTGTGACTGAGTGATAAGGAGTTGATCCGATACCTGTGAATTCCGTTCTGCTTTAGATAGTCCGTAAATTCATGCGATATTAATTGGGGACCATTATCCCTCACACTAAAATTTGCAAAGAACTCTCCCAAACTTTCAATGATTTTCTTCGATAGCAACCTCAGGCCATTTAGTATGTGCATCAGCCACTAAGAAAAACATCTGCCCTTTAAAAGGTTCAATGCAGTCAATGTGGATTGTTTTGGCCTTTCTGGAAATTCTGATGGGTGTAATGGTACTAATTGAGGTAGACCGTGTCCCCTTATGCAAGCTGCACATTTTCCTACCTTCTCCTCAATCTGAGGTTGGGTTTTGGCCACCAAAAACTGCTTCTGCTATCTCCTTCATTTTGACAATACCACAGTGACCTTGTGAGGCCGAGTTACCATATGTTTCTTCAAGCTAGACTTGATATAATGAGGACCCTTACTCTTCAAAAGAGATATCCTGCTTCTATGGATAATTCTAGCTTCCACATGACTTACAGCTTCACTTCTGGGGCTGTTCCTGTGATCTTGCTATAAAGTGCCATGTCCATCACGTGATTGACGTGATCATTTCTAGTGTACTTCTAAACTTATCCTGCCATACTAAAATGTTCTCTACTGGCTCAAGGTAGAAAATGTCTCCATAAGGACTGTTTGTATTCGATTCAGTTGACAAAGGTAATCTAGAGTGTCCATCAGCATTACCAGATAAATTGGGTTGTTTATATGTAATTTTATAAGTTTGAGCAGATAGCAACAACACCCATTTCTGCAAATAGCTTGCTGCTAAAGACTATATGAGGTCCTAATATTGCAGACAGTGGTCTGGGAACCAACAGCTGGGGACTTGTTAATTTAAAGTTCCAACTATTTACTAGGTACTACTTCCCCAGTAATTGCAATTTTGAGTTCCTCCCTGCCATTCAATTCCTAATTTACTGCTCTTTGCAGGATACCACTTGTATCTCATCCAGCAAAGACCATTACAAAACATCAATTCGATTCATCTGCCATCTTTTTATCTTCCATTACTAATTCCTCAAGCTCATTTTCTCAGGACGAACACTTGCTGAGTTGATTCTTTCCGTTTTAAGTATCTGAAGAAAGTTTTCCTACATGCTTTTACATTTTTGGCTAACTTTCTTTTGTATTCTAACTTTTCCCCCCACATTAATCTTCACATAATTATTTGCTATCTTCTATGTTGTGTCTAATCTTCTGACCTGCCACCCACCTTTGCACAACTATTTGTCTTTTCAAAAGAGAAAGAACTGCAGATGTTGTAAACCAGAGACAAAAACAGAAACTGCTGGAAAAGCACCACAGGTCTGGCAGCTTCTATGGACAGAAATCAGAATTAATATTTCTGATCAAGTTCTAAGGAAGGATCATCCAACCCAATGCGTTAAGTCTGATTTCACTTCACAGAAGCTGCCTGATCTGCTGAGCTTTTCTGGCAATTTCTATTTTTGTATATTTCCCTTCTTTTCAGTGTTATACTGTTTTTGACATTTTTAGATAGGAACATCCCCTTAATTTGTACTACTAGTTATCTGTTCATTTGGAATGCTATGTGCATTTAAATAAAATGCCCTAAGTTTTATACAATTTTATTTATTTAGATAAATTCTGTAATTTTGCAATCTCTAGTGGTATCTGATTTGCTCTTAGATCTGCATTCTCCATTCCTTTTGTCTCTTTATCATTTTCCACATTAATTCCTCCCTCTGTTGCAAATTCCCCACATTTTAATTCACTACAACTTCCCAAATTTAGTCCCTGTCCTCCTTTTTTAATTTAAAACCTGCTCTAATTCGCTAAGTATGCAGTCTGCAAGCATTGTTCAAGTATATACTGTTCAAATGGTACAAATTTCACATTTGTCACATTAGTATCAGTCTCCTACAAACTAGAACCTAGTTCTCCCATATCAGGCCTTTAACTACTATTCATCTTTCCAGAGGTACCAAGGTGCAGAGCTGGATGAACACAGCTGCAGAGGAGCAGGAAGGCTGAAGTTTCGGGCCTACAGCCCATTCAGAAATGGGGAAGGGGTTTCTGAAATAAATAGGGAGAGAGGGAGAGGCAGATAGAAGATGGATAGTGGAGAAGATAGATGGAGAGGAGACAGACAGATCAAAGGAGGTGTGGATGGAGCCAGTAAAGGTGTGTGCAGTTGGGGAGGAGATAGGTCAGTCCAGAGAGGATGGGCAGGTCAAGGGGGCGGGATGAGGTTAGTAGGTAGGAGGTGGGGGTGGGGCTTGAGGTGGGAGGAGGGGATAGGTAGGAGGGAGGGACAAGCTGGGCTAGTTTTGGATGCGGTCAAGGAAGGGGAGATTTTGAAGCTTGTGAAATCCACATTGATATCATTGGGCTGCAGAGTTCCCAAACGGAATATGAGATGCTGTTCCTGCAACCTTCAGGTGGCATTGTTTTGGCACTGCTGGAGGCCCAGGATGGACGTGTCCCGCAACTTATCCCTCACACCCACTCCCCGCAAATAACATGCAAAACAGAATCCACCTCATCCTCACACACCATCCCACCAACCTCCGGATCCAACACATTATCCTCCAACACTTATGCCATCTGCAATCCGACCCATCACCAAAGACATTTTCCCCTCCCCACCCTTATCTGCTTTCTGGAGGGACCACTCTCTCCAGGACTCCCTTGTCCACTCCACACTCCCCTCCAGCCCCACCACACCTGGCACTTTTCCCTGCAACCGCAGGATGTGCTACACCTGCCCCTACACCTTCCCCCCACTCATCCCATCCCAGGCCCCAAGATGACTTTCCACATCAAACACAGGTTTATCAGCACATCTGCTAATGTGGCATATTGTATCCGCTGTTCCCGTTGTGGCCTCCTCTACATCGGGGAAACCAAGCAGAGGCTTGGGGACCACTTTGCAGAACACCTATGCTCTGTTCGCACTAAACAACTGCACCTCCCAGTCGCAAACCATTTCAACTCCCTTTCACGTTCCTCCGATGACATATCCATTCTGGGCCTCCTGCAATGCCACAACGATGCCACCCGAAGGTTACAGGAACAGCGACTCATATTCCACTTGGGAACCCTGCAGCCCAGTGGGATCAATGTGGACTTCATAACCTTCAAAATCTCCCCTCCCCATACTGCATCTCAAAACCAGCCCAGCTTGTCCCCACATCCCTAACCTGTCCTTCCTCCCACCTATCTCCTCCTCCCACCTCAAGCCGCATCCCCATCTTCTACCTACTAACCTCATCGCATCCCCTTGACCTGTCCATCCTCCCTGGCCTGACCTATCTCCTCCCTAACTCCCCACCTACACTCACTTTACTGGCTCCAAGGCCACCTCTTTGATCTGTCTGTCTCCCCTCCACCTATCTTCTCCTCTATTCCTCTTATATCCGCCTCCCCCTCTCTCCCTATTTATTTCAGAAAACCCTCCTCTCCCCCATTTCTGAAGAAGGGTCTAGGCCTGAAACACCAGCTTTCCTGCTCCTCTGATGCTGCTTGGCCCGCTGTGCTCATCCAGCTCTACACCTTGGTATCTCAGATGCTCCTGCATCTGCAGTTCCTACTATCCCATTCATCTCTCTAACCTTGTTTATTACATGCCAATCTGCACATGGCTCAACTAATAATTCCTGTATTATTGCCACTAGGTTCTCCTTCTTAATTTGATGCCTAGCACCTCATATTGGATATGCAGAATCTCTTTCCTCATTTTGCCCAAGTCATTGGTGCTTACACAGGCCAAAACAACATAATCTCCCCCTTCCACTGCAATTTCTTCTTCAGCCAAGACCGGTTAATGACACAAGCACTTTGACGATCGCTCTTTGCTATGGAGAACAGTATCAATCACCCCTAACTATACTGCCCTGATTACATCCCTTTTGGCTCCCCCAACTTGGACAATTACCTCGTGACATGGTCATTTAGCTCATCTATCCCACAGCCCCTGCTCTCATCCAAGAGAATCTCAAACCTGTGGGACAATTGCAGAGTCTGGTACTCTTGTCCTGTGGGTCTATTTACCTGCCTCACCTACAATCACATGTTCCTATCCCTGACCATTGATCATATCAGAAGCCCCATCTTAAGAGGTGTGACAGCATCCTGGTATAAAGAACCCAGGTCCCCCAAACCTAGACCTCTAACTTTTATGCCATCTTTTCAGCCACCCCATTTATCAGGTTTCCTTGTTTTTATAACCACATGCAAGGTACTTAAAGTAACTGAAGATGACAATTTCTTTTCTGCTCTGCTTATTGATGTCTTCCTAGTTCCTTAAAATCTGATTGTAAGACTGCATTTCTTTGTCTACTTATGTTATTGGTACCAATGTGGACCATGACCCTTTGCTGTTCAACTACCTCCTCTTATGACACTCTGTGGAACATAACATTCTAACCTTAGCAGCAGAGAGGTAACTACCACCGTGGATTCACAGTGGTAGCTTCAAAATGCCTGTCTGATAGTCCTTCAAATTTCCTATCACCACTGTTCCTTTTGGTCTAGCTCTCCTGTATAACTGAGCTGGGCACTACGACATGAACATGACTTCAGCGGCACTCTTCAGATAACCATCCCTCTTGTTAGTGAGTCTTGGCTGTAAAGTGAGATGCACTGAAGGGCCTCCTGCACTATGTGACTTGTTTCTCCTTGACTGTCTAATGATCAACAATTCTGTCTCTTTTGACCTTAGATGCTGTGCTGTGACTGCATGTGTTAATATCATATCTATAAAGTTCTCCATCTCATAGCTAAATTACAATGATGTCAATGGGAAACCTGGAACTCAAACTGCTACAGCTGACAACATTTCTTGCACATGTAGTTATAGAGAACATGGAAGTGTCCAGAGCTAACACACAGCACAGGATGTGCGCTTGAGAAGTTAGTAACTATTAGATAACAAAATTGACTACTGTAAAAGACTCACTATCTACTAATTTCCATTCTGCTGACATCACTTAAGGAGAAGTTTACTTGGATGTTTTGCCTAATTAACATCTAAATAAAATGGAAATGTTGACTTCCCAGCTTCCTTAACAAAATTCTTAACTTTCAAGAAAAAAAAAGTAACAACACTCACCAGATAATCAATTCCTGGTCTTCCTGTAATGTTACTGGGTGACATTTTTTCCCTCATTTTTAAAAATTAAGCTTGCCCTATTCTGCTGTTGCTACTGTCTCCAATCAAGTCTGACCTGTTCTCTCCAAATAGGTCTGTCTAATAATATTGTAAAAAATGGTATTATCTGATGCAACAAAGCAGGAGAAAATGGTAGAATGCAACAAAATCTCAGATCTTATTTCACTCTCCTTTCAGTATTTTGAAATAAGCATTACCTCCATGACACCTGGGCCACCTTTCAATCATTCCACCAACTTCTCTCCTACCACGGCAGCTTCTCCTGCAAAGGCAGGAGATACAATATCTGCCTTTTTAAATCCTTCTCTCCAACCATCCAAGCACCAAACATTGCTACAAAGGTTAAAAAGATAATATTTGTGTTCACTGTTCACAATGCCATCTCCTCTATTAATGGAAGATGAAATACAAAATGGACAGCAGCTTTGTGAAATGCTTCTGTTCAGTTGAGAATGAGAAAGACAGAGGGGAGCCATGAAATTAAATTACGAAGGAGCATAAAGCAAGAGATAAATATTTTAGAACAGCATGAAACTGAAAAAAAGGATGGCTAAACTGAGATGAAAACATGACCAGTAAGGGACAGACAGGATAATGTCACAAGTGACAAAAGAGATCACAGAAATACTAAGTAATGATTTTGTTGTGGTAATTATCAGAGATAGATCAAGTGGACATGATGAAATGGATACACTTAGTTTATGCCTTATTTTGATTCTATCAGAGATTGAGGGGCCCCTGGTCCTTGGATATACAACCATAATGCATGTTAAAACAACCTACAACAGAGTTAGCAGAGGTGTCATGACACATTGCTAATCAATTATAAGAATAAAGTGTAGTTCCAAAGGAATCAAACACATTTGAATAAATACTGTATAGATTAAAAAAAACCTAACATGAGTAGCAAGAAAATTATAGAATCTGTATCAAAGGAGAGAATAATCCAGAAACCCAGTTAATGTTGTGGAGACCCTGGCTTGAATCCCACCACAGAGATGGTGGAATTTGAATTCAATAAAAATCTAGAAGAATCTAACAATGACCATAAAACTATTGCCGGTTTACCAGTGTCCTTTAGGGAAGGAAGCTGCCATCCTTATCTGATTTGGCCTACATGTGCCCCCAGATTCACATCAATGTGGCTGACACTTAACTGCCCTATGAGTAATTAGGGATGGACAATAAATGCTAGCCTAGCCAGCGACGTCCACGTCCCGTGAACAAATCAGAAGAATTCTTGTTTTCCAAATTTCCCTGGAGAGCACATTACCTTAGATGATTTAGGGCACATTTATGTTGCATAATACAAAATATGCTATAATAAAAGACTGTGTTGTGTGGATGGACCTGAATGGCTTCATCCGTCTGTTATTGTATCAACTGAACTTGGTAGTGGTGTCATAATGCAGTCAGATTCTTCAACAGATCAAAGAGAATTGTAACAACTATGTAAAGTATAAATCAATGAAATAGAGGCAATGCTTAACAATTTCAACTTTGGAGAAGGTTAAATTAGTTAATAGATTCAAATGTGATTGTATATTCCTCTGGCTTGGCTACTGACCTGCATCGTATCACATCTTTATCAGGCTGCTTCTTTTGAAGAGATAAGGCAATTTTCAAGGCCTTTTTACAAACTGATGGGAAGTGAGCAGGCGATTCCATGGCTAATGCTTTAATTTACAAGAAAATAAAAAGCAATTAACTTTTTCTAGTGGAGAGACAGTACATATCCAAAGACTGATGGCAATTTCATCTAAGGTACTATTCTATTTGTTTTCCAGATATAAGACCATAAGACATAGGAGTGGAAGTAAGGCCATTCGGCCCATTGAGACCACTCCGCCATTTAATCATGGCTGATGGGCATTTCAACTCCACTTACCCACACTCTTCCCGTAGCCCTTAATTCCTTGCAAGAGCAAGAATTTATCAATCTCTGCCTTGAAGACATTTAACGTCCCGGCCTCCACTGCGTTCCGTGGCAATGAATTCCACAGGCCCACCACTCTCTGGCTGAAGAAATGTCTCCTCATTTCCATTCTAAATTGACCCCCTCTAATTCTAAGGCTGTACCCACAGGTCCTAGTCTCCCTGCCTAACAGAAACAACTTCCCAGTGTCCACCCTTTCTAAGCCATGCATTATCTTGTAAGTTTCTATTAGATCTCCCCTCAACCTTCTAAACTCTAATGAACACAGTTCCAGGATCCTCAATCTACATCTATCTATAATATCTAGTAAATGGAGCGATATTGCATTAGTGACTTTGTATCACAGCAAATTAAGATATTCATTATTTAGCATGCTTATTTGGGTTTCTTAAAATAGATGTTCTAAACAAAAACACGCGAAATGAAAACAATTTTGCCATAAGATTGTATTTTTAAAAAATGGATTAACATTAACCTCATGATTGAACGCTGCTTAATGCCTTCCTCCCCATTCACTGCAAGAGCACTGGACATAACAAGTGTTAGGTGAAAAACTTCAACTGCAACTCACCCTACACCTCAGAAAAGAAGATGTCAGAACTTTCTTTTTAAAGGTGGGAGGGGCTACAGTGGCAAAAGCTGGCAGATGAGTTGTACTCGATCTGGGAGCATTTCTTTGCATTAGCAAGCCTGGCTAGCCCAGTGGTCGGTGTGGCATGAATCTAAACAGCCACACCCGAGAACCTGCACAGGGGATGGTCCAACCAGCTTCCAGCTGCTCCTTGCTGTCACTACTCATCCATTTTAACAATTTAGGTAGCCTGCCTCAGTTCAGGTGTGTGAGGTGCACTGGGCGTAGGTCCAGACTTGAAGGATTAACCTGGATATGGTGACCTAGTTGAATGAGGGAGTGGTTGGTAGGCTAGAATTCAGATAGATAGCTGACAGGTAAAGTGATCTAACCAGCTAACTGATAGAGCTATCATCACTATGGGGACTGGTTGCTCACCATGTACAGTACAATCTTTTATAAGATTTGTGGCTGTGAAAACTGAAAGCACATGAATTGAAAATAGAACTGAGAACATAGAAAAGTACAGCACAGTACATGCCCTTCGGCCCACAATGTTGTGCTGTGGAATAATCCTAATTCAAAAATTAAATAACCTAACCTACATTCCCCTCAATTCACTGCTGTCCATGTGCATGTCCAGCAGTCGCTTAGATGTCACTAATGACTCCGCTTCCATGGCTACCACTGGTAAACTATTCCATACGCTCGCAACTCTCTGGGTGAAGAATCTCCCTCTGACGTCTCCTCTATACCTTCCTCCTAACACCTTAAAACTACGACCCCTCGTGGCCCCTCAATCCTGCCCTGGGGAAAAGTCTCCGGCTATCGAATCTATCCATGCCTCTCATTACCTTGTACACCTCGATCAGGTCAGCTCTCTTCCTCCTCCTCTCCAGAGAGAAAAGTTCGAGCTCAGTCAACCTCTCCTCGTAAGACAAGCCCTCCAGTCCAGGCAGCATCCTGGTAAACCTCCTTTGCACCCTCTCCAAAGCCTCCACATCTTTCCTATAATAGGGCGACCAGAACTGGACACAATATTCCAAGTGTGGTCTCACCAGGGTTTTGAAGAGCTGCAGCATAACCTCGCGGCTCTTAAACTCAATCCCCCTGTTAATGAAAGCCAAAACACCATATGCTTTCTTAACAGCCTTATCCACCTGGGTGGCAACTTTGAGGGAGCTATGCACTTGAACACCAAGATCCCGCTGATCCTCCACACTGCCAAGAATCCTGCCTTTAACCCTATATTCAGCATTTAAGTTTGACCTTCCAAAATGCATCACTTCACATTTATCCAGGTTGAACTCCATCTGCCATTTCTCAGCCCAGCTCTGCATTCTGTCAATGTCTTGCTGAAGCCTGCAATAGCCCTCGATACTATCAACGGCACCTCCTACCTTTGTGTCAGCAGCAAACATACTAACCCACCCCTCAACCTCCTCATCCAAGTCATTTATAAAAACTACAAAGAGCAGAGGCCCAAGAACAGAGACCTGCGGGACACCACTCAGCACTGACCTCCAGGCAGAATACTTAACATGTACAACCACTCTCTGCCTCCTGTCAGACAACCAATTCTGTATCCAGACAGCCAAATCACCCTGTAGCCCATAGCTCCTGACTTTATGGATGAGCCTGCTGTGGGGAACCTTATCAAATGCCTTGCTGAAGTCCATGTACACCACATCCACTGCTCGACCTTAGTCAACTAAAGGCTGAACTTTTCCATTTTCTGACAGTTTTCTTTTGGTGCGGCCTGCCATAGTTCACTAAACTCTCCTTGTGCAATCTTCATTAGTTCAGCAACTGACTCTTACAATTGTGTTGTAATTGTGATGGAAATGTTTGCCACTGTCAGGGCATTGCAACATTCAGGCTGCTGGCACAAAGCTGCAAAGCACTTCACATACAGCAAGCCACGAACTGCTTTTCACAGTGTGCTGACAAACTCTCATCACAGAGAACGTGATCCAGAAAGGAAAGCTGGTAGCTAGAAGTTTTGCACGCAGAGACCTAGAGGTGTTAATGGTCAGAGTGGTCATGAGAAGGACAGTGCTGTTTCCTCCAGACCAAAGTAGGCCAACACCACCAGACAGAATCAGCCTGGACAGAGATAGCAGCCTAGGTCAATGTGGCATCAGGGTGAAAAGCAATATTCAGCAGTGCCAAAAAGGAGGTAAATGACCTTCTTGATTGGCAAGGCTAAGATGCTGCCATTTTTCCTGTTACTCTATACACATAGGTCCACCACTGCTCATTATCTCTACACGGTTTGGTAGTACACGCATCCACTTAGCGTCTTCAGGCCAACACGATCAACTATAAAGTAGGCTTCCTCCACACCATCTATAGATGTTGGGACAGCTCTTCAATATAGCGGGAGGAAAAGAAAGAGAGAAAAGAAAACATTTACTGAGGGTGCATAGGTGGTGCAGGTGATACTTCACTAAATAATCTTGTGCTTTTTAAACATACGATCACTTATACTCTTAAAATGTTTGCTCTAGTCTCTTCACAGCTGTAAGATCTGGAGAAGTCATATATGTTTGACATATGAGCAGCCTCTTTACTTATGGCAAGGAAGAAATAAGTTGTATGGCCAAATATTGCTCATCTCTCATCAGCAACTCATTCCTTACAGTAGATAGCATTGGATGTCATGAATCCTCGAACTATAACAGCATTGACTCTAGAAAAAGGCATTGCACTTTAATGCGGGCAACACCAAGTTTGGTATGGTAGGGTCCACCGTGTGTAGTGTATTCATTTATAACTACTTTTTGGGTGAGAGGACGGAATCAGTGATCAATCCACACATTGCTGTAGGCAAAGATTCATTTTATCAAAACAGCTTTTCAAGGATGTATAGCGTCACTTATAATGCAAGTCCACATGTCAATACTACATAAAACAACAGTGGCCGACTGCGTGAAGTTCCTCAAACAGCCATCTCTCTCAGATTAAACGCAGGACGCACAAGCGTTTAAGGGCAATCTAACAACTCATACAAACTCAAACAGCGATGGCCAGTCATGACTAAAGAGTGTAAAAGAGGTGCCTCACGACTGCTCTACACCTGCTGTCTATTATGAGGGACAGTAATGCACGGCACTCAGATTCCACATGCTGGCTGAAGCCTGAAAAAGCACCAAACAGCAGTACCATGCCGTGTTACTGCCCTGTCTCACTGACTGCTGCTGTCTCTCAAACAGAAAAATGCAGATGAAATCAACCAAATTTACATTGCTTACAATCATATAAATAAGAAAACATTTATCCATCAACAGAAAATCCTTTCCAAGTTGCTGGCAAAGTAGAATGCTTCAGCCAGACTTCGTCTGCTCTGTCTGTTTCTTTTTCTTTTCTTCTCTTTTGAGATTTTTTTCCTCTCTCTTCTTGGTGACATACCAAACTCCTGGCCTCCACGCAGACTGGGGCTCCCGGCCTCAACATGAGCACAGCAAGGTGACCTCTTGGCCCGACATAGTAGTTTCTCAGCCCAGCGTGGCAATCTCTCAGCAAGGCAGTGTCATGGTCTTTTGGAGGCCCACAGCAATCTTGGGATGCCCTTAGCGTGAACTTCTGGCCTTAAGTGAAGCCCAGCACAGTCTGGAGTCTGCTGAAGACTGGCTGCTAGGTACCAGTGTTGGGCTGGGTTGGAAGAACTGTTGCTCTGAAGCTTTTATGTCTGTGATTTCTAATTTGTTCCTACAAACTGTAATGCTGCATGTTTTATTTCTTTATTTTTCCAATTCTGTTTTCCTAAGAATTGGCACTGAAGAATCTATATCTTGTAATTAAATTGGTACCTTAGGTGACAACTTGTAAACTTTTCACTGTACTCATTTGCATTCATTTGAGTACAAACAACAATAAAGCTAATCCAATTCAATTCAAGGAGTGCAGAGATAAAGATTTCAAAAAATACAATGCATTGACTGGGGCTGCTCACCAGACATCATATAACTTTAGGGTAAAGACACTGTATTTAATAGTACTTCAAGAACTAAAGTTTTGAAGGATTGCAAAAAAGAGATTTATTCGAAGCTTGTTGTTCAAAGCTAAAATGGTTTAAAAGAGGCAATTGAAGGAATTCCTAAAAATATGATGGCTATTAACTGCTTTAGAAGTTGCTGTAGAACCCTGCTGTTTTGAACAGTGACTGGCTTGAAGTAATGCTAGAGCAAAGCTTGCTAAAAACGACTAGTTGGAGGAAACCCTACTAAGAATAAGCTGCATAGCTGAGCTCTCTTATGCTCAAAAATCAAAATGAAGAGAACATCTTATACTACTGCTGATATCTCTGGAAATTCCTTTAAGATTCATATAGGCTAAGAATTACTACTCAGCCCTTAAAATTGGTATCCATGATCGGCCGAGCTGGGACCTCCTACGCAAAAAAATTTCTTATGTGCCCAGCATTATAAAGGATCTGATATAACTCTGGCAACACAGAAAACAGGAGCAGGCACTGGCCATTTGAGGCTTCAAACCTACTCCGCCATTCATTATGATTACTCACTCAATAGCCTGTTCGCACATTTCCCCTATACCCTTTGAACCTTTTAGCCACAAGTACTACAACCAACTCCTTCTTGAAATCAAACAATGCTTTGGCCTTGACTACAGTCTGTGGTTACAAATGCCGTAGGCTCACCACTCTTTTAGATTTTATTAGATCTATTTTGTCAGATCTGCAATTATCATATTATTGCCATTTGCAGCATTGAGTCAAACTGCCAAGATTGGTGGATCATCACACATGCATGGACATAATAAGCAAAATACTCTTCTTCCTTGTCATGGTGACTATACCAAATGACAGAGAAACAATTTCCTGTTAGATTACAAGAGGCTTGGCAAGTTAGTAGTTCATTTTGTTGGCAAGGGGCTGCTCACATAAAAACAGCAGCTTGTGAACTGAAGTAACCCAAGTCTCAGCTGCTGGTTTATGCTGAGTGGAACCAGTTGGAACAAGAAGCAAGGGAAGTGACATAAGGTATATATCCTTATTTGGTAGAAGAATAATGAAGTTATGTTACCAGTGACCTTGGACTGCAGTGTCTAACAAAAGGACACAAGCTCAGATGAGCCAGAGCTAACGAAAGTAAGATATCACATTTTAGGAAGGAAAAAAATAAAAATGAAGGGTCTAGGGTGTGCAAGCAGTGAAAACTCTGGAGATCAATCTTCATCGAAGTAGAAACCCTACGTTGAAAGCGTGGACACTACACTGGGGACCTAAGGGATCACCTGACCAGCATGAAATCGTATTCGAGTATTTTGACAATTCAGGAAATGTCTCAGAAACCTAGTGGGTGTGCGCACAGAGCTTAGTCTTGTATGAATTACATGCCTGTTTTACTCTTTCTTAACAAAATGGTTTGAATTGTATGTCTTTTAACTAACCAATAAAGTCGATTGTTGATACAGGCTTGATTCTTTTCCTCGTTGTGCTGAGTCAATAACTGCTATTGAGGGCTGTAACCAGGCAACAACCTTATGCAGCACTTAACTAACAACCTTCTAACATTATAAATAACAATACTCTAAAGGAGGATAATAAAGTGTGGAGCTGGATGAACACAGCAGGCCAAGCAGCATCTCAGGAGCACAAAAGCTGACGTTTCGGGCCTAGACCCTTCATTCTCTGATGAAGGTTCTAGGCCCGAAACGTCAGCTTTTGTGCTCCTGAGATGCTGCTTGGCCTGCTGTGTTCATCCAGCTCCACACTTTATTATCTTGGATTCTCCAGCATCTGCAGTTCCCATTATCATTGATACTCTAAGGAGGATTCTGGGTAATCCAAGAAAGCTGACAGTACAAAATTGCGGCAGAACTTTGTGGTAAAAAAAAGAGATTAAGACAACGGCATTTTGAAAAGGAGCAAGAGAGACAAAGGCAATGACCACATGGGAACTGAATCAAAAGGAGAAATTAACCTATACTGCTATGTGATCCAGCAGCAAGCCTGCACAGCTAACGGCCTCTGCTGTTTGGTTTCAAGTACCTCTGGGCATTAGAATTTGTCTAAGGTAAATAAACAGTGAAATTCTCAGCTGATTTGGAGAAACCTGTGTGGGGGAGCACACAACAGGTGAGCAGTTAAGTAACTAGTTTTAAACAGGAAACTTACTGTTGCTTTTGTAATTCTACAATAGTACGTACAGTGGGTTGTTTTTTGATTGTATGTTTTTATTGAGATCTGTCTCTTGACCAAATTTTTAAAATGCAAAAACAGAGGTACTGAGTTAACCTGGAGCAGTGTTTTTTGAGCAGTTAAGACTTTGCTTCTTTCTAGGACTGTAGATTTTTAAGGTGCAAAGTTGGCCTTTAGTAGAATGATGTGCTCTTTTTGTTGGATATGGGAGTTAAGGAGTATTTCCATGTTACTGATGATTATGTCTGCAGGAAGTGTGCATTCTTGCAAATCCTATTGGATCGCAAGGATTGATCGAATCGACAGTTATAGGCAATGACAAATTTACAGGAGGGGCTGGAGGAACACAGTAGGCCAGTCAGCATCAGACCCTTATTTAGGTCCTAAACCAAAACGTCAACTTTCCTGCTTCTCTGATGCTGCCTGGCTTGCTGTGTTCCTCCAGCCTCACACGGTGTTATCTGTGACTCCAGCATCTGCATTTCTTACTATCTCAAGGAATTTACAGGAGCAAGGGGATGTGACAGATGACTGTTGCAGGAAGGGAGATAAGCTGAAGGTACAGTCAGAGAGACGGGTTACCTCAAGGAAAGGTAGGAGAGGGAGGCAGGTAGTGTAGGAGTCTCCTATGGCTATTCCCATCTCAAACACGTATGCTGTTTTGGAAACGTAGTGGGTGATGGGCTCTCAGGGGAATGCAGCACTGATAGCTAGGTTTCTAGTACTAAGACTGGCTCTCATACAATGAGGGATACTTCAGGCTCCAAGCAACGATTGTGACAGGGGACTCTCTAGTCAGATGCACAAACAGACGTTTCTGCGGCTGACAGTGAGACATGAGAAGGGTGTGTTGTCTCCCTGGTGCTAGGACCAAGGATATCTCAGAGAGGGTGCAGAATATTCTCAAAGGGGAGAGGGGCCAGTAAGAACGAACGACATAAGATGAAATTTAGAGGAAAGGATATAGTAGGTTAGGCAGGTATTTGAAAACGATGTTCTCGAGGGTAGTAATATCTCGATTATTCCTGATGCCACAAGCTAGTGAGGGTAGGAATAGGAGATAGGGTAGATGAATGCGTGACTGAGATGATGATGCAGGGGAGAAGGATTCACATTTTTGGATGATTGGAATGTCTCCTGGGGGAGAAGTGACCTGTATAAGAAGGAAGAATTTTATCTGAATTGGAAGGAAACTGATCTACTGGGGGGAGATTTGCGAGAGCTGTTTGGGAGAATTTCAACTAGCAAGATGTGGGGGGAGGTAGGGCTCAGGGACATAAATGGGGAACGAGATCAATCTGATACTGGTATAGTTGGGGAAAGGAGCAAGTCAACAGACAGCGCTGGCAGAAACAAGGCTG
Organism: Stegostoma tigrinum; assembly: GCF_030684315.1. NCBI lineage: Eukaryota > Metazoa > Chordata > Chondrichthyes > Orectolobiformes > Stegostomatidae > Stegostoma > Stegostoma tigrinum. Next base: position 40,262,681 of record NC_081368.1, read on the forward strand.
AGAACAAAGATAGGACTGAAATAAAACTGCATTTATTTCGATGCAAGAGGCCTAACAGGTAAGGCAGCTGGACTCAGGGCATGGTTGGAAACATGGGACTGAGACATCATAGCAATTATAGAGACATGGCTCGGGGATGGTCAAAATTGGCAGCTTAATGTTTCAGGGTATAGGTGTTATCGGAAGAATAGAAACAGGAGTAAAAGGAGGGGGAAAGTGGTGATTTTGATTAGGGATAACATTATGGCCGTACTTGAGGAGGCTATTCCTGGGAATATATCCAAGAATGTTATTTGGGTAGAACCGAGAAATGAAAAAGTAATGATCACCTTATTGGGATTGTGCTGTAGATCACCCATAGTCAGCAGGAAATTGAGAAACAAATTTGTAAGGAGATCTCAGTTATTTGTAAGAATTATAACATACTTATGGTAGAGAATTTTAACTTTCCAAGCACAGACTGGGGCTGCCATAGTGTTAAAGGCCTGGATGGAGACAACTTTGTTAAGTGAGTGCAGGAAAATTTTTCTGATTCAGTGTGCAGATGTATTTACTAGAAAAGGTGCAAAACTTTACCTACTCTTGGGAAGGCAGGTGACTGAAGTGTCAGTGGGGAAGCACTTTGGGGCCACTGACCATAATTCCAGTAGTTGGCTTTGGAAAGGCAAATCAGGGCAGGTCTTATACACTTAATGGTGGGGTCCTGGAGTCTTGCTCAACAGAGACCTTGGAGTGCAAGTTCACAGTTCATTGAAAGTGGAGATGGAGGTAGATAGGCTAGCAAAGAAGGTGTTAAAAAAAGTTGTAAAACTAGTGATGGGAAAGGATGGATTGGATCTAAAAGTTAAAGTTCTAAACTGGAGGAAGGCCAATTTTGATAGTATTAGGCAAGAATTTTCAAAAGTTGATTGGGGGTGGGTGTTTGCAGTTAAGGGGATGGTTGGAAAATGGGAAGTCTTCAAAAGTGAGATAACAAAGAGTCCAGAGGCAGTATACTCCTGTTAGGGTGAATGGCAAGGTTTGTAGGTTAAGAAATGCTGGATAACTACAGAAATTGGGGTTTTGGTCAAGAATTAGAAGGAAGCATATGTCAGATATAGACAGAGATTAAATGACTTCCCAAAAGAATATACAGGCAGGAGGATTATACTTAAAAGGGAAAATCAGGAGGGCAAAAAGCAGGCATGATATAGTTTTGGCAACAAGGGGTTAAGGAGAATCCAAAAGGGATTTTACAGACACGTTAAGGACAACATGTTAACTAGGGAGAGAATAGGGCCCCTTAAAAGATCAGCAAGGCCACCTATGTGTGGAACCACAAGAGATGACAGAGCTGCTAAACAATTGTTTTGCAAAAGTGTTTATGGTGGAGAAGGATATGGAAAATACAGAACAAGGACAAATAAATAGCAACATTTTAAAAACTGTCCAATAGTACAGAACAGGTGGTGGTGCTGGGCGCCTTAACATGCATAAAGATGGATAAATCCCCAGGACCTGATCGGGTGTACTCTAGAACTCGGTGGGAAGCTAGCGAAATGATTGCTGGGTCCCCTGCTGAGATATGTGCATCATCGATAGCCAGCAGATTGGAGGTTGGTTAATGCTGTGCCACTTTTTAAGGAAGGTGTTAAAGAAAAGCCAGAGAACTACAGACCGGTGAACCTGACATTAGTGATGGACAAATTGTTGGAGGGAATCCTGAGGGACAGGACTGACATGTATTTGGAAAGGTAAGGACTGATTAGGGAAAGTCAACATGGGTTTGTGCGTGGGAAATCGTGCCTCACTAACTTGATTAAGTTATTTGAAGATGTAACAAACAGAATTGGTGAGGACAGAGTGGTGGACGTGATCTATATGGACTTCAGTAAGGCATTCAACAAGGTTCCTCTTGATAGACTAGTTAACAATATTAACAATTAGTTAACAATTAGATCGCATGGAATACAATTAGCTACCTGGATACAGAACTGCCTCGAAGGTAGAAGGCAGAGGGTGGTGATGGAGATAATGGGAATTGCAGATGCTGGAGAATTCCAAGATAATAAAATGTGAGGCTGGATGAACACAGCAGGCCAAGCAGTATCTCAGGAGCACAAAAGCTGACGTTTCGGGCCTAGTGGTGATGGAGGGTTGCTTTTCAGACTGGAGGCCTGTCACCAGTTGTGTGCCACAAGGACTGGTGATTAATCCACTGCTTTACATCATTTATATAAATGATTTGGTCAGGAACATAGGAGACATGGTTAATAAGTTTGCAGATGACACCAAAATTGGAGATTTAATAGACAGCGAAGGAGGCTGCCTCAGTACAACAGGATCTCGATCAGATGGGCCAATGACTGCGGAATGGTAGATGGAGTTACATTTTAGATAATTGCTGTATTTTGGAAAGGCAAATCAGGACGAGTCTTATACACTTAATGGTAGGGTCCTGGGGAATCTTGCTGAACAAAGCAATCTTGGAGTGTAAGTTCATCGTTCATCATTCATTGCAAGTGGAAACGCAGGTAGATACAATAGTGAAGGTGGCACTTGGTATGCTTGCCGTTAGTTATCACTGCATTGAGTGTGAGGTTATGTTGTACCTGTACAGGGCATCGGTTAGGCTACTTCTGGAATACTGTGTTCAGTTCTGGTCTCCCTGTCATAGGAAGGATGTCGTGAGACTTGAAAAGTTTCGAAAATGATTTGAGAGGAATGTGCCAGGACGGTTTGAGCTACAATGACAGGCTGAACAGACAGAGGTTATTTTCCCTGGAGCATTGGAGGCTAAGGGATGACCTTATAGAGGTTTATAAAATCACGAAGGGCATGGATACTCTATGGGTTGCAACATAAACATAAAAATACTTCTTCAAGTTACTGTGATAACTAATTAAATACACTATCCACGTCAGATTTCAAACGAAGAGATCTGAGATTTCTTAATCAATACAATTATGGGCTGATTATCAAAACAAAACGTATTTAAGAACGATGCAATAATTGGATAACAATGTCAAATAATATGCAAATACAAATGCTTATCCCTTCAATTATCTCAAACTCATGTGCAAACACATGAATTCTATTCAAGGAAATAGAAATATATATTTCTCTGCAGAAACTGGCTTTCAGACAAAAAACAAGCACTTTGGCTAATGGGTTATTTTTGAAGCAAAAGGATAAACAAACGGATATTCTGAAGTCTGCTGCTCCAATGTTCGAGCACGTGTTGAAGATGTCTTCAAGACACAGTTTGCTCAGGAAATAAAATCTTGAGACTTTTTTCATACAGTCTTTCAATTTAATAAATAGGTTTCACCCTAGACTCTTTTAGAGAATTTCTATTTCAGAAATGAGAGAGATGAGCTGGGCACCTGTTCTCTCGAATTCAGTTGATTCTGAGCACATTTTTTTCCTGTTCAGCTTGATAATACCATCATTCTGCAGCCAGTCACACAGGGTCTGTAGCAAAGCATGCAATTACCCCTGTCATGTGACTTACAGGAAGCCTTGTTACAAAGAAGTATTCACTGTGAATTTTCAATTACGCCCTCTGAAGAAACCATTCCAGGAAGAAATGTATCCCAGGCTGTTTTGGGAGATGAGGGAGGAAATTACAGGGACCTTGGCCTAATTTTTAAAATCATTTCTGGGCACAGGTGAAGTACCAGAGGACTGGAGGACAACTAATGTGGTTCCAATTCATAAGAAGGGTGGTAGGGACACACTGGAGAACGACAGACTACTGAGTCTAACAACAGTGGTGGGGAAACTAGAATAGAATATCCTTTATTGTCAAGGAGGTGTAAATTAACTTCCATTCAGAGAGGGGCAAATTTGATCAGGGATAATCAGCATGGCTTTGGCAGAGAGAGGTCATGTCTAACATTGTAGAATCTAGCAGAAATTTTTGAGTTGGTGACCAAGTACTTGGATGAGGGTAGGTCAGCTGACATAGTTTAAATGCATTTCAGAAAGACTTCTGACAGGGTCCCACATGGGAAGCTGATAACGAAGGTAAAACGCGTGGGATCTAAGGTAACTTGGCAAGATGGACCCAAAATTGGTTTAGTGACAGGAGACAAAAGATGCTGCTTTATACTGTTTGTAAGACTGGACCCTGGTGTACAGTAATGTAACACAGGGCTGTGTCCATTATTGTTTGGGATATTTATAAATAATGTAGATGAGAAGAGGGAGGAATGATAAGCTTGCAGATGACACAAAGATTGACCAGGTTGTTGACAGTGTAAGATGCAAGGTGTTAGGTTATAGCAGAATATAAATGGGTTGATTAGATGGGCAGATCAATGACAGATTGAATTTAACCCTGATAAATGTCAGGTGAAGCACTTTGGAAGGAGGAACAAGACAAGACAGTACTCAATGAATAGCAAGACACTAGGACGCTCAGAGGAACACGGGAAGGATCTTAGATCACCTGTCCACAGATTCCTTAAGGTTGTAGAACAGTCAAAAGAATACTTCAGAAGGCATTTGGGATGCATGCTTTTATCAATCGTGGCACAGACTATAGGGGCAGGGAGTTCATGTTGGAAAGGTACATAACAACTAGCGCTGGAATAGTGTGCACAGTGTTGGTCATCACACTATATGAAGGATGTGATTACCAGGTCTTTGAAGCATTCCAACCATGAAGAGCAGAGAAGGTTGTTTGGGGTGGGGGGAGGATCCTAAAAGAGATATACATGATTATGAGGGGCATGGACAGGGTGAATAGAAAGCAGCAGTTCTCCTTAGTTGAAGGGTCAAAAACAAGGAGGTATAATTTTAAAGTGAAAGGCAGGAGGTTGAGAGGGAATTTGAAGAAAAACGTTTTCATTCAGAGAGTGGTGGGAGTCTAGAATGCATTGTTTGGTAGGGTAGGTGAGGTCGGGAACCTCATAACCCTTAAAAGGTTTAAACCTTTTAAACTCTGGATGAGCAGTGTCATAACATTCAGGGCAATGGACCTTGAGCAGGAAAGTGGGACAGGAAAGCGATAGCATATTAGGGCTTCCTCTGCGCTGCATAACTCTATATATGTCCACAAAAATCAAAATAAGTTTCTTTTATCACAATCCTTCAAAACTTAAGTTCTCCAGGCAATGTCAAATATGATGCATCTTCATAACAAGAGAGTTAATTATTTAGAAGAAGGCTATTACTCCCTGGATAAAATTGACAGAAACATCTGCATTACTTGTCTGACAAGTAACTATTACATCAGCCCAATAAAGGTTAATTCCTTCAGAGGTAGCCACTTAATAGACTAAATGCTGGAGGCTCGTGGGAGGCCTACATTATATTCAACTACACGAAGCTGTCAGAGAGTCACAGCATCACAGGAAATCATTTAGCCCACTAAATGTGTCGGTACTCCTCACAACAATCCAGTCAGTCCTGCTTGTGCACTGAAACCCACAACCGTGCACATTAATGTTCATTCATTACATAGAATTATTACTCCATCTTATGAAACTTAGCCAAAATATTCATCAGGGTTGAAATGCTTCATGCTTACATGCCAAGGTTTCCAGTGTTTTGGGCTCTATCTTTTGAAGGTGCAACACTTTCTCCAATACATTCTCTATCTTGGGATCATTCAGCTTAGCCCTGGCTTCAAACTCATACAGAAGTAAAAGGGTTTCCGTTGGGTCTTTTGAGACATCACCTGCAGAAAAACACATTCACAGCAGTCTCACATTAAATGGTCATAGTTAGGTACACATTGTTAAAATTAAATGATAATCTTGGTACATTTTAAAGTACACAGATCATCGGACTTAATTTTAATACTGCCACCTTGGCACTGAACACCAAATAGTGGAGCTTTAATTAGAACAACCAATGGAAAACTAAAGAAATACTACAATAAAAAGGAATATTCAGCACTGTAAGCACTGTAATGCAAGGAGCTTCCTTCATGATCACACATCTTCCACAGCCATCAAGTTATAAATGTGCCTTACACAGTGCCTTTGCAGAAACTACAGAAATTACAATATTAGATTCTTTCATTTAGATTGAAGATGTTGGAGAAATAAGTTCAAGGAATGACTCTTGGGTAAATTTCTGTCCACTACATGAATGGAAATCTGGTGGAAAGCATCTGTAGTCCATCATAGAACTCAGCAAATTCTCTTCAAATCAGCAGAATTAAACTGGACAGGTTTCCTAATAAAAACAGCTTGAGAAACCCACACATCTGGCAGTTTCTGTGGAGAGAAAAATGGAGTTAATGTTTCGAGTACAACATGACTTCTTTAGAGCTGAAGGGAATTTGAAAATGATGGTTATTATCCTGGTGTGAGAAAGGGACAAGCTGCAAGTAGAAAGATGGTGAAGGGGCACAGAGTAGACGACTCATTGTGCTAATTGTACTAAAGGAGAGGTAGAGATATAAAGTAGGTGTACATGCACATGGACAGCAGTGAATTGAGGGGAATGGAGGTTAGGTTATTTTATTTTTGGATTAGGATTATTCCACGGCACAACATCGTGGGCTGAAGGGCCTGTACTGTGCTGTACTGTACTTTTCTATGTTCTATGTAAGTGATTGGTGTAAAAATGAGAAAATGGCTCTGTCTACTCTGGTTCTGATCAACATTAAGTTTGTTTCTATCTCCATCGGTGCTGTCATACTTGCTGGATTTGGGTTTTTCAAACATTTTCTATTTTCTGGCATGTACAGTTGATATACCTGTACAAATGCCAGTATCCTATCACCAAGTCAACCTTTATTGTACATGGGGTCTGACCAGCCATCTCAGAGAGTCCCAAGATGAGGAGACTCTCTGATCCTTCTGTTTAAATCTGTCAACCAGGGCTTGCTGATTGGCGTGGGTTAACAACCCCAAATCAAGGATCTCATAGTCAATGATCCATTTAGCCCCTGTTCCAACCACCACAATAGTATTTCGTTTTTATCTGAGGTGACTGAACCGCTCCACCAGATTATTTTCCAGGTGATGAAGTTGGGAAATTATCCCATGGTTCACTACTGCACTTGGGAAAACTGTACACTCTATGAAGCCTATAACAACTAAAAGCATGGCAACAAATGGTGCAGCAATTAAAACTTGGATTGTACAGGAGGCTAGAATGAGAAGAGCATAAATGTCATGTAATTTTTTAGGACTGAAAGATATTTCAGAGAAAGGGAGAGGTATAATGAGACAGGACTTTGAAAGTAAGCATGGGAATTCTAAAATAAAATTTTTAATTCAGGTTGATCACAATTGTTAACTAGTACCTGAATGTCTAAATTCCTGCAAATTGCATTTTGTTCGCCATTACTCAATCTCAGGAAATAAACTGAATTATTGTACTTAGATATGTACATGAATGAATAATTCCCAAATACATCTATGAATAATACTTTCAGCAGTCAAAGCCTCTAATAGCAAGATTTGCTCTAATACATTATTTTGTCTGACATATCTGGCTTGTCCTGGTCACTTACCTCCTATTGTGGATTTCAGTGTTGTCCAAATGTCCCAACAAACCTGTATATGCTCCTGTGCCTGAGTCAGACTTTCAATCTAAGGAAAATAATAATTATGAAACAAAAGGCTGTGTGCATATGTTTAAATATTTTTAACCTGAGTGGAAGAAAGCATGACAAAAACGTATTTTTTGCGTATAAACAATGCATAGTTACCCAAACTTCACAGATCATAAGACTGCAGATGCTGGGTTTATGCCCATAATAGCATTCAAAGTCTTCATAAACAAAATGACCTCCAGTCTATTCAATCCAGACCAAAATCTTAATCTGTGCAAATTGATGTTGGTCAATCTTTATACAGTTGGTTTGGTAGATGGAATGGCAACTGTACCTGGACTCTTATGATGCAGATGCCGGGCAGCAACAGAAAGTTAACTGGAGGCTATTAGCCTGAAACCAGATACCATTACTTGTGCTAATGAGCTGACATAATTTTCCAGGAACAGCAGGTATTACTGCGAGTTCGAAAGATAAAAGGAGCGAGTGCTATAATGATAATAAAATGTGAGGCTGGATGAACACAGCAGGCCAAGCAGCATCTCAGGAGCACAAAAGCTGACGTTTCGGGCCTAGACCCTTCATCAGAGAGGGGGATGGGGTGAGGGTTCTGGAATAAATAGGGAGAGGGGGAGGTGGACCGAAGATGGAGAGAAAAGAAGATAGGTGGAGAGGAGAGTATAGGTGGGGAGGTAGGGAGGGGATTGGTCAGTCCAGGGAAGACGGACAGGTCAAGGAGGTGGGATGAGGTTATTAGGTAGGAGATGGAGGTGCGGCTTGAGGTGGGAGGAAGGGATGGGTGAGAGGAAGAACAGGTTAGGGAGGCAGAGACAGGTTGGAGTGGTTTTGGGATGCAGTGGGGGGAGGGGACGAACTGGGCTGGTTTTGGGATGTGGTGGGGGAAGGGGAGATTTTGAAGCTGGTGAAGTCCACATTGATACCATTGGGCTGCAGGGTTCCCAAGCGGAATGAGTTGCTGTTTTGTGCTCCTGAGATGCTGCTTGGCCTGCTGTGTTCATCCAGCCTCACATTTTATTATCTTGGATTCTCCAGCATCTGCAGTTCCCATTATCACGAAAATGACTATAATGAAGACTGTTGCGCTTATTGTACAGATAAGAGGGTTCTTGTTTTTTGAGAGGTCAGGAACAAAGTTGGCAAGGTGGGTAAGCAAATTATGCATTATGCATACAACAGGAAGACAATCAAATCAGTTGGTAGGAAGTTGGTTAGCTTAGGCAGCTGGACAGCTAGTTTGTGATGTCACCATAGAAGGTCCTGTCTTCTCAGCCTTGCTCCTTGCCTAAGATGTAGTAACCCTCAGTTTAAACCCATCACCAGCTGTCTCTCTCGAATAAGAGAGTAACCCTATGGTCCTCAGGGTCTCTGGCAACTTTACCTTTAGTGGGAAGGAGCAGGATACTGATTTCAGGAACTCACAGGTGTTAACTTCCAGATTGTTACCTGAGCCAAATGCGAAATGGCACACGGACAAATAGATTAGAATAATAAATGTTTAGTGAAACAGTAGTATAGCTATTAGGGGTTTCAAATCATGATGTCAATTCACAGGACATTAACATTAGTACTGTGGGAAAAGTTGCTCAATGGGTCAACTTCTACCTAAAACAGAAGATAATGGATGCTTTCTTTACACTCAAGAGTTCAATCTATTCACTCACTGGACTCTAAGAGAATTCTTGGATTGGAAAGCAGCAAATAAAATCCCATTATTCAGCAAAGGAAGCATAAAGAACATACTGAACAATAGGCTAGTTAGCTCCATCAGCAGTATGAAATATGCCAGAATTTATTAATGGGAAGGGATACCAGGTCAAAAACAGATAAGGGTGCATCTGCACTGTTTTATTATAAAGAAATCGTTTCTGACCAATCTGTTACATTTTTCAGCATGTAACTGTTTGAACTTAAAAGAGGACACCAGTGGATGCAGTGTATTTGAATTTTCAACAACACATTGGATAAGGTGCTACACAAAACACCAAAGAAAATAAGGGATCAGGCAATTAGGGAAATTTAAATAATACCCATGGAAAGACTGACAAGCTTGTGCCCACACCATATGTTAACGGCTGCTGAGCACCCAGGCAGGTGTTGGCGGTTCAATGTTGCTCCTCACTGGCAGGGGAAGGGCAAAGCAGCCACGAAGTCACAGACACACAGAGCACATAGCTGACACTCCCTTGCACATGCAAGCCCATTCTCTCACCCTAGTCGCTGTTCAAACATGCCACACACTCTACCTGCCCTTAGATACTTCCCATCTAAGCATCCTGTGAGTCCGCAGTCCCCACTGGCTACCTGTATCTCATTATTTTCCAGTAGTGGGACATTACATGCAAACAAGCAGTCAGACAAGTGCAAAAATGAGTTTTTATTTTCAGCCCGCAAAATGGTCCACAAAGGAAATCCAACTACAGTACATCAAATGGTCCCCCTATACCTACAGTATATATTAATAACTCAAAGAACTCCAACTGTTTGGCCAAATGTGATTTCCCTGAGCACTGCTACCTCACAGCGCCAGGGCCCCGGTTTAATTCCAGCCTCAGCTGACTGTGTGGAATTTCCACATTCTCTGCGTGCGTTTTCGCTGGGTGGTCCAGTTTCCTCCCACAGTTGAAAGATCTGCAAGCTAGGTGGATTGGCTGTGCTAAATTGTCCATAGTGTTCAAGGATGTGCCGGTTAGGTGTGTTAGCTATGGGAAATACAGGAATAGGGTTAAGGGCTGGGGTATAGTAGGGATGATCTTCAGAAGGTCTGTGTGGACTTGTTCGGCCTGCTTCCGCATTGTGGGGATTCTACGAAAACTATGCTGATGCTATCTGATTATCTTGAACCTCTCCAAGTGGTATACCACTTAATAGTATCTGCTAATATTTTCTCTGTGACAGCTGTTAGACTAACTAGTCTGTAGTTCTCTTCTTACTGACTCCTCCTCTTTCTGAAAGTGCTGTTTTCCAACCAATTGGGACCATCACTGAATCAGGGATCAGAGATTGGGAAAATTAAAGCCAATGAATTAACTAACTCACAAGCCATTACTTTTAAAACTCTAGGAATGAAGTCCATCAGAAGCCATACACTTATCAACCTGCAGTTCCACAATTTACAAAATATCACTCCTTTGGTGATTATGATTTTCCTGAGTTCGTCCCTTACTTCTATTTCCCATTCTAATGGTGCTTTCAGGATATTATTTGCATCCTCTATTGTGAAGGACAGCCATTTCCTTATTTTCCATTATTAATTCTACAGTCTCACTTTCTATAGCACCAAACTGTCACTTTGTTGTCTTCTTCTTAAAATACATATTTTAAAAAACACAATATGTCTTAATATTTCTATCTAGCTTTCTTTTTAACTCTAATTTTTCCTTATTTACTGAATCATACAGTTTTTCTCAGTTTGACACTATCTTTAACATTGCTAGTTAAGTGTGAATAGTGCATCTGTCCCCTCAAATTTTTTGTAACTCACTGGAAACATTCCCTCAAATATGTGTCACTGCATCACTTTTGATTATCCTTTAATCTACATTACCAATTCAAAGTGAAGGGAATTTTGAAGGGAATGCTGCAAAAGTATTTGGATAGGGTCAAAGGTGGAAAAGTACGTTTAACATGGTAGACAGAATAAAATGTGGGCAACTGTGAAGGTACCCACTCTGGCAGAAAGCATAAAGTTTATAAATGTTGGCAAACCAGGGGGGTGAATTTCTGGGCAAAGCATTTTTCTAGGTTAAATTCATGGTGGACAGTGCCATGGCCTGTGTTGACTAGCTCCTCAGATTCCCCCCACCCCAGGAACCTAGAAGGCCTGGTGAATGGGGTGGCAGGAAGAATGGCAGTGTTTTTGCCCACTGTCCAACAAAGGAGACCACACCATGAGACTCAGCCTGCCTAGACCAAGATGGCAGCCCAATGCATCGTAATCCCCTGGTGAAACACAACGTACAGCAGTGTAAAGAGAAGGTTAATAATCTCCTGCACTCTGTAAGAGTAGGTGCCTAATCTTCCTCGTACTCTCAGGCCACCAATGACTAAATCTGTCAACACATACGCATCTCTAAGTCTGAGAGACTTCGACCCATTATTCCATGCATTATTTCATATTAATTTCCTTTCATTCACCTCATCTTCCAAAACTATTAACTCAACCTGCCCTCTGCACTTCCATCCCACTCACAGCAGGCATGGTATTTCCTCTGCTGCTCAACCATAACCAATAATTATTCTTCCAACCATTTCCACCATAATAGATCCCTCAGTTTCCTGGCAGAAAAATTGGCCTAACCCGAACAAGAATCAGATGAACCCTCAACTAATTGCAGCGGGACCCCACGAATGATGACAATCGCTCTTAAGCCCACAAAGGAGTGGTTTCCTTTGATTTTCAGATGAGGACAATTACTTGATGCAGTGTATTTGCTGTCCAAGTTGCTGGCATATGCTATAGATATGACACTGATGTAGCAAAGTGCTTTACAGCAATGTGTCGAATCCATCCTAAAACTACGACAGAGTTCCCTTTGTGTTCAGATCCACACCAGGTGTCCGAATATTCAACAGATTATTTTCTGCCATTTCCTCCACTTTCAGCATAACGCAATCACCAAACACACCTTTCCTCCTCCTTTCAGGATTCCTTTCAGGATTCTGAAGTGACCATTCAATTTGTACGCGCTCTGCTCCTCAATTATCCGTAGCAGCCTGTCTCCTTCCATTGCACTTTTCCATGCAAACTGAGGTGCAGCACTTTTCCTTTTATCGACTAAACTTCTAAAGTCCTAAATGCTCGCTTCAGATGGAAAAGCAATTGAAATGTATTTTTTTCAACTGAGTCTATATACATTTAGAGTTTACAATGTGATCTCTCGACAGGGAAGAACAAACAAAGATTGGGTGATCGTTTTGCAAAGCACCTCAATTGAGAGCACAAATATTAAACTCCGAGCTACCAGCGGAGTCTTATTTTAATTCTTTACCTTGCTCTCACCCTGATATCTTTTTCCTTGGCCACTGCAGTGTTCCAGCATAGCTCACCATAAGCATGAGGGATAGCATTTCATCTTTCAGTCAGGTACATTCCAGCCTACTAGACTTAATATTGAGTTCAATAATTTGAGTGCAAACTCTGACTCCTGATTTTCTTTTCTTTTCTTCATTATTTTCTCTTATTTTCAAACGGCAGGATTTCTGCTCTTTCGCTTCTTTAGTTGCCCTATCATCATTCCCTTCGGCCCTTTAAGACTATTCTTTTGTCATTCATTCTCAAACTTTCCTTCTATTCTGGTTGCACCCATCCCTTGGTCAAAATCTATGATCATTTCCAATTTTAATGAAACATCATTAACCTGAAATTTCTGACTCTGTTTCTCTCTCTACAGTTGCTGCATGATTGGCTGAACATTTCTGGCACTTTATTTTTAATTCACGCATGCACAGTTTTCTGCTTATTGAAATTAAGTTCATTTGCCCATTACCTACCATTTTGAAAGTTTACAACAATCTTCCATATTTTATGAAGTTATTAGAAGAGTGCAAATCCCAATTTGGAGTCATCCACAAATTCAGAAACTAAACTGCATTTCTACTTGAAATCCCAATACTTTTTGTAAATAATTAATTACTTCTTTTATAGTCAGTTACGGTTGGGTTATTAAATCTCAGAAAATGGCACCTACTTCCTGATATTAATTGAGATAACTGATTAGTCTGGTAAATAGAATTTTTGCGGCTATTTTACAACTTACACTGCATCCATACAGCTACACTTTCAAATTTAAGCCTGTCTCACCTGGTCTGAGGTATTTGGTGCTTTTCGACTGATCTCCAGACTAGCCGCTGCAGCCATTAATAAACAAGTCTTTTGACCAATTAGAATGGCCTTGTCGGTTGAGACCATCTGTGAAAGCTAAACAGAAATATGCTGCACTTACATGCTCTGTTCAAAGATCAGAAATAACAAATATGCATTTGAAATTCAAATTTGGTGGTGGAATACTCATATTAGTCCAAAAATTGATAGAAGAAGAATAACAGGCTCCCCACTATACAATTCACCTTATTTTCTTTTCCATTGACTTAAAACTGTGTTTCCTTTCCACATACTTAAATAATCAACGACATGTGACAGTTTTCATCATGATGGTAAAAGCACTTAAAAATCTTACGGCTAGTATTTTTCGTCTCTTCCTCATTCACCATCCAATTTACTCATCTGTTCAAATCTTCTTTGATTAAAGAATTGCTGCAATTCCTAGCATACAGAAAATAGCTCACCCTTATCCAAAAACAAAAAGGTGAAAGTAAGTTGCTGGAGGGAAACTCTTGAAATTGAGAGATAAGTGAACCTCTTATTCAATTCACTCATAGGAAACAAATGTCACTGGAATTTGTTGTCCACGAGAAGTTGGGATGATCTGCGTTCTTGTATGTTACAGTCACATGCTGTAGGTAAGCACACAATATTGTTGGAAAAGATGTTCCAGGACTTTGACCTAGCAACTGTGAAGGAACAGCAATATGTTTCCAATTTAGGATGGTGAGCAGCTTGGAGGAGAGCTTGCATGGGAGCTCTTCAAAGGATTTGAAGAGTTTACACTCTTCCAATTGTATGAAGCATTTCAACACTAAGTGCTTATATTCCTCCACAATTAACAACGAGAGCTAGATCCTGAACTAGTTACTGGATAATTAGGAGCATTAGGTTGCTACTTCTAGTTTGTGGGCTCCAGCCACCTCCTCTTTACCCGTCCATCCCCAATCAGGATGTTCTCAGGGCTCTCTGCTTCTTCCTAGAGAAAACACCTGAACCGTCCCCATCCTCACTATCATCTCTGCCTGGCTGAGCTCTTCCTCACCCTAAACAACATTTAATACTTCTCACTTTTTCAAAGTCAAAGGGTGGCCACGAGTACCTGAATGGGCCCCAGTTATGTCTGTCTCTTTGTGGGGCAACTTTATCTCCAGTATGTTGGTGAATCATCAGTGCTGCTTTCCTCTCTAATTCAGATTTGGGAAAGTTTATCCATTTTGCTTCCAATATTCACTTCATTCTCGCCTTCACTAGGCCCAGTTCTGACTCCTTCCTTGATACTTCTGCTTCCATTTCTGGAAACATGCTGGCCAACAATATACACTACAAATCCACCAACTCCAACCGTAACCTTGCCTATGCTTCCTCACAATCTGCTTCCTTAAAGATTCTATTCCATTGCCCCAGATCCTCCAACTCTGTCGCATCTGATCTGCTGATACCAACTTCGACAATGAGCCCTCCAAAATGCCCACATTATTCCACAACTAAGAATTCCCCAGAACCTTTGTGAACACACCCTCACAGCCAGGTCCAATCCATCTCCTGCACTTCAGCCCTCATCTCGTCTATCCACTCCCACAATAGTCACAGAATCTCCCTTTCCTCACCTACCACCTAGCCACTATCCACATCCATAGGATCATTAGCCACCATTTCTGGTGACTCCAGTGGATGACCCCACCAGACACATTCTCCTCTCTCCCTTGTTAGGGTTCTGCAGGGATCATTCCCTCAGGGGCACCCTGGTCTTCAACCTCTCCTCCACTCCCAACACATCTCCATGTCAAGTTCGTTTTCGGAGACCCTCACGGACTTGCTGCAATAACAAGACACTGACCTGTTTAGAAAAACACAAATCCTTTTATTACCAAGCAAGTACAAGCTGTGGAGAATCACTGTGCTTAACCCAGCACAGAGTGCAGAGTCACGCAAGTAATTCTCCCCGAGCAGAGGACAGTCCCCGCTTTTTATACTTTACAAAAGATATGATACATAAAACGATTTCACAATTTACAATGGCATGATACATAAAACAATTACTACAACAGACAAAAACAGGACACTAAACAATTATTCCACAACAACGTAAAAGACCAGGATATAGTATTGATTGCTAGTGAAGTAGCTGCTAATGGCAGGAGGCAATTTCGAGTTGTTGTCCGGGACAGATTGTGATTTCAAGTTGCCAGTTTGTCTGGCTAGAACAAAGTCAGTGCCCTGGCCCCTTTGCCAGCAACAGAAGTTACATGCTTTAGAGGTTTCACACCTTTACAAATTTTCCCCACCTAACCCTATTTGAAACAGTTTGATTCTAATTTTAATTCAGACAGGAAGCTTAAGACAGTGCCTGCATACCTATGTGTGAGAAGATAAGGAGTTACAAAAGCTTTACACTGAATTCCTAGCTGGGCAGGAAGCTTCAGGGCAGTGCCTGCGTACTTACGTGTAGGTAGATAAGAGTTTACTTCTATAAACTGAAGTCTCTGCATAGGAATCAAATGCAGATAAAAGACTTTAATTTATATAAGTATAGAAATCAATGGGATGTTATCACATTAACATCTCATCCAGACCCCCAATACACATTGTCCTACAACTGCAGGTGTATCACCTGCCCCTTTACCTCCTCTCTCCTCACCAAAGCCCCAAACACACCTTCTTGAAGCAGCGCTCTGCCTGCACTTCACTCAATCTAGTCTACCGTATTTGCTGCTCATGATGTGGTCATCTCCACACTGAGCAGATTGGGTGACCGCTCCACAAAACATCTACGTTCTGTCCACAAAAATAATCCTTCCAGTTGCCTGCCATTTCGATGCTCCACCATGTTTCTTGACCAATGTCACTGTCTCATATATGCTGCAGTGCCCCAGAGTTCAGGACAAGGTGGAGAAACAGCACCTCACTTTCCACTTGGCAATTTGGACTCAATATCGATTTCAACAAATTTTAGGGTTTGGGCACCTTCCCCCATTCCCACGCTCCAGGTCATGTCATCACATGGGCTGGTACCACACATTACCCATTGTCAGCATCATCAGCTGCTATTCATTCTCCTGGGCTGACCTTTACAGCGAATTGTTTTTTCCTCACTCTTAGGGCTTTTCTCCACATATCATTTATTCCTTCCCTACCCCACCTTCTGCATGAATACCAACCTTTTCCTAGTTATCATCAGTTCTGAAGAAGTGACCCCAAATGTTAACTCTGCTTTCTCACCACAGATGCTACCAGGCCTGCTGAGCTTTTCCAGCAATTTCTGCTTTCGTTACTGAGTTAGGTTGCTATTGTTCAAAAATGGAATTACACATTTACACACGGGATGGCACGGTGGCTCAGTGGTTAGCACTGCAGCCACACAGCACCAGGGACCCGGGTTCAATCCCAGCCTCGGGCGACTGCCTGTGTGGAGTTTGCACATTCTCCCCGTGTCTGCGTGGGTTTCCTCCAGGTGCTCTGGTTTCCTCCCGCAGTCCAAAGATGTGCAGACTAGGTGGATCGGCCATGCTAAATCGCCCATTGTGTTCAGGGGTGTGTGGGTTACAGGGGGATGGTTCTGGGTGGGACGCTTCAAGGGGCGGTGTGGACTTGTTGGGCCGAAGGGCTGTTTCCACACTGTAGGGAATCTTAAAAAAAATTTATGAAGATTAGTGCATTGGTGTCCTTAAGTAGGTATCAATTTGCTAACTGGCTTTTCACGATGAGAAAATAAGCAAAAGTGACTCATATGGTGTTCTTTATTTCTCCCTCGTGATTCTCCGCCATTCTCAAAACATTTGGCTTCTTTTACCTGAAATTTTCAGTCTATTTTTAAAACGGCTCAAGGTCGACAGGAATTACAAAGTATTTTCAAAATTATGGCCCTTTTTCAGTCCTGTCTTTCAGCATAAATTATTTTTCTCCTGAATTTGTTCCGAGCTCCCCCTTACTTGGCCACAGATCCTGTACACCAAAAAACAAAACAGGCCCTTCAGCCTTCCAAACTTGCGCTGACACATTTTCCCTTCAAAATCAAAACAGCCTTCACTTGTAGGATCCTTTTCCCTCTATTCCCTTCCTATTTGTCCAGGTGCTTCTTGAAAGCTGCTATTATTTCTGCTTCCACCACTTCCTCTGGCAGCACGTTCCAGTCACTCACTGCCCTTTGTGCGAAAACCTGCCTTGCCACCATCACCCTGCCCCCCACCATCTCTGCACCTAGAACCTGTGTCCCCTCGTAATTGATCCCTACACGCTGAGAAAAAGCTTCATACTTTCCACTATATCTATTCCATTCAAAATATTATAAACTTCTACCAGGTTGCAAGGTATACAGCTGGGTGAACACAGAAGGCCAAGCAGCATCAGAGGAGGAGGAACGTTTTGGGTCTGGACCCTTCATCCTGCTCCTATGATGCTGCTTGGCCTGCTGCGTTCATTCAGCTCTATACATTGTTATCGGCAGTTCCCACTATCTCTCCCAGTCTATCCAACCTTTCTTCATAGTTAACATCCCCTATAACAGGCAATATCCTGGTAAACCTTTTCTGTACCCTCTCCAACATATCCACATCCTTTAGCCAGCGTGCTGAACAGAGCTGTATGCAATATTCCAAATGTGACCTAACTAAAGTTCTATAAAACTGCAGCATTACTTGTCTATCCTTATACGCAATGCCCCTTCCAATGAAGGTAAGCATGACACAGGCCTTTTTTACTACCTTATCCATTTGCACTGCCACCTTCAGTGATGTGTGGACCTGCACACCCAGATCTCTCTGCATATCAATACTCCTGAGGGTTCTGCCATTCACTGTATAATTTCCACCTGTACATGGCCTTCCAAAACGCATCACCTCACATTTGTTCGGAGATCATCTCATATTTGTCTGAACATTTTTGAAAAATGTGGCAGCTTTTCTACATCTTCCCAGTACTACTATTTAGAAAAACAAGGTTCAAAATGGTTCAGCTCTTCTACATCAATCCAACCCTGCTCCAAAATCATTTTACCTTCAAATTCTGTGTCCGTGCTCAGGTTTTATTTTGTTCTTTAAGCTTTTCCCAACAGCACTTTCTGATCTCAATTCCCATTAGCCACTTTATCACCACTTGCAGCAACAATTTATTTTCAGCATTCCTCACCCCAATCCCAGGGACAGCTTCATCCACTGTGGTTACTTTCAACTCTAATAGAAATGCTTCCTTCAGTTGCTAACATTCACTTCAATTATTTCTGCTGCTCCATTCCAAGTTCAACATTCACCCAACAGTAATCATATTATCACTGCCTGTCAGAGTTTAAGAGATATTTTACAATCCTGACCCCTTTTGCAATTCAATTTCACTTGCCCAGTCTTCTTCCTGATTTCCATTATCTCTCCATTCCAAGGAGAAACTCTCACTCAAACCCCATCAAACTCAAATCCTATTCAGCTCCCAAGACGTGTTAAAAGCTGAAAGAACTGCAGATCCTGTAAATCAGAGTCAAAACTGGAAACAGCTGGAAAAGCTCAGCAAGTCTGGCAGCATCTGTGGAGAGCAAATCCAGTCCTATCCACTGCTACTTCTGATGCTGATTCATGGTATGAAGGGAAGGAACATCTCTCCACTCTTCAGCTCAGATCTGTTGCAGTAAGTTTCAGCCCAAACCATAAATGAATATCTCAACCAACAATTTTTATGCACCTTATCCCCTGATTTACCATGGGAGATTAACAAATATTTCTATTGAAAGTTGTTGTAAGGGACTAGATTTTCCAGCTTGCATATCAAGAAAACAGGCATCTTTGCTGGCATTTTTGGAGCAGATTGTATCTTATGCATCCACTTTTTAGCTATCACAATGGCACACAACAAAAAACTTAAGATACAGCTTCAACTTACCTGATAAGAAAGAATGAAGAAGTCTCTCATTCTGCTTGGGCAGTTCTCACACTGCAGAGCTAAATTCCAGGCTTACAAACACAAAACACATCGGTATCATGTATAGGTTTGTAAAAGAAAAAAATCCAAATATTTACACGAGCTTTGTAGCTATAGTTAAAAACACTGGAACTTGTCACTCAATGAATTTATGATCAAATTAATTGGTTTTTTGAATCATAGCAAATTCTCAGCTCTTTTGCACATTTGTCAAAGATTTTCAAATCAATGCACTTACCATTTACAGTGCTACTGCCTCAAAAGGGCACAAGGTCCAAAATGCAGCTGGGGGGTAACCTTTGCATTTTGATTTTTGGGCCAAACTAAAACTGAATATTTTAACATTTTAAGGTACAGAATGCATCCAGTTTTGAAGCGTCAGGCCTTGCCTCAGGGCAGAGGTTGAATCCCATTGTAAGGTTAAAAAGGTACAGATTGGTCCAAGTAAAGAAGCTGAAGAGCTCTGCAAGAGACAGAAAATGCCTTTCGAAACTGTGGAAATAGTTGCTCAGATGATTGGGATTTCAGTACAGAGACCATCCCACTGGGTCAGGGTAGGTGGTTGTGGTTCATAAACTAGCCCATGAAAAGATTTTGCTGTAGCTGTCAATAGCTCTTTGCAGATGGGAAGCTGATTGCACATTCTAGCTGGTGAAACAGGAAGTGCTTTATTTTATCTCAACAAAATGCTGCCTGAATTGTTGAGTTTCTCCAGCACTTTTTGTTTCTATTTCAGATCTATAGCATTCCCGTGACTTTATGTTTATTTAGACAGGTTTGGACGCTGAAAATACAAACACCATCTTGGCAAGAAGTAGTCTAAAAAGAACGCTCAAGTAACAAAAAGAAAATTCAAACATGTTTTAAGATAAAAAGACATTTGTTTCATATATGTGTGCAAATAATGCTTCTTTCACAGACTGTAAAGAAAAAATGTCTTTAGCTCATTCAGAATCACTGTAATGCAGTTGATTCCCATTAAACAACGCTTTAATTAGCCAAGAAGTGACAGGGTCACAATGCAGCTTTTCTCTACCTCACCTTTAGTGAATGAAGTCAAGGTCAACAGCTTGGACTGAGGTCAGAAGACATTAAAAAAAATCATTTTATTAATTCCCTTGTGGGTCTGTTGATTCTCTTCCCTGAATTTCCCCAAGGAGATTAGCATCAGATGTTAAACCCACTGCTGCCAGTTAAAATTTAATCAGGATCTAAATTATTTAATTAGACACCAAATGCAAATTTCAATGACATTGCTTGCCTGTTTGTGTGAAGGGCTTGCATGCTATTTGAAACACATTTGTTTGAGGGTTTGGGTGTATGGGAATCATAGCAGTAAACTGACCACCAGCATTTCAGTCTATCTAATTTTCCTTTCTAATGCCTAACCAATGTTTAATTTTACCCCTTTCATCCTGTCCCAAGTCTAGTGCAACACACATACTAGTACAACATATTTGATGGAAACTTTAATCATAGTTACAAATGAGTTAAACACTGAATGTTCCAACAGTTGTTTGATCAAATAGTTCTGACATTGTTTAGGCCTGAGCCTTTGGACACTGAAGTTTTCCTAGTATGTAGACGTACATGCTTGCTAATATTTAACAAAAACTTTTCTTTACCTATTTTTCGAAACCAATTTGCTTCACTACTTCTCAGCTCAGCAGTTATCTTTCCTTCAGCTAGGTGAACTACTAGTTTTTCATGAG
The DNA here is from genome assembly GCF_030684315.1 of Stegostoma tigrinum. Classification (NCBI taxonomy): domain Eukaryota; kingdom Metazoa; phylum Chordata; class Chondrichthyes; order Orectolobiformes; family Stegostomatidae; genus Stegostoma; species Stegostoma tigrinum. Next base: position 40,283,640 of record NC_081368.1, read on the forward strand.
CTAAAAAAAATTGCATAAATAATTTTTATACAGCAAGAATTCTTGCATATGCTCTTTGTAACAGCAAGAAATTTGTTTACAATTCTTTTTGATCATTAATGAAGTTAAATATGTGAAAGTTACATGAAATAACCTTAAAAGAATTAAAACTGCCAAATCTGAATTTTCCGCATACAATTTCCCAAATTCAATACGCCATCAATTCTTCACAACGTCACATTAACTGTTAGCTAAACACAAGAATGTGAAGCCAAAACATAAAAGAAACAAACAACTTGACTGGTAAGTTAAAGGTTTTCATCAGGCTCTAAAGGAGTTGAAACAAAACTACTAAATTTACATGTTGCAGATAAAGACAAATCTTTGTTTTAACTAAACATCAGCAATTAACATCAGTTAACCGTTGTACAATTACAGCAATAAATGGTAAAACATAAAATATGAATATTTTGTGTATCAACATTATAAGTACCTTTTCAAAAAGTTTGATTGTAATGCAATGAGCCAAATTCCAAGTCAGCGACACAACCAAAGTGTAATATAACATGGCATTAGACAATTAATACAGCTGAGCATTTTAAGAATATGGCAGATAACATAGTAGATGGAAGTAAAAATCTAACAATATTTACTACTGCCCTCAAAATATAGGGAACCCTTAGTGGTGTTATGGTTGTTCTAAAGAAAAATCATGAGCTGGAAAATGTATTGTCAACAAGCAGATCTGAAGATTAAAAAGATATCAAAAAGATTTAATATTGAAGGTCAAGAAGCACAATTCAGGCTACTGATAAGATGATACTGGATCGAGGTAATGACAGACATTGCTGTAGGGGCAATAAGCCATTAAGCTTCATTGTGCTATGTTGCAATGCTCTCGTATTACTACCAATGCAAACTCATCCTTAATCTGCACAGGTTTTTACCCCTCTTATAGAGCTAAATATCTTTCTTCTCCTATGCAGATACTGGCAACAGCTAACAAATCTCCCCTAAGATTAAACAAACACAAGAGACTTTAAACGCCACTTACGGAGGAAGAAGTCACTAATTCTTATGAGGCTGCATCAATAATCAGCCAGGTTTTCATCCGCACCCTCCAACATCTCAGGGCGCTATAACTAAATTCGACTTGATGAGCAGATTGTTGACGTGATTCCGCTGATAGTTCAGCAAGAAATGCTCCAGGTCTCTGACACTCAGAACTACCAGAAATCAAGCACCTGCCCAAACCCAGGCAGTAGATGAAGCCACAATCTTGACCAGAGATATGTCTTTCACAATACACATAAAGACATGCAAGCAATAAACAAGCATGTCAAAAGTACTCAGTAGATTGCACCAAAGGATTGAGGAAACAATATCATCATCAGTACCCTGATAATTCGAACTTGCATTTGGCTGCCTCCATGGCAGGGTGATGGCCTCCATGGAAGGCCATGCCCATCATGATCAGTACCTACCAGATTTGCATTCAATGGCAAGGAGAGGGGCCTTGACCTCACTTTATAACACAATGTAGAGCTGATGGAACACAGCAGGCCAGGCAGCATCAGAGGAGCAGGAAAGCTGACATTTCGGGTTGGGACCCATCTTCAGAAATGGGGAGGGGGGGGGAGAAGGGAGCTCTGAAATAAATAGAGAAAGGAGGGGTGGAGTTGGGGATCCCACCTTTCCTCCTCCTCTGATGCTGCCTGGCCTGCCATATTCCTCCAACTCCACACTGTTACCTCTGACTCCAGCATCGGTAGTTCTTTCTATCTCTCATGGCCTTACTTCACGTGCGTCTTCCTTTCAGAGACAATACCCAAAGGGAAGAGGAGCAGTACACAATACTCACAGAAACATGTGCTCAGGGTACTCCAGAAATCATGGCTCTGGCCCCTTCCCTCGTCTACGATGTTAAACCTTACAACAGTTTCAGCAAACAGTCTGGGAAGGAGAATCTCAACAGATATGGCCCTCCAGGCACAGAAGATTGCAGCTAAGATGTTGCATTTTAATGCATACAACAACGAGCCTAAAAGGAATGTACAGAGAATGTGGTAGGGCGTGGCTTGCACACATCATGCACACTTTTATCTTTATTGTGTTGACAGCGTAGAAAAAGGGATGTTTCCACACATCACTGGAAGGGAAATTTTCAAGGAACAGTACTGCCATTCAAAACTAGAAGATACGCAATGGGTAGCTCACTTCATTCTCTCCCAGAGCAGAGTGGATAGTTGCAAAATCTCTACACAATGTACTGTCTTCCACTGGTTCGTTGATGTTTTAGGACAGGGCAACTGAATAAAATGTACAATCTGAAATATCAATGGGTTACAGATGATGAAAGGCTCGAAAAGACTGGATGGTACATGAACAGGAATGGCTTAGAGAGACATGGGCCAAATGCTGGCAAAAGGGACTAGATCAGTACAGAACTTCTGGTCAGCATGGCTAAACTGTACTAGAGGGTCTATTTCTGTACTGTGTAACTCTAATGACTCTATAAATTTCTGAGATTTTCTCCCTACCTATCAGCTATCATGACAGATGATATCCTGAGGGAAGCCTCAAGGACTCTTTAATCTTAACAGCACACAATATTAATGGTCAGTCTTACTGATTGTTGCTATCTCTCAACATTAAAGGACATGTAATTTGTCGTTACTTGAAAGTTATTTGTCGTTACTTTGACACCCAAAGACAAATCAGGAGTACAATGGAATACACTCGACTTGCCTGGACGAGTGCAGCTCTAACATTTAAGAAGTTTCACATTCAAATTCAGTCAATGCACCCCACATGATTGGCATGCCACCTACAAACATTCAATCCTTCCATGACTGATGCAGTAGCAGCTATATACAAGATGCATTGCAAAAATTCTCAGAGGTTCCTTATACAGCACTTTCCAAATGTGCGAATCTACCATTTAGGATACAAGGAGCATACATGGGAACACCACCAGCAGCAAGTTTTTCTCCAGGCCACTCAGTATCCTGGCTTGGGAAAACATCACCATTTTTCAGTGTCACTGGTTCCAAATTTTGGAATGCCTCTCTAATAGCATTGTGGGTATAACTATATCAAATTCAATTCCATTGGTTCAAATCAGTAGCTCACCACCATCTCAAGGATAACTAGGTTTGTTCAATAAACTAGCTGGAAAAACCAACATTCCATGAAGGAATAAACAAAAATGTTTAACCAGACGGTGAATAAGACATCCAGCAAAACAAAAGAAAGATCGAAGACCTCAAAAATGATAAGGTGCAGAATTGTTCTGCACTAAGCCAGGGCTGCTCACCAGAGTACCAACCAAATCTTAAATAGAGGTTCTGGACGTGAGTTTGCTCGCTGAGCTGGAAGGTTAGTTTTCAGACGTTTCATCACCATTCTAGGTAACATCATCGGTGAGCCTCCGACGAAGCGCTGGTGTTATGTCCCGCTTTCTATTTATCTGGTGAGGTTTCCTTGGGTTGGTGATGTCATTTCCTGCGTTGGTGATGTCATTTCCGGTTCTTTTTCTCAGGGGATGGTAGATTGATTTGGAGCCAATGTGTTTGTCGATGGAGTTCCGGTTGGAATGCCATGCTTCTAGGAATTCTCGTGCGTGTCTCTGTTTGGCTTGTCCTAGGATGGATGTGCTGTCCCAATCAAAGTGGTGTCTTTCCTCATCCGTGTGTAAGGATACGAGTGATAGTGGGTCATATCATTTTGTGGCTAGTTGATGTTCATGTATTCTGGTGGCTAGCTTTCTGCCAGTTTGTCCAATGTAGTGTTTGTCACAGTTCTTGCAAGGTATTTTGTAGATGACGTTTGTTTTGCTTGTTGTCTATATAGGGTCTTTTAAGTTCATTAGCTGCTGTTTTAGTGTGTTGGTGGGTTTGCGGGCTACCCTGATGCCAAGAGGTCTGAGTAGTCTGGCAGTCATTTCGGAAATGTCTTTGATGTAGGGGAGAGTGGTTATGGTTTCTGAGCCCGTTTTGTCTGTTTGTTTGAGTTTATTGCTGAGGAATCGGCGGACTGTGTTCCCTAGGGTACCCGTTCTTTTTGAATACGCTGTATAGGTGATATTCTTCTGCTCTTCGTAGTTCCTCTGTGCTGCAGTGTGTGGTGGCTCGTTGGAATAATGTTCTAATGCAGCTTCGTTTGTGGGTGTTGGGTTGGTTGCTCCTGTAGTTCAGTATTTGGTCCGTATGTGTTGTTTTCCTGTAGACACTGGTTTGAAACCAAAAAATGAAACCAGATGGATCCAACACACCACGCTTCTACGGACTACCAAAAATTCACAAACCAGGAGCCCCCCCTCAGACCCACAGTGTCGCTCCCTGGAACACCAACCTACAGATTAGCCAAGGAACTACACCAAAGACTAAAACACCTAGTAGAAGACTCACACCACTCCATTCGCTCCAACCAAGAATTCCTGAACACCAAAGACACCAAGATAGAAGAGGATGAAATAATGGTCTCCTTTGATGTAACAGCCCTGTTCACATCCATCAACATCAACCTGGCCAAAGAAACACTGACTACACTATTAGAAGAACCGAAGACACATACACCAGACACCACCAACCTCATCAGCAAGGACATCATCAAGCTAGTGGACCTATGCCTCACCACCCACTTCACTTTCAATAACAAAACCTACAGACAAACCAATGGTACACCCATGGGATCTCCGATATCAGGGTTCTTAGCAGAGGCAGTAATGCAGAGACTCGAACAAACAGCTCTGCCAATCATCCAACCCAAACTTTGGGTCCGCTATGTGGATAACACCTTTGTCATCACTAAACAAGGCAAATTAGAGGAAACCTTCAAGACCATCAATAATACCCTTACTGGCATAACATTCACAAAAGAGGAAGAAAACAACAACAAACTGCCATTCCTAGATGTCACAGTAGAGCGAACAGCCAATGGGGAACTTCAAACCAGCGTCTACAGGAAAACAACACATACGGACCAAACACTGAACTACAGGAGCAACCATCCCAACACCCACAAACGAAGCTGCATTAGAACATTATTCCAACGAGCGACCACACACTGCAGCACAGAGGAACTACGAAGAGCAGAAGAATATCACCTATACAGCGTATTCAAAAAGAACGGGTACCCTAGGGAACACAGTCCGCCGATTCCTCAGCAATAAACTCAAACAAACAGACAAAACGGGCTCAGAAACCATAACCACTCTCCCCTACATCAAAGACATTTCCGAAATGACTGCCAGACTACTCAGACCTCTTGGCATCAGGGTAGCCCGCAAACCCACCAACACACTAAAACAGCAGCTAATGAACTTAAAAGACCCTATATAGACAACAAACAAAACAAACGTCATCTACAAAATACCTTGCAAGAACTGTGACAAACACTACATTGGACAAACTGGCAGAAAGCTAGCCACCAGAATACATGAACATCAACTAGCCACAAAATGATATGACCCACTATCACTCGTATCCTTACACACAGATGAAGAAAGACACCGCTTTGATTGGGACAACACATCCATCCTAGGACAAGCCAAACAGAGACACGCACGAGAATTCCTAGAAGCATGGCAATCCAACCGGAACTCCATCAGCAAACACAGTGATTTGGAGCCAATCTACCATCCCCTGAGAAAAAGAACAGGAATTGACATCACCAACCCAAGGAAACCTAACCAGATAAATAGAAAGCGGGACATAACACCAGCGCTTCGTCAGAGGCTCACTGATGATGTTACCTAGAATGGTGATGAAACGTCTGAAAACTAACCTTCCAGCTCAGCGAGCAAACTCACATCCAAATCTTAAATAACTATATAAGGTCTTCAACCAGGTAATTTATTTTTAATCAGTTCTACTTTGCCCCAACATTTTAATGTTACATTGGAAATAGAATTCAGCCAATTCACCCCCATCACAAGACCTGATAAATAAAAGGCTCAATAGAACTGTGGATGCTGTAAATCAGGAACAAAAACAAAGTTGCTGGAGAAGCTCTGCAAGTCTGGCAGCATCTGTGACGGAAAAAACAAAGTTAATGTTTTGGGTCCGGTGACCCTTCCTCAGAACCTTCCTACAAGGGTCACCAGGCCCGAAACATTAACTCTTTTTTCCTTCACAGATGTTGCCAGACCTGCTGAGCTTTTCCAGCAAATAAAAGGCTTATGCTGCACCAAACCAATCTTCATACCCTGACACTATTTTTTCTTCCCTCGTACAGTTGTAATTCTTCTGCCACTTTAGATCAGTTCCAGAATGTTCAGTTTCCTGGTCGTGGCCACATTCTCTTCTCCACACACGTAGCTGAGCAATCACTCCATACATTTAACTTTATCAGGTTGCTCCTAAGGCTTTTTTCTTGAAAGGAGACCTGAACAGTCTCCATCACAGCCCTCCCATGCCTAAGCTCATTTTCACTTTGAACAACATCTCCATTAACTTATCCCACTTCTTCCAATTCAAAGGCGTGTGTGTGGGTCCCGTTATGCCTGTCTCTCTGTGGGGAATATGGAACATTCCTTTTGCCAATCCTCCTTGGCCTCCTTCCCACAACTCTTTCACTGGTACATCAATGAGGTCACTGGTGCTGCTTCCTGCTCTCATAAGGAATTGGAAAAGTTATACAGTCACAGAATGTACAGCATGGAAACAAACCCTTTGGTCCAACTTGTCTATACCAACCAGATGTCCTAAATGAAGCTAGTCCCATTTGCCAGCATTTGGCCAATATCCCTCCAAACCCTTCAGAATCATATACCCATCCAGAAGCCTTTTAAACGTTGTAACCATACCAGCCTTCTCCTCCTCTGGCAGCTCATTCAATACACGCACCACCGTCTGCATTCAAACATTGCCCCTCAGGTCCCTTTTAAATCTTCTCCCTCTCACTTTAAACCAATGCCCTCTAGTTTAATTCTTGCCTATCCCAAGGCAAGATCTTGGCTATTTACCTTATCCGTGTAACTCATGATTTTACAAACCTCAATAAAGGTCACCCCACAGCCTCTGACACCCCAGCAAAAACAGTCCCAGCCTATTCAGCCTCTCCCGACAGCTCAAACCCTCCAACTCTGATGTTGAGGTTCTTCTTGTAGCGCGAACCAGAGTAAGAGACAGAGAGATGGTAAAATGGCCTTCAGTTGACTTTATTTGGAGAACTTGCTGTTTTGTTATATGGTTCTGAGCTTTAAGCTCAAACTGGAACTCTCTCTCTCTCTTTTTTGTCTCTTCTCTTTTTCTACAGATAGTAGATTTAGCTTCCTTTTATACCAGATTGTACCAGATACAAAGAATTACAGTTATCAGATCCTCAATATAATTAGTAGAGGTTTCTTTTTTACAGTGTGCACTTATTACAGTGCTTTAACAACTAGTATCTGTTTCCCTTAAGGAATTTGTTTGTCCTATCAGGACATACCTGAAAATGACCTGTAACTAACTGCTGGAAACCTTAACCCTGATACAATTGTGTTTCTTTCACACAATTAAGTTTCTTTTAACTCTTTCCTGCCCTGTGGGTTTCTGCTGAATCCCACAATTGGCAACATCCTTTCTGAATTCTTTCAAGTTTCACAACATCCTTCCTATATCAGGGATACCAGAATTGAAAGCAGTATTGCAAAGGTGGCCTGAACAATGTCTTGTACAGCCACAACATGACCTCCAATTCCTATACTCAACACACTGACCAAATGTCTTCTTGACTATATTGTCCTCATGTGACTCCACTTTCAAGGAATTATGAACCTGCACTCCAAGTACAACTGAGATTGCAGCGGTATACAAAAACACCCTTGTCCAAATTAAAGTTAGAATTAACTCACTTTTCGTAGTTCCTTCAGTTTCCTATTCAGAAGATCAGCTGCTGTTTTTCACTAAGCACTGGGAGACCACTAGACCAGATTTCAGAATTAGATGGGAAACAACTATACTAATTAGATGCGAAACCATACTATATTGATATCTGAAAAGTGATCAGAATTTTTTTCCAAAACTACTTCAACAGGAAAAGAGCCTTTTAAAATGGTTTTATGTTCAAAATCTTTCTCTTACTGAGATAAAGAAAGACCTCTTCCTCTTCACCAGCTTTCCTCCAATTGCGAATTTTCAGAAGCGATTGTATTTGCTATTCACCTTGGAGTTTTCTAACTAACCAAAAGCAATTTACTAGAAGTCACAGAAACTTCAATTCAGAGACTGTTGCTACTAACAACAGGCCCCCTTCTCAGTGTACCTGTTCAGGAATTATGGCTCATAAAAGCAATCTCTAATCTCTTATAATTTTTTTCCCTAAATTCACTTGGCCTTTGTAAAGAGAAGATAGTTCCCAATTCTCTTTGGCCTTTTGAACTGAGTTCCAAAACAGTGCACAGTAAATCCTTGCAACCTCCTAATTACCCAACTCTTCCATCTTTCAATTTTCAATATTCCATAATTCCAAATGTTTCTAACGCTATACAGACTTGCACGTAATGCTGGGAGCAATCTGGAGACTAGCACTTTTCAGGTCCTGCTTGCTAAGTTCCTGCTGGCTCTTTAAATTCTGACTGCTGTTCAATAACATCATTGACTGTGGCTTTAGGCAGACAGCACAAAGCCATGGATTCACGTCTGCTGCTGCAAAAATGCCTGTCTGTTTTCCTAACTATACAAGTTCCTCTCACTACTACTCTTCCTTCATGGTCCATGTACAGTTGAAGCACCAATTGTGCCATGGACTTCAATCCAGCTGCACTCACCAGATAAAGCATCACTCTATTAGTATTAAGAATTAACTTGCCCACACTGCTTCACGGCACGGTTTCCCCATGTGCTCTAACCAGCAGAGGCAAAATGAGAGGGGCAAGGCACCAGGTGATTCCACCAGCAACTTATATATCATAGCTCAGCAGGGATATATAATGTGCCTAGAGAGGAGTTGTTGAGAGCAACTTCTCAGTTGCTTTGCCTGGGACATCTATGTCTCAAGCTGCTGTAGTGGCAGAAGGCCTCATCAGTATGCTGGCACTTTAAAGTTTTTGACAGTTAAAGGATAGGTGCAACGATATTTTGGGCCACAGGGCAGCAGGGTCAGGAGCAACTTGGAGTCAGGAGCTCTATTGGTGGGTAAGAAGATAACCACATATAAAACATAACTAAGAAAACATTTTAGATGCACTTTTTAAATTCATTCATGGGGTTTGGGTGTTGCAGTATAAATTGCCTATGAATAACATCACGAGAGAAGGGGTGAAGTTGCCTTCAGGAACCACTGCAGTTCCTGGGATAAGGCAACACCACTAATGCAGTTAAGCTGCTCTTGGATTTTCACCCAGTGCCAGTGAAGGAGAGGCAACATGGTTTCCAATGATGATGGTGCATGGCTTGGAGGGAATTTACACATGTTGTTGTTCCCAAGCATTTGCTGCCCTTTTTCTTCTGGGTGATAGAGGTAGCATGCTTGGTAGGTGCTGCCACAGAAGTTTGGAGAGTTACTGCAGTGCCTCTTGTAGAAGGTATATACTGATGTCACTGCCATTTGATAGTGAAGAGAATGAACGAAGGCTGTGAATGGGTAAAACTCAAGTGAACTGCTTTGGCCTGAATGGCATCAAGCCTCTTCAATATTGCTGAAGTTGCACTCAGCCAGTCAAGTGGGGAACATTCCACCACACTCCTGACTTGTGACTCATAGATGATGAATCTTGTAGCCACGGTATATTTATGTATTGTCCAGCTCAGTTTTTGGTCAAAGGTAGCCACCCCACCAGGATACTAATCAGTGATGGCGATGCCACTAAATAAAAGGGGTCAAAGTTCAATTCTTTCTTGTTGGAAATGTCATTGCTGCTACTTGGGTTGTGTGAATGTTACTTGTCAGTTGCCAGATCAAATTTACACGCAATCCAGACCGTTGCAATCTTACCAGAATTAAGCCATTTGGTCCGTCAAATGGGATCACGGCCAACTTCATAACCTCTTTCCTGGCTTTTCCACACAACTCTATTCCCTCATTGATTTTTATCTCAGCCTTAGATATACTTAATATAACCGCTACAGCCTTCTGTGGTGGTAAAAATAAAATCCAGAATGATTACCACTTGAAGAAATTCCTTTTAATCTCTGCAGCCAATCTGGTCAACCCCTTACCCTGAGAAGGCACTCTAGTCCTAGTCTCTCCAACAAGGTAAAATTACTTCCTACATCTACATTGTCAAATCCCTAGTCTGGTTTGCTGCAATTGCGACTGACTGCAATTGCATGAGGAGTTACGAATGGTGGATACTGTGCAGTCATCAGCAAACATCCCCATTCCTGACTTTATAACAGAGGGAAGATCATTGATGCAGCAACTGAAGAAAGTGGGGTCTAAGGCAGTACCTGTTTTTATTTGAACATGTTTATAATAAAGGATTATTTGTTTTCATTCTTTTAAATTCACTCAGGGGACATGGGTGTCATTGGATGCTAGTATTTATTGTTCACGACTAGTTTCTTTTAGGAAGGTAGTGAACAGCCACCTTCTTGAAATGCTGTACTCCATTTGGTGTGGGTTTACCACAATATTGTTAGACATCATGATGTTTCTGTTATTTGTTGGTGTACCTCTGGAGCTGGAGTACCAAAAACTACCCCCAAGGCATGTTTGGAAGATAATATACTGAGTTTGGCAGTCTTCAGAACTGCCAAATTGTACTAGGTGATGGAGAGTTGGCACTTTCGGAAGGGTCATCAAAATCACGCATGTCTGAGTGCATCTTGAGCCTCCCTTGTGCAGCTTTACATCATCTGAGAGCATCTTGAGTCTTCCTTGTACAGTTTTACAACATTGTCTGTATGACCTCAAATATTTCTGGGCTTTACAGCTCATCAGCAATTTCTGCATGTTCCTCTACAACGGAATGCACCTTGTTATCCAGGGTTTCTCCCCTCTGCACAACAAGGTTGTGCAAAGTGCAGCAGACCACTCCATCTTGGAGACCCACATTGGCGCATTCTGAACTTGCAAGCAGCTGAATGTAATCTTCAGGAGATTTATAGTTTGCTTTATGGTGCTGCAGGTTGCCCTGATTTGATTTGCCTTGTTCCTCTGCCTCTGTATCAGCAGCCATGTATGGTAGATATCCATTACTGGCAAGAATCCACCTTTAAGATACAAGGGAGGAATAAAAAAAACTAGGCCACTGATGAGTGTCAGAGCAAGATGGTGCTGTGACTGTCACAATGACTTGCACAACTGCAAGTGGTCACAACCAGTTTTACAATGATAGAATGGAACTGAATGCCTTCTTTAAATAAAGGCAGCAAGATGGTCTTTAGGGGTTTGGCTGGCCACATGCTTGCAGTCCATAACACCCTTTATTTGAGAAATTGAGAAATGGAGCCAAATCTATGGTTCTTTCTGATTGTCAGGATCAGTTCAATACAGGATGTGTTGATGGGATCCCCTACAAAAGGATCAGTCAACACCTTCAGATGTGTTACTGATTAGGAGACACTACATAGTCTCTAGTGGATGCCAGAGTGACTCTGAAGCACAGAAATTGATGCTTGTGGGGGCCTAGGGCGCCAAGCGCATTGGATGACTCGCAGTGGAATTAAAGTGCAGCTCTTCCTTCAACGTTGCATGAAGAACTGATGATATCTCACAAGTGTCATCTTAGAAATCTGATTGTAGCTCATTCTCCAAATGATTCTGCTGCAGGATACCTTCTCCTGCACACTGGAGCCTGTTTGTGGCTTTCTGCTGCTTTTCTATCCCAAAATTTCCCTTCAGTAGAATATGAAGTTGCTGCTACACAGTTCTACATAGCTGCGTCTGCCTCCCTTAGCATTAGCCACTGGCAGGATCTGAACGATCCCTCTGCCACTTGCTTCCTCAATATTGGTGAGCATATCTGCTCTCCAATTGTCCAGATGCTAAGAGCTGGATGAAGGCTTAAACCCAATGCCTAACATGTCAAGTCATCGAACAAAATTGCTCCAGTCATGAGATGAACTGAATGATCTCAGCTGTGGTCCTGTTGCCTTAAAAAATCTATTAGGCCTCTGATGCCCTAGATCACTGTGTAATAACCATCTCCAACAAGGTTGCATCCAACCATCACCACCTAACTTAGAATATTAACATTATTCTACACTATCAACATCCTTGGAGGCTTGTCACATTGGTCAGAAGTGGAACTTGATTAATTGTTTAAACACTTTCAGAGGGTGATAAATCTGAAGCAAGTAACTCACCTCCTGACACCCCAAAAGGCTATCCATCAACTTCAAGGAATAAATCACAAGTATAACTGAATACGCTCCATTTTCCTGATTAAACGCACCTCCAACAACATTAAAGAGGCTCAATACCTCTTGAACAACGTATCACTTTATTGTCTCCCTATCCACTACCTTCAACATGCATCTCCTCTAGTACCCATGCAGGGTGGCAGCACTGTGCACCATCTCCAAGATGAAACGTATCAACATCCCAAAGTTGCTTCAGCTGCATCTTCCAAACTTGCAACTTAGAAGGTCAAGGGCTACAAGTCCATTGGAAAAGCATCACCTGAAAATTCCTAGATAACAAAGTGTGAAGCTGGATGAACACAGCACTCTGACCTGAAAATTCCTTCCCATGTCAAAAGCCACCCTGCCTCGGAACTATATTTACATTCCTTCAAGTCACTGGGACAAAATTCAGCACCATGGACTTATCTATCATGCATGGATTGCAATGGTTCAAGGAAGTAGCTCATCACCACCTTCTAAAGGATAATTATGAATGCGAAATAAATGCTGGCTCAGCCAAGCATGTCCCCACCTTGAGAAAGAATAAATAAAATCCCTTAGTAAGATTCTAACAGGTGTAGGAAATGCTATTTAATTGAAAGTTTATTAAGTTTACAATTGCCAGGGCAAGCCCATTCACACTAGGCTTGCCATCTACTACTGGTAAATTAGAGATGGGATGCCTGACTTGAAAGTCAATGCTGATGCCCTATTTCAAACTGCCTCATCTGCTATGGGCCCCAAATGTCCAGGCCAATGTCTCTGTAATGGGAAATCAATTTTAACTTATTTATATTTATTTATGCCAATAATGCAGCTGAATTATAATGAATGCCTTGTGTACTCAAACAAGAACGTCATTTTAAACTACTACTCTTTTCATGGATGTTACATCTGAAGCATTATTGTTATTCCCTGTCTTAATATACTTGCCATTACCCACCTCCTCCATTAATTCAACTACAAAATATTCATATATCTTTTAACATAATTGAGAAAGTTCTAACTTTCCTAGGAGACATCACATTCAGAGATACATTGCATTGAAAGGAAAATAGCTTGCATATTTTACAGCACATGGCACAACCTCAGGACAACCCAAGCAACAACTTTTCAAGTACTGTCACTGTTGTTTGAAAGAAATGCAGCCACCAATTTTGAAACAGCAATCACCTGTAAGCAGCAATTACAAAAATGTTTTAATGAGTTGGTTGAAAGATAAACATTGGCCAGAGGAACAGACAATCTTTCCCTATATTTTTTTAAAACAGTACAACGTAAACTTTTACATTCATTCCAGCACACACAAGGTCATAATTTATTTTTTCAATGAAACACACAAAAAAAACCCAACATAAACTCACACCTATTGAAAAGGAACATCAAAGTTTCGAAATTATTCTGTCCAATATTAACTACTTCAAGCAACGTAACTGATATGGTTGGAAAAAAGGTGTTTTCAGTTACAATATCTTCAGAATATCAGATCTTCTTATTGGACCTACCAGCCTTTAAATATGATTTAAGAGAGTCCAGTCGCTCAAGTCTGCCAACAGAAACAAGACATTCACAGTTAGGTGTCGACAATAAAAAAAATAGGAAGTGCGGGTTACTCGCAAATAAGCAACACTTTGTATAATTTAGGTATACATAGTTCCAATCAGCAATGTTAAAATTTGTGCTGCAAAAAGGCTAAATCTGTATATCACAACTTATAAGTGACTTTCAAGATTTCTCCTGAGTGTTTTAATGAGAGATTATTTTGACTGCTTAGACTTCTACGCAGTAACAATAATCCACCTCTGTATCTTTAATATTTAACATCGTGTAGTATAGTTAACTTAGCTGTATGCTTTTGTATCCTTGTGTAGTTAGTGCTTACACTGATCAGCAATAAAGTTACAATTTTAGACTAAATTCAACTCGCATCTCCGACTCGTTTAGCTGATCATGCTCATTGTTGCCATAAAAGCCCTTGTTTTATGAACAATGTGTGGATGATCAAAGCTGTTATCCTGTGTACTCCATTTTAACTGTAAATGTCGGTAACCCTGCATTCTCTGCTGCAGCAAAATGAAGAGCTATGTTATGCTTCTTATTGCAAGAAGTATTCCTGCCTACCATAACAGATCTGTACCTATGGCAAAAGGATACAATTAGAACTGAAATTCGACCAGATTATAGTCCTTGTGAAGTTACCTGGTTTCTTGATCATCTGTGTTTGTAATGGATGGAACAAGGCGAATTAAACATCTGTTTAGGGTAAAAGGAAATCAAGTGAGAACGTTGAAAATACATGACAATTTCTGTAAATATCTGAAGTATAAGGTGTACAATTGGATAAACGGTAGTAACAGTGGTAATGTCAATAGACCAAGGCTTGTGTTCTGAGGACACGAGTTTGAATCCCACCATGGCAGATGGTAAAATCTGGCTTTAATAAAAAGCTACCCAAATGGCAACCGTAATGACCACTGCTAATTGTTATAAAAATCCATCTGGTTCAATAATGTCTCTCAGGAAAGGAAACCTGCCATCTTTACATGGTCTACCCTACATGTGACTCCAGACTCTCAGCAATGTAGATGACTCTTAACTGCCTTTTGGAAAATTGGGGATGGACAACAGATGCTTGCCTAGTCAATGATGCCATCCACCTAAGTTTTTTTTAAAAATTCTTCACATTTTTAAAAGCCTGTCATTCCTATAAGCATGACATTCAGAAATTTTAATATTAGGATCGCACTGAAATATTACAGAAGTATTTTCCTGTTGTTCTGGTAAAAATAAGGTCGTAAAAAGGCAAATTTTGTTGACATACGCTTATGCAGGATATTGTATGGAATTTCTTTTTGCAATGAGCCTTGACATCGGTTTCTGAATCGAACACTTCTGCAAACAGGATCAGGTTACATGTGATCAGAGATAATGGGAATTGCAGAATCCAAGATAACAAAGTGTGAAGCTGGATGAACACAGCAGGCCAAGTAGATGCTGCTTGGCCTGCTGTGTTCATCCAGTTTCAATGGGCTCTCTGATGAAGGGTCTAGGCCCGAAACGTCAGCTTTTGTGCTCCTGAGATGCTGCTTGGCCTGCTGTGTTCATCCAGCCTCACATTTTATTATCACACTTTGTTATGTCAGGTTACATGTGAGCTCCCTGTCTATTTCTTTTCTATGAAAATTAAGGTCTGTAAAAATACAGGAAATTTTCTTTGCCTAAGATAAACATTTTATAAATAACCTAATATGTAAAGGTTAGGTCAGTATAGTCCTATTGGACCACAAAGCTGCTCTCTTTTCAGAAGAAGATAACTGGTGGTGGTTTAAACTGAAGGTCACCAATGCAAAAGAAGAGGTTGAGAAGAACAACTCCTTGTGGTAACCTCAGTCAGTACAGGAATTGAACCCACACTGTTGCTATTAACCTGCAGCGTAAACCAACCACCCAGGCAACTGACTTAATTGACCATATACATAAACTATATCTTGACCTACAGAACACAAGAGTGAGGTCTGGTTACAATTAGACTTTTGGAGACACGACTATTGGAGTCCTATGTGTAGTTTTGATCTCCATATCAAAAGAGATATATACTTGAATTGGAGGCGATTTAACTAAGTTGCTTCCTGGGATGTGACAGCTGTGGTATGAGAACAGTAAATTTGTAATTTGGACTCATATTCTGTGAATAATAAACATATATAATAATTTGAATGGGCTTAAAAGAGGGCTGAAAAGCTGTTTCACCTGGCTACAGAATCTAGACGGAGAGAGAGCAGCTGTTGGAAGGTGTTCAAGGTGAAGTCACCGAGGAAGGGCTGTGGGTATCGTGCTCGGAGAGGTAGTCTGGTCCAACAGGATCCAGTTGGGCTGCAGCAGAGTGAAGGATTTTGGTGGGTGCGGCAAAACTCAATAACACCCCAGTCTGTTAGAATTACATTCATGGATATATTACCATTATGCAAAAATAGGAAGGACATGCTCATAAACCCGGCTTCACGTATGAGTGGACCCCTTGTGATAGACATCAGCTGAGAGTGCTCTGAGCAGAGGCAGATACAGAAGCAGTCTTTGAACGTCTCTACATTAAAAATGAGTTGATGAGCTCAAATACATTGAGCTATTTGTCTGAGCTGTGTACGGAGGGGCCATTGTTTATACTGACAAACCATTAACTTTCATGAAAAGCTTTTAAGACTCAGAACATCAGGTTATTCCATTGGAGTTTCTTCCACCTAGAAGTCATTGCCAGGAAATAAAAGTGAGATTGCAGGTGACAGATCCCAAATTTTAGAAAGACCCTGTTAGAACTGAAGAGATATAACTGACCGAGAATAAAACAATTCATGGGTATGTTTGTTATTTGATGTTAAAGGAGAAAAATAACTTAAAATCTGCAATCATACTGTTTTCATTCATTATGTGGGACAAGTGTCATGGTGTCAGATGATCATCTGTGGAGATAATGAATTTAAAAGAATGTGGTAGCTAAATGTGGATATACAGCTTTAAAAAAGGATCGAAAATGAAAATTCCGAGCAATGCAATTCAATGACTATCTGGACGGCCTGTGTGGGTTATTCTCTGACTTTAGGGAACCTTTGTAAGTCACACCCGATGGGTATCAAGAAAGCTTCAAAGAGTAGGACTTCAGAGGGAAAAATAAACTACAAACTGAACTTTAAGCTTGAGGGCAGCCATTAAATAACTTAGCATGGCAAGTGAAAAGGCAAATGTACTTTGTTGCTCTGAATTACTTATGTGAAGGCTCCAACATCCCATTGTCCATTCTTTATGAAACTCTCAAGTTTTATATTCCTTCGAATTCACTTATCATTTGTAATCCACTTGTATTTCTGTCAAATTATCATTTAGAGTAGTCACCAGTCACACAGAATGGAAGCAGGTCCATTGGTCTAACCAGTCCATGCTATCCATAATCTCAAACTAAACAAGTCCCATCTGCCTGCGCTTCACTCATTTCCTTCCAACTTTTTCTTTATTTATGTACTTCATTAAATGCCTTTTAGAAGTTGCAACTATACCTACATCACCACTTCCTTTGGAAGTTCATTTCAAACACACTCCACTCTTATGTGTAAAAAAAACTGTCCAAAGTGTCTATTTTCAAACCTTTCTACTCTTACCTCAAAAAATGACCCCTAGTCTTGAAATCCCCACTTCTTCTTACATTTAGTAACTAATAAAACTACTCTGTTTAACTTTTAAAAGCCTGGTTAACGAGGCCTATTTTTAAAACATAAATTTGTTTGGTCTGGGAGAAATGCATCCAACAGAGGGGATCCTTTTTCATTCATTTGTGACCTAAATTAAGGCACAAGTAAACAAAGAAGGGAAGCCAGGTTATCCCTCCACACCTGGGAGCAGATGAATTTGGGAAATCCTATTTGGAACCATTACAAATTGGGAACTTAGCCCTGGTTGCAACACTGGATACAAATGAGAGGGCCAAACATTTCAAGCAGTTGGACTGACCAACTCTGCCAATTTGCATCCTAAGGTAGTTTTTAAACCGGTTTACACTGAGCACTCAGAAGGTAGTCAGGTCACAAGCTGAGGAAAAACTCCTTCGGGCAGTGACTCAGACTCATTATGTAACCACAAGAAAGTGTTGTAGAAGTAATATGTCTTAGAATTATCAATGTAAGTCATAAGATCTTTCTGGCATAATCAAAAACAGTTCTATACCTGAGAGCTGCTAACAATTGACTACAGTCTTGGGAGTATTCACATAAATACTCAAATGCCTTTCTGGCAGCATCTTCCTGGTCATTCTGAAAAAACATAGACATGTAAGATTTCAAGGGTTAGATTGTCAATCATGTTTTAAATTTTGAAACATCACATTATACTTTTGGATATTTGTGAAGAAACACTATTTCACTATCCTTATTTTCAACTGCCACCAGAGTCCCAACAACAAAGCGGGCAAGGACAACAGTGCCAGTGGCTACCAAGCTCATCATAGTCCTCACTTTCTGCAGTAGTAGATCCTTTAGACTGAAGTATAACATTGCCAACATATCTTAGTTTGGCATCCACTATCACATTCAGACAGCCACTAACGCCCTGTAAAGCATAAAAAGAACATCATTGATTTCTTTCCAAGTAAAGTCATTTCTTATAATGCAGGGCGCTGATGAGACTGCAACTGTGGGTCTGCGTGTGCATATCAATAGAAACAACTGTCACAAGTGCAAAAGTTCTAATGGCCAAAAGTGCAGATGGCGTGAAACCATGTTCAGGACATCCTGGTGATCAAATTCCTGCTAGTCTAACAGCAATCATAATGACATCTTTTGATATCCAGAGTGTGCTGATAGGCCATTTAGCTTATCAAGTCCACACTGATCCTCCAAAAGGCATCCCACCTAAACTAACCCTCTACCCTATCCCTGTAATCTTGCATTTGCAATGGCTAATACATCCAGCTTGCACATGTTTGGAGACTATGGGCAATTTAGCATGGCCAATCCACCACAGTAGTTTCATTTTGTGTCAGTCAACAATCTGAGAGCCACCATAATGAACATGACCATGACTGCTCGAATGATAAAAATTTTTCACTATGCATGTTGTTGATGAACTCCAATAGCCATCTCACCACTAGTGGAGATCATGATTCCACAATGACACCCATGCAACAATTTGGAATGTTATGCAACAAAACAATGATCTCTATGAAATTCAATTGTCGTAAATGGCTTGTTTATCTAAGTGTATATTCTCTTAAATTATTTTAGGCAGCTGTGTGGACGTGTTGTTTCTCATAGGAGTAAATTAAGGGCATAGCCATACCATCATCATTTTGTTGATAATCCCAGAAAGAAAAAAAAGGACAGGGAGAAAATGTGGAGACATCTAGTAAGCCACTGCTCTGGACTGGCTGCATATGAGCATCTCAGACTCCAATTCGTCAGAAAGAATTCCCCAGATTACCATTACTTTACCTTTCCACCCTTCTGTTACAGATCAGTGTTCTCTAAAAAAATCCCAAAATAAAAGACACCTCAAAACAACAGAATAGGAGTACTTATCATGGAGAACAGGGAAATGGTGTTGAAACTAAACAATAACTTTGTAATTGCCTTCTCAAAATAAAGTGCGTAAAATTTTCCCCAGATACCAAGTGACCAAGGGAACTGTAAAACCGAGGCACTAAAAGAAATTAGTGAAAAGGTAGTTCTTGAGAAGTTAACTGAACTGAAGAATGGTATATACTCTTGACTAGATGAGTTTCATCTCAGAAAGCTAAAGAAGTTTGGAATCATAGTATCATTCAATACAGCACAGGCCCTCTGGCCTATTACTTCTGGACTAACAAAAAATATATACCAATTGCATTAGTCCCACCTTACCCAGAATGTTACGATACTTCAAGTGCTCATCCAACTACTTTCAAAAGGTTGTGAGATCTCCCACCACAACTGACATTATAAGCGGTGCATTCCAGACCCCACCACCCACAGGGTGAAAAGGATTTTCCTCAAGGTGCCCTCTAAGCATTCCGCCTTTCGCTTTATCGAGCCTTCTTTCACAGCTGAAATGCTCACTCTCAAGGCAACATCCAGTTTAATCCCCTTTTCACTATTCCAGCACAGTCACATCTTTCCAGCAGTGTGGCTACCGGAAATACTTCAGCTGTGACTTACCAAAGTTTTGTACAGCTACAACATGACCTTCCTGTTCTTACAATATATGCCATGACTGTTAAAGCAGAGCAACAGGTATGCCTTCTTAACTATACTATTAACCTGTCCTACTAGCTTTAGGATTTGTGGACAAGCATACCAAGATCCCTTTGTTCCTCTGAGCTTCTTAGTGTCTAGTCATTCATCAAGTACTCCCTTGTCTAGTTCTCTCTTCCAAAGTGCTCATTTAACTCTGAGTTAAATATTGCCTGCAACTGATCTGCCTCTCTGACCAATCCTGTAACCTAACACCTTCCTCCTCACTGCCAGCTTTAGTGTCAATTGCAAACTTGGATCTCATCCCCCTGCAATAATTTAACTATATCTTTTATGAATACCACAAACAATAAAGGGACCCAGCTGTGGCACTCCAATATTTACCAGGCTCCAGTCACACAAACCACCTTCTATCACCACTTTGTTTCCTGTTGCTTACCCAATTTTCGGTTCATCTTGCCAAATTACCCTTGTCCATGCTGACTATTTCTTATCAAACCTTGCCTCGCTAAATAGCGATTAATTTTCTTCCTCACTATTTTCCCCATTAGTTTCACCACTGATACTGGACTCATTGACCTATTGTTCCCTATTTTATTGTTATCACCCTTCTTGTAAAATGGAACCACGTTTGCCATTTTCCAGTCCTCTGGGATTTCCTGTGTGGCCCTATACAATTTAAAAATTGGTCAGGGCCTGTGTAATTTCTGCCCTCATCTCCCAAAGCAGCCAGTGGTACAACTCATTTCGGACTAGGGATTACTCCACTTCTAGAACTCCTCGCTTGAAACATCAATGTGCTCAAGAACTTCACAGTCCATAACCTCAAATTCTATATTTGCATCCTCCTTTACCCAAATGGGTTTCCTCTGAGTTCCTCCCACAATCCAAAAATGTGCAGATTAGGTAAACTGGCCATGCTAAATTGCCCATAGTCTTCAGGGATAGGCAGGCGAGGTGGATTAGGCATGGGAAACACAGGTTACAGCGATAGGGTAGGGGGAGGGGGTCTTGGTCAGATGCTCTTCAGAAGGGCCAGTGTGAACTTAATGGGATGAATGGCTTGCTTCCACATTGTGCGGTTTCTATGATCTTGATCATTGGCGTGAGGTCAGTGAACTTTTCGCTGCCCTGGATCCAAGTTTACTGGGTCAGACTCATGGAATTGGATTTCCATGGATATCTTCATCCACAGTCCTTTCAACATATCTTTGGATGGCCTGCTCTAAAGAATTGGCCTTGCTCATCTTTTCTATCCCCTGCAGTCCTCAGTACCTGCATTAGCCAGAATGCTCTTCCCCTTTAAAATACATGGGCCGATTTTAAGGATGGCAAACCAGTTATCACTGGTGCCAGCTTGCAATGAACTTGGGCCCTCCACTGAGTGTGCACCTAATCAGGAGTGCATTTTGTTTAGGGCTGCATACTAAAATTATGGAAATGACAGCAGGAACACAAACTTTGTGCACCGTCTGTAATATCCATCAAGCATGTGCTAATTGTGCACTGCAGTCTCAGCAACTATCATGCCAAATTTACCAAATTTTCTTCTCTAGTGAATTCAATTTCTAAGTTATGATATTGACCAACTCAATTACTTCATTACCTCCAAAGCAATATGTGCAGCAAGACTCAGAAAATCAGTCACTGAGATTCTATTGATTAGCATGTTATCTTCACACTCCACAGATTTTTCTGCCAGCGTTCCTATGATTTTAATTGCCTCCACAGCTAAAAAAACAGAAAAATCACCAGGAATTAATCTTTCCAGTCACATTCTGTAAATTGAATATTGAATTAATCCATCACATTGAATTAATACCAGTTTATTTAATTTGGGATGTAAATTTGCCACTTGAAAACAACTAGTTAAGGTACAGGATTGTTATCAGGAAAGATGTAGTGTATGATTTTTATCAATTTCATCTTGAATTATTACATGGTATATTCCTTTTAAATGCAGGAAAACAATTGGTAGTGATAAATCAGAGTTCATAGAACATAGAACAATACAGCGCAGAACAGGCCCTTCCGCCCTCGATGTTGCGCCGACCTGTGAACTAATCTAAGCCCCTCCCCCTACACTATCACATCATTATCCATACGCTTATCCAAGGACTGTTTAAATGCCCCTAACGTGGCTGAGTAAACTACATTGGCAGGCAGGGCGTTCCACGCCCTTACCACTCTCTGAGTAAAGAACCTGCCTCTGACATCTGTCTTAAATCTATTAACCCTAAATTTGTGGCTATGCCCCCTCGTACAAGCCGAAGTCATCATCCTCTGAAAAAGACTCTCACTGTCCACCCTACCTAATCCTCTGATCATCTTGTATGCCTCTATTAAATCCCCTCTTAGCCTCCTTCTCTCCAATGAGAACAGACTCAAGTCCCTCAGCCTTTCTTCATAGGGCCTGCGCTCCAGACCAGGCAACATCCTGGTAAATCTCCTCTGCACCTTTTCTAATGCTTCCACATCCTTCCTGTAATGGGGCAACCAGAACCGCACGCAATATTCCAAATGAGGCCGCACTAGCATTTTGTACAGTTTCAGCATGACATCACGGCTCCGGAACTCAATCCCTCTACCAATAAAACCTAACACACTGTAAGCCTTCTGAACAGCACTATCAACCTGGGTGGCCACTTTCAGGGATCTATGTACATGGACACCAAGATCCCTCTGCACATCCACACTACCAAGAATCTTTCCATTGACCCGGTATTCTGTCTTCCTATTATTCTTCCCAAAGTGAATCATCTCACATTTATCCGTATTAAACTCCATTTGTCACCTTTCCGCCCAATTCTGCAGTTTATCCAAGTCTCCCTGCAACATTTTTCCCCACACTGTCCACCACTCCACCGACTTTAGTGTCATCTGCAAACGTACTAACCCATCCACCTATGCCTGCATCCAAGTCATTTATAAAAATGCCGAACAGCAGTGGTCCCAAAACAGATCCTTGAGGCACACCACTAGTAACAGGACTGCAGGATGAATATTTTCCATCAACCACCACTCGTTGCCTTCTTACAGAGGCCAGTTTCTAATCCAAACTGCTAAATCTCCCTCATTCCCATGCCTCTGTATTTTCTCCAATAGTCTACCATGTGGAACCTTATCAAAGGCTTCACTGAAGTCCATGTACACCACGTCAACTGCCCTTCCCTCATCCACATGCTTAGTCACCTTCTCAAAAAACTCTGAGGTTTGTGAGACACAACCTGCCCTTGACGAATCTATGCAGACTATCTCCAATCAAATTGTTGCTTGCTAGATTATTATAAATCCTATCTCTTATAATCCTTTCCAAAATTTTTCCTACAACAGACATAAGGCTCACTGGTCTATAATTACCTGGGTCATCTCTACTGCCCTTTTTGAAGAAGGGCACAACATTTGCAATCCTCCAGTCCTCTGGTCCTAAACCTGTAGACAATGAGGACTCAAAGATCAAGGCCAAAGGCTCCGCCACCTCCTCCCTAGCTTCCCACACAATCCTCGGAAAAATCCCATCTGGCCCAGGGGATTTATCTACCTTCACACCTTCTAGAATTGATAACACCTCCTCCTTACTAACCTTCATCCTTTCAATTCTAGTAGCCCATAACTCAGTCATCTCTTCTACAATATTCTCCTGTTCCTCAGTGAAAACAGATGAGAAATAATCATTTAGCACCTCTCCAATCTCCACAGGGTCCCCACACAACTTCTAATTTCTGTCTTTGACTGGCCCTATTCCTACCCTAGTCATCCTCTCATTCCTCACATACCTGTAGAAAGATTTAGGGTTCTCTTTTATTCTATCTGCCAATGTCTGCTCATGTCCCCTCCTTGCTCTTCTTAACTCTCTCTTTAAATCCTTCCTTGCTAATTTGTAACTCTCCATCGCCTCATCTGAACCATCTCGTCTCATCATCACATAAGCCTCCCTCTTCTGCTTAAGAAGAGATACAATTTCTTTAGCAAACCATTCACGTCTATTAACAACTTTTAAAATTAACTGCATAAATCATTTCTATTAATCTATTAACCCATTAATTTGCAGTTATACTAAGTGCAATTTCCCTGTACTAGCCAGCGCCCCCATTCAAACAAATTTAGGGGCTCACTACCGTGTCAGGTTACAACGACTTCAATTTGCGGTTATACATTTGCAGTTATTCATAACGCACAATGTAAACAGCCCCATATAACAAGACCGTCATTCCATTCAATGGTACAGTCAGGTGCAATGGCTAACAAAATTGCACAGGCACTACAGGATGAAACTTTTTTGCACCCCCACACCAACAATAGTGTGGTTTGATATTAAAATTCAACTGTGAATAGGTGCTATTACTAAGCTGTTTATCATCTCCCTCCAGCTAGAGTAGCTCCAAGTATCAGTCAAGGATGATAATTAGATTAGCCCTCTTCCTTTAAAGTAAAATGTTACTTCCTGCAGACTTTTCCTGTATGTTATGTAACCAGGTACTAGTCCCAAGTTTTTATTCAACATGTATATAAAACCTTACCCCACCAATAAAACTAACAAACACTGTGTAGCATATGTCAGCATCCTTTAACGTACCAATAAAACTAACAGCGCTATGTCCAGACCCACGCAACCTTGACACTGACAGTATTACTACAACAGGTGTGACTACGAAACTGGACGGATGGATGGATGGATGGACGGACAGACAGACGGACGGACGGACGTAAATAGAACCCACAGATCAACGCAACCATGAAGCTAACTAAAAAAAAGCAAGAATAAATAAAAACCAGACAAGCAAAACTGTTGGGAACTCAGACGTGTGTTTAAAAAAAACACACAATGCCTTTTTCTAACTTTAAAATTCTAACCTTAAATAACAAGACTAACACCTTTGATATATACAAAGACAAACCAGACAGACACTCTAATCTCATTAAAATAACCATTAGTACTCAACAATAACCGCTAACATTTAGCACATGTTTAAACCATCTCCAATTTCCTGCAAAAGTTTTTTTAACAAAATATCTACTGCTTAACATTCAAATGTTAGAATGTTAACGTATGCTTGAATTCTGTATAAAATGGCTACTTTTGAGCAATGATTTTGGGATTCTATTTTGCCTTACATCTGTGAATATACAATAAAAACGCTATTTTTGCCACTCTCTGATCCTGGTCTCCTGGTTCTTTGAATGCGATCTCACAGTAGGAATCAATTTCTTTTTTCATTTCCATTTAATTGTGTCCATCTCCCTCCCACACAGCTTCTAATTTCCCCAAATGTTTTCCTTAAATCATGCTATTTGAGCACAAGTTACTAATCAAAACATTTACTAGCCTCAACTTCTCAATGAAGATTTGGCTCAGCTCATGATTTCCCTTCCTTAGTGAAATTTAGCAAATCAATGAATTTTATTGTCTCAACAATATCAAAGAACTCCTGGTTATTATTTAAGATGTGGATGCTTTGGAGAGGGTTCAGAGGAGGTTTACCAGGATGCTGCCTGGACTGGAGGGCTTATCTTATGAAGAGAGGTTGACTGAGCTCGGTCTCTTTTCATTGGAGAAAAGGAGGAGGAGAGGGGACCTAATTGAGGTATACAAGATAATGAGAGGCATAGATAGAGTTGATAGCCAGAGACTATTTCCCAGGGCAGAAATGGCTAGCACGAGGGGTCATAGTTTTAAGCTGGTTGGTGGAAAGTATAGAGGAGATGTCAGAGGCAGGTTCTTTACGCAGAGAGTTGTGAGAGCATGGACTGCGTTGCCAGCAGCAGTTGTGGAAGCAAGGTCATTGGGGTCATTTAAGAGACTGCTGGACATGTATATGGTCACAGAAATTTGAGGGTGCATACATGAGGATCAATGGTCGGCACAACATTGTGGGCTGAAGGGCCTGTTCTGTGCTGTACTGTTCTATGTTCTATTAGCAATATTATAACAACTTTATATAGCAAATGTACAGTTAACAGTTCATAAGATTTTTAATCTGCAAGTTAGTAATGTAGTACCTTTTTGCGTATCACTTTCCAAAATTGCAATTTTGTAGATAGTGAACTGAGTGAAGAAATTATCTGGGTCAATTTGTTCTGCATCTTTTATTGCCTCTTTTGCCTGGACAGAGAACATTTGAAGAAGGTTCAATAATTTAAAACAGCTTGTCCATTCTCTGTTGAAAATTCCAATAAAAAGTAAGCACAATTTAGGAAGGTTTCTCACAATTATTTCAGTATTCTGAAACATTACTGTGTACTGTTAACACAGTATCACTGGTTAAGAGAAAAATGTTGCTGGTGTATTTTAAGATTTTTTTTAATGAGCCTTAGCATTTGTCTGGGCTTATATTCACTATAGTAGAGAAGAATGAGAGGGGATCTACTGAAATGAATAAAATTACTTTAAATCTAGATATACAAGATGTAGGAAGGATGCTTCCCTTGGTGTAGGAGTCAAGAACTGGGTGTTACAGTCTTGGGGTATGGAGTAGGCCATTTAGGACTGAGGTGAGGGAACGTTTCTTCGTTCAGAAGGTGGTAAACCGGTAGAATTTTCTAGCACAGAAGGCTTTGGAGGCCAGGTCACTGAATGTATTCAAGAAGGAGATTGATTTTTTTTTAAGACAGTAAACGCATGAAGTTATATGGAGAGAAAAAAGGAATATGGTGTTGAGATAGGATCAGCTATGATCATACTGAATGGTGGAGTAGACCCAAAGTGCCAAATAGACTACTTCTAATCCGAGATTCTAATTTTCTTAATTGCAGGTACACAGTATGCTAACATGGATGGAACTCTTCAACATCAAGGATCTAACAAGGGCAATGAAACATACATTTTAAACAAATAGATTGTCTACAAATGGAAGTAGTGTGATGGAGAAGTTTTTTGCTAAAATGTGGGTACGTGTCCATAAAATAACATTTCCCACACAGGTAATTAAAAATAGTTCAAGAAATGGTTGAACTTCCAAATTTCTATCAATTCAGGAACTGTCCTCAGGAATGGAAACTTACCAATGCCCTCCACTATGTAAAGAGGTTCAGAAAGATAAGTTTGTAAATTATAAATCTAGTAACTTACTGTCAACTGTAATGAAGTTAGTAGAACTTGTTGGTACAGACATTGTGTCAGAAAAAAAACATTAGAATCTAACTTTTAAGTCATCTGTAAATTTGAAATTGTCTTGATCGTTATATATATCAAAGTAAGTAGGAATCTTAACACTGACACCTGGGAAACTCCATTGTTAAAGTTCCTCCATTCTAAGCAACAATTCACTACACTTTCTACAGTCATTCAATCAATCAATCTCGTACCATAGTTGACATTGTCCCTTTTATTCTTTCAGCACAAACTTCAAACTGTGTTTTGTGGTAATTCATCAATCCCTTGCCAATGTGCACATCAGCAATTGTACTACCCTCATCAACTCTAATACTGATCAAAAAGCTCCAGTGAATTAGTTCTGAGATAATGGGAACTGCAGATGCTGGAGATTCCAAGATAATAAAATGTGAGGCTGGATGAACACAGCAGGCCAAGCAGCATCTCAGGAGCACAAAAGCTGACGTTTCGGGCCTAGACCCTTCATCTGATGAAGGGTCTAGGCCCGAAACGTCAGCTTTTGTGCTCCTGAGATGCTGCTTGGCCTGCTGTGTTCATCCAGCCTCACATTTTATTATCAGTGAATTAGTTCTATTTAGTTTATGGCATCTCCTCCCATGCCAATTATTTGGGTGTTTCTTACAGCTATCTAAAAATCTTGAATTATATAGCAGTTGCTGAAGATTCAATGAAGCTCTGCCTTAACAACTTTGTATTTTTTAAAGAATTTCCCTGACTGGGAACCAGACGCCAAATCTCAGGTAAAACATTTAAAGTCACTGTCTGATATTAAATTTAGAATTGCAGAAGCATCACCAGACATCTACAGCTCCTCTGTTTTCTGCTGAGAACTGCTCATACGAACTGCAATTAAAATAATACATCATTCTCCCAAAAGGCTGCGAATAGTAAGATTTTGCTAAGGCATAATTTATAAGATTTTTGTTAGGTGAGACTATTAAGAGATACAGAAGAAAAATTCGTAAATTAAGTTTAAGGGCCAAGCAGTTGTCACCCTGTTAGACCGCAGAAGAAAACCAAAGGGCTAAAGGAACCACTCATTCCACATCAAGCAGATGTTCACCTGCACATCTGCCAATGTGGTATACTGCATCTGTTGTGGCTTCCTCTACATCGGGGAAACCAAGCGGAGGCTTGGGGATTGCTTTGCAGAACACCTACGCTCAGTTCACAATAAACAATCACAATAAACAACTGCACCTCCCAGTCGCGAACCATTTCAACTCCCCCTCGCATTCCTTAGACAACATGTCCATCCTGTGCCTCCTGCAGTGCCACAATGATGCCACCCGAAAGTTGCAGGAACAGCAACTCAAATTCCGCTTGGGAACCCTGCAGCCCAATAGTATCAATGTGGATTTCACAAGCTTCAAAATCTCCCCTCCCCCCACTGCAGCCCAGAACCAGCCCAGCTCGTCCCCGCCTCCCTAACCTGTTCTTCCTCTCAACTATCCCCCCTCCCACCTCAAGCTGCACCTCCATTTCCTACCTACTAATCTCATCCCGCCCCCTTGACCTATTCCCTCCCTACCTCAGCACCTACACAGGCTGCATCCCCACCCCTTTAACTTGTCTGTCTCCTCTCCACCTATCTTCTCCTCTATCCATCTTCGATCCACCTCCCCCCCTCTCCCTATTTATTTCAGAATCCTCTCCCCTTCCCCCTTTTCTGATGAAGGGTCTAGGCCCGAAACGTCTGCTTTTGTGCTCCTACAATGCTGCTTTGCCTGCTGTGCTCATCCAGCTCCACACTTTGTTAACAAAGGACCACTCATGTTCTGTTTAAGTTGACTGCTGCATTTTAAACTATACATTTAAAAGGTTCTTTCTCTCTATAATGATAACAAGACCATTGATACACTATCATTCCTTGCAATGCAACAAAATCTGCGCATTCACAGGGCACTGGTCTAACCATAGGAACTGAGAGGCATTATCTTCCCCACTTACACTCTCATATATTGATTCTAACAATAACAGATGGTACCTTTTCCAGCTGATTTAGATGCAGGTAGCATGACGCTCTGTTTCTTTGCAGTCTAGCCAGGTTCTGATCCAGTTGTCCATTAGAAAAGAAACTTAAGGAATAATTGTACCATTGGAGAGCCTCTGTATAATTCTGTACCTATACAGGGCAAAAAGAATGGTGAAAAAAATGGGATTCCCATGCACTAAAATTACCCTGATTCTTTAAAGTCAAGTTCTAGAGTTTGCAGAGATAATGGGAACTGCAGATGCTGAAGAATCCAAGAAGAATATTGCTTAGGGATTATCTCATTCCTGGTCCTTAGATAGTTCCATGGTGTTCAGTGGTGTATGGGTTATAGGGGGATGGGTCTGGGTGGGATGCTTCAACGGGCAGTGTGGACTTGTTGAGCTGAAGGGCCTGTTTCCCCACTGTAGGATACCTAATCTAAATCTAATCTATAACGAAGTGTAGGGCTGGATGAACACAGCAGGCCAAGCAGCATCTTAGGAGCACAAAAGCTGACGTTTCGGGCCTTGACCCTTCTTCAGAAAAGGGGGATGGGGAGAGGATTCTGAAATAAATAGGGAGAGATGGGGAGGCGAACTGAAGATGGATAGAGGAGAAGGTAGGTGGAGAGGAGAGTATGGGTGGGGAGGTAGGGAGGGGATAGGTCTGTCCGGGGAGGACAGGCAGGTCAAGGGGGTGGGATGAGTTTAGTAGGTAGGAAATGGGGGTGCCACTTCAGGTGGGAGGAGGGGATAGGTGAGAGGAAGAACAGGTTAGGCAGACAGGGACGAGCTGGGCTGGTTTTGGGATGCCGTGGGGGGAGGGGAGATTTTGAAGCTGGTGAAATCCCCATTGATACCATTGGGCTGGAGGAGTCCCAAGCGGAATACGAGTTGCTGTTCCTGAAACCTACGGGTGGCATCGTTATGGCACTGCAGGAGGCCCAGGATGGACATGTCGTCTAGGGAATGGGAGGGGGAGTTGAAATGGTTCACAACTGGGAGGTGCTGTCGTTTACTGCAAGCCAAGCATAGGTGTTCTGCAAAGCAGTTTCCCCAATGTCGAAGAAGCCACAACGTGTACAGCGGATGCAGTATCCGACATTGACAGATGTGCAGGTGAACATCTGCTTGATGTGGAAAGTCATCTTGGGGCGTGGGATGGGAGTGAGGGAGGTGGTGTGGGGGCAGGTGTAGCAGTTCCTGCGGTTGCAGGGGAAAGTGCCAGGTGTGGTGGGGTTGGATGGGAGCGTGGAGCGGACAAGTGAATCGCAGAGAGAGTGGTCTCTCCAAAAGGAAGACAAGGGTGGGGTGGGGAAAAATGTCTTTAGTGATGGGGTCAGATAGTAGATGGCGGAAGTGTCGGAGGATGATGCGTTGTATCCGGAGGTCGGAGACATGGTCGAGGTTGTTCTCGACCTCTGCGGGGCCGGGGGGGGGGGGGGGGGGGGGGGTGTAGTAGTTGCAGCCCTTGAACAATGAGGACATCTGGAATGTGCAGGAGTGGAATGCCTCATCCTGGGAGCAGGTGCGGCAGAGGCAAAGGAATTGGGAATAAGGGATTCAATTTTTGCAGAAATCTGGGTGGGAGGAGGTTTATTTCAGGTAGCTGTGGGATTCAGTGGGCTTGAAATGGACACGGATAGGTGGTTGCCTGAGATGGAGACAGAAAGGTAAGGGATGTGTTGGAGATGATCCAAGTGAACTTGACATTGGGGTGGAAGGTATTGGTGAAGTGGATGAACTGTTCGAGCTCCTCTGGGGAGCAAGAGGCAGCACCAATACAGTCGACGTAACAGAGGAAGAGGTGGTGTTTGGGGCCTGTGTAGGTGCAAAAGAGGGACTGTTCCACGTAACCTACAAAGAGGCAGGCATAGCTTGGGCCCATGTGGGTACGCATGGCCACCCCCTTAGTCTGGAGCAAGTGGGAGGAATTGAAAGAGAGGTTGTTGAGGGTGAGGACGAGTTTGGCTAGGTGGATGAGGGTGTCGGTGGAGGGAGACTGGTTGGGTCTGCGGGACAGGAAGAAGCAGAGGACCTTGAGGCCATCTGCATGGGGAATGCAGTTGTATAGGGACTGGGCGTCCATGGTGAAAGAGGTGTTGGGTACCGGGGAAGTGTAAGTTCTGGAGGAGATGGAGGGCATGGGTGGTGTCACGGACATAGGTAGGGACTTCCTGGACCAAGGGGGAGAAAATGGAGTCCAGATAGGTGGAGATGAGTTCGGTGTGGCCGGAGCAGGCGGAGACAATAGGTCAACCAGGGCAGCGGGTTTGTGTATTTTGGGAAGGAGATAGAAGCAGGCGGTGCCGGGTTGGGGAACAATGAGGTTGGTGGGTGTGGGCGGGAGGTCACCTGAGGTGATGAGGTCCTGGATGGTTTGGGAGATGATGGTTTGGTGCTCAGGGGTGGGGTCATGATCAAGGGGGCGGTGGGAGGTGGTGCTGGAGAGTTGGCATCTGGCCTCAGCAACGTAAAGGTCAGTGCGCCATACTACAACTGCGCCTCCCTTGTCTGCGGGTTTGATGGCGAGGTTGGGATTGGATCGGAGGGCTGCCTGTTCTGCAGGGGAGAGGTTGAGGCGGTTAATGTCTCGACGGCAGCTGGAAACGAAGAGGTCGACGGAGGGTAGGAGGCTTGGGGGTGGCGTCCTGGAGGAGGACTTGTGTTGGAGGCCGGAGAAAGGGTCAGTGGGAGGGAGGGTTAGGCTCAAGGTTACAGAAGCAAGCGTGGAGGCTGAGGCGGCAGAAAAACTGCTCAATGTCCAGACGTGGCTGGTACTCGTTGACATGTGGGTGGAGGGGAACAAAGGTGAGCCCCTTGCTGAGGACTGACCGTTCGATTTCCGTCAGTGGGAGGTCTGGGGAGAGGGTGAAGATTTGGCACGCCTCAGTGTGGCTGTCTTCTTGGGATAACTGGCTGCAGAGGCCGTGGGCAGAGCGATGTGGTCATCGGTTGTGGGTGGGGTAGCGGTGGGCGGAGAGTCGCTGGCATCAGCGGTGGGTGAAGTTCCGTTGGCGGTGGGCAGAGCTGCATCGGCGTTGGGCGGACTGGGGTGGACAGCAGCAGTGGTGATGGTGGTGTTTTTAGTGTAAGTAGTAGAGGCGAGGGCGGTGGCAGTGGCCCCAGCAGCGGTAGTGTTCGTGATCCCGGAAGTGGTGTGTCCATCGGTGGCGGATGTGACATCATCGGTGGGTTCACTGGCCATGTCCTCATGGCCAATGGCAGCTTGAACATTGTGGGGGAGGTGCAGGGTCAGGCTGGGGATGTGGGAGGTGGAGGAATCCTGTTTAAGGTGGCAGGAGCCAGTGAGTTTGTTGTACTTAGATTTTTGGTGTACAGTAAAGCTGAGTAGAACTGTGTGTTTATAGTCTGAGGATCCTGCGGAGGTTAAAAAACAGGAGAGGTCCTTTGCAGGTCAGGGAGAGGGAGGCTCTGAGCTGGGGCAGGCTGGGTTGCAGTGCCTGGAGATGTCGGCGCATGGCTGTGTGTGTGTGTTTCAGGGCTCACAGGGAGAAACGCTTCCGAAGGGTCTCGATGTTCTGGATGTAAATACGGTCACATTGGGAAGACTTGAATGTAGACTGTAGTCCATTCCCCCTCCCATTGCTTAGACGATACATCCATCCTGGGCCTCCTGCGGTGGCATAATGATGCCACCCGTAGGTTGCAGGAACAGCAACTCACATTTACTTGGGAACCCTGCAGCCTGATGGTATCAATGTGGATTTCAGCAGCTTCAAAATCTCCCCTTCCCCCACTGCAGCCCAAAACCAGCCCAGCTTGTCTCCGTCTGCCTAACCTGTTCTTCCTCTCACCTATCCCCTCCTCCCACCTCAAGCCGCACCCCCATTTCCTACCTACTAAACTCATCCCGGCCCCTTGGCCTGTCCGTCCTCCCCGGACTGACCTATCTCCTCCCTACCTCCCCACCCATACTCTCCTCTCCACCCATCTTCTCCTCTATCCATCTTCAGTCCACCTCCCCCTCTCTCCCTATTTATTTCAGAATCCTCTCCCCATGCCCCTTTTCTGATGAAGGGTCTAGGCCCAAAACGTCAGCTTTTGTGCTCCTAAGATGCTGCTTGGCCTGCTGTGTTCATCCAGCCCCACACTTTCTAGAGTTTGCACTCAAGTTATGCTGTTAACAAATCAGAATAAACTAAAATAACCTGTTTGGACAAAGGGCAGGAAATATTAGTACGAAGTCATTCAAGCACAGTGCAACAGAAATATCTTAGCAAAACATGTTCTCTCCAAACAACCAGATAACTGTTCAATCTCGGAAGAAGTTTAATGATCTGACTGGTTGAAACAAAGTCAGAGGACTAAGACACACCTTCCAATAATGTATACTGGCAACCAAATTTTAAATCTGTAACCACCTTCCTCTCACTTAGCTCAAATGCAGAAATGCTTCCCAATGTTCAAAGGTAGAAGTTAGGCTGATTAGAGTTATATGTATGTATCACATTCTTTAAAAAAGAGCAACCATGACCATACTGAATAGTGGAGCAAACCTGATGGACCAAATGGCCTATTTCTATTTCAGTCCTGTGAAGTAATAAGTGTTTAGTTGATATAGGTGGCATAAACAGACTATCATAGTCATGCTGTTAATAACTCAGTTTAAGTGAATCCTCTGAATGGACTGATATAGCATTAACTGGAAATTGTGGTACATTTACAATCCAGGCAAGGGGAACACTTCATGAGCACCATACATTTCTGTGGCCTCTAGGTTCCTGACAAAGGTTCACATCTCACGATGGAGGAAGGTGAAATTTGAATTCATTAAAAAGTCTGTAATTAAAAGCAAAGCTAGTGACAATCCTGTAACCATGTAACAGAGAGTGATGGAGGGTTGATTTTTTGGACTACAGACCTTGTGACTAGCAGTATTCCACAGGGTTCTGTGCAGTGTCTAATTTTGCTTGTCATTTGTATAAAAGATTTGAGAATACAGAGGGCGAGATGAGTAAGTTTTCGGATGACATCAAGATTGGTGGTCTAGTGGACAGTGATGAAGGTTATCTAAGACTACAAAGTGATCTTGATCAAATTTTGGGTCAATGGACTGATGAGTGGCAAATGGAGTTTAATTTGGATAAATACAAGGTATTGAGTTTTGGCAAAACTAACAAGGGCAGGAGTTATACAACTAAAAGTAGGGCATTGGGTAATCTTGTAGAACAGAGAGACCTAGGGGTTCATGTACATAGTTTTTTGAAGTTTGCATCACATGTACACAGAGTGGTTAAGAAGGTACTTAGCACACTTCCTTTCGCTGCTCAGACTTTTGAGTGCAGGAGTTGGGATGTTATGTTGAGGTGGTACAGGATGTTAGTTAGGCCTCTTCTGGAGTACTATGCCCAGTTCTGGTCACGCTGTTACAGAAAGGTTATTATTAAACTGGAGAGGATTCAGAAGTGATTTACCAGGATGTTGCCAGGAAAGGAGGGTTTGAGTTATAAGGGGAAGCTGGATAGATTGGAACATCTTTCACTAGAGGGTAGGTGGTTGAAGGGTGACCTTATAGAAATTTATAAAATCATGAGGGGTATGGATAAGGTGAATGGCAGATGTCTTTTCCTGAGGGTGGAGAATTTCAAGATTAGGAGCCCTATTTTTAAAGCGAGTCACAGAGTGGTTCACGTGTGGAATGAACTTCCACAGGAAGTAGTGGATAAGGATACAGTTACAACATTTAAAAAGACATTTAAGCAAGTATATGAATAAGAAATGTTTGGAGGGCTATGGGCCAAGAGCAGGCAAGTAGGACTAATTTAGTTTGGGATTATGGTCAGCATAAACCAGTTGGACCAAAGGATGTGTTTCTACACTGCATGACTCTACAACTGTTGTTTGTTTAAAAAAAAAACCCATCTGATTGAATAATGTCTTTTCTGCAAATGAAGTCCTGTCCTTACTTGATCTGATTATGTGACTCCAAAGGTGGACATTAAATACTGGCCTAGCACAGACACCTAAATCAACAAAATAAATTCAAAAACATCAGTTTTGATGATTGGGTGACCAAAAAAAAATGTAATTTAACTTAAGGAAAGCACTGAAGAAGTAATCAGTCGTGGAATATCTTCTGAAAACAAAAGATAAGAACTTTCAAAACATAACATGACCCTCAACCTATCTAACACGTGAGGTAGATCAATTGATCATACATTTTGAAGGGTTATCATTTTAATCCAAGGTATTCACTAGGGAAATTCAGTTCTGGAAAAAGGGATCCTGTTTAAAACAGAGCATAGACTTTGATACCAAGAACAGAAGTGGGAGCTTTTAAAATACTTAAGTAATGCCAATCCCACCTGGTCTTTTTCAGGGTGGCAAGGTGATGGCTGGAGGTCTGCAAGATCAGTGTTAGGACCATAACTGTTCACAAGATATATTAATGATCTGAATAAAGGAACTGAAGGCATTGTTGCTAAGCTTGCAGATGACACAAAGATAGGTGGAGGCATAGGTAGTGTTGAGGAGGTAGGAAGGCTGCAGAAAGTTTTAACTGACTGTGAGATTGGGCAAAGAAGCAGCAGATTGAATACAATGTTGGAAAGTGAGATTATGCCCTTTAGTAGGAAGAATAGATCATAGACTATTTTCTCAATGGCAGAAGACTTTGGAAATCTGAAGCACAAAGAGACTTAAGAGGCATTGCTCAGGGTTCTCTTGAGGTTGGCGTGTAGGTTCAGTTGAGTTAGGAATGCAAATGCAACATTAGCATTCATTTCGAGAGGTCTAGAATACAAAAGCAAGGATGCACTGCTGATGCTACATAAGGTTGTAGTCAGATCATGTTTAAAATTATGTAAGTAGTTTTGGGCCCTGTATCAAGGCAAAGCAATGATATACTCGTATGAAGGGGATCCAGAGGAGGTTTACGAGAATGATCCTGGGGATGAAGGGAATATCATATGAGGAGCAATAGAGGACTCTGGGTCTATAATCAATGCAGTTTAGAAGGACAATGGATTTCTCAATGAAACTTACAGAATACTGAGAAGCCTGGAAAGAGTGGACATGGAGATGTTTCTACAAGTAGTTGTTACTAAAAAGTTGAGGACACAGTCTCACAGCAAAGAGATGACCCTTCAGAACTGAGATGAGGAGGAATTTCTTCAGCCAGAAGATGATGAATCTGTGGAACTCACTGACACAGAAGACTGTGAAGGCCAAATCATTGAGTGCATTTAAGACAGAGATTGTTAGTGTCTTCATTAGTAAAGAGATCAAAGTTACAGGAAGAAGGAAAGACAATGGGGTTGAGAAACACATCAGCCATGATCAAATGGAGGAGACTTGATGGGTCAAACAGCCTAATTCTGCTCTACAACGTATGGTCTAAGAGAGACACTGATCATCTCATCACTGGCTCCAAGTATCTAGAGGGACAATGGCATCCACGGTTCAATATAAATCAAGGAGACAACGAAGCCCATAGGAAGGGAGTTCACACATCATATAAATATTCAGTTTAGCAGTTCCAATTATCCCACAATAGTTGATGAGCAGGAAGAAGTCTGCATTCAAACACAGCTTTCTTGCCAAGTGACATAACTGCACAAAAGCCAGTATCTCATCACCAAGTCAGCCTTTATTTACATGTACACCGTACATGGACTCTGACCAGCTATCTCAGAGCCAGTCCCTAGAATGACTAGAAATTCTGAGTGTTGTTTATATCTGTCAGCCAGGGCTCACTGATTGGCCTATGTCAACAACCACAGTCAGGGAACTCATATTTAATGAGATCCATCTGGCCCTCTTTCCAATCACTACACCAAAGGAACCCCACAAAACAAGGGCAGCCTCAACAAGGAATGGAGTGAGCCGTGGAAAACGGAGGAGAATTGAGGCGCCTAGCTCTACAAGGTCAGGGCATCACAGTCTCTCGCTCTCTCACTCTCTGTCTCACCAAGAACAAGTAAATCGTGTA
This sequence comes from Stegostoma tigrinum, assembly GCF_030684315.1. Taxonomy (NCBI): domain Eukaryota; kingdom Metazoa; phylum Chordata; class Chondrichthyes; order Orectolobiformes; family Stegostomatidae; genus Stegostoma; species Stegostoma tigrinum. The sequence continues at coordinate 40,320,648 of NC_081368.1, forward strand.
GCCCAAGGAATAGGCACAGCTCTGAGAACGTCGGCTGGTAAAGGCATAACTCTGCAGCTGAAGCCAATAAGGATAACATTTCATCCATAGCCTACAGAATACTGAACACACTGTCATGCTGCCCCGCAACTAAAAGTAGGGCACTGGGTAACGGTGTAGCACAGAGGCCTAGGGGACTACCCTTAGGTAACTTTGAGAGTTTACCAACCATAAGTAAGGGAACCCAAGGGGCTTATTTCCATGATGTTTAAGGGGAAGAAATCTATTTTGTTGTTATTAGTCACTAAGGAATGTTACTTGAATCAATTGTGCCACTTTGAGATTAACTGTACATAATAATCAAGCTCTTATTCAAAATATGAAATCTGTATCCATTACATTACTCATCATCCTTCAGTGATTCAAAGGAAAGCGCACAGACTTCAATTACAAATAAGTGAATTCAGCTGTGCTCAGCAAGGGTGAACAACCATCACACAATCAGAAACACATTATAAGCACTTTTTAAAGAGTTTTATACTAGCCTCTTTTCCAGAAGTATTGTTGGGCACGAATATGCAGGTGGAAAGGGGTTACAATACAACAAGTACAAATCAATGATTCATGCTCATTTTATAAAGGCCCATGTTAGAAGTGCAACAATGTAGAACCTATGGCTATCAACTTCATACCTGACAACAGGGGAAATCAATTTTTTTGAACTATTCCTAAACGGACCTACAAACACATATGTAAAATATATGAAGCTTCAGTTTTTGCTCACAGCAACAAGATAGGCCAAGTAGTAAGATCAAAATATTAGAGGCCAAACACAAAACTGTCTGAAAATTTTAATGTCAAGAAATTATGTAATAATGAGTCTTTTTTATCTGTTGTAGGTTTATGTAAGAACTCTGTGTAAAGCATGTAAAAAGGGAGTATAAAAGAGGCTACTCTAAGAACTGTCCCTTGAATTCCATCACCACCTCAAACTGTGCTACCACGGATGCTGAATAAAAGAGGTTATCTTCACCACTTGCAATTTTCGGTCGTTATTAGGACACGATCCCACAGACTACAACAGCAGTCACCAACTATTTTCCAACAAAGGCGCCGGCTTTTGTGCTCCTGGGATGCTGTTTGGCCTGCTGTGTTCATCCAGCTCCACACTTTGTTATCTTGGATTCTCCAGCATCTGCAGTTCCCATTATCTCTGATACAATTTTAACCTCACTGCGAAGCCTCTTCCAGGGATGCCTAACCTGAAGAAGTTACCCTCATCCCTCTGGACAAACCTCAGGGGATCTCTCTCCCACTGCAACTCTCTTGTCCTCTCCATCTATCTTCTCCGATATCCATCTTCGGTCAGCCTCCCCTTCTCTCCCTATTTATTTCAGAACCCTCTCCCCCTCCCCCTTTTCTGATGAAGGGTCTAGGCCCGAAACATCAGCTTTTGTGCTCCTAAGATGCTGCTTGGCCTGCTGTGTTCATCCAGCTCCACACTTCGTTATCTCGGATTCTCCATCATTTGCAGTTCCTATTATCTCTAACAATCTGAGGACATGGGTTTGAATCCCACCATGGCAGGTAGTGGAATTTGAATTCAAAAAAATATTTTACAAATCTGGAATTAAGAATCTAATTGTCAGCAAAAATCTCATCTGGCTCACTTACGTCCTTTAGAAAAGGAAACTGAAATCCTTACCTGGTCTAGCCTACAGATGACTCCAGACCCACAGCAATGTGGTTGACTCTTAACTGCCCTCTGGGCAATTAAGAATGGGTAATAAATGCTGCCTGGTCAGTGACACCCTCATCCCATTAATGAGCAAAGGTAAAGGATGATCAAGGACCATTTTACTCTGACATACTCTTTTTTGCTGTCCATTACAAGTCCAATATTGGTGTCATCTGCAAGCTTACTAAGCATACTTACTGTGTTCACATCCAAATTATTTGTATAAATGATGAAAAGTAGTGGACCCAGCACCAATTCTTGTAGCACACTGCTGGTCACAGGCTTTCAGTCTGTAAAGCAATCCTCCACCACCGCCCTCTGTCTTCCACCTTTGAACCAGTTCTCTGTCCAAATGGCTAGTTCTCTCTGTTTTCCATGTCATCTGACAATAGTAACAAGTCAGCAGCTGATGGAAAAATGATCTTCAGGTGAAACCTTGTTTTAGTTTAGACTAAGTGAAATTAGTTTAGCTTGGGAAGCTTGGTTGGTATGAACAAGCTGGACAAACGGTCTGTTTCCACACCATATGACTCCATGACTCTAAGTGAAGATGAGGTCCTAGAAGTAGAGGTAGTAACACTCATGTGGGCTGGACTTTCTTGTGCAATTATGTGCAATTGTGCATTAAAATGACTAATTTATTGTCAAATAGGTTAGAAATTCCCCATTCCGCAGGATCTTCTGTGTTCCAAATTTTGGGTGCCATATTTAGTAAGTACCCAGACAGCACCCAAATCTCTGCAACTGAGGAGTATCACAGTAGCACTGACTACTCAGTGCTTCATGCCCTTATGAGTGTGAGTTAGCATTGTAAAGTTGACACTGAAGAGAACTGCCACACACAAGAATGGGAGCCAGGCATCTTATTAGGTGGCTAATGCCACCCAGGTTGATAGTGCTGTTAAGAAGGCTTACAGTGTGTTAGGTTTTATTGGCAGAGGGATTGAGTTCCGGAGCCATGATGTCATGCTGCAACTGTACAAAATGCTAGTGTGACCTCACCTGGAATATTGCTTGCAGTTCTGATCACCCCATTACAGGAAAGATGTGGAAGCATTGGAAAAGGTGCAGAGGAGATTTACCAGGATATTGCCTGGTCTGGAGAGACGGCCTTATGAAGAAAGGCTGAGGGACTTGGGTCTGTTCTCATTGGACAGAACAAGGCTAAGAAGGGATTTAATAGAGACATACAAGATGATCAGAGGATTAGATAGGGTGGACAGTGAGAGTCTTTTTTCGAGGATGATGACATCAGCTTGTACGAGGTGGCATAGCTACAAATTAAGGGGTGATAGATTTAAGACAGATGTCAGAGGCAGGTTCTTTACTCAGAGAGTGGTAAGGGTGTAGAACGCCCTGCCTGCCAATGTCTTTAACTCAGCCACATTAGGGACATTTAAACAGTCCTTGGATAAGCATATGGATGATGATGGGATAGTATGGGGGATGGGCTTAGATTAGTTCACAGGTCGGTGCAACATCGAGGGCGGAAGGGCCTGTTCTGTGCTGTATTGTTCTATGTTCTATAACTCACCAACAAGTTTTTACAGCAACTTGGAATAGGCTACAAAAACTGTTTTTGCCAGTGATGCCCATATCCCATGGTAATTACACATAGAAAATATAAACCTAAATGCCAATAACCAAAAAAGCAGCACAGTAACTTTCAGTGCAAGGGTATTAAAATATACTTTTGTATATGCAAATGGGTTCCAGCCAAGCTATCCATAGACCCTATTGGTAGAGGTCAGATGAAACTTCTCTCCTGCTTCTACAAACAACACCCTCCATATATTTCAGATAGCCAATTGGCCCCTACCTCATACATATGCCCTTCCCCACTCACAACAGCCTTTCTCTCCGGTCCCATTTTTTCAACTCATTTGTTCAGCAATCATTCTTCCTAAAACCCTTCTGCCCTTCTCATCAAACAGTCATTCTCTCCAACTCCCCTGTTCCAACACATGCACTTCACTCAGCCCCATCTTTCCCAAAAAGATATCCTACCAATTCACTTAGCAGACTATAGTGCATCCCTACCAACCTCAACAGACTCAGGCTCTAATGCCCCCATCCCTCTCCCACCACAGATCCAGCCAAGCACCATGGAGGATCAAAATCCACTGTTGTCCATCCCAAAGCCTACCAAACCTTGTGCCACGGGCAAGCAGCCAGGAGGTAAGTGTGTGCATCCATTAACATAAGTGAGGTAGCTAATTTATTTTATTCATTCACAGGATGTTGGTGTTGCTTGGCAGGCCAACATTTAGTGTCCATTTCTAATGGCCCAAAAGGACAGTTAAGGATCAAACACATTGTCTTGGGTGTGGACTTCTGTGTAGATCAGATCAAGTAAGAATGGCACATTACTGAAATATACAAAATACCGCAGATGCTAGAAATTTGAAATAATAAAAGAAATGTTGGAGAAACTCAAAAGAACTGGCAGCATCTATGGAGACAGAATCAGAATTAAAGTTGAGTCCAAAGAGTCGTCTTCTGGCTCAAGTGGGCAGGAAAATTATTCTTTTATGCTGTTGACAAAAGGGAGTGAACAGACGGTGAAGGGCCACAAACCAAAATAATCAGGGCGAGTGGTTGTAAAGGTAAGGAAGAGATGTACAATAGGTGTGAATCAGAGAAAATAGGCCTGCCCTGCTGAGAACAAAGGCAGAAAGGCAAAAACAAGATGCGCATGAGGAGAAGGGGAACAGTGTTGAATCCTGAAGCCTTTTAAGTACCTAACTAGAAAATGAGGTGTTGTTTGTCCAGCTGCTACAGCAGCCCCCAGTCAATAATGTTGGTATAGAAGCAAGATCCTTTATTGAAATGACAAGCAACCGGAAGGTGAGGGTCATTCCTAGTCAAAGCAAAGGCACTCAGCAAACAGTCATCACATCTGTGATAATGAAATGTGAGGCTGGATGAACACAGCAGGCCCAGCAGCATCTCAGGAGCACAAAAGCTGACATTTCAGGCCTAGACCCTTCATCAGAGAGGGGGAGGGGGAGAGATGGGGGAGGGGGAGAGATGGGGGGGGGGGAGGGGGAGAGATGGGGGGGGGGGGGGTGGAGAGAGGAGGGTTCTGGAATAAATAGGGAGAGAGGGGGAGGTGGACCGAAGATGGAGAGAAAAGAAGATAGGTGGAGAGGAGAGTATAGATGGGGAGGTAGGGAGGGGATAGGTCAGTCCAGGGAAGATGGACAGGTCAAGGAGGTGGGATGAGGTTAGTAGGTAGGAGATGGAGGTGCGGCTTGGGGTGGATTCATGATCACCATTAGGCCCCCACTTTATTCCAGATTTCATTTTGAATTCAAATTTCACCATTTGCCATGACAGTATTCAAACCATACCCCAGGACATTAGCCAGGGGTTGTGCTAGTCCAGCAACATACTAAGCCACCATCTCTTTGATACAAGGTTGAATGGACAGCATCACCAGGTCCTACTCATGGCCTTGTTATCGATGGTCAAACTTCCAGATTTAGATTCTCTTTCCAGTATGGCCACTTTGGAGTCGGCAGCAGTCAAAGGTTATATGTAGGGGTAAGGCGGGCTGTAGGTAGGAAATTAGATTCCAGGGAGTAGATTGCCAAGTGGTTGGATACCAAGTGGGAACAAGGTTGGGTGAATTATCCAAAACTCAGAATTCTGGCAAATGATAGAAGTCTTCTCATATGCTCAGTTAAGTTGCTTCTGTGGCTAATTTAGCTAAATTCAGCATGAAAGAGTAAAGAATTTTACATTGTATTACTTTACACTAGATTAAAAACATCATAACTTACCAACAACTGACTCGTTTGGGTGCAAGGGTGCTAATTAGAAGATTTTATAAAATGAGTATCATTTTTACTTTAGTTTTCCAAGGAACTAGCTCACAATGCTACGCCACGATATAACTATGAAATTTTTTTTAAAATAGTAATCTTCAATCTTTTAAAAACAGGATGTTCGGAGGTCATGGAATGACACTGAATTTGAATTTCGTTTGTAAGTTAAAACAATTTTCAGTAGAACGAAATCGGCTGCACCTAGTTACCATTCTAATATAGTGAAGGATATATTTACAGCAAGTATTAAAGTCTAGATTTTAAACTTGCCAAATCATGCTGATTCATCACATTGCAGATTTTGCATTTTTCTGGTTTGCAAACAGGTCTAGACAAAAATGCACGCTTTTAAAAATCAAATCAGTACAATTTACACTGTTTGAAGTGAAAATTCTACTCTGTACTACAAGAGCTGAATGAAGAGAGCACAATACAGAGTATCAAATTAAAGTTTTAAGGAGGACAAGTTAAATTTATTTCAACAATAAGCTCCATTTTCAACAGCACTTGAGGAAAAATAGCTGCAAAGGGGGAAATAACTTCCAGGTAAAGATGACTTAAGCACATAATGCATGACAGAGGTTTGAGTTTTGCAAAATTCTAGTACCTATGTCTCACCTCAAATTTCTTGGTTGCTCTTTCCCAGAGAACAATGTGGAATTGAGTCAGAATATGTGAAGAAAGTCGTTTCCCTGTGTAATGATCTAAAGATAGCAATCAGAAAAAAACTGACCACACAGAAAATAAATGCAGGTAACAACTGTGGAACAAAAACTTTGAAGGATATTACATTAGTGCTCAATATGAGTGATACATATACCTCTCAGCCCTCATACTGTGTGTCACAAAGGTAATTCTCAAGAATTTAATCCCCAGCAAATCAGCCAATGACACATGACTTCTGTAGTACTTTTAGATTGTCAACTCTAGTTGGGGTAATATCAAGTGAAGTTTCAAAAGATCTTAAAATCAGGTTGAACACAAGGAAGTGGAGAAAGGAATGAGAAATAAAGAGTGGCATTTCAATTACTGTCTCATTCCAGGGGGAAAAAAAGAATAATTCCAAACCAACCATTTAATGAGTAAGTAATAGAAAAATGTGCAGTCAAATGCACACAGCAGAAGAGGTAACCAATAATAAATCTTTTTGGTTAAGAAGCACAACTAAAGAGAGAAAATGATGATGTTCCAATTCCTGATCACCAGGGAAGAGGGTGGAGACCAGTCTGAGCAAAGGAGCTGAGGCACATCAGGCTTACTTGCTCACCAACACTGGTCCCCAGTCACTCATTCACCAACCAGTCATACACTCAATCTCTCACCTACCAGTTTCCACTTACTTACTCAATTGTCCATTCATCGTCCAATCACTCACTAAGCCAGCCACCAGTTACTTGATCATGCATCCATCCAGCCCTCCAATAACTCGCCTAATTCTCCTGCCATTCACTCAGTGAACAACACAACTAATTCTCCAGTTACTCATTCTCTCTCACTCACTCACACCTTCAACTACTCAGTCACTCAACCAAACTTCCTAATCACTCATCCCTCCACCCACTGCTGTACTCACTCACCTACCCGAGTCTTGAGTCACTTACTCGCTCAGCTAAGTGACAACCAGTCCAATCAATCACTCAACTACTTCTCATTCAGCCATGTGCCCACTCAATCAGTAAGCACCTTAATTCACTCACACATTCAGGACAAAGAAGTTTGCTGATTAATACTGCAAGCAGCAATACAAGTATCCCTAATGAGAGCACATCCTGGAATCCTCAATTAGTCAATTAGAACATTCTGACTCAATGACCAGTCAGGAGCACTGAAAGGCTAACCAATCAGGGTAGTGAAAAGATGGTTCAGTCCCAACAGCATGGTGAAGAAAACAGATCTCTGGGAAAGAAAAATGGATTGATGGCCTGCCTGGTACTTCCCCAACTTCCCAATGGCCTGTCTCTTACTCCACTAACCCTCCTACACCATGGGCCAATGATCATCCCACTCTATTTTCCTTCCCATCTACCCCTTGAACATCCAACTCTCACACCTCTCCTCAAATCAGTCACATCGAAAACCTATTTTGTGGGCTTACTGCTGTAGACCTAAGCATTAAACCAATTACATTGGCAAGTAGCACAATCTCAAACAGAATACTTCCCTCATTTAATGACAGTAAACCTATCAGCAACATAACTGGGAGAAAATCAGCCTTTGAATGCAAGAGCAGCTTCTTGCAAAATCATCTAGTCACATTGAACAACGAACAATTGCCTTGCAAGCCACTTGGATGCCTTGGTAAGCTGTACTGTGGTTTATGAGCCATTTGGTCCACAAGCAAGATCTAAAAGAACAATGCAATCAAGCAAATGGGAGCACTATCAACTGTAATTTCCTGCCTAAACATTTACCATCATGTCTTTGAAATGAATCACTATTCTTTCACAAACTCCTTCCCTAACAGGTGCACGAACAGCAATTTAAGTTGCTGGCTCATCACCACAGTTGAGGGGCAATTATGGATGTACAACAGCGACAGCTCTTGCCAGTGATGTCCACTTTCCATTAAGTATTTTGAAAATATACTTCCTCACAGATTAATCAATATATCAAACAAATTGAAGACAGGAGTAGAACCAAAATCTCTGGAAATTTTGACGAATCTAAATGTGTGATGCAGGATAAGGACTTAGATGAGATCTTTTTGTCATCTTTTATTACCCTCGAATGGATGAGCCAAATGATCTATCTGGAATCTTGAAAATCTTCCTAACTTAATTTTGTACTGTTCCCATTCTTTTAATTTTTGGGATTTCCTGCACTAAATGGAAGGAATTTAATGTCACGGCTGCTGGACTGGAGTGGATGGCATTGTTGCTCAGAAGTGGAGTCTGATGGACATGGCACAAGAACCGATGTCATTTTAAATAGTGGTCAAACATCTCTGGAAAGCTTCCTGCGATTGTCCAGGGGTAATTTTTTCACACGGCGGATGATGCATGTATGGGACCAGCATAGTCTAACTTAATCTAGTCCCATTTGCAAGCATTTGGCCCATATTGCTCTAAACTGTTCCTTTACATGCATCCATCCAGAAGCCTTTTAAATTTTGTAATTGTAAGAGCCTCCACCTCTTCCTGTGGCGGTTCATTCCATAAACGCACCACTCGCCACATGAAAAAAAGTGCCTCTTTTAAATCTTTCTCCTCTCGCCTTAGCCATATGCCCTCTAGTTTTGGACTCCTCTACCTTGGCTATTCACTCTATCCATACCCCTCATGATTTTATAAACGTCTATAAGCTCTCAGCCTCTGACATTCCAGGGAAAATAGCCCCAACCTATTCAACCTCTCTCTATACCCAAAGCTTCCAACCCTGGCAACATCCTTGAAAATCTCTTCTGCATTCTTTCAAGTTTAACAACATCCTTTCTATAGCAGGGAGACCAGAACTGAACACTATATTTCAAAAGTGGCTTAAACAATGTCCTGTATAGCTGCAACATGACATCCTAATTCCTATTCTCAAATGCATTCTTCACTCCCCTGTCTACTTGCTACTCCACTTTCGAGATAATATGAACCTGCACCCTTAGATCTCTTCATTCAGCAACACTCCCGATGACCCTTCCATAAGGCGTTTAGTCCTGTCCTGATTACTCTAAAATGCAACACCTCACATTTATTCGTATTAAGCTCCATCTGCCACTCCTTGGCCCATCAGCCCGTCTGATCAAGGTTCCATTCTGCTCTGAGGTCACCATCTTCACTGTCCACTACACCACCAGTTTTGGTATCATCTGCAAACTTACTAACTATTCCCCCATATTCACATTAAATCATTTATTGAATTGACAAAAAGCAGTGGATCCTTGTAGCACACTGCTGGTGAAAGTCCAATCCAGAAAACAGCCCTCCACCACAACACTCTGTCTCAAACTTTCAGGCCAATTTTCTATCGCAGTGGCTAGCTCTCCCCGGATTCCATGTGATCTAAACTTGCAAAACAGCCTACCATACCGAACCCTATCAAACGCCTTGCTGAAGTCCATATAGTCAACATCCACGCTCTGCCTTCATCAATCCTCTTCATGATGTCTTCAAAAAATCTCACTTAAGTTAGTGAAACATGGTTTCCCATGTAGAAAACCAAGTTGCTTAACCCGAGTCAGTTCTTGCCTTTCAAAATACATGTAAATCCTGCCCCTCAGAATCCCCTTCAACAACTTACCTACCAATGATGTCAGACTCACCAATCCATAGTTCCCTGCCTTTTCATTACCATCATTTCAAAACAGTAGCAACATTAGCCATCCTCCAGGACTCCAGTGCCTTACCCGTGACATTGATGATGCAAATATTTCAACAAGGGCCCCAGCATTCACTGCCCAACCTTCCCACAAAGTTCTAGGATACACCTGATCTAGTCCTGGGGATTTACCCACCTTTATGCACTTTAAGACATCCAAAATCACTTCCACTGTAACATGGACACTTGTGAAGATATTATTTATTTCTGCAAGTTCTCTAGCTTCCATATCCTTTTCCACAGTAAATATGACATGAAATATTCGTTTAGTATCATAATCTTCTCCTGTGGTTCCACACATAAGTGGCTCTGTTGATCTTTACAGGGGCCTATCTCTCCCTAGTTACTATTTTGCCCTTAAGATATTTGTAGAAGCTCTTTGGATTCTCCCTCACCCTAAAGTTATCTCATGTTCCCTTTTGGCCCTCCAGGATACAGCTACTGCCCTTGTGCTCCTGAAGGATTCACTTGTTCCCAGCTGTCTTCACCTGTCATATGCCTGCTTCTTTTTCTTGATCAGAACCTCAATCTTTCGTCATCTAGCATTTCTCACACCTACTAGCCTTGCTCTTCACACTAACAGGAACATACTGCCTCTGGACTCTCATTATCTCATTTTAGAAAGTGGTGGAGGCAGATCCAATTACCACATTTAAAAGGCATCTTGATGATTATATGAATAGGAAGGGTTCAGACAGATATGGAACAAATGCTGACAAATGGGAGCAGGTCAGATTGGGATGTTTGGTCGGCGCAGAAAAGCTGGATTGAACAGTCTGTTTCCATGCTTTATGACTCTATGGCTAGTGAAATATTGGAAAGTTCGGAGCTTGACACTTTACTAACTAAAATAAAACCTTGTCAGCTGGAAAATAATGGGTTAATAAATTAACACTTGCCTGGAATTTGCCTGGTTTTGTGATATTACACCATAAAATCCTATAAATGGGACCAATTTTGTCAGTCTGAACATTAGCCAAGTGTTCTTGATGGTAACCAGGCATCTGAGCAATGAATAACAAAACCAAGTATCGCCATAAAATAATTTCTTAATCCACTTCACCATCCCCTACCTGCTATAATGTCTTCAATCTTCTGCTTGGCAAGTACATCCTCTCCTCTTTGTAGCAGCTGCATAAGATGCATCAACAAAATCTTCCCAAGATCATGACTGGTTTCAAACTGCTTGGACAAAGTTGTCAAAAATTCAAAGCAGAGTCCATCCCTGTGGAACGCCATGATGTTAATGTTTTCAGCAATATGTACTCTTTATTGTTATCACAATCCAATACACAATATTATATAAGTATTAGACTTTTCCAAATTGACCTGTTCAGAGATGTTACGATACAAATCTGGGACAAGTGAGACTTGAACCCAGGTCTCCTGGCTCAGATGTAAGGACCCTAACATGACACAAGAGTCCACTTGCTCTCATTTATAGATCTTTTCACACGTCAGTCCAAACTGTTTCTCATTTATAGATATTTTCTAACCAACCTGCTCGAAGATGTTATTACACGCCTCTGGAGCAGGTGGGGCTTACACTACCACTCCACTACAAAAGGACCACTCTGCTTTCCCATGCTTTCTACAGTTGATTAATTAATTAATTGCATTTGCTTGCCTAATTCCTTATTAGATTAACAACTTGAGTGTTAATGTTTCTATTCATTTATCTGTTTTCAATTCCCTACTGAGTCTCTTCGACTATCCGTTATAGGTCAGGTATTGCGATGGTTTGGCAAGTCAACCTGAATATGTTCTCTGTTTCACTGGTGATGGTATAGTATTTTGCCACCCCACAGTGGGATATTTAAATCCAATAACAGTGTAGTCTGGTTGGAATCCTGATTATAAGCCAGGGTCCGACGGAATTTTTGAGCGTGGGAACTAGTGCTAATCTGTTTATCTTGAAATCCTATGTTTTGCGATGAACATTGTAGATTGTGGATTGGTACACACAGTAACAGTCTTCTTCTTCTCCTCCCCCTGTCTTGAAGCACACCTGAAGGCTATGTGGGAGAGGATGAAATGGAGTGCATTGTTTACGTTCCAACAGATGTTCTGATGAAGCTAGGTCATTATATAGTGCAGCAAAGTGATAGCTAAGTAATGCTAAGTTAACATTATTCTTTCTCAACAAAGACGTCATAACTCAGACATCCTTCTTGTCCTCCCTCATCAGCCACTGGGTATCTTGATGCATTAATGATGTGAGTAAAGCCATAGATCTTTGCAAAGCACTTAAAGCAGTTGTTCATGAACTGTTGTCAATTATCCAAAATGGATTAGACTGAGTTTTCATGAAAGATCACTGTGATTTATAACTACAGCTGAGGCTGACTACACAAATGTTCGACCTTCATCCATGATGGGTCATAATTAACTGCAATCAGAAATCTCTTCATCCCTGATTGCAAAAATTCGAATTCACAGTCTGGATCGGAATGAAAACACTATTAGCATTTATATATGGTCTTGAATATGATTGCAACAGGTAATGAAACAAAAAGCCTTTCTTCTAAAGGCTTCAGAGGTCTACGACCATCAAACCAGATTTCAGGCTCTGGGTTGACATTCAGCGCCATACAAATGCTCATAGTATAAGTACAAGGCCCTTGGCAAAATTTCTCTTTCATTGTAGATCAACAAAATAGCCACAGTGCTAAGGTATGGACTTTGTTCCAAGTACTATTTGAAAATACAACCATCAAGACCACAGAGATAGTAGGAACTGCCGATGCTGGAGAATCTGAGATAACAAGGTGTAGAGCTGGATGAAAACAGCAGGCCAAATAGCATCAGAGGAGCAGGAAAGCTGACGTATCGGGTCGAGGCCTATTTTCTGAAGAAAGGTCTCGAACCGAAACATCAGCTTTCCTGCTCCTCTGATGCTGCTTGGCCTGCTGTGTGCATCCAGCTCTACACCTTGTTATCATCAAGTCCATATACCAGCAAGACTTTGAGACAGTACTCCTGTAGCTAAACACTCTTCGCATCCACTTTCTCTACTGATTGAATTTCATTGGTGAGTCATAACCAGCTTAGATTGTGTGGTCACCTAAGTGCAGGATTCTACACTTTGGATTTTTTTTTTCTTTGTTAAATTAAGTTAGGGGATGTGGGATTCACTGTCTGGACCAGTATTTGTAGCCCATCCATAGCTGTCCTCAAACCATGGTAGTTGGTTTGCTGCAGGTACAAATATAATACCAAATTAATGGCACCAGTCAGGAACTCATATTCTATTATGCTTATCTGGCTGACCTTGTTACAATCATGACTTCCCTCCCTATCCGATTCTGTGGTTATAGGCCGGCCCTTTACTTTGGAGAGCTTTCTGAAGCATTGCAGCACCAGGTCAGATTCACATTTTTCAGCAACTGACATGGGTGGTATTTAACGCATGAGATCTCGCTTCTAGCGCCAAGAGTGCTGTGGTAGAATTTCACTCTACAAGCGGCAAAGGCGTTGAGGCGGCTACATGCATCACGTCTAATCCTGATTCAGAGGACTTGACAATGTTTGACGAGGGGGGACATTTCCAATTGTTCCAAGGAGAAGGATATGTTTTGCTCCTGTACAGTTTGAGAATATGCAGCTTCATATAGACCACACGTTTATTCAGGACAGTCGTATCAATCTGAATTTTTATATTCTGTGGATTCTATTAGGGTGAAAGTAGGACATTCGGCCCAGAGTCCATACAGACTGCCTGAAGAGCAGCCACGACGCCGCCACCACCCCCCCCAATTCTGTAACCTCACATTTCCCATGGCTAACCCAACTAATCAGCTCGTCCCTGGGCACTATCGGCAATTTAGGATGCCAATCCACCTAACCTGCACATCTTTGAACTGTGGGGGAGAAATGCAGAACCCGGAGGAAACCCATGCAGATACACAGAGAATGTGCAAACTCCACACAGACAGTGGCCTGATGCTGAAATTGAACTTGGGTCCCTGACGCTGTGAGGTAGCAGTGCTAATCACTGAGCCACCATACTGTCCTACTGGTCATACATCACTGGTCTTGATCTCGCGTAGACTATGTCTTGTCCCCATACAGAGTCATTTCAAGATTTTTAAACCAAACTATATCCCAAATCTCAAACTGTCTCTCTCACTTGATGGAGTCTTGGTCCAGCACTGGAGTTCCTAACGCTGTTTCATCTGACCCCTACTCCCCAGTTCAGAGAAAATCAGACTTAACCTGGTGCAGTCTTCTATACATCGCAAGTCTGTTGGTTCTATCCCCGCAGTTGCCTGTCCAATTGTCCTATAATCAAACGCAAAGTTTGACAGCTTAGTATCTATTGAAGCTGAAGCCTATTTCTCCAAACATACTTCAAAGTTTGGACCACTCTTTCCATCAGGCCATTGGATGATGAGTGGTATGAACTGTCCTAATACATCGAATCCCATTCAATTAAGAAAAAAAACTCCCTGCTGGTAAACGATGACCTGTTGTTATCTGAGACCAACACTTCCAGGACTTTTGTGTATTGAAAAAAATGCATGCAGTTTTCCGATCATCATCCCACTGTTTGATGAATGGACCCTATGCATGTCTACAATGACTAAGAACATTAAACCCATGAAAGCACTTGCACAGTCAATGTGCAACTGAGTCCAAGGTTTACCCGATCAATTCCATGAATGACCGGCGGTAGTTTTTGTCCTAGTTGATACACTGGGCATTGCCCCACCAACATGGCTATGTCTACATTATGTCTACTTAACTGCTTGACAACGTCTTCATTTTGGAGACTCCCAGATAGCCCTGTTGGGAGTTCAGCCACAACTTGACAGCAACCATTGCACAAGACAAATCACTTGTGCTCCCAATAACAATATGCTGTCCTCTGCTGTGAGCCAGTCTATCCCAGTCCAAGAGGGTTTCAATTCAAGCTGTGACAGCCCTTTGGTTTTCCCCATCAATACCAATTGTTTCAGTCTGGCAGGCACTTGATCTTTTGGTATCTGAAGTCCAATATTGATAACAGTGACTGGAAACATGTCCAGAAAATTTAATATCATTGCAGACTTTTCCATTGGGGGTAGCGCCAGTGATGTATCTGCTAATTGGAGATGACTCAACGCATCCACATTCACTACTCGGCCTCCCGGATGCTTAACAAACTTATAATTATAAGCACTTAGTATTAAAGCCTAGAGCAGAGCCAATTGGGATTTGTGATCCATGGTTATCACAAATTTTCATCGATTAAAGTATTGGTGGAACTTCCTGATTCCAAATGACTGCTAATCCTTCATTTTCTATCCGGGAGTACTTATACTCTGTACTAGGCAAAGTCCTGGATGCATAAGCTATTCAGTGTTCCTCTCCTTTGGACCACTTGTGAGCTAGTACCACCCCGAGGCCGTACAGGGAGGCATCACACATCAATACCAGATCTTTCTTAGGATCATTGTGTGCCAACACCTTACAGGATGATAGTTATTTCTTTCCTTCATTGAAAGCTAGGGCTTGAGTATGAGGCAGGTTACAAAGCTAGCCCTTTCTGAGCAGTTGATGCAACAATGCCAGGATAGATGCCTGGTTACGTATGAACTTTTCATAATAATTTGCCAGCCCCAGAAATAACCTAAGCTCCTGGGCAGTCAAGGGAGCCAGGACACCTTTGATCATCCTCATTTTATCTTCCAACAGATGTAACCAGATCTTGTCAACTCTGTAACCCAAGTCCATCACTTGGGGAGGCCTGGAGCACAAATTTTCCGTTTCTTAGGCATACACCTGTCTTGGATAAATGCCTTAGGTCTATATCCAAGTTCTCTAAGTGTTCCTTATTAGTTTGCCCTGTTATCAGGGTGTCATCTAGGTGAATTGCGACCTGAGGAAGACTTTGCAAATGTTCTCCATCATCCACTGAAAAACTGAACAGGCTGCAATGTCCCAAATGGCAATCTCATATATCGATAGAAGCCTTTATGGTATTAATTGCAGCATGCTTCTGGGAATGCTGGTCAAAATACAATTACAAGTAAGCATGACTCATATCCAACTTCATGAAGGCCAGCCTTCCTGCCAGCTTTGCATATAAATCCTCAATCCAAGGGTTTGGGTATTTATCCAGATGTAAAAAAAGGGTTTACTGTTTGTTTAAAATGCCCACAAAGGCAAACCAACCTATTGGCCTTTAAAAATCGGTACCATCAGTGCTGCCCATTCTGCAAATTGGATTGATTTGCTGATTCCTTCGCTTTCCAGGCTTTTCATTTCTGTATCTACTATGGCCTGTAAGGCATACAGCACTAAGCAGGCCTTGCAGAATTGCATCCTGGTTAAAATGCAAGATGGCCTTGGATCTTCTGATAGTCACTAGACCTTCCTGGAATACTTCTGGCAATTTAATTAGGAGTTCATCCAAGTAGCCACTTTCTAATTGAAAAATGTTGATCCAGTCTAGGTAAATCTCTCACAACCAATTTCACCCAATTAAGCTTGGCTGAAGGCTTTTATTACATCACAACAACAAAATTGCTGGAAAAGCTCAGCAGGTCTGGCAGCATCTGTGAAGGAGATAACAGAGTTAACATTTCAGGTCCAGTGACCCTTCATCAGAACTGATGGTGGCTGGGAAAATGTCAGTTTATATAAAGAAAATAGGGAGGTGGGTGGGGTTGGGATAGAACCCGCTAACAGAGAGACAGTTAGACAGACAAAGGCCATCTTGCATTTTAATGATCAGGCTGGTAGCGTGAGTAGTTATTAATGGGGACTGTTAGTGACTAACAACAGGGGGTGTGTAGTGGCAGGCTATGTGGTAACAGGGCATGGTGTGTGGGATAGAGGGCTGGGACATGGGAAAGTTTAGACACTAAAATTATTGAACTCAATATTGAGTCCGGAGGGCTGTAAGGTCCCCAAGCAGAAAATGAGGTGTTGTTCCTCCAGCTTGCGTTGGGCTTCACTGGAACACTGTAGCAAGCCAGAGACAGAGATGTTGGCCAGGGAACAGGGTGGTGCATTAAAGTGGCAGGCGACCGGTAGTTCAGAGTGTCTTTTGGCGAGCAGAACGTAGATGTTCTGCAAAGCGGTCACCGAGTCTAAACTTCGTTTCCCTAACGTAGGGGAGACCACATTGTGAGCAGTGAATGCAGAAGACTAGATTCTGGGAAGTGCAGGTGAAGTATTGCTTCACTTGGAAGGTATGGTTGAGCTCTTGGATATGGGAAGGGAGGAGGTAAATGGGCAGGTGTTGCACCTTCGCCAGTTATAGTGGAAGGTGCTGTAGGGCTGTGGGGAGATGTTGGGGTGAAGGAACTGTGGACCAGGGTGTCGAGGAGGGAACGGTCCCTGCGGAAGGCGGACAAAGGAGGGGAGGGGAATATGTGATTGGTGGTGGCATCTCACTGGAGACAGCAGAAAAGGCATCTGATGATCCTCTGGATGTGGATGCTGGTGGGATGGTAGGTGAGGATAAGGGGAACCCTATCGCTGTTGCAGGAGGGAAGAGAAGTGCTGAGGGGACAAGTGCGGGAGATGGGTTGGACCTGGTTGACGGCCCTGTCGACAACAGAGCTGGAAAATCCTCGGCTGAGGAAGAAGGTGGACAGTTTCGAGACTCCCTTATCAAAGTTGGCCTCACCTGAACATATGCGACGGAGACAAGGAACTGAGAGAATGGGATGGAGTTTTTACAGGAAGTGGGGTGTGAGGATGTATAGTCCAGGTAGCTGAGGGAGTCAGTGGCTTTGTAGTGGATATTAGTAGCCAGTCTATCCTCAGAAATGGAAACAGAAATGTCGAGGAAGGGAAGGTAGGAGTCAGAGATGGACCAAGTGAAAATACGGGCAAGGTGGAAACTGGAGGCGAAATTGATGAAGTTTTCCCAATTCCAGACGAGACAGGGAAGCAGCACTGATTATATCATCGTTGTATCAGAGAAATAGTTGTTGGGCTGGAATAAGGAATGTTCCACATAGCCCATGAAGAGACAGGCATAACTAGGGCCCATGCGTGTACCCACGGCAACCCCTCTTACCTAAAGAAAATGAGTGGAGTTGAAAGGAAGTTGTTGAGGGTGAGGCCTCGACTACTTCACTGGGCAGGGAATTCCACAGAATTACATCCCTTTGGGTGAAGATGTTCCTCTTCAATTCAGTCTTAAATCTGGTCCCCATAAGTTTGAGGTTATGCCCTCTTGTTCTAGTTTCACCCGCCAGGAGAAATATCTTCCCTGCTTCTCTCATATCTAGTCCCTTCATAATTTTATGTTTCTATAAGATCCCCCCTCATTCTTCCAAATTCCAATGAATATAATCCCAGCCTCCTCAGCTTCTCCTCATAAGCCAACCCTCTCAATTCCAGAATCAACCTAGCGAATGTCCTCTGCATCCTCTCCACTTCCAGAATATTCTTTCTCAAGTAAGGAGACAAAAACTGCACACAGTATTCCAGGTGTGGTCTCACCAGCATCCTATACAGTTGTAACGTAACCTCCCTAGTTTTAAAAATCAATCCCGCTAGCAACAAAGGAAAACAATTCCATTTGCCTTCTTAATTACCTGTTGCACTTGCAAACTAACGTTCTGTGATTCATGCACAAGGACAGCAGCATGCTGCAGTTTTTTTTACCATTATAATAATAATAATCGTGTTTACTGTTATTGTTCTGCATACTTTGCTCTACCACTCACCTCCGTGTCATCCGCAAACTTTGACACACATGTGGTCCCTAACTCCCAATCACATATGTAAATTATTATCAACTGCAGTCCCAACACTAATCCCTGAGGCACAACACTAGTCACTGATCGCCAACCAGAAAAGCACTCATTTATCCCTACTCTTTGCTTCTTGTTAGTTAACTAATCCTCTATCCATGCTAACACATTGCCCATAATGACGTGCACCTTTATCTTATGCGACAGCCTTTTGTTCAGCACCATGTCAAATGCCTTTTGGAAATCTAAATACGCCATATCTACTGGGTCCCCGTTGTCCACCGTGCTCGTCTGTCTTCATAGAATTCTAGTGAACTAGTTAAACATGGCTTGCCCTTCATGAACCCATGCTGCACTGTCCAATGACACAACTTCTATCTATGTGTGTTGGTATTTCTTCCTTGATGATAGATTCGAGCATTTTCCCCACCACAGAAGTTAAGCTAACTGGCCTTATATTCCCGCCTCCTTGACCTGTCCGTCTTCCCTAGACTGACCTATCCACTCCCTAACTCCCCACCTATACTCTCCTCTCCACCTATCTTCTTTTCTCTCCATCTTCGGTCCGCCTCCCCCTCTCTCCCTATTTATTCCAGTTCCCTCTCCCCAGCCCCCTCTCTGATGAAGGGTCTAGGCCTGAAACATCAGCTTTTGTGCTCCTGGGATGCTGCTTGGCCTGCTGTGTTGATCCGGATCCACACTTTGTTGTCTTGGATTCTCCAGCATCTGCAGTTCCCATTATCACTGGTCTTATATTCCCTATGTTTTGTCTACCTCCTTTTTTTAAACAGTGGCGTCACATTTGCTGTTTTCGAATCTGCTAGAACTGGCCCAGAGTCCAGCGAATTTTGGAAAATTACCATGAGGAAACAACAACATTAAACTTCAACAAGGGTAATTATATAGAAACGGGAGCAGAGTTGATTGGATTGGACTGAGCAAACAGTTTAGCAGAAAGACTGATGAGAATTTACGAAGGGGGTAAACTAAACATAGCTAACCAAGGAAGTAAAAGGATAATAACAAATTGATATAAAAACAAGCAGTGGGGGAAAGACCTGTGTTAAGCCAGAGAATTGGGAAATATTTAAAAGCTAACAAAAGGAGGCAGAAAGTCAGCTCTGGCGACAAACTAGCTATTAATAAGAAATAGGATAGCAAAAGCTTCCACTGATGTTTAAAGAGAAACAGAGCCACCAAACCGAACATAGCTTATCTGGAGAATGAGACTACAGGGAAAAAAACTGTGAACTGGCAATGATGAAGGAGTTAAATAAATAATTTGCATTAATCTTCACGGAAGGGCCACCTGTTATTCCAAATATACCAAATATTCCATGGACAAAAGGTAAGGACATGGGGGGAGCAAATACATACAGAAACAATCACAAGAGAAAATATGTTCAGGAAACTACTGGGACTTAAGGCTGACACAGTCTGGGGCTCTAATGATTGTATCTGAGGATCTTAAAGGAAGTAGCTACATAGATAGTGGATGCACTTATAATAATTTTCCAAGAATTCTTAGATTCGAGACATGTTCCCACATTTTAAAAAACAGCCAAAGTAACATCTTTACCCAAATGGAAAAGGAGCCAATCTGTAACAAGTGCCAAAGGGATCAATGCGAGGGCTTCAATTATTTACAATATATATAATGACTTGGACTTGAATGAGGGAAGCGAATGTACTAAGAATGCAGATGATACAAAAACAGGTGAGAAGACAAATAGTGAGAATGCCATAACGAGTCAATAAGGGGATACACACAGATTAAGCAAGTGGGCAAAAACTTGGCATATGAAATATGAAGTGAGAAAATATGAGGTCGGGCACTTCAATAGGAAGAATAAAGGGCTGATTACTATTTGAAAGGGAAATGACTGCAGAAAGCTGCAGCACAAAGAGTATTTACAGTCCTCATGCAAAAATCACAAATGCCAACACCAAAGTTCAGCAAGTAACATGGAAGGCTGTCTTTTATTTCAAAGGGAATGGAGCAAAACAATATGGACATCTTCCTAAAACTAGACAAAGGACTCATCAGGCTCTGGAATGCTGAAGTGATAATGGGAACTGCAGATGCTGGAGAATCCAAGATAACAAAGTGTGGAGATGGATGAACACAGCAGGCCAAGCAGCATCGCTCCTGATTCCAGATAACACTGTTTCTCCATTCTTGGAAACAACCTAATTAACCCTGTCAGGACTATTTCCTGTGTATCTTTGGTTCAGTAATGGGACAAAAACTGCTTTCAGGATTCCAGATAACGCTTTGTTATCTGGAATGCTGAAAGCAGTTTTTGTCCCATTACTCAACCAAAGATACGCAGGAAATAGTCCTAACAGGGTTAATTAGGTCGTTTCCAAGAATGGAGAAACATTTTTATGGGAGGTTAGTAGATGGGTATATATTCACAGAATCATGCAAAATAAGTGCAGGAGTAGGCCTTTCAGCCCTTCAAGCCGACACCACCACTCATTATGATCTTAGTTGATCATGTAATCTCAGTATCTCATTCCTAACACCGCCCCCCCGCCCCCCCCTCCTTGATACCTTTAGCCTCAAGGAGCATGTCCAGCTCCCTCCTGAATATGAAGAATGAACTGGCCCCAGCAGCTTCCTGTGGGACGGAATTCCAAAGGTTCACAACGCGAGTAAAGAAATTCTTCCTCATTTCAGTCCTGAATGGCTTTCCCCTTATTCTTAGACTCCCCTTATTCATTGGATTTCAGAAAAATGAGAGACGATCTGATCGAAAATTCTTCAGGGCTTGACAGTATGGGTGTGACTAGGTTAGTTCCTCTCACAG
This sequence comes from Stegostoma tigrinum, assembly GCF_030684315.1. Taxonomy (NCBI): domain Eukaryota; kingdom Metazoa; phylum Chordata; class Chondrichthyes; order Orectolobiformes; family Stegostomatidae; genus Stegostoma; species Stegostoma tigrinum. The sequence continues at coordinate 40,342,012 of NC_081368.1, forward strand.
GACAGCCTAGGCCCTCAGTGTATAAACGCAAACTAAGGGTGACCAGTTTAAGATAGAGATGACGAAATATTATTTTCTCTCAGAGGGCAGTGAATCACTGATGTTTCTTTTAGAGCAGAGGGCTATGGTGGCTGAGATAGACAAGATATTTAATAAACAAGAGAATCAGGGGTTATGGGGATGAGGCAGAAAAGTGGAGTGGGGGTTAATTAGAGTAGTCATCAAATGGTGAAGCTAACTAGATGGGCCAAATTACCAACATTAGCTTCTACAACGGCATTTAACTTGGACATCCTACAGCAACATCTCAAGTCATATATTTTCACCCCAACCTTCGATGGACAACAACGTCCAACATAAACCCTCACTGCTTCATCACAGCACATCTCTGATTCATATAAAGTACGGTTGTCTCCACAATAGCAGATATTTCATTTTGAGCTCAACCACTTAAGGCAGTTGTGGTACTGCCAAGCCACTCTTGATGGTGTCTATTGAAGCTAACCCCAAAACACAGTCAACATCCTTAACATCCTCAGTTGCTTCCTTCAAATGGCATTCAACATGGAAGAGTGCTGATACATTAGCCAAAAGCATTGGGGGTTGGTAATCAGCATGATGTTTCTTTGCCCATATTAGACTTCATACAATGAGATCTTTTGGGTTCAGAATGAATGTTGAGGACTTCCAGAGCAACTCTGCCTGACTGTACACTATTGTGCTATCACCGGTAATGGGTCTATCCTGCCACTGGGACCGGACATTTAGAGTGGTAGTGTTAAATGGGATGAATAAGTTATGATTCCATGCTTATGATTGTTTCTTGCTTGAACAAAAACAGAGGTTGCTGGAAAAGCTCAGCAGGTGTGGAAGCATCTGTAAACAAAAAATCAGAGTTAATGTTTCAGGTCTAATGACCCTTCCTCAGAACCGATTTCAGAATCAATTTCTGCCCCACCACTAAAATGGACCCCATTGGTTTCGCAGTAGACACAGAAGAATGAGACTCTGGGAATTCTTTCAAGATGTCAGCAGCAATGAAACACCCAACAAACCATATCAGTCGACAAGCGCACACACACACATCCTCCCCCAACACACCTACCACCACCTCACACACTCGCTCCTCCACACAAACATACCGCCACAATCTTCCACAAGTTCACCTGTACTTCCAAGAATCTAGTCTACTGCATTCACTGCTCACAATGTGGTCTCCCCTACACTGGGGAAACGAAGCGTGGACTTGGTGACGACTTCGCAAAACATCTACATTCTGTTCGCCAAAAAGACCCTGAATAACCTGTTGCTTGGCACTTCAACGCACCACCTTGCTCCCTGGCCAACATCTCTGTCTCCAGCTTGCTACAGTGTTCCAGTGAAGCCCAACACAAGCTGGAGGAACAACACCTCATTTTCTGCTTGGGGATCCTACAGCCTTCTGGACTCAATATTGAGTTCAATAATTTCAGGGCCTAAACTGTCCCACGTCCCAGCACCTCAACCCACACACCATGCCTTGTTACCACATAGCCTGCCACTACACACCCCCTGTTGTTAGTCACTAACAGTCCCCATTAACAACTATTCATCCTCCGAGCTTGATCGTCAGCAACTCCTCTGTCTGTCCAACTGTCTTTCTCTCTCTTTGGGCACTATCCTATCGTTTACTCCCTACCCCACCCACCTCTCTATTTTCTGCATATAAACTGACATTTTCTCAGCCACCAGTTCTGAGGAAGGGTCATTGGGCCAGAAGCGTTAGCTCTGTTTTCTCCTTCACAGATGCTGCCAGCCCTGCTGAGCTTTTCCAGCAACTTTGTTTTTGCACCAGAATAACTTCTCAACTAAAACGGAAAACCAGAGATGCCAAAAATCTAAAGCAAAAACAGAAACTACTGGAGAAAGTCAGCAGGTCTGCCAGTAGCTGGAAGAGGAAAGTAGAGTTACGGTTTTCAGTCAAAAAATCTGAAGAAGGGTCACTGGACTCAGAATATTAACCCTGCTTTCTCTCCATATGCATTACTCGGCCTGTTGAGTTTCTCCAGTAATTTCTGTTTTAGCACCAGAACAACTACCCTGTTCTTCCTCAAACAATTCAAGGGGCTCTTTTACATTCACCTGAGCAAGGAGATGGTACTTCAGTTTAACATCTCACTTGGAAGTCAGTACTGCCAACAGTTGAGCATTCTTTACGCTGTCATCTTTAGTGAGTTCTATCGTCAATTCCAGGTGTGGGACCTCAACCCCAAACATTGTAATTCATTGAATCTCAGCTGCTACATTTGAAAACAGGTTCCAAGTGGCTCAATTGGTACATTATAAAACCTTCAAATTTAAACAGGAGCATGAGAGATAAAGTGTAGACTTATGAATTTGCAATAAGAACATTCCCGACACACTCACAAGCGACAGAACTGATAATTAAGGGTGAGGGTTACAAGCAGGGAGTTCAGTCTTAGTGCCATGCTTAGAATCAAGCATCACCTGAATGAAACTCAGAAGTGTAACAGGCTGACAGCAATGTCAGGTAATAAAACCAAAAACCCAATCAATGTTTATTAACTCCAACAAAGATTGCAATAAGGGGGTTTCACTGACCGGTCATGTTCCAACAGGAGTTTTGCAGCTTCAAGACAAACATCAAGCGTGACTTTTCCAAGAAGATCGCTGACTGCTAAAAATGAATCAAAATGACAAGAATTAAATGACAAACAGAAAATCATAATATGTCAGTTCCTGTAAATTAGGCTGTATCAAAATGTGCCAGTTATATTTGATTCCTGGAAAATACTGGATTATATCAAGTTAGTGTGTTGTTAAGGAATGAAAACAATAACACTGCAGATCACAGCAGGTCAAAGAGAAAGCAAGGTAACGTTTTCAGACTTGATGAGTCTTCATCAAGGAATGCTTTCCAAGGTTTGTCCAACCAGTCGCAACTGTCATGAGCTACAAGTGTTAACCTAATAACTTAGCAAGCACTCTGGTGACATGTCATTTGATTGCCTACTTCAGATGATCACAGAGATTACCTCTTAGAAGAGCATAAAAGAGGTACAACCAAATCTGAAAGTAATGATGGTATAAAAGGCAATGTGCAAAACATCATTCCATTCCAACAGTGCAATCCTGATAAAGGGTAATACCCAAAACACTGACTTCTCCATTCCTCCAGATGCTGCCCATATCATTAACCATCAAGCAAAAAGTCTGGAACCTAAGTTTTTTTACAATACATTTCTACTTTTTTTGCATTAATTAAAAGTTTTTAAAAAGCTGTAGGTCACATTTGAACTGAAAAACTCCAGATACTGAGGAATATAGAACACTTTGTTCCTAACCTGTGATACAAAATGAACTATTTCTCACAACAGATACAAAGTTTGTTTCTTAAAGAAGGAGAACCTTTGATTTCTAAGGAACTAGTCCTGGAGCACTTTTACTAACTTACCCTGATGCAAACGGATTTTAAAGATGAACCACTGATAGCAGAAATTGCATTATGGACTGGGCATTCAGTGATAAGTTTACCAAATCACAACAGTTCAAATATCAATTGTATCTTACAAATCAAATAACAGATGACACCAAGAACAGGCATATAAAACCTTGTTTACACAATTGCAAGGAGTGGTCTTACATCTGGACTTTCCATGGATGATCAGCAAGATCGAGAAATGTTCTTGGTGATTCATCAATGCTAAGAATTAACTTCAGGATTAATAGACACTAACATACATCATATAAAGCAACAACAATCATCTACTATATAATAAAATGTGAGGCTGGATGAACACAGCAGGCCAAGCAGCATCTCAGGAGCACAAAAGCTGACGTTTCGGGCCTAGACCCTTCATCAGAGAGAGCTTTTGTGCTCCTGAGATGCTGCTTGGCCTGCTGTGTTCATCCAGCCTCACATTTTATTATCTTGGAATCTCCAGCATCTGCAGTTCCCATTATCTCTGAAACAATCATCTACTGACTAGTTTGCCAGAAGATGTTGCAAAGGAATAAGTGTGACTGCTACAAAGATAGACTGTCAGACTTGCCTCTTCTAGACATTCCCACTCTTCAGCTGATTCAATTTACTCCAAAAGATTTCAAGAAACAGCTGGATAGAGTAAAGGCTTTGGTCCTGACAACATACTGGCAACACATCTGAACACATGTCCTCCAGAACTTGCAGCAACCCTCATGAAGCAGTGAGAATCTGAAACCTGGATACAGGCACAAGATGGCTTCTCAGTGCAAGTTAGCAACAAATGGCTTCTAGCCTGGGAACTGTAAATTCTGCTAAAGCTGCTCGCGCAGTAATGATAAGATAATGCAGTACTAACCATTCCAGCTGACCTTCAGTAGCAAATATTATGGTGCTATGTGGCGAGACAAAAAGTAATCTAAACATTGTGACGTAAGTTGTTTACCAGTTAATACTACTGGATTATGTAACCGTCAATGAAGCAATATTGTGTATTGATTGGTAATTGTTTGAATACACTATGCGATCACGCCATGTACCCTGCTTTAAGGAAAGTATAAATATGTTTTTGAATTAAGTTCTGTGTGCAGCTCCTCCGAGGAATACTGAAGTGCTCAACTTCTGTGTTTTCCGGATGATCTGTACCCGGCCGATTGAAGAAATAAAGAGTAAAGTCTTAAACAGCCAGACCGACTGCGAGTGTTCATTGACTGAGCACAGAATCGAGAGACCCCATCGCGGGTTGAGATTTACATCTGGTGCCATGACTCGGATTCGGTACGGCCAGATTGTGGACAGCGGTGTAAGAGCCTGGAGTCCTCCACTATTGAGTGTAGAGGAATCGGCCAGCCAGTGAGTATTTTCTCTATCTGGTTTTCCTCTCATTCAGGTAGCGGTGGACTCGACCCCGCTACCTATAGTCTGAGTCCAGCCTGAAAAAGCATCAGTCTGGTCATTTGGAGAGAGAAGAAAAAGGAGTAGAGGACTCCGTTCAGAGAATAAGGAGTAGAGGACTCCGTTCAGAGATTAAGGTGTAGAGGACTCAGTTCAGGAAACAAGGAGTAGTGGAGTCCGTATAAAAGTCGGATTGGGGATCCGAGACAAGTTAATTTAGGGAAAACAAGTAGAGGACTCCGTTTTAAAAGTCGGATTGGGAATCCAAGGCAAATCAGTTGTTGGGGAGTGAGAAATAAAATAGACAGATCAGGGACCTGAGTATTTAAGACCTTAAATGAATCAGGGACTTAAATCTGGTCAGATTGGCATTGTTTAAAGTGATTTCCAAATTAGTCTGTGAAAGACGACACTCGGGAGTATCGCAATATATTACAACAAGACTGTCAAGGTTTTAGAATGTTGTGAAGGTTTGTGAAAGTCGTTAGTTTGCTGTTCGTTGACAGGCTGTTGATTAGTGAAAGTTTTGGGTCGAGGTTAAAAAGGGAGTTTGTTTAAGATGGGTAACAGTGTAGATAAGACGGACGATCCGTCTTCTTTGCCAATGAAACTATGTGAAAAGTATCCGGATAAATTTGAAAGCCAGCATAAACTTTCTGGCGCCTTAAACAAGAAATTAGGTGATGAACAGTGGCCACTAGGCAGCCCCAAAAATAATTAATTGGATAAATCAGCTCAGCAATTGATTTGGCGATGAAACATGGGCTCAAAACAAAATGAAAGAATTGATTGGACTGTGGCGACAATTTTGTGAGGAAACCCACAAACAATCTGTATTAAATTCATGGCAGGATTCTGCCACCAAATTAGGAACTGAACTGACTGATAATGGTACCATCAAATTAATTGAGGTCCTCAAAAACAAATGTGCTCGAGTCAAATGTCAACAGAAACAAAAAGAAAAGTCACCGGTGATGATTGGTGTTCCTATCTGCGCCTCGCACCCCTAAGCAAGAAGTTGCTTTTAAAAGACCAGGAGGTCCGAGTTCCCCAGTGGCAGGAAAAGTAAAAATTCTGGAGGTTCGCAGGTAAAAAAAATTAAGTCTGGAGGGGTTAGTATAAAACTGGCAAAGCAGAATGAGTATTCGGCTATTAATATAGGATAAGCACAGTGTCTGCCTGTCTCAAACACCCTGCCTTAGACTGGCTGTTAAGAGGGAAAATCCCCCACGCGAAGGTCAGGACCCTCAAGTGGGTGTTGAGACAAAGGACACTGCTATAGTATATAGAAATAAGAAAAAAAAGTAAAAGCGCTAAAAATGGGTTAAACCTTGAAAAATTTTAATATCCACATGGAGAAAAACTGCTGAGGAAATAACGAACAAATCTAAACTGGCGAGTTGGGAGAATAATGCATGTCGAAGAGGGCTTAGAGTATGTGATCATGAGGGAAACCTTAAGTCGTGGGAGGCATTGAAGCGGCAGCATGGGGAGTAAAGCAAAACAGGAAAGACTGAGAAAGGAAATGCAGAATAAAGTATTAGGATTGAAACGCCAGGTTGAATTACCGTACGGAAAGAAGAAGGAGGTACCTCCTGACATATCTGGTTTGCCAATGTTGTTCCAAAGAAATGACATAAATGAGTAAGACAAGGAGGACTGGAGAAGGAAGTAAGCAACTTAAAATGAAATGTTACATGCAACGCAGATTATGTGAAACAGTAGAACATTCAGATTCCTAAAAAAATTCTACTGTTACCCAAGATCATGAGAGCATTGCATTCATATCTGTAAGAAATTCTGTTTGAAATTCAATTTGTTAATTTGGTCTTCCCTGCCCAATTTATATTTCTGCTGAAAGATCTAAAATATAAAGTAACATTTGGCTCGACTACAAATAAGGATGGGATTTAAAATCTTCTGGCAAACCTTACTGTAGAAACATTTACAAATTAAGAAATCTTGCAGAGATTCTGCCAATACTGAGTTGCAGATTTGGTTTAAACTCCCTGTTAACAATGCAGAGATTTAGCTGGGTTAGAAGTGCCTTATAATACAGCATCAAGGGCTATTTCCTAGCAGAAGTTATTGTAAAAGAATACAGTAACCTGCCTTTGGTTGCCCACATTGGGATACTAGAGGAATACAGTTTCTTCATGTAGTCATTTTCAGACTAAACATCAGTAATGCATTTGTACTGTTGTCTAGCACACCACATTTTAGGTACAAGCCATAAGATAAAGAATACAAACCCGCGGCTTGTACAGGCCCTATCACCTGTCGTACTAGGTCTAAAGCTAAACAGAGAAACAGGAAACAGAATAAGGAACAGACTGCTAGTGGACAAAAGCAGGCAGGTCAAGATTCTTTTAAAACTCACACGGGAGGCCTGAAAAAAACCTCCTCAGGTACACCCATCCAGAATTCCCTGTTATGTTAAAACCCTTCTCCAGACAATCCTCCCTAACCAATTGGCTATTATCAAATGCACTGCTCATGCCTCCAATGATTCTGTAGTTACTTAGGGTAACGCTCGGGTTGATCAGGCTGCCACAGATCAAACTTTTACCGTGCGCTCTATGAGCAAGCAGGTAATACATTGCTTGCCTCCTTCGAACACGACGGGCATGCCAGATATTGTCACTGTTCAGCGTTTACAGGGGGACACCCCTGACTCTGAAAAACGATTATGGAAGATGCATGGATGTTCGCATTCTGCGCCCTTAGGCCACTCCAGTTGGCCAAGTGTGTATACCTGATGCTTTATTACCAATGATTATTGACTGGTCAAGGACTGCGGTGCATAACTGGAAAACACTCTTGCCAGGTGGTCTATTTGAGTGCATTCAGCTTGATTTTATTGAATTGCTGTGTGTGCATTGCTATAAGTATTGTCTTGTTACTGTTGATGTATTTAGTAGATGGATTGAAGCCTTTCCAACCATTAATAATAAAACCTCGACAGTGCTTACTACTGACAGAAATCATACCAAGGTTCGGAGTACCTCAACAGGTTAGTTCAGACAATTGCCCCCACTTTGGGGATATTAATGATGAAATATGCTCTCATTTTGGGATCTGCCGCCAGCCTCATTGTGCGTATTGCCCTCAGGCTGCAGGGCTTGTAGAACGTTGTAACCAGACTTTGAAAACTAATCAGACTTTGAAAACTAAACTTGCCAAATTGACTTCTGCGACCGGTCACTCCTGGGTCCAGTTGTTGCCTCTGGTCTTATTCCACCTGCATTGTACTCCCGCAGGCAAACCCCAGCCAAAATCATTTACAGTTGAGTTCTCTGGGATTGATGCCCCTTCCCCGTTCATTTCCACCACATAACTGAGGACATGTCCTCCTATATTTTTACTTTGATTAAAATTTTGCGAGGTCTTCACTCCCAGGTCCATGCTGCTTGAGAGAAGCTCCCCTCCCTTGACACTGTTCGGACTGTGGAACCCAGCTCCTTCATTCTCATCAAGAATTGGACACGCTGCAGCCTCCAACCTCGATGGGAAGGGCCCTTCCAGGTTCTCCTCACCACCCCTACTGCTGCTAAGGTCACCGGGCGCTCCGCCTGAGTTAGCCTCCATCATTGCAAGGTCATCGGTGGAGGCCCTTCCGAAGGGGGAGATGAAGGAGATGGAGACGATGAGGAACTGGTGAAGGAACCGGAATCAGTTCGTAACAAACCAGACTCCTAAGATACAATCAAAACTGCATGTTTTGAATAGTAATTCTTCTTTTGTTTTAGATATCCTAATCCTTGCTCCAGGACGACCAGAAGGAATCTCCCGCCCATTCTAGATACTCCTGCAAACAACAACAGCAGCCAAAGTCCAGAGGACAGAGCCGCTGGATTCACCTGAGTGATTGCAAACGAAGGACCCCCACAAAAGGAGTAAAGACCGCTATTGGAGTTTCCATTGTCATGGCCGCCTTCACGGCATTAAGCCAAAAGGACAATTCGGTTTTTTTTAAGGCTCATATCCTTTTATATGGAAACCGCACAGTGTGTTACCCACTTGCCCTGTCAGTAGAGGCGTTATTTGTAGCCACCCCTGGATGGACCCCCTTTGACTTATACACAAGTGGCATGACTAACGCCTCATGCATATGCCAGACTGGTACATACCGACGAAGTATTCACGGGATAATGGGAACTGCAGATGCTGGAGAATCCAAGACAATAAAATGTGGGGCTGGATGAACACAGCAGGCCCAGCAGCATCTCAGGAGCACAAAAGCTGATGTTTCGGGCCTAGACCCTTCATGAGAGATGAAGGGTCTAGGCCCGAAACATCAGCTTTTGTGCTCCTGAGATGCTGCTGGGCCTGCTGTGTTCATCCAGCCTCACATTTTATTGTTAAGTATTCACGGGAGATGTGTAGCACTGATAAACTTAAACAGGACACAGTCCCCCAGTGTTCGAACCCGCTAAGTTACCCGCTTTGCTTTTCAGGACACGGATGGGGGTGCATATACACTCTAGTCCCCAATGACACCTCCTGTGTGCAGATGCAGTGCTCCCGCCAACACTGCCAAGTGAACCAAGGCCTGTTTACGTGCACTTGCAATGAACAAAGATATCTTAACATAACAGCCTGTAGACAGTTTATTTGTTGTCAATGTAATTGGACACATGTCAGTTCAGCCACCTGGATGTATCCATTTGATACATACCAACTGGTGGGATCAGGCAGAGACTCCAGCCAGCCAGAGAACTGGCGGTACAAACAATTCACGCAGAAAAATAATCAGGAGGTCAAATGCTATCAAGCTAAGAAAGGCTTTGTGTTCCTCCTTAATGGGGTATACACAACAGCCACCCCAAACCTTCCAATCCTCTTTGCCATTGGTACTATCGGACCATTACTGTCCAATGACCCATCAAGAACGTACCCGTAGGAAGATAGTGGCCCAAACCATTAGCGCACAATTTTGTGCAGTCTGGGAGGACCCCAGTCACATGGGGGATCAGCATGAGTCATTACTGTTAAAAGTAGAAGCTACCTTAGTTGTAGATTAACCATCCTCCTCCTTGGAGGCACAGCAGTTTTGGCAGGCTGTGGCGTCCATCTGCTTGGACTGACCTAATCTTTGCTCTCCCGCCCTATGTTGTGGTCATGGAATGACCAAAGTGGGGAAGTGAGAATCTGAAACTTGGATACAGGCACAAGATGGCTTCTCGGTGCAAGTTAGCAACAAAATGGCTTCTAGTCTGGGAGCTGTAAATTCTGCTAAAGCTGCTCTTTTAGCCTGGGAACTCTGATAAGATAATGCAGTACTAACCATTCCAGCTGACCTTCAGTAGCAAATATTATGGTGCTATATGGCGAGACAAAAAGTAATCTAAACATTGTGACATAAGTTGTTTACCTGTTAATACTATTGGATTATGTAACTGTCAATGAAATAATATCGTGTATTGATTGGTAATTGTTTGAATACACTATGCGATCACGCCATGTACCCTGCTTTAAGAAAAATATAAATACGTCTTTGTATTAAGTTCTGTGTGCAGCTCCTCCGAGGAATACAGAAGTGCTCAACGTCTGTGTTTTCCAGATGATCTGTACCCAGCCGATTGAAGAAATAAAGAGTAAAGTCTTAAACAGCCAGACCGACTGAGAGTGTTCATTGACTGAGCACTGAATCGAGAGACCCCGCCAGGGGTCGAGATTTACCGCTGTGCCAGTACAACTCCAGCACTTTAACACTAACACCAGGTGTCAATGTACAAAATTGCCCATGCATGTCCCATGCACAAAAGGTTGGCCAAACCTAATTACTGTCCCTTCAGTCTCCCCTTGATCATGAGCAAGCAGCACCTGCTAAGCAATAATCTGTTCAATGACACTCAGTTTAGGGTCTGGCACGGCCTCTCATTGCAAACTCATTACAGCACTGGTTTTAAACACAGATGAAAGAGCTGAAAGCCACAGGTGAAAAGGGAATTACTGATCTTGATATCAATTTGAGGAAGTGTAGCATTAAGGAGCCTCAGCAGAAGTATAATCAATGGGAATTAGAGGGAAAACTTTCAGTTTATGGTAATCATAGTAGTCACAAAAGAAGATGGTTTTGGTTATTGGAGGTCAGTCATCTTAGCTCCAGGATGTCTCTGCAGGTGTTTCTCAGAGTACATTCCTAGGGCCAACCATCCGCAGCTGCTTCTGATCTTTCCTCCATCATAAGGTCAGAAGCAGAGTTGTTTGCACAACATTTCAACGCTTGTATCTGAGACTCCTTAAATACTGATGCAGTCAATGTTCAAATGTTACAAGACATGGGCAATATGCAGGTTTGGAGTGACATTTGGACAACATTTGAGCCATTTAGGTGCTAGGCAATGATTCTCTCTAACAGGAGAGAATCTAACCATTGTCCATTGACTTTCAATGTCATTATCAGCACTGAATTAACTACTGTCAATGTCCTAGGGTTACCACTGACCAGAAACTGAACTGGATTAAACAAACAAATACAAGGGCTTTGAGAGCAGATTACAGGCTAGGAATCTTACACAAAGTAACTCTCATCCTGACTTCCCAAAGCCTGTCTTCACATAACACACAAGTCAAAAGAAGAATGCTATACTCACTACTCGTCTTAATGAGTGCATCTCCATCTACAACCAAGAAGATCGACACCATCCAGGTCAAAGCAACCACTTGATTAGCAATACATCCATAAACATTAACTCTCTCCACCACTGACACCATGACAGAAGACTCCCAAGAGTTACAGAAATATGAGTAGGCCATTCAGCCCCTTGAGCGTATTCTGCCACTTAATGAAATCATGGCTACTATATGGCCAACTCCATACATCTGCCTTTTACACATGTCCCTTAACACCTTCGCTTAACAAAAATATAACTATCTCAGATTTAAAATTAACAACTGATCTAGTATCTCCTGACATGTGTGGAAGAGAGTTTCAAACATCCACCATCTTTTTTGTGCAAAGATACTTCCTGACATCTCTCCCGAATGGTCCGGTCCTAAGTTTTCAACTCTGCCCCTGATTTTAGAATCTCCAACTAGTTGAAATAGTTTATCGTTACTGTGACAATACAATAGGCGTAGAAGGATGGGTTGCGGATGACACTAAAGTCGGTGGAGTTGTAGGCAGTGTTGTAGATAGTGCGGAAGAATGTTGCAGGTTACACAAGGACATAGATAAGCTGCAGAGCTGGGCTGAGAGGTGACAAATGGAGTTCAATGCGAAAATGTGTGAGGTGATTCACTCTGGAAGGAGTAACAGGAATACAGAGTACTGGGCTAATGGTAAAATTCTTGGTAGTGTGGACGAGCAGAGGGATCTCGGTGTCCATGTGCATAGATCCCTGCAAGTTGCCACCCAGGCTGTTAAGGCGGCATACAGTGTGTTAGGTTTTATTGGTAGAGGGATTGAGTTTTGGAGCCATGAGGTCATGTTGCAGTTGTACAAAACTCTGGTGCGGCCGCACTTAGAGTATTGCATAAAGTTCTGGTCGCCGCATTATAGGAAGGATTGGAAAGGGTACGGAGGAGATTTACCAGGATCTTGCCTGGTATGGAGGGAAGGTCTTATGTGGAAAAGCTGAGGGGCTTGAGGCTGTGTTCTTTAGAAAGAAGAAGGTTAAGAGATGATTTAATAAGAGACATACAAGATGATCAGAAGATTAGATAAGGTGGACAGTGAGTGCCTTTTTCCTTGGCTAGTGATGGATAGCACGAGGGGACATAGGTTTAAATTGAAGGGTGATAGGTTTAAATTGAAGGGTGATAGATACAGGACAGATGTCAGAGGTAGGTTCTTTACTCAGAGTAGTAAGGGCATGGAAAGCCCTGCCTGCAACAGTAATAGACTCGACAACCTTAGGGGCATTTAAATGGTCGTTGGATAAATATATGCGTGATAATGGAATAGTGTACGTTAGATGGGCTTCAGATTGGTTTCACAAGTCGGTGCAACATCAAGGGCCAAAGGGCCTATACTGCACTGTAATGTTCTATGTTCTAATGGCTTTAAGAGGTGCAATTTTACGTATGAAGAAAAGTTGAGGCAGAAGCAATGAGCAGCCTGCTGAAAGCCAAAAAAGTAAACAGCTTGTGAGGGCTTCAGTTTATTTTAATTTTAGAGTTAGAACAACAGAAGCAACTTGAATGGGTGGCGTCAAGCTCCCACAGGACCAGGATCTTTGTTTTAGCTTTCTGAAGTTCCTGGGGTCTTGAAACTGGGTGGGTAACTTCTTATTCCTTCTCTATTACAGCAAAAAGCTGGGGTTCTATGATTGCATATGGGAATCTACTTTACTGAATTTGCCTTTGCCAAGGGTATGTTTATGAGACATTACTATATTGGAGCTGTTAATTAGTACTAGTTTATATATATTATTTTGTTAAGCACTTCAACAGAATTACAGTTAAGCCGGTTCTTTTCTTTTATTGAGCCTATTTTAACTGTCGTATAAATTACGTGTGTTTTGCTTCAAGCTGATAGATTGTCCAATTAAATTGCATCCAGAACACAGTGCCTGGCATTTGCCTCTGAAATAAGAAAAAGTTAGGGTTGTCTCCTTGACATGTTTTGAGGGGGTTTGGTCTTGTCCATAACATTAACTACCCTGTCTTTTCCAGTTAAATCTTGAAGATATAAATCAGATCACCATTAACCTTCTAAACGGTCATTCCTCTTTGTATCATAACTCCTAAAGTCTAACTACCCTGTCTTTTCCAGTTAAATCTTGAAGATATAAATCAGATCACCCCTTAACCTTCTAAACTGTCATTCCTCTTTGTATCATAACTCCTAAAGTCTAAGTATCATTTCTATTCTTGTGGTGCCCAAATCTGTTTATAGTTATCCAAGTGTCCAGGGTTTTGTATAACTGCACATAACTTCTGCATTCTTGTATTCCAGCTATGGTCATAGAACATAGAACAGTACAGCATAGTACAGGCCCTTCAGCCCATGATGCTGTGCTGAGCTTTTACCCAAATCCTAAGGTCTATCTAACCTCCACCCCTACCTTTTACCATCATCTATATGCCTATCTAATAGCTGCTTAAATGCCCCTAATGAGGCTGACTCCACTACCCTCTCCGGAAATGCATTCCACGCCCCTAACACTCTCTGAGTAAAAAACCTACCTCTGAAGTCTCTCCGATATCTACCTCCACTCACTTTAAAACTAGGCCTCCTCATAAAGCTACCTTCACCCTCGGAAAAAGCCTCTGGCTGTCCACTCTATCTGTATCTCTGATCATTTTGTACACCTCTATCAAGTCACCTCTCATCCTTCATTGTTCTAAAGAGAAAAGCCCTCGCTGTCTCAACCTTTCCTCTTAAGACCTTCCCTCCACTCCAGGCAACATCCTGGTAAATCTCCTCTGCACCTTTTCTAGTGTTTCCACATCTTTCCTGTAATAAGGTGTCCAGAACTAGACACAATACTCCAGATGTGGTCGAACCAGGCTTTTGTATAGCTGGAGCATAACTTCAAGGCTCTTGAACTCGATCCCACTATTAATGAAAACTAACACACCATGCGCCTTAACAACTCTATCTACCTGGGTGACAGCTTTCAGGGAACTATGAACATGAACCCCAAGATCCTTCTGCTCCTCCACACTGCCAAGAATCTTTACGTTAATCCTATATTCTGCTTTCAAGTTTGTCCTTCCAAACTGAATCACCTCACACTTTTTAGGGTTAAATTCCATCTGCCACTTCTCAGCCCAGCTCTGCATTCTATCAATGTTCCTTTGTAACCTAAAACAGCCCTCCGCACTGTCCACAACGTGACCCACTTTCATATTGTCCGTGAACTTCCTAATCCACCCTTCCACGCCTTCATCCAAATCATTTACACAAATCACAAATAGAAGATGATCCAGGACAGATCCTTATGGTACACCACTTGTAACTAAGCACAATATTGAGTATTTTCCAGCCACTACCATCCTTTGTCTTCTAAGGGTCTGCCAATTCTGAATCCAGTCTGCCACATTTCCCCCTATCCCATGCCTCCTTACCTTCTGAATGAGGCCACCACAGGGAACCTTATCAAATGCCTTACTTAAATCCAGGTATACCACATCCACTGCTCTACCTTCATCCACACGTTTGGACACCTATTCGAAGAATTCAATAAAATTTGTGAGGCATGATCTATCCCTCACAAATCCATGCTGACTATAATGAATCAAAATGTGCCTTTCCAAGTGATCATAGATCCTATCTCTTAGAGCCCTTTCCAATAATTTGCCCACCAGTGAAGTAAGACTAACTGGCCTGTAATTTCCAGGACTATCCCTATTCTCTTTCTGAACAAGGGAATGACGTTTGCCTCTCTCCAATCTTCTGGCACTATACCCGTGGACTGTGAGGACAAAAAGATCATTGCCAAAGGCCCTGCAATCTCTTCCTTGCTTCCCATGGAATCCTTGGATAAATCCGATCAGGCCCGGGGGACTTATCTATCTTCAATTTCCTCAAAGTTCCTAGCGCATCTTCCTTTCAGGAAGATACAGGAAGGGCAACATTCCATTTAGTTTTCTGAATATTTTCTGCACCTGTTTGTGGCATTTTAAAGATCAACGTACCTGAACCCCTAATTCTCTTGGGACATGCACTGTCTTTCTTTGGTCAAAATGGATAGCCTTACGCTTGCCATAGTTTTACCCATTCACTTTGCCTATCAATATCCTTTTTTAATTTCATGCTATCAGCTACTTTGACTAGTGAGCTGCCTAACTTTCTGTCATCAGCAAGTTCAGATATACAACTTCCTATATCATTAACCAAGTCGTTAATTAAGGAGGTGAATAACATAGAGCCTTGTGAGATACCACTGGTCACATCCTACAATATCAGCAACCACCCCCATTTTCTGGTCCCTGCCACTCAACCAATTTTCCACTTGAATACTATTCTTCTTGCCAAAATGCATAATCTCACACTATCCCACAACATAATACATCTGCCAAATTTTTGCACACTTGCTTTACCTATCTAGATTTATCCATAGAGCCCATGTCATCCCACTACTTGTCTTCTTACTTTTTCATGTCATCTGCAAACTTGGCAGTAATACATTCACTTCTCTCACTCAAGTCATTAATATATACTGCAAATGAAACTGCCCTAGCACTGATACCTATGGGAGACCCAACTCTCTGCCTTTTATTAGATAGTCAATCCTCTTTGCATACTAAAATACTACCCCAACCTTATCTTATCGAGTAGCCTTATGTGTAAAGCCTTTTGGAAATTCAAATAAACTAAGTCTACTGCCTCCCCTTTATCTACTCTGTTTGTTAGCAGCTCAAAAGGACTGTATTACATTTGTACAGCATGATTCATTTTCAAGGCATCATCATTCCACTATCCATACGGTCTAACATGGTGCATACTACTGATTCAATAATCATTAACTGTCAAGCAATAAAGCAAGATTTTCACATTGTATTGCTGTATTTTCCTACAACAGTAACAATGAAAAACAGTCATCCCCCCTTACACACACATACACGCACACAGAGCACTACAGGCTCAGGTTCGATTCCACTCTTGGGCGATTGTCTGTGCGGAGTTTGCACATTCTCCCCGTGTGTGCGTGGGTTTCCTCCCAGTGCTCCGGTTTCCTCCCACAGTCCAAAGATGTGCAGGCTAGGAGGGCTGGTCATGCTAAAATTGCCCACAGTGTTCAGGGATGTGTAGATTAGGTGGATTTATATGGGAATGGGTCTGGGTGGAGTGCTCTATGGGTCAGTGAGGACTTGTTGAGCCGAAGGGCCCATTTCCACAGTGTAGGGATGCTATATCTATATATCTTAGCCTACAAGGCAAGTGTGAACAAACAGCTCCAGAAACAAATTGTCGAACCATTTAAAAGACACAGGACATGTTTCTTCAAAGACAGAGGAGAAAGAAAGGAACAGAGGCCAATTCAGGCCAATGCACAAAACGCCCACCCTGCGTAAACAAACTGAAGAAGATTCAGCGATGATTGTATAGTGATAGTGAGTGGCAGCAACCAGCAGGAAGCCACTCAAATTGCCAATACAAGTGCAACAGAGAGCAATGTGTACCTTTCCTAATGGGTATACTGTCACCAGGTCAAGATCAGTTATCAGATCATGAAAGTGTTATTTTTAAATTTGATCTATTAGTTGTAAACGCTGTTTGAATAACAATCAAATTGACACATGCTTATGCACAAACATGTATATCTATTTGGGACGTTTTTAATTTTTGAAAACAAGGGATTATTGTATGCTGTCTTGTGAACAGTATTTCAGGATAACTTTAAGAAACATGTGGATGACATGATAACTGCACCAGGGCATGTGACCTAAGGACATTACGAGCTCATACCTCATCATTTTTGATCACTACAAGCATGACAATTACTAATAAAGTGCTCCTCTGCTGTAATCAAATAGTTATTAGTTCAATATACAATGTTTTTGTATGATGTTTACTTGTAATACAGGTCTGCTGGATTCTTTAATATCACGATATCCAGGTACAGTTCATGAATAAGCATTGTCATATCAAGTAATACTTCCTGCTGGAGGCAACCTCACATCATCGTTATCACCTCATTTTTAAGTTTCTCATTTGATCACAGAGAACAGGAAACTCATCCACTTTCATATCACAATTATGAAGCAAAGGCTAAGCTACCAGAGACTGCAATTGTGCATCAACCAAAACTGCACTGCATATTACATGAATCTCTTTAGACACGATGAGTGTGGCCATACTCACTAAGAGAACTGCAGAGTTCCAATGTCATACCCAATTAGTTCATACAGACTAGAACTGAATGTTATTGGTCTAAATTAACAATGTGTCTAAAGGTGAGGGGCACTCACAAGACCATGATGGTGCAATGAGTATATATTAAAAATAGTTTACTGACATTACACTGGGTTCTAGACTTATGAACTTCATATCTGAATGTGTCACTTTTTAAATAAATCTAAAATTCAGTACAGATTGACTTCTGGTCTCTTCCTATGTCAACTGGCAATAAATGCTTCAGCAGTAAACTGTACAACACTTTGAGCCATCAAATGAACAATATACTGACTGGCCTATTTTCAGGGTTCCTGCATTTTGTGCTTTTAAGCTAAATAAGATTAGAGATAGTTCTAGCATCTGTTTAGCTGCATTACTTAAGTTGTGTGCTTTGACATCTTGCTGCTTTAAACTTTTTTTTTAAATCATGCATTTCAACACTTTCTGACTGGTGACCAACACAGTCTAAACTCTGTTTCTTACCTGCAGAAATGGCTGTTTCAGGAAAAATACCTTTCAAAAGGATTTTAATCTTCAAGAAGAGTCCAGCTGGATGGGGATTCTCCTGTAAAATTAAACAATTAGACCTGTTTACCACAAAACACTGAGATTTTATTTTAAATGGTGTTCAGACAAAAATGTAGGAACTGAGAAACTAAGAGTTGGCCATTTGGTCCTTCGAGCCCACTGTGCCATTCAATATGATCACTGCTTATTTCCTACTCAGATCTCTTTCCTGCTTTCTCCCCATACGCTTTGATCCCTTTGGAGCTCAGAACTATAACTCCTTCTTGAACACATTTAATGTTTTGATCTCAGCTGCATTCAGAGAATTGGCCGAGAATTCCACAGTATCATTGTTGTCTGGGTGAAGAACTTTCCACTCTTTTCAGTCCTAAATGGTCGACCCACATCCCTAAGCTGTGTTCAGAGATAATGGGAACTGCAGATGCTGGAGAATCCAAGATAACAAAGTGTGAAGCTGGATGAACACAGCATTGGCCTGCTGTGTTCATCCAGCTTCACACTTTGTTCCCTAAACTGTGTCCTTGGTTCTGTATTAGCCAGTCATTGGAAACATATTTCAAGTATATACACTTTCAAATTCTATTAAAATGTAAAGATTTCTGAGACTGCACCCTTCATTCTTCTACAATCCAATACAGTTCTAAGATTTAGTCCCTCCTCATATGTTAGTTCTGCTATCCTAGGAATCTCAGTCTGGTAAATCTTTCTTGCTTTCCTTCATAACCAAAGCAGCCTTTCTGAGTTAGGAAGGCCAAAACTGCACACAACACTCCAAGTATGGTCTCATCAAGACTCTGTACAACTGCAGCAAGGACATCCATGCTCCTGTATACAATCCCCTTGCTATAAATGGCAACACAACATTTATTTCTTCACTGTCTGTTGCACCTAAATACTTCTTTCAGCAATTGGTGTGCAACGGCACCCAGGTTTTGTTGCATATCCTGCCTTCCCAATCTATCGCATTTCAGATTATAATCTGCCTTGCTGCTTTTGCTACCAAAGTGAAACAAGATCACATTATACTAGTTAGATCCTCGAAAAGTTCAAGTAGATTTCTCAAGTATAATTTCCCTTTTGTAAATCCATGCTGACTCTGACAGATCCTACTACTCATGTGTGCCAAGTGCTCTGGTATTAAATCTTTCATAATGGATTCTAATATGTTCCCCACTACTAACATCGGGCCAACCAATCTATAATTTCCAGTTTTCTTCTCCCTTTTAAACATAGTAAGATTACAATAGCAACACGATCCATAGGATCTGATACAGAATCTTGAAAGATGACCACCAATGAATCTAAATTTCTAGGGCAACTGCCTTAAATACTCTGGGATGGCTGACTCTTAACTGCCCTCTAGGCAATAAATGCTGCCTAGCCAGCGATGCCGTCATTTCATGAATGAATAAACAAAAATTATCAGGCCTTCAGTTCCTCCCTCTCAGTGAGTTACCTAACATTTTTGAAACACTATTTGTGTCCAGTATAATTGAACATTTGTTCCAAAAATGCTTAGAATGAGACAAATAGGGATATAACAATGGGACTTTATAGAGGTATTCAACGATGAATTCTTTTTCACATTACTAAGAACAATATGAGACGGAAAAACAGAGACAGCAAACTTAGGTTACAGTAATGTTTTCACTTAATGTGACAGAGTTTGCATATTTATAGGACTGCATGAAATGTCTTACTTGATTTGCAAGAATGACAGCATTGAGAGCTCTCTCCTGGTATTGCTTAATGTCCCATTCAAGATAAACATTGGCTAGTAAACGCAAAACTTTTGCCTAAAACAGAACAACAATCAATTGTAAATGCCTCCAGACAGTATCTTCTAGTTCTTTCTATCTCTGCACCATCATCTTTTACAGGCCACTAATCATGGTATAACAATACAACAAATACACAAGGACATTAAGAAAGATTTGGCTCAGCAAAACTCTAACATGTCACGTGAAAATTCATCCAGTACAGAAGTTTTGTTATTCTGCATTCTCCAGGAACAGATGGTACTGGTTAATCATAATGCCAGCTAATAAGAACCAACAATACTCTGGAAACAAGGTGTTGTTCTGTTTTTGAAGACTAAGGGGAAGCAACTGAGCAGTCAAGGGCCGTAGCACAGCAGCATACCACTGTAAAACCAGAACCAAACAGATCAATGTCACAAATGAAGGTCAAGACAAACATAAACTCTCAAAGACGTGGACAAATCGCTCTGAGAACTGTACTTCCATGCTCACACAAACAGATTTGAAAATTAGAGCTGTTATTAGGGAATTATGAAATATCTGCCTTATTTGTGTAGTGCACACATAGATGAGAAATTTCTGTGAAATAATGGATTTTCAGACATCGGGGTTTTGGAAATTCAATCTTTGACTTGCTGTTTCTGACCTTGGATGAGCTTTCTTTTAAAGAAAGAGAAGAGTACAGTCACTCAATGTTAAATGCTGCTTCTGTCCTCCAGACAGCTTAGTGGGTTGCAAATAACTTCTAAAAAGCAAAATTCAGTTTGAGTATTATAGAAATTTCAGTTAATACAATATTCCAGGTGGCTTCATGCTTGCAAACACAAAGATTACTATGCAGGAATGGCCACATAAACTAAATACTAGAATTGTTTATCAAGAAAGTTTTGTCAGCAGTGCAACATTTCAACAAATGTATACTCTGGAGTGCTAAAACATCCAGTAAACTTATAATACCATTCATAAACCAATGAATGTTCAAGACAATTCTGAAGAAGGGTCACTGGGTCCAAAAAGTTAACTGTACTTTCTCTCCACAGATGTTAAGAGGCTTTCGAATAATTTTTGTTTTTGTTTCCGATTTCCAGCATCCACAGTCTTTTTTTGTTCCATGTTTCAAATAATGGCAGTTTATGCTGCAGAAATTAGTAGGTTATTCACAAAAGCTAAGCTATCTTCCAAAGGCTACTTAGGACTTTGGTGCTAACATTTCTGAAATAATTTGCTAATTCTACAATGCCAAAAAACTAGTTCTATTACCAGAAAAAAAATAGTTCAAATATTCATGAGTCTGAGATTCTTTATTCAATAGGATTTTATGAACATCAATATCAACAGTAAAGTATGAGGGACATAGAAACATCAGAGCAGGCACAGCCCATTCAACCCCAAGAGCCTGATCTGCCATTTTAGATCATCTACCTTAATGCTGTGCTTCCACAAACATCCTATATCACTTGATGTCATGAGTAACTAGATCTATCACTCTTGGTCTTGAATTTCCTTAATGGCTAAGCTTCTACAGCCCTCTGGAGTAAAGAATCTAATGATTTTCCACACTCTGAGTGAAGATACTCCTCAACTTAGTCCTAACTGGTTCTCCTTTTAATGGATGCATACCCTGGTTCGAGACCCTACCTCTTTATGAGTTTAATAAGTTTCTATGAAACTGCCTCTCATTTTGTAAATTCCAGAGAATACTGTGCCAATTGTCTCCTCAATTATTCCTCTTAGGACAGTCTTAACATCTCAGGGAAGAGTCTGATAACCTTTGCTGCATTTCCTCCATGACAAGTACATCTTTGTCGAGACAAAGATACCCAAACTGCGCATAATACTTCAGGTGCAGTCTCACCAATGGCTCAACAAAACCGAAGCATGACTTGTAATTAAATTCTCTTGCAATAAAGGCTAACATTCCAGTTAACTTCTGAATTACTTGCAATACCTGCATATTAGTTTTCAACAGGAACAAATCAGCCCTATTGCCTTCCAATCTCTCACCATTTAAGGGATACTCTGCGTAAAAGTGGATAAACTCACAATTGTCCACTTGTCCACATTATATGGCATCTGTTATATTATTGTCCACTCAGTCAGCCTAAGGCCCTTTGAAGCCCTTTTGCATACTCCTCACAACTTGTACTCTCATCGACAGATAGTAAGAACTGCTGATGCTGGAGTCAGAGATAACACAGTTTGGAGCTGGAGGAACACAGCAGGCCAGGCCTGCTATACCTCCCACAACCTAGACCATTCCTCCTCTCACCCACCTTCCTTCAAGAATGCGATCCCCTATTCCCAATTCCTCCGCCTCTGCTCCCAAGTTGAGGCGTTCCACTCTCGAGCGTCCCAGTGGTTGAAAACGCTCCAAACCAGTCATACTCTTGCATTTCCGGCACCTCAGCCCTCACATCGCCTCCCTGCAACAAAAACAAAGACAGAATCCCCCTTGTCCTCACGTATCGCCCCATTAACCTCCAGATTCAACCCATCATTCTCCACCACTTCCACCACCTGCAATCTGGCCCCACAACAAAAGCTATATTTGCCTCCCACCCCTACTTGCCTTCCATAGGGACCGCTCTCTCTGCAACTCCCTCATCCGCTCCACACTCCTCACTAGCCTCACCACCCCCAGCACCTTTCCCTGCAACTGCAGGAAGTGCCACACCTGCCCCGACACCACTACCCTCAACTCCATCCCAGGACCCAAAAAAAACCTTCCACATCAGACAGATGTTCACCTGCACATCCACCAATGCGGTCTATTGCATCCACTGCTCGTGATGTGGCCTCCTCTACATCGGTGAGGCCAAACAGAAGCTTGGAGACCGCTTTGGAGAGCATCTGCACTCGGTTCGTGACAAACAACACCACCTTCCAATCGCGAACCACTTCAACTCCCCAGCTCACTCCCTGGACGACATGTCCATCCTGGGCATCCTCCAGTGTCACAACAACACCACTCAGAAAGTGGAGAAGCAGCACCTCATCATCAGCCTTGGGAGCCTACAAACACAATGGTCTCAATGCAGACTTTACTAGCTTCAAAATCTCCCCACCCACAACATCAGCCCATGACCAACACTCCCTCTTATCTCCACCTCCTTGACGTATGCATCTTTTCTCCCACCTATCCACTCCTCCCACTTCACTGACCAATTCCCACCACTGCTTACCTGCACTCACCTATCACCATCCGTCACGGTGGCTCAGTGGTTGGCACTGCAGTCTCACAGTACTAGCGACCCAGGTTTCAATTCCAGCCTCAGGTGACTGTCTGTGTGGAGTTTGCACATTCTCCCCGTCTCTGCGTGGGTTTCCTCCAGGTGCTCCGGTTTCCTCCCACAGTCCAAAGATGTGCAGGCTAGGTGGATTGGCCATGTTAAAACTGCCCGTAGTGTTCAGGGGTGTGTGGGTAATAGGGGGATGGGTCTGGGTGGGATGCTTCAAGGGGCGTTGTGGACTTGTTGGGCTGAAGGACCTGTTTCCACACTGTAGGGAATCTAATCTAATCCCACCTACCTTCTCCAGGCCACCCCTCCTCTCTCTCTATTTATTTGAGCCCCCTTTTCCCGCTCCCATTTCTGAATAAAGTTCCTGACCCAACACGTCAGCTTTCCTACTTCTCTGATGCTGCCTGGCCTGCTGTGTTCCTCCAGCTCTACACTGTGCTATCTCTGTACTCTCACCAACTTCACAAATAGGAAGATAAAGCAGACAAAAGTATGGCTGAAAAGATGGTGCAGGAGTGCGGGCTTTAGACTCCTGGAAAACTGAGGCTGGCTCTGGGGAAGTTGGCACCTATACAATGTTGCACATGAACAGAGGTGGTATGAGTTCCTCACAGAACATTTTGTTCGTGTTATTGGGAAGGCTATAAATTGACTTACCAGGCTTGTAGCAATGAAAGGAAGTAGATGTTCACTGTAGACTTTAAGATACAACTGCCACTGGCTTATAAAAGAGCAAGTTAGTAGGTGAAGTCAGATAAAGAAAATAAGTCAAGTCTAAATCAAGGTTACTGTGCATGTACGTGAATTCTTGGTGTACAGTAACTAAGATTGGTAAGTTACAGGCACTCGGTGCCATGCTGAATTTCAATATCATGTTGCTATCAGAGATCTGAACAAGGGAAGGCCAAGACTGGGTGTTAACTATTCTGGGGAACAAGACAATCTGAAAATATAGAAAAGGAAAGAAAGGAGGAGTGACAGCACTAAGGAATGCACTGCAGTGCTGGAGAAAGAGGATATCTCAGAGGATTTAAGCACATAGTCAACATTGCTAGAACTTAGGACCAAAAATGGCATAATTACATTGCTTGGTTCAGTCTATAAACTACTAACCAGTGAAAAGGATACAGAAGAACAAATGTGCAAGAAATTATAGAATGATGCCAACATTACAAAGTAATTATAATGGGAGATTTCAATTACTCAGACAGATACTGAGATACTTATAGCTTGCAGGACCATAAGAGGCAAGTGTTCCTTGATTGCATACAGGAGCGCTTCCTATAGCAGTATGCTTTTCATTCAATAAGAAAGGATGCACTGTTAGAACTGGTTCTTGGAAACCATAGATCAGAATCACAGAATTCGTACACTGCAGATACAGACCATTTGGCCCATGAATTCTGCATCAACCCTCCAAACAGCATTCCACCCAGACCCCTGCTGCCACAAGTGGGCCAAGTGGAACAAATGCCTGTTGGGAAACATTTTTGATCATTACATCCTAAGATTCAGGATGATGGCGGAGAATGACGTGCAACAATCCAGAATTTATAAAGTAAATTCGTAGAGACAAGACTTCAATGGTGCATGAAAACAGCTGGGCACAAGTGACTTGAATGAGCACTTGGCAAGAAAAATAATAACTGAATAATAGAGATAACAAGGTGTAGAGCTGGATGAAGGCAGCCCATTATTCAGTTATAGTAGGAACTGCAGATGCTGGAGAATCTGAGATAACGAGGTGTAGAGCTGGATGTACACAGCAGGCCAAGCAGCATCAGAGGAGCAGGAAGGCTGACGTTTCGGGCCTAGATATTTCAGAATCTCTCCTAAAACGTATATAAAAGGTGAAATATTTGGTTAACTAATTGTCAAGTGACATGAGTTTTATTTGTCTTGTTTTCTGAAGAAGAGTCTAGGCCCGAAACGTCAGCCATCCTGCTCCTCTGATGCTGCTTGGCCTGCTGTGTACATCCAGCTCTACACCTCGTTATCTCAGATTCTCCAGCATCTGCAGTTCCTACTATAACTGAATAATGGGCTGCCTTCAAAAGAGAAGATAGTCCAGATGCAGTCAGGGAATATTCTCTCAAATGGAAATGGGAGAACAAACAAATCCAGAGGTCCCTGCAAG
The DNA here is from genome assembly GCF_030684315.1 of Stegostoma tigrinum. Lineage (NCBI taxonomy): Eukaryota > Metazoa > Chordata > Chondrichthyes > Orectolobiformes > Stegostomatidae > Stegostoma > Stegostoma tigrinum. The sequence continues at coordinate 40,367,345 of NC_081368.1, forward strand.
ACAAAGAAGATGGAAATCAAGATAAGTAAAAGAGTGCTTATGACATGATTAAGGTAGAAAATAAAATTAAGAGCCAACAGGAATATCAAAGGTTCAGAGGGAGGTGAAAAGCAGATAAGAGAAGCAAAATGCATTCTGAGAAAAGATGCGGAGCTAACATAAAGAAGTGTCTCAAAGTCCTCTGAAGCCAAATAAATATGAAAGGAGTGACAAGATGACTGGAATTAATTAGGACCCAAAAATCAGATTTACAAACCGAAGTAGGGGGCATGGTTGAGGTGTTTACATGTTTATACCTGTCTTTACCAAAGAGAGAGAGAGAGACAGAGAGAGAGAGACAGAGACAGAGAGAGATACTCCCAAAGTTATGGTGCCAGAAGGGAGAAATCAGACACTAGAAAAACTCAAAATTGATTGGACAGAAGTGTTAGATAGACTGCTAGTATTTGAATTTGACAAGGCACCAGAACTGGATGTCATGCATCCAGAGTCTGAAGATATACAGTGTTAACTGCAGGGGCACTGGCCAAAACCTTTTTCTCAATAGACCTGGGGCAGGTGCCAGAATAATGGGAAATTGCAAATGTTAAAGCCTTGATCAATAAATACTTCAAGGAAAAGCCCAACAATTAACCACCAGTCAATTTAACTGTAGTGGTGAGCAAGTTTCTACAGATATTTATTAGATAGGATTAGTAGTTATATGGAAAAAAAGAGAATTGATTAGGGGGAAATCAGCCTGGAATTCTAAAGGAGGAAAACGTGTTTAACTAACTTACTGGAATTTTATGGAGATATTGCAGAAAGGTTTGATGAAGGCTATTGATGTGGTGCACATGAATTTTCAGAAGACACACTACAGACTTGAGAGGAAACAACAGACTTCCAGCAGCACAGTGGCACGGTGGTTAGCACTGCTGCATATAGCACCAGGGACCCGGGTTTGATTCCAGCCTCAGGTGACTGTCTGTGTGGAGTTTGTGCATTCTCCCTATATCTGCAACAGTTTCCTCCAGGTACTCTGGTTTCATCCCGCAGTCCAATTACGTGCAGGTTAGGTTGACTGGGCATGCTAAATTGCCCACAGTGTCAAGGGTGGGAAATGTAGTAATAGGGTAGGGGGTGGGTCTGGGTGGGATGCTCTTCGGAGAGTCGGTGTAACTCAATAGGCCAAATGGCCTGCTTCCACACTGTAGGGATTCTATGATTCTCTGAAAGGTATATGTCATCTAATACAAAGGTAAGTTGCAACATTAGCTGTGTGATGGGAAAGACAGTAATAATGGTCAATGAATATTTTTTGAGCTGGACAAGGCTTGTAATGAACTTCCCAGGAATTGCTAATAGGACCCATGCTTTTACATTTTAATGATCTAGATCTTGAAGTGCAGAGGGCAGTTTCAAATTTTGTAAATGACAGTTGAAGGAGCTACATATGTGAGGACAACAGTGTAGAACTCTAGAAGGGCACAGACAAGTTCGTGAAGTGGGCAGACAGATGCCAGGTAAGTTTCAATGCTGTAAAATGTGAGTTGATGGATTTTGGTAGGAAGGATATTGGAAGGCAATATAAAGTAGGAGGTAGAATTCAAAGGGGAGGGATACAGGAATACAGTGACCTAGGTGTACACATGCACAGATCATTGAAAGTGGAAGGACAGGTACAGAAAGCAATACAGCATTTTTAGCTTTATTAAAAGGGACAGATAGTCCAGGAGCAAGCAAGGAGGTGATGCTGAACACATATAAGATGTTTGTAAGACCTCAGCTGGAATATTGTATACAATTCTAGTAAGAATACAATGGCATTGGAGAGAGGATAGAAGCAGCTTACAAGAATGTTTTTGGGGCTAAGGAAATTCACTTGTGAGGACAGACTGAGGAAGTTCGGCCTGTTCTCCTTCAAGAGAAGAAGGCTAAGAGGACATCTGATGGAGATTTTCTCAATTCACAAACAGGCTGTATACAGTAAATTAAACTGCACCCACTTGGAAAAGAGCAAAGGACAAGAGGGCAGAGATTTCAAGTGATCTGCAGAAGAACAAGTGTGAACACTCCCTGGAATGGCTGTGGATATGTCATTATGCTCTTTTCTTTCCCACCATCACACATCCTTCATCTTGTCAAGATAAAGCTTTGGTCTGGCCATGGTCTCCAGGATACTTTTCAACCACAACCAACCGAAATCCAAGGTAACAACACTGACATTTTCACTGTACACTGAGGTTCCACAAGCAATGTTACTGCTGCTCTCTCAGAAGAAAATCTTCAAATTTTGTTTAACACTTTTGTAGATGTACACCAAAACAATGGCCTCAGCATCAATCCCGAGAAGATTCAAGTCCTCCACCAACACATCCTCGGCAAGTTCCAGTCGATCCTTCCTTTAGGGCCAACATAGAAATCCTCTAAAATGTAGAACATTCCCTGTACCTGGGAATGTACTTCTCATCTAAGGCTGCCATCAATGCATCTAATCTGTGAATGCTGCTTTCAGACACCTAAAATGGGAATCTTTGATGTCTGTGACATCTATACTGCCACCAAGAGCCCTGTTTATAAGGCAGTCATCCTTCCAATTATTCTACACAGCTCTGAAACTCAGACTATGTACAGAAGCCACCTCATGGTCCTGAAGTACCACCAATGCTATTTGAGAGAGATTCTCCACATCAGCTGCAAGGACAGGTATACTAATGTCAGTGACTTCAAAGGAGCCAATAGCACCAGCAGCAAGACCATAATCTCTAAAATCAACACCGCTTGGCCTGCCACATGCTTAGAATGTCCACATTCTAACTGCCAAAGCAAATCATTTCCCAGCTCGAGGACGGCTCTCAAATAAGAGGAGGGCCAATGATTCCCTGAAGGCTTACCTCAAGAAATACAACATAGATGCCAACAACTTGAAGAGCCCTCACTCAGAAGAACCTGACTTGGCAGTACCACCTGCATGAAGGGACACAATTCTTCGAGAACACTCATTGGCAAGAACAAGTACGAAGAATGAACAGAAAAAGGAATGCCAGCAATCTCAAGGCTGAGGACCAATTCGACCTCCTGGAAACACCCGTCAAAATGTGTGGTTGTAGGATCAGGTTCATTAGCAATGCAAGGACACACAGAACCCATAATCAGTGACGCACAACTTCCCAGGTGGACAATCGTACTAGTTAGTGAGCAATTGCCAATGTGACATACCTCATCACCTCATAATACTTTCCATGTCCAACCTCATAATAATTACATATTTCCACTTGCACTCTCTAAACTTTTACTCTTACATACATATGAAGATAAACTCAGTTATTTGCCAATGTCATTATATAAATTAACTTAACATTTATACTTAAACTGCACGTACTTGCACAGGAGAGCCAGGAGAATATCTTTTGTCTATTTTTCCAATGTCGTAGCTCTGACTGATAATGGAAAAACATTACAACATTAGCAATAGTATAAGTTAAAAATTATTTATGCTGTAGAGTTGAGTTACTTCTTCAAATCCCCTGTGTCATCTAGTCAGCAAGCTCACACATATAAGAAACAGTTAACAGTGCTATGGTTCAACACATCAATAATGGGCAAACACTAGGATGTGAAAACTTGATTCACTTGCCGCTGGAGATGGTAGTATGAAATCTTTAGTGTCACCAGCCAGCCACTTCATGTACACAAGAAGCTCATTCAGTTGGGAAGTCCCTGGATGTTTGGAACCAATTAGAGTTATCTCAGATTCAAACAACACTGCAATCGGATGTGATACTCACTGTCACATTTGGACCACATCCGTCAATTGGACAAATGTCAAGGCTATCTACAAAGATCATGCATTCAGCTGCAAAACAATCCCTGAACATGTGTTTGTTAAAGGACTATTAGCAAACTGTAGGCAAGGTGAATTAAGTTTACATTTGCTCAGGGCAAGTCTGTGGAAGCATTGAGCTTTGAGTTTTTTGGCAGTTGTGTATAGTTCAGGGAGAAGACTTATATGCAGGTAGGTGGTTAAATTGTTGCAGTGCCTCTTTGTCTGGTTCTAAAAACATGCAGCTGAAGGAAAGCTTTGTGAAGAGTGTGGGAAGAAGGGGAGAAGTGCACTACATACAAAGCCCAACCTCTGAGGACTTCCATGGAGTAGTTCTCCTAGGTTTCCTAATGCCGGAGCAATGACAAGTGTTCAGCAAGACAGAGGTCACAAAACTGAGCTAAATCCTGAAATCCAGCTTGTAGTTTCATATCAGGGCGAGAACAGTCCTTGCCATTGGTCCAAAAACTCACCCACCTTCTCAACACCACCCCTAGCTACATCTCCCCCTTTCATCTCTTACATTTCTCCAAAAAGGTAGCAATGAAAAACCTGGAAATAATGGGGGCCATATAGGTCAACCAACATGCTTCATCATCTTTTAGGAGGGGAGAACTGGATAAAAGGACATATTAATTTACAAGAACAGTAAGATTCACTGACAGTGCGACTTTCCACTGGAGAGCTTCTTTAAATATATGAAAAGGAAGACAGAGAAGTCAAACTGAATATTTGACCATTAGAAAGTGGATCTGGGAAGACGATTTGGGAACAGAGAAATGGCACAGGTCTTGAACAGATACTGTGTATCAATCTTTATGGTGAAAGCTTCTTTGATAATCCAATTAATACTCAAAGATAAGGTGGAGGAATTAAGTATAATCACTAGAGAAGCAGTATTTGACAAGAAAATGGGGCTAAAGGCAGTTAAGTCTGTCCCAGGATCCTGAAAGAGGGAGCTACAGATATAATTGATGCATTGGCTGCAATTTTCTAAAAAAATTATTGGATTCCGGACATTTACTAGAAGATTGGAAAATTGCTAATTTTTCCCTATTCAAAAAGGGACAGAAGCATAAAACAACTGGCTTAGCATCTATCAGTGAAAAAGTAACTGGAATTAATTATTAAGGAAGTAATAATGGGAAATTTGAAAAATCATAATCTAATCAAGCAGAGTCAGCATGGCTTCATGAAAGGGAAATTATGTCTAATTAATTTATTAGAGTTTTACAAAGAAGCCTCAACCAAAGTAGATAGACAGGAACCAGCAGAAGTGTTGTATTTGGACTTCCTGCAGTATTCGGCAAGATACCTCACAAAAATTTAAGTCATGGTAAGAGTCCACAGTGTTGACATAGCATAATGGCATGAATTGAGAACTGGTTAATGGGCAGAAAACACTGAATGGGCAAAAGGGGGATCTTTCTCAGGTTGGCAACCTGCAACTGGTTGGGTTCCACAGGGAACAGTGCTGGGACCACTACAGTTTACAATATATGCTAGTGACTTGGAAAGTGGAAGTAAATGTATTGCAGCCAAATTTACAGATGACAAAACCAGATAAAAAGGCAGGTTGCAAAAGGGATACAAGTACTTTACAGAGAACTATTGATAGGTTAAGTGGACAATAAGTTGGCAAATGAAGTATAATGTGGAATAATGTGAAGTTGACCATTTTGGAAAGGAGAACAGAAGAACATAGTATTACTTAAATAGAGAAAAATTGCAGAGCTGCACCACAAAGGACTTGGGGTAAATGTGCACAATACACAGAAAGCTATCAAACAGTGACACATTTCAGGAAAGCCAATGGAATATTGGCCCTTATTTCAAGGGGGTTGGAGTATAAGGCTAGGGAAGTCTTATTGCAAAGGTACAAGGTCCTGGGGAGACCATATCTTGAGTACTATGGGCATTTTTCATTCCTTTATTTAAGAAAATAATTCATTTCATTGGAGGCAGATCGGAGAAGGTTCACTAAGATGATCCCTGGTATAGAGGGATTGTCTTATGAGCAAAGGGTAATTAGGTTGGGATTCTACTCACTGGAGTTCAGGTGACCTCATTTGAAACATATAGAATTCTTAAGGGCTTTATAGGGTAAATGCTGAAAGGATGCTTCTCCTTAAGGGAGAGTCTAAAACCAGACAGCATACTGCCAGAATAAAGAGGCGTCAATTTAAGACCAAGATAAGGGGGTATTTCTTCTCTCAGAGGTTTGTGAATCTTTGAAACTCCATGCCACAGAGAGCTGTGGGGGTACAGCATGTGTGTATATTTAAGGCTGACAGAAATATAGTTCTTTGATCAAAAGGGGAATCAAGAGTTACAGGAAAATAAAAGAAAGTGGGCACAAGGAATGTCAGATCAGCCATAATCCTATTGAATGATGGAGAAGTCTCGAGGGGCAGAACAGCCTACTCCTGTTCCTAATTCTTATGGTTCTCCTACCCACATACTGTTAATATAAGGCATTACATACTTCACATCTTTTTGAAATATAAACAGAAATGGAAGTTTGATTGCTATAACTGAACTAGCAGGAGAGTTTCACAATGAGAAAAAAAATCAAGTGTTGCATGTATTATTGAGTTGTGCAATACAATTTTGTATTTTGGAAGCAGTAAGAGTGAGAATAAAAGATTGAGCAGCGCTTCAAATGTTTCAAGTTAAGGACATTCTGTCCGACAACAGCATTCTGATTAGCTGGGCTGCAGAGTATTAAAACGCTGTAAGTGCTAAGAGCGGCAGAATGAAAGAAATATCAAACATGCAGACAGAAAGCATCAATCCTGCGCCCTCTTCCATCAAAAAGTTTAAAAGAAAGAAAGTTAAAAGTAAAAGAAAGAATCCATTCAAGTAAAGATACAAGTTCAAATTCTCAATCTTCAAAGAAGCACCATCAGAAGAACATCTGAGGAAGGGTCGCCAGACCCAAAACGTTAACTCTGTTTGTTCCTTTACAGATGGTGCCAGACCTGCTGAGCTTTTCCAGCAACTTTGTTTATGTTCCTGATTTATAGCATCCGCGGTTCTTTCGGTTTTTATTTACAATTTGTGTTCTGGACTTTAGATCATCGGAATTTGTTAATCCTATTTTTATATCCCCCACAGTAACATATTAAGCCATTCATCTTTTTGTGTGAGTGAGCATATATTTAGAGCTTTAAAAGGATATATTCAAATTGCACAGGTGACAATCCTACTGGTCCACTGGGATGAGATATGACCCCTCAATCAACGGGATCTATAGCAATAATGGCAACAATTTGAGTCTGGATAGCATAAAAATGGCCCTCCTCAGCAGCAAGCACAGATTTCATGATCTTGGGTGGTTCCTACCTAAGCTGCAACAGAGTCTAAGACTCTGGCATGAACTAGTGTTACATTAGGTTGGATCTACTATTTCTATGGCGGAACAAATGGGCTCTGAGCTCTGCAGTATGTTAGCCGGCATTCAGCACTTTAGCAGTGATGCAAGGCTCTGTTGCAGGCATGGCAGCAACAAGCATCAATGATGCGCACTATCATTCTCCTTTATGCTACCCATCAAGGTCCTCATCAGAATCTCCAACATATACAGCCATACTCAGATATCTGGACAGTAGGCACTGGGTGAAGTTGAGCACAAGACCGCAAGAAAGGTTAGACCTAGCTCAGGTACAAGGAACAAGTAGTTGAACATGAAGATTGTATTAATTTATAGTTGGTGAGAACCTTGATTTCTAGGTTTCAGCAGGAAATACTGTTGCAGTCAGTTCTGTATTGCTACATGCTTTAATTATATAACATGCAGGATTTTACAGTTTGCATTGTCTCACTTCTCAATATATGGAATGTAGAAACCCACTTGAATGACTGAATTTTATAACAGCATTTTAAGCAAATTGCGTTCTATCATGGCACTTCAATAAGAAACTGTGATTGAGAATTTCCTTGGCACTTCTGCTCCTTCACTATTATAACTTCCGAATAGGTTTGACAGAAAACCTGCTTACAAATGTAAACAGAGTTCCTCTGAACAGCCTGTTAAAAATATGGCAATGAGGCAAAATCCCCAACAAGTTCTTCACACACAGCCTTACAGCAGAATTACATTTAAACACCATGTTGCAAGAGTGATTGATCAGATTGTTTCAAAGTTATTCAAATAAACCATGTTTACCTCAACCAGAAAGCACTTTCTTCATATTTCTTCTGCTGATAGGTATCTACTCCAAAATTGTAACACAGCAGGGCCAAATAACGTGTCTAAAACATATACACGGGATCATGATGATATCAGCATAATTATATAAACAGAAAATATTTGTGAGCTGAGACATACAGAAACATTCCAGAAGAAAACTGACAAATTCTATTTCATCACGATTCACAAGAATATGAAAAAGCTCAAAATACGAAAAAAAAATCATTTGTTTCAATCTGGAATTTGTGAATTTCCACATTTTTGTCCCGCCAATCTAGTTGATTGAGATAACAAGTTATAGAGCTGAATGAATACAGCAGGCCAAGCAGCATCAGAGGAGCGGGAAAGCTGACATTTCGGGTCTAGACTCTGAAGACGACTCTGCTTTCAGGAGACAAATATTCTTAATGCGCATCCTGGCACAAGAACAAACATCAATGAATTAAGATAACAAAGTGTGAAGTTGGATGAACACAGCAGGCCAAGCAGCATCTCAGGAGCACAAAAGCTGACGTTTCGGGCCTAGGCCCTTCATCAATGAATTAAGTATCTGCAGAGCATTGTTTCTTATTCATTAAAATAAGTAGACCAGAAACTGTATTTAGAATTATCATTATGTAACTTCATGGAAGAATTCATCATTTTACTTCATAGTATGATGCACATTTTTATAATGGCAACATCATTATTAGAGTGCGTTTGCATCCTTTTGTTCTGTGTTTAGGAAATTTGACAAAATTCACATTTTTTATTAATTTATATATTACTTTCCGCAGATATTTGACAGAACAAATGGGTTGCTTGCTTAATCAAATGAGTTATGAATGCAAAAAAATCACCCCATTAATTGAAATGTTCATCTCAACAGAAGTGCGGGGTGCTATTTATCAACATTATCGATGAAAACCTGAGTTTGGTATTTAAAAGGTTATCTTCTTACCTTGTAAATTACCGTTATTTGACAGAACTTACTGTAATAGTTCTCTGGTGATACAGGATGCCATCATAGAAAGAGTTCACTAGAATGTCGAACTGTAAGTTAGTTATGATTAATTGTATGGACTCGATGGGCCGAATGGCCTTACTTCCACTCCTATGTCTTATAGTCTTATAACTCAATTTTCTTTGTACTAGTTTGAACCAAAGAGAATATTTGAGTCATACATCGTACAAAGGAAGACAGCTATAATATTTGTAGTCAATCACCTTATCTCATTCACTTCTGCAGTTTGTGTGGCCAGGGCCCAAATATCTTTAGCTACTTCATAGATGGCCTTGTCTCAATCACAAAATTAGAAGAGGGGATGCTCACTTATGCTCAGCACAATGTTCAGCACCATTCCTAACTCTTAGATACTGAAGCTGCCTTTGTCAATATGCAGCAAGACCTGCATAACATCCAAGCTTTAGCTGATCAGTGGCAAGTAGCATCCAGGCCACCCAAATGCCAAGCAATGACCATTTCCAAAAAGAAAGAAACCAAACATCTCCCCATGTTCAATAGCAATATCACCAAGTAGTCCCCTGCTAACAACATCCTGGGGTTTACCATAGTCTAAACACCAAACAGGAACAGCTGTATAAATATTGTGGGTACAACAACGAGTCAGAGACTAAGAATGCTCCAGCAAATAACTCAACTCGAGACTGTCCACCATCTAAAAAGCATAAGGGCAGGAGTACAATGGGATACCGTCTACTTGCTTGGATTGGTGCAGATCCAACAACACTTCAAACTCAGTGCGATCCTGGGAAAAAAAGTGATCTGCACACTATATATAACTTTCAATATTCATTCTCTCCATCATTCACCAGTCACACACCATGGCATCAACCTGCACTATCTACATGACACAATACAATAATTCACCTGGGTTCCTTCAACAGCACCATCCAACTCCTGACTTCAAACAGCTAAGCAGTCAGCACATGTATGAAAACACCATCATCTGCAACTTCTCCTCCAAGTCATACACCATCCTTAATTGAAACTATACTGCTGCTCCTTCACTGTTATTATTTGCATTAAATAATTCTCTAACCATGCTATTACCTGCAACTCCATCAACATTTTCTTCTTCATCAACATTTTGTGTGGCTTCTCAATTGTCTTCTGGAAATCCAAATATTCTACAGTCATTGGTAACCCCTTATTTACCACATTTGTAAAATTTTCAAAGAGCTCTAATGGATTTGTCAAATGTGTTTTCCCTTGAATAAAATCATGGTAATTGCTGATCAGAATGTATGGTTTTCTGAGGTAAATTAAGACTTCCTTAATGACAGATTTCAAAGCTTTCCCCCAACAAGTGACGTCAGGCTAACTGTTCAGTAATTCCGTACCTTTTCTCTCACTCATGATTACCTTCAAATCTGCTGAAATGACTCCAAAATCCAGGAACGTAGGAACAAAACCAACTTAACCTACTTAACCAATTAAACCAGTTCCATTATTCAGTGAGACAATGGCCAATTTTCCACACTATTGACATTAGGTGTGATATCATTAGTCTATCAATTTCTGTCTTAAACATTCTTAATGACTGAGCTTCCACAATCCTCTGGCTGTGAATTTTCAAGATTCACCAGCCTCTGAGTGAAAGAAATCTTTCGTCATCTCAGTCTAAAATGCCCTATCCCTTATCCTGAAATTATGTCTCTTGATTTTAGACTCGCGCATCAGTGGAATTATCTTGTCTACATTCACCCTGTAAAAATTTTACAAGTTATAAGGAGATCATCCCTCATTCTTCAAAACTCTGGGGAATACAAACCCATTCTTCTCAATTTCTCCATGCTGGACCATCTCATACCTCAAGGATTAATCTGGTGAACATTCATTTTACTCCCACTAAGGCAATATAACCCTGCTTCAATAACACTCTGTACAATTGCAGCAAGACAACTTGACTTCAGTACTCAATCTATTTGCAATCAAGGCCAACATACCAATTGTACCATACTAACACACACACTTCTCAACCTGTTACTATATAAGAATTATTCTGTTTTGCTGCAGCAAGTGAATGTACCATAGCCAAGTGTGCAGATGGCCAAACAGCATAATCTTAGAAAAAAGGAGTTGCACATTTAAGACAGAGATGAGGAGCAATGCAACGTCTCATGTTGGTGAATTTACAGAATTCTTTATTGCAGAGAGTTGTTGAGGATGCATATTATGTTCAAGGCTGAGGCAGGCAGATTTTTAACCAGTAAGAGAATCAAGCATTATGGAGAAAAGCAAGCAAGTGGATAATTAGATCAGTGAATCATGTGATCTCATTGAATGGCAGAGCAGGCTTGATGAGCTCAATGCTTCTTTCCCATGTCTAATGGTCTTACTGTCCAATCATTCCTTGCTTTATACTCTGTCCAGTAGTATAACTAGCGTTAGAAGTCTTCAGACTCATTATTCCTAACCTCCAGACATACTGATTTAAGTTCCTGATCTTCTGGGTCAAAATCTCCCCTCAATAATGAGGTAAATTATCATTGCAATTCCATCTCCTTTGCCATGTAACCTGTACTTTCCAAATGTATTGTACCCAGCAATATTTATTCCTTAACCTGGTCACCTGTAACAATGCTCTGCAATGTGAATGGATAAAAACATTTTTCTGTTTGTACCACCAAGTCACCTTACTATGGATGCAATATCTATTCACATAAAGAGTTTTCTTTTATGAAAACAACAATTAGATCTATTTGTTAATGCAACATTACCATGCAATTCGATCACCACTCTTCTTAGCTTTGCCTAAGTAATACATTATTCTACTGTCTCAATATTTTTCTTTGGACTTTAAAATCCAAACCCTCACACAACCTCTGCTATTTTAAAATACTATCCAAAGGCATTGCTAGATCCAGGGGACTAGTCCCAGCCTGGTGTAAGTGGAGCCCATAGAATCAGAACAGCTCCCTCTTGTCCAAGCATTGGTGCCATTCCCTCCCTGCCTGAATGGGTGGTTGCTACAGAAATTAAAGAATTTAAATGTGTGGTGGAACTCTGAGATTTGCATAGTTAATTTTAATTTTGTTTATTGCATGTTTCAGTTCTTAGAATTCTCTGTTAAACATAAGAGTTTTTCTCCACATTTGGAGTGAACAATCAGATTTTAAAACAACAATAACCATAATTCCAAGCAAAAAGAAGTTACCCAGTGCTCCTAAGGGACTATCCAGAGGGATGAGAGGAATAACTTTCCAGACTCTGACCTTCATTTTCAGTCTCTGCTGGAAAGTCATTCAAGAAAGAAACATGTATCAAGCTCTGAAAAGCTGAGAAGTCCTTTAGTGGAGTCATGTGCAAAACAGCATTCCCAAAGAGTTTATAGAAAAAATTATCGTAGAATAAGAGGTTATTAATCCCAAACCTGAGTATTAGGATACAGCCGGTGGAAAAGAAGTAAAGTTAAGTTTTCAAAGTTATTTTGATAAAAAGAAAAAAAATTGAAGCTGCATTGGTGATGATACAGCACTGAAAGAAGGCTAAGTCAGGGCTTAGAATAATTAAGAGATACGCTGTGGTTGTTTTGCTCGGCAAGCTAGTTCGTTAGTTTGCAAACATTTCATTATGACAATTAAGAGTTATTTCCAGTTCCAGTAGATGAGTTAAAATTTTAATTACTTCAAGCCACTGAAGTATTAAAAATTGTTTCCCACCTTTGGAAATAAGTTGGACTAGGTCTTGCTACAAGGCAGCACAAGACGTTCTTAAAACTGCGACAATATTCACAATCTGCACCAGAGTGCACTGATTCCAATACAAAGCTATTGCTTGTGTTCAATCTTTAAAGAATGCTTAGGATATTTCTAGTGTGTGTTAAAAATCATTGAATCTGTGTTATAAGAAAATGGACTGCATTTTTTTCTTCTTTGATTTCATTTCAGTTATTAACAAATTTTTGACTGTTTTACTATTTTAAAAAAAGACTGCAACATTGCTGATTTAAAATGATCTACATGTCAGGGATTTGTCTAGTCTGATATTAACATTAACTGAGCATTATCCTATAACAATTGCGGCCACTAAAAAGTGTTGTAATTAACGAGTACTTGAAGTGCTGTTTAAGAATTGGAATGGGGGTTCAGAGTGTAGATCAGCCAACTCAGAAATAGTGAATCATATAGTCTGATTCTGTGCTACAAGTTTCTGAACGATTCTACAAGGTAAATAGAACTCTTTGCACTAACCATTTGTCAGAATGGCACTTTTATTAATCAACTTGCAAGTCATCTATTTACAGCACCAGCTTTCATTTACACTGATTGAACACTAGAAGTATGTTGTCATAGCTTTATAATTAATTCCATAGATTGATTTTGGCAGTATACAAAGAAGATTTGTAAATGCAGGTTAAATGGTGTAATAGCTCTAAAGAATTTCAGTTTAGGACATGTATCATAATTCTAGAAAGTACTTTTCATTTTAGTATGTTCCAATGTGCACCTAGCAAACACAATATAATGTTACTCCCAAATGAGATTAAATTCCAATCTAAAATAATTCATGTCAGGTACATTTGGTTTTGAGTAACACGTATGACTCAGTAGGGAATTAAACAGCCCTGAAACAGAGCTAAATTCAATCCAAACCCTATGGAACATCCCAATGGCAGCACAGCCACAAATTGCACTTCACAGTCATCATAACCAATATACAAACATCAAAGACACCAACAAACCTCTTTGGGTATTCTGAGCAGCATATCTTTACAGCGTTGGATACAATTCACTGCATTCATATGATCACATTGAGTCACAGCCTAGCAACAGAAAGTGATGAGAAAATAAAATGCACAAATAAAATCAGAATATTGATTACAATTACATTGGACAGAATTTGTGCCCTCTCCTCTGTCATGTCTGGTGGCTGGAAAGGAGGCATTGAATCATGTGGAAGGGAGGCAAGTGAGTGGGAAACTTGCAATCTTCCTACCATTGCCCCAATTAAGCCTGGTAGTAAGATCTGTAGATAGCCTTCCCATCCTATCTTCAGTTGAGGCACCCAAGCAGCTTTGCGAAGTCGGGTAGAGTATTTGTGGATTTGGAGGAAGGACATTAGAATTTAGTGGTTGCAAAATATTGGTCTTTGTAAAATGTTAGGGGAGAAAAAAAAGTGCATGGTCCCTTTAAAAGAAGATGTGCTTTTTCTATGCTAAGAGATTCCAAAAGGATGTCTGTGGGCAACAGCTTGTAGGTTTGAATTGAAATATTTGTATCAAAAGGCCATACAGCTCGCAGGCCAAGCTGCAGTTTTGTTTGGTTACCAAAACAAAAAGTTTTGAATTTGGCCAATCAATGTGATCCAGGCACTTAGATGCTAAAAACCAATTAAATTTGAATCTGATGGTTTTAACAACATAAGACCAATCCTATTCTAGAAACTGATATGTCATCATGGGTATAAAAGAAGACAGCAATTCAACGAAGACATGAGAGAAAATTGCCATTTGCCAGAGTTAACTGCTCTCAGTTCTGAATAGAGAATTGTTGGCTCGTTGAACTTGTTAGGATTCCTGACACGAATCAACTGTGAAACATTCCTGACAGCATTCCATTAAAATCATGTTATATTTGGAAATAGTTAGTAGTTAGAAGGGTTTATTTGGTTGGTTAATAATTTAGTTATTTTGTTTACAGTTAGAATTAAAATTAAATTGTTACTTGTTCATTTTAAAACTGAGTGTCAGTGGTTTATTTTGTTCAATGACTATAAGTTGCTGAAAGGCAGGTTACACCACTTTTCACACTCCTTTTTGACAGACTACAGCGCGAGACACTCCTCTTTGGGTGTTACAGTTTTAGTTCTGGGGTTGGGGATTGACAACCTATGCTTTGTAACAGTAGAAAACCTGTTCCAATGAATGATAATTGATCTGAAATATTAACTTCATTTCTCTTAATAATTTAAGCTTGACCTGCAGAATTTTTATTTCAAATTTCCTGTTTCTGCAGTAATATGCTTTTGTACCAGCTTACACCAAATGATTTGTCAGCAGAAATCTTCTAGACTGACATTTACAAAGGAAAAATGAACGCAAAAGATGACAGCTAAGTCAAGCTGCCAGAGAGGGACTTAAGTGCCATCCTGCCCACAAAACAAAATCTGCAGAGACCAAGAAAATTTCACTCTGGTGGGATGCTAAGCTTCTCCTTCCAATGACTGCAGTCACAACAGTTGTTCACAGCAACACATGACTGACTGACCTTTCCGCTGAAAACTATGTCAGACGTATTATAATTACATTATAATCTATTTTATTGTATTCGTTGTGCCAGAGGGAAACGTTTTTTGTTTGGCCATACGTGTCAAGAAGATACTAACAATTTATGAATGTCTTATCAGACCCACCTAGGAATAGCTACAGTAACAAGTTTATCAGAAAACAGCAACTCAATCAGCAGAAAATTCTGTCTTATGGTTTAAATATTGTAATTTAAGACACACACATACTGATTCTGCCTGATACGAGTGCACTTTGAAAAGGTCCTTTTCCACATCATTCTTAAGAACGTTTAAATCTGATTGGCCATCATATCCAGCTATTAGCTTTGCATACAACATCTCCAAACTCTGTGGGAAGAGATACAAACTATTATAATCGTTCCATCAGAAAAATTCAAATCTCAAACCTTAAATATCACAATACAGAGAATTTTCAACAGGCTCTCAGACTACTGCAAATACACAGAAATCCTCTTCATCTGACATTACACACAAACGCCACAGTTCTGAAGCAAGGGTATTTCAGCATGTGTTCTTAAACACTGCAGCAAAATCATTCAGAATGAACGTAGCAGTCAGGATTAGGAGAATAAATGAAACTTGAAATATAAGGCAACTGCTACTAATTTGCTAACGGTACAGAATGTAATTATAGCTGCAATGTTCTGCTTCAGAATCATTCTGGGGTGTTTCGGAGTCTGCTTTCAAAGTACGCCTGTAGGCTGGTCAACAATATTCTCTCAACCAATGGTAAACTTCTCATTCTGCTTGAAGCAAGAAAGATCAACTCTCTCTATTACAGCATTAGCTTCTTATGTGAAACTGAGTAAAAAGAATCCCAGAAGTTGAAGATACTGAAGAAATAGCACAAACACACATACCCAATACTCTCCAACAATAAATCACAAAATGTTGTAAATAAATATTTAACTCCTAAATATGTTAGAAAAATCTGGCATGTGTTAATTTATCAGAGTTGATGGCTTACACTAGGGCACATCAAAGACTGAAATTAAATTATAGCGAGTTTTGAGAAGATTTGTAGCTCAGGTTGAGGTTCTAGATGTGAGTTTGCTCGCTGAGCTGGAAGGTTAGTTTTCAGACGTTTCGTCACCTTTTTTTTTATTTGAAAAAATATACTTTATTCATAGAATGTACAAAAAAATAAAACATTTATACACCTACCCAGTCATGCAAGCCACTCCGGGTTACCCGGGGGTACGTACACCAAATAAAGGGAAAAAAAAAGAGAAAAAAGAAACAAAGCAAAGAAACCGCCCCGGCAGTCGTCACCCCGCACAGTCCCAGTTGGCCCCCTGACCAGTTGGGGAAGGCGCCAGCTGGGCCCAGTTACCAGATAGGATTCTTTTCCCTTTTCTGGACGAGGGGGCTCATACGGTGGTCTTTCCCCACCGCGCCTTGGCGGCGGCTGCCCCAAGCTTTAGCGCGTCCCTCAGCACGTAGCCCTGGACCTTGGAGTGCGCCAGTCTGCAACACTTGGTCGGGGTCAGTTCTTTCAGCTGGCAGACCAGCAAGTTGCGGGCAGACCAAAGAGCGTCTTTCACCGCATTGATGGTCCTCCAGACGCAGTTGATGTTGGTCTCGGTGTGCGTCCCCGGAAACAGCCCGTAGAGCACGGAGTCCCGCGTCACGGAGCTGCTCGGGACGAACCTCGACAAATACCACTGCATCCCCCTCCAGACCTCCTGCGCATAGGCACACTCCAGTAGGAGGTGATCGACAGTCTCGTCCCCCCCGCAGCCACCTCGAGGGCAGCGTGCGGTGGTGCAGAGATTCCGGGCATGCATAAAGGATCTCACTGGCAGAGCCCCTCTCACCGCCAGCCAAGCAACGTCCTTGTGCTTGTTTGAAAGTTCTGGCGATGAGGCATTCTGCCAAACAACTTTGGCAGTCTGCATGGGGAACCACACGACGGGATCCACCCTCTCCTTTTCCCGAAGGGTCCCGAGGATACTACGTGCTGACCACTGCCTGACGGCCTTGTGGTCAAAGGTGTTTCCTTTCAAAAATTTCTCCACGAAGGACAGGTGGTACGGAACGGTCCAACTACTCGGAGCGTTCCGCGGCAACGAGGCCAGGCCCATCCTTCGCAACACCGGGGACAGGTAGAACCTCAGTAAGTAGTGACACTTGGTGTTTGCGTACTGAGGATCTACGCACAGCTTGATGCAGCCACACACAAAGGTAGCCGTCAGGGTGAGGGTGGCGTTCGGTACGCCCTTTCCCCCATTTCCCAGGTCTTTGTACATGGTATCTCTGTGGACCCGGTCCATCCTCGACCCCCAAATGAAGTGGAAGATGGCCCGGGTGACCGCAGCGGCGCAGGTCCAGGTAATAGGCCAGGCCTGCGCCACATACAACAGTACCGAAAGCCCCTCGCACCTGACAACCAGGTTCTTACCCGCGATGGAGAGGGACCGGGGCGTCCACCTGCCCAGCTTCTGCTTAAATTTGGAGATACGCTCCTCCCAAGTCTTAGTGCATGCCCCAGCTCCACCAAACCAAACACCCAGCACCTTCAGGTAGTCTGTCCTGACGGTGAAGGGGATGAAGGAGCGGTCGTCCCAGTTCCCGAAGAACATGACCTCGCTCTTACCCCTATTGACTTTGCCACCCGAGGCCAGTTCAAACTGGCCGCAGATGTCCAACAGCCTACTCACCGACCGACGATCGGTGCAGAAGACGGCGACATCATCCATGTACAGGGAGGTCTTGACCTGAAGGCCTCCGCTGCCTGGGATAGTCACGCCCTTCAGGCTCACGTCCTTCCTGATGGAGGCGGCGAAGGGCTCCACACAGCACACGAACAAGGCAGGAGAGAGCGGGCAGCCCTGCCTGACTCCAGATCTAACAGGAAAACTGTCTGATTCCCACCCGTTGATCGAGACTGCGCTAACGATGTTGGCGTAGAGCAGCCGGATCCAATTGCGGATGCCCTCCCCGAACCCCAATTTGGAGAGGACGTCCCTCATGTAAGCATGAGAGACCCTGTCGAAGGCCTTCTCCTGGTCCAGGCTGACGAGGCAGGTGTCCACCCGCCTGTCCTGTACGTAGGCGATCGTATCCCTGATGAGCGCGAGGCTCTCAGCGATCTTCCTGCCCGGCACAGCACAGGTTTGGTCAGGGTGAATCACCGACTCCAGGACAGACCTGACCCGGTTGGCAATGACCTTGGCCAGGATTTTGTAGTCCACGTTCAAAAGTGAAATGGGACGCCAATTCTTAATTTCTTCCCTCTCCCCCTTCCTCTTGTAAATGAGAGTGATGATGCCCTTCCTCATGGACTTGCACATTTCCCCTGCCCGAAGCGCACTATCGTACACCTCCAGCAGGTCCTGGCCGACCAGGCCCCACAGAGCAGAATACAGCTCGACCGGTAAGCCATCACTTCCGGGAGTCCTATTCCTCTGCAAGGACTTGAGGGCTCTGGCCAGCTCGTCCAGGGATATCGGCCGATCCAGCCACTCCCTCGTGCCGTCGTCTAAGACCTCCGTGATAGACGACAGGAACGACTCGGAGGCCGTGCTGTCCGTGGGCTTCGTGTCGTACAGTCCGGCATAGAAGGATCTGCTGATCCTCAAAACGTCGGGCCGAGACGACGTCACCGAGCCGTCGTCCTCCTTCAGCCGGCTAAGCACAGAGCTCTCTTTGTGCACCTTCTGAAAGAAGAAACGCGAGCACGTCTCGTCCTGCTCCACAGAGCGGACCCTGGACCGGAAGATTATCCTGGAGGCCTCCGCGGCGAAGAGCGAGGCTTGCTGGCCCCTCACCTCGCGGAGGTCCTCCGTGACATCGACCCCCATCAACTGCAGAAGGAGCAGGTTCTGCACCCTTTTCTGGAGTCGCGACAGCTTTCCCCGCCTCTCTCTCGCCTTCCGAACACCCTTGAGGACAAAGAACCTCTTGATGTTCTCCTTCACCGTCTCCCACCAGTCGCCTGGAGACTCAAAGAGGGGTTTCACGGTTCTCCAACCGGCGTACTCCCTCTTAAGCTCCTCGACGTTCTCTGGGGTCAACAGAGTCGTGTTGAGCTTCCACGTCCCCTTGCCGGCCTGCTGGTCGTCCTGTAAGTGACAGTCGGCCAGCAGGAGGCAGTGGTCAGAGAAGAACACCGGCTCGACACCAGTGGATCTGACCGAGAATGTCCGTGACACAAACAGGAAGTCTATCCTTGAGCGGATAGACCCGTCTGGCCGCGACCAGGTGTACCTCTGCTGCGCTCCGTCTGCAGGGGTGCTGAAGACGTCGAGCAGCTTGGCGTCCTTCACCGTGCCCATCAGGAATCTGGACGTGACGTCCAGTTGAATCCCCCCACCCGCTGTCCCCACGCCGGATCTTCCATCTGCATCAATGATGCAGTTGAAGTCTCCGCCTAGGATGACCGGCCTGGACGTAGCCAGCAGGGGTGGAAGCCGCTGCAGGACGTCCAACCGCTCACTCCGTACCACTGGGGCGTACACGTTGATCAGCCTCAGGGGAGCATTCCTGTAGGTGATGTCAGCCACTAGGAGGCGCCCCCCCACCACCTCCTGAACTTGAGAGATGGTGAAGTTGTGCCCCCGCAGCAGAATAGCCAGGCCCGAGGAGCGACAGTCGTTACCCCCCGACCAGATCGAAGGCCCACAGGACCAGGCGCCGGACCATTTCCCGTACCTGCCGAGGTGCGGTATCCCGCACTCCTGCAGAAACAGGAGGTCCGCCTTGATGGTGGTCAGGTAGGCCAACGTGGATACACATCTCGCGGTTGACTTGACGCTGCGCACATTAATGCTCGCAATTCGTACCCCCATTGTGGGCAGTGACCGCAGTACCCTCCCCAGGTCCAAGGTCCAGCCCCTCCATCTGTCCCTTCATGCCCATTGCCCGGGCTAACTGCTGGACGCTCTCTGGGCTCAGGAAACCGTCTGTGCTGCCTTCCAGGTGGCATCCCCCCGCCAGGGGTGCGGAGGCAGGAGGGTCCAGCTCCGGATCAGGCTGGGGACGTGCTGTTTCCTCCTTCCCGCCTGGAAGTTCCGGGGGGCCCTCCAGTGCTCCAGCGGCACTTGACTGGGTGTCGGAGTGAGCCTCAGGACGCCTCCCGTCACCTGGAAGCGGGGTGCTGCTTTCCTTCCCCCTCGAGACCTTTAACTTCTGCTTCGGGTGGGCCCTCTCCGAATCCTCCTCGTCAGAGGAGCTCTTATAGCCCCCCTGTAGCTGCCTCTTCCCTCCTGATTGTTGCGGTTCCTGGGCCCGTCGACGCACCTTCCTCCTCGCTTTCCGGACTGTAGTCCACTCCCCTGGGTTGCCTGTCGCCGCCTCCATTGGCTCCGGGTTGTCGGGGGGGATCGGAGCCTGCAGGGGTGCTTTGCTGGCCTCGGGCCCATCCTGCAGGGCTGGGCCCTCCTGCACGGCCTGGCCCTCCTGCACATTAGTGGGGTCCTTGCTGGGCCCTGGTGCCTTCCTCTCCTCCGGGGGGGCTGGCCCCGCATTTCCCCTGCCGGCGACCTGGGCGTAGGTGGTACCCCGCCGCGGGCATGCCCTACATAAGTGGCCCACTTCCCCGCAAAGGTTGCAGCTTCTCTCTCGTGGGCAATCCTTTGCAAGGTGTCCCTCCTCCCTGCAGTTCCTGCAGATGGTGACTTTGCAGTCGGCCGCCATGTGACCTGACCTACCACAGGCATGGCAGACTTTAGGTTGCCCTGCATAGGTCAAGTAGCCCCTGCTCCCGCCGATCGCGAAGCTGGACGGTGGGTGTGCGACATTCCCGTCTGCGCCCATCCTCAGCGTCACCTTGACCTGCCTCTTACTCATCCAGATGCCAAAGGGGTCCACAATGTCAGTTAGGTCCCCTTCCACCTTCACATACCTTCCGAGGAAGGTCAGGACATCAACTGCTGGCACATGCGGGTTGTACATGTGTACAGTCACCATACGGCTCCTCTGTGCTGGCATCACAAACAGTGGGACAGCGGTCAATACAGAGAGGGGGCCCTCACCTCCTTTCTCCTTGAAAACCTCCAGGAAGCGCTCGCAAAGCTTGGCACTCCGGAAGGTCACATCGTAAAAACCCCCTCCGGGGAAATCCTGCAGGCAGTAAATGTCCGCAGCAGCAAACTCACAACAGTCCAACAGGACCCTCTTCACGAAGAAGGTGCGGTCCACAGGTGCACCTTCATCCACCTTCTTTACAGAAACACGGATGGTGTTCCGGACCCCCTGACCTGGGGCACGAGCACTTGCCGCAGCCATCGTTGCAGGTTGGCTGCTCCCCTGAACCAGCATTAGGCCGAAGCCAGCATTAAGATCCACTGGTCGCAAGGGTGCACAGCCAACCCGACGTCCTCCTTTCACCTCCAAGACAGCACTCTCGTCCTCTCAGTCCACAAGAGAGTGGGTCTTTATTGTGTTCGAGATGTAAGCTGGTTCACTGAGCTGTAAGGTTTGTCCCCAGATGTTTCGTCACCATTCTAGGTAACACCATCAGTGAGCCTCCAACAAAGCGCTGGTGTTATGTCCCGCTTTCTATTTATCTGTTTAGGTTTCCTTGGGTTAGTGATGTCATTTCCTGACATCACCAATACAGGAAATGACATCACTAACCCAAGGAAACCTAAACAGATAAATAGAAAGCGGGACATAACACCAGTGCTTCACCAGAGGCTCACTGATGATGTTACCTAGAATGGTGATAAAACATCTGAACATCAACTGCGCCTGGAGGACCATCAATGCGGTGAAAGACGCTCTTTGGTCTGCCCGCAACTTGCTGGTCTGCCAGCTGAAAGAACTGACCCCGACCAAGTGTTGCAGACTGGCGCACTCCAAGGTCCAGGGCTACGTGCTGAGGGATGCGCTAAAGCTTGGGGCAGCCGCCGCCAAGGCGCAGTGGGGAAAGACCACCGTATGAGCCCCCTCGTCCAGAAAAGGGAAAAGAATCCTATCTGGTAACTGGGCCCAGCTGGCACCTTCCCCATCTGGTCAGGGGGCCAACTGGGACTGTGCGGGGTGACGACTGCCGGGGCGGTTTCTTTGCTTTGTTTTTTTTTCTGTTTTGTTTTTTTCCTTTAGTTGGTGTACGTACCCCCGGGTAACCCGGAGTGGCTTGCATGACTGGGTAGGTGTATAAATGTTTTATTTTTTGTACATTCTATGAATAAAGTATATTTTTTCAAATAAAAAAAAAGGTGACGAAACATCTGAACATCAACTGCGCCTGGAGGACCATCAATGCGGTGAAAGACGCTCTTTGGTCTGCCCGCAATTTGCTGGTCTGCCAGCTGAAAGAACTGACCCCGACCGAATGTTGCAGACTGGCGCACTCCAAGGTCCAGGACTACGTGCTGAAGGACGCGCTGAAGCTTGGGGCAGCCGCTGCCAAGGCGCGGTGGAGAAAGACCACCGTATGAACCCCCTCGTCCAGAATAGGAAAAAGAACCCTATCTGGTAACTGGGCCCAGCTGGCACCTTCCCCAACTGGTCAGGGGGCCAACGGGGACTGTGCGGGGTGACGACTGCCAGGGTATTTTCTTTGCTTTGTTTTTTTCTTCATTTTTTTTCCTTTAGTTGGTATACGTACCCCCTGGGTAACCCAGAGCGGCTTGCATGACTGGGTAGGTGTATAAATATGTTTTATTTTTTGGACATCTTATGAATAAAGTATATTTTTTCAAATAAAAAAAAAGGTGACGGAACATCTGAAATTAAATTATTTCAAACTAAACTTACAATGTTTCCAATTTCTTTCCGTCCTCTCTAAAAGAAGGTGACTACCACTGGTATATGCTTACAAAGATATCGGCAACTCAACAATACTTCAACTGCACGCTCTTACTTATTTCCTCCTTTTTAATGAAGGCTCCAACCAAAAGTTGGCATTGCTGGACCAGTTCATGTCAGCTGATATTGTTAGCTGCTCTCTCCTAAAGCAGGGTTTCTATCCTTTAAGTGTGTCACTATCACTTCTTTGACCAAAACACCTGACCTCATTTAGATTAGTAAACCATGAAACATTCCTCACCTCTCCAAAGCCCTCAAACATGTTATCACTTCTTAAATCCATGTCCAATTGATTGTGAGTATCATATTTCAATCCCTTTGATTTCTATATTTGACACAGAATTGAAACTAATCTTATCATAATCGTAAACAACATTTTATGGGGCTGCTGTAAAAAATTGCCACATATGAACTTTGCAATATTGTAAGATTTATTTAGGACTGCACAGTGGCTCATTGGTTAGGACTTCTACCTTACAGTACAAGGGAGCTAGGTTCAATTTCACCCTCGGCCAACTGTTAGTCTGGAATTTGCATGTTCTCCCCTTGTCTACGTGGGGTTCCTCTGGGTGCTCCAGTTCCCTCCCACAGTCCAAAGATGTGTCGGTCAGGTGGACTGGCCAGACTAAATTGTCTATAGTGTCCTGGGTTGTGCAAGTAAGGTGGTTTAGCCATGGCAAATGCAGTTACAGGGATGGGGGTCAGGTGGGGAGAGTCTGTGGTTGTCGGCTCTTCAAAGGGTCAGTGTGAACATGATGGGCTGAATGGTCTGCTTCCACACTGTACGGGAGCTATGATTCAATGATTTTCAACATATCTATTGCATTTCTTATGACAGCCTTCAGAGCAGCTTGCTAACTGAAGATCACAGGATTGTGCAGTTATCTCTGCTAATGGCATGTCTCCAGTCCCAGACTATTTTGACAAGGTCAGACAAGTTTTCAAGAGGTGAAAGAAATCACATCAGGGTGAAAAAGATCTAAGTTGGTCTCAGCCCTCTTCAGAAGGATGTTAACAGGATAAGAGCTTCCTAACACTTCCGCTACAAAGAATACTTTTGCCATTATCTACTCATCATTCTGAGCCATTCATTTGTCCTCTAACACCAGTAAACCTTTCTATTTTGTCATGAGCAAAACTTTATTTTAGCAAAAAAACTTAGATGTTACATTTGAATTCCATATCTATGAAATAATTAACTGACTGTAAATAAATGATGACCAAGCACTGATTCTTGTGGTGTTGAGGGTTCATTACAGGTTTTCAACCTAAAAATGGCTAGTTTATTCCGAATCTTTTCTGTTAACAAATCCTCAACTTTCACTAATGCATCACCACCTACTCCACAGAGGCTACAAAGCAAACACACATATAGTTGAATCATTTCATTAGCACTTTATTCTTTAATGTAATTGTCGAGCTACTGTTAAAGACTCTAATAAAACTTTTTCTTAAGTTTAATGATAAAAACAATGTACTTTCAGAGCCAAGTCCAGAAATCCATCTGCCAATAAAGGTTTCCTACAATCCAGCCAGCTTTTCCCAGTTTTCATGAACATCTGTAACAAAAAGTAGGAATATTTTATAATGTAATCTACCCACAAAAACAAATGCACTTCTTATAAAACTGTGTCATCTGATTTGCACAAACATACGAAATCACTGAGCCTGTTTCATCATTCAATAACATCATGATCAATCTGATTACTTCTTTCTCACCCAAGTTCAATAACATTTGAACCTCTAGAAAGAATCTATGACCTTGTGCTCTAAAAAATATTCAAGAAGTCTGCTTCTGTCATCTTTTTAAGCAGAAGACTCATAACCTCAGAAAAATTCTTTTTCATCTCTATCTTATATGGTCAACACATCATTTTAAACAGTGACCCTTAGTTGTAGGTTTGACCATAGAAGGAAATATCCTTTCCACATCTACCCGTTCAAGATTCCTCAATTACTTGTATGTGCCAATCAAGTCAGCTCTCTCTCTTCCAAGTCTAACTGATACAAGCTCAGCCTATCTAAGCTTTCCTCATAAGCCAATCTGCATGGTTTAAGTATGCAGAGTCTCTAACCACAATTAACTTGGCTGGGGTCTCTGGACAGACATTCAGAACAATTACTTGTTCAAGAGGAAGGTCACTTTCACATTAAAGGAGGTGGTTATGTGGTGGTAATGTCATAGGAGTGGTAATTCAGAACTGCAAACAATGTTCTGGAAACATTAAATCCCACGTACATAGTTTGACGTTAAAAATATCTAGATTTAAAAGCTGCCTAATGGTGCTCATATAATTATTGTTGATTATTGATTACTGCAAAACCAGTTTGGTTCACTGATGGAAGGAAATCTGCAATCATTACCTCATTCTGGCCTACGTTCACTCTCAGCTGCTCTTTGCCAGCATAGCCAGTGACACCCAGATCCAATAAAAAAATTTTTAGATATGTAAATTTAGACAACATGAAATTTTAAGGAAAACATTTACAATTCTGAAATATTCAGGTATAGCACATCTCACAGGCACTTCATCTATTTATATCAGCTTCAGGGACCTGCCCAATTTCCCACCCTCAATGCCAGCAAAATGACACAAAGCATTGAAATAATACACACAGCCACTAGACTTATGCATTTGAGGCTTGAGCATCAAACTAACGTAGGTTTGATAGCAACAATAACTAACTGTTTAATTGCCAACCACTAACTATCCATTTTATACCATGTGTTATAATTGGTCTAATTATGTGCATTTGTCACTTTGGCCTAAGTATGAAACTCAAAAATATCAGGCCTGCGCTTTTTCAGGAAGCTGCAAGATCCGTTGTTTATATGGTTGTCAATAATAAATAACTGCCTTTAATAGCACAGAATAATATTTTTTGTCAAATAAATTATGTTGATTCAAACAATATACTATTACATGCAATTTTTATAATGAATACAAATTACTTCCAAGTATGTGTTATCTATGTAACAATAAAATTAAGCACTTACTTGTGTTTTAGTTGTGCCTTCAATTCCCTCAAACAAAATTCAAAGCACTTTGTGGTCAATTAGTTTCTTTAAAGTATTGTAATTGGTTTGTATCTAATACAGTATCTATGATGCACACGCAAGACCTCATAAACAGTAATATGTGATCAGATATAAAATTATTTTATAATCACACATTTCTGTTTCATCTATGAAAACACCTTATCAATAATCTATCAAACATTACAGCTCAAGCTCACCAGTATTTGTCTCTGTAATGTCACTTCATTGGGTTCAGCATTATCGCACAAAGAGACCAACTTGCAGGCCACATGTCGCACTGAAATGTGAAGTATTCATAAACTTAAGATATTGCACATTAAGACTTGGCTTTTCATTTTAGGATTTTACCCGTTTTTAGTTTCTGTCAAGACTACACTAACGTTGCATAGTTGAGCTGAATCTTCCTAAAAGTGGCAATTGTCACTCTTGTCCTTTACACATAGTCTATCCCAGAGCTCAGAGTTCCTGGCCTGAACTTCTAATGAATCTATTTCACAAATGCAGAACTACCAGGTCAGGCAACATTCAAGCACAGTATCAGCACCTGAAAATAAACCAGGCTCTTTTTTTAGTAATTGATGCATTCCAGTGTTTCATCTTACATAGTCTCTCTGACATAGAATGTAGATGAGGGAGAAAAATCTGCGGTAGCAGCCGTGTATCAGTGAGTGTCATTGGGAAGTTAGTTTTATTGTTAGCCGGGAGTTAGAACAGACTATAATCCCTCTAAGCTTCCCTGGATAACTGTTAAGATACGCAAGTTGAAATCCTTTGACACATCCAATTCTAATTCAGAGGAGGGGGCACATTTTCGAAGAGCTATACAGGGAGGGTAATTACTCATTCTACTTTTAAACTACTCAGGAACTTACCAGAGAGAGAACTTCTACAGGGTCCTAAACCATATCTTTCAGGATAGGTCAAATGTCTATCAGAAGACCAGAAGGTCGACCCCAGTTACTTTAGCTGTTTACCACTATTAATGCTTTAGTACATTATATGCATATTAAGTACATGTTTTCAGTCAACCTGCTAGACGTTGTCTATTATTTAGGGCTTATTTGCTGATTTAAGGGAATGAATAAGAAAAACTTTTGTTACAATCTGTGCTCTCCTCAAACTCAATGCATATCATCATTGTTGACAGCACTGATATCATGATTTGGCCTGTTGTCTAGCATTGACTGGCATGAGCTTCCACTATCATTGTGAAGGAAGTGAGGCAAGTGTCACCACTCAAGAGAACTCTTGAGTTTTACGCAGAAAACAGTGAAACAAAGTTCTGAAGAAACCAACAAAGAATTTTTGCGCACAAAGTTGGAGCCTGCGATCGTTCTTGTTTGTCAAAAAAATCTAAATTCTTCACTTTGCTAGCTGATTTCAATTTTGGAGCCCTGTGAGTGCTTGTGTCGAGTGAGTCACAAAAGCAACTCTGAAGTATGAAAACTGAGGCATTTGCTACTGTATAATGATAATATGGCTTTCCACAGCCAAGGGCTTGCTTGAGTGAAAAAAATGACTTCACTGAGGCAGCAATGGGTCAAGGAGAAATACCAACAGGCAAAGCTTACTGTGTATGCTATCGTCTAACAACTCACCAAGATAACACATAGCAAAGAACATGTCAGTCAGAAAATTTTGATGCAGTGAAGGGTAGTGGCAACAAAAGCACAACATTGCACATATATTACAGTCCCTTTTCACTGTTTCTTTTGCTATTCGCTTTAATTCAAAGTTCTCAGGTTCTCTACCCTTCTGCCAATAAAAGTTTTTTTTAGGTTCAGGTCTTATATCGCCCATCAAATCTTGTCTCAATCAACTCATCTCTTAAGAGAACAGCCACAGCTTTTTCAATCTAGCCATGTAACAGAAGGTTCTGGTTGATAGAAGTATTCTTAAAAACATCTTTTCTGTATTCTCTCTAATGCATCCACATCATTCCCCCTGAAGTCTGACCCAGTGTTTTATGAAGTTTCTCCATAACCTTGTTGCTTTTCTACTCTATGATCCCACGTAGTGCTGTATCTACTTTTTCAACCTGCCTTGCCAACTTCTATAATTTATAGAAATGTACAAGTTCCCATTTTAAGTAATTCCACTTTAACACTGGCCAACTGTAATGGCTTTAATTCACATGTGGCATGAGGAATTGTTTAAACCCTCCTGACATCTCTCCAGTTGGAAGTTTACTTACGCAACACTGCAACTCAGAATTGCTCTTCCTGACTCTTGCCATTTGTTTCATAAGCCCTTGCTCATAGTAGGGGTTTGTCAGAAAGAAAGAAGCGAGTCAGAGGTTCAGCAAACAAACACAGTGGGAGCCAGCAGAATCAGACAGCAGAACAAATGGTGAGGCCCAGATAAGTAGAAAGATTTTTTTTAATTTTAGCTTTTGCAGTTTTTTGATTCAAAGTCATTGGAGTTTCACAATATAAAGTATTTTTATTTACATGGTATAATTTCAATAACTAGCTATTGATTTACACTTTTTAGGCTGTAACTTTAGGTACAGAAATATTCCTTTTTGGTTGTACATTGAAAACATCTAAATCCAATGTAGGAAACAACAAAACCACGGGTGGGGAGAGAGAGAGAGAGAGAGAGAGAGAGAGAGAGAGATAATGGGAACTGCAGATGCTGGAGAATTCCAAGATAATAAAATGTGAGGCTGGATGAACACAGCAGGCCAAGCAGCATCTCAGGAGCACAAAAGCTGACATTTCGGGCCTAGACCCTTCATCAGAAAAAGGGTCGAGGCCCGAAACACCAGCCCCTGTGCTCCTGAGATGCTGCCCGGCCTGTGCTCATCCAGCTCCACAGGTGGATTTATTTAACTAAAATCCAGGATGCATGATGTCTATAACAGTTTTAATGACATGCCGTTCACAGAAATATTCTTGGTTTGTCTTGTACCTTTAAGTCAATCTGCTGCCAAAAAACACATGAACATACATATGAGCAATCAAATTAGGACCTAGAGTAGGCTACTTGTCCCCGTAAGCCAGTTACAACACTAAATAAGCTCAGGGTGGATCTGATTACTCCACATTTCTGTCTGCCCACAGATAACATTTCATACTTTTGTTTATCCAGAATCAAATTCTGCCTTGAAATATTTAAATTCTCTGCTTTCACTGCCTCTGTCACGCTGACCTTTCTGCTCGATTACATTTCTAAACTCTCTCTTATCACATCCTCTGTAAGAAATCCAAACATTTTCCTTATGACAAACATTAAGCTAGCTGGCCTATTGTTGATTTTTATCTCCATCACTTTGTAAATAAGCGTTTAACACTGGCAGTTTTCCAATGCTCTCGTACTTTTCCAGAAGCTAAGGATTCTTGTAAGAATTTTGACATCTACCATTATCTTCTACACAGTTTCAAACAGTTCCAAGTTTGATGTAGTTCAGAAATTATCAATGTGCTTCTAAGAAATCCCAGTCTAAGTTACTGATACAGATCAAGAAAAGCAGTGATCTTAATAATCAATCCTTGGAAGCTCAATAATATGTCTTCCTTCAGTCTGTAAAACAATTCTGTTCTGCATTCCCTGTTACTTATTCAGCTTCACAGCCATACTACTACTGCCTATTTTACAACAAGACATTAACTCTGCTGACAAACCTTGTATGTGGGCACTCTAACCTGTCACCTTCTGCAATTTGTGCACTCCATTCTCTAATGAAGCTTTATCTTCACATCTGATCAAATTAACTTTATCCCCTAATGCAGATTTTAGGTTGTTCTGGCAATTTCCAACTCCAATTAACGTTGTTAGATCTGTGTTTGTTTCTCTGTTTACATTTCATCGTAAACTGAAAAAGTCAGATGTTCACAATCAGGTGAAGCAAAAATTAAGAAGACAAATAGGATGTTGTTTCTATTGTCCTAAATTTTATTATCAAACCCTGAGTATAAAGGTGGGTCAGACCTGAGAGAATAAGGGGGAATGCTGTTATCATCTTGTGTGCCAAACTCTACTTTGCAAAAACCAAATGCCAATTCTCAGGCACATCCTCCTATCTCCCTGGGTCATGATCTCACCATTGAAGACTAAGTTGTTATTTCCAAGGGTGTTGCTGACTTCATCTTCTCCAAAGATCTGCCCCCCATAGTTTCCTCATTTATAGTCCCCCAACCACGCATAGGCTGCATGGGCTTTTTATTCTTTATTCATTCACAGGCTGAAGGTGTTGCTGACTAGGCAGCATTTATTGCCCATCCCTAATTGCCCTGAGGGAAATTCAGAGTCAACCACATTGCTGTGGGTCTGGAGTCACATGTCGGCCAGACCAGGTAAGGATGGCGGTTTCCTTCCCTAAAGGACATTAGTGAACCAGATGAGTTTTTCTGACAATCGACAGTGGGTTCATGGTCATCATTAGATTCTTAATTCCAGATATTTTATTGAATTCAAATTCCACCATCTGCCTTGGCAGGATTTGAACGCCGGTCCCCAGAATGTTATCTGGGTCTCTGGATTAACAGTCCTGCGATAATACCACTAGGCCATTATGCCCCTCTGCTCAAAATCCATAAACAACACTCCCCTGGAAGACCCAATGTTTCAGTCTATTCCTGATGCATTGAACTTCAGACATGGAATTGAGTTCTAACTCTGCTGAGGTGAAACCCGTCTGACTCGCATATATGCCACCTTCCCTTGAGTCAGTACCACTTCCCCAGGAAGCTAAAGTCCTCCCTCCACACTATCTTTCCTTATCCTGCTATTTCTGCATTCACACATGGAGCAATCTAATAATTACTACATTTTTGATCCTGATTGATAACTTTCTACCTAGTTCCCCTCAAATTCTGTTTTCAGGGCAACATGCTCCTTCCTATCAAAGATTGTTACCACAGAGAATGTCCAGTAACCACTGTGACATCATTAAATCTGGCACCACATACCAAACTGCAGTTACACTGACAGCCACAGAAACACCTGTCTGTTCTCCTAACTAATGAATCCCTTATCACTACTGCTCCTCCTTTATATTTCCTCCCCTCCTGTACAGTCAGACTGCTTGTGATGCCAGAAACTTGACCGTGTCTGTACACTCTTCAGGAGCTAGCACCATCATCAACCTCCAAAATGGAAAACTGATTTGTCAATGGGACCACATGGGATTCCTCCCTATTTCTCTTGGGGTGCCTTGTAGTCATTCCTTTCATTCTCCCAGTCCTTTGAGGTGTGGTATGACCACCTCTCTAAACATGCTATCCATGTGGCTCTCAGCTACTGCACTGTAATTCCTGCATTTGTGGTCATCTAAGTCACAGGTAGGGTCCAAGACATGCCGCATATTACATGTCACATATTCCATTCATATGACCTCGCCTGCCATATGTCTTACTTAGTCTTAAAAAATACTCCCCTTACCTGAATTTAAGCCTCCTATTATTCTACTTTGACTTTAACGTACTAATATTTATTGTTATTGCATTATCGTACTTTATTATGCCAATTCTAATTTCATTTATCCCTGGTGCTTCTAAATTAATCCCATAGCCTTTAACTTTTCTAATTTATGGCTATTTACAGATAGACCCTGGTGGTATGTCTTTACCAGCTTAACTAACTCACTACTTTCCTGTGATGTCATTCCAATTTTGTTTCCCCATTCCAGTGCAGCTGGCGCAAGCAGCTGAATGTACCTCGCTATGTGCACAGCCTGGGTTCCAGGTAAATGTAGGCCTTGCTCCTCGACTGTGATTTATACCGAATATTATAACTATGACAGTCTGCACGCAAGTAAATTAGCATCAAGATTAACAAAACTAAAAATCAGTCTACAACTAAAAATACTTCTGAAGGGGCCTGCAAATTCACCAGAAGGGTAACAAGTACATAGTGAAGAGAGACAGGCTGAAGTTCACAATGTACCTCAGAAAAAGTAAACTGACCTTTTTATCCATCCTAGTAAATAAAGTGGTTTATGGGTGATGGTACTGTACCTTCAAGAGAGATATGTTCTGTCCTATTACTCTTGCAGAGAGATGTCAACACAGTGGTACCAAAATGCCTCCTTCAGACAGGCAGTTGATGACAGTTTTTTGAATTCTCCCTGGGTGATTTTTTTTTGCAATGAGACAAAAGAACAATGAGTGGATGGAGTCAGAGCAGTAAGCTGTTTAGGTTGGCTTTCAGGTAGTGAGAAGGTTTCTTGTGACTGCTAAGCTAAAAGCTTGAGTTCCTGGCTGCTAAAGTGAAGTCTTAGACAGCGAGGCTCCTCTACAAAATCAGAAGGGCAGATTGATTCTTTCTTCTGGACTGGAGAGAAACAGCATGTGAGATCCAGAACTGTTATGCTGAACTGCATTATTGCGAAAGTGTGTTTTTGTGTGATGCTGCCTATATTGTAACAGTTGATGATTATTGGTTTAATAATACAGTATCTTTATAAGTGTTTCAATAAAGTTATGCCAATTCTCTTTTTTTGGTGAGTTTTAACTGTGTTGTAAGAATAAATTGCGTTTTGATTAAAACCTAGTGCGGACCAATTGAATCACATCTGGAACACAGCACCTTACACTTGCCTTTAAATAAACACAGAAGTTAGGGTCTGGTCCAGTCCATTACAATAGGAAATAAAAGAAAGATATATCATGAATCAAATTTTCTAGTAGTTGTTTATACATCAAAGATCTGACAATGGGCTACAGTGTTTCATTTCCAGACGCAACTAAGGAAAAAAAATTAAAGGAAAGGACAACATTCAATCAGCAAAGCAAACAATTACTCACACTTTGTCCTTTGCTCATTGTTAATTGTGGATTCTAGTCTTTTGGTTACTGCCCAGTTCCACAAATTAATGGCATATTCCTCAACCTTTATTACAAGGAAAAACAGGTCATAACTTTGTTATTTCATACCTTTACAATGGCCATTTTTGCCAGTACTTTTGTAAAATTTACTTAACAATGGGTGGACCTAAGGGAAAAAAGCCATCTAACACTAAAGTAATAAAATGTGAGGCTGGATGAACACAGCAGGCCAAGCAGCATCTCAGGAGCACAAAAGCTGACGTTTCGGGCCTAGACCCTTCATCAGAGAGGGGGATGGGGGGAGGGAACTGGAATAAATAGGGAGAGAGGGGGAGGCGGACCGAAGATGGAGAGTAAAGAAGATAGGTGGAGAGAGTGTAGGTGGGGAGGTAGGGAGGGGATAGGTCAGTCCAGGGAAGACGGACAGGTCAAGGAGGTGGGATGAGGTTAGTAGGTAGATGGGGGTGCGGCTTGGGGTGGGAGGAAGGGATGGGTGAGAGGAAGAACCGGTTAGGGAGGCAGAGACAGGTTGGACTGGTTTTGGGATGCAGTGGGTGGGGGGGAAGAGCTGGGCTGGTTGTGTGGTGCAGTGGGGGGAGGGGATGAACTGGGCTGGTTTAGGGATGCAGTGGGGGAAGGGGAGATTTTGAAACTGATGAAGTCCACATTGATACCATATGGCTGCAGGGTTCCCAGGCGGAATATGAGTTGCTGTTCCTGCAACCTTCGGGTGGCATCATTGTGGCAGTGCAGGAGGCCCATGATGGACATGTCATCAAGAGAATGGGAGAGGGAGTGGAAATGGTTTGCGACTGGGAGGTGCAGTTGTTTGTTGCGAACTGAGCGGAGGTGTTCTGCAAAGCGGTCCCCAAGCCTCCGCTTGGTTTCCCCAATGTAGAGGAAGCCGCACCGGGTACAGTGGATGCAGTATACCACATTGGCAGATGTGCAGGTGAACCTCTGCTTAATGTGGAATGTCATCTTGGGGCCTGGGATGGGGGTGAGGGAGGAGGTGTGGGGACAAGTGTAGCATTTCCTGCGGTTGCAGGGGAAGGTGCCGGGTGTGGTGGGGTTGGAGGGCAGTGTGGAGCGAACAAGGGAGTCACGGAGAGAGTGGTCTCTCCGGAAAGCAGACAGGGGAGGGGATGGAAAAATGTCTTGGGTGGTGGGGTCGGATTGTAAATGGCGGAAGTGTCGGAGGATAATGCGTTGTATCCGGAGGTTGGTAGGGTGGTGTGTGAGAACGAGGGGGATCCTCTTGGGGCGGTTGTGGCGGGGGCGGGGTGTGAGGGATGTGTCGCGGGAGATGCGGGAGACGCGGTCAAGGGCGTTCTCAATCACCGTGGGGGGAAAGTTGCGGTCCTTAAAGAACTTGGACATCTGGGATGTGCGGGAGTGGAATGTCTTATCGTGGGAGCAGATGCGGCGGAGGCGGAGGAATTGGGAATAGGGGATGGAATTTTTGCAGGAGGGTGGGTGGGAGGAGGTGTATTCTAGGTAGCTGTGGGAGTCGGTGGGCTTGAAATGGACATCAGTTACAAGCTGGTTGCCTGAGATGGAGACTGAGAGGTCCAGGAAGGTGAGGGATGTGCTGGAGATGGCCCAGGTGAACTGAAGGTTGGGGTGGAAGGTGTTGGTGAAGTGGATGAACTGTTCGAGCTCCTCTGGGGAGCAAGAGGCGGCGCCGATACAGTCATCAATGTACCGGAGGAAGAGGTGGGGTTTGGGGCCTGTGTAGGTGCGGAAGATGGACTGTTCCACGTAACCTACAAAGAGGCAGGCATAGCTGGGGCCCATGCGGGTGCCCATGGCCACCCCCTTGGTCTGTAGGAAGTGGGAGGAGTCAAAAGAGAAGTTGTTGAGTGTGAGGACGAGTTCCGCTAGGCGGATGAGAGTGTCGGTGGAGGGGGCCTGGTCGGGCCTGCGGGACAGGAAGAAGCGGAGGGCCTTGAGGCCATCTCCATGCGGAATGCAGGTGTACAGGGACTGGACGTCCATGGTGAATATGAGGTGTTGGGGGCCAGGGAATTGGAAGTCCTGGAGGAGGTGGAGGGCGTGGGTGGTGTCACGGACATAGGTGGGGAGTTCCTGGACCAAAGGGGAGAAAATGGAGTCCAGATAGGTGGAGATGAGTTCGGTGGGGCAGGAGCAGGCTGAGACGATGGGTCGACCGGGGCAGGCAGGTTTGTGGATTTTGGGAAGGAGATAGAAACGGGCCGTGCGGGGTTGGGGAACAATGAGGTTGGAGGCTGTGGGTGGGAGGTCCCCTGAGGTGATGAGGTCATGAATGGTGTTGGAGATGATGGTTTGGTGCTCGGGTGTGGGGTCATGATCGAGGAGGCGGTAGGAGGTGGTGTCGGAGAGTTGGCGTCTGGCCTCGGCGATGTAGAGGTCAGTACGCCATACTACCACTGCACCACCCTTGTCTGCGGGTTTGATGGTGAGGTTGGGGTTGGAGCGGAGGGCTGCCCGTTCTGCGGGGGAGAGGTTGGAGTGAGTGAGAGGGGTGGAGAGGTTGAGGCGGTTGATGTCTCGACGGCAGTTGGAGATGAAGAGGTCGAGGGAGGGTAGGAGGCCTGGGGGTGGTGTCCAGGAGGAGGACTTGTGTTGGAAGCGGGTGAAGGGGTCAGTGGAAGGAGGGTTGGGTTCCCGGTTGAAGAAGTAGGCATGCAGGCGAAGACGGCGGAAAAACTGCTCTAAAGTAAACAGTATTTCAAAATTTTCCTTCTAAAATACTGCAAAAACAAAAATGTGATTTAGCATATATATTTTATAAATACAAGCTGACTCCAATACATACCACACATCTACTTCATAGTATGTTGTGATGTACTATGTTTACCGCAGTGTTCCAGATAACTCATGTTAATTACAGCCATCCCTTCAACCAACAATTGATTCAGTTGCAGTTCACTACAATGGCATTAAACCTTTAACAGCATTTCAGACATAAATATGCTGTCTAAGTGCATTGCACTCCTGGTCTTTTATTTCCAAATGTGCAGAAGTTGGTTGTAGTTACATTATGAGAAATACAGAAAATGTTGTAACGACAACCTTAAACAGTACTTCTCGTTCCAAAGACATTGCCTGACCACCTGACCATTTGCATTGTTTTCTGATTTTGTTTTAGATTTCCAGCATTTACAGCAGATGTTTTGCACTTTTACCATTAAGTGGATGGCAGTTAGGTTTATTAACGAGCCATTTAAACCAATTATTTTTATACTGACCGGAGTTTAATGGTGACTCTCAAATTGTCTGGAACTCACATATGTGGCTTACACATTGATTTCTAACACTACCCAGAAAATTTTGGTCAGTTTGTTTGTAATCTTATTGTCGGTGTCCCTAGTTCATAAACACTTTACGACAGATTGAGTGCCCTGGCAATTTTAGGGATAGGGCACTGAAAGACACATTGTCCTCCTCTTTTGCCTTCTCCTACAATCCACTCCCTGCAAACCTCAACACACCTTCACTTGCCTGTACTTTGGAGTCCACCTCTGATCCAGAGACAGGGACTCAATGCATAACTGACAGCAGATACCAGTCCTGGTAAGCATGCAGTTCTGGATATAACAACCAAAATGGGCAAGTGTAATGGCAACATGCACCATTATTCAGACGTCATTACTTAAATGGTGCTTAGCAGGGTTCAGGAAGGTTGAATATGACTGCCATGAAGTAATCACCTAACTGTTGCAAAGGATGAAGCACCAGATCTCAGGAATGCATAGTCTTTGGGGACTGAGAGATGGGGTCTCCTACATAACTGGTGACGGCATTAGATCTGAGCAAGTCAAATGGCATTTGGGAGTCAGACATTTGATGTGGTAAAGCATGGGACTGAAGTGTGGTCAATAATGGTGACTTAGAAACCTTCCCAATTGTTAGCTCCAATTCAAGTCCTTCAGCTCCCATAGGTTCATGAAGCACAATGCTGAAAATGGTGCAGCAGGAGGTTGAGGAGTCTCATCCACTCAGTGATTTATTTTAGAGCAGCAGAAAAACGTGCAAAATGCATCAGCATTTCCAGAGGCACAGCAGAAATATTGGAGGATTTCATTTCTACTGAGTGCTATGACATACCAAGCTGCTGTGCAGATATCCACTTCTATGAAAATAAGGGCCATCTGCATGCAGCATCAGGCGTTGTAACAACAAAATGCATGCAATCTCCCACCAATAGACCGCACATTCAGTCTAGCTGCTTAAATGGGATAATGGAAAGCCTTGTTTTTTGTCAACAAAACAAAAAGTCAATGTAATTACAATTACTATTCTCTCTTACTGTTAAAAGGTGCTTAATTCTTTCATTATCTTCTCTTACCCTTTTAAAAATAATTGGTAGTAAGACCATAAAACCATAAGACATTGGGGTGGAAGTAAGGCCATTCAGCCCATTGAGTCCACTCCGCCATTTAATCATGGCTGATGGGCATTTCAACTCTACTTACCCACACTCTCCCTTGTAGCCCATAATTCCTTGCGAGATCAGGAATTTATCAATCTCAGCCCTGAAGACATTTAATGTCCCGGCCTCCATTGCACTCCGTGGCAATGAATTCCACAGGCTCACCACTCTCTGGCTGAAGAAATGTCTCCTCATTTCCGTTCTAAATTGACACTCTCTAATTCTAAGGCTGTGCCCATGGGTCCTAGTCCCTGCCTAACAGAAACAACTTCCCAGCGTCCACCCTTTCTAAGCCATGCATTATCTTGTAAGTTTCTATTCAATCTCCCCTCAACCTTCTAAACTCTAATGAATACAATCCCAGGATCCTCAGCTGTTCATCGTATGTTAGGTCTACCATTCCAGGGATCATCCGTGTGAATCTCCACTGAACACGCTCCAGTGCCAGTATGTCCTTCCTGAGGTGTGGGGCCGTAAATTGGACAGAGTATTCTAAATGGGGCCTAACTAGAGCTTTATAAAGTCTCAGAAGCACAATCACGGACTCAACCTGCAAGTTAACCCTTAGAGAATCCTGGACTAGCACTCCCAGATCCCTTTGTACTTCGGCTTTATAAATTTTCTCACCGTTTAGAAAATAGTCCATGCCTGTATTCTTTTTTCCCAAAGTGCAAGACCTCGCATTTGCTCACGTAGAATTTCATCAGCCATTTCCTGGACCACTCTCCTAAACTGTCTAAATCTTTCTGCAGCCTCCCCACGTCCTCAGTGTGTTCTTCTATAATACTGCTTGTGAAGTCCAAACTAAAAATGACTCATATTAATTATTTAGTGCCAAGATAAAGTTAAGTTACAAAATGTGGAATGAGAGGGGAGTCGTGTTCACAACACATTGGGAGGGAAAGGTTAGAAACAAAGGGGGAGGGAAGGAAAAGAATGGCAGGATGAAGAATTGTGGAGAGGACTATGGTGAAAAGGATATGGGCAATGACTCACCCTTGCTTGACCCCAAAGGATTCTGTCTTTTTACCATCAGTGAGGAGCATCACCAACACCTTGTCATAAAGGACAATAAGGATGTTGATGAATTTCATCGGATAGCGGCTTTGATAGGGTCTTCTATAGCACCTCCTGGGCTGACTGAGTCAAAAGACTTGGTCAGAGCAGGGAGGCCATATAGAGTGGTGTTCTTCCAGGCATTTCATTTGGAGCTGCTGAACAGTGAAAGTCATGTCCATAGTTACATGATTTGCTCAATATGAATACTGGCATTCAGGAAGTATTTGTCCAGAGGCTGGGAAAAGAGGATCCAGGCAATTATCCTCCTGGCAACGGAGAGTAGGGAGATTTCTCAATAGCTCCACGTTTTAATCCTTTCTTGAAAGTGGTGATAGTAGCATCCATGAAATCGGCAGGAATATTTTTGTCCCAGATTTTCCGTAACAGTTCATGGAGACGATGGGTAAGGTCTTCTCCTCCACATTTGAAAATCTCCACTGGAATCTAGTCTACTCCTTCAGCTTTTCCATTCTTCATCTGTCTAATGGCAGCTTCAACTTCTACCACACTAAGTGGGAGTCCAAGATGGGAAGCTGGGGGGAGTGGCTCTAATACATCATCATCACAATTTACGAGTTATCGCTCCAATTGAAGGCTGATATTTTCTCTGACTCTCAAAAGATTTCCATTCTTACTCCACAACAGTTTGAGGCTAAAAGTGTTGGGTCCTTACATTGCCTTGATGGTCTTCAGCAAGGAGGTGCATCATCTTCTTTGTAACACTGACTTCGATGCTTGATGAATGCTCCCACTTACTTCATTGGTGATGTTGTGTTGCCAGGCATGGACAGCTTTCCTCTTCTTGTTGATGAGATCTTGGTGTTTCCTGGTCTTATAGCTGATGGTTTCTTCACAACACAAGATAATGGAAAATCCAAAGTACAACACATGAAGAATGGAACTGGATTCACTATCATGAACAAATTCATCAATCAACTCAACTGCAACTCAAATGGGAGTCTTGTGCTCACCAAGTGTGAGGAACACTAGTTGGTCATCACTAACATACTGTTCCATCAAAAGGGCAATTTCAATACTTCTTGGCGGCATCCATGATCAAAACACTGACGCATAGTTGACTGCATCATCATTTAAACCTGAGGCCAAAGGAATGAACTCATTACCAAAGCGATGGACAGTGCAAACAACTACAGAACAGGCCATTAGCTCATCTGCTTCTCAGCGTCCATTCAAAAACAGCTGAAGACAAAGAAACAGTTCAGAAAAAAGGTTAATGTTGAGCAGCTTCAAGAGCCAAGCAAACTTCCAACAATGTCTCCACCAAAATCTCCAAGCATTCATTGTAATGGAGTGAAGGAAATCTGGATTGATGCAGTAAAATACCACACATCATTGTCTCCCCACTGACTCATCTGTCTGACCAGCATACAAATATACACAGTTAATTGCACACAGCAGCAGGTTAACAACTGTACTTCAAACACACAAAGAATTAAAGGACTGGACAGCATAGGAACAAGCCTGTTGGCCCACCAAGCCTGCAATATCACATGGTGCTATAGGGGGATGGGTCTGGGTGCGATGCTCCAAGAGGCAACGTGGACTTGTTGGGCCGAAGGGCCTGTTTCCATACTGTAGGGAATCTAATCTAAACTAAAAACCCTATGCTTCTACACAGTCCATTTCCCTCTATTCCCTGCCTATTCATGTATCTATTAATCTTAAACAATGCTATACTGTACAGCTGGAGGAACACAGCAGGCCAGCCAGCATCAGCGGAGCAGGATCCGATGAAGGGTCCCAACCTGAAACATCAATTCTCCTGCTCCTCTGATGCTGCCTGACCAATTGTGTTCCTACAGCTCCACAGTATACTGACTATGACTTCAGCATCTCCATCTCTTCCTATCTCTTAATTGCTGCTATTGTATCTGTCTCCACCACCTCATCTGGCAGTGCATTCCACACACATAACACCCTCTGTGAACAAAACTTTGCACATGATATCTCTTTTAAGCTTCCCCTTCTAATTTAAATCTATGTTTCCTATTAATTAATAAATTTTCCCTGGGAAAAAGACTCCGACTATCCATTATATCCATGTCTCTCATAATTTTATAAGCTTCTATCACATCACCCCTAGGCCTCTTGACACTCATGTGAAGGTAAACCAAGTTTGTCAAATCTCTCCTCATGGTTAATCTCCTCTAAACCAGGCAACATCCTGGTCAAACTTTTCTATACCCTCCCCGAAGCCTCCATATCCTTCTGGTGGTGTGGCAACCAGAACAGTCTGCAATATCCAAAAGTGGCCTAATTGAAGTTCTTTACAACAACCTGACTGCCGATTTTTATCCTCTATACCCTGAACAGGAAACTATGGACCTGCATGCCTAGATCCCTTTGTATATAAACATTTCTAAGAGTTCTTCCACACCTTATTTCCTGCTCTGAGCAATGCATGAATTTGCAACCTGCCACCTAATTTACATTTATAAATTACTTTGAGAAAATCCATGAGCATATAAACAAGATGAAGTCAGACAGAGGTAATAGTCAACAAAACTGAAAAACAGCAGTAATGCAGATCCGGGCAAGCCAGGATATGTTCACGAAATCACTGAATTTTAGTAAAGCTGCTGCTGTAACATTGTAGCAAGGACAGTATACTTTCAGCAATTGATGTGCAGGATCCAAAACTGCATTAAACATAGAACATAGAATACAGCGTAGAACAAGCCCTCGATGTTGCGCCGACCTGTGAACTAATCTAACCCCCCTCCCTACACTATCCCATCATTATCCGTAATAGAACATAGAACAATACAGAAGTATCACCACCAGAAACCCAGGCAAGTACAAACCAAAAGCCTATGGGTTTATCTAAAATCAGAACATCAGGCTGGAAAATGAAAGTAAAACCCCATCAGTAAAATAGGAGGATTGAGGGGGGATGGTAAATAGCTGCTCTGGAGGTGGTTAGCACTCCCAGGTGCACTCTGAAAATTTATACAATGAAGGAGGATAGGTCAGAAAATTCATTAATATAGCCCAGGCAAAAGTATTCACCACAAGAGAGTCAAACTTAAACAAAACATTCTTAAGACAACCTGTAGATAACCGGGTTAGAAGTTCTTGAGACAATAGGGTACCACATCCATTCAAGTGAGAAGATAACTTAGAATAGAATAGAATCCCTACAGTGTGGCCCAACAAGTATACACTGATCCTCAGAGCATCCCACACAGGCCCATTCCCCTGTAATTCACCCAATCTACACACCGCCAAACACTATGGGCAATTTAGCATGGCCAATTCACCTAACCTGCACATCTTTGGACAGTGAGAGGAAACCAGAGCACCCTGAGGCAACCCATGTAGACACGGGGAGAATGCACAAACTTCACACAGACAGTCGCCTGAAAGTGGAATTGAACCTGGTCCCTGGCACTGTGAGGCAACAGTGCTACCCACTGAGCCACCATGCTGGCCCAAACTGGAGGCGTACTTTCCATCTACTCATGCCTGATGCTAAAGAGCAAGAGGTGCAAATAAAAATTGAAGAAAGTGGAAAAATCCATGAGCATATAAACGGGACGAAGTCAGACGGAGGTAAGAGTCAACAAAACTGAAAAACAGCAGTAATGCAGATCCGGGCAAGCCAGGATATGCTCACGAAATCACTGAATTTTAGTAAAGCTGCTGCTGTAACATTGTAGCAAGGACAGTATACTTTCAGCAATTGATGTGCAGGATCCAAAACTGCATTAAACATAGAACATAGAACAATACAGCGTAGAACAGGCCCTCGATGTTGCGCCGACCTGTTAACTAATCTAAGCCCCTCCCCCTACACTATCCCATCATTATCCGTAATAGAACATAGAACAATACAGAAGTATCACCACCAGAAGCCCAGGCAAGTACAAACCAAAATCCTCAGGGATATGCAGCAAGTTCAAAAAGGATTTGTCCAGGGGGTGGCACCTGGAAGTCATCAGATCAGAAGTATAAATGTTTTAAGGTCCCATTCCAAAACATCCGCATGGAAAATGGTATTGCAACCAAGTTAGGATGAGTAGACTGGTTATTTTTCTTCTCATTTCTCCACAAGCTGCAGATTTTAAATTTCAAAGGGAGGTGATATTGCCAAATTGTTATTCTGTACATAACTCAATATTACAAACAAGTCAGTCAGGTCACGTTGGGTAAAAAAGAATTGGTATAATTGCAAAAAATGTGCTAAACAAAAATTAAAAGGTTTAAAATCTGTAAACATAACCAACTGCCCTTCTTAAAAAAGAAACATGCATATATAACATATGTAAGGTATGTTACATATATAACACATACATAACAATGAAAATAATGTAAAATTCAGGATAGAATTATTTAAAAATGAATTCTGGACAACAATCAGTTAAAATCAAGAAAATAATTATTCACAGAATGTCCAAATGCTGATTTGTAGCTGAAGTTACGTTCCACACAAGTTATTGATACTACACTTTCTTGGAGCAGTCTTCCTGGATGAATTTTCTTTTTCTGGAAATAACAGTGTAGATTCACATAATTTCTATTAAGAACCCTCCACTGGCAACAAGGAGGTCTTCCAGTGAGTGTTCAACTCAAAAATGTTTGAGGTAGGTTGGAAAAAAAATGATAGCAAACAGAGGTGTGCTAGTGACAGATTCTCTCTGGCTATCATTCAAAACCAATGTAGCTTACAGTCACAAATTGAGTGATGCACTCTCTCTCTGAAAACAGTGCACACTCTGTGACGCTATTCAGACAGCTTGTGTTCTTTGCACATGCAATGTCTGCGGCTGTAGGCAGCGTCCTTTAGAGCAAGAACATGTCTGACCAATGCCATAGCAAGCTAATGTTTTGGATAACATTTCTGCATAATAATGGACAGCTGTTTTTATCAGCTAAACACTGATTACATTATACTTTAACTTTAGCCATTTCCAAAATTTCTAGTTACCGCGTTACATTTTAAATCTGCAATTTATGTCAGGAAGAAATGCTCAATTCTTCTATAGTAAATGTTAAAGATTCAATACATGCTTCATTCCAGGCTCTATTTATCAGACTACTTCGTGCAACACTGTCACACTT
Organism: Stegostoma tigrinum; assembly: GCF_030684315.1. Classification (NCBI taxonomy): domain Eukaryota; kingdom Metazoa; phylum Chordata; class Chondrichthyes; order Orectolobiformes; family Stegostomatidae; genus Stegostoma; species Stegostoma tigrinum. The sequence goes on from NC_081368.1 coordinate 40,410,717, forward strand.
TAGGTTGCTCTAGGAGAACATTGATTAGAAGCTGAGCTCTAGGTATAAAACCTGATATGCCAAACCTGCTATCACTAACAAGTCCATTTGCTTCCAAATGTGAATAAATCCTATCTCTCAGCTTCTCTAACAGCTTCCTCAACATCGACCAATACTTCCTCCTCCATTACGTTGACCTGCCCGAAAGTATTCACACATCTTTCCCTAATCTCAAAATCCCTCATGACCCTCTCTTTGGTGGATACTGGCTCCACTCGTAACCTCTTTCGTTCATCCTTGAATGGGCTTCTCTTTCCTCAGGTACTCTCTTGCCCCTAGTATATGTAAAAAAATGTCTTGGAATTATCCTTAACCCTTCTAGTCAAGGACATTTCATAGTCCCTTTTAGCCCTCCTAATTATTTATTTCAGCCCCTTCCTAAATTTTATATATTCTTCAAGGTCTTTGTTTTTAATTATTTAGATCTTAGGTATGCTTCCTTTGTTTTTGACTAAGCTGATAATTTCCCCTGTCATCCAAGGTTCCCAAATCCTGGTATTCTTGTCTTTAATTTTCACTAGACTGTGCCTTTCCTGAACTCTAATCAATTGGTCCTTAAAAGACTGCCACATCAGATATGGATTCACCCTCAAACAGCCAGTCCCAATCGATATTCTCCAATTCTTGCCTAATTCAGTTATTGTTGGCCTTCCCCAATTTAACACCTTCATCCAATGTCTACTCTTGTCCTTATCCCTAAGAATCCAAAAAACTTACAGAATTATGGTCACTATTCCCAAAATGCTCCCCCACTGAAACGTTGATCAAGGCTGATTTGGTTCACTTCCCGACATCAGGTCGAATATGGCCCCTTCCCTCATTGGATTATACATATACTGTTTCAAAAAACCCTCCTCGACACCTAACAAATTCTCTTCATTCAAACCCCTTGGCACGAAAGGAGTTCCAGTCAATGTGGATGAAGTCAAAAATCACCCACCACAACAATACTTTTTTTTCCCATCTTTCCAGAATCTCTCTACATTATCTCTTCTTCTATCTCCTGCTGGCAGCTAGGATTCTCCAGTACAATTCCTGCACTATGATTACACCCTTCCTATTCCAGAGGTCTACCGATAATGACTTGTTGCAAGATCCCTCCAGGGTGTCCTCCTTCAACACATCTGTGATATGCTCCCTAACCAGTAATGCAACTACCCTCCTTTGCCTTCTCTGCTGTCTCGTTCAGAACATCGATATACCGGAACATTGGCCGATCCTGTCCTTCTCTCAACCGTGTCTATGATAGCAATTACATCATAATTGCATGCACTAATCCACGCTCTAAATTCATCTGTTTTTCCTGTTAGAAATTCCTGTGTTGAAGCAAAAACAGTCTTCATCTCAAATTCCACTGAGCTCAGCAACATCCCCTGACTGCTCTTCCTCTTAGCTATATTTTCCTTAGACTCAGGCTCTTCGTAGTCTCTATACTTACTGACTTGCAGCTCCTGTTCCCAGCTCCTGCCACCCTAGTTTAAACCTGCCCAAGTGGCCCTATCAAACCTCCCTGCCAGGATATTTGTGTCTTTCCAGTTTAGGTGCAACCCGTCCTTCATGTACAGGTCCCACATTCCCTGGAAAATATCCCAATGATCCACATATCTGATGTCTTCTCTCCTACACCAGCTTTTTAGCCATGTGTTCAATCTTACTCTGACTCTGTTCCTAACTTCAGTAGCACATGGCATGGGGAGTAATCCGGGAATTACTACCCGAGAAGTCCTGCTTTTTAGTTTACTAGCTATCTCCCTCAATTGTTGTTGCAAGACCCTGTCACTCTTCTTAAGTATGTCACTTATGCCAAAATAGACAATGACTTCTGTTTGTTTGCCCTTCTGTTTCAGGATACCCAGTACCGATGCAGAGACACCCATGACCCTGGCACCAGAGGTAACATACCATATGGAGTCTCTCTTACAGTAACAGAAGCGCCTATCTGCACCCCGACTATCGAATCTCCAATTACTATTGCTCTACTATTGTCCCTCTGTACAGCAGGGCCAGCCATGGTGCCAATGCTCTGGCTGCTGCTGCTATTGTCACCTGATGGGCCATTCGTTCCATAAGTATCCCAAACAAAGTACTTGATTGACAGGGGGGCAGCTACTGGGGGGTCCTGCACTAACTGCCTGCCCTGTAGTAGTCAGCCATCTACCTTCCTGTACCTTGGGTGTGGCCAAGGTTTCTAGAACTTCTACTTATGGCACGCTCTGCCATTTGTTTGCTCCTTAGCGTTTCCAACTGTCACTCAAGCTGATCCGTTCGTTCAGTGAGCAGCTGAAGCTGGGTACACTTTCTGCAGATGTAATTATCAGTGATGCTGTCAGCATCTATGACTGCACATTCTGTGTCTGCATGGGTTTCCTCTGCGTGTTCTTGTTTCCTCCCACAGTCTAAGGATGTGCAGCTCAGGTGGATTGGCCATGCTAAATTGCACCACAGTGACCAGGAATGTGCAGTCTAGATGGATGAGCCATAGAAAATGCAGGATTACAGGGATAGCACAGGCAGTTGGGTCCGAATGGGATGCTCTTCAGTGAGTCAGTATGGACTCAATGGGCCAAATGGTTTGCTTCCACACTGTGGGGATTCACTGTAATGGGTCACCGCCCAGAGTGCATGACCATGGACTACTTGCACCCTAAATGTGACACCGATGAACCACTCTGACCAGAATTCGACACCAACTGTGGACCTTTCACTTCAGAATGCAACGCCACCTCCAGGCCTCTCACCCAAAGTACAACGTAGGCCCCAAGCCCAACACCGAAGAATGGAAGGCCGAGCAGAGATGACTGCTCAACCACAGATCAACATCCCCAGACAATTCAATGCCGATGCTGATTGCAGTCCACTGTTCCCAAGCTGCTCCACCATGGGTCATTATCTTCAAAAGGCATGTCTGCAATGCTAACTTTAGCTATTCTCAGATTGTTCAACTGCAATGCCAACCATGGGGCACACCCCTAGAATGCCATGTTAATCATGAGCCACTCTTACCATGTGGCTCAACTACGAACCACTAGCTCAGACTCTTCAAAAGTGGGCCACACGGTCAGACTGCGATGGTATCCATGGGCTACTCTTCCAAGACTGCTCAACCACAGGCCAGTCGCCTGAGACTGCTCCACCATGGGCCACTCACCCACTCTGCTCGAATGTGGGACATGTGTACTAATCTGCTCAAGTGACCACCACTGACCACACTCACCAGAATGAGATGCCAACCACATGCCCATGAAAGTGATACCCCAAGAATGCAATGCCAACATTGGGTCAGACAAACTAGAATGTCAAGCCAAAGGCAGGCACCTCATCCCACAAGTGAAACTCTGCATACATGAACCCCCTTACAGAATGTGACACAGTTTCAGTCCACTCTTCCTGAACTGCTCTACACATAGGTCTCTCTCCCTTAACGGCCACCTCTGAGCCCATCGTCCCATGAATTCAACAAGCACGAGGGACCCACCACACGGAATGCAACACCGATTTCTGTCTGTTCTGGACAGACTGTGATGCCAACCAACTCCCCAAAAATGAGTGGTCATCTACAGGCTACTCTCCCCAGAGAGCTCAACTATAGGCCACGAGGCCAAGACTGCAGGCTACTATCTCCATAGTGCTCAACTGTGAGCCACGTTCCTCAGATTGCTCAATCACAAGCCACTCTTCACAGACTATTTAAATGCAAACCGATTGAAGGCCCTTCTCCTTAAGACTGTGTGAAAGACCAGATAACACAACCATGGGCTACTCACACAGGCAGCTCAACCATGAACCACATGCCCAGACAACTCAACTGCCAAATATGGGTTGCTCCCTCCAGACTGCTTGACCACAGATCAGCAGCTTGACTGAGATGTCAACTGTGGGCCTCTTAGCCAAACTATAGCCACACTCACACGTTGCCCCTTGAAAACCAGGCCAACCACAGGCCTCTCACCTCAAAAAGATCAACTATGGTTCGTCTCTTACCAAGCCACTCGGGACACAGAACATAGAACATTACAGCACAGTACAGGCCCTTCGGCCCTCGATGTTGTGCCGACCTGTCATACCAATCTGAAGCCCATCTAACCTACACTATTCCATGATGCCATGAAAAACAAAACCACAGAACACGATGCAAACTGCAGAATGCAACACCAACCACAGACACCTCACCCCAGAATGGAATGCTGTAGGGAGTTCTGGTCTGTGTGACTGGTAACCCTGCAGGAACACTCAGGCAGCCTAGATCACCCACCAGGTCCCTGGTTCAGACACTGCACTTAGGTTAGTGAAGGTAGAGTAATAAATCAGGAGGAAGGTGTTTCAGGGCAAAGAATCTCTGCATTTATTAAATACTAAGGTGTGTATCTCAAGAAATAAAAAAGGCAAAAGTAATAAACAGGGAAATAATACTAAGGTGAATGAATTGCAAGAGATAAAAAACAAAGCAAAACGGTGAAACTGACCTACCGGTTATTACTAACAGTAGCCAATTACTATTATAAACTAAACAGTAGTTTAAACACAGATGCTTTAATCAGCATTTCTGACCCTAGGGTGCCCTGTACTGTCAACAACCCACCTTTCCCTCCCTGCTCGCTAGGTTGGATATTTTGGGTCTCAAGGAAATAAGCTTAGCACTGAGAATTAATGCATTTTGAATTACAGCTGTCCATTCTCGCTTGTCGTAGCCAGGGCTTCGGTGAAGACTTCAGACGATGTAGGCCTTCAGTCTGGGTGGAGTCCATTGACGCGGAAAGGCATATTGTGGATGTATCGGGTGAGTACTTTGGTTTTCTTATTTTTGTTGAGTTTTGCGAGCAAGTTTTCACCTCAGGACGTGTCTGAGGCCTTGTGGTGTTGATAGTGTCAGTGGTTCTCGGAGATCGTTGGTTGTTCGATCTGCAGGTCATGGTCGGTGGCCAGTAGTTGCAGATGGCTGTAGGAGTCCTTCTCAGTGCCATAGCTCTATGGATTCCTTCTCCTGTTGGTGGCTGCTAGGGAAAGCTCTTGAGGCAGATTGTTCTCCTTTCTGCTCTTCTCTTTCTTTCCTTTCCCCTGTCTCCAGGTACGATGGGGGCCTGCCATTATATTAAACTGCAGGTCTCTTATGTTGGTGCCTAATCTGGCTATAGCGATACTATTACAGTTGATCTTCTGGAAGTGAATTGTCTTCTTGATCCTTAGTGTAGGTGTAAATATTTTTCAATCAGGGCGAATAGGTATTCTGATTGTTTGGAGTAAGTGTAAATATATTTCAACTGGGTGGAATTTCTGGTAATTCTTTGAATCTATATCCCACAATCAGACTTACCAGGGGCTACTCTTTAGAATGAGTCTCACTCTTAGACACACATCTCCAACAGGGACGACACCTCAGTACATCACTCTACTGCCAGCCTACAAATTATCTCAGGACGCTGCACTTCTCTAGCTTCCACCTGAAACATGTTAAAACAGCTGAACAGACAAACCTACAGGCCAGACAAACCCTGCGCATACACAGAATCTGTTCGGATGCAGAGGAACAAGGCGGACACTTTAAGGTGTTGAAGGATGCCCTCACAGGAACATGTTACAATGCTCAACTCATAGATCACCAGTTCCAACGTGCCACAGCAAAAAACCATAATGACCTCCTTAGAAGACAGACAAAGGATACATGCAATAGGGTCCCCTTCGTCACCCAGTATTTCCCAAGAGCACAAAAAACTATGCTTGTTCTTAGCTGCCTTCAACACATTATCAATGACAAATGAGTGCCTTGCTAAGATCTTCGCCATGCCTCCACTTCTCGCCTTCATACAACCACCATTATTCACAAAAAACCTACCCAGCCTTCAGGACAACATCGACCACAATGCTGTATAACCCCATCTCGGTAACCTCTGCAAGACATGTCAGATCTTCGAAGTGGACTCTATCACCACATGTCGGAACACTACCCACCACATATATGTCAAATACTCACGTAACTCAGTCAACACTTCTGTTACATACATAGCAGGCAAGGATGCCTCGAGGCATGGTACACTGGCGACACCATGCCGACACAACAAAAACAGATGAATGGACACTGCGCAGCAATCGCCAGACAGGAATGGCCCTACCCACTGGGGAAATATTTCAGCAGTAAAGAGTACTTGGCCTCTGATCTGTGGGTAAACATCCTCCCAGGCGGATTTCAGGATACACAACAACGCAGAGTCACTGAAGAGTTGCTGATAGCCAGATCCGGTACCCATGAGATCAGCCTCACCTGGGGTCTTGGGTTCATGTCACACTACAGGTGACCCCACCGTATAACACTCCCTCCATGACCCCCCCCCATACAATCTCTCTCACACACACACACACACACACTCTCCCCCACCTCTTTCTCCCTCTCTCTCTCAGACACACACACACACACACACACACACACAGTCCCCACTCTCTCACACACACACACCCTCTCCATCTCTCTCACACACACACTCTCCCCGCCCCTCAGACACACACACACACACACTCCCCCCTCCTCTCTCTTACACACACAGACACACACTCACACACAGACACACCCACACTCTCGCCCCACCACACAGACACACACACACGCTCTCCCCCCACCACACAGACACACACACACGCTCTCGCCCACCCACACACACACGCTCTCCCCCACCCACACACACACACACACACTTTCCCCATCTCCCACAGACACACACACACACTCTAGCCCCACCACACACACACACTCCCCCACACACACACACTCTCCCTCCCAACACACACACACACATCCGACACACACACACACGCACACACACACAAATCTCCCCCACACACACACAATCAACCCGCCCACACACACTCTCCCACAACACACACTCTTCCCTCCAACAAAGACTCTGCACGCCCACACACACACACTCTCCCCCCCCACACACACACACACCCTACACACACACACACACTTGCCCCCAACACACACTCTCCCCTCCAACAAAGACTCTCCACCCCGACACACACACTCTCCCCCCGCCACACACACACACACTGTCCCCGACACACACACACACACACACACACATTCTCTCCCCCCCCACACACACACTCTCTCTCCCCCACACACACACACTCTCTCCCCCCCCCCACACACACACTCTCCACCCCCACACACACACACACTCTCCCCCCCACACACACTCTCCCCCCCCACACACACACACACTCTCCCCCCCACACACACTCTCCCCGGCACACACACACACACACACACACACACACACACACACATTCTCTCTCCCCCCCCCACACACACACTCTCTCCCCACCCCCACACACACACACTCTCTCCCCCCCCACACACACACACACACATTCTCTCCCCCCACACACACACACACTCTCTCCCCCCACACACGCACACTCACACACACTCTCTCCCCCCCCCACACACACACACACACACACACACACACTCTCTCCCCCCCCCCACACACACACACACACACACACTCTCCCCCCCCCACACACACACACACCCACACACTCACACACACACACACACACTCTCTCCCCCCCCCACACACACACACACACACACTCACTCTCTCCCCCCCCCCCACACACACACACACACACACACACACACACTCTCCCCCCACACACACACACTCTCCCCCGACACACACTCACACTCTCCCACAACACACACTCTCCCCTCCAACAAAGATTATCCACCCCCACACACACACTCTCCCCCAACACACACTCTGTCCCCCGACCCCACACACACACACACACACACACACACACACACACACACACACACACACTCTCCCCCCACACACACTCACACTCTCCCACAACACACACTCTCCCCTCCAACAAAGATTATCCACCCCCACACACACACTCTCCCCCAACACATACTCTCACCCCCCACACACACACACACTCTCCCCCCCCACACACACACGTCCCCAAAACACACACTCTCTCCCCCCGCTACACACACACACCCCCCCCACACACACACACTCTCCCCCCGCTACATACTCTCCCCCCTAGCACAAACACACGCACACTTCCCCCCAACACACACTCTCTCCCCCCACACACACACACTCCCCTCCAACAAAGACTCTCCACCCCAACACACACACTCTTCCCCCCCCCACACACACACACACTCTCCCCCCCCCCCACACACACACACACACACACACACACTCTCTCCCCCCACACACACACACACTCTCTCCCACCCCCCACACACACACACACACTCTCTCCCCACACACTCTCTCCCCACACACACACACACACACACACTCTCTCCCCCCCCCCCACACACACACACACACACACACACACACACTCTCTTCCCCCCCACACACACACACACTCTCTCCCCCAACACACACACACACACACTCTCCCCCCACACACACACACACACACACACACACACACTCTCTCCCCCCCCCCCACACACACACACACACACACACACACTCTCCCCCCCACACACACTCTTCCCTCCAACAAAGATTATCCACCCCCACACACACTCTCCCCCAACACACACTCTCTCCCCGCCCCCACACCCACACACACACACACACACACTCTCCCCCCACACACACATCCCTCAAACACACACATCCCCCAAACACACACTCTCTCCCCCTGCTACACACACTCTCCCCCCTCAACACACATATACCCCACACACACACTCTCTCCCCCTGCTACACCCAGCCCCACAACACACACACACTTCCCCCCGCTACATGCACTCTTCCCCCCCACACACACACTCTCCCTCCCCCTCCACACACACACACTCTCCCCCTCCACACACACACACACTCTCCCCCTCCACACGCACACACACTCTCCCCCCTAACACACCCACACCACCCCCACACATACACACTCTCCCACACACACACACACACTCTAGCCCCACCCACACGTACACACTTCCCCCCGCCCAAACACACACACACACTCTCCCCCTCCACACGCACACATTCTCCCTCCCACACACACTCTCCCCCCCAGCACACACACCTCCCACGACACACACACACTCCCCCTACTCACACACACGCATTAGCCCCACACACACTCTAGCCCCACCCACACACTTCACCCCCAACACACTTCCCGCCAACCACCCACACCCCCACACACACACACACACACACACACACACACACACTCTTCCCCCCCCACACACACAAACGTCCCCCAAACACACACTCTCCCACCCCAACACACACATATACCCCACATACACACTCTCTCCCCCCGGTACACACACACCCCCCCACACACACACACTCTCCCCCCACTACACTCTCCCCCCTAGCACAAACACACAAACACACTTACCCCCAACACACACTCTCTCCCCACACACACACTCTCCCCTCCAACAAAGACTCTCCACCCCGACACACACACTCTCCACCCCCCCCACACACACACACTCTCTTCCCCCCCCCACACACACACACACACTCTCCCCCCCCACACACACACACACACTCTCCCCCCCCCACACACACACACACTCTCCCCCCCCCACACACACACTCTCCCCCCCCGACACACACACACTCTCTCCCCCCCCGACACACACACACTCTCTCCCCACCCCACACACACACACTCTCTCTCTCCCCACCCCACACACACACACTCTCTCTCTCCCCACACACACACACACACTCTCTCTCCCCACACACACACACACTCTCTCTCCCCACACACACACACACACACACACACACACACTCCCCCCGACGCACACACACATTCCGCCTGACACACACGCACATTCCGCCCCCCCACACACACACATTCCCCACACACACACACATTCCCCCCCACACACACACACTCCCCCCCCCACGCACACATTCCCCCCCAACACACACACACATTCCCCCCACGCACACACACAATCCGCCCGACACACACACACATTCCCCACACACACACATTCCCCCCCACACACACACACTCCACCCCCCACACACATTCCCCCCACAAACACACACACATTCTCCCCGCAAACACACACACTTCCCCTCCCCCCACGCGCACACACACACTTCACCCCCAACACACACACACACTCCCCCCCCACCCACACACACACTCCCCCCCCACCCACACACACACTTCGCCCGACACACACACTTCCGCCTCCCCGAGACACACACTTCTGCCTCCCCGACACACACACATTCCCCCCACCAACCCCCACAAACACACACACATTCCCCCCACCACACAGACACATTCCCCCAACACACACATTCCCCCCACCACACACATTCCCCCCAACACACACACACATTCTAATAAAATGTGAGGCTGGATGAACACAGCAGGCCAAGCAGCATCTCAGGAGCACAAAAGCTGACGTTTCGGGCCTAGACCCTTCATCAGAGAGGGGGATCGGGGGAGGGAACTGGAATAAATAGGGAGAGAGGGGGAGGCGGACCGAAGATGGAGAGTAAAGAAGATAGGTGGAGAGGGTGTAGGTGGGGAGGTAGGGAGGGGATAGGTCAGTCCAGGGAAGACGGACAGGTCAAGGAGGTGGGATGAGGTTAGTAGGTAGCTGGAGGTGCGGCTTGGGGTGGGAGGAAGGGATGGGTGAGAGGAAGAACCGGTTAGGGAGGCAGAGACAGGTTGGACTGGTTTTGGGATGCAGTGGGTGGGGGGGAAGAGCTGGGCTGGTTGTGTGGTGCAGTGGGGGGAGGGGATGAACTGGGCTGGTTTAGGGATGCAGTGGGGGAAGGGGAGATTTTGAAACTGGTGAAGTCCACATTGATACCATATGGCTGCAGGGTTCCCAGGCGGAATATGAGTTGCTGTTCCTGCAACCTTCGGGTGGCATCATTGTGGCAGTGCAGGAGGCCCATGATGGACATGTCATCAAGAGAATGGGAGGGGGAGTGGATATGGTTTGCGACTGGGAGGTGCAGTTGTTTGTTGCGAACTGAGCGGAGGTGTTCTGCAAAGCGGTCCCCAAGCCTCCGCTTGGTTTCCCCAATGTAGAGGAAGCCGCACCGGGTACAGTGGATGCAGTATACCACATTGGCAGATGTGCAGGTGAACCTCTGCTTAATGTGGAATGTCATCTTGGGGCCTGGGATGGGGGTGAGGGAGGAGGTGTGGGGACAAGTGTAGCATTTCCTGCGGTTGCAGGGGAAGGTGCCGGGTGTGGTGGGGTTGGAGGGCAGTGTGGAGCGAACAAGGGAGTCACGGAGAGAGTGGTCTCTCCGGAAAGCAGACAGGGGAGGGGATGGAAAAATGTCTTGGGTGGTGGGGTCGGATTGTAAATGGCGGAAGTGTCGGAGGATAATGCGTTGTATCCGGAGGTTGGTAGGGTGGTGTGTGAGAACGAGGGGGATCCTCTTGGGGCGGTTGTGGCGGGGGCGGGGTGTGAGGGATGTGTCGCGGGAAATGCGGGAGACGCGGTCAAGGGCGTTCTCAATCACCGTGGGGGGAAAGTTGCGGCCGCACCCCCAGCTACCTACTAACCTCATCCCACCTCCTTGACCTGTCCGTCTTCCCTGGACTGACCTATCCCCTCCCTACCTCCTCACCTACACCCTCTCCACCTATCTTCTTTACTCTCCATCTTCGGTCCGCCTCCCCCTCTCTCCCTATTTATTCCAGTTCCCTCCCCCCATCCCCCTCTCTGATGAAGGGTCTAGGCCCGAAACGTCAGCTTTTGTGCTCCTGAGATGCTGCTTGGCCTGCTGTGTTCATCCAGCCTCACATTTTATTATCTTGGAATCTCCAGCATCTGCAGTTCCCATTATCTCTGACACACACACATTCTACCCACCACACACTCACACACACACATTCGCCCCCCCCCCCCCCCCCCCACACACACACACACTCTCCCCCCCCACACACACACACACTCTCTCCCCCCCCCACACATACACACACACACACACACACCTCTCTCCCCACACACACACACACACACATACACTCTAGCCCCACCCACACACTTCACCCCCAACACACTTCCCACCAACCACCCACCCCCCCCACACACACACACACACACATACACTTCCCCCCACACACACACACACACAAACACACTTCACCCCCCAACATATACACACACACAACATACCCCCCACACACACACTTGTTCCCACTCCACACACACTTCCCCCCACCACCCCAAACACACACACTACCCCCCAACACGTACACACTACCCCCCAACACGCACACTCTCCCCTCCACACACACACACACACAAACGTCCCCTCCACACACACACAGACACTTCCCACCCCCACAAACACCCACACTTCACACCCCACACAGACACACACACACTTACCCCACCACACACACAAACACATTTCTCCCCCCACATACCAACACATCCCCCCCACACACACACACTTCCCCCCCAACACACTTACACCCACACACACACTTCCCCTCCCCCCACGCACACTTCATCCCCAATACACACACACTACCCCCCGAACACACACGCTCTCCCCCCCCACAATCACACTCTCCCCCCCCCACACACACACACACTCTCTCCCCCCCGACACACACACACTCTCTCCCCACCCCCACAAACACACACACACACACACACACACACACACTCTCTCTCCCCACACACACACACACACTCCCCCCGACGCACACACACATTCCGCCCCCCCCCACGCACACATTCCCCCCCAACACACACACACACATTCCCCCCACGCACACACACAATCCGCCCGACACACACACACATTCCCCACACACACACACACATTCCCCCCCACACACACACACTCCACCCCCCCACACACATTCCCCCCACAAACACACACACATTCCCCCCGCAAACACACACACTTCCCCTCCCCCCACGCGCACACACACACTTCACCCCCAACACACACACACACTCCCCCCCCCACCCACACACACACTTCGCCCGACACACACACTTCCGCCTCCCCGACACACACACTTCTGCCTCCCCGACACACACATTCCCCCCCCCACAAACACACACACATTCCCCCCACCACACACACACACATTCCCCCCACCACACACACACATTCCCCCAACACACACATTCCCCCCACCACACACATTCCCCCCAACACACACACATTCTACCCACCACACACACATTCCACCCCACACACTCACACACACACATTCGCCCCCCCACCCACACACACACACACTCTCTCTCCCCACACACACACACACACACACACACACACACTCTCTCCCCCACACACACACACACATTCTCTCCCCACACACACACACACACTCTCTCTCCACACACACACACACACACACTCTCCCCCCACACACACACACACTCTCCCCCCACACACACTCTCCCCCCCCCCACACACACACACAAACTCTCCCCCCACACACTCTCCCCACTAACAAAGATTATTCAGCCCCACACACACTCTCCCCCAACACACTCTCTCCCCCCACACACACACACACACTCTCTCCCCCCGCTACACACACTCTCCCCCCCCCAACACACATATACCCCACACACACACTCTCTCCCCCTGCTACACACACCCCCGCAACACACACACACTCTCCCCCCGCTACATGCACTCTTCCCCCTCCACACACATACACTCTCCCCCTCCACACGCACACACACTCTCCCCCCTAGCACACACACACCTTCCCCACACATACACACTCTCCCTCACACACACACATTCTAGCCCCACCCACACATACACACTTCCCCCCGCCCACACACACTCTCCCCCTCCACATGCACACATTCTCCCTCCCACACACACTCTTCCCCCCAGCACACACACACCTCCCACGACACACACACTCCCCCTACTCACACACATGCATTAGCCCCACCCACACACTCTAGCCCCACCCACACACTTCACCCCCAACACACTTCCCACCAACCACCCACCCCCCCCGCACACACACACACTTCCCCCCACACACACACACAAACACACTTCACCCCCCAACATATACACACACACAACATACCCCCCACACACACACTTGTTCCCACTCCACACACACTTCCCCCCACCACCCCAAACACACACACCACCCCCCACACACACTACCCCCCAACACGTACACACTACCCCCCAACACGCACACTCTCCCCCTCCACACACACACACACAAACGTCCCCTCCACACACACACACAGACACTTCCCACCCCCACAAACACCCACACTTCACACCCCACACAGACACACACACACTTACCCCACCACACACACACAAACACACTTCTCCCCCCACATACCAACACATCCCCCCCCACACACACACACTTCCCCCCCAACACACTTACACCCACACACACACTTCCCCTCCCCCCACGCACACTTCATCCCCAATACACACACACTACCCCCCGAACACACACACTCTCCCCCCCACAATCACACTTTCCCCTCCTACACACACACTTCCCCCTGTGCACTTCCCCCCCGACAGAGACACACACACACACACACACACATACACTTCTCCCTCAGCACACACTCCCCCCACACACACACGTCCCCCTCACTCATACACTTACCCCCCTCACACACATACTTCGCCCCCCCCATACACACACACAGATACACACACACTTCCCCCCCGACACACACACATCCCCCTCACACAAACACACTTACCGCCCCACACACACGAATACACTTCACCCCACACACACACACTTCACCCCCAACACACACACACATCCCCAACACACACACCCACACTTACCCACCCCCACACACACACCCACACACTTCGCCCGACACACACACTTCCGCCCTCCGACACACACACAAACACACTACACCCCCCCACACACACAACCACATCCCCCTCCCACACACATCCCCCCTCCACATACACACACAAATACACTTCACCCCCAACACACAGACAAACACATCCACCCCCAACACGCACACACACATTCCCCCCGCAAACACACACACACACTCCCCCCCACACACACAAATTTCCTCTCCCCCCACACACACACACACACTTCACCCCCAGCACACACACACTCCCCCCCCACCCACACACACACTTCGCCCGACACACACACTTACGCCCCCCCCGACACACACACTTCTGCCTCCCCGACACACACATTCCTGCCTCCCAGACACACACACATTCCCCCCTCCACACATACACACTGCCCCCCCCACACACACGCACATTCCACAACCCCACACACACACCCCCCCAAACACACACACACACACATTCCACCCCCCCACACACACACACATTCCCCCCCCCCACACACAGACACACACACATTCCCCCCCACACACACAGACACACACACAAAACCCCCTACACACACACATTCCCCCCCCCCCACCCACACACATTCCCCCCCCACACACACACACACTCCCCCCCGACACACACACACTCCCCCCCCACACACACACTGCCCCCCCAACACACACTCTCCCCCCCACAGACACACATTGCCCCCCCCACACACACACACTTCCCCTCCCCCCACGCACACACTTCACCCCCAACACACACACACTACCCCCCCACACACACTTCCTGCCTCCCCGACACACATACTTCTGCCTCCCCGACACACACACTTCTGCCTCCCAGACACACACACATTCCCCCCGCACACACACACACTGTCCCCCCGACACACACACACATTCCACAACCCCACACATACACACACACACAGTCCCCCCGCACACAAACACATTCCCCCCTCACACACACACACATTCCCCCCCCCACACACACACACACTCACTCCCCCCCCCACACACACACATTCCCACCCCCACACACACATTCCCCCCCCCCACATACACACATACCCCCCCACACACACACATACACACACATTACACCCCCACACACACACACATTCCCCCCCACACACACACATACACACATTCCCCCCCCACACACACACACACACTCACACACACTCATTCCCCCCCACACACACATTCCCCCCTCCACACACACATTTCCCCCCCCACACACACACATTCCCCCCCCACACACACACACATTCTCCCCCACACACACACATTCCCCCCCCCCACACACACACACACACACACACACATATTCCCCCCCCAACACACACACACACTCCCCCCCACAAACACACACATTCCCCCCCACATACACACACACACACACTCCCCACCCACGCACACCATTCCCCCCACAAACACATACATTCCCCCCCCACACACACACACACACACACTCCCCCACACACACATCAACACACACACACATTCCCCCCACCACACACACACATTCCCCCCCACAAACACACACACATTCCCCCCGCAAACACACACAAATTCCCCCCACAAACACACACTTACCCTCCCCCCACGCGCACACACACACTTCACCCCCAACACACACACACACTCCCCCCCCACCCACACATTCCCCCCCCACACACACACACTCCCCTCCACACACACACTGCCCCCCCAACACACACACTCCCCCCCACAGACACACATTGCCCCCCCACACACACACACTTCCCCTCCCCCCACGCACACACACTTCACCCCCAACACACACACACTACCCCCCCCACACACACTTCCTGCCTCCCCGACACACATACTTCTGCCTCCCCGACACACACACTTCTGCCTCCCAGACACACACACATTCCCCCCGCACACACACACACTGTCCCCCCGACACACACACACATTCCACGACCCCACACATACACACAGTCCCCCCGCACACAAACACATTCCCCCCTCACACACACACACATTCCCCCCCCCCCCACACACACACACACACACACACACACATTCCCCCCCCCACACACACACACACACAATCCCCCCCCCACACACACACACACATTCCCCCCCACACGCACACACACATTCCCCCCACATACACACATTCCCCCCCACACACACACATTCCCCCCACACACACACAATCCCCCCCCACACACACACACACACACACACACACACATTCCCCCCTCCACACACAGACACACACACATTCCCCCCCACACACACAGACACACACACATTCCCCCCTACACACACACACATTCCCCCCCCCAACACACACATTCCCCCCCCCCACACACACACATTCCCCCCCCAACACACACATTCCCCCCCCACACACACACACACTCCCCCCCCCGACACACACACACTCCCCCCCACACACACACTGCCCCCCCCAACACACACACTCCCCCCCACACACACACACTTCCCCTCCCCCCACGCACACACACTTCACCCCCAACACACACACACTACCCCCCCACACACACTTCCTGCCTCCCCGACACACATACTTCTGCCTCCCCGACACACACACTTCTGCCTCCCAGACACACACATTCCCCCCGCACACACACACACTGTCCCCCCGACACACACACACATTCCACAACCCCACACATACACACACACACAGTCCCCCCGCACACAAACACATTCCCCCCTCACACACACACACATTCCCCCCCACACACACACACACACTCACTCCCCCCCCCACACACACACATTCCCACCCCCACACACACATTCCCCCCCGACACACACACATACACACACATTACACCCCCACACACACACACATTCCCCCCCACACACACACATACACACATTCCCCCCCCCCACACACACACACACACATTCCCCCCTCCACACACACATTTCCCCCCCACAAACACACACATTCCCCCCACATACACACACACACACACACTCCCCACCCACGCACACACACTCCCCCCCACAAACACATACATTCCCCCCCCCCACACACACACACACACACTCCCCCCCCACACACACATTCCCCCACAACACACACACACATTCCCCCCACCACACACACACATTCCCCCCACAAACACACACACATTCCCCCCGCAAACACACACACATTCCCCCCACAAACACACACACTTACCCT
This sequence comes from Stegostoma tigrinum, assembly GCF_030684315.1. Lineage (NCBI taxonomy): Eukaryota > Metazoa > Chordata > Chondrichthyes > Orectolobiformes > Stegostomatidae > Stegostoma > Stegostoma tigrinum. The sequence continues at coordinate 40,428,815 of NC_081368.1, forward strand.
CCCCCCACGCGCACACACACACTTCACCCCCAACACACACACACACACTCCCCCCCCACCCACACACACACTTCGCCCGACACACACACTTCCGCCTCCCCGACACACACACTTCTGCCTCCCCGACACACACACACACACACACACACACACATTCCCCCCCACCACACACACACACACACATTCCCCCCCACCACACACACACATTCCCCCAACACCCATATTCCCCCCACCACACACATTCCCCCCAACACACACACACATTCCCCACACCACACACACACATTCCACCCCACACACTCACACACACACACATTCGCCCCCCACACACACACATACCCCCCCGCACACACATATTTTGCCCCCCACACACACACACACATTTTGCCCCCCACATACACACACACATTCCCCCCACACACACACACACAGTCCCCCCCCACACACACACACACTCCCCCCCACACACACACACATTCCCCTCCCCACACACACACACACACACATTCCCCCCCAAACACACACATTCCGCCCCCCACACACACATTCCCCCCCCACACACACACATTCCGCCCCCCACA